>NC_068924.1:5000000-10000000 GCF_023091745.1 Budorcas taxicolor | reverse complement strand
GTATAGAGACACTGTACCTATGGCATAGCTAGCATGTTTTTAATCTTTCTAAAATAGGCAAAATTAATGTTGCAAAATCAAGTTTTGCAGTGCATAATGTCATGGAAAATATTAATAAGCCAATCACCATGCCAATGTAATACCAAATCAGTAATTCTGTTTAGTGCTTAAAATGTAGTGCTAGATTACTTGATGATGCTGTTAGTGATATTTGCAGTTATTGGGCTGGCATATACAATTAGTATTTAGGATATAATTTTTCAGTAGGAAAAAAAACACGAATTTCACTAATTGTCTCTAGTTCTGCTTCTATTAACTACATACATTCTATATGCTACTAGTCTTATCACCTGTTTCTGAGTTAATTAAAATTCATATCTACAAGCATAAAACAAAATAAAAAGACATTCTGCTCAGTTTTTTATATGTTAAATAATTTTGGAAGAACAAATTTAAACATTCATCTTCAGAAAATTCAAGAGAATTAAAAATATGCATATGCCAAATTAAACTTGTAAGAAGTTGTAAAAAAGTTGTAAAAATAACTTTGCATTCTCATTATAATAGTTAAGAATCATGCCAGTCCATCAGTTGGTTTAGAAATACATTCTTTGTTTTCAGAAAAGAATTATTTATTTATGTATTTTTTTGAATGAAAGAATTTACCCCCAAAAGACTTTTTTGATTTGGGCTTTTTGTCTGAAAACAGCTAAAATATATTTTAATTTGCTCTGTAAGTTCCTAAATCAACCTGAGGTATATTTTCTTTTTGGTCGGTATTTTATTATTTCGGTTTTAGCAAATAATTTCTAAACAATAGTATAAATTGCATGGAGGACTCGTTTTTCCTTTTTATTTGTTAGAATGAAATCATATATGGTGCCACATTTGCATCTAGCAGCAATGACTTGAGTTTTAAGACACTATTATATATGACTCATCATTTGTGACAATGTATTTATAACAGACAGTGTTTTACAATTAAGACCATAACAGCACACTTTAGTTATGTTCATTTGTGTTATTAATAAAGACATAAAGATGTTAGGTATGACTAATCTTAGCAGATTTTATTTGAGGAGAATCACTCTAATCGGGACCAAATTAAATGAGTAAATTTTCCTGTGACTTTAATTTATTCTGTAAATATTCAAGCTGCTTGGCTTCTCTCAATTGGGAATTGGCAAGTGTCGTGTTGTTATAAGCTGATACACATCCTGTAGTAAGGGCTCTGTGTTATAGTGTGCTTTTTGCTTTAAGAACAAATCATTTTTAAATTGTCAGAAGAAAGTGTTATATATTTAAATGTGTGTGTTAGTCAGTCTGTTGTACTCAATTCTTTGCAACCCCATGGATTGTAGTCTGCCAGGCTCAGCTGTCCATGGGATTTCCCAGGCAAGAATTCTGGAGTGGACTGCCATTTTTCTTACCCAGGGGATCTTCCCGACCCATGGATCAAACTAGGGTCTCCAGCACTGTAGGCAGATACTTTACAGTCTGGGACACCGGAGAAGCTCATATACAATATTTTGATAAACAAAATATCTATATCCATCTTATGTATGGATTAGGCACCAGAAATTGAATTCCTAAAATACAATCTTCCTTGTAACAACAACAAAGATAAAATTAGAAAAAAAGTAAGATGCTATGTTTGAAAACATCTCTTCAGAAAAACAAAAACAAAAAACTTTCAAATATATATATGTACAATTAATTGATCTCAAGTGAAATTCAGCCAAATAAAGAGTTTTACCAGGTGGAACTACCCTGCCAAATCTTTCTCTATGATCTACTTCATTAAAACGACTATGTCAAAATTTGGATGATCTGTTTATGTTCTCCATTGCTTCTGAAGCATTTTTTTTTTAAATAACTGCAACACACCTGTGTAGATTTCCAACCTTCTTGAAGCCAAACCAAAAACTGGTTTTTCATTCTTATTTCTTTGAACTTGATGCATCTATGAATGGCCCTATATCTTAAAGTTCTTTCCAGCTTTGGCTTATTTGACATCCTTTTAAGTGATTCTCCTTCTACATACATGGTATTGCCTCTTCAGTGTCCAGTTTTAGTTCTTATTTCTCTATGTCTCTAAAATATGGTGTTCTTCAAGTTTCCATCTTTGTCCCTGACCTCTTTCATGCCTGAACCTTTGCAACCCCATGGACTGTAGCCTACTAGGCTCCTCCATCCATGGGATTTCCCAGGCAAGAGTACTGGAGTAGGTTGCCATTTCCTTCTCCAGGGGATCTTCCTGACCCAGGGATTGAACCCAGATCTCCTGCATTACATTCAGGTGCTTTACCATCTGAGCCACCAGGGAAGTTTCCCTAAAATATGGTATTCTCCAAGTTTCCATCTTTGTCCCTGACCTCTTCGTAAGATATCATTCTTGAGACATAAACCCACTTATTCGATGCATCAGCTAAACTATACTAACTGACTTTCAAATCAAGATCTATTACCTTAAACACAGGCACTCAATTTTATCTGGTCCACTTCCTTCAGAGCTGCACAATTGAATCCATATTAGTGTCTCCAAAGTTGAACTCAATATTTTTCCCCTAAAGAATGCATCTCAGCTAAGCCCACTATTTTTGAGCAACAAGAGTTTTCCCACTGTTCCACTTAGCCCAGTGGGTTCCATGTAGTGTCTTATTTACTTATCTACATCTTTCATTGAAATATAACATCTGAGAGGGCAGAGTTTGTTTCTTGTTTGTTTTGTTCACCATGGTGTACCTAGGTCTGCTGTCCAAGAAGAACAGAGCTAATGCTCAGTCACTCTTCCAGGTTACCAGCCTGCATGCCCAACTACTACACAAGTCCTTTTGATTTTTCATACTAAGAGTCTCTGGAATCCAATGCCCTGTCACATTTTTAGTTTTTTTCTTTTATGATCTATGGCTACAAATGTTACAACAGCTCCGTAACTGATTTCTTTGCTTCAAGGCTATTCATCTACAGAATTGCCTCCTTTTGATTACAACTACACAATGATTCCATTTCCTTAAGATGATGTATAAGTCTTTTCACAATGGAGCCGCTACTTACTTCAGTATCATTTCAGGCTCTGTACTTTCCAGGGGCTCCAGCATCAACCCATATTCATTAACTTTACAGAACACATGAATTTGAAACAGCACACTGTGCACCTATTACAGAGCTGGATAGACATAGATAGATATTGATACAGGTATAAGTTTAGATACCTATGAATATAAAGGAGAGATAAGAAAGCCTTCCTCAGTAATCAATGCAAAGAAATAGAGAAAACAATAGAATGGGAAAGACTAGAGATCTCTTCAAGAAAATTAGAGATACTAAGGGAACATTTCATGAAAAGATGGGCACAATAAAGGACAGAAATGGTATGGACCTAACAGAAGCAGAAGATATTAAGAAGGGGTGGCAAGAATACACAAAAGAACTATACAAAAAAGATCTTCTGATCCAGATGATCATGATAGTGTGATCACTCACCTAGAGCCAGATACCCTGGAATGTGAAATCAAGTGGGCCATAGGAAGCATCACTAGGAACAAAGCTAGTGGAGGTGATGGAATTCCAGTTGAGCTATTTCAAATTCTAAAAGATGATGCTGTGAAAATGCTGCATTAAATATGCCAGCAAATTTGGAAAACTCAGCATGGGCCACAGATCTGGAAAGGGTCAGTTTTCATTCCAGTCCCAGAGAAAAGTGAAAGTGAAGTCGCTCAGTCGTTTCCAACACTTTGCGACCCATGGACTGTAGTCTGAATAGTGGAGTGGGTTGCATTTCCTCCTCCAGGTGATCGTCCCACCCAGGGAATCAAGCCCGGGTCTGTCGTATTGCAGGCAGACGCTTTACCCTCTGAGCCACCAGGGAATCCCAAAGAAAGGCAATGTCAAACAATGCTCAAACTACTGCACAATTGCACTCATCTCATACGCTAGTAAAGTAATGCTCAAAATCCTCCAAGCCAGGCTTCAACAGTACATGAACTGTGAACTTCCAAATATTCAAGCCGGTTTTAGAAAAGGCAGAGGAACCAGAGATCAAATTGCCAACATCCGTTGGATCATCAAAAAAGCAAGAAGCTTCCAGAAAAACATTTACTTCTGCTTTATTGACTATGCCAAAGCCTTTGACTGTGTGGATCAAAACAAACTGTGGAAAATTCTTAAAGAGATAGGAATACCAGACCATCTGACCTGCCTCTTGAGAAATCTGTGCAGATCAGGAAGCAACAGTTAAAACTGGACATGGAACAACAGACTGGTTCCAAATAGGGAAAGGAGTACCTCAAGGCTGTATACTGTCATGCTGCTTATTTAACTTCTATGCAGAGTACATCATGAGAAACGCTGGAATCAAGATTTCTGGGAGAAATATCAATAACCTCAGATATGCAGATGACACGGCACTAATGGCAGAAAGTGAAGCAGAAGTAAAAAGCCTCTTGATGAAAGAGGAGAGTGAAAAAGTTGACTTAAAGTCAACATTCAGAAAACTAAGATCATGGCATCCAGTCCCATCACTTGATGGCAAATGCATGGGGAATCAGTGGAAACAGTAACAAACTATTTTTTGGGCTCCAAAATCACTGAAGATGGTGACTGCAGCCATGAAATTAAATGATGCTTGCTCCTTGGAAGAAAAGTTATTACCAGCCTAGACAGCATATTAAATAGCAGAGACATTACTTTGCCAACAAAGGTCCGCCTAGTCAAAGCTATGTTTTTTTCCAGTAGTCTTATATAGACATGAATGTTGGACTATGAAGAAAGCTGAGTGCCGAAGAATTGATGCTTTTAAATTGTGCCGTTGGAGGAGACTCTTGAGAGTCCCTTGGACAGCAAGAAGATCCAACCAGTTCATCTTAAAGGAAATCAGTCCTTAATATTCATTGAAAGGACTGATGCTGAAGCTGAAACTCCAATACTTTGGCCACATGATGCGAAGAACTGATGTATTTGGAAAGACCCTGATGCTGGGAAAGATTGAAGGCAGGAGGAGAAAGGGACAACAGAGGATAAGATGGTTGGAAGGTATCACTGATTCAATGGACATAAGTTTGAGTAAGTTCTGGGTGTTGGTGATGGACAGGGAGGTCTGGCGTGCTGCAGTCCACGGGGTTGCAAAGTCAGACATAACTGGACAACTGAACTGATATAGATATAAGCATAGATATGGATGTATAGGTGCTCCCCTAGTGGCTCAGTAGTAAAGATTCCACAGGAGATGTGGGTCCAATTCCTGGGTCAGGAAGATTTCCTGGAGGAGGGAATGGCAACCCAGTCCAGTATTCTTGCCTGGAGAATCCTATGGACAAAGGAACCTGGTGGGCTACAGTCCACAGGGTTGCAAAGAGTTGGACATGACTGAAGCAGCTTAGCACAAACTCACAGATAGATGTATAGATGTAGAAGTGGATATAGATGTAGAGGCCGATTAGGTATTTTTAGTCATTTTGAGTCAATTCTTCTATTCATTCTAAGCCAATTCAAATGCATGTCCTTGGTGAATAACTTTCTTCAACGCACAGAGCGGTGTTCTCCCATGTCATTCTACAGAATACTGAGAATATCTCTGCTATAGGCACTTTGGACTTTGCATTTACATGTTATTGTATAAACTCCTTAAGTGTCAAGATGGTGTACCATGATATATGACACAGTGTAACATAATCAGTAGTAGAAACATTTGTAAAGGTATGCGTCAATTAAAAAAAAGACAATTTACAATAATTATCAAATTAACCTATCAATGAAGAAAAATAAATTTAGTTTTTATTTTTTAATATAAATTTATTTATTTTAATTGGAGGTTAATTACTTTACGATATTGTATTGGTTTTGCCACACATCAACATGAATCTTCCACAGGTATACACGTGCTCCCCATCCTGAACCCCCTCCCTCCTCCCTCCCCATACCATTCCTCTGGGAAATCCCAGTGTACCAGCCCCAAGCATCCAGTATCACGCATCGAACCTGGACTGGCAATTCATTTCATATATGATATTATACATGTTTTAATGCCATTCTCCCAAATCATCCCACCCTCTCCTTCTCCCACAGAGTCCAAAAGACTGTTCTATACATCTGTGTCTCTTTTGCTGTCTTGCATACTCGGTTATCATTACCATCTTTCTAAATTCCATATATATGTGTTAGTATACTGTATTGGTGTTTTTCTTTCTGGCTTACTTCACAAAACAGCTATCCAAGTATCAGTGGTAAAAAGAAATTCAAATTAGGGATCTTACAAATAAAAATCCATTTCAGAACTCTTTTCATAAAAACAAGACTATTAAGTAATACAAAAAAAATAAATAAATGCTGATATAGGAAACAAGAAATAAGTATTTACCTACATGAAAAACACTTGGAACACTCCTCTTGTCTATTTTTAATTTTAACTGGTAAGTATATTAGATATTAGAAAGGATTATAGTTGAGAATGTGATTTTTGTTAACACCCACATTGCTCTGAGAATTCAACATTAAATTGTTAAATGACTTAAAACTGTTTAATGGCTATTCTATTAAAAGTTTTCAAAATTCTCCTGGTCAAACATGCAGTTATCACCAATAATATAGACCATTACACATTAAGTGTGCTGATTTCCACTGTAAAACAAATATACTGTTACCCTTCAGGGCCTGTCACTGTTGCTGGCATCGTCCTAAAGGCCCACTATGAGTGCAGAACACCCACTGCTGTCATTTCCCAGCAAATATTGTGAATTTTTTCTTGTCTCATATTGTTTTCCACTGAGTTTTGATATAATTTCTTCTTCTGCTGAGTTCTTATCACCATCTCCTCTCTCATTAGCAGAAGCCTGAGCTGACATGATGCCACCTTGTTCAGCCTTCTGGTTTTCCGTGGGACTATCCATCAGAGATTCCTTTCCCTTCACTATAATACTGCCAAACTTGGCCAGCTAATAATTAAGTACTGGTTAATGCTGGATGAAAAAATTGCATTATATTGTACTTGGATACCTGAAGTGATGTATTTTCATCTCATTAGGAATGTCTCTTCACCAATTGCAACTGAAAGCAAGTTCACGGTGTATTATTCTCTCCCTTCGTATAAAGTTTGTGTACCTTCGCAAATGATGTGGCACAGGAAATAATGAGAGGTGTATAAAAGCTGTGTCATGGAGCTATACTATATTGATTAATTTTGTTGCTGTATTAAATGGGTCTGGTATCCTTACAAGAAAGATGCTATTTAAGCACAAAATAATGGTGTCGTGTCTCTACTTGCATAGTTTATAAATTATATCTCAAAATTTCACAGACACAAAGCAAGTTTTTACCATTGTCAGCAGCAAAGCCACAGAGACTTTCCAGAGAGAGCCTTCTCCATTAAGGAAACAATTGCCAGTGGAGTCCTAATCCCTTCATTGTTATCAGTTACCTTGAGTGAAGTCTGGTGGTGAGTCAGAAAGAACACAGCCCAATTTCCGGATGCTAGGCTGAAACTGACGTGGTGACAGGAAACTACTTTTCTTTTTTTTTTTTTTTTTAATTTACAAAGAGCACAAACCAGATATAAACGGAATTGATGACAAATAAATACATTTGGATCACCAAAATGTAATCTCTTCTAAACAAACAGCACATGTTGTGAAAACTCTGTATTTTCCTCCACAACTGTGGCCTGTCTTGTGCCAATTAGCATTTTGAATTAAGTATTATCCAGGCAAAACACTAGAATGAGAGAATCTATAGTTATTCACTTTTTGAAGTGTTGACATGGAAGTTTCACTAAAACCTCACTTCATGTATGTATAGTGTTTAGAAAAGTAAGTTCCTAATACATGTCACTTGAATGAATCATGTCTCTGAGAATAAACAAAAATGCTATAAACTGCCAACCAGTATGTTTAATATGGCATTAATCTTGTTATGCACTTGTACGAAAATTATTTTCCATTTATTGCATTTTCTGTACATCAGGTCTGTTCTTTGGATCTGTACTTGTTAGTGGTGATTTGATTAATCAAAATAGGATTTGGGTTAGTGAACTGGTTAAAAACACATGGTGGAGGCCAGCCATTTGAGCTTGAGTTTCAGCTAGACTGCTGCTGCTGCTGCTAAGTCGCTTCAGTCGTGTCCGACTCTGTGCAACCCCATAGACGGCAGCCCATTAGGCTTCCCGTCCCTGGGATTCTCCAGGCAAGAACACTGGAGTGGTTTCCTTCTCCAATGCATGAAAGTGAAAAGTGAAAGTGAAGTCGCTCAGTCGTGTCAGACTCTGTGCGACCCCGTGGCCTGCAGCCTACCAGGCTCCTCCACCCATGAAATTTTCCAGGCAAGAGTGCTGGAGTGGGTTGCCATTGCCTTCTCAGCTAGACTACTAGAATAAAATGGATAGTTCATCTAAAGCATACCTGTTTCAATGCCTTGTGTGTAGTTGGTGGTGGTGGAGTTGCGTCCGACTTTTGTGATCCCATGGACTGTTGCCCACCAGGGTTCTCTGTCCATGGGATTCTCCAGGCAAGAATACTGGAGTAGATTGTCATTTCCTTCTCCAGGGAATCTTCCCAACCCAGGAATCGAACCTGGGTCTCCTGCATTGTAGGCAGATTCTTTACCAACTGAGAGCTACAAAGGAAGCCCCAAATGTATAGTTTGCTCTCAACAAATGTTAAAAGCTCTGAAGCGCAAGATCAGCTATTAAAATATTGACACTTTGCAACTTGTTGATGTTTTTATTAGATGTTGTATGTTAAAGTACATATATATAACTCTTCTTATAGTCTCAATTATTAGTTTGGGGGTTACTGTGTGTTCCCTAAAAATTCCGAAAATCCCTAGGATAGAGACTGGCATTCCTAATTAGAACACGATTGCCATCTAGTGGTAACAATTGCTATCTACAGGCTTACTGGTGAACAGAAATGTAGGCGGTGAAAATGTTCTGCTTCTGCTTGAAAATGTAGGCTGTTGGAGAGAATCTTGAAAAACTAATGAGGCTTTACCCAACCAATAAAAATGTTTAAAGACAAGTTTCATCAGAGTGTGGGGGAAATTTAGTTCCTGGCCCACAAGAAGCATACAGTCTAGTTCTATACAGAAAGGCCTCTGGTGGTGGTAGTTGAGTCGCTAAGTTGTGTCCGATTCCTTCGACAGCATGGACTATAGCTGCCAGGCTCCTCTGTCCACGGCATTCTCCAGGCAAGAATACTGGAGTGGGCTGTCATTTTCTTCTCAAAACAAAAAGACCTATATACAATGCTTAAACCGGATTATACAAATTTGAAAAAAGAAAGCTGTGAGTCCAGGTATAAAAGAGACAAACAGACAAAGGAGAGTTGAAGAAAGATGGGTATTTAAGGAAGATTATTCTCATTTGGTGCAAAATGTCAAAAAATGTCAAGTTAATGCACCCGAGAGATAGGAAAGTGATGGAAAATAGGAAAGAGATGGGAAATAATCAAGGTGCAATATGCATAAGAAAATCCTTTAAAGTCATTTAGAATATAAGAAGCCATTAGAAATTTTTATCTCAGATTGGGAAAATTGGTGTGTAAACAGAGACAAGAGCTTATAAACAAATTGATGCTACTTCTTTCTTCATATAAGAAGATCTTGGTAATGTAATGCTATATGGAATGGAAGTTAGACATCTATAAACATATTAAAATAGATAGTCATTCTTGTACTGAAGACTTCTCTAAGAAAAAATGGAAGTCCTTATCTAAAGAAAGCTACTGTATGTAAACTAATACGTAAACTTTATTTTTAAATTTTTAAGATTTAAAGTTTTACTTCTGTTTTCTAAATTATTTAACTTCCAACGTTTTCTGTTCTCTTCTAAGGAAGAACTTTTTTGCTAGACAAAGACGTTACAGAGCGTGAGCACAAGAACCTCTTAGAAGTCAGTTATGTCCACAGCTTCTGTGAGCATAGGCTTGCACTATGAGCACCAAAACAGCCAAATAGAGCTCTCTCTCACACCACTTAATGGATGCAGTTGCAGACATTATCAAGACATCTACAAAGTAGTCTATGTTCTTTAGTGTTGGTAACTTAAACAGCTGTTAAATTAATTAAGTCAGTATATTTTCCAAGTCTGATTAGGATATGTTTATTTCTGCTTTCACAAAACAGCTGTGATGTAAGTAGTAAAACTGATGTTCTAAGAAACCTAAAATAAAATCACAATCATCATAAGTTGTCCAGTTCAAGTGAAAGCTTACTTTTGGATCTTCATGTTTTATTTACACATATAGGGAACACTAGTGAATATGGGCAATGCAAGATTTTAACATCTTTAATTTTGTTTGTAAGTATTTTCATACTTGTTATTCTTTTTAACATAAAGTATAGAGGACTGAAACATCAAAACAGAATATGATATGCAAATGCTGAAAGTGGCTTTATTAAGCAAGGAAGGCAATCCAAGAAAAAGGACTAAACTTGATTTGAATATTGCTCTGGGTTTCCCTGTGTTTTATGGTACAGTTTGTTGGGATATAATTGTAGTTATGGTCTACTAACAAGAATCTAGAAGCTTATTTGAGTCATATGAAAGGAGAGAAAAAAAAAAGAGGGCACAATTTAAAGAAAAAATCTGTAACAAAAATAAGACAAAAGCTCAGAGGCAACTCAACTGCTCCAGATGTTCTGCATCTGCTCACTTGCCCACTGGGGACCAGGAGATAAAGAGATTAACACATTTACACAAAGATAACCATCTCAACAAGCTCAGATAAGCAACATGACAGCTAGGTCCAGGTACCCTAACCAGAGTATGAGGAAAATGACTCACTAAACCACTTAACTCACTTAAAAATGATATTTTAATTGATTTAATGTTCAAATGCTACTACGGTAGACTATGAACTGGTTATTTTTTTTAAAAAAGTCACTTTCATTCTGAACTAGGATTTTATAAGAGGTAATGAATAATACTCATGTTTTTAAATTACAATTGTAAGTGAGGACAGTATTTTAAAATCCCATTTTCACTTGAGAATAATAGAAAATCTTAGTTTTGATGCATGTGAGAAAATTGGGAAAACAGAGGAGTTAGTTTCCTCTTGGCAGACCTACTACAAGAAATATATATATATATATATATATATATATATATATATATTTAGTTTCTTACTTTATGCAGTTGTTTTTTCTAATTTCAAACGTTGAACTGCATATTCCTGAACCCTGTGGATGTAATAGGATACCAAGGTGAATATGATCTAAATAAATACTTACTTTTCATACTTTACAAATATGCAGCACAAAGATATAGTCCATCACATCAAAATTCTCAAAATTTCAGGAAGATGTTGAAGTAAAAAAAGACTCATATTGCCACATATAACACACGAGAGGATGTTAATATATAATATATAGTATTAATATAGAATACCATAAAATGGAACAATATAAAGTCATCTATCCTGAAATCTTGCTGAAATATGTCCATATAGCCCAGTGACCCTTAAATTAAGACTTGAAGCTAACAGTTTAAATTTGAAATAATAGAAATTAACCAGGTTCATCCTTTCCTTTCTTCCTCCCTAAATTATCAGATACCCTTCAAAGTCCCATTATGTCATCTTTTTGTTACAAATATTTCTGGCCCATTCTTACAATATCACTTCCTTTATAAAAGTCAAAATATAAGTCTTTATATATAAGCCTTTATTAAAAAAGGAAAAATGATTTAATCCATCCACATTATTTGAAACATAAATTCCTTATTCTTGTTAATTGTAGGGGGTGCCATGAATCATGTGACTGGTAGTGTTTCCTTGTTTACATTGGCTACTATTTTCATGGTACACTGAGAGGGCCATTTCTAACAAAATGTAAACGGATTTTTCTCTTGAAACCTCATTCCTGGCTTCATATCTCTCCTACTATTACCACTTTACCCTATGTCTTGATGTGACTGACCTACATTTTTCATTAATTTTTTAGTTGAAAAAATTCCTGTAAGCCATTTTAAATCCTTTCTGAAACACTAGTTGAAAGAAAATACATGTAATACATGAGATAATGACTCAAATGCCAATTTATAAAATCACATGTAATATAAGGGTGTTCTAGAAAGTGAAGCAAACTATAAACAAGCTCAACCTCTGTACCCCCCATTAAGGCTGGATGTGCTCAATTATAATAAACACTTAAAGACAAAACCCCACTGCACAATAAAATAAAATGCTTTAAGCTTTTACACTTTGGATCTATTTTGTAATATATTTAAAGAGGTTATAAAAGTCCTGGTGATTCTCTCGCTGAACCAACAGCCTGACTCCAGAGTGGAGCCAGCGAAGCAGAGAAAAAGCCCAGAGAAGTCGAATCTTGGCAACAATCTCTCAGTTAACACATAAAGAAAATAACCTAATTACTGGAAAGTGGGGAAAAGAAAATAAAAAAGTATGGAAGGGTAGAGAAGCATTAAATGTGAACACACACATTTGTCTTCCCTATAGAACAAGAAATCAGCCCAGATCCTGAGGGTAGCCATAAAAAGCAGAGACTGGCTGTTTGTATAACATGTGTGGATGAATGAGAAGCAGCCAAGAAACAGGAAAAAGACTAATTTTAATTACCAGAAAAGCTGCAAAATAGAGAACACAGAGCTAGTGGCAGGAAGGCTTCCAGCTACAGACTGCACGACACACTGAACTCGCCTCGCCAATTAGAGCCGTCAGACCCCATCAGGGGATTAAGTGAGCAGGAGAAACAGCCTCCGTGAGGGTGAGGCTGGACTCATCACACGAGAGGCGGCCGCCGGCCGGCAGCAGGGGCGGCCTGAGGCTCGCTCCCAGTTCCAGAGACCGACAGGCAGAAACAGCCAACAGTGGGTGGGACTGCCGTCTCATTACAGACAGGCGCTAACCCCGCCATCTATGGAAATAGGTTGCTAAAGACATGTAGCGTAATTTAACCAACAATTACATCCAACGAAGGGAGAGAATTCGAGAAGGACTCAGGAAAAGTGAAAGAATTCGAGAAGGACTCAGGAAAAGTAGGAGGGGGGACTGGCTGAACAATGGCACTAAAGCTGCCACACTGTGGATTTACTACCTGTGTTATGTTTCCGATTACATCCATCGGGAAAGGAAAAATTCAGAAAGGAAAGGGGGCTGCTGTCTGAGACTAAACCCACTCGGTCTTCAGTTTATTTCGAAGTGAGCCGGGGCGGGCGGGGAATCAGGGAGACACAAACACAAGAGCGTCTAAGAGCCCTGAGATAAAACTCACAAGTGTAGAAACAAAGAGAAGCGCTTCCCAGGCAGGACCTGAGGGGATTCCCCGAAGTGGGAACGTCCACTCAGGAGCCCGCCTCAGGGAAGGCAGCAGCCGGTGCCGCCTCGCGAGGGAAAGGCGCCTGGGCTCTGAGAACCCGGGGAGAAGGGAGACGGCCGGCGGCCGGCGCGAGGCGCAGCAACTCAGCTTAGGGGCCCCAAGCGCTCCGCCGCGGCCGCGCTGGAATCTCTGACTGAAATTCGCGCAGGTTGCGGGGCGGGGTCCGGAGTTGGGCCGCGGGAGAAATAGCGGCTAGCGAGTGAGACGCTGAGACGCTGAGACCCAGAGAAATCCCTTCCAGGGGCGAGGGGACCTGCTCGCCAGGGGACGCGCCGACTGAAGCCGGCGGCGGGAGACACGGGCGGCGGCAGCGCAGGGGGCGGGGCGGGCGCGGGCCGCACAGCCAGTCAGAGGCGCGGCGCGCGAGCCGCGCGGACGCATTGGCCGCGACGCCCCGGCCTCGGACGCGCCTGCCGGGGGAGGCGCCGCTCCGGCCCCCCGATTTAACCAACTACCGAGCGGGGGAGCGTGTCGGCCAGGAGGCGGCCGCCGAAGTGCCGTGGGAGCGCCGCGCGGGAAGGATGCGTTACCTGCGTCCCCTCCTCAGGGAGCGGCCGGGCGAGCTGGAGGATTCTCTGTGAAGGACTCGAAACTCCGCAGTTGGTCTCCTGCCACAGGCTGGGGTGCACCTGAGCCTGGGCTCTTGTCTGAGCTGTGCCGACGGGCAGGAGGATGGCAGACGGGAATTGAGAGGCGCGGAGGAAGGACGAAGGAGCCTGGCGTCTCCTTGGTAAGTGGCTGACATTCCTTCGCTGGTGACTGCTGTCTGCGATTGTGCACTTGGCTTCCCAGGAGCTGACAGTTTGTGACACGCTCGCTTCTGCAAAGCCATCCTTTCTTGCCGTGTTGCCAGAATTTAAAAACTGTCACATAAAGCTGCTCTTCCCCCCGCCCCCACTCCCCAACCTTCTTCTTCTTCTTTGAAATCAAACGTGCTCTTTTTCTCTGCTGGGGTTTTAGGTCAGAAAAGTTGAAGCAACGCTAAACATAATATATTTGTGTACCTCGTAATGTCATTCAGAATGCGAGTAAACAGTTCCTACAACTGAACTGGAAGGTGACAGATGTCAGGAAAGGGTAGGAAATTGTCTGCAAGAGAAACTAAATGTTCAGAAAATAGGCTGTCGTTCTCAGGTACTGAATGTGTGTCTTCTGACTGAGCAGTGTGTTTGTGAGAATAGAGCCTAGATCACTGGACATCTGGCAGTGCGATAACTTGTTAAAATTCAGTAGAGATGCTCTATAAGTGGAGTTCTACAAAGTTTGAGAGACTGAACAAACAAGTATCTTGCATTATGCTAAGGTGTTTTCCAGTGTTGTGTAGGAAGGTGATAGATTTTTTAAAATAAATATAAAAATATGCTCAGACATATACTCAAAACTCCTTACTGAGTTTTTTATTGAAAAAATTGGAGAGAACATTAATTTGCATATATATGAACATGAAATACAGTAAGTTAATAATACTGACAACCTCAAAAATTTTCAATTTTTAAATTAACCTTATTTTGAAAATACAAGAATTCACTAAATGTTTGAGAATTATTTTATTTTTAAATTTCATAACCTCTGTCATGAAAATTATAATCAATGTGATAATTAAAGCACAGGTTTGGAAGAAAAAGAAAACCTTTTAACTGTGAATTGCCTCAACCTGTGTTCAGTTCGACTGCTTTTTCTGTTAATTTAAAAGATAAAGTCATTTCAATATGGCATACTTCTATTTTGATTCTCTATTTTAACTGAAAATATGAAAGAAATAGATGTTCATTAGAATACTAGCATTGAAAACTGCACAAAAATAGTGGGTCAAATTTTAAAATCAATAGAGGTATTTTTATGTACTGATGAACTATAACAAGACTGCAGAAATAACTTAGGACTATCACAGCAAACTTAAAGAGTTCATCATGATTAATATTGTGACCCTAAACATAAAAGAATTAGTAATGATTAGGTCATTATTTTTTTCAAAGTACCTGTAATGAATTTTAAACCACTCACAAATGTTTCTTTGCATATTTTCATACTTCATATTCAGATTATTATAAGTTTTCTGTGGAGTAGTATATTGAATCTCATACTTGGCAGGTATATGTTCCTTTGATTCTAGTGGAAAAAACAATATAACTATGTAACAATATATCACATGAAACAAATGAAAAAAAAGTAAAAGATGTTACTAAGACCATCTAAGTTAGTGAAAAAAACAAAGCCCAAAATTCAGTTACAAAAAGGAAATGAGATCTAAAAAATAAAGTAGAATTTGAAAAGTAACTGGAGTGTGGTGAGATGGTATTAAAGTGTATTTGAAAATAGAAAATCAATAAAATGTTTGTTACAATATAAGTGCCAATGTTTTGTGCAAAGATTGGTGGCATTTTAAAATTGTTCTTATTTAAAATATCTGAAAACTACAAAATGAGGAAGAAAAGCAATTCATTTTTAAGTTCTCTTTGATTCCATACACAGCTGCATAGATAGTTTGAGTTCTCAAAGTTTGGAAAAAAGAACATTATCTCAATAGATTAACTGAATGCCAGATTTTGCTTGTAAGTTGTGAGGCACAAGCATAGGATAGGAGGAGGCATTTGAAAAATAGATCTGAGAAGCTACAGTTGTGTGATTTTTAAATGAATTCCTAAAATACCTTAGTGTTTTCCAAAGTGAATAATACTTCAAATATTAGGTGGTCTGAAATCTTTAGTTAGTTAGGAAGATAAGCTAAAATCACACCTTGAATGTAGACACGGGCTATGTTTATTTGAAAAATAATTAAAGCTAGTTTCTTGTGAATGTTTAGTCTTAATGTGTCCAGTTAAGTGACACTATTAAAAATGGACCAAGGCTGGTTAATATATAATTCTTTATATATCTTTTTTATTTAACGGTTTAGGAAATCTTCACCACCTCCAGGGAAGAGGTTGGAGTGTGGTTTAATATCAAAACTGACTTCGTGATCAGGACCAGAGGGTGTCAGTAAAGGGTAGAGGGCTCTCTAGATGGAGAAAGTAAGAGCTTGTGGTGCTAGTCAAGTCATTTTGGGAGTCTGTCTTTTAGCTTCAACAGAAAGGTATACTTTTATGGAATTTAAAAAAAAAAAGATGAAAACTTGTCTGGATGACTGTTCTAGGTTAAAGTTGTTTTAACTATATTTAAGTTCCTTTGGTTAAGACGAAGTTTTATAGAGGAACTTACTGTTCTGTAACCATTAAAAACTAATTTAGGAATTTGTTGAGACCAAGATAATTATAGTGAGATGCTGATTCCATCCTTCCACACCTATTTTGCTTACCTGTAGTCCTGGAATTGCCTCTCTTTTTAAATATGGTTAAGACAGTTTTTTAACTAAGAGGTTGGAAATTTGTCCTAATTTAAATAGACGTATATTTATATTATTTGATATCTCAAAATTCCAACTTCAAGACCTCAGATTTATTCATCTATTTCTTATTTCTAAAGATACAAACATAAAGTGGGAGAGGTTTATTTCTGACAAGATATTTTAAATTAGTGTTACAAGGTTGTGCTTATATGCTACATGAACTTCTTAGCACTTTATAGCAGGAAAGAGGCTAGTCGGAAGCTCAAAGCGGTAGGATCTTTGCGAGGTCCATTTTCTGAGCATTTGTGATCAATAACTCTACTCAGAGACTGGTGCATTTTAAAAAGAAATGAAGTATACAAAAACTCTGTAACACTTAAGATTTAGGGTTAATAACTATTATGAACAATGTCTCATATCTCTACTCAGACCCTTTCAAGTAATTACTCCTGTTTTATATTTTTTAATATTCAAAGTAATGTTAGAAAGGTTCTGAAAAATGGAATGCTATCAGTTAATATTTCTCTTCGATATTTTTACAGTTTTTAAGTTAATTATTTTCATGAAAATGAATAAAACAAATTTGGTAGTATTGCACTGCTGTAGATATGAGGAATTTTAAAATGACTTTATTATATATTTTCTTTTTAAAAAGATTAAATTCTTTTATTTATTAATCAGTTGGTGGTTAAATTAAAATTATATCCTGTGAACTTGATGTAAGACTATATATTTAACTTGACTTGATTTTTACTTATTATAAATCTGTGTATATGGTAAATGTTGAACATTTTCATCCTTATCAACCCCTTACATGAAACAGTCTTTAATTTCATATTCCAGGGTATTGCATATTGTATTTTTGACTTACAGACTTCTTAACTTTAAATGTTTCAGTGGAATCATCAGCTCATAAGACTTACTGAAACTGAAAATGTTAGTTGCTCAGTCGTGTCCGACACTTTGCGACCCCATGAGCTGTAGTCTGCCATGTCCCTCTGTGCATGGGATTTCCCAGGCGAGAATATTGGAGCCGGTCAAAAAATGGAAGCTCTTCTTTTCTTTAGTACAGGGAAATGGAACTCTAGAAATAGGCCATAAGGTAATTCTGAAAAATAATCAAAATTCTGTTCTTTTGGGGTAATAGAAAAAAAAAAATCAATGAATCCACCATTTCTTAATCTAATATAAAAGAGTATGGTGTGAGCAACTTTAGAAAGTATAGTCATATTATTTTACCATGTGTTTCTTGACCTGGAGTTTCTTGTGATCACTGTCATTTCTAAATAGTTCCAAAAATGTTTTATTGGATGGATTTGAAAACATAAGTACAAAACTGATTTTTATTCTGGTCTTCTCAGTGGTCACTGATTAACTTGCTTCCCTGTGGATACCACTTTTTATTTTTAACAAGTGGACTTCTCTTAAAAAGATCTTAGTAGGACTTGTACATTTTGTCTTTATCCCACTCATAGTTCCAAATATTTCTTATACTCACTTGTATAGACCAAAAAAAGTTAAAATCTTGAAAGAAAACAACATATTAACATATTGTACTAATGTATGTGTATAAGCTTTCCCACAGGCATACCTTTACAGTTTGTGTCTTTATTAAAATATGAACCTGCCTGTGGTTAAAATGACTAATTTGAATGTTACCCAGAATTTAAGAAAATATACATCAGGCAAGGAAGAACTAGAAAGTATTTCATTCATCTGATTAATCAAAAACTCTTGTTTGTGACTGTTGACTGGGAAAGTGTAATTATATGAATAAACACTTTATGATGGGGAATAAGAATTTGCTTGCTCCTTATCATCCTTATAGCTGTTAAATGCTCAAGAAGGAGATCATCTCATTTTCTGTTATGATCCAGTAAAGTAACTATAGCATATGGAGTTCAGGAGGAGAAATTTTGCTGATCGCTTAGGTGATAAAAGGTAGATTGAAAGTCTCTTTCTCTAGATAGTCATAATATTGGCAGAAATATTCATCATGAGGCTAAAAAATTTAAGGGGTTCTTATTGAGAGAGGTTTCATAATATGGTAATTATAGTTATAATGTCTAGAGTCAAAAACATATTTTTAATGTGTTTTCACAGATATTTCACTAGTTGCAGTAGTTTGTGTTTAGTCAGTAAGTAGCAGAGAAACGGTACATTTATTTGGTGAAAAATTTGCTTTTGAGTGTATGAGGTTTCATCTTTATTTTCTCAGATATTTAATTTCATATTTATAAGGATTAAAGAACAAATTTTTCTGAAACTAAACCAAAGGTAACAAAGAGTTTAATTTTAAACTTACTAGGTTTTCCCATTTCATTTCTCTTTATATAAGAACTTTTAAATAATACAATATTTGATAAGTTACTCTTATACTTTCAGAATAATAAGAAATTCCTGGTGATTAAGATGACTGTTACTTGGAAAATACAGATTGGAGTGGAAATATAAAAAAGAATTATAGTTTTCTAGAAATAAATTTTTATTTAATTGGCATTTATAATCATTAAATGTAAAATTGTTTCCTTGGCATCCAAATAATGTTAAGTGCCCCTCCCCAATATTTCTGAAACCTTAGAAAAATGTCATATTTAATCTTAGTTAGATTTTGGCTTTGTCTTATTTTTTTATTTTGAAACTTATCTCTTTATATTCTTCTCTAAAAGATATAAACAAAGTTAATCTATTCTCTTATGTTTAAAAATTAATAAAACTCTTTGTTAGTGATGATTAATTTTGCCAGTTTTGAGTATATATAATGATAAATTTATGTTACCTCTTTTGTAATAGAATTGATACTTATACTTCATAACTTGACACTCCTTGTTTCAGTGCCATTATTCAAATGGCAGTGTGTGGAGCTACTGATGGAGAGTTCTTAAGGCTAAAATAAGCTTCTCATTAAATATAAGCACACATCTCATGAGTTATTGATGATGAATAATGAGAACATTTAGAAAAAGGTAAAAAATTAATACTACTTATTGTTGATTCTTTGTCCACTTGATGTGAAGAGCCAACTCATTGGAAAAGATCCTGATACAGGGAAAGATTGAAGGCAAAAGGACAAGGAGGAGGCAGAGGATGAGATGATTTGATAGTATCACCAACTCATTAGACATGAATTTGAGCAAACTCTGGGAGATAGTGAAGGACAGGTAATCATGGTGTGCTGCAGTCCATGGGGTCAGAAAGAGTTGGATATGACTTAGCAACTGAACAACAACAATGAAAGTGTTGGGAGGAGGCTTACAGAGCTAGTACTTTATTTAACATAAAGAGTAGTAGAGATTTATAAAGAGATGAAGTTACATGTTTAGCATTACATTTGATGGAAAAATGGGAGGTCTCTTTAATATATACATCAGAACTTTTTATCGTTTATACCTTTGTTTTTTTTTGCTGTGAAAATCTTATTTGATTTCTACTCAAATCAAAACTAGGATATATGTAATATTCTTTTGCCATTGATTATCTGTAAAACCAATGTTTTACAGTTTTTGAGACAAGAAAATTAAAAATCCAGTTATATTAACTCAGAGAAAAGAGCTACGCCCATATTCTTTTAACCAAAAGCTGAATGTCTAGACAATTTAATTGCTAGCTGTGAACTTTTTCACAATGAACTTAGTGTGCACTCAACAGCTGAATCAAATGGAAGACAATTTTTGACAGTTTCAGTTAAGAAACCTGGGAACCCAAGGAGGGAAATAATTGTAGTTGTTTTTTTCTACAGTATATTTAGAAAGAATTTTCCATTTCTTTTGTTAATATTTTTTTCTCTGTATTGGCAATTGTTTTCTTCAGTAATTCATGTTTAGAGATACACTAAATGAAATAGAAAATCAATGAAAAATGTGAGGAGAGAATATTCCTGTGACTTGACAAGTTTGGATAAAATTTAAATTATGGGCTCCCTTAGGACAGTAGCAATTTTAGCATTTAATAAAATGCAAAACAGAAAGTGAGAGAAAAGTTTTTTTAGAAATAGGCAGTATTTTTCAATTCAAATATCAACTTTTATGTAAATTCTAGCTTTACTGTTACAGTAATAAAGGAATTAAACAGCAATTTTGAGCCTATAATAGTATTTAGTTATCATTGTTTCTGAACTAAAGTTCCTCTGTGCTTAATTTTATAAACATGATGTAAATTATTTTAGAATGAATATATGCTAAAATTTTTCTTCTGTAGAGCTGAACATGCTAAATTGTAAAACTAGCACAGTGCAACTCAGTGGAAAGGCAGTTATGTATTGCTGGGCTCCTGCTATAATAATAGTTTTACAGATGTCTTCTCTCAAACTTTTCTTTGTCTAATTAAGACAGTAATTTTTTTGTGTGTCCATGTGGGGTGACTTCATATTTTAAGACTCTCTTTTTCTTTAAATACTGAGTATTTGAAGGCAATAAAATACATGTACAAAGATGAGGTAAAAGATTGGTTGAAATGATTGATGGCTGATCTGAGATTTGTTCTACTCTATCCATACAACCAAACATTGCAAAAAACTCTAGTAGGAAATATAAAATATATTCTCAAACTTCAAAGTATAAATGATCCTTAATATTCTTTGAATTTTTACTTTCTTTAGATATTTACTCACCTACAACTTGACTGTGAAATTTTCGAACAGCAACCTTAATATGAAATATTGAGATTTAAGTTAAATGATCCAGAATTGATTTTATGAAAATTTACTATTATAAGTATGTTTGAAAACCTATGACTATGTATATTTGTTTTTTATTCCTTAATGTGGTCTTGGTGGTTTATACTTCAGTGATTAAAATTAAATAAAAGTAGTTCTTTTCACATTCAAATTAATTTTTACATTATTTCCCTCACTCAAATGGTCCCTAGTGGGCAGTTGTTGTCAAGTAAGAACGTAAAGGGAAATAAGTAGCTCATGGGCTGGTGGAAGAAATAAGCACATAGGGTGAATACAGTTCAGTGTGAAATGTGCATTTAAGAGTTATATACAGCTGAGATACAAATTTTCAGTATTTCTCCTTTTGGAGATGGCTGTTAGTTTACTCCTACTGCGACTTTCTGGCATACACTGTTTCATGCTAGCGTTGGTTCTCTAATTGCTGCGTTTACTTCCTAGTGCCTAAGTTATTCTGAAGTACCTTTGGTTTCAAGATTCACCTAACCACTTTAAATGAATGTTATATTTTTCTACATCTCATTATAGTGCTAACTTTAGTATCTTACAACCGTCTAGTCTCTTAATGATATAGACGGATTTGTGGTGAATGTGGTTTAGATGCTGTGAACAAAGGCAGTTCTTATTATGTTGTTATAAAAAAGCTTGATTTCTTTCAGTTATTGAGTATGGACTATTTATGGTACTGGTGTTGGCAATAGTCATTTTGCAGAGGTGGATTAACTGTGAGGCTGTGAAGCTTTGCTTACACAGTCCCTACTAGATAGTAGTAGTAATAGTAGTAACAGAAGCTGGTGGTAAGTGTTATTTTGATAATTATAGTACTATATCTAATAAAAAGAGGCAGTGTGCATTAAGGGATTTGGTGTTTGAATTTTAGGATTCAGTCTTGGCTCTACAATTTATTAGCTGTGTAATTTTAGAAAAATAACAACCTTTATTTATGTGCAACATCAGAATAGTAAAATGTCATGCAGTTGTGATAATATAAAAGAAAAAGATAGACTTTTCAGTGACAAAAAAATGACATGTTAGAAACATCAAAAGCATAAACCTGGGAAGAAATTTTGATTTTACGCCAGTCCCTTCTAACATATAAGCTGTTAATTATCTGTGTACCAAAATATTCTGTCCTTGTGTGAGGCACAATGCTGTTTTACCTGTGGACAGTGATACTGACATGTGTAGACCAAAATCCTTTAAAGGTTATTCTGTTTGTCTTCTTTTTCATTTGAATAATTTACTTCAGTAGACGGTTCTTAAAAAATTAGTGTTTATAGTACCACTACTTTTGGAGATCTGAAGGAAGTGAAAGTTTTGATCCCTGATAGTGGAGACATGGGAAAATAATCAGTCAGAACACAATACACACAATAAGAAACTTAAGAAAATGAACGAGTAAACATAATTATTGAGCTATTGCTCACACATTTCTCAGTACCTTGGAGAAATAGAAATGGTCATTGTGGGGATGGATTTAACTGACTTCCCAGGTAAAACAAGAAACACTCACTTGAAGGAAGTTTCAGTTAGAGATTGACAAAGTCTTTTTCAGTTGGTGAGAAGAGAGGTAGAGATTATGTGGATATTTAGAAGGAAGTAGAAAGATTACTTAATGTATAGACAATTCTTTGTAATGCAAAATGTTAATATATGTCAAATGAGGAAATGTAAAGGATTCCAGGAGACAATTGCAGAATTGGAATTTTGTTCAAAAGCAAGATGTTAAGAGTTCATTTTAAGGCTAGATGGTATTTAAGATGAAGTTCAGCCCCAGTTTTTCAGCTTGTTGTTAGTTGGTCAGGTCACTTCCTCAGTTTATTAATATTTACTCTCTCAAGCAAAAAAGGTAAAATCAATGAAAGTAAAGGACTTTTTATCTTCAAGTTTCGATCAGGTGTGATTCAGAGGCTGTGTGTGATGTGAAGTTTTGATGAAGAGGAAAATTGAAACAGAACTGTAGTTGTGGACAGCTGAGTTTAGGATAGAGTCCACCAAATAGAGATACTAAGAAGAGGTATCATGTTCCTGGCATATGGGGAGGCCATGGAAAGAATATGGACTTGTTACACCCAGGCTTGGTCCTGGCTCTGCAGCTTCTTTTGGTTTCCCTGAATAAAACAATAACCTTTCTGAGCTTTCAGTTCTTTTCCTGAAGGATGATGTTAACTACTGCTAACTTTTCTTTTTTCTTTTTTCTTATTAAGGAAGGCAATGAGACTGTAGATTCAGAAGGCAAAATCATATTCTTCACATCTGTAGGTCTAGTTGCTTACAAAAATCTCATTTTATGCTTAGGTTCAAGAAATATTTAAAGGCAGAAAAATCATTTGAATTTTGTATAAATATACATGGGTACAATCATTCTAGTTTTCCAAATATGAGGAAAATCACTTAATTTGTAGACACAGCCTTGTAAATTTGCTCATAGGTGCTTTCTTTTCATTTTCTTAATTTTACTTGCACATATTTAAAGAGATGATTTCATTCTTAATTGTCTTTTTATTTGCTTAAAAACATAGTTGTTATCAAAAAAAGTCTTTAATGTCCCTTTACAAAATTATTTAGAATATAGGATCTATTTTGGTAGGAGGGGGAGAGGTTTCAAATACTGTTTTTGAATCTCATGTGACATAAATTGGTATAAAGTATATTCATTTGAAAATAAGTTCCTTCAATTATTTTCTTCTTCTATTTTTATTACATTCTTGTTAATTAAAAAAATTCACGAGTGGCTTATGCTGTAATCATTAAATGATAATTTACTGCTAATTCATTAAAGCAAATATATATGTGTATCTTTTAAACTGTGAATTGTCATTTAATAGTAAAAATAAAAAGACTTCATTTTGCAAACATTTTACAAGTATATTTTTATAAAGTGATATTTGGTATATTGCTTTTATTGGCTTGGCTACTATGACAAGAAGTTATTATCAGCATATTTATGATCAAGAGGGAGGGGGATTCAGGATGGGGAACACGTGTATACCTGTGGCAGATTCATGTTGATGTATGGCAAAACCAATACAATATTGTAAAGTAATTAACTTCCAATTAAAATAAATTTATATTAAAAAATGTATATGTTTTTTATCTGTACAACTAATCCAACTACTTCCTCCAGTATATATAGATCATTTTGTTATTGCAGAAGATTTGACACATTATTTAAAAAATGGAAGAAATTAATAAAAAAAACAGTGTCTTTCAAAAAGGTGTGGTCAAGCTATACTGTGTCTGGAGATACTGGAGAGAGAGGGAAAATGAAAGGTGAGAAAGCTACAAAACAGACAGGAGAGGGAGCTGATAGAAAGCAATTTTATGCTGTTCAATAAGGATGTGATTAAGTAAGTATTCATATCTTGCAATACTTTTCAAAATGCCTGGAGCTGATATTTCACCTGAAATGAAAGTGTCTTTTCATCTTTTTTTGCATGTAGTTGTTTTATAAGATAATAGGCTTTAGGTATAAATGTATGGTTGATCTTCCAAGATTGAATATACAAATGCCATCTGTTAAAATATATTGTCTAGTTGTTCTGATAAATACTAATTTAGAATAAAGAAATTATTCAGTGTTCTCATTCTGATTCTTATTTTCCCTGTTTAGATATTCTGCATGATCAGATGCCTCCTGTATATTACAACTTTAATAGATGCTTAAAAGTTAAGACAACTATCTTGATTTATTTTCAAGTTAACTACTTTTTCCAAATGTTATTCTTTAGTTAGTGTTTGCCTTTAGCCAGTGTTTAGATAAATGGTCTATCTGAGATCAATTTCTTTTTTATTTGAAGAAATTACTCTATAATTAGGTTCTTTTATCCTTTTATTTCAAACACAGTAAGGTAATTCAGGTTTTCTCAAGAGGAAAAAGGAAAATGCAAATTAAAATAGATATATCTTCTTATTAATTTTTTCCCCAGATAAAAATAATAGAAACATTATATTAAGGATTAATTTAGAAAACCATTGTTTTGTGGAGGAATTACTTTCCAGTAACAAAAAGTGCTTATATTTTTATCTAGCCCTTCATTGATAAAGAGTGGGGTGCTGTCTGACAATTATTTTAAATATGATCCTGAGACACTTTATGTTAGAGTACAGATGATTTGCTCCATTGGGTATGTGATCAACCTGGCCGCTGCAGAGTAAAGCAGCTCTCACAGCTCAGAATGTAGAGAATGAATACTGTTGTCATCTTTTTTTTCCTAACATCATAGAATTGACAATGAACAGTACAAAAAGACTATAATAAAAGCCCTGAAATGTCTTTTAGCTCCTCTCGAAAGTAGCCATCCTCAACAGGACTTTGTATCTATATCCTTTATAAAGCTGTTACAGATGTCTTTTTTTTCTTAAAAAAAAAAAAAAATATATATATATATAATTTTAGTTGTGTGCATTACAATTCAAAAAGGTATACAGTTTTTGAACACTTTAAACTACTCCATAATAAAGATATATCATAGTTTATATAAATAATTATTGATTTGAAATTCGTCAACTTATTTTATAAGCAAATATGAATGAATATGAAATGAAAATTCTTATATATGCGTTTTTATACGAGTGTGGGTAGATCTAGAAGTAGAGTTGCTAGGTCAGTGAGAACGTGCATTTAGAATATCAGTTTTACTGCCAAATTGCCTTCCACAGGGTTATTTCCAATTAGTACTCCCACCAACAATGTGTTAGAATTTCTGCCTCTCCATACTGTAGCAGTACAGTGTATACCAAACTTCTCAATCTATACCCGGTGGAATAGATGATAAGTATCTTGTTTTTGCTTTAATTTATGCCTAATATTTTGAACATTTTATATATTTAATAAAACATTTCTTAAGCTCCTGTTTTTGCCCTTCCTCAGGTTAAATCTATTAAATTGATCTTTTTCTTATTCCCTTTACAAATTAACTGAAACCAAGAAACACATAGCAGCAAGAGGTCAATTAAAAATGATTTGAGGCATTGCTAAATTTTTGAAAAAATAAAATGCACATCTGTGAAAAGTCAGAGATATTTCATAAATAACATTGTTTTCCCTTTCCTCTGCTGTGTGCAAAAGATTCAGTGGAATTAAAATTGAGGAGGAGACAGTTCTACTTGGGTAGACTGGGAAAGGCTTCAAGCATAGGAACGTTTCTTGACAAATATGCCCTCTTATTTTCAAACTAGTCTTCCAAATTTTATTTACCCAGCACTAGTTTAGGGCAGCTTTCACTAGAGTAACATCTCCAGATTGCTTTATCTCTTTGTATTCTCCCATGTATCAATCTTTCTGATGGAAAAATCTTTCAATAATCTTTTAAATCTTTCAAGTCTTGTCATGCCATTTCCTTGCTTTGAAAGTTCTAATGGCTCCGGCTGTTTGAAGAACACATTTCAGATTCTGCAGCATGCCAAGGAGTTCTATAACTGTCCTTTAGAAATCCTTTCAAGGTTCCTCTACAGCTACACCAATAAACACATTGTGGATTGAGCCACAACCTACATTGTCATTACATTTCCATCTCTATACTTTTGCGGACATTATACTTCTGCCCCAAATGATGTGTCCAGATATCTCCATGCAAAAACTACTTTTCCTACCTGGAAATAATAAGCTGCTTTAAAGATAGGAACATATTTTAATCTTTTTTTGAACTACTTTGTGTAACATCAACAAATGAAATGTTTGTTTGATTATATTGGTCCTTTTTCCTAACATAATTCACTCTAAATAACAAGGCTTTGAAGATTCCAGTATTGAGAAATGCTGCATAAGAAGCAAATTACCTTTGGTATAGTATAACGCAGAATGATCTCTCAGCAAGTGTTCTTTACTATGCCTCTGTGTAAGTTTGGATTTGAAACTGGACCTGATAAAGTCAGTAAAACTCATTATTTGTCCAAGTTATCTTTTCCTAATTGTAATAAAGAAACCAAGCTTGTATATCCTTGAAGAATTTGTGTTGAAGGTTTTTAAGCATTTTTAACATTTTTATTTCAGTTTCAAAATCCACTGAGTTTATGAATTTTGTTGTATCTGCATTTCTCATTATAGAACATGTAACATTGCATGTTATAAAAATATGGGCAGTAGACCAATATTACTTTAGCACTCCTGAAACATGGGCACATGTTTTTCATTTTATACATCATTTATAAATCAGTTCCACAAAGTTGAAACTTCTTAGCACAATAAAATCAAGAAGGTATATACTGTTTTATACTTTATTGTAAGATATTACATAGGTAAAGTTTATAATGAAAAATGATATATCATGTTTGAATTTCACCATTGAATCAGATCTCAAGTAGCAATGAGTAAAATGTCCTGGCTAAACTTCTTATTTCTTCCTACCATATAATTCTATTCCAATTCAACAAATTAGCAATCTACTAACTAACATGTGGTGCATGTCTATTAGATACCAAAGTTATCATAATAATAATAAAAAATTAGCTGAAAAAGCATATTCTACATCTTTTCATACAATTAAATTTTTGTCATAGATATATCTTGGGTTCTATTCTTTTTTAAATTTATTTTTTGGTTGCACTGGGTCTTTTTGCTGTACACAGGCTTTCTCTACTTGCGGCAGCAGGGACCACTCTTCATTGTGGTGCGTGGACTTCTCATTGCGGTGGCTTCTTTTGTTGCTGAGCGTGGACTCTAGGTGTGCAGGCTCAAAATTTGGAGCACGCAGACTCAGTAGTTGCAGGCTCTAGAGCACTGGCTCAGTACTTGTAGCACACAGGCCTAGTTGCTCTGTGGCATACGGGATCTTCCTGGACCAGGGAGTGAGCTCAGATTCCCTTCATTGGCAGGCAGATTCTTAACCACTGGACACCAGAGAAGTTGGGGTCTATTTTAAATAAAACATAATTATCTTATTCTAAAAAATAATGTTTTCCCCCTTCTGGTGTATATTTTCAGTTCAGTTCCGTTGCTCAGTCAGGTCCGACTCTTTGTGACCCCGTGAGCACGCCAGGTCTCCCTGTCCATCACCAACTCCTGGAATTTTCTCAGACTGCTTTCCAATGAGTCGGTGATGCCTTCCAACCATCTCATCCTCTGTTGGACCCTTCTCCTCGTGCCTTCAGTCTTTCCTAGCATCAGGGTCTTTTAAAACGGGTCGGCTCTTTGCATCAGGTGGCCACAGTATTGGAGTTTCAGCTTCACCATCAGTCCTTCTAATGAATATTGAGGACTGATTTGCTTTAGGATGGACTGGTTGGATCTCCTTGCAGTCCAAGGGACTTCCCCAACACCTAAGTTCAAAAGCATCAGTTCTTCGGTGCTCAGCTTTCTTTACAGTCCAACTCTCACCTCCATACATGACTACTGGAAAAACAGCCTTGACTAGATGGACCTTTGTTGGCAAAGTAATGTCTCTGCTTTTTAATATGCTGTCTAGGTTGGTCATAACTTTTCTTCCAAGGAGTAAGTGACTTTTAATTTTATGGCTGCAGTCACCATCTTTTTGATAACTATTAAGAATTGAGTCCATAAACATGTCATAAGGTCATAGAAACATCAGGAATACAAAAATAGTAAATCCATTTTAGGAGCAAGAAGAACAGTTCTCTAGAGAACTAGAGAGGATTTTGATACCAACAAGCCTAAAAGTATTTCTCAGTTTTTCAGATCATTGACACTATTTAAGTCTTGGGGTGCTGGTACTTCCTTTATCTTGTGCTCTTCTTTCTTCTTTATCTTATTGTTCCATTCTTTGAACCCATTCCCTCTGAACAAGAGCTGTGTGTCATCAACAGGAAATACTGTGTAAGGATCTATATTATTTTTTCCATCACTAGACAAATACAGAAAAGCCAAGCTGCTGTTCATTGTTTTGTCTCTGCCTCAATAGAAAACACTAAAACTAAAAACCAAATAGAAGACCAAGACTGCTTTCTGAGATCAGGGAAAAAATGAGTTTACAAGTGTCAAATACAAAGACACTAGCTGGAGTCACAAAAATTTCAGTGTGCACAGTTAAAATTAACTTCTCATTTCTGTGATTTTACAGAATAGTATGCAGTTGGTTAACAAGGGAAAAGATGAATGAGTGTGTATACTTGCTGCTTGCTGAGCACTGACTCCAAAAGCACAAAAGAAAACAATTGTATTAGCTTCTGTGGTCCTAGAGCTGAGAAATAGATGGCCTGGGGGAATCAGGCCTATCAAACATTAAAAAGAAATGTTCCTTGGCATTCCTAAATGTCTATGAAAGAAATTCAGATATTTTTTACGTTAAAAATGGTGTAGCATGTCAGTATCAAAAAGAAAATCCCTCAAATAAGTTGAATATACCCATTATAATTTGCTTTTTTAATTTTAGCATTTTTTAAGGTGAAAGAGGGGTTAGGAATTTATTTTTCATATGGCCATAGAATCAATTTGATAAGAACAATTCCTCAGCAGATCTTTACTAACAGCAGGGGGATCAAATTTGGACAGTTTGGACTATGGTTAACAAGGTGCCAGTTACTGCAAACAAAAGCAAGAGATGATTAATTATGACATATATATGTAAATTTTGAAAAAAAATTATAAAATTTAATGATTAGAACCCAAACCATTTTGTTTTTAAATTGAAATATATTGTTTTTTATTCCAAATACTATGAAAAGTCTCAAAAGCCGAAGACATTACTTAAATTATTAGTCTTGGAAAAAAGAAATTCCTGTAGCAAAGGTTTATCATAAAAATGATTATATACTTTAAACACATTATATGTGAATATAATGTGAATAAATACTGCACCTACCTGATTAATGAGCATAATACGTATGTTTGGTGATATTTGATGCCCTTACTCTTAGGCTTTATATTTACCAGTTAACTATGTTACTTTCCATATGATTTAAATTTAAAAACTTGAACTTATAAAAATTCAAAGAAAAGACCAAAGAAAAATAAAAGAAATATTAAGAGTTCATGCAAAAATAAAAGTAAACATTGAGTACATTTCAATTCATCCTGTGTTTATTTGCTGTTTACTGTGTTGAAGGTGAGTTGACGTGTAGATGGAGGAAACTCATTTTTATATATTAGCAATGTATCAAGTTTACTCTGAACTTTTTATTCATAAATCAGAACCTCACAATACCCATTATATAAATGGTTTTGCTGATGCATGTATAGAGATATTGTGTATGCTTTCAACATCTTTTATGTTCAGCTCAGTTCAGTTGCTCAGTCGTGTCCGACTCTTTGCGACCCCATGAATCACAGCACACCAGGCCTCCCTGTCCATCACCAACTCCTGGAGTTCACTAAAAGTCATGTCCATTGAGTCAGTGATGCCATCCTGCCATCTCATCCTCTGTCATCCCCTTCTCCTGCTCCTAATCCCTCCCAACATCAGAGTCTTTTCCAATGAGTCAGCTCTTCACATGAGGTGGCCAAAGTATTGGAGTTTCAGCTTTAGCATCAGTCCTTCCAGTGAACACCCAGGACTGATCTCTTTTAGAATGGACTAGTTGGATCTCTTTGCAGTCCAAGGGACTCTCAAGAGTCTTCTCCAGCACCACAGTTCAAAAGCATGAATTCTTTGGTGCTTAGCTTTCTTCACAGTCCAACTTTCACGTCCATACATGACCACTGGAATTCGCAAAGTAATGTCTCTGCTTTTGAATATGCTATTTAGGTTGGTTATAACTTCCTTCCAAGGAGTAAGCGTCTTTTAATTTCATGGCTGCAATCATCATCTGCAGTGATTTTGGAGCCCCACAAAATAAAGTCTGACACTGTTTCCCCATCTATTTCCCATGAAGTGATGGGACCAGATGCCATGATCTTTGTTTTCTGAATGTTGAGCTTTAAGCCAACTTTTTCACTCTCTTTTACTTTCATCAAGAGGCTTTTTAGTTCCTCTTCACTTTCTGCCATAGGGTGGTGTCATCTGCATATCTGAGGGTAGATATTTCTCCCGGCAATCTTGATTCCAGCTTGTGCTTCTTCTAGCCCAGCGTTTCTCATGATGTACTCTGCAGAAATAAAAACTGTCATAAATCTCAAGCATTTACCACTAACATTTTTATCCTAGGCATAATTTTAGGGCTCAATGTAAAATTAAAAAACAAAACTTCAAAATTTAATTAATTCCCTTTTCAATGAATTAGTATTAATGATAGTAATAAAAGCAATTTAAGAGATGTAAACAAAAGCTATATGGGCTTCCCTGGTTGGTGCAGTAGGTAAAAAATCCACCTGTAATGCTGAAGACCTGGGTTCTATCCCTGGGTCGGGAAGATCCCCTGGAGAGGGAAATGGCAACCCACTCCACTATTTTTGCCTGGGGAATTTCATGGACAGAGGAGCCTGGCAGGCCACAGTCCATGGTGTTGCAACGAGTTAGACACTACTGAACGACTAAGTGCAGCACAAACAAAAACTTTATAGATAAATAAATGTGACTTTGTTTTAAACTGAAATGGTGACTTGAATCTAGAAATCTCTTTCTCATTTGTTCGATGAGAACACAAAACTATATGACAGGCTATGATGGCCTTGAATTTTCAGAATATGGCTTTAACTTTGATAGAGTAAGTATTTACCCTTACAAATCATCTCTGTGAACGTTTTTATTATTTCAAATTTACCTGAAAATTTTACCTTTTAAACACTTTTGTTTCCACATCTGCTTTTATTCAGTCATTTTATTTTTCCTTCTTTTGGGTCTCCATCCCTCAGGTTTTTGCCCACTCTTTAGTATCTTCAGTTTCTCCATTTCGCTGGCTTAAAGAAAATGAAGTCGCTCAGTTGTGTCTGACTCTTTGCAAGCCCATGGGTTGTAGCCCCCCAGGCTCCTCTGTCCGTGGAATTTTTCAGGCAAGAGTATTGGAGTGGGTTGCTATTTCCTTCTCCAGTGCATCTTCCCGACCCAGAGATCGAACCTTGGTCTCCCGCATTATAGGCAGATGCTTTACTGTCTGAGCCACTATGGAAGCCTCATACATTCACTGACTTGCTTTTGTCCTAAAAGAATAGAAGCTGATCCAATCTTAAAAATAAAACAAGACAGTTTCTTGTCCTGCTTTTGCTTGAGCTAATACCTATGTATACTTTCACACTTCCCTTCTCCAAACTCATTTGTTGTCATACCTTACCTCTCTTCCTGTTAATTCAGTGAAGATCATTTTACTGAAGTCCCTATTCCCATCACCAAACACTTAAGACCTTCACCAAATGCTTACTGAAGGCATACACAAATCCTACCATGTTCTATCATTTCAATACACTTGCGCTCACTTCCCATGCTAGTAAGGTTATGCTCAAAATCCTTCAAGCTGGGCTGCAGCAGTACATGGAATGAGAACTTCCAGATGTATAGTTTGTGTTTAGAAAAAGCAGAGGAACCAGCTATCACATGGCCAAAATTCACTGGATCATAGAGAAAACAAGGGAATTCCAGAAAAAAATATCTCCTGCTTCATTGAATACACTAAAACCTTTGCTTGGGTGGATCACAACAAACTGTGGAAAATTCTTTAAGAGATGGAAAACCCTTTCCTGTCTCTTGAGAAACCTGTATGTGGTCAAGGAGCGACAGTTAGAACTGGACAAGGAACAATGGACTGATTCCAACTTGGGAAAGGAGTACATCAAGGCTGTATATTGTCACCCTGATTATTTAACTTATATGCAGAGTACATCATGCAAAATGCCAGGCTGGATGAATCACTAGCTGGAATCGAGATTTCTGGGAGAAATATCAACAACCTCAGATATACAGATCATACCATTCTAATAGCAGAAAGCTAAGAGGAACTGAGCCTCCTGATGAGGGTGAAACAAGAGAGTGAAAAAGCTGGCTTAAAACGTAACATTAAAAAAAGTAAGATCATGGCATCTGGTCTTATCACTTCATGGCAAATACAAGGGGGAGAAAGTGGAAGCAGTGACAGATTTTCTTTTCTTGGGCTCCAAAATCCCTGTGGATGGTAACTGCACCCTTGGAATTAAAAGACACTTGATCCTTAGAAGAATAGTGTGTTAGTTGCTCAGTCATGTTGGACTCTGTGACCCCATGGACTGTAGCCTGCCAGGCTCCCCAGTCCATGCACTTCTCCAGAGAAGAATACTGAATGGGTTGCCATTTCCTTCTCTAGGGGATCTTCCGGATTCAGGGATCAAACCTGGGTTTCCTGCTTTGTAGGTCGAGTCTTTACCATCTAAGCCACTAGGGAAGCCCCAAGCTATGACAGACCTAGACAATGTAGTAAAAAACAGAGATATCACTTTACTGACAATGGTCCTTCTATTCAAAGCTATACTTTTTCCAATAGTCATGTATGGAAGTGAGAGTTGAACCATACAGAAGAATGAGTGCCAGAAAACTGATGCTTTCAGATTGTGGTGCTGGAGAAGACTGTTTTTATTTTAAATTTATTTATTTTAATTGGAAGCTAATTGCTTTACAATATTGTAGTGGTTTTTGCCATGCGTTGACATGAATCAGCCATGGGTGTACATGTATTCTCCTCCATCCTGAACTCCTCCTCCCACCTCCCTCCCCATCCCATCCCTCTGGATCATCCCAATGCACCAGCCCTGAGCACCCTGTCTCATGCATCGAACCTGCACTGGAGATACATGTTTCAATGCTATTCTCTCAGGTCATCCCACCCTCATCTTGGAGAAGACTCTTTAGAGTCCCTTGGACTGCAAGGAGATCAAACCAGTCTATCTTAAAGGAAATCAGTCCTGAATATTCATTGGAAGGACTGATGTTGAAGCTGAAGCTCCAGTACTTTGGCCACCTGATGCGAAGAGCTGACTCACTGAAAAAGACCCTGATGCTAGAAAAGATTGAAGGCAAAAGGAGAAGAGGGTTGCAGTGGATGAGATGGTTAGTTAACATTACCAACTGACATGAATTTGAGCAAATTCTAGGAGACAGTGTAGGACAGGGAAGCCTGGTATGCTGCAGTCCATGAGATTGCAAGGAATCAGGCATGATTTAGTGAGAGAACAATGACTCTCATGAAATGTATTTTTAGATAGCCATAGATTTTGTTGTTTAAATTAGTTGGAGTATAAATAGCATGCTATCATAAATAATATCCCTTAATCTTAAACTTTTTAGCACATATGGAAAGAACTTGGTGATAGTTATGGGTAATATACAAAGTGCTATTTATTACATGATTAAGGGCCATAATTTAATTTTGATGTCCAAATCAGTAATACTTATTTGAGTTTTGTAATGTAACAATTTCTAATCTATTAGCTGATCTACTGTAGCTAGCGCCACTAGCTATGGTGCTAATTTTGTAATGATGGTTTCAGGGAGAAAATACTAATAGCTCATGGTATATAGAGATATGCCAACATATTTCCCTCCTCACTGTCTCTGTATTGTATTTCTTGGGCCTGAGATATTCCTTCCTCTTTCTTTACCTAAATACTTCTACTGTTTAGATCTAGAGTATTACTTCATCAGAAATCAAACTATCTGTCTGATAATTTTCTCTTTCAGTAAAATTTGTTCCCATTATAATATTTATCAAATTATGTGATTATATGAAACTGTTAGTCACTCAGTTGTGTCCAACTCTTTGTGACCCCACGGACTGTAGCCCTCCGGGCTCCTCTGTCCATGGAATTCTTCAGGCAAGAATAGTGGAGTGAGTAGCCATTCCCTTCTCCAGGAGATATTTGAGACTTAGATCGAACGAAGGTATTATGCATTGCATGTAGATTCTTTACCATCTGAACCAGGGAAACCCATGATTATTTGTTTATTTGATAAATAACACACTTCTGTTTTTGAAAATCTGTGAGTTCAAATTTTATTCTATGGGTTTTTCAAATTGTGCATTGCCTGTAATATGTTGTGTAATTGATAATACTTATTAAATGAATGAACAGGTGAATGAACACAAAGACAGTCTGGAATAGCTATTTAATGCACAGTTCCAATAGCTGAAGAATTAGCATTTCTGTTGATCTCCTTAGTGTACTGCCACAACTTCAGGGGACTGTGATTCTTTCTCTGACCTTTACAATTTAATTTAAATTTCTCAAGATCTACATAGCTCTCTTTGTTTTCAGGCCCCAAACCATTTCAACAATACAGCTTTACATTCTTCAGTAGAGGTATCTCCTTGGACACTAAATTAATTTGACTAAAACCTTTCCTATCCTTGATTAGAAAATGGAGAAAATAGCTTAGGAAAGGAGATGTAGGAGGGGAGATATGTTTTCTAAACAATGTGTGCAAAACTCACTTGCTAGAATGTTGCTAAATATTAGAGGAATCAAATCATAGTGCCATAGGAATTAACTTTTAAATTTCATTATTTTGTCTGAATAATTAGAAGTTTCACTATTGAAAATCAGGTGTGTTATACTTTAAAGAATAGTAAAAAAGTTTAATGATGCCTTATAATTAAGAAATGGTCATTTGATGTATGTGAAAATAGAGATATTACTATCTTAGAAAGTGGCTAAAATATTGCTAATATTTAATTCTCTAGTGTCTTTAACCTAAAAAAGCTCAATTTTCTAGATAATGTTGACTGAATCTTAATAATTTCCTAATATTAAATATTATTCACTTTCACATTTTTCTACTCATATCATTTTTCTTATGATAAAATTTAAACAATATAGTTTTAAGATAGAAATGATACTAGAATTTCGGTTCAGTTCAGCTCAGTTCAGTTCAGTCACTCAGTCGTGTCCGACTCTTTGCGACCCCATGAATCGCAGCATGCCAGGCCTCCCTGTCCATCACCATCTCCCGGAGTTCACTCAGACTCATGTCCATTGAGTCCGTGATGCCATCCAGCCATCCCATCCTCAGTCGTCCCCTTCTCCTACTGCCTCCAATCCCTCCCAGCATCAGTATTAACTAAAAATCGGAATATCTAGAGATAGATTTCTATATGATATTGATTCTGAATGCCATCCAAAGTGAGTTGTCCTCTTTATTTCCACTGTTTTTGTGATTATCTGAATTCTGTGGATGTTATGATAAATGAGAGAATGTGAGAGAGTTGTTTTAATGTCTCTAAATATAGTCTACCAGTTATTCAGTAAACAACATGAAGTAAGTTTCTATTGTGCTATGCCCTCTCTTAAAGCATTAATTATGTTTGTATTCACTGCAGAGATAAAAGAAGTCTTTCTCATACCAAGTAGGTAAAGAATATGAAGTAACAGTTGAATCCTGTTACATGAAATATATATATGTTACATGAAATAAATATATGAAACCAGGCCCTTCCCTAATATTTGAGAGTCAGGGACAAGAATATTTATTGGTTCACATACCATTTGTAAATACTTAAAAGTTTTAAGCTAAGCTAATGAACTTCTACTCTTCAATTTGATAAATATCTCTTTATATAATTCCTGAGAAATCAGTTGTAAATTTGCAATTTTTTGTTCTAAACATTGATAAATGTATAGTTTTTTTTTATTTTTTAAATGTTGTAAGTCTTTACTATCAACTTTTGTATTTGTAATTATTACATATGTTTTCAACATTTCATTTTTCTGCTCCATTGTATTCCATTTACATGAATGACTTAGTAAAATTGATTTGGATTAGTAGACAGGAGAATTTTCAAGTTTCTCAAGGTTAAAGTTTATTCATACGTCTGTAATAAATATTTATAAAATCACTCACTTCAACATTTATTTACTTATCTCTTTGTTGAAAAATAGAATATTATCATTTAAACATTGCAGTCATTACCTATTTTTAAATGATTAACCAAAACAGAAAGTATATGGGTAGAACATTTTTCCCATATGAAATAAAAAAGTAACAAATTCATGTTGATGTGTGGCAAAACCAATACAATATTGTAAAGTAATTAGCCTCCAATTAAAATGAATAAATTAAAAAAAGTAATGGTGTCAATAATAATAGCTGAAATTTATTAAAGGCTTACATTTTAATAGCCTTTTCTATTCCAGTACTCTTAACTTGTTCTTCCTATTTGAATTAAATACATATCTCATAAATTTATCAATATTGAGAAGTGGTAATACATGAGGCTGAGCTTATTATTTGATCTAAAAAAAAACTAAAAAGATGAGTGAGCGTGTATGGTGTGTCTTGCAAAATTAGGGCATTTAGAGTGCAGTAATATATAAATTGTAACTGTCATTGTATACATGAAAAGCAGGTAATTTCAGTTTTTCCAAAGCTCCTAAAACAGAGTATAGGGCTTCCCTCATAGATCAGTTGGTAAAAAATCTGACTATGATGCAGGAGACCCCGGTTCAGTTCCTGGGTCGGGAAGATCCGCTGGAGAAGGGATAGGCTACCCACTCCAGTATTCTTGGACTCCCCTTGTGGCTCAGCTGGTAAAGAATCCGCCTGCAATGCGGGAGACCTGAGTTTGATCCCTGGGTTGGGAAGATCCCCTGGAAAAGGGAAAGGTTACCTATTCCAGTATTCTGGCCTGGAGAATTCCATGGACTGCATAGTAGTCCATGGGGTTGCAAAGTCGGACATAACTGAGTGACTTTCACTTCACTTCAAAACAGGGTATCTATTATAAAGTTTTTCTGTATTGATCTTATGTTTCTAGTAATTCATCCAGTAAAAGCTAATCAAGAATTTCAACCATCTAAACAATGAAAATGACTTCTTAATAGGATCAACTGTTCCTCTTTTGAATTTGTTAAATTTTACTCTAATTAAAAAGAAAAAAAAGAAATCTTAGGTAACAGCAACACAAATCATGGCACAAGCTATTTCCATAACTCATACATAATTAAACAGGTGTTCTGTTGTTTCTATCCCAAGTTGCAACTTTCAGATATATTTTCATACTTCCCTTGTGGCTCAGCTGGTAAAAGAATCCACCTGCAATGCAGGAGACTTGGGGTCAATCCCTGGCTTGGGAAGATCCTCTGGAGAAGGAAGAGGCTACCCACTCCAGTATTCTGACTGGAGAATTCCATGGACTGTGTAGTCCATGGGGTCGCAAAGAGTCGGACACAACTGAGCGCTTTTCACTTTCATTTTCATCTTACATAGTTGTGCAAACTTATTTGTACTTGTTAAAAAATATAGCTTATGATATTTTCACATAATTTGTGAAGTTAAATAATGTATCTAATATATTTTAAAAATGTGTTTTGAGAGTTAATTCTTTTTCCATGCCTTTTTATGAAAAAAATCAGGTATATTTCATTTTTACAAAAGATAATTGGAAACAAAGCAAACTGTTTGACAGACATATAACTGTAAAGCTTATAATAGCATAATGCCACCCTTTTTAAATTCTTTTGGAATAACTTTCCCTTTTCCTTATGTTTTGCCCAGTAGGCTTCACAATCAGTGCACAAACTAAGTCTTAAAATGATGGTAAATCAGACTACTGATGTCAGTTTACAGATAAAATTGAAGGTGACCCGACACATTAAATCAATGGAGTGGCTTTAATATCTGCTCTAAAAGGTCGAGGTACTGCTATACAACCTAGGGCAGACCAAGGCTATCTCAGTCCAGAGGTGATGTCGTGAACTGTGCTCCTGTTATTTATATGATGTTAGAATATCAGTTATTTTTTGAAAGAATATTGACCAATTTTATAATTAATATCAAAATGCTTCATTATTTCCAGTTTTTCTTTATTTTCAGGAATTATTCTGTTTAAAGGACCACAGAATAAAAATCTTACTTATCCAATATCTTTATATAAATATTTTCATATTATTAACTGTGAAATAAATTATTGTATAGGAGGCATATACAAGTTGGTTGTTCTTATTGTTTATACTGTTTGTGTTTAAGTGGCTTCTACGTTCTAGTGCATCACATGATGCTTTCAGTTTGTCAACTCTGTAGAGACTACACTGTCTTGAAGGCTTAGTTTAGCAAAGCCAGATTCTTATTAATAGCTGGTACACCAAAAATATTTTATTATTGAGAAAAGCAATTCAAGAGGAATTTACCTGTCTTAAATAAGTATTACCACTGTGCCATTAGTTACGCTCTAAGTCAGGAGGACCTCCTGGAGGAAGGCAAAGCAACCTACTCCAGTATCCTTGCCTGGAGAATCCCACGGACAGAGGACCCTGAAGGGTTATGGTCCATAGGGTCACAAAGAGTCAGACATGACTAAAGTGACTTAGCACGTATGCAAGTCTACATCTTAGTCAAAGGTTGTTTCTGTTCTGAAATTCACCAAAAGTGGGTCATCCTTCCTTTTTCCTTAGTTTGTCTTTCATTGTATAGTTGGACTAAAAACCGATAATAACGTCCTTGAAAATGCTGTTTATTTTGTGTTAATTCACAAGCAATTTTAATTTTACTGCTGCTCTGCTCTTGTCTCAAAAAAGGGCTACCTCTTCCCTTTCTGGAAGATATTTCAGAAACATAGTAATAGCATATACTGTGGCTACTCTATCTAGTCAAAGAGCAGTCATGCTGGAGCCAAATCACCCAAGTTCACAATTTGGTGCTTGTGTTTGAGAAGTTATCTTCTCTTAGTTTCATTTTACTTGTTTGTAATGATCTTAATTACAATACGTAGTAAATTGTAGGTGGCTTTTGTAGTTGACTTAACCTTAGCAATTGACTTAATTTTGTTTGCACATTCACCTCAGCTAGGTAGAGAAGTAAAACAGTAAAGTAAATGCACAAGATGTCAGATTTTCGCAGATTCTCTGGCTGTCTTTTGAAATATGACCTAAATGAGCGTATCCCTTATACTGATGACAGTACATGGTCACCCTGATTCCTTTAAGAGCCAATTACTCCAAAAGTATATCTAAAATCTATTCATTATTGCAGGATGAAAACCTACATGAAAAACATTAACATTTTTTTCATATGAATAAAGAATAGGAAGTGAGAGAATGGAGGCAAATTAATAACAATTTTCTTCAAGTCCCAGTATATATATTTTCACATATTCATGTCTATATATCCCTGTCACTTTTTAAAATGAGAATGATAAAGATTAAAAATCAAATACTTTATATTTTCATTTTGTCACAGTCCTACATGACAATGATCCTATTTTCCACATTTCCCATTTTACAAAGGAAAGAATGAAATCTTGCATGTTCTTTTTTGTTTTATTTCCAAAGACTAGGTGATATTATGAATCTAGTTGATGGTGAAAGTGTTATGCAATGAGTTAGTTTCTATGATAAGTACTTTTTGTTGTATAGCACAATAAACAGCTATTAATTTAAAACTTGCAAATTGGAAATTTGGGGCCCATTGAAGTAGAGCTAGTAGAAACACATTCTTTCAGAATGTGATTACTAACATAATTCTTAGGTATGGAGAATTACTGCCAAACAAAAGTCAACTCTCTGCAGTGACATGTGTTGACTCATACTTTAGTAGGAGAAAAAAATAGAAAATGAGAACATAAGAAGAATATGTATTTTTGAGAATATCATGTAAAAGACAAACTAAAACAATTTATGCATTTTTTTTAAATTTAAGAGAGTAAAGAAGGCTAAAAAATAAATTTATAGCATTTATGCTATTTGAAATATATGTGCTTTCATATCCTTATTTGGTGGAAGATGTTCTATTCTTTACTTAGATTAATTCAATAATTAGTATTCCTCAGAAACAGAGCTCCTTTATATCATAATTAATATTTCTAATAGAATAAACATTGAAGAAAAAGAAGGCCATACCTTAAGGAAATAAGGATTCAATTTTAAATTGAAGTAATAAATCCATTTGTAGTATGCAATTATTCATATTCAGCTTAAGACTTTTCTTGGGGGAAACAGGCTCTTTAATGGTGATCTAATGTAAGTGTTTGGCACATAGTTATTATTATGGTGCTTTGCATATATTTAGCAATTTGTAAACTTCAGTATTTTGAAGTTTCAATATTTTCATTCCTATCTCAAGGAATAATCATGGGATGAAACATGAATATATTCTCATATTAAATAATGCTTTTTACATGCAATATGTTTATTACAGCCTTTTTTTTGAATCATAGCTTATTTCCTTAAGTGAATCTCAGTGTGTAGCAATTATGAATATCCTATATATATGCTAATATCACACATGCATACATATATATATACATACTATACATGTGAATATATGTGCTTTGAGTATATATTAATATCCTATTTGTATACTATATCATATTCCAGTTATTTCATAACTCAGGTTCAGAATAGTATTATTTAACATGGCCAAATTAATCATAGGAGGATGAAATAAAATTAGTTCAGTTTAGTTCAGTCACTCAGTCGTATCCTACTCTTTGTGACCCCATGGACTGCAGCACACCAGGACTCCCTGTCCATTACAAACTCCTAGAGTTTACCCAAACTCATGTCCATCGAGTTGGTGATGCCATCCAACCATCTCATCCTCTGTCATCCCTTTCTCTCCCTGCCTTCAGTCTTTCCCAGAATCAGTGTCTTTTCAAATGAGTTGGCTCTTTGCATCAGGTGGCCAAAATATTGGAATTTCAGCTTCAACATCAGTCCTTCCAATGAACACCCAGGACTGATCTCCTTTAGGATGGACTGGTTGGATCTCCTTGCAGTCCAAGGGACTCTCAGGAGTCTTTTCCAACACCACAGTTCAAAAGCATCAATTCTTCGGCGCTCAGCTTTTTTTATAGTCCCAACTCTCACATCCATACATGACCACTGGAAAAACCATAGCCTTGACTAGACTGACCTTTATTGGTAAAGTGATGTCTCTGCTTTTTAATATGCTCTCTAGTTTGGTCATAACTTTCCTTCCAAGGAGTAAGTGTCTTTTAATTGAAATCAAATAATCCATATAAATATGGAAAATAATAATTTCCTGATTTCAGTCATATTAGTGGAAGCTATTTCAGGAGGCATGTATATTTCTCTCCTATATCATATTATTCTTACTAATTATAAGCAAGATATCCTTTTTATAGTGCATTTGAAGGACATTATTTCTAACTGTTCATTTTTGTTTAATGCAGTGTAATGGCATCAGTGTAGTTGGTCCCAAAGGGAAAAAGTCAAATAGATGAATTATTACTGCCATAAAGAATTTTCTCACTTTTGAGACTTAAATTTTCAATATTTCTAGCAATTGCAGTTAGTAGTGGTATATCTGAAAGTATGACATTCACTTGAAATATTCAGTGTATCATTCATAAACTTTCCTGTGGTGATTTCATTTAGCATGCCAAAAATCACCAAGGGGAGTTCTATTACTAGAAACAAGCTTGGCTTATTTTTGTAAATTTATTTTAGTTCAACAGTCAACAGTGAGTATTGATTACCCACTGTGTTGATAGCACTGTACTGTGTATTGTGAGGAAGTCATTACATAGGAAGTAAAATATTTGCTTAGAGACTCATTTAATTATCATCTAATGAAGGTAGGAAGGAAAACGTTATACAAATGATTAGGCATCAGTCAATCTATCCATTTACTCTTTATTCATATGTACATTGAAATTTACTATTTATTTACCTTTTTTTAAGCCTTTGGAATTTATACAGATACACAAAAAAGTATTTATGGCCTTCAAATCTCACAGAGTTACAGTACAACTATGCCCAGAAAATATAACAATTTATTATCACTGGGAGTTCTAGGGAAGCAAAACTGGAAAAGTAATTTTTGACTGTGGTCTTAAAGGATGAATTGGATTTTTACTGTGAGAGATTGAAAGAGTAAAGTTCACTAGAGAAAACATCATAAACAAAGGCACAGAATTTGGAAGAACAGTCATACTAAGGTATTAGTAATTGTGAAACTGCAAATAGGAGTTTAGTTGGGCAGAACAGAGATTGTGCTACTGAGGAGACAGATAAATATGGGGGTATACAGTTATACGTATAGTACATGCTGCTGCTGCTAAGTCGCTTCAGTCGTGTCCAACTCTGTGCAGCCCCATAGATGGAAGCCCACCAGGCTCCCCTGTCCGTGGGATTCTCCAGGCAAGAACACTGGAGTGGGTTGCCATTTCCTTCTCCAATGCATGAAAGTGAAAAGTGAAAGTGAAAGTGAAGTCGTGTCCGACCCTCAGCGACCCCATGGACTGCAGTCTTCCAGGCTCCTCCATCCATGGGATTTTCTAGGCAAGAGTACTGGGGTGGGTGCCATTGCCTCTCCATATAATACATAGTGTGTGTACTTATTGCATATTTATAAGCATTCCTAAAAGATACAAAGTACGAGTGGGTAAGCTCTGTTGAGCAAAATTGAAGAAACATCTTGAAAGGTACTTTTAGACGTTTCAAGAAGTAATAAATTGCTAAACATTTTCAAAACAGTAGTTAATGTGTTCAAGTCTTCACTTGTAAAACATATCTATTCATTGTGTGTGGTATGGATCGACTTTATGAGGAGACAGCAGTTTTAATATATGACTTGGAAATGTTCTGAATTTAGGTAGAATGTTTTTAAGTCATGTAATGGCACCCCACTCCAGTACTCTTACCTGGAAAATCCCATGGACGGAGGAGCCTGGTGGGCTGCAGTCCATGGGGTCGCTAAGGGTCGGACACGACTGAGCAATTTCACTTTCACTTTTCACTTTCATATGTTGGAGAAGGAAATGGCAACCCACTCCAGTGTTCTTGCCTGGAGAATCCCAGGGACGAGGGAGCCTGGTGGGCTGCCGTCTGTGGGGTCACATAGAGTCTAACACGACTGAAGTGACTTAGCAGTAGCAGGTTCTGCTTGGTTGGTGGATTTAGTCTTGTCCTTTTTTGAATATTAATGCAACCACAAGAGATACTTTTCTAATTCTTAAATTTATTATATCTTATATACTACGTTTAAAGCAGCTACAAATTCAGTTAGTTCAGTTCAGTCGCACAGACGTGTCTGACTCTTTGCGACCCCGTGAATCACAGCACGCCAGGCCTCCACGTATATCACCACTCCCGGAGTTTACTCAGACTCACGTCCATCGAGTCGGTGATGCCATCCAGCCATCTCATCCTCTGTCATCCCCTTCTTCTCCTGCCCCCAATCCCTCCCAGCATCAGAGTCTTTTCCAGTGAGTCAACTCTTCGCATGAGGTGCCCAAAGTACTGGAGTTTCAGCTTTAGCATCATTCCTTCCAAAGAAATCCCCGGGCTGATCTCCTTCAGAATGGACTGGTTGGATCTCCTTGCAGTCCAAGTGACTCTCAAGTGTCTTCTCCAACACCACAGTTCAAAAGCATCAATTGTTCGGCGCTCAGCCTTCTTCACAGTCCAACTCTCACATCCATACATGACCACAGGAAAAACCATAGCCTTGACTAGACAGATATTTGTTGACAAAGTAATGTCTCTGCTTTTGAATATGCTATCTCGGTTGGTCATAACTTTTTTCCAAGGAGAAAGCATCTTTTAACTTCATGGCTACAGTTACCATCTGCAGTGATTTTGGAGCCCCCCAAAATAAAGTCTGACACTGTTACCACTGTTTCCCCATCTATTTCCCATGAAATGAATGGACCAGATGCCATGATCTTTGTTTTCTGAATGTTGAGCTTTAAGCCAACTTTTTCACTCTCCTCTTTCACTTTCATCAAAAGGGTTTTTAGTTCCTCTTCACTTTCTGCCATAAGGATGGTGTCATCTGCATATCTGAGGTTATTGATATTTCTCCCAGCAACCTTGATTCCAGCTTGTGTTTCTTGCAGTCCAGCGTTTCTCATGATGTACTCTGCATATAAGTGAAATAAGCAGAGTGACAATATACAGCCTTGACGTACTCCTTTTCCTATTTGGAACCAGTCTGTTGTTCCATATCCAGTTCTAACTGTTGCTTCCTGACCTGCATACAGATTTCTCAAGAGGCAGGTCAGGTGGTCTGGTATTACCATCTCTTTCAGAATTTTCCATTTTGTTGCGAGCCACACAGTCAAAGGCTTTGGCATAGTCAATAAAGCACAAATTGATGTTTTTCTGGAACTCTGTTGCTTTTTCCATGATCCAGCGGATGATGGCAATTTATTCTCTGGTTCCTTGGCCTTTTCTAAAACCAGCTTGAACATCTGGAAGTTCACGGTTCATGTATTGCTGAAGGCTGGAGTGGAGAATTTTGAGCATTACTTTACTAGTATGTGAGATGAGTGCAATTGTGTGGTAGTTTGAGCATTCTTTGGCATTGCCTTTCTTTGGGATTGGAATGAAAACTGATCTTTCCCAGTCCTGTGGCCCCTGCTGAGTTTTCCAAATTTGCTGCCATATTCAGTGAAGCACTTTCACAGCATCATCTTTCAGGATTCGAAATAGCTCAACTGGAATTCCATCACCTCCATTAGCTTTGTTTGGCCTACTTGAAGCATGGCCCACTTTGTTCAGCCATGCTTTCTAAGGCCCGCTTGACTTCACATTCCAGGATGTCTGGTTCTAGGTGAGTGATCACACCATTGTGATTATCTTGGTCATGAAGATCTTATTTGTTCAGTTCTTCTGTGTATTCTTGCTACCTCTTCTTAATATCTTCTGCTTTCGTTAGGTCCATACGATTTCTGTCCTTTATCGAGCCCATCTTTGCATGAAATTTTCCCTTGTTATCTCTAATTTTCTTAAAGAGATCTCTAGTCTTTCCCATTCTGTTGTTTTCCTCTATTTTTTTTTTTTTTTTGCATTAATCACTGGTGGAGAGGTCTGACAAAATGTGGTCCACTGGAGAAGGGAATGGCAAACCACTTCAGTGTTCTTGCCTTGAGAACCCCATGAACAGTATGAAAAGGCAAAATGATAGGATACTGAAAGAGGAACTTCCTAGGTCAGTAGGTGCCCAGTATGCTACTGGAGATCAGTGGAAAATAACTCCAGAAAGAATGAAGGGGTGGAGCCAAAGCAAAAACAATACCCAGTTGTGGATGTGACTGATGATAGAAGCAAGGTCCAGTGCTGTAAAGACAATATTACATAGGAACCTGGAATGTCAGGTCCATGAATCAAGGCAAATTGGAAGTGGTCAAACAAGAGATGGCAAGAGTGAATGTCGACATTCTAGGAATCAGCAAACTAAAATGGACTGGAATGGGTGAATTTAATTCAGATAACCATTATATCTACTACTCCGGGCAGGAATCCCTCAGAAGAAATGGAGTAGCCATCGTGGTCAACAAAAGAGTCCAAAATGCAGTACTTGGATGCAATAAAAAATGACAGAATGATCTCTGTTTGTTTCCAAGGCAAACCATTCAATATCACAGTAATCCAAGTCTATGCCCCAACCAGTAATGCTGAAGATGCTCAAGTTGAATGGCTCTATGAAGACATACAAGACCTTTTAGAACTAATGCCCTAAAAAGATGTCCTTTTCATTATAGGGGACTGGAATGTAAAAGTAGGAAGTCAAGAAACACCTGGAGTAACAGGCAAATTTGGCCTTGGAATGCGGAATGAAGCAGCGCAAAGACTAATAGAGTTTTGCCAAGAAAATGCACTGGCCATAGCAAATACCCTCTTCCAAGAACACAAGAGAAGACTCTACACATGGACATCACCAGATGGTCAACACTAAAATCAGATTGATTATATTCTTTGCAGCCAAAGATGGAGAAGCTCTATACAGTCAACAAAAACAAGACCAGGAGCTGACTGTGGCTCAGATCATGAACTCCTTATTGCCACATTCAGACTTAAATTGTAGAAAGTAGGAAAAACCACTAGACCATTCAGGTATGACATAAATCAAATCCCTTATGTTTATACAGTGGAAGTGAGAAGTAGATTTAAGGGACTAGATCTGATAGAGTGCCTGACGAACTTGGACTGAGGTTCATGACATTGTACAGGAGACAGGGATCAAGACCATCCCCATGAAAAAGAAATGCAAAAAAGCAAAATGGCTGTCTGGGAAGGCCTTACAAATAGCTGTGAAAAGAAGAGAAGCAAAAATCAAAGGAGAAAAGGAAAGATATAAGCATCTGAACGCAGAGTTCCAATGTATAGCCAGAAGAGATAAGAAAGCTACAAATTAGACTTCTTCAAAAGTTTGAGTTGGGTACGTAGTGCAATCCAAGCATCAAAGCATGATATAGAAGACTACGTCCTAGTTAGACTCAAGTCCCTCTACATCCCCCACCTCCATGTCCTTATGTTCTTTTTTTTTCCTCCAGCAGAATGAAGTTTATTTTCCTGAGTAAACAATAAAACAGAAAAATATTTTCCTGAATAAAGTATATGAAACAACAGTTTTTAAGACATCAAACTTTAGGCAATAAAGGGTGGTGATCCATTTCACTATATAAACATATGTGATAACACCTACAATCGTCATGGCTTATTGCCTGCAGTTTTCCCAAGCCACAGGGGAGAAAACCCAGACAAATTGTGAAAGTAAAGCTAGGAGTTTGGGGAGACCAGGAACCTAGAGTTAATAGATAAGAGTGTAGCAGAGGGAAAAACTTTTCTGAGAAAGGGAGAGCGATCTTTGTAGGTTTGCAGAGTCCTCTGTGAGTCTTCAGCTGAGTAGTCATTGCTGTCTGAGGGTGAGGAAATTGCTCAAAGCAGAAACGATTAGAAGGAATAATAGTGTTAATGGAGGGCACTGGCCAAAATGGAAAACCTCATAATTTATGAGGAATGTTGGGTAAAGTACTCACAAAAGTTTTGCCTCAGCAGTACAAAAGCATTCCATCATTCCTAAACTAAATGCTGCTCTGTTTCCTCCTAACAGTGCTTGTAGGCAAGACCTGAATGGCTCAAACTGTTCCTAAAGAACAACATCATGGAATAAAGCTCAAGTATATTTATTCAAATTCAAGAATAAATAGCATCCAAGAAGATAAGATTAATAGTGATCAATCAAAAATTATCATCGTGCAAAGAAGCAAGGTATTATTGGTCCATAGAGAGAGATTATCAAAACCAATCCAAATGGAAGATACAAAATAGAATTAGTAAATGAGAACAATAAACAATTACTATATTCCCTAAGTTTAAGAGGGCTTCCCTGATAGCTCATTTGGTTAAGAATCCACCTGCAAAGCAGGAGACCCTGGTTCAATTCCTGTGTGGGGAGATCTGCTGGAAATGGAATAGGCTACCTATTCCAGTATTCTTGTGCTTCCCTTGTGGCTCAGCTGGTAAAGAATCCACCTGCAATGTGAGAGACCTGGGTTTGATTTCTGGGTTGGGAAGATCCCTTGGAGAAGGAAAAGGCTACCTGCTCCAGTATTCTGGCTTAGAGAATCCCATGGACTGTATAGCCCGTGGGGTTGCAAAGAGCTGGAAACAACTGAGCGACCTCCACTTTCACTGAGTTTAAGAAGCAGGAGTAAATATTGTACAGGTTAAGTAAAGAAAGACTGCGTTAAAGACTCAAATTGAACTTGAAGGGATGAAAACGGCAATGTGTGAAATGAAAAATAGTACCAAGTGGATTAATGATGTATTAGGCATTGGAGAGGAGAAGGCAATGGCACCCCACTCCAGTACTCTTGCCTGGAAAAGCCTATGGATGGAGGAGCCTGGTAGGCTACAGTCCATGGGGTCGCTGAGAGTCAGACACGACTGAGTGACTTTACCCTCACTTTTCACTTTCCTGCATTGGAGAAGGAAATGGCAACCCACTCCCATGTTCTTGCCTGGAGAATCCCAGGGACTGGGGAGCCTGGTGGGCTTGCGTCTATGGGGTTGCACAGAGTCGGACACGACTGAAGTGACTTAGCAGCAGCAGCAGACATTGGAGAAGAGATGTTTATTGAACTTGAAGACATGGTAAGTGAAACTATACAAATGAAGCACCTAAAAATGAATGAAAAAGAGTGCATTGTTTTTTAATACTTCTTATAGTACTAATCTGCCAGAGATATGATAAATCCTTTCAGTCTTTGCCTGCTTTGAAATTGCTTTATTTTGACTTCATGTTGAAAGGATATTTTTACTGGATATAAAATTATATTTTAGGAGTTTTTCTTTAAGGACTTTAAAGATGTATTTAATTGCTTCTCCCCCTTAGTTGTTTTATTCTGATAGGATTTATTTCCATTCTCCTGCTTTGCTTTCAGCCCTGCTTGTCTGCCTCTCAGAGGGATATCTCTAGGCTCTCCTTTGCCCCAGCCAGAATCAGTCATTGCTTTGTACCCACTGAAGACCTCATGTACCTGAAGAGTTCAATTCAGATTTTCCTGGGCTGCCTTCAGACTTTAAAGAAATCCCCTATGCTTACACTTTAGGGAAGAATCTCTTTCATCTTCCCTGCCCCTCTGTCAGTCATAGATTATTATTCCTCTTAGGGTACAGCCTGGAGAACCTAAAGTTCTACACAAATGTGCCTTTGTGGAGCAGCTCTCCCTCAGTATTTATGCTTGTCTTCACCAAACTACGTCCCTTTACACTTTGTATCAATGTGAAACCTGAGTGCTTGAAAGTTTCTTTCAGCATTCCTACTCTAGCCCCCCAAACAGGATAAAAGAACAGGACAGAAAGAAATACTGAAAGAGATAATTACTAACAATTTTCTAAAACTGAGGAAAGATATCAACTCACAGACCTAAGAAGTTTGGTGAAACCCAAGAACAATAAATGTTGAGAAAATTGCATCTAGGCATATCATGGTTGTACTGCTGAAATCTAAAGCAGTGCATAGACAGTCTGTTGATTTTTGATGGTGAGGTGGCTGAATGAAGAGATATCTTTCAGAATCAGACTTTTACAGGCAAAATAAAACAGGTCTGAGAAAAATTCTCCCAAGCTTTATCATATGGGCTAGAAGGCAGGATTTGTTCTGTAGAGGCTAATTCAGTGAGGTCTTCCAAACTCATTGGCCCTTTGGAGATGGCTCTTGGATGAACTTATACTTGTCCTCTTTCTTACAAACTTCTACAGAAAGGAAAGAGGAAACCGTGTTAAGACAAATAGTAATTTTGTTAGTAATGAAACATGCTTCCATTGAGATGGATGTTTTCCGAAAGGACTTCCTAAAAGTATTCTAATAATACATATAAACATTCATAAATATGTATGCACATATTATATATTATACATGTACATATATATATTTCTTTTTTAATATAAATTTATTTTAATTGGAGGTTAATTACTTTACAGTATTGTATTGGTTTTGCCATACATCAACATGAATCCGCCACAGGTATACACACGTAAAAAAAAAGTCCTCTTTACTCCTAGAAGTATTGGGGGAGTTTGGGAAAAAAAAGATGAATTCAAATACAACACAAATTTTACCTTATTGCCAAGTTTCAAGGGTTGACATTTTCATGGTTGTGTTGAAAGAATCATTTAAGAGTAAACAGTTGTATGGATGAGCCTACTTGAATAATTTTTCCTAGAAGAAGAATATAACTCATATGAAGGGTTAGTACATAGTTTATTTTTCAGATGTATTAGAAAGTTCCTTAAAAAAATAGAGCAATATGAAAATTCATCTTTTGCGCTAACACTTTTTTGGATTAGTAGTCATGCTAAAAGTAATGTAGATTGTACCTTAAAGTACAGTCACCCAAAATGCTAAAAAAAACACATATAACTATGCTCCATTCCCAGAATTCAAAATATCTGAGCTGGTGCCCTGGCATTTGCAGTTGTAAGAAGTTTCTAGTTGATTCCACTATTGCTGATCTGTGAGAATACTTTGAGAATCACTGATGTAGACAATCATACTCATTAACTGTATTAAACCATGTGACTGGTGATATAAAGGCTAAATATAAATTTGAATGCCTATGAAATTTTTTAGGACAGCTCACATTTCTGTTTGTGGTATTCAAGATGCTTATTACTTAAGAGAAATATATTGAAATCTTACTGTTCTGCATAACTAACCTTAAGATATGCCCTTTTTTTTTTTTTATTCCTCTATACTGTTAAGATATTTCTCCAACATTAATTACTAAGTCAGCATCAGCTATCAGGATACAGTTTATTCTGATTCTTTAGAGGTCTGTTACGTTATAAAAATAGGTCAGTCAATAAGAATTAATATATACTGATTGAGGAGATGTGCACATTGACTCTCTGGCTTACAATGTGGCACTCAGTACAGGTTTTTATCAAATGTGCTGCTCACTGTCAGTCCCGTTTTCTCTTTTTCTCTTTCATTGTCTAGTTTTCTTATAAGCCCTATGATGCACATTTAAATGCTTGCCACATCCCAGCTCTTACTAATCAGACTTACTATCATTTTATACAAAATGCAGGCAGCCCCTAGTTATATGCTTAGTTTTTCAATTCCAGGACATTAAGCATGCTGCCTCAAAGCTTGGTCCATTGTAACTTATTGCTAGAGCCAAAATGAGTCTTGCCCTGAAGGGATCCTTTCGAACTCACTGTTGGGCCTGAATGCATTTTTGCCCTTAGGCTTTCTCTGTTCCTTCAGCCTGATCATCCAGGCTCTGGTGAATGTTGCCTTTGGGTTGTCTCCCTCAGTTTCAGTTTCAAGGCTTGCATGCTTTTTACCCTCAGGTTTTCCCTTTTCACCTTCTGTGTTACGTTTTAGAGGCCTGGTGGCTTTAAACACATTCTCATTGCAATATTTTCCTGTTTCATGCTTCAGTAACATAGATGTGGAGTACTGTTTCATTGATCTGATCTTCCCTGTTAAGAATTTCAATATTCCCTTTTCTTATTTACTTGTTTTTATGTTATACCTGATTTCAAAACTTAGATTTAATCTGTGATAAACTATGTAGCATATAATCAGCCATCTCACTGAATACTTATTTTCTACTAGAAGAAAATCACTTGCACATCTATACTATTATAACCATCTGGAGTGCTGGTAATAAACAAAAAATGCATACTTGTTTTAATTTAAGCAGAAACAGGCTTATTGAAAAGTATTCAGATAGGTCACTGAAATAATGTTAAGCTGAGAACCATGCTCCAAAAAATCAACTTAGGGAAGGTAGAGGGAGCCAACTGAAACTAGGCAGTTTGAAACACAGCCACACATACATCGATCATACAGCTTGGTTAGGGCATGGCTAATGCAGATGGTGACACCCCTCTCCTACTGAAACAGTTACTAAAAGTTTCTCCTTTTGAATCACTAGTTCCGTATTCAAGGTCCCAGCTTGGAACCGGACTGACTGAACTAAGTCTGTCCCTCCTTATTGCCTTCTTGTGGGATAAGTGGCCCTACTGCCAGTCATGGCTTTCCTGATGGTGGCATTCCCCACACCCAATACCAGAAGTGACTTAGATTTTGTGCTGAAGAAGACATGATTCTTAATCATGGAAAGGATTTACAGGATCATTGTGTTAGAGGATGTCATTGGGAGATTGTGACCACTATTTGACCCATTACCTGGATCCTGATAGTTGGAGACTCTTTTCCGTTTTCCCCCTCCATTGTCCTTTTATGCACATCCCACCTACTATTCCATGCCAACAGCTATTTCAAGGATATAGCCTTGAAAAAATAAAGTGTTGTTGATACCATTTGGACTGAACATGTGACAACTAAGTTAAGGCTACTCTATAAACTTTGAATAATCTTGTGAGTCAGTGGTGAGACATACTGGTCTTGAAGTCAGCTAAGACTACTCTCGTATGTAAGTTCCCTTGATTATTAAAACTTGCCACCTACCAGTCTTCAATGGCCTGTGGTTGTTTTTTTTTTTTTTCTTTTTATTCTTTCCTTAACTTCTATGTGTGGAAACAACTTTGGGATACAACATATAGTCATTCATATAATACATATAAATAGTATCACATATAACTTCTGACAGGCTTTCATCTTTGAATTTCTTATTCAGTAGGACAGATAGTGTTATTTCCTTTCCTGGTTGCCCATCATCATTTTTTTTTTTTTTCTCTTTGGTCTTAACTCTCCTAGAATATAAGGAAAATTCTGAACACTACCTGTAGACCAAATTTCAGCTTCTCACTAAAAGGACAAGCTTGAGCATCCTTGAGAAGCACAATTTAATCTGGTCAGAGGTAACTTAAATTATTCTGTCGCTTAGGATAGATGGTTGTGTTGCCTTTGAAATGCTTGGAGGATTCTGTCCACCACTGCATGCTCTTAAGTTGCCTTCAGTGAGCCTGATGTGTTTATCTTGAAGATTTTCAGTAACAGTCATCTATCTTTACTTCCAATTTCCTGACTTTCGTATAGTTCTGAACTGTGTCCACCCAAAGTCTGTATATAACCTGCACAATGCAGGCTTATTCTTTTTTCTCCAAATGTATTGAAAGATTGTCCTAATAATAAATAATAGTATTTGCTTATTTCAGACTGGGAGAGACCTGATTCTTCCTGGTCCTTTCTAAGTATGCTTTTGAGTAAAGGGAGATGACACTTCTAGACAGAAAAGCTCGGCTGTAACCTACAAGTATGTCTGTGTGTCTAAAATCAATCCAATGGATGGACTGTTTAATTCAGTTATACATGACTCAACTGTGTGTCATTGAATGTATTTTAAAGTAAAATTTTTAATTTTAGTTCATTTATTCATTCAGTAAATGCTTAAGTACCTACTTTGTACCAGGCACTGTTCTCAATGATAAGTATGAAATATTGAAAAAAGGAAGGTGAAAAATGCCCACTTATATTTGAGCTTACATTCTAATAGGACTGTCAGACATATATGTAGTAAGCAAGTGAAACAAACATGAATATATGTAGTGAGATGGCCAGAAATGTTGAGGGGAAAACGTAGAGAAGAGAGTTGGCAGTGTTGGGAGAGACAGAGTAGAAAAGTTTAACAATTTAGCTAGAGAAAAAGGTGATATTTAAATAGAGACAGGAGAGAGTAAGACATGTAGACTTAAAAGAGATGAACATTGTAGTTAGAGGAAAAAGGGTGCACACATCTTAGGCAGGAACTTCCCTATATTCCTGGGGACATAAACGAGTCAGATTCGGTTGACTAAGTATAAGGAGTTTGGGAGAAGATGAGGGGATGAAGTCAGAAAACTTGGAGGTCAGTATAATGATGCTGGGTTTTACTGTGAGTAAGATAGGAATCTTTGGAGGCTTTTGAGTAGAGAATCTTATATTCTGACTGATACTCAATAGCACAATTTTGGTTCCTAGGTGAAGCATAAATTATAGGGAGAGTAGGCAAATGTGTGAACATTCAGAATATTAAGAAGGCTGCTGCAAATTAAAAAAAAAAATCGTGCGGACCTTGGCTATGTAGTACTGATGTAAGTGGTCAGATTTTGGATATATCTACAGACAGGACTTGCCATTTTGACCTTGAATGTGAGGGGAAGGAATAGAATGACTCGACTTTCTGGCCTCAGCATGTGGGGCAGTGCAGTTTACTTTGAGTTGACTATATATATGTGGATATGGATTACATATATATTACATAAATACAGTATGTTACATATTATATGTATTACATTAATATATAATATATATAACATTACATATAATACATATATATTATATATATATTACACATGCACACACATATATGGAGAGAAAAGAAGATTTGGAAGGAAAGATCAACAACTCTGTTTTTGATACATAGTTTATGTTGGATATTAGATAACAAAGAGTAGATGTCAGGAGATGTCAGTTAAGTGACTAGATATTCAAGTCTAACATTTAGAGAAGAGGTCTAAATAGGGAGGTAAATGTGAGAGCCATATGCATACAAATAATGTATATTCTCAACACTATAACCTATTACTGCATAACAAAAGCACCCTTAAATTAGCTCCTTAGGTTGCAAATTAAAATATTTTGTCAGTTTTAGAGATGAGGAAGCTACAAGTTGGAGATTTAAATAGCTCAGTCACACACAGGGTGTTTTGTGCCAGGGCTCAGTTTCAGAGATCTTTACTTCTGAAGACTCAGTTCCTTCCATTACACAGCTCTGCCTTCTGAGCATCTTCTTTGAGTTGGTTTCTCTTATCACAGCTCTTCCCCAGTCTGCTGATGTTTCCCACTCTGCCCAATTCTCCCACTTGTCCAGTTTGCTTTATCTGCATAAACTCTCTTCACTGTCATTCATCAAAGATTGGCACTCTTCCAGTCATCAGAGCAGACAGGAAGGCAACAAAGAGGAATGGACAAGGTGCCACAGAGCTCAGACAGATGATGAGATCAGACTCTTTAGATAGTTTTAAATGATTAGGATTGAATGGAGAGTGGGGAGAAGAGGCAACTAATGGTGGGCATTTTATATATATTATTCACACACACACTTTTTAGGAAAACAGACAAGTAATTTTTTGTTGTTGTTTTCCAACCAAATTGAGTTACTGAACTCACAGAAATTACAGAAAACAGCTCTTCAAGTTTCCACAAGAAATAAAATATGAATGAATGCATTCATCAGTGTATGGCTTTCCAAAGATATTTCCCTGATTGTCCATTTATTGCCAAACTAGAAATTCCTTCTAGGCTATTCTCCATTCCATCAAATTATTTCCTCATGATTTGCAAGGATTACTGACTCAAGATTCTTTTAGAAATGAGAAATGTTAAAGCTCAGATTACCCGGTGTTACAATAGAGTGCTGTGGGATCTGTAGTGAACTTGAGCAGATTCAGTTCAGTTCAGTTGTTCAGTTGTGTTGGACTCTTGGATGAACTTAAGTTCATCCCATGGACTGCAGCATGCCAGGCTTCCCTGTTTTTCAGAAACTCCCAGAGGTTGCTCAAACTCATATCAGTCGAGTTGTTGATGCCATCCAACTGTCTCATCCTCTGTTGTCCCTTTCTGCTCCTGCCTTCAATCTTTCCCAACATCAGAAGGGTCTTTTCTAATGAGTCAATGCTTCTCATCAAGTAGCCAAAGTATTGGAGTTTCAGCTTCACTATCAGTCCTTCCAGTGATTTCCTTTAGGGAGGACTGGTTTGATCTTGCAGTCCAAGAGACTCTCAGGAGTCTTCTCGAACACCACAATTCTAAAGCATAAGTACAATTCTTACATCTGTACATGATTACTAGAAAAACAATAGCTTTGACTGGGTGGACCTTTATCAGGAAAGTAACATCTCTGCTTTTTAATATGCTGTCTAGGTTGGTCATAGCTTTTCTTCCAAGGAACCTCGTGTCTCTTAATTTCATGTCTGCAGTCACCATCTGCAATGATTTTGGAGCCCAAAAAAATAAAGTATGTCACTGTTCCCATTGTTTCCTCATCTATTTACCATTAAGTGATGGGGCCATATTCCATGATCTTAGTTTTTTGAATGTTGAGTTATAAGCTAGCTTCTTCACTCTCCTCTTTCACTTTCATCAAGAGGCTCTTCAGTTTTTCTTTGCTTTCTGTCATATGGGTGGTGTCATCTGCATATCTGAGATTATTGATATTCTCCCAGCAGTCTTGATTCCAGCTTGTGCTTCATCCAGCTCGGCATTTTGCATTATGTACTCTGCACACAAGTTAAATAAGCGGGGTGACAATAATATTCAGCCTTGATGTACTCCTTTCCCAATTTGGGACCAGTCCATTGTTCTATGTCTAGTTCTAACTGTTGTTTCTTGACCTGCATGCAGATTTCTCAGGAGGCAGGTCAGGTGGTCTGGTATTCCCACCTCTTGAAGAATTTTCCACAATTTTTTGTGATCCACGCAGTCAAAGGCTTTGACCTGGTCAGTAAAGCAGAAGTTTTTTTTCTAGAATTCTCTTGCTTTTTTGATGATACAGTGGATGTTGGCATTTGATCTGTAGTTCCTCTACCTTTTCTAAATCCAACTTAAACATCTGGAAGCTTTGGTTGACATACTGTTGAAGCCTGGCTTGGAGAATTTTGAGCATTACTTTGCTAGTGTGTGTGCTGTGTGCAATTGTGCAGTAGTTTGAACATTCTTTGGCATTGCCTTTCTTTACGATTGAAATGAAAAACCGACCTTTTCCATTTCTGTAGCCACTGCTGAGTTTTCCAAATTTGCTGGTATACTGAGTGCAGCACTTTCACAGAATTTGAAAGAGCTCAACTGAAATTCCATCACTTCCTCTAGCATTTTTCATAGTGATGCTTTCTACGTCCCACTTGACTTCACATTGCAGGATGTCTGGCTCTAGGTGAGTGATCATACCATCATTGTTGTCTGGATCTTAAGATCTTTTTTGTATAGTTGCTCTGTGTATTCTTGCCACCTCTTCTTAATATCTTCTGCTTCTGTTAGGTCCATACCAGTTCTGTCCTTTATTGTGCCCATCTTTGCATGAAAAGTTCCCTTTGTATCTCTAATTTTCTTGAAGAGATCTCTAGTCTTTTCTATTCTGTTTTTTATTCTCTATTTCTTTGCATTAATCACTGAGGAAGGCTTTCTTATCCTTCCATGCTGTTCTTTGGAACTCTGCATTCAAGTGGGTATATGTTTCCTTTTCTCCTTTGCCTTTCACTTCTCTTCTTTTCACAGCTATTTATAAGGCTCCTGAGACATCCATTTTGCCTTTTTGCATTTGTTTATCTTGGGGTTGGTCTTCATCACTGCCTCCTGTATAATGTCACAAACCTCCATCTACAGTTCTTCAGACACTCTATCAGATCTAATCCCTTGAATCTGTTTGTTGCTTCCACCGTATAATCATAAGGGATTTGATTTAGGTCATACCTGAGTGGTCTAGTGGTTTTCCCTACTTTGTTCAATTTAAGTCTGAATTTTGCAATAAGGGGTTCATGATCTGAACCACAGTCAGCTCCCGGTCTTGTTTTTGCTGACTCTATAGAGTTTCTCCATCTTTGGCTGCCAACAATATAATCAAACTGATTTTGGTATTGACCTTCAGGTGTTGTCCATGTATTGCTGGAAGAGGATGTTTGGTACAACCAGTGCGTTCTCTTGACAAAACTCTGCTAGCCTTTGCCCTGCTTCATTTCGTACTCAAGGGCCAGATTTGCCTGTTACTCCAGGTATTTCTTGACTTCCTACTTTTGCAATCCAGTCCCCTATGGTGAAAAGGATATCTTTTTTGGGTGTTAGTTCTAGAAAGATTTGTAGGTCTTCATAGAACTGTTCAACTTCAGCTTCTTCAGCATTAGTGGTTGGGACATAGACTTGGATTACTGTAATGTTGAATGGCTTGCCTTTTTAAAAAATTTACCCAAGTATTGCATTTTGCAATCTTTTGTTGACTCTGAGGGCTACTTCATTTCTTCTAAGGGATTCTTGCCCACAGTTATAGATATAATGCTCATCTGAATTAAATTCACACATGCCAGTCCATTTCAGTTCGCTGATTCATAAAATATCAATGTTCACTCTTGCCATCTCCTGTTTGACCACTTCCAATTTACTTTGATTCATGGACCTAGCCTTCCGGGTTCATATGCAATATTGTTTTTTACAGCATTGGACTTTACATCTATCACCAGTGGCATCCACACCTGGGTGTTGTTTCACTTTGGCTCCATCTCTTCATTCTTTCTGGAGTTATTTCTCTACTCTTCTCCAGTAGCATATTGGGGATCTACGAACCTGGGGAGTTTATCTTTCAGTGTCAAGTTTATCTTTCAGCGTCAATTTATTTTTCTTTTTTATACTGTTCACGGGGTTCTCAAGGAAAGAATATTGATGTGGTTTGCCATTCCCTTCTCCAGTGGACCACGTTTTGTCAGAACTTTCCACCATGACCTGTCTGTCATGAGCAGATTCAGTTCGGTTCAGTCGCTCAGTCGTGTCTGACTCTTTGCGACCCCATGAATCTCAGCACTCCAGGGCTCCCTGTCCATCACCAACTCCCGGAGTTCACTCAGACTCACATCCATCGAGTCAGTGACACCATCCAGCCATCTCATCCTCTGTCGTCCCCTTCTCCTCCTGCCCCCAATCCCTCCCAGCATCAGAGTCTTTTCCAATGAGTCAACTCTTCGCATGAGGTGCCCAAAGTACTAGAGTTTCAGCTTTAGCATCATTCCTTCCAAAGAAATCCCAGGGCTGATCTCCTTCAGAATGGACTGGTTTGATCTCCTTGCAGTCCAAGGGACTCTCAAGGGTCTTCTCTAACACCACAGTTCAAAAGCATCAATTGTTCGGCGCTCAGCCTTCTTCACAGTCCTACTCTCACATCCATACATGACCACAAGAAAAACCAAAGCCTTGACTAGATGGACCTTAGTCGGCAAAGTAATGTCTCTGCTTTTGAATATACTATCTAGGTTGTGTTTTCCAAGATTAATACAGCCCTGTCCCACATGTAGTATACTGCAAATTTCTATTCAGTGAATTTTAAAAAATAGTTTCTTATGCTTTTTAATTTCTAGCTTAAATAATTTTATTTAAAAAGCAATAGCCTCCTTTTCTCTAGGAGTTAGCTGAATCTTTTCACTTTGCATTATTGGTTTAGGTTTCCTTTATATGAGTGAATTGTACTTAACGTTGAGCAGAGTTCCATATGCATACAAGTAGTAATCAACACTATATTGCCTATACAATAGGTATATTGCTATATAATACATTTTTATTGATTTCCATTTTAAATACAGCAGTGTGTGCATGACCTTCCCAAAGTCTTTAACTGTCCCTTCCTCACTGGCAACCATGGGTTTGTGTTCTAAGTCTGTGAGTCTCTGTTTTGTAAGAAAATATTCTTGGTGTTAAAAGAACATAAAAGTTAAATTAAAAAAAAAAGTGAACTGTGCTAATGGATATGAGGGCTGTGGAAAATTTCTTCCAAGTACTTCTCCTTCACGAGTACTTTTATAATGCAGTGTTTAATTAGCAAATAACTTATACACATCAAATATGTTGGTCCATGTGCTATTATGTACAACTTGCCAGACACACACATGTGTGCATGTGCGCACGCGCACACACACACACACACACACACACACACACACACAGCATGGGAATGAGAGATGTTACATATTCAAATCCATCAATCTTTGAAATGATGGGATATGGGACTAGAACTAATATCCATTTAGTATAGCATTTTGGAGAAATGGCCCCTCTGTTTGTTCCCCCATCCGTCCTTGACTCCCACCCTACCTTCCTTCCTTCCCCCTTTCCTACTTTTCTGCTTTCTTTCTCTTTAATTTATAGACATGACACTTACAGTGGTCATTTTAATTATATGAGTAAGGCAACCATTTAACAATTGAATACATAATGCTAGGAAAACTGGTAGGATTTTACTTATTATTAGGCATATATGTAGTCCCTATAAATAAATTATTGTTAGACTTTCTTGTCCTTCATTATCATAGAAACTAGTGTAGATTATTATTTCAAAGAAAGCCCGAACCATTGTTTAGTAGAGAAATTTACTTTACTGCTCCTCTGTTATGTTCTGTGATGCTGCTGGTAGAAGTTGCTTCCTTAGTGTTAAATTCCTTAAATTTAACAAATTTAAAATTAATACTACACCTTATTTCAGGTGAGTTCCTAGAGCTAAATATTATCAGGATATGATAAATAATTCCATTTAGTCATTTATGGGCCTGAATGACCAATAGATTTTCTACTCTGACAATCTCTGCAGTCCTTTTTCTGCCCATTCATTATTATCAAGTGTAATTCACATACACTTTCCACATTCTTATTAAAAGTGTTAGAAGCTTCTTGCTGCCAATATTATTGACTTTCCTGTAACATCCTATTTACAATATGTATTCTGAGTTTCCAGTCTCTCTATTAATATTTCTATTAGTATTTCTATATGTTTTATCTCCTCTCATTAATAATAATGTCATATGTACCAGTTCCAAAGTGCTTATTTTATTTTCTCATTAAGGGATTCTGCGTATCCCAAGCTTTCTTTTGTACATATGTGATGGGTCAAGGTTGCATATAATTCCAGAAAGATCATTATCATTTATATGAATGCAATTTGTGATTGTAGTAATTGTTCATAAATTAATCTAACTGTAGAAGTCAGTTTGTAAATTGTGAGCCTAAGCTCAATATGTAATTCAAATGCAAGTCATAGTGAAATATATTTTTTGTTTATATTTTCCATTTACTGATTTGAATTTATTTTAAAATATTAAAATTTAACACTGGAATGGTAGTGTAAGAGAGAAAAAGATTGGCTTAAATTTTACACTAGTAAATATGGGTATGTATGGAACTGTAGTTAATATCTTGATTGGGAAATAAGTAGTTTTATTTGATTAACTGTAATAAAACAACACAAACACATTTCTTAGTACTCCTTGGTTAACTATTGGAGTACTAAGCTTTGGCTATGATGAAACAGGAGGAGTACTAATCAAAGGTTTGTTAAGGATTGTGTTAGTTTGAGGTGTGGTTTTTGTTGGACTAAAAAATCAGACAATCACAATACAGTAGTTTTGAAGAAAAATGAAATCAATGAAAATATTTTAGGTTAAGAAATTTTTCTAATGTTAGGAATTCCCTTGCAGTCCAGTGGCTGGTACTCCACAGTACTACAGCAGGGGTCACAAGTTTGCTCTCTCATTGATGTAGCAAGCTGTGTGATGTGGGGCCCCCCAAAAAATGTATACAGACTTGTGTATGTGTGTGTGAATGCACAATAGTAAATTACTGAGAAAATTCTTTATTTAAAAAAATCTAGGTTTATAGAGAAAATACAAAGTCCACATAACTCAATACTGAAAACCAAATGACACTAAAGCTATCACAATTGGAAACATGGTTATGATCTGATTAATAATTAACTGGCTTATAATCAGATTGATCATTGGTATTAAGATAATATTATAGAAGATTCAATTAGTAACAGACAGGGAGGAAAAATATGAGCTTGATATAGGAAATGATTCTTTTCATTATAGAGAAGCAATGCAAAATTTTTTTTTTCATAGATCTATAGTGGAGAGAAAAGGGCTTAAATAATACATTGTTTTTCATTAAATGCATTTTAGCATTTTGTTGGTGTTAAAAATATGTAAACAAAATAAAGCTGGGCCTCTGTTTTCATATGAAGATTCATCCTCTGATAGCTTTAAAACCCTCAAAAGGAAAAAAATCCTAACACAAAAAACTCTTCAAAGTACTCTATGTTTAGGGAGGGCTTTTGTGGCAGTAGGGTATACCACAGGGTGCAGATTAAAATGCCTCTCTTCATCTCTTTCAGTTCCTCACACAGTATTGCTATCGTTCTAGTCTCCATTATGGCCAATCCCTCCAACAGCCTCTCTGCATTTCCCTTCTCCATTGTCATAAATCCATTCCCAGTTTTGATAATTTTATTTTTAAGTAGCTTTGTGTAAATTAGAAATTAGTTTATATAATCTGGGAACAATTCAGTCAGTCATTGTCCATTGCCCTTCCTGTACAACTGCGATCTGATAACAAATTCTGTGATCTAATATCTGATAACAAATAAATTCTCCTTTGATGACTGGGGGGAGGGGCAAAGGCTGTGAATATCTACGTTTTTTTCCCCTATCTGAATATCACTGCACTGAAAAATTGTTTTCCTTCTTTAAAAACAAATATCCATGAAGTATGCCTCTGGGAACAGGGAGTTGTGGGCAGTATCAGGGAACCCATATTAGCAGCAGTGGAAATGAAAATCTGATCCAGCTCAAATGAGTCTGCAAAGAGGAGAAGCTTTGTGGGTTGTGGGCCCACAAAGGTAAGGGTGGTACATGGATTGACCTTGGCTTTCTTCTCTTGCTGCTGTTAATAGTCTGATCCATTGCAGGCTCTTGGGCGACATACAGAAAAATAAGGCATATTCCACATAGAAAAAAAGGAAAACCACAGTCTTCATACATGGAAAGGAGAGATTGCAGGCATGGATAATGAGGCAAACTTTCAGCTGGATTTAACTTTAAAAGGTGACAGAATCTTTCTGAACTCGTAAACTGCAGGCAGATTCAGTAATTAAAATCAATGACTTCTGATTAAATTGGGCTCAGTTGGAGAATGTTGGAAACTATTGGAGTTATTCAATAGTAGGAAGAAACTTCATGACAATTTTGAAGTAAATGATCTTTCTGAAAATGAGAACATGACCCAGATTCAGACTATGATGATGTTTCAGCATATCTAATTAAATCTAAAGGGTTCCGTACAACAGTCAGCATTACAGAGAAACAGACAAAATAATCTGGTGTAGAAAATTCAAAGGGGACTATAAATTGGTTAGCATATGAGAACCAACATTTGTTTCGGTCTTTTATGTAGAGCAGCCTACCTGGGACTAGGAATAGGGATGTACCAGGTACTTCCAGGTCAACAAATATATTGACCATACAGTTATTGTTAATTTTTGTTGTTCAGTTGTGAAGTCATGTCTGCCTTTGTGACTCTATGGACAGCAGCACACCAGGCTTCTTATGTCCTTCACTATCTCACAGAGGTTGCTCAAATTCATGTCTATTGAGTTAGTGACACCATTTACTTATCACATCCTCTGTTGTATCTTTCTTCTCCTGCCATCAATCTTTCCCAGCATCAAGGATTATTCCAATAAGCTGGTTCTTTGCATCAGGTGGCCAAAGTATTAGAGCCTCAGCTTCAGCATTAGCACTTCCAATGAATATTCAAGATGGATTTCATTTAGGATTTACTTGTTTAATCTCCTTGATGTCCAAGTGACTCTCAAGAGTCTTCTGCAGCAACACAATTCAAAATCATCACTTCTTTGGCATTCAGCCTTCCTTATGGTCCAACTCTCATGTGATCTGTACATGAACTCTGGAAAAACTATAGCTTTGGCTATATGGACCTTTGTCGGCAAAGTGTTGTTCAATCACTCATTCATGTCTGACTATTTGCAACCCTGTGGGCTGCCTCATGCCAGCCTTCCCTGTCCTTCACCACCTCCTGGAGCTTGCTCAAACTCATGTCCACTGAGTCGGTGATGCCATCAAACCATCTCATCCTCTCTCGTCCCCTTCTCCTCCTGCGTTCAGTGTTTCCCAGCATCAGGGGCTTTTCTAGTGAGTCAGCTTTTCACATCCTGTGGCCAAAGTATTGGAGCTTCAGCTTAAGCATCAGTCCTTCAAATGAATATTCAGGATTTATTTCCTTTAGGATGGACTGGTTTGATCTCTTTGCAGTCCAAGGTACTCTCAAGAGTTGTCTCCAACACCACAGTTCAAAAGCATCAGTTCTTCGGTGCTCAGCCTTCTTTGTGATCCAACCCTCACATCTATACATGACTACTGGAAAAAATGTAACTGATGATACAGATCTTTGTTGGCAAAATAATGTCTCTATTTTTTAATATGCTGTCTAGGTTTGCTGTAACTTCTTCCAAAGAGCAAGCATCTTTTAATTTCATGGCTGTAATTAACCATCTGCAGGGATTTTGGAGCCCAAGAAAATAAAATCTGTCCCTGTTGTTCCACTTTTTCCCCATTATCTGTTTGCCATGAAGTGCTTTGACCAGTTGCCATATCTTAGTTTTTTGAATGTTGAGTTTTAAGCCATATTTTTCAGTCTCCTCTTTTACCCTCATCAAAAGGCTTGTTAGTTCCTCTTGGCTTTCTGCCCTTAGAGTGGTAACATCTGCATATCTGAGGTTATTGATATTTCTCCCAGCAGTCTTGACTCCAGCTTTTGAGTCATCTAGCCTGGCATTTTGCATGATGCACTCTTGCATAGAAGGTAAATAATCAGTGTGACAATATACAGCTTTGATATTATTAGCCTACAGATATATTTGTGGTAAACTGACAGATATTTTGATTGTTCAGTTAGTAGCCTACAGATGAACTCTGGTAGAGGACTTAAACAAGCAGGGCTATTTAGCACAGGAATGATGGATGAAAAGAAACTAACATAACAGCCAGTGTACAGCTCTGTACAGATGGAACCCGGGAAATTATCTAGCAGAAGATATTGGAGAAATATTATTATGTAACTCTAGGAATTTGGAGATGCATAAAGGTATAACTGATAGTGTTAACAATGTCTAATATTTATTGAGATATACTATGTACAAAATTTTTGTATATGGGTAAAATACTATATTTATATACTGTTTTTATGCACTTGCTCCCAGTGAGAAAAACAAGGCCCACAAATATTGAGTAACTTGCTCAAGATTATACTGTTCAATGGCATCAGAGCCAAGATTTGGATTCAGAGAGTTTGGCTCTGGGATGTGTGCTCTGAGTAATTGTATAGTCTACCTCTTAATTTAAGGTACACTTTAGTAGTTCAAAAGATTAATAATGAGAGTAGATTAAGTTCTTAATGAAAGCCTTTAACTGAAATTCTGTAAAATTAGAGAAAGTATATTTAGCCATAGTATCATAGTTCCTGATTTCAAAACTTACTAGCTCTGTAGAATATACTAGTGATACAAGTCAGTTAACACACGGATATTTATACATGTGTAAAATAGATTCCTCTGCCTTTTTAAAATCCAGCTTGTATATTTACATCATAGAATTGCTATATGAACTAATGAAAATAATCCATGTAAAGAACCTGGGCTTCCCTGGTGGCTCAGTGGTAAAGAACTTGCCTGCCACAGCAGAAGCAAAAGATATTAAGAAGAGGTGGCAAGAATACACAGAAGATCTATATTCAAAGAAGAATACAAAAAGATCTTAATGACCCAGATAACCACAATAGTATGATTTCTCACCTAGAGCCAAACTCCCTGGAATGCAAAGTCAAGTGGGCCTTAGAAAGCATCACTATGAACAAAGCTAGTGGAATTAATGGAGTTCCAGTTGAGCTATTTCAAATCCTAAAAGATGATGCTGTGAAAGTGCTACAATCGGTATGCCAGCAAATTTGGAAAACTCAGCAGTGGCCACAGGACTGGAAAATGTCAGTTTTCATTCCAATCCCAAAGAAAGGCAATGGCAAAGAATGTTCAAACTGCTGCACCATTGCACTCATTTCACAAGCTGGGAAGTTAATGCTCAAAATTCTCCAAGCAAGGCTCCAGCAGTATATGAACCGAGAACTTCCAGAAGTTCAAGCTGGATTTAAAAAAGGCAGAGGAACCACATATCAAATTGCCAACATCCATTGGATCATCAAAAAAACAGAGTTCCAGAAGAACATCTATTTCTGCTTCATTGACTTTGGCTGTGTGGAAAACAACAAACTGGAAAATTCTTCAAGAGATGGGAATACCAGACCACTCTACCTGCCTCCTGAGAAAACTGTATGCAGGTCAAGAAACAACAGTTAGATCTGGACATGGAACAGTGGACTGGTTCCAAATTGGGAAAGGAATACATCAAGACTGTATTTTGTCACCCTGCTTATTTAACTTATATGCAGATTACATAATGTGACATGCGGGGCTGGATGAAGCACAAGCTGGAATCAAGATTGCTGGGAGACATGATGGCCCTCCGTAATTATCAGCAATTTCTCATTATTTTCACACTGGACATATTTACATAGATATAGGAAATCTAGATAGAGCTTAACATGTTTGGTGTTTAGAACAGAGGTCGAGCCTGGACATATGTTTTAGCAAGTCAGCAGTATAGAGATGATAAGTGAAGCCCTGAGAATAGATAATCCTGCTTAGAGAGTAAAGGACGATTGGGAGGAAGAGGTCAGTGACACCAAGGGGGAGGCCCAGGGCATTAGTATTAGTTCATCCTGTAAGGGGATCAGTTATCAACTAGAACTTCAGCAGGGCCTTTAGCAACGACAGTGAAGACAGAGACAATGAAGCGAGACTGGACTGGGATGAAAAGTGAAGAGTTGGCATAGCCGGTAAAAGCAGCTTTCAGGAAAGGTGTCTTAACAGTGGAAAGATAGGACTCATCTAATTGAGAAGACTGAGGAAGACAAACAAAGAGCCAGGATAAAATGAAAGCTACAGTTCAAGGAGCAAAATTATATTGTTTGCTATCTTTCTGAGTGGTAGAAATTATACCAAACAAGAAAACTTAGCTTATTTAGAAATGCATAAGTACAGAGAATACAAACCTAAGGAGAATATTTAACAAAAATATACTAAATAGAAAAAAAAATTAGATGTGATCCATGTACACTCACATATATATGTATACTTTTTGGAACCATGCATGTTAAAGGAGTTATACTTTAATGAATGACCAAAAACAAAAGCAACATTTTTTCCTACTCTTGCCATTTTTAGCTTATTAGCCTAGAGCCAGTCTTCCGTATGTAAGGTTAAATTATTAGTCTTCCTTTTGGAATTATAAGAGTCTATGAAGAATTCCAATTATTAAAAAGAAATATACTACTTAATTTCACACCCCTGGAATTACGCCTGTCCCATTTGAGCCAAAAAAAATTTTTTTTTCCTAATGTTATCAGACTTCTAAACAAGTTTTGAAAAACTGAGTAAAGGTTATTGTGCTAGCAAGTTAATGTAGGCTTTGTGTGAAGAACACAATTTCTAGGAAACATTTCTATAAGATCACTTCTATAAGAATCTCTATACCATTGCAGTCCAATGCAGCAATTTCAAGGTAGTGAATCCAAGCTAGATATGCTAAAAAGGAAAAATATATATATATGTCAAGTATCAAATACTTAGTATGAAAAAAAGTAATAGATCACAAAAAAGTAACTGATCTCAGTAGATCAGTTCGGTCACTCAGTCTTGTCTGACTCTTTGCGACCACATGAATCACAGCACGCCAGGCCTCCCTGTCTGTCATCAACTCCCAGAGTTTACTCAAACTCATGCCCATCGAGTCAGTGATGCCATCCAGCCATCTCATCCTCTGTCATCCCCTTCTCCTCATACCCCCAATCCCTCGCAGCATCAGGGTCTTTTCCTTATATATACATATAACATTTTGGGTTCAGTTCAGTTCAGTCACTCAGTCGTGTCCGACTCTTTGCGACCCGATGAATTGCAGCATGCCAGGCCTCCCTGTCCATCACCAACTCCCAGAGTTCACTCAGACTCAGGTCCATCAAGTTGGTGATGCCATCCAGCCGTCTCATCTTGTTGTCCCCTTCTCCTCCTGGCCCCAATCCCTCCAAGCATCAGAGTCTTTTCCAATGAGTCAACTCTTTGTGTGAGGTGGCCAAGGACTGGAGTTTCAGCTTTAGCATCATTCCTTCCAAAGAAATCCCAGGGCTGATCTCTTTCAAAATGGACTGGTTGGATCTCCTTGGAGTACAAAGGACTCTCAAGAGTCTTCTCCAACACCACAGTTCAAAAGCATCAATTCTTTGGTGCTCAGCTTTCTTCACAGTCCAACTCTCACATCCATACATGACCACTGGAAAAACCATAGCCTTGACTAGACAGACCTTTGTTGGCACAATAATCTCTGTTTTTCAATATGCTATCTAGGTTTGTCATAACTTTCCTTCCAAGGAGTATGCATCTTTTAATTTCATGGCTGCAGTCACCATCTGCAGTGATTTTGGAGCCCCCAAAATAAAGTCTGAGACTTTTTCCACTGTTTCCCCATCTATTTCCCATGAAGTGATGGAACCAGATACCATGATCTTCGTTTTCTGAATGTTGAGCTTTAAGCCAACTTTTTCACTCTCCTCTTTTCACTTTCATCTAGAGTCTTTTTAGTTCCTCTTCACTTTCTGCCATAAGGGTAGTGTCATCTACATATCTCAGGTTATTGATATTTCTCCTGGCAACCTTGATTCCAGCTTCTGTTTCTTCCAGCCAGGCGTTTCTCATGATGTACTCTGCAAAGTTAAATAAGTAGGATGACAAAATACAGCCTTGACATACTCTTTTTCCTATTTGGAACCAGTCTGTTGTTCCATGCGCAGTTCTAAAGGTTGCTTCCTGACCTGCATATAGATTTCTCAAGAGGCAGGTCAGGTGGTCTGGTATTCCCATCTCTTTCAGAATTTTCCAGTTTCTTGTGATCCACACTGTCAAAGGCTTTGGCATAGTTAACAAAGCAGAAATAGATGTTTTTTTCTGGAACTCTCTTGCTTTTTCCATGATCCAGAAAATGTTGGCAATTTGATCTCTGGTTCCTCTGCCTTTTCTAAAACCAACTTGAACTTCTGGCAGTTCACGGTCATGTATTGCTGAAGCCTGGCTTGGAGAATTTTGAGCATTACTTTACTAGTGTGCGAGATGAGTGCAATTGTGTGGTAGTTTGAGCATTCTTTGGCATTGTGTTTCTTTGGGATTGGAATGAAAACTGACCTTTTCCAGTCCTGTGGCCCCTGCTGAGTTTTCCCAATTTGTTGGCATATTGAGTGCAGCACTTTCACAGCATCATCTTTCAGGATTTGAAATAGCTCAACTGGAATTCCATCACTTCCACTAGCATTATTCGCAGTGATGCTTTCTAAGGCCCACTTGACTTCACATTCCAGGATGTCTGGCTCTAGGTGAGTTATCACACCATCGTGATTATCTGGGTCATGAAGATCTTTTTTGTTCAGTTCTTCTGTGTATTCTTGACACCTCTTCTTAATAGTTTCTGCTTACGTTAGATCCATACGATTTCTGTCCTTTATCGAGCCCATCTTTGCATCAGATGTTCCCTTGGTATCTCTGATTTTCTTGAAGAGATCTCTAGTCTTTCCCATTCTGTTGTTTTCCTCTTTTTTTCTTTGCATTGATCGCTGAGGAAGGCTTTCTTATCTCTTCTTGCTATTCTTTGGAACTTTGCATTCAGATGCTTATATCTTTCCTTTTCTCCTTTGCTTTTCGCTTCTCTTCTTTTTGCAGCTATTTGTAAGGCCTCCCCAGACAGCCATTTTGCTTTTTTGCATTTCTTTTCCATGGGGATGGTCTTGATCCCTGTCTCCTATAAACTGTCACAAACCTCCATCCATAGTTCATCAGGCACTCTATCTATCAAATCTAGGCCCTTAAATCTATTTCTCACTTCCACTGTATAATCATAAGGGATTTGATTTAGCTCATACCTGAATGGTCTAGTGGTTTTCCCTACTTTCTTCAATTTAAGTCTGAATTTGGCAATAAGGAGTTCATGATCTGGGCCACAGTCATCTCCCGGTCCTGTTTTTGCTGACTGTATAGAGCTTCTCCATCTTTGGCTGCAAAGGATATAATCAATCTGATTTTGGTGTAGACTATCTAGTAATGTCCACGTGTAGAATCTTGTCTTGCATTGTTGGAAGAGGTTGTTTGCTATGACCAGTGCGCTCTCTTGGCAAAACTCTATTAGCCTTTGCCTTGCTTCATTCTGCATTCCAAGGCCAAATTTTCCTGTTACTCCAGGTGTTTCTTGACTTCCTACTTTTGCATTCCGGTCCCCTATAATGAAAAGGACGTATTTTTTGGGTGTTAGTTCTAAAAGGTCTTGTAGGTCTTCATAGAACCATTCAACTTGAGCATCTTCAGCATTACTGGTTGGCACATAGACTTGGATTACTGTGATATTGATTGTTTTGCCTTGGAAACGAGCAGAGATGATTCTGTTGTTTTTGCGATTGCATCCAAGTACTGCATTTTGGACTCTTCTGTTGACCATGATGGCTACTCCATTTCTTCTAAGGGATTCCTGCCCACAGTAGTAGATATAATGGTTATCTGAGTGAAATTCACCCATTCCAGTCCATTTTAGTTTGCTGATTCCTAGAATGTCGACGTTCACTCTTGCCGTCTCCTGTTTGACCACTTCCAATTTGCCTTGAATATTTTGGGTATGCTGCTTTAAATGAAATATATTCTTAAATATAGTATTTTCTCTTTGTTTTTACTGCTCTGCTGTAGAGTGGTGCTTTAGGTCTCATCCAATAAAAGTGGAATAAATTCATTAAATTTCCTATATTGGCAACACATTGTAGTCAGTCTGTACTTGTATATGACTAATTAAATATGCTTTTTTGATTTTCTGTATGACTGACAAACTGCATGAATTAGTTGTGTGTGTATCGTTGGGTGTGATTCTGCTACTGCTCTTCACTGGCTCATTGACTTGTTCAGAACACATTGATTAAGCATTGGTGTGTATTGTTCACGTCTTGAGTCAGATTCACAGTGGCACAGAGCGTCACTTCCTCAGAGGAAAACTTGTTTTAAAGTGAATCAACTTATTTGTTCAGACAGTCAGTCTGCCTAAGCTCTAATACTTTGGCTGCCTGATGCAAAGAACTGACTCATTGGAAGAGACCCTGAGGCCAGGAAAAACTTAAGATGAGGTAGTTACATAGTATCACCAACTCAGCAGACATGAATTTCGAACAACCTCTTGGAGATAGTGGAGGACACAGGATCCTGGTGGGCTACAGTGCACGGGAGTCGGACATGAATTAGCGACTGAACAACAGCGTCTTGAGTCTTGAGTCAGATTCACAGTGGCTCAGAATATCACTGCCTCAAATGCAGACTTTTTGTGTTGAAGTTAATCACCGTATTTGTTCAGATAGTCAGTCTACCTGAGCCTCTTGCGTTGCAGTTCTTCACAGCCAGGTTACACTATGTGAACTCTTCTTGCTAATATATTCTTATGGTTTCTCTTCTACTTGTCTCCTCAGGAGCTCTTGACAAACTCTTCACTTGTCAGTTTAACAGCTGCTTGAGCATCTTTTGCCAGTTATTTCTGTGCACACATCAAGGATTCTCTTGGTACCCCATCCTGAGATTCTAGAGTCCTGTATATACAACATATCAGGAAATAACAACTTAAATCAGTAAAATGTATAGATTATTTGAGTTTTTTTATTATGGAAATAATAGATTTTGTCAAAAAACATAGTCAAGAGGAAGCTGTTCGTATAAAATAATGGCATACAAGCTAAATGAGACTTCTTTTTATACTAAAATTTTTTGATAAGTGGCTAATGATCATGAACATATCCATCTCTTCATTCACCATATGAATAAGTTGTGAGTTGAAGGTCTCATAGTTTTTTTAGTATTGAACAAATGTTTAACCCAAATGTTTTTAATGAAATTTGTATTAAAATATCACAGACTTTGTTAATAAATTTTTAGTATATCTAAAATAGTTTCATGTTGTCCACAAAGTATGTGGTATCACAAAGAGAAGAGCAAATTTTCACTTTAAAAATTCACGTAAAAAACAAAATACTTACAGTGGTATTTTCGTTAAAAAAAAAAATCTTTAAATGTTTTCGAAGTGTTTGTAGGGGATGAAAGTTTTCCTTAACCTTCCTAGGGTTCCTGACTAGGTCTGAAGGTATATATCTCTGTCAGAGATATATTAACAGGAGAAAAAACACAAATTTATTTAAGAGAAGTTTTACATATACAGAATTCCATGGACGGAGGGCCTGGTAGGCTACAGTCAATGAGGTTACAAACAGTTGGACACAACTGAGCAGTTAACACTTTACCTTTCACCTTTACATGATATGGGAGCTTTTCAGAAAGAAATGAAGACAGAAAGAAACAGGCCTGTGTGTTTTTATGCCAGATTTTGAAGCATGAGTGCACAGTATGGAAGAATATTTTAGTTTATGGGTAGAAAACTTTTCCCTTCTTCTTTCCTAAGTTATTTGGCTGGTTTACTAATTAAATTGATATGAGACACATTAGGAGGAAGAAACTAAATTTTGTATGTATGGAGATATTATAAAAAGATGAAGTTCCAGGACATCCAAGTAATCGAGGCTTATATGAGTTAAGGGTACAGAGGGAAGGAAGGCCATTCACAAGAAGTAGTGTGAGGATATTTGGAGAACAGAGTTTGCCCTGTGACACAGAGAAGTTTCTTAGGTAAATGGGTGTCCCCTCAGTAGCTCTTTTTTTCTGGTACAGGATGCCTTTCCTGTGTAAATTTAGGCAGTTGAGGGGACAGTAACATGTTTTCCTGAATCTGTAGGGTTTTGATTGCCTTTAGTTCAAAATACTCCCTATGCCAAAGTGGCATATGTTGGGGTGACAAATTCTGCTCCCCTTCAGTAGGTTAAGGAGTATGGGGTTTTGTAGTGAACTGGGGGATACTTAGCAATGCTTGTTTCTTAGGATCCTTCTTGACATCCTTTGGTCTTTGAAAATAAGGATGCCCCTGGGGAATCCTCTTCCTCTGGGAAAGAGGGAGGACAGGGAATATGGAGGAGCTTCTCACATGAGGGTTCTGTGACTTTTCTCAGGGGCAGGAGGAGGGGCTGGGGAAGGGCACAGTGGCCTTCTTGATTCTGCCATTTTCTCAAGCTACTTTAACTTAAAATGTTCAGTATGCCAAGGTGCCATATTGTGGAGTAGTGTGTCCTCTAATCACATCATATTTTTTTATTTCTAAAGTTTTATTAAGATTAAATAATATATAAATGTTAATTTGGTATCAAATGTATTTTATAGAATAAAATATTGTTTCTATTTTGTAACCTTTAAAAAATTATTTGGCCTAAGATTTAGAAAATAAGAGTAATCTAGTAAAGAATAAGTTTGCTCTATAATTTGATTTCATAATGAAAACCTTAGCACTACTAATTTTTGTAATAAAAAAAATAACAAAACAGAATGATACCATTTTAAAAGCATTTCAGTTTTTCAATTAAATGCCTGTTAAAGTTTGTGTTTCCCATTATAGATGAAAATAGAATTGCAAAGTAAGACTACACATAAAAGAGTAGGAGACATACAAGTTAATGGGAAATCTTTAAATTCACAGTGATCAGGTGGAAATCTGCTCTCACTGAACGTATGCAATTATCTTAAGGATATGTGAGGCAAAAAGGCAGTAAGTGAGGTTTTCAGTAGTAAATCACAGTGACAGTTACCCTTAAAAGGGTAAAGGAAACAGAATTAGCAAACTTAGCAAGGACTATACAAGTACAGAAGTATTAGGATTAGGGATAAATAATTTTAAAAAACAGTGAATCTTAAAATCATAGATTAGTTATGGAACAAAAACATATCTCTTCTACAGTTTCCTTAATTTTCAGTCAAAGAAAATGAATGATTTCATAGTGTTGTCATCTCTTTACGTTGTATTGAATTAATAACAGCAATATTTATATGCAGATAACTTAAAACCCAGAGGTCATTATAAAAGCACACGTAGTTTTATTAGAGAAATGTGAAAGGTTACACATATTTTGAAAGGATACCACCTACACATGCAGATCATACACAAATGTGCTGGCTTTATTAGGGCTGATTCATCCTCTGTTTGACAAAAGCAATGAATGAAAAGTTTGATATTTTTAACTTTTCTGTTGAAGTATAAACAGTTAATAATGAGCCACATTTTAAAATATATATGTTTAGCATATGGTTTTGAATTCACAGTCTTGAACTTAGTAATAAGTGTAACCAAGCAAAAGGTTTCTGTGCCTGCAGTGCAGAAATCCAAACTCTGACAGTGGGAGTTTGGATCAAAGTAAGGGTTTATGGCAGGGCACCAAGCAAAGGAGTGGGAGGGAGGCAAGTCTCAGATCCATTCCAGCTTGTTGTCAGTAGTTTGGCCTTACTGCATGTAAGTGAGTTTGGTTCAGTGAGTTTGTTACTGACCCAAGTTTGGTTCAGTAACAAGGAGATAAAATAACTACCAAATATAGATGATATATTGATTAATGTTGTATCAAGGTTCCCTATGATGAAAGCCATGCCATTTAAAACATACTGTGGGATTCCAATTGACCCAGCTCTTACACTCTAAAATATATCATTGTGTTTAAGCTGATGCTTCATTTCCCACCAGCTATACCTGACCAGTTGCTAAGCACAGCAGGAATACTAAGGCAGGTTTGTTGCTGGGAGACATGGGGCTTTAATGATCCTGACTCGGACTCAAGGACTTACCATTGTCCTTGCCACACTTCCTTCCAGCTGCACTGCAATTTAAGATCTTCTATCCAAACTCACTTCTCTTTTCTTCACATAATCAGAACCTTGTTATACTCTGTCAGCTCTCTTGACTTTCCCACCTCCTTTCCATTTTCTATCATAGGCATTTTCCTCAGTAAATCACTTGCATAGCTAATTCCATTTTGGGGTTTGTTTCATTGAAGACCCTGACTAACACCCACATACTTTGGTATTTTGGGAATTTCATAGGAGGAAAACTACTTAGAAGTTCCTTTCTAGGTTTTCTATTTAGTTCTAAAAAGTATCATTTTGGTCTTTCAAATACTAATGGCATGCATAGTCAGATAATTTGTAAGAATTATCATAGTGACCAGATGCTGATGCAGCTCTTGGCAGCACCTTACTTTTATATTCCTTCCCTTTAAAGAGCTTTTGTTCTCCTAAAATTAATATTGGCAGTTCTGCCAATAGAGAGATGTGCAAGGGAAGCAAGCAATCAATTTGAATTAAACATAAGTGGAAGTCTTCCCTAGAAGACTGAGAATGGTATGATTGACTTGTGTCATCTTTTCCATTGAAATGCAAGAAAATATGAAGAAGAATGTAGGGATGTGCAATGAAGAGGGTGGCGCTATTTTAGAGTATTCAGAAGAGGAAAATAAAATGAAAATTAAAAAGCTTTGAAGTTTGAGAAAAACTTGACCGATCACATTTAGAAAAGCAAAGCAGATTTCTACCTCTGTAACATAAGGATGGGCTTCCCAAGTGGTGTCAGTGGTAAAGAACCCGCCTGCCAATACAGGAGACGTAAGAGATGCGGGTTCAATCACTGGGTAGGAAGAACCCCTGGAAAATCCCATGGACAGAGGAGCATGGCAAGCTACAGTCCATGGAGTCACAAAAGAGACACAACTGAAGCGACAACACAACATAAGGATATAGTAGATGATCTCTAATGTCTTAAGATAAAGTTTACCTTAATATTCTAAGACTCCATTAATTTAGGAAATATTTATACAATGCCTGTTGTATGCCTGCTTTGTGCAAGGTGCCAAGCTGTAGATCTTTTACAGGGAAGAAGGACACTTACAGGGAAGAAAGACACTTGCAGGGACGTAATCAACAACTTGTATTGCAAGTAATCAACACTTGCAATACAGGGTGGTGCATACCATGAAAAGGTATGCCTATGATGTGATGGGATATAGGATAATTTAATTCATTCATGTGAGAAGACTCAAAAAAGAAATTTCAAGTAAAAGAATGTATGGTTAGAGCTTAAACATGAGTTCAGTTCCTGCATGGTTTGGAGCAGGGTATTATGCATCTAGACAACAGCTTGTTTAAAGATACTAGACCATCTCTGGCACAATCTATTTGGAGACATTAGGAAAAAGCACATCTTGAGCAAGTGATGCAGGTGAGTGAGCAAAATGCATGAGACAAGAAATAGAGACAGACCAGGTCTCTAAGCTCTTGGGAAACCAGAGCTTTCATCCTGAAAGCCATGAAAAGTATTGGAGAAATTTTACTAAAAAATGTTCCATAATCAGTTTTGGCTTTTAGAAAGATTGCTTTGAGTGTAGTGTCTGAAGTATGTGGCGACAGGCAGGGAAATCTTTTAGAAGTTTACATAAGATGAAGTAGCACATAATATGACTGAGTATATTTTGGCTGGACGAACAGAAAATTAGTTGCAAAAAGGCATAGAATGTGAGTTCTAGAAATTGAATACATATAATAAAGAAATCAGATCTCACTATAGTGAATGAAAGAGGAAATCTCTCTTGACTCTTCCTGGACTCTCGCCTTGTGTTAGCCACGATTCTAGCAGAGTTCCCCTCTTTAGCTGGCATCATTCACTGTAGTTGGCAATGATTCATTCTTCCCTTAATTGAAAGCAGTAATGGGAAGCTGGCATAGTTGAAGGTTATTGCCAAACAAAAGAAAATCACCCATGAGGAATCAGTTGATAGAAAATTGAGCCTTTCAGAGTTTATCCTCTATAAAATGAAGGTTATCCCCAGAAATTGACTCTTGGATGATAAATATGCCTGTCCTAATGGTAGTTTCTTACTGTACAATCATCTGAATTTTCATATCACTTAGATATAAACCAGTCTTAGAATAAAGGGACAGATAAGGTTCAGGAGACTCAAGTGGGGGTAGAGGGGTCAGTAAAAAAAAAAAAAAAAGGAATTGAACGGTACCTTCAAAAGAAAGTCTAAATCAAAGTCAAATATACCCTCCGTTTTGTCCTCAAAAGGCGGCATTAGATTGGTAGATAACATGACATCACCTTGTACTTATATTCCTTCCATGCTGTTACTGTGAACATCTCTGTGATTACTGTGATCGTTAGTTTTGTTAGTTTACAAGACTGTCTCTCATGCTGGACCGTAATCTACTAGAGAATAGATACTGAGTGTTTTTTAATTTATTTATTGTCTACACTTTTCATCAGTACTTGGCATATATAAAATACTTAGTAACTGTTTTTCCTTAAAGTACATAGCTTGATTCTTTATTATTTTTAAAAGAGAAAGTGGTCTTCTAAATGCTTTGAAAGTGATCTGTTTCATAAATACATGTTTCTTTTCTTTAGTTTTTCTTGTCTTCCAAGAATTACTCTGCTAAGCATATAAACCTCACTCATGCTCTTTGCTTTAGGCAGCGATTTCAAGATCTTTGCTCATGTCAGTGTTGCTGCTTACAAAAGTGCCCCGGGGTTAAAGCTGAGCCCTCCGGCTTGTTTCCTGGCATCAGCAGGGAAGGATTTAATTAGCCACTTAACTTCTTCAGGTATAGGGGACAGTTTTCCCTCTTCTGTTAATGAGATCTGAGGTGCCAGCCAGCCACACCCAGGCAGAATCTCTCCTACACAGCTGGTAAGCTGGCTTCTTGATGACTACTTAGTCCCCACTGGTATGAAAATAGCCCTGTCAGAATCTACCCTGGCTGTGCTCTAGGCAGTATCGTCTCCCTAATAACTTCAGAAGAGTTGTAACTCCAAAATCTATCTCCTGTCATTGACTGTTCTAATTTATTGAGTGAGGAGAAGGATCTTCTCATCTTCCTCTTTTTGTCTCAGGTCTTCCCCTTTCTTCCTTCAAGGATATTTGTGTACAGAGAGAGTTTTGGTTTAGATTTAGGTATATTAAAAAAAAAAAGAAAAGAAAAGAAAACTTTTATTTGTGTTCAGGAATAATGACTTTATTATGAAAATAATTTTAAATGCTTTCTTTATATTAATAAAAATGCAAGCAATGCAGAAAAGTAAAGAGAAGAAAATGAAAAATACATCAGGCCCTCTATCCAGATGGAGCTATTTAAAGCATTTGAAAGAATTACATTCAGATATATTTGTATGTGTGCAGATAAAAAATTAGATGAACCAAGGTACAGGCAAATGAGGTCTTTATATGTATGTTTCTATTTACTTCTAATTAAGTAAAAACAAGTATTATATCTGTGTTCTGTTATATCTATGTTTATGTATAGGATATACATTCTGTGACAGACTGGATACTTTTTTAGACTTTAAATGTATTGTGAACATACATATCAAATTATACCAATGATTTTAAAATACTTTTTTTCAAACGCACACTAGTGACCTCATTCAGATGTTATGCACATTTCTGTTAGATTTCAATATTAGTATAATCAGGCTTACTTCAGTTCAGTCGTACAGTCGTGTCTGACTCGTTGCGACCCCATGAATCGCAGCACGCCAGGCCTCCCTGTCCATCACCAACTCCCGGAGTTCACTCAGACTCACGTCCATCAAGTCGGTGATGCCATCCAGCCATCTCATCCTCTGTCATCCCCTTCTCCTCCTGTTCCCAATCCCTCCCAACATCAGAGTCTTTTCCAATGAGTCAGCTCTTCGCATGAGGTGGCCAAAGTACTGGAGTTTCAGCTTTAGCATCATTCCTTCCAAAGAACACCCAGGGCTGATCTCCTTCAGAATGGACTGGTTGGATCTCCTTGCAGTCCAAGTGATTCTCAAGAGTCTTCTCCAACACCACAGTTCAAAAGCATCAATTCTTTGGCACTCAGCTTTCTTCACAGTCCAACTCTCACATCCATACATGACCACAGGAAAAACTATAGCCTTAACTAGACGGACATTTGTTGGCAAAGTAATATGCTTTTCAATATGCTATCTCGGTTGGTCATAACTTTTCTTCCAAGGAGTAAGCGTCTTTTAATTTCATGGCTGCAGTCACCATCTGCAGTGATTTTGGAGCCCCCCAAGACAGTCTGACACTGTTTCCACTGTTTCCCCATCTATTTCCCATGAAGTGATGGGACCAGATGCCATGATCTTCGTTTTCTGAATGTTGAGCTTTAAGCCAACTTTTTCACTCTCCTCTTTCACATTCATCAAGAGGCTTTTTGCCTCTTCACTTTCTGCCGTAAGGGTGGTGTCATCTGCATATCTCAGGTTATTGATATTTCTCCCAACAATCTTGATTCCAGCTTGTGCTTTCTCCAGCTCAGCATTTCTCATGATGTACTCTGCACAGAAGTTAAATAAGCAGGGTGACAATATACAGCCTTGACGTACTCCTTTTCCTATTTGGAACCAATGTGTTGTTCCATGTCCAGTTCTAACTGTTGCTTCCTGACCTGCATATAGGTTTATTAAGAGGCAGGTCAGGTGGTCTGGTATTCCCATCTCTTTCAGAATTTTCCACAGTTTCTTGTGATCCACACAGTCAAAGGCTTTGGCATAGTCAATAAAGCAGAAATAGATGTGTTTCTGGAACTCTCTCGCTTTTTCCATGATCCAGTATATGTTGGCAATTTGATCTCTTGTTCCTCTGCCTTTTCTAAAACCAGCTTGAACATCTTAGAGAATATCAAAAAGTATCTCAAAATAGCCAGAGCAATGTGATTACAAACTAAGAGTACTAATAATACTAGTATAATAATCGAATAGCACTAATAGTAATTTAGAAACTGATTCTGAAATGGGGATGAGCATACTGATCATGTGGAAATTTGTTAAAGTGCAGATGATGATGATTCAGTAGATCTTTGATGAGGCCTGACATCCTTCAAGGTCATAAGAGATGTTGATGTTGTTGGCTTTGGACTATCCTGAGAACAGGAAAGTTGAGAAAGCACACAAAGCATTAGGTACTGTGTTATGCTAATTCATCAGGGTTATATTCATAATCTCATTCAATCCTCACAAAACTTATAACTGTTGCATTTATAAGTATGAAATGGAGGCACAGAAAGCATAAAATTTGTACCTTAGGTCACTCTAATAGTTGGGTGTACACAGGTGTTTGAATCTAGGCCTGTCTCTTGACAGACATGTTTTGCCTTTATAAGTTCCTCTAATGCTTCATTTTGGAAGTCTTATTGCTGAGAATAAGAATTAAAATCTATAATATTGTTAAATTATGTATAAACTGGAAATACCACAAACAGTACGTAAAGCTAGGAGAACAATTTACTTTAAAAAATGTTTAGGTAACTTAAGTAAAAAAAGGATTATCAGTGAGTCTTGCATGTATTATATGAATTAAAGAATATTTTAAAGGAATTTTCAAGATTTATAAGTCAGTGTGGTAAAAATTCAATTTAGGAAAAACTGGACTATACTTAGCTTTAAGTTTAATATTAGAGAACATATATAGCTAATATGTAAACCACAAGTATCAAATATTTGCCCTGCAAATTATTATCATCTGTATTTTTACCTTATGAAATCTAAATTAACTGTTTCTTACACAAATAATTGGCCTTATTTTTACACCTAGATTTCACACTGAAATTTTTTTTTCCAGTATTTCTAAAAGAAGCCATCTTTTACAGATTAAATTTGCAGGATTTGTCTGCAACGTAGATAAAATGAATATACCCTTGAAAAATATAATTGTCACTATTGGCACAAGAATAAATAGAATATCTGATAAGTTAAGTAAATGAAATTTGTTATCAAAAACTTTTTCATAAAGAAAACTGTTTGCTCATGTGGTTTGCTGATGAATTCTATTGAAAATTTAAGTAAATAATAATACAATCATACAAATTCTCTCAGAACACAATAAATGAGCATAAGAAGTCAGACATACAAGTACATATTTTATGTATGTGTACATGCAAAGTCGCTTCTGTCATGTCTGACTCTTTGCGACCCCATGGACTGTAGACCACCAGGCTCCTCTGTCCATGGGATTCTCCAGGCAAGAATACTGGAGTGGGTTTCCATGTCCTCCTCCAGGGGATTTTCATGACTCAGGGATCAAACCCACATCTCTCAGTCCCCTGCATTGTTGGGCAGATTCTTTACCATTAGTGCCATCTGGGAAGCCCACATACTTGTATAATTCCACTTACATAAGTTGAAAACCTGCCTAGCTAGTCAATTATGATAGAAATCGGAGCAGCTATAGCTTATGAGGGTCTTGGAATGAATGTGAAAGAAGCATGAGGGGATGTTCCTTTAATCAAGGAAATGATTGGAGTGTTAAAAGGGTATATACATTTTCCAGAACTCAAAACATCATACAGTTCCTAAACCTGATTTATTTAAGGTGAAAAGGAAACGAATACCTTAAAAATGTTCCTGGTTCTCAAATTGATCCATATGCATAGTAAATTAAACTGGTATCAGGTTTGGGGAAAATATGCTGTCATTAAGAATAATTGAATAATCTGGAAACAGGGAGTAAGAATATTTTGAATGATGATTGTTATTGGCATTATCTGAATGGTTGTCTAAAGTGATTACTTTGAAAAAGATAATGCATATTTGGATTAAAAGTCCCAGTATATTTAGTTAAGAGTTATGTTATTTTGTAATTGCAACATATAATTTTTATTGTTCTCTAGTTTTTCCATGTTTAGAAATGTGTCTTTTTTCTTACCCAGGTGTTAATTCTTCCGGAGAGGAAATAAATTTCTCATGTTGCTGATTATTTAAATTAAAACTAGATGTTACTGAAGTTAAATGTCTCTTTTCTATAATGTATTTTTATAAGGAGCCCAGTCAAATCTTTACAGGCTGGTTTATTTTTTACTGCAGTTTTTCAAATGTGTTTCCTAGTGCAATTAATTCCAGCAAGGGTTTCTTGGGTTCCAGGATAAGCTCAGTGAATTGAACACAATAAAAAACAAGGTATATGTCTCAAAGCACAGTGTTCTTAAGTTAGAATATATACCAGCTATTAGATGGTAGGTGTCTGTTGACTAAAATAACTGTGATGTTATAAAGCCTATTTGGCATTGAAAAACACACTAAAGATAAAGTAATATTTTCTCTCTGTAACATGATGTATATATAAAAATGAAAACCCAGACCATCTCTCTATATGCTCAGGACAGACACCCATGTGAAAACCAGAACAAAGTTTAGAGCTGGTTATAAACTCTGCACTTTAATGAATTACTGATTTTAACAGATCTCTTAATACATCAATAAACTGCAAAGCTTTGTTTTTAGATTTTCCAATGACATCCTTCAAAATCACGTTTTGTTTCCCAACAAAGCAGATCATAAAATAATTTGAAATTGGAATATTAAATGTTCATATGTAAAGGTTTGCATATTTTTCTGATGTATAAGCCTAAATTAGAAAGTACTATTTTTAATGGTTTAAAGTACTATCTTTTTAAAAAATAAATTTATTTATTTTGATTGGAGGTTAATTACTTTACAATATTTTATTGGTTTTGCCATACATCAACATGAATCCACCACAGGTATATATGTGTTCCCCATCCTGAACCCCCCTCCCCCCTCCCTCCCCGTTAATGTCAGTGAACAAGTATTCTTGAAATTAAAGATGCAAATACCATGAAGATAAACTGTCTCAAAACACAAAATGAGCAATTCAGATACAGATTGTGCAAACATTATTCTTTTTATTTTAGATCTGTTTTAAGTAAGAATCAATTCAGTTCAGTCGCTCAGTTGTGTCCGACTCTTTGAGACTCCGTGAACCGCTGCATGCCAGGCCTTCCTGTCCATCACCAACTCCCAGAGTCCACCCAAACCCATGTCCATTGAGTTGGTGATGCGATCCAACCATCTCATCCTCTGTCGTCCCCTTCTCTTGTCCTCAGTCTTTCCCAGCATCAGGGTCTTTTCCAGTGAGTCAGCTCTTCGAATCAGGTGGCTAAAGTATTGGAGTATCAGCTTCAACATCAGTCCTTCCAGTGAACACCCAGGACTGATTTCCTTTAGGATGGACTGGTTGGATAGCCTTGCTTTCCAAGGGACTCTCAAGAGTCTTCTACAACACCACAGTTCAAAAGCACCAGTTCTTCGGCACTCAGCTTTCTTTATAGTCCAACTCTCACATCCATACATGACCACTGGATAAACCATAGCCTTGACTAGATGGACCTTTGTTGGCAAAGTAATGTCTCTGCTTTTGAATATGCTGTCTAGGTTGGTTATAACTTTCCTTCCAAGGAGTAAGCGTCCTTTAATTTCATGCCTGCAGTCACCATCTTAAGTGATTTTGGAGCCCAGAAAAATAAAGTCAGCCATTGTTTTCACTATTTCCCCATCTATAGATTTATGTCTTTTTGCTCTCATCTAGACTTTGAAATAAATGCTGATAAAATAAAGGTAATGTTGGAATGAATATTTCAACTTGAAGCCATCTCAAAGCTTGAAATATAAAAGAAAAATAGCAATAATATTCCTTATTCCGTTATCAAATTAACCTTATTTTATCTCCTATAAATAGTGTTTATTTAGCAGCCTTATAAGATTCTTTCCATTTAATTCATACTGACAGCTGTAGGGGAATTATCATAAAATACTAAATGATCAAATTCTGGTTTAGGAATGGAAGTGGGTTATGATAGTATCACTGTGTTGTTGTTTGTTTGCTATTAATACTGATGTTGCATGTGTGAAATACTTGCTTTTTAGCTTTCCATATATCCCTAAAAAGTGAAATATTTAAGATTAGTGAAAAAAATCATTGCAGTTTCGGACTTTGAATTTTAAATCATTATAACTAGGCTCAAACATATCTTTATTATTAGAAGGCATTACTGTCAACACATTTCTGACAATGAGAAATAAGTTTATTCATTCCTGTAACATATAAACCCATGCTTTGGGATTTGACAAAATCCCGGAAAGCATTTCTGTCTCCTACTCATTGTGGAAGCATTTTCTTTGCAGAAAGTTTTCAAGATGCTTGACAACTTGAATAAGCTGGTAGTCAGTTGGTGAGATGACAGGTCAATATGGGGGGTGAGGCAAAACTTCCTATCCCAATTTGTTCAACTTTTGAAGCATTGGTTGTGCAACGTGTGGTTGGGCCTTGTTACCAAGAGGAATTAGTCCCATTCTGTTGACTGATGCTGGCTGTAGGCACTGCAGTTTTTGGTGCTTCTCATCAATTTGCTGAACATACTTCTCAGATGTAATGGTTTTGCCAGGATTTAGAAAGCTGTAGATCAGATGGGCAGCAGATCACCAAACACCAGCTGTGACCTTTTTCGGTAGAAGTTTGGCTTGGGTAAGTGCTTTGGAGGTTCTTCTCGATCCAACCACTGAGCTGGTCATCACTGGTTGTTGTATAAAATCCACTGTTGGTCACACATCACAATCCAATTGAAAAATGGTTCATTGTTGTTACATAGAATAAGAGAAGACAACATTTCAAAATGATGACTTTTTTGATTTCTGGTCAGCTCATGAGTCACCCACTTATCAAGTTTTTCACCTTTCCAATTTGCTTCAAATTCCAAATGACCATAGAATAATTGTTGTTGAGTTCTTTGGCAACTTCTTGTGCAGTTGTAAGATCAGCTTCGATGATGGTTCTCAATTGGCCATTGAGTGCCTCATCTTCAAGGCTCTTGTCTCCTTTGCAAAACTTGAACCACCACTGCACTGTAAGTTCATTAGCAGTTCCTGAGCAAAATGCACAGTTTATGTTGTGAGCTGTCTCCACTGCTTTATGACCCATTTTAAACTTGAATAAGAAAATTGCTCAAATTTGCTTTTTGTCTAGCTTCAATTCCTTAGTCTAAAATAAATATAAAATAATAGCAAGTAATAAATCATTAGCAAAAAATTTTAAAAATGCAGATTAAAATGAGGCAAAACATAACCACCATTATTTAAGAATGTATTCCATTATCAAACATGTAAGCTCAAACAATGCAAAACTGCAATTACTTTGCACCAACCTAACAGAGTCATTAAGGAAAACTTTGTTTCAACAAAAATATAAATTCTTATTACTGATACAGATTGTCATTTAACCTTATATAGGGTGTCATTTGTGAACTGTTATTACTGTATAATCGACCTGACTTTTATGATTTGGAACAATTTTTGTCTTCAGAATAAGTAGTTTACTTTTAAGGTGGTTTTTCCTGTTGGTAGAAAAAATACTTAATATTTTCAAATATATAGATAGAAACTCGAAAAACACACACAGATACATTTTATCTAAGGAATACTGATTGAGCTGAGAAGTGAACTGTGTGATTTCCTGTGTATCTAAATTGCCAGACATTTAATATCACATGATAAAAAACACTGAGTTTTTTAAATAGATGAAAAGTTACTTCTTAAAAAATTGTCATCTTATAGATATGTTCATAAATATTAAAACTGGACTTTTATGTCTACTTTATATGGCTTGGGAAATATTTTCTTATATATTCCATGGAAAATGCAGTATCTCGTTTTCTTTGGTATTTAGAAATTGAATATTATTTGCATGAAATTTTCACTGGGCACATAGGAGGTTAAAGGAATGCATATGATGGAAAAACATTAGGAAACCTAGCTCTGTTTTCTAATGAATGAAAATTATAGCCCATTGTGTAGGTTTGTTTTTTGTTTGTTTAAATTGTCTATGGTTTTCCTCCTCCTAAAGGATTGCTTATTTTGTGATTCTTCTGCTTCTAGCTAGTCGAACCATACTTTTTTTTTTTTAAATATATGGTACTGATTAGAGTTGAGTACCACTGTGGTTCTTGTAGCTCCGTGTGCAATATATTTTCCTTTGATACTCAGGAGATAGAATAAGCTATACTAGCATATCATATTTCTTAAAACTTAGTGAATATATTGAGTTTATGTGGCCTTATGTGACATACCTAGGCTTCAAATTCGGGTATTTGGCAGAAGACATTTGGGATCTGTTGACACTCTTAACACTGTTATGGGATGTAAAGTTTAACAACTGATCAAAATTTAAAGTAAAATTTATATAATGTTCCAGGGGAAGAAAATCTGACAAACATTGCTGCTGGTATTTATGTAACAACAAGGAAGATGAACTCTTTGCCAACACTGTGAGCCAACTATATTTAATAGCATAACTGCAAGCAATAATTACATATGGTGATAACCACCACATGTTTAACACTATCAATAGATTATAGACACAATTTTAATTTTATCTCAGTGGTTTGTAATGATACACATCTAGTTGAAGTGACTATTTCTATTGACACATACTTTTTCTTCTTGTGTAGGAAAAGTAAGTATTTTCTAAATGTGCTGTTTTAAGAAATAAGTATTAAATAGCGATTGATTATTCATTAACAATAATCTGGGTGTTCATAAACTGAGATAAGGACACTCTATGCAAAGAAAACTTTTGGTGGATTTATGTTTGGGGAAATTTTATGGTTTGTTTCCACCTAAAATAAAATTTAAGGAGGCAGATGGGCTTTCCAGGTGGCTCAGTGGTAAAGAGTCTGCCTGCCAATGCAAGAGATGCAGATTCGATCCCTGGGTCAGGAAGATCCCTGGAGAAGGAAATGACAACTCACTTCAGTATTATTTTTTTAAAAAAATAAATATTTATTTATTTATCTGTAGTTTTGTATTTTTGTCGGTGCTGAGGCTTTGTTACTGAGGGCTCTTCTCTAGTTGTGGCAAGCAGGGGCTGCTCTTCATTGGTGGTGCACAGGCTTCTCATTGCAGTGGCATCTCTTGTGGAGCACAGGTCCTAGGTGCACTGACTTAAGGAGTTGTAGCACGTAGGCTCATTAGTTGCAGTGCCTGTGCTCTAGGAGTGCAGGCTCAGTGGCTGTGATGTGTGGGCGTAGTTGTTACATGGAATGTGGAATATTAACATATACTCTAAAACAGAAAATTAAATTACTAATAATGAGGAAATACCATAGTAAATCTTCACTGCAAGATTTTCCTACTCTATATAACCAACATAGCAAATTCATTAAGAAGTAGAATACCTGCAGTGTTCACTGAACAGTTTTAGGTGCTATTAAAAAAAAAAAAAAGTGAAGTAGCATATAATGGCAATACTGTCTATCTTAAAAATCAATGAATCAAATACTCTCAGACCAGTTTAAGTAAATCTATGGGCCAAACATGCAGGGAGTTTGAAATTATTATCATCTTGCATTTCTGGAATATGTTCACTGAAAGCATAACTGACCTCAAAATTTAATTGGAGAACAAATACAGAAAACTTTTTTTTTTTGAAGTATTCATTGCCTACCTTTCCAGCTTAATTTATGAGCCCTTTCTTCTTTGGAGTTTATTCTCAAACCAAAACAAATTAACTTCAGGTTCTTGAAGGTGTCATGCTGTTTCACACTTCTTTGCCTTTGTATATCATATCCTTTTTGACTATAAAACCCTTAATCACCCTTGTCAACCTGATGAACTCCGACTCGTTCTTTAAGATACGGCTCAGAATTTCTGACTGCCCCCAGATAGACCAGATTATTGTTCTTTTCTGCTGCCCCTGCCCCTTATACATACATGTATTCTAGTCTTTGCAGAAAAGAGAAGTTGCTTTTATTTTATTTGTTATTTCTTCTAGCCTTGAGCTGTTTGTGGACAGGAACAGAGTACTATTGCACTCTGCATCCCACATATGTATCACGGGGCCTGACACACTAAAGATGCGCAGCATATGCTGAATACATAATTTCATTATAAGGCAAATACTAAACACTAAAATATTATTTTATGCCAAGTTGTCTTTTGTTGACCATGAGTGCTGTGCAAATTCACAGAGGGAGAAGAAAGGTGAAGGCAATTATGTTAAGCCTAAAATTAGAGAGGAGGTGAGCTTCTTGTTATTTCCTGAATACGATAAGAATCTGAATAGGCTTAAAGGAAAACATAGTGTATTCAAAGCAAAAGGAACAAGGTACTAATGGAGAAATATGAATATTATATTGCACATTTCAATATGATGTCTGTTATGACATTTCTGGTAGCATATAACAGAAAATCCAAGTCAGGAAAGTATAAATTTAAAGGGAACATATTACCTCATTTAACAGTACCCCCATAGCAGTCATGAAGTAGAGTGGAGAGAAGCTTTGAAAGAAATTTCGAACATTTAATCTGTCTTTTGTGAACCTTGCCTTTGAATTGTGGACTTGGTCCTCAGGTTGACTGTTTTATAGATGGCTAGATTTCTACCACAGTACGAAGTAACATATTCAGTTACAATTCTACAGAGCAGAAAACACAGGGTGGATTTTCAGTATGAGGAAATATTTTCTCAGATTTCCTCAGCAGAATCTCCTTAATTGGCATAACTAAGTCACAGCCTTCATTAGAACTGGGAATTGAATTAACATAACTAACTAATATTTATGATTTATCCCTGTGCCACACTGAGATGGAGCAGAAAACTGTTAAGAAGGAAAATGGAGCAAACGGCTATTGAATAGGAAACCAGCAGTTTCTGAGACATTATATTTTGAGGAAAACAGAAAAAAGATTTGTATGCATATGGTGAGAACAGTTTAAGGAGAAATGTAGACTTAATGCAAGAGGAAATAAGAGGGCTTTGAAACTTTTCGATAATGTGTGTAACATATTGAGACAGAAGATTGTCTTTGGAGAGAGCTGCATTAACTCTTTTTAAGACTTGCTACAAGTTTTTCTCACCTATTGAGAAATAATATTTCTTTTCAGAAGAACATATTTATTCTTTTCATGAAGCTGTAGAGTATATGGTGAAAATGGAAAATTTTACTTTCTAAATGCATGCATGAGCCTCTGAAATATAAATTCATGTAATAGATTTTAAACATTTGTAAACAAAATATCTCATTGCATTCACTTTAAAAATTATTCTAACTTGTTTTCTTTTATATTTCTTAGTAATATAGAAAAGGTTACTTGTCAAAAAAATAAACTCCATCCTTGCAGTCTCTTCCATATGTTAATGCCTTTTATTGAATGGTACTCTAAAGAGTTACCTGTGAAGCTACAACCTTATAAATTTAACAAAGAAATATTTTTACTGCAATAAACATTAAGCATAGGCAAGTGTATAGGAAAGATATCTCAGATTTTATTGACCCAAATACACATGCTATGATAATTTCTGCATATACCCAGGAAATTGTCTAGTTTCTATTGTCTGTTTTCAATTAATCTATAATTTAATAGAAAAAGATAATCACAGATGCATTTCTCAGAAGTTTCAGTCATCACACACAATGATCTCAAGATGATATCATATCTATTTATTGATCCTTTTAGCACCAACAAATTGAAATAAACCACTGTTAGATACTGTGTTAATGTTCTCAGTTTTTACTACTTGTTTTCAAATTATCACATTTTAATAAATCATTTCCTCATTTATACTTCTGTGTTAAAAACAAAGTCAAACATAACACTGCTGCTGCTGCTGCTGTCGCTTCAGTCGTGTCCGACTCTGTGCGACCCCATGGGCAGCAGCCCACCAGGCCCCGCGTCCCTGTGATTCTCCAGGCAAGAACACTGGAGTGGGTTGCCATTTCCTTCTCCAGTGCAGGAAAGTGAAAAGTGAAAGTGAAGTTGCTCAGTCGTGTCCGACTCTTAGCGACCCCATGGACTGCAGCCGACCAGGTTCCTCCATCCGTGGGATTTGCCAGGCTAGAGTACTGGCATGGGGTGCCATTGCCTTCTCATTGAAACAGTTTTAATGCATAGGACTTAGTTTAAAAATAAACAGACTGAGTCTTATATTAGGTTAGCAAGCAGGTAGATGACATATCAATTATTAATAAGGAATTTTGAGTATAAAGGCCTGAGACTAGTCATTGTTACCTGTCAGAGCCAACATCCCCTTCCACAACCAAAATTTGTCATATCTACTTTATTATCCTAAGATAAAATTCACAGATAATATAATCTACCCACACAATTTCAAAAATCAATAAAAATAACTAATTGTATTATAAAGGAAAAATAAACTGAATGCAATTCTAAACTAGCATTCATTTAAATATGGAGATGTTCTAATGGAAGAGTTGGGTGTTTGCTCTTACAAACAAAATCATGACTGCAGATACCGTTGCCAGTGTCTGTGGTGCCTAATCACTGTGAAGTCCAATATCCCTAAAAACGAATATTCAAAATGTGCTCAGAGAGAACCCTTGCTTTGGACTGAGACTCTTATTTCAGTGCAAGGAATGATGTCTTCTGCGAAAGAATAAATATCAAGTAAAAAACTTTTAGCTTGTATTTACCAGTTTATTGGGATTTAGGCTTGCTAATCTGTTTTTGTTTATAAAGAAAACATGCACACTATTGAGCATTTTTCTCAAAAGGAATAGAAAAAGAAATACATTTAAAATGTACTTATGAGAAGATGTGGAAATTATGATCTTATTATATAGATAAAGGGTGGATATTATGCCTACATTCAAATACTATTTAAAAGAACTTGAATGAAATGAGAAATATAAATAAGTGAAAATGTAGCTATAATATGACATTGTATGTTCAGTATGATTTCACATAAGTAAAAATTGTTTTTGTGTAATTGTTAAATCATGTTCACCTCTTTCTGCAACCCCATGGACTGTAGCCCTTCAGGCTCCTCTGTCCATGGGATTTTCCAGGCAAGAATACTGGAGTGAGTTGCCATTTCCTTCTCCAAGGACTCATTCTGACCCAAGGAACGAACCTGTCTCTCCTGCTTGGCCACTTGGACACTGATTCTTTACCACTGAGCCAGAGGGAAGCCCTAAAAGTACATGGAGGGAAATAGGCCAAAATCTTAATAATGGTTAATTCTGCATTTTAGGACTACTCAGGGATAATGTTTCTACATTTTCCCTCTACTTCTATATGATTAAAAAAATATCACAACAGATGATCAATATATAAAAAACTTAAACATTAGATGAAGTGAGAGAATTGGCATAAATTTTTGTCCAGTTATTTACTTCTTATGTTTTTAATCCCCACACATCACCAGATTTCCCTTCTCCTATATAGGCAATACCCTGCATTTCTTCTATGATTGTTTCCTCTTCTTTAATCTGTTCAGTTTGGGTATTCCCTGATGTTCTTCCCTTAGTCTCTCATTTCTGTCCCTTTCTTTTTCTCCATATTAGTATTAACCCACCCCTGTATATTCTCTGGGCTCTGAAACAGTTTATAGATTACTACTTGATTACTTCCTCTGGGTATCAAGGTGGCACCTGAGACACTTTACACCTTATTTTAAACCCATCTTGCATTCCTGCACACTAGCATATGAAGAAAGCTGAGGACAGAAGAATTGATGCTTTTGAACTGTGGTGTTGGAGAACGCTCTTTTTAAAAAAAAATTTTTTATTTTAATTGGAGGCTAATTACTTTACAATAGTGTAGTGGTTTTTGCCATACATTGACATGAATCAGCCTTTGGTGTACATGTGTCCACCATCCTGGACTTCTTTCCCACTTCCCTCCCCATCCCATCCCTCAGGGTCATCCCAGTGCACTGACTTTAAGTGCCTTGTTTCAAGCATTGAATTTGGAGTGGCAATCTGTTTCACATACGGTAACCACCTCATGCAAAGTGTTGACTCATTAGAAAAGACTATGACGCTGGGAGGGATTGGGGGCAGGAGGAGAAGGGGACGACAGAGGATGAGATGGCTGGATGACATCACTGACTCGAAACTCCAGGAGTTGGTGATGGACAGGTAGGCCTGGCGTGCTGCGATTCATGGGGTCGCAGAGTCGGACACGACTGAGTGACTGAACTGAACTGAATATACATGTTTCAGTGCTATTCTCTCAATCATCCCACCCTTGCCTTCTCCCACAGAGTCAAAAAGTCTGTTCTTTACATCTGTGTCTTTTTTGCTGTCTTGCATATAGGATCATCATTACCATCTTTCTAAATTCCATATAAATGTATTAATATACTGTATTGGTGTTTTTTTTTTTCCTGACCTACTTCACTCTGTATAATAGGCTCCAGTTTCATCCACCTCGTTAGAAGTGATTCAAATGCATTCTTTTTAATAGCTGAGTAATATTCCATTGTGTATATGTACCACAGCTTTCTTATCCATTCGTCTGCCAATGGACACTCTTGACCATCCCTGGGACTGTAAGGAAATCAAACCAGTCAGTCCTAAAGGAAATCAGTCCTGAATATTCATTGGAAGGACTGATGCAGAAGCTGAAACTCTGATACTTTGGCCACCTGATGTGAAGAACTGAGTCACTGGAAAAGACCCTCATGCTGGGAAAGATTGAAGGCAGGAGGAGAAGGGGATGACAGAGGATGAGATGATTGGATGGCATCACCGATTTGATGGACATTAGTTTGAGCAAGCTCCAGGAGCTGGCATTGGACAGGGAAGCCTGATGTGCTGCAGTCCATGGGGTCACAAAAAGTCAGACACAACTGAGCGACTGAACTGAACTGAACTAGCATATTTCCCAATTGCTATCACTCTATGTACTTATTTTCAAACTAATGGATAGCATTGATTATTTCTTAACAATTTCCTTCTGCAATAGTGGCCCAGAATTTTTGTCAGAGGAACTTAAGGGTAAGAGGGAAAGCTGTGAATACACAGTAGATTACACTTTATCAGATATGGATGATTTGGGGGAATGTAAGTGGTTAAATCCCTACCCATAATCTGCCTTTGCCCTTTTTTCTATTCCTAGAATGAGCACCACACTAGACCCTTCATGCTTCATTGCTGTATTCCTGCAGTGATCCTCTATCTAGAGTTGAGAGCTCTTAAAATGAGGTCCCTGACATCATGTTAGGCTGTTTTGGTTTTACTGTGTTAAGGGTTTATTGCACTCTTTTAGTGGCATTATTCGCTTGTCCAAAGGAAAAAAGAAAAAAAAATTGCCTACAATTCTCTGCTTACCAGTGAAATAGAGATCTTTATCTTGTTATCTTTTTTTAAAAAAATATTTATTTTAATGGGAGGTTAATTACTTTATAATATTGTTTCAAAGCACTTCAGAACCATATTGAAGTCTTATATTTTTCTGCTTCCCCACTGGCAGCTTATCCACAATTGATCCTTAATTAAGGATTATCCTTAATCCTTGATCCTTAATTAAGTTGTTATTACCCATATATACTTGTTTCATTTTCTGTTATGCAAATCCTATTTTCCTGCTCTGTCTGTAAAACAATCTCTTCAAGAGCTACCTTCCATATGCAATAATCTTTGACTTTTCTAACACCATCACAGTTGGTTTGTATGTCTACTGTAAGTCTTGCTTCTCTGTGATCTGCACTGTGGTTATTTATGTTCATGTATTAGAATTTCTGTTTGACTCCAGCTAATTTAAGGGCAGGTCCCTGAATGATTATTTTTAATGTTTCCAAAGCATAGATCATTGCCTACATACATAAATAGGTCTCACTAAAAATACATTGAGTGAATCCATAAATAAATATAGATGATAATATTTCTGTTTTCCAGTCCACTGTTGAATTTTTCAAATGACTTTACTTTTACATGATATAGTTCTCATACATTTGACTTTTCCTGTTAAATTTACCCCTATGGTTTTTATATATTTCTGTTTTTATTTTCTTCTACTTCTAGGTTTTCCTATGTGTTTTCCTTTCTTTATTAGCCCTTTCAAACAATTCTGATTTTCTAGTGCTAAAAGTCTGATTTAAGTTTCAAGGAATAGGAAAAAAAAAACCTCTAATTTTTAGGTAACATTGCATTAAAGAGCTGTAGAAGTTGGTAAAATCTTACCTTTTCTGTTTTATTTCCTTTTATTAACCATATTTTCAAAATATTTTTGTCAATTCAATACCCAAATTCTACTTACTGCAAACAGATAGCCACATATTGTTTCTAAGATGTTATTTATCAGGTCAATATACATTTCTTTATGTATTAATCAAATATGATTACAATTGCAATAGTTTACTCTTCATTTTCACATTATATCAGCTCTGTTGCTGCTAAGTCACATCAGTTGTGTCTTACTCTGTGCGACCCCATAGACGGCAGCCCACCAGGCTCCCGTCACTGGGATTCTCCAGGCAAGAATACTGGAGTGGGTTGCCACTTCCTTTTCCTGTTCATGAAAGTGAAAAGTGAAAGTGAAGTTGCTCAGTCGTGTCTGACTCTTCATGACCCCATGGACTGTAGCCTACCAGGCTCCTCCGTCCATGGTATTTCCCAGGCAAGAGTACTGGAGTGGGTTGCCGTTCAGTTCAGTTCAATCGCTCAGTTGTGTCTGACTTTTTGTGAACTCATGGACTGCAGCACACTAGGCTTTCCTGTCCATCACCAACTCCCAGAGCTTGCTCAAACTGACGTCCCTTGAGTCGGTGATGCCATCCAAACATCTCATCCTCCGTTGTCCCCTTCTCCTCCTGCATTCAGTCTTTCCCACTCATTTTCTGATGAGTCAGCTCTTTGCATCATGTGGCCAAAGTATTGGAGCTTCAGTTTCGGCATCAGTCCTTCCAATGAATATTCAGGGTTGATTTCCTTTATGATTAACTGGTTTGATCTCCTTGCAGTCCAAGGGATGCTCAAGACTCTTCTCCACACTGCAATTTCTAAGAATCAGTTCTCTGGCTCTCAACTTTCTTTATAGTCCAACTCTTACATCCATACATAACTAGTGTTAAAACCATAGCTCTGACTACATGGACCTTTGTTGACAAAGTAATGTCTCTGCTTTTTAATATGCTGCCTAGCTTTATCATAGCTTTTCTTCCAAGGAGCAAGCTAGGAAAGGTTTTTTGCTGCGTAAGTTTTATATCCAGGATCATACATATAAAAAGCTCATTTTGTATATGATTGTCATTAAATAAAAGATTAAGACTTGAAATTTGAGTACAGCTTAGTATTCTGAATATCTTTTTCATTTGTAAAAATGTGAAATCATCATAAGAAACACACTAATACATATTTTTGTTCTAGTACCTTTTAGAAGATTTTCTAATGATAATCAATGGTACATTAGTTTCTTAATTAAAACAAAATGTGTTAAGTGGAAGGAAAATAGTTTTATTAATTTGGAATATTGTTATAGTAATGAATAATATAAGTACGGCTCATGTTTATTTTAATACATGAAAATATTTGATATATTTATATTAAAATCTTATAATATATGTTTGTTAATCTTCATTTGAATATCTTGGTTCTCACCATGTCCCTGTGAATTAAATAGAGAAAGTATTCTTTTCCCTTTGTTGATAGGGAAGGAAATTAAGGTCAGAAGGTTTAAGAAATCTTCCCAGTGTCAAAATGGTCAGAAAAAGATCGAGATACAAATTTTTATCTCAGTTACTTTCCCTTTACTCTTTTTGTCTAGTTATTTTCAAACAGTTTGACTCTGTTGATAACAGGGAATATGTAATATAAAAATGTTTGTTAACTGGTTTCACAATGTTAATTGGTTTCACTAAGGGCCTATATGTCAAATAATAAATCATAGTAAACTTACTAGCTTCCTATGTACCTGTCAAAATATGCAAAGGTAAATAAGGAGTGAAATATAAAGGTATAACAACCATATAAATATAAAAGCAAATATATGGACATTAATAATAAATTTTTAATCTGTATTTGAAATTTAGGTATCAGAGATTTCAGAGACCAGAAAATAGGTGATTCAGAGTTTTTTTTTTTAATATTTATTTTGTAATTAAAGGGAAAGCTAATAGAAGTGTTTGTATATCAGGAGAAGCAATGTGTTATTTCATTCAGAAAAATATATATGTGTGAACATGAATGAAGTCATTGTGGAATGGATATATGTGAGAGCTATTTTGATGGGATCCCATATAAGGAGTCTAATAAGAATTTGAGGTTTTAATACTGTTCCAATTAAATAATGATGAACTCAGTTGGTCAAGAATCCACCTGCAACGCAAGAGAAGGTGAAGGTGAAGTCGCTCAGCCGTGTCCGACTCTTTGCGACCCCGTGGACTGTAACGTACTAGGCTTCTCCGTCCATAGGATTCTCCAGGCAAGAATACTGGAGTGGATTGCCATTTCCTTCTCCAGGGGATCTTCCTGACCCAGGGATTGAACCCATGTCTCCCGCATTGGAGGCAGATGCTTTAACCTCTGAGCCACCAGGGAAGCCTCGCAATGCAGGAGACCACAGTTCAATTCCTGGGTGAGGAAGATCCCCTGGAGAAGAGATGGGCTACCCACTCCAGTATTCTTGGGCTTCCCTTGTGGCTCAGCTGGTAAAGAATCTGCCTGCAATATGGGATACCTGGGTTCAATCACTAGGTTTGAAAGATGTCCCAGAGAAGGGAAAGGCTACCCTCTCCAGTATTCTGGCCTAGAGAATTCCATGGACTGTATAGTCAATGGAGTCACAGAGTCAGACATGACTGAGAGAATCTCACTTTCACTTTCACAGTAATAATACTAATTGCAGAGACTCTGAAATACTTACCATGGGTCAGATATAGTTTCCCAACGCTTTACATATAAAAATAACATAATCTCCATGAGAACATTGTGGTAATGGTTTTATTTTTGTCCTTGTTTCATTCATGAAGAAAATGGAGGCCCATAGAAGTTAGGTTAACTGCTTAGGATAACACAGCTGTTCAGTTCAGTTCATTCACTCAGTTGTGTCTGACTCTGCGACCCCATGGACTGCAGCACGCCAGGCCTCTCTGTTCATCATGAACTCCCGGAGCCTGCTCAAACTCATGTCCATTGAGTTTGTGATGCCATCCAACCCTCTCATCCTCTGTAATCCCCTTCCCCTGCCTTCAATCTTTCCCAACATCAGGCTCTTTTCAAATGAGTTAGTTCTTCACATCAGGTGGCCAAAGTATTGCAGTTTCAGCTTCAGCATCAGTCCTTCCAATGAATATTCTGAACCTATTCCCTTTAGGATTGACTGGTTTGATCTTACAGTCCCAGGGACTCTCAAGAGTGTTCTCCAACACCACAATTCAAAAGTATCAATTATTCAGCGCTCATCTTTCTTTATAATCCAACTCTCACATCCGTACATGACTACTGCAAAAACCATATTTTGACTAGACAGACCTTTGTCTGCAAAGTAATGTCTCTGCTTTTTAATATGTGTTTAGGTTGGTCATAGCTTTTCTTCCAAGGAGCAAGCATCTTTTAATTTCATGGCCGCAGTCACCATCTGCAGTGATTTTGGAGCCCAAGAAAAGAAAGTCAGTCACTGATTCCGTTGTTTCCCTATCTTTTTGGCATGAAGTGATGGGACTGAAAGGCATTCATCTTCATTTTTTGAATGTTGAGTTTGAAGCCAGCTTTTTCACTCTCCTCTCTCACTTTTTTCAAGAGGCTCTTTGGTTCTTCTTAACTTTGTGTCATAAGGGTGTTGTTATCAGCATGTCTGAGGTTGTTGATATTTTTCCTTGAAATCTTGATTCTAGCTTGTGCTTCATCCAGTCCTGCATTTGGCATGATGTGCTCTGCATATAAGTTAAATAACCAGGGTGACGATATACAGCCCTGATGTACTCCTTTCCTGATTTGGAACCAGTCTGTTGTTCCATGCCTGGTTCTAACTGTTGCTTCCTGACCTGCATACAGATTTCTCAGAAGGCAGATCAGGTGGTCAGGCATTCCCATCTTTTGAAGAATTTTCCACAGTTTGTTGTAATCTACACAGTCAAATGCTTTGGTGTAGTCAATAAAGTGAAAATAGATGTTTTTCTGGAATTCTTTTGCTTTTTCAATGATCCAGCGGATGTTGGCAATATGACCTCATTTTCTCTGCATTTTCTACATCTCACTTGAACAACTGGAAATGTTCAGTACATGGGAATTCATGGTTCATGTACTGTTGAAGCATGGCTTGGAGAATTTTGATCACTACTTTGCTACCGTGTGAGATGAGGGCAATTGTGAGATAGTTTGAACATTCTTTGACATTGCCCTTCTTTGGGATTGGAATGAAAACTGACATTTTCCAGTCCTGTGGCCACTGCTGAGTTTTCCAAATTTGCTGGCATATTGAGTGCAGCACTTTCACAGCATCATCTTTTAGGATTTGAAATAGCTTAACTGGAATTCCATCACCTCCACTAGCTATGTTCATTGTGATGCTTCCTAAGGCCTGCTTGACTTCACATTCCAGGATGTCTGGCTCTAGGTGAGTGACCACACCATTGTGGTTATCTGGGTCATGAAGATCTTTTTTTTATAGTTCTGTATATTCTTGCCACCACTTCTTAATATCTCTGCTTCTGATAGGTCCTGTCCTTTGTTGTGCCCTTATTTGCATGAAATGTTCTTTGTATCTCTAATTTTCTTGAAGAGATCTCTGGTCTTTCCCATTCTGTTGTTTTCTTCTATTTAACATAGTTGTGGTAAAATTTAAATTCAGACTGTGCTCCTTCCCACTATGCTAAATAGAGAGAAGGAAGATCAGAGAGGAGTGTGATTCATTATAGCACTTGGATTGAGGAGAGGACAAGCACTATATGTACATTGTTTCTCATTCTCATAGTGGTCTTCAGGCTGATGAACCCTCCTGCTGTTAAAGAGTAGAACAGCTACCTCTCTTGAACAGGCTGTAAAATAAATAGGAGTCAGAATTCTAATTCAGACTCAGTTAGCAAGTGATTCAAAAGACAATACTTTTTCAGACATAAACCTAAAAAAAATTACAATTATAGATGAGTCTTCTCTGGACCACTTATTTACTCTTAAATTTAAAGTCTTGAGTTTTTATACACAGAGTACAATATTAGGCACTGAGGTTAATGTAATAAAAAGGACTTTGAGGACTCTTGGGCGACAGATAAGCAAACAAGGTATTGCAATGTGGCAGGAGCAGGTGAAAGGAACAGCTAATATTCATAGCTCTGTTGCAGCATTTCCCACAATCTAATGTTTATTTCAGGTGCTGTATGTAATTCTCTCCCTAGTACTCTTTGATCTCCTTTAGGGCCACAGTGTATACTTTTTTCTTTGCCAGTAATAAATGTGGTATTCTATACAAAGTAACTGCTCTATAAATATTAGTGAAGTGAATTCAATTCAGTGCAAGCTCAAGTGGTTTTAAAAGGCTTTGCAGGTATGTCTGTTCCCATGGCTGCATATAGCAAGGAATTTTGCAACAGAAAATAGAAAGGAGGAATCTTACTGTTCTTGAGAATCATTCTTCCTTCTGACCAAAGCCAACTTCATGGGCATTTGACCTGTGCAGTCACAATGCCCCATGCTTAGGAGGGCCCACTGTCTTGAGATTCATAATAATTTTGTACCAGGAGTCCTACCATTTTGTTTTGCCCTGAGCTTCATAAAATATGCCCCCTGTCCTGCTCCTGATACTTCTTATTTGCTTAAAACTGTACAGATGTTGTGAGGAGCCTTTTTGTAGGACAGGCTCACAGAGCAGATGGTAAGAGAATATTGAAACTTTGATTCAGATGCAACTACCTTATCCCTTTCAGAAGTCTTCCCTACCATGCCCTTACACACATATACCATATTGGTGTCTGTACCTCTCCTGTATGCATCCAACACTCAGGTTGCATCACCGTGTGTGCGTGTCCTCATCTGTACACTGGTACTGCCAATGATAGGGTGTCTCAGAGGGTAATAATTACTGTTAGAGTTACTGGCAGATGTGCTTGCAGGATACTGGGGATACACTTATTTAGAACCTAGTATATGACCTGTTAAGGAATTACTCCTGTGTTCTTGACTTCACGGTTGTGATCCTGAAGAGAAAGCCTGAGGTTTTCCTTATATGTCAAGTGACTAAAAGAAGAAATAAAAAGAAATGTGAATCTTGAGAGAGAATGATGACTTTGTCAGAAGGATGCAGCTTGTGATAAAAGGTCACCAAAGTGTAATGAAATGCAGAAAGTGGGAGAAATACAACACAAATATAATAAACAGAAGCTTTAGAAAGGAACAGCTCTTGATTAGAGTGGCAAGTGCTCCTTTTATGTAATAACTGTACATTGAGACAACCCAGAGGAGTCACGGATCACAAAAAGTGAGGAGCCAAAAGAAAAGCAGCAATGGGAAAGTCAAAAAAGCACTGTGTGTCAGGGAAGAAGAGAAGGAAGACATAATAGCAAGACCTGAATTTAGTTATGTTTTTCCATGTAAAGCACTTATCATATTTTTTATATTATTCACTTAGATAGGTAAATCAGTGTTTATTAATATGTACTCTTCAGTATGAAAGCTTAGTATCCTGTGCACAAAAGAAATATATGATAGAGTTACTAGTCTCTTGAGTGGGGATCAATAAAAATGAATCAACACAAAAACAACTATTAAAATTTTCATTGAGGGATTCATTATTATTAATAATTGATTCTAAATATTAAATTTAATATTTTTATCTTAAAACTGATTATATCTATTTATAAATGCCAGTTTAAGTCATTGAGCCCAGGTGATCCCTGGGTCAGGAAGATCCTTTGGAGAATGGCAACCCACTCCAGTACTCTTGCCTGGAAAACACTGTGGGCTATAATCCATGGGGTTGCAAAGAGTTGGACACGACTGAGTGACTTCACTTTCTATTTAAGTCACTGAAGATTCTTAAAAATGTCAAATATCATGTGAAAAATTATGAAGTAATCTGGACCCGCCTTGAAATTTGTCACATTAAGTATTTACTTACATGATAGTAGTTAATTTATGAGAGGAAATGGCAGTTATGTTTAACATAGAAGGTCTTTTGTTTTAAATGTGTAGTTTCAATGAGAGTAATATCAAACTCATAATTTCTGCACTGGATCTACCAACATTATATTAACAACTGTATTATAACATAATCCACCAACTTTTATCAGTCACTACAGAAAACACTTATTAATAATACTTAACTTAGCACTTCTTGAGACCTGGAAGAGACTTGATATTAGGTCAGCTTACATAAATATGACTTCATGTAGATCAACTCATTAATCATCATTTACATTAATTCTGTAAAGATAAGTGCTGACATTGTCTCCATTGTTTAGATGAAGAAATAGGCATTAGAGTGCTGATGTGGCTTGCCTGGAGTCTCATTACTACTAAGTGAGGGAGCCAAGGTTTAGTCCAGATTCTGTGCTTTTTGACGGCGCTTCCCTGTTTGGCTCAGCAGTAAAGAATCCACCTGCCAATGCAGGAGATACAGTTCAATCCCTGGGTCAGGAAGATCCCCTGGAGAAGGACATGGCAACCCACTCGGGTACTCTTGTCTGGCAAATCCTCGGCCAAGGCTACAGTGCATAGGTTCACAAAAGAGTTGGCCATGACTTAATGACTAAACAATAACAACTGTGCTTTAAGCCACTTCCATATATATTGTTTCTAAAGAAAAGATTATTTAGCATTAAAAAGTGAAGTTAGCTGTCAACTGACGATTTGTGTTATCTTTAGAACACACTGTCAATTTTAGAATAAAGTAGTTAAGTCTATTTTAATTACAATTCAGATAAAAAATAAAGCTATAACCAACACAAATGCTAAAGACATTTAGTATGTAACTTTACTTATTGTATTACACGAGTATTTAAATTTTAAATCTGAATTTTTGGATATGGGCATAAACTAAGTTCAAAAATCATGAAAGTATCTACGCCAGTCTTGACATTTAGTGCATTAAGTATTAGCTAACATGATTGGCTTCTAGGTGCTTGTTTGTGATAATGATTAAATATGTTTTTCAATGAAGTTTCCCTATCGATCCATAATCCTGAATGGATGGACATTCACAAAAAAGAATGTGAAACATACCTCTTGTAATATACTGCTCTTTTGAGAGATCCTGTTTGCTAACATTTTGAAGTCTGATTCTTGTGCATGCATGTGTGTGTCTGTATGTATATATATATGTATGTATGTGTATATATATATATGTCTGTGTATGTATGTATATATGTGTGTGTGTATGTGTTCAGTAATTTTTTTTTTACCGTGATGATTGTTTGTTTTAGAAAAATGTTAAAACATCAGGAAAGCCCCAAGGCCTCTAGTATTTTTTACATCTACATGTCACTAATTTTGAATGTTATATAAAAAGAGGCAGTAGGGATGTTTGTTTATGTTAAAAATTATCCTCTAAAATGTAGAATCACTCCTTTCTTCTTTTTACGGTGGTCCATCAGTCCATGTGTACTGGTTCCATGACACCCCTCTCATGAGTCTATAATGCTCAAGTACCTTTTACAGAATAGCATAGTATTTACATCTAACCTATGGCACATCCTTCTGTATATTTTAAATCATCTTTCAAATACTTTTATTAATAATACCTAATACATTGTAAATGCTAGGTAATTAGTTGCAAGCATGATAAGATTAGGTTTTGGTTTTTAGAACTTTCTGGAACTTTTTTTGTCAAAATATTTTTAATCCAGAGTAGGTTGAAATCCACAGATACAAAACCTGGGGATACAGAGGGCCAATTGTGTATCAGTTCAGTTCAGTCGCTCAGTCGTGTCTGACTCTTTGCGACCCCACGAATCGCAGCACGCCAGGCCTCCCTGTCCATCACCATCTCCCGGAGTTCACTCAGACTCACGTCCATCGAGTCGGTGATGCCATCTAGCCATCTCATTTTGGGTCGTCCCCTTCTCCTCCTGCCCCCAATCCCTCCCAGCATCAGAGTCTTTTCCAGTGAGTCAACTCTTCGCATGAGGTGGCCAAAGTACTGGAGTTTCAGCTTTAGCATCATTCCTTCCAAAGAAATCCCAGGGTTGATCTCCTTCAGAATGGACTGGTTGGATCTCCTTGCAGTCCAAGGGACCCTCAAGAGTCTTCTCCAACACCACAGTTCAAAAACATCAATTTTTCGGTGCTCAGCCTTCTTCACAGTCCAACTCTCACATCCATACATGACCACAGGAAAAACCATAGCCTTGACTAGACGGACCTTAGTCGGCAAAGTAATATCCCTGCTTTTGAATATACTGTCTAGGTTGGTCATAACTTTTCTTCCAAGGAGTAAGTGTCTTTTAATTTCATGGCTGCAGTCACCATCTGCAGTGATTTTGGAGCCCCCCAAAATAAAGTCTGACACTGTTTCTACTGTTTCCCCATCTAGTTCCCATGAAGTGATGGGACCAGATGCCATGATCTCCGTTTTCTGAATGTTGAGCTTTAAGCCAAGTTTTTCATTCTCCTCTTTCACTTTCATCAAGAGGCTTTTTAGCTCCACTTCACTTTCTGCCATAAGGGTGGTGCCATCTGCATATCTGAGGTTATCTATATTTCTCCCGGCAATCTTGATTCCAGCTTGTGTTTCTTCCAACCCAGCGTTTCTTATGATGTACTCTGCATATAAGTGAAATAAGCAGGGTGACAATATACAGCCTTGACGTACTCCTTTTCCTATTTGGAACCAGTCTGTTGTTTCATGTCCAGTTTTAACTGTTGCTTCCTGACCTGCATACAGATTTCTCAAGAGGCAGGTCAGGTGGTCTGGTATTCCCATCTCTTTTCAGAATTTTCCACAGTTTATTGTGATCCACACAGTCAAAGGCTTTGGCATAGTCAATAAAGCAGAAATAGATGTTTTTTTTGAACTCTCTTGCTTTTTCCATGATCCAGCAGATGTTAGGATGGCTTTTACAGTAAAGCTAGACCATCAGCCTTATGATGTTTGTGGTGTCTTTATAGAACAGAAAAAGGGGAAGAGGCACAAGAGAAGAAAGCAGGGCCAAAAAAGATTTATTAGATTTTACAGTTTTTTCAGAACTATTTCTGCACATAGTTCCACATGACTAATGTAAGATATTATTGGTCAGTATCTTTCCAGTGAAAGAACTTATAAATTTCCAAAGTTATTTGCATTAGACGTTTTTTCCAGGAAGAACAAGTGATGAAGACAGTCAATTAACAACAAAACATCCCCACAAATCTCTTATCCTTATGCATGTATATTGCAAATTACCTGTGTATTAAAGGGTCTTGATTAGAAGAAACAGAGAAATTACAGCTTGAATAGTGTGCCAAAGCACAAACTCCTTGGTACTATCAAGAAGGTGATTTCTAACATATTCTGCTGGCTAGACAGAAGCTTACATCTCTGGAAGACTCATGACCTTATAGGAAATACAGGAAATGAAATTGAGAAGGTCTAAAGTAATGGAAGTGATAGGATATTTGTGTATTCTACATGTATCTGCCTCTCTATGCAGAAGAATTTATAGAGTGAATAAAGTCTGTAATTTCCCACTGTGGTCCTGTTGCTATTACTTTGCTCACTTTCCCCTTTGCTCTATGAGTCGGAACTACATGGAAATTCCTGTGTGATAAACTGGAAAGACTGCACCCCTTGGTTTCAGATAGACCTGGTTTTGATTACTAGCTCAACTGTTGGGTCTAGGCAGGATAACTGAATCTGTGTCAAATAGTTTGGTGTTCGTGTTAGTCGCTCAGTCATGTACAACTCTGTGCAAACCCATGGACTGTAGCCTGCCAGCCTCCTCTTTCCTTGGAATTCTCCAGGCAAGAATACTGGAGTGGGTTGCCATTTCCTTCTCCAGGGGAGCTTACCCGCCCAGGGATTGAACGTGGGTCTCCTGTACTGGAGGCAGGTGGATTCTTTACCAGGTGAGCCACCAGGAAGCTTACCTATGAAATACCATTAAGTCATTAAAATGATATTTATGTACATTTAATAATATGGAACATTGTATATGATATATTATTGAGTATAATAAGCATATTACAAAATAGCATGGTTCTATTTTTATACAGATGTATTTGTATATACAAAAAAAGAAGAAATGAAATTTAATAATAATAGTTGTTATCTCAGGGAGGTGATATTATAGGTTATTTTTACTTTGTCATTTTTATGTTTCAGTACTTCCTGGTATTTTTAAACAATTTTGTGCAATTTTATCTTATTGTTTTTAAAAGCAAATTGTTAATTTTACTTTGAAAGTGAATCTTCCAACTCTCAGTTTTCTTTATTTTTATGTATGGAATTTTAATGTAACTATTTTGTATATAATTGTTATTCTAGGTCACACAATATATATCAGTTAATTGAGTGAAAACATAAATAAATTTGAAACCCTAGGAACTTTATACATTAATTCCTGGCTTGTTGATGAATAGAAAGACGTTTTTTTAAAGTTAAATATGGAAAGTTTCACATAGACAAAAGAGCAAAATCAGATTAAATTCTTCTAAGGCATGATTATTTCTGAATTAGTTTTGATAGTAGTAAAAAAAAGTGAGCTTTAAGCTTTAAGATGGATATTCCCCTGTGATTTTTGTTTTAAGGCACTAGGCCTTACTAGGCAGTGGTGGATAGTATCAAAGGAAAAGCATAGATAAAATGAGACAGTCTTGGATGTATGCTGTAGAGTCGTCAGAACATTGAAAATGTGTTGTAATTGTTTTCAATTTTCTTTTTTATTTTGGTTGTCAGTATGTGATTATTTAGTTAATATTTAACCAGAAGCTGTTTTGTTTTATCTTTAATTGTGACCTAATTGTGAAAGCTAAATGCCAGCTAAATTTACAGTGCAGTAGGTCAGAAAAATAAACCGAGACCTTGAAGTTGACAAATATGAGAATAGGAAGTGATGTCAAATAAATGCTTCTGTGAAATTAACAGTGACAAAAGTAGGGACAGTTTGTAATAACAAACTTTGATTATGTCATATCCAGTATAGTATATCATTATATTTTTATTTTATATTGCTGAGTGAGGAAAGGGAAATACAAGTTAACATAAGTACAGTTATCTTTATGATGGACCTGAGGCTCAGATCCATCACTGACTTGATGGACTTGCGTTTGAGCAAGCCTGGGGTGCTGCAGTCCATGGGGTCACAACGAGTCGGACATGACTGAGTCACTAAACTGAGGCCCAAAGAACTTAAATTATGTAAATCTCTGATTATCAAATTAGTTGCCCTTTTCCTAAAGTGCTTCATGATTTTCAAGATAGAGGGCTGTATAATTACTTCATGTAAGTATTTAATACATTGTAAGTCATTTTGAAAAAACAGTGATAAAGAAAATATGAGATAATAAAATTTAGTAGATTTCTGACTACTGCTGATAATAGTTTGTATCCAGTTACTGTCCGTACACTTATTTATCTTTGAAGAATACAGCTTTAAATCTACCCTGCTTCTATTAACCATCTTTGCATTTTATCATGATGTATTGAATATCTTACAAGGATAAACCATTTTTGTTAATTAATATCTATAACTATCATAAGAATAACAATAATATGCTGTCAATATAATGCATTATTGATTAATCTCATTAATATATCATAATTATTGGTAGTACTATCCATGTATAATTTAAATTAATGTATATCTAAATTATTAATCCAGTCTGAGGGAACCTAGAAGCCTAATTGTTAAGAATTATGAAATATTAACATGTAAATCCTAGGCTTTTGAAAGATATCTAGAAATACTGAGGAACTAACTAACTAAGACACATTTTTCTTGATATCAAAGAAACCTTTTCTGACAAACACATAACCATCTAAATGTAGAAATAAACTCCCAATGATAAAATCACTGCTCTGTTGAGAAGGATAGAAACATCTTGTAATATCTTTAAAAGATAAAATGTCTCAAGCACATGGCAACTATGGCAGACAACAGCTATGACAAGAAAAAATAAACATCTACACAAGAAGAAGAACAATAGTGATAGTATTACAATGGCAGAGGGAAATGTAGTCACTTGTGGAGAAGACATCCCTTGAGTAGGTGGAAAATTGCAAGTTTTTTTTTTTTTAAATCAATGTCCCCTCCTACAAATACTAAAGAACCTCTCGATATTAACACATTAAGCTTGTGTAAAATATATCAGTTCAGTGTGAGAAAGGAAATTCATGGTTAGTAAAAGTAAATATTCATTTTCCACCTTGAGTCCTATATAGTCTCAATAGCCAGTCACATTTGTAACCTACTGTGTCTAGAAAATGTTTAACCTAATGTATAGTGGCTATTTAGAGCCCTCTACTTGAATATTTCCTACTCCCCTAAGCAGTTGTTCAATATTTTATTCTTGCCTCTGTATAGAAGAGTTTACTGAAGAATATGAAATGCTAACAAAGATGTGTTCAACTAGCGATAAGTAATGAGATGAAACATCAATATAATTATATGTTTTATGGAACATATTGACTGTATCTGGGGTGTTTAGTAAGACTAGCATTTGTTGTGGACTTTGAGTGAGAGAAGGAATGTCAGTCAAGAGCCAAAATAAGAGCAGAAAATTGCCAGGAATAGATGTAGTATGTGAGACATAAAGGTACTTAGCATGAGGGTAGTTTAGGGGTGGATGGGTTTTATAGGAGTATAAAGACTGAATTGACAAATACAGTTGGAACTATAGTTTAAGGACAGATTTGGATGACAGACTAAGGGCTTCATACTTTATTCTTAAGCAATTAATTAGGAGAATAAAATATTTTTACAGAAGAGTGATAAGAAAGAGGTAACTTTTACTGGGAGATGCTTTTTCAAAACTAGTAAGTATTTACTGTTTTTCAACTGGTAAACAGATCTACTTTTTCATCTGTTGTGTTTAAGTACAGTGGTTTTAAACATGATACAGTGATATTCATTCAATTTTATTCAAAATAACAACACAATTTAAATTGTCTTCAATTTACATGAGTAAACAGGTATGTTTTAAATGAGCTAACAGTTTGCAGTAACTTCTAGAACTGCCTTATGACCCAGCAATCCCACTGCTGGGCATACACACCGAGTAAAACAGAATTGAAAGAGACACATGTACCCCAGTGTTCATCGCAGCACTGTTTTTAATAGCCAGGACATGGAAACAACCTAGATGTCCATCAGCAGATGAATGGATAAGAAAGCTGTGGTACATATACACAATGGAGTATTACTCAGCCGTTAAAAAGAACACATTTGAATCAGTTCTGTTGAGATGGATGAAACTGGAGCCGATTATACAGAGTGAAGTAAGCCAGAAAGAAAAACACCAATACAGTATACTAACACATATATATGGAATTTAGAAAGATGGCAATGATGACCCTGTATGCAAGACAGCAAAAAAGACACAGATGTGTATAGCGGACTTCTGGACTCAGAGGGAGAGGGAGAGGGTGGGATGATTTGGGAGAATGGCATTGAAACATGTATACTATCATGTAAGAATCAAATCACCAGTCTATGTCCAATGCAGGATACAGCATGCTTGGGGCTGGTGCACGGGGATGACCCAAAGGGATGTTGTGAGGAGGGAGGTGGGAGGGGGGGGGGGTTCATGTTTGGGATCGTATGTACACCCGTGGTGGATTCATGTCAATGTATGGCAAAACCAATACAGTATTGTAAAGTAAAATAAAGTAAAAATAAAAATTTAAAAAAGAAAAAAATAAATGCTTACTAGTTAAATATATCCAACTGTGAAAAGAATGTGATAAAAACATCTTAATATATATTAAAGTTCATTGGTTTTAAAAACAATTGGTTTTAGATAAAAAACTATTAGAATTAGTTAAAATGTCTACTTTAGAATAAAAGTTTTATTTGTATACAATTACTTTCTGTTAGAATGTATTTGTGATGAAAAGAACAATTTGTTTTTGATGACAATAATGCTTCTTTTTAGGATAAATGAAATTGATTATGTTTATAAATTTAATAGATTAGTAATTGCTTTGAAATAAATATCCAGGATGGGAAGAATATTCAAATATGTGTTTTCTTTTAACTGGAAACATGCAAAATATAACAATACCACTGAGTTGTCTAGTATTGCATATATTTTTTTCTTAAATTTGTTTAGTAATTTTTGCCTGTGCTGGGTCTTCGTTGCTGCACAGGCTTTTCTCTAGTTTTGGCAAGTGGGGAGTACTTTCTAGTTTTGGTGTACAAGCTTCTGGTTGTAGTGTCTTCTCTTTTTGCAGACCATGGGCTCTAGGGCATGTTGGCTTCAATAGTTGTGGGATGTGCACTCAGTAGTTGCAGCTCCTGGACTTTAGAGCACAGGATCAGTAGTTGTGGTACATGGGGCTTGGGTAGTCCTTGGCATGTGAGATCTTCCTGGATCAGATAACAAACCTGTGTCTCCTTCTTTAACAGGTAGATTCCATACCACTAAGCCACCAGGAAAGCCCTTAATAGATTTTTGAAGTGTTTCACTTCACTTGATCCCCAGAGTAATCCTTCAAAGTAGGAAAACTGCATGGTGAAATGTAGTGCTGTTTTAATGATTTGCCTAGGTTTTAGATCTAAGAATTAAGATCTAGTTATGTTTTTCTTCTTCATATTTTATATTGGAATTAGACTATTACACTTTTTCACACAGAATTATTTCATCTTTTATTTTTAAAGTCAAATATTTCAAAAACTCAGTCAAGTGAATAGATAAGAATAGTTTGTCAGATATTTACCATTGTCATCATGCTTGCATCAGTTCAGTTCACTCTCAGTCATGTCCGACTCTGCGACCTCATGGACTGCATCATGCCACGCTTTCCTGTCCATCACCAACTCCTGGAGCTTACTCAAACTCATGCCCATCGAGTCAGGGATGCCATCCAACCATCTCATTCTCTGTCATCCCTTTCTCCTCCTGCCTTCAATCTTTCCCAGTATCTGGGTCATTTCTAGTGATTTAGTTCTTCACATCAGGTGGCCAAAGTATTATATTTTCAGCTTCAGCATCAGTCCTTCCAATGAATATTCAGGACTGATTTCTTTTATGATAGACTGGTTAGATCTCCTTGAAGTCGTCTCACAGTTCCCAGCCCCACAGCTCAAAGGCATCAATTCTTCGGTGCTCAGCTTTCTTTAGAGTCCAACTCTCATACCCATACATGACTACTGAGAAAAACCATAGCCTTGACTAGAGAGACCTTTGTTGGCAAAGTAATATATTTGCTTTTTAATATGCTGTCTAGGTTGATCATAGCTTTTCTTCCAAGGAGCAAGAGTCTTTTAATTTCATGGCTGTAGTCACCATCTGCAGTGATTTTGAAGCCCCCCAAAATAAAGCCGCTCATCGTTTCCACTGTTTTCCCATCTATTTGCCATGAAGTGATGGGACCGGATGCCGTGATCTTAAGTTTTCTGAATGCTGAGTTTTAATCCAACTTTTTCACTCTCCTCTTTCACTTTCATTAAGAGGCTCTTTAGTTCTTTGCTTTCTGCCATAAAGGTCATGTCATCTGCATATCTGAGGTTATTCATATTTCTCCCAGCAATCTTGATTCCAGATTGTGCCTCATCCAGTCTGGCATTTGCATGATATACTCTGCATATAAGTTAAATAAGCAGGGTGACAATATACAGCCTTGACATACTCCTTTACCGATTTGGAACCTGTCTGTTGTTCTGTATCCAGTTCTAACTGTTGCTTCTTGACCTGTATAAAGATTTCTCAGGAGACAGGTTAGGTGGTCTGGTATTCCCATCTCTTTCAGAATTTTCCTCAGTTTGCTGCGAGCCACACAGTCAAAGGCTTTGGCATAGTCAATAAAGCAGAAGTGTATGTTTTTTCTGAACTCTCTTGCTTTTTCAATTATCCAGCAGATGTTGGAAATTTCATCTCTAGTTCCTCTGCATTTTCTAAATACAGCTTGAATATCTGCAGGTTCAAAGTTCACATACTATTGAAGCCTGGCTTGGAGAATTTTGAGCATTACCTTGCTAGTATGTGAGATGAGTGCAGTTGTGGGGTAGTTTGAACAATCTTTGGGATTGCCTTTCTTTGCGATTGGAATGAAAACTGACCTTTTTCAGTCCTATGACCACTGGTTAGTTTTTCAAATTTGCTGGCATATTGAGTGCATCACTTTAACAGCTCATCTTTTAGGATTTGAAATAGTTCAACTGGAATTCCAGTGCTTGCATAGGCTGTGCATTTTTTGTTGTTCAGTCACTAAGTCATGTCCAACTCGGCAACCCCATGCACTGCAGCACTCCAGGCTTCCCTGTCCTTCACTGTCTGGCAGAGTTTGTGCAAATTTATGTCCTTTCAGTTGCTGATGCTATCTAACATCCTCATCCATTGCCACCCTCTTTTCCTTTTGCCTTCACTCTTTCCAAGCATCGGGGTCTTTTCTGATGAGTTATCTCTTTGCATCAAGTGGCCAAAGTAATGGATCTTCAGCTTCAGTGTCAGACCTACATTTATTATTAATACATAGCAGATTTTAGTTTCCTTTATGATATACTTAGCAGAAAATAATTTTAAGATTGTTTCAAAAGCACTGTAGTTCTCAAGTTAGAAATTTAATTAGGAGAAATATCCTATGGATGCAAGAATTATAAAGCTACAGTTATATTTGCTGTATATGATATGAAGTGCTGCATTGTGTTAGGTATCAGTTTCATTTGTGCATCCGCAGATGTGTCCAACCCTTTGTGACCCCATGTATTGTAGACCATTAGGCTCCTCTGTCCATGGGATTTTTCAGACAAGAATACTGGTCATTTCCTCCTCCAGAGCATCTTCCTCACCCAGGGATCAAACTCAGGGCTTCTGCATCTCCTGCATTGGCAGGTGGATTCTTGGGCCCTTGTGCCACCTAGGAAGCCCAAGGTATCACTATATCCTGTGCTTATTTGCAAGTAACATGTCTGCATTTATATATATATATATATATATATATATATATATATATTTCAAACAACCTATAGTAACTTCAGTTTTCTTATAATCCACATAATTGATTTGAAGGTGTGTGTAGAGGAAACCATTGGTTTATTCTTTCATTGATAGTTACTTTTGAATTTTAATCCAGTGCTCCTAGCACATACCCTCTTAAAAATTTTTTAGTCTTCAGTTCAGTTCAGTGGCTCAGTCGTGTCCGACTCTTTGCGAACCCATGAATCGCAGCACCCCAGGCCTCCCTGTCCATCACCAACTCCCGGAGTTCACTCAGACTCACATCCATCGAGTCAGTGATGCCATCCAGCCATCTCATCCTCGGTCGTCCCCTTCTCCTCCTGCCCCCAATCCCTCCCAGCATCAGAGTCTTTTCCAATGAGTCAACTCTTCGCATGAGGTGCCCAAAGTACTGGAGTTTCAGCTTTAGCATCATTCCTTCCAAAGAAATCCCAGGGTTGATCTCCTTCAGAATGGACTGGTTTGATCTCCTTGCAGTCCAAGGGACTCTCAAAAGTCTTCTCCAACACCACAGTTCAAAAGCATCAATTCTACGGTGCTCAGCCTTCTTCACAGTCCAACTCTCACATCCATACATGACCACAGGAAAAACCATAGCTTTGACTAGACGGACCTTTGTTGGCAAAGTAATGTCTCTGCTTTTGAATATGCTGTCTAGGTTGGTCATAACTTTTCTTCCAAGGAGTAAGCGTCTTTTAATTTCATGCCTGCAGTCACCATCTGCAGTGATTTTGGAGCCCCCCAAAATAAAATCTGACACTGTTTCCGCTGTTTCCCCATCTATTTCCCATGAAGTGATGGGACCAGATGCCATGATCTTCGTTTTCTGAATGTTGAGCTTTAAGCCAACTTTTTCACTCTCCACTTTCACTTTCTTCAAGAGGCTTTTTTGTTCCTCTTCACTTTCTGCCATAAGGGTGGTGTCATCTGCATATCTGAGGTTATCGATATTTCTCCCAACAATCTTGATTCCAGCTTGTACTTTCTCCAGCTCAGCATTTCTCATGATGTACTCTGCACAGAAGTTAAATAAGCAGGGTGACAATATACAGCCTTGGCGTACTCCTTTTTCTATTTGAAACCAGTCTGTTGTTCCATGTCCAGTTTTAACTGTTACTTCCTGACCTGCATACAGATTTCTCAAGAGGCAGGTCAGGTGGCCTGGTATTCCCATATCCTTCAGAATTTCCACAGTTTCTTGTGATCCACACAATCATAGGCTTTGGCATAGTCTATGAAGCATAAATAGATGTTTTTCTGAAACTCTCTTGCTTTTTTGATGATCCAGCAGATGTTGGCAATTTAGTCTTAGGAAGGCATAAAATGTGTCAAAGTCACTGACCAGGAGATAATGCAGAAACAAAGTGAAACATATTAGAGGATATAAATTTTCCATCAGAAAAGATAAAAGGAGCCAAACAAAAATGACTGTAAAATGATTATAATATCACTAATTTAATACAGGAATATAATCTATAGAATGTATCTCATTTAACTATACACTATTAAATCAGTTTAATTTTAGTAAAGATTATATGGCAGTTTTTTCCTAAGGTATATTTGTGGTTTTGAAGTCAAATTAGTAATAGCGTATGATAAACAATAAGATTTTATAATGTCAATGTATCTACACAGGCAGTACATTTCTTAATATTTGAACTTGTTAAAAATTTCTTTATACTGCATGAATCAGTATTAGATTACCAAACCACAACCTTTAATTGCATCTATTTTTGAAAACTTATAGTTTCAGTGATGTTAATAATGATTAAAGGGGTATTTATTATTTTGAAGAACAGTGTTTTCTTAATTTTAGTAAAACAAATTACGTTTAGATAATAATACCTATGTAAGAAAAACTAATATATACTTTAATTTGGATGATATCTTCCTATTATAATTTAAATCTCAATAAACTGGAGATAAAAGATCAGTCTTCCTATTAATAACAGAAAAGAAAGGAGACAAGATTTTAAAAGTCTATATAATGTTAAACTAAAAGGCAGCATTTTTAGGGAATTACACTAATTACATATTTGTGAGTTTGAAAATATACTTCTTTGATGTAAAATAAATCTGATATATTTGGTTTATTTTAGAAATGAGAAACTTTGTGTACCTTATTTACTGTTTTGTGGGGGAGAGAAATAATGGGTCTTTCTCCAAGTAAATAATGAAGTAGCATCTATTCAGCTAAACATATTTATCATTCATGGCTTTAATAATATCAAGATACATTTTTTGAGTATAAAAAATATTTACTGGCTTGTTATTGATGAATGCTTAAACCTGTAAACTGGAAGGAACTAGTTGAATTTCCATCATGCATATGTCATTACCTCTGAAGAAGTGGGTATTAACCTTGGAGAGTGACACATTTGACAGAGTAGGCTGTTTAAGACAGTATAATCAAAACTGTATATGTTGGGTGTCTGTTATATTTCCTTGGGGTAACTAGAGCTAGTTTCCACTTACTAGTTTCCACAGGGGACAGCTGGCTGAAAAGGGGAAAAATCAGTTGTGCTATAACATTTTTTAACCTGATTTTGTGGCAAAATAATTGGTAGTACTGCTATACTTCTTGGAGGATAGAAAACTGTAGTCCTGGATTGTTTAAAGGGTATGTCTGATTCATGAATTCTAAGTACAACAATGGGTCACTCTCGCTTAGTCTTTTATGAACTAAATATTTTCCCTAAAAACTACATTTTTCTAATTCATATTCATAACAGGCTTAAATTGCCCATCAGTCTTTAATAGAAAGTGTTTCTCAGGGACTAAAAGGTTTCCACAAGAGATACTAATGGTTTCACACTAGTCACCAACATGATTTTTTCTGCTTCTCAGCTGTCTTTAGTTTCACAGTCCAGAGACCATCTGTCTAGACAGGTGTTATCTCACTGGTATCTAAAAGTAGAAACTGAACATTATTTAAAAAGTGCAACTCTAGTGGTAACAGTTCTGGTCTGAGCTGTGCACTGTTACAAACGTCTTCCTTAGAACAAATGGATGACAAAATGACTTATTTTGCATGGACCAGCTGTTAACTTAAGTAGTGTATAGGAACTGTGGGTGCTACTTACACTGCACAAAAATATCAAGATATTTAATAAATATATAATATCAGAAAGTGTTTGAAGAAAGAAAGACATTTATGAGGTAGATTTAATCTTTAGAAAATATTCACTGTCTGCAATAGAAGGGAAAAAAAAATACTGGCATCATCAGTCTTCAAGCTATCACTATGAAAGTAAATTCTGCTAAAAAATATTTTAAACCCTACTCATTGATGGATCTTGACTATGCACCATATCATAACTTTCAGTATAGAAGCTATAATTCATTTATTCAAATTCAAACAGCCCATATACTAATTGTTATATGAGTATTTTTATTATTTTGGCTACATAACTAACTTTTATGAACATAAATGATTTAAAGATCCTGATACAAAAGGATATTTATTTGGGTTATGGAATCATATTGTCCTTCTACACTAGGGACTTAACACACGCACATACACGCATGCACACATGTAAGCATGCACATACCGCTTATAGAGGCACTCACTGTCTTAGAGATGCAGTTGGTACAGTAGTTCTATGCTTGTAACCCAATATCTTATTCAATGCCCAGATCTTGTATTCTTAGCTGTAATCTATTGTTAATGTTATTTAACATATTGATGCCCCAGTATTGATGTTTTCCTTTGTAAAATAGGAATAATAAGTTCCCAAATCATAAAGTTGCTATGAAGATACATTACATGATACATATAATTATCTTAGGAACAACCTGACATTTAATATATGGACAATGAACTTTAGTGGTTATAGTTGCCTTTATTTTGGGGGAGTTCTAAAAGTAGGTTGATGTGTTTTTGCACATGTCACTTGAACTCAAAACATTTTTTTTCTTCAGGAAAAATAGGTACCAAGTTTGTACAGGTTAAGTTTAAGTTGGATTCTATTATTTTATAGTTAAGTTTCATTTGTTTTGCTATCTTGGTAAATTAAATTCTAATTTAAAGTGGTTTTATGACAAAGTAGTTTTGGGTTAAAACTATCAAATTAAATTGAATATTTGAGAAGAAAAATTTATAAATTAGTGACAGAGACAAAGTAGTTTTTCTGATCTATGTATGACCTGCAGACAGTATTTTTAAAGAGAGGAAACAGACTGTCTTCATGACTGAATATTTTTTGTCTATCATTTAAAAGGTTTTTCTTTCAGGTTTCTTCTTTGTTTCCATGCCAGCCCTGTTTCCAAGGAAAACTGCAGATAAGAAATAGTATAAAGTGCATCTTTTAGTAGTAAGGGAGTCCATGAAAGAAGCAGATGGATCACATCAGAGCAGTGTTCCTGAACTTCTTGATGTATGCACTAAAATATATGTTTTATGAATTTTGAAAAACCAATACAATATTGTAAAGTAATTAAACTCTATTAAAATAAATACATTTATATTAAAAATGGTAGGAATGGCAAAATAAATAAATTCTATATTTGATGAAAAAAAGTTTATATGAAGCATTTCTGTATTGCTGCTAAAGGATACTTGTTTATTGCTATTTCTGAATAGGAATAGATGGTGTAATGTATGTGTGTAATAGTAGCCCTCCTATGCCATACTGTTGCATGTCATTCAGTCCCTACATTCTGTTCCTCAGCTCAAAATATTTTGAATATTTTAATCCTCCAAAATGTTTCTTATACCATCACCTTCGTCTTTATTCAGAATATCTTATGTAGTCATTAACAAAATTTCTTTCAACAAGTTTAGAATGACTTTCATATCCTGGGCCAGCAAAAAAAAAAAAAAAGGAATTTGCACTTAATACTAATTTATTGATCTAGCAGTTCGAATTGTCCCTGCCCCCCTGCCCCCAACCAGTTTATATTACTCTGGCCTTAACCACTGGATCTGTGACATAAACGTATTTGAAAAAGGGGTCTTTGTAGTTGTAATTAAGTAAATTAGAACTTAAGATGATCTCATGCAGGCTTACCTGAGCTGGCCCTAAATCCCATTGCACACATACTTATAAAAAGAATATACAGTAAAAAGTGAAGACACAGAGGACAAGCCAGATGAGACAGAAATTGTAATCATTCAGCTCTAAGGCAAAAAAATGCTTGCAGTTACAAGATGAATTCTCCCCTAGGATCTTTAGAAAGACTTCTGCCATGATGACAATTTAATTTTGGTCTTCTTGTTTCTAGAACTATGAGAAAATACAATTCTGTTGTTTTAAAGCTCCAGGTTTTTGGCAATGCATTTTAAGAATTGCAGAAAATTAATATATTTGTTTTGATTTCTATAGGCATAGAAAGAAGCATTTTTTAAAGAATTGTTTTTATTTTTAAGCAATTTTATTGGGGTATAGTTGATTTGCCATGTTGTGTTAGTTACTGCTGTATCACAAAGTTAATCAGTTACTGATGCTGCTGCTGCTAAGTCGCTTCAGTCGTGTCTGACTCTGTGCGAACTCAGATGGCCCACCAGGCTCCCCTGTCCCTGGGATTCTCCAGGCAAGAACACTGGAGTGGGTTGTCATTTCCTTCTCCAGTGCATGAAAGTGAAAAGTGAAAGTGAAGTCGATCAGCAGGCAGATTCTTTAACACCTGAGCCACCGGTAAAGCCCCATATATGCACTACTTCGGTCTTTTGGCTAAGATCAGTGGTGGCTCAGGAGGAAAGCGTCTGTCTACAATGTGGGAGACCTGGGTTTGATCTCTGGGTTGGGAAGTTCTCTGGAGAAGGATATGGCAACCCACTCCAGTACTCTTGCCTAGAAAATCACATGGACGGAGGAGCCTGGTGGCCATGGGGTCGCAAAGAGTTGGACACGACTGAGCGACTTAACTTTTCTTTTTATATATAAAATAGATACCTAATAATACTGTATAGCACAGGCAACATTACTCAGTACTTTATCATGACTAGATCCATATAGACTAGATCCATATAGTGAAACCGTTCAGTTCAGTCACTCAGTCGTGTCCGACTCTTTGTGACCCCATGAATCGCAGCACGCCAGGCCTCCCTGTCCATCACCAACTCCCGGAGTTCACTCAGACTCACGTCCATTGAGTCAGTGATGCCATCCAGCCATCTCATCCTCTGTCGTCCCCTTCTCCTCCTGCCCCCAATCCCTCCCAGCATCAGAGACTTTTCTAATGAGTCAACTCTTCGCATGAGGTGTCCAAAGTACTGGAGTTTCAGCTTTAGTGTCATTCCTTCCAAAGAAATTCCAGGGCTGATCTCCTTCGAAATGGACTGGTTGGATCTCCTTGCAGTCCAAGGGAATCTCAAGAGTCTTCTCCAAAACCACAGTTTAAAAGGATCAATTCTTCTGCGCTCAGCCTTCTTCACAGTCCAAATCTCATATCCATACATGACCACAGGAAAAACCATAGCCTTGACTAGACGGACCTTAGTCAGCAAAGTAATGTCTCTGCTTTTGAATATGCTATCTAGGTTGGTCATAACTTTTCTTCCAAGGAGTGAATGTCTTTTAATTTCATGGCTGCAGTCACCATCTGCAGTGATTTTGGAGCCCCCAAAGATTAAAGTCTGACACTGTTTCCACTCTTTCCCCATTTATTTCCCATGAAGTGATGGGACCGGATGCCATGATCTTCGTTTTCTGAATGTTGAGCTTTAAACCAACTTTTTCACTCTCGACTTTCACTTTCATCAAGAGACTTTTAAGTTCCTCTTCACTTTCTGCCATAAGGGTGGTATCATCTGCGTATCTGAGATTATTGATATTTCACCCGGCAATCTTGATTCCAGCTTGTGTTTCTTGCAGTCCAGCGTTTCTCATGATGTACTCTACAAAGAACTGAAATAAGCAGAGTGACAATATACAGCCTTGATGTACTCCTTTTCCTATTTGGAACCAGTCTGTTGTTCCATATCCAGTTCTAACTGTTGCTTCCTGACCTGCATACAGATTTCTCAAGAGGCAGGTGGTCTGGTATTCCCATCTCTTTCAGAATTTTCTACAGTTTCTTGTGATCCACACAGTCAAAGGCTTTGTCATAGTCAATAAAGCAGAAATAGATGTTTTTCTGGAACTCTCTTGCCTTTTTTATGATCCAGCGGATGTTGGCAATTGGATCTCTGGTTCCTCTGCCTTTTCTAAAAGCAGCTTGAACATCAGGAAGTTCACGGTTCATGTATTGCTGAAGCCTGGCTTGGAGAATTTTGAGCATTACTTTACTAGCATGTGAGATGAGTTCAATTGTGTGGTAGTTTGAGCATTCTTTGGCATTGCCTTTCTTTGGGATTGGAATGAAAACTTACCTTTTGCAGTCCCGTGGCCACTGCTGAGTTTTCCAAATTTGCTGGCATGTTGAGTGCAGCACTTTCACAGCATCATCTTTTATTATTTGAAATAGCACAACTGGAATTCTATCACCTCCACTAGCTTTGTTCCTAGTGATGCTTTCTCAGGCCCACTTGACTTCACATTCCAGGATGTCTGGCTCTAGTTGAGTGATGCCACCATGGTGATTATCTGGGTCATGAAGATCTTTTTTGTACAGTTCTTCTGTGTATTCTTGCCACCTCTTCTTAATATCTTCTGCTTCTGTTAGGTCCATACCATTTCTGTCATTTATTGAGCCCATCTTTGCATGAAATGTTCCCTTGGTATCTCCGATTTTCTTGAAGAGATGACTAGTCTTTCCCATTCTGTTCTTTTCCTCTGTTTCTTTGCATTGATCGCTGAAGTAGGCTTTCTTATCTCTTCTTGCTATTCTTTGGAACTCTGCATTCAGATGCTTATATCTTTCCTTTTCTTCTTGTTTTTCACCTCTCATCTTTTCGCAGCTATTTGTAAGGCCTCCCCAGACAGCCATTTTGCTTTTTTGCATTTCTTTTCCATGGGGATGGTCTTGATTCCTGTCTCCTGTACAGTGTCATGAACCTCATTCCATAGTTCATCAGGCACTCTATCTATCAGATCTAGGCCCTTAAATCTATTTCTCACTTCCACTGTACAATCATAAGGGATTTGATTGAGGTCATACCTGAATGATCTAGCAGTTTTCCCTACTTTCTTCAATTTAAGTCTGAATTTGGTAATAAGGAGTTCATGATCTGAGCCACAGTCAGCTCCTGGCCTTGTCTTTGTTGATTGTATAGCGCTTCTCCATCTTTGGCTGCAAAGAATATAATCAATCTGATCTCGATGTTGACCATCTCATGATGTCCATGTGTAGAGTCTTTTTTTGTGTTGTTGGAAGAGAGTGTTTGCTATGACCAGTGCATTTTGTTGGCAAAACTCTATTAGTCTTTGCCCTGCTTCCTTCCACATTCCAAGGCCAAATTTGCCTGTTACTCCAGGTGTTTCTTGACTTCCTACTTTTGCATTCCAGTCCCCTATAATGAAAAGGACATGTTTTTTGGGTGTTAGTTATAAAAGGTCTTGTACATCTTCATAGAACCGTTCACCTTCAGCTTCTTCAGCGTTACAGGTTGGGGCATAGACTTGGATTACTCTGATATTGAATGGTTTGCCTTGGAAATGAACAGATCATTCTGTCATTTTTGAGATTGCATCCAAGTACTGCATTTTGGACTCCTTTCTGACCATGATGGCTACTCCATTTCTTCTGAGGGATTCCTGCCCGCAGTAGTAGATATAGTGGTCATCTGAGTCACCCATTCCAGTCCATTTTAGTTCGCTGATTCCTAGAATGTCGTCATTCACTCTTGCCATGTCTTGTTTGACCTCTTCCAATTTGCCTTGATTCATGGACCTGACATTCCAGGTTCCTATGCAATATTGCTCTTTACAGCATCGGACCTTGCTTCTGTCTCCAGTGACATCCACAGTGGGGTATTGTTTTTGTTTTGGTTCCATCCCTTCGTTCTTTCTGGAGTTATTTCTCCACTGATCCCCAGTAACTTGTTGGGCACCTACTGACCTGGGGAGTTCCTCTTTCAGTATCCTATCATTTTGCCTTTTCATACTGTTCATAGGGTTCTCAAGGCAAGAATACTGAAGTGGTTTGCCATTCCTTTCTCCAATGGACCACAGTCTGTCAGAGCTCTCCTGCATGATCCGCATGTCTTGAATAAAAAATAGCAAATTGTGCAACGTCTGTTTTAAGTGGTCTCTTAACAGATCTTGTGAATTAGGGTGTTTTTTAGCTCCACTGCCATACTGCAGATATGACAGAGACAACAGCATCATTTGTATGCTGTTTTCTGTTTAAATGGTTGCAGTAACTGGAAGACAAGGGCCTAACATTAGGGTAGTAGCAGTAATCGGGGACAACTTGAGTTGAGGTTAGAATCGAGAAAGTAATACAGAACCTGCTTTGGGAAAAAATTATACCCCCCCCCCCCAAAAGAAAGCAAAAACCTTAGAGAGTACCTTAGAGTACCAATAGGGAAATAGGTATCCTATGTGACAAGACTCTAATCTGAGAATTGTTCAATTGCTCAGTTGTGTCTGATGCTTTGTGTCTAAGAATACCCTCAGAATTGCAAATTAACTTAGGCCTGCTAATTCTTTTCAACTTTTCATGATTATATGCATAAAAAAATGCTCTATTTGAAAATTCAAAACATTTTTCCTGTTGGAAGTTACATTGTTACTTTATGAGCTTTTAGTCACACATGAAAAACCTACTGAAAGAGCATTGCACAGTGAGTATTATTTGAAAAATTCATAATCCTAGAAAATCTCTGTTAAATCTCATTGTAAATAGTCTTAAAAAATGAAACATTTGCCATCTGAACCTCTTTGAGTATGAATTTGAAAGACAGAGTTTAAAATTTCATTATTTACAATCTAAAAAATATAGTCCAAAGTCTGAAATAGATTTTAACAGTGAAGTCACATGTGGAATTGTTAAAAAAATAAGACCATAGAAGGAATGAAAAGTATGCAAAATATTTAAGAATATTCAATAACAGAACTACAAAAACTACAGTGTGGTACACAGTTCATATGTATTCATTAGTATGAGACTTTTTTTTGATCTTACATTTTAATACTTATTGAACAAGTGATATGTTAATAGTTTGGTCATTAGAAATTGTGAGTGTTATTATAAAAATTATGAGTATGAAGTTTATTGCACAGTACATTAATGATAAACATGTTACACATATATAAACTTATGGAAAATATGAGATAAAGATATGATTATTTTCTTAAGATTAAGGTTTGGATATTATAATATTTTTATATCATTCATATAGTATATTATAGATTATTTTGATGATATAGATGCAAACACATACACCACATCATTATGGAACCTCAAATGAATTATTATTATTAAAAAATTAAAGATCATATTAATCCTTAATCATATTAATCCATATTAATCAATAGTTTCATCTTTAAGCCATTGGTGGTAATGCCTGGAATTATTGAAAGCATGGAATATTAGTATTACTAATGAAATTGATTATGATACACTTTTCCTTCACAAGTGAAAACAAAGCATGCCATAGGATTTAGATTGTAACATACTCTTCCTTCTCAAGAGCACTCTTAACATGTCCAATAAAAATATATATAAGAGGAATAAATTTTTTTAAAATGAACAAAAAAACCATATTATTTTATACATCTTTCTTAGCATCAATAATTCAACATTTATTCTACAATATTAAAACCGCTTGAGAAAAACATAAAAAGCAGAACCATAAAGTACTACTTGAGATCAAAATTTCACCGTAGATAATATCTGTCTAAAATGCTATTATCAAAAAGGTGATAGCTATAAATGTTTCCCCATTTTTATTATCCATGGCTTTCTTGGAACTCATGAAGCTATATAGATTTTTCATCATCTGTGCTAGGAATACTTGAAAATGATACCTCCAGCATATTGAAAAATGATAAAAGAGAAATATCTTTATAACCTTGTTTAATAGAACTGACAGTAGTACAGAAAAATAAAGGAATACACATACATACATAAGTGCTTCTCTGTTAAATTGTACCTATATATGAGCATATTGATAAGACATAATTAATATTAAAATGGTTGGTTTATTATTCAGATGTTTGTGGAGGACTTTTAACTTTTTTACTGAAAAGTAATGTGAATAATACAGTGTTCTTGGTTTTGTCTTTTAAAATTCTGTATTCCATCTTTGTTTTAGTTGCCTTTGCATACTTAATAAATAGTTTTGCTTAGTTATTTCTCCATATCAAAATCTTTAAGGAAATTAACTTTTGAGTTTCCATGGAATATATTATGTTAACTTAGAAATATTAATAATTATGATCAGTCCAAAGCTGCATTGCAGGATGAATCCAGGACAAGGTAGGTCTTGAATGAAATCAATGTCATGATTTTTACTGGAGAGAAAGGAATCTGGTTGTGTTAGATATAACTGGAGTATGCATTGTTTGGCTACTATTTATACTGCCTTTTTAAGGAGTTCAGTTTCCTTCTGCTTTAAAATTATAAAAGTTTTTCTTCAGTTGTGGTGGTTTGTGGTAGATTACCTGAAAGGAAAGATGGCTGCAATGGAGATTAAAGTGGACTAGAATTTTTGAAAGAAAACGGTTGTTATAAAAGTTTACCTTTCATCAAAAAGCACACTGACTCTAAAAGTACTATAATGCTAAAGGCACGCTTTGAAATTTTGAATTAGTTTAGGTCTGATTTGGTTTCTAAAAATCCTGACACTAGGATAAAATATGATTCTGGCACATCAACAATATGACAGAGGCTCCTCTTTTCAGTTATCTTATCATGAAAGCTATACAGTTGGTTTGGATTTGCATAGTTAGCTGGAAAGATAAGAATTCTTGAGGTTGAACCTTTATGTCTGTCCTGTAAGTGACAGTTCTGGTGGAGTTATTAGATACGAGGTAAATACTATTTTCTTGTATTTTTAAGTTGTATATCCTGTGATAGGTATGAGTCTTTAAAAGCAAATGTTTTCTAATAGTACAAGCAAAACATTAAATTTATAAAAATATAAATAATATCTTTGTATTCAAAAAGAAAAAATAAAATTCAGATTTTGTGTTGAATTTGATAAGAAAATTAACTCATTATCTATGTTCCTCTTATAGCTTCCTAAACACTTCAAAATGATTTTACATATTTTTGACAGCAGTAAAATTATTGTCAAGATTAAGAAAACTAATAACTAAGTACAGTTACATAGAAAAGTAGCTCATTATAATCATCCATAAGCTTTTATTAGCCAATTAACTATGAATAATGGACATATATGTATATATACTAATATATATGTATATGCACATATCAGTTGGACTTGTATGCAAGACAGGAAAAAAGAGGCAGCTGTGTATAACAGACTTTTGGACTCAGAGGGAGAGGGAGAGGGTGGGATGATATGGGAGAATGGCATTCCATCATGTATACTATCATGTAAGAATTGAATCGCTATTCTATGTCTGACGCAGGATACAGCATGCTTGGGGCTGGTGCATGGGGATGACCCACAGAGATGTTATGGGGAGGGCGGTGGGAGGGGGGTTCATGTTTGGGAACACATGTAAGAATTAAAGATTTTAAAATTAAAAAAAAAATAATTCTATGCCATCAGTTAAACTTATGATTGATGGCCAACTTAGCATTTATACAGGGTCAGCTTGTATACAGTATATATACATAAACATACACGTACATTTTGTAGTACACATATGTATATTGTAATATATGTATGTCATGCCTGTACATATATGCATTATAGTTGTTAATAAAATTATATATTATACACATAATTGTATATATATAATAAATGCATGACACTTCAAAAAAAAATGCTCCCCATATATATGCATTTAGGGTGTTTATGCATGTGTCTTTTTGAACACATGTATTAACCCAGTGTGGTATATTTTATACTCTTGAAAACACAGGGTTATATTTTTTTAGTGAATAGTGTAAATTTTGGTAGGTTAATATATTTTAAGCAAAACTTTTTAATTATTTGTTTTTCATTGTATACAAATCTTTTCAGTTAACACACTATGTCCATTCATATTTCCCCATGTGGTGCTCATAATATTCCTGTGAGTTAAATATTATTATACTCATTTTAAGGAAAGGGAACTAAAAATGAAAGTACATAGAGATTTTCCAAGATCATATACAAAGACAAATTCAAAACTTCCGGTTACCTGTTTATACTATATATGCCATTATATCTATATATCCTTTTCTGTCATTCTTGTTTTTAAAATAAGCAAAATGTGTCTGAAGAACAGAGAATGATTACATATTTTTGTACATCACCTTAGAAGCAGAAGTAATAGTGCCATCAACATTTGAATTATCAGTTTACTTCTAAGCCGCTGTTGGATATTGCTTCCCTAGGCATAATGGCTTCCAGTAAAACATTCTTTGCATTGCTTATACGTAATGGAAATGAAAGTGGCCATAAACAATTCCTTTTTCCTTTCAGTTATAGCAAAACCCCCATTAAAATGTGAACATAGAGAATTACATCAAATAAAGAGTAGTATTTTCAAATTATTAAAAAATTGCTTTACTAATTCTTAGGATCTTTCACAAGCTTATCTACTTAATTCAATTGAAATAATATTTACTATAATAAGTGCTAGAAATTTGGTGATTAAAATTGTAACCAGGCCCCTCTCCACTCACAGTTAATCACCTAATGACCACAGGCAAGTACACACACATTTGAAAACAGATCAGAAACTGTATGCCTAGTAGAAATATTATAGTGTAGCATGGGAACCCAAAATACCCACTCTACCAGGATTTCTTAAGGAATTTACTTTTTGTAGGAAACTTGAAGAATGCAATATTTACACGAGATGATTGGAGTTGTTAAGGATATAGGAAAAGAAAGACTAAAGTATTGAGACAGAGGGAATAGCATGTGTGAAGAGAAGAAAATACATAATTCTGAACTGAATACAGTGCTAAATAGCTTGGTTATGGACTGGGGCATGGACACTGGGTCAAATTTAGCATGGAATATCTCACTTTTCTAAAGCATGCTTAATGACATTAAGCAATAAATCCTGTTGAAACACTGAAAACAGTGTTCACCTTGGAGAACAAATATCTGTGAGAACCTCACAGTGCTATAGTAGATTTGCTATGTGTGTGTTACTCATTCAGTTGCATCTGACTCTTTACAACTTCATGAACTGTAGCCTGCCAGGCTCCTTTGTCCTTGAAATTCTCCAGGCAAGAATACTGAAGTGGATAGCCATTCCCTTCTCCAGATTATTGGGGTATAACCATTCAAAAATATTCTCATTTAGCATTTTAGACTATCTTCAACAGCACAGATTTCATAAGTTCCCTTCTTATCTTTCATTCACTTATTAGTAATGAGTTAGTCTGAGTTTTGATAAAGGGGGAGTTGATTTTTCTCACTATTGAAGAAGTTTTGTGTTCTCCTGGCAAGGAATTCTGATCACTATAACCTTTCATCTCTAAAGGTTAAAATCTCCTGTTTTTAATGGCTTAGTAATATTTTAGAAATGGATATCAGGAATAATAAGATAGTGTGAATCCCCAGATGGTCATATAACATGGCTAAGAAATCAATCTTTTATTTGTTGTTTAAGTCACTGAGATTTTAGTAGTTTGTAACTACAATATAATTTAGCTCATCCTGACCAACATAGATAGTCAGGAAACAGTCTAATGTGTCTAATTTTTCATAGATAATATTAATCAAATTAAAGAAAAAATATGTCTCTTTACTACCAGCTACATAATTTTCAGAACCCAGTTAAGAGTGAAAAATGAGAGCCCCCTAGTTAAAATATTAAGACTTTCAAGATGGTGATGGTGGACTCTTAAAACAAGCATGAGATCCTAAGCATGTGGCTCTATGCAACTGCACAGGACACACCATGAATTTTTGTCCCATGTATATCAGAAGTTGAGCCTTTGTCTATAGTATGTATGAGTGAAATAATGTATTTTGTATGTGGGAGTATTGTGACTGTAGGAGTTGTTGAGCCAAGAAACTTAGAAGAGAAGTGATTCCTGTCCTAATTTTCCTTTCTTTTAACAAGAGGATATTTGAAAGGTGTTCCTGATATTTCCAGAATATAGATAGTAATATAATCTGATAAACTTATTTTCTTTGTGGTGATTTTTATGTTTTGGGGTTAAGGACTACAGAGAGTTAGGAAGAGTCACTTGGGTACATAATTGCTAAAATTTGCAGACAAGAGATTCTTTTGATAGATATATGGGTCAGGAACCTATATATTGAATTATGGCCTCTTTTAATCCATCAGATTATAATTATTTTTTATATTTAATTAAGATTATTCGTTGGAATTTGGAAAATACAGGTGGAAATAAGATATATGTATATATATATTTATTATGTCAAGTTATATACATGTATATTGTTAGATTAAGTAGTATAAATGCAGTAGGCTGATGAGGTTTTGAATACTATGAATCCTTTTAATGTATTATATAAAGATTTTGTGGATTCCTTGTGAATCCTAATTAATAAGACAGATTCTTGATGCTTACAGCACTTGGATTAGTATGACTATAGGTCCTCACTAGACAGTCAAGCTCAGAAAATTTTAATGGCAAAAATATTCAGCTCTTCAGTTCACTGAACATGTTACTTTGCATGCCTGTATTTCCTACAAGGTAATCTGTTAACTTTGTCCCACAAGAAAGTAATCAAATTTATTTTCTAATATCATAGTTTAAGATTCTACCTGAAAATTACATTCAGTAAAATATACTTTAATGAAAACTGTAACAACAGAACCTAACCTGTGACTAATGTTTAACAAAGTAAAAAACATAATCACTACAACAAAGATTTCAGTATCACACTGAATTTTACGCTATACCTTTGAGTCATGGAGATCTGTAAAAAAGAGTATTTTTCAGTGTTCATTGAAAAAGTTCAATATTTTATTAATAAGATTTATTAAATACCTATTATATACTGCGTATGAAATGGAAGCATTGCAAATTTTATCAGAAAAATAATTGAGGCATTTCTGACCTCACGAAGTTTATATCATAATCTGAAATATGTTTTTCATAGGAAATGAACTAAATTTTCCATAAACATAAGCTGCAGATTAGGGTTAGAATTCTAATTGAAAGTATCAGGACATGAATTTATAAAAATAAAAACAATTTAAATGAAAATTGTCTATTATAGAAAGAGTTAGCAAGAAAGACTAGATTCTGAGTGCATACACTTTGGTTGGAACAATTATTGACTAAGATATTTATAGAGATAATACATTTACCACTTCCCTGAAAGTCTAAAATATCCATGACTTATATTAAGTTTTGAGGGAGGTAGCTAACCAAATTATATTTAAGCGCCCTTCAGGGATCTAAAGCCATAGCTAATTTCAATATTGTGAAGGTAATGTCAAAGCTAGAACACTGTATTGTGTTAGGTTATTTTATTTTTCACACCAAATAAAATGAGTGCCTTACCAATATTCTGCAGATAACCATCACTGAAATTTTGTCTAACTAAGATTGATTTCCAAATCAGGTATAAGAAACTTCAGCTGATTTGCATTCTCTTTTTTATCTATTTTCCATTCTATCCCTTTGTAATTTCAGGTGAATTACACTAGACTTTTAAATAACGAGACTTACAAAAGTCATTTATACAAACTTTGTAAATGCCAATATTAAAGACAAATCTCAAATTTGCTTCAATAGTGATATGAAAGGCTATTGTCACATTCTGGGGAAAATACATATTAACTGAACTGTAATTGAAATTATTTTTCTCATAATACACACAGTATATAGAAACATTGTCTCATCAACCTGAAAAACTGTACCTTTTGCAAACAACAGGTTTACCTTGTATGTGGTCTTATCAGTGATATTCAGTATTTCGTGGTGGATATAGAAACTAACATCCTCATACATTTATCAGTCCTTAATTTATCTAAATTATTCTTGAATTTATTTTTTAATACTATATCATCTGTATTTGTAAGAGTTGCCTTTAAAGCAGAACCTGAAGTAACATCTTCTATGCAGGAGTTTATTTACAGGTAATTATGGAAAACAGTAGTGAAGAAATGGGGAAAATAAAGCAGAGAAGAAGGAAAGACTAGAGTGTATGACTGCCTTGGTTACAACCATGAGCACCTGGGAATACCCTGAAGAGATATAAAAACTGACCTTCAAAACTGTCCATTTGAAATCAGGAGGCTGAAGCTTTTCTCTACTAGCTCCTGGTACTTCTGGTTGAAGGTTATCAGACATGTCAACTGCCCTGTATCTCCCGGTAGTACAATGTCCTTGAAATGAAATGCTGCCAGTTAGCTTGAGCATTGCCCCCTATATCTATGGCTGAAATAATCATAGATAAGCCAGAGGAATGTGGTGTGAGGCACAAGCAGCATCTGCTATATCACTTTCTTCCAGAAAAAACTTTCAATAAATTTCCAATTTATTATATCAAGAATTATCTCCTTGCATATTTTTTTAAACTGTCTCCTTATAATATAAAATCCAAGAAAACTTGATTGCATTTTTATTTTAGTTGTATCTTGATGCTCTTTGGGAAACTCCACAGTACACTGAAATCATCTCATATATACATCTATCTCATTATTATTTACTCACTTTTGTTTCATTTATATTACAGTTCATAATACTTGAAAGTGAAAGTCACCGAGTTGTATCCAATTCTTTGTGACCCCATGGACTATATATAGCCCATGGAATTCTCCAGGCCAGAATACTAGAGTGGGTAGCCTTTCTCTTCTTCAGGGTATCTTCCCAACCCAAAGGTTAAACCTAGGTCTTCCACATTGCAGGCGGATTCTTTTCCAGGTGAGCCACAAGGGAAGTCCAACAATACAGGAGTGGGTAGCCTGTCCCTTCTCTAGTCTTCCCGACCCAGGAGTCGAAACAAGGTCTCCTGCATTGCAGGTGGATTCTTTACCAACTGAGCTATCAGGGAAGCTCTAATGCTTTTCTGAATTCCTTACTTTAAGGATTTGAGGGAAGGTTCAACACATAGGCATGATCAATTTTTAAGTCCCTGTTAAGTTCCTCTCCTTATCTGGAGGATGAGAGTTGGGGCTGAAAATTCCAAGTTCCTAATCATGGCTTAGTTTTGCAGTGACCATTATCATCTAGGTGCTATCTAGGAGCCCACCCAGAGTCACCCCAGTTGGACAAAACATGCTTCCAGTGCTCTTGTGACTTCAGAGCCTTTGTCAGGTACAGTGTCAATGACAAATATTAATACAAGAGTTGCTGTTAGCATTCTTATCGCTTAGAAGATTACAAGGGTTTTAAGAACTCTGTGCCATGAGTTGGTAGCAGACTAAACATATGGTTTTTATTTTTCTATCACACAGTTATCTTACATATAGTAGTTATTGCAAGCATGTTAACTGCTTAATCAGCAACTAGGACTACCCAGGTTTATTTCTAGTGAGCATTACTCTATCAAGCAATCTCTGTATATATACATATCTACAAAGCCATGTATAACAGGTTGTCATGACAGCAATACAGTGGAGTGAATGTCAAACAGACTGGGATTACATTCTGGCACTCCCTGCAATTAGCAAACTGTATAGCTTTTGGCAAAGGACTTTAATTAATTGAACTTCCATTTATTCATATGGAAATGGACATAAAAATAACAATTTTATCACATCTTTTAAAGGACAGATTAGTTAAATATAATAACACATCTACAGATTTGTAACCTTAGCCTAATGTCTTGCACAAAGTATACAATTTAAAATGGATAGAATTAAAATATAAATGGGAAAACAAGAATGGGAAAGACTAGAGATCACTTCAAGAAAATTAGAGATACCAAGGGAACAGTTCATGCAAATATGGGCTCAATAAAGGACAGAAATGGTATGGACCTAACAGAAGCAGAAGATATTAAGAAGAGGTGGCAAGAATACACAGAAGAACTGTACCAAAAAGATCTTTATGACCCAGATAACCACTATGGTGTGATTACTCACCTAGAGCCAGACATCGTGGAATGTGAAGTCAAGTGACTCTTGGGAAGCATCCCTACAAACAAAGCTAGTGGAGGTGATGGAATTCCAGTTGAGCTATTTCAAATCCTAAAAGATGATGCTGTGAAAGTGATGTACTAAATATGCCAGCACATTTGGAAAACTCAGCAGTGGCCACAGGACTGGAAGAGGTCAGTTTTCATTCCAGTCCCAAAGAAAAGCAATGCCCAAGAATGTTCAAACTACCGCACAGTTGCACTCATCTCACACGCAATAAAATAATGCTCAAAATTCTGCAAGCCAGGCTTCAGCAATATGTGAACCGTGAACGTCCAGATGTTTAAGCTGGTTTTAGAAAAGGCAGAGGAACCAGAGATCAAATTGCCAGCATCTGCTGGATCATTGAAAGAGCAAGAGAGTTCCAGAAAAACATCTATTTCTGCTTTATTGAGTATGCCAAAATCTTTGATTGTGTGGAACATAATAAACTGTGGACAATTCTGACAAAAATGGGAATACCAGACCACCTGACATGCCTCTTGAGAAATCTGTATGTAGGTCAGGAAGCAACAGTTAGAACTGGATGTGGAAAAACAAACTGGTTTCAAATAGGAAAAATAGTACATCAAGCCTGTACATTATCACCCTGCTTATTTATCTTGTGTGCAGAGTACATCATAAGAAATGCTGGGCTGGAGGAAGCACAAGCTGGAATCAGGGTTGCTGGGAGAAATATCAATAACCTCAGATATGCGGATGACACCATCCTTATGGCAGAAAGTGAAGAAGAACTAAAGAGCCTCTTGAGGAAAGTGAAAGAGGTGAGTGAAAAAGTTGGCTTAAGGCTCAACACTCAGAAAACTAAAATCATGGCATCTGGTCCCATCACTTCATGGGAAATAGATGGGGAAACAATGGAAGCAGTGGCTGACTTTATTTTTCTGGGCTCCAAAATCACTGCAGATGGTGATTGAAGCCATGAAAGTAAAAGATACTTACTCCTTGGAAGGAAGGTTATGACCAACCTAGATGGCATATTGAAAAAAAAAAAGAGACATTACTTTGCCAACAAAGCTCCATTTAGTCAAAGCTATAGTTTTTTCCAGTAGTCATGTATGGATGTGAGAGTTAGACTATAAAGACAGCTGAGTGCCGAAGAATTGATGCTTTTGAACTCTGGTGTTGGAGAAGACTTTTGAGAATCCTTTGGACTGCAAGGACACCCAACCAGTCCATCCTAAAGGAGATCAGTCCTGGGTATTCATTGGAAGGACTGATGTTTAAGCTGAAACTCCAGTACTTTGGCCACCTGATGCAAAGAACTGACTCATTTAAAAATACCCTGATGCTGGAAGAGATTGATGGTGGGAAGAGAAGGGGACAACAGAGGATGAGATGGTTGGATGGCATCAACGACTCAATGGACATGAGTTTGAGTAAATTCCGGGAGTTGGTGATGGACAGGGTGGCCTAGCGTGCTGTAGTTCATGGGGTCACAAAGAGTCGGATGCAACTGAGCAACTGAACTGACCTGAAAATATAAAACTAGTAATCAGTGTTGACATTGAGGAACATACTCTTCATAGAAAAGAAAAAAATGTCAGCACATAAATACTAGTCCCACAAAGTAAAATGTGGGAAGCAAAATAAAGGAGACAGTGTTCAGAAAAAGACATGAGCATAATTGCTGAAAATTAAGAATTTTGATTGCACTGCCTTTTAAATGGAGTCAGTTATGAAATAGGAAGTTTGATGTGAAAGATGCTATAAAAGTGATCTAATTTGAGAACCACCACAGTGTGCTGTATTGAATTTGTTAACCTTTTTATTCATATGGTCAAATTTTCCTCCAGAATCATTTACTAATTTTTACCCTAGAACGACATTGGGATCATTCCTGAACCCTTCACAATTCAAAGCTGGTAATAGTATGAATATTTTTACATTTTACTTCAATTCACTTTTCTTTGATTGCTGGAGAATTAGAATTTTTTTGTGTTTTCGTTGATCATTTGAATTTCATTTCTTATTGTGTGCGGTCTGTGTCTGTATTTTCATATAAATTAATTTTATATAAAACTATACTGCTTTCCCTCCTATTAATTTATATACTTAACAATGTGAAGAATAAATGAACATTTTAGGGAAAACATTTGACATTCTCTTTTAAATTCAATCTCTTTAAGTCTTAGCACTAGCATATCTTCTTGGATATTTGCATCTCTTCTGTATGTTTAGTGGCATAGTTCATACTGCTTCCTTTATTTTAAATTGCTTGTTTCTTGATGTTGTTGTATCATGATTTATGCATACAAGAAACGTGCAAAGAATCAACAGAAGAAATTCTGCTTCTTTCCTCATACAGTTTGTATTCTAGTGAGACGGACATATGTTTTTAAAACACAGATAAAAATTTTAAAAGATTTTGGACAAGTTTGTGAAATACAGTAGCATGATCCAGTTTATGGTTTAAGAGTATCGTTTTCTTGATGTGTGAAACAATAGAGACTTGAGAAACTGGTAGATGGCAATGCCATTTACTAAGTAGGGAAAAACAAAATATTTAGCACATTTGGGGAATGGATGAATCCATTCAGGTAGAAGAATCAGAAATTTGGATGATTGTTTCACATACCCCTTGGGTTTGGGGAGATTTGTGGCTCCATTTGGTTTATCAGTTGTTTTCTGAGGATTTTCTGAAAGTTGTATATCACATTAATCTGAGAATGTGTGGAAAGCATATAGAATATCATTTTTTAAGAGTACATTTGCAAAATAGTTTACAAAACTATAACCTCAGTTATAGCTCTCTGATTGACACATGAAATTATATTTTCCTAAAACATCTAATTATATGTTTCTTAAAACATCTAATAAATTAAAAACTAAGTTAAACTCGCAATGCTTCTGAAATAATTCTTGAAATTTTAAACCAACTATATTTGATCTAATTTCCCAACAATGTTGGAAGTTAAATAGTATAATTTAAATGTTTCTTATGAATATTATAAATAAGATTTGGGGTTGAATGAACAAATAAATTTTCAATATATATCAGTAGAAATATCTTAAATTATTTAAACTTGTTTAAAGTGTTGAAATGAATGTTTTATATTGTAAGTCCATTAATTTCACCTTTACCAATCCTGCTGCCAACTAAATATTCTTTCTGTTGTCAGTCTTGTGGGCGGTGGGTTAATAGTGCACATAGTGGCTGAGAAAGACTGTGGCAGCAGAGGTTAGAATTGGAGGATATCTAGATCCTGGCCCTTGTTTGGAAAACAATTTCAATAAATCTAAAATACTTGATGATTTTACATAACATTTTTGGAAATAATCTTCATTTCATAGCAAAATAACATGTAATAACTCCACTATTATTTATCTCCTTTAATCTCTGATAGAATACCATAGTATACGGCTTTAAAGATTATACACGGTAAATCAAAGGAGAAAAGGAACGATATAAGCCTCTGAATGCAGAGTTCCAAAGCATAGCAAGAAGAGACATGAAAGCTTTCCTCAACAATCAGTGCAAAGAAATAGAGAAAACAACAGAATGGGAAAGACTAGAGATCTCTTCAAGAAAATTGTAGATATCAAGGGAACATTTCTTGCAAAGATGGGCTCAATAAATGACAGAAATGGTATGGACCTAACAGAAGCAGAAGATATTAAGAAGAGGTGGCAAGAATACACAGAAGAACTGTGCAAAAAAGATCTTCACGACCCAGATAATCACGATGGTGTGATCACTCACCTAGAGCCAGACATCCTGGAATGTGAAGTCAAGTGGGCATTAGAAAGCATCACTATGAACAAAGCTAGTGGAGATGATGGAATTCCAGCTGAACTATTTCAAATCCTGAAAGATGATGCAGTGAAAGTGCTGCACTCAATATGCCAGCAAATTTGGAAAACTCAGCAGTGGCCACAGGACTGGAAAAGGTCAGTTTTCATTCCAATCCCAAAGAAAGGCAATGCCAAAGAATGCTCAAACTACCACCCAGTTACACTCATCTCACACGCTAGTGAAGTAATCCTCAAAATTCTGCAAGCTAGGCTTCAGCAATATGTGAACCGTGAACTTCCAGATGTTCAAGCTGCTTTTAGAAAAGGCAGAGGAACCAGAGATCAATTTGCCAACATCCGCTGGATCATAAAAAAAGCAAGAGAGTTCCAGAAAAACATCTATTTCTGCTTTATTGACTATGCCAAAGCCTTTGACTGTGTGGATCACAAGAAACTATGGAAAATTCTGAAAGAAATGGAAATACCAGACCACCTGACCTGCCCTTGAGGAAACTATATGCAGGTCAGGAAGCAACAGTTAGAACTGGACATGGAACAACAGACTGGTTCCAAATAGGAAAAGGAGTACTTCAAGGCTGTATATTGTCACCCTGCTTATTTAACTCCTATGCAGAGTACATCATGAGAAATGCTAGGCTGGAAGAGCACAAACAGGAATCAAGATTGCTGGGAGAAATATCAATAACCTCAGATATGCAGATGACACCACCAGTCTTTGGAAGGACTGATGCTAAATTGAAACTCCAAACTTTGGCCACCTCATGTGAAGAGTTGACTCATTGCAAAAGACTCTGATGCTGGGAGGGATCAGGGGCAGGAGGAAAAGGGGACGACAGAGGATGAGATGGCTGGATGGCATCACCGACTTGATGGACGTGAGTCTGAGTGAACTCCAGGAGTTGGTGATGGACAGGGAGGCCTGGCGTGCTGCTATTCATGGGGTTGCAAAGAGTCAGACATGACTGAGTGACTGAACTGAACCGAACTGAGTAAAGTGCAGTCTGCATGGGTTACAGTAGTTTATTACACCTGTCTCTTTATAACAAAATTATAGTCAGAGATGCAGATGAACAAAATTTGCTCCTCCGTTATTCTCAAGATTTTGAGAAATAGAGATTTAGCTTTATTACCATATATCAGAATCCCATACATTGCACACGATTTATCAGGGTTGTATGTGTGTTCTCTGTGATATATATCTATATCTATATCTATATCACCCTATTAGTTAAAAATAAAATGTTTCTAGTCAAAAACAACTTTACTTAACAGCACAACTACACAATGAAACATTATTGTATTTTCACTTAAGAGCTTGAACTCAGCTTCAAGTATTTCTGTTGTTACCTTGTTTTATTCCCCCCCACCCCTGCCCACCACACTAATTACTTATGGGCTTCCCTGGTGGGGTGGCTCAGATGGTAAAGAATCTGCCTACAGTACAGGAGACTTGGGTTTGATTCCTGTGTTGGGAAGATCCCTTGGAGGAGGGCATGGCGACCCTCTCCAGTATTCTTGCCTGGAAAATCACCAGGGACAGAGGAGCCTGGTGGGCTATCGTCCATGGAATGACAAAGAGTCAGACACAACTGAATGACTAAGCACAGCACAGCACAAACTAGTATAGCAGGACAACTGGAAGTTTGTTTCTAGGTTATTTCATTTCTGATAAAAAAATAACATTAAAAGGTTCTACTTAACTTACACAGAGTCTGGTCTCTGCTGTTAGTGGGATTGTTAGGTTATCTAAAGCAGCCTCACCTGCCCAGGGTGATAGAGACATTTAGACAGAGAGCCTGCAAGATGGGTTTTCCCACAACTCACTGCAAAAATGTCTCAAGCAATTGAAACTTTTTCCAAGGTAAACTGTGTCCTTATCCCTCTTATTACTTGTTCTGGGTCAGACATCAAATGCCAGAGTTTGTGTACAGTCAAAGCTGTATGTCTGTTTAAAATAGTCTTCATGTTAACATTGAATCATAGATTCTGTATCTCATTCGAGTCACCAGGGATCAGAGTCCTTTTTTTTTAATTCATAAACACATTAAACAAAACAGCAAAAATTCAGGCATGTATAACTTTTAAATATAGGGTGACTTTCTGACAAGAATTTTTTTTTTGGAAGTGATTATTAAGAATTTTTTTTAACTTTTTATTTTTACTTTATTTTACTTTGTATTTGTCTGTATTCTGTTTTCTTCTTGCTATTGATGTAATTCATTTTGTGGAAGGGCTCTGCAGAGCTTTGCTGTACCTTGCTTTAGGAAAAATTGCCATAGTTTATTAATCCCATTTATTTTCAACAAGAAGGAAGACATGTTTTTTGAGATAGTGAAGATGTTCAAGTATATAAAAGCGTTTTCCTTGAGTATTCCATTACATGAGTTGAAAGGCTAAAAAATTTTAGTATTAAAACTGTCACTTCTTAGAGAAATTTGAATATATTAGAATAGAGATTTAGATATAACATATGCAAATATATTCTTATCTCAGTAGCAATCTAAATATTATTTTCATTCATGAAGAAAGTCCTAGTAAACTCAAGTTTAGAATGGTTTTTAAGGTTAAATTTGCTCTATTGCAACAACTACAGTGGCTCAGCTGGTAAAGAATCCGCCTGCAATGTGGAGACCTGGGTTCAGTCCCTGGGTTGGGAAGATCCCCTGGAGAAGGGAAAGGTTACCCGCTCCAGTATTCTGGCCTGGTGAATTCCATGGAATGTACAGTTCATGGGGCTGCAGAGAGTGGGACACAAGTGAGCGAATTTCCCTTTCACTTTCTAAGCTGGGCCAAGGTGTATAGCTGTAGGGGCATGCTTCTGGGTCTCCTAAGGCAAGTCCCACTGGCTCTCAGAGTCTGGCAGGCGAGGACCTTTCCTCAGGCAGCAGTCACAGAAGCTAGGCACAGGGGAGTGTACAAGCGCCTTCCAGGCAACTTGGATGAGGCTGGAGGGAGAGGGCGGGGAAGGGTCTGCCACCTTTTGTTGTTGTTTAGTCACTAAGTCGTGTCCAACCCTTTTTGTGAGTTCATGGACTGCAGCCCACCAGGATCCTCTGTCCATGGGATTTCGCAGGCGAGAATGCTGGAGTGGGTTGTCATTTCCTCCTCCAGGAATCTTCCAAAACCAGGAATCGAACCTAGGTCTCTTGCAATGACAGGCAGATTCTTTACCACTGAGCTACCGGGGAAGCCCCTGGGACCTGATTTCCATGTCTTACCACTGGTCCTGAGATGTGTGCTATTAAAGGAGCCTGACTCTCATAGCAGCTTTTAAAATATGTGGTTAGACAATATTTGCCTGGTCTCTCTGCTCTGAGCCCTGGGGTAATAATAGCCAAGGTTTCTGCACAGGTATCCACCAAGAAGTGCCTTGTTTGCTGAAGTCTTTTGTGTATTGTGGATGGAAATCCTATTAGCTTTCTAAGCTATGTGTTTGGAGGCCTGTCTCCTGGGTAGGAGTCGATGTCCCTCTTAATTTTATGACACTGTATCAAGAGCAGTAATTACAGTGAGAGTCCATCTCAGTCTTTTCCGATTGTTTCAATGTATGCATTTTCTCATTTGCTGGATGTGTAGAGTTCCTGAGTCGGTTTCCAGGTATCTTTCAGAGGGAATTACTTCATTTGTAGCTGTACACTTGGTACACATATGGGAGGAGGGGGAATCAGATGCCACTTATCTGCCATCTTGGTTAACTCCCTGAAAGTCTGTATACATCTTTTTTTTTTTTTTAACCATGTATGATCTGTACTAATATTTGAAACTAAATCATGGCAGTGGTATTTTTCAGGGAAGTTCCTGTGGAAAGATTAAGTCCTTTTATAGCCACAGGCTTTTATTAGACAATGATATGAACAGATTCAATAGAAATGTTTCAGAAGAGTTGAATAATCTTAAGTGGTCTTCTGATTAATCTCACCCATGTCTTTTAGGTATTTTTAGTGTTCAGGTGTGTTGTCAGACAAGACAGTAAAGTCTACTTTGAAATGTTACTGTTAACTATTTCTATTCCCATGTCTCTGCTGCCTTCTAACTCCTGTTAAAAAAGGTGAGGTCTTCTGTGGAATACTTTGAGTATTTTATTATGAGTATGACTTAGAAGAAGCAGGCACAGGATGGTGAAGGAAATTTGTTAAACGGTGTTGTCAGCCTTCTGAATGGGCAGAAGAGGTCTGTGCACTGTATACTGTTTGGTGTTCTGTGTCTGTATAGTGAACAGTCACTACTGGATGTTTAGCTAGCTGTTGGCAGCTAAGAGTTAATGCTGGGCTGGAAGAAGCACAAGCTGGAATCAAGATTGCTGGGAGAAATATCAATAACCTCAGATATGCAGATGACACCACCCTTATGGCAGAAAGTGAAGAGGAACTAAAAAGCCTCTTGATGAAACTGAAAGAGGAGAGTAAAAATGTTGGCTTAAAGCTCAACATTCAGAAGACTAAGATCATGGCATCCGGTCCCATCACTTCATGGGAAATAGATGGGGAAACAGTGGAAACAATGTCAGACTTTATTTTGGGGAGCTCCAAAATCACTGCAGATGATGATTGCAGCCATGAAATTAAAAGACAATTACTCCTTGGAAGGAAAGTTATGACCAACCTAGATAGCATATTGAAAAGCAGAAACATTACTTTGCCAACAAAGGTCTGTCTAGTCAAGGCTATGTTTTTTCCTGTGGTCATGTATGGATGTGAGAGTTGGGCTGTGAAGAAAGCTGAGCGCTGAAGAATTGATGCTTTTGAACTGTGGTGTTGGAGAAGACTCTTGAGCGTCCCTTGGACTGCAAGGAGATCCAACCAGTGCATTCTAAAGGAGATTAGCCCTGGGTGTTCTTTGGAAGGAATGATGCTGAAGCTGAAACTCCAGTACTTTGGCCACCTCATGAGAAGAGTTGACTCATTGGAAAAGACTCTGATGCTGGGAGGGACTGGGGACAGGAGGAGAAGTGGATGACAGAGGATGAGATGGCTGGATGGCATCACCGACTCGATGGAGGTGAGTTTGAGTGAACTGCGGGAGTTGGTGAAGGACAGGGAGGCCTGGCACGCAGCAGTTCATGAGGTTGCAGAGAGTTGGACACGACTGAGTGACTGAACTGAAGTGTTCAGTAGAAGTCTTCTGTAAAATTACCACATTCTAGGCTTTTATTTGAGACTTCCCTGGTGGCTCAGATGGTAAAGCATCTGCCTACAATGCGGGAGACCTGGGTTCAAACCCTGGGTCGGGAAGATCCCCTGGAGAAGAAAATGGCAACCCACTCCAGTATTCTTGCCCCCCACCCAAAAAAAAAAATGGATGAAGAAAGGTGATCTCCGAAGAATTGATGCTTTTGAATTATGGTATTTGAGAAGACTCTTGAGAGTCCCTTGGCCTGCAAGGATATCCAACCAGTCCATCCTAAAGGTGATCAGTCCTGCATGTTCATTGGAAGGACTGATGCTAAAGCTGAAACTCCAATACTTTGGCTACTTGATGCGAAGAGTTGACTCATTGGAAAAGACCCTGATGCTGGGAGGGATTGGGGGCAGGAGGAGGAGATGACAGAAGATGAGATGTCTGGATGGCATCACTGACTCAGTGCACATGGGTTTGGGTGAACTCCGGGAGTTGGTGATGGACAGGTAGGCCTGCTGTGCTGTGATTCATGAGGTCACAAAGAGTTTAACATGACTGAGTGACTGAACTGAACTGAACTGAGGCTTTTATTTGTTGAAAAGTTTTTGATAATTGCTAAAATTTCTTTTGTCCCTATTAGTTTGGTCAGATTTTCTACTTCCTCATTATTCAGTCTTGGTAAGCCATATGTTTCTAGGAATCTGTCCATTTCTTCTATTAGAAGAACACATATGGAGAAAAGTTCTTGATATTGGACAGGGTAGTCATTTTCCTGGATATGAGCCCTGAAGCAAAGGCAGCAAAAACAAAAATAGAAAAACAAGATTACATCAAGCTAAGAAACTTGTGCATGGAAAGGAAATGGATCAATGGAACAAAGATACAGTCTAAGGAATGGGAGAAAATATTTGTACATTATACAATTGATAAAGGATTAGTATCCAAAGTACATAAGGAACTCCAGCAACTCAATAGCAAAAAGAAATAAACAAAGAAAAAACTCCCCCAAAACTCCAAGTAAAAATAGGCAAACAACTGTATAGAAATTTTTCAAAGAGGATACACAGATGGCCAAAGGATATGTGAATAGGTGCTCAACATTATTAATCATCAGAGAAATGCAAATCAAAACCTCAATGGAATATCTGCTCATAGAAGTTAGAATGACTACCATCAAAAAGGCAAAGGAAAACAGCTGTTGGTAAAGATATGAAAAAATTGAACCCTTGTATACTGTTGGTGGTAATGTAAATTGGAATGGCCATTATGGAAAACAGTGTGGAACTTCTTTAGAAATCAAAATTAGAACTCAGTTATGATCCAGCAAACCCATTTCTGGGTATATATCCAAGGCAAGCTAAATCAGTCAGAGAAGGCAATGGCACCCCACTCCAGTACTCTTGCCTGGAAAATCCCATGGGCGGAGGAGCCTAGTAGGCTGCAGTCCATGGGGTTGCTAAGAGTCAGACAGGACTGAGGGACTTCACTTTCACTTTTTACTTTCACTTTTCACTTTCATGCATGGGAGAAGGAAATGGCAACCCACTCCCGTGTTCTTGCCTGGAGAATCCCAGGGACGGGGGAGCCTGGTGGGCTGCCGTCTATGGGGTCGCAGAGAGTTGGACACGACTGAAGTGACGTAGCTGTAGCAGCAGTAGCAGTAGCACTATGATCCAGCAAACCCATTTCTGGGTATATATCCAAGGCAAGCTAAATCAGTATCTTGAAAAGATATCTGCACTCTCATGTTCATTTCACCATTATTCACAATAGGCAAGACTTGGAAAAAACCTGTCTGTCAACAGATGAGTGGATAAAGAATACGTGATGTGACGTATTCTTTATAAGAATACATAATGAATCCACATATTCTTTAAAAGAATAAGTGTGTATATATATACACACACACGTTTTCTTTCTCTCTCTCCCTCTGTATATATATATATATATAGATAGATAGATAGATAGATAGATAGATGTGCTATCAACTAGTAAAGAATCTGCCTGCAATGTGGGAGAGCTGGGTTCAAAAGATCCCCGGAGGAGAGAATGGCAACCCACTCCAGTATTCTTGCCTGGAGAATCCCCATGGACAGAGCAGCCTGGCTGGCTACAGTACATGCGGTCGCAAAGAGTTGGCCGTGACTGAACAACTAAGCACAGCATATATAAAATTTCATTCAGCCATGAGAAAAAAGGAAATCTTGCTGTTTGGAACAAGTTGCATGAACCTGGAGGACATAATGCTAAGTAAAATAAGCCAGACAAAGACAAGTTCTATATGATGTCACTTATACATCAAATCTAAAAGAAAAAAAAAAAAAAAGGAAAAACTCTTAGAAACCGAGCACAGAATAGTGACCAACAAAGTGGAAGTAGAAAGGATTGATTTATGGGGATCTGGTAGTCAAAGGAACACATATGCATTTATGTAGGATGAATAAAGCCAGAGAACTGATGTACAGGTATGATGACTGTAATTGATGATATTAACTGGAGATGTACTCACAGTAAGTTCACATGCACTCATCACAGAAACAAAGTGGTAACTGTGAGGAGTTGGTATGTTAATTAGCTTGACCGTAGTAATCATTTCACCATGTATATTGATAACAAATCATCATGTTGTACAATTTAAATGAATATAACCTTTATTAAAAAATTTAAGATTTAGAAAATAATAGAGTGAAGTTTGGGTAAAAAGGCCTGACTCTTTTTAGGGTGGCATATCGCTAGTAAATATCAAGGTAAACTATAATGCCACTGTTGTAAGAGGTATGCATACACTATGAAAAGCATGTATATTGTTTCCCTAATCTGATATGTTACTTACTGTTCTTCATTTCTACTACTTTAACCTCACTGTCACTATAACTCAAACACACAGGTCCAATGTAGGAATCATCTTAGCCCAACTTCTCCTATTATTTTTCTTCTCACTCATGTCTCCCCCACCACATCCCCACCAGTGAAATGTCGAATTTGCTTCTTTCTTATCTGTATCCTGTCTTCTGGGGCATAGGTATTTTTCCACTAATGTTACTTGGGCTACTTAGGATATTTGCTCTGCTTTAGTCTTATCCTTGTGTTAGCCAGGATGAGCCCACTGCTGTATCTGTGCTCCTATACTTTCCTAACTACCTTTTGGCTCAAGTGTTAAACCACTGCATAAAACACAGTACAGGGTCTCACTTCACTTACTCTTTCCAGCTCTTATCCCTCTGACTCTCTCATGCACTCTAGTTGATAAACTCTATCCACATCAGACTCCTGGTCTTACGCTTCAGCTCTTCTTAGCGTTCTCCACCGGAAACACTCCTCTACCCTTCACTTACTCCTTGCTCTGCAAATAGTCCTTCAGGATTCTTCTTTCATGTCTTTAACAAAGCATGCCTTCACGTTTAGCCTGGATGAAGTGTTTTGTTTTGTTTTTTCTTTGTTTTTGCCCTATTTGGATCACCCATCACTGTATCACGTTGAGACAAATATGTGATGTAGAGTAAGATTTATTAATAATAATTCCATTGCAGTTTATTCAGCTTATATTTTTAAGACTGAAATCATTTACAGCTCTCACTATTCATAGAGAGCTTCTCTGGTGGCTCAGATGATAAAGAATCCACGTGCAATGCAGGAGACCTGGGTTGGAAACATACTCTGGAGAAGGGGATGACTATCCACTACAGCATTCTTGCCTGGAGAATTCTGTGGACAGAGGAGCCTGGTGGGCTACCATGCATAGCATCACAAAGAGTTGGACATGACTGAGTGACAAACACACACTATGCATGAAAGTGAAAGAGAAAGTGTTAGTCACTGAGTCTTCTCAGACCCTTTGTAACCTCATGGACTATAGCCCGCCAAGCTACCCTGTATCCAGAGTACTCCAGACAAGCATACTGGAGTGGGTTACCATGCCCTTCTCCAGGGGATCTTCACTACCCAGGAATGGAATCTGAGTCTCCTGCTGATTCTTTACCAACTCTCCCTAGAAGGCGCTAATTTTTACCTAAGATTGAATCAGTTGTTAATTATTTTGTAAATAAGTGTGATGAAATTAAAATGGTTGATAATCACTTGACAATCAACCTCACCTCGCTAATATTAAAAAAATTAAAATATATATACATTCAAAAGAACTGAGATATAATTTTAGATATTATTTGCAATTAAGACATATTGTAATAACATTTTACATGTTGATGACCATGTTAAAATGGACATTTTCATATTTCACTAAGTCCAAGTCTAAATAAAGTTTACTAGATGTAATTTAGTAGTATGGATCAGGAGCCTGTACTTTATCATGCCATTTAACTCAGTAATTCTACTTCTAGAGGTTCATTATAAGGTATATATATTGAGTTGTAGACAGTTATTGTGTGTCAAGATGGCTCTAGAGTTTTATGAAAAAGAAGAAAATAGCAACTATGTATGAAACTTCTGTACTGTGAGATAATACACAATGTAATGATATTTAGAATGAATTTCTAATGACATGAAACATGGTTATGACATCTGCTAGGTAAGAAATATAATATTCAAAAACATAATTTAAACTATGTGAAAACATGAAAAAAAATAATAGAGGTAAATAAAACAAACTGTAAAGTTACTTGTTTCTGGATGGTTGTATAGTAGATTTGTATTATCTCCTTTTCTACATATTCTAAAATTTCTATTATGTACATGTATTCCTGTTACAAATAGAACATAATAATGTAAACCTGTCAATGTTCTGCTAATTGTAAGTATACAAATTCTTACCTATCATTTCATTCATTCATTTACCAAATCTTGATTTAATTGACTAGATTAAATAATATAGACAAGGTACATCATCTCCATTCTGCTGAAAGGAACAGAAGCAAGCAGGGAAATGCATACATTAATACAGCCAAGAAAACATGTAAATAAATAACTGATAATTGTAATATGTGATATGCATGAAATAAGTAGGCCATCAGTTCAGTTCTCAGTTCAGTCATTCAGTCGTGTGTGACTCTTTGTGACTCCATGGACTGTAGCATGCCAGGCTTCCCTGTCCATCATCAAATCCCAGAGCTTGCTCAAACTCGTGTCCATCAAGTTGGTGATGCCATCCAACCATCTCATCCTATGTTGTCCCCTTCTCCTGCCTTCAGGGTTTTTTCCAAAGAGTCAGTTCTTTGCATCAGGTGTCCTAAGTATTGGAGTTTCAGTTTCACCATCAATACTTCCAATGAATATTCAGGACTGATTTCCTTTAGGATTGACTGCTTGGATCTCCTTGCAGTCCATATGACTCTCAAGAGTCTTCTCCAACACCACAGTTCAAAAGCATCAATTCTTTGGCACTCCACTTTCTTTATGGTCCAACTCTCACATTCATACATGACTACTGGAAAAACCATAGGTTTGACTAGATGGACCTTTTCTGGCAAAGTAATGTCTCTGCTTTTTTATATGCTGTCTAAGTTGTAGACCATACTAGTAGGTCAAAGAAGTAGTAGGTAAAAGTAGGCCAGAATGGCATGATAGAATGTTACTCATGAGGAAGTATGATAGGTTATAATTGATAATTAAAATAGATGAACCATGTACAAGGCTGGAAAAGGGTATCCCAGACAGATGAAACAGCAGGTGCAAACAGTTCTAGAAGAATAAGCATGACATGCTCCTAAAATGGAAAGAAAAATTCAGTGACTAAGGAAGTGTGGAAAGTTAGGAAGGAGAAGATCATCTGTGTGGTCTTTGGTAAGGGGTTTGGATTCTCTATGTAATGAAAAGCCCGTTAAGGGATGCCTGTCCTAATTATTTATTTGATACCACTAATTTTTTCACATTACTGCTCAATAAAGGTAAATGCATTTATTGCTAACATTCCATTTTTTGGTAAAATTCATATAGATTCATAGCAGTCACTATACCAATTATATTGTTGTTATTTAGTCACTAAGTATTGTCAGATTCTTTTGTGACTACATGGGCTGTGGCCTGCCAGGCTCCTCTGACCATGAGATTTCCCAAGCAAGAATAGTGGAGTGGGTAGCCATTTCCTTCTCCAGAGATCTTCCTAACCCAGGAATTGAACCCATGTCTCCTGTATTGCAGATGGGTTTTTTATGACTGAGTGCCCAGGGAAGCCTGCAAATTATATACTATATTTAATAAAGTTAAATAGGTATAAAGAGATCAGTGTCTGAAATTATCTTCACTGAAAGATTAATTCTGAGATTCTTTCCATTTTGCATCACTATATTCCCAGTGATATCATATAATAGCTAATGAACAATTTTTGAGTACATGAATATAGTCATCATTTTCAGTAGATTGTATGTTATGTGAATATAATAATACTGATAGCTTTATTTAAGCACTTCTATGTTTTGAGCATCTACTCTAAACTTCTTTCAACTAGCTTCTTGGCATTTCAATCCCCAGTACTCTAAACTCCTATATTGTTCAGGTTGTGCATCTAAAGTGGCCATTCTTCTTATATCTCTTCTTTTTAAAATGCCATTCTTCTACTTCTCTAAGCTGTTCCACTTGAAAATTTCACATGTTTCAAGAGTTTCGCTATCAAAACTCTCCTCAGCCTCCTCTGTCCTTGGAGATAAAGGCACTTTAGTTCAGTTCAGTTCAGTTCAGTCGCTCAGTCATTTCTGACTCTTTGCGACCCCATGGACTGGAATGGGTGAATTTAACTCAGATAAGCATTATATCTACTACTGTGGTCAAGAATCAATTAGGAGAAATGGAGTAGCCATCATGGTCAACGAAAGAGTCCGAAATGCAGTACTTGGAGGCAATCTCAAAAATGACAGAATCATTTCTGTTCGTTCCCAAGGCAAACCATTCAATATCACTGAAATCCAGTCTGTGCCCCAACTGGTAATGCTGAAGAAGCTGAAGTTGAATGGTTCTATGAAGACCTACAAGACGTTTTAGAATAACACCTGAAAAAGATGTCCTTTTCATTATAGGGAACTGGAATGCAAAAGTAGGAAGTCAAGAAACACCTGGGGTAATAGGCAAATTTGTCCCTGGAATATGGAATGAAGCAGGGCAAAGGCTAATAGAGTTTTGCCAAGAGAAGTCACTGGTCATAAAAACACCCTCTTCCAACAACACAAGAGAAGACTCTACACATGGACATCATCAGATGGTCAATACAGAAAACAGATTGATTATATTCCTTGCAGCCAAAGATGGAGAAGCTCTATAGAGTTAGCAAAAACAAGACCGGGAGCTGACTGTGGCTCAGGTCATGAACTCCTTATTGCCAAATTCAGACTTAAATTGAAGAAAGTAGGGAAAACCACTAGACCATTCAGGTATGACCTAAATCAAATCCCTTATGATTATACAGTGGAAGTGAGAAATAGATTTAAGGGGCTAGATCTGATGGATAGAGTGCTGGATGAACTATGGATGGAGGTTCACAACATTGTACAGGAGACAGGGATCAAGACCATCCCCATGGAAAATAAATACAAAAAAGCACAATGGCTGTCTGGGAAGGCCTTACAAACATCTGTGAAAAGAAGAGAAGTGAAAAGCAAAGGAGAAAAGGAAAGATATAAACATAGACGAAAACAACAGAGTGGGAAAGACTAGAGATTTTTTCAAGAAAATTAGAGATACCAAGGGAACATTTCATGCAAAGATGGGCTCATAAAGGACAGAAATTATATGGACCTAACAGAAGCAGAAGATATTAAGAAGAGATGGCAAGATAACACAGAGGAACTGTCCAAAAAAGATCATCATGACCAAGAAAATCAAGATGATGTGATCACTCACCTAGAGCCAGACATCCTGGAATGTGAAGTCAAGTGGGCCTTATCAAGCATCACTATGAACAAAACTAATGTAGGTGATAGAAGTCCAGTTGAGCTATTTCACATCCTGGAAGATGATTCTGTGAAAGAGCTGCACTCAATATGCCAGCAAATTTGGAAAACTCAGCAGTGGCCAGGGACTGGAAAAAGTCAGTTTTCATTGCAATCCCCAAGAAAGGCAATACCAAAGGGTGTTCAAACTGCTGCACAATTGCACTCATCTCATACGCTAGTAAAGTAATGCTCATAATTCTCCAAGCTAGGCTTCAGCAGTACGTGAACCATGAACTTCCAGATGTTCAAGCTGGTTTTAGAAAAGGCAGAGGAAAGAGTGATCAAGTTGCCAACATCTACTGGATCATGGAAAAAGGAAGAGTGTTCCAGAAAAACATCTGTTTCTGCATTATTGACTATGCCAAAGCCTTTGACTGTGTGGATCACAATAAACTGTGGAAAATTCTGAAAGAGATGGGAATACCAGACCACCTGACTTGCCTCTTAACAAACCTATATGCAGGTCAGGAAGCAACAGTTAGAACTGGACACGAAGCAACAGACTTGTTCCAAATAGGAAAAGGAATATGTCAAGGCTGTATATTGTCACCCTGCTTATTTCACTTCTCTGCAGAGTACATCATGAGAAACACTGGACTGGAAGAAACACAAGCTGGAATCAAGATTGCTGGGAGAAATATCAATAACCTCAGATATGCAGATGACACCACCTTTATGGCTGAAAGTGAAGAGGAACTAAAACGCCTCTTGATGAAATTGAAAGAGGACAGTGAAATAGTTGGCTTAAAGCTCAACATTCAGAAAACGAAGATCATGGCATCTGGTCCCATCACTTCATGGGGAATAGATAGGGTAAGAGTGGAAACAGTGCCAGACTTTATGTTTTTGGGCTCCAAAATCACTGCAGATGGTGACTGCAGCCATGAAATTAAAAGACACTTATTTCTTAGAAGGAAAGTTATGACCAACCTAGATAGCATATTGAAAAGCAGAGACATTACTTTGCCAACAAAGGTCTGTCTAGTCAAGGCTATGGTTTTTCCTGTGGTCATGTATGGATGTGAGAGTTGGACTGTGAAGAAGGCTGAGTGCCGAAGAATTGATGCTTTTGAACTGTGGTGTTGGAGAAGACCCTTGAGAGTCCCTTAGACTGCAAGGAGATCCAACCAGTCCATTCTAAAGGAGATCAGCCCTGGGTGTCCATTGAAACTCTAGTACTTTGGCCACCTCATGCACAGAGTTGACTCATTGGAAAAGACTCTGATGCTGGGAGAGATTGGGAGCAGGAGGAGAAGTGGACGACAGAGGATGAGATGGCTGTATGGCATCACCAACTCAATGGACATGAGTTTGGGTGAACTCCAGGAGTTGGTGAGGGACAGGAAGGCCTGGCATGCTACAATTCATGTGGTTGCAGATCGGACATGACTGAGCAACTGAACTGAACTGAACTGGACTGCAGCACACCAGCCCTCCCTCTCCATCTCCAGCTCCCCGAATTTACTCAACCTCATGTCCATCATGTCAGTGATGCCGTCAGACCATCTCATCTTCTCTCGTCCATTTTTCCTCCCGCCTTCAATCTTGCCAGCATCAGGATATTTTCCAATGAATTGGTTCTTCTCATCAGGTGGCCAAAGTATTGGTGTTTCAGCTTCAACATCAGTCCTTCCAATGAATATTTAGGGCTCATTTTCTTTAAGATGGACTGATTGGATTTCCTTCCCGTCCAAGGGACTCTCAAGAGTATTCTCCAACATCACCGTTTAAAAGCATCAGTTCTTCGGTGCTCAAAAACCATAGCTTTGACTACATGGACTTCTGTTGGCAAAGTAATGTTTGTGCTTTTCAATATGCTGTTTAGGTCGTCAGAACTTTTCTTCCAAGAAGCACACGTCTTTTAATTTCATGGCTGCAGTCATGATCTGCTGTGATTTTGGAGCCCCTCGAAATAAAGTCTGTCACTGTTTCCATTGTTTCCCCATCTATTTGCCATGAAGTGTCAGGACCAGATGCCGTGATTTCCGTTTCCTGAATGCTGAGTTTCAGCCAACTATTTCACTCTCCTCTTTCACTTTCATCAAGAGTCTGTTTAGTTCCTCTTCACTTTCTACCGTAAGAGTGGTATCATGTGTGTATCTGAAGTTATTGATATTTTACCTGATATCTTGATTCCAGCTTGAGCTTCATCCAGCCCAGCATTTCTCATGATTTACTCTGCATAGAAGCTAACTAAGCAGGGTGACAACATATAGCTTTGACGTACTCCTTTCCCTATTTGGAACCAGTCTGTTGTTCCATGTCCAGTTCTAACTGTTGCTTCCTGACCTGCATACAGATTTCTCCTGAGGCAGGTCAGGTGTTCTGTTATTCTCATCTCTTTAAGAATTTCCCATGGTTTTCTGTGATCCACCCAGTCAAAGGCTTTGGCATAGTCAATAAAGCAGAACTAGATGTTTCCCTGAAATTCTGTTGCTTTTTTGATGATCTAGTGGATGTTGGCAATTTGATCTCTGGCTCCTCTGTATTTTCTAAATCCAGTTTGATCATCTGGAAGTTCACGGTTCAAATACTGTTGAAGCCTGATTGGAGAATTTTGAGCGTTACTTTTCTAGTGTGTGAAATTGTGAAGTAGTTTGAGCATTCTTTTGCTTTGCCTTTTTTGGGATTGGAATGAAAACTGAGCTTTTCCAGTTCTGTAGCCACCGCTGAGTTTTACATATTTGCTGGCATATTGAGTCATCACTTTCGCAGCATCATCTTTTAGGATTTGAAATAGGTCATCTGGAATTCCATCACCTCCACTAGTTTTTTTCATAGTGATGCTTGGTAAGGCCCACTTGATTTTGCATTCCAGGATGTCTGGCTCTAGGTGAATGATCATAACATGATTATATGGTTCGTGAAGATTTTTATTGTATAGGTCTCTATGTATTCTTGCTGCCTCTTCTTAATTCCTTCTGCTTCTGTAAGGTGCATAGCATTTTTGTCCTTTATTGTGTCCATCTTTGCATGAAATATTTCCTTGGCATTTCTTATTTTCTTGAAGAGATGTCTAGTCTTTCCCATTCTATTGTTTTCCTTTATTTCTTTGCATTGATCATTTAGGAAGGCTTTCTTATCTCTCCTTGCTATTCTTTAGAACTGCATTCAAATGGGTATATCTTTCCCTTTCTCCTTTACCTTTGGCTTCTCTTCTATTCAGAGCTATTTTTAAGGCCTCTTCAGATAGCCATTTTGCCTTTTTTCATTTCCTTTTCTTGAGGGTTGTCTTGATCCCTCCCTTCTGTACAGTGTCATGAACCTCTGTACATAATTCTTCAGGCACTCTGTCTATCATATCTAATACCTTGAATCTATTTCTCACTTCCACTGTATAATCATTAAGAGATTTGATTTTGGTCCTATCTGAATGGTCTAGTGGTTTTCCCTACTTTCTTCAATTTAAGTCTGAATTTTGCAATAAGGAGTTCAAGATCTGAACCACAGTCAGCACCCAAGAGTCTTGGTTTTGCTAACTGTATAGAGCCTCTCCATCTTTGGCTGCAAAGAATATAATCAATCTGATTTCGGTATTGACTATCTGGTGATGTCCATGTATATAGTCTTGTGTTGTTGGAAGAGGGTGTTTGTTATGACCAGTGAATTCTCTTAGCCAAACTCTATTAGCTTTTGCCCTGCTTCATTTGTTCTTTAAGGCCAAATTTGCCTGTTAATCCAGGTAAATTCCAGGTGTTTCTTGACTTCCTACATTTGCCTCCCAGTCCCCTATAATGAAAAGAACATCTTTTTTGAGTGGTAGTTCTAGAAGGCCTTGTAGATTTTCATAGAACTGTTCAACTTCAGCTTCTTCAGCATTACTGGTCGGGGCATAGACTTGGATTACTGTGATACTGAATGGTTTGCCTTAGAAACAAACAGAGATCATTCTGTTGTTTTTGAGATTGCATCCAAGTACTGCATTTCAGACTGTTGTTGACTATGAGGGCTACTCCATTTCTTCTAAGTGATTCCTGCCCACAGTAGTAGATATAATGGTCATCTGAGTTAAATTTACCCATTCCAGTCCATTTTAATTCACTGATTCCTAAAATGTTGATGTTCACTTTTGTCATCTCCTGTTTGACCACTTCCAATTTGCCTTGATTCATGGACCTAACATTCCAGGTTCCTATGCAATATTATTCTTTACAGTATCAGACTTTTCTTCCATCACCAGTCACATCCAGAACTGGGTGTTGTTTTCACTTTGGCTCCATCTGTTTATGCTTTTTGGAGTTACTTCTCCACTGACCTCCAGTAGCATATTGGGCACCTACCAACCTGGGGAGTTCATCTTTCATTGTCCTATCTTTTGCATTTTAATACTCTTCATGGGGTTCTCAAGACAAGAAACTGAAGTGGTTCACCATTCCCTTCTCCAATGGACCACATTTTGTCAGAACTGTCCACCATGAGATGTTTGTCTTTGGTGGCCCTACAGGGTATGTCTCATATTTTCATTGAGTTGGATAAAGCTGTGGTCCATGTGATTAGAATGGTTAGTTTTCTGTTATTGTGGTTTTCATTCTGTCTGTCCTCTGATGGAGAAGCATAAGAGGCTCATGGAAGCTTTCTGATGGGAGAGACTGACTGAGGGGGAAACTGGGTCTCCTCCTGATGGGTGGAGCCATGGTCAGTAAATCTTTAATCCAATTTTCTGTTGAAGGGTGGGGCTGTGTTCCCTCCCTATTATTTGAAAGTGAAAGTGATGTCACTCAGTCATGTCTGACTCTTTGGGACCCCAAGGACTGTAGCCTACCATGCTCCTCCATCCATGGGATTTTCCAGGCAGGAGTACTGGAGTGGGTTGCCATTTCGTTCTCCAGGGGATCTTCCAGACCAAGGGATCGAACCCTGGTCTCCCACATTGTAGGTAGATGCTTTACCATCTGAGCTACCAGGGAAGTCAATTATTATTTACCTGGTGCCAGACTGTGGTGGAGGTAATGAAGATAATGGCAACCTCCTTCAAAAGGTCCCATGCAGGGACTGCTGCACTCTGTGCCCCCAACCCTTCAACTGGCTACCACTGACCCACACCTGCACCAGAGACTCCTGGACACTCATGGGCAAGTCTGGGTCAGTCTCTTGGGGGGTCACTGCTGCTTTCTCCTGGGTCCTGGTGTGCCCAAGGTGTTGTTTATGTCCTCCCAGAGTCTGTTTCCCCAGTCCTGTGTAAGTTCTGGTGGCTCTGTGGTGTGTTATTGGTGACCTCCCCCAACAGGGCTTATGCCATACCCAGGTCTGAGGCACCCAGAGCCCCTGCCCCTGCAGCAGGCCACTGCTGACCTGTAACTCCATGGGAGACACCCAAATACAGTTCTGGCTCAGTCTCTATGGGATCCCTGGATCCTGGTGCACACAAGGTTTGTTCGAGCCCTATGAGCATCTCTGGCAGGTATGTAGTTTGATGCTAAATGTGATTTTGCCCCTCCTACCATCTTGCTGGGGCTTCTCTTTTGCCCTTGCATGTGGGGTATCTCCTCACAGCCGCTCCAGCACCCCAATATTTTACACTCTTCCTTTTCCGTTTTATTAGATGTCATTTCCTCACTTGGTAAACTCAGGAAGGAAGTTAACTGTCATGAGTGACAGCAGGAAAAGGCAAAATCTGATTGCCAGGCCACTGGATATGGCATTAGTCAAGTCCCAGTGGGTGCCAGCTGGTTTAGCAGCTGATGCTGCCAGGTCACATAGGGAGCAACCCTTCATGAATGCCAGAATATGAAGTCTCAGGTCATGAGGAATGACATGTCTGTCATTTCCATTGAAGACCAGTGAATGATCCTAAACTAAGATGAACGACAAGATTAGACCCCCGATGGCCTGGAACCAGCGAGTTATGGGGGCTGGCGTGCTTGAGTCCTCGAGGAGCTGCGGCTTCCAGCCCTAAGAAGTTGGTGGCTCTTTCACAAGCAGCTCTCTGGGCCCGCATGGATTCCCCAGCAGTTTCATCTTCATAGAGGCACTGATCCTCCATGGTTTATTTCTAGCATAGATGAATCAGCAGAAACAAAGCAGTGTATTTCCTTGCCTCAGACGTACATCTCTACATGGATGCTGTCTAAATTGTTTCTACACAATATATCTGAAATCAGTTTTTTGTCTCTTGAGTTGGCATTTTTCTTAAAACAAACAATTCTATTAAAGGAATCACTTAAATTCAAAACCACAGGTTCACATTTAACATGTCCTTGTATCTCTTCCTCTCTCATCTTATTTCCTCCATTATGTCATCCTCCCAAATCATGTGTAAACCCTGCCTCATATGTATACACAGCAATTCTTTTACGAACAGCATCACAGTTCTGTGTCTGAAGTATGTCTTTTATGTATCTCTTCTATTTCCAACTTTATCTTCTTGATTTGCTAAAGCTGCACCTTATCAGCCATCACATAATAGATGAGTAGCAAGAGGAAATAACAGTATATAATACTGAGTTGGCCAACTAGTTCATTCAGGTTTTTCCATACCATCTAACTGAATTTTGGCTAACCCAGTAGAACTATGATTGTCATAGGCTGGACAGATGTACAGAATAATGAAGACATAATAGGATTTTAGATTTAAATGGATCATAGATACCTGGATTTAATTCCACTGTCAATGGCTTTTGGCAGATACCAAGATTATGTAACATATAAAATGTAATATTCCCTCAGTGCTATATTATGAGTAAATTAGACCCTATAAGGAAAATGTAACATTTTATTTTTTAAAATTTTTTTTACCTGTGCTATGAGTCTTTTTTTTAATTTTTAAATTTTTTAAATTTTTAAAATAAAATTTTTTAAAATTTTAATTTTTACTTTATTTAACTTTACAATACTATAACGGTTTTGCCATACATTGACATGAATCCACCACGGGTGTACATGCGTTCCCAAACATGAACCCCCCTCCCACCTCCCTCCCTATAACATCTCTCTGGGTCATCCCTGTGCACCAGCCCCAAGCATGCTGTATCCTGCGTCGGACATAGACTGGTGATTCGTTTCTTACATGAGAGTGTACATGTTTCAATGCCATTTTCCCAAATCATCCCACCCTCTCCCTCTCCCTCTGAGTCCAAAAGTCCACTCTACACATCTGTGTCTCTTTTGCTGTCTTGCATACAGGGTCATCATTGCCGTGTTTCTAAATTCCATATATATGTGTTAGTACACTGTATTGGTGTTTTTCTTTCTGGCTTACTTCACTCTGTATAATCAGCTCCAGTTTCATCCATCTCATTAGAACGGATTCAAATGTATTCTTTTTAATGTCTGAGTAATACTCCATTGTGTATATGTACCACAGTTTTCTTATCCATTCATCAATGGAACTGGAGGAATCAACTTGCCTGACTTTAGGCTCTACTACAAAGCCGCAGTCATCAAGACAGTATGGTACTGGCACAAAGACAGAAATATATATCAATGGAACAAAATAGAAAGCCCAGAGATAAATCCCACACATATAGACACCTTATCTTTGACAAAGGAGGCAAGAATATTCAATGGATTAAAGACAATCTCTAAACAAGGGGTGCTGGGAAAACTGGTCAACCACTTGTAAAAGAATGAAACTAGATCACTTTCTAACACCACACACAAAAATAAACTCAAAATGGATTAAAGATCTAAATGTAAGACCAGAAACAATAAAACCCCTAGAGGAGAACATAGGCAAAACACTCTCCGACATAAATCACGATCCACCCCCCAGAATTCTGGAAATAAAAGCAAAACTAAACAAATGGGATCTAATTAAAATTAAAAGCTTCTGCACAACAAAGGAAAACATTTTATTTTTAATAAAATGTTATTTAGATGTTAAAAACATTTTAAATTTTAATCAGGTATTGAGCAAGCAATATATCTACTTATGAGGACATCAAATAACGTACACTCATGCTAATATTTGTTTGCACAATTTTGTAATATAATTATTATATAAAAGTCTTCTTTATGTTGCCATAAATTGACTTGACATTTCAGTTTACTTATTAAGATTTGTGGGAATGACCCTGAGAAAGGCTGTGCATATATTTTGTGTTTCAACTTTCCACATATCAAATACTTCGGATATATTAATCATTAAACATCTCAGTTAAGGTTTTTGAAACAAATTTAAGTGATGCAAATCCCAAAGAAAGGCAATGCCAAAGAATGCTCAAACCAGTGCACAATAGCACTCATCTCACATGCTAGTAAAGTAATACTCAAAATTCTCCAAGCCAGGCTTCAGCAGTACGTGAACCGTGAACTTCCTGATGTTCCAGCTGGTTTTAGAAAAGGCAGAGTAACCAGAGATCAAATTGCCAACATCCGCTGGATCATGGAAAAAGCAAGAGAGTTCAAAAAAAACATCTCTTTCTGCTTTATTGACTATGCCAAAGTCTTTGACTGTATGGATCACAATAAACTGTGGAAAATTCTGAAAGAGATGGGAATACCAGACCACCTGACCTGCCTCTTGAGAAATCTGTATGCAGGTCAGGAAGCAACAGTCAGAACTGCACATGGAACAACAGACTGGTTCCAAATTGGAAAAGAACTGCATCAAGGCTGTATATTGTCACCCTGCTTATTTAAATTATAAGCAGAGTACATCATGAGAGATACTGGACTGGAAGAAACACAAGCTGGAATCAAGATTTCTGGGAGAAATATCAGTAACCTCAGATATGCAGATGACACCAGCCTTATGGCAGAAAGTGAAGAGGAACTAAAAAGCCTCTTGATAAAAGTGAAAGAGGAGAGTGAAAAATTTGGCTTAAAGCTCAACATTCAGAAAACTAAGATCATGGCATCTAGTCCCATCACTTCATGGCAAACAGATGACATGGAAACAGTGACAAATTTTATTTTGGAGGGCTCCAAAATCACTGCAGATGGTGATTGCAGCCATGAAATTGAAAGACGCTTACTCCTTGGAAGAAAAGTTATGACCAACCTAGATAGCATATTCAAAAGCAGAGACATTACTTTGCCAACTAAGGTCCGTCTAGTCAAGGCTATGGTTTTTCCTGTGGTCATGTATGGATGTGAGATTTGGACTGTGAAGAAAGCTGAGCGCCGAAGAATTGATGCTTTTGAACTGTGGTGTTGGAGAAGACTCTTGAGAGTCCCTTGGACTGCAAGGAGATCCAACCAGTCCATTCTGAAGGACATCAGCCCTGGGATTTCTTTGGAAGGAATGATGCTAAAGCTGAAATTCCAGTACTTTGGCCACCTTATGTGAAGAGTTGACTCATTGGAAAATACTTTGATGCTGAGAGGGACTGGGGGCAGGAGGAGAAGGGGACGACAGAGGACGAGATTACTGGGTGGCATCACTGACTCGATGGACGTGAGTCTGAGTGAACTCTGGGAGTTGGTGATGGACAGGGAGGCCTGGCATGCTGCGATTCATGGGGTAGCAAAGAGTTGGACACGACTGAGCCACTGAACTGAACTGAACTGAAATCAGGCTAGTTTTAAAGAAAGTGTCTTCTAAAGAGCAGGAGGAAACTATGTCTCTGCTGCTGCTGCTGCTAAGTCACATCAGTTGTGTCCGACTCTGTGTGACCCCATAGACGGCACCCCATCAGGCTCCCCTGTCGCTGGGATTCTCCAGGCAAGAATACTGGAGTGGGTTGCCATTTCCTTCTCCAGTGCATGAAAGTGAAAAGTGAAAGTGAAGTTGCTCAGTCATGTCTGACTCTTCTTGACCCCATAGATGCAGCCTTCCAGGGTCCTCTGTCCATGGGATTTCCCAGTCAATAGTACCGGAGTGGGGTACCATTGCCTTCTCTGAACTATGTCTCTAGGGATATAAAAATGTCTTCACATTTCCATTAGAACTATTCTAGCCTATCAAGTTTGCCCTGGTCCACCGACAGTCATTTATCTCTCTAGTGCTTTCTCTTTTGTTAATATTCATTATATGAGGTAGTTTCTACTCCGCTAAAGTAAAGTAAGTATAGAATCATTTTAATTAAGACAGAATAAAAGAACATACCTACACAGGGCCAACAGAAATCTTATAAAAGTTCATTGATTTCCATTTTTTAATCTAATCTATTTTTGTATGAACTAAGGAAGTTTTTTTTTTAATTGTAAGGAGAAACACTGCACTGCACCTTAGTTTCCATCCATTATTTTCAGAAATAATTTCACCTTAAGACACCCTCACCCACTACTTACTAGCTTGAAGCACCACAGGGTCTGTCAGGTCTAAAACACTAATTTTATCTGCATTCACTTTTGTTTTCCCCAGAAATAGATTATTTATATGTAAGTCTTCTAGTCATGGAGATTATGAGAACAGAGGAAAAGGAAGTTTTCTTTTTTTTCCTCTTCTTTAACACTGAACTGTCAGGTTATGAACATTGTCTTGTCTTTGAGAAATAAATGACAATGATCTTCATGTATCGTCTTCTATCTATAGTATAAAACCAGTATTTAGGTCTTTCCTTGATTTGAAAAACATTTTTCATAAAATATTATAATTAAAATTATTTCACATTTGTGCTAACGAAGTTTTGAATAGTCTTTTTTGAAGCATTATTTATGTAACGTAGTTTAATTTTATACTGAATATAATGAAAGTGCATCCTTTCTCTTTTTATTATCTCAATATATCTCCCAGAAACATTTTAATCAATACATATACACATACCACAATTCAACATGATCGGTGTTAGATGGTTCTATTTATTATTAGCATTTTTTTCCTTTAACAGCTTTATCTTTTTTTTTTTTTTTTCCTTTTCTTATTGGATACTGTCTTCTAGGTGTAAATCTTTCTCAGCCCATAAGGAAGATGGATGAAATGTTAAGCAGAGAACTAAAAGTTCCTATTTGGCAGCTTTGATGCACAAGCCCTTGGCAGTTATGTTAAATGGAAATGAGTGATTTTTAAAAGTTGTATATATAAAGCTAGGTACATTTTGAAAATTTCCTTCAATCTCTTACGGCTTTTAAACTAATCTTGTTTATCTTCAAACCATGTTGAAATACGTTATAGGATGTTTTTGACGTTTAAAGTAATAGTTGCTGCCGCTATTGAATACTTCCCTGTAATTAATTTTTATACATTAGAAGTAGAACTTTTGTGTAATAAGATTTCCAACCTTGTTAAAGCAGTTCCTTCACTTAGAATGTCTTAATTTTGATTAATTAGCTCTTCAAACCCACAAAAGTTTAGAAAGTCAGCTCTAAAATGTAAAAGAAGGAATTCATTTGTTGACTAGATAGGGATATAGTTAATTTGAAGCTATTGAAACTAAGAAATTGGTCCTCACTGAGTATACAGAGTTATTCTTCAGTCAGATATTTTACTTCTAGAAGGTCCTATTTTTCTCTTCTGAGCTAGAATAGATATTGTAGGAGAGAAGGAAGCAAATGAAATTGCAGCTACTTTGCTTAAAGAACAGGTGTGGCTTTTGCAGAGAAAGTAGCAACTGCCAGATAATAATAGTTCTACAGAGGAGGAAAAAAACACAAGAAGCCTGATATTCGATACATTTAGTATTAAAAGGTTATGTGAAATGTGGGATGCTCTAAATACAAAATACTAATTGAAATAACACTGCATTTGTGTATTGTACTAAAAGTTAATTAATCATATCTTATTATTAGAAACCTGGGAGGCTAATTTGACATCAATTAAAGAGAATCTGAAATTCATTCCCAGGGTAAAATTGAATTATTTTGAGACTCCTCCAATTACATAGTGCTTTATTTTTCCTATTATAATGTGTTTAATGTTTTGTAGCTTTCATTTTTAAATTACTTATTGAATGTTTCTTTAGTGAAAATTAGCTGGAAGAAATTGACGTTTGGTGTAAAATAATAAAACTTCCTGTCTGGTAACTTTAACATACAATCACTTTGCAGTATTGTTAAATGGGAATGAGAGATTTAAAAAAAAAAATTTATGAACAAAAGCAAGTATATTTTGAAATTGATACCAGCTTTCCATCATTTATAATTAAAACTGATGTATCCTTATTTTAGATCTTAAAATGTAATTGGCAGTGTTTATCCTGTTTTGTTTATTATGGAAGCGAAAAATTTTAGGTCAAAAATAGATGTTTTACTGAATCTTTTGCCTCTCATGATCTCCATGCTTGTTCAATTTATGCTAATTTTAATCTTGTATTTCTATTTAATAATTGTAGAAGCTACTTTCAGTTCAAGTGAAATGGCTTAGTCAAATAAAATATTGTGATTTTGAAATTACATTAATGATATTCATGAAATCAGTAAAAATATTTAGAGCAGTTAATTCAGAAAATTAGAAATATACAACTTAAGATCAAAAACATTGTTTTTATTCAAATATTTTAGAAGGTTTCAAAGATAATTTTTTAAAGGCAGACAAAAACAAATATAACAAAAGAGAGCTACATAGTCTTTAAAACATTCTACATAGAAAAACAGTAGATACTAGTTTACTTCTCTTATGCAGGTAGAAATCTAATTGTTAAAAGTAATATAGAAACTCATGAAGCATTGAAAGAAAATGGCAAAGCAGCAAATTAACAAAGCCAGAGATCATGACTAAACTAGAGAGGTGATATTTATTGTATATCTCAGTAGCACCCTAGAGACCAACATTTCTTTCCTTTCTTTCTCCCTTCTTCCTTCCCTCCCTTCTTTCCTTCCCTTTTTCCTGCTTTCATTTATTCATTTGTTCATTAAAATACATGAAACATTTCTGTATGTAAAGAGGAAAGCTATGGCTCTTTTTAAAGTTAAATATATCAACATTTTGTGAAATACTAATTTACCTTTTTTAGTGACTCTAAACCTAACATTTTGGAGATTTAGAAAAAGGTCCTTTTAATAAGTAGGACAATTCTTTCTAGATGCTGCCCAGTCATTTTTATTCACAACATATTACCTTTATTTTTCATATGCCATACATTGTGTACTGTCATGCGTTGAAAACAGCTCTTCTAGAGTTAATGGACAAATTGAGGGTCAGAGAAAGCTATTCAAATACATATTTTACAGTTTTGTTTGCTTCATTTTGAAGTTTTATAAAAGGTAGGACCTTAGGTAGACCTGATTCCAATGACCATATGATATTTTCTTATTCTTATTTTTGAAAAAAGCAGCATATTTCATGAGGTATTGGAGTTACAATAGCACTTTTTAAACAGCCTTATTTATCATTTCTAGAACTTTAAATATTATAATCAAAAGTCAGCATCTTTGTAGAATTGTACCTGAATAAGCCACCATATTTTCTTACACTTTTTATTTTAGAATATTTTAAGGATTGAAATTTATTTATTCTTTTGTTCAACATTGTACTATCTTGTCACCTATAATCCAGGCAAAATTAGCAATTTATACTCATCCAGAAAAATAGCATAGGTGTATGGGACTATTTGCGGCTTTTGTGATAGCTCAGCTGGTAAAGAATACACCTGAACGCCATGCAGGAGACCCTGGTTCAGTTCCTGGGTTAGGAAGATCCACTGGAAAAGGAAATAGGTTACACTATTTCCCGGGATTAGAAGTTCATGGGATTCCCTGGTGGCTCAGAAGATAAAGAGTCTACTTGCCATGCAGGAGTCCTGGGTTTGACCCTGGGTTGGGAAGATTCCCTGGAGAAGAGCGTGGCAACCCACTCTAGTTTTTTTGCTGGGAGAATCCCCATGGACAAAGGAACATGGAGGGCTACAGTCCATGGCCTAACAAAGAGTCAGACACGGCTGAGTGACTAAGCGCACAGCACATACGAGGGACTATTTTACTGAATGTTCCTGGACATTGTTGTTGTTCAGTCACTAAGTCATGTCTGACTCTGCAACTGACTGAAGCGAATAAGCACTCATACATACTTTGTTGTTACTGTTGTTCAGTCACTCAGTCATATCAGACTCTTTGTGACCCCATGGGCTACTGCATTCCAGGCCTCCCTGTCCTTAACTATCTCCTGGAGTTTTCTCAAAGTCATGTCCATCGAGTCGATGATGCACCTGAACCACCTTATCCTTTGTCACCCTGTTCTCCTCCTGCCCTCAATTTTTCACACCATCAGGGGCTTTTCCAGTGAGTCAGCTCTTCACATCAGGTGGCCAAAATATCAGAGCTTCTATTTTAAAATGAAGGATGTTCTAAGTGCCTTATTTATAAGGAAAAGTATTCATCTGAAGGAGAGGTATTAGAATAATATAGCATCTCATTTCCATGTCACATGTAGAAACTTAAGAAAATTTATATTTTTTAAACAGGAGAACTTAGAAGGATAAATAATTACCTTCTTTTAACCCAAAGAATTATAAAAGTAGAATTATAGTTTGTCTGTGAAACTTGAATAACTGAGGTTAGTGGAAAGAGGTTAGAGGGACATATTTTAATCTATGCTCTACAGTTGCATGCAGAATAGACCACTCTTGGTGTCTGTCTCCAACTTATTCTCAAGATTTTGTAAGTTTGGAATTTTTAAAGATTTGTAGAAGTAGAATCAATAATGTCTAGCAGAGGGACGTATGTATCTAAAGTTCAAATAAAGGCAACATTTGAAATAGACATTTGGAGATTATTAGATAAGTGCATCTCTAGAGAACATGCAGTTATAGAAAAGAGTGAATTCCAGACTAGACTGAAGAAAGATGCCAAAAGCTAAAAGCTGAACAATGGAGACAGGTGAGAGAGACAGGGAGAAAGAGAATATGAATTAACAGGATGTGTAATAGCAAGAAATCTATGAAAATGTTCATTTTGGGATATTTAGTTTTGGAAGATATAGAAAATTCATTAATAAATATTTCAATGATAGTTTCTATAAAAGATATAGTTTACAGAATACTTACTATCCCCCAAGATACTGTAAGTCACTTATGTTTTACTCCATATTATTATTGCAAGGTTAATGAATATAAATAAGTGTAAGTAGTAATTTAACATTTTACTTTTGATTCATAGGCTTGTTATTTCACTCAAAGGGAAATTTGTGATAGTGATGATAGCATCTTTGTGGAGTAGTTGAATTAATGTAGAGATTAACGAAAATGAAGCATGAATTTTATAAGGTTATATAGATAAATTGGTGATAAAGTGAGATATTTCACTTGCTCATTATACCTGACTAAACCTAAATTTGGAGTATAGTGATGTCTTTGTTTTTTCCTCTGTTTTCAAGAACAGAACTTGATTTACAAGTATTGATAACTGGATTCTGTTCCACTAGTTTTTATTTTGTTGACAGCAGCCAACAGATGATTTATTCAGATCTATGGGTTACTAAAAAAAAAGTAACTAAACAGAGATATTAAAGAAGTAGGAGAGCAAGAATAAATGGAGCTTCATTGATAAAAATTTATATCTGTCTTACTTAGAATCCATCCCACCTTATGATTTGCAGTAGATCTTTCTAAAGTTTTTGCCACCTCCATTGGACAAACTGTTAGAACAGTACACAGCAAAGCAGAAGGAATATGCTATACCTTCTTGTGTTTGCAAAATATTAAATGAAAGGGCTAAAACCAAGAAAAGCATTCCATTTGGAAATGAGGCACTACATTGGCAGAGCAACACAGAATGCATCTACTGACCCATCTATAAGATAAGTGATGTTTGTTTTACAAGTTTTCCATTTTTTCTTCTGACATAAGCTCACTTGATCATACATTGCCCAGAGCCTGGTAGAAAATTGGTAAGAACAGTTTTAATCATTATTATAAACAGTTGTGATCATTATAGCGGAGAAATTAAGATTATATTCTTAGAATGAAACTTGGATAATTTTATCTTTCTCTGCTAAGAAATCCATGAAATCATGTGACAAGTAACATTTTTTTCTTCCAGGACTCTCTGCTTTGGATATTTTTGGATAATTTATGTATAATTTATTATTGCTCATTCTGACCATGGTTTTAAGTAGCACATTAATAAGTGTGTCTAAAAATTCTGGCAATAGAGACTCTGCAGTTTGCAGTAGACGTAAATAAAATGTTATAGATAGCTTTTTTGCTTTGAATTACTGAATTAAGTTTAGAGGTATAAATTGTTGTGAAATATTAAATACACGTACAATTGCTTTCACTTAGCAATTGATTGTAGAACGGGTTCCTCCAAGCTTTCAAGCAAGGGGCAGAGTTTAAAATTATATCATATTTGTTCACTTGCTTATTTTTTATAGTAAGTTTGAATGAATTTTAGGAGACATTGTAATTTAGATAATATTGAATCTAGAGCTTTCAAATTAAAATTATACCTGTTTGTATACATAAAGGCTGTATATGTACACTGACTCTTTCTCCCTTTGTGTTTGGTTTCTTGTTCTTTTTTAATAGCAACTGGAAATTACTTACTATATTTAATTTTGACTTGTCTTTCTATCATAAGGAGTTGATCAGTATGTAAATATATGATTTGAAACATAGTTGACTTACAGGTGTCACAACAACTTTTTAGAAAACATAACCCCTAATATTGGAGAAGGCAATGGCACCCTACTCCAGTACTCTAGCCTGGCAAATCCCATGGATAGGGGAGACTGGTGGGCTGCAGTCCATGGGGTCGCTAAGAGTCAGACACGACTGAGCAACTTCCCTTTCACTTTTCACTTTCATGCATTGGAGAAGGAAATGGCAACCCACTCCAGTGTTCTTGCCTGGAGAATCCCAGGGACGGGGGAGCCTGGTGGGCTTCCGTCTATGTGGTCGCACAGAGTCGGACACGACTGAAGCGACTTAGCAGCAGCAGCAGTAGTAACTAAAAAGCAAATATTTAAAAGTGGTAATCTCAGCTATTATTGTTTTACAGGGAGGATATTTTGATAACACATTATATCTCAATAAAAACGAATAGGAACCTTGTAAATTATAATCTGAGCTTTGTAACAGGTCACTGATATTATTGGATAAATTTCTTGATTACATTGGTTAACAAAAAATGTTCTGTTACAATGAATTCCAAGTCTGGAATGTCTAACTTGATGAGCATTTCTTTTTCATTATCCATTTCATGAAACAGATTAATCATTCTGTAGGATTTGTTCATTCTATATGTGTGAAAGTAATTCCTTTTACTCAAGATCCTAGATTTATCTTTTTGAAAATTAAATTCAGTGTCAGCGTCCTCTATGCAATTTGTTACTGTGAATCACATCTAGTTATATGTAGTTAAGACTATTTTATTTTTCTCTACTTATCTTCCCAAATTAGGTTGTGAGCTTCTTTTGGACAGATAAAGAATATGCCTACTCAAACACAACCATGACAAGTCTTTTCACAAATGATGAGGATGATTTTGATAAAGAGGAGTGATGGGGCTTTATAGAACATAGGACCAATTCCTGCTCCTCAGCTGATTAGCTGTGTGACCTTGGGCAACTTTCTTGAATTATTTTGGTGTCACTTCAACCTTGATGAAGGACAGTACTGCATTGCATAGGTTAACAAGTGTGATAAAGATCAAATGCAATCACTCGTGAAAAGTCTTAAAACAAGTATAAGTACACTGATTTATTTCTCAGTGGTGTTCAATTTAAGCAGCCATATCCTCTTTCATTCTCACAAAAAGTATCTGAGCAGTTTGGTGCCATAGAATTGATTTATATTATATGTAAACTTAGTGAATACAGGTTCCTGTAAAAATCTTAACTCTTTAGCACACTAAAATAATTAATTAAGTTAATAAATCCTATCTTCAGTTCAATTCAGTTCAGTCATTCAGTCGTGTCCGATCTTAAATTAATCCTAATTAATATTGAAATGATATATTTATGTAAGATACAAAATATCTCTAGGATGTTTGCACAGTATTTTCTAATTCAAGGTAAGATTGGATAGCTAGCTAAGAAATTAATGAGAGGCAAAGATGAATTATATTGAAAATATATAAAGTAGGAATATGCAGCAGTATAATTCAGTTATCCATGTGTAAAATGTTATGAAGATAAATAAAAAAAATCATGTATTATAGATTTTTGGGCTTTGTTCGTGTTTTTATTTTACTGAGGACAAAAATTATATAATCCTTAGAAGTTGTGCCTGCAAATTGACTATTACACAAGAAGCAAAGTACCATATGTACAGCGAGTCAAATAGAAAACTAATTGGTTAAGGAGAAAATAGAGGTTATAATTACAGTGTCATTTATAGCAATTTAGAAAGTAAATTGCTAAACACGAGCACTATTAAACCAACACCCATCGCTTAGCAGTGAGCATTTTCAAGGAAATGATAAAAAATAATGATTCCTGATGCTGCTGCTACTGCTGCTTCTAAGTCGCTTCAGTTGTGTCCACTTTGTGCGACCCCATAGACGGCCTCCCACCAGGCTCCCCCGTCCCTGGGATTCTCCAGGCAAGAACACTGGAGTGGGTTGCCATTTCCTTCTCCAATGCATGAAAGTTAAAAGTGAAAGTGAAGTCACTCAGTCTTGTCCGACTCTTAGCAATCCCATGGACTGCAGGCCTACAAGGCTCCTCCGTCCATGGGATTCTCCAGGCAGGAGTACTGGAGTGGGATGCCATTTCCTTCTCCATTCCTGATGTTCAGTTCAGTTCAGTCGCTCAGTCGTCGCTCTTTGCGACCCCATGAATCGCAGCACGCCAGGCCTCCCTGTCCATCACCAACTCCCGTGTTCACTCAGATTCACGTCCATCGAGTCAGTGATGCCATCCAGCCATCTCATCCTCTGTCTTCCCTTTCTCCTCCTGCCCCCAATCCCTCCCAGCATCGAAGTATTTTCCAATGAGTCAACTCTTTGCATCAGGTGGCCAAAGTATTGGAGTTTCAGCTTTAGCATCATTCCTTCCAAAGAAATCCCAGGGCTGATCTCCTTCAGAATGGATGGGTTGGATCTCCTTGAAGTCCAAGGGATTCTCAAGGGTCTTCTCCAACACCGCAGTTCAAACACATCAATTCTTCAGTGCTCAGCCTCCTTCACAGTCCAACTCTCACATCCATACATGACCACAGGAAAAACCATAGCCTTGACTAAACGAACCTTAGTTGGCAAAGTAATGTCTCTGCTTTTGAATATGCATCTAGGTTGGTCATAACTTTACTTCCAAGGAGTAAGCGTCTTTTAATTTCAAGGCTGCAGTCACCATCTGCAGTGATTTTGGAGCCCCCCCCATAAATAAAGTCTGACACTGTTTCCACTGTTTCCCCATCTATTTCCCATGAAGTGATGGGACCAGATGCCATGATCTTCGTTTTCTGAATGTTGAGCTTTAAGCCAACTTTTTCACTCTCCTCTTTCACTTTCATCAAGAGGCTTTTTAGTTCTTCTTCACTTTCTGCCATAAGGGTGGTGTCATCTGCATATATGAGGTTATTGATATTTCTCCCAGCAATCTTGATTCCAGCTTGTGTTTCTTGCAGTCCAGCATTTCTCATGATGTACTCTGCATATAAGTGAAATAAGCAGGGTGACAATATACAGCCTTGATGTACTCCTTTTCCTATTTGGAACCAGTCTGTTGTTCCATGTCCAGGTCTAACTGTTGCTTCCTGACCTACATACAGGTTTCTCAAGAGGCAGGTTAGGTGGTCTGGTATTCCCATCTCTTTCAGAATTTTCCACAGTTTATTGTGATCCACACAGTCAAAGACTTTGGCATAGTCAATAAAGCAGAAATAGATGTTTTTCTGGAACTCTCTTGCTTTTCCCATGATCCAGGGGATGTTGGCAATTTGATCTCTGGTTCCTCTGCCTTTTCTAAAACCAGCTGGAACATCAGGAAGTTCACAGTTCACGTATTGCTGATGTTAGTTATTCTCAATTAAATGCTCATATGCATTTACAATGAGAGAGCATTAATTGGAAGCAATGCATTTTTTCTTCTTAGGAGTTGTGTTTTGTACTACAGTGGATAACATTTTAAAAATAGAATGCTTTGTTTAAATTTATAAAAATACCTTTTTAACAAGGCAATATTGTTCTTGCCTTCTGACTCTGAGACCTTAATATATTTTTCAATAGTTTAGAGTATGACGCAATTGAAATCACAGTGTGATGTCTCCTTTTCTCTCAAGTTAGTATGATGCTTAATGTGACATATAATTAGCAGACTGTTTATTACTGAAAGGGAGATTAATTTTAAAAACAGGAGGTTGAATAACCCTTCTGATACATCTACAGTTCTGATTTGTTAATTTTAATGGAGTAATTAAAATATAAATGAAGTTTATTTGGTGATGTTATAAATGAAAAAGAACATTTTTAAAATATTAAAATTGGAATAGGATTTCAGATGCAAAAATTAATTTATTTTAACTTTGCAGTTTGTTTCTGAAGTTATATGCCAAATTTAGGTGTTTTTCTAAAAGAAGTAAGTTTGCTTTCAAAAGCAGTGAGACTATTTTATGTCAATGGACAGATTACATCTAGCAGAAAAATCTATGTACAATTATTGTTTTTAACATTCTCAGCCTTCTTCCTCTCAGGCCCCTTTTACACTCAATTTTAATAAAAACTAATAGGTATTATAGAGTACTTTTAGAACTTTCAAGCTAAATTTAGAAAGGGCAGAGAAACCAGAGGTCAAATTGCTAACATCCGTTGGATCATAGAAAAAGCAAGAGAATTCCAGAAAAACATCTACTTCTGCTTCATTGATTACTCTAAAGCCTTTGACTGTGTGGATCACAACAAACTGTGGAAAATTCTGAAAGAGATGGGAATACCAGACCTCCTTACCTGCCTCCTGTGAAACCTGTATGCAGATCAGGAAGCATCAGTTAGAACCGGACATGGAACAATAGACTGGTTCCAAACTGGGAAAGGAGTATGTCAAGGCTGTATATTGTCACCCTGCTTACTTAACTTATATGCAGAGTACATCATGCGAAATGCTGGGCTGGATGAAGCACAAGCTGGAATCAAGATTGCCGGAAGAAATCTCATTAACCTCAGATGTGCAGATGAAACCAGCCTTATGGCAGAAAGAATAGAGAAATTAAAGAGCCTCTTGATGAAGGTGAAATAGGGAGAGAAAAAAGCTAGCTTAAAACTCAACATAAAAAAATTAAGTCCAGTGTCATTACTCATGGCAAATAGATGGAAGAGACAATGCAAACAGTGACAAACTTTATTTTCTTGGGTTCCAGCATCACTGCAGATGGTGACTGAAGCCATGAAATTAAAAGATGCTTGCTCCTTGAAAGAAAAACTATGACAAACCTAGACAGTGTGTTAAAAAGCAGAGACTTTGCATTGCCTACAAAGGTCTGTATAGTCAAAGCTATTGTTTTCCCAGTAGTTACATATGAATGTGAGAATTGGCACACAGAGTGCCAAAGATTTGATGCTTTTGAACTGTGATGTTGTAGAAGACTCTTGAGAGTCCCTTGGACTGCAAAGATATCAAACCCATCACTCCTAAAGGAAATCAATCCTGAATACTCATTGGAAGGATTGATGCTGAAGTTGCAATACTTTTGCCACTTGATGTGAAGAGCCACCTCATTAGAAAAGACCCTGATGCTGGGAAAGATTGAAGGCAGGAGAAAGGGATGACAGAGGATGAGATATTTGGACAGCATGACTGACTCAACGAGTGTAAGTTTGAACAAGCTCTGGGAGATGGTGAAGGACCGGGAAGCCTGGAGTGCTGCAGTCCATGGGGTTGCAAAGAGTCGGATGCAACTGAGTGACTGAACAGCCGTAACAAGGTTACTCTTGGCTTTCAGTCTGTTCACAATTTAATTAAAAAGAGTAACAGCAGAGAGACTCTGGCCAATTAGTTTCTCAGGAATATTAGAGTTCTTCTCAGGATATTTACCTGTAGGCTAAATGTTTTACCATTTGCAAAGCAATGATGTATATTCTAGCTACTTAGAGGCCAGTGAATGCACTGACTTCAGCCTCATATGATCCAAGGCTTACAGTGCAGCCTCTCTAGTTAAAGGTAATGTGTCTAACTAGCAACAACAGAGAACACCCACTTAGGTGGAGATGGGGGAATTAGAGAGGGAAAGGGATCTCAAAAATATAAAGAGAGTTTCCTCAGCAGAATCACTATCTTATAGCTGATCACATCTCTTGTGTGAAGAACAGAGAATTGTTAATTAAATTATTAATTGTTAAAAGGTACTGGGAGGGGGGTTCATGTTTGGGAACACATGTAAGAATTAAAGATTTTAAAATTTAAAAAAAAAATAAAAATAAAAATAAAGGTACTGCATATATGAAAGCTTGTAATTATGAAGACTCATATCACAACTGCCATGCAGTACTGAGGGAATATTTTAAATTTAGCAAAAGAGAATCAATAAAACTGATTCCAACAGCTTAACAACCATTATCAAAGTGAATTATTCTGTGTGAAATTGTGACCCCCAATTTCATTATTTTGGATACAATTACAAGCATATTCTTACCATTTTAAAAATCTCAAACCCGTTGTATCTATAGTTAAATTTCCCCTAAATGACCTCACAATTCTAGAAGTGTCCATAAAGTGTAAACGTTTTTTTGTTAAGTAAGTTTTCAATCATGAAAAAAAAACGATACAAATGAACTTATATGTAAAACACAACTAGACTCACAGGAATAAAGAACAGATTTATGGTCACTGAAGGGGAAAGTAGGAGGGGAGTGAATTGGGAGCTTGGAATTGACACACACACACTACAGCAGACTGAACTTCTGAGCAGGCTGAACTAACTGCTAGATTTTGTTTTAAACACCAAAGATACAAAATAAAAGCAAAATTTTCTAGTTTCAAAATTACAGTAGCAGAGAATATTGACATAAAGTCATTTAGAAACAGAATGGCATGTATTAAAACAGAGGTTTCTACAGGGAGTTGAAAGGACGTAAGGGCATGATAATCAGCTATACATGGAGAAGTTAGGAAAAGCTTCTCTGTTCTCCTAGTTAGTGATCTCACTCTCTTAATAGAATCATTATAATATATCCAGATCAAGATGAGACGAATGATTGATATAACTTTAAAAAAAAATGTAGGCATAAATGTCATCATGTATCCACCTGCCTTCCTGAGCTCTCCACTTAAATGTCTTATTTGGTATCAAATTTAGCATATTCATAACTGAACTCTTGGTGTCCCATTCTTAGCCTGTTCCTCTCGAGCCTTCTAAACTTAGTGAATGATCTTCATGTAGGTTCAGCCAAGAACCTAAGTATCTTTTCAAGTGTGCTTCATCTCCATCAAATGTTCTGGCTCTGAATTTCCACAGCCCTCCTTCTCATGGACTTCACTGAGGATTTCCCTAACCCTCTTTCTGACAGTGGTCATCTTGTTTTGCTTATCTATTTTCTAGTTTTGTTATTCTCATTTATTTTACTTATTTTCCCTCTACTTTTAAAACATTGCCCTGAGATGTCCTCTTCATTAACTGGCATACATTTTGATTTTCTTTTAATATTTGGCTATTAATTTCTGTGTATTGACAAACACTTGTTTAAATTCTAAAATAAAATAAACTTAGGTACTTAGGAAAAAATTAGGAGTTAAGCAGTTATACTCTTATACATACCACTGGTGAATAGGTAAAAAATATAGCCCTATAATGTTAAGAAGAAGTAATTTCCTAACAATGTAATTTTATTACATGATAAGTTAAATTTTAAAAGTCCACATGATAAAACATTCCACTGTAGAACAATTTGAATTCTATTTCTTGTGAAGATTTATGTGAAAAAAATGCTTTTGGAAGACCACCATACATAAAGAGGAACCATAGAACATATAGTGTTTCTGGGTTATAATTTTAAGCATACTGATTATTGAAATTTTTAAAACTAAATATTCCTTTACAAAATTGGTCTGATTACTCTAATTTTACTTGGGTATTTATAAAGGCAATATGACTAGAATTTATGAATTCTGTCATGTAATGTTAATATGTATCTGCTCATTTAAATGGAAAAGTTGTTACTTCTGAGGCCTCAGTTTTCTCAAATAGCTCAGAAATAATAATTTTTTGAAGACTAGATTGGATAATTCTTTGAGATTATCTCTTCCTTTAGGTAGTATATTGAGTTAATTTTTAGCAAATGCATATTTACTGGATAGCTAGTAATCAGATTAGATATTTTGCTAATAGATATGCATAACATGGAGAAGGAAATGGCAACCCACTCCAGAATTCTTGCCTGGAGAATCCCAGGGATGGGGGAGCCTGTTGGGCTGCCATCTGTGGGATCCCAGAGTTGGACATGATTGATGATACTTAGCAGCAGCAGCAGCAGCATGCATATTATATACTTTTATTAGATTCCTTATCTGTTATATATTTTATCAGATTCAAAAAGGACATGTAGCACATAGTATTTAAGATTTGATGCAATATTTATAGTATAATAATCTAAAACAACTCACGAGACACAGTATCAGAAAGCCAGATTTTAAAGTGAAGATTTCATTAATTTTCCAATTTTTATGGCATAAGGCATAATAATAAATTCATTTTGAAAGTTAAATATGTAAAGGGAAAAATATTGAAAGGGAAAACTAAGGGAAAGCACCAATTTTACCTCAGTAATTTGTTTTATTGCTAGTTATTTGTGGTATTTAACAGTTCAATGAAATTTGGTCTATGAGGTAATTGGATCAAGAAAGAAATTGCTTTAATTGTTAGAAAGTCTCTTTCCTTAAAATTGCTTTGTTTAATAATATTTATTATCCTTCCATTTCTTGGTAGGTTCTGTCTTAGACCCAGGGAGCACAGGTGAATAAAACTGGAATAATGCTGCCTTCATGAAATTTAAACTTTAATGAGAGGATACACACAATTAGAAAAATCTCTTGATTTTTCTGATGTTGAAATTAACATATTTCCTTCTAATCTTTCATAAAAGATGTTGAAGTAATTGGACTAGTTTAGGAAATAAAAATTATATAAGCCAGTAATTTTACTTTCTTAGGCTGGTGTTAGAAAATTGACAATTTGGGAAATACCTAACTAAGCTTATAGTTCATTGCTTATATCCTAATGAAAACATGTGGGAAAACACATATCATAGTACCTCCTTTCCATCATCAAGACAAGTTTGTGGATTATATCCTACGTCTGCCATGTTTGTACCAGTCTCCAATTTTGACACTAAGCCTCATCTAGACATGTCACTAGGAGTGCATAATATGACAAATATTTAGCTTTTTGCTGTACTGAACTGCTAATGATCACTTATTGCAACTATTTCTTTAAGACCCAAAGAAGGGTGTATTCAATCAGTCTCACATGCAAAAAGTGCAGACTTGCCATTTAGTGATGACAGAAGGTAACTATAGGATATATTAAAAAAAACTATCTACAAATATTTATGAAGTAGTTACTCTGAAGCACTGGCAGAGATACAAATATGAATTAGATATTTAATTTGAGCTGAGGAGCTCAAAATACACTGAGGGAGACAAGGCACATAAACAACTAGTTTTAAGAAGAGCAAATTTCAAAAAGTCAGAGTGAGTTATATAGCATGTGCTGAACGTGCACACGATAAAAAAGGAACTCTGATAAGTAGATCTAGGAAGTTTGGTTGTAAGTATTGGAATTTGAACTGTTTTCCTACAAGACTAGTAGACTTTTAATGGTCAGAAAACTGGGGGCAAGTTTATTATTTTATCACATTTATACAGTAAAAAGTATTATGAATTAAAGGAGAAATCATTAGCTGACACGTTGGATATAGGGAAGGTGAACTAGGGAAAAGCACCTTTAGAGGAGATACCCCACCATATTCCTCTTATTTCATTGTGGTATAGAATAGTCTACATCTACCTGTGTGAGACCTGGATTGGGAAGATCCCCTAGAGGAGGGCATGGCAACCCACTCTAATATTCTTGCCTGGAGAATTCCATGAACAAAGGATCCTGGTAGGGTCACCGAGTCAGACATGACTAAGTTACTAAGCACAGCAAAGCACCATGAATTCATTGAATATTTGTTTGAATGTTAATTATTGAAAAAATAATTAGACCAGTTATAGAATGGTCTTGGAAACTATACACAGGAATATTTAAAATATGTTCCTTTAATTTATGAGAAATGGGGCATATTTTAAAATATTTTGAGGATATGTGACAGATACCACTAATTGGATACTGAACACTTAAATGACTATTTCTCTTTCAGTAATACAGTCTCCACTTTTTTACAGAGCAGTACGTTTAAAGAATAACATTTGTCCACCTTCCATCCAAGAAAAATCAAATGACACAGTTCTGGTCACAGATAAAGACTGAAGTCACTGGATGCTGCTTGTAGGAGACCCTGTAAAGGATGCCTTCATGGGTGGTTTATTCTCTTGCCTTTTCTCAGTATGTTTGATTCTCCAGCACCCTAGTTTTGAAAATGGAGAGTCATGTAACTCTTTATGAATGGTAGAGCATAACACTGTAAATATTAGACTAGTTTCCTGGTGACGTCTTGGAACTGTCATAAGAATCCTGGACTGATATATTCCAAAATTCTTATTTATGTGTGAAAAGCAAAACTGATTTGTTTAATACATTGTTCTCAGGTTTTTTTAATTTGGAATTAAATAATTTTGAAATGGTATAGACACTGAATTACATGACATAATTTAGAAAGTTAACACCATTGACGTGGCAAAGAATGGATTGAAATTTGGAGATGTTTGCATGAAGATCTGGAGATTTGCAAGAAGAGACTGGCTAAAATTATGTTACTCAGGTTTAATGACATCTTTCCCACTGTTTAAGCTGACATTTTCCCTATCACTGTCTAACAAGTAGTCCTTGTATAGTGTCACTAGTATGCCTTTCCCTAGTCTCCATTCAGAATTAATCCCTTTTTTATATGCTTATTTTGGTCATAATACTCTTGCTTTCCCAAACCTAAACTCCCTTCTTTGGTGAATAGAGCCTAAATTTTTTTCTAGAAAACAAATGTATCCTGGGAGGTGTGCCATACATGGTGTAAACCAATAATAGCCATCCTGTTTGTTTTGAATGATAAATGTTTTCTTTGGTTTGTGTGCAGCTATGAATGCCTGTTATTATACTGGGAGAGTCTTCTTAAGGATTCCAATAAATGTTTTGTTTCATTGAGAAAAGAAAAGAGCCTTTGTAGAAAATTAACTTTATCACCCTCTTGCTTCTGCTTTTCAATGTACTGCTGATGCTTGAAGCTACAGCAGTCATCTTGGGACTATGAGGCAATAAACCTAAGCATGAAATGTCAACATGCCACTGATAGAAAAATTCCAGGTTGTTCTTCGTGAATCATTCCTGAAACCATCCATCTCTAGACTTCATGTCTTGTTGTTAAAAGATGTCTTCTATTTGCTAAAATTATTGACTAATACGGAAAGCAAATGTTTATTAAGTTTTACTGTGCAATGCTTGTTTTAATGCATTATCTAATTTTCACCTAGTCTAGTCATTTTCATGGTCTAGTCAAGGCTATGGTTTTTCCAGTGGTCATGTATGGATATGAGAGTTGGACTGTGAAGAAAGTTGAGTGCCAAAGAATTGATGCTTTTGAATTGTGGTGTTGGAGAAGACTCTTGAGAGTCCTTTGAACTGCAAGGAGATCCAACCAGTCCATTCTGAAGGAGATCAGCCCCGGGAGTTCTTTGGAGGGAATGATGCTGAAGCTGAAAATCCAGTACTTTGGCCACCTCATGCGAAGAGTTGACTCATGGGAAAGATTCTGATGCTGGGAGGGATTGGGGACAGGAGGAAAAGGGGACGACAGAGGATGAGATAGCTGGATGGCATCACCGACTCGGTGGACGTGAGTCTGAGTGAACTCCAGGAGATGGTGATTGACAGGGAAGCCTGGCGTGCTGCAATTCATGGGGTCGCAAAGACTGAGCGACTGAACTGAACTGAATTTGATATGTGACATTCTACTTTTAGCTTCTCTCTTCACACCAAAAATTGTCTTTTCTGAAGAAATTATGTAAATAGGAACATGAAAATAGGATTTGTTGTTTTTGACACGTCATTTTATTGACCTCACATAATATTTAACAATCTATATCACAGTAGCTCTTAGGTAATTTGCAAAGGTAAAATTCATAAATAACTAACAGAAGTTCATATTGAAAAATTTTCTGAGTTTTGATTAGTTTCCACTGTTAAAATTTTCCTGGAATGTGACTTTTCAAAACAAAAATAAACAATTTCAGCTGTTTTCTTGAAATTCAAGTCATTTGATCTATTTGTAACAGAACAAAAAGATTTTCAAGGTCATACTTAAAAAATCTGCTGATTTTTTATTAAATTGAGTCTTCAAAAAGGCTTTTTCCTTCACTGGAATAACATTTTTGAGCATTTATGGCAGTTTTATCCATTATTTTAATAATTGCTGCTGCTAAGTCACTTCAGTTGTATCCAACTCTGTGTGACCCCATAGATGGCAGCCCACCAGGCTCTCCCATCCCTGGGATTCTCCAGGCAAGAACACTATAATTACTCTTTAATAATTTTCAAATAATCTATTTCTCAATTAAAATTTAATAAAGTGAGTTATCTATATATTTAGTATCTCCATTTAAAAGATTTTTTAGCAATATCATGGTTTGTTCATATATTCCCTAATATGCTTGTTTATATAGAATTCTTTATATGTTTCTCATTTGATTAGTAAAGTACAGATTATTTTCTTAGTAATATTATAAAGATTGTCATATTTAAAAAGTAATTGAAATTTCAGTTTCTAGTACTCTGCGTAGGAATTACTAGACATGACACACACCGAAAACTGGTATATTTTATTTATTTCTTGATTTGAGTATATTTAACCTCTGCTTTTGGTTTTCTGTTGAGATATTCTTAAGTGTATAACATCATTTTGTCTAGGTAAATAATTCACTGTAGTAAGTCTCTTGGTTAGTGGTGAAAAGAGTGCAAATATGTGGAACTAGTTATAAATTGAGCCTTAACTTCTGTCAAGTTTATTGTGACTTTATGTAATATATTAATCTGAATTTTAAAATTAAATGCTTCTCTGATTAATATGAGCAATGTAAAATTTTATTTAGAAAAGAGTTCTGATGGAAAAGCAATTAGTCAGAAGTATTTGTAAGGTTAAAGGAGAAAAATTTAAAAATTTATGTAATAGCTGAGTCAAATGGATGCAAACTATAAATTGAAAATTAAGAATAAACTGTTGTATTTGTGAATATTCAGCTGTTTGGAACTTTGTTATTAGAACTCCTCTGTTTATCATATGCCTATATATTATACTAGAATTTTGGTCTGCAGAGTAAATTTTTTATAGTATGCTTAAATTCATTAGAAAATTAACTTGAGAAATAAAAATTCTAGTGTAAATATTAAAATATACAAAATGCTGATAAACTGCAAATAAATACTTTCCCTAATAATTTAGTAAATAAAAATATAACATAATAAATACAAACCAAATAATCATTTATTTCAAACATTGATTTATTGATTAAGCACCACAAGCTGGATATGACTGACATTGTACCTGTGTGTAGGTTTGTGTGTATATAACAAAAATGCATATAACATATGCTAACATACATGTTTTATATGTATGTGTATAAATATATAAATATATACAAAATGAGAAATAACTGTCCTTTTTTAATTAGATGTGTTTGTGTGTATGTGCATGCTTATTTGCACATGTGTATATTTTATATATCTAGAGACCTTAAAGTTTCTCTTCTATTGATAAAGTCAAGTAAACAATTTTACCTTGTCTAATTAAAGTTTATAAAAACATTTTTTTATAAGTTAAAATTGTTGTCGTTCAGTCTCTAAGTTGTGTCTGACTCTTTGTGGCCTGATGGACTGTGGCACACCCGACTTCCCTGTCCTTTAATGTCTTCCAGAGTTTGTTCAAACTCATGTCCATCGAGTTGATGATGCCATTCAACCGTCTCATCCTCTGTCACCCCCTTCTCCTCCTGCCCTCAATCTTTCCCAGATTCAGGATCTTTTCTAGTGTGTTAGCTCTTCACGTCAGGTGGCCAGATTATTGGTGCTTCTGCTTCAGCATCAGTCCTTCCAATGAATATTCAGGGTTGATTTCCTCTGTGATCGACTGGTTTGATTTTCCTGCTGTCCGAGGGACTCTCATGGGTCTTCTCTAGCACCACAGTTTGAAAACATCAATTCTGTGGCAGTCAGCCTTCTTTCTATTTAGTCTAACTCTCGCTTCGTACATGACTACTGGAAAAACCACAGCATTGATTATATGGACCTTTGTCAGCAAAGTGATATCTCTGCTTTTCAATATGCTGTCTAGGTTTGTCATACCTTCCTTTCTAAGGAACAAGCATCTTTTAATTTCATAGCTGTAGTCACAATCTGCAGTGATTTTGGAGCCCAAGAAAATAGTATCTGTCACTTTCTACTTTTTCACCTCCTATTTGCCATGGAGTAATGGGACTGGATGCCATGACCTTAGTCTTCTGAAAGCTGAGTTTTAAGCCAGCTTTTCTAATGTCGTCTTTTACCCTCACCAAGAGGTTCTTTATTTCCTCTTTGCTTTCCTCTGCTTTCTGGTATTATCTGCCTATCTGAGGTTGTTGATATTTCTCCCTGCAGTCTTGATTCTAGCTTGTGTTTCATCCTGCCCAGTGTTTCGCATGCTGTACTCTGCATATAAGTTAAATAAGCAGGGTGACAATTTGCAGCCTTGTTGTATTCCTTTCCCAATTTTGAACCAGTCTGTTATTACATGTCTGGTTCAAATTGTTGCTTCTTGATTTGCATTCAGGCTTCTTAGGAGACAGGTAAGCTGGTCTGTTATTCCCATCTCTTTAAGAATTTTCTAGAGTGTGTTGTGATCCACACAAAGACTTTAGTGTAGTCAATGAAGCAGAAGTAGATGATTTTCTGAAATCCCCTTGCCTTCTGTGTAATCCAACAAATGTTGGCAATTTGATCTCTGGTTCTTCTACCTTTTCTAAACCCAGCTTGTACATCTGGAGGTTCTTAGTTCATGTGCTGCTGAAGCCTAAGCTTGAAGGATTTTGAGCATTATGTTGCTATCATGTAAAATGCTCTCCAACATAAAAATGCGTAAAATGATTTTGTTTTCATTAGTGTTTAATGAATAGGTGTTTGTTTGGCATGAAATTTATTACAGAATGCAAATTAGCATTTATCTACCAATCAGTAGTTAATGGGGTTGTAAATCTGATAGTTGTGATTGTTACACATCTTATTAAACCATTACTAAGAATTCATAAAACAGAGTTGAAAGTTAAGCTTTTTTGTTGATAGAGGCTATTATTCTGAGAACAATAAAGGACTCATTCATTAAATTCTCTTAAGTAAGCAATATTTCAGAGAAAAAGTAGTGGATTATAATTATTAGGTAGAAGCAAGTTATCTTACTATTATAGGAGGTAAAGTTCAGTCTTTCATGTATTTTGGTAGCATTCTAATTTTCATAGATGGTTATTAGTTTTTTGTTTCTTTTTACATGTCTATAAATACACTGTCATGTTTCCCAGAGAGGAGAGGAAAGGAAAGGGAGGACACTGTTTTAAAACAAGCATTAATTGTGGCTAAAATCAAGATATATTTGAGTATCTGAGCAAAATCAGGCTCAGATAAAAGTAAATTCTCTCACATAACGGGCTGTCCAGAGAGAAGAGAGACTTTACAATTTCATGATTTGATGGCTCCATGACATTACAGAACCCAGGGCCTTTTCAGTTTTCCCTTTGAATCAGTGTTTACCTTCCTCATTGCTGGGTTCATTATCAGGCTCATATAAGAGATCACCTTATCTTTGACAAAGGAGACAAGAATATACAATGGAGTAAAGACAATCTCTTTAACAAGTGGTGCCAGGAAAACTGGTCAACCACTTGTAAAAGAATGAAACTAGATCACTTTCTAACACCCCACACAAAAATAAACTCAAAATGGATTAAAGATCTAAATGTAAGACCAGAAACTATAAAACTCCTAGAGGAGAACATAGGCAAAACACTCTCAGACATAAATCACAGCAGGATCCTCTATGATCCACCTCCCAGAATTCTGGAAATAAAAGCAAAAATAAACAAATGGGATCTAATTAAAATTAAAAGCTTCTGCACAACAAAGGAAAATATCAGCAAGGTGAAAAGACAGCCTTCTGAATGGGAGAAAATAATAGCAAATGAAGCAATTGACAAACAACTAATCTCAAAAATATACAAGCAACTTATGCAGGTCAATTCCAGAAAAATAAACGACCCAATCAAAAAATGGGCCAAAGAACGAAATAGACATTTCTCCAAAGAAGACATACGGATGGCTAACAAACACATGAAAAGATGCTCAACATCACTCATTATCAGAGAAATGCAAATCAAAACCACAATGAGGTACCACTTCACACCAGTCAGAATGGCTGCGATCCAAAAATCTGCAAGCAATAAATGCTGGAGAGGGTGTGGAGAAAAGGGAACCCTCCTACACTGTTGGTGGGAATGCAAACTAGTACAGCCACTATGGAGAACAGTGTGGAGATTCCTTAAAAAATTGCAAATAGAACTCCCTTATGACCCAGCAATCCCACTGCTGGGCATACACACCGAGGAAACCAGAATTGAAAGAGACACATGTACCCCAATGTTCATCCCAGCACTGTTTAGAATAGCCAGGACATGGAAACAACCTAGATGTCCATCAGCAGATGAATGGATAAGAAAGCTGTGGTACATATACACAATGGAGTATTACTCAGCCATTAAAAAGAATTCATTTGAATCAGTTCTGATGAGATGGAGGAAACTGGAGCCGATTATACAGAGTGAAGTAAGCCAGAAAGAAAAACACCAATACAGTATACTAACACATATATATGGAATTTAGAAAGATGGCAATGACGACCCTGTATGCAAGACAGGAAAAAAGACGCAGCTGTCTATAACGGACTTTTGGACTCAGAGGGAGAGGGAGAGGGTGGGATGATATGGGAGAATGGCATTCTATCATGTATACTATCATGTAAGAATTGAATCGCTAAGCTATGTCTGACGCAGGATACAGCATGCTTGGGGCTGGTGCATGGGGATGACCCACAGAGATGTTATGGGGAGGGAGGTGGGAGGGGGGTTCATGTTTGGGAACACATGTAAGAATTAAAGATTTTAAAATTAAAAAAAAAAAAAAGATACTCCTCCCCCCCCCCCCAAAAAAAATTATCTCTTTAAGAAGATAAAGTAGCTGAATCTCCCTCACGCATGCTGCACTCTTCATAGTGGATTGGGAGAATGGCATTCTATCATGTATACTATCATGTAAGAATTGAATCGCCAGTCTATGTCTAACACAGGATACAGCATGCTTGGGGCTGGTGCATGGGGATGACCCTCAGAGATGTTATGGGGAGGGAGGTGGGAGGGGGGTTCATGTTTGGGAACACATGTAAGAATTAAAGATTTTAAAATTAAAGAAATAAAAAACTATAAAAAGAAAAAAAAAAAAGAGATCACAACCAGAAATGATACCTTTTTCATGGTAAGGCAACTTTCCCCAAGGACTTCCTAATACCAACCTTCCAATCATATTGTCAGATTTGGATGTTTGTCCCTCCCTGAAGTTATCACTGGAAACGGAAGCAGGATTTCTAAGACTGGCTTAGGTTCATCATCTGGTGTGAGATGGTGGCATTTTGATATTTTAAAACTTTTATACATTGAAACAATATAAAATAATGATGCCTGGACCATAATTTTATAGTCTCCCAATATAAACATATGGTAAAAATGGGAACTTTTATCTCAAGACTCCAAACCTAGTAAACGTTTTCAGGTACTGAGTCCAAAGTGTGCCCGGTGTACCCTAGAGGGAGATGTGGTTGACCTGAATGACATAGTAATACATAACAGGCATTCTTAGACTTTTTTAATATCATACACTGATTTTGAAAAATAAATCAATTTACATTGTAATGGCACAGGATAAAGTGGCCTAAACTTACAAAATTAATAAAGTCTTTTTTTTTTTTAAATTTCTGTCCAATTTACAGTGGTTATGGTTTAGTGTTTTCTTTTGGATTTTTGCCCATTGTATTGTGGTCAGGGTGATCTGGAAACACCTAGATCTATTTGAAGAATATCTTTCATTGAGTTACATCATGGTTTTAATTCCATAAATTTTCATTGAAAAATTATGTAAGAGATAGCCTTACACAGCCACTGTCGGGGCTGGGGATCCAAAAAAAAAAAAAACCTCATTTTTAAAAGTTACATAGATGTTATTGAAAACACTGTCCACCACAGTTCTGTAAAACCCAAGTGAAAACTTTCCTTTAGAATTAATTACTTTAAAGCTTTTGTATCTCTGTTTTTCTTTTGTATTAACTGAAAATCTTGTGACAGGTTTGTGAATCTTTTTGTTTTGATTGTCAGAGATTCACAGCCAAATTTAAGGAGTTTTAAATATTGGAAAGAAAATTAAAGGTTGAGAAATATTTATTTTTTATCTCAGTCATAGCTTCCTGCTATTTATATTCTCTGTGGTTCAGTCATTTTTAAAATATTTTATTAAATTTGATAACATTTCTACAAGCTGACTCACAAGTTAGTATTAAAAGGCAAGAGACAGATCAATATGCAGGTAAATAGCTATATTTTGTATTAGGTAAATTATGAAGGTAAGTTAATTAGTCCTAGAATGTTGTATAAAAAAGTAGGAGTTATATATATGTTTGTTATTGTTATAAGTGGCTCATTTGGACAGCACTTAGAGTGATCTAGCCTGTTACCATTTCTGTTTTAACTATAAATACATCCACAAAATTTATCACTTTATGTAAGTTAAACTTTAGTTGCTATGATACTTGAGAATTAATTACTTCTGAAATTAGGAACAAAAATCTCATATAAGGTAAATCCAAAATAAAAATTTGTGTTGCTCTCTTTCTCGAATAAACTCAGTTTTGGATAGAGTTTTGTGACACCATGGTATGGAAGAACTTATGTGTTTATTTACTTTATAATTAACACAAGGTAAACAAACACCTTAAATATTTAGATCCAGTATATTTTCATTATGATTCTGACCCTACTCCACTGTATGTCAAATCCATATCTCTTATAATGGATTGTAATCCATCATAATATATTTGAGGTAATTATGATGAAGTGAGGCTTTAATATTAAATAGTATATTGTGATATCCACAACATAGAGTTTAAAAATAGATCTGATAAAAGAGAAAATTTTTACAAATTTGTTCTTATGAAGTATATGTTATAGGAAACTACTACTGTAAGTCATGGCTAGATATTATGACTAAATCATAACCACTTTTGACAAGAAAATGAAACAGAAATGATGTATATACTTATAGTTAGCCTCAAGAGTAATCTCTGAATATGTTTATGCTGAAACTAGGAAAAGAACTAGTGTGCCTGGAATTCCTGCACTTTTTAATATTTGTGGCTTGGAGAGGCATCAGTTCAGTTCAGTTCAGTTCAGTTGCTCAGTTGTGTCTGACTCTTTGCAACCCCATGAATCGCAGCACGCCAGGCCTCCCTGTCCGTCACCAACTCCGAGTCAATTTAGACTCACGTCCATCAAGTCAGTGATGCCATCCAGCCATCTCATCCTCTGTCGTCCCCTTCTCCTCCCACCCCCAATCCCTCCCAGCATCAGAGTCTTTTCCAATGAGTCAGCTCTTTGCATGAGGTGGCCAAAGTACTGGAGTTTCAGCTTTAGCATCATTCCTTCCAACGAAATCCTAGAGCTGATCTCCTTCAGAATGGACTGGTTGGATCTCCTTGCATTCCAAGGGACTCTTAAAAGTCTTCTCCAACACCACAGTTGAAAAGCATCAATTCTTCAGCACTTACCCTTCTTCCCAGTCCAACTCTCACATCCATAGATGATCATAGGAAAAACCATAGCCTTGACTAGATGGACCTTAGTCAGCAAAGTAATGTCTCTGCTTTTGAATATGCTATCTAGGTTGGTCATAACTTTTCTTCCAAGGAGTAAGCATCTTTATGAGAGGCATAGAGAAGTATAAATATAGGGACATGTAAAGTATAATATACTTATTTTTTATGTATCTCTATTTCCATATATAATATGTGATTTTTTGAGATAACACATTTCAAAATATAAGGATGAAACTGAAGAGGAACAAGAACAAAGAGTGTGTTGGTGTAACATAAACTATATATCATTATTAAGGAACATAAAGGCCTTTCCAAGTATTTGATCTACTGAGAGAAAGAAAAGAAGACTTTGGGTACTACTCTGGCAATGCTCTGATTGGAGCGATGGCCCAAGGTAAGACAATAATAAGGAGTAAAGAGAAAGAAGGAGAAACAGAAGAAGACAGAGAAGAAAAAAGAGAGGAAAAAGAGGGAGGTATTTTGTGTACAGTTGAATTAATTCAAACATTTATAGGTAGATTGAATTTTCAGAGTTTTAACAGTGTAAAATCTTATCTCCATATATTTGGATAAAATTATACAGAATCTTCATCTGGAAGATAATGTACAAAACTAGGTTAATGTAATGTGCAAAGACAAGAGCGTAATTGGTATTGGTTCAAGTATACAAATAATTGAAGAAACATCCTGTAAATATTTAGATTAGGTAATTGGGTAATTTTTCAAGAACAGTAAGTTGCATAATATGTAATGAAATTAATAGTAAGGGGGAGTTTTTCTATTTGGAATAAGGATTTTCCAAGTAATAACTACTAATACTTATAGCACTTATTATATGCCAAACATTGTCCTGTTTTAGAATATCAATTAAGTGTCTCGACAATCATCTGAAGTAGTTCTAATATCATTCCTATTTGCATGTAAAGAAAATAAGTCTCAAAAAGCTTAAGTGTATTTCCTAAGGTCACACATAGAGAGCATATATTTTAAAAGGCAGAGTTTGGTGCTTCACCTAAAGGTCAGTTGGCTCTGGATTTTTGTTATTTAATACTATGAAGAGACATTTGTTGTTGTTCAGTCACTAAGTTATGTCTGACTCTGCAATCCCATGGACTGCAACATGCCAGGCTTCCCCATCCTTCACTTTCTTCTTGAGTGTGCTCAAACTCATGTCTCTTGCATCAGTGATGCTATCCAACCATCTCATCATCTGTTGCACCTTTCCCCTTCTGCCCTCAATCTTTCCCAGCATGAGGGTCTAAGGTACAAAAGATTAAAAAGACAAGAAATACAACAGCTTGATAGACTGAAGAGTGGAGTTATTATGGTCGTGGTTTAGGGGTGAGCATATTCCTGTTTTGTGTTGTCGTTTGGGAAAATATTCCAAATTAGATTTGAATAATTGAAGGACAAAAGAAGCTAGCTAATCAGTGACTATGAGCTTATGGAAAATAGGGAGCATGCTTTATTCTTGGTATCTCCACATCTTAACAGTAGAGTAGGAGCTCAGTAACAGGTTATTGAATGAAGACAGTTTAAGAAAGGCTGAAGAAAATAAGATTTGGAAACACCAAGAAATCTGATAAACAACTTTAAAGGTAAATATTTACATTAAAACTTTTGTGAAAATAATACTCCCATATTGAGAGTAATTGTAATGTAAATAATTAGATAATATAACTTTGGGAAAATGCAGAGTATTGCAGCACTGTTAAAAAGGAAACATCGAGAAAGGGACTTGAGAGATGATCCATATGTTCAATGTCTAAAACCTGCAGATGGGCAGATGACACTTAGAAGAAATTGTGACTAAGGAAAAGAAAAGTAAACCCACACCTATGTATAAACAATATAATATGGACAAAAATTAAATATACTAACAGGTAGCAATAAATCAAAAAGTAGTTAAGCATGGATACAGTAATTCTTTTTAAAATTTTCCCATTTACAATGCATTTCTTGCAATAAGAGCACTGGTCTCGTTTCTGAACTTGGGAGTTGTAGTGAAACTCAGAAGCAGGCTAGCATAGTATGACAGGTTGGTCTACTGATCTTGTAATCTACAGGGTGTGACCTTGGGAAAATCGCTTTAGTTCTCAAGGGTTTGGATTCTTGATGTTTTAAATAAATAAATCAGGTCATCTGTAATGTGGGTTCTAGTCCTGATATTTGTTACAGTGTGTTGGAAGTAACAGATTCCCAGTTTGACAGGCATACTCTAGATCATTACCATGTAAAGCATATACTAAAGACAATATAATGAGTTTTTTTTTGAGAAAGTAGAGATACAGAGGGAAAAATAATGTTTACAGAAGTATATAATTCTAGGTTGCAAAATAGAAAACATTTTTTGTTTTCTGCTGCAAATGATTTATAAGCCATTAAATAAGGCTGAGGAGATGCACATTCAATTTTACTTTATTCCTTAATTCAAAGGAGACTGCAGGCTTCCAGCAGCTGCCACATTAGCGTTTTGCAGGCACATGTACAGGCTTGAACTGTTTCTAAAATCCTTTTTTTCTGAGTGGTGATTAGTCAGTGATCATGAAATCATAGTGTTGGTACGAGCAAAAGAAAAAGAATGTCATGTCAATTTACAGCTTTAGAAATGCATTTCTAAATTAAATGGAAAAATATGCTAATACAATATTAATGCTTCACTTTAAAGATAGAGAAGTCAACACCTACAGAAGTTATGGTTTACGTTATCATCATTAACATGGCTGCATCACATATAAAGTATATATTAGGCTTTTTTCCATGTAACTTGCAGTCCAGTATATTATGTATCGAGCTTAATTGTAATGGCTTTATTAGAGGACTTGTAGCTTATATTTCATGAGATTTGTACTTCATGTTTACATTGTTAACTTTATCTAAAATTTTATTTGATAGATATAATATGCTGCAAATGATTAATATAATACTAATAAATAAGCAGAATAATGTTCTAGGTCATATGTAGCATTTATTAATACATTGAGAGTGGTGTCAAAATTTGTTTATGTACACAAGGCCAAGTTTTCTGCTACTAAAAAGCTTTAGTTATCTAGTTTAGCTTTGTAAATTTCATATATTAGTTCCTTACATCCTTTCTGTCTTTAGCAGTCTTTATCTGACCAGTTAGTTCCTTCTCCTTCACTGGTTAATCAGCTAATTCCCTGTTGTCCTGTGTCCTTTATTCCAGTTCTGTCTTAACGACCTTTCCTCATTAAAACTAACCTGCTCTGAGTCCCTATTCATTTTAATTTTATAACGAATGAATTCTTCACTTGGTTGAAATAGACAGGACATACAAGTTTCCTGAAATGCTTAAAACAAAGTTATCCAGACTACTCAAGGATTTTTGGAGATGGTTTCTAGGAATAAACAGTTGTTGTTGTTGTTGTTGTTGTTGTTTTAAATAGCTATTCATGTGGTTCTGTTGGATTTCTTTTCACTTATGGTTTCTTGAGAAATCTGTATGCAGGTCAAAAAGCAACAGTTAGAATTGGACATGGAACAACAGACTGGTTCCAAATCTGGAAAGGAGTATGTCAAGGCTGTATATTGTCACCCTGCTTATTCAGTTTATATTCAGAGTATATCATGAGAAATGCTGGAGTGGATGAAGCACAAGCTGGTATCAAGATTGCCGGGAGACCTATCAATAACCTCAGATATGCAGATGACACCACCCTTATGGCAGAAAGCGAAGAAGAACTAAAGGGCCTCTTGGTGAAAGTAACAGAGGAGAGTGAAAAAGTTGGCTTAAAACACAGCATTCAGGAAACAAAGATCATGGCATCTGGCCCCATCACTTCATGGTAAATAGATAGAGAAACAGTGACAGACTTTATTTTGGGGGGCTCCAAAATCACTGATGGTGACTGCAGCCATGAAATTAAAATAAATTTACTCCTTTGAAGAAAACTTATGACCAACTTCAGTTCAGTTCAGTCGCTCAGTTGTGTCCGACTCTTTGTGACCCCATGAATTGCAGCACGCCAGGCCTCTCTGTCCATCACCAACTCCTGGAGTTCACTCAAACTCACGTCCATCCAGTCAGTGATGCCATCCAGCCATCTCATCCTCTGTCGTCCCCTTCTCCTCCTGTCCCCAATCCCTCCCAGCATCAGAGTCTTTTCCAATGAGTCAACTCTTTGCATGGGATGGCCAGAGTACTGAAGCTTCAGCTTCAGCATCATTCCTTTCAAAAAGAACACTCAGGAATGACCAACCTAGACAGCATATTCGGAGAAGGCAATGGCACCCCACTCCAGTACACTTGCCTGGAAAATCCCATGGATGGAGGAGCCTGGTAGGCTGCAGTCCATGGGGTCGCTAAGAGTTGGGCACAACTGACCAACTTCACTTTTACTTTTCACTTTCATGCATTGGAGAAGGCAATGGCAACCCACTCCAGTGTTCTTGCCTGAAGAATCCCAGGGACAGGGGAGCCTGGTGGGCTGCTGTCTATGGGGTCACACAGAGTCGGACATGACTGAAGTGACTTAGCAGCAGCAGCAGACAGCATATTAAAAACAGAGACATTACTTTGCCACCTAAAGGTCTGTCTAGTCAAAGCTGTGGTTTTTCCAATAGTCATGTATGGATGTGACAGTGGGACTACAAAGAAAGCTGAGCACTGAAGAATTGATGCTTTTGAACTGTGGTGTTGGAGAAGACTCTTGAGAGTTCCTTGGACTGTAAGGAGATCCAACCAGTCCATCCTAAAGGAAATCAGTCCTGAATACTCATTGGAAGGAGTGATACTGATGCTGAAACTCCAAAACTTTAGCCACCTGAAGCAAAGAACTAACTAATTTGAAAAGACCATGATTCTCGGAAAGATTGAAGGCAAGAAAAGGGGACGACAGAGGATGAGATGGTTGGATGGCATCACCAACTCAATGGACAAGAGTTTGAGTGAATTCCAGGAGCTGGTGACGAATAGGGAAGCCTGGCATGCTGCATTCCTTGGGGTCACTAAGAGTCGGACATGACTGAGCGTCTGAACTGAACTGATGGTTTCCAAGTTAGTTTTATCGTTACTACTATTCTGTTACCATTAAATTGTTAATGATAAATAATGATAATATGTTACCTGTTTTCAATTACATTACCATTTCTGAAATACATTAAATATTTTAATCTCAGAGAAAGAGTAGTTGAAAATTTTATGCAGAATCAATGGAATGTTTCTCCAGAATTAACTTCAGAAACTAGGTTAATGCACATGTGGCTGACTCCTATTGAAATTCCTCAAACAGACCAATTTCATTTAAAGCCAGAACAATATCCATTATACAAGTTCATGGCAACAAATACAGAAAGGTGATTTGATGCACATTTGTGCATCCTTCATATGCAGGAAGCAGGTATGGTGGGAAGCAGTGTGTCTAAAACTTGGGATAACAGTTCAAATTCTGCCATGGTGGCTAAGTAATCAATGAGAATTGCAAAGATTCAGTTTTCTTACATAGAAAAATATAATAACTATACTAATTTCTGATTAAGTGCTAAGAGGACGAAAGGAGGCTATGTGAAAATGATAATGTAATTCAAATTACAGTTGACTTTTGAATAAGGAGAGTTTGAACTGTGTAGGTCTACTTATATGTGGATTTTTAAAAATTAATTTGTTTTAATTGGAGGATAATTGCTTTATATTATTGTGGTGGATTTTTGCCATACAGCAGCATGAATCACCCACAGGTCACATGTGTCTCCATATCCTGAACCCCACTCCCACCTTCCTCCCCACCCCATCCCTCTGGGTTGTCCCAGACCACTGGCTTTGAGTTCCCTGCTTCATGCATCGAGCTTGCCCTGGTCATCTATTTTACATATGTTTCAGTGCTGTTCTCTCAAATCATCTCACTCTTGCCTTCTCCCACATAGTCCAAAAGTCTGTTCTTTACATCTGTGTCTCTTTTGCTGCCTTGCCTATAGGAACGTCATTACCATCTTTCTAAATTTCATATATATGCATTCATATTCAGTATTGGTGTATCTTTTTCTGACTTACTTCACTCTATATAATATGCTCCAGTTTCGTCCACCTCATTATAACTGACTCAAATGTACTCTTTTTATAGCTGTGTAATATTCCCTTCTGTAATATGTACCATACTTCCTTATCCATTCATCTGCTGATGCTCATCTAGGTTGCTTCCATGCCATAGCTATTGTAAACAGTACTGCAGTGAACATTGGGGGACATGTGTCTATTTCAATTCTGGTTTCTAGAAAGAAATGCTGTTTGCTGGAATCTTGTTAAGGATTTTTGCACCTGTGTTCATCAGTAATATTGGCTTGTAGTTTTCTTTTTTTGTTTTTTTTTTTGTGACATCTTTGTCTGGTTTTGGTATCAGGGTGATGGTGGCCTTATAGAATGACTTTGGAAGTTTGCCCTCCTCTTTAGTTTTCTGGAAGAGTTTGAGTAGGCTACGTGTTAGTTCTTCTCTAAATTCTTGGTAGTACTCACCTGTGAAGCCATCTGGTACTGGGCCTTTATTTGTTAGAAGATATGTGGTTATAGTTTTGATTTCTATGCTTGTGAATTGTCTGTTCAGATTTTCTATTTCTTCCTGGTTCAATTTTGGAAGATTTTATAAAAATGTGTCCATTTCTTCCAAGTTGTCCTTTTTATTGGCATATGGTTGCTCATAGTAGTCTCTTATGACCTTTTGTATTTCTGTGTTATCTGTTGTGATTTCTTCATTTTCATTTCTAATTTTATTGATTTGATTCTTCTCCCTTTTTTTCTTGATGAGTCTTGCTAATGGTTTGTCTATTTTATTTATATTCTCAAAGAACCAGCTTATAGTTTTATTGATCTTTGTTATAGTCTTCTTTGTTTCATTTTTAGATATATCTGCTCTGATTTTTATGATTTCTTTCCTTCTACTTATTACTTTGTGGTTCTTCTATTCTTTTTCTAGTTGCTTCAGGGGTAAAGTTAGGTTGTTTATGTAATGTTTCTCTTGTTTCATGAGGTAGACTTGAATTGCTATGAACCTGCTTCTTAGTGCTTCTTTGTACTAAATCCCATAGGTTTTGGGTTGCCATATTTTTATTTTTATTTGTTTCTATGCATATTTTGATTTTTTTTATTTTTTCCATGATGTGTTGGTTATTCAGAAGCATATGTTTAGCCTCCATATGTTTGTGATTTTACAGTTTTTTTTCCTGTTAGTTGATATATAATCTTGCTTCATTTTGATCAGAAAAGATGATTGAAATGATTTGGTTTTTGTTTTTTTTTTTGTCTTTTTCTTTCTTTCTTTCTTTCTTTTTTTTTTTTTTTTTAAATTTAACAAGGCTAGATTTGTGGCCCAGGATGTGATGTATCCTGGAGATTACTCTGAGGGTACTTGAGGAAAAGGTGAAATCTATTGTTTTTTGGGTGAAATGCCCTGTAGATATCTATTAGGTCTAACTGGTCCATTTTATCATTTAAAGCTTGTGATTCCTTGCTAATTTTCTATTTGGTTGATCTATCCAAGGTGTGAGTGGGGTATTATACTCCACCACTATTATTGTGTTACTGTTTATTTCTCTTTCATACTTGTTAGCATTGAGGTACTAATATTAGTGTTAGTATTGAGGTGCTCCTATGTTGGGTGCATACATATTTGTAATTGTTTTATCTTCTTTTATTGATCCCTTGATCATTATGTAGTGTCATTTTTTGTCTCTTATCATGGTCTTTATTTCAAAGTCTAATAATCTGATATGACTATTGTTACTCCTGCTTTCTTTTGGTCTCCGTTTGCATGAATATTTCTTTCTAGCCCCTCACATTCAATATATGTGTATTCCTAAGTTTGAGATAGTGCTCTTGTAAGCAGCATACGTAGGGGTTTTGCTTTTGTATCCATTTGGCTATGCTTGGTCTTTTGGCTGGCACATTTAACCCATTAATAAATAAATGTATTTATTTCCATTAGTAAATAATGTAAGATGTATTTACATTAATAAATGTAAATAAATCATATTTAAGGTAATTATTGATAAATATGGTACCATTACCATTTACTTTGTTGTTTTGGGTTTGTTTTTATAAACTTTTCCTGTGTTTCCTGTCTAGAGAAGATCCTTTAGCATTTGTTGAAGAGATGGTTTCATGGTGCTGAATTCGCTCAGCTTTTGCATGTCTGTAAAGCTTTTGATTTCTCCTTTATATATTTATGAGATCTTTGCTGGGTAGAGTAATCTTGGTTGTAGGTTTTTCTCTTTCATCTCTTTAAGTATGTCCTGCCATTCCTTTTTGGCTTGAAGAGTTTCTATTGAAAGATCTGCTGTTATCTTTATGGGGATCCCCTTGTATATTGTTTGTTGTTTTTCCTTTGCTGCTTTTAATATTTGCTCTTTGTGTTTAATTGTTGTTAGTTTGCTTAATGTCTGAGGGTGTTTCACCTTGTGTTTATGCTGTTTGGGACTTTGGTATTTTGGAGTTTGCTGGCTATTTCCTTCCCCATTTTAGGGACGTTTTCGACTATTATCTCTTCAAGTATCTTCTCATGCCCTCTTTTTTTGTCTTCTTCTTCTGAGACACCTATGGTTTGAATGTTGTGGTGTTTAACATTATCCCAGAGGTGTCTGAGGTTGTCCTCATTTCTATTTTATTCTTTCCTCTGTACTTCGTCTATTTCCACTGTTTTGTCTTCTACCTCACTTATCCTCTCTTCTGCCTCAGTTATTATGTTTATTCCCTCCAGATTGTTTTTAATCTCAGTTATTGCATTGTTCATTATTAATTGACCCTTCTTTATTTCTGATAGGTCCTTGTTAAACATTTCTTGCATCTTCTCAATCCTTGTCTCTAGTATATTTATCTGTAACTCCATTTTGTTTTCAAGATTTTGGATCATCTTTACTATTATTATTCTGAATTATTTTTCAGGTAGACTCCCTATCTCTTCCTTTTTCATTTGGTTTGGTGGGGTTTTATCATGTTTCTTCACCTGCTGAATATTGCTCTGCCTTTTCATTTTGTTTAGATTGATGTGTTGGGGTGTCCTTTCTGCAGACTGGAAGGTTGTGTTTCCTCTTAATTGTGGAATCTGCTCCCTGTGAGTGGGGTTGGACCAGTGGCTTGTCAAGGTTTCCTGGTTAGGGGAACTTGTGTTGGTGTTCTGGTGGGTGGAGCTGGATCTCTCTCTGGAGTACAATAAATAGTCCAGTAATGAGTTTTGTAGTGTTTATGGGCTTGGTATGGCTTTGGGCACCATATCTTTTAAAGTTCAGGGATGTTTCCTGTTTTTCTGGAGAATTAACATGGTGTGTCTTGCACTGGAACTTGTTGGCTCTTGGGTGGAACTTGGTGTCAGTCTAGGTATGGAGACTTTTGGGTGGGCTCTTGTCTGTTAGTGTTCCCTGGAATCAGGTGTTCTCTGATGTTCTGGAGTTGAGCCTCCTGCCTCTGGATTTTGGTCCTCCTCTTACAGTATGCCCAAGACTTCTCCATCCATACAGCACAGAAGATAAAGCCCCTAGTTTAATGTGGAAACAGCTCTCCACAACCAGGAACACCCAGAGAGATTCACAGAGTTAGATAGTGAATAGAAGAGGGATGAGGAAGATAGGGGTGACCAGGAGGACAAAATGGAGAGTCAAAAGGGGAGAGAGCAATCAAGCAAGTGATCAAATCCCTAAGTGCTCTCCACAGCCAGGAACACCCAGAGAGATTCATAGAGTTATGTAGAGAAGAGAAGAGGGAGGAAGGAGATAGAGGTGAAACAGAGGAGAAAAGGGAAAATCAAAGGGGCAAGAGCAATCAAGTCAGTAATCAAATTCCTAAGTGAAAATGGATACTGAAGCTTAGATTCTTAAATGTACAAAATTGATAGCAAATTTGAAAAAGTAAAGATTAAAAACTTAAAATAGAGATTAGATTCTCAAAAATACCATATAAAGATACAACAGAATTGATCACAAAAATTAAAACTATATATTTATGGAAATTGTTTTTAAAAATAAGATTTTTTAAAGAAAGGTAATAGTAGGCTATAAAAATGAAAGTTAAAGACATAAAACTAAAATTTTTAAAAAGCGGTAATAGTTAAAATATATATAGGGAATTCTCTGCAGTTGTTGTGGGTAGTGTCGGGTCAATTCAGTATCAGATAGTGCTTATTCTGGCTTGTACTTATTCTCAAGATTTATAGTTGCGCCTCAAAAAATGCATAGTCTCGGCATTAACTGCATAGTTCTAATCTGTTGCACCTGTCACTTCAGGGGCAGTTCTCCCTTCTTTGTTTACTTTGGCTTCCTCTGTTTGCAGGTCTCTTCAATGTCTAATTTCCACCCTGACATGAGGGGGTAAGATGGCCACTTACTTAGGCTCACTTGTTCAGTTGTGCTGTGGAGAGGGAGGGATGCTACAAACAAATACCGTTGGCATGTGTGGGGAGTGCCTTCAGTGGATTGGTTTGCCACAGCCCAAGGCAGTGTGTATTTCCTGGGTCCACACTGCTCAGGCTCTGGGGTGCTCCACAACAGCACTATCTGAAGAGAGCCCTGCATTTCATGCCCTTCCCAGGTCTAAGCTGCTCAGGTTCTCCGACGCTTTGCAAGGGCATAGACCCAGATGGGCTGCGTTTTGTGCCCTTCCCTGGTCCAAGCAACTCAGATGAACGAGTGCTTCACGAGCACACTGTTCCAGTTGGGCCGGGCGTCTTCTGCCCCTCCCTAGTTCTGGCTGCTTGGTTTCCCAGGTGCACTATGAGGGCACAGTCCCAGGTGCGCAGTATGTCTCCTATGGGGAGCAGATCTCAGGCTGTGACACTCCTGGTGTGTGTGAACCATCCAGGTTCCCAGGAAGATATGGTTAGCAACTGGCAACCTGGTCAGTTTGATGAAAGATGTAGTCTCTGTGGCCAAGATTGCAACAGCCCCTTGCCTTCCAGCTCTGGCTGTTGCACACCTGCTTCTGCCTCTGGGGAGGGAGGAGTCTAAATGGGAGCAAACTTGCTCTCCTTTGTTTTTGGCTACGGCACAACCCTTTGTTCTTTGAGTGCACCTGGAGTCTCCATACAGCCTTAGACCCTTTTTCACAGGTTAGATCTTTTGTTGTTGTTGTTGTCGGGGGGGCTGGTCTCTGGCAGTCCCACGGTTTGGGTTGCTATGTCATGTTAGCCCACTCACATTGTCTTCAGTACATTCAAGCCCAGTCCTTGCCCTACAGACTGTATGTGTATGTATGTGTGTACTTCTGTTTTTCCCCAGTTATGTTGTCCTCTGAGATTTCAAAGCTCCCCACTGATGTGCCTGTTAGAGGGTTTCCTGTTGTGTGAAAACTTTTCCTCCTTCAAGACTTCCTCCCCAGGACGGGTCTCCATCCCTAAATCCTCTGCTTCTGTTTTCATCTTTTATATTTTTTTTCTACCTCCTTTCGAAGAGATCGGGCTGCCTCTGGGTGCCTGGTGTCCTCCGCCAGAGTCCAGAACTTGTTTTGTGAAAGTTGTTTCACGTTCAAATGATCTTTTGATTAATTTGTAGGGGAGAAAGTGGCCTCCTCTTTCTATTCCTCCACTATCTTGGGACTGCTCTGGGATTTTTTTCTGTATTAAATACTATAGTCTTACATGATCTGAGGTTGAACCCATGGATGCAGAACTGCAGACAGAATGACATATATAGAGGGCAAACTCTAAGTCATATGCAAAATTTAAACTCTGCATTGTTGAAGGGCCTTCTGCATTTATAAAACTATCAATTTGGGTGGGGATAAATTTAAACATGTTGTTCGGTCGCTAATTCATAAATATAAGATTTCCTTTTTTGTTTAGTAAGTTTGTTTTGAAAGTGCTAAAGAAGTAGTTTTATCTGATTAAGAACAAAGAGTCCTATTTAGGGAAATTCACTGGAGAAGAGTCAGAAACCATATGCTGGATGAGGGCCCTGGATAATGAAGAGGGAATTCAGGCCATGAGTCTTAAGAAAGATTGAATAAAAGTTGCCTTTCTTCTTTCTGCTAGAGAACTTGGCAGCCCAAAAGATCTCTTCAGATAGGTGACTTGGCAATTTACTTTTGGATAAAACAATTCCAGAGGAGTCATATGTAGTTTTGGCATAGGTTATTTAAGGACTTTGTCTCAGCAATACTAAATTTTTCAGGGCAAGGAAGTAGAACCTAGCAGAACTAGAGCTACTCTATAGTTTTAGAATCATAAATGGAGTGGGGATGAATGTGACAACTCTATTACATATACTATTAGTGGAAATTATTTCAAGGCTTATAATTTTAGTTTGTTTGACTTCAGTGTAGTTTACCATTGCTCCATACACTATTATCTGAAGTCTGTCACTCTGGCAAGTAGTTCTTTTCCCTGTAGAACAGTGTTTACCTCACTACCAGATGGTTTCTTTGATCTTGGAAGGTTCTCAGTGATTTTTATGTGCTAAACCCCATTGTAAGTTCTAGTCCTTATGTTTTCCATCAAAGAGCAGCTTTGATACAATTTCCCACTACTTTATTTTTCAGTTCTTTTGGAAATTACCTTGGAAAAATCAAGGCTTTTTCCTTCTATCCCAGACCTTATAAGGCTCAGTCTTTAGACCATGTCTTCTCTCTGTGTTACCTCACTGCAATCTTTTATTTAATATATTTTGCTATTGAAATATCATTGATTTAAAGACTGCTTTAAAAAATATTGAATAAAGTTGATTTACAACACTTTATTACTTTCTGCTGTATTGCAAAGTGTATCAGTTCTACATAGGATGACCCTCCCATTGATAGTCCAGAATTCTTCCTAAATTTGAGATGTCTATATTTAGTTTCCTCTGTAAATTTGTATATTCAATTTGCCTCACTGCTTGGATGTATAATAGGCATCTCAACATTGGTGCTTTAGTCTCTAGTTCATGTCCAACTCTTGGTACCCCATGGACTGTAGCCTGCCAGGCTTCTCTGTAGTATTCTCCAGGCAAGAATACTAGAGTGGGTTGCCATTTCCTTCTCCAGAGGTTCTTTCTGAACCAGGAATTCAACCAGGTCTCCTGCATTGGAGGCAGATTCTTTACCGACTGAGCTATGAGGCAACATTAAAATATCCAAAATCAAACTCATAATCTTTCTGCCAGGTTTGCATGTCCTTCTGGCTTTCCTTGCCTGTCTCTATAATGCTGGCTCCACCATTTCTGTTGTGAGTTCCGCAGGCCAAAAATCTTGGAGTCATTATTGATGCCTCTTTGTCTTATGCCCCATTTTCAGTCTGTCAGCAAAATATGGCGCTATATTGAAAAATGTTTAGAATCTGATAGCTTCCCACTACCTCCATTACTATAACTTTTGACTAAGTGCCACTATTTCTCTGCATTTTTGCAGTAATGCATGCATGCCAAGTCACTTCAGTTGTGTCCAACTCTTTGGAACCCTATGAACATTAGCCCACCAGGCTCTTCTGTCCATGGGGATTCTCCAGGCAGGAAGAATACTGGAATGGATTGCCACTGAAGAGTTTAAACAGAAGAGAATGGAATCTGATTTGGGATTACTAGATAGGTGTGGCAGGTAGGCCAATGTTGGAAGCTCAGTATAAACTAGAAGTTTATCTGCTTAAACCCTTCAGCACTTCCAACATTTCTTAGAGTAAAAGCTCTCATAATAGTTTACACAACTTGACAAAATCTTGGTTATATGTCCATTGTGACCAAAACTTCAGCTTCGTGTCCACTATCTAGCTGTTTGTTTTATAATAGCAGTGACATTTCTGCTGTAAATAAATCCGGGGACAAGTAAAGGATCTAACCCAATTCTCTAGTACCATGTCTAGAATATCATACTATGAATACTGCATGGAAACCTACTCCTTCATATATTTTCAATCTTTCTGGCAATACTACCTTATCAGTGAAAGCTGAAGACATTACTAAAATAGTATCTTCACCATCAGTACTCCTTGTCCCTTCCCTGCTTATTTTCCCTTGACACTTTTCATCGTCTGACTCCCTAAAACTTTTGTTTCTTTGTTGATTTTTTGTCTCTTTCCACTACTCCATTCTTTAAGGGCTATATAGCGTCAGGTAGAACAGTGCCTGGCACGTGGTAGATACCCAATACATACTTTTTGAAATAATGAGTCAAATAATTAATTAAGATACAGTAGTATTATCACATCTAATGTCCCAGAGGGATGGTATGGGGAGGGAGGTGGGAGGGGGATTCAGGATGGGGAACACGTGTACACCCGTGGTGGATTATGTTGATGAATGGCAAAACCAATACAATATTGTAAAGTAATTAGCCCTCAATTAAAATAAATAAATTTAAATAAAAAAGAAATAAAAAAATAAAATAAAAGGACTCAGTTCAGTTCAGTCACTAAGTTGTGTCTGACTCTTTGTGACCCCATGAATCGCAGCACGCCAGGCCTCCCTGTCCATTACCATCTCAAACTCACGTCGATCGAGTTGGTGATGCCATCCAGCCATCTCATCCTCTGTCGTCCCCTTTTCCTCCCGACCTCAATCCCTCCCAGCATCAGAGTCTTTTCTAATGAGTCAACTCTTTGTATGAGGTGGCCACAGTACTGGAGTTTCAGCTTTAGCATCATTCCTTCCAAAGAAAACCCAGGGCTGATCTCCTTTAGAATGGACTGGTTGGATCTCCTTGCAGTCCAAGGACTCTCAAGAGTCTTCTCCAACACCACAGTTCAAAAGCATCAATTTTTTGGCACTCAGCTTTCTTCACAGTCCAACTCTCACATCCATACATGACCACAGGAAAAACCATAGCCTTGACTAGACGGACCTTTGTTGGCAAAGTAATGTTGCTGCTTTTCAATGTGCTATATAGATTGGTCATGACTTTTCTTCCAAGGAGTAAGCGTCTTTTAATTTCATGGCTGCAATCACCATCTGCAGTGATTTTGGAGCACCAAAAAATGAAGTCTGACACTGTTTCCACTGTTTCTCCATCTATTTCCCATGAAGTGATGGGACCAGATGCCATGATCTTCGTTTTCTGAATGTTGAGCTCTAAGCCAACTTTTTCACTCTCCTCTTTCACCTTCATTAAGAGGCTTTTTCGTTTCTCTTCACTTTCTGCCATAAGGGTGGTGTCATCTGCATATCTGAGGTTATTGATATTTCTCCCAGCAATCTTTATTCCAGCTTGTGCTTCTTCCAGCCCAGCGTTTCTCATGATGTACTCTGCATATAAGTGAAATAAGCAGGGTGACAATATAGAAAAGCCAAAACACAGATTCTTTTTATTTCTTTGAAAATCACCATTATGTGCTTCTTTTTAAGTATAATCTTTTTTTCTCATGCTAAAGCTTAATCTTAAGTATGCATGTACGTATGTCAGAGAAGTTGGAACAGAGTGTGTGGTATCAGTACAGTGAATCACACTGAAGAGCTGCACTGTAAGTGGATTATGTGTCCAGAGCATGTACCTAACCCTGAAGAAGAGGGAAAGTTGTATGTATAAGTGGTGAAGAAATCGTCCTCAGTTACTAGGTTGTTACACTAGGTAGAGCCAGGAGGCCTGAGGCCTATTCCTCATGAAGTAAAAAACAAGCAACAGATAAAAGTACAAGATATTACACAAGTAAAAAAGATTAATTTAGAAAAAGTAATGTGATTTATATAATGTACATAGAACAGAAAACTAAAGATATAAAAACATTAAAATTCCGTGAGTTGTTCAGGAACCTAGATCAACATCAAAAGCAGCATCAGCAGGTAATGTCAACCCCTTAGGGAACTTGATGGAACCAGGCCATGTTCTTAAATTCGAATGGCTGATTAGGGGTAAAATCACAGAGAATTTTTAAGCCTTGGTGATGTTATAATGTATTAAACACTGTTTATCAGGTAATTGTATAGGAAGTAAGCAGGACAGAGGGAAAGTAGCAGATGAGAGTGATAAACTTAGTAACTGAAATATTAAATAGACACAACTGGCAACTTTAAAAAACTAGCAAATCTAGAACCAAGAAAAGTGAGTAATATTAATCCAAATTGCACTTAAACATAGAATTAATTGGAATGATACATTATCTAAAAAAAATGTATTTAGGTTGCTTTTAGAGTATAGTCATCCATTCTTAATTATTTCTTTGTAACTGTCAGATAATTTAAAATACATTAGAAATACATACTGTGTATCATGGAACACTTTTATCTTCCTGTTACTAATTTTATTTGTTTGAAAAATAAATGGTTCCTAATAGTCAATTATTTCAGTTGTAATAGTATGTGTTTTTTTTTTAATGTATATAAAAAATCCTAGACATCTGAAATATGTATTGTGGTGTAGGGAAAAAAATCCATTTCACATATATGTATTTAATGCCAAAAATGTGCCAGTATTGAAACTAAATTTATAAGATGAAGTGATTTGACATTAATTATATGGATACATATATATAATATGCTTTATAAATGTATATATATATATTTTCTGTGTGTATATATAGAAATATACATATATTATGTATATTAAATTATTGTTCTTCTTATAGAATACATACAAATGTATGCCTGCCTTCATATAACAAGCGTTAATAACATTAATACACTACACAGAAAAGTAAAATATAACTAGCTTTACCTAATTTCAGGGGCTTACCTGGTGGCTCAGATGGTAAAGCATTTGCCTGCAATGCAGGAGACGTGAGTTCGATCCCAGGTTGGGAAGATCCCTTGGAGAAGGAAATGGCAACCCACTCCAGTATTCTTGCTTGGAAAATCCCATGATCAGAGGAGCCTGATAGGTTATAGTCCATGGGGTCACAAAGAGTTGGGCACGACTTAGTGACTTCACTTTTACTTTCACTTTACCTAATCTCTATAGTTATTTCTAAAAAGTTGATGTAATTTTACAGTTGCATTTGCACCACTCCTGTGGTTCAGGATTTAATATAATCTTTTTGCCCAAAGCTGTGATCAAAGGCCTATATAGAATTTACTTTGTAATTTTTTCATTTGATTTAAAGATTTACATCACAATAATTTCAATAACTCACACATTTACCTCAGGTTGAGTGCTTCTCTCTTTGGGTTTTATCCTCAAGTTGCCATATTCTCCTTGAGACAGAAATGTAGTAAATATTTCACAGCCAGATACAATTTGTAAGTGGTGGTATTTTTTTCTTTATATGTCCACAGTTATGTGTGTCCTTCAGTGTTGAGGTGTGAATTTTGATAGCATTCTGATCCTTAAAAAATTGGAAGTTGACCAATATTCTTACTCAGTTATAGTTATATTTGGTTACTATATTCAAAAAATTATAATCTCTTTATAATATCTTCTTGAACCTTATCTTTCATAAAAGGTACCCTTACCTTTAAGTAGTAATAAAATCTTTTGATTAGTAAATACTCATCCTTTGAAGTGCAGATACATTGCTTTTATTCCATGTTAATTTTTCAATATTTCATACTATTATCTTGAAAATGGAGCCTTTGTTATAACAAAGTATATGTAAAGTGGCAAATTCAAGTTAATTCCGCTTTCATTATTTTGTCACAAAACTACTTGATAATGAAGTGGATTGAAGCACCATTGAATTCTGTACCTCACAGTTATGCTCTACAGGAACCCTTTGGTCATTAAAATAATAGTTCCCTTTAAAGATTCCTTTGGGGATTTGCTGGCAGTGTGGCTTCAAACACAGACATTTTTCAGTGACAGTTCACTAATAAATTATGGATACAAATGCAGCTACTCAAACCAAGTAACATCTTACTGGAGCACAACAGGGTTGTGACAGGGTGATTCCTGTGTCACAGCATTATAGGATTTTGTCTTGCACTTTGTCTAAATCCATTTCCTACTCTGGATGTCATCCAAAAGTTGGGGTTCTGAAACAGTGGGAATGAGAATTCAGACATAACGTTTACCTTTTCATAGGTTTCAATATTTAAAGTAAGAGGGCTGCATTATTTAATCATCAAATCATGTATTTGACAAGAGAGGTGTCGCAACTTGCCTCAGTAATAATAGTAACCTATTACAACAGAAAGTGGTGACATATATTCTAAAGTGTAATTTTTGCGATTGAGTTTAACTTGTGGGTCAGATGGTAAAGTCTCTGCCTGCAGTGCAAGAGAACTGGGTTTGAGCCCTGGGTCTGATCAAACCCTTCTCCTGGGTTTGATCCCCTGGAGAAGCAAATAGCAACTTATTCTAGTATTCTTGCCCAGAGAATCCCATGGACAGAGGAGCCTGGCAGGTTACAGTCCAGGGGGTTGCAAACAGTTGGACACAACTAAGCAACTTACACTTATCTAGTAAAATTAACCATAGCATTCAGAGTACACTATTCAGTTCAGTGCAGTTAGGTTGCTCAGTTGTGTTTGACTCTTAGCGACCCCATGAAACACATCACGCCAAGACTCCCTGTCAATCACCAACTACCAGTGTCCACCCAAACCCATGTCCATTGAGTCAGTGATGCCATCCAACCATCTCATCCTCTGTCGTCCCCTTCTCCTGCCCTCAATCTTTCCCAGCATTAGAGTCTTTTCCAATGAGTCAGCTCTTTGCATCAGGTGGCCAAAGTATTGGAGTTTCAGCTTCAACATCAGTCCTTCCCATGAACACCCAGGACTGATCTCCTTAAGGATGGACTGGTTGGACCTCCTTGCAGTCCAAGGGACTCTCAAGAGCCCTCTTGAACACCAGAGTTCAAAAGCATCAATTCTTTGGTGTTCAGCTTTCTTCACAACCAACTCTCACACCCATATATGACCACTGGAAAAAAACATAACCTTGACTAGACGGACCTTTGTTGGCAAAGTAATGTCTCTGCTTTTTATTATGCTGTCTAGGTTGGTCATAACTTTCCTTCCAAGGAGTCTTTTAATTTCATGGGTGCAGTCACCATCTGTAGTGATTTTGGAGCCCCCCAAAATAAAGTCTGACACTGGTTCCACTGTTTCCCACTGTCTGCCATGAGGTGATGGGACCAGATGCCATGATCTTTGTTTTCTGAATGTTGAGCTTTAAGCCAACTTTTTCACTCTCCTCTTTTACTTTAATCAAGAGGCTTTTTAGTTCCTGTTCACTTTCTGCCATAAGGGTGGTGTCATCTGCATATCTGAGGTTATTGATATTTCTCCCAGCAATCTTGATTCCAGCTTGTGCTTCCTCCAGCCCAGCATTTCTCATGATGTACTCTGCATATAAGTTAAATAAGCAGGGTGACAATATACAGCCTTGACGTACTCCTTTTCCTATTTGAAACCAGTCTGTTGTTACATGTCCAGTTCTAACTGTTTGTTCCTGACCTGCATACAGGTTTCTCAAGAAGCAGATCAGGTGGTCTGGTATTCCCCTCTCTTCCAGAATTTTCCACAGTTTATTGTGATCCACACAGTCAAAGGGTTTGGCATAGTCAATAAAGCAAAAATAGATGTTTTTCTGGAACTCTCTTATTTTTTTGATGATCCAGCAGATGTTGGCAATTTGATCTCTGGTTCCTCTGCCTTTTCTAAAACCAGCTTGAACATCTGGAAGTTCACGATTCATGTATTACTGAAGCCTGGCTTGGAGAATTTTAAGAATTACTTTACTAAGGTGTGAGATGAGTACAGTTGTGTGGTAGTTGCCTTTCTTTGGGATTAGAATGGAAACTGACCTTTTCCAGTCCTGTGGTCACTGCTGAGTTTTCCATATTTGCTGGCATATTGAGTGCAGCACTTTCACAGCATCATCTTTCAGGATTTGAAATAGCTCAGCTGGAATTCTGTCACCTCCGCTAGCTTTGTTTGTAGTGGTGCTTCCTAAGGCCCACTTGACTTCACATTCCAGGATGTCTGGCTCTTGGTGAGTGATCACTCCATTGTGATTATCTGCGTTGTGAAGATCTTTTTTGTACAGTTCTTCTGTGTATTCTTGCCACCTTTTCTTAATATCTTCTGTTTCTGTTAGGTCCCTACCATTTGTGTCCTTTATTGGACCCATCTTTGCATGAAATGTTCCCTTGGTATCTCTAATTTTCTTGAAGAGATCTCTAGTCCTTTTCACTATATTGTTTTCCTCCATTTCTTTGCATTGATTGCTGAGGAAGGCTTTCTTATCTCTTCTTTCTATTCTTTGTAACTCTGCATTCAAATGGTTATATCTTTCCTTTTCTCCTTTGCTTTTTGCTTCCCATCTTTTCACAGCTATTTGTAAGGCCTCCCCAGGCAGCCATTTTGCTTTTTTGCACTTCTTTTTCTTGGGGATTGTCTTGATTCCTATCTCCTGTACAGTGTCATGAACCTCCATCCATAGTTCATCAGGCACTCTATCAGATCAAGTCCCTTAAATCTATTTCTCACTTCCACTGTATAGTCATAAGGAATTTGATTTAGGTCATACTTGAATGCTCTGGTGGTTTTCTCCCTTTCTTCAATTTCATTCTGAATTTGGCAATAAGGAGTTCATGATCTGAGCCACAGTCAACTCCTGGTCTTGATTTTGCTGACCCAAGATGGACGGGCCATGGTCACAAGTCTGGCACAATGTGATCCACTGGAGAAGGGAATGGCAAACCACTTTGGTATTCTTGCCCTGAGAATCCCATGAACAGTACGTAAAGGCAAAAAGATAGGACACTGAAACATGAACTCCCCATCAGTAGGTGCCCAATATGCTACTGGGGATCAGTGAAGAAATAACTCCAGAAAGAATGAAGGGATGGAGCCAAAGGAAAAACAACACCCAGTTGTGAATGGGACTGATGAGAGAAGCAAGGTTCGATCCTGTAAAGAGCAAGAGCAATATTGCATAGGAACTTGGAATGTTAGGTCCATGAATCAAGGCAAATTGGAAGTGGTCAAACAGGAGATGGCAAGAGTGAATATCGACATTCTAGGAATCAGTGAACTAAGACGGACTGGAATGGGTGAATTTAACTCAGATGACCATTATATGTACTACTGTTGGCTGGAATCCCTTAGAAGAAATGGAGTAGCCATCATAGTAAAAAAAAAAAAAAAGAGTCTGAAATGCAGCACTTGGATGCAGTCTCAAAAATGACAGAATGATCTCTGTTCATTTCCAAGGCAAGCCATTCAATATCATGGTAATTCAAGTCTAGCCCCAACCAGTAACACTGAAGAAGCTGAATCTGAATGGGTCTATGAAGACCTACAAGACCTTTTAGAACTAACACTCAGAAAAGATGTCCTTTTCATTAGAAGGGACTGGAATGCAGAAGTAGGAAATCAAGAAACACCTGGAGTAACAGGCAAATTTGGCTTTGTAGTACAGAATGAAGTAGGGCAAAGGCTTATAGAGTTCTGCCAAGAGAACACACTGGTCATAGCAAACACTTCTTCCAACAACACAAGAGAAGACTCTACACATGGACATCACCAGATGGTCAACACTGAAATCAGATTGGTTATATTCTTTGCAGCCCAAATGGAGAAGCTCTATAGAGTTAGCAAAAACAAGTACACTATTTGTGAAGTTTAATATATATATATATAACATGATAGTAGGAAGTATTAAGCTACTTAGCAGCAGCATCCTATAGTAGTTTACCACTAGATTTGTGATCAAGTCTTTCTTATTTATACATATATGAAATTATCTGTAACTGTCTATGATATAGTAAATACTCAATGTTTTATTGAGTTTTTGACTGCTTAGACTCCTACTTAACCAATGTCCTTATGCAGTTAGGATTATTAAGATTAGTTTCTATCTTCAAAACATTGTAATTTTCCATAATATCTACCTCAACCTAATCTTTCATTAATGATGTTCTTAGATACTTGGATGCAAGACAAGGGATTTTTTTTTTTTTTCAAGACAGAGATTTTTGCATCAACTTCTCTCATCTTTCTGGTTATGATGTAGTGTTAAAATTCCCTTTGACATTTTCAGTGAAAGATAAATTTGGAAAGACTACTTTAATTCATTTAATTTTTTTAATTCAGAAGTAGAAGAACTTCATTACATGAAAACTGCTTGAAAAAAAAAAAAACTGTTTCAGAAAGTAGATAGACGTTGTTCCTCTAAGTGATATTTCTCTGAAGTTCCTCTCACTAAGATGATGATAACTATCCTTGTTTTTAAGCTGGTAATTTTTAAAGTCAGTATGTTACTCACACCCCTGGTACATTCATTACCATTAGTCATCTGCTCCTGTCTCCTTAAAATTATCTTCCATCTTAGCTTTCATGGTAGAAGTTTTCCTGGTCTTCCTCTTATGTCTGAGTATTCCTTTCTGTCTTCCTTGCTAAGTTATCTTCTTTTAACTCTAAAGTGTTGTTATTCTCCAAAGATCCTTCCTCAGTTCTCTTATTTTCCTGTGATAGCCTACTGGCAGAGATAGTTCCATTCCTCTTTTATTTCAGCTGGCAGTAATATGTGGACAGCTCTGAAACTGGCTACATGCATGCTCAGTCCTGTCCAAGGCTTTGTGACCCTGTGATCTGCAGCCTGCCAGGCCCCTTCAGCCCATGGGACTTTCCAGGCAAGAATACTGGAATGGGTTTGCTATTTCCTTCTCCAGGGGATCTTCCTAACCCAGAGATCAAACCTGCGTCTCCAGAGTCTCCTGCACTGGGGACAGATTCTTTACCACTGAGCCACTGGGGAAGCAGCCTTGAAACTGGCTATTCCAACACAAATAAATAAATTCCAAATCCATATATCTAGTTTTCTACTGGCTATTATTTTTTTGGTTTTACATGAAATCCCTTGTCTAAAATTGAACTCAAGATCTTCACCTTAAAATTTATTTCTGTTTTCAAATGGCTTAGCCACTACTCTGTTATCCAAGTCAGTCTAAAAAATATCATTTTCTTCCTTACTTATGTGCTTAATAGATGAACACTTATCAGTTTTACTTAATATTCTTTAATCTACTTTATACTCAATCTCATTGCCTTCACTATGACTTTCTTGTCTTATTATACAGTGCTCTGTTTTCCTAATATCCATTGTTTCAAACTTCTAATTTATGCTCTCTTTTAGTGTAGTAAAGTGTCTATACAGTAAAACTGAAACTTATCACTCTACCTAGAATTCAAGGTAAAATTCAAAGTATTCATTTTGGGTCCAGGATTTGTTTTTCTTTCATTTGTCTATTCTTTGTATCCTGTCCACATACCCATTGCACATTACACTATGGCTATACTTAATTACTGAAGTGCTTGAATACTCATGTTTTGTTATCAATCTGTGAATTCATTCTTGCTACTCCTTCACATGGAAGAAATCCTGTTTCTACTATTTAATCTTGCAAACTTCTAGTTCTTTTTGAAAATGGACTTCTTGATAGTGAACTCTAATTCTGCTGGCCCTCTTCATCCAAGCAGCCATATTCTTCATACCCATATAGAGCCTTGTCTCTCTTATTACATCACTTTATATAATAGCATTTCAAAATATATTTGTCCTCTAACTCACATTTGACATTTAAAATATTCATATTTAATAATAAGTGTTATGAAAACTTGCTTAATGAGTTATTTATGCTGTATAATTTCACTGTTATCTGGAGGTACAAATATGGTATTTTAGAATAGTACACTGCCAAAGTGTTGTCCTACTTGGAAACAGCAACATAGAATTGTTGTTGTGAGATAATGGAAGATACAGTAGTTGTTTTGAGAAAAAGGCTCCAGCCCTACTAGAAGTCTAAAGAAATATTTAACAATAGAAGTAGCTAGGGGAAATAATAGTTAGCACTTTAAATTAAAACCTGATGTTTTTGGAAACACACAGATAAAAACACTTTTTTTTTTTTTTTGACTGTGTATGTGGTGTTTAAATAAACTCAAATTCAGTTTGAATAAATCAATCCCAGATAAAGAAACTCCAAAAGTAGATTAGGAAGAAATTAGATGTTTGAGTATATATATCTAAGGAGATAAATAAGCAGCAGAAAAAAATACTGTAAAAAGATAAAAGAAGTTGCTCCAATCTTATTTTTTGGGAGAACACAACAAAAAGCAATCAAAAAAAGTTAAGAAAGAAAATATCAATAAAACAGGAAAAATGAGTCCCTTTTCTAATGGTGTGGTTAGCAAGACTTGCATGAAAAGTCTGATTGGTACATTAATAGCTTAAATATATTTTTAATTCATTCGCTCAAGTATGTTTTGAGTTCTTATCTTGAAAAATGATTGCTAAACATACCTAAAATAACACAGTAGAATGGTAAACTTAAAAGTAATTCTGATAGGATATCTGGATGAGAGTTAAGAAAATGATCACTAAAATAGACTAATTTCTTTAAAAAATAAAATTAATTGGTCTTTTGAACTCAAAGGTAATGGACAAATTTTCGAAGTTGATTGCCTGTACAGTGAAATACTGAAAAACAATATCTTTTCTTGTGACCTTAATTAAGATCATTGTGAAATGCACTGAACTTTTCTTCTTACCTTTTGTCTATGAGGTAATACAAATATATTTTCATATAATACAAATGTATTTTCTATGCATTTGTAACGAAATAAAAGCCTTAAAGCTGAACTGAAAATTTTCAGTGACTAAACAATAAGAGCTAATGAATCAAGTTTTACTCTTTGTTGGAAATAAAAGTATTTATTTTTGTTTTTGTTGAAGAAGTAGGGGAAATTAAATACAGAGAAGCATCATGATTTAAAAGTAATCCCTTAGTACATAGGTTTATTAATATATCACAAGATACTTTTTTTTTAAATGCCAAACAATGTCACATATTATTTAAAAGCAGAAACAGGAACCAATTTAGAATTTGTGATTGTATGAAAATAAAATCTAACTTGGAACTGAATTCCTACAAACATGTCCTATGAGGTGAAAATGATTGTTGATTCTGCATTTTGGTTGCTTTCCATGCAAACCACATACAGAGGAAATGGTCCATCATTCATAGTCCTAGAAACACAATAAAGATGAATTTTTTCTACCTTGAATTATCTTTTACATCAGAGCACTCACAGCCTTATGTAGTTTTTGTTTTTTTTAAATATAAATTTATTTATTTTAATTGGAGGTTAATTACTTTACAATATTGTATTGGTTTTGCCATACGTCAACATGTATCCACCACAGGTATACACGTGTTCCCCATCCTGAACTCCCCTCCCCCCTCCTTCCCCGTTCCATCCCTCTGGGTCGTCCCAGTGCACCAGCCCCAAGCATCCAGTATTATGCATTGAACCTGGGCTGGCGACTCGTTTCATATATATTATACATGTTTCAATGCCATTCTCCCAAATCGTCCCACCCTCTCCCTCTCCCTCAGAGTCCAAAAGACTGTTCTATACATCTGTGTCTCTTTTGCTGTCTTGCATACAGAGTTATCATTACAATCTTTCTAAATTCCATATATATGTGTTAGTATACTGTATTGGTGTTTTTCTTTCTGGCTTACTTCACTCTGTATAATAGGTTCCAGTTTCATCCACCTCAAAGTTTTTAATCTCAGGATTTTTTTTTTTTTTTTTAGCATGAATACTTTCTTTACCAGGAATTTGTAATTGTATTTTTAAAATACTCATTATATTTTTCAGTTTCCACTGTTCCCTAATGCAAAATTAAACTTTAGTTTTAAAAAATCTTTGTTTCACAGCCAGTTGAATGATTGTACACATCATTCATGACTCGATGGACATGAGATTGAGCAAGCACTGGCATGCTGCAGTACATGCCGTACATGCCGTAACAGAGTAGGACACGACTAAGCAGCTGAAGGACAGTGAACACCATTCAGTTATGTAGGAGTTGATTTTATTTCAATGTGGAGATCTTTCATTTTCCAGATCAATAATAGTTTATTGCATAGGTATACCACAGTATATTTGCTAAGTTGCTTCAGTCGTGTCCAACGCTTTGGACCATAGCTCGCCAGGCTCCTCTGTTCATGGGATTCTCTAGGTAAGAACACTTTAGTGGATGGCCATTTCCTTCTCCAAAAGTATATTTAACGAGTTCTGTGATGAACAGAGAATAGTTGTGTTGACTCAGTCTTACTGTAAATGATGCTGGAATGCATAATCATGTATATGTGTTATTTCATATTTTGGCAGTATAACTTTCATATGGATCTCTGGGAATTTACTGCTGATTCAAAGGTGAATGCATGTATAATTTTGTTAGACACAGTCAAGCTCTCTCCATTTTTTAGTCTCACCATCTTCTGAGAATGCCTCTTTCCTTACATTCTTGTTAACAGACTCTGTTGTCAAACAGTTTATGTTTTGTCATTCTGATAGGTGAGGAATGTTATCTCAACATATGTAAACAGAGAATTTCTCTTAGACTAAGATTAAGCAACTTTCATGTGTATAGATTCACCTTTCAATTATTTGAAACATGATTTTTCATGCTTATTTTATACCTTATTATATTACAGTGCCACAGTATATTTAATATTTAGTTTGTTTAGCTATGAGGTAAACAGTCAAATACTTAAGCTGTGTTTCCTTTAAAGCATTTCTACTTTCTTGAGGCTTTCTCATTTCAAGTTAGTTAAAGGAAAATTTTTATAAAATTACAAAAACAGTGTATAAATAGGATAACTATATGTGCTAGCATAAATTGTATAATAAAATATACTTAAATGGCATTTGATACTAGGGTTACAAATTGTAATCATTTTAAAAAGATTTTAAAAAATTACCAAAAAATTGAAACGTCTCATTTATAGTATTAATATGTACATTAGGAATTTTTATACTACATAAGCTTTAAATAAAATCACTTTTTGGAAGCTTAGCTAAAACAAGCTTACCTATCTATCATATGGAAATATTATATTGAAAAAGAATATTCCATAGTTGGTATTAATACTGATGACAGGATGACACATTTATACTATTATATTTGTTTTTTGGGGAACTTTGGTTAAAAGTAATATTAAGTTGCATCTTCCAGAAACAGATGCACATATAGCAGCACCAAAATGCTAAATCCAACATAAATGACCATCTCCATATGTTCCTGGAATTTATTTCTTTTGGCACTTTATGTTGCACATAATTATAAACTGTGTTTAATGCTTGAGAAAACCAATTTGATAATCTGATCGTGAAGACTCAAAGATCTATGCTATTCTTATTAAAACTTTTTGTGATTTTTAAATGTATCTCATTAGTATATAAACATAAGTATAATTGATTTATAAAATGTTTATTTTATAAATATCTACTATAGGTTTCCTGTAGGAAGAGATGTTTTTATCAGATTTTTTCATCAATTTGATAGGGACTAATATACAAAGCCTTGTATCACTGTAAACATGAAATTTGAATTAAATTGTGTTTTTTAATGCATGGCAACGTTGGAAAATAAGAAAGAAATAGCACTGAGAACCAAACACAAAACAGTACATACAAAGTAAGAACAAACAGCAGAAGTCAAATTTGAATGATTAAACAAGCTTGAGAATTGTGCATTGCATATACTCTAGGACTCAGGATCTAAGAATGCATGGGAATGGTAATCAAGAGTATCTGCCTGTGTGCATGGGAGATTAATAACTGGTGTCCTTGATAAATTAAATAATTGGGAAAATGTCTAAATATAGGACCTATCTTTAAATGCAGGACTACAAAAATCTTGTCTTAGTTGCTTGAGAATGAAGGATACAATATGGTCTTTACTTGACCTGTAAATGACAGAAGAGTGATAATTGAATGATGTATACTCCACACATGTGTTGGGACTTTTCACACAGCCTTCATGACACTGAAATTCAGACATTAAAAAAATGAAATACATTGTGATGCTGATATGGCAAAACCCATGGGCCCATAAACTGGCAAAAGCAAATGAAAACTGAAATGGAGAGAAAGCTTTTTCAGGGGAATTACATTAGAACCCATAGCATCAAACTGCTGAAAACAGTTTCTACAGAGGTGATTTCATAGTTAAAATATTATAGACTTAAGAGGCAAATAAGATAGACTACTTTGGAAAAACAAACAAGACCTTTACAATGAATGTGTTTTAAAACTAACAGGGAAAATGGCTGAGATAAAACCAAAGTAGATAAAATCAAAATAGATTATTGAAAACTGAAGAAGAAAATTCATGAATTAAAAAGAGATTCGAGGAAATCACCTAAGGCATAAAGAAAATTTTCAAGAATCTACAATTAAATTTAAGAAGAAAAGACAACAAAATGAATATCTTCAAGCAATGTTTAATAGACGTTCTAGTAGAGATGAATTAAACAAGATAATGGTAAATAAGTGTTAGGAACACATAGAGACATAAAACTTCAAAGATAATATTAAAAATCATTAAAACTATAAGAGAAAAAAAGGATTACTTGCAAAGACATACACCAGTTATTTTCAGTTACAATAGAAACCAGAAAACAATACAACAATATCCTAAAAGAGCTAAATTTCATACTCAGAGTTATATTTTTCTTAATTAAATGTGGTTCAAAATTGTGAAATCCAAAATCAATATGACTGAGATATTGGACTTACTAAAGATACAATTTTCTAAGAAAACAAAGCCATAAAAAGAATTAGGTTAAATATAATGGTAAATAAAGAAATTGGTAGGATATATTGTAATATATTAATATGTAAAAACTAAAAATATAAAAACTAATCTCAGGAAAATCAAGAGTGGATGGAACTAAATTATTTTACATTAAATTGTGGAAAATAGTAAGATTGTTATAAGTGATAGAGTATAATGTGATAGAGTGATAGAGAAAAATGTACTTTTTTCACAGTAAAAATAGGATTATATTTCTTAATTGTATAATGCTTTTACTGTACAAAGTCAAGTAACTCTATAATAAAGGCATAGAGTCTGTGTATAAAATCAACACAGAAAAATTAAAAATGTAAAAAATAAAAATGTCAAATCAGTCTTTCATGCATTCTCGGTTGTTTCCAGCTATTTGGGATGCCATGGACTGTTGCCTGCCTGCCAGGCTACTCATGGAATTTTTTAGGCAAGGATACTGGAGTGAATTGCCATTTCCTCCAACAGAGGATGTTTGCAAGCTGGGATTGAACCCATGTCTCCTGTGTCTCCTGCATTTGCAGGCAAATTCTTTCCATTGAGCCACCTGGGAAGCCCTTAGAAGGTCACTGCTCTGAGATAAATGCATAGACATTTTCTTAACCCTTCCTCATACTGCATTTTGTATATTTACATACATAGTTGAATAAAAAAGAATGAATATTTTTATACCTATAAATAATTTTATTTTGCAAATGCAGTTTTTTATCATCAATTATTCTCTTTTCACCTTTACTCTCAGTCTCTCCTTTTCCTTAATCCTACCCACAGATTTGATACAAATTTATGCTTGTTCTTTCCAGTTTGATGGGTATCCTACTATAATTTCTTATGGGAATACATACATTATTTTCATATTTGAACAAAGTAATAGATTGTAAGTCATCTATTAGCACTCTGAATATCTGAATTTATTCTTTATGCAGTTCACTATTACACAGTAAAATTTACTATAGTTTGCTTTTTTCTGATTTTGGTGTTGACCATCTGGTGATGTCCATGTGTAGAGTCTTCTCTTGTGTTGTTGGAAGAGGCTGTTTGCTATGACCAGTGCATTTTCTTGGCAAAACTCTATTAGTCTTTGCCCTGCTTCATTCCGCATTCCAAGGGCAAATTTGCCTGTTACTCCAGGTGTTTCTTCACTTCCTACTTTTGTATTCCAGTCCCCTATAATGAAAAGGACATCTTTTTTGGGTGTCAGTTCTAAAAGATCTTGTAGGTCTTCAAAAAACTGTTCAACTTCAGCTTCTTCAGCTTTACTGGTTGGAGCATAGACTTGGATAACTGTGATATTGAATGATTTGCCTTGGAGATGAACAGAGATCATTCTGTTGTTTATGAGATTGCATCCAAGTACTGCATTTCAGACTCTTTTGTTGACCATAATGGCTACTCCATTTCTTCTGAGGAATTCCTGCCAACAGTAGTACATATAATGGTCATCTGAGTGAAAATTCACCCATTCCAGTCTATTTCAGTTCGCTGATTCCTAGAATGTCAACATTCACCCTTGCCATCTCTTGTTTGACCACTTCCAGTTTGCATTGATTCATGGACCTGACATTCCAGGTTCCTATGCAATATTGCAGTTTACAGCATCGGATCTTGCTTCTATCGCCAGTCACATCCACATCTGGGTATTGTTTTTGCATTGGCTCCATCCCTTCATTCTTTCTGGAGTTATTTCTCCACTGATCCCAGTAACATATTGGGCACCTAATGACCTGGGAAGTTCCTCTTTTGGTACCCTATTATTTTGCCTTTTCATACTGTTCATGGTGTTCTCAAAGCAAGAATACTGAAGTGGCTTGCCAGTCCCTTCTCCAGTGGACCACATTCTGTCAGCACCGAAATCAGATTGATTATATTCTTTGCAGCCAAAGATGGAGAAGCTCTATGCAGTCAACAAAAACAAGACCAGAGCTGACTGTGGTTCAGATCATGAACTCCTTATTGCCAAATTCAGACTTAGATTGATGAAAGTAGGGAAAACCGCTAGACCATTCAGGTATGACCTAAATCCCTTATGATTATACAGTGGAAGTGAGAAATAGATTTAAGGGGCTAGATCGGATAGATAGAGTGCCTGATGAACTATGGAATGAGGTTCGTGACACTGTACAGGAGACAGGGATCAAGATCATCCCCATGGAAAAGAAATGCAAAAAAGCAAAATGGCTGTCTGGGGACGTCTTACAAATAGTTGTGAACAGAAGAGAGGCAAAAAGCAAAGGAGAAAAGGAAAGATATAAGCGTCTGAATGCAGAGTTCCAAAGAATAGCAAGAAGAGATAAGAAAGCCTTCTTCAGTGATCAATGCAAAGACATAGAGGAAAACAACAGAATGGGAAACACTAGAGATCTCTTCAAGAAAATTAGAGATACCAAGGGGACATTTCATGCAAAGATGGGCTCGATAAAGAACAGAAATGGTATGGACCTAACAGAAGCAGAAGATATTAAGAAGACGTGGCAAGAATACATGGAAGAACTGTACAAAAAAGATCTTCATGACCCAGATAATCATGATGATGTGATCACTCATCTAGAGCCAGGCATCCTGGAATGTGAAGTCAAGTGGGCCTTAGAAAGCATCACTACAAACAAATCTAGTGGAGGTGATGGAATTCCAGTGGAGCTGTTTCAAATCCTGAAAGATGATGCTGTGAAAGTGCTACACCCAATATGCCAGCAAATATGGAAAACTCAGCAGTGGCCACAGGACTGGAAAAGGTCAGTTTTCATTCCAATCCCAAAGAAAGGCAATGCCAAAGAGTGCTCAAACTACCGCACAATTGCACTCATCTCACATGCTAGTAAAGTAATGCTCAAAATTCTCCAAGCCAGGCTTCAGCAGTACATGAACTGTGAACTCCCTGATGTTCAAGCTGGTTTTAGAAAAGGCCGGGGAACCAGAGATCAAATTGCCAACATCTGCTGGATCATGGAAAAAGCAAGAGAGTTCCAGAAAAACATCTATTTGTGCTTTATTGACTATGCCAAAGCCTTTGACTGTGTGGATCACAATAAACTGTGGAAAATTCTGAAAGAGATGGGAATACCAGACCACCTAACCTGCCTCTTGATAAATCTGTATACAGGTGAGGAAGCAACAGTTAGAACTGGACATGGAACAACAGACTGGTTCCAAATAGGAAAAGGAGTACATCAAGGCTGTATATTGTCACCCTGCTTATTTAACTTATATGCAGTGTACAACATGAGAAACGCTGGACTGGAAGAAACAAGCTGGAATCAAGATTGCTGGGAGAAATATCAATAACCTCAGATATGCAGATGACACCAACCATATGGCAGCAAGTGAAGAGGAGCAAAAAAGCCTCTTGATGAAAGTGAAAGAGGAGGGTGAAAAAGTTGGCTTAAAGCTCAACATTTAGAAAATGAAGATCATGGCATCTGGTCCCATCACTTCATGGGAAATAGATGGGGGAACAGTAGAAACAGTGTATTACTTTAATTTTTGGGCTCCCAAATCACTGTAGATGATGATTGCAGCCATTAAATTAAAAGACGGTTACTCCTTAAAAGAAAAGTTATGACCAATGTAGATAGTATATTCAAAAGCAGAGATTACTTTGCCGACTAAGTTCCATCTAGTCAAGGCTATGGTTTGTCCTGTGGTCATGTATGGATGTGAGAGTTGGACTGTGAAGAAGGCTGAGTCCGAGGAATTGATGGTTTTGAACTGTGGTGTTGGAGAAGACTCTTGAGAGTCCCTTGGACTGCAAGGAGATCCAACCCGTCCATTTTGAATGAAATCAGCCCTGGGATTTCTTTGGAAGAAATAATGCTAAAGCTGAAACTCCAGTACTCTGGCCACCTCATGCGAAGAGTTGACTCATTGGAAAAGACTCTGATGCTGGGAGGGATTGGGAGCAGGAGGAGAAGGGGACAACCGAGAATGAGATGGCTGGATGGCATCACGGACTCGATGGACGTGAGTGTGAGTGAACTCCGGGAGATGGTGATGGACAGGGAGGCCTGGCGTGCTGCGATTCATGGGGTCGCTAAGAGTCGGACACGACTGAGCGACTGGATTGAAGTGTTTTTTACCTGAATGGCTGTATAATGTGTTTAAGTATCTATTGCTAGATATTTGTTTTCATTTTATATCACTACAAAATAAGCAACTAATATTGATGTGATATTCTTATTTATATATGTTGTTATTTTTATAGAATATATTCCAAGAATTGTGATTTCTTGGTTTTACGATGCATAGTTAATTATAAGATATGTTATCATGTTTATTCTGTTAAAATTTTTATATATTCAGAAATCTACATAGCAATAGATAAAAGGACCCTTTATACCAAACTTGTGAAGAAAGTAGGTTGGATTGGCCAAAAAGTTCACGTGGGTTTTCCTGTAGCATCAGAAAAGATGTTATAGAAAAACCCAAAAAACTTTTTGGTCAACTCAATATTTTTCACGTAGAAACTTTTAGAGATAGTACTTTATTATTAATTATATTTCTCTGATATCTAGTAAAGGTTGACATCTATACTTATCTATTTGTTGCTACAATATCGTCTTTGCTGAATTTCTTATTGATAATATTTAAGATTCCATTTTGTCAATAAACATGTCCATCTGTAAGATTCTGCTTAATAGAAAGACTAGAGATTGGGTGCTTATAGTATACACTGTTGCTTCCTGACCTGCTTATAGGTTTCTCAAGAGGCATATCAGGTGGTCTGGTATTCCCATCTCTTTCAGAATTTTCCACAGTTTATTGTGATCCATGTAGTCAAAGGCTTAGGCATAGTCAATAAAGCAGAAATAGATGTTTTTCTGGAACTTTCTTGCTTTTTTGATGATCCGGCGGATGTTGGCAATTTGATCTCTGGTTCCTCTGCCTTTTCTAAAAACCAGCTTGAACATCTGGAAGTTCACGGTTCATGTATTCCTGAACCCTGGCTTGGAGAATTTTGAGCATTACTGTACTAGTGTGTGAGATGAGTGCAATTGTGCGGTAGTTTGAGCATTCTTTTGCATTGCCTTTCTTTGGGATTGGAAAGAAAACTGACCTTTTGCAGTCCTGTGGCCACTGCTGAGTTTTCCCAGTTTGCTGGCATATTGAGTGAAGCACTTTCACAGCATCATCTTTCAGGGTTTGAAATAGCTCGACAGGAATTCCATCAGCTCCACTAGCCTTGTTCATGGTGATGCTTTCTAAGGCCCACTTGACTTCACATTCCAGAATGTCTGGCTCTAGATGAGTGGTCACACCATCGTGATTATCTTGGTCATGAAGATCTTTTTTGTATAGTTCTTCTGTGTATTCTTGCCACCTCTTCTTAATATCTCCTGCTTCTATAAGGCTATGGTTTTTCCAGTGGTCATGTATGGATGTGAGAGTTGGATTGTGAAGAAAGCTGAGCACTGAAGAATTGATGCTTTTGAACTGTGGTGCTGGAGAAAACTCTTGAGAGGCCCTTGGACTGCAAAGAGATCCAACCAGTCCATTCTGAAGAAGATCAACCCTGGGATTTCTTTGAAGGGAATGATGCTGAAGCTGAATCTCTAGTACTTTGGCCACCTCCTGCAAGGAGTTGACTCTTTGGAAAATACTCTGATGCTGGGAGGGATTTGGGGCAGGAGGAGAAGGGGACGACAGAGGATGAGATGGCTGGATGGCATCACTGACTTGATGGTCATGAGTCTGAGTGAACTCTGGGAGTTGGTGATGGACAGGGAGGCCTGGTGTGCTGCGATTCATGGGGTTGCAAAGAGTCAGACACGACTGAGCGACTGAACTAACTAACTATAGTATACACTAGTTCAAAAATGGACTACAATTCTGTGATATTTATAATAGGTTGTATGTGGATCTAGAGTATAAGTTAAGTATGTTTATTTTCTAAAAGTAATTGAGTTGTTACACGTTTATGCATATTTTAGGCTAATTTTTTAAAGTTTTATAATTACAAATTTGTTCTAAGAAAATCTGAAATCTACTTAAATGCCATCACTGATGACTTTTACTTCTTTTATGTATTACTTTAATTAATTCTTTATCACCAATCCTTGTTTTGTCACAAAGGACTGTGTACAACAGAAAACAATAAACACTCTGAATCCAATTCAATAACTGATTCAGAAGAATTAGATTTTGAATGTGAAGAAATCCTAAACATGTCTATATAAATTTATTTGCTTACATTTTCTTTTTCTATAAATAATGAGTTATTTATTGTAAAAAATCCATGGGTATAGAAAGCTAAAAGTATCATTAAATAAGTTAAATATCAATTCCAATGGAAGAAAATACATGTATCATTTTGTCACATTTTTGTTTTGTGTATAATATTTTATTTTTTATTTTTAATATAAATTTATTAATTTTAATAGGAGGCTAATTACTTTACAGTATTGTATTGGTTTTCCATACATCAACATGAATCCGCCATGGGTGTACACATGTTCCCTATCCTGAACCTCCCTCCCACCTCCCTCCCTGTACCATCCCTCTGGGTCATCCCAGTGTACCAGCTCTGAGAATCCTGTATCATGCATTGAACCTGGACTTGCGATTCATTTCATATATGATATTATACATGTTACAATGCCATTGTCCCAAATCTTCCCACCCTCTCTCCCACAGAGTCTAAGAGACTGTTCTATACATCTGTGTCTCTTTTGCTGTCTCACATACAGGGTTATCGTTAACATCTTTCTAAATTCCATATATATGCATTAGTATACTGTATTGCTGTTTTTCTCTCTGGCTTACTTCACTCTGTATAATAGGCTCCAGTTTCATCCACCTCATTAGAACTGATTCAAATATATTCTTTTTAATGGCTGAGTCATACTCCATTGTGTAAATGTACCACAGCTTTCTTATCATTCATCTGCTATATTTTAAATGAATTTTCCATTGGAATATAGTTGCCTTATGATTTCCCTGGTGGCTCAGTTGTAAGAATCCACCTGCCAGTTCAGGAGACATGGGTTGGATCCCTGGTTCGAGAAGATCCCCTGGAGAAGGAAATGGCAGTCCATCCACTGCAGTATTCTTGCCTGGAAAATCTCATGGACAGGGGATCCTTTCCAGCTATAGTCCTTGGTGTCACAAAACAGTCAGACATGACTTAGCAACTCAACAGCAACAACATTGTTACTTTAAAATGCTGTGGTAGTTTCTGCTATCTAATAAAGTGAATCAGGCAAACGTATACATGTATCCCTTCTTCTTTGGATTTCCTTCTCATTTACCAGACTGTTGAGGGGAGTTCCCTGTGCTACACAATCACTCTCATTAGAGTTCCCTGAACTGCACAAGTTGTTGTATACATAGTATTGCATATACGTCAAGCCCAATCTCCTAGTTAATTCAATGCGCCTTCCCTCCTTGGTAACCATACATTTTTCTCTACGTTTATATTTCTGTTTCTACTCTGTAAATAAGTTCTTCTATAACATTTTTCTAGATTCCACACATAGGAGTTAATATATGTGTGTGTGTTTTGTTTTTTGTTTTTTTTTAATTTCACTCTGTATGACTGTCTCTAGGTCCATTCATCTCAGCAAATGACACAATTGTTCCTTATATGGTTGACTAATATTCCATTGAGTATATTAATTTCATTTTCTTTACGCATTCCTCTCAGTGGATATTTAGGTTGCTTTTATATACTGGCTACTGTATATAGTGCTGCAGTGAACATCTGGGCACAAGTGTCTTTTTCAGTTATATATTTTTCAGGGTATTTGTCCAATAGTGAGATTGCTGGGTCATCAGTTCAGTTCAGTTGCTCAGTCGTGTCCGACTGTTGGCGACCCCATGAATCGCAGCACGCCAGGCCTCCCTGTCCATCACCATCTCCTGGAGTTCACTCAAACCATGTCCATGGAGTCGGTGATGCCATCCAGCCATCTCAAACTCTATCGTCCCCTTCTCCTCCTGCCACCAATCCCTCCCAACATCAGGGTCTTTTCCAATGAGTCAACCCTTGGCATGAGGTGGCCAAAGTACTAGAGTTTCAGCTTTAGCATCATTCCTTCCAAAGAACACCCAAGACTGATCTACTTTACAATGGACTGGTTGGATCTCCTTGCAGTCCAAGGGACTCTCAAGAGTCTTCTCCAGCGCCACAGTTTAAAAGCATCAGTTCTTCAGTGCTCAGCTTTCTTCACAGTCCAGCTCTCACATCCATACATGACTACTGGAAAAATCATAGCCTAGACTAGATGGAACTTTGTTGGCAAAGTAGTATCTGTGCTTTTTATTCTGTCTAGGTTGGTCATAACTTTCCTTCCAGGGAGTAAGCATATTTTAATTTCATGGCTGCAATCACCATCTGCAGTGATTTTGGAGCCCCCAGAAATAAAGTCTGACTTTGTTTCCACTGTTTTCCCATCTATCTGCCATGAACTGATGGGACCAGATGCCATGATCTTTGTTTTCTGAATGTTGAGCTTTAAGCCAACTTTTTCACTCTTCTCTTTCACTTTCATCAAGAGGCTTTTTAGTTCCTCTTCACTTTCTGCCATAAGGGTGGTGTCATCTGCATAGCTGAGGTTATTGATATTTCTCCCAGCAGTCTTGATTCCAGCTTGTGCTTCTTCCAGCCCAGTGTTTCTCATGATGTATTCTGCATATGCTGAGTCATAAGACTATTTTATTCATAGTTTTGTTTGTTTGTTTGTTTGCTTTTTTTTTTTTTTTTAAGAAATCTCCATAATGTTCTATATACTAGCTGTATCTCTATACTGTTCTCCATAGTGGCTGTATCAACGTTCATTCCCACCAAAAGTGCAAGCGAGTTCTTTCTCCACACCCTCCCAGCATTTATTGTTTGTAGAGTTTTTGTTGATGCCCATTCTGGCCGTTGTGAGGTGATGCTTTAGTGTAGTTTTGATTTGCATTTCCTAATAATGAGCGATATTGAGCATCTTTTCATGTGTTTATTGGCCATCTGTATGTCTTTGGATAAATGTCTAGTTATATTTTCCACTCATTTCTTGATTGAGCTATTTGTATTTCTGGTATTGAACTACATAAGCTGCTGGTATATTTTGAAGGTTAATTGTTTGTCAATTGTTTCATTTGCTGTTATTTTCTCCCATTCTGAGGGTTGTCTTTTCACCTTCTTTATCCTTTCCTTTGCTCTGCAGAAGCTTTTGAGTTTAACTAAGTCCCACTTGCTTATTTTTTTGTGTGTTGTTGTTGTTGTTTTTGTTTCCATTAGTCTAGGAGGTGGGTTAAAGAGAATTTTTCTGTGATATATATCAAAGAGTGTTCTGCCTATGTTTAAAATTTCTGGCCATATGTTTATGTTTTTGATCCATTTTGAATTTATTCTTGTATATGGTATTACGAAGTGTTTTAATTTCATTCTTTTACACATAGCTGTCCAGTTTTCCCAGCACCATTTATTGAAGAGTCTGTCTTTTCTCCATTGTATATTCTTGCCTCCTTTGTCAAAGATAATATGGCCATAGGTGTATGAGTTTATGTCTGAACATTTTATCTTGTTACATTCATCTATATTTATATTTTGTGCCGGTACCATTTTGATTTCTGTAGCTTTGTAATTTAGTCTCAAATCAAGAAGATTGATTACTCCAGTTCTTTTTTTCTTCCTCAAGATTGCTTTGGCTATTGGGGGTCTTTTGTATTTTCATATAAATTGTGAAATTTTTTTTTCGTAGTTCTGTGAAAAATAGTATTTTTAATTCGATAGATATTACACCAAATCTAAATTGCTTTGGGTAATATAGATATTCTCAGATTGTTGAGTCTTCCAGTCCAAGAAAATGATATATTGTGTTTGTGTTGTCTTTGATTCCTTTCATAAGTGTCTTACAATTTTCTGTATACAGGTCTTTTGACTCCTTATATGGATTTATTCTAGGAATGTTATTCTTTTTGTTGCAAGGGAAAATTAGATTATTTCCTTAATTTCTGCGTCTGATTTTTCATTGTTAATGTATAGAAATGCAAGGGACTTTTGTGAATTGATTTTGTATCCTGTAACTTGCCTAAATTAACTGATTAGCTCTAGTAAATTTTTGGTGGCATTTTTAGAGTTTTCTCTGTGTAATATTATGTCACCTGCAAACAGTGAGAGTTTTTCTTATCTAGTCTAGATTCCTTTTATTTTCTTTTTTTCTCTGCTTTCTGTGGCTAGGACTTTCAAAACCACATTGAATAATAATTGTGAGAGTGGCCACCCTTGTCTTGTTCCGGATCATAGAAGAAATGCTTTCAGTTTTTCACCATTGAGAATATTGTTTTCTGTGTATTTGTAGTGTATAGTCTTTATTATGTTGAGGTAGATTCGTTCTGTACTGATTTCTGAAGAGTTTTTAATCATAGATTGCTGCTGAATTTTTTCAAAACTTTTTCTACATCTATTGAGATTATCATATGGTTTTTATCTTTTAATTTGTTGATATGGTGCATCACATTGGTTGATTTGCATGTATCAAAGGATCCTTACATCCCTGGGGTAAACCTGACTTGGTCATGGTGTGTGATCCTTTTCATGATGTTGTTGGATTGTTTCCTAGAATTTTGAGAATTTTTGCATTTGTGTTCATCAATGACATTGGACTGTAATTTTCTTTTTTTGAAATTGAACGTACTTTTTACAGTCTATTTCATATGATTTTGTCTGTTGTATAGTTTAACTTTCAGAAAAAAAAAGTAAACACCTGTGTGTCCATTTTTTTTCTTTAAAGATTTGAGCTTTATTTCTTGCATGGATATGTTAAATCATGTGTGTTTGTGTATGTGTATTTTTTCCATTTTTGTTTTGTTTATATTCAACTGTTTTGTCCATTTAGAATTTTGTGAAACTCATTTTTGTATATGTTACTAGCTGGGTGATACTTTACATTCTGTTGTGCAAGCAAAATTAGTATCTACTATTTTTCCACTGTGTCAATCCCCAGTAGCTAGAATTTTTTGGTATATTGCATTCTTGGTCATATGCTTTTTATTTTCTGTTTTTTTTTTTTTTCTATTTTAACTCACATATGTATATTTCTAATGTGTGCACTAGTATTATATACTTTGGATAGTGAACATGTTGTGTATTAGGGTGACCAAGTTCCTCCCAATGTTCCTCCCAATGGTTCTGTTTTCAAAATTAACTTTCTAAATAAGTGTGATATGCACATTAAAAATACAAAGGTAGCCCATGGAAGAATAGGAGAGTGTATATCTTCCAATCTATTATGGGAAGAGACTGAAGAAAATATTATATAATTCTGTTGAAGTCAAGAAAAGAGAAAATAAAAAGCCCAGAGACATCACAGAGCACAATAAATACACAAACCAGATGGTTTTTAATCAGGAATTCATGAGACAAATTGATTTGGAGGATAGATATGAAAAGTTGATTATGCAAGCAGTAATTTTAACAGAGATGAAGGAATAGGTGGATCAGAGACAATACTATCTAGATTTACATATGTAACTATTATCACTTGATCTGTTTGACTATGTTCTTTTCCTCCAGTACCTGGCCATAAGAAGTGCAGAATATATAATAGTCAAATTTCTAAGCACATATGGAATATTTTTAAAATTGAAAGCACTCAACCACAAGCAGTTCTTAACAAATTCCAAAGAATAATCATTACATATATGTTCTTTGACCATTGTATTATAAAATTAGAAATTTTATAATTTCCACTCAAAACTTACATCCTATAACAGCAACATACTAAAACAGGTTTGAAACTATATGCATACATAAAAAACTTATACATATTTTTATAAATTATTGCACGTCAAACTCTTAGGAGCTAATTTCTATGAAATTAAAAAAAATATGATTGCCCCAAATTTGAAATCCCCTAGTTAATTAAGAAAGAAGGTTTGAATATAGAAATTCAACTTAAATTTTTTTTAAATATATCCGTTCAAAAATACATGAAATTCAGAAAATTTGACATATTTTCTCCCCTTTTTTCACATTCACAATGTAAAGATTATCTAAAAAATATCTAAAATTCAAAATGTAGAAAAACATAAATTATCCAGTAAAATAATATTTTTTACAATTTTACTCCAAGAATATAACTGATTTATGTGTTCTTCTTTACACAAACTCATGTTTTAATTTCTTCTTGCTACTGAGTCTGTCATTCCCAGTGCTATGAATGGAAGAAACATTGGATTTAAGACAAAGGGGAGTCTTAATTCTCAATTCCACATCTTAATTCACTTCAGTTCAGTTCAGTGGCTCAGTCGTGTCTGACTCTTTGCGACCCCATGAATCGCAGCACGCCAGGCCTCCCTGTCCATCACCAACTCCCAGAGTTCACTCAGACTCGCGTCCATCGAGTCAGTGATGCCACCCAGCCATCTTATCCTCGGTCGTCCCCTTCTCCTCCTGCCCCTAATCCCTCCCAGCATCAAAGTCTTTTCCAATGAGTCAACACTTCACATGAGGTGGCCAAAGTACTAGAGTTTCAGCTTTAGCATCATTCCTTCCAAAGAAATCCCAGGGTTGATCTTCTTCAGAATGGACTGGTTGGATCTCCTTGCAGTGAAAGGGACTCTTAAGGAGTCTTCTTCAACACCACAGTTCAAAAGCATCAATTCTTTGTTGCTCAGCTTTTTTCACAGTCCAACTCTCACATCCATACATGACTACTGGAAAAACCATAGCCTTGACTAGACGGACTTTAGTCGGCAAAGTAATGTCTCTGCTTTTGAATATGCTAACTAGGTTAATCATAACTTTTCTCCCAAGGAGTAAGCGTCTTTTAATTTCATGGCTACAATCACCATCTGCAGTGATTTTGGAGCCCCCCAAAATAAAGTCTGACACTGTTTCCACTGTTTCCCCATCTATTTCCCATGGAGTGATGGGAATGGATGCCATGATCTTCATTTTCTGAATGTTGAGCTTTAAGCCAACTTTTTCACTCTCCTCTTTCACTTTGATCAAGAGGCTTTTTAGTTCCTCTTCACTTTCTGCCATAAGGGTGGTGTCATCTGCATATCTGATATTTCTCCCGGCAATCTTGATTCCAGCTTGTGTTTCTTCCAACCCAGCGTTTCTCATGATGTACTCTGCATATGAGTTAAATAAGCAGGTTGACAATATACAGACTTGACTTACTCCTTTTCCTATTTGGAACCAGTCTGTTGTTCCATGTCCAGTTCTAACTGTTGCTTCCTGGCCTGCATACAGATTTCTCAAGAGGCAGGTCAGGTGGTCTGGTATTCTCATCTCTTTCAGAATTTTCCACAGTTTATTGTGATCCACACAGTCAAAGGCTTTGGCACAGTCAATAAAGCAGAAAGAGATGTTTTTCTGGAACTCTCTTGCTTTTTCCATGATCCAGCGGATGTTGGCAGTTTGATGTCTGGTTCCTCTGCCTTTTCTAAAACCAGCTTGAACATCTGGAAGTTCACAGATCATGTATTGCTGAGGCCTGGCTTGGAGGATTTTGAGCATTACTTTACTAGCGTGTGAGATGAGTGCAATTGTGTGGTAGTTTGAGCATTCTTTTGCATTGCCTTTCTTTGGGATTGGAAAGAAAACTGACCTTTTGCAGTCCTGTGGCCACTGCTGAGTTTTCCCAGTTTGCTGGCATATTGAGTGAAGCACTTTCACAGCATCATCTTTCAGAATTTGAAATAGCTCTACTGGAATTCTATCACTAGCTTTGTTTGTAGTGATGCTTTCTAAGGCCCACTTGACTTCACATTCCAGGATGTCTGTGCCTAGATTAGTGATCACACCATCGTGATCATCCGGGTCGTGAAGATCCTTTTTGTACAGTTCTTCTGTGTATTCTTGCCACCTCTTCTTAATATCTTCTGCTTATGTTATGTCCATACCATTTCTGTCCTTTATCGAGCCCTTGCATGAAATGTTCCCTTGGTATCTCCAATTATCTTGAAGGGATCTCTAGTCTTTCCCATTCTTTTGTTTTCCTCTATTTCTTTGCACTGATCGCTGAGGAAGGCTTTCTTATCTCTTCTTGCTATTCTTTGGAACTCTGCATTCAGATGCTTATATCTCTCCTTTTTGTCTGTGTTTTTCGCTTCTCTTCTTTTCCAGCTTTTTGTAAGGCTTCCCCAGACAGCCATTTTGCTTTTTTTGCATTTATTTTCCATGGGGATTGTCTTGATCCCTGTCTCCTGTACAGTGTCACGAACCTCAGTCCATAGTTCATTAGGCACTCTATCAGATCTCGGCCCTTAAATCTATTTCTCACTTCCACTGTATAATCATAAGGGATTTGATTTAGGTCATACCTGAATGGTCTAGCGGTTTTCCCTGTTTTCTTTAATTTTAGTCTAAATTTGGTAATAAGGAGTTCATGATCTGAGCCACAGTCAGCTCCTGGTCTTGTTTCTGTTGACTGTATAGAGCTTCTCCATCTTTTGCTGCAGAGAATATAATCAATCTGATCTCGATGTTTACCATCTGGTGATGTCCATGTGTAGAGTCTTCTCTTGTGTTGTTGGAAGAGGGTGTTCCAAAAAGGATGTCCTTTTCATTATAGGGTACTGGAATACAAAAGTAGGAAGTCAAGAAACACCTGGGTAACAGGCAAATTTGGCCTTGGAATACGGAATGAAGCAGGGCAAAGACTAATAAAGTTTTGCCAAGAAAATGCACTGGTCATAGCAAACAGTCTCTTCCACCAACACAAGAGAAGACTCTACACATGGACATCACCAGATGGTCAACACCAAAATCAGATTGCCTATATTCGCTGCAGCAAAAATGGAGAAGATTATTGGGTGATATTTAGCACAAGAATTCACTTACATAATACATTAATTTTAATTTTAAAGTAGATGTTATTATAAAACTTTGGTTATTATAATGGAAATGAAATTATTTGTCTAGTAAATATTAGTGCTTAAGGCATATCACATGGTTACAGATGGACTTTCTCTCATCGTTGATTGGCGAAACCATTTTTTTTTAAAACAAAAATTTGTCTTTCTTTGATTTACTTCATTCAATATGACAGTCTCTATGTCCATCCATGTTGCTGCAAATGGCATTATTTTGCTCCTTTTTATGGCTGAGTAATATTCCATTATATAAATGTACTATATCTTATTCCATTCTTCTGTTGATGGATGGTAAACATTATGTGGAATTGTATAAGGAAGGTAGAAATTAACTTATTTGTGAAACATAAATAGAGCTACAGATGTAGAAAACAATCTATGATTTCCATGGAGGGAAAAGGGGGAGGGATAAATTGGGAGGCTGCTGCTGGTGTTGCTGCTGCTGCTGCTAAGTCACTTCAGTTGTGTCTGACTCTGTGCAACCCCATAGATGTCAGCCCAACAGGCTCCTATGTCCCTGAGATTCTCCAGGCAAGAATACTGGGTGGGTTGCCATTTCCTTCTCCAGTGCATGAAAGTGAACAGTGAAAGTGAAGTTGCTCAGTTGTGTCTGACTCTTAGTGAGACACGGCCTACCAGGCTCCTCCATCCATGGGATTCTCCAGGCAGGAGTACTAGAGTGGAGTACCATTTCCTTCTCCGAATTGGTAGGCTAGGATTGACATACATACACTGCTATATGTAAAATAAATAACTAAATAATGACTAAGGATCTACTATATATCATAGAGACCTCTACTCAATACTCTGTGTAATGGCCTCAATGGGAAAAAAATTCTAAAATAACTGATTCACATTGATTTTGATTCATACCTAAACTGACACAGCATTGTAAATCAACTATAGTGCAGTGAAAATTGAAAAAAGAAATTTGATGTTCCTGCTTCTGTTTAGGATTCCACAATGGTTTCTTTGCTTTTTCTCTCCACATGTCAGGAGATAATGAAAGTTTCTTCTCCTCACCCCTGCCATGTCATCTCACTCTCCTTGAGTATTCATTTTCTTTGCACTTAGCCCACATAGTTGTGCTAGTGTTAAGGAACCAGCCTTCCAATGCAGGAGAGTAAGATATGTAGGTTTGATCTCTGGGTCAAGAAGATCCTCTGGAGGACAGCACAGCAAGCCACTTCAGTTTTCTTGTTTGGAGAATCCCGTGGACAGAGGAGCCTGGTGGGTTACAATTCATGGCATCACAAAGAGTTGGACATGACTGAAGTGACTTAGCACGCACATAGTTGCAGTTTTTGGTTATATCTCTGTGTTTCCCTATAATGGTGAAATCTTGAAGTATAAGCCTTATACTTTATCTGTGTTAGATACAGGATTGTAAGACACAGTTGTATTAGTAAGGAGCTTACTGATAAGTAAGAGAGTCAGTAATCTTGTTGGCTTAAGTACTTAGAGAATTTTGACTACTGTGATGAAGTTGGATTTCCTAGATTATAAGAAAGAGGTTATACAGTGCTCGTAGAACTGTGACCCTGAGAGTAAGATAAACCAAGGACACTGTTTCAGGCAAGCAAACATTGCAGATAAGATAAAAATAAGATATATTATTATCCTAGTTAACCTGGTTATAGATACTCTATGCTAAATGATACTTAAAGAGAGAGTGAATCAAGATGTTGAAAAAGACATAACTGATAAAAATGTCTTATAAACTTTTGCCATAAGATTTATAGGGGTTTAACCATTTATATTGAACATTCTGTGAATTGTGTGTGATTTCCCTGCAAAGTGAATAAAAGGGGAATACTCACTCTTTGGTAACTAATTTTAAACTAAAGACTATTTACAATTTCTTGTTGAGGGGAAACATTGTTTGTTGTTTGTTTTTGGTTTCCGTTAGTTTTATTTTATTGAAACTGCCCCTGAAAGATTAGATCTCAACATGATGCAGAGGTCTAAAAATAAAGCTGATTGTGACCTTGAAGACAGTTTCAGTTATATTCTAGCTTGTACCCCCAACATCACCTGTGATTTAGTGCATAACAAGTAATTAATAATAGCAAATTTGTCAGTTTTCATTCCAATCCCAAAGAAAGGCAATGCCAAAAGATGCTCAAACTACTGTACAATTGCATGATCTCACACACTAGTAAAGTAATACTCAGAATTCTCCAAGCCAGGCTTTAGCAATATGTGAACCATGAACTTCCAGTTGTTCAAGCTGGTTTTAGAAAAGGCAGAGAAAACAGAGATTAATTGCCAACATCCGCTGGATCATGGAAACAGCCAGAGAATTCCAGAAAAACATCTATTTCTGCTTTATTGACTATGCCAAAGCCTTTGACTGTGTGGATCACAATAAACTGTGGAAAATTCTGAAAGAGATGGGAATACCAGACCACCTGACCTGCCTCTTGAGAAACCTGTATGCAGGTCAAGAAGCAACTGTTAGAACTGGACATGGAACAACAGACTGGTTCCAAATAGGAAAAGGAGTACGTCAAGGCTGTATACTGTCACCCTGCTTATTTAACTTATATGTAGAGTACATCATGAGAAATGCTGGGCTGAAAGAAGCACAAGCTGGAATCAAGATTGCCAGGAGAAATATCAATAACCTCAGATATGCAGATGACACCACCCTTATGGCAGAAAGTGAAGAGGAGCTAAAAAGCCTCTTGATCAAAGTGAAAGAGGAGAGTGAAAAAGTTGGCTTAAAGCTCAACATTTAGAAAACGAAGATCATGGCATCTGGTCCCATCAGTTCATGGCAGATAGATGGGGAAACAGTGGAGACAGTGTCAGACTTTTATCTTTTGGTGCTCCAAAATCACTGCAGATGTTGACTGCAGCCATGAAATTAAAAGGCGCTTACTCCTTGGAAGGAAAGTTATGACCACTAGATAGCATAATGAAAAGCATTGACATTACTTCGCCAACAAAGGTCCATCTAGTCAAGGCTATGGTTTTTCCTGTGGTCATGTATGGATGTGAGAGTTGGACTGTGAAGAAAGCTGAGCGCCAAAGAATTGATGCTTTGGAACTGTGGTGTTGGAGAAGACTCTTGAGAGTCCCTTGGACTGCAAGGAGATCCAACCAGTCCATTCTAAAGGAGATCAGCCCTGGGTGTTATTTGGAAAGAATGATGCTAAAGCTGAAACTCCAATACTTTGGCCACCTCATGTGAATAGTTGACTCATTGGAAAAGAGTCTGATGCTGGGAGGGATTGGGGGAAGGAGGAGAAGGGGACGACAGAAGATGAGATGGCTGGATGGCATCACAGACTCGATGGACGTGAGTTTGTGAGAACTCCGGGAGTTGGTGATGGACAGGGAGGTCTTGCGTTTTGCAATTCATGGGGTCGCAAAGAATCGGCCATGACTGAGCGACTGAACTGAACTGAACTGAACTATGAGAAGTATGAATTAAACTATAAAGAGAGAAGCAGGAATGAGAGAAGTGGGAAATGTTACTGATGTTGATGATAGTTACAAGGAAAGCTAAGCTCAGAAAACAGGACCTGATGATGAGAATCTAGATCTAGAATGTTGGCATGAGAGCTTAAGCAAAAGAAAAAAAAAAAATCAAACAGTGTTTTTCAAATAAAATTCATTAAGTTCTTCTGGTGAAGAAAGAAGGAAAAAGAAGTCAAATATTATTAGGTTTCAATTCTGAGGAATAGGATTTTTTGTGCTGTGAGGAGATCAGGTAAGATAAAACAGACATAGAGAACACACTTTATGGACGTGGCTCGAGGAGAGGAAGGAGAGGGTGGGCTGTATGCAGAGTAACATGGAAACATACATTACCATATGTTGAATATAGCCAATGGGAATTTGCTGTATGACTCATGGAACTCAAATCAGTGCACTGTTTGGAAACAAGCTAAAGGGTATAATGGGAGGGAGGTGAGAAGGATGTTCATGTGGAAAGGGACATGGGTAACCCTATGGCTGATTCACGTTGATGTTTGGTAGAAACCAACACAATACTATAAAACAATTATCCTTCAAATAAAAATAAATAATAACAATAATAAAAAATAACAGAGTGAGCCTTGTAAGCATTTGGTCATTTAGTTTTAGACTAAATTTACTCAAAGCTGAAATTATGATAGAAAATTTGTGGAAAATGGCTTTTGTATCAGTTATTGCTATAGCAATACTATATGACAAATCACGAAAAATCTAAGACCCCTAAAAAAAGCAACCAGTTAGTCTCGTACTTGCTTGTGTGGGTCAGCTGCGAATGAGCTGAAGTAGACCGATGTTACCTGCATTTGATTCCTTGTTAGGATGTGCTCAGGACTGATTCAGATGCCTCTTGTTCCTCTGGGATCAGTAGGCCACTTGGGGCACATTTTTTCATTGATACAGATTAGGGAGAGGGTTGAAAAGGACCCTCCCTGCTGGGCCTCCATTCTTGGTATGTACACAAAGAGGAATCTGAAGCCTTATCCATGGCAGAAACAAGTTTATTAGGGAAGGAACAGAAAGAACAGAAAGATCGCCTCAAGGGAGAGGTGGGCCAAGCCACGAGAGGCACTGGTGCTGAAGTGATGAGGTATGGGGGTTTTTAATACAGTGTTTTATGTATTCAGTTAGGCAGGCACAGACTGACAGTTTTGATTGACAGTGGCAAGTTACTTAACAATAGTTTTTATTGCAGATGTCTTTCCCATAAGTCAGTGTGTTATAACCAAATATATGTATGCATAGTATATTTATGAACTCTTAGTAGGCTCCAAGCTGCCTAAGGTCACTTGAGTTCACAACTGTGCATCAAGGGAGAGTTGCTAGAGTTGGAGAAGTCTCAGTGGTCAGTTTGTATCCACTATGTGCCTAGCCCGCATGTGCAGGAGTTGGAGAAGTCTCTGGTTATTTTGTAGCTAATCTATTAGCTCTCCTGGGGCGTGCTGTGGCTTTGTTAATAAAGAGTCAGACATGACTGAGCCCACATGCACATTGCTGTTATACGGAAAAATCTTTGGGCCTTATGAAAGTTCAGTTTGCTTTCTGTACCACCTAACAGCAAAATATTGCTAACTGGTTTGTCTCTGAGATAGAAAATGTAATCTAGAAAGTGTCAGTTCAGTTCAATTCAGTCACACAGTAATGTAGTCTAGAAGGTGTCAGTTCAGTTCAATTCAGTCGCACAGTCATGTGCGACTCTGTGACCTCATGAATCACAGCACGCCAGGCCTCCCTGTCCATCAACATCTCCCAGAATTCACTCAAACTCATGTCCCTCGAGTCTGTGATGCCATCCAGCCATCTCATCCTCTTGTCGTCCCCTTATCCTCCTTCCCCCAATCCCTCCCAGCATCATAGTTTTTTCCAGTGAGTCAACTCTTCACATGAGGTGGCCAAAGTACTGGAGTTTCAGCTTTAGCATCATTCCTTCCAAAGAAATCCCAGGACTGATCTTCTTTATAATGGACTGGTTGGATCTCCTTGCAGTCCAAGGGACTCTCAAGAGCCCTCTTGAATACCAGAGTTCAAAAGCATCAAGTCTTTGGTGTTCAGCTTTCTTCACAACCAACTCTCACACCCATACATGACCACTGGAAAAAAACATAGCCTTGACTAGACGGACCTTTGTTGGCAAAGTTATGTCTCTGCTTTTTATTATGCTGTCTAGGTTGGTCATAACTTTCCTTCCAAGGAGTCTTTTAATTTCATGGGTGCAGTCACCATCTGTAGTGATTTTGGAGCCCCCCAAAATAAAGTCTGACACTGGTTCCACTGTTTCCCACTGTCTGCCATGAGGTGATGGGACCAGATGCCATGATCTTTGTTTTCTGAATGTTGAGCTTTAAGCCAACTTTTTCACTCTCCTCTTTTACTTTAATCAAGAGGCTTTTTAGTTCCTGTTCACTTTCTGCCATAAGGGTGGTGTCATCTGCATATCTAAGGTTATTGATATTTCTCCCAGCAATCTTGATTCCAGCTTGTGCTTCTTCCAGTCCAGCATTTCTCATGATGTACTCTGCATATAAGTTAAATAAGCAGGGTGACAGTATACAGCCTTGATGTACTCATTTTCCTATTTGGAACCAGTCTGTGGTTCCATGTCCAGTTCTACATATAGATTTCTCAAGAGGCAGGTCAGGTGGTCTGGTATTCTCATCTCTTTCAGAATTTTCCACAGTTTATTGTGATCCACACAGTCAAAGGCTTTGGCATAGTCAATAAAGCAGAAAGAGATGTTTTTCTGGAACTTCCTTGCTATTTCCATGATCCAGCAGATGTTGGCAATTTGATGTCTGGTTCCTCTGCCTTTTATAAAACCAGCTTGAACATCTGGAATTTCACGGTCCACATATTACTGAAGCCTGGCTTGGAGAGATGAGTGCAATTGTACGGTAGTTTGAGCATTCTTTGGCATTGCCTGTCTTTAGGATTGGAATGAAAACTGACCTTTTCTAGCCCTTGGCCACTGCTGAGTTTTCCAAATTTGCTGGCATATTGAGTGCAACACTTTCACAGCATCATTTTTCAGAATTTGAAAAAGCTCAGCTGGAATTCCATCACTTCCACTAGCTTTGTTTGTAGTGATGCTTTCTAAGGTCCACTTGACTTCACATTCCAGGATTTCTGGCTCTAGGTGAGTGATCACACCATCATGATTATCTGGGTCTTGAAGATCTTTTTTGTACAGTTCTTCCGTGTATTCTTGCCACCTTTTCTTAATATCTTCTGCTTCTGTTAGGTCCATACCATTTCTATCCTTTATCAAGCCTATCTTTGCATGACATATTCCCTTGGTATCTCTAGTTTTCTTGAAGAGTTCTCTAGTCTTTACCATTCTTTTTTTTTTTTTTTTTTTTTCCCTCTATTCCTTTGCATTGATTGCTGAGGCAGTCTTTCTTATCTCTTCTTGCTATTCTTTGGAACTCTGCATTCAGATGCTGATATCTTTCCTTTTCTCCTTTGCTTTTTGCTTCTCTTCCTTTCACAGCTATTTGTAAGGCCTGCCCACACAGCCATTTTGCTTTTTTGCATTTCTTTTCCATGGGGATGGTCTTGATCCCTGTCTCCTGTACAGTGTCATGAACCTCAGTCCATAGTTCATGAGGTACGCTATCTATCACATCTAATCCCTTAAATCTATTTCTCACGTCCACTGTATAATTATAAGGGATATGATTTAGGTCATACCTGAATGGTCTAGTGGTTTTTCCTACTTTCTTCAATTTAAGTCTGAAATTGGCAATAAGGAGCTCATGTTCTGAACCACAGTCAGCTCCCGATTTTTTTTTTTTGCTGACTGTATAGAGCTTCTCCATCTTTGACTGCAAAGAATATAATCAATCTGATTTCAGTGTTGACCATCTGGTGTTGTCCATGTGTAGAGTCTTCTCTTGTGTTCTTGGAAGAGGGTGTTTGCTATGACCAGTGCATTTTCTTGGCAAAAGTCTATTAGCCTTTGTCCTGCTTCATTCCGCATTCCAAAGCCAAATTTGCCTGTTACTCCAGTTGTTTCATGGCTTCCTACTTTTGCATTCCAGTCCCCTATAATGAAAAGGACATATTTTTGGGGTGTTACTTCTAAAAGGTCTTGTACGTCTTCATAGAACCGTTCAACTTCAGCTTCTTCAGCATTACTGGTTCGGGCATAGAGTTGGATTACTCTGATATTGAATGGTTTGCCTTGGAAACGAACAAAGATTATTCTGTCTTTTTTGAGATTGCATCCAAGTACTGCATTTCGGACTCTTTTGTTGACCATAATGGCTACTCCATTTCTTCTGAGGGAGTCCTTCCCACAGTAATAGATACAATGGTCATCTGATTGAAATTCACCCATTCCAGTCCATTTTAATTCGCTGATTCCTAGAATGTTGATGTTCACTCTTGCCATCTCTTGTTTGACCACTTCCAATTTGCCTTGATTCGTGGATCTGACATTCCAGGTTCCTATGCAATATTGTTCATTACAGCATTGGAACTTGCTTCTATCACCAGTCACATCCACAACTGGGTATTGTTTTTGCTTTGGCTCCATCCCTTCATTCTTTCTGGAGTTATTTCTCCACTGATCTCCAGTAGCATATTGGGCACCTAATGACCTGGGGATTTCCTCTTTCAGAATCCTATCATTTTGTCTTTTCATACTGTGCATGGGGTTCTCAAAGCAAGAATACTGAAGTGATTTGCCATTCCCTTCTCCACTTGACCACATTCTGTCAGACCTCTCCACCATGACTCACCTGTCCTGGCTGGCCCCACATGGCATTGCTTAGTTTCATTGAGCTAGTCAAGGCTGTGGTCCTAGTGTGATTAGATTGACTAGTTTTCTTTGAGTATGGTTTTAGTGTGTCTGCTCTCTTGCAACACCTACCTACTGTCTTACTTGGGTTTCTCTTAACTTGGCTGTGGAGTGTCTCTTCATGGCTGCTCCAGCAAAGCACAGCCACTGTTCCTTACCTTGGACGAGAGGTATCTCCTCACCACCGCCCCTCCTGACCTTGAACATGGAGTAGCTCCTCTCGGCCCTCCTGCACCCGCACAGCCATTGTTCCTTGCCCGTGGGGTTGCTCCTCTCAGCCGCCACCCCTGGCCCTAGAAGGTGTAGTCTGCTTTATTTAGGAAATTAATTCCTGAATATATTACATAGATTTCTCATTTCCATTTTAAATTGGTACCAAATAATCAGTACAGTATAATTTACCATCTGAAAGACACTAATGATAAATCTTTTTGTGAACATGATCTCATTAAAAGACAATATTAACTATCATTGCAGAGTTTCATGTAACATCTCTTACAACAAAGTCTATCTATATCATACCTATACTTTTACTGTTATAACCTTAAAATGACATTTCACATTTAGAAACATGTCTTATAGAGATTATATAGTAATTCAAAATAAGTATTTAATTATCTTCTAAATGGACACTTTTAGTTTAAAAAAATTTACTGCAATACTATGTCAATACATATAAACCTCATAACAGTTTATAAAATCCATAATAAATATTATGTTTATAGTTTTACATACTTTGGGAAAAATCTGTCATTGCTTAAGCAAAGGTGGTTCTTAGTTCTTTCTGATTCTTGAAATATAGAGCATCAAAACTCAAAGATCTCCTTAAGCAGTATTTGTACTAGATTTGTAAAGCAATATTTAAATGTCTGACAATACTGAGATAGAAAATCTAGTATAGATGAGAGAAATACTCCAAGTTAATATAGCCTGTCATTATCTGCCTGAGATCCCTTTACCTGGATGTAACTAAGATTAGAATGTGAAGCCACTCATTCCTCTCTTTTTCCCCTGTAACAGTTAAGAATGTTCATGTTATTGAACCTAATATTGACATACCTCCTCCCTGTAGCAGAACAATTAAACCAATTCTCAGAAGAAATTTAATCTTTCAGTGAAATGGGTAATATTCTTTTTTTCTTCTGCTGTTTTGTCAGAAAATCATGACTAGCTTCTGGCCAAGACCAAAGTTATGTCAGCATCATTATGTAATACCTCTGATGGGTGCAGAATTGAAAAGGTTTAAGAGCCAGAACTGAATATATAGCTGAAAAGTTTCTCTATAGTGTTAAATGTGCTGCTCAATTCCCTAAAGTAAAGTAAATGGCCTGCAGCGAGGTCTGAAGGAGGCTCTGCTGTGGCATAAGTATAGCCACATGAAAGCTGGCACAGAGGCATTCAGTCCTGAATCAGCTTTGCTTCAAAATATTAAGCCTGCAGTTGCTAGAAGCTTTTGTGTCTGAGACATTTTTAGCTCATCATGCTGAACAGTTGTACTTTCTCAGCTTGATTGACATTCTGGAAAATATTGATCTCGCAGTTTGGTGGACTTACATTCTGTTAAAAAAGTATGCATCACATAACACAAATAACACAAAGAATCGCATTTTGTCCCCTGGATGAGACATGTTATCATGTAAGGCAGCATTTCCCATGACCCTCTTCGTTGGATTCATCTTTACGATAGAATAAGCTACTTGCTCTCAAGACCCAGAGCCATATTTCTGCCTTCCTGGCACTTCCCTTAACGTCCCAGGGTGGACAGAATCTGCTGTTCCTATAATCAACATCTTACTTCTTTGTTTTCCCTTCTGTTTTGGGATCATAGTCTCAAATTGCTTCCACTGAAAATGTGTATCAGAGAATTAAAAGGTTTCTGAATCCTCAGTTTTCTAAAGTTTATTCTATCTTTTTATTGATTGTTTTTCTGGTTATAGCATTGTGACTTGAAATCATCTTTTGAGTTTCAGTTCTGAGTAACTCACTGCTGTGTGAGGGCAAAGTGGCTTCTCTTGTTTATAACATATCCTCTGTGAGTTCTCAACATAGTCAAATCCTGTACATACCAATCAGTATAGCTACTTTTGATTTTCCAGAGGTTTTTTTTCTTCTTTTTTTTTTTTTTTTTTTAGTAGAAGACTTGAGCCCCTCTCCACTCTGGATTTCCCATCATTTTTCCCCCTTGTTTTCATTTTATGATGTCTTATTTATGGAGAGAAAATTACATGTTTTCAATTCATCACCTTTACACTGAATTTCATATTGTTACTTGCTAAACTGGTATATTTAAAAACCATTCTTCAGTTCAGTTCAGTTCAGTTGCTCAGACGTGTCTGACTCTTTGCGACCACATGAATTGCAGCACACCAGGCCTCCCGGTCCATCAGCAACTCCCGGAGTTCACTCAAACTCACGTCCCTCGAGTCTGTGATGCCATCCAGCCATCTCATCCTCTGTCGTCCCCTTTTCCTCTTTCCCCCAGTCCCTCCCAGCATCATAGTCTTTTTTAATGAGTCAACTCTTCACATGAGGTGGCCAAAGTACTGGAGTTTCAGCTTTAGCATCATTCCTTCCAAAGAACACCCAGGGCTGATCTCCTTTAGAATGGACTGGGTTGGAACTCCTTGCAGTCCAAGGGACTCTCAAGAGTCTCCTCCAGCACCACAGTTCAAAAGCATCAATTCTTCAGTGCTCAGCTTTCTTCGCAGTCCATTCTTAGGTAAATATTTAAAGAATAATTTCTTATAAGCAAGATAATCAGATTCATAATGTGTACTTACTTATTTATATTGTAGGACCAGTAATGCAGTAAAATTTCTGACCTGTGTGATATTATGCTTTCATATTTCTTATTTAAAATAAAAGCAGGCATACATTAAATAAAATAGAATTTTAAAACACTGTTTCCAAATAAGATTATACATCATCCCACAGTCTCTGTTGGTTTTGGCAACTTGAATCCAAGACAAAGGATAAAACACAACAAAACAGAAGAAATCTTTGATGAAGACTTACCATCTTTAGTACTGCTCTCAAATAAGCTTACCCATAATATTGAAATTCTTCTCTTCCACTTCTGAAATCTTTTAATAGTAATTGCTTACTCCAAGACATAGAGTTCCCTAAGGTTTCCTTTTACCAAAACCAAATCTTCATATTCCTTTTTCTGCCTACACTGTTTGTAAACTCAGGAAAATAATGTTATTTGATCGACTCTTATCCAAGCAAATGCCCAGTTCATATCCTTACATTGATTTTAAAAGATGACACTTCCTTTGTCAGATTCAGGATATTATTTATATACCATCACTCCAGCACAGAGATAGGAGCTTTATATTAGTTGATCAGAGAAATAACTCATGTATAGGAATTTTAAGGCTGAAACTGAGTATTCATGTATCTTAAGAGAGAGCTGCTTCCTGAGCGTAAGCTACTCTCTCCAAATCCAAGTTGCATTAAGAGTGGTTGGCTACAGGGTTCCTATTATTTATTGTTTTGAAACAAATTAGCTTAAAACTGTGACTAAAAACAAACATAAATTATTATTTGTTTCCATAGGTTGATTGAACTCAGGTGGACAGTTTTGCTTAGGGTCTGTCATGCAGGTGTGAGCAAGTAATAGCTGAGGTTAGAGGCTTCTGAAGGCTCAGTTGAGCCGAACGCAGTGATAGCTCATTCACCTTGCTATCACTTGGTGCTGGTTTCTTACTCCGTGGTCAGGTGAGGCAGTGACTAGAGTACCTGCAAGTGACCTGCATGTACCTTCCCATAGCAGAGTAACTAGATTCCAAGGAAAGGGTAATAATGCCTGAAAAAAAAAAAAAAAAAAAAGTATTGTAATAAACCCAAGAAGAAGCTGAAAAACTTCTTATGACCTAGCTTCAAAAGCCACTGAGTTGGACTCCCTTCGTTATACAGCAACTTCCCACTAGCTATTTATTTTACATATGGTAACTAGCATCTGGTCCCATCACTTCATGGCAGATAGATGGGGAAAAGTGGAAACAGTGTCAGACTTTATTTTTTGGGGCTCCAAAATCACTGTAGATGGTGATTGCAGCCATGAAATTAAAAGACGCTTACTCCTTGGAAGAAAAGTTATGACCAACCTAGATAGCATATTCAAAAGCAGAGATATTACTTTGCCAACAAAGGTCCATCTAGTAAAGGCTATGGTTTTTCCAGTAGTCATGTATGGATATGAGAGTTGGACTGTGAAGAAAGCTGAGCATTGAAGAATTGATGCTTTTGAACTGGTGTTGGAGAAGACTCTTGAAAGTCCCTTGGACTGCAAGGAGATCCAACCAGTCTATTCTAAAGAAGATCAGTCCTGGGTATTCATTGGAAGGACTGATGCTGAAACTCCAATACTTTGGCCACCTCCTGTGAAGAGTTGACTAAATGGAAAAGACCCTGATGCTGGGAGGGATTGGGGGAAGAAGGACAAGGGGACGACAGAGGATGAGATGGCTGGATTGCATCACTTACTCGGTGCACATGGGTTTGGGTGAACTCCGGGAGATGGTGATAGACAGGGAGGCCTGGTGTGCTGCAATTTATGGGGTCGCAAAAAGTCGGACAGGACTGAGCAGTTGAAATAAACTGAACATGTATTTTTCAATTCTATTGCATCAGTTTGTCCCATCCTCTCCTTTCCCCACTTTGTTGGTAAGTCATCATACGGTAGAAACCAAGACAACATTGTAAAGCAGTTATCCTCCAATTAAAAATAAATTTTAAAAAGTCACTGATTATTACTTTATCCATATTCTGTTGGTCAAAAGGGAGTCATAGGGCAATCTTATAGATTCAAAGAAAGACTATACAGAGCACTGATTACAAGAGTTTTGGTACACTGATGGAAGGGAGATATTCTGGAAACCAGCTCTCCATAATTATTTAGAATAAGTTACTAGAAACTGTTGAAGTATCCCTTTCTAGGGACTGGATGTTTGTAACCCACCAAATTCATATTCATTGATTTACATGATGAATCACCGATATTTAGTAGTAGATATGGTTATTAGGATGAGGCTTTCATGATGGGGTTAATTCTCTTGTAAAAGCAGGATTAATTCTCTTGTAAAAAGAGGAAGAGAGTGGAGAGCTCTTTTTCTCTGACATGTGATGACAGTAAGAAGGCATCCCACTGTAAGTCAGAAGAAAACTTTCACCAGGAATCAAAATTCATTAGCACCTTGATCTTGGACTCCCAGCCTCTAGAACTCTGAGAAATAAGTTTATGTTATTTGTCAGCCAGTCTGTGTTATTTTGTTCTAATAGCCAGAGCAGACTAAGACATCCCACCTTGGGATAATTAGAGTACTCATGTTATAGCTTTTCTGTAATACCTTTCAGTGAGTACTGGAAATTATCTATTTTATTTATTTTTACCATTTAAAATTATTTAGCCTACTCCATCTGTACAAATAGTTATGTTTAAATAGTACAGAATATCAATGAACTTCCCTAGTGGCTCAGATGGTAAAGAATCTACAATACTTGAGACCTGGGTTCAATCCCTGGGTCAGGAAGATCTCCTGGAGAATGGAATGGCTGCCCACTCCAGTGTTCATAGATACCCATAAAATTCCTCTCCAACTTTAGTTCCACTGCTCAGAGATAGCATTTTGGGTTATTTCTGATTTTAACTTAAATTTCTTTACATTTTGATTGCTATATTATTTTAATTTCTACATCGCTAACATTAAAATCTTGAAATCCAGATATTTAAATATGTTTATTGTCCTTTTTTAAAATTTTGCCTGTGGTAAGAAAGTGATTGATTTTTCTTAATAGAAACTTTCTGTTTTTTAATTAATTAGGTACAGTTTTATTCTCATTTTACACAAGGGGAGATTGAGGTCCAGAGAACCTCGACATTAGTCATCGTCATCATTCAGTCACTCAGTTGTGTCCGACTCTTTGTGACCCTGTAGACTTCCTTGTCCTTGCCAGGCCTCCCTGTCCATCACCAACTCTCAGAACTTGCTCAAACTCATTTCCGTTGGGTCGGTGATGTCATCCAACCATTTCATCCTCTGTAGTCCCCTTTTCCTTCCACCTTCAATCTTTCCCAGATCAGGAATTTTTCCAGTGAGTCAGCTCTTTGCATCAAGTGTCCAAGGTATTGAAGCTTCAGCTTCAGCATCAATCCTTCCAGTGAATATTCAGGGTTGATTTTCTTTAGGATTGACTGGTTTGATCTTACTTGTCAGAGTCAGTAATCTGTTCAAACCTAAGCATTTGGCTCCATCACACATGCTTTTAACCCTGAACCAAACATCCCGTTTCCCAGGAAGGACGGAAACTGAGACATTCTAATCAGTTAACTTTTCTACAGTTCCATAGATAATATGTGTCAGAACAAGAGTTTGAGCAAGGGGCCTGATTGTGAGCCCACCCTCTTAACTGTACCATACAGATGATAAACATTATTCTAGGTTGTTCTCACAGCTTCTGTATGAGGTTACTGCCATTATGCCCATTTTACAATGTTGAACTTCAAGAAAGCTGGTTAATTTGCCCACATGTGGGTTAATTTTCCCACGGGCAGATCATAAATGACAAATCCAAGTTATAAGTCCAGATTTTCTGACTCTTAAGTTCAGTACTTGTTTGTTTATATTCTTCTTCAACTTACTCTATTGTCATTCAAAATTTTCAATGCTGTTTAAACAAAACACAGGGACTATTTCCTACTCTATTCATAATTTCATGTAATTCAAGAACACTTTTTCTACTTACTAGGTAGTTTCCATAATTATCATTGTATTGGCACTGATAGCAGCCAGCAGTGATAAATCATAATGTATTTCAACACCATGTTCATTTATTTATACTTTATCTACTATTTTTAAATTAATTTATTTTAATTGTAGAATAATTACTCTACAATATTGTGATGGTTTCTTCCACACATCATTATGAATCAGCCACAGGTATACATGTGCCCCTTTCATCCTGAACCCACCTCCCACCTCCCTCCACATCCTATCCCTCTGGATTTTCCCAGACCACTGAGTTTGGGTGTCCTGCTTTATGCATCAAACTTGCACTGGCCATCTATTTTACATATGGTAATATACATTTTTCAATGCTATTCTCTGTCATGTCACCCTCACCTCCTGTCACTGACTCCACAAAAGTCTGTTCTTTACATCTGTGTCTCCTTGGCTACCCTGCATGTAGAATCATTGGTACCATCTTTCTAAATTCCATATATATGTGCTAATATAGGCTTCTTAGGTAACTCAAACAGTAAAGAATCTGCCGGCCAGGCAGGAGACATGGGTTTGATCCCTTGGTCATGAAGATACCCTGGAGAAGGGCATAGCAATCCTTTCTAGTATTCTTGCCTGAAGACCCCATGGACAGAGGAGCCTGCTGGGCTACAGTCAGTGGTGTCGCAAAGAGTTGGACACAACTGAACAACTCAAACACACACAGATATGCATTAATACACAGTATTTGTTTTTCTCTTTCTGACTTACTCACTCTGTATAATAGGCATATTAGAACAGTCATATTAGAACAGACTCAAATGTGTTCCTTTTTATAGCTGAATAATATTCCACTGTGTACATGTACAACAGCCTTTGTATCCACTCATCTGCCAGTAGACATCTAGGTTGCTTCCATATCCTAGCTATTGTTTATAGTGCTGCAATGAACATTGGGTATATGAGTCTCTTTCGTTTGTCATTTCATCGAAGTGTATGCCCAGCAGGGGGATTGCTGGGTTGTATGGCAGTTCTGTACCCGGGTTTTTAAGGAATCTCCACTGCTGCTAAGTCTCTTCAGTCGTGTCCGACTCTGTGCGACCCCATAGACGGCAGCCCACCAGGCTCCTCTGTCCCTGGGATTCTCCGGGCAAGAACACTGGAGTGGGTTGCCATTTCCTTCTCCAGTGCATGAAAGTGATAAGTAAAAGTGAAGTCGCTCAGTCGTGTCTGACTCTTAGCGACCCCATGGACTGTAGCCTACCAGGCTCCTCCACCCATGGGATTTTCCAGGCAAGAGTACTGGAGTGGGTCGCCATTGCCGTCTCCAAGGAATCTCCGCACTGATCTCCATAGTGTGTGAACCAGTTTGCATTCCCACCAACAATGTAAGAAAGTTCCCTTTTTCCACATCCTCTTCAGCATTTATTGTTTGTAGATTTTTGCTGAGGGCCATTCTGACCAGCATAAGATGATACCTCTGTGGTTTTGATTTGCATTTCTCTAATAATTAGTGATGTTGAGCATCTTTTTAGGTAATTCATAGTTGTTTTCTTTGCTAGTATTTTCTCTCTTTCTGAGAGCTGTCTGTTCACCTTGCTTATAGTTTCCTTCATTGTGCAAAAGCTTTAAGTTAATTATGTCCCATTTTTTTAATTTTTGTTTTTATCTCCATTACTCTGGGATGTGGGTCATAGAGGACCTTGTATGATTTATGTCAGATTTATGTTCTGCCTATGTATTCCTCTAAGAGTTTTATTGTTTCTGGTCTTGCATTTAGGTCTTTAATCCACTTTGAGATTATTTTTGTGTATGTTTTTAGAAAGTGTTATAGTTTCATTCTTTCACACATAATTGACCAGTTTTCCTAGAACCACTTGTTGAAGAGACTGTCTTTTCTCCATTGTATATTTTTGCCTCTTTTTCAAAGATAAGGTGTCCATAAGTGCATGGATTTATCTCTGGACTTTCCACTTTGTTCCACTGATCTATATTTCTGTCTTTGTGCCAGTACCATACTATCTTGATGACTGTAGCTTTGTAGTATAGTTTGAATTCAGGAAGATTAATTTCTCGAGTTCTAGTCTTCTTTCTCAAGATTGGTTTGGCTATTCAGGGGATTTTATCTTTCCAAATTGTGAAATTATCTGTTCTAGTTCTGTCAAAAATACTCTTGGTAGTTTAATAACAACTGCATTGAATCTATAGATTGTTGTGTGTAGTATACTCATTTTCACAATATTGATTCTTCCAGTCCAAGAACATGGAAAATTTATCTATCTATTTGTGTCATCTTTTATTTCTTTCATCAGTGTTTTATAGTTCTCTATATACAGGTGTTTGGTTTCTTTAGGTAAATGTATTCCTAAGTGGTTTATTCTTTGCATTGCAGTGTTAAATGGGATTATTTCCTTTAGTTCTCTTTTTGATTTTTCATTGTTAGTGTATAGGAATACAAGGGATATCTGTGTATTAATTTTATATCCTGCAACTTTACTATATTCATTGATTAGCTCTAGTAATTTTCTGGTGGCATCTTTACAGTTTTCTATGTAGAGGATCATGTCATCTGCATACAGTGAGAGTTTCACATCTTTGTTGCCAATATGGATTGCTTTTATTTATTTTTCTTCTGTGCTATGGCTAGGACTTCCAAATATTTGTTAAATAGTAGTGGTGAGAGTGGGTACCCTTGTCTTGTTCCTGATTTCAGAGAAAAAGCTTTCAATTTTTCTCCATTGAGTATAATGTTTGCTGTTGTTTTATTGTATATTGATTTTATTATAAGTAATGTCACAAGAAAGAGATCTGTACAGTATCATATTTCTTTTTAAGTGTTTCCTCAGGAATAATTAAGTACAGCTTCTCTCATTTTGTTGGGTTTTTAAAAAATGATTCAACCTATGCAGAAAATAGAGCATCACCTCCTTGCAGACAACAATAGCGACAGATGCATTCCCTGCAGCCCTCCCTGTGTGAGCTGCCTACAGTGATCTGAATTTTTCTACTCTACATCTGCTTCAGAGGCATTTGACAAATCAAGTTATACCACACTTACTGGTAGAGTGTCCATTAGCCAGAACATGACCTCTGTCTTTTTCTAACAATTTTCCCCAGTGACTCAGCAGGTAAAGACTCTGCCAGCAATGCAGGAGACAGGGTTTTGATTCCTGGGTCAGGGAGATCCCCTGAAGAAGGAAATGACAACCCACTCCAGTATTCTTGCCTGAAAAATCTCATGGACACAGGAGCCTAGCTAGCTACAGTCAGTCCATGGGGTTAGAAGAGTCAGACACAAATTATCAGCTAAGCAACCTTTAGAATGATAGTCTGAAATCCCATGGGGATAAGCATTGTGTTTTTAGTTATTTTATTCACAGTAAGGAGAACTTTGCTTTTGGTAAAGATATCTTGTACTTCTCTTTTAATTATTTACCTAATCATTCTTTCCTCTTTCATTAACTGGATTGATCTTCTGTATTTTTTTTCTTTATATATTTCATTTCTTTTCCTATATATTATCTATTTTAAATAGAAGCATATTATCAGTTTAGTATATTTTTTTATTTTAGTGAGAATTTCTATGATTTGTAATATGCCTTTTTTTGCTGATTTGTTCATTTATTTATAGTTTTTTTTAAAGGATGCAATACCTTCTTGAACCTCCATATAAAATTTTGAATGCTTTTTGTTGTTACCAGTTTCCTTCTGTTCCCGAACTTGTTTCCTCTAGTGTCAGTTTATTTGAAAATTTATTTTTAATATTTTTCTGTGATTTTTAATATTTTTCTGTCTGCTTTTTTCCTGTGTCTTCTGACCTTTTATTGTCTGTTCATTAATTATAATACACATAGTGCTGGTTTCCTTTGGCCTTGTGAAAGTAGATCTATTTCTAAAAGGCATCTTTATAAATGGAACATCTTCCTGATAGCAGATTTATATAGGTAAAGAGAACTTTTCACTATCCACAGATGGTTTGTCTTTGTTATTTTAAATCAAAATACATCTTGCTTTGATTTGATTTGTGTATTTGTTTTGTTATTCATTCTGGGGTTAAATAATGGCCTGCATGTGCTTTGTAAAATAGAAGATCCAATTCATAATTTCCCTTTTTGTACTCTGATTTTTCCGTGTATGTGTGTAATTTTTAAAAGACTTTCAAAAAAAATTTACCCCCATTTCCCTAGATGACCTTAGTATAATTTTAACTAATAGTCTCTGCAGATTTCAGATATTTATCTTTGTAATCTACCTGTTTGCAGGTTTTCATTCACTTGTTGAAATCTCTTTCACTGAAATATGTTTAACAGAGTCAAGCAAAGATTTTGGAATGCAATTTAGGATACAGAATTGTTCATTCAAATTTTTTTGCCAAGAATTACTTTTGTATGTGACAAAGTATAAAACAAACAAACAAACAAAAACTAACAAATAAACCAAAGCAGAACTCTGGCCTGTTTAGTAATTTCCTAGAAGACATTAAATTACTGTTTTCTGAATGTAAAAGTGACAGAATTCCAGCTGAGCTATTTCAAATCCTAAAAGATGATGTCGTCAAAGTACTCCCTTCAATATACCAGAATTTGGAAAACTCACTAGTGGCCACAAGACTGGAGAAGGTCAGTTACATTCCAATTCCAAAGAAGGGCAATGCCAAAGAGTGTTCAGACTATCGTACAATTGTGCTCATTTCACGTGCTAGCAAGATAATGCTCAAAATCCTTGAAGCTAGGCTTTAGTGCTACATGAATGGAGAAATTCCAGATGCACAAGCCAGATTTAGAAAAGGTATACGGACCAAAAGTCAAGCTGTCAACATCCTTTGAATCGTAGAAAAAACAAGAGAATTATAGGAAAACATCTGCTTCATTGACTATGCTAAAGTCTTCCTGTAGATCACAACAAACTGTGGACAATTCTTCAAGAAATGGGAGTGCCAGACCACCTTACCTGCCTCCTGAGAAACATGTATGCAGGTCAAGAAGAAATAGTTAGAAACAGACATTGAACAATGGACTGATCCAAAACTGGGAGAGGAATATGTCATGGCTGTATATTGTCACCCTGCTTATTTAACTTAAATGCAGAGTACATCAGGAGAAATGCCAGGCTGGGCAAATCACAAAGTAGAATCAAGATTACTGGGAGGAATATCAATTACCTTACATATACAGATGATACCACCCTAATGGAAGAAAGCAAAGAGTAACTAAAATGTCTCTTGGTAAAGGTGGAAGAGGAGAGTGGAAAAGCTGAATTAAAATTCAACAATCAAGAAACGAACATCATGGCATCTGGTCCCATCACTTCATGGCAAGTAAATGGAGAATAAATGGAAACTGGCAGATTTTATTTTCTTTGGCTCCAAAATCACTGCAGACAGTGACTGCAGCAATGAAATTAAAAGACACTTGCTTCTGGGGGGGAGGAAGCTATGACAAACCCAGACAACATATTAAAAAACAGAAACATCACTTGACTGACAAAAGTCCATATAGTCAAATTTATGCATTTTCCAGTAGCCGTCTATGAATATGAGAGTTGGACCGTAGAGAAGACTGACTGCTGAAGAAGTGATGCTTTCAAAGTGTTGTGCTGGACAAGACTCTTGAGAGTTCCTTGAACAGCAAGGAGAGCAAACCAGTCAATCCTAAAGGAAATCAAACCTGAATATTCATTGGAAGGACTGGTGCTGAAGCTGAAGATCCAATACTTTGGCCACCTGATGTGATGAGCCAACTCACTGGAAAAGACTCTGAGGCTGGAAGAGATTGAGGGCAGGAGAAGAAGGGAGTGACAGAGAACGAGATGGTTGCATGGCGTCATGCACTCAGTGGAAATGAGTTTGAGCAATTGTGAAGGACAGGGACACCTGGCGTGCTCTCTAGTCCATAGGGTCACAAAGAATTGGACATAACTTAGTGACTGAACAATAGCAATGTTTTCCAAGAAATTAGGACAAGTTATTTTTATCAATACATTAAAAATATTAAAAGATTCATTAAATTATTTTATGGCTATTAGCCTTGTTCACAAGCAGTATTTTATGAGCCCTTAATATAATTATTTTATTTGCTTTTTATTTGAAAATTTATATGTTGTGATGAGATGTCACAAGTCTTCAGAATCTGAAATGGGGAAATGTAAAATCTTTTTTTTTTAAGAAAAGTTGATATAAATTGAATAATTTTGAGAAATATATAGCGCTTTTGAAATACTATAAAGAAAAAAGTTCTGTAGGATGTACCACATGCAATAATTATAGCAACAGCTCTCAAAGGATTAAAGCACTAGAAATTGTAGTGTACCAATCTGCAATCAGGTAAATTAATCCTCAGAGGAATCATGTACCACAGTCTCAAGTAATCAGTAACAACTGTGTCATATTGCTGAAGCACACTCCAAGAAGTATAGTTTTCCCTACCTGTTAATTGTCCTACAACAACTGAAATTTATTAGGCTGTGACAAAAACTCAGGCCCATGATCAATGGAAATCCAAGAGATTAAGATACAAAGGTAACACTGCTGTTACAAGTTTATCTTTTCCTTCTCTTTCTGTTTTAGTTCTGTTTTTATGAGAAAAATTTTGTTAATAATATATTTTCATTTACCATGATAAAATAGTTTTAAGTGTTTTAATAATTGAAAACATAGAAAATAGTTTTGTTATAATAAATATAAATACTTTGATAAAAAAGATTTATCTATATTTACATTTTTTTTAACTTTAGGAAAATGTCTTCATTTTTAAGCAGTATCTAGTGTATGGCCATGTAACTCTTTGCATTTTGCAGATGCATATATAAACTGTATATAAGAGTAACATTGGAACTTACATTACCATATGTAAAATAGATAGCCAGCAGGAATTTGCTGTATGGTTCAGGAAACTCAAACAGGGGCTCTGTATCAACCTAGAGGGGTAGGATGGGGAGGGAGATGGGAGGGAGTTTCAAAACGGAGGGGCTATATGTATACCTATGGCTGATTCACGTTGAGGTTTGACAGAAAAGAGCAAAGTTCTGTAAACCAATTATCCTTCAATAAAAAAGAAATTTAAAAAAAAGTTTTACTGCAGTAAGTAATACTAAAAGCCTGGGTTAATAAATTTAACTGTGATTTGAATTATTTGAAATGTCTTTTTTAATAATAATGTCCTTTCCAGAGCCATCAAATAATGTTAATTAAATCTCTGCTTAATTTCGCAGTTGTGTTTAATTAGCTCAATCACTTTTTGAAATGTACCAGGCTATAAAAAGAATGATCTATTGAGAGAATGTTTAATGGCAAATTGTTAGCTGCCAGATTTGATCCCTGAATGATTGTTGGATATGTGGAAACATAAAATGCATTAAAATCATTGCATTCATAAACAAGCTTTGTAGATTAAGAGGTTAGTGCATGCAGTTCAAATAATTTTCTCTATATATCAGAAAGGAGTAATTACAAGATGACTTTAATGGTATATACTGAAGCTTTTCGATAAAGGAAGAAGTTACACCTATAGTTTCACTGTGGTTATTTGAAATATGCTTTTACAAGAAAGACTTTAATCTTTGGCAATATAGAGAAGTGCCGTAATGTGAATATGAACTTTAATACTGCTTATGGGAAAGTTAAATTAATACCCTAAGGGAAGAATTACCCTAAGGATACCTCTTCTGTCAAGATTCATACTTATTACTAAGCCAGCATAATAATAAATTATTTCTTGAACAAATTACCATTGGTTTACAAACAAGATTTCGGTTAAAGTTCACTTCCCATATTATTAGAAAGTAAGGTGCTTTCTTTTCTTTTTTTTTTTTTTTTTTGCTGTATTTTGTAAAAGCACAATTCCAAATTTATTTTTTTTAGCAGATAGGAGTTACTTTGTTTAACCTAGGAAATCATCAATTTTCAGATTATTCTTTAGGGTATGGTGAGGTGAGATGGGATTCAAACACGAGACTACTATCATTATGTCAATCAAACACAATTTTACTATCTAAATAGTTGACTTTGAAATGTTTTTGGCTTTGAAATTATGACAAAATACAGTTTCTTCAGGGAAGTTTTTGAAAGTAGTGTGGAATAAAATGTTTATTATGGATTAAGAGAAACAACTATGTTTATATAATATAAATCAAACAATTACCATTAAGCGCTTTCTTTATGCATCTTGATTTGCATGTCAAATTTAAATAGAGGACAGTTATATTTTAATAATATTTAAAATGTTTTAATAAAACACTAAGACCCCAAATTTAAACATTTAACATATATACAGATTCATTAAATATTAAAGTTGTACAAATACAACTAAGTATCTATTCTTCTCTACTAATATGAAACTTAACAGAGAGTAATCTGTGATTACTTTATAATAAGCATATATTTATTTTCATATTCTGAACTCTAAAGATGACAGGGAATCTTTTTAAGGAAAAATAGTGAAGTTTTATTGAAAGATTTTCTATTTTCTATTTGTCACTATTTGGATTATTGAGATGGGAATAACCACCAGTTTTAAAGTAACCACCTGTGAACAAATAAATATTCTTATAATAATTTCCATTTAAAAATAAAAAAAAAAACTGATGTAAATTATTGCACAAGATAATTCCCATCCCAATCTGATCTTCTGTTCTCATTTGTACCACTCTGATCCTTCTCAATTTTTGCTACATTTTATCTCATAGAATGTCATATATTAATATTTAAACTACTTCTATAATGTATGATCAAGAAACTGATTTGGAGATCATTTAGTTGGGGGATGGCTGGTATATACTTTTCATGCGTTAACTTCAGTAGCAGCTGCTTAGAGGTCTGAGTGGAGAGGGATTCAAGGGGAAGCTGGTTTAACCTCCTCAGAAAACTGTGCTGATGTGATGGGTGACATTGTTAGAGACTGGGGATGAGCATGTATGCCTAGATAGCTTTTACTTCATCTCTTTTCCAGTTATATTTATTTTGTATTGATTTCTCAATCTAGGTCCCAGTATCACTCTCTAAAAAGCAAGAACAAAACCACAAATTAAAAGTGTTTTAGCATATTTTTAATTTAAATTTATTTTAATTGGAGGCTAATTACTTTATAATATTGCATTGGTTCTGCCACACATCAACATTCATCTGCCACAGGCATACATGTGTTCCCCATCCTGAACACCCCTCCCACCTCCCTCCCCTGCCCTCCTTTCAGGTCATCCCAGTGCACCAGCGCCAAGCATCCTGTATCCAACCTGGACTGGTGATTTGTTTCTTATATGATATTATATGTGTTTCAATGACATATTTGTTAAAATGAAGTGAAGTGAATGAAAGTCGCTCAGTCGTGTCTGACTCTTTGTGACCCCATGTATTATATAGTCCATGGAACTCTCCAGGCCAAAATACTTGAGTGGGTAGCCTTTCCCTTCTCCAGGGGATCTTCCCAACCCAGGGATCAAACCTAGGTCACCCTCACTGCAGGTGGATTCTTTACCAGCTGAGCCAAGGGTTAAAATGAAATACAGTATTAAATTATTATGACTCTGTAAAGATTGTTCTTAAGCTCTTCCAGGTAGTGTAGTATGATTACATCTTCTTTCTTGGACAGATTTTTATTTTGTTTTCTCTGGAGTTAATCAGTGCCTAATGAACATTTTTTTCTTGATTGCAAGCTATTTTAAGGTAGATATCATTGTTTCTTTTTTTCAAGGATACATCTTAAAGTATCTAGTACAACAACTGGAACATGTTATAAACTCAATAAACATTTTTGTCAAATTACAATTATTTATTATTTAAACTTGCCTGGAGAATCCCAGGGATGGGAGAACCTGGTAGGCTGCTGCCATCTCTGGGGTCGCACAGAGTCGGACAGGACTGAAGCAACTTAGCAGCAGCAGCAGCGGAACTATAACATTTCTCTCTTTATGATCAGTTGCATTAGCTAATTCTTTGGTTACATTTTTATTCTTAAAGACATATCCTGTATAGCCCTATATATTGTTCCTATTGGATAAGTTCCTACTTTGCTGACTAAAGTCTGTCTAGTCAAGGCTATGGTTTTTCCTATGGTCATGTATGGATGTGAGAGTTGGACTGGGAAGAAGGCTGAGTGCCGAAGAATTGATGCTTTTGAACTGTGGTGTTGGAGAAGACTCTTGAGAGTCCCTTGGGCTGCAAGGAGATCCAACCAGTCCATTCTGAAGGAGATCAACCCTGGGATTTCTTTGGAAGGAATGATGCTAAAGCTGAAGCTCCAGTACTCTGGCCACCTCATGCGAAGAGTTGACTCATTGGAAAAGACTCTGATGCCGGGAGGGATTGAGGGCAGGAGGAGAAGGGAACGACCAAGGATGAGATGACTGGATGGCATCACTGACTCGATGGACGTGAGTCTGAGTGAACTCCGGGAGTTGGTGATGGACAGGGAGGCCTGGCGTGCTGCGATTCATGGGGTCGCAGAGTCGGACATGACTGAGCAACTGAACTGAACTGAACTGAACTGAACTGCGTGGTTGTGATCCTAGGATATCCCTTTACTTGTCATACTGGAAATTTTTGAGTTTTTCCCCATATGAGTTCTCTTTTTCATGGATTACTTCATACTCTATTTTCTTGTTTTGGTGAAGCCTGGGCTTCCCTGGTGGCTCAGATGGTAAGGAAAATGCCAGCAGTGTGGGATCCTGGGCTCAATCCCTGGATCGGGAAGATCCTCTGGAGAAAGAATGCCTACCCACTCCAGTATCCTTGCTTGGAGAATTGCATGAACAGAGGAGGCTGGTAGGCTACAGTCCATACGGTCACAAAGAGTTGGGCACAACTGAGAAACAAACACTTTTGACGTTTTTTCTTTTGGTGAAGCATATTCTTTAGTATCCTCCTGTGAAAGAATGTAGAGATGGGAGAATTTTTTCAGCTACATATCTAGAATTGATTATGTGTTAGAGTGGCTAGAAAGTAAATTCTACATAAGAAAATAATTTCCTCATTTTACTGAGTTTCAGGTTTCCAGTAATGCTTTTGCAAATTCTGATGTCATATAATACGTGTGTGTGTGAAGTCATTTCAGTCGTGTCTGACTACTACTGTGTGGATCGTAGCCCGCCACATTCCTCTATCCATTGGGTTCTCTAGGCAAGGTGATGAGAGTGGGTTGCCATTTATACATGTGGCACATTTTGTGATATGTATTTCTAATCTAAAGACTTTGTTGTTTGGAAATCTTTGTCCTACAAATCTATTTCTTAAATTAATTGCTCCATTTATTTTTCTGCCTCTAGGCTACTTTTCCTTGTTTGGACTTAGCATCTCTCGATTTAATCATATAAGTTTATTATCTCATTTTTCCTATGATTTTTAAAAAATCTGCTTTGTGGAAAATTTGCTCAATATTTTTTCCAACTTGATTACATTTTTTAAATGTGTGCTATCTTATTTTCAGTTTTGAAGTTCAGATTCTTTGAATATCAATTTTTATTATTTTAATAGCATCTAGTTAGCTTTAACATAGATGCTTTATATTTTATTTAAGTGAAGATATTTATCACTTTTATTTTCTTAAAGTCAACTTCTGGTCTGTTAAATTTTTTTTTTTTTCTTTAATTTTGTTTAGATTTCTCTATTTTTTTAGCTTAGAAGCTTTTAGTGCTGATTGATTTTATATTTTTTAAATGAGGTACAAAAATGCTCTTTGGAGGCATTGTATATGTTGGCATAACTTTCCAATAAAATATAATTTAGGCAACAGAAAATTATTCAGAGGCACAAAATCTTGAGAGAGCATAGCATTTTAGGAAACAAAGTATTTGAGTATGATTAGAATCTTAGGGTCAGAGGAAAAATTAATCTGTGGAAAGAACTCTCAGAAAATTAAAGCATCAAAGCATAAAATAATGCAAAGAGTATTCCAGTGTTGAGCTGTATAGTATAATGATTTATTATTTGGGCTAGTTACCAGGAAATGTAGTTTATTGGCTGTTTGCGTTTTGATGAGTCTCTTAATCTGTGTAATGAATTTTTTTGGTTTACGACTACTTTCATTTATTTTTCCAACTCTGATTTAATTGAGATGTTCCCAACCACAAGAATAAGGCCCAGTTGGCAGATACTTTTGGGATTTCATACTCTTCTGCATCTCCCTAATAATCTGATGGTCCTCAGCCAATCTGGTGAAAATTCTTTTTTCCTACACACACTATAAAATGTTTTATGTAGTGTCACTTAGTTCCGTTTTGGCAAAGAATTTTAAGTTTCAGTGAATCACAGAACTATGGTATTCTAGTAATTCTGTAAGCATTAGTCATCATCTAGCCCAAATACCCAGCTGATGCTTGAATTATTTCCAAAACATCTCTGCCAGTGGATGTCTTTGCTAAGATTGAATGTTGCAAGTTATATTTAACTAGATACTCTCAAATAAGTCCATGCTTTAGACTGCTCTGACTAAAAGGTATTTCTTTTTTTTTTTTTAATTTTAAAATCTTTAATTCTTACATGTGTTCCCAAACATGAACCCCCCTCCCACCTCCCTCCCCATAACATCTCTCTGGGTCATCCCCATGCACCAGCCCCAAGCATGCTGTATCCTGCGTCAGACATAGACTGGCGAGTCAATTCTTACATGATAGTATACATGATAGAATGCCATTCTCCCAAATCATCCCACCCTCTCCCTCTCTCTCTGAGTCCAAAAGTCCGTTATACACAGCTGTGTCTTTTTTCCTGTCTTGCATACAGGGCCGTCATTGCCATCTTTCTAAATTCCATATATATGTGTTAGTATACTGTATTGGTGTTTCTTATATCATTCCTGTTTTTATAGTTCTAATTTTCATGCCTTTGAAGGTTGTAATTAAATGGAAATTATCATACAGTGTTATTTTAAGAAGAGTTAATAGATTTCTAGTGCCTAACCCAGTGTGTAACTCTTCAACAGAAAGTGTTAGTGATTATTTTTCCTCAAATATTTGAAGACAGGAATCAAATTATCCTCCTCTCATATTCAGGCTTATCTTCTCACTGTGAACCAGCCTAAATTCCTATAATTATGGCTCAGCTGAGAAGGTTTGTAGCCCACTAAAATTTGAGATTGCTTCATCTAGTTTGTGTGTGTGTATGTGTGTGTGTGTGTGTGTGTGTGTGTGTGTGTGTGAATCATTCTTAGAATGTGGGGAAGTCACTATCAAGCTTTGTAAGTTGAAACAAAACTAGCAGTGGAGAAGCAGTTGAAATCATCCAGGAAGAGATGATAGAGGTTAGGCTAGGATAGCAGTTGAGTAGGTTGTGGTAGTAAAGTATGAAGGACTTCCTAATGGATTAGGAGAGAACAAAAGGAATAAAGTTGATTTCTCAATATTTACCTTGAACAGCAGAGGGATTGTGGTACCATTTACAAAATGGGGAAGACTAGTGGGGAAACAGATTTTGTTTTGGATTTAAGTTTGAAATGACTAAAAGATATTCTGGAGGATATCTTAATTAGAATTTTGACTAGATATGACTAATGGAAACTTACTTATCTCAATTTAAGATTATGACCACTAACCCCAAAGTGCAGCTAGTCATTTGAAAAGTTCTGCTGCATTTCCCATATCAGTTTGCTCTCCTGATCTTTTAGTTTCTCAAAGTTAACGTACACACTTGGGGATCTTATAAACATGCAGGTCCTAAAAATCTTGTGATATACCTGATAATTTGCATTTCCAACAAATTGTAGGGAATACCAGGGTTGATTGATCCTCAGATTTACTTTGAGTTGCAGCTCTTTTTCACTTCCACTTAATTTGGCATTTCCTAATCATCCTTTCTTATTGATGATTGTCCTTGTCCTTTTGTGTGTGTGCTCAGTTGTGTCTGATTCTTTGTGACCCCATGTACTGTAGCCCACCAGAGTCCTCTATCTGTGAGATTTTCCATTAAGAGTATTAAAGTGGGTTTCCATTTCCTTAACCAGGGCATCTTCCTGATGCAGGGATCAAACCCACTTCTCCTGCATTGGTAGGTGTGTTTTTCACCAGATACTGTGCCTTATTCAAGGAAATATTAGAGAAAAAAATCAGAGAATTTTTGTATGTACTTTCATCAGTATATCTATGAAACTACTAAATCAGTAGGTCTTCCTTCTTCAATAGTGGGCTTCTAACTAAGTCCAGTTACTCTGCTTATTTACTAGATTGCATCCACTTTTATCCCATCATTGCTACCTCTAAGCACCATTACACTTTCACTTCTTACAGAATTATTCTCTTCAACATACTTATATATTGAAATTTACACTAGCTTTAAGATTTAATTAAAAAGGAAATTATATTGATGCTTCCTCTATTGGTTCCCTGTAATGTAAATTTTCCACAAAAGCATATATGAGTACTTCTTTTCTCTATTGCATTCTTTCCAATTTTCAGTGGTAGTTCTAGTAAATAGCTATTGTTAAAATCAATCATTTACTTTATATTGCCATATATAATGGTAAATTCTCAGTTCTCATTTGATCTAGTTTGTCAAAATTATTTACATAGTTTTTAAACACTATTTTTCCTTGGCCTTTGTGACACAAACTTCCCTTTGATTTTCCTCTGACTTGACTGGTTTGCCTTCTCTGAATTTTTGTTGTTGTTCAGTCGCCAATTTATGTCTGACTCTTTGTGATCCCATGGACTGTAGCACACCAGGCTTCCCTATCCTTCACTGTGTCTCAGAGTTTGCTCAAACTCATGTCCATTGAATCAGTTAAAATATTTTGTGTCTCAGGTATAGGGCCTCTTCTCTTTTACATCTGTATACCAACTCTAGGTCAGCTCTTAATTTCATGTCTTTAAATTCTGTATGTGTTCTTGATTCCTGGAAATACATCTTTAGCCGAGGTATTTTCAGTGACCTACAGCTACAAATCCTGAAAGATGATGGTGTGAAAGTGCTGCACTCAATATGCCAGCAAATTTGGAAAACTCAGCAGTGGCCACAGGACTGGAAAAGGTCAGTTTTCATTCCAATCCCAAAGAAAGGCAAGGCAAAAGAATGCTCAAACTACTGCACAATTGCACTCATCTCACATTCTACTAATGCTCAAAGTTCTCCAAGCCAGGCTTCAGCAATACCTGAACAGTGAACCTCCAGATGTACAAGCTGGTTTTAAAAAAGGCAGAGGAACCAGAGATCAAATTGCCAACATCCGCTGGATTATCAAAAAAGCAAGAGAGTTCCAGAAAAACATCTATTTCTGCTTTATTGACTATACCAAAGCCTTTGACTGTGTGAATAACAATAAACTGGAAAATTCTGAAAGAAATGGGAATACCAGACCACCTGACCTGTCTCTTGAGAAATCTGTATGCAGGTCAGGAAGCAACAGTTAGGACTGAACATGGAACAACAGACTGGTTCCAAGTAGGAAAAGGAGTATGTCAAGGCTGTATATTGCCCTCGTCCAAGGTAAAGAGCAGTGGCTGTGCTTTGCTGGAGCAGCCATGAAGAGATACCCCACGCTCAAGGTAAGAGAAACCCAAGTAGATGGTAGGTATTGCAAGAGGGCATCAGAGGGCAGATACACTGAAACCATACTCACAGGAAACTAGTCAGTCTAATCACACTAGGACCACAGCCTTGTCTAACACAATGAAACCAAGCCATGCCTGCGGGGCAACCCAAGACGGGTGGGTCATGGTGGAGAGGTCTGACAGAATGTGGTCCACAGGAGAAGGGAATGGCAAGCCACTTCAGTATTCTTGCCTTGAGAATTCCATGAACAGTATGAAAAGGCAAAATGATAGGACACCAAAAGAGGAACTCCCCAGGTCATTAGGTGCCCAATATGCTACTGGAGATCAGTGGAGAAATAACTCCAGAAAGAATGAAGGGATGGAGCCAAAGCAAAAACAATACCCAGTTGTGGATGTGACTGGTGATAGAAGCAAGATCCGATGCTGTAAGGAGCAATATTTCATAGGAATCTGGAATGTCAGGTCCATGAATCAGGCAAATTGAAAGTGGTCAAACAAGAGATGGCAAGGGTGAATGTCAACATTCTAGGAATCAGCGAACTGAAATAGACTGGAATGGGTGAATTTCAATCAGATTACCATTATATCTACTACTGCGGGCAGGAATCCCTCACAAGAAATGGAGTAGCCATCATGGTCAACAAAAGAGTCCGAAATGCAGTACTTGGATGCAATCTCAAAAACGACAGAATGATCTCTGCTCGTCTCCAAGGCAAACCATTCAATATCACAGTTATCCAAGTCTATGCCCCAACCAGCAACACTGAAGAAGCTAAAATTGAACGGTATTATGAAGACCTACAAGACCTTTTAGAACTAACACCCAAAAAAGATGTGCTTTTCATTATAGGGGACTGGAATGCAAAAGTAGGAAGTCAAGAAACACCTGGAGTAACAGGCAAATTTGCCCTTCAAATGCAGAATGAAGCAGGGCAAAGACTAATAGAGTTTTGCCAAGAAAATGCACTGGTCATAGCAAACAGCCTCTTCCAATAACACAAGAGAAGACTCTACACATGGACATTACCAGATGGTCAACACTGAAATCAGATTGATTATATTCTTTGCAGCCAAAGATGGAGAAGCTCTATACAGTCAACAAAAACAAGACTAGGAGCTGCCTGTGGCTCAGATCATGAACTCCTTATTACCAAATGCAGACTCAAATTGAAGAAAGCTGGGAAAACCGCTAGACCATTCAGGTATGACCTAAATCAAATCCCTTATGATAATACAGTGGAAGTGAGAAATAGATTGAAGGGCCTAGATCTGATAGATAGAGTGCCTGATGAACTATGGAATGAGGTTCGTGACATTGTACAGGAGACAGGGATCAAGACCATCCCCATGGAAAAGAAATTCAAAAGAGCAAAATGGCGGTGTGGGGAGGCCTTACAAATAGCTTTGAAAAGAAGAGAGGTGAAAAACAAAGGAGAAAAGGAAAGATATAAGCGTCTGAATGCAGAGTTCCAAAGAATAGCAAGAAGAGATAAGAAGCCTTCTTCAGCGATCAATGCAAAGATATAGAGGAAAACAACAGAATGGGAAAGACTAGAGATCTCTTCAAGAAAATTAGAGATACCAAGGGAACATTTCATGCAAAGATGGACTCGATAAAGGACAGAAATGGTTTGGACCTAACAGAAGCGGAAGCTATTAAGAAGATGTGGCAAGAATACATGGAAGAATTGTACAAAAAAGATCATCACCACCCAGATAATCATGATGATGTGATCACTCATCTAGAGCCAGACATCTTGGAATGTGAAGCCAAGTGGGCCTTAGAAAGCATCACTACGAACAAAGCTAGTGGAGGTGATGGAATTCCAGTGGAGCTGTTTCAAATCCTGAAAGATGATGCTGTGAAAGTGCTGCACTCGATATGCCAGAAAATTTGGAAAACTCAGCAGTGGCCACAGGACTGGAAAAGGTCAGTTTTCATTCCAATCCCAAAGAAAGGCAATGGCAAAGAATGCTCAAGCTACCACACAATTGCACCCATCTCACATGCTAATAAAGTAATGTTCAAAATTCTCCAAGCCAGGCTTCAGCAATATGTGAACTGTGAACTCCCTGATGTTCAAGTTGGTTTTAGAAAAGGCAGAGGAACCAGAGATCAAATTGCCAACATCCATGGATCATGGAATAATCAAGAGAGTTCCAGGAAAATATCTATTTCTGCTTTATTGACTATGCCAAAGCCTTTGACTGTGTAGATCACAATAAACTGTGGAAAATTCTGAAAGAGATGGGAATACCCGACCACCTAACCTGCCTCCTGAGAAATCTGTATGCCGGTCAAGAAGCTTCAGTTAGAACTGGACATGGAACTACAGACTGGTTCCAAATAGGAAAAGGAGTACGTCAAGGCTGTATATTGTCACCCTGCTTATTTAACTTATATGCAGAGTATATCATGAGGAATGCTGAACTGGAGGAAACACAAGCTGGAATCAAGATTGCCAGGAGAAATATCAATAACCTCAGATATGCAGATGACACCACCCTTATGGCAGAAACTGAAGAGAAGCTAAAAAGCCACTTGATGAAAGTGAAAGAGGAGAGTGAAAAAGTTGGCTTAAAGCTCAACATTCAGAAAACGAAGATCATGGCATCCGGTCCCATCACTTCATGGGAAATGGATGAGGAAACAGTGGAAACAGTGTCAGACTTTATTTTTGTGGGCTCCAAAATCACTGTAGATGGTGACTGCAGCCATGAAATTAAAAGACGCTTACTCCTTGGAAGAAAAGTTATGGCCAACCTAGATAGTATATTCAAAAGCAGAGACATTACTTTGCCGACTATGGTCCGTCTTGTCAGGGCTATGGTTTTTCCAGTAGTCATGTATGGATGTGAGATTTGGAATGTGAAGAAGCCTGAGTGCCTAAGAATTTATGCTTTTGAACTCTGGTGTTGGAGAAAACTCTTGAAAGTCCCTCGGACTGCAGAGAGATCCAACCAGTTCATTCTGAAGGAGATCAACCCTAGGATTTCTTTGGAAGGAATGATGCTAAAGCTGAAGCTCCAATACTTTGGCCACCTCCTGCGAAGAGTTGACTCACTGGAAAAGACTCTGATGCTGGGAGAAATTGGGGGCAGGAGGAGAAGGGGACGACCGAGGATGAAATGGCTGGATGGCATCACGGACTCGATGGACGTGAGTCTGAGTGAACTCCGGGAGATGGTGATGGACAGGGAGGCCTGGCGTGCTGCGATTCACGGAGTCACACAGAGTCAGACACGACTGAGCGACTGAACTGAACTGAATTGATGTTGTTGTTATAGCCATTTGTTAATTTAACATTCATTAGTTGATTTTAACCCTCACAAATGGAAGTGTCAAACAGTTTTTTAATTTATTTTTCAAATATTTGTTAAATGACTTGTATTGCTCTAGACATTTGAAATACAACAGTCAGCATAAAAAGGTTCTCCTCAGGGATTATGTGCTAGTAGATAGAGTCTTACAGATATATTCTAATAAAAGACTAAAGCATTAAATAACAAATATTTAATAAATAATATAGTATGATATGATAAGTTATAAAAGGTAAGGAAAAAATAAAAAGTAGAGAATGATTAAGGGTTTTAGAAATCATGGCAATAGGGACAAAGTTGACAGTAAGTATAAGGGGCTTCCCAGGTGGCACAGTGGTAAAGAATCCTCCTGCCAAGGCAGGAGGCACAAGAAACTCAGGTTCGATCCCTGGGTCAGGTTGGAAAGATCCCTTGGAATAGGAAATGACAACCCACTTCAGTATTTTTGCCTGGAAATTTTCGTGGACCGAGGAGCCTGACAGGCTGCAGTACATGGGCTGCCAAATAGTTGGACCTGACTGAGTGACTGAACACACACACACAGGACAAGACCAGCTGAGGTGATCTCTTGAATAGGGTAGACCTCAATCTTCAGCAGGTGACAGTGAGTACAGTGATAAACTAGGTGACTAGTTACCCATGAATATATCTGGAGGAACATCCTTCCAGGCAGAGATCCATCCAGAGTCCCTAGGTTAGGAATTTGCTTGTTCAAGGAAAATTAAGGAAGATAAGCAGGGATTGAGTGTTTTGTGGATGAGCACTGAGATGAGTTCTGTGAAGTAATAGAATCACTCCGTTAGGTTGCTCAGTCATGTCTGACTCTTTGCGACCCCATGGACTACAGCATTCCAGGCCTCCCTGTCCATCACCAATTCCTGAAGTTTACTCAAACTCATGTCCGTTGAGTCAGTGATGCCATCCAACCATCTCATCCTCTGTTGTCCCCTTCTCCTCATCTTTTCAAATGAGTCAGTTCTTCGCATTAGGTGGTCAAAGTATTGGAATTTCAGCTTCAGCATCAGTCCTTCCATTGAATATTCAGTACTGATTTCCTTTAGGATTGACTGGTTGGATCTCATTGCAGTCCAAGGGACACTCAAGAGTCTTTTTCAACACCGCAGGTCAAAAACATCAATTCTTCAGTGCTAAGCTTTCTTTAGAGTCCAGTTTTCTTTTTTCTGACTACTGGAAAACCCATAGCTTTGACTAGACAGACCTTTATTGGCAAAGTAATGTCTCTGCTTTTTAATATGCTGTCTAGGTTGATCATAGCTTTTCTTCCAAGGAGCAAGCATCTTGGTAATAGAGAGCCAGATCATAAAGGGTCTGTGGGCTGCAGTAAAGATTGGATTTTACTCTGAGGAAATAGAGAGCTATTGCAGGATTTTGAGTAGAAAGGTGCTATGATCTGACTTAGGTTTCAGTAAGATCTCACCAACTTAAATGTGAAAATATATTGTGGAGGGAAAGGGTGTGAGAAAAGGGTGTAAACAAGGAGACCGTTTTGTAGGCTACTGCACTGATCTTTGTGAGGGATGATGATTCTAAACTCAGCACAACCTAATACGGTGGTTGATTTCTCACCACTGCCTCTCATCTAAATAGCTATTCCTACAGGCTCTGTATCTCAGTAAATAAACAGTTTCATTCTTCCTAGCAGTTAAGACAAGAACTTCTGGTTCATTTGGAATCATTCAAGATGACAACTCAGAGAAACTTGTTGATATATATCAATTTTTAAGTGAGTTTTCCTGAGGCCCAGTTGTATTACTGTCCTCAGTTTTGTTTTGCCACAGTTATTCTTGATAATATAATATTCTCCCAAAAAATCCTCTGTGCCAAAGCTAGTTCACAACAGTTTTCTATCTCTACATTTGATCAAGTGTTTATAATTTTATATAATTACATATCATCAGTTTTGTTAACTTGAAATAAAATGTAATTTGTATTAATAATTCACTTGCTAAGTAGTTATTAAGTGCCTACTATGTGCTATTTTAATATAAATATTAAAAAACAGAGTGCACGCTTGGCTTGTCACTCTATAAAAGTGAAGAGAAATATTCATTAAAACTTTTGAATTTTGAGTATATATATAAACACACATATGTGCGTGTGTGTGTGTGTTTGTGTGTTATTTCACCAAAGACACAAGAGTTGGTTGAGGAATATAAACACAATTTTCAATTACGAATTGCCCCTGTCTCTTAACAGTTGAACTCCTCACCTGGAATAAGCTATACAGATGAAAATCATAAATAATAACTTTTAAAAAAACATGATTTCCCAAGAAATAGATGGCAGTGATTATTAAAGTTATATTTTAAAGAGTTCATTACTATTACTTGCACTTAACCTTATATCATAATAGAAGAGGTACATTTGAGAGGAATATATATAATTTCACTTGTTTTATTAAAGTGGTACAAATCAGGAAAGTCTTACTACCAGGGCCAGGCTAATATCAGGAGACACTGTACAGAAATACTACAGTATGTCCCTTAACACTGTTGACATAAAGACAGTATAAAAGTATAAGTAAATATAAGGGACTCATAATTCTAACTCTTCACCTGATGAATTAATAATTTTTATAAATATCAGTTTCTTAAGCTATCAAGTGGATAATGCAACACAGGAAGAGATAAAATATTCTGGGATTGCTTGTCTCACTTGTCCTGAAATCTATATGATTTTAAAATAAAAAGTTTTAGCAGCCAGAGGAGTAATTCAGTGAGTTTGAAATTTGGGTAAATAAAATTCAGTTGGCTAAAAAAAGAGAAATAAACTAATTGTTCAGGGATATGGTTATTAAACTGAATGTCAGTATAATTCTAGAATGCAAGCAAATATTTGTTGATGTTTTAACTCATTTGTAGATCACTATACATTTTCAAATAATTTTAATTCAGCTTTAGGAAAGAACAAAATAATGCCATTTGCAGCAACATAGATAGACCTAGAGGTTGCCATACTGAGTAAAGTAAGATAAAGAAAGACAAGTATCAGATGGTATTGTTTATCTATGGAATCTAAAAATAAAGGATGCAAATGAACTTATTTATAAAACAGAACTAGAGTCATGATGGAGAAAGCAACTTTTGGTTACTAATGGAAATGGGATCAATTGGGAAATCTAGATTGACACACAGATAATATATATAAATATATATCTAATAAGAACCTGCTATATATAGCACAGGAAACTCTACTCAATACTCTGTAATGATCTATATGTGAAAATATTATGAAGAAAGTGGATATACGTTTATGTGTAATTGACTCACTGTGCTGTACACCTGAAATTAATACAGCATTGTAAATCAACTGTATTCCAATACAAATAAAATAAAATCGATGCTTGAAAAAAGGATACAGAGGGGCGGTCCTAAGATGACGGAGGAGTAGGATGGGGAGACCACTTTCTCCCTCAAAAATTCCTCAAAAGAATATTTCAACGCTGAGCAAACTCCACAAAACAGCTTCTGAATGCTGGCAGAGAACATCAGGCACCCAGAAAAGCAGATCATTGTCTTCAAAAACAGGTAGGAAAAATATAAAAGACGAGAAAAGAGACAAAGGAGGTAGGGAGGGAGCTCCGTCCCGGGAAGGGAAGCCCATCCCGGGAAGGGAATTTTAAGAAGAGAGGTTTCCAAACACCAGGAAACACTCTCCCTGCCGAGTCTGTGGCGAGCCTTGGGAGCACAGAAGGCAACATAAAAGAAAGGAAAAATAAATAAATAATTAAAACCAACAGATTACAAGCCCAGCAGTAACTCCCCCAGTGGAAAAGCAGCACAGATGCCTGCATCCACCACTAACAAGTGGGGGCACGGCAGGGAGGCGCAGGAGGCGCGGGCTGCAGTGCTTTGTAAGAATCGGGCAGGAACGCCCTGCGCATAACCAGAACGAATTAACTTGGGCTAGCAAACCAAACTGTGGGATAGCTACCACGCGAAAAGCTCGAACATAAGACACCACCAGGACCGCGCACAGAACAAAGGACGGAACAGAAATAGCCAGCTGCAGACCATTCCCCACTGGGGACAGGTAGCCAGAGCCGTAAGGACTGGAAAGGGGCAGTCGCAGCCCCGGGGACTCTACCTACCAAACTGCAAACAGGCTTCTTTGCTAAGACTTCTGGGGGTGCTGGACAGTCACCATCTGCCTCACAAGGGGCGCCAGCGGTACACCCAGAAAACTGAGCAGCAGAGACAGGAAAGGTGACAAGTCGCAGTGACTGCGCTCGCCAAACACCTGAGCTACTCGGACCTGGGAAGGGCACAAAATGCAGTCCCAACCGAATCTGCACCTCTGAGGGCTACCTGAGCGCTGAACCTGAGTGGCTTAGACCAGGGAGGTGCACATAGCCTAGGGCTGGCTTCAGACGGTTCCGGCTGAGCATTGTAGAGCCGGTGCAATTTGTGCGCTGCGAGCAGGGACAGGCCCAGCGGGGCTGAGCCACTGCATGCACATGTCAGTGCTATTTGTTTGCAGCATCCCTCCCTTCCCACAGCGTGACTGAACAAGTGAGCCTAAAAAAAAAAAAAAGCGTCCGCCACTGCCCCCCCCCCCAACCCTGCCCCATGTCAGGATGGAAATCAGACACTGAAGAGACAAGCAAACAGAAGAAGTTAAACAGAGGGAACCGCCTTGGAAGTCACCCCACACTGCCCACAAAACCAGAGAAAGGGCCATACCTTTACTATTTTACCAATCATTCCTTTTTTTTTTTTTCTTTTTTCTTTTTTGTTTTGTTTTTTGTTGATGCTGTTGTGGGGTTGTTTTTTCTTCTTTTCTTTTTCTTTTTTTTTTTTTTTGTTCTAACTTTTTAAAATTCTTAAGTCCTCTATTTCTCCTCTAATCTTTATTTCTATAACCTACTATTAGTCTTCAAAAAAAAAAAAAAGACTATTTTTTAAAGCAAACACCATATATAGTCTTTGTGTGGTTGTTGGTGGTGTTTTTAAATAATTCTTGTGGCTTTGTTTTTGTTTGTTTGTTTATTTTGTTTTCTTGTTTTCTTTTGATTTTATTTGCCTTCTTCTTTTCGTAATATTGTATTTTTGAAAATACAACCTCTACTCTAGATTTTTAATCTTTGCTTTTTGGTTTTTGTTGTCAATTTTGCGCATTTAAAAACCCAAACTTCACTACCCAATTTTACCTGAGAGCGAGATTACTGGCTTGACCACTCTCCTCCTTTGGACTTTCCTTTTTCTCCACCAGGTGGCCTCTGTCTCTTCCCTCCCCCTTCTCTTCTCTATCCAACTCTGTGAATCTCTGTGTGTTCCAGACCATGGAGAACACCTAAGGAACTGGTTACTGGCTGGATTTGTCTCTCTCCTTTTCATTTCCCTCTTTTATCCTCCTAGCCACCTCTGTCTACTTCCTCCCTCTCCTCTTCCCTGTATAACTCCGTGAATACCTCTGAGCGGTCCAGACTATGGAGCGCACATAAGGAAGTGACTACTGGCTAGCTTGCTGTCTCCTCGTTTGATCTTACCACATCTCATTCCAGTCACCTCTAACTACCCCCTTCCTCTTCCCTTCTCCATGTAACTCGGTGAACCTCTCTGGGTGTCCCTCAATGTGGAGAAACTTTTCATCTTTAACCTAGATGTTTTATCATCGATGCCGTATAGATGGAGAAGTCTAGAGGCTACTGTAAAAATAAAACTGAAAACCAGAAGCAGGAGGCTTAAGTCCAAAGCCTGAGAACATCAGAGAACTCCTGAATTCAGGGAACATTAATCAATAGGAGCTCATCAAACGCCTCCATACCTACACTGAAACCAAGCTCCACCCAAGGGCCAACAAGTTCTAGAGCAAGACATACCATGCAAATTCTCCAGCAACACAGGAACACATCCCTGAACTTCAATATACAGGAAGCTCAAAGTTACTCCAAAACCATTGACGTCTCATAACCCATTACTGGTCACTCCACTGCACTCCCAGCTCCACCCACCAGAACTCCAACACAAGCCTCCCTAACCAGGAAACCTTGACAAGCCACTGATACAACCCCACCCACCGTGAGGAAGATCCATAATAAAGAGAACTCCGCAAATTCCCAGAATATAGAAAGGCCACCCCAAACGCAGCAATATAACCAAGATGAAGAGACAGAGAAATACTCAGCAGGTAAAGGAACAGGAGAAATGCCCACCAAACAAAAGAGGAAGAGATAGGGAATCTACCTGAGAAAGAATTCCGAATGTTGATAGTGAAAATGATCCAAAATCTTGAAATCAAAATGGAATCACAGATAAATACCTTGGAGACAAGGATTGAGAAGATGCAAGAAAGGTTTAACAAGGACCTAGAAGAAATAAAAAAAGAGTCAATATATAATGAATAACGCAATAAATGAGATCAGAAACACTTTGGAGGCAACAAAGAGTAGAATAACAGAGGCAGAAGATAGGATTAGTGAAATATAAGATAGAATGGTAGAAATAAATGAATCAGAGAGGAAACAAGAAAAAAAGAATTAAAAGAAATGAGGACAATCTCAGAGACCTCCAGGACAATATGAAATGCTCCAACATTCAAATTATAGGAGTCCCAGAAGGAGAAGACAAAAAGAAAGATCATGAGAAAATCCTTGAGGAGATAATAGTTGAAACTTCCCTAAAATGGGGAAGGAAATAATCAGCCAAGTCCAAGAAACCCAGAGAGTTCCAAATAGGATAAATGCAAGGCGAAACACCCCAAGACACATATTTATCAAATTAACAAAGATCAAACACAAAGAACAAATATTAAAAGCAGCAAGGGAAAAACAACAAATAACACACAAGGGGAATCCCATAAGGATAACAGCTGATCTTTCAATAGAAACTCTTCAGGCCAGGAGGGAAAGGCAAGACACACTTAAAGTGATGAAAGAAAATAACCTACAGCCCAGATTACTGTACCCAGCAAGGATCTCATTCAAATACAAAGGAGAAATCAAAAGCTTTACAGACAAGCAAAAGCTGACAGAATTCAGCACCACCAAACCAGCTCTCCAACAAATGCTAAAGGATATTCTCTAGACAGGAAACACAAAAAGGGTGTATAAACCCAAACCCAAAACAATAAAGTAAATGGTAATGGGATCATACTTATCAATAATTACGTTAAACGTAAATGGGTTGAATGCCCCAACCAAAAGGCAAAGACTAGCTAAATGGATACAAAAACAAGACACCTCTATATGCTGCTTACAAGAGACCCACCTCAAAACAAGGGACACATACGGACTGAAAGTGAAGGGCTGGAAAAAAGATATTCCACGCAAATAGAGACCAAAAGAAAGCAGGAGTGGCAATACTCATATGCGATAAAATAGACTTTAAAACAAAGGCTGTGAAAAGAGACAAAGAAGGCCACTACATAATGATCAAAGGATCAATCCAAGAAGAAGATATAACAATTATAAATATATATGCACCCAATATAGGAGCTCTGCAATACATAAGACAAATGCTAACAAGTATGAAAGGGGAAATTAACAATAACACAATAATAGTGGGAGACTTTAATACCCCACTCACACCTATGGACAGATCAACTAAACAGAAAATTAACAAAGAAATGCAAACTTTAAATGATACAATAGACCAGTTAGACCTAATTGATATCTACAGGATATTTCACCCCAAAACAATGTATTTCACCTTTTTCTCAAGTGCTCACGGAACCTTCTCCAGGATAGATCACATCCGGGGCCATAAATCTAACCTTGATAAATTTTAAAAAATCAAAAGCATTCCAAGCATCTTTTCTGACCATAATGCATTGATTAGATCTCAATTACAGGAGAAAAACTATTAGAAATTCCAACATATGGAGGCTAAACAACGCTTATGAATAACCAACAAAATCAGAGAAGTAATCAAAAAAGAAATCAAAATATGCATAGAAACTAATGAAAATGAAAACACAATAACCCAAAACCTGTGGGACACGATAAAAGTAGTGCTAAGAAGAAAGTTCATAGCACTACAGGCATACCTCAAGAAACAAGAAAAAGGTCAAGTAAATAACCTAACTCTACACCTAAAGCAACTAGAAAAGGAAGAAATGGAGAACCCCAGAGTTAGTAGAAGGAAAGAAATCTTAAAAATTAGGGCAGAAATAAATGCCAAAAAAAAAAAAAAAAAAAGAGAGAGAGAGAGACCATAGCAAAAATCAACAAAGCCAAAAGCTGGTTCTTTGAAAGGATAAATAAAATTGACAAACCATTAGCTAGACTCATCAAGAAACAAAGAGAGAAAAATCAAATCAATAAAACTCGAAATGAAAATGGAGAGATCACAACAGACAACACAGATATTCAAAGGATCGTAAGAGACTACTATCAGCAATTATATGCAAAAGTCTGCAAGCAATAAATGCTGGAGAGAGTGTGGAGAAAAGGGAACCCTCAAACACTGTTGGTGGGAATGCAAGCTAATACAGCCACTATGGAGAACAGTGTGGAGATTCCTTAAAAAATTGCAAATAGAACTGCCTTATGACCCAGCAATCCCACTGCTGGGCATAGACACAGAGGAAACCAGAATTGAAAGAGATACATGTATCCCAATGTTCATCGCAGCACTGTTTATAATAGCCAGGACATGGAAACAACCTAGATGTCCATCAGCAGATGAATGGATAGGAAAGCAGTGGTACATCTACACAATGGAGTATTACTCAGCCATTAAAAAGAATATATTTGAATCAGTTCTAATGAGATGGATGAAACTGGAGCCGATTATACAGAGTGAAGTAAGCCAGAAAGGAAAACACCAATACAGTGTACTAACACATATATATGGAATTTAGAAAGATGGCAATGATGACCCTGTATGCAAGACAGCAAAAGAGACACAGATGTGTAGAGCGGACTTTTGGACTCAGAGGGAGAGGGAGAGGGTGGGATGATTTGGGAGAATGGCATTGAAACATGTATAACTATCATGTAAGAAACGAATCACCAGTCTGTGTCCGATGCAGGATACAGGATGCTTGGGGCTGGTGCACGGGGATGACCCAGAGAGATGTTATGGGGAGGGAGGTGGGGGGGAGGGGTTCATGTTTGGGAACGCATGTACACCCGTGGTGGATTCATATCAATTTATGGCAAAAACCAATACAGTATTGTAAAGTAAAATAAAGTAAAAATAAAAATTTAAACTTAAAAAAAAAAAGAAAAGGAGAAAAGGATATATTTCCTGTTTATTTAATTCCCAATGGAGAAGTAATCTGAGGAAATAATTAAATTTGTTTATACTGACTCCAAGACACAGATTTTTTTTTTTTCCCGCAGGGGAGTTCAGGATAGGGAACACGTGTATTCCTGTGGCAGATTCATGTTGATGTATGGCAAAACCAATAAATATTGTAAAGTAATTAACCTCCAATTTAAAGAAATTTATATTTAAAAATAAATAAATAAAAAACTTGACTCTAAAAAAATAAAAAGACTGATTATAGACAAAAAACAAGTCAGTTTGTCTCTGAAGTTCTACTCCTCAGTTTACTAAGGAATACATAGAACTGCTTTTTTGTTTAAAAATTGGAAAGATAGATTAGGCTTATGTGTAATATTACAGTTACCTAAATTCTTTTTTTGTGTCTCAAGAGTGATATAAGTGTCACATGCATTCAAATAAGTATATCTTTACAGTTTATTCCTCCCTGTGGAAAACAAAGTTATTAAAAGTTATGCCTTTTATTTTTTGCTGTTTTATTATGTTTAATAGTCATAAACCTTTTATTATTTTGTGTCCTAGCAGCATAGTTTAGGTTAGAATATATTGTATGAATTTTAAAATGAAATAAAAATAAGTATCTGTAATAATATCCAAATTTTATGGCATTTTATATTAATTTTATTTTGAAGAATCCTTTTGTACATGTAAATAATTCATAAACCATTTTAAAATTCTGGGAAATAACATGTCTTCATTCTGTTTGTTGCCATACAACACATACATGTAACACAAGTGTCACCTTTCTCTTATCATTTTTTCTCTCAATTCCGGTTTATAAGTGAAAATTTTATTTTTTTAATGGAAGATATGAATAACAGGAGAAGATCATTTAAAATACTGCATCAATATATTTAAAGTCACAAAGGTCTACAAAATTATTTTTTATCATTAGAGACCTGCCTTTTTGCTTTTCATATTATTTATGGGGTTCTCAAGACAAGAATACTGAAGTGGTTTGTCATTCCTTTCTCCAGTGGATCATGTTTTTTCAGGACTGTCCACTGTGACCTGTCTGTCTTGGGTGGCCCTACATGGCATGGCTCATAGTTTCATTGAATTAGATGAGGTTGTGGTCCTTGTGATCAGTTTGGTTTTCTGTGATTGTGGTTTTCCTTATGTCTGCCCTCTTATTGATAAGGATAAGAGGCTTATGGAAGCTTCCTGATGGGATAGACTGACTCAGGGGGAAACTGGGTGTTGTTTTGATGGGTGGGGCTGTGCTCAGTAAATCAGCATTCAAAAAATTAAGATCATGGCATCCCATCCCATCACTTCAGAGGGAAGTAGATGGGGAAACAATGAAAAGAGTGCAGACTTTATTTTGGGGGGCTCAAAAATCACTATAGATGGTAGCTGCAGCCATGAAATTAAAAGACACTTGCTCTTTGGAAGAAAATCTATCACCAACCTAGACAGCATATTAAAAAATAGAGACATTACTTTTCCAGAAAAAGTCTATCTAGTCGAAGCTATAGTTTTTTTTTTTTCCAATAGTCATGTATGAATGTGAGAGTTGGACCATAAAGAAGGCTGAGCACCAAAAAATTAATACTTTTGAACTGTGGTGCTGGAGAGGACTCTTGAGAGTCCCTTGGACTGCAAGGAGATCCAGCCAGTCCATCCTAAAGGAAATCAGTCCTGAATATTTACTGGAAGGACTGATGCTGAAGCTGAAACTCCAATGCTTTGGCCACCTGATGAGAACTGACTCATTGGAAAAGACCCTGATGCTGGGAAAGGTTGAAGGCAGTAGGAGAAGGGAAGAACAGAAGGTGAGTTGGTGGGATGGCATCATGTGTTGGTGGGATTGACATGAGTTTGAGCAAGCTCTGGGTCTTCAGTGATGGACAGGGAAGCCACGACTGAGCAACTGAACTGAGCTGAACCTGTCTTTTAGAGATAATCCCCATGCATTTATTTATGCCACACATGTTTATACTTACAAAACAATTAAATTAAAATAACACAAAATTACCTTATTCATATTTTACACATAGATAACAAATGGATGCAATTAGTGTAAATTATTTGCAGTTTACATGTGCATAAATTATATCCTTCTATTAAAATGTACAAACTGCACAACAAAAATGAGAAAATGTATATACAGATACCAGTAAGAAGAAGAAAAGGAGGGAAAGAAAAGGAAAAAGTAAAACAGAAAAAGTACTAAATTATGAATAAACTGCAAGTGAGAATATGTTTTATTTAGACTCAACTTTACCAAGGTTCATCCTATTTGGATATTTCTGAGAACTTTAATTGTGCATAGGATTAGAATATTAAAATAGAGTTTCCCAACCAAGCTTATGAAGATTAAAAAAAATAATAGATATTACATATTACATTTATAAATTGTATCAATATATCATTGTTCATTTATAATACACTGCATTTTGATACTGATTCAAACTCAGGTTCCAAAGTTTATAAGACTCAGATGTCTTTTATTAAATTGATTGCCTAGTTTCTTGTCATTTTACATTATAAACTGTTGCAATTCTTGTAGATGGTATACAGTTTCTGTTACAAAATCTCTTCTTTCAGATTAATAAAGTTCATTTTTATTTTCCCTGTCTTCATTGTTAATAACTGTTAATGATTGATTTAAGCTTTCCTTTAATAGTAAGCAACTAAAAGAAAAACATGTGCTATTTATTAGATTTGTAAAAAAAAAAAAGAAAAACGGTCATAGCCCCAGTCACTCGTTCTTCATCCTTTGATCCAACTACACTTCCCCTTAAGTGCCAATAGTGATCATGGCTCTCCAGGAACTCAGCTTCAGTAGTCAGCATCATCATGGTTTCTTTCTCAAATAGAGACGGAAGTGGGCCTGAAATTGATAAAAAATCAAATGTAATGCTTACCACAGTAGTCTTGTGTTCGTCAGAGGAAAATAAAATCTCAGTGATTCTTTTCCACCAATACAATATTGTAAAGTAATTAACCTCCAATTAAAATAAATAAATTTATATTAAATCAGAGAGAGAAAATGGGGCACATTAACCCATTTATGTAGATAAATTTAATAAATCACAATGTATTTCTTGCTTCATACTAATATTAATCTAAAGTAATATTTGGATTCATTTTAAATTAAAATATATTTGTCCCTCAGATCTGAAAAGTATCATGAATTTAATCCATGTTTTGTCTCTCTGTCTCTGTTTAAAGGAGCAGTATCAAAGTTTTGCTTCAGATTCTTATAACTTAAAAGAATGTACAGAGGTTGATGTTGAATTATCGACTCTTAAATGTGGAAAGATTGTACAGTTTATCTGGAAGTATAAACAATCCTTGAGCCCTGTTTCTGTTATCTCAACAAAATTGTCTTCTGTCTCATACTTGAAAAGCTCCAGTAATAAGGAATTTCTCGACACTTGAGAAACTCACCCCTTTGTTTGATGATACTAATCATCCTGAGTTCTTCTTCACATCAAGTAGAAATCTGTCCTCTGCAGCTTCCTTTCATTGATAACTTTGTCACTTGAAACCAGTGATATTAAATTTAAAGTTTGTTGCCACATGCAAGCTTCTCAAATAGTTGGAGGGGCCTTTTATGTTCTTTCTGAAATACTTAGTTTTCCAGCTATTTCCCCCCCTATTTTCTGTCATTTGTTATAAAATATATATTTTTTAAGTACACTCATTTACTGTGGTCTATGTAACTGTTTTATCTCCCCATGCACCATGTATCCCAAGCAGAAATTGAAAACAAAACAAAACAAAAAAAACAAACAAACACACACAAAAAAACCAAACTTCCGTGTTCCTGACAAAAAGCTACACTGCAGATAAAAACCATTCAAGGTACTAGTTGTTGTTCATTCTCTCAGTTGTGTCCAACTCTTTGCAACCCCATGGACTGCAGCATGCCAGGCTTCCCTGTCCTTCACCTTCTTCCGGGGTTTGCTCAAACTCATGTCCATTTAGTTGCTGATGCCATTCAACTATCTCATCCTCTGTCACCCTCTTCTCCTCCTGCACTCAATCTTTCCCAGCATCAGGGTCTTTTCCAATGAATCAGCCCTTTGCATCACAAAACTAAAGAAACTTCAGCATCAGTCCTTCCAATTAATAATATTCAGGGTTAATTTCCTTTGGGATTGATTGGTTTAATCACTTTGCTGTCCAAAGGACTCTCAAGAGTCTTCTCCAGCACCACAGTTCAAGAGCATCAATTCTTCAGCACTCAGCCTTCTTTATAGTCCAACTCACAGCCATACATGACTACTGGAAAAACCATAGCTTTGATTATATGGACTTTGTCAGCTAAGTGATGTCGCTGCTTTTAAATGAGCTGTCTAGGATTGTCATAGATTTTCTTCCATGGAGCAAGTGGTTTTTGTTTGTTTGTTTTGTTTTAATTTTATGGTGGCAGTCACAGTCCACAGAGATTTTGGAACCCAGAAAAATAAAATCTGACACTGTTTCCAGTCCCCACCTTCTATTTGCCATGAACTGATGCAATCTGTGATCTTAGTTTTTTCAGTGTTGAGTTTGAAGCAAGATTTTTCACTCTCCTCTTTCACCATCATTAAGAAGCTTTTAGTTCCTCTTCACTTTCTGAAATTAGAGTAGTATCATCTGTGTATCTGAGGTTGTTGATATTTCTCCCAGCAATCTTAATTCCAACTTGTGTTTCATCCAGCGTGGGATTTTACAGGATGTACTCTGCTTGTAAGTTAAATAAGCAAGTCACAATATACAGCCTGGACATAATCCTTTTTCAGTTTGGAACCATTCCATATTTGGTTCTAACTATTGCTTCTTAATCTGCATACAGGTTTCTCAGGAGGCAGGTAAAGTGGTCTGATATTCCCATCTTTTAAGAATTTTACCACAGTTGTGATCCACACAGTCAAAGACTGTAATGTAGTCAATGAAGCAGAGGTAGACTCTTTTTTTCTGGAATTTCTTTGCTTTTTCTATGATCCAGTGGATGTTACCAATTTGATCTTTCATTCCTTTGCCTTTTCTAAATCCAGCTTGCACATCTGGAAGTTCTCGGTTCAGGTACTGCTGAAGGCTAGCTTGAAGGATTTTAAGCATTATCATGCTACATGTGAAAGGCGCATGGTCCACTGGAGAAGGGAATGGAAAATGACTCCAGTATTCTTACCTGGAGAACCACATGAACAATTACATTATATTACATATCCTAAAATAACCTAATGGATGTTCAATAATAAGTCTGCAAAAAAGATGCTAAAAATGTTAAATCTCCTTTTATTCCACAATTTAGCACAGAGAACATCTAAAACACTTTTGAAGGGGTGCAAGACCAGAGCTATGTTTCTTTCTTTATTTCTGTTCATGTATTTTAGTGTTATTCGAACATTTGACTAATGCTCAGTATATGCAATATAAGAAATTATTATCTTTATGTTGTTCTGACACTTACACTAATTAATACATCCTGTATTTATTATAAAACAGCAGAGGTAAACTTCAGAAGACTTACCTATGACAAAAATAAGCTCAGACTTAGCAACTTCTCTCTGTGACATAATTATCATGTGAAAATAATTAACTTTTGTGAAAAGACCCCAAATTTCCAATTGTTCTAGAAGGTATTTGTAGTGGATACAGTGATGTGTAGCATAGATGGCATCTCTTTCTAGATGAAATCATCCATTATGCCAGCTCGTGAGAATGTTATTGACTGATCAGGTACAGGTGGGTCCTTACCAGACTGGAGAGTAATATCGTTCAAGGACACATTCTCTTTCCAGGGCTATCCATGTCTCCAGTGACGAGTCAATGCAGAAGCTTACAGGACTAGCCCTCAGATCAGTGATGACTTCAGTGCATTTATTCTGAAAAACAATAAAGTGGAATCATAACTGGCAGAAGAGGGGATGGTATTTTGAAGCCTCAATTTTGCCTAATGGATCATTAGTTGTGAAAAGACTATCTGGAGCTCATCTGGGGACATGTTAGTTTGACACAACTCTTAAACATGCTTCCAGAAATAAGAAGGAAATAGAGTTTAGGATTCAGAGGATAAATTGAATCTAGTAACCCAGATTTTTTGGTTTTGAATAATAGGCAAATGGCATATAAAGCCAAAGGACTAGACAAAATATTCAAGGCAGTAAAGGAGATCAAACCAGTCAACCCTAATGGAAAACCACCCTGAATATTAATTGGAAGCAATGATGTTGAAGCTGAAGCTCTAGTACTTTGGCCACCTAATGCGAAGAGCTGACTCATTGGAAATGACCCTGATGCTGGGAAAGATTGAAGGCAAAAAGAAAAGTGGATGACAGAGGATGAGATGGTTGGATGACATCACCAACTCAATGCACATGAGTTTGAGCAAACTCTGGGAGATAGTGAAGGGCAGGGAAACGTGGTGTCCTGCAGTCCATGAGGTTGCAGAGTCAGACTCAGTTTAACGACTGAACAATAAGTATAATTCAAAAAGAGAAGAAGCACTCCAACATTTATGAAATGAGGAAATGAAGAGAAACCAGTAGAAAGAAATAGACCTAGTAGGAAATTGATGCAAAATGGGAAGGTGGCTCTCCATTAATAACACAGAGGTCATAGCAACAGGCCGCTAGAACCTTGAGAGAATAAAAGAGAGAATGGCTACTGCTAAAAAAAAAAACAAAACAAACAAACAAACAAAAAAAACAGGAACGTTCAATGATTCATATTTCTTTTTATATTTCACAAAGTGATTTTTCATGCAGTAGAACCAGTCAAATAACTCAGTAGAACTCGTCTCTTAGAAATGTTTCTTTATGAAAGTTTCAGAAGTTTAGCTATTCACTCCAGAAGCATTCAAAAGTTTGGATTTGTTTAGATTCCCTTAGATAATCATTACCTATTATCATAAAGAATCTTCACTCTATTGGATAGGCCCCAAATATTTCCACTAACATTTCTTTGATCTACCTGCATTTGAATATGTTCCATATTTCTTACAACCAAATTTGTGTGACACAACTCATATATTTCTAATATGGGGCTCTGTTGAAAATACACGTTTTTTCATTAATTAATCATTTTAAATGCAATTTATTTAATGCTTTCTTCCATATATGCTAGTGAAAGAGAAAATACTACTAACAGAGACATTTTGATATATTGTTTTAATAAAACATTTTGTTTTTATTTATTTTAATTTTTAACATGTACTTAAGACATCTAAAATGGATTGAGGTGTGAGTTTGGTTGCTTTACAGATAAGCATGTAATGCATAGGAGATATATATTTGATTTTTAACAATAAATGAGGAGATGTCTGAAAGACCACTTACTCCTGGATTTAATAATATTTTACTGAAGTACATAAAATCATTTGACATCATTATGAAAATAATTACATTTTATAATGTTTTAGAAAACTGTTAAACACATTTAAGAGATACTGATATTCTATTTGAATAACTATGGATAGAATTTAAGTGCCTTTAAAATATGACTGTGCTGTGGTTAATTGGTCAGTTGTATCTGACTGTTTGTGAGACCCCATGAACTGTAGCATGCCAGGTGCCTCTCTCCTCCACTATCTCTTGGAGTTTGTTCAAATTCATGACCATAAAAAGCTTTAGGCACTAATAAAGTAACTAAAAATGGATTCTAGTCAATCTGTCATATAATTTCAGCCCTGAATTAAAAATATAAATGTATGCTAGCAAAGTAAAGGAACACTAATGTGTGAGTTTGTAAAACATGTTTACACATACTTCTGGTATAACATATACGTATTACAGATGAAGTACCAAATATTTATTAATTCAGCATAATCCAAACAGTGTAGGTCAAATCTACTTTTTTGCACAGATGATTTTGGATGGTATTTGTGTGCACATTTCACTAAACAACTGTCTGGTCACTTCTCACTTTTTATCTTCCAACCTGATACTTGGCCTCCTTTGTATGATTCTTTCCTCACATCCCTCCACAAATTCTGCCTGCCAACATTACTTGGCTAAAAGGCCATCTCCACTGTGAAGTCTTCTTTTGAAATCAAGGTAAAACTCTACTAGATTACCTTAACACATGTGATATCTTGTATAGAAAATCAGTGTGACTAAAATGGATATATGTTCCTCTCCCTATAAATATTAAGTTCCTAATAGTCCAAAGTCACACATATGTGATGAGCTCACATCTATTCACCTTTCTGTGTCTCGTATCACTTGATATATGATAACTGTGCTCAATAAATTTCGTTGAGTCCAATTAAATTATTGAAAAATAGAATTCTTTTCCGACACACCTTTACTAGTTGTTTGGTGTTAGGTAAATTGTTACCTTTGTAAGCATTAGATTTCTCAACTATGAGATAAATTCTGAGAGTAATTCTGCAGTGTGATAAGTGTAAAAATGACTATCATTGTGCTTTACATATAACAGTAAAGAATTAACTAAGAAATGTTAGTGTCTTTCCTTCAAAAGAACATATAAAATGAAAGATATACCTACATGTGAGTACAATATTGTTTGTGTTTGATAGCATCATTTTATTAATTGCCTGGAGGCTGTCATATTTCCTGTTGGTCAGTTCAGTTCAGTTCAGTTAAGTTGCGCAGTTGTGTCCAACACTTTGCGACCCCATGAATTGCAGAATAGCCTAAAAACATGCAAACTCAACTTGCCAGCAGTCAGAAAAAATTATCTCTTATCTCTTAAGGTAATTATTTCAAGATGTGGATAAAGAAAATAAAGTTATTTCTGAAAAATTTTGCATACTATTTCTTTTGAAAATTTCTGAGCATGATGATAATCCTTTAAATCTTATGTTTAGATAAATTATTAATAATGAAAAAAGGAGCTTGTAAAAATGTGTAATTTGAATATACATTTATTTTGAATTAAATAGAACACTTCTTATTTTAAGAATGACAGAATACTTAGAAAACATGGGGTAATGCACAAAAGGAGGAAATATGTGATCTTTTCATTTAGGGCTATATCAATATAATGTTAATATTTTATTATTCTTTCCATCTAGTTTGTATATCCATGACATAGTTATACTTAAATATACAGGAGCATATACCTGCTTATTTATATGCAATGTGACTACTGAAACGGATTTCTTTTGCCCCACACACAAGGAGCCAAAATGATGGGATGGGGAGGTTTGCAGCAAAGAGAGTTTATTCACAAGGCAGCCAAGGGAGGCAAGGAATCAAGGTATTTATGCGACAAAGAATAAAGAAGCAGCATGATCTGAGGCATGGGGAGTGTGTGGAAAAGTAATTGGGAAAAGATATGATAATTTTCATTCTGCACAAGCATTACTAAACTGCCAGCTCCTGCAAGTTCAAAAGTCACCAAGCAGCTTGTCCATGCCCAGTTGAAGCATCACTGGTCCTACCCATCCAGTCTTAACCAACTCAGTCAACTAGAGGCCGCTGATTCCAAGCTCTTGGATACAGCTTGGGTAAACATCTTACTGTTTAGACTACATGCCTGTTGGAGAACATGTAAGTCTTAAAATGATGATGAATAGTGAAGGCAGGTGAAATGGATTTGTATAATAATTTCTCATGGTTTTAGGCTTCCCAGGTTGCTCAGTAGTAAAAAAAGATCCACCAGCAATGCAGGGGATAAGGAGACTTGAGTTCCATCTCTGGGTTGGTAAGATCCCCTGGAGAAGGAAATGTCAACCCACTCCAGTATTCTTGCCTGAAAAATCCCATGGAGAGAGGAGCCTGTCCATTGGGTTGCAAAGGGTTGGACACAGCTGAGCAGACATGAATATGTGACCTATGGTTTTGCTACTCAACTTTTTTGTCAATGTAAAATGTGGATATTTTCACATATCATTAAACATTTTGGTAATACATTAATTTTTAGGTATTATACACCATACCCTATGATTGACTGGAATACTACTGTTATTGGATAGTTCCTCTTTTGGAGGCAATTATAAAGAGAATTGGATTAACCCTTACCAGAATATAGTATTATTAGATTTTAAATACTCTGTTAAATCAGTTGTGTTCTTTGAAGTAAAGATTTTTCACATAAGTATGTATTGCTTTTCTTAAGTATTGATATTTCGATTTTCTCGTACAAGCAAACCATTTGTCACATTTGTCTGCCTTATTATATATATGTTATTTTATGCTGTACATAAAGTTTAAAAATGCACATAGTCAAATATATTGATTTTATTTATTTTTGATTATTTAATTTGCATTTATATTTAGCCTTGCTGGTTTATAGATACACAGATAGATAGATAGATAAAGATGTATGTACTGAGTCACTTCAGTCCTGTCTGACTTTTTGAGACCCTGTGGACTGTAGATTCCTCTGAGGAACACCACGTTCCTCTGTCCATTGGATTCTCCAGGTGCAAATATTGGAGTGTGTGGCTGTGCCCTCCTCCAGGGGATCTTCCTAACCCAGGGTATCGTCTCAACCCAGGGATCAAACCTGTGTCTCTTACATCTCCTGCATTGGCTCCTGGTGGCTCTGTGGTAGAGAATTCACCTGCCAATGCAGGAGATAATATGTGTGTGTGTGTGTGTGTGTGTGTTTGTATATATATATAATATAACTTGCTAATATATATATGTATATATATATACACACACACACATATATATATATACTAACCTTAGAATGATAATTTCTACTCACATTTTTATTATCATCATAAGCATTTTTTAAGTTTTGTATTTTGTAATTTTTCAAACATATAGTGAGCAATTTGTTGTGTCATTAGATATACAGGATAGCAGCATGCATGTTATTATCAGCAAGTAAATTTACGAAATTGTTTCATAATTTAATATTAGATATTTTATCTAAAAGCCATCCTTAGTTTTGAATTCTAGATAAAGCATATAAATATTACTGATTGTGTTAAATATGAAAAACATCAATTTTTATTGTATATATCCTAAATTAATGCAATGATATGTTTAAGTCACTTTTGTAGGTCATACTACTATCTAGTAATATGAATAGTTGGCATTAAATACTGCAGAGATTTTTCTGTTACTTAAATCTAGTTTCTTCACCTTAGTCATTAAGTTTAAGAAAAGAACTACTATACTTTTAAAATTATTGTTTCTATCCCTTGAATGATAAAAAGTGTATCACAATTTTAAGAAAAAACAGGACACAGCATGAAGCCAATAAGAGGAAGAACAAAGTAAAGCACATTTTATTTCCAGAAAAGAAGCCAGTAATTGTTACTCAGAACACATAAGGGGAGCGTGATTTTAAACATTTAGAGGAAATCATGAAAGCTTGAAGGGCTTTCCTCCAGGGGCACCTTGGAGGAATTCATGTTTCTAAAATAGGAACCATTTATCAAGACTTTGAATACAGGAGCTGTTTCCTGCTACAGTGTCAGCATAACTAGAGCAAATGAACTTTCGGGCCTCAGTGTTCACTGTGCTACTTTCTGTCAACATGGATTGTTTTTCTTAAAAATGTATACATACGTACGTGTATATATATAGATAGAATGGTAAAGAAAAATAAGAGAAATGATTGCCTCTTGCTACCAAAATACTGATTTTTCAGGATAACAGGTCAATTGCTAACTATAAGTAGCATGCTTTTTATTAAAATTTCCTGACAAACTTTTGTGACTATTTTCTAATGGAATCAAGTTCATATTCAAATGTTTCTTTTATTGTTAAATATTCATACTTAAAAGAGTCTAGAAAGTGTTTTTCTCCAATGGCAATGGTCATTTAAAAAAAATGTATTTTGCTTTATACAGTTGGAAAGATTATTCACTATTTTCTGGCAAGACCACAGTTATACTCGCCTTGAAGTTAGCAGAATGTGGTTGCAAAAATGATTGACAGACCTTTTAAAAACAAACAAACAAACAAAATTAACCGCGAAATCTGACTTTTCAATTTTGAAGGTGAATTCACTTAATTTTATGGACATTTTTAAATTAGCAAAATATATGTTTTCCATTTTTAGATGTGAAAAAAATTATGTTATATGGCATCTGGCTGGTTGCATGTTTGCTTGTTCACTTTTTACTTATTATTTTAATATTTAATGAACAGGCTTTGGAAGAAGCAGAACAAGAACTCAATCACATACTTGAAAGATTTATCACAATTTAAAGCAAATCATCAAAACAGATTCTTTAATAACCACACAAAGGGTCAATCAACCAATTAACTCATTATCAAAATTGCCATGACAATCTTTGTAGAAGCAGAATAAAACATTGTGAAAGTCATAGATCTATTCAAAGAGCAAACAGCAAAACTCTTGAAGAAGGAAGATGAAGGTCTTTCTATTTCAACACCTATTACAAGGTAATCAAGGTGATGTGGTACTGGTATAAAAACAGAAAAATAAAGCAACTGAACAGAACACACACAAAAAAATAAAAGCAAATCATCAATGATTATTAAGCTTTTTGACTTTATAGTAGCCTGTTACCATATATCCATATTCTTTTCCTTTTAACTCTAAATTACTCATGGAATACTTAATGTGGGATACAAGTGTCTTATATCTTCAGTTTTGTAATTGATAATTGTGAAAATGTTATAGTACTAATCTGGTATTAACTAGAATTGATATATACTTATCCCTATGACCTTTTACTTCCCTGTAGCTCATACAGTAAAGAATCTGCCTGCAAGGTAGGAGACCTGGGTTCGATTCCTGGGTCAAGAAGATTCTTGGTAGAAGGGCATGGCAACCCACTCCAGTATTCTTCCCTGGAGGATCCCATGGACAGAGGAGCCTGGTGGGCTATAGTCCCTGGAGTCGCAAAGGGTCAGATGCAACTTAGCAATGAACACTACTACTGTTATCCCTATGATCTAATGGCTTTGGTTTACTGTTTAAATTTTTGGAATGCCCTACTTATTTTCCCAATTCAGTTTATCATAATGTGAGCTCCTCTTTCATGTCAGTTTTTGGGTCTGGGATGTGGGATTATGGAAAATGTTAAATAGGTAAAATTATGAAATATGATTCTTTAGTAGAAAAGGAAGGTAAAGGTCTTTATTGAAGCACAAATGCAGGATGGCTTGCCCAGCTAGAGAGAGAGTAGAGAGAAAAGGTTTCCTGAAGAAAGTCATCTTCAAGTACTTCTTTTTATAAAGCAGGTGTTTGAGGTTTTTCCCTTCGCTTTACACTTGCACATGGCTACATTTAATTTCAGATAACTCACACAGAAGTTCTTCATAGTGCTTACTCATGACTGAATTGAATTATTGTATATAAGACTTTTTAAAATCAGGGGAAATATATTGTTCACGCTTAGCAAGGGAAGAATTATTTATAGTTTCTTAAAAACTTTTTCTGATGATTCTCCTGTAGTTATTAAAAATTCTGTAAGAGGAATTTTCTTAGCTTTTTGTTTGAAATTCAGACAAAACAAAGAAAAACATCCAAAAAGGTATTCTGTATGGAAATCTGAATTTTGGGAGTGTTCTAATTAACATGCAGGCTCAAATAGCATGTAGATACCAAAAATCTTAAGTAAAAATGTTTTTAGTTTATCCATGTTGACATTCCTTGACCTTTTTGTTAAGCATAAAAGAACTGGTCAGAATTAATAAACAGGAGGAAGAGATAAGTTGTACTGAGAGGATAAGATGGTATAGTGATGGGATAAACTTTAAATTTTAATCATATGTGAATAAAACAACTTATTCCTGTATAAAAATAATTATTTACTAATATAATTTCACATATAGAGGTGAAAAAGAAAGGTGAAAAGAAAGAATTGTGTACAGAAGGATAGGAAAAGTCTAGAACATGTAAAAGCAGAAGGGATTCAAAATAGAAAATTCTCTGTTTCTCTGTACTCTGTGTCTAGAGTTTAGCATTATATCCACAAACAGAAAATACTCAGTACAGTTTTTAACTGTTAACAGCTGTTGCAGATATTGTTACATTTATTAAGTTTTATTATGTAGTTCTGCCTGTAATTGTATACTCTCTATCACTATTCCTACTTGTAACCCCATGGACTACACAGTCCATGGAATTCTCCAGGCCAGAATACTGGTGTGGGTTGCCTTTCCCTTCTCCAGGGGATCTTCCTAACCCAGGGATCGAACCCACATCTCCCACATTGCAGGCTGATTCATTATCAGCTGAGCCACAAGGGAAGCCCACTCACTTATTTATGTAGTTATATCTGTAATCCTGCATACATCTCTATCACTTCCTATTGCATGACTGGAATATTTGTTTTGTGAGTATGTTGCTTCCATCGCTCAATAAGTATTCTAGGGTAAGCAAATAGGATAATAATTATTTTTTCATTCCACTACCGCTGGATTTTTCTGCCTGATAGACAATCACATGTTAAATAGGCTGAACTAACAGAGGTACTGTTACTGAACAAACAGCACCATCATCAACAACAACAGTTCTGAGAAACTACTCAGCCTGCTATCACCACTTCATGGGAAAACAAAGAAGTGCATTGTAGTCTCTGATCTACAGATGCTTTTAAAGTGACTTTAGCCAGATTAAATGGTTTTCTGAGGTATGCCTTTCTTATATAAAACAAACAAAAGTAACCCATTTTTTTGGAAACCAAGAAAACTAAAATTGTTTTAGTAGTTCCCACATATATGTATAATCAGATATTAACTCACCTTTAATGGTTTAGTAAAGTGTTTCATTGATTTATTCAATCATTGTCTTGTGTGGTATTACACTGTTGTTGTGTTTTTGTCACTGACTTGTGTCTGACTCTTTTGTGACCCATGGACTGTATCCCATGAGCTCCTCTCTCCATGGGATTTCCCAGGCAAGAATATTGGAGCGGATTGCCATTTCCTTCTCCAGTGCAGTCTTGCATACAAGATATAAAAAAATGAGGAAGCCGAAGAGAGCACATAAATGAAATTTTAGTATATATGAAAATGGAGGTGAAAGATGAGTGAAAAAAGAAAGAAAAATATTAGATTATATATAAAAGGTAATCATACATGAGGCTAGATGTATATACTTTATTTTACATGTCAACTTTTGAAATCTATTAATTGATGAGCCACATATTTAAACCAAAGTTATGTAGTTGCTGAGGGAAAAGAAAAAAATATCAGTTTCATAATTTAGTATCCCCACAAATTAAAACATAAAAATTACCGTGTTCCCAGGAAAATTACACTTATTATATTATTCTTGAATTATATACAGAAGGGTCTGTAATAATAGTGAAGAGTATCCTTGATGATATCTTATAATAGGCATTTCTTAAGGCAGCCATCAATACACTATAGTCTGAATACTTTGGTTTGTCGAGATCTAGTTAAATCTAAGAATACTTCAAACTATTTCAAAGAGTGTTTGACGTTTTCCCTTTGAATTATAATCTCTTAATAGGTTTTATCTTTGTTGAATTTTGAACAAATCTTATGAGTTAATTGAGCAAGGAGAATATCTGGAATGCCAGCGGAATTTGCTTGAATAAAGTTTGGACTCCTTTGTTTTAGGGGACAACTGAACTGAGATCGTTTCATTAATTGCACTAACAGAAACTGACTGAATCTGGCCTTTGAGGTGAATCAAGAGGAACTTCCCATCATGGGACATGACAGTCAGTTTTTGCTTTTTTTCCTTTTTATTTTAAAATAGATGTAAAACTGTCCCAGTGCAGAATTAAATGAACGGTATAGACTACACAGTTATGGAGTAATCAATATTCTTTTATTCTGGAAAAAAAATCTAGTCAGAAAAAGATGTTTGCTGTGAGTAAAATACATTCTCTGTAATGGAGCACCCAGCATTGTGCACTGATATTTCATGATATATAACTCACAATAATGCTGAAAATCCCCAGAGTAGTGATCTGAGATAATTTGGTTTAATAATTTGTATATTGGAGAACACTGGTCCTTCTGTCTCTGCTTGTCTCATTCTTTTTTTACTTTCCTTTATCACTACTGTGCGTTCCTTATTTCTTCCCTTATTCTGTTCTCCAGTACCTTCCTTTTCTCTTTTCTTTTCCTCTAGACATATAATTTCAATGTTTCTTAGATGTCAGTATTTCTAGATGCTGTGTAACTAAGCAAACCCTATTTAGTTGTCTGTTCAGGCCACCTAATTTAAGATAATAAAATAGCAATTGCAAATACTGTTGTTTAGTTGCCAAGTCATGTCCAATTCTGCAACCCCGTGGACTACAGCATGCTAAGCTTCCTTATCCATCACTACCACTTGGAATTTGCACAAACTCATGTCCCTTGAATTAATGATTCCAAATATCAAGAGGTATAATTTTTGATTCTCTGTCTCAAGAGAATATCTGCCAGTGTATGCAAGAGCTTTATCACATAATTAAATAAGAAAAAAACAAACAAACAAACAAAAAACCTATGAAGACTGGGAAGCCTTCTAGATTTTTTTAAAAATATCAATTTTGAGCATTGTTTTAATAATATTTACAAAACTTAGGATTCCCTGTCTCCCTACCACACACACACACACACACACACACACACACACACACACACACAGAGCAAACATAAATCTCAGTTAGATTAGGCCAAATTCTCACTCAATTGCTTTCTATATCTACAAATTTAGAGAAATTATTTATCTTCTCCAAACCTTAGTCTCCTCATTGGTAAAATAGACATAAAAATAATATCTTACTTATAAAGATTGTGTGAGGATTATTAAATGACAGGATCTATATATGGTTAGGTTAATCCCTGGGAAATGTTCTTTAGAATATCAATTAATAATAATGCTACTACTACTCTTTATATTAAACTATGTACAGATGCAAAACTGTTGTAATATGGAATATGGCCTTTTCATTTTTTTCTGTCAATACCAAACACTGTATTTGGCAGTGTCTTCTGAATACACTCTTGCAGTGTGCATTTTTACTTGACAGTTATTGTGAATGTTTTTATTGTCAATTATTGGGAATATTGATTCATATCATTAATATGCAATGTTAATGTGATATTTAATGGCATAATAACTATTTGTTATAATGATGCTTAATGACATTCACATTATTTTCAAATTATCTGTCCTAAACATAATGCTGTTGCAGACATACTAGTAGATAATTTTTTAAATTAACTTCTCTAATGTTTTTCCTTAAATCCATCATTAGACCTGAAAGTGCTCAATAAAAAGTTATTTACATTTTAAAACCTGTAAATATATAGAGCCCCTGCCTTCCAGAAACAAATTAAAAACATATACTGTTATCAATATTTTAGAGCATCTATTCCAAAGTCTTAGTAACACAAAAAAGTTTCATGATAATTTAGCTATATAAATATAATAGATTTTAGAAATTCATTGTTTTTTAATATGAAATATTTTAATAATGGAAGTTAATTTGTATAATTAAATATTTAATATTATTATCAAAACTATATGCTGCACAATATATCCTTGTTTCTTATCTGTTTTATACATAGTAATTTGTATCTGTTAATCCTATACCTCTATTGTACACCTTTTTTCCTACCCCCACTGGTAAACACTTGTTTGTTTTCTGTGTATGTGAACCTGTTATTGTTTTGATGTGTGCAATCATTTGTTTTTGTTTTTTTTTAATTCCACAAATAAGTGATAAAATAAGAGTATCTGTCTTTCTATGTCAGACATATTTTACTAAGCATAATACTGTCTAGGTCCATCCACAGTATTGCAAATGAGATAATTTCATTCTTTTTTGTGGCTGAGTAGTATTCCATTCTGTGTGTGTGTTTGTGTATATGTGTATCTGTGTATGTGCTTTTGTGCTAAGTTGCTTCAGTCATGTATTCCACTCTGTGTGTGTGTTTGTGTATATGTGTATCTGTGTATGTGCTTTTGTGCTAAGTTGCTTCAGTCATGTCAGACTCTGTGTGACTCCATGGGGTCTAGGCTTCCAGACTCCTCTGTCCATGGGATTCTCCAGGCAAGAATACTAGAATGGGTAGCCATACCCTTCTCCAATGTGTGTGTGTGTATGTGTGTGTGTGTGTGTGTGTGTGTGTGTGTGTGTGTGTGTATCATATTTTCTTCAATCCATTCATCTCTTGAAGGACACTGCATTCTTCCATGTCTTGGCTATTATAAATATTGCTGCTATCCTTCTATGAACATTGGGTTGTAAGTGTCTTTTCCAGTTAGTGTATGTGTGTGTGTGTGTGTGTGTGTTTTTCCAGACAAGTAACCAGGAGAGGGATTTCTGCATCATATGGTAGTTTTATTTTTAGTTTTTTGAGGAACTTCCATGCTCTTTTCCATAGTGGCTGACCTAATTCACATTCCCACCAACAGTGTAAGAAGAAAAAGAAGTGAAGTCACTCAGTCCTGTCTGACTCTTTGTGACTGCAGGGACTGTAGCCTACCAGGCTCCTCAGTCCATGGAATTTTCCAGGCAAGAGTACTGGAGTGAGTTGCCATTTCCTTCTCCAGGGGATCTTCGCAACCCAGGGATTGAACCTGGGTCTCCCTCATTGCAGGTAGATGCTTTACCATCTGAGCCACCAGGGAAGCCTGGTAGGAGGGTTCCATTTTCATCATATCTTCACCATCATTCATTTGTAGACATTTTAATAATAGCCATTCTGACAGCTGTGAGGTGATAACACATTGTTGTTTTGATCTTCATATCTTTTGATTAATGGTGTTGAGCATCTTTTCCTGTGCCCTTTACAATCTGTAAATATTTGTAAAAATGTATATTTGTGTCTTCTGCCCATATTTAATTATTAGGATGTTTTTGGATACTGAGTTTTATGAGGAGTTTATATATTTTAGATATCAACATCTTATCAGTCTTATTATTTGAAAATATTTTCTCAACTGAGTAGGTTTTTTTTTTCCTCTTGCTGATTATTTCTTTAATGTCCAGAAGCTCAAATTTAATTGTTTCATCTGTTTATCTTAGGGTTTATTTTGCCTTAATAGACAGATCCAAAACTGTTGCTATGACTTATGCCAGAGAGTGTTCTGCTTATGTTTTCTTCTAGGAATTGTCTGGTTTCTGATCTTACATTTAAGTATTTAATCTGTTTTAAGTTTATATGCGTGTATAGTATGAGGAAATATTCTAATATTATTGTTTTACATCTTGTTGTCCAGTTTTCTCAACACCACGTATTGAAGAAAATGTCCATTGTAGGTTCTTACCTCTTTTTTTGTAGATTAATTGACCATAGATGTGTGGGTTTATTTCTGGACATGCTATTCTGTTCCATTAGTCTGTATTTGTCTGTGTGCCGGTGCCATGCTTTTTTCTATATCTGTAACTTAGTCATACAGTCTGAAGTCAGAAGGCATGATATCCACAGCTTTGTTCATGTTTTCAAGATTGCTTTGGCAGTTTGGTGACTTTTGTAGCTCTCTACAAATTTTAGAATATTTTTTTTAGTTCTGTGGAAAATGTCATGAGTATTTTGATAGGCATTGCATTAAATCTGTAAAGTACTTTAGGTAATATGACCATTTTAGCAGTATTGATTCTTCCAGTTCATGAACACCTGATATTTTCCCACTTTATATCACTTTCAAACCCCATTTTCAACATTTTATAGTTTTCAGAATATAACTTGCCTGTTTAGTTGTTTATTCCTAGATATTTTATTCTTTTGATATGATTTTAAATGAGATTGGTTTCTTGCTTTCTTTTTATTATAGTTCATAATTAGATAAAAGCAATGGAGTTCTTTTTATTAATACTATATCCCACAACTTTACCAAATTCATTTATTAGTTCTAATAGTTTGTGGGTGGAGACTTTAGGGTTTTCTTTATGAAATATATCACCTGTAAATAGTGACAGTTTTACATCTTCCCTTCCAATTTGAATGGCTTTAATTTATTTTTCCTTTCTGATTACTGTGACTGGAACTTCTAATTCTATAAAATAAAAGTGTAATGATGGGCATCAATGTCTTGTTCTTAGATTCAGAGGAAGGCTTTCAGTTTTTCATCACTGAGAATGATGTTGCCTGTTGGTTAGTCATAGTGGCCTTTATTATGTGAAATATATTTCTCTCTAACAACATTAATGAGAGTTCTTATCATGAAATATGTGAAATATATTTCCTCTCTAACAACATTAATGAGAGTTTTTATCATGAACAGATGTTGAGTTTTGTCAAATGCTTTTTCTACCTCTGTTGAGTCAGTCATACAATTTTTATTCTTGCTTTTGTTAATGTTAATATCATGCTATTTGATTTGCAAATATTAAACCACTCTGTCTCCCTGGAATAAATCCTACTTGATCAAGGTGTACTATGTTTTTAAAATGTATTGTTGGATTTAGTTTGTTAATATTTTGTTGAGGATTTTTGCCTCTGTATTCATCAGAGCTATTGGCTTACCATTTTATTTATTTATTTTTGTAGTGTCTCTCTGGGTTTTGCTAATAGTAACCTAGTACAATGAACTGAAGTGTTCCATCTTCTTCAACTTTTTGGACTAGTTTGAAAAAAGATACAAGTTAGATCTTCTTTATATGTTTTGCACAATTCCACGGTGTATCTTCTTTATATGTTTTGCACAATTCCACGGTGAAACCGACTAGTTCTCAAGTTCTGTTTTTTAGGTGTTTTCATTTTCGTAATGAGCTTTATTTATTTATTCTTTTTTTTTTTTTTTTTTTTTTCTTTGCTGGATTTTCACTGCAGCAAAATCCAGGCTTAGTTATCCCTCAGCATGTTGAATCTCCCTGGACCAAGGATTGAACCTGTCTCCCTGCATTGTCAGGTGGATTCTTAACCACTGGACCACAGGGAAATCCTGGGTGTTTTTCTTTTTATTACAGATTCATTTTCTCTACCAGTGATTGAGTGATTGATCTGTTCAGATTTCTATGTCTTACTGATTTTGTCTAGAAATGTGTCTGTTTCTTTTAACTTGTCTAAATCATTGGCATATAACTATTTATAGTATTATCTTATGAGTTTTTTTGTATCTAGAAGGAAATGGCAACGACCTCCAGTATTCTTGCCTGGGAAATCCCAGGGACAGAGGAACCTGGTGGGCTACAGTCCATGGGTTCACAAACAGTTGGACATGACTGAGTGACTTCACTTCACTAGTATTGGTTACTATTTCTGCTCTTTTATTTTTTATTGTGTTTATTTGGGCCCTCTCTGTTTACTTTTTTGATGCGCCTCCATGAAGCTTTATCCATTTTTTATCTTTTTTGAAAATAAAATTATTGAGGATAATTGCATTACAATATTGTACTAGTTTATGCCATACATCAAAATGAATCAGCCACAGGTATGTATGCATCCCCTCCCACTGGAACCTCCCTCCCATCTCCCACCCCATCCCACTCCTCTAGGTTGTCACGGAGCACTGGGTTGAGCTCTGTGAGTCACACAGCAGATCCCCACTGGCCATCTGTTTTCCATGTTGTAATGTCTATGTCTTGGACTGGAAGGAGATCCAACCAGTCCATTCTAAAGGAGATCAGTCCTGGCTGTTCATTGGAAGGACTGATTCTGAGGCTGAAACTCCAATACTTTGGCCACCTCATGGGAAGAGTTGACTCACTGGAAAAGACTCTGATGCTGGGAGGGATCGGGGGCAGGAGGAGAAAGGGACGACAGAGGATGAGATGGCTGGATGGCATCAACAACTCGATGGACATGAGTTTGAGTGAACTCCGGGAGATAGTGATGGACAGAGAGGTCTGGCATGCTGTGATTCATGGGATCGCAGAGTCGGACACGACTGAGCAACTGAACTGAACTGAACTGAATGTGTATGTTTTCATCCTACTCTCTCAATCTGTCCAACCCTTTCCTTCCCCACTGCATCTGCAAGTCTGTTCTCTATGTCTGCATCTCCATCGCTGCCATCACAGTACCATCTTTCTAGAGTCCATGCACATGTGTTAATATGAAATATTTGTCTTTCTTTTACTGACTTCCTTCACTGTGTACAGTAGGCTTGAGATCCATCCACTTCATTAGGACAGCTGGCTCTTGGTTTCATTCATCTTCTACATATTTGTCTCTTTTTCATTTCCTCTCTTATCTTTATCATTTTCTTCCTTCTGCTGATTTTGGAATTTCTTTATTCTTATTTTTCTAATTCTTTAAAATGGAAGAATAGGTTGTTTATTTGACATTTTTCTTATTTCTTAAGAAAAGTCTATATTGCTATAATCTTCCCTCTTAAAACTGTCTTTGTTGCATCCCATAGATTTTGGATGTTTTGTTTCTATGTTTATTTGGCTTGTAGTATTTTCTTAATTCTTCGATTTCTTCACCAACACTTTTCTTTCTTTCTTTTTAAGTAACATGCTATTTATTCTCTGGTTGTGCTTTTCTCTTTTATTTCTTCAACTGATTTCTTCTTTTATACAATTGTATTCAGAAAAAATGCTTGGTATAATCTCTACTTTCTTAAACTTACTGATTGTGCCCTACTAATGTGATATATTCTGGGGAATGTTCTACATGTACTTGAAAAGAATGTGCTTTGTGCTGTTTTGGGATGAAATTTCCTGTAAATATTTTTTAAGTTCGACTGTTCTATTGTGTTATTTAAGACCACTCTTGCCTTATTCATTTCTCTCTGTATGGTGTGTTCCCTGAAGTGAATTGGGTTTTACATCCTTTATTATTATTAATATATTTTTGTTACATTTTCCCTTTATGGCATTTAATGTTAGTTTACATATTTAGGTGCTCCTATATTGGGTGCATTGGCTTCCACAATGGCTCAGGGGCAAAGAATCCACCTACGATGCAGGAGATGCAGAAGATGTGAGTTTGATCCCTGGGTTGAGAAGGTTCCCTGGAGGAGGAAAAGGCAACCTACTCCAATATTGTTGACTGAAATATGCCATGGACAGAAGAGGCTGGTGGGCTATTGTCCATGGGATCACAGAGTCAGACACAACCAAGCATTTACACATAGACAGGTTACTGGGTGCACAGATGTTCACAAGTGCAATATTCTCTTGTATTTTACCTTTATCATTATATAATGATTTTCTTTGTGTTTTGTTATAGGGTTTGTTTTTCAGTCTGTATTGTGTGACATGAGTATAGCTATTTTTTAAAATAAATTTATTTATTTTAATTGGAGGTTAATTACTTTACAATATTGTATTGGTTTTGCCATACAGCAACATGTATCCACCACAGGTATACACGTGTTCCCCATCCTGAACCCCTGTCCCTCCTCCCTCCCCATACCATCCTTCTGGGTTGTCCCAGTGCACCAGCCCCAAGCATCCAGTATCATGCTTTGAACCTGGGCTGGCGACTTGTTTTGTATATGATATTATACATGTTTCAATGCCATTCACCCAAATCATCCAAAAGACTGTTCTATACATCTGTTTCTCTTTTGCTGTCTCGCATACAGGGTTATCGTTACCATCTTTCTAAATTCCATATATATGTGTTCGTATACTCTATTGGTGTTTTTCTTTCTGGCTTACTTCACTCTGTATAATAGGTTCCCGTTTCATCCACCTCATTATAACTGATTCAAATGTATTCTTTTAAATGGCTGAGTAATACTCCATTGTATATATGTACCACTGCTTTCTTATCCATTCATCTGCTGATGGACATCTAGGTTGCTTCCATATCCTGGCTATTATAAACAGTGCCATGATGAACATTGGGGTACACGTGTTTCTTTCAATTCTGGTTTCCTCAGTGCGTATGCCCAGCAGTGGGATTGCTGGGTCATAAGGCAGTTCTATTACCAGCTTTTTAAGGAATCTCCACACTGTTCTCCATAGTGGCTGTACTAGTTTGCATTCCCACCAACAGTGTAAGAGGGTTCCCTTTTCTCCACACCCTCTCCAGCATTTATTGCTTGTAGACTTTTGGATCGCAGCCATTCTGACTGGTGTGAAATGGTATCTCATTGTGGTTTTGATTTGCATTTCTCTGATAGTGTGTGATGTTGAGCATCTTTTCATGTGTTTGTTAGCCATCTGTATGTTTTCTTTAGAGAAATGTCTATTTAGTTCTTTGCCCATTTTTTTGGTTCGGTTGTTTATTTTTCTTGAATTGAGCTGCAGAAGTTGTTTGTATATTTTTGAGATTAGTTGTTTGTCAGTTGCTTCATTTGCTATTATTTTCTCCCATTCAGAAGGCTGTCTTTTCACCTTGCTTAGCGAGTTCCAGAAAAACATCCATTTCTGCTTTATTGACTATGCCAAAGCCTTTGACTGTGTGGATCACAATAAACTGTGGAAAATTCTGAAAGAGATGGGAATACCAGACCACCTGACCTGCCTCTTGAGAAATCTGTATGCAGGTCAGGAAGCAACAGTTAGAACTAGACATGGAACAACAGCCTGGTTCCAAATAGGAAATGGAGTGCATCAAGGCTGTATAATGTCACCCTGCTTATTTAACTGATATGCAGAGTACATCATGAGAAATGCTGGACTGGAAGAAACACAAGCTGGAATCAGGATTGCCAGGAGAAATATCAATAACCTCAGATATGCAGATGACACCAACGTTATGGCAGAAAGTGAAGAGGAACTAAAAAGCCTCTTGATGAAAGTGAAAGAGGAGAGTGAAAAAGTTGGCTTAAAGCTCAACATTCAGAAAATGAACATCGTGGCGTCCGGTCCCATCACTTCATGGGAAATAGATGGGGAAACAGTGGAAACAGTGTCAGACTTTATTTTTGGGGAATCCAAACTCACTGCAGGTGGTGACTGCAGCCATGAAATTAAAAGACGCTTACTCCTTGGAAGAAAAGTTATGACCAACCTAGATAGCATATTCCAAAGCAGAGACATTACTTTGCCGACTAAGGTCCGTCTAGTCAAGGCTATGATTTTTCCTGTGGTCATGCATGGATGTGAGAGTTGGATTGTGAAGGAGGCTGAGCACTGAAGAATTGATGCTTTTGAACTGTGGTTTTGGAGAAGACTTTTGAGAGTCCCTTGGACTACAAGGAGATCCAGCCAGTCCATTCTGAAGGGGATCAACCCTGGGATTTCTTTGGAAGGAAAGATGCTAAAGCTGAAACTCCAGTACTCTGGCCACCTCATGCGAAGAGTTGACTCATTGGAAAAGACTTTGATGCTTGGAGGTATTGAGGGCAGGAGGAGAAGGGGACGACAGAGGATGAGATGGCTGGATGACATCACGGACTCGATGGACGTGAGTCTGAGTGGACTCCCAGAGTTGGTGATGGACAGGGAGGCCTGGTGTGCTTCAATTCATGGGATTGCAAAGAGTCGGACATGACTGAGCGACTGAACTGAACTGAACTGATAGTTTCCTTTGTTGTGCAGAAGCTTTTAAGTTTAATTAGGCCCCATTTGTTTATTTTCTTTTTTTAAATTTTATTTTCTTTTATTTTTTTTGATTTTACTTTATTTTGGTTTACAATAGAAAGATGGTAACCATAACATTTTGTTTATTTTCATCATCTTGTTCCTGTTTGTATGAATGTCTTTTTTCCATTCTTCACTTTCAGTCTGTATATGTCTTTAGCAATGTTGTGAGTCTTTTGTAAACAATATTTAAATGGCTGTTGATTTTCTTTTATCTAATCAGTTCACTGTATATCTTTTGATTGGGGCATTTAGTACATTAACATTTAAAGTAATTTGTGAAAGTGAAAGTGAAAGTGATGTCACTCAGTCCTGTCCGAATCTTTGCAACACCATGGACTATAGTCTTTCAGGCTCCTCCATCCGTGGGATTTCCCAGGCAAGAGTGCTGGAGTGGATTGCCACTTCCTTCTCCAACTTTTGAAAAGTATGTAATTATTTTAATTTTATTACTTACTAGCTGGTTATTGTGATTCTTCTTTGTTCATTTTGTCCTTTTGTTCCTTCTCTTGTGGTTTGATGATTTTCTTTAGTGGTATGCTTGCATTCCTTTCTCTCTAGCTTTTGTGATCATGTCTTAATTTGTGATCATCATGGGCCTCATATATATTACCTATTACTATATCTATTTGTTTTAAACTGGTAGTCACTTAAGTTTAAGAATATTCTAAAGAATCAGTATTTGTTACTCCACTTCCATCTAATCTGTTTTTTTAATGTCATATTTATCTTCATATTTATTCTTTCACTCTTTATTCTAATTATATTTGATTTTACAATTTTGTTGTCTTAATCTTTGTTCTAACTTACGTAAGTAATTGGTCCTCAAACTTTACTGTGTATTTGCCTTTACTACTGGGATTTTTTTTTTTTTTTTCCTTTCAGATTCTTATTTCTTTGAGTAGTCTTTTATTTTCTAATTTTTCTTTTCTTTAAGATGCTTATTTCTTTGAATAGTCACTTATTTTCTACTTAGAGAAGATCTTTAACATTTCTTTTAGTTAGGTTTAGTATTGGTATGCTTTCCTGGTGGCTCAAATGCTAAAGAATCTGCCTGCAGTACAGGAGGCCAGAATTTGATTCCTAGGTTGGGAAGATCCCCTGGAGAAGGGATTGACAACATGCTCCAGTATTCTTGTTTGGAAAATTCCATGGATAGAGTAATCTGATGGGCTACAGTTCATGGAGTTGCAAAGAGTTGGACAAACTGTGCGAGTAACACTTTTAATTTCAGTATTGGTGTACTCTTAATTTTTGCTTGTGTGAGAAGCTCTTCATCTCTTCTTCTATTCTAACTAGTAATCTTGTTGGGAGAGTATCCTGGCTTGCTTATCCTTTTAGTGCTTTGAATAAATTGTGCTATTTATTCTGACCTGCAAATTTTCTGTAGAAAAATCTGCTGATAACTTTATCTAGGTTCCCTTCTATATGACATTTTGTTTTTCTCCTACTGAGTTTAGAATTCTCTCTTTAACTTTTCCATTTTAATTATTACATGTCTTGGTATGGACCTGTTTGGGTTCATCTTTTTTCTTACACCTTAATTTCTGTTTTCTTCTTCAGGTATGGAAAGTTTTCAGCCATAATTTCTTTAATACATTTTCTTTCTTACATTTTGACCTACTTATATGTCTATTCTCCTTCTGGGACCCCTATAACATGTGTCTTGTGAAACTTCATGATATCACAGAAGTCTCTTAAACAATTTTCCATTTTAAAATTGGCTTTTCTTTTTGCTCTTCTGATCGAGTGATTTCAATTATTCTGTCTTCTAGATCACCTGTGCATTCTTCTATATCACCTAATTTGCCATTAATCCATTCTACTGTGTTTTTAATTTCAATTATTGTATTCTTCAGTTGACTAGTTCTTTTTTTAAAATATATTTTCTAGTTCTTTGTTAAAATTCTCACTGTTTTCATCTACTCTTTTCCCTAATTCAGTTAGCATTCTTTTAACAATTGCCTTTAAGTCTTTCTTAAATTATTCCGCCCCCCCCACCCCCTTTTTCTTTTCAGGTGCTTTCTTTCACTCTTTCAGTTGAGATAAATTCTTCTGTTTTCTCATTTTGCTTAACTTTCTTTGTCCCTTGGAAATTAGATTAAACAGTTTCCTATTCTGTTCTTGAAAAGTAGTACTTATATGGAGGTATCTCTATACAGTCTGCATGTGCCCAGTCACTTTAGTGAGAGAGCTGGATTTGACATGAAAATAGGTCATGCCTTTCTTTAGTTTGTCCTGGCAGGTATCCCATTAGTAGGAAGTAGGGCTGTAGGAGGAGATAAGGCTGGAGCAAGGTGTGAGCTGGAACTTTATTTCCCCTCAGTGCTCTTCACCATCCTATTGGGATGAGGGTAGGTCCCTAGTTAATAAGGTCCCTAGTTGAGGTAGGTCCCCAGAGCAGAAGTCCTGAGGATCGGTTCTGAGCTGGCTCTGTTTCCTTAAGTGTCTGATCTCCCCTCTTTTGACACCAGCACTCTTGCCCTGAAGGGGAGCAGTTTCTGGAGTAAGAGGAGTCTGTGCAGGCTCTTGCTGAGTGCTGCATCAAGAGCTCTGGCAATCTGGTCACAGAGAAGAGTTTAGGGCTCCTTAGGTGTTAAGTGCTGTTAATGCCTGCTGCTGCTGTGCTTAGCTGCCCCTTTGGGGCTATTTGCTACTGTGTCTCTCAGACAAGGTTGTTCCCTGTTCTTTTAGTCCTCTTTCCATTATAGAACTGCAAAAAGTATGTGGGGCTGGAGCAATTTCTCAGCTTAGGCTGGGCATGCTGAGGTGGGCTCAGGAAACCAGCTACCTGCAGTTTCAGTGCACCTGTCCACCCCACTTGAGAATAACCAGGCATTCACAAGCTTGTCCTAAGCAAAGTCTCTGCTTGCCACTGCCATCCTGGTAGTCTCACCACCCCTCCAACCAGCCAAGGGGCTTGTCTTCCCTGTGTTAGGCACCAGGACTGGAGTTCCTGATATATGCTTTGAACCACCCACTCCCAGGGAGGGTCTCCATGTAATCTCCCTTTTCCCTGAGTCATCTCCCTAAGGCACAGGTCTTGACCTAATCACTTATCTTCCCTTCCTACCTGATTTCTTTTTTTCAGCCTTCATTATGCTGGAGTCTTTCCATTAGTTTCTTGATAGTTTTCTGTGACAGTTATTCCATATGCATATGTATTTTTGTTGTGTTTGTGGGAAAGGTGAGATTGAGTTCTATATCCTCCTACTCCACCATTTTGATCTCTTTCCTAAATATTTTAATTCTTTAATTCAAATAGGCAAAACTGGAATTCTATACTGTGAGATATACATTAGAAAATATATAACTAATTATCATAAGTATATTTGCTTAAAAATTCATTTCTTCTTTAATAATTTAGACCTTCACTATAGTCTGAAATTTCTCTCATAGCTCAGTTGGTAAAGAATCTGCTTGCAATGCAGGAGACCCCGGTTCAATTCCTGGGTCAGGAAAATCCCCTGGAGAAGGGAAAGGCTACCCACTCCAGTATTCTGGCCTGGGGAAGTCCATGGAGTCCCAGAGAGTTAGACAGGACTGAGAAACTTTCACTCTCCATAGTCTAAATTACAGAGTGCCTAGTAGGTGCCAGATATTTTATCTGAATCTTAAAATTAGTATACTACTATAGAAATGATTTAATTTTTAAAATAGATCATGTAAAAGTTGTGGGATCAATCTATATAAGCCAAAAAATGTAATCTTATTTAAAATTTCCTGTCATTTTTCTAATTACTGGCTACTATCTATATAACTAAGGCCAAGAAAAAGTAAGCAGCAGCTGTAAATTGTTGCTTTGTTCATGATTCATTTTTTTGTAAAGTGATGCTGTGCTTTGCTAAGTTGCTTTAGTTGTGTCTGATCATGTGAAACCCCATGAACTAAGTCCACCAGGCTCCTCTGTCCATGAGATTTTCCAAGTAAGAATACTGAAGTGGGTTGCCATGCCATCCTGTAGGGGATCGTCCTCACCCAAGAAATGAACTCATATCTCTGTATCTCCTGCATTGTGAGGTGGGTTATTAACCACTAGTGCCACCTGGGAAGCTCCTTAAAGTAGTACATTGAATAGTGTCTTTCTACGTAGAATAACTGTATAAAAGGCTGAAATTATTTGTCAGAGAATTTGCAAAATAGTTGCAATTTTATGTTGGAAAGAGTGACTTCTAAAGTAATTTGTGTAGGGAAATTATACAGTAATATCATTTAAATATTAATAGAATACAATGTCTTTGGAAAATTGGATAAATCATTTTACACATCTGTCTACATGGGATCATGCATATGGGTCTAAAAAAGAGGAGCAAATTTAAAAACGTCTCTTGAGTCCACATGGAGGCAAAAAGCAGTCTCTCCTGCAGGACTGTTTGGCTGAACATCTTGTAGTGGAAACAGTCAAATGCCTTAGAAAGTTACTGAATTCTGTTTACAATTTAAAATTTAAAAAAAGGAACACTTGACTTTGGTTCTCAAATCAGGAGGATTATGATTTGCCAGACATGAGTTGGAATCTGAGTCTGTGCAATCTCAATTACGAGATTCATTCTTAAACTATGTTCCAAAAGGATCTACCATTGCTGAGTCTGAAACATGACTTCAGGAACCTTGAATGTTTTTAATTAAGAAATATTTTTTGAAATCAGTGTAGTTTGAGAAAGTGATTGCGCATGCATCCTCAGTTGTGTCCGATTCTTTTATGACCCCATGGACTGTAGCCCGCCAGGCTTCTCTGTCCATGGGATTTTCCAAACAAGAATGCTGGAATGGGTTGCAATTCCCTTCTCCAGGGGATCTTCCCAACTCAGGGATTGAACCCTAGTCTCCTGTGTCTTTTGCATTAGTAGGTGGATTTTTTTTCTTTTCTTTTTTTTTTTTTTTTTACCACTGAGCCACCTGGGAAGCCCAAGAAATTCATTATGGCTTTGTTAAATAAATATTTTATAACATCATCCATTTTGGAAGCATTGGTGATTTTGGAAGGGTGCCTAACTTGGCAAATGAAACAGTGTATAATGATCTTGGTGCTATGCTAGTTCTTTCCATTTTTCAGTTTCCAGATAAATGATACTACGTGTCCTGGAAATGCTACAGTTGGTCATCAACGTGTTCTATCTAGATAAAGTGTATGCTCTGCATCTCAAGAGAACTTCATGCAGTTGTCAAAGAAATGTCCCTTAGAATGAGTGAAATTCCGTCATGCTCTGATTAACGTACGGGTGTGGCAAGTGTATTCTTTAACTTATAAACATGTTGATAAGAAAATTATTTCTAATTTTTGTGACTATGGAAATCTTAACAAATGCAGAAAAGTAATGAGGTCAGTTAAAACTGCCTATAACCCTAACTCCTGCTTTAATATTTGTTGACTCTATATTTCATCATAAGTTTACCTAGTAATTCATTTCTCTATTCTTATATACTCTTCATTTGGCTTATTTCCAATTTTAATTAACTATTATAACAGTATAATAAAACTGCTATATAATAATGTTTAATCATGAAACTGATTAATAAAATATATGATTTTTAAAATAAAATTTCATTTACCAGGGAGATGTGAAATTTTATAAAGTAATGGAACTGAAACAGTGTAAAGCTTAGTTTCTGATAATATTTTAAGAGATCAAATTAAATTTAAACTTATCAGGTTTAATTATTGAATGAAAAAGTCTTATTTTCTGATTTCATTGTCTGAGTTTTGAATGATAATGTTTATGCAAGTTGGTTTTATTATGGATCAATGATTTAAAAAGCTTTAGTTCTTAATCCAAGTTAATGGGACATTTTCTGATATAGTCATATTGTCTCCCACATATTAAGTGACCTCCATTTTCCTAGATGAATTGCTTTTAAGATTGTTGAGGGATGGAAAATGACTATAGGAGAGTGATTCTGTAAACCAACCGTGGCTTTTCATAGACAGTAGTATACTTATTCGCATCCCATAACCACTCATCTCTTTTCATAGAGCTCATGTAGAGATTTATCAACATTACGACAACTCAGATGGGACTAGAAGCCATGAAGAGTCACATTAGAGAATTTAGAAAAAAAGTTAAACGTTGACTCATCCTATTTTAATATTTTGTTCATGTATTTTTGAAGAATCTACACCTAGTCATAATAATATTTTAGTAGCCTTTGTTCCAGATGCACACACACACACAAAAGAAAAAAGTATGGTAGGTATTGCGAACCTTAGGTCACAAACTAAAACTCACATATCATGTATTTTTTAAAAATCATTTTTCTATTACTATTTCAAATGCTCATTCTTTTACATGATAAAAACTTCATGTCAAACAGTTTGAGGATTCTCAGTTTTTGACTGGGGTAAATCCCACTGAACTTTGCAACCAAGGTCTTAGGAAAAACATTAAGAAGACTGAGAAAGATTAATTAAATATGTACAAGGAAGAGTAAACACTAGGAAGGAATTAAAGGAAGCAGGCACTTTCTGATCCTGTCTGTATTCCCCTGCTCTATCCAAAGAGTATAATAATGTTCTTGCTTATTATTTGCGGCTTCCCTGGTGGCTCAGAGGTTAAAGTGTCTGCCTGGAATGCAGGAGACCTGGGTTCGATCCCTGGGTTGGGAAGATCCCCTGGAGAAGGAAATGGCAACCCACTCCAGTACTCTTGCCTGGAGAATCCCATGGAGGGAGGAGCCTGGTAGCCTACAGTCCATTGCGTCGCAAAGAGTCGGACACGACTGAGCTACTTAAGCAGGCACTTTCTGATCCTGTAGGTTAGTCCTGTCTGTATTCCCCTTGCTCTATCCAAAGAGTATAATAAGGTTCTTGCTTATTATATATGGCTTGCTGTGCCATAGCCAAGCTTGGATACATAAGAAAACATTTACCTACTTCCACAATATATAGGACTTTTTCAGGTCTGACTTAAACCTTAATGCTGTGAAACAAGTCTCTTCTTCCTTCCCTCCTCCTCCTCCTCCTCCTCCTTTTCCTCTTCCTCTCCCTCCTTCTCCTCCGTCTTTGCTGTGCTCAAAGAGGAAAGAATCTGGCATCCTGCAACTTTTGGATCTCTAAATATATCTAAGAATTTATATCATTCTTTTGGATTCTCATTCTAAACACTGAACAAGAAAACTTATAATATGTGCATTTTTGTAATGGTTGTAACACACTGTAAATGACAACATGAATGATCAGTTTCTGTGGGTGGGCTCCATGCCAAAAAATATGCCACTTCAAATCCATTGGTCAAAAAAAAAAAAAAAAATCCATTGGTCAACTGTTGTTATAGTTTCCTGAAAAAATATTGATACAAATATACTGAAAATGTATTTTTCTTAGGTATCTTATAACTTCTTGTTTATCCCTTATAGTAGAAATCCACCCCCCCTCCCCAAATCTGGTCTGATGATCTGAGGTGGAGCTGATGTAATAATAATAGAAATAAAGTGCAAAATAAAATGTAATGTACTTGAATCATTCTGAAACCATCACCACCCAAGTCTATGGAAAAATTGTCTTCCACAAAACCTGTCCATGCTACCTTAAGAATGGCATTATAGTTTTACAATATAAAGTAAAAGTACTGGAAAGAAGAAATTTTCCGTACTAAGGTTTCCATTAGCATCTTTAGAAATTCCTGAAAATAGGCCATGTGTTTTATCAGTGATTCTCTAAGTACCTAGGAGTGAATCAGCATGATCTAGGGACCTGATAGTTATTAAAATTTAAAATTGAGAAACTTAATAAAATTAGAAATTAAAATTGTCAAGCACTACCCCAGACCTAGCACAAAAGAAATTCAGGGGGCAAGGCCCAGAAACTTAAGAATCGTACCAGATGATTCCAATGGAGCTAATGTTTGAGAATCTACTATATTACTTTTTCTTTTTCTGTATGTATAACTATGCTTTTCTGTTTGTCTTCTATCTGGACATAAAGAAAAATGTAGGAAAGATAATTTGTTTATACACCATTATCAAGAGAAGAGATTTTAATATGTTAATTTAACAGACAAAATTCTAATTAATATTATAACATAGCTTAAAATGGATGCTTCTATACCTTCATGCCTTCATTTTCTACTGCATTTTTGAATTTTATTTTTCATTTGTCAGCTTTTATCCTTTTTTCTGATTTTTCTGATCACATTCCTTGAATTTTTCTTACACTTTGGCAGCACTCGAAGCCTGTATATAAGGAGAGTGTTTCTTTGTTTTTTGCCCAGCCAAATGATACTACTTAGTGACCTGGCACAATGGATTTCTCACAAGGAAATAAGTATTTGGACAGTCATGGAAAAGGAAGCAGCTTGCATTTTCTTAATATCTAAGGATCACTGTCATAAGTATTATTTACCACTGCATCTATAATATTTTTTATTATCCAACACAAATATGATACCAGAATGCTTGACTTTTTTGATTTACTACTTTTTCTCATTAATTGTTGTTAGGTAATGATTAATTTCTCTGTGCTTAACGCATATGTGACACACATGCATGCACACACATTACTATTTCTAAAATAAGTCAGGATAAGATCACCAAGTAACTAAATTTATTATCATTTTATATGGTAAAAATAAATTCTCAATGGGATCTGGAGTGACTGAGCCATAAATAAATTAACTGAGGTTCTATGCATGCTGACTCTGTCATATTCTTTAATGGAACAGTTTCACTGAGACAGTGTTTTGAAAGATGTTGGAAACCTTGCTTTGCTAACTTGACACTGGGGTCCTAATGCAAGGACCAAGTGGTAGTGTTGTTCAGTTTCTATCTAACTATGAGACCCCATGGACTACTGCACTCCGGGTCCTCTGTCCCCAGGTGGTACTGAACAAATGCAAGGAAATGTACAATGATACCTAGATAAAGACTTTGAATTGTAATATACTGGAAGCACAGTAAACATTTAGTATTTTTTGAATTAATAAATGAAAGTAAAAGTTTATGAAGATAAGACGCTTTGTGAACTGATAGAACTGAACCTATTGAATGAGAACTACCTGAAGTTTATTACACTTAATTAAAGTATAAAAACACATACTATTAAGAATAATAATCATTACAATTATGACCTAGATCATCTACCACAGTGGGCAGATTAAAAACAAAACAAAACCCCAAATCCTTGATTGTGTGACTAAGGGGTTACTTCTGTTTGGGTCGAGATTTATTTTATGACAGGATTTGTCCTTGAAACCAAACAAAGATTATATCAGTGTAAGAATTTTATATTTTTCACTACTGAAAAATTAAATATACAGCAAAGAAATTATAAATATGAATTTTATAATTTAAAATGGACTTAAATTATTAGTTACTCTAAATCTTTCCTGCAGCAAGTCAGTGTGTAAATACACACAATTGCAGATTTAGAGGATATTTTTTTATGGATCATCTATCTTGTTTAATCATAACCTATCAGTAGTGAAATTAATTCATTTTTAAAACTTTATTTTTATTTTTAAGATCTATTTGCATACCTACTACTGTGTGTGTTCAGAGAATCTTTCTGCATGTACCTTTAGTTATTTATTTCGGTGGATTGTGGGCTTATTCCAGTCTATTCTTCTTGCAATCTATTCTATACCAGTCCAAATTTACATATTTTCCAACAAAATATTTGATGTTCTCTACTCTGACTACTCCTTCCTTTTATTGTATTATTTCCTTTGATACAATTCCCTCTAATGTCTTGATGTGTGTCTAATGTCTAAAAAACTGTTCTGTGTTCTTCTGAGAGAGAAGAGTGACAATGATTAGGAAATAATCTCAAAATTATTTCTTCTTTAGATTAAAATGCAAGCACTAAAATCACTAAATTTTAACATAAAATAGGCCATATTTCTGCTTAACTTTTTCACACTTACTAAGATTGCTGGCATATAACAATATAATTTTACTTGTTTGTGTGTGAGTGTGAGCATGTGTCTGTGTGTGTATATAAAATAATTTTTAATTTGGCTTTTCAGATTAAAAAAAAATCTTTTCCACATTTCCCTGTGTTCTTAATCACTTTTTCACGGCATATGGTCTTTTTGCAAGCTCAATGAAAGGGAATCCACGATTGAGTATGTTTAGATAACACTGCTTATTTTATCTTGTCTTTGAGGATTAGAATTAACGATCACATAATAAAAGCTATAAGAAAATCTGTAGTAAATAAATAGATTTAAACTTAGTATTCTACATTTTTTAAATTTTCAGTGATTTTTTTGTTTTATCGATTAGAATGCTTCTCAAATTATCCAAATATAGTGCACTGAATAGCGGAATCAGAAACAAAAAAACACGTTTAGTTCAGTTCAGTTCAGTTGCTCAGTCGTGTCCGACTCTTTGCGACCCCATGAACCTCAGCGCTCCAGGCCTCCCTGTCCATCACCATCTCCCGGCGTTCACTCACACTCACGTCCATCGAGTCCGTGATGCCATCCAGCCATCTCATCTCCGGTCGTCCCCTTCTCCTCCTGCCCCTAATCCCTCCCAGCATCAGACTCTTTTCCAATGAGTCAACTCTTCTCATGAGGTGGCCAAAGTACTGGAGCTTCAGCTTTAGCATCATTTCTTCCAAAGAAATCCCAGGGCTGATCTCCTTCAGAATGGACTGATTGGATCTCCTTACAGTCCAAGGGACTCTCAAGGGTCTTCTCAAACACCACAGTTCAAAAGCATCAATTTTTCAGCGCTCAGGCTTCTTCACAGTCCAATTCTCACATCCATACATGACCACAGGAAAAACCATTGCCTTGACTAGACGGACCTTAGTCGGCAAAGTAATGTCTCTGCTTTTGAATATGCTATCTAGGTTGGTCATAACTTTTCTTCCAAGGAGAAAGCGTCTTTTAATTTCAAGGCTGCAGTCACCATCTGCAGTGATTTTAGAGCCCCAAAAAACAAAGTCTGACGCTGTTTCCACTGTTTCCCCACCTATTTCCCATGAAGTGATGGGACCGGATGCCATGATCTTCGTTTTCTGAATGTTGAGCTTTAAGCCAACTTTTTCACTCTCCTCTTTCACTTTCATCAAGAGGCTTTTTAGTTCCTCTTCACTTTCTGCCATAAGGGTGGTGTCATCTGCATATCTGAGGTTATTGGTATTTCTCCCGTCAGTCTTGATTCCAGCTTGTGTTTCTTCCAGTCTAGCATTTCTCATGATGTAGTCTGCATAGAAGTTAAATAAGCAGGGTGACAATATACAGCCTTGATGTACTCCTTTTCCTATTTGGAACCAGTCTGTTGTTCCATGTCCAGTTCTAACTGTTACTTCCTGACCTGCATACAGATTTCTCAAGAGGCAGGTCAGGTGGTCTGGTATTCCTATCTCTTTCAGAATTTCCCACAGTTTATTGTGATCCACACAGTAAAAGGCTTTGGCATAGTCAATAAAGCACAAGTAGATGTTTTCTGGAATTCTCTTGCTTTTTCCATGATCCAGCGTATGTTGGCAATTTGATCTCTGGTTCCTCAACCTTTTCTAAAACCAGCTTGAACATCAAGGAGTTCACGGTTCACTTATTGCTGAAGCCTGGCTTGGAGAATTTTGAGCATTACTTTACTAGTGTGTGAGATGAGTGCAATTGGGTGGTAGTTTGAGCATTCTTTGGCATTGCCTTTCTTTGGGATTGGAATGAAAACTGACCTTTTCCAGTCCTGTGGCCACTGCTGAGTTTTCCAAATTTGCTGGCATATTGAGTGCAACACTTTCACAGCATCATTTTTCAGAATTTGAAAAAGCTCCACTGGAATTCCATCACCTCCACTAGCTTTGTTCGTAGTGATGCTTTCTAAGGCCTACTTGACTTCACATTCCAAGATGTCTGGCTCTAGATGAGTGATCACACCATCATGATTATCTGGGTCATGAAGATCTTTTTTGTACAGTTCTTCCATGTATTCTTGCCACATCTTCTTAATATCTTCTGCTTCTGTTAGGTCCATACCATTTCTGTCCTTTATCGAGCCCATCTTTGCATGCTATGTTCCCTTGGTATCTCTAATTTTCTTGAAGAGATCTCTAGTCTTTCCCATTCTGTTGTTTTCCTCTATTTCTTTGCATTGATCCCTGAAGAAGGCTTTCTTATCTCTTCTTGCTATTCTTTGGAATTCTGCATTCATGGTTATATCTTTCCTTTTCTCCTTTGCTTTTCACCTCTCATTTTTTCACAGCTATTTGTAAGGCCTCCCCAGACAGCCATTTTGCTTTTTTGCATTTCTTTACCATGGGGATGGTCTTGATCCCTGTCTCCTGTACAATGTCATGAACCTCAGTCTATAGTTCATTAGGCACTCTGTCTATCAGATCTAGGCCCTTAAATCTATTTCTCACTTCCACTGTATAATCATAAGGGATTTGATTTAGGTCATTCCTGAATGGTCTAGTGGTTTTCCCTATTTTCTTCAATTTGAGTCTGAATTTAGTAAGAAGGAGTTCATGATCTGAGCCACGGTCAGCTCCTGGTCTTGTTTTTGTTGACTGTATAGAGCTTCTCCATATTTGGTTGCAAAGAATATAATCAATCTGATTTTGGTGTTGACCATCTGGTGATATCCATGTGTGTAGTCTTCTCTTGTGTTGTTGGAAGGGGGTGTTTGCTATGACCAGTGCGTTCTCTTGGCAAAACTCTATTAGTCTTTGCCCTGCTTCATTCCGCATTCCAAGGCCAAATTTGCCTGTTACTCCCGGTGTTTCTTGACTTCCTACTTTTGCATTCCAGTCCCCTAGAAAGAAAAGGACATCTTTGTTAGGTGTTAGTTCTAAAAGGTCTTGTAGATCTTCATAAAACCGTTCAACTTCAGTTTCTTCAGCGTTACTGCTTGGGGCATAGACTTGGATAACTGTGATATTGAAAAAAACATGTACAGACACATAAACCCATATTATAGTTTCTCTTTGTCCTTCAAATCAGAGAACTTCAAAAAATTGTGTCTTGTTACGTAACAAGGTGCTAACATCTCATTATACCACACAAAAATTTAATTATAAGAATGTATGTAACTCTAAGACAGAGGTACAAAGGCAGCAAAAGTAAACAGTAGGTTTTCACAAGTGGAAATTAAATGTCAGAAAGATTTTCTAAGATTGTTACTTTTATTTTTTAATTAAACTTACTTATATTAATTGAAGGTTAATTACTTTAAATATTGTATTGGTTTTGCCATACATCAACATGAATCCGCCACGGAGAAAAGGGAACCCACTCACACTGTTGGTGGAAATGCCAACTAGATTGTTACTTTCAGTTACCTTGTAACAAATGGAAACAACCTCATATAAGAGCCAGATATATTACTGCTTTCAAGTAAACTGTAGCCTTTTAATTTGATATTAGTTAATATTTTCAAAAATTGACTGATAGAATTGTGGGTTTATGGAGAGAGATGTGGAGAAGAAACATATTTCAAAGGAAAGAAATTCTTAAATGTATTATCTCATTCTGGAGTTTACTAATAAATCATCCCAAAATATGCATCTGAAGAAAACTATAAATTGTTTCTGCCTTATGTTAGTAATTCATTCTCTGTCTTCTCCCATTGGAATGTAGGCTCCATCAGAGCAGATCATTTTTTTGTTTGTTTATTCATTACCATATCCCCAATGCCTAGACTACTTGTGGCAGATAAATTGCAACAATTTTTGATTCAATAAATTATTGTTATAAAGTAATAACAATGTATTGTTGACAAGTCTTTAAAATTTTTGACCTGTATGACTCTTCCTATTCAGTTTCTCACAAGTAGCTTGTGGACTGAGAGTTGAATCTCTGAAACTATGGTTTGAAATCATCAGCATGAAATCACCAATTTTTTTTTTTTTTTCAAATGCCTACTTTTGTATCTTATTCCATACCTACTAAATCAGGCTCTTTCATGCTCAGGTCCAGGAATATGAAAAAAGTATCCATAGTGTTTCTTAGGCAAAACATAAATAAATATATAAAGAACTACAGGCTCTGGCAATGTAACAAGACTTAAAGGAATGACACTCAAGTGCTTTTCTCCTACCTTTTGAGTAAACTAGATTGTCTTGTAGCCAGAACAGGCTTTTAGAGTAATGAAAGGACAGTGATAGGCGCTTTTTTCACACTTAGAAAAATACTAATGAGTGATTGATTAGTTGGAATCTAAAGTCAGATTCCTTAATAACTTTTGACAAAATCTTTATGGAAAAAATATATGTGAAAATTGATTATTAAAAATAGTGTTATTTAGCTACAGTTCTAATACAGAACGGTGCATGCAAAAATTATTGACATCACTGTTAAACTACATACACCCAAGTTCTTACTGTTTCAAACACAGGCTTAAATTAAAGATAGTTGTATTTTTAGTGTTGCTGTATTTTTTAATCTGTCTGTCTGCCATTAACTCTAGAGGAAAGGTGCTTAAGACTTTTTTCCTGAAATATATTCTTTTTTTTTTTTTTTTTTTTATGCTAGGTGGTTTATTTTATTTGTTCAAGAACTCATCTTGCAAGCATTAAAGCAAGCATGGGCTTTGATTCTGGGAGCCCAGATTCACAGACTTAGGAAGACAAAAGTGAACTGTGCTCCATGTACATGTACACAAACTAAAGGCTCGTGGTTAATCAAACTGTAGTTTTAAGTTTCTACAGCCTTGCAGCCAGAAGTCACAGGTCCTTTAGGTCCTTTTGGATGCCCCAGAGGGTATCTGTATTTTTCTTGAGTTGGGCAACCTCTTCATCCTTCACCTTCTGGTTGATAACACTGGTTAACCCTCGAGCATTCAGGATAAATAGAAGGCTCAGGAAGACTTCATTCTCAATGCCGTACATGCTCCTCTCCATTGTTGACACTGGGTGAATTCTGGATAGATTTTTCAACATGGATTCAATAAGATCAGCCACACTTAATCCAATAGCCCAGTTGGTATATCCTTTTAGCTTGATGACTTCATAGGCACTCTCAACCACCATCTTATGCACTTCCTTCCAATTTTCACTATTATTGTCTATTCCCATTTCTGGATTCAGTTCCTGGAGAGAAACGCCTGCCACATTCACTCCACTCCACACAGCCACGCTTGAGTTGCCATGTTCCTCCAAAATCCATCCGTGGCAGCTGCTGGGATGAATGCCAAGTTTTTCAGCCATAAAGTAGCGAAATCTAGCAGAATCCAGGTTACATCCACTACCAATCACATAGTGCTTGGGTAGTCCACTTAGTTTCCAGGTAACATATGTGAGAATATCCACTCGGTTGGAAACCACAATGACAATGCAGTCAGGACTGTACTATTTGATAATCTGAGGAATGATGAACTTGAAGACATTAACGTTCCTTTGCACCAAATTCAGGCGGCTCTCCCCCTCTTGCTGGCGAACTCCTGCAGTTACCACCATGATCTTTGAATTGGCAGTGACAGAGTAATCTTTGTCTGCCACAATTTTTGGTGTCTGAAGGAATAAGCTCCTGTGCTGCAGGTCTATCATTTCTCCTTTGAGTTTATCTTCCAAAACATCCACAAGAGCAAGCTCATCAGTCAGAGACTTTCCCAGAATGCTGATGGCACATGCCATACCAACTTGTCCAACACCTAGTACAGTGATCTTATTGTTTGGGATTGTTTCCTCTTCTTCCACGACTGGTACAATCAGTTTTTCCCTAAGAGTTGCGATTGTGGCCAGGGGAGAGAAAGTTCTCCAGAGAGTGGTAAGGGCTGCACGAAGACAAAGCAGCCTGCGTCTCCTCCGGCGCAGGATCCATAAGCCCGAAACGTATTCTTATACTCTACATTATATCCTTTTTCACACTTCTGTAATTTAAATTTTTACTGTACCAGCATTTATGGACTATATGAATAGGGGAGACCAGAAAACAACTTTTGAGTATTCTGACTATATCCCCCTGAAGGGCATTAGTTGAAATTCAGATTTTTGTCACCTAAAGTCAGAATCAGGGACTGCAAGTGGCTCAGTGGTAGAGAATCTGCCTGCAAAGCAGGAGAAATGAGTTCACTCCCTGGGTTAAGAAGATTCTTTGAGGAGGAAATAGCAACCCACTCCAGTATTCTTGCCTAGAGAATTCCATGAACAGAGGAGCCTGGTGGGATACAGTCCATGGACTCACAAAGAGACACAACTTAGTGACTAAACAGCAAAAGTCAGAAGTATCACCTTTAGCAGTGTTAACATCTTGAGTCAGATAATTGTTGGAGGGGATGAAAGGACTGTTGTGTGTGTTGCGGGATCCTTAGCAGCATCCTCAACCTTTACTCACTGTAGCACCCTGCACTGCACACATGATAACAATCAAAAATGTCTTCAGACACTTCCCAGTGTCTTCTGGAGAGCAAAATCATGACCATTGAAACATAATGATCTATAGGGACCTGGGGCTGTGTTATTTCTAGAATATCACCTTAAGTGACATTAAATGAAATGATAGGAGCTTATGTCACCTTACATCATAAAGCTGATTAGTTGAGCCCAAATTAATTGTCCATGAAGTTCCAGCAGTTGGGTTAAATATGAGTTTACTTGATCCCACCTATTAAGAAAGATGAGATGTAAGATCGTATCTTCATGTCATAGATTTCACTGGAGCATTGGTTGTTATCCAGTGAACACATTTTGTGCTGTTAGCCAAAGCAGGTAATGCAATAAGAACTAGCGTTGTTCATCATCATTATGAATGTTGAAAGATCTGAATTACCCTACCCACACATAATTTCATCTAATTGTGTAATAACTGACAATGGCAATAAGGCAATGGCTGTAATCCAGCAGGTTCTTGGAGAATTGTCATACTGACTATATGATGAGGTCGGCCTCAGTACCAGAAGTTTACAGACTTATGATAGAAGGGCACTTTTTATATTGTCACAGGGCAGAAACCATCATTAAAGAGAAATGCAGTACAAGTAGCACCACTCACAAGTTCCTGTAATGTAGCCATGATATCAAAATTGAAGCTAGGAATGCCTATATAAATGTTTCCAAATGTGCAGGGTGATTATAGTAGAATATTGTAACAGCTGCCAAATAGTAAACTCAAGTGTGAAATCACTGTATTTCAAAAATATATTCATGAAATGAGCCTTAGCATAGAAATGCTAGGAAAGACAAACCACCCTAATCTGATTTTTTTTTTTTAAATAAATGGGTTGGTTTTCTCTGAGTATAAACAGTATAAATAACCTCAGAGAGGTTAAGTACCACAACAACAGAAACCAAAACTTGGATGGAAAAAGCAGAAATAACTGCTAATTATGGGCTAGTCTCTTTATGCACTTGATACAAAAATATGTAAATCAACAGGTTATAATAACACAATATTAATACATATCCTGTTGATTTGCAACTTAATTTTTGGATGAAAAAGTATTACACACTTTGCTTGAGAATTTATCTTGGTAGAAGTTTATATCTTTACTAAATAGTGAAAAGTTAGAAAGTCAAAATGATATTCCTTAGTAGTATAGTCAAATACTCATATGGAAATTTGCATGTGCCTTCAACTCCCTGATAGCTCAGTTGGTATAAGAATCTGCCTGCAATGCGGGAGACCCCGGTTCAGTTCCTGGGTCGGGAAGATCCCTTGGAGAAGGGATAGTCTACCCACTCCAGTGTTCTTAGGCTTCCCTTGTGGCTCAATGGGTAAAGAATCAACCTGCAATGCGAGAGTCCTGGGTTTGATGCCTGGGTTGGGAAGATCCCCTAGAGAAAGGAAAGTCTACCCACTCCAGTATTCTGGCCTGGACAATTCCATGGACAGTCCATGGGGTCCCAAAGAGTTGGACACGAATTGAACTGAGCGAATTTCACTTTCACTCACTTCACCTCAACTCCTCTGTAACATAAAAAAAATCTTTTAAACTTTGTTGGATAATTTTAAGAAATTACTAACATTATGATGAATATTAAAAGTAGGGAGAAGATACAATGTAACAACAACAAAAAAGCAAGAGATTTAGACTTAGAAAATTGAGATACACATTTTGACTCCATTCTTAATTTAGAAACATGGTTTGTTTCAGTTTTATGATTTGATATTTTTATTTGTAAAATTGAATTTTGCAAGGAATAAATATTAACCAGATATGTCCATTTAAAGAACTTACTCCAAAATATGAAGTATCATAAAAACACAGTTTATGATAATCCCATTCCTTTATTTTACTGCAAATAAGAGGATCGAGTCCTACTATTTCCTGCTGTATTTCACAGATTTGAAAATTGATGTGGGCAAGACCTTGCTGATAGGTGTAGGCATCTAGTACTGTAGCTAATATACAAGAATAAAATAGGTGTGATCACCTAACAAATTGGTATATTTTGGCAAAAAAGGCAAAATTCAATATTTAGATAGAGTGCTCACAGATTTAATGTATGTATAAGAGTAGTAACTCACCAAACACAAGCTGTGTGCCAGAGATGGTCTTAATTCTTTATAGGGTTATGTTTTTAAAATCTATATTACTCTCTGAAGTAAGGACTTTTATTATTCCATTTTTAACAGTGAGGAAACTGAGGGAAAATTTTATCTAATATTTTATATCTAACATGTGAGAATCTGGGATTTAAACCCAGATAGGATAATTCACACTCATTCTACCATGGTATATTTTTTTTTTTTTTTTTTTTTAAACTGCACCAAGTGTCTTTTATTTTTTTTTTTTATTTTTATTTTTTTAATTTTAAAATCTTTAATTCTTACATGTGTTCCCAAACATGAACCCCCCTCCCACCTCCCTCCCCATAACATCTCTGTGGGTCATCCCCATGCACCAGCCCCAAGCATGCTGTATCCTGCGTCAGACATAGACTAGCGATTCAATTCTTACATGATAGTATACATGATAGAATGCCATTCTCCCATATCATCCCACCCTCTCCCTCTCCCTCTGAGTCCAAAAGTCCGTTATAGACAGCTGCGTCTTTTTTCCTGTCTTGCATACAGGGTCGTCATTGCCATCTTTCTAAATTCCATATATATGTGTTAGTATACTGTATTGGTGTTTTTCTTTCTGGCTTACTTCACTCTGTATAATCGGCTCCAGTTTCGTCCATCTCATCAGAACTGATTCAAATGAATTCTTTTTAACGGCTGAGTAATACTCCATTGTGTATATGTACCACAGCTTTCTTATCCATTCATCTGCTGAGGGACATCTAGGTTGTTTCCATGTCCTGGCTATTATAATCAGTGCTGCGATGAACATTGGGGTACATGTGTCTCTTTCAATTCTGGTTTCCTCGGTGTATATGCCCAGCAGTGGGATTGCTGGGTCATAAGGGAGTTCTATTTGCAATTTTTTAAGGAATCTCCACACTGTTCTCCATAGTAGCTGTACTAGTTTGCATTCCCACCAACAGTGTAGGAGGGTTCCCTTTTCTCCACACCCTCTCCAGCATTTATTGCTTGCATATTTTTGGATCGCAGCCATTCTGACTGGTGTGAAGTGGTACCTCATTGTGGTTTTGATTTGCATTTCTCTGATAATGAGTGATGTTGAGCATCTTTTCATGTGTTTGTTAGCCATCCGTATGTCTTCTTTGGAGAAATGTCTATTTCGTTCTTTGGCCCATTTTTTGATTGGGTCGTTTATTTTTCTGGAATTGAGCTGCATAAGTTGCTTGTATATTTTTGAGATTAGTTGTTTGTCAGTTGCTTCATTTGCTATTATTTTCTCCCATTCAGAAGGCTGTCTTTTCACCTTGCTGATATTTTCCTTTGTTGTGCAGAAGCTTTTAATTTTAATTAGATCCCATTTGTTTATTTTTGCTTTTATTTCCAGAATTCTGGGAGGTGGATCATAGAGGATCCTGCTGTGATTTATGTCTGAGAGTGTTTTGCCTATGTTCTCCTCTAGGAGTTTTATAGTTTCTGGTCTTACATTTAGATCTTTAATCCATTTTGAATTTATTTTTGTGTGTGGTGTTAGAAAGTGATCTAGTTTCATTCTTTTACAAGTGGTTGACCAGTTTTCCCAGCACCACTTGTTAAAGAGATTGTCTTTACTCCATTGTATATTCTTGCCTCCTTTGTCAAAGATAAGGTGTCCATATGTGTGTGGATTTATCTCTGGGCTTTCTATTTTGTTCCATTGATCTATATGTCTGTCTTTGTGCCAGTACCATACTGTTTTGATGACTGTGGCTTTGTAGTAGAGCCTGAAGTCAGGCAAGTTGATTCCTCCAGTTCCATTCTTCTTTCTCAAGATTGCTTTGGCAATTCGAGGTTTTTTGTATTTCCATACGAATCTTGAAATTATTTGTTCTAGTTCTGTGAAAAATATGGCTGGTAGCTTGATAGGGATTGCATTGAATTTGTAAATTGCTTTGGGTAGTATACTCATTTTCACTATATTGATTCTTCCGATCCATGAGCATGGTATATTTCTCCATCTATTAGTGTCCTCTTTGATTTCTTTCATCAGTGTTTTATAGTTTTCTATATATAGGTCTTTAGTTTCTTTGGGTAGATATATTCCTAAGTATTTTATTCTTTTCGTTGCAATGGTGAATGGAATTGTTTCCTTAATTTCTTTTTCTACTTTCTCATTATTGGTGTATAGGAATGCAAGGGATTTCTGTGTGTTGATTTTATATCCTGCAACTTTACTATATTCATTGATGAGCTCTAGTAATTTTCTGGTGGAGTCTTTCGGGTTTTCCATGTAGAGGATCATGTCATCTGCAAACAGTGAGAGTTTTACTTCTTCTTTTCCAATTTGGATTCCTTTTATTTCTTTTTCTGCTCTGATTGCTGTGGCCAAAACTTCCAGAACTATGTTGAATAGTAGCGGTGAAAGTGGACACCCTTGTCTTGTTCCTGACTTTAGGGGAAATGCTTTCAATTTTTCACCATTGAGGATAATGTTTGCTGTGGGTTTGTCATATATAGCTTTTATTATGTTGAGGTATGTTCCTTCTATTCCTGCTTTCTGGAGAGTTTTTATCATAAATGGATGTTGAATTTTGTCAAAGGCCTTCTCTGCATCTATTGAGATAATCATATGGTTTTTATTTTTCAATTTGTTAATGTGGTGAATTACATTGATTGATTTGCGGATATTGAAGAATCCTTGCATCCCTGGGATAAAGCCCACTTGGTCATGGTGTATGATCTTTTTAATGTGTTGTTGGATTCTGATTGCTAGAATTTTGTTGAGGATTTTTGCATCTATGTTCATCAGTGATATTGGCCTGTAGTTTTCTTTTTTTGTGACATCTTTGTCAGGTTTTGGTATTAGAGTGATGGTGGCCTCATAGAATGAGTTTGGAAGTTTACCTTCCTCTGCAATTTTCTGGAAGAGTTTGAGTAGGATAGGTGTTAGCTCTTCTCGAAATTTTTGGTAGAATTCAGCTGTGAAGCCGTCTGGACCTGGGCTTTTGTTTGCTGGAAGATTTCTGATTACAGTTTCAATTTCCGTGCTTGTGATGGGTCTGTTAAGATTTTCTATTTCTTCCTGGTTCAGTTTTGGAAAATTGTACTTTTCTAAGAATTTGTCCATTTCTTCCACGTTGTCCATTTTATTGGCATACAACTGCTGATAGTAGTCTCTTATGATCCTTTGTATTTCTGTGTTGTCTGTTGTGATCTCTCCATTTTCATTTCTAATTTTATTGATTTGATTTTTCTCTCTTTGCTTCTTGATGAGTCTGGCTAATGGTTTGTCAATTTTATTTATCCTTTCAAAGAACCAGCTCTTGGCTTTGTTGATTTTTGCTATGGTCTCTTTTGTTTCTTTTGCATTTATTTCTGCCCTAATTTTTAAGATTTCTTTCCTTCTACTAACTCTGGGGTTCTCCAATTCTTCCTTTTCTAGTTGCTTTAGTTGTAGAGTTAGGTTATTTATTTGACTTTTTTCTTGTTTCTTGAGGTATGCCTGTATTGCTATGAACTTTCCTCTTAGCACTGCTTTTATAGTGTCCCACAGGTTTTGGGTTGTTGTGTTTTCATTTTCATTAGTTTCTATGCATATTTTGATTTCTTTTTTGATTTCTTCTGTGATTTGTTGGTTATTCAGAAGTGTGTTGTTCAACCTCCATATGTTGGAATTTTTAGTAGTTTTTCTCCTGTAATTGAGATCTAATCTTAATGCATTATGGTCAGAAAAGATGCTTGGAATGATTTCGATTTTTTTGAATTTATCAAGTTTAGATTTATGGCCCAGGATGTGATCTATCCTGGAGAAGGTTCCATGAGCACTTGAGAAAAAGGTGAAATTCATTGTTTTGGGGTGAAATGTCCTATAGATATCAATTAGGTCTAATTGATCTAATGTATCATTTAAAGTTTGCGTTTCTTTGTTAATTTTCTGTTTAGTTGATCTGTCCATAGGTGTGAGTGGGGTATTAAAGTCTCCCACTATTATTGTGTTATTGTTGATTTCCCCTTTCATACTTGTTAGCATTTGTCTTACATATTGCGGTGCTCCTATGTTGGGTGCATATATATTTATAATTGTTATATCTTCTTCTTGGATTGATCCTTTGATCATTATGTAGTGGCCTTCTTTGTCTCTTTTCACAGCCTTTGTTTTAAAGTCTATTTTATCGGATATGAGTATTGCCACTCCTGCTTTCTTTTGGTCTCTATTTGCGTGGTATATCTTTTTCCAGCCCTTCACTTTCAGTCTGTATGTGTCCCTTGCTTTGAGGTGGGTCTCTTGTAAGCAGCATATAGAGGGGTCTTGTTTTTGTATCCATTCGGCCAGTCTTTGCCTTTTGGTTGGGGCGTTCAACCCATTTACGTTTAAGGTAATTATTGATAAGTATGATCCCATTATCATTTACTTTATTGTTTTGGGTTCGGGTTTATACACCCTTTTCCTGTTTCCTGTCTAGAGAATATCCTTTAGAATTTGTTGGAGAGCTGGTTTGGTGGTGCTGAATTCTCTCAGCTTTTGCTTCTCTGTAAAGCTTTTGATTTCTCCTTCGTATTTGAATGAGATCCTTGCTGGGTACAGTAATCTGGGATGTAGGTTATTGTCTTTCATCACTTTAAGTATGTCTTGCCATTCCCTCCTGGCCTGAAGAGTTTCTATTGAAAGATCAGCTGTTATCCTTATGGGAATCCCCTTGTGTGTTATTTGTTGTTTTTCCCTTGCTGCTTTTAATATTTGTTCTTTGTGTTTGATCTTTGTTAATTTGATTAATATGTGTCTTGGGGTGTTTCGCCTTGGGTTTATCCTATTTGGAACTCTCTGTGTTTCTTGGACGTGGGTGATTATTTCCTTCCCCATTTTAGGGAAGTTTTCAACTATTATCTCCTCAAGGATTTTCTCATGATCTTTCTTTCTGTCTTCTTCTTCTGGGACTCCTATAATTCGAATGTTGGAGCGTTTCATATTGTCCTGGAGGTCTCTGAGATTGTCCTCGTTTCTTTTAATTCGTTTTTCTTGTTTCCTCTCTGATTCATTTATTTCTACCATTCTATCTTCTATTTCACTAATCCTATCTTCTGCCTCCGTTATTCTACTATTTGTTGCCTCCAGAGTGTTTCTGATCTCATTTATTGCGTTATTCATTATATTTTGACTCTTTTTTATTTCTTCTAGGTCCTTGTTAAACCTTTCTTGCATCTTCTCAATCCTTGTCTCTAGACTATTTATCTGTGATTCTATTTTGATTTCAAGATTTTGAATCATTTTCACTATCAATATTCGGAATTCCTTCTCAGGTAGATTCCCTACTTCTTCCTCTTTTGTTTGGTTTGGTGGGCAACTCTCCTGTTCCTTTACCTGCTGAGTATTCCTCTGTCTCTTCATCTTGGTTATATTGCTGGGTTTGGGGTGGCCTTTTTATATTCTGGTAGTTTGTGGAGTTTTCTTTATTATGGAGCTTCCTCACTGTGGGTGGGGTTCTATCAGTGGCTTGTCAAGGTTTCCTGGTTAGGGAGGCTTGTGTTGGAGTTCTGGTGGGTGGAGCTGGGTTTCTTCTCTCTGTTTTTGAAGACAATGGTCTGCTTTTCTGGATGCCTGATAACCTCTGCCAGCCTACAGAAGTTGTTTTGTGGAGTTTGCTCGGAGTTGAAATGTTCTTTTGAGGAATTTGTGAGGGAGAAAGTGGTCTTCCCGTCCTATTCCTCCGCCATCTTTATCCCGTCTCCTACCATGGTATATTTATTCTCTGTTCAGATTTTTATAAAGCTAAAATTCCCTCTCATGTTTGTAAAGGAACGTTGCAAACATGTTCATTATAAACAATCTAAAGAAAAGTAGAAAATCACAAATAAATTTTTAAAAATTGCTTAGTCATGTCTGACTGTTTGCCACCCCATGGACTATACAGTCCATAGCATTCTCTGGGGCAGAATACTGGAGTGGGTAGTCTATTCCTTCTCCAGCAGATCTTTCTGACCCAGACAACCAGGGTCTCCTACATTGCAGACAGATTCTTTACCAACTGAGCTTATAAAGGAAGCCCTCTGCCCTCTCATGTTTCTTAAGAAGCATTGCAAACATGTTCAGTATGAACAATCTAAAGAAAAATAGAAAATCACAAATGGAGGCCATTTTTTATCCAGTCACTACATTTAAATGGATTATAGTAAACACTGAATCCTGAGAAGGGTTATTTCTGAGTTTGTCGTATGACAGGTTGAAACATTGATTTTGACTCTATACTGTTGGAGGGTTTGGGGATGGATCCTATTGAGATTGCCAGTTGGCTTTCAATGAAGACATCCCAAGAACTGTTTTGCATTTTTGTCATAACCTAATTGAATAGACATCTTGACATAAATATGGTGATTACATGATGAAGCACTTAGTAGTGATGTCTTCTCTGTTCCAATAATCAATTAACTTACATCTGCACTGCCTGCATGACAAACCTATTGAACTTACCAGCGGTTGCTTTAGACAAGGTCTTTCTGAACATTGAAATTATGTAGTCCTTGCTTTCTATTATAAGTTCATTGAATATTGATTAATGTCCAATGCCCAATGCAATACCAGGAAATGCATAAAGTATATTAAACCTTAAAAATACTTTAAAGTGATAAATTCTTAATTCATTAATAAATTTAAAATAGCACTGGGAAAATTCCTTGATATAAGTTCATCAATAATGTCTGTTCCAAAGAAACCAGATATAATTGTATTAAAAAACTAAGGAGGTGCAACATTTTTGCTACTTTTTGTAAAGTTAATCTCTTAAATGCCTGAGACTCTAATATGAACAGTATTGTTTGGAGAAGACAGCAAATAAGCTACTAGAATTGATAAATCTGGTATAATTTTGATTACTATAGATCTCCCTGGGGTAAAAAGTTTTTCTTGGGGTAAAAAATAACTGTATATAACTACTTTCTACAGTTAAAATTTCACTCAGATTAGAAATGGTAATAATTTTGCTGATGTCATAATAACCTAGAAGTGAGATCTCTCTCTTCAGAAAAGAATAATACATTACTCTCCAACCATGTATTATCCTTTAAAGTTCTCCATACTATAAAATAATGAATGTCATATAGGAATTTGAAAGAAATGGTTTGTTTTTTAATTGTCTCATTTTCTTTCATCTGTAAGATATGTGTCAGAAGTGAAAATGATTTAATATAGAAGAAGTATATGATGTTACCCTGTCAGGGTAGGAGATAACAATGCTTCCAGGTATACTTTTATGTAGAGAGTATATGTTTGAGGGGAAAAAAATAAACCAATTAAAGCAGAATTATTTTAAATACCTACACACACACACACACACACACACAAAGGCAACATCAACTAACTAGTCAGTGATTAAAGTATAGTATCGTCTATATCAGTATTTTAAAAGTACAGCACTAATATTCAATTTAGGAGAAGGCAATGGCATTCCACTCCAGTACACTTGCCTGGAAAATCCCATGGATGGAGGAGCCTGGAAGGCTGCAGTCCATGGGGTCGCTAAGAGTTGGACACGACTGAGCGACTTCACTTTCACTTTGCACTTTCATGCACTGGAGACGGAAATGGCAACCCACTCCAGTGTTCTTGCCTGGAGAATCCCAGGGACGGGGGAGCCTGGTGGGCTGCTGTCTATGGGATCGCACAGAGTTGAACACGACTGAAGTGACTTAGCAATATTCAATTTAGCAAGTAATTTAAACAATTAATGTAGGTGGTCATATATAGAATAAATATAATTATAAACTTGATTTTCTTGCCTACATTACTGTTTGTAAATTGCTAATTATCAGGGCTTCCCTGGTGGCTCAGAGGTTAAAGCGTCTGCGTGCAATGTGGGAGACCTGGGTTCAATCCCTAGGTCAGGATGATCCCCTGGAGAAGGAAATGAAAACCCACTCCAGTATTCTTGCCTGGAGAATCCCATGGATGGAGGAGCCTTGTGGGCTACAGTCCACGGGGTCACAAAGAGTCAGACACAACTGAGCGAGCGACTTAACTTAGGCTACAGCTAACTCAATAGTCAGGTGAGAGTAATAAGTTCTGTAGTTTATGCAAAAGCATAAATACCGTCAATCCTAAAGGAAATCAACCCTGAATATTCATTGGAAGGACTGATGCTGAAGTTGAAGCTCCAGTACTTTGGCCACCTAATGTGAAGAGCTGACTTCTTGGAAAAGACCCAACTTATTGGAAAAAATACTCTGATCTTGAAAAAGATTGAAGGCAAGAGAAGAAAAGGATGACAGAGGATGGGATGGTTGGATGGCATCACTGACTCAAAGGGCATGAATTTGAGCAAACTCTGGGAGATATGAAGGATAGGGAAACCTGGCATGCTACAATCCATGAGGTTGCAAAGAACTGGGAACAACTTAGTGACCAAACAACAATAAATCATTATTTTGGCATATAATCCAACGTGAGGAACAAAGTGTGAGTGTTAAAAGTTGAGTTTTTTCTAAAATATGGTGATTATATTTTCTTACATAAAATGTAGAAATGATGGTTGGAAAACTTGCCTACACACCCATGATTATATAAATAAGCTCTTTTGTCTTGTGAAGAAAACAATAGGAATAAATACGATACGTAAAGGCTTAATATGAACCTAACATCCACTGGATCATCGAAAAAGCAAGAGAGTTCCAGAAAAACATCTATTTCTGCTTTGTTGACTATGCCAAAGCCTTTGACTGTTTGAATCACAATAAACTGAGGAAAATTCTGAAAGAGATGGGAATACCAGACCACCTGACCTGCCTCTTGAGAAACCTATATGCAGGTCAGGAACCAACAGTTAGAACTGGACATGGAACAACAGACTGGTTCCAAATAGGAAAAGGAGTACACCAAGGCTGTATATTGTCACCCTGCTTATGTAACTTCTATGCAGAGTACATAATGAGAAATGCTGGGCTGGAAGAAGCACAAGCTGGAATCAAGATTTTCGGGAGAATTATCAATAACCTCAGATATGCAGATGACACCACCCTTATGGCAGAAAGTGAAGAGGAACTAAAAAGCCTCTTGAGGAAAGTAAAAGAGAATAGTGAAAAAGTTGGCTTACAGCTCATATACATTCAGAAAACGAAGATCATGGCATCTGGTCCCATCACTTCATGGGAAATAGATGGAGAAACAGTGGAAACAGTGTTAGACTTTATTCTTTTGTGCTCCAAAATCACTGCAGATGGTGTTTTGGCCATGAAATTAAGACGCTTACTCCTTGGAAGGAAAGTTATGACCAACCTAGACAGCATAGTAAAAAGCAGAGACATTACTTTGCCAACAAAGGTCCATCTAGTCAAGGCTATGGTTTTTCCAGTGGTCGTGTATGGATGTGAGTTGGACTGTGAAGAAGGCTGAGCACCGAAGAATTGATGCTTTTGAACTGTGGTGTTGGAGAAGACTCTTGAGAGTCCCCTGGACTGCAAAGAGATCCAACCAGTCCATTCTGAAGGAGATCAGCCCTGGGATTTCTTTGGCAGGAATGATGCTAAAGCTGAAGCTCCAGTACTTTGGCCACGTCATGCGAAGATTTAACTCATTGGAAAAGACTCTCATGCTCAGAAGGATTGGGGGCAGGAGGAGAAGGGGACAACAGAGGATGAGATGTCTGGATGGCATCACCTACTGGACGGATGTGCTGCAGTTTGTGAGGTCGCAGAGTCAAACGTGACAGAATGACTGAACTGAACTGAAAATAGGTAGATAATAATTTCCTGTATTCAAGTTAATATAGAATTCTTTATTAAAAATCAGTTTACATTTCTCTCTCAAATAGCATCTTGACTGAGGCCTCAACACTCACTGTTCTTAAAGATTCTTCCTTGGTTTCTGAGACCAATCTGTCACCTGATACACCATCCACTGACAATTTAATGATACTTATTTCCAGGGGACCACTGATGAATCTCTCATCTTTTCATATATGTCTTTCTTGTTATTTTATAATCTCAGACTTTACTGTAACTCATCTATTCAGGCTAGATAATTTTTAGTTTTATTCCTCAATGTATAATGAGTATCTCCAACAGTTAATTAAAACTAATCACATTCTAAAAGTTATTTTTCTGCAGTTTCTTCCTGAACTTATTCTTTACATTCCCTCTTTCATCAGTCAGGAGTTTTTCTAGTTTTTCTTTTGTTAAGTGACCAAATTGCCAATCAAACTGGCTTGCAAAGGAGTTGGTAGGAAGGAGAATCTATAGTCTCATGTAAATCTGTGGTAGGAATTTATACTCCCATCAACAGTGTGTAAAAGTTCTTATAGACTTATCATTTCACAAGCACTTTATTCTAAACTTTATAACTTTTTTTTTTCTTATTCGGAGAGTGTGAATTGCATTTTAAAGTTTACATTAGTGATTACTAACCATCTTGGTTGTTCTTTCATTGGCTATTCATATTTTTTTCTTTTATGGGTGCTACCTAAAGTTTTTTGCACATTTTATACTGAATATGGGAAAATAAATAGGAGGACTTTACAGTGGTAAAATATGTCTTTATTTAAAATGAACTACAAAATAAAATAATTATAATTAGCAGTAATTTTATTTTCCACTAACTTTATCTTCTTGTATTTTTAAAGGCAAGAGTAGAAGTAATAATATTAACTATATTTGCTCCAGATTCCAAGTCAAATTGTTTATACCATGAACAGATACTTTTTTTCTATCCCTATTTTAGTAATCTTAGCTTCATAAAACATAAAATCAAATCTCAGTATCACTTATTTTATATGTTTAAGGTACAGTTTCAAGCATTATATTGTGCTGTATATTTTTATTATAGTTCATGCTTTATATTCACGCAATGAATATTGTTAACATGATAAATATTTCTTACGTTGTCCTGATATTAACAAGTTTTGAAATGTAGTTAATAAAAGCTAAGCATAGAAAATGAGCTTCCCAGGTGGTGCTAGTGGTAAAGAGCCCACCTGCCAATGCAGGAGACTTAAGAGATGTGGATTCAATCCCTAGGTCAGAAAGATCTCCTAGAGGAGGGCACTGCAACCCACCCCAGTATTCTTGCCTGGAAAATCTCATGAACAGAGTAGCCTGGAAGGTGATGGCCAATAGGGTTGCAAGGAGTTAAACATGACTCCATGAGTCGCAGCATACCAGGCCTCCCTGTCCATCACCAACTCCCGGAGTTCACTCAGACTCACGTTCATCGAGTCCGTGATGCCATCCAGCCATCTCATCCTGTCGTCCCCTTCTCCTCCTACCCCAAATCCCTCCCATCATCAGAGTCTTTTCCAATGAGTCAACTCTTCGAATGAGGTGACCAAAGTATTGGAGTTTCAGCTTCAGCATCAGTCCCTCTGCTCAAGCCCCCCTAATCCCTGAGACCCAAGAATATTGAAATTAGACCAATAGTTAACCCTGTGATGCCTGATAAGCGATCAAGTTAAGAGTCTGAAGAGTCACATGTCTTTCACTTTAAATCAAAGCTAGAAATGGATAAGCTAAGTGAGGAGCACACATAGAAAGCTGAGACAGGCCAAATGCTAGACCTCTTACACCAATCAGTTGGTCGGGTAGTGAGCACCACAGAACTAGTTCTGCAAAGAAATTAAAAGTGTTACTTCATTGAACACATGGATAATAAGAAAGCAAAAGAACCATATGGCTGATATGAACCAAGTTTTAGTGGTCTGGATATAAGCTCAAATTAGCCATAACATTCCTTTAATGAAACTGTTAGTCACTCAGTCATGTACAAATCTTTGTGACTCCATGGGGCATAACCCTTCAGGCTCATCTGTTCATGGAATTCTCCATGCAAGAAAACTGGAGGGGAGAGCCATTCCCTTCTCCAGGGAATGTTCCTGATCCTGGGATCATACCAGAGTCTCCTGCATCGCAGGCAAATTCTTTACCACCAAGCCACCAGAGAAGCCCAACCCAAAGTTTAATCCAAAGCAAAAACCCTAACTCTCCTCAATTCTGAAAATAATTGAGAGAGAGGTAAGGAAACTGAAGAAGAAAAGTTTGAAACTAGCAGAGGTTGGCTTATCAAGTTTAAGGATAGAAGCCTTCTCCATACCATAAGTGCCAGATGAAGGAGCAAGTGCTAATGTAGAAGCTACAGGAAGTTACTCAGATATAGCTAAGGTTATAATGAAAGTGGTTCCATTGAACAACTGATTTTCAATGTAGATAAAATGCCTTCTATTTGAAGAAAATGCCATCTGGGACTTTCATAGGTAGAGAGGAGAAGTTAATAAATGACTTCAAACCTTCCAAGGACAGGCTGAGTCGATGTTCGGTATCAGTAACACTTTGTGACTTTTCATTGAAGTCAGTGATCATTTACCTTTCCAAAAATCCTAGGGCACTTTATAATTATGGTAAACCCATTCTTCTTCTGCTCATTAAATGGAATAACAAAAGACTGAATAAAGCACATCTGTTGATAAATTTTTGCTGATTGTTGAGGCTTATTACTTGGGGTGTGGGGGGGGAGTGGGGGTGGGAAATTCCTTTCAAAATACTACTGCTCAATGGCAATGTATCTGGTCACCCAATAGGTCTGATGGAGATGTACAACAAGATTCATGTTTTTTCACACCTGCTAATAAAAACCCATTGGTTGCCCGTGGATCAAGAAATAATTTTGACTTTCATGTGTTATTTTCATATATACATTTCATAAGGTTAAAGCTGCCATAGTGATTCCTCTGATGGATTTGGGCAAAGTAAATTGAAACGTTTCTGGAACAAGTTCAGCATTTTTGATTTAATTAATAGCATTCGTAATTCAAAGTAAAAGTGAAAGTCACTCAGTCATGTCTGACTCTTTGCGACACCATGGACTATACAGTATAGTCCATTGAATTCTCCAGGGCAGAACACTGGAGTGGGTAGCCTTTCCCTTTTCCAGGGGATCTTTCCATCCCAGGGATTAAACCCATGTCTTCTGAATTGCAGGAAGATTCTTTACCAGCTGAGCCACCAGGAAAGCCCAAGAATACTGGAGTAGGTACCCGAGGCCTTCTCCAGAGGATCTTCCTGACCCAGGGATTGAACCAGGGTCTCCTGCATTGCAGGCAGTTTATTTACTAACTGCGCTATCAGGGAAGCCTGAGGTCAGAGGTTAATATCAGCACTGACAGGAGTTTGGAAGAAGTTGATTCTAACTTTCATGTATGACTTGGAGGGATTGAAGACTCAGTGTATGAATTAGAATTAGAAATGGAGCCTGAAGATATGGCTGAATCACTGCAATCTATGACAAAAGTGAATGCATGAGGAGTTACTTTTTATGGATGAACAAAGAAAGTTGTTTCTTGAGATGTAATCTGCTTCTGGTGAGGAGGCCATTAACATGGTTGAAGTATTTAGCTGAGGAAACAGCAACAGTGTTTGCTTTAACTCCAATTTTAAAAGAGATTATTTTATAAATAAAATGCTACGCACCGGTATTGCATGCTATAGAGAAACTGTTCATGAAAGGAAGAGTCAACTGATGTGGCAAAAGTTTACTGTTGTCTGCTTTCAAGAAATTGCCACAACCACCCCAGCTTTCAGCACACACCATTCTGATCAGTAAGCAGCCATCAACACTGAGGTAGTACCTTCTGCCAGCCAAAAGATGACTTGCTGAAGGCTCAGGTGACAAATACCATTTTTAAGCAATAAAATGTTTTCATTAATGTATATACTTTGTATTTTTAAACATAGACTAATGCACAGATAAACTATAATACAGTGTAACCATAATTCGTATTTGCACTGAAAAACAAACAAACAAAACTGTGACTCATTTTATTGACATATTCGCTTTACTGAAGTGGTCTAGAATGTTACCTGTAATCTCTCTCTCTCTCTCTCTCTCTCTCTCTCTCTATATATATATATATATATATATCTCCAAGATGTTCCTGCACTATTTTGAGTAAGCTGATGTTTTCTTAATGAAATTTTGCAGTGTTAAATCTGTGCAAAATATAAAGATACTGAACCAATGGAGAAAGAAAACGATGAACGAGTGAGGACAAAATTTTATCAACAAATTATTTTTATAATTTATATTGTCCTTTTTTCGTTGCTGTTGTTCAATAATCAAGTCATGTCTGACACTTTGCAGTCCTATGGACTGCAGCTTGCCAGACTTCCATCTCCCTCACCCTCTCCCAGTGTTGTCCTTTGTCCTTAGCAAAATTTATTAGGAGAATAATTCAGTCATCACTTGATGAGAACTTCAGTTAAACATTTGTTAGATAAGTAATACAGTGACTATTAATTAATAGCAGAAGTGATTTAGGGGGAACGATTTAGGGAGAATTACTTAAAAGAAAAATGTGTCCATAAAAATGAAACGGTTGATGAATAATAACTGAGTATATATGATAATATTGTGGGTGAATTTAAATGAATAAATTAGAAAAAGTTACTGTGTACATTTGGAATGAGTATTTTACAGTGCACCAGTTAAAGTTTATACGCTAAATTCTGTTCAGAGATTTTACTGTGATTAAATTCAGGCCTTCCTTGGTTGCTTAGTAGTAAAGAATCTTCCTGCTAAGGCAGGAGATGCAGGTTCAATCCTTGAATTGGTAAGATACCCTGCAGAAGGAAATGGTAACCCATTCCAGCATTCTTGCCTGGGAAATCTCATGGACAGAGAAACCTGATGAGCTACTGTCCATGGGGTCTCAAAAAAGTCAGATATGACTTAGCAAATCAACAAACAAAGCAAAACAAAAATGAATATCCTAGAGGCATGTATATGAAGGTAAATGTATGTGTGCATGCATGCTCAGTTGCTTCAGTCATCTCTGACTCTTTCCAGTCTCACAGACTATAGACCACCAGGTTGTTTTGTCCATTGGGTTCTCCATGCAGGAATACTGGAGTGAATTGCCATTACCTCCTCCAGGAGTTCTTACAAACTGAGGATTGAAATCCACATCTCCTGCCATCTCCTGAATTTCAGGTAGATTCTTTACCACAGAGCCAGCAGGGAAGCCTAGATAAAGATATATATGAATTTAAAATAACTACCCTTTTGCCATATAAAATTAAAAACTACAAAAAAGTTATTCAAGAAAATAACAAGTCTAATTAAAAAATATTTATCCTTTGTTTAGTCATTAATAATAAAGAGTTGATTTTCACACCTAATGTCTACATAGTAAATATGCATTCAAAGAATTGGTATTTTTACAAAATAAAAATATGATCCCTGGTTTTCTGTTTTTGTTTTTGTTTTCTTTTCCCCTGTGTATTATCTATAGGTAGTTCTTTCATTTCTCCAGTGTTGTTAATTCCTGGTCTGTTTCAGTAATTGTTGTTCCTAAAGCTCAATAATGCCATGAATCAACAGCCATAAGTTTCAATTATGTAAATCTACATAGATCGTGTTGAGGTGAGTAGTAATTGTCAGCTGGCTAGAAATACTTGAATATATGAAGTTCAGTTCAGTTCAGTCACTCAGTATGTCCAACTCTTTGCTACCCCATGGACTGCAGCACACCAAACTTCCCTGTCCATTACCAGCTCCAGTGGCTTACTAAAACTCATGTCCATCGAATCAGTGATACCATCCAACAATCTCATCCTGTGCCGTCCCTTTCTCCTCCTGCGTTTAATCTTTCCCAGCATCAGGGTCTTTTCCAATGAGTCAGCTTTTTGCATCATGTGGCCAAGGTATTGGAGCTTCAGCTTCAGCATCAGTCCTTCCAATGAATCTTCAGGATTGATTTCCTGTAGGATTGACTGGTTGGATCTCCTTGCAGTCCAAGGGAATCTCAAGAGTGTTCTCCAACACCACAGTTCAAAAGCATCAATTCCTTGTTGCTCAGCTTTCTTTATAGTCTTACTCCACATCCATACCTCACTACTGGAAAACCCATGGCTTTGACTAAATGGACCTTTTTTCAGCATAGTAATGCCTCTGCTTTTTAATATGCTCTCTAGTTTGGTCATAACTTTTCTTTCAAGGAGCAAGCATCTTTTAATTTCATGGCTGCAGTTACTATCTGCAGTGATTATGCAGTCCAAAATAAACAAATAAATAAAGTCTCTCACTATTTCCATTGCTTGCCCATCTATTTGCCATGAAGCGATGAGAGCAGATGTCATGATCTTAGTTTTCTGAATATTGAGTTTTAAGCCCACTTTTGAACTCTCTTCTTTAATTTTCATCAAGAGGCTCTTTAATTCTTCACTTTCTCCCATAAGTGTGGTGTCATCTGTATACCATAGATTATGGGTATTTCTCCTGGCAATGTTGATTCCAGGTTTTGCTTCATCCATCCTGGCATTTTGTTATCTGCCTATAAGTTAAATAAACAGGGTGACAATATACAGCATTGACATACTCGTTTCCCAATTTGGAACCAGTCCATTTTTCCATGCACAGTTCTAATGTTGCTTCTTGATCTGCATACAGATTTCTCAGAGAGCAGGTAAGGTGGTCTGGTATTCCCATCTCTTGAAGAAATTTCCACAGTTTCTTTGGATCCACACAGTTAGTGACATTGGCATCGTCAGTAAGTAGAATTAGGTGTTTTTCTGGAACTCTTGCTTTTTCAATGATCCGGTGGATGTCGGCAATGTGATCTCTGGTTCCTCTGGCTGTTCTAAATCCAACTTGAATATCTGGAAGTTCATGGTTCATGTACTGTTGAAACCTGGCTTGGAAAATTTTGAGTATGACTTCGATAGCATGTGAGATGAGTACAACTGTGCTGCAGTTTGAACATTGTTTGGCATTGCCCTTCTTTGAGATTGGAATGAAAACTGATGTTTTCCAGTCCTATATTCACAAAGAAAAGGCAGTATTTCTTCTTTCATAGTTTTTTTTTTTTTTTCTGAAGAAAAAGAGTATATTTTACAATTAGTAAACATACTTTTTACTAGTCCTAGTGGATTTTCCTACTTTCTTCAATTTAAGCCCAAAGTTTGCAATCAGGAACTAATGATCTGAGCCACAGTCAGCTCCAAGTCTTGCTTTTGATGACTGTATAGAGCTTCTCCATCTTCAGCTGATGTGCATGTGTAGAGTTGTTTCTTGGGTCATTGGAAAAGGGTGTTTGCGATGAGTAGTGTATTCTTTTGGTAAAACTCTGTTAGCTTTGCTCTGCTACATTTTGTACTCCAAGGCCAAACTTGCCTGATACTTTAGGTATCTCTTGACTTTCTAGTTTTGATTCCCACCCTCTGTGATTGAAAGGGCATCTTTTTTGATGTTAGTTCTAGAATGTGAACCAGAAATCAAATTGCCAACCTCTGTTGGATCCTCGGAAAAGCAAGAGAGTTCCAGAAAAACATCTGTTCTGCTTTATTGACTATTCTAAAAACTTTGATGGTATGGATCACAACAAAGTATAGAAAATTCTTCAAGATAGGGGAATACCAGACCACCTTACCTGCCTCCCAAGATATGTGTATACAGGTCAAGAAGCAACAGTTAGAACCAGACATGGAAAAGTGGACGGATTACAGATTGGGAAAGGAGTATATCAAGGCTATATATTGTTACCCTGCTTATTTAACTCATCTGCAGAGTACATCATGCAAAACGCCAGGCTGAATGAAGCACAAGCTGGAGTCAAGATTTCAGGGAGAAATGCCAATAACCTCAGATACACAGATGACACTCAGTTCAGTTCTGCTCAGTTGCTCAGTCATGTTCAAATATTTGCAACCCCATGAATCTCAGCACGCCAAGCCTCTGTCCATCACCAACTCCCAGAGTTCACTCAAACTCACATCCATCAGGTCGGTGATGCCATCCAGACAGCTCATCCTCTGTCATCCCCTTCTCCTCCTGCCCCCAATCCCTCTCAGCATCAGAGTCTTTTCCAAGGAGTCAACTCTTTGCATGAGATGGCCAAAGTACTGGAGTTTCAGCTTTAGCATCATTCCTTCCAAAGAACACCAAGGACACATCTCCTTTAGGATGGACTGGTTGGATCTCCTTGCAGTCCAAGGGACTCTCAAGAGTCTTCTCCAACACCACAGTTCAAAAGCATCAATTCTTTGGTGCTCAGGCTTCTTCACACTCCAACTCTCACATCCATACACGACCACTGGAAAAACCATAGCCTTGACTAGATGGACCTTTTTTGGCAAAGTAATGTCTCTGCTTTTAAATATGTTATCTATGTTGGTCATAGCTTTCCTTCCAAGGAGTAAGCGTCTTCTAATTTCATGGCTGCAGTCACCATCTGCAGTGATATTGGAGCACAAAAGAATAAAGTCTGACACTGTTTCCACTGTTTCTCCATCTATTTCCCATGAAGTGATGGGACCAGATGCTATGTTCTTAGTTTTTTGAATGTTGAGCGTTAAGCCAGCTTTTGCACTCTCCTCTTTGACTTTCATCAAGAAGCTTTTTAGTTCCTCTTCACTTTCTGCCATAAGGGTGGTGTCATCTGCATATCTGAGGTTATTGATATTTCTCCTGGGAATCTTGATTCCAGCTTGTGCTTCTCCCAGCCCAGCGCTTCTCATGATGTACTCTGCATAGAATTTAAATAGGCAGGGTGACAATATACAGCCTTGGTGTACTCCTTGTCCTATTTGGAACAAGTCTGTTGTCCCATGTCCAGTTCTAACTGTTGTTTCCTGACCTGCATACAGGTTTCTCAAGAGGCAGGCCTGGTGGTCTCGTATTCTTATCCCTTTCAGAATTTTCCACAGTTTATTGTGATCCACACAGTAAAAGGCTTTGGCATAGTCAATAAAACAGGAATAAATGTTTTTCTGGAACTCTCTTGCTTTTTTGATGATTCAACGGATGTTGGCAATTTGATCCCTTGTTTCTCTGCCTTTTCTAAATCCATATTAAACATCTCGAAGTTCATCATTCATGTATTGCTGAAGCCTGGCTTGGAGAATTTTAAGCATGACTTTACTAGCTTACACTTTACTAATGTGAGATGAGTGCAATTTTGTGGTGGTTTGAGATCTCTTCAAGAAAATTAGAGATACTAAAGGAAAATTTCATGCAAAGATGTGCTCGATAAAGGACAGAAATGGTATGGACCTAACAGAAGCAGAAGATATTAAGAAGAGATGGCAAGAATACACAGGAGAACTGCACAAAAAAGAGCTTCACGACCCAGATAATCACGATTGTGTGATCACTCACCTAGTAGCAGACATCCTGGAATGTGAAGGCAAATGGGCCTTAGAAAGCATCACTACGAACAGTGGAGGTGATTGAATTCCAGTTGAGCTATGTCAAATCCTGAAAGATGATGCTGTGAAAGTCCTGTACTCAATATGCCAGCAAATTTGGAAAACTGAGCAGTGGCTATGAACTGGAAAAGGTAAGTTTTCATTCTAATCCCAAAGAAAGGCAATGCGAAAGAATGCTCAAACTACCACACAGATGACACTACCCTTATGGAAAAATAGTGAAGAAGAACTGAAAAACCTCTTGATGAACGTCAAAGAGGAGAGTGAAAAATTTGGCTTAAAACTGAACAGTCAAAAAACTAAAATCATGGCATCCAAACCCATCACTTCATGGCAGATAGATGGGGAAACAATGGAAATACTGAGAGACTGTGTTTTGGGGGCTCCAAAATCACTGCAGATGGTGACTGTAGCCATTAAATTAAAAGACACTTGCTCCTTGGAAGAAAAGCTATGACCAAACTGGACAGCATATTAAAAAGCAGAGACTTTACTTTGCCAACAATGGTCCATCTACTTAAGGCTATGGTTTTTCCAGTAGTTACGTATGGATGTGATAGTTGGACTTTAAAGAAAGCTGAATGCTGAATAATTGATGCTTTTGAATTTTGGTGTTGGAGAACACTCTTGAGATTCCCTTGGACTGCAAGGAGATCCAACCAGTATATCCTAAAGTAAATCATTCCTGAATGTTCATTGGAAGGACTGATGTTTAAGCTGAAATTCCAATATCGTGTCCACCTGATGTGAACTGACTCGTTTGAAAAGACCCTGATGCTGGGAATGATTGAAGGCAGGAGGATAAGGGCACAACAGAGGATGAGATGGTTGGATGACATCACCGACTCAATGGGACATGAGCTTGAACAAGCTATGGCAGTTGGTGATCGACCGGTAAGCCAGGTATGCTGCAGTCTATGGGGTCACAAAGAATCTAACAGAACTGAGTGACTGGACTGAACTGAACTGAGTTAGAAGGTGTTTAGGTCTTCAGTGAACTGGTCAACTTCACCTTCTTCACTGTCAGTGGTTATGGCATAGACTTGAATTACTGTGACCTTAACTGGTTTGTCTTGGAAAGAAACAGATCGTTTTGTCATTTTTGAGGCTGCACCGAACTACTGCATTTCATACTCAAGACTTTAGGGAGAAATATCAACAACCTCAAATAGAGCAGATAATACTGCTCTAATGGCAGAAAATGAAGAGGAATTAAAGAATCCTTTTATGAGGTTGATAGATGAGACTGAAAAAGCTGGCTTGAAACTCAGCATACAAAAAAATATGACTGTCACAACCAGTTCTATCACTTCACTGCAAACAGAATAAGTGGAAGCTGTGGCAGATTTTGTTTTCCTGGGTTCTGAATTCACTACAGATGATGACTGCAGCCACAAAATTAAAAGATGCTTTCTCATTGGAAGGAAAGCTATAAAAAAAAAAAACAACAAACAACAAAAACTCTATACACATATTTAAAAGCAGAGACATCGCCTTGCCAGCAAAATTCTGTATAGTCAAAGGTATGGTTTTTTCAATAGTCATGTGCAGGTGTGGAGAGTTGGACCGTAAAGAAGGCTGAGTGCCAAAGAATTGATGCTTTTGAACTGTGGTGCTGGAGAAGACTCTTGAGAGTCCCTTGGACTGCAAGGAGATCAATCCAGTCAATCCTACAGGAAATTAGTCCTGAATATTCATTGGAAGGTCTGATGCTGAAGCTCCAAAACTTTGGCCACCTGATGCGAAGAGGTGATTCATTTGAAAAGACCCTGATGCTGGGAAAGATTGAAGGCAGGAGGAGAAGGGGAAGGCAGAGGATGAGATGGTTGGATGGCATCATCAACTCAATGGACATGAATTTGAACAAGCTCTGGGAGATCGTGGAAGACAGAGGAGCCTGGTCTGCTGCAGTCCAAGGGGTCACAATGAGTCAGACAGAACTTCATGACCAACAGCAAAACATAGTCATTTCCTTAGTTTTTTCCAACATCCAAAATGAAAAAATAGGCAATCTGGATGTTGAAGGATAAATATTCTATGTCGTAGGTTTGTTTGTTTCATATCTGGACATCTAGGCTCTTTATAGTATATATAAATGTCAGGCATTTAAATTTTTATAAATACAGACTTTCTCTTATTTCCATGCATAGTTTTTTAGAGAAATGAGTGTTCTTTTGAAATAGAAGGGTCCTGCAGCTATTTTTGATATAGCTACCAAATCTGTCTATGAAACTTTTAGGAATGAAGAGCTAGTATACTTGAGTTCAGCATTGTTTGGGTGAGCAAATTATATATATGGTGATGTTTCATTTGATCATCAGTGGCAACTGGGCTATAAAATCTTTGAGTTACTTAACTTCAGTTATTTCATAATGTCCATGAGATGTTAATATGTTATTTTAATGAAATGCTAGAAAAATGGTAGTTTAAAAAAGTACAATGGGTGCATAACATTGAAAATATATATGAAAATACATGTATACCAACTCTTCCAGTAAGCAAGTGATTTATTTCAGTAGCTTCTGTGAAACTTACAGGACAATTAAAATTACAGAGATAATATAAATATAGAGCTTAAATTAATGTAAGTGATTTCACAACCTGTATACAAATTGGTATTATTTTGTTTATAGAATCTCTTAGGTATTTTTGTGGTATTATTTTTTAAGCTGTAATCACATATGAACTATTTTTCAAAATGTTTAAGAAATACATAAAGCAAGTAAAAAGTCAGTGGTTTCAAAGGACAAATGTACTTATTCCATGTATGATTAGGAAAGCTTTGGGATCTAGATATTATAAATAGCTTCAGGAAAAAGGATAATTACATTATAATAGTGATGAGAAAGATACTGATAAAACCTATAGTTGAACACTTACCAAGTACTTACTATCTACTAGGCAATATTTTGCTCATGTTATCATGAGAAATATTTTGCTCATGTTATCTAGTTGAGGGTCCATTACAACCCTATGAAACAGATATTATATTAATATTATTATGCCATTTAAGAAGAAAACTTTAACTTTAAAAATCAAACTGTTCAAAATCACTCAGATGCTAAGTGGTAGAGTGAATCATTCTCTGGGAATGATACACATGTTAAAGTAGTTGCAGAATGTTTAAAAGCAAAGTAGGAACAAGATCTGAGGGAATTGGGCAAATTTGTTTCTATTCTTCTTTTATTAAGTTTGTTTGTAATACCTCTATTATTTTCACTACTGTTTTCACACATATTTACTAAAAAAATAAGTGTTTCATAGGTATAAAGCAAGATAAAACAATCCTTTTACTTAAGACTAAGTGACGTATTACAGGTTAAGAGAATTGCTCAAGAAAGTACAATCTAGTTGTAGATGAGTGGAGAATAAAGAATCATTTCTGCAAACTGCATTAAAAATAATGTTCTTTTTTACTAATATATCAGTGTTCTGGTTTACTAAACTACCAATTCCTAAATATATATGTTAAAAGGAGCTATAATTAAACATGTGTTTAAAGCAGCTGGAACGTCAGGATGAGAACACTTTAATGAGGTTGATGAGGCCAGAAAGGATATTATTGATTTTTATTGATTTTTTTGATGGGCCAAAGTCCTGATTCCTTTATATTTTTTGTTCCTAATATTAAAGTGGTTATACTTCTCTGATTCTGTCTTAAGAGGTGTGGATTTTAAGTAAAGTAATTGAAAAAAAATGTACTCATTTCTGAACCTAAAGAGAGTTGCATGAAGACCATCTTGTAATTATCATCTTAATTATTTATGTCTGCATAGGAATAGTATGCATGTGACCTTAGGGGCAGAGCTTTAAGAGAAAGTCCTGTAAAGGAATGAAGAATTCAATTTTTTTTGAAAAAAATATAAGCAGAAGTATATGAAAATCATAATTATAATTCTCTATTGTGCTATAATATCTATGAAATAATCATCAAGTACATCACATTATATTTTTAAACTCAAGTTTTTGAAAGAAGTGTCATTTCTGTGTTACAGAGAGATGTGGGAGGTTGACTTATTAAAGGTCCAGCAACGATATAATGGAAACCTACCAAATTTAAATCTTACATTCTTTGCTAGATGATAGTTCCCCTGCAGGTCTAGTTTTGCTTTCCAAGTTTTTAGTTACCTGTGGTCAACTATAGTACAAAAACATTAAATGGAAAATTCCAAACATAAACAAAAAATAAACTTAAAATTTGGCTTCCCTGATGGCTCAGACAGTAAAGTGTCTGCCTTCAATGCGGGAGACCCGGGTTTGATCCCTGGGTCAGGAAGATCTGCTGGAGAAGGACATAGCAACCCACTCCAGTACTCTTGCCTGGAAAATCCCATGGACAGAGGAGCCTGGTAGGCTATAGTCCGGGGTCACAGAGTCGGACACGACTGAGTGACTTCACATAACATATATAAACTTAAAATTATGCACTATTCTGATTCATATGATGAAATTTCACCTCATCCTACTTTATCCCTCTTGGCATGTGAATCATCGTTTTATACAGCATACCCGTACTATGTATGCTCCCTACCTGTGAGTCACCAAGTTGGTCATCGGGTCTACTGTTCCTCATACCACAGTGCTGTGACCAAGTAACCCTTACTTTATTTTGTAGTGTCCGAGAATATCAAGAGTAGTGATGCAGACAATTTGGATTCTCTCTTACTGTGCCTAATTTATAAACTAGACTTTATCCTAGTTATGTATGTGTCAGAAGCATATGTACTGTCTGTACAGTTCTGTGCTGTCTGTGGTTACAGACATCCACTGGTAGTTTAATCGCTAAGTCCTATCTGACTCTTGTGACCCCATGGACTGTAGCCTGCCAGGCTCATCTCTCCATGGGATTTCCTATGCAAGTATATTGGAGTGGTGGATTGTTTACCAGCTGAATCACCAGGGAAGCTGTCAAGCATCCACTGGAGTCCTTTAAATGTAACCGCCGCAGATAAGGGAAGGCTACTGTATTATGCTGTCTTTCTCTTCTTGAACATTTAAAATTTAAATTCTCGCTAAATGCTAATACCAAATTCAGGTGAAAACAATCTTAAACATTTTTATCTGTATTCAGATAACACAGACAACATAGTATCAGTATATTCGTAACAGTTTATCATGAGACATATATTACTTATTATTTATTGTGCTTGTGACATCATATTACACATTAGATTTAGTTTTGTTTATGATGAGTATTTTAGGCATAGTCTTTTTGATTACCAGGTAGGAATTTTTTAATTTATGAAAAGATTTTCCATCTCTGGATATCCAAAAAGTAGTTTAAAATTAGTTCAAAGTTTGAATTGATTCAGATCAATATATAAATATACCCTGTTTTATAACAATGGTAATGCAGTGCTAAATAGGATATGAATATCTGTATACAGGATATTGTTTTTGTTGTTTGTTTTTGCTAATTTGAAATACAGACATAATTCAGGAGTGAATCAAATTTCACTGTGTATACTATCAGTAGATGGAATTGCATTTTGGAAAACAGAAAAGACACTCAAATATAATTATTTCTAATCACCAAAAGCATGTTCTCAGGTAGAATTCAGATTGTAAAGTTACTGTATCTAAGAAGATACTTATTTTCCTCCAAAAAGTTAACACCTATACCTTCTGGAATTAAATATTTATGGCTGGAGTATAATATGATAATAAGAGAACAATTTAATAAAAAATATACTATTAAATTCAAGTTATGATGTAACAAGTTGCTTTTAAATTTAACACAATAAATAATATGAATGAGTGTAAATATAGTATCACAGTCCCTGCACATATTATGGCATGTGCTTACATGATATGTGCACATTAAATATAATGCATTTGTGTCTTTTGTTTGCTATGCAAACAAATTATATACCAATATACATATTTTTTCATGAATTAATATAATCACATATTCATGCTTTTCTGTGTATGTCCCTTCTTTTCCAAGTTAACAGTCTAGTATTTTTCCTCTGTGCACCTATTCCTAAGATTCTATACACATATATGAAGGCATTTTTATATAAACATTTATATAATATGTATATACTAGATTTTGGAAGATAACCAGTTTTTTGCTTAAAAGATTAAATCATACTAATTATGCTTTCTTTGTGACTCGATTACTTAATATATTTATCTTCAGTAGTGATCTGGTATAGTTGTAATTTGCTTGTTACTGGCATATGGCACAAATATGTCATATGTTTCTCTATTATTCAGAATTCTTTATTTTGAAATGTTTTCTCCCTGAACCATAATATTTTTATATCCGGGGTACAGATTCTAAGGATAAGAACTGTTGAGATTTGATTAAAATAAATATATGTCTGTCTCTCTCTGTGTTACATACATTCTAAAACATAACAGAGGTTTTCAAAACAACTTGAAATTACTGTAACATTTCACATTTCTAGTAACAGTGAATGAAAGTACATTTCACTCTCCATTTCTAAAATCAATGCATGTTATAACTTTTGTTTATTTTTTCTGGATTCATGTTTTAAGAAATAAATTCTTATGATTATAATTTTCATTTTCTAGGCTACTGATAAGCTTATGCATGCTTTATTGTAATATTGGCACTTTGAATTTGATGTTCTTTTAAGTGTTTATTCATAACCTTTGATCATTTTTCATCTGTTTTGTCTCATCATTTTTGAGTCCCTTTTATATTATATGTGGTAATCCTTTGCCTAGTATCTGAATTAAAAATATTTTCTAGATAGGTTGCTCTTCTGTTGACTTTGTTTTAGGCCTTTTTTATCATGTAAATGTTTTAAGTTTCTGTATAATCAAATGAATCTTCTTATAACATTTTAATGTTTTATGTATGTGAACATTTAATTCAATGTCTATGTAATGTGTGTATGTACGTGAAAATGAAGTCACTCAGTCATGTCCAACCCTTTACGACTCCATGGACTGTAGCCTACCAGGCTCCTCCCTCCATGGGATTCTCCAGGCAAGAGTACTGGAGTGGATTGCCATTTCCTTCTCCAGGGGATCTTCCCCACCCAGGGATCGAACCCGAGTCTCCAGCATTCCAGGCAGACGCTTTAACCTCTCAGCCACCAGAGAATCCCGTATGTGCATGACTTGCTTTAAATATAATTTAAAACAAAAATTTTGGAGGGATCATATTTTCTTATGTCTCAGGTACTTTTAACCAAGAACCTGAGAGTATAAAATGGATTTCTGTTTATTCATACTTTGTTTTATTGGCCCTCAGTTTAATTTATATAGTAATCTTCACACACATCCCATATCTTTCTTCTTAAAGCTTTAGAGCTTTGTGTCTGTGAGGAATAGAATGTTTTTCATATTTCTATTCCTCTGTGCTTCTTTCTAAGATATAAGAAAGGATATGTTCAATACCATAATGATAGTTTTGTATGTGAAATATTTTTGAATTTTCTCTGTTTATAATCATACATTCAAAATCAAATTTTCTTATCTCTTTTTTAAACACTACAAGATATAACTAGGTTTTGTCTTGAAACTTGGCCCAAGTGATTATATTTTAAATATATATATATATATATATATATATATATGCAGTTAAAATTAGCGTTTGAAATTTTATTTCATATTATTTTTCTTTTTATGTTTAGGAAATTAATGTGTAGAAAGGAGAATGGTGCTATTGGTTGATGAGGAGGTTTCTACTTATATATTCATAATACTAACTCTATGTTCTTGAACAAACTAAACCAGTTTCATTGTCTGTAAACTGAGGATAGTAAGTATAAGTATATTTTCTAATATCAATGATACCTATGATGACATTAGGGATAATATATGCACTATACTAATATAAATTTACTATCTAGCAATTTCAAACTCTTCAAAAGTAGGAATTAATTATTTCAAACTTTTATTTGTACTATGCAGGCCTTTAGTATTACTCTAGTTGAACTTGTCTTTAAAGACTAAATTTAAAAAGATTTTAGATATAACACCTTCTTTCAGTTGACGAAACTTCTATTTATCATCAAATATACCATGCTGTTATATGCAATGAGTAAAAAAATATATCAGCCAAAAGAGCATATATCAAATACTGGAATGAAAACTAATAATTCAAAAAAATTATTGTATGGAACATTACATATCATGTGTCTCATATATTGAGTAAAATGATAAGTAATTGAAAAGTTAAGTTGAGTCAAAGTATATTCATGATGTATAATTGAGGTTTTTTATTAAAATGTATAATGTTCAATATAATATCTTTGTAAAGACCAAAAATAATTTACCAATTCAGTAGACTCTATTTACTGGATTTAATGTGTTGAGACATTGATTCTTTAAAAGGCTTATTATAGAAGATATTATACCTGATATGCATATATTAGAAGTTTTATATTTATGGGATTTATTTAAATAGATATTTCTAAGACATCTCAGTGACCTCCAAAAGCATTCAGTATCACAGTAATCAAAATCTATGGAAACAGTGAGAGACTTTATTTTGGAGGGGTCCAAAATCACTGCAGATGGTGACTGCAGCCATGAAATTAAAAGACAGTTGCTCCTTGGAAGAAAAGCTATGAAAAACCTAGACAGTATATTAAAATCAGAGACATCAGTTTCCAACAAAGGTCCACCTAGTCAAAGCTATGGGTTTTCAAGTAGTCATGTATGGATGTGAGAACTGGACCATAAAGAAAGCTGAGTGCCAAAGAATTGATACTTTTGAACTGTGGTGTTGGAGAAGACTCTTGAGAGTCCATTGGACTGCAGGGATATCAAACCAGTCAGTCCTGAAGGGAGTCAGTCCTGAATATTCATTGGAAGGACTGATGCTGAAGCTGAAACTCCAGTACTTTGGCCACCTGATGTGACAAACTGACTCGTTGGAAAAGACCCTGATGCTGGGAAAGATTGAAGGAAGGAGGAGAACGGGATGACAGAGGATGAGATGGTTGGATGGCATCAGTGACTTGATGGACATGAGTTTGAGCAAGCACTAGGAGTTGATGGTGGACAGGGAAGCCTGGCATGCTGCAGTCCATTCGTTGTCAAAGAACTGTATGCAACTAAGCGGCTGAACTGAACTGATGCCCCAATCATGAATGCAGAAGAAGCTGAAGTTGAATGATTCTATGAAGACCTACAAGACTTTCAAAAACTAACAGGAAAAAAAGTAGTCCTTTTCATCATAGGGGACTGGAATGCAAAAGTAGGAAATCAAGAGATACATGGAGTACCAGGAAAGTTTGGCCTTGGAATACAAAATAAAGCACGGCAAGTGCTAACAGAGTTTTGTCAAGAGAACTCACTCATCATAGCAAACACCCTATTCCAACAACACAAAAGACACCTCTACACGTGGGCATCACCAAATGTTCAGTATTGAAATCAGACTGATTATATACTTTGCAGCCAAAGATGGAGAAGCTCTATACAGTCAGCAAAAACAAGACCAGGACTTGACTGTGACTGAGATCATGAACTCCTTATTGCCAAAGTGAAGTCGCTCAGTTGTGTCCGACTCTTTACAACCCCATGGACTGCAGCCAACCAGGCTCCTCCATCCATGGGATTTTCCAGGCAAGAATACTGGAGTGGGTTGCCAGCTCCTTCTCAAGGAGATCTTCCTGAGCCAGGGAGTTAACCCAGGTCTCCTACATTGTACACAGACACTTTACCATCTGAGACACCAGGGAAGTCCAAATTCAGACTTAAATTGAAGAAAGTAGGGAAAATCACTAGCCCATTCATGTATGACCTAAATCAAATCTCTTACAACTATCTAATGGAAGTGATAAATAGATTCAAGAGATTAAATCTCATAGTGAGAGTCCTTGAAGAGCTATGGATGAAGGTTTCTGACATTGTACAGGAGGCATTGATTCAAACCATCCCCAAGAAAAACAAAATACAAAAAGGAAAAATGGTTGCCTGAGAAGGACTTTCAAAGAACTGAGAATAGAAGAAAAGCAAAAGGCAAAGGAGAAAAGGAAACATATATCCATCTGAATGGATGGAGTTCCAGAGAATCACAAGGAGAGATAAGATAGCCTTCCTAAGAGAACAATGCAAATAAATATACGGAAACAATAAAATAGGAGCGACTAGAGATTTCTTCAAGAAAACTAGAGATACCAAGGGAAAATTTCATGCAAAGATGGGCACAATAGGGGTCAGAAATGTTGTGAACCTAACAGAAGCAGAAGATATTAAAAATAGGTGGCAAGACTACAGAGAAGAACTATACAAAAAAGATCTCAATGACCCAGATAACCTTGATGGTGTGATGACTCACCTAGAGCCAGATATCCTGGAGTGTGAAGTCAAGTAGACCTTAGGAAGCATCACTTTAAACATAGCTAGTAGAGGTGATAAAATTACATCTGTGTCTCTTTTGCTATCTTGCATACACGGAACACGTGTTTACCCGTGGCGGATTCATGTTGATGTATGGCAAAACCAATACAATATTGTAAAGTAATTAGCCTCCAATTGAAATAAGTACATTTAAATTTAGAAAAATGTAAAAGAAAAATAATAAGCTGGCTTTAGAAAAGGCAGAGGAACCAGAGATCAAATTGCCAACATCCGCTGGATCATGGAAAAAGCGAGAGAGTTCCAGAAAAACATCCATTTCTGCTTTATTTACTATGCCAAAGCCTTTAACTGTGTGTATCACAATAAACTGTGGAAAATTCTGAGAGAGATGGGAATACCAGACCACCTGACATGCCTCTTGAGAAATCTGTATGCAGGTCAGGAAGCAACAGTTAGAACTGGATATGGAACAACAGACTGGTTCCAAATAGGAAAAGGAGTACGTCAAGGCTGTATATTGTCACCCTGCTTATTTAACTTCTATGCAGAGTACATCATGAGAAATGCTGGACTGGAGGAAACACAAGCTGGAATCAAGATTGCAGGGAGAACTACAAATAACCTCAGATATGCAGATGACACCAACGTTATGGCAGAAAGTGAAGAAGAACTAAAAAGCCTCTTGATGAAAGTGAAAGAGGAGAATGCAAAAGTTGGCTTAAAGCTCAACATTCAGAAAACGAAGATCATGGCATCTGGTCCCATCACTTCATGGGAAATATATGGGGAAACAGTAGAAACAGTGTCAGACTGTATTTTTGGGGGCTCCAAAATCACTGCAGATGGTGACTGCACCCATGAAATTAAAAGACGCTTACTCTTTGGAAGAAAATCTATGACCAACCTAGATGCATATTCAAAAGCAGAGACATTACTTTGCTGACTAAGGTCCGTCTAGTCAAGGCTATGGTTTTTCCAGTAGTCATGTATGGATGTGAGAGTTGGACTGTGAAGAAGGCTGAGCACTGAAGAATTGATGCTTTTGAACTGTGGTGTTGGAGAAGACTCTTGAGAGTCCCTTGGACTGCAAGGAGATCCAACCAGTCCATTCTGAAGGAGATCAACCCTGGGATTTCTTTGGCAGGAATGATGCTAAAGCTGAAACTCCAGTACTTTGGCCATCTCATGTGAAGAGCTGACTCATTGGAAAAGACTCTGATGCTGGGAGGGATTGGGGGAAGGAGGAGAAGGGGATGACAGAGGATGAGGTGGCTGGATGGCATCACTGGCTTGATGGACATGAGTGTGAGTGAACTCTGGGAGTTGGTGATGGACAGGGAGGCCTGGCGTGCTGCGATTCATGGGATCGCAAAGAGTCGGACATGACTGAGCGACTGAACTGAACTGAACTAAAGTAAAATCATTTATGTTAAATCCAAAACTATCTTTAAAGCAGTTAAAAGTCCTGTTATTTTAAGAAGTCTTTGAACTATGATGTTAATAATTTGGATTTGGGCTTCCCCTGTAGCTCAGTCGGTAAAGAATCTGCCTCCAGTGCAGGAGACCCAGGTTCGATCCCTGGGTTGGGAAAATCCCCTGGAGAAGGAAATGCCAACCCACTCCAGTATCCTTACCTGGAGAATTCCATGGACAGAGGAGCCTGGTGAGCTGCAGTCCATGGGGTCGCAGAGTCGGGCACAACTGAGCGACTAACACTTAAAAATAGGGAAATAATTTTTCTTTCCCATGTAAGATTTTTCAATTTAATGCATCACTAATGAGCATAACTGCTGTCCCTGCCTACTTTGTTTCTCAGTCCCATATACATCTATACATAAACATGAAGATCACAGCAGTCCGTCCCAAAGGAAATGAACCCTGGATATTCATTGGAAAGACTGATGCTGAAGCTGAAGCTCCACTACTAGGGCCACCTCATGTGAAGAGCTGAGTCATTGGAAAAGACCCTGATACTGGGAAAGAGTGAGAGCAGGAGGAGGGAAAGGGGGGAACAGAGGTTGAGATGGTTGGATGTCATCATCAACTCAATGGACATGAGTCTGAGTAAACTCTGGGAGATTTGGTGATGGATAGGGAAACCTGGGAAGAAGGCAATGGCACCCCACTCTGGTACTCTTGCTTGGAAAATCCCATGGACAGAGAAGCCTGGTAGGCTGCAGTCCATGGGGTCGCACAGAGTCGGACACAACTGAGTGACTTCACTTTCACTTTTCACTTTCATGCATTGGAGAAGGAAATGGCAACCCACTCCAGTGTTCTTGCGTGGAGAGTCCCAGGGATGGGGGAGCCTGGTGGGCTGCCATCTCTGGGGTTGCACAGAGTCTGACATGACTGAAGCGACTTAGCAGCAGCAGCAGCATCATCATCATCAGCAGCAGGGAAACCTGGCATGCTGCAGTTCATGGGGTCGCAGAGTTGGACATCACTGAGCAAGTGAACCACAACAAAATGTATATACTATTTTATATAAATATATTGTATGTGGTATGCCTCAGTATGTTTTAAAACTAAATATATCAACTTTTTCCCCAGAAAATTAATTCTGTTAATGACAGGTACTCATTATACTGTGAATATCTAGGAAAAGTATACAAAGGTAATAATTGCTTAAAAAGTCTAGCTTTAGAGTGAAAAGAAGAAAAGAAATTATTTTATTTCACTCATGGAAAGTGGCCAAATCTACTTTAGTTATTTTACAAATCACCAATACTATACAAATTGGAAATTAACAGAATAAATCATCTAAACAATGTTTATTATGCCTTATTTGGTATTATACTACTAGTTCTGATAGTAGTTTACTGGTAGCTTTATTGAGCCTTCTCCTTAATAATGCTAAAATTTTAGTATAAAATTATCAATTATTGATTTAAATAAAATATACTCTAGCAAAAATGACCACACAATTTTAAAATAGTGTGGCTTTCTCTCAGTTGATACCTATTTCTCTAAGTATGAGCGATAAAGAACAATGATTATTCAAAGTTGCACAAGAAGACTTTTACTTATTCCTTCTTGTCTTCCTAAGTATGTTACATTTTATTTTATGAACTAAATAATTTACATGCAAAGTTTGTACATAGTTCAACTTTTAAAATATTTTTGTTTAAATTTTTTTCATTTTATTACAGTTAATTCAAAGTAATTTTAAGATAAAAACATGTATAGTATATGAATCCATAGATATATGCATTATTGTAAATGTGGAATTAGATCATTTTGACCACCAATGGATAGATAATTTTGTAAGGTGCAGTGTTTTTTTTTAAATTAATTAATTTATTTTAATTGGAGGCTAATTAATTTACACTATTGTAGTAGTTTTTGCCATACATTGATATGAATCAGCCATGGATGTACATGTGTTGCCCATCCCGAACCCCCTCCGACATCCCTCCCCATCCCATCCCTCATGGTCATCCCAGTGCTCCGGCCCTGAGTGCCCTGTCTCATGCATCAAACCTGGACTGGTGGTCTATTTCACATACGGTGATATACATGTTTCAATGCTATTCTCTCAAATCATCCCACTCTCACCTTCTCCCACAGAGTCCAAAAGTCTGTTCTTTCCATCTGTGTCTCTTTAGCTGTCTCGCATATAGGGTCATTGTTACCATCTTTCTAAATTCCATATATAACTGGAGCCTATTAAACAGAGTAAAGTAAGTCAGAAAGAGAAACACCAATACAGTATATTAACACATATGTATGGAATTTAGAAAGAGGTGCTGTGTTTTGAGGGTGATGGTGAGAAGTTACTGGGTAGAGGAACAGATGAAGTTCTAAAAGCAATAGCAGAAGTATAGGAAGACAGACTTGGACTACTTCATGTGATGCAACTTGAAGATGACATTTAATGATACCATGTAGTTTGTGGAAACCTACTTTAGAAAGTACTCAGTAGTTTAGAAGTTTTTAAGGGATTTATATCTAAAGCTGAAGCTTTTGAAATCTGCTGTTTCCTTTAATTTCATATTTCATAAACTATTTCTTAAGAAATTATTTTTGCATGAGTAATATATTGTCCAAGGATAGTTTCTACAGTAAAATAAAATTTGTCATTCTTGTTTCTTTTCCTGGAAAGTGAATATTAATTTATCTTCATTTTGGTAATGTTAAATTTTAACATGACTTGGTAGGTATTACTATTGATGATTAAATTAAACATCAATTAATTTAATGTTTCTATAAATCTTTCAGTGTGTTGAAAGTTCTTAGTATTTTATTGCAAAGATTATGAACATTGACTACTAAAACAGACAAAGGAAGTGAGATCCCCTAAATGAATATTTAATGAGTATAAATTAAAATGAAACACTGACTTTGCTTTTTTCAAACAAATTAAAAATAATTAAAAATATTAGCTCAAAAGATACTTGAAAAAGTAAGGCTTATAGACAAAACTATTTCAAAATCTGGAATAAGAGTAACATTGGGGAAAGAAATGTTATTTCATGGAACTCAATGAAAACAGAGAAAAAAATGGTGCATTTTGTAGAACTGAGCCCAAATATGTATTTTTACTGATTCATTTATAATAGGTGTTTAGAATGAGGAGTGTAGATTTCTTTGTTATCATTGCCTTGCCACTGGCAACAGGATGATGATATTTCATGTTAATTTGGGACCCTGGCCCTATTATTTGGCACTCTAATTACTTGGCTTAGTGCCTAATGTAGCCTTAAGGACAACAGAACTAGAAATGACAGTATGTCAGAAGTTGAAATTATTGAAACACTATGCAAAATGATAAGAGCTGTTGAAAATATCGGGTATCTTGTTTGAAGGACCTTGTTCCCTAATGTTGAAAGGAAACTTCTGTAAGTAAAGTTGCTTGACTAGCAATGTAAGTGGAACTTTGCTATCTTGTGATCTTCCCAGGTGGCTCTGGGGCTAAAGAACCGCCTGCCAATGTAGGAGATGCAAGAAATACGGGTTCAATCCCTGGCTGGGGGATCCCCTGAGGGAGGGCATGGCAACCCACTCCAGTATTGTGGTCTGGAGAATCCCTGTGGACACAGCAGCCTGGCAGGCTACAATTCATAGGGTCCAGCAGAGTCAAAAACGACTAAAGCAACTTAGCATGCATGCGTATCGCAATCTTGCTTCACTTCCCCTCTACTCACATATAAATTCAAATATTTATACCTTGCAAAATAAATTATCTACTAGTAGGACAATTGTACTTTCTGCTTTTTCCTTCCATAATATTGTTTACTATATAACTGAATGAGGTAGGCTCAGTCGCTCAGTCATGTCCGACTCTTTGAGACCCCATGGACTGCAGCAACGCCAGGCTACCCTGTCCATCACCAACACCCAGGGCTTGCTTAAACTCAGCCCCTCGAGTCAGTGATGCCATCCAACTATTGTCCTCATCCTCTATTGTCCCCTTCTCTTCCTGCCTGGGAAAGATTGATTTTTCCCGACATCAGGGTCTTTTCAAATGAGTCAGTTCTTCGCATCAGGTGGCCAAAGTATTGGAGTTTCAGCTTCAGCATCATCCTTCCAATGAATATTCAGGACTGATTTCTTTTAAGATTGACTGGTTGGATCTCCTTGCAGTCCAAGGGACTTTCAAGAGTCTTCTTCAACACAGTAGTTCAAAAGCATGAATATTTTGGCACTCGGTTTTCTTTATAGTCCAACTCTCACATCCATACATGACTACTGGTGACTACTGGAAAAACCATAACTTTGACTAGCCAGACCTTTGTTGGCAAAGTAATGTCTCTCCTTTTTAATATGTTGTCTAGGTTAGGCATAGGTTTTCTTCCAAGGAGCAAGCAAGCATCTTTTAATTTCATGGCTGCGGTCACCATCTGCAGTGATTTTGGGAGCCTGCAAAAATAAAGACTGTCACTGTATCCATTTTTTCCCGATCTGTTTGCCTTGAAGTGATGAGACCGGATGCCATGATCTTAGTTTTCTGAATGTTGAGCTTTAAGCCAACTTTTGCACTCTCCTCTTTTACTTTCATCCAGAGGCTCTTTAGTTCTTCGTCACTTTCTGCCATAAGGGTGGTATCATCTGCATATCTGAGGTTGTTGATGTTTCTCCCAGCAATCTTTCCAGCTTGGGCTTCTTCAAGCCCAGCATTTCTCATGATATATGCTGCACATAAGTTAAATAAGCAGGGTGACAATATACAGCCTTGACGTACTCCTTTTCCTATTTGGAACCAGTCTTTTGTTCCATGTCCAGTTTCAACTGTTGCTTCCTGACCTGTGTATACGTTTCACAAGAGGCAGGTCAGATAGTCTGGTATTACCATCTCTTTCAGAATTTTCCACAGTTTATTGTGATCTACACAGTCAAAGATTTGGCACAGTCAATAAAGCAGAAGTAGATGTTTTTCTGATATTCTCTTGCTTTTTTGATAATCCCATGGATGTTGGCAATTTGATCTCTGGTTCCTCTGCCTTTTTAAAATCTAGCTGGAATATCTGGAAGTTCTTGGTTCATGTACTGTTGAAGCCTGGCTTGCAGAATGTTGAGCATTACTTTGCTAGTGTGAGATTGGTGCAATTGTGCAGTAGTTGGACATTCTTTGCCACTGGCTTTCTTGGGATTGAAATTAAAACTGGCCTTTTCCAATCCTGTGGCCACTGCTGAGTTTTCCAGCATTGCTGGCATATTAAGTGCAGCACTTTCACAGCATTATCTTTTATGATTTGAAATAGCTCAACTAGAATTCTATCACCTCCACTAGCTGTGTTTGTAGTGATGTTTCCCAAGGCACACTTGACTTCACATTCCAGGATGTCTGGCTCTAGGTGAGTGATCACAACCTTGTCATTATCTGGATCATGAAGATCTTTTTTTTGCATAGCTCTTCTGTGCATTCTTGCCACCTCTTCTTAATATAATATTGTTTACTATCTAACTAAATGAGGTAGGATGTCAAATAATAATAAAATCTCATTCATACAGTAAGTAGCTATTCAGTGCCTGTTGTATTCTAAACTCTGCTTTTGACATTAGTAATATAAAGATGAATACAAGGCTGCTGATGAATTCTGTGTATTACTGAATTTGAATTTTAGTGGGGAAACTAATTGCATAAACAGATTATGACAGTGTAATGTGTGTATATGTGTATGTGTGTTTGGTATGAATACATAGTACAAAAGGAGAGCAGATAATTAGTGTCTAACTTTGGATAAAGGAAAGTAGAAGTAACTTGTTAGTTTTGAATCATAGGACTTCTCATTTGGTAAAATACAGCTAATAGCAACTTGAATTTATTAGTTGTTTTAAAGATAAAGCAGAAGCAAATAATGGAATACTTTTAGAATATGTAGAATAAAAAAATAGAAATTACCATTCTATTTTTTCTCCAATTTGTCCTTCTAATGTAAAATTCAGTCTTGATGAAGACTTCTGCTTTTGGTTTTTAAGTTACAATCCATGTATATTAACACTGATCCTTTTCCCTCATTATGAAGGCTAGAGAATGAAATTTAATTAAACTGCTTTCTTCATTCAATAGTAGAATCTTGTCAGTTTAATTGACACTTGGTCAAAGCAATATTGACCTGATAAAATCAAATCTATTTCTAATCCCAGCAGTTAAAGCTTCCATCTTCTTTTAACGAAAGGACATAAGATCACTTTCGGCTGCACATAAAATCAATGGCAAACATTAATAAATGAATTGGCATCCATTTTGTTGAATCTCATTTATTTAACATTCTAATGTACTAATACATAAGTATATGGACTCCACTGTAGAATACTCATTCTCCATAGTCAGCTCCAAATACTCATTACTCGCTTACTCTCTTGTGCACACATGAACACCTGAAATACTATTAAATTTCACAGAATCACAAGTCCCATATTCTAAAATGTATATTTGCATCTTCAGCAGGAACTCCTGGAAATCCTTAAGAAGTGCACTTCTGTGCAACTGAAAAGCACTCTCCTCTTACTGAGAGCAAGGATTCATATGTGGTTGTTTTTTTTCTAAATTCTAGCATTTTTAATATCTAAACCATAGGGCCAGTCCTACATGGACACAAATTGGACCAACAGCATGGATATATACACAAGAGCACTATTTCTTGTTTAGTTAAACTGTCAAACACAAATTTAAATATTTACTTTGCTGTTTTCTAGCTATTTGGTCTTTGGCAAATTCTTTAATCTCACTGATCTTCAATTTTCTTAACTAAGACTTATTATGGGATTTAAAAACTTAATGCATATAGTGTTGTTTAGGACAGTGCAGTAAACCAGAATAAAAAACTATTTTAGTTAAATAAAGGTACATAGGAGCTAATATCTGGGACTGGAAAGTAGAACCAAAGAGTCATAGAATCTAGAAAAACAAAGCCAGGACTAAGCAAATGGAAACCTGCCAACATATTTTGACCGTTTTTAAGGATCACGATCAGTTTAATGAGACTGTTTTCAAGGTGGTTGAATATTATTAAAGCAGGACTTTGAAAAGATGTTGAACAAATAACTATCATTATTCCTTGCATTGTTTGCCTGAAAAGATGTCCTGCAACTGTGAATTTATTTCTTGTATTTTATGTAAAGAAGAAAGAGGTCATAGTATCTTTAATGTGAAAACCAAAATTGTTGTCTTATAGTGTGCATCCTCAATGGGCAATCATTGGGTTAACACATGTCAAGTATATTTTCAAACAAATATATTGTTAGATCTGCTGATTTATCCTTATCAAAAAAGTATATAGATAAAAAATGTTTTACTGTAGATGGGTAATTCCTTTTAAAGTATCGGTCTTATGCTTGTCTGATTCCTTTTTTTTTTTTTTAATTTTTATTTTTACTTTATTTTACTTTACAATACTGTATTGGCTTGCCATACATTGACATGAATCCACCACGGGTGTACATTCCTTTTAAAGCATTGTTTATACAGGCCAAGGCATTTATTGTACTTTCATGTAACCTGGATAGAATTTAAGGGAAAACTCTGTTGTGAAAAGGATGCTAATCTCCAATGACCCTAAAATCAGAGTAGAGTCTTGCTGTGCAAAATCAATCTCTTGATGTAAGCATTTGGCTGAGTTTATACTGAAGAGTGGGATCACAGCAATTAAAGGCTTGTATTTCCTGGCAGAGAGACAAGCAAGGATAGATTTCCTCTGTTTTATGTTTGTGTTAATTTAACCTGTCAAAGTTAATCATCCTGTTGAAGAGCTGAAGCACCGCAATGTTGAGCACCAGTGAGCTGCCTAGTACTGTCCTTTTATTTCTATTTCTGCTGGAGATTTTCTGAGTGTCCTGTATTAAACCATTTGTCTCTTTCACTTTCCTTTTTTTTAGTGGAATAATTAATAATCATCTTCTGTCTTAGTGTATGATATGTTTGCTCACTATAATAATTTTTAATAATATAAAACCTGAAGTTTTTTCTGTTTCCTGATTTTTTTTTTTTAATTATGAGGGAAAAGAAAAACAGGCTATGGATACAAAAGTTACTTGCTAAACGATGTATTTAACAAAGTTGGTATGTTTGTTGATTGACATTCAACATAGAACTGCTAAGAGAGGACAGTTTTTCTTCTAAGCATACATATTTGCAAAGAAGAAAAGATGTTTCACTGTGTATATGGGGCAGGGAAGGCTGTTCTTAAACCATTTCACTTCCTCACAGTAAGAGCAGGAGTTGGAGTCTCCCTTTATGTCCTGGGATATCCTTATATTAACAAAGATGTTGACTGACCTTCCTTTGGACATAATTCTGTTTGGTACTGAAGCCTATCAGTCTGTGTGGGAGAGAGCACTACTTGAAATATAAACACATCTATGATAAGAATGTAGATTTCTCAGGGAAGTGATATAAGCCATTCCTATGGGAGGACTGTTTTTCATGAATATAAATGTTTTATAAAGCAAAGCAACTCTACAAGAATTAGATATAAAATAAGCAAATATATTATCCATTTTGTAAGTGATAATATTTGATTGTCTAAATTGATTAGTTGCTATGCCTTTCTTCCTACATATCCAGCTATTTATCTGTCAAAAAATGCAAAGGAAAAGGAAGACTTTATAAATAGATGTTTCAAAGTTATAAACCAGCATAGAACTGCTTAAGGTTGATCTGAATCTTTCCAATCTCTTTATTTACATGCCAGTCCTTTACTTTAGCCCTCTACAATAATTCTACCCCTGTACTTGCAGGCCTCCAAATGACCTATCCTTATTTTTATGTTATGACTTGAAATGTGTTTATTTAGTAATACATGTATGGAAGTAGTGTTAATAACACTATTTAAATTGACATATATAATCTATGATTAATTATATATTTTCCACAAAACTTTTTTTCTTACCTTCACTTCAGCAAGTCACTAATAATATTGTTATAGTCAAGATTTTCATGTACTTTGTCTTCTATTGATCATAATACCAGATTTTAACAACTTCTCTTCAGTCATTGAGGTTCTTAGATAATTTTTTTGTTAATTTCAGTTCAGGCAACTTATTTCATCTAACACAGTATCAACTGGAATTATCATTAAAATTATTTAAAAGTATTAAGTATTTGCAACTCCTGTTACAAAGGATTAATTGACCCAAAATATAATAAGCTCCTACAAATTAACTAGAATATAAACCCAATAACCTGATAGAACAGTAGGCAAAGGATATGTTTTATAGCCAATTGTACTTATTTTTTTTTAATTATTTGAATTCTTTGCATAGATGACCACTTTGTTGTCTCAATTACTTATACCTACTGATATATAACTGTCACTTTGTAATGTGAATTCTTTTACATGTGGATCTGTTTCTGTGTTCTTTATCAGAAAATACTGGTCCATTTATGTAACAATAAATTCCTATAAATTTCTGTTAAAAAAAAAAAAAAAGAGTACACGTTCCAAAAAATTTTTTCCAAATTAATCTATAAAGTTTTTCTATGTAAGTATATCTCTTCTCATTTTGCTATGATTCTGAAAAAATTTGTCTGTCAAATAATTTTTCAGCATCTTCCTACCAAGGGATTATCAGTCTGAGCCTATCTGTAAGTCAGAGTCCTTGATCCATCTCCTGCCTTGCTCTGTTGTTTTTTTTTTTTTCCTTGCTCCTTATATCACAGTTAGTACTCTAAATGTATGAGTTTTTCTCTTGAGTATAAATATAAGTTTATATAAGACCTTTACCCACAGCTGTCATCTTAAATTTTAGAACATTAATTTCTTATGTTAATAGGAATTTGTGAATATCTCCCAGAATTTCTAATATTATGTCTATAAGCTATTATATTTAAAAAACATGCTAAATTCAGATTCAATCTGAAAGGTGGTACCATACAATCTTTACGGCTCTCTTCTAGTCAATGTATCATACAAATTATCTCTGTGAGACAGGGACTCTGCACAGAGTGCATTTTCCTATTCATTATGATAGCAGTGATCCAATAAAAGATTTTGTGTATCATAAAGATGACAGTCAGAGTTGTTACCGGCATACTTTTCTAGAATGTAAGCCCCCTAAGGCAAGCAATAATGTTTGTCTGCTTCACCATTACATATTGAGTAGGTTAGAACTATGTATGTGACATGATAAATATTTGCTACAAGACTGGGTGGAAGAGTGCATGAAGTGTTAGAATTTACCTGGTATAATTTCCATTTCTAAAATGACTTATCAATAACAAAAATCATTTTATGTTACAATAAAAATATGTATCTTATAACAAAATTAATTTCATTACACTCTTGAGTTCTGAACTGGAAGCACTTAAGTAACTGCTCAAGTTAAATAAAACAATGGAAAAAATACATTTTCTATTTGTTTTAAATATTTGGTAAAAATACTTAGTAAACAAAACAGTAGACTTAAATCAGTATTATGTAAATGTTTTCACTCTAAAAAAATTTAGTGTTACTTTTCCTTTGTTATATGTTGATGTATGGCAAAACCAATACAATATTGTAAAGTAATTAGACTCCAATTAAAATATATAAATTTATATTAAAAAAAATTTAGACACAGTTTCATCTGTGGAGTGGGAAAAACATTAACATAATTTATTCACTTTTATATAATGCTTTAATGCAGTATTCAGTTCAGTTCAGTTGCTCAGTTGTGTCTGACTAACCCTTTGCAAAACCATAAACCGCAGCACGCCAGGTTTCCCTGTCCATCACCAACTCCTGGAGTTTACCAAAACTCATGCCCATTGAGTCACTGATGCCATCCAACCATCTCATCCTCTATTGTCCCATTCTCTTCCTGCCCTTAATCTTTCCCAGCATCAGGGTCTTTTCAGAGTCAGCTCCTCACATCAGATGGTGAAAGTATTGGAGTTTCAGCTTCAACATCAGTGCTTCCAATGAACACTCAGGACTGATTTCCTATAGGATGGACTGGCTGGATATCCTTCCAGTTCAAGGGACGCTCAAGAGTCTTCTTCAGCACCACAGTTCAAAAGCATCAGTTCTTCGGCTCTCAGCTTTCTTTATAGTGTCAACTCTAATATCCATACATGAGTACTGGAAAAACCATAGCCTTGACTAGATGGATCTTTGTTGGCAAGTAATATCTCTGCTTTTTAATATGGTGTCTAGGTTGGTCATAACTTTCCTTCCAAGGAGTAAGCATCTTTTAATTTCATGGCTGCAGTTACCATCTGCAGTGATTTTGGAGCCCAGAAAAATAAAGTCAGCGACTGTTTCCACTGTTTCCTCATCTATTTGCCATGAAGTGATGGGACTGGGTGCCATGATCTTAGTTTTCTGAATGTTGAGCTTTAAGCCAACTTTTTCACTCTCCACTTTCACTTTCATCAAGAGGCTTTTTAGTTCCTCTTCACTTTCTGCCATAAGGGTGATGTCATCTGCATATCTGAGGTTATTGATATTTTTCCCGGCAATCTTGACTCCAGCTTGTGCCTCTTCCAGCCCAGTGTTTCTCATGATGTACTCCGCGTATAAGTTAAATAAGCAGGGTGACGATATATAGCCTTGACGTACTCCTTTTCCTATTTGGAACCAGTCTGTTGTTCCATGTCCAGTTCTAACTGTTGCTTCCTGACCTGCATATACGTTTCTCAAGAGGCAGGTCAGGTGGTCTGGTATTCCCATCTTTGCCAGAATTTTCTACAGTTTATTGTGATCCATACAGTCAAAGGGTTTGGCATAGTCAATAAAGCAGAAATAGATGTTTTTTTTTTTTTTTAATTCTCTTGCTTTTTTGATGATCCAGCAAATGTTGGCAATTTGATCTCTGGTTCCTCTGCCTTTTGTAAAACCAGCTTGAACCAGCTTGAGGTTCATGGTTCATGTACTGCTGAAGCCTTGCTTGGAGAATTTTGAGCATTACTTTACTAGCATGTGAAAAGAGTGCAATTGTGAGGTAGTTTGAGCATTCTTTGTCATTGCCTTTCTTTGGGATTGGAATGAAAACTGCCCTTTCCAGTCCTGTGGCCACTGCTGAGTTTTCCAAATTTGCTAACATATTGAGTGCATCACTTACACAGCATCACAAGTGTCAGTTATTATTATTAATGCAGTATAGACTCAATAATAATAACTGAAACTTGTTTTGGTTACCTAATTTGGGTTAACAAATAACCTAAAACTTTTGGCAGGCTGAAACAGCATATATTTATTACCACAGTTATGAGACTTTTTAGTTTCTCATGAAGTTCATGACTCATTCACATAGCTATCAGCATGTCACCTTTGTTCCTTGTGGACTGTTTTTTGGAGGACTCCAGGACCTTTTCTTAGGCTTGTGTTAGTGTCCAAATGATGCTGCAGCATTTTTCCTCAAAGTAAGTGCTACAAGGGAGAAGAACAATAAATAACTCAGTGTCTTTTATAACCTGCACTGAGAAGTCACATATACTCAGCCATTTCTCCCACAGGTTGTTGTTAGAAACAAGTTATTCAGTTCAGTTCAGTTCAGTTCAGTCGCTCAGTCATTTCCGACTCTTTGCTACCCCATGAATCGCAGCACACCAGGCCTCCCTATCCATCACCAACTCCCGGAGTTCATTCAGATTCACGTCCATCGAGTCAGTGATGCCATCCAGCCATCTCATCCCCTGTCGTCCCCTTGTCCTCTTGCTCCCAATCCCTCCCAGCATCAGAGTCTTTTCCAGTGAGTCAACTGTTCGCATGAGGTGGCCAAAGTACTGGAGTTTCAGCTTTAGCATCATTCCTTCCAAAGAAATCCCAGGTCTGATTTCCTTCAGAATGGACTGGTTGGATCTGCTTGCAGTCCAAGGGACTCTCAAGAGTCTTCTCCAACACCACAGCTCAAAAGCATCAATTCTTCGGCAGTCAGCCTTCTTCACAGTCCAACTCTCACATCCATACATGACCACAGGAAAAATCATAGCCTTGACTAGACGGACCTTAGTCTGCAAAGTAATGTCTCTGCTTTTGAATATGCTATCTAGGTTGATCTAACTTTTCTTCCAAGGAGTAAGCGTCTTTTAATTTCATGGCTGCAGTCACCATCTGCAGTGATTTTGGAGCCCCCCAAAATAAAGTCTGACACTGTTTCCACTGTTCCCCCTTCTATTTCCCATGAGGTGATGGGACCGGATGCCATGATCTTCGTTTATGAATGTTGAGCTTTAAGCCAACTTTTTCTCTCTCCTCTTTCACTTTCATCAAGTAACAGTTAACATTCAAATGGAGGTGGGTTGAGATCCATTCAATATAGGTACAACAAAGATTCTGTGATCATATTATAAAATAGCACAAAATATATAGTACTTACATTACTGTCCATCCTGCAAGGTGTACACATGAAAACTTACTTCTCACTTCAACTTTATATTGTAGGTGTTATTATTAATCCGTTATCACATAAGAAACTAAGGCACAGAGGAACTAACTGTATTTCCCAAGATCACAAAATTAAATTTCTGTGTCACAGTTCAAGCTAGGATTACTTGCTTCTGGAAAGTATGCCTTAAACACCCACTTCTATAATTGTATTTGGCATAATCACAAGCAGTGATTTTACTTTTTAAACTCTAAATCACAATTCTTTGATTTGTCAACTTACTTTGAAATTTTGCCATTAAGAGTTTGTATAAAAATAACTAGTGCAAACTTCTCCTTTAATTTCTAAGAAATGCTATTTTTATTTTTTATTTTTAGTTTTAATTTTTATTTTTACTTTACAATACTGTATTGGTTTTGCCATACATTGACATGAATCCACCACGGGTGTACATGCATTCCCAAACATGAACCCCCCTCCCACCTCCCTCCCCATAACATCTCTCTGGGTCATCACCATGCACCAGCCCCAAGCTTGCTGTATTCTGCGTCGGACATAGACTGGCGATTTGATTCCTACATGATAGTATACATGTTACAATGCCATTCTCCCAAATCATCCCACCCTCTCCCTCTCCCTCTGAGTCCAAAAGTCCGTTATACACATCTGTGTCTTTTTTGCTGTCTTGCATACAGGGTCATCATATTTTTATTTAATTATATTTCATCTAAATTAGATTGATTTCAATCATTTCTTTCCTCTATTTCAGATGTTTTATACTATGTAACAATGGTGAAGTGCATGCAGTCTTAGAAATTAATCTGTACTATGTGACTTAACATTAAAGGATGTGTTGATGTCATTCCAATAAAGCAGATACATACCATTTCAATGTGATTGCTGAAAGAAATAGTTCCAATAATTACTAAGTTGTCATATTATATATTTATATATGTTTATATATGTATATATTCAGTAATACAAATATTTATTTTTCAAAATAAATTAGTTAAAATTAAAATTAATATTAACAGAAATATATCCCAGGATATCCTTTTTAGGGATTACATCCTTATTATTGATTTTTTAAGAGGAAGTAATTTATGACAACATTTGAAGAATGTTGTCTGTGTAAGATTTCCTGTTGAATTCAAATTAGGAAATTTACATTGAGAGAGTTAAGTATATGTTAAATTTCCAAAGGAGACATTGAAAGCATATCTCAGTGTTTTTAAAATTTCACAATAAAAACAGAAGTGATTATTTCATGGCATGCCTTTGCCTTTATAGCTAAGAATATTCTAGAAAGAAAGAAAACTGACTTGGGAGGTAAGAGGAGATAGTGAGTCCTTTAATTCTGAGGGAAGTGGTTCTAGATGGACTGAGGGAAAATCTGAGATGCAGCACTTAACCACTGATTCTTTTTTGAATCTTGTGAAGGCTATCACCTATTTGATTTTATCCTTCAAACTCATTCCTGTGCATTAACACTGAGAGAAAAGAAAAAACAGTTAATTTTCTTTACCACTTTTTAGATGATTCTCAACACAAAATGCTAGTTCAGTTAAAAGTTGAATGAAACTAGAACACTTTCTAACACCATACACAAAAATGAACTCAAAATGGATTAAAGATCTAAACGTAAGACCAGAAACTGTAAAACTCCTAGAGGAGAACATAGGCAAAACATTCTCCGACATAAATCACAGCAGGATCCTCTATGACCCACCTCCCAGAATACTGGAATTATAAGCAAAAATAAACAAATGGGATCTAATTAAAATTAAATGCTTCTGCACAACAAAGGAAACTATAAGCAAGGTGAAAGACAGCCTTCTGAATGGGAGAAAATAATAGCAAATGAAGCAACTGACGAAGAACTAATCTCAAAAATATACAAGCAACTCCTGCAGCTCAATTCCAGGAAAATAAACGACCAAACCAAAAAAATGGGCAAAGAACTAAATAGACATTTCTCCAAAGAAGACATACAGAGGCTAACAAACACATGAAAAGATGCTCAACATCACTAATTATCAGAGAAATGCAAATCAAAACCACAATGAGGTACCATTTCACACCAGTCAGAATGGCTGTGATCCAAAAGGTTACAAGCAATAAATGCTGGAGAGGGTGGGAGAAAAGGGGACCCTCTTACATTGTTGGTGGGAATGCAAACTAGTACAGCCACTATGGAGAACAGTGTGGAGATTCCTTAAAAAAACTGGAAATAGAACTGCGTTATGACCCAGCAATCCTACTGCTTGGGCATACACACCGAGGAAACCAGAATTGAAAGAGACACGTGTACCCCAATGGTCATCGCAGCACTGTTTATAATAGCCAGGACATGGAAGCAACCTAGATGTCCATCAGCAGATGAATGGATAAGAAAGCAGTGGTACATCTACACAATGGAGTATTACTCAGCCATTAGAAAGAATACATTTGAATCAGTTCTAATAAGGTGGATGAAACTGGAGCCGATTATACAGAGTGAAGTAAGCCAGAAAGAAAAATACCAATAGAGTATACTAACACATATATATGGAATTTAGAAAGATGGTAATGATAACCCTGTATGCGAGACAGCAAAAGAAACACAGATGTACAGAACAGTCTTTTGGACTCTGTGGGAGAGGGAGAGCGTGGGATGATTTGGGAGAATGGCACTGAAACATGTATAGTATCATATAAGAAACGAATCGCCAATATGGTTTGATGCAGGATACAGGATGCCTGGGGCTGGTGCACTGGGATGACCCAGAGAGATGGTATGGGGAGGGATATGGGAGGGGGGTTCAGTATTGGGAACAGATGCACAGCCCTGGCAGATTCATGTCAATGTATGGCAAAACCAATACAGTATTGTAAAGTAAAATATAGTAAAATTTTTTTTAAAAAGTGCTAAGGGAAATATCTTGACATATTAAAGAGGAAAAAACAGTTGAAGGTCATTGAATGTAAGACCTGTTTCCCTACTGTATTCCAAATGGATTGGAGTCAGATTTATTTGTACAGAACTACTTTTCTTGGGAAATGAAAGTATTGATTTATACTTCTTCTTGGTGTTTGTCTCTCTCCTGCTCCCTGCTTAAGTGAGAGTAGATGTGAATGAGAAAAGCAATTCTGCCTTTTCATAGCTAAGATGTCACACACCTGCAGTACAGAAAAATAAATCATTTTCAAACTTCCCTATTTTCTGTGGCTTAATATTTGATTTTGATACTTTGTTTGAGAGAATTTAATGTAATTGAAAGTGAAAGTGAAAATTGCTCAGTCTCTCCAACTTTTCGTGTCCTCATGGACTATACAGTTCTTGAAAATCTCCAGGCCAGAATACTGGGGTGGGTAGTCTTCACCTTCTCCAAGGGATTTTCCCTACCCAGGAGTTGAACCCAGGTCTTCCACATTGCAGGTGGATTCTTTACCAGCTGAGTCACAAGGGAAGCCCAAGAATACTGGAATGTGTAGCTTATCCCTTCTCCAAGGGATCTTCTCGACCCAGGAATTGAACCAGGGTCTCCTGCATTGCAGGCAGATTCTTTATCAACTGAGCTATCAGGGAAGTCCCTAAAGTAATTGAGACACTTCTAATTTATTCTGTGTATCATTTCATTCATTGTAATCCATAAATACGATTGAATTTGAAAAATAACCATGCTTTATTGAAAACCTAATTTTACTTACATTGTATGATGCTCTGAATACTCAAATCACCTTCAAAGCATAAAAGTATTCAACTCTTTACTACTTTTTATTTTTTTTTTCCATTGGTATAAAATATACTTTGGTTCTTGGGAACTTTGGGTGAAAAGAAAGTTTCTGTCTTTCAGAATCCTTTTTCTGTAACTATTTTTACAACCAGTCACATAAACTTTTTTATAATTACATTTAACCTAGTTGAAATACAATAAAATAAAAAATGTACTTCCTTAGTAACACTGACCGCATTTCAGCTCCTCAAATAGCCTATATGACTAGTAGCTACCATATTCGACAGTGCAGTCATCAAACTTTTCCAACATCATAGAAAATTCAATTGGACTTCTATCTGATACATGTGAATGCCTTTGGAGAATAAAATCAAATAGATGATAGCCTTCACAAGCTCCAAACAAGAATCAGCATAGAAGCCTCTTTCGCTATTTTCACCATTTACATGTAAAGTCTTAATAATTTAGAGACAGTAATTCTAGCTTTCTTATTAATTATTGTACTTATTTTGAACTGGTTTTCTCTCTTGTTAAAACGCATCTCTAGTTTGAATTTATGATCTTGCAATTACAAATGTTAATCTCAAAATCTTATTTTTTTCCGATTTATCTGAAATATTTGTCAAAGTTCTTGAATGTTGAATTACTTAGTTCTTTTTAATAGAGGAGAGAATTTTGAATTACTAGGTGTTGAATGTAGACGATATGGTTTGTTTTGCTCTTTCCTTAATTCTTTAGCTTCTTTTTTTTTTAGCTTAATTCTTATAGAATCTGTCTATAATAAAGTAAATGGGCAGAGACACTAAGATTCCGTATTGCTTTTGCAAATTTTTGCAGAAGCCCTATTTAAGTAAAACAAATCATAAGCTTATGCAGTTTAGCAAACTGTAAACACTTACCTCATAGCAAACATTCAACTAATAATTAGTCACTGTTGAATTAATTGATTCTGATATTATGAAGAGAAAAATAATTGTGATTTACTTTTTTATGACCTCATACTCTTGAGGCAGGTAGAAATACTCATCTGGAGACTAGTGTATAAATAAAAGCTACTGTACAGGCTTCCCTTGTGGCTTCCCTAGTGGCTCAGACAGTAAATAATCTGCCTGTAATGCAGGAGACCCGAGGTTGATCCCTGGGTCAGGAAGATCCCCTGGAGAAGGGATTGGCTACCCACTCTAGTATTCTTGCCTGGAGAATTACAGTCCATGGTTCGCAGAGTCAGAAATGACTGAGCAACTAACACATATACACATATATAGTCCATTTGAATAGGCATATATAATGTGTGTATGTGTGTGAGAGAGTATTGTAATGCCAGGTCACCACTTTATATTGTGTGACCTGACAAAAGTTATTTATGTGTTCAAATCCTATTTTGCAAATAAGTAAAAGGAGAAATTACCATTATTCAAGTAACATGAAAAAATCCCTTCAAAACACTTAGCCCAGAGTCAGAAATACTCAAAAAATGCTATGTATTATTATTATTCATCATTGATAGTAATAATATAACAGTCACAAATAAATTATAGTATATTTTTATGAATATTTTGTAATATGGAAATACAAACTATGTAAATATCCAGTGTTTTATATATTTTTAAGACAAACTTGGAAATGTTTGGAAATGAATAAATGTATAACTATATTTATGTATATGCCATAGTTATAAAATATTTACTAATGTATTATAAATGGAATAAATGGTTAAAAATAGTATCTTAATGAAATTCTATTTATTTTCATAGACTAGGAGAAAAACCAGGTTAGTTGACAACTAAAAACTGAATAAGCACATCTTTCACTTTTATGCTTTTAACTCTTTTTTGTACTTGTCTTTCTTCTCTAAATATATATCCACCTCTTAAATTAACCATTCTTCTTGGACAGAGGGCTTCCCTGATACCTCAGTTGGTAAAGAATCTGCCTGCAGTGTGGGAGACCCCAGTTCGATTCCTGGGTTGATCCCCTGGAGAAGGAATAGACTACCCACTCCAGTATTCTTGGGCTTTCCTTGTGGCTCAGCTGGTAAAGACTCCACCTGCAATGAGGGAGACCTGGGTTTGATCCCTGGGTTGGAAAGATGTCTGGAGAAGGGAACGACTACCCACTCCAGTGTTCTGCCTGGAGAATTCCATGGACTGTATAGACCATGAGGTCACGAAGAGTCAGATATGACTGAGTGATTTTCACACTTCACTTGGACAGAGGAGCCTGGCAGACTACAGTCCATGGGGTCACAAATAGTCAGATATGACTGAGCACACACACTTCATGTGGTTAAAACACTATGTGTTTTACTTATATTTTGCATAAACAGATTATGTGTTCATATTTAATCACTCTGTCTGTGCCATACTTAGTACAGTGCCTGTTCATCTAACATGGCTAACAAAAATTTTTGAATGAGTAAACTCTGAGAATATTGCAGTGATTAGTTATTGCTTCATAATAAACCAGTCCCAAACTAAGTACCTTAAAGCAACAACCTTTTTTTTTTTTTTTTACAACCTTTTATTATTGTTTATGTGTTTATTAATAAGCTGGATTCCTTATGCAGCCATGGGTAGCTCTGAGTTGTGTGGGTAGATTTGCTGCTCTTGTTTGGCCTAGCATTACTTGGGCCTTCACTGGACCAACTAAGCTTACCCAGTTTTGACCACTGATTCCTCATCATCCAGCAGTCTAGCATTGTGCTTACCTTCATGGTGGCTGAAAGTGAAAGTGAAGTCGCTCAGTCATGTCCAACTCTTTGCAACCCCATGGACTGTAGCCTACCAGGCTCCTCTGTCCATGGGATTTTCCAGGCAATAGTACTGGAGTGGATTGCCATTTGCTAAAAGAAGGAAAACATCTTGTGGTTTAGGCTCAGAACCTCAAGTGCATGCATATGCTTGTTCTATGCTCTATTTGGCCAGAATAAATAAAATGACAAGGTTCATTATCTTAATAGAAGATGAACCACAGTCACATTGAAAGTTCATAGATACAGAAAATGAAATAATTGAAACCAGTTTTGAAAATAATCTACCACAGGCTAGTCTTCTTTATTCTTTTCTGGCCTGTTCTTGCCCTAGGAAGCTGGCATTATGAATTCCATAAAGAGAATTCTGTGACTCACTGGATTTCCTGTTGTCTTCACAGGTGAGGTACCCCCAGGAAAAAGAGAGCAAGGAGTGTGAATTGTGGATATCAATTTTTCTACTGCTGTCTCTATTGAGCTGCTGTGGATTGGCTTTGTTCCCCTACCAAGGAGCACTAATTCTTTAGAGCTCACTTAAAAGTGTATATCTTCTCTCTAGATTCTGCTAATTGCTTTATCTCCTTGCCCTTCAAGATTTTGACTGCAAAAGGCTCTCTGGCTCCCAAATTTTGCCAGTCTCTGGATTCTTTCTCACCTTGCCTACTTCCTGAGTTCTCTTAAAAACAAAACAAAACAAAACAAAAATGAAAAAGCTGATCACAACTTCCTAAATACTCCATGATTTAACTTTCATTAGTTATCTCATTAAGTATGTTGTTCGTTTCTCACTGAAATCCTCACACAGGTACAATGCTTATTTTGTTTCAAACTGTAACTTTTATATTCAGTTGAGGTATCTTTACTTTAAGAAATTAATACACAGTCAAAAAATTACACAAGCCCAGATCTTTTCATGTGTTTCCATTTCATGAGCCTTGAAATCATAAAAGCACATAGCAAAACATATTTATCTATCTGAATAATCAGATGGTTAATGACAAAATAATCAATAATACTTAAAATTACAGCTCATCCATTTGAATCTTGCCCAGTGTCTGCATCTTTCCAGAAACAATTGAAAATATTAAAAAAAAAAATTTAATAGCATGTATTTACTTTTCGCAGTCCTAGAGAATGGGAACTCAAATCAGTTTGCCAGCATGATTGAGTTCTGATGAAAGTTTTATTCCTGACTTGTAGATGACTGCCTTCTTGTATTCTAGCAGGTAGAGAGAGCTCTGGTGCCTCTTCTCCTTGTAAAGGCACTAATTACATCAGGAGGGCTCCACTCTCATGATCTTATCCAAACCTAATTACTTCAATTTTAAATAATTCAATTGTATAGATTCAACTCTCAGATCAACTATTTGTTTGTGACTTTCTTTTATCTGTGATATGGGACTTACATTATATGGTTATGATGAGGATTAGACATACATGCATGCTAAGTTGCTTCAGTTGTGTCTGACTCTTTGCGACTCTATGAACTGTAGCCCTCCAGGATCCTCTGTCCATAGAATTCCCCAGGCAAAAATACTGGAATGGGTTGCCATCCCCTCCTTCAGGGGATCTTCTCAATCCATGGATTGAATCCCTGTCTCTTATGTCTCCTGCATTGGCATGTGGGTTCTTTACCACTAGTGCAATCTGAGAAGCCCCAAGGAGAATTACATGTAATATTAAACATAAATTGTTTGAAGAATGTCTGAGAAATTTTAGCTGCTTAATAAATTTTATCTATTAGTATACCAATAGCAGTAGCATTCGGAGAAGGAAATGGCAACCCACTCCAGTATTCTTGCCTGGAGAATCCTAGGGATGGGGGAGCCTGGTGGGCTGCCATCTATGGGGTCACACAGAGTTGGACACAACTGAAGCGACTTAGCAGCAGCAGCAGCAGTAGCATTAATTGTAGAATAAAAGCCTTGGTTAAGAAATGTTTGAGTATGAACACATATATACACATGTATAATCTTCATAATATTATTTTTAGGACTATGATTCTATCAAGTTTTATGATGTAAATTAATCATTCTTTTATAAAATATTTTATACATTTCTAATATCTTCCTATAAAGAAATAGCACTATAATCAAAATCTTTGCACATAATTATTTTGTAATTGATTATTACAAAAAAAGATCCACAGAATTGTAATTATTAGAACAAATTACACAAACTTAAAAAATATCTTAAATATATATTTCTATTGCTGTCCAGTTTCATTTGACAGATTAAACCATTATGACTCAAGTATGAAGGGTCTCATTTACTACAGCAACATACATGTCATCATTTTGAAAGTGTTTACTAACCTTATAGTCGGAATAACATGCTTTATATTGTTCTGTGTTTTATGGGGAAATCTTTTATATTAGATGCAGCCCCTATACCCTATGAGAAGTTTAATTTTTTAAAAAATTTAAGCCAGACATTTTTTCCATATACTTGTTAACCAATAGTATTTCTTCTACTGTGAAATAACCACTTCTGTCATTTGACTCTTTATGTACTGCACTCATAGTGTTTGAATACTAATACTCCAGCTTCATACTAATTATCACCTCTCTATTATTATGTGTGATATATTTTATATAGCAATTTCCTGGACTTTGATGCTAGATTTAACCTCTTCAGGGCATGTGCTTACACCATTGAGGCTCACTCTGCTGGTAATGTTCCTTTTAGAAATGTTGCTCACTGTCATTACCACATTGCTCTGTAAAGACCAGTGACAGCCTGTGGTTTTCTCTCTCAAATTTTGCTGACATGGTTGCTTTCTTTCTGGAACATTGTGTTTGTAGTTCATGACAAGAGAAGACATGTTTCCTTTTTTTACCGTCTCATTTCAGATAGCAAAATAATATATTGCTATTTGCAGTACAGAGCTATATTTATAATGCCTCCAGGCATAGTGGAAGGACTGATGTTTAACTAAAGGGAAGTTTGACTTCTTTGATTCCAATTTTAAATACAGGTCTCTGAAAACCAGTGTGTATCACAGGTAAAAAATTATATGTTAAAAAATAAAGCAACATTAGGAAATGTGATGTATACATGGCTGAAAATTGACTAGTTTTCTCTACTGATGTATTTATAAAACCAAGAAAGGGTTTATAAAATGTCTCTGGATCACTGCAACAGAATGCGGTCAGGTAAATCCATAAACGATTTATAAGGAAGGGAAGTAAAAATTATTGAGGTAAGTTTCTCATGGAGACAGATATGAACTTTAGCATGGATTCCAATGAGTGATATTTCATATAAGCTGTTTATATACAAAGACATAAACAAACCTTTGTGTTCAGACTCAGGAATCTGGCTGACTTCAATATTAACTCAGATTGTCCCTCCATATACTGACAGTGGTTTCCTTTGCAGAACAAAAATCTATTGTTATTAAATGAAAATATTTAGGGGGTTAACGATGTCACTCAATATGATATTTATTATGTGTTCACTGTGTATTAGCACTAGGCAAGGCTTTCAGTTACAATTTCAATTACAACCCTGTGTGTTATACGTAAGATATACTAATGAAGATGATGTAGGGAATTAAATAATATAAAAACAGTGAATATGGAAATCAGTACGTCCTATTCCAAAATCCTTTTTTCCACTATGACACATTTTCTAGAAAGTGAGTGACCATAGAGATCTGAGATATCTTTATAATACACTGTTTTAAAATCTTATGTTCTTGAGGGCAAATTTGATATAAAGATATGAGAATAATGAAGATGCAATACTGAATACCTCGTATGCCATAAACATTTCAATATATACTCCATAAAGTTTTCATTAATTTTCAAAAGAGCCATTATCACAGAAGCAATGTTATGCACACTTTACAAGATTCCATACCTTACCATCCATGATCATCCTAGCTGATAAATATCTGGAAATGGTAACCCATTCCAGTGTTCTTGCCTGGAGAATCCCAGGGATGAGGAAGCCTGATGGGTTGCCATCTATGGGGTCACACAGAGTCAGACACGACTGAAACGACATAGCAGCAGCAGCAGCAGCCAAAGTTGACATATGGCTTATTCACACATGACCATAATTATTATAATTCTACATAGTAATCTGTATTAAATAAAAATTACTCAGTGTACATGAAAGACATATCACAGGACAAAAAGCATATCACGCATTTAACACAGTTCAGTAGTTCAGTCGTGTCCCGACTCTTTGCAACCCCATGGACTGCAGCACGCCAGGCTTCCCTGTCCATCACTCCTGGAGCTTGCTCAAAACCATATCCCTCAAGTCAGTGATGCCATCCAATCGTCTCATCCTCTGTCGTCCCCTTCTCCTCCTGCCCTCAATCTTTCTGAGCATCAGGGCCTTTTCTAATGAGTCAGCTCTTCACATCAGGTGGCCAAAGTATTGGAGCTTCAGATTCAGCATCAGTGCGTCCAGTTCCAGTGTATATTGTGACTGATTTCCTTTAGGATGGAGTGGTTTGATCTTGAAGTCCAAGGGACTCTCAAGAGTCTTCTCCAATGCCACAATTCAAAAGCATCAATTATTTGGTGCTCAGCTTTCTTTATGGTCCAACTATCACATCCATATGTGACTGCTGGAAAAACTATAGATTTGAATAGATGGACTTTGTTGACAAAGTGATATCTCTGCTTTTTAATATGCTGTCTATGTTGGTCAGAGTGTTCCGTCCAAGGATCAAGTGCTTTTAATTTCATGGCTGCAGTCACCATCTGCAGTGATTTTGCAGCCCCAAAAGGTAAAGTTTGTCACTGATTCCATTGTTTCCCCATCTGTGATTGGGGATGTGTTTCCCCATCACAGCCATGCAGTGATGGGACTGGATGCCATTATCTTACTTTTTTGATCTTGAGTTTTAAGTCAGCTTTTGCACTCTCCTATTTCATTTTTATCAAGAGGTTCTGTAGTTCCTCTTTACTTTCTGCCATGAGGCTGGAACTATCTGCATATCTGAAGTTATGGATATTTCTCCTGGCAATCTTGATTCCAGCTTATGCTTCATCCAGCCCAGCATTTCACATAATGTACTCTGCATATAAGTTAAATAAGCAGGGTGACAGTATACAGCCTTGACATACTCCTTTCCTGATTTGAAATCAGTCTGTTGTTCCATGTCCAGTTCTAACTGTTGCTTCTTGACCTGCAAACACATTTCTCAGGAGGCAGGTCAGGTGGTCTGGTGTTCTCATCTCTTGAAGAATTTTCCATAGTTTGTTATGATCCACACAGTCAAAGGCTTTGGCATAGTCAATAAAGCAAAAATAAATGTTTTATAGCAATTATCTTGCTTTTTCTATGATCCAGCAGATGTTGACATTGATCTCTGGTTCCTGTGGCTTTTCTAAATCCAGCTTGAACATCTGGAAGTTTATGGTTTATATACTGCTGAAGCCTGGCCTGGATAATTTTGAGCATTACTTTGCTAGCATGTGAAATGAGTGCAGTTGTGCGGTAGTTTGTCTATTCTTTAGCATTGCCTTTCTTTAGGATTGGAATGAAAACTGACCTTTTCCAGTCCTGTGCCTGACAATCCTGTGACATCACCCATGTCACTTTCATTGTATTCTTGGGGTTAATGAGGTCCTGATAATATAATGTACTTCTCCCTGCTCCCTTGCAACTTGGATAGCCCCACATACTTATATCACATTTTTAAAAGGAAAAATCAGAGCTTTAGGTACAATGACAATTGAGAAAAAACAATATAGTGAAGAATCCAGGAAATTAAATATCACTCTTAAAATACACGTCACAAAATTCTATATTCTTACCACTCCAACATTTCAGCAGTTTTGTGTTTTGTTACTTCAGTATTTTCTCTTAATGCTTTTTAACATAGTTGCATTTAATTTTTCTGTTGAATTAACTGCCTCCTTCTTTGTGTGCTTCACCAAAGTCTGTCTAAATTAGGAGTGGAAGATTCACATAAATACATGTGTGTCCCAGCTAGTGAACCTCAGTTTGCTGATTGGCTGAGACACATTCTGGCTCTCATTAGAAACCTGCTTGCTGGAAATGTTTCACTCTTTATCTACCAGATGAAAAGCAGTTGGAGCTTGCTATGCTGCACTGCATTCTAAGGCAGGCTAATCAATCCAATTCCGTCTAAACCTATTTACCCTGTCCAAGAGATCTGCTAATAAGGAATGCCAGTGACTTCTAGTTCTTGACACTGCTCTCCAAAAGTGTGTTAGTGAACCAATTTAAAGGGACATGCTTGACATTTGCAAATTAGTTTAACTTGCTTGTTGGGGCAGCTTTGTATTGCACTGAACTGATATGATTGTCAATTAAACCATTCCTTCATGTGAGGTTTTTATATGTATACTTCAGAAAAGGTTAAAAGATATATTAATCATTGAATATGTTCATGCTGTCATCTAGTATTTTTAAAGTTCCTTGTTCATTTATGATACTGAAGTTTAGAATTTTAAAAATATTACTCCTTCAATCTCTACAGTAATATTGGTCACTTGTGCTGATATCTATTCACAAATGAAAACAGCAGTATTTTCACTAAAGTGTGTATTGTCAGCAATTATAGGTAGTTCGGTGCTCCCACCACAAGGTACATATGGTGGGTTTGGTGATGGAGAAAATGGACTAGCAAAAATCAAGTGAATAATTAAAATTTTATATTTTTTCAAATATATGAAATAAATCATTAGCCATTGAGAAAATTAATGAATATAATGGAGAGTTTATTCTGTCTGAGTTAAACTGATGCTTAATAGTAATTTCAAAAGCATTAAATCAAAAGGTCATAGCACATGGTTGTGGGTCTGTCTTAGGTAGATGCATTTGGTAGAGAGTTGAAAGACAACCTCACATAAAGTGAAGAAAATTAAGAATATATGCATTTGGTGAAAATGCTTGTGTGGAAGCAGACACATAGGAAAGTTACCACTGTGACTGTTAGTTCAGTTAGGGATAATTGGGAACATGTGTATACCTGTGGTGGATTCATGCTGATGTATGGCAAACCCAATACAATATTGTAAAGTAATTAATGTCCAATTAAAATAAATAAATTTATATTAAATAAATGAATATTTTTTAATAAAGTGAATTCTAAAATAAATTAGATAAGAAAATGTCACTCTTCTTTATATGAAGTAATACTATTAAAATGGTTGGTAGTCTTTATGTTCTCAGTAATGGCAGGTCTTTGGAAAGACAATTATGGAATTGTGGGAGCACTTACAAATGACTAAAAGGTAGCTTCAGTCTTGGGCTTCATATTTTCAGTCAAATAGCAGGAAGGAGTAATTTTTCCATTTAATTTAAAGATAAAAATAAAATTTTATGATTTTTACAACACACACATCTTATGTCTTGTGGGCAGGAGTTTATCACATGACTAGTGAAGGCAAGAAAAGCATAGTCATTTGGTTAGTTAGCTTACAGTGTCTATCGTTAACATTCTCTAAGTTCTTATGAACTGACCACAGCTATTGTAAAGAAAGATTCACCTCTCTTACTCTTTGCTTTAAGAACTTACATCATAGTTTCAGAAATTATCATATCAATGCATTACTTTTAAAAAGGAAAGCAAGCGAACACTTATGGAAAATGTTAGCTAACATGTGCCTGGGGGTTCAGGATGGAAAACACATGTACACCCATGGCTGATTCATGTAAATGTATGGCAAAAACTACTGCTATATTGTAAGATAATTAGCCTCCGATTAAAATAAATAAAATTTTTAAAAAAGAAAAGTCATAGTCATATGACTATGACTACATGGCTATATGGCTACATGAACTGGGACATGGTGTTTAGGATGTAAACCCTACATCCAACTGTCTTGAGTAAATAAAGTTTGTTGAAAATGTTTTCAGTCAATCCTTTTGATTCTAGTGACATCAGCACTCTACTATCAAAGACACTCAAGCACCTAATTCTTGGGCCTTTATAGGGATCCTCAGTGAGAAAACCCTACTAGATTTCTACCACCACCAAGAAAAAAACTCAAATAATTCACTTTTGCTTTCTGATCTTCTAAATCAATGACAACTCATTTGTCTTCATTCCACCTTCCAAATTTTTGCTAACGTTTCTCTGTCAGCTGTCCACTTCTGCATGTCCTCAGTGTTTTTTTTTTTTTTTAATCCATCTATTTTAATTTGGTTTTGGAAGAAAACACAAAAAGTGTTTTCAACTGCCATGCTTATTTTTTAATAATGCCTCTAGTGTTTGTATACAATTTAAGGATTATTGTTGCCCCCAACTAAATTTATGAAATATCAGTTTCATGTAGTTGGAGAAGAGAAAAATCTGTGAGGTCATCTATGCCATATCCATTTACATGAATACCTAAAGGGCTCTTTGCATGAAGAAAAACAATTGTTAAACTTGATGACTGATTTTTGCTAATCATAAGAAAGAATTTTCCAGTTGTCAGAATTACTTAGAAAAAAATGCATTGAAATGCACTGAATTCCCTTTGTGAGCATAGTTAACTACCTGATGCCCACTAGTGAGTAATACTAGAACTCACAGTGGAATTGGAAACCTTCTAAAGAGTGAATTTCTGGAATATTTGAGAAAGACTCATCAATTAATTCAACAAGTATATAATGAGAACCCATTAAGTCCAAAATTGGGTTCTAAGTCTCCCAGCAGTTATAAAAGATCTAGAAAAGAGGCACTAATCAGACACTATCTTAAATGAATATGTACTTTGTGCTTTGCATTGAGTTAAGCATTTTATGTATTTTTTTCTTATTTAGTCATTACAGCGACTCAAGTTTGTTCATCTCTAATTTAGTAGTGAGGAAATCAAGGTTTAGGAAAGTTCATTATCTTGCCCAAAGCTACACAGTAGTATGTAGCCAAACCAGTATTTTTAACCAGATCTGTCCAGCATCATATATAGAAAACTATAAAACACTGATTAAATAAATCAAAGATGACACAAATGGAGAAATATACCATGTTCATGGACTGGAAGAATCAATATAGTGAAAATGAGTATACTACCCAAAGCAATCGATAGATTCATTGCCGTCCCTATCAAGCTGCTAATGGTATTTTTCACAGAACTAGAACAAATAATTTCATAATTTGTATGGAAATACAAAAAACCTCGAATAGCCAAAGCAATCTTGAGAAAGGAGAATGGACCTGGAGGAATCAACCGGCCTGACTTCAATCTCTACTACAGAGCAACAATCATCAAGACAGTATGGTACTGGCACAAAGACAGAAAAATAGATCAATCGAACAAAACAAAAGCCCAGAGGTAAATCCATGCACCTATGGTCACCTTATCTTCAACAAAGGAAGCAAGACTATACAGTAGAGAAAAGAGAATGTCTTTAACAAGTGGTGCTGGGAAATCTGGTCAACCACTTATAAAACACTTTCTAACACCATACACAAAAATAAACTTGAAATAGATTAAAGATCTAAATGTAAGACCAGAAACTATAAAACTCCTAGAGGAAAACATAGGCAAACCACTCTCTGACATAAATCACAGCAGGATCCTCTATGATCTGCCGCCCAGAGTAATGGAAATAAAAGCAAAAATAAACAAATGGGACCTAATTAAACTTAAAAGCTTTTGCACAATGAAAGAAAATATAAACAAAGTGAAAAGACAGCCTTCAGAATGGGAGAAAATAATAACAAATGAAGCAACTGACAAACAACTAATCTCAAAAATATACAAGCAACTCCTGCAGCTCAATTCAAGAAAAATAAATGACCCAATCAAAAAATGGCTAAAGAACTAAACAGACATTTCTCCAAAGAAGACATACAGATGGCTAACAAACACATGAAAAGATGCTCAACATCACTCATTATCAGAGAAATGCAAATCAAAACCTCAATGAGGTACCATCACACCAGTCAGAATGGCTGCAATCCAAAAGTATACAAGCAATAAATGCCGGAGAGGGTGTGGAGAAAAACCCTCTTACACTGTTGGTGGGGATGCAAACTAGTACAGCCACTATGGAGAACAGTGTGGAGATTCCTTAAAAAACTGGAAATAGAACTCCCATACGACCCAGCCATTCCACTGCTGGGCATACACACCGAGGAAACCAGAATTGAAAGAGACATGTGTACCCCAATGCTCATCGCAGCACTGTTTATAATAGCCAGGACATGGAAGCAACCTAGATGTCCATCAGCAGATGAATGGATAAGAAAGCTGTGGTACATATACACAATGGAGTATTACTCAGCCATTAAAAAGAATGCATTTGAATCAGTTCTAATGAGGTGGATGAAACTCGAGCCTATTATACAGAGTGAAGTAAGTCAGGAAGAAAAACACCAATACAGTATACTGATGCATATATATGGACTTTAGAAAGACGGTAATGATGACCCTATATGTGAGACAGAAAAGGGACACAGATGTATGGAAGAGTCTTTTGGACTCTGTGGGAGAAGGAAAGTGTGGGATGATTTGAGAGAATAGTATTGAAACATGTATACTATCATACGTGAAACAGATCGCCAGGCCAGGTTCAATGCATGAGACAGGGTGCTCAGAACTGGTGCACTGAGATGACCCTGAGGGATGGGATGGAATGGGGAGGGAGGTGGTGGGGGGTTCAAGATGGGGAACCCATTTCATGGCTGATTCATGTCAATATGTGGAAAAAGCCACTACAATGTTGTAAAGTAATTAGCCTCCAGTTAATTTTTTTTATTAAAAGGTACATTCCTTGTTCTCTCCTTTTCTCTTCTTTATTTATTTATTTTTATTTGACTTTACAATACTGTATTGGTTTTGCCATACATTGACATGGATACACCTGAATGTGTTTCCACATTTATTTATTACTTCTCGGGAGCTGTTGGAAAATGATGTGGATCAATTTAAGGAGAGAGAGGAAAAAAAGAAAGCCATTTAGTCCCTTTTCTTTTATTGTTTTTTAAGTGTTTGCCTTTAATGAAGTATAATTAACAAATAAAATTATAGATATTTAAAGTGTAAAATGTGATGAATTAGCATAAGTATACATTATGAAGTGATTACCACAATCAGGTTAATTACCAGAACAATAGTATAAAGTTTCCTTCTGTGTATGTGTATATGTCTGTGTGTGAAAAGAGTAGTTAAAGTTTACTTTTGGAAAATTTCGAGTATATAACACAGTATTATTAATTATAATCACCATGGTATACATTAGATCCTCAGAGCTTCTTCATCTTATAACTGAAGCCTTGTGCTCCTTGACTTCCATCTCTTCATCTTCCACAACCCCTAACTCTTGATAACCACTGTTAAACTCTGTCTTGCTATGAGTTAGATTTTTTTTTAATTCAAATTATGAGTGAGAGTATACAGTGTTTTCTCTATCTTACTGATTTAATAAGCATCAGATCAGACCAGATGAGATCAGTCACTCAGTCGTGTCCGACTCTTTGCAACCCCATGAATCGCAGCACGCCAGGCCTCCCTGTCCATCACCAACTCCTGGAGTTCACTCAAACTCACCTCCATCGAGTCAGTGATGCCATCCAGCCATCTCATCCTCTGTCATCCCCTTCTCCTCCTGCCCCCAATCCCTCCCAGCATCAAAGTCTTTTCCAATGAGTCAGCTCTTCGCATGAGGTGGCCAAAGTACTGGAGTTTCAGCTTTAGCATGATTCCTTCCAAAGAAATCCCAGGGTTGATATCCTTCAGAATGGACTGGTTGAATCTCCTTGCAGTCCAAGGGACTCTCAAGAGTCTTCTCCAACACCACAGTTCAAAAGCATCAATTCTTTGGCACTCAGCTTTCTTCAAAGTCCAACTCTTGCATCCATACGTGACCACTGGAAAAACCACAGCCTTGACTAGATGGACCTTTGTTGGCAAAGTAATGTCTCTGTTTTCAATATGCTATCTAGGTTGGTCATACCTTTTCTTCCAAGGAGTAAGCATCTTTTAATTTCATGGCTGCAGTCACCATCTCCAGTGATTTTGGAACCCCCCCAAATAAAGTGTGACACTGTTTCCACTGTTTCCCCATCTATTTCCCGTGAAGTGATGGGACCAGATGCCATGATCTTAGTTTTCTGAATGTTGAGCTTTAAGCCAACTTTTTCACTCTCCTCTTTCACTCTCATCAAGAGGCTTTTTAGTTGCTCTTTACTTTCTCCCATAAGGGTGGTGTCATCTGCTTATCTGAAGTTATTGATATTTCTCCCAGCAATCTTGATTCCAGCTTGTGCTTCTTCCAGCCCAGTGTTTCTCATGATGTACTCTGCGTATGTTAAATAGCATAAGGTCCTCTAGATTCATCCCTGTTGTTGCAGATTGAGGGATTTCCTTCTTATGGCTGAATATTCATACACACATATATATATATATATGTGTGTGTGTGTGTGTGTGTGTGTGTGTGTGTGAATATTATAGGTGAAAGTGAGTCACTCCGTCATGTCCGACTCTTTGTGTCCCCGTAAACTATATAGTCCTTGAAATTCTCCAGGCCATAAGACTGGAGAGGGTAGCCTTTCCCTTCCCCAGGGGATCTTCCCAACCCAGGGATCAAACCCAAGTTTCCTGCATTGCAGGTGAATTCTCTACTAGCTGAACCACAAGGGAAGTCCAATATTATATGTAAAATTACATATACGTGTGTGTGTGTGTTACACATACATCCATCTTTATCTTCTTTATTCATTTATCTGGTGATGAACATCTCCATATCTTGGTTATTGTGGATAATGCTGAAATGAAGATCAATGAAGATGGAAGCATAAATATCTGTCTATTGTTTCCTTCAGATATATATCTCAAAGCTGGGTCATACGGTGTTATTCTGTTTTCAATTTTTCTGTGCACCTCAATCCTATTTTCCATTATGGCTTTACCAATTTACATTTCCATACTTAGGTACCTCATGGACACTTTATTTGTTGTATTTTTGATAAAAGCCATCCTAATATTAACATTTATAAGGTGATATTTCACTATGATTTTTATTTGCATTTCCCTGGTGATTAATGGTGTAGAGCATCTTTAAATGTACCTTTTGGCCCTTTTTATGTTTTCTTAATATCTATTCAGGATTTTTACCCTAGTGGATTACTTTATTTTTATATAGGTTTCACAAGTTCTTCAATATTTTGTATATTAGCTTCTTGTCAGATGTGAGGCTTGCAAATATTTTCTCCCATTCTGTAGGATGCCTTTTCAGTTTTCTTGATGGTTTCCTTTGCCTTGCTCAAACTTTCATTTGATACAATCCTACTTGTTTATTTTTCTCTTTTTGCCTCTATTTTTGATATCATATCCAAAAAAAAAGTCATTTCCAAGGTAAAAGTCAAGGAAATTTTTGCTTTATCCTCCTAGAAGTTTTAAGGTATGTTTAAAAATTTAATCAATTTTGAGCTAACATTTGTGAGTGGCCCAAATTGTTGTTTGTCATGTGTATATCCAGTTTTACCAACACCATTTACCAAAATGACTGTATTTTCCCTATTGTGTGTTCCTGCTTGAAAGTATTGTGTCAGTTTGTATCTGGGGTCTGTATTCTGTTTCACTGATCTATATGTCTTTTCTTATGCCAGTACTATACTCTTTTGATTAAACTTTTACATTAAAAATGATAAGAATTTGATGAAGGAAGTTGAGAAAGATACTAATAAATTGAAACCAAGTTGATACTGTTTGAATCAAAATCAGGTAACACTGTTTGAACTTTGTGGATGCACCTATACATGGACATTTTTCAATAAATAGATTTGTGGGTTTGCATATTCAGGTCCAACAAACCAAGGAAATTTCAAAAATCGATCCAAGGAAAATAATGAGTTTAAGCATATTTCCTCCTCTTGTGACTTTTAGAAGTATGAGAAAGTTTCTATTGATTCTTATATGCATTTTTGTTGGAATTCACCCATAAACCAATAGGACCAGTAATTTTTTTGTGTACGTAAGGGTTGTTATTTTTTTCCTTCAATTTCTGATTGAAACTTTTACTTAATATTGGTCTGTTCAGGTTTGCTATTACTTCATGATGCAGTCTTGCTAGATTATATGTTTCTAGGAGTTTGTTCATTTCATATAGTTCATCCAGGATATTGGCATAGTAATTATAGCTGTTCATAATAATCTCTCATGATCATTTGGATTTTTGTGTTATCATTATAATTTCTCATAAGGCATTTCTAATTTTATTTATTTGAGTTTACTATCTTTTGTCTCAGCCTATCTAAAAGTTTGTCAATTTTATCTATAAAGAAAAAACAAAACTAAAACATAGCCCTTGCTTTCTCTGATTTTTTTTTCTATTATTTTTCTGTTCTCTGTTTTATTTATTTTTCATATCTTTGCTTTTTCCTCCCTTTGCCAACTTTGGACTTAGTTTGCTCTTTATTTTTTTTCTTTAATTGAAACATAGTTAATTTACAATGTTGTGTTAATTTCAGGTGTATAGAAAAGTGATTCGGTTATTTTTTCAGATTATTTTTCATTTTAGGTTGTTACAAGTTATTGAGTATAGTTCCCTCTGCTAGACACTAAACCTTGCTGCCTATCTATTTTACAGTAGTAATTTGTATTGGTTAATCCCTTAACCCTAATTTATCCCACCCCCAACATCTTTCCCCTTCGTGCCTGTAAGTTTGTTTTCTGTCAGTTTCTATTTTGTTTATAAATTCATAAGTATTAATATTTGATTGCACATGTACGTAGTTTCATATAAATATTTGTCTGACTTACTAATATAAATTATCATATTATTAATATTATAATTTCTAGGTCCATCCATATTGCCATAATGGCATTATTTCACTCTTTTTTATGGCTGAAAATATTCCAAGGATATATATGTATTTTTTCACAACGCAAAGACATGTACCATAACACTACTTCATTATTCATTTATCTGTTGATGCACACTTAGGTTGTTTCCATGTCTTGCCCATTGTAAATAGTGCTGCTGTGAACATTGGAGTGCATGCAGCTTTTCAAATTAGTTTTTTTTTTTTTTTTTTTTTTATACCCAGGAGTGGATTCTCCAGGTAATATGGTAGTTCTACTTTTATGTATTTAAAGAGCCTCTATATTGTTCTCCATAGTGGCTGCTTCAGTTTACATTTCCACTAACAATGTTGGAGGGTTACCTTTTTCTCCATATCCTCTACAGAGTTAATTATTTGTAGACTTCTTGGTGAGAGCCATTCTAACTGGTCTGATGTGATACTACTTTATTATGGTTTTGATTTTTATTTCTCTAATGAATAGACATGCTGAGCTTTTTATGTGCTTATTGGCTATTGGTATGTCTTTTGAGGGATATGTATATTTAGGTCTTCTGGTCATTTATTTAGTTTTTTATATTGAATTATATGAGTCATTTGCATATTTTGCATATTAAACCATTTTTGGCCACATTGTTTGCAAGTATTTTCTCCTATTCATTATGCTCTCTTTTTTGTTTTCTTGAATTTTTTTCTTGGATCTGCAAAAACTTTTAAGTTTAATTAGGTCTGATTTGTTTATTTTTGTTTTTATTTCTTTTGCCTTGGGAGAGATTTGGATCCATTCTTGGTTTTATAGTTTCTTGAAGTGTAAAGATGGATAGTTTATCTGAGGTGTTTTTTCTTTATTTTTTCTTAATGTAGACATATATAATTATAAACTTCTCTCTTAGAACTGCTTTGGTTTATCTGAGAAATCTTGGTATGTTGGGTTATCATTTTTGTTTGTTTCTAGATATTTTTTGATTTCCCTTTTGATTTCATTTTGAATCGTTGGTTTTTCAGGAGTGTATTTGATTTGCACATATTTGACTTTTACATTCTTCCTCTTGTTATTGCTTTCTATATTCATAACAGTGTGATCAGAAAAGATACATGGTATGACTTCAATTCTTAAATTTGTGAAGAAATGTTTTCTGACCTAACATAGGATCTATACTGAGAATTTTCCTTGTGTACTTGAGAAGAATGTATACTCTGCTGCTGTTGGATGGAATGCTTGTATATGTAAATTAGGTCAGTTTGGTCTAACATATAGTTTAAGGTCATTGTTTCCTTATTGATTTCCTATCCAAATGATCTATCTTTTAGTTCAGATAGTGCAGTATTGAAGCACCCTACTATTATTGTATTGTTGTCTATTTTTCCCTTCAGATCTGTTAGTATTTGTTTAATACATTTTGGTGCTCCAAATTTTGGCTCATATTTACAGTTATATTCTGTTCATGAATCGACAATTTTATTATTATAAAACGTCTTCCCTCATAGCTTAGTGGGAAAAGAGTCTGACTGCAATTCAGGAGACCTGTGTTCAATCCCTGGGTTGTGAAGATGCCCTGGAGAAGGAAATGGAAACCCACTCCAGTATTCTTTCCTAGAGAATCCCATGAACAGAGGAGCCTGTCGGGCTCCAGTTTATGGGGTCACAGAGTCGGACATGACTGAGTGAATAAGCACACAGGATGGATTATTATATAATGACTTTTTTCAACTCTTCTTACAGGCATTTGCTTAAAGTCTTTTTGCCACATATAAGTAGAGCTATCTCAGTGTTTTTGGGGTTTCATTTGCATAGACTATCTTTTTCCATCTCATCACTTTCCCTCTGTGTGTCCTTAAAGCTATAATGATGCACTTTTAGGGAGCATATCAGTTCAGTTCAGTCACTCAGTCGTGTCCAACTCTTTGTGACACCATGAATCGCAGCACGCCAGGCCTCTCTGTCCATCGCCAACTCCCAGAGTTCACTCAGACTCAGGTCCATCGAGTCGGTGATGCCATCCAGCCATCTCTTAATCTGTTGTCCCCTTCTTCTCCTGCTCCCAATCCCTCCCAGCATCAGTGTCTTTTCCAATGAGTCAACTCTTCACATAAGGTGGTCAAAGTACTGGAGTTTCAGCTTTAGCATCATTCCTTCCAAAGAAATCCCAGGGTTGATCTCCTTCAGAATGGACTGGTTGGATCTCCTTGCAGTCCAAGGGACACTCAAGAGTCTTCTCCAACACCACGGTTCAAAACAATCAATACTTCAGCGCTCAGCCTTCTTCACAGTCCAGTTCTCACATCCATACATGACCACAGGAAAAATCATAGCCTTGACTAGACGGACCTTAGTTGGCAAAGCAATGTCTCTGCTTTTGAATATACTATCTAGGTTGGTCATAACTTTTCTTCCAAGGAGTAAGCGTCTTTTAATTTCATGGCTGCAGTCACCATCTGCAGTGATTTTGGAGCCCCAAAAAATGAAGTCTGACACTGTTTCTACTGTTTCCCCATCTATTTCCCATGAAGTGATGGGACCGGATGCCATGATCTTCGTTTATGAATGTTGAGTTTTAAGCGAACTTTTTCACTCTCCTCTTTTACTTTCATCAAGAGGCTTTTTAGTTCCTCTTCACCTTCAGCCATAAGGGTGGTGTCATCTGCATATCTAAGCTCATTGATATTTCTTCCGGCAATCTTGATTCCAACTTGTGTTTCTTCTAGTCCAGCATTTCTCATGATGTACTCTGCATATAAGTTAAATAAGCAGGGTGACAATATACAGCCTTGATGTACTCCTTTTCCTATTTGGAACCGGTCTGTTGTTCCATGTCCAGTTCTAACTGTTGCTTCCTGGCCTGCATACAGATTTCTCAAGAGGCACATCAGGTGGTCTGGTATTCCCATCTCTTTCAGAATTTCCCAGAGTTTCTTGTGATCCACACAGTAAAAGGTTTTGGCATAGTCAATAGGGCAGAAATACATGTTTTTCTGGAACTCTCTTGCTTTTTCCATGATCCAGCGGATGTTGGCAATTTGATCTCTGGTTCCTCTGCCTTTTCTAAAACCAGCTTGAACATCAGGAAGTTCTTGACTCACGTATTGCTGAAGCCTGGCTTGGAGAATTTTGAGCATTACTTTACTAGCAAGTGAGATGAGTGCAATTGGGTGGTAGTTTGAGCATTCTTTGGCATTGCCTTTCTTTGGGATTGGAATGAAAACTGACCTTTTGCAGTCCTGTGGCCACTGCTGAGTTTTCCAAATTAGCTGGCATATTGAGTGCAGCACTTTCATAGCATCATCTTTCAGGATGTGAAGTAGCTTTACTGGAATTCCATCACCTCCACTAGCTTTGTTTGTAGTTATGCTTTCTAAGGCCCACTTGACTTCACATTCCAAGATGTCTGGCTCTAGGTGAGTGATCACACCATCATGATTATCCAGGTCATGAAGATCTTTTTTGTCCAGTTCTTCCGTGTTTCTTGTCATCTCTTCTTAATATCTTGTGCTTCTGTTAGGTGCATACCATTTCTGTCCTTTATCGAGCCCATCTTTGCATGAAATGTTCCCTTGGTATCTCTAATTTTCTTGAAGAGATCTCTAGTCTTTCCCAATCTGTTCTTTTCCTCTATTTCGTTGCACTGATCACTGAGGAAGACTTTCTTTTCTCTTTTTGCTATTCTTTGGAACTCTGCATTCAGATGCTTATATCTTTCCTTTTCTCCTTTGTTTTTCGCCTCTCTTCTTTTCACAGCTATTTGTAAGGCCTCCCCAGACAGCCATTTTGATTTTTGCATTTCTTTTCCATGGGGATGATCTTGATTCCTGTCTCATGTACAGTGTCACGAACCTCCATCAATAGTTCATCAGGCACTGTATCTGTCAGATCTAGTCCCTTAAATCTATTTCTCACTTCCACTGTATAATCATAAGGGATTTGATTTAGGTCATACCTGAATGGTCTAGTGGTTTTCCCTACTTTCTTCAGTTTCAGTCTGAATTTGGTAATAAGGAGTTCGTGATCTGAGCCACAGTCAGCTCCTGGTCTTGTTTTTGTTGACTGTATAGAGCTTCTCCATCTTTTGCTGCAGAGAATATCATCAATCTGATTTCGGTGTCGACCATCTGGTGCTGTGCATGTGTAGAGTCTTCTCTTGTGTTGTTGGAAGAAGGTGTTTGCTATGACCAGTGCATTTTCTTGGCAAAACTCTATTAGTCTTTGCCCTGCTTCATTCCGCATTCCAAGGCCAAATTGCATTCCAGTCCTCTGTAATGAAAAGGACTTCTTTTTTGGGTGTTAGTTCTAAAAAGTCTTGTAGTTCTTCATAGAACCCTTCAACTTCAGCTTCTTCAGCATTACTGGTTGGGGCATAGACTTGGATTCCTGTGATATTGAATGGTTTGCCTTGGAGACGAACAGAGATCATTCTGTCGTTTTTGAGACTGCATCCAAGTACTGCATTTCAGACTCTTTTGTTGACCATGATGCCTACTCGATTTCTTGTGAGGGATTCCTGCCCGCAGTAGTAGATATAATGGTCATCTGAGTGAAATTCACCCATTCCAGTCCATTTTAGTTCGCTGATTCCTAGAACATTGATGTTCAATCTTTCCATCTCCTGTTTGACCACTTCCAATTTGCCCTGATTCATGGACCTGACATTCCAGGGTCCTATGCAATATTGCTCTTTACAGCATCGGACCTTTCTTCTATCACCAGTCACATCCACAACTGGGTATTGTTTTTGCTTTGGCTCCATCCCTTCATTCTCTCTGGTTATTTCTCCACTGATGTCCAGTAGCATGTTGGGCATCTACTGACCTGGGAAGTACCTCTTTCAGTATCCTACCGTTTTGCCTTTTCATACTGTTCATGGGGTTCTCAAGGCAAGAATACTGAAGTGGTTTGCCATTCCCTTCTCCAGTGGACCACATTCTGTCAGCTCTCTCCACCATGACCCGCCTGTCCTGGGTTGCCCCGCGGGCATGGTTTAGTTTCATTGAGTTAGACAAGACCTTGGTCCTAGTGTGATTAGAATGACTAGATTTCTGTGAGTATGGTTTCAGTGTGTCTGCCCTCTGATGCCCTCTTGCAAAACCTACCATCTTACTTGGGTTTCTCTTACCCCACGCTCAAGGTAAGAGAAACCCAAGGCAGCATATAGTTGGGTATTGTTCATTTATCCATCCAGCCACACTATGCCTTTTGATTGGCAAATTTATTACATTTACATTTAAATTAATTATTCATTGATGAGGATTTAATAACACCTTCTTATTAATTGTTTTCTGACAAATTTTGTGGTTCCTCTATTTGTGGTGTCATCTACATATCTGAGGTTATTGATACTTCTCCCAGCAATCTTGATCCCAGCTTGTGTTTCTTCCAGCCCAGCATTTCTCATGATGTACTCTGCATGTAAGTTAAATTAGCACGGTGACAACATACAGCTATGAATGTAGAGAATGATAATTTAGAAAATGGCAGAGGTCAACCTGAATGATCTACTGCAGTAGCAGCTGTGGACAAATAGTAGGAGCTTGTGGCAATCTAAGATAGATGTGGAAAGCAAAGAAAATAGGGTATCAAAATCTTTATATATTCCTCTTTACTTTTAATGTGATCATCATTCCTTTCCACTTCCTGTTATTCCTGTTGGAGAAAGGCAAATTTGGCAAAATCGTCTGTTGTTATAAAGAAGAGGGATGAGCTGCTTTTTCTATTTCAATTCTGCTCTCTTATATCTGTATAGCGCCTGTGACTTTTCTACACCCAATCTTCTCTCTGACTCTACTACTGAAGATTCTTGTTTTCTTATCTATTTCCAACTCATCTATTATGCTGAGTTTCTAAGGGATCACACCTACAGAAATAGAAATACTGGTAGAGAGGTGAGATCTGATTCAGCAGGATTTTAAACTTCACATACTATAGCATAGCTGACAGTTGTCTTATATTTTCAAGACACATGAAGAGGATATGAGTGACATATTAGTGTACCTCATGGGTACAATAAAAGGCTTAAGGTTAAAATGTTATTTAATCTGTGCTGTGCTTAGTCACTCAGTCATGTGTGACTCTTTGTAACACCATGAACTGTAGCCTGCCAGACTCCTCTGTCCATGGGTATTCTCCAGACAAAAATACTGGAGTGGGTTGCCATGCGCTCTTGCAGTTAACTGTTCTAGTCCTATAGGAAATACTTTAAACCTGATGAGCTACCAGTGTTTTTAAAAACCCTTAAACAGTGTGGGAATTCCTTAAAAAACTGGAAACAGAATTGTCTTGTGACCCAGCAATCCCACTGCTGGGCATACACACCGAGGAAACCAGAATTGAAAGAGACACGTGTACCCCAATATTCATCACAGCACTGTTTATAATAGCCAGGACATGGAAGTTATCTAGATGTCCATCAGCAGATGAATAGATAAGAAAGCTGTGGTACATATAGACAATGGAGCCATTAAAAAGAATACATTTGAATCATTTCTAATGAGTTGGATTTAACTGGAGCCTATTATACAGAGTGAAGTAAGCCAGAAAGAAAAACACCAATACAGTATACTAATGCATATATACGGAATTTAGAAAGATGGTAACGATAACTCTGTATGCGAGACAGCAAAAGAGACACAGATGTATAGAACAGTCTTTTGGACTCTGTTGGAGAGGAAGAGGGTGGGACGATTTGGGGGAATGGCATGGAAACATGTATAATATCATATAAGAAACAAATCACCAGTCCAGATTCAATACAGGATGCTTGGGGCTGGTGCACTGGGATGACCTGGAGGGATGATACAGGGAAGGAGATGGGAGGGGGTTTCAGGATGGGGAACACGTGTACACCCGTGGCAGATTCATGTTAATGTGTGCCAGAACCAATACAATATTGCAAAGTAATTAGCCTCCTATTAAAATAAATAAATTTAAAAAAGCTTAAAGATTAGTAAATATATATTATCATTATAATAACAAAATCAGCCTAATATTTACAGAAACTTGCTATAAAAATGCCTTGGTAGTTCCTGAAACTAAAGAAAACACCCTATAAAAAATGAAAATAATTTCACAGTACATTCATATATTCAATGAAACAAAAAAAATTTTTGCATTCCTTGCATGCATGCTCAGTCATATCAAACTCGTTTGTAACCCTATGGACTATAACATGCCAGGCTCCTCTGTCCGTGAAATTTCCCAGGCAAGAATACTGGAGTGGGTTGCCATTTTCTTCTTCAGAGGATCTTTGTGATCCAGAGATCAAACCTGTGTCTTCTACAAGTCTCCTACATTGGCAAGTGGATTCTTTACCACTGTGCCACCGTAAGCCTTTTACAAAATCTTCTAGATCCTATGCTAAACTTAGTTGCACTGTTTTTTTGAATTTAGAATATGCCAAACACATCTCTTTCAACAATAATTTTAAATTTTTGAGGAATTTATTTATTGTCTGGAAAGAGAGGCTTTTGGAAGACATGACTGTCTTTAAATACTTGAAAAGCTATCATTACAGATAGCAAACTTTATCAAGTTTCTTTCATTGAAAACATTTAAAGCAGAAGCTGTGTAAAATCTTAGGATACTGTAAGCAGAACACTTAGATAGGTGATTGAATTTGTTGACATATACTTCTCATTCTGTTCTATGTTTTCAAGGATTGTATTGTGGTTTTTAAAGACATCACTCTGTGTTTCTGAACAATAAACAGAAGAGACAGAGATGGCTAAGTGAGGTTTTTATGAAATATTTTAAGCAGTGTTAAAAAAAAGAGTGTGGCTTTATCCAGGAAAAATAGTGCCATCTAAGTTTTATTTACAAAATAAGTTCCATTACTCAAATACCCTTTCCTCACATTCTCCTGAAAGACCAACATATTATAGTTATAGGCTGAGAAACTGCCATCCTTAGAGCTATTGCTTATCCAAATTATAACATTCAATTAACTCCTTGCTATTACAAGTGGGTTATACATGACTATGGAGGATTAACGCACATTGAAAGAGAGTTACACTTATGTATTTAGTGTCCAATAATTACTTTGAATAATTTAATAATTTACCTTGAAAAAATGGTAATGAGATTAAATTACATCATTATGTATTTCTCTGTCATTTGAAGTTAGCATACTCACTATAATCTAATGAAAATATATTCTAGTATTACACTGTAAATTATTCTTTTAGGAACTATTTTAATGTTACCAATTTACAACTTTTCAACAGCTAATGTGAAAGATATGATATTAATGATATAAATTAATAAAGTATATTAATAAGAAGAAAGGAAAAAGAAGGGGATGCAGACAGAGGAAGGGAAAGAAAGAAAAATGAAATAAAGGTCAAGAAGGAGGAGAAGGTAGTGGAGGAGAAAGAGACAGAAAAGGAAGAGAAGGAGGAGGAGAATCTGTTCTAATGCTTTCTTCTCATTTAATTCTACCTTCTCCAGGCCCTTTATCCTCTTTTCACTCTAGTATATCCAGCATGTTTTGTCAGCTCTGTGAGGCAGATATCTATGCTTACATGGTAAAATAAACAGGAGAATTTTGTTTTCTTTGTATTTTTCCTTGCTGATACCCAAGCATAAGCAAAAATGTACAGAAGCAAATGAGCCAAATGATTATGGGTAATTAGCTGGTGGAATATATGAAAGCAAAGTGTTTGCTATAAATAATAGAAACAGTGTTTTGGAGGTTTTTTGTTTCTTTTTTCTTTATAAAATTATGTTATCATTAAAGTATATCTGGAGCCAGCAGTTAGGACACTCACTGAAATTTAGCCAATTAGAAATCAACTATGAGCATTTCTGCAAGAAGTTTTCTAGAATGTTCAAGTAGTTTTGCAATCTTAAAAATGATGAAATTTCATCATGATATTTATCTATTGATATTAAAAGAAAGCAAAAATTTAATCTCTTAAATGGTAACCTTTAAATTAGTTTTTTGTCATAGTATTTGTTATCATTTTGAACTCTATAATGTGGTAATTGATCTCATTGTTATTGTGTACCAATTTCAAGATACATAATTTGCTTGACTGTCATTTATCACACTTTATAATCTCTGTTGATGATGATTACAGCTTTAATGTAGTTCTGTTTTGATTAGTGTAATGTCATTTCCAAGTTTCATTATCTTCAAAGGATATAAGAATTGTGTCTCTTTTCCTGTCAAGTCTTACACTTTACATGAACACCAAATTCTCTTCAAAGTGTCTATTAAAACAAGTTTTATTAAGCAACGCTTGTTTAAATACAATGTGATGTCATCTTGAAAAATCGAATATGTAATAATAAGAATCTTCAAGTAGTTTTAAGAGCTAACATATCTAGGTTAGTTGCATTCAGTCCCTCAGTCATATCTGACTGTTTGCAACCCCGTGGACTGCAACACGCCAGGCTCCCCTGTCCATTACCAGCTCCCAGAACTTGCTCAAACTCATGTCCATTGAGTTGATGATGCCATCCAACAATCTCATCCTTTGTCGTCCCCTTCTCCTCCTGCCTTCAATCTTTCCCAGGATCAGGGTCTTTTCCAATGAGTCAGTTCCTCATATCAGGTGGCCAAAGTATTGGACTTTCAGCTTCAGCATCAGTCCTTCCAATGAATATTCAGGACTGATTTCCTTTAGGATGGACTGGTTTGATCTCCTTGCAGTCTAAGGGACTCTCAAGAGTCTTCACCAGCACTACAGTTCAAAAGCATCAATTCTTTGGTGCTCAGCTTTCTTTATGGTTCAACTCTCACATCCTTACATGTCTACTAGAAAAACCATAGCTTTGACTAGATGAACCTTTGTCGATAAAGTAATGTCTCTGCTTTTTAATATGCTGTCTACATTGGTCATAGCTTTTCTTCCAAGGAGCAAGCATCTTTTAATTTCATGGCTATAGTCACCATCTGCAGTGATTTTGGAGCTCAAGAAAATAAATTCTGTCATGGTTTACATTGTTTCCTCATCAATTTGCCATGAATTGATGAGACCTGATGCCATGATCTTAGTTTTTGCTTGTTGAGTTTTAAGCCAGATTTTTCTCTCTCCTCTTTTACTTTCATCCGGGGGCTCTTTACTTCCTTTTTCCCTTCTGCCATAAGAGCGGTGCCATCTGTCTATCTGAAGTTACTGATGTTTCTCACAGCAATCTTGATCCCAGCTTGTGCTTCATCCACCCAGCATTTTGCATAATGTACTCTGCATATAAGTTAAATAAGCAGGATGACAATATACATCCTTGATGTACTCCTTCCCCAATTTGGGACCAGTCAGTTGTTCCATGTCTGTTTCTAACTGTTGCTTCCTGACCTGTATACAGATTTCTCAGGAGGCAAGTAAGGTGGTCTGGTATTCCCATCTGTTTAAGAATTTTCCACAGTCTGTTGTTATATCCACACAGTCAAAGACTTTAGCATTGTCAATGAAGCAGAAGTAGATGTTTTTTTCTGGAATCCTCTTGATTTTTCCATGATCCAGAGGATGTTAGCAATGTGATCTCTTGTTCCTCTGCCTTTTCTAAATCCAGCTTGAAAATCTGGGAGTTCTTGGTCCACGTACTAATGAAGCCTCTCTTGGATAATTTTGATCTTAGCCTGACTTGGAGAATTTTGAGCATCACTTTGCTAGTGTGTGAGATGAATGCAGTTGTAATGTAGCATTGCCCTTCTTTGTTATTGGAATGAAAACTGACCTTTAGAATTTCACTAGTTCGTGAAATTTGCAGAAAAAAGGAGGCTAAATATATATCACTTGTTCTTGTTTACATTCTCAGGGCGTGGAAACATCTTTACTGGTATTTGGGTTCTTTATTTAGTTGCCAAATTCTCATGCAGGCATCATAAAAGAGCAAGATTTACATACTCAGATCTAGATTGTATCTGCAGTTTTACTACTTTCTACTATTTTTTCCCCCTTAGAAAACTTACTCATTTTATGATTCTGAATCCCTGATCTATATAATGCAGATAATGACATCAAGTTCTTAGAGTTACTGTGAGGTGATAATGTACAGAAAAGGACCTAATATGTTGTCTGACTTAATTGGATTCAACCTATGTTGTCTCTTCCTGCCTTTATAATTTTATCAAGATATTTCTGTACCATTAATTATGATTGTTAGCGTTTTGTGTCTTTATTTTCTATTGAAATTGTTTTATTTTCACAAAATTTCTGTTAATTATGATAAACTAGGAGTAGATTATTTGGTAGGGTAAGAAATAGTGTATCACCCAGCCCTTTTTTTTTTTTTAAACTCTGTTGTTATTCCTGGGATACATACACACATTGTGTATTGTAACATTTTCAAATCATCTCATAAGGAAGATTATATTATTTGGCAATCAGGTGGTAGACATTGCTAGCTACCCACTTAATATTATATCCTTTTCTGTTCTTCCTCAGTGACATATATTTATTCATTTGGATAATCACCAACATAATCAACAGAAAATACTTAATTTTTCTAACCTTTTTTGAAGCTTTGAAATATTCTTGTCTCCTCCTGTATATTCGATCTTCACCAAATTATGAACATTTTGCTACAGTTATCTGAAGCTTTTTTTTTTTTTTTCTCTTTTAATGCTTCCTGTACCTAGTCATGGGCTTCCCTGGTTGCTCATAAGGTAAAGAATCCTCCTGCAATGAGGGAGACTTGAGTTGGATCCCTGGGTCAGGAAGATCCCCTGGAAGAGGGTACGGCAATCCACTCCAGTATTCTTGCCTCGAGAATTCTATGGACAGAGAAACCTGGCAGGCTGCAGTCCATGGGATCTCAAAGAGTTGAACCCAACTGAGCAACTAAGAACATACCTAGTCATACCTTTCTTTGATTCACTGAAGAACCCTTCTCTTTCCTTTTATTTTAATGGGTCATATTTTCTTTTAATCGAAATGTTTCCCAGATTTCAACAGCATTTCTCAAGAAGTATCAACCACTGTCACAGATCTAATTTTAACTTTATATGGTCATGAAATAATTGATAGAAAACTACATTTTGATAACAAACATGCTAAGTCATGTCTGGCTCTTTTGCAACCCCATGGACTGTAGCCTGCCAGGATCCTCTGTCCATGGGATTTCCCAGGCATGGACACTGAGTGGGATGCCATTTCCTTCTCCAGGGAATCTCCTAATCCAGGGATTGAACTCACATCTTGCACCCTTCTCATAATTAGCTTTCACAAAACTATCATGATTATGACTGGTATAGCTTTATTTTGCTGCAGTAATCTTGGCTAAGTATCTATGTTTTCTTATATGGGTGATTGTAGTTTCCTTGTGACATTACACTACTAAGTGGTTTTAAAATATAGATCCATTTATAATCGCCTTTGTTGATGATACTACTCCTTTCCTCAGAATTGCATAGTGACTATCTGCAACAGTCCAAAAAAAAAAAAAAAAAAAAGGAGCTGGATATTTTTCAATACTCCCGTGATGATTTTCCTTCATGTTTAAAATGTAAACATGCACTTACTGGACACTTACTGAGTGCTAGGAACCTTATTTAATTTATTTAATCTTTATACAATTTCAGGAAAAATAGATGTTATTATTCTTATTTTAAAGGTAAAGATACAGAGACTTGCACAATTTAGGGAAAATGCCTTGTAAAATAGTAGATTTTGAATACAAATGTTTGTCCTTATAATTCTAAAGCAGGTGATCATCTTTCCTTTTTACTAAAATTTATATGTATATATGACCAGAAAGATGAAGTCTCGCATTACTGGATGAGCACCTGGGCTCTGAAACAATACCAGGTTACCAGAAACTTAACATGGGTAGCCTCCTCAAAGTGCTTGGGAAGTAATGTAATTAAAACAAAATAAAACAAAACAAAAAAACATAGAGTTGGTATTTCTTATTATAATTCCACTTTCTGTACAGAAAGAGGTGTTACTTCAGTCATATGTTGGGTCTGGAGACTGAGTAGGGAAGAAATGGATTCCTTTTCTAGCTGCTGGATGTTTTATGTAGGAGATAGTGAGACTCCGTTTCCAAAAATATCAGAAAGTATGTTTTTAATCATTGGAACTGAAAGATGCAAACAGGCTTTGCAAAGACCGTTTCTCCTCTACTAGATAGATCCTTCTTATGTTTAGTAAGTGGTATCTATATGTGTCTGCTTCTTGTAGTAATCACTGATGAAATGCTTTCTTGGCAATATTCTTTAACTTTTGGTAGTTTCATTAAATTTCATTATGCATTTAAGAATGTTGATAATTTCATATAATTTCATATGATACTGCTATCAGAGCATAACTGTTATGTAGTAGGCATTTTATCTAAGATATTCTAGCCATCAAGTTTATTTTATAGCCAATATCTGCAGATCTGTGTATACAGTTAACAATGCTCTCTTTCCAAATATGTCACTAATTCTTACCTATAGAACATTTCAAAAATAATAGGTCTAAAATTGTTACTATAACTCATTTAATAAAGTGGAGTAAAAATATAAATATGTGAGAGATAATTTTTTAAAACACAGGATGTTTTTCTGCAAAATATCTGGATAAATCCATTACATTTATGGTTATCATTTTCTTCTTTTATTTAATTAAGAGTTTAGAGTGGAGGTTTTCAAAAGTTACTTCTTGCTTAACTTTTGTTAAGGATGATATTTTGGCAGTAATGGGATATAAACTATATATTTAAGACAGTAAAATAATGAGACCTATAAATAAATATGCTGTCTTTGTTTGTTAATTCTGCCATAAAAATATAGCCTTCTCACAGCTCTGGAGGCTGGAAAGTCGAGATAAGAATGTTTGCTGATTCAGTTCCCTAATGAGAGCTCTCATCTGAGCTTGCTGATAGTCCCTTCTCACAGTGTTCTCCCAGGCCCTTTCTTTGCTTTGGGCATCTCTCTCTATTTTTCTTTCTTAGAATGCCATTAATCCTGTCATGATGTCTTCATGCCATGACCTAATGTATCCCTAATTATCTCTCAAAGGCCCCATCTCTATATCATCCCACTGGTGGTTATGGCTTAAACCTAAAAAATTATGGGAGGGGGACACAAACATCCAATCCATACACATACAGTTAAATTGTTAACACATTGGATGTAACATATTATATCTTACAGTAACTGAGTCTCTTCTAACTACTTTTGGTTAAGTTTTTGTTATGTATTAGTTAGAAATTAGGATCTGATTTAACTTCTCAAAAATTTGCTTTCTAAAAGCACAAATCTTCAGACTTGAGAAATTTAAGAAACTTGATTAATTAAAAGAAGAAGCATTAAAGTAAAAGTCAGCAGTTAATGTAAACTATAGCTACATGTTATATAGCTACATATTGTATTGTAAAAGTGCTATTAGAAAATTGAATATTTTCTCTGTTGTTTAATCCATAAGAAAAAAAAAAAAAATAGCTATCTTCCCATAAAGTGCCTAAAACAGAAAAGTGTTGTCTTACATGTGATAAATGGGCAGGTGGCTAAGCAATACATTTTGACTGAGCATAGCAGATTCCCACTGAGGCTAACAACACTTTTTATTGATAATATTCCACCATCTGTTCTGAAGACTTATTCATATAAAGAAAAAGATAGGTGAGAAGAAAGAATGCAAATAAGTGGCAATGCTTAAATTCTGAATCATGCTATGATTTTGCAAAGTGGATCAATGCTACTGTTGCTTTAAAACCATTACAGTGTTTGAGCCAGAAAATCTGATGGATAACTACCATTGTTAGTACATTTAGTAATATGAAGAGAAAAGTACTTCCAGAAATGTCAGACTCATAAATTTAAAAGGTTGGTGAAAATAGTCCTAGTGTAATTTGTCGTTTCTATAATGTTGACACTTTGGCAAAATCAAAAGAATAATTTACATAGTCGTGAGCAGCTCAATTAATAGAAGGAAAGGGCAAAGTGATACTATACACAGAAGAGAAAAATTTATGAAAGACTGCAAGGTTAAAAACAGAGTTGCCACAGTTAATCGATACTTATTAGGCAGAACCATTGAAAGGTAGTAATCAGTGAAAGGTGAAATTGTAGTGGATCAATGTAAGACTAAATCTGGAAGACAAAGGGAAGAGGGATTTACTAATGAAATCAAAGAAAAATAGAGCACCTGTGAGTAAGGAATTAAAAGAGCTGAAGATGGGGGATGGCTGGTGGTAAAAATAAAGAGATAAACTACTTATAAAGAGATAAACTACTTATCCACAACTAGGAGGAAGAATAACAAGGTGTTTCAAGAGGTACCAAATAGGTTGACATCTCAAAAGAAAGACAAAAATTGCCAGAAATGATTATTATTAGCATAAAGGCTATTGACTTTAGAGTGACAATTCAAAACAGAGGCGCTGTCAACATATTCTGGAATAGTGGGCTGTGGATCTCAGTGACTCTTGTCAACAAAGCAGTGAAAATATGGGGGAAATCAACCAATTCAGAATTCTGGCAGCTAGTCAAAGCTACAGAGCTAACTGAAGACCCAGGAGAAGCTACATAACCTCCGTAACACAGTGAGGGGTCTGTGATGCATCAGATTCAAGGCTATCCCGTCACTCCTCCCTTTCCAGCTGAAAGTTCGGTAACCCAAAGCCAGAAGCACTGCAAATGATGAGAGAGATGTAACCATGTTCAGAAGTCTGTGAAAAACCCTATCTGTAGAGCGTAGTCAGTGTTTCTGTAAACCTGCATTTCTCTGGGAAATCTCCAGTCTCAAAGAATGGTGACTTTTTGGTTTGACTTGAGTTATAGGAGAAACCTACTTCAAATGAATTACTGAAACTTAGCAAACTGCTGGCAGCGTCTCCCAATGCCTAAGGCTGTGATCTGGCCTAGACCAGGACTCCAACTCCCTCCAACAAGTTTGGAGCAGCCCAGGCCACAGCCCATCTGCCTTCTGAAACCAGCTTGTCAGTGGAGTGATGGCAAGGCAGGAGCAACAGTCAGTGATGGTCCCTCCCCTGAAATCCCAACGGTGCATGGCAAAGCCCATAGGAGCCATTTTCACAGCCCAAGCCCCCCAGATAATGCCCATCTTAGCCAGAAGAAGCTCTTCTTCCAGGGATAGTCAACCACTGTGGGGTCCCTGCTAATCATTACTGGCTTGATTCATGTCGGCCGTGGGGATAGTCTGGCTGCTGCCCTGAACTTTGTGGATTTTTCAAACACTTATCTGGTAACCCCTGGCCAGAGGATTGCTTTTCTTTGTTGCAGGAGCAGCCGTCCTAACTGTGAAGACAAATTGCACAAGTCTAGAATGAAGGTCAGCATAGGGCTGAAGCTGGTCAGCTCCCTGTGTGCGTTGGAGGCTAGGCTTTGGGTCAGCTCCCTGTGTGCCTTGGAGGCTAGGCTTTGGCAATGGGACTGGCTGCTGGCAGCTGGTGTGCCCAAGTGCCCCAGAAGTATCTCTTGGTGTTGCTGTTGGTCTTCTCGATCCTGGAGCATGCAGTCACTGCCATGTCTACTTTATGGACTTTCATGTCACCTTCTCCTGTGCATGGATGAACCTGAGTCCATCTGAGAACATTCTCATGGTTATAGCCCCTCCTGAAAATCCACCACAGCAAATGCAGCCTCCTGAACCTAAAGCAACTGCTGTTCCTGAAAGGTGAGCTCAGCATAGCCTCTGAGCACTTTTCTCCAGAACCCAGCCTCTCTGAGGCTCTGCTCTCTCCCCTCTATTATGACTCCAGGGGGATGGCCCACTCTTCATCACTCCCAGTTCCACAGATTACTCCTTTACTCTTTACACACACATACACACTCTGGCAAGTCCTTAGTGTCTGTCCTTATAGTGTTCTCATCTGCATATCTGAAGTTGGGTTGTTGATATTTATACCACGTATCTTGATTCCAGCTTGTAACTCATCCAGCCAGACATTTTGCATGATGTACTCAGTGTATAAGTTAAATAAACAGGATGGCACTAAATAGCCTTGTCATACTGCTTTCTCAATTCTGAACCAGTCAGTTGTTCCATACAGGGTTCTAGCTGTTGCTTCTTGACCCACATACAGGTTTCTCAGGAAGCAGGTAAGATGGTCTGGTATTCTCATCTCTTAAAGAGTTTTCCACAGTTTATTATGATCCACGCAAAGAGTCGGACACGACTGAGTGACTGAACTGAACTGAACTGAACACAGTCAAAGGCTTTAGCATAATGAATGAAGCAGAGGCAGATGTTTTGTGGAATTCCCTTGTTTCTCAATGATAGTTGGCAATTTTATCTCAGGCTCCTCTGCCTTTTCTAAACACAGCTTAAACATCTGAAAGTTCTCAGTTCATGTAATGCTGAAGCCTAGCTTGGAGGATTTTTAGCATAACCTTACTAGCATGGAACATGAGTGCAATTGTCTAGTGGTTTGAACATTCTTTAGTACCTCCCTTTTTGGGTATTGAGATGAGGATTGACATTTTCCAGTCCTGTGGCCACTGCTGACTTTTCCAAATTTGCTGACAAATTGAGTGCAGCACTTTAATAGCATCATCATTTAGGATTTTAAATAGTACAGCTGGAATACCATCACCTCCACAAACTTTATTAGCAGCAGTGCTTCCTAAGTTCCACTTGACTTCACACTCCAGAATGTCTAGCTCTGAGTGAAACATTACACTGTCATGGTTATTCAGGTCATTAAGGTCTTTTTTTGTACAGTTCTTCTGTGTATTCTTTCCATCTCTTCTTGATCTCATCTGCTTCTATTAGATTTTTACCATTTTCATTGTTTATCGTGCCCATTTTTGGATGAAATGTTCCTCCTATATTTCCAACTTTCTTGAAGAGATCTCTAGTTTACTCTTTCTTTTCTTTTCCTCTATTTCTTTCCTTGTTTCATTGAAGAAGGCCTTTTGTCTCTCCTTGCTATTCTCTGGAACTCTGCATTTAGTTGGTTGTACCATTCCCATTCTTCTTTGCTTTTCCCTTTTCACCTCTCCTCAGCTATTTGTAAAGCCTCCTCAGACAACCACTTTGCCTTCTCACATTTCTTTTTCTTTGGAATGGTTTTGTTTGCTGCCCCTGTACAATATTACGGATGTCTATTCACAATTCTTCAGTCACTTCGTTTACTAGTGTCTCTTGAATCTATTCGTCACCTACACTGTATATTCTGCTTACTTCTAACAAATCCTTAATAAGTGCTTGTTGAACTAAACTGAATGGTAATGACATTTTATTGTATGTTACAGCTTTATTGAGGCATAAATATGTAAAAATAGCACATATTTAAGGTTTGCAATTTGTTGAATTTGGACATGTGCATATACCTGTGATGTCATCACAATGAAGTAATAAACATATTCATCAAGTTCAAAAGTTAGATGATAAACAACACTTTTGAATGAATATGCCCCACTCTAAGAAAACTCAAAGAACTTAAAAATTTGTGAAATAGATGCATAGGAGTGTAGTGGCAATTTGGAGGTGTGGGAAGTTACAATTGCAGAGCAAGTAAGTTCTTATTTAACATAGTAAAAGTATGTTTAAAGCAGCAGTTTATTAAGTAAAAAATAAGATTCACTTTGGGAAATTCACTTTTGTGTCCCTTTTGGGGGACACATTAGTTACATACATTAAGAAACAGAGACACTTCATTTTTTACTAAGATCATTTGAATATGTGTGTGTGAGTGTGTATGTGTATTTGACACAAAAACAGACAAGAATCAAGTAACAGAGGAAAAAAGACATAAAACCCATAGGAAAAAAAAAATAACATATGTCAGATTCAAACTCAACCTTAGTGGTAATCACATTAAATGTGAATGATTTAAATACTCCAAAAAGCAGAAATTGAGATAATAGATTAAAAAAATGACAGAAATCTTAAGTCTAGCAATATGCTGTTTACAAGAGACATATGTAAAAACACAAGTGGATTGAAAATAAAATGAAAAGAAAAGATATTCCATGTAGATAAAACCAAAAGGAAGTTGGAGTACCTATGTTAATATGAGACTAACAGACGATAGGAGAAAATATTTCACTAGAGACAAAAGGGGGCATTTAATAATAAAACTAATACAAATCCATCAGGAAAATATGATTACAAATATTATTGCAACTAACAAAAGAGCCCCAAAACACATGAAACAAAAACTATAACCAAAAGGTCAGTTCAGTCACTCGGTCACGTCCGACTCTTTGGGACTGCACGGACTACAGTATGTCAGTCTTCCTTGTCCGTTGCCAACTCCCGGAGCTTGCTCAAACTCATGTCCATCAGGTAGGTGATATCATCCAGCCATCTCATCCTCTGTTGTCCCTTTCTCCTCCTCTCTTCAGTCTTTCCAAGCATCAGGGTCTTTTCCAATGAGTCAGTTCTTCTTATCAGGTGGCCAGAGTATTGGAATTTCAGCCTCAGCATCAGTCCTTCCAATGAATATTCAGGACTGACTTCCTTTAGGACGGACTGGTTTGATCTCCTTGCAGTCCAAGGGACTCTCAAGAGTCTTCTCCAACACCACAGTTCAGAAGCATCAATTCTTCGTCACTCAACAGTATGTGAGCTTCGAGATGTTCAAGCTGGATTTAGAAAAGCCAGAGGAACCAGAGATCAAATTGCCAACATCCATTGGATCATAGAAAATTCAATTCCTGAAAAACATTTACTTCTGCTTTATTGACTATGCCAAAGCCTTTGACTATGTAGATCACAAAAAACTGTGGAAAATTCTTCAAGAGATGGGAATACCAGACCATCTGACCTGCCTCCTGGAAATCCTTGTGCAGGTCAAGAAGCAACAGTTAAAAGTGAATATAGAATGACAGACTGGTTCCAGATTGGGAAAGGAGTACATCAAGGCTCTATATTGAGCACTGAAGAACCAAAGGGAGAAAGAAACAATTTAACAGTAATAGTTAGAGACTTTAAACCCTACTTTCAATAATAGATAGATTTATGCAAAATAAAAGCAAAAAGTTGAAAACTTGGTCATTACTAAAACTAACTAGACTAGACAAATATCTACCTAATACTCTATCCAATGACAGGGGAAAAAAAAAATATATATATATATAATATATTTATATAATTATAAATTTATATAATATATATATAATATATTTATATAATTATAAATTTATATAAATTATATATATAATTTATATAATTATATTTATATTATAAATTTATTGTATATAAATATTATTTATATATTTATATATATATATATTTTTTTTTTTCCTCCAGTGGCCATGGAACACTCTTATGAATGAACCATAAACCAAGCCACAAAATAATTCTCAATAAATTTAAAAAGATTGGAAGCATGCAAAGTATGATTTCAAATACAGTGTAATTAGGTTAGGAATCAATAGGAAAAGAAAAATTTAAAGAATTCACCAATACATTGAAATAATCAACACATTCCTAAAAAAACCTTTGGGCCAAAATTGGGGGAAAGAGAATAGTATTTAAAAAATACTTTGAAATGAATTAAAAGAAAAACATAACACATCAAACTTATAAGATACAATCATAGCAGTCATCAGTGGGAAATTTATAACTATACATACCTATATTTAAAAAATGCAACATCTTGAATTACTAATTCATCTTTCTTCCTTAAGAGACTAGAAAAAGAAGACTATAAATTCGAAGTAAGCAGTAGGAAATAAATGATAAATATTAGAGATTAAAAATCAAATGGGGAATATAAAAATAATAAAGTCAATGACACCAAAAGTTAGATCTTGGAAAAGGTCATCAAAATAACCAAAGTTACCTAGAGCCAAGACAAAAGTATAGGGCTCAGTTTAATGAAATAATGAATGAAAGGAGACAAAGCATTTCTGATCTTATAGAAATAAAAATATAATAAAATACAGGAGGGAATGGGAAGTGAATGCTAAATGATGTAGTATTTCTTTCTGAAGCAGTGGAGTCTCTTAAATTAGTTTCTGTTGCACAGTTCAGTGAATATACTACAAATGGCTGAACTATACAGTAAACCCCCTACATATGAACCTTCAAGTTGCAAACTTCCAAAGATGTGAACATGTGTTCACAAGTCCAGTCACATAAAGTAATTTACGTGACCAGCACACATTGCCATATGCAGGCGTCCCCTATAAGTGGTTTTACTTTTGTGTACTTTCCTGGATAGTACTGTGTAGTGTACAGTAGTATAGTATCTTTATATAAAGCATGGAATGTCTGGAAGGAATCATAAAAGCAGAGGTGTTGTAGCTGATACTACTAAGAAGTGCCAGCTGTTGTACTGTGCTATTGTACTTTTCAAGGTCCTGTATTGTAAAAATGAAAATGTTTTCTTCATTTTTTGTTTGTTTTCTATGTATTATTTGTGTGAAAAAATATAATAAACCTATTACAGTATAGTACTATATAGCCAATTATGTTAATTTGGTTCCTAGGTGAAAAAAATTGGACTTACAAATGTGCTTTCAGAATAGAACTTGTTCATATGTAGGAGGCTTGCTGTACGTTTTAAAGTGAAGTCGCTCAGTCGTGTCCAACTCTTTGCAACCCTGTGGACTGTAACCTACAAGGACCCTCTGTCCATGGGATTCTCCAGGCAAGAATACTGGAGTGGGTTGCCATTTCCTTCTCCAGGGGATCTTCCCGACCCAGGGATTGAATCCGGGTCTCCCACCTTGCAGGCAAGCGCTTTAACATCTGAGCCACCAGGGAAGCCCCCCAAAATTGATAGATATTATATTATGTGAAATATATTTCAATAATAATTTTTTAAAAACTTTAATAATCCTATGTTTGAGAAATATACCAAAAATGTTAAGAAAACTCTCTTTGGTTTTTAGAAAGTTCTCAATATGAAATGATACCCTGGAGTGCATTGTGATTTTCAAATAGGTATATTCATAGCTGTGAAGTTGAGAATGAATTTCCCTGTGAATGCCATTATAATTCAAATAAATGCAAATATCTTGTTTAATATTTTTATAATATAGTTATATTTGATTTATAATTGTTGAAATATGTATGTAACACTGTATACTAGTATTCCCTGATTCTCGAAGGTACACTTTACATCACTTCACTTTTACAAAGTCTCTACATTAGTAATTGTTTTACCTAACTGAGACAAGTGCCAAGAGAATTTTAGCTTTTACAAAAAAGGACAAAAAATAAAAATAGTGTTCATTCATTATAGAGGAGAATCCACTTCAAGAAGCAAGAGTATCAGTATCAAGATTCTTCCCCAGGATCCACACTTAGCATCTCAGAAGTGTGTTTATAAGCATCTATAATTTATCTCCATTTACTTTATGCATCCCTTAGGAATATGTTTCTTTAGATAATTTCATCCTTGCTGTATGCCATTTTTGGCTTATAAAGACTTCATAGGAATGCTTTCAGATGACAGAAACCTATAGATTCCTATATGCACATATACATAGATGTAAAATAAAGACACATACAATATACTGAATATAACTATATGTGTGTATGTGTATTAAATTACATAAATAACAGTTATTAGGGTGTTTTATAGCTCTTAAGCAATAAAACACAATATTTACATAAACAATATTTTAATATTTATTCATTATTCTAATTTTTGCAGTAACAAGAACCATATACTTTATGCATTATTTACTTATTCACCAGCACCATATTGACCTTATATTACTGTCTGTATGGTCTTTCATGCTGAAAGATTTTAGAAGAGAATTAATCATAAAATTTTTAAATGTTATACTTTATATGCATGTTCAAATAAACTGATATGTTCATAAGTTTTATAAGTGCTAGATTCATTTATACACATTTATAAAATGTCCTGAGTAGACAGTGTTATAAAATGCTAAACTAAGAATTAGAACACATGACTTTAAAGAGTGGGCAACTGTACAAATATCAATTAGTATTACAAATTTGAAACACATTTATCTTCAAAGCATTTTAATACAAATTGGAACAAATGATTGTGTAGCAACATAATTGTATCTACCTCCATGAAATTAAAAGACGCTTACTCCTTGGAAGAAAAGTTATGACTAACCTAGATAGCATATTGAAAAGCAGAGACATCACTTTGCCGACTAAGGTCCGTCTAGTCAAGGCTATGGTTTTTCCTGTGGTCATGTATGGATGTGAGAGTTGGACTGTGAAGAAGGCTGAGGGCCGAAGAATTGATGCTTTTGGACTATGGTGTTGGAGAAGACTCTTGAGAGTCCCTTGGACTGCAAGGAGATCCAACCAATCCATTCTGGAGGAATCAGCTCTAGGATTTCTTTGGAAGGAACGATGCTAAAGCTGAAACTCCAGTACTTTGGCCACCTCATGAGAAGAGTTGACTCATTGGAAAAGACTCTGATGCTGGGAGAGACTGGGGGCAGGAGCAGAAGGGGACGACCCAGGATGAGATGGCTGGATGGCATCACTGACTTGATGGATGTGAGTCTGAGTGAACTCCGGGAGTTGGTGATGGACAGGGAGGCCTGGCGTGCTGCGATGCATGGGGTCGCAGAGTCGGACACGACTGAGCAACTGAACTGAACTGAACTGAACTGTGACCTACAAAAGATTGGAAATCATACTTGAGGTTAAAACTGGGGGAAAGAATAGAAAATGCGGGCCCAAAGTGCCATCTCTTTAGTTCAGTTGCATGGTACTAAATGCCAACTGTCCCCTCCACTTTCTTTAACTGGAAAACTTCAGGGCTATCATCCTTCTAGTAATCTGTGTTCAAAGTGCTTGAGCAAGTACTCATCAGTACTAGTGTTAACATTCTGGGAATGGAAAGCATCTCCAAAATGACTGAATCAGAATTTCTACTGGTTATCTTTGAAAAAGATAACAAGGTGACTATATCTAGGATTAGGACATCAACTCATCTCCATCTGATTATTTTCCTTTTTGAAAGCTAACTTTGCTCTTTCATAACACCATACTAATGAGCAGATATTTGCACATACCTTTAAGTGGCTTAATACAGAGAACCGTCCTTCTAAACACAACCTTCAGAGCTTATTTGCCCAGATGCTTCTTTCAGTTTAATGCCTATATCAACAGAGATAAAGTCTCCTTTCTCCAAGTAACTTATACTTTGAAAATCACAACATCTAAAATGATTTAGAGCTAAATCAAGTGTCTTGATCTGAGATAAGGCATAAAGAGAGCAAAACTGAGCCTAAGAAGTTTGTGATAGAAATTAAGTTTGAATTCCCTGAATTTTCTTCACCCAGGACCTCTCTCACTGTTTGCCCTACCCCCAATAATCTAATGATTTTATCAAGAGTTCTATGAATTGATCTTCCCAGATGAAGTCTATCTTGAAGAGTCCAGTATTACAGTTACCTCTTGTTACCTCCAGCTCTTCCATCAAAAAGCCTTATTTGCAAAGTACATTTTGTACAAGGAAAGGACTCTGATTAAAATGATTCCTGTATAACTCAGTTTGCCTACTTTACCAGTTGAGAGTACAAAGAGGTTCACATATCTTTAAATAAACAGTTTAGAACAAATTTCAAACTCCCCCCCCCCCACACACAAAAAATCCTCTATTCTGAAAATAATTTAAATACTACTCTGTGGTCTTGGTAAGGAAAAGATAGAAAACGTTATGCTCGCAAATGATTGCTAATCGATTTATCCATTAGCCCACTGATACATTAATAATGTTTTAGATATTATTTTATTTTCCCATGTCTAGCCAATAACCCTAAAGTAAAGTCAGTTTTAAAAATAGTTCTGGGGTTTGCTTCAAGAGATGATTTCAGCCATAACCATTTCAGAATGAAAGAAGTACTTGACTCTAGTAGAAATGAAACTGTTACCTTCAGACAAAAACAAAATGAAACATGGGACCAGAACACTGCCTTAACAAGGCTTTGTCTCTCAGAATGAATTATGAAATAAAAATAGATGAATATGTAAATACATTTCTCAGCACAGTTTAAAGTATTCTAAGAAAGCAGGTAGTCTCTATTTCTCATATGATTTCCTAACATAGGAGACACTCAATAACATCGGGTAGACTTTCACACACAGCAAAAGTTGGCAGTATGGAGGGATTGGGGGCAGGAGGAGAAGGGGATGACAAAGGATGAGATGGCTGGATGGCATCACTGACTCGACGGACGTGAGTCTGAGTGAACTCCGGGAGTTGGTGATGGACAAGGAGGCCTGGCATGCTGCGATTCATGGGGTCACAAAGAGTCGGACACGACTGAGTGACTGAACTGAACTGGACTGAAGTTCTAATTAAATGAAACTAAAATAATTTGTGACTTCGTAACTTAGTCAGCAAAGTAATGTCTCTGCTTTTGAATATGCTATCTAGGTTGGTCATAACTTTTCTTCCAAGGAGTAAGCATCTTTTAACTTCATGGCTGCAGTCACCATCTGCAGTAATTTTGGAGGCCCCCAAAATAAAGTCTGACACTGTTTCCACTGTTTCCCCATCTATTTGCCATGAAGTGATAGGACCAGATGCCAAGATCTTCATTTTTTGAATGTTGAGCTTTAAGCCAACTTTTTCACTCTCCTTTTCACTTTCATCCAGAGGCTTTTTAGCTCCTCTTCACTTTCTGCATAAAGGTGATGTCATCTGCATATCTGAGGTTATTGATATTTCTCCCTGCAATCTTGATTCCAGCTTGTGCTTCTTCCATCCCAGTGTTTCTCATGATGTACTCTGCATAGAAGTTAAATAAGCAGGGTGACAATATACAGCCTTGATGTACTCCTTTCCCTATTTGGAACCAGTCTGTTGTTCCATGTCCAGTTCTAAGTGTTGCTTCCTGACCTGCATACAGATTTCTCAAGAGGCAGGTCAGGTGGTCTGGTATTCCCATCTCTCTGAGCACAGAAGAATTGATGCTTTTGAATTGTGGTGTTGGAGAAGACTCTTGAGAGTCCCTTGGACTGCAAGGAGATCCAACCAGTCCATTCTGAAGGATATCAACCCTGGGATTTCTTTGGAAGGAATGATGCTGAAGCTGAAACTCCAGTACTTTGGCCACCTCATGCAAAGAGTTGACTCATTGGAAAATACTCTGATGCTGGGAGGGATTGGGGGCAGGAGGAGAAGGGGACAACAGAGGGTGAGATTGCTGGATGTCATCACTGACTCAATAGACGCGAGTCTGAGTGAACTCCAGGTATTGGTGATGGACAGGGAGGCCTGGCATGCTGAGATTCATGGGGTCACAGAGTCGGACACGACTGAGTGACTGAACTGAACTGATCTGAACTTTTCTTGGTTTTGGATGCCTAAAATTTATGTAAACAGGGAAATAATTCTAGGCCAAGTTTTCATTGGTGATTTAATAAAAATGAGCTACGTTTATTTCTACATATATAGCCTTCCAAACAACTGAGAAAAGCATTTTCCTTTCTGTAAAATGAAGTGGTAAGTTTAAAATTCATAGCAATGTTTGTAGTAGTCAGCATTACCATTTTAGTTTTCTAAATAGAAAAGGATTATTGTTTGCTTGAAATGGTTTTATCTTTGATAGAAGAGTTGTTTTAAAATACCTGAAAGCTCATACCATTTTTAAATGTTGAAATTTTATCCAAAGCAACCGCATTTTTTCTAGGAAACTATGTAACTTAAGTTATAGGGAAAAACTATACCTTAAGTTTTAAAAATAAACAGCATGATTTTGAGCTTTGGATCACAGTAGAAAAGTTGAATTTAACTATCTGATAAATGATTTTAAATCCAAGCTATGGTGACTGTTACCTCTGGACACTGAGTGATTTACTCATTAAATAATAGTTTCAGTTTTCTTATATATAAAGTAATAGCTTTTATAGTTGTTGTGCATCCATACAAGTGAGGTAGTGGATATAAAAAGCAGGTAAATATAGGAAGTTTGTGAATATAAGATAAACCTGTATATATGAGATATTTAAATGAAGTAAAGAAAATGAAGTAACTACCATAAATATCATTGTTAGTGTAGTAATTAGAAATATAAAAATGTTTCCATGTTATTGTTGTTGAACCCAAGTTCCTGTGCCCAACTCGTCCTGAGGTCAAATAATCTCAAATGTCAAAGTTTAGACAGAGACAGGTTTATTTATTGCAGGGCCAAGCAAAGAGAACGGATAGTTCATGCTTCAAAAGCCCGAACTCTCTGATGGGTTTCAGGAAGAAATTTTTATAGGCAAAATTTGTGGGGAGGGCTGTAGGGTGGGTATACCTCCTTTGAATGGTTGGTTGTGAGCTAACAGCATTGTTAGTAGAGTCTCAATTACCACCCTTCTGCTTTCAACCAGCATAGGGTTCACTGCTTGTGCTCAGCTAGAAGTTACCATCCTCCACCTGGATGGGAGCCTTGGTTCTGGTATAACTCAGAGATTCACATCAAGCTGTGCTCCCCTTCTCTGCCTACGGCAGAAGGAACAAGACCAGGCCCCATGGGTGCACTATTGTTTCTTTCTGCATTCCCTCACTCTCCTGAATAGTAACTGTTTGAATCTGACCTTTGGAACTCAGATTAGGTCTAGAAAGCTGAGTTTTTTCCTACTATAAAGAAGAAAAGGGGACATAGAAAGGTTTTTATGCCTGAGAGGGCACTAAAGGGCCCTGCTGGGTTTCATTATTCTTCTACACTATGAATAGTTTATATGCACTCCTCTATCCTTTAGTATAAAATAAACAAAAACCTTAAAAAAACTTTTGCATATTAAAAAAGTTTTAATTGTGGCAAAATACACATAACATAGAACTTACAAACTTAAATATTTATAAGTGTAATGTTTAGTACAAAATCCTTAAAATTTGAAAGTATTAAAAATTACAAACACTTTTTTCTCAATTTTTTGTACTTCCTTGTAGTAAAATGTAATATCCTTATGAGTGTGATTTTAATTTCTCTTTCCCCATTGCTGTGACCTGCATTCAAACTTTCTATTAGCACTCAAATTAGAAATGAAAATAAAACAACTATACAGACTTATTTCAATTACTAGTGAAATATAAAGATAACTTAAACTATTATATTTTTTTTTCTGGTCCCTGAGTTTTAAAATAGTACTTACATAATATCTTCCTAGTCCTTCCTGTGACAGAGTAGGAGATCAAAGTCTATATAATTTAAATGATTTATGTAACAATATAATTATCCAGCACTAGAACTACAAAAAAAACTGACTTCTAGTTAAATATCCTTTCTAAAACTTTAGCACATTTTCATTTAAATAAAAGTTGTTGAAGTGAAAATAACAAATTTTTTTTAAACTTTTTTCTTTTGTTTACATGTTAATTTCCCTTTGACTACTTGGAAATTCCAAGATGACTCTTTAGTTTTTTTTGTTGTTGTTGTTGTTTTATTTCTAATGAGACTTTTGTTATTTTGTTCACTTAATGAAAAAATCTAAAGAAATGTATTCTCTCTCTCTCTCTCTCTATATATATATATATATATGTATGTATGTATATATGTATATATATGTTTTTTCTCTGAAAATATTCAGCTTTATCTAGCTATAGTACTGGATAATTATATTATGCTTCTATCATTTATCACAGATTCATCTGCCTATACTGAAATTAGTGTAAGAGGCTTCTGTTTGTTGGATCAGAGCTCTAATATTATTATTCAATCTGTGAGCTGCTGTCCATCTGAATCAATGAAAGGCTGAGAGGTCCTGACAAGCTATATTTTTTTCTGATATTGATCTTGATGACCAAGCTGGTGCCCTAGAGTCTAACCATCGATTTTTGAAGGGAGGCCTGTCAAGTTGGAGGCCAAGTTTGTGCTATTAAACAGATCAGGTCTTGTAATTAAAGGAAATGTCAGGCTGTCATATTTTACAAGAGGGCCATGGGAATATTTTCACGCAGTTTTCAAGCAAATTAGAAAGTATGCAGACCTGCTGGAGCCAGAAGGTTGTGTAGCCAACCCAGCATAAGGTTGTGCAGAAGCTAAATCAGTGTTCAAATGGTATGTGATTCATTGAATTTCTATTTTCCCAAGACTCAGTGATTTAAGGAATAATTTATGATTCCTGGCTTTAATAACATGCACTACTGCATCAACTTAAAATGCATCAAACTCTTCTGAAAGAAAGTAACATCCAAATGAAAAGCTAATTTACTGTCAGGATAATGGAGAATATCCAAACCATAATCTGTACCCTTTGCTTCTGTTTCCTCTTAGTGCCAACTGTAAAACATAACTTCTTACTCTATTTTATTATATATTTCCTTTATTCTTCTATTCATCCAAGAAATATTACAGGAAAACTACAAATAGTTGCTGAAGAACTCACAGTAGAAAAAACAAACTAATGAACAAAATTTATGTCACATTTGTTATATGTATAGTTGTTGTTATTGTTCTGTCACTCAGATGTGTCCTACTCTTTGTGACACAATGGACTGTAGCCTGCCAGGATCCTCCGTCCATGGAATTCTCAAGGCATGAATACTGGGATGGGTTGCCATTTCCTCCACCAGGGCATCTTCCAGACCCAGGGATTTAAACCACATCTCCTGCATTGGCAGGCCAGGCTTTCATGTCCTTCACTATCACCAAGAGTTTGCTCAACTCATGTCCACTGACTCAATGATGCCATCCAAATATTTAATCCTCTGTTGCATCCTTCTCCTCCTCAGTTCAGTAACTCAGTCATGTCCAATTTTTTGCACACCCATGTACTGCAGCATGCCAGGCTTCCCTCTCCATCACCAGCTCCCAAAGCTTGCTCAAACTCATGCCCATTGAGTCAGTGATGCCATCCAACCATTTCATCCTCTGTTATCTCCTTATCCTCCTGACTTCAATCTTCCAGCATCAGGGTCTTTTCTGATGAGTCAGTTTTTTGTATGAGGTGGGCAAAGTTTAGAATTGCAGCTTTGGCATCAGTCTTTCCACTGAATATTCAGGACTGATTTCCTGTAGGATTGACTGGTTGGATATCCTTACAGTCCAAAGGACTCTCAAGGGTCTTTTCCAACACCACAGTTGAGAAGCATCAATTCTTGTTGCTCAGCTTTCTTTATAGTCCAACTTTCACATCCATACATGACTACTGGTAAACCATAGCTTTGACTGGATGGATGTTTGGTGGCAAAGTAATGTCTCAGCTTTTCTATATGCTGTCTACGTTGGTCATAGCTTTTCTTCCAAGGAGCAAGTGTCTTTTAATTTCATGGCTGCAGTCACCATCTGCAGTGATTCTGTAGACCAAAAGAAAAAAAAAAAAAAAAAAGTCTGTCACTGTTTCCATTATTTCCCCATTTATTTGCCATGCAGTGATGGGACTGGATACCATGATCTTCATTTTCTGAATGTTGAGATTTAAGCTAACTTTTTCACTCTGCTCTTTCACTTCCATCAAGGGACTCTTTAGTTCCTCTTCACTTTATGCCATGAGGGTGGTGTCATCTGCATATCTGAGATTATTGATATTTCTCCCGGCAATCTTGATTCCAGCTTGTGCTTCATTTAGCCTGGCATTTCACATGATATATTCTGCATATGAGTTAAATAAGCAGGGTGACAATGTGCAGTGTTGACGTACTCCTTTCCTTATTAGGAAACAGTCTGTTGTTCCATACTTGGTTCTAACCGTTGCTTCTTATCCTGCATATAGTTTTCTCAGGAGATAGGTAAGATGGTTTGGTAGTCCCATCCCTTTAAGAATTTTCCAATTTGCTGTTATCCACACAGTCAAAGGCTTTGGGGTAGTGAATAAAGCAGAAGTCAATGTTTTTCTGGAACTTTCTTGCTTTTTGATGATCCAGTGGATGTTGGCAATATGGTCTCTGGTTCCTCTGCCTTTTCTAAATCCAGCTTAAATATCTGGAAGTTCATGGTTCACGTATTGTTGAAGCCTGGCTTGGAGAATTTTGAGCATACTTTGCTGGCATTTGAGAGGAGTGCAATTGTGTGGTAGTTTGAACATTCTTGGGCATTGCCCTTCTTTGGGATTGGAATGAAAACTGACCTTTTCCAGTCCTGTGTCCACTGCTGTTTCCCAGATGTGGCATTTTGCATGTAGCACTTTAACAGCATCATCTTTTAGCATTTTAAATAGTTCAACTGGGATTTCGTTGCCTCCACTGACTTTGTTGATACTGAAGCTTCCTAAGGCCCACTTGACTTTGCATTCCAGGATGTTTGGCTCTAGGTGAGTGATCACACCATCATGACTATCTGGGTCATAAAGATTTTTTTTTTTTTTTTGGTATAGTTCTTCTGTGTATTCTTGCCACCTCTTCTTAATATCTTCTGTTATGTCCATACCATTTCTGTCCTTTATTGTGCCCACATTTTCATGAAATGTTCCCTTGGTATCTCTAATTTTCCTGAAGAGATCTCTCATCTTTCCCAGACTATGATTTTCCTGTATTTCTTGCATTGATCTCTGAGAAAGGCTTTCTTATTTCTCCGTGCTATTCTTCGGAACTCTGCATTCAGATGGGTATATCTTTCCTTTTCTCCTTTGCCTTTACCTTGTCTTCTTTTCTCAGCTATTTGTAAGACCTCCTCAGACAACCATTTTGCCTTTTTGCATTTCTTTTTCTTGGGGATGTTCAGTGATCACTGCCTCTTGTACAATGCCACCAACCTCCATCCATAGTTCTTCAGGCACTCTGTCTATAAGATCTAATCCCTTTAATCTATTTGTCACTTCCACTTTATAATCATTAAGGAGTTGATTTAGGTCATAACTGAATGGTCTAGTGGTTTTCCCTACTTTATTTTATTATTATTATTATATTTTTACTTTACAATATTGTATTGGTTTTGCCATACATCAACATGAATATGCCATGAGTGTACACGTGTTCCCAATCCTGAACCCCTCTCCCACCTCCCTCCCCATACCATCCCTCTGGGTCATCCCAGTGCACCAGCCCCAAGTATCCTGTATCCTGCATCGAACCTAGACTGGCGATTCATTTCTTACATGATATTATACATTTTTCAATGCCATTCTCCCAAATCATCCCACCCTCTCCCTCTCCCACAGAGTCCAAAAGACTGTTCGATGCATCTGTGTCTCTTTTGCTGTCTCGCATACAGGGTTATCATTACTATCTTGCTAAATTCCATATATATGCGTTAGTATACTGTATTGGTGTTTTTTCTTTCTGGCCTACTTTCTTTAATTTAAGTCTGAATTATGCAATAAGGAGTTCAAGATCTGAGCCACAGTCAGCTCCCGGTCTTGCTTTTGCTGATTGTATAGAGCTTCCCTATTTTTAGCTGCAAAGAATATCATCAATCTGATTTCAGTATTGGCCATCTGGTGATGTCCATGTGTAGAGTCTTCTCTTGTGTTGTCCTCAGTCTTTCACATCATAAGGGTATTTTCCAATGAGTCAGCTCTTCCCATCAGGTGGCCAAAGTATTGGAGCTTCAGCGTCAGCATCATTTATTATATTCTGGACTTATCTCCTTTAGGATTGATTGATTTGATCACCTTGCTGGGTAAAGGTCTCTCAAATTCTTCCCCAGAACCAGTTTGAAAGTATCAGTTCTTTGGTTCCAAGCCTTCTTTGTGGTTTAATTCTCTCATACATACATGACTTTTGGAAAACCATAGCTTTGACTGTGTGGACCTTTGTTGGCTAAGTGATGTCTCTGCTTTTTAATATGCTGTCAAGGTTTGTCATAGCTCCTTATCCAAGGAGCAAGCATCTTTTAATCTCATGGCTGCAGTCACCATCCTCAGTGATTTTGGAGCCAAGACAATAAACTTTTCACAGTTTCCATTTTTTCTCATCTATTTGCCTTGAAATAATGTGCATTGTTGACAAGATAGTACTTTCCTTTTAAAAGATAAGAAGTGAGTGACTTATTTAGGGATATTTATGGAAGTATTCACAAACCATATTGAGTTTGGGCTTACTGTATGAAAAATTGAGAATCTTTATACATTTATAAGAAAATATACAGGCTTATTAATGTTTTAGAGTTGACTTCTGAGGATATTCTGAAATTGATAATAATAAAATATAGAGCTTTTACAAATGAAAAGAAAATATTAAAAAACTGAGAAGGAAGTGAAACAATAACACAAATGTACAGGTGTCCAAGGAGAAAATAAATATGTGTACAAGCCTTAAAAAAAAAAGTTTGTTTATTGTTTCCTCAAATTTTGCTTTTGTGCCAATCACTCTGCTCTCTTTCTGGAATTCTAATTACGTTTATGTTAAGACTTTTGCCCATGTGATTACATGGTATCATTCATGCTCTATTTCTCTCATTCTTATTATTCTTTCTCAGATTCAGTTCACTTCAGTCGCTCAGTCGCATCAGACTCTGTGACCCCACAGACTATAGCATGCCAGGCCTCCGTGTCCATCACTAACTCCTGGAGTTTGCTCAAACTCATATCCATTGAGTCAGTGATGCCATCCAACCATCCTCTGTGGTCCCCTCCAGCCTTCAATCTTTCCTAGCATCAGGGTATTTTCAAATGAATCAGTTCTTCACATCAGGTGGCCAAAGTATTGGAGCTTGCACTTCAGTATCAGTCCTTCTAATGAATATTCAGGACTGATCTCCTTCAGGATGGACTGGTTGGATCTCCTTGTAATCTGAGGGACTCTCAAGAGTCTTCTCCAATACCAAAGTTCAAAAGCCTCAATTCTTCAGCATTCAGCTTTCTTTATAGTCCAACTCTCATATCCATACATGACTACCTGAAAAACTGTAGCTTCGACTAGATCGATGTTTGTTGACAAAGTAATGTCTCTGCTTTTTAATATTCTGTCTAGTTTGGTCATACCTTTTCTTCCAAGGAGTAAGTGTCTTTTAATTTCATGGCTGCAGTCACCATCTACAGTGATTTTGGAGCCCCCCAAAATAAAGTTTGTCACTGTTTCCATTGTTTCCCCATCTATTTGCCATGAAGTTATGGGACCAGATGCCAATCTTTCCCAGATTAAGTATGCATATTTTATGTTGGCTTATCTTCAAGTTTATTAATATTATTTTTTGCTTTGCTGCATCTGCTATTAAGTCCAGTGAATGAGTTAGTAATTCTTGATATTGCATGTTACCACTCTAAAATATAAACTTAAATTTTTATATAGTATAATTATCTGTTAAGTACTTCATCTTTTCGTCTGTTCTTCATATTTTCTTTTTATTTAATATAAATCATAGTTTTTTGAAATTATTTTTGCTAACTCTAATATATGGATTATTTGTGGGTCTGTGTATATCATCTATTTTATTTTATGCATCATTTTTTTTTTTCTCTTTGTTGTTGCTTTTGTAACCCAGCAAGTGAGCTCATTCTCCACTGGGCAGTGGAGAGACCAAATATCGAGGTGATGGTCTTATGCAGAGAGAAAAGAATTTACTGCAAGGCAGTCAAGCATGGAAACAGAAGGCAAAGCTCAGATCTGTTTCTTCATTGGCTTTTGAGCAGGATATTTATTGTAGGAGTCAGATGGGGTCAGGGCTAAGGAATGATTGGTGAAATGGTAAAGGAATGATTCAAGAGTCTGTGCAGGCATAACTGTCTATCTGGTGTTTTCATGGATAGCATGAAATTTGGGACAGGGGAGTTTCCATGTGTGACATATGGTGGATTTTTGGCCTATGACATCCAGAGTTCACTGATGGGTCATTCTAGTCCTTTGTTGCCTTCACTGCATTGGCTTAGAGAAAGTTTTGACAGGTTTCTTCCACATCTATGGTGGTTCTGTTCTATATGTTAAATTTGTTTTATTTAGTCATTTACCCAGTGTGTGGGGTGCACACTTTCACTGTTTGATTGTGTTTTCTATGATGGATATTTTGATACATTGAGATCCCGATAGGCACCTTTACTCTGAAAAGCCCTAGATATTGCTTTGATAAAAGGGTCTGTATTCGTGCTTTTTCCTTAGTCTGAGTGCATAGTTCTTATTCTTGTGTCATGGTGCTTACTCCAGGTGCATGGCCTTGTGGGGTTCTGATGGACAGAATGGGATGTCCACTACAATCCTGTCTTAGCCAGAAGACTAGTGTCTTCTATTTGTTGAGAGATCCCCTTCTTCATTCTTCAGAAGCTGATGCCTTTGAGAATTTCCATATTTTTTGCTCTGTTCCTTTTGCAGTCTAAAATCTGATCAAGGATAGGAGAAGTATTTCCATACAAATATATAAAGTACTCTATACACAACTTCCCTTGATTCACGACTGCTCCACCAGTCACTATATTATTGGTATGGCATCCCTAACCTATAAGGTGTAACATCTCTGTTTATCAAGATTGTTGTTTCTTGTTTGGCCTCTACTTCGCTACACACTAAAGCCCAGAAATATCTCAAGATGTAGTACTTGTTTTGTGCACTTATATTCACCACCTATTTTATTCTAATATGCTTTATTTGTTTGATTGGTTTTAAGTAGGAAATTCATCTAACTTGCATTTTTATTATGCCACAATACCCTAGAGTTTTATATGTCCTGCTGTGTCATAATATATTATATTTTTTTAATATGTTGCCAGGTTTGCTTTATTAATTTTGTTCATTATTTTTTTTCAAAGAACTTTGTATCTGTCTTTAGGAAGGATATGTGTGTGTGTATCTATATATATATTTATATTCATATATATACATTTATATATGTGTGTGAGTGTGTATGTACTTAGTCAGTTGTGTCCGACTCTTTGCAACTCCATGGACTACAGCTTTCCAGGCTTCCTTGTCCATGGGGATTCACCAGGCAGTATACTGGAATGGGTTGCCATGCCCTCCTCCAGGGGATCTTCCCAACCCAGCGATTGAACCCAGGTCTTCTGCATTGCAGGCGAATTCTTTAATTTCTGATTCACCAGGGAAATCCATATATTTATGTGTGTATGTATGTATTTACACACACACACACACACACACACACACACACACTTTATTATAGTGTCAGTTTAAGAGCTTGATTTCAGCATTGTGTTGACACTATAAAATAAGTTGTGATGTATGGCGATACCAATACAATATTGTAAAGTAAGTAGCCTCCAACTGAAATAAAGTTATATTAAAAAAGAGAGAGAGAGAGAGAGAGAGAAAAGAAAAGGAGTTGTGGACGGAGATAACTTAGCCTTCAATTAGGGATCCCCATCCTCTTGGACACGATTATCAGAGTGGCCCTCTTCATCACATTACAGCAGGCGTGTGTGTGGAGAGGGTAGTTATGAATAGGAGGCACTGAATGAAGGAGTAAGTCATGGCTCTAGAACCATGGACTCTGGCAGCTGTAACATAGATATAGTATATTTCCTTGAATAAGGAAATCTGTGTGTTCATTTGCTGTGTACCCTTAGGACAGTTTCCAGAGACTTGAAAAAGAATTTTAAAAATTATTTTCACTAGTTTTCACTGTTTCACTGGGGAGAGACTTCAAAGAGCTCATCACACTACCATTCTCAAATATGTCCCTTTATTATTCTTTTTATTCAAAACAAAATATTCTTACTTTGATATTTTCCAAATGTATAAAAATGACCTAAAGTTAAATTTATTTTTGGTAGTTCTTGAAATATAGGCTGTTTTAAAAACTCTAACTCTTGAAATCAATAGCTTTGTAATTTAGGGCATGCATGCATGCTAAGTCGCTTCAGTCATGTCCAACTCTTTCTGACCCTAAGGACTGTAGCCTATCAGCTCCTCTGTCTGTGTGATTTTCCAGATAAGAATACTACAGTGGGTTGCCATGCCCTCCTCCAGGCGATCTTCCCAGCACAGAAATCTAACTGTATCTCTTAAATCTCCTTCATTGGCAGGTGGGTTCTTTACCACTAAGAACCACCAAATTTTAGGGCAGTTACACTCTATTCTTCATGATACTTTGTTATAAAATTGACCATAATCTTAGTTGTTCATTTAGTATTCCAGTACCTTTAGTTATCTAACTAGTCTCAAAACCCTGAAAAATGAATAAGAACAATTTTCTTTTAGCTTCTTATCTTTGTCTGAAACATTGTTTTAACCCTATTTACTCTTGAGAGATATAACTTGTTGCAAAATTCTCTCAGACTTTTTATCTCCTAAACCACTGTTTCTGAAGACATCGCAACAGATGGCTGTTTTGTTGCCTCCCACTGCCTTTCAGTCAAGAGAGAAATTCCAACAGTCTATCAACTCATTATTTGACTATGATCAGATCTGCATCATCTGAAATGAAGTATCGGAAAATACAGTAGAGAAAATTTGTTCCAGTAAGGTTTGAGTAACCATTTTATATAAGCTAAATAGACAAAAGCAAAACCAAATACATGTATCATTTGCTTCCTCAAAAATTACAATGGAATGATGAGGCTTGAGAGAAAAAAAAAAACAAAACAAAAAACTATGACATCTCTGAATTAAAGGCAACATATATTATTTTTAAAAATGACCCTGCCCTATACTTGCTCTTTAACCTGAAGTAAACTAAAAACACTACACAAGCCTTAGATTTTTTATATGGTAAAGATCAGAATGATTACTTATATATGACTTATTTATTTTTGTGGACATTAAATAAAGATGATGTAGGATATCCAATACAGATAACTATAGAAAGTTAAATAGTATGCATTAGTTTCAGGGAATTTGTTTTTCCTCCACATGATGCTTAATATTTTCTATTATAACATACTTTCTTCTCATTCAGCAAAAGGAAATATGAAATATCCTGGAAGCTGGTGAAATGGGCTCTACTCAGTCTGTCCGTCTTGAAATTTTATGATACTGACAAATTATCTGGCCTTTCTACTTAGGATCGTTTAACTGGTATCAGTAACGTTCTGAGAAGACTCTGCAGCAATTAGAATGATTCAATAATTATTGTTATTCTCAAAGAAATCTTGTGTGATAAATGGCAAAAAAAAACCCAAAGGAATTCGGAGAAATTAAGGTTTTGTTCCAAGACCTTAAACAATTAAATGGCAAAAAGCAATCAGAAGAATGAAGATGTGATTTTTAAATCTGCTATTAAGAAGAGAAGAAAATAAGATTTGAATGATTGTAGTCATTCTATACATAGGCAGGATATAAGGGATTGGGTTTATTAGAAAGAGAGTAGGACAGAAGGAAAAGATAAAAGAGCTGGAACACCAGAACTATTTGGAATCATATTTCACCTAACTTTCCATAGCCCAGTTAGACTTTCTCTCAGACACCATCATGCTATCCAAGATCAAGCATGCTGTTGTTGTTTTCCTGGGATACTAAGCTCAAAGAATAGACATTGAATGTGAACCAAATAAGGTTTAAAAATTAACATCTAGATCACACTAGCAAAATAATTTCATAAATGTAGGTCATGATTTAGGAGTAAAAGCAAATTAACTTGAAATATGTAAATCATTGTGACCCATTTTAGCTTGAATTATTTGTAGTTTGACACAGATCTTCATTTCTGTGGGTATAAAAGCAGTCTTATTAATCCATTTTCTATTTGAATCTTTACATTCTGATATCAACACATCCGTCCACTAATTTATTCTACACTGAAGATTTCTATAGACAGCTGAAAATGTGCTAAGAAGGTGTTAACACTGAAACCGCAGGAAAATTCTCACCTATTGAGTGAGAGGACAACATGATTTATTGAGTATTTTATGGGGATTCGTCTTGCTTATGTGAATTTAATTTACCACATAAAACAGACCCTGCATATGATATAAAGCATCTTGCTTCAAGTTAATGTGTACATCTTCAAAGAAGAAAGTTTGTATCAAAAAGGATTGACTTACATATAATTCATAAATTTTGTATAGCTTGATTGTAAAGGCCTTTTACCAAAGCTCATTTAAATTGTGCCTCTAATAATCAAGACAACTGAAAAGCAAAGATATGATCTAATAATTTTCATCAACAGGAGTAAATATTGTGTTTGCAAAATTGTAACATAATTTTATATCACTTCAGCCCTAATCATAGGTCAGATTTTGTTCACTCAGTAAGGACTTTGTCTATAACAAGATATTCCAAAATGAGCATATGTTTGGCTTAAAATAAGGAAGAATGATGAGGACTGTCTTGCTCTTAGGTATCTGAGAACATGAGCCAGAAAATAGATGTGAACCCACATTAGCCGCAATGGGGTCAGAGCTAGGTGGTATATGAAAGGCATTTGACTGTGTATAAGCAAATGTAAAGATTCAGGTAGTCAGAAAACACTTATAAATTGAATAATGCCAGGTGTGCTTCCCTGATGACTTAGACAGTAAAGAATCTGCTTGCAATGCAAGATATCCAGGTTCATTCCCTGGAAAAGGAAGATCCCCTGGATAATGGAATGGCTACCCACTCCATATTTGTGCCTGGAGAATTCTGTGGATAGAGCAACTGGCGGATTGCAGTCCATGAGTTCACAAAGAGTTGCTTATAACTAAGAGACTAACACTTTCACTTTGATAGGTTCTTATTGTGTTTTATAGCATATTTAAGCAACTAAAAATATTTTAGCAATCTACAATTGCTCTTCCAAAAGTGCAGACTTTATACAACTATACAGATATAGTTTGGTAGAAAGGGTATATACTTTTATTCTACCACATGAAAATTTTTGAATTGTTTCATTTGTTATATGAATATGGCTATATCATACCATGTATAGTTAGAAATATAGCATCTCATTCCATATAACTACTTTCACTGGCTCAGCAGTAGAAATCTTTGTAAAGGCTAGTTTTTCTTTTATCATCAAACTGCAAAATAATATTTAATTTCTGGGCAAAAAAAGAGGAAGAAAAACTCAACTTTCAATGGAGCAACATTGGAAGAAGATTCAGGATGGAAGAAAAAATTCTGAGAGATAAATTGACCCTCAGCCAGAGGTGTATGTTAATGCAGCAACTACTACTGTTGCTGCTATTAACAAAAGGAAGTGAAAGAGAGTAGGAAAAGAAGAAAAGAGGAAAGAGGAGGAGGAAATGAAAAATGAAAGGAGGAGAAAGATGAGGGGAAGGAGTGTCTGAGTGTAATTAAAATATCCAGTAGGCTTTAGGATGTTCACCATGGTAGGATGTGAAAAGAATATAATGGAATGATAAAGAGTGGCTTCATGGAAGACAGAGTGTTTATAATGTATAATACAAAGTGGAGTTTTGTGAAATGGAGGTTTCTGATTCGGTACCCTGGCATTGTCCTGAGATTCTGCATTTCTAACAGTCTCCCAGGCAATGCTGATGTTGCTGTTCTGCAGAACTTACGTTGAGTAGTGAGGTACTAAAGGTGGGGCAGGGGGGAGATGATGTCTATTTCAAGCAAAGTGAAGAGTCCATTTTACACCATGGAAAAATGAAAGCATTTGTTTGCTGAGTAGTTCCTTGAGCATAGGGGTACTATCAGATAATGAAGCTGGAAAATATAGATGGTAAATAGCCACAGGCTAAGGATTTGAACATTAGTTTTTGGCAAAGGGAAGTTCACAGATGCCTCTGTTTGTAAGCGTGGTACTGTAGATTTGTTCATAAGGAAGCAAACAAGTTTTAAAGGATAGGATGCATTGAGGTAGTAGGAGAAAAAGGGATGGGAAGAAACTGTCAAGAGGCTACTGCTGTTGTCCAGGACAGAAAACCTCCAGGCTGAATTTTAGTATTGAGGATAAAAAAAGAGTCCAGATTTGGCACCTGTTATAACTGGAGAGTATAGTCAATTATTAGTTGGGTTAAAAAAAATGTGTCAAGGAAAAAAGATGCTTTATATTTTATTTTGTTTTTTGCCAAGGAATTGCATATATGAAAAGTCATAGGAAAAGTGGGTAGCAATGAAAAGTAAAAGTTATGGAGTGATAAGAAAATAATAAGTTTGCATGCTGTGTGCTACGTTGATTCAGTTGTGTTTGACTCTTTGCGACCCTGTGGACCATAGCCTGCCAGGCTCCTCTGTCCATGGGATTCTCCAGGCTAGAATACAGGAGTGGGTTGCCATGCCCTCTTCCAGGGGATCTACCCAACCCAGGGTTTGAACATGAGTATCTGCGTCTCCTGCATTAGCAGGCAAGTTATTTATCACTAGCACCACCTGGAAGGAATCTGTAAGATGTCCATATGGGTATATCAATTAGATACTTAGAAGTTTGGAAGATAAATCACAAAAATAGGACACTGATGTTGATAATTAGAGTGAAGAGGACTGCATTAATTGAAAATACACCACAAGCCAGTGAATTTTTCCATAATTATTTTTTAATTGGATGAATACTGTAATGTCAGCCAAACAGTTTTGATAGAAGGATACAAAAGACAGAGATTTTCACCTCATGGGAATGCACATATGTGTGTTTATACATATGCGATATAGACTTGGGAAAGTAATGCCTGTGACACTTGCCCTGTTAATTGGAAGATAAAGGCAATATAAGCTATTTCTTTCTAGAGGGGTTACTCTTATTTTCTGATTATGTGCTGTGGTGCCAGATGTCTCCAGAAAAAGTGTCCACAAGCTTAGCTCTGAGGCCAAGGGCATCCTTCCGTAATTGCTGACAAATAGTTTAGTAAATTACCATATCCAAGAGTAAAGTTGATGATAACTGCAAATTGCTGTGATGTCGAACAATTTGTCGATATTCCAGTCCCTGGAGTCCTATCCCTGGATAGAGGCCTCATCCACTGCTCCTCTTCCAACTGTGGCTTTGTACCAGATCAGGTGAGAAGAGTCTTAGGAAAGACACAATATGGTAAGATTCTTTATACATTTTTGTAATAAACTCGAGAATCTCTCTAAGTCTAAGAAATCTCTTCATTGATTTTTTTTTTCTCTAGTTAGAACTCACAGAGTTTCAAAATAAGCATCATGCATTGTATATCTTTCATCCGTTTGAAGAAGTTTTCAATTGTACTCTCTTCACAGAAGACTCTAGTTGGGGAATTGGGGAACACGTTTTTATTCAAGCTCTTTCCTCCCATGACACACAGTTTATGAATTACAGAAAGCTGAACCATAATATTTTAAGCACCTCAGTTAGTTTTCAGCTTTGAAATTACACTTTTAAAGAGTTCAGAAATATCCTTTCAGTCTATTGATGTGAGGCAAATCCCTTGCTTCAATTAATAGCTATCGGAGGGAATGGTGATAACAGAAGTCCGGCTCCGAGCAGCATATAACAAGATGATTATGGGCGCTGGCGGCCAGCCAGACTGCCAGGCTGTTTTTCACGGGTGTTACTTTACTGACAGTACCTTCATGACATTTGTACCTTGACACCAGAAGTGCTAACAGCTGCAGCGCCAGTGTTAGAAAGGCACAAAAGGCCTTTTTCAGCATTACTTGCTCTCACAGATTCTCAGCGCCCTAGGAGAATAAAGTCCATAAAAACTGACTTCAGTCTGCTGTCTCCTTTGTGAAGATATTTGCTGCAGAGTCTGAAAAACAGTTCTGTTCCATGACATTGGACTTAGGGGAGATACAAGTTTTTCAAGGTAGAAGACGTGTGTGGTGACACAAGTGTATGATAAAAAGCAGTAACAAGGCTAGTCTGGGATTTCATGGTTTTGTGAAATAGAATATTTCAGCAACCAATTCTGTGCTTAGTTACTTGCTGTAGGCAACCCTTTTGACCTCCTCACTGAGGAAGCAAAAATGACTAAAGGAGAAATATTCTAGTTTTCTTGAAGTTGGATGGTATTCTTAACTAATAGTGACAGATGTAAGAGTATGGATTCTAGTGGTTGCTGCTAATGCCCGAGCTTCAGGCTGTCGGGAAATGAGGAAAGTCTGAAGACGTGTGAGCATGTGTGAGAAAGGAATTCAGATGATGAAAGGTGAACATGGGTTTAGAAAAGTTTTATTTTTGAAGCTCTACCAATCTCTCTTATTGCTTTCATATACATACATACATACATACATACATATATATATATATATATATATATATATATATATATATATATATATATATATATAGGCACATCAGTGTGTCAATAACATTTGGACATATTCTTCAGAACCAAGGTCCTAAAAGGCACATATTACAATTTACTATTACGAAGTCACTGTGCACTGAGAACTCTTTTTTTTGTGTGTTAAGCTTATTTCTTATCATTTTAGTGTTGCAACCATTTTGGTCTTAGAAATGGGAAAAATTTTTTAGCCAAACATTTTTAACTTTCCACAGTTTGAAGTGCCTTTAAGAGACATTGCAAAACTATTAACTCACACTAAAAATTTTCTATAAATGTTTCAATCATTAATGCTTTGTAGCATATGAGACATTTTTATAATGTCTGTATTTTTAATTTCATGAAAACTGAGCTTGTCTTTGCATTTTTCTGAAAACTCCATTTTACAGATTCAGGCATAAAACTTGGTCTTTGTTACTATTTCATATACCCAATGAAAAGATCTTTAAATAGTATAAAATCCACAAATATAATAGATATTTGAGAGGAATAAGTAATCTATGAATAACTTCAAGTAAATAACAGGAAAGGGAAGTGAAGTGTTAGTCACTCAGTTGTGACTGACTGTTTGCGACTCATGGACTGTAGCCCACCAGGCTCCTCTGTCCATGGAATTCTCCAGGCCAGAATACTGGAGTGGGTTGCCATTTCCTTCTCCAGGGGATCTCCCCAACCCAGGGATTGAACCTGGATCTCCTACATTACAGGCAGACTCTTTACCATTGGAGCCACCAGAGAATTCCAAGGAAACAGGAGAGATAAATATCTATAATTAAGCATAATTTAATCACTGTGCTCATTTAGTTCTCTTTTCTTCACATACAATCTGATGTCCAGGGGAGTTAAGAGAACTGTGTGGTTTTGTGTAGTTAATGAATGACTAGAATTCAGTGTGCTAACTCCCTGTCTCAGGGTTCTTTCTAATGCAGTAACCCTGGACATGTACAGAAAGCCAAAACATCAGGGTATTTATCTTTCAGCCTTTAGGATTCATGTCCAAATAGAAACCTCAACTGGTTTGAGGAAATATAAATAAATTAAATCTGAAGGCATTGCATCACAGTAACTTCAAAACCTTTGTAAAATTAAATACATTATTATTATCATTTTGCAATTAGCTTTCAAACAGAATAGAGAGAGAAGCCTTGGGAAAAAACCTATACTTCATCCAAAATGTCTGTGGGGTAGTCTGCACATTTTTTCCATTTCATTGCTAATGAGTCATTTTCACCTGATGCCTGCTTGTCCCACTCCCCTCTGAAGAACCAGCTGTCAGTGTCCACAGCTGAGTGAGTTTGGTATCAGACAGGTGGCAGCAGAGTGGGGAAGAAATCATGTCAGTGGGATGTAGTTAATCTGAAATTAGGATGATCCACCTGGTATCATTAAAAATTGACTATATTTCCTAAATGGTTCACTACAATATAACCAACACTTAAAAATTAAGGTTTTGAATATCCTTGAAGAGACAAATAAGAGTATTGGCTTTAATTAAATATATGGGCAGTTTTTACATGGTTAGATCAATGAAGTCTGTTTAATAATGCCAGAATTTTATAACCTGTTTACAGGAAAAAAAAAAAAATGGATTGATGTGTGATTTTCTGGATTCTGGCATTTACTCACTCTGTAAATTTCTGTGTGCTGTGGGCCTCTGGGTGGGGGGTGGGGGAACAGATTTGACATTGGTGAAACCATGTTGAGGCTTAAATGACCCATATTATCAGAAGTGTTTGTGATACTTAATGTGTGTGTAGGTATTCAAAATTGCATTGCCATCGGTAGTTTTTCAGTAAACTATTTTTTAATTCTCATAACCACCTGGGAAACAATTCTAAGTTACTTAATGCAGTAAACAAGATCCCTAACCACATAATGCAACTCATATTCCTAGCCACAAATATACCCATTCATGTTCAACTGTCATCTTCAGCATGAAAGTCACCTCCTCCTGAAAGCCTTCCCTGAATGCTCAACAATGGACGGACAACTTCCTGTGATTCTTAAGTGCCAGGCTGACCTTTTTTACAGAACTTATCAAACAGCACTGACTGAAACTGGCTGTTCACCAGTCTTGCTGTCTCACTGGATCCACTTAAGTACAGGTCTTTATTTTGTTCACATTTGAAATTCCAGTAACTAACACAAGGAATAAAACATAATAAGAAAATTATATACACACAGAGGAAATAAATTTTATGCATATAGATTACAAAAACATATAAATAAGGAAAAAAAAAATTCCAGCTACTTGTCTGATTTTCAGTTTAACCATCATTCTAGCTACAGAATGAAGAATATTTCATTGTGTTTTTAAAAAATTTTGTTGGAGTATAGTTGCTTTACAGTGTTTTGTTACTTTCAGGTGTACAACAAAGTGAATCAGTAGAATATACACATATATTCATTCTTTTTTAAGATTCTTTTCTTATATAGGATATCACAGAGTGCTGAGTAGTTCTCTGTGATATACAGTGTGCCCATGTTGGTTATTGATACGTATATAGTAGTGTGTGTATATTCATTCTAAGCTCCTGATTTATCCCTCCTCCCACATTTCCCCTTTGTTAACCGTAACATTGTTTTTGATAACTGTAGGTCTATTTCTGTTTTAAAAATAAGTTAATTTGTTTCATTTTTTAAATTAGATTCCACATATGAGTGATATATGATATTTGTCTTTCTCTCTCTAACTTACCTCACTTAGTATGATAATTTATAGTTCCATTTGTGCATATGTATACTCACTCACTTCAGTCTTGTCTGACTCTCTGTGACCCTATGAACTGTAGCCAACCAGGATCCTCTCTCCATGGGATTCCCCAGGAAAGAATATTGGAGTGGGTTGTCACGCCCCTCTCCAGAGGATCATCCTGACCCACGGATCAAACTTATGTCTTCTGCGTAGCTTGCATTGCAAGTGGATTCTTTACTGCTGAGCCACCGGGGAAGCCCCCAAAGGCATTATTTCATTTTTTTATAGGTGAATATACAATATCCCACTGTATATATGCACCACAGCTTCTTTATCCATTCCTCTGTAGATGGACATTTGGGTTGCTTCTGTGTCTTGGCTATTGTAAATAGTACTGTAGTGAATACTGAGGTGTATGTATCTCTTAGGATTATGGTTTTCTCTAGTTATATGCCCAGAACTGGGATTGCTGGATCATACAGTAAGTCTATTTTAGTTTTATACAGAGCCCCATACTGTTCTCCATAGTGGTTATACCAATTTACATACCTACCAATGGTGCACGAGGGTTTACTGCTTGTGAACATTTTGATGATGGCCATTCTGACTGGTGTGAGGTGATTCAGTTCAGTTCAGTCACTCTGTCATGTCCAACTCTTTATGACCCCATGGACTGCAGCACACCAGGCTTCCCGAACTTATGTCCATCAAGTTGGCAAAGCCATCCAACCATCTTATCCTCTGTTGTCACCTACCTCTCTTGCCTTCAATCTTTCCTAGCATCAGGGTCTTTTCCAATGAATCAGTTATTTGCATCAGGTGGCCAAAGCATTAGAACTTCAGCTTCAGGATCAGTCCTTCCAAAGAATATTTGGGACCAGGTTCCTTTAGGATTGACTGGCTTGATCTCCTTGCAGTCCAAGGGACTCTCAAGAGTCTTCTCCAGCACGACAGTTCAAAAGCATCAATTCTTTGGTACTCAGCTTTCTTGATCGTCTCTCACATCCACTGCAATTTTGACTGTACTTCTCTGATAATTAGTTATGTTGATCACTTTTTTCATGTGCTTTCTGGCCATCTGTATGTCTCATGAACAATATTTTAAGATGGATACACAGTGAAATGCTAGGAGGCTGATTCAATAGCAAATGCAGAAAATATGTTCATTTAAGTGAATGATAATGGGAATAGAGAAGACAAAGTTCTGAAATATATAGGATCAAGTAAACATGACTCAATAAACTACTGAATTCATGGTTGAGGAAGAATGAGATATCTGAGAAAGCCTTAAGGTTTGTGGCTTTTGTAAGATGGAACGATGATGGAATAATTCACTGTGATAGAGAATGCTGGAAGGTGATATGGTTGTTAAAGGTTGACAGGGAAGCAAAAATTGAACAAACAAGTGAAGGGAAGCAGACATTGTTCCTGGTTTCAATTTTAGATATGTTAATTTTATCATGAGTTTGAAAAATCCAAGAGAAAAAAAATGGTTATAAAGTTGGCATTTATTTTTGTTTAGGTGATATAATGAAATCAAGGATTACCTTGGAAGAGATTATAAAGATTAAAGGCCAAGAATGAATTTTGATGAAATACACACTTAAGAGTCTGATAGAGAATAAGATAAAGTTCCAAAAAGCAAAATGGAATATTGGGAATGAAGGGAGATATTAATGGAAAAAGGAATGAATATGAGGTGTGAAAATGAAAACAGTCATAGATAACCTCTTTTGAGGAATGTGGTTGTATTGGGTAAAATGAAATAGGAAAAAGTGAAAGGAGGATGTGGGGTTAAGAAAATGTGATACTTAGTGTTTTGTTGTGTACTTTACTGGGACAGTGTTTGCAGAGAAATTTGGTCAAACATTTTTCTAGGTGGTTCTCTGAGTGTGTTTCTGAAGGAGATTGATATTTGAATCCTTTGGCTAAGTATAGCAGATTACACTCCCTAATGTGGGTGAGTCACATCCAGGGAAATGAAGGCCTGAATAAAGCAAACAGTCTAATTTTCATGTAAGAGGGAATTCCTCTGCCCTCCTGCCTTCAGTTGGAACATCAGTTTTCTCCTGCTCACAGACTTGAACTGAAACATTGATTCTTCTTGGGTCTGGAGCCTGCTGGCCTTCATCAGGGACTATGCCTTTGGTTCTTCTGGATCTTCAGGTTGCTAACTCCAAATCTTGGATTTGCTATTATGCATAGTCACTTTTCATGTTAGTCCAGTTCCTACCCATGGCTCATTTATATATTCTTTCTTTAACCTGCTTCTCTTTAAACACAAATGTAATGACCAGGTCTACTGTTCTTTGAAAGAATTTCTACCATGAATATCCTCAAGAATCAGCCTACCGTAATATAGCTCATTTTAAGGATGTACACACAAATCAGATCTGTCCCCGACCTACTCTTGGCCTTTCTCTGTCTTGGTCAGCTGGTCACAGGAGCCTCTGAAGACACAAAACTAAGTGAAAGCACTATTGATCCAGCAATGAAAGTCAGGGCTACCTCCTCTGACACAGATCTTGAATAACATTGCATGGAAAAAACAGACTACAAGAAAGGTGGAATGCAGGTAGATACATGACAATGGGAACCATTGGTCCAATTCACTGTATCACTCTGGTTCTGATCATGTCTAATTTGGGATGTGGTGTCTACATCTTTCAGGGCTTTCCAGGTGGCACAGTGTACAGAATCTGCCTGCCAGTGCAGGAAATGCAAGAAATGCTAGTTTGATCCTTGGGTTGGAAAGATCCAATGGAGAATGCAATGGAAAGCCACTCCATTATTCTTGCCTGGAAAACTCCATGGACGGAGGAGCCTGGTGGGCTACAGTCCTTGTGGTTGCAAAGACTCAGACAGGACTGAGTAACTGAGCACACACACATCTATATCTTTACCTAAAACTGGTAGACCACATCAGGAGGCTCAGAGAGTATATGGGATTCAGTTCTTCTGAGTGGTTTAGCCAGATGTCCCTATTATGAATCTCAGCATCTAACTCCTTCCCAATCAAAACTCTGACCCTGGGGTAACAGACTTGTTAGATATGCAAATTCATATTTCTGGAGCTCAGCTACTTTTATAATTAACTCATGGACCTGAGCCTCAATTTTTTGCCCTCTGCCTTTAAGAGATGATAGTTTTTACATGCTAATTAACATGCGCTCTGGTTTCACACTTTGAGGTGGTGATTAGCAGTGATGTGCTGGTAAAATAACCAAATGAGTAAGTTTTAAAAATCATAATTTATCGTGTTTACTAATTCTGGGTTTAAATCGTCCCATATAGGCTGAATTGAATATTAATGTACCTTAAAAACTTTCTTAATATTTATCAATTGACTATTACAAGTGAGTTGTCTCAGTATACTGCAGGAATCACTCCAAGTCTCTCTTTGTTTTTCACAAATGAAGTAATAGAACCTAATTCATTCTGGAAACATTCAATATTTTTATTCTGTGCTTTCAGTGGCAACAATATTTGAAGAAAGAAAAATCAATGGATTAATTTACAAAATAACAATTAGAAAAAGTAAATGATATTTATTCAATGAGAGGAAACATATGTTAAATGTAATTACTTCTCTTTCAAATATGGACTAAATCATTAATGAATGGCATTATATTTTTCATCCAGTTTTATAGAGATATTATTTAGATGTTTGTATAAGTTTAAGGTGCTCAGCATAATGATTTGGGCTATATACATGATTACCAATGGTTATTACCTTAAGCTTAATGAACATTTATCACCTATAGACAAAAAAAAAGAATATTAGAAAATATTTCTTTGTAATAAGAAAGCTTTCTAAATTCCATATATAGCGAAACAAATACAATATTGTAAAGGAAAAAAATAATAAATAAATAAATTTAAAAAAAGAAAGCTTGTGATTTATTCTCATAACAATTTTCTTATATAGCATACAGCAGTGTTAATTATTGCCAACATCCACTGGATTGAGAAAGCAAGAGAGTTGCAGAAAGATATCTATTTCTGCTTTACTGACTATGTCAAAGCCTTTGACTATGTGGATCATAATAAACTGTGGAAAATTCTGAAAGAGGCTGGAATACCAAACCACCTGACCTGCCTCTTGAGAAGTCTGTATGCAGGTCAGGAAGCAACAGTTAGAGCTGGACATGAAACAGCAGACTGATTCCAAATAGGAAAAGGAGTATGTCAAGGCTGTATATTGTCAACTTGCTTATTTAACTTATATGCAGAGTACATCATGAGAAACGCTGGGCTAGATGAAGCACAAGCTGGAATCAAGATTGCCGGGAGAAATATCAATAACCTCATATATGCAGATGACACCACCCTTATGGCAGAAAGTGAAAAGAACTAAAGAGCCGCTTGATGAAAGTGAAAGTGGAGTGTCAAAGAGTTTGCTTAAAGCTCAACATTCAGGTAATGACATCCAGTCCCATCACTTCATGGCAATTATATGGGAAAACAATGGAAACAGTGACAGACTATTTTCTTGGGCTCCAAAATCACTGCAGATAGTGACTGCAGACATGAAATTAAAAGATGCTTGCTACTTGGCAGGAAAGTTATGACTAACCCAGACAGCATATTAAGAAACAGACATTTTTTTTTGCCAACAAAGGTCCATCTAGTCAAAGCTATGGTTTCTCCAGTAGTCATGTATGGATGTGAGAGTTGGACTATAAAGAAAGCTGAGCACCAAAGAACTGATGCTTTTGAACTGTGGTGTTGGAGAACTCTGGAGCATCCCTTGGACTGCAGAAGATCCAACCAGTCCATCTTAAAGGAGATCAGTCCTGAGTGTTAGTTGGAAGGACTGATGTTGAATCTGAAACTCCAGTACTTTGACCACCTGATGCAAAGAACTTACTCATTTGAAAAGTCCTTGATGCTGGGAAAGACTGAATGTGGGAGGAGGGGACGACAAAGGATGAGATGGTTGGATGGCATCACAGACTGAATGGGCATGAGTTTGAGTAAACTCCAGGAAGTGGTGATAGACAGGGAGGCCTGCCATGCTGCAGTCCATGGGGTTGCAAAGAGTCGGACAAGACTGAGTGACTGAACTGAACTGAACTGAACTGAACTGAAGGGAACATTTCATGCAAACCTGGGTACAATAAAGAGCAGAAATGGTATGGACATAACAGAAGCAGAAGATATTAAGAACAGGTGGCAAGAAAACACATAATAACTATACAAAAGTGATCTTCACAACCCAGGTAATCATGATGGTGTGATCACTCACCCAGAGCCAGACATCCTAGAATGAGAAGTCAAGTTGGCTTAGGAAAGCATCACTACAAACAAAGCTGGTGGAGATGATGGAATTCCAGCTGAGCTATTTCAAATCCTAATAGATGATGCTGTGAAAGTGCTGCACTCCTTATGCCAGTAAATTTGGAAAACTCAGCAGTGGCCACATGACTGGAAAATGTCACTTTTCATTCCATTCTCAAAGAAAGGCAATGCCAAAGAATGCTCAAACTACTGCATAATTACACTCATCTCACACGCTAGTAAAGTAATGCTCAAAATTTTCCAAGCTGTGCTGCAACAGTACATGAACCTTGAACTTTCAGATGTCCAAGATGGATTTAGAAAAGGCAGAGGACTGGTGCACTGGGATGACCCAGAGGGATGGTATGGGGAGGGAGGTGGGAGGGGGATTCAGGATGGGGAACATGGGTGCCCATGGCGAATTCCTGTTGATGTGTGGCAGAACCAAAAGAAATTAGCCTCCAATTAAAATAAATAAATTTAAATTAAAAAAAAAAAAGAAAAAGCAGAGGACCTAGGGCAACATCCTTTGAATCATTGAAAAAGCAAGAGAGTTCCAGGCGAATTTCTACTTTTGCTTTATTGATTACACCAAAGCCTTTGACTGTGTGGATCAGAAGAAACTGGAAAATTCTTCAAGAGATGGGAATACCAGCAATTACATACACTTACATAATTTTCAAACGTATTTAAAAATGAAAGTCACAAGAGTAATAAATATTGTAAATCCCCTAAATAAATGGAAAATATAAACAACTTAATTATGTGAATGCTAACAACAGTACAGGATTATTATAAAAGCTTTCCAAAAGCTGAAATACAAGAATTAATTAATGTGCTATTTTTATTTCAGTTTTATTGAGGTGTAATTAACATATTAAGTTATAAGATATTTACATTGTACATCGTGATGATTTGATATCTGTATACATTGTGAAGGACTTCCCAGGTGGCACTAGCAGTTAATAATCAGCCTGCCAGTGCAGAAGATTCAGGAGACCAGGGTTCAATCTTTGAATCAGGAAGATACCCTGGAATAGGAAATGGCAACCCACTCCTTTATTCTTGAAGCTTTTGAAATCCATGAAAATTTAGCTTTGATATTCTTTTCTGTTTCTTAGTAAATACAAATTATAAACGAAAAATTAAACCTGGTGATGTAACAACTCAGTAAATATACAGTATTTAGACAAATTATAGACATCTGTTGATACTGGTAAATAGCATAGTCATTTTCTGAATAGCTAAACTGAACAATTATGTAAAATATTTAGTAAGAAAAGTAGATTTTGTTCAAATAGTGGAAAGTTAAAAAAATATTTGTAACCGTAATAGCAGATATATTTTCTTAACAGGTGACCTTAAAGGATTGCTGTTTAGTGTCACTCAAGATCTACTAAGCATCATTTTTTGGATGAATGTGGCCAAAGGATATCTGTGCAAAACCAGTTCCTTTCTGAAGTTTATAATTGGGGCCCTGTTTTCAGACAGAAGGTACAGTTTATCTTTTATTAATATACCTTTGAAATTTAAAGGAATCTTGAAGGAAAAAATAATGTAATAACTTAATAAAATAATGTAAAATAATATAAATAATGTAAAGGTAATGTAAAGCCTGTGTGTGCCATTTATGGAATTCCTTAACAATAACTCAATATTTTAAGGATTTTTTTTACTTGAAATAACTGTTATTTTAAATGAAAAAAAGACTTAGTTGCATTAGTAAACACATTCTACAAATATTATAGTAAAATATTGAAGTGAAAATAGTAAAATATTGTTTTTATTAAAATTTTAGTTTGATATGAGCTTGATAAGTACATAAACATTGTGTTAAATTGCTGAAAAGTATAAGAGAAACAGTACTATCATATAGCCTCCTGTCTCATATCTTTATCTACCAACATCCTAGCGGATGGATTTTATGTTTATTGACAGCTTGAGTTTGAAGGCAGTACCTAGGTTATATCAGCAGGAAGTCATGGATAGAAAGAACATCAACCCAATAACAACCCAATTAAGTATCAATTACATCTATTTTGAGTAAATATAAGCATTGTGTAGTTAGATAATAATTTAAAATGAATACTTTAAACTATTTTATAATACATAATTATAAACATGTTTAATATTCACAAGTGTGTATGAAGAGATTATTTCAATTTAATCCACTGTGTGCTACTTAACTATAAAATGTATGATATATTTTGAGATAATCAACTCAGGAGGTCAATCCATTTTGGATATAGAATTGTCTGTTCTTGTTTTCTAATTATTCATAAAATATTGACAATTTCATTCCTAATTTCAAGGCTACTATGGATTTGTCCTTTGATTTGCCAGGTTAATTCAAGTTATTTGATTTGAAATATCGAAAAGAAGAGTTCTTTTGGAAGAGTTCTCTCCAAAAGAGTTCAGCCTCTGAAAAGGATTTTCCTATATCTATTCTATGCTTTCGGTTTCCTCAGGCTTGAAAATTACAGGAGGAAAGTGACTAAATCTAAATTAGAGAACAGTTCTGTAGGAAAGTGTAAAGTCAAGAGTCTAACATGCAGTTTACTTTCTGCTAGTCACAGTCATGTTCTGGCAAATCACTATAGAAAACTTTACATTTCAAATGTTTTCATTTATTCCATGAAATGATACCAGTCTTTCATTTTGATTGAAGGTCTTAACTGCACCAAGTATCTTTAAATTAATTTTAAGGATTAAAAACAACATGAATTTTTCATCTTTTCAAACGCTAGAAAATAAGGGGAGAGAAAATTTAAGGAAGTAGATTGAAACTCTCTGACAGTGAAACCCCAAACTGTAGAAAAGGGTTAGTTCCCCATGAATTAGTCTACTGGCATATTCTAATACTGGACAGACTTTTCAGCCAAATTTTGCCATCATAATTCTGCTTGTTACTACAAGAATTATCTGAGATTATGTTACATATATAGAAAATAAAATTAAAATAATGATTTGTGTTCTAACTACAAAAGATATATACACATTTGGAAGGTGTTATTTCCTGTACATCAAGCATTTTGTCTTCAACTCTTAATCATTGGAGGATTTTAGCAAATCAAACTCTATATTAACATGGTACTTATCTAATATCAGTGACATCATAGATAAATTACATGCAGACACCTTAATTGAACTTTGCAGTTATAGGAAATTTATTTATGGTGCTTGTGACATTTTCAGAGAAAGACAATTGAACACAGCATAGCAGCTGCAGGTAAGAGGATCTGAGATCTAATGCTCACTTCCAGATGGATGATGGATATGCAATTTTAAATTTATAGTAGACATATTAGCAGATGGAAATAGAATAGAGTAAATGCCTATGCCACCTGTGAGCAAGTGCATTTTATCAATTACAAGCTGAACTGTGTTAAATTCAAGTCATTCAACAGAACTCTAATTCTTGAGAAGAGACTTTTTGTCAGCCTATTAATATATCTAGATTTCATGTTGAGGTTGGGAAACATTTTACCATACAGGGAACCTATGGACACAGGTTTGAGCAGAGCATACTTCACTCTTGTTATGTCATTCATGCTATTATTCTGCCTGTATAATTGAAAAGAATATTGGTAGAATAGGAAACAGTTGAAACAAATGAGACAAACTGAGCGCTCCAAAAAGACATAAGTGAATTAGAATTGATGCATCTGATGAGAGTGAATTCACAGTGTCACTTTAAATAAAGCCCTGTTTCATTTATGTAGCTAGTCTGTCGCTACAACTACTAAAAACATTCAGGGAAGGCACTGACAGTTTCATTTGACACAATCAATTAAATTCCTCCCATACTAAAAGTTAACGTGTGTGTGTGTGTATATATATATATATATATATATATATATATATATATATATATATATCCATATATATATATATATATATATATCTTGAGTTCAGCCTCTGACAATGAAATGTTTCACTGAATAGCTTGCATAATGCTATTTAATAGACATTGGCTCAGTTCCAAGAGAAAGAACTTCATTCCATTAGAGAAGAGCCTAAGTGGCTCTACGTTTATAGATTTTCAGACTTGGCAGAATTCTTATCACCTAGTTAAAAAAAAAAAATCCCAATTCTTGGTATCGATGTGTGTAAATAAAAGAGTCCAACAACTGGTAAAAATAGAGTGGGATGTCTTGTTTTAAGGAAATGAGAAATTTAAGTATTCATCCTTAATATTCTTGAAAATTGCATAGAAATTTGAAAGAAAAGTCCTTTCACATGCTTTAGTTGCATATATGTATTGTGTATGTTAACAGCTTTGCTACTTGTTATGATATTTATAGTATGATATCCAGAGTTGGCAGCTTAAAAAATGAGGACATGCATAAAAATAGTTTTGGCTGCATATTAGGACTTTCTAAGAATTGGAATGTCCACAATAGTCTTTCAAGTGTAATGTGTCCAAATTAGTGGGAATGTATGATTCCTAATTGTCACAATGGGAGATGGAAGAGTTCTCTCCAAAATTGTTATTCACTAATATAATCTGAATTTGTCTTAAGATGTTTGTTATAAAGATAAGTATTTTGCCACTTGTAAAAATCAGCTATTTACTGTTAACTATATTTTAGATTTATGTCTTTTGGAAGATACTATTTTCAAACACTTCTTGGAAGATTTGTTATATAAAGTATACAAAAATACATAGATATGTGAATGAAAATAGAATGACTTAAATAATTTGTTCAGTTCAGTTCAGTCTGACTCTTTGTGACCCCATAGACTGCAGCATGCCAGGCCTCCCTGTTCATCACCAACTCCTGGAGTTTACCCAAACTCATGTGCATTGAGTTGGTAATGCCATCCAACCATCTCATCCTCTGTTGTCCCCTTCTCCTTCTGCCTGCAATCTTTCCCAGCATCAGAGTCTTTTCCAATGAGTCAACTCTTCTCATGAGGTGGCCAAAGTACTGGAGTTTCAGCTTTAGCATCATTCCTTCCAAAGAACACCCAGGGCTGATCTCCTTTAGAATGGACTGGTTGGATCTTCTTGCAGTCCAAGGGACACTCAGGAGTCTTCTCCAACACCACAGTTCAAAAGCATCAATTCTTCAGCACTCAGCTTTCTTCACAGTACAACTTTCACATCCATACATGACTACTGGAAAAACCATAGCCTTTACTTAGATGGACCTTTGTTGGCCAAGTAATGTCTCTGCTTTTTAATATGCTGTGTAGGTTGGTCATAACCTTCCTTCCAAGGAGTAAGCATCAAATATTATATAATTTGAAGTTGTATGAATTTCTGGGCATGTATCTAAGCATTTATCTATCTGCCAGCTGTAGAGGTGAGGGGGTGGTTTATGTTCACTACCAAGGGGTGATCTTCCGTATCAGTTTGTTTGTAGAAGACGTATTGGTTAATTAATGGTTTTCCAGTTGGAGTACCTAAGGATACAAAGAAAACTAAATTAGCCTAAAGCAAGAGGGGAAATAACAGTAATCAGTTTCTGTAGTAAGATGAAGGAGTGCCTAGGTTTTATATCACTCATACTTTTGCTAGCATGATAGAAGGCATTTAAAAACTATAAACATTGAAACAATTCAGGAGATATGAATGTATACAAAAATGTCGTACGTGATACTTGACAGACAAATAGTAGTGTTTACTGAATATTTCTATTGTTGAAAGAATTTAGAACAACAGGGAATGTTGACATTTTGGCTATGCCATGTTCTTCTATATCTTTATATAGATGCCGGGAAAACTGAGTTTGGAAAATAAAAACAAAAATGATTTTTCTAGAGTAGTTTTCAAATATAAGAAAGTTTCTGTTTAATCCTGCTTATATACAAGCAATGGAACCCTCGAATGCTTAGTTAATTGAATGTCTCAAGTCTATCCTACAAAATACATTAGGGGCTCTATCTCTGCCATGGAGGAGGAAATGGCAACCTACTCCATATTCTTGCCTGCAGAATCCCAGGGACAGAGGAGCCTGGTGGGCTGCCGTCTATGGGGTTGCACAGAGTCAGACACGACTGAAGCGACTTAGCAGCAGCAGCAGCTTGCTGCTATCTCTCCCAGTAGATGTATGAAATTGTTACTCTTTCTGTACTAAGCTTAGTTTACATAGTAAATCCCAGACAGAAAAATTAAGACATGGATCTTTTCCCCGAAAAACTGTCATCTTTTTTTTTTTTTTTTGAGGGTTCTACTGAGTTTATCTTATCCTTATTTATTTGTTTCTTTGACTGAGTGACTGAACTGAACTGAACTGAACTTGACATATTCTGTAGACTTTGAAGTTTGAGCATAGTCTGAGACAGCCTTCTAATCCTAGCTTTGCATTTATTTATTTTTTATATAAATTTATTTATTTCAGTTGCGGGCTAATTACAGTATTGTATTGAATGCACTGATGTGATTTTGACAAATGGAAAGCCTACAGGCTTTGGAATAATAAAGAGCAAGGATTGAATTTTGGCTGTAAATTTACCAACTGTGGAAACTTGGCCTTAATTGTTATGTACTTTGTTTCTTTCATCTTTAAAAAGTGGATGTCTCATTTTACAACTCCAGTACTCTTGCCTGGAAAATCCCATGGATGGAAGAGCCCAGTAAGCTGCAGTCCATGGGGTCGCTAGGTAGGACAGGACTGAGTGACTTCAGTTTCACTTTTCACTTTCATGCATTGGAGAAGGAAATGGCAACCCACTCCAGTGTTCTTGCCTGGAGAATCCCAGGGATGGGGGAGCCTGGTGGGCTGCCGTCTATGGGGTCGCACAGAGTCGGACACGACTGAAGCAACTTAGCCGCAGCAGCATTATCTGTTGATCTATCTACTTACTTATCTCTTCATCTATCATCTATCCATACACACATTTGGACTTTGGTATCTGGAAGGTGTTTTTTATTATTGCTATTGTGATAGAATGTGTAGCACATTATTTTACCACTGAGTAGAATAAAATTTCACTTGAGAGTCTGGTGAGATTTTAAAAAGTAAGGATGGACGGAAGTTTCAGTTTGGTTTACTCCTCTCGATCAGTTCCTGTCTTGTAGCAAAGATTTGGAATAGTGGACCACTTGTAACTCAAACAGACAGCACTTTATGAAGAAAACATCTGGCAATATTTGTAATGACAAACTAGTAACAACTCAGATACAGCTCAACAGCTCAAGTGGGAAGCAGGCAGCACACTCCTGACATGCAATGGCAGGCCAAGTCATGAAGAAACACATCGATAGCACTTGGCTTCCCTTGTTATACATTCTGTATCCTCCCCCTGGTGTCTGACTGGGTAAGCTCAATGCAGATAGAGCTTGGTATCAGTATTCTCCTTATTGGTTATGCCCAGGACCAATCAGGGAAGGGGTTGTGTCCCCACTCCAGTCTTCAACCTCCTCTTCCAAAGGTGTTTTTAAAAATTTTACCTGTTGCATGGTTCCACCATCTTGGACTCCTTTTTCCATTCTAACTACCTGATAGAAAGAAAGAAAGGAAAGAGGAGAGAGAAGGAGGAGGGATAGGAAGTAGAGAAGGTAGGAAAGGGGTATAGAGGAATGAAGAAAAGAAAGAAGAAAAGCAAAATAAGGCAGGAAGAAACAAAAGCAAGAGTAAGGAAAGAAAGGATGAAGTAATGTAATGAAAGCAATAGAGATTTAGGGAGGGAAGAAGAAGGCAAAGAGCATAAAGGAAAATAGATATGACTCTTTCATAACATTAATAATATTTAAATCCTGGAGCTGTTGTGGGATATGAAATAAAAACAGAAAAGTTATTCACCTGTCATAAGTTTTTAGAAGGTGGAATACAAAAAAGTGCTCCTGATCTTAATACAAACAATGATTACACAATATTCTGCCTTATTTTTGCCAGCACATAGCAATATTTCCTCATTCTCTCTAGTACATTAGAGAGCCTGGAGATGTAATAATTGAACTTCTCAGAAGTCCTGCCAGCAACACTCAGGGTTACAGTCCACTCAACAGGAGACATGAGATATGGAAGTTATAAGAGAAGCAGAAGTCGTACATGATCTTTCCAGTTCTAGTAACCCCTGATGCTTTCCTTAATATTTTATGTCTCAGTGTTGGAAGCAATGATCATTAGTGAAAGCTATATATAATTTTTGTAAATTCTCTTTGAAGGCTAATGGTTAATTGAAGGTTTAGCAGTAATCTTTCTGAGATTAATTTCTCCAGCCCTTTTAACAGTTTATTTTGTTGTTGTTCAGTCGCCAAGTCATGTCTGACTTTGCGACCCCATGGACTTCAGAATACCAGACTTCCTCATCCTTCACTATCTACCAGAGTTTGCTCAAACTCATGTCCAATGAGTCAGTGATGCCATCCAACCGTCTTGTCCTCTGTCACCCCCTTCTCCTCCTGTCTTCAATCTTTCCAGGCATCAGGGTCTTTTCCAGTGGGTTAGCTCTTTGCATCAGGTGGCCAAAGTATTGGAGCTTCAGCTTAAGAATCAGCCCTACCAATGATTATTCAGTACTGATTACCTTTAGGATTGACTCGTTTGTTTTCCTTGTTATCCAAAGGAGTCTCGAGAGTCTTCTCTAAGCACCACATCTTTATAGCATTCATTCTTCAGTGCTCAGCCTTCATTATAGTCCAACTTTCACATTCGTACATGACTACTGGAACCTTGACTATATGAACCTTTGTTGACAAAATGACATCTATGCTTTTAAATACACTGACTAGATTTGTCATAGCTTTTCTTCCAAGGAGCAAGTGTCTTTTAATTTCATGTCTTTTATTTTTAAGCCAAAGAATATAAAATCTGTCATTGATCCCAATTTTTCTCCATCTATTTGCCATAAATTAATGGGAATGGATGTAATGACAGAATGTGGTTCACTGGAGAAGGGAATGGCAAACCAATTCAGTATTTTTGCCTCAATAACCACATGAATAGTATGAAAAGGCAAAATAATAGGATTCTGAAAGAGGAAATATGCTGCTGGAGATCAGTGGAGAAATAACTCCAGAAAGAATGAAGGGATGGAGCCAAAGCAAAAACAATACCCAGTTGTGGATGTGACTGGTGATAGAAGCAAGGTCTGATGCTGGAAAGAGCAATATTGCATAGGAACCTGGAATGTCAAGTCCATGAATCAAGGTAAATTGGAAGTGGTCAAACAGGAGATGGCAAGAGTGAACGTCGATATTCTAGGAATCAGTGAACTAAAATGGACTGGAATGGGTGAATTTAACTCAGATGACCATTATATCTACTGCTGCAGGCAGGAATCCCTTAGAAGAAATGGAGTGGCTATCATGGTCAAAAAAAGATTCTGAAATGCAGTACTTGGATGCAATGTCAAAACCAACAAAATAATCTCTGTTTGTTTCCAAGGCAAACCATTCAATATCACAGTAATCCAAGTCTATGCCCTAATCAGTAATGCTGAAGAAGCTGAAGCTGAATGGTTCTATGAAGACCTACAAGACCTTTTAGAACTAAAACCCAAGAAAGATGTCTTTTTCATTATAGGGGACTGGAATGCAAAACAAGGAAGTCAAGAAACAACTGGAGTAACAGGCAAATTTGGCCTTGGAATATGGAATGAAGCAAGGCAAAGGCTAATAGAGTTCTGCCAAGAGAACACACTGGTCAGGAAACACCCACTTCCAACAACACAAGAGAAGACTCTACACATGGACATCACCAGATGGTCAACACCAAAATCAGATTGATTATAATCTTTGATGCCAAAGATGGAGAAGCTCTCTACAGTTAGCAAAAAAAAAAAAAAAAAAGACCAGCAGCTGACTGTGGCTCAGATCATGAATTCCTTGTTGCCAAATACAGACTTAAATTGAAGAAAGTAGGGAAAACCACTAGACCATTCAGGTATGACCTAAATCAAATCCTTTATGATTATACAGTGGAAGTGAGAAATAGATTTAAGGGACTAGATCTGATAGATAGAGTGCCTAATGAACTATGGAATGAGGTTCGTGACATTGTACAGGAGACAAGGATCAAGACCATCCCCATGGAAAAGAAATGCAAAAAAGCAAAATGGCTGTCTGGGGAGGCCTTACAAATAGCTGGAAAAGAAGAGAAGCGAAAAACAAAGACTAAAAGGGAAGATATAAGCATGTGAATGCAGAGTTCCAAAGAAGAACAAAAAAGAGATAAGAAAGCTTTCCTCACCGATCAGTGCAAAGAAATAGAGGAAAACAACAGAATGGGAAAGACTAGAGATCTCTTCAAGAAAGTTAGAGATACCAAGGGAACATTTCATTCAAAGATGGGCTCGATAAAGGACAGAAATGGTATGAACCTAACAGAAGCAGAAGATATTAAGAGGTGGCAAGAATGCACAGAAGAACTATACAAAAAAGATCTTCACTACCCAGATAATCACGATGGTGTGATCACTCACCTAGAGCCAGACACCCTGGAATGTGAAGTCAAGTGGGCCTTAGAAAGCATCACTACGAACAAAGCTAGTGGAGGCTATGGAATGCCAGTTGAGCTGTTTCACATCATGAAAGATGATGCTGTGAAAGTGCTGCACTCAATATGCAAGCAAATTTGGAAAACTTGGCAGTAGCCACAGGACTGGAAAAGGTCAGTTTTCATTCCAATCCCAAAGAAAGGCAATGCCAAAGAATGCTCAAACTACCGCACAATTGCACTCATCTCACACGCTAGTAAAGTAATGATCAAAATTCTCCAAGCCAGGCTTCAACAGTACGTGAACCGTGAACTTCCAGATGTTCAAGCTGGTTTTAGAAAAGGCACAGGAACCAGAGATCAAATTGCCATCATCTGCTGGATCATGGAAAAAACAAGAAAGTTCCAGAAAAACATCTATTTCTGCTTTATTGACTATGCCAAAGCTTTGACTGTGTGGATCATATTAAACTGTGGAAAATTCTTTAAGAGATCGGAATTCCACACCACCTGACCTGCCTCTTGAGAGACTTATATGCAGGTCAGGAAGGAACAGTTAGAACTGGACATGGAACAACAGACTGGTTCCAAATAGGAAAAGGAGTACGTCAAGGCTATATATTGTCACCCTGCTTATTTAACTTCTATGCAGAGTACATCATGAGAAACGCTGGGCTGAAGAAAGCACAAGCTGGAAACAAGATTGCTGGGAGAAATATCAATAACCTCAGATATCCTGATGACAACACCCTTAGGGCAGAAAGGGAAGAGGAGCTAAAAAGCCTCTTGATGAAAGTGAAAAGAGGAGAGTGAAAAAGTTGGCTTAAAGCTCAGCATTCAGAAAATGAAGATCATGGTATCTGTTCTCATCACTTCATGGGAAATAGATGGGGAAACAGTGGAAACAGTATCAGACTTTATTTTGGGGGGCTCCAAAATCATTGCAGATGGTGATTGCAGCCATGGAATTAAAAGATGCTTACTCCTTGGAAGAAAAGTTATGACCAACCTAGATAACATATTGAAAAGCAGAGATATTACTTTGCCAACAAAGGTCTGTCTAGTCAATGCTATGGTTTTTCCAGTGGTCATGTATGGATGTGAGAGTTGGACTGTGAAGAAAGCTGAGCACTGAAGAATTGATGCTTTTGAACTGTGGTGTTGGAGAAGACTCCTGAGAGTCCCTTGGACTGCAAGGAGATCCAAGCAGTCCATTCTAAAGAAGATCAGTCCTGGGTATTCTTTGGAAGGAATGATGCTAAAACTGAAACTCCAATACTTTGGCCACCTCATGTGAAGAGTTAACTCATTGGAAAGGACTCTGATGCTGGGAGGGATTGGGGACAGGAGGAAAAGGGGATGACAGAGGATGAGATGGCTGGATGGCATCACTGACTCGATGAACTTGAGTTTGAGGAAACTCCAGCAGTTGGTGATATACAGGGAGGCCTGGCGTGCTGCGATTCATGGGATCACAATGAGTCGACCACGACTGAGTGACTGAACTGAACTGAATGGCACTGGATGCCATGATCTTAATTTGTTGAATGTTAACTTTTTGGCTAGCTTCTCTACTCTCCTCTTTTACCCTCATCAAGAGGCTCTTTAATTCCTGTTCACTTTCATTAGAGTCATAACGTCTGCATATATGAATGAGATTGTTGATATTTTTCACAGCAATCTTGTGATTTCAGAATGTGATTTATCCATACCTACATTTTGCATCATGTACACTGCATAGAAGTTAAATAAGCAGAGTGACAACATACAACCTTGTTGTGCTCTTTTCCCAATTTTGAACAAGTCCAGTGTTCCAAGTGTGGTTCTGACTGTTGCTTCTTGTCCTGCATACAGCTTGCTCAAGAGATAGGTAAGGTGAACTGGTATTCCTATCATTTTAAGAATTTTCCATGTGTTTTTGTGATCCACACAGTCGAAGACTTTAATATAGTCAATGAAGCAGAATTAGATTTTTTTTTTCTGATATTCCCTTGCTTTTTCTATGATCCAGTGGATGCTGGCAATTTGATCTCTGATTCCTGTGCCTTTTTAAAATTTAATTGTATATCTGGAAGTTCTTGGTTCACATCATGATGGAGCCTTTTGAGTATAATCTTGCTGGCATGTGAAATGAGCTTATTTAGTAGTTTGAACATTTTTTTGGCATTGACAGTCTTTGTGATTGGAATGAAAACTGACCTTTTCCAGTCCTGTGGCCACTGCTGACTTTCTCATATTTGCTGACATATTGACTGCAATACTTTATCAGCATCATCTATTAGAATTTGAAATAATTGAACTGGAATTCCATCACCTCCACTAGAATTTTTCATAGTAAAACTTCCTAAGGCCCATTTGACTTTCCATTCCAGAACGTCAGACTATAAGTGAGTGTCTACACCATCGTATTTATCGAGGTCCCTGCCATTTCTGTCCTTTATTGAGCCCATCTTGGCATAAACATTCCCTTGATATATCCAATTTCCTTGAAAAGATCTCTAGTCTTTCCCATTCTATTGTTTTCCTCTATTTCTTAGTATTAATCACTTAAGAAGGCTTTCTTATCTCCTTGCTTTTATCTGGAACTCTGTATTCATTTGGTTGTATCTTTCCATTTCTCCTTTACCTTTCACTTCTCTTTTTTTCTCAGCTACTTCTAAGGCCTCCTCAGACAACTGCTTTCCCTTTCTTTTTGTGGGGGATGGTTTGGTCAACATCTCCTGTACAGTGTTACCAGTCTCAGTCGATAGTTTTTCAGGCACTCTCTCTAACAGATCTAAACCTTTGAATCTATTTGCCACTGTATAATGATAAGGGACTTGATTTAGATCATACCTGAATTGCCTGTCCTTTATTATGCCTATCTTTATATGAAATGTTCTCTAGTCTTCCCCATTCTATTATTTTTCTCTGTTTTTCTGCATTGATCACTCAGGAAGGCTTTCTTATCTCTCCTTTCTATTCTTTGGAACTCTTCATTCAAATAGATATATCTTTCAGTTTCTCCTTTGCCTTTAGCTTCTCTTCTTTCATCAGCTATTTTCAAGGCCTCCTCAGAGTACAGAAATGGAATGGACATAACAGAAGCAGAAGATATTAAGAACAGGTGGCAAGAATACAAAGGAGACCTATACAAAAAAATAACTTCATGACCCAGATAACCACGATGGTGTGATCAGTCACCTACAGCCAGACATCCTGGAATGCTGAGTCAAGTGTGCCTTAGGAAGTATCACTACCAACAAAGCTACTGGAAGTGATGGAATTCCAGTTGAGCTATTTCAAATCCTAAAAGATGATGCTGTGAAAGTGCTGCACTCAGTATGCCAGCAAATTTGGAAAACTCAGCAGTGGCCACAGAACTGGAAAAGGTCACTTTTTATTCCAATCCCCCAAAAAAGGCAATTACAAAGAATGCCCAGACTACTGAAAATTGCATTTGTCTCACAGGCCAGCAAAGTAATGCTCAAAAGTATCCAAGCCAGGCTTTAACAGTACATGAACCATGAACTTGCAGATGTTCAAAGTGGATTTAGAAAAGGCAGAGGAACCAGAGATCAAATTGCCAACATCCGTTGGATCATCCATTAATCCGCTGGTTCAAGCAAGAGAGTTCCAAAAAATTATCTACTTCTGCTTTATTGGCTACACCAAAGCCTTTCACTGTATGGATCACAACAAACGGTGGAAAATTCTTAAAGAGATGGGAATACCAAAACACCTGACCTGCCTCCTGAGAAATCTGTATGTAGAACAAGAAGCAACAGTTAGAACCAGACCTGGAATGACAGACTGGTTCCAAATCGGTAAAGGAGTATGTCAAGGCTGTATATTGTCACATTGCTTATTTAACTTATATGCAGAGTACATCATGTGAAATGCTGGGCTGGATGAAGCATAGCTAGAGTCAAGATTGCTGGTAGAAATATCAATAACCTCAGATATGCAGATGACTACATCTTTATGGCAGAAATTGAAGAGGAAATAAAGACCCTCTTGATGAAAGTGAAAGAGGAGAGTTCAAAAATGGGCTTAAAACTGAACATTCAGAAAACTAAGATTATGGCATATGATCCCATTACTTCAAGGGAAATAGATGGGGTAACAATGGAAACAGTAACAGACTTTATTTTCTTGGTCTCCAAAATCACTGCAGATGGTGACTGCAGCCATGGAATTCAAAGATGCTTGCTCCTTGGAGGAAATCTATGACCAACCTAGACAGCATATTAAAGAGCAGAGACATTACTTTGCCAGCAAATGTTCATCTAGTCAAAGCTATGGTTTTTCCAGTAGTCATGTATGGATATGAGAGTTGGACTATAAAGAAAGCGGAATGCAGAAGAGTTGATACTTTTGAACTGTGGTATTGGAGAAGACTCTTGAGAGTCCCTTGGATGGCAAGGGAATCCAACCAGTTAATCCTAAAGGAAATAAGTCCTGAGTATTCATTGGAAGGAATGATGCTGAAGCTGAAACTCCAATACTTTGGCCACCTGATGCAAATAACTGATTCATTGTAAAAGACCCTGATGCTGGGAAAGATTGAAGGCCTGGGGATAAGGGGATGACAGAAGATGAGGTCGTTGCCTGGCATAACTGACTCGGAGTACATGAGTTTGAGTAAGCTCTGGCAGTTGGTGATGGACAAGGAGGCCCCTTTGAGTCAGACATGACTGTGTAACTGAACTGAACTGATATCTGAATTGCATAGTGGTTTTCACTACTTTCTTCAATTTTAGCCTGGATTTTTCATTAAGGAGCTGATTATCTGAGCAACAGACAGCTCCATGTCTTATTTTTGCTGACTGTATAGAGCTTCTCCATCTTTGACTGCAAAGAATATAGTCAATCTGATTTCAGTGTTGACCCTTCTGTGATGTCCACATGTAGAGTTGTCCCTTTTGTTGTTGTAAAAAGGTGTTTGATATAACCAGTACATTCTCCTGGCAGAACTCTTGTTAGCCTGTTCCCTGCTTCACTTTGTACTCGAGGCCAAACTTGCATTCTACTCCAGATGTTACTTGATTTCCTGCTTTTGCATTCCAGTACCCTGTGATGAAAAGGACATCTTTGTTTTTTCTTTGTAGTTGTTTGTAGAAATTCTTGTAGGCACCTAATATCTAAATCTCTTTCTACTTTAAATTGTTCTTTTTATCATTTAATGACTAAGTCATGTCTACCTCTTTTGGGACTCCTTGGACTGTAGCCTGGTGCACTCCTTTGTCCTTGGAATTTCCCAAGCAAGAATACTGGATTGGGTTGCCATTTCCTTCTCCAGGTCATCTTCCCCACCAAGGGATCAAACCCATGTTTCCTGCATTGGCAGGTGGTTCTTTACCACTGAATTACCATGAAAAAATAAAAAAGTAGTTCAGTGATTCCATTTTTATTTTTTAACTGGCCTTGGCAGATTGAGAAAATGCTTAAAAAAAAAAAAAAAGCAGACAGCATATATATAATAAATATATAAAAAACCCTAAAGAAATGCATTAAAAAATAGAGATATATCATGTTCATAGATGTGGACTCAATTTCAAAGAAGTCTTAGTCCTCCCTGAGTAAGTATAACATCACAAATAATTAACATAATGTGCTAGTAGGATAGATTAGACTACTAATGTAGTGTTTTGAGAACCCAGAAAACTGTCTATGTCTCTATGCAAATTTGGTGTACAGCTCAGTGGAGAACAAATACGCTGTCTCACAAGTTTTTCTAATAAAATAGTTATCCATTAGAAAAATAAATAAATAAAATCAGATCTCTCAGCATTCCATTCAATAAAGAAGTAAATAACTCTAGGTTCATTTTTAAATTAAACTTAAAAAGCAAAGTTTTAAACAATAACAATAAAATACTGGTAGTATTTCATTCCTTCAAGTTAGAGAAATATATTTAAAGATGGAAAATAGTCTATTAATAAACAAAATAATGGATGTCATAACAATTTAAAGAAAAAAAGGTAAAAATAAGATTACGGTGAAACATCCTGGTACTAAACTCTTAACAGCTCTCTTTTGCTTATGAAATTAAACGAACAAACAACAACAACAACAACAAAAACTCTGATACTCGCAATCAATACATTTACAGACAGATCTACTATAGAATAGCTTTCCAAGTTTACAGTTTACCAGAGTGATAGATGCTGCTGCTGCTGCAGCAGCAGCAGCAGCAGCAGAGTGATAGATTGTAATATTGTTTTTAATTCTTTAGCTCTCTCTGTAGCTATATAATTTGTCATGTGATTTACCTGTCCTTAGACTTTGGACTTAGCCATGTGACTTTCTTTGGCCAATAGAATGAGGCAAAATAATAGTACATCAGCTTGCCCTTAGGCCTTCAGATACTTTGTGCATTTTCACTAATTCTGTTGTTCTTTTTTCATCACCGTGAGAATAAGGAGAAAAAGAGAGTAGTGCCACCCCAGGTCAACCACTCCAGGCAGTTCATTTCAGTCGCTCAGTCAAGTCCGAATCTTTGCCGCCCCTTGAACCGCAGCACACCAGACCTCCCTGTCCATAACCAACTCCTGGAGTCCACCTAAACCCATATCCATTGAGTCAGTGATGCCATCCAACCATCTCATCTTGTGTCGTGCCCTAATCCTCCTGCCCTCAATCTTTCCCAGGATCAGTTCAGTTCAGTCACACAGTCGTGTCCAATTCTTTGCAACCCCATGACTTGCAGCACGCCAGGGCTCCCTGTCCATCACCAACTCCTGGAGTTCACTCAAACTCATGTCCTTCAGTCGGTGATGCTATCCAGCCATCTCGTCCTCTGTATTCCCTTCTCTTGCTGCTCCCAATCCCTCCCAGCATCGGAGTCTTTTCCAATGAGTCAACTCTTCTCATGAGGTGGCCAAAGTATTAGGTTTCAGCTTTAGCATCAGTACTTCCAATGAACACCCAGGACTGATCTCCTTTATTTATTTATTTATTGGTAAGTTCTTTATTTTATTTTATTATTTATTTATTTATTTTTTACTTTACAATATTGTATTGGTTTTGCCAGACCAATTGGATCTCCTTGTAGTCCAAGGGACTCTCAAGAGTCTTCTCCAACACCACAATTCAAAAGCATGAATTCTTTGGCACTCAGCTTTCTTGACAGTCCAAATTTCACATCCATGCATGACCACTGGAAAAGTCATAGCCCTGAATAGATGGAACTTTGTTGGCAAAATAATTTCTCTGCTCTTTAATATGCTATCTAGGTCAGTCATAACGTTCCTTCAAAGGAGTAAGCATTTTTTAATTTTATGGCTGCAATCACCATGTGCAGTGATTTTGGAGCCCCCAGAAATAAAGTCTGACAGTATTTCCACTCATTCCCCAGCTATTTGCCGTGAGTGATGGGACAAGATGCCATGATCTTCATTTTCTAAATGTTGAGCTTTAAGCCAGCTTTTTCATGCTCCTCTTTCACTTTCATCAGGAGGCTCTTTTGTTCCTCTCCACTTTCTGCCATAAAGGTGGTGTTTTCTGCATATCTGAGGTTATTGATATTTCTCCCAGCAATATTGTTTCCAGCTTGTGCTTCCTTCAGCCCAGCATTTCTCATGATGTACTATGCATGTAATTTAAATAAGCAGGGTGACAATATACAGCCTTGATGTACTCCTTTTCCTATTTGGAACCGGTCTGTTGTTCCATGTCCAGTTCTAACTGTTGCTTCCTCACCTACATATAGGTTTCTGAAGAGGCAACTCAGGTGGTCTGGTATTCCCATCTCTTTCAAAATTTTCCAGTTTATTGTGATCCACACAGTCAAAGGCTTTGGCATAGTCAATAAAACAGAAATAAATGTTTTTCTGGGACTCTCTTGCTTTTTCCATGAGCCAGTCGATCTTGGCATTTGATCTCTGGTTCCTCTGCCTTTTCTAAAACCAGCTTGAACATCTGGAAGTTCACAGGTCACACACTGCTGAAGCCTGGCTTGGAGAATTTTGATCATTACTTTACTAGCTTATGAGATGAACGCAATTGTGCGGTAGTTTGAGCATTCTTTGGCATTGCCTTTCTTTGGGATTGGAATGAAAACTGACCTTTTCCAGTCCTGTGGCCACTGCTGAGTTTTCCAAATTTGCTGGCATATTGAGTGCAGCACTTTCACAGCATCATCCTCTAGGATTTGAAATAGCTTCACTGGAATTACATCACCTCCACTAGTTTTGTTCATAGTGATGCTTTCTAAGCCCACTTGACTTCACATTCCAGGGTGTCTGGCTCTAGATGAGTGATCACACCATCGTGATTGTCTGGGTCATGAAGATTTTTTTGTAGAGTTCTTCTGTATATTCTTGCCACCTGTTCTTAATATCTTCTGCCTCTGTTAGGTCCATACTATTTCTGTCCTTTATCGAGCCCATCTTTGCATGAAATGTTCCCTTGGTATCTCCAATTTTCTTGAAGAGATCTCTAGTCTTTCCCATTCTGCTGTTTTCCTCTATTTCTCTGCATTGATCGCTGAAGAAGGCTTTCTCATCTCTTTTTGCTATTGTTTGGAACTCTGCATTCAGATGCTTATATCTTTCTTTTTCTCCTTGGCTTTTCACTTCTCTTCTTTACACACCTATTGGTAAGGCCTCCCCAGAGAGCCATTTTGCTTTTTTGCATTTCTTTTCCATGGGGATTGTCTTGATCCCTGTCTCCTGTACAATTTCACGAACCTCTGTCCATAGTTCATCAGGCACTCTTATCTATCACACCTAGCCTCTTAATTCTAGTTCTCACATTGACTGTATAATCATAAGTTAATAGATTTAGGTCATACCTGAATGGTCTAGTAGTTTTCCCCACACTCTTCCATTTAAATCTGAATTTGCCAATAAGGAGTTCATGATCTGAGCCACAGTCAGCTCCTGGTCTTGTTTTTGCTGACTGTATAGAGCTTCTCCATCTTTGGCAGCAAAGAATATGATCAATCTGATTTTGGTGTTGACCATCTGGTGATGTCCATGTGTAGAGTCTTCTCTTGTGTTGTTGGAAGAGTGTGTTTGCTATGACCACTGCATTTTCTTGGCAAAACTCTATTAGCCTTTGCCCTGCCTAATTCCGTATTCCAGGGCCAAATTCCAGCATCAAGGTCTTTTCAAATGAGTCAGCTCTTCACATCAGGTGTCCAAAGTATTGGAGTTTCAGCTCCAACATCAGTCCTTCCAATGAATACCCAGGACTGATATTCTTTAGGATTGAGTGGTTGGGTCTCTTTGCAGTCCAACAGATCATCAAGAGTCTTCTCCAACACCACAGTTCAAAAGCATCAATACTTTGGTGCTCAGCTTTCTTTATAGTCCAACTCTTACATCCATACATGACCACTGGAAAAGCCATAGCCTTGAATAGACAGACCTTTGTGGTCAAAGTAATGTCTCTGCTTTTTAATATGCTGTCTATGTTGGTCATCACTTTCCTTCCAAGGAGCAAACAAGCATCTTTTCATTTCATGGCTGCAGTCACCTTCTACAGTGATTTTGGAGCCCCCCAAAATAAAGTGAGCCACTGTTTCCACTGTTTTCCCATCTATTTGCCATGAAGTGATGGGACCAGATGCCAAGATCTTCGTTTTCTAAATGTTGAGCTTTAAGCCAACTTTTGCACTCTCCTCTTTCACTTTCATTAAGAGGCTATTTAGTTCTTCTTCACTCTCTGCCATAAGGGTGGTGCCATCTGTATATCTGAGGATATTGATATTTCTCCCAGCATCTTGATTCCAGCTTGTGCTTCCTCCAGCCCAGCGTTTCTCATATGTACTCTGCATATAAGTTAAATTAGCAGGATGACAATATACAGCCTTGACGTACTGCTTTTCCTATTTGGAACCAGTCTGTTTTTCCATGTCTAGTTCTAACTTACTTCCAGGCAAGCCTAGCCTTAATCAGCTGACCCTCAGCCACTCAAAATAAGTAATGATAATGAATATATTGTTCGAAAACTTTGAATTTTGGGATGGCTTATTGTTCAGCAATGACTAACTAATATAACTATTACTCACAAAGAAATTCCTGTTCCAATTGTTCTTGGTACTTATTTTCCCTAAACATGTATTTTTGCTGCCCTTCTCCAATTTTACCATTCTTAAATTATTAACTCTATCTTGCATATCCTATATCACCAGTTTTCCCTCTCTTCATGTTCAAGGTTAAGGTCACATGCATCTGCTTCCACAATATGTGTCAAACTCTTTTTGCATTAAATAAGTATCATGACCCATAGTTACTGACATTATCAATTATTTGTTTGTCTGCTTTATTTCCTATACAATATTTTCTAAAGGTAGGCATTTTAATCTTCTACTAATCTACTCTCTGTAAAGCTTTACACATAATGCATTTTAGTAACTGGACAAAAAGCCATAAGTTATAATTTATATAGTTGATGTTCATCGCTAAAATGACAGATTTTTATATTAGGCAGAGAGATTAATTTCATTTACAAGTTAGTCCTCCAGATTTAAATTTCCTTCTTATTTTTCTATAAGGATTGTTACAAAGGGACAGAAAGTGAAAGTGAAATCGCTCAGTCATGTCCGACTCTTTGCAACCCCATGGACGGTAGCCTACCAGGCTCCGTGATCCGTGGGATTTTCCAGTCTAGAATACTAGAGTCGGCTGCCATTTCTTTCTCCAGGGGATCTTCCCAACCCAGGGATCAAACCCGGGTCTCCTGCTTTGGAGACACACGCTTTGCCACTAAGCCAGGTTGACAATCATGCCTTTACACATGTTAATTATTTTCCAGATTATGTTCTGCCATCTTCAGGGCTAATGTGTCAAATTAAGGAGGTTGAAAATCCCTGTTACTAATGTATGATGAATTAAATAATTACACTACTAGCAGTAATGATTACACTGTAAATGATTCCTAAGTGACAGTATTCTGCCTTGGTAAACTTTGAGGCAGTACTTCCATTTCAAAAAATTTTTGAATATGATTTCAAGTAGGATATACTTTACAAATACATATTGCTTCCCTTGAAAAGAAGCTAACCACGTTTTCTTGTGTTCTGACTTAGAAATCAGTATCTCTATAAGTTTTTTAGTGATTGGCTCATATATAAAACATATAATTGATTGTCTATAAAAATTTATCTTGTAGCTTGTAAATTGCATATAGTGGCACCAGAACCTGCGCTTACTCAAATCTAGTCTTTGACCATGGTTGCAAATATCTTCAATACTATCCTATTTATTTTTCAAACCTTTTTTCTTACCTGATTTACCCCTGACATGTTGAAGATGGAAAAATAAGAAATACAATACTTTCAGCAAAGTTTTTGATTACACATGATTTAGGTGATTCAGGGGGCCATGCTTATATATAAGATGGAACAGGTAGGTTTCAGGGACATGAAGAAACTTGAAAGATTTGTGGTTGCCTATATTACTTATTTTTATATACTTGTCCCTTCTTTCTGCTTTATAGAATCTTGGAACTCTCCAAGGTTGCTTGACCAACATCTCATATACTTAATCAAGGACAATAGATTATACTAGGCACATCATACTGCCTATGTATTTCTCAAATAAGTAAATTTTTGAAATAATAAAACATTCCATTATTACACACTTAATGTAAATTTTAATAACATTTCAACATTTAAAATATTTGATATTACTCTAGCATATGGAGAAGGCAATGGCACCCCACTCCAGTACTCTTGCCTGGAAAGTCCCATGGATGGAGGAGCCTGGTAGGCTGTAGTCCATGGGGTCACTAAGAGTCGGACACGACTGAGCGGCTTCACTTTCACGTTTCACTTTCATGCATTAGAGAAGGAAATGGCAACCCACTCCAGTGTTCTTGCCTGGAGAATCCCAGGGACAGGGGAGCCTGATGGGCTGCAGTCACTGGAGTCGCACAGAGTTGGACACGACTGAAGCGACTTAGCAGCAGCATGGAATAGAAAGTATTAAAAGATTCCTGAGATTTACCTGGTATAAAGAACAAGGTGAAAAATGACCTTTGTGTTTATATGTCAGTATAGCAAATCATATTGTTCTAAGATTTCTGTGATGCATAGCAGTGGAAATAACAGAGATAAGTACAATAGACTTTTCTATAGACTGAATTTTCCAGGTCATTTAGTCCTCTCTAATGTCTTCAGAAGAATCCAACAGAGGTAATGATAACAGATGGCCACATTTTTGTCTATATGATGATCTGTTTAGGTAGAAGAGAAACAAAACCAAAAACACTCTATTCTCAATACTATGAGTAAAAATACAGCAGTAGTCAGATCATCAGTTTTGTGCACTCTCTCTCTGTCTCAACATACAGACACATACATTCCATGTGGATTGTGTATTATGTCTTTGTTAGAAAGTATGTACTATTGAAAATGCTATCAAGAGCTGGGAAATAATTTTTAAAGAATCAGAATAGTCAAGTTTGATAAAAGTTATGTCCTCTGCTCTTCGAACTTCTCAGAATCTCACTTAAAAATATGTCAGCATCTTTAAAAATAATTCTAGTAGATATTATGATAGTTCTAATATTATAATTATTTTATAATCTTAATGTATTAAAAATAGAATGCAGCAAAATAATTGGGCCTCAAGAAATAGAGGACCATTCTGTAACTTGAGAGTTGATAGTCTCACAGTGTTAGTCAGAAGAAGCTGTAAATTCTACATGCAAAACAGAAGTAACTCATAAAGGTTTAGTTTTTAGTCACTAAGTTGCTTAATCTTTTGCTACTCCGTGGATTCTAGCCTACCATGCTCCTCTGTCCATGGAATTTCCCAAGCAAGATACTGGAGTGGCTTTCCATTTTCTTCTCCAGGGGATCTTCTCCACCCAGGGATCAGAACTACTTCTCTTGCATTGGCAGGTGGTTTCTTTATCACTGAGCCACCAGGGAAGCCCAACTCATAAAGTAGGAAATATCTTATGAGATTATTGTAAAGAAAGTATCAGGCTAAGTCAGAGTTGTGCTGTCCAATAAAATCAGCCAGATGTGGCTATATAGCACTTTAAATGTGGCTAATTAAAATTAAAATATATTGTGAAAATAAGACACAACACAGATGTCTAAGAATCAGTATGAAAAACATTCTTTTCTTAATAATTTTATTTTGATTATACAAAAAAAAAGTGATTACATGAAATGGTACTTTAGATACATTCAGTTCAGTTCAGTTCAGTCACACAGTCGTGTCCGACTCTTTGCGACCCCATGAATCGCAGCACACCAGGCCTCCCTGTTCATCACCAACTCCCGGTGTTCACTCAGACTCACGTCCATCGAGTCTGTGATGCCATCCAGCCATCTCATCCTCTGTTGTCCCCTTCTCGTCCTGCCCCCAATCCCTCCCAGCATCAGAGTCTTTTCCAATGAGTCAACTCTTCTCATGAGGTGGCCAAAAGACTGGAGTTTCAGTTAGCATCATTCCTTCCAAAGAAATCCCAGGGCTGATCTCCTTCAGAATGGACTGGTTGGATCTCCTTGCAGTCCAAGGGACTCTCAGGAGTCTTCTCCAACACCACAGTTCAAAAGCATCAATTCTTTGGCGCTCAGCCTTCTTCACAGTCCAACTCTCACATCCATACATGACCACAGGAAAAACCATAGCCTTGACTAGACGGACCTTAGTCGGCAAAGTAATGTCTCTGCTTTTGAATATGTAATCTATGTTGGTCATAACTTTTCTTCCAAGGAGTAAGCGTCTTTTGATTTCATGGCTGCAGTCACCATCTGCAGTGATTTTGGAGCCCAAAAAAATAAAGTCTGACACTGTTTCCACTGTTTCCCCATCTATTTCCCATGAAGTGATGGGACCAGATGCCATGATCTTTGTTTTCTGAATGTTGAGCTTTAAGCCAACTTTTGCACTCTCCTCTTTCACTTTCATCAGAAGGCTCTTTAATTCCTCTTCACTTACTGCCATGAGGGTGGTGTCATCTGCATTTCTGAGGTTATTGATATTTCTCCCAGAAATCTTGATTCCAGCTTGTGTTTCTTCCAGTCCAGCGTTTCTCATGATGCACTCTGCATAGAAGTTAAATAAGCAGGGTGACAATATACAGCCTTGATGTACTCCTTTTCCTATTTGGAACCATTCTGTTTTTCCATGTCCAGTTCTAACTGTTGCTTCCTGACCTGCTTACAGATTCTCTCAAGTGGCTGGTCAGGTGGTCTGGTATTCCCATCTCTTTCAGAATTTTCCACAGTTTCTTGTGATCCACACAGTCAAAGGTTTTGGCATAGTCAATAACAAAAACAAGACCAGGAGCTGACTGTGGCTCAGATAATGAACTCCTTATTATCAAACTCAGACTTAAACTGTTGAAAGTAGGGAAAACTGCTAGACCATTCAGGTATGACATAAATCAATTCCCTTATGCTTATACAGTGGAAGTGAGAAATAGATTTAGGGTCGTAGATCGGATAGATAGAGTGCCTGATGAACTATGGAATGAGGTTCGTGACATTGTACAGGAGACAGGGATCAAGACCATCCCCATGGAAAAGAAATGCAAAAAAGCAAAATGGCTCTCTGGGGAGGCCTTACCAATAGGCGTGTAAAGAAGAGAAGTGAAAAGCCAAGGAGAAAAAGAAAGATAAAAGCATCTGAATGCAGAGTTCCAAACAATAGCAAAAAGAGATAAGAAAGCCTTCCTCAGCGATCAACGCAAAGAAATAGAGGAAAACAACAGAATGGGAAAGACTAGAGATCTCTTCAAGAAAGTTAGAGATACCAAGGGAACATTTCATGCAAAGATGGGCTCGATAAAGGACAGAAATAGTATGGACCTAACAAAAGCAGAAAATATGAAGAAGTGGTGGCAAGTATACACAGAACTGTACCAAAAAGATCTTCATGATCCAGATAATCATGATGGTGTGATCACTCATCTAGAGCCAGACATCCTGGAATGTGAAGTCAAGTGGGCCTTAGAAAGCATCACTATGAACAAAGCTAGTGGAGGTAATGGAATTCCAGTAGAGCTGTTTCAAATCCTGAAAGATGATGCTGTGAAAGTGCTGCACTCAATATGCCAGCAAATTTGGAAAACTGAGCAGTGGCCACAGTACTGGAAAAGGTCAATCTTCATTCCAATCCCATAGAAAAGCAATGCCAAAGAATGCTCAAACTACTGCACAATTGCACTCATCTCACATGCTAGTAAAGTAATGTTCAAAATTCTCCAAGCCAGACTTCAGCAATACATGAACCGTGAACTTCCTGATGTTCAAGTTGGTTTTAGATAAGGCCGAGGAACCAGAGATCAAATTGCCAACATCTGCTGGATCATGGAAAAGGCAAGAGAGTTCCAGAAAAACATCTATTTCTGCTTTATTGACTATTCCAAAGCCTTTCACTGTATGGATCACAATAAACTGTTGAAAATTAGATATATTACCTCACCAAAATATATTATTAAATTTGCCTGTTTCTTTTTCTTTTTTTAATATAAATTTATTTATTTTAATTGGAGGCTGATTACTTTACAAAATTGTATTGTTTTTGCCATCTTTTTCTTTTAATATCACCCATTTGGCTTTCACTTGTGGCTCTTAAATTTATATCAAACATGGCCAGTCTAAGGAATTTCAGCAGCATCATACAATTACTAAGCCAGTCACAACTTATCTAAGAATTGAACACATCCATTTTTCATCAACTATGTATTGTGTAGCTTTATCATAAATATATTAGACACATTTCCTTTCTAGGAAACATTAAAGTAATAGTTAAACCCTATTGCTTGATCTGGAGACTTGTCTCCTGGGTAAGTCAATACCATAGTCCACAGTTGTCTGTGATTGTGGTTTCTGTCTGTCTGACCTCTGATGCCCTCTCTCAGTGCCTACTGTCTCTTGGGTATATCTTTCCTTTTTCCTTTGCCTTTAGCTTCTCTTCTTTTCTCAGCTATTTTGTAAGGCCTCTTCAGACCACCATTTTGCCTCTTTCCATTTGTTTTTCTTGGGGATGATCTTGATCACTGCCTCCTGTACGATATCATGAACCTCTGTGCTAGTTCTTCAGGCACTCTGTCTATCAGATCTAATCCCTTGAATCTGTTTTTCACTTCCACTGTATAATCATAGGGGATTTGATTTAGGTCATACCTGAATGGACTAGTTTCTCTAGTTTCTTCAATTTAAGTCTGATTGTTAGTTTCTACTGTATAGCAAAGTGAATCAGATATGTATATAACCCCTTTTATGAATTTCCTTTTCATTTAGGTCACTCCAAAGCTGAGCAGAGTTATCTGAGCTATATAGTAGGGTCTTATTGGTTATCTATTTTATACATATTATCAGTAGTGTATATAAATAAATTTTTATTAAAAAAAAATCCCAAGTCCCAATTCATCCTTCCCCTTTGGTGTCCATACATTTGTTCTCTGTGGCTGTTGTCTGTATTTCTTTGTGGCAAGTAAGATTATCTATACCATTTTTCTAGATTCCATGTGTATGTGTTAATATACAATATTGGTTTTTCTCTTTCTGAGTTACTTCACTCTGCAGTAGTCTCTAGTTTCATCCATGTCTCTACAAATGACTCAATTTGATTCCTTTTTATGGCCAAGTAATATTCCACTGTATATATGTCCCATATCTTCTTTATCTATTCCTCTGTATTTTTAATAATTTGTTTAATTTTGGTTGTCCTGGGTGTTCATTGCTGTGAGCAGATCTTCTCTAGTTGCAGTGAGCAAAGCTTGCTCTTCATTGCAGTGCTCAGGCTTCTTATTGTAGTCATTTCTCTTGTTGCAGAGCATGGACTCTACAAGTGGGCAAGCGGGCTTCAGTAGTTGCAGTCCAGGCTTTGTAGATGTGGCACATGAGTGTCATTGTTCCATGGCATGTGAAATCTTACCAGACCAAGTATCATAAACATGCCCCCTGTGTTGGCAGGTAGATTCTTAACCAGTGGACTTCCAGGGAAGTCCTACCAATTCCTCTGTTGATGACCATTTAGGTTACTTTCATTTCCTTACTTCCCTGGTAGCTCAGAGGAAAGCGTCTGCCTACAATGCGAGAGACCTGGGTTGGATCCCTGGGTTGGGAAGATCCCCGGAGAAGGAAATGGAAATGCCCTCCAGTATTCTTGCCTGGAGAATCCCATGGATGGAGAAGCCTGGTGGGCTGCAGTCCATGGGGTCACAAAGAGTCAGACATGACTGAGCAACTTCACTTTCATTTCCTGGCTATTGTAAATAATGTTGCAGTGAACCCTGGGATTTCTTTGGAAGGACTGATGCTAAAGCTGAAACTCCAGTACTTTGGCCACCTCATGAGAAGAGTTGACTCATTGGAAAAGACTCTGATGCTGGGAGGGATTGGGGGCAGGAGGAGAAGGGAATGACCGAGGATGAGACGGCTGGATGGCATCACTGACTCAATGGACGTGAGTCTGAGTGAGCTCCGGGAGATGGTGATAAACAGGGAGGCCTGGCGTGCTGCGATTCATGGGGTTGCAAAGAGTCGGACATGACTGAGTGACTGAAATGAACTGAACTGAACTGAACTGAACATTGAGATGCATATATCTTCTCAAAGTATGCTTTTCTCTGGATCTATGCCCAGGAGTGACTGCTGGGTTTTTATTTTTAGATTTTTTAAATGTATTTATATATTAATTTATATATTTTAACTTATAAATTTATTTATTTTAATTGGAGGTTAATTACTTTACAATATTGTATTGGTTTATTTATTTTTTAATTAGAAGATTATTGCTTTACAATATCGTGTTGGTTTCTGCCATACATTGACATGAATCAGCCATCAGCATACATATGTCCCCTCTCTCTTAGTCTTGGCTAAAAGTATCAATATTTTGTTTTATAATGATTCTGTCCTTCAATTTCTGGAGGAGGGCATGGCAACCCCCTCCATTATTCTGCCTGGAGAATCCCCATAGACAGAGGAGCCTGGTGGGCTATAGTCCATGGGGTTGCAAAGAGAAGGAAACAACTGAGCGACTAAGCACAACACAGAATATCTTTCAATTTATTGGAGGTGTAAGTCTGCACTACAAATAAACTCAACAAACATGAACTAAATTATTGTATCTAGTACATCAAACACTAGAAAATTTAGTCTAAAATATCAAATTGCCCATTAGATACAAAATAATCAAAATAAACTCTTTAAAATAATATTTCAGTCTTTGTAATGTGCCCATACCTTGACTGAAAAGAACCTGTAATTATTTGGTGCTGTCAGAGATACCTGAATGGCATGGCCTCACACGTTCATGGATAGAAACTATTGTGGACTGTTTTAGCTAATATGTATTTTATAATTTACCTTATATTTCCACTTTTGTGGCCTATGTTGTGAAAGAAAGGCTGTTTTTCCTATTTATGTCACAATTTTATTCATGTCTATAAACTTAATAAGTAGGAAAAAAACCTAAATTGTTTAGATAAACATTGGGCATAAATGAAGAACATGATGATTTAGTAAGAGGGAAACACTTTTAAAGGTAATGATTTTTGTAAGAATTAATTAATTCTTGAGTAAAATTCAAATAATTGTATTTTATGTACTGTAAAATTTAAGTGGAATTGGAACATATTTTAACTTAGTCTTTAAGGAGAATAATTTTTAGGTGATATAAGGATACTTACAGAGCATTTTGGAGTTTCAAGGAAAATAGTAGTGTAAATTTTTGATAGTTTTTCTCTATAATTTCCTTTGAAAAGGGAATGCACATTCATTTTTTTCCCTAATATTTAGCTACATTAGGAATGTTGATAAGCATAATCTTAGAAGAGACTATGGAAATGTATATTATACACATAGAATATAAATTAGTTTGCAAGTATTATAGTGAAAATAGTAAGTCACAGAGTTTTTCAGAAATATCTGTTTTTCTTTGCTTGAGTCATTTCAGAGAATAAAAATGGTGTGTGAGAAATATTTTAAGAACATCTAAAGTGTAATGTAAATAAGTATTTCTGCATTCTATGTAAAGTAAAATTAAAGAAAAAATAAAACTACTTAATTTTGGCTTCTTTATTATTTTAATAGTTACTATCATATTAAGATTAGAATAATTGTAGAACTGTAGTATTCACATTTAAGTATTATGTTCCTTATTATATGCTTTAGTTTAAATCAAATCCATGAGTGTATGTATCTGTGAAAATGATGTAATATAAGAAAAGTTTTTGTATTTTTTTTTGGAATAGTCACTTCAACTTGCATTAGTGTAATGAATGAGTGTAATTTTGCAGTGTTATTAACACAAAGCATCTTCAAAGACATAACACAAAAAATATCCTACTATATTACTGGCAAAATATCTTTAGTCATTTGAGAATGTTTGACCCAATTATTCTAAAATTTATGTTTCCCTTGAGCTATTTTTTGTATTTTTTCCCTAAATTACTTGCACTGAATTGCCCTTTGGCATTTATTATTGATTTGTATTGAGGGACATAATAAAAATCAGTCATACTCAAATTGTAGGAATGAGTTATGCATGTTGTCTGCCATGTCTGAGAGTATTCTCTTACGGGTTGGGCTAGAGTAGAGGTGGGGGATATTTCACTTTTCTTATTACCAAGAACAGTTGTGTCTTCTGAATAACTTTATTATTTTAAATTTAATTTTATTGCTGTTTTTATTGTTGGATGAATATGGGAGAGATTGTTTATTTTAACCTCATGGACTCTGCAGGTAATGTCACTGAAGCTTTCCCTTCTGTTTCACTGTGACAGGATATCTTTCAAATGACAGCCATACTGTAGCCAATGAACTGTGATGGATTTTATGATATCCTCCATTTTGTTTTCTGATTATTTTCTTTCCATTTTATATTAATGTATTTATTTTGTTTACCTATTTATTTATTTGCATTTTTTGTAAATTCTATGAGCTTTTGTTAAAAGATATATAAGTAATCTGTGAAAATCAATATAGCATCTCTTCTCAATTTTCTAAGATGTTTATTAATGTTTTATCAATTTTCAATATTTCAGTTTTTCACAGACATATATGATATTCTGTTATGAATATGAATGATCTAAAAATGCATACATGTATAAAATCTGAATAAAAAAATCTCTGATCTTTTGAAATTGACTTTCCATTATGGAAAGAGAAACATTGAATACTGTATAAATAAAAATGTACAGTATATTGAAGTGATGCATATTTTGGAAAAAATTAATCAGAGTTAAAAGGTTTAGATAATGTTGGGTTAGGGTGTTTTTGTCTTTTTTTTTTTTTTTTTTTTGCAGGAGACTATGAAAGGGTGTCTTACTGAGGAGACCTTTGCTGTGGGACGTGAAGGGAGTAAAGGTGGTGACCGTGTGACTTTTCTGGTGTCAGAGAACAACAGACACAAATAACCTTATATGTTCTGGGTAGTTAGTCTGCTGGAGAAGAAAGAGCAAAGGGAGAGCAGGAAAAGCAAAACCAAGGAACTGATGCAATCCAAAAACAACAAAAAAATTGAGTTATTATGAGAAATTTAATTGTTAACTTTTACGTTCAGTGAGATGGGAATCAAATGTTGGATGATTTTGAAGTGAGGAAAGTCATGATTTAGTTTATATTTTAAGCATTTATTGATGGATTAGATGCGACATGAAAGGACAGGAAAAGTGTAAAGAATGCTCTCAGTGTTTTATGCCTGGATAACTGGAAGGTGGAAGTTGCCTGGGCATCTGGAAAGATGGAGTGTCTACTTACTGAGATTGAGAAGATGGCAGGTGTTGGGTGGGGATAGTGAGGAGGTCATTTTTCAGACAAGCATGGAATGCCTATGTGACATTCAAATGAAGATATAAAACAGGGAGTTGGACACGTATATTTGGAAGTTAAGAAAACTGAGTTAGCTATAGATATAAAATTGGGAGTTTGTGCTGGTGTTTCATGTCAATAATCTAGAAGAATTTAGAGAAAGGAATAAGCATATGAACTAAAACATAGGTTACAGAGATGAGTAAAACTGACAAAAGAGCCTGAGAAACAGAAGTTATAGAGATTGAAGGAAAAACTGAAGAACACTAATTCAGATGCTTTGTAAAGATAGCTTATAAGGAAGATAAAATGAATACACATGACAATAGCTGCTACAGGTCTCCTCAGATGAGAACTCAGTATCTCTTGCTTTCTATTTATTTCAGTTTCACTGTTACATTGCCAAAAACTTTTACAGTGCAGTGGTAGTTGTGATGGGAAGGGACATCTGGTTAGAGTATGTTTGAGAGGAAAAAGCAGAGGATAAATACAGAGAATTTTTTTCTACACCAATGATTGTTAATATTAATACTATTAGTTATAATTTTCTGAAACTAAATGATTAAATTAAATAATTGATTATGAAAGCTATGATACCCTGATTACAAAAGTCTACATTAAACTTTTCTACTTACTTCTGCTTCTCTTCTAAGTCTCCCTCTCTCCCCATTTGACCTGCCTGCTTCAACAAAAATTCATTCAAAATATATAACTGTTTGAGTTATTGAAATAATTAATGTATTAAAAAGCATGCAAAAGGAAGCTTATTATCATATTTGCATGTTACATATTTTACTTTATTTTTGGCATTGCATTTATTTATTTATTTATTTATTTATTTATTTTAAAATTTTACTTTACAATACTGTATTGGTTTTGCCATACATCAACATGAATCCGCCACAGGTGTACATGAATTCCCAATCCTGAACCCCCGTACCGCCTTCCTCCCCATACCATCTCTCTGGGTAATCCCAGCATACCAGCCCCATGCATCCTGTATCCTGCATCGAACCTAGACTGGTGATTCATTTCTTACATGATATTATACGTGTTTCAAAGCCATTCTCCCAAATCATCCCACCCTCTCCCTCTCCCACAGAGTCCAAAAGCCTGTTCTATACATCTCTGTCTCTTTTGCTGTCTCGCATACAGGGTTATCATTACCATCTTTCTAAATTCCATATATATGTGTTAGTATACTGTGTTGGTGTTTTTCTTTCTGGCTTACTTCACTCTGTATAATAAGCTCCAGTTTCATCCACCTCATTAGAACGGATTCAAATGTATTCTTTTTAATGGCCGAGTAATACTCCATTGTGTGTATGTACCACAGCTTTCTTATCCATTCATCTGCTGATGGACATCTAGGTTGCTTCCATGTCCTGGCTATTATAAACAGTGCTGCAATGAACATTCGGGTAAACGTGTCTCTTTCAATTCTGGTTTCCTCCATGTGTATGCCCAGCAGTGGGATTGCTGGGTCATAAGGCAGTTCTATTTCCAGCTTTTTAAGGAATCTCCACACTGTTCTCCATAGTGGCTGTACTAGTTTGCATTCCCACCTGGGTGTAAGAGGGTTCCCTTTTCTCCACACCCTCTCCAGCATTTATTGCTTGTAGACTTTTGGATCGCAAATTTGCATTTCTCTGATAATGAGTAATGTTCAGCATCTTTTCATATGTTTGTTAGCCATCTGTATGTCTTCTTTGGAGAAATGTCTATTTAGTTCTTTGGCCCATTTTTTGACTGGGTCATTTATTTTTCTGGAATTGAGCTGCAGGAGTTGCTTGTCTATTTTTGAGATTAGTTCTTTTTCAGTTGCTTCATTTGCTATTATTTTCTTCCATTCCGAAGGCTGTCTTTTCACTTTGCTTATAGTTTCCTTTGTTGTGCAGAAGCTTTTAATTTTAATTAGGTCCCATTTGTTTATTTTTGCTTTTATTTCCAGTATTCTGTGAGGTGGGTCATAGAAGATCCTGCTGTGATTTATGTTGGAGAGTGTTTTGCCTATGTTCTCCTCTAGGAGTTTTATAGTTTGTGGTCTTATGTTTTGATCTTTAATCCATTTTGAGTTTATTTTTGTGTATGGTGTTAGAAAGTGTTCTAGTTTCATTCTTTTACAAGTGGTTGTCCAGTTTTCCCAACACCACTTGTTAAAGAGATTGTCTTCGATCCATTGTATATTCTTTCTTCCTTTGTCAAAGATAAGTTGTGATAGGTGTGTGGATTTATCTCTGGCTTTCTATTTTGTTCCATTGATCTATATTTCTGTCTTTGTGCCAGTACCATACTGTCTTGATGGCTGTGGCTTTGTAGTAGAGCCTGAAGTCAGGCAGGTTGATTCCTCCAGTTCCATTCTTCTTTCTCAAGATTGCTTTGGCTATTCGAGGTTTTTGGTATTTCCATATAATTTGTGAAATTATTTGTTCTAGCTCTGTGAAAAATACCGCTGGTAGCTTGGTAGGGATTGCATTGAATCTGTAGATTGCTAGGGATAGTATACTCATTTTCACTATATTGATTCTTCTGATCCGTGAACTTGGTATATTTCTCCATCTATTAGTGTCCTCTTTGATTGCTTTCAGCAGTGTTTTATAGTTTTCTATATATAGGTCTTTAGTTTCTTTAGGTAGATATATTCAGAAGTATTCTTTTCATTGCAATGGTGAATGGAATTGTTTCCTTAATTTCTTTTTCTATTTTCTCATTATTAGTGTATAGGAATGCAAGGGATTTCTGTGTGTTGATTTTATATCCTGCAAATTTACTGTATTCATTGATTAGTTCTAATAATTTTTTGGTGGAGTCTTTAGGGTTTTCTATGTAGAGGAACATGTCATCTGCAAACAGTGAGAGTTTTACTTCTTCTTTTCCAATTTGGATTCTTTTTATTTCTTTTTCTGCTGATTGCTGTGGCCAAAACTTCCGGAACTATGTTGAATAGTAGCGGTGAAAGTGGGCACCCTTGTCTTGTTCCTGACTTTAGGGGAAATGCTTTCAATTTTTCACCATTGAGGATAATGTTTGCTGTGGGTTTGTCATATATAGCTTTTATTATGTTGAGTTATGTTCCTTCTATTCCTGCTTTCTGGAGAATTTTTATCATAAATGAATGTTGAATTTTCTCAAAGGCTTTGTCTGCATCTATTGAGATAATCATATGGCTTTTATTTTTCAATTTGTTAATGTGGTGAATTACATTGATTGATTTGCAGATATTGAAGAATCCTTGCATCTCTGGGATAAAGCCCACTTGGTCATGGTGTAAGATCTTTTTAATGTGTTGTTGGATTCTGATTGCTAGAATTTTGTTAAGGATTTTTGCATCTATGTTCATCAGTGATATTGGCCTGTAGTTTTCTTTTCTGTGGCATCTTTGTCAGGTTTTGGTATTAGGGAGATGGTGGCCTCATAGAATGAGTTTGGAAGTTTACCTTCCTCTGCAATTTTCTGGAAGAGTTTGAGTAGGATAGGTGTTAGCTCTTCTCTAAATTTTTGGTAAAATTTAGCTGTGAAGCCATCTGGACCTGGGCTTTTGTTTGCTGGAAGATTTCTGATTACAGTTTCAATTTCCATGCTTGTGATGGGTCTGTTAAGATTTTCTATTTCTTCCTGGTTCAGTTTTGGAAAGTTGTAGTTTTCTAAGAATTTGTCCATTTCTTCCACGTTGTCCATTTTATTGGCATATAATTGCTGATAGTAGTCTCTTATGATCCTTTGTATTTCTGTGTTGTCTGTTGTGATCTCTCCATTTTCATTTCTAATTTTATTGATTTGATTTTTCTACCTTTGCTTCTTGATGAGTCTGGCTAATGGTTTTTTTCTATGCATATTTTGATTTCTTTTTTTATTTCTTCTGTGATTTTTTGGCTATTCAGAAGGATGTTGTTCAGCCTCCATATGTTGGAATTTTTAATATTTTTCTCCTGTAATTGAGATCTAATCTTACTGCATTTTGGTCAGAAAAGATGCTTGGAATGATCTCAATTTTTTTGAATTTATCAAGGTTAGATTTATGGTTCAGGATGTGATCTATCATGGAGAAGGTTCCGTGAGCACTAGAGAAAAAGGTGAAATACATTGTTTTGGGGTGAAATGTCCTACAGATGTCAATTAGGTCTAACTGGTCTATTGTATCATTTAAAGTTTGTGTTTCCTTGTTAATTTTCTGTTTAGTTGATCTATCCATAGGTGTGAGTGGGGTATTAAAGTCTCCCACTATTATTGTGTTATTGTTAATTTCCCCTCTCATACTTGTTAGCATTTGTCTTACATATGGCAGTGCTCCTATATTGGGTGCATATATATTTATAATTGTTATATCTTCTTCTTGGATTGATCCTTTGATCATTATGTAGTGTCGTTCTTTGTCTCTTTTCACAGCCTTTGTTTTAATGTCTATTTTATCTGATATGAGTATTGCTACTCCTCCTTTCTTTTGGTCTCTATTTGCATGGAATATCTTTTTCCAGCCCTTCACTTTCAGTCTGTATATGTCCCTTGTTTTGAGGTGGGTCTCTTGTAGACAGCATATATAGGGGTCTTGTTTTTGTATCCATTTAGCCAGATTTTGTCTTTTGGTTGGGACATTCAACTCACTTACGTTTAAGGTAATTATTGATAAGTATGATCCCATTGCCATTTACTTTATTGTTTTGGGTTTGGGTTTATACACCCTTTTTGTGTTTCCTGTCTAGAGAATATCCTTTAGAGTTTCTTGGAGAACTGGTTTGGTGGTGCTGAATTCTCTCAGCTTTTGCTTGTCTGTAAAGCTTTTGATTTCTCCTTCATATTTGAATGAGTTCCTTGCTGGGTACAGTAATCTGGGCTGTAGGTTATTTTCTTTCATCACTTTAAGTATGTCTTGCCATTCCCTCCTGGCCTGAAGAGTTTCTATTGAAAGATCAGCTGTTATCCTTATGGGAATCCCCTTGTGTGTTATTTGTTGTTTTTCCCTTGCTGCTTTTAATATTTGTTCTTTGTGTTTGATCTTTGTTAATTTGATTAATATGTGTCTTGGGGTGTTTCACCTTGGGTTTATCCTGTTTGGGACTCTCTGGGTTTCTTGGACTTGGGTGATTATTTCCTTCCCCATTTTAGGGAAGTTTTCAACTATTATCTCCTCAAGTATTTTCTCATGGTCTTTCTTTTTGTCTTCTTCTTCTGGGACTCCTATAATTCGAATGTTGGAGTGTTTCATATTGTCCTGGAGGTCTCTGAGATTGTCCTCATTTCTTTTAATTCGTTTTTCTTTTTTTCCTCTCTGATTCATTTATTTCTACCATTCTATCGTCTATTTCACTAATCCTATCTTCTGCCTCCATTATTCTACTATTTGTTGCCTCCAGAGTGTTTTTGAGCTCATTTATTGTGTTATTCATTATATATTGACTCTTTTTTATTTCTTCTAAGTCCTTGTTAAACCTCTCTTGCATATTTTCAATCCTTGTCTCCAGGCTATTTATCTGTAATTACTTTTTGATTTCAAGATTTTGGATCATTTTCACTATCAATATTCAGAATTCTTTCTCAGGTAGATTCCCTATCTCTTCCTCTTTATGGAGTTTCCTCACTGTGGATGGGGTTGTATCAGTGGCTTGTCAAGGCTTCTTGGTTAGGGAAGCTTGTGTCGGTGTTCTGGTGGGTGAAGCTGGATTTGTTCTCTCTGGAGTTCAATGAAGTGTCCAGTAATGAGTTATGAGATGTCAATGGTTTTGGAGTAACTTTGAGCTGCCTGTATATTGAAGCTCAGGTCTGTGTTCCTGTGTTGCTGGAGAATTTGCGTGGTATGTCTTGCACTGGAACTTGTTAGTCCTTGGGTGATGTTTGGTTTCAGTGTAGGTATGGAGGCGTTTGATGAGCCCCTATCGATTAATGTTCCCTGGAGTCAGGAGTTCTCTGATGTTCTCAGGATTTGGACTTAAGCCTCCTGCTTCTGGTTTTCAGTTTTATTTTTACTGTAGTCTCAAGACTTCTCCTTCTATACCACACTGTTGATTAAACATCTAGGTTAAAGATGAAAAGTTTCTCCACATTGAGGGACACCCAGAGAGGTTCACAGAGTTACATGAAGAAGAGAAGAGGGAGGGGGTGTTAGAGGTGACCTGAATGAGATGAGGTGGAATCAAAAGAGGAGAGAGCAAGCTAGCCAGTAATCACTTCCTTATGTGCACTCCACAGAGCGGTCTGGACCACTCAGAGATGTTCATGAAGTTGTACAGAGAAGAGGAGAGGGAGGAAGGAGACACAGGGGGCCAGGAGGATAAAAGAGGGGCATGAAAAGGAGAGAGACAGATCCAGCCAGTAGTCAGTTCCCTAAGTGTTCTCCACCGTCTGGAACACAGAGATTCACAGAGTTGGGCAGAGAAGAGAAGGGGGAGGGAGGAGACAGAGGCGACCTAGTGGAGAAAAAGGAGAGTCCAAAGGAGGAGAGAGCAGTCAAGCCAGTAATCTCGCTCTCAGGTAAAAATGGGTACTGAAGATTGGGTTTTTTGAAGGTACAAAATTGATAACAAATACCAAAAAGCAAAGATTAAAAATCTAGAGTAGAGGTTGGATTTTCAAAAATACAATATTAAAGAAAAGAAGAAGAAAAAAAAAGTCAGAAGATTATATATATATGAAGTTTGCTTTAAATATAGGGTCTTTTTTTGAAAAGTAATAGTAGGCTATAAAAATGAAAATTAAAGGAGAAATAGAGGACTTAAAAGTTAAAAAAGTTAAAAAAAGAAGAAAAAGAAAAGAAGAAAAAGCAAGCAAAAGAAAGAATGATCATAAAAATAATAAAGATATTTCTAGAACTTTCTCTGGTGTTGTTGTGGGCAGTGTGGGGTCAGTTCATTTTCGGATAGTTCCTTGGTCCAGCTTATATTTCTCAAGATCTATAGGCCCCTTCCTATGTAGTTGCTACTAATGACAGAGTTTTAATCTATTGCACCTGTCACTTCCAAGGCAGTTTCTTCTGTTTCAGCTTCTTCTGTTTGCTGGTCTCTTCAGTGTCTGATTTCCACCCTGACACAAGGGGGGCGGTGGTCGACACTTTTTTTTAGGCTCACTTGTTCAGTCGTGCTGTGGGGAGGGAAGGATGCTGCAAACAAATAACACTGGCGTGTGCTCGCAGTGTCTCAGCCACGCTGGGCCTGCCCCCGCTCATGGCGCACACAGCTCAGGCTCTAGGTTGCTCCGCCGGGAACCGTCAGAGGCCGACCCTGGGCTGCATGCACCTCCTAGGTCTAAGCCGCTCAGGCTCAGGCACTCAGATAGTCCTCAGAGGCACAGACTCGATTGGGCCTGCATTTTGTGCCCTTCCCAGGTCCGAGTAGCTCAGGTGTTTGGTGAGCGCGATTGGTGCGACTTACCGCCTTTCTTGTCCCTGCTGCTCAGTTTTCTGGGTGTACAACTGTCGCACCTTCTCAGGCGGATGATGACCGTCCAGAACCCCAAGAAGTCTTAATTAGTGAAGAGGCCTGTTTGCAGTTTAGTAGTTAATATCTCTCTGGGGCTGCTATTGCCCCCTTCCGGCCCTTTCGGCTCTGGCTGCCTGTCACTGGAGGGGGATGGTCTGCAGCCAGCTAATTCTGTTCCATCCTTTGTTCTGTGCGCAGTCCTGGTGGTGTCTTATGTTAGAGCTTTTTGCATGGTAGTTGTCCCACAGTCTGGTTTGCTAGCCCAAGTTAGTTCGCTCTGGTTACACTCGGGTCATTAGGCCGAATCCTTAAAAAACAATGCAGCCCACGCCTCCCAGCCCAGCCCCCACTTGCTAGTGGCAGATGCAGGCATCTGTGCTGATTCTCTGCTGGGGGAGTTACCATTGGGCTCGTAATCTTTGGGTTTTAATTATTTATTTATTTCCTCCCTGTTATGTTGCCCTCTGTGCTTCCAAGTCTTGCCACAGACTTGGCAGTGAGAGTGTTTCCTAGTGTTTGGAAACTTCTCTCTTTTTAAGACTCCCTTCCCAGGATGGAACTCCCTCCCTACCTCTTTTGTCTCTTTTTTTGTCTTTTATATTTTTTCCTACCTGTTTTTAAAGACAATGATCTGCTTTTCTGGGTGCCTGATGTCCTCTGCTGGCATTCAGAAGTTGTTTTATGGAATTTACACAGCGTTTTAATGTTCTTTTGATGAATTTGTGGGGGAGAAATTGGTCTCCCTGTCCTATTCCTCTGCCATCTTAGGACAGCCTCATATTTTACTTTTTATAAATTAAAATCTCCAACAATAGATGAAGTAGAAATTCAATGTTGTAACAGGAGCATAGGCATGAAATGCTTCTTACTATAATCAATATGGATAACTAATTTACTTCCCAGAATCCCAGAATTGTTATTTAAATGCACTGATTATAAATAAAATATTGAATATTGATTTGATAATAAATATGAATTTCAAAATAAAATACAATGTTCCCCAAATGAAATAGCTAGAATTTACTTTTGAATGAAATACACACAAATCTGAATTATTTAAATTTACAGTCTCATTTGATATTGTTTCTATATTACAGTTTTATAGCTTGAGTTCTTGGTGAATTGGGGCAATCTGGAAGTTTGAAATGATATGACATTTGCCATCAGAAATCATGAGTGTTAACTGTTAACTCTGCTACTTCAAAATGGTATGATAGGAAGCAACCCCATAGTCTCAGATTCCACACTAATAAAATTGGAATAATCAGAATATGTATCTACCATACTGGATAATATGTATCTATCATACTGGATAATATAATAATCCATGGTATTTAGTGGGATGTGTTTTGACCTATAGCTCATATGTTTTGTGCTCTTTAAGAAAGGAGAAGTATTTTATCTACAAACAGTGAAAAATGAGGGTGGAAAAAAAGGAAAACAAAAACTTTAGATTTAGCCTCACAACAACATTTTGTCATGAAATCTGTCTGTTGAGACAAAATTTCAGACATAGAGACTTTCATGAAATATAGCTTGAGTCATGTCTCCTACATTTGGAATTCAATAAAAATTGAATCGATCACATGATTGAAGAAAATTCCCATGAAAGGATAAAGAAATCCCTGGTGCATTTAGCATCCAAATAGAAATAACTACAATAAAAGAGATTGCAATGATAAATCATACAAATAATACAAATGATAATTTATTCTTTGACTCAAGGCCACCTCACCTTGCTTTAACAAATAGGCTACCTAACCTATGTTGAAATAAATCAGTGATAATAATTATTTGTTATGCTGACTTTTTTCTATATTTAGAAAATATTTATTAGTGTTAGGAAAAGCATTGAAAAATAACATTAAATAACAGAAGAATGTCTTCTACTTATTGTTAATAAATAAAAATTTACAGGATTTTAAAATACTTGAAAAAGTACTATCTACTGAGTGTAATTTGACTTTTAGACTTCCACAGACTATGTCTTATAACTATGTTCAGAGACACCTATGTTGGGGAAGCAGGTGAGAGAAGAGTTGAATCCAAGTTATAATGATAAACAGTTAAATACTGAGGTTTTTTACCTGTAATCTAAAATTTGTGCTATCCCTTGAAAATACACTTTTATGAAGTTTCAAATTGTATCCTTTTCATATCATTTAAGAAATAGCTATATTTTAATGTCTGAAATTAAATGAGTTATTATTTATTTTTACTTTTAGGAGTATGGTGGATATTTGCATAAAATAAATCAGAACCAAGTGGTTTTATGTTTTTCTTTTAGCAGAGATATCAATGATCTTAGTAAAAGTCTGCATAGAAAATCTCTTCAATAGGGCCTTTTGTCAACAGAAAAAAACCTAAGAGATATTAAAAAAATATAAAAGACAAAATGAAATGAAAAAGGAGAGTTGTTGCTGCTGCTGCTGCTGCTGCTGCTAAGTTGCTTCAGTTGTGTCCGACTCTGTGCGACCCCACAGACTGCAGCCCACCAGGCTTCCCTGTCCCTGGCATTCTCCAGGCAAGAACACTGGAGTTGGTTGCCATTTCCTTCTCCAAAAGGGAGAGTTAGAGTGCTATAGTTCAATAGTATTGAAAAAACGGCTACTAAAAATGATCATGGGAAATTGTGTCACAAGTGGAGGCTGCTTTGGCGTCACTCTGCTCCAGCCTGGTCAGAGTCCATCTGGTTGAGAGGCATTAAAAACCTGGAGGTGGATGGGTGAAAAGTTAACAAAGGATGATGAATCATCAGCACCTGGGAAATAAAGAAGATACATGAGCTGGAGAAAAAGAGACATAGAGACAGTTTGCATTTTCTTTGCTGTTTAAAAGGAATAATGTAAGTCTATGTCTGTTTCTCCATTGCTGCCCTGTGGACATGGGAAGAAGGGAGGAGAGGGTGAGATGTATGGAAAGAGTAACATGGAAACATACATTACTATATGTAAAATAGATAGCCAATGGAAATTTGCTGTATGGCTCAGGAAATTCAAAAGTGTCTCTGTATCAACCTAGAGGGTGGAATGGGGAGGGAGATAGGAGGGAGCTTCAAAAGGGAGGGGATATATGTATACCTATGTCTGATTCATGTTGAGGTTTGACAGAAAAGAACAAAATTCTGTAAAGGAATTATCCGTCAATTAAAAAAAAAAAAAAAGGAATAACGTGTGAAAGAGGTGAAAGAGACTAGTACAGATAGCACAGATGCTCCTACAGACAGACACTGCAGAGACTAATACAGATATTCTTCCTTCCAAAGAACAGGCCACTAGCAACAACAAAAAAAATTTTTTTAAAGATATTTCTGATGAAAAGCTTCTGACATTTTAATAAGTATGTCACCGAATGCTTCATTAAGAAATACCCTACACTTGGAAAATGATATGATATCCAAAGTCACTGCCAACAGTATAAATGTACTTGATTTTGTGAGTTAAAGAAGATTCAAATGCCTGTTTTAAAATTTAGTGATTTGCTTTCCACAGAGCTTTAATATAATCCAAAAACTGTATTATTATTCCTATCTCTATCTTTTTATTTTCCTTCCTTCCTTCCCTCCATCCATACATCTATCTATTATTATGATTTCAAACTCTGTATAATTCAAACTGTATACAGGACAAAAAACTTATAAAGATTATCTAATTATCTCATATTCTTCAAATAGAAAAAGCCATAATGATTCATCATTCATCAAAAAGAATTGTCATATTTTGGCTTATAAGAGCAACACAAAAATTTGTTTCATATAAACAAGTTTCTTTTATAGAGATAATCCCTGATAAATTTATTTTGCAGACTTTTCAAATATAACTCTTTTGTAATTAATTAAAAAAATACTTAAGTGTATTCAGAGAACTCATACCCTTACCTTCAAAGTGCATAAGTAAGCTTGGAGTGGAGCACAGGAAAGCTGTGCAGTCTCATGCTTTCTAAGAGCTTTTCAAGTAAGACTTTCTCCAATAATAATTCTATGTGTGCTCATGGCTTCAGTGGTGTCTGACTCTTTGAGATCTTATGGACTATAGCCCTCCAGGCTCTTCTGTCCATGAGATTCTCCAGGCAAGAATACTGGAGTGGATGGCCCTGCCCTTCTGCAGGGGATCTTTCCCCACCCAGGGATTGAACCAACATCTCCTGTGTCTCCTTCATTACAGGTAGTTTCTTTACCATCTGAGACACCAGTGAAGCCCAGTAACTCTATAACTTGTTAAATTTTATAAGGGAAGTGTATAAAAACCTTTACAAAATGTGTTTTGGAAAAAAAAACAAAAAAGGTGGGGGACTTTCACTTTTTCCACCAGGTCCTTGGTTAACAAAAACAGTAACAACAACAAAAATGTGGTCCCTAGATTATTTCAGGTCTTGTGTAAAGATATCAAAAGTCATTCTCATAAAACTGTTTTGAAAAAAAATTGTATTTAATATTATTTAACTTTTTGCAAATTTTCCTCTGGGTCTTCATACTACTGATGATCTCCATTAAATTGAAAAAAAAATGTCTTTTGAAAAAAGTATATATGAAAATTTTAGTTCACCTTTCATTCTGAAAAATGAAAGTGAAGAAAATACATCTAATGGGACAAAACAAATGATAAGAGCAAAAAATTTAAAAACTAGTTATAGAGTAATAAGAACATTTATATCCAAGACCTTAAAAGCTTAGAGCTTAGAGCTCATGATCTGCGACAGACACACCGACATAAAAAATGTCAAAATGTCATTTAAAAATGAAAAAAAAAGGTATCTCCAGGAGTTTGCTCAAACACAAGTCCATTGAGTCGGTGATGGCGTCCAACCATCTCATACTCTGTTGCACCCTTCTGTTCCTGCCCTCAATCTTTCACACATTTAGTTGAAATTTTATATATATATATATATATATATATACACACACACACATATATATGTATACTTTTTTCAGTCACTAATGCACTACAAATGAAGATGAAATTTAAAGAGCAAATGATAGTGAATAATTTTATTGCTTCCCTAGCATCTTGGATATTTTGGAGACTGGATTATTCAGTGTTGGTATGGCTCTTATTTAAGATGTCAGGATGGTTTAGAAGCCAAATTTCTCCAAAGAAAATGTCCTCCTTTGCTTTTAATGAACATAATGATAAAATTGGTATATTGTTAATGATGTTATCAGTCTTTCTGGGTAAATTATTTTATATTTATCATCAGGGATACATGTGGATGAGTCATAATATTGGAAATTGTTGAGTAATTCAAGCTGATATCTCTACTTTTATAAGTTTTATAGCTTTATAAAATATGGATGCTATGATAGTTAGAAGAACTGTACAAAAAAGATCTTCACGACCCAGATAATCATGATGATGTGATCACTAATCTAGAGCCAGACATCTTGGAATGTGAAGTGAAGTGGGCCTTAGAAAGCATCACTATGAACAAAGCTAGTGGAGGTGATGGAATTCCAGTGGAGCTGTTTCAAATCCTGAAAGATGATGCTGAGAAAGTGCTGCACTCAAACTCGTGAACAGCCAGCAAGTTTGGAAAACTCAGCAGTGGCCAACAGGACTAGAAAAGGTCAGTTTTCATTCCAATTCCAAAGGAAGGCAATGCCAAAGAATGCTCAAACTACCGCACAACTGCACTCATCTCACATGCTAGTAAAGTAATGCTCAAAATTCTCCAAGCCAGACTTCAGCAATACGTGAACCGTGAACTCCCTGATGTTCAAGCTGGTTTTAGAAAAGGTAGAGGAACCAGAGATCAAATTGCCAACATCCGCTGGATCATGGAAAAAGCAAGAGAGTTCCAGAAAAACATCTATTTCTGCTTTATTGACTATGCCAAAGCCTTTGACTCTGTGGATCACAATAAACTGTGGAAAATTCTGAAAGAGATGGGAATACCAGACCACCTGACCTGCCTCTTGAGAAACCTGTATGCAGGTCAGGAAGCCACAGTTAGAACTGGACATGGAAAAACAGACTGGTTCCAAATAGGAAAAGGAGTATGTCAAGGCTGTATATTGTCACCCTGCTTATTTACCTTCTATGCAGAGTACATCATGAGAAATGCTGGACTGGAAGAAACACAAGCTAGAATCAAGATTGCTGGGAGAAATATCAATAACCTCAGATATGCAGATGACACTACCCTTATGGCAGAAAGTGAAGAGGAGCTAAAAAGCCTCTTGATGTAAGTGAAAGAGGAGAGTGAAAAAGTTGGCTTAAAGCTCAACATTCAGAAAACAAAGATCATGGCATCCGGCCCCATCACTTCATGGGAAATAGATGGGGAAATAGTGGAAACAGTGTCAGACTTTATTTTTGGGGGACTCCTAAATCACTGCAGATGGTGACTGCAGCCATGAAATTAAAAGACTCTTACTCCTTGGAAGTAAAGTTATGACCAACCTAGATAGTATATTCAAAAGCAGAGACATTACTTTGCCGACTAAGATCCGTCTAGTCAAGGCTATGGTTTTTCCTGTGGTCATGTATGGATGTGAGAGTTGGACTGTGAAGAAGGCTGAGTGCCGAAGAATTGATGCATTTGAACTGTGGTGTTGGAGAAGACTCTTGAGAGTCCCTTGGACTGCAAGGAGATCCAACCAGTCCATTCTGAAGATCAGCCCTGGGATTTCTTTGGAAGGAATGATACTAAAGCTGAAGCTCCAGTCCTTTGGCCACCTCATGCGAAGAGTTGACTCATTGGAAAAGACTCTGATGCTGGAAGGGACTGGGGGCAGGAGGAGAAGAGGACGACCAAGGATGAGATGGCTGGATGGCATCACGGACTCGATGGACGTGAGTGTGAGTGAACTCCGGGAGATGGTGATGGACAGGGAGGCCTGGCTTGCTGCGATTCATGGGGACGCAAAGAGTTGGACACGACTGAGCGACTGAACTGAACTGATGATAGTTTTTGGTGTAACAAGCTAGCCACATTCTAAAAATACACTCAAATCTGTGTTTTGCAGGGCATTGGATCAGAATAAAGTAAAATATGTCATCTCTAAATCAATTATTTTGCGTTCTTACATGCATTTTATAATTATTTACTGTCTAACAGATTTTTGTTTAATTGAATGTTTAAATTATTTTACTTTGCCTCAATGTGTATTTTAAACTTAGACTGCTTTATGACTTCTGTGAATTGACAATTTATTATCAATATATCATATTATGAATATCTACCTAAGGATTACCTGAATTTATCTTCATTACTGGATGTTTTGTTCAAATTAAAAGAAAATAAATAACTCCTGTAAATTTTGAATAGATCTCTGTGTCCTAGAATCAGTGTCTCTGAATTTAAAAGCTTACAAGTGTCATCACAGATATCTATACTCACTTCACTCTTTAAGATTCTCTACAATATCCCCAAACTTCAGCATTTCCTAAAATAAATAATACTATTATTTTCATTTTGCTGTAAAAGATTATTTATATTAATTTAGAAATTTTATTGGTATAACTTTCATTATCATTTCATTTTTGTTAAATTTTTGAAGAAGTAAAGATGCAACAATTCAAATTTTACGTTTTCCTTAAATATCGCCAAAGGCCATTGAGTGATTGCTATGACCCAGATACTGTGCTAATCATTTTATATGCATTATCTCATTTATTCCTTACATCAAATGGGAGAGGCAGGGAGTTATCATGTCCTGCTTGATTTGTCACATGTCTGGATTATTATCCCTTGTGTTTTAAAATAATCTTGACTCTCGAGTTAAAGTTCCATCTTAATTCTAGTTATTCTCCAGGCTATATGTCTCAGACTTTGAAATGGTCCTGTTTTATGACCAGTGATGTAATCTAAGAACACGCCCACTGTTTGTCTTTCTTTAGCAGAGGGAAGAGGTTGTCCTCATCAGGAGTGCAAGAATGACATGGGGCCTGGGTAGTGTTGCAGACTTCTAAACAGGATAAGGGATTCAGATGGAATTCAGTGACAGGTTTCTCACTCACCAGAAACAAAAGCTGTAAGTTTAATTGAATGAAAACTGTATATAGAATAAAAATTGTTGTTGTTGTTTACTTGCTAAGTTATGTCCGACTCTTTGCAACACCTCGGACTGCAGCATGTCAGGCTCCCCTGTCCTCCACTATCTCCCAGAGTTTGCTGAAATCCAAATAGCAATAATTAAATTGAAACAAATAATTATATTAAAGTTAATTATTTTCTTCTTACATAAGAAGAGAAACGATAGAGTCAGAGTGACTTTTAGATTCGTGAACAGTTGAATTTCCCTTTCATGAGTCTGAACCAGAATTGATCTGTTTTGAATTTAATTTGGCTGTGAAAATAAGAAATTAAGATGATGTGTAACCTAGGTAAGCAGTTACTTGGTATTTATTAATTAGAAGTTTCTTATAACTAAATTCCAATTCTGCCATGATATAACCCACAGTTGTCTTTGGATCTGAGTAATATAGGGATTGATTATAACAGTGGAACTCTAACTAAATGATATAACCATCATGTCTTGTCTAATTTTGTTAACAGAAAAGGGCATCCCTCTGCTTTTTATAATAACTTATGTGGATTATTTGGAGAATATGGTCAAGGTGTGGAGTTTATTGGAGGCAAAAGTACTAAGCTTCTATTTTTGAACACAAGCAGAAAAACGTGTTGAAAAATAGACTTATTTATATATCTGGATTATCATTAGTAAACCATCTTTTTATTTGATTAAAAATGTCTTAGGTTTCTAATAAATTAAATTAAGTAAATTCACAAAAGGATCACAGCTATGAATCTAATCTTCGGAAAATATATTAGAACATTCTCCTGAAGAAGGTAGAGTCCTTGACATATGAGTGGTTCAAAGTGTAAGGTCTAGAACATAGTGACCACTGTACTGCTACCATTTGGTTTTAATACTGTTGATCTTATTTCAAGAGCTCTATTGAGTGAGACTCTGTGCTTTAATGGCACCCCCTAAAAGTTGTTTGATCTTCAGTCTAGATTTAAGAAGCAATAGATATCTAAGGCTGCTAACTTCTGTTGGAAAACTTTCAGTTAAAGACTTCTTCTGACGTTTCCCTGACTATTATCTCTTACTCAGTCCCTCTTCTGGATGAGCCTTCATGCCCATTTGCCACTGGTTCACCTTGCTCTGCCTTGTTCCAGATGATCCTAACCTGCTTCATCTGTTGTTTGACAGTGTTTATGTAACAAGTATATTACTTTTGCCTCTAGAAGACTCCCTCGTGTGTGCATAGCATTGATATAAATTTTTCTCCTGAAACATGACCCAGTGTTGCCTCAGTAGTCTTCACATGTCCATTCTTTTATACATGGATACACAGGTATGTAATAAGCACTATGTGCCACAAATGAGTGAAGCAAGTAAGAAAACAGGCAACAAAAATTCCTTCCATCACAAAACTTATAATCTAGTGGGTGATTTCAGTGAATAAAAAAATGAATAAATTGCATGTTTGTTGCAAAGTGATAAATGTTGTACAGAAAGTGAACAATGATAGGGAGGCCTAAAGTTGGTATGGTGATCATAAATGCTTTCTGGGAAGACAGCTTTAAAGCCATGCCTTGATCAGGGGGAATCTCTTCTAATGACATTTCACATATTTACCCATAAGGAAATTAAATCTTTCAACATTCTTTCATAGTTGAGCTATAGCCTTCTTATTTTTCTGGTTGACAAGGAAAGTATCTTTCAGAGATGTGGGTATATTGGCTGTTCCTCTCCCCACCACTGTTAAGGGAAGTATCATTTGGCTCTGTGGCTCATATGACAGATTCTTCTCCCCGCCCCCTAGTTTTGATCCAGTTTCTTCGAAAGCTGGATATAATCTGATTCAGTCTTTACATTGCCACTGCCAAGGTGAACAAACATGTTTGGGCATATGGTCTTGTTTTTATGATCTTTTAACCTTTATTTATTTTAGATACACCATAGTGTAATAGATCATTTGGGGGTATTGAACACTTGGAGTGGCAGCAGGTCTGGTTGAAGCCATCTGGAGATGCTGAGGACTGGGAAGTTTCCCTCCATGTGGAATATGCTTTTAAAGGGGGTTTTATAAAATTAACTAGAACACTTGCAATAATCTCATTTAAGAACAGGTATATAAGGTAGATGAATGGATCATGGAAGAGATGAATGGTTAAGTATATGGTAAAGCAAATATATAAACCTTTATTCTGCACTCCAATATTCTAGAATAATCAGTAAGCTTCCTACATCTGATGTCTTAGATTTTAGAAAGTATTTATTCTAACATGAACAAAATTTTCATTTTCTTTTAGTTATAGACATAAGCGTAATGTTCCCAGAGCCTACCTGTTTACATAGTTAGAATGAAAACAATAGAAGTTTGAAAGAATAAATACATGTCAAAAATATTTTTGAAAAATTATACTGTTGAGGTCCATTTAAAAGTCTATTTTGTATATTTTGATAGTAACTTCATCCAACAGTAATCATGTTTTTTGATATTATAAAACACCTATAAGTATATTGCAGCCTGTGTGATCAACATGATCTCATTTTCCTAGCATCCACTTTCACTGTTCAAGAATTACTAAGTAGAAAAAGAACAAAAGAACCATATATTACTCACATGTCCACCTGAATGTCTAAAATTAACACACACACACTCCTAACAAATCGGTTCAATCACTTTGGAGAAAGTTCTTGGAATTTCTTATAAAAATAAATATGAACTTATCCTATGATCTAGCGATTTTACTCCTAGGTATTTACAAAAACCAAATGAAACATATATCCACAGACATAAATGTACAAGAATATTCATATCAGATATAGTCATAATAGCCTAAAACTAGAAACAGTCCTGGTGTCCACCAAAGGTCAATGAATTAAAAAATTGAGATTTCCTATACAAAGGAATTTGAGATTTCCTATACAAAGGAATCAGAGAAGGCAATGGCACCCCACTCCTGTACTCTTGCCTGGAAAATCCCATGGATGGAAGAGCCTGGTGGACTACAGTCCATGGGGTCGCTAAGAGTTAGACTCGACTGAGTGACTTCACTTTCACTTTTCACTTTCATGCAATGGAGAAGGAAATGGCAAACCACTGTTCTTGCTTCAAGAATCCCAGGGACAGGGGATCCTGGTGGGCTGCCATCTATGGGGTTGCACAAAGTCGGACACGACTGAAGCGACTTAGCTTCTGTTGCCTGGAGAATCTCATGGACAGAGGAGCCTGCCAGGCTATGGTCCATAGCATACAAAGGAATGGGTTTCCCAGGTGGCACTAGTGGTAAAGACCCTGCCTGCCAGTGCAGGATGTGGCTTCAACCCCTGGGTTGGGAAGATCCCTGGAGGAGGGCATGACAACCAGCTCCACTATTCTTGCCTGGAGAATCTCATGGACAGAGGAGCCTGCCAGGCTATGGTCCATAGCATACAAAGAGTCAGACATGACTCAAGTGACTCAGCAATTTTGCATACATACGAAAGAATACTACTCAACAGTAAAAAGGAATAAGCTACTGACTATTAAACAGTGTGAGTGAATCTCAAAAACATTACGCTTTATGAAACAAACCTTACTCAGAGGAGTATGAACCATACAATTCTGTATATGTAAGTATATGTAAGTTATCAAATGAACACGTGGCATCTATAGTGAGAAAAAATAGAACAGTGGCTCTCTCTGGACCAGATTACTGAGAAGGCATATAAGAGAAGTTTCTGAAATAATGCCCAGTGATTCTCTTATGTGATTAAAAAGCACCTATCTTATTTAGGCAACTAAAATATGTTGTATTATATAAGAGCTCAAAGTCCTTTCCTCTCCAGGAAGTGTTTATTCTAAGTGAGAAGCCAATAAATAATATGAAAAGGTGTTTTTATTTTTCCTCTATTTCTCCATTTTGGGCATTTCAACTCCTTTGTCCATTAAATAAACTTAATCTCCTTTAAGATTTAAGTAGCAATTAGGTAGAGAGGTGAAGTTTAGGAAAGGTATTATTTGACTGGTAATGTCATGAGCTATTATTGTTTTCAGTGCCTGATGTATATTTAATGCTGAATCTTTATCTGTGAGTAAATTTGGGATATGGCTTCCCTAATGGCTCAGTAGGTAAAGAACCTGCTTGCAGTGCAGGAGACACAGGAGACAGGGGTTCAATCCCTTGGTTGGGAAGATGCCCTAGAGGAGGAAATGGCAACCCACTCCAGTATTCTTGTCTGGAAAATTCCATGGAAAGAGGAGCCTGGCAGGCTACAGTCGATGTGTCACTAAGGGTTGGACACAATTGAGCAGCAAACACACAAATTTGAGGTATTTTAAGTATATTTCAATGATCTCCACTCAATTTCCAAATTCTTGAGATCTCTTATCTACAATTCTCTTCCCAGAGACAAATGTGTTTATTCTAGGTGGTCATTTACAATTTCTTACTTCCTGCACTTAATATGATCCTACCACTCTTCTCTTTACTCTACTGAACTACTAGCTTAACTCTACTCTAACTCTAGCTTAACTCTACTCACTACCCCTGGCAAATCTCTTTGAAATATTATAAGACAACCCCAGGCAGCCCTACTCTTATAGGGGGTCTACATGAAAACAGTTGATGTGATCTATGGAAAATATGTGCTTTTGGTCTATTTTAAGGAGAATGAAATTATTTCTCTCTCTTAGCACCCATATTCTTCCATGGCAGATTCCATCCAGGCACTCACACCTTTGTTTTCTCAGATGCAACTCAGAAACAGTCTACTATGACTTATGTATATACAAGTATATATTATATATGTGTGTGTATGTAAGTATATATATATATATGTATATGTATATGTATATGTATATATGTATATGTATATATATTATACATATATATATGTATAATGCCAAAGGATCAATATTTTATGAAATATAGTATAAACAAGAAAATTTTAAAAAAATCATAATCATCCTTGATTTGGTCCCCATTTACCTGAATTTATCTCTGTGACTAGTTCCCCAAATTGAATACAACATTCCAGGCTCTTCAGTGAAGTCATATATAATGAAATTTGAAAATGTGGCGTTCACTGTTAAGGAGGCTATCATCTGATTATAAATGCCAAAACATTGCAACCATACATTTTATTCCTTTGCCAAACAGACCAAGCATCTGCTTGGGAAGCTTAGATCTCCAATGGAGCATAAGTTGAATCTAAAAATATAGTGTTAAATAGCCACTATAGCTAGAACCTGATTAGAATGTGCTGAAGGGTTATAACATTTCTTTTTACTCTCTGCCAAACAGACTTTACTCCTGCCTAGGAAATTGAAATCTAAAGCAGATGACATTGATAGGACAAATGCCATTAACAGAGAGGGATATGTGCCATGTTCAACACAGATTGAGACATTAAATGTCCAGCATTAAATGAAACTAGAAAGTTCAGAATTCTTCAGTGTGTCAGATTTGTACATGATAGCTATGTGAATATCCAGGAATATCAATAGTCCTGAGTAATCTTGCAAGAGCCTGTTGTGTTGCCATAGAGCTTGCTTTTCTGAAAAGCTGTGGAGTGACCTTCCAGTATTGAAAAGGCAGTCTGGAAATAAATGTTACCTATTTATGATGCTTATTACAGCTGAAGTATTTTATTCTTTAAATTGATGGTCTCCTGCACAGAAAGGTATTTTGAGAGTATCAGTTGAAATGGCTTTTACTGCTCCTTTTTCTTTTCCATAATATATTTATTTTTCTTCCTTAGCTCTTATAATTTACATAATCAGTAATACCTTATGTAGAAAGATAGAAATTGAAGCATGATAAGTGAAGTGTGCCAAAATTTTAGGTTTGTTTTTCTAAAATTGATCTCTGTTTCTTTGGAGCCCATATTCCTAAAGTCAAAACAAAGAAAACAAGAAAAAAAGTTATACTTGTTAAATAAAATTCAGTCTTCTCTAATTTCCACAGTTTTGATGTGAGTAAATGCTCAGTTAGTTCATGGAATTCCCTAGTAGAACATTACATCTGCAAGCAGGAGGCATCATCTTCCACCACTCCTTTCCAAGATGTGTCTGGGAGCACAAGAGAGCTCATAAATCCTGTGTCTTTTTGCTGTCCTTGTGGTTAGACTGTCTGACCTGTGCTTGTGGTTAGAGTGTCTTTTCCCTACCAGTCAGCATGCTCTCTATTCTTGGTTGCCAAGTTATCAACGCCTGTAATAGCTCAGGGGTTGTGTGTTGATTCTGTCAGTTCAGGAGGATGACTGTCTCCTGTCCCTGCCTGGAAGAGCCACTCTGCCTCTCTCTTACACCACAGATACTTTGAAATTCAGACCCGTGAATTTCCTGCCTTCTCTTCCTTTTGTGACATTGCCAGCCACCTGCCACGCACCCCCATTCTCTCAGTAAACTTGAAGATACCCTGTAAGTCCTGGCAGACGATGACAACAAGGAGGCCCTATTTAAGGCCCAGTGATGCTTCTCTCTTGCAGTACTTTTGCTCATTTCCAGCTCTTTGGGCAGGATGGAGAGGAGGCACAAACCTCATATGAGTCATTGTATTTTTTTTATATAAATTCTTAGTTTCTCTTTCAAAGTGATGAAAATTTATTTTAGTTGCATTTATGTTTTACAGTTATTAGATATAATTTTTACAAAATAGGATGACTCAGAAAACTCTGGATACCTGACCATGTTTTAAGTTATACAAAATTAGGTATGTGCTTGTCCCAAAGGCTGTGAGTGGCAAATGATGATTCTGTTCTAGTCTGTGCATGTGTTTTACTGTACATTGGAGTTATATTTTATAACTCTGAGACTGATAGGGTGCAGATAATCCAATTTCTATGTTCTCCAGCATATGTACCAAAACAATTGAATCATGGTCGAATTTAGCCTTGTGTGTTTTAAGATTCAGTCGGAAGAGGAGTGCTTCTTTCTCTCAGCCGTATTATCTTCAACTCTGTTCCAGTAGTGAGGATGATTGACAATTACCAGGACATTTACGTCTCTGTCACTGGACAGTGTGATTGATTTGTCTGCTGTATGTTCTGATTTTGCTGACTCCTTTCTCTAGCCTTTAGATAAATAAGGCTTGTTTTATATCCCACATCATATCTATGTTTGGGCTGACCAGTCTGAATTTATTATTGACATCCTTCAAGACAGTGGTTAATTTAATCTTGTTTACACCTAACTGTTTTACAGAGAAATTCTTGCTACCCATTATAAGGTTGTTATTTGGTTGTTTAGTTGGTTGATGGATATGCGTTCGACATGTCTGATGTTATGACATTCTGTCAGTCCAGAAGATCATCCAAGCATTCATGCAATTAATTCAATTATCATTTAGTGTTTTAGAATGTGATATTACTTTTAGCAATGATAGCACATTCTAAGATGTCAAATAATAATTGAATTAATATTATGTCACCTCTCTTAACAATAGGTTTCTTATGGACAGTTAATTAGACTTTTCCTAGGTTGACTTATATCTTTATAGATATAAGTCAATATTCAGTTAATACAGTTGTGCATGTACATGAATACATACAAGCATGAGAGATGAATACATACAAGCATGAGATTACGATGCTTGTTTACCATCATCTCTCTCCTATGGCAATCATCTCCTCACTGGTCTCCTTGATTCCACTTTTGTCACCTAAGTTTATCTCAAAGCAGTAAAAGTGATTCTTTTTTAATTGTTTAAAATTTATTTTTTAATTGAAGGAAGATTGCTTTACAGTGTTATGTTATTTTCTGCCATATTACAAATGAATCAGTCATAATTATAGATATATCTCCTCCCTCTTAAGCTTCCTTCCCCTCCCCTATCCTAAAGTGCTAGGCTGGGCTCACTTTGTATTACAGCAAATTCTCACCAGCTACCTATTTTACAAATGATGGTGTATATATGTCTATCCTGACTCTTTGCTACCTCATAGACTGTAGCTTGCCAAGCTCCTCTATCCATGGGATTTCCCAGGCAAGGAAACTGGAGTGTTTAGCCATTACGTTCTGCAGGGGATCTTCCTAACCCAGGGATAGAACCCAGATCTCCTGCATTGTAGGCAAATTCTTTATCTTCTGAGTCACCAGAGAATCCCAGTGAATATATGTGATTCTTTTAAAAAATATAAATCTGATTAGAGCAGCTCCCTGCTCAAAACCCTGCCACGGTTGTAATAAACCAAGATAACATTAAAAAAAAAAAAAAAAAAAACTTTATCATGGCCCACAGTACCCTTGTGAGATGTGATTTCTAGTTAATATTTCCTCCCTTTCTTCCTACTTTTTCCTTCATTCAATATACTGTAGAAACACAGGCTTCTTAGTTGTCCCTTGAATACACCTATCTCAAGATCTTTAAAAATTGCTGTTAACTGTCTTGCATGTCCCAAAGTCCTAATATACTCCTGCCTTGCACTCATTAAAATCATCATTCAAAGGTCAATTCCTCAAATAAGCCTTTTCACACCACTTTATCTTAGGTAACAGAGTTTTCACTTTTTGTCAATCTTAACACAATTTATCTTTCTTCAGTTGCAGGTATCAACACATATATTACTTATTTTTTTGTTAGCTTACTGCTTACTGTTTGTTTACTATTTGTTTGTAATACTACAAATGCTCCCCATGCGGTCAACAATTTTGTTTTAGTAACATAATCTCAGTCTGTAGAGCATTCTTCCTGATAGTAAGCATTGAGTGCATAAATATATGTTGTTGCAATTAATTAATTAATTAAAGCATGACTACATGAATCCCATTCTCCATGAAGTCTCCTTGGGACTGATTTCCTATGCTATCAAACAAAACTGGATAACTTCAATTCAGAATCAGTTCAAGAGGCCCTCCAATGCAACTAGAATATGATCTAGTAGCCACAGAGACCTCAAAACTTCCGTAGACCAGCAGAGGATAGAATTATAAAACCTCTCTCTCTGGCACATACTAAACTGGGTTCTGGGGTGATAAGAATGGGATGGGGGATGGGCATGATCTGGAAAAGGTAGAGTATTTGACATTATTTTCTTATAATTCAGTTTATTTATTTAAAAATCTTTTACAAAGCTTGTCCTCTTATTCTTCTTGGGCTAACTCTAATATTGTCAAAAGTGCTTTTCTTCAATGTCTTTAATCAAGCTTTAGTTCAGGTGCCCAAGTCTCTTACTGTTATGACTGACCCAGGTCCTCTTTAGACTGTGACCCATAATATAGGCCTTTAATTTTTCATTCTCCCTGTCATCACAGATGCATATGTCATGTTCCATATGATTCTAATAGGGACATATTTTCTTTACATTAGATTTAGGGCCTTAACCACCACCTCCACCAACACATAAATTTTACGTGGCTTTCAGGGTGCTTGATGGTATTGATAGAAACAATTTAAAGATGTTACTTTCAGAACTCTACAAATCTTATGTGACCATATGTCAAAGTAATCATAACAGGCACTCTTTATTGAGCAGCTCCTATGTGGTTGACATTCAGCATTTAACTAAAAATAATGCAAGTTGCCATCTCTGCTTTATAGCTGAGAAAAATGGGATAGAGAGAGGCTTATTTATAAACCATGGTCAAGATAAATCAGTTAATCTTACTAACCCAAATGCATGCTTTTACAAACTTGTCAGCAAGATGTTACCATTTCCACCTTTCATGGACTTCCATTTCCAGCATTATCAAGAAGCATATGGAGCACTTGCAGTATAAAGTGACTTTCATTTGCAGACATGTAACTGGAAGAAACTTGTGCATGATCCTATCAGCATTCTTAGGGTATGTTTTACTTTTAATAACAAACCCAGGACAGCCAAGGCCTAATACATATAATATTTTAAAAATTCACATTTAATGAATATTCATAAGAACACAAGGGATAAAATACAATTACATTTAGTTGGCCATATTTATGAAATTATTATTAAAGTAAATGGACTTTCTGACTTGGCAGTATTTGAAAAAGGAAATAATTAGTTTCTTTATTTGGTCTTGAATTAAGTTTCTATTTTTAACGGCTATCTTACCTCTACATTTGCAAGAATGAATAATTTTTATTTAAATCAGTGATAAACAGATATAGATAGCACCAAGCTTTAAGATAGTCAACTATAGGAAAAGAAAACTAGCAATCAGTAATTATCTATTTTGTGCCAAGCTTTTATTTTTTAGATGTAACAACCCAATAAGGTAAATTTTAATATTTCTGTTGAAAAAATGGGAAACATATTTAGAACATTTAAATAATTTTCCCATGACACCTAACAAATCAAAGACAGAAGAGCTATTTCCACTCCCATCTATGTTACTCCAAATTCTACTTTCTTACTATTAATATCTTGTTTCTTCACAAGCCTCATTAATTTTTCCTATTCCCAACTTCCTACATTCCCTTCATACCCAGCAGTACTGGGGACAGTATATAGAAATTGCTGAATGATGAGCTGTTATCTTAGAGAAGATCTTTCTTTATAACTGAAACTATGTAAAAGCACAAAAATATATATTTGAAATCACAGAACTCTTTGAAAGCTTGAAAATACACACACACACACACACACACACATGCACACATTTATTCCTGACACACATAAATGACACAGCATTGAGAATTATAGTAAAAGGAAGACTCATCCTCAATGGAATATTAAAAATCAAAAGTGATCTCTATAGTATATGCAGAACAATGGAACATAAAATTTCGTTATGGTAGGTTTTGGCTCACTTCTATAAATCAAAGTTGATTAAATGAAAATAACTTCTGAAGAGACAAGCCTTATAATAAATATAAATTTAGTACTATTCACTGTTACTTTACAATAGAGGATACTTAGAAATTAGATATAAGAAAGCTCAAGATATTTTACACCGTATGTGCCTCAACTGGCCACCACTCCACAACTGCTATTCACTTTTATATGTTCCCAACATTCATATTAGTCTTTCCTTTGAAAAATTTCAAAGACTGAAACAACTCTAAGGATAAAAATGGAATGAAATAATCTGTGCTTCAAATATTTATCATTTTTGATACTAATATATTTCTTCTGGTTACAGTTGGCAGAATGTCTTAATTCTATTAATGATCTTTAAGAACTGTCATTCCTAATCTACTAGGAATCTTAAGCTATGATGAAACTGCTGTTGCTGCTGCTGCTGCTAAGTCGCTTCAGTCGTGTCCGACTCTGTGCGACCCCATAGACGGCAGCCCACCAGGCTTCCCCGTCCCTGGGATCTCCAGGCAAGAATACTGGAATGGGTTGCCATTTTCTTCTCCAGTGCATGAAAGTGAAAAGTCAAAGTGAAGTCTCTCAGTTGCGTCCAACTCTTTGCGACCTTATGGACTGCAGCCTACCAGGCTCCTCCATCCATGGGATTTTCCAGGCAAGAGTACTGAGGCACCAGTAAACCAGAAGACTACTGAGAATAAGAAGACAAGCATTATTTAAAAATTAAATATAAAATTCAGTTTATAGAATACAGATTTGCTTGTTTTTAGCAAGTATTAGATTATATGTCGTCATATTTACCTTGACTCCTTCAGTCTACTAATATTACTTGTTAGTATTTTTTTCATTTTGTAAATTATTTCTTTTAATGGGAGGCTAGTTACTTTACAATATTGTAGCTGTTTTTGCCAAACATTCACATGAATCAGCCATCAGTGTACATGTGTCCCCCATCCTGAACCCCTCTCCTACATCCCTCCCCATCCCATCCCTCAGGATCATCCCAGTGCACTGGCACTGATTGCCCTGTCTTATGCATTGAACCTGGACTGGCGATCTGTTTCACATATGATAGGATACATGTTTCAGTGCTATTCTTTCAATTCATCCCACCCTCCCCTTCTCCCACAGAGTCCAATAGTCTACTCTTTACATCTGTGTCTCTTTTGCTGTCTCACATATAGGGTCATTGTTACCATCTTTCTACATTCCATATATATGTTTTAGTATAATGTATTGGTATTTTCCTTTCTGACTTACTTCATTCTGTATAATAGGCTCCAGTTTCATCCGCCTCATTAGAACTGATTCTAATTAAAAAGGCATTCTTTTTAATGGCTGAGTAATATTCCATTGTGCATATGTACCACAGCTTTCTTATCCATTTATCTGCTGATGGACATCTAGGTTGCTTCCATGTCCTATCTATTGTAATAGTGCTGCAGTGAACATTGGGGTACATGTGTCTGTTTCAATTCAGGTTTCCTCAGTGTGTGTGCCCAGGAGTGGGATTGCTGGGTCATATGGGAGTTGTATTTCCAGTTTTTAAAGGAATCTCCACACTGTTCTCCATAGTGGCTGTGCTAGTTTGCATTCCCACCTGGGTGTAAGAGGGTTCCCTTTTCTCCACACCCTCTCCAGCATTTATTGTTTGTAGACTTTGATAGCAGCCATTTTGATCTGCGAGAGATGGTACCTCATTGTGGTTTTGATTTGCTTTTTTCTGATAATGAGTGATGTTGAGCATCGTTTCGTGTGTGTGTTAGCCATCTGTATGTTTTCTTTGGAGAAGTGTCTATTTCATTCTTTGGCCCATTTTTTGACTGGATCATTTATTTTTCTGGAATTGAGCTGCATGAGCTGCTTGTATGTTTTTGAAATTAACTCTTTGTCAGTTGTTTCACTTGCTATTATTTTCTCCCATTCTGAAAGTTGTCTTTGCACCTTGCTTATAGTTTCCTTCATTGTGCAAAAGCTTTTTAGTTTAATTAGGTCACATTTGTTTAGTTTTGCTTTTGTTTCCATTACTCTGGGAAGTGGGTCATAGAGGATCCTGCTGTCATATATGTCAGAGAGTGTTTTGCCTATGTTTCCTCTAGGAGTTTTATAGTTTCTGATCTTACATTGAGATCTTTACTCCATTTTGATTTTATTTTTGTGTATGGTGTTAGAAAGTGTTCTAGTTTCATTCTTTTACAAGTGGTTGAGCAGTTTTCCCAGCACCACTTGTTAAAGCCATTGTCTTCTCTCAATTGTCTATTTTTGTCTCCTTTGTCAAAGATCAGGTGTCCATAGGTCTGTGGATTTGTCTCTGGAATTTCTGTTTTGTTCCATTGATCTATCTTTCTGTCTTGTGCCAGTACCATACTGTCTTGATGACTGTAGCTTTGTAATATAGCTTAAAGTCAGGCAAGTTGATTACTCCAGTCAATTCTTCTTTCTCAAGATTGCTTTGGCTATTCAAGTTTTTTTGTATTTCTGTACAAATTGTGAAATTATTTGTTCTAGCTCTTTGAAAAATACCGCTGGTAGCTTGGTAGGGATTGCATTGAATCTATAGATTGCTTTGGATAGTATACTCATTTTCACTATGTTGATTCTTCCAATCCATGAATATGGTATATTGCTCTATCTATTTAAGATTTTTTGTACAGTTTCTATTTCTGTGCTTGTGACGGGTCTGTTAAGATTTTCTATTTCTTACTGGTTCAGTTTTGGATGGTTATCCTTTTCTAAGAATTTGTCCATTTCTTCCAGGTTGTCCATTTTACTGGAATATAGTTACTGATAGTAGTCTCATGATCCTTTGTGTTTCTGTGTTGTCTATTGTGATTTCTTCATTTTCATTTCTAATTCAGTTGACTTGATTATTCTCCCTTTTTTTTTTTCCTGATGAGTCTGGCTAATGGTTTGTCTACTTTATTTATCTTCTCAAAGAACCAGATTTTAGTTTTCTTGATTTATTCTGTAGTCCCTTTGTTTCTCTTTCATTCATTTCTGCCCTAATTTTTGTGATTTCTTTCCTTCTGCTAACCCTGGGGTTCTTCATTTCTTCCTTTTCTAGTTGCTTTAGGTGTAGAGTTAGGTTATTTGTCTTTTTTCTTATTTCTTGAGGTAAGCCTGTATTGCTATGAACCTTCCCCTTAGCACTGCTTTTACAGTGTCCCATAGGTTTGGGGTTCTTGTGTTTTCATTTTCATTCATTTCTATGCATATTTTGATTTATTTTATGATTTTTTCTGTGATTTGTTCATTATTCAGAAGCGTGTTATTTAGACTCCATATATTTGTATTTTTAATATATATATATTTTTTTTTCCTGAAGTTGACATCTAATCTCACCACATTGTGATAAGAAAAGATCCTTGAAATGATTTCTTTTTTTTTTTTTAATTTACCAAGGCTAGATTTATAGCCCAGGATGTGATCTATCCTGGATAATGTTTTGTGTGCAGTTCAGAAAAAGGTGAAATTCCTTATTTGGGGATGAAATGTCCTATAGATATCAATTAGATCTAACTGGTCCATTTCACAATTTAAAGTTTATGTTTCCTTGCTAATTTTCAGTTTTGTTTATCTCTCCATCGGTGTCAGTGTGCTATTAAAGTCTCCCACTATCACTCTGTTACTATTATTTCCCCTTTCTTACTCGTTAGCATTTGCCTTACATATTATGGTGCTCCTATTTTGGGTGCATGTGTATTTATAATTGTTACATCTTCTTTTTGAATTGATCCTTAGATCATTGTGTAGTGTCCTTCTTTGTCTCTTTTCACAGACTTTATTCTGAAATCTATTTTATCTGATATGAATACTGCTATCCTGCTTTCTTTTGGTCTCCATTTGCATGAGATATCTTTCTCCAGCCCTTGACTTTCAGCCTGTATGTGTCCCGTGTTTTGAGGTGGATCTCTTGTAGACAGCCTATATAGGGGTCTTTTTTTTTTTTTTTTTGGATCCATTCAGCCAGTCATTGTCTTTTGGTTGGGGCATTCAGCCCATTTACATTTAAGGTAATTATTGATAAATATTCAAAAGCAGACACATTACTTTGCCGACTAAGGTCCATCTAGTCAAGGCTATGGTTTTTCCTGTGGTCATGTATGGATGTGAGAGTTGGACTGTGAAGAAGGCTGAGTGCCGAAGAATTGATGCGTTTGAACTGTGGTGTTGGAGAAGACTCTTAAGGGTTCCTTGGACTGCAAGGAGATCCAACCAGTCAATTCTGAAGGAGATCAGCCCTGGGATTTCTTTGGAAGGAATGATGCTAAAGCTGAAACTCTAGTTCTTTCGCCACCTCATGCAAAGAGTTGACTCGTTGGAAAAGACTCTGATGCTGGGAGGGATTGGGGGCAGGAGGAGAAGAGGACGACCAAGGATGAGATGGCTGGATGGCATCATGGACTCGATGGACGTGAGTCTGAGTGAACTCCGGGAGATGGTGATGGACAGGGAGGCCTGGCGTGCTGCGATTCATGGGGTCGCAAAGAGTCGGACACGACTGAGTGACTGAACTGGATTTAACTGAACTGATGATCCTGTTGCCATTTACTTTGTTGTTTTGGGTTCAAGTTTATAAACCTTTTCTGTGTTTCCTATCTAGAGAAGATCCTTTAGCATTTGTTGAAGAGCTGGTTTGATGGTGCTGAATTCTCTCAGCTTTTGCTTGTCTGTAAAGCTTTTGATATATCCTTCACATTTGAATGAGGCTTTTGCTGGGTATAGTAATCTGGGTTGTAGGTTTTTCTTTTTCATCACTTTAATTATGTCCTGCCATTCCCTTCTGGCCTGAAGAGTTTCTATAGAAAGATCAGCTGTTATCCTTTTGGGGATCCCCTTGTATGTTATTTGTTGCTTTTTTCCTTGCTGCTTTTAATATTTGCTCTTTGTGTTTGATCTTTGTTAATTTCATTACTATGTGTCTTGGGGTGTTTTACCTTGGGTTTATCCTGTTTGGGACTCTCTGGGTTTCTTGGACTTGGGTGGCTATTTCCTTCCCCATTTTAGGGAAGTTTTTAACTATTATCTCCTGAAGTATTTTCTCATGGCCTTTCTTTTTGTCTTGTTTTTATTATTGATATAGATCACACAATTATATTATATCTGAAAAATTCAGAACTCTTAGAATTGTGTGAACAATGATTGAGAGTATTTATTTTACAATATAGAAACAAACTCAAAACCAGATTAAATATGAACCAACTGACCTTCCAATTTTAAAAATAAGTAGGCAAAATTTAGCTGTATTGCTTCCATTTTCTAACTATTTTAAATAGCTAGATAACCATTTAAATAATATCTATCTATTAAATAGCTAGAAAGGTAAATAGCAATCTAGATGTCCATCAACTGATGAATGGATAAAGAAGTTGCAGTACATATACACAATGGAATATTGCTCAGCCATAAAAAGGAAGGCATTTGTGTCAGTTTTAAGAGGTGGATGAACCTAGAGCCTATTATAGAAAGTGAAGAGAGTCAGAAAGAGAAAGATAAATATGATATTATAATGCATATATATGGAATCTAGAAAAATGGTACTGAAGAATTTATTTACAGGGAGTGGAGAGGAGAGGGTGACGTGTATGGAGAGAGTAACATGGAAACTTATATTACCATATGTAAAATAGATAGCCAACAAGAATTTTCTGTGTGTCTCAAGAAACTCAAACAGGGGCTCTATATCAACCTGGAGGGGTGGGATAAGGAAGGAGATGGAGGGAGGTTCAAAAGAGAGGGGGTATATGAATACCTATGGCTGATTCATATTGAGGTTTGAGAGAAAACAACAAAATTATTTTAAAAATAAATTAAAAATAAAATTAAAAAAATTTTAAAAATTGGATGGAAAATTTGTTCCATATTTCATCTGCAGTAAAGGATGTTAATCTGCCTTTTTGTTTATTGTTTCATTGGTTTTTCCTTTCATGCAACTTTCCTATTTCCTCTGAACTGTTGTTTTAAAGAAGTTTAAATGTTTTTTTCTAAATTTCAAAATTTTCTTTTAGAGCCATGTCGATTGAAATCAACAAATAAACATCATCTACACAATATCTTTCATATAAAATGATAGACTTTTTCATATCTGTAGATTGTAGTATATACTCTAAGAAGTTTTTGGTTCTTTTTTTATTTAGGAATGTACTGTCTAATGGAGACATACATATATAATAAACAAATGCACAATATAATATAATTAAAATAGAGCCTAATATGTGAGATTACTTGTGCTTGTATGTCACTTGTGAAAGTTTGTATGTCATACTTGTGAAAGTATGTCACTAAACATACTTTCATCCAAAAGTCATTACTTAACCCTATAAAGGTACATTAGATAGAATAAAACTACATCAAAATTATTCAGATAGGTTCAGTAACTTGCCCATCATCACTTAGCAAATCAGTCAGTGAAGCCAAGATTGAAGCAACATCTCATTTTAAAGCCAGAATTTGTAATTACGTCACCATTTAGTTTTATCCTAGCTTTCTATTTTAACATTATATGGATTAACAGGTAGTAAATCTCATTTTTTTAACAGCAAAAACAATCAAATATCATTTAGGCTTATCAGACTGTAATGAGCTACCATGTTAATGTGCTTGAAAAATATTAGTAAAAGATTAAAAAAAAAAAAGGTAAATTGTACATTTAAAAAAATTCATGTTCTGGGAATAAGGATGGATATGGAAACACTTATTTGAAGTTAGCATGTGAAGTCAAAAGAATATAGGCTTTGTATCTAGGCAACCATCTTGGGCTGTGTCACACTGTAATTGTGCTACACGGTGGCTGTATGTCATCAAATTGTATAACATCCCTGCTCTCAAGTTCCTCATCTATTAATACAGGAAGAGTACCCTTTCATAGAGTGTCTGTGATCATCAAATAAAGTAAGATGTGTTAATGTGCATTGAACAGAATCTGAGCCACAATATTATATTCAATATTGATTTGACCTGTAGTTTTGTCCTGTTAGAAATTTACCTTCCTGGCAGGTGTGCAGAGATATCTATTTGTTTTGATTTGTATTCTCCTAGTGACTAATGATATTGAACATCATGTCTTGTACCAAGATTCAAGTTCTTTGCCCATTTTTTAATTAAATTGTTTGCTCATTGAGTTGCAAGATCTTGTAAATTTTTTGTAATAGTCTCTTATCAGATGTATGAGTTTTGAATATTTTCTGCTGTTTTCTTGGTTGTCTTTTCTTTCTCCTGGTGATATCCTTTGGTGCACAAGAGGTTTTAACTTTCAGTTCAGTTCAGTTGCTCAGTCATGTCCAACTCTTTGCGACCCCACAAATTGCAGCATGCCAGGCCTCCCTGTCCATCACCAACTCTCAGAGTTCACCCAAATTCATGTCCATCAAGTCAGTGATGCCATCCAGCCATCTCATCCTCTGTCGTCCCCTTCTCCTCCTGCCCCCAATCCCTCCCAGCATCAGAGTCTTTTTCAATGAGTCAACTCTTTGCATAAGGTGGCCAAAGTAGTGGAGCTTCAGCTTTAGCATCATTCCTTCCAAAGAAATCCCAGGGTTGATCTTCAGAATGGACTGGTTTTATCTCCTTGCAGTCCAAGGGACTCTCAAGAGTCTTCTCCAACACCACAGTTCAAAAGCATCAATTCTTCAGTGCTCAGCTTTCTTCACAGTCCAACTCTCACATCCATACATGACCACTGGAAAAACCATAGCCTTGACTAGATGGATCTTTGTTGGCAAAGTAATGTCTCTGCTTTTTAATATGCTGTCTAGGTTGGTCATAACTTTTCTTCCAAGGAGTAAGAGTCTTTTAATTTTATGGCTGCAATCACCATCTGCAGTGATTTTGAAGCCCCCAAAAATAAAGTCAGCCACTGTTTCCTCTGTTTCCCCATCTATTTGCCATGAAGTGATGGGAATGGATGCCATGATCTTAGTTTTCTGAATGTTGAGCTTTAAGCCAACTTTTTCACTCTCCTCTTTCACTCTCATCAAGAGGCTCTTTAGTTCTTCTTCACTTTCTGCCATAAGGGTGGTGTCATTTGCATATCTGAGGTGACTGATATTTCTCCCAGCAGTCTTGATTCCAGCTTGTACTTCGTCCAACCCAGCGTTTCTCATTATGTACTCTGCATATAAGTTAAAGAAGCAGGGTGACAATATACAGCCTTGATGTATTCCTTTTCCTATTTGGAACCCGTCTGTTGTTCCATGTCCATGTCCATGTCTGTTACTTCCAGACCTGCATACAGATTTCTCAAGAGTCGGGTCAGGTGGTCTGATATTCCTATCTCTTTCAGAATTTTCCACAGTTTATTGTAATCCACACAGTCAAAGGCTTTGGCATAGTCAGTAAAGCAGAAGTAGATGTTTTCTGGAACTCTCTTGCTTTTTTCGATGATCCAGTGGATGTTGGCATTAGATGATTTAAATTAAATTGCTTGTTTGCAAAGTTCAGGTATATTCATATGCTGTATTAACTTCCTCAAGTATTACAGTTTAAGCAATAATAAATTCTTATTCTCATTCAAATACTCAGGTGGTTATAGAAATAGCATAATATTGTTTTTTCTAGTTTATTCAACATATATTTAGCATATTTTGCTCACTGAAGTGCCCACAGTGTTTTCCAAATGTTTGCATATAAAATATCTCCTTGCTTAAAGGTAACCCAAGATCCTCATCTGAAATTTGGTCAGAGGAAATGAATGGGATAATTGAGTGAGGAGATCAGGTCAAGATTCCACATTAGTTCTTAGAACAAGCACTGGTTCAACATTATTTAGTATTTTAAGCATCAATAATGCCCATATCAGAGGATAATATTTTGTTAAAAGTTAAATTCACATTTGAACAGAACTCTCCAATCATTTTGTGAGAAGAAGATTCCTTTAATTTGCAGAGGGGAGGGAAGTAAAGGAAATGACATTAAGAGTGTTGATCCTGAACTCTGTGATCCATGGTGGAGGTGGGCATTTATACTTAAGAGAATTTCTTCTCTTGAAAGGCCTCACAAGGTACTATTGAGAGATTTAGGCAGCACTGGAATATGGTCAGATCTATATTTTATATAGATCACTTTGGCAACTCCATAAGGCTGACTTTGAAGGGAAAAAAGACTAGAGGCGGAGACTTTATTGTGAGGTTTTTGCTGAAATGGAATGAAGACCTGATATAAATCAGGCCAGCGGGAAGAGGCCAAGTGACCGAAAAGGTAAGAGTGTGGGTTTTGCTTTCAGATGGACCTTGTTTCACTGTGCTCCCCAGCTCTGCTACTTAGAGCTTTGATACCATAGAAGATTCTTAATCACACTACCTCTCAATTTCTCGTCTCATCTGTAAAATATGTATGATAGCAGTGCATTTCTTATAGAGAGGTTATAAGGATTTAATGAATAAAATACACACATTTATCAAGTGTAACATATAATCAATATTCAATAAGTGAGAAGTAATGTTGTTAGGGAGGAAACTTTTGTTTAGGTTCTTTGGCTCGTCCATAATGAATTAAATTAAGACAGACTAGCTTAGAAAAACAGAGAAGTCAAAGGCAAAGGAGAAAGGGAAAGATATACTCAACTGAATGCAGTGTTTCAAAGAATGGCAAGGAGAGATAAGAAAACCTTCTTAAGTGAGCAATGCAAAGAAATGGAGGAAATCAATAGAATGGGAATGACTAGTGATCTCTTCAAAGATATTAGAAATGTGAAGGGGACATTTCATGCAAAGATGGGCACAATAAAGGACAGAAATGGCAAGGGCCTAACAGAAGAAGAGAATAAAAAATAGCAGAATAAACAGAAGAAATCTACAAAAAAGGTTTTATTGACCCAGATAGCCGTGATGGTGTGCTCACTCACCTAGAGCCAGACATCCTGGAGCATGAGGTCAAGTGGGCCTTAGGTAGCAGTACTGCAAATAAAGCTAGTGGAGGTGATAGAATTCCAGCTGAGCTATTTCAAACCCTAAAAGATGATTGCTGATAAAGTGCTGTACCTAACATGCCAGCAAATTTGGAAAACTCATCATTGGCCATAGAACTGGAAAAGGTTTGTTTTCATTCCAATCCCATAGAAGGGTAAATGCCAAAGAATTTTAAACTACTACAGTTGTACCCATTTCATATGCTAGCAAGATTATGCTCAAAATCCCTCAAGCTAGGCTTCAATAGTACATGAACTGAGAACTTCCAGGAGTACAGTCTGGATTTAGACAAGGCAGAGGAACCAGAGATCAAATTGCCAACATTTGGTGGATCATTGAAAGGGCAAGAGAAATTCGGAAAAAAAATCTACTTCATTGACTACACTAAAGGCTTTGACTGTGTGAATCACAACAACCTGGAAAATTCTTCAAGAGACAGGAATACCAGATGACCTTACCTGTCTCCTGAGAAACCTCTATGCAGATCAACTGTTAGAACAAGACATAGGAAAATGGACTAGTTCAAAGTTGGGAACAGAGTATGACAAGTCTGTATATTTTCATTCTGTTTATTTAGTTTATATGCAGAGTATGTTATGTGTAATGTGAGGCTGAATGAATCACAAACTGGAATAAAAATTGCCAGGACAAATATAAAAAACCTCGTATATGCAGATAATAACAGAAATATCAGAAACTGAAGAGAAACTAAAGAGCCTGTTGATGACGGTGAATGCTGCTGCTGCTGCTGCTAGGGCACGTCAGTTGTGTCCAACTCTGTGCGAACCCATAGATGACAGCCCACCAAGCTCCCTCGTCCCTGGGATTCTCCAGGCAAGAACACTGGAGTGGGTTGCCATTTCCTTCTCCAATGCATGAAAATGAAAGGCGAAAGTGAAGTCGCTCAGTCACTCTTAGCGCCCCCATGGACTGCAGCCCACCAGGCTCCTCCATCCATGGGATTTTCCAGGCAAGAGTACTGGAGTGGGTTGCCATTGCCTTCCTCGTGAGGGTGAATGAGAAGAGTGAAAAAGCTGGGTTAAAACTCTGCATTCAAAAAACTAAGATCATAGTGTCTGGTCCCATCTCCGCATGGCAGATAGAAGGAGAAAAAATAGAAACAGTGACAGACATTATTTTCTCAGGTTCCAGAATCACTGTGGATGGTGACTGCAGCCATGATATTAAAAGATGCTTGCTTGTTGGAAGGAAAGCTATGACAAATCAAGACAGCATATTAAAAAGCAGAGACCTCACTTTGCTGACAAAGGTCTGTATAGTCAAAGCTATGGTTTTTCCAGTAGTCACGTACATATGTGAGAAATGGACCATAAAGAAGGCTGAGTGCCGAAAAATTAATGCTTTTGAATTGCAGTGTTGGGTAAGACTCTTGGAGTACCTTGGACAGCAAGGAGATAAAACCAGTCAATCCTAAAGAAAATCAATCTTGAATATTCACTGGACAGACTGTTGCTAAAGTTGAAACTCCAGTACTTGGCCACCTGATGCAAAGAGCTGACACTGGAAAAACCCTGCTGCTGGGAAAAATTGAGAGCAGAAGGAGAAGGAGACGACAGAGGATAAGATGATTGGATGGCATTCACCAACTCAATGAACATGAGTTTGAGCAAACTCTGGGGGATAGTTAAGGACAGGGAAGCCTGGTGTGCTGCAGTCCATGGGGCTGCAAAAAAAAAAAAAAAAAAAAAACACCAGACACAACCTTGCAACTGAACAACAGCAAGAAGACAGATTGCTAAAAGAAAAACAAATTTAATTATGTACATACAGGGTCACTTAAAGAATATGAAACCTTCTAGGAGTCAGACAATTGCAACTTAAATGCCACCCAGGGCTAAGGAGAAAGGCATAGGGGTGTGGGACAAAGGGTAAAAAGGAAGATGATTTAATAGAATGTGGGAAAAGCCAGTGTTTGATAAGCAGATGTTTGCCATGCCATGCAAAGACAGTCAAACAGAGAGAGGAGTGTGAACAGGTAGGTCTTACTAAACCCGCCAATCTACTACACACATCATTCATATTCTTTGCTGTTATCTCTGGTGATTGTTCCCTTCCCAGAAAAGACACTCATTTCTAAATTACTTTAGGCAGTTAAGGGGGAGGTTAAAAAGGAAAGGAATTCTCAAGTGGCACAGTGGTAAAGAATCCACCTGCCAGTGCAGGAGATGCAAGAGATGTGAGTTCGATCCCTGGGTTGAGAAGATTCCCTAGAGAAGGCAATGACAACCTGCTCTAGGATACTTGCCTGGAAGATACCATGTACAGAGGAGCCTGGGGGTCTACAGTCTGCTGCTGCTGCTGCTGCTAAGTCGCTTCAGTTGTGTCCGACTCTGTGTGACCCCAGAGACGGCATCCCACCAGGCTCCTCCGTCCCTGGGATTCTCCAGGCAAGAACACTGGAGTGGGTTGCCATTTCCTTCTCCAATGCATGAAAGTGAAAAGTGAAAGTGAAGTTGCTCAGTCGTGTCCGACTCCTAGCGACCCCATGGACTGCAGCCTACCAGGCTCCTCCGTCCATGGGATTTGGACTACTGTCTATGGGGTCCCACAGAGTCAGATACAACTTAGCAACCAAATTGAACACAAAAAAGAAAAACTTTTTGAGACTTCTATCTTTTTAAAACCAATCAGCCTAAAGTAATCCTTATGCCAAAGTGACACATTTTTGAGTGGCAAAAATCTGACACCCTGCATCGTATTAAGTAAAACAGTTTTGTAAATTTTCACTTTTACAAAGTGACATAGCACAAACCTGCATCTAAACCTTCTGACTCTAATTTTGTAGATTTTCAACAGTACCATCCCACCACAGTGACCATGTTGAGAGGATAGAAAACAATTTTAGAGAGCTTTAGAGGTAGTCCAGTATTAATGCTGGGAATCCTCTGCATTACCTTGCCAATCCATTTTGTTTAATTTCAGATACTCTAACAGAGTTGGTTATGGTCCAAGCTCTAAATATGATATGATATTTCTAAATAAACGAGATATGATATGGAATAACTTTAGCTCCTGGAGAACACAGATTCTTCCCAATTCAACTTGTCTTAGTATTTTCAGTGTCTACTGTGGGATCAGACAGGTAATAGCCCCTCAATAAAGGGTTATTATATGAATACATTGCACTTTTTTTTTGGAAGCAGCTAATCAAATGTATTTGAAATAAATTAGATCAAGAAACCAATCAATGCAAATAACAGTAAGAGAATGGTCAGGGCATATAAGCAGTTATTCCCCTCTACTCCTCTGATAATATATCGTGGATGCTTTTACTTATAAGTTCTTTTCTGTCAGGGTTGGCCCAGGGAATAAGGTTTTACAGAAGGTTTTAGCAATGCCATCATAAACTTAAAAGTTGCCAGAGGAAAGCCCTGAGGTGCTAGCATCCCATCCATCTTCATTATTAATGGATCCTCCATATAAACCAGTTTTAATACAAAGAGGAGTTACTGAAAGCTTTCATATGATTTCTGGTTTGCTCACTAATGATTATTTTTTATACCTCTGTTTCATAATGATCTGCCTGGAAAATCTGTTGCAAGTGAATGGCTGGAATTATAATTCTCCTAAAGAAGTGTTTTCCACACATAGTTAATGAGTTTGTGTTTTCTCAGCTCAACCTTCACATGCCTCCATTCCTGCCCAATTCATTTGGTCATGGATATGAACCACAATCGCAGGACAGGGAATGTTTTTATTTTAATGTTTAATAAGTTGACAGCTCTTCAAATTGATTCTTGCAATGTGAGTTTTGGTAGTTACTATACTTCAATGCCATAAGCATATCAGAAGAGGCTGAGAAAGGAAGGCATCCACTGATATCAAGGATGACATGACAGATATTCATACAAAAAGACAAACTGTCCTTTTGGCAACTTTTAAAAAGATTAATAGTTATAATGAATGGTCACCCTGTCTGTGTACATTGATTCAGACCTGGCTGAGCTCAGCAAACACTGCTCACAGGCCAAGGCCAACTCTGCACATTGGTAAATGCCTCTGTGACATCACCACAAGGAGTTGATTCTCTTTGCACTGACAGAAATGAGGTAGCAATTAGAAGTGACTGACAAGGCGCTTTTCATCTTTGACGAGGAAATATTTTTTGTGTCAAAATATCTCACCAGAGGAGTAATTTTCTCAGTGTGCATTTCTTGTCCTGACATATTTTGCATAATAATAGAAATGGGGAAATTGTTTCTGAATGTTTCTTAGTGACAAATAGCAGATACACTGCCTTTGCAGATAACAAGTGTCTGAATGCTGTCATATTGTGATATCGACAGATAGTACCCATAGTAAGCCATGGATATTTATACTGGAAAAATAATTTGTTTTTGATAGAATGAAATCAAAGATATTAAAATGCTTTTTATGGCATTATGCCTGTAAAGGTTTAAAATTATCTGACAAGATTTAATCATCCAACTCTAAAATACATTTTAAGGATTTAATCACCTGAAATTTTCAGCACAATGAAGAAACAAAGTAGTATAAAACCTTTGCTGTTTTATAGAACCTACCTTGTCACTCAACATACAGGCTGCTGTCAGTTTATACCGCTTTCAAACAATTCATCGTTATGCTGGGAAATGGTCTGCATTAACTGTACTAAACTAGAAAACTTAAAACCAGTATTATTCATGAAAATTAAATGGTTTGAAACATTAAAAAAAAAAAAAAGAAAGAAAGAAGCATTAACTTAAAAAAAAGTGTAGGGGAAACAAAGTTTTTCCTCTAGGTTCTTTAGTGGACCTAATAATTAAATCAGTATACGAAAGATTAACAAGGGAAAAATGAAAGTCGTTTAAAACAAATTTACGATTACCAACTGGGACAGGTGAAGGGGAGGGATAAAATGGGAGATTGGAGTTGACATATACACTTTACTATATTTGCTGTTTAGTAACTAGGTTGTATCTGACTCTTTTATGACCCCATGGACTATAGCCTACCATACTCCTCTGTCCATGGGATTCCCCGGGCAAGAATACTGGAGTGGGTTGTCATTTCCTTCTCCAGAGGATCTTCCTGACCCAGGGCTTGAACCCATGTCTCCTGTATTGGCAGGCAGATTCTTTACCACTGAACCACACTGAAACACTCATATTCATCTCTGTTGAAGCAAAGGTGGAATGACTGCATAAAGATGGCACTGAGTGGGCTAGCAGAAAAGTTGTTTAGTTACTAAGTCACATCTGATTCTTTTGCGACTCTATGGACTGTAGCCTGCCAGGCTCCTCTGCCCGTGGAATTTGTTTGGCAAGAATACTGGAATGGGTTGTCTTTTCCTTCTACAGGGAATGTTTCCAACATAGGGACTGAACCCGCATCTCCTGCATTGGCAGGCAGATTCTTTACCATTAAGCCACCAGAAGAAAAGTACTAGAGGACCTTACCAAGGAGGTTGATCAATGGGATGTGTTAAGCACATTGAGTTACTTCTGAGTTTGCAGAGTTTTTTTCTCAGTGATTAGGTAGGTCACTCTGTTTCCCAAACGGTACCCATCAAACTTAGGCTCCTACCCTTCCACAGAGTCTGGGAAATAAGATGCTATCTTCCTTGATGAATACATTTCAGAGATGATTCCTGGTCCTTGACAAAAGGCATACTTTGGGTAATAAAGCTGACAAGAGGTTAGGAGAGGATTTACATAACATTTCAAACAGGCAGAGGAGTAAGTTAAAATCACAAGTTTTCTAAAGTAAGTATTATAAGAAAAGGAACATCAGGCGCCTATAATGGGAAAGAACTCAGTGTAATTAATAATAGATAACTAATAAAAATCTACTGCATAGCACAGGTAATTCTGTTCAATAATCTGTAATGACCCCTATGGGAAAATAATCTAAAAAGAATGGGAATATGTATATTATATGTATAATCAATGCATTTTGCATTGCAGGGGAGAATTACATAGCACTGTAAATCAATTATACTGCAATAAAATTACTTTTAATAATTAATGGCATGTTTACATGGACAGACCCAGAAAAACTAAAAATGCGGGAAACCTTCACCTCAAAAAAGATGCTGGGAGTGAGGATTCAATTATGAGAGGTTACCAGGAAAAGTACAATAAACAAGGGTAAGGTTGTTATGCACATCTAAGTCGTCTTCTTCATTGAAAAGAGTATTGAGAAATTTAGAGTCATAACCCTCTTCCTTGTAAGAAAGAGAGACATCCTTACATATAGATTTTTGTTATTCATATAAATATGTCTTACAAAAGTCTTATGTCTACTTGATTTTCAGAGCTTCTGTGTTTGTAGTTTCTTAAAAATGAACCAGCCTAAAATGATGCTTATACTAAAGAGACACACTTTGGGATGGCAAATTCTGCTGCTTTATTATAGTTTTACCTAGCATTATAGTCTCTGCATATGAAAAGCAGAGTTTGACCCTGAACTTGGAATTGATACTATCAAAGAACATAGTGTTTTCTTCCATTATTTCTTTCCAGTGTAGCAGGAGCATTTATGGAATGTAAATTAGTCTTACAGGTGATCAAATATAATAGCAAGTGGAAAGAAAGACAGTGCTTATCTGAAAATATGAGTCTGATTACACATTGCTGTTTGTGTAACACAGGTGTACCATTATGAAAAATGTAGTAAGATCAGCAATTTCTAAAGAAGTAGTTAAGATCATCCCACTAAGAAATTTTCAAAGTGTACTCTGTCAAAAAGAGAGGGTAAAGGAAGAGAAGGAGAATACTTACTATTGGAATTTAAAGGAGACATTGAATAAGTTAAGATCATGAACACCCACCTATGGACATCTTAAGCTGTAACCCATTTTAGGTGGCTAGAGGGAAAATGATTTCAGTCTGTTGTCATAACTCTGAGATAAAAAGTAATTGGCTTGGCACTATGTTACTGTCCTGATTCCTGAAATTCAATTTTCTGAATATCTCATTAAATTGAAACTGATGATATTTTCTGACACCAGTTTGCAGTAGACACTTGGACTTATTTTTCAAGATCTTATGATTCTCAATTCAAAAAAATAAATAAAATATAGATATCAATGTTAAAAAAAAGATCTTATGATTCAAGGAATTTTGATGTGATCACAATTCTTGAAAAAACTGGGAACACAGTGCTAATGTGTGTCCAAATCAACTGCCTAGGAAACTAAATAGCTTTGTGTTTTCCCCCCATTTTACTGTTCCCACATTCCCTATTCCAGTTAATTCAAAATAATTGTGAAAACTTAGTGTTTATTGGGTCTTTCAAGAATCCCTTGAGTATGCTATTCAGAACTCTCAGCCTAAAGAAAAAATAGCTACATATAAGTTTGAAATGCCCACAGTTATTTTCAACTTGAAATTCATTTTGAGAATATTGGTTTTATCTTCAGATACTAAAACAATCAATTTCATAATACAAGATCATACGGTGACAATGATGTGTATTATTTAATTACTAATAAGCCAGTACTTGTAATATGTCACACAAGGTTTATGTTGAGAACTTTACATGTATAATTCTCATACTAGTGCTGAGTACATTACACATGTAATCCCCACTTTATCAATCAGAATATATGTGCTTCAGGTGCCAAATAACTTGTTCTAGTTCCTGTGGTTACTAAATTCCTCACATGGGGTTTGAATTGTCACAGCAGAAATTGTACTGGACAAAGTTACACAGCAAAAGAAAGCTTTCAAGTTTATTGCAGTAAAGGAGAACTGAATTCATCTCTGTTGAAGCAAAGATGGTACTGAGTGAACCAGCAGAAAAATTGTTGTTGTTTAGTCACTAACTCATGTCTGACTTTTCTGCAGCCCTATAGACTGTAGCCTGCCAGAATCTTCTGCCCATGGGATTTACCTGGCAAGAATACTGGAATGGGTTGCCATTTCCTTCTCCAGGGGGTCTTCCCAACACAGGGACTGAACCCATATATCCTGCATTGTCAAGCAGATTGTTTACCACTGAGCCGCTAGCAGAAAAATACTAGAGGACCTTACAGAGGAGGTTGATCAATGGGATGTGTTAAGCACATTGAGTTACTTCTGAATTTGCAGAGTTTTTTCTCAGTGATTAGGTAGGTCACTCTGTTTCTTAATTGGTACCCATCAAACTTAGGCTCCTACCCTTCCACAGATATTAGGAAATAAGATGCTATCTTCCTTGATGAATACATTTCAAAGAGGTGATTCCTGGTCCTTGACAAAAGACATACTGTGGGTAATAAAGCTGACAAGAGGTTAGGAGAAGATTTATATACAGTTCAAATAGGCAGAGGAGTAATTTATAATCACAAGTTTTCTAAAGTAAATATTATAAGAAAAGGAATGTCAGGAACCTATAATGAGAAAAAAATCTGTGTAATTTAGTTAAGCTGAGGGGAATGCTAAAGTTATCTTGGAAAATGTCCATGTCTGTTAGACACAAATGCAAGAGCTCCTAATCCTGATTCTATACTGAATTTTATTTATACTGGTTTCTCATTAGAAATTGGGAGTATTAGCTGTTTGTTCACAGAATGTCAATTTAATTTGCTGATGATATATTCCCTCAAATTGTGATATAATTATGTTATTTTCCATTAGTATTTATTTGCTGGATATGTTCTAAGTTTAAAATATCTTCAAGACATTTTGGTAAAGTTTTGACTCTCTCAAAGTACAATTGAGAAATTTGCCTCTATAAACACATCTAGGTAATGGTAAACAAGAAATAAAGTTAAAATTTCCCAAAATATGATACCCATGCTCTTTTTCCATTATCTAGAATATATGGGGATTTATTATTTTACTTAACAAGTAAATATTTACATATTCATTCAACAAATAACTTTCATTTAACAAAAATTTAAACAGAAATATGGCTTAGTACCTGTATCTAGCACTTAGCATGGTGCCTAGAACTATGTGAGGTGCTAGATATATATCTGTGAGCAAGAGAATTAATATCTCTTCCTCTTAGAACTTAGAGTCAAAGCAGATATATTATAGATACTTTTATAAAAAAATAGTTATCATTATGAGATGTGCTGTGAAAGAAAAAGAAAACAGTGCTATGAGTACATATATGATAACACACTTGTCAACCATAGATGAATTACATTTCCCCAAGAATGCTATTGGGGCCTGAATCTACCAGGTGAAGGGAAAATCTGAGAGCAGTTGCAAAGATCTTGAGCTATTTGCTCAAACAAATAAAGGCATTTAATACTGACAACAAAATAAAGAAAACATTTTTATTTTAGATTATTTGGAGGAATTGAAAGTTGTAGCAAAATTTCAAACAAACAGACAAATAATCAGTCAAGAAACCTAGATCAAGTTTTGAAAGAGTTAGTTGCTGAGTCATGTCTGACTCTTTGCAACCCCATGGACTGTAGCCCACCAGGCTCCTTTGTCCATGGGATTCTCTAGGCAAGGATACTAGAGTGGGTTGTCATTCCCTTCTCCAGGGGATCTTCCCAACACAGAGATCGAACCAGGGTCTTTGGACAGAGGAGCCTGACAGGCTACCGTTCATGGAGTTGCAAAGAGTTGGACAGGACTGAGCAACTAATTCAGTTTTAGCTTTCCTTCCCAAAAAAAGAAAAAAAAAAAAAATTGGGAACCAAGTTCATGTACACAATAATCTTTAGATTAACTCTCACAGATATCATCATTGCACAGTTTGGAGCTTTTGTTTTGTTTGTTTTCAGTCTACTTTAGGTTTGATGGAATGACATTTAATTATCAGTTTTTAGGTAACCAAGAAAAATGTTGTCATTGCATTTCAGTTGTGAGTAAGCACAGTATTAACAAAACCTAGTAGAACCCTATAGAGCACTCCTGGGTACAGAAGCCTTTCCTGTTGCTTGTTTGAAGAAATAATGTTTCAAGACCTTCTCTGAGTTCCAAAGGGCAGGTTCAAATAGTTACTGAATAGAAGAGTAAAAGAATGCAGAAACAAAGGAAAGACAATCAATAAACAATAGTGCAATATGGGACAGGGACCTGGCCCCTCCTCAAGAGATATGTGTATAACAATCATTGAGTTATTCCACAGGAACTCAGGGCCACACTCAGGTAGAGGATAACTTAAGGTTGCTACTGCTGCTACTGCTAAGTCGCTTCAGTCGTGTCCGACTCTCTGTGACGGCATAGATGGCAGCCCAGCAGGCTCCCCCATCCCTGGCAAGATTCTCCAGGCAAGAACACTGCAGTGGGTTGCCATTTCCTTCTCCAATGCATGAAAGTGAAAAGTGAAAGTGAAGTCACTCAGCTGTGTCTGACTCTTCGCGACCCCATGGACTGCAGCCTACCAGGCTCCTCTGTCCATGGTATTTCCCAGGCAAGAGTACTGGCTGAGAGCAGACAAAGAAAACCCAGACTAGTTGGAACCCGATGGCTGTTGACTGAAATTCCTGGATCACTACCCTGTTAACTCACCATCAACCAATCAGAGGAAAGTTACAACCACCCCACCCCCCCAACCAAATTTTACCTGTAAAGCCACCCAGGAGTTTGGGTCTTTTGAGCATGAGCCATCTGTTCTCCTTGCTTGGCCCTGCAATAAACCTTTGTCTGTTCCAAACTCTGATGTTTCAGTTTGTTTCACCTCACTGTGCTTTGGGCATATGAACTTGGGTTTGATAACATTATCGAAATTATACACATACCTTATTTTCCATGCTTGACTTTGAAGAAATGTCAGCTACTTCTAAAATGCCAACCTACCATCAAAAGATGAAATGTTGCTGCTATTGAGAAATTCAAGTGTTTCTGCTATATGCTATAATCGAAATTCTGTCATAAGTTATACTATCTTTGAAGTTATGTTTTTTTGTGTAAATATAAATCACATTTATTAATGGTCACATTTAATGCATATTCCTTGACTGAGACAGTTGGCATTAAAGTACAGAAATGGGATAGGTGGCCTCTAGAATCAGGCATGGATGAAAACAAGTGACATTGTCACTGCTCTGTGTTGCAATTGGTACATTATAATTGCTTAAATTTGATCAGGGCTAGATTCTTGTGGTAAAACTGAAATGATTTGCTAAACTTTTGAAAAGACTGGAATATTATGAATTAAATATTTGTAAAGAATAACAAAGACTAATGCCTGTGGGTGTTTGTTCCCTTACCCCTTCTATGGTTTTGGGAGAACAGGCCTGGAGGCACTACTGGCTGATTTCCAGCAGCTGTCACAGAGGCAAGGAGCCACCCCTCATCAGGATATGCTAGCTCAATTCACAGTAATTGGCTCTGCAGTGCTCTGTTGAAAGGAGGCAGCCTGACTTCTTAGGTTTCTATTTTTGCTCATTTGTTTGTTTGTTTGTTTTGAGAAAGTGCATGTTTTCTATACTGCATAAAAATCCTTACCTCATAAATAAATATTTATTTACATATGTAAGAAAAAACTGGTGGATGAGTTATGGGGAATATTTTTAAATATAGAGTGTGTCACTCTACTCAAATTATATTCATTTTATAAAACTACGATTCATATAAAACCTATAAATTTTAAAAATTATATATAGCATAATTATATAAAATGCTTTAAAAATATATGCTTTATATATATTTATATAGTTTTCCCTGAAATTTTATATGTATATACACATCTATACTTATACTAGTTGCAACAAATATATATTGAACTATTACTCAAAGTAAGTCAGATATGCAGGCTGGAGAACTATACAAATAGGATGTTACTGTTCAGTGTTTTTATATGATTTCAATAATATTAAGATGAGGATTAGATGGACTATTTTCTTAGAGGAAAATTTAAATTAATTGATGGGGTTTTACCTTTATTTTGATATCCAATATTAAAGGAGAAAAAAGAGAGCCAAGCTTATTCTGGGTACAGGGATAAGGCTTTAGGTGTCAGATTGTTCCCAAATTTTGTTTTCAGTTTGAGATCTCTTTGTTCTGTTATGTGCTATTTTTAGTTATCCTTAATAATGCTTTAATTTATATATTTTAATATAAAAACTCTCATCAATAAAAAAAAATCACAAAAATTGAAGTATAATTTCTGTGGCCTTAGGTATTATGCTGTCCTTTTTCCTTTTGACAGCTAAGTATGAAAAGCCCCCTATGCATTTTTCACTTTGCATGTTTCTGTGTACATGTTTAGCTGTGAAGTGCCAAACCCAGTGAGAAAGAATGAGACTTCACAGGAAGTTATTAACAGCATATGAAACTGAATACTCCTAAAACCGAGTTCTACTGCTAAGTTTATGATTAACATTTTCATCCAAAACTTTCTTTTCTTATTCTACTCCTGTCTACTTCATGATTGAGGTGTGTCAAAGAAAAGGGGAGAGCAAAATTGAGCATCACCGTCTGGGGCTCTCTTGGGTACAGAAGCTCCTCTTTGTGTCCTGTTTCTTGTGTGCAGAAACAGGCTTTAGTCTTCTGGGCCTTCACTGAGTCCAAAGAGCGAAGTCAAGTAGTCACCAGTTAGGGAAGTGAGAAAACACAGAACAAAGGAAAAGCAGTCAGGAAACCTTAGTTCAGTGATAAAGAAAGAGTCCTAATTCCTCCTCTAGGGACATATATAACAACCTGACACATCTTTGAGTTGCTCTAGGGGGGGTGGTGACTACCTGCTGACCACAAGCACATAATAAACCCCCATACTGGTTGGAACCAGAACATTGATTAAATTCCCAAAACATCGCTTGTTACATCATCAACCAGTCAGAAGAACGTCTACAAGCTGCAATGATCACATCAAATGTTGCCTCTCAGAATCCTTCACTGAAAGCTATCAAAGAGTTTGGGTCCTTTGAGCATGAGTTGCCCATTCTCCTTGCTTGTTGTTGTTGTTTAGTCAGTAAGCAATGTCCAGCTCTTGCAATCCCATGGTCTGTAGCCCACCACATTTCTCTGTCAAAGGGATTTGTCAGACAACAACCCTGAAGTGAGTTGCCATTTCCTTCTCCAGGGGTTCTTCCCAACCCAGGGATCAAACCCTCATCTGCTGCATTGCAGCTGGTTTCTTTACCAGTAAGCCACCTGGGGATGCCCTTCAAATAAACACTGTACTTCTCTTCACTGCAGCCTACTGTTAGTAAACTGGCTTTGCTGCATAGCAGATTTGTGGTGGACCCAAGTTCTTCTTGGTAGTACATACAAGGAGAAAAAGAACCAATATAGAATAACCTTAAAAAATACGTATCAACTACTAATATGGAAAAAAGCCAAAAGAAGCTCTGCTTTACATGCTTATGATAAATGCATTTTACAATGGAGCAACTCTCATCATTGGCCATACACTTATACTTGCTATTAATGAAAACATAATCAATTATGTTTTAGCTTTGATCTTACATTTATATAAATTGCACATTTACCATTCATTGGCCCTTTACAAATAGCCCAGTTGTCCTATTTTGATAGCCCTTAGGTCATCATTATATTATCAAAACATACGTATTTAGAGAAACAAATGTCTGTGTTACCATATAAGATGTAGTGCAAAGTGAATGAAACTAATAATTTTAACGTGACTCATATGTTACTGAATAACAATAAAAACTAATAAACAAAAATATAAAGACATTAAAAAAATCTGAAGGAAAGCAGTATATATTCCATGCACCTGGTGTGATAGAGGACTTTTTAGTGAGGGGAAAGCAGGGGTAGTTTCATATCTGGATGGAGACTCCTCAGTGATTGCCAGAAAACTTACAATTTTTAGATCCATTTGGGAAAGAAAAGTTTTAGCTGGAAATCAAGATTTAATTAAACTATAGGATATTTCTCAAGTACTTTTTTCCCTATATAGCTTGGGATGATGCTCTGACTTAAACGTCTAGTTCATATTGTATACATGTTATGCCTAGGTTTACCTACAAAATCCTCTATTAAACAGTTTGACATCTAAGATTATGTTGGAGGGGTGGCAAATTTTCCTCTACCCTTTTAGGTTCTTCTGGTTGGTCTATGAATTAAATTGGCATGAGACAGATTAATAGGAGATAATGAAAAAAAAATTAAAAAGGTTCAAGAACATGTACACATGGCAGAAACCAAGGAAAACTGAAAAATTTGCCAAAATGACTGAAACCTTCACCTTAAATAGCATCCTCAGCTAAACACAAAAGAGAATATTGAGTGTGAGGAATAGTCATTTATGGCTGGTTACCAGGAAGAGCACAATAAACAAGGGTAAGATTGTTACGCAGATTTAAGTCTTTTCCATTGATAAACTTAAAGATATTTGATCATCCCTCTCTTCCTGATACCAAAGAGGAAGACACCCTTAGAAATGGAGATTTCTTTAACAAATGTAAATGTTTCTTACAAAAGGGAAACTCTTACTTGGTTTTCTGAACACTTCCATGGTCTGTGGTTTCTCAGAAAACAACTGAGAAACCAATAAAACAATATGCCAAAGAGATATATGGTAGAGTGGCAAATACTGCTCCCCTATAATTACAAAACAACTGAGAAACCAATAAAACAATATGACAAAGAGATATATGGTAGAGTGGCAAATACTGCTCCCCTATAATTACAAAACTCAACATCACAAATTCATGAAGTATTTTTTATCAGTTACTTTTGAAACATTCCATCTAAACAGGGTCATATGTATGTTTTAATTTAGATGTTTAGAAAATATATATTAACAAACATCTAAACTGTATTTAGACTCTGATGCTGGGAGGGATTGGGGGCAGGAGGAGAAGGGGATGACAAAATGAGATGAGATGGTTGAGATGGCTGGATGGCATCACTGACTCGATGGACGTGAGTCTGAGTGAACTCCGGGAATTGGTGATGAACAGGGAGGCCTGGCATGCTGCAATTCATGGGGTTGCAAAGAATCAGACACAACTGAGTGACTGAACTCAACTGAACTGAAACTGTAATTAGCCATTTTTGAATAAATATCTTTTAGGAATTCAGAATGCATATGAAAAGAAGAAAATAGCATAAAATAATTAGAGAAGTATGTAATATAAGAAATAAGAAAATAAGTTTTGGAAAATTATTCAATATCTTTCAGTAGTTTGTTCCTATCTCTAATTTAGTGCTTACCATACTATGATGTATCTGTCAAGGGAGAGTGTAATTTCCTCGGTTCTGTCTTGTCACAACAAAAATTTAAAGTGATGGGCCTGTGTTACAGCTCTCAGATGAATCAGTGTTACAGCTCTGTATTATGGATCAGTTTTACTTAGAAAATAAAGGAAAATACATATAAAAGAGGAGCCAAAAGGCCTGGTGAGGGGGGAGTCTCCCTCACACGCATTCTCTCTCTCTCTTCTCTTTGTGTCTTTTGTGTCGGCATGCCCTCATGCCTCGAAGATGTATTTTCCTATTTTGGGGGGCAGGAGCCCACTGTGTCCACATTTGCCTGACAAAAACATAAAGCAACTCTAAGGTTCAGTTTGGCCCAAATGTACAGAGGCTGAGCTTTTGGCATCATATTTGACAAAAAAGCAATAATATATACATAAGGTGTACCACTTGATGTCTTTTTTCCCCTAGATACCAAGACTCATTTTATTTATTATTATTTTTGAGGTGTATATATATATATATATATATATATATATATATATATACAATTGAGCTTTATAAATATAGTTAGTTGACTTTCAGTGTTTCAGGTGCACAGCAAGGTGATTCAGTTATACATATACACATATATTATTTTGAAATTATTTTCCCTTATTAGTTATTATAAGATATTGGCTATAGTTCTCTGTACTATAGTAAATCTTTGTTGCTTGTTGAATATCTTTTTTTTTTTTTATTAGAAATCTGGCATTCTATTTAACCTAAGTAAAAAAAAAGAGTAATCAAAATGTCATAATTTTTATTTAGGCCGAAATTCATAAGTTTTGTAAACTATGTATATATAGATATTATATGTTTATGTATACAGAAGCTTCCCTACTGTGCTTGATAAAGGCTTGGAAAAGAACCTTATTTAAAAAAAAATGAAGAGAGTGAAGAAATTTGAAAACATAAACTAGATGAAATAGGAGCACTGAATGTAAAATAGAAAATGTGAAACTAGATAAAAGATCATCATATAGTCCAATTCTTTTTAAATATGGTTGCTCATTAGAAACATACCTGGAGCTTTGGAGGGAAAAAGGGAATATGTGGCATTTGTATTTTTCAAAAAATTCCACGATAATTCTGATATGCATCTGGATTTTAACAGGGGATTACAGGTTTTTCTATTAAATGGTAGTTTTGGTGATACAGATTTCTATAATTTTTCTGTTAACCAATCAAGATACAATGATATTAATTAAGAGTTACATAATCACAATAGTAAAAGATGTTTATCAGTTTCACAATCAATAGTCAAATAAAAAGTAAAAGATAATTAGTTGTTTTTCTGGAGTTTTATCTTGTCCCTTCATCTGGGGCAAAACATCCTAATTACCTTAGTGTAGGGTGGGTTTTTGTTCTAGCCACTGTGGGATTGTGGTTCTTCTTGCTTCTTCTGTCTGCTCTGTGATAGAGGAGGCAAAGAGGCTTCTGTAAGCTTCTTGATGGGACAGACTTATGGTGAGAAAAACTGGGTCTTGCTCTGGTGGGCAGGGCCTTGCTCAGTAATGCTTTAATCCAGTTATCTGCTGATGGGTGAAGTTGTGCTTCCCCCTATTGGTTGGCCTGAAATGATCCAGCCCTGGAAGTCTACTGACTCTGTTGTAGGCTAAATGGTGACCTCCAAAAGGGCTTAGACAGTTGATCCTTCCAGGATTGCTACTCTCAGTGCCCCTGTCCTTGTGGTGAGCCCCTGCTGACACTTACTTTCACAGGAGACACTCCAACACTAGCAGGTAGCTTTGGTTCGGTCTCCTGTGGGGTCGCTGCTCCTTTCCTCTTGGTCTTGATACCTGCACAATTTTGGTTGTGCCCTCCAAAACCAGAGTCTCTGTTTCCCCCAGTCCTGTGGAAGTCCTATTATCGGAAACTTGGCTGGCCTTCTAGGTCAGATTCCTTGGGGATTCCTAGTCCCTTTGTCAGATCCCCAGGCTGGGAAAACTAGCATGTGGTTCAGAACCTTTGAAAGAGTGAAAGAACTTTTCTGGTATTACTTTTCTCCAGTTTGTGGCTCACCCACTCAGCAGGTATAGGATTTGATTTTATCCTGACTGCACCCCTCTTACCACCTCAGTGCAGCTACTTCTTTGTCTTTGGATATGGAGTATCTTTTTTGGTAGGTTCCAGCATCCTCCTTTTGATGCTTGTTCAATAGCTAGTTACAATTTTGGTGCTCTCATAGGAGGAGATGAGTGCACATCTTTCTACTTTGCCATCTTGAACCAGAACTATAACTTGATGTCTTGATAAATGTATACACTTTGAAATGATCACCTCATACAAGATAGTTAACATATCTGTCACTTCACAAATTAGCTTTTTGTTTGCTAGTTTTTATGGTGGAATACTTAAGATCTACCCTTTTCACAAATTTCAAATGCTATAATACAGTATTGTTAACAGTAGTTACCATACTGTATGTAAATTTCCAGAACTTATTTATCTTACATAACTGAAACATGACTGATTTTTCACCCTCATTTTAAAATATGCATCTATATATCAAATCTTAATATTTAAACAGTTGTTTAGTAAAGGAAGATTTGTACTTATCCTCTATGAACCAGGGAACATCTATGTGCTTAATATAATGGATAGCAAAATTATTTTATGAAAGAGTAGCTGGTGGGAGGCAGGAGGTCTCTCCCTGGACCCCAGCTTTCTAAAAACGGAAAAGAGTTGTCTGCAGACTTAAGCCACCTCACCATGGAGAAGGAATATAGATGAAGATTTGGCATACAGAAAAGCAGGGGTTAAATGTGCATAAGAAAGTTATTATTTTTTTTTTTTTCTAAAAGCTCCTTCTCATAGTAGGCACTAGTATCCCACGGTGTCCTTTGATAACTTGAGGCCTGGCTCTTATATATTTCACTGTAAGGTACATATCAGATTCCTTTATCAGTAAAGGATGATTAGCATCATCAAGTTTTTTCATGTTTGGGGGATAACCAAGCTGAGAAAAAAAAATATATATATATATATATATATACATATTTATATATATTGGCAATGAGGATTAAGACAATGCCACATACATCAAAGAAGAAAAAATAAAAAATTAAGATTTTAATTAGAGGTTTTCAATCCAGAAAAGCCTAATGATGAGGGTATAAAACTGGATAGACTATTGAAAACAGAAATATAAAGAAAAATAATGAAGTATCCTTAGAGAATAAGAGGAGACTGTCTTTAAGAGATGTCTTTAGAACATCATATCTCATGCTTACATCTCATGTTTCCCTATTTTTATTTAATTAAAATTAACAAATATTTTTCATTATTCTTAATTATAAAAAATTGCATTAAAATAAAATCATGCATATATATAGTTTTTGTGATTTCATTAACAATTTTGTATTTTTTAATGAAATAAAAATATCAATTTATGGTTTCATCACCATTATAATACTTAAAAATTCACAAATACATTCTTTAAAAAACACAGGAAATTTACCATATATCCCTCTAAAGTATGACAAATATCCTCTAAAGTATGACAAAAATCAATGACAAATGTATTATTTCTTAAATTCAATTTTAAATGTCATGCATATAACCCAAAAGTATAAGCAGATAATAATCATGGGACTTATCAGAATATTTCACTGTTATTCAAAGGAAGTCATTTACAATTCACTAACTGGTAAATGATATAACAGAATTTAATACACTCTAAGCTCTAATTTACTGTGGTGTTGGAGAAGACTCTTGAGAGTCCCTTGGACTGCAAGGAGATCCAACCAGTCCATTCTGAAGCAGATCAGTCCTGGGTGTTTTTTGGAAGGAATGATGCTAAAGCTGAAACTCTGGTACTTTGGGCACCTCATGCGAAGAGTTGACTCGTTGGAAAAGACTCTGGTGCTGGGAAGGATTGGGGCAGGAGGAGAAGGGGACAACAGAGGATGAGATGGCTGGATGGCATCACTGACTCGATGGACATGAGTCTAAGTGAACTCCGGGAGTTGGTGATGGACAGGGAGGCCTGCCGTGCTGTGATTCATGGGGTCGCAAAGAGTCGGATACAACTGAGCCACTGAACTAAACTGAACTGAAGCTCTAATTATCTGACTAATGACCAATAATCAAAGATCTAATTTCAACACTGGAAAAAGGTCTGCTAGTTTTTAGCACATCTATTTCAAATTTCATGTTTATTTTCCCTCCCAGATAAGTTTAAAAGGAAAAATAACAACAACAAGCAGCCTATCAAGTTGACTAAATTTAAAGCAAAAAACCTTTACATCAAATACATCTGAACTTTGGTACCAACTTTTATTGGCCATGAAGCTCTGAGTGTAGTTATTTAGTCACCAAATCCTGTCTGATTCTTATGACTCATAGACTGTAGCCCTCCAGAATCCTCTGTCCGTGGGATTTCCCAGACAAGAATACCGAGTGGGTTGTCATTTCCTCTTCCAGGGGATCTCCCCGACCCAGTGATCAAACCACGTCTCCTGCATTGCAGGCTGTCTCCTGCATTGCAGGCAGTCTCCTGCATTGCAGTTGGATTCTTTACTGGCTGAGCTACCAGGGAAGCTCTATGAAGTTCTGCACAAGTCATTTGATCTCTCTTGTTTTCAGTTTCCCAGTATATAAAATAGAGGGAGCTAACATAAAATTTGCATGTTTGATTATTGAGATAAAAAGATAGTGAGAGAAGGAGATAAATCATTTGTTATTTCCATAATTGGGTGGTGAATAGTAGTGCCACCAAATACATTAAAAATCATTAGTAGGATGAAAGTCCTGGAAGGAAAGTGTCTATGGAACTTGCTGGATACTAGCACAAGTGTGTGTTACATTCTCAATTGTGATTTCCAGGTTACACAGGAAAGAAGAGGGGTAAAAAGGAAACTAGACCTGGAGAAAATGTAAAGCCATGTGACTGAAGAGTAAGAGAAAAAGGAGAAACAGTATATTTTAGTAGGAGGGATGGAATTGTTGACCTGAAGTTATCAGAGAATAGTCTAATTGATTACAAGCCTGGGACTATGCCCAAGATAATTTATTGAGAAGTGAAGATTACTGAAAATGAGGTTATTAAAGAACAGTAAATCAAAGTTATTGGATGCCATTTTTGTTAACTATTGCTCTATACTAATCAATCCAAAAATGTAGTGGCTTAAACAAATAATAGGTTAGTATTTCTCACATATCTGACAGTTGGTGATGTTTGGTCTGGGAAATATTGTTCTCCCTGCAATAAGCTAAACTGATCTTAAGGCAGTGTCCCAAAATGGTGAAGCTGAACATTGCAAGACTTATTTAACTACACACAGCAGAATTCCTGCAGAAAAGCTTCCACTAATATCCTTTTATTCATAACAAGTCAGAAGGTCAATGTAGGTTCAAGAAGTGAAAATACAGTCTGTCTCAATGAGACAAGATTTAAAAAAAATATACATCCAGATTTAATCTACCACAAATGGATGGTCTATATGAATCATAGAATTTCCCTGATAGCTCAATTGGTAAAGAATCCACGTGCAATACACGAGATCCCTGGCTCCATACCTGGGTCAGGAAGATCTGCTAGAGAAGGGATAGGCTACCTACTCCAGTATTCTTGGACTTCTCTTATGGTTTATCTGGTAAAGAATCTGCCTGCAATGCAGGAGACCTAGGTTCCATCTCTGAATTAGAAAGATCTCCTGGAGAAGGGGAATGCTGCCCACTCCAGTATTCTAGCCTAGAGAATTATATGGACTGAATAATCCATGGGGTCACAAAGAGTCAGACACAACTGAGTGACTTTGACTTTCACTTTCTATATGAATCATAAAATTATCCAACAATGTGGCTAAATTTGTGTTAGATTGAAAATGATCCATCTGCTGAAGATACCATGAATATTGAAGAAATCATATTTGTAGATGACTCAGAAGAAAGTTAAGGGAGGTGGGAGGAGTCACAAAGAAATAAATATTATTGTATCATTATAAAAGTAATGATTTAGATGTTGTATATTGAGAATTTTGAACCACGTTCCACTTGCAACTTTTTATTCCAGAGAGTCAGTATATTAGCTTTATACTGGTGGCTTAGATGGTAAAGAATCTGCCTGCAGTGTGGGAGACATGGCTTTGATCACTGGTTTAGGAAAATCCCCCGGAGAAGGGAATGGCAACCACTCCAGTATTCTTGCCTAGAGAATTCCATGGACAGAGGAGTGTGGCGGGCTACAGCCCACAGGATTGCAGGGAGTCAGACACGACTGAGCGAATAACATAACATTTCATCTTCTGATAACTGTCATAATAAGCTGTGTTTAGTTGCTCAGGCTCCTCCGTCCATGGGATTTTTTTTTTTTTTTTCCAGTCAAGAATCCTGGAATGGGTTGCCATTTCCTCCTTCAGGGATCTTCCCAACCCAGGGATGGAATCTGCATCTCCTGTATTGTAGGCAGATTCTTTACCTGCTGAGCCATCAGGGAAGCCCATCTGTCATAATAAACAGCCCCCAAATGTCAGGAGCTTAAAACAGTGTATAGGCATTTTTTGCTTAGATTATCAGCTGAGGTTTGACTCCAAAATTTGGGTTGACTGAGGAAATATTTCATGTATCTTTTCCTTCTGGGACCAGATCATCCCAAAGTAAATGTGCTTAAAAACAAATTTAAATGTAGTTTTTCTTTATTTGTTTTTATTTTTCAGGCATCCTATCTAAGGTATCTAACAATGGCATTGTTAAGACACAGTTGACTTGCTTTTTCAGGGATTATCTGCCCATGCTGTGATCAGAATTCTTTATCCATGCTGGATAGCAAGAATATTTCCCAGAAAACTGGAAAGTAGTGGCAATTTCAGTTTCTTCCAGTTACCCCAGTCACTTATTTACTCAGCCTGCTATAATGAGAGTGCAAAGGAGAAAGAAATATGCTGAGCTGATAATCATGTCTCTTGTCTGATGAATATTTCAAAAATAACACTTCAAATGTAGTAATTAATTCCTGTATTTCCATATCATATCAGAGACTGCCAACAATTGAAAATCTTTTCTCTTCTCATAATACACACTAACAGTCCATTCTGCTTGACTTAGCTAATACTGAACAAAGTTAGATTTACTGACTTGTTGCAGCAAGGGAGATCATACATCAGAGTGAACCATGGGGTGTGTCACTAACAATGAGTTTCAGTGGGCTTGATATACGGTATGTGCTTTTGCTGAATGGTTTAGAAAGAACTCAATGAAGTGGGGGTCTGTTTTTGATTAAGCTCTGTCAGGATGTAGGGCATTTTCATGATTAAGTATCTTATTCAGTTCAGTTCAGTTCAGTCACTCAGTCGTGTCCGACTCTTTGCGACCCCATGAATTGCAGCACCCCAGGCCTCCCTCACCAGCTCCCAGAGTTCACTCAAACTCATGTCCATCCAGTTGGTGATGCCATCCAGCCATCTCATCCCCTGTTGTCCCCTTCTCCTCCTGCCCCTAATGCCTCCCAGCATCAGAGACTTTTCCAATGAGTCAACTCTTTGCATGAGGTGGCCAAAGTAATGGAGTTTCAACTTTAGCTTCAGTCCTTCCAATGAACACCCAGGACTGGTCTCTTTCAGGATGGACTGGTTGGATCTCCTTGTAGTCCAAGGGACTCACAAGAGTCTTCTCTAGCACCACAGTTGAAAAGCATCAATTCTTTGGCACTCAGCTTTCTTCACAGTCCAACTCTCACATCCATACATGACCACTGGAAAAACCATAGCCCACTAGATGAGCCTTTGTTAGCAAAGTAATATCTCCTCTTTCTAATGTGCTATCTAGGTTGGTCATAACTTTCCTTCCAAGGAGTAAGTGTCTTTTAATTTCATGGCTGCAATCACCATCTGCAGTGATTTTTGAGCCCAGAAAAATAAAGTCTGACACTGTTTCCACTGTTTCCCCATGTATTTCCCATGAAGTGATGGGACCAGATGCCATGATCTTCGTTTTCTGAAGTTGAACTTTAAGCTAACTTTTTCACTCTCCTCTTTCACTTTCATCGAGAGGCTATTTAGTTCCTCTTCACTTTCTGCCATAAGGGTGGTGTCATCTGCAGATCTGAGTTTATTGATATTTCTCCCAGCAATCTTGATTGCAGCTTGTGCTTCTTCCAGCCCAGCGTTTCTTATGATGTACTCTGTATAGAAGTTAAAAAAGCAGGGTGACAATATACAGCCTTGACGTACTCCTTTTCCTATTTGGAACCAGTCTGCTGTTCCATGTCCAGTTCTAGCTGTTGCTTCTTGACCTGCATATAGTATATTATTAGGTTAGTGCAAAAGAAATTGCAGTTTTGCATTGTTGAAATTTGACGATTGATTTGGAGTACATTTTAAAATAAATGTTGTTATGTTATGCATCATTTTAATGCAGATTTTTCACTTTATGGTTTTTTTTTTGCTAATAACTTATTACCTGCCATTTATTTTATATGTATTTTAGACTATAGAAGTTAAGTTAGACAAAAAGCAAATCTGAGTAATTTTTTTTATTTGAGTTCAAAATGATCGTAAATTAGCCGAGACAGCTGGCAACATCAATGACGTTTGGCCAAGAACTGCTAACAAACATAAAGTGCAGTGGTAGATCAAGAAGTTTTGCAAAGGAGATGAGTAGAGAGCCTTGAAGATGCTGAGCACAGTGGCCAGCCATCAAAACCTAACAAAGACCAGTGGAGAGGATCATCGAAGCTGATTCTCTTTCAGCTACACTAGATTTACCAAAGAACTCAAGGTGAATCATTCTACCATCATTCAGAATTTGAAGCGAAGTGGAAAGGTGAATTTGATTAAGTGGCTGCCTCCTGAACTGACTGAAAATTTTTTAAATCACTGTTTTGATGTGTCTTTTCTTATATTATGTAACAACAATGGACCATTTCTCAATTGAATTTTGATGTGCGATGAAAAGTGGATTGTATACAACACCTGGAAATGACCAGCTCTGTGTTTGGACTAAGAAGAAGCTCCAGTGCACTTCCTAAAGCCAAACTTGCACCAAAAATAGGTTACAGTCACTGTTTGGTGGTCTGCTGCCCATCTGAGGCACAACAGCTTTCTGAATCCTGGCAAACCACTACATCTGGGAAGTATGCTCAGCAAATGGATGAGACATACTGAAAACTGCAACAACTGTAACCGGCACTGTTCAATAGAAAGGGCCCAATTCTTCTCCATGACCATGCCCAACCATACATTGCACAACCAATTCTTCAAAAGTTGAATGAGTTGGACTACACATTTTGCCTCATTTGCCATATTCACCAGACCTCTTGCCAATCAACTATCACTTCAAGTGTTTTGACAAATTTTTTGCAGGAAAAATGCTTCCACAACTAGCTGGGGACAGAAAACACTTTCCAAGAGTCTGTCAAATTCTAAAGCATAAATTTTTATGCTACAGGAATAAACAAACGTATTTGATTAATATGTGTTCATTTTAATGGTTCCTATTTTGATTAATAAAGATGTATTTCAGCCTAGTTATATAACTTAAAATTAATAGTCTGAAACCACAATTACTTTTGTACCAAACTAATAAGTGTGTTTTTGTTGTTGTTGTTGTTTGTTTGTTTGTTTGTTTAGGAGATGTGGCTAGAGCAGGGCTAGACTTGTCACTTTTTAACGAAGCAGTAATAACTCATATTTTAGGGAGTGGGGACTCTTTTTTACAGTAGTATAGTATATTTGTCTTAAACTACAGCATTTCTATATGTTGGTCTTGTTTTTGATTATTTTTATCATGTCAACAAATGCCTTATTACAATTGATACTCTTGTAGAATTTTTTTTATATTTAACAGAAAATCATGCTGTTTTTAGTTTATATTTTTTTTTTACTTTACAATATTGTATTGGTTTTGCCATACATCAACATGAATCCGCCACAGGTATACACGTGTTCCCCATCCTGAACCCCCCCTCCCTCCTCCCTAATCTCTAGAGTTTTTGCTGTTGCTGTTTGTTTGTTTTTAAACTTTATTGTATGATCACCTTTCTATGTCCCTGGAAGACTGGTCCCAGGACCCCGTACTAACATCAAAACTTCAAGTGGTCATGTTTCTTATAATAAAATGGAAAGTATTTGCATGTAACCCATGTATATCCTCCTGTATAGTTTAAATTTTCTCTGGATTGCTTATAATAAAAAATATAATCCAAATGCTATGGAAATAGCTATGAATACATTTACAAATGCTATATGAATAGTTTGTAACATTTGGCAAATACAAGTTTGCTTTTTGGAACCTTCTGCATTTTTTTTCTAGTTTTTCATTGAATCTACAGATGGCAGAACTGTGAATATGAAGGACCAACTGCATTATTTTATATCCCTTATTCTAAGCTAGTCCTAATTTGCTTTCTTTATTCTCAACTTATTCTAAAAATTGAAGCCTCATTTTATAAAATAGATTTATTAATGAATCTTCATCATTTAGATAATTTAGACTTTACACCCATCTCTGACATTGAAATACAACCTCATTCCTACTCTCACAACCTCCATTTACAAATATGAGAATATTAGTAGTATCTCCACTAGCAACTGGAGTGTTAGGAATGTTTTCTCTCTCTTGAAAGTACCTGAAGCTATCTGTCTTTGGTTTGATGCTTATGAAAAAACAATATGGAGACACAGAGAAGCACAGATTAGATCCTTGCTGAATTTTAGAATACAGTTTTCACTTTTTCTTTTCTCTCACTGGCTAAAGCAAGCCACTCCACAAAATTATTTCTGCTTTTTTAATAGACAACCAGAATGCTTTACATCATAAATGTTAAATCATTTCTGTTTGTTCTCTTTAAAACACATATGAGAAGGGAACCTTGCATCTTTCACAGATTGCATATAATGTAAGGCATTGAATTTCTCATAGAGTTTAAAGAGAATTTTAGACTATGTTGTTAGCTTAAATACCATGTGTAATATATTTTGAATACAAACCTAAGAAGAATTATAATTACTTTTAACTCTCCTTTGGCCTTGCCCATTACATAATTTTCTTCCACACTTTATCTTTAAAGCTTGTGGGAATACTTCTGCTATAATACTCAGACTCATGGACTTTAGACCCTTCTATCCCCATGTTGGAAACATTTCAACTAAACTTTTGGGTTAACATATTTCTATCTTTCTAAGCTACTTCATGATATTATCTCTTACTTGACACTCTTTTACCAGTCATCCTTTTCTATTTTTACTTTTTCACTAGATTTATTCCTCAAATGATAAAAGAGAACTTTCTAATAGGCATAACTGTCTGACTGATTTGGTCTATCTCCCAGTCAGTATCATTGGCTGTGTTCAAGTATTCCATTCATATGTGTCAGTTTGGCTCTTGTAGAAGGAATATAAGCATTGAAGACTAAATTATAATAGATAATATTAGAATGGAATTCCAATGTTGAAGATATATGGTTCATAAAACTATGATAGAATCACAATATAATTTTGTGTAAACTTTAAATATATAGTTTACCATCCTATACAAAGACCATTGGCAGACCAAAGGTCTTACACTAAACATCACCCCTAGAATGAATGAATACAATATGGTGAATGAATTCTCTGGTATAATGTGCTGAACTTATAAGCAGTTGACTAAATGTGTGTGTGGAAAAGCTTAGAACTAGATAAAAACAGAAGTGAGAAAGAAAATGAGATCTCTAAATTCACTACAATTAGTTAATCTTATAAAAACTAGTTTATGAAAACATACACAAGCAGTATGATATCCACTGAGTCTATTAGAACAGTTGCTTTTATCTGAGAGAGCAATGTGGAGACATAAGGAAAAGAATAAAATAAACTAATTAATTAAAGAAAACAACAACAAGGCAGTACCACTGACAATAGTTTGGTATGAACAGGTGTTTTTTAAATATAATCTTCTGCACATGATATCCAATAATATAAATATATAAAATAGCACTGAGACCACTTTATTTCCACTGTCTGTTTATATTTCTCTTTAGTATTCATGACACCTGATACAAACTTTTCTTTAATGGTCATACCATGTAGCCTGTGGTGTCCTAGTTCCCAAATCAGGAATTGAACCCACGCCCCCTGCAGTGGAAACACAGACTCTTAACCACTGGTTGCCAGGGAAGTCTCCAGAAGTTACTTATTTATTATTTACTACTTGTCTCTGCCCTTCTTTCTTGACCAAAGAGTTATCTCCTTAAAAACAAGTGATCTTTTATTCTTGCATTTTTGGATTTTGTCCTCAGTACCAAAAACAAAGCCTCACAACTAATATGTATGTAAATATTTATTTGTGAATTAATGAATTACATGAATGACTACAGTGAATTTAAGATCATCTCACAAGTTCTCTCTTTTGGTTAATATTATCTCTAACTGAAAATTTAATAATACAAAGTTCTGTGGTGGGTGTTAGGTAGTGATATTTATGAGGAATCAAAGACATTTAAGTAGTTATCAGTGAGTGATTGATTTCTGGTTCAATAGCTTTCTCAGTTGAGATTCAAATCAAATTAGTGTTTCAGTTTAAGTGCCAATTGAGGCTTAATAAAATATAATCAATATGACATGAAAGGAGATATTAATAATTGAATGTTATATCTGACCCAGAGAAAACACTACCATCTCTTCCCTATATTACTAATTCTGAGCATTAGATACTATAAAGGTTTTATAAATTAAAACATGATTTTAGACCCAAAATATATGGAAACATAGAAAAAATATATGTGTGGGTACATACATAGGCTTCCCAGGTGGCACTACTGGTAAAGACGCCACCTTCAATGCAGGAGACATAAGAGTCATGGGTTTGATGCCTAGATCGGGAAGATCCCCTGGAGGAGGGTGTGGCAACTCACTCCAGTATTCTTGCCTGGAGAATCCCATGGACAGAAGCCTCATGGGCTACAGTCCATAGGGTTGCAGAGACCTGGAGGGATGGTATGGGGAGGGAGGTGGGAAGGGGGTTCAGGATGGGTAACATGTGTACAGCCATGGCAGATTCATGTTGATGTATGGCAGAACCAATAGAGTATTGTAAAGTAATTAGCCTCCAATTAAAATAATAAACTTAAATTTAAAAAAAAAAAACTGATGAAAACCAGTGGGGGTTATTTAGATGAAAAAAAATCAAAACAAAACATACTATACAGCTTAATTTCACATTAAGAAATATGAACTTCATTCTAAAAGCAATGGATATACCTTGATAGATTTTCAGTAGGATAGTGACAAAGAATTTTTGATTCTCAAGATTAGTCAGATGTCTTTTTCCTCTTCCACAGTATTTTTTGAGTGTGCTTTTCTGCATAATTTTTACATGATATAGTGTTCCATTTTTCATGGACAAAAGAGCACAGTCAAGTTTCTCAGATAGAAACTTCATATGGCTCCTATTATTTATGAATCCTATGTCTTTATTGTTTTTCTTAGAGCTCATATATTTAGCTTTAGGACAGTGGTTCTCAACCTTTTTGGTGGTCCAATATATTAGAAATAATGACTAACTAGTGAGTGAAGTCGCTCAGTCGTGTCCGACTCTTGGCGACTTCATGGACTGTAGCCTACCAGGCTCCTCCATCCATGGGATTTTCCAGGCAAGAGTACTGGAGTGGGTTACCATTGCCTTCTCCAGTAAATCTTCCCAAGCCAGGGATTGAACCTGGGTCTCAGAGCAATTATTTCCATGAAAAGGTATGGACACAAGGCTAAGCTCTTCATTTGGGCAGTAGGGGTACCTGAAGTTTGAAGATGACACACACACCCATTTGATATAACCCTATGGAATTCAGGGAGGAGTGGATCTTAGTCTCTGCAAAATACAAAGGGAAACTTCAAGCTTGAAGTTGGCATTAAGGATTTCAAATTTGTCTTCAGAATTTTCTGATGCTCAGAGACACTGTGTATAGATCCTTGCTGTGAGAGTCCAGTGCTTGGCTAAGCATGATTCATGTATTCTCCTCTTGTTAATGACTAGGATCAGAAAGGTGATAGCTTCCTCCCAGAACATGTGAAACTTGAGCTAGCAGTCTTGCCACCTGAGAAAGCCCAGACACAGCCACTGAAAAAACTGGATGGTAAACAACATTTTTTTGACTTTTCAGCTTTTACAGAAAATAATTATTACCTGAAAGTGGAATCTGTCAGAGAAATGAGGATGCAGAGGGATAGCAAAATGTAATTAAAGAGACTTTTGTTGTTGAATAAAGATTGGAAGCCACTGTCAACTAAAGACTTAAATTTCCTATGGGCACTTGCCATCTACCTCTACAAGGATTAAATTATGCGCTACTGCAGCTGCTTATTTTCAACAATCCCTCAAAAGAATTCAGGGTGGAGAGCAGAAACGAGGCACTCTGTACTTTAGGGAAAAGTGCAGAACAGCTGTTCAGGCTGATATTTTCAGAAGCCAATTCATATGTCTTCTTGTATCTGGAAAAGCACTAGAATCATTCATGGTGACGTCTGCTCCTCATGACTAACAGAAACCTGCAAAAAATATGCGTTCTTGATTGCATGTACTCCCCCTCCACCAAACTCACATATATACTGATATTCTCCTCCACCTCTTTGGAGCAGTTTCTCAAGCTATCTATGTAGTCCTCCACTTTGACCCAAAGAAAACTTAATTCACAATTTCACATTGCACATTTTTGTAAGTCAGCACCACCAATTCTAAATTTCATAGCTCTGATATGAAATAATATACAGCTGTAGTAGTTCTTCTTTTTTTTCAGATATTTTGAGACTAAAGATAACAAGTACCTGCATGTGCTTTAGATCATTTATTTGCTCTTTTCCTTCATATGCACTTTTCATCTCATGTGCGATTTTAAGAATAGCCAGTTGACTTAACACTAACTCTAACATATGCTGATCACAAGACAAGGAGAGGCAGGAAGTCTAAAAATAATATAGATTTCTTCAGTTTTTTTTTTTTTAATTTATTTTTAAATTGAAGGATAATTGCTTTACATAATTTTGTTGTTTTATGTCAAACTGCAAAATCGATCAGCCATAGGAATACATTTATCCCCTCCCTTTTGAACCTCTCTCCCATCTTCCTCCCCACCCAACCCCTCTAGATTGAGAGAGAGCCCCTGTTTGAGTTTCCTGAGACATACAGCAATTTCCCAGTTGGTTATCTATTTTATATATGGTAATGTAAGTTTCCATGTTGCTCTTTTCATACATCTCCCCCTCTCCTTCCCTCTCTCCATGTCCGTAAGTCTATTCTCTATGTCTGTTTCTCCATTGCTGCCCTGTAAATAAATTATTCAGTAACATTTTTCTAGGTTACACATAAATGTGTTCAGTTCAGTTCAGTTCGGTCGCTCAGTTGTGTCCAACTCTTTGCGACCCCATGAATCGCAGCACGCCAGGCCTCCCTGTCCATCACCAACTCCTGGAGTTCACTCAGACTCACATCCATCGAGTCAGTGATGCCATCCAGCCATCTCATCCTCGGTCGTCCCCTTCTCCTCCTGCCCCTAATCCCTCCCAGCATCAAGAGTCTTTTCCAATGAGTCAACTCTTCACATGAGGTGGCCAAAGTACTGGAGTTTCAGCTTTAGCATCATTCCTTCCAAAGAAATCCCAGGGCTGATCTCCTTCAGAATGGACTGGTTGGATCTCCTTGCTGTCCAAGGGACTCTCAAGAGTCTTCTCCAACACCACAGTTCAAACGCATCAATTCTTCAGTGCTCAGCCTTCTTCACAGTCCAACTCTCACATCCATACATGACCACTGGAAAAACCATAGCCTTGACTAGACGGACCTTTGTTGGCAAAGTAATGTCTCTGCTTTTCAATGTGCTATCTAGGTTGGTCATAAGTTTTCTTCCAAAGAGTAAGCTTCTTTTAATTTCATGGCTGCAGTCACCATCTGCAGTGATTTTGGAGCCCCAAAAAATAAAGTCACCCACTGTTTCCACTGTTTCCCCATCTATTTCCCATGAAGTGATGGGACCAGATGCCATGATCTTTGTTTTCTGAATGTTGAGCTTTAAGCCAACTTTTTCACTCTCCTCTTTCACTCTCATCAAGAGGCTCTTAAGTTCTTCTTCACTTTCTGCCATAAGGGTGATGTCATCTGCATATCTGAGGTTATTGATATTTCTCCTGGCAATCTTGATTCCAGCTTTTGCTTCTTCCAGTCCAGTGTTTCTCATGATGTACTCTGCACAGAAGTTAAATAAGCAGAGTGACAATATACAGCCTTGACGTACTCCTTTTCCTATTTGGAACCAGTCTGTTGTTCCATGTCCAGTTCTAACTGTTGCTTCCTGACCTGCATATAGTGTCTCAAAAGTCAGATCAGGTGGTCTGGTATTCCCATCTCTTTCAGAATTTTCCACAGTTTATTGTGATCCATACAGTCAAAGGCTTTGGCATAGTCAATAAAGCAGAAATAGATGTTTTTCTAGAACTCTCTTGCTTTCTGCATGATCCAGCGGATGTTAGCAATTTGATCTCTGGTTCCTCTGCCTTTTCTAAAACCAGCTTGAACATCTGGAAGTTCACGGTTCATTATTTCTGAAGCCTGGCTTGGAGAATTTTGAGCCTTACTTTACTAGTGTGTGAGATGAGTGCAATTGTGCAGTAGTTTGAGCATTCTTTGGCGTTGCCTTTCTGTGTTTTAGAATATGATATTCATCTTTCCCTTTCTGACTTACTTCACTCTGTATAATAGGCTCTAGGTTCATGTACCTCATAAATACATTCTTTTTATTGGCTGAGTAGTATTCCATTGTGTATATGTATCACAGCTTCTTTATCCATTCATTTGTTGATGGACATCTAGGTTGCTATTGTAAATTGTGCTTCAATGAAGAATGGGATACATGTGTATTTTTCAATTTTGGTTTTCTCAGAGTATATGCCTAGATGTGGGATTGCTGGGTCATATGGTGGTTTTATTCCTTGATTTATAAAAGATTCTCCATATCATCTTCCATATTGGCTGTATCAATTTACATTTCCACCAACAGTGCAAGAGTGTTCCCTCTTCTCCACACCCTCTCCAGCATTTATTGTTTGTAGACTTTTTGATGATGGCCATTTTGACTGGTATGAAATAATATCTCATTGCAGTTTTGATTTGCATTTCTCTAATAATGAGCAATGTTGAGCATCTTTTCATGTGTTTGTTAGCCACCTGTGTATCTTCTTTGGAGAAATGTCTGTTTATGTCTTTTTCCCACTTTTTGATTGGGTTGTTTGTTTTTCTCATATTGAGTTGTATGACCTGCTTGTATATTTTGGAAATTAATACTTTGTTAGCTGTTTCATTTGCTATTATTTTCTCCCATTTGGAAGGATATCTTTTCACTTTAGTTATACTTTTCTTTGCTGTGCAAAAGCTTTTATGTTTAATCAGGTCCCACTAGTTTACTTCTGTTTTTATTTCCATTACTCTAGGAGCTGGGTCTTGGAGGATCTTCCTTTGATTTATGTCATCAAGTGTTCTGCCTATGTTTTCCTCTAATAGTTTTATAGTTTCTTATCTTACACATAGGTCTTTAATACATTTTGCATTTATCTTTGTGTATGGTGTTAGGAAGTGTTCTAATTTCATTCTTTTACATGTAGCTAGCCAGTTTTCCCAGCACCATTTATTGAATAGGCTATCTTTGCCCCATTGTATATTCTTGACTCCTTTGTCAAAACTAAGTTACCCATAGGTTCATGGGTTTATTTTTGGGCTTTCTGTCTTCTTCCATTGTTCTTTATTTATGTTTTTGTGCCATACCATACTGTCTTGATGACTGGTTTTGTAGTGTAATCTGAAGTCAGGAATTTTGATTCCTCCAGCCCCACTCTTCTTTCTCAAGACTGTTTTGACTATTTGGAGTCTTTTGTGTTTCCGTATGAATTGTGAAATTTTTATTCTACTTCTGTGAAGAATGTCATTGGCAATTTGATAGGAATCACATTGAATCTGTAGTTTGTATTTGATAGGATAGTCATTTTCACAATATTGATCATTCCTACCCAGGAACATGGACTATCTCTCCATCTGTTTCTGTTGTCTTTGATTTCTTTCATTAGTGTCTTATAAAATTTCTGTGTACAGTTATTTGTTTCCTTAGGTAAGTTTATTCCTAGATATTTTATTTTTTGTTGCAATGGTGAATGGAATCGATTCCTAATTTGTCTTTCTCATTTTTCATTGTTAGTATATAGAAATGCAAGTGATTTCTGCATATTGATTTTGTATCCTTGAAACTTTGCTAAATTTACTGCTTAGCTCTAATAATTTTCTGATACTATATTTAGGGTTTTCCATATATAGTTTCATGTCATCTGCAAACAGTGAGACTTTTACTTCTTCTTTCCCCATCTGGATTCCTTTTATTTCGTTTTCTTCTCTGATTGCTCTAAGTAGGACTTATAAAACCATGTTGAAAGTGATGAAACTGGATATCCTTGTCTTATTTTTAATCTTAGAGGGAATGTTTTCAGATTTTCACCATTGAGAATAATGTTTGCTGTAGGCTTATCATATATGGCCTTTACTATGTTTTCCCAGTTTCTATGCCTGTTTTTTGAAGAGTTGTAATTAGAAATAGGTGCTGAATTTTGTCAAAGGCTTTTTCTGCATCTATTGAGATTATCACATAGTTTTTATCTATCAATTTGTTAATATGGTGCATCACATTGATTGATTTGTATATATTGAAGAATCCTTGCATCACTGGAATAAACCCAACTTAATCATGGTGTGTAAACTTTTTGATATGTAGCTGAATTCTGTTTGCTAAAATTTTGTTGAGGGTTTTTGTATCTATGTTCATCAGTGATATTGGCCTGTAGTTTTCTTTGTGTGTGTGTGTGTGTGTGTGTGTGTGTGTGTGTGTGTGTGTTGTCTTTGTCTGGTTTTGGTATCAGGGTGATGGTGGCCTCGTGGAATGAGTTTGGAAGTGTTCCTTCCTCTGCAATTTTTCATGTCAATGTATGGCAAAACCAACACAGTATTGTAAAGTAAAATAAAGTAAAAATAAAAATTAAAAAAAAAAGAAAGAGTTTTAGAAGGATAAGCATGATCTCTTCTCTAAATGTTGGATAGAATTATCCTGTGAAGCCATCTGGTCCTGGGCTTTTGTTTTTTGGGAGATTTTTGATCACAGCTTCATTTTCAGTGCTTGTAATTGGGTTATTCATAATTTCTATTTCTTCCTAGTTCAGTCTTGGAAGATTGAACTTTTGTGAGTATCTGTCCATTTCTTCCAGGCTATCCATTTTATTGCCATATAGTTGCTCCTAATAGTCTCTTATAATCCTTATGTATTTCCTCATTGTCTGTTGTAACCTATCCTTTTTCATTTCTAATTTTGTTCATTTGATTCTTCTCTCTATTTTTCTTGATAAGTCTGGCTATAGGTGTGTCAGTTTTGTTTGTCTTCTCAAATAACCAGAATTCAGTTTTCTTAATCTTTACTATTCTTTCCTTCATTTCTTTTTCATTTATTTCTGCTTGGATCTTTATGATTTCTTTCCTTCTACTAATTATGTTTTTTTTTTTTTTTCTTCTTCTTCTTCTTCTTCTTCTTTTTCCAATTGCTTTAGGTGTTAAGTTAGATTGTCTATTCGGTGTTTTTCTTGTTTCTTGAGGTAGAATTTATTACTATAAACTTTCCTCTTAGGACAGTTTTTGCTACATCCCACTTCCCTGGCTCAGAGGGTAAAGTGTCTGCCTACAATGTGGGAGGCCTGGATTTGATCCCTGGGTTGGGAAGATCCCCTGGAGAAGGAAATGGCAACCCACTTCAATACCCTTGCCTGGAAAATCTCATGGACAGAGGAGCCTGGTAGGCTACAGTCCGTGTGGTCACAAAGAGTTGGACACGAATGAGTGACTTCACTTTCACTTTCATAGGTTTTGACTTGTCATGTTTTCATTGTCATTTGTTTCTAGGAATTTTCTGATTTTCCTTTTGATTTTTTCAGTAACCTGTTAGTTATTTACAAATGTTTTGTTTAATCTCCATGTGTTTGTATTTATTAGGATTTTTTCTTGCAGTTGATATCTAGTCTTATAGTGTTGTGCTCAGAGAAGATACTTGATATTATTTCAATTTTCTTAAATTTACTGAGGTTTGATTTGTAACCCAAGATGTGGTCTATCCTGGATAATGTTCCATGTGCACTTGAGAAGAAGGTGTATTCTGCATTTGAATGGAATGTCCTGAATATATGAATGAGATTCACCTCATCCACTGTAGCATTTAAGACTTGTGTTTCCTGATTAATTCTCTGTTTTGATAATCTATCCATTGGTGTGAATGTGGTATTAAAGTCTCCTACTATTATTGTGTTACTGTCAATGTCTCGTTTTATGTCTATTAGTGTTTGTCTTATGTATTGAAGTGCTCTTATATTGGTTGCATAGATATTTATAATTGTTGTCTTCCTCTTAGATTGATCCCTTGATCATTATGTAGTGTCCTTCCTGTTCTCTTGTAATCTTCTTTATTTTAAGGTCTATTTTGTCTGATATGAGGGTTGCTACTCCAGCTTTCTTTTGCTTCCTATTTGCATAGAATATATTTTTTCATCCTCCCACTTTCAGTCCATATGTCTCCTTTTAATATTCTTTCTTTCTGTTTAGTCTCTACTAGTTGGATTAGTATGTGTCTTGGTGTTTTTCTCCTTGAGTTTACCGTGTTTGGGACTCTTTGCACTTCTTCGACTTCATTGACTATTTCCTTTTCAATGTTGGGGACATTTTCAACTATAATCACTTCAAAATTTTTCTCATACCCGTTCTTTTTCTCTTCTTCTTCTTCTGGATCTGCTATAATTCAAATGTTGCTGTGCTTGATATTGGCCCAGAGGTCTATGAAACTATTTTCAGTTATTTTAATTGTTTTTACATTATTCTGCTCTTCAGAAGTTATTTTAATTGTTTTTACATTATTCTGCTCTTCAGAAGTTATGTCCACCATTTTATCTTCCAGCTCACTGATTCGTTTTTCTGCTTCAGATATTCTTCTACTGATACCTTCTAAAGTATTTTCAATTTCAGTAATTGTGTTGTCTCTCTCTGTTTACTCTTCAATTCTTCTAGGACTTTCTTAGTTGATTCTTGCATTTTCTCTGTTCTGTTCTCATGGTTTTTGATCATCACTTTTCTGAACTCTTTTCAGGTAGTTTGCCTATTTCCTCTTCATTTATTTGGACCTCTGTGTTTCTAGTTTGTTCCTTCATTTGTATAGTATTTCTCTATTATTATTTTTAACTTAACTGTGTTTGAGTTCTCCTTTTCCCAGGCTTCAAGGTTGATTTCTTCCTTTTGGTTTCCACCCTCCTAAAGTTGTATTTCTGTGATTTCTAAGATGGAAACTGTGATTTCTGCTGAGTTTTTCTGTTTTTTGTTTTTTGTTTTTTTTTCTCTTATAGGCCAGGCTGAATGCAGTGGTAATCCTGTCTGCTGATGATTGGCTTTGCATTTTTGTTTTGTTTGTTGTTTAGATGAGGTGTGCTGAACAGGATCTTTCTGGTAGTTGGGTGATGCTGAGTCTTGAATTCAGGTGCTTTCCTTTGTGGGAGTTCTCACTATTTGATACTCCCTATGGTTAGTTCATGGGATGGGCACAATAAAGGACAGAAATTGTATGGACCTAACAGAAGCAGAAGATATTAAGAAGAGGTGGCAACAATACACAGAAGAACTATACAAAAAAAGATCTTCACAATCCAGATAATCATGATTGTGTGATCACTCACCTAGAGCCAGACATCCTGGAATGCAAAGTCAAGTGGGCCTTAGGAAGTATCACTATGAACAAAGCTAGTGGAGGTGATGGAATTTCAGTTTTGCTATTTCAAATCCTAAAAGATGATGCTGTGAAAGTGATGCACTCAATATGCTAGCAAGTTTGGAAAACTCAGCAGTGGCCACAGGACTGGAAAAGTTCAGTTTCCATTCCAATCCCAAAGGAAGGCAATGCCAATGAATGCTCAAACTACTAAACGATTGCACACATCTCACATGCTAGCAAAGTATTGCTCAAAATTCTCCAAGCCAGGCTTCAATAGTATCTAAACCACGAAGTTCCAGGTGTTCAGGCTGGACTTAGAAAAGGCAGAGAAACCAGAGATCAAATTACCATCTGCTGGATCATTGAAAAAGCAAGAGAGTTCCAGAAAAACATCTATTTCTGCTTTATTGACTTTGTGAAAGCCTATGACTGTTTGGATCACAACAAACTATGAAAAATTCTCCAAGAGATGGGAATACCAGACCACCTGACCTGCTTCCTAAGAAGCAACAGATACAACTGGACATGGAAAAACAGACTGGTTCCAAACTGAGAAAGGAGTTTGTCAAGGCTGTATATTGTCACCCTGCTTATTTAACTTATATACAGAGTACATCATGAGAAATTCTGGACTAGATAAAGCACAAGCTGGAATCAAGATTGCTGGGAGAAATATCATTAACCTCATGTACTCAGATGACACGACCCTTATGGCAAAAAGCAAAGAAGAACTAAAGAGCCTCTTGATGAAAATGAAAGAGGATACTGAAAAAGTTGGCTTAAAACTCAACATTCAGAAAACTAAGATCATGGCATCTGTCCCCATCTCTTCATGGCAAATAGATGGGAAAACAGTGGAAACAGTGACAGTCTTTATTTTTATTTTTTTGGTGGGGAGATGGGGGGTGGTGGGCTCCAAAATCACTGCAGATGGTGATTGCAGCCATGAAATTAAAAGATGCTTGCTCCTTGGAAGAAAAGTTATGACCATCCTAGACAGCATATTCAAAAGCAGAGACATTACTTTGCCAACACAAGTCCTTCTAGTAAAAGCTATGGTTTTTCCAGTAGTCATGTATGCATATGAGTGTTGGAATATAAAAAAAGCTGAGTGCCAAAGAATTGATACTTTCGAACTGTGGTGTTGGATAAGACTCTTGAGAGTCACTTGGACTGCAAGGAGATCCAACCAGTCCATCCTAAAGGAAATCAATCCTGAATATTCTTTGGAAGGACTGATGCTGAATCTCCAATACTTTGGCCACCTGGTGCAAAGAACTGAAACATTTGATAAGACCTTGATGCTGGCAAATATTAAAGGCAGTAGGAGAAGGAGATGACAGAGGATGAGATGGTTGGATGTCATCACCGACTCAATGGACATTAATTTGCATAAACTCCAGGGGTTGGTGATGGACAGGGAGGCCTGGCATGCTGCAGTCCATGGGTTCACAAATAGTCATGACTGATCGACTAAGCTGAACTGATGGTTAGTTCTCTGGTAGTCTAGTGTCTTGAAGTCAGTGCTCCCACTCCAAAGTCTCAGGGTTTGATTTCTGGTCAGGAACAGAGATCCTCCAAGTGGCTTGTTATGGCATTAACTGAAATTAAAACAAATACCCCAAAACGAGAAACCAAAGGTGAACTCCAGGCAAATGGCAGTTGTAAAATCAGGCAAATAATAATTAAAATAATGTAATAAACACTTATACATATATACCCATAAGCAAAATCAAAAGTTTAAAAAAAAATAAAATACAGTAGATTTATCTGGCAAACAAAGGAAATAAAAAATTATGTCTACCAATTATGTCTACAAAAATGAAATCACCAACTGGAAAACAAAACTAAGGCAAAGTTCCAAGTGGGAGATAAACAATGAGAACAGAACCAAAAAATATGTTGAGAGGAAGGGAAAGAAAGAAATAATAGATATGCAAGGTTAAATACTGTTAGAGAAACATTTATATTCATTAAAGATTAACTGCAAGGGGAAAAGTACAATAGGAAAAGCAAAGAAAGGAATAAATGTAGAAAAAATAGAATTGATTTTTAAAAACTCAAAATTAAAATTTTTTAAAAAGAGGGAAAAAAAGGAAAATGAAAGATAACAAAAGTAAAAATACAGGAAAACTCCACAGAACTGCACAAGCGCAATGTAGTAGCTGAGGTTTATGACAACAATAAAACGTGTGACTGAATATAAATATATATATAACCCATAAGCAAAATCAAAACAGTCCAACAATAATAAAGTACAATGGATTGACCCAATGAACAAAGGAAACCAAAAATTATATCTACAAATTAAGAACAAAACTAAGTAAACCACAGACTGGAAAAAAGAACTAAAGCAAGGTGCCAAGTGGGGAATAAATCAGTGAAAACAAAACTAACAAATATGTTGAGAGGAAAGGAAAGAAAATAGTTATGCAAAGTTTAGTCGAAGTAGATAAGATTTATATACATTAAAGATTATTTATAATTAAAATTCAAAAAGAGATAAATAAAATAAGAAAAAATAAAGGAAAACTCTACAGAACTGCAAAAGCCCAGTGTAGAGGCAGGGGGTTATAACAGCAATAAAAAATGTGACTGAGGAAAAAAAAAAAGAGCTCAGAAGCTTAATTAGATTTCATAGTGCCAATAAAATCGACAACTACAGCAGAGGGGGGCGGAGGAAAAAAAAAGAAAAGAAAACAGTAAAAAAATCCAAATCCAAAAGAATCTATAGAACATGTGAAAACATAAGAATAATAAATGTTTTTTCTTGAGTCACTGCTGTCAGAGTCCTTTCCCTCGCTGGGAGTCACAGTCCGCCTGACCTCCCTAGGATGCCCTCCAACAATGTGCTGATCTCTGGACCTGTTCTGGGGGCAGCTGAGGTTCTAATCTGGTCCTACTTCTGTGTGTTCTTGCCTCCAATGCCCACGACTAGTAGAAATAGTGTGTTTTCTTTTGCGGGAGCTCTCAGGGTCCTTATATAGATTCCATAGATAGAAAGTCTGCTTAGTTGATAGTGTGGATTTAATCTGCAGCTTCTACAGCTGGTGGGAAGTTTTTGGGTCTTCCTCCTTAGCCACATTGCCCCTGGGTTTCAGTTGTGGTTTTATTTCCACTTCTTAATGTGGGTGGTCCACTGGGGTTTGCTCCCGAGGCTGCCCTGGAGGACTTGGGTTTGCCCCTGTGAAGGTCAGGTGTGAAGGTGGTACAGCTGCTTGGGTTGTAGAGGTTCTGGCAGCACCAGGTACTCAGGGGAGTTGGTGGCTAGGGCAGCAGGAAATAAAGTGCTCTAGAAGGGTGTGGCAACAAGTATTGGCCAATATGCTCCAGTATTCTTGCCTGGAGAACCCCCCTCCCTGACAGAGAAGCCTGGCAGCACCAAGTGTGCAGGGACATGGACTGCCTCCACTGCAGGAGTTATGGCCCTATCAGTCTTTTTTTCAGGCCTCTTGTAGCTGGCGATCAGAGGTGTCTTTAGCCAGTTTTTTTTTTTTTTCTTTACCTCCTCCTGTTCAGACACTTAGAGGGCTCCCTTGCCTGGGATCCTTCTCTGTTGTTTGGCACATCAGGTACTTAAAGGAGTACCCTGGGTGGGGTCCTCCTATAGTTCAGGGTATCAGGTGTTTGATGGGCCAGCCTGTTTATTGTTCAGCTGCCAACACTGGCCTGTGAGGGGAGAGAGTCTATGGTGATGGCTCCACCCCCTATGCGTGACTCAGCAGTATCGCCTTGCCTCCTTGTCTGCCTGGTTTTCCTCCACCAGCATTTCCCACCAGTTTCCTCCCTCACATCCACTCAGTCCATCTTTCCACAGTCAACAGCAGCCCTCGCCCAGGGATTGCTCCACAATCCCTAAACTCCAGCTCCCAGCTGCTGTCCCTTCTAGGGACTTGTGTCCCTGTCCAGGGCATGTATGGCTGCAGCAATGACTGTCGATTCTCATTCCATTTAGGGTGCTACAGATCAGCTGTTTCACTCTGAGCCTTAAATGTTTCTCCTCTGACCCACGCAATTGTCCTGATGTGGGGATTGGACCCCTGCTTCAGGTCCCCCACCCGCCAAGGGCAGGTCTAGTCCTAGTAACAGTCCTGTTTTTTCCCCCTAGTTCCTTCATCCTACCAAGTTTTTTGTGGTTCTGTATATTCTTTTTTCACTGGTCAGGTACTCCTGTCAGCTCTCAGGTGGTGTTCTCCCTGAACTTCTATGTCTGAAGGTGTATTCCTGATTTATCCATGGAGGGAGATGTACTCCACATCCACCTACTCCTCCACCATCCTGGTGTCTCACTGTTTTTTAATGTTTTCTTTTTTGGGCAGGATCTTAGCTTCTGACAGGATTCAGTAACACAAAGTTCATTCTTACACAAACCAGAAGAACTCGGCAAAATATATTTAACTAGTATCTGTAAGTTATTTTTATTTTATTAAAAACTGTATTCATGAAAATGAAGTCATCACTTTCATCATTAATCTCTTTTATATATGAATATTTAAAACTCTGAGAGCAACAGGAACCAAAAGGCCTGAAAAAATGATGAGTAACTAGCTTTATTGTTTTCCTGACAGTCTGGTCCCATACGTCTGTGGTTATTGCTGAGCAGAAAAAAAAGAAAAATACAAAATATTTCAGAAATTGTTTTCTATGTACTGTAAAGGGAATGTTATAATGCAGACTGTCATTTATCTCAGGTTAAGTTGTTGGTTTTTGCCAGCTTTAGCTTCTGAGTGATTTTGTATAAGATCAATTATACCTTAGGAAGCAAAGAAGTTATTCAGGGGAATTATTACTTTCCCACAGTTGGTACTTATTGAATTCTCATATGTTTAGTTTGAAAAGATTTTTTATATTAAAACTAAATATTTCTAGAAATTATGTTTCTATTTTACTGGGCAGGAGAGTCTATAATTTGCTTCAAATAGTCTTGTAAATTTCCATGGCCATTGTAATTTTTACTGTACAGTGGTTGGAAACACTTGTCTTAACAAGGCAGAAGCTGCTTTATTCTAGGCTTTTCCACATGGAGGATCATCTGACAATAATGACATGTTTCCAACAGTGGCAGGAACGCCACCAGGAACACAGAAGGCCTGTGCAGATGTCAAGACTGCTGGGTACCACACTGCCATGGCTGATGTACCCAGACTCTAAAGTCTCTTTAAATTCTTTTCACATGAAAGGGACATTTTGAAGTTCAGCTTCCAAGAAAGAGTATTTAAAAAGACCAGGAGGGTTTCATCCAAGTTCCAGGGGTGATAAAACACATCAATCTGAAACATTACTAGTGCACTGATGATTCCCTAGTCATTCTTTCATTTGCTGTAGCTGAACAATGATAGTGCTGTTCCATCAAGGCAGAATGATCCCTCTCCCCCTCAAAAAGCTTTTTACAATGAAAGCTATAAAGCGCTAGATTTATTAACAGTTTCCATTTCAAGAGAGGCACTATTTGTGTGGCAGTAAAACTGCGCTTTAATGCAAATGCAGCACTTCAAGCCTGTTTTTCTAATGCCTTCACAACTCCTGTAAATAATGCATCCCTGGATGGCATCCTTCATTTTTAAACAATTTTGGCAACCTAGTTCAAGTTGTAAAACTGCAAGTGTACCTCCTTTAACATAATGATAGTTTTGCAAACACTCGAGAATTTGCCAATATGCTTTTCTAAATCTGATTGCTGTTTCATTGCAAACTGAGAATACACTTCAGTGAGTTTCACCCCCAACCAAGAAGGTCAGGACAACAGAAAAATGTGGATATATTACAATGAAATTTAAACTGATAAAACTGTTTCATGAAGTTCACAAGAACTGTATCCAAGTTTTGAAAGTAGTATGAGAAACTTCTTTATTTCCATACCCCATGATAGATCTCTGAATCCAACAGGTACTCATTGAACTATTATTGTATCTTAAGGAAAGAATCCAGGTTTCTTGCATTGCAGGTGGATTCTTTACCAACTGAGCCACTATGGGAGCCCTGGAAAACAGAAGTGGGTAGCCTATTCCTTCTGCAGGGTGTCTTTCCATCCCAGAATTTGAGCCAGAGTCTCCTGCATTGCAAGCAGATTCTTTACCAGCTAAGCTACCAGGGAAGCCCAAAGAGACCTAATTCAGCCTTATTATAATCTTGATTTACTCTTCATATTTGCTTTAAAAAAATATCAAAACTCAGTGTATTGGTTTAAAGAGTAAAATATTGCAATGCTCAAAATGTTTATTACTTTGCAAATAAGAAATTTCTTCTTGTTGAGCACCTAAGGATTATTTTCAAATTAAACTTCATGAAAAGAAGAATAACAAATTTTGAGAAAAATGAAAGTCTCTCCAAAAGTAACATTGCCTGGCTTGGATTAGGACATGCCTATAACTCTGGACTAGGACTTGAACTGAGAAGAAATGATAGGTGTTATGTTTTATTCATAAAACAATAATTCTATGATAGTATGTTAACAACAGAGGAAAATACATCAAATACTCAATTTGCTGAGAAATTGAGTTATGGTAGGATTGTTCAGAAAAGAAATCTATAAGCTAGACATAGTAGAGTGAGAGAATTTGGAAGTAGGAAGTCATAACCATGAACTCTACTGCTTTTCCTTAGATTGCTTAGGTGTCATTTTGTTACCAAGTCCAAGCTCATTCTGCTTGCTTTGTGACAGGCCAGTGATTTGGAGTTGAGGAGTTGAGGCAAGGGATAAGACTTTATTCAGAAAGCTGGCTGACCAAGAATGTGGCAGACTCATGTCTCAAAATAACCATCTTATCAGGGTCTGGATGCCAGGTTCTTTTATAGATTAAAGATGGGGAAGGCAAGGAAACAAAATAAAAAGGTCATTAATCTTGCAACTATTTCCTAGATTGGTAAGCTTCAAGCATGGGATGTATTAATTTCTTCCTTCTCCTGCCAACTACAGGTGGACAGGATTCTGAACAAAAGCACTTTAGTTTAAAAGGCAGAAAGGTAGGATTCTTTGAATCAGGCCATTATGTATGATTATAATAACAAAATCAACAAAAAACAAGTCAAATAAATAGATCCAACAGGGAGTCAAAATTTGCTTTTCCTTGAAACAATTTTTAGTCTTTGTTTGGTTGTTATTTCAAGTGTCAGACAAACCAATTAAAAATAACTTAGACAATAAAGAAGACCTATCAACGCATATGCCTGGAAGGTCCATGTTTTAAAAGTTTAGCTCAGGAGGAATGTTAGGGGGCTTCCCTGGTAACTCAGCTGGTAAAGAATCCACATGCAATGCAGGAGACCACAAGTCAATTCCTGGGATGAGAAGATCCCCTGGAGAAGGGAATGGCTACCCACTGCAGTATTCTTGGGCTTCCCTGGTGGCTCAGACAGTAAAGAATCCTCCTGCAATGCAGGAGACCTGGATTTGATCCCTGGGCTGGAAAGATCCCCTGGTGAAGGGAATGGCTACTACCTACTCCAGTATTCTTGCCTGGAGAATTGCATGGACAGAGGAGCCTGGCAAGCTACGGTTTGGTTCTTGGAGTTGCGAACAGTTGGGCAAGATTGGGGAGCTTTTACTTTCACTTTCACAGGAATGTCAGGGGAATCTCTGCTGTACATTTTTATAAAGTCAGGTGATTACCAAACCGAACATGGATCAGCTTGCCCAACATGCGGCCAAGTCAATCTGTGACACTGAATAGGAGAGAAGGAAAGTACAGCATTTATTTTCTGGGCACCAGCAAGGAGCATGGACAGCTCATGTGCAAAAGACCCAAACTCCCTCTTGGCTTTCAGGGAAGGATTTTTTAAAGGCAACATTTGAGGTGAGGGTTACAGAGTGTAACCCAACACTTTCTTCTGATTGGTTGATGGTGTTGTAACAAGATGATGTTTTGGGAATCTTAATCATTAACTTCTAGCTCCATCCAGTCTGCAGTCTGTGTTCTTGTGGTTAGCATATACTCAACATTCTCCACTGGATAGGTGTCTTAACTTCTATAGAACAACTCAAAGACTGGGTCAGATTATTATGTATATCCATTGAGGAAGAGCTATGAGTTCTATGATTCTGTTTTATTGTGGAACTTTTGTTTAAACTTTTATCATTTTTCTTACTCTAATGATTTTCCTTTGTTTTTTCTTTCCCTCACTTCTCTAGTCATTAACTATTTTAGTCTACTCTTTGCAGCTGGGTAAAGTCGAAAAGGAAGTATGAGTATTGGAGGGGTTTGTTCCCAGGATGAACTCACAAATTTCTACTGGGTTTCAGACTTCCTCCACACACAAATTTCCACAGGTTTTCAAAGTGGCTACAGCAATTCTAAGCTACACATTCATACAGGGAGCAAGACCGTCTCTGGTATAGGTGTTTAAAGAAATTTAATAGCACTGCATAACATGGAATCTTTAGCACAATTTCCTTACATAAATATTATATGGCTTCCCCTGAACAAATTATTGAGGACAAGAACCAATTATATATAGACAGACAGATAGATAGATAGATAGATAGATAGATGGACTCCAACCACTTTTTCTAAATCAAATTCCATGGAGAACTGGACAGCATAATCCTTATTGGCCTTTAGTAAAGCTAGGCCCACCTCTTATACTTGGGTCATGTCAGTTTCTTCTGAAGCACTCAAGAAATGTGGGGTAAAGGAAGCTAATAGAAGATAATTCTCAGTACTTAGGAGGAGCTGGACATTGGGAAACATGCTGGGTAAACAACCAAGAAATTTTCACTATTTGTAAGCTTTTCTCCTCAAGATAAAATATCTTCTTATTGCCATTTAAACAGCAACATTTATGACAATTCACCTGACTTAGCCATTTATTTCACTATATTAATGTCTTTTTCCCAGATATCTGGTGCTATGCCTGTGGGACTTTTGTTTATTTGACATTTCATGTTTATTGATACTGCAATCAGCTGTAAAGCTTTTGCCCAGCTAGTCATATGTTCTTTCCAGTCTCTTCTTTCTGGTCACATATACTCCCCTCATCTAAGCTGTGAATATCAGGATAAAGAATAAAGACTTTTATTATAGATTTGTTTACCTTGTGAAAGCAAATGTAACAACCAATTGACATTACAATTGCCCATTAAAAATTCTACCCACTCATTTTTATTATTCCTCAGTTAAGATATACAATTTACTGCATTCTCTGCTGTTCAGACATGTGTCATTGCATATCCAAACTACATTGTTTTATCTTTGCAAGGAGTATTTGTTACCATACTGAAATGGCAAGACATTTCAATGAAAATTTCGTAAGTCTCAATTCATTATTAGATACCATCTCCAATTAGCTATAATTTACCTTTTAAATGGTTTGCAAACTATTTAATGTGGATGAAAGTGAAAGTCACTCAGTTGTGTGTGACTCCTTGCAACCCCATGGACTATACAGTCCATGGCATTCTCCAGGCCAGAACACTGGAGTGGGTAGCCTTTCCCTTCTCCAGGGGATCTTCCCAACTCAGGCATCGAACCCAGGTCTCCTGCATCACCGGTGGATTCTTTACCAACTGAGCTATGAGGCAAGTCCTTATTGTGGGTAGTGGTATATTATAACCTACAGAAAGTTAATACTAACTGACTGAAATTGGTTCAGGATCAACCTGGCACCTGGTAATCGTGAGATGTCTGTCTGTCTGTCTGTCTGTTCAACAGAAATGCCCCTTCCAGCTCACCTGCAGGTCCTGCCTCTTCTTTCTGGACCCCAGCCTGCCCAGCTGCACTTCTGCCCCTGCTGCAAGGGCCCTCTTCCTGCATTCTCCACACCGCTACCTCCTGTCTCCTTGGACCCAAGTTGCGATATTTTTAGGTGTTTAAACATGTCCTTCAATCCTTGGTCTTTCCCATGCTGTGGCCACTTCCTGGAATCATTAAATGGTTTTTAACTCTGGCTGCACATTGGAATCTGATACTACTTTTAAAAATCTCAGCCAACCAGCACTCAAGACAAATTAAATAATAACATCAGGAGGGTGAGGCCCATGTAACAGTAACTTTTTTTAAAGTTTCCCAAGTGAGTTCATTGTCCAGCTAACACTGAATACTCCTTCATCCTCTCAACTCTTGATTCTCTTCCACATCTGCACCAGTTTAAGATGTACCTCACTGGTTTTGATTTTCTATCCCAGGTTAAACCCTTTCTCAATGGAATGGGTAATAGAAATAACCACTACCTTCAAGCAACGTCCTACCTGGACCCATGTTGTGTATAATGAAGTTCCTGTAATAATTCAGCAATTGTTGATTCTAGATTATTGAGACCTATAACTTTTACCTTGCAAATAAACAACATTATTGCTTAAAGCAAATGGATGATTATTTTTTTCTTTGCAGGTTAAAATAAGTCTTGTATAAATGTTAGTTTCAAGTAATTTTGCATTGCACACACAAATTCACACCTATATATACAAATAAAATTGTAATACATTTTAGTTAGGCATAGTAACATTTGGAAAGACAGCAGCAGAATGACTAATGGGACATGAAATGTCAAAATACAGGTGGATGCAAATCAGAACCTGGTATTTGCCCCAAGTGGTAGGAACAGAATGTGATTAGAGATTTAAATTAATTTGGAAAGTTATGGTGTAGGATTTCATCTAGTTATTCCTTAATGAGTTCTTAATTAATAAAAATCACATTAACCAGAATGGTCCTTTCCTTTAATCGAATCTGAGAGTTTGATTACTTTTGGCTTCAAGTTAAAATTTAATTTTTAAACCAGTTATTATAATTCTTAACTCTCAGACTGCCCAGTTCTAAATATCAGATGCTGAAGCATGCCTTAATTATCTAATTGGTGTTAACACATAGTGCGGTGACAGACACATAGTAAATATCTGATGAATATGGTTGAATGGTTTCATATTTAAGCAAAATAAAATCTTTGCCATCAAATGGAAAAAGGAAGCCAAAACTGAAAAAAAATATATACTTGTTATATGTAAGGAAAATAAATTTATTTTCAAACAAATATATCTTTATCATACAATGCATTGATGACGTACTTAAAGTGTATAAAATACTATTATAATTTGATTCATGAAAGATTAAAATAGTCTTGTTTTAGATTTTTACCATATTATGTTAAGCTTATAATTTTTTATATTTCTGTAGACTAATAAGGTTTTAGTGATTTAATTTTTTCAACTTTATTGAGATGTAATTGACAAATAGTTATAAAATGTTCAAAATACATGACATGATGATTTGATATATGCATACACTGTGAATGGTGGCCCAGTGATAAAGACTCTCCCTAGGTTAGGAAGATCCATTCAAAGAGGAAATGGCAGCCCACTCTAGTATTCTTACTTGGAAAATCCCATGGACAGAGGAGACTGGCAGGCCACAGTCCATGGGGTCACAAAAGAGTTAGACATGACTTACAGACTGAACAACAACAATGTAAACCATACAATAATTGCATCAGCAAATTAATTAACAAATCTATCACCTCACATATTTCGTATTTACTTTTTTTTTTTTGGTGAAAATATTTGTTTTGCTATCTTAACAAATTTCAAATATACAGTGCTGTGTTAGCAGCTATAATCAACATGCTATAAGTAGATCTTAAGACCTAATTTATCTTATGACTGAAAATATGTATCCTTTTCAACCTCTTCCTATTTCTTTTTCCCATTAGCCCTTGGCAACCACTTTCTACTCTCTGTTTCTATGCATTTAACTTTTGTTTTTGCTTAAGTCAACTCCACATATAAGTGATACAAAAGAGTGGTGTCTTTTTCTGGCTGATTTTATTTAGTCTTAAGGTTCATTCATGATGTTTCAAATACAGGATTCCACCCTATTTAAAGGATGAATAGCATTTCATATATTTCATACAGGCAATTCTTTATCAACTCAGCTATCAGGGAAGCCCCATATATATCATATATTATTGATCCATTCATATGATGACAAACACTTAGATTGTTTCCATATCTTGGCTATTGTGCAAGTCTGCAATGAACATGAGAGTATAGTTCTCTCTTCAAGATAATAGGATAAGTTATCTGTTAACGTTTGTTATATGTTATCATACCATAGGATGTGTTCCCAGAAGTGAAATTGATGCATCTTATAATAGTCCTAATTTCCTCAGAACTCCCCACACTGATTTTCATATGGTAATACCAATTTGTTGTTGTTGTTCAGTCACTAAGTCATGTCCAACTCTTTGTGACCCCATGTACTGCAGCAAGCCAGGCTCTTCTATCCTAAACTATCTCCTGGAGTTTGTTCAAATTCATGTCCATTGAGTCAGTGATGCTATCTAACCATGTCATCCTCTGCCTCCCTCTTCTCCTGTTGCCTTCAGTCTTTCCCAGAATCAGAGTCTTTCCAGTATTCCCACTTACGGTGCAGAAGAGTTCTCTTTTCCCCATATCCTTGCCAACACTTATTTTCTATTTTTTGATAATAGCCATTCAGATGGGTATGAAACAGTATTTATCTCATTGTGGTTTTGGTTTGTATTTCCCTAATAATGATGTTGAACACCTTTTTATGTACCTGTTGGCCACCTGTGTATCTTTTTTGGAAAAATGTCTATTAAGTTATTCTGCCCAAGTTTTAATTGGATGGTTTGTTTTATTTTAGTGATATTTTAGTGATATTAGCTTTTAATCAGATGTAAAATTTGCAAATTTTTTTTTTTTTTTACCACTCAGTAGTTTGCTTTTTTATTTTCTTTATGGTTCTTTTGCTGTGAAGACGTGATTTAGTTTGAAATAGTCCTAGTAGTTGACTATTTCTTGACACCTTTGCTTTTGGGGTCAATTAAATCATCAAAACCCACATAAGGGAACTTATCACCAATGTTTTCTTCTGGGATTTTTATAGTTTATAGTCTTACATCTAAGTCTTTAATCCACTCTGTGTTAATTTTTATGTTTGATATAAAGTAGTAGTCCATGTCTTTTCTTTGCATATGGCTGTCCATTTTTTTTTTTTTTTAACACTGTTAATTGAAGAGACTGTCCTTTTCCCATCATATGGAATGTTCTCTAAACATTTGGTAAAGTCATCTAGTCTAAACTATAATTTAAGTCCAATGATTTTCAGCCTGGATGATCTATCCATTTTTAAAAGTGTGGTGTTGAAATACCTACTATTATTATATTGTCTATTTTTCCCTTCAGATTAGTTAGTATTTGCTTTAAAAATGTAGATGTTCCTATGTTGAGTACCTAAATACTCCACATGTTATATTGTCTTCTTGAATCGCCCCCTTCATTGTTATGTGATTCCCTTTGTTTGCTGTTAAAGTCTTTGTTTTAAAATCTATTTGCTTCTAATCTGAATATTATTATATCATTTTTTTTTCATTTTATGCAATATCTTCTTCCATCTTTTAATTTTCAATTTGTGTGTGTCTTTGGATCCAGAGTGAGTCTCTTGTAGGATTGTTGTAGATAGATTGTGGGGTTTTAATCCATTCAGCCACACTGTTCCTTCAGTTGGAATATTATAAAACAATTATTGATAGATCTGTACTTATTGCCATTTTAAAAACTATTTTCTGATTGATTTTGTGTTCTTTTCTGTTCATTTTTTCTTTTAGAGGTTTGCATTATGGTTTGAGTTACCCTAGAGTTATGTTTGGGTACCTTTCTCTTTAATTTCTGTGTATCTATGGTAGGTGTTTTGTTTGTGGTTACCATGAGGTTTATGCATATATATATATATATAGTTATTGATTTTAGGCTAATAGTCACTTAAGTTTTAATGCATTCTAAAAGCACTACATTTTTATACCCTCTTCTCACATTTCATGAGATTCCCTGGTGGCTCAGATGGTAAAGCATCTGCCTGCAATGCGGGACACCCACATTTGATCCCTGGGTTGAGAAGATCTCCTGGAGAAGGGAATGGCTATCAATCCAGTATTCTTTCTTGGAGAACACTATGGACAGAGGAGCCTGGTAGGCTACAGTCCATGGGGTCACAAAGAGTCGGACACAACTGAGAGACCATCGTTTTCACTCACTGTTCATGGTTTTAATATCATATTTTACATCTTTTCACTTTGCGTGTCCCTTAATTGCTCATTACATTGATAATTGGTTTTAAGACTTTGTCTTTTAACCTTTATACTTCCTTTTAAAGTGATTGATTCTTTATAATGCATTTGCTTCTAAAAGTGACATTTTTCTTTCTTTTTTTTAGTTTTTATTTATTTTTTATAAATTTATTTATTTTAATTGAAGGTTAATTACGTTACAATATTGTATTGGTTTTGTCATACATCAACATGAATCTGCCACAGCTATACACATGTTCCCCATACTGAACCCCCCTCCCTCCTCCCTCCCTGTACCATCCCTCTGGGTCAAAAATTTCGAGTTATGTCCTTTGTTTTTTGTTTGAGGAAGACCCTTTAACCTTTCTGCTTAGTCTAGTTTAGTGGTAACGAATTCCTAGTTTTTTGCATGTATGGGAAACTGTTTACCTCTTCTTTATCTGAATGGTAGCATCACCAAATGGAGCAGTCTTGATTTTAAAGTTTTTTTTTTTTTTTTTTTTTTTAGCACTTTTAATATATCATGCTATTCCCTTATAACTTGTAAAGCTTCTGCAGAAAAAAATATGCTAAAAACAGTACTGGGTTTCCTTTGTATATGACACATTATTTCTATCTTGGTACCTTTAAAATTTTCTTTAATTCATGCCATTTTGATTATGATATGTCTTTGTGTGAATCACTTTGTGTTTATTTTATTTAGGATTTTTGTGCTTCCTGGAGCTGGATATGTGTTTTCTGCCCCATGTTAGGAAAGTTTTCTACCATTATTTCTTTAATTAATTTCTATACCATTTTCTTTTTTATCCTTTTGGAACCTGTATAATGGGAATTTTAGTACACTTGATGTTTGCCCAGAAGCCCCTTAAATTATTCTCATTAAAAATAATAGTAATAAACTTTTTTTTTTTTTTTCTGCTACTCGGATTGACTAATTTTCACTACTTTGACTTCTAGGTAACTTATGCATTCTTCAAGTTTCCTTCACTTTTCTTTGTCTTTTGTTTTTTTGTTTATGTTTTTCCCCAATTTTCCATCTCTTTTCTGAAATTCTCATGCCCCATCATTCTTCTCCTGAGTTCCACTAACCTCTTTATGACTGCCACTTTAAATTATTTATGTGGAGGGAGGAGTCAAGATGGCAGAATAGGAGGATATGGAATTTGTCTCTCATCACAAGTGGATCAAGAATACATGTACAAATGGAACACATTATCACAGAGCACCTGCTGAACATTAATGGAAAACTTGCAGACACCTTAAGGGTAAGAAAAAATCTCCTTGTAAACCAGATAGGATGAAAGAAAGAAAAAAAGTAAGAGGAATCAGAGAAAGGACCAGCACCTCTGGCAAAAGCCTTATGGTAAGGAGAGATTCCCACACTCAGAAAAGCCTCCTCATGATGGCCAAATCAGATAAGACAGAAAGGGACCTTTGGGGGATTGAAGGAGGACACATTGGACCGTCTGTGAAAGGTATGTCAAAGCTCCAGTGCTGCACACCTCACACCAACAACCGGCAAGGCAGGGAACACAGCCCCACCTATCACCAACCAAGCTGCCTAAAGTCATACAAAGTTCACAGACACCCCACAGCATGCCCATCAAATAGAAAAAAATCTCAATTCCATCCACCAGAGTGCAGGCACCCACACCTCCCAACAGGAAGCCTGTACCGGCACCTGGACAAATTTCACCTGTCAAATACCAGACAGTAGAAGCAAGAGGAAGACTATGAAAAGGAGGCCACTGAGACAATAAAGAAATGTGTAGCAAGCAAAGGATCAAGGTAAAAACCTACAATACCAGATAAATGAAAAAGAAATTGGTAAACTGTCTGAAAAAGAATTGAGAGTAGTGATAATAAAGATGGTTCAAGATCTTGGAAGAAGAATGGAGTCATGAATTGAAATGATACTAAAAATGTTTAACAAGAACCTAGAAGAACTAAAGAACAAACAGTGGTGTACAACACAGTACCAGAAATGAAACATACTTAAGAAGGAATCAGTAGTAGAATAACTCAGGCCAAAGAATGGATAAGTGAGCTGGAAATAGATTGGTAGAAGTAACTGCTGAGAAGCAGAAGAAAGAAAAAAGGAATAGAAAGAAGTGACAACAGTCTCAGAGACGTCTGGGACAACATTAAACACATCAACATTCAAATCATAGGGGTCCCAGAAGAAGAAGAGAAAACAGAAGATGTCTGATAAAATATTTAAATAGATTATAGTTTAAAAAGAAAAGAAAAGAAAATTCTCTAACATGGTAAAGTAGATAGTTACCCAGGTCCAGGAAGTGCAGAGATTGCCATACAGGATAAGCCCAAAGAGAAACAAGGTGAGATTCACATTACTTAAATTAACAAAAATTAAATACAAAGAAAAATGTTAAAAGCAGTAAGGACAAAGCTTCCCTGGTAGCTCAGTGGGTAAAGAATCTGTCTGCAATGCAGTAGACCCAATTCAATCCCTGGGTCAGGAAGATCCCCTGGAGAAGGGATAAGCTATCCACTCTAGTTTTCTTGGGCTTCCTGGGTGACTCAGAAGGTAAAGAATCCATCTGCAATGCATGACACCTGGGTTTGATCCCGGGGTTGGGAAGAACTCCTGGAGAAGGGAAGAGCTATCTACTCCCAGTATTCTTGTCTGATAATTCCATGGACAGAGGAGCCTGGCAGGCTATAGTCCACAGGATCACAAAGAGTTGGACATAACGGAGTGACTTTCACTTTCACTTTCAAGGGCAAAGCAACAAATAACATGAAGGGAATGCCCATAAGGCTATCAACTGATTTTTCAGCAGAAACTCTGCAGGCCAGAAAGGAGTGTCAGGATATATTTAAAGTGATGAAAGGGAAAAATCTACAACCAATAAAACTCTACCCAGTGAGGCTCTCATTCAGATTTGACAGAGAAATCAAAAGCTTTACAGACAAATAAAAGTTTAGAGACTTCAGCACCATCAAACCAGCTTTACAGCAAATGCTAAAGGAGCCTCCTTAAGGCAGTAAACACCAGAGAAGAAAATGACCTAAAAAACAGACCAGAAACAACTAAGAAAATGCAATAGGAACATGGATATTGGTAATTACCTTAAATGTAAATGGATTAAATGCTCCAACGAAATGACTGGCTGAATTGATACAAAAACAAGACCCGTATGTCTTAACAGTTGTGTGGGGAAAACTGGACAGTTACATGTAAGAAAATGAATTAGTCATTATTTAACACAAAAACAACTTCAAAATGGATTCAAGTCTTAAATGTGAGATTAACACTATAAAACTGATAGAGGAAAGCAGATAGAGTACTCTCTGAAATAAATCAGCAGTATCTTTTTCAGTCCCTCTCCCAGAATAATGGAAATAAAAATAAACAAATAGGGCCTACTTAAAATCAAAAGATTTTGAAGAACAAAGGAAACAATAAACAAAATGAAAAGACAACCACAAATTGGGGGAAATTATTTGCAAATAATGTGACCTACAAGGCGTTAGTCTTCAGAGTTTACAAACAGTTTATGATGCTTAAAAGCATCAAAACAACCAAATCAATCAAAAAAGGTAGATAAGACCTAAGTAAACATTTCTCCAAAGAAGACACATAAATGGCCAAGAGGTACATGAAGAGATGTTCAAAATTACTAATTATTATAGAAATGCAAATCAAAATTACAAAGGGATATCACCTCACACCAGCCAGAATAGTTATCATCAAAAAATCCACAAATATTAATTGCTGGAGAGAGAGTGTAGAGAGAAGGGAACCCCCTTACACTGTTTATGGGGATGTAAATTGGTACAGCCACTATGGAAAATAGTATGGAGATTCCTTAGAACAATTTTTTTTTTTAAAGCTACCATATGACCCTGCAATCCCACTCCTGAGCTGGGAAAAAAACATGATCTGAAAGGATACCTGCACCCCAATATTCGTTGCAGCACCGTTTACAATAGTTCAGACATGGAAGTAACCTAAATGCCCATCGACAGAAAGGATAAAGTTGTGGTACGTACATACAGTGGAATATTACTAAGTCATTAAAAGGAATGAAAAATGTTATTTACGGGGATGGACCTAGAGAGTGTCATATTGAGTAAAGTAAGTGAGACAGAGAAGAATAAATATCTCTAATTTCTCTTATATGTGAAATTTTAAAAGAAATAATATAAATATGCTTACTTACAAAACCAAAAGAGACTCATAGAGTTAGAGAATGAACTTATGGTTGCTGGAGGAAGGGATGGAGGAAGGAATAGTTATGGAGTTTGGGATGGACATGTACACACTGCTGGAATTAAAAAAAAAATCAACAAGGACCTACTGTATATCACATTAATTCTCTTCAGTGTTATATGGCAGCCTGGATGGGAGGGGAGTCTGGGGAGAATGGATATGTGTATATGTATGGCTGAGTCTCTTTGCTATTCATCTGAAAATATCACAAAATTGTTAATTGGCTAAACATAATAAAAAGTTTAAAAAAAAACAAAAACAAACCCATCTATATGCTGTCTACAAGAGACCTACTTTAGACCTAGGGACACATACAGACTGAGAGGGGATTGTAAAAAAATATTCCATGGAAATGGAAATGAAAAGAAATCTGGAGTAACAATACTCATATCAGGCAAAATAGACTTTAATATAAGATTGTTACAAGAGACAACATAATGATCAATGAATCAGTCCAAGAAGATATAACAATTGTAAATATTTACACACCCAACATAAGATCACTTTGATAGATAAGATAAATGCTTACAGACAGAAAAGAGGAAATCAACAGTAACACTATATAGTGGGGGTCTTTAACACACCACTTACACCAATGGATAAATCACCCACATTGAAAATTAATAAGGTAGCACAACCTTAACACGTTAGACAAGGTAGACTTGATATTTAGAACTGATATTTATAGGACATTCCATTTGAAAGCAGCAGTATACACTTTCTTCACAAATGTATGTGGAACATTCTCCAGGATAGATCACATCTTGTATCACAAATCAGGCCTCAGTAAATGTAATAAAATTTAAATCATATCAAACATCTTTTCTGACCACACTGCTGACACTAGATATCAATTATAGGGAAACAGCTATAAACACGCAAACATATGGAGATTAAACAATATGTCTCTAAATAAATAACAGTTTTCTGAAGAAATAAAAGGGGAAATCAAAAAATACCTAGAAACAAAGGACAATGAAAACATGATTATTCAAAATCTATAGGATGCAGCAAAAGCAGTTCTAAGAGGGAAGTTTATAGTAGTCCAATCCTACCTCAAGACACAAGAAATCTTAAACAAAAAACCTAACTTTACATCTAAGGAAAAAGAGCAAGAAGAAAAAAACAGAAATCCAAACTTAGTAGAAGGAAAGAAATAAAAAAAGATCACATCAGGAATAAATGAACCTGGAAAAGGAAAACAAGAGCAAAGATCAGTGTAACTAAAAGTTGATTCTTTTTGAGAAGCTAAACAATATGACAAACTTTTAGCCAGAGCCATCAAGAAAAAAGGAAGAGGACTCAATAAAATTAGAAATGTAAAAGGAGGAGTTATAAGTGACACCACAGAAATATGAAGGATCATAAGAAACTACTACAAGTAACTGCATGCCAGTAAAATGGACAATATGGAAGAAATAGACAGGTTTTTCCATGACTAAATGAGAAAGAAGTGGAAAATATGAATAGACCAAGTACAAGTAATGAAATTGAAACTGCAATTAAAAATCTTCCAACAAACATCTGTGTCTCTTTTGCTGTCTTGCATGCAGGGTTATCGTTACCATCTTTCTAAATTCCATATATATGCATTAGTATACTGTATTGGTGTTTTTCTTTCTGGCTTACTTCACTCTGTATAATCGGCTCCAGTTTCATCCACCTCATTAGAACTGATTCAAATGTATTCTTTTTAACGGCTGAGTAATACTCCGTTGTGTATATGTACCACGGCTTGCTTATCCATTCATCTGCTGATGGACATCTAGGTTGCTTCCATGTCCTGGCTATTATAAACAGTGCTACGATGAACATTGGGGTACACGTGTCTCTTTCAATTCTTGTTTCCTTGGTGTGTATGCCCAGCAGTGGGATTGCTGGGTCATAAGGCAGTTCTATTTCCAGTTTTTTAAGAAATCTCCACACTGTTCTCCATAGTGGCTGTACTAGTTTGCATTCCCACCAACAGTGTAAGAGGGTTCCCTTTTCTCCACACCCTACAAGCAAGCATTTATTGCTTGTAGACTTTTGGATCACAGCCATTCTGACTGGCGTGAAATGGCAAAACCAATACAATATTGTAAAGTAAAATATTTTATATATATATAATAAATAAAAAAAGACAAAAAAAAAATCTTCCAACAAACAAAAGTTCAGGACAAGATGACTTCATAGGCAAATTCTATCAATCATTTAGAGAAGAGGTTAACACCTATCATTCTAAAACTATTCCAGAAACTTGCAGAGAGGAGAAGACTCCCAAGCTCAATCTATGTGGCCACTGTCATAATGATACCAAAACCAGACAAAGGTACAACACAATGAGAAAAGCACAGAGTAATGTCACTGATGAATACAGATGCAAAATCTTCAACACAATACAAGGAAACGAAATTCACCAACACATTAAAAATATCTGACACCATGGTTAGGTGGGATTTATCCCAGGGATGCAAGGATTCTTCAATATGTTAATTAATGTGATATTAGCAAACTGAAGAATAAAAATGATATAACTATCTCAATGACAAAATTCAGCAATACCTATTTATGATAAAATCTCTCTATGAAGTGGGCATAAAGGGGACCTTCCTCAGCAATAAAGGTCATATCTGACAAATCCACAGCAAACATTATTTTCAATGGTGAAAAATTGAAAGCATTTCCTCCAAGATCAGGAACAAGACAAGGGTGTCCACTCTTGCCACTTGTATTCATTATAGTTTAGGAAGTCCTAGCTACCCCAATCAGAGAAAAAAAAAAAGAAATGAAGGAAATCCAAGTTGGAAAAGAAGAAGTAAAACTATAACTGTTTGCAGATGACATACTATACATAGAAAACCATAAAAATATCACCAGAAAACTATTAGAGCTGATCAATGAATTTAGTAAGGTTGCAGGATACAAAATTAATACACAGAAATCTCTTGCATTTCTATACAGTGTCAATGAAGGATCAGAAAGATAAATTAAGGAAATGGTCCTATTTATCATCACAACAGAAAGAATGAAATGTCTGTGAATAAAGCTACCTTGCGGAGACAAAATATTGTACACAGAAAGCTATAAGATATTGATGAAAGAAATCAAATATGACAGAAACAGGTGGAAGAGTATATCATGTTCTTGCATTAGAAGAATAAATATTGTGAAAGTGTCTATAATTCAAGTGCTTCAGTATAGTCAGTTTCAATATAGCCCCTATCACACTAGCAATGGCATTTTTCACAGAATTAGAAAAAAAAAATTACAATTCATATGGAAACACAAAAGACCCCAAATAACCGAAGTAATCTTGAGTAAGAAAAATGGGGCTTGAGGATTGAGGAATGAAGCTCCTGACTTCAGAATATGCTTTAAAACTACAATAATTAAAACAATGTGGTACTGGAACTGAAAAACACAAGGAAATACAAACAATTGGAACAGGGTAGAAGCCTAGAGATAAACCCACATGTCTAGGGTCACCTGCTGCTGCTGCTGCTGCTGCTGCTGCTAAGTCGCTTCAGTCTTGTCCAACTCTGTGCAATCCCGTAGACCTCAGCCCCCCAGGCTCCCCCGTCCCTGGGATTCTCTAGGCAAGAACACTGGAGTGGGTTGCCATTTCCTTCTCCAATGCATGAAAGTGAAAAGTGAAAGGGAAGTTGCTCAGTCGTGTCTGACTCTTAGCAAACCCATGGACTCCAGCCTACCAGGTTCCTCCACCCATGGGATTTTCCAGGCAAGAGTACTGGAGTGGGGTGCCATTGCCTTCTCCCTAGGGTCACCTAATTTATGACAAAGGACGCAAGAATATACAAGGGAGAAAAATGCAGTCTCTTCAATGATTGATGCTGGGAAAACTAGATAGCTGTGTGTAAAAAAAGTGAAATTAGATCACTTTCTAATACCATACACAAAAATAAAAAAGAATCAAAAACCTAAATGTAAGACTGGACACTATAAAACGCTTAGAGGAATGCATGGATAGAACACTCTTTGACATAAACTGCAGCAAGATCTTTTTTTGACCCACCTCCCTGATTAATGAAAATGAAAACAAAGATAAGCAAATGGGACTTAATTAAACTTAAATGTTTTGCACAGCAAAGTAACCATAAAAAGATGAAAAGACAACCCTCAGGATGGGAGAAAATATTTGCAAATGAAGCAACTGACAAGGGATTAATTTCCAAAATATACAAACCATTCATGCAGCTCAATATCAAAAAAAGAAACAACACAATCCAAAAATTAGTATAAGCCGTAATTAGACATTTCTCCAAAGATGACATTCAGATGGTCAACAAACACATGAAAAGATACTCAGCATCGCTAATTATTAGAGAAATGGAAATCAAAACTACAATGAGTTATAGCCTCACACCAGTCAGAAAATATACAGACAATAATTTCTGGAGAAGGTGTGGAAAAAGGGAAATCCTCCAACACTGTTGGTGAAAATGTAAATTGGTACATCCACTGTGGAGAATAGTAACGACGTTCCTTAAAAAAACGAAGAGAGAAATATCATATGACCTAGCAATCCCTCTCTTGTTCATATGCCCAGAGAAAACCATAATTCAAGAAGATACATGGACCCCAATTTTACTGCAGCACTATTTACAATAAGCAAGACATAGAAGCAACCTAAATATCCATCAATAGAAGAACAGATAAAGAAAAGATAGTACACATGTATAATAGAATATTACTTACCCATAATAAGGAACAAAATTGTGTCATTGCAGAGATGTAGGTGGTCCTAGAGACTGTCATACAAAGTGAGGTAAGTCAGAGAAAGACAAATACTTAATATCAATGTGTATATATGAAATATAGAAAAATAGTATAGATGACCTCATTTGCAAAGCAGAAATAGAGACACAGGTGTAGAGAACAAACATATGAATACCCAGATGGGAAAGGGGGTCTGAGAAAAATTAGGAGACTAGGATTGCCATATATATATATAGCCATTTATAAAATGGATAACTAATGAGAACCTACTGCATAGCACAGGGAAGTCTTAAAAGAAATAAAAGAAAATTAAAGTGAAAGACATAGAGAACACATTTGTGGTGGTCATGGGGGAGCTCAGGGTAGTAGAGGGATGGATCGTTTTATTCAGTAACTAAGTCGCGTCCAACTCTTTGTGACCCCATGGACTGCAGCATGATGGCTCCTCTGTCCTAAACTATCTCCAAGAGTTTTCTCAAATTCAAGCCCATTGAGTCAGTGATACTATATAATCATTGCATCCTCTGCTACATCCCCCTCCTGTTGCTTTCTCTCTTTCCCAGCATCAGGGTCTTTCCCATAAGTCGGCTCTTCCCACCAGGTAGCCAAAGTTTTGGAGCCTCAACATCAGTCTTTACAATGAATATTTACAATTGATTTTCTTTAGGATTGGCTGGTTTGATCCCTTGTAGTCCAAGCAACACTCAAAAGTCTTCTCCCTCACCAAAATTCAAAGGCATCAGTTCTTCGTTCTTGGACTAGCCTTCTTTATGATCCAGTTCTCACATCTGTACGTGACTACTGAGAAAACCATAGCTTTGACTATACTTATATTTGTCAACAAAGTGATGTCTGTGCTTTTAAAAATTATGTTTTGTTTTTTCATAGTTTTCCTTCCAAGGAGCTAGCATCTTTTAATTTCATGGATGCAGTCACTGTTTACAGTGATTTTGGAGTCCAAAAAAATAAAACCTGTCACTGCTTCCTCTTTTTCCCCTTCTATTTGTCACGAAGTATTGGGACCCGATACCATGATCTTAGTTTAATGTTGAGTTTCAAGCAAGCTTTTTCACTCTCCACTTTTATCTCCATCAAGAGGCTCCTTAGTTCCTCTTCGCTTTTTTGTGATTAGAGTGGTGTATTTTGCATATGTGAGGTCCTTGATATTTCCCCAGGCAGTCTTGATTCCAGCTTGCAATTTATCCAGCCCAGTATTTTGCAGGATGTACTCTGCATAGAAGTTATACGAGATGGTTGACAATATTCAGGAGCCTGTTGTACTCCTTTCCCAATTTTGAAGCAGTCAGTTGTTCCATGGCTGGTTTTAACTGTTGCTCATTGACATGCATACAGGTTTCTCAAAAGATAGTTAGGGTGGTCTGGTATTCCCATCTCTTCAAGAATTTTCCACAGTTTGTTGTGATCCACACAGTCAAATGCTTTAGCAGTCAATAAAACGGAAGTAATTGTGGAATCCAATTACTTTCTCTATGATCCAGTGGATGTTGGCAGTTTGTTCACTGGTTCTTCTGCCTTTTCTAAACCCAGATTGTACATCTGGAAGTTCTCAATGCATGTACTGTTGAAGCCCAGCATGAAGGATTTTGAGCATAACCTTACTAGCGTGTGAGATGAGCACAACTGTATGGTAGTTTGAGCATTCTTTGGCATTGCCCTTTTTGGGGATTGGAATGAAAACTGACATTTTCCAGTCCTGTGGCTACTGTTGAGTTTTTCAAATTTTCTGGCATATGAGATGAGCACAACTGTATGGTAGTTTGAGCATTATTTGGCATTGCCCTTTTTTGGGATTGGAATGAAAACTGACATTTTCCAGTCCTGTGGCTACTGTTGAGTTTTTCAAATTTGCTGGCATATTGAGTATAGCACTTTATAAGCATCATCTTTTAGGATTTAAAATAGCTCAGCTGGATTTCTGTCACTTCCACTAGCTTCGTACATAGTAATACTTCCTTAGGCCCACTTAATTTCACACTCCAGGTTGTCTGGTTTAGGTGAATGATCGCACCACCACAGTTATCCAGGTCATTTTTTATTTAGTTCTTCTCTGTATTCTTGCAGGGTCTTCTTAGTCTCTTTTTGTTCTGTTTGTTCCTTACTGTTTCTATCCTTTATTATGATCATCCTTGCATGAAATGTTCCCTTGATATCTCCAATTTTCTTGGAGATCTCTAGTCTTTCCCATTCTATTGTTTTCCTCTATTTCTTTGCATTGTTTATGTAAGAAGGCTTCTTATCTCTCCTTGCTATTCTCTGAAACTCTTTCTGTTAGGTATGTCTTTTTCTTTATCCCTTGCCTTTCACTGTTTTTCTTTCCTCAGGTGTTTGTAAACCTACTCAGACAACCACTTTGCCTTCTTGCATTTCTTTTTCTTTGGGACGGTTTTGGTTTCTTTGAGGGATGGATTTTTTTGTTTGAAATTAATTGATGGAAACTATTATATATATATATATATATATATATATATATATATATAATGGGTAAGCAACAAAGTCCTACTGTATATCATAGGGAACTATATTCAATATACTATGATAAACCATAATGGAAAAAAAAACATGAAAAAAGAATGTATATATTATAAAGTATAACTGAATCACTTTACAGCAGAAATTAACACAATACTGTAAAGCAACTATATTTCAATAAAAGAAAAATTTTTTAAATGTTCTATGTGGAAAATTACCTCTTTCATTATTTATTTATTTATTTTTCCCTCTGAAGATTCTTCTTGTTCTTTAATTTGGAGCATGTTTCTCTGTCTTTTCATCTTGTTTACATTTATTTGTTGGTTTCTATGAATTAAGTGAAAACTTTACCTCTCCTGGACCTAATGTCTTGGCCTTGCATAGTAGTTTCTCCTATGTAGAGTGTGTGTCCTGGGTGGCATTTGCAGGTTATTAGGATATGAAGCATGTATAATCTAGAGTTTCCCTGGGGTGCACTGGATTCTAACGAGGCCACTTTTGTGGAAAGACTGAAGCAAGAGTGGACACGGGCTGGGGCTTTTCCAAGTGCCCCAAGATAAAGTCAAATTTGTTAGTGGAATTAATCATTCCATATCTAATATTGTAGACAAAACAACAGAACATACCTAATCATTAAAAATGTAGATGCAGAATAGTTAAGTTTATTATAAAATAGAAAATATTTTTAACATTTAACACGTGGAAATAAGAATATGAATATGAATAAGATGCTCTACTTGGGGACACACATGTGCAAACAGGAAAATTATACCAAAAGTTAGAAATAGAAATCTATAAATAAAATAATAAATTCTTCCTGGTTAATTTGAGAAAAGCCTCTTTGAGGAGGAACATTCAGGCTTTATATTGAAAGAATAGCAAGAATTGTCCAGTAATAAAAATCCCCAGCTGGAAGGGAAATCCATTGAAATAATAAAGGTAAAAACTCACAAGCATGGAAATGTGAGAACTTTGATGCTGCAGAAGTATGCTTCAAGAGGTGTGGAAGAAGGTATGTTGTAACCATGTATTTGAGTAAAAGCCAGTAGGTTTTGGATAATCAGAGCGATTTAACGGTAGCTGGAAACTGAAAACATGGGCCAGGCTCTGTGGTAAATATGTGGTACTTGACATCATTAATCTTCAGAACTATTGACGGTAAATATTATCATGACCTTTTTTGAAAGTCATGCTCTGAAAGTGTCAGTCACTCAATCGTGTCCAGCTCTGTGTGACCCCATGGGCTGTAGCCTGCCAGGCTCCTCCGTTGAGATTTTTCAGGCTAGAATACTGGAGAGGGTAGCCATTCCCTTCTCCAGGGGATCTTCCTGACCCAGGGATCAAACCCAGGTCTCCTGCATTGCAGGGGGCTTCTTTACTGTCTGAGCCCCTGGGGAAGCCCTATGTGCTGTTCCCCCCAGTGGGAGGAACCAGTGTTGAGAGAACTAGGTAAATCAGTCAGGGTCGCCCAGCTTATAACTGGTACAGCTGGGATGCAAACCTATGTGCTCTAAGCCCCCATGCCATGCTTTTAAACTCTGTCATAGTCCTTTTTCTTCTGATTTTCCTTTTCTGTCAGTTGCTTTTCATTTTTTCCCCTTTTCCCGTTTTCTTTTCCTCCATCTTATATATACATTAAATATTGGAATTCCCTAGAATTCCTTTTTTAATAGAGCTGAAGGGAAGTATATACATTTCTATGGAAAATGTATGTGAACTGTGCAAACATTGTACTTAAAAACAGAACTGTGTGTTAAAAAACCTGAATACATTCAGAAAATGTCATGATTTGATGATGGGCCTACAGTAAACTGTAGAATAAAATACAGAAAACGAGGTAAATAGCCTACAGGTACCCATCAAGCTGTTTAATTAGTGTGAGAATAAAATGATTAAAAATTTAAATTACTTCAGAAAGTTCTCAGGCAAATTCTCATTTCTATTTCTTTCTTAACGAGTCTTTAATTAGCTGAAATTACATTAGGGAAGTATCATGCCTTCTATACCTTTGCCAGTGTACAAAATACCGTTTTTATTCACAAACGATTGGTGTAAGTGGATAATGAAACATATTCCTCAAGAGAAAGGGAAATTGAAGTCTATTTAGTATTATTGAATATCAACTTGTGTATATTTTTTGGCTGAGCAAAATTAAACTCAATAGCAAGCAGGGGAAAATTTGGTTAGAAATGTTTCATGTTATGTTTGTTTTTCATAATTTCACTGCAAATACTTTAAGAGAAGAAGTGTAAAAACCATTTTATTATAAAGATTTCATGTATCTTTGTAATACTAGAATAAGCAAAGGAATTACTTATTATTCACATTAAAATTATCATCCTTGAAAATATAAAATAGGCACTAAGCTAAAATTGTACAATAACTTACTCTTTCTTCTATTCCAGAATCAAAGTAGATGCTACCTTTTTCATGGTTTATAAGAAACTGTGGTATAAGATAATTTTTAAACCAATGATTGCTTTGTCCTTATTTTTAAAGACAAGCACAGAAGAGGTCAGATTTTCTAAAATCTAATACAATAGTAAACAACTAAAAAAACTTAACAATTCTTGAGGTGATTTTAAGTATTTCAGTGCAATACCTAAGTGATTTACAATCATTAAAGTAATTTTGCTTTTAGATAAAATATATGATACATCTGATTGTAGTCCAGATGATTGTGACTCTTTGCATTTTTACAAACACAGAAAATATACAATAGGGACATTTATACTTGTGGTTGTGAAATCAAAACCTGTTTTAATAAACCTTAATCAGTCAGTACTCTTAAATTTTTGCAAATGTTAATAAAACAATATTTCCCTTTGTAATTAATGGAAATATAAGACATTTGATGCAAACCAAGGGAAAAATAAGTTACTGTTACTATAAGATATATAAAATCTCAAAGTGTAAATAGAAAAAAAAATGTGAAAATATTTTGATGGAGGAGCACATTTTCAAGGAAGCTATTATAAGTTAGATACATATTTAAGGACACTGTAGAAAAGCATCCCAACACTGAAAAGATAAAGCACCTTTCATATTTTACTTTAATAATGAGAAAAAAGATAAAATGACAGCTACCTATCTGGAATGTGATGTCAATGTTTAGCACTTTAGCATGAATTAAATTCTTGGTGGTATATAAAAGTAGATGGAAGAAGAGGACCAGTATCTCTTTAGTGCCTCCAGCATTGTAGGCATCTAAAAAATGCCTGGTCTCTTACCTAAATTATTCCATTTGACATATGCACTTTGTCTCAGGTGTTTTCACTCCAAATTGATCGATGAGAAAACAGCATCTAAGAAAGTTTGACAGCTTGCCTAAATCAAATATCCAGCAAATACAAAGTCAATATTTTCCCCTAGGACTCTGATAACAAAGGCCAGGTTCCTTTATGTTTGACAGTTTCCTCCTCTTCCCTAGTCGATGACTATGACAGTTGAGAAGCATTGGTCAACTGTTTGGTAGAATGTCACTGAATTCAAATCTGACTGATTTTTAATGAGAATTTTTAGTTAGAGATTTGGAAGGAAGATCATAGAAATGAAGTAGAATTTTCAACAGTCATATCATATAAAAAATACATTATGGCAGCATGATTTATCACAGTCTATGTTGACCTTCATTAATAAACACAATTTTTTCATCTGTAATGTTACTCACTTTTATGTTTTGAGTTTTTACTCTTAGGAATAAGAACATTATGCAGAGCCCATACTTACTAAGTGAGAAGTTATGAAAATATTTACATGAATTACTTGGCATTCTTCTGTACAAATCTGAACATCTTTGCTGTAGTTCAGTCCCTAAGTGGGGTGCAACTCTTCGTGACCCCAGGATTGCAATGCAACAGGTTTCCCTGTTCTTCAAAATCTTCCTAATTTTTCTCAAACTAATATCCATTGAGTAGTGTTGCCACAACTGTCTCATCCTCTGTGACCCTCTTCTCCTCCTGCCCTCAATTTTTCCCAGCATCAGGGTCTTTTCAAAAATAACTCAGCTCTTCACATCAGGTAGCCAGATTATTGGAGTTTCAGCTTTAGCATCAATCCTTCCAATAAACACTCAGGACCATCTCCTTTAGTATGGACTGGTTGGATCTCCTGGCAGTCCAAGGGACTCTCAAGAGTCTTCTCCAACACCACAGTTCAAAAGGATCAGTTCTTCAGTGCTCAAGCTTCTTAATGGTCCGACTCTCACATCCACACATAACTACTGGAAAAAACATAGTTTTGACCATATGAATTTTCACTGGCAAAGTGATGTCTCTGCTTTTTAATGCACTGTCTAGGTTTGTCGTAAATTTTCTTCCAAGGAGAAAATGTCTTAACTTTATGGCTGCAGTTGCCATCTGCAGTGATTTTGGAGTCCAAGAAAATAAAATCTGTCACTGCTTCCACTTTTTCCCCTGCTATTAGCCATGAAGTGATGAGACTAGGTGCCATGCTCTTAGTTTTTTTGATGTTGAATTTCAAGCCAGCTCTTTCATTGTCTGCTAACTCTCATTAATAGGTTAAACTAAAGGAACTAAAGTTCCTCTTCACCTTTTGCCATTCAAGTGTCATCATCTGCATATGTGAGGCTGTTGATATCTTTCCTGGCAATCTTGGTTCCAGCTTGTGATTCATCCAGCCTGGAATTTCACATGATGTACTTTACATATAAGTTAAATAAGCAGGGTGACAATATACAGCCTTGTCATGTACTCTTTTGCCAATTTTGAAACAATTAAAATTATATCCTTGCTAAAGGCCTAGTTTACAAACCGCATTTATAAATTAATAATAACAAAAAACTGATAAATATGTTTATGTTGTTATTATTTAGTTGGTATGTTGTGTCTGTATAACCTGTATAACCTCAGATATGAAGATGACACCACCCTTATGGCAGAAAGTGAAGAGGAACTAAACAGCGTTTTGATGAAAGTGAAAGAGGAGAGGGAAAAAGTTGGCTTAAAGCTCAACATTCAGAAAACGAAGATCATGGCATCTGGTCCCATCACTTCATGGGAAATAGATGGGGAAACAGTGTCAGACTTTATCTTTTTGGGCTCCAAAATCACTGCAGATGGTGACAGCAGCCATGAAATTAAAAGACACTTATTCCTTGGAAGAAAAGTTATGATCAACCTAGATAGCATATTGAAAAGCAGAGACATTACTTTGCCTACAAAGGTCTGTCTAGTCAAGGCTATGGTTTTTCCAGTGGTCATGTATGGATGTGAGAGTTGGACTATGAAGAAAGCTGAGTGCCGAAGAATTGATGCTTTTGAACTGTGGTGTTGGAGAAGACTCTTGAGAGTCCCTTGGGCTGCAAGGAGATCCAACCAGTCCATTCTGAAGGAGATCAGCCCTGGTTGTTCTTTGGAAGGAATGATGCTGAAGCTGAAACTCCGGTACTTTGGCCGCCTCATGCAAGGAGTTGACTCATTGGAAAAGACTCTGATGCTGGGAGGCATTGGGGGCAGGAGGAAAAGGGGACGACAAAGGATGAGATGGCTGGATGGCATCTCCGACTTGATGGACATGAGTTTGAGTGAACTCCGGGAGATGGTGATGGACAGGGATGCCTGGCGTGCTGTAATTCATAGGGTTGCAAAGAGTTGGATACGACTGAGCAACTGAGCTGAACTGAACAGATGTTGTGTCTGACTCTTTTGTGACCCCATAGACTGTAGCCCACCATGCTCCTCTGTTCATGGGATTTCCCAGTCAAGAATACTGCAATAGGTTGCTGTTTCCTTTTCCAGGGGCTCTTCCCAACCCAAGGATCAAAACTGCTTTGACTGCATTGTCCGGATGATTCTTTCCCACTGAGCCGCCACAGTTGATAAAAATCCCAAATGTATTGGAGGATTGTGGAAGAAGTAGTATTTACTACTTGGGTTGTATCTTAGAGTTTCTTATATAGAAACTGTAAAATTTAAATGTATTCCAGAAAACATACATCCTTGCTTTACTTGTTTCAACTTGTAAAAATATGGATGGAAGTCCTTATAGAGTTTTTGGAAGAACTGGCACAGTTAATGCAATAGGGGGAAAAAAAAATCCTAGTAGTTAACTTGTAGGAGTAAAATGAATATACCTTTCTCTTCATAAGAGTCTATAAAGCTAGATTAATATTGCTAGAGCAATGAAAGAGTGATCTAATTAGATCTAACTAGATGCTTGGATGTGAGTCTTGACTATGGAACTAAAAGCTTCTAAATGTAATTTATGAATGTTTTTTCTTGGTGATTAAAGGAAAGAGATCCAAAACCAGAAAGAAAGAGAGAGACAGAGAATAGAGAACTAAACAGCTGTAAATTTCTCCAGAAAGTACTACTCAAATGCTCTCTAATTTTTCCTGAGCAACAATCAGCAAACTTCTCATTAGAAGGAATTTTAAAAGGTTTGCTGATTTGCAAACCATGACATGAGTGATGTATATATATTACTTGTATAATTGGTTTTGTGCATACATATGGCACGTGCTGTTTTGGAAATGTACCCCCTCTGTGTTCCTTATAGCTATTGCTCACTCTATTCCCTGATAACCATTTATAGTTACTCATCACAGTTTTATTATTAGAAAAGTAATGAATCAGCAGTTTTATGCACTCTCCTTTAACAACCTAGTCTTAGAAGTTTCCAAACCACAGTATATATAATAATAAAAAGCAAGCAGATTGCCAAAAGTTATTTACTGATATTAGGCAGAACATTTTTCAGAGATCACCTAAGCTTTAGTAAGTCTTCTATTTCAGTGACCTTAACAAATTCTACTATTACTCTCAAGGTAGTTTGGTTTATATAATAAAACATGTTAAACTTTCAATAAACTTATACTAATGTTGATATATTTATATTGATAATATAAATTTATTTCTATGTTTTCTCTAACTTTTAAAATTTATAGGAGAATAAATGCCTTACAATATTTTGTTGATTTCTACCATATATTAATATGAATCAGCCATAGGTATACATGTGTCCCCTCCCTCTTGAACCTCTCTCCCACTTCCCACCCCTATATGTGTCACAGGGCAAAAGGTTTAAGTTCCCTATGTCATATAGCAAATTCCCACTGGCTATATATTTTACATAAGGTAATATAATTGTTTCTATGCTACTTTCTCAGTTCGTCCCACACTCCCCTCTCCATTGAGTTCACAAGTCTGTTCTCTGTGTCTGTGCCATAGCTAGGTTCTTCCCCAAACTGGTGAGATACACACAATATAGCTGTAGTTTTCAATTAGAGAAGTTGAAGGACAGATAAGTAGGAAAAGTAGAGTGTCTGCTCTTATTTCCACAGTTCTCAGATTTCTCTATGACTTGGAGATGAACTCAAGAGAAGCATGTTCCAGAAGACTGTTTTTATTTGAATGTTTCTATTTCAAATTACCTTTATTTCTATAGTGTAGGGGGCCAAGGTATCTGAATGTTTGCCTTTGCTATTTTTCAGATCCTAGGACAGAAATTTTAAAAAGTAAACAGTTTACAAATCACTATGCTAACCACAATCATATTTTAACGAGTAAATCATATTTAACAAGTAATCAGAAAAGGATGAATATGATTCATTCAAATGTTTTAAACTCCTAGAGTAAATCAGCAAGCAGACATCACCAACAAGCTGCACGCTGAACTTATGAATTACTTTATTGTAAACTGCATTTGCAGATGGATTCCAAGACCGATGACATAGCTTGTCTGTTGATACCCTGGTAACCTTTTATTTCACTGTTCTTTAATGTGAGAATTCAGGAGTCAGGAAGCATCTGCCTCTGCTGTTTCTCTAGAGGCAAATTAATCTATTTCAAAGCATCCTGGAAAATATTTAGAGTAAAATATTAATAGGGAAGGTAGAACTTTATAGAATGATTAATGCACATCAGAAAACCAACCCCAAAGCAAAAGACATAATCAGAAATTTCCTGGTATAGCAGAGAGTAACTGATAATATGACAAATTATCACTGTGGCATTCAGCAAAGGTAAAACATCGGTAGTCCTATTTTGAAGTCTATTTTTCCTCATGTCTTTGTTATACTGAGAATTAAATCTCTATAGAATGTATAACTCTCATGGCATGTTTGTAAAGTTGCTAAAAGTTTCACAGTAAGAAACTTCTCCATCTGCAAGGAAAAATAATTGTATTTATAATCTCAAGTAGTCTGCTACAGCCAATTTTTCTGTTTAGAATAAATTGACTTTTGGCTGTGCATAAATTAAATGTCAACACATTTCTCACATACCTACTTATGGGCAGCCAAAAACCAGGCTGTTGAGCTAGAAAACAAATTTAATACAAATAACTAGATCTTGTGTTTAATCAACAAATATATATAAAAGAAAAGGAACTTTAGTGATCCTAAGTATGTCAGTGTTAATTAGTTGATCTGTGAAAAGAAATTCTGCCTGTTTCCCTCCTCCCATCATGGAACAGGAGAGCTGTTATCTATTATCTTTCTGTTCAGCTATGTTTTATAATGCATTAGCTCCAGCTGAGTAAACAGTAAGAGATTATAAAAAGTACGCATATGGTAGCTTTGGTATCACTTGAGGCTTCCCATGTGACAGAGTGGTAAAGAATCCTCCTGCCAATGCAGGAGACTACAAGAGGCACAGGTTCGATCCCTGGGTTGGGAAGATCCCCTGGAGTAAAAAAAATGGTAACCCACGCCAATGTTTTTTGCCTGTAAAATCTCATGGACAGAGGAGCTTGATAGACTCTAGTCCTTGGGGATGCAAAGAGTCGAACACAACTGAGTGACTGAGCCATGCATGTATGCACACACATTGGTGTCACTGAATATATTCAACTTGAATCGACTGACTATTTCCTCTAGAAACATTTCAACTGAGTGCATGCAGCTGATGTTGTTTTCTACCCCCACTGAAACAGAAAGATGTGTGTGTGTGTGTTTGTGGATGTGTGGTTATTTGTGTGTGTGTGCATATTTAATAAGTACCTACTGAGTGCCAAGAACTATTCTAAGCACTGTGTCTTGGAGATAGCAAGAGAGCAAGAGTCTTAACTTTCAAAGAAGTCCAGCAACGAACAAACACATATAGAGTATGTCATGGAGGAGATAAGTGCTAGGAAGAAGAACAGCAGGATAATAAGGATAGGTAGTGGTAGAAGTAGGGGGAGTATTTTGAGAGATTCTCTTGGTTGGGGTGACATCTGAGCATAGAGTTGAAGTTTGGGAGGAAATAGGGAGCTTGTATATCTGAGGAAAAGCGTCCCCAGTAGAAAAAGAAGTGTCCAAAACCTTGAGACTAAAGTAAACTTAATGCTCTCAAGGATTGGTACAGAGGTCTTTATGTCTAGAGTGGAATGACAGAGGAGAGGATGGGAGGCAGTCAAAGATATACCCAGATTAAGTATGTTTAATTTTATTTTAATAGAGCAAGAAAGCTGTTAGGAGGCAGTATTATCCGTGGTTTTTAAATTGCCTTTGGCTCAATATTATCAATTATCATTTATATTATGTTTCAAAAAAAAAACCCCTCAAATAAAGTGGAAACTCAGTATTGTACCTCTCTAAATATTTGCTCTCCTGGATTGTGTCAACAGGCATCTGAAAAGATAAATTATGTGATAACCTTCCACCATTGTTGTGTTAACCTATTAACACATTGTTACATAAATTCATGTCAGATTCCCATTATCATCAGTTCATAATTTTTCAACACTTTAAGATGGTAGAAGGACACCAAAGGAATATTATGGAGTAAGAAACTGAGATCCATTAGTTGAATGACTTGCCCACATTGAAAAAGTCAATTTATTCTGCACTTGATTTTGTCAGTAATGTTTATTTCATTTCAAAACACTTAAGTTTTTCAAATAAAATCAGAGTGTAACAGACAGTGACATGCTGGAGCTAGCACATATCCCATCTCAGTTTTGTGCACCTGTCTTCCCCACTCAAGATTTAATGACATCACACTGGCAGCTTGAAATCAGCCATGGGGGTAGTACTTATACCATGGAGACTGGTAAATGCTACATACCAGGACACTATTTTATTTTCTTTTCGGAGAACCTAATTACCATACACATTTTCATGAAAAAGGAACATTTTAATATTAGCCCTGTATTGTACTTGCTACATGTTATTGAAAGTATGTGCTTTGAGAGCTTAAATTTCAAAGAGGGAGAAACTAATCTAGTCATCTATATATCCATCCTATAATCTAACAAGGGTGTGTTGATGCTAAACACTGTTACCTTAGTGGAGAAAATGTTCGATAAATTATCTTTTAAATTATTGCTTTCTAATTGCAGTATTGTCAAGTGAAAAATAGGTCTACTATGTCAAATCGAAGTTTGATTGTATTTTATGTTTTTTTTTTTTTTTTCAGGAAGCCATTCTTATATTAGGTAGCCTTGGTCTTATTTTTGAGTGGTAATTAAATACATTCATGGGTTTGGCGGGCAAAACTTGATTTGTTGAAGCTACAGATTATTAAAACACATTTTTATTAGCCAGTGATTATAACGAGAGTAGAAATCCTAAATGTACAATAATGACATGAGCAAATATGTCAGTGTATACTTGTTGTTGTTGTTCAGTTGCTAAGTCGTGTCTGACTCTTTGTGACTCCACAGACTGCAGCACACCAGACATCCTTGTCCTTCACTATCTCCTGGAGTTTACCAAAGTTCTTATCCAAGTACTGTTACATTTACTAGGCTTTATTATTATTATTTTGTTGAGATGAAGCCCTCAACTTGATGAGATGAGATTATTTCATTATGATATCATAAGAAAACTTCTGTGTTTAAGCATAGCTCTGAGAGTTATTCTGTAAACTTTGCCTTATGCTGATATGGGCAACAGTTTTATAGATTTTGAAAATATAGCCTTGGCCACAGAAGTAATTTAAAGATTAAACTATTCAGGATCTTTGAAGTATCTGATGCTTTACTTTTTATTTCTGCTGGTTACAGTAGTGCTAGAAAAGTCAATCTTGCAAAGGTTAATCCAAGATTATATATGCAGTTTCCTCTTGGTTTCAGCTAGCACGTTAGGGAAGAACATAGAAAAAAGCTATTTAATAAACAGGTTGCTCAGAATAAGTAGTTTCTAGTTTCTGTTTGAAAGGAAAAATATTAAACAACCAATATGGAAATGACTTTTTCAAAAGATGTAGAGCAGGTCTTACTCTCTATGGACAGGAAATTGTGTGAAGAGTGTTTTTTGTTTATGTGTTTGTTTGTTTGTTTGCTTGCTTGGTTCTTTGTTTATCTAGATCCAAAGGCAAGAAAAAACAATAAATACCAAGTTGACATCACACTATTAAATATCTAGAAAGATCAGTTGTGTTTAAATCTCCAATATTATGTCTAAAGGGGAAACTCATACTGCAGATGTTTAGCTAGCTATGAATGGAGAAGATTATTTGCATGTTTCCAATTCCTTACATGGTAACCGAAAGGCACTATGAAAGATTTTCTAACTGTTTCCTTTTCTTCTCCTTATGACCTCCTAAAATATAGTTCTTATAATGCATGCCAGAAAGATATGCACTGATATCTTTTAGACTTGAAACAAGAGACATATGCCAGCAGTCATAAGGATGAGGAAATTTTTCCTGGTTTTCAAATAGTTCTAGGGGTTGGTTGGAGTACCCCTCTAATGCTTAGATACTTAGATATCTCTGCTTTTCTGTCTGCTTCTCACCCCCTGAATTTTCCATGTAGAGAATATTTGATTGAATTATTTTATCTTCAGCCAAAAGTAATTTCCTTATTGGAGTCTTTTAGTATAGCCAGTGATTCCTGATTATTGATATTAACTTGGTGCACTTGGTTTTGAAAGCCACATCAACTGCCTTTAGAAATAATTCCTTGTAGTTTCTTTCTTCCCAAAGAACTATAATAGCTGACAGGCAATTTGAGTCTCATTGGCCTCTTCAGTAAATTCCACCCAGTATCCTTTCCACTCATGCCAGTTAATTTTCTAAATTATCTGTATAATTGTCTCATGGTCCTGAATAAATATTCTTGTATCTCCCTAGCACCTTCAGACAAAGTTCATATTCACTTGGGTAGCATGCAAGTCCTTTGTTACAAAACTACCTATGTGAATTGTAGAATATGGAGTTAGGCAAATCATGTAGGTTAACGTATGTTTTTCTACTTATCTAGCTATGGCAGTTCTACGCATTCCTTCCAAAACTCAATATCCCAGCCTTAAAAGTGAAGATTACACACGGTAAGGGATGTAGAGCATCCGCATAGCATAGTGCCTGTCACCAAGCAAGCATCAAATTAGTGAGCGACAAAAGCTATTTTCACTTCCTCACCTCCTATTTCTCAGAAAAGCCCTTCAGCTACACAGAAAGGAGAGATCCTGCCACCATCACCTGTATCAGAGCAGCTGCACTCCACAGCCCCAGGATGCTTTTGAAACTGCAGTCAACATGAATTGTACCCTCTGGAGATATGAACAGCCCATGTCACTTTACATGGTGACCTCACTCATTTTCTAGAGCTTGTGCTTTGCCTTTTGATGGGTTGAAAGGATATGAAATAAATGGAAATTCTCAGTGATTGAAAGGTTTGTTTTATATTATTGAAAGTTATTTTAAAAATTATTGCATTTATTTATTTTTGGTTTAAGTGGTTGCTTCTGCTTTTATTCTGTAACTTTGAATGAGTGTTGAAACCATGCTATGCCCAGAAGGGCTAATTGATTGCTTTAGTTTATTAGGGCTAGAAATGTTAAATATAGAGCCTCACAGCAATGAAATTAGGGACAATCCTAAACCAGAGTTATATGGACTATAGCCAATGAATGATATGTATCATGTCCAGCTTTTCAGTAGTATCTTTTATTTACAATAGTTTGGGCTGTGCAGTGTGGGAAAAATGAAGGGAGGATAGAGAAAGTGATGGCAGTTTCTGGGGAAATTCAAGTTAGTAGTAGATTGCCAATTCTTGTTTCAAGATTTTTCTATTGTGATATTTCCTTGACAATTAAGCAATTATATAAATTCTTGTTATCCTTATATTTCAATGAATTACTTCTCTGAATAACTCATAGAGGCCCATTAATTATTTTTATTACATCAGTAAATATTCAGCAAATGCTATGCAACAAGAATGGTGTTCTTCATTGAGTATGTGGCAGGGAGCAAGATGGAAGCTCTGTTCACCAGGCAGTCATAGCATAAAGAAGAGGATAGATAATTAACATAGAGCAGCATAAGACTGCAATCAGTGTAAATGCAGGGTGCTAGGAAAATGTGTCCGTTGCTGAAAGACTATTAGAAATGATTTAGTACACTCTCTATAATGCAAAACTATGAATCTATTGACTGTTACCTTGGTTTGGTTCAAAAGACCTCTTCAGTGAATTTTGGATAAATGGTCATGCAGTTTTCTTTGCAAAAAAAGAATATACAGCTGTATTTTACTTCAGTGAAATATATTTGGAAAAAGTAAATTTAAAAATATGGGGAAGAGATTCTCCCCAAAAGTATATATCAAGTATGAGTTGGAGTTAAAATAAATATGACTTTTTTCAGTGTGCATGAAAACACAGATATTAGAAATTTCAACTTGAAATGCAATATAGAGAATTTCAATGTTAATGGTAATAATTAGAATAGTTATTGTACTGTTGTAATAAAAAAAAAAAAAAGCAAGATTCTAGAGTGCAAATCCTGGCACTTCCAGAACTTGAACAACATATCTCTCTTAAGCCTCAAAATCCTTGCCTGCAAGGGAGCATAATAATGCTTACATAACTGAGTTGCAGAGAGGATTAAATAAGATGATAATGGAAAAATACTTCATTAAATACCTGATATACTGAAAGCAGTGAATCAGAGGGAGTTTAAAAGAAATTGCTACCTAACTAATAACTATCAGATCTTATGGTTACATAAGAAAATGTAGGCAAAGTGGAGCTTTTTTTACCTGAAATAAAATTCTGACAGTATTTTCCATTTCCAACTTGAGTTTAGCCCTTATGGAGCCCAAAAATTGGAGCAGTTCTCAGCATTTTAGCCATTTGTTGTTTGTGGAAATGTAGCACCACTCCCCAGTTGCCCTGTCTCAGAAATGTAGCTTCTGGGAATCATGCACAGCAGGACCCCACTTTCAAATGCCTCCTCATCCTTTCCTACCTCCCTCTTTTATTGCCTAAACATTATAATTCATTTTTTTCATCAGAAAAAATATTTTTTTTTATCAAAAAGTGCCCACAAAAGCAGTATAAGAAGAGCTTTATTTTATAGTTGGGGTATGATCCTAGCTGTATATTATTAATTGAATTGTTTCTCCTAATACATATTGAAAGAGTTCCTACCATGTGCTAGGCACTGTTTTAAGCTCTGGGGATACTGGAGTAAACAACCGACTTCATATCCCATTACTGAGTTTATGTAGTACTGAAAAACGAAATGAATGGAATAAACACATATTTAGAACATAATTTATAATGCTGAGTGATTTTGACAATAATTCAATGACCAGTGATCTAGTTTCATTTTAAAGAAGCTATCAAGGGAAGTACGAAGGAGAAGATTTACTCTATATACTCTTATTGTTGAAAGAAGCTGTAAGAAAAGTGACAGAAATTGTTTTTGAATCCAAGTTCAAGTGCCCAATGAACAATGAGAAGTTCAAGAGCCCAATGGAGAGTGAGGTCATACAAACCAGAACATCAGTCTGGAGAAGAGAAAGGTTTATTGCAAGAGCCAAGCAAGGAGTACAGGCTGCTCATGCTCAAAAGACCAAACTCCCTGACTGGTTTCAGGGAAACGTTTTTAAAGCAAGGTGAGGGTGAGCATTGCAGAGTGCATGAGCAGCTTGTGAATGATTCTCTGGTTGATGGTGACGTCACAGGATCAGTATTACACATGTTAACATCATCAATTGTTAGGCTCCAGCAGGTCTGGAGGCTATGTGCTCATGTTCATTGTACAGTTAACTTCTATCTGGTAGGGTTTTAGTATCTGCAAAACAACTCGAGAATGTGCATCAGTCACTGTTATCTGTGCCCTTCAGGGAGGAACTAAAGATTTTGTGACTGACATGACTGATTTACTGTTTAAATTGTTACCAGTTCTCCTCATCTGGACTTCCCTGGTGGCTCAGAGATTAAAGTGTCTGCCTGGAATGTAGGAGACCAGGGTTCGATCCCTGGGTCAGGAAGGTCCCCTGGAGAAGGAAATGGCAACCCACTCCAGTACTCTTGCCTGGAGAATCCCATGGAGGGAGGAGCCTAGTAGGCTACAGTCCATATGGTCGCAAAGAATCGGACACGACTGAGCGACTTCACTTTCACTTTCTCCTCACCTGACTGCTTTTTTTTTTGTTTGTTTGTTACTATGTGTTTACATTCTTTAAACCATTAATTCTTGAGCCAGCCATTTGTGACTCAGGGAAGCCTGGGAGACTAAAACTTTTCTACAAATAAGAAGCAAGCAGGGGACATGTGAATGGGGGAATCTATTTGAGGGAATTCCAATAGGTTCCTGATTAGTTATAGATGCAGAACTGAAAGCATTTTTCTCTCCTTCCCTGTTGCAAGTAGCTACCTTAGAAACTCCCACAATGGAACTGATTTCATATTAAAAAAAAAAATCTAGTACGTTCAGATTTCTAAATAATGGGATTTATATTGTATAATTTTGGTTTATGATAGTATTGAGGTATGAAAATAATTTGTCATTTCTATGATTTTTCCCATTTCTGAGTGATAATGCATTGCATGTTTCAGAATTTTATGATATGTGTGTGTGTGAAGTCTGAAGGATTTCCCTAGTCCAATAAAATTAACTTAGAATGAACTTTTCTTTGTAAGTCTAATTTATAAATTTGAGCAAATCTACTTTCTCCAAATCCAGTTCACTCCCTTATTTATTCCGGCTTTTAGAAAGATAGCTTTTAGTGAAAAAAAAAAAAAAAATAGCTGCCCTGAAAATCCTGCAAATAAATCAACAACTTATCATAGATTTTACGTGCATCACAAATTTCTAGAGTCAAATTTTGTGGTAATACTGTCATCCTGAAAAGAACTGCAGCTATTTAGGTATGTTCAATTTCTGCTTGAAAGGAATAATTACCTTCCACCCTCAGTAGGTAATTGCCTTTTGATTGAGGTCATCAGAGCAATCAAGACAGCGAGAGGTAGAAATCTCAGGTTGGATAAGAGACAAAGGGAAGAATCACAAACAGAAATTTAAAAGGAGAACAAGAAAGAAGAGATTTAACTTGCTTCTCATATTTTTTTTTGAAGCAATACCTTGAATAGTAGTTGTCATTAAAATCACCATAATGTACAACCTAGGATAATTGGTTTGATAGCTTTATTTTTTTGAGTGGAAAACTAAATATTTTTAAGCATTTGATTAGGATCATTAACACATTCATATGAATGACCATTTACACTGTAATATAGTTTGCAATGATTCATTGCACATGTATCATGAAAAAGGGAACTCTTCTAGGTGCTGGGCTACATAGAGATGAGAAAAAAATAAATAATATTTCTGTTCTAACAGAGTTAATATTCTGATGATTGAAAAAACAAAAGAGATTTTCAAAAATTCATGTTGATGTATGGCAAAACCAATACAATATTGTAAAGTAATTAACCTCCAATTAAAATAAATTTATATTTAAAATAATTTTTAAAAATAAAAAAATCAAAAAATATTATATTAGGTATTTATAAAGAAAGGGAAATTAGAAGCAAAGGGAATGGAGAAGTGTTTTTTTTTTTTTTCCGATAAAATAGTGAAGAAAAATGTTTGATAAGTTAGCAGTTTTCTTAACTGAAATTCATCTTGGGGATGAGTTTGTGTGCAGAGAAAACAGCAGCAATTTAAAGTATTTACAGAATTTAAGGAACTTAAGGGTGCCAAGGTGGTTAAATTTAGTTTGAGCAAAAGATAAGATTTAGATATCTGAGTGAAAGTGAAAGTTTTACTGGCTCTGCAGCCCCATGGACTAGTGCCCCACAGGCTCCTCTGTCTGTGGAATTTTCCAAGGAAGAATAATCTAGTGGATTGCCATTTCCTTCTCCAGGGGATCCCCAACCCAGAAAATGAACCCAGGTTCTCTTGCATTGTAGGCAGATTCTTTACAATCTAAGCTACTGGGGAAGCCACCAGGGAAGATTAATAAGTGCAGCCCCTAAACTTCCAGGTTATGACTTCTGAATGTCAGGGAAATAAAATTAAAAACAAAACCTTCTCCCATCCCAGGAATCTTCTCCACAAAGGCAGTAGAGAAAGAAAAACAACTTTTTATGAATAAGCATTGAACTAGAATATGACATTACATCACAAATAATCAGCTAAGTGATTACAGAAACAAAAATCTCACCACTTATTTAGCCAATTAAATACTACTCATTTTATATGTGTTCTAAAAATAAACAATAAATAGTTCTCAAGTAAGAAGTCATACATTTAGTTCAGTTGCTCAGTCATGTCCAACTCTTTGATATGCCGTGGACTGCAGCATGTCTGGCTTCCCTGTCCATCACAAAGTCCCAGAGCTCACTCAAACTCATGTCCATTGAGTGATGCCATCCAACCACCTCATCCTTTGTTGTACGATTCTCATCCTGCCTTCAATCTTTCCCAACATCAGGGTCTTTTACAATGAGTCGGTTCTTCGGATCAGATGGCCAAAGTATTGGAGTTTCAGCTTCAGCATCAGTCCTTCTAGTGAATATTCAAGACTGATTTATTTTAGGATTGACAGGTTTGATCTCCTTGCAGTGCAAGGGATTCTCAAGAGTCTTCTCCAATACCGCAGTTCAAAAGCATCAATTCTTTCGTGTTCAGTTTTCTTCATAGTCCAACTTTCACATCCATACATGACTACTGGAAAAATCATAGCTTTGACTAGATGGACCTTTGTTGGTAAAGTAATGTCTCTGCTGTTTAATACGCTATCTAGGCTGGTCATAGCTTTTCTTCCAAGGAGCAAGTGTCTTTTAATTTCATGGCTGAAATCACCATCTGCAGTGATTCTGGAGCCCCCAGTCCAGGTTCGATGCATGATACTAGATGCTTGGGGCTGGTGCACTGAGACGACCCAGAGGGGTGGTACAAGGAGGGAGGAGGGAGGGGAGTTCAGGATGGGAAACACCTGTATACCTATGGCAGATTCATGTTGATGTATGGCAAAACCAATACAATATTGTAAAGTAATTAACCTCCAATTAAATAAATTTATATTAAAAAAAAAAGTATGTCACAATCTCTGTTGTTTCCCCATCTATTTGCCATGAAGTGATGGGACTGGATGCCATGATCTTAGTTTTCTGAATGTTGAGATTTAAGCCATCTCTTCCACTATCTTCTTTCACTTTCATCAAGAGACTCATTAGTTCTTCTTTGGTTTCTGCCATAAGGGTGGTGTCATCTGCATATCTGAGGCTTTTTTATATTTTTCCCAGCGGTCTTGATTCCAGCTTGTGCTTCATCCAGCCTGGCATTTTGCATGATGTACTCTGCATAAAGGTTAAATAGCAGGGTGACAATATACACCCTTGACGTATTCCTTTCCTGATTTGGAACCAATCTATTGTTTCATGTCCAGTTCTAACTGTTGCTTCTTGACCTGCACACAGATTTCTCAGGAGGCAGGTCAGGTGGTCTGTATTCACATCTCTTGAAGAATTTTCCGCAGTTTGTTGTGATCCACACAGTCAAAACTTTGGCATAGTCAATAAAACATAAGTCATACATAGTTCATCCTAATTTTACCATTAATATGAGTGACCATCTATGCTACCTTCTTGGCTTTATCTGTACCCAAACAAACAAACTTCTAATTTTGTAAGTAGTTTGGCACCTTAGAGCAGGATAGCCACTGAAGTTAGGCTCCTGCCTTTCTAGAAAAATTGAGAGATGAGGGAACTATTTTCCTTGATATTTACATTTCAAACAAATGGCTTCCAGGTCCTTGAGAAAGCCATTTTTAAGCCTTAAAACTAACAAAAGTCTTCTTTTCAAAATTTTTCTAAAAAGATTCATATACATTTCAAAGAGACTGATATGTTTTCTAAGGTAAATGTTCTAACAAAAATACAAGAGAAGGAAATCTCTTCCTTCATTTTGAATAAGGGGAATTAAGCTTATTTTTAATTGTTAAACATCAACTAAAATATCCCTACACATGTAATACCTACATCTGTGATCTTCATAAAATGCATACAGATTGCCCAGTGTTCCTTTTAAAATGAAGATTCCAGGTTTTTTTTTCTTTGTTATTTAACCATTTCGCATGAATTTTGGGATCCTAGTTCACAGGCCTGGGATTGAACCTATGCCCCTGCAGCAGAAGTACAGGGTCCTAGCCATTGGACCACAAGAGAATTCTCGGGCATCTTCTGTAAAGAATGTGCTGTGGGGCCTGAATGCCTGCAATCATAGCAATCTCCCTGGTGATGTGAATGCTGCTGGTCAGGGGAGCATGCATTGAGGAGTAAGGTTAGATGTGGCGCTGAGAGAGGCAGTGAAGGAGCAGTGACTAGGATGAGGGTGTGGGTAGATGGGTAGAATCAGGTCATATAGGCTCTTGTAGATAATCTAAATGACTTGGTTTGAGTGAGACTGAAGCCTTGGTATAGTAAGCAGAAGAAAGACATGTTTTGGTATGGTTTTTTTAAAGAATCAATTGACTGCATCAAGGAAAATAAACTTTAGGGTGACAAAGGGATTAGAAACAGACCATTGTAGTAATCCCAGTGAGAGTGGATTGTAGCTGGACCATGGTAATACAGAGGGCTTGAAATGTAATATGAGTCTGGATATATGAGGTGGGATATGAGAAACAGAAGTTGAGGGTGAACGCAAGGATTTTGGCTTGAAGATTAAAAAAAAAAAAAATGTATCTGTGCTATTTATTTCTGCCATGGAAAAAAAAAAACATAAGCAGAGGGAGCAAATTTGGAGGAGGGAGCAAATTTGGAGGAGAAAATCAAGAGATGTACAATGAGAAGTTAGATACAGTATTTGGGAGACTCTGTATTTTGTCTTTAGAAATCATCAGCTGCTCAGATACAGAAAAGAGCAACTAGGTTAAAAATTTAACCAGAGTCAGGGATTTGTTAGAGGAGAGAAGAAAGGGATATATTAACAATGTATGCAAGGGAGCGTTTATCCAAAAAGCTATACTATCTATGTTGAGTAAGGATGTAACAAGAACAGGAGAGGAAGGAGAGTGGAAAGCTGCCAGGGTCAATAGATTAGACGTTTCTTGTGGAACCAAGTACTGGAATGAGTGATCCAGAAAATAGAAAGTGGAGGTTGAAGAATAGGCTGTGTAAAATTTCTATAATGTAGTAAATGAAGTTCTTAATAATGATGTGATACAGTATTGAGTGGTTATAGTACCTAGTGAGTAGCTAGATTATTAGCATAAAGAAGGTTTTTGAACTGAAAGGAAAGGTTATTGGAACAATTGCTGTCTTGTTACTGTTATCACCAAAGATGTCCAGATTCCTTTGGGAGGGAGGAGACAGTAGCTAGTTGTTAAAATCAAAGAATAAGGGTAGTGACTCTAGAAGTATGAAAGACCAGGAAGTTTAGAGGGCTGTGTAGATTGATGGCCTGATCTTCCTTCAAAACTGGGCTACTTAGAGGATAGAAGGCTAAACTTCTGGAAGCAGTAATGAGGAACAAAGAATATATTTATCTCACTTCCCAGGCTGCAGAGTACTGTAGAGAGAAGATGACTACTGAGAAGGCAACAAAGAAAGCATGGAGAAAACCAAGTTTATTTAGAACAGAAAGGTGAAGGGGATGCCAAAAAAAAAAAAAAAAAAGATGTTGAAAATATAGTAATCTTGCTAATAACTAACTGATATAAAAGACACAGAGAAAAGTCAATAGTTGTAATTGTCCTTATGGTTTATTTGGTAAAATAGAAAGTTTGTGGGTGTGTGTATGAGAGTGTATGCACATATACATTATACTTTGAATATCATATTGCTTAAGTAAAATCAGATTGTGTTCACATCTATAATGATTAGTATTAAAGATGTATTTTTTCTTTTAGTTTAATACATAATACTATATTTAAATTACTTTCTAATCTTGCCTTCTAGGTATTGAATTAAGTTTTGCTCAATCATATGGTAGCTCTATTTTTAGTTTTTTAAGGAATCTCCAAACTGTTCTCCATAATCGCTATACCAGTTTACATTCCCACCAACAGTAGTATGAGGGTTCCCTTTTCTCTAAAACCACTCCCCAACATTTATTGTTTGTAGATTATTTGATAATGGCCATTCTCACACGTGTGAGGTCATAATTTATTGTACTTTTGTTTGCATTTCTCTAATAACTAGTGATGCTGAGCATCTATGCATGTGTTTGTTGGCTGTCTGAATGTCTTCTTCAGAGAAAGTCTATTCTACCAGTTGATTTTCATTTTATATTTTCCTTTGCTGTGCAAAAGTGTTTAAATTTAATTATGTCCCATTTGTTTATTTATTTATTATTTTCATTCTTCTAGGAAGTGGATCAAAGAAGACTTTGCTGTGATTTACGTGAAAGAGTGGTCTGATATGTTTTCCTCCAAGAGTTTTACAGTATCTGATCTTACATTTAGGTTTTTAATCCCTTTTGAGTTTACTTTTCTGTTTGATGATAGAAAATGTGTGAATATCACACTTTTACCTGTAACTGTCCAGGTTTCCCAGCACCACTTATTGAAGAGACTGTCTTATGTCCATTGTATATATTCTTGCCTCTTTTGTCATAGATTCAATGATCATAGCTACATGGATTTATCTCTGGATATTCTATCCCATTCTATTAATCTATATTTTAGTTTTTCTGCCAATACCATTACTGTAGTTTTGTAGTATAGTGTAGAGGTCAGGGACTCTGATTCCTTCAGCTCTGTTTTTCCTTCTCAAGATTGATTTGGCTATTTGGGATCTTTTCTGTTTCCACATATTCAGAGAAAACCATGATTCAATAAGATGCATGCACCCCAATGTTCATTGTAGCATTATTCTCAATAGAGGGAACATGGAAGGAAACTAAATGTCTATCAGCAGAGGAAGAATGAAGAAAATGGAATATTCAGTTCAGTTCAGTTCATTTCAGTCACTCAGTCGTGTCCAACTCTTTGTGACCCCATGAATCGCAGTACGCCAGGTCTCCCTGTCCATCACCAACTCCCGGAGTTCACTCAGACTCACGTCCATCGAGTCAGTGATGCCATCCAGCCATCTCATCCTCTGTCGTCCCCTTCTCCTCCTGCCCCCAATCCCTCCCAGCATCAGAGTCTTTTCCAATGAGTCAACTCTTCTCATGAGGTGGCCAAAGTACTGGAGTTTCAGCTTTAGCATCGTTCCTTCCAAAGAAATCCCAGGGCTGATCTCCTTCAGAATGGACTGGTTGGATCTCCTTGCAGTCCAAGGGACTCTCAAGAGTCTTCTCCAACACCACAGTTCAAAAGCATCAATTCTTTGGCGCTCAGCCTTCTTCACAGTCCAACTCTCACATCCATTCATGACCACAGGAAAAACCATAGCCTTGACTAGAAGGACCTTAGTCGGCAAAGGAATGTCTCTGCTTCTGAATATACTATCTAGGTTGGTCATAACTTTTCTTCCAAGGAGTAAGCGCCTTTTAATTTCATGGCTGCAGTCAACATCTGCAGTGATTTTGGAGCGCAGAAAAATAAAGTCTGACACTGTTTCCACTGTTTCCCCATCTATTTCCCACAAGGTGATGGGACTGGATTCCATGATCTTCATTTTCTGAATATTGAGCTTTAGGCCAACGTTTTCACTCTCCTCTTTCACTTTCATTAAGAGGCTTTTTAGTTCCTCTTCACTTTCTGTCATAAGGGTGGTGTCATCTGCATATCTGCGGTTATTGATATTTCTCCCGGCAATCTTGATTCCAGCTTGTGTTTCTTCCAGTCCAGCGTTTCTCATGATATACTCTGCATATAAGTTAAATAAGCAGGGTGACAATATACAGCCTTGACGTACTCCTTTTCCTATTTGGAACCAGTCTGTTGTTCAAAAAGGATGATATAATGCCATTTGCAGTGACATGGCTGGACCTAGAGATTGTTATACTGAGTGAAGTAAGTCAGACAAAGACAAATATCATACAATGTTGCTTATATGTGGAATATAAAGAAATAGTACAAATGAGCCTATCTTTAAAACATAGATAGAGTCTCAGAAGTAGAAAACAAGTTTTTGGTTACCAAAGGGAAAAGGGGTCGGGGAAGCAGGGTAGGATGAACTGAGAGTTTGGGATTGACATATACACACTACTATATATGAAATAGATAACTAATAAAGACCTACTGTATATCACAGGAAACTCTGCTCAGTACTCTCTAATGACCTATATGTGAATACAATCTTAAAAAGAGTGGATGTATGTATATAACTGATTTACTTTGCTCTACAGTAGAAAGTGTCACAACATTGTTAATCAGTATTACCCAGGTACCAAGAAAGGTTGAAGAATAAATAAAGATACATATTTAGAAACAGCAAAAAATAAAGTATTACCGAAGTCAAGTCCAATATTTGACCTTCAATGGGTATTAATATTTAGAATTATATAATTATATTCAAAACACTGAGAAGAGACTCTTCTAACTTGTGTAGTTCTTAAGATTATCAATCACATGATGTGAATTCAATTCATCTGAGAACTGACAGACAGGAAGAAATGTGGTTTATGGAAAGGGTGGGTTTCTTGAAGTAATTTTGAAAAGGAGGGGTGGGTTTGGGATTTTAATATTGATTATAAACTCCCAAGCATGATGGCCCAGGGTTGCTGTTATTTTGGATATGTCTAAAACAGATTGTGTTTTACTAACTGTTACTTGTGTTTATTATACTAAAACAACTGGAGGTCTGTTTCAGAAAACAAGGAAACAGATCAAATAGGACTTGTCAAAAAATACTGAAAAGTTATTATCATTATTGTTGTTTGTTATATATTCAGTGTCATAATGTACTCAATGCCATGGCTATCATGAAGGTTACAATCCCAAACCCAGGCATATATAATTTTAGATGAATAGACAAATGTTTTAATTTGCTTAATTCTTTAACTAGCTCATTAAAGCAGGTAATGAATGAATCAGGTTTTGGAGTAGGCAGTGCGTTTGGCTCCACAACTTTGATTTTGTCTCCAACATCAGGAGAAGATTTGGAAAAACATGTTTTGATTCAATGACAATGTCATATTTATCACCTAGCATATCGCTGATAAAAACAGTAGATAATAGTCATTCTTTTGAAAATACTTTTATGTTTTTCTAAATGATATACAGAAACCAGCCATATTCCATGCTTAAGTTAGCATAGTAAATCTACTTTAGTCTAGTGAGTTGAGGTTTAGAGGTTTTGTTAAGAAACAAGGTACCCCATCATATTTTATATTGCAGGTAAAGCAATATTTTATATCACATTTAAATCATTTCTCTGGTTTTATGAAACAGAGTAAGATGCATAGCTTTTAATTTTCTTTGCTATTCTCAGAAAGCTTTAGTATAATTTAAGTTTTCTCACATCTTTTGAAGTCTGTGTTAAGTAACATACGGCAAATTTATTCAATATAGGACATAGCATCTCTAATAAGAATCCTTTTTAAGTATCTTCTTTTTACCAGCATAAATTCTTTAAATCTTCTGATAGTAACTGAGGAGATAAAGTGACTTATCTTTAACAGCTGTGTTTGTTTATATTCTTCATTTTCAGAAGCATGTTCCTATGTAATAGGTGCCAAAAAATTGCTGTGGAAATGGTACACATATTTAGAAAGCCCATATTTATACTAGGCATTTTGTTTTGACAATTAAAAAAAAAATTCTTAACTAAAATGAACACCATACTGGTTTCTCAGCAAAGTCGGTAATCAAGAGCATTTGGTATATATTACTTAAAAATTTAATCTCATGTTCAATTTCAGGATCATAGTCAATATATCTCTTAACAAAGAATATAATCTCAACTATGTAATCTGAATGCTTGAAGGAATGATCAATTTTAAACCTAAATAAATTTATTTGTGCAATTGATTATAGATTTCCTTATAGTAACAATGTCATCTTTTAAATCTGAAATGATAGTTATTAGGAGAATATTGCAAGGTGATATCAGAAGTACAAATGTATTATTTCTTTCATTATATGAAAGGCAGCTTGACAATTCTCTTATGACATGAGTCAAAAAGACAAACTTCCTAATAGCAATATTCATAATTACCTTTTCTTGCACATACTTATTTTGCTAGTTTATTCATGTTCATTTTCTCTACAACCACATGGAACTGTCATCTTTTTCTGAATGAGAAGTAGATTTGTCGAGATAGCATGGGTATGCCGTATTAATAAAAGATCTCCAAATCTCAGTGGTTTAAGGAAAGCAAAAGTTTATTTCCTGCTCAGGAAAATTCTGCTGTGGTCTAGGTGATTCATCAGCTTTTGCTCTTGAAGTCATTCAAGAATTAAACCTTCTGGTTTAATTTGTGGTTTTATCATCTCAGCAGGGTACCTTTGCACTACAAAACACAGCACAGAATTCACACTGAAACTCACACCTACTCCCTTTATGCTTCACCCTAGAAATGACATGTCTCTTCAGTTTGTAACACTTGCCCACATCTTGTCACATGTATCTGCTTAACTGGAAATGAGGCTGGAAGTGAAAGAGAAAATATGTAAAATTTAGTAAGCATTATCTACTCTGACAAATGGAGAGAACACTAAGTCTCAAATCAGTCCAATAACTTGTCTACAGTATATAAACAATGTTGTATCTATTATCAAACCTATATCATTTCCTATATATTGCTGTACCATCCTTTAATGGGGAATTATATACAATAACCAAAGAAGCCTGAATGACCTTTATTGTCATGTTACACCAGGTGCGTGAAAGTGTGCATCATAAGTCGTTTCAGTTGTGTCCGACTCCTTGCGACCCTATGGACCATAAACTGCCAGCCTTATCTGCCCATGATATTCTCCAGGCAAGAATACTGAAATGTGTTTCCATGCCGTCTTCCAGGGGATCTTCTTGACCCAGGAATTGTACCCACATCTCTTACCTCTCCTGCATTAGCAGACAGATTCTATACCACTGGGCTTCCCAAGTGCCACCTACCCACTGGTAAGGAACCCGTCTGCTAATGCCAGAGACATAAGAGATGAGGGTTGGATCCCTGTGTTGGGAAGATCCCCTGGAGGAGGGCATCACAATCCACTCCAGTATTCTTGCTTGGAGAATCCCATGGAGAGAGGACCTGGCAGGCTATGGTCCACAGAGTCACAAACAGTCAGACATGACTAAAGTGACTTAGCATTCACGCCATGGACTTTACCACTAGTGCTACCTGGGAAGCCCGTACCATGTACATATGGGCAATGAAATTATATATGAGGACATTCATAGGGAAGGCACTTACTAAATATTTTGGATCATCACAGAAATAATTGTAATTATAATACAGGATTTCATAGTTGTTAAGAAAGGTAGAATCCAACTTTAAAATGATTCATCATTTGATCACATTTTCACAGACATTTCAGAGTTGAACGTGTTAAAGATCTTGGAATCCAACTAATACATGAACTTCTTTTATAACAGATCTATTAAAGATCTTACTATTTGAAAGAATAAAAAGAGACCACTTAGAATCAGGGACACCTGATTTGAATCCCAGTTGACTAGTGGTGAGTTCTGTACCTGTTGTGGTAACAGTGTTGTTAATTATTACAGATCAAGTGCTGAGTTGGGGATTGTGGTAAGTATTTTATGATATTACTTTCTTCATATAAAAAACACTATGAGCTAGGTATTTTAATTTTCCTCATTTCACATTTAGATAAATAAAGACCCAGAGAGTTTGTATTACTTGTGTTGAGATTCAGTGAGGTTGATCAGATACCATGGTCCTGGCTGAAACTATGTTGATTGTCCTGACCATTAACCATTTTCCTGATATTTTATACAGTTTACTTATTACTGGATCTTATCACTTCACCATATTTGTCAGGATGCTTGCTGACATACACTTTTCTCATCTTGTGATTATTATTATTTTTTTTAGTAGGGATTGGTGTTCTCATGACTTTCTTTATCATTGACAGATATTGCCTTGTTAGGTTCAGTTCATCTGATCCATTATCAAAAACTTTACTATTACCTCTAGATTACTTTTTATTCATTGAAGTCAAAATAATATTTATGTTTGCTGTGCCATGCTTTCTAACTTGTTTCAGTTGTGTCTGACTCTGTGCAACCCTATGGACTGTAACATACCAGTCTCCTCTGTTCCTGGGATTCTCCAGCCAAGAATACTCGAGTGGGTTGCCATGCCCTCCTCCAGGGGATCTTCCCAACCCAGGATCATACCCACATCTCTTAAGTATCCTGCGTTGGCAGGTGTGTTATTTACCACTAGCATATCATGGGAAGCCCCAAGTTTTGTTTATCACATTGTAGTTACAGATTACTACCAAATTCAATATTTTGTTTTCTCACAATAACTCTCATGACAGTTCCTGCTTCACTAGCCACCTTTCTTTTTTATTGCAAGCTCTTTTATTCATGTGCTCAATAACTTCTCAGTGTTTAAGTACCCGAAGACTTCATCTTAGGTCACCTTTTTATTTCCATTTATAGCTGCTCTCTAAGTTTTATCTATTTCCAAGCTGTAATTCCTTTGACATGCTGGAAACTTCCAAATATGCTTTTTTACCACCAGCCTGTCCACTGGGATTCATTTTCCCATATCTAGCTTCTTATTCAACTTCGTCTTTTGGATACCTGAAGAATATATTTTATTAAAGTTCAGTTCAGTCACTCAGTCGTGTCCAACTCTTTGCAGTCCCATAGACTGCAGTACACCAGGCCTCCCTGTTCATCACCAATTCCCAGAGTTTACACAAACTCATGTCCATTGAGTTGGTGATGCCATCTAACCATCTCATCCTCTGTTGTCCCCTTTTCTTCCTGCCTTCATTCTTTCCCAGCATCAGGATCTTTTCCAATGAGTCAGTTCTTCACATCAGGTGGCCAAAGTATTGGAGTTTCAGCTTCAGCATCAGTCCTTCCAAAGAATATTCAGGACTGATTTCTTTTAGGACAGACTGGTTGGATCTCCTTGCAGTGCAAAGGACTCTCCAGAGTCTTCTCTAACACCCCAGTTCAAAAGCATCAATTCTTTGGTGCTCAGTATTCTTTATAGTCCAACTCTCACTTTCACACATGACTACTGGAAAAACCAGAGCTTATACTAGATGGACCTTTGTTGGCAAAATAATGTCGCTGCTGTTTAATATGCTGTTTAATAGGTTGGTCATAACTTGAAGGAATAACCCTTTTTTAATTTCATGGCTGCAGTCACCATCTGCAGCGATTTTTGAGCCCCCCAAAGTAAAGTCTGTCATTTACATTGTCCAAATTTACGTTGTAAATCTCTCATTCACATTGTCCAAACGTGAAATCCAAGTTCTCTAAATATTTCACTGTCTTTATTATATTATTTGAAGAAAATAATTGAAAACAAAATTTTTTAAAAGTTACATGGACCTGGTGATTAGTATGTTACATGTCAAAGGCTACTCACTCAGATCATGACAGATAAATGTTGATGATCTTCAATGATATTGGGTTGGCCAAAATGTTCATTTGCCCTTGTCTTATGGAAAAATCTGAACAAACTTTTTGGCCAACCCATACAACTATGTGATTTCCTTAAAGTCACATAGTTAGGAATGGCTTTCATGGGAGTTGCAGGTGGATTTGTTGCTATATATTTCTTTTCGTTTTTTTTGTTTGTTTGTTTTTTAATTTTAGTTTATTTTACTTTACAATGCTGTATTGGTTTTGCCATACGTCAACATGAATCCACCATGGGTGTACATGAGTTCCCAATCCTGAAGCCCCCTTCCCACCTCACTCCCTATACCATCTCTCTGGGTCATCCCAGTGTATCAGCCCCAAGCATCCTGTATCCTGCATCAAACCTAGACTGGTGATTCGTTTCTTACATGATAGTATACATGTTTCAATGCCATTCTCCCAAATCATCCCACCCTCTCCCTCTCCCACAGAGTCCAAAAGACTGTTCTATACATCTGTGTCTCTTTGGCTGTCTCGCATACAGGGTTATCGCTACCATCTTTCTAAATTCTATATATATATATTTGTTAGTATACTGTATTGGTGTTTTTCTTTCTGTCTTACTTCACCCTGTATAATCGGCTCCAGTTTCATCCACCTCATTAGAACTGATTCAAATGTATTCTTTATAATTGCTGAATAATACTCTATTGTGTATATGTACCACAGCTTGCTTATCCATTCATCTGCTGATGGACATCTAGGTTGCTTCCATGTCCTGCCTATTTTAAACAGTGCTGTGATGAACATTGGGGTACATGTGTCTCTTTCAATTCTGGTTTCCTCGGTGTGTATGCCCAGCAGTGGGATTGCTGGGTCATAAGGCAGTTCTATTTCCAGTTTTTTAAGGAATCTCCACACTGTTCTCCATAGTGGCTGTACTAGTTTGCATTCCCACCAGCAGTGTAAGAGGGTTCCCTTTTCTCCACACCCTCTCCAGCATTTATTGCTTGTAGACTTTTGGATCACAGCGATTCTGACTGGAGTGAAATGGTACCTCATTGTGGTTTTGATTTTCATTTCTCTGATAATGAGTGATGTTGAGCATCTTTTCATGTGTTTGTTAGCCATCCATATGTCTTCTTTGGAGAAATGTCAATTTAGATCTTTGGCCCATTTTTTGATTGGGTCGTTTATTTTTCTGGAGTTGGAATTGGGAGTTGCAGGTGGATTTGTTACTATGTATTTCTAACATGGTTTTCCATTTTAATGATCACCTAAATTTGATTTCAAACATTATTATGTTTAAAAATGTATTTTATGAAAATGTTAATTTGGGAATTTCATCCAATACTCTGATTAAATTAGATAAAATCAATTATAACATCAGTAATATAAAATGCTGAAAAATTATTTTTTATTTTATATAATTTTTGTTTGTTTAGCTGACCATAACATATTTACCAACTAATTTGAAGGATTAAAAGCTCTACAAAAATGTGTAAAAACACCTTTTAACTTTCCATCACTATGAGGCAATCACTGGTATGTTTCATGTATAATTCTTTTTTATATATATTTTTAGATTAGGTTATGTTCAATGTATAGTAGGGTATCCTGTTTTTGTTGCTTAGCAAAAGTGTTTATATATCAAATGCTTATAAGTCATTATTTTCGTGCTACATTTAAACAAATAAGTAAAGATTTAGTCGTGTTAGAATGGTCAAACAAAAATGATTTATTATGGGTCCCCTTAAGACTCACCTCAACTTCACAAATCACGAGTTGATTCAACAAACATTTAATGAGACATGATAAAAATAGAGTTGGCCCTGAGCATCTGTGGGGGTTTGGTTCTAGGACCTACCAAGGGATACCAAAGTTCAAGGACTCCCTTAAAATGGTATACCATTTGCATATAACCTGTGAGTATGATCCAAAATACTCAGTCACCTCTTAGTCACCTGTATAATACCTAATACAATATAAATGCTGGATAAATAGTTGTCAGTGCATATAAGCCCAGGTTTTGCTTTTTTAAACATTTTGGATTTTTTTCAAATATTTTTGATCCATGGTGATTGAATCCATGGATGCAGAACACATGGATACTGAGTGTGAACTGTATTCAGTGATAATTTATTTCATGTCCAAATGTCAAAGTGACTTTTGTACACTCAAGGAACTAAAAGACCAGTATGGTTATAGCACAGACAGTTGCAGCAGAGGAAAGATGAGATTAGGACTCAGATCAGAGGAAGCTCATGTAGATGTGTAGGATACCACATATAATGAGGATTTAGGGGCTAAATGCATGCGTATTAAGTTACTTCAGTCCTGTCCGACTCTTTGTGACCCTGTGGACTGTAGATCGCCAGGTTTCTCTGTCCACAGGATTCTTCAGGCAAGAGTATTGGAGTGGGTTGCCATACCCTCCTCCAGGGGATCTCCCTGACCCAGGGATTGAACCTGTGTCTCTTAACATCTCCTGCATTGGCAGGCAGGTTCTTTACGACTAGCATCACTTGGGAATCCCAGGGACTGAATATGCACCTTTAAATAAAAGATATGTCAATTTAAAAAAAATACATGTTGATGTATGGCAAAACCAATACAATATTTTAAAGTAATTTATCTCCAATTAACATAAATAAATTTATATGAAAAAAATTAAGATCTCCAATTTTAAATAGACCTGTTCTAATGTGCCAAATTTAACTTTTAATAACACTTCATATTTATCTCTAAACCTAGATATATATTATATATTTAGATATAGATAAGAAGCACTCATTTTGCCTCCTCCTACGTTTAAGATTCTTTAAAAAATGTCTACAAGGAAACACACTAGCATTTGGAATAGATTATATAATATGCCCAAAATATCTAGATAATGCAGATGTGAGTGGAATAAAGGAAACAAACTATATGAAACAACATAGATAATTCAAATGAATTAGAAAAATAGAAAGTGTTAAAGCACTAAAATGATTGAATATAGCAATGAATATATTAGTTTGTGTGTATGTGTGTGGTTACGCTGAGGATTTAATTCACTACAATGTATTTCCTTCAGTTAAAAAAATGTTTTCTTCACATTTTTTCCATAATTTTCAATAAATGAGGATAATTATCTCTACAAGTGATTCACCTCAATAAGTGTTCTTATAAATTACAGCAGATAATTTTTAGTGAATTAGGTTTATTGGGACACTGCTGTGTTAAAAGGTGTATGTTTTTCTGTTGAAATTTTCTTATTAAGTTAATAACTTCTTGTGCAACTAAAATGACAACTGGAATTATTATTAATATTTAAAATCTAAACTCTGTTGTTTGGACATAAAACATAATTTATTTCCTTGGTTTTGGCACCTATAATTGAGAACATTCTCTATTTATTTTATTTAAAAAATGTTGTTAAGAAATTGTTTACATGCCATTATACCTAACATGAATAGACAACTTAGTTTTCCCAATCCACTGTGCTTTCTCCATAGATGTTCAGAATTGTCTGTTGGATAGCTAGTTATGGATAGTTACTAATCTAGGTAATTAGTGGATCATTATTTTTATTATTATTATTCCGCTAATCCAACTAATCAGATATGCAGGTGACACCACCCTTATGGCAGAAAGTGAAAAGGAACTAAAAAGCCTCTCGATGAAAGTGAAAGTGGAGAGTGAAAAAGTTGGCCTAAAGCTCAACATTCAGAAAACGAAGATCATGGCATCCGGTCCCATCACTTCATGGGAAATGGATGGGGAAACAGTGGAAACAGTGTCAGACTTTATTTTGGGGGGCTCCAAAATCACTGCAGATGGTGATTGTAGCCATGAAATTAAAGGGCGCTTACTCCTTGGAAGAAAAGTTATGACCAACCTAGATAGTATATTCAAAAGCAGAGACATTCCTTTGCCGATTAAGGTCCGTCTAGTCAAGGCTATGGTTTTTCCTGTGGTCATGTATGGATGTGAGAGTTGGACTGTGAAGAAGGCTGAGCACCAAAGACTTGATGCTTTTGAACTGTGGTGTTGGAGTAGACTCTTGAGAGTCCCTTGGACTGCAAGGAGATCCAACCAGCACATTCTGAAGGAGATCAACCCTGGGATTTCTTTGGAAGGAATGATGCTGAAGCTGAAACTCCAGTACTTTGGCCATGTCATGCGAAGAGTTGACTCATTGGAAAAGACTCTGATACTGGGAGGGATTAGGGACAGGAGGAGAAGGGGACGACAGAGGATGAGATGGCTAGATGGCATCACGGACTTGATGGACATGCGTCTGAGTGAACTCCGGAAGTTGGTGATGGACAGGGAGGCCTGGCGTGCTGCGATTCATGGGGTCGCAAAGAGTTGGGCACGACTGAGCGACTGAACTGAACTGAACTGAATCCAACTAATCTGGATTATTAAAACCTACAATTGTAATATTATTTTTCTACATGTTTCATATTTGGTAAAGAGTAGTGAGGATCTTGGAAAGATTAGCAAAATTTGAAAGAGCATAGAAGACTAATTTTGGGAGTGGGAAGGAAACAGACCTGAAAGTCACATTGCAATGCCTAGAATCCAATCACCTGACCACATACCTAATGGCAAAAAAGCCTAGGAAATGCAGTTAGCCCTGTTCTAGTAAGAAGAAAGAACAGCTTCTTCTACTATCTAAGTAGTATTATGGAAAAGCAACTAAGAGAACATTTTGGATTTGACAACTTATTTTAATGCTAAAGTTGTGTGTCCTTTGTCCTTTATGTTTATCAATAAATTTATAAATGAGGCTCACACTGGATCTCCAGAAAAGGCATCAAAATATTGAGAGTAATTTCTGTTGAGGACAGTTCTGTCTAGTTACCTCCATTAAACCTCTTTTAAACAATAATATGTAGATTTCTCTTCTGTCCTTTTTTTTTTTTTAACCAGAGCTTCATACAAAAACATAAAATTTGTACCATCAAACAATGTTTGATTTGCCCTAATTTTTGTGTAGGAATTCCCTAGAAATTTCGAACATATGAACTAGGAAACTCTAGCATGCTAATATGCGCCATCTAATATTGTCTCTTTTTCCTTGCCCTGAACATGTGAATTATATTCTGGGGCAGTCATACATAATTTCTTAAATGTGAAACTACCAAATTGTCAGCTCCTATATAAGGGACAGCTTTAAACTAATATTGTCTTCCTTTTATTACTGATGACAGGATTCAGGTGAACCCAAAGTAACTAATCAGAACATGACACAAAATATGATTTGAGACATACAGATTGTCTTCTCTTGAATTTAAATTAGAAATTTGTAGTGAACCAAACATTTAGGTATCAGCAGAAGATATCTTGACTTTATTAGGTACTCTATACCACTGTGATAGTCTTACAGCTTGGCTCAAAGTTAGTTACAAGGAAAAGATTAAAATATTTAAAATTCTATTTCATTTCTTTTGCATCCTGACCCCACATTCTTTTTCATTAATGTCCAGCCCAACTAGACTAATAGATTGAGCTTTGGACTAGCCTGTATCCCTACTTTTACTTCTGGTTAGTCCCTTGGACTGCAAGGAGATCCAACCAGTCAATCCTAAAGGATATCAGTCCTGAATATTCATTGGAAGGACAGATTCTGAAACTGAAACTCCAGTACATTGGCCAGCTGATGTGAAGAAACTGACTCCTTGGAAAAGTCTCTGATGCTGGGAAAGATTGAAGGCAGGAGGAGAAGGGGATGACAGAGGATGAGATAGTTGGATGGCATCACTGACCCAATGGGCATGAATCTGAACAAGGTATAGTAGTTGGTGATGGACAGGGAGGCCTGGTGTGCAGCATTCCATGAGGTCACAAAGAGTCAGACATGACTGAGCAACTGAACTGAACTGAATGAACTGGAGTGAATGAGGAGTTGATTTCAGGGAAATACACTATGCTATATCTCCAAAGCGTGAGTCAGCTATTGTCTCCACTAGGGGTATTCCCTGATCATCCTATGTAGACTTCAACTTAATTCCTACTTTTTTGTTGGTATTTTCACATTTTTTCCATGTATATTGTAGTTACTTGTGTATGTGTCTTGCTAGCCTTGTTTCATGGCAAATATTAGAGTCATTTAGTTTACCCAAGGTTATGATGATTACTAAGTATGTGTGCTCAGGTGCTCTGTAGTGTCTGACTCTTAGCAACCCCATGGACTGTAGCCCTCCAGGTTCCTCTGTCTATAGTGAATCTCCAGGCTAGAGAATGGGAGTAGGTTGCCATGCCCTCCTCCAGGGGATCTTCCCAACCCAGTGACTGAACCCAGGTGTCCTACATTACAGGTAGACTCTTTACCATCTGAGCCACTAGGGAAGCCATTGTTTAAGTATACTTATGTGAACGGTGGTGTTGGAGAAGACTCTTGAAAGTCCCCTGGACAGCAAGCAGTCCATCCTAAAGGAAATCAGTCTTGAATATTCATTGGAAGGACTGATGGTGAAGCTGAAACTCCATTCCTTTGGCCACCTGATGTGAATAACTGACTCATTAGAAAAGACAGTGATGCTGGGAAACATTGAAGGCAGGAGGAGAAGGGAACAACAGAGGATGAGATGGTTGGATGGCATCACTGACTCAGTGGACATGAGTTTGAGTAAACTGTGGGGTTTGATGATGGACAGGGAGGCCTGGCATGCTGCAGTCCATGGGGTCGCAAAGAGTTGGACACGACTGAGCAACTGAACTGATGTCAATTAAGAGGGAGAATTTTCTATACATCTTTCTAAAGTCCATATATATGTGTTAGTATACTGTATTGGTGTTTTTCTTTCTGGCTTACTTCACTCTATATTATAGGCTCCAGTTAAACCAATACAATATTGTAAAGTAATTAACCTCCAATTAAAATAATAAAATTTTTATTTAAAAAAATAAACAATAAATAAAAATCTAGTAAGAATGGAAAAAAAGAGTGAGAATTTTTTGTTGTCATTGATATTATGGGGACAGAGATCAGTGGTTCCTTCATTTTATTTTATCTTAATGTCTATGATTTGGTATGAGTATGCTTGTCAGTGTGTGCTTGTTTTTATGTGGATGAATGTCTGTGACACTTAGGATAGACCAAAGACATTAACAACATTGTTTTGGCTTTGTAAAATCTATGCTTTCTTTCTCCTCATCTATGCCCAGCCATGGGAGGATGTGGGGAGAACAAATCATGTGTTTCGATCCTCTGTGGTCAATGGAAAAATAAACAGGGGGAAGATAATGCAGCCAGTTGTTGTTGTTTGGTGGCTCAGTTGTGTCTGTCTCTGCGACCCCATGGACTGCAGCAAGCCAGGCTGGCCTCTCCTTCACTGTCCCCGGGAGTTTCCTCAAATTCATGTCCATTGAGTCAGTAACCAGTACTCCTGAGATATCTGTGGCCTGGGATCAAGTTTGTGAATGCAATAGTGTTTAATACAAACCATGAATCCTTATAAATAGTTAGAGGTTGAGGTGGCCTAAAGGTAACATTCAGGGAGGGGGTTGACTCATGTAATGACATTATGATTGACCCATCTTAAAAATGTCTCACTTCCTGTATGTGCATGCTCAGTTGTGTCTGACCCTTTACAACCCGCTGGATTGTAGCCCACCAGGTTCCTTGTCCATGGAATTTTTCAGGCAAGAATACTAGAATGGGGTACCATTTTCTGCTCTAAAGGATATTCCAAACCCAGGGACTGTACCCACATCTCTTGTGTCTCCTGCCTGGGCAGACAGATTCTTTATCACTGTGCTGCCTGGGAAGCCTCACTGCCTATGTGTGTACATTCATGCTTAGTCTCTTCACTCCTCCTGTCTGACTCTTTGCAACCCTACAGAATGTAGCCCGCCAGGGTCCTCTGTCCATGGGATTCTCCAGGCAAGAATACTGGAGGGGGTTACCATGCCCTCCTCCAGGGTATCTTTTTGCCCCAAGGATGGAAGCCGTGTCTCCTGCGGCTCCTGCATTGCAGGCAGATTCTTTATCACTGAGCCACTGGAGAAGCGTTCACTGCCTGTATATGATGTTAAAAACATCCTCCAGTTTTTCTTCTTTGTGGCCTGTAGGACCATGCCACTCATATAGTTGTATTCAACACCAGTTCAATAAACTGATAAAATAATTCATAAAAGAATCAATGTATGAATTTGAAACTGCTTTAAAAATTAAAAAGAAAAAATAGATAAAGGTCATAGATGGAAGAAAGCAAGGCAAAGACTGAAGTCCCTACTGGCTTTTTAGTTAAAAGAATAGCCGCATCTACTCATCAAAGTGCTCAAACAAATGAAAACATGGAAATATTTTCTTTGATCCTTGCAGAGGTGGATCTAACTACAATTATTCAAGAATGATTAGCTGCTGCCCTTTTTTATCTCCATATGTAATTGCATAATGAATTACTAAGAAAATGCAAATCTCAAACAAATTATTGTTGTTGATGCTTTATTATGCAAATATTTAAACACTGATTTTTTTAGAGTGAGTAGCCAGTATACATTTCAATGGTATTTTGACAAAACCTTTGCAATAAGTGTCATAGGCCAGTTTTGCTGACAATCAAAACCAGACCTCTAAGACAAATGCAAATAGATGTCACTTCTCATTTGTAAGAGGTCTGAGAATTATGAATTTATAAATTCTTAATAATGATGGGTCAAACAGAAATCTGCTCTTCCCATTAAAGTTTATGTCTGCTTATGCACGTAGTATATATAAAGGAGCTTTCCTGAGTCAGTGGTACATGGATTAAAAAAATTAGAAACAAGATACTGTTAGGTAGTTTTCTGGGAACTGGGTCATTGTTTGGTGACCTAAACAAGTACTTGGAATACTTCTTTATGGATCGTTTATTTTCCTCTCTTTGAAACAGATAGGACTGCCAGTGATATTAAAGTTTATCCAATTTGAACATAAAGGAGAGTGAGAATTAGAATCTTTTCTATTTAGACTTTAAAATAACTTTATTGAAAGCACTATTTATTCACTGTGGAGAATTTCCTTTAAAGTTATGTCAAGTCAGAAGTTACCTACTTCTAAGAAAGTAGTGCATAAAATGAAAAGAATAAAGAAAATATGAAGGCTTAAATGATATTGTATTGTTTAGTTAACAAGAATGTTCAGAGATAGATGGTTATACTTGTGTGGGAAAAAGTTAAGAGCTGAAATGCCTAATCTTACCATGTTTACACTTTCTGTGCACTTAATTAGTGGGGAAAAATTGGATATAAATACATTTAACAGACTTTTCTTCAATGATTGTCTATCCTTCTTTTACAAGCAGATATAATTTTACTGTTTACACATATCCATGTTACTTTAGCTGGAGAACAGAACAACTACCCACTCCAGTATTCTTTCCTGGAGACTCATGGAAAGAGAAGCCTGGCGGGCTACAGTCCATGGGGTTGCAAAGAGTCGGACACAACTGAGTGGCTAAGCACACAGCACATGTTACCTTAGAAGGAGAGAAAATTTAAGTGTGCATTTAATGCATTGCCTTATTTTACCTGATTGAACTCTTCAAAATGCTGAGCCTAGGTATGTAGATACATACATTTTTTCATATATTTGGTTTATGTGCATATATATATGCTCATATATATTATTTTGTTTTATATTTATATTTGAAAAATTAGGTTCATTAAAAACCATTGTTTTCATCTTTCAATTTTATTTTCTATTTTATTGAACATTTAACCTAAAATATAGAATATTACTTAAGGTGAACTCACCTCCAAGATTTTAAAGAGTACAGGAAAAGGAATGTGGACAGTTTGGGTCGTTTGAATAATTTTAATAGATTTCTTAGAAATTTAGAGAATTTTGAGAAATCAAATGTCAAAAAATTCATATTATCCCTTCCAAAGGAGTGTGTGTTTGTGTGTTTGTACAGTTAAAGTTCAGGTACATCTCTGATATCTCTAATATAATCTTTTAAGATTGTTTTGCTTTATACATGGTCAATTGTAATCCCTCTTTTTTCCTCAATAAATATTCACAAAACAAGAGCATCACTGTGTTGACAAGGGTAGTTAATACAGTTTTCTTTCATTTTCTATACATGTCTGAATATTAATATGCTCAAGAAATTAATCAGAAAGTTAGTTAATTTGCTTTGCAGTTTGTGATTTAATTTTCTACCTTACAGTATGATGATACTATATACTATTTTTATTTTACTATAAAGGATTTGGATTTCCTGCAGCTAATGAAGTAAGATATTAGTTTTAATATTAACGACAAAAAGTTTATAATAAGTATGGCTTTATATTTTTCTAGCAACTTTTCAAAGTATCATGTAGCCTGGAAGATAATACTTGCTCAATAAATGTTAGTTTCCTTCAATGGCTTAGTGAGGAAGTTCTCTCTGCTCAGAAGGTGGTTCAGGTTCCTTTATTTTACATTATATCTTTAGTAGCAAACACTTACTAACCACTTAGTGATAGGAGTACGTGTACATATTTACAGATTCACTTATATTTCCCAATGTAAAATAATTTTTCTTTGATCCTTTTTAGTATTATATCTCTTGCTCTTGTCTTCTACCTTCAAAGAATTAGGATGTTGCTGGATGAAACAGAAGTCTTAACTAAGGAAATGGACAGTGTCCTCTATTCTTCACCCATTCAATCCTCTTTTTTCCCTATTTTCTGAAGAAATATTATTTAATATTCAGTTTGACGAATTTTCCTTCTTTAAAATAACGATAACCCTGTATGCGAGACAACAAAAGAGACACAGATGTATAGAACAGTCTTTTGGACTCTGTGGGAGAGGGAGAGGGTGGCATTGAAACATGTATAATATCATATAAGAAACAAATAGCCAGTCCAGGTTTGATGCAGGATACAGGATGCTTGGGTTGGTGCACTGGGATGACCCAGAGGGATGGTACGGGGAGTGAGATAGAAGGGGGGTTCAGGATGGGGAACACGTGTATATCCGTGGCGGATTCATGTTGATGTATGGAAAAACCAATACAATATTGTAAAGTAATTAGCATCCAATTAAAATAAATAAATTTATATTAAAAAGAAAAAATACTTTCTCAGAAGCCTCGTGATGTATCCTGCCTGGGTTTCTTCCCTACCTCTCAGATGGCTCCTATTCAGTATCCTTTGTTGATTTCTCTTTGTCCCACATTTCAGCTGTGGCATTTCTGAGGGTGCACATAGTATTCTTCTCCATGACATTTTTTCATAATACATCAACTTTGGAGGATGTGCTATTGATCATAATACTTAGATACTGTCTGTTCTCTTGAATCTGGTTGAATGTTCCTATTTTTTTTTCATTTTCTATCTCAGTTATCACCTCAGTTTCAACACATTGCTCACTGATTTCCTTACCATTTTAATTCACAAATTATTTTATCCTTCTATTTCTTTGTCTATTCCTGTCAACGAAACTATCAGCTTGTACATAAGATTTAAAACTAACATTGATGTTATCAGGTTTTTTATTGTTCTCTTTCGCTTTTACATTCAGTCAGTCAATTTAGTCTACATAGTATATATAAATATAGTTTGAAAAATTCTCTATTTAAGTAATATTTTTGTCAGGATGAGTATAATTCGTTTTGTCTGAATCTTTCTTTGCATTTCTATTTCTGTAACCAAAGTTCTCTTGCCTATTAATTTGCTAGGCTACAGTCTCAGATGAATTTCCTGCTCAGTTATAGTCAATATAATCTAGGCTGCTCTACCTTTAAGAAATCTAACTGACCATCATCCTTTCTTCAAAAACTTCTAGTACCCATTCCTACTACTCAGCCTAGCTTTTTTTTTTTCCCCTCCCCAAAACCAAATGTATCCACATAGCCTTTCCCTATTTTCTGGAAAGCCTTTCTTTCTGTTTTGAATCTGTTACAAATTTCCCTATCTTTTAAAGCCGAGGGAAACACACTGCCACTCTTTCTCCAGGCCTCTTGTCATTAATATTATTTTCTGTGTTCTCTATTATTTTCTGTGTGCTGTAACAAAGAGTGAGCATACTTTGAGCCACACAGATTTAAGAATAGATTTTAGCACTGTCATGTACCGAATGACTAGCCCTGGTAAATTACTTAAACTCTGACCTTCAATTTCTTCACTTATTAAAAGGTGATAATTAATTTGCTTTATGAGATCATTGCAGAGATTGACGTTTATATATGGAAAAGACATTCTGTTTCTTAGTGCTAATAAGCATATATTTTATAATTATTCTCTGTTACACAACTCAGCATTAAACTTGATGCTTTCTTTTTGATTGTCATTTTTCATATTTATTAAGCATTTCTCAGTTGTTTGTCTTTTTGGTCCTTTAAACTTAAAAATTGTGTGTTGTAGTTCTCTTCGGTCTCTCTGAGTGTGTGGAGCAATGCTGAGAACAGAAGAAAATATAAGTTAAGTCCCCTGGGTTCAGTTTCTACCTCTGCTGCTTACCAGTCATATAAACTGAGGAAATTACATAAATACCCTATTCCAGTTTCTTCATTTGTAAAAAAGAACAATAAACTTTGCAATTCGAGAGGTATTGTAGTTGTGTTTACTCACAGTCAATGTGAGTAAAGCACTTATAAAATACTAATTATATGGAAATTGCAGTGTGTCAGCTCTTATCATAAACACAATTAGCATGAGCTGCTTCAGTGAAATATTTTATAATATTTTTATGCATTTATTGTAGAACTAGTTTTATAATAATAAGATTTATAATTTTTTTGAAATTTGTTAAATGTTTTAGATAAGTTGTAAATATGCAAAGGAAGAGGGGCGTTCCAATGTCATCCATTGTTTGGAAAATATAACTAGAAAGCATCAGGCAGAATCTTACAATATATTATTACATGAGAACCAAGAAATGGTAAATAAAATTGCTGTGTATCATGCCTACAAAAGAAGCAGACTCTGTTCAACTACATTAATGAACAAGATGTTTAGTTGACATAAGCTGTGAGAGGCTAAAATCTATAAATGCTTTGTACTGCTAATAGCTAATGAGTACATCATGTTGTTGTTCAGTCACAAAGTCTTGTCTGACTCTTAGTGACTCAATGGACTGAAGCATTCCAGGCTTCCTTGTCCTTCACTATCTACTGGAGTTCACTCAAACTCGTGTCCACTGAGTCGGTGAAGCTGTCCAACCATCTCATCCTCTGCTGTCCCCTTCTCCTTCTGCCCTCAATCTTTCCCAGCATCAGGGTCTTTTGCAATGAGTTGGCTCTTTCCATTGGGTAGCCAAAGTATTGGAGCTTCAGGTTCAGCATAAGTTCTTCCAATGAATATCCAGTGTTGATTTCCTTTAGGATTGATTTGTTTGATCTCTTCGCAATTCAAGCAATGCTCAAGAGTCTTCTCTAGCATCATAATTTGAAAGCATCAACGAGTGCATCATGCATATGCACAATTTAATTTTTAAAGAAGCGTGTAGAGAAATATTAAAAAAAGAAACCATTCAGAGCCTAGAAGCCTTTTCATTTTATAAACTTTATGTTATTTATTTTGTTACAAAATAATCATGTCAAAATCTATTGTAACTACAGGTTTTTTTTTTTTTTTTTTTTTTGTAACCATCAAGAGTGAGACTCCACCTTAGGAAATTCCATTCTTTGGTTTCATGATATTCTGCACAAGAGATTTCCTAGAATAGAGAATTATTCTTGGTATTTTATATATAAATGTCTCACTACCTAAGATGAGCTTGCCATTATACTAGTGTACACAAAAAGCAACTGAAAATTACCTATTCCTTCAAGGAACTTCCAACTGCTCAACAGACGTTTTAATGAGTTTTTACAATTTTCAGAATTATGTTGAACATTTCCGAATTTTCCTAACTGCACAGAAAGTTCATGGATAATGATCTTGAACATTAATTTTAATGCTGGCTTAAATGGAAGCCATTAGCTATATAGAAATTATTGAATTTTGGTCTTCTGCAGTCTGTTCCCTAGGAAAAAGAAGGAAATAGTAAAGAACTTAATTTGCTTACTGAAAACTTATCTGTGGTTTGAAAATTAGTAACAATATTTAAAATGTCCTTTCCACTATGATCAAATAATACTTGAGAGATTTGGTAAATTTGGGTATAATTTCTTATTTCAGTTAGTCTTTCCTGTATAACAAATAAACCCAAAATTTAGTACCTTAAAATAGAAAAAATATTATTTCTCACTATTCTATGGGTTAGTTTAAGTTCATCTTTAGTTCCCACATGAGCTCATATTTGTGTTGTCTTCAGCTGTAAGGTCAGCTTAAGAGTGTCTCATCTGGGAAAACACGGATATGAGTGTCTGTCTCTCTCTCAAGGTGACCATACCAGGCCGCCTCCTGTGGTAGTAGCAACATTCTAGAATGCAATCTCCCCGGCATTGATCAAGACTCTTATCTTCAACAAAGGAGGCAAGAATATACAATGGAGAAAAGACAATCACTTTAACAAGTGGTGCTGGGAAAACTGGAAAACCACTTGTAAAGAATGAAACTAGAACACTTTCTAACACCATACACAAAAATAAACTCAAAATGGATTAAAGATCTAAACGTAAGACCAGAAACTATAAAACTCCTAGAGGAGAACATAGGCAAAACACTCTCAGACATAAATCACAGCAGGATCCTCTATGATCCACCTTCCAGAATACTGGAAATAAAAGCAAAAAAACAAAAACAAAAACAAATGGGATCTAATTAAAATTAAAAGCTTCTGCACAACAAAGGAAACTATAAGCAAGGTGAAAAGACAGCCTTCGGAATGGGAGAAAATAATAGCAAATGAAGCAACTGAAAAAGAACTAATCTCAAAAATATGCAAGCAACATATGCAGCTCAATTCCAGAAAAATGAACAACCCAATCAAAAAATGGGCCAAAGAACTAAATAGACATTTCTCCAAAGAAGACATACGGATGGCTAACAACACATGAAAAGATGCTCAACATCACTCATTATCAGAGAAATCCAAATCAAGACCACAATGAGATACCATTTCACACCAGTCAGAATGGCTGTGATCCAAAAGTCTACAAGCAATAAATGCTGGAGAAGGTGTGGAGGAAAGGGATCCCTCTTACACTGTTGGTGGGAATGCAAACTAGCACAGCCACTATGGAGAACAGCATGGAGATTCCTTAAAAAACAGGAAATAGAACTGCCATATGAGCCAGCAATCCCACTGCTGGGCATACACACCAAGGAAACCAGAACTGAAAGAGACTTGTGTACCCCAATGTTCATCGCAGCACTATTTATAATAGCCAGGACGTGGAAGCAACCTAGATGTCCATCAGCAGATGAATCGATAAGAAAGCTGTGGTACATATACACAATGGAGTATTACTCAGCCATTAAAAAGAATACATTTGAATCAGTTCTGCTGATATGGATGAAACTGGAGCTGATTATACAGAGTGAAGTAAACCCAAAAGAAAAACACCAATACAGTATACTAACACATATATATGGAATTTAGAAAGATGGTAACGATAACCCTGTATGCAAGACAGCAAAAGAGACACAGATGTATAGAACAGTCTTTTGGACTCCATGGGAGAGGGAGAAGTTGGGATGATTTGGGAGAATGGCATTGAAACATGTATACTATCATGTAAGAAACGAATCGCCAGTCTAGGTTCGATGCAGGATACAGGATGCTTGGGGCTGGTGCTCTGGGATGACCCAGAGAGATGATATAGGGAGAGAGGTGGGAGGGGGATTCAGGATTGGGAACTCATGTACACCCGTGGTGGATTCATGTCAATGTATGGCAAAACTAATACAGTATTGTAAAGTAAAATAAAAATAAATAAATAAATAATGAGGGGGGGGGGGGAAAAAAAAGACTCTTCTGACTTCACTTGGTCTTCTGTCCAATTATCCTAAGTTAAGTCATAAGTCATGTTGATGAGGCCCAGAGTCAGTGTAAGCAAGGCTTACATAAGAAAACAGACAATCCTTTTTTTTCTGGGAACAAGACTATTGGCCAAATCTGGAGATTTTTAAAAAATAAATCTAAAAGGAATGATACAGAATGATCAAATAGTTGATACAGATTTAAAAAGTAATTGACCAAGGTTAAAAGTCCTGTTGTCTTCTCTGCTAGCTCAGCGGTAAAGAGTCCACCACCAAACCCAGCTTTCATGCCTAGGTTGGGAAGATCCCCTGGAGAGTGAAATGGCAACCCACTCCAGTATTCTTGCCTGGGAAATCTCATGGACAAAGGAATCTGGCAGGCTCCAGTCCATGAGGTTGCAAAACAGTAAGACATGACTGAGTGATGAAACAACAGAAAATTTCTGGTTACATGCATGCATAGATTTAATATTAGGTCAGTTAAATCACAAAGTCTTCTAATTAAAAATATTATGTATTTTTAAAGTTATTCTTAGTAATCAGTAATGGTAGTAAGATATTTCTAATGAAAGAAGAAAGTAGGGAAAACCACTAAACCATTCAGGTATGACCTAAATTAAATCCCTTACAATTATACAGTAGAAGTGACAGATAAATTCAAGGGATTGGACCTGACAGACACAGTGCCTAAAGAACTACAGACAGAGGTTTGTGACGTTGTCCAAGACGCAGTGATCAAGACCATCCTCAAGAAAAAGAAATGCAAGAAGGCAAAATGGTTGTCTCAGGAAGCATTACAAATAGGCAATAAAAGAAGAGAAGCCAAAGGGAAAGGAAAAAAGGAAAAAGGAAAGATATACTCATCTGAATGCAATATTCCAGAGAAAAGCAAGGAGAGAGAAGAAAGACTTCCTCAGTGATCAATGCAAAGAAATACAGGAAAACAATAGAATGGAAAGACTGGAGATCTCTTCAGGAAAACTAGAGATGCCAAGGGAACATTTCATGCAAACATGGGCACAATAAAGGGAAGAAGCAGTATGGCCCTAACAGAAGTAGAAGATATTAAGGAAAGGTGGCAAGAAATCACAGAAGAACTATACAAAAAAGATCTTCATGACCAGATAAACATGATGGTGTATTCACTCACCCATAGCCAACATCCTACAGTCTAAAGCCAAGTGCACCTTAGAAAGCAACACTATGAACAAAGCTAGCAGAGGTGATAGAATTCCAGCTGAGCTATTTCAAGTCCTAAAAGATGATGCTGTGAAAGTGATGCACTCAATACACTAGCAAATTTGGAAAACTCAGCAGTGGCCACAGGACTGGAAAAGGTCAGTTTTCATTCCAATCACAAAGAAAGACAATCTCAAAGAATACACAAACTACCACACAATTGCACTCATCTCATGTGCTAGCAAAGTAATGCTCAAAATACTCCAAGCAAGGCTTCAAAAAAACTTGAATTGAGAAATTTCAGATGTTCAAGCTGGATATAGAACCAGAGATCAAATTGCCAACATCCATTGGATTATCGATAAAGCAAAGAGTTTCAGAAAAACATCTACTTCTGCTTTATTGACTATGCCACAGCCTATGACTGTGTGGATCAGAACAAATGATGGAAAATTCTTCAAAAAATGGGAATACCAGACCACCTTACCCGCCTCCTGAGAAATCTGTATGCAGGTCAAGAAGCAACAGTTAAAATGTGACTTGAAACAACAGACTGGTTTTAAATTGGCAAAGGCAAAGAAGTATGTAAATGGTGTATATTATCACCCTGCTTATTTAACTTATATACAGGGTAACTCATGCAAAATGCCAGCCTGGATGAAGCACATGCTGGAATCAAGATTCCAGGGAGAAATATTAATAATGTAAGATATGCAGATGACCCCACCCTTATGGAAGAATGTGAAGAGGAACTGAAGAGCCTCTTGATGAAAGTGAAAGAGGAGAGTGAAAAATCTGGCTTAAGACTCAACATCATCACTTCATGGCTAATAGATGGAGAAACATGGAAACAGTGAGAAACTTTATTTTTTCTGGCTCCAAAATCACTGCAGATGATGACTGCAGCCATGAAATTAAAAGATACTTGCTTCTTAGAAGAAAAGCTACCACCAACCTAGACAGCATATTCAAAAGCACAGACATTACTTTGTTGACAAAGGTCCGTCTATTAAAGGTATGGTTTTTCCAGTAGTCATGTATGGATGTGAGACTTGGACCATAAAGAAAGCTGAGTGCCAAAGAATTGATGCTTTTGAACTGTGGTGTTGGAGAAGTCTCTTGAGAGTCCCTTGGACTGCACAGAGATCCAACCAATCAATCCTAAAGGAAATCAGTCCTGAATATTTATTGCAAGGACTGATGCTGAAACTGAAGCTTGGCACCTGAAGAGCTAACTCTTTGGAAAAGATCCTGATTCTGGAAAAGATTGAAGGCAGAACAAGAAGGGGACAACAGAGGATGAGATGGTTGGATGGCATCACCACTTAATGGACTTTGAGCACACTCCTAGAGTTAGTGATGGACAGGGACGCCGAGTGTGCTCCCATCCATGGGGTCATAAACAGCTGGAAATGACTCAGAAACTGAACTGAACTAAATTTCTAATGAACATGCAAACACATGGTAACGCAGGAATATTCTAGAACACTTTTAGGGGTATCCCTTACTGCCTGGGGAAATGCAACTTAAGAATTAGTCATACTACCTAATTAATGAAATGGAGATTTGTTTTAGAAGTGTTCACAACTGAAAATGATAATCTTTTATATATTTAAGTACTATAGATGATTACTTTCTTTTTTCAGATTTTATTTTTAGAACAGTTTTATATTCACAGCAAGGTTAAGAGGAAGGTTGAAAGATTTCCCATAGACACCCTGCCCTGATACATGCATAGATTTCCTGATAATCAACAACCCCCACCAGAGAGGTAAATTTTTCATCAACAAACCTACACTGACACTCCACAAGCATTTAAACTCTACGATTATATTTAGAGATCACTCTTGGTGGTGTATATTATGTGGATTTGAGTAAATATATAATGACAGGTAGACATCATTATAGTATCATTCAGGTTATTTTCACTCCCCTGAAACTCCAACTATGTATTCCTCCCTTCATTCCACCCCTAGTCTATAACAACCATTAATCTTTTTATTGCTTCCATAGTGTTACCTTTTCCTAAGTGAAAAAAGACAATTTGACAGGGTTATACAACTTGGAATCATAAGATGTGTATCATTTTTTCATCTACTAATATGCATGTAAGTCTTCTTCACATCTTTTCATGACATTTCTTTGTTTTTAGTAATTACCTTTTTTAATATATTTACTTTTGAGTAAAATTATTTATGAAAAAATTTCATTTGAAAGAGTGATTACAGAATTGTCTTTTAAAATATTATTTGGTTTCCAAATGACTCATGATAAAAACAACTATTAGCAGAAAAATCAGGAAAAATATAATTATGCCAATATAAAGAACACACTTGTGCCAAAAGAAACATCATGATAGAAATAGATCCATTCTAGGTAAAAAAAAAAAAAAAAAAAAAAAATCCAGAAGGATATTTAAGCAGTTAATGGAAAGATTTTAATTTAAAATTTTAAAGGAAGGAAGACTACAAGAATAAAAAATCTCACTACTAGAACTAGAATCATACTGTTAAAACTCCATTATTCATTTGTTGTATCAGTTCAGATCAATCTCTCAGTTGTGTCTGACTCTCTCCAATCCCATGCACTGCAGCACACCAGGCCTCCCTGTCCATCACCAACTCGCAGAGTTTACTCAAACTCATTTCCATTGAGTCAATGATGCCATCCAACCATCTCATCCTCTGTCATCCCTTTCTCTTCACGCCTTCAATCTTTCCCAGCATCAGGGTCTTTTCAAATGAGTCAGTTCTTCGTATCAGGTGGCCAAAGTATTGAAGTTTTAGCTGCAGTATCAGTCCTTCCAATGAATATTCAGGATTGATCTCCTTTATGATGGACTGGTTGGAACATCTTGCAGTCCAAGGGATTCTCAAGACACTTATTGAACACCACAGTTCAAAAGCGTCAATTCTTTGGTGCTCAGCTTTCTTTATAGTCCAACTCTCACATCCATACATGACCCCTGGTAAAACCATATCTTTGACTAGATGGACCTTTGTTGGCAAAGAAATGTCTCTGGTTTTTACTATGCCGTCTATGTTGGTCATAACTTATCTTCCAAGGAGCAAGCGTCTTTTAATTTCATGGCTTTAGTCACCATCTGCAGTGATTTTGGAGCCCAAGAAAATAAAGTCTGACACTGTTTCCAGTTTCCCTGTTTATTTGCCATGAAGTGTTGGGACCAGACGCCATGATCTTAGTTTTCTGAATGTTGAGCTTTAAGCCGACTTTTTCAGTCTCTTCTTTCACTTTCATCAAGAGGCTTTTTAGTTCCTCTTCACTTTCTGCCATAAGGGTGGTGTCATCTGCATATCTGAGGTTTTTTATATTTCTCCCAGCAATCTTGATTCCAGCTTGTGCTTAATCCAGCCCAGTGTTTCTCATGAGGTACTCTGCATATAAGTTAAATTAGCAGGGTGACAATATACAGCCTTAATGTACACTTTTCCCAATTTGGAACTAATCTGTTGTTGCATGTCAGGTTCTAACTGTCGCTTCTTGACTTGCATACAGATTTCTCAGGAGGTGGGTAAGATGGTGTGTTTTTCCCATTTTTTGGAAAAAAATTTCCACCATTTGTTGTGATTCACACAGTCAAAGGCTGTGGCATAGTAAATAAAGCAGATGTTTTTTTTCTGGAACTTTCTTGCTTTTTTGATGATCTGAAGAATGTTGGCAATTTGATCTCTGGTTCCTCTGCCTTTTCTAAATCCAACTTGAACATTTACAAGTTCATGGCTCATGTACTGTTGAACTCTGACTTGGAGAATTTTGAGCATTACTTTACTAGTGTATGAAATGAGTGCAACCGTGCGATAGTTTGAGCATTCTTTGGCATTGTCTTTCTTTGGGATTGGAATGAAAACTGATTTTTCCTGTCCTGTGGCCACTGCTTAGCTTTCCAAATTTGCTGGCACATTGCGTGTAGCACTTTCACAACATCATCTTTCAGGATTTGAAATAGCTCAACTAGAATTCCATCAACTCTACTTGCTTTGTTCATAGTGATGCTTCCTGAGGCCCTCTTGACTTCTCATTTCAGGATGTCTGGCTCTAGGTGGGTGATATCGTGATTATCTGGGTCATGAAGATCTTTTTTATATAGTTCTTCTGTGTATTCTTGCCACTTCTTAATATCTTCTGCTTCTGTTAGGTCCATACCATTTCTGTCCTTTATTGTGCCCATCTTTGCATGAAAATTTCCCTTGGTCTCTCTAATTTTCTTGAAGAGATCTCTAGATTCCCATTCTATTGTTTTCCTCTATTTCTTTGCATTGATTGCTGAGGAAGGCTTTCTTATCTCTCTTGGTATTGTTTGAAACTCTGCATTCAAACGGGTAGATCTTTCCCTTTCTCCTTTGCCTTTTGTTTCTCTTCTCTTCACGTCTGTTTGTAAGGCCTCCTCAGACCACCATTTTCCCTTTTTGCATTTATTTTCATTGAGGGTGGTCTTGATCCCTGCCGCCTATACTGACAAACTGCCATCCATAGTTCTTCAGGCACTTTGTCTAAGGGATCTAATCCCTTGAATCTATTTGTCACTTCCACTGTATAACCGTAAGGGATTTGGTTTAGGTCATACACGAATGGTCTAGGGGTTTTCCCTACTTTCTTCAATTTAGGTCTGAATTTGACAATAAGGAGTTCATGTTCTGTGCCACAGTCAGCTCCTGGTCTTGTTTTTGCTGACTGAATAGAACTTCTCTATCTTTGGCTGTATAGAATATAATCAATCTAATTTCTGTATTGGCTATCTGGTGATGTCCACGTGTAGTTTTCTCTTGTGTTGTTGGAAGAGGGTGGTTGCTATGACCAGTGTGTTCTCCTGACAAAACTCTATTAGCCTTTACCCTGCTTCATTCTGTAAATTTGAAGTCACTTGTTTGTGTCCGACTCTTTGCAACCCCATGGACTGTAGCCTACCAAGGCTTTTCAGTTCATGTGATTTTCCAGGCAAGAGTACTGGAGTGGGTTGCCATTTCCTTCTCTAGGGGATCTTCCTGACCCAGGGCTCAAACCCTGGTCTCCCGCATTGTAGGCAGACGCTTTACCCTCTGAGCCACCAGGGAAGCCCCAAGGCTATATTTGTCTATTATTCCAGGCATTTCGTGACATCTACTTTTGCATTCCAGTCCCCCATAATGAAAAGGACATCTCTTTTGGGTGTTAGTTCTAGAAGGTCTTGTAGGTCTTCATAGAATGGTTCAAGTTCAGCTTCTTCAGCATTACTGGTTGGGGCATAGACTTTGATTACTGTAATATTGAATGAATTTGTTGTATGTTCTTGGGCAAAACAACCTCTATTATTTTTTGTGTTTTTACCCTTTCATAAAACCCCATATCCTGTACCCCTGTGGTACTTAGGAGGCTTCCCTGATGGCTTAGAAGGTACAGAATCTGCCTGGTAAGTGAGAGCCCTGGGTCTAATCTCTAGGTAGTGATGATCCCCTAGAGATAGAAATGGCAACAAAATTCAGTACTCTTGCCTAGGAAATCCAGTGGACAGAGGAGCCTGGAGGGCTACAGTCCAGGGGGCAGCAAAGAGTCAGACTCCACTGAGTGACTTTGACTTTTATCACTTTGGTATTTGTACTTAACACACTCTGAAACTTTATATTTAATTAGCTGATCTGTGGTTTAATATTTATTTTTCCCACTAGGCAGTAAGATCTTTGAGGGTAGGAACCCTGACTAATTCTTTCCATAATATATTCCCAGCATCTAATATAAAGTCAGAAACAAACAAACAAACAAACATATGGTCAATAAATGATTGCACAATCAATTACTAGGATATAAGTAAACTGACAGTGTAATGTTGAAGCCTAGTGTTTCAAGACAGAAAGTGTGCATTGTTTGAACAGAGGTCGATTTCAGCATGAGTTATCAACAGTTAACTCCTGTATTTTTCATATAGCTCACCTCTCTCCAACTTTAGCACCCTAAGAAGCCTCTCAGTTTTTCTATCAATATAGGAGCCCCCATAACAAATAGACTTGAGTAAGTCACCATCCTGTTAATGAAATGCAGATATAACAACAATAAAAATAATGGTTACTAGTTAATGAATGCATATCTTCAGACACTCTAGATATTTCATTCATATTTCTTATCTAATTTATTTACACAATGCTTATAAAATCTGCTTCTGATAGATTAAGAAATAGAAATGTGGGCTTTATCACTTAGGCAGTGACCATCCGAGTCATATGCAATGGGACAGGGGTTGTGTGTAATGTTGTATGTAAAATTAAGTGTCAGTAATAGTAGCAGGCAGAATAGGGTTAAATTCAAATCTCTTGATTTCATAGCTGTGTTCTTTATTTTATTGACAATTTTTTTTTCATTCTGTTATATCTTGACAATAGTAGAAGCAAGTATTTCTAACTATGTATTAAACTGGAGTGACATGTTGTATAGAGACAATTTTAGGGAGATACAGGACTTTTAACTTTTTTATTCAGTTTATTTAGATATAAGACTTTTAACTTTGTTATTCAGTTTATTTAGACTAGGCAATGAAAACAAAACACCAGTTCACCCTTTTCTCCCACCCTGCACAACACTTACAACTGACAATCTGTCCTCTTTATGTATTAGCTAACTGTTGCTGCTGTTGTTCTTTTAAGCCTTTTAAGCCATCGTATGGTACCTATTTTTCTCTTTCTCTCTATGACTAACTAATTTTACTTGGCATAATGTGTTTAAAGTTCATCCATGTTGTCACAAATAGCAAAATGTCCTTCTATTTTATAACTGGATAATATTCTATTAAATATATATATATATAATATGTATATATTATATATAGAGAGAGAGAGTGAGAGAGAGAGAGAGAGTAATGTGATTAGTCAATTAGATCGTTTCTCTCTTTGCACCCCTCTGTATTGCAGCCCATCAGGCTCCTCACCCATGAGGATTCTCCAAGCAAGAACACTGGAGTGGGTTGCCTTCTCCAAATATATAGTAATTCATATATATAATTTTTATCCATTATATATATGTATTCAGTTCAGTTCAGTTCAGTCACTCAGTTGTGTCCGACTCTTTGCGACCCCATGAATTGCAGCACACCAGGCCTCCCTGTCCATCACCAACCCCCAGAGTTCACTCAAACTGTTGTCCATCGAGTTGGTGATGCCATCCAGACATCTCATCCTCTATCGTCCCCTTCTCCTCCTGCCCCCAATCCCTCCCAGCATCAGAGTCTTTTCCAATGAGTCAACTCCTTGCATGAGGTGGCCAAAGTACTGGAGTTTCAGCTTTAGCATCAGTCTTTCCAAAGAACACCCAGGACCGATCTCCTTTAGAATGTACTGGTTGGATCTCCTTGCAGTCCAAGGGACTCTCAAGAGTCTTCTCCAATCCACAGTTCAAAAACATCAATTCTTTGGTGCTCAGCTTTCTTCACAGTCCAACTCTCACATCCATACATGACTACTGAAAAAACCATAGCCTTGACTAGATGGACCTTTGTTGGCAAAGTAATGTCTCTGCTTTTGAATATTCTATCTAGGTTGCTCATAACTTTCCTTCCAAGGAATAAGCGTCTCTTAATTTCATGGCTGCAATCACCATCTGCAGTGATTTTGGAGCCCAAAATAATAAAGTCTGACACTGTTTCCACTGTTTCCCCATCTATTTCCCATGAAGTGATGGGACCAGATGCCATGATCTTCGTTTTCTGAATGTTGAGCTTTAAGCCAACTTTTTCACTCTCTACTTTCACTTTCATCAAAAGGCTTTTTAGTTCGTCTTCACTTTCTGCCATAAGGGTGGTGTCATCTGCATATCTGAGGTTATTGATATTTCTCCCGGCAATCTTGATTCTAGCTTGTGCTTCTTCCAGCCCAGCATTTCTCATGATGTACTCTGCATATATGTTAAATAAATTTTATCAATTATGTATATAGATATATATACATAGACCTTTTTTAATCTAGTCATTTGTACACTTCACTGATATTTCCATACTTGACTTTTGTAAATAATGCTTCAGTGAACTTGTGCGTGCATATATCTTTTCAAATTAGTGTTTTCGTTTTCTTCAAATAAATACCCAGAGGTGGAATTGCTGGATCATATGCTAGTTCTGTTTTTGAAAAGCCTCCATACTCTTCTTCATAGTAGTGCACCATATATATTCTCACCAACAATATATTTAAAAATCATAATATCAGTATATCTTTGACACTGTGTAATTTCCTATCCATATTCAGTTCAGTTCAGTCACTCAGTGGTGTCCAACTCTGTGACTCCATTGACAGAGCATCAGGCTTCCGTGTCCATCACCAACTCCTGGAGCTTGTTCAAACTCCTGTCCGTCAAGCTGGTGATACGATCCAACCATCTCATCATCCCCTACCTCTGTCTTCAGTCTTTCCCAGCATCAGGGTCTTTTCCAGTGAGTCAGTTCTTTGCATCAGGTGGCCAAAGTATTGGAGCTTCAGCATCAGCCCTTTCAGTGAATACATATTATTCGATGAATACTCACAGAGACACACACACAATCACATAAACATATTCTAAATTTGGCACTTCTATTATCTGTACCAAAATATAGGTGATGATGATAATAATCAGAGATTGTAAAGAACTGGCCAAAAGTGGTACTACTAGTAAGTGGAAGGCCTAAGACCCAGTCTCAAGGCTGTTTATGTCCATCCGTCTTTTCCATGATACTAAGCGCCATGCTAAATTTTGTAATTTGAAGATCTAGGTAGAGACTAAATTTTTAATGCTGTGGAAGAATAAACAATGCTTAAAAATTTGGCAGTGTCTGAATTCTAATACTAGATTTTAAAATCATGGAGTAAGACATTTAGGTAAGATGACTAGTAGGTAGTAGTTAGACTTACAGAAATGATCCTCAGAGAGAAGCCAAGGCAGATGAAATAAAACATGCAATGCTATACTTATAATATATGATATAATTTATGCTTGGTATAACTTTATTTTTTCCTTAACAAATTACTGAGCAGTGGTTTTTGCAGAAAATCAAGCAATGAATATTTCTCATTGGCATAAAGTCATACTGCTGAAAATATATAGACACATGAGTGGATTAATAGATTGATAGATAAATGATAAATTCTACAAACAGCTCATCCTAATAGTATAATAGATTTATTTTTTAAGAAAAATAAAGTTCATAATTTTAAAATGACTTTCCTGAGGCCACTCCACTAACAGACACCACAGTTTGGATTCAAATACCATTTAAGTGACCCCAGGCCCCAAGCTTCTTGCAGTACACTGCACTCTCCATCTTCTGGTCATCTCTGTATGAGAGTCGAAATAAGTTGAAATAAGGTAAAGCATCACCTTGTTTAACCTTAGCTGAGAATGTTCTCATGAGGTGACTCAATTTTTTTTTTTTTTTTTGCCACTCTGTACACATCTGTAGCTTTGGAGAAGGAATTGGCAACCTACTCCAGTATTCTTGCCTGGAAAATTCCATAGACAGAAGAGCCTGGTGGGCTACAGTCAACGGGGTCACAAAGAGTTGGACATGACTTTGAGATTGAGCATGCTTGTGCACATATGTAAACAATCAGGAAAACACTTTGAATGTTGATTTCAAAGTTACAAGTAAATGTTAATTAGTAAAAACATTCTCAAATACAAAAGCTACAAATAATGAAGATTGACTATATCTTTAAAAATAAGGTTTATTCTATCCTGAATGAATTCGGTAAAGCAGAAATAATAATAAATGTAAAACGAACATGACAGGGAAGTCATAAATATATACTAACTAAAGTTCTAACATGGTCTTAGAATTGTCTCTGTTTTCCATACCAAATCAATAAAGTAACATTAATTTATGAAAGCAGATGCTTACAGAGAATGAAGAACAGACACCGTCCTCTTTAATATAGCAAATTAAGGGAAATAATAAGAAAAAAATTTTTAAAGTAAATTGCTATCTAAATTCAGTGGCCTGAAGCCATTCCTTATGGTTTCCACCAAAAGTTTAGAGTTAAACCTAGAATAAACCTGAGCCAAGAGATGGCATTAAAACAGAATAAAGTAAATTAAGTTTCCATGTTCCATTAAAAAGCGTTGTAAGGTGGAATTCAGATTTGCATAATCTATAAAATTTAGAAGGGCCTAAAAATCTACAAATAATCTACCAAAATATTTAAAATGTAAAGTTCTTGGCCTGTTATATGGGAACCAGTCCTCCTTAGGAATTTATCTTACGTAGATCCTCAAATCTTAAAATTCTAAATAAATTATATCAAATGGCAAATATGTTAGTATCTACTACAAATCAGATTTTTTTTTCATATAACAATTTTTTATCTCATTTTATATATTAGAAAGCATGTAACGGTATAGTTATTTTGTTATTACACCTGAAGGACTAGATGATAGATTAAGAAATGAAATTAGGCTTGTATTTGATGTAAGATATTTATTAATAATATTTTATTCATCTTTTAAATACAGTACCTAGATAAAAGCCTAACAAACAATATATACTCAGAATTTCTAACTTGAACTAAATTAATTTTGGAGTCATAATCTTCCCATGTTTTAATCTTTCTATGTAAAGTTTTTCAACTTGGATGGTGCATCACTCTTTAAGTCACTTGACTATTTCCATATGCCTTGATAGAATAATTCAATAAGTGACACCCTAACTGACAAAGAATCAATTTCCTTCTACATATGTGATGTATTTATTTCTAGAATTTACTTCAAAGTAAAAATTCCTATGAGTTAAAACTTCATAGTAAAATTCGGATGTGATTATTTAATATTAAGTACTAATTACTCATAAATAATAAGAATAAGTGGAACTTCAATTCAATTCAGTCACTCAGTCATGTCCAACTCTTTGCGACGCATTGGACTGCGGCACGCCAGGTTTCCCTGTCCATCACCAACTCCCAGAGTTCGCTCTAACTCATTTCCATGAGTCAATGATGCCATCCAACTATCTCATCTTCTGTCATTCCCTTCTCCTGCTTTCAATATTTCCCAGAATCAGGGTCTTTTCCAATGAGTCAGCTCTTCGCATCAGGTGGCCAAAGTATTGGACCTTCAGCTTCAGCATCAGTCCTTCCAATGAATATTCAGGGCTGATTTCCTTTAGGAGGGACTGTTTGGATCTCCTTGCAGTCCAAGGGACTCTCAAGAGTCTTCTCCAACACCATGGTTCAAATCCATTGATTCTTTGGTGCTCAGCTTCATTTATAGTCCAACTCTCACATCCATACATGACTACTGGAAGAACCATAACTTTGACTAGACAGACCTTTGTCTGAAGTGGAACTTCAGAGATTACGAAATTCAAATCATGTAAATTTCAAATAATGAAAGCAAAGACCACAGAAATTTATTAGTTTAAGTAATCAATATAAAACAGATTAGAAAATCAATTGTAAATTGTAAAATACTAAATAAAACTGAACTAATATAATTACTATTTTTGAAATTTAGACTGTCAGAACTAAGACAAAATTTTTCATTCTCACCCCAAAGTTCTAAGTCCTTTGCCAGTTCTATATTTACCTGCTAAAACAACCAATCGAACAAAATTGAGGTTTATACTCAAATACAAATTTTATAGTAATTACCATTCTTGAGCTGTCTTTTCACCTTGCTCATAGTTTCCTTCTTTGTGCAAAATATTTTTAAGTTAAGTAGGTACCATTTGTTTATTTTTGTCTTTATTTCCATTACTCTGGGAGGTGGGTCATAGAGGATCTTGCTGTGATTTATGTCAGTGTTCTGCCTATGTTTTCTTCTAAGAGTTTTATAGTTTCTAGTCTTACGTTTAGGTCTTTAATCCATTTTGAGTTTATTTTTGTGTATGATGTTAGAAAGTTTTCTAGTTTCATTCTTTTACACGTAGTTGATCAGTTTTCCCAGCACCACTTGTTAAAGAGACCATCTTTTCTCCATTGTATATTTTTTTGCCTCCTTTATCGAACATAAAGTGTCCATAAGTGCATGGATGTATCTCTGGATTTATTTCACTCCATTTATTTATAGTTCTGTCTTTGTGCCGGTGCCATATTGTCTTGATGACTGTAGCTTTGTACTATAGTATGAAATCACGAAGATTGATCTTTGCAGTTTCATTCTTCTTTCTCTAGACTGCTTTGGTTAGTCAGGGTCTTTTGTGTTTAAATTGTGAAATTATTTGTTCTAGTTCTGTGAAAAATACCTTTGGTAGTTTGATAGGGATTGCATTGACTCTATAGATTGCTTTGGGTAGTGTACTATTTTCAGTATATTGACTCTTCAAATCCAAGAACATGCTATATTTCTCCATCTATTTGTGTCATCTTTGATTTCTCTCACCAGTGTTCTGTAGTTTTCTGTATACAGATCTTTTATTTCTATAGGTATATTTATTCCTAAGTATTTTATTTCTTTTTCTGCAATGGTGAATGGAATCATTTCCTCAATTTCACTTGATGATTTTTCATTGTTAGGGCATAGGAATGCAAGAGATTTCTGTATATTTATTTTATATCCTATGAGTTTACTGTATTCACTGATTAGCTCTAGTATTTTTCTGGTGGTGTCTGTAGGGTTTTCTGTATAGAAGATCATGTCATCTGTAAACAGTGAGAGTTTTACTTCTTCTTTTCCAATCTGGATTCTTTTATTTCTTTTTCTTCTCTTATTTCTGTGGCTAGGATTTTGAAAACTATGTTGAATAGTAGTGCTGAGAGTGGGCACCCTTGTCTTATTCCTGATTTTAGACGAAATGCTTTCAATTTTTCTCCATTTAGGATAATGTTTGCTGTTGATTTGTTGTGTATGTTTTTTTTATTATTTTGAGTTATGTTGGTTCTATGTCTGCTTCCTGGAGAGTTTTTATCATAAGTGGGTGTTGAAATTTTTAAAGGCTTTCTCTGCATCTATTGAAATAATCCTATGGTTTTTGTCTTTCAATTTGTTAATATGGTGTATCATATTGGTTGATTTGCAAATATTGAACAATCCTTGCAACCCTGGGATAATGTCCACTAGATCTAGATGTGTGATCTTTTAAATGTGTTTTTGGATTCTGTTTGCTAGAGTTTTGTTGAGGATTTTTGCAAATGGACCATCTGACAAAGAATTAATCTCCAAAATATGTTAGCAGCACTTGCAGCTCAATACTAGAAAAATGAACAGCCCAGTCAAAAAGTGGGCAAAAGACCTAAACAGACATTTCTCCAGAGAAGTCATACAGATGGCTAACAAACACATGAAAAGATTCTCAATATCACTCATTATTACAGAAACACAAATCAAAAGCACAGTGAGGTACCATCTCATACCAGTCAGAATGGCCATCATCCAAAAGTCTACAAACAATAAACGCTGGAGAGGGTGTGGGGAAAAGGGAGCCCTCTTACACTGTTGTTGGGAAAGCAAACTAGTATACCCACTATGGAGAACAGTGTGGAGATTCCTTAAAAAACTGGGAATAGAACTGCCGTATGACTCAGGAATTCCTCTGCTGAGCATATATCCCAAGGAAACCAGAATTGAAAAAGACCTATGTACTTGATTGTTCATTGGAGCAGTATTTACAATAGCTGGGACATGCAAACATGGGCCTAGATGTCCATCGGCAGATGAATGGATAAGGAAGTTGTGATACATATACACAAGGGAATATTACTCAGCTATAAAAAGGAACATATTTGAGTAAGTTCTAATGAGGTAGATGAACCTGAAGCCTGTTATACAGAGTGAAATAAATTAGAGAGAGAAAAGCAATGACCATATATTAATGCATATATATGAAATTTAGAAAAATGGTGCTGATGATCCTACATGCAGGACAGGAAAGGAGACACAGACTTAACAGACTTTTGGACTTGGAAAGGTAAGCGTGGGATTATTTGAAAGAATAGCACTGAAACATATACATTACCATATGTAAATTAGATGACCAGTGTGAGTTCAATGCATGAAGCAGGCAACCAAAGCTGGAGCTCTGGGACAACCCAGAGGTATAAAGTGGGGAGGGAGGTGAAAGGGGGGTTCAGGATGGAGGGGACACATATATATATATATATCTATTGCCAATTCATGTTGATTTATGTCAAAGGCCATCACAATATTGTAAAGTAATTAAAATAATTAAATTAATCTTAAAACAGTAATTGCTAGATTGTGTATCTTCCTTAGGGCTTTCCAGGTGGTGCTAGTGATAAAGAACCCGCCTACCAATGCAGGAGACTTAAGAGATGTGGGTTCGATCCCTGGGTTGGGAAGATCCACTGGTGAATCGCATGGTAACCTACTTCAGTATTCTTGCCTGGAGCATCCCATGGACAGAGGAGCCTGGCAGGCTACAGTTCATAGGGTCGCAGAGTTCGGCATGACTGAAACGACTTAGAATAGCATAACACATCTTTAAGTATTGTGGATTGTTATGGTAAAATAATACAATAAATCATGCCAATAGCAGTAGCTAAAACTAATCAGTGATAATTATGGGAATTTTTTTTTTTTTTAAGTATAGACTAGGAATAGATAGCTCAAATTATTGGGATTGCCCTGAAACAAAAGACTTCCAGATACTTCTCCATCAAAGACGGTTTATTCAGGATCAAAAATAATTGCAGTTTGGGGCTTGCAACCATAAGGAGCCATGGGAAATGCATACAGTGGGGAAAGGAAAATTCTTTTATAAATAGGTAAAGGAAATGTTCTTCTCTATAAAATAAAACTAAGAAGTGTCAAGCTCTGGGTTTGAAACTGTCACTTTGTATAGCATTTCCCAGATTCACAATATTTTGCCTCTTAAGTTTTGATTTTTGTTGTTCTTATTTGGATTAGCACATGTAAAAATTGAAACAAAAATGAAATTGTGTAATAATGTGGAAAAGGACAGTCTTTGAGAAAGGGGAGAAACTCAGAGAGAGAACTGAGAATGGTAATTAAGAAGGTACTTAAAGGTACTTGATTCATCATTGAAATCACTTCCTGAAAATTTCCAATGCTAGAGGCAGTTCATTCTGATGAATATTTGGTTTAAGCGAAGGAAAATTCAATTTTTATTACAAAATTTACTTTATCTAATATCTAACAAACAAAATATAAAAAACAAAGTAAGTGAAAAATTTAACAACAGTTCCAAATACCACTGTAATGCAAACCTAATGCAAGAAATCACAACACTTCTGAGGAGAGACCTGAAAAGTTGCAAAACAGAAGATCTGAAGCAAAAAAAAAGCAACTAATTCTTGAAAATTATGTTTACTATTCCAGATTTGGAAAAAAACTAAGTTTATGTCCTTAGGTTCCTTCTTTTATAGTAGTTTATAATAGGAATGGCTGTGGGGAAGAAATGAGAGATACAGGGAAGTGGACAAAGGGAACACCCAAAGATTGCAGGGCTAACCTGCGAGCTGGACTGGCCTCCAGTGTGCCCCTGTGGGAACTGTGTACACCTTCAGGTGGTATGAAGCTTAGTGTAGGGCAGCTAAGAATATCTCAGAAGCAAGAGCATTCAATTATTCTATTAAAGTTTAATTCTTGACTCGATTTAGTACTCTGACCTTTATTCAGGCTATAGAAAGGTAGGTAATATGAAATACCCAGCTCTCAAACTTATCTTAAAGGGCTATGACATACAGATAACACAAGAAATTACCCACAGGATATCTGCCCAAAGAGATATCTGAACAGAGTTTCTGATGAATGCAGAATGAAAGGACACTACGTTGACTTGTCAAATATTCTAAGTGGAGAGAGGAGGAGAAACAGAAAACTATATATATAAAGATGCCAAATTGGGAAGGAAAAAAAAAAAAAACAGACGAGGGTAAATCACCACAGTTGTTTCACTCTCTCCTGATAAAATTAAAAATCAAAACTACATGTGAGATATTAAAGAAGAAAATAACAGGACTTCCACTTGGCATTGGTTGAGTAACCTCTGAAGGTTACTCTGGAGCAAAGCTATACCTTGCATATGTGCCCTTACTGGAAGGCCAGTTGCTTTTGCTTCTATCCTAGCAAACAAAAGTGTGGTTAACCTCACAGGGAAAAGTAGTAAGCATTAAGCAAACATGGTGCCATTTTGTTTCTCTGTCTGATTGGTTTTGAAGGCAAATACACAGTACCTGTAATCTTCATCTTATCAAGTGTTGGGTGGATTTCCTAAACCTGAGATATGCAGGGTAAACCAGTAACCTTGAAAGTGCTCAAAGTCAGATTAACAATATTCTTTGTCTGACACAGAAGGAAATGCAAATTCTTTACAGAGAAAAGTAACTCCAGATTTGGCCCTAAAGTTCTTTTCACAAATAAAGATTAATAAAATATGACATCAAATTCATAAAAGATTCCTTGGCCTATAAACATGCCACCAGAAATAACAGTAAAATCAAGATTCAGAAGTTTAGTTCACAGTCCCAAAGTCCTTGGGATTGCTGAAATAGTATATAAACTTTCAATAGACAACTAAAAATAAAAGACAGTAATCAAGGAGAGAAGACCACGGTGTAATAAAGATTTTTAATTTCCTGGAAAATATTCAAACTTTAAAGGAAAGCATAAGTAATAAACTGTTCCCCCAAAAGGGAACAAACAAATAAGATTGGTGCAAAAATTGGGGAAATGATTGAGAGAGTGTGATATTGCTGAATCATGGGATGCATATCAATAGGCAAGCAGGAACTCAAGAACACAAAAAGACCACTGGATTTAACACTCAGTTTAAACTTCTCTTGTTTGACTGACTTTTGCAAACACTCCTGTATTTGCCAACGGAAGCAGTCACAAAGGAAATGATGGGACTGTGGAGACCCTGAATTTTCTTCAAAATTATCATTAACAAGAAACACAAAAAATATTTGAAATATATCCAAATGAATACTTCACTTCAAACAGTTAGAGGAAAATTTGATATTACTTATTTTGGCATCATACGCTTTATTTTGCAAACATGTTATTTTTCTCCATTTGTCTTGTAGCTTCTTCTCAGGATTGTAACTTTTTTTTTTTTTTTTTTAAATTCCCAAAGGATGGTTTTAGCACTGCTCATTGCTCATAGTCAGAGCAGTTGTCATGACAACCAGGGCTTTGTCAACACAGAAGCCTTTTTTTTTTTTCTTTCTTTCTTTTCTGGATGTCCATTTGTTGCAGAAAATTAATTGTATAGTTTCTAAAGACAGTTTTTGTTGAAATTCTCCACTGCTGATTTTTATTCTGAATCTTTTCTCATTCAGATAATTTCTGAGAATATTTTATTTCAAAAGTCATGCAATGAAACTATGGTGTAAAGTCAGATACAAAATTTTCTAAAACTAACAAAATGAATGTGAAAAGAAGTCAACTGAGAGTACACTTTAATGGATCATCAAGCCACCTGCAAAACAGGTGCTTCTCCGAGGAACCACAATACAGTTTTATGTGGTTCATCGTGATGAAAATTGAAGAAAGAAAAATATATTACCAATCCGTTATCTCTGCATATAATTTGTGGAAGAAGGAGGAATATTAAATATCCCAAAGTGAAGTGCATTTGAAACATTAAGGACACCTTGTAGAGAATTATTAAGAGAATTAATTAATCCCTTATGCTCAGAGCTATCTAAATCAATCTCCAGGACTAACCATAAACATTTCTGTCATGTGTCTAACCAAGGGTTCAGGAGACAAAATGACAACTTTAATTGAATATTGTGACAGAAGAATTCATCTCAGAAAAATGTAGACTTCTCTGGCACTTACAGTTTCTTATGCTGCCTTTCCAACTATTTACCCTTTTACATTTGAGATTGAAGGCCTAAGTTCTGTTTAATACCTACTTAAAAAAATTAAAGTCCTTATGGTACTAAACTTCATCAAGTGGATGACATAGTTTCAACTGGATGATAGTATCAATATCTCTAATTATTAATGTATGGCCGTTTCAACCCAAAGTTGCTTATTATTATTTTAAAGCTGAGAAAGCTAAATCTGGGACATATTCTCAAAAAGCACTCCTAGACATTTTAATATAAAAATGCAATAAATGTAGTTACTGACTTCTAAAAAACATATTCAACAAATGTTTGAATACCTGCCGAGTGTCAGGTAACATGCTGTGTATCCTTGGTGCATGGAAAAGAAGATAGGCAAAACCCTTGCTCTAATGGAACTTATATTTTAATCAATATGAGAAATGTATTTTCTATGGATTTACAAAGTTATTTAAGATTAGTGGATAATATTAATAATATAAAAACATGAATGAATGTGTATATGTCAATGTGTATTTTTTTAAAGAATTTTTCTTTGATTGGTTTTAATTGGCTACGCCACTTGTGGGAATTTAAATCCCAACGAGGGACTGAACCCAGCCCCTTGGCATGAAAGCTCAGAGTCCTAACCACTGAGCCATCAAGGAATTCCCTTGTCATGTATTACAAATAGTGAAATATGCAGCTCTGGTGAGACAGAATAGATACACTTTACCAGAATAACACGAATAGTAATGACCAACAGAGTTTAAAGGGAGAAGTTTTTGGATTATCTCAGGTGATCAGAGGGAGTTTAAAAGAGAAGCAGGATATGATATGTGTCTTTGAAAATGGTTAGAATTTCAATACTTGTAGAAAAAAGAAACTAAGTTATGAAGGGAAAAGAGCAGGGAAATAATTCACTATCCTTGCCACTCAGAGTCTTATTGTTTAGTGAAGGAGGTTAAAATTAAACTTTGGGTACATTTAATAATTTTATAGAAGTATATACTTCCTGTGTTTAAAGTGAAATGTTATTTTTATCAAAAGTTTAAGTAGCTTCAGGAGGTATATTTCTAGGAATTATAAAATATCGTTCTTCACAAATATGACTGATAGAATTCATGGATTTATTGGCAATATGATAATCACCATTACCTATTATAAAATAAATGATCAAGCTTATCTCTAGCATCCAGAAATTGTAATTTACTTTTTTCTTGAACTCAGATTTTCAATTAGTTGAATGTAACATAATTCGATTTTTAAATTCTTGTATTGACTATCTCATCTCAGTTCACAATAACTCTTCATTTAAATTTCTTGTAATGTAATGGACTCTAAATCTCAGAAATTTATGAGCTGAGTATTCTTGACAGTTATATTATTACATAACTGATAAAATATATGAATATATGAAAATTGTGATAAATTATTGATGATAAAATATTATTTGCAATGGATAACTTAAGGGGTCAAATTAAACTCCGTTTAGCTAGTTTTAGTACCAAAGAACAAATAGTAATTAAAACAAAGACAGATTTCACCATAAATTCTATCTTTATTTTAAATAGATTTAAGGTCTGAGACAATTTATTTACATAAGTATGTAGATAGAATAAAAGAGCTTTGAAACATTAATTTGTTGTTGTTCAGTTGTTAAGTTGTATAAGATTCTTTGCAACCCCGTAGACTGCAGTACACAGGCCTCACTGTTCCTCACTAACTCCCAGAGTTTGCCCAAGTTCATGTCCATTGAGTCTGTGATGCTATCCAACCATCTCATCCTCTGCTGCCCTCTTCTCCTTTTGTCTTCAATCTTTACCAGCATCAGGGTCGTTTCCAATGATTTGGCTCTTCCCATCAGGTGGCCAAAATATTGGAGCTTCAGCTTCAGCCTCAGTCCTTCCAATGAATAGTCAGGGTTGATTTCCTTTAGGATTAACAAATTTTACCTCTTGGCTGGCCACAGGACTCTCAAGAGTCTTCTCCAGTACCACAGTTTGGCACTCAGCCTTCTTTATGGTCCAACTCTCACATCTGTGCATGACTATTTGAAAGACCATAATTTTGACTATACAGACCTTTGTCAACAAAGTGATGGCTTTGTTTTCAATATGCAGTCTAGGTTTGGCATAGCTTTCCTCCCAAAAAACAAGCATCTTAAATGTCAATACACTTAATTATTTAACATCCTGTAGTGTTATATCAGAAAAGACAATGGCACCCCAATCCAGTTGCCTGGAAAATCTCATGGATGGAGGAGCCTGGTAGGCTGCAGTCCATGAGATCGCAAAGTCGGACACAACTGAGCGACTTCACTTTCACTTTCCACTTTCATGCATTGGAGAAGGAAATGGCAACCCACTCCAGTGTTTTTGCCTGGAGAATCCCAGGGACAGGGGAGCCTGGTGGGCTGCCGTCTCTGGGGTTGCACAGAGTCGGACACGACTGAAGCCACTTAGCAGCAGCAGCAGCAGTGTTATATGTTAAAATTAATATTATCTGTTAAAAGATCTATAATCAAATGTAGAGCTTCCCTCGTAGCTCAGTTTGTAAAGAATCTGCCTGCAATGCAGGAGACCCAGGTTTGATCCCTGGTTTGGGAACATCCCCTGGAGAAGGAAATGGAAACCTACTCCAGTATTCTTGCCTCTATCCCATGGACAGAGGAGCCTGGCAGGCTATGGTCCATGGGGTCTCAGGAGACACACTACAACACCACATAATCAAATGTCATTTTTAATTATCAAGCAGCTTAAACTCAGGGCTCACACATGACTCATATGATATAGGAAAGCCTTAAAATGATGGGAAATAATGCACTTTTTTATAATAACAATTAAAAAAGGGTGAGAATCAGAAAAAGTTAAATGTGAATCAGGAAATGGTAAAGAAAATCTAATCTCTATTACAGATGTGTTGTCATGTGGACCAAATTCAGTAAAGAAGGTGCCTATAACCTGAGGTTCTGACAACTGATTTCTTGAAAGGAATAAGTGTCAATATTACATGCTCTGTGGAATATATTTGCAAACACACATGGGTGCCCATATTTCAGTTTGAGAACCATAAGAATTCTATCTGGAACATGCAGCCTTGGAGCAGCAAAATTTCCAGAAAAGGTAGTAGAAGGGTGACATGAAGTCTCTGAGAGACTGACCAAATAGTTAGGATTTGGGGGAGGGGGTGGGCAATTTAATAGGCAATGGTGATTGTATTTGCAAAGAATTGAGTTGATGTATGGCAAAACCAATACAATATTGTAATTAGCCTCCAATTAAAATAAATAAATTTAAATTTAAAAAAATACAAAGTACTGTTAGAACGAAATGCAAGAAGCCCTGTGTCATGATGCTGTGAAAGTCTGTACTCAATATGCCAGCAAATTTGAAAATCTCAGCAGTGGCCACAGAACTGGAAAAGGTCAGTTTTCATTCTAATACCAAAGAAAGGCAATGTCAAAGAATGTTTGAACTATTGCAAAATTGCACACATCTCACACACTAGCAAAGTAATGCTCAAAATTTTACAAATCATGCTTAAACAGTACGTGAACTGACAACTTCCAAATGTTCAATCTGGATTCAGAAAAGGCAGAGAAACTAGAGATCAAATTGCCAACATCCATTGGATCACCGAAAAAGCAGGAGAGTTCCAGAAACAATCTATTTCTGCTTTATTGACTATGCCAAAGCCTTTAACTGTGTCATTTCAGTTCAGTTGCTCAGTTGTGTCTGGCTCTTTGAGACTCCATGGACCGCAGCACCCCAGGCCTCCCTGTCCATCGCCAACTCCGAGTTTACACAAACTCATGTCCATTAAGTCAGTGATGCCATCCAACCATCTCATCCTCTGTCATCCATTTCTCTTCCTGCCTTCAATCTTTCCCAGCATCAGGGTCTTTTCAAATGAGTCAGCTCTTCACATCAAGTGGCCAAAGTTTTGGAGTTTCAGCTTCAGCATCAGTCCTTCCAATGAATATTCAGGACTGATTTCCTTTAGGATGGACTGGTTAGATCTCCTTGCAGTCCAAGGGACTCTCAAGAGTCTTCTCCAGCACCACAGTTCAAAAGCATCAATTCTTGAGCACTCAGCTTTCTTTATAGTCCAACTCTTACATCCATATATGACTAAAAGAAAACCTATAACCTTGACTAGATGGACCTTTGCTAGCAAAGTAATGTCTCTGCTTTTTAATATGCTGTCTAGGTTGGTCATAACTTTTCTTCCAAAGAGTAAGTGTCTTTTAATTTCATGGCTGTAGGCATCATCTGTACTATTTTTGGAGCCCCCCAAAATAAAGTATTTCACTGTTTCCACTGTTTCCCCATCGATTTGTTGTGAAGTGATGGGACCAGATGCCATGATCTTAGTTTTCTGAATGTTGAACTGTAAGCTAACTTTTTCAGTGTCCTCTTTCACTTTCATCAAGAGGCTCTTTAGTTCTTCTTCATTTTCTGTCATAAGGGTAGTGTCATCTGCGTACCTGAGATTATTAATGTTTCTCCTGGCAATCTCAATTCTAGCTTGTGCTTCATCCAGCCCGCTATTTCAAATAATGTACTGTGCCTCTCTTCTTGGAGAAGTCTTCTTGAAGAAGACTCTTGAGAGTCCCTTTGACTGCAAGGCGATCAAACCAGTCAATCCTAAAGGAAATCAGTCCTGAATGTTCTTTGGAAGGACTGATGCTGAAGCTGAAACTCCAATACTTTGGCCACCTGATGCGAAGAATTGATTCATTGGAAGACCCTGGTGCTGGGAAAGATTGATGGCAGGAGGGGAAGGGGACTATAGAGGATGAGATGGTTGGATGTCATCATAGACCCAATGGACATGAGTTTGAGCAAACTCTAGGAGTTGGTGATGGACATGGAAGCCTGGTGTGCCAAAGTCCCTGGGATGGCAAAGATTCAGACCTGACTGAGTGCCTGAACTGAACTGAACTGTTTATATAAGTTCAATAAGTTCAGTATAAAACCTTGATGTACTCCTTTCCCAATTTGGAACTAGTCTGTTTAATGATTATCTAGAGATAGATCACTAAAATAAAACATTCCTTGTGTTTGCCCTTGCCAAATTCTTTAATTATTAGTGCTTATATCAGTTTTATATTTTTCCATATTATCTCAAGCATTGTTGTATAATACTGAAGATGGAAATAGATTTCTAAAATTTCCTTTTGATTTGATATAAGTAAATTTCCAAGATGTTTACTCCCAAGTCCTCAAGATAATGTTCTATGTATGCTCTTTGTAATGAGATAATTTACTAATTATTTTATTGTTATTTGTATCTTTTTTTTTTTCCTTTCATTAAGGGATGCTCTATTTTATCTGGTAGGTAGATAGAGGAAGAGAGTGGATTGCCTTTATCTGTGCTCAGTATGCAAATTTAGTAAACTCCCTTCTCTTATACACTGAAAAAAAAAAAAGTGCCCATAGCTATCTAGTATCTGATAATCCTCTGTGCACCCATTCTGTGAGCCCCTACTAGACTAAATAGTATCTTCTGTCCCAATTATCTGAACCAATAGAACGGTGACTTACTACAGTGTCCAACATGAACTATGTACTTGAGCCCATTTAGGTCTCTATTTGAACTGTGAACACATGAGGACTGAAGTCCACACAGAGAGTGTAATTAATTGCTGGTAAATCGCCCCTTCCCCTTCCCAGCAAACCTATCTCTAAGTCAACACTGCAAACACTAACTGCCTCAAACTGCTATAATTACTGGTCTATGTGATGGATGGTTACACGATGTAACCTATGTAAACAGTGCAACATTTCCTTACCTTTTTTCCAGTCACCTCCTTTCTGTCATCCCAATTTTATATTATTCTGACTTTAATGAAAGCATGGGTTTTCTTCTCCTTTGTTTTGTATTCTCATAGATATGTTAGTGGAGATTTTAGAGAAGCTGAATTTTATATTTATGGCTAGAAACTATTTCATATAAATATTTTATTAGATTTTAAAGAATATCTTGTTTAAATATCACTGCTATCAATTTATTATAACTTGAGTAAATGGAAAAAAGAGACATATGAAATTCAAAATTACTTTTGTTTATCTTTGACATTTATTCCTTGACATCCTCAGCATTAATACTATGGTATTTAAATGAGATTTATAAAATTTGAAATTAATTACTATGTCATTTACTTTATTTATCCATTTCAATTTGCTTTATATTCTCTAACAAGCTTTTCCAAATTCTTTTTCAAGCTGCCTAAAGCCTACCCACCTCTGTGTTCCAATCTTAGGAAATCAGAATGATGGAGGCTTCAATGAGGTCTCAAAATTCAAATATTCACCTGTGTTTCTATACTTATGCTGCTTTTATTCACACAAATTAAAATAATATTCCTCCTCTTTCCTGTGTATTCATTCTTTGTATTCTTAAATCTACCCATCCATATTCTTTTACATATTTATTTATTTTTAATACAAGTTTATTTATTTTAATCGTAGGTTCAGTTCAGTTCAGTCACTCAGTCGTGTCCTACTCTTTGCGACCCCATGAATCGCAGCACGCCAGGCCTCCCTGTCCATCACCAATGCCTGGAGTTCACTCAGATTCATGTCCATTGAGTCAGTGATGCATGCCATCCAGCCATCTCATCCTCTGTCGTCCCCTTCTCCTCCTGCCCCCAGTCCCTCCCAGCATCAGAGTCTTTTCCAGTGAGTCAGCTCTTCACATGAGGTGGCCAAAGTACTGGAGTTTCAGCTTTGGCATCATTCCTTCCAAAGAAATCTCAGGGCTGATCTCCTTCAGAATGGACTGGTTGGATCTCCTTGCAGTCCAAGGGACTCTCAAGAGTCTTCTCCAACACCACAGTTCAAAATATTGTATTGGTTTTGCCATGCATCAACAGCCACAGGAATCCACCACGAATGTACACATGTTCCCCATCCTGAACCCCCCCTCCCACCTCCCTCCCCATACCATCCCTTTGGGTCATCTCAGTGCACCAGCCCCAAGCATCCTGTATCATGCATCAAACCTGGACTGGCGATTCATTTCTTATATGATATTATACATATTTCCATGCCATTCTCCCAAATCATCCCACCCTCTCCCTCAAAAGACTGTTCTATACATCTGTGTTCTTTTGCTGTCTCACATACAGGGTTATTGTTGCCATCTTTCTAAATTTCCTGTAAACACGTTAGTATACTGTATTGGTGTTTTCTGTCTGGCTTACTTCACTCTGTATAACAGGATCCAGTGTCATCCACCTCATTAGAACTGATTCAAATATATTCTTTATAATGGCTGAATAATACTCCATTGTGTATATGTACCACAGCTTTCTTATCCATTCATCTGCTGATGGACATCTAGGTTGTTTCCATGTCTTGGCTATTATAAATAGTGCTGCGATGAACATTGGGGTACACATGTCTCTTTCAATTCTGGTTTCCTCAGTGTGTATGCCCAGCAGTGGGATTGCTGGCTCATATGGCAGTTCTATTTGCAATTTTTTAAGGAATCTCCACACTGTTCTCCATAGTGGCTGTACTAGTTTGCATTCCCACCAACAGTGTAAGAGGGTTCCCTTTTCTCCACACCCTCTCCAGCATTTATTGCTTGTAGACTTTTGGATTGCAGCCATTCTGACTGGTGTGAAATGGTACCTCATTTTGGTTTTGATGTGCGTTTCTCTGATAATGAGTGATGTTGAGCATCTTTTCATGTGTTTGTTAGCCATCTATATGTCTTCTTTGGAGAAATGTCTGTTTAGTTCTTAGGAACAATTTTTGAATTGGTTGTTTATTTTTCTGGAATTGAGCTGCAGGAGTTGCTTGTATATTTTTGAGATTAGTTCTTTGTTAGTTGCTTCATTTGCTATTATTTTCTCCTATCCTGAAGGATGTCTTTTCACCTTGCTTATATTTTCCTTTGTTGTGCAGAAGCTTTTAATTTTAATTAGATCCCATTTGTTTATTTTTGCTCTTATTTCCAATATTATGGGAGGTGGGTCATAGAGGATCCTCCTGTGATTTATGTCAGAGAGTGTTTTGCCTATGTTTTCCTCTAGGAGTTTTATAGTTTCTGGTCTTACGTTTAGATCCTTAATCCATTTTGAGTTTATTTTTGTGTATGGTGTTAGAAAGTATTCTAGTTTCATTCTTTTACAAGTGGTTGACCAGTTTTCCCAGCACCACTTGTTAAAGAGATTGTCTTTTCTCTATTGTATATTCTTGCCTCCTTTGTCAAAGATAAGGTGTCCATAGGTGCGTGGATTTATCTTTCTGCTTTCTATTTTGCTTTTTAGATTTAGAAAATGAAAAGGTAATATGTTTTCAACCTATTTCATTTTCTTAATCTTTCTCTCCATTGGTTTATCTTCCAAGTACAAAATTTTAAGTCATTTCCTTGACCACTAGTACATAGCTGAGAGTGTGTATCTTATCTGTATCACCACAACTAGTACTCATTTCAGTTCTTTGTCGATTTGAGGTAACCAAATTGACATATGGAAAGAGTTCAAATTATGGATATAAATCTGATAAAATTGTACATTAGGTAAGCTCAGTCTTGCAAATATGCTTAAAATTTTAGTTTAAAATTGAAATATAGACAGAAAATCAAGATCTTAAAAAGTTTTTTTTTTAATCATTAGAATTACATCCCAGTTAAATTTATAACTGAACATTTTAAAACTTTCACAATTATCAGATATGGCAGAATTTTAAATAAGTCAAACATTGAATAGATCTACTTTGTTGCTCTAAGTTTTCATGAATCAAGGTCTTTCAGCATCGTGGAAAGAGCTATCATTGGCACATTACTTCTGGGTTCAAAATAGGGACTGTGCATACACGTAGGATAACACATTCTGAAATCATGGAGATCTTCTGGTCTCATTTTACAGATACCTCAGATAGACATAAAAATATTTTAGAAATATAGCAAGAAGAAGTATACTTTATATTTGCAGTAATATGGCATAAAAAATATTAAAAGTTAAAACAAATTGTCAAATACAATAAAATGTAACACAATGCTAATTAACAATGTTACTTTATTCTCTCCTAAAAATTCATCTGCTTCAAATGTATAAAGTCTTCCAAACCCATTTAAATGTTAGATATAAGCAATATACATATCCTGAATTTGAATCACAGGTGTATTTTAATTTTGTTGAAAATAAAGTCAATTTTTCACTTTCGTGTATTTTCTGTCTAAATTATATTCCCACACCCCTCCTTCCTGAGGTAGATACTACCTATCTTTCAGTTGTCGCTTCTCCAGGAAGCTTCTTTCCTGGTCTTAACTTTGATGTGCCGTTCATGGAAGAGTACCCAATATGTAACTGTAGAAGAGTGGAGAAATAACTCCAGAAAGAATGAAGAGACAGAGCCAAAGCCAAAACAGTGCCCAGTGGTGCATGTGACTGGTGATGTAAGTAAAGTTTGATGCTGCAAAGAACAATATTGCTTCAGTTCACTTCAGTTCAGTCACTCAGCTGTTTCTGACTCTTTGTGACCCCATGAATCGCAGCACGCCAGGCCTCCTTGTCCATCACCAACTCCTGGAGTTCACTCAGACTCACATCCATCGAGTCAGTGATGCCATCCAGCCATCTCATCCTCGGTCGTCCCCTTCTTCTCCTGCCCCCAATCCCTCCAGCATCAGAGTCTTTTCCAGTGAGTCAACTCTTCACATGAGGTGGCCAAAGTACTGGAGCTTCAGCTTTAGCATCATTCCTTCCAAAGAAATCCCAGGGTTGATCTCCTTCAGAATGGACTGGTTGGATCTCCTTACAATCCAAGGGACTCTCAAGAGTCTTCTCCAACACCACAGTTCAAAAATGTCAATTCTTCGGCGCTCAGCCTTCTTCACAGTCCAATTCTCACATCCATACATGACCACAAGAAAAACCATAGCCTTGACTAGATGTACCTTAGTCAGCAAAGTAATGTCTCTGCTTTTGAATATGCTGTCTAGGTTGGTCATAACTTTTCTTCCAAGGAGTAAGCGTCTTTTAATTTCATGGCTGCAGTCACCATCTGCAGTGATTTTGGAGCCTCCCAAAATAAAGTCTGCCACTGTTTCTACTATTTCCCCATCTATTTCCCATGAAGTGATGGTACCAGATGCCATGATCTTCGTTTTGTGAACGTTGAGCTTTAGGCCAACGTTTCACTCTGCTCTTTCACTTTCATCAAAAGGCTTTTTAGTTCATCTTCACTTTCTGCCATAAGGGTGGTGTCATCTGCTTATCTGAGGTTATTGATATTTCTCCCAGCAATCTTGATTCTAGCTTGTGTTTCTTCCCATCCAGCGTTTCTAATGATGTACTCTGCATATCAGTTAAATAAGTAGGGTGACAATATACAGCCTTGACGTACTCCTTTACCTATTTGGAACCAGTCTGTTGTTCCATGTCCAGTTCTAACTGTTGCTTCCTGACCTGCATACAGATTTCTCAAGAGGTAGGTTAGGTGGTCTGGTATTCCCATCTCTTTCAGAATTGTCCACAGTTTATTGTGATCCACACAGTCAAAGGCTTTGGCATAGTCAATAAAGCAGAAATAGATGTTTTTCTGGAACTCTCTTGCTTTTTCCATGATCCAGCGGATGATGGCAATTTGATCTCTGGTTACTCTGACTTTTCTAAAACCAGCTTGAACATCAGGGAGTTCACGGTTCACATATTGCTGAAGCCTGGCTTGGAGAATTTTGAGCATTACTTTACTAGCATGTGAGATGAGTGCAATTGTGCGGTAGTTTGAGCATTCTTTGCCATTGCCTTTCTTTGGAATTGGAATGAAAACTGCCCTTTTCCAGTCCTGTGGCCACTGCTCAGTTTTCCAAATTTGCTGGCATTGAGTGCAGCACTTTCACAGCATCATCTTTCAGGATTTGAAACAGCTCCAATGGAATTCCACCACCTCCACTAGCTTTGTTTGTAGTAATGCTTTCTAAGGCCCACTTGACTTCACATTCCAAGATGTCTGGCTCTAGATTAGTGATCACATCATCATTATTATCTGGGTCGTGAAGATCTTTTTTGTACAGTTCTTCCATATATTCTTGCCACCTCTTCTTAATATCTTCTGCTTCTGTTAGGTCCATACCATTTCTGTCCTTTATCTCGCCCATTTTTGCATGAAATGATCCCTTGGCATCTCTAATTTTCTTTAAGAGATCTCTAGTCTTTCCCATTCTGTTCTTTTCCTCTATTTCTTTGCATTGATCGCTGAGGAAGGCTTTCTTATCTCTTCTTGCTATTCTTTGGAACTCTGCATTCAGATGCTTATATCTTTCCTTTTCTCCTTTGCTTTTCACCTCTCTTCTTTTCACAGCTATTTGTAAGGCCTCCCCAGACAGCCATTTTGCTTTTTTGCATTTCTTTTCCATGGGGATGGTCTTGATCCCTGTCTCCTGTACAATGTCACGAACCTCATTCCATAGTTCATCAGGCACTCTATCTATCCGATCTAGGCCCTTAAATCTTTTTCTCACTTCCACTGTATAATCATAAGGGATTTGATTTAGGTCATACCTGAATGGTCTAGCGGTTTTCCATACTTTCTTCAATTTAAGTCTGAATTTGGTACTAAGGAGTTCATGATCTGAGCCACAGTCAGCTCCCGGTCTTGTTTTTGTTGACTGTATAGAGCTTCTGCATCTTTGGCTGCAAAGAATATAATCAATCTGATTTCGGTGTTGACCATCTGGTGATGTCCATGTGTAGAGTCTTCTCTTGTGTTGTTGGAAGAGGGTGTTTGCTATGACCAGTGCATTATCTTGGCAAAACTCTATTAGTCTTTGCCCTGCTTCATTCAGCCTTCCAAGGCCAAATTTGTCTGTTACTCCAGGTGTTTCCTCACTTCCTACTTTTGCATTCCAGTCCCCTATAATGAAAAGGACATCTTTTTTAGGTGTTAGTTCTAAAAGGTCTTGTAGGTCTTCATAAAACTGTTCAACTTCAGCTTCTTCAGTGTTACTGGTTGGGGCATAGACTTGGATGACTGTGATATTGAATGGTTTGCCTTGGAGACAAACAGAGATTATTCTGTTGTTTTTGAGATTGCATCCAAGTACTACATTTCAGACTCTTGTTGACCATGATGGCTACTCCATTTCTTCTGAGGGATTCCTGCCCTCAGTAGTAGATATTATGGTCATCTGAGTGAAATTCACCCATTCCAGTCTATTTCAGTTCGCTGATTCCATCACCAGTTACATCCACTACTGGGTATTGTTTTTGCTTTGGCTTCATCCGTTCATTCTTTCTGGAATTATTTCTCTACTGATCTCCAGTAGCATTTTGGGCACGTAATGACCTGGGGAGTTCCTCTTTCAGTATACTATCATTTTGCCTTTTCATACTGTTCATGTGGTTCTCAAGGCAAGAATACTGAAGTGGCTTACCATTCCCTTCTCCAGTGGACCACATTCTGTCAGACCTCTCCACCATGACCCGCCTGTCTTGGGTGGCCCCACAGGCATGGCTTGGTTTCATTGAGTTAGACAAGGCTGTGGTCCTAGTGTGATTAGATTGACTAGTTTTCTTTGAGTATGGTTTCAGTATGTCTCCCCTCTGATGCCCTCTTGCAACACCTACCATCTTATTTGGTTTTCTCTTACCTTGGGCGTGGGGTATCTCTTCACAGCTGCTCCAGCAAAGCACAGCCGCTGCTCCTTACCTTGAACGAGGGGTATCTCCTTACCACCGCCCTTCCTGACATTCAACGTGGGATAGCTCCTTTAGGCCTTCCTGTGCCTGCTCAGCCACCACTCCTCGGGTAGCTCTTCCCGGCCGCCGCCCTGACCTCAGACTAGGGGTGTCTCCTCCCGGCCGCCGCCCCTGACCTCAGACGCGGGGTAGCTCCTTCTGGCCGCCACTACCTCGGACGCAGGGTAGCTCCTCTCGGCCATCGCCCCTGACCGCGGATGCAGGGTAGCTCCTTTCGGCCATCGCCCCTGACCGCGGATGCAGGGTAGCTCCTTTCGGCCGCGCTTAGTGTGCCGGCTTGCTGCCGCCGCATAGGAACCTGGAATTTTAGGTCAATGAATCAAGGTAAATTAGAAGTGGTCAAACAGGAGATGGTAACAATGAAAGTCAACATTTTAGGAATCAATGACTAAAATGGACTGGAATAGGTGAATTTAATTCAGATGACCATTATATCTACTACTGTGGGCAAGAATCCCTTAGAAGAAACGGAATAGCCCTCATAGTCAACAAAATAGTCTGAAATGCAGTACTTGGGGACAGTCTCAAAAATGATAGAATGATCCCTGTTTGTTTCCAAGGCAAACCATTCAGTATCACAGTGATCCTAGTCTCCTAGTCTATGTCCTGACCAGTAACGTTGAAGAAGCTGAAGTTGAGTAGTTCTATGATGAGCTACAAGACCTTATAGAAATAACACCCCCAAAAGATATCCTTTTCATTATAAGGGAATGAAATGCAAAAGTAGGAAGTTAAGAGATACCTGAGTAACAGGCAAGTTTGGTCTTGGAGTACAAAATGAAGCAGGACAGAACCTAACTGAGTTTTGCCAAGATAATACACTGCTCATAGCAAACACCCTCGTCCAACAACACAAGACTGTACACATAGAAATCACCAGATGGTCAATACCAAAATCAGATTGATTATATTCTTTATAGCCAAAATGGATAATCTCTGTACAATTAGCAAAAACAAGATCTGGAGCTGACTGTGACTCCAATCATGAACTCCTTATTGCCAAATTCTGACTTAAATTGAAGAAAGTAGGGAAAACCACTAGACCATTCAGGTATGACATAAGTCAAATATCTTATGATTATACAGTGGAAGTGACAAATAGATTCAAGGGATTAGACCTGATAGACAGAGTTCTTGAAGAACTACAGTAAGAGTTCTTGAAGAATTACAGACAGAGGTTCATAATATTGTACAGGAGACAGGGATCAAGACCATTCCCAAGAAAAAGAAATGCAAAAAAGCAAAATGGTTGTCTGTGGAGGCCTTACAAATAACTGAGAAAAGAAGAGAAGCTAAAGGCAGAGGAGAGAAGGAAAGATATACTCATCTGAATGTGAAGTTCTAAAGAATAGCAAGGAGAGATAAGAAAGCCTTACTCAGTGATCAATGCAAATAAATAAAGGAACACAATAGAATGGGAAAGACTAGAGAGCACATTAAGAAAATTAGAGATACCAAGGGAACACTTCATGGAAAGATGGACTCATTAAAGTACAGAAATGATATGGACCTAACAGAAGCAAAAGATATTAAGAAAAGGTGGCAATAGTACACAGAACTGTACAAAAAAGATCTTAATGACCCAGATAACCATAATGGTGTGATCACTCACCTAAAACTAGACATCCTGGAGTCTGAAACCAAGTGGGCCTTAAGCTAGAGGAGGTGATGAAATTCCAGCTGTGCTGTTTCAAGTCCTAAAAGATGATGCTGGTAAGTGCTGCACTAAATATGCCAGAAAGTTTGAAAAACTTGGCAGTGGACACACTGGAAAAGGTCAGTTTTCATTAAAATATCAGATAAAGGCAATGCCAAAGAATGTTCAGGCTACTGCTCAATTGCACTCATTTCACATACTGGCAAAGTAATGATCAAAATTCTCCAAATAAGTTTTCAACAGTATATGAACTGAAAAATTCCAGGTGTTCAAGCTGGATTTAGAAAAGACAGAGGAACCAGAGATCAAATTGCCAACATCCGTTGGATGATCAAAACAGTAAGCTGTTTCCAGCAAAATCATCTGTTCTGCTTTATTGACTATGCTAAAGCCTTTGCCTGTGTGGATCACAACCAACTGTGGAAAATTCTTAAAGAGGTGGGAATACAAGCATCTTACCTGCCTCCTGAGAAATCTGTATGCAGGTCAAGAAGCAATAATTAGAACTGAACATGGAACAATGGACTGGTTCCAAATTCGGAAATGAGTATGTCAAGGCTTTATATTGTCTCCCTGCTTATTTAACTTATATGCAGAGGACATCATGAGAAATGCTGGGCTGAATGAAGCCCAAGCTGGAATCAAAATTGCTGGGAGAAATATCAATAACCTCAGATATGCAGATGACAACACCCTTATGGAAGAAAGCAGAGGAACTAAAGAGCCTCTTGATGAAAGTAAAAGAGGACAGTGGAAAAACTGGTTTAACTCTCAACTTTCAAAAAAGCATATGTCATGGCATCCGGTCTCATCACTTCATGGCAAAAGATGAGGAAACAGTGGAAAGAGTGACAGACTTTATTTTCTTGGGCTCCAAAACTAGACAGCTTGAAAAAATGCAGAGACCTTTCTTTGGTGACAAAGGTCCATCTAGTCAAAGCAATGGTTTCTCCAGTAGTCATGTATAGATGTGAGAGTTGGATTATAAAGAAAGCTGAACACTGAAGAATTAATGCATTTGAACTGTGGTGTTGGAGAAGACTCTTGAGAGTGTCTTGGACTGCAAGAAGATCAAACTAGTCAGCCCTAAAGGAATCAGTCCTGAATGATGCTGAAGCTGAAAGTCCAATACTTTGGTCACCTGATGCGAAGATCTGACTCTTTGGAAAAGACCATGATGCTGGGAAGGATTTAAGGCAGGAGAAGGGGACAACAGAGGATGAGATGGTTGGATGGCATCACCGACTTGATGGACATGAGTTTAAGAAAGCTCTGGGATTTGGTGATTGATAGGGAAGCTCAACATGCCACAGATCATGGCGTCACAAAGTATAGGACCTGACCAAGTGACTTAACTGAGGGAAACTGAGCCTCAGTCTCAATAGCTATATGACAAACTGAAGCTATTCAAAGTTGATACCATATTTCTTCACTGCATAATGATTTCTTAGAAGTTCAATGGAAACACAGTGTCAAAGCAACCAAAAAAGAGGCAAAATTTAAATATTATGTCTACATGAGAAGTCATCCGTTTGGTAAAATAATGGCTGGCTAGTCATTTTTCCAAAATGAAGATTACTTGAAAATGCAGTAACTCCCCCTAAATTCTGGCTTTGTATGTGACTATTATATCATAATGGCACCTCCTTTTCGCATTTGCACCTTATTGTTTTAAAAGTTTATTGAAAATTTTGTGTACTCTGCTTCATATTAGTGACAGAGCTTTCCCCCTATCACTGATCCCGCATTTGTGATTATATATATTACATGTTTTACATCAAAGCTCAATCTTTGGCCATTATTTCTTTTCCTCTTTGTTCCTTACTTTTAGTTGTGCTTGAGTAACACTTCCTCTGAAATTTTCTTCACAATGACCAAGTTTGCATGGAAAATTTGCAGTCAAGTGGTATCTGTATATTGAAAGTAGATAGAGACATCAATATCCAATAACATATTTTTAAAACAAATTCCTACAGTACTATAATTATTGTTGATCTATAAGGTGTTTACTATCTACTATATGTATATGTGGGCATATATATATGTGTGTGTGTGTGTGTGTGTGTGTGTGTGTGTAGCAAATGCATGTCTCATGTGTTTCCAGTTCCAGTTCAGTTGCTCAGTCATGTCTGACTCTTTGTGACCCCATGAACCCATGCGGCATGCCAGGCCTCCCTGTCCATCACCAACTCCAAGAGTTTACCCAAACCCATGTCCATTGAGTCGGTGATGCCATCCAACCATCTCATCCTTTGTCGTTCCTTTCTCCTCTTGCCTTCAACTTTTCCCAGCATCAGGGTATTTTCAAATGAGTCAGCTCTTCACATCAGGTGGCCAAAGTATTGGAGTTTCATCCTCAACATCAGTCCTTCCAATGAACACCCAGGAATTATCTACTTTAGGATGGACTTGTTGGATCTCCTTACAGCCCAAGAAACTCTCAAGAGTCTTCTCCAACACCACAGTTCAAAAGCATCAATTCCTTGGCGTTCAGCTTTCTTTATAGTTTAACTCTCACATCCATACATGACTATTGGGAAAACCATAGCCTGGACTAGACGGACCTTTGTTGACAAAGTAATGTCTCTGCTTTTTAATATGCTGTCTAGGTTGGTTATAACTTTCCTTCCAAGGAGTAAGCGTCTTTTAATTTCATATGTTTAATTTCATATGTGTTTACATACATATAAATACTTGAAAATACTTGGAATGTTTATGCTATATTATATTTGAATATATATATATATATCTTTTTGAAAAGTTTTAAATATTTGATTCTTGAAATACATTTATGAAGCAAATAGCTTAGGTCTTGTTAGGCATACCTGTGTGTACAATTTTCTTCCTGAGGCATATCTAGCATGTTACATACTGAAACCTCAAATATTTTTCAGATTTGAAACTTATATCTCCTATTAACAACTTGAAAAAGCATTACTTCTAAATTAATCCATTTACACAATGTTCAATAGTTCTTATCAGTGCCTCTCCATGCTGGCTACCAGTAAGAACCACATGTAAAACTTTTGAAAAAGTATGTATTATAGGGACTAACCCTAAGAAAATTTTGTCTAAACTATTCTTGAGTTGTCTGTCACCCTCCACTGAATTTTTTAAACCCTCTGAATGATTTTAATATGAGGCCAGTGTTGAGAATATGAGTTATATATTGATAAATTTTCATAATTTTCCTCATCAAAATTTACTTTTTAGTTTCAATAAATGGATACATAACTTACTATTAGATATTTCTAGTGATGTATACCACAAAGACTTCAAATATAACATCACAGAATAATTTTTTTTTTCCTTCCACCCCAACTGCTTTGTCTTTCTTAACTTTGTCATGCTACTCTCTTTTAAGTCATAAGGTTTTTGGAATATCCTTAAATTATCCCTGCCCCTTAAAGATGGTATGCAATCCCTATACCCATTGATTCAAGAAAAATAATAGATCTAAAATCCAATCTTTATTTCAGCCCAATTAATATAGGTAATCTAATTAATGCAGGTATCTAATTTTCCTTTGCTTCTATCTAGTCCATATGTGATGAAGTCTCTTCTTTCCAATATATAAATCTGTGTACTGTACTGGACAATGATACCTTAATTTGATAGTCTAAAGAATGAATTATATTAGTCTCTGCATAATGGATTCTATAATCTAAAAAAAAAAAAAAAAAAAAAACTAAATGCTTTAAAGATGTTCAGAAAACCTCTTCACACAAAATTTCTTTTCTTCTATCTTTTTTATAAATTCTATCCTATTTCTGGCAAAGTTCTGCTTATTCTGTGAGTACTAAATTAAAGTGCACATCCTTTCTTTGATCTTTCCCGAATTTTCCAATAGAATTAGAGAGTGAAGAAATTTAGAATGGACAACTGAGCAACATGATTTCGGGAAAGCTGGGTTAGTGGCCTAGTCAGTCAGTTTACTGACAATCTGTCTGTCTGGCTCTGCAACAAGATAATACCAATGTCCCAAAGCTGATGGCATTCCGGGATGCTGACTCAAGTGCAAATGTGATTACAATCCAAAAAGTGATTTACTACCAAGGACTAATACATCAGTCTCATGGTCTCACCTGGCTCTTTCCGCCTGAAGGCAAAATACATGGAAAGCCAAATTTTAAAAAATATGTATAAAACTAATTTTCCATTTTATTACAAGTTAGAGCATATTTTAATCCATCTCAATATTGATGTCTTATTCAAAATTTCAAACCTCTTCTACTTAAAAGTATCTTTAATAAAAATTAGTTTATTGTATACATTTAGAAAAAATCTTTAAAAATAATTTCATGAGTATAATAAATGTCATATAGACATGTCATAAAAATTATACTACACAAAATTTGACACACATTTTATTATTTAAACATTTCATTCAACTTTTAGGAAAGGAGTCTACTAGAAACCTGAGTTAGTGTCTTGAAATCTGATCACAAACATAGCATCCTGTTACCTCTGCTGTATTCTACTAATTCAAAGCAAGTTTCTAAGCCAACTTGCACTCAGAGGGAAGAAATTACAAAGAGGTATGAGGAGGGGATCCCTGGGAATCATTTCAGAGTCAACTTGCTGCAGTTTCCTTTCTTTTTCCCTTCTATTTCTCCAAAATAGGCACTCAGACAATGGGGATATATTGGATCATCTTTTCTGAAATGCTTGTTAATCCAAAGACAACATCTGTTAATGAAATGCATGCTGTGCTTTGTCGCTCGGTCGTGTCTGACTCTTTGCTACCCTGTGGACTGGGGCCTGCCAGGCTCCTTTGTCCATGGGGATTCTCTAGGCAAGAATAAGAGAATGGCTGGACATTCCCTTCTGCAGGGTATCTTCCCAACCCAGGGATTGAACCCAGATCTCCCGCATTGCAGGCAGATTCTTTACTCTCTGAGCCACAAAAATGCACAGTGAATATAGGAAAAATATTTTAAAAATTCAGTTATTACTAACTTGTTTGAAGATAAACTATACTTTAGGAAATTTGCATAATGTATTTCTTACTTTAAAAAAAATAGATGTGCCTTTTGATGTGTGTCTTCAATAAAGTGTGAACGTGTTAGTTGCTCAGTCATGTCTAAATCTTTGTGTCCCTGTGGACTGCAGCAGGCCATATGGACTGCAGCAGGCCATATCCCCCTGTCCATGGAGTTATCCAGGCAAGAATACTAGAGTGGGTTACCATTCCCTTCTCCAGGGGATCTTCCTGACCCAGGTATCGAACCTGAGTCTCCTATATTGCAGGCAGATTTTTTACCATCTGAGCCGCCAGTGAAGTCCTTCTCTTTAGTAAAAACCTTTATGTTTCACAGAGAAAACAATTTAATCTATGCATTATTATACTCTAATCTAAAAAGATTTTCAATTTGATGTTTTAGATTCCTTTGGTTGATTTTAAATTGTCTTTGGGATTTCTTTTAGTCTCTCGATGCTAAATAATTGTTTGAATGAGTATAGAAAGAGAATAGTACCCATTCATCATAATGAATGCTAATACAACTGGCATATATTAAAATGTAAAACAATGGATTAAAATTCATATGGCTTTTCTAGCCTGTGAGGAAAGTAGAGCATGAAAAGATCAGCTGTTCATACACTTCTAGTTCCATTAATGTTTCTTTTTAAAAAAATATTTGTTTAAATATATGAATATTGGTAAGAATATAAACAAATTATATTTAATCAATGAGTCTCAGAATAACCTGAACACTCTCGTTTTTATTGTGTAATGAAGTATTATTTATCATAATATGTAATACTTTAATAATTTAATATTTAAAGTTATTTTTGTCTATTTACAGTTTCTATCCTCAATCAGCATAAAAATTATTTACTAGACTTACCAAAAAGAGAAACTCATTAATTGGTTTTATTTTATTTCATTCTGGGCAACATATAGTATGACTTAAAACATTTTATAAATGAGGAAATTAAGAATATGGATTATTTTTTTCATCTGAATCAGATTTGAAAGTAGATACAACTTAATTAATTAGAAATATCCTGTGGCAGATTCATGTTGATGTATGGCAAAACCAATACAATATTGTAAAGTAATTAGCCTAAAAAAATAATAAATAAAATAAAAGATGAAAAAAAAGGAAATATACACTGACCATAATTTTCTATTCTTTAAATTATAAATCTAAAAATATTCAACATGCCACTTGAGATAAAGATATAGAAAAAAATTTGCTCTACTGTATTTTACATTTATATTTATTTCATATTTACAAATCTTCTCTTAAAACTTTAAATAATATAGCAGGCTCTTTTTTTTTTAATGTGTGTAATAATAAGTAAATAACAACCTGAATCTTTATTAATGATGACCTCCATTAACAGGTGTGTATATTCTGAGATACAGAAAAAAATTAAATTATTTATAGAATACTTCAGTTGAGTACTACTTTCAATTTTCTTTTCATTCATTTCTTTTTTTGTCCATTTTTGTTTACATTGTTTATCAGAGCTGGATAAAGATCTGTTAGACTGAATTCATTGCCAGAGATAGGAAAAAACATGCTAGATCATTTATTATAGGAAATAAAACTTTAATTCGGCTAAGAAAGAAATACAGACTAAATATACATAACATATTACATTTAAGACTATTACTACTCAACCCTGGGCTTCCCAAGTAGCTCAGTGGTAAAGAATCCACCTGCAAAGCAGGAGATGCGGGTTTGAATTCTGGGTTAGGAAGATCCTCTGGAGAAGAAAATGGCAACCCGTTCCTGTATTCTTGCCTAGGAAATCCCATAGAAGCAGGAACCTGGAGAGCTATAGTCCATGGGTCGCGAAGAGTCAGACAGGAATTAGAACCTTAACAACAACAACTCAACCCTAGTAAGATATTGAATATCCTTGATCTTCACTATAGTTTGGAGCCCTCATTTTTCTAGCACACAATAATTATATAATATTATATGAGTTGGCTATGAAACTATACCTATTGATAAAGAATATGGTCTAAACAGGTTTAAATACCTGCTCCAATTTTAAGTTTCTCTGTATCCCTGCTTTGCCATTTAACTACGGCCTATTAGTATCAGTCACTTGACTCTTTCCAAAGAAATAATATAGACTCTGGAGCCAGATAGCTGTTTCACATGCATTCAGAGCAATCTTTGGCAATTTATCTAACCTCTCTGTGCATCAGCTTCCTCATTTGTAAAACAGAGACATTAAGGTATCAAGTTCATAGGATTGTTGCAAGTCTTCAGTGTTTTGATACCTATAAAACACATACAAAAATGGTTGGTATATGTATTATAAGCATTTCAGTTCACTTCAGTTCAGTTGCTCAGTTGTGTCCAACTCTTTGAGACTCCATGGACTGCAGCACACCTGGCCTCTCTGTCCATCACCAACTCCTGGAGTTTACTCAAATTCATGTACATTGAGTCGGTGATGACATCCAACTATCTCATCCTCTGTTGTCCCCTTCTCCTACCACCTTCAATCTTTCCCAGCATCAGGGTATTTTCCAATGAGTCAGCTCTTCGCATCAGGTGGTCAAAGTGTTGGAGTTTTAGCTTCAACATCAATCCTTTCAGTGAATCTTCAGGACTGATTTCCTTTAAAATGGACTGGTTGGATCTCCTTGAAGTCCAAAGGACTCTCGAGAGTCTTCTCTAACACCACAGTACAAAACATCAGTTCTTCCGCTCTCAGCTTGCTTTATAGTCCAACTCCCACATCCATATATGACTGCTGAAAAAAACATAGCCTTGACTAGATAGACGTTGATTGGCAAAGTGATGTATCTGCTTTTTAATAAGCTGTCTAGGTTGGTCATAACTTTCTCCAAAGGAGTAAGCGTCTTTTAATTTTATGGCTGCAGTCACCATCTACAATGATTTTAGAGCCCACAAAAATAGTCTGTCTCTGTTTCCACTGTTTCCCCATCTATTTGCCATGAACTGATGGGACCAGATGCCATGATCTTTGTTTTCTGAATGTTGAGCTTTAAGCCAGCTTTTTCACTCTCTTCTCTCAGTTTCACCAAGAGGTTCTTTAGCTCTTCTTTGCTTTCTGCCATAAGGGTGGTATCATTTTGCATATCTGAGGTTATTGATATTTCTCCTCGAAATCTTGATTCCAGCTTGTGCTTCATCCAGCTTTGCATTTCTCATGGTGTACTTGGCATATAAGTTAAATAAGCAGAGTGACAATATACAGCCTTGACGTACTCCTTTCCCTATTTGTAACCAATCTGTTGTTCCATGTCCAGTTCTAACTGTTGTTTCCTGACCTACATACAGATTTCTCAAGAGGCAGGTCAGGTGGTCTGGTATTCCCATCTCTTTCAGAATTTTCCACAGTTTCTGGTGTTCCACATAGTCAAAGCCTTTGGCATAGTTGATAAAGCTGAAATAGATGGTTTTTTTCTCTTGCTTTTTCAGTGATCCAATGGATGTTGGCAATTTGATCTCTGGTTCCTCTGCCTTTTCTAAATCCAGTTTGAACATCTGGAAGTTCACAGTTCAGATACTGCTGAAGCCTGGCTTGGAAAATTTTGAGCATTACTTTGCTAGCATGTGAGATGAGTGCAATTGTCTGGTAGTTTGAGCATTCCTTAGCGTTGCCTTTCTTTGATATTGGAATGAAAGCTGACCTTTTCCAGTCCTGTGGCCACTGTTGAATTTTCAAATTTGCTGGCATATTGAGTGCAGGACTTTCACAGCATCACCTTTTGGGATTTGAAGTAACTCAGCTCGAATTCCATCACCTCCACTAGCTTTGTTCATAGTGATGCTTCCTAAAGCCCATTTGACTTTGCATTCCAGGATGTATAGCTCTAGGTAAGTGATCATACCATCGTGATTTTCTGGGTCGTGAAGCTCTTTTTTTGTATAGTTCTTCTGTGTATTCTTGCCACCTCTTCTTTGTTTCTTCTGCTTCTGTTAGGTCCATACTATTTCTGTCCTCTATCGAGCCCATCTTTGCATGAAATGTCCTCTTGGTACTCTAATTTATTAAGCATTATTCTCTTGGTATCTCTAATTTATCTAAAATTTACTACTGTTTTTATATGCTGAATATATACATATACTACTTATTCTTGAGATCCACTATACGTTTATTCTTCTGCCCTTCCTTTATAACGTGTTCCCTGACATCTAAAATATTGATATGTTTAACTTGTTAGCATCCAATCTACAGTTTTAATAAATGAAGTAGTACCATCTACTTTTTTCTACCTCTGATGAGTGACCCCATGCAATACCCATTCATAATCTGATACATCCAAAACAATGAGTTTCTTCCTGTGGCTTAGCTAATGATCAAGAGTGTTAGTTTAATGTCAGGGCATCTTTTACTCCAACAGATTCGGAAAGAATGCTCCATGTAAGGAAAGTAAGGATATTATTTTTGGCTCAATAAGAATTGATCAGGAATAGTGTGAGACTAAGACAGTTATGAAATCCATTTGCATCCGTTCTTCAAATCTGTGAGAAGAGTGTGCCCCTGCCCTCACTCTGCTTACTACAGTCTATGATGAAGAGAATGGGTTGGAAATTTGCCTATACCATATCTTCTACTTCAGTTTGATACTCAACCTTGTTTATATTCTACAAATATTTCAATGGTTGCTTTGTTTCTACTGGTCATTTGCATTCAAAAGTTCTTGACACTGGAATTTCAATAATCAGGTAGTATTCAGTTCAGTTCAGTTCAGTCACTCAGTTGTGTCCAGCTCTTTGTGACCCCATGAATTGCAGCACACCAGGCCTTCCTGTCCATCACCAACTCCCAGAGTTAACCCAATATCATATCCATCGAGTCAGTGATGCCATCCAGCCATCTCATACTCTTTTGTCCCATTCTCCTCCTGCCCTCAATCCCTCCCAGCATCAGAGTCTTTTCCAATGAGGCAACTCTTTGCATGAGGTGGCCAAAGTACTGGAGTTTCAGCTTTAGCATCAGTCCTTCCAAAGAACACCCAGGACTGATTTCCTTTAGAATGGACTGGTTGGATCTCCTTGCAGTTCAAGGGACTCTCAAGAGTCTTCTCCAACACCACATTTCAAAAGCATCAATTCTTCAGTGCTCAGGTAATATAGTTATTTTAAATGACTTTATTAAGTCATATAAAGTACATATTAAATACATATAATTGATGTCATATTAAATACATAAAGTTAATATACAAAAAAACGACACACATTTAACTATGCAACTTGATGAGTTTAGAGATAAGTATTTCCTATGAGACTATCACCACAACCTGTGCAATAAATATATCCTTCACCTGCCATCCTCTTATTTACTTATTTTGTGATAAGAACATTTAGCAAAAGGCCTACTCTTACAGCAAAATTTTAAGTAGGTAATTTGTTATTGTTAATTATAGGTGCTATAGTACAGTAGATCTCTAGAGCTTATTCATCTTGTCCAAATGAAACCTGGAATCCTGTGATTACTACTTCCCCAGGTAACCACCATTCTCTTATTTACTTTTATAATTTTGACTATTTTAGATTCCTCATATAAGTGGTATTATATATTTGGACTGTGTCTTGCCTATTTCACTTAGGATAATGCCTTCTAGATACATTCATATTGTCCTGTGTGGCAGTATTTCTTTTTTCAAAGGCTGAATCTTTTATTACTATATAATTCTACATTTTCTTTGGCTTTATCAATGGCTTAGCATATTAAAAAAATCCACCTATAATGCAGGAAACACAGGAGATGCTGGTTCAGTCCTTGCGTTGGTAAGATACCCTGGAGGAGGAAATGGCAACCCACTCCAGTATTAATGCCTGAAAAATCCAATGGACAGAAGACCTGGTGGGCCACAGTCCACTGGGCCAAAACGTGTCAGACACAACTGAGCATGCATGCTACTTTAACCATTTGTCTATTAATAGACGTTTAGCTTGCATCCATGTCTTGTCTATTATGAAAAATGCTGCAAGAAACATTTGACTCTTCGTGACCCTGTGAACCATAGCCTGCCAGGCTCCTCTATCCTTGGGATTCTCCAGGCAAGTACACTGGAATGTGTTGCCATTCCCTACTCCAGGAGATCTTCCCAAACCAGGGATCAAACCTGTGTCTCTTGCATCTCCTGCATTGGCAGGTAGGTTGTTTACCACTAGTGGAAGCCTCTTTGATCACATGATTTTTATGAATTCATGATTTTTATGAATGTGCGACTTTTTCAATTTTCCTTTTGTTATTTCTACCTTCATACTAATTTTGTCAGAAAAGATACTTGAAATTATTTTAAACGTTTTAATCTTATTACATTTTTTTGACCTAACATGTCATCTATTCTGTATGAGTTTGAGAAAATTATGTATTTTGCTGCTAGTGGCTGGAAATTCTACATATGAATGTTAGGTCCATTTGCCTTTTGTGTTGTTTAATGTATTCTGTTGTTGTTGTTGTTATTGATTATCTGTTGCTCTATCCATTATTGAAAGGATTTAAAAAAAAGAAAGTAGGATATCAGAGTCTCATACAATTATCATACTGTTGTCTTTATCTCCTGTCCGGTCTGTTAGTGTTTGCTTTATATATATAGATGCTCTGCTATTTGGATTATACATATTATATCTTCCTTTTGAATTGACCCTGTATCATTACGTATGGAATTTGCCTCTCATGAAACTTTTTGACTTAAAAATGCATTTTGTCTAAAATATAACCACCACTGCTTTTTTGTGGTTACCGTTTGCATGGAATGTTTTATATTCCTTCACTTTAGACCGATGTATGTCTTAAAGTCAATCTCTTGTAAACAGAATAAAGTTGGCCTTCTTTTTTTTGTCATTGTTGTTCTCATTTGTTTATTTTTTATCAGTGTCAGGAATTCTATGTCTTTTTAGTTGGTGAGTTGCATTCATTTACATTTGAAGTAATTATCGATGGATAAGCACATAGAATTGTTAATTGCTTTCTGTATGTTTTGTAGTTTTTTATTTCTTGCTTCCTCTCTTGCTTTCTTCCTGTTGTTTGGTGATTTTCTAAAGATATACTTTGATTCTTTTCATCTTTCTTATGTCTACTATTGGTTTTTTCCTTTGTGGTTACCAGGAAAGTTGAATAAAATTGCAAATTAAAATCTTTTTAAGCTGATTGCAATTTAACTTTAATTGCATTGAAAACATTAAGAGGCTTTTAATTCACACAGTAACTTAACATTTATGTTATTAATGTTAGAATTTAAGGGTGCATCTCCATTAAGCTTTTTGTAGTTATAGTTATGCTTAGTATTTTTGTCTATTATGTTAGATTCAAAAATGATTTCTGCACCACGATTGCAGTATTACATTTTCTGTAGTTCTTTTTATAATTAAATTTATCATTGAGATTTATATTTTTATATGCTTTCATGTTTGGGTTTCCAAGGTGGCTCTAGTGGTAAAGAACCTGCCTACTATTGCAGAAGACTTAAGAGACACAGGTTCAATTCCTGGGTCAGGAATATCTCTTAGAGAAGGAAATGGCAACCCATTCCAGTATTCTTGCCTGGAGAATTCTGTGGACAGAGGAGACTGGTAGGCTACTGTCCATAGGGTCACAAAGAGTGGTACACAACTGAAGTGACTTCTCATGCACACACGTTGCTATAATAGTACCATTTTGTTTCAACTTGAATAACTCCCTTTAGCCTTTCTTGTAAGGCAGATCTAGCAGATAGAAAATACCTCAGGTTTTATTTAGAAAATTCTATATCTCTCCTTCATTTCTTTTAAAATTAATCTTTTGTTTTCTTCAGATTTACACCCCAGAAGTGGAATTGTTGTATCTTATAGCAGTTCTGTTTTGAGTTTTTTTAAGAACTCCCCGCACTGTTTTCCCTAGTGGCTACATGAACTTGCAGTCTCATTACCAATGTCATTTTTCTCCACATCCTCACCAATATTTGATACTGATATTCACCATTCTGACAGGTGTGAGATGATTTCTCATTTTGGTTGTTATTTGCATTTCTCTGATAATTAGCACTGTTGAGCATCACTGAGTATGATGTTAGCTGTGGGTTTGTCATAAATGGCTTCTATTATTTTGAAATATGTTCCCTCTATCCCTACTTTTATGAGAATTTTTATCATGAATGGATGTTGAATTTTGTCAATTTTTTTGTGAATCTGTTGAGATAATCATGATATTTTTGCCCTTCCTTTTGTTAATATGAATGCATCACATTGTTTGATTTATGAATACAGTACCATACTTGCATCCATAGACTAAATTCCACCTGATCATGGTGTTTGATCATTTTTATGTTTTTGAGCACAATTTGCTAATATTGTATTGAGGATTTTTGCATTATATTTATCAAAGATACTGACCTGTGTTTTTCAATTATCTGTCTGGTGTTGGTACCAGGATAATGGTGGCCTAATAAAATAAATTTGAAGAGGGTTCTGCCCTCTTCAATTATTTGGAATAGTTAGACAAGGATAGGTATTAGCTCTTCTCTGTAGGTTTGTTGGGAATCCCCTGTGAATCTGTCTTGTACTGGGCTTTTATTTGCTGAGAGTTTTTAAAATTATAAATTCATTTTCACTACTAGTGACTGGTCTAGTCACATTATCTGTTTCATTCTTATTCAGCCTTTGCATGTTGTATGTTTTTAGAAATTTGTCAGTTTCTTCAAGGATCTCTGCTTTGTTGGCATAGTATTCTTTTATTATTATTATTTTTCATATCCCTGTGATATTGGTTGTTATTTCTCCTCCCTCATTTCTTATTTTGTTTATTTGCATCTTCTCTCTTTTCTTCTGGACAAATCTGGCTAAAAGTTTATCAAGTTTGTTTGTCTTTTTAAAAAAAAATTTTGGTTTTCATTGATTTTTTTCCATTGATTTTTGATTTCTATTTTGTTTATTTCCTGTGTGATCTTTAGTGTTTCCTTCCTTCTGTTGACTTTTTATTTTGTTTATCTTTCTTTAATTCCTTCAGATGGCAGGTTAGGTTGTTTATTTTAATTTTTTCTTATTTCTTGAGGAATGCCTGTATCATTAGAAACGTACCTCTTAGAAATCCTTTTGCTTCATCCCATGGATTTTTGCAAAATTGTGTTTCCTTTTCATTTGAAGAGGCAGTCATCTCTTTCAGTTTTACAAAATGTTGCAGAGAAAGTCCTTTTCAGTCATCATGATCCAGAGATCCTTGGTGGGCCAGTTGGCAGAATCCATGGGTGATCCAGTCTGCCTGCTTCTGGGATCTTCATGTGAGTTTATACAGTGGACCAGCTGTTGAGATATGTGGATTGATTATTAAAAGCCTCTGCTTCTTCTCCTTGTCCTTAGTAATTCGACCATGTCAATACCCTCAATACATGTGGAATGACAAAATCAGCCCTCTCAAGTAACACTCTAAAAGCCTAGGAAATTCAAATGCTCACTTCTCTCTCTCTCCTACAATAGAACTTGCAGGCTGAGGGTGTCACTCTTTCATGCTAAACTGTGCTAGCTTAAGTGAGGGGTAATGTGGGTTAATGTGAAACTGCTTTTCTTATTCTTTTCAACACTTTTTCTTGACTTGATGCATTACTGTGATTCTTTAATCTTTTTCCTGGGCTCTGGAATTTTTGTGAAGGTATTTCCATTCTTGTATGGTTGTTACCTTTATGTTTCTATGAAAACAAGAGCTTAAACTTTCTATTCCATCATCTTTCTGACATCAGTACCCTCGTGATTTTTAAAATGTTCAGTTCTATCTGAAGAACATTATTTTTCTTTATCCATATATATTATATAGCAATTTTATCCTTATATGCTATTTCAGCATATTTCCATACTAAGGAATACCTGCAACATCAATTTCTAAATATTTGTTCTTTTTTGTTCAGGTCATCTTTCTTAGATGACCAAGTGTTATACAAAATATCTTAGATTGGTTCATCTTCTGAGCTCTCTAATCATTTAACTTGTGTTCTGTTTGTGCTCAAATTATAGGCCCTTTGATGTTTTCACTGTTGTACCTCTAACGTTCAACACTAGTTAACACTAAAATAAATTGAACATAAATGAATATACTTAGGTTATTATTTGAGAAATCTTTTAAATTACAAAGTTGATGTTGCTGTTTCACTGTGAAAAATATTAAAACAATTTGACCAGCTACTGTTGTTACAAATTTATTATGTTGGCATAAAAGACTGGTTATTTTTCAAAGCTCCCTTGTGATTTTCTCTTCTAAGTGTTGACAGTCTATCTCACCTCTTCTCCCTTTGAATGATTATATTTAGCTTTCAAATAGTTCAGCTCAAATATTTATCTTCTTAATTCTTTCAACAGTTAATTATTTTCTGTCTGCCACAAGTATAATCTGTAGCTAACTCTATTAAAATTATAGTCCACTAAACTGGCATTATATTATCATATATCTGGTTTCCCTTGAAGTGATCATTATTAATATATATGAAAGGAATTCAGTTTCTTTAAATAAATCTTATGTGTTTAGAACATAAATAGTCTCAACAAATGGTATGTGAATAAGTCATAAATAAATGAATAAAACAATCCTTAAGATAATATTTTGGGTCAGAAATTCTAGGTATTTACATGTAAGGGAAAAAGCAAATATGAAAGTTGTTTCAGGGAGAATGAAAAGTCCATTGAAAAATAATATTAATTGCCCTGTGAACTGAAGATATAGTAAGATTTAATCCAACTATGAATGATTATTATAAAAAATAAGGTTATAAAATTAAGTTTAATTCAAATTCGTATTATTACAGTACTCCATTTACTTTCTTTTAGATACTGTGTGAAAGAGTGCAATGAAATAGGTTGTTTATTGTGTACATAATTAAACAAGTTAACAGAAATGCTGCTTCTAACAAAAACCTTCTAGTTTCTTGCAGATAAGGTACACATTTATGAAACAATGAAGAACAAAGCATTTCAATGTTGCTTAAATGATAAAGAATTCCAGCTAGTCTTTAATGTTAGCTTCTCAATTATCAGTATCATTTAGAATCCATATATATTGTGTGGACCTGTAATAACTTTTAACTGATCTATATAAATGTAAGTTTTGGAAAACCAAAAGAGTTACTTTATTTATTTTTTTAAATAACAGTTATAAATATTTCAGGTGTACAGCATGATATTTTTTATTTAAATATACATGCCAGAGGATTATTAACATCAGGCTAATTAATATATCCATCTTCTCAGTTTCATACTTTTATGGTTGGAAGACCTGAGATTACTCTTAACAAATTTCCAGTATATAATATGGAATAATTGACTATAGTCAACATGCTGTGGGCTTCCCTGGTAGCTCAGATGGTAAAGAATCTACCTACCATGCAGGAGATCTAGATTCAATCCCGAGTTGGTAAGATCTCCTGGAGAAGAGAATGGTAATCCACTCCAGTATTCTTGCCTGGAGAATTCCATGGACAGAGGAGCGTGATGGCCTGCAGCCTATGGGGTCTCAAAGTACTGGACATGACTGTGATAACATAAACATAACATACTTGTAATACTAATTCTGCTCACAGCACCAATTATACTGCTGATCCTGCTTACAACGTCAGTTGTCTCACTGTTCACAGTGTCATCACTGTTTACTGAACCCAAGGTAGGCAAGTCATGAGCTGAGAGCCTGGAAGGAGACTCAAGAAGTTATAGAAACTGCAGACACATTTATTCTCTCCTGGCTGGCACAGAAGCCATAACACAGCCTCTCTCCTGGCTGATGCAGCAGTCGTAGCAGCAGCCACAATATAACCATAACATACCTCGCATAACAAAACCATGATGTGATTATGTAGCCCCAATGCAGTGTAGCCCCAAAGCAGCAGACAGGGCTTTCATGGTGACGCTCACACAGGTGTACTGCACAGAGTAGTCAGTGTCCAAGGGCGCTGTGCCTGTGATGCACTCACACAGTGCTATAAATAATTTCAGCTGTTACATAGTCATTATTTACAAAACATGGGAGGAGAGAGCCTGAGTACACCACCTTGGCTAATTTGCTGTCTCCCCCCTATATGGTACAATTTATGATTTGTATAAATTATTCATCCTATGTAACTGAACGTCTGTATTCTTTGACTATTAGCTCCCCTTCCCCTCTACCCACCTGCCTCTAGTAAATACCTGAGGAATTACTTTATTATGACAATTGCAACTTTATTGTTTTTTGTTCTTATTAATGTTGACCTAAATGTAAGATACAAAGCTATATAACTCTTAAAAGTTAACAAAAGAGCAAGTAGATGATATTGAGTATGACAATTATATTTTAGGCATTATCAAAATAATTAATACACTGGACTTAATTAAAATTAAACTTCTGTTTTGCAAAAAGTGATGTCAAGAGAATCAGAAGATAAAGCACAGATGGAAAGAAAATTTGCAAAAGACACAACTGATAATGGACTGTTATCTAAAATATGCAAAGGAGTCTGAAAACGCAATAATAAGAAAATTTGCAACTTAAAATATACAATTTAAAAATGAGCAGAAGGCCTGAACAAACACCTCAGTAAACAGCAAGTAAGCATATCAAAAAATGTTCAACATCTAACTCGTATGAAATTTTCAAATTAAAGCAACAAGATTCCACTGCACAACTATTAGAATGGTCAAAATCCAAAACACTGACTACACCAAACGTTGGCAGAAGAGTGGGCTAGCAGGAACTCTTTTCATTCATTGCCAGTGGGAATGCAAAACAGTACTGCCACTTTAGAAGACAGTTTAGCAGTTTTTTTAATTACTTTTTTAAAAGACACTCTTACCATAAAATCAGGTAATCATTCTTCTTGGCATTTGATCAAATGAATTGAAAAAAACGTGTTCATATATAAACCCAAATACAGATTTATTACATTGAAAAACAATCATGATGCCCTTCAAAAGGTAAACAGATTAAGTACACCATGTGTATCAGGACAATGGAATATCATTTGGTTTCAAAAAGAAATCAACTATCAAGTTATGAAAAGATATGGAGGAAACTTGAATGCATGTTGCTAACTGAAAGAAGCCAACCTAAAAAGGCTGCATACTATATTATTCCAATTAAAAGACATTCTGAAAAATGCAAAACTGTAGAGACAGTAAAAATATCAATGATTGCCAGGGATTTTGGAGTAGGAAGTGTAAACAGGAAAAACACAGAGACGTTTTAGGTCAGGAAAGTACTCTGTATAATATATAGTGATGGATACAGCCCACTGTATAATTCAAAACACATAGAATGCACAATACAAAGAGTGAACTATAGATATAAACCACAGACTTTAGGTGTTAATGTGCTAATGTGTCCATGTAGGCTTATCAATTTGTAATAAATGTAGGATTGTGGTATCAATGGTAGGGGAGATTTTGCATGTATAGGGATAGGAGGCATACAGAAACTCTGTACTTTCTATTCAACTTTTCTGTAAATCTAAACCTGTTCTAAAAATTAAAGTTTGTTATTTAAAAGTTATTGAGCTGAAAGAAAGATTTGCTAGCAATAAGTGAGATTTTTTGTTATTGTGTAATCATGGTGATTGGAATAAGTTTGAAAAGAAAAGAGAAATGGAGATCCCATCTTAATATTATTATGTCCAAATTATATTTTGGACATCAAACTACCACTTGCTGTATTCTTTCTTTGTAGTAGTAGTAGTAATGAAACAGTCATTTTAATTTACTTATTTTGGAAAAACATAAACTTTCTTTGTAATTGTGGATTAATAATTACACAGATTATTTTGTCTCTGATTCTTTATCCTAACCTTATGATTGTTATGTATCCTTTGGGTTCAGTCATGCCACCACTGATCACAACTACTGTCTATCTGATTCTCGCAATATTTATTTTTAATGAGTAATATTTTTAGAGAATCTTTTAGTTGGTTCTTATAGTTACTTGGACTTTCCAGCTTAATTAGCCTAATTCAATAAAGAATATATTTTTTTGGTATCTGTTGTAATGTCTTTCACATGTCTCTAGGCCATATTGATTGTATTATATTGAGTGTGGTATCATATTTTGGTTTTTGTTATTTAACGTGAATTAAAATGATAGTAAATTGTTGTAATTATGTGTAAAACTGCAACCAGAGAACACAGTGAAAGTAAAAAAGAGAAAAATTGATTTGATTTTCAAAAAAGCGTTAAAAACTATAAATTTCAGACACAAAATCTGCAGTTTGTTTAGCTTTTTGGTTGTTAAAACACTATTGTGACCATCAACAGATGTCTTTGAAAATCAGAGTGCAGAGGTTAACCAAAAATTATAAAGTGAGGAGAGTATGACATTTAGGAATATTTTCTTACTATTCAGATAATATATTTTAAAAAATAATAACTGGCTGTAAACAATGAAAAAGAAGGCTGACAGATTGGAGAGCTGCATTATAGAATCCTTGGATAAGTTTAGGGAGGTCAAGAGCACAGAGGACTTGTGTCTGTCTTTCCACTTCTGGGAGGAGTCATCTTTAACAAACATTCAACAATAACATGAGATGGATATTGCAGAGTAGGAATCATAGCAGAGCAGACCTTGAAAAGACTATTAAGAAACTATCTGAATTCTCCTTAGGTCTGGCAGATCACAGATATTTAGTTTGGTTTTGCATGATCAAACAGGGAATTTCATGTTCTTATTATGTATTCAATATATATTAAGTTGAAGAGACCATATAGAAAAGACTAGTAGATTAACAAACTGGTAGGATATAGGTGAGAACCTGAAAACCATAAGAAGAAAAGGCATCCACTATTCAATAAAGAGAACTGCAAAATTCCTAAAAGCCATAACTATTCATGATCTCTGCACTATGACAATTTCTTTACTGTAACAGATGCCTGTATAAAAATGACCACAGACAAGATGTTCATTATCTGATGCCAATACTGGATAATAAATACTGGATGATTGTCAGGATAAGGAAAACATTCAGTCATAATGTCAAGTGTCCCTGTAGTACAATTTATAAAGTTCTTATGTGTTTGAAGAAGGGAATGAAATTCTTTGCCAAATTCATCTTCTTAAAGATTTCTTCTTCTTCCTTCATGTTAGTTTCCCCTTTTGCTGTTCCTAATAGAGTTCTTCTTCTTCATGGATCATATCCTTATTGTAGTGAAGGGCCTTGTATAACTCAATGAAGCTGTAAGTCATACCGTGCAGGGCCACCCAAGACAACAAGTCATAGTAAAGAGTTCTGACAAAATGTGGGCCACTGGAGGAGGAAATGGCAACCCACTCCAGTATTCTCGCCCCAAGAACACCATTACCACTATGAAAAGGCAAAGAGACATGAGCCACACACCCCCACCCCGCCCAGGTTGCAAAGTGTCCAATATGCTACTGGGGAGAGCAGAGGGTAACTACTAATAGCTCCAGAAAAAATGAAAGTAACTGGACCAAAACAGAAATGGCAGTCAATTGTGGATGTACCTGGTGGTGAAAGTAAAGTCTGATGCTATAAAGAAACAATATTGCATAGGAAGCTGGAATATTAGGTCCATGAATCAAGGTAAATTGGAGGGGGTCAAACAAGGGATGGCAAAAGTAAACATGGACATTTCAGGAATCAGTGAACTAAAATGGACCAGAATAGGTGAATTTAATTTGGATAGTCATTATATCTACTACTGTGGGCAAAAATGTCTTATAAGAAAAGGAGTCATAGTCAACAAAAGAGTCTGAAATGCAGATCTGAATGCAACCTCAAAAATGACAGAATGATCTGTTTATTTCTAAGGCAACTTGTTCAGCATCACAGTAATCTAAGTCTATACCCCTACCATTAATGCTGAAGAAGCTGAAGTTGACTGGTTCTATGAAGACCTACAACACCTTCTAGAACTAACATCAAAACAAAAATATCCTTTTCATTATAAGGGACTAGAATGTAAAAGTAGGAAGTCAAGAGATACCTGAAATAATAGGCAAGTTTAGCCTTGGAGTACAAAATGAAGCAGGGCAAAGGCTAACAGAATTTTGACAACAGAACACACTGGTCATAGCAAACACCTTTGTCCAACAACCCAAGAGATGACTTTACATATAGGCATAACCAGATAATCAATATCAAAATCAAATTGCTTATGTTCTTTGCAGCCAAAGATGGAGAAGCTCTATACACTCAGAAAAAAGCAAGACTTGGAGTTGACTGTGGCTCAGATCAAGAGCTCCTTATTGTGAAATGTAGGATTAAATAGAAGAAAGTAGGGGAAATCACTAGGCCATTCAGTAATGACCTAAATAAAAACCCTTAACATTATACACTGGAAGTGACAAATAGATTTAAGGGGTTAGATCTAGTAGACAGAGTAACTGAACAACTATGGACTGAAGTTTGTAATATTATACAGGAGACAGTGACCAAAACCATCCCAAAGAAACAGAAATGCAAGAAGGCAAAGAGAGGAAGCTTTACAAATAGCTGAGGAAAGAAGAGAAGCAAAAGGCAGAGGGGAACGAGAAAAATAGACCCAACTGAATGCAGAGATCCAGAGACTAACAAGGAAAGCGTAAAAAGACCATCTTAAATAAAAAATGCAAAGAAATAAAGGAAAGCAATAGAATGGGAATGATTAGAGATCTCTTAAAAAAATGGAGTTATAAGGGGAATATTTAATGCAAGGATGGGCACAATAAAGGACTAAAGCAGTAAGGACCCAACAGAAGCAGAAAAGAGTTTGAAGAGGAGGGAAGAATACACATAAGTAATTTACAAAAAGTCTTAATGACCTGGATATCCACAATGGTGTAGTCACTCATCTAGAGTCAGACATCCTGGAGTATGAAGTGTCAAGTGGAAGCATTACTATGAACAAAGCTTGTAGATATGACAGAATTCCCCCTGAGCTATTTCAAATCCTAAAAAAGGCTATTCTGATAAAGTGCTGCACTCATGCCAGGAAAATTGGAAAACCCCGCAGTGACCACAGGACTGGAAAAAAATCGGTTTTCATGCCATCCCAAAGAAGGATAGTGCATAAAATGTTCCAACTACCACACAATTACACTCAGTTCTCTTGCTAGCAAGGTTTTGCTCAAAATCCTTCAAGCAAGGCTTCAGCATTATGTGAACCAAGAACCTCTGGAAGTTAAAGGTGGATTTTGAAGACAGAGAAACCAGAGATCAAATTGCCAACATTTGTTGGATCACAGAGAAAGCGAGAGAACTTACAGGAAAACTTCTGCTTCATTGACTGTGGTAAACCCTTTGACTGTGTGGATCACAACAACCTATAGAGAATTCTTAAAGAGGTGAGAATAACAAACCACCTAATCTGTCTCCTGAGATACCTGTATTTGGGTCAAGAGGCAACAGTTAGCATCAGGCATGGAATAACTGACACGTTCAAAATTGGGGAAGGAATACAACAATGCTCTATAGTGATGCCCTGCTTATTTAACTTAGGACTTCCCTGCTGGCTTAGATGGTAAACAGTCCATCTGCAATGTACAGAGTATATCATTGGAAATGCTGGGCTGGGTAAATCACAAGATAGAATCAAGATTGCCAGGATAAATATCAACAACCTCAGGCATGCAGATGATATCACTGTAATGTCAGAGAGTGAACAGGAACTAAAGTGCCTCATGATGAGGGTGAATGAGGAGGGTGAAAAAGCTGCCTTGAAACTTAACATTCAAAAAACTAAGGTCATAGTATATGGTCCCATCACTTAATGGTGAAGAGAGGAGGGGAAATTGGAAGCAATGACAAATTTTAATTTCTTGGGCTTCAAAATCACTGTGAAATGTGGCTGCAGCCGTGAAATTAAAAGACTCTTGCTCCTTAGAAGGAAAGGTGTGACAAATCTAGACAATGTATTTAAAAAAAAAAAAAAGAGAGAGAGAGAGAGAGACATCACTTTGCCAACTAAGATCCATATAATCAAAGCAAGGTCTTTCTGGTAGTCATGTACAGATGTTAAGAGTTGGACCATAAAAAAGGTAAGTATTGAAGAATTGATGCTTTCAAATTGTGGATCTGGAGGAGACTCTTGAGAGTCACTGGATTGCAAGGAGATCAAAACAGGTGATCTCTAGGGAAATAAACCCTGAATATTCATTGGAAGGACTAATGCTGAAGCTGAAGCTCCAATACTTTGGCCACCTGATGCAAAGAACTGACTCATTGGAAAATACCCTGATGCTGGAAAAGATTGAAGGCAAAAGGAGAAAGGGTTGGCAGAGAATGAGATGTTTAGATAGGATCACCAACTCAATGCACATGAATCTGAGCAAACTCAGAAATAGTGGAGGACATAGAAGGCTAGAGTGCTCCATTCATTGGGTTGCAAAGTGTCAGACAGGACTTAGTGACTGAACCACAACTACAACAAGTAAAGTTCTTGCCAGGAGATATCCTTAGAGCATATCCAACATTCAGCAAAATAAAATCTAATAACATTTTCATTCTTTTTCTAACTAGGAGCCTCCTGACTTTTATATAAATTTGCCTACTGCCTCATCCAAAACCAGCTGCTTAAGTCCAAATATGCATAAAGAAGCAGTTTCTAATAAGCTAATAATTTCTGCTGTTCTATTCACTCATTAACCAAGACGGCATACTCAAATGCCACGAAATAGCTGAAGAAGGTCTACCTAATGCTATTTGTCCATCTGTTTCCATCTATATTTGGGAGTAATCGGGGGTCTCTAAATATGCCATGTTTTGTCTTGTCAGGCAGTCGTCTTTCTGATCAGTACTTTCTTTTAAGTTCTGCTTTCTGTTAGTCTTCTTTGGTATTTCCCTTTTCTCTTAAAATTTCTGTCTCATTAAAAGAAAAGGAAGAGGAAAAAAGTAAAATATGCATATATATTATATATTAATACCAAATATATTTAAATACCAAAAGCAGTTATAAAAAGCAAATGTCTATTGATAAAATTCCCCTTACTGGCATTTACTTTTTATAAGTAAACATATTTCAGCACTTACTTTCTCTTTTTAGTTACCTCAATAATGTTAAATAACATACTTATTTCACTAGTTTTTGTATTAATTCTAGACATTATTTATTGATTTTTAGCTATGAGACATGAAGCTGTGAATCTCTTACATTATTTCCAGTACCCTTTTACCAGTGTCTTCCTATAACTATTGACCTCCTAATTCTCCATAGTAGTTACTAATTCATCTCAATGTAAATATGGAGATATTAGCACTACTACACTTCTGTTTACCTGTACTTAGTCCTCTTACTTCTCAACTTTTGGAACTGTATCATTACTTTTTATCATCCATGTAAAAAACACCTATGTGTACTCTGATGATATCTTCTGTGTGTTATATTGTATATTAATTCTAAAAGTAATAAAAGCAAGATTTATGTAAACTATGTATATATACATATTTAGGAATTCCCTGGTGGCTCAGATGGTAAAGAGTCTGTCTGCAATGTGGGAGAATCAGGTTCGATCCCTGGGTTGGGAAGATCCCCTTGAGAAGGAAATGGCAACCCACTCCATTATTCTTGCCTGGAAAATCCCATGAATGAAGGAGTCTAGCAGGCTACAGTCCATGGGGTCACAAAGAGTCAGACATGACTGAAATGACTTCACTTCATAAACATATTTAGTTATTTTACAGCAGAACAAATAAGTTGTACGATTTTATGTTTTCTCTGTAGGTCCAATGTCTCTATCCTGTCATTCTCCACATGATGTTTATAAATTTTCAGTCATCTTGAAATTGGTCATGGTGTGATCGACGTCATCTTGATTGTTCTAAGTACATTAATCTTCAATTCCTGGGTTGGTTTGTCTCCATTTCCTTGAGGCAAGTTCTTGGAATTGTGTAAGAGGGAGAAGCTTATGCAATGGCTACAGTCTGATCATCATGTAGTTAACTCTTTCCCCTGGTAGAGGTTTCAACATCTGTAAAACAGCTCAAAAGATATGGCTCAGAATATTATCTATATCTCATGTTGATATATCTTGTCGAGGAACTAAAGGTCTGTGACTTTAGTGACTAACCTATTATTCTGTGGTCTTATTGACTGCTTTCCTTTGCTTCAGCATTTTCTCCCTTCTCTGACTAAATTTGTTCTTCAGCTAAAATATCTTTTTGCAGACAAGAGGCAGGCAGAGGACATGGCAGTGTCTGTCCTGGGAGGGCTCCATAGAGTTTGGCTTGGTTTTATTATTAAAATCACTACATGTTTTACTTTGCTTCAAATATGTTTCTATAAGTTTCCTTTGTGCTATCTCCACACACAATTCCTTCAGAATGCCTTACTGAGTTTTTCATTAATTAAAAATATGGACTTGGATTGATTTTAAATGTCTACTATAAAGTTTAGAGGAATCACCAAAAAAAAAAAAAATTCTAAAAGTTTTATAGGTCAGTTCAGTTGCTCAGTCGTTTCCAAAGTTGTATAACTGATACATAAAGAAAGGAGAGAAAATAGAGAGGGGTGAAGGGGTGAGAGGGTAAACGGGAACTCTAAACATTTTCCATTCAATTTTGTTCATTTAAAACTGCTCTAAAAAACATTTTATTTTTTTTTTAAAAAAGAAGAGGTGGGTGATAGAATATTTAGTATTTGGATTCTTAGCTAATAATGTGACCAGGAATTTGAGTCAAAAAAAGATGAGCACTGGATCTGAAATGTTAAATTCTCTGAAGATAATTTGAAACTGGAACTGATCAACTGATTTTCTTCTTGAAAATACTGATGTTTCCTTACAATCCTCATTAGTACTATATTTATGATAAAGTACAATAAAGGAACCAGACTTGGATTAGATATGAAAAAAAAATAGCATGTTTTAGCATTTCATTAATATTTTCAATATATTGTCATACTGTTTTTTTTAAATAGCTCTCCCCACAATAGTCAATATCTCTGTTTTCACAAATAGCTATACATTAAAATTCTAGGAAGACATATTGGCAGAGTTGTAGAAGAAGACAAAGTAGCATATCACTTCCTGGTGATAAAATAATTTCAAGTAAATTTCTGTGGTTGGTGGCTAGGGATTGAGAAACTTAATTTTAGGTCACAGTAAGGATTATAGTTTTCCATATTTCAGGTGTTCAGATTCTTAAAGAACCCACCCATCATGGTCAAATATCCTATTTTGTTCAATGGAATTGCATTAGGTGAATGTATATGAAATGATCAAAGTTACACAAAAATTGGCACACTTGAACTTGCCCTCTAACTGTAGAATTGATAACTATATTTGACTTTCACAATCACCTATAGGATCACTATATTTGACCCTACATAATGGAAGTGTTTACCATTGGCTGCTACAATGTTCAGTTTCCAAACTTCAATGGATCAGCCAAAATGGATTTTTTTTTTTTTCCTTACTTAACTGTCTGATGCTAGTTAGGAATCTCTCCTGGGAACTATTCACCTAGTGGTGATTCTGGACTGCAGTGTCCTTCTACTGTGTGGCTTTGACATCTCAAATCTTTTACTTAGAATCGTAGAGCTGAGGGTTATATCCCCAACCCACTTCCAAGAAATGTTAAGAAACAAGATAAAGTGGGGTACAATCACTACCTGCCACATTCTCTTGTTCAGAACTAGTCATGGGGTATCAATGTGATCACACAGAATTGTGGAAAATTCAGTCTCTCTGTGTATGCTGCAAGAAGAAGCAAGATAGATGAGAATCTACCCAGTCATGTTACCAAAACTCCACATATTTTATTACTAGATGCCTTTGGGTAGATTGCTTCTCTTTGGAGGGTCAGTAATGTAATTGTCAAAAAATTTGTTTGGGAATTGGTTGAAAAATATTGAAAAACAAGAAAAAATCAATACTTTTATGAAGGCTAGAAGTTTAAAATACTTTCTTGTAAAAAATAAAAATATTAGAATATCATCTGTAAATCTCAGTAGAACACCATACTATACAGACTTCATCAAACAAGGCAGAAAACCATTCTATTACTTACCAAGGATAAAAATATTTTATTTACTGTTTCTCTAAAAATCAAATGACTCTGCTTTTCCTTTTTGCTTTTTCCTTTATGTATTTGTATAATTGAATACTTTCTTTTAGTTTGGGTTTCTCTGGATTTAGAGATACTCCTCTTGTAGCATGTAAGCACCCATCAAATTCTTTTTATGCTATGTGTTAAACTACAACTAACTCAGCCAAGAAGTGGGGTAAATAACATTTAGGGACCCCAGAGAGTCATGTAACTGGATAAAATCGGCCTTCAAATGCAATAGAGCATTTATTATGGTGTATATGTGTGTAAATATGACAAAGGGAAGCTGTTAAAGCAATGAAATATTACCCTTCTAAAGAGTTAGAACACAATTTAATATTACAGCATCAGACTTCCTCTTAAGAGTATCTGATTTTGTCATGTATATCTTTTGACTTCCATTCTCTTTAGTGGTCCCTGCCTTTAAGGAACCACAGATGTTGTTTTATTCACTCATGTTGACACCTATGATTAATGAAGGCTTATCACATGAGATCCTTTGCTCCCACTTGAATTCCCTACAACACTGCAGAGTCCATATATACTTTATGACATGTAGCCTTTTAACACAAGTATCCAACTAAGGTAATATTTATATTAATTATGAAGCAAGATATCTATTTTTTAATGTGGAGTATCTTAAGAGATTATACAACAGGAATTCAGGAAGATTTGGGTGTTGTCATATTTTTGCTGCACATCCTTAGCCAGAGTTTGAGAGGAGGGGCAAGAGATGAAAGAGCAAGAAGGAGAGCAAGTTGTAAAGTAATTAGCCTTCCAATTAAAATAAATAAATTTAAATTTAAAAAATTAATAAAATAAAAATAAAATAAAATAGAAAAACCTGAAAAAAATGAAGGCAGATAAATTTCTATGGTATGAATGGTTTGAAATAGGTGTCTTGCCCTTACATTTCAAACTTTAACCTGTATTTAAATCTTTTAATATATCTGGACATACTCATGTCTAGTATTTGGACATATTTCACTTATTAGGTTTCTTACTTGGTAATAGGATAAATTGCACAAAAAGAGAGTTACTCTTTCTTTTAAAAATATATTGGGACATTGTTTAGTATACTCATTTCTCTTCAAATATCAATGTCTTCTGTGATATTAATTAATTAATCTTAAAATTATTATTAAAAATAAATACTAAATTTGACCAGTCTTTACAGATTTTTATCAACAAAAGAAGTATAATTTAGGTCCACACTATTTGAACCTTAAGTTATTACATACACTAATAAAATGAGAGAAGTTAAAAATAATGCATCTGTAAACAATATTATTCGGCACATAGAGTCTATACACAATCATTTGGTAGAGAATACCCATCACAGTTCTACTCACAGTTCTATCTTTAAACCGTATTTTCAGTGCACTCTTCTTACGTTAAAAATATCATGCAATTCAAAAAGATATATTTATCTTAAACTGTGATTCTGTTCTAGTTTAGTCACTAAGTCGTGTCCAACTCTTGTGAACACATGGACTGCAGCCCACCAGGCTCCTCTGTCCCTGGGATTTTCCAGGCCAGAATACTGGAGTGGGGGTCATTTCCTTCTCCAGGAGTTCAGCCCCTGGGTCTCTTGTGCTGCAGGTGATCTCCTTTATTGTAGATGTGGTTTTGTTTGTTTGTTTTGTTTGTAACCAAAAGAGCCACTAGGGGAAACCCAGAACCTTAACCTGGGTTCCCCAGAAATTATAGCATTCTATGACAGCTGCTAAATGACTAATTGATCCCCCTAGAATTCAAATATATAGGGCTGACTATCCTGGCGTGAGAAGAGCAGAAGAATTTATCCATAGTCTCCCACCTCTCAGTGATAACAGTTTGGCTCCACTGGGTGTTAACACACGACTGCTTCTAGGCTGTGCATACATGAGCACCAAGAAGAATCCCATGGAGCCATTCTTAGGGAATCCCCAGAATAGGAGATGCAGACACAAGGCAAAGAGATGTGAGGCTGTCCTGTAAGCAGTATTTGAGACCCCAAGCGAGATCAAATCTTCATGGTGGCAGCTAAAAGAAGCCACTGTTAAGGTTGGAAGATCTGAAGTAGTTAATGTGAAAGAATGATCCCTCTCAGCCCTAGCACCAGAGAGATACACTAGTGCCCTTCACATGCAGTTTTTGTTCAACAATGCAGGACCTCCATCTCTGTGAGAATAAAATATCCTCATTTCTTTTTCTAGAAGAACAGGGAGTACAGGTATAAAATTCAGTCATTCCTATTCTCCCCCAAGATGTTAGCTCACCTCAGTCTCTGAAAGATATCACTGAGCCTCTACTGCTTCATCTAGTCTTCTTACATCCTTATTGATTGATATTCAATGTCTCTGTTCTACTTCTTCTCTAGATTCCCCTCCCCTTTAGCCAGTACTTCAGACTAGTCTCTATGCTTTACTAAAGGAGTGACCTCAGACCTTTATTCATGAATGGTCTGATCTTTAGTTGCCCTGCCTTTGTTGCTGCAGGTTTCACAAACTTGGTCAGTGGGCCAGGCAGAGCAGCACCAGGAGTTGCCCTAGTGAACCCCCTCGGTTTCAGACATTCTCTTTCCAACCCTACTGTTCTGTCTTCAGAGCTGCAAACCTAGCTCCTCATAACAATGTGACCACTAGCTTATTGTCACAAGAGACCCAAAGCAAACTGAGTAGATTCGCAGCATCATGTTCAGAGGAATTCTTATTATAACTCCTGGTGGAAATATTTCTCCCCTAGTAACTAAACCTTTAACATAGCAACGTCTGAGTTGGTGAGGATAGGAGATAGATATATTATGCAAAGACATAAATATAAGGAAGAAGGAATCAATTCTATTGGCACCCCTTGTTTTCAAGACCTATATGTTATTGGACTTGTTATAATCAGTGACTGAGCAAATGCATATATCTGGAAGGAATGCATTTCAATTCTACTGACTATTTTCTCTGGGATGGTATCTTAACTGAGACTTTTGTAGGCCAGTTCACTATTATTTGGCTGTCTTAATAAAGAACATAGTGCTGCCAGTGCATTTTGTGTATTTATGCCCATGATAACAGCTACTTCAGAGAAGGTGATGGCACCCCACTCCAGTACTCTTGCCTGGAAAATCCCATAGATGGAGGACCCTGGTAGGCTGCAGTCCATGGGGTCGCAAAGAGTCGGACACGACTGAGCAACTTCCCTTTCACTTTTCGCTTTCATGCATTGGAGAAGGAAATGGCAACCCACTTCAGTGTTCTTGCCTGGAGAATCCCAGGGACGGGGGAGCCTGGTGGGCTGCCATCTATGGGGTCACACAGAGTCGGACATGACTGAAGTGACTTAGCCACTTAGCCTAACAGCTACTTTCTTAGAAAATGGGCCCTTTAGTCTCAGGCAACATCGTTTGGAATTACATATCAATAGACCAGATATTCGGAGAAGGCAATGGCACCCCACTCCAGTGTTCTTGCCTGGAAAATCCCAGGGATGGGGGAGTCTGGTGGGCTGACGTCTATGTCTATGGGGTCGCACAGAGTTGGACATGACTGGAGCAACTTAGCAGTAGCAGCAGCAGCAAGCCAGATATTATGTTAGACCTGGGATGGTGGTGCAGTTAGGGGCACCCCAGGCAGGAAAAATAAGTATTGAGGCCATTAAAGATAAACAGTTATCCCTCTTAGGGTGGAAGGGATGCTGTGTAACCAACTTGAGACCTGGTCTCTTCAAGGAATTTTGCCATATTGAAAACTTGTTTTTGGTCTCCATTGTTGGAAAGTCTCACATTCATCAGTGGTGGTAGCTTCCCCAATGTGTCACCATGGTTACTCTGCCCCTGTGTCCATCACATAAACACTGGAGTAGGGTGGCTGAGGAAAGAAGCTGTCTGACACTTTAGGATGGGTCATGTCCATTCATTGTTGAAAGTCCCCTCATTAATTTTCTCTGATGAGCATTTCCATGAAATACAAATATCTGCAAGCTTTGTGATCATTTCTAAAGGGATATTAATTATGTATTCTCTACAGCTTCTTTTGCCCCTAATCTTTCATTCTTGTTTTTCAAATTTATTTATTTTAATTGAAAGATAATTGCTTTACAGTATGTGTCGGTTTCTGCCATACATCCACATTAATCAGTCATAGGTATGTATATATATGTCCACTCCCTCTTGAATCTCCCTCCCACCTCTCATCCCATCCCACCATTCTAGGTTGTCACAGAGCACCTATTTGAGTTCCCTGCATCAGCAAATTCACACGGGCTATCTAGTTTACATATGGCAACATATATGTTGCAATGCTACTCTTAATTTGTCTCACTCTTTCCTCTCCCACTGTGTCCACACGTCTGTTTTCTGTCTGTGTCTCTATTTTTGTCCTACAAATAGGTTCATCATTATCACTTTTCTAGATTCTTATATATGCATTAATGCACAGTAGTTTTCTCTTTCCAATTCACTTCAATCTTGTAATAGGCGATAGTTTCATCCACCTCACTAGAACTGAATTGAATTTGTCCCATTTTATGGCTGAGTAATATCCCGTTGCATATACATACTGCTACATCTTTATCCATTCATTGTCAGTGGATATCTAGATTGCTTTCATGTCCAGACTATTGTAAGTAGTGCTGCAATGAACATTAAGATGCCTGTGTCTTTTAGAATTCTACTTTTCTCATGATATATGCCCAGTAGTAGGATTGCTCAGTCATCTGGTAGTTTTATCCCTAGATTTTAAGGCATCTCCACCCTGTTCTCCACAGTGGCTATATCAGTATATATTCTCATCAATAGCAAGAGGATTCCTTTTTCTCCACATCCTCTCCAGAATTTATCACTTTTAGATTTTTTAAATTATGGTCATTCTGACTGGTGTGAGGTCATACCTCATTGTAGTTTTGATTTGCATTTCTTTAATAATAAGTGACCTTGAGCATATTTACATGTGCTTATTAGCCATCTGTATGTCTTCTTTGGCGAGATGTCTGTTTAGATCTTCTGCCCAACCTCCCCCAACACCTTTTTTTTTTTTTTTTCCATTGAGCTGTTTATTTTTCTGATATTGAGCTGCATGTTCTGCTTGTACATTTTTGAGATTAGTCCTCTGTCAGTTGCTTCATTTGCAATTATTTTCTCCCATTTTTAGAATTGTGTTTTGATCTTGTTTATGATTTCCTTTGCTGTGCAGGAGCTTTCAAGTTTATTTAGGTCCCATCTGTTTATTTTTTATTTTATTTCCATTCCTCTGGGAGGTGAATCACAAAAGGTCTTGCTGTGATTTATACCAAAGAGTGTTCTACCTGTTTTCCTCTAAGACTTTTATAGTTTCCAGTCTTACATTTAGGTCTCTAATACATTTTGGCTATATCTTTGTGTATGGTATTAGGAAGTGTTCTAATTTTATTATTTTACATATAGCTCTCCAGTTTTCCCAGTACAACTTATTGAAGAGACTATATTTTCTCTGTTGTATATTTTTGCTACTTTGTAAAAAATAAATTTTCCACAAGTGTGTAGGTTTATCTCTGGGCTTTCTATCTTGTTCCATTGGTTTATATTTCTGGTTTAGTGCCAGTACCATACTGTCTTAATGGCTGTAGCTAGTTCTGAATTCAGGATGATCGATTTTTACAATTCTGTTCTTTCTCAAGATTGCTTTGGCTATTCTGGATCTTTTGTGTTTCCATACAATTAGTGATTTTTTTTGTTATAGTGATGTGAAAAATGCCATAGGTAATTTGATAGCGATTTCAGTCTGTGTATTTATTTTGTATCCTGCAACTTAACTAAATTCATTAGTTAAGTCTAATAATATCCTGATAGAATCTTTATGATTTTCTATGAATAGTATCATGTCATCTGCAAACAGTGATAGTTTTGCTTCATTTTTCCTAATCGAGATTCTCTTTATATCTTTTTCTTCTCTGATTTCCAAGGCTAAGACTTACAAATCTATGTTGAATAATAGTGGCAAGTGTGGACACACTTGTCTTGTTCCTGATCTTAGAAGAAATGCTTTCAGGTTTTCACCGTTGACAATAATATTTGCTCAGGATTTATCGTGTGTGTGCTAAGTTGCTTCAGGTATGTCTGACTCTTGCAACCCCATGGGCTGTAGCCTATCAGGCTCCTCTGTCAGTGGGATTCTCCAGGCAAGAAAACTGGAGTAGATTTCTGTGCCCTCATTGAGGAGATATTCTCAATTCAAGGATTGAACTTGTGTCTCTTATATCTTATTCATTGGAAGGTGGGTTCTTTACCACTAGTGCCGCTTGGGAAGACTGAGTTTATGGTATATGGTCTTTATTATGTTGAGGTAGGTTCTTTCTATGCTGATTTTCTAGAGATAATTTATCATAACTGGGTGCTAACATTTGGTGAAAGACTTTTCTGCATCTATTAAAATTATCATATGATTTTAATATTTTCATTTGATAAGATGGTGTATCATATTTGCTGATTTGCATATATTGAAAACTCCTTGCCACGAGTAAATAAACTAAATGTGATCATATTGTATGATGCTTTTAATGTGTTGTTGGATTCTGTTAACTAGAATTTTGTTGACGATTTTTGCATCCATGTTCATCAGTGATATTGGCCTGTAATTTTCTTTTTTTTCTGTGATGCCTTTGGCTGGTTTTAGTGTTATGGTATGGTGGCTTCAAACAGTGAATTTGAAAGTGTCCTTTCTTTGCAATTTTTTGGAAGAGTTTTTCAGGTATAAGCATTAGGTCTTCTCTAAACACTTAATCTGAGGTTATTGATATTTCTCCTGGCAATCTTGATTCCAGCTTGTGCTTCTTCCAGCCCAGCATTTCTCATGATGTACTACTCTGCGTATAAGTTAAATAAGCAGGGTGACAGTATACAGCCTTGACATACTCCTTTTCCTATTTGGAACCAGTCTGTTGTTCCATGTCCAGTTCTAACTGTTGCTTCCTGACCTGCATATAAGTTTCTCAAGAGGCAGGTCAGGTGGTCTGGTATTCCCATCTCTTTCAGAATTTTACACAGTTTATTGTGATCCATACAGTCAAAGACTTTGGCATAGTCAATAAAGCAGAAATAGATGGTTTCCTGGAACTCTCTTACTTACTTCATGATCCAGCGGATGTTGGCAATTTGATCTCTGGTTCCTCTGCATTTTCTAAAACCAGCTTGAACATCTGGAAGTTCACAGTTCATGTATTGCTGAAGCCTGGCTTGGAGAATTTTGAGCATTACTTTACTAGCATGTGAGATGAGTGCAATTGGGTGGTAGTTTGAGCATTCTTTGGCATTGTCTTTCTTTGGGACTGGAATGAAAGCTGACCTTTTCCAGTCCTGTGGCCACTGCTCAGTTTTCCAAATTTGCTGGCATATTGAGTGCAGCACTTTCACAGCATCATCTTCCAGGATTTGAAATAGCTCAGCTGGAATTCCATCACCTCCATTAGCTTTGTTCCAAGGCCCACTTGACTTCACATGCAGGTTGTCTGGCTCTAGGTGAGTGATCACACCATTGTGATTATCTGGGTGGTGAAGCTCTTTTTTTTACAGTTCTTCTGTATATTCTTGCCACCTCTTCTTAATATCTTCTGCTTCTGTTAGGTAAATACAATTTCTGTCCTTTATCGAGCCCATCTTTGCATGAAATATTCCCTTGGTATCTCTAATTTTCTTGATGAAATCTCTAGTCTTTCCCATTCTGTTGTTTTCCTCTATTTCTTTGCACTGATCACTGAGGAAGACTTTCTTATCTCTCCTTGCCATTCTTTGGAATTCTGCATTCAGATGCTTATATCTTTCCTTTTCTCCTTTGCTTTTTGATGCTCTTCTTTTCACAGCTATGTGTAAGGCCTCCTCACACAGCCATCTTGCTTTTTTGCATTTCTTTTCCATGGGGATGGTCTTGATCCCTGTCTCCTGTACAGTGTCACGAACCTCCATTCATAGTTCATCAGGCAATCTGTCTAATGACCATGATGGCTACTCCATTTCTTCTAAGGGATTCCTTCCCACAGTAGTCAATATAATGGTCATCTGAGTTAAATACACCTATTCCAGTATTTTAGTTTGCTGATTCCTTGAATGTCGATGTTCACTCTTGCCATCTCCTGTTTGACCATTTCCAATTTGCCTTGAGTCACTGACCTAACATTCCAGGTTCCTATGCAATAGTTCATCAGGCACTCTGTCTATCAGATCTAGGCCCTTAAATGTATTTCTCACTTCCACTGTATAATCATAAGGGATTTGATTTAGGTCACACGTGAATGCTCTAGTGGTTTTCCCTATTTTCTTCAATTTAAGTCTGAATTTGGCAATAAGGATTTCATGATTTGACCCACAGTCAGCTCCCAGTCTTGTTTTTGCTGACTATATAGAGCTTCTCCATCTTTGGCTGCAAAGAATACAGTCAATCTGATTTCAGTGTTGACCATCTGGTGATGTCCATGTTTAGAATCTTCTCTTGTGTTGTTGGAAGAGGGTGTTCCAGTTTCCTGCTGCTCTTTACAGCATCGGACCTTGCTTCTATCACCAGTCACATCCACAACTGGGTATTGTTTTTGCTTTGGCTCCATCCCTTCATTCTTTCTGGAGTTATTTCTCCACTGATCTCTCCTGTAACATATTGGGCACCTATCGACCTGGAGAGTTCCTCTTTCAGTATCCTATCATTTTGCCTTTTCATACTGTTCTTCTCAAGGCAAGAATACTGAAGTGGTTTGCCATAACCTTCTCCAGTGGACCACGTTCTGTCAGACCTCTCCACCATGACCTGTCTGTCTTGGGTGGCCCAACATGTCATGGCTTAGTTTCATTGAGTTAGACAGGCTGTGGTCTGTGTGATCAGATTGGCTAGTTTTCTGTGATTATGGTTTCAGTGTGTCTGCGCTCTTGCAACACCTACCATTTTACTTGGGCTTCTCTTACCTTGGACATAGGGTATCTTTTCACGGCTCCTCCAGCAAAGTACAGCTTCTGCTCCTTACCTTGAATGAGGGTTATCTCCTCATGGCCACCCCTCCTGAACTTGAATGTGGAGTACCTCCTCTCGACCCATTTGCGCCCATGCATCCACTGCTTCTTGGATGTGGGGTTGCTCCTCTCAGCCACTCCTGTGCCGTCACAACCTGGCTCTCTTGGTCGTCGCCCCTGACCTTGGGTGATGGGTAGCTCCTCTTGGCCATGCTTCTCTGCAGCTGCCACACTTCTGCCTGGTCCCTTATGGCAGAAAGTGAAGAGGAACTAAAAAGCCTCTTGATGAAAGTGAAAGAAGAGATTGAATCAGTTGGCTTAACGCTCCACATTAAGAAAACTAAGATCATGGCATCTGGTCCCATCACTTCATGGGAAATAGATGGGGAAACAGTATCAGAGTTTATTTTGGGGGGCTCCAAAATCACTGCAGATGTTTATTGCAGCCATGAAATTAAAAGACGTTTACTCCTTGGAAGGAAAGTTATGACCAACCTAGACAGCATATTAAAAAGCAGAGACATTATTTTGCCAACAAAGGTCCGTCTGGTCAAGGCTATGGTTTTTCCTGGGGTCATGTATGAATATGAGAGTTGGACTGTGGAGAAAGCTCAGCACTGAAGAACTGATGCTTTTGAACTGTGGTGTTGGAGAAGACTCTTGAGAATCAATTGGACTGCAAGGAGGTCCAACCAGTCCATCTTAAAAGAGATCAGTCCTGGGTGTTCATTGGAAGGACTGATGCTAAAGCTGAAACTCCAATACTTTGGCCACCTGATGCAAAGAGCTGACTCATTTGAAAAGATCCTGGTGCTGGGAAAGATTGAGGGCAGGAGAAAGGGACAACAGAAGATGAGATGGTTGGATAGCATCACCAACTTGATGCACATGAGTTTGAGTAGACTCCAGGAGATGGTGATGGACAGGGAAGCCCAGCGTGCTGCAGTTCATGAAGTCGCAGAGTTGGACATGACTAAGCGACGGAACTGTACTGAAACACTTGATACCATTCACGTGTGAGGTAATCTGGCGCTGAACTTTTGTTTTGGGGGAGACTTTGATCACAGTTTGGTTTCAGTGCTTGTGATTGACTTGTTCATAATTTCTATTTCTTCCAGGTTCAGTCTTGGAAATTGGTGCTTTTCTAAGAATCAGTTCATTCTTCCAGATTATCCATTTTATTGGCATATAGTTGCTCATTATAGTCTTTTATGATCCTTTGTTTTTCTGCATTGTCTGTTGTAACCTTTCCTTTTTCATTTCAAATTTTGTTGATTTGAGTCTTCTCTCTTCTTGATGAGTCTGGAAAATGGTTGGTCATTTTTATTTATCTTCTCAAAGAACACGCTTTTAGTTTTATTGATTTTTACTACTGTTTCCTTCATTCCTTTTTCATTTGTTTCCGCTGATTTTTTTTCTTTCTGCTTTTTATTGTTGTTGTTCATTTTCCATTTGCTTTATGTGTAAATTTAAGTTGCCTATTTAATTTTTTTTTTCTTTCTTGAGGTAGGATTATATTGCTATAATCTTTCCTCTTAGAAATGCTTTTGTTCCATACCATGTTTGAATGACCGTGTTTTGTTGTCATTTTTTCTAGGTATTTTTTTACTTACCTTCTTATTTTTTTAGTGATCTGTTAGTTATTTAGAAATGTGTTGTTTAATCTCCATTTGTTCATGTTCTTTTTATAGACTTTTTCTTGTAATCAACATCTAGTGTAAGCAGTGTGGTCAGAAAAAATGCTTGATACATTTTCAATTTTTAAAAAATTTACCTCTGTTTTATTTGTAACTCAAGATGTGATCTATCCAGGAGAAAGTTTTTTGTGCACATGAGAAGAAAATGTATTCTGCATTTGGATGGAATATTCTGAAGATATCAATTAGGTCCATTTGCTCTAATGTGTCATTTAAGGCTTAGGTTTTCTTATTATTCTTCTATTTTGATTATCTGCCCATTGATATAAGTGGGGTGTTAAAATTCCCTACCTTTTTTGTGTTACTCTCAATTTCCCCTTTTATGTCTTTTAGTGTTTGCCTTATGTGTTGCTCTTCTCTTGGGTGTGTAAATACTTACAGTTGTCATGCTTTCTTCTTGGATTGAGCCTTTGATCATGCAATGTCCTTCATTATCTCTTTTAATATTCTTTGTTTTAGATCCTTTTTGTCTGATATGAGAATGGCTACTTCAGCTTTCTTATGATTCCCATATACATAGAATATAATTTTCATTCTCTCACCTTCAGTCTTTATATGTGTCTAGGTCAAAAGTGGGTCTCTTGTAGACAGTATACATATTATGAGTCTTGTTTTTATATCCATTCAGCCAGTCTGTGTCTTGGTTGCAGTCTTTAATGCATTTATATTTAAAGTAATGATTGATATGTATGTTCCTAATGGCGTTTTCTTAATTGTTTTAGTTTATTTATTTATCTTTATTTGGTAGGTCTTTTCCTTCTCTTGTGTTTCTTACTTCCGTGTGTGTGTAAGTTAGTCGCTCAGTTGTTTCTGACTCTTCCAACCCCATGGTCGTCAACTTGCCAGGGTCCTCCATCCATGGAATTCTCCCAGCAAGAATACTGAAATATGTAGCCATTCCTTTCTCCAAGTCCCTTTAACATTTGTTGTAAAGCTGGCTTGGTGGTGCTAAGTAATCTGAACTTTTGCTTGTCTGTAAAACATTTGATTTCTCCATAAATTTTGAGTATGATCTTTTGTGCATACAGTTGTAGAGTTGTAGAGTTTTCCCTTTCATCAGTCTAAATATATTCTGCCATTCCCTACTGATCTTCTGAGATTCTGTTGAAAGATCAGCTGCTTACAGTATGGTGTTTCCCTTGTATAATACTTGTTGCTTTTCCATTGCTGCATTTAGTGTTTTTTCTTTGTGTTTTATTGGTGTTGTTTGTTTGTTTTACTTTGATTAATATGGTCTCAGCATATTTCTCCTTGAGAATATCCTGTATGGGACTCTGCAGTTCCTTGAACTTGAGAGACTGTTTGCTGTCCAACATTGCAGAAATTTTTGACTATAATCTTTTTGAAAACTCTCTCAGACCCTTTATTTTTCCTCTTTTTATGGAAACCCTATAGTCCTTATGTTGGCACATTTAATATTATCCTAGAGGTCTCTGAAACTATCCTCAATTCTTTCCATTCTTTTACCTTTATTCTGTTATTCAACAGTTATTTCTACTATTCTATACTCCAGCTCACTTATGCATTCTTCTTCCTCAGTTTTTCTGCTATTGTTTTTTTCTAGAGTATTTTTAATTTCAATAATTTTATTGTTTGGCACTGTTTATTAATTATTTATTTCTTCTAGGTCATTGTTAAATGTGTTCAGTGATTTTTGCTTTTTTTTTTTTTTTTCCCATTCTATTTTCAAGATGTTGGATCATCTTCACTGTCATTAGTCTGAATTCTCTTTCTGGCAGTTTGCCTATTCCCTCTTTGTTTCTTTGGTCTTGTGGGTTTTTACCTTGTTCTTTCATTTCCTGCATGATTACCTTTCTCTTCATTTTATCTAACTTACTATGTCTGAAGTCTCCATTCCCCAGGCTATAGGGTTGTAGTTCCTCTTGCTTTTGATTTTTGCCCTCAGTGGGTGAGGTTGATCCAGTGGTTTCTGTAGGTTTCATGTTAGGAGGTAATTGTACATGTGATTTGGTGGGAAAACGTGTTTTTTCCCTCTGATAGGCAAGCTATGTGAAATGGTGTGTTTTGAGATGTCTGTGGGAAGCCTGTCTGCTGATGACTTGGTTTGTCCTCTTGTCTTGCTTCTTGTTTATGTGAGGTGTTGCTGGTAGTTGGATGGTACCTGTCTTGGATACAGGACAAGGCCAAACTCCTAGAGGAGAACATAGGCAAAACATTCTCCGACATAAATCACAGCAGGATCTTCTATGATCCACCTCCCAGAATACTGGAAATAAAAGCAAAAATAAACAAATGGGATCTAATTAAAATTAAAAGCTTCTGCACAACAAAGGAAACTCTAAGCAAGGTGAAAAGACATCCTTTAGACTGGGAGAAAAATATAGCAAGTGAAGCAACTGACAAAGAACTAATCTCAAAAATATACAAGCAACTCCTGCAGTTCAATTCCAGAAAAATAAATGACCCAATCAAAAAATGGGCCAAAGAACTAAATAGACATTTCTCCAAAGAAGACATACAGATGGCTAACAAACACATGAAAAGATGCCTAACATCCCTCATTATCAGAGAAACGCACATCAAAACCACAATGAGGTACCATTTCACACCAGTCAGAATAGCTGCAGTCCAAAAGTCTACAAGCAATAAATGCTGGAGACGGTGTGGAGGAAAGGGAACCCTCTTACACTGTTGGTGGGAATGCAAACTAGTACAGCCACTATGGAGAACAGTGTGGAGATTTCTTTAAAAACTGGAAATAGAACTGCCTTATGACCCAGCAATCCCACTGCTGGGCATACGCACTGAGGAAACCAGAATTGAAAGAGACACGTGTACCCCAGTGTTCATCGCAGCACTATTTATAATAGCCAGGACATGGAAACAACCAAGATGTCCATCAGCAGATGAATGGAAAAGAAAGCTGTGGTACATATACAGAATGGTGCATTACTCAGCCATTAAAAAGAATACATTTGAAACAGTTCTAATGAGGTAGATGAAACTGGAGCCGATTATACAGAGTGAAGTAAGCCAGAAAGAAAAACACCAATACAGTATCAGTTCAGTTCAGTTCAGTACAGTGCTCAGTCGTGTCCGACTCTTTGTGACCTCATGAATCGCAGCACACCAGGCCTCCCTGTCCATCACCAACTCCCGTAGTTCACTCAAACTCGTGTTCATCGAGTCAGTGATGCCATCCAGCCATCTCATCCTCGGTCATCCCCTTCTCCTCCTGCCCCCAATCCCTCCCAGCATCAGAGTCTTTTCCAATGAGTCAACACTTCACATGAGGTGGCCAAAGTACTGGACTTTCACCTTTAGCATCTTTCCTTCCAAAGAAATCCCAGGGTTGATCTCCTTCAGAATGGACTGGTTGGATCTCCTTGCAGTCCAAGGGACTCTCAAGAGTCTTCTCCAACACCACAGTTCAAAAGCATCAATTCTTCGGCGCTCAGCCTTCTTCACAGTCCAACTCTCACATCCATAGATGACCACAGGAAAAACCATAGCCTTGACTAGACGGACCTTAGTCGGCAAAGTAATGTCTCTGCTTTTGAATATGCTATCTAGGTTGCTCCTAACTTTTCTTCCAAGCAGTAAGCGTCTTTTAATTTCATGGCTGCAGTCAACATCTGCAGTGATTTTGGAGCCCCCCAAAAAAAAGTCTGACAGTGTTTCTACTGTTTCTCTATCTATTTCCCATGGAGAGTTGGGACCGGATGCCATGATCTTCGTTTTCTTAATGTTGAGCTATAAGCCAACTTTTTCACTCTCCTCTTTCACTTTCATCCAGAGGCTTTTTAATTCCTCTTCACTTTCTGCCATAAGGGTGGTGTCATCTGCATATCTGAGGTTATTGATATTTCTCTCAACAATCTTGATTCCAGCTTGTGTTTCTTCCAGCCCAGCGTTTCTCCTGATGTACTCTGCATGTAAGTTAACTAAGCAGGGTGACAATATACAGCCTTGACGTACTCCTTTTCCTATTTGGAACCAGTCTATTGTTTCCTGTCCAGTTCTAACTGTGCTTCCTGGCCTGCATACAGATTTCTCAAGAGGCAGGTCAGGTGGTCTGGTATTGCCGTCTCTTTCAGAATTGTCCACAGTTTATTGTGATCCACACAGTCAAAGGCTTTGGCATAGTCAATAAAGCAGAAATAGATGTTTTTCTCGAACTCTCTTGCTTTTTCCATGATCCAGCAGATGTTGGCAATTTGATCTCTGGCTCCTCTGCCTTTTCTAAAACCAGCTTGAACATCAGGAAGTTCATGGTTCATGTATTGCTGAAGCCTGGCTTGGAGAATTTTGAGCATTACTTTACTAGCATGTGAGATGAGTGCAATTGTGTAGTAGTTTGAGCATTCTTTGGCATTGCCTTTCTTTGGGATTGGAATGAAAACTGACCTTGTCCAGTCCTGTGGCCACTGCTGAGTTTTCCAAATGCTGGCGTATTTAGTGCATCACTTTCACAGCATCATCTTTCAGGATTTGAAATAGCTCTACTGGAATTCCATCACCTCCACTAGCTTTGTTCGTAGTGATGCTTTCTAAGGCCCACTTGACTTCACATTCCAGGATGTCTGGCTCTAGATGGGTGATCACACCATGATGATTATCCGGGTCGTGCAGATCCTTTTTGTACAGTTCTGTGTATTCTTGCCACCTCTTCTTAATATCTTCTGCTTCTGTTAGGTCCATTCCATTTCTGTCCTTTATCAAGCCCATCTTTGCATGAAACGTTCCCTTGGTAAACGTTCCTGTTTTCTTTAAGAGATCTCTAGTCTTTCCCATTCTGTTCTTTTCCTCTATTTCTTTGCATTGATCGCTGAGGAAGACTTTCTTATCTCTTCTTGCTATTCTTTGGCACTCTGCATTCAGATGCTTATATCTTTCCTTTTCTCCTTGGCTTTTCTCTTCTCTTCTTTTCACAGCTATTTGTAAGGCTTCCCCAGACAGCCATTTTGCTTTTTTGCATTTCTTTTCCATGGGGATGGTCTTGATCCCTGTCTCCTGTACAATGTCACGAACCTCATTCCATAGTTCATCAGGCATTCTATCTATCAGATCTAGGCCCTTAAATCTACTTCTCACTTCCACTGTATAATCATAAGGGATTTGATTTAGCTCATACCTGAATGGTCTAGCGGTTTTCCCTACTTTCTTCAATTTAAGTCTGAATTTGGTGATAAGGAGTTCATGATCTGATCCACAGTCAGATCCTGGTCTTATTTTTGCTGACTGTATAGAGCTTCTCCATCTTTGGCTGCAAAGAATGTAATCAATCTGATTTCAGTGTTGACCATCTGGTGATGTCCATGTGTAGAGTTTTCTCTTGTGTTGTTGGAAGAGGGTGTTTGCTATGACCAGTGCATCATCTTGGAAAAACTCTATTAGTTTTGCCCTCCTTCATTCTGTATTCCAAGGCCAAATTTGACTGTTACTCCAGGTGTTTCTTGACTTCCTACTTTTGCATTCCACTCCCCTATAATGAAAAAGATATCTTTTTGGGGTGTTAGTTCTAAAAGGTCTTGTAGGTCTTCATAGACCCATTCAACTTCAGCTTCTTTTTCATTACTGGTTGGGACATAGACTTGGATTAATGTGATATTGAATGGTTTGGCTTGGAGACAAACAGAGATCATTCTGTCATTTTTGAGATTGCATCCAAGTACTGCATTCAGACTCTTCTGTTGACCATGATAGCTACTCCATTTCTTCTGAGTTATTCCTGCCCACAGTAGTAGATGTAATTGTCATCTGAGTTCAATTCACCCATTCCAGTCCATTTTAGTTCACTGATTCCTAGAATGTCGATGTTCACTCTTGCCATCTCCTGTTTGACCACTTCCAATTTGCCTTGACTCATGGACCTGACATTCCAGGTTCCTGTGCAATATTGCTCTTTACAGCATCAGATCTTGCTTCTATCACCAGTCACATCCACAACTGGGTATTGTTTTTGCTTTGGCTCCATCCCTTCATTCTTTCTGGAATTATTTCTCCACTGATCTCCTGTAACATATTGGGCACCCACCGACCTGGAGAGTTCCTCTTTCAGTATCCTATAATTTTGCCTTTTCATACTGTCCTTCTCAAGGCAAGAATACTGAAGTGGTTTGCCATAACCTTTTCCAGTGGACCACATTCTGTCAGACCTCTCTACCATGACCCACCCATCTTGGGTTGCCCCACAGGCATGGCTTAGTTTCATTGAGCTAGACAAGGCTGTGGTCCTAGTGTGATTAGATCGACTAGATTTCTGTGATTATGGTTTCAGTGTGTCTGCCCTCTGATGCCCTCTTGCAACACCTACCATGTTACTTGGGGTTTTCTTACCTTGGGCGTGGGGTATCTCTTCACAGCTGCTCCAGCAAAGCACAGCCGCTGTTCCTTAATACAGTATATTAACACATATATGTGGAATTTAGAAAGATGATAATGATATCCCTGTATGTGAGACAGCAGGAGAGACTCAGGTGTATAAAGCAGATTTTGGACTCTGTGGGAGAGGGAGAAGGTGGGATGATTTGGGAGAATGGCATTGAAACATGTTTACTATCATGTAAGAAACGAATCTCCAGTCTAGGTTCGATGCAGGATACAGGATGCTTGGGGCTGGTTCACTGGGATGACCCAGAGAGATGATATGGGGAGTGTGGTGGGAGGGGGGTTCAGGATTGGGAACGCATGTACACCCATAGTGGATTTATGTCAATGTATGGAAAAACCAATACAGTATTATAAACAAAAAAATAATAATAATAACAAAAAAATAAAGAGCACACACAAAATAATTAACAACAAAACTATAACACAAAATAGAAAACAATACCAAAGCAAAGAACTAACTGAGGAAGAAAGCAAACAAAACAAACTAAAAACATGGTGAAAAAAATGAAGAAATATAATTGAAAAGCAAATAGATGTGTATAAAATATTTGTATATATTATAGAACAATGACACCAAGAAGTGAACAATAAGGAAAAAAAAAGAAAGAACACACACACACACACGCCAAAAAAGAAACCAAAAAGTGCAAAAGCCAATATAGAGGTAGAAGTATATAAAGGAAACACTGTTACAAAATTTCTCAAAAGTTAGAATAAAGTTAATAATAATAATGAAAACAATAACCACAGCAGCAGTGGGAGAAAAAAAAAAGAAGAAGAAGAGGGAAAAAAAATCCAGAACCAACTACAGAACAAATCAAAATATTAAAAAATAATAATAAATTATTTTCTTGGGTTTCAACTGTCAGCATCCTTTCTCAGAATATGAGTCACAGCCCATTTCTACCTAGCAAGGAGGCCCTCCAATACTGATGGGAGAGCTCTCCCTTGCACCTATTGTGGGGACAACTAACACTGTAATTTGGCTCTGCTCCTGTATGTTCTTGCCTCCAACGTCCACAGCTGCCAGACCTAAGGCATTTTCTTATGTGGGAGCCCTCACTTGCCTTTTATATATTCCATAGGCACAGTCTCTCTAGTTGATCATATATAGTTAATCTGTGGATTGTCCAGCTGGTGGAAAGGTTTTCATCCTCTTGCTTAGTCACTCTGGCCCTGGAACTCCATTGTGGTTTTACCCCACCCCTGCTTGTGGGTCATCTAGGAATTTTGTACCTGGAGGACTTGGATCTGCCCCAGTGAGGACTGGGTGTGAAAGTGTCACGGCTGCTTGTGCAATGGGGACCCTGGCAGCTCCAGGTACACAGGGAAGCCAGTGGCCACGGGTACACCAGATATGGTGCTATTAGAGTTTGTTCTATCCTCCAGCAGCTCTGCCCCAGTAAGAATCAAGCCTGGAGGCGGCATAGCTAGCTTGGATCACAGGGACCCTGGCAGCTCCAGGTGCTCAGGGAAGCTGGTAACCATGAGTTCAGAAGATATGATGCTATCAGAATCTTCCCCTAGCCTCTGCCATTCAAAAGGCTTCCCTAGATGGTCCTTTTCTATTGCTCGGGGCATCAGGCACTCAAAGGTCCACCCTCTCTGAAGTCTTTCTCTATTGGCCAGCTGCCAGCACCAATGCATGGAGAGAGAGAGGCTACAGTGATGTCTCTACCCTCTCCCCATGACTCAGTAGTAGCTCCCTGCCTCCATGGCTCCCTAGCTTTCCTCCAGAGGCATTGCCCACCATTAACTCCTCAGGCCTGTCCCCTCAGGCCTTCTCCATGTAGTTAACAGCACTCCTCACCCTGGATTTGCTCTCAAATCAATATGCTCCAGCTCTCATCCACTGTGTATTCTGGTGGACTTGGGTCCTTTTCTGGGGTACATAGGGCTACAGCACGGATTGTCTCTGTGGACCTCAGACTGTCATTCAGACTGCCAAAAATCAACTGCTCCATTCTCCAACAGCCTCAAATGCTTTCCCTCTGTCCAATCCTGTTGCCCCTATGTGGCTATCTCACCACTGCTTCAGCTGGCCTATCCCGTGAGTATAGGTCCAGTCCTGCTCACTCCCTCATTTTCCCTTCCTTCCTTCACACTCTGAGTTTTGCATGGATCTGTATATTCCTTTCCAGTGATCAAAAACTCCTGCCAGCTCCCAGCTGGTGCTCTGTGAGATCTTCTGCATCCGAAGATGTATTCCTGATGCATCCATGGAGAGAGATGTACACCTTCTCCACCATTTTGGCTCTTCTCCTATTCTTGTTCTTTTCAGGCCTCTTGTGCCAGCAAATTGGGAAAACTCAACAGTCGCCACAGAACTGAAAAAGGTCAGTTTTCATTGCAAAATGCTCAAACTACCACACAATAGCACTCATCTCACATGCAAGTAAACTAATGCTCAAAATTCTCCAAACCAGTCTTCAGCAATATGTGAACCGTGAACTCCCAGATGTTCAAGCTGGTTTTAGAAATGGCAGAGGAACCAGAGATCAAATTGCCAATATCCACTGGATCATCAAGAAAGCAAAAGAGTTCCAGAAAAGCAGCTATTTCTGTTTTATTGACTATGCCAAAGCCTTTGACTGTGTGGATCACAATAAACTGTGGAAAATTCTGAAAGAGATGGGAATACCAGATCACCTGACCTGCATCTTGAGAAACCTATATGCAGGTCAGGAAGCAATAGTTAGAACTGGACATGGAACAACAGACTGTCCCCAAGTCGGAAAAGGAGTACATCAAGGCTGTATATTGTCACCCTGCTTATTTACCTTATATGCAAGGTACATCATGAGAAATGCTGGACTGGAACAAGCACAAGCTGGAATCAAGATTGCTGGGAAAAATATCAATAACCTCAGATATGCAGATGACATCACCCTTATGGCAGAAAGTGAAGACGAACTAAAAAGTCTCTTGAAGAAAGTGAAAGTGGAGACTGAAAAGTGGACTTACAGCTCAACATTCAGAAAACGAAGATCATGGCATCTGGTGCCATCACTTCATGGGAAATAGATGGGGAAACAGTGGAAACACTGTCAGACTTTATTTTTCTGGGCTCCAAAATCACTGAAGATGGTGATTGCAGCCATGAAATTAAAAGACGCTTACTCCTTGGAAGAAAAGTTAGGAGCAACCTAGATAGCATATTGAAAAGCAGAGACATTACTTTGCCAACAAAGGTCTGTCTAGTCAAGGCTATGGTTTTTCCAGTGGTCATCTATCGATGTGAGAGTTGGACTGTGAAGAAAGCTGAACCCTGAAGAATTGATGCTTTTGAACTGTGGTGTTGGAGAAGACTCTTGAGAGTCCCTTGGACTGCAAGGAGATCCAACCAGTCCATTCTGAAGGAGATCAGCCCTGGGATTTCTTTGAAGGGAATGATGCTGAAGCTGAAACTCCAGTACTTTGGCCACCTCATGCGAAGAGTTGACTCATTGGAAAAGACTCTGATGCTGGGAGGGATTGGGGGCAGGAGGAGAAGGGGACGACCGAGGATGAGATGGCTGGATGGCATCACTGACTTGATGGACGTGAGTCTGAGTGAACTACGGGAGTTGGTGATGGACAGGGAGGCCTGGTGTGTTGCGATTCATTGGGCCACAAAGAGTTGGACACGACTGAGTGACTGAACTGAAGTGAACTGAAGCTAGGAGAACATTCTTCATTACTCAGGGATCCATGTTTCTATCTACTTCAGCAATATTTTATTTTCTGGCTACTGTTGATGAAAAGCAACATATATAAAAGTTAAAAATGTTTAGAAAAAGTATCTCTCTAAGGAAGGTGGTAGGTGTAATAGAAATATGATAGAGTCTAAATTTTATTTTTTTTTCAATTTTTGTGTTTCCTTATACTTTATTACATAATATGTATTATATAAGTTGATGCAGGATTATCCGAGGTGGTTAGGTTTGTTTATTCCTTTTGGAATACAATATGGTTTAAAGAATGTGATAGAATTCAAAGTTAATTCACTGGTTCAAAAAATAAAATGATAGCAATGACAATGATAACAGATAATCTTAGTAAATGTTAGAACACTGTACAGAGTACTTTAATTTGGGCTCCTTTGATGCTGGCAACTTGCAATCCTGGCAAACAGCATTATTAGCATTTTCATTTTATGGATAAGGTTGAGTATCAATAAACCTTCTTCTTGTATTATAATGAACAGTAGCTCCACCCAATGCTGATTAATTCCAAATCCACTGATCTATAAAATATATTATTATGAGTTTATGCATTCAGTTATCAAATATTAGAGTTTTAAGTGTTAGAGATATAGCAGTAACTCAAATCTTGTTCTCGTGAAATTCAGAATAAGCAAATTAATATATAGTATCAGTAAAAGTGGGTCTTGAAAAGAAAGTTAAGGCAGGGTAGACAATAAAATAGTAGGAAATTGGGATGTTTAGAGAAATTTCCTGTGAGAAAATAAAATTTAAATAAATGTTTGGCATATATATATATTTGTTTGGCATATACATAAATAAATATATATATATATACACATACATACACTAAGATTTTGCTTTTTTTACACATGCTTCATACCTTTAATTATTGTGACCATGAATTATAATACAATATTTAAATTTTAAAAGATTTTAGTAAGATTTACTAAGTATAATAAAATTCAGAAAGGTCTGTAATCATATTAAATGCATATTACTTCTCATATTTGTGGCTATAGATGTTTATAAAGTTCCTAACAGTCATATATTATTTTAAAAAAATACTATAGGAAGTAACTTCCTGAGAATTAAAATCTATGGAGGTGCCTACACATCCATTTCATTTTTACATTGTGCCATTCTGAGAAATTCAATTCAGAGCTTTAGAATTCTCCCCTGGAACTGATGAGACTTGCTCTACAGGTTTCTATCAAATTTAGAAGTAATCAACTCCATGTAGCAAACCAAGGACTAAATAAAGTGCTTCTTAATCTTTAAAAGAGTGTGTGTGCTTAGTATTTAAGGTTTAACTCCAAAATAAAGGAATTGCATACCCTTTCTCTTTCCTGCCAGGCTATATCACATAAGGAAAGCTAAAATAGATTTAATCCTAAAATATATCCATTAGTGTAACATATTTAATGGCAATGCTAAATCTTTTGAACTGCATACCTTTTATCTTAATTGGGATAAATAATTGCTTCACAATACACTAGAATTTCTTTAGATCTTGAATTTAACAGGTGAAGAAAATCTTGTTACTTTCTGGTAATGAAGTCCAAGAAACTGATGTAACTTTAATAGCTTAGAGTAAAACTCTTTGGGGATTCTGGAGTAAATAAAAGTATATGTGTAAAATAGAAATTTTGAACAAAATGTTCTATTCTCTGAGTCTGAGAAAGTCCGTGAAAATTGGTTACCACGGAAGACTATGGTAAAGTCACATAGTTATTCTATGGCTGAATCAATGCAGGTTAACAGAGTTGACAGGTCTGTTCCCACTTCTATCACCAGGTAAAGGCCTTACTTAATTTTCTAGCACTTTGTATCTATTGTTTCTTCCCGTGATAGTCATCTCAACCTTAAAAAAATAAGTAAAAAATTATTTTTAAAAGAGAAAGAACAAATAAACCAATAAATTTTGTACATTTAAAAAGATGGCAAGTGCTTGCTTATATTTTGTAGTTAATTCTAATTAATATATAGATAAGCATTTTGCAATTTAAAATCTTATAGATGTAATAAAAATGTTAAATCATTGGTTGATCCAAGTTCTTAGTATATTAAAATTATCATATATTCTATGTAATAGAATAGAATCATGCCTTCATATATTTCATGTATGCTGTTAACCATGTAGCTATTTCATGAAATATCATGCTTTCTGAAATTAACAAGTTTTGTGTAAGTACCATTCATTTAGTAGGTCAGAGAGAAAAATAATAGCTAGAACACAGGATATATTGTATTATACTATAAAGTTTGGATTTTGTTCTGAAGGCGATGAAAAATTTCTAGCGTAAAGAGACTATTAATCCTTTAGAAAGACTATTCTGATAGCAGGATAGAAAATGAATTGGAAAAGGGGTAAATTCAATTCTAGGGAGCAATTCAGAGGCTAGTGCATATGTCTAGAAAAAGAATTAAAAATTTGATCTATGAAAGTAAGAAATGTGGAAGGAGATTTAAGACAGAATAAAAATACAAAACTGATGAGATTTGGTGACAGAATTGTGGGAATAAGAAATAAAGTTTACTTTCCCTGGCTTGAGTGAAGCAGTGGACTAAAAATCACCTGCATCGACCCTGAGAATGAGGAGGAACACCTTGAAATAGGCTATGCATTCTCCCTTAGCCTTGGTAGTTTGAAATGTCTGTAGTATACCCAAGTATAAATGTTTTGTAAATTATTTGACATATTAGATTACAACCAGGCTGAAACAGAGATTTGGTAGTCAGTGATTATTAAATCACAATGCAAATGTTCTGGCAGCCATTTTAGAGAGAAGAAAAGAAGACTGAGGTCAAACGTTGTCAGGGTTAACATTTAAGGGATGTGTAGCAGACTAGGAATTCATGAAAATGGCTTTTGACAAGTGCTCAGAAATTAGAGATGAAAGGTGGGATTTGACTTCCCGTAAATCAAAGAAAGAGAATGTTTCTTTTTATCTCATTCTTATTATTTAATATTTTGCTTGATATATTAAAAAGTTCCCCATGTATTTTGAAAGAAGAAATCCAGCTTCAACAGCCAAGTCTTTCTCAATGGAGGGTTCCTATGAGGTATATGGAAACAGGAAATAAATTTTAAGAGAGATCATTCTAAACATCAAATCAATGTCTGACTAGCAAGATACTGAGGAAGTAAAATGCAATCATTAAACAAATTCATTCTTCCTCAATGCAATCATTCTGGACACTCTAGATGAGATATCTGATGATGAATGTGCAAGAATCTCTGTGAGGTTGTTTGGAAAATGTCATGAATAAGTGAGATAAAATGTAGTGAAAAATCTCCTGTTCATAAATAGCTAGAGACTTTGATATACGTTCATTCTGTCTGAATTCAAAGCATGAAACCTAAATGTAGATACTGATGATCACACTGAAAGAAGAAAACAGAGAATAAATAAGTCATGCATTAGTATATCACGGTTGTAGTCTGATAGAGTGGAATTCAAGTGTAGGTTCCAATACTTCCTTATTGTTTGATTTGGAATATTTTACTCTTGTGGGGCTCCATTTCAGTTCAGTTCAGTTCAGTTCATTCACTCAGGGGCTCCATTTGCCCATATATAAAATATGAATGTTTGTGCTATTTACATCACAAACTTAAAGAGAGAAAAATAAAATATTGTAAATTGCCTTACCCAGAGCATGGCACGTTAATCATTCAATTAGCATCCAATTTAAAAAAAAAAAAAAAAGCCTGTGCTGTGCTCAGTTCCTCAGTTGTGTCTGATTCTTTGCAACCTCTATATTGTAGCCCACAAGGCTCCTCTTTGCCTGGGATTTTCCAGGCCAAAATACTGGAGTGGGTTGTCATTTCCTGCTCCAGGGGGCCTTCTCAACCCAGAAGTCAAATCCGAGTCTTCTTTGCCTCCTACATTGGCAGGCTGATTCTTTACCACTGAACCCACCTGGGAAGGCCAAAATATACCAATAATTAGAGACTCCCTAGACAAGTATATAGCAATTCCAGATAGAAAAAAATTAAGTTAATGTTGTTCAACTAATTTCTATGGAAGCAGATTGTCTCATAGTATTATAAATATATATATTTTCTAAAACTAGAGTAGAGAAAATTAAGGATAAATTAAAATATTTATAAAAATGAAGTTAGAAAAACCAAGTTGGAAAGATTGTTCAGAAGTCATTTTTGAAAAAATACAGAGAGAAATTATCTTTGATGGAAATTCTGACTATTCAGTTCAGTTCAGTTCAGATCAGTCGCTCAGTTGTGTCCGACTCTTTGCGACCTCATGAACCGCAGCACGCCAGGCCTCCCTGTTCATCACCATCTCCCGGAGTTCACTCAGACTCACATCCATCGAGTCCGTGATGCCATTCAGCCATCTCATCCTCGGTCGTCCCCTTCTCCTCCTGCCCTCAATCCTTCCCAGCATCAGAATCTTTTCCAATGAGTCAACTCTTCGCATAAGGTGGCCAAAGTACTGGAGCTTCAGCTTCAGCATCATTCCTTCCAAAGAAATCCCAGGGCTGATCTCCTTCAGAATGGACTGGTTGGATCTCCTTGCAGTCCAAGGGACTCTCAAGAGTCTTCTCCAACATCACAGTTCAAAACCATCAATTCTTCGGTGCTCAGCCTTCTTCACAGTCCAACTCTCACACCCGTACATGACCACAGGAAAAACCATAGCCTTGACTAGATGGACCTTAGTCACCAAAGTAATGTCTCTGCTTTTGAATATGCTATCTAGGTTGCTCATAACTTTTCTTCCAAGGAGTAAGCGTCTTTTAATTTCATGGCTGCAGTCACCATCTGCAATGATTTTGGAGCCCGAAAAATAAAGTCTGACAGTGTTTCCACTGTTTCCCCATCTATTTCCCATGAAGTGATGGGACCGGATGCCATGATCTTCGTTTTCCGAACGTTGAGCTTTAAGCCAACTTTTTCGCTCTCTTCTTTCACTTTCATCAAGAGGCTTTTTAGCTCCTCTTCACTTTCTGCCATAAGGATGGTGTCATCTGCATATCTAGGGTTATTGATATTTCTCCCGGCAATCTTGATTCCAGCTTGTGTTTCTTCCAGTCCAGCGTTTCTCATGATGTACTCTGCATATAAGTTAAATAAGCAGGGTGACATATACAGCCTTGACTATTAGAAACATGATTTTAGTTGAAGCCAAGGAAAGAGTTAGTGAACACAAATAGAAAATTACCTTTTCTCTCCTTGGACTTACTAGTAGTAAAACATAGAAAGAGGTTGATCCTAGTTCACCAGAAAAAAGTAATAATGGCATGAAACAGGGAGAGAAAACAAAACTAGCTAATGAAGAGGGAGGGAGCAAACAAGCAAAGCTGCAGAATATCCTAGAAGAGCTAGAATGACAGGCATATAGCTCAGCTCCAACAAATGACTAAATGTTCATTGTTTGTAATTAGAGACATTTTACACAGCTATATAAAGTAGGAAGCATTTGACAAGTTACAGCTGTAGTGAAAATATGAGGAAAATATCTTATTAAGTGAAAGTGGAAATGTATTAGGAACAGTCAAGCTTTGCAGCAAATACAAAAACTCCATTTTAAATAGAAACTTAGCTAGGAAAGTTGGAAAAAAAAAAATCTCCTGGTTATATTACTATTTGGGTTATATTCCAAATGATCCCAAATTTTCCTAGAGTTGATTTTGACCAGTGATTTTATTCTATACATCACTAGTTACTGGGCATTCAAGTTCATGCTCTTCACCATTTTATGATTGATGTCCTTATGATATATTTTTGGTTACCTAACAGGTCCCTGAGGAGCCACAGTGGGTTTAGAGGTGAAACACAGGTTACATTTTCCATGTCTTTTTACCAATTTTGTTGCTTTCCTGCTGTTGTTGCTGTTTGGTCACTCAGTCATTTTTGATTCTTTGGAAGCCCATGGACTTCAACACACCAGGCTTTGCTGTCCATCATCTCCCAGGGCTTGCTCAAACTCATTTTCATTGTGTCGGTGATGCCAACCATCTCATCCTCTGTCGTCCCCTTCTCCTCCTGCCTTCAATCATTCCCAGCATCAGGGTCTCTTTCAGTCAGTCAGCTCTTCCCATCAGGTGGCCAAAATAACAGAGCTTCAGCATCAGCATCATTTCTTCTAATGAGTATTCAGTATTGATTTCCTTTATATTTAACTGGTTTGATCTCCTTGCAGTCCAAGGGATTCTCAAGAGTTTTCTCCAATATTGCCATTTGAAATCATCAATTCTTTGGCTCTCAGCCTTCTTTATAGCCCAACTCTCACATCAATACATGACTACTGGAAAAACCATAGCTTTGACTATGCAGGCTTTAGTCTACCAAGTAATGTCTCTACTTTTTAATATGCTATCTAGGTTGATCATAGCTTTTCCTCCAAGGAACAAGTGTCTTAATTTCATGACTGCAGTCACCATTTGCAGTGATTTTGGAGCCCCCAAAAATAGTCTGTCACTGTTTCCATTGTTTCCCATTTGCCATGAAGTGATGGAACCAGATGATAAAATTTATGTTTTTTGAATGTTGAAATTTAAGCCAGCTTTTTCACTTTCCTCTTTCTCCTCATCAAGAGGTTCTTTAGTTCCTCTTTGCTCTCTGCCATATGGGTGGAGTCATGTGCATATCTGAGGTTATGGATATTTCTCCCAGCAATCTTGACTCCAACTTGTGCTTTATCCAGCCCAGCATTTTGCATGATGTAATCTGCATTGAAGTTAAATAAGCAGGTGACAACATACAGCCTTGACGTACTGCTTTCCCAGTGTGGAACCAGTATGTTGTTCCATATCAGGTTCTAACTATTGTTTCTTGACCTGCATGCAGGCTTCTCAAGAGACAGGTAAAGTGGCCTGGTATTCCCATCTCTTTAAGAATTTGCCACAGTTTGTGTGATCCACACAGTCAAAGGCTTTAGTGTAGTCAATAAAGCAGAAATAGATGTTTTTCTGGAAATCTCTTTCTTTTTTGACAATCCAAGGGATGTTGGCAATTTCATCTCTGGTTCCTCTGCCTTTTCTAAATCCAGCTTGAACATATGGGAGTTCTTGGTTCATGTATTGTTGAAGCCTCACTTGGAGAATTTTAAGCATGTGAGATGAGTGCAATTGTGCAGTATTTTGAGCATTCTTTGGCATTGCCTTTCTTTGGGATTAGAATGAAAACTGACCTTGTCCAGTCCTGTGGCCACTGCTGAGTTTTCCAGGTTTGCTGCATATTGAGTGCAGCACTTTCACAGCATCATCTTTTAGGATTTGAACTGCTTTTTGTAGTTCATCTTAAAACTGTACTCTCTTCTAAGGATCAAATTTAAGTATAGTCTATAAAATTACACTGACCTTCCAGGTGGCACTAATGTTAAAGAACCCACCTGCCAATGCAGAAGACTCAAGAGATGTGGGTTCAATCTCAGGCTTGGGAAGATCCCCTGGAAGAGGGCATGGCAACCCACTTCAGTATTCTTGCCTGGAGAATCCCGTGGACAAAGGACCCTGGTGGGCTACAGACCATAGGATCCAAGAGTCAGACATGACTGAAGCAACTTAGCACGTGCACACATGAAATTTTCACTGCATTTCCTTTTTGTAGCTTAGTAGCATTGTTACAGTTCTGGGCAGATTCTGTGTGCCATCTATTGTTGTTATAGTTTTAGGTTTCCTATATCTGTTTATCTCTTTATTAGCATAGGTAACTGCTCAGTCAGAAGTTGCTGTGTTTTTTTTTTTGTTTGTTTGTTTGTTTTAATCTAGAGTCTGAAATTATCGCAATTATTTCTTACCTAATATTCTTCATTCTTATTCATTTTTCTCACAAGTAATCTTTCTTAAGCAAGTGTCATGTTAATTTCTTCTACCATCCTCCTTCTAAGTAGCACTAGTCTCTACTTTTCACAGATTTTCTTTTGGAAAACCTCTCCATAGTATTCAGACATGGGATCTAAATAAGTTGGACTTCCTGGCTACTTTAGACTTCTGTCTCCAGAAGGCATAACACAATAGGAAGGGTGAGGTGTCAGGAGTTTTTAGGACTTTTGGAGGAAAAATTTTTTCTCCCTTTGCTTGTGTACATGCATGCTCAATCACTCAGTTGTGTCCAAGTCTTTGCCACCCCATGGGCTGATGGACTGTAGCTGCCAGGCTCCTCTGCCTCTTAGGAATTTCCTAAGGAAGAATACTGGAGTCTGTTGCCATTTCCTTCTCCAGGGGATCTTTCCAACATAGGAATTGGACCCATGTCTCTTGTGCCTCCTGCATTGGCAGGTGGATTCAGTACCACTGAGCCAAAAGAAATGATTTCCCTTCATGTTAACATATCCTGAGAATGCATGAGGTCTGGAACCACTTCAGCCATTTTTGTTATCAAGGGAACTAATTTTAGGATAAAATTGATATGTGAAGAGTTAGTAGAGTGAAGAGAGAGAGCTTTGATTAAAGCCATTCCTACTTCTAGTATTTGCAATCATACAAGTCAGTAAATGCCCTCATTGGCCTAAATCGGTATTGACTTTCTGCCTTCCTTCCCTGTTAAAATAATGTATCAAAAGAATATTTTGCTAATATTATCAAATCTAAAATATTTCGATGCTGCTTTGAATTTTACAACTACTAAGATAGTTAACATCCAATTTCCAAAATTTGAACTTGAACAATGTTTCTCCTGAATTTTTAACAAAATATGTTAAAACTAGTTAGTATATATGTTGTGTCAGATCAAATTCTTACATGAGTCATTGAAAAAAAATTTTTTTAATTCTATCAGCGAATTAATCGTTTATTTAAAGTTATTCAATTTTGATATTTGTCACACTGGTCATACTTCCTTTAGTTGAAAGGTTTTTCTTTCAGTTTTTTTGAGATATAATTGACACATACCATTGTATGTTTGTTGTTTAGTCATTGATTTGTCCCCGATTCATTTGTGACCCAATGGACTGTAGCCCACCAGACTCCTTTGTCCATAGGATTTCTAAGGCAAGAATACTCGAGTGGATTGCCATTTCCTTCTCCAGGAGATCTTTCTATCTCAGGGATCAAAGCCATATCTCCTCCACTGGCCAGCAGATTCTTTTCCACTGAGTCACCAGGGAAGTATAAGTTTAGATTGTACAGCACAATGATTCAATATATGTGTATATTGTGAAATCATTACTGCACTAAGTTTAGTTAACACATAATCTCAACTGGTTGCTATATTTTTTAAAACTTTTAAGATTTGTTCTCTTAGACAATCTCAAATATTTAATATAGTATTGTTATGTGTAGTTAAAAAGAATAGCTAGGAGAGATAAGAAAGCCTTCCTAAGTGATCAAGACAAAGAAATAGAGGACACAATAGAATGGAAAAGACTAGAGATCTCTTCAAGAAAATTAGAGATACCAAGGGAACATTTCATGCAAAGTTGTGCACAATAAGGACAGAAACCATACAGACCTATCAGAAGCAGAAGATATTAAGAAGAGGTGGCAAAAATACACAGAAGAAATATACAAGGGACATCTTCATAACCGAGATAACCATGATGGTATGATCACTGGACTAGAGTCAAGACATCCTGGAGTGAGAATTCAATGGGCCTTAAGAAGCATCACTATGAGCAAAACTAGAGGAGGTGATGGAATTCCAACTGAGCTATTTCGGATCCTAAAAGATAATGCTGTTTAAGTGCTGCACTCAAAATGCCAGGAAATTTGGAAAACTCAGCAGTGGCCACAGGGCTAGAAAAGGTCAGTTTTCATTCCAATCCCAAAGAAAGGCAATGCCAAAGAATGTTGAAACCACCACATGATTATATTCATCTCACACACTAGTAAAGTAATGCTCAGAATTCTCCAAGCTAGGCAGCTCAGTTGCTAAAGAACCCATCTGCAATGCAGGAGACCCCGGTTTGATTCCTGGGTTGGGAAGATCTGCTGGAGAAGGGGTAGGCTACCCACTCCATTATTCTAGCCTGGAGAATTCCATGGACTTTATAGTCCCTGGGGTTGCAAAGAGACAGAAATGACTGGGTGCCTGAATCAAGCTTCAACAGTACGTGAAACAACTTCCAGATGTTCAAGCTGGATTTAGAAAAGGAAGAGGAATCAGAGATCAAATTGCCGACATCCATTGGATCACAGAAGAAAACAAGATAATTCCAGAAAAATATCTATTTCTTCTTCAGTGACTAAACTAAAGCCTTTGACTATGTGCATCACAAGAAACTGTGAAAAATTCTTAAAGAGATGGTAATGCCCGACCATCTTACCTGCCTCCTGAAAAATCTGTATGCAGGTCAGGAAGCAACAGTTGGACCCGAACATCGAACAATTGACTGGTTCCAAAGTAGGAAAGGAGTACATCAAGGCTGTATATTGTCATCCTGCTTATTTAACTTATATGCAAAGTATATCATGCAAAATGGTGGGCTGGATGAAGCATAAGTTGGAGTCAAGATTTCTGGGAGAAATATCAATAACATCAGATATGCAGATGACAGTATCCTTATGGCAGAAAGCAAAGAGGAACCAAAGAGCCTCTTGTTGAAAGTGAAAGAGGAGAGTGAAAAAGCTGGCTTAAAACTCAACATTCAAAAGAAATAGAACCTAACATCTGGTCCCATCAATTCATGGCATATAGATGGGGAAACAATGGAAATCATGAGAGACTTTATTTTCTTGGTCTCTAAAATCACTGTAAATAGTGATTGCAGCCATAAAATTAAAAGGCATTTGTACTTGGGAAGAAAAGCTATGGCCAACCTAGACATCATATTAGAAAGCAGAGACATCCCTTGGCTGACAAAGGCCCATCTTGTCAAAGGTATGTTTTTTCCAGTAGTCATGTATGGATGTGAGAGTTGGACTATAAAGAAAGCTGAGTGCCAAAGAATCTATGCTTTTGAACTGTGGTGTTGAAGAAGACTCTTGAGAGTCCCTTGAACTACAAGATCAACCCAGTCAATCCTAAAGGAAATCAGTTCTGAATTTTCATTAGAAGGGCTGGATACTGAAGCTGAAGCTCCAGTACTTTGGCCACCTGATGGGAAGTACTGACTCATTGGAAAAGATCTTGATACTTGGAAAGATTGAAGGCAGGAGGAGAAGGGGACGGCAGAGGATGAAATGGTTGGATGGCCTCACCGACTCAACTCATGTACATAAGTTTGAGCAAGTCTCAGATTTGGTGTTAGAAAGGATGCCTTGGGTGCTGCAGTCCATGAGATTGCAAAGAATCTGGCACGACTGAGTCCTGAATGACTGACTGACCTATAGTTACCATGTTGTAATCACATGTCCAGAATTTATCTTAAAATGGGAAGTTTATACCATTTTCCGGCCTTCACCCATGTCCCCACCCACCCACCATGTCCTCCAGCAAACACAAATTGTTTCCCTATTTTTATAAAGTTAGTTTTGTTTTAGATTCAACTAGAGCTGAGTTCATATGGTATCTGTCTTTCTTTTTCCTGCTTATTTTAATCAACATAATGAACTCAAGCTTCAGCTATATTGTCTCAAATGTTATTGTTGTTTAGTCCTAAGTTGTGTCGTACTTTTTTTGCAACATCATGGACCATAGCCCATCAGGCTCCTCTGTCAATTGAATTTCCCAGGCAGGATTACTGGAGACCCATGGATTGAACCTGAGTCTTATGCAGGTGTATTATTTACCACTGAACTACCAGGGAAACCCTGTCACAAATGGCAACATGGTTTTATTAATAAGTTTGTCACATTTTTTGCTCCATTTATCTAAAAACACTTCGATTGTTTTTATGTCTTGGCTGTTGTAAATAATGCAATGAAAATGGAAGGGGAGATATATCTTCAAGATGATAACTTTATTTCCTTCAGATGTATCCTCAAAAGTATATCACTGATATCAGGGAAATACATTCAATATCTTATAAAAATCTATAATGGAAATAACACATATAAGTGTATATAAAGACATACATATATATATATATATAATTTTGCTGTACACCTGAAACCACCACAATATTGTAAAGTACAGTTCAATTAAAAATTTAAAAACAAAAAAGGCTCAGCGCCGAAGAATTGATGCTTTTAAACTGTGGTGTTGGACTCTTGAGAGTCCCTTGGACTGCAAGGAGATCCAACCAGTCAATACTAAAGGAGATCAGTCCTGGGTGTTCATTGGAAGGACTGAAGCTGAAGTTGAAACTCCAATACTTTGGCCACCTCATGCAAAGAGTTGACTCATTGTAAAAGCCCTGATTCTGGGCGGTATTTGGGCCAGGAGAAGGGGATGACAGAGGATGAGATGGTTGGATGGCATCACTGACTCAATGGAGATGAGTTCGAGTAAACTCCAGGACCTGGTAATGGACAGGGAGGCCTTGCATGCTGTGGTCCCTGAGGCTGCAAAGAGTTGGACACGACTGAGTGACTGAACTGAACTGAACTTTTTCTCTATGTATATCAGAGAAGGCAAAGGCAACCCACTCCAGTACTCTTGCCTGGAAAAATCCCATGGATGGAGGAGCCTGGTGGGCTGCAGTCCATGGGGTCACTAAGAGTCGAACATGACTGAGCAACTTCACTTTCATACATTGGAGCAGGAAATGGCAACCCACTCCAGTGTTCTTACCTAGAGAATCCCAGGGACAGGGGAGCCTGGTGGGCTTCCGTCTATGGGGTTGCACAGAGTTGGACACGACTGAAGTGACTTAGCAGCAGCAACAGCAGCATTCTTACCAATTTGAGGCAATACCTCATTGTGGATTTGATTTGCATTTCTCTAATAATTAACAGTGTTTAAAATCTTATCATGTGCTTGTTGACCATCAGTATGTTTTCTTTGGAGGAATGTCTGGGTTTGCTCCCATTTTTTGATTGGGTTGCTTGTTTTATTTATTTATTTTTAGCAGAGTGAAAAAATTTAATTCCACTAAAACTCAGATGTACAGGGAAAATGTGTTGTATTTTTTAATTAATTATTTATTATAATTGGGGGCTAATTACTTTACAATATTGTGGTAGTTTTCCCCATACATTGATATTGAGTGGTATGACGTGTTTGTGCATTTTGAAAAATAAGCACTTTTCAGTCACATCATTTATAATTATTCTCTCCCATTCCAGAGTTTATTTTGTTGTTGTTGTTTATGGTTTCTTTTGCTGTGCAAAGTCTCACTAATTTGATTAGGTTCCATTTGTTCATTTTTGCTTTATTTCCATTGCAATGTGAGCCTATCTAAGAAGACATCATTACCATTTATATCAGAAAAAGTTTTGCCTGTGTTCTTTTCTAGTATTTTTTGATATGTGTCTTATGTTTAAGTCCTGAAGACTTTTTGAGTTTATTTTTGTGTATGGTAGAAGGGAGTGTTCTAACTTCATTGATTTACTTGCCACTGTCCAGCTTTCTCAATACCACCTACTAAAGAGACTGTATTTTTTTCATTGTATGTTATTACCTCCTTTGTTGAAGATTAACTGTAGATTTGTGGGCTTATTTCTGGAGTTTCTATTTTATTCTGTTGCCCTTTACATGTGTTTTTGTGCCAATACTGTGTTGTTTTGACTACTGTAGCCTAGTAGTATGTCTGAAGTCTGGGTTATGCCTCCAGGTTTGTTCTTTTTCCTCAGTATTGCTTTGACAATTCTAGGTCTTTTTTGGTTCCATATAAATTTTAGAATTGTTTGTTTTAGTTCCATGAAAAATTCCATAGGTAATTTAATTGGGATCACATTAAATCTGTAGGTTTCTTGTGTAATATGTCATTTTAACAATATTGATTCTTTCAGTTGAAGAGCATGTAATATATTTTAATTTCTTTCATCTATCATCTATTTTTTTTATCAGTGTGTTCTAGTTCTCAGGTTTTTGGGTCTTTTATCTCCTTGGTTAGGTCTATTCCTGGATATTTTATATTCTGATACTTTTTTTAACTGTATATATATAAACCTTCTCACATTTTTTTGTTGGTGTAATGAAATGCAACCATTTCTGTGCTAATCCTTATCCTGCTACCTTAGTGAGTCCATTTGCTAGTTCTAATAACTTTTGTGCGGTATCTTTGGGATTTTCTCTATAGAGTATTATGTCATCTGCATATGATGGCAGTTTTACCTCCTCCTTTCTAATTTGTACACCTTTTCTTTCTTTTTCTTGTCCTATTGCTGTGAGTAAGACTTCCAATCCTGTGTGAAATAGAAGTCACAAGCGTAGGCATCCTCATTTTGTTACAGCATTTAGTGGGAAGATTTTCAACTTTTCACCACTGAGTATTACTTTGACTGCTGGTTTTGTCATAAACAGCATTTATTACGTTGAGATATGTTCCCTCTATACCAACTTTAGTGAGAGTTCTTATTATGAATGGATGTTGAATTTTATCAAAGGATTTTTTTTACATCTGTTGAGATAATCGTGTGTTTTTTAATTTTTTCTTCTTTCCTTTTGTTGTTGTGGTGTATCACATTGGATTATTCGTATATGGTGAACCATCCTTTTGACCATGGAGTGAATCCAACTTGATAATGATGCATGATTCTTTTTATGTGTTATAAGGTTACTAATATTTTGCTGAGGATTTTTCCACCTACGTTCATCAAAGGTATTGGCCTGTAGTTTTACTTTTTTTTATTTTGCAGTACCTCAGTCTAGTTTTGGTATCAGGATGAAGGTGGTTTCATAGAATAACTTTGGTAGTGTTCCCACTGCTTCAGCCTTTTTGAAGAGTTAGAGAAGGGTAGTTGAAAGTTATTCTTTGTGTGTTCCCTAGTGAAGCCATCTACTCCTGGACTTTTGTTTGTAGGGAGATTTTTTTGTTTCGTATTTTGTTTGATTTTATTTCACTTTAATTGATTAGTCTGTTCATGTCATCTGTTTCTTCTGATTCAGTTTTGACAGCCTGTATGTTTCTAGAAAATTGTTTATATCCTCTAGGTGCAAAACTATATTTTTTCTTATGATTTTTTTTTTTTTTTTGTATTTCTGTGTTAAGAGCTATTCTCATCTTTAATTTTTATTTAGTTTATTTGTGTACTCTCTCTCTTCTTGGTGAAACTTGTTAGAGATTTGTTATTCTCCTGAAAAGGCAGATCTTGGTGAATTGACCTTTTTTTTCTAATTTTTATCTCTATTATAATTATTTCTTCTCTGATCTTTATTATCTTCTTCCTTCTGCTGGCTTCAGGTTTTGTTTGTTGTTCTTTTAAATTACTTTAGGTGGTAGGCTAAGTTTTTTGGACTTCCCAGGTGGCACAGTGGTAAGGAACCCACCTGCCAGTGCAGGAGACACAAGAGATGTGGGTTTGATCCCTGACTTGGGAAGATCTTTGAAGAAGGAAATGACAACCCACTCCAATCTTCTTGCCTGGAGAACCCTAGGGATAGGGGAGCCTGGTGGGCGACAGTCTATGGGGTCACAAAGAGTCAGGAATAACTGAACAACTGAGCACGCAGGCTAAATTGCTCATTTTAGACTTTTCTTATTTCTGAGGAAGGCAATTATCGCTTTGAATTTAAGACTGCTTCTGCTGCATGCCGTAGAATTTCCATTGTGTTTTCATTGTCATTTTTCTTGAGGTACTATTTGTCATTTCATCATTGATCAATTGTTTGTTTTTAGTAGAAAGTTACTTAGTTTCCATGAATTCTTTTTTTTTTTTTTTTTCATTTTTTTCTGAGTTTCATTTCTAGTTCATGCCATTGTGGACAGAAAAGATGCTTGAAACAACTGCTATCTTCTTAAAGTTATTTAGACTTGTTTTGTGTCCTAATGTGTGATCTATCCTAGATTATTTTCTTTGCATTCTCAACAAGAATTGCATTATATATATATATAGATATAGATATTTTATATATATATAGTCCTATAGATAGCAATTAAGTCTAATTCTTCTATTGTATAAAGTAGGATCTCTGTTGTCTTACTGATTTTCTGTCAGAAACATTGATATCAGTGCAGTGTTTAAATTCTGGTTAATTTCTCACTGTATGTATATTAGATTTGTTTTATATATTTAGATGCTCTTATATTGGGTGTATATATGTTAACAACTGTAATATCAGCTTCTATAATGATCCTTTTATCATAATATAGTGTTCTCCTTTACCCTTCTTTATGACCTTTGATTTAAAGTCTATTTTGTTTGATATAGTTATTGCTTCCTGGCTTTCTTGTCATTTTCTTTTGCATGATATAGCTTTTAACTTCCCCTCACTTTTAATCTATTTTTTACTTTTACCCTACAGTGGGTCTCTTGTAGGCAACATATTTTAGGTTCTTATTTTATTATAACTTCCACTCTATCTTTTGTTTGGAGCATTTAGTCCATTGAAAATAGTGTAATTATTGATTGGTGTGTATTTATTGCCATTTTATTTAATAAACCATGTTTCCCAGTTGACTTTACATTTCTTTTTTCTTTGTGTGTGTGTGTGTGTGTGTGGTGTGATAGTTTTATTTTGTATTATGCTTGAATTCATTTATTTTTTCATTTTTTGCAAATATACTGTATATTTTTGATTTTTTTTTCACTCTGGTTTTCAAGCATGTTAACCCATAAAATTTAGCTACTTACTTCAGACTGATAGTTATATAAACTCAAACATATTCCAGAAGATTTACATTTTCTTCTTTCCTTACTTTTTAATAAAACAAACTATGCACTGGCTTATTTAAGTAATATTCTATATTTTTATATAATTGCATTTCCTATTATGATCTTCTCCTTTCCTATAGGTTCTTACTTCTTTTCCATATAGAGAAGACATTTCAGTATTTATTTTATGATACGTTTAGTGTTGCTGTATTCTTTTACATTTGCTTGACTGAGTAATTTATCTCTTTTATATTTTACCTGATAATTTGCTGGGTAGAGTATCCTCGGTTGTAGTCCCGCCCCGCCCCCCGCCCCCCCCCCCCCCTTTTAGGTTTTTTAATGTATCTCACCACTCCCTTCTGACCTGCCAAGATTCTGCAGAGAAATCAGCTAATAGCCTGATGGAGGTTCTCTTGGAACAAATTCTTTGGTTTTTCTTGCTGCCTTTAGAATCCTATGTCTTTAACTTTTGCCATTTTATTTATGATATGTTTTGGTGTGGATCTGCTTGCCTTCATCTTCTTTAAGCTACTCAATGCTTCTTCAATATCTGTTTCCTTATTTAAGTTTGGTGAGTTTTCACCAACAACCTCATCAAATAAATTTTCGATCCCCATCCTCTTTCTTCTCCTTCTGGAATCCCATAGGTTACATCGACTTTATATATATACACTTTATATATATATATATAAATATATATATATATATATATATATATACACTTTATATATTATCCCATAGATATTGCTCATATATTGCTTTTATTTAATTTATTCTTTTCTGTCTGCTGTTCTGATTGGGTGATTACTATTACTTTATTTTACAGATCATTTATTCACACTTTTGTATAATTTAGTCTGTTATTCATTGCCTTTAGCTCAGTTTTTATTTCAGCTGTTATCTAATTTTGATTGACTTCTCTTTATAATTTGTAGTGCCTTGTTACAGTGATCTGCATTTCTTTCTATAGTCCTTAATTTCTCTGACAATTTTTATCTCTTTTTGAACTCAGGGTTCTGGTAGACTGGAAAGGTATGTTTCATTATTCAGGGAGTTTATCTTGTTCCTTCCATTCATTATAGTCCCTCTGCTTATTCTTTTACATACATTTCTCTGACCCTCTGAATTTAGGAAAAACAATGATCCACTGTGGTCTTGAAGGGCTATTTTTAGGTAATTTATCTCTTTTTTATTCTACCTGATAGTTTGCTGAGTAGAGTATCCTAGGTTGTAGTTGTTTGTTTTTTTTCCCCCCCTTTTAGGATTTTGAATGTCTCTTGCCACTCCCTTCTGCCCTGCCATAAGATTTATGTGTTACTGTCTCTATGCAGCCTGTGTGAGTCTAATATTTTTGGTGTGAAGATTGGCTTTGGTATGGATACCTGCATTGTCTTTCCTCAGAGTACGATTGTCATTGTTCTCTTGATAGGAGGTATGTTTGGTATTTTGGTAACCAGAGCCTGCACTGACTATCAGGTGGGGCTTCCTGTTTGGTCGGTGGTTAGAATAGCCCTGTGGGGGTAGTGAATGTGCCCCAGTTGTTGGAGCAAAGGTCCATAGATCAGGTTCTGAGCTGTGATATGAAGTAAGTGGGACCAAATATCTCCCATTGTGAAAAAGTGGCTTCATATTCTCCCTCAACAGCTATCAGCAAGGGCTTGTGACCCTGGACTTCTCCTGACACTTTAGTGTGTGCGCCCACAAAGACTGATGTTGTTTCTGACACCTCCCCTGGAACCGCCTCCTCTGTGGGAAGGGTGATAATTGGTTTGGACCCACTTCCAGTACATGTGAGCTCCCAAAGTCAGCTGAAGCCACCCCCACTGTGGGAGTGCAGACAATCAGTATAGATGCCAGCCCCACCTTTTGGCTTTTGTGTATTTCCAAAACCCATGGCTTCCAGCACTTCACCTAGCCATGAACATGCTGACAAAGAGGCTCTGATGGCAGAACAATGCCTTGCCTTTTATACCATAATAATGGGTTTCCTATGGTAAGCTTCCAATCTTCCCTTGTGGTTCAGTGGCAAAGAATCTGCCTGCCAATGCAGGAGACACAAGTTCAATCCCTGGGCCAGAGAAGATCCCCTAGAGAAGGAAATGGTAACCTACTCTGGTATTCTTGCCTGGGAAATCCCATGGACAGAGGAGCCTGGCAGGCTACAGTCCATGGGGTTGCAAGAGTCGGATATGACTTAGTGACTAAACAATAAACAACAACAATGGTAAGTCCACATTCCATTCTGCACCTAACTCCAGAGCAGCCTGTATCACAAACCAGGCCCTGTGGGTAGTCTCTGCACTACCAATCAGAATCCCCTCACCAAGTCTGCCTGCTGAAGCTGGAATTTCAGCACCCAGTTGCAGCACACACTAGAAGGTGCAAGTCTTGTGTGGGAGAGTGTGATGATGTGGCAAGGAATACCTGTGCTGCCCCTCCCTACCCTGCTGGGAAGGAAGCCAGTTCTTGCACCCTCCTTTCAAGCAAATTCTAGACAACTGCAGCTCCCTATATGACCCAATAAATCTCCCAGCAGGTGAAGGAGGTTCCCAGGGTGAGAGAACCTTCTTTCTTCCACAATTCCCTCCCAGGGGTTCAGGTCCTTTCTAGATATATAAGGATCATTTTTATAACTTTGATTGTATAAAATATCTCCCGTCAGCTTTTAGTTGGTATTCTGGGAGAATTGTTCCATTTGAAGATATATATATATATATATATATATATATATATATATATATATATATATATATATTTATATTTATATTTATATGTTTGTGGGATGAAGTGAGACACACATCCTTCTATTCTGCCATCTTCAACTCCTCTCGGTAATAAAGTTAACCAAGGGGGTGAAAGATCTGTACATTGAAAATTATAAAACACTGATGAAGGATATTGAGGAAGACACAAATAAATGGAAGACTATTTTGTAATTATGGACTGGACAAATTAATGTTTTTAAAATATCATACCACCCAAAATTATCTACAGATTCAATGCAATTCCTTTCAAGATTCCAATATCAACTTTTAGAGAAACAGAAGAATCTTATAGTTTACATGGAATTATCGAATATCCCAAATAGCCACGATGATCTTGAGAAGGAAACCTAGAGACATCTCACTTCTTGATTTCAAGCTTTATTAGAAATGAATAGTAATCAAAACGGTATGGTACTGGCATAAAATACATATACCAATAATGAAATAGAATTGAGAGCTCAGAAATAAACTCATATGTGGTCAACTAATATATCTCCCTTAACAAGGGGGAAAGAGCTGTTGCATAAAGCCATGGGTTTTATTTGTTTTACTCAGAAGGCCAGTAAAACCAGAATTTCTTATGATAATAAAACAAACAAACCCTCAGTGAGTTTAAGAACACTATTTTAGTATGTAATCCATTATATGACAAATTCACACAGGTGAAAATGGCATTGATGGTTAAGCTTATTAATAATTATTCAGGCCAAACCGTCACAAAAGTCAAGAACATTTTTGATCTTATTTGAAAATCAAAGTAATAAGATTGTTCATATTTAGTGATAGTAACCTCAAGCATATTACACATATGCATTAACCTCCCTTTTAAATCATTCTATTAATATGAGTGGTTGCTTTTAAAAATATATAATAAAACTAACAGTTCATTGTAATTAAATATACATAAATAAATGAAGAGACTTGAGGACTTTTAAATGAAAAATGAAAACCTCTCTTTCCACAACTCATTTTAACTTTTCAGGTTCTTCAAATTTTTTTCAGGAATTGTTTATGCATACACAAAAAGACATATATAATTTTTCTCTCATTTAATTATTATTTATTTCTTCCTCTTTCCCTCTCTTCCTTCTTTGTTTCCTTTTATCCTTTCTTCTTTCCTACATCTTCACCTTCCTCTTTCTTTCTTTCCTTCTTTTTATTCCTTTTCTTTATTTTCTTTTCTTTCCTTTTTTCACATGCATTTTGTGTGATGCTTGTGTTTTGCATAAAACATATGTTGGGGCTCTGTTATATGACTACAAATCATTGATTTCAATGGCAACATAATATTCCATAGTATGTAAATACCACTAATTATTATTTATATATGTAGGCATATTTTTGTTATTTTCAAAATTGTGTTCATACAAATATAATAGCAATGGATATATTTCCATTTCAAGTGTCTTTTTTTTTTTTTTTTACTGTGAGCTTAGAAATAAATAGAGCATTGTATAGAGGAACTAAATTCTAAAGAGAAGTCCATAATTTTACAATAGGTAAGCATGATTCTAAAGCTTATATCTGAAATGAATATAACAGTAATTCTCACACCTAATTCAATGGTTTTATGTGAGAATCAAATATACGTCTATCAGAATCAACTTGGAAAACTAAGCTATAATAAATGCATATCATTAAAGTATAAATGTTTATATATATTATTTATGCTCACTTATATTTTTTATTATTTACATAATTTGCCTACTGTTAAAACTACAAAATCTTTGGCTTTAAATTCAATCTTAATTATATGGTAGGAGTTGAGAAGTGGAATTTGTTAGAAATTTAGTAACTCAAGAAGAGATATATATATATATATATATATATATATATATATATATACACACACACACACATACATACATACATTTATGACTGATTCATGTTGCTGTACAGCAGGAACCAACACAACATTGTAAAGCAATTTCACTCCAATTAAAAATAAAGTAATAAATGAAAAAGAAGATAAAAAAGCTGAATAAAATCTTGCACAATAAAAAAGCAATTTAGTGACATTCCTTAGTTTAAAAGCTTGTCCAGAAAAAGCAGTTCAAAATTGCACATTTTTCAGGAAAAAATAAGCATTCGCACTTAATATTCAAAGACCAAAAATAAAAAATATAAAATAAAAACCTTTTGCTTTTTCATCACATGATATATGGACCATGTAGCTTTTGAGCAGATATCACTATCAGACTGAATGTTCTGAATGTCTTCACTACATTTGATGAACTTTGTGTTACATAGTCTTCTGCCAAAGCAGGTAGAATTGTTAACGGGAATTTGTATTAATACTTAAGCTATCAAAATGGAGCAGAGGGCAGGGCATGAGGGATAGCTACCCTGATCAGAGCCAAGTACACAATGTTGATCTTGAGTGTCTTTGAAGAACAAAGTAGGAAGATGGTCAGAAATGATAGAAAAGGTGAACTCCGTGGCAAAGGAGCCTGGTGAGCGACAGTCCACAGGGTCCCAAAAGTCAGACAAGACTGAATGACTGAGCATGCATCTATGTTTAAATCATTTTTACATCAGTTTTGCTGATTTATAATTCCAATATACCTAAGCTTTATTATTATTTTAGTCTTCAACCTTTTCTTAAATCTTCAACTGTTGAATATTTATATATGTATTAATCACTTAGAAATGAATATAAATATGTTTATCTGTCATCAAGTGAAAATGAATACAGCTATAAATTTTCCAAGCGTGTGTTAAGTGATTGGTGACTGTCTCAGAAGTTAGCAAGGCCTGAGTTTGAATTCTCTAACATTGTAACTGTGGGAAAATTAAGAAATCTGTTCTTTAAATTTCTTTAGTTCTTTAAAAGGGGCTTCCCTGGTGACTCAGAGGTTAAAGCATCTGCCTTCAATGCAGGAGACCTGGGTTCGATCCCTGGGTCAGGAAGATCCCCTGGAGAAGGAAATGGCAACCCACTCCAGTGTTGTTGCCTGGAGAATCCCATGTGTGGAGGAGCCTGGTGGGCTACAGTCCATGGGGTCGCAATTGTTTATAGGGTTATTGAATGGATTAAATTAGATATTGTAGATTTTATTTTAGGTATAGTGTTTTACACAGTTAAGTCCTGAACTGACTTGTCACCCTTATTATCATCCCTTCTGAACTCCACAGGACTTTACTTCTCCTACAATTCTGCTGTGAAAACTATAATTGGATTTGACAACCTTCTTTTGTCACAGGACACTTTGTTGTTTAATCTTGACCTGTTTCTCTGACTTTCCCTGCTTAATAAACATTCTCTAGCCATACTGGAAATGCATGACATTTACTTTTCTACTTGAAGTTATTTTCTTCCCCTTTTCTCTCTCCTCCTTATCCCCCAAAGTCCATAGCTCATTCTGTCCTTCAAGACTCGGAGAACACCCTATATTTAATTCCTCTCAAGTGCTCCTATAATCTCTCTGCCTCTCTGTAGAGCTTTATCACTTGCCACTCAGGATTTCCTTATATCACTAACAACTTAAAACTTAGCAGGTAGCAGTGCTATCACAAAGTAGTCACTCAGTTAACAAATGATTTTGAAAGAAGAGAAGGAAAAATGGAAGAAAGAACAAGATAGAGACAGAAGGAGAAAGACAAATGGAAAGGAAGAAAGGAAGGATAGAGAGAAAGGAAGAAAGAAAAAGGAAAAATAAACTGCCCTTAGGTCCCATTCCCTTACAATGCATGTTATTATCAGAGGATGAAGTTGCTAGAGGGCATCTGAGACTGTTCCTGGGGAAGACTAGTCTGAGGCCAAAAGTTAATGATGAAAATGCTCAACCAAGTTCTCTCCAGGGTATCAGTGCTCTTTTCTTCAAGTGTCTTTTATACATGGTATTCTATTTTTCTGTATATTGCTGAACTAAAATTAATTGTTAAAATTATGTTCATTTAAATGTTCTAAATACTAGAACACTCGTACCAAAATGTTGCATATTTTTTTTATTCTAACAGAGCCATATAATAGTGCCTTTTCTCTACATGTTAGTCTGTGTGCCTTTGGAATAAAATGTCCTCAGATTTTTGTTCACTGTTAAAATGCTTTATATATGTATGTGTGTGTGTGTGTGTGTGTATTAAGGTGCATGCATATTAAGTTATATACATAATACATATATTATTCATTTGTGTGTGCATACACAAATATATATACACACACACTCACTGTTTTCCTGAGACATTCATGTAATTGAAAGTAGAAGTTCCCTCTTGAACCTGTTCAGCTGGATTGTAACTGGTGCATTCAGTGACAAGCTTCTTTTCAGCAATTTGCTTTTCCAGTAATGATTTTTCTCCTGCTCCTTTGTGAAATGAACGAGGTCCAGGTCAAGTCAATTATGAAGGAAGAAAACATTGAAATTAATGCAAATCAGTTGAAATAGGTTTAAATAACCCTAGATTTGTTTAAGTAACACTTAATTTAAAGAATGCTTGAAATCTTAATTTGTCAATGAGTCCTTTTTCCAACTAAGTAAACCTGAAATGTAGATGCAGCCTTCAAGAAATCACTGACACTGCAATACTCTTTCCTAGCATCCAGCAAAATGCTGCAGGTGCAAAATTACTGATTTCCATCTTCAACAGCAAGGGGGCCTATTTCTAGACAGAAAAAGTTCTGTATTTTATAAGCAGGTAAAAGATATGCTAATTCCTAAGGGGATCAGTGATTCAGTCATTCATTCAACCATCCACTCAGCAAACACTTTTAGTATGTTATTTCTAAGAGAATGCTATCATCCTTCCTTAGAAAAAAGGCATGCCTGCTTTAAAAGCTAATTTTATCTCTGGCTCTTTGACTTTGGCTAAGTAATTCAAATTCTCAGAGACAGCATTCTCACCTGTAAATGGAGAGAAATAATCCTTCCTCTGAAGCACCTTCACTATTTAACAAGAACTTGTGTATAAGACCTGATGAGTGAGTGCTTAGTAGTTACTCTATTCTCCTGCTCTCCATCATTCATCAGTGTCCATGATTATCCCAATAACCTGGTCATCAGTGGTAGATTCCTGATTTAACAGGATCCATAAGCGTAACAGTGATGTCTATTTTTAAATTGCTCATGGATCATTTAATACTGCATATATAGATATTCTTCTCATTTTATACACTATACTTCCTTAACACTTTAATCTTGCCTCTATATTTTCTATATATGTAATAGGTGATTGAATTATATTTTGTTGTGTATTGCTAACAACCAAACTTGATGGTTTCCATAAGCATTCTATGTTGTAAAAAAAAATTTTTAAGTACATGCTGTATTATTCTTAGTTTTACCTAATTTTTTAAGAATTTTGCTTTTCCAAATACTGCCATTTTTTGTCCTATCAGTTATTTATTTTAAACAAAATGCAGTTCTGCTCTAGATCCCTGACCTTCTCAATTCATGTACCCTCCTAAAGGTGGAAAAAAAAAAAAAAAAAAAAAAACTTGTTATTACCTAGTTTGCTTTTCCACCTAAAGGCACTTCACACTCATCTGTCCTTTAACATATTATTTCCTTCCCAAAATTGTTTCCTTAACCTTCGATCTAAGTTTCAGTGAACAACACTGGAGTAATTCTGACAGCACACATGGGAAATTGGGAGTCATCTTTTGGTGGCCTTTCTCTGTCTATATATATTGAAAAGTTACTTAACACTGTCTGTTTCACATCCTAAATATCTGTTATCAATCTTATCCTCTCTGTATTTACTATTAGCACTTTTATTCAAGTCATATTTAATTTTTACCTGAAATTCAACAGATATGGTTCTTAACATACAGGGAGGTACATATTCCTTTATAATCTTTTCTCGGTGTTACTCTTTATCCATCTTATCTTCTTCACTTCCTCAATGTATTTTGTTATTCTAACCCTACAATGTTTGCACACAGTAAGTACTAGAAAGTGAGGACATCCTGAATCCTGTCATCCCTTTTTCCAAAGAATTCATGCAGATGACCATAACGCAATGAAAAGATGCTCAACATCACTGATTATTAGAGAAATACAAATTAAGACTCCAATATGGTATCACTTCACACCAGTCAGAATGGATATCATCAAAATGTCTACAAACAATAAATGCTAGAGTGGCTGTTGAGAAAAGAGAACCCTCCTGCACTGTTGGTGGGAATGTAAATTGGTACAGCCACTATGGAGAACAGTGTGTTGTGTTGTTGTTTAGTTGCTAAGCCATGCCCAACTGTTTTGTAACCCCATGGAGTGTAGCCAAAAAACTTTAATAGAGTGATTTAAAATCTTTATTTTCTGTATTCATTCTTTATGTGTCAATTGCTCTACCCCAGCTGTTTGACTTACAAGTTTTTCTTCAGCCATGTTCAATACCTTTGAATGATAAATCTGTAGTGAACAAGGGCTGAAAAGGTTTAAAATAATATTTTTTTATTGAAAAAGTAGAGTGGCACCATAGTTCAATATTTTAATAATAATCCTAGTACTCCTGAGTTTAGACATGTGCTTTTTATCTCATGTCATCCAAAAGAAGTTGAAATGGTTGTGTAGTGTTGGGCCTGTACAATTCAGTGTGTTGTGTTGTGTTTTGTTGTGTGTATGTATTCAGTCATATCCAGCTCTTTGCAGTCCCATGAACTGTAGCCCGCCAGGCTTCTCTTTCCTTGGAATTTTCCAGGCAAGAATACTGGAGTTGATTGCCATTTCCTCTTCCAGGGGATCTTCCCAACCCAGGGATCAAACCCTCCTCTCTTGTGTCTCTTGCATTGGCAGGAGGAGCCTGTTTCACTGTTTCACCTAGGAAGCCCAACAGTTCAGTAGCTTGCTTTAATATTTCTACTATTTCTACTCTTTTTTTTATGGAAGTCTATACTTTAAATTAATTTTTGAATTTTAAGCAGGAACTTACTGTGAGTGCAACAAATAGGAAGGCATTCTTCAAGCTCCCAATGGAATAAGCTCTGTTTGGTAATGCCTTTCTTTGCTAACTACATAAACTTAAACACTTGTTGCTAAGGGCTCTCTTGACATTGGGATTGGATTAGAGTTATTTGCCTTTGATGTTCTTTTCCTTAATCAGCCATGAGCTCCTTGAGTGCAGGAAGCATATTTTATTGCTCTCAAAATAAGTAAAAAGGGAGAAAATGTAGGAAGCAAGGGAATGGATTGAATAAAATAATCTCTGAATATTTTGTAACCATGTAATACATTATCTCAGATCTCATTTCTCCCTTTACTGACTGCTGATTATCTCTGTGTCTACCAAGACCCTATCTGGACTAATGTGTATCCTAGTATTTTTCCTTTTCTTTTCTTGCATTGTATCTACCATTTATCTCAACTAATGGATAATTTTATATGGTTTCTATTAAGATCTTAGTATTTAAAAAAATATGATAACACTAAGTATGGATCTCTGCCTTAACTCATTCAGACTACTGTAAAAAGGTACCATGTAATACTGTTCTTTGCAATATCAGATTTTACTTTTGTTACCAGGCACATCAGCAAATGAGTATTCTATCCATTTTGGCCCAGCCTCTTCATTCTGGGGATATTGGTAATTCTCCTCAGCTCTTCTCTTGTAGTGTATTGGATACTCATCTTTTGGTGTCATATCTTTTTGGCCTTTTATGTGGTTCTCATGGCAAGTATACTGGGGTGGTTTGCCATTCCCTCCTCCAGTGGATCATGTTTTGTCAGAACTCTGTCTGCTGTGACCTGTCCGTCTTGGGTGGCCCTGTGCAGCATGGCTCATAGCTTCACTGAGTTATACAAGCCCCTTCTCCACAACAAGGTAGTGATCCATGAAGGGGAAAGTGTTAGTCACTCAGTCATATCCAACTCTGTGCAAACCAATGGATGGTAGCCCACCAGGCTCCTCTGTCCATGGGATTCTCCAGGCAAGAATACTGGAGTGGGTTGCCATTCCTTTCTCTAGGGTATCTTCCTGACCCAGGAATTGAACCCAGGTTTCCTGCATTGTAATCAGATTCTTTACTGTATGAGTAGCCAACATGGTGTCACCTGCCAAAAATGTTTTAATCATGAGAAATGTTGGGCTGGATGAGCTACAAGCTGGAATCAAGATAGGTGGGAGAAACATTAACTTCAGGCATGTGGATGATATCACTCTAATGTCAGAAAGCAAAGAGGAACTAAAGAGCCTCTTGATGAGGGTGGGGGAGGAGTGAAACAGCTGGCTTAAGACTAAATGTTAAAAAACTAAGATCATGATATCCAGCCCCATTACTGCATGGCAAATAGAAGGGGAGAATGTGGAAGTAGTGACAGATTTCCTCTTCTTGGGCTCTAAAATCACTGCAGACAGTGTCTGCAGCCATGAAATCAGAAGACAACTGCTTCTTGGTAGGAAAGCAGTGGCAAACCTAGACAGTGTGTTGAAAAGAAAAGACATTACTCTGCCGACCAAGGTCCGTATAGTCAAGGTGATGGTCTTCCCAGTGGTCGTGTAAGGTTGTGAGGGCTGGACTGTAGAGAAGGCAGAATGCCAAAGAACTGAAACCTTCAAACTGTGGTGTTGGAGAAGACTCCTGAAAGTCCCTTGGACAGCAAGGAGATCAAACTAGTCAGTCTTAAGGAAGATCAACCCTGATTATTCACTGGAAGAACTGATACGGAAACTGAAGCTCCAGTATTTTGGTCATCTGATGCACACAGACAATTCATTGGAAAATTCCCTGATGCCAGGAAAGATAAAGGGCAGAAGTAGAAGAGGGTGTCAGAGAATGAGATGGCTGGATGGCATCACTAACTCAATGAATGTGAACTTGGGCAAACTCTAGGAGATGGTGAGGGACAGAGAGGACTGGCGTGCTGCAGTATGTAGGGTCACAGAGTCAGACACAACCAGGCAGCTGAACAACACAGTACCGTAGACGGGGTGGCTTATAAATGACAGAAATTCATTACTCACTGTTCTGGAGGCTGGAAGTCCAAAATCAGAGTGCCAGCATAATCCCCTCTGGTGAGAATCCTTTTCTGAGCTGCAGATTGCCAACTTCCCCTTTATCCTCACATGATGTACAGGGGCCTAGGGAGTTCTGTGACTCTCTTTTATAAAGACATCAATCCCAATACGAAGACTCTGACCTTATGACCTAATCATCTCCCAAAGGCCCCAGTCCCTCACACTGTCATATCAGGGGTTAGCATTTCAATGTATGAATTGTGAGCAAGAGGACACTAATGTTCAAGGCATACTAATCTCTAATTACAGAAATTAACTGTTCAGTTTGGAAAAATAAAGGCATTGGTTGTCAGTACCTCTCACAATCCTACTCTGATTACTATTTTCAGAAGGGATAAAGAACATGCTCACTAATTTTAGAAGCTAGTATAATATGGAGAGCTGTTAGAGTTTTTGACTTAAGGATTTTTTCAGTATGACTTTTGAGTAATTCACTCTGGTCATATAGGCAGTAGGCCTGAACATCGATGTTATAAAACTGGCAGAGAGTTTGCTATACAGGATAAATCCAGCCGTTGGAAAATTGTGTGGTCCTCATAGCTGCCTATCTGTTTCCTTATAAAGGCAAGGCCTGGAGCCTAGAAGATAACACAATTATTTTCCTTCCTCCTTAAATTATGTACACTTTCCAGTTTTGCTTTATTTTTTAATAATGTATTTCTCCAAGTCAGGGAGAGCACAGGCCTCAGTGTGTTGTAGAAGAATCATCCTCTTTTACCCACTTAGAATTTTCTGAACCTAATCAGCAAGGAGCCTGGTTATTGGCCCGTAAATGAATGACACACTCCAGGCTAAAGGCAAGCTAATTGCCAAGTTGAAATTCTATGTGTGCTTATACTGTGTATTCTTTTAAATTTTCCAAGTGACAATGGATCAGGTACAGTGGCTTCTGCTTCCATGTTTGAGATGCTTGACTAAACAAGAGGTAATCCCTCACCTTAGGCTACTGCATTATGCATCCCAGTTTGTTGCGCTGAGTATTTTTGACAGTTTTAACATTTGTTACTGGTGGTTGATCTTGGACTTTTTTGATCCATGAATCTGAATGGCCTGGCTTGTCCTCATGCTCATTTTTCCTTGACCAACAAAGCAGTCTAGGAGTCTGTCAGGATCTTAGCCAAAAGTCAGTTTCCACAAAAATAAATAAAAATAAATTTATTTTCCAAAAAATAAATATGTTTATGACTATGTTTAAAAAAGAAAAATACTTCTTTAGATGTAGTGGCACAAGACAATTATTCTCAGATGTTAATACAATTATAATTGTCATTATATGGGGGTAATTACACTGTCTCCCTTTAAAATATGTATATTATGCACATTTTTATACATAAAACCTTTATCTTTCTGGAATGAAGGCTGTTCTGTGTTCTGTGTTCTACTCTTGTGACTGGTTTTTTCTGTACCACTACATTCAATTTATTCTTAGCATTCTGTGTTGCTATTTGTTTTAGATAATTTGTGTTTTATAATAGTCATTGAAAAGTTAAGTAGATACCTAAGTGATTAAACCAGTAATAGGGTTTGTGTAGGGAAGTTAAAAGTATTTTCTCATCTAAGTTTTTGTAATGTATTCAATTTGTGAAAATATGAATTTTAATGTAGCAAAGATAAACATAAGTATATTTAAATAAATAATAGTTATGCCTTTTAAAGTCGCTATCTATTCACTTCATAATAGTAATTCAAGGGATCTATTTGAAAAAATATATTAAAAAATCTCGCAAAATCCATTATAGTAAAAGTGACAAGAACAAAATGCCCAAGCATAGAATAATTGTTAACACCGTGGTGGAGCAATCTAAAGAAATATTCCATGGCCATAGGAAACTGTGTGATTTCAAAATATCTGAGGAAGTAAAAAACATTATTTATATGGAAAAAAAAAAAAACAGAATATAACATTCAACTTAGGATACAGTCTAAATCAATGTTATTCATATGTTTTATCTCTTCCTTAACCAATATATTGTATATATGACCCTCATATGCACATAAATAAATAGCATATTAAAAATATTTTGAAGCAGTGTCATCCTGCTAATACAATGCGTATTGGCATTTTCCTTTTTTCCTCTAGTTTAGTGTTTTGAAAATTTTAAGTTGTGACTCATTAAAGTGATTTCTTTGCCAACAAGTAAGTTGTGACATGTAGTTAACCAAACACTGGTATAAACTGTGTAAATAATATATTTAAGACTATTCTAGAAGGAAATGCAATACAATATTAATATTTTTATATCTGAGCCACTTGGATTTGGGGCTTTTTTCCCCTTATTCTCTTCTGATTAAAAAAAAATATTGGCAGTAAAATATTTTGATACTACAACCATGACTCATTTTTCACTTGCCATAGTTTTTCATCAATTGTAAATGTGTTTTGTATTTAAAGTTTTAATTCCAATTTCCTTCTAGTTTTCAGTACGGTAGAGGTTAGACGTTAAATACCATAGTATTTTCTTAGGCATAGTAAATTAAAGGCAAGTAACTACTACATAAATGAATGAGTATATAAGTTATTAATGGCTTATAGCACTTAACCCACATTTATGAGGTAAATTTGAGATTTTCTTCTTTTATTCATTTTACTGCAGAGTAGCATACAGAAATGGGAGTTAATGTAGTCAAATATAATGACATTTTTGTATTCTACACAAATTCCTGCCCAAAATATGTGTTCAGTGTTAGGACAGACTTATGTTTTAGAGCTAATATGGAAAATGCCATCTTTCCGAAAAAGTGTAGATGTTGAATCCAAAGCAGGATAGTATGAGTCCTGGCTATGTGACTGCCTCCATGTGTCACTGGAGAATTTATTGATCTTATTGAGCTTCTGTTTCCTCTGTTGTAAAATGAAAATAATATTTGTCTCATAACCTTTTGAATAATTAATGTAACTAATACATACAAAATGTCCAGGTTCATTCCTACCATATAAATTAAGTTATATCTTTTCCTCTCGCCCAGCTACTTGAATAGTATTTTTAAATATAATAACTGGTATTTAATTAAAATATAAAAACATAACTGTTTAAATCTAGATTTTTATATCAACCCATATCTTAGGTTCAACAACACATAGAGTGGAGTTTTAAATATAAATACATGAAGTATAAAAATAAAAATGGCCGTGACCCCACAGAAACATAATTAGGAAAATGTGTACAGTTATATGTCTGTGGGGTACAAAGTATTTCAGAACCAAAAGCAGTAGGTTGAATGTAAATCATCAGATAGAATTATCCTTATGAAAAGTGAATATTCATGTATATTTCTGAAGTTTGAGGTCACAAGAATAAGAATGTTCTATGAGCTCAACCCTACATTCCCTACGATTCTCACTGAGGAAGTAGGATTGTTACCATTATAGTGTTTTGTTGTTTGTTCCTTTGTTCTTTTTCAGAATTTACCAAGAAAGTGAAGTCATTTTGTGTACTTGTTGGTAGGTCACCCCAGGTGTTGATTTCTGGACTCGGCCCATTGATAGATTAAAGACTCTCTGGATCCTCTGTCTCCTAACCTGTTAGTATCCAGGAGATATTTCCCTCATTACTTCTTCTCATACCTAGAATCACACTATTAAAATTATTGATGGCATACAGAACTATATTTTTGATCAATTATTTCAGGTCACCTAGTCATTATTAATAGCACCCCACTCCAATACTCTTGCCTGGAAAATCCCATGGATGGAGGAGCCTGGTGGGCTGCAGTCCATGAGGTTGCTAAGAGTCAGACACGACTGAGCAACTTCACTTTCACTTTTCACTTTCATGCATTGGAGAAGGAAATGACAACCCACTCCGTGTTCTTGCCTGGAGAATCCCAAGGACAGGGGAGCCTTGTGGGCTGTCGTCTATGGGGTCGCACAGAGTCGGACATGACAGAAGTGACTTAGCAGCAGCAGCAGTAGTCATTATTACATTTGTTGAAGGGTTGGTCACATACTGTAAGAGATAACAATCTTATAGATATAAGTAATGTAGCTAGTAAAATTGATAGTCATAGTGTAGCAGAGACACAAGTATAAACAATTTTCGAAACAAAGGATGTCACAGTCATCAGCAGTTCTGGCCCTCCAAATGTGAATTTCTGAGCCAGGAGGGTGCCTAGGAAAAACAATGCCTTTGATACAGTGGCTCTCAGGATGCTGCCACTCCTTATGGTGAGCAAGGAACTAAGGATGTGAAAAATCAAATTGTAAGATGTTGGCCCCAGATAGCTGAGATTCATATGAAAGAATGATTACAGTAAGCCTGGACTCTTGCCTGTTCCCACACATAGAAAATGGGATTTCCCTGGTGGCTCAGAAGTAATCTACCTGCAATGCAGGAAACGCAAGAGACTTGGGTTTGATCCCTCAGTTGGAAAGATCCCTTGGAGAACGAAATGGAAATTTACTCCAGTATTCTAGCTGGGAAAATCCCACAAACAAGAGGATCCTGGCAGGCTACAGTCTACAGGGGGGAAAGAGTTGGGCACACCTGCGCATATACATAGAAAAGCACTGAATTCCTTAACTAAAGCTATCTGGTTTTCCTGAATTAACAATAATCTTTTGATGTTTTGACTGCCCATCCCTTGTTGAAAAATTCTGTATAGCCAGACTCTTGCCCCTACCTCCTCAGAAAAGTTGTATCAGGGTCACTTGAGATGCTATCTCCCAGGCTTGAAGTCCTAAAAATTCCCACCAAAATAACTCTCAACTTTAAAAAGGAAGAAAGAAACTGAAGTCATTTCACCAGAGCTCATGACAAATGTGCAAAATAAGCATTGAAAATAAATGTTGAAGAGATAATTTAATAAAATAATAATATAATATTTATTTAATACTGATCTCTATGCATATCCAAAACAGGAATGACAAAGTGTGCCCTGTGTTAACTGAGAATAGTTAAAGATATTGTATAATTAGCAAACCAGAAAAGGAAATAAAAACGTGGTACTGAATTCACTTTAAATCAGAACTGGTCAAAATAGTTGTGAAACTCCAACACAAAACATGCAAAAAAAAAAAAAGCAAAACAGCAAAAATGGCTGTCTGAGGAGGCTTTACAAATAGCTGTGAAAAGAAGAGAAGCAAAAAGCAAAGGAGAAAAGGAAAGATATATGCATTTGAATGCAGAGTTCCAAAGAATAGCAAGGAGAGATAAGAAGCCTTCCTCAGTGATCAGTGCAAAGAAATAGAGGAAAACAATAGAATGGGAAAGACTTAGAGATCTCTTCAAGAAAAACAGGGATATCAAGGGAATATTTCATGCAATGATGGGCTCCATAAAGGACAGAAATGGTATGGACCTAGAAGCAGAAGATATAAAGAAGAGGTGGCAGGAATACACAGAAGAACTGTACAAAAAATTTCTACATCTTATGAAAAATGGAGACACACTGAAAGGTATTAAGCAAAGGGTTCACGTGATTCGTTTTACACTGCAGGAAAGAGAGGCAGTAGACAAAGATCTGTGGCAATTTTTGGGGACTACTGAAGTGATGCTGACAGAGGTGATGAAGGTCAAAGGCAATAATAAGGGAGATACAGGAAAAGGAAAAATACTAAGAAGAAAAATTTGATAGAGCTTGGTAATTGATTATATTTGCAGTAAAGATAAAAGTGTGGGATACCTCTCATATTTCTGACTTCATACTTAATTTCCCTGCATTTGATTACTTTATCTGTAAAATACTTAAGCCAAGTACCTGATAAAAAGGTCTTCTAAAAGCTCTGCTTTTCTTAAAAGGGTTTTTCATTCAACTCTTATGTTCAAACATATTTGTGGAGCAAATTATTTTATATATTTTTCATAAAAGAAACAGTGAGCATATAACATTCTAAATATGAGCCCAACTGAAGTAAAAATAAAAAGCAGTAAAGATTTTGTGGTTTATGATAATGTTTGATGAAATATATGAAAAATTACAATTGATATTCACAGCCTAAATAGCTTTAGCTGCATTCCTAGAGGAAAAACACTTGCTTTCTTGAAACTGTTTGAACTCTGAGATTCAGAGAACAAATTAATTTTGTAGTATTAGGTAAAATCTCACTCAGATGACCACGATGTTGTCTGTGTTTTTCAGTATTAGATATACCTATGTTATACCTATTTATAACAGGAAATCATTAAGAGGTCCTAAGATTTACTTAGAGAAAACTGATGCAATTTATAAAATTCTAGTTGTAGACATTTTGAAAAATATGAAAGCTTACCCTTCATCCTTCCCTCTTGTAGTCACTCTATTAGAATTTTGATTTGCATATTGAGGATTTCTATTTAGCCATAGGTGCATGAATTTTCTAAATCTAATGATGTTTTATTAAAAGATATATACAAAATATTGAATCCTAAAAGCTGGTTATATAGTAAACAATTTTTTACATCAATTGTCATTTCCCTTATTTATGATAGATAATTGCTACCTACTTTAAAAAGTAATATTTTAAAAATATATTGTGAAGAGTCAAATAGTTAAGGCCACCAGAGTTGTATGTATGTATGTGTGTGTATATATATATATATATATATATATATATATTGTAAAACCGAGAAACAAGAGTATATCTATATTCCTTGACAAACTGAACATTTTCTGGTCAGCTAGGATTTTCTGGAAATTTTCTCTACAGTAGAATGTGGCTCACATTTTATTGATTGTGGTATGAACTTAGCAGTTGCTATGTAATATGCAGTATTACATATAAGTGACAGAATAAAAAGAAAGTATTGTTAAGAAAATGGTTTATTTAGCAAGGTGTAAATTCTAAGTCCAACTTGTATTCTTAAGTTAAAGTGAGATACTATAAACAGTAAGACATGATAATGAAAACTTATTTTTATGATTCTAACGGTCTATATCTTATTGATGTTCTAAGCTACTGAATTTTTTTCAGATGAGCAGAACCTATTTTGTATCAGTGAAAATTTTCCTTTTAGCTTTGGATAGTTAAAATCAATATTTGACTCAATTTTTATGGTAAGAGAAGGCCAACTCCTTACAGATATTCTAGTCTCTGAGGTAAATAATACATTCTAGTTTTTTCAATTTTGTCTCTTTTTGAAAAGTGGGATGGTCAATGAACCAATAAGAATGGTACACACACACACACACACACACACACACACACACCATCATCTAAATTGTTAACATTAGATTAATGACACCAATGAGAAGGACTTGAAAATGTGAGTTTCTTTAACTGCTATTGATGTGGTTGATAGCAGGGTTTTTTTTTAATTTTTATTTTTACTTTATTTTACTTTATAATACTGTATTGGTTTTGCCATACATTGACATGAATCCACCACGGGTGTACATACATTCCCAAACATGAACCCCACCTCCCACCTCCCTCCCCATAACATCTATCTGGGTCATCCCCGTGCACCAGCCCCAAGCATGCTGTATCCTGCCTCGCACATAGACTGGCGATTTGTTTCTTATGTGATAGTATACATGTTTCAATGCCATTCTCCCAAATCATCCCACCCTCTCCCTCTCCCTCTGAGTCCAAAAGTCCGCTCTACACATCTGTGTCTCTTTTGCTGTCTTGCATACAGGGTCATCATTGCCATCTTTCTAAATTCCATCTGGTCCCATCACTTCATGGGAAATAGATGGGGAAACAGTGGAAACAGTGTCAGACTTTATTTTTTGGGGCTCCAAAATCACTGTAGATGGTGACTGCAGCCATGAAATTAAAAGATGCTTACTGCTTGGAAGAAAAGATATGAGCAACCTAGATAGCATTCAAAAGCAGGGACATTACTTTGCTGACTAACGTCCTTCTAGTCAAGGCTATGGTTTTTCCTGTGGTCATGTATGGATGTGAGAGTTGGACTGTGAGAAGGCTGAGCGCCAAAGAATTGGTGCTTTTGAACTGTGGTGTTGGAGAAGACTCTTGAGAGTCCCTTGGCCTGCAAGGAGATCCAACCAGTCCATTCTGAAGGACATCAATCCTGGGATTTCTTTGGAGGGAATGATGCTAAAGCTGAAACTCCAGTACTTTGGCCACCTCATGCGAAGAGTTGACTCACTGGAAAAGACTCTGATGCTGGGAGGAATTGGGGGCAGTAGAAGGGGACGACCGAGGATGAGATGGCTGGATGGCACCACGGACTCAATGGACATGAGTCTGAGTGAACTCTGGGAGATGGTGATGGACAGGGAGGCCTGGCGTGCTGCGATTCATGGGGTCGCAAAGAGTCAGACACGATTGAGCGACTGAACTGAACTGAACTGATACTGTATTGGTGTTTTTCTTTCTGGATTACTTCACTCTGTCTAATCGGCTCCAGTTTCATCCATCTCAACAGAACTGATTCAAATGTATTCTTTTTAATGGTACATATTCTGTTGTGTATATGTACGACAGCTTTCTTATCGATTCATCTGCTGATGGACATCTAGGTTGTTTCCATGTCCTGGCTATTATAAACAATGCTGCGATGAACATTGGGGTACATGTGTCTCTTTCAATTCTGGTTTCCTCGGTGTGTATGCCCAGCAGTGGGATTGCTGGGTCATAAGGCAGTTCTATTTCCTGATTTTTAAGGAATCTCCACACTGTTCTCCATAGTGGCTGTACTAGTTTGCATTCCCACCAACAGTGTAGGAAGTTTCCCTTTTCTCCACACCCTCTCTAGCATTTATTGTTTGCAGACTTTTGGATCGCAGACATTCTGACTGGTGTGAAGTGGTACCTCATTGTAGTTTTGATTTGCATTTCTCTGATAATGAGTGATGTTGAGCATCTTTTCATGTGTTTGTTAGCCATCCATATGTCTTCCTTGGAGAAATGTCTATTTAGTTCTTTGGCCCATTTTTTGATTGGGTCATTTATTTTTCTGGAATCGAACTGCAGGAGTTGCTTGTATATTTTTGAGATTTGTTCTTTGTCAGTTGCTTCATTTGCTATTATTTTATCCCATTCAGAAGGCTGTCTTTTCACCTTACTTATAGTTTCCTTTGTTGTGCAGAAGCTTTTCATTTTAATTAGACCAAATTTGTTTATTTTTGCTTTTATTTCCAGAATTCTGGGGGGTGGATCATAGAGGATCCTGCTGTGATTTATGTCGGAGAGTGTTTTGCCTATGTTCTCCTCTAGGAGTTTTATAGTTTCTGGTCTTACATTTAGATCTTTAATCCATTTTGAGTTTATTTTTGTGTGCAGTGTTAGAAAGTGATCTAGTTTCATTCTTTTACAAGTGGTTGACCAGTTTTCCCACCACCACTTGTTAAAGAGATTGTCTTTACTCCATTGCATATTCTTGCCTCCTTTGTCAAAGATAAGGTGTCCATATGTGTGTGGATTTATCTCTCAGCTTTCTGTTTTGTTCCATTGATCTATATTTCTGTCTTTGTGCCAGTACCATACTATCTTGATGACTGTGGCTTTTTAGTAAAGCCTGAAGTCAGGCAAGTTGATTCCTCCAGTTCCATTCTTCTTTCTCAAGATTGCTTTGGCTATTTGAGGTTTTTTGTATTTCCATACAAATCTTGAAATTATTTGTTCTAGTTCTGTGAAAAATATCGCTGGTAGCTTGATAGGGATTGCATTGAATTTGTAGATTGCTTTGCATAGTATACTCATTTTCACTATATTGATTCTTCTGATCCATGAACATGGTATATTTCTCCATCTGTTAGTGTCCTCTTTGATTTCTTTCATCAGTGTTTTATAGTTTTCTAAATATAGGTCTTTAGTTTCTTTAGGTGGATATATTCCTAAGTATTTTATTCTTTTTGTTGCAATGGTGAATGGAATTGTTTCCTTAATTTCTTTTTCTACTTTCTCATTATTAGTGTATAGGAATGCAAGGGATTTCTGTGTGTTGATTTTATATCCTGCAACTTTATTATATTCATTGATTAGCTCTAGTAATTTTCTGGTGGAGTCTTTAGGGTTTTCTATGTAGAGGATCATGTCATCTGCAAACAGTGAGAGTTTTACTTCTTCTTTTCCAATTTGGATTCCTTTTATTTCTTTTTCTGCTCTGATTGCTGTGGCCAAAACTCCCAGAACTACGTTGAATAGTAGCAGTGAAAGTGGGCACCCTTGTCTTGTTCCTGACTTTAGGGGAAATGCTTTCAATTTTTCACCATTGAGGATAATGTTTGCTGTGGGTTTGTCATATATAGCTTTTATTGTGTTGAGGTATGTTCCACAGCAATACAGGCATACCTCAAGAAACAAGAAAAAAGTCAAATAAATAACCTAATTCTACACCTAAAGCAACGAGAAAAGGAAGAAATGGAGAACCCCAGAGTTAGTAGAAGGAAAGAAATCTTAAAAATTATGGCAGAAATAAATGCAAAAGAAACAAAAGAGACCATAGCAAAAATAAACAAAGCCAAAAGCTGGTTCTTTGAAAGGATAAATAAAATTGACAAACCATTAGCCAGACTCATCAAGAAACAAAGAGAGAAAATCAAATCAATAAAATTAGAAATGAAAATGGAGAGATCACAAGAGACAACACAGAAATACAAAGAATTGTAAGAGACTACTATCAGCAATTATATGCCAATAAAATGGACAACATGGAAGAAATGGACAAATTCTTAGAAAACTACAACATTCCAAAACTGAACCAGGAAGAAATAGAAAATCTTAACAGACCCATCAGAAGCACGGAAATTGAAACTGTAATCAGAAATCTTCCAGCAAACAAAAGCCCAGGTCCCGATGGCTTCACAGCTGAATTCTACCAAAAATTTCAAGAAGAGCTAACACCTATCCTACTCAAACTCTTCCAGAAAATTGCAGAGGAAGATAAACTTCCAAACTCATTCTATGAGGCCACCATCACCCTAATACCAAAACCTGACAAAGACGCCACAAAAAAAGAAAACTACAGGCCAATATCACTGATGAACATAGATGCAAAAATCCTCAACAAAATTCTAGCAATCAGAATTCAACAACACATTAAAAAGATCATACACCATGACCAAGTGGGCTTTATCCCAGGGATGCAAGGATTCTTCAATATCCGCAAATCAATGTAATTCACCACATTAACAAATTGAAAAATAAAAGCCATATGATTAACTCAATAGATGCAGAGAAGGCCTTTGACAAAATTCAACAAAGCAGAAATAGAAGGAACATACCTCAACATAATTTTTATTGTTTTTAAAATAGAATTACTTTAAACCATTCCAGTGTTAACTCAGTCTTCTATTTTAAATAAATTTCCAGCAGGTGATTTTATATTTTAATAAAATTTAATTCCATGTTCAAACATTTTGACATTAAAAAATCTTTTTTCCATTTCATTTGGAATGCACAAAATATTACTATGAGATACTTATTTCAGATAACATTTTTAAGGGATTTATTTTAATCCCAGCACGTGAAATAATTAACCATTTATATAATGAAAAATAAATTGTCACTAATTGTAATCAGCATTGAGTACTTCTGTGACTATTTAAAAGTATCTGAAAAGGAGAAGAAAAAAGAGAAGGAAACTAAATCTATTTGAAATTTTTTCTATATGCTGTATATGGTGATAGATTCTCTGCAAATACTATATAAATTTATTCCTTACAACATTTTATAGGCAGTTTTTAAAGATAATCATTTTAAAGATGAAGTAATCAAATGCAGGGAAATTAAGTATGAAGTCAGAAATATGAGAGGCATCCCACACTCTTCTCTTTACTGCAAATATAATCAATTACCAAGCTCTATCAAATTTTTCTTAGCATTTTTCCTTTTCTGTATCTCCCCTTTGACCTTCATCACCTCTGTCCACATCACTGTAATAGTCCCCAGAAATTGCCACAGATCTTTGTCTACTGCCTTTCTTTTCCTGCAGTGTAAAATGAATCACGTGAATCCTTTGCTTAATACCCTTCAGTGTGTCTCCCTTTTTCATAAGATGTAGTCTGAAACTCTTGGCAGGCTCTACAAGATTTTCTGCAATCTGGTACCTGCTCATCACTCATAGTTTATTTTCACAGCACTCTCATTTTATTCCTCTCCCAGACTTCAGATTTCTCAGCCATCCCAAGATAATTGTAGTTTCCAGTCTATTTTCTTCTGCTTTACATTTAAATATTTTCTCACCTGTCTCTCTCTGACTTAAGCTCTCCAACCACTGAGTCCCAATCATTACCCTAACTGTCTTCTGTAAGCTAGTGATAACATCACTTTCTTCATGAAGCATTTTCTAACTTGTTATCCCTGATCTCCAATAGCTCTTACATGTCAACTGACATTTCCACACACATATTTCTGTTGAGGCCACCTAAGTTTTGTATAAGTTTCAGCTTACATGGTTTCCATGGATTCAGTTCAGTTCAATCACTCAGTTGTGTCCAACTTTTTGCGACCCCATGAATTGCAGCATGCCAGGCGCTCCTGTCCATCACCACCTCCTGGAGTTCACCCAAACTCATGTCCATCAAGTCGGTGATGCCATCCAGCCATCTCATCCTGTCGTCCCCTTCTCCTCCTTCCCCCAATCCCTCCCAGCATCAGAGTCTTTTCCAATGAGTCAACTCGTCGCATGAGGTGGCCAAAGTACTGGAGTTTCATCTTCAGCATCAGTCCTTCCAAAGAACACCCAGGACTGGTCTCCTTTAGAATGGACTGGTTGGATCTCCTTGTAGTTCAAGGGACTCTCAAGAGTCTTCTCCGACACCACGTTTCAAAAGCATCAATTCTTTGGTGCTCAGCTTTCTTCACAGTCCGACTCTCACGTCCATACATGACCACTGGAAGAACCATAGCCTTGACTAGACGGACCTCTGTTGGCAAAGTAATGTCTTTGTTTTTTAATATGTATCTAGGTTGGTCATAACTTTTCTTCCAAGGAGTAAGCGTCTTTTAATTTCATGGCTGCAGTCACCATCTACAGTGATTTTGGAGCCCCCAAAAATAAAGTCTGACACTGTTTCCACTGTTTCTCCATCTAATTCCCATGAAGTGATGGGACCAGATGCCATGATCTTCGTTTTCTGAATGTTGAGCTTTAAGCCAACTTTTTCACTCTCCTCTTTCACTTTCATCAAGAAGCTTTTGAGGGCATGTTATATTTTATGTGCAACTATTATAAATAGTACAGTTATTGTGACATAGCAGACAATTCTATTTTTGTTGTAAAATATTGTTGGAGGAAAGGAAGAGTTAGATCAAAAGAACGTTTGAATGGTCATGGTCAGCAATGGCCTAGAAGGGAACTAATTTGGAGTCAATTCAGGGTATCTTGACAGTTATCATTTATTAACCTTCTTTTAGAGTTTTGTAATTAATGTGACTCAACTTCAGTTGTTCTATATATGTGTGTGTGCACATGTGTTCATATATGTGTATTTTATAGGTTTCAAATTTCCAATAGATTAAGTCTGGTTTGGTTACACTTAGTAAGGCTTGTACAACTGAATTAATGACAATAACAGGTTCATGAAATTCACTTGACCAAAAGTTCCCATTCATAGTGAAGGAACATTATTGAGAGCCAGGCCATCACCTTACATATTGTCTACTAGCAAATCCAGTGTATTTTAGCCCAACTAGATAGTCGTCTGGTGCTAGTGGTTAAGAACCTGCCTGGCAATGCAGGAAATGCAAGTGACTCAGATTTGATCCCTGGGTTGGAAAGATTCCCTTGGAGTAGGAAATGGCAACCTACTCCAGTATATCTTGCCTGGAAAATTTCATGGACAGAGGAACCTGGTGGGCTACAGTCCACTGGAACACAAGTGAAGTGTGAAGTGAAAGCTGTTCAGTCATGTCTAACTCTTTGTGACCCCATGGACTTTAGCCTACCAGTCTCCTCTATCCATGGAATTTTCTAGGCAAAAATACTGGAGTGGGTCGTCATTCCTTTCTCCAGGGGATCTTCCCAACCCAGGGATCAAACTCAGGTCTCTTCCATTTCAGGAAGATTATTTCCCATCTGAGCCATCAAGGAAGCCCACAAAGAAGGCCACAAAGAGTCGGATATGACTGAGCACAGACACACAAGAACAAACAACATAGAAAATGTTTGCCAGCAGAAAAATGGTAAATCTAGAAGCATAAAAGCACTAAAGTATCTGATACTTTAGGAGCCAAAACAACAAGAAAAAAATAATCAACAATATCTTCAAAACTCCTTGACCTTAAATTATGTGTGTAACTACAATGACTACAATTATGAAGTGTTTCATTCCAAAAGAAAGTAGTAATGATAAGGTAAATATTTTGTATTGCGATTACAATCTTTTGCCAGGCCAATATGGAAACAATGGATATATTAAGTACTGACCAAAAATATCATAGGCTTATCATCTTTTTCCTTTTTTCTTAATTAAAGTGAATGATATTACCTTCCATTTTGTTTATAATTAAGAAAATATTAAGCCATTCTTAATACCTTCTCTTTTTCTCCATTGTACATTTAGTTTCTCACTCAATTCTAATAATTATGGCTAAGTAAAATCTCTAAAAATTTTCGTTTTGCCCATGTCCACTGCAATATGTTACTTCAAGTTACCATCACTTTTCAACTAGTTTGAATTAGCCTCCTAACTTATCACTAACTAGTTTAAATCATCCATGCTATCATTCTTGTTTTCGATTTATTCTTCATACTTCATCTAGAGGGAACTTTTGAAAACACAAATCTAAGCATGCCCCCATCCCATCTGATATCTTTCGATAGGATCCCATAACTGTACCCTATCTCCAGCTTCATCTGACGTCTGGCTTAGCCAAGTCAAACTCCTCTTGCAGCTTTTTTTTTTGTATTTGGCCTCTCTCCTTATTGTTGGGATTGTTCTCTATATCTGGAATTCTTTTTCATTACTATTTGACTTAATGAGTTTCTACTTATCCTTACGTTCTCAGCTCAGGCTAATTTCCTTAGAGAACACTTCCTTGGTCACCCTGCTAGGTCACATCCTGATACTTTACTTACTAACTACTCTCATTCTTGGTATTATCCTACTTTCCCAAGAATTTGTCACAGAACCAGTTTTACTTTTCTTAATTTGATGATTGGGTTAGTATCTCTTTACTACACTACTTTAAGGTCTATGAAAGTAAGGATGTATATGTGCGTTTTTGTTTATAAGGTATCTGCCACATGGCAACAGTAGGTGTTTGTTGAATGAATGTATAAATGATAGCTCACTAAAATGCTACAGATCTCTGAATAGCAGGGTTTTGCATTATTTTTTATGGTCTGGTATATTTTTATAATTTATTATTGAATTTTTTAAAATAAAAACAAAAACTTTTTCAAAGATGATTTGAATGCATTATTTTCCTTTTCTATTATGTTTTTGTTTTACAATATATGTGCACAATAATGCTTCTACTTTTTATGTCTATTAAAGACAGTTATTGATTGATAATGCTAAGATTTAATTTTAACTTCACTTATGAATAGATAGACTTCTGCTTGTTTAACCAAATAAAAATAAAGATGTCCCATTCAGTGGTTATTCAAACTAGTCTAGGAACACAGTCTTATGATTTACATGAAAAAAAAAAGGGGGCACTTTCTCCTGTCAATAGAGTTGATGTACCCTAATTCTAACCCTAACCAGACTGTAAGTTTCTCTGTCAGAGACCATGAATTTAACACATTTTACCCTCAAAGACCCAGAAGAATTCTAGACTTTAAGTAGGTAGTCAATAAATAATTTACTTTATTTTTCTTTCCACATTCATGCTTCCTTGGCTGTTTTAGATTACTTATCTGCCATTTCTGCAGCAACCTTTTATGCTAGTTCACTGATCCAGAATATTTAAATGTGTCCATATACTGTTTATTTTATGCTTTTCCTGGCTTTTACAGCGTATGAGAATGCAACACAACCAGAGAAATATTTGGTGAATTGAAAATTAAAACGTTTATGTTAGATTCTCTTGCAGAATATTTACATTTGGATTTATATACAGGTATTAAAATAATGTAAATGTGAAGTGAGAACTGTGATATTTCCAGTAACTTAGAATATATCAATACAGCAGAATAAACTAATACAATTAAATGTATTTGATCTCTTCTATGAAGCAGATTCTAATAAACTGCTATGTATCATCTTCATTCTCTTTTTTGCCCTTCAACTTCTGTCAATGATGCTTAAGTTGAACTCACAGGCTCTTTGTGCAATTAAAATGTTTTCACGAAAGAGATAGGGTACTCCTTGCTAGAATGATTGAGGAAAATTATGTGGGGGAAGATGTTGGTTAAACTTTTTATATTTATAGCCAACTAGTCTTTGAGTCTACCTCTTGCTTTCCCCCAAGCATCAGAAGAATATTAAAGCAGGATTTAAAGTTTCTCAGCTCCTTCTGAGTCATTCAAAGTATCTGATGCTGAGGACACAATAGTTTTGCAGCAGCAATTCCTATCAATTCATTAAAAAAAAAAAAACAGTGAGAAATCTCACTGGTAAAAATATGATATTGGGAATGGGATATGGCAGAAGGCAGAGGCATACACCCTTCTGCCTCTTCCCTCTTCTTTAGCACATATTTTAAAATCCAAAGAGAGAACAAAAATATTCACCTTGGCCAAAATAGTGTATGAGCAATGACACAGAGATGTGGAGGTAAGCTTGAGTAGTTCAAAACTGCCAACTGGGGACCTTGCTTGTACACCTTGCTTGTACTCCTTGAAATCATCATCAAATAATTATCAATTAAGGCAGGATGCGTTAAGGAGGTAAATGACTGATGACATGATCAGAATAGTAACTTTCAATTGCATAGTTGCATATAGTTTATATAGTTCTTTCAAATTCATTATATATTTTAAGTCTCATCACAACTCAAGATTATATTATTAAAATTCAAAAGATCCAGAAATAGAACTTGAGTTTTCAAATCTAAGTTCAGTAAGCATCCCACTATGGAATGGTGAATCCTTCTCCCCACCCCCTCTCTCCCCTTCCCCTCTCCTCCTCCTCCTGCTGACAACCACATTACTTATATTAGATATGACAGTATGAATGAAGTCATGGAAAAGATGTGGTTAAGGGTGGATTACTTCATTTCTTCACTACCCACTCAGCTTCCATTAACCTGGTAACGTGTGACTCTAACTTTTATGAGAATAACTCTATAAATAATCTCACACATGCTCACAAAATTCTTTTAAAGTTTGATACAGAATACTTAATGTGAACACACTTTATAAACCCCCTGTTGTACACAAGTTTCAAGTTATTTTATTTAAACGTTATTTATTTTTTCAAAGAAAATGAATGTAATACTAATTCCATGTAATATGTAAACATTTCAAATGATGAAAGAAAAGTGAGTCACTCTTTTCTTTAGAGAAAACAGCAACAAAAAAGATCACCTTTCACAGATAAAGTTTGCTTTAACTTGGCTTAATATCTCGCACCATCACTATAGTCTCCTTTTTGCTCTTAATATCATTGCTGAATATGGTTATGAGTGGTAATGGTCTTTTCTGCATCATGCAGGAAGAGCTCCAGCAATAGACAGTAATCAATTTTCTTCTTGCATTTTCCTTTTCTTTCCTGGGACCTAACAGTTACTTTTGGAGAAGGTGATGTCACCCCCACTCCAGTACTCTTGCCTGGAAAATCCCATGGACAGAGGAGCCTGGTAGGCTGCAGTCCATGGGGTTGTGAAGAGTTGGGCACAACTGAGCAACTTCACTATCACTTTTCACTTTCATGCATTGGAGAAGGAAATGGCAACCCTCTCCAGTGTTCTTGCCTGGAGAATCCCAGGGATGGCGGAGCCTGGTGGGCTGCCGTCTATGGGGTCGCACAGAGTTTGAAACAACTGAAGTGACTTAGTAGCAGCAGCAGCAGCAGCAACAGTTACTTTAGAACAAAATTTGTTCAAGTATATTTCCCTATTAATTAGCTTAGAAAGAGTTTCTGTCACTAGGAAGAAGAATAAGCCATGTGCTCCACATTTGCTATGTCTTCACCTTTGTTATATGTTTCTGCTGTTCATAGTCTCATGATACTTAGCATATGAGGAGTTCAAAATTGTATAATGAAGAGAAAGAATGATACTCCTGTTTTGTTTTTTTTCCCCCCCAAAACAATATATCCTTTTAGTAGAATAGAAAAAGGGTGATTACTAATCTGATTGCTTTAAAGGGCACACACATACACATAAATCACTGGAATAAGAAAAAGAAATGAACCTTCTTTAATTATGGTAAAGCAAGACTACTGTTAAAAGCCTTTTATTTTTAATTTTTGTATAAGTAACATTTATCCTTTGAGGTGAAGACAATTCATCTCATTGGCTTTGAAAGTGAAAACAGTTACTTTTTTAGATTAAGCCTGTAACCATAAGGCTATATTAGAGTTTGTTGGTCTGTTGATATTCAGTAGGGTTTCTGATTATGCTGTGATAATAACTTGATTTAATAATAATAAACAAAAATAGATAGAAAAAAAGAAATGTGGAAAAAGAAGAAAAGAAATAGATAATGTGGTTGTCTTCAAATGCTTCAAAACAGAGCTCTTCCCACTGACATATATCAGACCTTGGGGACCAAACCCTGCCAGCCACTGTGTGGTCTCCTTTGATACTTAGAACTGCCCAAAATACCTTATTCAATTCATTAGATGACTTCATTTCAGAAATCATGGTTTTTACTGACGTTTGAAAGCAAAGAAGCCCGGAACTGACTTTACAAAGAGATGAAATGGTTTATGCAAGAATAGCTCAAAAGGAATGCAAAAGGTTTTGGATCCCTAGAGGCTTCAGAGATGGCAGTGCATGAATAGTTTGTGTTTATATCTACCTGGATTAAAGCTTATAAACAAGTGAGAAACTTCAGCAAATTATCTCAAGTCACAGTGACTGATTCTCTGAGATATAATAATACTTTGTTAAGGCAAATCAATGAATGCTTATTTAGCACCTAACTATATACAAGGCATGCCATTTTATGTGTAAATCTGTGTTTACTGTTTCTTCACAATGGATACCAGCATATTCAGCTTGGATGCAAGCATTATTCCTGATCCAAGTGAACTTGATGTCATATGAATCCACAGTTGTGAAGTTAAGACCAACACACAGAGAAAGAAACTGCTGCTGCAATTGCTAAGATCACAAAACTGTTCTGACGTTTTGGTCATAGAGAGAAACACTTACACCATTTCCATAATTGGGTATGATTAAACAAACAGGTTGTGCATTTGTAATTAAGCATGCACACTGAGAACACAAAGTACTCAATCACCTGTGTGCTCATTGTAAGCCTCTTAACATTCCAAATGTCTCCTGAGATCCATTGCCCTTTTAACTAAGAGTAAAGCCACCTGTTTCCCCTGAGAAGGCTAGTATGTCTGAAATAACTAATTGTTTGCTTTTGGGCTAAATGCCTCTATGCTTGCTGGTTTATCTATTGATTGTGCTTTAGTTTATGACTGCTTTTCCCTGAGATTTCCCCCAAGGATTATAATCTATTGAGCATTTATTCAGCATACCTGATGCCACTAACCCTTTGGGTTTCCTGAGTGGCTTTTGACATTGTGTTCATTTTAAGAAATTACCAGAATATGTGCACAAGGGATATGAAGTTAAACAGCCTGTCAATTCCTTTATTCATGTGCTGTCTTAAAATAAATGGCATAATATGTTAAAATAGTTTCTTTAAAATTATAAAAGTGAATTTTTATAAGATGCAACAAATTTAGCAATACAAAAAAATGTAGAGTAAAACTTAATTTCAAGACTTCCAGTCTGAACATGGCAGGAGAGACATAATAATTTCCCTCTTTTTCCACATGTCATGCATACAAAAGCATCATGGAAAATAGGAAAAGAAAAAAAAAACATATTCACTGAAATCCATAGGCATATATCATTTAGAGACTAGCCTAGAAGCTATGACTCTCACAAATTCTATGTGAAATGTAATGCAACAGAAGCCCATCGAGGGGAAGTGAACACAGTGACAATAAAACTGTCCAGGAAACGCTAGTAAAAATAAACTTTCATGAAGGCATTATGCACAGCCAGAATTGGAGCATCCTGTAACTTGCATCAAACAAGATCTGCAGGATCTAATGGAAGTAGGCAGGGATCAAGCAGAACCTGCATAAGAAGAAAGTGCAAGAAAGACCCCCAGAAAGTGGCCACACGATTCAGAGGAACGGATTGAAGAAAAGGCAACAAAACATGCACTCCTCAGAGGAAATGCCAACAAATAACCAGTCAAGAATCCAACTCATTCTTTGATGAACAGTATAGGAGAAATTACAAAGGCATCACTATAAAAGTTGAAAAAGAATCAATATAAAAATAGTAGAAGAAACCTTTGTTAGAATAAATGCCATGAAACAGAAAATTCAAAACATTGTATCATGGCCTAGAAAAGATAACGGCTCCCCTCCTAGCTCAGTCAGTAAAGAGTCTGCCTGTAATGCAGGAGACCCAGTTGCAATCTCTGGGTCAGGAATATTCCCTGGAGAAGGAAATGACAACTCACTCCATTATTCTTGCCTGGAGAATCCCACTGAAAAAAAGCCTGGTGGGCTACAGTCCATGGGGTCACAAAGAGTTACATACTAGTTAGCGACTAAACCACCACAGAAAATGTAGCTAAATAATTGTTTCACTGAAGGCATACGAAAAAGATTGGAATTAAGGAGCTCAAGGAAAAGATAGTCAGTTTTACTAAAATGAATTTGTAGCAGTTCAGTTCAGTTCAGTGGCTCAGTCGTGTCCAACTCTTTGCAACCCCATGAATTCCAGCACACCAGGCTTCCCTGTCCATCACCAACTCCCAGAGCTTACCCAAACTCATGTGCATCAAGTCAGTGATGCCATCCAGCCATCTCATCCTTTGTTGCCCCCTTCTCCTCCTGCCCCCAATCCCTCCCAGCATCAGGATCTTTTCCAATGAATCAACTCTTTGCATAAGGTGGACAAAGTATTGGAGTTTCAGCAGTTAGTATAGAAGAAAAAGTCAAAACTGTAAAAAAAAAAAAAAAAACGACGGTAGAATGGACAATGTGGAAAATGTAATTACCATGGTGTATAGAAAGGAAAATGAAAAGAAAAAAGTGAAATAGTATTACAAAATGATATACGTAGAAACAGTAAGCAAAAAATCCAAAATTATATAATTTCAGTTTTCCATAAAAACAAAAATAAAATATTTAAATTGTAAAATTATTAGGGGAGTATAGACACTTAATAAAGTCATTATGTTATTTTTCTGGATTTTGTATATTTGATATTTGTCAGTCTTTATTGTTTGCAGTGCATTGTGGTATTTTTATCTGACCATATAAACATTTACTTTATACCTAATTATGTAGTCATAATTGTATATTCTTTTTCTAAAGAAGATCATGCAATTACAGAAGCTTCAGGTCCACCAACTCCTTGACCTGCCCTTTTGTAGTTTTACTCCCCTCTCTTAAAAGAACATAAATACTAGAGACATTTTTCATCATTTCTAATCATCCTTTTGAAATCAGTCTGTAATGAAAACTGTAGACTATGGAGAGTCTAATTTTCCAAGGTAAAATGATTTTGTCACGTTGACTTGAAACCATGAAGGAAAGGTCACATTTTACAGGAATAATCATGCTTTTCTCTCGTTGATTCATGTAATAACAAATATTTATTGAAGACCTGCTGCATGGTACAGGTTTAAACTAGGCAAGATAAAAGTTATAAAATAAGAAAGGAACCAGACTACTATGGCTCTGAACCTCATAGAATGCACACCCTAGTAGGAGGATAGAATATAAGGAATAGTTAATTATACAGGTCTGATAGTTCACTGTGTTACACACCAATCCCTATAAACTGGTTGATTATTACATACCTGCTGGCAAAGTGGGTAACTAGCTACTGTCCCAGGGGTACTACCTCTTCTTTCCCCCTTCACAACCCAGCAGATACAGCATTAACACCAGGCACAGAATCAGGTCTCCAGCACCCAGCTTCCACATCTGTTTAGATTGGTCAATGCAAATGCCAAACAGCTGTCCCCCCCTCCCCAGCCAACTCTACTTTCTTGGCTGTTTTTTTATTTTTATTTTTATTTTTACTTTATTTTACTTTACAATACTGTATTGGTTTTGCCATACATTGACATGACTCCACCATGGGTGTACATGCAAAGGAAAACAGACATCCCACTACCTGGACTCCTGATGTGTTCCAAGGAGAGGCAGTGGGTCACCCAAAAGCAGGATGGTGCCTGTCAACCGAAAGCCAGCACTGCTCCACTCATATACTTACACCAAAGCCAATGCATGGGTTATTGGGATAATTGCCCAAGTGTGGGACCTAGGAATTGGTATTTTGCTGGATGTTCATGGTAGTCAGCATAGACAACCACCGGACTGAAGGAATTCTTTTGTTTCTTTGTGGTTTTAACATTGTCCCCTCTCAGTGAAAACTTTATAAAAATAGAAGCTAAAGTATCACTGTGCATCAAAGTATTGCTGGCTCAAATTTTATCTCGCACCCTTAGTTTGGTTAAGAAGCTTTTGTGGTGAGGGTGCTAGAACACCAGTAGCCAAAAGACAGAGTTCATATAGCCCCAACGTGTGCAGGCAGCCATTGCTAGCCAGCAAGCTCACACTCCCTTCACTGAAGGAAAGCTATAGCTTCATTAGAATATTAGGTTTTGAGGACTCCAGAGAGACCAAGAGAGCAGGCCGTCTAGATTCATGGGAGCAGCTGAGGAAGGAGGCACTTCCAGCCCTGTGGACACTGAGAGGGTTCCCTAGGGTTTGACTGAGAGGAGATTGAAACTGGGGTTGATAAGAAGTCCCTCTTTACACCATCTCTGTTAGTTTCTTCCTTTCAGTGCAGTGGGTTTATTAAAACCCATCAAGTGCTTGCCCTCTTGGCCAACAACAAAATAAATTTGTAAATAAAACTTGGAGCTTACTGCTACACTGTTCTACCTTACATATTTAACCTTAAGGATTAAGTTGAACTTAAGTAAATAAGATGTTCCAATAAATAGAGTTTATAACCTAGTCAGTGATAGTAATATTGGATATATTTTTAAATATATGTTGTATGGTACTATAAGGGCTAAAAACAAATTAAATGTAATTGCTGCTAATTCAGCAGGAACTGAAAGGATTTAGTATCATGCAAAGTATTATTGATATAAAGAGAAGTAAATTTTCTGCTTATTGATATTGTCACTAATGACTATCATTTTAATGGAATTGTTATTCAAAAAACTTTATATGATTCCCTATGTTCAAGTCATGGCTTAGAAAGGAATTTAATTTAGCTCATAATAGCTAGTTTAAACAAAAGATCACAAGACATGTTTTCTAAAAAATCAGCAAATAATGTGGACATTATTAGAATAATTTTATGAACGATTTGTACTACACATGACACTTTGTAAATGGCAGTTTACCAATAAAATCACACATATGCACATATATGTATAGGAGTGTTCTTAGAGAATGAATGTATTTGATGTTTTATTTAAAAGTTAATCACATATTATTTTATATTACTGTCCAAATTGTTACATACTTGGAATATCACAGTAATAAATGTATAGTGCTTGTTTGGGGTTATCATTCTACAGAAGATTAAAGTTCTATAGGCATATGAAAAGTAATATTCCCCATATTGGAGTTGTCTATGAGAGCTTTCCTGAATAGTGATAAGTCAATTACAAAATATGGAAAAGTAGAAATATAAGCATTTCAGATTTAAACAACGCATGCAAAAGGTAGTATACTGAAAGGAAACCAGTTGTGTTAAAGAAAACTGAAAAAAAGTCTAGATCACCAGAGTGGAGTGAATAAAAGGAAGTGTGTTGAGGTTTGGGAAGTAGGGAGATGCCATACCGTGTAGAATGTCATGGGCCATGATGGTGAACATGGTCTACATTGGTACCTACATTGTAGAGTGTGGTCTACCAAAACCTATAAAGGGATTTTATGAATTTTGTGATGTGAATATATTTGAAGATATTACTCTATGTTGTGAACAACAAACTGGAGGAAGACAAGTGGCGATGTTGGAAGACTAGATTGTAGGAACTTGTGGCAGCCCAGGCAAAAGAGGACAGTAGCCTCTTTTGAATAGAATAAGCCATTAGGTAGCAATGGAACTAATGGGACTAAAGGGACTAAACTAAGGGAAACTTTGTAGAATTGGTGAATATGTTGGATGTGGAGGGTGAGAGAAAAGAGGATGGGGTAGGAAAACTCAAGTTCAGCCTTATTTTTTTTGATGTGAGCTGCTAATATGGAGTTACATGTTAATTCTATTCCTTCCTCTGGGGGTGCTATCAGTTCAGTTCAGTTCAGTTGCTCAGTCGTGTCCGACTCTTTGCGACCCCATGGACTACTGCACGCCAGGCCTCCCTGTCCATCACCAACTCCCGGAGTTTACTCAACTCATGTCCATCGAGTCAGTGATGCCATCCAACCATCTCATCCTCTGTCATCCCCTTCTCCTGCCTTCAATCTTTCCCAGCATAAGGGTCTTTTCCAATGAGTCAGCTCTTTGCATCAGGTAGCCAAAGTACTGGAGTTTCAGTTTCAACATCAGTCCTTCCAATGAACATTCGGGACTGATTTCCTTTAGGATGGACTGGTTGGATCTCCTTGCAGTCCAAGGGACTCTCAAGAGTCTTCTCCAACACCACAGTTCAAAAGCATCAATTTTTCAGTGCTCAGCTTTCTTTATAGTTGAACTCTCAGATCCATACATGACCACTGGAAAAACCATAGCCTTGCCTAGGTGGACCTTTGTTGGCAAAGTAATGTGGGTGTTATAGAGGAAAAAAATGAGACACTCAAAATATTGTTGCCAGAAACCACTGCAAATCCTGTGAGAATAACCTGGAAACCTCCTTTTTCAGAGATTTGAATAAATTGGTCTCTTGATGAGAATGTTTGGAAGTTTCCCAGAGGATTCAAATTTATAGCTAGATTAAGAGCAACTGATCTAGAGAGAAGTGAGGTTGAACTGAACTGCTGCTGCTGCTGCTGAGTCGCTACAGTCGTATCAGACTCTGTGTGACCCCATGGACTGCCGCCAACCAGGTTTCTCCGTCCATGGGATTTTCCAGGCAAGAGTACTGGAGTGGGGTGCCATTGCCTTCTCCATGAACTGAACTAGGCAGTTGTAATAGAAGTTGAATAGTCAGCAAATTATATATTTTTCAGGTGGCCAGAATTATTATACCATCGTTATAAAAATGTATTTTTTCTCTTTCTTTCTCTGTCCCCTGGATTAGATTTAATCTCTCTAGATTATATTCATTTTCCTTCAGAATATAAATCCTTCCAGATATGATAGGCCCAAACACACTGAGAATAGCAAGCATTAGGGTTGTTTTTAACTCACTAAAATTGTGCAGCTACTTAATTCCTCCTTTTTTTTTTCTTTAGAGTGTAAAAGAGAAAAAAAAGTATCAATTAGATGAAACTTAATTAGGCCAGTTTATCAGATCATAGTTTGCCAATTACTTAATCTTTAAAAAGTAGTATTATCAGCCACATTCTAAGGTAAGTTATAGATTAAATGGAATATACAGGTCAACAGAGAGTGAGTGTGTGTATGTGTGTGTGTATATACACAGACTTACAAGAGTGTATTCACACACATACATGAGTATGCATGTTTGTGTGTGTAAGAGAGACAGGGAGAGAGATTGATAGAATCTAGATGAATAATTTTATAGGTACAAATTTACTGGGATGACTCTGTAAAGCCTTTCTTTTAACCTCAGAAGCTAATTATTCTAAAGTGGCATTATCAGGTAATGATTGCATTTATCAAGTTATTTATATTTAGGGGGCATTATTTGAAGAGATAAAGTAGACCATCAGTCTTTAAATCAACTCTTTATACTGTAATTGGTAACCAGTATGTTTAGTTTTAAATACCAGTGTTTCTTTCAGCAGATATATAGGAATTCTAAAATCTGTAACAAATATGCAAATATTAGTTATTTCAGACAACCAAAAAGACAAAGCCCTGTACTGAAGATATTAAAATTCATGTCATATTTTCACCTCCTATGAATCTTAAAAATAAAAACAGATTGTATGAGTATCACATCATTTGAAAGTAGTGATAGTTTTATCTCATCTGTTCCAATTTGGATGCCTTTGTTTCTTTTTCTTGTATGATTGCTGTAGCTAGGACTTTCAATGCCATGTTAAATAGAAGCAGTGAGAGTGGCAATCAATCCCTGGGTTGGGAAGATCTTCTGGAAAAGGAAATGCCAACCCACTCCAGTATCCTTGCCTGGAAAATCCCATGGACAGAGGAGCTTGGCTGGCTACAGTCCAATGGGTTGCAAAAGAGATGAACACAAATTAATGACTAAACAACAGCAGCATTTTCCCTCTATACCCATTTGACAATAGTTTTCATCGTGAGTGATGTTGAATTTTGTCAAATGCTATTCCTGTATATGAGATGATCATGTGATTTTTATTCCTTCCTTCTGTTAATGTGTTGCATCACATTGATTGATTCACATATGCTGAACCATCCTGTGTCCCTGGAATAAATCCAAGTTGATGATGATGTGTAATCCTTTTTATACATTGTTAGATTCAGTTTGCCAATATTTTGTTGAGAATTTTTGCATGTATATTCATCAAAGATATTGGCCTTTTTTTTTTCCTTTGGAGTGTCTTTCTCTGATTTTGGTATTAGGGTGATGACGGCCTTATAGAATAAATTTTGGAGAGTTTCATACGCTTCAATTTTTTGGAATAGTTTGGTAGAATCACTATTTATGGTGGCCAAGATATGAAAGCAACCCAAGTGTCCATCAACAGACAAATGAATACAGAAGACATGATATGGACTATAAGCCATAAAAAAAAATGAAATTCTGTCATCCGCAGCATCATGGATGGATTTAGAGAATATCATGCTTAGTAAGATGTTATACAAGTAAAGACATTTATATAATTTATATGTGGACTCAAATATAATACAGGGACTTCCCAGTTGTTATGACTTCACCTCCAATGCAGGGAGTGTGGGTTTGATCCCTAGTTGGTGGACTGTGAAGAAAGCTGAGCACCGAAAAACTGTTGCTTTTGAACTGTGGTGCTGGAGAAGACTTACAAGTCCCTTGGACTGCAAGGAGATCCAACCAGTCCATCCTAAAGGAGACCAGTCCTGGGTATACAATGGAAGGACTGATGCTGAGGCTGAAACTCCAATATTTTGGCCACCTCATGTGAAGAGTTGACTCATTGGAAAAGACCCTGATGCTGGGAGGGATTGGGAGCAGGAGGAGAAGGGGATGACAGAGATGAGATGGCTGGATGGCATCACTGACTCGATGCACATGAGTTTGGGTGAACTCCGGGAGTTGGTGATGGACAGGGAGGCCTGGTGTGCTGTGATGCATGGGGTCACAAAGAATCGGACATGGCTGAGTGAATGAACTGAACTGAACTGAACTAGTGGCCAAAAAACCAAACTATTAAAAGAAAATAGAAGCAATATTATTTTTAAAATGGTCTAAATCAATAATAATAATACAAACAAACGTATATAACAAAACAGAAACAGTTACAAATATAGAAAAATAAAAAGAGTAGTGGTTATCAGAGGAAGGTGGGAAGGGAAGGGGCAGGTTAGGGGTATGGAATTTAGAGATGGAAACTGCTATGTACTAAAGAGATAAACAGCAAGATATATTGTATAGTACAGGGAATTATAGCCAGTATCTTATAATAAAATTTAATAGAGTATAATCTGTAAACACATCAAATACTGTGCTGTTCACCTGAAACTAATTATAGTGTTGTAAATCAACTATTCTTCAATTTAAAAAGACAGACTAGTAAATAAGCAAACTCAGTAAGATATTGAATTTATAGATACAGCATGTAGGATGAAAAACTTTGCAGATAAACAATACTGCCTTGTGCTTTCTATTCTAAGGATATGAACTAGAAGAACGCAGTAAACACAATTTCCCTCATAATTTAGAGGAATTGCTCTCCCTCCCACATGGAGGAGGAAATGATGAACTGTAAGATGTGTTCTAATAGCTACTGTGTTGTAAGCATTGTGATTTTTTTTCATGCATGATATTGTTAATACTGATTGAAACTCTTTAGAAAAAATTATTGTTATAAATTAAGTTTTACAGATGGGAAAAGAAAAGGCTTAAAGAAGCACTACCCAGTAGAAATATAAAATGTCACAAAAGCAAGACATATATGTAATTTTAATTTTTCTAGTAGTCACATTTTTAAAGTAAAAAACAAATGAAATTATTTACATAAAACATACCAAAAAAAAATACAGTGGCATCCAATATCTGAAGTTTAAAATATAATTATTTCAACATATAATAAATGTGCTGCAATGTTTTGCATTTCTTTTTTCATACAGTCATTGGAATCCAGTGTTTATTTACACTTATAGAATATCTCAATGTGTTCTGACCACATTTCAAGTGCTCAGTAGCCACACTGGCTAGTGCTAGCCTTGCTCAGAGATTTTAAATAAGTTGTCCAAGGTTTAGTTACTAGAAAAGAACAGAGGTGAAATTCAAATCTGGGCATTCTCTCCCCACAGTATGAACTCTTAACTACTATCCTGTGCTACTTAGGAAAGTATGATCCTCGATTCATAAATTTAACTTGAGATGTTCTTATTAGTACAGAATTTTCAAAAGCATTCACAGAATTATATGTATCCTTACATAAGAAAAGAAATAGTCTTAAAGGGGTGCAGTAAAATCCTAAAGGATTTACAGTTAGTAATACTTCAGGTATTGAACTTACATCTCTCTGGTTCAAGTGTCATATTTCAACCAGATCACAACCATAAAGAATAGATTCGCTGAGAAGAAATTCAAAGAAAAATCTGGCTCCTAATGATATAATAGAAAATAGTCACAAACAAAGCAGGATATTTATATGATCAATCACTCCACTCTTTTTTTTTTTAATATAATTGTGCCTTTTCATTCTCTTTAAACATAAAACATAATCATTGACATCACTACTACCAGCACAATGAAAAATTCAATTAATAACTTACTGCCTGAAGAGTTCATGTTGTCCTAGGTTTTTTGCTGACAAACAGGTTTATAAGAGGTGTATAACCAAGCCTGCCGAGTGATCAGGCTATACACGTGTGTTAGAAATACTCTACCCCACGCACATGATGTTGCAGTAATGAGACTTCCTGGAAATAACAGGTAGCCTCAGGCAACAAGGAGGTGGGAGAATACCTTCATGCTATGTCGTTAATGACCTAGAAGATTTCATGTTATGGTGTCTTGGGTTTTAAATTAAATGTCAAATACAATTTGCCACTGGAAATGTGAAGTGTGGAACTGTCCTTAAGAGACTCTGAGACTGTTGTAATTGGTGACTGCCTAACACTAAGTAAGAATAGTTAGAAATCATTATTTGATGAATTATCATACCAGTCTGCAGAAATGTGTAGATTTTTAGTTTGAATCTTAGTAAATTCTTGCATTTTCACACACAGAAAAGTCTGTCATAATATTTTTTGCCCACCTTGATAAAATGGATAGCAAATTTATTTATTCAGTGCCTATATGCCATGAACTGTGCACTCAGTATCCATTGTAGATAGGTATTGTTATTCATATTTTACATATAGATCAAGCATCTACATAATTAGACCTCAAGTCCCTCAAATAAAATTGGCTAAGGTTAAATTTGATTCAGTTAGACATCAAGGCTTGCTCAAATTGTTTCTGCACTTCACTGGCAGAGTAGGGTATAACCAGTTCTTCATATACTAGTGAAATTCAGCTTACTACTTTAGCACAAATCAAGTGAATCTGTTACTTTGTAGCAGAGGATTCTGCTTTATCAATCTACTAACAAGGTCAGATAAAGCTGCATATTTTTATACTTGGTGGAAACATTCAAGGGATGACTTGATTCTTAATTAGCAAGTAAAGGATTCTCACATGGAAGGTGTTTTCTCCCACCATAGCAGATAATATATATTTATTCCTAGTAGAGTGGTTAAAAAAAAAATTAAATGCTACATTTAAAACATGCAGCGTTCAGTATAGTATTAAATACAGTGGAACTGGTAAACTCTCTCCTCTGGGATCATGCCATCATTTATGTCCTGATCTCATGTTTAGCCTATAATATCAGAAAATGTGTGAAAGAAACTGAAGCAGCACATATTCCACATGTAGTAGGTTTCATTTTTCCTGCTGACAAGGGTCTATGTTAATAATAAGACTAATAATAGGACTTCCAATCCACTTTAATGTATTAGCATTATTTCTTTCTGAACTATCTGTATATTAGTGCTAATTATGAGGTATGTTTAACTCTAAAAATGTAGGCTTAAACACAAAGACATAATTTTTACTGCTGGTTTTAATTAGAAACCTAAAGAAACATGTACAATTAAATATGCCCATAAAAATAATAGATACATTCCCATAATGCTAGTCAATTTGTTGCACCATTAATATCTTTCAGTGTGGCAGTTTAAAAAATGCATTGGAGTAATTCAAGGGGAAAGTGGCTATGAACAAAATCATCACCATTTAAACCACCATAACTGTTTTAGAACAGTGAGTGCCACTCTCAAGTGGCTATTTTGCCTTGCAGTTATGTTGTAAAGTTAACTGTTTGCCTGTCTCATTTGTATCCCTTTCCCCTAAGAACAATTTATCTTGTTCTAGAAGTATACAGCTTCAGAATAAAATTCAGAAAGTTGTAGTTGCAAAAGTAATTCATAAGGGAAATACTAATGTGTCTAAATTTTCCTTATGCCAAGTGAGTGACTTGTTTTACTTTAAGAAATATACTCTTTGACAAGTCTCCTCCTGGAGGAGGTAAACTCAGGTTAATCCCAATGACTCCTTTTGGGATGTCTTGTGGGCCATGGGAAAGGGCACATATACTATGGCACAGGTGCCAGGCAGCAGACTTCACTGACAGTATATAAGGATGAGATGTATAGCCTGACATCATTCTCCTCTTTCCCTTGAACCTCAACCAGGATTCATTCTCCTCTCTTCCCTTTAATCCCGACATTCTGAATATAATAAAGACAAACTCTCAAATATGCTTTTTTTCCAAAGCATTGTCACATACATACTTATATTGAATCATGTTAACAACCTTATGTTCAGATATTTTAATTCCATTTTAGAGATGACAAAGTCTCATGACTGTTCCATATCACAGTACCCACAACAAAAGAAGATTAGGATACATGCTAGATTTATTCATAGATGACTCGAACTTCTAGTCTAAATGATCATGAATTTTAAATTGGTAAGTTTGAAATTAAATTTTATCACAGTGTTATAGTTCATTGCAAAGTGAAACAATCTTATGTTGCCAGTTAAAATGTAAATGTTACTATGAGACTGTTTATGATATAATTTTCTGTTAAACATTATTTGGTAAAATTAAAAGGACAATATTCTAAGATTTTAAATTTATATTAAATGGAAACATTGCATTTGAAATCTAGACCAAGTGTTTTTATTTTCTCCCTTGTGGCTCAAATGATGGTTATATCCAATTTTTTTTTTTTAGCTGTTAGTCTAAATATTCTCTAAATATTATTGTTCACACCTAAAACTTAGGTTGAAAAAGCTAGATTAGAATCAATTAATACTTATTAAATGCTTATTATATTGCTATCTTCTTTCATTTATTTGATCTATATATTTTAAATATGTATGCAATATCTTTACCAGTTACTAACATTCATTTACAGAAACTAAATTCTAGAGTGATTAAAGTTTTGAACAATGTCACACAACTAACTAGATATCTAGCTGAGATTTAAACTCATGAATGTTGTCTCAAAATTTCATTTTTTCCCCATAATATTACAAGTATCTCTCATGCTATAACCACTTAAGGGAAAGTATTAAAAGTTGCTAAAAGTTTATAGGAAATGTGTTCAACATAAAAGAGGTTTTTTCCCACCATATATTTCTATCATTTTTGTCGCACATAGCCTCAGCATTCAAATCATTGTGTGTGTTCAGTTCCTTAGTCGTGTCCGGCTCTTCGTGGCCCCACGGACTGAGCCTGCCAGACTCCTCCGTCCACGGCATTTTCCAGGCAAAAATACTGGCTTGAGTTGGCATTTCCTACTTTAGGGAATCTTCCTGACCCAGGGACTGAAACCGTGTCCACTGTGTCTCCTATACTGGCAGGCACGTTCTTTACCTCTAGCGCCACCTGGGAAGCCCCTCTAATCACTGTTGCTGCTGCTAAATCACTACAGTCGTGTCCGACTCTGTGCGAACCCATAGTCGGCAGCCCACCAGGCTCGCCCATCCCTGGGATTCTCCAGGCAAGAACACTGGAGTGGGTTGCCATTTCCTTCTCCAATGCGTGAAAGTGAAAAGTGAAAGGTAAGTCGCTCAGTCGTGTCTGACTCTTAGCGACCTCATGGACTACAGCCCACCAGGCTCCTCTGTCCATGGGATTTTCCAGGCAAGAGTACTGGAGTGGGGTGCCATTGCCTTCTCCGCCTCTAATCACTGAATAGGCTTATAGATTTAGTACTGTTGATGTGTGACCCACATGAGTTTGAGCTGTGTGAGTTCACTTATATGTGGATTATTTTATTATTATCAATAAAAGCTACAGTACTACATAATCTGGAACTGGTTGAATCTGCAGACACAGAACCACAGATATAGATAGCAGACTGTGGGACTTGAGTATTCACAGATTTTGATATCTATGCAGGTTCTGGGCACTGAGGGACGGCTCTAGTTAGACTCCAGGGTTCCCATTTTTGTAATCTATCTTAAATCTTAGATGCTCTCTCTTTTGTGATAGTGTTGAAGTGATAACACAGAGTGTATTCAAAGCTAGAGAATTGCCTTGGTTATAGATTCTTCACTTTCACAATTTATCTGGAAAAAGTACACTTGTGTGTGCCATAAGTACTCTTCTCAGCATGCTTTGTCCTTGACTAAGGACAAAACCTTTGCTGGATATTAGGAGAAACAAGTTACATGGACATCTGTGGAGTAAGAAACTTCTGTATTTGGTGAATAAAGGAATAAGAATAGTACAGAGAAATGTCCTAGAACTAATAATGCTACGTTGATTGCCAAGGTGGCTGAGCAGTAAAGAATCTGTCTGCCAATGCAGGAGACACAGGTTCAATACCTGGGTCAGGAAGATTTCCCTTGAGAAGGAAATGACAACATGCTCCAGTATTCTTACCTGGGAAATTCTATGGACAGAGGAGCCTGGCAGGCACCAGTCCATGGGGTTGCAAAAGATTTGGACACTACTTAGCGACTAAATAATGACAACTAAAGAGAGGAAAGAGTTTATATAGTATGGATTTTACACAAGGATTTCTATCATTTGCTTTGTTGACAATTTTATGATAAATAAATATGATCATTTGTATGAAACTATGGCAAGCCTTTTTCTGGGTGCCTGACAAGATATGTCTTATACCTTCAAGGTTAGGTTATACCACAAGTTTAGGTTAGGATACAAACTCACAGTTGTCAGCCTGTTATATGTGAAAACTGGGATACAAACAAAGGGCAACAAAAACACAGCAGAAGTCCTAGATTAATGTGCAAGTCAAAAAATCATTTTTGAAAGATACAGGACTTGAAGGACAAAGAAAAATTCATCAGACTAGGGAAATCTAAAGGAATTTTAATCATGACAAGAAACTCAAACATTGAGGAAGATTTTGAAAGTACTGACTCATAGATGCTATCATTTAACTGCTCTGAAGTTGAACAGAAAATTCTTCCTTGAATGGAGTTCAGAGCAGCCTATCCAGGATTGCCACATAAAGGCCACTATATCTCCCTTTGCAGTTGGTGGCCTCATGTGTGACAAGCCTTACATGCTTTATTTGGTCACTTCTGTTTAAACTTTTCCAGGACTTGAAATCTATGTTCTAAATTCCAGGAACAGAATTATTTCAATCTGAAATTTGCCTAACACTAAACTTTAACTGGTTGTAGACTTTAACTGGTTGGCTTTCCTGTGTGATTACAACCTCAGCCTGACTCAACAAAACTTTATTTCTCAGCATTCAAAAGTTGAAGTAGATAGTTCTTAGACCTTGGAAATAAAGTAAATCCTGCAATTGAGCCATACCAAAAGAACACTAAAAATATATTCTCCATTACTTTTATACAGTGTGTCTGGTATATAGGTCACTGCCTGATTTACAGTGGACCATTTACAGTGGTCATGTATTTTTTTTTAATTTAAATTTATTTAACTGGAGGCTAATTGCTTTATGTGGTCACATATTTATTGTACCTTCTATTTTGATGATATACTTCTGCAAAATACTTAAGATATCTGTCAAGGAGCTCTTCCTGGTTAATGGTTATGGTGACCATAACATCTGTTTGCACCTGGAGTAACAGGCAAATTTGGCCTTGGAATGCAGAATGAAGCAGGGAAAAGACTAATAGAGTTTTGCCAAGATAATGCACTGGTCATAGCAAACACCCTCTTCCAACAACACAAGAGAAGACTCTACACATGGACATCACCAGATGGTCAACACCGAAATCAGAGAGATTATATTCTCTGCAGCCAAAGATGGAGAAGCTCTATACAGTCAACAAAAACAAGACCACGAGCTGACTGTGGCTCAGATCATGAACTCCTTACTACCAAATTCAGACTGAAATTGAACAAAGCAGGGAAAACCGCTAGACCATTCAGGTATGACCTAAATCAAATCCCTTATGATTATACAGTGGAAGTGAGAAATAGATTTCAGGGCCTAGATCTAATAGACAGAGTGCCGGATGAACTATGGAATGAGGTTGGTGACATTGTACAGGAGACAGGGCTCAAGACCATCCCCATGGAAAAGAAATGCAAAAAAGCAAAATGGCTGTCTGGGGAAGCCTTACAAATAGCTGTGAAAAGAAGAGAAGCGAAAAGCCAAGGAGAAAAGGAAAGATATAAGCATCTGAATGCAGAGTTCCAAAGAATAGCAAGAAGAGATAAGAAAGCCTTCTTCAGCGATCAATGCAAAGAAATCAAGGAAAACAACAGAATGGGAAAGACTAGAGATCTCTTTAAGAAAATTAGAGATACCAAGGGAATATTTCATGCAAAGATGGGCTTGATAAAGGACAAAAATGGTATGCACCTAACAGAAGCAGAAGATATTAAAAAGAGATGGCAAGAATACACAGAAGAACTGTACAAAAAAGATCCTCATGACCCGGATAATGACGATGGTGTGATCACTCATCTAGAGCCAGACATCCTGGAATATGAAGTCAAGAGGGTCTTAGAAAGCATCACTACGAACAAAGCTAGTGGAGGTGATGGAATTCCAGTTGAGCTATTTCAAATCCTGAAAGATGATGCTGTGAAAGTACTGCACATAATATACCAACAAATTTGGGAAACTCAGCAGTGGCCAGAGGACTGGAAACGGTCAGTTTTCATTCCAATCCCAAAGAAAGGCAATGCCAAAGAATGCTCAAACTACCTCACAGTTACACTCATCTCACATGCTAGTAAAGTAATGCTCAAAATTCTCCAAGCCAGACTTCAGCAATACGTAAACCGTGAACTCCCCGATGTTCAAGCTGGTTTTAGAAAAGGCAGAGGAACCAGAGATCAAATTGCCCATGGAAAAAGCAAGAGAGTTCCAGGAAAACATTTATTTCTGCTTTATTGACTATGCCAAAGCCTTTGACTGTGTGGATCACAATAAACTGTGGAAAATTCTGAAAGAGATGGAAATACCAGACCACCTGACCTGCCTCTTGAGAAATCTGTATGCAGGCCAGGAAGCAACAGTTAGAACTAGACATGGAACAACAGACTGGTTCCAAATAGGAAAAGGAGTACGTCAAGGCTGTATATTGTCACCCTGCTTATTTAACTTCTATGCGGAGAACATCATGAGAAACGCTGGAATGGAAGAAACACAAGCTGGAATCAAGATATGCAGATGACACCATGCTTATGGTAGAAAGTGAAGAGAAACTAAAAAGCGTCTCAATGAAAGTGGAAGTGGAGAGTGAAAAAGTTGGCTTAAAGCTCAACATTCAGAAAACGAAGATCATGGCATCCAGTCTCATCATTTCACGGCAAATAGATGGGGAAACAGTGGAAACACTGTCAGACTTTATTTTTGGGGCTCCAAAATCACTGCAGGTGGTGATTGCAGCCATGAAATTAAAAGACGCTTACTCCTTGGAAGAAAAGTTATGACCAACCTAGATAGCATATTCAAAAGCAGAGACATTACCTTGCCGACTAAGGTCCGTCTAGTCAAGGCTATGGTTTTTTCCAGTAGTCATATATGGATGAGAGTTGGACTGTGAAGAAGGCTGAGTGCCAAAGAATTGATGCTTTTGAACTGTGGTGTTGGAGAAGACTCTTGAGAGTCCCTTGGACTGCAAGGAGATCCAACCAGTCCATTCTGAAGGAGATCAACCCTGGGATTTCTTTGGAAGGAATGATGCTAAAGCTGAAGCTCCAGTACTTTGGCCACCTCATATGAAGTGTTGACTCATTGGAAAAGACTTTGATGCTGGGAGGGATTGGGGGTAGGAGAAGAAGGAGACGACAGAGGATGAGATGGCTGGATGGCATCACTGACTCAATGGACGTGAGTCTGAGTGAACTCCGGGAGATGGTGATGAACAGGGAGGCCTGGCGTGCTGCAATTCATAGGGTCGCAAAGAGTTGGACACGACGAAGCGACTGAACTGAACTGAACTGCTCTTCTAATATCAAATTCAATCGTGCTTTAAATTTGCTAGATTTACATTCTTCTTATGGAAATGTAAATATTTCTCAGAGTCTAGGAGCATTTAAGAAATATATGAGTCAGTCATAACAGCCTAAAAATATCAGTATACAATGAACATATATAAGGAATATTTATTTATTCAGAGTTGCTCTAGTAGATACCATACAAAATAAATGAGTATAATTCTGATTTTTTAACATTTCCAAAATATCCTGAATCAGCATGTTTTGAGATCCTCAGCTATTAAAAGATATATATTTAAACATATTAATTAAATATGCTATTTATACAATATAGAATCATTGCAGCAGATTATGTTGGTGCTGTGCTAAGGAAATAATAAAATTGTGATCTGCTTGTGGAGATGGGTAATGTCAATAGCTTAATTTTTTAAGTATCAGAATGAGTTGCAAATACATGGATAATATCAAGAAACTTGGACTCATAAACACATATCTCATCTAACTTTGAGGGATAATGTATTTTAGATATTTCTCTTTAAGAACCAGAGTTTGTGTGAGCAGAGAAAAGGAAAAGGGCACAGGTCAATTAGCTTACCAATGAATATATATTTACTCCTCACAATATATTTATAGTGAATGTCATACTATAATAAATATAAGAAAATATACTGTTTGTGGCTGGAGGACTGCTGGAGGAGTGGCAACCCACTCCAGTATTCTTGCCTGGAGCATCTCATGGATGGAGGAGCCTGCCAGGCCACAGTCCACAGAGTCACAAAGAGTCAGACGTGGCTGAAGCAACTTAGCGTGCACACACTATTTATTTTTAGACTACTGTATTAATCATGATCTTCAGAGAAACAGAAGATGTATATACATACAACAGAAAGAAGAAGAGAAAGATTATAAGGAATTGGCTCTCCTGATTACGAAAGTAAAATTTTTAATAGTTATAAATCCAGTAAAACATGTCATGATTCATATGCTGAAAATTATCAACTGTGATGAAGAACATCAAAGGGGATATAATAGCTGGAGATACATAGCTTGTTCATTGACAGGAAGAATCAACATAGTACAAATGCCAAATTCTGCAAATCTATGAGTGTAACATAATTCCTATCACAGGCTGTGCACAAGTTTCTTGTAGATATAGAAAATTTGCTTCAAGATTTATATGGAAAATCACAGAAGCAGAATAGCTAAAACAACTTTGAAAAAGAATAAGGTGAAAATAATCACCCTTCCTTATTTTAGGCTTAATATGAAGATACACCAACCAAGGCAGTGGGACAAAGGACAGACACATAGGTCAGTGGAAAAGAAACAGAATATAGAAATACACCCACAAAAATATGCCAGGCTTATTTTTATAAACAGTGCAAAAGAACTTAATAGAGAAGAGTAACTTTATTTTGACAAATGGTACTAGAACAATTTTATATCTTTTGGGACTTAGGACTAGGTGAACAGTCTTTAGACTTGACTCCAAAAGCACAGTTCATAAAAGAAACCATAGATAAATCGGACCTCATCAATATGGCTTTGGTCTATAAAAGACCATGTTAAAAGGATGAAAAGACAAGCTACAGACTGGGAGAAATATTTGTAAAGTAAACCATATATCTGATAAAAGGCCTGTATGTAGCATTTATAAAGAACTTTTAAAGTTCAATAGTGAAAATATAAACACCCTAGATAGAAAATGAGTAAGAAATACCCACAGACATTACAATGAAGAACATATATAAATGGAAATTAAGGATATAAAAAAGTTTTTCAAAATCATTGACCATTAATGAAGTGGAAAATAAAGCCAGTATGAGTTCTTATTAATACTATACATCAACTGGGGCTTCCCTGGTGACTCAGATGGTAAAGAAAATGCCTGCAATGCAGAAGACCCAGGTTCAATGCCTGGGTTGGGAAGATACCCTGGAGAAGGGAATGGATCCCCACCCTAGTATTCTTACCTGGACAATGTCATGGACAGAGGAGCCTAGGGTGCTACAGTCCATGGGGTTGCAAAGAGTCAGATATGGCTGAGTGACAAACACTTTCACTTTCATATACTAATTGGAATAGCTAAAATTAAAGATAATAATAATTAAAACCAACACTTGGTTAGAATACAGAGAAATGGATCACTCAGCATTTCTGATGAGAATTTAAAATGTATGGCCATTCTGAAAAAATATTTTGGTTTTTTTTTTAATTGAAAGTGGATTTAACAGATGACCCAGCACTTGCAGTCTTGCTCACTTATCCCAAAGAAATTAGAAAGACATGCATACTTAAAAACCTTTACATTGAAACATGTAAATTATCACATGTGATACAAATCACAAGTCCAGGTTTGATGCATGATACAGGGTGCTGGGGGCTGGTGCACTGGGATGACCCAGAGGGATAGGGTGGGGCGGGAGGTGGGAGGGGGGGTTCAGGATGGGGAACACATGTACATCCGTGGTGGATTCAAGTCAATGTATGGCAAAACCAATATAATATTGTAAAGTAAAATAAATAAATTAATTTTAAAGAAAACCTTTACAAATGTGTCAATATTGGTTTCATTTACAATATCCCAAACTGGAAACAACCCAGATATTCTTCAGTGGATGAATAGGTAAACCAATTATGATAAATCCACACCATAAATTGCAGTTCAGCATTGCAGAGGAATACATGCAACAACTTAGACAAACCTCTAGAGGGAAGTATGCTTAGTGAAAAGCCAATCTCAAATAGTTTCCTGCCCAATGATTCTATTTATATAACACTCTTGAAATAATGTAATTATTGAGATGGAAAACAGATCAGTGGCTTCGGTAGATTGCACTTAAAATATTATAAAATATTAGAGGAGGCTAAAAAGGGTAGTGTGATGATGCCTTCTGATGATGGAACAATTCTGCACTTGATTGGGGTGGTAGTTACATGATACCTGTCATTGTTGTTTACTCACTAAGTCGTGTCTGACTCTTTTGTGACCCCTTGGGCTGTAGCCCACCAGGCTCCTCTGTCCATGGGATTTCCCAGGCAAGAATACTGGAATGGGTTGCCATTGCCTTCTCCAGGGGAATTTCCCCATAAGGGATCAAACCTGTGTCTCCTGCATTGGCAGGCAGCTTCTTTACCACTGAACCACCTGGGAAACCCTACATGATACTTCACATGTGATAAAGTTGTATAGAAGTATACACACACTCCACAGATGAGAGCATGCAATGTATTGAAATTTGAGTAAACTCTCTAGACTGTACCAATACCATTTATGGTTTTTAAAGTTCTATAGCTATGCAAGATGCTAAGGATTAACAACAGGGGAAGAGAGGTAAAAGCTGCACAGAACTCAGGACCTTCCTGTACATTATTTTTACAACTACTTGTGAATCTATAATTATTTCAAAATATGTAGTGTATGAAAATCTGTTGCAATATGTGATATGCTACTTACTTTATGAAATGAATCCATCTGCTTATTTTTCCCTAAGTTTTTTAGTTCACTGATATGAAAACTCAAGAACATCTTCCCCAAACAATAAAATAGTATCTTGTTGGCTTGTTAAAATGTAAAAAGATGGAAAATTATTACTACACTTGAGTCTGGATAATATATAAATTTGATAATTTATAAGGATTCAGACCATCCTGGAATAGTTATAAATATTTTGAATACAAACTAAGCCTCCAATGTAACTTTACAAAAAAGTTACCATTCCAATTCTGTCAGATAGCAGACTATGATAATCTGCTTTTACTCACCTGCCGAAAACTGATGCAGTCCCTTGGGACCCCTGTCCGCTAAGGCTGCAATACACGGTCTCTGAACATCACAGTCCTGGCAAGTTCTAGACACTTGTATAAACTGTCCCCTGAATTATCTGGCAATGAGGAGTAGGATTGATTGAAGTACATTTTTGTCTTTGATAACTTACTTATATTTGCAGCTCTGTGAACTGTAATAAATGTTTGATTCTGAAGTAAATGTCGAGAAAATTCAAAACTAAGAATTCTCAAAGTCATTTGATTGAGGAAAACAATGTGAGGAAGCTATAATGCTCACTTGGAGGTTTTAGATATTTTGCTGTGAGACTTCAAACACCTTAATGAAATCAGGTAACTAGGCCTTGAGAATATAGAAACGCAAGTGCTCATGACTGAGTACACTGAGGTGGAGAGAGGCAGGGATATGGCTTTGCCCAGAATTTAGGTTTCTTCACTTTCCTTCCTCATCCCTGTTGACTTGATCATGTCCCTTTTCAGTAGTTACCATGTAGGGGAAAAAAATCAGTAATAATCAATCTGATTAAAGTTTTTGATATAAAAAGTCCACTGCACTTCCCTATTGTTGTTGTTCAGTCCCTAAGACATGTCTGACTCTTTGCCACCCAATGAAATGCAGCACACCAGGCTTCTCTGTCCTTCACCATCTCCGAGAGTTTGCTCAAACTCATGTCCATTGAGTCAGTGATGCCATACAACCATCACATCCTCTGTCGTCCCCTTCTCTTCCTATGCTCAATCTTTCCCAGCATCAGGGTTTTTTTCCAACGAGTTGGCTCTTCCCAGCAGGTAGCCAATGCATTGGAGCTTCAGCTTCAGTATCAGTCCTTCCAATGAACATTCAGAGTTGATTTCCTTCAGGATGGACTGGTTTGATATCCTTGCTGCCCAAGGGACTCTCAAGAGTCTTCTCCAACACTGCAGTTCAAAAGTGTCAATTCTTGGGTGCTTAGCCTTCTTTATAGTCCAACTCTTACATCCATACATGACTACTGGAAAAACCAAAGCTTTGATTATATGCACCTTTGTTTGCAAAGTGATGTCTCAGCTTTCTAATCCACAGTCTAGGTTTGTCATAGCTTTTCTTTCAAGGAGCAAGTGTCTTTTAATTTTGTGTCTGCAGTCACCATCCACAGTGATTTTGGACCCCCAAATCTGACACTGTTTCTAATTTTTCCTCCTCTATTTGCCATGAAGTGTTAGGAATGGATGCAATGATCTTAGGTTTTTGGATGTTGAGTTTTAAGGTTGCTTTTTCACTTTCCTCTTTCACCTTCATCAAGAAGTTCTTTAGTTCCTCTTCACTTTCTGCCATTAGGGTGGTGCCATCTGCATATCTGAAGTTGATGATATTTCTCCTGGCAATATTGATTCCAATTGGGATTCATCCAGCCTGGCATTTCACATGATGTACTCTGCATAGAAGTTAAATAAGTAGGGTGACAACATACAGGCTTGACGCTCTTCTTTCCCAATTTTGAATCAGTCTGTTGTTCCAGGTCTGGATCTAACTATTGCTTCTTGATCTGCATATAAGTTTCCAGACCAGGAGGCAGGTAAAGTGGTCTGATATTCACATCTCTTTAAAATTTTTCCACAATTTTTGTGATTTATACAGTCAAAGGCTTTCGCATGGTCAATAAAGCAGAACCATATATTTTTTTTCTGAAATTCTATGATCCAACTGATGTAGGCAATTTGATCTCCAATTCTTCTGCCTTTTCTAAATCCAGCTTGAACATCTGGAAGTTCTCTGTCCACATACTGTTGACACCTAACTTGAAGAGTTTTGAGCAGTAACTTGCTAGCATGTGAAATGTGTGCAATTGTGCAGTAGTTTGAACATTATTTGCCATTGCCTTCTTTGGGACTGGAATGAAAACTGACCTTTTCCAGTTATGTAACCACTGCTGACCTTTCCAGAATTGCTTGCATTTGAGTGCAGCACTTTCTCAGCATCATTTTTTTAGGATTTGAAATAGTTCTGCTGGAATTCCATCACTTCAACTAGCTGTGTTCATAGTAATTCTTCCTAAGGCCCACTTGACTTCATATACCAAGATGTCTGGCTCTAGGTGAGTGAGCACACCATCGTGGTTATCTGTATCATTAAGACCTTTTTGCACAGTTCTGTGTATTCTTGCCACCTTTTCTTAATATCTTCTGCTTCTGTTATGTCCATACCGTCTCTGTTGTTTATTGTGCCCATCTTTGCATGGGATATTTCCTTGGTATCTCCAATTTTTCTTGAAAAGATCTTCCTGTACATCCCTGTAGTCTCTCATTTTTAAACTTACTGTTTCTTTATAAGTTCTCGGTCAACAACATAGAAAGATACACTTACAACTTTTGAAGTATGGCAAGTAAAATTCCACCTAGGAGCTACCTAATATTTTATAACAAATTGTACATTATATGGAGGGCTTCCCAGGTGGCTCAGTGGTAAAGAATATCCCTGCCAATGCAGGAGACACAGAACATGCAGGGTTGATCCTGGAGTCAAGGAGATCCCCTTGAATAGGAAATGGCAACCCGCTCCAGCATTATTGCCTGGAGACCTCCATGGTCAGAGCAGCATGGTTCGGTCGCAAAGAGTCTAACACAACTGAGCGTCTGAGGATGCATGCACATTACATGGGATATGTTTCCAAGTTTTTGTTTGTTTCTTTCTGTGGTTTCCTTTTTTTTTTTTTTCATCTTTTATCAGCCCTATTTTACTTGTCTTTTGAGAATTTAAATATTTCAAAGGAAAGAATTTAATATGGAAATGAAGAGCAAAGTTGTATATGATTCCTGAAGGGATTGCTCTTAGCTGTTTCAAACATTGCCTTGGAATTATCTACAATTCCCATTTTAACCGTGTGCCTATAACAAGGCATTGTTTAAATGCAGTTTACCCCTGTGGTATCAACTGCCAGATGACGATAATGATTCAAAGTGCAATTTTCTGAGAAGATACAGGTTCAATTTTAAGTAAATCATTAAAAACTTAATTTAACCAAGATTAAGTTAGCACAATGATGCTTATTTTAAATGTCTTCAAAAGATTCTTGTTTTCATATTTAAATACATTAGAAGAAAATTAAATACCAAGATAAACAATGGCTCCATCTATCTTGCTAGAGACAATGACTCTAAAATTGTATTCATACCATATAGTTACATAAAGGAAACCTTAAGGACTCAAAACTCTTTGGGCTTCCACAGTATCTACACTGTCCTATCTATCAAGCCATCACAACTCCCTCTCAGAGGTTTCCTTTATTTTGTCAGAAATTAAACTAACTCTTCTTAAACATTTGCCACCTCCCATTATTTGGTGGGCAGAATATATACACCTGAAATTATGTATTTAAAACTCTTTTACACAGAATTTAGTTCACCTACCTTCCCATGTGGAACCCTGAACATGAGCTCTCACTGTTTGTTTTCCAGGACAGGCTGCAGTAACTCAGGTCTCCTCTTCCATCATTACATTTAGCCCTTCACTGAGGTCCTGTTATTGCAAGAAATCAGCTTTTAAGTCACAAGTCATTCCATTTATTTTTACAAGAACTTCTCCTAAAATATGTGTGAACGTGTTCACTTAAACTCTCCAGCAACTGTGAATTTAAAATAAATTTGCTCATCAGTAGGAAATGAAAATGAAATTTGCAAATAAATGTAGCTCTCTGTACCAGGAATCAAAAGGCAGGAGTGCTAATTCCCAAAGCTGACGTTAAATTACAGTGCTATTATGCAAGTGCCATCACTTTTTCATATTTGTTTTTCAGTTTGTACAGAGCGTCATTTATCCCTGTGCACTTTGTGTGGCAGAATTAGATATTGCAAAGTGAGAACTTCAGAAACTGTGTGTTAGAAATAGTTTGTATTTATTATGATGTTTTTATTACATTTCAAACTAATTTCTCAAACCTGTGAGTACTTTGCGGTCTTGCCCTATGTAATTCATTGATTTGATTCCCTATCTCTCCCTCCCTACAGCCATTCCGACCATATTGCTGTTGCCTAATACTCCAAATACATTTTTAAATTAAGACGTGCATGGCCTCAATTAAGCCATTTAATAATGTCTTTTATTCCTTCCTAGCTAATTTGAAATAAGGCATTTTATGCCGAGGAACATGTGAGCAAATATTTTTTGGAAGATACACAGTACAAATAGGACTTGCGAATGAAAAAGTATCTCCATTAGCTGGGCTCCTAAATGTTTGAGGTAGAGGAGTAGATGATATGACAAGATGTGCACTTTGAGTGAAACTGTTAAAAATCTCAAAAGTTAGACTAAACAATTAGTTCAGTTCAGTTCAATTGCTCAGTCGTGTCTGAGCAACATACATAAAATCATGTATATATATGTATATATACATATATATATGTCAGAAGTGTATCAGTTCAGTTCAGTCACTCAGTTGGGTCCGACTCTTTGTGACCCCATGAATTGCAGCACACCAGGCCTCCCTGTCCGTCACCAACTCCCGGAGTTCTCTCAAACTCACATCTGTTGAGTCGGTGATGCCATCCAGCCATCTCATCCTCTGTCGTCCCCTTCTCCTCCTGCCCCCAATCGCTCCCAGCATCAGAGTCTTTACCAATGAGTCAGTCTTTACCAATGAGTCTTTATTTATCCATTCATCATTGGATATCTAGATTGTTTCAATGTTTTGCCTATTGTAAGTAATGTTGCAATGAACATGGGGATGCAGTATCTTTTAAAATTAGTTTTGTTTCCTTTGTCTTTATCCCAGAAGTGGATTATGTAGTAGTTCTATTTTCAATGTTTTTATGATCCTCCTACTCTTTTTTCCATAATGGCTATGCAAACTTACATTCCTATCAACACTGTACAAGATTTCCTTTTGCACACAACCATGCCGGCATTTGTTATTTGTCTTTAATGATGGTCATTTTAATAGGTGTGGAGTGATATTTCTCTGTGGTTTCAATTTGCATTTCCCTAATGACTAGTAATGTTGTCCTTCTTCTTGTGCAGATGTTCAGTTCAGTTCATTCACTCAGTTGTATCCGACTCTTAGTGACTCCATGAACCGCAGTATGCCAGGCTTCCCTGTCCATCAACAACTCCCGAGGTTCACCCAAACTCATGTCCGTTGAGTCGGTGATGCCATCCAAACATCTCATCCTCTGTTGTCCCCTTCTCCTCCTGCCCTCAATCTTTCCCAGCTTCAGGGTCAAATGCTCTTCGCATCAGGTGGCCAAAGTATTGGAGTTTCAGCTTCAAAATCAGTCCTTCCAATGAACACCAAGGACTGATCTCTTTTAGGATGGACTGGATGGATCTCCTTGCAGTCCAAGGGACTATCAAGAGACTTCTCCAACAACACAGTTCAAAAGCATCAATTATTCAGCATTCAGCTTTCTTTATAGTCCAAATCTCGCATCCATACATGACCACTGGAAAAAGCGTAGCCTTGACTAGACAGACATTTGTTGGCAAAGTAATGTCTCTGCTTTTGAATATGCTATATAGGTTGGTCATAACTTTCCTTCCAAGGAGTAAGTGTCTTTTAATTTCTTGGCTGCAGTCACCTTCTGCAGTGATTTTGGAGCCCCCAAAAATAAAGTCACCCACTGTTTACACTGTTTCCCCACCTATTTGCCATGAAGAGATGGGACCAAATGCCATGATCTTAGTTTTCTAAATGTTGAGCTTTAAGCCAACTTTTTCCCTCTCTTCTTTCACTTTCATCAAGAGGCTCTTTAGTTCTTCTTTACTTTCTGCCATAAGGGTGGTATCATCTGTATATCTGAGGTTATTGATATTTCTCCTGGCAATCTTGATTCCAGCTTGTGCTTCTTCCAGCCCAGCGTTTCTTATGATGTACTCTGCATAGAAGTTAAATAAGCAGGGTGACAAAATACAGCCTTGATGTACTACTTTTCCTATTTGAAACCAGTTTGTTGTACCATGTCCAGTTCTAACTGTTGTTTCCTGACCTGCATACAGGTTTCTTAAGAGGAAGGTCAGGTGGTCTGGTATTCCCATCTCTTTCAGAATTTTCCATAGTTTATTGTGATCCACACAGTCAAAGGCTTTGGCACTCAATAAAGCAGAAATATATGTTTTTCTGGAACTCTCTTGTTTTTTCGATGATCCAGCAGATTTTGGCTATTTGATCTCTAGTTCCTCTGCCTTTTCTAAAACAAGCTTGAATACCTGGAGGTTCATGGTTTACGTATTGCTAAAGCCTGGCTTGGAGAATTCTGATCATTACTTTACTAGCATATGAGATGAGTGCAGTTGTGCGGTAGTGTGAACATTCTTTGGCATTGCATTTTTTGGGATTGGAATGAAAACTGACCTTTTCCAGTTCTGTGGCCACTGCTGAATTTTCCAAATTTGTTGAGATATTGCATGCAATACTTTCACAGCATCATCTTTTAGAATTTGAAATAGCTCAACTAGAATTCCATCACCTCCACTAGCTTTGTTCTTAGTGATGCTTCCTAAGGCCCACTTGACTTCACATTGCAGGATGTCTGGCTCTAGGTGAGTGATCACACCATCGTGATTATCTGGGTTGTGAAGATCTTTTTTGCCCAGTTCTTCTGTGTGTGTATTCATGCCACCTTTTCTTAATATCTTCTGCTTCTGTTAATTTCTTAATTTCTTAATCTCTTCTTAATTTCTTCTGCTTCTGTTAGGCGCATACCATATTTGTCTTTTATTGAGCCCATCTTTGCATGAAATGTTCCCTTGTTATCTCTAATTTTCTTGAACACATCTCTAGTCTTTCCCATTCTGTTGTTTTCCTCAATTTCTTTGCATTGATCGCTGAGGAAGTCTTTCTTATCTCTCCTTGCTATTCTTTGGAACTCTGCATTGAGATGGGTATATCTTTCCTCTTCTCCTTTGCTTTTCGCTTCTCTTCTTTACACAGCTATTTGTAAGACCTCCTCAGACAGCCATTATCCTTTATTGCATTTCTTTTTCTTAGGGATGGTCTTGATGCCTGTCTACTGTACAATGTCAAGAACCTCTGTCCATAGTTCATCAGGCACTCTATCTGTCAGATCTAGCCCCTTTTATCTATTTCTCACTTCCACTGTATAATCACAAGGGATTTGATTTAGGTCATACCTGGATGGTATAGTTTTTTTCCTCATTTTCTTCAATTTAAGTCTGAATTTGGCAAAAAGAAGTAAATGTTAGCCTTTCATATATATTCTCTGGAAAAATGTTTCCTCAGACCCTGAACTCATTTCATTTTTTAATTGCATTTTTTGTAATTGTTTTATTAATGCATGAATTTTTAATATATTTTGGAATATCCAAACTATATATGAGAGGTTGATATAACCTCTCATCAAACACATATATATAATATTTTCCCATTCTGTAAAGAAAAATAGGAAAATATTTTCACTTTGTTGAAGACTTCTTTTGCTCTACTGAGCTTTTTAGTTTGAAGTGGTCCCACTTGTCTGCTTTTCATTTTGTTGCTTGTGTTTAGGTGTCATATCCAAAAAATCATTTCCAAGACACATGTAAGCCAATCTTTTCTTAAATTTTCTCTCATATCATATTGTTATGCTCAATATTTTTTCACACACACTATACTAATGTGTTATTTAAAATTATGGACTCTACACTCAGACTATCTAGATATAAATCTCAAGTTTATGCTATAGCTGTGTAAAATTAGAAAATTTACTTAACCTTTTTATACCTCACATATATTGTCCTTAAAATGAGAATATTAGATTTATCTCATAGAGCTCTATGTATTGAATCAATTTCCAAAGTAAAGCCCTTAGAATAGTTCCTGGGATATAGTAAATATTAAATGAGTTAGCTTCTGTTATGTCCCTTTTATATATTTTGGAGCTTCCCTCTGCAATTATTTTTCCCTCTATCTGATGAATATCACTTTTTATTTTTCTTGGTAAAGATTTATTTTGAAAAATTAAGTTTCTCCCTCAGCTTTATTAAGGTATAATTGACATCTTTGATTTTTGTTGAGTAGCAAGGACTTTATTTAATTCATGTCCTTCAATACAGTCTCACTGTTTAGAATTACAAATTGACCATTATGTCTTTTTCATTGAAATGTAATCAACATACAATTTTATGTTAGTTTCAGGTGAACTACATAGTGATTTAACATTTACATGCATTACAAAATGAATACTTCAATGTCTTTCAACAATCTGTTCCCATACAGAGTTAGTAGTGTTATCAACAGTATTGCTTGTGCTGTATGCCTCAATCGTTTATTTATTGTACAACTGAAAGTGTGTACCTCTCAATCCCCTCTACCTATCTCACTCACCTACCCCCCCCCCCCAACCCTTGGCAACTGTTTTCTGTACCTATGAGTCGGTACCATTTTTTTTGTTTTGTTTTGTTTTGCTTGTTTAGATTCCATATTTAAGTGGGGTTATATGGCACTTTTTTTCTCTGACTTCTTTCACTTAGCATGATACCCTCTAAATCCATCTGTGTTGCTACACATTACAAGATTTCATTTTTAACCATAGTTTATATATAGATATATCAGAGTTATATATATAAAATTATATATAGTTTTGTTTTGGGATTTTTTTTTTTTTTTAGAACATTCTTAACCGAATCCTATGCAGTTCAGTTCACATCCTGGGTGTCACCTCCTCGGAAAGACCTTCTCGAACGACAGATAGCTTCTCAGTCACACTGTCTAGATTTACCAATATCTGTGTGTGTGTGTGTGTGTGTGTGTGTGTGTGTTACGCTACTTCAGTCGTGTCTGACTCTTTGCGACCCTGTGGACTGTAGCCTGCCAGACTCCCCTCTCCATGGGATTCTCCAGGCAAAAATACTAGAGTGGATTGCCATGCCCTCCTCCAGGGGATCTTCCCAACCCAGGGACTGAGCCTGTGTCTTTTACATCTTCTGCATTGGCAGGCAGATTTTTACCACTAGTGCCACCTGGGAAACCTTTATATATCTGTATATGTACACATACATATACATATACATATATACATACACACACATACATATATGTATAAACATATGTACACATATATATGATGCCAAGTTGCTTAAGTCACATCTAGTTCTTTGCAAACCCTAAGGATTGTAGCCCACCAGGCTCCTCTGTTCATGAGATTCTCCAGGTAAGAACACTGAAATGGGCTGCCATTTCCTCCTCCAGGGGATCTTCCCAAACCAAGGATGGAACTCATGTCTTTTATGTCCCTGCATTGGCAGGCGGGTTCTTTACCACAAACGCCACCTGGGAAGCCCTGCACACACACACATGTACGTATATATCACATCTTGTTTATCTATTCATGTATTTATAGGCATTTAGATTGTTTTCATATCTTTACTGTTGTTAACAATGCTTCAATAATCATAGGAGGCACATATGTCTCTTCAAATTAGTGTTTTTGTTTTCTTCAGATAAACATCCAGAAGTGGAATTTCTGGATATTATAGTAGTTCTGCTTTTAATTTTTTGAGAAATTGCCATAATGTTTTCCACAGTGATTATATCAGCTTGCAGTCCCACCAACAGGGCACAAGCATTTCCTTTTTTTCCTTGTCATCACTTGCTATTTGTCGTCTTTTTAATAATAGCCTCACTGACAGATGTGAAGTAGTATATCATTGTGGTTTTGATTTAAATTTTCCTGATGATTAGCAATGTTGGATATATTTTCACGTGTCTGTTGGTCACCTGTATATGTTCTTTGGAAAAATGTCTAAATCAAAATGGATTAAAGACTCCAATGTAAAACCTGACATCATAAAACTCCTAGAAGAAAACATAAGCAATATTATCTTTGACACTGATTTCAGCAATAGTTTTTGACCTGTCTCCTAAAGCAAGGACAACAATGCAAAAATAAATCGGACTGCATCAAACTAAAAAGCTTTTGTGCAGTGAAGGAAACTCAACAAAATGAAAAAATTACCTACTGAATGGGATAAGATATTTGCAAACAACATATCTATAAAAGTGTTAATATCCAAAATGTATGGGTCTTCCCTGGTTGCTCAGCAATCAAGAATCTGCCTGCAGTACAGGAGACACAGGTTCCACACCTGGTATGGGAAGATCCCCTGGAGAAGGAAATGACAACCCACTCCAATATTGGTGCCTGGGAAATCTTATGATCAGAGCAGCCTGACAGGTTACAGGTCTTAGGGTCACAAGAGTCAGACACCACTGAGCAACTAAAGTACCACCACCATCCAAAATATATAAATAACTCATCTTCAACTCAATACCATAAAAACAAACAAGCAAAACAACTCAATTTTTAAAAAATGGGCAGATGACCCAAATATACATTTTTCCAAAGAAGACATTCAGATTGACAGCTCCTTCTTACTGACACATTATTCTAATGTTTTTTGGATTCCATTGCTGCTGTGGTTGACTCAACTGTGAGTCTGATTTTCCTACTTTTATTATGAAGGCTTCTTTTAATCGCTGGATCTTTCTTTGTGTTGAGTGTTCAGCATTTTCACTAAGATTTGTCTAGGTCTTAATTCTTGCTTTTTTCCCCTACTCTGATAAACTTTAAAATTGATAAATTTCACAGTTCTGGAAATTTTTAGCAAGTATCTGTTTCTTCCCATATTGCTTCATCCTATTATTTTTCTCTTTCTGAAAATTTATTTGGGTATATAAAATATTCTTACAATATACTTCATTCTCGTTAGCTTCTTATCTTATTTTTCCACTGATTTGCCTTTCCTGGCTACATTCTAAATAATTTTTTCATCTCTATTTCTTTTTTTTTTTTTCATAATGACAATGCCTGTATATTGAAATACAGATCAAATACATTTAATTGATGATTTGTGTCAGAAAAGGCAAATATCATTTCTTTGCAAGTCAGATTCTGACCTTTATTTCTTCATTTCATTCTCATTTATTGTGATGTTTGGCTGTATATGTTATGAATATTGATTATTAATTTTTCACCAAGAATTTTTTTTTTCCTTTCCATTGAGTCTCATGGTTTAAGACTGAATTTTTTTCCTTTATTATTCTCTAGATAGAGTATCCCTCTGGAGCGATATTTCTCATTCACCTTCACTATAATCTTGAGGGCTTCCCTGGTGGCTCAGATGGTAAAGAATCTGTCTGCAATGCAGAAGACCTGGGTTTGATTGCTGCATTGGGAAGATCCCCTGGAGAAGGGAATGACTATGCACTGCAGTACTCTTTACCTAGAGAATTCCGTGGACAAAATCCTAGATACAAGGAGTTTCCTATTTGAAGACCCATCTTATGTGGGCCCTAGGCTTTGAGTTTGGTCCCATTCTCCCAGAGAAGTTGTGAACATCAACCTAAAGTTCAGTGAAATTTGATGAATAGTCTCACCGTAAAAGTTAGCTTCATTTTTCAACTTTCTATTTTTAGTTAGTTTGATCTTTAATAAGTTATTCCTTTTAAACTAGTCCATTGAAGCACTTAAAATATTTTATAATCTATTTTATATTATTTTTAAAAGGTTATGGCTCAGATGGTAAAGAATTTGCCTGCAGTGTGGAAGACGTGGGTTCGATCCCTGGGTTAGTAAGATTCCCCTGGAGAAGGGGAAGGCTACTCACTCTAGTATTTTTGCCTGGAGAACTCCATGGACAGAGGACCCTGGCTGGTTGCAGTCCATGGGGTTGTAGAGTCAGACATGACTAAGCAACTAACACCTCTCTACTTCCAAAATTACTGAAGGGAAATCTTCTGTTTTGATCCTAGCTTAAGACTTGTCAGAATTTTCATGGAAGCTGGTGTCAGACTCAGTTAGCCACAGTTCCGCCTCCATCCTTTCCTTATACCAATCACCAGGCAACAGGAATTACAAAGTATTTCTGACACCAAATTCCTAGTGTGGTTGTCATTTATTTTTTTTTCTGGTCCCTGTCTCCATTAAGTATACTATGTTATATTAATTACTGTTGAGTCATATCTTTCTCTACCCTTGTGTTTTAAATAAAAATAAAATTAAAAGTTGGCTTGAAGTCTCAGAAACTAGTGTTGACCATTCTTAAAACTTTGCTGTACACTTTTCCACAGGCAGATCAACAGATCTCTAGAATCTGTTGGGATCAAAAGAAATTCTTAGATGAGAAAAATAGACCAGAATTGTGATTAGCTAAATACTACAGAAAACCATTAAAATATAATACCACCAATATATGTAAACACTATGAGCTCAGTCTTCCATCTACAACCCCTACCACTTTGTCCAGGATACACAATGTAATTTATAATTATTGTGATTCACAATGTCATAATTCACTCTGATTATTTTTGAAGTGAGAATTCTGTGTATCCATCTCCTGACTTTGCTGCTTGGTCCTCAAGAGATACATGATAGCAAACATAACAAGACCAACACACATTCTTTTTATTTGTTCTTGCTAGGTCTTCTGCTGCATTTAATTTTCTATTGTTTCGTGCAGGTGCCTTGGGCTAGAAAAATTCAAGGGCATCTAGAATACAACTTCCCATAAAGGTTTTTTCTTTTCTTTCTTTCTTTTTTTTTTTTTTTTTCATGATTCTTTTCTATGAGTCCCTGGCCTTACTCAACTGTTAAAAGTTATCTTCCAGCAAAAGTGCCACTAGCTTCAGCCTTAGCAACGATCATTGTTGAGGTGGAAAATAAGTTACACAGAAAAAAAAGATAGTTGATTATCTTACTCTTTTCACTAAAATTTACACTCAGTGTGTCAAATGCTAATTGGAACAGAACCTTACTCAATTTCTGTTGTTCTACCTTGCTAAGTAGCGAAAAACCTTTATTGTCCCTTTAAATGAAAATAATTTGTAGCTAGTTAGAAGCTGATGCTTAAGTAAACACACCTCTAGCTTACTCACTGCCACTATGTAAGTTGTATACTTAGAAAGGTTCATTTTGTGGTATCTATTTGTAGAGGTTGTAGATGTTGATCTAATCAGACAAATCAAAGAAACATTATGCACATCAGTGACATATGAGTGGACCAAAAGTGAGAGCATTAAAAAAAAAAGGATAAAACACAAAACAAAACAAAAGCTGCTAGTCTCGGACAAACAATAAAATGAGTGACCTAGGACATACTATAAAATAGGTGTGTGTGAGATAACTGTATAAAATGAAACCTCAAGGATGCTGTCATTAGACAACTTCACGTATCCTGTACTACTCTAAAGAAATTTAAAAATTATATATAATGCATTACATAGAAGACTTCTGTTGAAAAGGACTTATATAATGTTCAGATGAAATAATTTTTTCATCAGAATATTGAAAAACAGAAAAATATCTCATTCCTATATAATACAATAGGCTAAAGGCTATAGGGCTAAATAGTATTAGTGTAATAACAAAATTAAATGTGTGTGTGTAAGATTTTAAATGATATTTTTACTAACTTAATACCATCCCAATTGTGTCAGATAAGAGGGTTTCTTGAGACTTTTGTAGAAATAGCTGGGGAATTCTGTAAAAGATGATGTAGCAGCTTGAAAGCAGTTCTAACTTTTACTACTTGTATGATCTTGGGCAAGTTATCTTGATCAATAACTATTGTCAAGTTAATTAATAGAGGCTGTGTAAGTAAAGTCCATGATACGATGCCTCAAACATAAGGTTTCATACATGATAGCTGTTGTTAGTATTATGGAAATTTAGGGTATAATAATTTTTCTACTCGTATAAGCTTGTGCCAAATTATTAACTCAGTAGAGGTTCCAGTTTATTTAATGATGATTATTCAAAACAGTAACTGAGTATCTACTAAAACCAACCAGATTCTCTTCTAGATGCTGGGTTTACAAAGATGAATGAGAAAAAAAAAAAAAAGTCTTGCTTTCATTGATATCACATTCTGGTAGGAGAAAAAGATAATTTAAAGGTAAATAAATAAATATAATAATTTTAAGCATTAATGATTGGTAAGAAGAAAAATAAAGTAAGGGCAATGTAAAGAAAGCCAGTGACAGGGCTGACAGGAAGCAAGGGGTGGCTATTTTAAGGGGATCAAGAAAGACCTGAGAACCAGAGTCTTCATTGACTTAAAGCTGTACAGTCTGGAAAGAACTGATGGTGGAGGTGTCCAGGGAAAGGAAACTGTGGGGACAAGGCATAAATAAGGTTCAGCAAGAAATTCAGCCTGGTAGGAATCTAGGATGCCCAAAGGTGAAATCAGAAAGTTAGGCAGGGGCCAAATTGGATTTGACCTTGAATGCTATATGAGGAATTTGAATTTTAAGAATAAACCACTGAAACAGGGGAATTATGTAGCTTGATTTATGTTTGAAAATATGATTCTGACTGCTGTGTGAATAACCAGTCAGAGGTCAAACTGAAGGAAACCTTTGCTGTAAAGGAGAGAGATTGGTAGACATTGATAGAAATCTCTCTCTCAATATCTTCCTCTCTTTATGCACACACACATATACAGGCCGTTAACTAGGCAATTTCCTATATGTGTCTGTAAGAAGAAAAGTGTAAGAAGAAAAGCTAGCTTGCCTTCACGTGGCAGCATACTCTCACTTGATTTATTTTTATATAACATATGTTTAGCAATCCTATTTCAGACTGCAATGAAACCGTGATGCTTTTAAATACTTGCCTATGCGTTCAACTGCACAATGCATATGTGATGACCTAATACTAATACAATGATCTACTTATTTTTACTTCACCTGCAAATATTTGCATTAGATTATGGAAAAATGCAAAGGAACATGTCATTTCATACATTTTATTTGAATATCACAAGTGAAAATATGTATGTATAATAAACATTGAAATAACCTATTTTAAAAAGTTTGTTTAAAAGAAAATCTCCAAATAGTCATATGTAACTTATTATTTATGACTCTTCAATCTTGATAAAAAAACAATTTAATGTGCAACTGTCAGTTTCCATTAAGGTATTTCTAAAATATATATCCTAATATGCTTTCAGTTTAGTTCAGTTAAGTTTCTCAGTTGTGTGTGACTATTTGCAATCCTGTGAATCGCAGTACGCCAGGCCTCCCTGTCCATCACCAACTCCCGGAGTTCACTCAAACTCACATCCATCGAGTCGGTGATGCCATCCAGCCATCTCATCCTAGGTCGTCCCCTTCTCCTCCTGTCCCCAATCCCTCCCAGCATTAGAGTCTTTTCCAGTGAGTCAACTCTTCGCATGAGGTGGCCAAAGTACTGGAGCTTCAGCTTTAGCATCATTCCTTCCAAAGAAATCCCAGGGTTGATCTCCTTCAGAATGGACTGGTTGGATCTCCTTGCAGTCCAAGGGACTCTCAAGAGTCTTCTCCAACACCACAGTTCAAAAGCATCAATTCTTTGGCGCTCAGCTTTCTTCACAGTCCAACTCTCACATCCATACATGACCACTGGAAAAACAATAGCCTTGACTAGATGGACCGTTGTTGGCGAAGTAATGTCTCTATTTTTCAATATGCTATCTAGGTTGGTCATAACCTTTCTTCCAAGGAGTAAGTGTCTTTTAATTTCATGGCTATAGTCACCATCTGCAGTGAATTTGGAGCCCCAAAAAATAGTCTGACACTGTTTCTACTATTCCTGCATCTATTTCCCATATAGTTCAGTAACATTTATTAACTGATTATAATTTAACTTGTCATGTAGTAGGCCCTTAATGTATGTCTGATTATTTACATTATTTTATTACCTTGATACAAGTATTTTATTAAATACATGGAATAAATGTGTTTTCCAAAGAAGCATATGCAAACTTATTTCAGATTATTTCATTTACTTTTTATTTTACTTGAAAAACAGAGTGAGAAGAAAGCAAGCAAGCAAAAAGAGACTGTCAGTTAGGCATCTTAAAAAAGAACAGCTTTTGAAGAACTATTATTTTTTGTGTTTAAGCCCCAAAGACCAAGCATTGAGGTTTGAAAATGAATACACACACACAGCCACACACACAAACACAGGATATTTTTCTCTTTGAAGAAATTTTAACATAAAATGTATTATTTTAGTTATAAAATTCACCATTCTTATTTGAAAACTTAAAAATGTGCCTGGAATATAAGGATTTTTCTATAATGCCATGTTGAAAATGAAAACTGAACCTAAATGTCATCTATCAGAACTGCCTTCCATGAACCCTTACAACAATAACCTCTATCCTCTGCCCTTTTACTGTCCCTTCACACTGTTGATTTTCTCACAGTGTGAATCACTGTCTGATACTGATTTATTCATCTGTGTGCTTATTTCTGACCTGTGCAGAAGTAAGACATGTGTGTAAGCTCAATATCTTCTTGAATTTTTGTTGTACACTTCTGTGCTATTCCCAGCTCCTGCTGTCCTTACCAATGTATTTCTCTTTTGATGGCTCTGCATCTATGCTACACTTGCATTGCCCTGCTTATTTGCCTCATGTTGTTATTCAGTTGCTAAGTCATGTTCAATTCTTTGCAACTCCAATGACTGTAGCCCACCAGGCTTCTCTGTCCATGGGATTCCCCAGGCAAGAATACTGGAGTGGGTTGTGATTTTCTTCTCCAGGGAATCTTCCTGACCCAGGGATCAAACCTGCATCTCCTGCATTAGCCAGTAGGTTCTTTACCACTGAGACACCAGAGAAGCCCTTATTTGCCTCATAGCCCGTGGTTCTGTGTATGTGTAGGGGTGGTGTGTGGCCATGTATGTATGCATGTGTGTTTTCTCTTTGACATTTGCAGTGTACAGCATATAAATGCTCTGAAAATATTTGCATTTTGATGAGGAATAAGACATCAGAGTGAAAGTCGCTCAGTCGTTTCTGACTCTTTGCGACCCCATGGACTATACAGTCCACGGAATTCTCCAGGCCAGAATACAGGAGTGGGTAGCCTTTACCTTCTCCAAAAGATCTTCCGAACCCAGGGATCGAACCCAGGTCTTCTGAATTGCAGGCAGATTCTTTACCAGCTCAGCCACAATGGAAGGCCTAAAACATCAGAAGAGATTGTAAATAGAGAAGGAAAGTACCCGCTTTCAAGATGTGGACTGAGCTCATCAAAATAAGCAAAACTGTATTAATATCTCAGAACTCTCACAATTTGATAAAGACCTATTTTGTCATGGATTAATAATTCACTAATTTAAATATGCAGTTTTCATAAACCATAATTGTTATTCCAACAACTTTAAATCTCTATTATGTGTGAACTGCTGACTTTCTTCTTTCCTTTCTGGTAGAAAGCAGTGTATAAATAATGAAAATATTTTAAACTGTGAAAATTAATGATAAGGCCATTTTGTGCTATTTTGTGTATTTATTTCCGATGTTTACTTGGAAAGAAAATGATGAAAAGTATCTTTTTGAAGAAGGTGTCTATGAAGCAAGTCTTATAACTCATTAGCTTTTTTCCCCATTAGTGATCCCTCACCTTGTGATTAAAGTAGATTTTGAAGGCTTATATTTTAAAATATAAATGAAATGAAACCAACATTTGAGTAGAAGACTCACTAATGAGATTTCCCTCTTTCAGTCTGTCTATATTGAATTGACCTAACTAGGGGAAAAATGCTTTTCTGTATTTTTAAGATGTTTCCTGAATGAAAGAGATGACCTGAAATTCTAAGTCTATTGGGAAGAACCAGTTGCAAAGAAGCAGTTGTTATTTAAAATCAACACACTGCACAATTATTTCTCAATTTAGTTGCTTTTGGCCAAGGACACTGATAACTGACACCTGAAAACTCAGATATTGCTTGTCTATTATAAGAGTTTCTAGTGCACATTTTCAAGTTTTTGAGTATTAAGTTCTATGCTGGAATTTTGTAGTTTCATGTTTATTGTGTGTTTCAGGACAGATAAAGGAAATATTAATGTGCTATACTAGTTATTGTTATAAAAATGGCATTAGACAGAAAGTGTTAAATATTCATGAAAATCCCTATTTCCCTTATATTCTGGCTAGCAAAGGATGCTGAGAAAATAACTCACAAAAAGAGGGAACTATAGTAAAGTACAGATAATCACAGGAGTTATAAACAAAGGCAGTTGACATTAATAATTAAAAGAAAAAAATTTCCTGTGGAGGTTTTGATGAGCTACAGACACAATAGGTAAAATCACTTGCTTAACTGATCATTAGTTATGTTCTAGAGGAGAGGAGTATATATTAATGTAACTGGTTCTTCTGCCCTATTTTTCTACTCCAGTAATTTGTCTAACATAATAAATATAGCTATTATACATTCCCTGTGAGAAAAAATCATCCCCATTAGAACCTGATGTTTTTATTATCTGTGAGGGAGTATTCAATATAAATAAAGGTGATAGGGAAGGTTTATCACTTTTCCAAAGTTTTTGTGTTGTGCATTCATTTTAATGGAAATTTTATTATTGTTGTCAATATACAAGTATATATTAATCTGACCTTGGCAATGAAAGTTATTTATCACTTTATTACGAATTTTTTGGTTTCTATTTGTTTGTCTTTTTGTACGTTTATTTTCTTTTCTCAATTTTTGAAAAGTATTATCTGTCTCAACAGGACATTTTTTAATGAAGAAACATCAGAGCTGCTAAATACACTGGGACACAGGCAATCCTAGTCACCAAGGATGGCTTCCTCTTGGAAACTTATTCTGTTTCTGTCAGTCACTGGGTGTCTTTCAGGTAAAAACACCTGCCTTACGTATCAAATAAAAATATAAAGGTCTTCATTAAATACAGCCTCGGGTGTTCATTTAAACTTATATCATGATTCACCCTTTACAACAAAAGAAGATAAAGCAACTCTTAAACTTCTGTTAGCACTGCACATACAATAAGGTATGTAGAAAAATGTCGTATAGTTAAATGAGTATCCATCCCATCTTATTGACTTTAATTTACAATCTAAACCATCATTATAAAACATGAGTAGAGACAATTGTGAAAACACGAGAAATAAGTGAATGGTTTCAGACATTGAAAGTGTAAATGAACACCCTGGTCCATCAATGTTTATAGTTATTTACAAAAGATATGGAATCTTTAAATACTATATCCTATCAGGTTCTTTCTGTGCAGTATTATCATCTTTTCTGATGATCTGGTCTCCCTTTCCTCTTGTCAAAACCATTCTCCTCTTGAACTGATAAAGTAACTGAGAGAAATGGGGGTGAATTTAGAAGATGAAATAAAACATACTCAGCTAAAGATTGAATTTCGAATAAACAGCAAATAATTACTTTAGTTCTAGTATGTTCCATGCAATATGTTATTTTATCAAAATTGTAATTTTAACTGGTATCCAATGTTTTTATTAATAAATAATAAAATGATGATGCCAGATGGAGGAAGAGTGATAGATTGTAATATAACTCCAAAGTTTTATTTTCATGCACTGACCCAACTTATCCCCCAACAATAAACTGTCACTTCAAAGTAGGTATTTTATCTTAGTCATGGAAAGACAAAATCTGTCAGCCTGAGGTGGTGTCCCTGATGGCCTGATGGCTAGATTTGCAGCTCATAATGGAATCTAGGTGCTGTTCTTTCCAGTGAAATGAGGCTGAGCTTGGAGGTAAGTTGCTATTCAAATACTATATAGAAGACAAAAATGTCAAAAACAAAGGCCATTTCTAATTTTTACATAAGATTTGATCTTTAATCATATGCATTTACTATGAAGCATATATATATATATATATTAGTTATTTTTAAAACATGAATTTATCTGCTGTTTGAATAAAACTGATTAGACACTTGAAAGGATACCTTATCAAAGATAATTATTTTCAAAACCTTTCTTTCACCTTCACCTTCTTATTTAAACAAATTATTCTAGAAGTACAGCCCTTATTAATGCTTGTTACTTGGCAATATTTATGTTCAGTATTTATTATTCTTTTATTAGTATTCTTTATTTTTTTCCCCCTGGTTATCTGTTTGAGTATCACATTACAAGACCTATTTTGCATGGTAACTTGGTTATTATTACAGATAATGTAGGTTATCAAGGTCATAAGTGTATTTTATGTTGATGATGTTATTTGAACCAACAAAACTGATGTAAAAAATAAGACCCAGATTGCATTTTCTCTTTGTTCTATTTATTCATTTTTTTAATACATGGAGTATCTTTTCTGTGTTTAAGTAGGAAATATAAAACTGTTACACAACCTTAGGTTTAAAAACTGGCTATTGGAGCAATGAAAATTTAACAGCTTTCATAGGGATATACAACTTCATATTAAAAATACACTCATAATTGAAACAATAATAAGATACCATTATGCATGTCAGAATGGCTAAGATCCAGAAAAAAACAATGCCAGTTGCTCTTGAGCATGAAGAAAACATGAACTTTGTTAATTACCAGTAGGGAGGCAAAATGGGACAGCCACTTTGGGAGACAGTATGGCAGTGTTTACAAACCTAAATAGTTTTACCTCTAATGAAGCAATTGAACTACCAGAGATTTACCTAACTGATTTTAAAATTGATGGCACACAAAATACCCACACACAAAAAGTTTACAGAAACTTTAATAATCATCATCAAAAACTGGAAATAACCAAGATGCCTTTCAATAAGTTAATGAAGTGTAGAAATTGTATATAATGCTATTTACTCAGTAATAAAAATAAATGAATTGTCAACTCATGCAAACACATGAATGAATACTATATGCATATTGCTAAGTGAAAGAAACCAGTCTGAATAGGTTACACACTGTATGTTTCTTTTTTATATATGATCTTTTGAAAGGGAAAGACTATAGAGAATGCACAGATCAGTGATTTCCAGGGCTTGCGGTCAGAGGATCACTAAATAAGTAAAGGAAGCACAGGCATTTTCAGCTTGGGAAGACTATTTTGTGTGATACCGTAATGGTGGGAAAGTAACACACATTTATCAAAACCAATAGTACTTATAACACAAAGGAAACATTAATGTGCATAATTTTAAAAATATCTCATTGTAATTTTGATTTGCATTTCTCCAATAATGAGCAATGTTGAGCATCTTTTCACATGTTTGTTAGCCATCTATATGTCTTCTTCGGAGAAATGTCTGTTTAGGCCTTTTTCCCACTTTTTGATTGTGTAGCTTATTGTTCTGGTATTGAGTTGTGTGAGCTGCTTGTTATATTTTGGAAACTAAACCTTTGTCAGTTGTTTCATTTGCTATCATTTTCTCCCATCCTGAGGGTTGTCTTTTCACCTTGCTCATAGTTTCCTTTGCTGTGCAAAAGCTTTTAAGTTTAATCAAGTCCCACTTCTTTACTTTTGTTTTTATTTCCATTACTCTAGGAAGTGGGTTATAGAGGATCTTGCTTTGATTTATATTATACACACTGGAATATTACTCAGCCATAAAAAGGTATGCATTTGAGTCAGTTCCAATGAGGTGGATGAACCTAGAACCTATTATACAGAGTGAAGTGAGTCAGAAAGAGAAAGACAGTATTGTATTCTAACACATATATATGGAATCTAGAAAAACGGTACTGCAGAATTTATTTACAGGGCAACAGTGGAGAAACAGACATAGAAAATAGACTAATGGACATGGAGAGAGGGGAGGAGAGGGTGAGATGCATGGAGAGAGTAACATGGAAACTTACATTACCATATGTAAAATAGATAGCCAATGGGAATTTGCTGTATGGCTCAGGAAACTCAAACAGGGGCTCTGTATCAACTTAGAGGGGTGGGATGGGGAGAGAAATGGGAGGGAGGTTCAAAAGGGAGGGGATATATGTATACCTATGGCAGATTCATGTTAAGGTTGATAGAAAATAACAAAACTCTATAAATCAACTATCCTTCAATAAAAAATAAATTAATTTAATAATAATAATAATTTAGGAGGTTAGAGGATCTCAGGATGAAATGCAGAGTATAACAAAAATTCTATTACAAATGCATTCCAAATGTATGAAGCAACCTCTGCTTAGGAGAGTAGGGGGAAAAATGAGACTGATCCACATAACTTTCAAACGAACTGTTTTTGAGACTGTACTCTAGTTAAGAATGCTATTTCTCTGTGTTAGCAACTCTAAAAGCTCATGCATGGAGTTGAACAATTAAGTCAATGGATGATGGATGGTGGGAGCCAATTGTCTCATTGTTGATGTGAGAGGTCACCAGTGAGCAAAAGAAGAAGGCTAGAATGATCCAAGTGATAATGGTTTAGAGTTGGGAGACTTCAGTATGAACTCATGCTTAGCTTAATGTAGATACAAATGCCTACATATCACAAGTATTTATAACCATGTATATATATAGCTATGTATTTATAGCCATATATATATATATCTAATAACTGTCATATTGATATAAATAAGTGATTGAATAATTGAAAGAATAGACAAGATTCCCATGTAGGTAAATTTCAATAATTTATGTAGATGCTATGTTCTCAAGGAGCTGGAATGTAACTCGCCCTTCTTTAACTGTGGACTGCACATAGTGAGTTGTTTCCAAAATGTACAAAATGGAAAAGAGGAATTAGAAAAGTAGCTTTACAGTGGAGGAAACTGATAAGAACTATATCAACCCAGTGATGAGTAAGGCCAGTAACAGAAGAAATAGCATTTATACTGGATATAATGTAATGAGGATGGCACCTCCTTTCTGTGGTTTTCCTTCTTAAAGCATGTGACTCTAGTCTGACTATGAAAAAATATCATAAAAATCCCATTTTTTTAATTCTATGAAACACTTGGACCATGCTCCTCAATATTTTCAAAATCATAAAAAACCAGGAATATTGGAGAAACTGTCACAGAAAGGAAGGCTAAGGAAGCATAATAAATAAGTGAGCCTGGATAGGATTCTGCAAAAGAAAAAAGATATGTAAAAACCAAGGAAATCTGAATAAAGATGTACTTCAGTTAAAAGTAAAATATCAATACCAGTCTATTATTTGTAACAAATGTACAATATTAATATAAGATATTAATAAACAGGAAAACTGGTTATGAATTTAAGAAAAAAAATGGACTAAGAATTGCATTCTAAATGTTTGATCTAGACAAAATATTGATATGACTAGAATCCAAAATAAGACAGTAGTGAAGGGCATCAACAGGAAATGAGAGATTCAAAATTTTTTGGCAATAAAATATATAGAAGTTGGTAAATGATTAATTTTTTGTATTAAAAGAAATAGTTAAGGTTCTTTGCTTATGGAGTAGATGATATTGCCATTTGCTTGGGTACTAATTAAAAAGGGAGTGCAGTTGAGAGTGAGGAAATACTGAACTAAGTAATGCACATGTTGAGCTTCAAGTATCTGTGACATACTCAGATGGAGATTTTTAAGAAAGACAACTGAGCTAAAAGTTAAGTGTGGATGAAACTGAAGCTCTGGGAAGGAAAATAATCACCCAAGGGTTATAAAGATAACGATGAGTCCTAAGTCAAGGAAAAACTTCTGAGAAGCATGCACTAAAGAGGCAAGAGAGGGAGTAGGTTGAAATGGATAGAGGGTGAGTTGGAGGAAACTCTAAAGTGTGATGGCTTCCCAGTGGCTAAGCAGTCAAGAATCCTGCTGCAATGCAGAAGACCACAGGTTCCATCGTTGGGTGGAGAAAATCTGCTGGAGGAGGTCAGGGAAACCCACTCCAACAGTCCTGCCTGGAGAATCCCATGGACAGAGGAGCCTGGCGGGCTACAGTCCATAGGGATGCAGAGAGTTGGACACGGCTGAAGCGACTGAACACATATGCATGCTGCTGCTGCTGCTGCTGCTGCTAAGTCACCTCAGTCGTGTCCGACCTTGTGCGACCCCATGGACGGCAGCCCACCAGGCTCCGCCGTCCCTGGGATTCTCCAGGCAAGAACACTGGAGTGGGTTGCCATTTCCTTCTCCAGTGGATGAAAATGAAAAGTGAAAGTAAGGTCGCTCAGTAGTGTCCGACTCTTTGCGACCCCATGGACTGTAGCCTACCAGGCTTTTCCATCCATGGGATTTTCCAGGCAAGAGTACTGGAGTGGGATGCCATCGCCTTCTCCACATATGCACGATAGGAAAGTGATAATGGACCAGATTCAGAGACAGAGTGGTCAGCAGTGGCAATGCTGTAGGAAGGTTACATCAGATTGCATTAAAACCATTTCCTTTTAATGCTAATGAAAGTTATCTTTAACAAAGTAGTGGGATAATCTCTTATAATAACAAGCTATGAAATGATTTGTACAGGAAGAAAATTAGATAATTACTATTAATTTTGTTTTCTGAGAGGCTGAACTGAGGAAGAAAAAGAGAAAAAAAATGACAGATAACTTGGAAAAGAGAAGTTCAGGAAGGAGAGAATTACATCTGTACATTTGTGGGTGTGTGTTTTAAGACTAGAGAACTGCTGGTTACAGAAATTCAATCCACATAGTATATTAAATATGCATTTATTGTATAGTGCACTAATTAGCTTTGAAAGTGAAAATGTTAGTCGCTCAGTCATGTCCGACTCTTTCCAACCCTATGGACTGGAGCCTGCCACGGTCCTCTGTCCATGGAATTCTCCAGACAAGAATACTGGAGTAGATTGTCATGCCCTTCTCCAGGTTTAACTCCATAAAAAACCACCCTTAAATTTATGAACTTAATGACAACAGCAACACAAAAACTTCAGAAATATTCTTTTTCACAGTTCTGAAAGTCAGCTTGATGTTTCTTCTGGTTTGGGCAGGTTCAGCTGATTTCTGTAGTCTCCAAGAGGGTCACAAGAACAGGATTGGATGGTGTCATTTGTGATCTCAGCCATGTTGCCAATGATTGGCTCCTAGAAAGGCAGTGTGAATGACCTGCTCATGCATCTGATCATTCCATGGTGTAGACTATAAGACACCATCTAATTTGCAAGCATATTTCAAACCACTGTGTCATGTTTACTAATGCTTCATTGACTGAATCAAATCACGTGGGCCAAGACCAGATTCATGGGGTAGAAAAGTAGATATGATCTCTTGAAGACAGTAGCTGTAAAAGCATATTGTGAACAATATTCAATACCGTATCACTAACTATAGGCACTATGCTGGATAGTAGATCTCTAAATATGCATGTTGTATAATTGAAACTTTGTACCCTTTGCCCAATACTTCCTGTTTCCCCCACTCTCTCCAGCTCTTGCTTACTACCATTCTACTCTGACTGTATAACTTTAACTATTTTAGATTACTCATGTAAGTGGTATGCTTTAAGAATTTGCTAAGAGGATGGATCTGAAGTACTCTTACCACACAAAAAAATAACAGTAATACCAACATTAAAAACAATAATAATACAATATAAAGATGACAAGAGAAAACTTTTACAGGTGATAGATATGTTTATGGCATAGATGGTGGTGATTTCATGGGTATTTACTTATTGCATACTCATCAATTTGTATGCACTAAATATTTACAGCTTATATGCCAAAGTTTTTCACTGTGTGGATCACAATAAACTGTGGAAAATTCTGAAAGAGATGGGAATACCAGACCACCTGAACTGCCTCTTGAGAAACCTATATGCAGGTCAGGAAGCAACAGTTAGATCTGGACATGGAACAACAGACTGCTTCCAAATAGGAAAAGGAGTACATCAAGGCTGTATATTGTCACCCTGCTTATTTAACTTATATGCAGAGTACATCACGAGAAATGCTGGGCTGGAAGTGCGCAAGCTGGAATCAAGATTGCTGGGAGAACTATCAATAACCTCAGATATGCATATGACACCACCCTTATGGCAGAAAGTGAAGAGGAACTAAAAAGCCTCTTGATGAAAGTGAAAGAGGAGAGTGAAAAAGTTGGCTTAAAGCTCAACATTTAGAAAACTAAGATCATGGCATCCGGTCCCATCACTTCATGGGAAATAGATGGGGAAACAGTGGAAACAGTGTCAGACTTTGTTTTGGGGGGGGGCTCCAAAATCACTGCAGATGGTGATTGCAGCCATGAAATTAAAAGACACTTACTCCTTGGAAGTGTATTATTTTGCCAACGAAGGTCCGTCTAGTCAAGGCTGTGGTTTTTCTAGTGATGATGTACGGATGTGAGTTTGACTGTGAAGAAACCTGAGCGCCGAAGAATTGATGCTTTTGAACTGTGGTGCTGGAGATGACTCTTGCGAGTCCCTTGGACTACAAGGAGATCCAACCAGTCCATCCTAATGAAGACCAGTCCTGGGTGTTCATTGGAAGGACTGATGCTGAGGCTGAAACTCCAATACTTTGGCCACCTCATGTGAAGAGTTGACTCCTTGGAAAAGACCCTGACGCTGGGAGCAATTGGGGGCAGGTGAAGGGGACGACAGAGGATGAAATAGTTGGATGACATCACCGACTCAATGGACATGAGTTTGGGTGAATTCCGGAGTTGGTGATGGACAGGGAGGCTTGGCATGCTGCGATTCATGGGGACACAAAGAGTCAGACCCGACTGAGTGACTGAACTGAACTGAACTGAACTGAACATACCTCAGTAAAGTGGTTTTAAGTGTGCATAAGACAGTAAGAATAACCATACCTAGTCTTCATTTCTACCTCGTATTTATTGATATCTGTGAGTGTTTTAATGTGTGAATGTTTTAATCTGTGAATGTTTAATAATAATAATCTTGTATTAGTCAATAGTAAATAAAAAGGAATTTCTTTGTATCTTTATTTCTGAAACAGTCACAGTGCAAGCACTGTGATCTAATAACCTCATTAGCTGAGCTTAAAAAAGCTTTAAAGATCAAACTGTGTTTATCAATATGAAATTAATTAAGTACAGTAAAATTTAAGCTTTTCAGGATAGTGTGTGTGAAATCATTCGAGGGAGGAATCCTAATTACTAAATCCTAGTTATGAATATACATGTGACAAGAAACATCAACATTTCAACCTCACTGTGCCAAAATCCATGTCGTTGTATTCTCTAAAAGTGCTTCTTCAAAAATATACCATCTTCCAAATATGTGTAGAGATAGGATTGGAGGAGACAGTAAGGTTTCGGATTTACAAGCAACTTGACTGACATCCCAGAGTTCTTAGTAAATTGCTTTTCATTCAAATCTCCATGTTGAAAGAAATAAACAATAGCAACAAAAGCTAAAGGGCTTAATTTTTCTGCTCTATTATGTGGAATAGCCTATTCAATGGATTTCATAATCACTACATTCCTTTTGAAATGTGACTAGTAATTATTTTAATTTCTTTTTAAATGTTTAACAGTTGGGGAAATCTATTACAATGATATTTATTGCAAATAGATTTCTTTCTGTGAATTGTAATGGAATGGTCTGATAGGACCCTGAGATTAGGGGAGATTGTCCATGTAAAACATGTCATATATAAATATTTATTTTTAATATGTATCATTAGAATAATTCTAATTAAAAGCAGCTATTCTTAGACTCATTAACACACATTCTTTTGTTTGAAGATTTTTGAAAAATGTTTTTGTACTCTCCAATACTAGCATATATTTGTTAACATCACAAGTCTATTTATATATTTCTGTGAAAGTTATAGACTTAATATATAATTTGATTTATCAAAGCTAAACATATCTATGTATCTTCTAAATTTAAAATTGTATTCATCTTACTGCATTTATAAATCTTTAAATTAGAAAATAATTTGGAGATCATGAGGTCCAATCCCTTGTACTTGGGCAAGTAAGATATCATTCACTCTCAACAGGGATAAACCTCAACATAGGGATATGCCCAACATCACATATATGATAACCAGTGGGAGAATAATGAGAAAGCTGCCTCCTACAGCAATGCTTTCGACATGATAGGTAACATGAAGATGAGGCAAAAGGGGAAATCCAGTTGCTCAAAGCTGTACTGACCTCCTTCTACATAAGTACATCTAGTTACTTTCCCTGGATTACTTTCAGATGCTTTTGATATAAGCTGTATTGCTTTAAAAAATGAACTCTCTACAGGAAACAGCAAAATTCTATAAAGCAATTATACTTCAATAAAAAATGAATTAATTAAAAAACAGATCTCTGAAATAAAGCTTTTTTTTTTTTTCTCTCTCTCTCTACTTTGACCCCATTCTCCTCCATTGGGTTAAATCCATTTTATTGGGAAGGTGACAGTCTGTTCTTTCTGCCACAAGGATGATACACTATTGAACAGAGAATGTCTGTCATTGATAAGGTTATACAAATACTCTTCTTCTTCTTACTGGCAGTGTGGTAAATAGCACAGAACTTTGTCACTGCCAGAAAGTGCTGCCTAAGAACTTTAAAAGAAATATGAAAACAAAAGTGTTACTGAAAACAGGTGCCTGATAATATTAAGTCTGACTGGCCTATGGCAGTTGAGAAAGAGAAAAGGATTATAGCTCCTCTGTGATCATTTTGAAATTATGCATGTGCACATTGAATTGGTCCCCCAGGAAGTCATGATGATAACAGAGCCTACCTCAGTGCAGGAAACCAAGCTGACACTTATCAGCTGTGCACTGGTGGTATTAGATGTGTAATTAATCAGAATACAATTTAATTTCTCCTTGTGAGCAAGGTGGTGGGCGGCAGGTGAGGGGTAACTGTCTCTTAATTTAGAGAATTTTATTTGTTATTTTAATCTTAAAGACAAAGAAAATGTTATAAGTTATCTAAAATTGTCAGTAATTCCTGGAGTGATATAAAATTAAACCATCAACTAAAAAAAGCCAGATTCAGCATCCTCAAGAAATGAGAATAAATATTAATAAATGTGTTCAGTATTTTTGAGATTAAACAGAATATTAACTAATTTATTAGGTCATCTAAATGTTATTCATCTTACATAAACTATATTAAGAATATTTTTCCACTGGATTTTGGTTAAGGAGAAAGCAATATACATCAAAGTATGTTTTAATCTAGACAGTACCATAAAAATTACCTAATGCTTCTTAAACTGGACTGGCATTATTATTTCAACAATGATAAATATTTGCTAATAGAAAATTAATCATGTACAATGATCAAAAAATGTGTTTTGTATCAAGTACCCACAGGAACATGTATACAGTTGTTCACAATATCATTTTTTACACAGAGATAAATTTGTACCATGGTAATACAACACTGAAATATGTTTATTTTTGATGGAGATTGTCTTACCTCTTAGCATGGGCTTCAGGGGAGCTATACCTGTACAGTAGTTAACAAGAAAGCAGCTACTTTTTTGCATCTCTTTGTTTCATATACAGATAAATTCTGTCTGTAAAGTGGAGAAAGAGCTAAATTCACTGAGTACCAAGGCAAGCTGGACACACTTGAGATATAGAAGAAATGGAAGGAAAAATTTCTGTTCTCCTTAATTGTAAATAAACTGTTTAGGTTTATCACGATACAAATTCTGAAAATATAACACACATGACTAGTTGTTGAGAATGGAAAAGGGTTAAGTGCTATATAGTCTTATGTTTATTTTGGCTCTTGGGTATATCTTATTTTTAATAGCTAATCAAATTAACTGCAGATTTATTGAAATTTGGTCAGCTTCTATATTTAGAAATATTTATTTGGTAGAAGTGTCAAAAACAATGATTTTTTTCTATCCATTTGAAAAACAAATACTTTCCATTCTAATTTTCAGTGTTGTTTTAACACTGAAATTTTTTAGAGAACTTAACTATTCCTAATGATCTGTTTATGATGGTGTCTAGGTTGCAGCATGACCTTAAGTGACTGTGGGTTTAAAGTATGGTGGAACCATCCAGATGGTGATGATTTGAGATAAATACTTGCATACTTTGTGATTGTGATTTTACATGTTTAAATAAAAATTATAAGGCCATCTTCTATATAAAACAGAGGCAGTATATTTTATTTGATGTTCCATACATAATATCTAGCATAATACTTTCTATAAGTATGGGTACCTATTTTTAAGTGAATTAAAGGAAACAATTGTTTGATTTGTTTCTTCTATTAAGAGAGGCATAAGCTATGCTTTTGGTTAATTTCTGGTTAAGAAACATACAAAATGTATGAATGAATTTGGATTCTAACCTGATCATTCTGATGTGTGGATATATGTTTTCATTGAGGTATCATTGATTTACAATATTATATCAGTTTCAGATCAGTTCAGTTCAGTTCCTCAGTTAGGTCCGACTCCTTGTGACCCCATTGACCGCAGCATGCCTGGCCTCCCTGTCCATCGCCAACTCCCGGAGTTACTCAAACTCATGTCCATTGAGTCATTGATGCAATCCAACCATCTCATCCTCTGTTGTCCACTTCTCCTCCTGCCTTCAATCTTTCCCAGTATCAGGGTCTTTTCCAATGAGTCAGTTCTTTGCATCAGGTGGCCAAAGTTTAGGTTTGTAATATAGTGAATGCATATTTTTTTATAGAGTATACTCCATTTAACATAATGGCCATGTTTCCCTGTGTGGTACAATATATCCTTGTTGCTTATCTATTTTATACATAGTAGTTTGTGTCTCTTAATTCCATGCCCCAATCTTGTCCATCCTCCCTTTCCTCTACCTACTAGTAACTGTTAGTTTGTTCTCTATATCTGTGAAACTATTTCTGATTTGCTATATATATTCATTTGCAATTTGTTTTGATTCCACAAATAAGTGATAATATACAGCATTTGACTTTGTCTGACTTATTCCACTAGCACAATTCTCTCTGAAAGTTGCTCAGTCGTGTCCAACTCTTTGCAACCCCACAGACTATGGTCCTTGGAATTCTCCAGGCCAGAATACTGGAGTGGATAGTCTTTCTCTTCTCCAGGAGATCTTCCCAACCTAGGGACTGAACACAGGTCTCTCACATTGCAGGTGAATTGTTTACCAGCTGAGGCACAAGGGAAGCCCATAATTCTCTCTAGATCCATCTAAGTTACTGCAAATGGCAGAATGCTACTATTTTTTAGCTGAATGATATTCCATTGTGTGTATGTATGTGTATATTCCATTGTGTGTGTATATACACATACCACATCTTCTTTGATGGACACACTGTTTCCAAGTGTCTTGACTACTGAAATGATGCTTCTATGAACATTGAAGTGCATACATATTTTTAACTTAGTGTTTTTGTTTCTTCAGATATATACCCAGAAGTGGAGTTGCTGGATCATATGGTAGTTCTGCTTTTAGTATTTTGAGGAATTCCCCATACTATTTCCCACAATGACTATACCAATTTATATCCCCACCTGCAGTGTCCTTTTTTTCCATGCCTTCGCCATTCCCATTTATATTTGTTATTTTGATAAGTGTGAGGTGATTTCTCATTTTTGTTTTGAAGTGCATCTCCCTGATGTTTAGTACCATTGAGCATCTTTTCAAGTGCCTGTTAGCCATCTCTATATATTCTTTGGGAAACATTTCAAATCCTCTGCTCATTTTGAATCAAGTTTTTTTCATTTTTTTCCAATATTGAGTTGTAAGAGCTGTTTATATATTTTGGATATTAACCCCATATTTTTCATATCACTTGAAAATATTTTCTATCGTTCAGTAGTTTGTCCTTTTGTTTTGTTGATGGTTTCCTTTGCTGTGCAAAATCTTTTCAGTTTAATTAAGTCCCATTTCTTTATTTTTGCTTTTATTAATTTTCCCTAGGAGACAGATCCAAACTATATTGCTACAATTTATGTCAGAGAATTTTCTGCCTATTTTCTCTTCTAGGAGTTCTGTGGTTTCAGGTATTACAATTATGTCTTTAGTCCATTTTGAGTCTATGTTTATATATAATGTGCAGAAACATTTTAATCTCATTTTTTAATATAGATGTCTAGTTTTCCAAGTATCACTTATTTAAGAGTCTATTGTTTCTCCATTGCATCTTCTTCACTCCCTTGTCATCAATTAATTGACCATTATGTGTGGATTTATTTCAGGGCCTATATATCATTCCATTGATCTATGTGTCTATTTTTGAGCCAGTACCATGTTGTTTTGATTCTTTTGGCTTTGTAGTACATGTGGAGACTAAGGAACATGTTACTTTAAAAAAAAATGGGTCAATGAATAAAATAAAAGAAGAAATAAGAAAATACATGGGGACAATGGAAATGGAAACACAACTTTCTAAAATCTTTATGTTGTGTTGTTTATTCAGTCATGTGCAACTCATTGCAGCCCCATGGACTGTAGCCTGCCAGCATCCATGGAATTTCCCAGGCTAAAATGTTGGAGTGGGTTACCATTTCCTCCTCCAGGGGATCCTCCCAATCCAACCACCATCTCTTGCATCCCCTGCACTGGCAGGTGGATTCTTTACCATTATACCACATGAGAAGCCTCCTAGAATCTTCAGGATGCAGCAAAAACAAGTCTAATACAGAAGTTTATAGCAGTACAGGCCTAAGTCAAGAAACAAGAAAAGTCTGAAATAAACATAGCATCTAAAGGAATTAGAAAAAAGCACAAAACCCAAAGTCAGCAGAAGGAAGGAAATAATAAAGATCAAAGAATAAATAAAATAGACACTGAAAAACAATGAAAAGATCAATGAAACCAAGTACTAGTTTTTCTGAAAAGATGAACATAATTGATAAATGTTTAGCCAGGCTTTTCATGAATAATATAAAATATTATTTTATATTAACCTCTTATTTGTCCTATCACTTGAAAATAACAAATATGGAAAAGGAAACCAGGTGAATATCTGAACGAAAGTGTTTCAGCAGCAGTGTCAGTCCATCAAGATGAAATAGACTTACTGTGTTTGAAGAAGAACCAGTATGGAAGAAGGGAGAAAATCCAAATAAATGAAGAGAGTATATAACAAGAAGAATAATAAGGGGTAGAATAGATAGGCAATGATCAGACCACATTTTAAGCAGAGGAGAGATGTAACTTGATAACATGTTCAAAGATCATGCTTGGTTCTTTATGGAAAATAGATTTTAGAGCTTGGGAAATAACGTAACCAGGGTGAATAGGTAGGTTACAACTGAAAAAGTCTGGAAGAAAGAAGAGAGCAACAAGAGTTTAGACCTGCAAGTATTCAGTGTTTATTTATGGATTTCATTGTAAGTCAGCAGTGGTATATGCTTACCAAAAAGAAGCTAATGTGATCTTCAGCTGTATTGACAGTATCTAAAATAAGGGAGAGGTTAGATCTACTTTGGATCTACTTGTTAATTATGGCTGTAGTATTATGTTCAGTTCTACGCTAGATTGTATTGTGGAAATAAGATAAACAATAAGTTCAGTGGAGGGAAGCAAAGTGATGAAGAAAAAAACTGAAACCATAATATAAGAAGAAAGATAAAAATGGATTAAAGAAGTGAGAACTAAATTTAAAAGATTCAGTTAATATTTAAGGTATTTTTTTACTAGATTCAGGGGAGACTTCCCTCTTGCAATGTCTTCCCTGAATTAATTATTGAATAACTTTTGTAAACCAATGCATAAAATATTCAGAACTCCAATATTTGGGTGTCTTAGGATGGGCAGGCAAAATGTTTTTGCTTGTTTGTTTGTTGTTTGGTAATTGAACTTTGAGTCTAGATTCTGGTCATAATTTATAGACTGATTTGATCTGCCCCTATTATATCTAGATTAACAGTAATGACTTTCAATTGTAGATTATCTTCTGTATTTGGAATATTGATAGCTTGCCTTTGTATATTGCCTAACAAGTAAGTATACTCATTCATGGCATAAAATGAGATGCAAAAACTTTGAAAAAAATAACCTATTTTCCCCTTTATTATGTCATACATAGGTATCATTTTCAGGATCCTAATATCTTGGTAAGATGCATCAGCTTATTATTTCCCATAGCAAGAAAGAATCATCACATGGCAAATAGGGCAGAATGTCAGCTCAAGATATAGATTTTTCGAAGGTTAATACTAACAACTGCTATATTAAAATAGCTAAAAGTTTGTTGCATATAAGTAGCTCACCCTTATTCTAAAGAAATTCAGTGGGACAAACCAATCAAAGTATAGTCAAATGAGAAGTACAACTAATTTGTCTAATAAGATCATTCTAAGCAGTCAGTGTTGCTCAGTGATATTTAGAATTGACTGTATCTCAGGAGAGTCTGTCAGTTCCCAAGCATGAGCTAAATGATCATTATGTAAAGATAATTTTAGCATCAAAGGGCTTGCTAGATCAGATGATAACAATTTTTCCTCTAATCCTTAAATCTATGTTTCTGAAATTTTACTTAAGAAATACTTATAAATTTTAAATTTTATTTTGTCATGTTTTTGTTAATAATAACATAGGATGTTTAAAAACAGGGTTTACCAAATGAGCAATTGATGAATAGTTATAGGTAGAACTGAGAATGGAAAGAATAGGTTGGAGGTTAGAAAAAATATATGTATACATCCAATAGACTTTCCACTTATTGGACATGAAGGATAAAAAGAGGATAACATGAAAGAATATTCTGTCTGCTATGTTGATGAAGCATCTAAGAGAAGGTTGAAACCAACAGTAGAAATAAAGACCAAAAAAGAGATTAGTACCAAGATGGCAAACTATGATGGAATACTGTATTTAAGAAGCAAACAGTTGTTATTGTCAAATGAATGCGATGAATTGCTGGAAAATAATGCACTGGAATCTCATTATGGAGCTTAAATTGCCAAGAATCTAATCTGTTTTGGATTCCATCCCTTGAGATTTATTTTCATAGCAGCAAAATAGACCTGATTATAAAAATGGTCTTTTCATAAACTCAAGTGATTCCATTCTGTGAAGTTATTCTGTTTGGTCAAACCTTGTTTTAAATCAAGATTCCTGTGAATTTCCATAAATGATTCCCTTCAGAATGTAAAAGAGCACATGGCAGGGCTGGGGACATAGACTAGAATTAGGAGGGCTGTGTATTATTTTAAACTTTGCCACAAATCATGGGAATTTGGGCAAGTCCTCATTTCTTTCTTTGTGAGTCCTCATTTCATTTTTGTGAAAATGAGGCTACTTTATTTTAAATCTTCTTCTATATTCTAATAGTGTTCTCTGCTGCTGCTAAGTTGCTTCAGTCGTGTCCGACTCTGTGCAACCCCATAGACGGCAGCCCACCAGGCTCCTCTGTCCGATTCTCCAGGCAAGAACACTGGAGTGGGTTGCCATTTCCTTCTCCAATGCATGAAAGTGAAAAGTGAAAGTGAAGTCGCTCAGTCGTGTCTGAATCTTCACGATCCCATGGACTGCAGCCCACCAGGCTCCTCCGTCCATGGGATTTTCCAGACAAGAGTACTGGAGTGGGGTGCCATTGCCTTTTCCGAGTGTTCTCTAGTCATCTCAAAAATTTTACTACACTTCAAAATTGAGAATAGACATTGTGTTGCAATATTTGAAAGGATATTGCTAGACACATCCATATTCTATTGACTCAGGTCAGTTCAGTTAACTTGTGTCCAACTCACTGCAACCCCATGTACTGTAGCACATCAAGTTTCCCTGTCCGTCACAAACTGCCAGAGCTTCCTTAAACTCATATCCAACTACTTGGTGATGCCATCCAACCATCCCATCCTTTGTTGTCTCCTTCTCTTCCTGCCTTCAATCTTTTCCAGAATCAGAGTCTTTTCTAATCAATCAGCCCTTTGAATCAGGTACCCAAAGAATTGGAGCTTCAGCTTCAGAATCAGTCCTTCCAATGAGTATTCAGGACTGACTGCCTTTAGGATGGACTGGTTTCATGTCCTTGCAGTCCAAGGGACTCTCAAGAGTCTTCTCCAACACCACAGTTCAAAAGCATCAATTCTTTGGTGCTCAGTTTTCTTTATAGGCCACCTCTCACATCCATACATGACTACTGGAAAAACCATACTTTTGACTAGATGGATTTTTGTAGGCAATTAATATCTCTGCTTTTGAATATGCTCTCTAGGTTGGTCATAGCTTTTCTTCCAAGGAGGATGAATCTTTTAATTTCATGGCTGCAGTCACCATCTGCAGTGATTTTGGAGCCCAAAGAAATAAAACCTGTCACTGTTTCCATTGTTTCCCCACGTATTTGCCATGAAGTGATGGGACCAGATGCCATAATCTTCGTTTTTTTGAATATTGAATTTTAAGCAAGCTTCCTCACACTCCTCTTTCACTTTCATCAAGAGGTTCTTTAGTTCTCTTTCTGCCATAAGGATAGAGTCATCTGAGTATCTGAGTTTTTTGATATTTCTGTCTGCAATCTGAATTCCAGCTTGTGCTTCATCCAGCCTGGCATTTTGCATGATGTAATATGCACAGAAGTTGAATAAGCAGTTTGACCATATACAGCCTTGACATACTCCTTTCCTGATTTGGAACCAGTCCTTTGTTCTATGTCCAGTTCTAACTGTTGCTTCCTAACCTGCATACAGATTTCTCAGGAGGTAGGTAAGGTGGTCTGATATTCTCATCTCTTTAAGAATTTTCCACAGTTGGTTGTGATCCACACAGTCAAAGGCTTTGGCGTAGTCAACAAAGCAGAAGTAGATGTTTTTCTGGCATTCTCTTGCTTTTTTGATGATCAGTCCTGCATGTTCATTGGAAGGACTGATGCTGAAGTTGACATTCCAATACTTTGGCCACCTCATGCAAAGAGTTGACTCAGTGGAAAAGACCCTGATGCTGGGAGGGATTGGGGGCAGGAGGAGAAGGGGATGACAGAGGATGAGATGGTTGGATGGCATCACTGACATGAGTTTGGGTAAACTCCAGGAGTTGGTGATGGACAGGGAAGCCTGGAGTGCTGTGATTCATTGGGTCTCAAAGAATCGGACACGGCTGAGCGACTGAACCGAACTGAACTGAACGGATGTTGGCCATTTGATCTCTGGTTCCTCTGCCTTTTCTAAATCCAGCTTGAACATCTGGTAGTTCACAGTTCACATACTGATGAAGCCTACCAAGATTGGAGAATTTTGAGCATTACTTTACTAGCATGTGAGACAAGTGCAATTGTGCAGTAGTTTGAACATTCTTTGACATTGGTTTTGTTTGGGGATGGAATGAAAATTGACCTTTCCCATGGAGATCTTTTTTGTATAATTCTTCTGTATATTCTTGCCACCTCTTCTTAATATCTCTGCTTCTGTTAGGTCTTCTGTTACTATTAGGTCTGCTTCAGCTTCTAGTCTAGCTATTGACTACAAGAGGTCAAATATGGTCCTGCCTAAGCAATCATACAGTTAGAAATTTAAGGAAAGTTAAGGGAAGTTTAAAAAGAATCATCACACTATATAAACCTTATGGAAGCGAAGTGAGTTTTCTCTTTCCATTACTAAGGGGAAAGAAAAAAGATACCCTCTTCACACCAATAGAGAATGCTTCAGGGAAACTCCTTGTGGCAATGAGAGTGTCTCCAGTAGAAGAGACATGTCTTTCACTCCACCGCTAAATACTTGCTAAGCTGCAGAAACTCAGATGTTGCTTCTAAAGAGACTGATGGAGCAGAACATGCAAGGAAAATCCTCAGAAAGCCTGAGGTGCTTTCCCTAGGCTTTGGGGGTAGGTGATACAGTAGTAAGAGTATAGAAACTAACTCCTGTTGTTTAAAGTCATGAAGTCAATAAGATTTACCCTTGAAGTCTGAATGAGATGAAAAGATCACCGATGATACACAGAGTCCTAGCATTTAGAAGGGCAAAAGTTCACAAACTTCCTGGGGGACAAATGTAAATCCTGCAGAGATGGCTGGGCTTGAGGCATCTTGATGGATTCTAGTCAATGCCAAGTGATAGGAGCAGATGACCTCTGGCAAAGAAAAGGAGGTAGCCTCCTAGGGGCTAGAACCATAGGGGGAAAGTGAATAGAATGTCAGCCAGAAAGTGGATTGCTATATCCGGGGACTGGGCAGCACAATGTTTTGTAAGAAGTTTCTAAAGAATCATTATGTGTAAGGCACCAGAGAATCATCACTTTGTTATCTGATGTACAGATAGTCTTGGTGACCATATCACAGCAGTGGTTAGTCAACTAACATTCCTGCTTTTGGTCTTTCCAACAACATCTGAAAGGTTCATGAGGAGACAGGATGACAGGGAAAAAACAAAAACACCACTTTGGCCTTACCCCAGGTCTCCTTGCACAGGGCAAACCTCATCTGGGGAGATGAGGGATGGCAGATTGAAGTTTGAGTTTAGCAGGGCTGGGTGTATTAGTATACTTAAAAATTAGTTACAGTTGCAAAGCATGTCTTCTTTTAATACCTTAAAATATATGGAAAGCTGGTGACTCATTGAGAATGTCATCTAGGGCAGGGGAAGGAAAACCTGATGTGAGATGTTTAAAGGCAGTAATTAAAGAAAAGTAAGACTTTGCAGTTCCAATCATGAGTTCATTCTGTATCACTGGATAGTCTCTCTTTATCGACATATAAATCTCCAAGTAGCCTTTCACTGATATTATTCTTTCAGTAAAAGAGCATTGAATGCTACTCTGAATTGGACAATGACCTGGGTGCTGTGGATAAACTGGAGGTTAAAAAAAAATAATAACCTATATATTCTTTGTTCACCAAGATTCCAGATATTTGGACTGATGAACAAATCTGGAACTACACTGAGGAAGGAACAATACTCAGGGATCTCTATGGTATATGTGCATGTATGTTAATTTGCTTTAGTCATGTCTGACTCTTGGCGATCCTATGGACCATAGCCCACCTGGCTCCTTTGTCCACAGGATCCTCCAGGCAATAATACTGGAATGGGCTTCCATGCCCTTCCCCAGTAGATCTTCCTGATTCAAGGATCAGATCCACTTCTCTTATGTCTCCTGCATTGGCAGCCAGGTTCTTTACCACTAGTGCTACCTGGGAAGCCCCTCTATGGTATAGAGGATCCCTTATATTAATATTAATCATGTTTTCATTAGAGATCTTTTGGAGACTCTCTCTCAGCACATTTATTAATGCATATCAAAAAACTTCAGGTAAAGCCAGGGCTTAAGTGAATGGGGAGGTATTGAGTGTATCTGAATGAGCAGAAAGAAAAATGCATTAAAGTGGAAGGAATGTATTAGCATTTGCACAATGAGCACTAGCTCTGCCTGCTTATTTCCTTCAGTACACAACCTCCCTTCATTTCCCCCAAACACTCATATTCCACAACCATATGCTCTAAATGGACACTTCACAGTTAGGAAAATAAACTGAGAGTGTATTACTTGTTTATCTTCAAATGATTAATCTTAATGTTTAGAGAAAGCACGGAATCCAGAACAAATAGATGTTTTTATTGGATTAATGTGCAGAGTTATGGCATTTATTTTTCTACTAGGTATTGCGCTGTCAATTTAGTTTAGTCGCTCAGTCATGTCTGACTCCTTGCAACCACATGGACTGCAGCATGCCAGGCTTCCCTGTCCATTGCCAACTCCTGGAGTTTACTCAAACTCATGTCCATTGAGTCAGTGATGCCATCCAGCCATCTCATCCTCTGTCCCCTTCTCCTCCTGCCTTCAATCTTTCCCAGAATCAGAGTCTTTTCTAATCAATCAGCCCTTTGAATCCGGTAGCCAAAGTATCAGAGCTTCAGCTTCAGAATCAGTCCTTCCAATGAGTATTCAGGACTGACTGCCTTTAGGATGAACTGGTTTGATGTCCTTGCAGTCCAAGGGACTCTCAAGAGTCTTCTTCAACATCACGGTTCAAAAGCATCAGTTCTTTGGCACCCGGCTTTCTGTATAGTCCAAGTCTCACATCCATACATAACTCCTGGAAAAACCATAGCTTTGACTAAACAGGCCTTTTGTTGGCAAAGTCATAACTTGTGTCAGTACAGTAGTTTGTTATACAATGTTATAATTTTCATTTAATTAAAATATGAGTGGGAGATAATTTTTTATCTTTTGAGAGATAACATAAAACTATTCTTAGAGTAATAAATAAAATAGAAAAAATGTTTAACATAGCCTACAGGGATATCACATAATAATTACTAAAGAGATATATTCAGAAGAAGTTGGACAGTCCTTCAACTGTTGCTTCTAAAATATTTAAAGATAGTCCTTCATTCTTGAAGACTTTTATAGTGATGAATTAATTCTCAAAGTTTTCCACTATGTTTATTTATTATTATCTATGAATAAAAGTCATAATCATAAAATAATCTTGTGAAATAGGTCAGAAAATTATGTATCAGTGTTGAAGGCATTAGCAGGAAATATGTGATTTCTATTCCAAGGGTTCTAGTTTGACTTCCTCTAACTAATTTTTCAATTCAAATCTATCCACTTTAAAATTGAATATTTAAGTTACATAGGTTTGTTCTCTCTTTTGAGAAAAATGTATGCTATGTTACCAGGTCATGCACATCAGCACTAAAATTGCCTTAATATTCCCCTACCTAAAAGAAAAAAAAAAACACTTTCCTCCTAGCTTGCCGTGCTTCAGCCACATTATCCTTGATTACTGTTTTAATTGGTACAAACTTTCTCAAACTGTGGGACACAAACTACAAGATCTCAGAGTCACTTCAGGCATTCACAATGTCAAACTTTTCATCATAATATAAATATGTTGTGGGCCATTTTCACTGCCTTAGTATATTTAATGATGGAGCAAAATTAATGGTGAAGAAATTGCTGGGGCCAGGCTCAAACAAGGCAGTGACACAAAAGCATATTAAATACAATTTAAAGGCTAGCCCAACTTAATAAAATTATTGATGAAACCATGAAAAATATCAATTTTACTAAATAAAACATTTGAATTAAAATCTTTTAATATTCTTCAGGACAAAATAGAAAGTTTGTGTTAAGTACCCCTCCAAAATCACTGCAGACATGAGAGTGCAGCCATGAAATTAAAAGACGCTTGCTCCTTGGAAGGAAAGTTATGACAAACCTATACAGCATGTTAAAAAGCAGAGACATCACTCTGCCAACAAACATCTGTGTAGTCAAAGCTATGGTTTTTCCAGTGGTCATGTATGGATGTGAGAGTTGGACCATTAAGAAGGCTGAGTACTGAAGAATTGATGCTTTTGAACTGTGGTGTTAGAGAAGACTCTTGAGACTCCCTTGGGCTATAAGGAGATCAAACCAGTTAATCCTAAGGGAAATCAACCCTAAATATTCATTGGAAGGACTGATGCTGAAGCTGAAGCTCCAATACTTTGGTCACCTGATGCAAAGTGCCAACTGTTTGGAAAAGACCCTGATGCTGGAAAAGATAGAAGGCAGGAGGAGAAGGGGATGACAGAAGATGAGATGGTTGGATGGCATCATAGACTAAAAGGACATGAGTTTGAGCAAGCTCTGCGAGCTGTGAAGGACAGGGAAGCCTGGTGTGCTGCAGTCCATGGGGTTGCAAAGAGTCACACACAACTGAGCAACTGAACAACTGAACAACAACACAACTGTATACAGAAGTCCAGTGCTTGCCTCAGGGAAAAACTTTGTGTTTTTGTTCAGCGTTATAACCTATATGCAGGTCAGGAAGCAACAGTTAGATCTGGACGTGGAACAACAGACTGCTTCCAAATAGGAAAAGGAGTACATAAAGGCTGTATATTGTCACCCTGCTTATTTAACTTATATGCAGATTACATCATGAGAAATGCTGGGTTGGAAGAAACACAAGCTGGAATCAAGATTGCTGGGAGAAATATCAATAACCTCAGATATGCAGACGACACCACCTTTATCGCAGAAAGTGAAGAGGAACTAAAAAGCCTCTTGATGAAAGTGAAAGAGGAGAGTGAAAAAGTTGGCTTAAAACTCAACATTCAGAAAATGAAGATCATGGCATCCGGTCCCATCACTTCATGGGAAATAGATGGGGAAACAGTGGAAATAGTGTCAGACTTTATTTTTTGGGACTCCAAAATCACTGCAGATGGTGACTGCAGCCATGAAATTAAAAGACGCTTACTCCTTGGAAGAAAAGTTATGACCAACCTAGATAGCATATTGAAAAGCAGAGACATTACTTTGCTGACTAAGGTCCGTCTAGTCAAGGCTATGGTTTTTCCAGTGGTCATATATGGATGTGAGAGTTGGACTGTGAAGAAAGCTGAGCATCAAAGAATTGATGCTTTTGAACTGTGGTGTTGGAGAAGACTCTTGAGAGTCCTTTGAACTGCAAGGAGATCCTACCAGTCCATTCTGAAGCAGAGCAGCCCTGGGATTTCTTTGGAAGGAATGATGCTGAAGCTGAAACTCCAGTACTTTGGCCACCTCATGCGAAGTGTTGACTCATTGGAAAAGACTCTGATGCTGGGAGGGATTGAGGGCAGGAGGAGAAGGGGATGACAGAGGATGAGATGGCTGGATGGCATCACTGACTCAATGGACTTGAGTCTGAGTGAACTCCGGGTGTTGGTAATGAACAGGGAGGCCTGGTGTGCTGCGATTCATGGGGTCACAAAAACTCAGACACGACTGAGCGACTGAACTGAAGTGAACTGAACTGATGTGTGTGTGTGTGTTTAATTGTGAGACAAACTAGCCATCCAGTCTTCCATAGAACATAATTTCTACTTCAAAGAAAGACTTATTGAGAAACTCTAATCAAGCTTGAACATATCTTGGCAGATGTTTTCTTTAAAATGAACTCAGTAGGTCTGCCACTTCAAGGAAAAGTAACTGACAGAATTTTCTACCAACCACAAACAGAATTCATTGTGAATTTATTGTAGTTCTTTTGAGAGATATATGGATTTCCCTGGTGGCTCAGATAGTAAAGCGTCTGTCTACAATGCGGGAGACCTGGGTTCAATCCCTGGGTTGGGAAGATCCCCTGGAGAAGGAAATGGCAATCTACTCCAGTACTATTGCCTGGAAAATCCCATGGACAGAGGAGCCTGGTAGGCTACAGTCCATGGGGTCACAAAGAGTCAGACATGACTGAGTGACTTCACTAAGAGATATATACATGTGTGTGTGTGTATGTATAAAATGTTTGATTTCTAACATAGTGAAAATATAAATAACACACCTTACTTAAAGGAATATCCTTTGAGAATCTCAGTAATTTTTCATATTGTAAGTGATCTTTAAAAGCAAAAGTTTTAAAAAACAATGTTTGAAACATTGTATACTCTCAGTCTATCTGTTCATTAAAATGAAAGGAGTAAAGACTAGAGAAGTTATCATGTGTAAGTTCATGAAGATCATGTGTGAAGAACCTTGTAGTCCATGATAAAGAATTTGGCCTGTATCTCATATGAACTACTTATATACTAAGTGAGATATTGGCACTTAAGATTTCGAAGATGAAACAGGTGAATGTGAATGATAAAGATGAGTTGTGGTTGAAAAATAAGTTGTTCATCATCTCTTCCTTCTTCTGAATTCAGTCATATAGAAAGGTACTTGATTGTTTCTATTATAATATCTCATATCATTTATCCCATTCTTTAATGTTTTGTTCATTTAATTAAGCCTAGGCCCAAACCACCTCAGGTCTAGTCTGCCCATTTCTATCATTTCTTTGCCATCAGTCCTTTGTTCTTCCAACCCATCCTAAAATCTGCTAACTGAATAGCTTTCTTAAAGTCAATCTTGCCTATGTTATCATCTACCTCTAAACTCGATCAGTTATAAAACAAACAGATTTAGTGAGATGATAAATTTTAAGTTTCTCAATAATGGCCAAAGGCCTAAGAACCTCTCTAAGTATATATTTTCCTCTTTCTTTAAAGAAAAAGTACTTCAATGAAAGCAAATTATTATTTTTCTCTTTAAATATACTAAATCTACTTCAGTCTTAATGCCTTTCTTTATATCATGTTCTCCCACATGAAATGAATAGTCCTTGCCTTATCATCTTATATACAGATTTAATGAGATAATCCTTATGAAGCAATTAGTACAATCCCTGAAATGTCTATTATTTTTATCCTTACTTTTAACATTACTGGTGCAATGTAAGAATCTTCAAGGCAAAGACTATGCCTCGTTTCTTATTGGAACCTCCATCACATAGTAGACATTTGTACATATAGTGCATGTTCACAAAATGCATGTGGTTGATAGTAATTCTTATCCACATGTTGACTAAATGTCTTTAAAGATTTGAAGAAGAGTCACTTATCTAAAAAAAACCTGCTTAACAGGGCATAAACTTTTAAGAAATACATCAAAATAAAGTATAATACCCAAATTCAGGGCAGCAAAAAAGTATTAGACATGTAACCCTGTCCAAGAATATTAAATATCTTCATCACCTAAGCAAAAAAACCATCATAAACATCATAGTAGTTTGTGAAAGTCTAATTGATCAACTTTTTCTAGGTAACTGAAGTTATATCAGAGTTCAGTTTAATGAGAATACTGGAGTGGGTAGCCATTCTCTTCTCCAGGGAATCTTCCTGACCCAGTGATCAAACCCGGATCTCTGGTCTGAGTCAACAAGAAAGCCCATATTGAAAACTAAGTAGCATCAGAAACAAGGAGGTTACATTGGTTATTAAGAAATAGCTGTCCAAAACTGGAGAGTTTGACAATTGTCTTGACATTGTGCCTCTGACACCGGAGAGTGAAGCAAGTGTAGAAGTCAGCTCTATTCTACCCACGTCATTTATGTAAAATAGTACTCAAAAACACTTTCATTTGTTAACATCACAGGAAGATGGGACATTTTTTGGAATAAAATGTACATATTTTAGACCTGAACAGAGTAATGTAGAAAGGGAACTGGCTAAAAGAAACAATGTCCTTTTTGTAAATTTCAAAGAGACAGAAATTTAATCACAGATTAACCAGAATATGAGGAGCTAGTGCCCTGAAAAGAAGAGCAATCAGGTTCAGTTACAGGGCATGTGGGAGAAACACCCACAGTTTGATGCCATTTGATGCCAACAAAAAGTCACTCTCTCTGTAATCAGTCTGTGTAATAATGTACATAGTTCTATTAAATGGTATGGTTGACTTCTAATCAAATATCACTCAGATAATTTAAAATCCCTTTGTGAGAGAGGGTATATGTTCTCAAGACAAAAGTCATTTTCAGGTAATAAAAAAATTTTGCTGAAGGAAAACTATGGAGGGAATAAAACAAAATAGCAATCAGATGAAAAGCTTGTAGCAAAATTCTCTCTTAAAACATCAGGTTCACAAAATGTTTTGATGGACTATTTTGCTTTTTAAAACAGTGTGCTTAAAGCTTGGAAAAATAGGCTAACTTAAAAGACAGAAGGAGCTAAATGATTCTACTTAATGAAGTGGGAGGAATTTTTTAAAGTTTTACTTTAGCTGAATTAAAGAAGAAAAAAAAAGAGAGAGAGAGAGAGAGAGAGAGGATCAATAGAGCAAGAGGACAAGAGCTGGAAGAAAATATTTGTCCAGTGAGAAAGTCCTCAGACTGCTATCCCTTCACCACTGTCAGCCCCAAATCTTAAGACTCTATACCATACACAATCACCTAATATAAATAGTACTTCACAGAACTCAAGGAAAAATCTCTCAGTTCTGTGTTTTTGTCATTATAAGATAAAGAAAATAAAAAGAAAATATTCATGAATAAAATTAGTAGTTTGGGGGGACTAGAACTTTAAGAACAAGGTGCAGTAAGAGACATTAAACTCCCAGTGAGCTCTCAGAGACACTGAAGACACATGGCTGAGCTTTGCTTAGCTGCAAAAATTGGAAAAATCTAGGGTGGTAGAAATGACATCAGTGTGACATAACAAAACAGATCTCAGCACAGACCAGCATGGTAGACATATCCCTGCCTGTGATGGGAGCTAAATAATTGGATCAAGTTTCTGTAATGTGATTGTGCTTTCTTAGAATGAGTAATTCTCAGAGTTGTTGTTGTGGAAAAGTAATTAATTATGTGAAGTAATTATAGTTTTCCCTCAAGTATACTTAGGTTTGAATTTTTTCCTAGAAATTAAAAAAGCAATGTTGTTGTATATTGATAGGTAGTGTGCTATTTGGGGACAGAATTACAGAGTAGAACACGACATTGACAGAATGTGGAAGCAAGTCTTTGAAACTAAAGCAGTGATAGAGTGACACGTTAACATAAACAGTATCTTTGAGTTTGAAGAGATGGCTTAAAATGAATTTCCTATTTGGTAGAGGGAAATGCTTTATAAAAAACTGTATGTCTAAAGAAAAGGGTTGGCATAAACCAGGCAGACATAGTCATATCAGTTGCAGATTTGCAATTGCACAGAAAATCACCATGAATAAGGTTCAGAAATGCAATAATTTTGGAAGTGTGTTAAATATGCATATTTAAGTGTCTTGATTAATTTCAACCTAGAATTCAGTAAGTTCTACCATGATCATTCAGTATTCATGTATTCAGCATGCTGAATTACCAAAACAAAAATAAAATACTTCTTTGGAAGAGGATTTGAAATAAAGCACTTGTGTATTTAGAATATTAAAACAGTCATATTTCTTTGAAGAAATGTTGCAATGAAAAGTGAATCAGGGTGATTATGGGAATATGTTGTCAACAGTGAATTTTGCACCTATTAATTAATATGATTATATATGTGTGAAGAAAAGCATAATAGAGGCAGTTATATAAAGAATAATTTCAAAGTGAGTCACTCAGCTGTGTCTGACTCTTTGTGACCCCCATGGACTAGTCAATCCCTGGAATTCTCTAGGCCAGAATACTGGAGTGGGTAACCTTTCCCTTCTCCAGGGGATCTTCCCAACCCAGGGATCAAACCCAAGTCTCCCCCATTGCAGGTAGATTCTTTACCAGCTGAGCCACAAGGGAAGCCCAAAAATACTGGAGTGGGTACCCTATCCCTCCTCCAGTGGGTCTTTCCAACCCAAGAATCTAACTGGTGTCTCTTGCATTGCAGGTGAATTCTTTCCCACCTGAGCTATAAGCTGTTATTGATATTAAAAACAAAAATAAAATAGAAAAGATTGCTAGATGCAGAAATGAAAAAGTCATGAATAATCTCAGATTTTAATGAAAAGAAGCAGGGATTTGAAACTGGGAACCCTGCAGTTTAAATCTTGGCATTAATGTTTATTAACCCTATTATTTGCATAAGAAACTAAAATGGAAATGATAATGTTGATGAATCCACGTTTGTACGCTCAATGTGCAATGAGGCTAACCAAACCAGAAACATTATTGGACCAGAGAAAAGTTTATCTCAGGACCCTGAAAGGAGGTGGGGCTAGTGGTAAAGAACCCACCGGCCAGTACAGGAGACATAAGAGCCACAGGTTCAATCCCTGGGTCAGGAAGATCCCCTGGAGGAGAGCATGGCAACCCATTCCAATATTCTTACCTGGAGAATCCCATGGACAAAGGAGCCTGTTGGGCTACACAGACCATAGCATTGCTGAGTCAGACATGACTGAAGTGAATTCACATGCATGCAAGGAGAATGGGTGGCTCATGCTCCTGCAAATGCCAAACTCACCAAAGAGTTTCAGCAAAGCATTTCTAAAGGTCAGGTGATGGAGGGCTAACTCAGGGTATATGATCTGCTGGTACACAATTATCAGATTGGTTGATGAGCTGAGAGGGCTGTTGACATCATCAATCCTTACCTGCTAGTATGTCAGGGGCTACATGCTCATTATCATCAAGAAGATACTTTCTTCAATTTGGTGGTGGTTTTAGAATGTGAAAACTCAGAAAATATGAAAGAGATATTATTATCTAAGTACTTAAGAGATATAGCAAAGGATATAGGGGTGGGGAGTCTGTTCCGGGCAAACCCCCTAGCGTCAGGCTCCAGGTACAACAGTAATTGACATGCAATGATTTTAAGATAGAAACATGTTTTTCAGATCATATAACATGATGTCTGACATAATTGAAATGTATGCCAAATAAGTGTTGAATGTGATTCTGGGAAGGAACTTTGAGTTTGAGGTCCAAATTGAGTGTTGTATATATCTGTTAGAGCAGAAAAATAAAGAAGTAATATTAAGAAGCTCATGGAGCAAAATATATTTTATAGTTTGTTTCATTTCTTTCCCAAAGTAGTGAGAAATGGAATATTTCCTGCCATATCCGTAAACCAAGGATGTTACAATTCAGTTCAGTCACTCAGTAGAGTCTGACTCTTTGCAATCCCATGGACTGCAGCATGCCAGGCTTCCCTGTCCATCACCAATTCCTGGAGCTTGCTCCAACTCATGTCCGTCGAGTCAATGATGACATCCATCCATAACTTCCTCTGTCGTCCCTTTCTCCTCCCGTCTTCAATCTTTCCAAGAATCAGGACATTTTCCAGTGAGTTAGTTCTTCACATCAGGTGGCCAAAGTGTTGGAGTTTCAGCTTCAGCATCAGTCCTTCCAATGAATATTCAGGACTGATTTCCTCTAGGATTGACTAGCTTGATGTCCTTGCAGTCCAAGGGACTCTCAAGAGTGTTCTCCAACACCACAGTTCAAAAGCATCAATTCTTTGGCACTCTGCTTTGTTTATAGTCCAACCCTCATACCCATACGTGACTACTAGAAAAGCCATAACTTCAGCTAGATGGAACTTTTTTGGGAAAGCAGTGTCTTTGCCTTTTAATATGCTGTCTAGGTTGGTCATAGCTTTTCTTCTAAGGAGCAAGCGTCTTTTAATTTCATGGCTGCAGTCACCATCTGCAGTGATCTTGGAGCCCCCCAAAATAAAGTCTCTCACTGTTTTCATTGTTTCCCCACCTGTTTGCAAAACTTGATGGGGCCAGATACCATGATCTTTCTTTTCTAAATGTTGAGTTTTAAGCCAACTTTTTCACTCTCCTCTTTCACTTTCATCAAGAGGCTCTTTAGTTGAGAAAGTGAAATAAAGGAAAAGCACTGGAGCTGATGGGTAGAGGCCATTTTCCTTAGAATTTTTGGTTTGAAGGACAATAAAAAATTAGGAAAGGAAAACTGCAAGGACATGAAGATAATTCTCTCAATGTGAAATGAAATATTTTTGCATTGTTTTGCTCATTTTTTAAATGGAAGTAGAACAAGGTCATATTTTTTGTGTCAATGAGTATAATATAATCCAGTAGAAAGAGGGAAATTGATAAAATGAAGAAGAGAAAGTGAAAAACACTGGAATCAAATCTTCGATAAAGAAAGCAGAATAAGAATCAACACAAAAGGAGGACTTGGCATAAAGCAAGAATAAAGACTTCTCTTAAATTGTAAAAGGAATAAAAATAGAATACTGGAGTAATTGAATGAGCTTGCAGAGGTGGTAGTGGATATAATCACTTCTAATTAAATAAGTAAGGGCTGTAAATAAAGTAGAAGCTCAATGTGGGGGAAAAAAAAACACATGGCCAATTTAAGGAGACTTAAAAAATATTCACAATAGTCATTTTAAAGAGTATGAAAACCATATTATGTAAATGTGTTTGAGTGCAAATTTGATGTTTAGATTCTGGAATTTAAAAAGAAGTTAGTAAATTTAGTTGTGAATTTTCACAAGTGTTCCCCAGCTGGTTGTTGCCTCTATATGTGGATATAACAATAGCAGTTACTGTCATTAACTGGGGCTGGAAATTCAATGGGCAAGTACAATGGGAGGGGAGTGAGGGTTACAGGGGCATGGAGATACCTGACATTATGGAATGTATCCCAGGAAAAGAGGATAGCAAGGGAGATTGAGGGCTTGCATAGTGAAAAATAGGTGGATTTGATTAAGTAGAGAATAAAAAATGTTGAGCCAGGGGTTTCTGAGCAAATCAGTTGGAAGGACTGGAGGTGCTGTTAAAAGGATGTTGCTGGAAACTGATACTTGGGAGGGAATACAAACTAGTGATAACGAGTTCTTAAATGGGAGAAGGCAACGGCACCCCACTCCAGTACTCTTGCCTGGAAAATCCCATGGACAGAGGGGTCTGGTAGGCTGGATGACTGTGGAATTATATTGCAGATTTAGTGTGGATGAGTAGGAAACAGTTATTTACTAGATATTTTTCCAGGTTGCAGCAGTTACTATTGGGTTTTTGCCCTTATCCTTGACTCTTCCCTGATTTCTCTAAGTTTTACCTTCAGCCAGAATAGTCACCAAATTCCCACAGCTACCACTTGGAACATTCCATTCTTCCTTGCTCATATGCTTTACTATTTTGTTCTACCTATTCAGTCCTTATTCATTCTTCAAGAACTTCGACTATCATTCAGGTGATTCTTCCCTTAATCCATCTAACCTAGAGCAATATTGCTTCACTCAAGAACACTCAATGTATCAGTTCAGTTCAGTCAATCAGTCACATCTGACCCTCTGCGACCCCATGGACTGCAGCATGCCAGGCCTCCCTGTCCATCACTGACTCTCGGCATCCCTCCAAACCCATGTCCATTGAGTCAGTGATGCTATCCAACCATCTCATCCTCTGTCGTCCCCTTCTCATCCTGTCCTCAATCCCTCCCAGCATCAGTGTCTTTTCCAATGAGTCAGCTCTTCGCATCAGGTGGCGAAGTATTGGAGTTTCAGCTTCAACATCCTGGGAATCCTCCAGAGAATCTTGGTCCTTTGACCCAGCCAGCTAAAACACAAAATGAGAAAGCTGTTTGTTTAGGGAGTTACATTGGATTTACTGTAAAGACTTCAGGTTTTACTCTTATTGAAGAATAGTGTCATTGCAGGATTTTACCAAAGAAAGTAAACCTTAGAACTCTAGGAATTTAGTGGAGTGTAGTAAGGATGCCAATACAGTAGAAATGATTGGAACAACAGGGTAACTGCTGAGGTAGTGATGATTTCTGGATATATTTGAAAAAGTTACAGCAAGCAACATGTCCCAAAGGTTTTCACGTGCAGTATGAGAGAGGGAAAGTGAAAAAAAAAAAAAAAAAAAAGGAATCAAAAGTGATAGGGCTGACAATACCTAGAATATGACTACATAGGCATTCAACAAATCAATTCGAAAAAGAAAGTAAACAATTTTCTTTTTTCGTAGCACAATTTTTTTTATAACTAACTTTGATATCTCTCTGACTTCTGGCCTTATTTTCCTGTATTAGTGAGAAGTGTTTTTTCCTCCATTATAATCCTAAAACCCAAATGCATATTTTAGGTATTTATGGATTAAGAGCATAAAGATTTTTTATCTTCTCTGGTAATATTATCTTGATTACTAGAATGCCCAAAGGATACATAATCAAAAAAGAAGGTTTATGTTACAGACCAACAAGGCACATAAGACATAAAAATTGAATGTAAACCCTTGTCACTTGTGTGAAGGCAGCTGTCAGGTTTTACTGATTTTTAAGTAATTCTGTCATATACCGGAGACCCCCATCAGTGGAATTTCATCATGAGGCCACAAAAGCTTGATATACCAGAATACTGTTTCTTTCTCTTGTTTTCACTAACTGCACCATAGTAAAAAGTTGTATGTCTTTTTAATTTAGGGCTAATTAACTATATATGAAGCAGATTTTGAAGTATAAAAGGGTTTTTAGATATGGACAAAACAATGTTAATATATCAACACATATTTAAGTTGTTCTTACCTTCCTATGAACAAAATCCCACAATGTAAAATATGTTCATGTATTATTGTTTTTAACTGAATGTGTTCTTCTCCCTTATCTATGTTCACAAAGGATCTGACAGCTTCTTCCAGATCCCTGTGGTTTGGATTATGGCCTATTCCTATTTTTGAACGTTTTCCAAAATCTCTCTTATTTCCAGCATAATGACAAACTGAAGTCAATCTCTAGGGTGTGCAGTTAGTTTAATCTATGCCTTTGCCAGGAGTACACAAGGTGAAGAGCATCTTCTCTTTTATATACAAAGATTGTGGGGTAATTAAGAATATGTGTCTCTCCAGTATTGGTACACTTTAACCATGATTTTCCATAGAAGTATCAAATGGTTGTAATTGCTGATCTACCCAGCATAATCTCTGTTTTTTTATGCACAGTATATGCAGTTTACTTTTCATTGGCTTCAGCAGACAATTTTACTTTACTGTGAAAAAGCATTTTAGTTTCAAACTTACATGACCCAGAATTGTTCATTCTTCTATCACTGTGGAAGGTAGTATTTATTTTATTTGTTGCCAGCGTTTGACTCGGAACAGCTTTCCTGAGTGGAGTGCTTTGGTCGGTAGCTTTTTCCATTAAGTGCACTAGTGTGAAAAGCTCCAGCTAATGCAGTCAAGTGAGGCTTTAACATCCTGTCTGTCTAGGGGATGTTACTGATGTCTGAGCAAAGCTTGCACTTAGAAGGTAGCCTTGGTCTGTTTCTTTGTGTTCAGACCCTTATGTAAGTTCAATTCATATCATGATGTTTTCTTCACCTGTACTCTGTTGAGAAGGACACTGCACTTTAGGAGCAGGTAAAGGTTAACTATTGCAATCCACCGATCATATAATGGGATATAGCGGGGTATTAGATTTGCCCTGGCCTGTTATCTCAATATGAGTTCTTAACTTGGAATGCAACTGTGAAAAGAAGTACTTTAGTTACAAAGCAATAGGTGCATCAATTTTGCCCAGCAAAAGCTGTAGGTGGTTAATAATGCTTGTCATACTGCTGTTAATGGTGGTACTTGTAGATCAACACAAGCCTACAAGTGGCAACATTTAAACTCCACACAACAGTGTAAGAGGTGGTGCTGTCATTGCATCCAAAATGATTCTGGTGTGTTATCTTCACTTTCCAACTGAGTTTTGATAATACCCTTAGGTATTAATATAGACTTACTTCCATTACCATTCTCATCATGTCACAGGGCATTAATTTGATGTTAAGTGAAAATATTTGTAGACATTTCCTCAGTATCAATTGTGTCCTCATATATATGATTCATTATTTGCCTTAAAATAAGTAAATTCAATGTGAAAATAATCTAAACCCCTCAAAGTATTAACTCTTTTAAACAAGTATTAACTTAAAATGCTAATGAAAATAGTAGAGTGTGATTTTGAAAAGCAATCTACAGTAGCAAAGTTTAATATACAAGAGGACTTAGGACTTTTGGAAAAGCTATAGAGTAAATGGGAAATGCATGAATTTTCCCATCTTTTCTCTGAACTCTTCTTCTAAGTAAAGAATAACTTATGACACAAAGGCTGTGTATGTGATACTATGATGGTGAGTTTTAAACTTCATTGAATTCCTTCTTTTTATTAAAATATATTTGTAGTATATATTTACTAATAAAAAAAAAAAACTACAGTGCCATCTTTGCAGATGGCGCTGTAGGTTTTCTGTTGTTGTTGTTTTTAGTAAATCAATAAATATGAAAGTTTAGTGTGGTACACTTCATCCCTGAAACAAGTGTTAAGCCTTTTAAAATGTTGCTGTTCAAAGCATGCATCCTGGCCCAGGCCCATGACTGTCACCTGGGAGCTTATTAGAAATGCAGAATCTTACCCTCATCTACTGTCTCAGAATCTCCATTTAAACAAGGTCCCCCTGACTTGGACACACTTTAAAGCTTGAGAGGTACTGAACTAAACATTCTAGAAAATCTTTAGGGTCTTGCTTAATGAAGATTCTGTCTGGGGCCCAAGCACTGCAATAAAAATTAGAGCTTTTGCAGAAAAGGTCAAGAAATCTGTTAATGAATTATGCCACTGTGCTTGGTTTCACTTTTTGGAGCCACTTCAGGACCTTTTTAAAATTTCCAAAGATCACCCACTTCCTAACTAAGAAATGCTGCCTTGAACCAAAAGATAGGATTAGCATGTCGCTAGTTCAAATGAGTAGTCTGGAATCCTCCTTAGAACTGAATTCTATCACAGACTGTCCTACAGTAGGCAATCAAGGAAGTTCTCCTGGAAACTCTAAAAAACATAAGAGATTTCTGTTCTCATAGATGTATTCTGAACAAAAGAGTGTGCAAATGTTTGAAGCAAATTAAAGCAAAAGAGTAGTTGCTTATATATCTTTGTCTCAGAATTAAAATTAACATGACGTGTTACTAGTATACTTAGAAATGATGGAGATTGGCATTAAACAAACGTTCAGGTGGAAGAAAATACTCATTCCAATTGGATTTTTATTATTAGTGGAGAGTCAATTCATTATTCAGTTTCCTTATTGGAGTGCTAGAATTTGACTACTTCCATGAATCTACAATATATATATATCTTTTCTGCATTGGGGAGGATCATTTCATCAATATAAAATGACTTCTGTTTACCAAACTGTAAAACCAAAGGGGTCCATCATATGAAAGGATTCAGAATTTTACAAATACACAAATCATAATAATCATAATTAATTATATTGGGTTGAAATAGTAATGTATATAAAATGAATATAATTGGAAAATGATTACATATTCGGGTCGATTACCGATTCTGTTATAATGAGACATTTTCTTCAACCAAAAATTAAAAGGAAAAACAAATAACATTTTGTTCTGAGAGACACTTTCTTTATATATCTCGATTTTCAGATAATATACAAAACTCTTTCAGACCTCAACTAGTGTGTTAGAAATAAATGGTTTCTGATCTAGAAGACCCTTCTATTGTTATGAAAAGATATAAAGATATATTAAAATACCTATGGTATAATTCATACCAAGTATGATTCATGTTCAGGTAACAAGTATAATTGACTTGCTAACAGGTATAAGCAAATACACATGTAATACACTTGCCATCATATATATATATATATACCTGGTTGGTCAGAGGTTAAAGCATCTGCCCGCAACGCAGGAGAGACCTGGGTTCAATCCCTGGGTTGGGAAGATCCCCTGGAGAAGGAAATGGCAACCCACTCCAGTATTCTTGCCTGGAGAAGCCAATGGATGGAGGAGCCTGGTGGGCTACAGTCCACGGTTCGCTAAGAGTCGGACACGACTGAGCGACTTCACTTTCTTTCTTTCTTTTCATACACACACACATATATATATATAAACATATATAAAATTTAAGTTCCATGAACTGTTCCTGGCTGTAAAGTTTTAGTCTTCCATGCCATGTAGCAAGTGGTTGAGTCTAACCAAACCAGTTAAATTTGCTCTGTCATTAAGTCACCAAGTTGTGTCCGACTCTTTTCCTCCATCCATGGAGCTCCAAAATGTTTTGGGCTCCAAAATCACTGCAGATGGTGACTGTAGCCATGAAATAAAAAGATGTTTACTCCTTGGAAGCAAAGTTATAACCAACCTAGACAAAATATTACTTTGTCAACAAAGGTCCATCTAGTCAAGGCTATGGTTTTTCCAGTAGTCATGTATGGATCTGAGAATTGGACCATAAAGAAAGTTGAGCACAGAAGAATTGATGCTTTTGAACTGTGGTGTTGGAGAAGACTCTTGAGAGTCCCTTGGACTGCAAGGAGATTCAACCAGTCCATCCTAAAGGAAATCAGTCCTGAATATTCATTGGAAGGACTGATGTTGAAGCTGAAACTCCATTACTTTGGCCACCTGATGTGAAGAACTGACTCGTTTGAAAAGACCTTGATTCTGGGAAAGATTGAAGGCAGAAGGAGAAGGGGATGACAGAGGATGAGATGGTTGGATGGCATCACCAACTCAATGGACATGAGTTTGACTAAACTCTGGGAGCTGGTGATGGACAGGGAGGCCTGGCGTGCAGCAATCCATGGGTTCAAAAGAGTTGGACACAACTGAGTGACTGAACTGAACTGATAGCCCACCAGGCTCCTCCATCCATGGGATCCTCCAGGCAAGATAGCTGGAGTGGGTTGCCATTTCCTTCTCCATAAGTTTGCTCTGCCCGGGTAGTATTCTCAGTCCTTTCAGATTTAAACAATCTCATGTAGAATAATAATCGGAAAATTCAACTCTTTCTAGTCTATCTTCTTCCTTTTGCTGACTGTAAACTTCCAAAACACTTCAAGCCCACTCAAAAGGAGGGCAGTGATGGCAGTTTATATGAAGTAGAGTCTTTGTTATTGTTTAGGACCCTCTGAGGAAAGCCTGAGATCACTTGATTAGTTTGTCCTCACTTACCTACAGGTAATCAATCACCAACTGCCAGGGGCCACACCTAGTCTGTTTTTTTTTGGCACTGGGTTCATCCAGATGCTGATTTTTCAGGTGCTTTGTTTCTCAACTAAGGAAACATCTTTTCCTTGCTCCTCTGTATGGGCCACTAAGTGTTCCTCCAGTTCCCAATTGACCACTCTCCTGTAGCAGAAATTTTATGGAGAAATGACCACTTTCCCCCAAAATCCTCAATGGATGGTCTGCCCTACAGATTTGTTGGGTAATTTTTCATCTTTGGATGCCTTCTTGAGGTAAAGTCAAGGGAGAAAGAACCCAGTAAATATCCTAACATCTTTCCCTAGTTCTCTGGGTCACTTTGCCCAATGATTGCTTTCCAGACCATCTCAATGCTTCAAGATAGGAAACTCTCTATGATGTCTTTCTCCCTGCTATTGTAATCTGTCATCTCTTTCTGTTATCCACCCATAGTTGTGAGTCACTAGGATGTGTCTAAAGAGTCAAGTGGTTGAATGAGTCTGTGTAAGGAATATGGTGCCAGTATCCCTTGCTTCCAGATACCCTTGCATATTGTGAGAGTTATGTCAAGAATTACAATTTAGACTCACCAATAATTGCTTTCTGAAATTTTATCCATTGCCATTCCTATTCTGCAGGCCCTTTTCATACTGTGGGTGTATGTCTGTGTGTGTTTGAAATCTGTTTGCCTCTTTGATAACTTAGTGCAACATTAAGAAACCTTGCCCTTTGAAAAGGTGCTTAAAAAAAAAAGGTTAGAATCCAAAATTCAGGTTATTTTTTTCTCAGATGTGAGCTATAAGTCCAGCACTTGCCATTTAACTCAGATGGGAAGGGAAATAATGTAGGGGGGCAAAAGAGGACATGTCTAGGTTATACTTCACATCATCATGTTATATGAGATCATAAAATGTTCCTAACATTACTGTAGAACTATAGGACATTCACAGTAGAGAACAATTCGTATTTTAATATATATGCAACACATCATTATTAATGACAAGCAATGATATAGTTCATTTTCATCCATGATAAATGTTAGTTAAAACTAATTTTTAAAATGTTGTAAAACTCAAAACTATGCTGGTGATATATATATATATATATATATATATATATATATATATATATACACACACACATATATGTCTTTACTAATGTCTTTTATTAATCAAATAAGACAAAAGAAATTGGATACAAGTAATTTACAGGCATGCATGCTTAGTCACTCAGTCGTGTCTGACTCTTTGTGACTCTTTGGACTGTGGCCTAGAAGGTTCCTCTGTTCATTGAATTTTTCAGGCAAGAATACTGGACTGGGTTGTCATTTTCTTCCTCCAGGGGATCTTCTTGACCCAAGGATCAAACCTGTGTCTTCTCTGTCTTCAGAATTGCAGGCAGATTCTTTACCCACTGAGTCATCCAGCAGATTAAAATTAGGAATCATAGTTGTTCTTTGATTCTATTTCTAAAATGCCTCAGGTAGATGGTCAATGGTTTTCAAAGCCGTAGAACATTGTATCCTCATAATACAGACTATGTCTAAAATAAGTATCTTTTTATATATACTTTTCTGATGTATAAAGAAGATACTTACATTCTGGAGGCATTGAGAAAATTGGATTTTTTTTTCCCCCAGATAACCATAGTAACCCTGTTAAATCATTTTAGTGAGTTGATTTAAAAAATATATATAAATGCATCCACCTTTCATAGGTTGCATATCAAAATGTAACTTTAGAAGAGAATTGTTACCTGACAGTTTAACACTGATTTTAAACATAGATTCATCCATGTAGGAAATGCATTCCAATATGTTATTGATTTGTCTATTATTTTACATATTACATCTATAATGTAACAAAACAAACATGTCTGTTAAGTCAACCTCAATTTGAAGTCATTTATTAACAAATGCACTGTTTTGTGTTATAGAGTACAAATGTTATTACATATATGTTTTGAAGAAAACAAAGATGTTACTCAGATTCAATGCAATATATATCAAATTACCAATGACAAATTAGAACAAAATGTTTACAATTTGTATGGAAATAAAAGACCGCAAATAGCCAAAGCAATCTGATGAAAGGAAAACAGAGCTGGAGGAGTCAGGTGTCCTGACTTCAGACTAAACTACAAAACTACAGTCATCAAAATAACTTGGTACTTTCACAAAACCAGAAATATAGACCAATGGGACAGGACAGAAAGTTCAGAGATAAGCATGTTCACCTATATAGTTAACTAATCTATGACAAAGGAGGCAAGAACATACAGTGGAGAAAAGACAGCCTCTTCAATAAGTGGTACCAGGAAAACTTGACAGCGACATGGAAAAGAATGAAATGAGAACACTGTTTAACACCACACAAGAAAATAAACACAAAATGTATTTAAGACCTAAATGTAAGGCCAGATACTATAAAACTCTTAGAGGAAAACATAGGCAGAACACACTTTGACATAAATCATGGCAATACCTTTTTTGATCCACCTCCTAAAGGAATGAAAATCAAAACAAAAATAAATGAATGGGACCTAATTAAACTTAAAAGCTTTTGCACAGCAAAAGAAACCATGAACAAAATGAAAAGACAATCCACAGAATGGGAGAAAGTATTTACAAGTGAAATAACTGGCAAAGGATTAATCTCCAAGATAAACAAATAGCTTATGCAATTCAATATTAAAAAAAATCAAAATATGAGTGGAACATCTAAATAAACATTTTTCCAAAGAAGACATTCTGATGGCCAAAAAGCCCATGAAAAGATGTTCAACATCAGTACTTATTAGAGAAACGCAAATCAAAACTACAATCAGATATCAATTCACACCCATCAGAATAGCCATTATCAAAAAATCTACAAACAATAAATGCTGGAGAGATTGTGAAAAGAAGGGATCTCTCCTACATTGTTGGTGGGAATGTAAATTGGTACAACCATTATGGAGAACAGTATAGAGGTTCCTTAAAAAACTAGAAAGAGAGATATCATATAATCTAGCAGTCCCACTCCTGAGTTTATATCTGGAGAAAACCACAGTTCCAAAGGATATATGCACCCCAATGTTCACTGCAACACTATTTACAATAGCCAAGATATGGAAACAACCTAGATAGCCATCAACATAGGAATAGTTAAAGAAGGTGTGGTACATACATACCATGGAATATAACTCAGCCATAAAAATAATGAAATAATGGCATTTGGGGCAACATTGATGGACCTAGAGTTTGTCATACTGAGTAAAGTCAAACAGAGAAAGACAAATATCTTATGATATTGCTTTTATGTGGAATCTAATTATCTATAAAATATTTGAAATCTCATATTGAAGTTTTTCCTTCCTTCCCCACCAAATGTCAAACTTAATATGCTTGCATCCCGACCAAGTCCTATGGACAGATGTTTCTCACAGTCCTTACATGGCCATTTTCAATGCCTTGATCAGACAAGAATTGAATTTATTGAATGTTTAAAATATATCAGTAGTGTTTTACTTTTAATTATTTAGCAGATACTTTGTTAAAAGCTTAAAATCCATATGGAAAATGGCTGGCTTATGAAACATTTCAAAATTATTAAAAAAAATAGATAATAAGGAAACTTACCAATGGTTAAACTACTTTAAAATTAGGAAGAAAATATCCTGATGACTGCAGGACTAAAGATTGACTTTTAAGAACTAATACATAATAAATAGTTTATCTATATTTTTAAAGTATTAACAACTTACATTTTATGTTGGCAAAATAAGACTTGCATAAGAAGTTCATGTCCCTTCCTAAAGTAAAATGTGAGCTAATATATCTTACCACAAAATAAATATAGCACATTTAATGGTTTGCATTATCATTATCAGGACTTCCTCCAGTGACACTAGAATCTGCCTGCAGTGCAGGGGCCACACGAAACTTGAGGACAATCCCTGGGTCAGGAAGATCCCCTGGAGGAGGGCGTGGCATGCCACTCCAGTATTCATGCCTGTAGAATCCCATGGACAGAGGAGCCTCGGACTAATGTCCATAGAGTCTCAAAGGGTTGGGCAACTGAAATGATTTAGCATGCATGCATCATCGTTATTGTGCTTCATGTTGATTAAGTGTTAATTATAATGGATAAGGGAAAGGCCAATGACTAATTCTTCCCCCTTCAAATGTTGCCTGAGCATGGGTAGGCTAAGGATCCAGTCACTTTGAATCTACCCCAGCTTCCCAGGGCAAACTGTCCTTCCTCAATCCCAGGGCAAGGGGTTAAACCAGGAAGATTAGGATACCTCACTCTGGAATCCTCAGCCAGCATTCTGCAACTTCGCAACTTCCAACTTCAAGACAAGCTCAAGAGAAGATAAGCAGCCTGTATTTGTATAACAATCTTCCAGACAGAATTTTCCTAGCATTGAAACATCTAGATGACTTGAAGTAAGGCTCTCCACCTCATCAGAAAAAATGGATGAAAATGGTATATCACTTAAGTTGTAGACAATTAAGAGGCCCACACTTTCTCTGTGGCCCAGCCATTTAACAAGGCTGCATATGATATTTATGTTTATTGGAAGGACTGATGCTGAAGCTGAAACTCCAATACTTTGGCCACATGATGCGAAGAACTGACTCATTGGAAAAGACCCTGATGCTGGGAAAGATTGAAGGCAGGAAGAGAAGAGGATGACAGAGGATGAGATGGTTGGATGGCACTACCAACTCAATGGACATGAGTTTGAGCAAACTCCAAGATTTGGGGATGGACAGGGAAGTCTTGCGTGCTGCAGTCCATGGGGTTGCAAAGAGTTGGACACGACTAAGTGACTGAACTGAACTGACTGATGTAAACATCACACATCTACACTTAATTTTCTCAAGGATAGGGAGCATGCCCCATACCTTTATAATCATTACAAACCAGCTTATATCCATACAATGAAATGACATTTAAAATATGTATTATAAATGTTTTGAATATCATGTAGATATACACATATGATATAAATGGGCTTTGCTGGTGGCTCAGTGGTAAGGAATCCACCTGCCAATGAAGGAGACCTGAGTTCAATCCCTGGGTCAAGAAGATTCCCTGGAGAAGAAAAATGACTACCCACTCCACTATTCGTGCCCAGGGAAGTCCTGGGACAGACGAGCCTGGTGAGCCCTAGTCCCTGGTGCCACAAAGAGTCAGACATGTCTGAGTGACTAAACCACCACCACTACCACATAATCATTATACTACAGAGATTTTGAATTTATCAAATGAAGTGCAAGTTCTCAAGAATCTAGTAATAGATATGAATCATGTAAATAAATGAAGAGATGTAGGAAAGATAATTATTGAGATAGAGATAAATTATTTTTATTAATTTTAAAAAATTTTATTTATTTTAATTGGAGGCTAATTACTTTACAATATTGTAGTGGTTTTTGCCATGCAAATTCTTAGAGGACTATATGTTATGCACAATAAATTTGAAAGCCTGATTTTGTATATTCACCTCTAGCTTCCTTTATGATTATTTATTTTGTCTAGTAATATTAATCAGAACCAAAATATATTATTGTTGGAAAATAGATATAGTTGATAAAAGTAAAACTGGCACTTGTTAACTTACTGAATTCAAGGGAAATGTTTAAAAGGAATGTACAGTATTTATACTTTTTGACCACAAGAGTGAGCTGAGCCAAGAGCACAGCTGAAGTTCCAACAAAAGAAGCAGAAGAAGCAGAGATTATACTGACCAGAAATAATTTCTGGCTATCCCAGTTAAAAGCCTTATCCATAAGTTAATGATACTATGGTGAAGAAAAGATAGCCATCTACAAACCAAGGAGAGAAGCGTGGAACAGACACTTCTCTCACAGACCTCAGAAAGAACCACACAGTCCATACTTCAGACTTCTAGCTTCCAAAACAGTAAGAGATTATATTTCTGTTGTGTAAGCCACCTAGTTTGTAGTTCTTTGTCACAGTAGCCCTAGTAAACTAAACTTTCCATTTCCTTATTCATATATGTGTGCAGATTATTATAATGAGAACACTGTGCTTCTTTGTGAGTTTTAAGTCTCAAGACAATAGCTATGCATATTAATTAAGTGGAGATCATAGAAGTGTAGGAATATTGCAGCCTTGCAGTGGGAATAAGTATTGTATCATGACCTGTTAAAATTAGTTTCAATGCTATTTTTCTTCTTCACTGATAAGTGTAAAGTTCCATTTCTTAAGACTGCCCTTCACCTTTCTATACCAGTTTCGCATTATTATTCCCAAATGTCCACCTTCCTTCCCAGACTTGACATTGGTGTGACAGATGATGCAAATAGCTTAGAATGGATTTGTTTGGATCAATGAATGTATAAAAATCCAGGTGGAATTCAAATTTTTGTTCTCTTACCCTTTCTTTATTCATATTTATGCAAGCTGGCCTTGTGTTACAATCCTGATATCTATCTTTAAGGGATTTATTCTTTGTGACTTTGAAGTCTTAGGCCTTTTCTTCCCCTAAAATGCTCAGTTATCATAAAGAAATGTGGAGGATATGTTGAAAAACAAAGAGCATCAAAGCAATATTTAAAAGGAGTATATAACAGCTATTTTTGTTTTTGTAGAAACACACAGTCTTTTAGATTAGAAGTTTAATAAAAAGTGTGTCCACTTGGAAAGGAATCTGCTTTCTCCATGATAATCTAATGCAGAAATTTTAGTCAATGCCATTAAAGTGTTTTAGTAAGAACTTTGGAATACTTTTTGAAAAGAATTGTCTTGGACATACAATTCTGTATAGAAATGGATATGAAAAGACATTACATGTTCCAGAAATACTAATTTCTGGCAGGGTATCCATCACCTCTGTTTATGTGTGCTTGTAATACTTCTACAACCCCAGGATTTCCCATGTTTATTCCTTAGACATTTTTTATCTACCTGTGGGATTGTACTCAAAGGTACTGATGATCTATTTATTATTAGCCTCAAATCACAATTCCACACTGGCTCAGGTAGTGTTGGGTTAAGGTCAAGCCAGAGAAAGGAGAAATCAGTAAGTCACAGAAATCTTGTCAATCTCACAATATTCTAAAACTTCAAGATTAGATTAAAGTAAAATATAAATATTGCTATTGAAAGATCCACATCAAATGAAGCACCCCAAAAAGAAGAGTATATGAAGAAAAATACCATTGTTCATTGCTTATCTTCAATAATGTGGAAGTATCATTAAAGATGTACCATGTGTCAGCTTCCCTGTGAGCTCAATGGTAAAGAATCCACCTGCCAATGTAGGAGACTCGGTGTCAACCAGTGGTCCAGGAAGATCCTACATGCTGGGGGGGAGGGGGCCGGGGGCGGGGGTGACACGGCGCCTGCACTCTAAGGCCTGGGAGCCACAACTGTGAAGCACATGTGCCCTAGAGTCTGTACTCTGCAGCCAGAGAAACCACTGCAGTGAGAAGCCCTCGCACTGCAACTAGAGAGGAGTCCCTGCTCACCACAACTATAGAAAATCCTGAGCAGCAACAAACACCCAGCATGGCCCAAAATAAACATAATGAAAAAATAAATAATAGTTAAAAAGATATACTGTGTGATAGACACACATTAGATCATTCACCTCATATTGTATAAGCATCACAATCTTAGGAACATCAGTATGTGACTTGATTTTGTTGTTGTTTAATCATTAAGTTGTGTAAGACTCTTCATGACCCCAGTATCTGACTTGCTCTGTGCTTAGTTGCCCAATCATGTCCAACTCTTTGCAACTCCATGGACTGTAGCCTGCCAGGCTCCTCTGTGCCCATGGGATTCTCCAGGCAAGAATACTGGAGGGGTTGTCATGCCCTTCTCCAGGGGATCTTCCCAACCCAGGGATTGAACCCAGGTCTCCTTCACTGAAGGTAGATTCTTAACCATTTGAGCTCCCAGGGAAGACCAGTATGTGACTTAACCATGTTCAAATTTTGTAGAAAGCTGTTTAAATCAGGTTCTGCCTAAATTCAAAGCTGAAGTTTTGCATGTACCAGGATAATAGAAAGGAATCAGGGATCAATATTCATCGAAAATGGCAGTTAATTGAGTCTAGGTAAGCATCTTGCTACAGATTTGGCCTGAAAATGGTATGTAACAGCAGAAATCTAATAATGGGATCAGTAAAGGCAGACATTGATTATAGTTCCAGTGATTAGCTATAGAATATTTCAGGTAGACATTGTCACCGGTTTACCTGAAATGATACAATATGAAGAATCTATTCCATTTGTATTTAAGAGAAGAATACAACCAGTACAGTTAAGAGTAATACATAGACTCAAAGAGATGAATGGTAAGCAATTAAACTCTACATCTTACTAAGAGCTTCTCATGATACCAGTGATTATAGTAACATTTGTACAGATAAGAAAGATCCCAGCTGTCTAGGTTACTTTTTTCTTTCATAAGGTTATCAGTTCAGTTTAGTTGCTCAGTTGTGTCCAACTCTTTGAAACTCCATTGACTGCAGCACCCCAGGCCTCCCTGTCCATCACTGACTCCTGGAGTTTACTCAAACTCACGTCCATTGAGTTGGTGATGCCATCCAACCATCTCATCCTCTGTCGTCCCCTTCTCCTCCTGCCTTCAATCTTTCCCAGCATCAGGGTCTTTTCCAATGAGTCAGTTCTTTGCATCAGGTGGCCAGAGTATTGGAGTTTCAGCTTCAGCATCAGTCCTTCCAATGACTATTCAGGACTGATTTCCTTTATGATGGACTGGTTGGATCTCCTTGCTCTCCAAGGAACTATCAAGAGTCTTCTCCAATACCACAGCTAAAAAGCATCGATTCTTCAGTGCTCAGCTTTCTTTATAGTCCAACCCTCACATCCATACATGACTATTGGAAAAAACATAGCTTTGACTTCATGAACTTTTGTTGGCAAAGTAAAGTCTCTGCTTTTTAATATGCTGTCTAGGTTGGTCATAATTTTTCTTCCAAGGAGCAAACGTTTTTTAATTACATGGCTGCAGTCACCATCTGCAGTGATTTTGGAGCCCAGAAAAATAAAGTTTGTCACTGTTTCCACTGTTTCCACATCTGTTTCCCATGAAGTGATGGGACCAGATGCTGTGATCTTAGTTTTCTGAATGTTGAGTTTTAAACCAACTTTTTCTCTGTCCTCTTTCACTTTCATCAAAAGGCTCTTTAATTCTTCTTTGCTTTCTGCCATAAGGGTGGTGTCATCTGCATATCTGAGGTTATAGATATTTCTCCCATCAATCTTCATTCCACCTTGTGCTTCAACCAATCCAGCATTTCTCATGATATACTCTGCATATAAGATAAATAAGCAGGGTGACAATATACAGCCTTGACGTACTCCCTTCCCAATTTGGAATAAGTCTGTTGTTCCATGTCCCAGTTCTAACTGTTGCTTCCTGGCCTGCATACAGATTTCTCAGGAAGCAGGTCAGGTTGTCTGGTATTCTTATCCCTTGAAGAATTTTCCACAGTTTGTTTTGATCCACACAGTCAAAGGCTTTGGCATAGTCAATAAAGCAGAGATAGATGTTTTTCTGGAACTCTCCTGCTTTTTTGATGATCCAAAGGATGTTGGCAGTTTGATCTCTGATTCCTCTGCCTTTTCTAAATCCAGTTGAACATCTGGAAATTCACAGTTCACATACTATTGAAGCCTGGCTTGGAGAATTTTGAGCATTACTTTACTAGCATGTGAGATGAGTGCAATTGTGCGGTGGTTTGAGCATTCTTTGGCATTGCCTTTCTTACGGATTGAAATGGAAACTGGCCTTTTCCAGTCCTGTGGCCACTGCTGAGTTTTCCAAATTTGCTGGCATATTGAGTGCAGCACTTTCACAGCATAATCTTTTAGGATTTGAAATAACTCAGCTGGAATTCCATCATCTTCAGTAGCTTTGTTAGTAGTGATGCTTTCTGAGGCCCACTTGACTTCACATTCCAGGACGTCTGGCTCTAGGTGAGTGATCACACCATCGTGATTATCTGGGTTGTGAAGATATTTTTTGTATAGTTCTTCTGTATATTCTTGCCACCTGCTCTTAATATCTTCTGCTTCTGTTAGGTCCATACCATTTTTGTCCTTTACTGTGCCCATCTTTGCATGATAATTTCCCTTGGTATCTCTAATTTTCTTGGAGAAATCTCTAGTCTTTCCCATTCTCTTTTCCTCTATTTCTTTTTATTGATCACTGAGGAAAGCTTTCTTATCTCTCCTTGCTAATCTTTGGAACTCTACATTCAAATAGGTATATCTTTCCTTTTCTCGTTTGCCTTTTGGTTCTCTTCTATTCTCAACTATTTGTAACGCCTGCTCAGACAACCCTTTTGCCTTTTTTCATTTCTTTTTCTTGGGGATGGTCTTAATCACTGCCTCCTGTACATTGTCATGAAACTCCATTCATAGTTCTTCAGGCATTCTGTCTATCGGGTCTAATCCCTTAAGGTTATAGGTGTTGCTTAATATAATGATTGTATTCAGGGTACCATGGAACATATGGGAGTTAAGGACAATCAAAGTAGAAAATTAGAAATTGATTGTTAGAGAAAAGGAGAGGTAATTGAATAGTTGCTACTTGTATCCTGGCTTAAGTTGATGTAGCATGTGAAATTTAGGGGCAGACTTTCAAGGCTCTCCACTTACAATTTTAGATTGTTGAGATTGGACGTGTGTCATCATCTCTCAGAATTGTTGTAGAAATAGCATCCATATTGGGTATAAGATTATAGTGGAAAGAACATAGGCTTTGAAAAATAATTAATATTCTAGTTTTACTGTTTTCTAGTTGTCCTTCTTTCTTTAAGGACTTTCTTTTTACAGATTGCCATTTTCCTTTTTCTGTGGTTATTGGAAAGACTAAGTGAGATAAGAGTTAATAATTACATATTATGTACTGAGGGCTAGGCACTGTGTGCACTGACTCAAATGTGTTATTTTGTTTATTCACATAACATACTTATATAGCAAGTCATACTGTTACCATTTTAATACAAATTAAGTAATTTACATTTTCTTACTCATTCAGTACTATAATGATGGTGAGTCAAAGAGCTTAGGCAGTCTTATTCTAACATTTAAACACTTCACTCTGAATTCCAATGTGTGCAAACCACTTACCATGATATTTGACAATCAGGAAGTGTTATGAACAAATATTAAATCTCTTCTTTCCAAGAAACTCTAAAATACTAAGACTGTGGGACTTTTACTAATGATTAATCTGTCAATTGAAAGATTTCACTAATATAATGGTCTAATTTTGATCCTAAACCAAACTATTGTCTGTGGCTGGTATTGTTTCTCATCCAAGTATAGATGCTCAAACCTATAACAAAATTTAGGACCAGTCTTGTGTATGATGATACTATGATGAGGAATAATTGATGGAAGAAGGTGGAAACAATTCCTAAAAAATATCTTATTTTAACAGAGAGCGCTATAGTCAGGTTCAAGGACTGGGGACAAAATTAAGCACAGTAGGGGGTTTAGAAGAAAAACTGGTATAGAAGAGATAAGACCATTAGTCTGGGAAGTGGGTCTCTGTGAGAAGTCAGTGACACTTGTTTTATTACAAAATGAAAGTAAAGTATATGGTTCTGGCTATGCGATGAAAAGAACTACAAGGAAAAGTGATAACACCTGACATCCAGTAAAGCGGGAGTTCCAGCGGCTACTTGTTAGGAAATAATTTGTAAATGAAAGACATAGGTTTAGTTTGCATGTGTGCTCTGTCACTCAGTTTTGTCTGACTCTTTGAGAGTCCATGGACTGTAGCCTGCCAGGTTCCTCTGTCCATGGGATTATCCCAGCAAGAATACTGGAACAGGTTACCATTTCCTACTCCAGGGGATCTTCCTGACCCAGGGATCAAACCCACATCTCCTGTGTCACCTACATTGGCAGGCAGATTATTTACCACCGAGCCACCTGGGAAGCCCATTAGATGGTCTTCATTAAATGTTCCACATAATGGGAGCAGATCTAAGAGTTTTTCCCAATGTCAGTGTATAGCATGGAGGTGGAAACAATGGTTTGAGAAACAAAGAAGAAGCAATTATTAAAGAGCATAAAAAAAATAGAATCCTTTACCTACAGAAACACAGGGAGTGGGCACATAACTCTAAGTGCACAAGTATGCATGCATACGTAAGCTCATGATTGAAACTACTTATTACTGTGGTTGGACCTCCTTGGTGCTTTTCTTTCCCTGCCATTTTATTGAGATATAATTGCCACAAAGCACTGTAAAAGTTTAAGGTGTACAGAATAATGATTTGGCTTCCACATATCCTGAAATGATTATCACCATATTCATCATCTCATATTGATACAAAATCAAAGAAAGAGAAAACTGTGTTTCTTTATGATGAGAACTTTTAGGATTAACCAATTTAACATATTAATATATAATGGTCAGCAGCATTAGCTGTACTTGTCATGTTGTACATTACGTCCGTAGCACATACACATCCTGTAACTGGAAGCTCCTACTTTTTGACTACCTTCATTCAATCCCCCTTTTCCACATGCCTTGCCTCTGGTAACCACAAATCATACCTGTTGTTCTATGAGTTTCTTTGCTTGTGTGTTTTTTGAAGTATCAGTGACCTACAAAAACTATCTTAGCTCCTGTTGCACAACAAAGGGATTCCATATTTCTACACACATTACAAAATGATCACTTCGATAAATCTACTGTCACTATACAAAAAATTATGTAGTTAACTATATTCCCCACACTGTACATTTCATTCCCTCAGGTCGTTTGCTCTGTAACCGGATGTATGCACTTCTTTATCTCCCTGGTTTATTTCCCAGCGTGCCCCTCAGAGCTCAAGACAGCCCCTGATCTGCTGGCTCTGTGAGCACCGACCAGCAAAACCCACCCTCATCCTGTTCAAACGCAGCGCTGGATCCGAGCCAGCTCTGTCCTGGCCACTGCCCACGTGTGTTTTCTCCTTGGCGATAACAGCAGTGGCCTTTGCTCTAGTGGAGAGGTGCCCTGGGGCTCCTACTGCAGGAGTGGTCACAGTAACCAGCCAGGGCCCCAGGCAGTTTTATCTCCCTCCTCCCTCTGGCTTTTAAAGCCTCTGACCTTAAAAGCCGGTTATTCTGAAGGCTCATCTTTTCAGTTCAGGACCTATGGTCTGGGGAGCTTGACGTAGGGTCGGGCCCGTCACTCAGCTGTTGAACTTCTGCGAGGGTAATTACATTCCCATTCGGGCATCGCCCACCAGGCTCCAATCCCTGAGGTTGCAAGACTCCAGCACGACTTAGCGACTAAACCATCACCCCACCGCCCCCGGGGATGGGTCTTGAGTATATTATGTCTCTGCTCCTCCTATCTGTCTTGTTGTTTTTCCTTCTTTTTAAAAAAAATTAATTTATTTATTTTAATTGGAGTCTAATTACAGTATTGTAGTGGTATTGGCCATACATTGATCTGAATCAGCCATTTTATCTTTAGTTGTAGATGATCTTTTCTATTACCCTCAGATCTGCCTCATCAACAATTACTCTGCAAGTAGTTATAATTTTCGAGCGACTGTGGGAGGTGAGTTTAGGATCTTCCTACTCTGTCGTCTTGGCCCAATAATCTGAACCTCCGTGTTTATGTGATGAGTGATCAAACAATAAGGCTCTTTCCTGCATTTTTTAGGATGATATTGTCCCTGGTGAATTTAAGCTTCTTTATTTGCTATGAAAGAGTTCAGAGATAAGCAGAGAAGTTAAGAAAGTAAAGTTTTATTTAAGCAAGGATACACTCTCAAATGGAGAGTGGACAGACAGGTGAGGAAATGCTGCCCTGGGTTTCTTTGGCAAGCAGATTATGAGGGGCATACAAATGAAGAGGTGGAATACTCGCTGAGGAAGGAGGAGTTTGGCGGTTGACTTTCCAGATTTGGGGATTTTTGTTCTTAGTTAGCTTAGGTCAGAAGTATTCATGGCTGGGTACGTGATGAGTACTTCTTATCTGTAAGGCTAATTTTATTGTAATGAGAGAATAATGAGCAGCAGGTTACATTAGGATGCATAAGATTCCTGCCTTTCGCCACCTTTCTTTGCCCAAAATGTTTGGTTTCCTGTCAGTCTAAAGGCTTCTGCTTTCTTTGTCTGCCTGTGGACCCCTGCTGCTTTCAAGATGTGTGATTTTTCTCTGCTCATACGTAGCTACATGTCTGCTATAACAATGTGAACTATTTTATATTTTTATTTCTCAAGGTGCAAGCAGACACAATGCAGATATCCTTTTCCTATAGATGCTTCTGTATTTTTTTACATCAGAAATCATATTTGAATATTTACCCTTTATGTGCATTGTGAAATTAAACAGCCATCTCTTCACATTCACAGTATTTCCTATTACAGGAATTCTCTAACCCATAATAACTATACCAAACACTGAATTATACCATATTTCACTTCAATAGCATAGTTGGTTCATTACAGATAACATTCCAAAAGCTGTTTAAACCCACCAATAGAGATACCAAATACAGACATAATTCATCTAAGTAAAATAGATACAACTGTAATTTGTCAAGTTGACTCAAAGGAGACAAATCTTACTAAATATATATAGGTAATCTCAACACTTCTTATATTTATCTGGCAATTTAGAAAAGTTAAATATTAAGTAAAATTTGGTATAAGATTCTTTGCATGCCAAGTCACTTTGGTCATGCCCAACTCTTTGCAACCCCATGGACTGTAGCTCACTAGGCTCGTCTGTCCATGGTATTCTCCAGGAAAGAATACTAGAGTGGGATGCCATGCCCTCCTCCAGGGAATCTTTCCTATTGAACCCACATCTCCTGTGGCTCCTGCATCACAGACAATTCTTTATCACTAAGCCTCCAGAGAAGCCCCTCAACTTCTCTAAGCATCCTGTTAATAGGGTCTGTGAAAGTGAAAGTGTGACTCTATGAGACCCCATGGACTGTAGCCTACCAAGCTCCTCCATCCATGGGATTTTCCAGGCAAGAGGACTGGAGTGGGTTGCCATTTCCTTCTCCAGAGGATCTTTCCGACCCAGAGATTGAACCCAGGTCTTCCACATTGTAGGCAGTCACTTTACCGTCTGAGCTACTAGGGAAGTCTAATAGGGTCTGTAGTTGAGTGTAAATATATAGTAGAGGATAGAGTTTCATTCAATTTATTTAAAGTAAAACTATATTTAAATAGCAGTCCTGTTCGATAGTTATGAATCTGCCAGTTTCAACTCTTTCATGATTAATGTATAGTATAATCAACCCATGTAATTGAAAAAATGTGGATGCAAATATACATATTTTCACTGCAAGGAGTTCTTCCTTTCTCTTCAGTTCAGTTGAGTTCAGTCGCTCAGTCGTGTCCGACTCTTTGCGACCCCATGAATCGCAGCACGCCAGGCCTCCCTGTCCATCACCAACTCCCGGACTTCACTCAGACTCACGTCCATCGAGTCAGTGATGCCATCCAGCCGTCTCATCCTCTGCCGTCCCCTTCTCCTCCTGCCCCCAATCCCTCCCAGCATCAAAGTCTTTTCCAATGAGTCAACTGTTCGCATGAAGTGGCCAAAGTACTGGAGTTTCAGCTTTAGCATCATTCCTTCCAAAGAAATCCCAGGGTTGATCTCTTTTAGGATGGACTGGTTGGATCTCCTTGCAGTCCAAGGGACTCTCAAGAGTCTTCTCCAACACCACAGTTCAAAGGCATCAATTCTTCGGCGCTCAGCCTGCTTCACAGTCCAATTCTCACATCCATACATGACCACTGGAAAAACCATAGCCTTGACTAGATGGACCTTAGTCAGCAAAGTAATGTCTCTGCCTTTGAATATGCTATCTAGGTTGCTCATAACTTTTCTTTCAAGCAGTAAGCGTCTTTTAATTTCATGGCTGCAATCACCATCTTCAGTGATTTTGAAGCCCAAAAAAGTAAAGTCTGACACTATTTCCACTGTTTCACCGTCTATTTGCCATGAAGTGATGGGACTGGATGCCATGATCTTCGTTTCCTGAATGTTGAGCTTTAAGCCAACTTTTTCACCCTCCTCTTTCACTCTCATCAAGAGGCTTTTTAGTTCCTCTTCACTTTCTGCCATAAGGGTGGTGCCATCTGCATATCTGAGGTTTTGATATTTCTCCCGGAAATCTTTATTCCAGCTTGTGTTTCTTCTAGTCCAGCATTTCTCATGATGTACTCTGCATAGAAGTTAAATAAGCAGGGTGACAATATAGAGCCTTGACGTACTCTTTTTCCTATTTGGAACCAGCCTGTTGTTCCATGTCCAGTTCTAACTGCTGCTTCCTGACCTGCATACAGATTTCTGAAGAGGCAGGTCAGGTGGTCTGGTATTCCCATCTCTCTCAGAATCTTCCACAGTTTCTTGTGATCCACACAGTCAAAGGCTTTGGCATAGTCAATAAAGCAGAAATAGATGTTTTTCTGGAACTCTCTTGCTTTTTCCATGATCCAGCGGATGTTGGCAATTTGATCTCTGGTTCCTCTGCCTTTTCTAAAACCAGCTTGAACATCAGGTAGTTCACGGTTCATGTATTGCGGAATTTTGAGCATGGCTTGGAGAATTTTGAGCATTACTTTACTAGCATGTGAGATGCGTGCAATTGTGCGGTGGTTTGAGCATTCTTTGGCATTGCCTTTCTTTGGGATTGGAATGAAAACTGACCTTGTCCAGTCCTGTGGCCACTGCTGAGTTTTCCAAATTTGCTGGCATTTGAGTGTAGCACTTTCACAGCATCATCTTTCAGGATTTGAAATAGCTCAACTGGAATTCCATCACCTCCACTAACTTTGTTCATAGTGATGCTTTCCAAGGCCCACTTGACTTCACATTCCAGAATATCTGGCTCTAGGTGAGTGATCACACCATTGTGTTATCCGGTTGTGAAGATCTTTTTTGTACAGTTCTTCTGTGTATTCTTGCCACTTTTTCTTAATATCTTCTGCTTCTGTTAGGTCCATATCATTTCTGTCCTTTATCGAGACCATCTTTGCATGAAATGTTCCCTTGGAATCTCTAATTTTCTTGAAGAGATCTCTAGTCTTTCCCATTCTGTTGTTTTCCTCTATTTCTTTGCATTGATCACTGAAGAAGTCTTTCTTGTCTCTTCTTGCTATTCTTTGGAACTCTGCATTCAGATGCTTATATCTTTCCTTTTCTCTAGCATTATTCTAATAGCTTCTTTTGAGTAGGAAGCAGCACTGTAGCCAAAAAAGTCGCATTTGTAGGCAGTGATCCAGGATGACAGTTTTTTACCTTGTGATGCCATAACTTCAAGCCAACATTGAGAAATATGGATGTAGACTTCTGTTAACCTACAGTATTGATCTTAGGTGGCTTCAGTTTGCAGCGGGTTGAGGTGGGGCTTCAGTTCTCAGGCCAGAGACTGAGGCCAGGTTGGGACAGTGAGAGCCCCAAATCCTGGCCCCTGGACTGGGGGTCAGTGAGCAGGGCCTGGCTATTTGGTCTGCACAAAAGAATTCCCACAAATTCAAAAGTACTGAAATGAGGAAAGTATTAATTTGGAGGAAAAAGTTTGATACATGTGGATAGACAACATAGGTGAGCTTAGAGAGAGAGAGAAAGTCCCTGAGTCACATCCTTGAGTCCGTTTGAATTACTTTTATGGGCCATGTTTTTCCGAGTTTACTTTGGCCAGTCATTTTGATTTCCCTGGATCACGGTCCTCATTTGGTGCATCTCAAGAGCCTCCCATATGTGTGCATACTTCTCTTAGCCAAGATGACGCTGTGTGCAGGGGCATTTGAGTAGAGCGTCCCTCAGCACCACTCCGCTTGACCTCCAAGGAGTCTTTCTGCACATGTGTGGTCTGGGAGGTCTCCTGACTTTGAGAATAGGAAATATGTGGTCTGGGCATGGCTCAGCCCCCTCTCTTAATTGTCCTGCTATTCTCATCCTGCAGTTTAGATTCACAGGGAATGAATCTCTAATTGCTTTATCCTCGAGGGTAGGCATCTACCTCCTGCTTCAATATAAAGAGCGTTTTGGGAAATTTATTCCAAATAAGAGAGTAAAAGGCAGAGTCAAAAGGGATTATCATCCACACCTACTATTGCATTCTGCATTTTTAAGGACTTTGCAGAGCCACAACCTTCCAAGAAGATAATAACATTCACCCACTAATATATTAACAGCCACTTGCATTAATATTTTCTCAGTCTTTATGAAGTAGATCATATTATTTAGACTTCTCATATGAGGAAATGGAAGCTTATAATTGCCAAGTTGAGTGTTCAAAGTCATAAAGCTACTAAATTGCACAACTGAGATTCAAACCCAGATTTCACTCTAATCCCAAGACTAGTGTTCTTTCTACTTGAAGCAAGATGTGATAGAAAAAGCATGGGACTTGGGAGTTTGAGGTCAGGTGAACTTGTGTTGAAAAGATTCTCCTATTTACCACTTGTGGACCCAATGTCAGTAACTTAATCCTTTTGATACCATAGAGTGAAAGGCATTATATCCCTTGCAGTGTTATTGTAAGGTTTACAGATAATAAATACAAGATACCTAAAACAGCATCAACATTTAGGTGCTTTGGATGGACTAGGTTAAAAGTTATTATCTTGTGAAATCTTAACAATCATATTGCATCATCTGTACAATGTAAATACTCTAATGATTTTTCTTCTTAGTATATTGAATGCCCTTTCTAATGTATAGTCATTAAACTCATATTGTCTTCTTTAGTTTTTTTTTTTTTTTTTTAATACTTCCGATCAGAAGAATCCTTTCATGAATTGACCATGTTGTAGCCTGGGATCTCAAATGCAGCCTTTACAAAATGAAATAAATAAATACTTTTTTTTCTCCAAACACAGACATTAATTATAATTTTGCCAGATATTTGTCCAGTTAATCACAGTTTTGTCAATATTTATCCCATGCATTCAATCAGCCATTCATTATTTTATTTTATTTAGCAACTATCATCTGTTACTTGAAAGGTACTCTGCCAAGACAACAGAAATTCAAACTGCATAAGACAGGATTCTTGTCTTAAAGACAGTAATGCTGAGGTTGACACATGAGTAAACACGTGAGTGCTAAAAAGAGGAGTGGATGAACTGAGAGCACAAGACTCAGGGACAAGACAAAAACTGACATTAGAACGTTGCTGAAATTTGGAATCCAAGAAAATGGAAAGTATCAGAGCTGACTAGCCTTGAGGAAGTTTGAAAGCTGAATAGCAAATAAATCCAGAGTTTGGACTTAAGGTCATTAGTCCAGAGCTGTAATGTTCACAGATATCATCAACAAGAACAGCAGAAGGCCAGTTGCAATCACAAGAAGTAAAGCAAGAATAAAATCAGGCAGACAAGAACCAAGTAATAAGGATAATTGACAAAGGAAGAGAAATAAAGGTAATGTTGAGGATCGGGAACAAAAAAGATCAAAAATGTCCTTTGATTCTAGCATCAAATATTAAAGAAAAACACACCTTGAACAACCAACATAATATTGAAGGAAAAAAAAAATTTAAAAAAAGTTGGAGGGCTGAAACTAAGTAAATTTTTTGCTGTATGTTTGCTTAATTGTAGAGCAGCAGGTTTCATTTAACTCCATATTTTGCTTAAAATGTTGAAATAGGAGTAAAAAATGTTGCCTGAACTTTGTTTTTTACACTTTATAGCTATAAAATGATTATAAAAATCTATTATAGTTACATAGAATGTAATTTATAGTTTCAGAAGACCAGCAATAAAATTACATATGCTTGAAACACTATTTTTTGTTGGTTGAAGCAAACTTCTTATAAGAATTTAAGTAAGACAATATTCCTATAATTTTATATAATTTTACTTTTATCCAAATATATTAATAAGATGTAACTCCAAGTTTTCATATAAGCATTAGATCTTTATGTTCTTGCTTTTTATATGAATACTAAGTACTTATGTCAAGTATTTTCATCCATTATTTATTTTTCCATTTAATTAAATGATCATCTCTCAGTTTTTGGAATCAGGCCATAAAAATGGAACAGACAATATTAAGTATAATTCTAAACACGATAATTATATATTTTCAATTAATATTTGGAGTAGCTGTTCTTTTTATGGTTTAGACTTACAAAACATACATACTTTATGCATTGTCTCCATGAGGACTCAATAAATTTCCATAAAGCTGAGTTCCATGAATAGATGGAAAATTGGAAGATAAATTTCAGTAAAGGTTATTGTTAAATTATCCTTGAAAATGTATTTTAACTCTCTTATTTTCTTCACTAAAAACCTAGGAAATAGACCTAGGATCCTTATAGCTCTAGGAAACTTTTTCCTGATATGCTGAGCTATACTGATATTAATGTATCATTCTCTAAATTTATGCACTAACTATTAACTCATGAAGACAAGCCAAAGAAAATATGAATAAATATATTTGTAAAATGAAGGCACTGGGACTAGTCAGTTTCGTAAAATGAATGTTGAGCTAAAAAGAAAAGGCAAATCTAACAGTTCCTCTGTAGTGCCTTATACATAGTTTAACTGCAGAAATTTATCACTTGCTTTGTTCATTATTGGCTAATATTTCTGTGTTCTATGCTAGAAAACAATTTAGTCAATGACAGAGTCCTCATCATATTTATCTGTAATTATAGCATTTAATGGAGACAGCAATGGCACCCCACTCCAGTACTCTTGCCTGGAAAACCTGATGGACGGAGGAGCCTGGTTGGCTGCAGTCCATGGGGTCGCTAAGAGTCAGACACGACTGAGCGACTTCATTTTCACTTTCATGAATTGGAGAAGGAAATGGCAATCCACTCCAGTGTTCTTGCCTGGAGAATCCCAGAGACGGGGGAGCCTGGTGGGCTGCCGTCTCTGGGGTTGCACAGAGTCGGACACGACTGAAGCGACTTAGCAGCATAACATTTAATATAGTATCACACGATAACCTAAACTCAACAGAGTCCAATTTAGAATAACAAGAGTTGATAATTCAATAATCTCCTTGAAATGGCTATATTGTAAACTAATTGAATGTAGGGGCACTATGGGTGGAATTAGTTTCATTTCTTTGAACTTCCGAGCAATGATTTCATGTGCCAATCTTTTGACAAATATATTGACTTTTTCATGAATCTAATCTTCCTCTGCTCTGTAATCTCGATGAAAGTAGATATAATATATTTAATAGTTCTTTGTCATCAGAAGAACTGGATTTTAAAACAATTTTTTTTTTTTTTTTTTTTTGGCCATACTATGAGGCATGTCGGAACTTAGTTCTTTGACCAGGAATCCAACCCATGTCCCCTGGAGTGGAAGCATGGAGTCCCAGCCACTGGACTGCCAGGGAATTTCCTGGGATAATATTTTGTAAATCTCTGTCTTCAGCTCATATATGTGTGTTCATGCTCAGTCTCTAAGTCGTGTCCAACTCTTTGTGACCCTATGGACTGTAGCCCACCAGGCTCCTCTGACCATGGAATTCTCTAGGGAAGAACACTGGAGTGGGTTGCCATTTCATCCTCCAGGGGATTTTCCTGAGCCAGGGATTGAACCCATGTCTCCTGTATTGGCAGGCAGATTTTTTTACCACTAAGCCACCTGGGAAGCTATATCTTCAGCACACAATTTCAATCAAAACAGGCTACTACTTTTTAATCAGAGATTTACTAAGGAAAACTAAAGTGACTAAACCTAAAGTTTAGTGACTGAAACTAAAGTGAGTGTAATCAGTTCTATTAAAATATGTCTCATAAATAAGCTGACCATATTTTCTTGTTTATATATGCTATACAGGGAAATTGTTAATAGCTTTTCTTTTCACTCTTGAATATCTGGTTTTGCATAATTAATTAGTTGGTTAACTGTACCTTAGTGCATGATGTCAGAGTCTGAAATAATGAATCTAACTTACTGTGCATTCTAAATGGCAACTAGATTATCCAATTTTTAAAATGTATATTTTAGTTATGACTCATGAACTCATAGAATAGTCTATATTAATAACAAAAAATGGAAAAGCAAAAAAGTACAGAATGTGGATAGAATGTTTGCCATGATATTGCTCCATTTGCTCCACTTGTGATAAAATTTGACCTTACCAAAAATCTTAAAAACAGTTTTTCCCTTGATCAAAGCAAAAAAAAAAATTTCACAAGACTATTTAGATTTTAACAATACTTTTATAGATGCTAACATATTGCTAGTAGTAAGTAAGTATAGCCCATTAGAAATTCTAAATGTACCACAGAAATATAAAAAGTGTGTTTCATTTATAAAACTTACATTTTACAGATATAAAAGTAAAAGGTTGTTTTATATCTGAAAAAGTAAGAAATTAAGCATCATGATAAGTAATGAAAAAATTTATTTGGTGTTTTGGTAGGGTTTTAAAATTGTGGTTAAATAAGCAAGCATTCACCATTTTACCATTTTTTAGTGTAAAATTCAGTGGTATCAAGCACATTCACAATGCCATGCACCAGTCATCACCATCCATAAGCGCTTTCTCAGCTTTTCAAACTGAAGATTTTTTAACAATAAGATATTTTCTTTATTATCATACTTCTTTGCATCAAAATGAAATTTAAGTAAATAACTCAAGAAATAAAATATTTTAGTTTCTAAATTCTGTGAAGTTGACCTAAAATGAGTTTGTCAAGAAATGAGTTTGTCTTTCATTAGATTGAGTTTTATAGATTAAAATATATACATATAATCTTTCAGTTTTAGAAAACTTGTACAATAGTAAAAAATAAATACAGTTAGATTAGCTCAGGGAACTGAGAAAATTTAGTCTATAATTATTGTGTATTTGCACATAAATATTCACAATCTTTTAGCAAATGCTAAAGTGAATCTGCAAGATAATATTGGTTAATGGCTGAGAAGATTTATTTAGCTTTAGAGCCACACCACTGTTAAACATTAGATCTGTCCTTAAAGCTAAATATTATCATTCTAACTCTTTATGCTATTTGTTTATCTTATCTATAATTATTGCTACAATCTGTTTAATAGTATTTTGTAATTATGTCTTTATTTCAAAATATGCATTTTAAAATTCCTTAATAGTTTATAATTAGATGAAAGTAAATATATACATGATTTGCATGTATACATTATTTTAACACTGCAAAAATCTTACACTCTTCTTTTAAAATTGAGAAATATCTTACTCTCTGTGATGACTTAATGACTTACCAAGATTTTAAATCTCTCTTATTTTCTTTGAGTTTTTACCATCAAAAACCATAAAATTAATAAATAAAGCCATGCTTAATATAGTTAACTGCATGCCTAGTTTTAAAGATTGATGACCCAGCACTTAGTACCAGCAGAAATCCCAGGAAAGCTATATGTAACGTATCAAATTGTGGGCATGGAGAAGCCAAGCAATGGAAAGCTAGCCTCTCTCACATTGCTTTTTCATTGTGTAGACAAACACGGAGCACTTAAGGATCAGAAAACACTTGCTTGAGCCTCTGAGTTTATCAATTTAAAAAATAATGACTCCACTGAAGAAAATACTAAGTACAGTGATCAGAAAAAGAAATAATAAAAACTTAAGATTAGAGAAATGTAAGCATCTAACTATACTTAAAAATATTTATCCTTAACTTTTTTTTTAATTATTAAAAGTTATTTATTTTTCTCTGTGCTGGAATCTTCCCAGATCAGGGATCAAACCTGTCTCCTGCATTGGCAGGTAGATTCTTTACCACTGAGCCACCAGGGGGAGCCTTCCCTAATTTTTTTCCTTAAATTTTCCTCTAATAAATCCAATAAACATTTGAATGCCTATTTGTGCAAGGCACTGTGCTAACCCAAAGAAATACAAATGCCAGACAATATATCTTATTTCTACCTATATGGAGCAGAATCTATAGGGAAAGATCAGATAGTCTAAAAACATTAATTGAAATATATAAATGTACCAAACCAATATATTGTATAAATTAAACGTACACAGTATTATATGTCAATTACAACTCAAGACATTTACCGTAGTGCAAGGGCTGTGATAAGCATAGGTACAGGTTTCTATGATGGATACATAGAACCATTGCTCAGTCATAACCAATATTGAATCAAGATTGCTGGGAGAAATATCAATAACCTCAGATATGCAGATGACACCACCCTTATGGCAGAAAGTGAAGAGGAACTAAAAAGCCTCTCGAAAGTGAAAGAAGAGAGTGAAAAAGTTGGCTTAAAGCCGAACATTCAGAAACCGAAGATCATGGCATCTGGTCCTATCACTTCATGGAAAATAGATGGGGAAACAGTGAAACAGTGTCAGACTTTATTTTTTGGGCTCCAAAATCACTGCAGATGGTGACTGCAGCCATGAAATTAAAAGACGCTTATTCCTTGGAAGAAAAGTTATGACCAACTAGGATAACATATTAGGAGAAGGCAATGGCATCCCACTACAGTACTCTTGCCTGGAAAATCCCATGGACGGAGGAGCCTGGTAGGCTACAATCCATGGGGTCGCTAAGAGTCAGACATGACTGAGCGACTTCACTTTCACTTTTCACTTTCATGCATTGGAGAAGGAAATGGCAACCCACTCCAATGTTCTTGCCTGGAGAATCCCGGGAACGGGGGAGCCTGCTGGGCTGCCATCTATGGGGTCGCACAGAGTTGGACACGACTGAAGTAACTTAGCAGCAGCAGCAGCAGATAGCATATTGAAAAGCAGAAACATTACTTTGCCAGCAAAGATCCACCTAGTCAAGGCTATGGTTTTTCCAGTAGTCATGTATGGATGTGAGAGTTGGACTGTGAAGAAAGCTGAGCACTGAAGAAATGATGCGTTTGAACTGTGATGTTGGAGAAGACTCTTGAGAGTCCCTTGGACTGCAAGGAGATCCAACCAATCCATTCTAAAGGAGATCAGCCCTGGGTGTTCTTTGGAAGGAATGACGCTAAAGCTGGAACTCCAGTACTTGGCCACCTCATGCGAAGAGTTGACTCATTGGAAAAGACTCTGATGCTGGGAGGGATTGGGGGCAGGAGGAGAAGGGGACGACAGAGGATGAGATGGCTGGATGGCATCACCGACTCGATGGACGTGAGTCTGAGTGAACTCTGGGAGTTGGTGATGGACAGGGAGGCCTGGCGTGCTGCAATTCATGGGGTCGCAAAGAGTCGGACACGACTGAGCGACTAAACTGAACTGAACTGAACCCCCAAAAAACTGCATTTAAGTTAAGGTCTTTAAGTTGAATAGAAAGAACAAAAAGAACAGACCAGTCAGACCACAGCATGATGTGTAATAAGCCTCGAATCAAAAGATGGCTTAAATATTAAAGCCAAACAATCGAAGAAGCAAAACCAGTATCCTTGATATTAAGAGAATTTGATTTAAAATTTTAAGCTGTCTACAAAAGAAAAAAAAAGCTAGGACAAAGGGCTATTTGTAAGTTTAGAATAAAAATGCCAAAATCGTCAAAAAAAGCCTCAAATAATAATATTTTTTCATTTCAAGAATAATGAATAATATATATTAATAATATGAAAGCAGGAATTGTATTGTCAATAAATATTGCTTAAATTTTGTTTATAATTTGGGGAATAATGCTTTTTATATTGCTCTATGTTCTATTTAGAGGATTTCATTTAGGCAGGTAAATACTAATTAATTTTTTTTGCATGTGTTATATAAAAGGACATCATACTATTTATAACTAAAATGTACTATTTCTTCATTAGTTATCCTTACAATAAATGAATTATCCTGAAAATTATAAAAGCTTATACATACAAAATCATCTTCCCAGCATACTTATCATTGCCCACAATATTTCTAGAGGAAAATATCATAGAACATTTATCAGTAAACATGGAATTGAATGTCATGGTTCTATGGCATGATTTTCTTTAAGGAACTAGAAATATTGGCAACATTTTCTCCCTGGGCACTGCTGTTCACTCAGCTTTTGAACGTTATTATCTTCTGCTATTTCCTAAAGAGCTAACTGATTTTTCTGACATGATGGATAAAATCTGACTCATTTTATCTGAAACACTTCCGAAGTACACACAGTTGGGTAGTTTACACCTAATTCAGTACAGGCACTTACACAATGAATCTTTTTAAAAGTGTTCTGTTGTACTTTTCTCCCCTACCAAGGCACTAATTAAACAAATCTTATTTCTGTTGCTTAGTTCCTGGAAATGTGGAAATCCTGGTTCATTTACATAACTTTTCATTTTCATGTGGGATTCAGTAAGATAAGTTAATAACTGTATATTTGCAACAGCAGGAGACTTTTTCCCCTTAATTTTTTTGGATCATGTATTCCAGCCAGTTAAAATAAAATTTACAATACCCTGCTGCCTTAAATGTAAATGAGCTTGCAATCAATTTGTTTTAATGAAATTAAAGCCATACACTATGACTAGAGAGAAGAAGGCCTTTGGTTCTCTTCTGAATACACAGTGGAAAAAATGGTTGTGGTCTAAATAGATCATGAGAAACGGTTATTTCAAAACACTAAAAAAAAAAAAAAAAAAAGCACAATTTATTCTGTATTAATCAACAAAGTAGAAAATTCTACTTTTCTTTTCTGGGGAAGATTTAGAGATTTAATTTTCAACTGATTCATTTTGAGACACTTTTTAATGACTTCTTTACATTTAATTGAGCTGTGGAAAAATATCAGTCACTCAGTGAAAAGATGCTTAAAGAATAGATGCTGATCAAACTTCTGTAAGCTTTGTTTTTAGTAGAATACTAATTACAAGAGATGGCAATCTGAATTTGACTGTGTTCTTAGATTTGGGAACAGGTGTTATAGTATTGATTATTCAATGAAAAGGCCTCTTCCCTGGAAAGGTTATACACATGACTTCTGCTAACTTGTTAATCGATTTTCCCCTCTTGGTGTTCTGTTTCACCTTTTTATTGAAAGACTAAGAAAACCAAATGCCAAATAAACATGCATATATACACCCTATGCTCTTTTAAAAAATTTTTAGCAGTTCTCCAAATATACACCTCCACTATGACCCAAGTTCCATCCGGTCGTCCAGTTTTAACTCGCATTATTCTTTAAGTTATCTCTGCCTTGTCCAGTCAGAACTACTTACCATTCTGTTAAACACTCCCCATACTTCTTGACTCCTTCCTTCATGTTGGAATTACCTCCGTTACTATATAGAAGTTTTATATATATATATATATATAATATTTATTTTACTGATTTCATATGTTATTTTTATATAATATTATATATGCATGCTCAGTCGTGTCCAACTTTTTGCAACCCTGTGGATGCCCACCAAGCTCCTCTGTCCATGGAATTTCCCAGCAAGAACACTGGAATATGTTGCCATTTCCTTCTCCAGGGATCTTCCCCACCCAGGGATCAAACCCACATCTCCTGCATCCTTGAATTGCAGACAGATTCTTTACTGCTGAGCCACTGGGGAAGCCCCAGTATTATACATATATATATTTAATGATACATATATAGATTTTACTGATATATGTTATATTATTTTTTTCACTTTTTAATATCCTGTTCAAATGTTATTTCTATTAATACTCTACTTGGTCAAGCCTTACTTAATAATCTTTCTCTAGTGAAGTGACCACTTTTTTGAGTTAAAGTATTCTTAGTACCTATTGCTGATTAGAATTTTGGTAGAGTTCTTTCAGCTACAGGCAACAGAAATCTCGCTTAGAATAGTTGATACAACAAAGAAAGGGCAGACTGTTGGTCCCAGTAAGAGAGAAGTTCAAAGAGCAGCAGTGATTTTAGGCTCAACTGAATCCATGGCCTCAAAGAGTATGTAGTTGAGGCATTCTGTCTGTCTTTGATTTAGTTTTCTGTTTCTTTGAATGGGAGAAAGCATGACAACCCACTCCAGTATTCTTCCCTGGAGAATCCCGTGGACAGAGGAGCCTGTCAGATGGGCTACAGTCCATGGGGTCTCTAAGAGTCAGGCTTGACTGACGTGACTTGATTCTCAGTCATTTCATATCCAGTGAGATGGCATAGATACCTACCCATCTCTCTAAGCTTAAATTATTTAGAAGATAGCATTCTTTTCAATTATTTCAACAAAAGTTCCAACAAAATTTATTTTCACATTGGCCTGTTTAGAGTCAGATAAATCACTCTGAATAAGAGAATCGACAACCCTGTCCTTACGGATCAGCCCCACAAACATTATATGGATTGTAAAAGTGGGGTACATAGTTGCACAAAATAAATCTGGATTATTTTTACCTACAAAGGAGTGGTGGAGAGATGGGATGTTTAGCTGAGAAAGAAAAAAGATAAAAGCTGTGTGCTCTAGATGTATTTGTTGTTACTTATATACGTGTAGTATCTGATTTATAAAGTGAAGTTATGAGGCATATTTTGTTACTCTGTATAATCATCCAAAGCTTAGTTTCTAATAAACATTCATTTATATAACTGGAGTTCTCATTTTTAAAATAGGGTTAAATAAATGAATGAGACAGTATTCATCCAAACTTACAAATTAAGGGTGAGAGGTTGATATTCTGCCTTCAGTTGTTAAATATGATGATCAAAAGACAAAATGTATATCAATATATTAAATTAAGAACTAAATAAAAGTCAGGGCCTTTCCTGGTGGCTGAGATGGCAAAGAGTCTGCCTGCAATGCAAGAGACCTGGGTTTGATCCCTGGGTCAGGAAGATCTCCTGGAGAAGGAAATGGCAACCCGCTCCAGTATTCTTGCCTGGAAAATTCAATGGATGGAGAAGTCTGGTGGGCCACAGTTCATGGGATCTCAAAGAGTCAAACATGATTGAGCAGCTAACACCTTCATTTTCCAAGAAAAGTCAAAGGGGAAATGTCATGGTAAGCTTCTGAACTGACATTTCATAATAAATGAGACGCTTGTTAGCAATATCTTTCAATTGGCTTTCTCTCCTTACAGTAGTATAGCAAGCATATTGTGTCCTGTATACTTGATGAAACTGGAAGCTTGTGTGGCAAAACCTTTTTACTTGGGACCCTCTGCGTATTCACTCTCTACCTCAGTGCCTCACATCCAGCAGTTGATTTAAAATGATTCTTTTATTGTAAAGGTAAAATTTTTAAAAATAATAGTTCAATCCCTTTTAAAATAATATTCTATTTACTTCAAATAGTCTCACTGCTAGCACTTGAGCAGTACTTTCTTTACAAGCTTTCCTTTTGATTGACTAAATAGTTATTTCATGTCTACTTACAATTTGCTGGTTGCATTTTCTTTTTGAGCTCACTTCAAGTAATCTTGATTTTTAGCTGAACTTTCATTCTTCTTGTCAGAGGATAAATTATTGTTCTTACTTGATAATGTTCAATAAGAATTGATGTTTTATATCTATTTACATATTTTGGTCTTCATATACCTTTATGCAAAATCATTTTAAAAAATATAATGTAAATCATTCTCAAAAATCTCTCAAGAAAAGCTGGTAGATGATATAGTGAGTTGTGAAGGAGAGAATGAAGGAATTTAAAGAATAAAACCAAGTAGCTTTGACCACATATTGCCAGAAGAGAGTTTTAGTCAATTCAATCTAAAACACATTAAATGGCTACATGAGTTATAAATTGATATTAGATATCATTTCTAATTTTCAACAAATTCCTCTAACATTCTTCATATATGAGAAAGCATAGAATGGTGAGATCCATTTCTGATAAGCATCTCTCTATAGGCAGTATTTATTAGACCACTGGGCTAATGTAATACTGATAGTGATATTTTATTTCATGTATACAAACTTTATTTTTATGCAAAATAGACCATTATTTCTGAAACAACCATCCATCAGTTACAGGGAGGGAACATGAAGATGATTTAGAAATTCATCCCCGCTAAAGGAGAAATATTGAAAAATAGTTTAAACCTGTGCCTGCTGGTGCTACAACTGTAAAGCTGTTTCCATTTGACAAGATCACCATGCTGTTTCGGTTACCTGAGAATTCTGTTTTCTCTTTTAATAATTGTCATTTTATTCTCCCTTACATCTAGGCTAGTGTCTCATACATGGTAGGTGCCGGGGTCCAGCCCCGGTGGATCCAGGGAATTCGAAGGTGGCGGTATGGAGTCGGCATCTTTGGAAAAATGCATATTTAATTACAGATATATAGAGAGATTAGAAACAGAGAGTGTAGTAGGAAGATTAGTGGAGAAAAAGAGGCTGAATAACTTGGATTATGTGGAATAGCATCCATGCTCCAGATGGGAATTCAGCCACAAAAACGGGATCAAGAAAGAAGCGACATGGGGGAATCAGTCTTTCTGGAAACTGATCCGATTTCTTTATTTGGGGGTTTGCTTATATACCTTTTGTTACACATAGGGATGAATACAGAGTCACGTGGGGGTCAGCAGTGCTGACCTTTATCAAAATCAGGCGCTTCACATAAATGTATAAAAAAGGTACATCATTTTCTGGCCATGAGTGAGACCTGCTGACATTTTATGATCCTTTCTTTCTGATAACCAAAAAACTTATTACTTCCAAGGGTGTTTTTTCTTAAACCAGGCACCACCCTCCAAATAAAGTTGCATTCCTATAGGGTGAGGGTGTAGTGAGTTACAATCAAGAAAGGAATGTATTTAACCCAAGGTTAACATGATTAATCTTAAAGATTAATACTTATTTCTCCTATATGCTTAAAGGTTAATGCTTATTTCTCCTATATGCTAGTTATATTCATTATAAGGGTAGGGAACATGGAGATTTAGCAGTAAACATCAGCCCAACAAATGAAAATCCCTTCACCAAGGTTCTCCTTAAGATCTATTTAGTCTTAAGATAGTGATAAAGTTACATTTTTACATAGCAAGGACACAGTGATTTATAACAAAGTACAGTGATCTATTACAAAAGAGAAAATCCATTAACTCAAAAAGTCTAGTATTGCTAACATCAAAAACTACTATATTTCCTTTTCTATAGTCCAAATATATTGAATAATATATTCCGAGGTGCCTAAGGATATGGAGGCCTGGCGGCAATCATTGACTCAAGAAGAAAAAGCCCTATGCTAATTAAGACTCTCAAAATACTCCAAAACTCTCTGTGCTGTTTCTGGTTAAGAGGTAGTAAACAATCATGTGGCAGGAGTATGGATAATCCTGTCACACAAGCTAGTCTGTCAGCAGAGAGGTTTGACCTGAGACATCCTTGTCCCACCCAGAGCAGGGAATTAGCAGCAATTATTGACACAACAAATGAAAAACCCTTCACCAATATAATTCCTAACCAACCCACTATACTAATAATTTCTAATTCCCCAAAAGAATTTGCCTTTAGTAAGTCTAAAACATCTCATGCCTCTCAGATTGGGAGGCTGTAAACAATCACATGTGGCCGGACGAACCTATACAGGTGGGCTAGATAACCTTCAGAGGAGTCCGTAAGCTGAAACACTGTTGTCACGCCCAAGAATTTTTATTGCCTCGGAGCTGCACGTTTACTCCTTCTCCAAGAGAAATGATTATGGGGGAGAGCCCCCCTTAAAGTCAGAGGCGTAGGTGAGAGCATAAAACAGACTCTGGTTTTGGGGTTAGATGCTCGGGAACAGGGGGTTTCCTGAGGCTTGATCACACCTTTGCATATGCCAAGCCTCCTTCCTCATGACCTTTGCCATGGGCGGAGTTCCTCACGCTGGCTCCCGGCAGGTAGGATAACTAAATAATTGTTCCAGAATTAAGAATGGATATCTATTAAAGCCAATATGAAGGAATGGAAATGGACTCTAAGTGTCTTTTTCTTTTGTATTCATCTACTGTTAAACTTTCCAGTGATCTACTGTTTATTCAAAATTTGTGTCTCGTTTGATTACCAAATGACAGGAATTAAATTAATGGAAGAGAGATGATAGATGCCATGAATGAATTGGAACAGTACTTTTATTCCTCTTATAGTAATTAAGGTGCAAGGAAATTGTGTTTCATGGGAAAAAAAAAAAATTGGAGAGTCATGAGAGTAAATAGAACAGAAACATTGCCAGTAGCATAATTCATCTTTCCTTAGTAGATGCTCTAGAAATATGGCATCTTTCCTACAAAGGTGGAATTACCCTTTAATTTATACTTGTGAGATTTAAAAGAGAGAAAGGAAATACCAATTTGTACTGATGTAAAAATTGCACTGAAACTATTTCTTAATTCATGGTCCAAATATGTTAAAAGTATGTTCATATTTTACCTATGTTTTTAAAATCATTTTTGTATTCCCTAGATTCTTAGAAGCTATTACAGTAATAAATTACTAGCAAGATACATCATTAAATCTCATAAAGACCTCCCACTCTCTCTACATCCTGTTGCTTTCCTTCAGGAAGGTAATGAAACTATTGACTCCTTTTATGATAACATATTTCAGGTCTAAACATATTATCTTAGATCTTGTTTCATACAAGACCCTTTCTTAGATGTTGTATGCTGAGGTAGTGAGTGCAAAGATCAGTGACATGATCGTCTCATCACATATCATATGAGCTCATGGCTGGGGTAAGATATAGTTACACATGAACCTAATCAAATTCAGAATGGATAAGCATTCTCAAAACACAAAAGAGCAGTTAAAAACAGAGAAAAATACAGAGTGGGGACAGGAAGAGGTAGACTTCATGGACATTTACAGTAGATTGAGAAGCACACGGTTGTGCTATGTGTAATGTACAGTAGGGGGCGAGGGGTAGAAGTTGTGGACAGAGTCCAGTAAGAATGGCAAGGGTGTGGTGTGAGACTGAGGCTTACTCTACACGTAAGGGTTGATTTGACCTAGCAAAACTGGAGTTTTTGTGTAGGATATTAATGAGGACTGACAATGGAAAGGTCAGTTGAGTCTGCACTGTCTCATATTTGGTGAAGAGTTTTTAAGGAATTTGTTAGGACATGAGAAACTATTTAATATTTTTAATGTCACAGAATGACACAATTAGAATGACACTTCTGGGAGATTATTTTAGCAGCAGTATTAAGAACATTTATAGGATTTTGCCTTGTTCATTCAGTTTGGTGCAGCTTAAATGCCTCTTCTTTCTGTCTCTGTCTGCAAATCCTGTCTTTGAAGTCTAGTGTAAATGTCACCTCCTGCAAGAAATCTTCCCTCACCCTTCCAGACTAAACTAATCACTACTAGCAGTTGCATTGCTTGTTTTCTCAGTTTAGTATTTAAACTTGCAGTATGTCATGATCTGTTCTAGTACAAAAAGTATATATATTTTTTGTATTAGGGTGAAACAAATATATAATCTAAAACCGAAAACATTTACATCTTAAGGGACACCTAGAAAGTACCATGCTGTACTAAAGTTTCAAGTTGAGAAAATTTACATGTATTTAGAAAACTTCAGTAATTGCACAAGCTCAAGAGGATGAATAAAATGATGATCAATAAAGCACTGTCTTACCTTATCTGTGGTCAATTCAACATTATTATGCACTGCTTCACAGCTGCCTGAGCATTGTAGAGTAATGCCTGAAGGACATTTATTAGGATTCCTTTCCCCTATATGGTTCCAGTTAGAATCCACCAAAGAAAAACACATGCAGAATTTGAAAGATAAAAGAGGTCAATTGTAGGCAGATTTATTGATAGACCATCTCCACAGAGCCTCTTACTTCTGTGTTGCAAGCAGTAAAAGTTGGTGGCACTCCCTCTCCCTGAGATTGTTGATTTGGCACAGGTCTCTTGAATCACCAGAATCTAACAGTTATGTCCCTGGGCTTACTTTCTCAGCCCTTTCAAAAGAATCCTTGCATTTCCCTATTTTGAACATTCCATTTGGACTATGAAGAGTAGCTTTCTTTCTCCTGTTGAAAACTTGACTGATGCAGCTTCTACTGTAAGAATAATTCCTATTCCAAACACAGATTTACTTAACAAGTAGAATACAAGCATGATGGTACCAAACTTGATTCAGATTGTAAAATATGTTTTATAAAATGAAAAAAAAAACCCCACATAATATTACATTTAAAAAATAAATCACAAGAACAAAAAAATCACAGTTTCTACTAAAAATGAAAATTATTTAAAAAGGGCATATCAAAGTTACCAACCAAGAGATGGGATTGATTTAAAATAAGTTGTTAAAAAACATGTACAGTTAGAAAAGGACTTAGAGCAAATGGTGATTTTATTGCACAAAAATACACTCTGAACTGGAAGATGACACCATTGATAGAGTTTATTATCTTGACTGGTTTTTCAGTTCAGTTCAGTTCAGTTCAGTCGCTCAGTCGTGTCTGACTCTTTGCGACCCCATGAATTGCAGCACGCCAGGCCTCCCTGTCCATCAACAACTCCCGGAGTTCACCCAAACTCATGTCCATCGAGTTGGTGATGCCATCCACCCATCTCATCTCTGTCATCCCCTTCTCCTCCTGCCCCCAATCCCTCCCAGCATCAGGGTCTTTTCCAATGAGTCAACTCTTCGCATGAGGTGGCCAAAGTATTGGAGTTTCAGCCTCAGCATCAGTCCTTCCAATGAACACCCAGGACTGGTCTCCTTTAGGATGGCCTGGTTGGATCTCCTTGCAGTCCAAGGGACTTGAGAGAGTCTTCTCCAGGAACTGGTTTTTAAAATATGTTTAAAAATTAACTATTATTACTTGATTATTTTATTCTTTAAATCTTTTAAACAATTTATTTAAATGATTAAATTTATTTTTCACAAATTAGTTTATTTTTAAAGAATTCATTAATTTTACTAACATTAGAATTTTGTGTTTAACATTTTATGTGATAATAAATGTGTTTTTCACTTATGTTTTCATAAATGTATATTTTCTTAGTATTTTATAATTCCCTTATTCATTTTTGTGTTTGAAATACATTAAATGATTGGTTTTACTGGTTTTAAAAATATTTTAGGACATATATCCCTGTTCTTATATGTTAACTCTTTTGTAACAATATCTTAGTTTGGTTTCTTCCAAAAGAAGACTTGGAGAAAATTTCAGGTCAAGTGGTTTATATAGCTTATTTGGGAGATGCTTACATGTTTACAATAGAAGAAAGCAGTTGTAGCACAGTAAGGGAATGTAGTCAGTGAATATGGGAGAAGAAATTGTTGTTAAGCCAGTTACCACTGTATGTACCTGAGCATAATCTTACTGGGGAATTTTGGAAAGAGCACATTTCTCAGAACTAACTGGAGGGACAAGATGTAGGTAGGTACATACCAACTCCTGCCAACTATCAAAGTCATTTTTAATGAAAACATCTATTTCTGGTACTTGGAAAATTATGCCACTATTTTAAAGTAAATCAGCTCTTATTCTTAAGATCTTGGTACATGATTCAGTCAGCATCAATGGTTTCTGACCTGATAAACTGGTTTCCTACTTGGTCACAATATACCAAATATAAATGTTACTAATCTAAACAAAATGGAAATCTGCTTAAAAGTTTCAATTATATCTATCTATACACACTGCCCGGAGAAGGCGATGGCATCCCACCCCAGTACTCCTGCCTGAAAAAGCCTATGGTCAAAGGAACCTGGTGGGCTGCAGTCCATGGGGTCGGGAAGAGCTGGACGCAACTGACAGACTTCACTTTCACTTTTCACTTTCGTGCATTGGAGAAGGAAATGGCAACCCACTCCAGTGTTCTTGCCTGGAGAATCCCAGGGACGAGGGAGCCTGATGGGCTGCAGTCTCTGGGGTCGCACAGAGTCGGACACGACTGAAGCGACTAAGCAGCAGCAGCAGCAGCAGCAAACACACTGCCATGGAACCAAAAATGAAAGGGTGTATTGCTCTTCACCCTGTTCCTGATGCCAGTTGTCTCACTGTATCTCACTATGCCCACTGTTCGCTGGATCCAGAGTAGGCAAGGTGCGAGCTAAGAGGCTGGAAGGAGACTTCAGGAACCCTAGAAACTGCAGACACACTTATTCTCTCCTGGCTGGCACAGCAGCCGTGACACAGTCTCTCTCCTGGCTGACGCGGTAGCTGTAGGGGTATTCTCCCCTGACTGACACAGCAGCATGAGTAGCCAGAGCATCACCTAACACCACATGACCTCTCTCCTGAGGCTGGCGCAGCAGCCATAGCAGCAGACACACTGTATTCTCCCCTCTCGTGGCTGACCCAGCAGACACAGCCATGACACAGCAGTAACACTGCTGCTTCCTAGGGGAGCTCTCATAGACGTACCGCGCACAACCCGTGGCCGAGCGAGCACCTCCTTACGCACATGCACAGTGCTATACGTGATCTCAGCTGTTAACAGTCTTTATTTACAAACCATGGGGTGAGAGCCTGAACATGCCATTTGCTCTCTCCCCACATTCCACGCCTTCAGGGTCTCTCCTCACATTCTATGTGCAGTCCATCTTCTGCGATATTTCGTTGGCAAGTAACACTGACCCTTCGATTTACATCTTGCAACAGCCGTAGGTGCTACAACAACAAACAGTTACATCCCCAACACACAGCAAAACCCAACACCAGGTATCACCTGGAACTCATGTTGCTGTCCTTGCCCTAGTGGGGCTGGAAGAGCCACACACCGCATTTGGAGCCCCTTTATCTTCCATGGCCAAGTCCAGTACACAGTCCTTGTGAGATTGCAGAAATGCCTCCACAAGGGCAACTCCACTCCTGTTGAATTTTTATTAAGGATCCACAAAACCCCCCGCAGGTACCAGGTCCTCCGCTTCATGAAGGGGATCTTTTGCGGCATTCATAATCCACCCACATGATTACACTTTTCTAAATCTGAGGACACAATCTTTACAGTACAGTGTTCTACTAAATCTGCATCTTTTACAGTACACTTCTGCACAAATCAGCCCACATTTGTGTCTGTGTAACCCACATAGGAAAGTTATGACCAACCTAGACAGCATATTAAAAAGCATTACTTTGCCAACAAAGGTCTGTCTAGTCAAGGCTATGGTTTTTCCAGTAGTCATGTATGGAAGTGAGAGTTGGACTATAAAGAAAGCTGAGTGTCAAAGAACTGATGCTTTTGAACTGTGGTGTTGGAGAAGACTCTTCAGCATCCCTTGGACTACAAAGAGATCCAACCAGTCAATCCTAAAGGAAATCAGTCCTGAATATTCATTGGAAGGACTGATGCTGAAGCTGAAACTCCAATACTTTGGCCACCTGATGCAAAGAGCTGACTCATTTGAAAAGACCCTGATGCTGGGAAAGATTGAAGGTGGGAGGAGAAGGGGATGACAGAGGATAAAATGATTGGATGGCATCACTGACTCAATCGGCATGAGTCTGAGTAAACTCTGGGTGTTGGTGATGGACAAGGAGGCCTGGTATGCTGCAATCCATGGGGTCACAAAGAGTCAGACATGACTGAGTGACTGAACTGAAATGAACCCAGATAGGACCCCTGCTGGCTCAGGCTCCTTTCGGGGTCTTCACACTTTCAAAATGGTGTCTCACCTGCCATCCCTTACTCCTCTCAGTAAAGACCAGAAAGCCCTCCACAGACACCAGGCCCACCCTTGCATCCCAGAGTCATAAAGGCCATGCTGCCTAGGGTTCCCCTTGCTTTTGCAGAAATTGTGTACCCAAATCAACCTACTCTGCTGGAGTATAGGGTCGATAAGACGTGAACTCAGTCACATTGAGGGCCCCTTGAGGATGATCCCCATAGGCCATAGGCTGTTCATGTTTCACTTTCTGCTGTACAACAGGCCTCACTGCTAAACAGAGACCTGCAGTCTCATAACTTTCATCATCACCGTCACTTTCCGCCTCAGAGATGCTACGTTTTTCAAGGCCACAGGGTCCTTGCTCTAACACCAATACATTTATATAGTTCTTCCAAGGGTCTCTCCACATTGCACAGCAATGCAGCATCACAGAGGGCACAGTCCACATTCACCTCAGGGCAGTCAGTAAAATCCATCTCACAGTGCCAGCCTCAGTCTGTGCTGCCTTGTTCGGCAAAGAGGAACTCACCACCTGTAATGCCTTTTCAGGGCTACCGGGTGAACCATCCACTGCTTCCCAGTCTTCCACTGGAGCCCACACCGAGAGGATCAGAGCTACACAGAACCTCATGCTCTCTGGGGGCCACTGGTTCCTCCATCCAATGGAGCCTCAGGCTTCCCAACCGACTGGGTATCCTGCTGACTACACCGGTTATATTGCTCTTCATTCTGTTTGTGAAGTCAGTTGTCTTGCTGTATCTCACTGTCCTCACTGTTCGCTAAACCCAGGGTAGGCAAGGCATGAGCTAAGTGGCTAGAAGGAGACTGGAGGAGCCATAGGAACTACAGACACGTTTATTCTCTCCCGGCTGGTGCAGCAGCAGTAGCAGCAGACATGCTGTATTCTCTCCTCTCTGACTGACCCAACAGACACAGCCATGACACAGCAGTAATGCCACCACTTTCTAGGTGAAGCTCACATACACATATTGCATACAACCTGTGACCAAGCCAGTAACTCGGGACACCCATGCACAGCGCTATACATGTGTGCATATGTGCTCAGCTGTGTCTGACTCTTTGCAAGCCCAGAAACTGTAGCACTCCAGGCTCCTTTGCCCATGGAATTTTCCAGGCCAAAATACCAGAGTGAATTGCCATTCCCTACTCCGAGGGATCTTCCTGATCAAACCCATGTCTTTTGCGTCTCCTGCATGGGCAAGCAGATTCTTTACCACTACGTCACCAGAAAGCCCCATATTGTGTACACAAACACACATATACATATTGAGAGAGGAAGAACATATCAATGAAACTTTTATGTAACTGTTCAGAAGTAATTCTTATAGGTAAGGAAATACTTAAAGAGCTAACAAAGAAAAAAAAAAAAGAGCTAACAAAGGGCATAGAGAAAACTTAAAATACATAGGCACTGATTATATTTGTTTCTTTTTTCTGCTTTGTCAATTAAATGGAATCACATCTGAATAATTACTGACCCTTAAACTTTAGAATCAGAGCTGTTTAAAAAATTTCAAACAATTAAACGTTGTGACCACTTAATTTGCAGACAATTTACTGTTAAGATAATTGAGTTAGTGACACTTGCTTGTGATCAGCATTATTGGAAAAATCTGGTAGACTCAGCACATAATCACAAGTACAAATTTAAAACTAAAACAAAAACTTCTTACATTATTAACTGCTCCTGAAATTTACTTTCCAGAATAGTATTAAAATGAATAATAAATATATTAGGAACATGCAGGAAAAGTACAGACCGAGTAATGAAAAGAATACAGTCTATTATTGTTAGGAAAGTAAGTAACCCAAGTAGTAATCACCTTTTAATTTTATTTTTGATGACATAATCATAGAAAACAGCATTTAAAGAACATAACACAAGAAATTGAATTTATGAAGGCATTTTGATTGTTGCTTAGCTTGGGGAACATAAGAAACAAATATTGTAAAACAATATTTCATTAGAATGTTGAATGAAGTTTTTCCTGTTGTCTCTATTTGGGATAGAATTTCAAGTTTGAAAAGTTAATAATAGCACTTCCCTGAATTCTTAAAAAGCATCCATTGTTCTTTGAGGCAAATATTTCCCTTGGAGCTATTAAGAAGTGACTTAAATGACCCTATTACCCCTCTATCATCTTAGCTTTCTCCCCAGGCTGTGTCAGTCAGTTCAGTTCAGTTCAGTTCAGTTCGTTTGCTCAGTCATGTCTGACTCTTTGTGGCCCCATGAATTGCAGCATGACAGGCCTCCCTGTCCATCACCATCTCCCGGAATTCACGTCCATTGAGTCGGTGATGCCTTCCATCCATCTTATCCTCTGTCGTCCCCTTCTCCTCCTGCGCCCAATCCTTGCCAGCATCAGAGTCTTTTCCAATGAGTCAACTCTTCGCATGAGGTGGCCAAAGTACTGGAGTTTCAGCTTCAGCATCATTCCTTCCAAAGAACGCCCAGGACTGATCTCCTTTAAAATGGACTGGTTGGATCTCCTTGCAGTCCAAGGGACTCTCAAGAATCTTCAACACCACAGTTCAAAAGCATCAATTCTTCTGCACTCAGCTTTCTTCACAGTCCAACTCTCACATCCATACATGACTACTGGAAAAACCATAGCCTTGACTAGATGGACCTTTGTCTGTGTAGTAAAACATTAATATATCCATAGAATTAGCTGGGAGAGGAATCATCAGAGGTGCAGGATTTATGGGAAAAGAATATTGAAATCAAGTTAGGATAGTCTCAGTTAAAGAGTCATTTGTAATAAAAAAAAATTACACCGTCTGCAAGAAGGGAAGAAAACATCTCATTCTTCTTGTTGAATCAATAATTTTTAACCAATTTACTTATTGTCTCTGTTAATTGATTTAACTATAATTTCTAGAGAAATAGAAAGAAGTGATGGAACAGAGAGAGGAGTCTATAATGAGGCCGCCTATGCTTCCACCATTGGGCAAGCTGGTGGACACTTAGAAGGGAGCTGCACTTGCACCGCTGTGTAGACCATTATCCAATCAGACTATGCTTGGATGAGTGGTCCAGCAGCAAGATTCTCTGTAGTGCACTTTCAAGTGTTGGAGGTGAAAGAGATAAGTCAGAAATACTTAAAGCAAATCTGACTTCCCACATCAGCAAACCAGTCAAAGAAACCCCCATAATCCCATCTGAATAAACCTCATATAGATCCGGTAACGTGCCTAAGAATTCTGTGCTTGCCTCTTGGAAGGCATCAACAGCTCCAGAAGGTATGTTAGCACCCATCAATTGAAAGGCAGTTATCCAGTTTCTTTCTCTTTCTGGCATTGTACCAGAGAATCTGAACCTTCAAACAATGGCAGAGAATGGCCCTGGAGATGAGAAGAAAATGATCGTAACATAGGAAATTAAATCAAAATTTACAACTTGAGCAGACTTTTTATATTTAAAAATAGTCAGGAATCCTAAGATGTCAACGAACACATCAGAGAGAGAGCTTAGGTGGAGACGGTGATTAGAATAACTATCAATGAATAAATGAAAATTTCTATTTTGTACCCTAGTTAAATTTGGAATATCCAAAAAGAACTGATTGCAGTCAATAATCAATCAAACTTCAATATATGAGGCAATTAATTACAAATATCTTGACAGTAACAGTTTTCAGGACAATAAAATAAAGATATATCTAATAAAGCACTGCATCACTGGCTCAAGAAAAACAATCCAAGCCTCTCCAGATCCCAAGAGGTCCCCACTAAGGTATTGCTCAAGCTCTGCCCAATGGTCTTGGATATCCTGTTCTTCTAAACTGCAGATTTCCCATGTGGCACTAGTGGTAAAGAACCTCCCTGCCAATGTAGGAGACCTAAGAGACTCAGGTTCCATCCCTGGGTCAGGAAGATCCCCTGGAGGAGGGCGGGGCAACGCACTTCAGTGTTCTTGCCTGGAAAATCCCATGGATAGAGGAGCCTGGCGGGCTACAGTCCATGCGGTTGAAAAGAGTCCGACTTGACTTGAAGCGGCTCAGCATGCATGCACGTGTGTCTCCTTTACCAGCTCTGAAATGATCGGGCAGATTTTGTTGTCTGTAATAATGGTCTCTTTCGATCCTGACCCTATGAGTTGCTCTCCTGAAGTGGTAGAAAAGAGTTTCCTCTTCCTCTGTTTCACTTTGTCGTGGGTCCCAAGGCACAGTTCTGTCAATTTTGATATCTTCACAATGCCTTTTATAATAAAGCATTTTTATTTGACTTATTTTTGCAATTCCTTTCTACAAGTTGGTAATGGGTTCTTACCAATTGAATGTCTTGTTCTGAGTGTATTATCTATACTAGGTTCACTTGTGAATTTATTTATTTCATCCTCACAACAACCCTTAGTGATAGGTGTTAATTATTCCCATTCTTTGAGAAAAAGGGAGACAGAGAGAGGATAAACAACTTCCTGTAGTTTACACAGCTACTGTGTATTCAAGAATTCAAGTGTATTCAAGAATTCACAATCCTTGCTTTTTTCCTCTATGAACATATGTCTTCTACTTCTACTGAATAGCAGAAGTAGAATTGAAACCTGGGTGAACCTTCAGTAAAGATCCTGCTATTGCCTCCTTGTGCTGTGCTTAGTTGCTCAGTCATGTCCAACTCTTTGTGACCCCTGGACTGGAGCCTGCCAGGCTCCTCTGTCCATGTGGATTCTCCAGGCAAGAACACTGGAGTGGGTTGCCATGCCCTCCTCCAGGGAATCTTCCCAATCCAGAGATCTCCGCCCGGTCTCCTGCACTGGCTGGCGGATCCTTTACCTGAGCCACGTCATAAGATGCATACTCAATTGGAAATTAAAAACTAAAGCCAGGTAAGCCTCCCAAAATAACAAAAGGAAAAGAAAAATTTATCAGAAGAAAAATAGAAAAGCATAAGTTGATAGTAGATTATATTGAGAAGGGTATTCAAGAATTCACAATCCTTGCTTTCTTTCTCTATGAATATATGTCTTTAACCAAGCATTTTACATGTCTGAAACTCAGGTTTTTGCCCACAAAAGGAAGTCAAGAAGTAAAGAATTAAAAAACATTTTTTATGTCTCTTTCTTTAAAACTTAATATGTTCTTTATTTAATCTTTACTTAAAGAACAAGATTTTTTTAAATTAAGTATGACATCTGTCACATAAAATTTTTAAAGTATGTAATTTTATAAAGTGAATTGTTACAGAGAGATTAACAAGAGTAAGATAAGTCTTTCATCTGGTTGGAGGACATGTATTTTCAAAGACAATATTTTATTCATCCATATGACTTTTGCTAGAAAAACTCAGTGGACTGAATTGCCACCTGAGAGTCAACAATTCTTATGTCTAACACCAAATTTTTTATTATCATATTGTGTTTTAAAATGAGGAGTTTTGAGACTCTCTCATAATATTATCCATGTCTTATACTGTGGATTCTCTGTCATTAAAAACTGAAAGTATTTATTCATTAAAAGTTTAAAAAAAAGTTATTCTCTCAAATTATAAAAAAATCCAGCAACAATCTTTTATTTGCATACAATTTGTAAGAATTTATCACAGTAACATTGTTTATGTAAATGCTTTGTTGTTACATTTATTCAGTCACATACTGTAAAAACTAGGATGAATTTCCTGATCCACTTGTTGACAGTTTGCATATATTGTTTCAGACACATAAAGGTTAAAGGAGTGATTGATTTTTATTAAATTTTAATATAAATCTTAATATATAATTGAGATTTAATTGATATATAACCTAATATAAAGTTTATATTAAGTTTTAATATAAAATCTCAAACCTGAATATTCAGATTATTATTATTATTAGATAATAATATTTCAATAGGCATCTTCAAATGGGCTTTAATTAAGTTAAAATGGGTTGATGATATACGCACCTTTACACTGTGGGAGTGTGAAAAGATATAATTCATACTTTCCATTTAAAACTGAAAAACACAAGCAATTTAAAGTCCATCAAAGATAAATTACTAACTTACATTAAACTCAATAATTAAAATATAAAGTAATGGTTTTATACTGATAAAATAATAATCACCAAAATATTTGGCTGTACTGAGATCAAGTTTCAAAGCATTGTTTTGCTTTGGGGGTGTATCTATGTATGTCTAGAATATTGCTGGGGACATCCTTAAGAAAACTGTTAGTAGTGATTACTTCTGGGGAAGGAGTAACAGGATATTAGGGTGGCAGAGATGTGGGAAAGACTTCTGCTATGTACTTTCCCTTTCTCTATTGGTTGATTTCTTTTAACCATGTGAACATGATTTTCATTAATTTTCTTGCTATGGTTTCACCAGTGATTTAAATAATTACACTTGCTGTCTTTACACCAATGCACATGCGCACACACACACACTCACACACACACCACATCATCATCACTACCACGCCTCACTCCTCGTTTCACACAGTTAACACTTACGGTCACACATGGTAGAGAACATGATTTTTCTCAAGATGAAATCTTATTTCTTAGTTACAGTTTAGATCTGCTTTTAACACTTAGCCATTAATTCTATGTGGTAGAGTTGGCACTTTGCTTCAGCAATATAGCATAGAGTAGCAAATTCCCTTATCCAGAGATATACTCCTGGGTCTTAGTAATTTGTAGATTAGACAGTAGAAACTTAATATCAAGTCCTTGGCCAATCTCTTAATTATTTACCATGTCAAAGATTTTTAATGTTGTTGTTTTTATTGCACCCTTGTGGACCATTTGCTCAAAAGCGATTTGCTACTTTGACAATAAATTAGGTTTATTCCTGTTCATGTACATTGAAAAGCACTGTGGATTGTAAATTTCTGTACTTCATCTCCTATCCTCAGTGTTAATGCACCTGTTAAAATTAAAAGACTTTGTTTTTCATATCATAGAAAGTTAGAGTCTGGGTTATTTCTCTTGATTATATACATACACTATTTTTCTAATTTATCCTGCAGAATTGTTGACTTTTGCTTCAGTAAATTAATTGTACAGGACCTGTGAGGGAGTTGGGGAAACAGTGCTTTTCAGAAAAGTAAAATAAAATTTTAGCTTTTTTATGTATACAGAAGGATAATAGTTTGAAATATCCACACAGAAAGAGGCACATGGAATTGATTTCACCTGGAAAAAAAGACAGGAATGGATGAAAGACCATTCTTTACACCTTAAGTAAATTTGATATGTTTTAGAACCACATAGGTGAGCAGCTTACTTAAGTGTGGGGTAATATTAACATGTATAATGATAATATTAGAGAAGTACAGAATGGATGCTGTAATTTTTCAAGATATTTAAACTGCTTACATTAGCAAAAAAATACTAAATCAGTGTAATAAATATTTTTCAATAAAAAGTATATAATTATAATGCTGTAAAAGGAATAACATCTGTTTTTTGCTAGCAAAAATTATAGTGTTCTGTTCATATTCATTTTTGTTTAACTTATATATATTTTTGGTAATTTGCAATGTGATATTGCTAGGCAGTATTAACTGATTTATCTAAAATACAAACTAACATCTGTCTGGCTGCATAAATCACCCTAGTATGATCTTCTTGTGAGTATCTAACTTTATAATTTAGCACTTTATGGAATAAGATATAAAATAAAAATATGTACATATAATCTAATGTAGCTAAATATATATTTATATTAAATAATCATAGCTATTGTAAGCATTAAGTTTGCCATAATGCAAGTAACGTTTTAGCTTTACTCCAACTGAATTGCAACCAGAGCTGTGTGATTACTTTTAGGGGAAAATGTGTTATCTTTCCTATGTCACTGCTGAAGTCCAAGGATTGAAAAACTCTGCCAAGATGGGGAGGATTTAAAATGACTCCAAAAGCCCAGAATTACCCACACATCTTTGGATGTACCTGCTTGGGGTTCTAATACAACTGGCATCCTTCTCATTCTTGATTTCAAAACTAATGACTGCTTTAGTACCCTAGGCATCTAGGCTTGTCATTTTCAGCCTCACAAAACTGGAAATAGAGAATTTTTTGAAACTAATTTCATACAGATATTTTAAAATATTATTATTAGGAGATAAACTATGAGGCTTTGTGGGCTTAAATGATGCAGATTTGAATAATTCTTAATATTCCTGATAAATTCAGCGAGAGTCTCAGGAATCCTACCCTGTATTAGTTAGCACTAGATTTTAAGATTCAAAAAGTTATTGGGTCTTTAAGTTGCTACCTTTTTCTGTATTATATGGATTTTATTTAAATCACCAGTAGTGTGCATACTCCTCAAGGTTATCTTCAAGAAACCAAAAAAGTGACCTCCTTCTTTTAGTTCTAAGACAAAGATTATATTGCAAAAGTAATTATTATATTATTTACCTGAATGTGAATGGAAATGAAACTGATTGCATGCTAAGAAAATGTACCCCTCCCTAGGTAGCTCAGCATTTGTGTGTACTTAGGACTGTAAAGAAAGTATAGGTCAAATCTTGGTGGGATGGGGAGCTAGCTCCAATTTGAAACCTTACAGAAGTTACTCACAAGTCAATGGCTGTACATTACTAAAGAAAAAGAAAGAGGGGGGAAAAGCCCTCCAATTTCTCAGTAGCTATTTTTCAGTGTAAAACAAATCTGACAAGAATAGATTTGTATTCCTAGAATTATCAGTTTGGCACACTTCATGAACACAAGCTGATCTGTTTAAAACCAGCCAATGTAGACATCCCTGCTTATGCCTGTTTACTCAGTAATCATACTTAGGAATATTGTAAAGTAGAGCTATTTTACAACTTTTAGGCCTAAAAAGGCTTTTCTTGATAGAAAATGAATAGCAGAATTGTACTACATAGTCAGACATTGAAATTTACCCAGCATAGTTTAGCCTTGCAATATATGTTTATCAAGCAACTTCTATAAGCAAGAACATCTTCTAGGTACTTACTTCTAAAAAGTGAAGACAGACTCTCTCCTCTCAAAACTTTGAGTCTGGAGTAGAAGATAAGACGACAATATTAGCAAAGCAAATCCCATTCAGAAAAGCAAGCCCTTTAATAGAGATATGCCCTCAATGATTTAGAACACAGAGGAAAATCCCACTGCTTTCTCTTGAGGAGATAGTATAAATAAATATTTTATTTAGAATAGGAACTTTAGATCTTTTGAAATATTGTGAGGAAGAATGAGCAAAGCAAGCATCAAAATGTGTATAGACATTGGAAAGCATGGCTCTTGTGACATATATTTCAGTATGAGAGAAGCAGAGATCATGCATGATGGCTGGAGAGGCTACAGGTCAGGCAAAGAGGGAGGTGAGACCTAGATCATGGAAAAAAATTGCACTGGTCAAGATATTGACATAAACACCATTTCAGTCCAAATGACAGCTTCAAGCAAAGATTTTTAATTTAGAAATTTCAGCAGTTAATGATACACAAGATACATTGGAGGTTGGACTATAGGGAGTTTATTGAAAAGAGATGCTCTTTAGAAGGTAATACGCAGTGTTTAAAGAAAGAATTTTAAGGGCTAAGTTCAAGTCTGATTAATATCTACACTTAAAGAATAAGTGGAAGATGAATGCCCCCAAATACAAGTGAGAAGAAAAGGCTCGGAGACAAGAAAGGAAAATGATGAAAGTCGAGGGATAACATAATGTAAGAAATATTGTATTCATCAGTACAAATACCACTAAGGAATGTATTTTGCACACATCAAGAAGATACACTAAAATATTGTGTTTGCAATCTAATCTTGGTCTTATATTTAGTACTTGCTTCTTTCTAACTGAATGTGTGAATAGATTAGGGTTTCTTAACATTCTTGTTAAGCACAAAAAGGTATTATTAATATGCAATATTGTGACAACTGCAGAATTCATCTAAAGAGAAGGAATAACTAGTAACTAGTGTCTATGTAAATATTACATAGACATGTATGTAAATATTACAGAAGTACTCTAGTATGCTTGAGACTGTGGGTCAGGGGCCAGAATGCCTGGATTTATATTCAGTTTCTGACACAGTGATACTACTTTAGGCAAGCAATATAATCTCTCCTTGAGATTTCAGAAGTGATAAAGATAACTAAGGGATTGGTGTGAAATTGAAAAAAAAATAAACTGGTGGTAGCAGTGATTATTATAGAATTCGAAATTAAAGTCTTTGCATTAACAAATGTTACAGTGTTTCCATAGAGAATTTCTCAGCATTAGTTTTTATCACCATTCACAGTTTTCGCAGGTTAAATTCCTATTCTGAATCCTTCCAAATATTAATTCCCAATTCTACCTATCTCTGGGAAGTTTTGGCTAGATATGTTAGTTTTTCAAGGTTACCATAACAAAGTATCACAGACTAGGGCTAAGTGGCTTGAACAACAGAAATTTAATTTCTCAAAGTTCTGGGGGCTCAAAGTATGAGATCAAGCTCAAGATGTCAGCAAGGTTGGTTTCTTCTGAAGCCTCTCCCTCTGATTTATTGATGGCTGAAGGCAATGGCACCCCACTACAGTACTCTTGCCTGGGAAATCCCATGGTCGGAGGAGCCTGGAAGGCTGCAGTCCATGGGGTCACTGAGGGTCGGACACAACTGAGCGACTTACCTTTCACTTTTCACTTTGATGCATTGGAGAAGGAAATGGCAACCCACTCCAGTGTTCTTGCCTGAAGAATCCCAGGGCTGGGGGAGCCTGGTGGGCTGCCGTCTATGGGGTCGCACAGAGTCGGACATGACTGAAGTGACTTAGCAGCAGCAGCAGCAGTCATGTCTTGTGTCTTCAAATAGACTTTCCTCCATCGGTGTCCTTATCTCCTCTGCGTGTAAGGACACCAATCTTTTGGATTAGGGCCCATCATAAGGACCACATTTCAACTAAATTATCTCTTGAAGACCCTGCTTCCATATGCACTCAGATTTTGACGTACTAGGAACTTCAACATGTGAATTTGGAGGATACATTCGAGCCCATAATACTGTGTATTCATTTAGCAGATCAGATTTAATACTCTTCCCAGATCTTCTCCCTCATCTGATAACAATATTTATCAAAGTCCATTTCCTAAATTTTAGAATACTTTGATGGTCTTTGTGTCCCTCTCTCTTGCACACCACATCTGATGGCAATGCCTTGATTCTGTCGCCATACTATTTTGCGTTGTCCATGTCATCTTCAGGATGGTGCTGGTTGTGGTGCTTCGTCGCTCAGTCATGCCAACCCTTTGGACTGTAGTCCACCAGGCTCCTCTGTCCATTACATGTTTCAGGCAAGAATACTGGAGTGGGTTGCCATTTCCTTCTCCAGGGCATCTTCCTAACCCAAGGATCAAACCTGTGTTTTCTAGGTCTCCTGCATTGCAGAGATCAGCATTCTTTACCCACTGAGCCATCGGGGAAGCCCCGTCTTCAGGATGCTATCCACTCAACTCATGAAAGCTGTTGATAATTCTCACATGGATTAGTACATGTGATGATCTGATTCTCTGTCTCTAGTTTCTCTTACTCAGGCTAATCCATACCTGATTCTTGGAGAAGTTTCTTAAAACACATTCCCTCTGCCAAACACCTTCCATTTTTTAAGTAGGAAGGATGAGGAACTCTGGCAAATCACTTCCTTACCAAATCATTTTACATTTCCCCACAGTCAGTAGTGGCCAAGAATAGTGATGGATTGGGAAAAGTAGGAAAGATAAGAGCTTTCCTGGCGGTAAGAGACCCCTGTCACTACCACTCCCCTCAAACACTCACTTGCTCCACCCTATTGCCTAGCAGGTGGAAGCTATGCAACTTGGAATTTTTCTCCCTTATCACTGTAATGATGGAAGGATTTTGTAATCACAATGCAACTAGGAAAGATTGAGTTTTCTGATGATGTTACAGAAAACCCAAAGGAACTTTTTGTTCAACCCTGTAGATGTATAGAGGCCTTCCTCAATGTCTTAGCAGTAAAGAATCCACCTGTAGTGTAGGAGAGACAGGATATAAGGGTTTGATCCCTGGGTTGGGAAGATCCCCTGAAGGAGGAAATGGCAACCCACTTCAGTATTCTTGACTGGAAAATCCCATGGACAGAGGAGCCTAGTGGGCTACAGTCCATGGGTTCACAAAGAGCAGGACACTACTGAGTGATTGAGAACCCGCAATAAGATGGATAGAAAACAGAATATACATTTGGGGGAAAAATAAGACAATATTTTTAACCATACTATTAACAATAGTTCTCAGGTCAGAATGGAGAGGGTGAATGAATTGGCTATGAAGAGGATACTTTTACTTTTCACTTGTTATAATATTGCTCTGGAATTTCAAGAAACTGCTTAAAATTTTTCAGTATGTTACTAATGAGACAATATTTAAACTATAGCTTATGTATGTCACTATATAATGTGAAAGCCATAGAGTTGTATGAAATTCCAAAGCAATAAACTCAACAATCACAGAGATCAGCATATCTTCATTGAATATTAGATTTAGCTGTTCTTGCCTTATATAGGTCAGATTCTTTGGGGCCCAGTTTCTTCTTTAAGATGAGGACTGTACTACCAAAACTTCATCATTATTTTATTAATAAGACTAGAGATTAGGTAAATACACTGAAAAGCACTGAGTAGGATCCCAGAGCTAGTAGGTGATAAAACAAGAAATTGTCTTAATAAAAGCCACGAAAAAATTTAGCCCAGGACTTGTTATTATTATTCTTCCTACCTTTTCATCTGCCAAATTCTGAGTCTAGGAACATTTTTGTTTTATGAGATGTGACCTCGGTAGGGAATCTGAATCCCAGAGATGTGGTAGTATTTTTACTTCTACAAATTTATTTACTGGTTGTTTGTATAACTGTGAAAACAAAGAAAAGACAGGAAAATGTCCTTTAAATGACAGCACCCCTGGGGAAAATGACAGGCTCAAGGTTGGTAAATAAATTATGTTTATATATTTATATGCTCATGTCAGTTTTGTTACTATTTTCAAGCTGGCACTTGAGGGTTCACAGCTTTCATTTTATTATAGTCACTTTATATATAAAAGTATGAAACTGGGAAAAAAGAATGTCCCAAGTGCTATGCTAAAACAATGTTTTGAAACAAGAAAACGTTTTTGTCTGCTTTCTTTGACTGCTTTTCAATGGAAAATAAACTTCACAAAATCTAAAATGGATGAAATTCAATTAAAATTTATTTTTACTCTCTTAAATATATTTCATCTTTAGAAAACTAAACTAGGAAACTATACAAATAGGAAAGTATTTTTTGTGTTCCATAAATTCCTGAGTTTTGAAATTGGATGCATATGTGCTTATATCAATGAAAAACTTTGTAGTTCAGCTTAGAACAAAATAGCTGGGAATTCTATTTTTATTGTTAGCTATTTTTATATTTTTAGTACTGCAGCTGTTTGAGGGGGATGGATGGCCTAACTAAACTAATGGTAACTGCCCTGAAAGTGTTAGTTGCTCAGTCATGTCCTACTCTTTGCAACCCCATGGACTGTAGCCCACCAGGCTCCAGTGTCCATGGAATTCTCCAGGCCAGAATACTGGAGTGGGTTGTTATTCCCTTCTCCAGGGGATCTTCCTGACCCAGGAATCAAACCCAGTGTCTCCAACATTGTAGGCAGACTCTTTACCATCTCAGCCACCAGGAAAGCCACTAGTAATCTGGTATGTTATATGGTAAGTGATTTCCCACTGTTGCTTTCTGAAGAATATTACACTACTGCTTTCATGGCTTCTGAAACTCTAGAGTAACTCTTCAGTAAATTGCCTAATTATTTAACAATAAATTGTCCAATTATTTTAAAATAATAACAATCCATTAAAATTTAACTAAGATTCTTTTCCAATTCTACCTAAACTTCAATTAATACAGTTTGCAATAGCAAAATTTTGGAAATTACTTAAACCACTATCAACTGGATAAGAATAGATAAATTATGGTACACTCACATGAATAATATATATCTATGTAGGATATTATATAGCACTAAAATGAATAAAGATAGTCTATGTAGATCAATGTGGATGAATCACAATGTGCAAGGAAAAAAAAAAGTAAATTACAGTGTTATTCAGTTCAGTTCAGTCACACAGTCATATCCAACTCTTTGCAACCCCAATGGGCTGCAGCATGTCAAGCTTCCCTATCCATCACCAGTTTCTGGAGCTTGCACAGACTCATGTCTATCGAGTCGGTGATGCCATCCAACAATCTCATCCTCTGTTGTTCCCTTCTTCTCTTGCCTTAAATCTTTCCCAGCATCAGGTCTTTTCCAATGAGTCAGTTCTTCCCATCTGGTGGCCAAAGTATTTGAGCTTCAGCTTCAGCTTCAACATCAGTCTTTCCAATGGATATTCAGGACTGATTTCCTTTAGTATTGACTGGTTTGATCTCCTTTCTATCCAAGAGACCTTCACTAGTCTTCTCCAGTACCACAGTTCAAAAGCATCAATTCTTCAGCACTCAGCTTTCTTTACAGTCCAACTCTCACATCCATACATGACTCCTGGAAAAACCATAGCTTTGACTAGATGGACCTTTGTCAGCCAAGTAATATCTCTGCTTTTCTGTATACTGTCTAGGTCGATGTCTCTGCCTTTCAGTACACTGTCTAGGTTGGTCATAGCTTTTCTTCTAAGGAGCAAGCCTCTGTTAATTGCATGACTGAGGTCACAGTCCACAGTGATTTCGGAGCCCAAGAAAACAAATTCTGTCACTGTTTCCATTGTTTCCCCATCTATTTCCCATGAACTGATGGGATGCCATGATCTTAGGTTTTTGAATGTTGAGTTTTAAGCCAACTTTTTCACTCTCCTCTTTCATTTTCACCAAGAGGCTCTTTAATTTCTCTTCACTTTATGCCATAAGGGTGATGTCATTTGTGTATCTCAGGTTATTGATATTTCTCCCTGCAATCTTCTGCTTTATCCAACCCAGCATTTCGCATGAGGTGCTCTGCATAGAAGTTAAATAAGCAAGGTGATAATATACAGCCTTGAGGTACTCCATTCCCAATTTTGTACCAGTCCAGTGTTTCATGACTGATTCTAACTGTTGATTCTTGACCTGCATACAGATTTCTCAGGAGGCAGGAAAGGCAGTCTGATATTCTCATCTTTTTAAATAATTTTCCACAGTTTGTTGTGATCCACACAGTCAAAGGCTTTGGTGTAGTCAATGAAGCAGAAGTAGATGCTTTTCTGGAAATTTCTTCCTTTTTCTATGATATAATGGATGTTGGCAATTTGATCTCTGGTTTCTCTGCCTTTTCTAATTCCAGCTTGAACATCTGGAAGTTCTTGGTTCATGTACTTATTGAAGCCTCACTTGGAGAATTTTGAGCATTACTTTGCTAATGTATGAGATGAGAGCAATAGTGCTGTAGTTTGAACATTCTTTTGCATTGACCTTCTTTGGGATTGGAATGAAACCTGACCTTTTCCCGTATGTGGCCTCTGTCGAGTTTTGCAAATTTGCTGGTATATTGTGTGCAGCACCTTAGCAGCAGCATCTTTTAGGATCTGAAATAGTTCAACTGGAATTCCATCATTCTCCATTAGCTTTGTTCCTAGTGATTCATCCTAAGGCCCACTTGACTACACACTTCAGAATGTCTGGCTCTAGGTGAGTGATCACACCATCGTGATTATCTGGGTCATGAGGATCTTTTTTGTATAGTTCTTCTGTGTATTCTTGCCACCTCTTCTTAATAACTTCTGTTTCTGTTAGGTCCATACCATTTCTGTCCTTTATTGTGCCCATCTTTGCATGAAATGTTCCCTTTGAATCTCTAATTTTCTTGAAGAGATCTCTAGTCTTTCCCATTCTATTATTCTATGTTTTCTTCCCTCTAATTCTTTGCATTGATCATGTAGGAAGGCTCTTTTTTTTTTTTTTTTTTTTAATCTCTCCTTGCTGTTCTTTGGAACTCTGCATTCAGATGGGTTTGTCTTTCCTTTACTCCTTTGCCTTTCGATTCTCTTCTTTTCTCAGCTATTCATAAGGCCTCCTCAGAGAACCATTTTGTCTTTTTGCATTTCTTCTTCTTGGAGATGGTTTTGATCACCACCTCCTGTACAATGTCATGAACCTCTCTTCATAGTTTTTCAGGCACTCTATCTATCGAATCTAATCCCTTGACTCTAGTTGTCACTTCCATTGTATTAAAATATTTTATTTTGGTCATACTTGAATGATGTAGTTGTTTTCCCTACTTTCTTCAATGTAAGTCTGAATTTTGCAGTAAGGAGTTCTTGCTCTGAGCCACAGTCAGCTCCTCCTCTTGCTTTTGCTGACTACAGTCTCCATCTTTGGCTGCAAAGAACAACAGAAAATTGGATTAAAGATTTGTTGGGCATGGCCCCACACATCGCAGCAAGACCCAGATTCCCCCACAGCCAGTCCCTCCCATCAGGAAGCTTCCACAAGCCTCTTATCCTTATCCATCAGAGGGAAGGCAGAATGGAAACCACAATTACAGAGAAGTAACCAAACTGATCACATGGATCACAGCCTTGTCTGACTCAATGAAACTATGAGCCATGCTGTGTAGAGCCAATTTGTACAGTGTTGCTCAAAGCATGAACTGACTCATTGGAAAAGACCCTGATGCTGGAAAGGGTTTAAGGAAGGAGGAGAAGGGGACAACAGAGGATGAGATAGCTGGATGGCATCACCAACTCAATGGTTATGAATCTGAGCAAGCTCTGGGAGTTGGTGATGGACAGGGAAGCCTGGTGTGTGAAGTCCATGGGGTTGGAAAGAGTCGGACACACCTGAGAGACTGAACTGAACTGAATTGTGACACAAGCACTCAAGAAGAGTGTTTATTAGAGAAGTATTTGATCACTGTCGTTTGTTCTCTATTTGCTCTTCTAGATTGCCTCCCTGGTGGCTCAGATAACAAAGAATTCACCTGCAATGCAGGAGACCCAGGTTTGATCCTTAGGTTGGGAAAAGCCTGGCAGCTACAGTCCATGGGGTCACAAAGTATCAGACACAACTGAATGAATTAGATTTCATTTTTGACAGTAAATGAGAATATGTGTCAATTTTATGTTTAGAGTTATTTTTAAAAGTTAGAATATTATGTATAGGGAAATCTGAAACAGAATAAAACCAATAGTAATGTTTTTTCTGTTGTTAAGAAAAGGACTGGTTCTTACATTATTGTTTGTACTTTAAAAAAAAATTTCTCAGAACTAATCTGTTTTGGATATACTCATATCTTAGTAGCTAGGCTATAAAATGTGGTCAATAATTTTGTAATTATCATTTATATTGTCACTTGAGAATTAACTATTATAACAGTCTTCTGTATGCTTACTAACTTCTTGGCTCTCCTTATTGTTACCTATATACTTGTATTATATACTTATGTTACTCCTTATATACTTACTAATAATATACAAAGGATATCATTCATCATTGATAGCTCTAATATTTATCCTTCCATGTCCCTGAACCAACCTTTGTGCATTTCCTCTCCTTGGTTTTATGTAAGAGTTGAATGTTCTTTTAGATTTTATTTTTAATTTATTTTTATTGGAGTATAATTACTTGACAATGTTTTCTTAGCATCTACTGTACAACAAAGTGAGTCAGCTGTATGTGTACATATGCCCCTCCCTCTTGAACCTTCCTCCCACCCCACTCCCTCATCCCACCCCTCTAGTTCATCACAGAGCACTGAGTGGAGCTCCTGTGCTATGCAGCCCTAGCTGTTTCACGTATGGCAATGTATGTGTGTCAGAGCTACCCTCCCAACTCTCCCTACCCTTCCGTTTCCCCACTGCATGCCCATGTCCATTCTGTGCACCCGCATCTCTGTTTCACACAGCAAATAGCTTTGTCTGTACCATTTTTGTTTTGATTCCATACATATGTGTAAATATATGATATTTGGTTTTTCTTTCTAACTTGCTTCACTCTGTATGACAGACTCTAGGTCCATCCATGTCACTACAAATGACCCAATTTCATTCCTTTTTATGATTGAGTAATGTTCCATTGTTTGTATGCACATCTTCTTTATCCATTCATCTGTCAATAGACATTTGTGTTGCTTCCATGTCCTAGCTATTGTAAAGAGTACTGCAGTGAACATTGGGGTACATTTATCTTTTTGAATTATGTTTTTCCCAAGGTATATGCCCAAGAGTGAGATTGGATATGTCTGTGAGAAAAATTCTTGTTCTCAAAGATTATGGCTCTTGTATTTGCCTACTTTGACGCTATCTGTGTTTGCCTAAAAGAGCAGAATCACACTGATTCTCACAAGTGATGAAGTGAGAGGCCCTCACATATAAATTCAACATTTGTTCCAGTTGTTTCTTCTCTTTCTTATGTCTCCCATCTCATGATATCTGAGAGAAAGTTAGTTCACAGTGCCCTTGATTTTTAAGAAAGAGTCAAGTTCTCCTCTTATATTTCATAATCTCATTTGAATATGATACTGAAAATGAGACGTTTACAGACAGAGCACTGCAGTGTGTCCTGAGGTTCTAGTATTGTGTCTAACATATGATGAGTAAATAAATATTGAAAATGTATTCATTTTTATGTTTAAATAAATGAATAGCACAAAATATTTTAGTGAATTTTCAATGGTTCTGTACATATATGTCATCTTAGTCAGCACACACATTGGGCAGACTCAGTAAGATGGGGGTTTGCAAGTTAAAGTTTGGAAAGTACTCTTGAAAACAGTACTTGTAAAGGGTGAGGGAGGCAAAATTAGGCAGAGAGAGGATTTTGAAATGCTGTCACAGTTGCAACAGAGACCTCAGCGGATCATACAGAGAGCCTTGAAACTGGGATGGCTACTTAGACTTATCTTAAATTCAGTGAAGGGGCTGAATCTTGGAATTCCTGCATACAGGAGTCATTGAAAGTGGGCTGGCTTACATCCCTCTCTTCACCGAGAAGAATTCCCAGACAAGCACACACAGAGCCAGGAAAGGAGTGCCTGTCTTGAAAGCTGGAAGGAAATAAGGAGAACCAGAAAGTAAGTTCTTCACTGGGAATAGTGAAGAACTTGATTCCAGAAATCTTTTTTTGGTCCCATAAATGGAGTGTGCTATCAGGTTGTAAAATTTTAATAATTTAAAATTTTAATACTTTTGAATTCAAATTTTTAAATTTTATTTTAAATTTTTAATTATTTTAAATGAATTTGATAATTACATTTTAAATAATTCAGCTATTAAGATTTCTTAAGAGATGCAGAGAAAAAACTATATACCCAGAATGTGGGCCAAAGTACTGCATAGAACATAACAGTCAAAGACTGCTTGAATAGAAAAGAGTATAGTCCATTAACAGAAATATAGCACAAAAAAAGCAACCCGTGTCAGTCCATAAAAACTAAATTCTAGTAACTAAATTGTGAATTGGTTCCAGTCCTTCTGGGCTAGATTTTCAAACAGAATGAGCCTAAATTCTTATCTCTGAATGGAGAGTAGGGAGGGGTGCTTTTAAGGAGAGGATATACGACATCATGCCCTGGAGTTCATGGATGAAGAAATGACAAGCAACCTATCTTGGGAAGTAGAAATACAGACAGTGAACCTATAACTCCTAAATCCATTACCTGGATGCTAGCCTATGAAAGAGATACCAACTAACAGGGAGATTTATGGAGTCAGTGTCACTAACTCCAAAATCTCAGCCAATCATGGGCCTATTATATTTCCATTAATATTTAAGCTGGGGAGGTCGCTGCTGCTATGGAGCACCAAACTTTAACTGAAACTGGGGCAAATTTGATTTGGAGCTCAGCTAGTTGGACAAGTTTTCCTCACTCCCCTTATCCTTCAGTTACTCCTTCCACAAATCAAGTTTTATTAAATGTCCTAATCACACAAATGTATGTGTGACCTCATTTTGGGGACATCTTAGTTGGGGCAATGATGTGCAAAACCCTAAGTTAGATTATCCAGAATTCCTACTCTAGGACTTTTTTTTTTAGTGAAACTAATGAAAAAGATTTCATTCTACTCAAAAGAACACCAGTCTTGAGTAGCCTCTGGTCATGTTCCTTGCTGTGCTGGAAAAAAATTCATTTGATGTGCTTTATGTAATTGTAAAGGCTGGTGCTGAGAAAGACAGACCTGATTTAGAGAGATAATAAGAGTCCACAGAGTACCCAAGTTTCTTGCCTCCATGGTCCCCAAGTGACTGATTCTACACTAGTATAATTTTGTTACATGGGCCAATAAATTCCCTTGCTTTTAGATTTTTTATTCTTCAGCTGGTCCAAGTTGGATTGTTGTCATTTGTAATAGAAATTGTCTTATCATAAGGACTTCATATGCCCCAAATGATGGATTAAGCTTTTGAAATGTATTATATCTCATGTAAAACTCAAATAATCCAATTGAAGCAAAAATAATGTATTATTATTATCCTCAGGTATTCATTTCAGGAAATTCAACCATGGATGTGAGAAATACTTGTACTTGTTGTTCAGTCGCACACTCAAATCTGGCTCTTTGTGACCTAATGGATAGCCCACCTTAGGCTTCCCTGTCCCTCACTATCTCCCTGAATTTGCTCAAACCCATGTCCACTGAGTCGGTGATACCATCCAACCATTTCATCCTCTGTTGCCCCTTTATCCTTTTGCCTAGCAATCTTTCCCAGCATCAAAGTCTTTTCCAGTGAGTTGGCTCTTGGCATCGGGTGGCCAAAGTATTGGAGCTTCAGCTTCAGCATCAGTCCTCCAATGAATATGCAAGGTTAATTTCCATTAGGATCAACTGCTATTCAAAGGTCTCTCAGTTGTCTTCTCCAGCACCACAGTCTGAAAGATCAATTCTTAGGTGTTCAACCTACTTTTTGTTCCAGCTCTCACATCCTCCATACATGACTACTGGGAAAACCATAGCTTTGACTAAATGGACCTTTGTCGGCAAAGTGATGTCTCTTCTTTTTAACATGCTGTCTAGGTTTGTCATAGCTTTCCTTCCAAGGAGCAAGCATATTTTAATTTCATGGCTGCAGTCACCATCTGCATTGATTTCAGAGCCCAAGAAAATAAAGTCTGTCACTGTTTCTATTGTTTCCCCATCTATTCACATGAAGTGATGGGACCAGATGCCATGATCTTAGTTTTCTGAATGTTGAGTTTTAAACCATGCTTTTCGCTCTTGTCTTCTACTTTCATCAAGAGGCTCTTTAGTTCCTCTTCCCTTTCTGCCATTAGGGTGGTTTCATCTGTATATCTGAGGTTATTGATATTTTTCTCCTAGCAATCTTGATTCCAGCTTGAGCTTCATCTAGCTCAGCATTTCACATGATGTACTGTGCATATAAGTTAAATAAACACAGTCACAATATACAACCTTGACATACTTTTTTCCCAAATATAAACCAGTTTGTTGTACCATGTCTGGTTATAACTGTTGCTTCTTGACCTACATACAGGTTTACCGGGTGGCAGGTAAGGGGGTCTGGTATTACCATCTCTAAGAATTTTCCACAGTGTGTTGTGATCCACACAGTCAAAAACTTTAGTATAGTCAGTAAAGCAGAAGTAGTTTTTTTTTTTTTTTCTGGAATTCTCATGTGTTTCGTATGATCCAATGGATGTTGGCAATTTGATCTCTGATTCATCTGCCTTTTCTAATTCCAGCTTGAACATCTGGAAGTTCACATACTGTTGAAGACTAGCTTGAAGAATTTTGAGCATTACCTTGCTGGCATATGAAATGAGTGCGATTGTGCAATAGTTTGATCATTCTTTGGCATTGCCCTCCTTTGGGAGTGGAATGAAAAGTGACATTTTCCATTCCTGTGGCCACTGCTGAGTTTTCCAAATTTGATGGAATGTTGAGTGCAGCACTTTCGCAGCATCATATTTTAGGATTTGAAATAGTTCAGCTGGAATTCAATCACCTCCACTAGCTTTGTTAGTAACAATTCTTCCTAAAGCCTACTTGAATTCTCACTCCAGGATGTCTGGCTCTAGGTGACTGATCACACTACTGTGGTTGTCCAGGTCATTAAGACCCTTTTCGTATAGTTCTTCTGTGTATGCTTGCCACCTCTTCTTAATATCTTCTGTTTCTATTAGATCCATAACATTTCTGTCCTTTATTGTGCCTATCTTTGTATGAAATATTCCCTTGGTATCTAATTTTCTTGAAGTGATCTCTAGCCTTTCCCATTCTATTATTTTTGTCTATTTCTTTGCATTGTTCACTTAATAAATCTTTAGGGAACTGGAATAATTGCACACATATGTGTGTATATATAAATATATATGTTTTTGTATGTGTGTGTCATATGTCTGTGTACAATGTATATATGTGCAGATATTTGCTATACAGATAATAGATAAATAAACAGATTTGTAAACAGGCAATACCTTGTGGTGATTAAAAGCATGGATCTATAGTCATGTTACATCAGATAGATCTGTTTCCAGTACATGTTATTCCAATGATATATTCTCTGGACTGCTTTGGATTTTGGTGTTCATATTCACACATCTAAATAAGAATAAGGACTGAGTATTAAATGAATTAATACACATATCTTTTTAGAACAATCAGGGATTTATAAGCATTCAGTATAAATGTTTTTTTATACAATGCCTAAGAATACATATATATACACATAAATATGTGTATATGTAATTTAAATGCATAAAAACAAGTAATAGATATAGATTGTACAGACCAGTTAATATTAATAATAACTACAATCACAATGATAGCTACTACTGCCTGTGTGCCAGGTGTATGTTAAGCACAACCAGCACAATTTGTGATTGTGATCCACACAACCATACATAGATCCCAGTTCTATGGCCCTTTGAAAGGAACTGAGTTTCTCAGGTGACAGACATTATTTTCAAATAACATCTTATATATGTAAATTCAAATATTGATAGTTTAAAACAGTTTTCATTAAAATAACATCAAAGAATAGTATTCACCTTTTGCAACTTAATACACGTGTTCCTAATACAATTTTACTAACTTTAGTGAATCTTAAAATTCACTAATTTAAAAAACAAATGGTTTTCTCAATATTTCACATAGAGCCTATATTTTATATAGAACAGATTTGTATCATAGAGCCTATATTCTATATGTCATGCAAAGCCTATATTCTATATACAACAGATTCGCTCTTAAAAATGTTTTTGAGCAAAAAGGTATAAATATTTATCTGCGTAAAACAGAACTTCATGTATAAAACTATATATAAATCAATGTGGTTTTGCCCCCAAACCGTGCCCAAGTCCCCAGTGAATATTCTCCAGCACTTAAAGAAAGAATAAAAGATAATATACAACAAAGACCTACTGTATAACACAGGGAACTCTACTCAATATTCTGTAGAACCTCTATGGGAAGAGAATCTGAAAAAGAATGGGTATATGTATATTTATAACTGGATCACTTTGCTGTATAACTGAAACTAATGCAACTTGGTAAGTCAACTATACTCCAATATAAAATAAATTAAAAAAGAGTAGAAACTGATATTGTGTATTATCCTTCCCCATCATACCCAGATGAAATGCGTTGCTGCTCATCTTGCTCTGAGATCTAGTTGAGAACTTCTGAGCTCATTTGAGAGGAAGAAAACTGAACTCTTTTTTCCCCCTCTTTTTCTCTTTCTCTTGTATAGATGCCTAACGATAGTTAAGCTGTTTGTTTCTTTCTTGTATTGTACTTAGACTGCATTGTCATTAAGGTCTGTGGTGAACTGGAGAAGATAGGATAAAAAAGAGTAGGGACAGAGTCTGCCTTGTATAACTGTATATCTCAAGATTTAGAAAACCATCTCAAATCTAATAATTAATGAGCTATAAATAATTTACTTTATCTGTTAGGTGGGGGTGTTAGTTGCTGAGTTGTGTCCAGCTCTTTGTGACCCCATGGACTATAGCCCACCAGGCTCCTCTGTCCATGGAGTTCTCCAGTCAAGCATACTGGAGTGAGTGACCATTTCCTTCTCCAGGAAATCTTCCCAACTCAGGGATCAAACTTGGGTCTCCCACAATACAGGCAATATTTCAAATAGACAAACTTAGCATTGTTAACATAGAATTTAGACTTTTAAATTTTTCAGTCACAGATTCTTATCAATATTGTGAAAAATTTTCAAAAATAAGTTAAAATATTAGGACAAGGAAGCAGCTAAAATTAGCTGCTTACATCAAGTTTTTACTTGTTGATCAATTCACCTGAGTTTATTTCAGCAAATCTTTATTAAACATTCATTAATTTAACAACTGACAAAGCAATATAAGTTATAGATATAGTAAGATTAGCTTAGTAAGATTATGACTTGAAATTTTTAATTTTTTGTAATACTAGAGGTTAGAAACTAGAGGGAAATTTCAAAAGAAGACTCATTTTGAAATACTCATTTTCTTTCATCTAATAGTCACACATTCTCAGATTCTTAAATGAAATATCCTGCTTTGCAGTTTAAATACATTACAGATTGTCCCAGAAACTAACTTTGACATTACAAAGAAATAAAATGACAGCAACAACAAAAAAATTTGGAGATGAAAGTGTATGGATTTTTTAGTGTATGGATTTTTGAGACTTATACTACAATGCAGTTTGCTAATGAAAGAATCAGTTAAATCTATAATCTATTTCTTGATTGGATTGCTCTCACAAGAAGGATTAAATAAGTGTTAATAAGGGTTAAACAACATTAGAACAAAAGTTTGGAGAACAAGTCCAAGTCACTAGTGCAGTTAATTTGTTTTTTCAGAGCCTATTTCTCAGTATTGATTTTTGATCTGGGCAATACATTGCCAGGAGCTAGAGTTATTTGCAGTTGAAAGCATTTGCTCCGTTTTGTTTATTTTGTTGGGCAGCTCATGTCTATGTGCAATCACTGCCTGAAAGAAAAATTGGAAAATCATGTCAAAAGTGGAGGAGCTTGATAGCAAGGTAGATTAATACCTATTTTCTAACTGGAGGGATTACATCTACTTTATTATGTACATGTAATGAACTTGGTATCCCATTTTTCCTATCATTTGATTGTGGAGAACTCAATCTATTTGTATTGACACTTTTCATGTGTCCTCAGCAAGACAGACAGATGTCTTTATAGTAATAATCTTGCTACACTCTATCAGAAGCAAGGATCAATCAAAAAGTTACATGCAAAAACTTGAGGCGATATCTTGCACGTCCATGCCAGAAAATGCAAAGGAGCTGCTCACACTCATGCCTAGTTGACTGTTCAATGTTGTCATGTACTTGTTTTCTTATGTATCTGTTTTCTACAGTATACTGAGAACTCACTGAAGAAAAAGTATGAATCTTATTTATCTCTGTAATTCTCCATCAGGTATATTTTCTATCGCATAAAAGATATTCAAAATACATGGAAATAGTTATGAAAGAGCAAATAAAAACATGTACTTTAAAAAAAAAAATGTTAAGCCTTTCCATCAATGTCAGTTATCTTACCAAGAAACTTACTTATGCTTACTTAACTTATACAAATAGTTTCCCACCTTCTCATAAAATCGTAAATTTATTTTCCAAATTACTTCTATTAATTGAAACCTATTAAAATATTCTGTGCATGTATTCATTCAGTCATTAAGCTTGTTTCTCATCAAAATCAATAAGCATCCCTCTGGAATTCTGACACAGGAGAAATATGACTAAGAAAGACTTTCTATTAGAAAATTGAGAATGAGAAAGTTCAGAATATATTAACATATTGATTATTATAAAAATAAAAATACCAATATTGCAACTTTAGTTTCCCTGGAACAAACTTCACATATTTTACAAATAGAAATTGAATAGAATTATATGAATAATGAATAAATACTAAAAGACAAATATTTGTTTCTGGACTGTTTAGAACTAGTAAAATTACAGTATGTGTTGGTGATTACTTTAGTCTTGAATAGCTAGAATGCTACAAGATGTTTATTGCTTAAAATATAGAAAACAAAAACAACAAAGCAATAGGTCAAATATTTTACCTCCATTACTACTTGATTCCAGAGTGTATTTTCAATCATTTTACAAATGAATATTCCTCATAGAAAAACTATACGATTTTTCATTTCCATAGATATGATTTCTGAAACACATATGTGAGATCAGTATCCCTTTCTGTGTCAGAAAGAATTGCAGTCTACCTAAAATACGTCTTTTCCTTTCATTTGAAACATGTCAAGAATATGAAATATTTTTTATTAACTAGTGCATAAATCTGAAAATGAAAGATATCTTTGTATTAAAGTTTTTGGTGAACATTTTTACTTAAGTTGAAACGTTATTACAGAGCAACAGGACAAGTATAAATGCCATAATTTTAATGAATTAATTTAGAGTGATAAATTTAACTATCAAAGAAGCTACTCATGTTCAGGGTCAATGTTTTCTTTCCCTTTCAGCAAATCTAGTGGGAAGTCAAATATTATTCAGAAGGATGTTTAGCAAGCTTGAACTCTGCGCAGGTAGATCTAGTTCATTATCTGAATAGCTGATTACAACAAAATAAGGTAACACAATGCATCCACCTCTATTATAAAAACAGCCATACTGCAAGAATAAGACCCGGGCTTCAGTGGGCCAGATCACTGTCTCCAGACAGCACTGTAGGAAGACCACCCATGTTTTTGTCCTGATTATAGATTTCACTTTCCTTAGATAAAAAGTAAGGCACTTTTATGGCATAACTTTTTTCTTAGTTTTCAGTATTTAGCTACTCTTCTCTGAGATTATACCATCTCACCTTACCTGGATTTTCGATGGCAATCTCTCAAGTGATCCTTCCACTACAAATGGGACAACACCTGTTAGTGTTTAAAAATCTTAGCTCTAAAATCAAATTATCTAAGTTTAAAGCTGTGGGATCTTAGACAACATAAAAAAATTTAACAGTCTATTTAAGGAGAATATATCTAGGACAGAAAAAGTGCTAAAATGTGTTATGTAATTTTTTTCACAGTTGTGATTAGTGAGAGAACATGGATTTGGGAATCAAATGGATATTATATTCATTTAGCCAGTATTCAACACATTTGAAAGCCTCTGTGTGCTATTTAAGGAATAGAATGGTAGACAAAAACAATGAGATTTGAAAATTATCTCAGAGGGATTCCTACATTTTCTCATTGGCAGATCATTTATCCTAAGGCTATAAAGACAGAAAGGAAGCAGATTTATTTTTATGTTTCTCCTCCTCTATCTCTACAAGTCAGAGCAAGGAAAATAATAGTGCTGGAGGGAGACAACTTTGTGTCTTTAACAGCTATAGGGACATCAAAGATAATCTTCAAAATACCTCCTTGTGGAGCAAAAGTCACTGTTTTCCACCTTAGAGTGACTGCTTGAAACATGGACACATTCAATTGGGAGTTCCTGTGGCCTTGGAAATTGATATCCATGGGTCCCAAGTAACGGCATTTCAGCCAAAAGTGGTAGTCCAGACTTTCCCAGGTAGCTTCTCTCTTCTCTGGAAACCCGGCTTTATACGTTTTGTTTTGGTTTCCAGTTCAGCTCAGGATGTCTTCAGTTATTTAGAAACAGTTGTAAAAATGATTTTTGTATCTGTCTCTTAAAATAAAGAAAATAAAAACAAAAATAAATGGAACCTATTTAAGCTTAAAATCTTCTGCACAACAAAGGAAACCATTGACAAAATTAAAAGACAACCTACTGAATAGTAGAACATATTTGTGAATGATATGACAAATAAGGGGTTAATATCCTAAATATATAAACAACTCATACAACTCAACAACAACAGAAACCAAACAGCCTAATTAAAAAATAAGCCAAAGACTTCTCCAAAGAAGACATGCAGATGGCAAACAGGAACATGAAAAGATGCTAAACAGCACTATTATCAGGGAGGTAAGGTGAGGTGAGGTGAAGTCGCTCAGTCGTGTCCGACTTTTTGCGACCCCATGGACTGTAACCTACTAGGCTTCTCCATCCGTGGGATTCTCCTGGCAAGAATATTGGAGTGGATTGCCATTTCCTTCTCCAGGGGATCTTCCCGACCCAGGGATCGAACCCGGGTCTCCCGCATTGGAGGCAGACGCTTTAACCTCTGAGCCACCATGCCTATCAAAACCACAGTGAGATATCACCTCACACTGGTCAGAATGGCTGTCATCAAAAAGAACACAAATAGCAAATGTCGGTGAGGGTGTAAAGGGAAGGGAACCCTTGTACACTATTGATTGGCACATCTAGTATAGAATATAGTAGGGAGGCTTCTTAAAAAATTAAAAATAGAACTGCCATATGGCCTAGCAGTTCCTGGGTATATATCTGAAAGAAACAAAACACTTACTTTGAAAAGATACATGAGTCCAATGTTCATAGCACATTATCTACAGTTGCCAAGTTAATGGAGCCTGGCTAGTTCAGTCAGTAGAGCATGAGACTCTTAATATCAGGGCCGTGGGTTTCAGGCACCACATTGGGTGTAGCTTTTGAGGTTTCCCTGGTAGCTCAGCTGGTAAAAAATCCACTTGCAATGCAAGAGACTCCAGTTCAATTCCTGGGTCAGAAGATCCACTGGAGAAGGAATAAGCTACTCACTATAGTATTCTGGCCTGCAGAATTCCATGGAAGCAACCTAAGTGTCCATCAATAGAAAAATGTATAAAGAGTGATATATATATATATATGTATATATATATGAAGTACTGCTTAGTCATAAAAAATGAGATTTTGCCATATGCAACAACATAGATGGACTTGAAAAAATTCACACAAAGATAAATACTGTATATCGCTTATGTATGGAATCTAAAAAATAAAACAAGCCAGTGAATATAGCTAAAAAGAAACAGATTCATGGATACAGATTATAAACAACTGGTACTAATGGAGAGGGGAAAGAGGGAAGAGGCAATACAGGGGTAGGGATTCAGCAGCACAAACTATTATGTATAAAATGAGCTACAAGAAAATACTGTACAAAACAGAGAATATAGCTAACATTTTAACTATACTGCATTTAACTATAAATTTAACTATAAATGCAGTATAATCTTTAAAATTTGTGATTCACTGTACTATGTACCTGTCATATTGCATGTCAAATTTACTTTAATAAAAAATAATTTACCTTTATAAACAGTATTTTCAAATAGTCTCACTCTAAAAGATCACTCTCAAAAAATGTTGTTAATGGATAGAAAAGTGAATCCTTTTTCTAACAATACATTTGGGGCAAGGAGATAAAATAGTCATCAATTTTCTTGCCTCACAGGCTCCTTGAAATATGACCTTATCTCATCAATTTCTTGGTACTCTTTAGAGAGCTATTGCTATAGTTTGTTTAGAGAGCGGGTTCAGACTTGGCCTCAATAGAAATCGGTGTGTCACATCCTGGTGGATGCTGGGTCCTTAGAGCCCAACAAATGGAAAGACACTGTGTTTGGAAGAGTTGTCAGTCCTGCTTAGCATGTTGAGGAAATTTGCCTATAAAAGACTCAAGGCATATCTCAGTTAATATTCTTCTCTATCATTCCCTACTTAAAGCTTTGAAGGAACCAAATTGGGATCAACATTCCTTAAAAAGGAAAAAGTTGCTTCGTGTAAAATACTAAGATTATATATGTGAATAAGTTGAGCACATATATCTTAGCTGATGAGGTTTGAAATTTGAACATGAAACAGATGCCATAAACAATAATCATGAATTCAATGATTTTTATAAGATATCTTCTTCTTCAACCGTTCTATGAAATACTGATTTCTGATAGAAATTAGATACTTTAAAAGACAAAAGAAGTTGAGGAGTTAAAATATGAAGAGTGAAAAAGGTGAAGTGATTTTAAAAAGAACAATATCTATGCTAAAACCAGTTCCCCCCTGGAAATGCTGATAGAAATTATAAGCTGTAGGCAATGGGATCCAAAGCACATTTAAATTTAATATCATGGAACAAGCTCTTTTCATGCCCCTAGTAAGAACTGAAGTGACAGATATAAAGTGTTTTAGCTATTAGACTTTCATGAATGATATTCCAAATTATAAAATATTGTGTTTTATTTTGATCAGATTACTGTTTCATCTTTGACAGCAAACTCATTCCCAAAACCCTTCTAGTTAAAATGACGTGTTATATAAATTAAAACTGAGTCACTTTTCTATTATGCTCTCATCAGAACTTTTCTTTTTAACATCCACTATGTGTTATATACAAACTTCCTTTAAGATAACAGTCGACTATAAAATCCTTACCTCAAAGTTTTTTTTTTTCCTACTTCTTCATAGAACTAAGACAATGACTTAATAAGAATTGTAGAAAATGGAAATTACAGAAAATGTTAGATTGTGGTTAAGAATCTGAAAAAACACTTTGAATTAGAAATGAATACAAAAAAATAAATACAATTCATCAACAATCTCAGATAAACTGATGATATTACTCTAACGGCAGAAGTGAAGAGGAACCTAAGAGCCTATTGATGAGGGTGAAGGAGGAAAGTGGAAAAGCCACTTAAAACTCAATAGTACAAGCACTAAGTTCGTGGTGTTTGGTCCCATCACTTCATGGCAAATGGAAGGGGAAAATGTGGAAGGAGTGACACATTTCTTCTTCTTGGGATCTAAAATCACTGCAGATGGTGACTGCAGCCATGAAATTAGAAGATGGTTGCTTCTTGGCAGGAAAGTTATGACAAATCTAGACAAGTTGTTAAAAAGCAAAGACATCACTTTGAGACAAAATTCCATATAGTCAAGGCCATGGTCTCTCCAGCAGTTATGTATTGATGTTGAAATCTGGACCATTAGAAGGCAGACCACTGAAGAACTGATGCTTTCGAATTGTGGTGCTGGAGAAGACTCTTGAGAGTCCCTTGGAGGGCAAGGATATCCAACCAGTCAATTTTAAAGGAAATCAACCCTGAATACTCATTGGAAGGACTGATGCTGAAGCTCCAGTATTTTGGCCACCTGATGAGAATAGCCAGCTCATTGGAAAGGACCCTAATGCTGGGAAAGATTGATGTCAAAAGGAGAAGAGGCTGGCAGAGGATAAGATGGTTGGATGGCATCATCAATGCAATGGACATGAACTTGAGAAAACTCCAGGAGATAGTGAGGGACAAAGTGGCCTGAAGTTCTGCAGTCTGTGGAGTCGAGAAGAGTTGGACACAGCTTGGCAACTAAACAACAACAATTCATTGATGGTATTGCTTTTCTGATGGAGCATAACAAATTACTACAAATTGTGCTACTTAAAACAGCACAAATGCATTTTCTCACAGTTTCTCTTGATAATAATATAAAGTCCACCACAGGTTAGTTGCTTACTCTACTCAAAGTCTTGTCAGATAATGTTGGCAGGGGCTGCAATCTCATGTCTCATCTGAAACGTGGGGTCCTCTTCTAATGCCATTTAGATTGCTGGCAGGATTTAGGTCCCTGTGATTGTAGGACTGAGGCCTCCATTATCTTGTTGGTGGTCCAACATTGGTGGGTTCTATTTTCTAGAGGTTGCCCTCAGGTCCTAAATACATGACCCTCTTACAACGTGACAACTTACTTCTTCAAAGCAGTTGGGCATCCTAGCGGCTATGGCAGAGTCTTACACAATGTAATCACAGGAGTGGCAAACTATCTCATTAATGTTTTCATTAAGCATAAAGTAATCAAGAATGTGTCATCTCATCATACAACAGGTCCTCACCATATTCAAAAGGAGGGCATATATACCAGAAAGTGAAATTCTCTGAGTCCATCTGAGAATTTTACCCACCAGTGACTTATCAGAAGTCTATAGTTGCTTATTTTCAATTATGCACTTTAAAAGCTCTAAAAAGTGCCATCCTAACTCATTCAATGACAAAATCTGAGCAGAACTGAGAAATAATTCAGAATTTATTTAACCCATTTAGTACATATATATGTGTGCAATGCCAAAACATGAATATGTCTTATGTAAAGTGTATTATATGTACACTGTTTATAAATATCTATTATTATATGCTTTATGGAACTCTCTACTGAGGATGTTTATTAAAATACCAACTGTGTTTAGTATTACTTTTCTAAAATCCAAAAAAATCCAAATTCTGAAACACATCTGCCCCCAAGGATCTCAGATAAAAAACCATTGCATTTGGACCAAATGTACTAAATCTCTCTGACAAGAAGATCATTGGAAAAGGGATTATTTCAAAGATATAAACCTTCAGGTAAGCTCACCATTTGCTGAATTAAATTGACCTTCATCACGATAAGGATGAGAAAAGATAGAAAAGAAATCACTACTGTTTGTTTATATTTCAGCTCTAAATTCACTGACTCCAATTGCATTAATGACATCTTTGCAACACAGGGCAGTATCAACAGGGGTGTATATTACATAAAGGGTGAGGGGAAAGGTTTGTTTTACTAGTTTGTTCAGATTTTCAACAAATGACCTTGTACGGGAAAAGATTAGATCTGTACAGAAAAGTGTAGAACAGAAGAGACTTGTTTTTTTATTTTCCTCAAAATCTATAGCACATTAAAAGTAAAACTTAAAACAATATATTATGTTTATCTCATTCTGCACCCTTAGGCAAAATATCTGGCTCTCAGGGCAAAATTTGTTTCACTTAAGAGTCAAATTTATCCAGATTTTCAGTCAACTAATAAAATTTTGATATGCTTATAGATCCCCCTTCCCCTCCTTTAAAATATGGGCCCCCAGATTTCAAGCTTAAATCAGTAATCAGTTATATTTGCTAAAAGAATTACTGTATTTTAAAGGAGTTAATGTATATCTTGGTGACAATAGCAAGGGAAACAAAAAACCTCAATTTGTATCAATGTTAAATGTATAATGTGAGAAGGAGAAAATGCTTATAGCCAAGAAAGAAATGTAAATTAGACTGCCACCAAACTCTCTCTCCTCTGAAATGTCTTATAATTTACATTTAATATATGTGAATTTACAAGCAACACCTTAATGCGTACTTGAAAGCAATGCTTGAGTTAATTAAATGAGCTCCTAGGAGAGCACAGATCTCATTAGTTCTTTGCTGTAGTCAGGTTGGACTTTGAGAATTTAATCCAGGATATTTGATTCCTCATAATAAGCCAACTGATCTTACAGAGGCTTTTTTTTTTTTTTAATGTCATTTCTGCAATGGATTGTTATGCAGCTTTTTAAACTGCTAGTTAAAATGATATATCCCTCTTTGTCTAAATAGTGCCAAAGCAGTCAGTCAATCAAGTCAGTTAAATCACACTACTGTTATTTCCAGGAAAAGACTTATAATCCATCAAATTAAATACAAAACAAAACAAAAGGCTGTTAATGGATTTTTTTCACTCTTTAATAGTCATATAAATACCTCTCTGTCATGTAAATAATCACATGAAAACTCAAAAGGAAGTTATCAGAGCAGGGCCTTTCCTTTTCACATAAACATCTCAACTCATCAGAAAAGTGAATTCTGGGCATTAGAGAAAGCACTCAGCCTGATGGAAAACATATCATCTTAGTTTTGTTTTTTTTTTTTTTTTTTTTTCCCCACTTGAAATTAGCACATATCCACAGATAGTAATGCATTAGCATTATTTAGTTATGGAGCTAAAATGTATAGTAGACAAAATCTGAAAAGTGACAGAACTTTGGGATCACCAGCTTCCCTTTTCTAAAAGGGTAGTTTGATAAGCAATCCATCAGATTTTTACAAAGGCAATTGACATTCCAGAGAGGCCTAGCATAGCTGAAATTGTATAAAGGTGGAGTTCCTTTTAGGAGTTCTGATAATGTAAGAGATAGTGGAAGAGGCAATTAGGAGAACCAATGATATATGCATGGTGCTACAGGCATAGTACCAAATTGTTCAGGTTTCCGTTGTTCAGCTTTTCTCATAGAGTGTTAACGCTGCTGCTGCTGCTGCTACTGCTGCTGCTGCTGCTGCTACTGCTGCTAAGTTGCTTCAGTCGTGTCCGAAAAGCAACCCATAGGCGGATGGCAGCCCACCAGGCTCCCGGATCCCTGGGATTCTCCAGGCAAGAACACTGGAGGGGGTTGCCATTTCCTTCTCCAATTCATCAAAGCGAAAAGTGAAAGTGAAGTCGCTCAGTTGTGTCCAACTCTTAGCGACCCCATGGACTGCCGCCCACCAGGCTCCTCCGTCCATGGGATTTTCCAGGCAAGAATACTGGAGTGGGGTGCCATTGCCTTCTCCGGTTACTCTGCTGCTGCTGCTGCTGCTGCTAAGTCGCTTCAGTCGTGTCCGACTCTGTGCGGCCCCAGAGACGGCAGCCCACCAGGCTCCACCATCGCTGGGATTCTCCAGGCAAGAACACTGGAGTGGGTTGCCATTTCCTTCTCCAATGCATGAAAGTGAAAAGTGAAAGTGAAGTCGCTCAGTCATGTCCGACTCGTGGCGACCTCATGGACTGCAGGCTACCAGGCTCCTCCGTCCATGGGATTTTCCAGGCAAGAGTACTGGGTTGCCATTGCCTTCTCCGGGTTACTCTGCTGGGTGGGTACAAATGAGGAACTGAGCTTTATAATTAAATTGCTTATTCTATAAGAAAATCACTTACCTAAAATTATGCCTACAAAGGATTGAAACAGTTCCCATTAACAACATTTTTTGCAATGCCTTTTTTTTTTTTTTTTTAAGAAAGAACTTATTTGTATCAAATACATCTTGGAAGCTCAGTTCAGTTCAGTTCAGTCGCTCAGTCGTGTCCGACTCTTTGCGACCCCATGAATCGCAGCACGCCAGGCCTCCCTGTCCTTCACCATCTCCCGGAGTTCACTCAGACTCACGTCCATCGAGTCCGTGATGCCATCCAGCCATCTCATCCTCTGTCGTCCCCTTCTCCTCCTGCCCCCAATCCCTCCCAGCATCAGTCTTTTCCAATGAATCAACTCTTCGCATGAGGTGGCCAAAGTACTGGAGCTTCAGCTTTAGCATCATTCCTTCCAAAGAAATCCCAGGGTTGATCTCCTTCAGAGTGGACTGGTTGAATCTCCTTGCAGTCCAAGGGACTCCCAGGAATCTTCTCCAACACCACAGTTCAAAAGCATCAATTCTTCGGCGCTCAGCCTTCTTCACAGTCCAACTCTCACATCCATACATGACCACAGGAATAACCATAGCCTTAACTAGAGGGATCTTAGTCGGCAAAGTAATGTCTCTGCTTTTGAATATGCTATCGAGATTGGTCATAACTTTTCTTCCAATGAGTAAGCGTCTTTTAATTTCATGGCTGCAGTCACCATCTGCAGTGATTTTGGAGCCCCCAAAAATAAAGTCTGACACTGTTTCCACTGTTTCCCCATCTATTTCCCATGAAGTGATGGGACCGGATGCCATGATCCTCATTTTCTGAATGTTGAGCTTTAAGCCAACTTTTTCGCTCTCCTTTTTCACTTTCATCAAGAGGCTTTTTAGTTCCTCTTCACTTTCTGCCATAAGGGTGGTGTCATCTGCATATCTGAGGTTATTGATATTTCTCCCGGCAATCTTGATCCCAGCTTGTGTTTCTTCCAGTCCAGCGTTTCTCATGATGTACTCTGCATATAAGGTAAATAAGCAGGGTGACAATATACAGCCTTGACGTACTCCTTTTCCTATTTGGAACCAATCTGTTGTTCCTATTGCATTAACAAAAAATTCCAAGCATTTATATGTAGGCTTTAAACAAAGATTTTGGCAGCTTAACAATTAAATATGTTGACTTATGGGCAGGTCCTTTCTTCCTAGGGGAAAAAAAGAATCTCTTGCATGCTTCCTTCAAGGCAAGTTGCCCACCTCCTCAAAGCCCCAGGTTCATAGGTTTGTTATAAAGATCTGAATCCTTTGGGAAGCAAGCAACTGCAATGTTAATCAGTCATTCCTCAATGTGATATTGGACACTGTAACTTTGATTTGGCCTAGGAGTCTACTCAACTATCAGTCTCGTCATAGAACCTGGGCCAGAGACAAGTAGAATATGGTGACATTTGATTTAAAAATTAGTGACATTATAGCTTTGCTAAAGTGACAAGACAAAAGTGGTTTCTTGCTGAAGGTGGTTTCTTGCAAATAGCTGCTTATATCTGCATAGCAAAATGGAATAAAAAAAACTTAAGTTTGTTTGGAATCATGAATAAACCTGTCCCTGTCTTCCATCCTACCCTTCTATCCTGCTATAACCGCTTCATAAATGTGAATTATGGGGAACAGTTAAGTTAGAAACAAATTTGTCTTAACAGCTTTTGGGATGTTAATTTGCATTTCTCCTACTATCTCCCCTCTTTAAATTCCAAACAGTTAGCTGGACCTTTTGTATTTCCTTCCCTCAGGAAATTTTACACAACATGGAGTACAAAATGCTGAAAAACAAAATTTCCACCTGGCTACAAATTTAAGATTATTGAAAAGATGATGTAAAGTGTCAGATGTAGGAGGAAAAATGGATGATTTCCTTTAAAGCAATACTTGAGAAGAGGGGGATTCCTGGATGGGCATATATGGACACATATAAGATATATATGTCCATATATGCCCTTTTCACATGGCACTAGTGATAGAGAATGCACCTGCCAATGCAAGAGATGCAGGTTTGATCCCTGCATTGGGATCAGTGAATCCATGGAGGAAGACATTGCAGCCCACTCCACTCCACTATTCTTTCCTGGAGAATCCACAGACAGAGGAACCTGTTGGTCTGCAGTCCATAGGGTTTGAAAGATTGGAAATGACTGAAATGACTTAGCATGCATGCATGAATATAGATAGATATAGAGATAGAGATATCCCTAAAACTGTCTATGAGAGTTACTAGAGCTAGGAGACAATGTAAATTAATCTTTCCAGAGATATTAAAAAAAATCATTAATATCACCACAATCACATAACTGATTTAAGAAGTAGTAGAACATACCTGTAAAACTATTCCTTCATCTATCTGGGGCATTTGGAGGTATGGGGTATTTTTAGATATCCAATTCATAGATAACTTAGGAACTGGAGGTAAGCATTAGGCAGGGGCTGCTTGAGATCCATTGAACCAGTCTTGGTGGTATACATGATTGCTCTATACAGTGACAAAAATTTATTCTCATTTCACCTGAAAGTGAACTGCTTAATACTACCTAGTAGTGAAAGTTGCTTTTAGAAAAATATCTTCAACTTTCCTGTGTATTCCATAAGAATATTTTTTAAACTATGAGTTCCCTTAAAAAGATACCTAGAAGAATTTCTAGGTACTTGACAAGTTGCATGGGTGTGCTGTCAATTATGACATATTATAATGAATGGGAATACAAATGAAACATCTGTTTAATCACTTAGTGACTACATCTGTTCTGTCACACTTGACACATTGAGCAGGAATACATGAAAAATTCAAGGAAAATTTGTAAATGTGAGTGCTAGGTCACTGATTTTGAAGGGTGAGATGAGTTAAAATGACTAGACCCTTTCAGAATGTATATAAAAGTGCCAGATCCTTAATTGACTTTGTTTCAGCACTCACTTTCTTTAATGGATAAGGTCTTTCTAAATACATTATATTCTTTAAAAATAATTACAAAATATAAATGGTCATAATTTATATTTTATTTTTGAATCAAAAATTTGCAAAAAGCACTCTCTTTGGTGGGGTATAGCTCCAGTTGTTGTGAACTTTACATTCTTTAATATGAATGTGCAAACACAGAAAAAAAAAAAAACACAGTGGGAGGCCTGAAGATGGTAGAGGAATAAGAAGACAGGGAGATCACCAGTCTCCCTACAAATACATCACAAATTCATCAGAATATGGAACAACTCCTCCAGAACAACTTCTGATTGACAGCAGAAGACCCCAGATTTCCAAAAAGGCAAGCCAGTCTCCTTGCAATGAAGTAGGGCAAAAGATAAAGAAATAAAAAGAGATAAAGGATTTCAGGACAGGAACATGTGCCTTGAGGGAGGGAGCCATGAAGGAGGAAAAGTTTCTATACACTAAAAACCCCCTCACAAGTGGGACCAGTGCAGAGCTTTTGGAAATCAACAATAGAGGCTCAGAAGACAAAACAGAAAACTCACTACAGAAATCGGCTAGAAGCTGCTTCACTGAGAAGCAGTTAGCAAACCTCCCCTTGCTCAGGTGAGGGAGCCAAGGCGGCTCCCTGGCCTCAGCCTGCAGCAGAGTGCAGGAGTGGAGTGCTGAGTCTCCAGCACAGATCCCGGGGAAAGGTCAGGGGTTGGTAACCAGGGAGAAATGCTAAGAGGGGCTTCTCCCAACACAGCAGAGGGATTAGATGTGACTGCCACTGCCAAAGCCAGAAATGGTACCTGAAGTAGCAGACAAAACACTGCTGATCCAGTCATGACCCCAGAGGTGGCGGCCACCCCCAGACTGTGTACAGGTACAGACTACTGCCTGCCCCTTGCTGGGAGCTTAAACAGCCTGGCTCTTCCTAGGGGCCCACGAACTGGGCCCATTTCCTCTGGGAGAGCTTGTGACCCACGTTAGATCCCACAGGTCTCTATTGCCTCAGACACTCCCTGATACAGCTCTACTGTGGCTGCTTTATCATTCCCCTTCCCCAGCCCAAGCAAGCAAGCCCTAATGAGCCTCGGCCTTCACCCACTTGTTTCAGGGTTGGGATCAGACTGTGAAATTTAGGGGCAACTGTGAACTTCAAAATCACTGCAGATGGCAGATGGTGACTGCAGCCATGAAATTAAAAGATGCTTACTCCTTGGAAAGAAAGTTATGACCAACTTAGATAGCATATTAAAAAGCAGAGACATTACTTTGGCAACAAAGGTCTGTATAGTCAAGGCTATGGTTTTTCCAGTAATCATGTATGGATGTGAGAGTTGGACTATAAAGAAAGCTGAGCACCGAAAAATTAATGCTTTTGAACTGTGGTGTTGGAGAAGACTCTTGAGAGTCCCTTGGACTGCAAGGAGATCCAACCAGTCCATCCTAAAGGAAATCATTCCTGAATATTCATTGGAAGGGCTGATGCTGAAGCTGAAACTCCAATACTCTGGCCACCTGATGCAAAGAGCTGACTCATTTGAAAAGACCCTGATGCTGGGAAAGATTGAAGGCAGGAGCAGAAGGGGACAACAGAGAATAAAATAGTTGGATGGCATCACCAACTCAATGGACATGAGTTTGAGTAAACTCTGGGAGTTGGTGATGGATAGGGAGGCCTGGGGTGCTTCACTCCATGGGGTCGCAAAGAGTCAGACACGACTGAGCAAGTGAACTGAACTGAACTGTGAACTTTAGGAGGAAGTACAAACTGGAATAAAGCCATATCTGAGACTGAACTGACTCCACACTGCCCACAACAGGTCCAGAGAACTTCCTAGAAATGTTAGAGGACTTTGGTGTAAGTCTCATTGGGTGTTCTGGGCTATAAAGTGTTGTCTTCACCAAGAGTCTTGGGATTTGTCTTCTATGCTATGAGGCATGTAAGGTCTTGGTGCTTCAATAGGAGTCAGGCCTGAACCCCTGAGGTGGGAGAACAGAGCTCAAGACTTTGATTCACCAGAAAATGACAGACCCCAGGGAACATTAATAGGCAAGAGCCCTCCTAAAGACCTCCATTTCAACACTAAAATCAAGCCCACCCCAAGACCAGCAAGCCACAAAACCCAAATGCACCACACTGATCCTTCAGGAAAACAGGAACACAACACTGCACATTAGCAAACAGGCTGCCCAAAGCCATGCCAAACCCATCGACACCCCCAGACTCACTGATGGAAAAGACACTGCCTTTCAGAGAGACGAGATCCAGCTCTATCCACCATAACACAGGTGTAAGCTCCCTGGATCAGGAAATCTTCAGAAGACACTGGTTCGACCCCACCCACAGTGGGTAGATGCCACAATTAAGTGGAACTATGACCTTCCAGCCTGCAGAAAGGAGACCGCAAAGACTGTAAACTAAATAAGATGAAAAGAGAGAAATATGCGGCAGGTAAAGGAACATGATAAAACCCACCAGACCAAACAAATGAGAAAGAAGGAGTCTGCCTGAAAGAAAATTCAAAATAATGGTAGAAAAGATAATCCAAAATCTTGGAAACAAGATGAGGCATGCATAAAGAGACTGGAGGAACAGTAGAGTAACTGAGGCAGAAGAACAGAGAAGTGTGCTGGAGGTTAGAATGGTGGAAACAACTGAAGCAGAGCAGAATTAAAAAATAATAATAAAAATAATAAAAAGAAATGAGGACAGCCTCAGAGACCTCTAGGACAACATTAAACACCCCACCATTCAAATCATAGGCATCCTAGAAAAAGACAGAAGAAAAGGGCATGAGAAAATATTTGTGGAGAATATAGTTGAAAACTTCCCTAAAATGGGGAATGAAATAGCCACCTAAGTCGAGGAAGTCCAGAGAGTTCCATAAAGGATAAACCCAAAGAGAAACACTCCAGGACACATATTAATCAAACTAACAAAAATGAAACACAAAGAACACTAAAAGCTGCAAGGGTAAAGCAACAAATAACATACAAGGGGATGCCCAGAAGGCTAATAGCTGATCTTTCAACAGAAACTCTACAGGCAAGAACAGAACGACAGGATATACTTAAAGTGATGAAAGGGAAAAACCCACAAGCAAGATTACTCTACCCAGCAACAATCTCATTCAGATTTGAAGGAAAAATCAAAAGCTTCGCAGACAAGGAAAAGCCAAGAGAATTCAGCACCACGAAACCAGCTCTTCAACAGATGCTAACAGAACTTCTCTAGACAAGAAACACAGAAAAGGCCTGTAAAAAACAAACCCAAAACAAGAAGTAAATGGTAACAGGATCATATTTATCAATAATTACCTTAAATGTAAATAGGTTAAATGCTCCAACCAAAAGACACATTGGCTGAGTGGATACAAAAAACAAACAAACAAACAAACAAAAAAAAATACACCCTATATTTGCTATCTACAAAAGACCCACCTTGAACAAAGGGACACATACAGACTGAAAGTGAAGGACTGGAAAAAGGTATTCTATGTAAACAGAAACCAAAAGAATCCAGGCTAAGCAATATTCATAACAGATCAAATAAACTTTAAAATAAAGACTGTTAGAAGAAACAAAGAAGCACACTACATAATGATGAACCCAAAAAGAATACATAATAATTATATATATATATATATATATATATATATATGCACCCAGCATAGGAAGGAGCACCTGAATACATAAGGCAAAGTCTAACAACTATTAAAGGGCAAATCAGTAGTAACACAATAATAGTGGGGACTTGAATATCTCACTCACACCAATGGACAAATCATCCGGAGAGAAAATTAATTAGCAAACACAAACTTCAAATGATACATTGAACCTGTTGGACCTAATTGGTATCTACAGTGTATTTCTTCCTAAAAGAATAGATTTCACTTTTTTTCTCAGTGCACATGGAATGTTCTCTAGGATAGATCACATCCTGAGTCACAAATCAATCCTTGGTAAATTTTTTAAAAATGAAATTATTTCAAACATCATTTCTGATCAAAATGCTGTAAGATTAGGTATCAACTATAGGAAGAAAGCAAACTATTAACAAGCTAAAAAATATACTTCTGAATAGCCTACAAACCACTAAAGAAATAAAAAAAGGAATTCAAAATATGACTAGAAACAAATGACAATGAAAACAAGACAACTAAAAGTCTATGGGATGCAGTAAAAGAAATGCTAAGTGGAAAGTTTTTATCAATACACATTTACCTCAAGAAACAAGAGAGACATCAAATAAACAACCTATCCTTACACAGAAAGTAACTAGAAAAGGAAGAAAAGTTAGTAGAAGGAAAGAAATCATAAAGATGAGAGCTCAAATAAGTATAAAAGAAATGAAGGAGACTATAGTAAAGATCAATTACACTAAAAGCTAGTTCTTTGAGATAACAAACAAAATTTACAAACCATTAGCCAGGCTTATCAAGAAAAAAATGAGAAGACTCAAGTTAATAAAATTTAAAAAGAAAAAGAAGGCACAACAGACCACACAAATAGAAGGATCATAAGAGAGTACTGTGAACAGCTTTATGCCAATAGAATGGACAACTTAGAAGAAATGGACAAATTCCTATAAAAGCATAACCTGTCAAAACTGAACCAGCAAGAAATACAAAATATGAACAGATCAATCACAAGCATATAAATCAAAATTGTAATAAAAAACCCTTCCAACCAAAGAAAGCCCATGGCCAGATGTCTTCACAGGCAAATTCTATCAAAAGTTTAGAGAAGAACTAACACCTATCCTGCTCAAACTCTTCCAGAAAAATACAGAGGAAGGAAAATGCCCAAACTCATTCTACGAGGCCACCATCACCCTTATACCAAAAGCAAAGATGTCACAGAAAAAGAAAAATACAAAACCACAAAAAGAAGTCCAATATTACTGGGAAACATAGATGCAAAAGCCCTCAACTAAATTCTAGTAAACAGAATCCAACAATACATTAAAAATATCATACATCATGATCAAGTGGGCTTTATCACAAGGATACAAGTATTCTTCAATATATGCAAATCAATCAATGTGATGCACCAAATTGAAAGATAAAAACCATATAATTATCTCAATAGATGCAGAGAAAGCTTTTCACAAAATTCAACATCCATTTATGATAAAAACTCAAAAAGTAGGGATAGAAGAAATATAGCTCAACATAATTTATTATTATTGGCCATATATGACAAACCCATAGCAAACATTATCCTCAGTAGTGAAAAACTGAAAGCATTTCCTATAAAGTCAAGAACAAGTCAAGGGTGCCCACTCTCACCACTATTATTCAACATAGTTTTGGAAGTCCTAGTCACAGCATTCAGAGAAGAAAAAGAAATAAAAGGAATCCAGATTGGAAAAGAAGAAAAACTCTGTTTTCAGATGGCATGATTCTCTATAAAGAAAACTGTAAAGATGGCACCAGAAAATTGCTAGAGCTAATCAATGAATATAGTGAAGTCACAGGATATAAAAATTAATACACAGAAATCCTTTGCATTCATATAAACTAACAATGAAAAATCAGAAGGAGAAATTAAAGAAGCAACCGTATTCACATTGCAACAAAAAGAAGAAAATAGGAGTAAATTTACCTAAAGAGACAAAAGACCTGTATGCAAAAATACTATAAGACAATGATGAAAGAAATCAAAGATGAAATAAACAGATGGAGAAATATGACATGTTCTTGGATTGAAAGAATCAATACATTTAAAATGACTATACTACCCAAAGCAATCTACAGATTCAGTGCAGTGCCTATCAAACTATCAATAGCATTTTACATAGAGCTAGAACAAATAATTGCAATATTTGTTTGGAAACACAAAAGACCCCGAAAAGCAAAAGTAATCTTGAGAAAGAAGACTGGATTGGGAGGAATCCACCTTCTAGATATCAGACTATACTACAAGCAACAGTCATCAAGAGAGTATGCTCAGTTCAGTTCAGTTCAATAGCTCAGTCATGTCCCACTCTTTGTGATCCCATGAATCGCAGCATGCCAAGCCTTCCTGTACATCACCAACTCCTGGAGTTTTCTCAAACAGATGTCCATTGAGCCGGTGATTCCATCCAGCCATCTCATCCTCTGTCGTCCCCTTCTCCTCCTGCCCTCAATCCCTCACAGCATCAGGGTCTTTTCCAACGAGTCAACTCTTCGCATGAGGTGGCCAAAGTACTGGAGTTTCAGGTTTAGCACCAGTCCTTCCAATAAACACCCAGGATTGATCTCCTTTAGAATGGACTGGTTGGATCTCCTTGCAGTCCAAGGGACTCTCAAGAGTCTTCTCCAACACCACAGTTCAAAAGCATCAATTCTTTGGTGCTCAAATTTCTTCACTGAAAAACTCAACATCCATAAATGACCACTGGAAAAACCATAGCCTTGACTAGACAGACCTTTGTTGGCAAAGTAATGTCTCTGCTTTTGAATATGCTATCTAGGTTGGTCATAACTTTCCTTCCAAGGAGTAAGCATCTTTTAATTTCATGACTGCAATCACCATCTGCAGTGATTTGGAGCCCCAAAAAATAAAGTCTGACACTGTTTCCACTGTTTCCTCACCTATTTACCATTAAGTGATGGGACCAGATGCCATGATCTTAATTTTATGAATCATGAGCTCTAAGCCAACTTTGTCACTCTCCTTTCACTTTCATCAAGAAGTTTTTAAATTCCTCTTCAATTTCTGCCATAAGGGTGGCATCATCTGCATATCTGAGGTTATTGATATTTCTCCCAGCAATCTTGATTCCAGCTTGTGCTTCTCCATCCTCACGTTTCACATGATGTACTCTGCATATAGGTTAAATAACAGGGTGACAATATACAGCCTTGACATACTCCTTTTCTTATTTGGAACCAGTCTGTTGTTCCATGACCAGTTCTAACTGTTGCTTCCTGATCTGCATATAGGTTTTTCAAGAGGCAGGTCAGGTGGTCTGGTATTCCCATCTCTTTCAGAATTTTCCACAGTTTATTTTGTGATCCACACAGTCAAAGGCTTTGGCATAGTCAATGAAGCAGAAATAGATGTTTTTCTGGACTCTCTTGCTTTTTCTATGATCCAGCAGATGTTGGCAATTTGATCTCTGGTTCCTCTGTCTTTTCTAAAACCAGCTTGAACATCTTGAAGTTCACAGTTCACATATTGCTGAAGCCTCACTTGGAGAATTTTGAGCATTACTTTACTAGCATGTGAGATGAGTGCGATGTGTGGTAGTTCGAGCATTCTTTGGCATTGCCTTTCTTTGGGATAGGAATGAAAACTGACCTTTTCCAGTCCTGTGGCCACTGCTGAGTTTTCCAAATTTGCTGGCAAATTGAGTGCAGCACTTTCACAGCATCATCTTTCAGGTTTTGAAACAGCTCAACTGGAATTCCATCACCTCCACTAGCTTTGTTAATAGTGATGCTTTCTAAAGCCCACTTGACTTCACATTCCAAGAGGTATGGCTCTAGGTGAGTGATCACACCATCATGATTATCTGGGTCATGAAGATCTTTTTTGTACAGTTCTTTGGTATATTCTTGCCATCTTTTCTTAATATCTTTTGCTTCTGTTAGATCCATACCATTTCTGTCCATTATCAAGCCATCTTTGCATGAAATATTCCCTTGGTATCTCTAATTTTCTTGAAGAGATCTCTAGTCTTTCCCATTCTGTTCTTTTCCTCTATTTCTTTGCATTGATCACTGAGGAAGGCTTTCTTATCTCTCCTTGCTATTCTTTGGAACTCTGCATTGAGATGGGTATATCTTTCCTTTTCTCCTTTGGTTTTCGCTTCTCTTCTTTTCACAGCTATATGTAAGGCCTCCACAGTCAGCCATTTTGCTTTTTTGCATTTCTTTTCCATGGGGATGGTCTTGATCCCTGTCTCCTGTACAATGTCATGAACCTCCATCCATAGTTCATCAGGCACTCTATCTATCAGATCTAGTTCCTTAAATCTATTTCTCACTTCCACCATTTAATCATAAGGGATTTTATTTAGGTCATACCTGAATGGTCTAGTGGTTTTCCCTACTTTCTTCAATTTATGTCTGAATTTGGCAATGAGGAGTTCATGACCTGAGCCACAGTCAGCTCCTGGTCTTGTTTTTGCTGACTGTATAGAGCTTCTCCATCTTTGGCTATAAAGAATATAATCAATGTGATTTCAGTATTGACCATCTGGTGATGTCCACGTGTATAGTATTCTCTTGTGTTGTTGGAAGAGGGTGCTTGTTATGACCAGTGCGTTCTCTTGGAAAAACTCTATTAGCCTTTGCTCTGCTTCATTCCGTATTCCAAGCCCAAATTTGCCTGTTACTCCAGGTGTTTCTTGACTTCCTACTTTTGCATTCCAGTCCCCTATCATGAAAAGGACATCTATTTTGGGTATTAGTTCTAAAAGGTCTTGTAGGTTTTTGTAGAACCATTCCACTTCAGCTTCTTCAGCGTTACTGTTTGGGGCATAGGCTTGTATTACTGTGATATTAAATCATTTGCCTTGGAAACGAACAGAGATCATTCTGTTGCTTTTGAGATTGCATCCAAGTACTGCATTTTGGACTCTTTTGTTGACCATGATGGCTACTCCATTTCTTCTGAGGGATTCCTGCCCACAGGAATGATCATCTGAGTGGTCATCTGAGTTAAATTCACCCATTCCAGTCCATTTTAGTTCGGTGATTCCTAGAATGTTGATGTTCACTCTTGCCATCTCTTGTTTGACCACTTCCAATTTGCCTTGATTCATGGACCTAACATTCCAGGTTCCTATGCAATACTGATTGCTGTTTACAGCATCGGACCTTGCTTCTATCTCCAGTTACATCCACAACTGGGTATTGGTTTTACTTTGGCTCCATCTCTTCATTCTTTCTGGAGTTATTTCTCCACTGATCTCCAGTAGCATGTTGGGCACCTAATGACCTGAAGATTTCCTCTTTCAGTATCCTATCATTTTGCCTTTTCATACTGTTCATGGGGTTCTTAAGGCAAGAATATTGAAGTGGTTTGCCATTCCCTTCTCCAGTGGACCACATTGTGTCAGCTCTCTCCACCATGCCCTCCCATCTTGGGCGGCCCCACAGGGCGTGGCTTAGTTTCATTGAGCTAGACAAGGCTGTTTGGTCCTAGTGTGATTAGATTGACTAGTTTTCTGTGATTATGGTTTCAGTGTTTCTGCCCTCTGATGCCCTCTTGCAACACCTACCATCTTACTTGAGTTTCTCTTACCTTGGATGTGGGGTATCTTTTCACGGCTGCCCCAGCAAAGTGCAGTCACTGCTCCTTTCCTTTGACGAGGGGTATCTCCTCACCGCTGCTCCTCCTGACCTTGGACGTGGAGTAGCTCCTCTAGGCCCTTCTGCACCCACGCAGCCACTTCTCCTTGGAGGTGGGGTAGCTCCTCTCAGCTGCTCCTGCCGTAGTGTCCAGCATGTAACAAATAACAACTAATGACAATATTAGTATTCTGGTGATTGCTAATTGTTACTTGATTGCCTAATTTCCGTGTTAGACCATGAATTCCTACACAACTGCTACTCTTATTTTGGTCAACATTGTGTCACTAGTGGCCAGAATATTGTCAAGCCTTGATGGATAGTTGTTGAATTAATTATTATTCATAATTATATTAATACAAAAAAGAACAAAAACATAAGTTATAACAATGGAATAATAGAGAAGGTACAAATTTGGAATCTGCCTGGTGCTGAATAGTTTTTTTTTTTTTTTTTTCCCCTTAACTTGATTGTTGTTAAAGAAAAAAGAACTTAAGAAAAAAATTAGTAGGTTCTTGAACTTGCCACTGTGAAAAATAAATCTGTAGACCAAAGTCTTACACACAAATCCTTACAAAAGAAAAATTTATTTCTTAAATAAAAGTGCTATAGATTAAGGAATTCTGTAGTATATAAAATCTTACAGCCAGGGGATCTCACTGTATGCTAACCACATTACTTAAAGTTCTTCACTCCCATGCAGGAGTGGTGCTAGGTCTTTAAAATATGTATATGACATGTTTGAATACATGTTTAGAAACTCAAACTCATTATCCAGCTGAAAATATGTTTAAATGTCTGTCTTCATTTTTAGCTAAATTAAAATATAAAAACTTCAGTAGAGCAGGTTTTATGAAATAAAAGCATGTTTTATAATGTTGCACAACTATAAATTGATATGATACTAAGTCACCTAGATTATTAGGCAAAGATGTGCTTATTGCATTCCAAAATTATTTATGTTTTAGTGACCATTGCTCAGAGAGAGAGAAAATAAAAAGAATCTTCGTCTCTTTAATTATCTCCTCTGTTTAGGCACAGCTCAGAGAACTAAAGCCACAATGGTGAGTGTAGTGAAGTGAGTTTCTTTATGTTTGTGGGAGCAATTTTTACAGCAGGCATCTGAGATCATGTTTGCTACTGCAAACATCAGTCTAGTAAACATGCTTCTGATCCAAAGGACAAGTTTATGACTAGCAGTGGGACACTCTGTACCATATGAGAAGTTTTGAGGACACTGGCTTTGATAACAACCAGTCAAGTTTACAGCATTTTTTAAAAATGACATAACTATACATATATTTTAAGGGAGAGGGGGTAACATGTAATTCTATATTGTTCTAGTTGCTTATGCAGTACAAGTTATCTTAATTCTGTTTCTTTCCTTTTCTGAATTTATTATTCAAAAGTTCTAAATAAAAAGAGATCTCAAAGATACTTGGAAAGCTAGATTATGTTTCTTAAACATAAGTTCCCTCACTTGTTCAAAATTATGTTGATTTATTCCTCAGAAATGCGATGAGTCTTCTGTCTTTATTTTTTTAGTACTTATACTTTCTTTTTGTATTTTTGTTTTTTGGATATATTTCCCTACCTCCCACAGAAGACGTAAACAATACATAAATAATTGTTGGATAAATTACATCATTGGACATATGTGTTATAAAATATTCAAGTCTGGTTGATTTTTTATTATCCAATTGACTTTTGAATATATATTTTCTGAAATAAAGAACTTGCCCATGATTGTCTAGCAAATGAGCTTTTCATAAATGAAAAGTCAAAACATAGGCTAAAAAACATTGGATAAAAATTGTGACAAAGAGAGATTATGGAATCTAGAGTGAATGACTCTTATGCTTAACTGAACAAATGAATCATTGCCACATATATTTCAAAAATACCTATTCCTTAATGGCGGCCACCTAAATCCACTCTTCAACCCATCTTTTTCCCAAAATCATAATTCAGCAATAAATGTAAAGAAAACCACATAAGACCAAATATAATAATATTTCTTAGAGGAAATACCATGAATTTCAAATTATCCAGAAACAGAGAAATCCCATCAGTGCTTTGACCAGAGGTGTAGTGGCCATTTCAAGCCACTGGGTGTGGAGATGGGAAGGAGAGTTTAAGACATCCATGAAAGGAGAAGAGGAAATTAAAGGGCTTTGAGTACAGAGAAAATTATCCCTAGAAAGATAAAGTCCAACAATAAAACTCGATCACTGAACAGATTTTTGGGGCATATTATTTTCTTGCATCAGCTTCAAGAAAAATACTAAAAAAATAAATTACTAGGTGCCCAAAAGAGAATAAAAATGAAAATTTAAGCAGGTTCAATGCATGATACTGGATGCTTGGGATTGGTGCACTGAGATGACCCAGAGGGATGGTACAGGGAGGGAGGAGGGAAGGGATTCAGGATGGGGAACACGTGTGTACCTCTGGCGGATTCATGTTGATGTATGGCAAAGTGAGTGAGGTCGCTCACTCGTGTCTGACTCATTCCGACCCCATGGACTGTAACCTACCCAGCTCCTCTGTCCATGGGATTTTCCAGGCAGTAGTACTGGAGTGGATTGCCATTTCCTTCTCCAGGGGATCTTCCCGACCCAAGGATTGAACCCAGGTCTCCCGCATTGTAGACAGATGCTTTACCATCTGAGCCACCAGGGAAAACCAACACAATATTTTAAAGTAATTAACCTCCAATTAAAATAAATAAATTTATATTTTTAAAAATTCAGAAAACTAAAATAATAATAATAATAATAATAAGCATGGGGAATAGAAGAAAACCATGTAAACAACCAAGAGAATGAAACTGAGATATACAGCCACTTTTTTCTATATTCCTCATCAGCTGCTATCTCTCTGACCATTTTATTTTTGTCTCATAATCTCCCCACCCTTATCTCTCCCTCTCATTGTCATCTTTTGGAGGGAATTATATATATATATTCCTTCCAAAGGATAACAATGAAACAAAGCTAGTTATATTTACATTAAGTTTAGTACGACTTCGCAGAAATAAGATAAAAATACTTTAAATCTATATATCATATGCTTGAGCTGAAACAATGAACTCCAAGATATATCTTACTAAAATCATTGATCTTTAAAGACAGTAAAAATATTTTAAGATCTATGGGGGAAAGGTCAAATTACTTTTAATTACTTATAATAATAAATTATTATAATTGTTATTATTATAGATTATTATATAATTATTAATTATAGACTGCCACAGACTCTGAAGAACAATAAGCGAAGCAATTTCAAGAAACCTAAGGAAACAAAATTTGAGTCAAAAATTTTATGTCCAAGAAAACTTATCTTCATCAAGGATCAAGAGTACATAAAAATAAACATGCCAGAATCCAGGGAACACTATAAACACTGGCTGTTTCTGGATAATCTTTTATATGATTAGCTTCATCTGATAAAATACAACTGGAAAAATTTCAGCAAGAGAACTGTTGAAGAGCATCAAGGTATTTAAGTCTAGAAATAAGTTTAAATAAAGGTAAGGATATGAGTGGTTGAACAGTATGCAAACTGTATATGCTTTGGCAAAAGAGTATTCAACTATAAAATGAACAGAGATGGGAGAGAGAAAAGTTAAAATAGAATGAGATAATTAAAGTTTGTGTAGATAATAGATGTAAGTTAAAGGACACCACCTAAAAATGGAAACCAGATAGTAAAGGGCTAAATAAGGGGGGTAAATACAGGGGCCAAGATTTAGGGATTGTGAGGTATAAATAAAAAGATAATAAATGGAGCAAACATCTGAAACTTCCTAAACACTGAAAGAAATCTTAAACAACAAAAGAAGACACAATAAACTGAAAAACATAGTAAATAAAATGCAAAATACATAGTAATTATACTAAAAATGACAGTTAAATCCAAACATATCAGTCATACCAATAAATATGAATAAGTTTAACTCATCTTCTGAAATTAAAAAAAAAAAAGCATTTGACTTACAAAAAGAAATCCAAAACTATACTGTATACAGGAAACATTTTTTTAATATAAATTTATTTATTTTAATTGGAGGCTAGTTACTTTACAATATTGTATTGGATTTGCCATACATTGATATGAAACATATTTTAAAGCAGAGTAATTCTAATAATTAATGAATGGCAAAAGTTTATCTGACAGATATAAACAGTAGGAAAGAAATCCTAATTATAGACAAAGTGCAATGAGTATCTATGCACCAATACAATAACCACACACAGAATAGAATTTTCAGATGACACAAGGATATATAAATAGAAATAAATAAATAAATAAGCTTGTCTACTTTCCTGCTGAATTATCTGTAATTTCTTATTGATTTGGAAGTTTTTGTTTATCTAAGTACGATGTAATTCTTTTGTCAATGGCATGCATTACAAACATCATTCATATGACTAGTCATATATATGACTGTATGACTTGTATTTTCACTGTGATAATAGTGTCTTTTGATGACCAAAATTCCTAAGTTTTTTGTAACCCAATTTATTTTTTCTGTACTAAATGATAATACTAGTGTAGATTTAAAAATAAGTACAGAATGAAATATAAGAAAAAATGGTGTGTGTATATATATATATACACACAAATTCACCTGCAATACAGGAGACCCGTGTTTAATCCCTGGGTCTGGAATATCCCTTGGAGAAGGGAATGGCAACTTACTCCAATATTCTTGCCTGGAGAATCCCATGGACAAAGGAGCCTGGTGGGCTGCAGTCCTTGGGGTTGCAGAGTTGAACATGACTGAGTGACTAACACATATGCACATACATTACATGTATATGTATCTTGGGTCACAAAGATGAGACTGAAGTGACTGAGCATGCACATATATGTGTGTGTGTGTGTGTGTGTGTGTGTGTGTGTATAATTGTTTCCTGTTTCCTGGGAGATGATTTATCTGAGCTTCTTATTGTTTCCTTTGTTTTCTATCTTGGTGCTATGATATACTTCTTGACCTTGCTCTTCTGAACCAATAATAAACTGACATAATCTCCTTTTAAAACAACTGCAGGATTTCTCAGTTAGAAAATTATGTTTTTCCAACCCAAAATTCCTTTGGAAATTCTACTTTTAAAATATTCTCTTTTTTAATATATATTTATTTTAATTGGAGGTTAATTACTTTACAATATTGTATTGGTTTTGCCATACATCAACATGAATCTGCCACAGGTATACATGTGTTCCCCATTCTGAACCCCCCTCCCTCCTCCCTCCCCATACCAGCCCTCTGGGTCATCCCAGTGCACCAGCCCCAAGCATCCAGTATCATGCATCGAACCTGGACTGGCAATTCGTTTCATATATGATATTATACATGTTTCAATGCCTCTTTTTCCAGTTTTCATGTGAACTCACTGTAATATATAATTTAACTAAGTATATATTACTAATTCAGTAATTATAGGTAATATATAATATATTTTATATCTTTATATTTATTAATATATAACATAAATATTTAATATTTACATATTGTAATTAAAATATTTCTATTTTATCTTATATATTTATTAATGTATAATTTAACATATAATTTATATATATTTAATACATTTATATATAATAAATTTATATATTATACTTAGTAATTATATATTACTAATTAGTTATATGTGTGTAATTCATTTCCTTTTTCTCAACTCAGATGTATTGTTATGGTGTTGGTTCCTTGGGGCTCTGACTTGTCTTCTTGGGAATTCTAGATATAAGCAGACTCACAGATGAAGGGAACATGTGGGTTCTATTCCTGTGGCCAGTAATGGAGATTGTGAGGGCTGCTGCTTTTCTACTTAAAAATTATATGTCCTCTCAGCTCAGAAAACTGAAGGGCTCAATTCATTTGTTCAAACCCTTGGTGGCCTGGAGCAAAATTTAACCCTCAACTCAGTCAGCCAAACTCTTCCCAGGATCCTGACGCCTCACTCAGCCCACAGATGAGTAATCCTCATACCAATTATTTCTGACCAGACTCCCATAGAATTCAACACCTCAGAAAACATTTTACTCAGGAAAATTAAAGAGTCTGGCATTTTTAGTCTACGTGAAGAGTTCAGGTCACCAACTTCCTAGACATCTTCATAGTTATTTACATAAAAAGAACTTGAAGGTTAATATACTTACATCTACAATTCAAATTCTGCACTTTTTTGCATATCAATATAACTGACCTTCCCAGATGGGGAATTGTACCCAAGAACTCCTCAACTCATTGACACTAAATATTATATTAACAAGGTCAATAAGATACTATTCAGTGTATCATATCATAATTTACTTGATGACTGACAATACACTCTTCTTTGCACAAACAATTGAAATGAAGTTTTGAAATAATTTTCTAGGTATCTAAGTTGCTACATAACCAAATTCTTGTTGTCAGGCGTGTGTAATCTCCTCGGTTCTGTCTCGTCTCAACAAAAATTTGAAGTGATGGACATTAAAGCCCTCAGCACGTCACAGCTCTTGGACAGTACGTATTATAGTTCTTGGAAAAATCAGTTTTATTTAGAAAATAAAGGGAAAATACATATTTGAGTTGTGAGGGCATGCTGATCCAAAAGACACAAAGAGAAGAGAGAGAGGGAGAAAAAGAGAGGGCACGCACGCTCGCACACGCGCATGGGAGACAGAGAGACCTGGCCCCGTGGCTCCTCTTTTTATATGTTTTTTTCCTCCCCCTTGGCCTGCACTATGTAAATTGGGCTAGCCAGGAGTGCTGTTTGTTCTACCTGAGGTCTTCACTCCACTCCTTGGATCTTCCTTTGACCTTCCTTTATTCTATTTTTGTGGGCTTTTCCCTTCCATGTCTTTTAGCCACTGCCATTTTGGACTCATGTTTCCTATTCTAACTACCTAAAATTCCCCCTCAATAGATGGGAGGCCCAATTCTTTGGGAATAGAGGCGTCAAGGTCTTTCTAGTTACTTCCTGCTGAACTGGGATGGCGACGGGTATTAGACCTTCCCCTCTTGCTAGTCTCAGGCCTCAGAGTCCTTATAGCAGTGTCCATCTAAGGGTGAGTGATATTTTCCATGGTTGGCTGTAGTTTTATATGTCCTCATTGAACTGGTGCTGCATGTTGTAGCTTGTTGACCTGATGGCAAAGGCTTAGCCTCTGTGATCTCAAAATTGGAGACTGCTGCATACCCAGCTCTTCTTTTTCCACCCAAGAGAAAGTTGCTTCCATCAGTGTACCAGATTTCCTCAGGATTAGTCAGAGGATCTTCCAACAATCCCTCTCAGGGCTTTGTCCAGTGGTCACTGTTGTCTAGGCAAGAGTGAAAGTGGGGAGAGAGCCCTTGGGAGTAGGCAGGAGTGTGGCTGGGTTAGAAACATCACAAGGGGATATAGTGAGGCCTGGATTTTCCATCAGCACTACTTGATATCTGAGGATTCTTTGATCAGACATCCATAAATGGTCTCTTCCCATTTAGGAGTTGTTTCACTTGGTGGCTGGTAAAAATAATTAGTTTGCCCCCAAAAGAGAGTTTTAAAGCATCTTCTATCAGGATTGCAATAGCTTCAAGATTTCGAAGGTAGGGAGGCCAGCCTAGGGCAGTTGGGTCGAGCCTCTTGGATAAGTAAGCTACAGGCTAGGGCTCGGAATGTCATAGTTCTCAACTTACGGCATATCTTAAAGGTCAAGAACAGAAAGCACGCAATGAATTTTCAAAATGCTCACTTAGACGTACTTTATGGGCTGTAGCTCATTCTAATCACTCAAGTTACATGGTACTTCATGGTATTCTTCCTTGGGCTTTATGAAAGTGAATACTACATTTAGGTAGCTCAGTAATAACTGACACCACTAGAGACACAGATTATAGTGGACATAAGACTCTGCTGTTTTTATGTACATGTACATTTCTCATAAAATAGATTTAGTTACTGGCAAAAGTCTTCATAATATGTCTTGATGCGGCATATTGTCTTTCAGCAAAAGTAAAAGAATCAAGTGCTGGTTCTGTCCGAGGCACAAATTATAGTCCTAGTATTATTTGTATCAATCCTTATACCTGAGATTAAAATTCAGATGTATATCTTTGGTCAGCAGCCTTCTGAAACATAGCTTCAAATAGTCCTCTGGCTACTTAGGTTACTTTCAGGATATCTAAGAGCTATAAAATGAATTTAAGGTGGTATTTTAATTGGTTATAAAATGGCTTATTTTTTCCTTTATAAATCAGTGAATTCAGGCTGTAATATATTCATCATGTTTATTCTTTTCATACTTGAAGATACTATAATTTATATGGATATGTAACAGGAAACAGACAATTGCAGCACAATAAAATAAAAATCTAGTAGAAATTTGTTTTAGAAAAAAAATCCTAGTACATTCCAAATGGTCAGAGAACTGACTCATTGAAAAAGACCCTGATTCTGGGAAAGATTGAAGGCAGGAGGAGAAGGGGATGACAGAGGGTGAGATGGTTGGATGGCATCACCGACTCACTGGACATGAGTTTGAGCAAGCTCCGGGAATTGGTGATGGACAGGGAAGCCTGGTGTACTGCAGTCCATGGGATCGCAAAGAGTCAGACACGACTGAGTGACTGAACTGAAGTGAACATTTCAAATCAACTAAATAATAAAAGTTTAGTTGGACATGAATGATTTACAAAGTCTTGTAACAGGTGAAGAAAGAGTTAGTCACTCAGTCATGTCTGGCTCTTTGCCATCCCATGGACTGTGGCCCCCTAGGCACCTCTGTCCATGGGATTTCTCAGGCAAAAATACTGGTGGGTTTCCATTCCCTTCTCCAGGAGATCTTTCCTACCCACAGATCAAACCCGGGTCTCCAGAATTGCAGGCAGATTATTTACCACTGAGCCACCTGGGAAGCCCTGGAACAAGTGAGATAGGGATAAATAGCATAGTGTAATCCTATTTCTAAGTAGTTTAATATACAGTAAGGGATCAGTCATGAAAACTACGACATGGGATAGGTACAAAGATAAAGTTCTACATAGATACATAGTTAATAAAATATCCTCAAATAAGATTGGGAAACATTATTTTTGGGTGGGGGAAGGCAACTCAGAAAGCAGATTAGTACACTAAAGGCTCTTATAATAAGGAAAAAATCTGTTATTTATTTAACATTGAACTTCATAGTCCATTGGACCCTCATCATACCTTTTTTTCCCCAAAAAAACACCTACTAATAACCCTTGGAAAGCTTTAATATTTTAGAACATTTAGTTGGGTATTTATTATATCTACCAGAAGTAGTTAAATCTAATGAATCCTCATTGGGAGACCAACACAATATCACAAAGTAAAAATATGTTTTTTAGGATATTTCAAAGGTGAATCTGTAAATAGGAACTGCATATAAAAATATGAGGAAAATAAATGTTTCAAACTTTAATAATCACATAAGCAAGCACTTGAAGCAACACTTCTGATATAGGGGATAAATTTGTACTTCCAGTTACTTTTGAAAAATAATATAGTTATCAGATGAAAGAATCATTGACATGTGTGTATATGTGTTTGTGTGTACATAGCACTGAAAGCTTTAATATGTATGACTTGCTTTTGATGTGAAAGAGGAAAGAACACACTCTAAAAATATAATGTTGCTACATGGAAAGTAGGTGAATTATTTCAATTTTAATAAAGTTATGATAAAGAAAAATTATAAAGCTCATTCAGATCATTCAATTATTCAACATATTTTTTTAGTTTATATACATCAGACAAAATTTGAGGGTTAGTGATACCTAAGTGAGCAAAAAATTTAAAAAAAAATCCTCCCGTTCTTCGTGCTGACAGTTCTGTTTATCTTTTAATCAAATAATTTCAAAAAATGTAAAATTATAGTACATTTAGACAGGTATCTTTAAACAGGTACAGCCTCTGATAATTGTATTTAAAAGGAAGATATGTTCAAGCTGATGTTGATAGATGAGCAGGAGTTGATAAGGGGAAGGTTAGGAAATGAGGCATCTCAGGCAGGGGACACAAAGGCCCAGTGGAGGGTGAAACCTGCCTGATGTCTTCAAGGACAGAGCAGAGCCCAGTAGTGCTGGGACAACAGACACGGGTGGCAAACATGGTTTCTTGGGGCACATAATGCCCAAATTAATACTTGATGAGGAAAAGGATTTCATTCCTTACGTATAATAACCAATATGTCAACAGGATAGACTAGATTGTTCCTTTGATTTAAACCATTATGACACCAAGGATTTTTGGAATGAATAATATTTGAATACATGAAAGTTCAGTTTGGCTGAACAAATATTTATTGAGTCATGTTCTAAAGGTAGGAAAATGAGTATTATACAATCCCTGTTGCTGAAGGAGACAGACACATAAGTCTGTTGGTACCTAAGATCTCTCAAAAGGCTTTCTGAGTGAGATGAAGCCTCAGCTAACACATGATGAATAAACAGACAGGACTTAAGTCTAGAATAATAAGGGTAATCAAGATAGAAGGAGTTGCATAAACAGATATGTGAGGTCTGAAAAAACAGTTTTGCTAAGTATAGACAAACCCATTTTATTAGTGTTATCTATGGCTGTTTCCACTCTTCAATTGTAAAGTTATGTTGTTTTCTAGAGATTGTCTGGCTTATAAGCACAAAATGATTATCTAAACTTTTACAGAAACAGTTGGCTGACTTTTGACAGAAAATGAGTTGTATACACTATTTAAGCAAAAAAAATTCACCTTAGATTTTATTTTAATTGAAAAACACACATACACATATACCACTTTTTGAATCTCTACTATATGTTAGGCACCAGACTGGATGATTTACACATATTCATCATATTTCAAAACTACATTCCTAAGTAGACATTAACATATCCCACTTTATAAATATTGATATTTAGGAAGGCTAAGTAACTTGCTAAGGCCCCCAAATTTTGACATTTAGGAGTTGAATTTACACTCATTCTACCTTATTCCAAAATATATTTCTTCACAGTCTGGCTGTTTTGTGCTTAGTTTCTCAGTTATGTCCAGCTCTTTGCGACCCCATGGACGGTAGCCCACGAGGCTCCTCTGTCCTTGGGGATTCTCCAGGCAAGAATATTGGAATAGGTTACCACGCCCTCCTCCAGGGCATCTTCCCAACCAAGGGATTGAATGCAGGTCTTCCGTATTGTGGGCAGATTCTTTACAGTCTGAGCCGCCAGGCAGCAGATTAGAAAATGAAGACAGGAATTACAGGAAGTCTGGTTATGAGGAATCTGTTGTACAGATCTCACCAAGGCATTTTCTGGATAGAATTTAGGTGGAAGGAGACAGAGATACATTTAAGAATGTAGTATAAAAAATAAGAAAAATAAACAGAACTTCTAGACTGAATTATTGATGGATTAAGTGGAATGAGTAAGAGAAAAGGAGTAGGAAGTACTTCTGGTTTCCAGCTTGAGTGCTTAGAGGATGATGGATTCATTTGTAAACATGGGTAAATCAGAAAGCAGATCCATGGATGAGGCAGGAATGATAAGTGATGTTTTGTACAATGTGTATATTTTCAAGTGACTAAAATAGATCTAAGGGAAAAAGAGCAGTCTGTTGACTAAAAAGCCAAAAAGAGGCACAGGGTATGACATACATTTGAGTTTAGCAATGAGTACATAACATAAGTTTGCTTTTATTTAATTGTATGAATTTTATGAAAAATGTATTTTATATATTTTCTAATAGTCCATTAGATTTAGAAAATAGCACTGTATTATGATGTTTAAGAACACAGTAGAAGCAGACTGCTGCTGCTGCTAAGTCTCTTCAGTCGTGTCCGACCCTGTGCGACCCCATAGGTAGCATCCCACCAGGCTCCCCCGTCCCTGGGATTCTCCAGGCAAGAACACTGGAGTGGGTTGCCATTTCCTTCTCCAATGCATGAAAGCAAAAAGTGAAAGTAAAGTCACTCTTCGCGACCCCATGGACTGCAGCCTTCCAGGCTCCTCCATCCATGGGATTTTCCAGGCAAGAGTACTGGAGTGGGGTCCCATATCCTTCTCCAGAAGCAGACTACCAGTGTTCAAATCTTGCTTCTACCAATTCCTATTACCTTATATAATGTATTCAGTTTCTTTATGCTTCTGTCTCATCTTCCCTCAAATGGCAATTAGTAACACCACTGATAATAATGCTGGGAAAACTGAATGAGTTGATACATGAAAAGGTTTAAAAATAATGCTTGTAAACGGAAAGAACCATACAGGTGGTGACATCTATTATACTGTTTATTTTTTTTTAATCCTAACATTTACAATTCAAATAAGATTCTTCCACATATTTTTCAACTGCTCCATAAATAAACTGATTTTATTCTAAAATACAGTGAATATGAGACTAGAGAAAGAGTTTGACCTGAATTCAACATTTTCTACATACTTCTGTACGCTGCTGCTGCTAAGTCAGTCACTTCAGTCGTGTCCGACTCTGTGCGACCCCATAACGGCAGCCCATCAGGCTCCCCCGTCCCTGGGATTCTCCAGGCAAGAACACTGGAGTGGGTTGCCATTTCCTTCTCCAATGCATCAAAGCGAAAAGTGAAAGTGAAGTCGCTCAGTCATGTTCCACTCTTCTGTATACATATGTATATTTCATCTATTTTTGCCTCTCCTTATAAAAATGAAATTCCTTAAAAAATGTCAGCCATGACCCTGGTGCATGAAGAAAAAGTGCTCTAAAAGGAAGCAAAAGCAAACCCATAATAACTGGAATTGTCAAAAGAACACAGAAGTTCCTCTGAAAGGGAGCCATATGGCCAAAACTGGAAAAATATGAGCAATAAAGTAAGATTGGATTAATACCCAAAGTATAGAGAAAATAAAACAAATATCCTTGAGTCCATATTAACATAAGTAAATTATTGAGTAAGTCAGTAAATGAGGAAGAAGAGACAAATCTGCAGAGAAGAATTCCAAATAATTTGTGCAGTTGTCTGTCCTTGAGGAGGCAGAGAAAAACTCCACAGCTTGAGTCTAAACTGTTTTAGTGACTTTCATCCAAAGGGTATGGAAAGAGAGAGAGAGAGAGAGAAAAAAAAGAGTAGATTTTATTGGTGAACCTGAAAATACTACCTCAGTCCCTTGATTAAGGTCAACAACACAGTAAGCCATGTTGACACTATGGAACCTTGATTTGGTGTCATCAGAATGGTACCTTATCTCCATAGTCTTTCTCCTCAAAAACATAAACCCATGATAATCATAAGAAAAATATCAGACCAGTCCAAATCATTCTACAAAATACTTGATCAGTACTCTTGAAAACTGTCAAAGTCATAAAAAATGAGTACCTGAGAAACTACCACATCCAGGAAGACCTTAAGAAGATATGATGAGTAATGTATTTAATATAGTATCCCATATGGGATCCTCAAACAAAAGAAGGATGTTAGTAAAAACTAAGTAAGTCTGAATAAAATGTGAACTTTAATTAATATGAATATATCAATATGGAATCATTAATTGTGACAAATGTAACTTACAAAATGTGATATATCAATAATAGTAGAAACTAACTGAATATGAGGTATATGGAAACTCATCTTTAAAGTTCTTCTGAAAATCTAAAACTATTCTAAAGTAAACAGCCTATATTGAATACAAAATTTTAGTTACATTATATAAAATAGCAATCTTGAGGATGTTCGCTATTGCCTAACATTCTCCTTTATACTGGTCAAGTACTCTTATGGTAGTCTCTTCAAATATACTTCATTTATTTTTCTTACAAATAAAAAATGACAATTCAACATTAACTATTATCACCATTGGTTCACTTCATGTTTTTCCCACTTCATGCACAGGGCATTTATGTTTTCATACTTCTTTAAACTTCTGGGATAATATTATTGCATTGGGGGCTTACTACATAATTCCTACATTCTTATATTACTGTTACCGTAGCCACTGAAATCTAGCAGCTTTCTAAACTGTGTTACTTTTTAAGTAATTTAACAGGTAAAATAAAGGAGAGGCATATTTAAGGATAATTTTTATACTTCAATTCTTTAAACAATCAGGTAAGGGAAAAGATATAAAAGTCAAATACTCACTAAACACACTTTTCTAAAAATATTTTCAGCGGTTTAAAACCCTAGAATCATGTTTTAATAAAGTGGTTATTTTGAATGTATAAATACATATCATGAATATTCAGAATGTAGCCAGTTTATAAATCTCCTTCTTAGGTCAAATGCCTTTACCAACTATAATTTTACATACATGAGATAGGACATTTTTTACTTTAACACCACATGCATATTCATGTACTATATGTTAGCACCTCTAAAATGCCTTTCATATACCAGTCATTTGAACACATTGTTTTAGAAGTTGCATCATGGTGTTTCATGGCAAACAGTTTTATTTTGTTTTATTTATACAAAAATGTATTTATAATTAACCAGTTTATTACATTTTTCCACATGTTATAAAATTAGTGGAAAAACAGGAAAACAAAATTGCTGATTTTTACAATACTATAATTGGGCTTTCCAGGTGGCACTAGTGGTAAAGAACCCACCTGCCAAAGCAAGAGAGGTAACAGATGCAGATTCGATCCCTGGGTTGGTAAGAGCCCCAGGAGAAGGGCATGGCAACCCGCTCAAGTTTCTTGCCTGGAGAATCCCATGGACAGAGTGGGATTCCCTGTTGAGCACTACTGAAGTGACTTACCACACACACATCACACAATACTATAATTAAGATAGATAAAATTATTCTATATGACAAAGCAGTGAATCTTCTCGTCTCAGTTGGATGTTCATTAAAATTAAGTTGTGTAAACAGTGTCTTAAAGGATAAGAAAAAAAATACCTGAAACAGTATTGTAGAGAATTTCTAAAAGAGGAACTATTGTTGTGAGGACAAAAACAAAATTAAAGCAACAGTTTTTCTTCTGAGTCAAATGCAAAGAGAACTTAATAAGGACATAAAGCTGTTGAAAAAGATTGCTCTTTAATTAAGAGAAGAAAGTTGCTGTTCAATTTCCTTCTTATCAACTATTGGATATGCATAATAAAATATATCTTGTGTGCTTTCTGATGATTACCCTATAAAATCTCCTTAAACATCACTGTATGCAAGACTTTTAAAATTTATTATGTTCTTCAAAAAAAAAAAAAAGCTCAGTTTCAAATTGACTGAAAGAATTAAAATTTGATATAAAATTTATTATCTAAAAGTATCATTTTATTAATTATATTTAATGTTTTATTTGTACTTCACATGTTTTAAAAATTGAAATTCAGGGAACTTTTTTAAATCTAAAAGCACATATTACAATTGAAAATATTTTATTATTGTATTTTATTTTTTTTTTAATTTTTATTTTTACTTTATTTTACTTTACAATACCGTATTGGTTTTGCCATACATTGACATGAATCCACCACGGGTGTACATGCGATCCCAAACAATAAAAATTTAAAGACATTATTTTATAACATATATGTTTCAAATATGACATGAAATTTATACACTGAGTTTTTTCTTGGAAGGTTGCTGTATGTCTCTATGGTACACCTATGGCTGATTCATGTCAACATATGGCAAAAACTACTACAATATTGTAAAGTAATTAGCCTCCAATTAAAATAAATTAATTAATTTTAAAATGAGATGTGTGTAGTTGCAGAAGTCAGTAAATTATAATATTCTTATTTTTCTCATCTATAGAATGGAGTTATAATAACAACTGAAATACTGCAAATAATGTATTCAGCACAATATCAGTTCAGTTCAGTCGCTCAGTCATGTCCGACTCTTTGTGACCCCGTGAATCCTAGCACGCCAGACCTCCCTGTCCATCACCAACTCCCGGAGTTCACTCAGACTCACGTCCATCGACTCAATGATGCCATCCAGCCATCTCATCCTCTGTCGTTCCCTTCTCCTCCTGCCCCCAATTCCTCCCAGCATCAAAGTCTTTTTCAATGAGTCAACTCTTCACATGAGTTGGCCAAAGTACTGGAGTTTCAGCTTTAGCATCATTCCTTCCAAAGAAATCCCAGGACTGATCTCCTTCAGAATGGACTGGTTGGATCTCCTTGCAGGCCAAGGGACTCTCAAGAGTCTTCTCCAACACCACAGTTCAAAAGCATCAATTCTTCGGTGCTCAGCTTTCTTCACAGTCCAACTCTCACAGCCATACATGACTACTGGAAAAACCATAGGTTTGACTAGACGGACCTTAGTCGGCAAAGTAATGTCTCTGCTTTTGAATATGCTATCTAGGTTGGTCATAACTTTTCTTCCAAGCAGTAAGCGTCTTTTAATTTCATGGCTGCAATCACCATCTACAGTTATTTTGGAGCCCCAAAAAATAAAGTCAGCCGCTGTTTCCACTGTTTCCCCGTCTATTTCCCACAAAGTGATGGGACCAGATGCCATGATCTTCGTTTTCTGAATGTTGAGCTTTAAGCCAACTTTTTCACTCTCCTCTTTCACTTTCATCAAGAGGCTTTTTCATTCCTCTTCACTTTCTGCCATAGGGTGGTGTCTCTGCATATCTGAGGTTATTGATATTTCTCCCGACAATCTTGATTCCAGCTTGTGTTTCTTCCAGTCCAGCGTTTTTCATGATGTACTCTGCATAGAAAGTAAATAAGCAGGGTGACAATATACAGCCTTGACGTACTCCTTTTCCTATTTGGAACCAGTCTGTTGTTCCAAGGAACACAATATCGGTTATAGATAAATGGTCTACTATTGAAATCTTTCAAGAATGTATCTACTTCATTTAAGTAGAAAGTTCAAGTAAATTTACTGTGGTTACATTTGTGGGATTCAATTGAAGTACTTTAAATATCTTATTAACCACTCCCTGTAAAGTTATCCACCCCCATCCTGTAAAGAGGTAGTCATTGTCTTCTCTTCTTTTCTTGGCAACATTTAGAACTCATTTCCACAAATCCAATACCTCCATTTCTAGTTGCTCTTCATAATAGTTTCCTTTGGCTCAAGTATCACAGCATTCCATGGTTACATAATGTGTCTTAGTAACAGTACTGTCTTCCAAAGTGAATAGATTCTCAGTCCCTAACACCATGGGCTGTGATATATTGGACAAATGAATGAAATACATAACTACTGAATAAATGATTGTTCTACTTATTAACCTTGATTATCTTGTTGATCTCCATGCTTCCAGAGGTTTAGCCATGAAAAATATACAGTACTACTAAATCTTACCAAAGTAAATAAAAACTATCTAAAAGATGTGATGATTCATCAAGAGAAAAGCATATTTTTTCCTTTGTTTATTTCTTTAAAAAAGTAATGTTTTAGTAGGGCTAGTATTCTTTGAGACTGAAAGTTAAAGATTATGGTGTGGGAAGCAAAATGAGTAATGTGTCGAACTAAAAGATGGTGTAACTTCCATTCAAATATGTATCTATGGTTCAGTTCAGTTAAGTTGCTTAGTCGTGTCTGACTCTTTGCAACCCCATTAACTGCAGCACGCCAGCCCTCCCTGTCCATCACCAACTGCCGGAGTCCACCCAAACCCATGTCCATCGAGTCGGTAATGCCATACAGCCATCTCATCACCTGCTGTCCCATTCTCCCCCTGCCTTCAATCTTTCCCAACATCAGTGTCTTTTCAAATGAGTCAGCTCTTCACATTAGGTGGCCAAAGTATTGGAGTTTCAGCTTCAACATCAGTCCTTCCAGTGAACAGCCAGGACTAATCTCCTTTAGGATGGACTTGTTGGATCTCCTTACAGTCTAAGGGACTCTCAAGAGTCTTCTCCAACACCACAGTTCAAAATCATCAATTCTTCAGCGCTCAGCTTCTTTATAGTACAACTCTCGCATCCACACATTACTGGAAAAACCATAGCTTTGACTATATGGACCTTTGTTGGCAAAGAAATGCCTCTTCATTTTAAAATGCTAAGTTGGCCACAGCTTTTCTTCCAAGGAGCAAGCATCTTTAATTTCATGGCTGCAATCACCATCTGCAGTGATTTTGGAGCCCAAGAAAATAAAGTCTGTCACTCTTTCCATTGTTTCCCCATCTATTTGTCATGAAGTGATAAGCAGAGACATTACTTTGCCAACAAAGGTCCATCTAGTCAAGGCTATGGTTTTTCCAGTGCTCATGTATGGATGTGAGAGTTGGACTGTGAAGAAAGCTGAGTACCCAAGAACTGATGCTTTTGAGCTGTGGTGTTGGAGAAAACTCTTGAGAGTCCCTTGGACTGCAAGGAGATCCAACCAGTCCTAGGTGAGATCAGTCCTGGGTGTTCTTTGGAAGGAATGATGCTAAAGCTGACACTCCAGTACTTTGGCCACCTCATGTGAAGAGTTGACTCAGAAAGATTCTGATGCTTGGAGGGATTGGGGGCAGGAGGAGAAGGGGATGACAGAGGATGAGATGGCTGGATGGCATCACTGACTTGATGGACATGAGTTTGAGTGAACTCTGGGAGTTGGTGATGGACAGGGAGGCCTAAGGTGCTGCAATTTATGGGGTCACAACGAGTCAGACATGACTGAGCGACTGAACTGAACTGAACTGATGGGACCAGATGCAGTGATCTTAGTCTTGTGAATGTTGAGCTTTAAGCCAACTTTTTCACTCTCCTCTTTCACTTTCATCAAGAGGCTCTTTAGTTCTTCTTCACTTTCTGCCATAAGGTTGGTGTCATCTATATATCTGAGGTTATTGATATTTCTCCTGGCAATCTGGATTCCAGCTTGTGCTTCCTCCAGCCCAGCATTTTTCATGATGTACTTTGCATATGCATTTAATATATGAAAATAAGTTTTCTGATCTGGAGTATGAAATGTAAAATTGATGAAATATAAACATCCTTAGTAAAATCAAAGAGATCACCATTAACTGAAAATTCTAATTAATGCAGAATATTTACAAAATTAGTTTTTAAATAATGAGAGGCTATATGAACTTATATATGATTTTGTTTAATGCTTCTCAGTTTTATTTTACTTAGCTATAAAAGTTCAATAGAAAAATATTAAAATGGCTGATTAAAATATCAAAAAGCTTTGTGCATTTGTTTCCCTTTTTTTCTTATGTTTTTCTTTTTTAATGCTGTCAAATTCCCAATTTTGGTTTAGAATGCAACAATTGCTAGATGAGCAATACTGAAAGAAGTATAATGAGGTAGAAGTAATAGATAGGTGAATTTTATTATGTTAGATGGTTACTATCCTGGTTCTATCTGCACAACAAGTAGAAGAACAATACCTGTCATTTTCCAGGTTATATTGAGGCAGACTTTGCAAAGACAGAGGGTTGAGGTAGTTTGACGGTAAGCATTTTAAAATGTTTTATTTGTTTATTTACTCATTGTAGTAGAGTTGATTTCCAAAATATAGCTGATTTACAAAATTTTAGTTTCAGGTACCCAACATAGTGATTCAGTACTTTTATAGATTATATTTTCTTTAAATTTATTATAAAATATCAGCTATATTCTCTGTGCTATACAATATATACTTGTAGCTTATTTATTTTATACATTGTGGTTTGTATAAAATACAAAAGCATTGTTTGAAAGCATTCCAGAGTTTCTTTAAACCATGACATGGACTTTAAAGCCCTATAGTTAATTAGTTAAGTCGCTCAGTCGTGTCCGACTCTTTGGGACCCCGTGGACTGTAGCCCACCAGGCTCCTCCACCCATGGGATTGTCCAGGCAAGAATACTGGAGTGGGTTGTCATTTCCTTCTCCAGAGGATCTTCCTGACCTAGGGATCAAACCCAGGTCTCCCACATTAGAGGCAGACGCTTTAACCTCTGAGCCAGCCCTATGTCATGGTTTAAATTCTCCAGTAGGACACTAAAGGACTTGCTGGCAGTGGTTATGGCCATCATCTGTGTTACTCTGATTCTAATCTTGATCCTGATCCTGCTTACCCTGAGGAAGGTATTCAAGGCCTTCCAGCTGAGCTGCTCTCTAGGCGGATTGAAAACACATTGAAGTGGGCCCTAGGCAGGCCAGACGTCAAGGAAATACAGCCAGTGGCCAGAGCAATGGAAGGACTATCTTCTGATGGGAGATTGATGGGAGTGTCCCAGTCCACCACATACCCCTACCTTGCCCCTTCCTCCTTCCCACTCCTCACTAGTAACCACTGGTTTGTTCTCTGTGTGAAATCATTTCTGTTTTTCTACACTCAAGTGATAACATACACTGCTTGACTTTCTCTGACTTATTTCACTAAGCATAATACCTTTCAGCTCCATCCATGTTATTGCAAGTGGCAAAATTCCATTCCTTTTTATGGCCAAGGAATATTCCATGTGTGCGTGTGCGTGTGCGTGTGTGTGTGTGTGTATTATAGTCAGAGTTCATTAACATAACAAGCTATTTTTTAGAGAATGTTAGAAGACAAACAGGTTTCTAACAAAACTGTTCCACCTAATTTCATAGAGACAGAGTAAGTTAAAATGAGAAGACAGAGAAATTTATTTCAAATGAAATAACTAGGAAAAATAATTAATTTTGGACATTGACTCATTGTTAATATCCAATTATTTTCAATGTGATACACATATTAGAAATGTTTACTGAAACAAAGCAAAAATTATTCTATATATAAAGAATAAAGCATTCCAAATATGAATTCACGTTATAAATCTGTATGTAAGATGTGATATATTCTGCTTTAAATATTCATGCATAGATATTGGACATCTTTAAAATACAATATGGTTACCTACAAAGGAAAGAAATAGAATGTGTTTAATTTTCATGTCTGTTTGTACCTTTTATATAATAAATATACATTACTTTGAATTAAGAAAAATCATTTTTAAATAAAATTTGCTTCATTATCTATAATTGTTATCTGAATATTTGAAGTTTGTTAAACATAGAAAAAGTATAAAGATGATTAATAGATTCTACTTTGTTGACATTGTACTGTTTTAATCCTGCCATGTCTGATTCTACTGCTTAAAAGCATTTCAGAGTTGCTTGGCACAAAATAATTTACAGCATGAAAAAAGTCTCATTCCTCACTTATACACTGTATTTTTTGTGGATTTTATTTTTAAAGTAATAGATAAATAGCTATTAATAACAGAGAAAACAAGATACTCCTATTACCTGCTCATTTCATGAAAGTTCACAAAATTATGATGTTGTCAAAGACAAGTATTATGAGAATGCAAGTTGAAGAAATCTAAGTATCCATTTTTATCATGCAAAAGTTATTTGCAGCCACAATTCATTATAAAACCTGCTACAACTATCCAACCATATGTGTTAAGATATATGTTTCAAATGGGCGGCAAAAACTAATAGTAATGTAAAATTCAGGAATATGGAGAAATTTTCTATTACTAGCTTTGCCATCAACAAAACACACAACCTGTACTCCAGTTTCCCATTTTCAACTTATTTGCAATAGAATATCAAATGCTAAATGAGTAAGATGTTATAAATTATTTCAATTTGTACAATCCTATATAGTTAGAAACAGTATGCTTCTTGATATCACCGTAAATTATGAAATTCTTATATAATAACATTATGGTTTTTATTGTAATATATTAGATTGTCTTTTTCTAATTGAAAACTAACAGACGTACAGACTCATTCTCCTGATACTTGCTATCCTCATCAATACGTGTTACAAAATTGCTTGATTATATTTAAACAAGCAGCACATAAGTACTATTTATCAATATTTATCAGGATATTAAGTATTCAGAATCCATCCTTATGTATTTATATCCAAGCTGTTTGATCTGTTAACATTTCAGGTTGATTCATGAATTCTCCAGAAGATCTAGATGTTTTTACTATTCAAGTGTTGAAACATTGGTTTAAAAAGCTGTTTGCTAAGGTCAAAAGTAGGCACCATCTGTATAGGAAAGAAAAAATTTCCTTGTTCACTTTGTTTCTGTGATGACCTCTGGAAATGAGATTGAATCTGTGAAGTATATAAGTATGAAGTGTACTGTAACTTTCTTTTTCTTTTAAAATAAAGAAACTTCAATAAAATGTCAAGAATTATAAATTTAATTTAAAGAAATGAAAGATCCTTTAAAAGGACACTGAAAGAGTTTTGCTTCTATAAACCAAATGAAAATGTCTACTTCTCAAACAGCAGGCCTATAACTCATATTTTAAAACCCTTAAAAAATGTTCTTTTTTAAAAAAAATAAATTTATTTATTTTAATTGGGGGTTAATTACTTTACAATATTGTCTTTACAATAATCATATGACAAGCATTATTTTTTCTATTTTGAGGATGAGGAAATCTGAGGCTTAAAGACTTTAAGAAACATACCAGGAATGACACAGCTACAAAATTCAGGTTTATTTCATCCCAAAAGCCACATCCACTTTAAAGACACATTTCATCATTCTATGTAATATTTACATTGATAGGACTTCAATATAAAGAGGTATTTTTCAGCAATTGTTTACCAATTGTTTACCACAGGTATCAGTTGAGTAACTCTACTGGATCTCTATCACTGTAATTAGATTAAAACAACTTCGAGATTTTTGTTACTAGAAGTGATAATATATGGCATTATCATATGTAGGATTGTAAATAGAGAATGGAAATGATTAATCCTGAACAAGTTGGTATGGAAAAATAAGGGGCTATACTTAGCTGCTGAAACATCCTTAAAAGTGAAACAAAGAATGACACAGCTACAAAATTCAGGTTTATTTCACTCCAAAGCCACATCCGCTTTTAACCACATTCCTGGTTAAAAAAAAAAAAAAAAAGAACTTTGGAGGGGAAAATTAGAAACATATTTAATATTCCTAGCATGTTCATAAGTTATTTTGATCAGTTGACCTAAGTTACATCCTGTGCAACTAAGAATAGCATCATTTCTGGATAAAAGTGGTAATAGAACAACTTGTTATCAAAATTAAAATACATAACAAGAACAAGAAAATGTTTTGTCTTTTTTTCTTACTGTCAAAGGTTTATCAATGAAGATTCTCAATATATCTAACATGGTATAAAACAAAAAGAACCAGATTTTATCTCAAATTGCAATTACTAAGTTGATGTTTGGGCTTCCCTGGTGGCTCAGCAATAAAAATTTTTCCTTCAATGCAGGAGACCTGGGTGCAATCCCTGGATCGGGAAGATTCCCTGGAGGAGGGTATGGCAACCCACTCTAGTACTCTTGCCTAGAGAATCCCATGAATAGAGGAGCCTGGCAGGCTGGGGTCCATAGGGTCGCTGAAGTGACTAAGCAGCAGCAGTAGCATCAAGGTGATGTTTACCATGAACCTATTATATTTAAAATATTAAATACTAAAACTGGACATGGAACAACAGACTGGTTCCAAATAGGAAAAAGAGTATGTGAAGGCTGTACATTGTCACCCTGCTTATTTAACTTGTATGCAGAGTACATCATGAGAAACGCTGGGCTGGAAGAAGCACAAGCTGGAATCAAGATTGCCAGGAGAAATATCAATAACCTCAGATATGCAGATGACACCACCCTTATGGCAGAAACTGAAGAGGAACTAAAAAGCCTCTTGATGAAAGTGAAAGAGGAGAGTGAAAAAGCTGACTTAAAGCTCAACATTCAGAAAACGAAGATCATGGCAAATAGATCGGGAAACAGTGTCACACTTTACTTTTTTGGGCTCCAAAATCACTGCAGATGGTGACTGCAACCATGAAATTAAAAGATGCTTACTCCTTGGAAGAAAAGTTATGACCAACCTAGATCAGTTCAGTTCAGTTCAGTTGCTCAGTCGTGTCCGACTCTTTGCGACCCCATGAATCGCAGCACGCCAGGCCTGCCTGTTCATCACCAACTCCTGGAGTTCACTCAGACTCATGTCCATCGAGTCAGTAATGCCATCCAGCCATCTCATCCTCTGTCGTCCCCTTCTCCTCCTGTCCCCAATTCCTCCCAGCATCAGAGTCTTTTCCAATGAGTCAGTTCTTCTCATGAGGTGGCCAAAGTACTGGAGTTTCAGCTTCAGCATCAGTCCTTTCAATGAATATTCAGGATTGGTTTCCTTTAGATTGACTGATTGGATCTCCTTGCAGTCCAAGGGATTCTCAAGAGTCTTCTCCAACACCACAGTTCAAAAGCATCAATTCTTCAGCGCTCAGCCTTCTTCACCGTCCAACTCTCACAGCCATACATGACCACTGGAAAAACCATAGGTTTGACTAGACGGACCTTAGTCGGCAAAGTAATGCCTCTGCCTTTGAATACGCTATCAAGGTTGGTCATAACTTTTCTTCCAAGCAGTAAGTGTCTTTTAATTTCATGGATGCAGTCACCATCTACAGTGATTTTGGAGCCCCCAAAAATAAAGTCAGCCACTGTTTCCACTGTTTCCCCATCTATTTTCCATGAAGTGATGGGACCGGATGCCATGATCTTCGTTTTCTGAATGTTGAGCTTTAAGCCAACTTTTGCACTCTCCTCTTTCACTTTCATCAAGAGGCTTTATAGTTCCTCTTCACTTTCTGCCATAACTGTAGTGTCATCTGCATATCTGAGGTTATTGATATTTCTCCCGGGAATCTTGATTCCAGCTTGTGTTTCTTCCAGCCCAGCGTTTCTCATGATGTACTCTGCATAGAAGGTAAATAAGCAGGGTGACAATATACAGCCTTGACATACTCCTTTTCCTATTTGGAACCAGTCTGTTGTTCCATGTCCAGTTCTAACTGTTGCTTCCTGACCTGCATACAGATTTCTCAAAAGGCACGTCAGGTGGTCTGGTATTCCCATCTCTTTCAGAATTTTTCACAGTTTATTGTGATCCACACAGTCAAAGGCTTTGGCATAGTCAATAAAGCAGAAATAGATGTTTTCCTGGAACTCTCTTGCTTTTTCCATGATCCAGCAGATGTTGGCAATTTGATCTCTGGTTCCTCTGCCTTTCCTAAAACCAGCTTGAACATCAGGAAGTTCACAGTTCGAATATTGTTGAAGCCTGGCTTGGAGAATTTAGAGTATTACTTTACTAGCGTATGAGTAGAGTGCAGTTGTGCAGTGGTTTGAGCATTCTTTGCCATTGCCTTTCTTTGGGATTGGAATGAAAACTGACCGTTTCCAGTCCTCTGGCCACTGCTGAGTTTTCCAAATTTGCTGGCATATTGAGTGTAGCACTGTCACAGCATCATCTTTCAGGATTTGAAACAGCTCCATTGGAATTCCATCACCTCCACTAGCTTTGTTCGTAGTGATGCTTTCTAAGGCCCACTTGACTTCACATTCCAGGATGTCTGGCTCTAGATGAATGATCACACCATCGTGATTATCCGGGTCATGAAGATCGTTTTTGTACAGTTCTTCTGTGTATTCTTGCCACCTCTTCTTAATATCTTCTGCTTCTGTTAGGTCCATACCATTTCTGTCCTTTATCGAGCCTATCTTTGCATGAAATATTCCCTTGGTATCTCTAATTTTCTTGAAGAGATCTCTAGTCTTTCCCATTCTGTTCTTTTCCTCGACTTCTTTGCATTGATCACTGAGGAAGGCTTTCTTATCTCTCCTTGGTATTCTTTGGAACTCTGCATTGAGATGGGTGTATCCTTCCTTTTCTCCTTTGCTTTTCTCTTCTCTTCTTTTCACAGCTCTTTGTAAGGCCTTCCCAGACAGCCATTTTGCTTTTTTGCATTTCTTTTCCATGGGGATGGTCTTGATCCCTGTCCCCGGTACAATGTCATGAACCTCCATCCATAGTTCATCAGGCACTCTATCATATCTAGGCCCTTCAATCTATTTCTCACTTCCACTGTATAATCATAAGGGATTTGATTGAGGTCATACCTGAATGGTCTAGTGGTTTTCCCTACTTTCTTCAATTTAAGTCTGAATTTGGCAATAAAGAGTTCATGATCTGAGCCACAGTCAGCTTCTGGTCTTGTTTTTGCTGACTGTATAGAGCTTCTCCATTTTTGGCTGCAAAGAATATAATCAATCTGATTTCAGTGTTGACCATCTGCTGATGTTCATGTGTAGAGTATTCTCTTGTGTTGTTGGAAGAGGGTGTTTGCTATGACCAGTGAATTATCTTGGCAAAACTCTATTAGTCTTTGCCCTGCTTCATTCCACATTGCAAGGCCAAATTTGTCTGTTACTCCAGGTGTTTCTTGAGTTCCTACTTTTGCATTCCAGTACCCTATCATGAAAAGGACATCTTTTTTGGGTGTTCGTTCTACACGGTCTTGTAGGTCTTCATAGAACCGTTCAACTTCAGCTTCTTCAGCATTGCTGGTTGGGACATAGATTTGGATTACGGTGATATTGAATGGTTTGCCTTGGAAATGAACAGAGATTATTCTGTCATTTTTGAGACTGCATCTAAGTACTGCATTTCAGACTCTTTTGTTGACCATGAAGGCTACTCCATTTCTTCTGAGGGATTCCTGCCCACAGTAGTAGATATAATGGTCATCTGAGTTAAATTCACCCATTCCAGTCCATTTTAGTTCGTTGATTCCTAGATAACATATTCAAAAGCAGAGACATTACTTTGTCATCAAAGGTCCGTCTAGTCAAGGCTATAGTTTTTCCAGTGGTCATGTATGCATGTGATAGTTGGACTGTGAAGAAGGATGAGCGCCAAAGAATTGATGCTTTTGAACTGTGGTGTTGGAGAAAACTCTTGAGAGTCCCTTGGACTGCAAGGAGATCCAACCAGTCCACCCTAAAGGAGTGGGTGTTCATTGGAAGGACTGATGCTGAGGCTGAAACTCCAATACTTTGGCCACTTCATGCGAAGAGTTGACTCATTGGAAAAGACCTTGATGCTGGGAGGGATTGGGGGCAGGAAGAGAAGGTGACAACAGAGGATGAGATGGCTGGATAGCATCACCGACTCGATGCACATGAGTTTGGGTGAACTCTGGGAGTTGGTGATGGACAGGGAGGCCTGGCGTGCTGCGATTCATGGGGTCGCAAAGAGTCAGACACGACTGAGTGACTGAACTAACTAACCAACTAACCACTATCTATGTAAACTATCTATGTATTCCTGAAATAGTATGTTTCTCTCTGGAATTCATGCTATTTCTGAAGATCAAATACATGTGGTTTCAAAGATACAAAAAGGAGTAAAAAATTAAAAATACAAAAGTTATCCACATGAGAAGACTTCTCATTTTTCGTACTCTGTCTTTCTCAGAAGATAATCTGATTCTTTCTTTTAAAATGTATACACATTGCTCAGAAATTCTTGAACTTAGAGAGTTTCTAGTAATATTTTCCTAATAACAGTTCATTTTAATAAGATTTAATTCTATTTACATGATGATTCTCTTTTTGACAGTATCTATGGTTTACTTAGTGAAAAGGAATCAATCCCAAAAGTGAGTGGTAACCTCAAAAATCCTGGGTGCCTTTAACTATCCTGTTTAAAGCCATTACTTACAGTGTGTGTACAGATCTGTCTTGAACATATTTATATTATTTTTCTGTCCTTCTTACAATTTTATGCTTCATTACCAGTTATATAAAGTAGCAGTCCCTTCATGTGTTTTCCAGACTTCTAGGGATACCCTCCATTTCTGGTCCTAGACTGGGGTCTGTGATCCAGAATTTCTCTGAGAAGAGTTGTTGAAATATTTTTTGACTTCAAAGTCTTAGCTTTCATTATTACCAACTGATGATTTCTAAAATTTTTATTCTTTCTTTAGAAGCAACTTGATGCTTCTGATCAACTCAATTATACATCAGAAGTAGTTGCTTAATGTGTGTATTTAAATTCCTATCATCTTGAATATATTCATTCTATACACATTAGGTTGCAAGAATCTTAACTGACTTAAACAAGAATGTGACCCCATTTATTGATTTCAGGAGAGTTTGCTTGTTCTAGAGCACCTCATTTCCCTTGATTAATAGACACAGATAAAAAGGGATGCAATTATTCATAGAGTTATGAATTAGTATGTTTAGAGGTTGGAAAAAGGAGGACCTATATAGGGCCTGGGAAAGAATGTAGTTTGGCTGTAAAACAGAATACAGAAAAATAAATAGAGTGAGATGAATTTGAAAAGCTAGCTTTTTATTTAGAATAATAGAATGGCAAACTAGAGTTAAGTGCTTTTAAAGTTCAGCCAAATTCATTGTACTGAACATGGAGACTGATGTCAGCAAACCTTTTCCAAAGAGAAGACTTTTGAGGAAACAATAATCATTCATGAAATAGTTAGTAATTGAGCTCTGTTGGAAGTAGGCATTAAAATAAAGTTCAAGAAAAATGGAAGTTTATTTTATTACTGAATAGTTAGAATGGGTTCAAAATTAGGAAAGGAGTATGTCAAGGATGTATATTGTCATCCTGCTTACTTAACTTATATGCAGAGTACACCATGTGAAATACCGGGCTCCATGAAGTTCAAGCTGGAATCAAGACTTCCAGGAGAAATATCAATAACCTCAGATATGCAGATGACACCACCCTTGTGGCAGAAAGCAAAGAGGAACTAAAAAGCCTCTTGATGAAGGTGAAAGAGGAGAGTGAAAAATCTGGTTTAAAACTCAGCATTTAAAAAACTAAGGTTGTGGCATCCGGTCCCATCACTTCATGGCAAATAGATGGGGAAACAATGGAAACAGTGACAGACTTTCTTTTCTTGGGCTCCAAAGTCACTGCAGATGGTGACTGCAGCCATGAAATTAAAAGACGCTTGCTCCTTGGAAGAAAAGCTATGACAAACCTAGACTGCATGTTAGAAAGCAAAGACATTACTCTGCCTGTTTAGTCAAAGCTCTGGTTTTTCCAGTAGTCATGTATGGATGTGAGAGTTGGACCATAAAAAAAGCTGAACGCAGAAGAATTCATGCTTTTGAACTGTGGTGTTGGAGAAGATTTTTGAGATTCACTTGGACAGCAAGGAGATCAAACCAGTCAATCCTAAAGAAAATCAGTGCTGAGTATTCACTGGAAGGACTGATGCTGAAGGTGAAGCTCTGATACTTTGGCCACCTGATGCGAAGAGCTGAATCATTTGAAAAGACCCTGATGCTGGGAAAGATTGAAGGCAGGAAGAGAAGGGAGCAGCAGAGGATGAAATGGTTGGATGGCATCACCGACTCAATGAACATGAATTTGAGCATATCACCAGGGATGGTGAAGGGCAAGGAAGCCTGGCATGCTGCAGTCCATGGGTTTGCAGAAAATTGGACACGACTTAGTGCCTGAAAAATAACAATAACAATAAAATTTCTGTGTGTTGATGTCAGAAACTTTTTCTTTACTGAGTAAAATTCTGTTCTAGGTAATATGCATAATGATGGAGTAAATTTCAAGAAATTTTATGTGATCTAGCTATCTATCTATTATCTATCCATCTCTCTATCTACATTTTTCTTTAAAATTTCTTCTCCCTGAAAGACTTTTACATTCTATTTAAGTGACCTGTTTAATGACCTAAGGAAAGAAGAATTCTCTTTCTTGTCATAATAGGATATTGGTTTATTTGTATGTATTTAACTACGCAAACTCTCACATAATCAAAGTTGCTTGTAATCCGCTAGATGTAATCATGTGTTATATATCTCAATTAATCTTGCAGGCTGTGGCTAATCACATTCCCACCAGGAAGGATCACACAACTCACAGAGTCAGGATTATTAAAATCCATATTTCATGTTAACAGCCATGTGGATGAGATTAGTTCCTAAGTAGTAATGCACCTGCCATAAATTCCTCCTTACTGTTATCTCCTGAAATACTGTGCTGTCAGAAGATGAACACTACATGATGTGCACTCAGAGTCTGTTTTTTTTCTTTTTTTAGTATTGATCAAATGAAATTTATCTTAATCCCTCACTGATTTTAAATGCTCCATAGAACATAAAGATACTTAAGCCCTCTTTGTGAAATGTGGTAAAAACCAAAGTGATCAGTTTTTCTTGTTGTTGTTGTTTTTTCCATAGAGCAAAAGTGTTTTCACTTTAACTTTTTTGTACTAAATGAACTGAAGCAAAACTCATAAGTATTACAACTTAAAAACTATTCCTCATTTGAGTACCTCATTAATTTTCCTTTCAAGTTTAAAAATTAAAAACTCCTAAATATCCTACATATTTATTTGTGCATGAATTTCAAATTCAAATGAAATACAGTCGAGTGAAAGTATAATGAACAAAAAATCACAATGCCTAGGTCTGAGCCCTGATTCAGTTATTGATTGAATAATTTAGACCTAATCACAGTCTCCCTCTTTTTCAAAAGACTGGTGTAAAATTTACATTCAGATTTGTTGTCTTCTTCAATCTTAAAGCTAATCATTTGGAAGAAAATGAAAAATCAAGCTTAGGCTTATTAATCTGAGTTTGAAATATGACTATATGAGAGATATCAGGAAATAGTCTCCTCAGTAAAACTTACACTATCCCTCATAATCCCTCAGAAATCTTATCTAAAATATTCTGTATAATAGTATTTATTTGGTGAACATTAAAGAAAATTTTAGAAATGTCCTCACTTGGGCCAAAATGGAAAACTTATTACTTTCATCATTTCTAATAAAATAATGATGTATATAAGTACTTTAAAAGATATAAAGCACTTTTGTGAGCCATTTTTAAGAGAATCTTTGAAATGTGTGTCCTGCATAGGTCTAGAGCTATTATAGATATACTTGGTTTGGCACCAAATCTTTCTGTACCCTTGTTTAAAGAATTTTAAATATGGAAGTGAGCAACCTTCAGAGGGCAAACTTTAAAAGCTAGAGAATAAATTACGACCTAGACCACTGTACTTGATGAATAACTATAGAGAGATGTTCCCTATATTGCTATAAAATATACATTTTTCCTACTATATGAACTAAGGAGAAAATATTAAATATACAAGGAAATGGATATCACTTTATAACATAAAATGTTAGACCCTTAAAAAAAATAGATGTTAATCTTTGCTAGAGTTTTCACATACACATACATAGAGACTTCTTAAACAATTTTACCTCTTTAATAAGTTAAATGATCTAAATGCATGCATGTGACATTTGTATGACACATGCAAGCATATTCATACAACTTAGTGATGCCACAGTCAATCAATCAACATTTAACTAGAAGATTAAAAGACCAAAGTTAATGGAAATATAAAAGTTGACAAATGCATTGACTTTTCAATCTGTATGCATTGTTTATAATCAGATGCTTTCTAAACTCTGATTAGATACTAAAAAAAAAAAAAACTCTGATTTGTTATGACTTAAGCATTGCCAAGCAATCAAACATAACTAAACATTACATTATCCTTCATTTATCTTCTAAACTTGTTTTTCTTTCTCACACTTTGGTGAATGCATCTGTAATTGAAGGTGAAGAAACTGGTATCACAACTTCCCTGCTCCAATTGTCAACCACCATTCTTGCAATCAGTGGGGCAGACAAACTAGGGTCATATTGACTAATCTGTCTCTTTTATTCAAAGAATCACAAGTGCTGTCAAACCTGGGTTATCTCCTAAATTTTCTACAATACTTTACCTTTTTCTTTATACTATCCCTGTCCATTCCACACAGCTGAAAATTTACTCTCAATTGGAATAGGTAAAGACTCCTACTAATCTTTCTGTCTCTATTCCTTCCTTACTCAAATTCACAGTTCTCATGCTTCTAATGCTACTATCAGTGATGTTTTTCAAACAAAAAACTATTTTTGTCATTCTCTCACACTTTAAAACATTCAGTAGTTTCTAAATAACATGCAAATTACTTTTTAGCTATTCTTAATAGCTACACCAACCTAGACAGCATATTAAAATGCAGAGACATTACTTTGCCAACAAAGGTCCATCTAGTCAAAAGCTATGATTTTTCCAGTAGTCATGTATGGATGTGAGAGTTGGACCTTAAAGAACATTGAGTGCCGAAGAATTGATGCTTTTGAACTGTGGTGTTGGAGAAGACTCTTGAGAGTCCTTTGGACAGCAAGATCAAACCAATCAATCGTAAAGGAAATCAGTCTTGAACATTCATTGAAAGGACTGCAGCTGAAGCTGCAACTCCAATATTCTGGCCACCTGATGCAAAGTACTGACTCATTGGAAAAGACCCTGATGCTGGGAAAGATTGAAAGCAGGAGGAGAAGGGGATGACAGAGGATGAGATGGTGGGATGGCATCACCAACTCAATGGACATGGGTGTGAGCAAGCTCCAGAAGTTGATGATGGACAGGGAAGTCCAGGGGGTCAAAAAGAGTCGGACACGACTGAGTGACTGAACTAAACTGAATAGCTACATCATCCTCTTAGTTTAGTATCATACCTGTAACATACAAGTAATTATTTTGCATATTAGTGCATTTTTCTTTCTAAAATGTTCAATTTCCTCAGGCTTTTTAATCGAAATTATCTGAAGAAATTCTGATGTAGCTGCTATGGCATTTAGTAATCACAGGTCTGGATCACCTTTTGCATTGTTAAAAGCCGTATCTATTCTTCCTAATAGAACAAACACTTCTTCCTTTGGGGGGGGTCTTTTCAGATTCCACAGTATTTCAGAGTGGATCAGCAAATTGCTTCAGTTATTAATGATTGAAAGATCTAAGGCTGAAACTCTTGTCAACTTCACAACCTCTAGTCTTTTTGTAACTATACATTGTCAACCTGTGCCCAGAAAATGTATTTCAACCCAAAATTAGCATTTGGGCTAAATGGTAATGAAAGATCAGCCCCCTAGGTGTTCTAGAATTTTGATCTTCTCTCTGACCGCCCAAGTTTTGAAACTTATTCTAAAAAATTTTGCTTTTGCTCTGCTCTTTAGGAATATCTTATTGCTTCTTATTACTCCTCCTCTTAATGTTTTATTTTATTTTTCTTTGACACCTCTCTAATTTTAAAATCTAATTCAAAAAAATAAGATTACTGCTTTCTAAATTAGTCTTGTCAGTAGTTCATTTTTATAATCTCATACCTTTAACTTTTGGCAAAAAATACAGAAAGATAATACAGATACTGATGCTTTTTTCAACTTTTATGGAAAGAAATGTAGGAATGATTTGTAATATTGTAGAGAACATGTCAACTGAGATTTTTGATTAATAAATCAGGCTCGTTTACCTAGAGGTATTTGAATAAAAGGCGATAAGGTTTCATAGAATGAGCTCCATGCCCCTGGGTTTGATTCTCATCTTGCCAGACAATATGTTATCAAGATATACTTGGAAGAATTACTTAATCCTGGCCAAATATATTCTTCTGTGAATGTAAATGATATCTACTTTCAGTTGTGTTATTTGACAATATATGTGAAGCATCTTGTGCAATAGTAGATTCTTTAAACTCATAGTTATTATAATTTAGATGAAAGAAGAAATAAAGCTTAAGTTGCAATCTTCATCATTGCAATGATTTAAGTGTGATAACTTTTCATGAGCCTCTGGCAGAGCAAATCTAAGCCTTACTTGTAATGCAACAGTGCCCATGCATTACAGAAAGTGTATTGAATTAAAGTTAGTAGGTCTGTGTTTGAACTCAGGTCTACTTTTTTTTCTTTTTTGGCTGTTGTTATCGCTCCAAAATTCTCTTTATTTCTCTAAGCTTAAGGTATTAATTTTTCCATTAGGAAATTAATGATAATATATTCTCACAGAATTGTTGCCTAATTGGGCAATATTTTAATTAAAATAGGGCCAATACAAATTAACAGGTTTTTAATAGGCAAATTCTTTGGCATTGCCTTTCTTAGGGATTGGAATGAAAACTAACCTTTTCCAGTCCTGTGGCCACTGCTGAATTTCCCAAATTTGCTGGCATATTGAGTGCAGCACTTTCACAGCATCGTCTTTCAGGATTTGAAACAGCTCAACTGGAATTCCATCACCTCCACTAGCTTTGTTTGTAATGATGCTTTCTAAGGCCCACTTGTCTACACATTCCAGGATGTCTGGCTCTAGGTGAGTGATCACACCATCGTGATTATCTGGGTCATGAAGATCTTTTTTGTATAGTTCTTCTGTGTATTCTTGCCACCTCTTCTTAATATCATCTGCTTCTGTTAGGTCCATACCATTTCTGTCCTTTATCGATCCCATTTTTGCATGAAATGTTCCCTTGGCATCTAATTTTCTTGAAGAGACCTCTAGTCTTTCCCATTCTGTTGTTTTCCTCTATTTCTTTGCATTGATAGCTGAAGAAGGCTTTCTTATCTCTCCTTGCTATTCTTTGGAACTCTGCATTCAAATGAGAATATCTTTCCTTTTCTCCTTTGCTTTTCACTTCTCTTCTTTTCACAGCAAGTTTTTAGGCCTCCTCAGACAGCCATTTTGCTTTTTTGCATTTCTTTTCCATGGGGATGGTCTTGATCCCTGACTCCTGTACAATGTCAAGAACCTCCGTCCATAGTTCATCAGGCACTCTATCTATCAGATCTGGTCCCAAAGATCCATCTAATCAAGGCTATGGTTTTTCCAATGGTCATGTATGCATGTGAGAGTTGGACTGCGAAGAAAGCTGAGTGCCAAAGAGTTGATGCTTTTGAACTGTGGTGTTGGAGAAGACTCTTGAGAGTCCCTTGGACTGTAAGGAGAGCCAATGAGTCCATCCTAAAGGAGATCAGTCCTGGGTGTTCATTGGAAGGACTGATGCTCAAGCTGAAACTCCAATACTTAGGCCACCTCATGCAAAGAGTTTACTCTTTGGAAAAGACCATGATGCTGGCAGGGATTGGGGGCAGGAGGAGAAGGAGATGACAGGGGATGAGATGGCTGGATGGCATCACCGACTCGATGGACACGAGTTTGAGTAAACTCTGGGAGTTGGTGATGGACAGGGAGGCCTGGCGTGCTGCAATTCATGGGATCGCAAAGAGTCAGACACGACTGAGTGACTGAACTGAACTGAACTGAATAAGAAAATAATGTTATGTTTGGTGCAGATCTTACTGGAGATTTGAAAACAACTTATTTAAGTGCAAAGTACATTACTGAATTTGAATTAGTTGGATTTTTATAAAGGAAAGTATATTGAAGTGTATTAATGACTTTTGGGAGTCTTTTGGTTTGTTTTATTTCTTTTTTGGGGGGGTGGGGTGAGGAAAGGGATTAGAGTCCTCAGGTGTCAAATTATGTACTCAGTCCATGGGTTTTCCAAGCAAGAGTACTGGAGTGGGTTGCCATTCCCTTCTCCAGAGGAACTTCCCTACCCAGGGATTGAACCTGGGTCTCCTGCATTGTAGGCAGACACTTTACCCTCTAAGCCACCAGGGAAGCCCTCAATTATGTACTAGAAAACTTTATTACTGAAACTTTATTACTGAGAAGTTTCATTGGTGTTTATTTTGCATTCCCATCAATGACAAAGTACATTTGGGATTTCTGCATTTGCCATATCTTTGCACAAGGAACTCATGTTTTCCTTTCCTTTCCAGAAATGTTCCCATTCATGTTTTAATTTTAATGTACTAATAGTATTTTGTCATTGCTCTGGTAAAAACCAAGAGAATGTACATTCTAGGAGCTTGCTGATGTTTCTATCTGGCTTACCAATAGAAGTCAATGTGTTTTCCTTTTTGACACTTTTCCAAGTATAGTCATGGCACCTTTTGTAACCCCATTCTAGGGCCACCAAAGTGGCTGTTTTTGTCATTATCACTGCCCATTATCCCTACTCTGTGGGTAAGAATCCCATGTGTATACCATGTGTACTCCTTCATAAACTTATGTCCCAGATATTCACTTACAGTTTCTGCTCTAAGTGAAAGATACAAGCAAAACAACCTTTCTGCACACTTGTCTTTATTCACTCTCATAAAACTACTGCAACCTCAATTCTTTAACACAGAGTAAGAGAAAATGTTGTTGAGTTACTGAACTTTTGCAAAGCCCAACTCAGAGTGAGCCAGAACAAACAAGAAATTGAGAGTTTGGAGCAGAGAAAAGGTTATTGCAGAACCATGCAAAGAGAATGGGTGGCTCAGTCCCCTAAAAGTAAGAACACCCCAAAGTATTTCAGCAAAGCATTTTAAAAGTCAGGTGAGAAAGAGGGAATAGATCGAGGGATTTGAATATATTCAAGGGATTAAATCTGATAGACAGAGTGCCTGAAGAACTATGGATGGAGGTTAGTAACATGGTACAGTTCAGTTCAGTTCAGTCTCTCAGTCGTGTACGACTCTTTGCGACCCCATGAATCGCAGCACACCAGGCTTCTCTATCCATCACCAACTCCCAGAGTTCATTCAGACTCACATCCATCGAGCCGGTGATGCCATTCAGCCATCTCTTCCTCTGTTGTCCCTTTCTCCTCCTGCCCCCAATCCCTCCCAGCATCAGAGTCTTTTCCAATGAGTCAATTCTTTGCATGAGGTGGCCAAAGTACTGGAGTTTCAGCTTTAGCCTCATTCCTTCCAAAGAAATCCCAGGGCTGATCTCCTTCAGAATGGACTGGTTAGATCTCCTTGCAGTCCAAGGGACTCTCAAGAGTCTTCTCCAACACCACAGTTCAAAAGCATCAATTCTTTGGTGTTCAGCCTTCTTCACAGTCCAACTCTCACATCCATACATGACCACAGCAGGCGATGATCAAAACCATCCCCGAGAAAAAGAAATACAAAAAGGCAAAATGGTTGTCTGAAGAGGCCTTATTAATAGATGAGAAAAGAAGACAAGAAAAAGGCAAAGGAGAAAAGGAAAGATATGCCCATTTGAATCAAGAATTGCAAAGAATAGCAAGGAGAGATAAGAAAACTTTTCTAAGTGACCAATGCAAAGAAATAGAGGAAAACAATAGAATGGGAGAGACTACCAATCTCTTCAAGAAAATTAGAGATATCAAGGGAACATTTCATGCAAGGTCAGCACAATAAAGGACAGAAATGGTACATACCTAACAAAATCAGAAGATACTAAGAAGAGCTGACAAGAATACACAGAAGAACTATACAAAAAAGATCTTCATGACCCAGATAACCATGATGATGTGATCACTCACCTAGAACCAGACCCTGGAGTGAGAATTCAAGTGGGCCTTAGGAAACATGACTACAAACAAAGCTAGTGGAGGTGATGGAATTCCAGTTGAGGTATTTCAAATTTTAAAAGATGATGCTGTGAAAGTGTTGCACTCAATATGCTGGCAAATTTGGAAAACTCAGCAGTGGCCATAGGACTGGAAAATGTTAGTTTTCATTCCAATCCCAAAGAAAGGCCATGCCAAAGAATGTTCAAACTACCATACAATCACACTCATCTCACATGCTAGCAAAGTAATGCTTAAAATTCTCCAAGCGAGGCTTCAACAGTACATGAACTGAGAACTTCCAGATATTCAAGCTGGATTTAGAAAAGGCAGAGAAAATGGAGATCCAATTGTCAACATCTATTGGATCATAGGAAAAGCAAGAGAATTCCAGAAAAACATCTACTTCTGCTTTATTGACTATGCCAAAGCCTTTGACTGAGAGGATCACAACAAATTTTGGAAACTTCTTCGAGAGAATTTTCTGGGCATACCAGACCACCTTACCTGCCTTCTGAGAAATTGGTATGTAGTCAAGAAACAACAGTTAGAACCAGCCATAGGACAATGGACTGGTTCCAAATTGGGAACGGATTACATCAAGGCTGTATATTGTCATTCTGATCATTTAACTTATATGCAGAATACATCATGCAAAATGCAAGGCTGGATGAAGCACAAGCTGATATCAAGATTGCCAGGAGAAATATCAATAACCTCAAATATGCAGATGACACCACTCTAATGGCAGAAAGCAAAGAGGAACTAAAGAGTCTCTTGTTGAAATTTTAAAAGAAAAGTGAAAAATTTGGCTTAAAACTCCACATTCAAAAAATGAAATCATGGCATCCAGTCTCATCACCCCATGGCAAATAGATGGGGAAACAATGGAAACAGTGACAGAGTTTATTTTCTTGGACACTAAAATCACTGCAGGTGGTGACTCTAGCCATGAAATTAAAAACTTCTTGCTCCTTGGAAAAAAAGCCTTGACCAACCTAGACAGCATATTAAAAAGCAGAGACATTACTTTGCCAACAAATGTCCATATAGTCAAAGATATGGTTTTTCCAATAGTTATGTATCGATGTACTTTTAAAGCAAATTTATTAGAGATTTCATGCTGACCTGTCCAGACTTTTTATTTCTGAGCCATGTGCATGTAATCTAGTCAAAGCTTTCAATAAATACATCTTATTTTTTAAAAAGAAAAAAGTACAGTTTAAAAATAAATGGGTTTGTTATAAGACATTTGTAACACAACTAAAAGATAAGTTATCTTTTGTGATATGAAATACAGGATGTCTAGTTAAATTTGAATTTCAGATAAAGGATTATTTTTTAGCTAATGCATCCCATATAGTGTATGTGACATCCTTAAATGAAGGAGTCCTTTATTTATTAAATCTGACAATTGTATTTGGATATATCCCATATAACAACTTGTAAAATTTACCACAGTGTCTTAGAAAACTATTTTTCAATTGTTTTTACATCTTATAACTAAGGCTTGATTTATTAAAAAAAAAATCTTTAAATAGACTTTTGTGTAACATAAAAGGTAATGTTGTCCAACGCGATTCTATGGAGATTGATAATAACGATAAATCTCTTGTTTGACCTTTTGTAATCCTGTACTATACTCTTAACACACACACACACGTTCATGAGATGAAGATGATTTTGGTGGTTGTATTGTCATTCCACAGTTCAATCCCAGCTATAACATATTTAGTATTTCTTAGAATTCAATAGAAGTATAATACAATAATTTCAGTTTATTCAATATATTCATAACAAAATAAATATTCTCTATTCTCTTATTCATCTTTTCGAGAGATATTTTTTGAGCCCATCCTCCATGTAAACACTGGACTGCAGTGACCTACAGAAAAGATTGCTGTAGTAGAAACATCTTCCTGGATCTAAATATATGTAAGCTTTTATGCATATGCCCACAGATAGAAATGTACTGATAACCATTAAGGTTTCATCTTTTCATTTAAGAGCATAAGCTATACATTTCCAGAACCAGTAAACAACTCAGGTTCTCTTATTAATGTTCTGAGTTTGAATGTAGCCAAAGCTAGGGCATTTTACTGTAGAAAGTAAACAACCCATTTTCTGCCTTCATTTACAGAATGTGTTACTGGGGCAGTGGGGTGGCGGGGCGGGGGGGTAGATTCTTGCTGTCTATGTACATTACAAAGAAACAAAAGCTGAGAGATTGAATTATCTGCATAACTGAGCAAAAATTAGCTATTCTGTCCTTGATATGAGTCAAATATTTTAATGGAATATTTACATTTTAGAATTAGGGCTATGCATGACATTAAAATTTCCTCTGCACACAGAATAACTTGTATTCCAGTTGACCCAGAACTCTTTGGGGAGACACTTTCTTTGGTCTTAGAGTTTAAGAATTAGGTATCATATCATCCATATAAAAATGCTATTTGTACTTCTGAATCTCAAATATAATCATAGTACTATTATTAAGTAAACAAAATTATGTAATATAGTTAAACAAAAATGACTACATAAATTATTGAGTCCCTAATTGAAATAGCGCTATAGTATTTTACCAAAGGAAATCCCAGGTGGTGCAGTGGTAAAGAATCTGCCTACCAATGCAGGAGAAACAGGAGACTTGGTTCTGATCTCTGGGTTGAGAAGATCCCCTGGAGAATAAAATGGCAGTCTACTCTGATATTTTTGCCTGGAAAATTTCATGGACAGAAGAGCCCAGTGGGCTACAGTCAATGGGGTTGACAAAGAGTCAGACACGGCTGAGCATGCATACACGCATTTTACCAAAGGGAAATGTTACATTTGTTCTTTGTTTTATATATAATTTTATTTGTTTATGTTTGACTGTGTTGGGTCTTTGTTACTGCATGGGCTTTTCTCTACTTGTGCAGAGCAAGGGCTCCTCGCTAGCTGTGATATTTGGGCTTCTCATTGCGATGGCTGCTCTTGTTGCTGAGCATGGGCTCTAGGGTTCATGCCTTTCAGTAGTTGTGGTCCCTGAGCTCTGGAACCAGGCTCAATAGCTGTGAAGCACCTGTTTAGTTGCTTCAAAGCATGTGGGATCTTCCCAGGCCAGGGATTGAACCCATGTTTCCTGCTTTGGCAGTCAGATTGATACTGAGCCATGAGGGAAGCCCTACACTTCTTCATTGTAGATTCTTTCAGTGTTCTACAAATCAGCTGTACCTATTCACTCCAGAAGAAAAATCAATCAGCATTTCAACTAGCATAGCATATATTTAAATATTTTAACTTTTGCTGGTAGCTTATAGCAGAAAATGATTTTACAATGCACAACATTTAGAATATTGAACAGAACCATTGCACCAACTATGCTGTAGGAAAGGAAGCTACCTTGTGAAACAAGGTAATCTGATGGTTTACCTTTCTAATTTTCTAGATAGGGAAAAAGGAAGGAATACTAAGTGGTTGCTTCCAAGTGCCCTGTGCATCATGCCTGCTGCTTATAAACAAATTATCTTATGTACTCAAAGAAGACTATTTCTATTTTAAAGATAGGCATTGTCATCCCCTTTTATAGACAACAACATGGAGGCTCAGGGAATTACAGCCACTATTATCCCAGAGTCACACCAAAAGAAAAATGGCACTGCAGTCAAGAGCTAAGTACCATTTAATTCCCAAAAACCTTGTTATGGTCACTATATTCTGCCTAACTGATAAGTGATTATCATTTGTTTGATGAAAATATACGTATATATATTGTTAAAGTTTCTAGACATTTAGTCTGGCTTAGTTAACAGTTAACATGGAGAACTGCCTTCAAGCGCCTCATTCCTCAAGAATATTTTTGGTAATGAGAAGCACTTCTGAGAATGATTAATTACAAAGGTTGTAGAATTTTAAAGTTTGCATTTGAATAAAGGCTCTACCATTAGTTAGTGTCTTTAATATTTTCGTTTTCTCATCTGAGAAATGGAGATAATAACCATACCTAACATTTTTTTAATAATGTAATATTAAAGATAATATTAATATAAGGCTCTTAAAATGACTCCTTAGCATATAGTAAATGCTCAGTGAATATTGGCTAATTGATTTTCATACAAAATTTTACTTTGTAACAGCAGACAAAAGGAGAGACCTTTGAGGGGAGGAGCTTGAATAGAATATAATAGAATAGTCCCTAGAATTTAGCGATTACACAGTGAAGTATGTAACTTTCCAGCAGTTGGCAAATCTGCTCATGTTTTTGTTTTGCTTTATGAGCAACTTTGTGTAAAATCAACAGGAGACCCTCCTTCTATCCATACGACAGAGGCAAGAATAAATCCATCCTTTCCACCCCTACATGAATCTAGAGTCTTCCAACATTATGCAGATTGGTAGCTTGAGGGCACCAAGACATTGAATAGTCAGTGCCTTTTTTAAAATAATGACAACAATGAGGCTGCTTCAACATTTGAGCAGGCTATGAATGTTTTCCTGAAGAGCCAGAAAAGAACAGAAGAATTGGGTGGAACCCAAATCTGGTTTAATCGATATAGTTTCAAGAGCCTCATTGCATACTCTCCAAAATGTCTGAAATGACTTTGACAGAAAGAGTGCATGAACAGAAGGCAAAGGCAAGTATTTTGGATTATCATGTCTAAATCAGTATAACAGTCTCCCATTTTTTGACTGGGGAGACTTTATTTGATGGATTTTAACATTTATAATACATGCATAATGTTTGTAGAGACTATGTACTTGGAATCATGATCTCTTTTTTCTTTATATCCATCAATTAGCCTCAACCTCTAAAATAAAATTGATGTTTAATCTGTTTGGGAAGTGGAATTTTGTCAAGCAAGTATACACACACACACACAAACACACAACAAAAACACTGACTGTCAAGAATTATTCTTTTTAGAAATAAAGAGAAAAATCATTAACAGCAATATAGAAATTACCTCCCAAATAATCATAACGTTATTGATTTCCACATGTAGCATTGATCATCTAATTACAAAGAAACATTTTGATTTGAAGATTTTCATTTACAAAATGATTTTTAATGTTTGAATTCTGTATTTTAGAATTTAATATTATATTGCAGTCATTCAATTTTAATAGTTTTTTCTTTTGTCTTTTAATTGTGAGCTCTTTGGGGTCAGTAACTGTTTCGTTTACCCACTGTGAGCCTGTAACAATCATTAGTGGAGCAATATTCCCATAGACAGTCATTTTAAATGACTGAGATACTATTCAATTTTCTGTCCTCTTCTTGCTAGACTTTACAGGACCATTTTTTAAAATTTATTTTTCATTGGAGAATAATTGCTTTATAATGCTGTATGGTTTCTGCTGAAAAACAGGTGAATCTACAAGAAGTGTATAAATGTCCCCTCTCTCCTGAATCGTCCTCCCAGCACTCACCCCAATGCTCTAGGTTGTCTCAGAGCATGGGTTGAATGTGCTGTACTATACAGCAGTTTCCCACTAGCTATCTATTTAGCTTACGGTAATGTTTGTTTCAGTGCTACTCTCTCATGTGTCCCTCTCTTTACTGTCCCTGCTGTGTCCACAAGTCTGTTCTTGAGGTCTGTGTCTCTCTATTCCTGCCCTATAGTCAGTTCAGAGCCTCAGTCGTGTCTGACTCTTTGCAATACAATGAACTGCAACATGCCAGGCTTCCTGTCTATCACCAACTCCCGGACCTTCCTCAAACTCATGTCCATTGAGTTAGTGATGCAATCCAACCATTTCTTCCTCTGTGGTCCCCTCACTCACCTAGAGCCAGAAATCCTGCAATGTGAAGTCAAGTGGGCCTTAGAAAACATAACAATGATCAAAGCTAGTGGAGGTGATGAAACTCCAGCTGTTCTATTTCAAATCCTAAAAAATGATTCTATGAAAGTGCTGCACTCAATATGACAGCAAATTTGGAAAACTCAGAAGTGGCTACGGGACTGGAAAAAGGCAGTTTTCATTCCTAGCTCAAAGAAAGGCAATGTCAAAGACTATTCTAAACAGTCAGCAAGCTCACTGTGGATCAGATTATAAACTTCTTATTGCAAAATTCAGACTTTGAAGAAAGTAGGGAAAACTGCTAGACCATTCAAGTATGACCTAAATCAAATCTCTTATGCTTATACAGTGGAAGTGACAAATAGATTCAAGGAATTAGATCTGATACACAGAGTGCCTGAAAAACTTTGGGAAAAGGTTTGTGACATTATAGAGGAGGTAGTGATCAAGACCATCCCCGAGAAAAAGAAATACAAAAAGACAAAATGGTTGTCTGAGGAGGCCTTACAAATAGCTGAAAAAAGAAGAGAAGCTAAAGGCAAAGAAGAAAAGGAAAGATATACCCATCTGAATCAAGAGTTGCAAAGAAGATCAAGGAGAAATAAGAAAGTCTTCCCAGTGATCAATGCAAAGAAATAGAGGAAAACAATAAAATGGAAAAGACTAGAGATTTCTTCAAGAAAATTAGAGATATCAAGGGAATATTTCATGTGAAGATGGGCACAATGAAGAACAGAAACAGTTTGGACCTAACAGAAGCAGAAAGTACCAAGAAGAGCTGGCAAGAATACACAGAACTATACAAAAAAGATCTTAATGACCCACATAACCACGATGGTGTGATCACTCACTTAGAACCAGACATCTTGGAATGTGAAGTCAAGTGGGGCTTAGAAAGCATCACTATGAACAAAGCTAGCAGAGGTTATTGAATTCCAGCTGAGCTATTTCAAATCCTAAAAGATGATGCTGTGATAGTGATGTACTCAATCTGCCAACAAATTTGGAAAAATCAGCAGTGGCCACAGGACTGGAAAAGGTCAGTTTTCATTCCAATCCCAAAGAAGCGCAATGCCAAAGAATGTTCAATCTACCACACAATTGCACTCATCTCACACACTAGCAAAGTAATGCTCAAAATTCTCCAAGTCAGGCTTCAACAGGATGTGAACTGTGAACTTCCAGATGTTCAACTGGATTCAGAAAAGGCAGAGGAACCAAAGATCAAATTGCCAACATCCATTGGATCATAGAAAAAACAAGAGAGTTCCAGAAGCATCTACTTCTGCTTTATTGACTACACCAAAGCCTTTGGCTGTGTGAATCATAAGAAACTGTGGAAAATTATTCAAGAGATAAGAACACCAGATCACCTTACCTGCCTCCTGAGAAATCGGTATGCATGTCAAGAAGCAACAGTTAAAACCAGACATGGAAAAAAGACTGGTTCCAAATCAGGAAGGAGTGTTCAAGGCTGTATATTATCACCCTGCTTATTTAGCTTCTAGACAGAGTACATCATGTGACATGCCGAGTTGGATGAAGAACAAGCTGGAGTAAAGTTTGCCAGGAGAAATATCAATAACCTCAGATACACAGATGACGCCACTCTTATGTCAGAAAGCAAAGAACTAAAGAGCTTCTTGATGAAAGTGAAAGAGGAGAGTGAAAACGTTGGCTTAAAACCAACATTTCAAAAACTAAGATGATGACATCTGGTCCCATCACTCCATGGCAAATAGATGGTGAATCAATGGAAACAGTGACAGATTTTATTTTCTTTTACTCCAAAATCACTGCAGATGATGACTGCAGCCATGAAACTGAAAGATGCTTGGTCCTTGGAAGAAAAGCTGTGGCCAATTTGGCATTTTATTTTATTTTATTTTATTTTTTCAACTTGGCAGTTTAAAATGAAAAAGCATTTCTTTGCCAACAAAGACCCTTATAGTCAAAGCTATGGTTTTTCCAATAGTCATGTATGGATGTGAGAGTTGGAAGAAAGCTGAACAAAAAAGAACTGATGCTTTTGAACTGTGGTATTGGAGAAGACACTTGAGATTCCCTTTGACTGCAAGGAGATCAAACCAGTCAATCCTAAAGGAAATCAGTCCTGAATATTCATTAGAAGGACTGATGCTGAAGCTGAAACTCCAATACTTTGGCCACCTTATGGAAAGAACTGACTCACTGAAAAAGACCCTGATGCTGGGAAACATTGATGGCAGGAAGGTAAGGGTACTACAGAGGATGAGATGATTGGATGACATTACTGACTCAATGGACATGAGTTTGAGCAAGCTCCAGGAGTTGGTGATGGACAAGGAAGCCTGGTGTGCTGTAGTCCGTGGAGTTGTAAAGAGTTGTGCCAGGTTCCAGCCTCAGTGGATCCAGGGTGATACAAAGGTGGGGACGGAGTCGGCGTCCTTGGAAATAACTTATTTAATTACAGATAGAGAGGGATTAGAAAATCAGCAGAGAAAAAGAGGTTGAATAACTTGGTTTACAAGGAATACCAATCACCACCTACGTAGTGGTGGCATCTTCCCATTCTCCCAAAGGAGAAGAGGCACTGAGGCCCCCCCGGTCCGATCTTAGAAGCCCAGGCAAAATTAGCAGGCTTGGTGGGTACCCATGCACCAGATGGGAATTCAGCCAGAAAATAGTAGCAGGGAAAAAGAGGCTGAATAACTTGGTTTACATGGGATACCAATAAAATTCCAAGACAAGGAATTTGCACCATCTACGTTAGGCCACTGGCACCACTTGAATATCAGAAGGTGCCCCTCCTTGGGCTCCTTCTCGCGTGGGCTTGAAAGCCAGGACAAGTAAGTAGACATGGCGAGCACCCACGCTCCAGATGGGAATTCAGCCAGAAAAACGGGGAGCAAGAAAGAACGACATGGGGGAATCAGTCTTTCTGGAAACTGATCCCATTTATTTTGGGGTTTGCTTATATATCTTTTGTTACACATAGGGATGAATACAGAGTCACGCGGGGGTCAGCAGTCCTGACCTTTATCAAAATCAGGTGCTTTACATAAAAAAAGATCTTAGGGGTTTTACATCATCTTCTGGCCATGAGGCCTGCTGACATTTTACAACCCTTTCTTTCTGATAAACAAAAAACTTATTTCTTCCAAGGGTGTTTTTTCTTAAACCAGGCACCACCCTCCAAATAAAGTTGCATTCCTATAGGGTGAGGGTGTAGTGAGTTACAATCAAGAAAGGAATGTATTTAACCCAAGGTTAACATGATTAATCTTAAAGGTTAATACTTATTTCTCCTACATGCTTAAAGGTTAATGCTTATTTCTCCTAAATGCTAGTTATATTCATTATAAGGGCAGGGAAATTGGAGATTTAGCAGCAAAAATCAGCCCAACAAATTAAAATCCTTTCATCAATGTTCCCCTTAAGATCTATTTAGTCTTAAGATAGTGATAAAGTTACATTTTTACATAGCAAGGACACAGTGATTTATAACAAAGTACAGTGATCTATTACAAAAGAGAAAATCCATTAACTCAAGAAATCTAGTATTGCTAACCTTAAAAACTACTATATTTCCTTTTCTATATTCCAAATACATTGATTAATATATTCCTAGGTACCTAAGGATATGGAGGCCTGGCGGCAATCATTGACTCAACAATGAGAAAAGCCCTATGCTAATTAAGACTCTCAAAATACTCCAAACTCTCTTTGCTGTTTATGGTTGAGAGGTAGTAAACAATCATGTGTGTAGTGTCAGGAGTATGGATAATCACACAAGCTAGTCTGTCAGCAGAGAGGTTTGACCTGAGACACCCTTGTCACACCCAGGGAACTAGCAGTAATTATTGGCACAACAAATGAAAAACCCTTCACCAATATAATTCCTAACCAACCCACTATACTGACAATTTCCCAAAAGAATTTGCCTCTAGTAAGTCTAAAACAAGCCTCTCAGATTGGGAGGCTGCAAACAGTCACATGTGGCCGGAAGAACCTATACAGGCAAGCTAGATAACCTTCAGAGGAGTTCATAAGTTGAAACACTTTTGTCACGCCCAGGAATTTTTATTGACTTGGAGCTGCAAGTTAACTCCTTCTCCGAGAGAAATGGTGATGGGGGAGAACCCCCTGTAAAGTCAGAGGTGTAGGTGAGAGCATAAAACAGTAAAGCAGATAGACTCTGATTTGGGGGGTAGATGCTCGGGAACAGGGAGTTTCCTGAGGCTTGATCGCGCCTTTGTGTATGCCAAGCCTCCTTCCTCAGGATCTTTGCCATGGGTGGAGTTCCTCACGCTGGCCACCGGCAGAGTTGGACATGAGTGAGCAACTGAATTGACTGGTCTTTGGCGGCAAAGAGTATAATGGATCTGATTTTGCTATTGACCATCTGGTAATGTCCATGTGAATAGTCGTCTCTTGTGTTGTTGGAAGAGGGTGTTTGCTATGACCGATGAGTTCTCTTGGCAAAAGTTGGTTAGCCTTTGCCCTGCATCATTTTTTACACCAAGGCCAAATTTTCCTGTTACTCCAGGTATCTCTTGACTGCATACTTTTGCATTCCAGTCCCCTATGATGAAAAGGACATCTTTTTTTGGTGTTAGTTCTAGAAGGTCTTTAGGTCTTCATAGAACCGCTCAACTTCAGATTCTTCAGCATTAGTAGTTGGGGCATAGATTTGGATTACTGTGATATTGAATGGTTTGCCTTGAACATGTACAGAGTTCATTCTGTAATTTTTGAGATTGCACCCATGTACTGCACTTCTGACTCTTTTGTTGATTATGAGGGCTACTCCATTTCTCTTCAGGGATTCTTGACCACAGTAGTAGATATAATGGTCATCTGAGTTAAATTCACCCATTCCGATCCATTTTAGTTCACTGATTCCTAAAGTGTCGATACTTCAGTCTTACCATCTCCTGTTTGATCCCCTAACATTCCAGGTTCCTATGCAATATTGTTCTTTACAGAATCATACTTTTATTCCATCACCAGTCACATCCAAAACTGGGCATTGTTTTTGCTTTGGTTTCATCTCTTCATTTTCTGGAGCCTTTCTCCACTCCTCTCCAGTAGGATATTGGGCACCTACAAACCTAGGGAGTTCATCTTTCAGTATCATTATCTTTTTGCCTTTACATGCTGTTCATGGGGTTCTCAAGGAAGGAATACTGAAGTGGTTTGCCAGTCCCTTCTCCAGTGACTTCTTCCCTGGTGGCTCAGATGGTAAAGTGTCTGCCTGCAATGTGGGAGACTCGGGTTCAATCCCTGAGTCAGGAATATCCCCTGGAGAAAGAAATGTCAACCCACTCCAGTACTCTTGCCTGGAAAATCCCATGGGCTGAGGAGGGAAGTCCTCAGGTAGGCTTAAGTCCACGGAGCCACAGAGAGTCGGACACGACTGAGTGACTTCACTTTCTCCAATGAACCACGTTTTGTAGAACTCTCCACCATGACCTGTCCGTCTTGGGTGGTCCTACACAGCACGGCTCATAGTTTCATTGAGTTAGACAAGACTGTGGTCCATGTGATCACTTTGATTAGTTTTCTGTTACTGTGGTTTTCAATCTGCCTTTCCTCTGAGGGATAAGGATAAGAGACTTACAGAAGCTTCCTGTAGGGAGAGATTCAGTTCAGTTGTCTCTCAGTCGTGTCTGACTCTTTGTGACCCCATGGACTGCAGCATGCCAGGCCTCCCTGTTTATCACCAACTCCTGGAGTCCACTCAAACTCAAGTCCATTGAGTCGATGATGCCATCCAACCATCTCATCCTCTGTTGTCCCCTTTACTCCCACCTTCAATCTTTCCCAGCATCAAGGTCTTTTCAAATGTGTCAGCTCTTCACATCAGCTGGACAAAGTTTTGGAGCTTCTGCTTCAACATCAGTCCCTCCAGTGTATATTGAGGACTGATTTCCTACGGGACTCTCAAGAATCTTCTCCAATATCACAGTTCAAGAGCATCAACTCTTCAGTGCTCGGCTTTCTTTATAGTCCAACCCTCACAACCATACATGACTATTGGAAAAACTGTAGCTTTGACTAGATGGACCTTTGTGGGCAAATAATGTATCTGCTTTTTAATATGCTGTCTAGGTTGGTCATAACTTTTCTTCCAAGGAGTAAGCATCTTTTAATTTCATGTCTTCAGTCACCATCTACTATATATAAAATAGATAACCAACAAAGACCTACTATATAGCACAAGGAACTGTGTTCCATATCTTATAATAACCTATAATGAAAAATAATCTGAAAAAGAACATGTATTGAAACACACACACATACACACACGCACATATATATGCATACATATATACATAAGTACATATATATATACGTATATATATATATACATATATAACTGATTCACTTTGCTGTACACCTGAAACCCACTATACTTCAATTAAAACAGCTTAAGAGGTTCTTGCCTAAATACAGCCTTCTACTTCAACAGATATTTTCTTATAATGCTTCTCATTCTATTATTTAAACACATAGCATGATAATGAAACAGTGAATGATGAACTTAAAACACACAAATGAGAACCTTCTTTTAAATCCTGATGTTTATAATTAGTTTTTGTTTTGATGGGCAGGGCCATGCTCAGTAAATATTTATCCAGTTTTCTGTAGGGCTGTGTTCCCTTCCTGGTTTTTGGCCTGAGGCCAAACAATGCCTTCTTCCAAAGGACTTACTGTTGCATTCAGTGCCCCTGACCCCACAGCAGATCACTGTTGACCCACGCCTCCCTTGGAGACTCCTGGACACTCATATACAAGTCTGGCTCAGTCTCCTGTGGGAACACTACTCCTTTCTCCTAGGTCCTGGTATGCAGAAAGTTTTGTTTGTGCCCTCCAAGTGTCTGTTTCCCCAGTCCTGTAGAAGTTCTGTAATCAAATACCACTGGCCTGTAAACTCATATTCCCTGGGGGTTCTCAGTTCATTTGCCATATACCCAGGTTGGGAAATCTGTTCTGGGTCCTAGAACTTTCTTAACAGTGTGATAATTTCTTTGGTATAATTTGTTCTGCAGTTTGTGGGTCATCTACTTGGTGGCTTTATGCTGTGGCTAATGGCAACTTCCTCCAAGAGGGCTATGCCACACACTACATGTCCCAGGTCTGCTGCAGCCAGAACCCTTGTCCCCACAGCAGGCCATTGCTGACCCATCTCTCCACAGGAGATACTTAAACACTCAAAGGCATGTCTGGCTCAACCTCTGTGGAGTCCCTGGGTCCTGGCATGCACAAGATTTTGTTTGAGTCCTCCAAGTGTCTCTGACGAGTAGGAGGTTTGATTCTAAATGCAATTTTGCCCCTCCTACCATCTTGTTGGGTCTTTTCCTTTGCTTTTGAATGTGGAGTATCTTTTTTTGGTGGTATCCAACTGTCTCCTGTCGATAGATGTTTAGCAGCAAGTTGTAATTTTGAAGTTCTCTCAAGAGAAGATGAATGCAGGAGAAGATTCCTGACCTAGAAGGCCATTTTAAACCGATGAATGTCCCTTCTGCAGATTCTCTCCTCTCCAAACACCTCCTTTGGCTTCCATGATATTTCAGCTTATCTTTGTTTTCTATTCCTCTGCTGATCCTGTTCAGTATCCAGAGTTACCTCATCCAATCTGTCCACAGCCAGACTTTGGTCTGGATGCTGGCATTTTCATCTGCCTTCCCAACTGCTCCTATGCAAGTCCTGTAGGCTACTTACCCTCAACACATCCAGTTGAACTCATCAGCTTCAACCACTTTCTTTTCCTCATTATATATTCTCTGTCTCAAATTACATGCAGCCCCTAAAGCTTCCAATAATCCTCGCTTCTTCAGTTTTCACAGAATTAACATTGGAAACCAACTCTTGTATGGGGTATGGTTAAAACTCAGAACTATTTGAAATAGTTTATGTTTCCTAACTTTAAAGAAAGAATATATCCCAAGAACATGTTAATGGAATGACTACAATTGTGTTTTGGATATTCCTATATTCAATAATTTTTTTAAAATAAAGATATTTTATTTTATAGCATTGTTCTAAATGCAGTGTACATTGGAGAAAATAGAAGAATGTTTAAGATGTAGTGTCACCCTCAAGAAGTGTACCAGGGGAGCAGCTAAGTGAATTGATTGTTTTTCTTTTTTTTTTTTTTTTAGTAGCACTAAAAAAAATTAAAGTGGAGCATTTCTTCTTCCAGTTGATTTTCCCTTTGCTTATTACCCTGTAGAATTGGAACCCAGACATATATCTGCATTTCCCGGGTTTAGATAGCTTGCAATTATTTTTTGGTCCTTTTGTAATTACACTTGCAAGTCTATATTATTTGTAGATTTATTTTTTAAGCTTTCTCTGTGTGTTGAACTTTCTAGAGTGAGAGTATATTCAAGATTGCCATTATTCTCCTGAATATAGAAGACCAAAGAAATACTGGGACATAGTACAGATTATAACAATTGCACATACATTGTTTATTTCTAATCATTTAAAATGTCAAAATAAATTTGCAGAAGAGCTGTACCCACTTATAAATAAAATGTAGAAGAATTATTCTAGGGGAATATGAGTGTGCATGGGATCAATACAATCCATCAGTACAATCCTCTTAGAAGCATAAAAATGATATAGAAAAAATTAAGGATAGTGTTTCTTTGTATTTTTAGGATAAGGAAGAGAGGTATGTGGTAGTTTTTTGTTTGTTTGTTTCCTGTTTTATTTTCTAATTAGACAAGTATTTTGAATAAACTTTTTTAAATATCAGCACTTTTAAGCAACACTTCTTCAGCTAAATGCAGATAAATCAGAGGTAACATATAGATTACATTCTGAAAATGAATGATAGATATATAGTAGTGTAGTATAGTGTTAATCGCTTTGTTGTGTACAACTCTGTGATCCCATGGACTATAACCTGACAGGCACCTCTGTTCATTGGGCTCTCCAAGCAAGAATACTTGAGTGAGTTGCCATTTGCTCCTCCAGGGAATCTTCCTGACCTAGGAAACAAACCAAGGTCTCCTGCATTGTATGTGGATTCTTTACCATCTGAGCTCCCAGGGAAGTCCAGAAAATGAGTAATAGTAAGATAATTAAAATACGTGAAAATACAGGTGATCTTCAAACGCATATACAGAAAAACAGGCACAATTTAAATGGGTCATCAGTTCAGTTCGGTTCTGTCTTTCAGTCCTGTCAGACTCTTTGAGACCCCATGAACTGCAGCACACCAGGCCTCCCTGTCCATCACCAACACCCAGAATTTACGCAAACTCATCTGCATAGGAAATGCCATCCAGCCATCTCATCCCCTGTTGTCCCCTTCTCCTCCTTCCCCCAATCCCTCCCAGCATCAGAGACTTTTACAATGAGTCAACTCTTCGCATGAGATGGCCAAAGTATTGGATTTTCAGCCTCAGCACCAGACCTTCCATGAACACCCAGGACTGGTCTCCTTTAGTATGGACTGGTTGGATCTCCTTGCAGTCCAAGGGACTCTCAAGAGTCTTCTCCAACACCACAGTTCAAAAGCATCAATTCTTCGGTGCTCAGCTTTCCTCACAGTTCAACTCTCACATCCTTACATGACCACTGGGAAAACTATAGCCTTGACTAGACGGACCTTAGTCAGCAAAGTAATCTCTCTGCTTTTTAATATGCCATCTAGGTTGGTCATAACTTTCCTTCCAAGGGGTAAGCGTCTTTTAATTTCATGGCTGAAATCACCATCTGTAGTGATTTTGAAGCTCAGAAAAATAAAATCTGACACTGTTTCCACTGTTTCCCCATCTATTTCCCATGAAGTGATGGGACCAGATGCCATGATCTTTGTTTTCTAAAAGTTGAGCTTTAAGCCAACTTTTTCACTCTCCTCTTTCACTTTCTTCAAGAGGCTTTTTAGTTCCTCTTTTCTTTCTGCCATAAGGGTCATGTCATCTGCATATCTGAGGTTATTGATATTTCTCCCGGCAATCTTGATTCCAGTATGTGCTTCTTCCAGCTGAGCGTTTCTCATGATGTACTCTCCATATAAATTAAATAAGCAGGGTGACAATATGCAGCCTTGACATACTCCTTTTCCTATTTGGAAACGATCTGTTGTTCCACGTCCAGTTCTAACTGTTGCTTCCTGACCTGCATATAGGTTTCTCAAGAGGCACGTCACGTGGTCTGGTATTCCCATCTCTTTCAGAATTTTACACAGTTTATGTGATCCACACAGTCAAAGGCTTTGGCATAGTCAATGAAGCAGAAATAGATGTTTTTCTGGAACTCTCTTGCTTTTTCCATGATCCAATGGATGTTTCCAATTTGACCTCTTGTTCCTATGTCTATCCTAAAACCAGCTTGAACATCTGGAAGTTCACGGTTCACGTATTGCTGAAGCCTGGCTTGGGGAATTTTGAGCATTACTTTACTAGCGTGTGAGATGAGTGCAACTGTGCAGTAGTTTAAGCATTCTTTGGCATTGCCTTTCTTTGGGATTGGAATGAAAACTGACCTTTTCCAGTCCTGTGGCCACTGCTGAGTTTTCCAAATTTACTGGCATATTGAGTGATAAGTATATTAAATATTATACTGAATGAAATGCTTCTGGAAAATACTGAAAATGATTCTGAAATAATTTAAATGCTGTATTATTCAAAGAAGATTACATTTGGAGAAAATAATTTGAGTTGCATGGATCCAAGTCCATGAAAAGTCCACACTCAAGATAAAGAGCTAGCAAGGTGAATAAAAGTAATTTTAATTGCCAATCACTGAGATCTTTGTATACTCCAAATACAGTTCTGTAACAAATATTACCCTGTTTAATTCTGCAATGAAAATTAAAAAGACCTTGAGGCTGGGAAAGATTGAAGGCAGGAGGAGAAGGGGACAACAGAGGATGAGATGGTTGGATGGCATCACTGACTCAATGGATGTGGGTTTGGTTGGACTCCAGGAGTTGGTGATGGACAGAGAGGCCTGGTGTGCTGCAGTTCATGGAGTCGCAAAGAGTTGGACACGACTGAGTGACTGAACTGAACTGAACTGAATTCGGCAATAGCTACATAGTAAAATCCTGTACATGTGCATTAAGTAACTCACTAATGATCCTATAATAGTACAATAACTCCAGGATTCAACCTTCTTTCTCCTACACTACTCATATACTGACTTCTTGAGCATTGTCATCCTCAAGTATTTTCACCAATGATAGAAATAGCTATTAAACAAAAAAGAAAGAAGATATGATTGATAGAACGAAGTCCCAAAGATGAGAGTACAAAGTGCCGTTAAGATCAACATAATATTTCCTGTTTAAGAAGGTAGCTTACATGTGTCATTTAATTAAGTCACCTAGATAAGGTTACTTAAACTTGGGAGTTTTGTGAAGATGATGTATTTAAAATGTTTGTTTTTTTTAAAAAAAGTATTTGTAGGGGACTTTCCCTGTGGTCCAGTGGTTGAGAATTCACCTCCAAATGCAGAGGACATGGGTGTCATCCCTGATTGGGGAAATAAGACCCCACATGCCACAGGGCAACTAAGCCTGCTTGCTGCAATGAGAGAAAGCTCTCACACCACAACCAAGAGCCTGAACAAACAAAATAGAAGAAAGAAAATGTATGTGTAGGGGTAAAGGATGGGCTCGATAAAGACAGAAATGGTATGAATCTAACAGAATGGACGATATTAAGAAGAGGTGGCAAGAATACACAGAAGAACTGCACAAAAAAAGATTTTCATGACCCAGATAATCACGATGGTGTGATCCGTCACCTAGAGCCAGACATTCTGGAATGTGAAGTCAAGTGGGCCTTAGAAAGCATCACTACAAACAAAGCTAGTGGAGGTGATGGAATTCCAGTTGAGCTATTTCAAATCCTGAAAGATGATGCTGTGAAAGTACTGCACTCAATATGCCAGTAAATTTGGAAAACTCAGCAGTGGCCACAGGACTGGAAACAGTCAGTTTTCATTCCAATCCCAAAGAAAGGCAATGCCAAAGAATGCTCAGACTACCGCACAGTTGCACTCATCTCACATGCTAGTAAAGTAATGATCAAAATTCTCCAAGCCAGGCTTCAACAATATGTGAACTGTGAACTTCCAGATGTTCAAGCTGGTTTTAGGAAAGGCAGAGGAACCAGAGATCAAATTGCCAACATCTGCTGGATCATGGAAAAAGCAAGAGAGTTCCAGAAAAACATCTATTTCTGCTTTATTGACTATGCCAAAGCCTTTGACTGTGTGGATCACAAAATAAACTGTGTAAAATTCTGAAAGAGATGGGAATACCAGACCATCTGACCTGCATCTTGAGAAACCTGTATGCAGGTCAGGAAGCAACAGTTAGAACTGGACGTGGAACAACAGATCGTTTCCAAATAGGAAAAGGAGTATGTCAAGGCTGCATATTGTCACCCTGCTTATTTAATTTATATGGAGAGTACATCATGAGAAACGCTCAGCTGGAAGAAGCACATATTGGAATCAAGATTGCCGGGAGAAATATCAATAACCTCAGATATGCAGATGACATGACCCTTATGGCAGAAAGAAAAGAGGAACTAAAAAACCTCTTGATGAAAGTGAAAGAGGTGAGTGAAACAGTTGGCTTAAAGCTCAACATTCAGAAAACGAAGATCATGGCATCTGGTCCCATCACGTCATGGGAAATAGATGGGGAAACAGTGGAAGCAGTGTCAAACTTTATTTATGGGGGGGGGGGGGCTCCAAAATCACTGCAGATGGTGACTGCAGCCATGAAATTAAAAGACGCTTACCCCTTGGAAGGACAGTTATGACCAACTTAGACAGCATATTAAAAAGTAGAGACATTACTTTGCCAACAAAGGTCCATCTAGTCAAGGCTATGGTTTTTCCAGTGGTCATGTATGGATGTGAGAACTGGACTGTGAAGAAAACTGAGCACTGAAGAATTGATGCTTTTGAACTGTGGTGTTGGAGAAGACTCTTGAGAGTCCCTGGGACTGCAAGGAAATCCAACCAGTCTATCCTAAAGGAGATCAGTCCTGGGTGTTCATTGGAAGGACTGATGCTGAAGCTGAAACTCCAATACTTTGGCCACCCCATGTGAAGAGTTGACTCATTGGAAAAGACCCTGATGCCGAGAGGGACTGGGGGCAAGAAGAGGAGACAACAGAGGATGAGATGGTTGGATGGCATTACTGACTCGATGGACATGAGTTTGAGCGAACTCCAGGAGTGGTAATGGATAAGGAGGCCTGGTGTGCTGCAATTCATAGGGTAGCGAACAGTCGGACATGACTGAGTGACTCAACTGAACTGAACTGAAAGAGTATACAAATGTAAAATACGGTTTTTATAATGTTACAAAAGTGAGGTAAAGTATGAAGATGAGGCAAGATTTTGAGGCAGGAGTTAGAAATTTAAGAAAATTCAAGTCAGCCTTAATCTTTTCATTTATTTATTTGTTCGTTTTGTTTTGTTTTTGAAAGAAAAAATTTGTTTTATTTCAGATACCAGCATCTAGGGGCGGGGGAGATTGGTGGACATCTGCCCAAAGGCCAACTCCTCCCTCCCTGACAAACAGTGTGGCAAGAAACTTTATAAACAGAAGTGGGGGGCGGCTGCATGGAGAAATAACACAGTCATCTCTAACATCTTCAAACTGATCATCAGTGGTCTGATCAGCATCATCTTGGTGGTTTTAGGTACAGTTAATCTTCAGTTCCAGGGTTCAATTTTTCCCATTTCTTTGTGGCCACTTCTCGGAATTGTAGCAGCTCATGTCCTGGGTACAGTCTGGTCATCATGTAGCTAACTTTTCCACCTGATGTGTTAGTATCTATAAAATAGCTCACAGGATATTGCTCAGAATATTATCTATAGCCCTTGAGAAAGAACTAAAGCTCCTTGGCTATGCTTAATGACTACATTATTGTTATTTAATCTCCTTTGACTGTTACCCTTTGTTTCCACATTTCTCTTTTCTCTGATTAAACTTCTTTGACTAAAGTTTCCACAGACAAAAGACAGGCAGAGGACATGGCCTAATCCTTTTAAAGAAAGAGGAAGAGTAAAAGTTCTGAGCAGTGAGAAAGAGCTTTTAGCCAGGAAATTCCAGACTTTCTTCGTAAGACCCTATCTTTCATTGTACACATGACTCGCAGACTTCCATTCCTACCCTCACACGTATACTATGTATTTGGTGTCTAGCAAGATTATCAATCATTCCCAATTGTTTTGATTCTCATAAGGACTTCTATGCCATTTTATTTGATCCCATTTCCCACCTGTCCACACTCTTGACACCCTTCATCAGCAGCAAAACCCTCAAGTTCTGGACTTCTTTCAATACTATTTACGCAAGCTTTGTGCTCTAATGGAAACTTACAACTCTCCTAAAGATTCTGTCATAAAGTGTTTTCCTTACTTCTTTTGCTGCTTTCAGATTATTCTCTCTATGAAAAACAAACAAAGAAAAAAAGTGTAAGGTTTGAATGTCATGACATCAGAAAATATACTATCCATTGCTCACTGCAATCAACTCCTCATTTACCTCTCTTCATACTCTAAAGATTTATAGTCCTGGCTGTTATTTTTTCCAACAATACTCTTATCATAATTCTTAATGATTTCAATATTTGCATACTGATATCTACCCCTATTAGTTTCTTGTTCTCTCTTCTTATTGTCTTGTCTTCCAATTTCCTCAGATACTCATTCCCATTGTCATATTCTATAATAGATGTTGTCTTTACCAATAGCCTTAATAATTTTTTAAACACACTCTCCTATTATTTCCCAAATCATAAACTCTATCCTTAGCATTTCTTGTCTTTTAACTCCAATGAAATCTGCAATCTGCAATCTACTGTTTCTATCACCTTTTTGCTGTCCATCACTACTTATATGCCTCACTTACTTCTTTATCTATAAATATCTTGACCATCATTGCTCTTTGAGTATACCTCTCCTCCCACCATTTTCCTTTTTTATAGATCCCACCCTGGAAAAAATTTCACATTGGCCAAAACCTTGTGTCTACATGCTCCAAGCTTCTTCCTAGATAAATGAATATTACTGGAAGAAAAAATAAAAGCATATTGTCTGGTCTTACTTTAAATGTAAATGCTTGCACCTCTTTAATCTCACTGTATTTCCTTAGTCATTTCATCCTCTCATTCTAATCATTATGTATTTTGTTATATTTAATCCAACCTCCAACTCCTCCATTCCCATCCTCACTCAGCTTCGTATTTTCCAGATAAAAGAAAAACAACAAAGAACATGTTTCCAAGCTTCCACCATTGTACCTGAATCCTGCATATGGAATATTCATATCCATATCACTCACCACCATCTAATATGCTACATATCACTTTTATGTATTTTGTTTATTGTGTATTCTTTTCCCCTTTGCAGCCATTATAAATTTCAAGTGGGAAATATTTTTTGTCTTTGTTACTTATCACTGTGCCTATAGTATCTACAACAACATTTGTTAGGGAAAGCGCAATAAATATCGTGTGCATGTATATGTGTATGTATATATGGAAAAATAATTTTCCCTCTACCATACAGCTGAACCCTCCATACCAAAAAATAATACATCACTTCATGGGAAATAGATGTGGAAACAGTGGGAACAGTGTCAGACTTTATTTTGGGGGGCTCCAAAATCACTGCAGATGGTGACTGCAGCCATGAAATTAAAAGACGCTTACTCCTTGGAAGAAAAGTTATGACCAACCTAGATAGTATATTCAAAAGCAGAGACATTACTTTGCCGACTAAGGTCCATCTAGTCAAGGCTATGGTTTTTCCTGTGGTCATGTATGGATGTGAGAGTTGGACTGTGAAGAAGGCTGAACTCCGAAGAATTGATGCTTTTGAATTGTGGTGTTGGAGAAGACTCTTGAGAGTCCTTTGGACTGCAAGGAGATCCAACCAGTCCATTCTGAAGGAGATCAGCCCTGGGATTTCTTTGGAAGGAATGATGCTAAAGCTGAAACTCCAATATTTTGGCCACCTCATGAGAAGAGTTGACTCATTGGAAAGGACTCTGATGCTGGGAGGGATTGGGGGCAGGAGGAGAAGGGGACGACTGAGGATGAGATGGCTGGATGGCATCACGAACTCGATGGACATGAGTCTGAGTGAACTCCGGGAGTTGGTGATGGACAGGGAGGCCTGGTGTGCTGTGATTCATGGGGTTGCAAGGAGTCAGACACGACTGAGCGACTGAACTGAACTGAACTGAACTGAACTGAATAGAAGAAAAGCAAATAGATATGTGTAGAAATCCAACTGAGTAACTCTCCAAAATAGGTCAAGTCACCATCTTAAATACTATTTTTAGCTAAGGAATAAAGAAAGATGTTGGAGTTGAGAGGCCAAAAAAGACCAGTTATGAGAATTACTAGGAAAATCAAGGTAAAGAAGGGTAAAATTGTTTTGGAGATATAAATCTGTGCCTCTTCATTGATAAGAATTTCTAGAGATTCTAGTGATTCTCTCCTCCCTGGTACAAAGAAGGTAAGGTATCCTTACAAGTGGAGATTGCTGTTTTCAATGCAAATTTCTCTTACAAAAGGGTACCTTCTACTCAGCTTTCGGAGCTTCTGTGTCTGCTATTTTTTTTTTTAAATAATCACCCTAAAATGAAATAGGTATATTTTTGAGTGACAAATTCTTCCTCCTTTTCACATAATGTATACACATATTTAAATGATTTCATGAGATAGATCTTACAATCTTCCTTTTAAAAATGATGAAACTGAGGTATAGATAGTTGAAGTTACTTTCTAAGGACCATTGATCAATCCACTGGTGGTACCAGACTTCCAGCCTATGTCATTCTAAACCCAAAGCTAAATATGTGTCAATTTAAATCCAAAATATTAGTTCTAAATGTTTGTGCCCAGAATATTTGTCTATATTTATCTAACTCTGCCTTCTTACACAGGCTCCTTAGGCAGTGCTAGTAGTAAAGAACCCTGCCAATGCAAAAGACCTAAGAGACATAACCCCGGGCTTCCCTGGTGGCTCAAACAGTAAAAAATCTGCCTGCAATGAAGGAGACCTGGGTTCAGTCCCTGGGTCAGGAAGATTCCCTGCAGAAGGAAATGGCAACTCCCTCCAGTATTCTTGCCTGGAGAATTCCATGAACAGAGGAGCCTGGCAGGTTACAGTCCACGGGATCCCAAAGAGTTGGACATGACAGCAGCTAACTTCTTTTTCTTTCTTTCTTTCTTTCTTTCTTTCTAAGAGACACAAGCGTGATCCCTGGGTTGGGAAGATCCCTTGGAGGAGGGCTGGGCAGGACAGAGGTGCCTGGTGGGCTACAGTCCATAGGGTCTCAAAGAGTCAGACACAACTGAAGTGAATTAGCCTTCACGCAGACACACATCTTCTCACACACACCTTAGACTCATCCATCAACATAGAAAACTTTCTTTCCTTCCACATGCCTTAGGCTAGGCCAGCCCAGTCAGTCGTGTGAATAGGTGTCCTGTTTCAGCATCTGGGAAGTGTTCTGCTTTCTGGATGTTGAAATTGTATTTATTCTTCAAGACATATGTAGAATATGTCCTCTCTCTCTTTTTTTGTGTGTGTGTCTTTCAAATTTCTCTCAACTGGATTTTCTCTTCCCTTAACTCTCAGTAATATCACTATCTACCTTAGAGCACATATTTAAAGTACAAAGCATAGAAAGATACCCATCTTATCTTTTTCAACTTCCTCCAGACACTCTAGCAGATCACCAGCTCCTTGCAGTGCTTATTCATTTTTATATCTCAGTACAGCAACACCACTGGATGCTTTTCATCTGATAATTATAACACTCCTTGAATAGTTGCTGCTAAACGTTGTTCTAAGACATTACATATGTTAATTAATTCAATCTTCATAAATCTGTGGCAATAGTACTATCATTATCCAAAATTTTGATGTTGCAAAGTGAAGTACAGAGAACTGACAAGAAGTTTCTTGTCTGGGAGTATGAGGTCAACAATCTCATAGTTAATAATAATTTGAGCTGGGATTTGTACTGAAGCAACCTGGTTCCATAGGATTTGTACTTTTTAAACCATGAAAAGATACTATCTTTTGTCTAGCGATTGGTAAATTTACCATAGATGTTCGTTGAATCCAATAGGCTCAATAATAGCATCTTAAAAATATTATAAATACACAGGTATACTAAAGGAATGGGTGTCATCTTGTGATATCTTTATCTGGCCTTCCATGGCAAAATTAGGCCATTGTAATTACAAGCTTTATATATATTAATATTAGGAGTGATCATAACAGGCTCATTAAGGCTAATTGCATTGAATTAAGGTAGAATTTGCATTGTATGTCAAGTGATAAAACATTGCATGCACCAGACAAGCTAAGTGTTGTTTTTTTTTTTAAGTATACTTCCAAGATCAAGTAGAAGACTTGATCACACAGAAATAAACTGAAAGTCTATTGCAGAGTCTCAAATTGGTCCAGCAAAAGGAAGAAAAATCTGAAATTTCAGTTGCATAATTATTTGTGTAAATTGATATGAAACTTGCCTTTCACAGTCTTTCCTTATTCTGACTGGCCTCAGGAAAGAAATAGTATTACCATTTTGAGGGGGAAGGAAATTTCCTCTACTTTTCTAGGTTCAACTGGCTGATCTAAGGATTAAATTGATAGGAGATAGATTAACAGAACAATACCAAATAAAAGTTTAATCACATGTGTACATTGGAAAGACCCAGGAAAACTGAGTAATTTACCAAAATGACAGAAGACTTCATCTTTAATACCATCTTTAACTAAAAACAAAACAAAACAAAACAAATGCTGGGAGTAGTGGTTTGGAACTCCAGAGGGAAGGAAGGTAATTCATATGGAGGTAGAAAAGCAAATGTTTGATGAGCAGAGGTTTGATGTGTCCTGCCAAAACAAGGGAACACAGAGCAAACTCTGATCTTTAGGTCCTGTCTAGAGTTTCCCCGGGGCTCTCTGGTGGCTCATTGGGAAAGAATCTGCCAATGCAGGAGACACAGATCAGGAAGATCCCCTGAAGAAAGACAACCCACTCCAGTATTCTTGCCTGGAAAAATCCCATGGACAGACGAGCCTGGCAGGCTACAATCAAGGAGGTAGCAAAAGAGTTGGACACAACTTAGAAACTAAATAATAACAAGAGTTAACCCAAGCCCCTAAGTCATGTTCTTTGAGGATATCTCTGGTGCTGGCTCTATTCCAGGAATAGGCCCTCTGTAGAAATTCTTTTAGGCAGTTATGGAGAAGATCAGAGTTTCCTCCTGAGTCTTTTGGACCTGGATCATTTTTTTTTAATAGTTCACATGCCAAAGAGAAGTTTGGGGCTGGCAAGTTTTGCTCTCCAACAACATACACCCTCCACACTTCACACAAAAGTGCTGAGATTTATATTTTTGAACTACAGAGAAGGAAAAACAAAAATAAGATAAGTGAAATGTGGGTAGAAACGGAATTTTTAAAAAAGAAAAAAGTAGATATCATTTAAAAACTATCTACATAGCTATTTTCAAAGAAAGTATGCTAAAGAGCCATTTCCAAATATCCACATAAAGATATATTTTTAGTGTGTCACTGAGAAGAATTTTCCTTTTTTTAATTATGTTAAACTTTGGTTTTTTAAAAAGTAACTTAAGTGATATTTATGTGCTGTGAGTATTCCTTTGATCCAAAACAAAATAGTTCTGTTTAATATCGCAGTGAAATAGGTATTTATCATTTTAATCTAATCTTTGATAACTTTTTACTTTCTTAATTTATTTAAAAAACAAGGAGGAAAGAAATATATATATCAAAAACTGACTATGGTCAATAAGTCTAATAAGAGTTAATTCATTAGGTTGTTTAAATGATATATATTTCATATATTATAGAAACATGCTTTATGTAAAGTGAGTTCCCCTAGTATATCTGCATGTCCTTCAGTCTCTACTGTTTAGTTATTACCTCTCAGGTCATTAGCTGTGCCTGTTTTCTTAGCCATTTCAAATAGTCTAAGAGTAAATTTTTACAATCTTTGTTAAACACAAACAAAACACACTGAAGATTTTGATGACCAGGCCTTCTGTAATAATGTGGCCCTTCACATCTGATGATTGGGAAGCAATCTCCAAATCTTACACATTAATCTTTTTAAAATATATTAGTCATCCTAGAATAGCCAAATATATAAATCCAGGGTGTACTCTGAGTTTCAAGGAAAAGTGACTCTCTTTAAAAACATTATTTCATTTTTAATGTGATATCAGTGGCCCTTCAAAACTCTCCCTTCATCTCCATGAACACTACTTTCACTATTTATATGATCATTTATGAATATTTTTTGTCATTGTTCAGTCACTAAGTCCTGTTTGACTCTTCGATCCCAAGGACTGCAGCACGCAGGCTCCCCTGTCCTTCACTATCTCCAGGAGTTTGCTTAAATTCACAGTCAGTGATGCTATCTAACCATCTCATCCTCCGCTGCCCCCTTCTCCTTTTGCCTTCAATCTTTCCCAGCATCAGGATCTTTTTCAGTGAGTTGGTTCTTCGCATCAAGTGGCCAAAGTGTTGGAGCTTTGGCTTCAGCATCGATCCTTCCAATGAATATTCAGGGTTGATTTCCTTATGAATATACTCTGGAGTAAACTGAAAAGAATCCCTATTTCCTCCCCCTGGAGTCCTGACACAGTAAAAATAAATAGAAGTAACACAGAAAATTACTTATCTTGGTCCTTGGATGTATGGTCTACATTAATACTTTTGATGAGTTCCAGAGTTAACAACTAATAGCAGAATATTTTATATAAACATGTCCTTCAGTACCTGCAGGAGGATGAGTTCCAAGACCCGCCATAGATACCAAAATCCCTGGGTGCTCACATCCCACAGTTGGTCATATCTGTGAGTTTTACATACTCAGATTCAGCTAACAAATACGATTGGTTATACCCATGGATACAGAGCTGGAGGAGTTGGAGTGCTGGCTGTGTTAAAACTTTTCTTTATACAGTTAATTGTTGAACAACATGTATTTGAACTGCATGGGTCCATTTACATGCACTTTTTTCTTTTTTAATAGTAAATATCATAGTACTACATATTCACGGCTGGATCCATGGTTACAGAGAACCACAGATGCCAAAGAACAGCATGTAAGAGGGGGTCAACTCTAAGCAATAAGTGAATTTTCACTGTATGAAGGGTCTGGTCAATGCCCCTATCTTGACGGTGTTCAAGGATCAACTGAAATCTATGGACAGTGTTATGTTTATCTTGATATTGTTTTATTGTTTGTTTGTAGAGTCTGCATCTAATGCCTTAAGCAAGAGTTTGATAACACAGAAAGTACCACAAATTTTCTTCAGAAGTAAATTATTCCTTTGAGAACCATCCGGAAATATTTACTTGAAGTTAAACTTTCATGTGATATTTTTCACTGACACTGTTTACTTAAAGCAATATTCTAAGTATTTTAATAGTTCATCTTATTTAATTCTCATCCTTGATAGCTCAGTTGGTAAGGAATCCACCTGAATGCAGGAGACCCTGGTTTGATCCCTGGGTCAGGAAGATTCCTGGAGAAGGGATAGGCTGCCCACTCCAGTATTCTTGGACGTCCCTTGTGGCTCAGCTGGTAAAGAATCCACCCACAATGGAGGAGACCTGGGTTCAATCCCTGGGTTGGGAAGATCTCCTGGAGCAGGGAAAGGCTACCCACTCTGATATTCTGGCCTGAAGAATTCCATGGACTGTACAGTCCAAGAGTTGGACATGACTGAGCAACTTTCAAAAAGAAAAAATAAATTCTCAATTTCTAAAACATAGGAAAATTATTGTCTCAATTTTAGAAATGACAACACTAAGACAGACTCAAATCTAGTTAATTGTTCAGCATTGTACTGGTGAGTGGAAAAGCCAATATTTTCACACAAGGTATTATTTTAGACATTTTAGAAGGGTCTTGTATGTACACTGTGGACAATGCATGTAATCATGAGGTAGTGTCAGCCCTCCTCACCACTCTAAGAATACAGTTTTTATGTAAGCAGGTATGGTAGGGGGTCCTCAAAGAAAAGAACCAGGTATGGCTTTCTTAACAAAAGAAATGCTACTTTTGGCCTAAGCCATTTTGTGACCTAAGCCTGGTGTCAGAATGCTTGCCCTTGAGCAGGTCTTAGTAATAAGGAACTTGAGAACAAACTGGCCCCGAGAGAATTTTCTAGAGAATTAACAACAGCAGAGATAACAAATCAGTTGTAAAAAAAACTCTCTTGTCTGTTTCAGTAGTAAAAACTAGCTTGAAGCACTTTCTTGAGTAGTTATATAGTCAAACACACCTGGCAATCAACCATCAAACCAACTAGAATCTAAGAGATGATGACATTAATGTCTTCTGACCCTCATGACTTCAATCAACTAAAACTTGGACTCTGCCAGCCTTTCAAGCCCCTTTATGAATGTGCATGTACACTTAACTTAAAATTTCCCCAATTTTGCCCCTTCAGGAGACACTACTTGAGGAAAGAGCCCCAGTGTTCTCCTTACTTGTTCCAGTTAATAAAATTCTTTCTTCTACAGGTCTGATCTTTGGCTTGGTTCTGTCTTTTGACTCACCAAGAAGTGAACCCAGTTTTTCTGGTAACATTTCCACTTAATCAAAACATGTATTTGTGACAAAAATTCTGTAATTTTTTATAATTAAAGGTGGCAAGAACAAAGCAATTTTATATTGGAGACAGTTTGAAAAGATTTTACATTAAAAAATAGGCACTACTGATGCTAAAAGCTCAACTTCTGTCCACCAGTACCAAATCAAATCTGAGAGACAGAGTTTTGGGTGAAGTAGAGAAGAATAGCTTTGTTGCTTTGCCAGGCAAAGGGAACACAGCAGACTCCTGCCACCAAAATCTGTGCGTCCCAACTCAGGAGGATTTGATGAGGAGTTTTGTATTGGGCTTCCCTGGTGGCTCAGTTGGTAAAGATTCTGTCTGCCAATACAGGAGACCCAGGTTTGATTCCTGGGTTGGGAAGATACCCTGACAAGGAAATAGCAACCCATCTCAATATTCTTGCCTGGAGAATCCCATGGACAGAGGAGCCTGGTGTGCTACAGTCTATGGTGTCACAAACAGCTGGACATGATTGAGTGACTAAGCATAGCACAGCACAGCATAATCCTTGTAAAATATCTGAGAGTTACTGATTATTTGTCATCCCTATTGTAGGGATGAGGATACTTCATTTTATAGCAATAGTTGAAGAGTGGGGTTGCTGAGAAGATTAGGGTGTGTGCAGGGACTTCACTCTTCTAAACTGGTTTCAGGTAATCCTCGATGAGCTTCTCTGGTTCCTTTCATCTTACAGTTGGTTTCTTGACTGCTCCTCCCTGGATTAGCAACTGTTTAGATATGCCCTTAGGAGCTCAGGAAAGGTCATGGAGGCTGGAGTCTTTCCTATAAATAAGAAATGGGGGACAGAAAGATTTCTGTGCTTGATTTCAAGGCCATACCTTGAAATCTTTGTTTTACAAACTCAACACTCCTTGCTACGCTTTTTGTTAGAATATTGTCATGTTAATAAACTATAGTAACTCTAAATCAAACTTCTAAAAGCTCTTTTGCTTTTATATGAAGATAGAGCACAGCAAAACCCCAGAATATTGTTAAATATAAGTGACATAATAGATTTCTTTCAAAAATTGTTTCAGAGCTGTATGCATCCAATGTTTCCTCAAACTAATTTTTCTCATTTTTCACGTTAATTTAAATGTATTCCACCCTTTAAAGAAAGAAAGCAATAAAGGCATGTTACTCATTTTCCAATCTCCCACCAAATAAAAAAGGGGAAAAAAATTAAAATATATCTGAGTTCATTGATAGTGACTGAGAGCACTAAGATATGTCAGTCACATAAACGAGTAAATAATAAAATACAACTCTGTAGGGGACCAAAATTTTCCACCCCAAGATGTGTCTTTGGAGGCACCATTGGGGCAGCTGCATAGCTGATGACTTTATGGTGGGCTTCCTATTTGTTTCTGTCCTGAGTTTTCTAGGGCACACCTACTGGGCAGCTGTAGTAACTGATAGCTTGATTTCCACAGCATCCTTCACTTACTAGTACGGCAAATGGCAATCTTAGTCCACAAATACAGAGAGCAAAACAATGGACACCAGTGGGGAAAGGGTAGGGGGAAGGAAAATGCTAGGGGTAAGGAATTAAGAGATAAAATCAATTATGTATAAATAGATTAAAAAACATATATAGCACAGAGAATTGAAACAATTATCTAGTAATTACTTTTAATGAAGTAAAATCTGTAAAGATTCTGAATCACTATGTTATACATCTGAAACTAATATTGTATTGTAAACAAACTATTGTTTGGTTGATAAGTTGTGTCCAACTCTTTGTGAGCCCATGAACTGCAGCAAGCCAGGCTTCCCTGGCATGGACAAACTCATGTCCATTGTGTCAGTGATGCCATTCAATGGTCTCATCCTCTGTCACCCACTTCTCTATCTGCCCTCAGTTTTTTCCAGCATCAGGGTCTTTGCCAATGAGTCGACAATGAGTCAACAATGGCACCAGGTGACCAAAGTATTGGGGCTTCAGCATCAATCCTTCCAATGAATATTCAGGTTTGATTTCCTTCAGAACTGACTGGTTTGATCTCATTGCAGTCCAAGGACTCACAAGAGTCTTCTTCAGCAACACAATTCAAAAGCGTCTATTCTTCTGTGCTCTGTCTTCTTTACGGTCCAGCTCTCACATCCATACATAACTACTGGCAACACACTCCAGTATTCTTGCCTGGAAAATGCCACAGACAAAGGAGTCTGGCAGGCTGCAGGCCATGTGAAAAACCATAGCTTTGACTATATGGATCTTTGTTGGCAACGTGATGTCTCTGCTTTTTAATACACAGTCCACGTGTGTGTCATAGCTTTTCTTCCAAGGAGTAAGCATCTTTTAAAACAAGCTATATTTCAAAAAAGGAAAAAGAAGACCATTTTGAGATGTCACTGGAAAAAATAAAGATATTAGATAATTGAACCAAATAATAAGCATTACTATTACTAGAAATATCACTAGCAAAGTAATGCTCAAAATTCTCCAAGATAGGTTTCAACAGTACGTGAACAAAGAACTTCCAGATGTTCAAGCTGCACTTAGAAAAGGCAGAGAAGCCAGAGACCAAATTGCCAACATCTGGTGAGTCATAGAAAAAGCAAGAGAGTTCCAGAAAAACATCTACTTCTGCTTCCTTGACTATGCCTAAATCATCGACTGTGTGGATCACAACAAACTGGAAAATTCTTAAAGAGGTGGGAATACAAGACCACCTTACCGGCCTCCTAAGAAATCTATATGCAGACCAAGAAACAACAGAACCAGACATGGAACAACGGACTGATTCCAAATTGAGAAAGGAATACGTCAAGGCTGTATATGATCACCTTGCTTTTTAAACTTATTTGCAGAGTACATTATGAGAAACCCAGGGTGGATGAAGCAGAAACTGGAACCAAAATTGCTGGGAGAAATATCAGTAAACTCAGATATGCAAATGAAACTACCCTTATGGCAGAAAGCAAAGAGGAACTAAAGATCCTCTTGATGAAAGTGAAAGGGAGAGTGAAAAAACTGGCTTAAAACTCTACATTTAAAAAATGAAGATCAAAAAAAAAAAAAAGAAAAGAAAAGAAAATGAAGATCATGGCATCCAGTCCCATCACTTCATGGTAAATAGATGGGATAATAATGGAAACTGTGACAGACTTTATTTTCTTGGGCTCCAAAATCACTACAGATGGTGACTGCAGACATGAATTAAAAAGACGCTTGCTCCTTGGGAGAAAAGCTATGATCAAATTAGCATATTAAAAAGAAGAGACACTACTTTGCCGACAAAGGTCCATCTAGTAAAAGCTGTGGTTTTTCCAGTAGTCACGTATGGATGCGAGAGTTAGACCATAAAGAAAGCTGAGCACCAAAGAACTGATGCTTTTAAACTGTGGTACTGGAAAAGATTCTTGAGAGTCTCTTGGACAGCAAGGAGATCAAACCTGTCATTCCCAAAGGAAAGTGTGAAGTGAAAGTGAAATTTGCTCAGTCATGTCTGACTCTTTGGGACCCCATAGTCTATATAGTCCATGGAATTCTTCACGCCAGAATACTGGCATGGGTAGCTTTTTCCTTCTTCAGGGGAGCTTCCCAACCCAGGGATTGAACCCAGGTCTCCCACATTGCAGGCTGATTCTTTACCAGTTTAGCCACAAAGGAAGCCCATCCTAAAAGAAATCAGTAGTGAATATTCATTGGAAGGACTGATGCTAAAGCTGAAGCTCCAATAATTTGGCCACCTGATATGAAGAACTAACTCATTGGAAAAGACCCTGATGCTGGGAAAGATTGAAGGCAAGAAGACAAAGGGACAACAGAGGATGAGATGGTTGGATGGCATCATTGACTCCATGGGCATGAGTTTGAGCGAGCTCCAAGAGTTAGTGATGGACATGGAAGCCTGGAGTGCTACAGTCCATGGGGTCACCAAGAATCAGACACTACTGAGCAACTGAACTGACTGAATAAGCAGTACTGATTTTCAGAAACAAAAATTTAAAATAAAGCTGAATGCATGTTTAAATGATAAAAAATAGATAAAGTATTAGCTGATGCCTATTTAGTATTCACTACTTGTCAAACACAGTTCTTATTTCCACAATCACCCATTTTTACCCATATTTCACTTATGAAGAAACTGAGTCACAAAGAGATCATTTGTCCAAAGTTCAGAACTCACTACGATTGTTTAACTGCTATGGTAATCTACACCAATGAATAACTAAATAAATCACTTTTCAAATTCAAGATGAATAGAATTAAAAATGAAGACATTTAAGAACTCTGCCTCCTGTAGTTAGAGCCAGTGGTGCAAAGAGAGATTTTTTATTATTTTATTTTATTTAAGAGAAACCAGGCATCAAAATTTTTTCTGAGTTAATGGATTCAATCTTCATTACTCAGTCTTCTTATGACCCACAATATATTCAAGAAAAACTGTGAAATGGTGTAGTCTATGATCAGCTGTTCAAAATAAACATATAGTCTCTGCTTGGGAAAAGGATTTACTTGGTATTTAAATTTTTCACTATTGAAAACATATGCAAGGTGGTATTCAAATAAAGGAGACACAACCAAAGACAGCCTAAAGAATCATGCCACTGTTTATTGCTTCCTTTATGTTTTACAAGAAGGAAAATTCTGATATAAACCTTTATGGAAATAGCTATTTCAGGGGACATTGTGTTAACCTCATATATCTCACTCAGACTTCAAGCTCTTTCATAAAGTAAGGTCTATAAAGTCAAGATCTTTAAACAATACTGATACATCGTAAGTGACAGTGAATGTATGTTGAATGAATGAATGAGTCCCAGATGTTGTTAGCTTCATTCTCTTTGTATGATAACCTGATGAATTAGAAAACTTTGAGAATATAGTATAGATAGTTATTTTTTTAAACTGGATATAGAATTAAAGATTATTGATTCCCAGTAGGAAACAGGCAATGAATCAGCATAATTAATAAACAATCTTAATAGGGACCCATCTTCCCTCACTGGGAACCATGGAAACCACTAGGTACAAAAAACAAAATCAATGCCTTTCAGAAGTCTCTTCTAAAGCAAATTAGGAATCTGGCGATATGAACTGTGAAATGAGCATCACTGCAACACCTTGCATTTATGTAAATAAGCATTATGGAGACAACTCCATTGTTTCTCCAATTAGTAAAGAGATTCCTGGGAAAACAGGTTGAAATGGGTTCATTTGTTGCTACAGCAACCTTCTTCATTCTGAAGAATTGGTGCTTTTGAACGGTGGTGTTGGAGAAGACTCTTGAGAGTCCTTTGGATTGCAAGGAGATCCAACCAGTCCATTCTGAAGGAGATCAGCCCTGGGTGTTCTTTGGAAGGAATGAGGCTAAAGCTGAAACTCCAATACTTTGGCCACCTCATGCAAAGAGTTGACTCATTGGAAAAGACTTTGATGCTGGGAGGGATTGGGGGCAGGAGAAGAAGGGAACGACAGAGGATGAGATGGCTGGATGGCATCACCGACTCGATGGACGTGAGTCTGAGTGAGCTCCAGGAGTTGGTGATGGACAGGGAGGCCTGGCATGCTGCAATTCATGGAGTCGCAGAGTCGGACACTGAGCGACTGAACTGAACTGAACTGATAGACTCTTTAATTCATATTTTGATTTTTCCTCAATTGGCTTTCCAACAATGTAGAAGACAGTATTCTAGGTTTTTGTGGGGAAAGTATCAAGATCAAAAGAACATGGACAAATGACAAGAAGTATTCACAGGAAATAGCCCTATTGAAGTATTTCACTGTTACAGGACCATCTACAGACCATGTTCTTTTCATCAGACATTTAATATACTATTGAAAGCTTTTCATGGCTGCAATCATCTGCAGTGATTTTTGACCCCCCAAAAATAAAGTCTGACACTGTTTCTACTGTTTCCCCATCTATTTGCCATGAAGTGATGGGACTAGATGCCAGGATCTTCATTTTCTGAATGTTGAGCTTTAAGCCAACTTTTTCACTCTCCTCTTTCACTTTCATCAAGAGGCTTTTTAGTTCCTCTTCACTTTCTGCCATAACGGTGGTGTCATTTGCATATCTGAGGTTATTGATATTTCTCCCTGCAATCTTGATTCCAGCTGTGCTTCTTCCAGCTGAGCGTTTCTCCTGATGTACTCTGCATATAAGTTAAATAAGCAGGGCAACAATATACAGCCTTGACATATTCCTTTTCTTATTTGGAACCAGTCTGTTGTTTCATGTCCAGTTTGAACTGTTGCTTCCTGACCTGCATATATGTTTCTCAAGAGGCAGGTCAGGTGGTCTGGTATTCCCATCTCTTTCAGATTTTTCCAGTTTATTGCGATCCACACAGTCAAAGGCTTTGGCATAGTCAATAAAGCAGAAATAGATGTTTTTTTGGAACTCTGTTGCCTTTTCCAGATCCAGCAGATGTTGGCAATTTGATCTCTGGTTCCTCTGCCTTTCCTAAAACCAGCTTGAACATCTGGAAGTTCACGGTTCACATATTGCTGAAGCCTGACTTGGAGAATTTTGAGCATTACTTTTCTAGCATGTGAGATGAGTGCAATTGTGCAGTAGTTTGAGCATTCTTTGGCATTGCCTTTCTTTGGGCTGCAAGGAGATCAAACCAGTCCCTTCTAAAGGAGATCAGTCCTGAGTGTTCTTTGGAAGGACTGATGCTAAAGCTGAAACTCCAATACTTTGGCCACTTCATGTGAAGAGTTGACTCATTGGAAAAGACTCTGATGCTGGTAGGGATTGGGGGCAGGAGAAGGGGACGACTGAGGATGAGATGGCTGGATGGCATCACTGACTTGATGGACATGAGTTTGAGTGAACTCTGGGAGCTTGTGATGGACAGGGAGGCCTGGCGTGCTACAATTCATAGGGTCGCAGAGTTGGACAAGACTGAGAGACTGAACTGAATTGAATGGAAAGCTTTTACCTCCCTTTTCTATGCCCAACCAAATATATCAATAATATGGCAAATCTCATTTCTACAGAATTGATAAGCACATGCTAAATAAATGCATGGGTTCATCGCAATGTGTTGTTGCACTAGCCTAAATGGTCTCTTCTCTCAGTCCTACTGTAGTCAATCTTGCATAGTATTTCTCTTGCCAGATTAATTTTCCTAAATTATTATCTTCATCATATCCTTTTCTTACTAAATTGTGTTTCTATGACTCCCATTTTCAAAAGATCAAACTCTAAACTCCTTTCTTGACAGTGGGAAAGCCTGATATACCCTTAATTCTTTAACCACTTGTGGATAATGCTACCATATCTTAGCAATGTCTTGCACCCCTCTACCTGATTCTTGCCTGGTTCCTAGACTCAGTTCAATTCTTGCTTCCTACATGGAATCTTCCCATTACAATTCAGCTTCCCATGACCACTCTCTTTATTATGAAATTAAGTCTTATTTCAAAACTGTACTATGTATTTGATCATTGTACTGTCTTGATTTCTGGTTTAATTTATTTCTGGCTCTATGTTTTGTCCCCTTATCATAGCCATTACCTCTATACTTCTTTATATGTGCCCTCTGATTGAAACTGTCAACTGCAAATTGGTACTTGCCATCTACTAATCCTTTTACAACCTAGAAGGATTAAATCCTGTGCTGCAGCAGTTGCTGAATTTCAACACCCTCTGAACAGAGTTCAAGGTAGAGAGCAGAAATGAGACATTCTGTGCTCTGGGAAAAACTGGCAGAATAGGTCTTCAAGTAGTTAGATATTTTCAGAAGCCTATTTTATGAGCTCAATTTTTGTATCTGTTCATATCTATAAAAGCACTAAAATCTTTCATGGTGATGGCTGTTACGACTGAAGAAAGCTTCATGAAACTAGCAGAAAACTGGAAAAAAATATATGTGCTTGATTGAATGTATTCCTCTTTCACCAAAATCACATATATACTGATCTCACCCCCCACCCCCACGCCTCTTTGGAGCAGTTTCTCAGAGCTATCTAAGATGTCTCCTGGGCTGCAACCTTAATTTTGCCCCAAATAAAACTTAACTCACAACTCTCACACTGTGTATTTTTTAACCCTAAAGAATCAAGTGGAACAACATACACCCTCCCCACCAAGTATAAAAGCCCCTCCATATCCCCTGCCTCTTATTTGTAGAAAAGCTGAAATCTCCCTGTCCTCCCTGAATCACAAAAGAACTAGGTTCAAGCAGCTAATTATTATGACAATAGAGTCACAGACTCAGTATCTGATACATATTCCTGAGCTGTTTTAGAAATTTTACAACTGGCCCTAGAGGGAAAAAGCTAACTGCACGATGACCAGACTGCAACCATGACTTAAGCTACTCCAACTTGAACGGTACTGAAACCTATGGCTACCATAGTTCCAAGAAGTGGCCTGAAGAGAATGGAGTTAATGCTATTGCTCATAATAATCAGTCTTTATTAGTATCAAAATAATTGTAGTTTTCTCTGTCTGGAAATGTAAGTGGAAAACTAAAATTGTCAGCAAAGAGATGTGCTAAGCCTATGACCATATCTTTCACTCTAAGACCTTGATGCCCTTTCTCAGCATGAAGAAGTTACAGAAGATGGATCTTTGTCCCTAATCACATAGAAATGGAATCATATCTGATGGAGTGTGTGTGTTGGGGGCGGGGGGAGGTGTGGACTTGTAAGCAGCTCTTTGCAGGAAACTGCACTGGGCAGGAAACCTCTTTTCTTGTCAAAACTGCATCATGAATAACCTTAAACCAGGTACCCTCAGGCTGCTCTGTTCACTGCTGGCCTAAGCACACTTTTCAAATCTTTGGTCACACAACATCTTGTCTAACATGTGGGCTTTTTCTCATGGATCAAAGAAGGAAAAAATGAAGAATGAGTAATTAACATATGACAAGATCTCTTCCCCATTTTCTCCTTCAGTAGTCTCACAGACAAACTGTGTGAACAAATTGTGAGCAAGGCTACATCAAAGAAAGATCACAGTAAGTCGACAAGCCTGCACATAGAATGTTTCATGACTCTGACCCTTCATTTCAATGATTAACTGAGATTACTTCCCTTGTCCCTTTAAAAGCTTTCATGGCCAATCAGAATCCTTGGAGATAGTTTTGGATGACACTGAGTCCTTTGGAGGGAATGATGCTGAAGCTGAAACTCCAGTACTTTGGCCACCTCATGCAAAGAGTTGACTCATTGGAAAAGACTCTGATGCTGGGAGGGATTGGGGGCAGGAGGAGAAGGGGACGACAGAGGATGAGATGGCTGGATGGCATCACTGACTCAATGGACGCGAGTCTGAGTGAACTCCGGGAGTTGGTCATGAACAGGGAGGCCTGGCGTGATGCGATTCATGGGGTCGCAAAGAGTCGGACACAACTGAGCGACTGAATTGAACTGAAATCAGTCCACCATCTCCCATATTGCCACCATTCTGATTTAAGGCAACTTTTCTATCTACCAACATTTTCTTTTACTTGGTATTGATTTTTGATAGGTGAGTAGCCAGACCTAAGTTTGATAGCATGATAACCATTCGGCCTCACATATGCCATTACTTCCATTCCAATAATTCATTAGCCTAAAAAGGTTCTCAAATGCAGTCATCCATTATCTACTCTCCCCCACATTTCTTTTATTGACTCTTTGTTTGCTATAACAACTTCCTTGTGTAGATCTTTAATCTTTTCCTGTCACTTTTTTTTTTTCCCTTGACTGACACAACCCAAATAGTTAAGAAAACAATTTTTCTGCTCTGTATCTGTATTCTGCTCCATGCCAATATTCAAATAAACAAAATATTTAGAAAATAAAATTACAAAAACTATGCTGATTTTAAACTGTGATCTCAAATCTCAAATGTAATTCACACAGACTATACCTAACCATGGGCACCAGACTTCCCTGGTGGCTCAGACGATAAAGAATCTGCCTGCAATGAGAGAGACCTGGGTTCTATCCCTGGGAGGAGAGTATGGCAACCCACTCCAGTATTTTTGCCTGGAGAATCCCCATGAACAGAGGAGCCTGGTGGGCTACAGTCAATTGGACTGTAGAGTCAAACACAGCTGAGCAACTAAGCACAACCTTGGGCACCAACCATTTCTCCTATACCTCATCTATGTATTCTAGTCTTTTTTTCAAGAGCTATTTCTTTCTCCTCCTGTTAAATCTGGTCTTATGTTGGACATATGGTCTTATGCTAGACTTAATTAGTAATGTGGTACAAGTGACTCTATGACAATTTATGGTCCAGCTTCTAAAAATCTCTAAGGATGTTAAAGAAGCACAGTGGGGTATAAGTATCCACCGTAGCCTGTAGGATTAGGGAAAGTTCCCTGAAAAGGAGGATTTCATCTAAGGTCAAAATTAACTTGTGAGTTAAATTAGGGTTAGGTAGTGGAGAATCCCAGGGACGGGGAGCCTCTATGGGGTCACACAGAGTCGGACACGACTGAAGTGACTTAGCAGCAGCAGTGAGAATGTATGTACTAGTAGACATTAATATGTATATTTCTAACAAAATAATATCAATCAATGTTTTAAATTTAAAAAATCTATCAAATATAGAACTACTACCTACCTAGATGAGTTCTTAGATGAGGACTTAAAGACCAGGTTAAAGTATGTGCATTTTGATAACTATAACATAGGTTTGAGCCGTCCTAAAAAAAAAAGGAACCTGACTTCTAAATACCTGAGAAAGAGCATTAACTAATAAAATTTTCCCTCGTATAAAGTAAGAGCTGTAATGGAAAATAAAACTCCACTTCTAATTTAGGAAGTTCATATTTAGCTCTGTATAGTTGTTTTTCCATCTCTAGTTTGCTTAGATGTTCATAAGTTTTGAAAACAAGACTTAACACTTATTTGAAAATGAAGAACAAATCGTGATTAAGCAATAATAATTAATATGGATATTTATCACTAAAAACTAGACAGGTGTTATATTGAAAAGCATCCCCAAGGGGGGAAAAAAGGCAAAAGGGTAAAGTGGTTGTCTGAGGAGGCCTTACAAATAGCTGAGAAAGAAGAGAAGCTAAAGGCAAAGGAGAAAAGGAGAGATATACCCATCTGAATGCAGAGTTCCAAAGAATAGCAAGGAGAAATAAGAAAGCCTTCCTATATGAACAAAACAAAGATATAGAGGGAAAGAATAGAATTGGAAAAACTAGAGATCTCTTCAAGAAAATTAGAGGTACAAAGGAAGCATTTCATGCAAAGATGGACAAAATAAAGAACAGAAATGGAATGGACCTAACAGAAGTAGAAGATATTAAGAAGAGGTGGCAAAAATACACAGAAGACTATAAAAAAGAGATATTAATGACCCGGATAACCATGATGGTGTGATCACTCACCTGGAGCCAGATATTCTGGAGTGCAAAGTCAAGTGAGCCTAAGGAAGCATCACTAGGAACCAAGCTAGTGGAGATGATGGAATTCTAGTTGAGCTATTTCAAGTCCTAAAAGATTCTGCTGCTAAAGTGCTGCATTCAATATGCCAGCAAATTTGGAAAACTCAACAGTGGCTACAGGACTGGAAAAGGTCAGCTTTCATTTCAATCCCTAGGAACAATGCCAAAGAATGCTCAAACTACTCCACAGTTGCACTCATTTCACAAGCCAGCAAGGTAATGTCCAAAATTCTTCAAGCTAGGATTCAACAGGATGCAGACAAAGAACTTCCAGATGTAGAAGCAGGATTTAGAAAAGGCAGAGGAACCAGAGATCAATCAAATTGCCAAAAACAAGCAAATTCTAGAAAAACGTCTATTTCTGCTTCATTGACTACACTAAAGCCTTTGATTGTGTAGGTCACAATAAACTGTTGAAAACTCTTAAAGAGATAGGAATGCCAGACCACCTTACCTGCCTTCTGAGAAGCCTGCATGCAGGTCAATACAGTTAGAACTGGACATGGAACAATGGACTGGTTAAATACTGGGAAAAGAGTACATCAAGACTGTATGTTGTCACGCTGCTCAGTTAACTTGTATGGAGAGTACATCAAGCGAAATGCCAGGCTAGATGAAGCACACACTCAAATCAAGATAGCTGGGAGAAATATCAACAATATCAGATATGCAGATGACACCACCCTTATGGCAGAAGGTGAAGAGGAACTAAAGAGTCTCTCGATGAAGACGAAACAGAAGGGTTGAAAAAGCTGGCCCAAAACTCAACATTCAAAAAGTGTAGATCATGGCATCCAGTCCCATCACTTCATGGCAAATAGATGGAGAAACAATGGAAACAGTGAGAGACATTATTTTCTTTGGCTCCAAAGTCACTGTGGATGGTGACTGCAGCCAGAAAATTAAAAGACATTTGCTCCTTGGATTAAAAGTTATTACAAACCCAGACAGTGCATTAAAAAGCAGAGACATTACTTTGCCAACAAAAGTTTGTATAGTCAAAACTATGGTTTTTCCTGCCATCATGTATTGATGAGGAGCTAGAGTCAAATATTTGATGTTTTCGAACAGTGGTGTTGGAGAATACTCTTGAGAGTTCCTTGGACTGCAAGCAGATCAAGTCATTCAATCCTAAAGGAAATCAACCCTTGGTATTCATTGGGAGAACTAATGCTGAAGCTCCAATATTTTGGCCACCTAATGCAAAGAGCCGATTACTTAGAAAAGACCCTGATGCTGGTAAAGATTGAAGGCAGGAGGAGAAGGGGACAACAGAGGATGAGATGTTTGGATGGCAGCACCAACTCAATGGACATGAGTTTGGGAAAACTTGGGGATATGGTAAAGGACAGGGAAGCCTGCCGTGCTATAGTCCACGGGGTTGCAAAGAATTGAACATGACTACCCCACTAAACAACAATAAATATTGGAGATGTACTGGAGATCCCTAGACATAAACATAAATTTGGTTCTATATTTTATAAATAATCATGTGAATGTTTTTTTGAAATGTCTCTCTAGTTAAATAGTAGACATATCCTAAGAGGCATGAAAAAGTTTTCTGCTTCCAGGTTTTGTATTACTGAAGAAAAAGGAGAAACCAGAGAGTGGCGAGCTGAAGTTATAGGCCATGATCAGATCATGGATGGCTTCCATCCAATGTAGGCCTTAACAGATTGTTATTTAGGGAATGAATATAGAATCATTTGTGTCTTTTCCTTGTACAACAAAACCAGTCAAGTAAATCAATGCTTGCATTTAAGGTTAAATATTGTTACTTTGCACATCCTATCTTCTGAAGAGCCTATCCTTTCTCTGCTGAAATCAGAAGTCAATTCAACCAGGAGTCTGTCTGCTCTGAGGAAGAGAACACAACAGCTACCTAATATTTTTCTTCCTTCTGTTTAAGTAACAGTTACTGTGGCTCCAAGCCAGCCCTTGGATGGTAGATGTGTGTTACGTGTAAGGGGGACAGGGAAACAAGGGAGGATCTTAGTTCTCTAGTTTCTAACAACTTAAGCAAAGAGGCATGCAGACAGATATATTACTTCCACACAATGTGGTAAATGTTAGCTTAGTGGTTTACATTAAATTTCCTTTCCTGCCCAATCACAAAGTCCTCTCATCAATTTACAGTAGCTAGAATTAGTCTCACCCTCATTAACACCCACATGAACATTTATATATTATTTGTTATATATGAAAGGATAAATATATATAAACAAATACACACACACATATTACATAAAGCTGTGAAATTATCGATCTACTGCAGTGGAGGCTGTTAGAGGAGCAGGAACATGTCTTCTTCACAACTGAATCTCCCTTGTTTAGCTCACTGGATGAGATGCTCCAAACAATGTTGAAATCATCCTACTAAAGATCCAGGTTGTTTGGCTCAAGAACCCATGCTCTTTAGATGAAAAGTAATGTTGCTCCTTAAGGCAGGACACCTGGATACCACTTAGCTGTATAGTCCAGTTACCGGTTTACTTTCAACTCCCATGTATTCTGACTTTGTTTCCTTCTCCTCTCTCCAGCCTGATGTAGGCCTTGATTACTGACTCCTTTCCAACTCCTCAGACATCAAGTTTTTTTCTTCCCTCCATTGTTTTATATCCAAGATTAAGTGTATCCACTCTTTCCTCAGTGCCTAGTGGTCATAGTACATCATGAGAAACGCTGGGCTGGAAGAAGCACAAGCTGGAATCAAGATTGCCGGGAGAAATATCAATAACCTCAGATATGCAGATGATGGCACCCTTATGGCAGAAAGTGAAGAGGAACTAAAAAGCCTCTTGATGAAAGTGAAAGAGGAGAGTGAAACAGTTGGCTTAAAGCTCAACATTCAGAAAACGAAGATCATAGCATCTGTTGCCATCACTTCATGGCAAATAGATGGGGAAACAGTGGAAACAGTGTCAGACTTCATTTTGGGGGGCTCCAAAATCACTGCAGATGGTGACTGCAGCCATGAAATTAAAAGACGTCTACTCCTTGGAAGAAAAGTTATGACCAACCTAGATAGCATATTGAAAAGCAGAGACATTACTTTGCCAACAAAGGTCCGTTTAGTCAAGACTATGGTTTTCCCAATGGTCATGTACGGATGTGAGAGTTGAACTGTGAAGAAAGCTGAGCACTGAAGAATTGATGCTTTTGAACTGTGGTGTTGGAGAAGACTCCTGAGAGTCCCTTGGACTACAAGGAGATCCAACCAGTCTATTCTAAAGGAGATCAGCCCTGGGATTTCTTTGGAAGGAATGGTGTTAAAGCTGAAACTCCAGTACTTTGGCCACCTCATGCGAAGAGTTGACTCATTGGAAAAGACTCTGATGATGGGAGGGATTGAGGGCAGGAGGAAAAGGGGACGACAGAGGATGAGATGGCTGGATGGCATCACCGACTTGATGGATGTGAGTTTGAGTGAACTCTGGGAGTTGGTGATGGACAGGGAGGCATGGCGTTCTGCGATTCATGGGGTCGCAAAGAGTTGGACACGACTGAGCTACTGAACTGAATGGTCATCAACCACCCTCTTTAAGTGTCAACTGTCTTCTCCATCCCTCTGGGGTCATGATTTGAAGAGCTCAAGCCATCTATACAGCTTCTTTTCCTGCCGCTTTTGCTGCACATCACTATGACGCAGCTATTGAAGGGGGAAAAGCTCTGCAAAAACCAGTTAACATTTATTTCTTTAAAAAACAAAACCCACATGATTTCTGTAAGATAGACCTTGATAAATTAAGGGACATCAATTAGATTTCTGTACTATAATTGATAACTATGAAAACAAAACAAAAAACTGTGCCCTTGTCTACACTACAGGTTTAGTGACCTTCTTGAATAATGCAGAATTCTCCCCAGTACCAAAGTCCCCTCCATGTCCCCTGCCTTTTGCTGTAGAAAAGCTGAAGTCTCTGAGGCCTTCCTTCAGTCACAAAAGAGCTGCATCAAACAGTTAATATTTAGGATAATAGAGTCTTTCAGTGTCTGACACATTATTCTTAAGTTGTTTTGCAGATGCTCTAACTACCACCAGAAGTAAAAAGCTAACTGCATGATAACCAGGCTGTAGCCATGACATAAAATGCTACATCTTTAGCAGGAATGAATTTATGGCCAGCACAACTCCAAGAAGTGACATCAAGAGAATGGAATTAACACTATTGCACATAATAATTTGTATCTTGTGGGCATCAAAGTAATTGTGGCTTGTTCGATTCATATATGAGAGTCAGCGACTAAAGAGACACTGTGAGCAAAGAGATATTACAGATCCATGTTGATATCCTACATAGCATGTCCTATATCAGCAGGAAAAACTTATAGAAGATGGACCTTCATTCATAATCCCACAGAAATAGAATGATGTCTGACAGTGGGAATTTGTAAGCAACTCTTTGCAAAAAACAGCTTATAGTAGGAGGTAGCTCTCTGCAGGAGGCCCTTTTGTCTTGTTGCTCTAGCAAAGCTATGTTTTAACTTATCCTTTATACCAGGTGTCACCATGCTTAACTAACCTCCAGTCCAAGCACACCTTTCAAAACTTTTGATCACACAGTCCCTCACTGAACCTGTCAATTCTCCTCTTTGATTAAACAAGTATAAATAAAAAATAAATTATCAGGTGACTAGATCCTTTCTCTAGCTTCCCCATCAGTAGTCTTTCCAGCAAACTGTATTTGCTGCATCTAAAGAAAGATCACAAACACTGGACAAGCCAGCATCCAGTAGGAAATAACGAAGAATTTGACCCCATGCCTCAATCATTAACTGAGATTACTTCCCCTTGCCCCTTTATAAACTTTCATGGCCAAGCAGAATCTTCAGAGTTGTTTTGGGAACATTAGTCTATCTTCTCCCCTGGATGCCAACCTCCTGAATAAAGCTACCTTCCTGTTCTAACAGCATTTGTCTCTTAAGTATTGGGTTTTGAGTGGCAAGCGACCAAATCTGAGTTTTGCTAGAGTTCCAACATTTGCTGTGGCTCAATGGTAAAGAGCCTGCTTGCGAAGCATGAGATGAGGATTCGATCCCTGGGTCGGGAAGATCCCCTGGTGAAGGAAATGGCAACCAACTCCAGTATTCTTTCCTGGGAAACCCCATGGACAGAGGAGCCTGGTGGGCTACAGTCCATGGGATTGCAAAAAAGTCCAATATCCCTAGTGACTAAATAATAATGACTAAAAATCTTAATCAGAATTTATCTTTCAAAAGCCCTTAAATGATTCACAAATATTACATATATGATTTGTACAAGAGGCCCCAAATGGAGTTGCATATACTAAGCTTTGTGTCATCAACTTTTATTTTAATCTAATTACAGTTTATCTTTCTCAGTCAATCAGGAATCACCTGATGAGCACTACTGACTCTTCCCCTAAAGGAAATCCATCTTGCTATAAACAACTCATTTTTTGTCCTGGTATAAATTTCCTTTTCCTACTCCCTTCTGCTTATATAAGTCTTTCATTTCCTATAGTTTCTTACAGCTCCTTTCTATCTACCAGATTAGATGTTGCCCAATTAAAATTGTTTTTGTTTAAATGAACTCTTAAATATTATAATGTGCATTAGTTTATCTGTTAATGATTTGCAATGCCTTTGGTAGTAAGTGTAGTCATAGCAATATTATAATATTATACATGTGTTCAGGAATTAAGTCCATTGAGGATTTTACCTTAGGAACCATGGAGAAAAGGTTTCAAAATACCTTTTCTAGCTAGCTCATCTTATTTAGACTTATTATCTTTGTTTGTAGATAACTTTAACAATTCTCCTAAAATTACCTTAATTGATGTTTCTGTACAGCCTTTAATTTATTATTCAATTTTGGGTATCTATGAACACCATCACGCCAAAGGCTTTAATTATTTTGCTAGAGACAGCAAAAGTTTTAACAGTAAATTTCTCTCTCTGTCTCATCTCTGTTTATATTTCATATAAGATCAGATTCTGCTGTGTGCTTCTTAATTGCATTTAAAACTACATATTAATCCATGCATTTGAAAATATTCTCCTTTTAAAAATTTTCTCTGGAGGGAGAACAAGATGGTGGAGTAGCTGGACATGAAGTACATCTCTCTTCATGGATACATCAGGAATGCACCTTCAGACACAGAAGTGCTTACAGAACACCAGCTGGGAGCAGACAGGCATACCTGACCCCCAGAAAAGAATATATAGACTTACACAAAACTCAGTAGGATAAAGCAAGTAGGGGGCAAAAGGGGAGAGTTAGTAGGACGGCACCTGCCCTCGGTGGGTGGGGTAACTGAAGCAGGAGGCCAGTCTTCACAATGGGACAATTGTTTGGGTCAGAGGAGAAGCATTTGAGGCTGAAAGTGAAGCAGATTATCTGTGACAGTCTAAATTGAATGAGAATCACACAGACGATCCTTTCCACAGCCATACAGACCCCAGACAGGGATCCCCTAGAAGGCATAGCGGCTGGGACCTGGAGCATAGGGATCGTGGAACAATCCCAGGGCAAGGTCTGCTGTTGACTGCGGGAAGATAGCCTGAGGGGATGTGAGTGAGAGGATTATGGTGGGAAATGCCTCTGGAGGAAAACTAGGCAGCCACAGAGGCAAGGCAATACTGCTGAGTCATGTGTAGGGGGTGGAGCCATCACTGTAGCCTCTCTCCCCCCATGCCAACACCAGCAGCTGAACAATAGAGTAGGATCTCAGCCAGAGGACCCCTATAAGTGCCTGATACACTGAAAAACAGAGAAGGACTCCAGTCAGGGGAGCCCTTCAAGTGCCTGATGCCCCACACCCCAGAGCAGGACCCTGACCAGGCGAGAGCTCTAAGACCTGAATGCGTGGAGCAACAGAGAAGGGCTAGCCAAAGAGCCTTCTGATCACTAGCTGTCAGACACTAGAAAAAGACTCTGATAGGGCCATAGCTCCTGGGGCTGAGGCCATCCGTGTCTCTGCACACTTGGTGCTGCCAGGGTCCCCATGACCCAAGCAGCTGTGTCCCTTTCATGATCCATCCTTAATGGGGCAGAGCTGCCACAGGATAGCAAAAGCACTAATAGCACCATGTCTCCAGGGACAATAAGCGGCTGGCACTCTTGAGTAGCTGGCATTACCAGGGTCCCTGTGATCCAAGCAACCGAGGCTCCTCCATGCATGATCCCCACTGGGATAGAGCTGCCAGAGGATAGAAAAACTCCTGCCTCTCCTGCCTCTCCTGCCTCAACCATGCGAGGTTGCTTCCATCGTGTCTGACTGTGACACTGTGGACTGTGGCTTGTCAGGATTCTCTGTCAAGAATACTGGAGTGGGTGGCCATACCCTTCCAGAGCACCATCCAGAGCACCATATTCATGCTCCCCTGAATACCTGGTGCTGTCAGGGGCCCTGTGACCCAAGCAACTGTGCCACCTCCACACTTGACCCTCAGTGGGCTAGACCCAAGGCTGCCAGAGTAGCCTTAGGAACAAACTCCTGTGGATGACCCATATGCAGAGGTGGAGATAAAAGCACAATTGAAACCCAGGGGCAGTGTGGCTAAGGAAAAGAAGTGAAAGTCTCTCAGTCATGTCTGACTCTTCACAACCCCATGGACTATACAGTCCATGGAATTCTCCAGGCCAGAATAGTGGAGTGGGTAGCCTTTTCCTTCTCCAGGGGATCTTCCAAACCCAGGGATCGAACCCAGGTCCCCTGCATTGCAGGTGGATTCTTTACCAGCTGAGTCACGAGGAAAGCTCAATGGAAACCACAAGGGAAGACCCATATACAGAGGTGAAGATAAAATCACAGTTGAAACCCAGGGGCACTGTGGCTTAGGAAGATGACCCAACAACTTCCTACCAGCCCTAGAAGCAGCAGATCAAATCCATATGATCAAATAGACAGACTCTGTGTCTATGGAATATATTAAAGGACAATGAGAGCTCTCATAAAAGAAAACAACACACTAGTTCTGACAGCTATGGACACTGGGGGCAAGAACACACAGCAGTAGGATTAGATTAGAGTCTGAGCTGCCCCCACAGCAGGTACAGAGACCAATCTGTACTGGAGGGTATCCTAGGGAGGCAAAGTGGACTGTGACTCCCAGCAAGGGGAAGGACACTGACAGCAGAGACTCAAGAAAAACATTTATTATTCTTATATGTTGACTTGGTCTGTAGTTGTTTCTGGATTTTTTTTTTTCTTTTTATTCTTTTACTTTTTTCCCCTCTCTGTTGTAGTTGTCAATTTTATTAGTACTATTGAAGCTGGTGTGAATTTTTTTATTTCTCTTTTCTCTCTCTTTTTAATATAAATTTTAAATTTTGTAAATTTATTATTATTTTTCTACACTTATTACTTTGTTTGCTTTTCCTATTGTTATTTTCCCATTGTAGTTAATCTTTAATATATATAAATCTTCTTTATCTACCTCTACTTAACTTTGCATTTCTATTCTTTCCTTCTTTTTCTCTCCACATTTCTTAGTTTATTTTGATTTCATTGCTTTATTGTCCAGTTGGCAACTGGCTCTATCTTTGCTTTCCAGTTTGTATTTTGGTTAGTTTTGTTCTTAACTGGTGGATATAATTTTTGGGTTCCTTTATTTGCTGGGTCAAACTATTGTACTGTATTACTTTTGTACTGTTTTGGTTTTGCTTATGGGTGTATATGTATGTGTGTATATTCCATTATTTTAGTTATTATTTGCCTGATTTTGTAATTGCTATTTGTTTGGGTGCATCTTTTGTTTCTCATGTTTGTATATTTGCTTTAATTACATTTAATGCCATAACAAACCACTTGTGGAAATTCCATTCCTGGCCAGAGATCAAGCCCTGAGCCTTTGGAGTAGGAGCACTGACTCCAAGACCCTAGATTACCAGAGAACTCCTAACCCTAGGGAGTATCAAATAGTGAGAACTCCCACAAAGGCAGCCACTTGTATACAAGACCTGGTATCACTCAACTGCCAGTAGCACCCTGAACAGGACACCTCATCCAAACAATGAAGAAAGCAAAAATACAAACCGAATCATCAGCAGACAGGATTACCACCTTACTCAGCCCTGTCCATCAGAGGGGAAAAAAAAAAACACCCTCACCTTGTCTCACCAGAACTCAAGCACAAGACACACCCTACACAAAACCTACACAAACCACTGGAACACGTTTATGAGAGCAGAAACCAAAAGGAACAAAGAATTCAACCTCAAAGCCTAGAAAAAGGAGGCCTGAAACACACTAAGTTTAGGAAAAAAAGAGAAAAGGCAGAGATATACTGCAGAAATGAAGGAACAACTTAGAAAAACACAAATCCAAATAAATGAAGAGGAAATAGGCAAACTACCTGAAAAAGAATTCAGAATAATAATAGTAAAGGTGATCCAAAATCTCAAAAATAGAATGGAGAAAATGCCAGAATTAACTAACAAAGATCTAGAAGAAATTAAAAAAAGTAAGCATACAGAGACAAGCAACACAATTACTGAAATTCAAAATACTCTAGAAGGAATCAGTAGCAGAATATCTGAGGCAGAAGAACAGATAATTGATCTGGAAGATAGAATGGTGGGAATAACAGAATAAAGTAAAAAGAATGAAAAGAAAAACACTGAGGATAGTCTCAGAGACCTCTGGGACAATATTAAATGCACCAACATTTGAATTATAGAGGTCCCAAAAGAAGAGAAAAAGAAAGGGTATGAGAAAGTTTTTGAAGAGATTATAGTTGGAAATTTTCCTAACATAGGAAAGGAAATAGTCAATCAAGTGCAAGAAGCACATAGAGTCCCATACAGGACAAACCCAAGGAGAAATACACCAAGACACATACTAATCAAATGAACAAAGATTAAACACAAAGAAAGATTATTAAAAGCAGTAAGGGAAAAGCAATAAGTAACATATAAGGGAAATGCCATACGTTTAACAGCTGAAATTTTAGCTGAAACTCTGCAGGCCAGAAGGGAATGGTAGGATATATTTAAAGTATTGAAAGGGAAAAATCTACAACCAAGATTACCTGGCAAGGATCTCACTCAAAAATTATGGAGAAATCAAAAGCTTTTACAGACAAGCAAACATTAAAAGCATTTAGCAACACCAATCCAGCCCTATAATGAATGTTAAAGGGATTTATGTAGTCAGGAAATGTAAGAGAAAAAAGATCTACCAAAAAAAAAAAATTTAAGAAAATGGCAGTACAAATACATATCAATAATTGTTTTAAATGTAAATGGATTAAACACTCCAACCAAAAAACACAGACTGAATGGATACAAAAACCAGACCCATATATATGCTGTTTAAAAGAAACCCACTTCAGACCTAAAGACACATATAGACTGAAAGTGAAAGGATGGAAAAATATATTCCATGTAAATGGGAAGCAAAAGAAAACTGGAGAACCAATCCTCACTTCAGATAAAACAGATCTTAAACTAAAGAGGATTACAAGAGATAAGGAAAGACACCATGTATTGATCATGGGACCAATACAAGAGGAAGACATAACAATTGTAAATATCTATGAATGCAACACAGGAGCACCTCAATACATAAGACAAACACTAACAGACATAAAAGGAGAAACTGACAGTAACACAATAAGAGTAGGAGACTTCAACAACCCACTTACACTAATGGACAGATCATCAAAACAGAAAATTAATAGGAAAATACAAGCCTTAAATTATACATTAGTCTAGATGGATTTCATTGATATCTCCAGGACATTCCATCCAAATGCAGAGGAATGCATCTACTTCTCAAGGGCTTATGGAAGATTCTCATGCATAGACCACATCTTGGGTAGCAAGTCAAACCTCAGTCAATTTAAGAAAATTGAAATTGTATCAAGCATCTTTTCTGACCACAACACTATGACATTGGATGTCAATTCTAGGAAAATAACTGTAAAAAACACTAACACATGGAGATTAAACAATATGTTTCTAAATAATGAACAGATTACTGGGAAATCAAAAGGAATATGAAAAGAATCTTAGAAACAAATGACAACGAAGACACAACACCTCAAAACCTACCTACGAGATGCAGCAATAGCAGTTCTAAGAGGGAAGTTTATAGCAATACAATCCTACCTCAAGAAATGAGAAAAACATCACATAGTTCAGTTCAGTTCAGTTCAGTCGCTCAGTCGTGTCCGACTCTTTGCGACCCCATGAATCGCAGCACGCCAGGCCTCCCTGTCCATCACCAACTCCTGGAGTTCACTCAGAGTCGTGTCCATCAAGTCAGTGATGCCATCCAGCCATCTCATCCCCGGTCGTCCCCTTCTCCTCCTGCCCCCAGTCCCTTCCAGCATCAAAGTCTTCTCCAATGAGTCAACTCTTCACTTGGGGTGGCCAAAGTACTGGAGTTTCAGCTTTAGCATCACATAAACAATCTAAATTTACATCTAAAATAACTGGAAAAAGAAGAACAAAAAACTCCAAAGCTAGCAGAAGGAAATAAATCATAAAGATCAGAGCAGAAAGAAATTAAAGAAACAATAGTAAAGATTATTCAAACTAAAAGCTTGTTCTTTGAGAAAATAAACAAAATTGACAAACCTTTATCCAGACTAATCAAGAAAAAGAGCAGAATCAAATCAACAAAATTAGAAATAAAAAAGGAGAAGTTACAACAGACAATGCAGAAATACAAAGGAATATAAGAGACTATTATGAGCAACTATATGGCAATAAAATGGACAAGCTGGAAGAAATGGACAGATTCCAAGATTGAACTAGAAAGAAATAAATTATGAACAACCCAATTACAAGCAGTGAAATAGAAACCATGATCAAAAACCTCCCAAAAAACAAAAACCCAGAGCCAGATGGCTTCATAGGTGAATTCTGTCAAACATTTAGAGAAGAGTTAATGCCTATCCTAAAACTCTTCCCAAAAATTTCAGAGGAAGGAACACTTCCAAACTCATTCTATGAGGCCACCATCATCTTGATACCAAAACCAGGGAAAGAAAAGAGGTAAATCCATCCATCTATGGCCATTTTTTCTTTGACAAAGAAAGAAAATGTCATTGAAACATGTATAATATCATATAAGAAATGAATCGCCAGTCTAGGTTCGATGCAGGATACAGGATGCTTGGGGTTGGTGCACTGGGATGCCCCAGAGGGATGGTATGGGGAGGGAGGTGGGAGGGGGATTCAGGATTGGGAACACGTGTACATCCATGGCAGATTCATGTTGATGTATGGCAAAACCAATACAATATTGTAGAGTAATTAGCCTCCAATTAATATAAATAAATTTAAATTTTAAAAAAAGAAAGTAAAAACATACAATCAGTGCTGTAAACACAGGTCAGTTACATGTAAAAGACTGAAATTAGAACACCTCCTAATACCATACATAAAAAATAAAATAAAAATGGATTTAAGACCCAAACAAAAGACTAGAAACAATAAAATTCTTATAGGAAAACATAGGCAGAACACTCAATGACATAAACCAAAATAAGATCCTCTATGATGCACTACCTAGAGTGATGGAAATAAAACAAAAAATAAACAATTGAGAACTAATTAAGATGAAAAGCTTTTTCACAGGAAAGGCAACTATAAACAAAGTGAAAAGACAACCCTCAGAATGGGAGAAAATAATAGCAAATGAAAAAGATGACAAAGGGTTAATTTCCAAAATGTACAAGCAGCTCATACAACTCAATACCAGAAAAACAAACAACCCAATCAAAAAGGGCAAAAGACCTAAACAGACGTTTTTCCAAAGAAGACATACAGATGGCTAACAAACACATGAAAAGATGCTCAATATCACTCATTATTAGGGAAATGCAAATCAAAACTACAATGAGATATCACCTCACAGCAATCAGAATGGTCATCATAAAAAGTCTACAAAAAATAAATGCAAGAGAGGGTGTGGAGAAAAGGGAATCCCTTTGCACTGTTGGTGGGAATGTAAATTGATAACAGCACTATGGGAGATGGTATGGTGACTCCTTTAAAAACTAAGAATAAAACCATCATAAGACCCAGCAGTTCCACCACTAGGCATATACCGTGAGGAAACCAAAATTTAAAAAGACACATACATTGTACCCTAATGTTCATTGCAGCACTATTTACAATAGCTAGACCATGGAAGCAAACTATATGTCCATCAACAGATGAATGGATAAAGAAGTTGTGGTACATTTATATAATGGAATATCACAGCCATAAAAAGGAATGCATCTGAGTCAGTTCTAATGAGGTGGATAAACTTAGATCCTATTATACAGAGTGAAGTAAGTCAGAAAGAGAAAGATAAATATCATATACTAACATATATATACATATATATGGAATCTAGAAATATGTTACCAATGAATTTATTTGCAGGGCAGCAATGGAAAAACATAGAGAACAGACTTATGGACATAGCTAGGGTCGGGGAGGAAGGAAAGGGTGAGATGTAAGGAGAAAATACCATGGAAACTTACATTACTATATGTAAAATAGATAGTGGATGGGAATTTGTTGTATGACTCAGGGAACTCAGACCACAGTTTTGTAACAACCTAGAGGAGTGGGATGGGGAGGAAGACGGGAGGAAAGATCAAGGAGAAAAGGACTTATGTGTACCTATGGCTGTATCATGTTGATATTTGGCAGAAAATTGCAAAGTTCTGTAATATAATTTTTCTTCAATTAAAAAATAAACTAAATAAACTAAAGTCATCATTGAGCCAAAGTCATCATTGATTCTTATGAAACATAATTAAAAATATGTAGAGGAAAAATGCACCAAAGTTTTGTAAAAGCCTGCTTTAATACCTCTAATCTTTCCTTCTCCTTTCTTTCAATGCCTTTTTTTCTTTCCTTGTCTCTGTCTTTTATTTTCTTCCTTATTATGTATTTCTTTATTGTTTTATTTTTAGCAATTGAAAACACTAGATGAGTTTGTTTAATAAGATTTAGGATTTTTTTTTTTTTTTTTTATGCTGGGATACAATGCCTTGACTCTGGGCAGATGAAAGGCAGACTCTGCTGCTTACAGATTTGAAAGAGAGAAGGCTGTCAGGCAGAACCATGAAGGGGTTACAACAGCAAGCTGGAACTTAGCAAGCTGGAACTGTGGAAACTTAGGTTTTTCAAATGGGATGGCATAGGCTAAGTTTATCAGACTTCCTGAGGGTTGGCTAATTTGAATATTGTCAGCAGGAGCTGAAAATTTCTAGTTGTGTAATGCCTTGACCCTGAGGCAATTAAAGCTGGAACATCATAACCCAGGGTATAAAATCTGTTAATGGAAGAGACTGGGAAGTGTACTTAATCAGCTATTCAAGCTATTCAAGAAGGGAATTGACTGGTATGTAGCCAGGGCCTGGAAACAGGGTCAAAATAACACATTGTCATTGTTGTTGTTTAGTTGTTAAGTCATGTCCGACTCTGCAACCCATGGACTGTTGCCTGCCAGACTCCTCTGTCCATGAGATTTCCCAGGGAAGAATACTGGAGTGGGTTACCATTTCCATCTTCAGGGGATCTTTCTGACCCAAGAATCAAACCCATATTTCCTGCATTAGCAGATGGATTCTATTCTGCTGACCTATCAGTTCAATTCAGTTCAGTCACTCAATCATGTACGACTCTTTGTGACCCCATGGACTGCAGCACACCAGGCCTCCCTGTCCATCACCAACTCCCAAAATTTACTCAAACTCATGTCCATCGAGTCAGTTATGCCATCCATCCATCTCATCCTCTGTTGTCCCCTTCTCCTCCCACCTTCAATCTTTCCCAGCATCAGGGTCTTCTGAAATGAGTCAGCCCTTCACATCAGGTGGCCAAAGTATTGGAGCTTCAGCTTCAACACCAGTCCTTCCAATGAACACTCAGGACTATCTCCTTTAAGATGGAATGGTTGGATCTCATTGCAGTCCAAGGGATTCTCAAGAGTCTTCAACACCACAGTTTAAAAGCATCAATTCTTTGGCGCTCAGCTGTCTTTATAGTCCAACTCTCACAGCCATACATGACTACTGGAAAAACCATAGCCTTGACTAGATGGAACTCTGTTGGCAAAGTAATGCCTCTGCTTTTTAATATGCTGTCTAGGTTGGTCATAACTTTCCTTTCAAGGAGCAAGTGTCTTTTAATTTCATGGCTGCAATCACCATCTGCAGTGATTTTGGAGCCCCCCAAAATAAAGTCTGCCACTGTTTCCCCTGTTTCCCCATCTATTTCCCATGAACTGACAGGACCAGATGCCATGATCTTCGTTTTCTGAATGTTGAGCTTTAAGCCAACTTTTTCACTCTCCACTTTCACTTTCATCAAGAGGCTTTTTAGTTCCTCTTCACTTTCTGCCATAAGGGTGGTGTCATCTGCATATCTGAGGTTATTGATATTTCTGTCGGCAATCTTGATTCCAGCTTGTGCTTCTTCCAGCCCAGCATTTCTCATGATGTACACTGCATATAAGTTAAATAAGCAGGGTGATAATATAGAGCCTTGACATACTCCATTTCATGGAACCAGTCTGTTGTTTCATGTCCAGTTCTAACTGTTGCTTCCTGACCTGCATACAGATTTCTCAAAGAGGCAGGTCAGGTGGCCTGGTATTCCCATTTCTTGAAGAATTTTCCACAGTTTATTGTGATCCACACAGTCAAAGGCTCTGGCATAGTCAATAAAGCAGAAATAAAGCTGAATAAAACAGAAATAAAGCTGAGCTATATACATACATGTATCACATGACTGTATTCAATATGTCTAATTTATGTAAGGTTTATGTAAGATATCATTTTTTTCACTTGAGATCTTACTTCATTTTATATTTCAACCTCAGGGAACCACACCAGTTAACCATGCACATAGGATCATGATCATAGTTCTTGGAATGTGAAAACAATACTACCTGGAGGTATTGTCATTGATACTAGTAAATATCTTAATTTTCTTACTATATACACTGCACTGGTGTATATGTATATATCTTTATATATGTAGTCTTATTTAATCCTTAGGATAATAACTTAGTGAGATATTATTTCTATCTGGAGTATAGAACCTCTGCTTAGTGAAGGAAGAAGAAATAACTTAGAAATGAAGCTGAGAGGTAAATAAGTGCCAAACGGCAAATGACCTAGAGCTTTGAACTTTACCTCATGGGCAATAGAGTTTTAGGTGTGTGGAAGAAATATGAGTAACAAGATATGTGAAGCTTTGTTCAAAACATATGTCAAAAATGGCCTGTTTCCATGAGGCAAATTATTTAGAATCTTCTGTAGCCTACAACAACTGGCACATGTGTGAACATAAATAATAAATTGGGTGTGTGCTTGTGCTTGTGTGTGTGTGCATGTGTGTAAGGAACTGGCTGCTTTACAGGGTTCAGCTGTAATAAAAATAGATGATAGATTAAGAGCTAAATTATTTTTAGCTTCCTGGTCTCTATTAAACTTTTTTTTACCACCTTTTTCTGTGTTGCTGACTCTCTTTTCAATTTTAAGGTCATTACAGTTAATCCCCATATGTTTTTCTTATCATGCTTCTCACAGTACAGAATAGTTTTTCTTCCATTGACTTTAAAAATTCATTTATAAGAATATAAATTTTGAAGTTCACATAATTAACTTAAACCTTAAAAACTAACCATCTTGGAAATCACTTGTAGGACCTTTTTCAACATTTCATATCACTAAGTAATAAAATTGATGACATAATCAGTTATCAAATAACTTACACATATATGTACATATGCATATATATATTAGATACAAATTAGTTTTTACTTTGAAGAAATATATCATAGGAAAAATGTGGTTAGTAACAAAGTTTTACCTCAAAACAGATTGCGTTTTCGGGGAACACTTTACACTTCAGATTTACATTTATGTCATTTCAAAGACCAGGCAAATATACCGTGGAAGGTACGTGGTCATTCATTTTAAGTGAATAAACAAAATACATCTCTCTGAAAGATTCTGGGATTCCCATTTGACCTATGTGTGCATCCTATTACTAAGAAGAATGGAAAGGTGCAGGCTGCTCAGAAGTGCCTTTGACAGAGTGTATGGCATCCAAGTCCAGCCTATACCAAGTCAAGATTGCGTGACTTTGTATTTATTGTTGCTTCTATTCAAAACATTTTTTAATAGGAGTGCCTCAGTTTTATTATGGACTATGGTACACAGTAATCACCCAAAACATACTGGTAAATTGAATTGAAGTATGAAGTTTAGGCAGCAAGCTTTTTAAAACTTCAGCTAGAATAAGTGACTATGTGTGTTAAATGTAACCATAATCTTGATGTGTTTTCAGCAAGTTAAAATATACTAATCTTCATATTTTAGGCACTTGGCAAATGCCATTCCCTTACTGATTTAACCTCATGTGGTGAGAAATATGCTCTCAATTTCAAATTTTATGAAATACTATAAGATTATTTCAAAAGTTTGAGGATAATGTGATTTGGTTGTAGCTAATGACCTTGAGTGAGAATAATCTCAATTATAAAGAAAAAGAGTTTTTCAAGAACAAAAAAGAGTTTTGTTTAGTTTTTGGTTCTTCCTTAAGCTTATATGAAGTACAGGAACTATTTCCATTCTTAAAGAGGTATAAGAATAAGAGATAAAGACTACTAAAAAAGTAGAAAAGTTAGTTAATCTAAACCACATAGTAGTAACATGGAATGAATTTACCTATTGCTAACTTTGAATGTCGTGTCTCACTGAAATTCATATGTTAAAATCCTGATGGCCCAATGTGATGGTATAGGAGGTGGGGTTTTTGGGGAGTACCTTTATTTTTATTTTACTTTTAGACCTCAGAGAACCAGGTCATTTCTTCTGCCATGTGAAGACACAAGGAGAAATTTGTAACTGGGGAGACTGCCCTGATCTGTAACTGCAAGCCTCTAGAACTGTTACAGTTAAATTTATAAGCCTTTTCAGTTCAGTTCAGTTCAGTTCAGTTGCTCAGTCATGTCCAACTCTATGCAACCCCATCAATTGCAGCACGCCAGGCCTCCCTGTGGATCACCATTTCCCAGAGTTCACACAAACTGTTGTCCATCGAGTCGGTGATGCCATTCAGCCATCTCATCCTCTGTTGTCCCCTTCTCCTCCTGCCCTCAATCCCTCCTAGCATCAAAGTCTTTTCCAATGAGGCAACTCTGCATGAAGTGGCCAAAGTATTGGAGTTTCAGCTTTAGCATCATCCTTCCAGTGAAAACCCAGGACTGGTCTCCTTTAGAATGGACTGGTTGGATCCCCTCGCAGTCCAAGGGACTCTCAGGAGTCTTCTCCAACACCACAGTTCAAAAACATCAATTCTTTGGCACTCAGCTTTCTTCACAGTCCAACTCTCACATCCATAGAAGACCACTGGAAAAACCATAGCCTTGACTAGATGGAACTTTGTTGGCAAAGTAATGTCTCTGCTTTTGAATATGCTATCTATGTTGGTCATAACCTTCCTTCCAAGGAGTAAGAGTCTTTTAATTTCTTGGCTGCAATCACCATCTTCAGTGATTTTGGAGCCCCCCCCCCCCCCAATAAATAAAGTCTGACACTGTTTCCAGTTTCTCCATCTATTTCCTATGAAGTGATGAGACCAGATGCCATGATCTTCATTTTCTAAATGTTGAGCTTTAAGCCAGTATCTTCACTCTCTTCTTTCACTTTCATCAAGAGGCTTTTTAGCTCCTCTTCACTTTCTGCCATAAGGGTGGTGTCATCTGAATATCTGAGGTTATTGATATTTCTCCCAGCAATCTTGATTCCAGCTTGTGCTTCTTCCAGACCAGCGTTTCTCATGATGTACTCTGCTTAGAAGTTAAATAAGCAGGGTGACAATATAGGGCCTTGGCGTACTCCTTTTCCTATTTGGAACCAGTCTGTTATTCCATGTCTGGTTCTAACTATTGCTTCCTGATCTGCATATAGGTTTCTCAAGAGGCAGGTCAGGTGGTCTGGTATTCCCATCTCTTTCGGAATTTTCCACAGTTTGTTGTTATCCACACAGTCAAAGCCTTTGGCATAGTCAATAAAGCAGAAGTAGATGTTTTCCTGGAATTCTATTGCCTTTTCCATGATCCAGCGGATGTTGGAAATTTGATGTCTGGCTCCTCTGCCTTTCCTAAAACCAGCTTGAACATCTGGAAGTTCACGGTTCACGTATTGCTGAAGCCCGGGTTGGAGATTTTTGACCATTATTTTACTAGCGTGTGAGATGAGTGCATTGTGCGGTGGTTTGAGCATTCTTTGGCATTGCCTTTCTTTGGGATTGGAATGAAAACTGACCTTTTCCAGTCCTGTGGCTGAGTTTTCCAAATTTGCTGGCATTTTAAGTGCAGCACCTTCACAGCATCATCTTCCAGGATTTGAAACAGCTCAACTGGAATTCCATCACTTCCACTAGCTTTGATCGTAGTGATGCTTTCTAAGGCCCACTTGACTTCAAATTCCAAGATGTCTGGCTCTAGATGAGTGATCACACCATCATGATTATCTGGGTCGTGAAGATCTTTTTTGTACAGTTCTTCTGTGTATTCTTGCCACCTCTTCTTAATATCTTCTGCTTCTGTTAGGTCCAGACCATTTCTGTCCTATATCAAGCCCATCTTTGCATCAAATGTACCCTTGGTATCTCTAATTTTTTTGAAGAAATCTCTAGTCTTTCCCATTCTGTTCTTTTCCTCTATTTCTTTGCATTGATTGTTGAAGAAGGCTTTCTTATCTCTTCTTGCTATTCTTTGGAACTCTGCATTCAGATGCTTTATCTTTCCTTTTTTCCTTTGCTTTTCTCTTCTCCTCTTTTCACAGCTATTTGTAAGGCCTCCCCAGACAGCCATTTTGCTTCATTGCATTTCTTTTCCATGGGGATGGTCTTGATCCCTGTCTGCTGTACAGTGTCACAAACCTCCATCCATGGTTCATCTGGCACTCTATCCATCAGATCTAGTCCCTTGAATCTATTTCTCACTTACACTGTATAATCATAAGGTATTTGATTTAGATCATACCTGAATGGTCTAGTGGTTTTCCCTACTTTCTTCAATTTAAGTCTGAATTTGGCAATAAGGAGTTCATGATCTGAGCCACAGTCAGCTCCTAGTCTTTTATTTATTTTTTGTTGTTGACTGTATAGAGCTTCTCCATCTTTGGCTGCAAAGAATATAATTAATCTGATTTCTTGTTGACCATCTGGTGATGTCCATGTGTAGAGTCTTCTCTTGTGTTGTTGGAAGAGGGTGTTTGCTATGACTAGTGCATTTTCTTGGAAAAACTCTGTTAGCCTTTGTCCTGCTTAATTCTGTATTCCAAGGCCAAATTTTTCTGTTACTCCAGGTGTTTCTTGACTTCCTACTTTTGCATTCTAGTCCCCTATAATGAAAAGGGCATCTTTTATGGGTGTTAGTTCTAAAAGGTCTTGTAGGTCTTCAAGAACCATTATATTGAATAGTTTGCCTTGGAAATGAACAGAGATCACTCTGTCATTTTTGAGACTGCATCCAAATATTGCATTTCAGACTCTTTTGTTGACCATGAAGGCTACTCCATTTCTTCTAAGGGATTCCTGCCTGCCGTAGTAGATATAATGGTCATTTGAGTTAAATTCTTCCATTCCATTCTAACTGATTCCTGCCCACAGTAGTAGATATAATGGTCATCTGAGTTAAATTCACCCATTCCAGTGCCTGCGATGTGGCAGCGGATCCAGAGAAGCTTGGCGGCGGTGGCTGCTGTGAGCAGGCCGAATTCCTGCTGGCTGATGAAGCTTCCTCTAAAGCTGGTGAAGGCGGGGTTACAGTCCCAGCTGCCCCAGTATCTGGACCCACGATGGGACAGGTGCCGGCAGCAAGGGACATAGGTGAGTGCAGCAGGATCTAGCGGAGATATTCAATGTTCAAGGTCAGGAGAGGTGGTGGTGAGGAGGTACCCCTCACCCAAGGTAAGGAGCAGCAGCTGCACTTTGCTGGAGCAGCCGTGAAGAGATACTCCACGTCCAAGGTAAGAGAAACCCAAGTAAGACGGTAGGTGTTGCAAGAGGACATCAGAGGGCAGACACACTGAAACCATAACCACAGAAAACTAGTCAATCTAATCACACTAGGACCACAGCCTTGTCTAACTCAATGAAACTAAGCCATGCCCATTGGGCCACCAAAGATGGGTGGGTCATGGTAGAGAGGGCTGACAGAATGTGGTCCACTGGAGAAAGGAATGGCAAACCACTTCAGTATTCTTGCCTTGAGAACCCCATGAACAGTATGAAAAGGCAAAATGATAGGAGACTGAAAGAGGAACTCCCCAGGTCAATAGGTGCCCAATATGCTACTGGAGATCAGTGGAGAAATAACTCCAGAAAGAATGAAAGGATGGAGCCAAAGCAAGAACAATACCCAGTTTTGGATGTGACTGGAAATAGAAGCAAGGTCCGATGCTGTAAAAAGCATTATTGCATAGGAACCTGGAATGTTAGGTCCATGAATCAAGGCAAATTGGAAGTGGTCAAACAAGAGATGGCAAGAGTGAACATCAACATTCTAGGAATCAGCGAACTAAAATGGACTGGAATGGGTGAATTTAACTCAGATGTAGCTCATAAATAAGATTTACCTCATACTTCTAGAAAGTTAGATGAAGAGAATAGGAACTGAGATATTTATTTTTGAAATAAAAGAGAAGAAATAATCTGGAGAGAATTTTTGTGTCAGGATCACCTCTGGCACGTCAGAAACTTAGGGGGAATTAAAAAGGGTTCCCTTCCATCCTAGGGCTTGCAGTCAACCTTGGGCAGCTTACACAGGCTGGATTTCAGACCTATACCCTCATCAGAAATCACATGTAGCACATTGAAATCAATCTGTGTCATTGAAGTGGCAGCAAATGCTTGCTGGGTATGCACCAAACACTGGCTGAATTTGAAATGTTTTTGACTGAAGAAATATGGTTATCTAGTACTAATAATACTTAATCTTCTTTAACTCCCCCTCCAAAGAAACCATGAATTCCTATGGAGTAGCTCGCTTTTGCCTTGCTGAATGCTTGCTAAGTATGCTAGCAAACTTGATTCTATGTTGTTTTCTGTTTACTTGCAACACTATTTGTCTCATTTTATTTTTTACCTATTTGGACTCTATCCATTCTTTGTTTCCAGCTTGAATTTCACATTTGCTAGACACATTTTAGCCCTGGGTATTATTTTTGTTTTTGGAATTCTGTGAGAGGCATATTTAGGTGTGCCTAAAATATTCATGTGTGTTAATCATTATATTTTTACTTATTAATATGTCATTCACCTTCTTTCATAAGGATTTAGAGTGCTTGATAGTTTAAAAAGTTAAAAATTCATAGTTTTGGGGAAATATGGGTAGAAGAGTGTATTAGGGCACTCCAGAGAGACAAAATAGGTTTTGTATATATGTGTTATAGTATAGCATACACTCTACAGTATTACAGTATGTAGTGTGTGTGTGTATGTATATGTATATGTATGCATATATACATATATATATATATATGTGGAGAGAGAGAGAGAGAAGAGATCAAATAGCAGATGAGAGAGAGAAAGTTTCATTTTAAGGAATTATCTCATGCCTATAACTGTGGGGACTGACAAATTCAAAATTTGTAGATTAGGTTTGCAGGATGGAGTTTGAATTCCACTAGGAGAGCAGGTTGAAAACTTAGTTTCTATGCTGTAATCATGAGGAGAATTCCTTCTTCTTTAGGAAACTTCAACCATTTCTCTAAAGGTCTTCAACTGATTGAATGACCCTCACCTTCATTATGTAGATTAACATTCACTGAGAGAAAATAATCAAGCAATACTATCATATAAAATAGTTTAATTTTGAAATTCTGATTAGACCAACAATAATTATAATACTATTATATCTATCAGAGAAACTATATACATCACTAATTTCAGTATGTTGGAAGTTAGCATTAAGTGGCCACAATATCCTGTCTTTTTCTAGGTAACTGTAATAAAATATAATATGTTTTGTCCATATTAAATGCTGTTTTTTTCTTCTTCTTTTTGTATTACTAAATACTAGGATTCTGTATATTATGAAAACCTCACTTGTTTCTTCATTCACCTAGTATGTCTTATGGTAACACAGGAAAGTATCCCTGAAACTTGACAGAAGTTATTTATGTTTGCCAGAGTTTATTTTAGAAAAACAGCGGTCACATGTAGTTTTCTTGCTACATAAGATTTTTATCAAACTGACATGTGTAAACAAATATTCTTACACCTTTAACAAGTATCTGAACAGCCATTTACCTTATGCAATGAACTTGGCCACTAAGAGACAAATTTTCCCTAAACCTGGGCTTCCCTGGTAGCTCAGTTGGTAAAGAATCTGCCTGCAATGCAGGAGACCCTGGTTCGATTCCTGGGTTGGGATGATTGCCTGGAGAAGGGAAAGACTACCCACTCCAGTATTCTTGAGCTTCCCTGGTGGCACAGTTGGTAAAGAATCCTCCCACAATGCGGGAGACCTGGGTTTGATCCCTGGGTTGGGAAGATCCCCTGGAGTAGGGAAAGACTACCCACTCCAGTATTCTGACCTGGAGAATTCTCATGGGGTAGCAAAGGGACACAACTGAGCAACTTTCACTCACTCACTTCAACCTACCAGAAGATCTCACCTTCTAGACCTAATTTGTAACTTAAAATTCAAAAGCTTTCTACTTTTTGTCCAACTCAATTTAGAAAGTCTTACTGAGATTTCCACAAGTTTTATCTACCTTAAGGTGGGTTAAGTACCTTCTTTCTATTATACTTGCAATATTATATCCTGCTAACATATGACTGTCTGGGCTTCCCAGGTAGTGCTTGTGGTACAGAACTCACCTACAAATGCAGGAGACATGAGAGATGAGGGTTCGATCCCTGGGTTGGGAAAATCCCCTGAAGGAGGACATAGCAACCCATTCCAGTGTTCTGGGCTGGAGAATCCCAGGGGCAGAAGAGCCTGATGGCCTATAGTCCATGGGGTCGTGAAGAGTAGGGCACAGCTGAAATGACTTAGCATGAATGCACACACGTAACTGTCTAGAATTATAAAATGTTGTATATTACATTGAATAAATTTGGAAAAAATATGTAAGGTGAAGTTGAGCCATTTTATCTGTTTATGAATCCTCTGTGCTCTCCTTCATTAAGGGTATAGCATTTTTCTAAGTAGGATAAAAATAGATTAATTTCCCGGTTTGCAAGTAATGAAAATACTTTCAATAGTGAAAATTAGGATCCATAAAAGAAAAAATAGAAAATATAACCATTAAATGTTATTGGAAGCAATATAAAGATTTGCTCATTTAATTAGAACTTAACACAACCATGGTATTCAGCAAGTACTTCAACAGCTGTTCAAAGTAGAACAAAGTGTAAAGACAGGATGCTGAGCCCAAGTCCTGACTTGGCCTCTTGCAAGTTGTGTGACTTTGGCTAAGTCATTCTATCAATAAACTACCTGAGTCTATGTTCTTTCCTATAAAATGTCAGAATGAGGATGCTTATCCTGGAGGGTGATTGGAAATTATGCAATTGTTTTGTCAATTCTAGACTATATTCCAAATATGAGACATATCAGATTGTACTTATTAACATGTAAGTTTTTCCTGATGGGATAATACAGCAAACATAGGGCTGGGATGAGAAGCAGGAAACCTTAGTTCAACAGCTGATAATTCTGTCTATTCTGTTAACTCAATATTTTTGGATGGCAGCATTAAATGGGGTTGTATTAGAAAGGAAGAAATATTTTCAGTCTTTTCTAACTCTAAAACTCTTTAACATTGTTATTTATAACTTTATTTGAAATGGGTAGGCAGATATTTTTGTATTTACTTGATAGATCAGCAAGGTATAAATTCAAGAAAGTGTCAGTGAGTTGTGCAAGATCTCACAGCAAGTCAGCAGCTCTGTTGAGATACAAATTTAGACTAGAGCGTAGAATATGCCCCTCCTGCCTAGTGTTCCTTCTTCTGAAATTCTCTGCCTTAATTATACTTTCAGTTGCTATAATTTGATTGATTCTATTCATGTGAATCATCATGGGAAATACTGACATATTGGACACACACCTGTTCAATGTTTCAGAACCTGTATTAATGGACAGTCAGAACGATAAGGCTTAGCTTCTGCTTCAGGAATCTCACAGTCTCACATAGGACCTTACATGCTGCCATTATTATATTAGACTATGTGGCTAAACTTAGTACAAAATGTTTTGGGTAGCAAAAATTAGACAGCTGCCTTCAGTGTTCCTTATGAGTCACCTCAAATGGAAGGATAGGAGAAATTCATTGCTTTGCTCATTAATAGTATGGTGAGTAAAGAGATATATCATTTTGAAAGAAGAATCCAATTATATCTGGAATTTGTACACTAGACAAGGCATTTAAATCCTCTTCCTGATTATATATACATACATAACAAACATAAATCATCCTCTTCATACACATTTTTATTTAATCTTTATGACAAACTTGTGGGATAAATTTATCATAGTATTACAAATTATGAATATAATGTTCAGATATTAGGAAGTATAATTTTCCTATTTGTCTTCCTCATTAAATTATAAGCCCTTGGGAGAGAATAGTGGAAACACCTTATCTTGAATTTCCTGCCCCATGAAATCTGTGGCACCTGAGCAAGTTCCTTAACCTCTCTAATCTTGATGTCCTTACTTATAAAGCGGAATTATGTAAAGAGCCTATTGTAGAATCTGGTACATATTAGTTACAAGATGGGTGCTTCATACATATAGGACACCATTCCATATGGTAGACAGCCCATCGATAGGCTCTTCATAACTGTAGGAGAGGAATAGATGATAGGGGCAAGTTTTTTCAATAATTCAGTGAAAGCTTAGGATTAACAGATACACACTACTATATATAAAATAGATAAACAATAAGGACCTACTATACAGCACAGGGAACTGTATTCCATATCTTATAATAACCTATCATGGAAAAGAATTGAAAAAGAAAATATATTGATACACACAGATATACACACACACACCCATATCCATATATAACTGAATCACTTTGCTGTACACCTGAAACCCACCATACTTCAATTAAAACAGCTTAAGAGATTCTTGCCTGAATGCAGCCTTCCACTTCAACAGATATTTTCTTATGATGCTTCTCATTCTATTATTTGAACACATAGCATAGTGATAATGAAATGGTGAATGATGAACTTAAATTGAAACACACAAATGAGAACCTTCTTTTAAATCCTGATGTTTATAATTGGTCAAACCTAGTGTGTAATATGGAAGCCTCCAACTCTAAAAACAAAAAAAAATTCATATGCTACAACATGGCAGCAGGTAAAAAGTACAACACTTCAAAGACTTCTGAAGTGATAAAAGTTAAATCTGATTGTCAGGATACTGCCTAACTGAGCAGAACATTTGGGTTCATTTAACTTGGGTCATTTGAAACCAAAGTAACCAACTATCATTCCTGCTGCTTATTTCCAACTGACTTCTTTTTCACAGAGGAGAGACAAATAGTCACTCTTCAAAACAAAGTTGCTTGCTTGGGGCTGGTGCACTGAGACGACCCACAGGGATGGTACGGGGAGGGAGGAGGGAGGGGGTTTCAGGATGGGGAACATGTGTATACCTGTGGTGGACTCATGTTGATGTATGGCAAAACCAATACAATATTGTAAAGTAATTAACCTCCAATTAAATAAATTTTGAAAATAAATTAAAAACAAAGAGTTGCTCTGAATAACAAAGATTGTATTAACCGCTCAGTCATGTCTGACTCTTTATGACCACATGAACTATAGCCCACCAGGGTCCTCCATCCATGGGATTTTCTAGGCAAGACTACTGGAGTGGGTTGCCATTTCCTTCTCCAGGGGATCTTCCCAACCCAGGGATTGAACCCAGGTCTCCTGCATTCTGGGCAGACTCACTGTCTGAGCCACCAGGAAAGCCTTGGCAAAGATTATAAACCTGTAACAAACAAAACCAATGGATTAAGAGACCAATACATTTTTTAATTGGAGGTAGGATGTATAAGTGTTTATTTCCTTTAAAGAGCACTGGAGAGGCTCATAACAGCTACAATTTTGACATGGCGATGTAACCCTGCACTCAGAAAGGCTGAGATATTTTAAGCACAAAGTAAGTAAGGCTAATACTGTCCCTCAATGTGAATAAAGTGAAGAAAAGTTGGTGAATCTGTCAACACAAAAGCTGTGTTTTAAGATGCAAATTCTGAAAGTTTAAGGGAAGCCTTATTTTTAGTCTTCCATGCCTTCATTTCGCTTACTATTCAATTTCACAATTACAGAGATCAATCCTTCCAAGTAGTTGATTGATTGCCATCATTGATCTTGTACACCGAAGGTAGGAAAAAACACACATAAGTCTTGCCTGGCATTTCAGCAGATTTCCTTCATTAAGTGTTTATATTGGCAGACCTGAAATGTATGCTCTGGTTTGGAAATGGTTCCCCAATGGGCACAGATTGCTGGCCATCCCCTTACTCTCTCTTATAAATTTCTTAATCAGGACAGTAGTAAAGCAGAATTGAAGAAAAGAAGATATAACTTTCTAAATGCTAGGGGTAGAAAAAAATAAAACTTCATTAATACTGATGTAAACTTACTCTAAACTTCTAAAAGCCTCACAGGAGTAACAGCAAATATTTTTATCCCGAATTTATATTTTTTCTTTTCTTTAAAGCTTCAATATTCTGTTTTCTATGAACCTACTTACATGGGTATATTGCTGGTCTTAACATGAATTGAGACCCTTAGGCTATGGGGTCACACAGGGTCAGACACAGCTGAAGCAACTTAGCAGCAGCAGCAGGCTAAGGATGCAAGATCATGCAGCCATGCTCAGCCAAGCTGTTTCTGCAGTGCTTACCTATTGTGGCTGCCCTGCAAAATTGCTTTCATTTTCTAGCCAGGTTCTCATGACGGATAGTATCTACCTGTGTTAAAGAGGATTCTCTATACCTTGTTCAAAGGAAAAAAAAAAAAATATATATATATATATATATGTATGTATATATATACATATATACATATACATCAGTTCAGTTCAGTTCAGTTCAGTTCAGTCGCTCAGTCGTGTCCGACTCTTTGAGACCCCATGAATCGCAGCACGCCAGGCCTCCCTGTCCATCACCATCTCCCAGAGTTCACTCAGACTCACATCCATCCAGTGGGTGATGCCATCCAGCCATCTCATCCTCGGTCATCCCCTTCTCCTCCTGCCCCCAGAGTTTATTGTTATGGACACCCAAAGGGAGCAGCATCACATGCTTTAAATATTTGCTAAATTCCCTTGTGCCAACCTAAGTCAAGCCTCCTTCCTATAAGACATGAGGACTTTTAATTCAAGTCAGTAAACATTTATTGTGAATGTTCAGTATTTTGGTAGGCGCTGGGAGTACACATTAAAAAGACTTTTAAGTCACAGCTTTTAAGGAACTTAAAAACTATCAAGGAAGACAGTGACATAAACACATTTAATCAAGTGTGATAAGTCAAAGTAGGGTACCACACTGAAGAGAAGCAATGATGAAGCCTTCCATTGGTGGAGGTGAGAGGCATTGTTGAAAAGGGAGCCTGAGATGGATTTTGAAAGGTTAAGAGATCTGTTTTTGCTTTTCTTTTCTTTTTTTTTTTTAATTAAAAATGATCATTGCTTGGTCAATTTTTCTTAGAAATATTTAATTTTAATTTAAAAGAACAAGTGTGGCTTCACCTTGGAAACTTTTCTCTCTTTGAGAAGAAATTCTGACCCAGTCCTACTCTTTGCCTTGTTACCCGCTTTTCATGGTTTACGAATCATATTTTTTTCTGCTCAGTTTGACAGCTAACTCTGTTATTTACTACATTCTGTCGATGTTGTCAAGGAGGTGCCTATACTGAACTGAAATATTTTGTCTTTTGCCCCATTCTCACTTGTTTTCTTTCCTTAGTGCTGTGTCATGAATAGAATTTATTCTTACATGCTTCATCAACTTCATTTATTAAGTATTTTATGTGAAACTATTTTACCCCACTGGGTATCATTCTCATCATCCCTAATATGGCAGTAACCCTTCAATGGTTCTTTGTGTGGAGGAAGTTAGTTACTATGTGGTAATTACTTAAAACAGGGCAAGACACACTGTAAATACTCAAAAAATGTTAATTGTTATTAAAATATTCAAGAACACCTAAGAACCCCATAGTCCAATCTTATCTTTTCAGATAATTTTTCTGTGTCTCCTCCTATGGTATGCCAAGCTTAAAACTAGATCTTTTAAAAATTAGTAAACATTTTTAAAAATTATTTATTTTAATTGGAGGCTAATTACTTTACAATATCGTAGTGGCTTTTGCCATACATTGACATGAATCAGCCATGGGTGTACATGTGTTCATCTTGAAAGACTGTAAAAGGCTGTGTGGACCAGATAGCACTCTTTTAAAGAACTTTCTCAAGGGTAGGTCAAAAGGATAATCAGTTTATGTATTTCCAATTGTCTTTTTATCTAACATCTTTTTAAAAATCTAAAACAAGTATATTTTAGTTATATATTATTTAAAGATGCTTCCCAGTAGGATTTATCAGAGACTGGCTTAGACTACTACCGCACCCAGTCTCTTTCATAGCTAAGAGTAGCCACATAACTGTGCTCTAGTCAATGGGATATGAATGTCACTACTGGTTCTTGACCTTAAAACTATAGATGTTGACTTTCTGCTACCTTTGTCCTTCCTATTAGCTGGGAGATGGTAGAAACTGACCACCTACTATGATGCACAAGTGAAAGTCAAAGTCAAGTATAGGATACACAATTAACCTCAAAAATCCTGCCCATATTTTGATGGATACATGGGTATGGGGTCGGGGGGTGGAGCTTTAATTGTGGCATCTCAATAACAGTGGGTTAGCCTCTACCCAGAGAAATGCAAATCTCTTTAAATTTTCATAGAAATTACTTTCCTTAGTAAGTGTAAATCTCTGTTGAAATGAGTTACTTTGAAATAGTTTCCTCTCTATACTAATATTCTGAGTCTCTTCAGTACAAAATATTTGGAACTTTTAAAAAAATGTTGAGTATTGATCCTGCATCTAAATAAGAACTGTTTCTTTGAATGTAGAAGAGAGAATTTCAGTGCTTACAGCTTTTATACCTTAACCATGATTTCAATGTAGCTGCAGAGCACAAACCTATAAGCAGCCATTGTAGAAATATCAGCTCTATCAGAACGATATAAGGGTTTCAGAAATTGTGTGACTGAAGCTTGACAGACTTGAAGGTGTTCTATTCATACCGGGTACCTAAATCACTCTTATCTCTTCTATCAATGAAAAAAAGATAGTATATTAAATTATGTTTTCCCAAAAACAAAGACTGCTTATTGCCAAAATCTAGCTAGATTTACCATATAAGCTCTTCCTTAGGAGACAGAAGAAATAGAAATATCACTTGCAATAAGTGAAATTGAGTGTGAGCGTTTATGCTCATCACAGCACAATATCTTTCTAAACATAATTTCTGAGAAAATTCACTCTCAAGCATTAGAGATAAGGTGCAATTTATATTCATACTTTTTCATCTCATTAAAATCTTTTGTGAGCAGTCCTTAGCCTGGAGCATCTGTTTCTGCTTCTAGAAATGTGGTTAGCAAGCTGAGTTGAACTATTTGGACTATCAAAATTTGCCTTAAGCTGTCCTAGACAAAATTCACTTTGGCCTTTCAATTAATTAACCAAATTAACTATTAAATTAATCTCTTACAGTGTTAAAGAAGTGAGATGTTTGTCTATCACAACTATAACTTGAAGGTTGCATAGAACAAGACCATTGTTTTCCACATCAGTTTAATGTCTTTCTCTCCCCCCAAAGATATGTGCATTTAAATTGGAAATGTAGAATGTACATATCAAATGCAATATGGTAACTTCTCTTGGACTTTTCAATGTTCTTTTTATTTTCACCCTAACAGGAATTTACCTATCTCTCAATTTGTAAATTAGGTGATAAAACCTTTCTTGTACATTATTTAGAGTTTCTGCACCCCCACATCCTTACAGCAGTATATTAAGAACACATTCTGACCGATATAATAATATAGACTGAATTTCAATTACTGGCATAAATATTTTTATGTGTTTTTTTTTAAATTTTCATTATACTTAGGAATAAAAAGTTAAAATATTTATCCTGACAGAAATATGTTTACATTTTCCCCACAAGCAAAGTGCAGCTGCCATATACATATATACATATATTCCCTGCCATAGGAATAAATTAAGATTTTCTATTTCACATATTTGAAGGTAAACTTGATGACAAACTTTACTGAGGAATTGCTCTAAGATGTTTGTCAGGAGTTGTATGAGGCTGATCCATTTCAGCTTACTTATTCCTCTGTTCAGGTATTTAAAACCCATCCAGGACAACATTGAATTGAGCTTTTCTCTTCTTTTTCTCTAGGGAGATTTAAAGTACAATTTTATCATCGTTAACAACTTGTCTGAATATCTGGATAAATAACTGAATGAATTAACAAATAAATTGATTGATAGATTTAAAGTTAATCAAGTATAGTTTAAATTATATGCATATCAGATTCTTGGAATGTTAGGTTCTTGGATTATGACACTTCAAATTTAAAATTAAAGATCTAACAAATGAATCATAAATCAAATCATAAACATCACAATTTGAATTTTAAATTTTCTGTTCTTGACTCCACAAATTAAATATATTTAATACTCTTTAAAATATTATTTATAATCCAAGGTTAAATATTAGGTTTGCATTTATATTCTTGTATAAAAATAAATGATTTTATTGAACTTCTGATCTTGTAATTAACTATTCCTACAAACACAGTTCTCATGGTATTGTAAAGCAATTATCACTTCAGAATTTTTAAAAAGCATCATCCTGTTAAAAAAAGAACTATAAAATTTTAATTAAATTAAGCATGTTGGAATCAAATATCCATGCCACAGTTACACAGTTCCACCTTCAAGAGAAGAAAATATAAATAATAAAGTGTGGGGCAACAAGAAGGACAGAAGAATACATGGAAAATTGTCATGTAGGGAATTAAGGCAGAGAGTTTCCTGACCTACAGAAAGTCATCTCTAAATTTGCTCATTTTGACTCTAATCTGGTGGAAACCAAGAGGTATGCAAACTGTTCTGTGCCTTTCCTTGCTATTTCAGAAACCCAACAAGCATCACAGACCAATGTATGTGCAGATTCCAAGATCTTCTGATAGATTAATAACATTCTTAGCAGTGCATAAACACATTGAGGAAGAAAGTGCTGAAGTATTTTGCATGTGGGCATAGAGGATGATTCAGATGTTAGCTACTTCTCCTTGTCTCTTGAGAAATCAAAAAGATGGACAGAAATCTCCAGTTTCCAAGTTCCATAGACCCCTGTGCTCTTTCTAAGATTCAGCAGATTCACAAAAACTCACATTGTCAGAATCTCCTTTATTTTCTGCTTGTACTACTTCAGTTAATTTATCAGCCTGTGGTTCCACATGTGCCATTTCAGCATCACTTTGTTTCAAGTAGATATAAATCTTTGCCCAAACACACATGTGTGTGTATATATATGTATATATATTTATAATTATTTTGAAATCATTCTCTGAAGACACAAAGTAAGTAATCTTCTGTTAGTCCACAGCTTTCAATTACTCTCATATATACCTACAAAAAAAACTTCAAAATTAGCATAACTGACATTTCTGCAACACAAGTCACAGGAATAAATCTATTTCAAAGACAGGACTTTTTTTTATTTTAACCACTACTTAAGAAAGATAAATCATACTTCTTCTGATTCTTCAAATCAACCATTAATTTAGAACTGATCCTGTGTGTTAGGATTTGCAATTCTAGGAAAAATGATTGGAGAAAAAAGAGGCATAATTATAAGTATGTTTTTTCCCCTCAGTATTGCAGATTCATATTAATGCTGTATTCCAATTCATATGCAAAGTCTAGAGATGACTGGATGAATATTCACTGCTATCTGAAACTCAATGTATATAAAACTGAACACATCTCACTGCACTTTCTGCAAACCTTGCTTTCTCCAATTTTGTTAGTGAAGTTCCTGTATCTATCCCTTATATCCCTATTCTTAGCCCTTCGTGGCATGAAATATTATAATCTTTATTTTCTTCATGTTCTAATATCCAACCAATTGTAAGTTAATACTTTTTCATTTTTAAAGTTTCTTTCTTTTAAAAATTGCTGTTTTAGTCCCAGTGCCAAAATGCTTTCTTCCAGGACTACTCCTAATCTGACCCCTGATCTTACATCATCATTTTGGACCATAATTGATATTACAATTGTTGTTCAGTCTCTTAAGTCGTGTCTAACTCTTTGTGACTCCATACAGTGCACCGGGCTTCCCTGTCCTTCACTGTCTCCCTGAGTTTGCTCAAACACTCGCCTATTGAGTCAGTGATGTCAGCCAACAATCTCATTTTCTGTTGCCCACCTCTCCTCCTGCCCTCAATCTTTCCCAGCATCAAGGTCTTATCCAACGAGTTAGTCCTTCACATCAGGTTAGCCAAGGTATCAGAGCTTCAGCTTCAGTATCAGTCCTTCCAATGAATATACAGAGTTGATTTCCTTAAGGATTGAATAATTTCATCTCCTTGCTGTCCAAGGAACTCTTAAGAATATTCTCCAGTGCCAAATTAAAAAGCATCAGTTCTTTGGTGCTCAACCTTCTTTATGGTCCAGCTCCCACATCCATACCTGACAACTGGAAAAACCATAGCTTTCACTATACAGATCTTTGTTGACAAAATAATGTCTGCTTTTTAATACACTGTCTAGGTTTAATGTAGCTTTCTTTCCAAGGAGCTTTTTTAAAAAATTTGGGGGGTATAATTGGTTATAATATTGTGCTGGTTATTACCATACATCAACATGAATCAGCCAAAGGCACACAGCTGTCCCATTTCTCATGAACCTCCCTCCCATATCCCACCTGTCTAGCTTGTCATAGAGTACTGGGTTGAGCTCTCTATGTCAGAATGGAAGAAAATAATTGCAAATTAAACAACTGATAAAGGATGAATCTCCAAATATACAAACAGCTCATGCAGCTTAATATCAGGAAAACAAACAACCCAATTAAAAAAAATGGGCAAACGACCTAAACAGACGTTTCTCCAAAGAAGACATACAGATGGCCAACAAACACATGAAAAGATGCTCAACATCACTCATTATTAAAGAAATGCAAATCAAAACTACAATGAGGTATCACATCACACCAGTCAGATGGCCATCATTAAAAAATCCACAAATGATAAATATTGTAGATGATGTGGAGTAAAGGGAACCCTCTTGCACTGTTGATAAATGTCTTTTAATTTCTTGGCTGCAGTCACCATCTGCGGTGATTTTGCAGCCCAAGAAAATAAAATCTGTCACTGTTTCCACTTTTTCTCCATCTATTTGCCATGAAGTGATGGGACTGGATGCTCTGATCTTAGTTTTTTGAATGTTGAATTTCAAGCCACTTTTTTCACTGTCCTCTTTCACTATCCTCAAGAGACTCTTTAGTTCTTCACTTTCTGCCATTAAAGGTTGCTGATATTTCTCCTGACAATCTTGATTCCGGCTTGTGCTTCATCCAGCCCAGCATTTCGCATGATGTACTCTGTTTCAGTTCATTTCAATTGCTCAGTCATATCCACTCTTTGCAACCTCATGGACTACAGCATGCCTGGCTTCCCTGTCTAACACCAACTCCCAGAACTTGCTCAAACTCATGTCCACCTAGTCGGTGATGCCATCCAACCATTTTGTCCTCTGTTGTCCCCTTCTCTTCCTGCCTTCAATCTTTCCTAACCTCAGGGTCTTTTCCAGTGAGTCAGTTCTTCACATCAAGTGGCCAAAATATTAGAGCTTAAGCTCCAGAATCAGTCCTTCCAATGAATATTCAGGACTGATTTCCTTTAGGATTGATGGGTTGGATCTCCTTGCAGTCCAAGAGACTCTCAAGAGTCTTCTCCAACACCACACTTCAAAAGTATCAATTCTTTGGCACTCAGCTTTCTTTATAGTCCAACTCTCACAACTATACATGACTACTGAAAAAATCATAGCTTTGACTAGATGGAGCTTTGTTGGCAAAGCAATATCTCTGGTTTTTAATATGCTGTCTAGGTTGGTCCTAGGTTTTCTACCAAGAAGCAAGCATCATTTAATATCATGGGTGCAGTCACCATCTGCTGTGATTTTGGAGCCCAAAATAATAAAGTCTGTCACTGTTTCCATTGTTTCCCCATCTATTTGCCATGAAGTGATAGTCTCAGTGATGGGACCAAAATACTAAGATGCCATGATCTTAGTTTTTTGAATGCTGAGTTTTAAGCACTCTGCATATATGTTAAATAAGCAGAGTGAAAATATACAGCCTTGTCATATTCCTTTCCCAATTTTGAACTAGTCTGTTTTTCCATGTCAGGTTCTAACTATTCCTTCTTGACTTGCAAATTGGTTTCTCAGGAGGCAAGTAACGTGGTCTGCTATTCCTAACTCTTTAAGTATTTTCCACAGTTTATTGTGATCTACACAGTCAAATGATTTCATGTAGTAGTGAAGCAGAAGTGTTTTTTGCTGTTGTTTATTTTCTGGAATTCCCTTGCTTTTTCTATGATTCAATTGATGTTGGCAATTTGATCTGTGGTTCCTCTGCCTTTTCTAAATCCAGCCTGTACAGCTAGACATTCTTGGGATACTGTAATTGTTTCCTTGCTAAATTCTCCTCTTCACTAGTCTCAAGCAAATGGAACTGACCTCAAATTTATTTGAATGATTTCACCACCTTCCTTGGAAATCTTCACCATTCTCAATTTTCATTCTCTTCAAATCTGTGCTTGGGTTTATCCTTATATGCTTAAATGATCTGACTGAAGTCTATATATCTGGATTTATATTAGTAGTTGGGTCACTTATTTCACTGTCTTGTAACTATGTCAAATGAATTTCATTCTAAAAGTTCCTTCCAAGCCTTTTCTCATAGGACATATGTTCAGCCTTGGCATACACCTACCCATCCTGATATTGTCATTTGAATAAATTAGTCATTGTTATTTACCTGTGGGAAAATGTCTTAATATTTTTGACCCAGTTTTCTTCTCTGTGGAGTGGAATTAATTCCAATATTGCAGATTTGCTATGTAGATTACATGAAACAATTTATATAAAATCACCTCTACATAAAAGGCCCTGGAGAAGGGAATGGCAAGCCACTCCAGTATTCTGTGGTTCATAGGGTCACATAGAGTTGGACACAACTGAAGTGACTTCACACACACTACATAAATGGAGTCAATAAATGTTAATTTCTTTAATTTTCCAACCCTTAAGAACTTCTTTTTGAACTCTGTTGCAATTATGTTTGTCCACACAAATACAGTGAACTCAGATACTAATATACTGAGAACACTTTAAGATCTGGTCCTATTTTTTTTTTTCAAGTCTCATTTCATGACCTCTCTTGACAGTGCCTTTAATCCTACCGATCTGAGCTATGAATAACTTAAAAATGCTCACAAATTTTTTGCCTCAAAAACACTACTTCCTCTTCCTCAAAATTCTTATCCTGTCTTCTGTTCTTTCTCTAATGGACTCTTTATTGCTAGTCATTCAAAAATCAATTCAGTGTCACCTTCTCCCAGAAGCCTTGGCATCCTCTTGTTTTACAGTATTCATCTCTGTGGCTCAGGGGTAAAGAATCTGCCTGCAATGCGGGAGGCACAGATTTGATCCTTGGGTCAGGAAGATCATGACCCATGGAGAAGGAAATGGTAATCCACCACAGTATTCTTGCCTGGGAAATCCCATGGACAGAGGTACCTGGCAGGCTATAATCCAAGAGGTTGCAAAGAGTCGGATATGACTTAGTGACTAAAAACAACAGAACAACTGATCCAATACAGCTGGTGTCCTTATAAGAAGGAAAAAAAAAAACAAAAAAAACTGAAAAAGTGAAACACAGCAAGAAGTCTATATAAAGAATTTGAAGGAGATTTGTTATCTAAAAACCACAGGATAGCAAGGGTTGTTTTCAACACCAGAAGCTAAGAGAAAGGCATGGAACAGATTCTGTCCTAGGCCCTTAAGAGAGAACATGGCCCTCATGATATCCTGATATGGGACATTTGAAACTGTACAGTTCACAGTCATTTGTTACATAGCCCTACAAAACTGATATCCAGTGTGATAAGTACTATAAAGACAGTTGCTGCTGGAAACTTTGTTATTAGCAGATATTATTTCAGTCATGTACATCACAGAAAAAAACCCTGTTTCTTTCTGTTTTAATTTTGGCTACATTAAATTTTATAATTGCTAGAATTATTATTTCTTCTTTTAACATAATATATAACTTAAATAATTTCAAACATCTCTTTCATCAGGAAAAATTATAATTCTATAATAGATAATTTGATCATTTCTTTCTTATGTAAAAATAATATGCTTGAAAGAGTTAATGAAAGTAATTCTGTAAGATCTACAAAATTGTAATGTTTAAATACCTTGAGAATAGGTGACAATGCTGAAATTTACCTAAGCTGCTGTGTAAATGTTCAAAAGTTTTAACCACAGCAAGTCTGGTGAACAGATCATTCTTTGTATGTTTGCTTAATGGGACAACTCTGATCTCAGTAGAGAGAAATATCTTCAGTACATTCATTGTGCTTCGATTTGTGACAAGATGCAATCTGCCTTTCCTTAAGCTTCTTACCTTTAACAGTCTTTGGTATTTATTTATATTGGAAGAAAAATAATAGAAAATGTTTTGTGAAGGGCTATGCTAAGCCATGCAAATAAAACAAAGCTGATGTGCCTATCTGTGAGACCTTCAATCTTATTCTTAGAAGGGGCCTATAAAAATTGTAGGTAGCGGTCTAACCTAGGAAAAACCCAAAAACCAAGTATAATTATTCTACTAATCTTTATTTCACAAAATGTCTTTGTAAGTTTCATTCTGTGTTTCTTAAATAGTGTTAGTAGAACCAATACTTCATCACTGGCAAAAACATTTAGAAAACTAAATAGGACATTCCAATTTTATTCATAGTATTTTTATGTTTCACAGATTAATAGTGACAACATGAAAAATTGACAATCTGGCAGACTGTAGACATTCTTTAGCCCAGACTATTCTTGTTAAGTAACTTTTGTACTGTATAGTAAATTGCATGCCAGGATCTATTAATGTACTTATACATGGGGGAGGGATGTTTGTTTCCATTCTGCTTTCCTAACATAAAACAAAATCTTAAACATTTCAATAGGCTATTTAATGCTTTTATATGTCCATGAATTGCTAGTTTTTATTTGTATTATTATACTTTGTGATAAGAGGTTGATATCAAAATGCATGTGGAAAATACTTCTTAAGGTGTTAAAAGTTGGAAGACAGTTTATATATAATCTAGGAACATTCTCTCAGGATCTCTAATTCCTGTACCAGCTACTACAGCGCAACTACAATAATGTGGAAAAATACATAAAATATTCTGGAAACAGAATGAGAAGAGAGACAACAAACTGGGAGAATATTTGCAAAAATATACCTGACAAATTATTGTTATACAAAATGCGCACTCACAAAAACCTCTTAAAACTCAAAAATAAGAAAACAAACAATCCAACTGAAAACTGGGCAAATAAATATGTCACTGATAAGATAAAAATATGGTAAATAAGCATATGAAAATCTGGTCAATATTATATGTTATTTGTGAGTTATAAACTAAAACAATGAGATACCACTAAACATGTATTCGAATAGTAAACATCAAAAACACTGACAACATCAAGTGCTGACTAGGGTGTGGAACAACAGGAACTTTTATTCACTGCCAGTGGAAATTCAACATAGTACAGCCACTTCAAAATACAGTTTTTCATTTTTGTATAAAATTAACATACTCATATGATATGATATAGGAATTGTAATCCTTAGTATTTACTGAAGAAAATTGAAAACTTTTATAAGGACAAAGCACAAAAAGCTGTTTAGGGATGTTTACAGAAACTTTAGTCATAAGTGATACACTTTGGAAGCAACGAAGATGCTCTTGAGTAGATGAATGGATGGATAAACTATGTACATTCAGATAATAGAAAATTGAAAGTGAAATTGTTAGTTGCTCAGTCATGACCAACTCTTTGTGACCCCAGAGGACTGTAGCCCACAAGACTCCTCTGTCCATAGAATTATCCAGGCAAGGATACTGGGGTGGGTAGCCATACCCTTTGCCAGGGAATCTTCCTGACCCAGGGATCAAACCCTGGTCTCCTGCATTACAGACAGATTCTTTACCACTGAGCCACCAGGGAAGACCTAATAGCATATAATGCACCAATAAAAAGAATTGAGCTATCAAGCCATGAAAATGCAGAGGATATATAAGTAAACATTACCAAGTGGAAGAAGTAATCTTAAAAGTTTACATACAATAAGATTCCAACTATATAACCTTTTGGAAAAGGCAAAACTATGAGTTGGTAAAATGATCAGTGGTTTCCAGGAGTCAGGGAGGAAAGGAAAGATGAATAAGCAGAATATAAGATTTTCAGGGGAGCAAACTTTTCAGTATCATACTATTATAGTGCTTATGTATAACTATGCATTTGTCAAAACTCTTGGAATGTACAACACCAATACTGAATCCTTTGGGTAGACTTTGGGTAGACTTTGTGTCTGTGTAGTTTCCTCAGTTTTAACAAATGCACCACTCTGGCATAGGATATTAACAAAAGTATATTATTTTCAGTGTATCATGTTAACCACAACCAGATGATAAAAGACATCTAGTGTGTGTCATGTGTGTGTGTGTGTGTGTGTGTGTATGTGTGAGTTGTGTTTGACTCTTTGCAACCCCATGGATTGTAGCCTGCCAGACTCTTCTGTTCATGGGATTCTCCAGGCATGAATACTGTATATATCATTGCATATATCAATATGAATCTTCCCTTATTTTAAATTAAGTTTCATACAGAAAAAAAATTGAAAGTTCCTAAATGATCTTTCTTTTAAAAAAAATAAAATAGCAAAATGTTCACCCACTGTCTCTATTAATTTATGATTTCATGAATAAAGTTGACTTTCAATATAGATAGATGAATTACACATGGCTCATAACCACAGCTAGCAATACATGAACCATGAACTTCCAGATATTCAGGCTGGTTTTAGAAAAGGCAAAGGAACAAGACATCAAATTGCCAACATCTGCTGGATCATGGAAAAAGGAAGAGAGTTCCAGAAAAACATCTACTTCTGCTTTATTGACTATGCCAAAGCCTTTGATTGTGTGGATCACAATAAACTGTGGAAAATTCTTCAAGAAATGGGAATACCAGACCACCTGACCTGCCTCTTGAGAAATCTATATGCAGGTCAGGAAGCAACAGTTAGAACTGGACATGGAACAACAGACTGGTTCCAAATAGGAAAAGGAGTATGTCAAGGCTGTATACTGTCACCCTGCTTATTTAACTTATATGCAGAGTACATCATGAGAAATGCTGAGCTGGAAGAAGCACAAGCTGGAATCAAGATTGCTGGGAGAAATATCAATAACCTCAGATATGCAGATGACACCACCCTTATGGCAGAAAGTGAAGAGGAGCTAAAAAGCCTCCTGATGAAAGTGAAAGAGGAAAGCAAAAAAGTTGGCTTAAAGCTCACCATTCAGAAAATGAAGATCATTGCATCTGGTCACATCACTTCATGGGAAATAGATGGAGAAACAGTGGAAACAGCATCAGACTTTATTTATGGGGGGGCTCCAAAATCACTGCAGATGGTGACTGCAGCCATGAAATTAAAAGACGCTTATTCCTTGGAAGAAAAGTTATGACCAACCTAGATAGCACATTCAAAAGCAGAGACATTACTTTGCCAACAAAGGTCCATCTAGTCAAGGCTATGATTTTTCCTGTGATCATGTATGGATGTGAGAGTTGGACTATGAGGAAAGCTGAGCACCGAAGAATTGATGCTTTTGAACTGTGATGTTGGAGAAGACTCCTGAGAGTCCCTTGGACTGCAAGGAGATCCAACCAGTCCATTCTGAAGATCAGCCCTGGGATTTCTTTGGAAGGAATGATGCTAAAGCTGAAACTCCAGTACTTTGGCCACCTCATGTGAAGAGTTGACTCATTAGAAAAGACTCTGATGCTGGGAGGGATTGGGGTCAGGAGGAAAAGGGAACAACAGAGAATGAGATGGCTGGATGGCATCACCAAGTCGATGGACATGAGTTTGAGTGAACTCCGGGATTTGGTGATGGACAGGGAGGCCTGGCATACTGCATTTCATGGGGTCGCAAAGAGTGGGACACGACTGAGCAACTGAACTGAACTGAACTTTCTTGTACTATAGGGATAGTACATGTGTAAAAAATAATTATAATCTGGGTAAAAAGTGACAAATGCAGTAAGAATTATTTAAGCAAATATTAAGGCATTTCAGAAATGAACATACTTTCAAGTAAGTAAAAGATAGATATGTTTCTTTGTAAATTATTCAATGACAAAAATGAATTTCTTTCCTTCTTTCCTCACTTGTTTATCTTTCACTGATTTGGGAAAGAACCTACTTTAAAGATGGGGTTTCAAAATTGAAATGTCTGTAAACAAACACTTTTCAAAGGGGCAGGCAGTCATATGAAAGTTATAAATGTAATCAGTTTTCCAGATCTTTGTATTCCTTAGGAACTTTCTTCCTAATATTGCTCTTCTTGAAAGAAAAAGTGAATTCACTCAGGTAACTGACTCTGTGACCCTGTGGACTGTAGCCCAACAAGTTCCTCCATCCATGGGATTTTTAAGGCAAGAATGCAGGATGTGTTGCCATTTTCTTCTTTCTCCAGGGGATCTTCCTGACCCAGGGATCAAGCTCAGGTCTCCCAGATTGCAGGCAGTCTCTTCACCCTCTGAGCCACCAGGGATCACTTCTAATGTGGAAGCCTTATTGATGGTGTCCGTGTCATAATCTCCTATATGGCCTTTTATCAGAGATAAAGACCATCCTTAGAAGATCCTTAACCTCATAAAAAAGGTACAAAGGTCAAGGGTTAAAAGATACCTGAAACACTAAACAAAGGACAAAACTCTAACACACTTACATTTGTAACTAAGGCTGAGAATGTGGCCTCTGGGCACTATGCCAAACTGAATCTCAGAGACAAAGCTTTGGGTGAAGGAAGAGAGAATAACTTTAGTGATTTGCTTGTCAAAGGGGAATACAGCAAACCCCTGCCAGGGGTATTTGGTGAGGAATTTTATAACAATGGTTCAAGGGCAGAGTTGCTCATAAGGATCTGGATGTGTGCAGGGTCTGCACTCCTTTAATCTGGCCTCTGGTAGCCTGATGAATTTATATGGCTCCTTTAATCTGGCTTCAGATGGTATCTGGAAGAGCTCCTCAGTTCAGTTCAGTTCATTCGCTCAGTCATGTCCGACTCTTTGCAACCCAGTGAACTACAGCATGCCAGGCTTCCCTGTTGATCCCCAGCTCCCGCGGCTTGTTCAAACTCATGTTCAAGTCGGTGATGCCATCCAACCATCTCATCCTCCGTCGTCTGCTTTTCCTCCAGTCTTCAATCTTTCCCAGCATCAGAGTCTTTTCCAGTTAGTCCATTCTTCACATCAGGTGGCCAAAATATCGGAATTTCAGCTTCAGCATTAGTCCTTCCAATGAATATTCAGTACTGATTTTCTTTAGGATTGACTGATTTGATCTCTTTCCAGTCCATGGGACCCTCAAGAGTCTTCTCCAACATCACAGTTCAAAAACTTCAATTCTTCAGTGCTCAGCTTTCTTTATAATCCAAACCTCACATCCATATATGACTAATAGAAAAACCATAGGTTTGAGTAGGTGGACTTTGTTGGCAAAGCAATGTCTCTGCTTTTTAATATGTTGTCTAGGTTAGTCATAGCTTTTCTTCCAAGGAGTAAGTGTCTTTTAATTTCATGGGTGCAGTCACTAGCTGCAGTGATTTTGGAGCCCCCCAAAATAAAGTCTCTCACTGTTTCCATTGTTTCCCTATCTATTTGCTATTAGTGATGGGACCAGATGCCATGATCTTAGTGTTCTGAATGTTGAGTTTTAAGCCAACTTTCACTTTCATCCTCTTTCACTTTCTCTTTCACTTTTCATCAAGAGAGTCTTTAGTTCTTCTTCACTTTCTGCTATTAAGGGTGGTGTCATCTGCATATCTGAAGTTATTGATATTTCTCCTGGCAATCTTGATTGCAGCTTGTGCTTAATCCAGCCTGATATTTAACATGATATACTCTGCATAGAAGTTAAATAAACAGGGTAACAGTATACAGCCTTGAAGTACTCCTTTCCCGATTTGGAACCAGTCTGTTTTTCCATGTCCTGTTCTAACTGTTGCTTCTTGATCTGCATACAGATTTCTCAGGAGGTCTGGTATTCCCATCTCTTTAAGAATTTTCCACAATTTGTGGTGATCCACACAGTCAAAGGCTTTGCCATAGTCAATAAAGCAGAAATAGATGTTTTTCTGGAACTCTGTTGCTTTTTTGATGTCCAGTGTATGTTGGCAATTTTATCTCTGAAAAGTTCCTCTGGTTCCTTTACTCTGGAATGAGGAATGCTCACATCTTCCATTTGGGCGGGGGCGGGTTCGGTCTGTAAAGAGCTCAAAGGTATTGTTATGTATATTCCTTGAATCTGGAAATAGGGCCCTGATCCAAGGCTGCACTCTTGTTTCTTGACTGCTCCTCCCTTGACTCTGTGTTCCTCCTCTTCCCTGGTTAGCAACTCTTTGTACCTTCTCTTTGGAATTAGGGAAGGTCTTGGAGGCTGAAACCAGTTCCCCACAGACAAAAAACAAGGGACAGAGAAAGGTTTTTGTGCCCAGGAGCCCCACAGGGTTCTGCTTGGTTTCAGGTAGAGGGTCTGGTTGGTTTCTCTACCCTCATGGTGTTCGAGGATCAACTGTAACCTGTAGACTATATTATGTTTACCTGAGTGTTTTTTATCTTTTATTTATAGAGTCTGCATTTAGTGCCTGAAATGGGATGCTGCTCAGTTTCATAACTCACTGCTTTTCAATTCTTGTGTAATTTCACATTTTCTTGTAACCAACCATATTAAAAGAAAAAATAAATAAAACTAAGAAATGGATGAAATAAACTTTAATAAAATATAGACTTTTAGAAGGCAATGGCACCGCACTCCATTACTCTTGCCTGGAAAATCCCATGGATGGAGGAGCCTGGTGGGCTGCAGTCCATGGGGTCACTAGGAGTCAGACACGACTGAGCGACTGCACTTTGATTTTCACTTTCATGCACTGGAGAAGGAAATGGCAACCCACTCCAGTATTCTTGCCTGGAGAATCCCAGGAACGGGGAGCCTGGTGGGCTGCTGTCTATGGGGTCTCACAGAGTTGGACACAACTGAGGAGACTTAGCAGCAGCAGCAACAGCCTAAACTATTCAAGATATCTTATTATTGTATAACATGCAATCAATATTAAAATATGTCTTTGAAATCAGTGTGTATTTTATATCTATATACTATGTCATTATTGGACTAGCCATATTTCAGATCCCCAATAGGGCACTACATGTTGGTAGTAGCTACCTTATTGGACAGCTTAGGTCTAAGCCAGTGTTTCCTAAATTTTATTCACACACATGCCACTGCTATAATTTTTCATCTCTATGTTATAACATATTTTCTGATTTTCTGCCATTTTCACCTAATTACATTTACTGTATTGACAGTATTTTTCTCTGAATTATCATTTTACTTAAATTTATATATATATTGATTTTTAGAAGTATATCTTTTTTGATTTGTTTGATATAAGCATTAACAATAAACCAAATACAACTTAATATATTATTACATTTTTTAACCTATATGTTGACTCTAAAGAATAAACAAATGAATATACCAAAACAGAAACAGAAAAACAGAGAACAGATTAATGCTACCAGTGGGGCAAAAGGTGGGGAAATGACTTGATAAGAAAAGGGGATTAAAAGAAACAAACTGAGGAATAAAATAAATAATATATAGGGATGTAAGGTACAGCACAGGGACTATAAACAATATGCACAATAAATTTAAATGAAGTATAATTTATAAAAATATTGATTCATTGTGTTGTAAAGTAACATACATTATTTTGAAACTAATATAATATTGTAAAGAAAATACAGTTTAATTTTTAAAAATATTACATTTCAGATAGATATTTTTGCCTAATAAACTGAGACTGAGGCTAGCTTCTCTGATGGAAAGACTGATGAAAAATTTTTTAAAAAATGTAAAATACATGAAAACTTTATAAAATAATCAGGATTAAAGAGAAAAAGAACAAACTTCTCACTGCAGTCTAGTTCAATGTCTCTGCACCACCTGAAGTCATTCTGATATTGTGACAGAGGAGCTAAGGATTCTGAAATTTTTAACATCAATAACACCTACAGAAGAGAATATATATTTTTCTTTTCTTTTTTAAAGTTGCACATAAGTCATAGAGAAGACTCACGAAGGATACAGAATAAGAGGTTTGGAAAACGACTCATCTCTACTTATCTGTAGGTGATCAGATGTCAAAGGCATAGACTTGTGTTCTTTCTGGTTACATTAAATGACAGTAGCCCAGAGTCAAATGTGTGTGTGTGTGTGTGTGCTTAGTCATTCAGTCATGTCTGACTCTTTGTGACCCCATGGACTGTAGCCCACCAGGCTTCTCTCTCGATGAGCATTTCTCCAGGCAAGTATACTGAAGTGGATCGCCATGCACTCTTCCAGGGGATCTTCCCAACCTAGGGATTTAATCCAGGTCTCCCACATCATCTGAGCTACCAGGAAAGTCCAAGAATACTGGACTGGGTATCCCTTCTCCAGCAGATCTTGGACTGGGGTCTCCTGCACTACAGGTGGATTCTTAGCTGCCTGGATAGGCGGCTATCCAGGAAGACCCCCAGAACCAAATACCACACAACATTAAAATAAAATAGTTCAAGCACATTTATATCTGTCAAAAAACAATCTCTAGGCTCCTAGGCATTTATTACTTTGAATAATTTTCTTAGCATCTCTAATATCATCTGTGATTAAGGAACATGAATATTTTCCCTGGTAATCAAATGCAGTTGCAAATAATATAGTATTTCCCACTGACAATATATTATTTTATTATGATTTACCTGTTAGATAAATATATTTGTTGAAATTTATAACTCCATAGCCTTATACCAGATGATAAATAATTATGTTATTAACATTAGAGGCAGTTCCATAAGATCCTTCAGAAAATTGTCTCCAATAGAATGCAAATATACTTATCTCTAGGATATGAGGTCTCCAGTGTACCTAGTACCAAAAGACTTTCCAAAATACATTTCAGATGAATGACCAATTCCCTTCCCATTGATAGGCCTTTAAAATAAAACACTTACAGTGCAACAAAAAAAAATCCCCAAGATATAAAATTTTATGTGTTTTATAATTTCTGAACTAAAATAAATGCAGAGATGAATTGTATGAATTGATAACAATAGTACCGTGCATCTGGGAGGGTTTTGCATAATTTTATTTTCCACTCTCTTGCAATTAAATTGTATTATTTTTTATTTTAAAATAATACACAGTTTTGAAAGGCTATCCTGTTGCCAAAGAGGATTCAATTTGAATTACTTCAAGAACCTGAGAGCTCACTACTTGGCAAACATTACTCCATATTGGTAATATCCCCATCACTGTCATCTAACTTCTTTCTTCATTGTTTTCCTGCCAGATGTATCTGTTGAATTGGATTTTAAATGTTTATAAATAAATTTTCTTGATGTCCAAGTTATACATGTAATAACCAAAGTGTTTCTGAAACCTAAATTAGTTAATTCTTTATTTAGAGGACAATTCTTCAGTATTTGGGACTTCCCAAATGGCTCAGTGGTAAAGAATCTGCCTGCCAATGCAGGAAATGTGGGTTCAATCCCTGGGTCAGGGAAATCCCCTGTAGGAGGAACTAGGAACCCAGTCCAGTGTTCTCACCTGAAAAATTCCACAGACAGAGTAGCCTGGCAGTTTACAGTCCATGGGGTTGCAAAGAGTTGGACACAACTAAGCACTCACACAAGAGTACTCAAGAGCATTTCATTTTCCTAAAATAACCCACTTTGGGCTCTTCTAATCTAACACAGATCCTGAACGTTTCTGTTTTAAAAGAGAATTGTGCTTTGAGCATCCTTCTTTTCCTTTGTATACTTGCTTAAAATCTTCATGTAGTCTTAGAAATTTTCAGTGCTTGGTATCCTCTTAATCCTTCCCCATCTTCTCCTATTGTTTAGTCAAATGTAGCTATTCTCTGGGAAATTTCACAAGCATTTTGTGTTAGATGACAAACTATGCCTCTACCTTTATTTCTAACTCCATCTCTTACCTATTTATATCTATCTTTATCTATCTAGTTACACACATATATGTGAGTGTATAATACACATTAAATGTATAAAATTATATTTAAAAAGAAACTGGTAAGCAAATATAATGGAGTAAAAATTACCTTGAAAACTAAAACCAAGTGATAATCATTAAATTATAAAGAGAGAACAAGAACATAAAGGTGATGCAAAAAGCATTCACATGCATATGAATCACATCTACTGAAGGAGTTTAATTTTTAAAAAGTCTTCAAGGAAGAAATTAATGTTTGTAGAGTATTTATTGTGTGTTAAGTATTACAAGGTTTGTGGGTTCACATGCAGTCCAAGTAATAAAATTTATCTTCCTGTAGCTAACTTTTTAAAAATATTTAGTGGTTAAACTGTGTAAGTTTGAGATTCCAATAAATTTATTTCTCTGGAAAGCCTTTTATCTATTACAGTTCATTACTAGAAATTTTAAGCTTATAAGTGAAAAACCAGAATCAGGAAATGAGCAGTTTAATATTTAGAAATCTTGGTTCTCTCTGGCTAATGATCCTTTTTTGTTTGTCTCTAATGACCTGGATCTAAATCGTCTCTAACCTTCTTCTCTTTATCTTGCTGAGAAGGGCAATGGCATTACAGCGATTAAAGTCTAAATGACTTATTAAAAACTGTTTCCACTTTAATAACATGTACCATCACGTAAATAGCTTTTATTCTAACAGAATCCTATCCCTCATTTTTTTTGTGGAAGTTTGACTATTTTCAAACCTACAAGAAAGTAAAATGAACATCCATATAAATATTCACTTAGATCAGAAGTCTGCAAATTACAGTTTCATGGAAAATTTCAGCTTGTAAGCTGTTTTTCAGCTTGTAAGTAGTTTTCAGAACAAAGCTATGTCCATTCATATGTATTTTTTTGTTGGCTGTTTTTGCACTACAATGGCAGTGTAGTAGTTGTAACAGAGTTAATATGGACCACAGATCCTAAAATATTTACTGACTGCCATTTCAGAGACAAAGTTTGTCAAGCCTTGATTTAGAGTCACCGATTATTAGCATTTTGTTATATTTACTTTGTCTCAACCTACATAGTGTTTGATAGATATTAATAGATAGGTATATACGTACACTGTGGTCGTTCAGTCACTCAGTCGTGTCCAACTCTTTGCAACCCCATGAACTGAAGCATGCCTGGCTTCCCTGTCCTTCACCATCTCCTGGAGCTTGCTCAAACTCATGTCCATAGAGTTGCTGATGCCATCCAACCATCTCATCCTCTATCATCCCATTCCCCTCCTGCCCTCAATCTTTCCCAGCTTCAGGGTCTTTTACCATGAGTCACATCAGGCGGCGTAGGGAGAGAGCAAATTAGCCAAGATGGCGTGGTCAGGCTCTGTCACCCCACGGCCTCTCACTCTTGCTGCACATTGTGTAAATAATGAATGTGTAACAGCTGAGATCACTTACAGCACTGTACTTGCGGGTCACAAGGCACTTTTTGGTCATGGGGCTTTGTGCGGTATGCCTCTATGGGCTTCACTATGAAAGCCCTGGCTGCTGCTGTATTAGGGCTGCATTGGAGAACATCATGATTTGGTTAGATGAGGTTATGTTATGGTTTTGTTGTGGCTGCTGCTGTAACTGCTGTGTCAGTCAGGAGAGAATAAACATGTCTGCAACTCCTATGGCTCCTCAAGTCTTCTTCCAGCCTCTTAGTTCATGCTTTGCCTACCCTGGGTTCAATGAACAGTGCAGACAGTGTGAACAGGATCAGCCACACAACTGGTGTAGTCAGCAGGATGAAGAGCAGTACAGGTGGCCCAAGTATTGGACATACATACATATACACATACATTCACACATATACACAGACATTTTTTTTTTTTTCTGAGCCATTTGAAGATAAGTGGCCTAAGTTATGACACTAAAACGTGTCATAAGAACTAGGGCGATCTCCTATATGGTCACATTATAATACTCAAGATATTTCAACAGTGGTATAATAATGTACGTAATATTCGATCATATTCAAATATCTCCAATTGTACCAATTCAGCATTTAAAGAAGGATCATGTAGTATATTTGGTATCACAGTTATTGAGACTTCATTATACTATAGTGCCTTTTAGCTTTTATGGCATTCACAGTTTTACAAAGGACAAAACAATTGTCCTAGGTCTAATGATTTTGATTATGTGATGGTTTCCTCTTGAATATATTAAAAATATTTGTTAAAACATTACACAGGAAATGATGCATACTTCCCATTTCATCATTGAAAGGGCTAATGATGCCAGTTTGCCCTATTAATATTACTGGTGAGTTTGACTTACTCTGATAAGATGGAATTTGTCAAACATCCATTCTAAAGGCATACTTTTTCTTTGTCATTGATGAGTAGTGTGTATCTTTATGTGAATCCCTTCATCACAATTTTATGTTATGCTTTTTATCCATGGATAATCTTCACCTGAATGAATTATTACATTGGGAAACACAAAATGAAAATTTTCTTATACCGTAGTTCCTTCTACAGTTGGGACTTCCCTGATAGCTCAGTTGGTTAAGGATCCACCTGCAATGCAGGAAACCCCGGGTTGATTCCTGAGTCAGGAAGATCCCCTAGAGAAGGGATAGGCTACCCACTCCAATATTCTTGGGCTTCCCTTGTGGCTCAGCTGGTAAAGAATCTGCCTGCTATGCAGGAGACCTGAGTTCAGTCCCTGAGTTGGGAAGATCCCCTGGAGAAGGGATAGGCTACCCACTCTAGCATTCTGGTTTAGAGAATTCCATTGACTGGCTTAGAGAATCCCATGGAGTTGCAGAGTCGAGCACAGTTGAGTGACTTTCACTTCTACAATTATTGCTTTGGATTTCCTTTGCAAAGATAGAAGTTTTTATGTTTAAAAATATCATTATAGATTCATGGATTTTTATTTATGCAATTTGAAAGTATACATTACATGTTATTTTCTTAATAGTTACAAAACATTTTCTTGTGATGAGGACTTTTAACTCCTAACAACTTTCAAATACATCTCCTGTATATTATGCCATACAATATCATTCATCTTTAGTCACCATGCTGGTTTTCTTGGTAACCCAGACAATAAAGGGGCTTCCCTGGTGGCTCAACTGGTAAAGACTCTGCCTGCAATGTGGAAGACCTGGGTTCTATTCCTGGGCTGGGAAGATCCCTTGGAGAAGGGAAAGGCTTCCCACTGCAGTATGCTGGCTTAGAGAATTCCATGGACTATATAGTCCAAGTGATAGCAAAGAGTCAGACATGACTGAGAGATTTTCACTTTCAGACAGTAAAGAATCTGCCTGCAATGAAGGAGACTCAGGTTCGATCCCTGGGTCAGTAAGATATCCTGGAGAAGGAAATAGCTACCTACTCCATTATTGTTGCCTGAAGAGTTCCATAGACAGAGGAACATGGCAGGTTATAGTCCATGGGGTCACAAAGAGTCAGACACGACTAATGCTTTCACTTTGCTTTCATTCACCATTTTGCACATTACATCCCAGATAATTTTATTTTATAGTGGGAGGTTTGTACTTTTTGATGCACTTCACACAATCCATCCACCCTTGCCTCTGGCAGCAACCAATTTGCTCTCTGTACCTATGAACATGGATGTCATTGTTGTTAAACAAATACCCTATGATGCCACTTAAGTGTGGTATCACACACTATTTGTTTTTCTTCATCTGATTTATTTCACTTAGCATAATGCTCTCAAGGTCCATCTATGTTTTTGCAGATGGCATGATTTCATTATATTTTAAGGCTGAACAATACTAGGTTTAGTGTGTGTGTGTATAACATTTTCTTTATCCATTCACCCGTTAATGGTGTATTTGCTACCATTAATGGTATATTTACTATTGTGTACATGTGTCTTTGCAAATTAGCATTTTTGTTTTCTTCAAATAAATACCCAGAAGTGCAAGTGCTGGATCATACGTAATTCTATTTTTAACTTTTTCAGGAAGCTACATACTGTTTTACATAGAGCTGTACAAATTTACATTCACATCAGTTGTGCACAAGGACTCCCTCTTCTCCATGTTCTCACCAGCACTTGTTATTTCCTATCTTTTTGATAATAGCCATTTTGACAGATGTCAGGTGATATCTCACTGTGGCTTTGAATTGCATCTGCTTGAGGACTAGTGATGTCGAGCATCTTTCATAGACCTGATGGTCATCTGTATGTCTTCTTTGGTCAAATTATTATTATTATTTTTCTATTTAGTTGTATGAGTTCTTTATATAATTTTGGATATTAACCCCTTATGAGATATATGAATTATAAATATTTTCCCCATTTAGTAGGTTGCCTTTTCATTTTTGTTAACGGTTTCCTTTACTGTGCAGAACCTCTTTAATTTAATGTAGTTATACTTGTTTATTTTTGCTTTTCTTGTCTTTGTTTTGGGGGTCAAATCCAAAGAATCATTACCAAAGCTGATGTCAAGAATCTTACCACTCATGTTTTCATGTTTTCTTGTAGGAATTCAATGGTTTCAGGTCTTATGGTCAAGTCTTTGACCTATCTTGGCTTAATTTTTGTGTACAGTATAAGATATCCATCCAGTTTCATTATTTTGCAGATCGCTGTCCAGCTTTCCCCAGCACCACTTATTGAAGAGACTGTTCTTTCCTCATTGTATATTTTTGACTCCTTTGTAATAAATTAATTGTCCATGTATGTATGGGTTTATTTCTGGACTCTATTCTGTTCCATTAATCTTTCTTTCCTATTTTATTTCACTACCATACATTTTTTTAATAGTTAAATTTTGTCAGAGGTTATTGGAAACTTTTCAAATCAGCTACCTTGTTCATTTTTCTTCTCTATCCATCCATTATGTCTTTGAATTCTAAGACAACAAAATATTCCAGGCTAAGTTTTAATTCCCTTCTCCCAAACTTGTCTTCCATTCCTCCAAAGATTCCTAGTTTTAGTGAGAAAGTTATGTAGACACCAACATCTAGCATGAGATATGTTCATTGCTACTGGGGATTTAAACAAAAACTAGAAAATTTCTAATCCTAATCACTTTTTTCTTAATGATAGGTTCTCACCTCTAATTCAAATCAATTGATATATGATTCTTCCTGATCTTTCTTCATTCTGTATTTTGATCTCCCCTTTCTTATATTGAGAATTTTGATTCTCAGAAATTCAGTATACTTACTTATTTGGTTTACCTAACCAGGTAGACAAAATAGATTCACAATCATGATATCAATAACATTGCAAAAAGTGACTTTATTCTGTGAAGTTCAAGGCTGATTCTGCAGCTACTTTTGTTCTTAGAAGATATGTCACTGAGTCTTTACAGTCAGAGGGGCTTCCCTGGTGGCTCAGATGGTAAAAAATCTGCCTGCAATGCAGGAGACCCTGGTTCAATCCCTGGGTCTGGAAGATCCCCTGGAAGAAGAAATGGCAACTAACTCAAGTATCCTTGCCTAATGAATTCCATGGACAGAGAAGCCTGGTGAGCTACAATCCATGGATCATAAAGAGTCAGACATGACTGAGCAACTAATCCTTTCCCTTTCACCTTACAGTGACAGGACTCTTTCCAAAGTTTTTTGAATTAATTATTTACTTTCTGTGTGATTATGTTATTAACTTGATATTGAGTTTAACTTGCTTCTGTTAGTGTACGGTATTAGAGTTTGCTTTATCCTTATTTTAAATTTAAATTTACTTTTCTAAAAATGTAAAACATGTATATAGTTCAAAAGATTTCAAAACTTTAAAATATATATGCCAAGAAGTCTCTTTCTCACATATATTCCTTCTGTGTCAGCCACACGTTTCTGTATGTGTACAGATTTACTAGTCTGTTTCTTTAAAAAGAAATAAGAAAAAATGTGTTTTCCCTTTATTTCTAAAATAAAATCAGCCTATTATAAATAAACTTTTTTATCTGTTTATCACTTAATAATATATCCTGCAAATAATTCCACATTAGTTTGCTTTTTTTAAAAAATATATTTTTCTTCTGTTAATAAAACTCTAACTTTGGATGGGACCATAGTCTATTCAACAAGTTTGCTATGAATGGAAATTGAAGCCATCTTCCATAATTGTTGCTACAAATAGTGGTGTAACAATAAACTAGTGTGTATTCTTTGTCAGACTTACACATTTGAAAAACAGTTCTAGAAGGGTTTTGAAAAGGTAAATGTTTTATTAGATTTTGCCATATTTCTCTCTATATTGTCTGACAAGATGTAAAATATCCTTCTCCAAAACTTCACTATTGCATTGATTTGTTTTTAAATTTTTGTCAGTCTTATAGGTGAGAAATGATACCTCAGTAATATTATAAGTAAAGTTTTGAACAACTTGTCATATAATAAAATCACTTTTAAAGTTCATATTGAAGAATTATATATGTGTATAATGTAGGATATATGGTATATATATAAATCTCAATTGTCCATTTTTATATCACTCATGTTTTACAGCCTTGCCAAATCCACTTACTAATTTTAGTAGTTTATTTAGATCCCTTAATATTTTCAATACAAATAATCATAGTATCTACCTATAATGAGAATTTTATGTCTTCCTTTAAAACTATTATAAATTTTGTAATTTTTCATTGTTCTTCGTTGAATAGATATAGTGGGAATGAAAATACAAGACAAGGAGAAAACATTCAGTACTTCAATACTAAGTATAACATTAGTATGCAATATTAGGGTCTAATTCTTTTTGTTTTTATTTTTTAATATAAATTTATTTATTTTAATTAGAGTTTAATTACTTTACAATATTGTATTGGTTTTGTTTTTGTTTTTTAATTCAGACTTGCAGTCTTAGTTCAAGTGATTAACCTATCCACATGTAATGTAGCAATTAATGGATTCTACCATCTGGCTACGGAGAAGGCAATGGCACCCCACTCCAGTACTCTTGCCTGGAAAACCCCATGGATGGAGGAGCCTGGTAGGCTGCAGTCCATGGGGTCCCTAAGACTTGGGCACGACTGAGTGACTTCACTTTCGCTTTTCCCTTTCATGCATTGGAGGAGGAAATGGCAACCCACTCCAGTGTTCCTGCCTGGAGAATCCCAGAGACAGTGAGGCCCCGTCTATGGGGTCGCACAGAGTCGGACACGACTGATGCGACTTAGCAGCAGCAGCAACCATCTGGCTTGCTATTTATTTTCCTTTATTCCTACTTGCTTGCATTTTTTTTTGATTAAACTTTTATATGGTCATTTTAATTTATATAGTCTAGCATATCGATCATACACTCTTTTGCATTTTTCTTTTAGAGGTTAATTTATAGATTGCAATGTATATATTTGTTTTCATTACAACAAGCTTAAATGAGTCTTATCTTGTGGCTTCCGTGGTGGCTCACTTTCTAAATAATGAAAGAAATGCAGAAGAGATTGATTCCATTTATCCTTTCTTTTCTGTGCTATGTTACTAATACTTACACATCACATATACTTAAACTTTTGTTTATAAACTTCACAAAACATTACCATTTTTGTTAAAAAGTATTATTTTATTTGTACACATATTTACCTTTCTAGAACTTTTATTCTTTTTTCACAGTTTTAGGCTTTCATCTAGGATACTTTTTATTCAGTTTGAGGAACTTCCTTTATTTCTTACAATGAGACTCTGCTTGATATATATCTCTCAGCTTTAGTTTGTCTAAAAATAGGTTTATTTTGCCTTCATTATTAAAAGACATTGGTGGGGGGAACACAGAATTTTGTTCTGTTTATCTTTTAGCAATTTATAGATGCCATTATTTCTGTCTTTTGTTATACCTTCTAAAATGTCAGCCATAAATTTTATTGTTGAATCTTTTTTAAACATAAATTTATTTATTTTAATTGGCAGTTAATTACTTTACAATATTGTGCTGGTTTTGCCATACGTCAACATGAATCCACCACGGGTGTACACGTGTTCCCCATCCTGAACCCCCCTCCCACCTCCCTCTCCATACCATCCCTCTGGGTCATCCCAGTGCACCAGCCCCAAGAATCTTTGAAGTTAAGTTTCTTTTGTACCTGGCTTCAGTTCCAGCATTTTCTTTGTCTTTAGTTTATAATTGGCTGTGATGAGCTTATGTATGAGTTTATTTGTATGAATGTTGCTTTGGGTTTATTAAACTTTTAAAATATGTGAGATATCTTTAGCTTTGGAAATTTCTCTGGCATCAATTTGCAATATTTTTTCTCTCCCATTCACCCTTTGTAAGACTCCATATATAACTATCTAGATTGCTTGACTATGACCAATGTGTTTACTATGTTTTGCCTATTTCTTTCCATGCTTATCTTTGTTGTTCTGTCTTCACGTTTAATAACTTCAAGCTTCTATTTAATCTGCTTCTAGGCTCTCCAATGTCTAATTTCAGATATTTTAGAGGTTTTAAAAATAGAACATTCATTTGATTCTTTATTAAAATTCAAAGTTTCCATAGAACTGCTTCAATTTTTTACCTACATTTTTTTATCCTTCTTTACCTCTGTTTTACCTAATTAGTTATTATAATTATATTAAAATCTTTGTGTGTTAACTCAATAACTAAATCTATGTTGGGTTTGCTTTTACTGTCTATTTTATCTCTTGGTCAAGGATTACATTTTCCTTTTTATTGACATGCCTCATAATTTTTATTGGATGCAATAGAACTTGTTGGGATTTAGTTTATTTTTCCCAGGAATGGTTCTTTCTTTCCTTTGTTAGACAGATTAAAGGGCTAATTGTTTCCATCAAATTCAGGATTTAACAGTGCTTATATAGAGATGTAGTTTTAGTAAAACTCAGTTTACCTTTAGTTCATCTCTGTTCCTCAGAGATAAACCTGCAAAGCTTTTGCTTGAGAGCATGGGTCTCTGTCAGACTGAAAAAATTTGAGATATTTAGGTATGCCCTCTATCAGTTTTGAGCTTCCTTCTTTATTCTGTCATTCTTATGAAGTTTTAGCTGATAATAACAATTATAAGAAGTAAACTTTGCTCAAGATGAGTTAAAAATTGCTTTATTACAAAGATATGGGATAATTCAGAGAAGTAAAGGAAAAATTATCCAGCCAAACCCTGGAAAAATATAGAGTCTAATTCCTTAAAATGCTATTAGCAAGGCAAGACCATTCCAATTCTTAATCTCTGTATTTCCTTAATTTTCAAATTATTAAGGAAAAGATTCTGATTGGTCTAGCTTGGTATAGGTCACACCCTTGGATCAATCTATTTTACCCAGGCCATTGCAGTTATTGTACACATACCTGGTAACCAGGGAATATGTCCTATATATTAAAAAAAAAAAAAAAATTCCCAAAGAAAGGGAAATACTTGAGCTTCAACAGGTATATCCTCACATTTTACACATTTATATTTTACCTGGTAATGTCTGGAGAAAATACCTTGAAGAGAGTCTCTAATAAAAAGTATAGGTACCCAGGGAACCTGTTAAATAAAGGAAAATTTGTGATAAATGAGCATTAGAAAATTCTCAAACATGCTATCAACCTTTTAGGGTATTTCTGAAGGATAACCCATGGATACTTTGAGGAACTTGGTTCTGTTGCATTAATTGCTTCAGTTTTTTCTTTCAACATAACCATTGGCTTAGTCATTAGGGATAGAAAGATAGGTGTTTCTATGATTATTGATCTTAATTAGCTCAAGGTTAATACAGTGTAGTCAAACAACCGCACCAACTATTGTAATGTAGTGTGATATAGGTAAGCCTAGGGTTTAGGGAAGTCTGTGTTGTTGAGTTTTTGTTTTGTGCTTTTCTGTTTTATTTACCAGAGGAAGTGATAATTAACTATCAGGAAAAGTGAAAGTGGAAGTTGCTCAGTCGTGTCCAACTTGTTGTGACCCCATGGACTCTAGTCCACGGAATTTTCCAGGCCAGAAAACTGGTGTGGGTATCTTTTCCCTTCTCCAGGGAATCGTCCAAACCCAGGGATCAAACCAGGGTCTCCCACATTGCTGGTGGATTCTTTACCAGCTGAGCCACAAGAGAAGTCCCAGGAAAAACTATCAGGAGAAAGTTTTCTAAACATTTGTTACTTATGCTGAAACAAGTTCTCTTGGCTTTGCTCCTGATATATTCCACTAAAAGTTTCCATTGATTTTCAGGTGGATTCAGCTGATCTGGATGATAAGCAATGTATACCTTTCCTATTTGATTGATCCACAAGCTAAGCTTGGTCAAAAAGACAATTTTGCTTAAAACATGAAAACAATTCTCTTAACATAGTCTAAAAATACGTATTTGAAGGTGAACTTGTTTTGCTAAAGAAATGGATTTTTTTTTTTCATTTTAACATGCCATTTTCTTGTTGCTTAAGTGATTAAGTCATGTCCAACTATTTTGCGACCCCATGGACTGTAGCTCACCAGGCTTCTCTGTCCATGGGTTTTCCCAGGCAAGAATACTAGAGTGGGTTGCTATTTCCTTCTCCACTGACATGTCATAATATATTTAAAATAATAGATTACCACTGAAGTTGAACAGAGAGTTCTATTCCCCAATCTCTTAACCTGTAAAGGTATGACAACAGTTTATTAAGAGGAAGTAAAGAGGAAAAAAATCAATGATCTCCATCCCCACTTGTGACACAAAATAGGCTTCTCTGGCTCAGATGGTAAAGAATCTGTCTGCAATGTGGGAAACCTGGGTTCAGTCCCTGGGTCGGAAAGATCCCCTGGAGAAGGAAATGCAATCCACTCCAGTATTCTTGCCTGGAGAATTCAGTAGACAGAAGAGCCTGGAGGGCTATAGTCCATGTGGTCACAAAGAGTTGGACACGACTGAGCAACTAAGGCTGTTAAACAAATGCAAGACTTGGAGAGGCATGAAGCTGGATGACAGTGCCAAGTCTATAGTTTGAAAATAATCCAGACTTTGTTTCATTGGTCACTGTGTTGACTTCATCAGGACTTTAGAAGTTGTTCTATATATATAAATAGTTACAAAGAGCTAAAGCATACATTAAAATGTATATGTATTCAGAACTGCCTGGTGATCCAGTGGTTAGGATCGGGCATTTTCACTGCTGTGGCATAGGTTCAGTCTCTGGTCAGGAACTAAGATCTTGCAAGCTGCAGGACGTGACCCAAAAGAAGAAAAAAAAAAGTGTATATATCATTTGTAAAGTTTGGTAACTTGTCACAAGTGATCATAACTGTGGAACCAATCAATAACGAACAGACAGAAAATTGATCATCACTGTCGTTCATGTCTGACTCTTTGTAACCCCATGAACTGCAGCATGCCAGGCTTCGTTGTCCTTCATTATCTCCCAGAGTTTGCTCATATTCATGTCCATTGAGTCAGTGATGCTATCTAACCATCTCATCTCATCCTCTCCTGCCCTCTTCTCCTTTTGCCTTCAATCTTTCCCAGCATCAGGTCCTTTTCCAATGAGCTGGCTATTTGCATCAGGTGGCCAAAGTATTGGAGCTTCAGCTTCAGCATCAGTCTTTCCAATGTATATTTAGGGTTGATCTCCTTTAGGATTCACTGATTTGTTCTCCTTGCTGTCCAAGGGGCTCTCAAGAGACTTCTCCAGCACCACAGTTTAAAAGCATCAATTCTTAAAACATCCAGAAAGACCCTTTTGTGTCCCTTCTAGACATTGATCCCGCAAACTAAGGGAAACCACTCTAGTCAATAGACAGTATATGAACTGTAATTTAAATTCAAGGAGGGCCTAGTTATTTATAAAGGTGACATGAGTTTTAAAGGTTAAAAGATGCCAGTTGTAAAGGAAAATCCTTGGCATCTATAACTGAACACAAGTTCAACTCCCCAAAGAAATGATTTCTCTTTTTACAGAGGATTTTAAATTATTAATTAGAACATTTCCACTTAGAGTTTAGTTGCAAAACTCAACTATTACAAAATTTAAGATTTTTTCAAATAAACTGGTCTCTGTACAGTTTTTCATTTATGGACTTATAAAAGTTGTTAGAAATCCCTTCCTGGGCATCATGAAAGTCTTCAGTTTTTATGTTCATTTGTTCTGTATACCTCTGTGTATTTTAATACTACTCTAGGGTGTTTTAGAATAGAAATTAATTTTGAATGCTTATTATTAAAATGATATCCAAGATCATGTAATCTTACACATTAAAATGAATAGCTATGTTCATCTTTGATTTTATTGACTTTATATGATGAAAATACAGGCAATTTTTTAAAGCTGATATTTATTGTTTTAGAAATATTTTTTCTCACTACTACAAATTCCAAGTATATGCAAACATTTAAAATTGATTGCTGATTATGATTTTCCTTTTCACCTATAAGCAAGGTGAAAAGGCAGCCTTCAGAATGGGAGGAAATAATAGCAAATGAAACAACTGACAAAGAATTAATCTCCAAAATATACAAGCAGCTCAATTCCAGAAAAATAAACGACCCAATCAAAAAGTGGACAGATCAAGAAATGTCTGTTCTCCATTGAATACTGACTCCATCAAGCTCCTTAACATGAAGTGAAATGTCCTTTATGACCTAGACTCATCTTCTTGTATATCTTAAATCAACAATTTCCATTATATTATTAAAAAAATTTCAAACCACTGGTAGTTTCCTGGTAAATACTGTAGTTTCCCATCACAATATAAGTGCTTATTCTGCTGAATAGAGTAAGGTTTCTGCTCTTTGTATGGTGTAAAGTTCCACTCATTTTTCAAACCCCAGCTCCATTGTTTCTTCACTAAGGACTTCCCTGGTGGCTCAGTGGTAAGAAGACTATGTGCAATGGAGGAAACATAAGAGACACAGGTTCAATCCCTGGCTTGGGAAGATCCCTTGGAGAAGAGAATGGCAATCTACTCCAGTTTTCCTGCCTGGGAAATACCATGGGCAGAGAAGCCTGAAGGCTACAGTCCATGGGGTCACCAGAGTCAGACATGACCACCGCCACAAAATGTGATGGTCTATGAAGACCAACTTTAATCTCATTTTCAAGTTTGCTACCTCTTTCTTTTATAGAATTTCTTCCCACCAAGTTTTAATGACCTGAATTTCTGAGTCACTTTTATAATATTATGAATTTCTAAGGAGAAAGGACTATTTCTTAATTACCTCTACCTTATATACTGCAAGTGCTTATCAAATAATGATTTAGGTATGAAGAAATCTTCATGCAGTCATTACAATGATGGAATAAATAGCATATAGAGATTTTAAAGTAGTTAGTTTTGAAGTACTCTAGGCTTTTTTTCTTGTGTTGAAACTAAATTTAGTTAATCCTCACAATGTAATGAATCTGATTTCTCTTCTTTTGTTTCTAAAGGTTATCATGTTTCATGAAATCTTAGAGCTAAAAGAAAACAAAAATCTTAGTGATTGAGGCCAAAATCTTCAGCAAAGTGATAAGAGAAGTAAGACAATTTGTTTTATGTTATAGAATCTGTTTAGAAACATGATGCCACATATGCCTCCACGAGAGCTATGAAGCCTTGTCTCCCTAACTGTTTCAAAAGCAGCCTGGGGTAGGCAATCTGTGACCATCCTTTCTGTCTTGTTGTTTCCTGAATTTACTTCTTTGCTTCATTTTTCCCTATAACTTCTTACACTGTGTAAGAAGTTTCTCTCTATCAATAAACAGGATTCCAGTTCCATAAGAAATAGGAGTCTGTTCTGACTGCCCATAATAAATCTGCTTTCTAGATACTACAATAAGTCATTATAATCAAATATAAAATAGTAAAATAGCTTTAAAATATAAAATAGTAAAATATTGATAGCCCAAGTATCTACTTTTTGGTGAATTGGGTACATTTTCAAGACATTTTATTTGAGGATTTATTTTAAAATTACTGAAACTATCACTTTAGCTTAGATCATGTCTACAGGCCTGAAATAAATTGACCATGCTTTGGCAGAGCCGTCAGAAAGGAATTGTGGCCAATCTCCTAAGTCTCTGCAGATGCTCTGTAGCTAAGTCAATCCAAACTGATCATTATTGTGGCCACACTGAGCGGTTTTACTGCGCCACTGGTGTGATGCTTGGCTATAAAAAGACTTGCCCTTGAGTGAAAACATTTTTTGTATTTTCTGCTAGTATAGTCTCCCATTTCCAATGACATTAGGAAGTAAAACATCTTGCTTTTTTAATATGGCCATTTTCATTTATGATTTTTTATTGTCCTTTAAAAATAAAAAGCCATGTAAAATGATATAAAACTTCTGAAATGCAGATTTCCTGGGAATAAATGTAACCATGTGATTGATTACATATCTGTTGGTCAGACTATTCAAAATGACTCTTCATGTCATTTTGGAAATTAAAGTAGGTTAATATTTAATATAGCTAAATGGATATAAACACATATAGTGATTAATGTTTCATCTACTGAAGCATTTTTATCAAACATAAACACAGCACTTTTGAAAAATAGCTAAATCATGTAGGAGAAATGGAAAGATTAAAAAAAAACTTTAAGGCTTATTTAAAAAATTATCATACTGAATGCATGGTACTGGCACAAAGACAGAAATATAGAACAATAAAGCAAAATATAAAGCCTAGAGATAAATCCACACACTTATGGACACCCTATCTTTGACAAAGGAGGCAAAAATACACAGAAAAAGACAATCTCTTTGACATGTGATGCTCGAAATACTGGTCAATCACCTGTAAAAGAAGGAAACTAGAACACTTTCTAACACCATACACAAAAATAAACTCAAAATGGATTAAAAATCTAAACAAAAGACCAGAAACTATAAAACTTTTAGGAGGATAACATAGGCAGAACACTCTCTGACATAAATCACAGCAAAATCCTCTAATAGAAATAGTAATAGAAATAAAAACAAAAATAAACAATGGGACCTAATTAAACTTAAAACCTTTTGCACAATGAAGTAAACTGTAAGCAAGGTGAAAAGGCTGCCTTCAGAATGGGAGGAAATAATAGCAAATGAAATAACTGACAAAGAATTAATCTCCAAAATATACAAGCAGCTCCAGGAAAATAAATGACCCAGCCAAAAAAATGGGCCAATCAAGAAATGTCTGTTCTCCAAAGAAGACATACAGATGGCTAACAAACACATGAAAAGATCCTCAGCATCACTCATTATCAGAAAAATGCAAACCAAAACCACAATTAGATACCACCTCAGGCCAGTCAGAATGGTTGCCATCAAAATGTCTACAAACAATAGAAGCTGGAGAGGGTGTGGAGAAAAGGAAACTCTCTTACAGTGTTGGTGGGAATGCAAACTAGTAGAGCCACTATGGAGAGCAGTGTGGAGATTCCTTTAAACACTAGAAATAGAACTGCCATACGACCCAGCAATCCCACTGCTGGGCGTACACACCGAGGAAACCAGAATTGAAAGAGACACTTGTGCCCTCAAAGCTCATTGCAGCACTGTTTACAATAGCTAGGACATGGAAGCAACCTAGATGTCTATCGGCAGATGAATGGATAAGAAAGCTGTGGTACATATACACAATGGAATATTACTCAGCTATCAAAAGGAACATATTTGAGTCAGTTCTAATGAGGTGGATAAAATTCAAGCTTATTATACAGAGTGAAGTAAGTCAGAAAGAGAAACACCAATACAGTATATTAACAGATATATATGGAATTTAGAAAGACAGGGAGATCCAACCAGTCCATTCTGAAGGAGATCAGCCCTGGGATTTCTTTGGAAGGAATGATGCTAAAGCTGAAACTCCAGTACTTTGGCCACCTCATGCAAAGAGTTGACTCATTGGAAAAGACTCTGATGCTGGGAGGGATTGGGGGCAGGAGGAGAAGGGGACGACAGAGGATGAGATGGCTGGATGGCATCATTGACTCAATGGACGTGAGTCTGAGTGAACTCCGGGAATTGGTGATGGACAGGGAGGCCTGGCGTGCTGTGATTCATGGGGTCGCAAAGAGTCAGACACGACTGAGCGACTGAACTGAACTGAACTGACTGAATGACAACCCTGCATGCAAGACAGCAAAAGAGACACAAATATAAAGAACAGACTTTTGGACTGTGTAGGAGAAGGCAAGGATGGGACGATATGAGAGAATAGTGCTGAAACATGTATATTACTGGATGTAAAATAGATGACCAGCGTAAGTTTAATGCATGAAGCAGGGTACTCAAAGCTGGTGCTGTGGGACAACCCAGAGGGATGGGGTGGGGAGGGAGTTAGAAGGGGAGGGTCAGGATGGGGGAACACATGTACGCCTGTGACTGATTCATGTGTATGTATGACAAAACCACCACAATGTTGTAAAGTAATTAGCCTCCAATTAAAATAAATTAAAAAATTATCATACTGGATGCAATCAAAGTTTTTAAGAGTAGATTCCTCTGAACATATGCATAATAGATATGTAGACAGAGTTTGAGCTATATATGTATATATCGTGTTTGTGTATAGTCTACAAGTAAAACTGAGCTGCTGCTTTGCATTGTGGTAATTTATAGTGCTAGGTATTAATCTATTTTAAATGAAGTTTTCACAAGAGGGGTTATTCCTTACTATTTTTTTTTTCCCCTCCTTGTGCTGTGTGCTGTCATTTCAGTCGTCCCCAATTGTGTGCCACCCTATGACTGTAGCCCACAGGCTTCTCTGTCCATGGGGTTCTCTAGGCAAGAACACTGGAGTGGGTTGCCATGCCTTCCTCCAGGGGTTCTTCCTGACCCAGGGATCAAACCTGTGTCTCTAATGTCTCCTGCATTGGCAAGCAGTTTCTTTACCACCAGGGCCACCTGGAAAGGAGTGGAATCCCTCTTTGGCATTCCATTAAAAAAAATAAAAAATAAACTCTTAAAATCCTAAATAAAAATGTAAAACAGGATATCAAAATATGAATTGATAGTGAATCATCTATATCTGTTTACTCAGAGTTATTTGAGAAAATTCAGTATTTGCCTTAGTTATACATTTTCACAGAATTTCTGTTTTTATTGCTCCTTTGGCATTCTAGGTTAAAACCTTGTCTCTTCTTGAACTGGTTTTCATTTTTGTTAATTAACCATTTTGTAACTTTGTTCAAAACATATTTATTGAGCAAACACTGTATGCCAAGAATTGGTAGAATAATAAGAAAAGTCTCATCTCATAAAAATCACAATTCAGCATAGCCCTAGAAAGTGAAAATGAAAAGTAAAAGTGAAATCGCTCAGTCGGGTCCAACTCTTTGCAACCCCTACCAGGCTCCTCTCTCCATGGGATTCTCCAGGCAAGAGTACTGGAGTGGGTTTTCATTTTCCTTCTCCAGGGGATCTTCCCAGCACAGGGATCGAGCCCAGTTCTCCCACATTCCAGGTAGATGCTTTAGCCTCTGAGCCACCAAGGACTCCATAGCCCTAGAGCATGTTCATAACTAGTAAGTTAACAGAGCCACATGTACAACTTGTCAGCCACAGAGGAGGAAGGACCTGATGTTCTCATGAGAGGTAGAAATGTCAGGGAAAACTTTTCGGTAGCTAGGGTACTTAAGTGTTAAAGAAATTCAATTTCAAAATTAATGCCCAATTTTGACAAATCATTTATACAAAAAATTCTATCAAAATTGTTGTTTTCTCTATTGTTATCAAGTGTGTTTTAATTCTCCTATGTCCTTTCTGGGGAAAAGAAAATGACTAGTAATACATTTTAAACAATTCATACTGATATTAAAATATATATTAATATTGTTATTTAAAGATAAAATGTTATTCTCAATGCCCTTTCCCTTTCTCTCGTCTTTCTTTCCTCTATGATCCCACTTTCTTCATTATGATAATCCACAAAAAAGTAATATTTAAAGATAAAATGTTATTCTCAATGCTCTTTCCCTTTCTCTCATCTTTCTTTCCTCTATGATCCCACTTTCTTCATTATGATAATCCACAAAAAATTATTTGTCCGGTAAAATTTTGTTTTTAAGTTTTAATGGCCAAGTGGGCCTTGGATAAATATACAGCAGTGCCCTCTACTGGACTGAAGCCCACAGACACATTCACGTGGACAAATATCTTTTCACAGGGGAAGAGGAAGGATGAATATCTTGTTATAAGAAACTCAATAAACAGGTTGAACACAAAAATCAGAAGAGACTGCTAAAAACAGTATTGTATAACTTTAAACTTAATTACAACTACTTTGACCTGCTTTTAATGCCTTTCTTAAACTCAGGTACTTAGCACAGCTTAGTCTCCAATATGATATAAGATATAAGCAAACTTCCTGGTTTCTCTAGGAAATTGTTTTCTTTTGGGAAAGTGTCCATTTATAACTAAAATATTATGTTTTTTTTTTAAAATTTGTATTTGTTTTTAAAATATTCTCCTTCAGTGGAAGAACTGCCATTCTACTTTGTAGGTAGCCAAATATTGGTGATTTTAATTACAAATGTAAAGATGTTCAATTGAGCAGATATTTGTCATAGTGAATATTACATACACTGCAATATTTATACTTTTGAAAATTTTATACTCAAGAAAAGTAAGTTTCGTATAAGACAAGAGTATATTTTGAAGTTCAGTAAGTTCTTTAACTAGCACGTTCACATATTACCCATGGATATTTGCAATTTTGTACATAATTAGAAGTGTTTTGCATCTTTCTCACAGAAATGACAGCCCTGTTCTCACACTATTTTTTACCTTTAACAAGAAAACAGAACTAAATGAATTGGTCTGACAGATAAATTATGAATTATAAATGCAAAAGTGAGGAAAGAAATTATTCCACCTACAAGGCCTCAGTTTCAAAACAGACATGTTTGAAATTTATAGTTTGCCATTGCATTTTACTAATAAATCACTTCTTAGAGATTCAATGGATTTTTTGCAAGTTCTATCAAAAAGCATTTAATTCTCAAGAGAAAATACCAAAAAAAATTGTTCTTGACAATTTTGTCTATTAGAGTAATAAAAATGGTTACTGAAGTTAAATTGGGAACTTCAAATGTCTCTTCTTTGAATGCTGAGGAACCCTTGGGTGGAGCACAGTTGATTTGTACTGCCAAAACATTTCAAACTGAGTAACAATAATAGTGCTAGTTATATCATCTCATTTATATGACATTTTATAGTTCACAGATCATTTTTGCATACATTTGTACATATATACATAATCACTTCATACACAGTTATAATACAGATTGCATATAATAGTATAAGTGAAAGCAATTTGTTAACTGGCAGCACCATCAAACATAGAGAAGAAAGCAGTAACTGTTACATCTTGAGCAGCCCTAATAAATTACCCTTATATCTTCTCTATCCCTAGTATCTTAAATTGTATAACCTTAGATGGCTTTACGGGCTAATTCAGCTTGAGATGAAATTGTTTCTTCCTTGCAAACCAAAGCATCTTGCTAAAAGCAGTATTCAAATCCTGGGCAATGGTTGGATTAAACTAGCCTTCTATTAGAGTAATGTCCTTTGGAAAACTATTGAAATCAAATGTGAGAATCTTCATCAGTTATGGATTCCTGAGAACAGTTTTTGGATAGGTCCTGAATGAATACACTGTACAGGTCTCTGGATTTGTTTAGATGATTATATCAAATATTGAGAAATATTTTTACCTTGATTAGTGAACAATGATTAGGTGTATGTCTATGACCAATTCTAACACCAGAGTTAATTAAACTATTTTTTTTTTACTCTTCTGTATGCTTAAATAAATTCATACATTTGAGTGTTTAACAGAATCTTCCCATCCATTGTACTCTTAAAAAATACTAATATACTTTGGAGTAGATGAATAAAACCTTGAATGTCGCTGCTCTAGAAGTGGTTTGATCTTATTTTCCCTCATTAGATTGTGGAGATAAGTAACTTCTCTGTCAAATTCTATAAAAATAAATTAAACTCCTGTTCTTATCCATAATTACTGTGATTATGTTTCAGAAAGGGGCAGTCAAACTAAAGTTCACTGTACGTTAAGGTCCTACTTGAGAAAATCTGCTAACTGAGAACTTCTCCAGGGCAGGTAATAAATGAAAAAACAAATATATTATTGCAATTAGAATTACTATTTTGATATGGAGTTGAAGAATGGCAAGTTCAAAAGCAACTATATTGACGTTTCACAATTTTTTGAATTTTTTTGAAATTAATCTCAGTGTTTTTTAATTCCTTACTTGATAAATGCATAAAGAGGTTTGGAAATTTATTTTATACTTTGTTTGGCTCAGTCTCAAATAATTCTGGATAGGTAGATATGTCATTTTTCTCAATATCTAGGTGAAGAGAAGAGACTATGAAACAAAACAAAATAAAACTACCATTTTACGTCTCATGAGAAAAAAAAACATTACCTTTTAATCACTAAATTCAACTTTTTAAAGCATTTCTTTAATCTACAGTCATTTTAATATTTAATTGCAAATGGTTAACGTCTATAAGTATATACACATGCAGAAAATTTTGTTTTTGTAAATTATGTCTGTATTATTTAATCTGCAGGGCAACAGAAAAATAAAATAATTGACTATATCACTCTGAGCAAGGTATTTGTTATTTTTTTCTATAATTCAGGATGCATTTACATGTGAAAAAAGAATTTACATGAGAATAATAATTTTGGATCAATTTCAGTTACAGTAGTGGTAAACTCAACTGTCTCATGAATAGTTGTAAACTCAACTGTCTCATGAATGCAACTCTAGAGCTTTCAAATTCTCCTTCTTATGGAGCCAAATAAACTGGCAATCATTTTTCGGTCACATTTACTTAAAATGTGTGATTCAAAATCTGATTCAGGTTAACTTTGCAGTGGACTGGTAAATTCCCAGCATGCTTTAGAATAGTAACAGTGAGAGCTGAGATTTATTGTGTGCTTTCTGTATGCCAAGCACTATTTCTGATTCAAGTGACTTACATGTATTTTTTCTTTAAGTTCTCAAAGCAATTTTCTAATGAATACGGTTATAATCCCTACCACACAGATGATGAAACCAAGGTATTAAAGGACAAGTTACTTATCAAAAAATCTGACAACTAGTATAAACAGTTAATGATCAAAGGAAATTCTTATTGCATCAATATGTGGTCAAGAACGAAATCTCTGAAGGTGGCAAAAACAAAAACCAAAATACTATGCAGAACTGTAACATTGCTGAGGCCATGCAATGCATCACATTATTTGATGCCTTGTTGACTGATGCAGCAGGTAGTTCGGCTGCAACCCTTTAATGGAGGATCATCACTACATCCTAGAACATGTTTTGTTGGCACATTGATCTTTCACTCCCCACATTCAAACTCCCCACTTTCTTGAAGTATATCTGTGGAGAGGGAGAGGGTGGTTGCTCAAGACAGAAAGAGTCTCAATATAGATATTTAGGAACTGCAATGAGCCTTTAAACTGTTTTGCTATTATTGCTTTTTCTCTTACATTGTGGATATATTACTCGTACTTTTTGTAACTGTTCTCTTCAAGTTCTCCTTCTTAATTTTGGTTTCTTTGAGGTATTAAGTATTCTTAAAGCATGTGATCTTCTTTTCTCTTGACATAATATATATTAGCACTTTACATTTTATGAAATATGTGAGTAAAGTTGTGATAATATGTATTATTTATCAATGCTGAGGCTATCCATGGTAAGAAAAGAATATGGCTAATAATAACAGGTTTATTCAAGTGGGGATAATTAGAGTTGCGCTTAGATGAGATGTTGACTTTAGGTAGGTGGAAAGGAAAGTGTTTTAAATATATTTTAAGTTAGAAATGTGTGAATAAAGATTGAGTTGAACATGAATTGCTGCACTGGATCTTAAGACTGAAATCCTTAACTTATTTAATAAAATATTCAAAAGGGCAGTTAAGATAGAATCCACATAAATGGGATATCATTGAGTGTAGCCTAAAAGAGCTCACTATGAGGTTTACCCATGAAATCTGAGTAATCATTTAATTTCAGGAAAATTTTGTATTTCTCTTTTATCGTACATCTGATTGTATTGTAATAGGAAAGTAATATTTAATTAGTAAGCATTTCTGCTAAAATGTTTGAATATAATTGATGCCCCCTGAATATGGGTTTTATTCATTGTTTGTTTTTATGAAGTAGAGTCACATATTGTGCTTTGTTGTTTATAACTGGTTTTAAAATTTTTAATTGTGGTGCTGAAGAAGACTTTCGAGAGTCCCTTAGACAGCAAGGAGATCAAACCTGTCTGACTCTTTTTGACCATATGGACTGCAATACACTAGGCTTCCTCTTTATGCTTTACTTAATTTCCCTAAAAGTGAAATTGAAGTCGCTCAGTTGTGTCCGACTCTTTGTGATGCCATGGACTGTAGCCTATCAGGCTCCTCAGTCCATGGAATTTTCCAGGCAAGAGTACTGGAGTGGGTTGCCATTTCCTTCTCCACAGATCTTCCCAACCCAGGGATCGAAAATGGATCTCCCACATTGCAGGCAGACACTTTACCGTCTGAACCACCAATCTCCCTGCTGCTGCTGCTAAGTCGCTTCAGTTGTGTCTGACTCTGTGCTACCCCATAGACGGCAGCCCACCAGGCCCCTCCATCCCTGGGATTCTCCAGGCAAGAACACTGGAGTGGGTTGCCATTTCCTTCTCCACCAATCTCCCTAAGTTTGCTCAAATTTATGTCCACTGAGTTGATGATACAATCCAACAATCTCATTGTCTGCCACCCTCTTCTCCTCCTGCCCTCAATCTTTCCCAGCATCTGGGTCTTTCTCAATGAGTCTACTCTTTGCATCAGGTGGCCAAAGTATTGGAGTTTCAGCTTCAGCATTATTCCTTCCAATGAATATTCAGGGATGATTTCATTTAGGATGGACTGGTTGGATCTCCTTGCAGTCCAAGGGACTCTCAAAAGTCTTCTCCAATACCACAATTTGAAAGCATCAGTTCATTGGTGCTCAGCTTTCTTTATGGTCCAACTCTCACATCAGTACATGAGTACTGGAAAAATCGTGGTTTTGACTAGGCCTTTGTCGACAATGTGATGTCTCTGTTTTTTAATACACTGTTTAGGTGTGTCATAACTTTCCTTCCAAGGAGCAAGTGTCTTTTAATTTCATGGCTGCAGTCACCATCCACAGTGATTTTAGAGCCCAAGAAAAGAAAATCTGTCACTGCTTCCACTTTTCCCCTTCTATTTGCAATGAAGTGATGGGACCAGATGGCATGATCTTAGTTTTTTGATTGTTGAGTTTTAAGCCAGGTTTTTCACTCTCTTCTTTCACCCTCATCAAGAGGCTTGTTAGTTTTCTTTGCTTCTGCCATTAGAATGGTATCATATGCATATCTGAGGTTTTTTATATTTCTACTGGCAATCTAATTCCAGTTTGTAGGTTATCCAATCCAGCATTCCTCATGATGTACTCTGAATATATGCTTCCCAAATGACTCAGCAATAAAGAATCCGCCTGCAATGCAGGAAAAACAGGAGATGCAGGTCTGATCCCTGGATCAGGAAGATCCCCTGGAATAAGAAATAGCAACCCACTCCAGTTTTTTTGTCTGGAAAATCCCATGTACAGAGGAGCCTTGCAGGCTACAGACCATGGGGTTGCAAAGAATCAAATGCAACTGAGGAACCTATGCCCTGACTCTGTATATAAGTTAAACAAACAGGGTGACAATATAGAGCCTTGTGGTATCCTTTTCCAATTTTGAACCAGGCAGTTTCCCATGTAAGGTTCTAGCTGTTGCATCTTGACCAGCATACAGGCTTCTCAAGAGCAAAATAGATATTCCCATCTCTTTAAGAATTTTCCACAGTTTGTTGTGATCCACACAGTCAAAGGCTTTTGAGTCATCAATTAAGCAGAAGTAGATGTTTTTCTGGAATTCCCTTGCTTCCTTGTTGATCCAGTGAATGTTGGGAATTTGATCTCTGGTTCCTCTGCCTTTTCTAAACACAGATTGTACATCTGGACATTCTTGGTTCACATACTATTGAAGCCTAGCTCTAAGGATTTTGAGCATAACCTTACTAGCATGGGAAATAAGCACACTTGTATGGTAGTTTGAACACTCCTTGGCGTTGCCCTTCTTTGCAATTGGAATGAAAACTGACCTTTTCCTTTCCTGTGGCCACAGCTAAGTTTTCCAAATTTGCTGACACATTGAGTGCCACACTTTTAGGCCACAGTATCATCTTTTAGGATTTGAAATAGCTCAGCTGGAATTCCATCACTTCCACTAGCTTTGTTTGTAGCAATGCTTCCTAAGGCCCACTTGACTTCACACTCCAGGATGTCTGGCTCTAGGTGAGTAAGGCACACCACTGTGGTTATCCTGATCATTCATTCAGTTCAGTTCAGTCTCTCAGTCATGCCCAACACTTTGTGACACCATGGACTGCAGTATGCCAGGCTTCCCTGTCTATCACCAACTCATTCATTAACACCTTTTAATGCATTTTTCTTCTGTGTATTCTTGCTACCTCTTCTTAATCTCTTCTGTTTCTGTTATGTACTTACCCTTTCTGTACTTTATTGTGCCCATCCTTGCAATGAAACGTTCCCTTGATATCTCTGATTTTCTAGAAGCCTTCTCTAGTCTTTTCCACTATATTGTTTTCCAGTACTTTGCATTGTTCAATGAAGAAGACCTTCTTATCTCTCCTTGCTATTCTCTGGAACTCTGCATTCTGTTAGGCATATCTTTTTCTTTCTCCCTTGCGTTTTGCTTCTGTTCTTTCCTCAGTTACTTGTAAAGCCTCCTCAGACAACCACTTTGCTTCTTGCATTTATTTTTCTTTAGGATGGTTTTGGTTACTGAGTCCTGTACAGTGTTTTGATCCTCTGTCCATAGTTCTCAGGCACACTATCTACCAGATCTAATCTCTTGAATCTATTTATCACTTGCACTGTGTGATCATATGGGATTTGATTTAGGTCATACCTGAATGGCCTAGTGGTTTCCTTACTTTCATCAAGTTAAGCCTGAAATTTGCAATGAGGAGCTGATGATCTGAGCTACAGTCAGCTTCAGGTTTTGTTTTTGCTGACTGTAGAGAGAAGCTGTAACAGTGCTCCCATCAGTTCAGTTCAGTTCAGTTGCTCAGTCACGTCCGACTCTTTGCGACCCCATGAATCGCAGCACGCCAGGCCTCCCTGTCCATCACCATCATCTGGAGTTCACTCAGACTCACGTCCATCGAGTCCATGATGTCATCCAGCCATCTCATCCTGGGTCGTCCCCTTCTCCTCCTGCCCCCAATCCCTCCCAGCATCAGAGTCTTTTCCAATGAGTCAACTCTTCACATCAGGTGGCCAAAGTACTGGAGCTTCAGCTTTAGCATCATTCCTTCCAAAGTGCTCCCACAGTTATATCTTTTTCATGAACACTTGCTTTGAGAATTACTCAGACAATTACTCAGACAATATTACATGGCATTTAGTTTCTGTAAAGTAGCTAATAATTCACACAAATTTGACTCAATGACATCATTTAAGATGCAGTTGTAATATCTATACCTTAATAAAATATTTTTAAGATTGATAAATGACATAACAACCTTCCCATACCAAGGGACATATAGGTTACTGTCACTTGTTATGAGTATTTTCTTTAACCCCTTATCATTTGCCAGTCCTTTATTATGTTAACTTTGTGCTATCCCTTATTATAGTAAATATAGGCGTGTGTTTATCTTCTCCGTCCCCAACCACATCCTCTTTAACCACGTTGTGCTGGAGCACTTAACAGAGTTCCTGGCACCCAGGAATTACTCAGTAATGTTCTATATGCTTTCATTTGAATCGACATACTTTCAACATCCAAGAACATTGTATATCTATAAAAAAAGTATCTGAAAATACTAACTACTTAACTTAGTATTTTTGTATGTTCCAAGCTCCTGTAAAAATTTGATAAAAGGTATGCATCCTCATAGCCTCATCTTTCCTCAAGTGCTTGTATGTATAATATTTTACACATGATTTTAGGGGATTCAAAATCCCTGAAAGTCATCAACTGATCCAATTGACTAAGAAATTTCATACAGTTTATTTCAGAATCCTAGAAAATTTAGAAACGATTTGTATACTAATTGATAGAGGAATACTTATGCAAATATCTTACTTCTCAGAGACATAGATAAAAAGTATATGAACCTGCTGATGTTGTGGTGATTGTCAAACATGTTCATATATATACTTTATTTTTTATTTCCATTTTGGTGATCTTATCAACCTGATTATCAATTGTGCATTTTCAATGCTATAGAATGATGGTAGCTTTTCATTTGTTTCTAACAAATCAATATAAATATTGATTTTAAGGATATGATCATTGTAATCAAAGGAGAACTGAAGAAGGTAAGAAGAGTAAGGCACATAGTAAAAAAAAACAGTGTGTAAATACATTTTGAAAAAGCCAAGAAAGTGTTTCATTGAATAAAAACTGATCCATTTGTTTATTCCTTTAGAGAAACAATGACTATAATATTAGGATCAGTTCAAGATACCAGAAATAATCTTATTGCAGTTATTTTCCATGTTAAAAATATTTTCATTTTGTCATGTGGGATGGATCTTTCTAAAAGTGTCACTTAAACAGGATAGTGTTAAGCCTGTATTTTTAACAATGAGATTATATTTGAGGTTATGACCTCAGGTTTTAACCAAACAGAAAAGAAAAATGAGCAAGGAATGGTTTAATATTTCACTGTGTCACTTAGTTGACCTTTCTAGTTAAGGAATTGTAATTCTAGCAAGCTGAAGAACAAAAAAAGCAGAAATATTTTTAAACACTTTACAATTCTACTTTCTTTTTGAGAAGAGAAACACATTATTGGGTGTAAGAATTAAGATAATCCAGATACACATGACTCTAGACCACTAATTTTGACCAGAACCAGTAGAAAAATAAATCAAATATACATTATACCTGTAATTAAGACTTTAATGCATAACTCACATTTTCACTCAGGATCTTGCTCTGAATATATGACTTATCCCTAAAGAACTTATCCCCAACCTTTACCAAAATATGGAGCTAACTGACCATACACAGATCTGATTCTATTTGAATGTAGATTCTCTCATTATAATGCTGGGACAACTAGGAATGGTGTCTAAATTACACAGCCTTTACTGAAACCTTAGCATAACTGGACTAAACACCTTCTGTATTCTTGGCTCATTTTACTTCCATGGTCAGGAGAATGCAAAAAGTACCAGAACTTAGCCTTGACTTATCTCCCAGGTCTTTCTTTCAATTCTTACTCTCTGGCTCTATGTCTCTTTGATTTGGAAAATCTGTACAGTTTCTCCTGATGGAACTTATTTTCAGATCTAATCTCAATATTTTTCACTCCAAATTTCTTTTTTAATGAATTCTATCTGACCAGTAAGTTTCATTGCTTTTTATTACTGTAAATAAAGCTGTTTTTTTAAAAATAATGTATAACCCTAAATTCCTAAGTCCTTGGAGGCCATTTTAAAATCAGAGTTCAAAAATTGTTTTTGGCATTAAAAGTCAGTATCACTAAAAGAAGTAAGAACTTTAAAAGACAAAACTTTTGATATATAAATTCTTATACAGCTGTAGGACTATCTCTTTAATTCATTATAGAGCTCATGAGCAAATTATCTTTTGTATGTTATTTTTCTCTGAGAAATTATAGAAAAGCAATTATACTTTTGTTTTTAGGATTCTTTTCTATTCAGCAACACTTATTCTGAACTGACCACATACAAAGCACTGTGGTAGGCCCTGTGGGGGGTTAATTCAACATTTTATGTTATTGCAACAGAAAAGAGCTCTACTTATTATGCAGATTCTGCTAAAGATTCCTGTGAGAAAACACATAATAACTATCACTGAGAAATGTAGTTATTAAAGTTTTTCTGTACCTGTTGGCCAGATTTGTTGTTGTTGTTTAGTCATTCAGTCACGCCTGACTCTTTGCAACCCCATGGACTGCAGCACGCCAGCTGCCCTGTTCTTCACCATCTCACTTAATTTGCTCAAACTCATGTCCATTGAGTCAGTGATGCATCCAACCATCTCATCCTTTGTTATCCCCTTCCCCTTCTGCCTTCAAACTTTCCCAGCATCAGGGTCTTTTCTAAGGAGTTGGCTCTTCTCAGGTGGCCAAAGTATTGGAGTTTAAGCTTCAGCATCAGTCCTTCCACTGAATATTCAGGACTGATTTCCTTTATTGACTGGTTGGATCTCCTTGCAGTCCAAGGGACTCTCAAGAGTCTTCTCCAACAACACAGTTCAAAAGCATCAATTGTTCTGTGCTCAACTGTCTTTATAGTACAAGTCTCACATCCATACATGACTCCTGGAAAAACCATAGCTTTGACTAGATGGACCTTTGTTGGCAAAGTAATGTCTCTGCTTTTTAATATGCTGTCTAGGTTTGTCACAGCTTTTCTTTAAAGGAGCAAGCATCTTTTAATTTCATGGCTTCAGTCATCATCTGCAGTGATTTTGGAGCCTCCCAAAATAAAGTCTGTCACTGTTTCCGTTGTTTCCCCATCTATTTGCCATGAAGTGATAGGACCAGATGCCATGATCTTAGTTTTTTGATGTTGAATTTTAAGCCAGCATTTTCACTCTCCTCTTTCACTTTCATCAAGAGGCTCTTCAGTTCCTCCTCACTTTCTGCCATAAGAGTGGTCTCATCTGCATATCTGATGTTATTGATATTTCTCCAGACACTCTTGACTCCAGCTTGTGCCTCATCCAGCCCAGCACTTCTCATGATGTACTCTGCATGTAAGTTAAATAGGCAGGGTGACAATATACAGCCTTGACATATTCCTTTCCCAATTTTGAACCAGTCTGTTATTTCATGTCTGGTGCTAGCTGTTGCTTCTTGACTTGCATGCAAATTTCTCAGGAGGCAGTAAGGTGGTCTGGTATTCCCATCTCTTTAAGAAGTTTCCACAGTTTCTTCTGATCCACACAGCCAAGGCTTTGGTATAATCAATAAAGCATAAGTAGATGCTTTTCTGGAATTCTCTTGCTTTTTCTATGATACAACGGATGTTGGTGATTTGATCTCCAGTTTTCTGCCTTTTATATATACAGCTTGAACACCTGTAAGTTCACGATTCACATGCTGTTGAAGTCTGACTTTGAGAATTTTAAGCATTACTTTGCTAGCATGTGAGATGAGTGCAATTGTGAGGTAATTTGATTCTTCGGCATTTCCTTTCTTTGGGATTGGAATGAAAACTGACCTTTTTCAGTCCTATGGCCATTGCTGAGTTTTCAAAATTTGCTGGCATATTGAGTGCAGCACTCTCACAGCATCATCTTTCAGGATTTGAAAAAGCCCAACTGGAATTCCACCACCTCCACTAGCTTTGTTTGTATTGATGCTTCCTAAGGCCCATTTGTTTTCTCATTCCAGGATGTGTGGCTCTAGGTGAGTGATCACACCATCGTGGTTATCTGGGCCACGATGATCATTTTTTTTAGTTCTTCTGTGTATTCTTGCCACCTCTCCTTAATATCTTCTGCTTCTATTAGGTCCATACCATTTCTGTCCTTTATTGTGCCCATCTTTGCATGAAATGTTCTCTAGGTATTTCTGATTTTCTTGAAGAGATCTTTAGTTTTTCTGATTCTATTGTTTCCTCTATTTCTTTGCATTGATCACTGATGAAGGCTTTCTTATGTCTCCTTGCTATTCTTTGGAACTCTGCATTCAAATGGGTAATCTTTACTTTTCTCCTTTGCCTCTAGCTTCTCTTCTTTTCTCAGCTATTTTTAAGGCCTCCTCAGAATACCATTTGCATTTTTGCATTTCTTTTCTTGGGGATGGTTTTGAACACTGCCTCCTGTACAATGTTATGAACCTCCATCCATTGTTCCTCAGGCACTCTGTCTATCAGATCTAATCCCTTGACTGTATTTGTCACTTCCAATGTATAATCATAAGGGAGTTGATATGGGTCATACTTGAATGGTGAGGTGTTTTACCCTACTTTCTTCAATTTAAGTCTGGATTTTGCAATAAGGAGTTCATGATCCAAGCCACAGTCAACTCCTGGTCTGTTTTTGCTGACTGTAGAGAGCTTTTCCATCTTTGGCCTACAAAGAATATAATCAATCTGATTTTGGTGTTGACCATCTGGTAGTGTGTAATGTCCATGTATAGTGACTTCTCTTTTGTTGTTGGAAGAGGATGTTTGCTATGACCAGTGTGTTACACACTTACTGTAGAATTAATGAGAAATTAAATAATTATCACTTTATTTATAAAAACTATATGATTTCTTCTAGATTTGATGAAATTCTTATAATTCTACTATATGTTTTATTTTGGAAGATATTTTCTTCAGTGTTGAACTGTTACATATTTTAATTATTTTTTCTTTTAAATATATTGTCTTCCACCAATCAGGTCTCATCACGTTAGTACCTCAATCACAAGGTAACATGTTTCCTTACTTGAGATCAGAAAGAGCTGGGGCTTTGAAATTTTTTTCCTTTATCTCTATCATGAAAATGTAATGGCAGCATCCTTTAGAAAACATTTGTGTGAAAAAATATCCTCAGAGTTCTACTTTTACCAAATGATTGTTAGTCTCTTTTCTATATACTTCACTTTATTAAATCAGAAGAGTAATTAACAGACTTAAATGTGGTGAAGAATTTAATATTGTTTATAATATGTTAAATATATCCTAGGGAAATCATATTCAATAAATTGGGCAAAGAAAAATGACTTGACCAAATGTCTAGTCTCCTTCACAAAGTATCACTGATTCCACTGAAAATCTAAACATGGCTCAGCAGTTTTGCAAAGAAATAGTGTGATATTTGTGAATAGTTCAGCTCAGTCTCTCAGTCGTGTCCGAGTATTTGTGACCACATGGACTACAGCACGCTAGGCATCCTTGCCATCACCAGCTTCTGGAGGATTGCTCAAAATCAAGTCAATCGAGTTGGTGATGCCATCTAACTATCTCATTCCTTGTCACTCACTTCTCCTCCTGCCTTCAATCTTTCCCAGCATCAGGGTCTTTACCAATGAGTCAGTTCTTTGCATCAGGTGGCCGAAGTTTCAGCTTCAGCATCAGTCCTTCCAGTGAATATTCAGGACCGATTTCCTTTAGTATTGACTAGTTGGATCTCTTTGCAGTCCAATAGACTCTCAAAAGTCTTCCAACACCACAGTTCAAATGCATCTATTCTTCAACACTCAGCTTTCTTTACAGTCCAACTCTCACCTCTGTACTTTGGGACTAGTGTAATTTACCAAAAAAAAGTTAAGTTGTTGCTGCTATTCAAAAACACATTTTAAACTCTAAAATTACACCTAACAAATTGATTATCCCAATTCTATAGGTTCACCCAAACATTAGCATTATATTGACTTTTTTTTTTTTTTTTTAGGTAAGAAGTCTTAGTAAAGCATTCGCTTTGATATTGTGATAGATTTAATTTTATATTTGTTACCTCATAACTACTTGCAAGGGCTTCCCTCATAGCTCAGTTGGTAAAGAATCCGTCTGCAATGCAGGAGACCCCTGTTTGATTTCTGGATCAAGAAGATCTGCTAGAGAAGGGATAGGCTACCCACTCCAGTATTGGGCTTACCTTGTGGCTCATCTGTTAAAGAATCCAGCTGCAATGTGGGAGACCTGGTTTCAACCCCTGGGTTGGGAAGATCCCATGGAGAAGGGAAAGGCTACTCACTCCAGTATTCTGGCCTGGAGAATTCCATGGACTATACAGTTCATGGTGTCACAATGAGTCAGACATGACTGAGCAACTTTCACCTTCGCTTTCAACTACTTGTGAAGTATAGCTTCAAGTGAACAGACTGCTTTTCATCAACTCTACAGTGTTTACTTCAGTTCAGTTCAGTCACTCAGTCATGTCCAACTTAGTACAGATAAAATCTCTTAATATGGGAGTCCTAAAATATTTTTAAAAAATAAATTAAATTTATCTATTACATGTGTTTGATTCTATCCTTGAATAGGAATGATATTTTATAAGCCAAGATAAAATGGTTCATAAACTTTTAGTTCTATAAATAACAACGATTAGTAATATATAAATGGAACCTTCCTAAAATTACACTTTATAAAATTTTCATTGCTTCATAATTAATGCGTAAAAGCATTAGAGAAATAGCAAGTACAAAGGCTGAAAAGGAGATATAGTCAGATTTATCTGAGAAACTGTCAGTAATTCATTCATGATTGATTAAAATTTCAGAGAAGGAAGACAGGAACAAGAAGATATGAATTCAGGCAAGTATGAAAGAAGTGCCTTAAAAAAAAAAAAAAAAAAAAGAAGTGCCTTGTCTCTCAGAAGAAAAGTTTGCTTTGCCTTGAAGGTTTAAAGATTTGCTTTGCCTTGGGCAGGCATGTAACATGATCAGATTTCTGCTTTAGAATCATGACTTTCATGAAACTGGAGCATGGAATGAAAGGGTCCAGGGAGAAATTTGGAGAAAAGAGTTAACTAGAGCAGGGCTTGTTGGTATGGAGAAGATAGAACTTGGAAAGTATGGAGATTGGGTAAAGTTGCAAATATCTGTGGAACATTCAGTAGGATAATTCACCTGTGCAATTAGATACACATATTTGAAAGGTGAGAGGAGATATCAGGACTGTTCTGACAGAAAAACAAAACAATTGAGACCATGTCTGTGAATTGTTTATTTGTATAGAGAAAAGTGAATCAGAGCTACTGTTTGGAAGCATGAAGGCAAACCAACTTGTTAATTTAATGAATTTTTGCTTTTCAGGTAGTTGTTTTGGCAGCTTGCAGACACAGCCTTGCAATCACTGCTCATTAGTATAGCTCCCCACTCCCCAGGGAAGCTGTGATTTTATAAACCATGGTAACTGAAGAATGAACATTTTCAATATGATATAATTAAACATTATGGGAAGGAATGGATTAGGGTTCTTTGTGACATTTGGCTAAACATGCTAGCTAGCAAAAATACACAAATGAAGGTCACATTTGCAATTATTATAAAAGGGTCTACATTTTAATTAGGTAGCTGATAAATGTCACTGAGCCTTAGCCACTGACCAACTGTCATTAAAAAAGAGAAAGAAAAATGTCACCCAAAAAGTTAGAATTTTTTGCATTGTCATGAAATTAAAACTTGTAGTCACAACTAAGCATGTTCAGTGCTAAGTGGGCTTAGTGACAATCTCGAAATTTAAAGAAGGTATGTTTTGATATCATGTAAGATACCAATAATAATGAGGATTTTTAAGCATTGCTTGTAGGGAAGATTTTTTAATGTAAAGCCACACGAGGCCACAATGATCTGGAAAATTCCATGGAGAGAAAACCTTGTCTGGCTACAGATGATGGGATCTCAAAGAGTAGGACACAACTGAGCACATGCACATGTGCACGTGTGTGCACGTGCTCACACACAATAACACACACACACACACACACACACACACACTGGCCTTAAAATGTTCTTCTTAGTGAAGTTTAAATAGAATTTTTTGCCCTGTGGGTTTGACTTAAGACTTGGTGATGGACAGGGAGGCCTGGCGTGCTGCGGTTCATGGGGTCGCAAAGAGTTGGACACGACTGAGCAACTGAACTGACGGATTTATTAATTTGGTTTAAATATTCACTGGCCTTCTCATTCCATGATGAATCATTCCTCATTTCAGGCAACTTTGTACCTGACATAAGAATAAATGAAACTGATACCACCTCTTAGATATTCTAAAAATTTTGGAACTTTACAATAATATTAAAAATTTTTGTCCTATTCTGAAAAAATAATAAAATTTGCATCATCTTAGGCTAATATGAAATTAGATTAGATTTGAAAATAGCACACAGAAAATTCAATATATTTGTTGCTTTTAAGGTCAATCGTACTAATATTTTTACAGCTAAATTCTTAAAATCATCATAAATTTAAAAAAAAATTAAAAAGGCAAAAGAAATAAAGGAAATAATGAAAGAAGGAAGGAAGGAAAAGGAAATGATTTCTTATGATCATTAAGAAAATGATCAATAAACTCGCCTACATAAAACTGTCAATTTTGGTTCTATAGCACGCTCTCACCAAGTTAAAATGAACACTCTAGCAAATGGAATCATTAATGACCATAGTATACAAAATGCTTCTAAGAATCATGAAAAATAAATAATAACTCATTAGGAAAAAAGAATAACTATTGTATATAACAGAAATACATATGAAGAAATGAATCATATGATTTATAACTTTTGTTTTGCCAAAAGGTAAGTTCGAGTAAAGATGAAATAGGATTTTCCATTATTGTATTTAAAACAATAATCAATATTGCAATCGTCTAATAAAATGAAATGCAAATTCCATAAAAAATGTCTAAAATCACTGCTATCTTATGATGGTAGCAGGAATATAACTAAATCAAAGCTCCAAGAAAAAAATCCTAACCAGAACTATCTTTGTATTCAGAAATTCCACTTCTACAATGTTCTTCTAAGGAAATTATTAGTCACGTAGAGATTTATGTACACAGTTCTTCCTGGATTGTTATACAGATGTCCCTTGCTTTGAGAAAGTTCACTTTACATCACTTTGCTTTTACAAAAGACTTGCATTGGTACTTTTTTTCACTAATACAAGAGAAATTGGAAGAGTTTTGCTTTTGTGGAAAAACTAAAAAGAAAGAAAGAAAGAAAATAGCATTGAGCATTTATTTTGTAACAAGACTAGCATTTACTAGAGGCAGTGCACACCGAGAGCATTGAATATGACACCCCATGCTCCTTGCCCGGAACTACACTCAACATCTTAGCATCAAGCCACCAAAGCTTTGAACTGTGTCTGTTGAGCATCTATGCTTTAATCTCAATTTGCCTTGTGTATCCAGTAGTTTAATATGTGTCCTATGGTAATTATGTCTTACTTTACACCATTTGGGCTTATGAAAATTCTCAGAAGAATGTTCTACTTTCCAATAGCAAAGAAAACCTGTATATGACAGATAAATTCACCACAGGGACATGGTTAAATAAAATTAAACACATCATTGGAATGTTTTGTATTCAATAAAATTCTTTAGAAGAACATTTGTGATGGGATTAAAAAAGTCATAATATTAAATAAAAATTAGAAGACCACATCTATAAACTGATCCCATGTTCTTTCAGCAAAACAAAAGATATGCATACGTCTCTGTTAGTGTATCTGTCTGTAACTCAAATGAGAAAACAGCAGAGGCTGTTTGTTTTTGCAAAAGGTATACTTATGGATATGGGACTCCCAGGTGGTGCTAGTGAAAAAGAACCCACTTGCCAATGTAAGAGACCTGAGAGAAACAGGTTCTATCCCGGGGTTGGGAAGATCCCCTGGAGGAGGGCTTGGCTACCCACTCCAGTATTCTTGCCTGGAGAGTCCTATGGACAGAAGAGCCTGGCAGCTACAGTCCACAGGGTCACAAAGAGTCGGACACAATTGAAGCAACTTAGCGTCCACTCATGCTTACTTATGGGTAGCAAGATCAGAGATTATTTTGATTCTATAGTAAGGATATATTTCTTTTATAATAAAGTTTAAAATTAAATTTCATGGGAAGCTTGAAATACCACTATTCCTTTGATTCTGATCCTCATAAATTATTCTGTAAAAAAAAGAATGATTAACAGAAGTACCCTTCTGACCCAGAAGGCAATGCCGAAAGAATAAATGATACTGCAATACCAAAAGGAAGGAACACTTACAGGTTTAGAAAGGAACCAGATGCCTGTTTCTTTGAAACTTCATTCATATGTAAGTAAAACTTTCAAGTTGGAAAGGAGTAGTGTTTGTGATCTGTTAGCACCTGTGAAATAACAGTGCCACAGTTGAGAGTTGCTTCCTGGAAATACAGTTTGTTAGATATTGAGTAAGTGACATAGATGAAGCAGATGTTGAGGTACTGAAGGTGAGAGTGACATTCTGAATCAAGCTGCAACATTTTAGCCTGCTCAATGTCTTTATCATTATTTAAGTCAGTAAATGGCCCAAATGAACTCTCAGTAAAGGCTAGAATACCACAACCACTGCAGCAGAGTGAATTTAAGTGATTTACTGGTGTTTCTTTTGTTAAATGAGAATTCACATAACCTTCTAAAATGTCATTGAGAAATTTTTGAGTTCTTCTTTGAAGAAATTGCTGTTAGTTGTACAGTTTTCAAATATTCCAGTATGTACCTCACTAATATACAGTTATTAGGGTCAAAGCTGTGAGACTACCTTTGAAGAAAAGTTGCCTTATAATGAGATCATTTGGGGAATTTATAGCTAATTCCCCTTGAAGGATTTCCCAGCAAATTTTTCATGTTGTAAATTGCAAAATAAAAGTCATGAACAAATTTCCAATTTTTTCTTTTTATAAGATAGGACGAGAGTTTAATTCAAGTTCCACTTTTAGCACCAAGCCCTTTTTGATTGATATCAACTACATCTTCCTAACATGCTCTTCCAACAACACAAGAGAAGACTCTACACATGGACATCATCAGATGGTCAATATCAAAATCAGATTGATTATATTCTTTGCAGCCAAAGATAGAGAAGTTCTACAGAGTCAGCAAAAACAAGACCAGGAGCAGACTGGGGCTCTGATTATGAGCTCCTTATTGTCAAATTCAGAATTTAATTGAAGAAAGTAGGGAAAACCACTAGACCATTCAGGTATAGCCTGAATCAAATCCCTAATGATTATACAGTGAAAGTGACAAATAGATTCAAGGGTTTATATCTGATAGAGTGCCTGAAGAACTATGGACAGAAGTTCATGACATTATACAGGAGGCAGGGATCAAGACCATCCCCATGGAAAAGAAATGCAAAAAAGCAAAATGGCTGTCTGAGGAGGCCTTACAAATAGCTGTGAATAAAAGAGAAGGGAAAGGCAAGAAGAAAAGGAAACATATACCGATCTGAATTTAGAGTTCCAAAGAATAGCAAGGAGAGATAAGAAAGCCTTCCTCAGTGATCAATGCAAAGAAATAGAGGAAAACAACAGAATGGGAAAGACTAGAGATCTCTTCAATAAAATTAGAGATACCAAGGGAACATTTCATGCAAAAATGGGCACAATAAAGGACACAAATGGTCTGGACCTAACAGAAGCAGAAGATGTTAAGAAAAGGTGGCAAGAATACACAGGACTATACAAAAAATATCCTCATAACCCAGATAATCACAATAGTGTGACCACTCACCTAGAGACAAACATTCTGGAATGGGAAGTCAAGTGGGCCTTAGGAAGAATCACTATGAACAAAGCTAGTGGAGGTCATAGAATTCCAGCTGAGCTATTTCAAATCCTAAAAGATGGTGCTATGAAGATACTGCACTCAATATGCCAGCAAATTTGGAAAACTCAGCAGTGGCCACAGGACTGGAAAAGAAAAGTTTTAATTCCAATCCCAAAGAAGGACAATGCCAAAGAATGTTCAGACTACTGCACAAGTGCTTGCATCACACATGCTAGCAAAGTAATGTTCAAAATTCTCCAAGTGAGGCTTCAACAGTATGGGAACTGAGAATTTCCAGATGTTCAAGTTGGATTTAGAAAAGGCAGAGGAGCCAGAGATCAAATTGTCAACATCCATTGGATCATAGAAAAAGCAAGAGAATTCCAGAAAACATCTACTTCTGCTTTACTGATTACACCAAAGCCTTTGACTGTGTGGATCACAAAAAACGGTAGAAAATTCTTAAAAAGATGGGACTACCAGGCCATCTGATTTAGGTCATACCTGAATGGTCTAGTGATTTTCCCTACTTTCTTCAATTTAAGTCTGAATTTGGCAATAAGGAGTCCATGATCTGAGTCACAGTCAGCTCCCGGTCTTGTTTTTACTGACTGTATAGAGCTTCTCCATCTTTGGCTGCAAAGAATATAATCAATCTGACTTCAGTGTTGATCATCTGGTGATGTACATGTGTAGAGTCTTCTCTTGTGTTGCTGGAAGAAGGTGTTTGCTATTACCTAAACCAAATCACTTCTGATTATACAGTGGAAGTGAGAAATAGATTTAAGGGACTATATTTGATAGACAGAGTTCCTAATGAACTATGGACAGAGGTTCATGACATTGTACAGGAGACAGGGATCAAGGCCATCCCAATGGAAAAGAAATACAAAAAAGCAAAATGGCTGTCTGAGGAGGCCTTACAAATAGCTGTGAAAAGAAGATAAGCGAAAAGCAAAGGAGAAAAGGAAAGATAAAGCGCCTGAATAAAGAGTTCCAACGAACAGAAAGGAGAGATAAAAAAAAGTCTTCATCGGTGATAAATGCAAAGAAATAGAGGAAAACAACAGAATGGGAAAGACTAGAGATCTCTTCAAGAAAATTAGAGATACCAAGGGGACATTTCATGCAAAGATGGGCTCAATAAAGGACAGAAATTGTAGGGACTTAACAGAAGCAGAAGATATTAAGAAAAAGTGGCAAGAATATACAGAACTGTAAAAAAAAAAAAAGATCTTCATGACCAAGATAATCACAATGGTGTGATCACTCATCTAGAGCCAGACATCCTGGAATGTGAAGTCAAGTGGGCCTTAGAAAACATCATTATGAACAAAGCTAGTGGAGGTGATGGAATTCCTGAAAGATGATGCTGTGAGAGTGCAGCACTCAATATGCCAGCAAATTTGTAAAACTCAGCAGTGGCCACAGGACTGGAAAAGGTCAGTTTTCATTCCAATCCCAAAGAAAGGTAATGCCAAACAGTGCTCAAACTACTGCACAATTGCACTCATCTCACACGCTAGTAAAATAATGCTCACGATTCTCCAAGCCAGGCTTCAGCACTACGTGAAACATGAACTTCCAGATATTCAAGCTGGTTTTAGGAAAAGCAAAGGAACCAGAGATCAAGTTGCCAGCATCCGCTGGGTCATGGAAAAAACAACAGCTCAAGAAATACATCTCTTTCTGCTTTATTGACTATACCAAAGCCTTTGACTGTGTGGATCACAATAAACTGTGGAAAATTCTGAAAGAGATGGGAATACCAGACCACCTGACCTGCCTCTTGAGAAACCTATATGCAGGTCAGGAAGCAACAGTTAGAACTGGACATGGAACAACAGACTGGTTCCAAATAGGAAAAGGAGTATGTCAAGGCTGTACATTGTCACCCTGCCTTATATTTAACTAATCATGAGAAACACTAGGCTGGAAGAAGCACAAGCTGGGACCAAGATTTCCGGGAGAAACATTAATAACCTCAGATATGCAGATGACACCACCCTTATGGATGAAAGTGGAGAGAAACTACAAAGCTTCCTGATGAAAGTGAAAGAGGAGAGTGAAGTTGGCTTAAAGCTCAACATTCAAAATACGAAGATCATGGCATCCGGTCCCATCACTTCATGGGAAATAGATGAGGAAACAGTGGAAACAGTATCAGACTTTATTTTGGGGGGCTCCAAAATCACTGCAGATGGTGATTGCAGCCATGAAATTAAAAGACGCTTACTCCTTGTAAGGAAAGTTACAACCAACCTAGGTAGCATATTCAAAAGCAGAGACATTACTTTGCCAACAAAGGTCCGTCTAGTCAAGGCTACGGTTTTTCCTGTGGTCATGAATAGATGTGAGAGTTGGATGGTGAAGAAAGCTGAGTGCCAAAGAATTGATGCTTTTGAACTGTCGTGTAGGAGATCAGTCCTGGGTGTTCATTGGAAGGACTGATGCTAAAGCTGAAACTCCAATACTTTGGCCATCTCATGAGAAGAGTTGACTCATTGGAAAAGACCCTGATGCTGGGAGGGACTGGGGGCAAGAGGAGAAAGGGATGACAGAGAATGAATAAGTTTGAGTAAACTCTGGGAGTTGGTAATGGACAGGGAGGCTTGGTGTGCTGCGATTCATGGAGTCGCATAGAGTCGGACAAGACTGAGGGAGTGAACTGAACTGACTGATCTGAACCAGACCATCTAACCTGCCTCCTGACAATTCTGTATGCAGGTCAAAAAGGAACAGTTAGAACTAGACATGGAACAACAGACTCGTTCCAAACTGGGAAACAATTGGTCAAGGCTATATATCATCACCCAGCTTTTTTAACATGTATGCAGAGTATGTCATGAAAAATGCCAGGCTGGATGAAGCACAAGCTAGAGTCAAGATTGCCAGGAAAAATATCAATAACCTCAGATACTCAGATGACACCGCTCTTATTGCAGAAAGTGAAGGAGAACTAAAGAGCCTCTTGAAAGTGAAAGACGAGAGTGCAAAAGCTGGCTTAAAAATCAACATTCAATAGACTGAGATCATGGCATCTGTCTGATCACTTCATGGCACATATATGGGGAAACAGTGGAAACAGTGACAGACTTCATTTTCTTGGGCTCCAGAATCACTGCAGATGGTGACTGCAGCCTTGAAATAAAGGACAGTTTCTCCTTGAAAGTAAAGCTCTGAAAAACCTAAACAGCGTATTAAAAGGCAGAGTCATTACTTTGCCAACAAAGTTCCTTTTTGTCAAAGCTACGTTTTTCCCAGTGGTCATGTATGGATGTGAGAGTTGGACTGTGAAGATAGCTGAGCGCCAAAGAATTGATGCTTTTGAACTGTGGTGTTGCAGAAGACTCTTGAGGGTCCCTTGTACTGCAAGGAGATCAAAGCAGTCAATCCTAAAGGAAATCAATCCTGAATATTCTTTGGAGATCTGATGCTGAAGCTGCAGCTCCAATACTTTGGCCACCTGATGCAAAGAGCTCACTCATTAGAAAAGTCTCTGCTGGTGGGAAAGATTGAATGCGGGAGGAAAAGGGGACAATAGAGGATGAGATGGTTGGATGGCATCACCATCTCAATGGACATGAATTTGAGAAAGCTCACAGAGATGGTGAAGGACAGAGAAGCCTGCCCTGCTGCAATACATGGGGTTGCAAAGAGTCAGACGTGACTGAGGGACTGAATAACAACAACTTATAAAGATAACATAAATTCCCCATAGAATACTTTCTAAAAGTGTGGAGAAAGGCATTTAGTTTACTAATTTTTTTTTAATTGTAGTATTTATTGCTAACAACTTCAGCTTTGTTTGATTTATTATTAAATACTATCTGATCTATCTAAAACACATAGAGAATAGGAAGGAGAAGCTAATGTAATTATTATAGAGTTAAAATTTTATAGATACCTTCATCCAAATCAAGAGGGAATTCTTTAATCACTAAATTAATTTGGTTATATTTCATAAGTACCTCCTGCCCTTACTAATTTCCTCAGTAATTAGAAAATAGTATTCTTATTATGAAAAAAATAACAGTGCAATTGCACATTTCCTTTTGGTAGTTTTAAGAGATATCATCTAAATACCATAGACTTTTAAAAACTTTTGAGAAGAGTGAAAAAAAAAAATACAACACAGGAGAACTGTAAGACCTTCTCTCTTTCTCTGCAATAAAAACATATATAATACTCAGAATAAGGTGTAATCACTTGCATGAGCTGTGTATATAGCTGAGCATTAATATTTAGAAAAGAAGATAAAGGTCTTCAAATCTTAAATCATTATGATTTCAAATACAAACAAACACAGGATACCTAAAAAAAATGTAGTGTATATAATTAAGTACCCTGTAAGTATCTGTTTTTCTATCTCATGCAGAGTACACTAGAAATGCAGTGTTAAATTTTGTTTTTATATCTTTGAAGTATTTCAGTTTCAAGGCCTGACTTTGGTGCTTTAAAAATGGTGAATTTCATCCTCTGCACATTCTTTCTTGCTTCTGCAGATAAAACACTGTAAAGGTTACACATAACACATTTCTTGAGGAAAATGCTGAGCCTTGTGGCTCAGGCTCTTTCAAACTCTCCTCTGCTATAGATGCAGACAACCAAATGGAAATGATGCACATTTTTTATAAATTGTTAACCACTTCTAAATATGCTTCACACAACCAGCTTCACCGAGATCTTACATCCATCCTTGCAAGCTTCATAAAACAGCAGCAGGCTAAAGTTGCACACTTAACATTAATTCTCTTCGGAGAGAGTACAGCCTTAGCAATTACCCTGAAAAAGGTCAGATATCAAATTCCTTTGTGCTGACTCTGATGCCAAATAGAGTCACCCTGTGGGTTGGGATGCTGTATGACTTTTGCGTTTTCTGTGCACTGTGTCATGAGTACTCAGTGCTCCTCTCTGCTCCTCTGACTTATGAACCACTGATTAAGCATTAATATTTTTCAGAGAATCACATATTATTTACCACTATAGTTTATGTTTATTTTTATAGAAGAGCACAGATAAATATTTAAAATCAAGCTATAGCTATAGGTAACAAATGAATTTTCCTACTGTTCATGGGATTCTCAAGGCAAGAATACTGAAGTGGCTTGCCAATCTCTTCTCCAGTGGACCACATTCTGTCAGGCCTCTCCACCATGACCCACCCATCTTGGGTTGCCCTGCAGGCATGGCTTGGTTTCATTGAGTTAGACAAGGCTGTCGTCCTACTGTGATTAGATTGACTAGTTTTCTGTGAGTATGGTTTCAGTGTTTCTGCCCTCTGATGCCCTCTTGCAACACTTACCATCTTACTTGGGTTTCTCTTACCTTGGCGTGGGGTATCTCTTCACGGCTGCTCCAGCAAAGCACAGCCGCTGTTCCTTACCATTATGTGCCCAATATGCTACTGGAGATAAGTGGAGAAATAACTCCAGAAAGAATGAAGGGATGGAGCCAAAGCAAAAACAATACCTAGTTGTGGATGTGACTGGTGATAGAAGCAAGATTAGATGCTGTAAAAGAGCAATATTGCATAGGAACCTGGAATGTCAGGTCCATGAATCAAGGCAAATTGGAAGTGGTCAAACAAGAGATGGCAAGGGTGAATGTCGACACTCTAGGAATCAGCGAACTAAAATGGACTGGAATGGGTCAATTTAACTCAGATGACCATTATATCTACTACTGTGGGCAGAAATCCCTCAGAAGAAATGGAGTAGCCATCATGGTCAACAAAAGAGTCCTAAATGCAGTACTTGGATGCAATCTCAAAAACGACAGAATGATCTCTGTTCATCTCCAAGGCAAACCATTCAATATCATAGTTATCCAAGTCTATACCCCAACCAGTAATGCTAAAGGAACTGAAGTTGAATGGTTCTATGAAGACCTACAAGATCTTTTAGAACTAACACCCAAAAAAGATGTCCTTTTCATTAGAGGGGACTGGAATGCAAAAGTAGGAAGTCAAGAAACACCTGGAGTAACAGGCAAATTTGGCCTTGCAATGCAGAATGAAGCAGGGCAAAGACTAATAGAGTTTTGCCAAGAAAATGCACTGGTCATAGGAAACACCTTCTTCCAATAACACAAGAGAAGACTCCACACATGGACATCACCAGATGGTCAACACCGAAATCAGATTGATTATATTCTTTGCAGCCAAAGATGGAGAAGCTCTATACAGTCAGCAAAAACAAGACCAGGAGCTGACTGTGGCTCAGATCATGAACTCCTTATTACCAAATTCAGACTGAAATTGAAGAAAGTAGGGAAAACCACTAGACCATTCAGGTATGACCTAAATCAAATCCCTTATGATTATACAGTGAAAGTGAGAAATAGATTTAAGGGCCTAGATCTGATAGACAGAGTGCCTGATGAACTATGGAATGAGGTTCGTGACATTGTACAAGAGACAGGGATCAAGACCATCCCCATGGAAAAGAAATGCAAAAAAGCAAAATGGCTGTCTGAGGAGGCCTTACAAATAGCTGTGAAAAGAAGAGAGGCGAAAAGCAAAGGAGAAAAGGAAAGATATAAGCATCTGAATTCAGAGTTCCAAAGAATAGCAACAAGGGATAAGAAAGCCTTCTTCAGCGATCAATGCAAAGAAATAGAGGAAAATAACAGAATGGGAAAGACTAGAGATCTCTTCAAGAAAATTAGAGATACCAAGGGAACATTTCATGCAAAGATGGGCTCAGTAAAGGACAGAACTGCTCTGGACCTAACAGAAGCAGAAGATATTAAGAAGAGGTGGCAAGAATACACAGAAGAACTGTACAAAAAAGATCTTCACGACCCAGATGATCATGATGATGTGATCATTAATCTAGAGCCAGACATCTTGGAATGTGAAATCAAGTGGGCCTTAGAAAGCATCACTATGAACAAAGCTAGTGGAGGTGATGGAATTTCAGTTGAGCTGTTTCAAATCCTGAAAGATGATGCTGTGAAAGTGCTGCACACAATATGCCAGCAAGTTTGGAAAACTCAGCAGTGGCCACAGGACTGGAAAAGGTAAGTTTCCATTCCTATTCCAAAGAAAGGCAATGCCAAAGAATGTTCAAACTACCACACAATTGCATTCATCTCACATGCTAGTAAAGTAATGCTCAAAATTCTCCAAGCCAGACTTCAGCAATACATGAACTGTGAACCCCCTGATGTTCAAGCTGGTTTTAGAAAAGGCAGAGGAACCAGAGATCAAATTGCTAACATCTGCTGGATATTTGAAAAAGCAAGAGAGTTCCAGAAAAACATCTATTTCTGCTTTATTGACTATGCCAAAGCCTTTGACTGTGTGGATCACAATAAACTGTGGAAAATTCTGAAAGAGATGGGAATACCAGACCACTTGACCTGCCTCTTGAGAAATCTGTATGCAGATCAGAAAGCAACAGTTAGAACTGGACATGGAACAACAGACTGTTTCCAAATAGGAAAAGGAATACGTCAAGGCTGTATATTGTCACCCTGCTTATTTTAACTTCTATGCAGAGTACATCATGAGAAATGCTGGACTGGAAGAAACACAAGCTGGATTCAAGATTGCTGGGAGAAATATCAATAACTTCAGATATGCAGATGACACCACCCTTATGGCAGAATGTGAAGAGGAGCTAAAAAGCCTCTTGATGAAAGTGAAAGAGGAGAGTGAAAAAATCGGCTTAAAGCTCAACATTCAGAAAACAAAGATCATGGCATCTGGTCCCATCACTTCATGGGAAATAGATGGGGAAACAGTAGAAACACTGTCAGACTTTATTTTTGGGGGGGCTCCAAAATCACTGCAGATGTTGACTGCAGCCATGAAATTAAAAGGTGCTTACTCCTTGGAAGAAAAGTTATGACCAACCTAGACAGTATATTCAAAAGCAGAGACGTTACTTTGCCAACTAAGGTCCATCTAGTCAAGGCTATGGTTTTTCCTGTGGTCATGCATGGATGTGAGAGTTGGACTGTGAAGAAGGCTGAGCACCAAAGAATTGATGTGTTTGAACTGTGGTATTGGAGAAGACTCTTGAGAGTCCCTTGGACTGCAAGGAGATCCAACCAGTCCATTCTGAAGGAGATCAGCCCTGGGATTTCTTTGGAAGGAATGATGCTAAAGCTGAAGCTCCAGTACTTTGGCCACCTCATGAGAAGAGTTGACTCACTGGAAAAGACTCTGATGCTGGGAGAGATTGGGGGAAGGAGGAGAAGGGGACGACCCAGGATGAGATGGGTGGATGGCATCACGGACTCGATGGATGTGAGTCTGAGTGAGCTCCGGGAGATGGTGATGGACAGGGAGGCCTGGCGTGCTGCGATTCATGCGGTCGCAAAGAGTTGAACGCGACTGAGCGACTGAACTGAACTGAACAAATGAATTTATGTAAAGACCTGTCATTTTATATATTTTAGTTGTTGCTTACCCTTGCATGCTTAGTTGCTTAATTGTGTCTAACTCTTTGCAATCCTTTAGACTGTAGCCCTCGAATCTTTTCTGTCCGTGGGATTTTTCAGGCAACAATCCTGGAGTAGATTGCCATTTTTCTCCTCTAGGGGATATTTGTGACCCAGGGATCAAACCCATGTCTCCTGTGTCTCCTGCATTACAAGCAGATTCTTTATCCACTGAGTTATCAGGAAAGCCCTGCTTACCTTTAATTGTCTGTAAAAAATTAATAGCACTGTATGAATACTGGACAGAAAAGATTTAAATACAGAATCCAATAATGTTGCTCTAGTTTTATCACTAATATTTTAATTTCCTAGTTCATATGTTTTTCACACTTCATAATTGAGATAGAACTCTGAAATCTACTAAGTATCAGAATATTCAGGAAATTTAAAATATCGGACTAGATTAGATATTTTAAAATGTATTCTTTATCATATTGACATTTTAATCTTTATTTCTTCAAAAATATTGCCAAAATTCTAGTTCTACTAATTCTAACTCATTATTTCTTGAATATTATTTGCATTCAGTATTTTTATTATATCTGTAACTTGACCTATTAAGTGATGAATAAACAATGTTACTAGTTCCAAGACTGAACTGATGGCAACGTCATTCTGGCTTAATAGACTACAATTTTATTAAATAATGTAAGTTCAGTTCTCCCAGGGTCATTTGATTAGGAAATATTTAATGAAGGCATTAATATTTACTCCTACCCAACCTCCAGCTGGAATTTCATGGTGTGAGAGCACCAGGTTAATTGAGTTTTATCACAAAATCTCTAGATCACTTTAGAAATAACTGTAATGCACATTCCCTAAGGTCTTATCTATGAGAAGTAGGAAAATAGAAGAAAAATTAATAACATATACCTAGATTCTGCTCACACCTTCAGCCTAGATATTATTAAAAGCTTGAGCACTGATGAAAATTTCTCTGGAAAGAAATTAAAAGTCACTTTTCTTTCCAAACCCTTGACAGGAATATGGAGTAAAGACAGCTAAGTCTTGCTTTAGCCAATAGAAACACAAGAATATATAGGCATTGAATTTTCTGTAGATGTATGGTTTCCATCAGTAGGAAAAATCTTTTCTTAGAAACTTACTCATGGGAATACACCTGTGAGGATAATAGAAGCCTAATTCTTCCCCTTGAAGTTTCACTGTTTTAATTCTCCAGAGTAAAATAAGTATTAAAATGTGGGATTTATAGTTTAATTTGTAACCCAATCAAATTTGGAAGGAGTAAGCCCAATATTCAGTTATGTCCACCAGATGGGAATGTAGATTGGTGCAGCCGCTATGAAACACTAAATTGAAAAGATACATACACCCTTCTGTTTACTGAAGCATTATTTACAGTAGCCAAGATATGGAAACAACTTAAGTACCCATTAAGAGGTGAAAGGATGGAGAAAATGTGATATATACTTCAAAACAAGCTAACCAAACAAATAGACTCATAGAAAAGGACATTTGTGGTTACCAAAGATGGTGGGTTGGGGGAGGAGAAATTGAATAAAGATGATCACAAAGTGCAAACTTCTGGTTATAAGATTAAGTACTAGGGATAAAATATACTTCCCAGGTGGGCTAATGGTAAAGAAAATGCCTGCCAATGTAGGAGACAGAAGAGATGTGGGTTTGATCCCTGGGTTGGCTGGAGAAGGGCATGGCAACCCACTCCAGTATTCTTGCCTGGAGAATTCCATGTCCAGAGGAGCCTGGCAAACTACAGTCCATACTGTTGGAAAGAGTAGGACAGGACTGAAGTGACTTAGCACATGCAAATATTAAAAGTGAAAATTGTTAAGAGAGTAAATCCTAAGAGTTCTCATCACAAGGAGAACTTTTTTTCTATTTATTTGATATTGTATGTATATGGGATGATGGGTGTCCTCTAAACCTATTATGGTGATCATTTAATGATGTAAGTCAAAGCATTGTGTGTACACCTGAAATTTATACAGTGTGATGTGTCAGTTATATCGCAATAAAACTGGAAAACAGTATGCTCACCAGAGAATAGTACAGGCTGTTAACTAAAGTGCAGATTTTATATATATATATATATGTTTATATATATATATAGTTATAATTTATCAAGTTCTTACTATGAGCCAGATGAAGTAGTTCTAAAATGCTAAGTGCTTTATGTGAATTGATTTATTTAGTCTCTACCACAACCTATGAGAGAAGTCTTATTTTCATCCCCATTCTACTGACAAGGAAATTGGGTCACAGACCTATTCATGTCTTGCCCAAAGCCTTAGAGCTACTATGAGGTACCCTCCAGATTAAATGAGTCCATCTTACTTTGGATCCTATATTACAGATAGGTTTACTGACAGATCCAAAATTCTCAATCAATAAAATGAGGGGCATAGATATAGGAAGCAGATGTACACATCACAGCCAGTAAAAGAGATTTTGTTCCCAAGAACTCAATCATGATGTCAGTAATATATGATTATAAGATGCTGACAAGTTTCCTATCTTGGTTTTTGTGTGTTTTAAGGATAACTTGGTTTGTTTAATGTTCCTCTACTAATGCTTTACCCAAGTGCGTGTGCCTGATTAGTCACTCAGTTGTGTCCGACACTTTGGGGCCCTTTGGACTGTAGCCCTCCAGGCTCCTTGTTCTATGAGATTCTCCAGGCAAGAATACTGGAGAGGATGGCCATGCCCTCCCCCAGGGGATCTTCCTGACCCAGGGATCGAACCCACATCCCCAGCATATTGCAGGCAGATTCTTTACCCACCAAACCATAGGGGAAACTTTTACCCAAGTGTAACACTTTCCCAATATTCTGTGATTGTAAATTCCATGAAATCAGGAACCACTTGTGATTTACTTGTAGCTGTATCCCTAGTTCCTAACACATAGTCAATGAAGAAATGTCGAAAAAGTCAATGAATGCTGAATGAGGAAAGAGTGAATTTGGAAGAAATGACAATTGAGTTTACTGAAAGCAAGCAAGGAGTTATGTGTGGAAGGAATTCAGTCCAGACACCATCAGATTGTCACTTAGTGTGTATATTTCACTAAGCCTCTTTGAAATCCCAGGCTCAGAATTTAGACCCAACCTGGACTTCCCTGGTGTCTCAGATGACAAAGCGTCTGCCTACAATGTGGGAGACCTGGGTTCAATCCCTGGGTCGGGAAGACTCCTGGAGAAGAAAAGGACAACCCACTCCAGTGTTCTTGCCTGGAAAATCCCATGGACAGAGGAGCCTGGTAGGCTATAGTCCATGGGGTCACAAAGAGTCATACATGACTGAGTGACTTCACTCACTATATTCTAGTTCTTAAATAATAGCTATTGAAGTGATAAGTAAAGATAGATTCTGAACCCTGAGTAATGTTTACCATATGAACTCTCTTGGGAAATGCCTTTTAGAACAGACATTAGTCAATTTTTAGAAGCTGATGCAGAACCAAAAAGGGAGAGTGAGTAAAGACATAGAAGTAGGCGTTAGAATGAGAGTAGGAAAATAGTGGAATATCAAAGAATTGAATCTGGATCCAAGTAATTGAGACTAGAGTAAAGGTGGAATTCATCTGGGAGGAGTCCATGTTCATGAAAAATAGCTTTTAAGGGCTAATTTAAATGGAGATTTTTTTTTGTTTTTTAAAGCAACATATACCGACATTTAGGTTGAAGAGACAAATAAGAACTAGGAAAGGAAATAAGCAGTAGTCAATGAAATAGCAATAAAAAAGATTTTAATATCCTAGAATCACATGAACAAAATGTTTAAAGGAAAAAGGAATGGTTAACCATGCTGAACACTGATGACGGGTCTAGTAGAATGACCTGCTCTTTGTTAACTTGAAAGAGCTATTTTTGTGGAGTGGCATAAGCAAGGCTACTTGAAATAGGCTCAAGGGAGGAGGGGAGAAGAGGAATTGAACATGATGACTATCCATAACTCTTCTCAAGAAATCTTTCTATAAAGGAAAATTAGCAGAAAAAATGGTATGTCAAAGTGGCCTTATTAAGGTTAGAAGAATTTCTGTACAGTTATGGGAATAATCTAACAGGGAGACAACAATTGGTGCTGATGGAGAGAGAGAGGGGATTTTCTAGAGTGATTTCCTTCAGCAGTCAAGATAGGATGTAATAGAATTCAGTGCACACAACTGGCCTTTAATAGATACACATATTGTTTATATGTAGCATATCAGTGAATGCAAAATAGAGTATATGCGTGCACATACAATCAGTAGGAGCATGTGAGGGACCCTTTCTTCTGATTGCTTCTACTTTCTCAGTGAAATTTATTATTGTTGTTCCATGCAACTCTTTGTGACCTCATGAACTGCAGCACACAAGGTTTCCCTGTCCTTCACTATCTTCTGGAATTTGCTCAATTCATGTCCATTGAGTCGATGATGCCATCCAACCATCTCATCCTCTGTCATCCTCTTCTCCTTCTGTGCTCAATCTTTCTCAGCATCAGGGTCTTTTCCAGTGAGTCAGCTCTTGCATTAAGTGGCCAAAGTATTGGAGCTTCAGCTTCAGCATCTGTCCTTCCAATAAGTATTCAGGGTTGATTTCCTATAGGGTTAACTGGTTTGTTCTTGTAGCCTAACAGACTCTCAAGAGTTCTCCAATGCCACAATTTGAAATCATCAATTCTTTGGTGCTCAACTTTCTTTATGGTCCAACTCTCACATCCATACATGACCACTGGAAAAACCGGATCTTTGACTAGATGGACTATTGTTGGCAAATTGATGTCTCTGCTTCTTAATATGATGTTTAGGTTTGTCATAGATTTTCTTTCAAGGAGCAAACATCTTTTAATTTCATGGCTGCAGTCACTGTCCATAGTGATTTTGGAACCCAAGAAAGTAAAGTCTGTCACTGTTTCCATTGTTTCTCCATCTATTTGCCATTAAGTGATGGGACTGGATCCATGATCTTCCTTTTTTGAATGCTGAGTTTTAAGCCAGCTCTTTCACCTTCATCAAGAAGCTCTTTAGTTCCTCTTCACTTTCTGTCATAAGGGTAGTGTCATCTGCGTATCTGAGGTTATTCAAATTTCTCCTGGCCATCTTAATTCCAGCTTGTGCTTCACACAGCCTGGCATTTTGCATGATGTATTCTGCATATAAGTTAGCTAGCTAACTGCATATCTAGCTCTCGACCTGCCTCAAAACTGAATTATTGAGCTTTCACCTCAAGCACATGCATGCCTTTTCCTGCATTCTTACCATCTTCTTACCATCTTCAGACCATCCTCAGTTTCTTACTTTCCCTTCCTTGCCTCTGATTCAGTCATTAATTTTATTGACTTTATTCCCATACAGATGATCACCTCAGTTCTCACTAATCTTTGTCTCTTTTACAGTTTTAGGCTTTTGTGTAGCCTTTTTTCCGTTTTAGCTTGATCCAAATGGCACTTCAGCCAGCATGATCTTTCTAAAATGTATGTTGTTCTCCAGATATTTCATCATTGGCCCTTTGTTTACTTATCCAGCCTTACCTCTTTTCTCATCTATGTTACTCTCATTCTAAGCTCCAGACTATTATAATCTACTAAGTGTGCCATTGTGCCTTTCTTTTTAGGTCTTCATGTACTCTCTCTCTTTTGTACAGAGTATCTTTTTTTTTTCCCTACACAGAGTTTTGCTGTAATAATCATTAATGCACTTTCAGGGCTCACTTGGATAGCATTCCATCTGAAAATCATATTCTGATGTCCCTAGGTTGAACGAAAGGATTCTCCAGCTGTGGATTAAAGTCCATAGATTTCTGAATTTACATTTTCCTCACAGTGAATTAAAGTTGCGCACACAGTTACCTTTATTCTCCACTATATAATATGCTTCTTAAAGGCTGATGCAATACAATTTTCCCTCAGAATCCATGGGAGATTGTTTGGACCCCTGAAGATACCAAGATCTGAGAATTCTCAAGTCTCTTGTATAAAATGAATTAGTATTTGCGTATAACCCACACACATCCTCCTGAACCCTTTAAAACAACTCTGCTGCTGCTGCTAAGTCGCTTCAGTCATGTCCGACTCTGTGCGACCCCATAGATGGCAGCCCACCAGGCTCCTCTGTCCCTGGGATTCTCCAGTCAAGAACACTGGAGTGGGTTGCCATTTCCTTCTCCATAAAACAACTCTAGAAAATATATAATAACTACTACAATGTAAATAGTTGTGCAGAAAATTCAAGTTTTGCTTTTTGGAACTTCATGGAAGTTTTTTTCCTTGAATATTTTCAATTTGTAGTTGATTGAATCTGGGGCTATAAAAGGCCAACAATATTTGTTCACCCTTGTACTCATAGCATTTATCCCCTACCAAGTTCTCATTACATGCTTTTTGAATACATGAATGAATGAATAAATTGTTAGATTGCTAGTAGCAGCTTTGGATTTAATTGATGAAAAAGTAATTTTCACTGCAACAGATGCAACTGATTACATAACAAATGAAGTCCTGCTGTGAAGCACAACAGCCAAATCCTAATTTGGCTCATCTCTATTTACATGAAGTATCATAAGCCAATTACTGTACCACTTGGACAGTATGCATTTTATATGTGTGTGAGTATATATATGTATATATCTATATATACATATATATGTATATATTTTTATAGTCATGGTAATGATCCTGGCTTGTTTGAATTTCATTATGACCTTTCTGCTTTTCCATTAATTATCTTTATCTAATTTTAAGAACTATAAACTGCATTCTCATACTCCATTTTAATTTTTAACACTTGCATGGGATTTTTTTTTTCTTTTGATATATGAACAAGGTAGGCAGCTAAAACAGAAAGCAACAAGACTGCACAGAAAAATGAATAGGTTCAGAGACTTCAATTACAAACTACCTTAAAGGAAAACTCATTCTCTTTTCATTACCTTATACCTCTAGGTGCCAAAACTTGCATTTAATTTCAGGTTTTAAAGGAGATTTTATGTCTACCCATAATCTGTCCTCATGCAGTTTACCCAGGAGAGCTTAGCTATTTTCAGTTAAAATTGATCCACCTTTACCAGACTTGTGGTTGAACACAAAGACTAAAAGACATCAATCTGTTAACAGTTCTTGATGGGATTGGACTACACCTATTGTGTTCATTTAAAGGCCGGAGTACATCTAAAAATACATCTTTTTGAGTTTCAGAGAAATCATATTTACAATTTCACAGAAGAGAAAATGTTAAATTTAATTTGACGCTTAACACTTAAAGTGTTACTTTCAAATCACAGTAATGCTTCATGCATTCCAAATTATCTCTATAAGACAGGATGATGATTCTAAATAATCTGAATTGTAAGAACTTGCTCACAAATATAAAATTTTACCCAAAATAAATTATCATCCATTAAGTTGAAATGTCAAATACCCTGAACAAAAATGTCTGACTCATAAAAGTATTTCCAAGGTCAATATTAGGCATAGAAAAAATCCAATTCCTATTTTTTTTTTAAAATAATTCAACATAATTAGTTTGTGTTTTTAAACATTTGATCTACATATAAAACTGACTTCCCTGTGGTCAGGAAGAAGAGTTAGTACGGTCTACTTCAGACACTATGCATATCTTTTCTAAGGAAAAGTCTCAGAAATTAAATATGAGAAATGTTGATAATATCATGGTATGCATTACACATAACAGATTCTACAAAAAAATCTGTTTTTCTTTTTTCACATTCCATAGTGAATTTGACTACTTTTCAAGAACGTGAAGCATAACTTACCCTCTAAGCCACCTAAGTCTGTCTCATAGCTTACAGTATAGTTAAAATATATATACTTCATTAGACATATTTTCTACCATATGGTAAATTTTAGGTGATGAAGATCCAATCTATATTTGTGGAATGTAGTTGATAATGCTTTTTCCCTTAATTTTAAATAATAAAGAAGGAACTTATTTCATATGTGAGGATGGATATTAAGGCCAAATATTACTGACGAAGAAAATACACAAATTGAAATTTGAATGGATTCCTTCCTTCCTTTTTTCTTTTTCCTTCCTCCTTTTCTTCCCTTTTATTTCATTATTTTCATTCATCCCTCATGTCTCTTCTTTCTTTCTTGCAAGACATCAATGTTATAAATACTAGAATTTTCAGAAAGTACTCTAAAATCTGCTTGTAAAATTTTACTTTTTACAGCTCCCACTGTAGTTTCCATTTAATTTCATCTCTAAGGAAGATTTTCAGCAATGTCTTCAGAAGAAAAGTTTTTATTAAAGTCTTCTAAGAATTCACTTTATTATTATCATTCTTTTACAGAATATTCTGGAGCTCTTCTTGGCCTCCCTACTTCATATGCTGCTTTGCAAAGAATTAAGAAGAGTTCCTCTTCATCCCTGTATGGTTCAAGGACTAGACCACGATACAGCAGCCCTTCATTAGGAACGCTGAGTGTTTCTTCACCGAGCTGGCGAGGGGCAGCTCAACATTATTATTCCCCCATCAATCTTTATCATCCCTCAGATGCCTTCAAACAAGATGGTAAGTGTCCAAAGGAAAATTACACCTGTTGGAGTTAAGCAGGGAAAAAAGAATTTATTCAAGACTATTAAAATACAAGTTAAGCCTATTGCGACAGAGGAGAGAGGTTAAACTCAACTCTGAAACAGCAGTGAGTTTTTAAGATCTAGAAATGTGGAGGACATTAAGGAAGAATTTTTGGCCACTGTGACTAGGTCATCTATGATAATCGGTGGTTCTTAAAGTTAACCTCTTACCATCCATAGAGACTGGGAAATAGGGAGTCTCTGTTTCCTGATGACTACATTAAAAAAAAAAAAAGGCTCCCAATTTCTTGAAAAAGATATTTTTAGGTTTTAAAACTGGTAAGAGACTGGGCAACGGTCTACATTTCATGGAAGCAAAGAAATAATTTATAATTTCAGAATTTCTAAAGTAAATTCTCTAAGAAAATGGAGGTTAGGGGACCATAGTCAGAAGGAAACCAGTCAAAAGTTTAGTGAAGCTGAGGAAAATGTTAGTGAAAGTGTTAGTCACTCCCCTGGACTGTAGCCCTTCAGGCTTCCCTATCTATGGAATTCTCCAGACAGGAATACTAAAGTAGCCATTCCCTTCTCCAGGTCTCCTGCATTACAAGTAGTTTTTTTACCATCTGAGCCACCAAGGAAGCCCAAAGTCAGCTTGGTCATAAGTTAGAGTTATGTTCCATGCATCTTTCAGTTTTTTCCCCCATATATTTAATTATACTTGTTTCCATTTCTGATTTAGAATTAGTTTCAGTACAGTCACTCAGTTGTGTCCAACTCTTTGTGGTCCCATGAACTACAGCACGCCAGGCTTCCCTGTCCATCACCAACACCTGGAGTTTACTCAAACTCATGTCCATGGAATCGATGATGATATCCACCATCTCATCCTCTGTTGTCCCCTTCTCTTCCTGCCTTCAATCTTTCCCAGCATCACGGTCTTTTCAAATGAGTCAGTCCTTCACATCAGGTGGCCAAAGTATTGTTCAGCATCAGTCCTTCCAATGAATATTCAGGACTGATTTCCTTTAGGATTGACTGGTCTGATTTCCTTGCAGACCAAGGACTCTGGAGAGTCTTTTGCAAGACTACAGCTCAAAAGCATCAATTCTTCAGTGCTCAGTTTTCTTTATAGTCCAACTCTCATATCCATACATGACTATTGGAATATATTTATATTATATTGTAATATATAAAAATATTATATATTTATATATATTATATATGTATATTACATAAACACATTTATATGCTGAAAGCAAAATATAACACTTGGAAGGACAATCTGATAATGAATATCAAAAGCATCAATACAGTCATATCCTTCTGTCTCATATTTTATTTCTAGAAATGTGCTTCACATAAGGAAGTAATAAACATTGTACACAGAGATATAAGTATACACAGCATTATTTATGAGTAGAAAATAAGAAATAATTTAAATGTCCAACACAAGATAGTTAAATAAAGGATGACTATGCGGAGAAGGCAATGGCACCCCACTCTAGTACTCTTGCCTGGAGAATCCCGTGGACAGAGGAGCCTGGTGGGCTGCAGTCCATGGGGTCGCTGAGAGTCGGACACGACTGAGTGACTTCACTTTCACTTTTCATTTTCATGCATTGGAGAAGGAAATGGCAACCCACTCCAGTGTTCGTGCCTGGAGAATCCCAGGGATGGGGGAGCCTGGTAGGCTGCCGTCTATGGGGTTACACAGAGTCAGACAAGACTGAAGCGACTTAACAGTAGCAGCAGCATGCAGCTATTAATATTATGGTTTGAACAACATTTTCTAAATGTTCTCTTTGTTAATTTGGGGTATACCAACAAAACATTACAAGGTTAGTTAACAGAGATAAGCACTAGTATTTGATTATTACTAGCTTCTCTACCAGATTCTTTTGCATAGCTTATATCAGTAATACTCTCAACAAACATATGAAGTGGGTGTTATTACTGTCTTCTTTGGAAGTGGAAACTCAGAAGACATATAAGCATCTTTGACAAGGTCACATTTCTAATAAGTAACCAATATAATTTTAAGTCTAATACACTTTGGGCTATATTTCAATTATGACTGGTAAAGGGCTAAACATTTTGAGAAACACCTTGCAAGAACTAAACCACTTGGAAAAATCCTCGGATTGTCAAATTAGGTTGTGGTATTAAGCCCAGGCAAACAGACTCATGCCTTATGATTATGCCAGTTGTTGCCATGTGGACTGTCATTTTATAGTGTTGTCATTTAAATTTTACTTAAGCGTGGTGTTAGTTCCTTAAAATGTTTTATTTTTCAGTGTACTTATAGGCTTTAAGCTTTCATAATATGTTCTGTGGGAAAAAAATCAATAGGATTAGGAGGTAACTCACAGTTTCAGTGAAAATATTTGCAAAAGGCACACCTGATAAATGACTGTTATTGAAAATGCACAAAGTACTTTTAAAAATCAACATAAGAACTCAACAACATGAGTTAAAGTGGCCAAAAAGACCTTAACAGACTTGTCATCAATGAAGATATGCAGATGGAAAATAATTATATGAAAAACTACACCACCACATCCTATGTCATCGAGGAAATGAAAATCAAAACAACAATGAGATACCATTACACACTTATTAGAATGACTGGAATCCAGAACACTGAAAACACCAAATGCTGTTGAGGATTTGGAGCAACAGGAATACTTGTATCTTGCTAATGGAACTAGAAAAATGTACAGTCTTTGGAAGAGAGTTTAGAAGTTTCTTGTAAAACTAAACATGCTCATTACATGGGAGAGATGGATAAGCAGAGTATAGGAGATTTTTAGGGCAGTGAAAATACTCTGAATGTTATCATAGTGATGAATATATGTCCTTATACATTTATCCAAATCTATAGAATGTACAACACCAAGAGTGAACCCTAACATAAACTACAGCTTTTGCTGATTATTATGTGTAAATGTAGGTTCATCTTTGGTAAAAATGTAGCATTCTGGTGAGTGAGGCTGATAATGGTAGAGAGTATGCATGTGTGAGGATGAGATAGGAGAACCCTTCCTTTTAATTTTGCTGTAATCCTAAAACTGCTCTAAAATGAATTATTTTTTTAAAAAATCCAGTACTTTAATTCGAATGCCATATTTCTCAGGTAGAAATGTGTTGGAATTTGTGTTATTTAGGTAATACTGATCACTGTGGGATACTCTTGTATTTGTTATAATTTAGCACCAGTTAGTGTTCTGTTCCTTTATTCTTTTATTCCAAATATACTTCAATGTGGCTTGCAGTAATATATAAAATAGAGCTAAAAAATATGAATTAAAACACATGAAAGTAAGGAACACATGAAACTTCAGGATGTAAAATGGAGCTGAGTTTGAAACTAATTCAGGGTATCTACTGTAAATGTCTATAAATCTGTCATAGGTTAGTCCCATTTGCGGTAATTAGTTAAACAAAAACAAACTTTGGTCAGCTACATATTTCCCACTGGCTTAAGGACTAAAATGAAATAGAGAGTAGAAATGCAGCTATTTCCGACACTAAGGTTAGACAAATTTTCTTAAGGGTCCTCATTAACAACTTACTATTTGATGTAATGGTTAGTGATCCAGACAATATTCTTGATGTGTACATAACAATGAGTTTCATCTGCTCCAACAAAGATAGATGCAATTCAATTATCAATAATAAAATGGGAAGTAATTATCTAACATTGTGCTCTTTTAATCTTTAATGTGTATACAGTCACTTGAGAGCCTTGTTAAAATACACCCCCTTTCAATAGATCAGAAGTGAGGGCCATATAAGCTGCATTTATCAAACCTTCTTGGTGACGCTTATGCAGCTGGTCTGTGGACCATGCTCAGAGTAGCAAGGCTCTAGGCTGCAAACTAGTTTGACATAATTTAAGTCTTCTGTTGCTCTTGTTTGGTCTGTATTTAGAGGATCCGAAAGAATGGATAGACTGAGTATTTTCCAAGTAATCTTCCATAACTGTTGTTTTCTCGTCTGAGCATTTGAATGATCTTGGCTAGATGTGACTTTGAGTTTGTTCTCTCTGATAACAGCCTGACATACGGCTTTTGTCAGGTAATTCCCTTTAACCTTAATAGAGAGTAAAGTTGGTGTTGACATGCTTTTGTGAAAAACAAGAAAACTAACAGAGCCTGAATAGAAAGTCATTCCATTCCTGCTCAAGTGAAGCCCAGAAGTACCCCAGATAGGGTTAAGATATTTCTGAGCAACATAAAAGTGTAGTTTGCAGAGCAATTTGGGAAAGCAATTCCACTTTGGTATATACCACCTGGAGTAACCCTCCCACACATGCACAAGAAAATATAAAAGTATGCTCAATGCAATATAAGTTTAAAAACAAAAAATTGGAAACAACCCACATGCCTATCAGAAGGGAAATGGATAATACATAAATGGTGTTTTTCATTCATTGAAAAATTAAAACTGTTAAAGACAAACATCTTTATACAACAAAATAGATATATTTCATAATATAACATATAGTGAGCATGGAAATTTGCAGAGTATCATATACAATGTCACTTATGTAAAAAAGTAAGAATCAAAGAAATATATTGAGTTCGCCAAAAAGTTTATTCATGTTTTTCCAACTATCATATGTAAATTTTTAATGTATTAGCCTGAGACAGAAAGGAATTATAGTGCTTACCTCTGAGGACAATGGGAAAATGAGAGCAAGGAAATGGTACCAGGATATGGAAGAGAGATGACCTAACTGTGTGATATTTTATTTCTTAAAATATGAAATATGAAACAAATATGATGACTTATAGTAAGTAGGCTATAAAATTGATCACAGCGATTCCTACTTGCTGGTATTTATAATGTGATCCCTTTTCTTTCACTGTGGGATGATGCTAGTAACCTTCTGGAGAATAGATTATGACTATATTTCTTCCAACACTGAGTTATAAAAGACTGACTTGCATCTGACTTCCATTCCAAAGAAGAAAGCTTAATCAGGACCTGAGTAGCAGGTTCATGTTGATGTATGTCAAAACCAATACAATATTGTAAAGTAATTAACCTCCAATTAAAATAAATAAATTTATATTAAAAAAATACAAATCTTGACTGATTTTAGGATTGGCTGCCTAAAAAGAGTACTAACCTCTTGAGATGATCACAAGGTAATACAGGAAAATAAAATACATGAAACTTATTAAAAAAAAAAAAACCCTTAAAATCACAATATTGTAAGAAGAATATCCTGTAGAAAATATGGAAGGATGGTGAAGACATCCACAAAATAAAGAAAAGTTTTATGTTTATTATCTCAAAGTGTCTGTTTGTCGTGAAACCAGATGTGGTTTAACTTGTCCTCTGGCTCTGTGCCTTTCACCAGGTAGGACTTCAGCCTCATCTCAAGGCTCAGATAGGTACAGACCCACTTGTTAGCTCACTTACCTCACATATTGTTCGCAAGATTCAATTGCTAAGGGTTTTCGGAGCAAGTGCCTCAACTGCTCATTGGCTGTTGGCCAAAGGCCATTCTCAGGGGGCTTTTCCATAAGGTAGCTCACAGCGTGGTGGTAGCTGATTTCCCACAGCAGGAGCAGGGCAGAGCAAGAGAAGGCAAACAAGATGGCTACAGTAAAAGTATCACAGTGAGTCTCTGATTCTTGGTTGAAGTGAGGAAGTAGAGACAGGGAAATAAATAAAATTTGAACTAGACTCAAGAAGGGGAGAAGAGAAACTGAGAGTGCCTAAAAGAGAGAATGCTGTTCATTTGAGCTGAGCAATCAGAGGAGTCCTCTAATTGTTCTTTCTGCTTCAATCTGATACTGTTATTTTGGATAATTACAGTGATCACTTTAAATTATTCCAGTGAAATGTTCCATAGACCAAAGGACATTATCAAGTTTTAAAAAATAGAGTTGTAAATAGTTATTCTAAAGTAGTTGTTTGAATGCAAGGAATATCATTTAATTGATTTTAAAAACTGACTGTTTAAACTAGAAATGCTCATGGTAGTATAGATTAATCAAAAGCCCTTATGAGTCAGGACCTCAACACCTGCAAAACATGTTCTTGTTTTGGATTTTGCAATGTAGACAAGGACTATCAATCACTGCTGATTTTATACCTGTTACTGCCATTATAAAAGAACAACCAATAAATTGGTCTTTGATTTTGTCTCTTTTTTGTTATTGTTGTGGTTTTAGTGGGAGTAAACATAACTAAGTGTAGGGTACATTTTATTCTTCTATATGTGATCTGATAGATAAGATATTTTCTTGCTGGCAGAAGGATAGTCTGGATTAGGAGTGATTCTGATTACAATGTTTAGGTTTTTTTTGGTGAAACCCATTCATGGGATTCAGAGAATACAAATGCAACCTCGTGGAAAAAAAACTGTGGTTCTTAAAAATTGTTGCTGTTTAGTCACTAACTTGTGTTCTACTTTTTGTAACTCCATGGACTGCAGCACACCCAGCTTCCCTGTCCTTTACTATTTCCCAAAGTTTGCTCAAACTCATGTCCATTGAGTCAGTGATGTTATCCAACAATCTCATACTCTGTCACCCCCTTCTCCTTTTGCCTTCAATCTTTCCCAGCATCAGGGTCTTTACCAGTGAGTCAACTCTTTGCATCAGGTGACCAAAATATTGGAGCTTCAGCTTCAGCATCAGTCCTTCCAATGAATATTCAGGGTTAATTGCCTTTAAGATTGACCCTTGCAGTCCAAGGGACTCTCAAGAATCTTCTCTAGCACAGCAATTCAAAAGCATCAATTCTTTGGTGCTCAGCCTTCTTTATGGCCCAGCTCTCACATTTGTACATGATTACTTTAAAAACCATAGCTTTGACTATATAGGACTGTGTTGGCCCTGCTTTTTAATACATTGTCTAGGTTTGTCATAGCTTTCTTTCCAAGGAAAAAGTGTCTTTGGATTTCATGGCTACAGTCACCATTCACAGTGAATTTGAAGTCCAAGAAAATAAAATCTGTCACTGCTTCCATTTTTTCCCCTTCTATTTGCCATGAAGTGATGGGACTGAATGCCATGATCTTAGTTTTTTGAATGTTGAGTTTTAAGTCAGCTTTTTCTCTATCCTCTTTAGCTGAAGCAAATTATTTTTTTTGCTACATTTAAATATATAATTTTGGATCTTTTTAATTTCCTCAGTGATAAGTGCAACCTACAATTTATGTACCACTCTGACTCTATCCAGGTTTTGGAATTGCTACCACTGGCTTCTGACATCTTGGTGATACCTGAAACCTACCAAATTTGTTGCTTCATATCCTCAGTACCTTTGGCTCAATTTCATTGTTGATGTGACTTGTTTCCAGATTAGGTTTGGAACATGGGCAATGGCATCATGACTCAAAGTGATCTCTGTGTTGACAATTTCCTGTTGTTTCTTCAAAATACACTTTGCTGGTATATTGTCTTGGAGATCAAATAAAACATTTAAATGATCTTTTATGAGAATAATAACTCCCTCTGGGCAAGGAACAGAGTATTTCCCTTGGATGATATACTCCTTGGTAAATCAGATCACTCCATTTTCTCTCAGTTTAAGACTATCTTTTTTTTTTTTTTTTTAGTTGAAGGATAATTTACATTACAATGTTGTGTTGCTTTCTGATGTATAACATGAATTAGCCGTAAGTATACATACATCCCCTCCCTCTTGATTCTCCCTAGCACTCCATTCCATCCAGCCCTAGCACAGAGTTGAGCTCTCTGCTTTATACAGCAGCTTCCCAGTAGCTATTTTACATAAGATAGTGTATATAAGCCTTATGATTTCATGACTATTCTTTGAAACTTTGATTTTATTGTTTTATTGTATTCTTAATTTTTGAGCTATTTTTTATTATTTTCTGTTACTATCCTTTTCTATCCAACTTAATTACATGCCATTTGAGCAAAGACCATCTTGTATACTCCTCTTTTTTCTCTTTCAGAACTTAGAGCAGGGCAAGCTTAGTAAGAGATTAACAAATATTGTTTAATTAAGGATGCATCTACTTGAGGAATTTGAAATATGACTTTAGATTAAATTTCTAAACCATGACAGAATATTTACCTGAAAATTGTAAAACTAAATTATGTTTTTTGAATTGCAAATGAAAAGGAGGGAAAAACAATGTCTTCCATTTGTTGACAAGTAGCTAGTGATTTGACATCTTCTGAATGTTATATGGGATCAGTTCACTTCAATTATTCTCATGTGATAGCACCTCTGAATCATCTGACCTCTCTTTTATATGTACATTAAAAGCGATGAAAAAATCTATTAGAATCAATTTATTGTATGTGCACAACATAGTACTACTACCCATGAAACATTCATTACAATGCTTTTTCATAAATCATGTTCTTCAATTCTTAAAAATCCTTGAAAGTTTTATAATGACAGTTCACACTTGTTTAACTTTTATAAAGAAACAATTTCAATGTTAAAAGGCACCTTAAAGAAAGGTTTGGATATTCTCTTTAAGAATTTATCTTATATTCTCATATAGTGTGAAAAGTTTTTTCACATTCTAACTGTGTCATTATAAAATGCAATTTCTAACCAAACATTTCAAAATCTTTGGAAATTATCACATGAAATAGATGACTGATCATTAAAATTGAAATTGTTTTAATGGTATTGGACATGATATTTTAATATTTCTTCTTAGATTGTAAGAAGAAGAGCCTGCCGGGCTGCAGTCCATGGAATCAGACACGACTGTGAGACTAACTTGAGAAAAGTGGATTCAGAAGTAATTGTTTAAAAGAGGATATAAGTCTGAAAGACAAGTTTAGAATCTAGAAGTGAAGTGAAGTCACTCAGTCGTGTCTGACTCTTTGTGACCCCATGGACTGTAGCCCACCAGGCTCCTTGGTCCTTGGGATTTTCCAGGCATGAATACTGGAATGGGTTGCCATTCCCTTCTCCAGGGGATCTTCCTGATCCAGGGATCGGACCCAGGTTTCCCGCATTGTAAGCAGACGCTTTACTGTCTGAGCTACCAGGGAAGCCCCAATGGTAATGCTGGGAAAACTCAGGACACAATTGAAAACACATGAGCCAACCAAGAAGCAAGGCTTCCCTAGGGAACGTGGCTGTAAAAGTCTTACATAAGGTGATACTTAAAACATTTCTGGCAGGAAAAAAGTTTGTATCTGGATAGTTTATCGATAAGTGGTAGAAATTTCAAACAGGATTAGAGTGGATGAAACGTCAGCTTGATCCTAAGACATGACTCAACAAGGGAAACTAATGTCTCCATAAACAAAATGACATACCAGTGCTTCAGGAAGCTTCACTAACAGAAGAGCATGTGGACATCAGGGTCGTATTTCACAGTAGAGCTTCATCCTCCTATTTAGGCATCTCTGTCTAAAGACTACTGCCAATACCATGCTAACTAAGGATCTGGTTTATTGTTCTAGTCTGCTTCTTCTTCTTCTTCTTTTTTTTTTTTTAACCAGTGATTCATGCCATTTATTATTATTATTTGCTTTACAATATTGCATTGGTTTTGCCTCACATCAACATGAATCCGCCACGGGTGTACACGTGTTCCCAATCCCGAACTCCCCTCTCACCTACCCACCACACCATCCCTCCGGGTCATCCCAGTGCACCAGCTCCAAGCATCCTGCACCCTGCATCAAACCTAGACAGGAGATTCATTTCTTATATGATATTATACATGTTTCAATGCCATTCTCCAAAATCATCCCCCCCTCTCCCTCTCCTACAGAGTCTAAAAGACTGCTCTATACATCTGTGTCTCTTTTGCTGTCTCACATACAGGGTTATCGTTACCATCTTTCTAAATTCCATATATATGCGTTAGTATATTGTATAGGTGTTTTTCTTTCTGGTTTATTTCACTCTGTATAATCGGCTCCAGTTTAGTCTGATTCTAAGAAGCAGTGATACTTCTGCTTTAGAGGTGTTTTTAAAATTTGTGGAGTAGTTTTAATTGTCTTAGTTTTGATTCAAGTATGCTACTTTAGAGAGTTGAGACTAGGAGTGCTAAATGACCTATAATTATAAAGTATAAGACTTTTAAATGGAATGAAAATGCTCTAAAACTTTCTGCAGCAAGAATCTCTCTGTATTATAATATACACAAGGTATTTTGATATATAATGGATATGTCAGTGAAAAATTTGTAAATTATAGCAAGATTATATTTCATTTTGTCAATAATAACATAATTTGTTGAACATTTAGAGAATCACATCACCTAACACCAATAACACTGGCAACACTGATTAATCTAAATTACATTTACATCAGTTTACATTTGTAGTTGCTACATTCAAGGGGCTTTGTCAACAAAAGCAAGCTTTTCTTCTTTATGTCTACTATTACAATTGTTCTTGAGAATTTACATATTGAACTGAATATTATTTTATAAATATTATTTTATATTTTCCTTTCATTAGACTAAAAATATATAAAGGTAGGTTAGAATACCCTTTAATTTATCAATAATAAGAGGAAAATTATAAAACACTTATTAAAAGAATTTGAGAACCACTAGCCTAAAGATGGATGTGCAGCACTTTTTCTTAAATTCTATACTGCTTTTTGGACATGATGAAACCTGAAAAGATGGAGTGTTACTAAGACCTGGGAATAACAAAAGGGAAAAGGAGAAAGAGGAATGATTTATAAGTGTAATGCAAACATTTGGAATTTATGCTAGTCTACATAATTGCTTTCAAACCTAGCCCCTGGCTTCCAGTCAAAAGTAAGGTAATCTTGCCCCCAAAATTTGGATGACATAATCCTAAGAAAAAGCTATCTAGAGAAACTCAGGAGTTACTTTTCTCACATGTAAACCTTAACATTATAGTTAACTGTCATGAAGACCTATTACTTCCATGGATGCAAACCTCTTGGGAGGAATATATACTTCCCTCAAAAACTGTCACCCACCTAGGTGGACTGATCCTTAACCTGCCATGTGACTGCCCTGCAGAGGACAAGATCAACAATTCATAGCACAAAATCAGTTCAAATGCCAAGACTAATAATGCTATACATACACCAAAAGGTATGAAAGGATTTATTATTCACATCATGAAGCTTTCTGACAAGAGCAGGATAGGTTGGTCTGAAAATGGCTTGAGCATGGAATGGGAAGGAATGAGTGGCACTAATTTTGTCATTCTGGGGTGTGGGACTGGGGTGAGAGTTCCTATATAGGTTGAGTTTGCATGTTATGAACTCTCTTACTTGAGTCAAGGGAGGGATGAGTGTCATCTTTCCCTGAGGTGAGGCAAAAGGAAGAAAGTGGCTGGTGTGCCTTGAAAGTCATCATCAGTCAAATATCAAAAATGGAGTCAGACTTGACTACGTGACTGTACAGTGAAAGTCAACCATATGAAAATACAAAATAAACACCATAACATATATATAATATAAATGTCTAAATAATGACCCTGGACCATCTAGAAAGGTTATCAAAATAGGGTTTATAAATAGAGACATGAGGTTAAAACCCACTTTCAGAATTTGGTCATGTTAAGAAGGACTGGGCCTCAAGGATTAAGTAGAAAGCCAGTTATAAAAACTGGAGCACTAAAACTGGTACCACTAGATACAAGGCTGAATGATTGAATATCTCCTTTCATAGGCTGTTGGCCTGAGAATATACTTAACTAAGTATAATTCAAAGGCCTTAACTAGGAAAGGAGAATATAAGTAAGGTTCTATAATCTAGTGATATATGCTTCAGTGACCACTGCTTCTTAATCAAACTGTGAAGCTTTAAAGTTATTTTGTTTTTAAATGTAATATCAATCAAGACAAGGTAATTCTAGATGCTATAACAAATAACTTGACACAATATATGTTTCTTTTCCAGTCACATCCTGTTCCAGTTGGTTGTTCAATACATTGTTCTCTATGTGGAGAGTTTGGGAACCATGTAACATCTGTGATATCTTTTGGGACCTCACTGGTGCCTACTGCTTCTTTTGTTCTTGTTATTCAGTTGCTCAGTCGTGTCTGACTATGTGACCCCATCGACTGCAGCACTCCAGGCTTCCCTGTCCTTCACCATCTCCTAGAGCTTGCTCAAACTCATGTCTATCCATTCAGTGAGGTCATCCAACCATCTCATCCTCTGTCATCCCCTTCTCCTCCTTCCCTCAATCTTTTGCAGCATTGGGGTCTTTTCCAATGAGTTGGCTCCTTTACCTCTAGCTAATTGACAGGTGAAAAGGGGATGGATTTCACATATATTATTTCAGTCCAGAAACAAGTCACATTGGAGTCCCAGTACAATCATAAGAAAGGTTAAATAAAGTATTTCAATATTCTTAGGAAGAATAAATGGGATTAATGAGCATCTAGCCAATTCCTGTCACACATGAATAGGCAAAATCTATCAAACATAATTGTGTGTTAATGGTGACATAAAAGTTCACCGTAGATGATCATTTGACATTGAGTATAAGTAGACAGTTAAAATATTCTTCTTCATTTATTAATTGATTATGATTAAAATGGTTCAGTTTTTTTATTATATTAAAACAAATTTGTTTTTTAATGAATTAAAATTTGAAGTTAAAAATATTTTGTTTAAATTTTTATTTTGCATAACATTCTACCAGGGGAGCAGAAGATATTCTTGGTAGAGTCTTCATATTTTAATCTTAATGGTAATTTCTGTAAATTAAGTGTTATTGATGTGCTAATCAATTCAATTATAGTAAAATCTTAAGTAAACTGTATTTTAGAACAGAATTGAATCAAAAGATGTCATCATCTAGGACACAAACGTGTTTCTTATTTTAAGACACACTTCACTTTTGAGAATTGGCCCAGATAGTAAAAGAATATGCCTGCAATGCAGGAGATCCAGGTTTGATCCCTGGGTCACGAAGATCCCCTGAAAAGCGAGTGGCTACCCACACCAATATTCTTGCCTTGAGTATTGTATGAACAGAGGAGCCTGGCAGGCTACAGTCCATGGGGTCTCATAGAGTCAGACATGACTGAGTGATGAACATATAACAGCAAAACAGTAATTGGTTAAGTATTCATACATTTCTAAAAGAGATGAAATTATGATTGGATAAATTCCAAGGGATTATTAGAATAGAAAGATTATCCCTCTAACTCTAAAACTTTCAGTTCAGTTCAGTTCAGTCACTCAGTCATGTCTGACTCCTTGCGGCCACATGAATCACAGAACGCCAGGCCTCCCTGTCCATCACCAACTCCTGGAGTTCACTCAAACTCACGTCCATCGAGGCTCAATAATACTTAAATCAAGAATTTTAATTCTCCCAAGTACGATTACTTGCAAATGATATTTTTATTTTTTATTTTCCTGGGAAGTTCATAGCTTTCATAGCTATGGCTTGTCTTAAACACATTTGTCTATCAATAATATGGAAAGATGAAAATAGCAGTTAATTATCTATTATTTTGTAAAAATTACCTCAAAATTTAGCAAATTGAAACAATAATTATTCATTTTCTCACAGAGACTGTGGGTATGGAATCTAGTGGTAGTTTAGGTGGGTAGTTCTGGCTTAAGCTCTCTCATGAGATGAGATGCCAGTCAAGGTGTTGATTGCAGCTGCATTCACCTTTGAAGGATTGACTGATGAAGTTCTACTTCAAACCACACTCATGTAGTTAGTAGAACTCAGTTTCTTTTTGGTTGTTGGCCAGGCCAGATATTTCAGTTCGTCATATGTGGATTCCTCCATAACCTGAACAAAATCTGTGTTTTCAACTTTTTCAACAACTGTCTTCCTCCGAGGAAGCAACTGACATTGTATGAACAGTTTAAAGAACATATAAATAGAGTCAAAATACATATGACAAGATAACAGAAACTGATAAGAAGCAATTCTTAGAGTGAAGGAAACAAATGAAAAGGACATATAAAACCATTAAAGAATTGAAAGCATCATTATTGGTAATATAGAAGCAACTGAAAAGATAAGAGCATAGCAAACAAATTTGGAAAGTCAAAGAAATAGGAAAATGATAAAATACAAACTTGTTAGAGGGGGTTTCTGTGGTGGTCCAGTGGTTAAGAATTTACCTTCCAGTGCAGGGGGCATGAGATTCATTCCTGGTCAGGGAGCTGAGATCCCACATGCCTCGTGGCTAAAATACCAGAACATAAAAAAAAAAAAAAAAAAAAAAAAAACAATGGCAGCAGTATTGCAACAAATAAAGTCTAAAAATGACCTACATCAAAAATTTTAAAAATACTTTATAAAAAAACTTCTTACAGAGATGATTAAGCAGACATTTTTTAAAAAGCCCATGTATGCCTAAATGGTATGAAGAGGATGAAACAAATGAAGAAGAAATCTTCCAGAAAAATGAAGTCTTATGAGGGAAGAAAAGATGGTGGAGTAAGAATACATGGAGCTCAACTTCTCCAACAAATACACATAAAGGAATTGATCTATATGTGGAACAATCTTCACTGAAAATGAACTGGAAACTGGCAAGACTCCTGTACAAGTAAGAATTTAAGAAGATACATATGCAATTGAGTAGGAAGGGAAGAAAAGCAATTGAGTCAAAACCTGCGCCCCTGGGAAAGGGACTCAGAGGACAAGGAAGATTATAGAAGTAGATACCCGCCCTGGGGAGTGAGTGACTGAAGCCACAGACAGGGTGTCCCATTGCTGGAGTCTCACACAGAATAGACAAGTCTCCTTGGCTGGATGGAATATGTTTGGATGAGATAGAATGTCTGGAAAATCTTGCAGTACACTTATGAGGGGTCTGTACATTTTAAATAGCCCCAAGGCAGGAGGCAGAGTTGTCTGCTGTTGTGGCTGTGGGTTTCCCACAGCCAAGCACTGTATGGTGAACACCACAGTGAAAGTCAAGTAAATGCTCTGACCTCACTCTCTCCATGGCACAGCACAGCTCTAGATCTGGAGCAGACCAGCCTGGAGGAAGGACACCATGAGGGGATGCAGAAGTTACCTAGTCCTGGGGCATAGCCCAGGGAGGGTGGCCCAAGCCTAGAATGCATTCCTCAAGCCATGTTCCCAAAGCTTCCTAAGCCCTGACAGTGACACCTCCACCAAAGCTAATCCCCCATCATGTGCTTAGAGTCCATGTGGGTCCTGCCACCCCTGTGAAATGACTCCACAACACTGAGAGGTTAATGGAGGCAGCAGAGGAAGGGACAGTGATCAGCTGTGAGAAACAAACAGAGCTCACACCCAAGGCTGCACCTGATCAGAGCCACAACTGCCTACACAGGCAGCACTTGAAGTTCACTTGCTTCAGCTCCCCTCTTCTTCTGGGGCAAAGAACCTGGTTTGGGGAGGGAAAAAAATATACACTTAAAGAGAATAGAGCCACTTTGAACCCAATCCTCAGGGCTTCTGTTCCAGCAACTTGGGGTCATATCCTACACTTGACACTGAGGTATGAGGAAATCCTACCTCATACTCAGTGCCAGCTTTAGCTCCTCCATCTCCAGTCTCATTCCTACCAAGGTGATACCTACCAGCACACCCTGAGGAAAGATGTGAGTGTCATCCACTTCACACCAGCACTCCTACCAAAGGCATTAGATACACCCAGTTTGCGTAGGGAGGTTCTCACATTAAAAAAATATCGCTTTAAGATTGTAATAGGCAATTGTTTCAGTTAAATTCAATGAGCCAGAGAATATTAAGTAAAATAAAAGTTCAGAGGAACTATTCTTAATGGAAAGAACAAGAGAATATTCTGGAAAAACAAATAAACAGAAGTAAGTTATCAGATAAAGAACTCAAAATGTTGGTACTAAAAATATTAACTGAATTAGAAAAAATATTTGATCTTAACTACTGAACATTTTAATAAGGAACTAGAAAGTATAAAAAAGACCCAATCAAAAATAAATAATTCAATAGAAAAAACACAAAGCATGCTAGAAGTGATGAGTAGCAGACTAAGTGACAGAGAAGAATAAGTTATCTAGAAGATAAAATAATAAAATCATCCAAATAGAACATGAAAAATAAAATAAATTTTATAAAATAAAAGCAACTGAAGAGATTTCTGATCCAAGTAAACAACATAAGAAATGAAAGAGGGGTAATACTAACTGATATCACAGAGCTACAAAAGAAAAAAGAAATCACAAGAATATTGTGAATAGTTATATGTCAACCAGCTGGACAACTTAGAGGAAATGAACAAAATTTTAGAAAGATACAAACCACCAAGATAGAATCAAGAAAAAAGAGACTTCTTGAATAGACTGATCACTCGTACTGAAAATAAATTTGTCAATGTAACTTAAAAAAAAAAAAAAAAGAGCAAATAAAGCTACAGGATTGGATGGTTTTACATGGGAACTCTATTAAACATGTACAGAACTAAACCTATCCTTCTCAATCTGTTTCCAAGATGGAAGAAGATGGAATGCTCCAAAATTCATCTTATGAGACTGCAACTATCATGATACCAAAATCAGACAATAATTATAAAAAAAAAGAGAAACGTATACGCCAATATCTTTGATGAATATACATATAAAATGCCCAACAAAATATCAGCAAACTGAATCCAAAAAAATACAAAAAGGATCATAAGCTATGGATCAAGTCATATTTATTCTAAGGACACAAGAATGATTTAACATTTGCAAATCAAACATGATACACCATATTAACAAAAGGAAGGAGTAAAATTAATAATTATCTCGATAGATGCAGAAAAAAACATTTGAAAACCTACAACCTACATTCATGTTTAAAACTGACATAAATCTGGGTATACTGGGAACATATAACAACATAATAAATGTCACTTATGACAAACCTACAGCTAACATATTTAATGGTGAAACATTGAAAGTTTTTGTCTAAATTCAGAAATAAATCAAGGATGCTCACTGTTGCCACTTCTATGTAACATAGTATTGGAAGCCCTAGCCATAGCAATGAGACAAGAAAAAGAAATAAAATGCATCCAAATTGGGGAAAAAAAAAAAAAAAAGAGGTAAAACAGTCATTATTTGCAGATGATATAGTATTTCATTCAGAAAACCCTACAGTCTCCACCAAAAAAACCTACTACAACTAATAAATAAATTTAGTAAAGTTGCAGGATACAAGATTAAAATACAGAAATCTTGTTTTTCTGTATGTTAATAACGAACTATCAGAAATAAAAAGTAAAAATTAATCCTGTTTAAAATCACATCAGTAAATGAATACATAAAACATCTGGGAATAAATGTAACCAAGGAGGTGAAAAATCTATTTTATGACAATTATAAAACATCAATGAAAGAAATTGAATATGATACAACTGAATGAAATGATATCTCTACCTCTTTCATTGGAATAATTAATATTGTTAAAGTAGCCATGCAATCAAAAACATCTCCATATACAATGATAGCTTTAATAGAATACCAACGACATTTTTCACAGAGCTAGAAAAACATCTTAAAATTTACATGGAACTACAAAAGATTCTTATTTGACAAAACAATCTTGAGAAAAAAGCAAAAAGCGGGAATTTTCATGACCCCATACCTCAGACTATATTACAATGTAAGAGTAGTCAAAAAAGCAACGTGCTGGCACATAAAACAGATACATAGATCAATGGAACAAAACGGAGAGCCCAGAAATAAACCCATGCACCTATAATCTATTAATCTATGATGAAAGAGGCAAGAATATGCAATGCAGGAAAGATATTCTCTGAAATAAATGGTGTCTGGAAAGTGACAGCTACATGTGAAACAATGAGACTAGAGCATTTCCTCTCACCATATACAAAAATAAACTCAAAATAGATTGAAGACCTAAATACAGGACCTGAAACCTTAAAACTTCTAGAAGATAACATAGGCAGAACACTTGTTGACATAAATCTTAGTAATAATTTTTGGATCTGTTTCCTAAGACAAACAAATAAAAGCAAAAAGAAACAAGTAAGACCTAATTTAAGAAACTAATGGGACCTAATTTAACCTAAAAGATTTTGTACAATAAAGGAAAACTTTTGACAAAACAAAAAGACAACCTACTGAATGGGAGAAAATGCATGCAAATAAACATAACCAGTAAGGGATTCATATCCAAAATATGTAAGCAATTCATACAAATCAGTATATTAAAAAAAAAAAAAAGTAATTAAAAAGTGGGAAGAGTACTGGAGTGGGTGGTCATTTCCTTGTCCAGGGGATATTCCCAACCCAGGGATTGAACCCAGGTCTCCCACACTGCAGGCAGACGCTTTACTATCTGAGCCACCAGGGAAGCCCACTAAAAAGTGGGAAGAAGACCTGTATAGGCCTCTCCTTGAGTGTTGGCCCACCCTCATGCCTTGAAGGTGTACTATCCTTTGTTTACCAAATAAAACTCTGAGTTGCAACCAAGGTGTAACACTGGTCTGCCTTTTCAACTCTTCCTTGTGGTGAGACTGGACTGAGGATATGACACCCTCTCCTGACATATCTGGTGCCATGACCCAGATGTAACCTGGATGTAGCCACCTCAGCTGGGCCCAGTGAGGCGGAAGCCCATCAGAGCTGAAGCCCAATATGGTGAAAGTTCACTCAGTGAAAGCTGAGCACAACAGAAACCCAACACAGCAGAAGTGATGGGAAGTTGATTGCAGTGGGACCTGGCACAGCAAAAACTAAGGTGGCAGAAAGCTCATGTAGCACAGTCTCAGATTCCAGAAGACCTCTGGTTAAGGTAGGAGGTCCTCGCCTCTGGCTGGAAGGCACATATGGCTAACAAAACCTTAATTCCTTTACAATCTCTCCTTTGTGTCTGCTCATACTCCCTGTGAACAGGCAAGCAGCTGTGATGTAATTGAGGGATTCTGTCAGGAGCTACTCCCTGGCATGTCCTGAAACCTCCACCATCCATTGTACCCAGAAGCCATTGCCCAGTGGGTGAGGGTTCTTTTGTCTTTAGTCTTCCTTGTGCTGAAGATCAGGGAAATGAAAGCTGTGTGGGCACAGGTCAAGCGTTTAGCCACTTTCCTGGAAGGCTATTCCTCAGGAATAATAAGGGGATATTAATAGTAAGGGGATTCCTCAGCACATTCTTCTCACTTCCTTCTCCTCTTGTCCTCCAGGTCTTCCCTTTTTCTATGCCACTCTCTGCAAAGTATTGGGAGGGTTATTAGTTTTTCTATTTCCAGAAGTTGTGCTCTTTGCATGAGCCTTGTTTGGGCCCACAGTGTTGCCTCTGCAACTTTCTGGTGGGACAATCAGAAAATGGCTGGCCTTTGGGAGGGAAAAACTGTTTAATACCCTCAAGAGATTCAGGCCTTCATCTCCCATGTTTCCTAAGACATGTGTAACAACAGCACTTCTTAGTGCACCTGCTAGGGTGGGCGGCAGACACACAATACCTGCTAAAAGTCCACCTGTCGGTGGCATCCCTTCATGGGCAATTGGACTTCCAGGGACAATGTTTGCCACTTTGGGAGTTAGCCTGTGGGCCATTTCAGCCCAAACTCTTACCACTCTTCTCCTAAAGTTGTGAATATACCCCCAGATCAAATCTCCATTCCATGTTATTGAACATCTACCCACTTCTTTATCATTAATTCTGTTATACCTAGAGTGGGTCAACCTGCCTCAACCTACCCAAGGACCCAATTCCCAGGAGTCTGCCCAGTCTCGACTTGCCTGAAGATTCAATCTCCAGGAGGTTGACCTGCTTCCACCTGCCTGGGGATCTGCACCTTGACCTAGGGATGCCTAGCTCTCAGATTGCAACAGTACTGGCTAGGATAAGGTTCAGAAGACTCACCCTAAGGAAGTCCACCCATGGAAACAGAAGGAAACCTATTAGTTATGGTGCTGTGGTGCTGTGCTTGGGTCTCAGCAATAACTCAGGAGCCCAGTGAGAATCCCACTGCCTTTCTGGAAAGGCTAAAAGAGGCCCTACTAAAGTTTCCCAATCTAGATTTAGACTCTTGCAATGGAAATGTGATTTTAAAGGACAAATTGTTGTCCCAGTTTGCATCATACATAAGGATAACGTTGCAACAGCTATAGCATCAAGACTCTGCTTCCTCTTTAGATGAAATGGTCCAGACAGCCACTAATATCTTTAATACCAGAGAACAGGAGAAGGAGGCCAAGGCCCAAGAAAGGGAGAGAAGGAAAGAGTCAAGGCATGCCCAGATGCTGGCCACCTTCCAGGGAAGCCCTGTGGCAAACCTCAAGGACAAGGCATGAGACAAATGCCTAATCTGTAGACAGGTGGGACACTGGGCCAGAAAGTGTCCATACCATGGCAAGCCTCCTAAAACTGCTTGCTACAAATGCCATCAACTGGGATATTAGGTAGCACTCTGCCCTGGGGACCCAAGAGCCTCAAGGTCAAGTGCCAAGCCTTCCTTCACGATGGTTTAACAGGACTGAAGTGGCCCACTCCAGCCAGTTCACCTATAACAGTTAACCATCATGGGACTGGAGCCAAATGTGCAACTGGATGTGGCAGGTAGGTCCAAAAATTTCTTGGTTGACACTGGGGCTACCTACTCTCTCCTGACCTCCTGCTCTGGAGCCATCTCCCCCCAACATGTACCATTTTGGGTGCTACAGGAAAACAATTACAAAAATATTCACCCAATCACTTCTCTGTTGCTGAGATGGACAGATATTTTCCCATCAGTTTCTGATGGTCCCTGAATGTCCAAATCCCTCACTGAGAAGAGATATACTCACCAATCTCATTGACATGGGGACCTCAAAAGGAGGCAGAGGCAACACTAAAACAAGCCTTAACCCAAGCACCCACCTGAGGTTGCAGACCCAGAAAAAGCATTACAGTATACAGCCATGAAAAGGAAGGGGTAGCCCTGGGAGTGTTAACTCAAAGGTTGGGACCTGAGCCCGTCAGTAACTCACTTATCGAAGAGGCTCAACCCGACTGCCTGAGGCTGGCCTCCCTGAGGCTGGCCTCCCTGCCTTTGAAAGCTTGCAGCCCTAATAGAAGATACTTTAAAACTCTCTTGCTATTTTTATTTATTTATTTATTTATTTTTACCAGCGACCAAGTGAAAAAACTAAATGAGAGTGGCCATTTATGGATATCCAATCAAAGAATCCTCATGCATTACCAGGTAATGCTGATGGAAAATCCAGGACTATTTCCTTTTTTGAGGTTCTTAACCCAGCTACCCTCATGGCTAACCCTGAGAAATCTCTCCCCTTTCACTCTTGCCTAGAAACTTTGGACCACTGGACAAAATCCTGAAAGGGATTGTAGAGAAGACCCTTTGACCAATCCTGAGGAAATCTGGTACACCAATGGAAGCAACTTTGTCTTAGATAGAAAAAGGAGGCAGGATTTGAAGTAGTCTCCAGTTTTGAGACCATAGAGACTAAACCTTTAGCTTCAGGTACTTCAGTCCAATTGACTGAGCTCATAGCTCTGACTCAAGCTTTAGAGCTGGGAAAGGAAAGAGCAGCCATTTACATTGACTCCGTGTGCCTTTCAGGTGCTACATGCATATGCTGCTATTTGGAAATAAAGAGGCCACTTGACCACCCAAGGGTCCCCAATAAAGTATGGTGATCAAATCCTTAGGCTCTTGGAGGCAGTCCATCTGCCTGCTGAGGTTGCAGTCTCCCACTGTAGAGAAGACTGGAAAACAGAGTACAGAATTGGCTCAAGGGAACCAGGCGGCAGCAGCTAAGAGAGCAGCATTACAAAACAGTGACCTAATAGGGGTTTCCACCATAGTGCTGCTAACTAATTTGCCAGGAACTCCTTGATATACTGAAGGTGAGAATCTTAAAGCTAAGAGTGAGGGCTTTCAACAAGATCTTGTGAGGTGTTTCCAAAAAGAGGGGCTCCTCTTTCTGCTGAAGAACCTCCATTGAGAGTTGGTTAACTCCTCACATGCCACCACTCATCTATGGGACAAGGCCCGCCAAACATTACTAGAAAGTTCCTTCAGAGGAGCAAGCCTCTAAATGACTATAAGTGATGTGGTCTCCCTATGTCTTACTTGCCAATTAAACAACCCCCAAAGAACTCAAAGACCCCAGCTGGCCCAGCCAATCCAATGTCATGGGACCTACCCAGGAAAGGGCTGGCAGATGGACTTTACCCAGATGCCAGTTTCTCAAGGATATAAATACCTAATTGTCATGATAGATACCTTCACAGGATGGATTTCACCTGAGGAGGTGGTGAAAAAGCAGCACCATGAAATTATTCCAAGATTTGGCCTGCCTAGGTCACTACAAAAAGACAATGGAACATCACTTACTTTTAAAACCATCCAAGGGCCCTCTAGGGAGAAGGCAATGGCAACCCACTCCGGTACTCTTGCCTGGAAAATCCCATGGACAGATGAGCCTGGTAGGCTGCAGTCCACGGGGTCGCTAAGAGTTGGACACGATTGAAGTGACTTAGCAGCAGCAGCAGCAGCAAGGGCTCTCTAAGGCATTGTGAAGTGAAGTTGCTCAGTCATGTGTGACTCTTTGCAATTCCGTGGATGGCAACTTAGCAGGCTCCTCTATCTATGGAATTTTCCACTGGAGTGGCTTGCCGTTTCCTTCTCCAGGGGATCTTCCCAACCTGGGAGTCAAAGGCTCCCACGTGGCAGGCAGACGCTCTACCCTTGAGCCCCCGGGGAAGCCCCTCTAAGGCATTGGGCGTTACCTCCATTGTGCCTGGCGGTCTCAGTCTTCAGGAAAAGTAGAGAGAGCCAATCAATTCTTAAAATCAGTGACAAAGAAGATAATTCAGGTGACCTTTCTCAGATTAAAGGAGGCTTTACCAATAGCTTCCCTCTGCACCCATGTTGCCCCTAAGGAACAGATTGATCTTAGCCCTTCTGAGACACTATATGGGATAACTTTTTTTTTTTAATGTCAATGACCTTTTCAAGGATCCAGAGACTCAGACCCTCTGGTCTTATGCCATGGTCTTATGCCGTGGTCATTGGGCAATTCCAACAAAAAAATATGTTTATGAGATGTCAACCAAGGACCCAAAAGATTCCGAAGGGCCACCACTATATGCCCCAGGGATTCAAGTCTTAATTAAGGTCTGGAAAGATGGGTCCCCAAAGGCTGAACTCCAGTTCACATGGAAGAAAAGAGAAGAGGACACTCAATACACCTGTGACCTCCTGGGAGCTCTCCAATACCTATTCAGAACTATCAATAAGCAACATTCTAATGAATACCCCAAAAATTAAGTTTTTGGGTATAAGCTTTCTTGGGATAACTCTTGAGTTAACTCTGGGCTATGTTCTTTCTCTCTTTGTTTGTCTTAGCCAAGGAAACTCACTCACCCTTAGACAGATAGCTCTATAGGGACTCTGAGGCTTGAGACTAGCAAGAGATGGAGACCGCATGCTCCTCAATGTCTCAGCTCAGCAAGAAGTAGCCGGAGAGATCTCAATGTCCCTATTCCCAATGAATTGGGCCTCCCATCCCTTAAGGGGAAAATGTTAGGTAATTATAATAGAAAAAGGAGTCCAAACTGGTGGCAGCTAAAAAGACAAAGAAAGGGGAAAAGCCCATGAAAAGGGAACAAAGGGAAAATCCTCTGACCTGGACTGGGAACCTCAGGTGAAGAAAACACACCCCTGTCCTGACTGATGATGTGTGCTAGCCCTAATCTGCATAGGGCAGTCTCAGAGGGAGGAGACAAAAAGTGTAAAAGGAGGGAGTCAAGACAGGTTGAAGCCTCTCCTTCAGGGTCAGCCCCCCAAAATGCCTTGTGGCTGTACTATCCTTCATTTACGAAGTGAAACTCTGAACTATAAAAAAAAAGACCTGAATAGATATTTTTTCCACAGAAGACATTCAGATGGCTAACAGGCACATGAAAAAAAAAAAAATCTCTAAATTGTTAATTATATTAGAGGAGTTCAAATCAAAGCCAAGGAACTACCATCTCACACCTGTCAGAATGACTGTCATCAAAAAATCTACAGGAAACAAACGTTGGAGAGGATGTGGAGAAAAGCCCACCAGATTCCGCTGTCCACTCATGCATTGCAGGAGGATTCTTTACCACTGAGTCACCAGGGAAGCCCTCAAAATAGTTTGTCTGAGTTTACTTGTAATTATACCTTGTTGGTATGGAACTTTAAAAGCTAATCCCTTCAGAGATAGAATCATCTTTGATTACCCTTTTGCTAGGGACTGGGAAACTCACCATAGATACAGGCTTTTCCACCCTTTACGATGAACTTTATTTCTAAGAGAAAAACAAGAGAAAGAGGAACAGCAGAGAGACGGAGAGAGAGGGCTCACTGAGTCATTAAATGTTTTCAGAAGTGACAATGAACAGATGTTTCTAACAGACTATGGGCTCTCATAATAGAATATGTGTTTTTCAGACTAATCCTTTAACTTTTCAGTCTGTCACTTAGCAATCTTAGCGTTCTGCTTTTCCCAGTTTGGGAAGCCTTTATTTCTCTTGGCTTGTTTTGACAATTTTCAGAGTCTAAGATTTGGAACCATAGAACATTAATTAAATCAACCATTTACTATGTGCTAATTTTGAAGAAGTCTTCTCTCAGAAGCTCAGTGTTTTCATCTTTGAATTACAAATAATTATGAAACTCGGCTCAGATAACTAAATAGTAATATACAAGAGTGCTTTGTGAATGCTATTTAAATATAATAATAATAGTTACTATAAATATGGTAATAGTGGCAGTAACAATAGTGATAGTGATAATGAGGTTCTGTATTCCAACAACCTTGAATTTATGTCCCAAATTTATAATTTATTTGCTATACAAATTTGCTTAATTGATTTCAGCCACAGTTTTGTCTTCTATAAAATAGGAAAATTAAATAGATAACTAATAAAAACGTACTGTATAGCACACGAACTCTACTCAATACTCTTCAATGTCCTATATGGGAAAGAATCTTAAAAAGTGTGAATATATATAAAACTGATTAACTTTGCTCTAAAACTGAATTTAATGCATTGTTAATCATCTATACTTCAATAAAAGTTAATTAAAAATAAAGGATACTACTCTTACAAAGAAAGTGAAAAATTACTGCTCTATGAAAAAATAAAATGTGGAAATTAGTTCTAGTCACATTGTTATGAGTGTTACATGATATATTGCATATAAATTATTCAGTATAATGTCTGGCATATAGTAATTATGACACAAGTAAGTTTTAGTTATTACTCTTATTAATTACAATTTGTTGAGTACTTGTAGCCATGAAATTAAAAGATGCTTACTCCTTGGAAAAAAAGTTATGACCAACCTAGATAGCATATTGAAAAGCAGAGACATTACTTTGCCACCAAAGTCCGTCTAGTCAAGGCTACGGTTTTTCCAGTGGTCATGTATGGATGTGAGAGTTGGACTGTGAAGAAAGCTGAGCACCGAAGAATTGATGCTTTTGAACTGTGGTGTTGGAGAAGACTCTTGAGAGTCCCTTGGACTGCAAGTAGATCCAACCAGTCCATCCTAGGGGAGATCAGTCCTGAGTGTTCATTGGAAGAACTGATGCTAAAGCTGAAACTCCAATACTTTGGCCACCTCATGCGAAGAGTTGACACATTGGAAAAGACTCTGATGCTGGGAGGGATCGGGGGCAGGAGGAGAAGGGGATGGCAGAGGATGAGATGGCTGGAGGGCATCACCGACTCAATGGACATGAGTTTGAGTGAACTCTGGGAGTTGATGATGGACAGGGAGGCCTAGCGTGCTGTGATTCATGGGGTGGCAAAGAGTTGGACATGACTGAGTGACTGAACTGAACTGAACTGAACTGTGACATACTAAGTATTTACAAATGTTGATCGATCTCCATAATAATATTGAAAGGAAACATTATTATCTACAATTAGTAAATTTAGCAGCAAATTATAAAAGTAGTTGACTCAAGATGGTTTTATTTATTTTTTAATTTTTATTTTTACTTTATTTTACTTCACAATACTGTATTGGTTTTGCCATACATTGACATGAATCCACCACGGGTGTACATGAGTTCCTAAACATGAACCCCCCTCCCACCTCCCACCCCATATTATCTCTTTGGATCATCCCCGTGCACCAGCCCCAAGCATGCTGTATCCTGCAACGAACATAGACTGGCAATTTGTTTCTTACATGATAGTATACATGTTTCAATGCCATTCTCCCAAATCATCCCACCCTCTCCCTCTCCCTCAGAGTCCAAAATTCCACTTTATACATCTGTGTCTCTTTTGCTGTCTTGCATAGAGAGTCATCATTACCATCTTTCTAAATTCCATATATATGTGTAAGTATACTATATTGGTGTTTTCCTTTCTGGCTTACCTCACTCTGTATAATCGGCTCCAGTTTCATTCATCTCATTAGAACTGATTCAAATGTATTCTTTTTAATGGCTGAGTAATACTCCATTGTGTATATGTACCACTGCTTTCTTATCCATTCATCTGCTGATGGACATCTAGGTTGTTTCCATGTCCTGGCTATTATAAACAGTGCTGCGATGAACACTGGGGTACATGTGTCTCTTTCTATTCTGGTTTCCTCGGTGTGTATGCCCAGCAGTGGGATTGCTGGGTCATAAGGCAGGTTTGTTTGCAGTTTTTTAAGGAATGTCTACACTGTTCTCCATAGTGGCTGTGCTAGTTTGCATTCCCACCAACAGTGTAAGAGGGTTCCCTTTTCTCCACACCCTCTCCAGCATTTATTGCTTGCAGACTTTTGGATTGCAGCCATTCTGATTGGTGTGAAGTGGTACCTCATTGTGGTCTTGATTTGCATTTCTCTAATAATGAGTGATGTTGAGCATCTTTTCATGTGTTTGTTAGCCATCCATATGTCTTCTTTGGAGAAATATCTATTTAATTCTTTGGCCCATTTTTTGATTGGGTCATTTATTTTTCTGGACTTGAGCTGCATAAGTTGCTTGTACATTTTTGAGATTAGTTGTTTGTCAGTTGCTTCATTTGCTATTATTTTCTGACATTCTGAAGGCTGTCTTTTCACCTTTCTTATATTTTCCTTTGTTGTGCAGAAGCTTTTAATTTTAATTAAGTCCCATTTGTTTATTTTTGCTTTCATTTCCAGAATTCTGGGAAGGTGGATCATAGAGGATCCTGCTGTGATTTATGTTAGAGAGTGTTTTGCCTATGTTCTCCTCTAGGAGCTTGCATTCCTATACACTAATAAGTGAGAAAGTAGAAAAAGAAATTAAGGAAACAATTCCATTCACCATTGCAACGAAAAGAATAAAATACTTAGGAATACATCTACCTAAAGAAACTAAAGACCTATATATAGAAAACTATAAAACACTGATGAAAGAAATCAAAGAGGGCACTAATAGATGGAGAAATATACCATGTTCATGGATTGGAAGAATCAATATAGTGAAAACGAGTATACTAACCAAAGCAATCTATAGGTTCAATGCAATCCCTATCAAGCTACCAACGGTATTTTTCACAGAACTAGAACAAATAATTTCAAGATTTGTCTGGAAATACAAAAAACCTTGAATAGCCAAAGCAATCTTGAGAAAGAAGAATGGAACTGGAGGAATCAACTAGCCTGACTTCAGTCTCTACTATAAAGCCACAGTCATCAAGACAGTATGGTACTGGCACAAAGATAGAAATATAGATCAATGGAACAAAATAGAAAGTCCAGAGATAAATCCACACACATATGGACAACTTATCTTTGACAAAGGAGGCAAGAATATACAATGGAGTAAAGACAATCTCTTTAACAAGTGGTGCTGGGAAAACTGGTCAACCACTTGTAAAAGAATGAAACTAGATCACTTTCTAACACCACACACAAAAATAAACTCAAAATGGATTAAAGATCTAAATGTAAGACCAGAAACTATAAAACTCCTAGAGGAGAACATAGGCAAAACACTCGCAAGATAGTTTTAAAGTTTGAATTCAAGTGTCTGACTCTAAAGCTCAAGAATTTTAAAAAGTATATAAAAGTATAAAATATATTTATTAAAATTTATTCTTAAATATCATAGATATTTATAATTTCAATTTAAAAGATTATATTTTAATGTGTAAAGTCCAGAAGAAATGATTCCTTTTCATAATTTTATTATGTAGTTTAATACTAATTGAAATTTTGAGGTTTCATGTACTTTTCCAAATTTTAAGAAGATCATTATGATACAATAACATGCAGCATGATATTTTGACAATAATTTCCTCTAGTTATTTATTTATCAAATATCTTATTTATTTTCCTTTTTTTAAAGTAAAACAGCAGTTGAATTTAGTATAGAATAACACATTTTAGTTACACTCATGTATTTTTTTTTTTTTTTTTTGTTAATACCTTAGGGAAAGGAACCTCAGTTATGTTTTCCAGGAGAACTCAAAGAAAATACTTGTTGGTATTGGCCATTGTGAATATTCAATTTGTATCGGAGGGATGATTGGAATACCATGTTTCTTTTTGTCCAAAAGAGACTGGCTGTAGAGTACTTTGCAAGAAAGCATATCAATTTACTCAACTCATTATGCTAAATATGGAGGTGTACATATTTTCAGTAATAATTTGCTAAGTCTTTATTTTTGAGACTATTCATTCTTGAATTGTTTCCTGATATTTTCTTGTGGTTATCCACAGAGGATGTAAATACCCCACCTGTTTAACACAGACATTGGAAAAATCTTCTTCCTAAAATCTTTGCTCTTCATATTTTCTAATACAGTGGCTTTAAACAAGGGTTATTTTCACTCCATGAAACATCTAATGAGGTCTGCAGACATTTTTTATTATTCCATTTTGGAGAGGTGTGCTGCTGGAATCTGGAGGGTAGAGGCCAGGAACGATGGCAATCATCTTACAGGGCACAGAAAACCTTCACAACAAAGAATATCCCCAAACGTCTTTTGTGCCAGTGTTGAAAATATTAATCTAAGGTTATCATGTAATCAAATTTATGATTAGTGAAAAAATAAAAAGTTTTACTTTTTCCTGATATCACATTTCAGAATGCTATTGAGACTAGGTATGCATATAATTCTGTACATTCTACTCAACTAGGGCTATATATTATTTATAATCCCTCCAGCATATTACTCATCATTTCTCCAGCAGAATTATTCTAAAATTCCTTAAGTTCAAGTTGACATTTGAGGCCTATTTTATTTCTACTTTTCCATGAAATGTTCATTAGTTTAAAATTACCTTTATCATAGATTTTCTCTGTGCTAACTAATTAATGAGATAGACTCCAGTGTCTGGTGCATAGTATTCATTTAAACAGCTCTTTTTCCCTCCCTTCCTTTTTTTTGCCTCTTCTCTTCTGATTTCCTTATTTACTTTACTAACATGTAAACATTTAGTTGTATACAGTTTTGCTATCTTTATTCAATTATTTGATTTTTTGGAGGACGTGTCTCATTTATTCCTTGAGAATGTGAATATTTGCATTGCATCATTTCCCCCTACTGTCAAGCATCATTAAGCACTAACTAGTGCTTGATTGTGGAGAAGGCAATGGCACCCCACTCCAATACTCTTGCCTGGAAAATCCCATGGACAGAGGAGCCTGGTGGGCTGCAGTCCATGGGGTCGCTAAGAGTTGGACATGACTGAGCGACTTCACTTTCACTTTTCACTTTCATGCATTGGAGAAGGAAATGGCAACCCACTCCAGTGTTCTTGCTTGGAGAATCCCAGGGACCAGGGAGCCTGGTGGGCTGCCATCTATGGGGTTGCACAGAGTCGGACACGACTGAATCGACTTAGCAGCAGCAGCAGCAGCAGTGCTTGATTGAATAAGTGAAGAAAGGAATATATGAAAAATGCACAAGGACCAACATTTTCATATCTATAGTACCCAAGTAGTAGCAAAGTATTAGTTCATAACTTTATCATATATTATTTTCAACATTCTAAGACTTCTACAATTTCAGTTTTTTAAAAACTAATATTTTTATTTACTTTCTCCTTAGCTCTGCTTTTGGTGAATTTAAAGATATATTTTAAAATGTACAACACCTATGCTTGAGATGTGTGTTTTTTCATTTCATGTATCATATTTTTTAAAAGCTGTCTTAGTCAAGTAGAGAAAAGCATCTATTTAGGTCTCTGCAATTTACTAAAACAATATAATTTGCCAGCTATACCTTTCTTTGATAATAAGCCTGTTCAGCACGAGGAAAGAGCAAGCATTTTGAGTAGGGACATAGTGGAGAAAACAATGTCTTGCTATCTCAGGAAATTTTAAAGTGTGTCTTTTTGGTCCTTACAGAAAGTGTGGATTATGGACCAGTGTTTGTGCAAGAACCAGATGATGTAATTTTCCCGACTGATTCTGATGAAAAGAAAGTAGCACTGAATTGTGAAGCTCGTGGCAACCCAGTTCCCAATTACAGGTAGAAATTCACTATTAATCATTTTTCTTTTGTTAAAAATTCCTTTCAGTGAGATTCTGATACATCCAGGGAGTATTATGTCTCAAGTAATTTTTATATGTTTGTTTTCTGTTTTTTTCCCCTAAGATGGCTTCGAAATGGAACGGAAATAGATTTGGAAAGTGATTATCGCTACAGTTTAATAGACGGGGCCTTTATTATAAGCAATCCAAGTGAAGCAAAGGATTCTGGTCATTATCAGTGTTTGGCAGCCAACACATTTGGAACTATTCTTAGTAGAGAAGTCATACTTCAGTTTGCCTGTGAGTAAAATATTGCTCTTTCCACATATACATGTATAGTGTGTGTGTGTGTATATATATATACAGCTTTGAAGTTTATTTAGGCAAGAGCTTATGACTTCAAATTTTAAAATAATAGTATAAATTAGTCATGCTTAGAACTATGCAAACAATGTGCTTCTTCCTGACATATTTTCAAATTCCCTGAAATATGTGCCCTCTTCACAAAAATAGTAGTTTGGGAGGCTAAAAATTAAGTTCATAAAAGAAGATTAAGTCTTAGAATTCAAATATCTTTTGAAATCTAGTAAGAAATAGGTTTTTAATTAGTTTTATCTGCTTTTAAAATATTTATTTACATGATATTATTCTTCTACTGTCTATTATAGTCACTGTTGGCTATAGATTCTTCTGGACATAAGATAGAATATTCTAAAATTTTTCCTTCTAGTCAAAAAACCTCTGAAATGCTATTTCAGATTCTGACTATAACTTCCCTGCCAAGTGTCCCAGTTTCTTTTTTAATCAGAAAAAGATACCTCATGTATTCATTCATATGTCTATACTATATAGATTTTCTAAAATATGTCATATATCTAATTAACTAAATGCATCGATTTCTTGAAACTCTCAAAATTATTTTACTTATTATGAGTCTTACACAAACTTGAGGATAGATTACTGGGTGAAAAAAACTTTTGTAACATATTTTAGTGAGTAATCCTAATTGAATTTAAATTCTTGAGGATTATAATCACTGAGAAATAGATAGGAGGGCCAGGGATCTTTGTGTTAATAATTTAAATGTAACTATAATGGCTATGTAATTTATCACAAAATGATTTTTAAGTTAGAACTGCACCCTGAAGAATAAAATAATTAATTTTTCTCTTTGTAATCTTCTTCACATATTATGTCTAATTAACCCAGAACCCAGACACCCTGTTAAAGAAATGTGAAGGAGCAAAGGGAAGGAAAAAAATGATAATGGATCCAGTTTGGAGAAAATCGAGCTAGGTACTAGAAAAATAAAAACATTATCTTTTAAAGTAGAATTGGCTAAAGAGTTCAGACTGCTACTTTATATACACCAAATATACCAAGACAGTAGACTAACTATACTCCTTTTTTTTTTTAAAATATTACACAGTGCATCACAGAAATCTAATATTTCTCAATATATAGATTTAAAAGTATTCTTTTTCTTGTTCAGTTTCTCAGTCATGTCATACTCTTTGTGACTCCATGGACTGCACCACACCAGGCCTATCTGTCCATCACCAACACCTGGTGCTTGCTCAAGCTCATATCCATTGAGTCGGTGATGCATCCAACCATCTTATCCTCTGTCATCCCCTTCTTCTCCTGCCTTCAATCTTTCCCAGCATCAGGGTCTTTTCAAATGAGTCATCTCTTTGCATCACATGGCCAGAGTATTGGAGTTTCAGCTTCAGGTTCAGTCCTTCCAATGAATATTCAGGACTGATTTTTTAGGATGGACTGGTTGGATCTCCTTGCAGTCTAAGGGACTCTCAAGAGTCTTCTCCAACAACACAGCTCAAAAGCATCAATTCTTCTGCACTCAAGTTTTTTATGGTCCAATTTTCAAATCCATATATGACCACTGGAAAAATCATAGCTTTGACCAGACGAACCTTTGTCAGGAAAGTAATGTCTCTGCTTTTTAATATGCTGTCTAAGCTTTCAGAGCTTTACTTGCAAGGAGCAAGTGTCCTTTATTTCAAGGCTGTAGTCACATCTGCAATGATTATGGAGTCCAAGAAAATAAAGTCTGTCACTGTTTCAATTGTTTCCCCAACTATTTGCCATGAAGCAAATAGGAAAAGGAGTACATCAAGGCTGCATATTGTCACACTGCTTATTTAACTATATGCAGAGTACATCATGAGAAACACTGGGCTGGAGGAAGCACAGGCTAGAATCAAGTTTGCTGGGAGAAATATCAATAACCTCAGATAGGCTGATGACACCACCCTTATGGCAGAAAGTGAAGAGGAACTAAGCCTCTTGATGAAAGTGAAAGAGGAGAGTGAAAAAGTTGGCTTGAAGCTCAACATTCAGAAAACTAACATGGCATCCGTTCCCATCACTTCATGGCAAATAGATTGGGAAACAGTGTTCAATAGTGCAGTCTTTTCAAGGCAGGTACAGCAAATCCAGGAAACATGCAATAATATCAGTGGCTTATAACTTTTTCTTTGGTTTATATTGTCTGACACAAGTAAACCAATTCTCAGTTGCCTCTTTTTCTCTTAAATCAGCAGTGATGCAAAATATGCAATGTTTTCTACATTATTCAGACCAGAAATCTATTTGCTGGAAGACTCTAGGTGTCTGTTTGACTGTACCTTCCTAAGATATTAAAAAAAAAACAAACTAGCTACTGCTATCAAATACTCCACCCCATGCAGAGTGCATAAGTTGGCACCAGCATATACAGTTTAAGACTAGGCAAGGAAAGCGTTCTCTCAATCAGCCTACCTGCCTACCTACCTACCTTCTACCTGCCCACTTACCTATCTTACCTACTCAGCATCAAGCTGTCCTGAACTTAATTTACAACAATATTTGCTTTATTTTTATTAATAACTTAAACATATGGGTAAAATATGCAATCATTGGTAGTGTCTTGTTACTCTGCCTTTCACTATCCCTGTCCCACCTGACTTGCTGCTGTGTTTTGGAGGCTATACATATGCATGATGCTGCTGCTGCTGCTGCTAAGTCACTTCAGTCGTGTCCAACTCTTGTGCAACCCCATAGACGGCAGCCCACCAGGCTTCCCTGTCCCTGGGATCTCCAATGGCAACACTGGAGTGGGTTACCATTTCCTTCTCCAAAAGAACCCTTAAATGCCTGGTTGAAGCAGCCAGTCACTTACATATTGGCTCAAAATTGCTCCCCATCTCGATTCTGTTATGTCTGTTGATAGAATAAAAATAAAGTCTTTTAGGTTTTGTTCTATCTTTTGGCCAGGATATCTTTGGGGAAAAATGTAAGTACAGGTAATAAGGAAGATAGAACAAAGATTCAATTTGCTGTCTAGTATACATTGGTGTCCGGAGAAGGCAATGGCAACCCACTCCGGTACTCTTGCCTGGAAAATCCCATGGACAGAGGAACCTGGTAGGCTGCAGTCCGTGGGGTCGCTAAGAGTCTAATAAGACTGAGCAACTTCACTTTCACTTTTCACTTTCATGCATTGGAGAAGGAGATGGCAACTCAGTGTTCTTGTGTGGAGAATCCCAGGGGCGGGTGAGCCTGGTGGGCTGCCGTCTATGGAGTCGCACAGAGTCGGACACAACTGAAATGACTTAGCAGCAGCAGCATACATTGGTGTCTAGTATACATGGATGTCTAGTATACCTGGGTATATATACAGAGTACTAGTATACTAGCTTAAAACTCAATAGTCAAAAACCTAAGATCATGGCATCCAGTCCCATATTTCATGGCAAATAGATGGGGAAACAATGGAAACAGTGAGGAACTTTATTTTGCCGGGGGCTCCAAAATCACTGCATATGGTGAATGAGCCATGAAATAAAAGACACTTGCTCCTTGGAAGAAAAGCTATGACCAACCTAGACAGAGTATTAAAAAGCAGAGACATTATTTTGCTGACAAAGGTTCATCTAATCAAACCTATGGTTCTACCAGTAGTCATGTATGGATGTGAAAAATGGACTATACAAAAAGCTGAGCCCCAGAGAAGTGATGCTTTTGAACAGAGGTGTTGGAGAAGGCTCTTTAGAGTCCCTTGGACTGCAAGGAGATCCAACCAGTCCATCCTAAAGGAAATCAGTCCTGAGTATTCACTGAAAGGACTGACGCTGAAGCTGAAACTCCAATACTTTGGCCACCTGAAGCAAAAAGCTGACTCATTTGAAAAGACCCTGATGCTGGGAAAGATTGAAGTCAGGAGGAGAAGGCGACAATAGAGAATGAGATGGTTGGAAGGCATCACCAACTCAATGATCATGAGTTTGAGTAAGCTCCAGGTGTTGGTGATGGACAGGGCAGCCTGGCATGCTGCAGTCCACGGGGTAGCAAAGAGTCAGACAGGACTGAGCGACTGAACTGAATCAATACCTAGGTATGAACATGGGTGTGATGGGATTCTAATAGTCAGAATAGTTTTATGATTAAGGAGAGGAAATGAGGTAGGATGTCACAGAGAATGAAAAATGGGACTTCCTAAAGAAGAGAGAGTATACAAATGTAACTGCTACTGCTAAGTCAGTTCAGTTGTGTCCGACTCTGTGTGACCCCATAGACGACAGCCCACCAGGCTCCCCCTGTCCCTGGGATTCTCCAGGCAAGAACAATGGAGTGGTTTGCCATTTCCACGATTAAAAAATTGGTGTCAAATTCCCTTTGCATCATGATTTTCTATGACCAGCCTCATAGAGAGAGATGAGTTCACCTTCTGTTGTTGATAGAATGCTTAATGTCCTTTAGGGCTTAAGAACTTTAGTAACTAGAGGAACTCTGATTACTTTGTACACATTTTGGAGCTGATATTAATTCTTAATTTCATCATTTACTATTTATGAAAAAATTGAAATATGTATTATAATATAACTAATATTTCAAAACTAATATATTATGAAGTTTAGATAATTATTAAAACCATTAAATTAAATTAAATATTTAAATCTAACACAAATCTGTTAGATGTTTTAAATGTCATATAATAAGACAAAATTACAAATTATCAAAATGATTACAAACATACAAACTCAGTTTACAATGATTTAATTGTAATTGGTATAAATTTAAGGTATAAAAGCCTTAATCTTTATACCTTAATTTAATTATGTACTACACAATTATTTTATCAACTATGGTTTTCTACATTGTGTAGTACAACTGTGATGTTCTAAAATCAAATAGAATGGAGAATCATATTACCCAATCCAGGGTAGTTTCTGTTTTATCAACCAAACGAATTTTGGTTGCTCCTTTCAAAGTGAGACTGTTGACTTTTGGCCTCTTTTATAATTTAAACATTATTTTTGTTATATAAATAATACTTTAAATAACAGCTTTTGCATATGTTTTCACCTTTTGAAATATGATATACATGAATAAAATAACAAACACCAAAAAAATGATGTCATTTTCATCATAGAAGACTGGAAGGCAAAAGTAGGAAGTCAAGATACTTGGAGTAACAAGAAATTTGGCCTCAGAGTACAAAATGAAGCAGGGCAAAGGCCAATGGAGTTTTGCCAAGAAAATGCACTGGTCATACCAAACATCCTCTACCAACAACACAAGAGAAGACTCTACACATGGACATCACCAGGTTGTCATTACTGAAATCAGATTGATTATATTCTTTACAGTCGAAGATGGATAAGCTCAAGACAGTCAGCAAAAACAAAACCAGGAGCTGACTGTGGCTCAGATCATCAACTCCATGTTGCAAAATTCAGTCATAAATTGAAGAAAATGGGAAAAACCACTATACCATTTAGGTATAACCTAAATCAAATCCCTTACAATTATACAGTGGAAGTGACAGATAGATTCAACAGATTAAATCTGATAGAGTGCCTGAAGAACTATGGATGGAAGTTCGTGACATTGTACAGGAGGTGATGATCAAAACCATCCCCAAGATAAATAAAAAGGCAAAATGGTTGTCTGAGGAGGCTGAGAATAGAAGAGATGTGAAAGGCAAAGGAGAAAAGGGAAGATACTCATTTGAATGCAGAGTTCCAAAGACTAGAAAGGAGAGATAAGAAAGCCTTCCTAAGTGAACAATGCAAAGAAATAGAGGGAAAACAATAGAATGGGAAAGACTAGAGATCTCTTCAAGAAAATCAGAGATACCAAAGGAACATTTCATGCAAAGATGGGCACAATAAATGACAGAAATGGTATGGACCTAACAGAAGCAGAAAATATTAAGATACAGAAAATATCTTCATGACCCATATAACCATGATGATGTGGTCACTCACCTACAGCTAGACATCCTGGAGTATGAAGTCAAGTGGGCCTTAAGAAGCATTACTATGAATAGCTAGTGGAGGTGATGGAATTCCAGCTTAACTATTTCAAATCCTAAACAATGATGCTGTGAAAGTGCTGCATGCAATATGCTAGCAATTTTGGAAAAATCAGGTGTGGCCACAGGACTGGGAAAGGTCAGTTTTCATCCCAATCCCAAAGAAAGGCAATGCCAAAGAATGTTCAAAGTACCGTGCAATTGTATTCATCTCACAAGCTAGCAAAGTAATGCTCAAAATCCTGCAAACTTGATTTCAACGTTATGTGAACAGAGAACTTCCAGATGTTCAAGCTGGGTTTAGAAAAAGTAGAGGAACCAGAGATCAGATTGCCAACATCCATTGGATCATCGGAAAAGCAAGAGAATTCCAGGGAAAAAAATCTACTTCTGCTTTATTGACTATGCCAAAGTCTTTGACTGTGTAGATCATAATAAATTGTGAAAAATTCTTAAAGACATGGGAATATCAGACCACCTAATCTGCCTCTTGAGAAATCTGTATGCAGGTTAAGAAACAGAAGTTAGAACTGGACATGGAACAGCAGAGTGGTAAAAATTGGGAAGGGAGTATGTCAAGGCTATGTATTGTCACCCTGCTTTTTTAACTTCTATGCAGAGTATATCATATGAAATGCCACATTAGATGAAGCACAAGCTGGAGTCAAGATAACCAGGAGAAATATCAATAGCCTCAGATATGCAAAAGACATGACCCTTATGGCAGAAAGTGAAGAAGAAATAAAGAGCCTCTTGATGAAAGTAAAAGAAGAGAATGAAAAGCTGGCTTAATATTCAACATTTAAAAAATGATGATCATGGCATCTGGTCCCATCACTTCATTCATGCTGATGGGGGAAACAATGGAAACAGTGACAGACTTTATTTTTGGGGCCCCAAAATCAATGCAGATGGTGGCTGCAGCCATGAAATTAAAAGACGCTTGCTTCATGAAAGAAAAGCTATGACCAGGGAAGCATGGCTTGCTTCAGTCCATAGGGTCATCAAGAGCTGGACATGACTGAATGACTGAACTGACTGACTAAAATAATGTGATTGTAAGATTTAATTGGACAATGTTAAATAAACATTAAATGTGTCTCCCCTAATTATATTCATAGGAAAATGTCCCAATCTATATTATATAAATTAATATGTTTAAATATGTGCTTAGCTTTTCATATGTTAAAATCCCATTAATCATATCCTATTAGAATTATCTTCCTTTTACATGAAAATTGTATGCATTATATACACATATAAAAGTGAAGTAGAAGTGAAGTTGCTCAGTCATGTCCGATTCTTTACAACACCATGGACTGTAACCTGTCAGGCTCCTGTGTCCATGAGTTTCTCCAGGCAAGAATACTGGAGTGGGTAGCCATTTCCTTCCGCAGGGGATCTTCCCAACACAGGGATCAAACCCAGGTCTCCCACATTGTAGACAGACCCTTTACTGTCTGAGCAACCCAGGTGCTCCCTACTCATATACATCATATTAAATAAAATATACACATATACATCATACTAAATAAGATTTTCAGAGTTAGCTTATTCATATATATATATATATATATATATATATATATATATATCTGTTGTCACATTTTGACTAATGGAAGTCCTTTAATTAATATTAGTTTATTTTCCTCTTTTTAACCAGAAATATATTTAAAAATATTTTAGCTTTCCTCCAATAACATCTTGATCTTGTGACTACTCGTCAAGTATATATTCAGTTACTTTACATTGACTGTAATGCATGTTATTTATAGAGACTAAAATCTAGATGTTAGAGGTGCGTATAAAATTGATCCAAATAAGTTCTGATGCTGAGGAGGGTGATATTATCACCAAATCAGTTTAGTAAAGAAAGACTTATAAAACCAAAACCTTTTTTAAGTTCTCAAGTTTATATAAATAGTTATATTTAATGGATGCTTACTTCTGTGGCAGACAATGTTCTAAATGTTTTAAAATATGTAAATTTATTTCATTCTCATAACCAACATATGTTTCATTACAGTGTTAAATGTAAACCCATTTTACAGCTGCAACCTCTTATTTAACTCTGATAATTCTCAGTCTTTTCCTAATATAAATATGTATTGTATTTGCTTTATGACATACTAATTTTGATTTTAAATTCACCTCTCAAAATATAATTATATTATAGTCTCTCAAAAATCTTTATATGTTTCCTTCATCAAAATCATTTCATAATCAATATACCAATACCAATGTGTTTAACAAAAATAAATATCAACATAGAAATAAGTATATAATCATCCTGCATTTATTCTCATTGTTTAAATTAGATAATGTCTCTTGTTTGATTTTCCTTATGGAAATTCGAGAATTTAGGGAAAATTCAGTCTGCTTCTAGATCTAGAATTTGAGGATTTATAGTAATTATGTAATTTTTTCTTATATTTTCTCTTTTAATATGCCTTTTTCTCTTAATTTTAAAAATTTATTAGACAGTCTATAGTTAGGACCTTGAAAGCTACATTTTCTAAATAATCTTGAGATAGGACAAAGATGAGTGTGGGTGTTATCAAAAGCTGAAAATATCTTCATAGGTCTTGGCTTTTGGAGGGCTGATAATAATGAAATGGGTATTGACACTTTTACTATCAATGTAGCAATGATTAAAAAGTATATCTATATGTGGAAAAATTAATTGTAAAACAAATTTAGTTTCTTTTCAGTTTTGTTCCTATTCACTTGTCACTCATGAATCAACAAGTACATATTAATACAGCAATTATTGTATTTTGCTAATATAGTAATCTCAACCTCAACCCAAATGTGATTTATTTGACTTGTTATATGAAATCATGCACCATAAAAGGTAAATATGTAAATTAGTAAATACAGAAAAAATACATTTCATCACAAGAGGTCAAGATAGTATAAGCCATAGGTCTTATAATTATTGTGGTCATGATGTAAACATTTCTTTGAGACTTCCAGTAGTCAGAGAAAAAGGAAAAACAGACACATTTAAAGGATTCTAATTTCCCCCAAGTTCCTTAAGAGAATAAATGATTTTTTTGTTGACATTTAATTCTCATAGAAATTTCTCATTTGATGCTTTATGTAGAGATTTTAACATCTCTGCATCAACTCAATAGGAAATTTAATTAGCTTGATATAAAACCATACCAATTTTTAAAATGTAACTAGAATTTAATCATGAAGCTCTTCACTTCATTCATTTATAAATCTTTTATTTTTTAATTTTGATTTGAGCTGCTAATGAATTTGAGCAGCTGTTTTTCCTTTTAACCAACCCTTAAATGTCTAACAGTCTAGAAATAAAGTACTCCCCAAATGAATATTTATTTATAAACATGGCTCAGCTTAGTTAATGTTAATAATGTACTTTAGCATTAATAAATAAGTATCTCATAAGGGTATAGTAAAAATTAATGAGGTGGAGAAGTCATGTCCATGAACTGATTTTTAAGTTCAGAAAGAAAGACATAAATAAACACAAACTTGGAGTATTATTGCTAGTGATGATTGTTTCTGGTTATCAATAAAATTTTTTTTGACAAAGTATATTTTATTCCTGTAGTTTATGTTCATCATGAATATAATTTCCTCACCTAGTACAGTGATTTTTCTTCACTGACAAGCAAGAATACACCATATAAAACTTTGTCACTCTATTAACTTATTACCATGCTGATGAGAATTTTGAATTGATAATGTGACACTGCACACTTCTCAAACATCCTTCAGAAATCTCAGGCTCATAACAGGCTCTCCAAAGTTTGGATTTTTAGAAATAACTCATAACAGCAAGTCAAACATAAAATGAATCAAGAATAAAATCTCATGCTGTCTTTTGCTTCAAAAATATCTTTATATGTCATCCGGTAAATTGATAGTTCATATCTAAATTCGAACATATTGCTTTTCAGGGCATTTAAGATGATTTACATCCAGAATATTCCATTAGTTTTCCTGGAAGCAGTTGATTAAAATAACCTCCTTAGCTCTTTGAGAGATTATATGATTTTTATAAACTTTGTATTTAAGTCATTTAACCTTTCATTTTCATGTAAAACTGAAAAATTACTTCTCTAGCTTTTTCTTAATTTTTTCTGCTACAGTGAAACTGACCTTAGACTTCAAAATCACATTACTAGCATTTAATATCTAATGAAATTATTTGAATAATTGCTAACTCTGCAGTATGTATTAAGCTTATCCCATTAGTCTATGAGATTTGTTCATAACAAATGTATTAAATTATTTGAATATTAATCTAGATGAGTCACACTGGCATGGATGATTTTACTAGTTATATTATTATCTAATTTTAATAAATTAATATTAGTTTGTAATTGTCTTCTATAAGCAAAGCAAAACTTTTATAAAATCATTAGTCAAAGAATATGTTGTAAGTTTTCCTTTAAAATAATGATACTAGATATGGTACCTATGACTATATTACCCCTTGAAAAACTATAGCATGACTTCTTTGATTGATGTCATAGAAAAATTTTAAAGAAAAATACTTCCTCTTATCTTAAAGGAAAGTCATAAGCCAATCAAAGTTGAAATCTGGTCGACTGTCCTCAATTCTTCAGTTCAGTTCAGTTCAATTGCCCAGTGTCCGACTCTTTGCGACCCCATGAATCCAAGAACGCCAGGCCTCCCTGTCCATCACCAACTCCCAGAGTTCACCCAAACTCATGTCCATCGAGTCAGTGATGCCATCCAGCCATCTCATCCTCTGGCATCCCCTTCTCCTGCTGCCCCCAATCCCTCCCAGCATCAGGGTCTTTTCCAATGAGTAAACTCTTCACATGAGGTGGCCAAAGTATTGGAGTTTCAGCTTTAGCATCATTCCTTCCAAAGAACACCCAGGGCTGATCTCCTTTAGAATGGACTGGTTGGATCTCCTTGCAGACCAAGAGACTCTCAAGAGACTTCTCCAACACCACAGTTCAAAAGCATCAATTCTTTGGCACTCAGCTTTCTTCACAGTACAACTCTAACATCCATCCATGACCACTGGAAAAACCATAGCCTTGACTAGATGGACCTTTGTTGGCAGAGTAATATCTCTGCTTTTCAATATGTTATCTAGGTTGGTCATTTTACTTAAAAATTTGTAAGGGTTGTGTTTATTAAAGTTCATCGAAACACATGCTTTCATTATTTATGGGAATCATGAATAACTCTGGCTGTATTGTGAGAGATGCAGTGAAATGGCTTGACCTGTGGTACAAGTGCTCCGTCAATAATCTCAGTACTCTGATTTAGTTTTTAGAAATTCAGAAAGGCAATTCGTTCTTCACATTATATGAAGTAAAGCAGAAAGACTAGGATGAGAGAGCATATAAATCCTATTCCCTAATTCTTCGTTCCCTAATACTTAGCAGAATGTCTTGAGACCTTTCTCCAGCACAAAAAATTTCAAGCATAAAATTACAATGAAATTTTGAATCTCACTATTAGTATACTGTTTACTTAAGAAAATAGCAGTTCCATGTAAGGACAGTATATAATTCTGATGAATTGAAAGATACTAATATATAAAAAATATATAAATAAAGAGGTGGACATGAGTCCTTTCTAAATTTATTTTGTTCTCTAAAAATCTTTTCTTGAGGGACAAGTCCAAATGAATATGTATTACCCAGGCTAGAGTTCTTATAACTTGATTGCCATTTTCACACATTCCTACTCTTCATGTATAAGAATAGATGGATGGATAGACAAATAGAGATACGGATGCAAAGATGTGTACATGTATAGACATTAAATGTATATGTCTGTCTATATGTATATACATAAATTTAACTCAAAAATAAGGAGCAATAGCTGGTGAACACTTCAAAGCTGTTAAACAAATTTAATGCATGATTGCCCTCTTTAATTCACATATCAACCTTATGAGAGGAGTTCCATCTTTGACCTAATTTATACAGGAAATGAAGTGAAGCTCAGGAGTGTTGTTATTTTTCCAAAATCACACAGCTAGGAGACTTCCCTGGTGGTTCAGATGGTAAAAGCATCTGCTTATAATGCAGGAGATCTGGGTTTGATCCCTGGGTTGGGAAGATCCCCTGGAGAAGGAGATGGCAACCCACTCATATTCTTGCCTGGAAAAACTCATGGACAGAGGAGCCTTGTAGGCTAAAGCCCACTGGGTCACGAAGAGTAGGACATGGCTAAGCGACTTCACTTTCTTTCAAGCTTCAATTCAGATCTAACTTCAAAATTTATACTTATAATCTACATTGTTCTCCCCTATATAGTACATAACCATACATTTTTGTTTTGCATATCTGTAGCTGTTTTATCCATAGACCATTTACTCAACTTCTACTCTCTCTTGGGCATTTTTCTGGAAATCAGGGAGCCTCTAATGAGTTATCTCCTCTTGACTTACCAGAACAATTGCCTGCTTGGAACTGCTGCCCACTTCTACACCTTAACATCTCTCATCTCCACTCTACTACAACTTCACTAAATCTCTCTGCTTTGTTTTCCAAAATGATGTAAAAGAAAATTATGACCATGTTGTTGTTGCATAAATCCCTGGTGGTTTACCATAATTAAACAGAATTTGTCCTTCTCCTCCCGCCTTCAATCTTTCCCAGCATCAGGGTCTTTTCAAATGAGTCAGTTCTGACCAAAGTGTAGAAGCTTCAGCTTCAGAATCAGTCCTTCCAATGAATATTCAGGACTGATTTCCTTTAGGATGGACTGGTTGGATCTCCTTGCAGTCCAAGGGACTCAAAACCATCAATTCTTCAGTGCTCAGCTTTATTTATAGTCCAACTCTCACATCCATACATGACTACTGGAAAAACCATAGCTTTGACTTGATGGACTTTTGTTTCCAAAGTAATGTCTCTGCTTTTTTATATGCTGTCTAATTTGGTCATAACTTTTGTTCCAAGGAGCAAGTGTCTTTTAATTTCATGGCTGCATTCGCCATCTGCAGTGATTTTGGAGCCCCCAAAAATAAACTCTCTCACTGTTTCCCCATCTATTTGTCATGAAGTGCTGCAAAGCTGCTAAGTCACTTCAGTCGTGTCCGACTCTGTGTGACCCCATAGACGGCAACCCACCAGGCTTCCCCATCCTGGGGATTCTCCAGGCAAGAACACTGGAGTGGGTTGTCATTTCCTTCTCCAATGCATGAAAGTGAAAAATGAAAGTGAAGTCGCTCAGTCGTGTCTGACTGTTTGCAACCCCATGGACTGCAGCCTACCAGGCTCCCCCGTCCATGGGATTTTCCAGGCAAGAGTACTGGAGTGGGACCAGATTTCATTATCTTAGTTTTGTGACTGTTTAGTTTTAAGCCAGCTTTTTCACTCCCCTCTTTCATTTTCATCAAGAGGCTCTTTGGGTCTTCTTTGCTTTCTGCTGTATGGGTGATGTCATCTGCATATCTGAAGTTATTGATATTTCTCCTGGCAATCTTGAATCCACCTTGTGCTTCCTCTAGCACAACATTTCACATGATGTACTCTGCATATAAGTTAAATAAGCAAGGTGACAATATATAGCTTTGACATACTCCTTTCCTGATTTGGAACCAGTCTGTTCCATGTCCAGTTTTAACTGTTGTTTCTTGACCTGCATACAGATTTCTCAGGAGGCAGATAAAATGGTCTGGTAGTCCCATCTCTTTGAGAACATGCCACAGTTTGTTGTGATCCACACAGTCAAAGGTTTAGAGTAGTCAATAAAGTAGCAGTAGATGATTTTCGGGAACTCTCCTGCTTTTTTGATTATCCAGAAGATGTTGGCAATTTGATCTTTGGTTCCTCTGCCTTTTCTAAATCTAGCTTAAACACCTGGAAGTTCACAGTTCATGTGATGTTGAAGCCTGGCTTGGAGAATTTTGAACATTACTTTGCTAGTGTGTGAGATGACTGCAGTTATGTGGTAGTTTGAGCATTCTTTGGCACTGCCTTTATTTGGGATTGGAATGAAAACTTACCTTTTCCAGTCCTGAGGCCACTGCTGAGTTTTCCAAATTTGCTGACATATTGAGTGCAAGACTTAAACAGCATCATCTTTTAGGGTGTGAAATAACTTAACTGAAACTCCATCACCTCCACTAGCTCTGTTCGTAGTGATGCTTCCTAAGGCCCACTTGACTTCACACTCCATGACGTCTGGCTGTAGGTGAACGATCATACCATTATGGTTATCTGGATCATGAAGATCTTTTTTGTGTAGTTTTATTTGGGTCACGAAGATCTTTTTTTTTTTTTTTTTACAGTTCTTCTGTATATTCTTGCCACCTCTTCTTAATATCTTCTGCTTCTGTTAGGTCCATACCATTTCTGACCTTTATTGTACCACTCTTTCCATGAAATGTTCCCTTGGTATCTCTAATTTTCTTGAAGAGATCTCTATTCTTTCCCATTCTATTGTTTCCTCTATTTCTTGCATTGATCAGTGAGGAAGGCTTTCTTATCTCTCCTTGCTATTCTTTGGAACTCTTCATTCAAATGAGCGTATATGTCCTTTTCTCCTTTGCCTTTTGCATCTTTTATTTTCTCAGGTATTTGTAAGGCCTCCTCAGACAACCATTTTCCCTTTTGCATTTCTTTTTCTTAGGGATGGTCTTGATCATTGCCTCCTCTACAATGTTATGAACCTCTATCCATAGTTTTTCAGGCCCTCTGTCTACCAGATATCTATAGGAAAATTAAAATTAAGAGGTAATTTTGATAATCTAGATAAAAATAACTTGAAGGCCTGGATGTATTGGATATAATAGGCATCTGTAGGAGGCTTCAAAATAAATAAGAATTTGCTAATTAATGAACAGAAGGGGGTCGACCTTTGAAAACTATGAAAGAGTTAGAATGATATATAAAAAGATTCTGAGTTTTGAACAATTCAATTAAACTGTTCATTGTGCTGTTATGTAATAAAATCTCACAGATAAGAGAAGCAAGTTTCTGGGAGAATAAATGTTTTCAGATGAGTTGGTTTAGTCTGAATTTTAGAAGAAAATACCCAATATTTAAAATTACTGTTTGATTTACCAAGGGGTAATGGGGCAGTGGTAAATCAGAAGATTGGCACAGAGAACTCAACTCATTACTCTATTAGTGGTCTGTATGGGAAAATATTCTAAAAAGGAGTGGATATATATATATATATATATATATATATATATATATCTGATTCATTTTGCTGTGCAGCTGAAGCTAATGGAACATTGTAAATCAATATACCTCAATAAAAATTAAAAAACAAACTAAAATAAAATACTGATTGATGCTCAAAAAAGGCAGACAGAGACTATCTACAGAACACAAGGAGAAGCCATAGGGATGGTTCATCAAGAGAAATTATATTAGGAAGAAAAGAGGACTAAGAATTAACCTTTAGGAATATACAGATTTCTCTGATAGAAAGATGAGTGAATATAGAAAGGAGTTAGTGTAGAAGACAACAAAAAGATCATTTGAGAAGAGCAGCAGAAAGCAATAAAATAGAGTAAAATATAACTGACATTCAGAATTTTAAGGTGGGAAATGTCACATCAAAAAAGAACTTTGCATTTTGAAACTTTTAAAAATCAATTTTAGTAATGATTGAGACAAATCAGGATTGAAGGGAGTTAAGTATAAGATATTATGAGGGCTTCCCAGGTGGTGTTAGTGGTGAAGAACCCACTTGCCAATGCAGGAGAAGTAAGACATGTGGGTTCGGTCCCTGTGTCGGGAAGATACCCTGGAGGAGGGCATGGCAACCCACTCCAGTATTCTTGCCTGGAGAATCCCACTGACAGAGGACCCTGGTGGGCTACAGTCCATGAAGTCACACAAAGTCATGGATTATGATTTTGACTGCAACAGTAATAAGGATGTTTAACAAAGTTTTGTTGATATGACATGACAGTGAAACAGCAGTATTGAAGAGTAGAAAGAAGGGACTCAGTGTTGAGGAAGATGGTGAAAATACAAAATAGAGTCTAATTTGTGAAATGAATGTTTCCCTTCTAAGTAAAATATAGGTTTCCTGTTAATTTTCATCTTCTTCCAGGGAAACCTGTCATGCAGAAGATACTTAGTGTTATAAAAGAATATGCAGAGCTAGAATAATATTAGAGTTTATGCTCTCAAATTTTTTTTTGGAGTTTTGCTTTATTTATTTATTTATTTTTTTTACTTTATTTTGCTTTACAATACTGCATTGGTTTTGCCATACATTGACATGAATCAGCCACGGGTGTTACATGAGTTCTCAATCCTGAACCCCCCGTCCCACTTCCCACCCCATATCATCTCTCTGGATCATCCCTGTGCACCAGCCCCAAGCATCCTGTATCCTGTATCGAACATAGACTGGCGATTCATTTCTTGCCTGATTAGCCAGGACATGGAAACAACCTAGATGTCCATCAGCAGATGAATGGATAAGAAAGCTGTGGTACATATACACAAGGGAGTATTACTCAGCCATTAAAAAGAATACATTTGAATCAGTTCTAATGAGGTGGATGAAACTGAAGTCTATTATACAGAGTGAAGTAAGCCAGAAAGAAAAACACAAATACAGTATATGCTCTCAAATTTTGACCTGCAAACTTTAAGGACTCTAAAGCCAGCCAGGGAGCAATAATATCCTGTGAATATTTCTTTGTTTTTTAAAATTCTTTCAGCACTAATTCTCATTCCATATCCACTAAAATTTGTTCTTTTTCAATAAAACACGACTATTATCGCAAGAGAAGTAGAAATTATTTTTTTTGCTGCCATAACTTTGTAACACTCAGTGGAAGAATTACATAGTAGTTAGGTTTAACTGATGTTTTCCTATTTCCAAAATTCCCAAAAGAAGAGAAACTGAAAGCATAGCCCCTAATCAAGACCAAATAGTCAGCTGTGTGCTGCTCAGAAGGGTCTCTGCACCTGTGAGTTCGTGTTCCTAGTGTCTGTGTGGCCTTTCTGCAATGTTTCTGTGTCTTTGTGCTTTGTGTCTGTTTTTAGTCAAAATTTAGTATTAGTATTTTGAGAAAATTATGGGAGTTCATTTGGATTTCTCCTAAATCCTATAGGTTTATCTGTGTATCTGAAACAAGAGATTTTTTTTTTAACTATTCAACTTATTGCAATAGACACTTTTTCAACTGTAAATTATGCTGTATAAGTTGTTTTGGATGCTCAAATTGAAATGTGATAAGCATACTCTACAACTTTCTTTAGGATATCCTCCCACATTGACCATTTAACCTAGTCTGTAAATTTGACAAGACTGTACCTCTGGGTCATGTTTACTGGACTTACAGTCTAGGTTTAGACTAAAGTGGGATGACGATGACTTCTCTATGGCGAGGTTACGTTCTATACATTCTGTGGGGCTTAAGGGCCAAGCATGGAGTTGGTTGGGTCGTGGTAATCACCTCATAAGCCATTAAGTCTGTCTTTGTGGGGATGTATGTGTTTACTTTGGGTTTGTCAAAAAGTTCATTCAAGAATATCCATAACATCTTACAGGAAAATCCAAATGAACCTTTTGGCCACCCAACATTGTCTTTCTTTTAAATGATTTTTTAAATGTATTTTATTTTTTAATTCAAGGTACAATTTACATATAATATTATGTTGGTTTCATATGTACAACATGATTCAAAATTCATGTATATTTTATATTTGTTGGTTACCACAATAAATCTAGTTAACGTCTGTCACCTTATGTAGTTGCAAAGTCTTTTTTGGTGTGATGAGAACATTTGCTTTTAGCAACATTAAAGTAGTCAATACAGTATTACTAAGTGTAACCACCATGCTGTAAATTACATGCCCATGACTTACTTTTTTTATGACTGGAAGTTTTTACCTTTTGAATTTCTTCACCCACCCCTCACCTTTTGCCTGTGGCAACCACCAATACATTCTCTGTTATCTATGAGCTCAGTTATCATTATTGCTTTATTTAAAATTCCGCGTGTAAGTAGCATAAGGTATTTGTCTTATCTCATTTAACACAGTGCCCTCAAGATCTATCCATGATGTCACAAAAGACAAGACTTCATTAATTTTTATGGTTGAACAATACTCCATTATATATATCACGTTTTCTTTATTCATTGTTCCATTAATAGGCACTTAGGTGGTTTGAAATCTTGTATATTGTAAATAATGCTGCAGTGAACATAGCAGATATCCTTTTGAGTTAGTGTTTCCATTTTCTCAAATACTAAAAGCAGAATTGCTGGATCATATGATAGTTTTATTGCTATTAATTTAGGGAACTTCACAGAATTTTCCATAGTGACTACACCAGTTTACATTCCCACCATCATGCCACTTGAGTTTCCTTTTCACCACATCCTGGGCACTACTTGTTAGTTCATATCTTTTTGATAATAATTAGCAGTTTTCCCCAATAATTAGTGATGTTGAGCATCTTTTTATGTCTCTGTGATCCATATGTATGTCTTTGAAAAAAATGTATATTCAAATCTGTCCATTTCCAGTTGGATTGCTTGTGTTTATTTTGTTACTCAGTTGCATGAGTTTGTGTATATTTTGAATATTAACTCATTATCAGATATATGATTTGCAAATTTTTCCCCTATTCAGTAGATTACTTTTCACTTTATTATTTCCTTTGCTGAATAGAAGCCTTTTTGTTTTTTAGTTTATTGTGCTGTCACTCTTTATGTTTGCTTTTGTTGATTTTGCTTTTAACGTCGGATTAAAAAGGTCTTCCCAGGTGGTGCTAGTGTTAAACAACCTGCCTGCCAATGCAGGTGGACATGAGACACAGGTTCAATCCCTTGGTTGGGAAGATCTCCTGGAGGATGGCATAGCAACCCACTGCAGTATTCTTGCCTGGATAATCCCATGGACAGAGGAGCCTGGCAAGCTGCAGTCTATAAGGGCACATAGAGTTGGACATGACTGAAGCAACTTAGCATACACACATGCACTTCAAATTAAAAAATTCATGGCCAAGATGGATGTCAGGGGGCTTAGTGCCTACATTTTATTTCAGTATTTTTAATAGGATCAAGTCATATTCAAGTTTTTATCCATCTTGAGTTATTTTTTGTGTAGTCTAGTTTCATTTTTTTGCAAGTAGCTTTCCAGTTTTCCCAACACTACTTATTGAAGATACTATCCTTTATCCATTTCATATTCTAATTCCTTTGTCATAAACAAATTGACCATATATGTGTGGGTTTATTTCTAGGCTCCCTGTTGTGTTCCATTGATCTATGTGTCTGTTTTAATGTTGACATTGTTGTCTTTAGACAAAACTTGCTATTCTTCTTAGTTTTTCCTCCCACTAGGGAACACTAACCTGAAAATCCTATGTTTCTTCATAAAACATTGTAAGTTTTACCATCCATTCTAGAATGGAACTAATTCATTCTTTTTTATTGGCCTACAAGGTCATTTGTTGTTTAGACTCTGCCTGGTTTTCCAGTTGTCTTTCTAAATCTAAGGCTATACTAAACTATACACAGAGCTCAAAGTATATTATTCTTGTTCACGATATCATATCTTTACTTGTGATATTCTCTCTGACTGATGGGCTATTGTTCAATCACCTCTCTCTCTCTTACCCTCTCTCTCATATGTTCCTTATTATATTGTTTGTTTCTTATTATATTGCATGGCCACTACTTTTGACAATCATCTTTACCTCCCAAGTTGTTGCGGTTGAATCACTAAGTCGTGTCCAACTGTTCTGTGACCACATGGACTGCAGCCCACCAGGCACCACTGCCCATGGGATTTCCCATGCAAGAACACTGGAGTGGATTACCATTTCCTCCTTCAGGGGATCTTCCCAGCCCAGGTATCGAACCTGCATCTCCTGTGGCTCCTACATTGGCAGATGAATTCTCCACCATGAAGTCACCTGGGAAGCCCTTGAAGTGTATATTAATACCTATAAGGATATTAAGAGATAGTTCAGTTCAGTCTCGCCTTCATGTCTGACTCTTTGGGACCCAGTGGACTGCAGTATGCCAGGCTTCCCTGTTCTTACCAACTCTGGGAGCTTACACAAACTCATGTCCATACAGTCAGTGATGCCATCCAACCATCTCATCCTCTGTCAGCCCCTTCTCCTCCCACCTTCAATCTTTCCCAGCATCAGGGTCTTTTCAAATGAATCAGTTCTTCACATCAGGTGGCCAAAATGTAGGAGCTTCAGCATCAGTCTTCCCAATGAATATTCAGGACTGATTTCCTTTAGGATGGACTGGTTGGATCTTTCTCCTTGCAGTCCAAGGAACTCTCAAGGGTCTTCTCCAACACCACAGTTCGGAAGCATCAATTCTTTGGTGCTCAGCTTTCTTTATAGTCCAACTCTCACATCACTACTGGAAAAACCACAGCTTTGACTAGACAGACCTTTGCTGGCAAAGTAAATGTCTCTGCTTTTTAATATTCTGTCTAGGTTGGTCTTAATTTTTCTTCCAAGGAGCAAGAGTCTTTTAATTTCATGGCTGCAGTCACCATCTGCAGTGATTTTGGAGCCCAAGAAAGTAAAGGCTGACAGTGTTTCCATTGTTTCTGCATCTATTTGCCATGAAGTGATGGGACTGAATGCCATGATCTTAGTTTTCTGAATGTTGAGGTTTTTTTTTTTTAATTTTTATTTTTACTTTATTTTACTTTATAATACTGTATTGGTTTTGCCATACATTGACATGAATCCACCACGGGTGTACATGCGTTCCCAAACATGAAACCCCCTCCCACCTCCCTCCCCATAACACTGAGTTTTAAACCAACTTTTTCATTCTCCTTTTCACTTTCATCAAGAGGCTCTTTAGTTCTTTGCTTTCTTCCATAAGCAATAAAATTAATATTAATATCAACACAGGTACTGATTTCATTTTAAAGTTACTAATATGTTTATATATTGTTTTGTATGATGTTAATATATTTTGTATTTTAATATATATCTGAGACAAACTAATGGTAACACAGAGTACTATGTAAAGTTGCCCTTTTTAGTGTAAATTTAGATATGTCCCTTATTGCAGACAGAAGAAAATTCTGACTTTCCTTTCTAAACATGGTTCTAGAATTCTACCAACATCTCTCTACTGATCTTGGTAACACAAAAGATTCCCACTTATTTCAATGAGGCTATCATTGAGTTTCAAACATAGTCAGGAATATAGTGATAGAATTTGTGAACCTAAGCAACAGATCTTGCATTTCTTTCATTTATTTATTTTTAATTGGAGGATAATTGCTTTACTATATTGTGTTTGTTTCAGCCATACATCAACATGAATCAGCCATGGGTATACATATGCTTTTGAGTTTTTTGAGAATATGTGTGCAAATGTCACTCTAGTTTAGTCATCAACACATAAGATGTCTACCCAGTGCCATTGCTGTTATTCATGTCAAAAGATATAGAAATAGTAGTTTACTTTTTTCACTCAGTTTTTGAAAAATCTTGTTTTGCAGCCCACCATAAGAAAAAAAAAAAGTACTTAACTACCAACTCCTACTTTGTAGATGAGTTTAAAGAATCACCTTCCCTAAGTAGTTTACAGGAAAGTAAATAGCATTTTAAAAGAATCTTATCTGTCACAACAAAATAACCAACAATATGTCCATAAAGTGTCAGCAAAGAACAGCAAATGAGGTCATTAATATCAATTCTGTTTTCATAAACACAGTAAATCATCTACCTAAGGAATAACAGCTGTAACAGACATTTTAATTAGAATTCATGGAATTTCAGAAACATTCATTAAGTTCACAAAATAAATAATATAATTGCTGGAATGGAACTAACATGTTTATTAAACAAAATTTCTGAGTCTCAGAGCACCATTGTGTAAGTAGATCTAGAAAGCTTGACTTTCAATTACTATTTTTTAAATTCCATTATAAGAACACAACAACTGAATAAGTTATCAATGTTTCATGGGCTTTGACTTTTTAAAAACACTCTTAAAAAAGATGAATAGGATTACATGTTTTCCTATATAGAATATTCTGTGGTACTGATTTTATTCATTTAATTTTGTGAATTTTGAATTTTAGAATTTTTCTAAAAGTTATTTTTTAAATGTTCTCTAAATATTTTTTTATCTTAGTTGATTCATCCACTTTCAGAGATTGGAAAAAATTAATGCTATATTTGCTCATAAAAATGAAATTAAGTATATTTACCAATTTATAAATTTACTTTAAATGTTAGACATTTATATAGTATTTATATTTATTCACATGAACATTAATAGTATTTAATGACAAGCCTAATAATAATAGCTAAGACATTGATTAATATGTGCCAGATACTGGGGTAAGCTTTTTGCATATACTCATATTCAATCACAAACAAAAATCCCACGTTAGGTTATCCACATTTAAACATAGTGAACAGTAGGAAATTGAAGGAGGTTAGTTACTTGACATAGTTAACAAGAAATGAAACTGAAATTCAAGTCTTGTTTTATCTGACTTTAGAGCCAGATTTCTTAACAAAATAAAAGAAATATTTCTCTAATGTTTATAAAGTTTGCATGTGATATTGAACCACAGGAACAACACTAAGGTCAGGCTGTGTAGTCTCATAAATTCTAATTTTGAGATCAAAAAATTGAAATACATAGCCTACATCTGGCCACACAGCTCAGATTAAAGATAAACCTTATACATGTGATACAACCATGTACTTAGACACATTCATGTCATCTCTGCTTGTAATTTTTATTTCAGTGTTTTCATACAAGACCACTCCTTGGTTTATTCTATCCCAGGGGCTCATTTCCTCACAACGATTATTCCAAAACAATGCCTCACAGAAAACATGAATACCAACTGCTGTTACTCTAATGTTATCATTTGTAATAAACCAAGTGATAAATAATTTCACATAATATTGAGGACTTCATGCTAGTTTTTATTAATGTAAAGGTGAAACTCAAAATGCCCTAATTATAAGAAAGATGAAAAAACTTGTTTTCACTAAGTTCTTCTATCAGTGTTATTCGGTCACATTTGATCAGATGATACATGGTGACTGTGGTGATTTCAGTAATGTGGCCTTCCAAAATAAGCCCAATTCAGCTTCCTGAAACTGTGTGCACCTTTGGAAGCCTAGCCCTAGAATTTATGGATATACAGATATTCTACTTTAGTTCAAACTCTTTTCTAGCACCTAAAGTTTATACTACTACTACCGTTGTGGGCCTAAAGTAAAGTCAGTTGAATAACTAGTAACACCAAGACATATTTTTATAATTTAAAAATTAATGTTTTAGAAGCAAGCTTTAACTGCAGTCCAAATTTTATGATTTGAGTTTCCAAACTTTAGAAGTACTAAAAATTGGTAGCATGGTATACTTACATACAGTACATTTTTCCTAGCATATTTTAGACGGCATTGCAAATGTGGATAAATCTAAATGAGTATTTAAATATAAAGCACAAAAATTAATTGCTGACCTAATCTTGTTTACCTATACAATCCTGACACCTTGGCATCATTTTGAATAATGAGATTTTCTTTGATGCTGCAAAAAATGTTTTAATATAACTACCTCAGGACAAATAAGATGTTTCAATTCATACAATTTATACATGGTCTTATTGAACTAGAAATACTTGTCCTTGACCAGAGTCTATTGAAACTCCTCTGCCACAAAATGATATTCTTCATCTTTGCATATAACAGATATTATTTTTCCCCTTAGCTTTTGCCATGGAGACAAATTATCATCTCTCTATAAAACTACAAAAAAGAGTTCTGTTCCTTATTAATTGATTTTTTAACTTTGTAGGCATATCTTATTCTCAAAATTTTCAACCTTGCACAAGGATTAAAACAAGATCATGTCCATTTTAACACAACCCTGTACTAATATTTAGCTTTCCTGATTACTTGTCTTATTTTTTGTTTTTTTGTTCTAATATAAATTTATTTATTTTAATTGGAGGTGAATTACTTTACAATATTGTACTGGTTTTGTCAAACATCAACATGAATCCACCACAGGTATACATGTTCCCCATCCTGAACCCTCCTCCCTCCTCCCTCCCTGTACCGTCCCTCTGGGTCGTCTAAGTGCACCAACCCCAAGCATCCAGTATCATGCATCGAACCTGGACTGATGATTCGTTTCATATATGATATTATACATGTTTCAATGCCATTCTCCCAAATCATCCCACCTTCTCCCTCTCCCACAGAGTCCAAAAGACTCTTCTATACACCTGTGTCTCTTTTGCTGTCTCACATACAGGGTTATTGTTTCCATATATATTCATTAGTATACTGTATTGGTGTTTTCACTCTGTATAATAGGCTTCAGTTTCATCCACTTCATTAGAACTGATTCAAAGGTATTCTTTTTAATGGCTGAGTAATGCTCCATTGTGTATATGTACCACAACTTTCTTATCCATTCATCTGTTGATGGACATCTAGGTTGCTTCCATGTCCTGGCTATTATAAACAGTGCTGCAATGAACATTGGGGTACATGTGTCTCTTTCAATTCTGGTTTCCTTGGTGTGTATTGCCAGTAATCCCAGCAGTGAATATACAATGGATTAAAGACAATCTCTTTAACAAGTGGTGCTGGGCAAACTAGTCAACCACTTGTAAAAGAATGAAACTAGAACACTTTCTGACACCATACTCAAAATGGATTAAAGATCTAAAAGTAAGATCAGAAACTCTAAAACTCCTAGGGGAGAACATAGGCAAAACACTCTCCAACATAAATCACAGCAGGATCCTCTATGACCCACCTCCCAGAATATTGGAAATAAAAGCAAAAATAAACAAATGGGACCTAATTAAACTTAAAAGCTTCTGCACAACAAAGGAAACTATAAGCAAGGTGAAAAGATAGCTTTCTGAATGGGAGAAAATAATAGCAAATGAAGCAACTGACAAACAACTAATCTCAAAAATATATAAGCAACTCCTACAGCTCAATTCCAGAAAAATAAATGACCGAATGAAAAAATGGGCCAAAGAACTAAGCAGACATTTCTCCAAAGAAGACATACAGATGGCTAGCAAACACATGACAAGATGCTCAACATCATTCATTATCAGAGAAACGCAAATCGAAACCGCAATGAGGTACCATTTCACGCCAGTCAGAATGGCTGTCATCCAAAAGTCTACAAGCAATAAATGCAGGATAGGGTGTGGAGAAAAGGGAACCCTCTTTCACTATTGGTGGGAATGCAAACTAGTACAGCCACTATGGAGAACAGTGTGGAGATTCCTTAAAAAACTGGAAATAGAACTACTCGTCTTTTAAAATGAAATTTAAAATATATTTCATGATTTAGCTTATAAAATAATTATTGATTAATTATTAACCATATATAACTAGTAAATGAGTTATTAGGAAGGGAACATGACAAAAAACATAGGGGCAGACAGATGATTCCGATTTTTTAATGAAGTTTTAGAAATAAACAGTTCAATGGACATGCTACACTTACACAAATATAATAGCTCATTAGGAAATTTTAACCTTCTAAGACCTCATTTAACAAATGAACTGGTTTTTCTCAATGGCATAATACAGACTTGTAACCTGGTGATTCAATTTACCTTAATGATGATAAATGCTAAGTGATGTGCAGATACATGTATGTGGTTAAAAAGTTATTTTACTTACACTAAAAAGACTGAATATTCATCAAGGCTGTAAACTTGTACTACTGTATTACAAGGTATTAATCATAATGAAAATTGGTAGTCAGCATCAGCATAAGAAAGACAATTGAAGAGTAGGTTAACTGGAACACTTTGTTGTCTTTCAGATATGTCTTTCCTTTTATAACCTCTCTACTAGTAAAAGATAGGTAGAAAATACATTTGTTGCTTTTTCCTTGGTCAAAGTGGAGCCTTATACAATAAGAGTGATGGGATAAAGCAGGTTCTTTCCTTTTCTTAGAAAAACTAATTTAATGAGAGCAGTAAGGGTTGAAAGTAGAGCAACTGAGTAGTAGAGTTATGGAAAACCAACGGAGGAGAGATGTTCAAGTGTTTGCTGTGGTTGTTCAGTTGCTCAGTCATGTTCAACTCTTTGCGACCCATGGAATGCAGGACGCCAGGCTTCCCTGTCCTTCACCATCTCCTGGAGCTTGTTCAAACTCATGCCCATTGAGTCAGTGATACCATCCAACCATCTTGTCCTCTCGTCCCCTTGTCCTCCTGCCTTTAATCTTTCCCAGCATCAGATCTTTAATGAATCAGCTCTTCACATCAGGTGACAAAAGTATTGGAGTTTCAGCTTCAGCATCAGTCGTTCTAATGAATATTCAGGACTGATTTCCTTTAGAATGGACTGATTTGATCTCTTGCCGTCGAAGGGACTCTCAAGAGTCTTCTCCAACATCACAGTTCAAAAGCATCAATTCTTCAGTGCTCAGCTTTTTTTCTGGTCCAAATCTCACATCCATATATGACTGCTGGAAAAACCATAGCTTTGAATACATGAACCTTTGTTGGCAAAGTGATGTCTCTGCTTTTTAATACACTGTATAGTTTTGTCATAGCTTTTCTTCCAAGGAGCAAGTGCCTTTTAAATTCATGGCTGCAGTCACCATCTGCAGTGATTTTGGAGCCCCCCAAAATAAAGTCTGTCACTGTTTCCATTGTTTCCCCATCTATTTGCCATGAAGTGATGGGACCAATGCCATGACTTTAGTTTTTGAATGTTGAGTTTTAAGCCAACTTTTTCACTCTTCTCTTTCACCTTCATCAAGAGGCTTTTTAGTTCCTCTTCACTTTCTGCCATAAGGGTGGTGTCATCTGCATATCTGAGGTTATTGATATTTCTCCTAGCAGTCTTGATTCCAGCTTTGGCTTCATCCAGCCCAGCATTTTTCACGATGTACTCTGAAAGTAAGTTAAATAAGGAGGGTGATCCACAGCCTTGATGTACTCCTTTCCCAATTTGAAACCAGTTTGTTCTTCCGTGGCTGGTTCTAAGTGGTTCTTCTTGATGATCTAGCAATCCCATTACTGTGCATATACCCTCAAGAAACCAGACCTGAAAAAGACACATGTACCCCAATCTTTGTTGCAGTACTATTTACAATAGTTAGGACATGGAAGCAATCTAAATATCCATCAATAGATGAAAGGATAAGGAGGTTGTGGTACACATATACGATGGAATATTGCTCAGATATATAAAGCGATTCATTTGAGTCAGTTCTAATGAAGTAGATGAACCTAGAGCCTATTATACAGAGTGAAGTAAGTCAGAAAAAGAAAGACAAATATTGTAAATTCATACATATATATGGAATCTAGAAAGATAGTACTCATGATTCTATTTTCAGGGCACCAAAGGAGACAGGCAATGGCACCCCACTCCAGTACTCTTGCCTGGAAAATCCCATGGGCAGAGGAGCCTGGTAGGCTGCAGTCCATGGGGTCGCTAAGAGTCGGACACGACTGAGCAACTTCACTTCCACTTTTTACTTTCATGCATTGGAGAAGGAAATGGCAACCCACTCCAGGGTTCTTGCCTGGAGAATCCCAGGGACGGGGGAGCCTGGTGGGCTGCTGTCTATGGGGTCACACAGAGTTGGACACGACTGAAGCGATGCAGCAGCAGCAAAGCAGACAAATATTTTGGACCCATTGGGGGAAGGAGAAGGTGAGATGATATGGGAATAGCTTTGAAATATACACATTATCACATGTAAAATAGATAGCTGGTGGATGTTTGATGTATGATGCAGGGAACCCAAAGACTGTGCTTTGTGACAACTGAGAGGCATAGGATGGTGTGGGAGGTGGGGAGGAGGTTCAAGAGGGAGTGGACATATGTATATATAATGCTGATTCATTTTGATGTATGGCAAAACCATCACAATAATATAAAGTAATTATCCTCTAGTTAAAAATATAATAAAAAGAATAAAAAGAGAACACTTGAATATTAGGACAGTACTTCCATTAAGGAGTGAGATAAAATATTATATATTAGATGTCACGAAGTGAGCATATGGTAAGAAATTGGAAACAAACATTTGCTTCTTTGAAAGTTAGGCAGTGGATGGATTATGGAATTTATGATGATAAGAGATAGGAAGGCACATATAGTAAATCCTATATTCTATTGAACAAACAATAATACTATATTCTATTAAAAAACAATAATAAGTCTGCTCTTTTTTTTTCCAAATTACAGTTTTATATTTACTTATCTGCTCTTTTTGTATTGAGAAAAGTGTACTAGCTTTGTCTTTCTCTTCCTTTTATATCCCATTACTTTTAGCAACATCAGAGTCTCCTGACCATATTTAAACTTAGCATTTATTCCTGAACTAGGCTTTCAGTGTCAGTACTGTACAGAGGATAGGTCTTTCCTTGAATTATACTCATGTACCAATGCCAATGGGCTTCTCCTGTGGCTCAGCTGGTAAAGAATCGACCCACAATGGAGGAGAAAGTGAAATCGCTCAGTCGTGTCTGACTTTTTGCGACCCGTGGACTGTAGCCCACCAAGCTCCTCCATCCATGGGATTCTCCAGGCAAGGATACTGGAGTGGGTTGCCATTTCCTTCTCCAGGGGACAATGGAGGAGACCTGGGTTCAATCCCTGGTTTGGGAAGATCCCCTGCAGAAGGGAAAGACTACGCACTCCAGTATTCTGGCCTGGAGAATTCCATGGACTGTATAGTCCATGGGGTCACAAAGAGTTGGACACGACTGAGCGACTTCCACTTCACCAGTGCCAAAATTTACAAATAATTCACCTTCACCCACTTTGAGGCTTACTAAGATATCTCTAATTGCTAAAAGTATATCTTTGCAGAGAAAGCCACAGTAGAAATGTTGGCTAAGATTTGATCTACCAACTGCCTGACTATGTCATTTTCAGTCCCACCCTCACATTTCTTTTGATATAATGCTCAGATATCTTAACAGCAGTTCGTCTCTAGATCAGCTCTTCACCTTATGTGCCTCATTGTTTTGAAATAATTTGCTTTCATGTGTCGCGTTCTTTAAAGTCATTCCTGTCTGGTACCTCATCTCTTGTTCAGCGTCTGTTTTCTTTATTTCGTCCATATTCTGTCCCTGTCTCTATGCTGTGTTGCACTATGTACAGGTATTCCGAGGTTTGGGGCAACTTCCCCTCTCTCTCTTTCTTTCCCCCCTCTCCAGAAACTACCTCAGACGTTGTCTCATTTTTGACTGTTTTTTCTAGTGCAGGGCAAATCCATATCTCCTAATTCCATGTCATTTCTGATTTTATTTCTGGTATCTAGTACTATATCACTTACAGACTCTCTTGTTCAGCATCATCATTCTAATTCAATGCCTTTTCTATACAAGTCTTCTAGGCTTTGAATTTCTCTTTTGTAAATTGTACCAATGATGCCAACCTAGAAAAACTGGAGATCATCTCTGATTATTCTTTATTATAATATTTTCCATTATCCTTTTTATTCCCCCATATCTAATCAATTTCCAAGTAATTGTTACATTTTTGTCATTTTATTACCAAAGTTCAACCGCCCTAGTTGGAGTCTTTAGTGGACCTTTTATCTGGGCTATTGTGATAGCTTCCTGATTGGTTTTGTCATCGCTATGCTCTCAAATCACCCCTGGTGTTCCTACTTCACTTATTATTAAGACTCCCCTCTGCTACTGCCATCAGTGTTCTGAGGAGTACTAAATTAAAGATTAAAGACCATATCTGAACTCAAGCAGTCTTTCCAGACAGCTACTCTCTCACTTTTGATACACATTTGTTATATTACTGAAAGGAATTTGTAATATCCCTTCTCTCTGCTTCATACAGACATGTTGACCTGGGGTGCCTTCATATTTCTCAGTTATTAACATCTCACCTCTCCTCCAAGTTATAAATCGCATGCTATGTTTTCCATAAAGTTTTTCCTGATTCTTCCCAGAGTGCTGTGACTTCTCTATAATGAAGAATTCTTTGCCCTTTGTTTATGTAACTTGAAGTCCAAAACTCTGGGTTCAAATACAAATTCTTAGCAGAAAAACTTAGGGCAAGTTACAGATTGTTTACTTCTGTGTAAAATAGGAATAGGACCAGAGTCTGTGGTTTTGATGTTACGAAGCCACTTGCTTCACTGTGGTCTTGTTATCTTTCTTTCTTGGAATGCTCTTTCTCTGGATCTTCCCAAGTCTGCCTCTTTCTCAGCTCTGATGATATTTTCCTCAGCAAGGCTTACCCTGAGCTCTGTAACTACTTAACTTTTAAAATTTACTTATTTTCCATTATAACATGAGTGTGTCATAAGGAAACTCTTTGCCTCAAAGTTTTGGGAAATTGCATATCACATCAATACATTTACCAAACTAATGAATAAAGGCAATAGAATCTCTTCTATGTTTGTTATATAATGATTCACATGAGAAAGTATAAAATCTTCTCTTGAAGAAGGTTCATACACCACAATTATTGTTTGTCTCCAGTAAATACATAAATGCTTCAAATATTGTGTGAATGTATATGAATCCTTAACAGTAAGCACAATCATTGGCATAAAATAAACATGCATTAAGTTAATAAGGGAATTACCAGTCGTAAGAAGTGAAATAAGCTTCCTTTACCTTGATTTATACAACAAATATTAATAAAATGAATCTTGTGCCAGGTATTGTAGCAGGCATCTTTCATCTCTTTATTGGTCTTGAGAGCTCTTATTTATCCAAGGTTTACTTCAAATGTCTCTTTTACTTTTATGCAAAGTAAAAGTAAAAGGGACTCTATATCGTCCTCACTTCTGTACTTCAGAAGAATACTGTGTTGTTGCAATTTTCATATGGACTATTACATGTTTTCACCATAGGAATATGATTATGTAAAAGGATGAGATATAGTCTTTCAATCCTTAAAAATAAAAACTGTCACTGCGATGTAATAAACATATGCTGGATTAACAAAAAAATGCAAGGTACTAGAAGAAGAATTCAAATAACCTCTCTATATATTGATGAAAATAAGTAAATTATTTTATTTATCAGGAGAATATTTTTCTGATTTAAAAGTTTATAATTATAACAGTATTCATATATCAAAATAAAAGTTTGATATTAAATATTTGAGAAATGATGGATAGGTATAACTTCATATAAGGAATTGAGAAAAGAAGTATTTTAAGGAATCTGGATAATCATATACAATGGGGCAGAAATAGCAGAATCTTTAAACAGAAGTAGCTAAGATCAATTACATTTACCAGATAATTACCAAAATCTTTCCTTTTAAAATACAAAGTAATAATTATTTGCCTAAGCTACCTGGAATCCTTTTACAGCCCCTTAATTAGTAGCAATGTGTGATTTGTTTAGTTGATTGCATTTTCCACAACTCATTAAATCTGGGCTTATATGTAGTTGTAGCCTGCTTTGGTTTCACTTGTTTTAATTAATGTTTGATGATTTAAGACAATAGCCATATGGATTCAAATTTTGATTTTTTTTTCCTGTACCACACCATAGTGGAACTATTATTGTTCTTATTTATATATTTATTAAAATACAAATTTTCTTGAGAATTTGCTACTGGTTTTTAAATTACACTGTCATAGTTTAGTAGTTTCACATATTAGCAGCATCTAGGAATATGTGGGGGTGGATATTTTAGCTTTAGGAATGTTCTGACAATATAATTTGTATTAAAAAGCAATGTAATCTCACAGACTATCTGGGTAGTTTCCAAGTAGCCTGTCAGGATTGGTTTTGTTCTGAAGGTCACTTCTGAGTATAAAAAAAACAATAAACTGTTCTTTTTTCAGGCATTCAAAGAATTTAGGAACTTCACAACTCAACAATTTCCTTTGCACATTTTATAAAGGTACAAAGTGTGGTTCCTTCTTCTGGGTTATTGCTCCATTTAAAGTAAAATATTATCTTTTATCAGTTACCAACACTGTGCCTGCTACATTATTGGGTATTTAACATATATAGTTTTAATTTTCAGTATGACCCTGCAAGAAAGCCATTTTTATTATACTTTGCTACTGAGAAAATTGAGGCCCAAAGAAGTCTAGATTGTTTTCTAAGGTGTTTAAAGCCTTATCTAAAATCAGGGTACCTGCCATCCTGGTGGATTTAAGTTTCCTGAACACTTGGCAATGATATATGCATTGTGCCTCCCAAACACTCAACACCACCATCAGAGCTGAAGTTCGGGAACTAGTATTAAAATGAGCCAGCTGTCTATGTTTCTGTGAATCAGAATCAAGACTATTGGTTTGCTGCCATGGCCATTTACAGTGTGTCTTACATAGAGCTGGGACCTGCTGGGTTCAGCTCGTGGATTCTAAGGCCAGGCTGTATACTAACTACTTGGGCGCCCCTCCCCTGTGGACATGTCTCTTTCCCCAGTGGCACATGGTATTATTTATCAACCCACTCCGCAGCTTTCTGTACCATCTGTGTAAAGGAATGTGGTTACCTGGGGGGACAGAAATTCACAGATCACTGGAAATTGTGCAGATGTTTGGGGACTTTTACTGTTTTAGGTGGGTAGAAACCATATAAGGCAACGCAGTTGCCATATAGAGTATATTAAGGAGATATCCAACCCCAAAAGTCATACCTCTGTTTAGAAGTAAACCTGGGATTCCCCTGATCTGAGTGACTCCAAAGGGTGTGGTCCTTTCAGCTAATTCTCTCTTCTAAATATATTCAATATGCATCTTACATCTTTCAGTCAAGATCACTGTTTTCTAGATCCAAGAGCTGTAAAAACAGACTGTTCTCCTGTCTTTCTCACCCTTGATGCACTTTTCCTTTGACCATGGTGAGGAAGCAATATAAGAGTGAAGTTATAAATAAAAATGCATGTATTTTTTTAAATTTTTTGTTTTGTATTGGGGGATAGATGGTTAACAATGTTGCGATAGTTTCAAGTGAACAACAAAGGATAACTCTGCCATGCATATCAGTTCAGTTCAGTTCAGTCACTCAGTCGTGTCCGACTCTTTGCAACCCCATGAATCGTAGCACGCCAGGCCTCCCTGTCCATCACCAACTCCCAGAGTTCACTCAGACTCATGTCCATGGACTCAATGATGCCATCCAGCCATCTCATCCTCTGTCGTCCCCTTCTCCTCCTGCCCCCAATCCTTCCGAGCTTCAGAGTCTTTTCCAATGAGTCAACTCTTCGCATGAGGTGGCCAAAGTACTGGAGTTTCAGCTTTAACATCATTCCTTCCAAAGAAATCCCAGGGCTGATCCCCTTCAGAATGGACTGGTTGGATCTCCTTGCAGTCCAAGGGACTCTCAAGAGTCTTCTCCAACACCACAGTTCAAAAGCATCAATTCTTCAGCACTCAGCCTTCTTCACAGTCCAACTCTCACGTCCATACATGACCACAAGAAAAACCATAGCCTTCACTAGGCGGACCTTAGTCGGCAAAGTAATGTCTCTGCTCTTGAATATGCTATCTAGGTTGGTCATAACTTTTCTTCCAAGGAGTAAGCGTCTTTTAATTTCATGGCAGCAGTCACCATCCGCAGTGATTCTGGAGCCCCAAAAATAAAGTCTGACACTGTTTCCACTGTTTCCCCATCTACTTCCCATGAAGTGATGGGACCGGATGACATGATCTTCGTTTTCCTAGTGTTGAGCTTTAAGCCAACTTTTTTGCTTTCCTCTTTCACTTTCATCAAGAGGCTTTTTAGTTCCTCTTCACTTTCTGCCAGAAGGGTGGTGTCATCTGCATATCTGAGGTTATTGATATTTCTCCTGGCAATCTTGATTCCAGCTTGTGTTTCTTCCAGTCCAGCATTTCTCATGATGTACTCTGCATATAAGTTAAATAAGCAGGGTGGCAATATACAGCCTTGACGTACTCCTTTTCCTATTTGGAACCAGTCTGTTGTTCCATGTCCAGTTCTAACTGTTGTTTCCTGACCTGCATACATGCACTTATTCTAGGTCAAACCCCCTCCCATCCAGGCTGTCACATAACATTGAGTAGAGTTCCCTGTACTGTACAGTAGGTCCTTGTTGGCTATCCATTTTAAAATTAGCAGTGTGTACTTGTGCATCCCAAACTCCCTTCTGTTTACCAGTGTCATGCACATTGAAGTTATGGAGAACTGGTCTGTTGGGTTTATTTTCTGCTGTGATAAATGACCACAAATTACGTGGCTAAAAGAGCACACATTCATTATCTTGCAGTTCTGTAGGACAGTCTAACACAGCTCTCAGTGAGCTAAAATCAAGGGTTGGCAAGGCTGTTTTTCTTTCTAGAAGACCTAAGGAACAATCAATTACCTTGTTTGCTCCAGTTTTTAGAGGCTACCTAAATTTCTTATCCTGTGATCCCTTTTCTCTACCTTCCAAGCCAGCTGCACAGCATCTCTCTGACTGCTTCCACCATCACTTCTGAGTTCTGCTTCTGCCTCTCTCCTCCACTGATAAGAAAGAACTTTTTGATTACATTGAGCCCATATGGACAACCTAGGAGAATCTCCCTATTTTAAAGTTAGCTGCTTAGCAACCTAAATATACAACTTTAATTCCCTTTTCCATGTAATCTAACATAAATTTGGGGGAATATTATTCTGCCTACCACATTGAAAAAGAGGAAATCACCAAGAGACACTAGACATGCTACACAAGTGATAAAACAGAAGAAATGCACATGAAACAGAGAACAAAGCATTGTGTAAGAAATCAGAGCTAAAGTCAACACAATGAAAATTATTATATACCAGGCACTAGGCCCAGTGTTTTTTTGTTTGTTTGTTTTTTAATACAGTGGCTGTTTGAATTTACAAAACAACTTTTAAAGGTAAGAAATACTGATCCTATTTTTGTAAACAGATGCAAGCTTGCCCAGTTTCTCTCGGGTAATAAGTTTTGAAATGGGATTCATTTTTTTTATTCTTTTTTTAAAATATAAATTTATTTATTTTAATTGGAGGTTAATTACTTTACAATATTGTATTGGTTTTGCCATACATCAACATAAATCCGCCACAAGTATACATGTGTTCCCCATCTTGAAAAGTCTGTGCTCCAATTTATAGAATATGCATATCATGCTTTAGAGCAAGATGATCCCAAGTCAGTGCACAGTGCTGAAAAACACAGTTAACATTTTACAGAAAAACGACAAAGTCTGCAGAAAAACAATAAAGGCCGCCTATAAAGGATGAATAGAAAGTGGTCATTAGAGGAAGTGTGAACACAGTATGAGATGAAGAAAGGGGTCAAATGTCCTGGGGCACATGCATGTTTGTGTTGGAAGTTAGGGAGGTAGATGTTCATAGGACAAACGAAGGGGATTTTGGCTATTCTGAAATCTCTTTAGCACACACTTGAACAGATAAACAAGAGGGGACATATGTAGTTCTTAAATAGGAGATATGAGGAAATCATGTTTTAGAGACATGAATTTGAGCAATATGAAGAATGATCAGGATAGAAAATTTTTTTTTTTTAAATTACAAGTGATTGTAGTGATTTCAACACTACATGACATGGGACTTTCAGAGCAAGGGCCCTGTGACCATAATCACTCTACACCAACCTCTTTATTGAGCATGATGTATTTATCTATACAACATTTCAAATAGTTTGGAAACAATATTTTGAAAACTCTTATTTTGCCTAGTCAAACTTCAAGTTTCAGGGAAATTTAATAAGTTCATTTTCTCTATAATTTCCTCTAAGTTTAGGCCTTTAAATTTTTACAAAGCATCTTCATATACATTTTCATATCTGGACCTATGAATCCAGTGAAGCACATAATGTCCTACAGGTTATAGAATGAAAGCTGAAACTCTGAGAAATTGATATGCTAAAATCCAGTGATAATTTAAACTCTGATTTACTGCAAATACCTTGCTCTTTCTTCTATAGATGTTGAATAGCAGATAAATATAAATTTAAAATGATTAAATATTAGAATACCTTACATGAAAAAGACCCTGAAGTTTGTTTCTCCTTCTGAAACTGGCATAAAGTTTGATTCTTTATATAATAACTTTATACCTCTTCAGCCATTTACTCCCTAAGTCTCTTTCCCATCTGCCAAGATTGTTATCTTATTCTCTTCCTCAGAACAGCAGCATTCATTATAAATGCACAGCTGAAATCTTCTCTTTTTTTCAAACTTCACACCAGAAAACCAGATCAGCAGCTGCAACTTCCTGACAGGGTAAAACGTGAGAAACTGATAATACACAACCAATTGATCTGGATAGAGCAAAACAGAGCTTAGCCTATGTCATCTTGGTTTTCACTCTATCTCTATTCACTTTTCTTCTGCATTTAAGTTATTAAATTTAGATCTATGTGGCAAAGATGATTAGTAAAGGGTAGCTACTCCCTTAGGGATCTATTTTAAAATGTCACAATTAAAGTTTTCCAGAAAATTTCAAGTAATTTTAGCCTCCTGGCTGAAGCAAAATATTGAGCTGCACTGTTAGCTTCAGGATGCTATCTGGAAATGGAAATGCTGATTTACTCTGGCCCCCTGCCATGCTACCTAATTGGAAGGCAGCTTTCTCAGTGGTAGACTGACTTTTTGCCTGTGATTTTGCCAGTGGAACTGGGAATAGCATAATAAATGGCTTTGTGACTGGGGATATATTTTGTGCCTACATTTTGAAGAAGCAAAATGTTTAATTGCTCTCTAAATAAATTTGATCGCACAAATGTAGCAAGAAGGAAAGAGGTGGGATTTTCTCTTCCAATGGAGAGTGAAAAGTATTCAACCGCCAAGTCCCTAATCCAGCTGTGAGAGGTAACCTTGCTCTCATAATCTTTATTCTTTACCCTCAGCCAAAGACTTTCAATATGTATCTGACAATAATGATGAAATCTAAATAATAGATAAGACATTCTTCTTTTAGGGAGGCCACCTTGGGATACTATTAATGTAATCTTAATATTTTTAAATGTTAACTAGATATGACAAAAATATGGCTAACCTGATAAAATAATAGAATTTAGCCACAATGGCAAAACCAGAAATATATTTATTGTTAATTCAAAACCAATCAAACTAATATTTTTAATCACCAGGTTTAGATAGACGTGAATATGCTACCATCAAATGTTTAGACATAAATCTCCGGGTCAGAAAATTGAATTTTAAGTTTCAAGTGAGAACTTTTCTCCTAGCCATTTTTTTTTTTTTTTTTTGATAATTAAACAAATGGAAACATCCTTTCAGGAAAAAAGGCAAAAAGATGATTATACCAGATCTTTCATCATTTTCCTTTTCTGTATGGAAACAGGACTGACTTATATGTTAACCTCATATACTTTTAGAAGAAATTCAGTGACTTCACATATTTGACAATGCTTATCTGGTTTCTCAAACTTATCAGTGTCATAGTAATTAAATATAAATTTGAAGTGAATATAATAGAGATCATTATTGAAGTTCTTTTTTTTTATTATTGAAGTTCTTAATGGCTAACTGCATTCTTTGTTTAAAAGGCTGACCTAATTCTAGTTAGAACTAGACTAGATTGCCTTTAAAACATGGGACACAGTATATAATGTCTAATTTCTTTGTTAAGTAGCAACTTACTAACAATATGAACAAAGTGATCTTAAAATTACTGAGTATAAGAAACTACCGAATAATAAAATTTATATTCCATTAATATTGACCCTTTGAGAACAGACTAAAGGGAAAAAGAGAATATACTCTCTAAATGTTAAATAACAGGTTTAAGTTCTTAAAGGAAAGCTTTAGTACTAAGGAGAATAGTTTTCAGTTTATAAAATATTGTGAACTTACTGAAAATTAGCTAGCACAGATTTTAAACTTCGGAGATCTTAGGAACTTACAGTTGCTAGGGTAAAAAAAAGGGGGGGGGGCTTCCCTTGTGGCTCAGAGGTTAAAGGCTCTGCGTGCAATATGGGAGACCTGGGTTAGATCCCTGCGTCAGGAAGATTCCCCTGGAGAAGGAAATGGCAACCCACTCCAGTATTCTTGCCTGGAGATTCCCATGGATGGAGGAACCTAGTGGGCTACGTCCACGGGGTCGCAAAAAGTCGGACACAACTGAGCGACTTCACTTTCACTTTCAAGGATAGTTAGGTAATTTGACATCAACATATACACACTGCTATATTTAAAGTGGGTAACCAACAAGGTCCTACTGTGAAAGGCAGGGAACTCTGCTCAGTTATGTGGCAGCCTAGATGGGAGGGGAGTTTGGATCCAGAATGGATGTACATATATATATATATGGCTGAATCCCTTTGCTGTCCACCTGAAACTATCACAAAATTATTAATAGGCTTTACTCCAATATAAAATCAAAAGTTAAAAAGGTCAGAGATCTTCAATTCCTTAATGAGCAATGTAGATTGATTAAAGTACAGACCCTGGTTAATAATAAAATCATTGTTTAGATGATCTTAATATTAGCTAGCCTGGATCTGGATTGCTTAAATTATAAATAATTGCTGGCCGTAATTGCTATTAACTTAGAAAAATGATTTTCTTTTTCAAAATTGATCATTAGCCTGGTGTTAAGAGCTGGAATTTGGGTCTTGATGTAACAAATATAGAGTTATTTCTCTTATAGCTAAAACTATCCATTCTGAGCTTAATGTCAAGCACTGACATTAAGTTTTGTACCCATTTATGGTATAGAAAATATCAAAAAGACATCTGTACAAAGTGACAGGAAATATAAAATTTGTGAATTTATTACCTTTTAATTCTGGGGCAGTTTTTGATATTTCCACCAATGGGGGAAAAGAAATTCCAGTTGTAATTTAGAGTCAATTTATTCATCAGATGATTTATGTCTACACACTTCATGTTTACTTCCCAGTAAAGATAATGATTGAAAGCATTAGTTTTGTTGGCTTACACAGCAACATAATAGTTAAATTTCTGATCTTGCCTTGATGTATAAGTACCATTCTTTATATATTTAATATAAATATAACATTACTGTGAGAGATGACATAATACTATCATTGTGCGTTAGTCACTTAGTCTTGTGTCTGACTCTTTGTGACACCCATGGACTGTAGCCCACAAGACTCCTCTGTCCATGGAATTCTCCAGTCAAGAGTACTGGAGTGGGTTGCCATTTCCTTCTCCAAGGGATCTTCCTGACCCAGGGATCGAACCCAGGTCTCCTACATTGCAGGCAGATTCTTTACCATATGAGCTATCAGGGAAACCCTAATATCATTAAATAAAATAATTAATGGGTGATTTAATTAATGAAAGGTATATGCTATTTCAAGTCCTGAAAGATGATCCTGTGAAAGTGCTGCACTCAATATGCCAGCAAATTTGGAAAACTCAGCAGTGGCCACAGGACTGGAAAAGGTCAGTTTTCATTCCAATCCCAAAGAAAGGCAATGCAAAAGAATGCTCCAGCTACCGCACAATTGCACTCATCTCACATGCTAGTAAAGTAATGCTCAAAATTCTCCAAGCCTGGCTTCGGTAATACGTGAACCATGAACTCCCTGATGTTCAAGCTGGTTTTAGAAAAGGCAGAGGAATCAGAGATCAAATTGCCAACATCCGCTGGATCATGGAAAAAGCAAGAGAGTTCCAGAAAAACATCTATTTCTGTTTTATTGATTATGCCAAAGCCTTTGACTGTGTGGATCACAATAAACTGTGGAAAACTCTGAAAGAGATCGGAATACCAGACCACCTGACCTGCCTCTTGAGAAATCTGTATGCAGGCCAGGAAGCAACAGTTAGAACTGGACATGGAACAGCAGACTGGTTCCAAATAGGAAAAGGAGTACGTCAAGGCTGTATATTGTCACCCTGCTTATTTAACTTCTATGCAGAGTACATCATGAGAAATGCTGGACTGGAAAAAACACAAGCTGGAATCAAGATTGCCAGGAGAAATATCAATAACCTCAGATATGCAGATGACAACACCTTTATGGCAGAAATTGAAGAGGAGCTAAAAAGCCTCTTGATGAAAGTAAAAGAGGAGAGCGATAAAGTTGGCCTAAAGCTCAACACTCAGAAAACGAAGATCATGGCATCTTGTCCCATCATTTCATGGGAAATAGATGGGGAAACAGTAGAAACAGTGTCAGACTTTATTTTTTGGGGCTCCAAAATCACTGCAGATAGTGACTGCAGCCATGAAATTAAAAGACGCTTACTCCTTGGAAGAAAAGTTATGACCAACCTAGATAGTATATTCAAAAGCAGAGACGTTACTTTGCCGACTAAGGTCCGTCTAGTCGAGGCTATGGTTTTTCCTGTGGTCATGTATGGATGTGAGAGTTGGACTGTGAAGAAGGCAGAGCGCCGAAAAACTGATGCTTTTGAACTGTGGTGTTGGAGAAGACTCTTGAGAGTCCCTTGGACTGCAAGGAGATCCAACCAGTCCATTCTGAAGGAGATCAACCCTGGGCTTTCTTTGGAAGGAATGATGCTAAAGCTGAAGCTCCAGTACTTTGGCCACCTCATGTAAGTGTTGACTCATTGGAAAAGACTCTGATGCTTGGAAGGATTGGGGGCAGGAGGAGAAGGGGACGACGGAGGATGAGATGGCTGGATGGCATCATGGACTCGATAGACGTGAGTCTGAGTGAACTCTGGGAGTTGGTGATGGACAGGGAGGCCTGGTGTGCTGCGATTCATGGGGGTCGCAGAGAGTTGGACACGACTGAGTGACTGAACTGAACTGAACTGAACATAGTATATAGAGATAAACTTGAAACAATGGCTACACATAGCAAAGTAAGAGATTTTAAATGACAAACTTGTTAGTACTGTTTTCTTTTATGTCTTATTATCCTGTCATTTGCAGTCTCAATAGTAGTAATTTTTTTTACTACTTTTTAAAAAATACATCAAAAAAAGTATTTTGTTATATCCAAAGTTTCCACCCATTTATACAATAAGTTATTTGATTATTTACCAAAAAATAACCACTACAGAATGAAAAAATAACTTAAATTTAGCTTTTCTTTCTCATCTTTAATGTAAATATATTTGATGATTGAGTTCATTCATCTGAGATATTTTTCATTTGCAATGAAACTATTATAGTATGCGCTTGATTTATAAATTTGTATTCTGATTTCAAAGGCATAGCATGAAATCGAAATGCATAAAACAAATAGAGTCATGACCTGTAATAGTAAAATATTAAACATCTATTTAAGGAAATTTCTTGCCTCATGCTCTAAGGACAGCTGAGTTTGCTAAACAAGTGCAAGTGAAACATATCACAACTGAAGACATCTTATAGAGTTAAAAATAAACCCTACTCTTCAGCTCTCTGAAGATAAGATCTCTAAACTATGATTGGTAAATTTGGTTTTGTGAAAGAGTGGAGGGATTCATGGTATCAGTGGGCTTTCAGGTGGAATCACGATTTTTGGTTGCAGATTGTCTTCCTCTAATAAACATATATCCAATAAGGTACTCAATACACAAATAACATGTGCTAGTTTCTCAAAACATTAAAGTTTCATTTCTGATTTTATATCTATCATATGACTCTTAAAAAAAGAAATCTTAACACTCTGCCCATTTTAAAATTATTGCATATTTGAGTTTTTTTTTTCATAAAACACCTAAGAAAGTAGAGTAATTAAAAATAATAAGCCATATACTAAGGAACAGTATAACCTAGCTTAATAGCATATTTTGGTAGTAGGCTATGAAAAACTGATGTTTTATTTTATTTTTAAACCTAAAAAATGAAATGCAGGCACAAAAGATAACAAAAAACACTACAATTTAGTGAGTTGCTATAAAGTAAATGCCCTTGTAATTACCACCCAGGACAAGAACTAGGACTTCGTCACAGATGTCAGAATCTGCTGTTGTCGTTCAGTCCCTAAGTCGTGTCTAACTCTTTGTGACCCCCTGGACTATAGCATGACAGGCTCCTCTGTCCTCCACTATCTCCCATGGTTTGCTCAAATTCACATCCATTGAGCTTGTGATGCCATCCAACCATCTCATCCTCTGAGGCCCCCTTCCTCCTTTGCCTTCAATTTTCCCAACATCAGAGTTTTTTCCAATAAATTGGTTTTTCACATCAGGCGGCTTCAGCGTCAGTCCTTTCAGTGAATATTCATGTTGATTTCCTTTAGGATTGACTGCTTTGATCTCCTTGCTGTCCAAAGGACTCACAAGAGTCTTCTCCAACACCACAATTTGAAAGCATCAATTATCTGATGCTCAGCCTTCTTTATGGTCCAACTCTCACATCAGTATGTGACTACTGGAAAAACCATACTTTGACTATATGAACCTTTGTTGGCAGAGTGATATCTCTGCTTTTTATTATGCTATCAAGGTTTATCAAAGTGTTCCTTCCAAGGAGCAAGTGTCTTTTAGGCTGCAGTCACCATCAGCAGTGATTTGCGAGCCCAAGAAAATAAAATCTGTCTGAAGCTGTGCCTCATCCCAATTCCAAACCTTTCTCTCTACACATAAATAAAATAAATAAATCTGCTCAGTTGTACCCATCTCTTTGAGACCCCATGGACCCTCTTTGAGCCCACCAAGCTCCTCTGTCCATGGGATTTCCCAGGCAAGGATACTGGAGTGGGGTGCCATTTTCTTCTCCAGGGGACTTTCTTGACCCAGGGATGGAAACTGCATCACCTTCATCTCCTGCATTGGTGGGTAAGTTCTTTACCACTAGCGTCACCTGGGGAGCCCTCTCTCTACACAAATATAACCATTATTAATTGGTCAATTCCATGAGTTAATTTAGCTTTATCACCCATGTATTTATTCCTATTGTTTGGTTTTGAACATTTTTTTTAAATATATGTTTTTAGTTCTCCTTTCGTTCTCTTCCTTTACAATTCACCTGATGAAAAATCTAGATCATTTGATCTGTGGTTTCCTAGAGTCTAGATTTCTCATTGTATGCTTACAGTGTCATTCAACAAGTTGCTGCAACTTTTGGTTTCCACAAATTGGCAGCTGGACCCAGAGGCTTGATCAGACTCAGGATTGATTCCTTTGATGGTGGTGGAGAAGGGTTTTCTCAGAAAGGAGACTGTGTTTGGTAGCCTTTTGTGCTGTTAGTAGTTCTTAATGAATGGTGTCTATATCCACCAATGCACGGAATTTTCAAAATGATAATAGTCTAAATCTATCATTTGTTTTTATTTGTTAGTTGAAATGCTTTAAAAAAAAGAGATATGTCCTTCTTCTCTGATGTTAGTTTACCTAGTGGTAGAATTCATACTAACAAAGCAGGATAAATATTTGATTCTGTGATTTTGCCAAATTCCAAGTTAGCACATTGGTTTTCTATCATCATTGAAGACAAGTATTTTTTGATAACAAAGGTATTAATGAATTCAAACAATTTATATGGTTCAACCAATTGAAATTACCTTTTTTGTTCTTCAAATTTTCCTGTTTTGGCTAGTGTGAGTTCCTTAAAGCAAGCTGGTTCTTGGATTCTTTCAATATTATCCTAATTGTGACCATCTAGAATAACAAGACTCAGTCTTAGAGTTGATACTATTAATAGATGCTCTGATTTTTTTTTACTGGAAATAATTGATCAAGAACAAAAGTCAGAGGGAGGGATAAATTATGAGTTTGGGATTAATATATTCATACTACTATATATAAAATAAACAACCACCAAGGACCTAATGTAGCACAGAGACCTATACTCAGTATTTTGTAGTAACTTGAGAAAGAATCTGGAAAATAAATATATATATATATATACATGAATAAATATATACATACATGAATAAATAGATTCATGTGTTTTATGTATAAAACATATATATATATGTATTTATGAATCTCTATGCTCTATACCTAAAACTAATGTAACATAAATCAATTATACTTCAAGTTAAAACATTTTTTTATTATACCACTGAAATGAGAAAACCTATTGAGTTCATACAAATCACCAAAAATTAATTAATTACATGGGACAGAATGAATTAATAAATATGATTTATAACTTTAAAAAATAGGTTGCTAGAAATGCTCATTTGCTACAGTATTAGTAAGCATAAAATATCTCAGGAGTAGATCATAGTGATACTTGCATTCTAAATCCAAGGTTGTAGTGATTTTTACTTACCTTTCTGAACATTATCTTATCTCTTCTTTCATATTGTGAATCCTAGGTCTAACTGCTACTGGTCATGATGGCATTAGAATGTTCTTAATTGTTAATTTACTTCTTGAATCACTTTATACCATACACATGAGCTTCAGAACAACAATGCTATCAACACTCAAAAATAGTTACTGAGAATAACTTTTCTTCTCTTATGTTGGTTCGATTTCGATTTAGTTCATAGTTTAGTTTTAATCTAGAGATATTTATGTGTTGAAATGTGATTATTGAAAACGTTCTGCATTTGAAGTGGAACAAAGTAGTACTCAAGCTATTAATTTTCTTCTATTGGGTTATTTTTGTGTTCTTCTTTTATTACTACTGAACAATAAAAAGATCCTAAATTTTTCTATAGCAATAGGGATTAAAATCTATAAAATGTGGCTGTGTATTCCTAGTTTGTCTTTTTGTTGTTGTTTTGTATTTGGTGGCACCTCACAGCTGGTGGGATTTTAGTTCCTCAACCAGGGATTGAAACCAGGCCCTCACAGTGTAAACGCCTAGCGTTAACCCCTGAACTGTCAGGCAGTTCCACATGCATATTACTAGTTTTAATTGCACTGTTGCTGCTGCTGCTGCTAAGTTGCTTCAGTCGTGTCCAACTCTGTGCGACCCCATAGACGGCAGCCCACCAGGCTCCCCCGTCCCTGGGATTCTCCAGGCAAGAACACTGGAGTGGGTTGCCATTTCCTTCCCCAATGCATGAAAGTGAAAAGTGAAAGGGAAGTCGCTCAGTCATGTCCAACTCTTAGCGACCCCATGGACTGCAGCCCACCAGGCTCCTCCACCCATCAGATTTTCCAGGCAAGAGTACTGGAGTGGGGTGCCATTGCCTTATCTGTTTAATTGCACTATATTCCTATAATAGAGATCCTGTCAAGCTTCAGCTTCCTCAGGTGTATTTACTTCTTTGATCCCTTGCATTATTTAATGGGTGGTGATAGTTCAGTTGCAGAGTTGTATCTGACTCTTGCAACCCCATAAACCATAATCTGCCAGGCTCCTCTGTCCATGGGATTTCCCAGACAAGAATACTGGAATGGGTTGCCATTTCCTTCTCCAGGGGATCTCCTGGACCCAGGGACTGAACATGAGTCTCCTGCATTGCAAGTGGATTCTTTATCACTGAGCCACCAGAGAAGCCCCTGCAGTATTTTATATATGCCAAAAATGTGCTGTATCTACTACTCAACACATTTATAATCATTCATTCTAAGTAGTCTCTCTAAAAGGCTGTGAACTCAGACTATCTTTCTTGAATATATACCTGGAACAGAATAGATACTCATGATACATCTACTGAATGAATAAATAAAGCAGGTTCCTCATGTATGTTTTAAATGCACATTAAAATATTAGCTTAGTTCTAGATTTAACAAGCACTATTATACAAAAACCTTTGTATATTTCTATATGCAAATATATATTATTTGCAAAGTAATTTTTTACCATAGAAAAATTAAACGTATTTTTACTTGATTTCCATTAGCACTACTTGCTTTCACCCCTCCAGGCTGGATGTTAATAATGTAATACACTGACAGAATTATAAATAGTGGAAGACTCCATATGGTCCCTAATTGAAAGAGAGTTTTGACACCGTTCTTTGGTTTTAAGACACCTGACTTCTTTTGACTAGCCTATCTCATCCCTTTAACTAACCTGAGGGTGTCTGTGCCATACAGCCAACCCCCATGAAAATTCTCCTGGCCTCTAAGTTGTTCAAGACCTGCATCTGGAACCCTATTGCTTCAGAATATTTCACATATTCCCTTGTTATTAGTTAGTACCCTCAGATCCTGACCTCTTGCCTCTGTCTCCTGACTATGCCTGTATTCTCTCCTCTGATATCTTATAAGTGATTTTATTCTGATCCTGGCGTTCGGTTCTCCTCAGTGACTGTGCTCAGACCACAGATCATGTGGCTCACTTCTCTGCTCTAGGAAACACGTGAGCCCCCTTCAGCTTCATCCTCCACACTCCTTTTAAGACTGGGGTCCCAGTGGAATTAAGGAGTAAACGGGGAAATATCTGTATATACAGTATATAAAACTATACTGTACAGTAGGCACAAGGCATTCAAACTTTTTGGTCAAGGTATCAGATAAATAATTAATCCCCCTTGAGAGACTGTGTAGAAGAGTTAAGAATACATCATTTTCTAAATGTAGCCTTCGATAATTTAACAAACCTTCCAATATAAATTATTTCAGTGCCCCTGAAACTTATAGTAACCTTGAATAAGGAAGATTTTTCAGTTTTATGCTGAATTAATGAGACTCAGAGACATTAATTTTTCAGGATCAAACATAATTTAAGTGGAAGAACATGATTGAACCTCATCATCTTATCTCAACATCAAACAATAAATTTCATTTCTCCATCACCAATTGTATAATAGTGACCAAATGTCTTAACTATTATGTGCCTCAGTATCTTTTATACTGTTAAATTGTTTTCTTTGCTAAAGTGAGTTAACTATGTAAATTGCTTTGAACTCTCAGGGAAGAAAAAAAAGCCGTAGGAGTGATAATTAGATGCCATGATATTATAGATGTTTTTAAATGGAGTTGAAAGGTTCATGGAATAAAATTCTTTCCATATTTTCATTAATATGGATTTTTAATACCCTTTGGAAGTTAACCTGAAAAGTGCTTTCCTTTTTTATAACTAAAAAGGAACTTTATTCTCATTGACTCTGAAATTCTTTATAATAGAAAATGCTAAAGTTTTATGAAACCTAAAAGGATAGGTAATAATTTAAATAGATTATTTGGCCAGTGGACAATTGAACTACCCAGACAGATATCATTGGAAATAAAAATCTAGTCTTTCAAAGTCATTGTAAAGTTTATTTCTGAATTCAGGCTCACTGGATCAATCATCATGTGCCCAAGTGGAAACTTTTTTTTCTCATTTACTCTGGCTTTTAAACTTACTGAAACCAAGTTCTCTACTTCTAAAGGACAGGAAAATTCTTTTGTGTGGATTCAGTGGTGATTTTTAAAAAAATCTAAATACAAAGTAATTTTACATCTGCATTTCTAGTTCAAAATGAGTTAATTTTTATATTTTCTTTTGATCAGTTCAGTTCAGTCACTCACTCATGTCCGATTCTGTGACCACATGGACTGTAGCACACCAGGCTTCCCTGTCCATCACCAACTCCTGGAGCTTGCTCAAACTCATGTCCATTGAGTTGCTTTACTATAGAAAGAAGGCATTCTTTTTCACATAACTGAGTCTTGATTAATTGCTTTAAATTGCATGCAATAGGGTGCTGCTGCTGCTGCTGCTAAGTTGCTTCAGTCATGTCCAACTCTGTGAGACCTGATGGACTGCAGCCTACCAGGCTCCTCTGTCCATGGGATTTTCCAGGCAAGAGTACTGGAGTGGGTTGCCATTGCCTTCTCCAATAGTAGGGTGCAACACCATTATACATGTAGCATTACACACTACAGTATTTGCATTGGTATTTCAGACTTTAAATCTACCTACTTATTAAATGCATTTCAGAACTATTAAATCCGTTCAGATTATCTCTTGACTTTATAAATAATATGTATCTTTCCATGTCAGTAAAATGTGAATTTATTTCACCATTTGCGATCAAGAGTCTTGAGAATATGCACAAAATTCTCATCTTCCATTTTACTACTTTGAAGGGTAGCATCCTGTGACACTGCATGGTAATGAACTTCATATTGAGCAGTCTACTTCAATGCAGTCTGCCTTAATAATTACTTATTAAGGATTTTCACAAGTTCCACATCAGTTATTTTCTGTTAAGTACGTAGCATACATTATGCATGACACCAAAATATGATGGCATTTAGAATCATAAAACAGAAAGGAACTTTGAGATTACTTATTCCATTCCCCTGTTTTAGAGGTAAACAAACTTACATCCAGTAAATTAAGCCTTTTCTAAGAAGACAAAACTAAATGCTGAGAGCTCTGAGATTAGAGTCAAATCTCCTGGCTCCTATTCTTGTCTGCTTTTTCTTTTACACTGCCTCTGCTCTGTGTTTTATTGTAAAAGATAAATGAGCCAATTTTATTCTGATTAAGAGAAAGCTATTAATGACCTGGGGGAAAAGAACCAAAAGCAAGGATGAGTTATTATTACACAATTTAGAATTTTTTCAAATCCTAAACAACAATGCAAGCTGGTGATGACTTATATATAGTAAGTGACTATGCATTATGAAAAAGCAAGGGTCAGGAAAAAAAAAACAAAAAACAAAATACACACACACACACATACAACAACACACTCAAAGAAATACTCTTCTGCCCCAATCCAATAGTTTGTTTATGATTGTTTGAGATAATACCAGAAATGCTGCTGCCGATTGCTGATTAAGCAGTGGGGGAAGCAGAGATCTCAGGGTTTCCCAGGTAGCATAGTGGTAAAGAATCCACCAGCCAAGGCGGGAAACAAAAGAAACTCAGGTTTCATCCAAGGGTTGGGAATATCCCCGGAGGAGGCAGTGGCAACCCCCTTGAGTATTCTTGCCTGAAAATCCCATGGACAGAGGAGCCTGGCAGGCTACAGTCCACAGGGTCACAAAGAGTCTGACATGACTGAGTAGGCATGCATCATGCAGCTAAATGGAAGAGTAACAAGTCTTCCTAGAGGAAAATTTTTAAAAATATGAAAATTATAAATTCAGCTTTTCTTGGTACTAATGAAATATGTCATCAAACCAGATAGTACATACTGGTAACTTTTAGGGGATGTTGGCAACTTTGAAATTGGGCAGAACAGAGAAACAGATCTGACACCATCCAGAGACATATAGATGCGGCATATTTAAGAAACTTCTATAAGTGTAATTTCCACATATAGACTCGGCAAGAATTGGTTTTCCCTGTTTTTAACTCGTGGCTCCATGTCCCAAATTAAAAAAAAAAAAAAATACAACTAGCTAGCATTTATTGAGTTTCTGTGCTAGCTATATGTTAGTACTATGAAACACTTCATCCCATGTGAAGCTCATGACAACTTCTCATGAGCTGGTAAAAATTATATATTAAAGTGAATTACATAGATCAAAGAGTTTATGAAATTGGGTTAAGATGTAGCAAGTCTGGGAACTGAGTTGCGAGGCTCAGTGCATTTAGCAGAAGTTTATGTTCTTATTCACTATAGATGCAGGTAATGAATAAGCTATAGCACTGCAGATGCTATAGCACTACTACATCTAGAGCACAAGTTACAGCACCACATCTACAGCACTACAGATGATGGTAGCAACCACTGGTAACTGTGCACTTGCTTGCAACTGATGCAATATTCATTTGCTTAACTACTTGACCTTCTGAAGGATAAAAGTAAGTAAAACCAAAACCAACTGCATATGTGACAACTTCTCCTAACATGATGTAGGTTCCCCACTGGCCAGCCAGTTTTTCCTTCTTTTTACCTTTCTCCCATTTTTTTTGTTTTTTTAATTGGAGTATACTTGCTTTACAATTGTCATAGTTTCTGCTGTACAGTGAAGTGAATCAACCATGTTATACATATGTCCCCTCCCTCTTGGATCTCCCTCTACTGCTCTGCTTTTCACTGTTCTTAAATTCAAGTTCATGATCAGTTGAACAAATAAATTATACCTGGCTGCATTGGGTCTCCCTGGTGGCTCAGATGGTAAAGAATCTGCCTTCAATGCAAGACACCAAAGTTTGATCCCTGGGTTAAGAAGATTCCCTGGAGGAGGGCATGGCTACCCACCCCAGTATTCTTGCCTGGAGAATTCCATAGACAGAGGAGCCTGGTGGGCTACAGTCCATGGGATCACAAAGAATTGGTCACAACTGAGCTAATCTACTTTTCTAATGTTACATTTTCTCACATATGCATAACATGAGTTTATTAATATCCCAAATATGATCAGTGAAGTTGTTGAAATATTTTCAATCATGAAAAGTTATTAACTTGATATATAAATAGCATAGATAATACATTAATATTGTCAATGCTCTGTTGGCTCTCTTTTCTTCTAAGCTAAAAAAAAAAATGTATGTAGGTTACAGATTTTTCTGCAGTAATACTCATGGAATGAGAAAATTCAATGTAAATACTAAGAATAACCACTTTCTTTTACTGCATTTCTCTTCTTTTTACTCATGATGAATAAAACAAAAACAACAAAAACAAAGCCCCAAAAGACTGACACCATGAGTGATATAACATCAATTAAAGTAAGATTCAAAGCTTTTTCAGAATTGATGGCATCCTTACTTCATGCCAGAAACATGTCTGAAGAGAATAATATTTGAACTGTTTTCTCAACTTTGCAAAAATATTTAAAATTTAGGCTTATAAAAATTTAGACAGCAATATCTTGTATAATATTATGAATTGATTTTGAGTTTTTCCAAATGTTCTCTGATGTGACATAATCATTTGCTTAAATCACCTTCTCTGTCAAGAATTCTAAGAACATTATTATACAACTTGAGGAATTACAGAATTGTCATCTCTGTTTAAGTATGGAAAATGTTATTTCAGAGATGAAAATAAGTTATTTCAACAATCTATTTGTGCGGGAGTGAGTGGAGGAAACTTTATGACTTTTTTTTTTTTAATATTGTAAGAGAAAAGTGTCACTCTTTGAAAGAAACTTATCAAGTACACCTAAAAAATGTCATGCTTCATTAAAAGCTACTCAGTGAGAAAATTAAGGCCAACTCTGAGATATTAATTGAGTTTAAGAGTTGCAAGCTAGTTTTAATTAAAACCGGCAGTAATTATTTAGTACACATCTGTGATTTATCAGACATTCTGACAGATTATGCAGCAGCAGGGATATGGCCAAGTTCTTGAAGTTGTAGGTGTGACTAGTGAGAGCCCTTTGTGCTAAAGGCTGTCTAGAAACAACAGCTGCTGGAATACATGGATTTGATCTGGACAAAACATACACTGTAAAATAGAAACCACAATATTTCAACAATTGAAATACAATGATTTTTTTTAAAATTTCAACTGTTGAAATACAATGATTACTCAAAGTAAAATTCCCGCTCCAAACTTTTAAAAATTATAGCCAGAAGGGAGAATGTGTTTAGATCCTTATGAAATGATTCATATAACAGTTATTTACAGTTTTTCATGGAAGAGCTCATGGTGCATTTCCTGGGGAAAGTCACTTTGGTTCTCCATTAGTTATGCATTTTTAAAATTCATTGGAATCCATTATTATGAATTACAGCACCATTGTTCTCATATCAATAGTCTACATTATGCTGAAAAGGATTTAAGTGCTGTTAAAAGAAAGAAAAAAAAAACTCACGCACACACATACTTGACTCTTCAGGTAGAGTACACTGATTACAACGTCATTATTTTTAAAAGAAAATAAAGGGGAAAGCATGCTTGGTAAGTGCTGGGCATAAACGAAATCTGCCCTATGGCAATGATTTTTTACTGATACAGAAGTTTGCTGGTGCTAGGATTTTGGTCATTACTGTGATTTGTAGCATAGGCAGATCCCCCTCCGGCCATGTGTTGCAGAGTTGGCAGTTTATTCCACAGACTACTGTCTGAGAGATGCACAGCTTTGTCTAATAATGTTCCACAGCTTCCTAGTTAAGTTCCTCCTATTTCATCTTGTTCATCACAGTAGAGGACAGTCTTAGTTATTACTGGTGATCAAACACAGCACTGAGTTTGTCACCACTCTGCTTCACCTAAATGGGGAAAGAAGAACCCTGACATAACAGGACCAGACAGCACAGTTTAGCACCAAAATTGTAGATGGCCATACAACCAGACACAAAGCCATCAGAAATGATCTGGCTTATTTTAGCAAAGATGATTTAGGGACTGGGAAGCCCCTAAACAAATTGGTAACAATGTCCAGTGCTGAATATAATGTTAACTGCAAAGTGACTTCATGCATTGATCACACCCTTAATGGTCATAGTTTAGTTTAAATAAGAGTTTTCATCAGTAAGTGTTCCAGACACTCCCAAGAAACTCTCACAATGAAAAAGAGTACTCTTCCTAAAATGTAATTAATACTGGACTTGTATAAATTGGGATAAATCTTGAAAAGCACATTCCTTCTAAGCCATTTATCTCTTCATAACAAAAGAACAGGAAGGAAGAGTTCACTGAAAACAAGAGTTGGGCTGCATTAAGCAACCAATAATAGAAATGTGGCTTGAAGGTAAATGCTACAATCAGTAATTCAATTATCGCACAGAGTCGGACACGACTGAAGAGACTTAGCAGCAGCAGCAGAAACAAGGCATTCAGAAGAAATCTGGAAAGGAAGAAAAAAAAAAAAACTTTGAGAAAGAACAACCTGTAGCTTACTCATTATTGTGTAAGGATATCCTGAATGGAATGACCTATCTGAACACAGCTTCCTGGTAAACGTACGTATGCTGTTCACTAACAGAAAAATAGTGGAGAGTGCCTGTCAATAACAAACAAAATAAAAACCAACAGAAAGGCTAATCAGTTAGTATATACATGGTCTTTCTAAGTTATTTTTATAAATGAACCTAGAATTTGTGCATTTATGAAACATGGCAAGCTGGCAAATGAGAAAAGTCAGTATTTCCCAACTGTATCCCTGAACATAAAAATGGGGAATCCCCCAAAATGAATCAACTCCTTTAAGAACAATGTTTCCACATGGTTTTCAGACTCAAAGTCTATTAATCAGAAACCAAACTATCTTACTGAAGACAAAGTAGTACTATTAATAGGAAAGTGTGTCTGACACGCTCATAATTTTCAGGAAGGAAATGAAGATTCTTGGCAGGGTATTGCTTATATTGTTGAATTGTTGACAAAGGTTGGTATTGGGTAATATCTACAATTCAAATAGTGTTGCTATATTTCAATTGCTTTAATACAAGTTGTGTAAAAAAAAAAAAAAAACTTGGCAGGGTGGCTGAATGACCCCAAAACTAAATCACCTCCTGACTCAGAACAGAAGAAAATGGAGATCTCTCTGGAGGAAAGGATGCTGAATACAGGCCTCCAGATTCCCAAAAGTTTACATGAACTATATTAGGTTACTACAAAAGTAATTATGGTTTTGCATTGTCGAACTTTGCCATTTGATATTGGAATACATTCGTAAATAAATACGGTTATGTGCATATTTTAATGCACATTTTTTGCTTTTTTTTTCTTTTTGCTAGTTACGTTATTTCCTGTTTATTTTATGTTTGTTTTAAACTACAGAAATGATTTGGACAAATAAATTAATTTGAGCAATATTTTTTATTCAAGTTCAGAATGTGTCATAAACCTGCAGAGACAACTTGCAGTATTAACACACTTGGCCCAGGAACTGTTAATGAATGTGCAGTGCAGTGGGGGTTCAAGAAGTTTGCAAAGGAGACAAGAGCCTTGAAGATGAGGAGCACAGTGGCCAGCCATTGGAAGTTGACAATGACCAACTGAGAGCCATCATCAAAGCCGATCCTCTTACAACTACCTGAGAAGTTGACAAAGAACTCAGTGTTGACCATTCCATGGTCATAAGTATTTGAAGCAAATTGGAAAGGTGAAAAGGCTCAATAAGTGAGTGCCTCATGAGCTGACCAAAAAAAAAAAAAAAAAAACCCGTCACTTGAAGTGTCATCTTCTCAAACAAGAACACAACAATGAACCATTTCTCAGTTGGTTTGTGACATGCCATGAAAAGTAGATTTTATATGACAACCAGTTCAGTTGTTGGGCTGAGAAGAATTTCCAAAACACTTCTTAAAGCCAAACTTGCACTAAAAAATATCATGGTCACTGTTTGGTGGTCTGCTGCTGGTCTGATCCACTACAGCTTTCTGAATCCAAGCAAAACCATCGCATCTGAGAAGTATGCTCAGCAAATCAATGAGACGTACCAAAAACTTCAGTGCCTGCCGCCAGCATTGGTCAACAGAAAGGGCCCAATTCTCTCCACAACAACCCCCAAGCACACATCCCACAACAAATGTGTCAAAAGTTTAATGAATTGGGCTACAAAGTTTTGCCTCACCTGCCTTATTCACCTGACCTCTCAATAACTGACTAGTATTTCTTGAAGAATCTCAACCACTTTTTGTAGGGAAAATGCTTCCACAATCAACAGGAGACAGAAAATGCTTTCTAAGAGTTTATTAAATCCTGAAGCATGGATTTTTATGCTATAGGAATAAACAAGCTTATTCCTCATTGGCAAAAATGAGTTGATTGCAATGGTTCCTATTTTAATTAACAAACATATGTTTGAGCCTAGTTATGATTTAAAATTCATGGTCCAAAAACACAGCTGCTTTTGTATCAGCCTAATATATGAACCAAAAATCAAATATTGCCAGTCCTAAAGGAAAATGTTAAAAGTAAATCGTCAAATTGGAAGAAATAAGATTTTTATTCTTAAAACTTAAAATAATACTTGTTACTTCAGATAAGAAATATAAAATAACTACAATTTAAATATTAAAAAATAATAAAAAGTAAATGAGATCTATACAATATCCCGATTGACCAAAGATATTTGAAAAAAAAATAAATATAGTTTTTTAAATGAAATATATTCAGTAAATTGACTAAAGTATAGTGTTCCCATTACTGAAGTAGAATAGAATTAATAATTAAAGAACAAATATTTGAAAATATAATAACTGAGAATTTTCCAAAATTCATGAAAATTATGGTTTAACAAGTAGCAGAGGTGGGATATTTCACTGGGATTTCACTGAACACTGTGAAATAAGATAGAACTAGACACTCAGACACACTGCACTGAAGTTACAGAATGTGTATTACAAAGATCTTAAGAACAGAAAGGAAAAGCAAAGCACTTACAGAATGACAACCAAATTCTTCAACAGCAACAAAAAAAGCTAGAAGATAAAATCTTCAAAGTGCTAAACAAAAAATAGCTCTCAAACTACAATTGTATTCTCAGAAAAATTATGTGTCAAGAAGAGGAGTTTAGAAAAAAATGACTTTGTAACTAAACAAAAATGGAAGGAATTTGCCACCAGTAATTTTCTATTACTAAAGGAAGAATTAAGAGTATATTCAGGAAAATATGCACTCAAAAGAAAGACCTAAGATGGAAAAAGAAAGGGGAGCAAGATATTTGTAAACTGATAATCAGTTAAATATACATTATTGTCCAAAATAATTTTTTTATTGTTGTTGTCCAGTCCCTAAGTCACGTCCCACTATTTGCAACCCATGAAATTAAAAGACGCTTACTCCTTGGAAAAAAAGTTATGACCAACCTAGATAGTATATTCAAAAGCAGAGACATTACTTTGCCGGCTAAGGCCCGTCTAGTGAAGGCTATGGTTTTTCTTGTAGTCATGTATGGATGTGAGAGTTGGACTGTGAAGAAGGCTGAGCGCCGAAGAATTGATGCTTTTGAACTGTGGTGTTGGAGAAGACTCTTGAGAGTCACTTGGACTGCAAGGAGATCCAACCGGTCCATTCTGAAGGAGATCAACCCTGGGATTTCTTTGGAAAGAATGATGCTGAGGCTGAAGCTTCAGTACTTTGGCCACCTCAGGCGCAGAGTTGACTCACTGGAAAAGATGCTGGGAGGGATTGGGGGCAGGAGGAGAAGGGGACGACCCAGGATGAGATGGCTGGATGGCATCACGGACTCGATGGACGTGTCTGAGTGAACTCCAGGAGATGGTGATGGACAGGGAGGCCTGGCATGCTGCGATTGATGGGATAGCAAAGAGTCAGACAAGACTGAGTGAATGAACTGAACTGAACTGATGCTGTGCTTAGTTACTCAGTCGTGTCTGACTCTTTGTGACTCCAGGGATTGTAGCCCTCCAGGTTCCTCTGTCCATGGGGATTCTCCAGGCAGGAATACTGGAGTGAGTTGCCATGACCTCCTCCAGGAGTTCTTCTCAACCCAGGGATTGAACCCAGGTCTCCTGCATAGTTGCTGGTGGATTTTTGACCATCTGAGCCACCAGGAAAGCCCCCAGCTCCCGTGTCCTCCACTATCTCCCAGAGTTTGCTCAAATTCATGTCCATTGAGTGTGATACTATGTAACCATTTCATTCTCTGCTGTCCCCTTCTCCTTTTGCCATCAGTCTTTCCCAGCATCAGTTTTTTTTTTTTTTTTTTCCAGTTATGGCTCATAACACAGGTGGCCAATGTATTGGAGCTTCAACATCAATCCTTCCAATAAATATCCAGGTTTGATTTCCTTTAGGATTGACTAGTTTGATCTCCTTGCAATCCAAGGGACTCTAAGGAGTCTTCTCCAGCACCACAATTAGAAGACATCAATTCTTCAGCGCTCAGCCTTCTTTATGGTCCAACTCTCACAACAGTAGGTGACGACTGGAAAAACCATACATTGACTATATGAACCTTTGTTGGCAAAAGTGATGTCTCTGCTTTTTATTATGCTGTCTAGATTTGTCATAGCTTTCCTTCCAAGGAGCAAGTGTCTATTAATTTTATGTTTTCAGTCACCATCCACAGTGATTTTGAATTAAAAAAAAAAAACAAAACTGGCACTGCTTCCAATTTTTCCCATTTTATTTGACATGAAGTGATGGGACCAGATGCCATGATCTTAGTCTTTTGAATATTGAGTTTCAGGCCAGCTTTTTCAATTTCCTCTTTCACCCTTATCAAGATGCTCTTTAGTTCTCCTTAACTTTCTGCCATTAGAGTGGTATAATCTGCATGTATGAGGTTATTGATATTTCTCTTAGCAATCTTGATTCCAGCTTGTGCTTCATCTATCCCAGCATTTCGCATGATGTACTCTGCATGTAAGTTAAATAAGCAGGGTGACAGTCTACAGCCTTGACATACCCCTTTCCCAGTTTGTATTTTGAATCAATCTATTGCTCCATGTCCACTTCCAATTGTTACTTACTAACCTATATACACGTATCTCAGGAGGTGGGTAAGGTGGTCTGGTATTCTCATGTCTAAGAATTTTCCACAGTTTGTTGTGATTAACACAGTCAAAGGCTAATGTAGTCAATGAAGCAGAAGTAGATGTCTGTCTGGAACTCTCTTGTTTTTTCTATGATCCAACGAATGTTGGCAATTTTGATCTGGTTCTTCTGCCTTTTCTAAATCCAGCTCATAACCTGGAAGTTCTCAACTGATTCACATGTAGCTAAAGCTTAACCTGAAGAATTTGAGCATAACCTTGCTAGAATGTGAAACGAGCACAATTGTCCTGTAGTTTAAACATTCTTTGGAATTGTCTTTATTTGTGATTGGAATGAAAATTGATCTTTTCCAGTCCTGTGACCACTGCTGTGCCTTATAAATTTGCCAGCATATTGAGTGCAGCACTTTAACAGCATCATCTTTTAGGATTTGAAATAGCTCAGCTGGATTCATTACCTCCACTGGATTTGTTTGTAGTCATGATTCCTAAGGCCCACTTGATTTCACATTACATGATGTCTGGCTCGAGGTTAGTGACCACACCATCATGGTTATTCAGGTCTTTGAGATCTTTCTTTTATAGTTCTGTGTATTCTTGCCACCTCTTATTAATCTCTTGTGGTGCAGTTTGATCCTTACCATTTCTGTCCTTTATCATGCCCATCCTTGCATGAAATAGTCCCTTGATATCTCCAATTTTCTTGAAGCGATCTCTGATATTTCCCTTTCTGTTGTTTTCCTCTACTTCTTTGCATTGTTCATTGAAGTAGGCCTTCTCATCTCTTCTTACTGTTCTCTGGAACTCTGTACTCAGTTGGGTATACCTTTCCCTTTCTCCCTCCCTGGTCTTTCACTTCTCTTCTTGCCTCAGCTATTTGTAAAGCCTACTTAGACGACCATTTTTCCTCTTTGCATTTATTTTTCTTTGAGATGGTTTTAGTCACTGCTTTATGTACAATGTTAGGAATGTGCCTCCATAGTTCTTCAGGCCCTCTCCCTACCAGATCTAATCCCTTGAATCTATTCATCACCTCTAATGTATAATCACAAAGGATTCAGTTTAGTTCATACCTGAATGGCTTAGTGATTTTCCCTAATTTCTTTTATTCAAGCTTGAATTTTGCAATAACAATAATAATGCTAACATGTAATTTTTTGAATTATAAAACATATAAGTCCCTTGCAAAATTAATGAACAGATAAAGAAATGAGACAAAATATATGATCTTATTAATGAAAAACAAGACACATAAAGCAGTAAGATACCAGTACAAACTTTTTTGAAAAGACAAAATCTGAAATACTGACACTACCAATTCCTGGCAAGGGTGTGTATCAACAGGAACGCTCATTCATTGCTAGTAAGAATGCAAAATGTTAGAGCCTCTTTGGAGGACAGTTTGACAATTTCTTATAAAATTAAATGGACTTTTACCATGTGATTCAGCAATTGTTCTTAGTATTTACATAATAGAGTTGAAAACTTCAGCTCAGTTCAGTTCAGTTCAGTCGCTCAGTCGTGTCCGACTCTTTGCAGCCCCATGAATTGCAGCACGCCAGGCCTCCCTGTCCATCACCAACTCCCGGAGTTCACTCAGACAATATCCACATGAATGTTTATAACAGCTTTGTTTATAATTGTCAAATCTTGGAAGCAACCAAGATGTACTTCAGTACATAAATGGATGAATAAACTGTAGTGCAATCAGCAAATGGAATATCATTCACTACTAAAATGTAATGAACTATCAAACCATAAAACAACATGGAGGAAACATAAATGCATATCACTAAGTGAAAGAAACCAATCTGAAAAGAGTACACACTGCATGATTCCAAAAACATGATGTTCTTGGAAAAGGCAAAACCATGGAGTGGTTTAAATAGTAAATAAATATTATATACATACACACACATATAATGGAATATTAATTAGCCATAAAATCAAAATAATACAATTTTTGGCAGCATGGATAGACCCAGAGCTTGTCATTCTAAGTGAAGTAAGTCCAACACAAAGAGACAAACATGTGATACAGTTTATATCCGGAATCTTAAAAAATGATACATATGAATTTAGCTTTAAAACAGAAATCAACTCACAGACATAAAAAACAAACTTATGTTTACCAAGGTGAAAGGGTGAGAGGAGAGATAAATGAGGAGGTTGAGATTAATATATACACACTACTATATATGAAATAGATAACCATCAAGAATCTACTGTATAGCACTGGAAACTCTACTCAGTATTCTGTAATAATCTATATGGGCAAAGAATATGTAAAAGAATAGATATATGAATATGTAAAACTAAATCTCTTTGCTGTACACCTGAAACTAATACATTGTTAATTAGCTATACACCAATATAAAATAAAAAATGTAAAAAAAGAAATTTTAAACCCAAGCCAGAATTTGGGAAAATATATAAACATATATGAGTGATAAATGATTCTGATATAAGTGACATGAAAATATAAAAATGTTTATATAAATTAATGTATAATATATACATACATATTATGAAATAGAATAGTAAATAAACATTAATAGATATTTCCCAAGAAGAAATTCATATAGTTAAAAATATGTAAAGATGCTCAAACTTATTAGTAATATTAGATTCTAATTAAGTACATTTTGTATATTCTTTTATGCACAATAGTATGTCAGAAATTTATATATCATATATTATGAAGTATTGAATTTGTGTGAGCTATCAAAAACTTTTATAAAACCATTGGTAACATCAGTTGTGAAGTTTAGTACATATTATAAATTTGTACAGTTGAAAACTCTGATCCCAGAATTTTATTCCTCAAGATATACTCCAAAGAATATCTAAATCTGATATATCAGAATCAGTTAAAGAAAGTTCACAACATCACCTCATTAACAACAACAACAAAAATCTAGTAATGACAAAAATGCACATCAGCAGTATATTCAGACAATGGAATATTTCGCACCATAAAAATTAATGAACTCAAATACATATGATGTTATGAATAACATTACAGAGGGTCGAGTTAAAGAAAACTGCAGCTGACTTTATATCATTTCTATAAAATTCAAAATTAAATAATACATCTTTTGATGAGCATACATGAGAAATATTGTTGAAGGAATGATAAGCACAGAATTTTAAATATGTATTATAATGGGCAGTACTGATACAAATGGGTAGGAGGGGAATGAAATAAAAGAGCCTAATTGTAATATAAAGTTCAGTTTCATAAATTATTTGTTAGTATATGGGTGTTCATTTGATATTTTATGATGCATAGTTTGTTTTTATATATATTTGTATAAATTTGATTATACAAAATATAACAAATTAATATGTGATTGAAACATCAATTTTAAAATTTCTTTTGATATTCATATGAATTAAACATTCATCTCCACATTCTCTTGTCCATCCTGTTTCACCAATCATCAATCGATAAGATAGCTTCTGAAGTTCCCAGGAGGATTTTGACCAATGCTGTAAGTCTCTGCTAATGGGACTAGAGAGAGAATCACTTATGAAGATTGGCAGAGATGGAAATTCTCAAAATGTGAATTGAGATTTATAAATCCTTTAAAATTATTATTCTGGCAGTAAGAACAGCATGTAGTGATTGAGTGCTACATAGTTATTAAGTGGGTGTTATACAATGATTAATAGCATGAACTAGAATCAGATAAACTTTATTGGAATTACAGTTCTGTAACTTAATAGCTGAGCATCCTAGGAGATATTATTTATAAGTCTGTTTTCTTCTCTTTAAAATGAGAGTCACAATAGCTCCTACCTCATAAGGCTACTCTTAGGACTAAAAGAAATAATGCATATAAAGCATCAAGCACAGTGTCTGGCATATAATCATGCTCACTAGATGTGAAGTATCATTATCATCATTCCTGCATTAAGCTATCCTATTATAAGAGAGAGATGCTTACTCTTCTCTCTTCCTTCCTTCCTTGCTAAGGGGAAGGAATGCACAGCCGCAATTTTCATTTTTCTTTTCAATTAACACTACTTGACAAGGTTGAAATTTTTATGTTTCTGTAACAATATGTTAATTAAATGGCTCAAAAGAGCCCAGAGACTCAGGTATTAAAAAAGATTGACAGTCAACTGGCAACAGCAGGCTGCCTAATCAGCCCATGGCACTGGTGGCAACATGGCAGGGCCCAGTGAAGAAAACATCTGTGGCATCGTGAAAGAGAGTGGGAAGAGGCTGATTTTTGCTTCTAAGATCAAAAAGCCTGAAGCTGAATCATTTGTTAGGCTTTGTTTCATTCTTAGTTGTGAGCTGTTAGCAACAGTCACCATCCTAAGAAAGAAAACCTGCAAAGAGAACAGAGATGAAGGAAAGAACTACCTTAAAGGACATTATCTCTAGCACTCTCAAAAACCAAAATGCACAGAAAGGAGGAATTATGGTGTAGTTGGGTATGAGTGCTCTGAAATCAGAGGGACCTGGTCTGAATCCTACTTTCATCATATGTTATCTGTGTGACACAGGACAAGCTTTTTAATGTCTCTATGTTTCATTGTATCATATATTTAATGGAGGAAAGTGTTAACATTTTGGAGTTGTTCAGAGGATAACTCATGAAGAAAGCTCAACATCATCACTGGCAAGAACAAGCATTGAATATATTTAGGTATAATTACCATAGTCCTTATTATTATCATCATCTTCAGTCAACATTAACTGATTTATGTAGAATTTTACAGGAGTAGAAAACAGAAAAATAGAGCTTGTTGAAAAGCAAATTCTTTCCTTATGTAACAGCTTGAGAAAATAGGTGGATATATTTGAAATGTCATTTGGATATACATACATGGGCGTTAATATCACCTACATACATGATATTCCTTAAAAGAAGTAAGCTTGGGTTATAACCTGATTAGAACCAAAAACTGATTCTTTCCCCAAAGATAGATAGATAGGTAGGTAGGTAGATAAGATATTTGATAACTAGAAGAAAAAAAAATGTACATTAAACTGTAATATATTGACACAAATTTGAAACTCTCAACTTGAAAACATGTTTTGTTTTCCTTTCTACCATAAAGGAAGTCCATCAAGCTCATAACTTTGTTTGATATGTTGGTAACTTTCACTAGACATTTTATACTTCTAACAGTACTGAGGTTAGTCTTTTGCAACAACAAAATGCTTCATTTTAAAATATTTTTTAAATCAGATTCTGCATATTGATTCACTAATCTTCACTTTTATAAATTATTCCATTACCAAATACAATGATTACAATTAAAGACCACAATTAAGTAGTCACATTTAAGTTTTCTCATAAATAATATTTCACTTAGCATGAATCATCACAATTGAACAAGTAATGCTCATCTATTATGTGCAGAGAATCAGAAAAATAGAGCCTCTCATCTCAGTTTACAATATATTGGGCATGAAAAACTGAATATTGACATAAAACTGCAATACAAGTGCAAGAAAGTGATCAAAAACAAATAAACAAAAAATCCACAATCATGGAGTATCTCAACAAGGTACAGAATTCAACTGAAAGAGTTATAATTGCAAAAATTAAAATACTTTGAGCAAGAAAATAATACTGGATATTAAAGTATAAAATAGATATCTATACATCTATATTATACATAATATATATTCATAACTTATGAATATGTGTTAATTGAATAAATGAATGTTGGAGAAGATGCAACTCTCATGCAGAATCCCAAGTATTTCATGATGATAACCACCCTCATAGAGGTGGAGCATAACGACTCACTGTCTAATCGTGGACTCTCCTTAGTGACTTACATTCAAAGAATACAATATAAAAAGGGGAGCTAAAAGGAGTTAAGTTACAAAGGAGAAATCTAGAAAACACCACCTCAGTAAGGAGATTAAAGTTCACATCAGCAGTGATTAATCGTGGTGATCCACGTAATTAATATGCTGTGATCAAAATGTCACTTAAGCTCTGTGGTTTTCCTCTTCAAAACCCATAAACTCCAGTCTAATCATGAGAAAAATGTCACACAAATCTCAACTGAGGGCTTTTTTAAAATACCTTACCAGTGACCCTCAAAACAGTCTACATTATCAAAAACAAGGAAAAATCTGAAAAACTGTCACAGCTGATAAGAAGCATAGGGATACATGACAATGCAATGCCGTATCCTGGACGGAATCTTGGAATAGAAAAAGTATGTTAGGTAAAATTGAAAGAAGTCTGAAAAATTATGGATTTTAGTTAATCAGTTCAGTTCAGTCGCTCAGTCATGTCCTACTCTTTGCAAACCCATGAATCGCAGCACACCAGGCCTCCCTGTCCATCACCAACTCCCGGAGTTCACTCAAACTCATGTCCATTGAATCGGTGATGACATCCAGCCATCTCATCCTCTGCTGTCCCCTTTTTCTCCTGCCCCCAATCCCTCCCAGCATCAGAGTCTTTTCCAATGAGTCAACTCTTCGCATGAGGTGGCCAAAGTACTGGAGTTTCAGCTTTAGCATCAGTCCTTCCAAAGAACACCCAGGACTGATCTCCTTCAGAATGGACTGGTTGGATCTCCTTGCAGTCCTAGGGACTCTCAAAAGTCTTCTCCATCACCACAGTTCAAAAGCATCAATTATTCGGCGCTCAGCCTTCTTCACAGTATAATTCTCACATCCATACATGGCCATTGGAAAAACAATAGCCTTGACTAGACAGACCTTTGTTGGCAAAGTAATGTCTCTGCTTTTGAGTATGCTGTCTAGGTTGGTCATAACTTTCCTTCGAAGGAGTAAGCGTCTTTTAATTTCATGGCTGCAGTCACCTTCTGCCGTGATTTTGGAGCCCCCCAAAATAAAGTCTGTCACTGTTTCCACTGTTTCCCCATCTATTTCCCATGAAGTGATGGGACCTGATGCCATGATCTTCGTTTTCTGAATGTTGAGCTTTAAGCCAACTTTTTCACTCTCCTCTTGTAAATATTGGTTCGCTAATTGTGAGAAGCACAGCATACCTATGTTAGATATTACTAATAGAGGAAACTGGGTGTGGAATATATGGAATTTTTTTGTAAGAGCTTCTCAACTTTTCTATATATTTCAAACTGCTTTAAAGTAAACAGTATATTTACAAAAGCAATACAAGTACTAAATACATGGTAAGAACATTAAGTGCTGTATTCTATTAAGTGCTCTTTGTAAGTCTTTTCAGCTCATAGTCTTAGCAAAAAGTTATTGAAATTGTTGATGACTGGGCTGAAAATTAACCACTTCATTTGTATTTGAACATCAGAAGTCCTTTAAGTCCCATTCTTTCCATGGTAGCATCTCCAGTATGAGCAACATGCCACTTTATGCCCTAACTACGTATCAAGATATCATTATTAAAAGCAGCAATCACACTTATTTGGCATTAGTACAAGATTACTATTAATATTTCAACCTAAACTGTAAATGAATGTGCAAATAAAAGGTGGACAATTTGAACTATATCAGGAAGGATACTGCAGTTTGATACCTCTCCTCTCAGTGAATCTTAAGGAAAATTAGCAATATTTTCTTTGCTTTTTGAATATCACACTAATATGTCCCTTTGTTCAATAAACATTGATTGAGCACCTACTATGCTGAAGAAGGGTTTGTCAGCACAGAGAATATAATGATAACTATAATAGAGGTCATAGTACATTAGGGCTTTCCCAATGGTTCAGCTGGTAAAAAACTTCCCTGCCAATGCAGGAAATGAAAGAGACATGAGTTTGATCCCTGGGTCAAGAAGATCACCCAGAGAAGGAAATGGTAACCTGCTCCAGAGTTCTTGCCTGGAAAATCCCATAGACAGAGGAGCCTGGTGGGTTGCAGTCATGGGGTTGCAGAGTTGAATGCAATTGAGTGCACACACATACACACATAGTAAATTAACTTAGAGCTTCTCAGGCTTTAATAGGCATGTGAATCACTTGGAGATAACATTAAAATGAAGATGTTGATTCATTGTGTCTGGAGTGTGGCCTGAGGGTCTACATTTCTGATATGCTCCTGATGATGCCAGGCTGTCAGTCCCTGTAATTTGAGTAGAAAGGGACCAAAGGAGCCAAGAATGGTCAGACAAATGGAGAGGGAACAGGAGACCTGACTTCGATCCCTGAGTTGAGAAGATCTCCTGGAGGAGGGCGTGGCAACCCACTCCAGAATTCTTGCCTGGAGAGTCTCATGGACAGAGGAGCCTGGCAGGCTACAGTCCATGGGGTTGCAAAGAGTCAGACACCACTGAGTGACTAAGGATAGCAGGAGAAGGATCAGGCGTTCCTCACAAGCTAATGCAGCAGTGTCCTAGGCACTGTGTTGCAGTAAGAACACAGGAAGACATGGATGAACATGCAAGATTCTTTATGGTTTGTAACTGATAATAAAATTAGCAACATTCCTTCCCATCAAGCTAGCTAACATTCTATTGTTTTTCATATTTCAATATATATGCTGTTGTATATAAACATATGTGTATATAAAGATTTTTAAATTTACCTTCTGAAACAGATAATTCATTAAAAATATGTCTGGCTTTGCACACTTTAAACTTTTGGGGCTGGGGATCAAGACAGAGAACATTTCTCTTTGTTTTCTGGCATTTGTGCAGCTCTTGCCATTGTCTTGCCAGGGACTTTTTCTAGGAGGGTACTGCTGGTATCTTTATTGCCAGCTGGTGATATTCTGTTACTCAGCCAGATGAAAGAAGAATTACGTTTTCCTACCTCTGTTGCTATAGTGACTGCTGTTGCTACCATTTCCACCTACCACCTATTAGGTAGTATGAAGGTTTTCCTGGAGTCCAAATACAGTCTTCATGGTGGCCCATTTCACATTTCAAATAGATGCTTCATTCACCAGTAAATTTTTCAATATTTACAAGCAAGATGATCTTAAGATGATCTTTTTAATCCTCACTTTCAAAGAAACAGGTTTAGGCTCAACTGAAGTATCCGAGTTTTTGTTTTTGTTTTTTTTTGGCTGTGCCACAGGGCATATGGTATCCTGGTTCCCCAGTGAGAAGTGAAAGTCACTCAGTCGTGTCGGATTATTTGAGACTCCATGAACTATACAGTCCATGGAATTCTCCAGGCCAGAATACTGAAGTAGGTGGCTGTTTCCTTCTCCAGGGGATCTTCCCAACCTAGTGATCAAACCCAAGTCTCCTGCATTGTAGGAGGATTCTTCACCAGCTGAGCCACCAGGGAATTCCAAGAATACTAGAGTGGGTAGCCTATCCTTTCTCCAGCGGATCTTCCCGACCCAGGAATTGAACCAGGGTCTCCTGCATTGTAGGCAGATTCTTTACCAGTTGAGCCACCAGGGGAGCTCTATAGTAACTAACGTAAGAAGGAGACTTGTTCTTCACATGAGCAGTGTCCCAGTTTTAGAGAAAACTGTAACCAAAGAAATTAAATCAGAAAAATTGATGTTCATGTCTCAATGTGCCAAAAGATATCTCAGGTGTGAAAAATTCTGAAAAGATTTATCACATACATAGACTCAAAGATCAAGAGAACAATCACAGTTTAAAATTCAAAACTGTTGAAGTTTTGCAGTGAAGAATTAGATATTTCTCTTGAGAGGTAATCATAAAATTACTTAAGGGAAGAAGAATCTCAAAAATGTTAAAATAGAGATATCTAATACTATTAATATCAGCCATAATAACTTAATAAAAACAACTTGGTCTCTAAATCAGATTATACTCATAATAGCAGATAAAGGAACTGAGCAGTATTAATTAAAATGCCTACTAAGTTCCTCATATTGAACATAGAGGGAGTTAAAAATTTTCTCATGACACTTTATTAATAAATATGCAATTATATTTTCTCTTAAAAATTATATTTTCTCTTGAGTAGGTTTTTAAAATAATATGAATGATAGATAAGGAAAGTAGCCATATAAATAATTATATAGTATATGTATGTATTATAACAAAGTTAAGACAAAGAAAAAAATTTATATTAAAGGAAGAAAAGAGAATCAACATGAAAGCTTAAACACAGAAATCACACATAAAATAATAAGATCAGAAATATCACCTATGACAATAAATGTAAATGCATTAAATTAGCATATTAAAATTCAAAAAATCTCAAATTATAAAAATTTTTCTATGTATATGACATTTATATCTATAGTTACATTACTTGTTCAGTGGCTAAGTAGTGTCTGACTCTTTGTGACCCCACGGTCTATGTATTCTTGCCAACTCATCATAATCTCTTCTGCTTCAATTAGGTCCTTACATTTTCTGTCCTTTATCGAGCCCATCCTGGCATGAAATGTTCCCTTTATATCTCCAGTTTCTTGATGAGACTCTAGTCTTACACTTTCTATTGTTTTCCTCCATTTCTTTGCATTGTTCATTTAAGAAAGCTCCCTTAACTGTTCTTTGGAAATCTGCATTCATTTGAGTATATCTTTCCCTTTCTCTCTTGCCTTTCTCTTTTCTTCTTTCCTCAGCTCTTTCTAAAGCCTCCTCAGACAGCTACTTTACCTTCTTGTATCTTCCCCCCCTTTGGGTTTGTTTTGATCTCTACCTCCTGTACAATGTTATGAAGTCCATTAGTACTTTAGACACTCTGTCTACCAGATCTAATCTCTTGAATCTATTTGTCACCTTCCCTGTATAGTCATAAGGACTATAGTTCATACCTGAATGACCTACTGGTTTTCCCTAATTTCTTCACTTTAAGCCTGAATTTTGTAATGAGGAGTCCATGATCTGAGCCACGGTCAACTCTATGTCTTATTTTTACTGACTGTACAGAGCTTCTCCATCTTCAGCTGTAAAGAACATAATCAATCTGATTTCAATATTGACCATTTGGTGATGTCTATGTGTGAATCTGTCTCATGTTGTTGGAAAAAAGATATTTGCTGTGACCAATGTGTTCTCCTGGCAAAACTCTGTTACCATTTGCCCTGCTTCATTTCATACTTCAAGGCCAAACTTGTCTTTTATTCTGGGTTTCTCTTGACTTCTTGCCTTTGCATGCCAACCCCCTGTGCTGAAAAGGAAATTTTTTGGTGTTGGTTCTAAAAGGTGTTAGAGGTATTCATACAACAAGTCAACTTTTGCTTCTTTGGCATCAGTAGTTGTGGCATAGACTTGGATTACTGTGATGTTGAATGGTTTGCCTATAAACAAACAGAGATCATTCTGTCGTCTTTAAGACTGCATCCAAGTTCTGCATTTCAAACTCTTTCGTTGACTATGAGGGCTACTCCATTTCTTCTAAGGGATTCTTGCCCACAGTAGTAGATATAATGGTCATCTGAATTAAATTCACCCATTCTCAACCATTTCAGTCCACTGATTCCTAAAACATCAGTGTTCACTCTTGTTATCTCCTGGTTGACCGTGTACAATTTACTTTGATTCATAGACCTAATATTCCAAGTTCTGATGAAATGTTGTTCTTTACAGCATCAGACTTACTTTCACCACCACACACATCCACAATTCAGCCTTTTTTCCACTTTGGCTCAGCCACTTCATTGTTTCTGGAGCTATTAGTAATTGCCCTCTGCTCTTCCCCAGTAACATATTGGACAATTTTCAACTGTGGGGCTCATCTGCTGGTGTCATATCTTTTGCCTTTTCAAACTGTCCATGGAGTTCTTTAGGCAAGAGTACTGGAGCATGTTGTCATTTCCTTTTCCAGTGGACCACATTTTGTCAGAACTCTCCACTATGACTCACCCATCTTGGGTGACCCTGCAAGACATGACTCATAGCTTCATTGAGTTATGCAAGTGCCTTCACCATGCCACAGATACAAACAGATTATACATGAAAAAAAAAGACAAAATATTTTCCAACAGAAAAAAACACAGCATAGATTAATAGCATTATTGCTGCTGCTGCTGCTAAGTTGCTTCAGTCATGTCCAACTCTGTGTGACCCCATAGACAGCAGCCCACTAGGCTCTTCTGTCCCTGGGATTCTCCAGGTAAGAATACTGGAGTGGGTTGCCATTTCCTTCTCCAATGCATGAAAGTGAAAAGTGAAAGGGAAGTTGCTCAGTCATGCCCAACTCTTAGCGACCCCATGGACTGCAGCCTACCAGGCTCCTCCATCCATGGGATTTTCCAGGCAAGAGTACTGGAGTGGGATGCCATTGCCTTCTCTGATAGCATTGTTAGACATAGCATAAAAGTAAGGACAGACATTCATTCATTGGGTTCAGATTAGGTACGTGGTGTTCTTTCATTTTACTTTTAATTAACTTCTTTTAAAAATTTTAATTGGATTGTAATTGATTTACAATGTCATGTTATTTTTTTTAGCAATGTGAATATGCTATACACACACACACACACACACACACACACACACACACACACACATACATATACATATATATCCTTGTTTTTTAGATTCTTTTCCCATATAGGCCATTACAGAGTATTGAATAGAGTTTCTTATGCTGCACAGCATGTTCTTTTTAATTTTAATTTTTTAAATTTATTTTTAATTGGAGGTAATTGCTTTACAATATTGTGTCGATTTCTGCCATATAGCAACATAAGTCAGTCATAGCTATATATATATGTGTGTGTGTGTGTTTGTGTGCGTGTGTGCCGTAATATATGAAATTTGCTTTTATCTTTCTGACTTGCTTCTCTGTATATTAGATTCTAGGTTTGTCTCATTCACCTCAGTTCAACTGATTCACACTTGTTCCTTTTTATGGCTGAGTAGTATTCCATTGTGTGTATGTACCACAGCTTCCTTATCCATTCATCTGTCGATGAACATCTAGGTTGCTCCCATGTCCTGGCTATTGTAAATAGTGCTGCAATAAACATTGGGGTACATGTGTCTTTTTGAATCATGTTTTTTTTTCAGGGTATATGCCCAGTAGTGGCATTACTGGGTCATATGGTGTTTTTTTTCCTAGTTTTTTTTAAGGGAATCTCCATACTGTTCTCCATAGTGGCTATATCAATTACATTCCCACCAACAGTGCAAGAGGGATCCCTGTTCTCCACACCTCTCCAGCACTGATTGTAGTTTTTTGATGATGGCCATTCTGACTGGTGTGAGATGAAACCTCATTAGAGTTTGATTTGCCTTTTTCTAATAATGAGCAATGTAGAGCATAGTGTCATTTGTTTATTGTCCATCTGTACATCGTCTTTGGAGAAATCTCACTAGTTATCTATTTTATATATAGTAGTGTGTGTATGTCAGTCCCAGTCTCCCAATCTATCTCCCCCTAATTTCCTGGTAACCACAGTTTGTTTTCTACATCCAAGACTTTGCTTCTATTTTGTAAATAAATTCATCTGTATCTTTTTTATAGATTCTACATATAAATGGTATTATATGATATTTGTCTCTCTGTGTCTAACTTGTTTGTATGACAACCTCTAAGTCTATTCATGTTGCTGTCAATAGCATTAGTTTGTTCTTTTTATAGCTAAGTAATATTCCATTGTATATATATACACTACATCATTTTATCTATTCCTTTGTTGATGAACATTTATGTTGCTTCCACATCCTAGCTATCATAAATAGTGTTACAATGAACACTGGAGTGCATGTACATTTTTGACTTATGGAGTTCTCCAGGTGTATGCCTAGGAGTGGGATTGCTGTGTCATATATAGTAGTTCTATTAGTATATTTTAAAGAAATTTCCATACTGTCTGGCTATATCAATTTACATTCCCACCAACACTGTAGGATGATTCCCTTTTCTCTCCACACCCTCATCAGCATTTATTGTTTGTAGATTTTTTTGATTATGGCCATTCTGACAGTTGTGAAGAGATACCTCATTGTAGGACTGATTTGTATTTCTCTATAATTCTTATTTGAACATTTTTTCATGTGCTTTTTTAGCCATCTGTATGTCTTCTTTGGAGAAATGTCTGTTTAAATCTTCTGCCCATTTTTTGCTTGGGTTTTTTGCTTTGCTTTATATTGAGCTGCATGATCTATTTTTATATTTTGGAGATTAATCCCTTGCCAGCTACTTCATTTGCAAATATTTTCTCCCATTTTGAAAGTTGTCTTTTTATTTTTTATGGAAGAAGAACTTAGGTTTCTGCTGTGCAGAAGACTTTAAGTTTAACTAGATCTCATTTGTTTGTTTTTCCTTTATTTTCATTACTCTAGGAGGAGGATCAAAAACATATTGCTGCAATTTTTGTCAAAGACTGTTCTGCCTGTGTTTTCCTCTAAGAATTTTATAATATCTGGCCTTACATTTAGATCTTCAATCCACTTTGAACTTATTTTTGTGTATGGTGTTGGAGAGTGTTCTAATTTCATTCTTTTCATGTAGTTGTTTAGTTTTCTCCAGCACCATTTATTGAAGAGACTGTCAATTCCCCATTGTATATCTTGTCTCTTTTGTCACAGATTAGGTGAACATAAGTGTGTGGCTTTATCTCTGGACTTTCTGGCCTGTTTCATTGATATGCATTTCTGTTTTTGTGTAGATGGCATGACACTATACATGGAAAATCCTAAAGGTACCACCAGGAAACTACTAATCAATAAATTCAGTAAAGTTAAGGATACACAATTAATGCACAGAAATCTCTTGAATTCCTATATACTCAGAAAGAAAGATCAGAAAGAAAATAAGGAAACAATCCCACTTGCTATGGCAACAAACAAGAATAAAATATCTAGGACTAAATGTTTCCAAGGAGACAAAACATCTGTACTCAGAAAACTTTAAGGTACCCATGAAAGAAATCAAAGATGACAGAAACAGATGGAGTGGTATATCATGCTTTTGGATCAGAGGAATCGATATTGTGAGAATGACCATACTACCCAAAGCAATCTATATATTCAATGCAATCCCCATAGAACATCCAATGGATTTTTTCACAGAATTAGAACAAAAAATGTTAAAATTTGCTTGGAAACAGAGAAAACCCTGAATAGATAGAGCAATCTTTGGAAACTAAAACAAAAGTCAGCAGTCTAGTCTGACCTCAGACTAGACTACAAACCCACAGTAATCAAGAGTGCACTACTGGCATCAGAAATTTTTTTAATAAATACTTGGGATACAGCACTAAATAACACAGTGTTGGTACTTGCCATGTGAAATTTATTTACTGGAGTCAACTATTTAACAATTAATTACACAGTTATGTAGAGTTAAGATAAAGACAAAGGGAGAAAAATGTATCATCTTATAAACATAATTTTGGGAGACTGGATTTGTGTGAAGGCAAGGGTGAAAAAGTGATATTTAAACTGATAGCTAAAAAATTAAAAATTCAATACACATTTACTAGTCTCTGTATATGTGCTTGCTCATTTGTATATACATATGTGAGGCTGGGTAGATAGGTTGGTGAGATTAACAGCACTGCAGGAAAAGGAGATAAGAGTGAAGATTCCAATCAAGGAAGGAGCTGGTGAATATATATTTATAAAAGATATAGTCAGTAATGGGAATAAAGAAATTGTAAACCTTTATGCATAATGTTAAACTAATAAAGCAATCACTACTGGAATCTCAAAGAGAAATTGGTGAAAGATTAGAAGTAAACAATTTTAACTTTCAGTTGGGTTGCTCAGTCGTGTCCGACTCTATGTGACCCATGAATTGCAGCACGCCAGGCCTCCCTGTCCATCACCAACTCCTGAGTTCACTCAAACTCATGTCCATCGAGTCGGTGATGCCATCCAGCCATCTCATCCTCTGTTGTCCCCTTCTCCTCCTGCCCCCAATCCCTCCCAGCATCAGAGTTTTTTCCAATGAGTCAACTCTGCATGAGGTGGCCAAAGTACTGGAGTTTCAGCTTTAGCATCATTCCTTCCAAAGAACACACAGGGCTAACCTTTAGAATGGACTGGTTGGATCTCCTTGCAGTCCAGGGGACTCTCAAGAGTCTTCTCCAACACCACAGTTCAAAAGCATCAATACTTCAGTGCTGAGCTTTCTTCACAGTCCAACTCTCACATCCATACATGACTACTGGAAAAACCATAGCCTTGACTAGACGGACTTTTGTTGGCAAAGTAATGTCTCTGCTTTTAAATATGCTGTCTAGGTTGGTGATAACTTTCCTTCCAAGGAGTAAGGGTCTTTTAATTTCATGGCTGCAGTCACCATCTGCAGTGATTTTGGAGCCCAAAAATATAAAGTCTAACACTGTTTCCACTGTTTCCCGAACTATTTCCCATGAAGTGATGGGACTAGATGGTATAGAAGTTCATCATATATCTATTAGTCGTCTGTATTTCTAAGGATCAAAAAATAAATCAACATTAGAAAATCTATTTAATATAATATAGCACAGAAGTCAATAAACTAAAATTTAATTTTCTAGTCAGATACTGAAAGATCTATATTAAATATTAAAGACAATTGAGTGAAATACATATTTATTTAAATTCTCTTACTTTCATTTATTCTGTTTAATTTTAAACCAATATTATAATATGTAATATGTTTCTGAGACATTTCATTAAAGCAGCAAAAAATGATAAGATTTCTTAATTTCCATCATGTAACCTAACAGGCATCTTAAAATTCTAATTGATTAGCTAAAACAAATGAAATAAGAAAAATTTAAGAAATAATATTGTTTAAAGGTGATAAAATAAGCTTTTTTGGAAATGTTATGTTTTTATGTCCAAAATTCAGAACAACCAGAATAAATATTATTTATAATTTCATAAATTATAATATTTAATATGGTAGCTAGGCAGGAATTCTAAAAGAAAAGGAAATGATTGTCACTAAACAAGGAAAACATAATTCCTAGGAATAATCTCTAAGAACAAAACAAAATAAAAACTATATTATTTGAAATGCAAATTCAATATTTTCATTGCTATAGTCATATTGCATAAAAGCACCTGGAAAATAATAGATATTTAATTTATACTTGTTGAGAGAATAAGTAATTGAGTGAATAAATAAGTGAACTTCTTGAAGCAACGACTGTATTATTGACTTTACATTCTAGGTACAATTGAAATTTATCAAAGTAATTGCAATTCATAATATTAAAAAACAAATTAAACCCAGGGATTTCCTTTTGCTTATTAGCTGTGTGATTTGGGCAACTGTATAGAATTTTTCTAAGTCTTGAGTTCTCACTACAAAGTACATAAGCAAAATTTAGAGTAGCAAGGGTACTTAACTAAAAGGATATTTTTGAAAGAATTATTAAATGAACAAAAAACATATAAAGCCCATCAGTTCAGTTCAGTCACTCAGTCATGTCTGACCCTTTGTGACCCCATGAATCGCAGCACTTCAGGCCTCCCTGTCCATCACCCATACCCGGAGTTCACTCAAACTCATGTCCATCGAGTCAGTGACACCATCCAGCCTTCTCATCCTCTGCTGTCCCCTTCTCCTCCTCCCTCAAATCCCTCCCAGCATCACGGTCTTTTCCAATGAGTTAACTCTTCGCATGAGGTGGCCAAAGTACTGGAGTTTCAGCTTCAGCATCAGTCCTTCCAACGAATACCCAGGACTTATCTCCTTTAGGTTGGACTGGTTGGACCTCCTTGCAGTCCAAGGGACTCTCAAGAGTCTTCTCCAACACCACAGTTCAAAAGCATCAATTCTTTGGCACTCAGCTTTCTTCACAGTCCAACTCTCACATCCATCCATGACCACTGGAAAAACCATAGCCTTGACTAGACAGACCTTTGTTGGCTAAATAATGTCTCTGCTTTTGAATATGTTATCTAGGTTGGTCATAACTTTCCTTCCAAGGAGTAAGTGTCTTTTAATTTCATGGCTGCAGTCACCATCTGCAGTGATTTTGGAGCCCAAAAAGTAAAGTCTGACACTGTTTCCACTGTTTCCCCATCTACGTCCCATGAAGTGATGGGACCTGATGCCATGATCTTAGTTTTTTGAATGTTGAGCTTTAAGCCAACTTTTTCACTCTCTTCTTTCACTTCATCAAGAGGCTGTTTATTTCCTCTTCACTTTCTGCCATAAGGGTGGTGTCATCTGCATATCTGAGGTTATTGATATTTTTCCCAGCAATTTTGATTCCAGCTTGTGCTTCTTCCAGTCCAGCGTTTCTCATGATGTACTCTGCATAGAAGTTAAATAAGCAGGGTGACAATATACAGCCTTGATGTACTCCTTTTTCTATTTGGAACCAGTTAGTTGTTCTATGCCCAGTTCTAACAGTTGCTTCCCGACCTACATATAGGTTTCTCAAGAGGCAGGTCAGGTGGTCTGGTATTCCCATCTCTTTCAGAATTTTCCACAATTTATTGTGATCTACACAGTCACAGGCTTTGGCATAGTCAATAAAGCAGAAATAGATGTTTTTCTGGAACTCTCTTGCTTTTAGTATAGTAATATTACTGGGAGTGAATATTCATAAAAGTTGTTATTTTTCATCATCATTCTCATCATCACCATCAACATTGCCTTGCTCCCATTCTCCATAGTTTTTATAGATTCAGTTTGAAATGCCATTCAAACTATAAGCTTCTAAGATTACCACTATATTTCTGAGAACTATGGTTGGTCATGTCTTCTCTGCTCAAGAACATAGAATGCCTTACTTTTTCTTCTATCTAAAAATCAGCTCACCAGCCTAGATTTATTCCTTCAATAATAATTATTAAGTACCTAACATGGTGTCTGACACATAGTAGACATGCAATGAGCACTTGGTTAATGAAGCAAAGTAAATGAATGAAAAATCCTGAACCTCATTTAGTAAACATGGTGTTAGATGATGGATATAGGATTAGCATGCTTAATTCTGCACATAAATAGTAATAGCTAACATTTATTGAGGATCAGAGCTTCCTTGATGGCTCAGCTGGTAAAGACTCCACCTGCAGTGCAGGAAAGTACTTGCAATGCAGAAGACAACGCGAGTTTGATTGCTGGGTTGGAAAGATCCTCTGGAGAAGGAAATGGCAACACACTCTAGTATTCTTGCCTGAGAAATTCCATGGACAGAGGACCTTGGGGGGTTATAGCTCATGGGATTGCAAGAGCTGGACACAATTTAGCAACTAACCACCACCATTGCTGTTGCTAAGTCATTTCAGTTGTGTCTGACTCTGTGCTACCTCATAGACGGCAGGCCAACAGGCTCCTCCATCCCTTGGATTCTCCAGTACTCTTGGGATTCTCCAAGAGTACTGGAATGGGTCGCCATTGCCTCCTCTGCACCACCATTGAGGATTAACTAACTATAACCCAAGGCCTGCTGCTGGATGAACTGCAGGCATGGTCCTCCTGATTACCGTGTGGTAGTCTAATTCCTACTGCAGGTAAGGAAACTGAGGCTTAAAGAAGCTTGTCCACCGTTACACTGGAAGTAGTAGTAAGAGACAGAGTTCAAATCCATGCTTTTCTAATTCTAGAGGCCAAGATCTTTTACCATGCAAATATCTTAGTTCTGTAAAATGACTTGAACAAGCTATGTAGAAAAGTCATTGACTCTCTAGCACTGGAACATTAAGTCTTCCTATCCTTCTTAATTTCAGTGGACTAGACCAGGAGTCAACAAACTATAGTCCACAGGCTAAATCTTTGTTTTTATAGAGCCCACAAGCTAAGGATTTATTTTTACATTTTTAAATGGTTGAAAAATTCAAAACAATACTTTGTGACATGAAAATTATATGACCGTGCTTGTATAATATGTTCAGTTTTGCTTTTTTGTCCTCAAAAGACTCAAATATTTATTATCTGACCCTTTACAGAAAATGTCTGTGAGCCTTGGATTAGATATGTGGGATGCCTTTCAGCAATATGAGCAATGCATATGACATAGCAAGTTTAAGGAAAAATGTACCATAAGCAAATAGACATATCAGTTCTACAGAATTTCAGGAAACTATTTTCTTGTACTTCAGTGCAAAAGAGCTAGAGTAACTATCCAACAGAAAGAAAATTATACTATTAGTATATTGAACCTAATGGTTAATATGAAGTGATTTCATTCTGTCAAGAATTTTTTAATATAATTGATGGAAATTTTCAAACAAAAGTAGTGTTTTCAGAAAATTATTTAAATGTATCTTCTGCCTTAGAAAAGCTCTTCTCCAGTTTCATGGACATATATCATATAGGAAGAGAATAGTGCTTGACATTTACAGAGGTCTATTTGTAACAGCTGCCCTTTTAAATGTGCATTATTCATTCATTCAATAATTTTTGAATGCCAGGCACTGAACTAATTAAGCATAGGTGATACCCTACAAATGACCTGGGCTTTGACCTGAAATAACTTATTGTTTTCACCGTTGATGTACTATATAATATGTGTGTTGCTGCACTTAGTAAAATCAACCCTCTCTAAAATTTGAGCATCACCAGAAACCACTTTACATATTAGTTCAGCCTAAATGAAGATCACAAATTATAACTCCTGAGATAACTGAATACTAGGAAAGGAAATAAAAAGTGCTGCGAGGTCAGAGGAGATTTAGTCTAAGGCAAAGCATGAGATTTTTAGTAAAGATCCAAGGTAAGCTGAAAATTGATCTCTAGTCAGCTGAGTTATGAAATAAGGTAGCTCCCTAGGATTTTTTTTTTAATTAAACAGGATGTAAGTTATGTAAATAGAACTGGTGAGGTTATAGCTTGTAAAAAAAATGCAAATCTGTGCTGCTTGATTTAACTCTACAACAGCAAATGAGCTAAGGGAATCAAGAAAGCAAGCAATTTACATCTTAAAGTATTTGCTCCGGGGTCCAGGACTGTTCTGTGTGCTCTGCAATACTCACAGCAGTTGAAAACAAATTTGGCAGAACAAAGCACTCAAACACACACATTAGTCAGCTATGGAAAGTCTTGATATAACCAAAGCAAAACTCAAAAGAAACCAATACACATATTTTCATGTACTTTGGGACTGGGTTGGATTTAGGAGGTGAAAATCTATTGCTCTGCTAAAATGTTTAGTGGTCAAATTCAAAAATACAATTTCATACTTAGATGAAAATTTTATTAAAAAAAATCTACCCACCAGGAAATTATATTTTTTCCAGTATATATATGGATAAGAAACATTATAGTTGGGTTGTCCTGAGGGCATAATTGTAAAGAGAAGTTAGCAAAGCTAAAAACTGCATTTAGGATTGGAGAGAGATACAATGGGGTGGGGTGGGGGGTGGGGGTTCTATAAAAATATGGTGAGGTCCCAGAAATTCCTGATATTAATAGAAATAAATTAGATTTTTTAAAATGAGGATCATCCTAAATTCACACAAAGTAGAAGAGCAGACATTTCTGTAAAAAATTCTTCTACAGTTATTCCAACTGCATAAAGCCATCTGGTGGTTTGGAGGTGTTATTACAATCTAGTCTTCATATTCTACAAATGAGGAAGGAAATCATGATGTCTAATGGCCCATCATTTACCAAAAAGTATAACTTCGAAGTAATTCATTTAATTATTATCTCCTATATTGCAAAGATTGGAGCTGTTTCTGTATACTTTAAAATATATTTTACTTAATTTTGAAACACATATAATCTGTTATGTGTCAGACATCACGTAAAAACCTTTAAAATATAATTCATAGTGATGAATATAATGTTTCAAAATGCATAATTTAGAAGATAAGTATGACACATTTTATCAATTATAATGACAGAATATTCATTTCAGCACTTTTTCTATGTTTATTTTCCTTAGATCCATCATCATAAAACTACAGAATACTGTAGCCTTATCAATAAATGGTATACATTTTTATAGTGATAACGTTTTCTTATTTCAGTTGTCAATCATCAAAATATAAATACAAAATATAAAAAGTGTTTCACTTGATATTCAATGCAGTAATAGAGACTAGTTAAGAGTACTCATTCATATATATTTTATGATTTGTGTATATATTTATTATATAGATATGTTTACCGATTGAAATAAGTTCTGAATGATAGATAATATATAAATGCACATAAAAATAGGCTCTGAATGATAGTGAGAATCATAGGTGGTATGTTAAATTCATGGAATATTTAGCATTTTAGAGATCATCTTGTCGAGGCTTGAAAAGGTGTTCTTCAGGATAAATCTTACTACACAAAAAACTAAAACACTAAAGTGTTTCCTTTAGTTTGCACAGTGTTTATTAAACACATGTAAATGTCTTTGTGTGAGGAATACTCTCTCCATTTTATCTAGTTTCCACCATGAGTATTGTTTTTCCCGTTTAATTGAGATATAACTGACACACAATACCACATAAGTTTAAGGTATACCACATAATGATATGATTTATATACATCATGAAATTATTATCCCAAGTTTAGTGAACAACCATCATCTCATATAGATACAGAAAAAAAACAAATAGAAAAGACTATTTTTCTTGTGATGAGAACTCAGGATTTACTGTCTTAACAACTTTCATATATAACAGAGAGATAGCCGTGTTAATTGTATGTAACATGTTGTACATTACATCCCTAGTGCTTATTTATCTTGAAACTAGGTATTTGTACCTTTTGACTGCCTTCATGCAATTTATCCTGCCCCTCACTCCTGCCTCTGATAAACACAAACTTGATATGTTTTATATGAGCTTTTTCAGTTGTTTTTGAAATATAATTGGGGTACAACATTAAGTTAGTTCCTCGTATACAATACAGTAACTAGTTATCTCTATACATGTAAATATGATCACAATTATTAGTCTACTTATCATCTTTTACCATACAAAGTTATTTAATAGTTATTGACTTCTTCCACACTGTATATTTCATATCTGTGGCTCACTTATTTTGTAACAAAGTTTGTATTTACAAATTTCCTTTACCTATTCCTTCCCTCTCCTGAACCCCTCTTCCCTGGCAACCACTTGTTTGTTCACAATTTCTTAACTCTTTCTATTCAGTTATGCTTGTCCATATTTTTTTTTTGAAGATTCCACATATAAGTGGAAATCATACAGTATTTGTTTTTTGTCTGACTTCTTTCGCTTAGCATAACACCTTCTAGGTCTATCCATGTTGTCACAGATGGCAAGATTCTATTCTTTTTTATGGCTGAGTAATAATTTCATTATATAGAAATATATATATATGAGACATTTTCATTATTAGTTTATCTATTTTAAAGGTTTTTTATGTGAAACATTTTTAAAGGCTTTTTTAATATGTTTCTATATTGCTTCTGTTTGTGTATGTGTGTTTTAATTTTTTGTTTTTGCTTATTTTTTAAAGTAATTATTGACAATTATGAACTCACTGCCATTTTGTTAATTGTTTTTATTGTTTTGTAGTATTTTATTGTTGTTGTTCTTTTCTTCTTTTACTCTCTTCCCTTGTAATTTGGGGACTGTATTTAGTGATATATTTGGATTCTGTTTTTTTGTGTGTGTGTATCTGTATCTGATAGATTTTTAGTTTGCGGCTATCATGAGGAATGGCTTCCCTGGTGGCTCAGATAGTAAAGATTCTGCCTGAAATGCAAAAGACCCAGGTTTGATCCCTGGGTTGGAAAGGTGTCCTGGAGAAGGAAATGGAAACCCACTCCAGTATTCTTACCTGGAGAATCATCTGAACAGAAGATCCTGGCAGGCTACAATCCATGGGGTCACAAAAAGTTGGATACCATTGAGTGATTATCATTTTCACCATGAGGCATATATATATATATATATATATATATATATATATATATATATGCATACATATCTTAAGTTCAAGTAAATTTTTAAACCCTGCATTTTTACTCCACTACTCTGTTTATTGTTTCTGACATCATATTTTATATCATTTTATTTTGTGTACCTCAATTACATATTGTAGATATGTAGAAAAAGTTACTCTTTTTCTCTTTTAAACTCGTAGTAAATTTATACATGGTTGATTTAGCACCCTTACTGTATATTTGCTGTTACCAATTTTATTTTTCCTTTTGTAGTCATTGTATTTCAAGTTTTTTTTTTTTTTGCTTAGAGAAATCTCTTTAACATTTCTTATAAAGCTGGTTTGGTCATGCTGGACTGTTAGCTTTTGCTTGTCTATAACTATGATCTTTCCATCAAACCTGAATGAAAACCTTGCCACATATAGTATCCCTTGTTGTTCCATTTTATCACTTTAAAGATATTTCTGTACTCCCTTCTTGCTTGCAAAGTTTCTGCTGAAAATCAGCTGATAGCAACATAGGAATTTGTTTATTCATAATTTGCTGCTTTTCTTTTGCTTTTTAAAAAATTTTCACTTTATTTTAATTTTTTTTTTTTTTCCATTTTAGTTACAGTGGGTCTTGGCTGGTCCTATTTGGTTTAGTCTTGTTTGGAACTCTCTATGCTTCCTGGACTTGAATGTTTATTGCCTTTCCCAGGTTAAGGGAAGTTTTTAGCCACTATGTCTTCAAATATATTCTTTCACCATCTCTTTCTCTCTTCTTCTCCTGGGATCTCTATAATTTGTTTATTAATATGTTTGATGTTGTTGCACTGTCTCTTAAACTGTTTTTATTTCTTTTCTTTTTGCTTTCTCTGTTCACCTCAGTGATTTCCACTACTCTCTCTACTAGCCCACTGTTGTGTTTCTCTTTATTATCTAATCTACTGTTAATGCCTTATAGTGCATTTTAACTTTTAATTATTAGACTATTTACCTAAGTTTGGTCCTTTTTTATATTTTCTCACTTTATTAAAATTTTCTAACTTCTCACTCTGTTTATCCAAATATATCTTGAATTCTTTGAACATCTTAATGATCATTACCTTGAACTCTCTAACAGGGAGATTGCACATATCTCTATTTCACATATTTATTCTTCTCAAGTGTATCTTGTTCTTTATTAGGAAGATATTCTTTTGTCAGCTCATCTGCTGTTTTTACTTCTTTGTATTTGGTAGGCTGTCTATATCACTTGACCATGGAAAAGTAGCTTTTTATAGGAGATGTCATATGCTTCCCAGCAGTGCACTCTGTTCTGGCCACCCAGAGCACTAAGGTTGCCCTGAATGCTGGCTTTTGTGGCCAGATTATTGTGGGTAGTCTAATAGACATGGCTGTCCCTTAGTCCAGTTGGTCGTCAGGCCCTCTCTGGTGCATCATCTGCCAGCTGCTGAGGGGGGAGGGTTAGGATAAATTGCAGTATAAGTCGTGAACATACCATGTCCTCACCCCTCCTACTAGTCTTTTTGTTTCCTTCTTTAATTTTTTATCTGTAGAAGATCTTTTCTGCAAGTGTTCTGGTTTTTCTCATCAATAGTTGTTCTCTAATAGTTGTAGTTTTGGAGTTCCCATGATTAAGAGATGAATGCAGGGTCTTCCTATTCTGCCATCTTGGCCACTCCCCCTTCACAATTGTTATACTTTCAATAGCACAAGCATTCTTGAGCAACCAAAATCCCTGATTTATAAATGAAGAAGAAAACACAGGAAGGTTAAACTACAAATTGCATAGCTAAATAGTGGAAGAGTTAAATTTTGCATTAATCTCATGATTCTCACAAAAGTGTTTTTTATAACATAAATAAGTGCAGTTATAATGACTTTCATTTACTGTGGTTTGCCATGTGTTATACTAATTGCTGTACATACATTATTATATTTAAGACTTACAAAAATTTTATGAGATAGTTTTCTTATCTTCAATTCACAGATAAAGAAGCTGAGATAAGAACAGTGAAGTAGCTTGTCTAAATTTGGCTCCACTTAACCGTCTTTTACTTAATGAGTGTTATCTCTGCTTTTAATTTGTAAAACTCTATAGCTTGTCCTCAAATGTTAGAATTTGTGGATCTTTTATACTATAGCTCAAAGTACTTAGAAAAAAAAATTAGGTTTATAATTAGAAGTTGAAAGATATATCTCTCTGAAATTTTTAGAGGAAAATATTCTTTATTAAGTGCTTTTTATTGGTTAGTTATATAAATAACCTGTTTTTATATATCAGGGATTTTTTTTTGCAATAATCTTATAACATGTATAAAATTAATTATCTCATTTTGCCTGAGAAGTAAAGCACAGTGAAGTAAAATAATTTGCCCAGTTCAGTTCACTTCAGTTCAGTCGCTCAGTCATGTCTGAATCATTGCACAAGGAAAGCATTAATAAATAGTAATACTAGAATTTGAACCTAAATTTTTTTGTTTTCAAAACCCTTATTTTTTATAGCAATATTTTAAAAGATATTTTTAAGGTTAAACCCTAGAGGGAGAGTATTTCAGGCAGAGAGAACAGCCAGGGCAAGGACCTGAGAATATTACAATGAACATAGAAAACAAAGATCCCTGCCTTCATAGACCTTGGACTCTATATGTTGAGGACAAAACAGACAAGACAAGTAAATAGTGTGTTTGCAGTTAGGTGCTAAATAAAACAAGCTTAATTAAGGAAAGGAAATAAAGGATGTGTGGAGGGTGATGGGGGTTCATACTTTTCAATAAATTATTCAGGAAATATCTCTCTGTGAAGGTGACATTGACACAAAAATCTAAAAAGGAAATGATGATAGTCATTATTTTATCTGAGTGGAGGAAGTTAAGTGTTCTAGATGGAGGAAGCAACAAATGTACTAAGGCAGGATAATACTGATAAATTTTGGTATATTTAATAAAAAGCAAGGAAGCTACTGAGCTAGAATGGAGAAGAGGAGTATGCATGTAGTTGTAAGAGATTACATCAAAAATCTCTAGGGCCTGTAGGCCAATGTAAGTAGTTTTTATCCTCTAAGTAAGATAGAAACCCATTTAGGGCATTTGATAATAACTTTATTTTAAAAGAACCAATTCTGACTACTGTGCTGATAAATTTAAACAGCAAAGGAAAAAGAAGGGACACCAGTCGGATGATATCACAACAATCAAGGTGAGATGCCTAGATGAAAGTTGTAGAGGAAGTTTGATGTTATTGTATTCTGGCTATATTATGAAATAGTATCAGAAGGACTTTCTCATGAATTGTATGTAAAGTGTGAGTGACATACTGAATTACAAACTATTTGTATACCTTTTTAGGAATTAGAAGGATGGAATAATTACTCTGATGGCAAGTATTATGGTAATCATAGATTCACAGGTGAAAATGGGAGTCCCAATAAGATATATTATGTTTGCAGTACTTATTAAACATTTACATGGAAATGTAAAATAAACTGTGTGTGTAACTGTGGATATGCACGTTTGAGTGTGGGTTTGTGCATGTGTGTATGTGTGTTCCCATCTCTTTTAGAATTTTCCACAGTTTATTGTGATCCACACAGTCAAAGGCTTTGGCATAGTCAATAGAGCAGAAATAAATATTTTTCTGGAACTCCTTTGCTTTTTCCACGATCCAGTGGATATTGGAAATTTGATCTCTGGTTCCTCTGCCTTTTCTAAAACCAGCTTGAACATCTGGAAGTTCACAGCTCACCTATTGCTGAAGCCTGGCTTGGAGAATTTTGAGCATTACTTTACTAGCGTGTGAGATGAGTGCAATTGTGCAGTAATTTGAGCATTCTTTGGTATTGAATTTCTTTGGGATTGGAATGAAAACTGACCTTTTCCAGTCCTGTGGCCACTGCTGAGTTTTCCAAATTTGCTGGCATATTGAGTGCAGCACCTTCACAGCATCATCTTTCAGGATTTGAATTAGCACAACTAGAATGCCTGGAGAATCCCATGGACAGAGGAGCCTGGTAGGCTGCAGTCCATGGGGTCGCTGGAAGTCAGACACGACTGAGCGACTTCACTTTTAGTTTTCACTTTCATGCATTGGAGAAGGAAATGGCAACCCACTCCAGTGTTCTTGCCTGGAGATTCCCAGGGATGGGGGAGCCTGGTGGGCTACCGTCTATGGGGTTGCACAGAGTCGGACCCGACTGAAGTGACTTAGCAGCATATATATATATATAGTTATATATAAGTGAGAGTGAAGTCGCTTAGTCGTGTCCAACTCTTTGCGACCCCGTGGACTGTAGCCTACCAGGTTCCTCCGTCCATGGGGTTCTCCAGGCAAGAATACTGGAGTGGGTTGCCATTTCCTTCTCCAGGGGATCTTTTGGACCCAGGGATCGAATCTGGGTCTCCCTCATTGCAGGCAGATGCTTTAACCTCTGAGCCACCAGGGATGCCACTATATTTTTATATACAATTTGTTTTATATAGAGAGCAAATTTTAGCATTTAAGATGATTTCACCATATATCACATTCACAGTTGAAGTGGATTTTTATAACACACATCAAGATACCAAAGAAAAGGCCTAAAATAAAAAATACTTTTATCACATTCTTTGGATAACTTATCTTTTTTACAAAAGAATTTGCAATTTAATGTTTCACTTATAATGTAGTTAAAATCATGTCTTCAAAGCACACAGACATTGGTGTGCTTTGATTTCCTTTTAATAACTGAATCCTTTGGATGGATAATTTGTGTGTGATAATATAAAATGTGAAATGGTAACCCACAATAAAAGATTACTCATCTGATCTGTTAAATATATCCACAGAAACAATGAGAATGGGAAACTTTTATCATATTAAAATCTTCTGAGATACCACTAATTAACCCCATTGATGGTCTCCAAAGACTAATTTTATTAAATAACAGACATTTTCAAAAGGTGATATGGTATCCCATTCACAGATGACTTATAACAAATATATTAAAGAATTACATCATGTGATATAATAGAAAAATGCTTTTAAAAATCACATTGATCAAAACACTACATTAAGAGTATCAAAAATACTCTAGATTAAAAATGTGCTAGTTCCCCAAATCAATTTGTCTATCCTGGAAGTCCAAATCTTTACTGGCTATGAGTTTTTATTCTTATTATTTAACCTTAGTGAATGACAGTATGACAGTATCTTCATCAATAAGTGAGGATAATAAGCCCTTCCCAATGTGTTTACAAATTGATTAAAATCTCATGAGCTCATACATGAGAAGAAAAATCCACAAATTTCACGTTTCTATGGATTTCAAAGGTACCATTTAATTATCAAATATTTATTTAAAAACTATTATTATTAAGAATCTTGCTTGTTATGAGAGTATCTTAGGAAGACTTTACATGCAAACAGTTATGTATTAAAAATGCTAATTTGATTCTCTCTCAAAATAAATGTATGGATTATTTTTTCATTCTTCACAGGTTTTTTCACTTCTAATCATCTGTCAGAGAATAATTTTTAGTAAGAATTGCTTATGAAGGTTATTTTTAAATACCTAAATGAAATTTGGTCTAACTTCCATTTACTGAATTGTTTTCTCCTAAGACATTGTATCACTGATCCTGCTCACAGCACCAATTGTCTTGCTGCTTACACAGTTCACACTGTTCGCTGAACCCAGGGTAGGCAAGGCATGAGCTAAGAGGCTGGAAGGAGACTCAAGGAGCTGTAAGAACTGAAGACCTGGCTGGCATGGCAGCTTCAACACAGCCTCTCTCCTGGCTGATGCAGCAGCCATACTAGCAGCCATAATATAATCATAACACAGCCATGATGTAGCCAAAACATAACCTCATATAACATAACTACAATGGCAATCCAATCTAGCTCCAATGCAGCAGCCGCCAGGGTTTTCATGGTGAGGTTCCTACAGGCATGCCGGAAAAAGGAGCACGTGACCAAGTGAGTACCTTATGATGGGCATGTGTAGTGCTACAAGTGATCTCAGCTCTTTCTTATTCTTCAGTGGCTGAGTTGTGTCCAATGGTTTGTGACTCCATGGATTGTAGCATGTCAGCCTTTTCTGTCCTTCACTTTTCTGTCCTTGCTCAAACTCATGTCCATTGACTTGGAGATGTCATTCAACCATCTGGTCCTCTGTTGACCCTCTCCTCCTGCCTCTAATCATTATTTTCAAAATGTGGGGCAAGAGCCATGAGCCATGGGATGAGAGAGGCTAACCATGCAATCTCGGCTAATTTGCTCTTTCCCTGCATACATATTTTTAAGCAACCACATTGAAATTGATTTGCCTACTCACTATTATTAATGATGCTGTGAAAGGGCTGCACTCAGTGTGCCAGCAAATTTGGAAAATTCAGCAGTGGTCACAGGAAAAGGTCAGTTTTTATTCCAATTCCAAAGAAAGGCAATGCCAAAGAATACTCAAACTAGTGCACAATTGGAATCATCTCATCTCACATGCTAGCAAAGTAATGCTCAAAATTCTCAAAGCCAGGCTTCAGTAGTACGTGAACCATGAACTTCCAGATGTTCAAGCTGGTTTTAGAAAAGGCAGAGGAACCAGAGATCAAATTGCCAACATCTGTTGGAGCATCACAAAAGCAAGAGACTTCCAGAAAATCATCGACTTCTGCTTTATCGACTATGCCAAAGCCTTTGACTTTGTGTATCACCACAAACTGTGGAAAATCCTTAGAGATAAGGATACCAGACCACCTGACCTGCCTCTTGAGAAATCTGTATGCAGGTCAGGAAGAAACAGTTAGAACTGGACATGGAACAACAGACTGGTTGCAAATAGGGAAAGGAGTATATCAAAGCTGTATATTGTCACCTTGCTTATTTAACTTCTATGCAGAGTACATCATGAGAAATGCTGGATTGGATGAAGCACAAGCTGGAATCAAGGTTGCCAGGAAAAATATCAATAACCTCAGATATGCAGATGACACCCCCCTTATGGCAGAAAGTGAAAAAGAACTATAGAGCCTCTTAAAGAAAGTGAAAGAGGAGAGTGAAAAGATGGCTTAAAACTCAACATTCAGGAAATGAAGACCATGGCATCTGGTCCATAACTTTACAGCAAATAGATGAGGAAACAACGGAAATAGTGACAGACTTAATTTGGGGTGTGTGTGTGGGGGGGGGGGGTAGCTCCAAAATCACTGCAGATGGAGACTGAAGTTCAGTTCAGTTGCTCAGTCATGTCCGACTCTTTGCAACCCCATGAATCGCAGCACGCCAGGCCTCCCTGTTCATCACCATCTCCTGGAGTTCACTCAGACTCACGTCCATCAAGTCTGTGATGCCATCCAGCCATCTCATCCTCGGTCGTCCCCTTCTCCTCCTGCCCCCAATCCTCCCCAGCATCAGAGTTTTTTTCCAGTGAGTCAACTCTTCTCATGAGGTGGCCAGAGTACTGGAGTTTCAGCTTTAGCATCATTCCTTCCAAAGAAATCCCAGGGTTGATCTCCTTCAGAATGGACTGGTTGGATCTCCTTGCAGTCCAAGGGACTCGCAAGAGTCTTCTCCAACACCACGGTTCAAAAGCATCAACTCTTCAGCGTCCAGCCTTCTTCACAGTCCAACTCTCACATCCATACATGACCACAGGAAAAACCATAGCCTTGACTAGACGGACCTTTGTTGGCAAAGTAATGTCTCTTCTTTTGAATATGCTATCTAGGTTGGTGATAACTTTTCTTCCAAGGAGTAAGCGTCTTTTAATTTCAAGACTGCAGTCACCATCTGCAGTGATTCTGGAGCCCAAAAAAATAAAGTCTGACACTGTTTCCACTGTTTCCCCATCTATTTCCCAAGAAGTGATGGGACCGGATGCCATGATCTTCGTTTTCTGAATGTTGAGCTTTAGGCTATATATATATATATCTCCACTCTCTTGAATCTCCACCTTTCCATCCCACTCCTCTAGGTCATCACTGAGTACCAGGCCGAGCTCCTTGTGTTATATAGCAGCTTTCAACTAGCTGTCTCTTTTACACATGATCCTTTATATAAGTCAGTGCTATTTTCTCAGTTCATCCATCTCACCCTCTCCTTCTCCCACTGTATCCACAAATCTGTTCTCTCTGCCTACATCTCCATTCCTTCCCTGCACATAGGTACCATTTTTCTAAATTTCTGTCCATCCATTTTTCTATTTCCCTTTGTACTACTAACATTTTAGAATATCGAAGATAGTTTCTCAGTGACATGTGACCAATTTTTATTACAGGTTATTTACACTGAACACATAAAATCTGACAATGATCTAAATATCTTGATGATAATAACAGGAGCAACAAAATTGATGAAAGACTTCAATATGCAATCGCTTTGCAAAGGAGACAGCAAATCCCAAGTCAATATAAGAGAATGTGTCCATCATATTTGGACTTCCCAGGTGACTCAAATGGTAAAGAACTTGCCTGCAAATGCAGGAGATGTAAGAGACTCCTGGGCCCTGGGAAGCACAAGCGGAGGTGGTGGTAGTCTCCTTAAATCAGAAAGTGGTGGATAAATTTTTAAAGGTTTGCATAGAGGGGGAGGGGGCTCGCCAGGGCGCCCGCCCGCAGCGTCCTGTAAGCCCTCTCCTTCCTCAGGAGGTAGAGCACAGTCTCCCTACTTTTCTTCATCAATGGCAGAAAACATGATCTGCACTGAAGGTGGAGACCCACCATCCACTGCTATAGCCTCCCCCATAGGCTATCTAACAGCCTCAGGACAGGACATTTCTAATCATATTTCACAGAGCAAAAGCATCTACAGGAATCTTTTCTGGCTCATGCAAAGTATAAAACAAACGTAGAAATTTAGACAGTCTTCCTGTGCTTACTTTAATGCCTCTATGGGCTAACATATGAAGTGATAGTTCAATAAACATTTGTCTATTCTTAGATGCAGAGAAACCCATTCTTCTAGAGAATATTCTTATTGATTCTATACCCTCCTCACCCTGCCGAAATGGCAGAGGGGTGCTGGCCACCCACAGGTACAGTCCTAACCGTCCCGCATTACAATCTCATATTACTTACCCTTCAGTGTCCCCTGTTCTGGATGCCACTTTCCGGAGTCCAACTCCAGCAGCCAGGGATTCAACCTGAAGAGGTGAATGGTGTTGGTGATGAGACAGCCTCTCATTTTTCAGTGGACTGCCTGTTCATTCCAAGTTTAAGATTCTTCTTTATACTTTCACAAAAACATTAGGCCAGAGGTTTGACATTTTCAGTTCCCCCTCTCCCAGATTTATTATCTCCGTAAATCATTGTTGATTCTCAAACAGAGTTCCTGCTTCAGTGATTCTCTCAGAATCAACCTTATCATCTATTATCTATCTCCTCTAATGTGTCCTATTGTTAACTTGTGATTACATTGTAACTCATGCTACATTCCTCAGTTTACTACTTATCTTCCTAAGTCCTGTTTGCCCCTAACATCCTGAGCTCACTATCTCTTAAAAAGGCTTCTAGCTATAGTGTCTCTAAAAATTCCTAACTTCTATAAGCTATAGTAAAATATGCTAACTTTACAACATTCCTTAAATCTTTAACTTCTAACTGTTTTAATTATTTCTAAGCCCTAAATTCAGTAAACTCCTTTGCCATAAACATTCTCCTCGCAAATAGGCTTCAGATATCAATCTCTCCCATGGCTTCAAGCTGTGGCCTATGTGCTCATCCTGGAACACTTTTTTGTAAAAGTCCTTGAACAAATGTCAATGATTAACTTTATGAATTATTTTCAGAGCAATGCTGAAGAAGGCTTTGTGCCTTCTCATGCCCCTCTCAAGAACAATAAGCACCTTAATATTCCTTTTCAGTCAACTCAGCCAAGGAGAGGAAAAGACAAGTCAGAATTACAAGGCCTAACTCCTTCATCCTGGGATCCGTGCCTGCAGAATGAGGAGAGGGGGCTGGGGACCGTGCCTTCATTTTGTCAGTAATGCCTAATGTAGCTCCTGATAAGAGACATGGGTTCCATCCCTGGGTTGGGAAGATCCCCTGGAGCAGGGTATGGAAATCAACTCCAGTATTTTTGCCTGAATCATCCCATGAAGAGTGAGCCTAGCAGGCTATGGTCCATAGGGTCGAACAGAGTTTGACATGACCGAAGCAACTTAGCATGCGCTCACAGACATTTTTACAGAAATCATAGAAGTTAAATCCATGGGCCACTCAGATAGATCATTCATCTTAGTTACTCAGTCTTATATATGAATCCGATACTCAAAAGTTCAGTTCAGTTCAATCACTCATTCCTGACTCTCAGTGACCCCATAGACTGAAGTACTCCAGACTTCCCTGTCCATCACCAACTCCTGGAGCTTGCTAAAACTGACGACCATCCAGCTGGTAATGCCATCCAACCATCTCATCCTCTGTCATTACCTTCTCCTCCTGCCTTCAATCTTTCACAGAATCCAGGTCTTTTCCGGTAAATCAGTTCTTCGAATCCAGGTGGCCAATTATTGGAGTTTCAGCTTCAGCATCAGTCCTTCCAATGAACACCCAGGACTGATCTCCTTTAGGATGGACTAGTTGGGTCTCCTTGCAATCCAAGGGACTCTCAAGAGTCTTCACCAACACCAGAGTTCAAAAGTATCAATTCTTTGGCACTCAGCTGTCCGACTCACATCCATACATGACTACTGGAAAAACAGTAGCTTTAACTAGACAGACCTTTGTTGGCAAAGTAATGTCTCTGCTTTTGAATATGCTGTATAGATTGGTTATAGCTTTTCTTCCAAGGAGCAAGTGTCTTTTAATTTTATGGCTGCAGTCACCATCTGCAGTGATTTTGGAGCCCAAAGAAATAAAGCCTGTCACTGTTTCCATTGTTTCCCTATTCTATTTGGCATGAAGTTTTGGGGCTGGATGCTATGATCTTAGTTTTTTGTTTTTGTTTTTTTTTTATTTTTTATTTTTTTAAATATAAATTTATTTATTTTAATTGGAGGTTAATTACTTTACAATATTGTATTGGTTTTGCCATACATCAACATGTATCTGCCACAGGTATACATGTGTTCCCCATCCTGAACACCCCTCCCTCCTCCCTCCCAGTCCCATCCCTCTGGGTCATCTCAGTGCACCAGCCCCAAGCATCAAGTATCATGCACTGAACCTGGACTGGTGACTTGTTTCATATATGATATTATACATGTTACAATGCCATTCTTCCAAATCATCCCACCCTCTCGCTCTCTCACAGAGTCGGAAAAACTGTTCTATACATCTGTGTCTCTTTTGCTGTCTCACAAACAGGGTTATCATTACCATCTTTCTAAATTCCACATATATGCATTAGTAATACATTTGAATCAGTTCTAATGAGGTGGATGAAACTGGAGCCTATTATACAGAGTGAAGTAAGCCAGAAAGATCTTAGTTGTTTGAGTGTTGAGTTTAAGCCAACATTTTCACTCTTTTTTCAGTTTCATCAAGAAGCTTTTTATTTACTCTTTGCTTTCTGCCATATGGGTGATATCATGTACATATCTGAGGTTTATTGATATTTCTCCTGGCAACCTTGATTCCTGCTTATGCTTCATCCAGCCTAGCATTTCATATGATGCACCCTGCATATAAGTTAAATAAGCAGGTTGGCAATATACAGCCTCGATGTACTCCTTTCCCTATTTGGAACCAGTCCATTTTTCCATGTCACATTCTAGCTGTTTCTTCTTGACCTACATACAGATTTCTCAGGAGGCAGGTCAGGTGGTCTGGTATCCCTATGTCTTTAAGAATTTTCCACAGTTTGTGGTGATCCACAAAGCCAAAGGCTTTGGCATAGTCCATAAAACAGAAGTAGATGATTTTCTGGAAGTCTCTTGCTTTTTCAATGCTCCAACAGATGTTGGCAATTTGATCTCTGGTTCCTCTGCCTTTTGTAAATCCAGCTTGAACATCTGGAAGTTCATGGTTCACGTACTGTTGAAGCCTGGCTTTGAGAATTTTGAGCATTACTTTGCTAGCATGTGAGATGAGAGGATTCCAATTGTGCAGTAGTTTGAGCATTTTTTGACATTGCCTTTCTTTGGGATTGGAAAAGGAAATGGCAACCCACTCCAGTATTCTTGCCTGGAGAATCCATGGATGGAGGAGCTTGGTGGGCTACAGTCCATGGGTCGCAAAAAGTCGGACACGACTGAGCGACTTCACTTTCACTTTCACTTTTCTTTGTGATTGGAATGAAAACTGACCTTTTCCAGTCCTGTGGCCACAAGTTTTCCAAATTTGCTGGCATATTCAGTGCAGCATTTTCACAGCATCATCTTTTAAGATTTGGAATAGCTCGGCTGGAATTCCATCACTCCACTAGCTTTGTCTGTAGTGATGCTTCCTAAGGCCCACTTGACTTCACACTCCAGGATGTCTGGCTCTGGATGAGTGATCACAATATCCTGATTATCTATTTAGGTCATTAAGATCTTTTTGTATAGTTCTTCTGTATATTCTTGCTACCCCTTCTTAATATATTCTGCTTTTTGTAGGTCCATACCATTTCTGCCCTTTATTGTGTCTATCTTTGCATGAAATATTCCCTTTGTATCTCTAATTTTCTTGAGATCTCTAGTCTTACCCACTCTATTATTTTCCTCCATTTCTTTGCATTGATCACTTATGAGGGATATCTTATCTCTCGTTGCTATTCTTTGGAATTCTTCATTCAAGGTGGATATATCTTCCTTTTCTCCTTTTCCTCTCACCTCTCTTCTTTTCTCTTCTTTTCTATTTGTAAGCCCTCCTCAGACAACCATTTTGCCTTTTTACAGTCCTTTTTCTTGGGAATGGTTTTGATCATGGCCTCCTGTACAATGTTACAAACCTCCATCCATAGTTCTTCAAGCACTTCAAAGCTAATCCCTTGAATCTATCTGTCACTTCCACTGTATAATTGTAAGGGATTTGATTTAGGTCATACATGGATGGTCTAGTGGTTTTTCCAACTTTCTTCAATAAGTCTGAATTTGGCAATAAGGGGAGAAGGCAATGGCACCCCACTCCAGTACTCTTGCCTGGAAAATCCCATGGATGGAGGAGCCTGGTAGGCTGCAGTCCATGGGGTCGCTGAGGGTCAGACACAACTGAGCGACTTCACTTTGACTTTTCACTTTCATGCATTGGAGAAGGAAATGGCAACCCACTCCAGTGTTCTTGCCTGGAGAATCCCAGGGATGGGGGAGCCTGGTGGGCTGCCGTCTATGGGGTCACACAGAGTCGGACACGACTGAAGTGACTTAGCAGTAGCAGTTGGCAATAAGGAGTTCATGATCTGAGCCACGATCAACTCTTGGTCTTGTTTTTGCTGACTGTATACAGTTTCTCCATCTTCAGCAACAAAGAATATAATCAGTCTGATTTCTGTGTTGACCATATGGTGATGTCCATATGTAGTCTTCTCTTGTGTTATTTGTAGAGGGTGTTTGCTTTGACCAGTGCATTTTCTTGACAAAACTCCATTAGCCTTTGCCCTGCTTCATTTTGTACTCCAATACCAAAATTGCCTGGAACTCCAGATATCTTGTGACTTCCTACTTTTGGATTCCAGTCCCCTATAATGAAAAGGACATCTTTTTTTGCGTGTTAGTTCTAAAAGGTCTGTAGGTCTTCGTAGAACTGTTCAACTTCAGCTTCTTCAGCATTACTGGTTGGGCCATAGACTTGGATTGCTGTGATATTGAATGGCTTGCCTTGGAAACGAACAGAGATCATTTTGTCATTTTTGAGGTTGCACCCAAGTACTGCATTTTGGACTTTTTTGGTGACTGTGAGGGCTACCCCATTTCTTCTTAGAGATTCTTGATCACAGTAGTAGATATAATGGCCATTTGGATTAAATTCACCCATTCTAGTCCATTATACCACTGATTCCTAAAATGTAGATGTTCATTCTTGTCATCTCCTGTTTGACCACTTCCGATTTGCCTGGATTAGTTCAATTGTATGATTAATTTATATATCTACAGTCTTCCTTTACAGCTTTTCTGTATTAGCAGTACCTAATATAGATTTTGGTATACAGCTTGCACTGAAAAAAAACACCTGTTAAATGAATTAAGGAAATGATTTGTCTTATTTGTGGTCAATATGCTTCCAATCACACATTTCAGCCTTATAGTCTGTCACATGTGACTCTCAGCCATATCATTAATTGTATGAATTGGTTGGATAGATATAATCCTGTAAGCTGCAGTTCTAGTTAAAGCTCCATTATCAAACTCTGCATGAATTTCTGGACTTGGAAAAAAGGCCTGAGAAAAAATAAAACCTGAGGTCTTGTGATTCTTTATTACAAACTTCCTCCTCCAAATTACTTGTCTTTTAGTCCATGTGTTTCATAATAAGTCCAGAAAGAAGTTAATTTCAGTTTATAATTTGAATCTGAATTTTAGAGTTCTTAAAGTAAAATTTTTACTGTTACTCATTTTTCACCTTAAAGATCAAAATAGGACATAGAAAGGTTTTTTTTTGTTTTGTTTTGTTTTTTTTTACTTCCTATGAGTGCATGCTAAGTCACTTCAGTCATGTCCAACTCTGTGACCCTATGGACCAGAACCCACCAGGCTCCTCTGTTCATGGGATTCTCCAGGCAAGAGTACAAGAGTCAGTTGCCATTCCCTTCTCCAAGGGATCTGCCTGATGCAGGGATCAAACCTGCTGTAAGTGACAATAAAATAATCAAAGATTCATCCATACAAATTCTTTTATTATTATTATTTTTTTGCATTTCTCTTTTTCATACATAGAATGCTTATTCTAACTAAGTTCTCTGATGACCACCTACAAAGTAACTGCTTTCTCTTAACCATGAGAACAAAACAACCAGTAGTATTTTTAGTCGGACTATTCTCTCTAGTTGCCATTCCTGCTCTAATTAAGATTTTTTTTTTTACATCAATCTGGTCTCAGATCAACCAGAATCTTGCCTGACACAAAGACTACTTTCACGTTAAAAATAATCGAGTTTTACTCTTTTTTATTCTAGGAGGAAGGAATTAAATGAAAAAAGCACACTCTCCATCAAAGTGCAGGCTTTTCTTTAGTATTTCTGTATATGTCTTTATGAGACAAAAATGATCTATTCACAATTGAAAAAACTCCATTTATTTTTGTACTGCTGATGCTATAGCTCCTAGGAAGCAATGACACAAAGACAATTCCAGGAGAAACTGTTGAATTGTACCTGTATTAACAGATGATAAAAAATAAAGCAGTTAGGGCTGATATTATCCTTTGGGTCATTGAGATCTCAAAACACAATTCAGGTCATAGTTATTCTATAATTTTCTTTTCTGTGTCTAATTTCTAGGCCATACCCATACTTCAATTTATGAGAAATAAGCATTCATTTGGGATTGTTTGCCATTCAAATATTTTAACTATAATAAGTTGATTTGAAAAGTCATAATGAACATAATAAAAACTTTTAGTAAATGTATTAGAAGCTAAATATACATACCTTTAAGAAAACATTTAAGAAATTTAGTTAGAATAAATTGATATCCAAATAGCTTTCCAGAATTTATAAATTCAATGAGGATGAAACAGGAAAATAAAACCATATAATTTCTAAAGAGATATTACAACCCCATTGCTTACTGTGCTGTGTTTATAAGAATAGTCAAAAGAAGTTAACTGAGAAACCTTGTCATGCTTTGTTTTCAGATTGAGGGTATTTGTTAGGGAAAACAAGAAAGACAGCTTCTATCTTTAAGTGTCAGTGAAAATGAGTTTAAAGCCATGCATTATGTACATTTGAAAGTTAATGGAGCTGATTTTTATTAGAAGTTAGTGTGTAGGTTTTCAAACCAAAAAAAAAGTAGTAGAATAAATTTTCCTTTTTGTTTTACCACTTTACTTATTTATAGTAACTATTATATACTTAACTATTTACAATGAAATGCACATGTATGTAAAATCCTAAACACTTTCCTTGAGAATGAATTCCTTTCTATTTATTCATTATGCCTTGACTGTTTACTAGTCCTTCATGGTTTTGAATGTATTTTAAAAGGTTGGATTGTAAATCCATTAAATTTGAAATTGTAAGCCATCTCTCAAAAATGTAATTTATAGATTTTCTCTTAGAATATTAAAGCTGATGATTTATCTCTTTCATATCCATTCAGTATATTTTCTTGACTGCTTACCTTCATCATTCATCAGATTAACAAACATTAAATTTGAGGGTCTACATTGTATTATTATGAAGCAATACTACTTTAGCATGAAATGACTTTTTTTTATTTAATCTCCTTTATAATTGATAGTGATAGGAAAGGCAGAACATCTCAAGAAGCATTTCTCACCAGGGAAACATGATTTTACAAAATTGGAATTCTAAGACAATGTTTATTTATAAAAATATTGAACTCCTATCATTTCCAATAAATTATTCTAAAACTCATTTATTTAATCAACCAAGCTTAACAAAAAAGGAAGGTACAAATGTACTGAGCTAAGAATAGCTTAATAAAAATAAAAGAAATATAAATAATGCATACCATTCTTTTTTAAGGCCACTCTATTTTTAGGACAATGTTTTTAAATTGTACAAATGCAAGAAAATTTAAGGGAAGACAATTGAAACTCAGTCAATGCATTAGTCCTTAATACATTCAAGTTAGTGTTTCAATAACTATAATATTTCTTGAATAATCAAAATGGATGAGTATAATTAATTTGTACACACCATTCCAGGCTTACTTCAAATGAAAGTAACAAGACATTTTCACTCACATTTATAGAAAAGGGGTCCTTATATCTTCATTATATTTTGCTTGAGTGTACAAGTCCTTCTAATTTGGCAAATTCATGCTTGGTTTTACATACCATTTCTAGCATGACAGATGATTAGGAAGCATTTTGGGCACCAGACACCCCAACCACTTCTGTTCTTAATATGCATGAGTGGCTTTGATTGGTAGTAGAAAAATTAACATGTAAAAGCTATTATAAAGAAATACAGTAATTATTCAATGTGTTATAAAGCTATTGTTTAATTTATCCCGACACTGGCAATTTGTATGCACTATACATAGAAATTAGGAATGCACACATAGTCTGAAAAGCATGATATTTAAAATTGGATGGTAGAGATTTATTGTTAAAACTTTCCTCTCACTGCTCAACAAAGGAAAAGAAACCTTGCTTAGATAATGATAGAAAAGTAAGGACAAGTTACAAGAGCAGTAATTCTTTAAGCTCCTTCTTGCTTCGCATCTGAACGCTGTGTTATGTTGGCAGATCTGGGGAACTTTAGTGGCCGGACGAGAAGCGCGGTGTCCGTCCGGGAAGGCCAAGGGGTCGTCCTCCTGTGCTCACCTCCGCCTCACTCGCCAGGTAAGTCGTCTCCCTTTCCTATCGCTGCTTCTCTCCTCCTGTGTGCTCGTTCCTTTAGACAGGGTGTTGACCGGGAAATATTCAGGTGACATGTGCGTGGTTTTCTTGATGTGTATCAGGGTACCAGGTGAGTAATTAAAGACCATATTTTCTGAATGCCACAGGACAGGAGACTGAGCTCCTCTGATAAGACTGTTTTATGGCCTGAGTGTGGACCATCCTGGTTATGGATGTCTCTCTTTGCCTGCCACCAGGGAGGAATATACTACCCAGAGCCACAGGGAAAGTGATAAGCTGAGAAAGTTAGGAACTTTTCAAAATTGTTGGGAATGTCAGAGTTGAGTTAACTGAACACCAATGTGCCTCTTGTTTCAGAAGATAAGCTGAAAACTGGGTTGTTTATGGCATAATTTTTCACACTGGAGCAAAAAATGTTAAGAAATATTTCTTGAGTTTCATACAGCTATGATTTCCTTGTTGTTTTCTGACTATTTGAGTTCTTGTTTGTAAAAGTTATAATAGTAGGTAAGTATTTCTCAGGGTTTGAAGTAACAGAATAGTCAACTGTGCTCAGATTAATTATTTCCCCTCTTGCCAACTCACAGATAATTATTTCCATTTTGTTTAAGTTTTATAGTTTGAAGTGAGTACTTCTTGGCAACTCAGGAAAGTTTTCCTATAATGCAATTTAAGAAAGGCCAGCAACAATTGAAGAGAAAGAGAGAGAATCAGATGTCTATTTCTACATGAGAAATAATGAAGATTTTAGTTAACAAGTGGAAACAGAATTCAGGATCCTGGTACCTCAATCAATTTTTCTCTTTTGTTTAGAGTGAAAACCAAACTTGTCTCTAGGTTGCTTTACTAGTGTAGTATTGGGGCCCAATTTTGTTCTATCATAGATAATCCTTATCATGGTTTACAATAAGACCTCAAATCAATTTTCTTAAAGTTCCTCATCTCTATCAGACCCTAATTTTATTTTTAATTGAAAGAAAAGTAAGCTAAGTTTCAACAGGAAAATATTTTTGAAACTATTTTACTTTGAAACTAAGATAATAATCACTGTGAGGAATAATTTCTGAGTTATACCAACTTCATTCCAATATGTCAATTTAGTTGTCCCAATCCTTTTGTGAGTAGTTTGTGAACTTTATAGAAAACATATCCAGTCTTACCTACATGTGCTTTTTAAAAATGGATGTTAGTAGGCTTAAGAGAATCCTATGAAATTAGTATGTTATGTTTAGTGTTGGGTTATTATATTTAGTTTGAAGAGAAGTATTAGATAAATGTGTTAGAGATAACAAGGAGGGGAAGATGGAGGGAGGCTAGGGAAAGTAGAGGGGGGAGGAGGCAACAGACTCTGCAGAGAATGAAAGTGTTCATCAGCAACTTTACAGGGATTAGCAATACGCAGTGACTCCCGTGGGAAAAAAAGGAAGATTTTCTCTGAGATACAATCTATGTTGCAGGGCTGTTGAAACATGTTAAAAAATGAAATGAGAGAGAACAATTTAAGAAGCAAAACTGTAAGATTACACATAAACAAATAATCCAATTGGCAGAGAAAACTATATACAGAAGATTTATAATGGGAAAAAATAGTATAATGAATTGTATACATGACACGCATAAAATAAGAATATCTATGAATAATTGATTAAATAAATAAAAATGTGATCTTTGAGATCAACAAGAATAAAGCTGGCTTATTTGTTATTGTATTGTATGACAATATATGTGTCATAAGAAATATTAGACATTAGATAATTTAAAATTGTAGAGGAGGTTATATTCTACTAAGTACATATGTTGAAGTGTTATATGAAATGACTTATTCACACGTCAGTGTTAACATAACAGAATTTGGGGGGACACATGCATGACCCGAAATAACTACAGTAGCTCAGCTTCCAGGCCAGTGACTAACACTTACAAGTTGGTCATTTATCCTTGATTAGCCAAATCCTATAATATATCTCTAGCTTTTTTGTTAAGCATGTCAATTGTATTCTGGTTCCAATTGAAACTTGCACATTCCACGAAGACACGGCTTCCACTGCAGCCCTTTAAAGTTATGGCTGTTTATTCTGTCAGATTGTTTATGTGCCATTCAAAGTGAGATTGGAACACATATTCTCCTTTTTTCCTCATTGCACATTCTCTATTCTCCTTACAAAACAAAACAAAACCCTCTGTTTTCAAAATTTCAGTTGACTCTGCAAATCTTCATTGCTGTCATTTACACACTCCCAGCTTACTCCTTTTCATTTTGTCTTCTTTTTGCCATTCCAATGGTCTTGGTTTACTATCATTCTCAGGCACTTCATCTGCTATTATCAGCAGCTATGGTTTCTTAACTGGGCTTCCAGTTAAGGTAGCACTGGTGGTAAAGAATCTGCCGGCCAATGCAGAAAACACAGGAGACTCAAGTTTGTTCCCTGGATCAAGAAGATCTCCTGGAGTTGGAAACAGTACCCTACTCCAGTAGAGGAAATGGCACCCCTCTCCAGTATTCTTGCCTGGAAAATTCCATGTGCAAGAGGAGCCTGGCAAGCTACAGGCCATGGAACCACAAAGAGTTGGACTTGGCTGAGCGACTGAGAATACGTACAGTTTCTGCTCACTGCTTCCTTGATTCCAGGAACCCTTCAACCTCATTGAAGTCTGCAAATCGTTGATATTACCTCCTTTTTGCCCTTGTTCCCCTTCTTTGAGTCTCATTTTTCTCCTTCAATCATTATCATTTTTCTTGCTTACACCCTTAATTATTTCAACCTTTTTTTGCCTCACAACACTCAACAAAATCCTAATCCCAATGTGAACCCATTCTTCAACCTGAAACTACTCAACTTTATATGACTATAAAAGGAATTCCCTCATGGTCCTGTGGTTAGGATTCCACCCTTTCACTGCCAAGGGCACAGGTTCCATCCCTGGTCAGTTGGGAACTAAGATCCTGCAAGCCGCACAGTATAGCCAATACATATGTATATACATATGTATGTATATATGACACTATAAAAATAGTTGGGCAGATTAGTCTAAATTTTGGGGCTTTCCAGGTGGTGCTAGTGGTAAAGAACCTGCCTGCCAATGCAGGAGACATAGAGATGTGATTTGGATCTCTGGCTTGGGAAGATCCCCTGGAAGAGGGCATGGCAACCCACTCCAATATTCTTGCCTAAAAAATCCAATGGACAGATTCCCTGGTGGGCTACAGTCCATAGGGTTTCAGAGTCAGACACGATTGAAGTGACTTAGCACTCATGCAAGCAATCTAAATTTAAAATCCAAACTATGAATCTCAAGTACACTTATGCTGACCAGAAATTAAGGGGAAAAAAAACAAACCTAACCCTCTCATTGTAATTTTGTCAAACCTTCAATGTGTCTCCCATCATTCAATTTTTCTCCCATCCTCATTTTCAGCTGATAACCATTTCATTGTGAAAAGAAAAGCAATTAGAAGATAACTTTCACAAGCCTTCATCACCAAATTACACACTCATTAACATTTGCTTCATATTCTAACCTCTCTTCTTTAGTATAGATGTACTGCTGTGCTTCTAAGGCCCATCCCTCAACCTGTGTACTGTAATTCATCCTTATTTATCTACTTAAATAAATCACTTTAGTAATTCTCTGTTCTGCTCTTCTAAATTTTCACCAGAGATTGCTTACTTTCTTCTGAGTCATTCCTAACAGGGTACAACCATACTGTCCCATCCTCCATCTGAAAGCAAAACAATACAAAGCAAACCTCTCCTCTTTCAGCCACCACCTCATTTTTTCTGCTCCTCTCAATAGCAAACTCTTCAGAGGCTTTGTATGTGCATTATCCAGTTCAACTCTGATGCTGTCTTTTTGTCTCTTTCTTTCTTTCTTCCCTCTTTCTCTGTCTCTTTCTCTAACTTATTAGTAGACTTATTGAGAGCCAGTTTCAACCCCAGAATATACAGTTCAGTGAGCTTCTTTATGTATAACACAATTGTGCCACTGTCACCATAGCCCAAGTTTAGAAATTGCATTATTTCACACAGGCATTTCCACCCATGTCTTCATGCAATCACTGATCTACTTTCTGTCTCTACATTTTTACCTTTCCAAAAAATTTTATTTTAGTGAAATTATACAATGTGCAGTCTCTGTGTGTGCACTTAATGTTTCTAAGGTGCATCCATATTTGTCGGTATGTTATTCCATATCGCTGAATAGTATTCCATTGTACAGATATACCTCAGTTTATGGCATCTTTAACATTACAACATTATTTTCAGTCCTCATATTGGAAACTCTTTCTTTTATAAAACACTTTCTTGCAGAATTCCACACACATCAGCTTTCCTCTTACCTTACTTTGTAATCCCCTGTGTTGATTTTGCCCCGTCTCTCAAACTCATAATCTTACAGCCACTCATGTGTCAGGTTTTGAACTTCTTTCTTTAATATACCCTCATTCTATGATATTTCACCCCACAATACTCTTTAAATACTGATATCTCCCAAATGTATGTCTCCAATCAGGAATCTGGTTGTACATCTAATTGCCTACTCAGCATTTCCATTTGCATGGCTAATAGGAACTGCAAACTTACCCATGAGTAACACTGAACTCCTAGTTATATCTTCCCCAAATACGAGATCTTTTCCCCCTAAATTAATGACAGTTCCATTCCTTGCAATTCATCAGTGTTTGAGACATTTTTTCTTACTTTCTTTCACTCCTCACATAAAAATTGTCAGCAATTTTATTGGTTCTACTATAAATTTTATCTGAAATCTGACAATTTCTCATACCTTCCATGCCAGTTCTCTAGTATAAGGTATAATTATTACCTACCTAAGTTATTGCAGTAGCCTTTTAATGGTTCTCTATTATTTTTGACTTTATCTTTTTAAAATCTGTTCTCAACATGGTAGGTAAGAGTAACCTTCAGTTCAGTTCAGTCACTCAGTCATATCCGACTCTTTGCAACCACATGAACTGTAGCACGCCGGGCCTCCCTGTCCGTCACAAACTCCCACAGTTCACCTAAACCCATGTCCATTGAGTCGGTGATGGCATCCAACCATCTCATCCTCTGTCGTCCCCTTTTCCTCCTTCCCTCAATCTTTCCCAGCATCAGGGTCTTTTCCAATGAGTCAGCTCTTTGCATTAGGTGGCCAGAGTCTTGGAGTTTCAGCTTCAGCATCAGTCCTTCCAATGAATATTCAGGACTGATTTCCTTTCGGATGGACTTGTTGAATCTCCTTGCAGTCCAAGGGACTCTCAAGAGTCTTCTCCAACATCACAATTCAAAAGCATCAGTTCTTTGGCACTCAGATTTCTTTATAGTTCAACTCTCACATCCATACATGACCAATGGAAAATCCATAGCCTTATAGTTTTTATCATGTCACCGCTCTGTCCAAAACACTCCAAAAACTTCCTGTCTGCTAAAGATTGAATTGAGTTACCCTTAAGTTCATATGAAGCCCCAATATTTGGAGATGGGTCCTTTGGGAAGTAATTAGGTGTATAGATGGACCTTGAGGGTAGGACCTTCTTGATGGAATTAGTGCCCCTATAAGAAGAAATATCAGAGAGCTTGCTCTTTCTTTCCATACTTTGACAATTTAGTGAGAATGTGGCCATCTACTAGTCAGAGACCTTTCAGCAGAAACCAACTAAGCTGAAACCCTGATCTTAGACTTCCAGCCTCAGTATCCTTTACTGTTGTTTAAGCCAGCCTGTCTACAGCATTTTGTAATGGCACCCTAAGCAGACTAATATACCATCTCATTCATAGTCAGTGCTCAAGTCCTTACTGACAATAGCTTGAATTAGACAAGGCTATGGTCCATGTGATCAGATTGGTTAGTTTTCTGTGACTGTGGTTTTCATTCTGTCTGCCTTCTCATGGAGAAGGATAAGAGGCTTATGGAAGCTTCCTGGTGGGAGAGACTGACTGAGGGGGAAACTAGGCCTTATTCTGATGGGCAGGGCCATGCTCAGTAAATCTTTAATCCAATTTTCTCTTGATGGACAGACTTAGGTGGCTTAGAGGGTAAAGCATCTGCCTGTGATGCAGGAGACCCAGGTTCGATCCCTGGGTCAGGAAGATCCTCTGGAGAAGGAAATGGTGACCCACTCCAGTATTCTTGCCTGGAAAATTCCATGGATGGAGGAGCCTGGAGGGCTACAGTCCATGGGGCCACATAGACTAGGACACGACTGAGCGACTTCACTTTCTGCAGAAGGAAATGACAACCCACTTCAGTATTCTTGCCTGGAAAATCCCATGGACAGAGGAGCCTGGCGGGCTACAGTCCATAGAGTCACAGAGAGTTGGACATGACTGAGTGACTTCACTTCACTTCACTTCTCTTGATGGGCAGGGCTATGTTCCCTCCTTGTTATCTGACCTGGGGCCAAAACTATGGTAGAGGTAATGAAGATAATGGTGACCTCCTTCAGAAGGTCCCATGCAGGAACTGCTACACTCAGTGCCTCCAACCCTGGAGCAGGCCACCATCATCCCATGCCTCCGTGGGAGACTCCTGGACACTCATGGGCATGTCTGGGTCAGTCTCCTGTGTGGTCACTGCTCCTTTCTCCTGGGTCCTGGTGCACACAGATTTCTGTTTGTGCCCTCCACGAGTCTGTTCCCTAGTCCTGTGTAAGTTCTGGTGGCTCTGTGGTGGGGTTAATGACGACCTCCTCCAAGAGGAGTATGGCTTATGCCATACCCAAGTCTGCTGCACCCAGAGCCCCTGCCTCTGCAGCTGTCTACTGCTGACCCATACCTCCACAAGAGACATTCAAACACAGTTCTGTTTCAGGCTCTGTGGGGTCTCTGGGTCCTGGTACACACAAGGTTTGTTTGAGCCCTCTGAGCATCTCTGGCTGGTATGGGGATTTGATTCTAAATGCAATGTCACCCCTCCTACCATCTTTCTGGGGCTTCTCCTTTGCCCTTGGGCATGAAGTATCTCTGCAAAGTCACTCTAGCACTGCACAGGTGCTGCTGCAGTGCCTATTGTATTTCTGGGGCTTCTCTGCCTTTGAACATGGGGTATTTCCTCACAGACTCTCCAGTACACGCAGCCACTACTCCAGCTCATTGTTTTGGCTCCCAAATCACTGCAGATGATGACTGGAGCGATGAAATTAAGACACTTGCTCTTTGGAAGAAAAGCTATGACCAACCTAGACAGAATATTAGAAAGCAGAGATATTATTTTCCAACAAAGGTCCATCTAGTGAAAGGTATGGTTTTTCCAATAGTCATGTATGGATGCGAGAGTTGGACTATAAAGAAAGCTGAGCACTGAAGAATTGATGCTTTTGAACTGTGATGGAGAAGACTCTTGAGAACCCCTTGGACGGTAAGGCGATCCAACCAGCCCATCCTGAAGGAAACCAGTCCTGAATATTCATTGGAAGGACTGATGTTGAAGCTGAAACTCCAATACTTTGGCCACTTGATGTGAAGAACTTACTCATTTGTGAAAACCCTGATGCTGGGAAAGATTGAAGATGGGAGGAGAAGGTGACGACAGAGGATGATATGGTGGAATGTCATCATCAACTCAATGGACATGAGTTTGAGTAATCTCTGGGAGTTGGTGATGGGCAGGGAGGCCTATGTTGCTACAATCCACAGGGTCGCAAAGAGTCGGACACAACTGAGTGACTGAACTGACTGACCGAAAATAACTTGGAGAATCCTCACCATTTGACTCCATATAATCTCTCTGACCTTATCTACTATTCTCTTTCTTGCTTTTTCATATATAGTTATATTAGTTTCTCTGATATTCCACAGGAACTAGGTATAGTCTTGCCTCAAAGTCATTCCGGTTGCTATTTTCAATGCCTGATTCCTCTTATGCTTGCCATTTGAATGGCTCACTACTTCACTTTCAAATCTTCCTTCAAACTTACAAGCTTGGTGAAAATTTTTCTAATTTTCCTATTGTGATATAAACCCCTACAATTCCTTTCCTCTTTCTCTGTTTTCTTTTTCTCCACAATGATCATCACTTTCCATACACTGTAGAATTTTACTTACTTGCTTATTCCCTGTCCTCTTGAAATAGAATATAAATCCCACGAGGGCAGAATTTTTGTAGTTTTTATTCAGTGCTGAGCCTCATGTCTAGAACAATGATTGGCATAGAGCAGGGGCTCAAAAACATTTGTTGAGTGAGTACATGCCTAATATTCATAAATAAATAAATTGGCCAAGGTTTTTAGTCCATACATAACTATCAGAAACTGAGAAAGAAATCTTAAGAACAAAGAAAAATAGATCAACTGTGTAGGAAGAAAAATTTCTTACCATTCAACTTTCTCTTATAATGATGTTGTGAATTGAAGAGATAAATGAACATGATTCATATCATCAATATGGAAGAATAAAATAAATATAAAATTAAAATAAAAACTGTAACCTGATTGGATTTTTTAATTTAAGTCACAATCATACTGTGAAATAGTGGATTAATCCTAATGCTTTGCTTTATCAATTAGAAAGACACCTTTGAAATTGTCTTGGGGAAGTCGAGTCAAAAAAGTCTTGCTGTAGAGGAAGGGCAAATGTAGAAAGAATAAGCCAGGGCTACTCAATGAGAAAGACCTTGTGATTGCTTTCCTGGTCTGGCACCTGTTAGCAAAGGCCTCAACAACTGCCTTTGTTTTGGTGGGATGAGATTGTGCACTGTGAAATGAGGAAATAACCTGATCCATACTAGAATCGCAACCCCAAATTTCTGTCAAGTCGAAATAGTTATGTTTTGGGTTAGCCAAATGTTTGTTCAGGTTTCTCCATAAAATGTTATGGAATGGTTAACCAATCTAATAGATCATCACAGCATACCTAGTTAACTGATGCTTGATTCTCTTTTGTTCCCCACTCTTTATTTTACTGCTGCTGCTGCTAAGTTACTTCAGTCGTGTCCAACTCTTTGCAACCCCATAGACAGCAGCCCACCAGGCTCCTGTCCCTGGGATTCTCCAGGCAATACTGGAATGGGTTGCCATTTCCTTACTACCATCTTTTAAATCATAATTGGTTTATTATTTTATTTTATCAAAAATTTAAACGAAGTAAAGTGTTGGAAGTAAACATTTCCTAATATTTTAATTTCCCCTAGTAGATTATATGTTCCTTAATGGTGCAAAACCTTCTACCTCATATTTGTATCTCTAATATTTAGTGCAGTACCTGACACTTGTAAATATATGAAAAAGTAGAAGAGTAAGTATTCATTAAATGCATGTTTAATAACTAAATAAATGTGCTGATTCTAATGAGAGTTTCATAGGGCTTTAAAAAGTTTTTATCAGGCTCCTGCTATCAGTTTATCATAACCAACTCTTATTTATGATAAATATTTGGGTCACCTAATGTCACATTCAAATATTATTATTTCAAATAATATTATTCAAATATGAAGATTATTATTTCAAAGTTTAGCAAGTACTAAAATTTAGTGATAACTATATGAAATTATAAACATTTTATGCATCAAAGAAGATTAAATAATATTCAGAAATAGCCATCAAATCCATTTTCTTATTACCTCAAATGGATGTTCAATGCACATTTTTTTCCTGTGATTAAAAGCAAAAGCTAGGGTTGATTTATTTGCTGAATTTCCCCATTTGCAAGAGAGCAATATTAATTCCTGTCAGTAATATGTGTGAATTAAAAACATCTTGGCTGGATACTGAAGTAGCTATTCATCTACCTGTAAATAGCTATATCTTTTTAGATTCTTAAGCACATCTGATGAAAGTGATTTTGGTTGCCAAAAACCAGTTCTGTCATTTAGAAATCTTGAAATTCAGGGTTTTACTATTTTAAAAAAGCTCTATGAAAATTTAAAAATAAGCCTCATAAAATCTATGACCAAGCATAGAATTACTTAAAGGTTTAGAGGTTATCACCACAGATTTTAAATAGCAAATCAATAGTTAATATTTAACTTTAAATATGTTTTGGTCCTATTTTGTGCAGAAGTATTATCTCAGAAGCTTACACACTTATATCAAAGTGGAAATTAAAATTCTTGTACGTCTACTAGACTGCAGTTAAAAATATATCAATAATGCAACATTTTACAATAAACAATCATATTTTCACATTTTTTGAACCATAAAATCCTTACAAGGGCTTCCCTGGTAGCTCAGCTGGTAAAGAATCCTCCTGCAATGCAGAAGAGCTTGGTTTGACTCCTGGATTGGGAAGATCCCCCGGAGAAGGGATAAGCTACCCACTCTACTATTCTTGCCTGGAGAATCCCATGAACAGAGAAGCCTGGCAGACTACAGTCCATGGGGTCGCAAAGAGTTGGGCATGCCTGAGTGACTAAGCACAGCACAGCCAGCATAATCCTTGCAAAATATCTGCGAGTTAGCGATTATTTGTCATCTCTATTGTAGAGATGAGGAACCTATAGAAACTTTAGAAGGATTAAGTGAAACACTTAAGCTCTCATCCTTAGTAAATGATGGAACCAGGATTTCAGTCTTTGGTATATTTTATGCCATGTAATATATATTTTGGGTAAAGCTATACTAAATAGCTTTATATATATATTATATATATATATATATATATATATTGTTTATACCATGAACACAAATAAGACTTCTTTAAAAAAAAAAAAACAATGGACTCATTAACTTCTCAAAATTCTTGTTTTATAATATCAAATATTGTACTTACCATTTCATTCAACAAATGCTTATTGAGTGTATATTATCTTTTAATTAATAATCTTAACATATTTATTTATACCACCTCATTTTTTACTAATTATTATCCCTTTTCTTTTTTTTTTTCTTATTATCCCTTTTCTATGATTTATTTACCCTTGTTTCACTTTTTCAGGCTTTTTCTAATTAACGGAAGGTTTTTAAATTAATGTTTCCTTCTACTCAATTTAAAATTATGTATTTTGTTTCTATTATTTTAGAAATAATATGTAAAATCTTAATATACCTATTTAAAATCATTTTGATTTTATATGATTGCTTCTGGGGATTAATTGATTCAATCATTCATTTACTAATCAAATAGAACTTGAGGAAGAAAAATAACTTAGTTTTATGGCTAAGATATAAAATTGGTTTAGAACAGAATAAGTTTAGTTGAGTCATGGATATGTGAAGAATTACATACCTGTAGATAGTACAGAAAACTGCATATATAAGTCTGCAGTCTAGGAAAGGGGTCTGGGCAGGAGACTATAATTTTAAGCATAATCAGCATAGTTGTCTCAGGATTGATTATGAGATTGATTGGGAGCTCTTAGCAAAAGTGTTTACAGTGTGAACAGCATGATTTCTCTTTGTATAGTAAACATCATGGGGAAAAAAAAAAAACCAATATAACAAGCAAAAAACAGCTGTTCTGTTTCTATGATACCAACCGGTTTAAATGACTTTGAATTACTGACAGAATTTGTGCATTTATGTGGCACAAATTGAAACTGATCACATTGAAATTAAAAATACCTACAATTCACTTTTGGTTTTTTTTTTACTTTATTTTACTTTACAATACTGTATTGGTTTTGCCATACATCAATATAAATCTGCCACGGGTGTACATGTGTTCCCAATCCTGAAACCCCCTCCCACCTCCCTCCCCATACCATCTCTCTGGGTCATCCCAGTGCACCGGCCCCAAGCATCCTGTATCCTGCATCGAACTTAGACTGGTGATTCATTTCTTATATGATATTATGCGTGTTTCAATGCCATTCTCCCAAATCATCCCACCCTCTCCCTCTCCCACAGAGTCCAAAGACTGTCCTATACATCTGTGTCTCTTTTGCTGTCTCACATACAGGGTTATCATTACCATCTTTCTAAATTCCATATATATATATATGTTAGTATACTGTATTGGTGTTTTTCTTTCTGGCTTAATTCACTCTGTATAATCAGCTCCAGTTTCATTCACCTCATTAGAACTGATTCAAATATATTCTTTTTAATGGCTGAGTAATACTCCATTGTGTATATGTACCACAGTTTTCTTATCCATTCATCTGCTGATGGACATCTAGGTTGCTTCCATGTCCTGGCTCCCCCAATTCACATTTTTTAACTCCAAATGTTTGTAAGAATTAACTGCTTGGATGAAAAAGATTTATTGACTATTTAAAAATTGCATTGTTGTAGTTTTAAACATGCAAAAGCTAAAGTTTAATGCACCTTCTATATGCCCTGGAACACCAGAGGCTCAATGCCTGTAGAAGAGAGGAGCTTATATCCTCAACAGATATAGTACATGCATACTAAGTTGCTTCAGTCGTGTCAGACTCTTTGTGACCCTATGAACTGCAGCCTACCAGTCTCCTCTATTCCTAGGATTCTCCAGGCAAGAATACTGGATTGGATCGCTGTGTCCTCCTCCAAGGATCTTCCCAACCCAGAGATCGAACCCACATCTCTTATGTCTCCTGCATTGGCAGGCAGGTTCTTCTTCACTAGCACCTCCTGGGAAATCCTGTAGATCCTGAGACAGGTGTGAAAAGACCTTAGAAGACGCAAGCCGAGTCCCAACAAAGTTGATTTAAAGTAAAAGAAACATCAGAGTACATAAAGCCACCTGCATCCAGATAAAAAACAATAATCAATATTTATTTCCAACAAATGTTATCATTTTCTTTATTCTACTGCCTGGACCCTTAGCTTGTCCTAACTTTACTAACCTAGTATTGTTTGCCTTGATGATCTTGTAAAATTATGTGTGACTGAGTCCCAGGCAAAATAAATGCCCAGTCTGATATATCTGTCTCCCTAAAAATTCAAAACCATAGAAACAGGTCCAGTTCTCCCAAACATGCTCTCTAAACCAGTCCATCCCCCTATTGTCCCTCCTCCAATCACAGAATTATGGGGACTCCATGGCACTCATGGGTAACACAGTGCTGAGTGTAACCTGAGTCTTCAAGTGAAGGAGAATAAAATATAATACTTGGTTATTTCATAGCCAAGAAAACTGGATGAATGGTATTACATGATGATTTACAGACTAACATTTTATTTCTGCATATATGTTTTGAACCATCATAGAATATAGCCGAATTTATAAATTAGTAAATTATAGCAATGCTTAAGACCTGACATACAAGCGACACAGGAGCAAAATGCAGTTCATTGTCTGTTTAACACTCTCATTGTGAACTCTCTAATGCATACTTGATCCATTTCAGAAAAGTACTCAAACTGCAAAGGACGCTGCATGACTAAAGGACATGGTTTTATTCCAGAGGCTATTCCCTGAATTTCCTCTAGCATTGTGATTTCTTTTCTGTGAAGTTTATGTTTATTTTTTATTTAAATTTTATTTTTTTACTTTACAATACTCTATTGGTTTTGCCATACATTGACATGAATCCACCACAGGTTAGGACTGAGCAAAGGAGGCCCTTAGAACTCGTGTCCGAGCTATAAAACTTCAGCAAAGACATTTAGTACTAAGGAAATAAAAGAATTATGACAAGATGAGATGGTTGGATGGTATCACCAATTCAATGGACGTGAATTTGGGCAAACTCCAGAAGATTGTGGTGGACAGGGAGGCCTGGCATGCTGCTCTCCATGGGGTCACAAAGAGTCAGACGTGACCTGGTGACTGATCAACAACAAGGATAGTTTGACCTGAACTAATTGAAGATGAACATATACCAGCCTCAAAGCCACTATGGAACCAGATGCTGTATGAGTAAACAAATCAAGAGAATACAAGTAGGTGACCATCTGAACAGGGTGATAAAGGAATACTAGGTAGTCTCCTCTTTCCAAGAGCTAAACTGTATCAGAGTCATTCACCTACGATTTGGACTCAGACACCCAGAATTCCCAGCCTGATTCTGACACTTGCTACTGTCTTGTTAAATTAAATCCTGTTGTTGTTCAGGCCCTCAGTCATGTCTCTTTGCTACCCCATGGACTGCAGCGCAACAGGCTTCCCTGTCTTTCATCATTGCCTGGAGTTTGAACAAACTTAGTCCATTGAGTCAGTGATGCCATCCAACCATCTCTTCCTCTGTCATTCCCTTCTCCTCCTACCTTCAATCTTTCCCAGCATCAGGGTCTTTTCTAATGAGCCAGCTCTTCGCATTAGGTGGTCGAAATATTGGAGGTTCATCATCAGTCCTTCCAATGAATATTCAGGATTTATTTCCTTTGGGATTGACTTGTTTGATCTCCTTGCAGTCCAAGGGACTCTCAAGAGTCTTCTCCAACACCACCGTTCAAAAGCATCAATTCTTTGGCTCTCAGCTTTCTTTTGGCCCAACTGGCACATCCATGACTTCCCTGGTGGCTCAGATGGTAAAGCGTCTGTCTACAGCGCGGGAGACCCAGGTTCGATCCCTGGGTTGGGAGATCCCCTGGAGAAGGAAATGGCAATCCACTCCAGGACTATTGCCTGGAAAATCCCATGGACAGAGGAGCCTGGTAGGCTACAGTCCATGGGGTCGCAAAGAGTCGGACACGACTGAGAGACTTCACTTCATATGACGACTGGAAAAATTATAGCTTTGACTATACAGACCTCTGTTGGCAAAGTAATGTGTCTGTTTTTTAATATGCTGTCTAGGTTTGTCATAGATTTTCTTCCAAGGAGCAAGTATCTTTTAATTTCATGGCTGCAGTCACCATCTGCAGTGATTTGGGGCCCAAGAAAGCAAAGTCTGCCACTGTTTCCATTGTTTCCTTATCTATTTGCCATGAAGTGATGGACCCAGATGCCATGATCTTAGTGTTTTTGATGTTGAGTTGTAAGCTAAATTTTTCACTCTCCTCCTTCACCCTCATCAAGAGGCTCTTTAGTTCTTCTTTGCTTTCTGCCATAAGGGTCTTTTGTGATTTCTTACAAATTTTAGGTTTGTTTGTTCTATTCTGTGAAAAATGAAATTTGAGTTTTGAGAGGGATTTCTTTGAATATATGGGTTTCCTTGGATATTATGGGGTTTTTAAACAATATCAATTTTCCAATTTATGAATACAGAATATCTTTCCATTTCTTTGTGTCTTCTCCAATTTTTTTCATCAGTGCCTTATAGTTTTCCATTGTGTAGATCTTTCATCTTGTTTTATTATTTCTGTGTTAGTCACTGAGTCATGTCTAACTCTTTGTGACCTCATGGGCTATAGCCCACCAGGTTCCTCTGTCCATGGAATTCTCCAGGCAAGAATAATGGAGTGAGTAGCCATTCCCTTTCCCAGGGAAACTTCCTGATCCTGGTATCAAAGTCAGGTCTCCTGTATTGCAGGCAGGTTCTTTACTATCTGAGCAACCTTATTACTAGGTATTTTATTCATTTTAATGAAATTGTAAATGGATATTTTTATTAATTATTTTTCTCCTAGTTCATTACTAGTGTACAGAAAAGTAACAGAATTTTATATATTTATTTTGAATCCTATTCTGGGGAGCTCTTCATCTTAGAATATTTGGTATTAGAAATCATTCCTTTAAAGCAACTCTATATAAAATAGGAACAAAATTTTGCAGAGTTGTAAACATAATATTTTGGTTTATATTTATTCTTTAAAATGATTATAACATCTGAATCTCATAAATTAAAAATGCTGTAGTAAGTGCAACTCTGAGAAAAAAGAAATTACTCAAAAAGATTTTTTGCATCTTTTTTTCCCTGCAAAATAGTAGGATAACATGATACCCCATGCTCTATTACATTTGTACCTACGGAGATCACAAAATGTAATTGTCCACAAAATATTTGAGGAATTCAGCAATCTTCCCAAGGCCTATATTAATATTCAGTTTCAAATCACTATATGTTCAATCATGTAATGTCCACATTCTTGTAGATTTTCTGGGCACCTCATCATTTCTTCTTTTGTTAGTAGCTATGCTGTAATGATTGAAGCCATTTTCCAAATTTGCCTTTGTTAACTTTATGAAATCTATAACTTTTGCAAGATTTGCAGTTTCACTTTGCAATATATGAATGCTGTATCTTTGTTTGTTGTAAATAACTGGCAAAAAAAGAGATTGTCAAAATGGAGAAAGGTAGATTTTTAGTGCTAAAAATGCAAGAGTATTGAGTTACGACTAATTTTCAAAGTGATGAATTAATTTGTCATTATTGTCATGTGACTTTTCTTCCCTAAAATTTTTGTAGTCAAGGGAAACTGACTTACATTATTTGAACATAGAGAACTCCATTGTCAAGTTCTGATGAAGGTCAGTTATGTCATTAGCATAAAGAGAAGGAAAGAGAACAATATTTTACATTTTCTAGACAATATCTTATTCCTTCTTTATCTTTCTATGTTTATTATTGAAACCTTCATTTTATAAATGGAAATGTTGAAACTCATAGAGAAATTTCCCTAAAGTTCATATCTAATAAATAACTTGACAGAAATTCAGCCCTGTGTCATCCCAAGCCCAGTGTCCTTCTGATTACATCATATGTGTTTTCCACAGCTTTATTCTGAATCTTATTGAAAAATTCTATTTTGTACATACATTGGCCACTGATCAACCTGTTTGTTACACCAATGTAAATGAACCAGTAGTTTCCTCAATGATTTTTTCTCAACTTGACCAAATTGTTAACTGAGGTGAATACTCAGCACTGTTAAAATCAGTATTCTTGCCTGGAAAAATCCCATGGATGGAGGAGCCTGGTAGGCTACAGTCCCATGAGGTTGCAAGGAGTCAGACACGACTGGGCGACTTCACTTAGAAACAATATATGAAAGCAAATAGCACAAATGTAGAAAATTTCATATTTTTACCAAACAGAATAATTGAATGGTCAAGTTTGTATCTCAACAATTATTTAAAATCTAGACAAGATAAGTGATAATGGAAGCATATTGAATGAAATAGAGAAATAAAGGACTCATGTATTTTTTAAATTTTGTATGCTTTCCTATGTAAAATAAATAATAAAATATAATTTATACACCCTTAAATTATACAGAAAAAGACTATTTAGACTCAAACTCTGCTAGTCAGAGAAACATTTTTTTAATTAAACCTTTTATTTTGTATTGGAGTATAGTTGATGAACACTGTTGTGCTAGTTTCAGGTGAACAGTGAAGAGATTCAGCCATACCTATGCATGTATCCATTTTCCCCCAAACTCCTTTCCATCCAGACTGCCACTTAGCAGAGAAACATTTGTAATAACAGATTTAACTGGCTGCTTGATAGTTTCTGAACTTGGCACTTATCAAAAAATACATTTTGACTTTCCTTTAAAATCTTTACAACTCAGTTTTTAAAAATACATGTTTTTATCGTTCACTCTGTTGTAGTGTGTTCTCCAGATGTCACTGGAAAGGAAAATTCAATGTGTCTTGGAGTATTTTTTTTAACTCTATGTGACAAAATGTCTACATAGAAAGCTAAATATCACAAAGCAAGCACCTCAACATGAAGCTTGTTTGAAAATATTTAGACAGAGTAGGAAAAGATTTAGGACATTGCAGTGACCTGCTTTTTCTCATATTTATTTGAAATTTTTATACATAATGACTCAAGTTTGATTCATTATTTTTGATTGTTTAATTGTATTTCACCAAATACTTCCAGCTCCTTTAAAATTGTCCAATTTTCTCCCTCTTTATGAGATATTCCACACAGAATAGGGCAGGAAACAGTGAGTCAGATGCTCATTTCTTTGATTATTATGTTGCTTGAAATAACTAGTGTTTTCAAGTTGTGCTGATATAAATCACCACTTTCATCTGATTTGGGCAAGGCAGTTGAACATGTCAAAATAATGTGGTAAAATGCAGCCAAGTTAGATTGAATTGCTGAGCTTCTAAATTAAAAGCCATCATATTTTCCAAAATTATTAATACTTCTTTCCTTTCATATGCTTTGATATACCAAAGAAACAATATTTCCCCATTGACTCTCATTCAGCAATGAAAATGATAAAAAGAAACACGCACAATCTGGAGTCATGTAGTTGAGTGTGGATCTTGACTATACCATTACTAAAATGTTGTTTTTAGAGGAATAAGACTTATCCAGGTTCGATTCATGAGACAGGGCACTCGGGGCCGGTGCACTGGGACAACTCTGAGGGATGGGATGGGAAGGGAGGTGGGAGGGGGGTTCAGGATGGGGGACATATGTACACCATGGCTGATTCATGTCAATGTATGGCAAAAAGCACTACAATATTGTAAAGTAATTAACCTCCAATTAAAACAAATAGATTAATTTACAAAAAATAAAAAAATAAAACTTATCCTAGCCTCAGTTTCAACCCTTGAAAAATGGGAATAAAAAGAGCTCTGATCTAATATAAAATTTTATAAGATATTAGTATTAGTTTTTCTAAACTTCTTCTTAAGTAATTAAATAGCATGATAGATCTTTGAGAGAAACAGATAACAACCACATTAATTCAAGAAAGAAAAGCCAAGGAAAGTGAATATTAGTTGCTCACTTTAAAATGAAAATGGATTATAACAGAAAATAATAGACTCAACAATTCCATAGTCCAGTTTTTTTTTTTACTTCCTACTCTGAGAAATGTTCCTACTTATATTGCATTTAGCTTACTTAACTAAGCATTATATTATCAAACTTTAATTCTTCCTGACCAAGGCCACACAGTAAATATTTCTGAAGAATAACGAAGCCTGGCATGGTGTAGTCCATAGGGTCACAGAGTCAGACATGACTTACTGACTGAAAAACAACAACAAGTAAATGTTTTTACCTTTGTGGATCATACATACCCCTCACTTTATCTTCTTCTGGCCAACTAAGTAAGAAAGGATGCATCCTTCTCTGTTCCCACTCCCTTGTCAGATTTCCTAAGTCCCTATAAACAAGTTTCCTTCTCTTGTCTAATTTTTATTACATATTCCACTGCATAAGAGTCATTTCTGATATTTTAACTTTGCTACTTAATGTAGATGGTCCTTGCATCTTTGTACCTTATATACATCTGCTAACACAGTCCTGAATGTCAGCTGCTCAATGGATACTACTAATTAATCTTATTAAAACAATTTATAAGGCTAGTCCAACAAATCCATCTTAAATAGTTCATTTCTGTATTTTTCAAAAGATAAATGATACTTTTTTACTTTATTTTCAAGAAACTAAATGTAGTGATATAGTTGTTTAATCACACAATATAAATCTTACTGTAGATGAATAGAAATAAGTAGAAAATGTTATCTTCATTTAGGAATTTAAATAATGCTCTAAATTGTAAAACTAATGTTTTAGTCATTAGTATGTTTCTCTTTATTTTATATCACTTATATATATATATGGATTATTTTAAATTAGCTTATTGAGTTATAATTAACATATAAAGAACATCAGCATCTTTTTAATATTAGCATTTTTAAGTGTATAATTCCATGAGTTTTTTGAAAAAAAGTCATGGAAGCACAATCATAATCATGACATAAGACATTTCCATTAACCACAGAAAGTTCTCTGAGAAAGGTCCCCATCAGGGGCTTCCTTGGTGGTTCAGACTGTAACGAATCTCCTTTCAATTCAGGAGACCCAGGTTCAATCCCTGGGTTGGGAAGATCACCTAGAGAAGGAAATGGCAACCCACTCCAATATTCTTAACCTGAAGAATTCCATGGACAGAGGAGCCTATCAGGCCACAGTCCATGGGGTGATAAAGAGTTGGACATGAGTAAGCAACTAATACATGCACAGAGAATCTCTCTAGTGCCTCTTCTCAATCACTTTTCTCCCACAACTCCCATTGTTGGCATCCAGGCATCTGCTTTTTGTCGTTATATTTGTCTTCTCCAGAAATTCTTTCAAAAGAAATCATGCAATACATAGTCTATAAACCTGGCTGCTTTCACTTAGTATAATGCTTTTTTGTATCTATACATGTTACTGAGCCAACAGCTAGTTCTTGTTGATTGCTGAATAGTATTCCATTACCTCAGTGTACCACAATGTGTTTATCCATCCATCAGTTGATGATTGTGGGCTATTAAGAATGAATGGTGGTGCAGGCTTCAATTCTGACTCCTATCAGAACCAATGCTCAGAAGCTCCCAGGGTAGCAACACCAACCTGTGAGGTACCACTTTGGAGGCCCAATCTGAGTCCACTGGCTTCTAAAGCACAGAAGCCTGATGCCACTCTGACTTGCCCATCCTCCGGGAGAGTTTATTGAAGGCAAAGAGAGAACAGAGAGAACACCTCAAGAGAGAAAGAACTGCATTAAAAATCTGCTATAGTGAACAAGATGGTGAAGGAGTAGCTGGACGTGGAGTACATCTCTCCACAGATACATGAGGAATACACCTTCAGACACAGAAGTGCATGCAGAACACCAGCTGCGAGTGGACAGGAGTACCTGACCAGAGGAAAAGAATATATAGAATAACACAAAACTTGACATCAAGCCCTGAGCCACTGGGGTGGGAACAGTGACTCCACGATCCTAGACAACCAGAGAACTAACCCTCAGTTCAGTTCATGTCAGTCGTGAGTCATGTCTGACTTTTTGAGACCCCATGAATCACAGCACGCCAGGCCTCCCTGTCCATCACCAACTCCCGGAGTTCACTCAGACTCACATCCATCCAGTCCGTGATGCCATCCAGCCATCTCATCCTCGGTCGTCCCCTTCTCCTCCTGCCCCCAGTCCCTCCCAGCATCAGAGTCTTTTCCAATGAGTCAACTCTTCGCATGAGGTGGCCAAAGTACTGGAGTTTCAGCTTTAGCATCATTCCTTCCAAAGAAATCCCAGGGTTGAGCTCCTTCAGAATGGACTGATCGGATCTCCTTGCAGTCCAAGGGACTCGCAAGAGTCTTCTCCAACATCACATTTCAAAAGCATCAATACTTCGGTGCTCTGCCTTCTTCACAGTCCAACTCTCACATCCATACATGACCACAGGAAAAACCATAGCCTTGACTAGACAGACCTTAGTCAACAAAGTAATGTCTCTGCTTTTCAATATGCTATCTAGGTTGGTCATAACTTTTCTTCCAAGGAGTAAGTGTCTTTTAATTTCATGGCTGCAATCACCATCTGCAGTGATTTTCAAGCCCCCCAAAATAAAGTCTGACTCTGTTTCCACTGTTTCCCCATCTATTTTCCATGAAGTGATGGGACCGGATGCCACGATCTTCGTTTTCTGAATGTTGAGCTTTAAGTTAACTTTTTCACTCTCCACTGTCACTTTCATCAAGAGGCTTTTTAGTTCCTCTTCATTTTCTGCCATAAGGGTGGTGTCATCTGCATATCTGAGGTTATTGATATTTCCCCCAGCAATCTTGATTCCAGCTTGTGTTTCTTCCAGTCCAGCATTTCTCATGATGTACTCTGCATAGAAGTTAAATAAGCAGGGTGACAATATACAGCCTTGACATACTTCTTTTCCCATTTGAAACCAGTCTGTAGTTCCATGTCCAGTTCTAACTGTTGCTTCCTGACCTGCATACAGATTTCTCAAGAGGCAGGTCAGGTGGTCTGGTATGTCCATCTCTTTCAGAATTTTCCACAGATTATTGTGATCCACACAACCAAAGGCTTTGGTATAGTCAATAAAGCAAAAATAGATGTTTTTCAGGAACTCTCTTGCTTTTTCCATGATCCAGTGGATGTTGGCAGTTTGATCTGTGGTTCCTCTGCATTTTTTAAATCCAGCTTAAGCATCTGGAAGTTAATTGTTGAAGCCTCGCTTGGAAAATTTTGAACATTACTTTGCTAGCATGTGATATGAGTACAATCGTTCAGTAGTTTGAGCATTCTTTGGCATTGCCTTTCTTTGGGATTGGAATGAAAACTGACCTTTTCCAGTCCTGTGGCCACTGCTGAGTTTTCCAAATTTGCTGGCATATTGAGTGCAGCACTTTCACAGCATCATCTTTTACGATTTGAAATAGCTCAACTGGAATTCCATCACTTGCATTAGCTTTGTTTGTAGTGATGCTTCCTAAGGCCCACTCAACTTCACACTCCTGGATTTCTGGTTCTATGACAGTGAAATCATGCTTATCTCTAAATATGGTGGTGTTATACATATTTCTGTAAATATGGAGTCTTTAGAACATGCACATTTTCTTTCAGTGTTAACATCTCTTTTCATTTGTATTAAAAAATAGAAGATGCTAATGCTGATGCCATTGAAATGATTAAACAACTAAGAGCTGTATTTTTTTTTATCTCTTTCATTTGAAGAATCTTTTTCTTAACACAGAAGTTTGAGCTATATCTATGTGTGGCCAGACAGAATCATTTGAAATTTTAACTACCTGCACATATTAATTGACATATTTTTCAGTTTAAATACTAACAGGTAACTGGTAGATATCCAAATGTATGAGCAAGGACCATGTATACATGACAAAACCCATCAGAATTTATATTTGTCCCATATAGACATTATCTAAATTATTATTATCACTTTATTCCCTATCTCCATTTTGTTCAAAGAAGCAGACAAAACAATGGTTCAAGCAAAACTGTAATAATCTATGGTGGAATTGAAAAATAAACTAAGGATAAATAATATAAAGTTTGTTAATCATGAAACATATATATGTTTATGTTGCAAAAGTCATAATATCAAGAAGGGAAAACTACATCTCCAACCCATCTTCATCTTTATAAATATGTATATTTGAGAATCCACCTGCAATGTGGAAGACTTTGATTTGATCCTTAGGTTGTGAAGATTCCTTGGAGAAGGGCATGACTATTCACTCCAGTATTCTTGCCTGAAGTACTACATGGACAGAAACACCTGGTAGGCTACAGTCCATGGAGTTGCAAAGAGTTCGACATGACTGAGCAACTTTCACATGTTTATATCTACATCAGTTTCTTTATATTTGCTTTATAAATAAGGAAATTAACAAATCACTAACTTCTTGATATCCTTCAGATTCTTATAAAAAAATGTGACTTGGAAATAGTATATTAAAGCTAGCCTTTTTCAATCAGGGTTCCACAAGGAAATCAAACTCTGCAGAAGATGATTTGGATGACTATAGTCTCAGTTCTTTCAAAGATGGTAAATAGCTGTAACATTCTAAATGAACAGAAGTTAGGTCATATATACAATACATACCTTAGGACATTCGAGATTACATTTTTAATAAGCAATATATGGGAAATATAATTGCATGTCTAATCTACAATTTTATTTTAATGGCTGCACAGTATTCTAGAAAAATAATTCAATTTATATAACCTCTACCCTTATAGTTGACATCTGAACATTTAAAAAACTTTTATTTTTGCTATAAATAGCCTTGCCATGAACACTTATAGATATCTTCTCATATTCTAAATTATTTCTTTGTACTAACTTGCAAAAGATGGAATTTCCTTGAGAAAGAATTAGCAGTAAAGTGGCTGATAAGTATTGTCAAAACGCTCTCCAAAAATAGTGCCACAATGTAAATTACCTTCATCTAGTTATCCCTGCACTAGTTGTGAAGCTCTCTCCTTAGTCCACTTGAGTTCTGTTTTACTCTTTGCCAAACCTCTGAACTTCAAACTGTTGGACTTTGCTAGTCCGCGGTTGCAGAGGTCGTGTGTAGATCGGAAAGAACGGCTATGTTCCCTGGCCCCTCTTTTATCCTGCCTGGCTGGAATCCAGTTCTCTCCTAGTTTTGTAAAGGGCATTCATTGCCTTTCCCTCACATGTGTTCTGACTGCCTTTCTCTAGTTTCATTTTCTCCTTCTAACAGGAATAAAGATTCCTATTCCTCCACCAAACCCATTTCAAGAAAGATACTTTACAAAGTAGAAGGGCTCCAACTTCACAGCTCCAGTCTCCCTTCACGGTTCAGAGGGACAGTCATTATTTTTACCTCCTGCTGAAGACATTTGAGAAGTTAAAAAAAAAAAAAAAAATCTTTGTCAAGGATGAGAAGTAGCAGGGGGTGAGGAAATAAACATTCTCCTGCCCATTGGCTGATTCACTTAAAATACAATTAGTATGTTGCTTAAGCAAACCTCTAGTTAGTCTCAGTTTAGTAAAGTTCTAAGACTATATATAGTTTCCTTTTCTTTTTTTTTTTTTCCTCCAGAGAGTAATAGGAACTAAGGCAAGTGTTATCTAATTAGCCTTTTGAATGCCTTCACCTTTTCTTTTCCCTTTCTTCAAAAGGACACTGCCTGCTGTTAGGTGCTTAACTGCAAGTAACATTTTTGGACTAGATGAGAAGAAATCCAGACTCTCCTTTAACAGTGAAAGGATTATATGTGAACCTTATTAAAAAGTCCAAGCAATATCCAGTCGTACAGCGTTATCTCTCTAGCCCACTGGTTAGCTGGCATCCCAGGGAGGGTCAGGTCAAAAGGAGAATAAGAGTCTCTATGGATCAAGCAGCCAGATGTGACTAAGGAAATGAAGAAGGTAAAATCTCAAACGCCACTGTCATTGTTGCCCCATCATGTAAATAAAATGAGACGTGTTAGGATAGAAGGCTGGGGTAGAAGTCCGTTGTCTTAAATGTAGAGATCTTAAATGTGAGGTTCTACTTAAACATTAAGCACATGTTAGACAAATGTAGAAAACTATTCCTTCATTGAAAACAAGCAAAAGAAAGCAATATTTATTGACTTCTCACTACATACAAGGCCAAAAGGTAAGATTATGCATGGATTAATCAATATAATACATATGTCTTTATATTATTATTGTATTGATGATAAAAAGGAAAAGGAGACTTCTAGCTAAAAATTCTATGATATCTCTAAATTTATCTGTGTATTTAGGATAGTCTTTTAAAAACTGTTTTAGCATCTTGCTAAGGAGAATTCCCTTAGACCCATAAAAATAGAGTAAGGAGTGTGACTCTAATTAGAATATGCCCGTGTATGACTGGGGAGAGGGCAAGTCAGCTGCTAAGAGCTGAAGTCCCAAGATTGTTCTACAAAGCTGGTCTGGAGGTTAGTAATATAAATGGTTTCTCTTATCCCATTCTTAACATATCGCAAAGCAGCATTAAGTTAACAAGCCTCGAAAATGAGTGCCCTTAGACATGGTGGATCATTCATTAGAATGGTTCTTCTCCTCGGGGGAAATGAAAGTCTGGAGAGAGAGAGATGTGGCTGACCTCACCCAATTAACACAATACCGACACAGGCGGAATAGCAGGCAGTGGCAGGGCTTAGCTTCAGGGATGTGTGTTCCCGAGATGCGGTCCAGGTCATGTCAACAGGGATCAATCTGGGTGTCATTTCAGTGGCTCTCTATTGGACACAGGAGAAAGACATAAGGGGGAAGGATAAGGAAAAACTATAGTCTATTTTTTTAAACGTACTTGGGAACTGCTTTTTCCCCTTAGGAAATGAGCTCTTTCTAAGCCTGTGTGCAGCTGCACTCTGAAGTTTGACAAACAGTTCAGGAAGATGGGAAAATATTATAATATCAGTACTGCTTTTCCAATGTAAATTGACACTCCTAAATGTTACAGTACTTCAACTTGAAGTTTAACTAATATTGTCTTTAATCAAGAGATTGAAACAGGCAGTAGTAAACTGTAGAAGATTCAACCTGTACTGAAAATTCATGCCATCCATTTTGTATTTTTCCTTGTATTTAATAAAAGAAAATGAAAACTTCCAAAAAGCCTATTATTAAAAATACATTGTAATTAGCCTCCAATTAAAAGGAATAAATTTATATTTTAAAAAATAAATAAATAAAAATTTAAAAATACAGAATTTTACTTTCATTTTGGGGTAAGCTTGTATCATGAAATCTGTCTCTAAATCTTTTAAAATAAATATTGTCTCCTTTTTATAAGAATAGTATTGAAAAAAAATCAATGATGAACTTATATTTTGAATGATTTTATGGAAGAGGGGTTGTGATTTGTACTAATATAGTTTCTATGTTTCTAGAGCTTCCAAAACCGGTATAGCATAGGCCAAGAGGCTTCCTATGTTAGGGAAGTTTTCATAGTTTCAATTACATATTAAACTTCTGGTTGCAACTCTACTTTTTTCTCTCTGTTTTGTACAAAAACTAACAAAAACCTCTAATCTTATCTATACTCAATTTCAAGTCTATAAAACAGGTAATCATATTACATATTACAAATGATAGAGAATGGTTAGCAAAATGTCTGGCACATAGTAACTGCTTAATATATTTATAAGTACAAAAACACTATGTGACATTTACGAAATAAAATTCATTCTTTAGAACAACAGGATCTTGTATCTCTTTGGAGAATCAAGGCATATGACTGGAAATGAAGGATTCTTTAACATCCCTGAATGATAGGCCAAACCAGATGGGAAAATGTAGACAGTAATTCAACGTCGACTGAAGGAGGATAAACTTGGAAGCTTTGGCCTTGTATATAGATTTGCCCTATCTCAAAAAATCTTCTTTAGCTAAAAGACATTCTGAAGTAATAACATAACTTCATATAGTAAATGTTTTCTAGGCACCAAGCAGAAAACTATATACTTCTTTTACCTCTGTTTCAATTCAGTTCAGCTGCTCAGTCGTGTCCGACTTTTTGCGACCCCATGAATTGCAGCACGCCAGGCCTCCCTGTCCATCACCAACTCCCGGAGTTCACTCAGACTCACGTCCATCCAGTCCGTGATGCCATCCAGCCATCTCATCCTCGGTCGTCCCCTTCTCCTCCTGCCCACAATCCCTCCCAGCATCAGAGTCTTTTCCAATGAGTCAACTCTTCGCATGAGGTGGCCAAAGTACTGGAGTTTCAGCTTTAGCATCATTCCTTCCAAAGAAATCCCGGGGTTGATCTCCTTCAGAATGGACTGGTTGGATCTCCTTGCAGTCCAACGGACCCTCAAGAGTCTTCTCCAACACCACAGTTCAAAAGCATCAATACTTTGGTGCTCAGCCTTCTTCACAGACCAACTATCACATCCATACATGACCACAGGAAAAACCGTACCCTTGATTAGACGGACCTTTGTCGGCAAAGTAATGTCTCTGCTTTTCAATATGCTATCTAGGTTGGTCATAACTTTTCTTCCAAGGAGCAAGCGTCTTTTCCTTTCATGGCTGCAGTCACCATCTGCAGTGATTTTGGAGTCCAAAAATATAAAGTCTGATACTGTTTCCACTGTTTCCCCATCTATTTTCCATGAAGTCATGGGACCGGATGCCATGATCTTCGTTTTCTGAGTGTTGAGCTTTAAGCCAACTTTTTCACTCTCCTCTTTCACTTTCATCAAGAGGCTCTTTAGCTCCTCTTCACTTTCTGCCATAAGGGTGGTGTCATCTGCATATCTGAGGTTATTGATATTTCTCCTGGCAATCTTGATTCCAGTTTGTGTTTCTTCCAGCCCAGCATTTCTCATGATGTACTCTGCATAGAAGGTAAATAAGCAGGGTGACAATATACAACCTTGACATACTCCTTGTCCTATTTGGAACGAGTCTGCTGTTCCATGTCCAGTTCTAACTGTTGCTTCCTGACCTGCATACAGATTTCTCAAGAGGCAGGTCAGGTGGTCTGGTATTCTGATCTCTTTCAGAATTTTCCACAGTTTATTGTGATCCACACAGTCAAAGGCTTTGGCACAGTCAATAAAGCAGAAATAGATGTTTTTCTGGAACTCTGTTGCTTTCTCCATGATCCAGCGGATGTTGGCAATTTGATCTCCAGTTCTTCTGCCTTTTCTAAAACCAGCTTGAACATCAGGAAGTTCACGGTTCACGTATTGCTGAAGCCTGGCTTGGAGAATTTTGAGCATTACTTTATTAGTGTGTGAGATGAGTGCAATTGTGCAGTAGTTTGAGCATTCTTTGGCATTGCCTTTCTTTGGGATTGGAATGAAAACTGACCTTTTCCAGTCCTGTGGCCACTGCTGAGTTTTCCAAATTTGCTGGCATATTGAGGGCAATACTTTCACAGCATCATCTTTCAGGATTTGAAACAGCTCAACTGGAATTCCATCACCTCCACTAGCTTTGTTCGTAGTGATGCTTTCTAAGGCCCACTTGACTTCACATTCCAGGATGTCTGGCTCTAGATGAGTGATCACACCATGGTGATTATCCGGGTGGTGAAGATCTTTTTTGTATAGTTCTTCTGTGTATTCTTGCCACCTCTTCTTAATATCTTCTGCTTCTGTTAGGTCCATACCATTTCTGTCCTTTATCGAGCCCATCTTTGCATGCAATGTTGCCTTGGTATCTCTAAAATAGTAGGAAGGAATGCATACCTCAAAAGAGAATAATAAAGACTGAGGATCATTGAGTAACTTGCCCTAGGTTACAGAAAGAATAAGTGATGAAGGAAAGGCTTAAGCAATCAAACACTAGAAATCTAACTGAAAGAAAAAAAAAAAAAAAGAAAAGAAAACCTGTCTTGTGCCTGAGTTAGTGTGTACTGTATTTGACTCAGGCTAGATCCTGACTTCTTAGGCTTTATTACCCCTGGTCAACATAGACATTTGTGTAGCTTTGCCATGAGTAGACTGCTTTCAATTGAACTACTTTACCAGACTTCCAGATTTTCTACAGTAATTTCTATATTCAAAAATGAAACAAATGCGGAACCTTATGTCATGCCAATAAAATGCCTTAAAACAGTAATTTAATAATCTGTAAATTTCTCTAACAATATAAGAAATCTATTCCTTTCTTTTCTGTTTAGCATAGATTCCATGTGCTTTAAATATTCATGCAAACTGGTTTCCTCATTTTGTATTATTTCTACCATAAATTTGCATTTTGTTTCCATTATCTTGGATTAATTTATATTGACTTCATTTTAATACAATCGAGTAAGTTCTGTAAATACATATCTCATTATTTTTTAAGTGTGGGGAAAAATGACCTCAAATGACTGAGTAAAAAGTAGTAAATTAGATACATTGTTTCAGATTTCACACACAATTTCCAAGTCTGTATACTTGTAAGGTGAATTATTTATGCAGAATAAAACAACTGGACTCCTCATGAAACTGAACTTCCTTTTACATCCTTATACCTTTTATATAAGGAAAGGAAAAATGACAAGCTGATAGTGTCCATATTGTGTCATGGTGTCAATCCAGTCTTTGACTTTTTTCCCATTATTTTGACAAACAATGTGGAAAAATAGCCTGTAATGGTATTTTTAAGGTATTTTAATTCATTCAATTAAAAGTAAACAATGTTTCTTAGGTTCTGTGCTATGGATATGATTGATACTTAATTCTACTTCAGTTCAGCACACTCCACTGTTTACCTACTTTATATATGTAGGTGATAGACTTAAAATCATGAAGGAGGTATAGTACTTTACCCTTAAAAATAAGAAGAAAAATGAAATTGAAAGAGCTAGCTTTTATCTATCTATTATTTACAAAATGAATAAAAAGAATTTTGGTTATTACCTAATAACTCAAATAATTGGTTAATCAGAATAACTCACTTGCAGATTAACCGAGAACAATGGTTCACAAACAGGGATGATTTCCCACAATGAGACGTTTTGACTGTCAATGCCTAGAGACGTTTTGACTGTCAATGCCTAGAGACGTTTTGACTGTCATAGCTGGAATGGGTATGGGCAAAGGGAGGGATAAGATGCTGTTGGCATCTAGTGGATAGAGGCCTGGGAAAGGCTTATTAGCCTCCTACTTACTAGCTTATTAATATGCATATTAACATCCTACAATGTACCAGAGTGTCTCTCATAGAAATTATCTGGCCTCAAATGCCAATAGTACTGAGATGCAAAGCCTCCATCTAGATGAAAGGAAACTAATCCCATCAAGAAAATATTTTACATAAGTAATACATTTATACAATTTGTGCTCTTTAGTTTAGAATTAGTTAGTGTTAGTCGCTCAGTCATGTCTGACTCTTTGTGACACCATGAACTGCAGCTTCTCTATCCATGGGATTCTCCAGGCAAGAATACTGGAGTGGTTTGCCATGCCCTCCTCCAGGGGATCTTCCTGACCCAGGGATTGATCCCCAGTCTCCTGTATTTGCAGGAAGATGATTTTATTGTCTGAGTAACCAGGGAAGTCCACTCATGAGTTTATAGATCCTCAAAGTATCAGTATTACTGGAGAGGATTCATGCCCAGAAACAAACAAACAAAAGTACTGAATAATGAGCTACTACTTGACAAAAATGAAATTTGAAAAGAAAAACAAAGAAGTTGAGCAAAAAGTGAATATGGTATTTAAAAGTTATTAAAACTGAAATGGGCCCATAGAGACCAGCACCCTAGTGTTCTCACAAAGATACTATGACACTATCTAATCATAAATATTCATTTAGGCATGCTATTACAACATTCAACATTCAACATACTATTCAACATTATGAGTATCTCCTTGGTCACCTTCCACATATGCATTTTCATTTTTTCCCCAATGTGTCATTTATAGAAATATTGGTGTAGGATAGTGCTTGTCCACTTGTAAAGAATAGCTATCATGCTGTGCTTTAAAATTGTGGCAATTCTATCTAAAGACTTCATTAGAGAGTTAATAAAATCAATGTCGTGTTGCTGTCATTCTACAGCAAAGATCCAACACTGGAAAGCATGTGTTTTTCCCTCAGATAGATTAAAACATTCATTTTGATGGTATTTCTTTGTGATTAAAGTAAAAGATCAGGCTGAGTTTCAAGTAATAATATAAAAACAGTACGAAGAGGCAAAATCCTACTGAGGAAAATGCTGTAAATGGTGGATATAGTATTATTTCAAGCAAATTACGATACAAGTTAGTGATATGGCCATAATATTTCAGAAAAGAAGAGTTAAAAGTGACTCCTGATGGTTTTTTCAAGAAAACAGCAACTGTGCTTGCTTTGTGTATAGGCATGTGATTGGGCATAAGGAAGGTGGGAATATATTCTAGTCCAGGGAAATGACATTGTAAGAAACATATTGATATGACAATCACTCTAAGATGAAGTATTGGTGATTGTGAAGAGTGGCAGAAAATATTGAGTGTTATAAGAAAAAGGTTGCTGAGGCATAAGAGCAGGACAGATAATAGTAAGTTTTAAATTCCATGAAAGAGTCTTGTACAAGAGACTTAAGATCTATTGGTAAGCGTGTGCCATGACTATAGAAAAAAATACTCCTAAACTCCAATTTGATGTCAGTTGGGAATATTATGAAGCAAAAAATAGTATAAAAGGTACAGATATTTTAATACTGCATAATCTATATTTTGTATGATAAATTGGAACAAGAATAGCATGTATATATGTTACTGACATGCACAGTCAAAGCACTCTTTTATGCATATGTGTAAGAAACAATGTTTTATGGGGCTTTTAGTGACTGCTAGATTGATTAGGCAAATATGGCACACATAGCAAAAATTATATACATGTACATAAATATATAGGTATATATATTTACATATATACTCATGTTAGCAGTTTAGATGATAATGAAAGTGTATGAACACTTAATATACTCATGAAATTATATTAACATTTTTGTAAACATTTCCCTAAAATCCTAAGAACTAGGTGTTATTTCGATTATTTTGCAGATGGATAAACAGAACTGAAAAAGTCAGATAATTAGCTGAAGACCACATAACTGCTAGATGCAAAAGTTCTAAAGCATTTTGGCACTGATATGAAGTCCTTGTTTTTGTCCACAGTGTCACATTACCTTATGCCAATGCATGCACTCACTGAGATGAGCCTCACGTGGCTCAGTTCTTGCACAGAGTTCTCAACTGGATTAGGAAGCTAGGTTCTTAGTACACATCTCATTTCACTCTACTATGACAGGGCTTCCCTGGTGGCTCAGATGGTAAAGAATCTGCCTGCAATGCAGGAGACTGGGGTTTGATTCCTGAGTCAGAAGATCACCTGGAGAAGAGAATGGCTACTCACTCCAGTATTCCTGCCTAGAGAATTCCATGGGCAGAGGAGCCTGGTGGACTACAATCCACAGGGTTGCAAAAAAAGTTGGACACACTAAGCAACTAACACATATGTGACAGGATTCATACTAGTATCACTGGTGGCGTAAATATTTCCTTTCACCAAGAATAAGGAAAAAGTATCAGCATTTATTTTTTAAAAGTCTATCTTCCCGCTTTACCCAATCTCTGATGTGATGTATCCTGATATTTTGTGATTTTCATTTAAGAAATTTGCATGCAGTCAGTTTCTTAGATGGTAAAGAAACAATGCGGGAGACCCGGGTTCTATCCCTGGGTCGGGAAGTTCCCCTGGAGAAGAAAATGGCAACCCACTCCAGTATTCTTGCCTGGAAAATCCCATGAACGAAGGAGCCCGGTAGGCTATAGTCCATGGGGTCGCAAAGAGTCGGACATGACTGAGCCACTTCACTTCACTTCAGTTTCTTTAGATGGTCCTTATAAATCAGAATTCCTCATTTTTTCATCTATAACAGTCAACTCCTAAATCAGTGGTTTCTGAGTAAATTTATCCATCCAACCACTTTGCATTCTTGAAATTTACAGTAAACCTTATAGACATACAGTTTTCCTATTTCTAAGACTGCAATATTGATTAATCCTGGGTCCCAAGAAAATCATAGTATTTTTATTTTAGCTATATTTTTATTTTAATTAATAGTAGTCTTGTGATTTTAGAAATTATCATTAGACAATTATGAGAATCATTAATTAATCAACAAACTAGGAACAGAGGTTTATGGAGACAGATACATCACAGAGTCCAGGCTTGTAGAGAATACTCAGAATATATCCAAGTAATTAATTTTCAACAAAGAAGTCTGAATAAGTTTGGTTTTTAGAAAGTAAACTCCTTTCTTATCCAGAAATTATAAAACATGTTAAAGATTGAGGCGATATAAGAATCAACCAAAGAATAGCGAGTGTAGGAAATAAAAGTCTGCAAAACTTCTAGGCAAATTTAAAAGAGAGTAAGAGAAACATGAAAAAATAATTAACTCAGGGAAAGCCAACATATTTTTGCCATTTGAACATTTATTTTCATAGTATATACCAGCCACATGTCTCTGAATGGCTAACATTCATATTTAAATGAGTATAAGCTCAGAATAGTGGCCACTCAATTGCCTTGTGCTATTGACTATGCCAAAGCCTTTGTGTGGATCACAATAAACTGTGGATAATTCTGAAAGAGATGGGAATACCAGACCACCTGACCTGCCTCTTGAGAAATCTGTATGCGGGTCAGGAAGCAACAATTAGAACTGGACATAGAACAACAGACTGCTTCCAAATAGGAAAAGGAGTACGTAAAGGCTGTACATTGTCACCCTGCTTATTTAACTTCTATGCAGAATACATCATTAGAAACACTGGACTGGAAGAAGCACAAGCTGGAATCAAGATTGCCAGGAGAAATATCAATAACCTCAGATATGCAGATGACACCACCCTTATGGCAGAAAGTGAAGCAGAGGTAAAAAGCCTCTTGATGAAGGTGAAAGAGGAGAGTGAAAGTGTTGGCTTAAAGCTCAACATTCAGAAAATGAAGATCATGGCATCCGGTCCCATCACTTCATGGGAAATAGATGGGGAAACAGTGGAAACAGTGTCAGACTGTATTTTTTTGGGCTCCAAAATAACTGCAGATGGTAACTGCAGCCATGAAATTAAAAGATACTTACTCCTTGGAAGAAAAGTTATGACCAACCTAGATAGCATATTCAAAAGCAGAGACATTACTTTGCCGACAAAGGTCCGTCTAGTCAAGGCTATGGTTTTTCCAGTGGTCATGTATGGTTGTGAGTGTTGGACTGTGAAGAAAGCTGAGTGCCAAAGAATTGATGCTTTTGAACTGTGGTGTTGGAGAAGACTCCTGAGAGTCCCTTGGACTGCAAGGAGATCCAACCAGTCCATTCTGAAGGAGATCAGCCCTGGGATTTCTTTGGAAGGAATGATGCTAAAGCTGAAACTCCAGTAGTCTGGCCACCTCATGTGAAGAGTTGATTCATTGGAAAAGACTCTGATGCTGGGAGGGATTGTGGGCAGGAGGAGAAGGGGACAACATAGGATGAGATGGCTAGGTGGCATCACGGACTGGATGGACGTGAGTCTGAGTGAACTCTGGGAGTTGGTGATGGACAGGGAGGCCTGGCATGCTGCGATTCATGGGGTTGCAAAGAGTCGAACACGACTGAGTGACTGAACTGAACTGAACTGATGCTGTGCTTAGTTGCTCAGTCGTGTCTGACTCTTGACTATCTCTTGAGCACCTGCCAGGCTCCTCTTTCCATGGGGATTCTCCAAGCAAGAATATTGGAGTGGGTTGCCATGCTTTCCTTCAGGAAATCTTCCAACCCAGGGATTGAACCCAGGTCTTCTGTTTTGCAGGTGGATTCTTTACTATCTGAGCCACAAAGATATATATATATATATAAATTTTAAAGCCATATTTCTTCCTGCTTAATGTGTAATTTCATTTCCCCAAGCCTCTATTGATCATTACTGGACTTTATCATAAGGTCTATTTCATAGTCATATTCAATAATAATTACAAGAGAGGAAAGATGGAAACAAGATTATAAAGATCAAAATACATCTGATTTTTATAGAAAAAAATCTCCTGTAGAATGAGAAAACTAATAAATTCTGAATACTTTTTACATTGCTTGTATTAATAGTATTACTCATACCAGCTTTTCTATTTTTGTTAAAGAAATCAACTAAAAAAGTTCTAGCCAAAGTTTTATGCTATGTGAATTCAAATGAATAGAAATTCGAAGATTTATTACAGTGATTACATATTAGCAGGTATAAATATGTAATTTATGGTTAGTATTATATTTTCTCAAGCAGCTGAACCATAGGGACAAACCCCTAGAGCAGAAAATAAACCATTTCAGTGTCTCTTGATAAATAGACAGTATCAACTATTTCTATATGATGCATGGTAATGTGACAAATAAATCACCTTCATTAAAGATTTGCATGAAGGATTAATGAATATTACTTAAGTGGTAAAAACATTAAAATGTTTATGAAAAATTACCTTGAATGTAAGAAGAAGTTGAGCAGCAGGAATCTCATTATAATAATTCATATTATCTAAAGATTCTAAAGATATTATCTAAAGATTTCAAAGATATCTAAAGATATTAAGAAGAGGTGGCAAGAATACACAGAAGACTACACAAAAAAGATCTTCATGAGCAAGATAATCATGATGGTGTGATCAGTCAGCTAGACCCAGACATCCTGGAATGTGAAGTCAAGTGGGCCTAGAAAGCATCACTACGAGCAAAGCTAGTGGAGGTGATGGAATTCCAGTTGAGCTATTTCAAATCCTGAAACATGATGCTATGAAAGTATTGCACTCAATATACCAGTAAATTTGGAAAACTCAGCAGTGGCCACAGGACTGGAAAAGGTCAGTTTTCATTCCGATCCCAAAGAAAGGCAATGCCAAAGAATGCTCAAAATACTGCACAATTGCACTCATCTCACACGCTAGTAAAGTAATGCTCAAAATTCTCCAAGCCAGGCTTCAGCAATACATGAATCATGAACTTCCAGATGTTCAAGCTGGCTTTAGAAAAGGCAGAGGAACCAGAGATCAAATTGCCAACAACTGCTGGATCATGGAGAAAGCAAGAGAGTTCCAGAAAAGCATCTATTTCTGCTTTATTGACTATGCCAAAGCCTTTGACTGTGTAGATCACAATCAACTGTGGAAAATTCTGAAAGAGATGGAAATACCAGACCACCTGACTTGCCTCTTGAGAAACCTGTATGCAGGTGAGGAAGCAACAGATAGAACTGGACATGGAACAACAGAGTGGTTCAAAATAGGAAAAGGAAATTCCATTGTCAAGGCTGTATATTGTCACCCTGCTCATTTAACTTCTATGCAGAGTACATCATGAGAAACGCTCGGCTGGAAGAAGCACAAGCTGAAATCAAGCTTGCTGGGAGAAATATCAATAACCTCAGATATGCAGATGACACCACCCTTATGGCAGAAAGTGAAGAGGAACTAAAAAGCCTCTTGATGAAAGTAAAAGAGGAGAGTGAAAAAGTTGGCTTAAAACTCAAGATTCAGAAAACTAAAATCATGGCATGTGGTCCCATCACTTCATGGGAAATTGATGGGGAAACAGTGGAAACAGTGTCAGAGTTTATATTTTTGGGCTCCAAAATCACTGCAGATGCTGATTGTAGCCATGAAATTAAAAGATGCTTACTCCTTGGAAGATAAGTTATGACCAACCTAGGTAACATATTCAAAAGCAGAGACGTTCCTTTGCCAACAAAGGTTTGTCTAGTCAAGGCTATGGTTTTACCAGTGGTCATGGATGGATGTGAGAGTTGGACTGTGAAGAAAGCTGAGCATCGAAGAATTGATGCTTTTGAACTGTGGTATTGGAGAAGACTCCTGAGAGTCCCTTGGACTGCAAGGAGATCCAACTAGTCCATTCTAAAGGAGATCAGTCCTGGGTGTTCGTTGAACGGACTGATGCTAAAGCTGAAACTCCAGTACTTTGGCCACCTCATGCAAAGAGTTGACTCATTGGAAAAGACTCTGATGCTGGGAGGGATTGGGGGCAGGAGGAGAAGGGGACAACAGAGGATGAGATGGCTGGATGGCATCACCGACTCGATGGGCGTGAGTTTGAGTGAACTCCAGGAGTTGGTGATGGACAGGGAGGCCTGGTGTGCTGCAATAAATGGTGTAACAAAGAGTTGGACAAGACTGAGCAACTGAACTGAACTGAAAGATTCTCTAGGCTTGATATCTAGACTTATAGATCTAAGACTCTGGAATACTAAAGATCTCTTTAAGAAAATTAGAGATATCACAGGAATATTTCCTGCAAAAATAGGAACAATAAATGACAGAAAGTGTATGGCCCTAACAGAAGCAGAAGATATTAAGAGGAGATGGCAAGAATACATAGAAGTATGCAAAAAGATCTTCATTACCCAGATAAATATGATTCTGTGATCACTCACCTAGAGCCAGATATCCTAGAGTTTGAAGTCAAGTGGGCCTTAGGAAGCATCACTACAAACAAAGCTAGTGGAGGTTATGGAATTCCAAGTGATTTATTTCAAATCCTAAAAGATGATGCTGTGAAAGTGCTGCACTTAATACGCCAGCAAATTTGGAAGACTCAACAGTGGCCACAGGACTGGAAAAGGTCAGTTTTCATTCCAATCCCAAAGAAAGGCAATGCCAAAGAATGCTCAAACTACCACATAGTTGCACTCATCTCACACACTACTAAAGTAATGTTCAAAATTCTCCAAGCAAGGTTTCAACAGTATGTGAATCATGCATTATTGATTGCACAGAAGAGTTTGACTGTGTGAATCACAACAAACTATGGGAAATTCTTAAAGAGACTGAAATACCAGACTGCCTGACCTGCCTCCTGAGAAATCTGTTTTCAGGACAAGAAGCAACAGCTAGAATGTGACATTGAACAATGGACTGGTTCCAAATTGGGAAAGGGGTACATCAAGGCTGTATATTGCCACCCTGCTGATTTAACTTCCATGCAGAGTACATTATGAGGAATCCTGGGCTGGATGAAGCACAATATGGAATGAAGATTGCTGGTAGAAATATCAATAACCTCAGATATGCAGATGGCACCACACTTATGGAAGAAAACAAAGAAGAACTAAAGAGCCTCTTGATGAAAGTGAAAGAGGAGAGTGAAAAGTTGGCTGCTCAACATTCAGAAAACTAAGATACTGGCATCCAGTCCCATCACTTCATGGTAAATAGATGGGGAAATAATGGAAACAGCAAGAAGCTTTATTTTTTTGGGCTCCAAAAATCACTGCAGATGGTGACTGCAGCCATGGAATTAAAAGATGCTTGCTCCTTGGCAGAAAATCCATGACGAACCTAGAGAACATATCAAAAAGCAGAGACATTACTTTGCCAACAAAAGTCTGTCTAGTCAAAGCTATGGTTTTACCAGTAGTCACACATGAATGTGAGAGTTGAACTATAAAGAAATGTGAGCAGTGAAGAATTTATGCTTTTGAATTGTGGTGTTGGAGAAGACTGTTGGCAGTCCCTTGGACTGCAAGAACATCCAACCAGTCCACCCTAAAGGAAATCAGTCCTGAATATTCATTGGAAGGACAGGTGCTGAAGCTGAAATTCCAATACTTTAATGTGAAGAACTGACTCATTTGAAAAGACACTAGTGCTAGGAAAGATTGAAGGAAGGGGAAGCAGATGACAGAGAATGAGATGGTTGGATGGCAGCACCAACTCTATGGACATGAGTTTGGGTAAGCTCCAGGAGTTGGTGATGTACAAGGAGCCTGGTGTGCTGCAGTCTGTGGGGTCGCAAAGAGTCAGACATGACTGAGCTACTGAACTGAACCCAAAGATTCTCTACTGCACCTACATGATAAATGTAATCCAAAAGCAACCAGAATTCCATATTTAAAATACAAAGCTTAAGTTAATCATAACTCTGGAAGATTTTGTCTTCTGTAAGCTTATCTACCTAAAAGAGGGATAACTCATATTTATTTCTGCTAATATTTCTGATACAGTAAATCTTCAAATTTACAGTGTAAAATTTGCATAGCATGAAATTAAAATGTTAGCTATCTCTTAAAAATTCACTGTCTATGAAAAATGTTGACTGTTTTGAACACATATTTTATGAATTTTCTTTTGCTTCAAATGCTTAGAGCTAAATTAAATTTTATTTCTTTTATTTGTGTACAAATGACAAATACCTTTAGGATAAAATACATTTTACCAAATAAAACACAGACAAATGAGTAAACTTTATTCTATTATTCAATATCTCCTTTTTCCCTCCTTTGGAATATTGGTCAAGATTAGTCCTTTCTACTCATCAAACATTGCTGTCTTGTGGACCTCCATTGATACCAGCAATACTGGATTATTTATGCATGGAGGGTTTTTTTTTGTTGTTGTTGTTGTTAACTATTTGAAAAACTCTAAGTGTTTAAAAAATTTTTTGAGAATAATTGCTTTACAATGCTGTGTTGGTTCCTGCCTTATAGCAACGTCAATCAGCTGTAAGTATACATCTGAAGATATGTCTATGTACCCTCCCTCTTGAGCCTCTCTACCCCTGCCCCCATCCCTCCCCTTAGGTCATCAGAGAGCACTAGAAGGCTCCCTGTGCTATAAAACAGCATCCCACCCTCTATTTTACACATGGTATGGTAGTGTATATATATCAATGCTCCTCTCTCAATTTGTCTCACCATCTCCTTCCCCTGCAGTGTCCACAAGTCTATTACCTACATCTGCGTCTTTATTCCTACCCTGCACATAAATTCATCAGTACCATTTTTCTAGATTCCATATAATCTTAATATAAGAGGAGAGCAAGAATAAGTATACTTGTTGGCAACTGTGTACGATTGCTTTTATCCCTATGAACATCTGCAGGTCAGGCACTCTGTCCTATTTTACAGTGGGCTTTTATGCTAGCAGGATACACCTTTACCTTTTTACATAATTGAGGCCCTGTGATCATAGTTTAATTAGATAGTGACTCAGTAGTTAATAGGAATCCAGAAACCTCCTTTTGTCTAGTGAGTGGGATTTAGACACTTCTCTGAATAGTTATTTGAAGCATGAAAGTTTTAATTGGCAAAATTGGATCCTAGATACTTGAAATAGCTACTAATCAGGCTTTTCTTTTTTCAAATAGAGATCTGTGTGCAGTAAGACTTCTTGGTCAAGTTTTTTTATCTTTGTATCTCAGTTCCCTCCTTCATAAAACAGGGTTACTTATCTCAGTAAGATTTAAAAAAACTAATATACATAGAAACACTGTATGGAACCCATTTGTGCTATAGAGTTTTACTAGATCCTATTGGTGTTAGTTACATCCAGTTTTCTCTCATCTGGCTTTGCACTCATCTGGTAGCTGTACCTTCTTTAGAGAGAAGCGAGGTGCAAGTAGGGCTCCCTGCTGGCAGCCAGTAACTGATGGATTGTAAGGTTCGGAGAACTGCACTTTGAAAAGGACACTCAGGGACAGCCTCTAGTGGACTGACAAAGTTTATTATCCAGTTGTGTAGTTTTATAATTTTCAGGGAATAGAGCATAAGGCTGACTTGCACATAGCCATTCCAGATAAACACAAGCATTCAAGCATAAAATACAGTTCCTACCGCCCAAGCCATAACATAGCTTTGGTGAAACTCTAAAGGGAGTCTTATCATGAAACAACAGTCCTTGCTCTCAGAACCAGGTGGTCAGAAGGAAGCCTTCGAACGCCTCAAGGCTGGGCCTATTGACCCTTCGTCATCTGTCCCCAGCCTTGGGCACTCAGTGAACGCTCATAACCCTTTGTTATGCTCGTCCCAGCTTCCAACCTTCGTCATGAGTGGAATAAATACATTTTCAGTATTTGCTTAAAGCCTTCCATCCAGCTCCTCCACAGTGGATGTAGGGGAGGTGAGTATAAAAGACTGATTCTCTTTACCTTCTGTTGACTTACCAAGTCAACAGTGAAATTTGCATTCCCAAAGCCCTAAGTGGGATTAGTCTCCTAAACTAATTCTATCAAGGACCACATCCTTGTTTCCTCTTTTTTTTTGTTTCTCTTTACCCAGTCTTTCTTCCCTTAATCCCTTCTCCTGGGAACACTCTATCAATGAATCACATTCAAAGGAATCCCCTTCTCAGATTCTGTTTCTAGGAAACCGACCTAAGAACATAAATGTTCACTGTTACTGTTATTGTTGTTATTAAGGTCAAGTGTTCTGATCTAAGGAGGATAAACTTGTAGGTTACCTTGGTCATATCTAATGAATGAACTACACAATCTTCCAGTAAATCTCTATTCATCTTTTTTTTTTTTTTTTCCTTTCACCTAAGCTCTTCATAATTTTGATAAGCACACCAGGTCTTATTTCTTGGGAAGGTTTCAGTAAACAGATATGTTGTTGTTCATCAAGGGCTAGTATCAGAGCACTTTAACAAGCAATTGTTGGAAGTTTAGTGTGAATGCTTTTGCATGCAAAGTCCAAAACCTAAGTTGAACCTGTGCCCTGGACTATCACACCCTGTTGGGAAAATGCTGGTCTCTGTCCTGATAGAGTTTACAATTCAATAAAAAATAATTTAAAAACTCCTTAGCAAAGCAAGAAATTTAGGTTGCATTTCAAAAAGAGTTAGCAATGACCTTTATATCTAGACACAGGGCTCCTGAGATTAAAAAAATGTCCTCTGTAGTGTCAAACATTCCTCAGGGAAAATAAAAATAGCTATTGTCACCCACTTGAACTCTAGAACTTGGAATTCACTTACTTGGAATCCTTTGAGTTGTGGATTGTGAGAGAATGCCAGTTTACTACTGTTTCTATTATAAATACTATTTTCTTTATATTTTGTTTTGCTAAAGGTGTTTTGAGTTATATGCATATACATTTTTATTTTGTCTCAGTGACATATTATAATTCTTAAGCAGAACTCTGTTGCTTCTGACTCTAGGTAATAAACATAATGAAAATACATGTCTCAAAAACTTATAAAAAGAAGAATTAGTACTTTGTTTTCTTCAACCAAGACAACTGAAACTATGTAATACAGACTGTCTTTGTATTAAGATGATTCAATTTTTAAAACATATGGTAAATGTCCTCTCGCGTTTTTCACAATATCTTAAAAAATATCTTGATTCTCTGGGCTCTAACCAAGTGTCAGTTAGACAACTTTCTTTTGCTGTTGCTCTCAGGATTCTTGCTTCTGGCTAAGTTTTAGAGGTGAAATATTTGACACTTGTAGAAATTAAACCCAGATGTACAAGGTTCACAAAGAATCTGCACCGTACCAAATTCTACTGGAATATATCAGGTCATTTATCCTAAGCCAACAGGTACCTTTACTGAACAGTTTCTGCAGGTTGAAGACTCTCATTTAAGTGGCTTATGTAATCCTCAGCACAATCATATCATTTAGATATTACTATTCTATTTTATAAATATTGAAATTGAGATTCAATAATATTAGAATAGGCTTCCCAGGTGGCACTAGTGGTAAAGAACCTACTACCAATTCAGGAGATGTAAGAGATGCAGGTCTAGTCCCTGGGTCAGGAAGATCCTCTGGAGGTGGGAATGGCAACCCACACCAGTGTTCTTCCCTGGAGAATCCCATGGACAGAGGAGCCTGGTGGGCTATGGACCATAGGGTCACTAAGAGTTGGACATGACTGAAACAACTCAGCACACACGCACACTCAAAATATTAGAATATAATAATTAAAGCAGTGTGATGCAAAGATAAAATATGATGACAAGATATAGGCTTAGGATGAGTCAGATTGCATTTTTTTCTCTAAAAATTATTAGGTATAATTTGCCACTGGCTCACCAGTTTGAGCCTCACAACTTTAATGTTGAATATGATTATAGTGATGGTAATAACTGCATCTAGTTCTAGAAGTACTAATCTTACATATAATATCTCATTTAATGTACAATTTCACCATTAATTGCATTTTACAGATGAGAGACTAAAGTGAGTGAGTGAAGTCATTCAGTTGTGTCCTACTCTTTGCGACTCATGGACTGTAGCCTACAAGGCTCTCTGTTCATGGGATTTTCCAGGCAAGAGTACTGGCATGGATTGCCATTTCCTTCTCCAGGGGATCTTCCCAACCCAGGAATCGAATCTGGGTCTCCCACATTGCAGACAGACCCTTTACCATCTGAGCCACCAGGGAAGTCCCTAGTTTGCCCAAATGTACATAGGTCATTAGATCATGCATCCATCACTGGAACTATGATCTTTGTGATTCCAAAGTCCATAGTCTTATTCACTCACGGCATTGCCTTCTAATCTCTGTGTATGTGTGTGACTTGTAGTTGGGGGAAAATGTGCAAAGTGTGCAATTCATACTTAATTCTCAAGTTAGTTCCTTCCCTTTCCCAGCTCTACCTTATATCTACATACCTTAAAAGGTGCTTTGCATATAAAAACGTATCACTACTTACTTGTGAGTACTCGAAGTTGTCTTGATCTCAGTCTCTATTCTAAAACTAGCAGCCAAAATAACCTTTAGATATGATCCATTTAATAACTCGAGCTGCCAAATCAGCTTCCTCAACAGTGACAGTGATATGTTCAAGCAGAGGCAAAATGACTGACCACCATTAAGACTGTTAACCTGAGAGGGAGGTGGTGGTTGTTGTTCAGTCGCTAAGTTGTGTCCAGCTCTTTGTGACACTGTAGACTCCAGCACACCAGGTCTCCCTGGCCCTCATCCTCTCCCAGAGTTCACCCAAGTTCACATCCATTGAATTGGTGATGTTATCCAACCATCCCATCCTCTGCCACCCTCTTCTTTTGCCTTCAGTCTTTCCCAGTAGCAGGATCTTTTCAAACGAGTTGACTGTTCACATTAGGTGGACAAAGTATTGGAGCTTCAGCTTCAGCATCAGTCTTTTCAATGAATATCCAGGGCTGATTTTTATAGGGCTGATGGGTTTGATCTCCTTTTTGTCCAAGGGACTCTCAAGAGTCTTTTCCAGCACCAGAGTTCAAAATCTTCAGTTCTTTGGCATTCAGCCTTCTTTATGGTCCAACTCTCACATCTGTAATCACTACTTGAAAGACCATAGCTTTGACTATACGGACCATTGTTGGCAGTGATATCTTTGCTTTTCAATGCACTATCTAGGTTTGTCATAGTCTTCCTTCCAAGAAGCTAGTGTCTAATTTCATGGCTGTAGTCACCAACGATGAAAGAGGGAGGTTGAATCACCTCAAATTTAACATCCCTCTAAACCTCTGTTTAATTTACTTAGTAGAATAAATCACAAAAATATTTCATAGTAACTTTGTAAACATGACCCTTTCTCTTTTGTTCATTGACTGTATAAACCAGATCTTTAAAACTGCCTACATTACATCTCAGGATCTGTTTTTAGCTCAGTTATCAAACATAATCTTTCATTTATAGTCTAAAGGCCAAGATAAGTTCAAGTACATCTTAAAAAATTTGCAATAAGAAATTTAAAATATGAAAAAAATCTACTCTTAAAATTTAGAACTATTTATTAAATATATATATTGGTATTTATCTTCTAATTATTCGTTTTCTCATCAACTATGTATTGAGCAACTACATACCAGCCATTTTTTGGGGTCCTAAGGGTTATGGTGGCAAATGCAGTAGGTTTAGTTTCTACTCTGGCAAGAGTACTTAATGTTGCTAATAATGACATTTTCTATCACAAATAACATTACCTTAGTTTCAGATTGAGTTCAGTTCAGTCACTCAGTCGTGTCTGAGTCTTTGTGACCCCATGAACCACAGCACTTCAGGCCTCCCTGTCCATCACCAACTCCCAAAGTTTACCCAAACTCATGTCCATTGAGTTGGTGATGCCATCCAACCATCCCATTCTCTGTCATTGCTTTTCCTTTCCACCTTCGATCTTTCCCAGCACCAGGGTCTTTTCCAATGAGTCAGTTCTTCACATCAGGTGGCCAAGGTATTGGAGTTTCAGCTTCAACATCAGTCCTTCCAATGAATATTCAGGAATTATTTCCTTCAGGATTGACTGGTTTGATCTCCTTGCAGTTCAAGGGACTCTTGAGAGTCTTCTCCAACACCACAGTTCAAAAGCATCAATTCTTCGGTGCTCAGCATTCTTTATAGTCCAACTCTCACATCCATACGTGACCACTGGAAAAACCATAGCTTTGACTAGATGGACCTTTGTTGACAAAGTAATGTCTCTGCTTTTCAATATGCTATCTAGGTTGGTCATAACTTTCCTTCCAAGAGTATATCCCCTTATGCTAAGTAGTAATGGATAATTAATCGTATAATTCCCTATAATTTCCTTCATGATATCATTAATTTTAAAATTCAAAATGGTGGCTAGCCACCAGCTGCAAACTTTATATAAGCAAAAATCTTCATTGTGCTAATTTTTAAAGCAGTACCATTTTATCCAATAACTTACTAATTTTCATTATTCAAATATATTCACATCAATTATTTCTTCAGAACTGGAGGCAAAGGAGTCATAACAGATAATGGAACTGTAAAACCAAGAATGTTTACAAAGCAATTAATAAATACTAAATTGCTTATGACATACACTCTATTAAGCAGTATCCAGTAAAAATGAAAAAAAAACATCAAACTACAAGTAAAAAGCTTAATTTAATATTAAAACAAGCTAAAAAGTTCCACTGGTATAATAAAGAACAAATTATAATTATAGCTATTTTATATATCTCACATTACAAGGATAACCAAAAACAGATAAGAGCAGAGATTGTGATAAATATAGCCCATTAGCTGAAAATTTTATTATAAACCATAAAACATATTAAAAAATAGGGAAGGTTCTGATTTTTAGGTTTTCCTTTTTATAGCTGACAAGGATAAAAACCAAAACCAAACAAACAAAAAAACCAGACTCCCTAAAAGAGTCACAGTATTAATTCGGTGATGAACAAATCAATTGCTATATACATTGTGTTCTCTCCAAATCTTTTGACCCACAGCTTCTACTATGTACACACATTATTAGGAAGAAGAATGGTTATCTTCTAACTTGCAGTTATATTAGAGAATGTTGAAACGAATTGCATATGATTACTCATTGAAATGGTTTTCAAAGACTTCAGAGAGTGCAGTATGCAGTTTTATTCCCCTTTCTCAATACTTTTTTAAAAAATTAATGGCACTGCAGTTATAAGAAATGAACATCTTTTCCCGTAAGGATGATCATGTTTTTATACCCTGTAGACATAGAAATATATCATTTAAGTAATCATCTTGTCAGGGGAGCAAAAGAAAGCTAGTCTGTTTGGTGACACTGAATCAATTACACCAAGTGTGATGAAAGTCTGCAATGAACAAAGCCACAAAACCCAGACATTCAACTAGGAAAATAGAGCCAACCTAGAACCTTTCCCCTAATTTAGAAATGAGAAATAAAATAAAGCTTAATATATAGCCAAGCTCACAGGAATGGGAAAAAAGCAGGTATCAGAAACAAATAGAAAAATATCAAGGAATAAATCCTAACTGACCTCTAGGAATACTATTAATCCATTAATCCTGAGGAAATGTTGGCAACAAAGATTCATAGAGATAGACTATAGAGTCCAGGAGCTTGAGGATGATTGTTCGTGCTGGTATAAACGACAAGTCTTTGGCTCTTCCTCAGAGGGAAAGTTAGAATAAATGTCTGCACCAAACCAGGTCCTTAATGTGCTATTCTTTCAGTGAAACTGAATGGCTCTCACTGACTCAGGAAAAAAGTTAAATAACCTCCCATAAGAAACCAAAACCTTAAGTCAACACAGTACAAGTTTGTAAACAAAATGTATGTTATCACACAGTATAAAAAAATGCACTAGAGAAATTTAACATAAAATCTTTATGGGGTACACATTGAAGAATAATATCAAGACTTCTAAAACATTTTAAGTTGTCTAAGTCAAACATACTATTTAAAAAAAGAAAAAAAAAAACCTGATAGGAATGGGAAAAATCACAACTGACCAACTTCTGATAATGTGTGATGATATCAATATTTTAATATTTAATATATCAGTTTATATTAAAATATTTTTAAGGCCAAGCATAATTGTTATGAAGCCAAGTGTTATATGGGAGTAAAGGCTATGCCCCCAGAGCCAACTATGTTTTACTACTTTCCTGAATCATTTTGTTATCTTCAGGTTCTGACATACCAAAAATAAAGTGAATGCTTGTTTTTTCATGAAAGTAGGGACAAGTTTGAAAAGAATTTTAAATAAATGCTGATAGAGAATGAAAAAAATGTATAAGAGAAAGTAAACAGTAACTTTAAGAGAGGTTTAGATTGGTTCAATATATTCATTTTTGGCACAGGCAGAAAATCCAATCCAAATTCAGACTGTCAGCTTTTCTACTGTGTACTATTTCCACTTTTTATCCTTCTTAAAATTATGAAATGCTTTGCTATGTAAAACTAAAAAGTTATTTTAAAAACTAAATGAACATTGTTGAAAACCCAAATACCCATTAACCTATAAAATTTTAGAAAAAATGCCAATTTAGTGTAAATACTTTCTGCTTATTCTAAAAATATTTTAAAAAACATTAACTCAAGAAACACTATTGGTACAACAAAATTAGATTTCAGTTAATGATAGTCTCTAATGTGATTGTTCTTTGCTTTATTTATTCCAAAATTTCTAGTAATACAAATCAAAAATCAAGATAACTCCAGTAAAGTCTAACCCAAAAATAAATTGCAAAAAGTATCAAAATGTCTGAGTGTTGTTTCAGCAACAAATGAAAATCTCATTATAACAATTAGAATAAGCCATATATTGGAAGGGAGAAAGGAGGGAGGGAGGAGAAGGGAGAGAAGGAAGGAGAGAGAAAAAGGAAGAGAAGAAAGGCATAAAATAGGGCTTTCTAATCCTCCCTGTAGATTAGAATCACATTTGAGCTTTCTTAAAAGTTCAAGTGATGTTATTAAACAAATAACTGTGGAGAAAGGGGACCTCAAAATCTGCTCTTTCAGCTATAACACAGGTAATTCTAATGTCTATTGAGATTTTAATGCTATTGGCAAACAATTTTTTTTTCTTTTATTAACTCAGTTGCAATATGGTTTTGATTTCCACTCATCTATTGAAGTTTCCATTCAGTGATATCCCAAATGTCAATCTTAAGTAACATTTACCTTTATTATCTTTATAAATATTCCTACTAAGTCCTTTTTCCTTAGCCGGCATTATTTAACCCTTCTGAAATGGTTGAGCCATTGGCCTCTGTGGCACTGCATTTTCTTTATTCCCCTTGAATTTTTCCAATGGTTCCTTCCCTCTCCCCTTCTGAACAGTTTTTGTTTTCTTTCTTTTATTTATATGTTGTGTTTTCCAGAGAATTATCTTCTCACCGTATTTATTCTCATCTACTTAATTCAATTATACCAATACACCAATAACTTCCAACCACAGATTTACTCTCGTGAACTTCAAACACGTGTTTACCAACTGCTGGAACTGCTTATGTGGATTTGCCTCAAACTCAAAATGTCCTGAAAGTGAACCAATGATCTTTTTCCTTAAAGTAGTTTGACCTCATTTTTATTTAATCCTGAACTTCACATGCCATCCTCCTCCCAGCCATTCAAGGGAGATATGAAAATGTTCCTGAACTATCTGTCTCTTCATTTGTCTTGAAAGTGTAGTCTTTGTGACTACATGAGATATAGCCCACCAGTCTCCTTTTTCCATGGAATTCTCCAAGCAAGAATACTGGAGTTAGTAGGCATTCCCTTCTCCAGGGGATCTTCCTGACCCAGGGATCAAACCCAAGTCTCCTACATCTCAGGAAAATTTGTTACTGTCTGAGTCACCAGGGAAGCTCCTCCTATGTATTTATAGGGCTAATATCCCAATATCCTTCTTCTTGTTGTTATGATTAGGTTCTGATTCAGATTTCTTCAGCTCTTACCTTTAGTATGCAATATTCTCTCGCTCCCTTCAGCAACCTTGGGCTTACTTAAATTCAGCCTTTGCAGAATCACCAGAATACCCTACTGTATCACTGTTCCTGTTCATGATGGCAATTGTCTTGCTGTTCACACTGTCCCTCTGTTCACTGAATCTAGGGAAGGCAAGGCACGAGCTACGATGCTGGAAGAAGATATGAGGAGCTGTAGGAACTGCAGACATGTTTATTCTCTCCTGGCTAGCATGGCAGCCATAACACAGACTCTCTCCTGGCTGACATAGCAGCTGTAGCAGCAGCCAGAACATAACCATAAAATAGCCATAATGAAGCCATAATATAATATAATGATGATGTCGCTCCAATGTAGCCCTAGTGCAGCAGCTGCTGCTGCTGCTAAGTCACTTCAGTCGTGTCCAACTCTGTGTGACCCCATAGATGGCAGCCCACCAGGCTCCCTCATCCCTGGGATTCTCTAGGCAAGAACACTGGAGTGGGTTGCCATTTCCTTCTCCGATGCTTGAAAGTGAAAAGTGAAAGTGAAGTCGCTCAGTCGTGTCCGACTCTTCGTGACCCCATGGACTGCAGCCTACCAGGCTCCTCTGTCCATTGGATTTTCCAGGCAAGAGTACTAGAGTGGGCTGCCATCACCTTCTCTGAGTGCAGCAGCAGCCAGGACTTTCATGGTGAAACTCATACAGGTGTACCACACTAAGGAGCCTGTGACCAAGCACGGACTTCATGACACGTATGCACAGTGCTGTAAATGAGCTCAGCCGTTCAGCTGAGTTCAGTTCAGTCGCTCAGTTGTGTCCAACTCTTTGCAACCCCATGGGCTGCAGCACTCCAGGCCTCACTGTCCATCACCAGCTCCCGGAGCTTGCTCAAACTCATGTCCATTGAGTTGATGATGCCATCCAACCATCTCATCCTCTGTCGTCACCTTCTCCTCCTGCCTCAGTCTTTTCCAGCATCAGGGTCTTTTCCAATGAGTCAGTTCTTCACATCAGGTGGTCAAAGTATTGGAGATTCCACTTCAACTTCAGTCCTTCCAATGAATCTTCAGGACTGATTCTCTAGGATGGACTGGTTGGATCTCCTTGCAGTCCAAGGGACTCTCAAGAGTCTTCTCCAACACCACAGTTCAAAAGCATCGATTCTTAGGAGCTCAGCTTATACCCATATATGACTACTGGAAAAGCCATAGCTTCAGCTATATGCGCCTTTTTTGGTAAAGTAATGTCTCTGCTTTTTAATATGCTGTCTAGGTTTTTCATATCTTTTCTTCCAAGGAGCAAGCATCCTTTAATTTCATGGCTGCAGTCACCATCTGCAGTGTTTTGGGAGCCCAAGAAAATAAAGTCTCTCACTGGTTCCATTGTTTCGCCATCTATTCGGCCTGAAGTGATGGGACTAGATGCCATGATCTCAGATACTGCATAATCATTATTCACCAAATATGGCGCAAGAGCGAGAGGCCATGTGGCAAGAGAGCCTGACCATGCCATCTGGGCTAATTTGCTCTTTCACTAAACTCCACCCCTTCAGGGTCTCACACCTCACAATCCACATTCAGTCAATCTCTTGTGATGGTCCCTTGGTGAGTAACATTGACCCTTGAATATACATCTTGCAACAGCAGTAGATGCTACAACAACAAACAGTTACATCCCCAACACACAGCAAAACCCAGTGCCAGGTATCACCTGGAACTCATGTTGCAGTCCTTGCCCTCATGGGACTAGAAGAGCCACCCACTACATGTGGAGTGCCTTTATCTTCCTTGGCCAAATCTAGTCCACCAGTTGTCCTTGTAAAATTGCAGGAAAGCCTTCACAAGGTCAACTCCACCCCTTCAAGCTTTTTTATTAAGGACCTGCAAAAACCCCCTACAGGCGCCAGGCCCACTTCTTCAAGGAGGGGAATTTCGGCATTCACAGGGCACCACATCATTCCAAATGCTTTCACACTGTTCTAAATCCACAGGAGAATGAGAAGTTAGTAGCACATCACAGGGCATGGCCTTTACAGTTCACTGTTCTAAATCTACATTATAGAACACAGCATAAACCTACATCATACATTATAGGACAAAGCCTTTCACATAGGGAGCCTTCCCATTTCCAAAGGTAAGTACACAACCTCTGGCTAGATGTAAACAAGGTTGCATTCAGCACTGGTTTCAACCAGGGCCATTACTCTCTGTACATTAGCTAGTGACCAGTGAATTACAAGTTCTACATGCGGTCTCCGGTCCCTGAGTCTTCAGGAGGACACCTTGGTCTGAGCCCTATTCAAAGTGGAAAAGGGCATCATCCAAAAGAACATTCTTGGGCACCATGTAATCTTTTAATTGAACCACCTGTACCTCTTGCTATGGATGCTTCCTAAACTTGGTAAACTTCTACTCTGGTCTCAGTTGCCTCCACAGCTCTGGGAGCAGAGCACTGGGCTATGTATTAGTATTATTTGTCAATTTCTGCTGCCAACAAATCAGCCCACGTTTGCATTCTCACCACCAGGAGGGGGCCTTTACCATCTCAGGCCCCCTTCAGGGTCTTCAAACTTCTAATCCCCTTTGCCTCCTGCTGTCCCTCTGTTTCTCCTAAGCTAGCCACTATCAAGGTCACCTCATAGATGTGGCACCACACATAGTCAGAAGAATAGCAGTCCTGGATTCAAAAGCAGTAGATGGGGCATTGTTCAAAATGGCATATTGAATGCTTCCAGTAAAACACTTGTCATTGGGGCCTCAGGTATTCAGGTTAAATATCAATGCTTCGTACCCAGTTCTCTCACCATTTGGGTCAGCTTGGTATAGATATGCTATTTACTCACAGTATCCAGGAGCTCTCCCACGTTTGACCACATAATATGGAGGCAGCCTTAATCCATTCCATGAAGGCATGCATTTGGTTAGGCCTCCCTTGCATGAGTAGTCTAGCATTCTGCAAGCTTTGTCTCAATGAAGGGTAAATGGTTATAGATACCAACCCTCCAAAATCACTGCAGATGATGACTGCAGGCATGAAATTAAAAGACGCTTGCTCCTTGGAAGAAAAGTTAAGATCAACCTAGACAGCATAGTAAAAAGCAGAGACATTACTTTGACAACAAAGGTCCATCTAGTCAAAGCTATGGTTTTTCCAGTAGTCATGTCTTCATGTGAGAGTTGGATTATAAAGAAAGCTGAGCACTGAAGAATTGATGCTTTTAAACTGTGGTATTGGAGAAGACTCTTTAGAGTCCCTTAGACAGCAAAGACATCCAACCAGTCCATCCTAAAGGAAGTCAGTCCTGAAAAGTCATTGAAAGGACTGATGCTGAGCGCTGAAGAATTGATGCTTTTCAACTGTGGTGTTGGGGAAGACTCTTGAGAGTCCCTTGGACTGCAAGGAGATCCAACCAGTCCATTCTGATCAGCCCTGGGATTTCTTTGGAAGGAATGATGCTAAAGCTGAAACTCCAGTACTTTGGCCACCTCATGCAAAGAGTTGACTCATTAGAAAAGACTCTGATGCTGGGAGGGATTGGGGGCAGGAGGAGAAGGGGACGACAGAGGATAACATGGCTGATGGCATCACTGACTGGATGGACGTGAGTCTGAGTGAACTCCGGGAGTTGGTGACGGACAGGGAGGCCTGGCGTGCTGCAATTCACGGGGTTGCAAAGAGTTGGACATGACTGAGCGACTGAACTGAACTGAACTGAACTGATGCTGAAGCTGAAACTCCAATACTTTGGCCACCTGATGTGAAGAACTGACTCATTGGAAAAGACCCTGATGCTGGGAAAGATTGAAGGCAGGAGGAGAAGGGGATGACAGAGGATGAGATGGTTGGATGGCATCACCGACTCAATGGACATGAATTTGAGTAAGCTCTGGGAATTGGTGATGGAAAGGGAGGCTTGGAGTGCTGCAGTCTATGGGGTCTCAAACAATCTGACATGACTAAGCAACTGAATTGAACTGGACCTATTCTATTTCATCTGTAACACATATGATACTGTCCACCCTTGTGTCCCAAAGTCACAAAAGCCATGCTGCTAATGGGCCCCTCTTGCCCCGCCCCCCATGCTTTTTCCAAAACTGCTTACCCAAGTCAACCAACTCTACCTGAGTACATGATTGATATGTTGTGAACTCGGTCACACTGGGGGCCCCTTGAGGAATTCCACCCAGGCCATAGACTGCTCATGCTTTACTTTCAGCTGCACAACAGGCCCCGTTGTGAAGCAGGTGTCCTCAGTCTCACAACATCCTTCATCGTTCTCTTTAATCTCATAATGTTCATCATCACTGTCACTTTCTGCCTCACTGTCAGAGATGCTGGGTTCTTCAAGGCCATGGGTTTAAGGCCACAAGGCCCTAACACCAATATACATTGCTCTAGTTCTTCCAAACCTCTCTGCACATTGTGCACTTGTGCAGCATTGCATAGGGTATGATCCATATTCACCTTCAGGGAAGTCAGGAAAGTCCACCTGATGGTGCCAGCAGCAGTCCATGCTGCCTTGTTCAGCAAAGAGAAATTCACTGCCTGTAATGTCTTTCAGTGCTATTTAGTAAACTGTCCACTGCCTCCCAGTCTTCCACCAGAATCCACGCTGAGAGGAAGCTATCAGGTGGCCACTGGCTTCCTCCACCTGTTGGGTATTCTGCAAACTATACCAATTGTATCACTCTTCCTGTTTGTGATGTCAATTGTCTTGCTGTTCACATTGATCACTGAACCCAAGGGGCAAGCTAAGAGGCTGGAAGAAGATGTGAGCAGCCATAGGGACTGCAGACACATTTATTCTCTCCTGGCTGGCACGGCAGCCATAACACAGCCTCTTTCCTGGCTAATGCAGCAGCTGCAGCAGCAGCCAGAAATGACCATAATATGGCCATAATGAAACCCTAACATAACTTCACATAAGATAACCATGATGTCACTCCAGTATAGCCCCAGTGTAGCAGCAGCCAGGGTTTTCATGCTGAAATTCCTACAGGTATACGGCACAAAGTAGCCTGTGGCCAAGCAAGTACCTCATGATGTGGGCAACATCATGGGGCAAGGAAAAAAAAAAAAAAACATGGGGCAAGAGCAAGAGGCCATGGTGTAAGAGAGCCCGACTGCGTCATCATGGCTAATTTGTTCTTTCCTCACACCCATAGATGTATATATTTATGTCAACTCTTTGCTAGAAAACATCCAGGATAGAGCACAAGTTCCTTAACACAACATACACACCATGTTAATCTGTGTTTAGTCATTTTGATTTATTTCCAGTATCTCTAACCTCTAATTCCCTTCCTTGGATTTTTCACTTCAGTAACTTAGAACTGTGGTGGTGGCTTAAAATCTTACTCCTTGACTAATCTTTTTTGCCTTCTCACATTTCATAATCAATCCATCAGCAATTCCAGTCAGCTCTAACATCATATTTTTACTAGAACCAATCACTTCTCACCACTTTACCACTACTGTCCCTACCACTAAGCACCATTCTAGTGCAAATCATTTACATATTTCATGTTGTTTTGAAAATAGCCACTGAGGCTAGTGGACATTTTTCCTCCTGCTTCCCCTTCCCCCTAGTCTCTGCTTTGTCCTCACATTTTCTCATCTCTACCCAGCTGTCAGAGTTTTAAAATATAAATTCACATGTCTTTTTCACCCCTGTCATTCTCCAGGTCTGTATTCATGCTTTAGATTTCTTCCCAGCACTTATTACCACTTGACAAGTACTTATTTTGGATCTATATTCTTGCTCTTTCCACTATAATGAAAGCTCCATGAGAACACAGACATTTTTCCCCCTTAACTGGTGCATTCTTGGCCTACCATAACCCTCAACTAGTATTTGGTGAAAAAATTAGTAAATGAATGTAGCTCAGGCATCTCAGCTGAAGTTTTTGCTGATTGACTTGTGGCCTAACTTCCTTTTCCCTCATCTTCCTTTCAATACAATCCACTCCTCCATTTCTTATTCCACATAGTTTTTCATAGGTTTGGGTAGATCTCTCTCATTAGACTGATCTTTGAGAATGGGAGACTCTCTCTCTCATATTTTTAATTTCAGTCTTATCATATCATAGTGCCAGTCATCTAAAACACATTCAACACATATTAGAATTGAGTGAATGAGTGCATGGATGAATGGATAAAGACTTTAAGAAATATTTAAGAAATAAAATATTTCAGCTCTTCCTTTAATAATGAAGAGCTATAGTTCTTTGAACATAAAATACAAAATGATATAGATATCTGAATCACATATGTATAACCTTGCAACATATATAACACTTAATAAACTTTGAGTGTAACTGTTGATAAAATAATCTATCTTTCAACCATTAAATTTTGTATATTTTCAGAAATCATCTATAGCTGGGTATTTAATGAATTCCCTTCCTTTGTGGCCGAAGACAGCCGGCGGTTCATTTCCCAGGAGACAGGCAACCTTTATATTTCTAAAGTCCAAACATCCGATGTTGGCAGCTATATTTGTCTGGTGAAAAACACAGTGACGAATGCTCGAGTACTTAGTCCTCCAACACCACTGACTCTGCGTAATGATGGTAAGTTGCCTGACCTGGATTTAATGGTTAGCTACTTCAAATGTGAAAAAATGAGTATTGTCTGCAAAAATAGTGAATCACTAGGCTGTATATCTGAAATTAACACAATATTATAAGTCTATTGAACTTCTATATAAAAACACTTTTAAAAATGTATTAGTGGTCTTCTAAACTCTTAAACCTAGCCCAAATAAAATAAAAAGACATTTGCAATATTTAGAAACCCTACACATTTAGTCTAAGATTTGGATATATTAGAATAAATTTTCTTACATAGGAAAGGGATGATCGATAGATGAGAACTATTAACCGTAGCACAACCCTAGTGCCAGAAAGGGAAAGGGATTCTGAAAAGATGAACTGTAATAAAAACTCCACAATTCTTTTCTTTGCTCTTTAGGGCCTCTATATAGCATATGTGTATAAATTGCAAGCATTTTACAAGGTTCATTTTTCATCACTTTTTCACTTTAGCCACCTTCAAATTGAATGTTCAGCTTTTAATACTTCATGGTATAGTTATAATTGTTATTATTACTTTTTCAATAATAGAAGCAGTTGGAACTTTTTTAAGTGCAATTCAGGCAGAAATGATGATTCTATATTTATAGGTATTGCCATATATCCAAGATATCTTCAAATTTAAATACTTCATTTGTCGTATAGACATTTACAGCTAAGCATTGCATTAAAGAAGTAAAGTGCTATATTATAGTTGATATATGATATGTGGCTTGCTCTGTCATGCAATAAAAAACCTATGAGGATATTATTAAGAAGTGAGCTCGAGAATCCTGATGGATTGTGAAGCTTAAAAAATAATCTGTTTCAATGGTAGTCTTTATATGCTTAGTTTAGAGTATATGCTGCAGTGAAGTATGACCAGTATAACCAGAGCTCATATACAATGTATGTATTTATTAGCAATAATTCTATGATTCTATCAGGTAGAATATATAAATGCAGTATCTATTTCAGAGATAAGGAAGCCAATTTTAAAGAGATGCAGTGAAATGCAAAAGGTCACACTGCTAGGTAATGGCATGGAGGAAAGTGAAAGTGAAGTGAAGTCGCTCAGTTGTGTCTGATTCTTTGCGACCCCATGGCCTATAGCCTACCAGGCTCCTCTGTCCATGGGATTTTCCAGGCAATAGTACTCGAATGGATTGCCAAATGAGAAATAAGAAGGAAAATTGGGAGACCAATTTAGAGGCTACTGAAACTAAGCAGCCAAGAAATGAGGAGGGACAGAATGAAAGCTGCAGTAATAACACTGCAGGATAGCAAACATGCCTGCCTGGGACACCAGCAAAGTAGAATTGTCAGAATGTGATGATTAATTAAACATGGGGCTCTGGAGTAGGAGGACGCTTTCACCTAGTTCATCAGATGGGTCATGATTCTTTTCATGAAAAGAGATAAGATGGATGAAGGAATAATGAGATGTTTATGGGATATCTATGTGGAAATATGTGGTATGTATACTGAAATTTAATCCTAATATGCACAACAAAGAACTGGGCTGGATAAAGAGATTGAAGAGTCAGCACTGTGTATTCCACCACTACAGTTAAAGCTATGACTGTGTGTGTAGTATGCCAACCTCAAAATTATATAAGAATGTTTATATGGTGAAAAAACTGAAGGAGAAAAGATGTGCATTTTTAAGACTTATCTAGTTGGTAGCTTACAAATAAAGTGATTCTCTATAAGCCATTTTCATAAAGTTTTGAATATTTTCTCATGATTTCCTCAAGAATTTGGAATGTCTTTGTTTGAAAATTGTAACATTTTGCTGACTAGACAATAACTAATTCCATTTACACCAATTTATGCAAACTCCTAAAAGATAATGCTGTGAAAGTGCTGCAGTCAATATGTCAGCAAATTTGGAAAACTCAGCAGTGGCCAAAGGACTGGAAAAGGTCAGTTTTCATTCCAATCCCAAAGAAAGGCAATGCCAAAGAATACTCAAACTACTGCACAATTGCACTCATCTCACATGCTAGTAACGGAGAAGGCAATGGCACCCCACTCCAGTACTCTTGCCTGGAAAATCCCATGGACAGAGGAGACTGGTGGGCTGCCATCTATGGGATCACACAGAGTCGGACACAACTGAAGCAACTTAGCAGCAGCAGCAGCAGCAGCAGCAGCAGCAGCAGCAGCAGCAGCAGCAGCAGCAGCAGCAGCAGCAGCAGCATGTGCTAGTAAAGTAATGCTCTAAATTCTCCAAGCCAAGCTTCAGCAATGCATGAACTGCGAACTTCCAGGTGTTCAAGCTGGTTTTAGAAAAGGCAGAGGAACCAGAGATCAAATTGCCAGCATCCACTGGATCATAGAAAAAGCAAGAGAGTAAAAAAAAAAAAACACATCTATTTCTGCTTTATTGACTATGCCAAAGCCTTTGACTCTGTGGATCACAATAAACTGTGGAAAATTCTGAAAGTGATGGGAATACCAGACCACCTCTAAAGAAATTGTATACAAGTCAAGAAGCAACAGTTCGAACTGGACATGGAACAACAGACTGGTTCCAAATAGGAAAAGGAGTACATTAAGGCTGTATATTGTCACCCTGCTTATTTAACTTCTATGCAGAGTACATCATGAGAAATGCTGGGCTGGAGGAAGCACAAGCTGGAAGCAAGATTCCGGGAGAAATATCAATAAACCTCAGATATGCAGATGACACCACCCTTATGGCAGAAAGTGAAGAGGAACTAAAGAGCCTCTTGATGAAAGTGAAAGAGGAGAGTGAAAAAGTTGGCTTAAAGCTCAACATTCAGAAAACTGAGATCATGGCATCACTTCATGGCAAATAGATGGGGAAAAAGTGGAAACAGTGTCAGACTTTATTTTTTTGGGCTCCAAAATCACTGCAGATGGTGACTGCAGCCATGAAATTAAAAGACGCTTGCTCCTTGGAAGAAAAGTTATGACCAACCTAGACAGCATATTAAAAAGCAGAGACATTACTTTGCCAACAAACGTCTGTCTAGTCAAGGCTATGATTTTTCCAGTAGTCATGTATGGATATGAGAGTTGGACTATAAAGAAAGCTGAGTGCCAAAGAATTGATGCTTTTGAACTGTGGTTTTGGAGAAGACCCTTGAGAGTCCCTTGGAGTGCAAGGAGATCCAACCAGTCCATCCTAAAGGAGATCAGTCCTGGGTGTTCATTGGAAGGACTGATGTTGAAGTTGAAACACCAATACTTTGGCCACCTGATAAAAGACTGATTCTTGGAAAGACTGAGGGCAGGAGGAGAAGGGGACAACAGAGGCTGAGATGGTTGGATGGCATCACTGACTCGATGGACATGGGTTTGGGTGAACTCTGGGAGTTGGTGATGGACAGGGAGGTCTTGCTTGCTGTGGTACATGGGGTCACAAAGAGTCAGACATGACTGAGTGACTGAACTGAACTGATGTAATAATACCATGCATTCGGATAAGACCTGAGGTTGTTTAGGCTATCCTGCCTTCTTTTCACACAACAACCCTAAACATTACATTGACTTTCACAAAGGAGAGAAGCACATGTGAAGCCAGAATCCAAAAATTGATTCCACCTTCACTAGTGATTTAAAAGCTCAGTACTTACGATCAGCACTCTTGCATTTCTTTTATTCCATCGCCTAGGTGTGGCACTTAACTTTACCTTCTACTTTCCATTGTCAAGCATTTCTAGAATTAGTGTAATTTGTTTGCTGATATTTAAACTCATTTGCCCTTCTGATGCTGTTGCTCCTGTTTGTCAAAATGCCACTCCCGATGAATACAGTATATACTTAATTTGTGACTGCTTTGGAACCTGAAACCTACTAGAAAGTTACACTCATCAAGCATGCATGATCACCAGCTTCAACATTGTCCTTCAATCCTAGTAAGTTGATGTAGATGGTTAATTTGTAACTCTCCCAAAAGTTTTTGGAATCTTATCTTTTCTCAAATTGGTCAGACTCTTTCTCTACCCACTGCTTTACAAAACTATTTCAGTGTCAAGTTTATTTTCCTATGAATGGAAATTCAAATCTAACTACATCTCCATTTATAGTGTTCTTCCCTTATTCTAATTCAGTAGAGATACTCCACTTTCCCTCCTCCTGCTAAAACCAGTTCCTCCCTCTTAGACTGTTGATTTTCATTCTCACTGGCCTTTTCAGAGCATACCACTTTGGCCTTTTCAGTCATTGTTTCTTATATAACTAAAATTATATCTCTAAGTTAAAAAAATGTTTTTAGTCATATTGTTGAATTTACTGAAGCAGTTGAAATTGTGAACATTTTCATTTTACAAACATCTATATTTAAAAAATTGTTTGTGAAGTACTGTATGAAAGGATCAATAAAATTTTAAAATAAAAGTGTTATTTTAAAGTTAACATCTAAGTTAAAAGAAATAGGTGGAAAGCACCTGCTAAATTTCAACTACATCATTCAATAAGTTTTTTTTTTTTTTAAGATTTTTGTTAGAAAAGTTAGAAAATTCACATTTGTTCCTTTTATAACTTATCTAAGGTTGTTGTTTTCTTGGTGATTGTCTACTAATTTTTACTTTTTAACATAGAGATATACCATTATCAAAGGAATGTAGAGGTTTGTCAGTGCTGATAAGGGTTGTGGTGGAGTGGGGGGGGCGGGCAAACCTCTCTTCCATTCAAACTCATTCCCTAAAGCCAATTATCTCACTTCTCATATTTTTCTTCCCAAGGTTTTCATATAAACTGTGCTTCTTGTTTAATCAAGTTTAGAGAATAACTGTTCTCTTCCCCATATGATATACACGTTTCTTCTATCTGCCCACATATTAAATTTATATAATACTTTTCTGTCCTTTCCTTTTTAATTTGACAATGTGCTTAAATCTCTACTATCCTCTTAACTCTTAGAAATAATTCTTGACTTTCTATTATACAAAGTGATAGTTTTACTCCTATTTTTTCCTTTACCTTTTCTACGTTACTTTTATGTCCTTTCATCTGCCACTTTTACTCTGATATTCTCTCCTGTAAATGTAACCAAGAGTTCTAAACTTTCCCATAGACTGAATGTAAAAGCTGAAAATAAGTAGATGTTAACTTCATGGGAAATAGATGGGGAAACAGTGGAAACAGGGTCAGACTTTATTTTTTGGGGCTCCAAAATCATTGCAGATGGTGATTGCAGCCATGCAATTAAAAGATGCTTGCTCTTTAGAAGGAAGTTATGACCAATCTTCAAAAGCAGAGACGTTACTATTCCAACAAAGGTCCGTCTAGTCAAGGCTATCATTTGTCCAGTGGTCATGTATGGATGTGAAAGTCAGACTGTGAAGAAAGCTGAGTGCCGAAGAAATGATGCTTTTCAACTGTGGTTTTGGAGAAGACTCTTGAGAGTCCCTTGGACTGCAAGGAGATCCATCCAGTCCATTCCAGAGGAGATCAGCTGGGTGTTCTTTGGAAGGACTGATTCTAAAGGGGGAACTCCAATACTTTAGCCATCTCATGCGAAGAGTTGACTCATTGGAAAAGACTCTGAGGCTGGGAGGAATTGGGGGCAGGAGGAGAAGGGGATGACAGAGGGTGAGATGACTGGATGGCACCACTGACTCGATGGACATGAATTTGGGTGAACTCCGGGAGTTGGTGATAGACAGGGAGGCCTGGTGTGCTGCAATTCATGGGGCTGCAAAGAGTCGGACATGACTGAGTGACTGAACTGAATTGAACTGAACAGATGATTAGTATACAATTAGAATTCAGTATCGTGTTATTATAGATTTTAAAGCTATTTGTGGACACGTATGCTCTACTAGACGTGTTTTTCATGAGTGAATCTTTAAATTGATTGTAACAAAGAAATAATATTGTGATACACGTTAAATGTGATTTCTCTTAAAATTTTGCTGCTGCTGCTACTGCTAAGTCTCTTCTCTGTGTGACCCCATAGACAGCAGCCAACAAGGCTCTGCTATCCCTGGGATCCTCCAGGCAAGAACACTGGAGTGGGTTGCCATTTCCTTCTCCAATGTGTGAAAGTGAACAGTGAAAGTGAAGTCGCTCAGTCGTGTCTGACTCTTTGCGACTCCATGGACTGCAGCCTACCAGGCTCCTCCATCCATAGCATTTTCCAGGCAAGAGTACTGGAGTGGAGTGCCATTGCCTTCTCCAGTTCAGTTTCAATAGTAGTGATGAAATATGAACATGAGTCTCCACGATGAATGATAAATAAACCATTACTGTGGTTAAGAAGCCCATGAAGGAGGTGGTGATGTGAGCCATGCTGCCACCTGTGTGCATGCCAGCCCTCCACTCCTGCGCTTGCCAGCAGCCCCTCAGTGGTCTCTTCTGGGACCACCAAGGAGGGGCATCCCTGGAGGCTGTGCTGCCAGAAAAGTGATGCTGGCACCGCCCAGCTAAGGGGGAACTCTGATGTCCTGGTGAGTTTGTGGTGATGGGCTGGGTTCAAATGAAACATTCCGAACTCCCTGGGGGGGAAAAAAAAAGAAAAGAAAGAAAGCCCATGAAATGAGTATGAAATGAAGTGAGCTTAGGACCAAGCCTTGAATAAGCCAAATTGCAATGGAAAGATAAAGAATGAAAACCCTATAAAGGATAGCGAGAAGAGATGAGTGCGATAAGAGGAAAAACAGTAATGTAGTGTCAAGGAAATCAAGGAAAATGATTATTTCAATGAGAAGTGGGCATACAGCTCAAGTTGGTGGACTGAGTTACTGTATTTGTCTCCTGTCTCTATTCTGAAGCCCGGTAGAAATATTCATATCATCAATGAGGAGAGGTAGCAGTTCATTAAAAAATGAGACACATTGACATATTTCTGGAAGGATAAGGAAGGATGTGAGTTTAAGGATTAGTCAGGCTCGGTTTCTCAGTTGTGTCTGACTCTTTGTGACCCTATGGATTGTAGCCCACCAGGCTCCTCTGTCCATGGGACTTCCCCCAACAAGAATAGTGGAGTGGGTTGTCACTTCCTCCCCGAGGGGATCTTTCAGGCCCAGGGATCAAACCTGCTTCTCCTGCTTTGCAGGCAGATTCTTTACCACTGAGCCAACCTAGAAAAAAATTTATGGGATACAAAGAAAGGGCTAAAAGCCATGTACTCAGTGAAAACCTGAAAAAACTCTGAAATCAAAGTTAGCTAAGGGTGGGCATAAGAAATTGTGCCAAACAAAGAAGACTTGTGGTATGTATGTTAAACATCTATATCATCTATCAGTATTGGAATCCACTCTCTTCCCTGTTCCTACATTCGATAAGACCAAAAAAAAAAAAAAAAGGCTTGTCTCAATGACATGAGTGAGCTTCCCAAGGAAAGCTAAAGTTGTTAATGTGAATTGTGGCACAGAATACAAAAACTTCTCATTTTTGCACGTGAATGTCTGCATCCCAACAGCCAGTTCCAGGCCTTCACATCGAAGCAGAACTGACTGTCGATCCACCTCTCACAGTCACCCCGTCTCAAAAAGAAACCAAGCTTACCTCACTGGGAAACACACAACAGTGTCCAAGCTTCTTAGGTATAGTATTTATATATATTGCTAAATGAACTGTTTCTAATAAAAATTACTGAGCTTACCGAAGAGATATAGAGTTTATATCAATAAAATAAGAAAAAACCCAGGAAATATTTAATATCATTTCTGGTGGCTCAGATGGTAAAAAATCTGCCTGCAGTTTAGGAGTCTAAGGTTCAATCCCTGGGTATAAAGGATATGCTGGAGAAGGGAATAGCTTCCCATTCCATTACTCTTGCCTGGAAAATATCATGGACAGTGGAACCTGGCAGGCTACAGTTTATGGGGTCACAAAGAGTCTGATACGACTGAGGAGCTAACAATTTCGCTTTCACAGAAAGGCATTCAATAGTTTTGAATTGTTTGTAATTCAAAAGACTTTTACATTACTATTTGATCTCTCTTCAAAATAGTAATTGAAGAGTGTATTGGTAAGAAGGACATATTCTTGAATGACTTCCCAAGTAGGTGGCTTATATTAAACACTTAGTCTGAAAATAAAAATAGAATATGATCGTGGATGATTCCATTTTTGCATCACAGTCAACTGCAATTCCTGCTGGGTTTTACAAACCTCTCACTGCAGAGACAGGCATTATAATGGATATTTCTTCAAACTTGGCAAACACCTCTGCAGGGGTTTGAATATAAAAATTAACTTTAATCTGCTGTGACCATAGAGTTAGCTATAAAAATCATTTCAGAACATTGTGGTTTTGCACTTCTCAGAAAAAAGGAAGATCTTTCTAAAAATAACAGAGACTATATACATAGGCAAATTATTTCCCTTTGAATAAAAATAAAGCTTTATAAACTATTGCAAAATATATTATCTTGGCTTGGAAAAAAATTTGTTTTTAGATAGTTTATATGAACTGTATTCCAGAAAGCAGGAGTGTGTGTTGGGGTGGGGTTGAGGAATGAAATAGTGAAAAGGGGGGTTGCATTATGGAGACAACCACTTTGACATGCAGCTGAAGCTTGGTCCCACAGTACCAGAGCCTTATGAAATGCATTCAGGATAATCTCGTTGGCAGACAAATCAATGGGCTTCCACTCCTAAAGGCAACTCTACAGGCAGTTGATTCCCATGTGCATTTACAGGATGCTCTCAAGTTGCAACTGAGTGAAACTGGTTGTGTCTCCGCAGACCTGGCTGCAGTGGCACTTTCAGGGAGTAAAAATTCTGGCCAAGGTCATTTAGACATGCAAAAATGATCCAGAATACAGAGAGGGAAACTTTAGAAGATAGCAAGCACATGAGCAACATGATCAGATTTTCCTCTGCTGGCACTGTGAAAAATTATCTTCACACATTTACAGATCTGTTGCACACCTAGTATGTGTCAGATAATTTGTTACACAATGGGGATATAATGGAGGGAAAAACAAATGCAGTAATTGTCCTTAGGTAGCTTACAATATAACACAAAGTGTGATAGTACCCTAAGTACTGAGTGTAACCGTGCATCATAGGATCTGCCTGCCCTGGTGCAGTGCTCCATGGAGCACTCTCACAGATCACTGCACTGTAAACAAGACAGACAAATGTAGCATCAAAGGCATTTATAAGTAATACAGAATTTTGCTAATGGTTTTAAGGGTAATGAACAAGGAGACAACATTCCGCAAAGCACATAAAACTTTATTAATCACCTCCCTTTAATCACTTCTCTCTTTTGACAGCCTTTTATTCACACAACTGCTGTATCTCTCCCTTGATATGACACACTTCTGCCTCCCCTACACTATTATTTCTGGTCTTATTTCAAGGTCTCACTATCTCTGCCTCATGTATGACAAGCTCAAACTTTCATTTCTATTGTCATTCAAGTTCTCAGCCTAGTTTTGAAGATGTTTTCTCAGTTTGTCTTATGTTTCTTCAATCAACATTTACAATTAATTGATACATGTGAGACATTGTTCTAAAAACCTTACAGGTATTAACATGAAAGGATGGAAAATATATACAAGCAAGTATGAATTAAAAACAAAATGTTTAGATCAATCTACTGATATCATACATGATACTAAATGCATTTCTAGGTACAGAGAGGAACATTACGTTGTGATAATAGGTTCACTAGAGCAAAGCATCTTCCCACAATCCATGGTGTACAACACTGGGCTCCTCATGCCTCTTCTGCTCCAGAAAGAATCTTCACCTATAAGGTCGAATTCCTTCCTAAGGTAGGTCTGAAGGAATTTCTTCAGACCCTTCTCCAGGGCAATAGTGGCTCCAAAGTGGTAGAGAGAGGATGAAAAAAAGAAAAGAAACCAAAATATCAATAAAAATAGTCCTTGAGTTCTTTTGTCACCCCTCAAGTCGGATAGTGCTGAAGAGAGAAGAATAATTAAGGAAGTAGCTTGTATAATGAGTTAGGATATAGTCAGAATGCATGCAGAAAGAGTGTGGCCTTTATTAGAGAATTCATCAGTTGTCAGAGTAGGGAGAAAAATAAAAAGACTGTAGATGCAGATAACCTAAGATTTAGTGGTGGTGGAAAGTCTGATGGCATTTTTAAAAAAATGAACTACAGGCAAAGTCATGAGCCAAGGATGTATGTGTAGACATCAGGTTTACTTTTAGAGCAAGAATTGTGTCAATGAGGAAATTATGTGCAGAATTACATGCTTACATAATTTATGAATCAACCACATTAATTCACTGCTGAATAAGGCAGGTCCTAAAAGTAGTTGAAAAATATCGAAAAATGGCATACCCTTGAAGATTGTGGTAGGTTGCATAATGGCCCCAAGCCATTCATTTCTTAATTCCTGGAATCTTTGAATGTTACCTTATATAGTAAAGAGATTTTTGCAGATGTGGTTAAGGGTCTTAATTCAGGGACACAGAAAACTATACAAAGACCAAAGAGAAGCCTGAAGCAATTTACTTTTATCACTTATTGTGTGAAATATGCATGGCTATTCTAGCAGTATACTGAAGCTGCCTTGTCCCTGCTTGGACGAGTTGGTTGTCTGCCTCTCTTCATGTCTTGGTAGACTGAGTTCAACCATAATGGGAGTAACTACAACATAAAAAATCCAAAGGCTACATTTCAGTGTTCTTACAATAGTGTGTGCTAAGTCCCTTCACTCATGTCTGACTGTATAACCCAATGAACTGTAGCCTCCCAGGCTACTCTGTCCATGGAATTCTCCAGGCAAGAACACTGGAGTGGATTGCCATATCCTTTTCCAGGGGATCTTCCCAACCCAGGGATTGAACCCATGTTTCCTTTGTCTTCTGGACTTGCAGGAGGGCTCTTTATCACTAGCACCAACTGAGAAGCCTATCAGAGTTCTTACCATTCTACAACCAGAGAGAACTGGTTGTTAACCCTCTGCTGGTAATTTAGCACTTAAGGTCACTGTCATTGAATCAGAAATAACAACCTTTGTTGGACTAAACATCAGTTAAAATGTACCCCTGTTCCACTCCAACCTTCTGTGTTGGTTTTGCTCCAGATAAAGTACAGACAGAATGGATCCTGTGCTACTCTCTCTTTCCAACACCTAAATTGGTTTTGCCACTCAAACAATGAGATTCAGCAAAGTCATTCTTATTTCCTGATCAGCCCATTTATCCCAGAATGGGATATGGTAATCAGAATGGACTTGAGTATTCTTAGTTTATCTCTTTTTGTCTTCTAAATTGTGTTAGTTCAGTCCCTCAGTTGTGTCCGACTCTTTGTGACCCCATGGACTGCAGCATGTCAGGCTTTCCTGTCCATGACCAAATCCCGAAGCTTGCTCAAACTCACGTCCATCAAGTCGGTGATGCCATCCAACCATCTCATTCTCTGTCATTGCTTTTCCTTTCCACCTTCGATCTTTCCCAGCGCCAGGGTCTTTTCCACTGAGTCAGTTCTCACATCAGGTAGCCAAAGTATTGGAGTTTCAGCTTCAGCATCAGTCCTTTCAATGAATATTCAGGACTGATTTCCTTCAGGACGGACTGGTTGGATCTCCTTGCAGTCCAAGGGACTTTCAAGAGTCTTCTCCAACATCACAGTTCAAAAGCATCAATTCTTTGGTGCTGAGCTTTGTTTATAGTCCAACTCTCACATCCATACATGACTACTGGAAAAACCACAGCTTTGACTAGATGGACCTTTGGTGGAAAGGAATGTCTCTGTTTTTACATATGCTGTCTAGGTTGATCATAACTTTTCTTCCAAGGAGCAAGTGTCTTTTAATTTCATAGCTGCAATCACCATCTGCAGTCATTTTGGAGCCCCCCAAAATAAAACATTTCCCTGTTCCCATTGTTTCCCCATCTATTTGCATGAAGTGATAGGACCAGATGCCAGGATCTTATTTCTCTGAATTTTGAGTTTTAAGCCAACATTTTCACTCTGCTCTTTCACTTTCATCAAGAGGCTTTTTAATTCTTCTTCGTTTTCTGCCATAAGGGAGATGGTATCTGCATATCTGAGGTCATTTATATTTCTCCCAGCAATCTTAATTCCATCTTGTGCTTCATCCAGCCCAGAATTTCTCATGGTGTACTCTGCATATATGTTACATAAGCAGGGTGACAACAGTCAGTCCTGACGTATTCCTTTTACTGATTTGGAACCAGTCTGTCTTCCATGTCACATTCTAACTGTGGCTTCTTGACCTGCATACAGATTTCTCAGGAGGCAGGTCAGATAGTCTAGTACTCCCATTTCTTTAAGAATTTTCAATAGTTTGTTGTGATCCACACAGTCAAAGGCTTTGACATAGTCAGTAAAGCGGTAGATGTTTTTCTGGAACTCTCTTGATTATTTGAAGATCCAATGGATGTTGGCAATTTGATCTCTGGTTCCTCTGCCTTTTGTAAATCCAGCTTGAACAGCTGGAGATTCATGGTTCACGTACTGTTGCAGCCTGGCTTGGAGAATTTGGGGCATTACTTTGCTAACATGTGAGACGAGTGCAATTATGCAGTAGTTTGAGCATTCTTCACATTAGCTTTCTTTGGGACGGAAATGAAAACTGACCTTTTCCAGCCCTGTGGCCACTGCTGAGTTTTCCAAATTTGCTGGTATATTGAGTGCAGCACTTTCACAGCATCATCTTTTAGGATTTGAAATAACTCAACTGGAATTCCATCACGTCCACCACCTTTGTTCATACTGATGGTTCCTGAGGCCCATTTGACTTCACATCCCAGGATGTCAGGCTCTAGGTGAGTGATCACACCGTTGTGATTTTCTGGGTCATGAAGATAATTTTTATATAGTTCTGTGTATTCTTGTCACCTCTTCTTAATATCTTCTGCTTCTGTTAGGTACGTACCATTTCTATCCTTTATTGTGCCCATCTTTGAATGAAATATTCCCTGGTATCTCTCATTTTCTTATGAGATCTTTAGTCTTTCCCATTCTGTTGTTTTCTTCTATTTCTTTGTATTAATCACTGAGGAAGGCTTTCTTATCTCTCCTTGCTATTCTTTGGAACTCTGCATTCAGATGGGTATATCTTTCCTTTTCTCCTTTGCCTTTTAAATCTTTTCTTTCCTCAGCTTGTTGTAAGGCCTCCTCAGACAACCATTTTGCCATTTTGCATTCCTTTTCTTTGGAATGGTCTTGATCGCTGCTTCTTGTACAATGTCATAAACCTCCATCCATAGTTCTTCAGGCATTCTGTCTGTCAGATCTAATCCCCTGAATCTATTTGTCACTTCCACTGTATAATCATAAGGGCTTTGATTTAGGTCATACCTGAATGGTCTAGTGGTTTCCCCTACTTTCTACAATTTAAGTCTGAATTTGGCTATAAGGATTTCATTATCTGAGCCACAGTCAGCTCCCAGCCTTGTTTTTGCTGACTCTATAGAGCATCTCCGTCTTTGGCCACAAAGAATATAATCAATCTGATTTCAGTGTTGACCATCTGGTGATGACCATGTGTAGAGTCTTCTCTTGTGTTGTTGGAAGAGGGTGTGTGCTATGATCAATGCGTTCTCTTGACAAAACTCTGTTAGCCTTTGACCTGCTTCTTTTTGTACTCCAAGGCCAAATTTGCTTGTTAGTCCAGGTATCTGTTAACTTTCTGCTTTTGCATTCCATTCCCCTGTAATGAAAAGGACATCCTTTTTGCTTGTTAGTTCTAGAAGGTCTTGTAGGTCTTCATAAAACTGTTCAACTTCAGCTTCTTCAGCATTACTGGATGGGGCATAGAGTTGGATTACTGTGATATTGAATGGTTTGCCTTGGAATAGAACAGAGATCATTCTGTCATCTTTGAGATTGCATCCAAGAACTGCATTTCAGACTCTCTTGTTGACTCTGATGACTACTCCATTTCTTCGAAGTGATTCTTGCCCACAGTAGTAGATATAATGGTCATCTGAGTTAAATTCACTCATTCTAGTCCATTTTAGTTCACTGCTTCCTAAAATGTCAATGTTCACTCTTGCCATCTCCTGTTTGACCACTTCCAATTTGCCTAACGTTTCAGGTTCCTATGCAATATTGCTCTTTACACCATTGGACTTTACTTCCATCACTAGTCACATCCACAACTGGGTTTTGTTTTTGCTTTGGCTCCATCTCTTCATTCTTTCTGGAGTTATTTCTCCACTGAACTCCAGTAGCATATTGGGCACCTACCTGTGTCCTATCTTTTTGCTTTGGCATTCTTTTCATGGAATTCTCAAGGCAAGAATACTGCGGTGGTTAACCATTTCTTTCTCCAGTGAACCACCTTTTGTCAGAACTCTGCACCATGAACTGTCCATCATGGGTGGCCCTACAAGGCATGGCTCATAGTTTCATTGAGTTAGACAAGGCTGTGGTCCCTGTGATCAGATTGGTTAGGTTTCTGTGATTGTGGTTTTCATTCTGTCTGCCCTCTGATGGAGAAGGGGAAGAAACATGGAAGCTTCCTGATGGAAGAGACTGACTGAGGGGGAAACAGGGTCTTGTTCTGATGGGCGGGGGCCATGCTCAGTAAATCTTTAATCCAATTTTCTGTCGATGGGTGTGGCTGTGTTCCCTCTCTGTTGTTTGACCTGAGGCCAAACCATGGTGGAGGTAATGAAGAGAATGGCGACCTCCTTCAAAAGGTCCCATTCATGCATTGCTGCACTCAGGGCCCTCGGCCCTGCAGCAGGCCACTGCCAACCCACTTCTCGGCCAGAGACTCTTGGACACTCATGAGCAAATCTGGGTCAGTCTCTTATGGGGTCACTGTTCCTTTTTCCTGGGTCTTGGTGTGCACAAGGTTTTGTTTTTGCTCTCCCAGCATCTGTTTCCCAGTCCTGTGTAAGTTCTAGAGGCTCTGTGGTGGGGTTAATGGTGACCTCCCCCAACAGGGCTTATGCCATACCCAAGTCTGCTGCACCCAGAGCCCCTTCCCCTTCGGCAGTCCACTGCTGACCCATACCTCTGCAGGAGACACTGAAACATTTTTTGCTCAGCCTGTATGGGGTCTCTGGGTCCTGGTTCACACAAAGTTTGTTTGAGTCCTCCTAGCATCTCTGGCTAGTATGGGGTTTGATTCTAAATGCAATTTTGCCCCTCCTACCATCTTTCTGGGGCTTCTCCTTTGCCCTTGGACATAGGGTATCTTTACTTCCCTGATAGCTCTGTTGGTAAAGAATCCTCCTGCAAAGCAGGAGACCCCTGTTTGATTCCTAGGTTAGGAAGATCCACTGGAGAAGGCATAGGCTACCCACTCCAGTATTCTTGGGCTTCCCTTGTGACTCAGTTGGTAAACAATCTGCCTACAATGTGGGAGACCTGGGTTCGATCCCTGGGTTGGGAAGATCCCCTGGAGAGAGGAAAGGCTATACCTACTCCAGTATACCAGGCTGTACATACTAGTACTAGATTCTGTACTGGGTATTAAATGTTTTACCCTAAACCCAGGAGACTTTTTCTTGTTCTAATTCTTTTTTCAGAGTTTTCAACTTATGGATAGTTTCAAGGAACTTGGAAACTTGTGACCAGAACACTATTACTGGAAGATATTTATTTATTTTAAAGAAGCTGAATACTATTAAGTTTTTATGTCAAGTTCTGCAGGAATATAAGATACTAATTTGGCTTTTATTAATCCTTTATTTATTTTTCTATATGTCTGTCTGGAAAGCTTATTATCTTGATATACTACAAGTTAACTAAAAACATCAAGAATCATTGGATGATCTGAATAATTTTCTCGGATGTCCTTGCCAGTCAGTCATTGCATACAATTCAATTTATCCTCAAGCAGATTTATGAAAACAATTTGAACTTCTATCTATGGAAACAAAAAATTGTATCAGAGAAAACAATGTGCATTTTTTAAATTAAATCCTTTAATATGTCTTAGAAACTTGGGAGAATTATTTAATAAGTGCTTACAAATAATAAGATAAGTTGCTTAAATATGAATCTAATTTAGACTTTTTCTGGTTGCCTATATGTAAACTTGATACTGTCATTTAGGAATTAAAAGTCCAAAGGATGTAAACTTCTGATAACTGGCATCATAATGGTGAATATAGCATTCTTAACATAAGCAAAGAACTAAGAACTTTGAGTTAGTCTTTGAATGAAAAATGTAATTCACTACCTTTAATCTGACTTCCTTTTCTGTTATTAGACTAGTCTACTCACTGTCTCCATGCTATATTTCCTCATTGTCTCCTCATAAATGTATCTCATAGTCTGCAATCTGCCACTGAACCTCAACAAACCACTCAAGGTGTTTTCTCAAAATTTGTCAAGTTTCTGTTTGTCAGACACACCAGATTTTTCTCAGTCTTCATCATTCTTGACCTATAAAAATCAGTTTAAGTCTGAAAACATTTTCTTTCTTCTTCTTCTTTTTTTTTTTTCCAATTTACCTGGCTCCAGATGTTCCTGTGGGTTTCCTTGGTGGCTAACCATAAAGAATCAGCCTGTAATGCAGGAGACACAGGAGATGTGGGTTCAGTCCTTGGGTTGGAAAGATCCTCTGGAGAAGGAAATGGCAACCAACTCTAGTGTTCTTGCCTGGAGAATCCTATGGACAGAGGAGCCTAGTTGGCCACAGTCCATGGGGTTACAAAGAATCAGACATGACTGAAGTGACTAATCGCAGCATCCACAGATGTTCTTGAACAGGTTCATCTGTACCTTTCACTATGTCTCTTCAATCTACTCCCTAAATCAATCATTCCATTTACCTTCTAGTCTGGATGTGTCTTTACCCATTTGTCTGGTTTGTTTAAGCTTGGCATGTTTTCCCTGAAGGACTTAAGAAGGCTTATCCTTCCAAGTGGTGTGTTTCCTCAGGATTCTACTCTTATGCCCCATCTATATTTCTAAACATTCATCTTTACTGGGCACTTCTATTTCTTTTGTCACTTTAAAATTTCCTACAAACTAACTTCTTCAACTGATATCTGCTATTAGAAATCACTCTTCTTCTAAACATCTAATGCAAATATTTCTGGATCAGTCAGAATGCTTCTCATCTCATGTTGTCATTGTTGTTTAGTCGCTGTCATGTCCTACTCTTTTGCCACCCGTGGACTATAGCTCACCAGGCTCCTCTGTCCATCAATATCCCAGGAGAGAATACTGGAGTGAGTTGTCATTTCCTTATCCAGTGGAACCTTCTGACCCATTGTAGGTGGATTCTTTATCAAGAAAGCCTGCCCCATTTCATGACTTCATACATATTCCATAGGTTTGGCAAGCCCTGTGAAATCTATTGCAATTTGAAATTCTGCAATTTCTTTCTTCTTTGCACTTCTAATTACAACAATGTTTGCCTCTTGCCTAGATCAGTTCAGTTCAGTTCAGTTCAGTCGTTCAGTCGTGTCCAACTCTTTGCGACCCCATGAATTGCAGCACGCCAGGCCTCCCTGTCCATCACCAACTCCTGGAGTTCACTCAGACTCACATCCATTGAGTCAGTGATGCCATTCAGCCATCGCATCCTCTGTCATCCCCTTCTCCTGCTGCCCCCAATCCCTCGCAGCATCAGAGTCTTTTCCAATGAATCAACTCTTCGCATGAGGTGGCCAAAGTACTGGAGTTTCAGCGTTAGCATCATTCCTTCCAAAGAAATCCCAGGGCTGATCTTCTTCAGAATGGACTGGTTGGATCTCCTTGCAGTCCAAGGGACTCTCAAGAGTCTTCTCCAACACCACAGTTCAAAAGCATCAATTCTTTGGTGCTCAGCTTTCTTCAGAGTCCAACTCTCGCATTCATACATGATCACTAGAGAAGCCATAGCCTTCACTAGATGGACCTTTGTTGGCAAAGTAATGTCTCTGCTTTTGAATATGCTATCTAGGTTGGTCATAACTTTTCTTGCAAGGAGTAAGTGTCTTTTAACTTCATGGCTGCAGTCACCATCTGCAGTGATTTTGAAGCCCCCCAAAATAAAGTCTGACACTGTTTCCCCTGTTTCCCCATCTATTTCCCATGATGTGATGGGACCAGATGCCATGATCTTTGTTTTCTGTTTTGTTTCAACTTTTTCATTCTCTTCTTTCACCTTTATCAAGAGGCTTTTTAGTTCCTCTTCACTTTCTGCCATAAATTTGGTGTCATCTGAATATCTGAGGTTATTGATGTTTCTCCTGGCAATCTTGATTCCAGCTTGTGCTTCTTCCAGCCCAGCGTTTCTCATGATGTACTTTGCATAGAAGTTAAATAAGCAGGGTGACAATATACAGCCTTGATGTACTCCTTTTCCTATTTGGAACCAGTCTGTTGTTCCACGTCCAGTTCTAACTGTTGCTTCCTGACCTGCATATAGGTTTCTCGAGAGGCAAGTCAGGTGGTCTAGTATTCCCATCTCTTTCAGAATTTTCCACAATCTATTGTGATCCACACAGTCAAAGGCTTTGGCATAGTCAATAAAGCAGAAATAGATGTTTTTCTGGAACTCTCTTGCTTTCTCAATGATCCAGCGGGTGTTGGCAATTTGATCTCTGGTTCCTCTTCCTTTTCTAAAACCAGCTTGAACATCAGGAAGTTCACGGTTCACGTATTGCTGAAGCCTGGCTTGGAGAATTTTGAGCATTACTTTTCTAGCATGTGAGATGAGTGCAATTGTGCAGTAGTTGAGCATTCTTTGGTATTGCCTTTCTTTGGGATTGAAACGAAAACTGACCTTTTCCAGTCCTGTGGCCACTGCTGGGTTTTCCAAATTTGCTGACATATTGAGTGCAGCACTTTCACAGCATCATCTTTCAGGATTTGAAATAGCTCCATTGGAATTCCATCACCTCCACTAGCTTTGTTCGTAGTGATGCTTTCTAAGGCCACTTACCTAAGTCAGTGGGTTTCAAATACTGTTTTCTGAAGTTCACAGTAGGTGAATAACTTTCTTATTCAAAATTCACTTTCCAGAGTACATCTATGTTCTAGGCTATAACAGATAAAAATGGTCTCAGGTACAATACCAGTGGAGTAGCTATAACACCACATATTTTACTATCAGTCAAGGAAGCTAACAGAAAGCAAGTTCTTAAGAGTGGCATCATTAAAGAGATTTAAACTAGAATGCATTTTTATTAATTTTGTTTAAAGTAAATCAGTCACAAAGCCAGGTTTGATTTACCACCTACTTTATGATGGAACAAGAAACTTAACCTGCTTGTGCTTCAATTTATTCATCTGAACAAAGGGATAGTATGGATACTTGTCTCCTGGGGTTATTAAGAGGATTAAATGCATTAATAAATAAAAATCAATTAAAACAATGCCTGATACATTGTGAGCTTTAGTAAAAATTAGCTATTCACACAGTATTTATGACACAAGTACCACTACATTCACTAGTGTGTGGGTAATTGCAGTAAGAAACTACTTTCTTAGACTATTACTATATTATTTGTTGTTGCTGCTGTTATGTGCTGTGTAAATTCAAACTCCTCTGTTCAGAATTGAGGCTTTAATAGAGGTTGGGGTGAGGGGTAGCAACACTGAAAGAAGTTCTATATTCCATCACTTGTCTTCACTCATATTATCCAATCAAAAAATACTCCAGAATTTTCTGACTCAATTCCTTCTCTTTTGGTTCTCTCTTCTGAGATACCATTTTAATTCCTATCTCTGCTGCAAATGTTTGAATGATTTCCTTAAAATCACACAGCTTGTTCATTACAATAAAGAGAATAAAATCTACCATATAATAAGTATAGTTTGGATTTTATTGTAAAAGCATTTCTGTTTGTCCATATTGAAATCCATCTGCCACATTCATAATACCCACCCACAACTTTATGTCATTGTCATGCAAATTGTATTTGGCAGCTCGGTATTTCACTATCCAGTAGAGCTCAGTGTCATCTAAAAATCTGGAGATTTTATTATTTCCACTGTAGAATGCTTCTTATACTAAGATAATTTACAAAATTATCAACAAATCGCAGCTCCAACTTATCCCCATAATACTATTCTACTTTGCCAACATGTTGCTTCCTCTACTTAAGGTATTTCATAACAAAATATTTTTCCTTCATGTTGTTTCTATTCACTATCTGTTTGTTCATTTGAAATAATATTTAGCATTAAAATGATCAAAAGCTTTTGGAAATCTAAAGAATTACATTTAATAGACAAGCTTTTAATACAGTGATCCTTAAAAACTTAAATGAGAATAATCTAGGGTGCATGTAAAAAACAAAAATATTGGGCTACACTCAAGATCTACTCAGTCAGAATTTCTGGAGTGGTCCTGAAAACCAGAGTTTTTAACTCCAAAAATGTAAGGAAAACACATTGATAATCCACAATTCTTTGTCAAAATGCAGCGAGTTCTTCTGCTCCCCTCCTTCCCCTAAGAACCCCAGTAACCCTCTCCCAAGTGAAGCTGCTAGGAATAATTAAAGGCAAATGGTCTCTCTCCCTAAGATGCAAAAATACTTCCTTTCTCAGGTCCAGTGAGTCATAAGGCCCTCCCAGAACCATAGTCAGCTAGTAGACTATGCAATATCTTTAAGAATCAAGACTGGAGCCACCAACACGAATAACACAGTATATATCTATATCCGAAAGTTAATGGCCAACAGACTACTTCAGTGGAAAAAATGGTCATTGATGTCCTTCACCTTGGAAAGGCAACAATACCTAAGACAAAAATTTTGGAAAAACTAGCCAAAATATACAAGATCACACCAGATGTCATTTTTGTTTTTGGATTCAGAACTCATTTTGGTGGGAGCAGGACAGCTGGCTTTGAAATGATTTGCAGTTCCTTGAATTACATGAGGAAGATTGAGCCCAAACACAGTCTTGTAAGACATGGCCTGTATGAGAAGAAGAAGACTTCAAGACAACATCAAAAGGAATGTAAAAACAGATTGAAGAAAGTCAGAGGGGCTACAAAGGTCAATGACAATGCTGACAAAGAGAAGGAGTAAAGATTCTACAGTGACTATGTCTGTGGTGATTGTACAGATTTCTCATGAGAGAATTAAGAAACTAAGACCTTAAAAAAAAATGAAGACTGCTCTCTTGGGAGGTCTCAAGACAACCCAGATCTTTAAATATATCACCTGAATTCCACTAATGGGGTCATTCTATTCCTGCTATTCTTTCAGAGAGAGGATTAGATGAAAGAGGTAGTTTAAGATCTACATGCAAGTTTAGATTGTGAAATTTAGATAAGTATGCTGCTTTTATTGGAGTATCTTCATAACTGAGTTGCCATGGGTGCCATTAAGTCTATTCACTTTATGTAGACAATCTTCCTAGCAGTTCCTAGGTGGCTCAGTGGTAGAGAATACACTTGTCAATGCAGGAGATGCAGGAGACACGGGTTCATTTCCTGGGTTGGGAGGATCATGTGGAGGAGGAAATGGCAATCCGATACAGTATTCTTGCATGAAGAATCCCGTGGACAGAGGGGCCTGGTGGATTATAATCCATGGGGACCCAAAGAATAGGACACAACTGAGAGACTGAGCACACATGCATACCTAGTATTAACAAGATTCCTATTTTCCTACACGCCATTTTTCCTTCTTTTACCTTGCACTGCTGTTCTTAATATGATCTATCTGATTTTTCTCTGAGCATCAAATAAAGTATTTAAGAATAACCTTAAGTCTCCCTATGAATCATTTTAAATGATTTCCTTTCATTTTTTTCCCTCCTGAACTAATTCTCACATTTAGTCTCAGTTAATTTGTCTAAAATAGAGTAACTCTATGGTGGATATTTTACGGTTTCCCTTATCCTTCAAGGTGATTGAATTTACATCCTTATTTGTATCTTTTTTGAATTTTATTATTTTCTGATCGTTTTTATTCTCCAGTACTAAAAATCACATCCAGGATATTGAGTACTCTAAAACTACTTCTTCTGGAAAGTCATTTGTAATATTTATAAGTGTTTCTTCCATAGTTCACCCCAATGAGATATTGGGAAATTTATCATAAAATAAGACTTTTTTTTTTTTTTAAAGAATACCACATACTGAAACTCATATATTCAAATGAGTACTGTGTTCTTCAAAGTAGAAATACTAGGAAGAAATTTACTTACACCAATATAATCTTGCCTTTATACAGAATATTTTAAAACTGAATGCTTCTTCTTGCTATTTTATAACCCTTGTCTCTTTGTGCTGTGGAAGGGAAATAGCAGCTGCATAAGTGGAAGGCTTGAAAATGATTAGCGACCTTCGTATGCATCAGGCACCTTGCTGAAAGTATCTCATATGTTCTCTCACTTAGTCCTCACAGCAAAACAGCATTTGAGTTTATCTTTCTTTCACTGTTAAAAGATCTGCCATACAGAAAGAGGCAGCAAGTCCTCTTAACCTTATAAGTGTGTGACTCTAAAATGTATCCTGCTAAATGTTATACTTTATTGCTCAGTGATCACCTGGTTAAGGGACTCTCCCAAGGTCATAGTGTTTTTTTCCCAGTATCTTTATGCTTCCCTTATGATCTCAATGCCAAACTGGGGTCTTAGATTACTTTATCAATACTACCTGAAATAAAATTTAAAGAGTATGGTTAGAGATGATCGTCCATATGAGTAGCCGACCTATCATTGCAGCAGTCTGCTTCTTTCCAATTTCATCCCTGTAGATGATGTGAAGAATTTTTTCTCAGTTCATCAAGAAAGAGAGAATCCATTAAGTTTATGAAATTAGATAGCAAGAATGGAGTAACCCATTTGAGTAAAATTGGGGTTATGCACATCTTTGGGAGTGACAGAATTCATCTATAGAGAATCTAAGGTTGCCCACTATATTGTATTAATTATCTGTCAAAATATCTGTCAAGAGAATACATAGCCTAATTTTCTTAATAATTAGTAAGTTTTATAGCACACTTTTTTCTTTAATGGTAAGTTCTTTTTCAAATTTCACAGTGTTAAAAAAAATAACTACAAAGGAAAAGAAAATGAAAATTGCACCAAATCCAGGATTTTAAAAATATTTGTGTCACTGGTTTAATAAATAAATTAAAGCCAACATAAAGAATTATTTTACTGTCATCCTGACAACTCAATGATCAATATATGTAGTACAAATTTTATAGATAGCCAATGTGAAAATTAGTCCTATGCCTCACAAGTGGTATCTATGTGTCATCACTGTCACAGGTTCTTCTGATTTTGCTTTTGTTTAAACAAAAGACATGCCCTCAAGTAGTTTTCAGAGCATTTGAAATTCAGAAGTGAGTGCAAGCAGAAAACAAGTTGCAAAAAATTAAAAAAAAGAGAACACTGGGAACAATTTTGAGGCTCTAACCTCAGAAATGGATTCTCAGACAGATCTGGTCAAACACAGACCCACTATCTACAACTTTATCCTTGTACCGTAATACTTAAACCACTTGAGCTAAATTTCACTAAACAATCATTTAAGTGAATAAGAAGTCTCCTTTAAAAAAATCAGATGCCACAGAGAAAATCAGAGAACAGTACTTTTTGCTTTATTATATATTGGCTAAGTCATATAATTTTGCTTTTAATATCTTCCTGAGATGACTTCCCAAGAAGAAATGAGTAGGGATTATTTGGGAAGGGAGCTGGATATGATGTGAAGGATAATGGAAGGGAATTTGGCATCACTTTAAAAAATGGGGTCAGACAGACAGCTATTGAGGCAGACTTAATTATTTTGTATTCCCAAATCTGCCTCATTTTAATTGTGACTTATCTTTGCTAAACCTTGGTTTCTTGATTCATACAACAGCCTTGAGATTGTTGTTAAGAATAAAATAATTATGCACCTAAAAAATCTGGCACACTATTTTTTTTTTCCAATGTTGAGGATTCAAAGAGAATAACATATTCTCTGATCCTCAAAGGACTCATGATCTAAAAGGAAAGATAGACAAGGCTATGGTTCTATTAAAAGAAGTCACATCACCATGTGCAAAAAGTAAAATTAAGAGACATCATATGTCAGAGGCACCAAAGGGACAGGCACTACTTCCACAGGGTCATCAGGAGCATTGACCGAGTGGAACTGACATCACTGAAAAAGAATAAGAATTTGTCAAAGGCCCCAGTGCTAGGCTGGCATCATAGACAGAGAATAAAGCATACCCAAAAGAACCAGATAAGAAAGGCAAATAAAAAGGGTAAATTAAAAACTAAATAAAAAAGCTTTATTTTTTTAAAGCAAAATTCTTACTCACTTTCAATTTTTTTTTGTCTGAGCCTGGCTCTGCATCTATGAAAAAGCGTGTGCAGGGAGGAAAGGTATTTTATTTTCTTCTGTTATCTATGTTGTAGTCTAAATTTCTTTAGATCACATCTTATGAACTAGGTAGTGTTTTGTGAGTTATATAGCAACCAAATTGTTACAGTTTCCTATGGAAAAATGTGTTTCTTTCCAAAGTGCTGATTTATGACAGAACATATGGAATACAATTCATTCATTACTTAGCATTATGGAAAAGAACATAGACTCTGGAGCTGGATGTCATGAATTCACATCCTGACTGTGGCATTTAATAGCCAAGGCTTTGGAAAATTTTTCAAACTTTCTAATTCAGTTTCCTCAGAAGTAAAAAGAGGATAATTCTTTTTACTGGCTGAGTAATACTCCATTGTGTCTATGTACCACAGTTTTCTTATTCATTCATCTGCTGATGGACATCTAGGTTGCTTCCATGTCCTGGCTATTATAAACAGTGCTGCAATGAACATTGGGGTACACGTGTCTCTTTCAATTCTGGTTTCCTTGGTGTGTATGCCCAGCAGTGGATTCATGTTGATGTATGGCAAAACCAATACAATATTGTAAAGTAACTAACCTCCAATTAAAATAAATAAATTTACACTAAAAAAAGACAAAAAAGGATAATTATTAGACCAATTCAAAGTGTTGTATGTATCAGAACTGATACATCTAAAAGATTTAGAAAGGTACCTCATGTATAGTAAACCCCATATATGGAGTGAATGTTATTTTCATTGCTATATTATCATTATACTTTTCTGTATTAGCATTATGCTTTTAACAGTGATTAGTGCATGACCTGAAAGTCATACTAAGCCTCTAATTGTAATTTTAAGTTTTAACTTATATCTATAACTTAGGAAATCTTCTATAAAGTGACAAAAATCTTTCACAAATTAAATTATTGAAAATATAAAAAGTAATAATGCAACTGAAGTGAGTGAAAGTTGTTCAGTTGTGTCCAACTCTTTGTGAGGCCATGGACTTCACAGTCCATGGAATTCTCCAGGCCAGAATACTGGAGTGGGTAGCCTTTCCCTTCTCCAGTGGATCTTCCTGACCCAGAAATCGAACAGGGGTCTCCTGCATTGGAGGCAGATTCTTTACCAACTGAGCTTTCAGGGAAGCCAATAATAATACAACTAGAAGTTGTACTATATATATATATATATATATATATATATATATATATACACACACACACACACACATACAGTTCTGATAGTACATAGTACTATGTAGTATGTTATATATATATATATATATATATAATTAGAAGTAAAAGTAGGAAAAAGTGAAACCTTACAGATCATAGTTGCAGCTACCATTAATTGCTTACTTACCCAAATCTTTACTTTCTAAATCTTTTTCAGCCTGTGAAAAAGGAGTTTAGTCAAACTGGGATAACATGACATATAAATTTAAAAAGTGAAAATAAAATAAAATCTCCAAAGACTTTTCAGTGTTAGAGATGCAACATTTGTATAGCCACTGTGTTTGCAGAGAACAGTTATCTATGGGTATAGTCCTACTTCTGGTTCTCTTCTGAAGTGTTTACTCACACCTAAACAAAGATAGGACAATTTGCAAAACATTATCCCATTTCTATTATGAATCCTCTTCTGACCCACACACTTCTTTTTCAAAAGAAGGAAATGTGTATCTTTTACAGTCCATTGAATAATAATTTCTGCTGCTTTTTAATGTGAATAGCTACATTCAATAACTATATTTGATGGTCAAGAAAATTTTTTTGTACTCTACTTTGGTTTAATTCTAGATAATATTTTCAACAAAAAACAGTCATAAGGAAACTTATTAATGCTGCTCTAGGCAAATAGGTTATTTTGTCAAAAGAAACGCATGAAAACTCAAACAGTTGTGATTTATTAATCATTTTAATAGTGGATCATTTAGATAGAATCAATTTTCATCAGTGTTAAAAACCTAATATAAAACTCTTTAGTGAACTAGGACTAAACATTGCTTCAACAATTTAATGCATTTATCATTTTAGAATATTATATCTTTTTTGTCATATACACACTTGCAATTCAGTCGCTCACTTGTGTCTGACTCTTTGCAACACCATGGACTGCAGCATTCTAGGTGTCCATGTCCTTCACCATCTCCTGGAGCTTGCTCAAACTCCTGTCGATCAAGTCAGTGATTCCATCCAACCATCTCTTCCTCTGTCATTCCCTTCTCCTCCAGCCTTCAATCTTTCTCAGCATCAGTGTCTTTTCCAAAGAGTCCGTTCTTCATATTGTGTGGCTAGAGTATTGGAGCTTCATTATCAGTCCTTCCAATGAATATTCAGGACCAATTTCCCTTACAATGGATTGGTTTGATCTCATTGCAGCCCAAAAGACTCTCAAGAGTATTCTCCAACACCACAGTTCAAAAGCATCAATTCTTTGGTGCTCAGCTTTCTTTATGGTAAAACTCTCACATCCATGCATGACTACTGGAAAAACCATACCTTTGACGATATGGACCTTTGAGGCAAAGTAATGCCTCTGCTTTCTAATACACAGACTAGGTTGGTCATAGCTTTTCTTCCAAGGAGCAAGCATCTTTTGATTTCATGGCTGCAGTTATAATCTGCAGTGATTTTGGAGCCCAAGAAAATAAAGTCTGACACTGTTTCCATTGTTTCCCCATCTATTTGCCATGAAGTGATGGGACCAGATGCCATGATCTTCATTTTTAGAATGTAGAGAATTTTAAACCAGCTTTTTCACTCTCCTCTTTCACTTTCATCAAGAGGTTCTTTAGTTCCTCTTCGCTTTCTGCCATAAGGGTGGTGTCATCTTCATATCTGATGTTACTGATATTTCTCCCGGTCATTGATTCCAGCTTGTGCTTCATTTAGCCTGGCATTTCACGTGATGTACTCTGCATATAATTTCAACAAGCAGGGTGACAATATACAGCCTTGTCCTATTCCTTTCCCAATTTGAAACCAGTCTGTTGTTCGTGTCCAGTTCTAACTGTTGCTTTTTGAGCTGCATACAAATTTCTACGGAGGCAGGTAAGGTGGTCTGGTATTCCCATCTCCTTAAGAATTTCCACAGTTTCTTGTGATCCACACATGAAAGGTTTAGATGGTCAATGAAGCAGAAGCAGATTTTTTTTCTGGAATGCTCCTGTTTTTTTCTATGATCCAGTGGGTGTTGGTACCACATGGACCACGTTTTTTCAGAACTCTCCACCATGACCTGTCTATCTTGGGTGGCCCATCTTGGGATGGCTTATAGTTTCATTGAGTTAGACAAGCCTGTGATCCATGTAATCAGTTTGTTTAGTTTAATGTGACTGTGGATTTCTTTCTGTCTGGCCTATGATGGATAAGAATAAGAGGCTTGTGGAGTCTTCCTAATGGGAGCTACAGGATGTGGGACAGATTTTTTCTGATGGCTGGGGCCATGCTCAGTTCAGTTCACTTCACTTCAGTTGCTCAGTCTTGTCCAACTCTTTGCGACCCCGTGGACTGCAGCACTTCAGGCTTCACTCGCCATCACCAACTCCAGGAGCTTGCTCAAACTCATGTCCATTGAGTTGGTGATGCCATCCAACCATCTCATCCTCTGTCATCCCCTTCTCCTCCCACCTTCAATCTTTCCTAGCATCCGGGTCTTTTCCAGTGAGTCAGTTCTTACATCAGGTGGCCAAAATATTGGAGTTTCAGCTTCAGCATCAGTTCTTCCAATGAATATTCAGAACTGATTTCCTTTAGGATGGACTGGTTGGATCTCCTTGCAGTCCAAGAGACCCTCAAGAGTCTTCTCCAACACCACAGTTCAAAAGCATAATTCTTCCATGCTCAGCTTTCTTTATAGTCCAAATTTCACATCCATATGTGACTACTGGAAAAACCATAGCTTTGACTAGACAGACCTTTGTTGGCAAAGTAATGTGTCTGTTTTTTTAATATGCTGTCTAGATTGGTCATAGCTTTTCTTCCAAGGAGCAAGTGTCTTTTAATTTCATGGCTGCAGTTATATTCTGCAGTGATTTTGGAGCCGAAGAAAATAAAGTCTGTCACTGCTTCCATTGTTTCCCCATCTATTTGCCATGAAGTAATGGGACCAGATGCCATGATGTTAGTTTTCTGAGTGTTGAGTTTTAAGCCAACTATTTCACTCCCCTCTTTCCAATTCATCAAGAGGCTCTTTAGTTCTCCTTTGCTTTCTGCCATAAGGGTAGTGTCATCTGCATATCTAAGATTATTGATATTTCTCCCGCCATCTTGATTCCAGCTTGTGCTTCCTCCAGCCTGGCATTTCACATATTTTACTTGCAAAAAAGGTAAACAATCAGTGTGACAATATATAGCCTTGATGTACTCCTTTTTTGATTTGGAACCATTCTGTTGTTCTGTGTCCAGTTCTAACTGTTGCTTTTTGACCTGCATTCAGATTTCTCAGGAAGCAGGTCAGGTATTCCCATCTCTAAAGAATTTTCCATAGTTTGCTGTGATCCACACAATCAAAGGTTTTGGCATAGTCAATAAAGCAGAAATAGATGTTTTCCTGGAACTCTCTTGCTTTTTTAATGATCCAGTGGATATTGGCAATTTAATCTCTTTAACTTATGGACTATGGAAGAAACTTATGGACTTGAAATCCAGGCTGACCCAAAGTGTGATATGTAGCCAGATAGAAGTTAATCAATTTATGTTTAAGCACTACAGGTACAAAAAAAGGTAAATTTCATTTTCTCATTGCTAGTAAACACAATGACATGAGGGATATAGAAAAGTAAATATCATTAAAATGTAATCAGATAGGCACTAAAAAATGGTTTGCACTATGTACTCTGAAAAGAAAGAATAAATTAAGAATAGTTCTTCTGAAGATGGGGAGTTGATACTTGAGTATGATTTTGAAAGCTGAATGAAAGTTTATTAAATAGAGGAAAAGATTAAAAGAATTACAGAGGGGCAGAAGCAGGTGGCTATAAAGTGGCATGGTCAGTTTGGGAAGTGGATAAAAGTGCTGTGTGACTACAGCGTGAGATTTGTGAGCAGTTACTAAATATAACATTAAACAAAGTGATAAGGTCAAGACTGTGAAGGGTTTTGAATTCAGTGCCATGGGGTTCAGTTTTATTTTAAATACATCATTCTGTAATGAGAGTTGTTAAGCAGGGAATTGACTCTTTAAAAGTTGTTATTTTTGTTGCTCTTTTTAATTTATTTGCTTGTTTACCTTCAGGACAACAATACTAATAGTAGTAGAAAAGACAGACTAACAGATTCAAATGTTGATCTGGGGTCTTGAATAGCTTTTTGGAGAAAGGAATGGATATACAGTGTACTCCAACTCTATTCTTCCATTGAATGAAAGTCAAATGAATATGGTAGGGGAAAAATGCAGTTTTCTTTTTGACAGAGTGAGGAGTTAAAACAGCTATAACAAAGTATGTTTGCTTATTATATTCACTTGGGAGTTTTAAGAACAAGTACAAAGACATCAGAAAGACAGACTAAAGGAGAATTAGGAGTAGAATTGGGCTAGATAAGAGAGTTTACTGAATTTCAATGATGATGGTTTTGATCAATAAGATACTTGGAATAACTACACAAATAACTGTAGTACAAGAGAGAACATAATTAGTAACATAAGAAATAAAAACATGGTAACCCAGAATTACAAGACAGGATTTCTTGCTGGAGGATTTACACAAGTATTCTGGGTTTTGTTTTCACTGGGAAGGGGAGTGTTTTTAACTGTCCTTTCTCTTCCTCCCCCTCCTCCCCCTCTTTTCTTCCATCTTTTCCTTTCTCTTCTTCTCCTTTTTATTCCTCCTCTTCTTCTCCTTCTTCTTTTGACGAGACATAATTTGAAATGAAGTTTATTGATAAACTAAATTTTAGATAAGGACCAGCAGCATGTAAAAAGGATCACCATCAGTTGAGGAATAAATTATATTCTGAAAACAGAAAGCATTGGTTATATAAAATATTGGATTCATGAAGGGGAAGAGGGAAAGTAAATTTGGAAACATAACTTAAGACTAGAACATTGAAGTCTGTGAGTGGAAAACTACAAAATGTAGACAATAAATAAAAAGGAACGACCCACAGCATGCTTTTCAGCAGTTGCAGTAAACTCTAAAGCAGAAATCACACTTCTTCCTAGTTCAGTCTTCCTCATTTACAGAAGGTGTTCTATTTCATCTTGGCTTCATCAATATTTACATCAATGATACTTTCAGAGTCTTGACCTCTCAGGACCTGCTTGCTTCCCATGAACTTGTACTCCATCCCATCTTAGCTATTACAAAGGTAATAACCTGAATTTTGTGATTAGCATTATGCCTTCATCAAAATTTCAATTTTAAGTAAACAGCTATTTGCCCATGGCTTCCTTTCTGTCCAAATAATTCTGTTTATCTCTTTTCACTCAAACAAGTTTTCAATCCCTCAGGCTCCCCAAGCTTTGATCAATCAACTGTTTTACTGTCTGTTGCACCTTCATGGCCTCATGTGCCTTCCTTTTCTAGCTTAGATTACAGTCACCCTTTAACACATTTTCCTTATACACTCTTTTTTTAAATTAATTTATTTATTTTAATTGGAGGCTAACTACTTTACAATATTGTGGTTGTATATGCCATACATTGACATGAATCAGCCATAGGTATACACGTGTCCCGCATCCTGAACCACCCTCCCACAACAACTCTCCCCATCCCATCCCTCAGGGTCATCCCAGTGCACTGTCTTTGAGTATCCTATTTCATGCATCAAACTTGGACAGGTCATCTGTTTCACATATGGTAATATACATGTTTCAATGCTATTCTCTCAAATCATCCCACTCTCAACTTCTCCCACAGAGTCAAAAAGTCTGTTCTTTATATCTGTCTCTCTTTTGCTGTCTTGCATATAGAGTCATCACTACCATCTTTCTAAATTCCATATATATGTGTTAATATACTGTACTGGTGTTTTTCTTTCTGACTTACTTCACTCTGTATAATAGCCTCTAGTTTCATCCACCTCATTAGAACTGATTCAAATGCATGCTTTTTAATAGCTGAGTAATATTCCATTGTGTCTATGTACCACAGCTTTCTTATACATTCATCTGCTGATGGACATCTAGGTTGACTCCATTTCCTAGCTATTGCAAACAGTGCTGTGATGAACATTGAGGTACATGTATCTCTTTCAATTCTGGTTTCCTTGGTGTGTATGCCCAGTCATGGGATTGCTGGGTCATATGGCAGTTTTATTTCCAGTTTTTTAAGGAATCTCCACAGTGGCTGTGGAGATAAATAAATAAACATTTATTGTTTGTAGACTTTTTGATAGCAGCCGTTCTGACTGTCATGAGATGGTACCTTATTGTGGTTTTGATTTGCATTTCTCTGATAATGAGTGATGATGAACACCTTTTTGTGTGCTTGGTAGCCATTTGTATGTCTTCTTTGGAGAAATGTCTGTTTAGTTCTTTGGCCCATTTTTTTGATTGGGTCATTTATTTTTCTGGTATTGAGCTGCATGAGCTGCTTGTATATTTTTGAGATTAATTCTTTGTCAGTTGCCTCATTTGCTATTATCTTCTCCCATTCTGAAGGCTGTCTTTTCACTTTGCTTAGTCCTTCATTGTGCAAAAGCTTTTAAGTTTAATTAGTTCCCATTTGATTTATTTTTGATTTTATTTCCATTACTCTGGGAGGTGGGTCATAGAGGATCTTGCTGTGATTTATGTCAGAGAGTGTTTTGCTTAAGTTTTCCTTTAAGGAGTTTTGTAGTTTCTGGTCTTATATTAATACCTTTAATCCATTTCGAGTTTATTTGTGTGTATGGTGTTAGAAAATGTTCTAGTTTCATTCTTTTACAGGTGGTTGTCCAGTTTTCACAACACCACTTGTTGAAGAGATTTTTTTTCTCCATTGTATATTCTTGCCTCCTTGGTCAAAGATGAGGTGTCCATAGGTGCGTGGATTTATCTCTGGGCTTTCTGTTTTCTTCCATTGGTCTCTATTTCTGCCTTTGTGCCCATACTGTCTTGATAACTGTAGCTTTATAGCATAGTCTGATGTCAGGTGGGTTGATTCCTCCAGTTCCATTCTTCTTTCTCAAGATTGCTTTGGCTATTTGAGTTTGTTTTTTTTTTTTTTTTTTGTATTTCAATACAAATTGTGAAATTATTTGTTCTAGTTCTGTAAAAAATTCTGTTGGTATCTTGATAGGGAATGCATTAAATCCATAGATTGGTTTGGGTAGTATACTTATTTTCACTATATTGATTCTTCCAATCCATGAAACATGGTATTCATCTATTTGTGTCATCTTTGATTTCGTTCATCAGTGTTTAAAGTTTTCTATATGTAGGTTTTTTGTTTCTTTAGATAGATTTATTCCTAAGTATTTTATTCTTTTTGTTGCAATGGTGAATAAAATTGTTTCCTTAATTTCTCTTTCTATTTTCTCATTGTTAGTGTATACGAATGCAAGAGATTTCTGTGTGTCAATTTTATATCCTGCAACTTTATTATATTCATTGAGTTGCTCCAGTAATTTTCTGGTGGTGTCCTTAGGGTTTTCTATGTAGAAAATCATGTCATCTGCAAACAGTGAGAATTTTGCTTCTTCTTTTCTAATCTGGATTCCTTTTATTTATTTATTTATTTTTCTGCTCTGATTGCTGTGGCTAAAACTTCCAAAATTATGTTGAATGGTAGTAGTGAAAATGGGCATCGTTGTCTTGTTTCTGACTTGAGTGGAAATGCTTTCAAGTTTTCACCATTGAGGATAATATTTGCTGTGGTTTTATCATATATGACTTTATCATGTTAAGGTATGTTCTCTCTATGCTTGCTTTCTGGAGACTTTTTATCATAAATGGATGTTGAATTTTGTCAAAGGCTTTCTCTGCATCTATTGAAATAATTATATAATTTTTATCTTTCAATTTGTTAACGTGGTATATCACATTGATTGATTTGAGAATACTGAAGAATCCTTACATCCCTGGGATGAAGCCCACATGGTCTTGATGTATGATCTTTTTAATATGTTGTTGGATTCTATTTGCTAGAATTTTGTTGAGGATTTTTGCATCTATGTTCATCAGTGATGTTGGCCTGTACTTTTCTTTTTCGTGGCATCTTTGTCTGGTTTTTGTATAGGGCAATGGTGGCCTCATAAAATGAGTTTGGCAGTTTACCTTCCTCTATAATTATCTGGAAGAGTTTGAGTAGGATAGGTGTTAGCTCCTCTGTATATTTTTGGTAGAATTCGCTTGTGAAGCCATCTGGTCCTGGGCTTTTGTTTGTTGAAAGATTTTTTAATACAACTTCGATTTCCATGTTTGTGATGTGTCTATTAAGATTTGGAAGGTTATGCTTTTCTAAGAAATCATCCATTTCTTCCACGTTGTGCATTTCGTTCACATATAGTTGCTGATAGTAGTCTCTTATGATCCTTTGTATTTCTGCAGTGTCTGTTGTGATTTCTCCATTTTCATTTCTAATTTTGTTGATTTGATTCTTTCCCTTGTTTCTTGATGAGTCTGGCTATAGTTTGTCTATTTCATTTATCTCTCAAAGCTTTTAATTTTGTTGATTTTTGCTATAGTGTCCTTTGTTTCTTTTTCACGTATCTATCTCTGCTCTAAATTTTATGATGTCTTTCCTTCTACTAACCCTGGGATTCTTTATTTCTACTTTTTCCAGTTGCTTTAGGTATAGAGTTAAATTATTTATTTTATTTTGCTCTTGTTTCTTGAGGTAAGCTTGTTGCTATGAACCTTTCCCTTAGCACTGCTTTTACTGAATCCCATAGGTTTTGGGTTGTCGTGTATCATTTTCATTTGTTTCTATGCATATTCTGATTTCCTTTTTGATTTGTTCATTTGTTGGTTATTCAGAAGCCTGTTGTTTAGCCTCCATGTGTTTGTATTTTTCATATTTTTTTTCCTGTAGTTGACATCTAATCTTACCTCATCGTGATCAGAAAAGATGCTTGAAATGATTTCAATTATTTTAAATTTACCAAGGCTAGATTTATAGCCCAGGATGTGATCTATCCTGGAGAATGTCTCATGTACACTTGAGGAAAAGGGGAAATTCATTATTTTGGTGTTAAATGTCCTATAGCTATTAATTAGGTCTCACTGGTTCATTGTATCATTGGAAGTTTTTGTTTCCTTGCTAATTTTCTGTTTGGTTGATCTATCCATAGGTGTGAGTGGGGTATTAAGGTCTCCCACTATTTTTGTCCTACTGTTAATTTCCCCTTTCATACTCGTTAGCATTTGGCTTGCATATTTAGGTGCTCCTATGTTGAGTGCATATGTATTTATAATTGTATTATCTTCTTAGATTGATCCTTTGATCATTGTGTATTGTCCTTCTATTTCTCTTTTCATGGCCTTTATTTCAAAGTCTATTTTATCTCATATGAGTATTGATACTCCTGCTTTCTTTTGGTCTCCATTTGCATGAAATATCTTTTTCCAGCCCTTCACTTTCACTCTGTATGTGTCCCTTGTTTTGAGGTGAGTCTCTTGTAGACAGCATATAGGGGTCGTCTTTTTGTATCCATTTAGCCAGTCTTCATCTTTTGGTTGGGGCATTCAACTCATTTACATTTAAGGTAATTATCAATAAGTATATCCCACTGCCATTTACTTAGTTGTTTTGGGATTGAGTTTATAAACATTTTCTGTGTTCCCTGTCTAGAGAAGATCCTTCAGCATTTGTTGGAGAGCTGGTTTGATGGTGCTGAATTCTCTCAGCTTTTGCTTGTCTGTAAAGCCTTTGGTTTTTCCTTCATATTTGAAAGAGATCCTTGTTGGGTATACTAATAAGGCTTGTAGGTTTTTCTGTCTCATCACTTTAAGTATGTCTTGCCATTCCATTCTGGCCTGAGGAGTTTCTATTGAAAGGTCAGCTGTTATCCTTATGGGGATCCCCTTGTGTGTTATTTGTTGCTTTTCCCTCGCTGTTTTAATATTTGCTCTTTGTGTTTCATCTTAGTTTGCTAATCATTAGTTTGATTAATCTTAGTTTGTTAATCTTAGTCAATTAATCATTAGTTTGATTAATATGTGTCTTGGGATGTTCTGCCTTGGGTTTATCCTGTTTGGGACTCTCTGGGTTTCTTGGACTTGAGTGGTTATTTCCTTCCTCATTTTAGGGAAGTTTTCAACTTTTATCTCCGCAAGTATTTTCTCACACCCTTTCTTTTTGTCTTCTTCTTCAGGGACTCCTATGATTCGAGCGTTGTGGCATTTAACATTGTCCCAGAGGTCTCTGAGGTTGTCCTCATTTCTTTTAATTCCTTTTTCTTTTTTTCTCTCTGTTTCATTTATTTCCACCATACTATCTTTCCTCTCACTTATCCTCTCTTCTAGCTGCTTTAGGTGTAAAATTAGGTTATTTTTTTATTTTTCAATAACTCCTGCCTCAGTTACTCTACTGTTGGTTCCCTCCAGAGTGCTTTAGACGTCAGTTATTGCATTACTCAATACTGATTGACTCTTCTTTATTTCTTCTAGCTCCTTGTTAAACATTTCTTGCATCTTCTCAGTCCTTGTCTCTAGTCTATTATCTGTAACTCCATTTTTTTTGTGTGTGTGTGATTTTGGATCATCTTTACTATCATTATTCTGAATTCTTTTTCAGGTAGACTATCTCTTCTTCTTTTGTTTGGTTTGGTGGGCATTTATCATGTTCCTTTACCTGCTGAATATTTCTCTGCCTTTTCATTTTGTTTACGTTGCTGTGTTTGGGGTGCACTTTCCTAAGCTGGAAGTTTGTGGTTTCTCTTTATTGTGGAGCCTGCTCCCTTTGGGTGGAGTTGGGCTAGTGGCTTGCCAAGGTTTCCTTATTAGGGGAGCTTGCATCTGTGTTCTGGTGGGTGGAGCTGGATCTCTTCTCTCTGAAATTCAATGAGGTGTCCAGTAGTGAGTTTTGGGGTGTCTATAGGTTTGGCGTGGATTTGGGCAGTCTGTCTTTTAATACTTAGGGCTGTGTTTCTGTTTTGCTGGAGAATTAGCGTGGTATGTCTTGTTCTGGAACTTGTTGGCTCTTCGGTAGAGCTTGGTTTCAGTGTAGATATGGAGGCTTTTGGGTGAGCTCTTGTCTATTAATGTTCCCTGGAATCAGGATTTCTCAGATATTTTCAAGTTTTGGAGTTAAGCCTCCTGCCTCTGGCTTTCAGTCTTATTCTTACAGTAACCTCAAGACTTCTCTATCCATACAGCACAAATGATAAAACATCTAAGTTTATGGTGAAACAATTCTCCACAGCAAGGGACACACAGAGAGGTTCACAGAGTTACATGGAGAAGAGAAGAGGGAGGAGGGAGATAGAGGTGACCAAGAGGAGAAGAAGGGAGTCACAAGAAGAAAGAGCAATCGAGCCCGTAATCAACTCTCTAAGTTCTCTCCACAGTCTGGAACACCCAGAGAGACACATAGAGTTAAGTAGAGAAGAGAAGGGGTAAGGAGAATATAAAGGTGACCTGGGGGAGAAAAGGGAGAGTCAAAAGGAGAAAGAGCAGTCAAACCAGTAATCACACCCTTAAGTGAAAATGGATACTGAAGTTTAGGTTCTTAAAAGTACAAAATTGATAACAAATAGCAAAAAGCAAAGATTAAAAAATCTAGAGTAGAGGTTAGATTCTCAAAAATAAAATATTGAAAATACAAAACAAAATCAATCATAAAAATTATACAAAATATATATGAAATTTGCCTTAAAAATAGGGTTTTTCTTGGCAAGGTAGGTTATAAAATGAAGATTAAAACAGTAATTAAGGACTTAAATTTTAAAAAAAATTAAAAAATGATAATAGTAAAAATATATCTAGGAATTTCTCTGGCACTGTTTCTCTGTTTCACTGTTTCTCTGGCAGTGTGGAGTCAGTTCATTTTCAGATAGTTCCTTGTTCCAGCTTGTAGTTGTTCTCACAGTTTATAGGCCCCCTCCAATGCTTGCTGCTGCTGCTTCTGCCGCTAAGTTGCTTCAGTCGTGTCCAACTCTGCACGACCCCATAGACAGCAGCCCACCAGGCTCCCCCGTTCCTGGGATTCTCCAGGCAAGAACACTGGAGTGGATTGCCATTTCCTTCTCCAATGCATGAAACTGAAATGTGAAAGTGAAGTTGCTCAGTCGTGTCTGACTCTTTGCGACCCCATCAATCCAAGCATGCCAGGCCTCCCTGTCCATCACCAACTCCCGGAGTTCACTCAAACTCATGTCCATCGAGTCAGTGATGCCATCCAGCCATTGCATCCTCTGTCGTCCCCTCTTCCTCCTGCCCCCAATACCTCCCAGGATCAGAGTCTTTTCCAATGAGTCAACTCTTCTCATGAGGTGGCCAAAGTACTGGAGTTTCAGCCTTAGCATCATTTCTTCCAAAGAAATCCCAGGGCTGATCTCCTTTAGAATGGACTGGTTGGATCTCCTTGCAGTCCAAGGAACTCTCAAGAGTCTTCTCCAACACCACAGTTCAAAAGCAGCAATTCTTCGGTGCTCAGCTTTCTTCACAGTCCAACTCTCTCATCCATACGTGACCACTGGAAAAGCCATAGCCTTGACTAGATGGACCTTTGTTGGAAAAGTAATGTCTCTGCTTTTGAATATGCTATCTAGGTTGGTCATAACTTTTCTTCCAAGGAGCAAGCGTCTTTTACTTTCATGGCTGCAGTCACCATCTGCAGTGATTTTGGAGCCCCAAAAAATAAAGTCTGACACTGTTTCCACTGTTTTCCTATCTATTTCCCATGAAGTGATGGGACCAGATGCCATGATCTTCGTTTTCTGGATGTTGAGCTTTAAGCCAACTTTTTCATTCTCCTCTTTCACTTTCATCAAGAGGCTTTTTAGTTCCTCTTCACTTTCTGCCATAAAGGTTTTTTCTCCAATGCTTGGTCAATGTTAATTACAGAGTTTTAATCTGTTGCACCTGTCACTTGCAGAGCAATTCCCTCTTCTTGGTTTATTTTGGATTTCTGTGTTTGCAAGTCTCTTCTGTGTCTAATTTCTCTCCTGACACAAGGGAGTGAAGGTCATCACTTATTTAGGCTCACTTGTTCAGTTTTGTTGTGGGGAGGGAGGAACACAGCAATCAAATATCACTGGCATGTATGGGGAGTGCTCACAGTGTATGAATCACACTGGGTTTGCCACAGCCCAAGGTGCTGTGTGCTTCCTGGGTCTACATTGCTTAGGCCCAGGGTCCTCTGCAGGGCACTGTCCCAAGTGGGCCCTGCATTTCATGCACTTCCCAGTTCTAAGCTGCTCATGTTCTAGGGTGCTCCGCAAGGGCACAGACTTGGTTGGACTTTAGTTTTGTGCCCTTCCCAGGTCCAAGCAGCTCAAGCGACCAGGTGCTTGGTGAGTGCACTGTCCTGAGTGGGCCATGTGTCTTAATCACCTCCTGGTCCAGGCAGCTCAGTGTCCCGGGTGCACTGCAAGAGTATCCACTCAGGTGTGCTGTGTGTCTCCTCTGGGGAGCTGATCTCAGGCTGCAACCCTCCTGGCAGATGTCAATCATCCAGGATTTCAGGAAGACGTGGTTAGCAACTGGGAGCCTGCTTACAGTTTGGTGGAGGATGCCATCTCTGGGGCCAAGATTGGAGCAGCCCCTCGCCTTCTGGCTCAGTCGCTTGCCCACCTGCCTCTCTGCCTCCGGTGAAGGGGAGGGGCCTGTATGCAGTCAGCTAGCTCCCCTCTGGTGTTTGTTCCATTCTTTGTTCTGTGATTGGGCCAGGCTGCGTGTTAGAGGCTTTAGTGGGAACATTCTCAGTCTTTCTTTTCTTTTTTTTTTTTTTCTCTCTGGCGATCCCACAGTTTGGGTTGCTATCTCATGTTAGCCCCCTCAGATTGTCCTCAGGGCATTCAGGCCTGGTACTTACCCTAAGCACCAATTATGCAGCCCATGCCTCCCTGTCCAGCCCCTGCTTGCTGGTGGTGGATGCGAGCCTCTGGGCTACTTCTCCACTGACAGCTGCGGTCAGATGCATATTTTGTTTTGCTTTGTCTTGTTTTTTCTCCCAGTTATGTTGCCATCTGAGATTCCAAAACTCCCCACAGACCTGCCTGTGAGAGGGTTTCCTACTGTGTGGAAACTTCTCCTCCTTCACGACTCCCTCCCCAGGATGGGTCTCTGTCCCTAACTCTTTTGTCTCTCCTCTTGTCTTTTATATTTTGTCCTACTTCCTTTCAAAGAGAATGGGCTGTCTTTCTGGATGCCTGGTGTCCTCTGCCAGCATTCAGAAGTTTTTCTGTGGAAGTTGCTCAGCATTCAAATGAACCTTTGATGAATTTGTGGGGGAGAAAGTGGTTTCCCTGTCCTATTCTTCTGCCATCTTGGGCTTCCCTATACAGTCTTAACACTGTTTCTCCCCAGTCTCTCTATGACAGTCTACTCACTTGACAGACTTTTAACTCAACCTCAGACTTCATCTCATTCACTTCATCATTGTATCTGTACTGCTGACTGTGCATAGGAAAAAAAAGAAACAAAAAACCTGACTTAAAGTTCAGGTTTTGCCTTAAATTTATGATCTCATTTATTTTTTAGCAACAAATAGAACATCTTAGCTGTATCCATATCCATTTATGCTATCTTACCTCTTAATTGTGACTAATGAACAGTTCTTGACAGTTCTGTGTACTGGATCCCATGTCCTCTTACCTAATTCAGGGAGCTTTCTTCTGCAATTATTTCCTCTCTCATGTAAACATCACTTGTTTCCTTCATACTTAATTATTCTCATCTATAAACATAATAGAATATTTACTATCTTAAATAGTAACCTTTCCTTGATTCAACATTCCTCCAGCTCTCATATTATTTTCTCTGCTCTCCTTTGCAGTAAGGCTTCCTCTATCTCACATTTCTCTTCTATTTTCTCTTATATCTAATCTTATGAAGCATTAATGACCACAACTCATGTCACCAAAGATCTTTGCAATTGTCAAAGCTAATGAGCTAAATTAAAGGGAATCCAAATTAATGACAATCAGAATGGAAGAAAAAGGATGGATAGGAAAGATGTTATAAAACCAGGTTAACAGAGAAGTAGAGATACTTTTATTCATTCACAGAATATTTATAATCTCACAAACTATCATAATAATTTAAAACAAAATATAGATAATCTCTAATTTATAGTTTTAAATTAGAAAAAATTGCTTTCAATTATCCTTACATTGTAGGAAGAACATAAGCATTGAAATACATAAAAATAAAATATTCTTAGCTCCTATGTCACCTAACCCACATCTTTCACATAGTTGATGACAAGTGGATTCATTAATTCAGTTATCTAATATTCTTGACTCCTGACTTCGTACTAGACACTGTTGAAGAATACAAAAAGAACAAAGCAAGGTGGTCCCACTCCTGGTTGAGCTTATAAATTAGAAGAGAAAACAAATGTTGAGCAGAAGAAAATAAATTCAGTCAAATAGAATGACTGATTATAATTGTGATGTTTCAACAAAAAATGTGAGTACAATAATATATACACATATTCCCTCTATATATGTTTATGTAGATACATAGAGATAGTAAAGAGTATTATACAAACATATATACATATATATGTAATATGTATATGTGTGTATCTGCACATATATGAATGATAAAGTGACAGAGATTAGCCTGGTTGTATGGAGAGTGGCAGGGGATAAAGGGTTAGGAAAGACTTTCATGAGAAAGTAATATTTCATGTAGAACTAAGTTATCTACAGAATTTGCATTGACCAGCACTTAATGCACCAGGTCGCAGCCACCCACGCTTAGTTCACCGGGTTGCAGCCACCCACACTTGGTGCGCCGTCAGTGGTGGCCAGGAGGGGCCACCCCATGCCCAAGGTCAGTGGCGGCAGCCGAGAGGAGCTACCCCATGTTCGAGGTCTGTGCTGGCTGGGAGGAGACACCCCACGCCCAAGGTCAGTGGCAGTGGCCGAGAGGAGCCATCCCACGTCCGAGGCCAGGGGCGGCACCTAAGAGGAGCTACCCCATGTCTGAGGTCAGGGGCGGCGCAGAGAGGAGCCACCCCATGCCCAAGATCAGTGGTGGTGGCCAAGAGGAGCCACCCTACGCCCGAGGTCAAGGGCAGCCGGGAAAAGCCACCTAGTAGGAGGGCCTAGAGGAGCTATCCCACGTTGAAGGTCAGGAAGGGCAACGGTAAGGAGATACCCCTCGTCTAAGGTAAGGAGCAGCCCTGAAGAGATACCCCACGCCCAAGATAAGAGAAACCCAAGTAAGATGGTAGGTGTTGCAAGAGGGCATCAGAGGGCAGACACATTGAAACCATACTCACAGAAAACTAGACAATCTATTCACATGAGGACCATAGTCTTGTTTAACTCAATGAAACCAAGCCATGCCAGCGGGGCAACCCATGATGGGCGGGTCATGGTGGAGAGGTCTGACAGAATGTGGTCCACTGGAGAAGGGAATGGCAAACCACTTCAGTATTCTTGCCTTGAGAACAACCATGAACAGTAAAAAAAAGGCAAAATGACAGGATACTGAAAGAGGAACTCCCCAGGTCAGTTAAGTTCAGTTCAGTTGCTCAGTCGTGTCCGACTCTTTGCAACCCAATGAATCGCAGCACGCCAGGCCTCCCTGTCCATCACCATCTCCCGGAGTTCACTCAGACTCATGCGCACCGAGTTCATGATGCCATCTCATCCTCGGTCATCGCCTTTTCCTCCTGCCCCCAAACCCTCCGAGCTTCAGAGTCTTTTCCAGAGTCAACACTTCGCATGAGGTGGCCAAAGTACTGGAGCTTCAGCTTTAGTATCATTCCTTCCAAAGAAATCCCAGGGTTGATCTCCTTCAGAATGGACTGGTTGGATCTCCTGGCAGTTCAAGGGACCCTAAGAGTCTTCTCCAACACCACAGTTCAAAAGCATCAATTCTTCGACGCTCAGCCTTCTTCACAGTCCAACTCTCACATCCATACATGACCACAGGAAAAACCATAGCCTTGACTAGATGGACCTTAGTCAGCAAAGTAATGTCTCTGCTTTTGAATATACTATCTAGGTTGGTCATAACTTTTCTTCCAAGGAGTAAGCATCTTTTAATTTCATGGCTGCAATCACAATCTGCAGTGATTTTGGAGCCCAAAAAAAATAAAGCCTGACACTGTTTCCACTGTTTCCCTATCTATTTCCCATGAAGTGATGGATTCAGATGCCATGATCTTCGTTTTCTGAATGTTGAGCTTTAGGCCAACTTTTTCACTCTCCTCTTTCACTTTCATCGAGAGGATTTCTAGCTTCTCTTCACTTGCTGCCATAAGGGTGGTGTCATCTGCATATCTGAGGTTATTGATATTTCTCCCGGCAATCTTGATTCCAGCTTGTGTTTCTTCCAGCCCAGCGTTTCTCATGATGCACTCTGCATAGAAGTTAAATAAGCAGGGTGACAATATACAGCCTTGATGTACTCCTTTTCCTATTTGGAACCAGTCTGTGGTTTCATGTCCTGTTCTAACTGCTGCTTTCTGACCTGCATACAGATTTCTCAAGAGGCAGGTTAGGTGGTCTAGTATTCCTATCTCTTTCAGAAATTTCCACAGTTTATTGTGATCCACACAGTCAAAAGCTTTGGCATAGTCAGTAAAGCAGAAATAGATGTTTTTCTGGAACTCTCTTGCTTTTTCCATGATCCAGGGGATGTTGGCAATTTGATCTCTGGTTCCTCTGCCTTTTCTAAAACCAGCTTGAACATCAGGGAGTTCATGGTTCACGTATTGCTAAAGCCTGGCTTGAAGAATTTTGATCATTACTTTACTAGCATGTGAGATGAGTGCAACTGTGTGGTAGTTTGAGCATTCTTTAGCATTGCCTTTCTTTGGGATTGGAATGAAAACTGACCTTTTCCAGTCCTGTGGCCACTGCTGAGTTTTCCAAATTTGCTGGCATATTGAGTGCAGCACTTTCACAGCATCATCTTTCAGGATTTGAAACAGCTCAACTGGAATTCCATCACCTCCATTAGCTTTGTTTGTAGTGATGCTTTCCAAGGCCCACTTGAATTCACATTCCAAGATGTCAGTAGGTGCCCAATATGCTATTGGAGATCAGTGGAGAAATAACTCCAGAAAGAATGAAGGGATGAAACCAAAGCAAAAACAATACCCAGCTGTGGATGTGACTGGTGATAGAAGCAAGGTCCGATGCTGTAAATAGCAATATTGCATAGGAACCTGGAATGTCAGGTCCATGAATCAAGGCAAATGGGAAGTGGTCAAACAATAGATGGCAAGAGTGAACGTTGACATTCTAGAAATCAGCTAACTAAAATGGACTGGAATGGGTGAATTTAACTCAGATGACCATTATATCTACTACTGTGGGCAGGAATCCCTTAGAAGAAATGGAGTAGCCATCATGGTCAACAAGAGTCTGAAATGCAGTACTTGGATGCACTCCCAAAAACGACAGAATGATCTGTTTGTTTCCAAGGCAAACCATTCAATACCGAGTTATCCAAGTCTATGCCCCAACCAGTAACACTGAAGAAGCTGAAGTTGAACAGTTTTATGAAGACCTACAAGACCTTTTAGAACTAACACTCCCCAAAATGTCCTTTTCATTATAGGGGACTGGAATGTAAAAGTAGGAAGTCAAGAAACACCTGGAGTAACAGGCAAATTTGGCCTTGGAATGCAGACTGAAGCAGGGCAAAGACTAATAGAGTTTTGCCAAGAAAATGCACTAGTCATAGCAAACACCCTCTTCCAACAACACGAGAGAGGACTCTACACATGGACATCACCAGATGGTCAGCACCAAAATCAGATTGATTATATTCTTTGCAGCCAAAGATGGAGAAGCTCTATACAGTCAACAAAAACAAGACCAGGAGCTGACTGTGGCTCAGATCATGAACTCCCTATTACCAAATTCAGACTCAAATTGAACAAAGTAGGGAAAACCCCTTTACCATTCAGGTATGAGCTAAATCAAATTCCTTATGATTATACAGCGGAAGTGAGAAATAGATTTAAGAGCCAAGATCTTATAGATAGAGTGCTTGATGAACTATGGAATGAGGTTCGTGATATTGTACAGGAGACAGGGATCAAGACCATCCCCATGGAAAAGAAATGCAAAAAAGCAAAATGGTTGTCTAGGGAGGCCTTACAAATAGCTGTGAAAAGAAGAGAGGTGAAAAGCAAAGCAGAAAAGGAAAGATATAAACATCTGAATGCAGAGTTCCAGAGAATAACAAGAAGAGATAAGAAAGCCTTCTTCAGTGATCAATGCAAAGAAATAGAGGAAAACAACAGAATGGGAAAGACTAGAGATCTCTTTAAGAAAATTAGAGATACCAAGGGAACATTTCATGCAAAGATGGGCTCGATAAAGGACAGGAATGGTCTGGACCTAACAGAAGCAGAAGATATTAAGAAGAGGTGGCAAGAATACACAGAAGAACTGTACAAAAAAGATCTTCACCACCCGGATAATCACCATGGTGTGATCAGTAATCTAGAGCCAAACATCCTGGAATGTGAATTCAAGTGGGCCTTGGAAAGCATCACTACAAAAAAAGCTAGTGGAGGTGATGAAATTCCAGTTGAGCTGTTTCAAATCCTGAAAGATGATGCTGTGAAAGTGCTGCACTCAATATGCCAGCAAATTTGGAAAACTCAGCAGTGGCCACAGGACTGGAAAAGGTCAGTTTTCATTCCAATCCCAAAGAAAGGCAATGCTAAAGAATGCTCAAACTACCGCACAATTGCACTCATCTCACATGCTAGTAAAGTAATGATCAAAATTCTCCAAGCCAGGCTTTAGCAATACGTGAACCATGAACTCCCTGATGTTCAAGCTGGTTTTAGAAAAGGCAGAGGAACCAGAGATCAAATTGCCAACATCCCCTGGATCATGGAAAAAGCAAGAGAGTTCCAGAAAAACATCTATTTCTGCTTTACTGACTATGCCAAAGCCTTTGACTGTGTGGATCACAATAAACTGTGGAAAATTCTGAAAGAGATGGGAATACCAGACCACCTGACCTGCCTCTTGAGAAATCTGTATGCAGGTCAGAAAGCAACAGTTAGAACGGGACATGAAACCACAGACTGGTTCCAAATAGGAAAAGGAGTACGTCAAGGCTGTATATTGTCACCCTGCTTATTTAACTTCTATGCGGAGTGCATCATGAGAAACGCTGGGCTGGAAGAAACACAAGCTGGAATCAAGATTGCCGGGAGAAATATCAATAACCTCAGATATGCAGATGACACCACCCTTATGGCAGCAAGTGAAGAGGAACTAGAAATCCTCTTGATGAAAGTGAAAGAGGAGAGTGAAAAAGTTGGCCTAAAGCTCAACATTCAGAAAACGAAGATAATGGCATCCAGTCCCATCACTTCATGGGAAATAGATAGGGAAACAGTGGAAACAGTGTCAGGCTTTATTTTTTTAGGCTCCAAAATCACTGCAGATGGTGATTGCAGCCATGAAATTAAAAGACGCTTACTCCTTGGAAGAAAAGTTATGACCAACCTAGATAGTATATTCAAAAGCAGAGACATTACTTTGCCAACAAAGGTCAAGGCTATGGTTTTTCCAGTATTCACGTATGGATGTGAGAGTTGGACTGTGAAGAAGGCTGAGCGCCAAAGAATTGCTGCTTTGAACTGTGGTGTTGGAGAAGACTCTTGAGAGTCCCTTGGACTGCAAGGAGATCCAACCAGTCCATTCTGAAGGAGATCAGCCCTGGGATTTCTTTGGAAGGAATGATGCTAAAGCTGAAACTCCAGTACTTTGGTCACCTCATGTGAAGAGTTGACTTATTGGAAAAGACTTTGATGCTGAGAGGGATTGGGGGCAGGAGAAGAAGGGGACGACAGAGGATGAGATAGCTGGATGGCATCACTGACTCGATGGACGTGAGTTTGAGTGAACTCCGGGAGTTGGTGATGGACAGGGAGGCCTGGCGTGCTGCGATTCATGGGGTCGCAAAAAGTCGGACACGACTGAGTGACTGAACTGAACTGAAACGAATTCTGCTTTGCCAACAGCAGGAACTATTTTGGGTAGGAACATAGAATAATGAGGGAAAGTTGGCTTCAGAATTAATAGAGTACTGGAATTGAACCCCTTATCTGTCATTTAGTAGCTCAGAGATATTGAGCAAGATACTGAACCTCTTCAATACTCAGTTTTTTCTCATTTAATATGGAACAATCATACCTACCTTGTTGTGCTTGAAAGATTTAAATGACAATTTAGTTGCGTACACTTAACATAGCACCAGGCTTATAGCAGGTGTTCAGCCAATGTTTATTCTCTCTTTATATCTCAAGTCTTTAGTGCATAGAAAACCTTGTGATGAGGCTGTGATAATTGACATTGCCCCCTCTTGAAATGTGTATCTTTTGAACCATTTCATCCATACAGCCTCTGAAATCAGTACGAGTATATGTGGTAAAACATGTAGTGAATTATTTACAGAGCAAATCAAAGCCTGGTATGTTTAGTATCTCAAATAAGTGTGCTAACAGCAGGAGTGCTGGCACTCTCAATTACAAGACTAAAGTGAGAAAACAATCTGTGCAGATTAAAGTATAAAAATAAAGTTTTAACAATAGTTTATAACAACCCATTTGTCACGTTTTCTCCCAGAGTTATGCAGCTGATCAACCGAGCTGGCAGAACTAATTCCTCTAGGATATTTTAAGTCCCTTAGCTTCGTGGTGATTACTTTATGAATAGATAGACAGCTATGGGTAAGAAATTTTGCTGAAAGGAATAATCTTTCTGAAGAATGTTAAAAAATTTAGAAATAAAAGGGAAAGCGGTTGAGTGTTCTGGTAGGTTGTAATGAAGAGGAATACACTCAAGTGAATGTATGTAAGAGATTTTATTTTCCAGAAATACATGCAATGACAAGAGGAAGCAGATATTAGAGAAATCCAAGATCAGGTCTATAGTATGGCTTGACTTTTGGGACTGGAACCTAACTGAACCCAAATAGTTCTAGTCATCTTAATTAAAGGAGCGTATGGCTGTTCCCTTTATTTCTCCTCCTTAAATGTGGCTCATCTATTATACACCACATTTCTATCCTACAATTGGCTTGGTCTTATCCTGCAATTTGAATATATCTTCCTTATCTTCTATATGATGTGTGTGTAGAAACTGCTTCCTCATAACTGAGGTTTGACTTTGTCTTATTTTTATCACACTGCATGTTTTTATTTTCTTATAGAAAGGATTGTATATACAGCAGTTTATAACTAATGTGCTTAATGCAGTGAGGAAAATCCACCATACTTCTGAGGCATTTTACTTACCATTTCTAACAGCAAGAAGATTTTGATAGAAAGAAGCATTCAAATGAATTGTATAGAAATATAGTTTCTAATTTCAATCACATTTGGAAAGAATCAACTCTGATTAATGTGGAATATTTCCATATATTTACTTAGAGACCTTCAAAGCACTTAATTATTAAATTATTCATATATCATTTTGAACCATTATTTTTTATTTTTAGTTAATTTCCTTTTGAGTCATTAGAGCTCTTTACCCATTATTACTGAATCCATTCAAAGAAGGACTGACTTTCAAAGAAAGACCCTTGGATGCAGAAATAAGAACCATAGTTTACTGAACTGTTGATCTGTTGTTATGCTCAACATAGGTCTTGGTAGAATCTCATAAAAGTCAAAGTACCAAAATTTCAGCAAGTTCAAAATTTTTCTCTATTTTTTTTTATTCAAAAGAGACACACATGAATAAACACACACACACAAAAGCAGATTCACAAATTGAAAGAAAACATGACAAAGAATCAACCACAAGTGTTCTAAATAATGAACTTATTACAATCTTATATATATACTGGTTATATAGATGTATTTATGAGAAAGTTTCTGTAATTTTATTTATCAATAGAAATTTATAAAAAATAACCAAAATACTTTTTTAAAAGGAAAACTTTTAAATATACTTCTGTTTCAAACTTTTAAAAAATATACTTCTGTTTCTAAATTTAATTATCAAATTTTTCAAGATTGCTCTTTTTAGCCTATTTTAATGCTAGTGAGCTTATATATTTGTTTTGAAAAATATACATATGAAAATACATGTACACACACACACACACACACACACACACACATGACTGAAGCAATTGAGCATGCATATAATTATTTCTTTAGACTTTATGAGTTCTTCTTCCAAGTTATGGATTCACAGGAAATGATGCCACAGATGATGATGGTGAGAAAGGGGTATATTTCCCTAAATGACTGTGGCATGAACAATGAAAGAAAATGTATCTTAAAATTCATTAATCAGAAGGAAACAATTACATTGTGAGGCAATCCACTGATCGATTTATTCTTGGGGATGGAGAAGGGAAAAATAATCTATTCCTTATTATTTCCTCTGATTCTGTTCTCTGAATTTCAAAGTATATTTATTTGTGATGAAAAACATCTTGCATAATAAAATGCTAATTCTTCTCAATCTCTCCAGGTAAACAATATTATAATGGTGCAGGTATTTGAAGGTAACGCAAGTGACTTATTTCTTTTTGTCACAAGATCCTTCTATCTCTTCATTAACATAACAGTGATTCAACTGGAGAAACTATGATTCAGGATAACATACTTTTTCTGAAGTGAGAAAACAACATGTTGTCCACTTACAGGCTCATCAGAGAGTTGAAAAGAAGGCTCTGGGCACTTTTTTAAGTCATTAAAGTTTCCACAGATTTTAACTTTTAGTTTATTATAAAATACAGCAAGTAAAAAAAAATGATCTGTTAATATGTAACATATATTTTCTCACATACAACTACTAGATATCTAAACCCACAATACCAGGTAGAATTCTAATTATACGTGAGAAAATGGATTCACAGAGGTTCTATCCATTGCCATAATATTTCAACAGAGCCAGAGATGGAGTTGGAATTTGCATCACTTATCCAACCAGTCCATTCTAGAGGAGATCAGCCCTGGGTGTTCTTTGGAAGGAATGATGCTGAAGCTGAAACTCCAGTACTCAGGCCACCTCAAGCGAAGAGTTGACTCATTGGAAAAGACTCTGATGCTGGGAGGGATTGGGGGAAGGAGGAGACTGGAACAACAGAGGATGAGATGGCTGGATGGCATCACTGACTCGATGGATGTGAGTTTGAGTGAACTCCGGGAGATAGTGATGGACAGGGAGGCCTGGCGTGCTGTGATTCATGGGGTCGCAAAGAGTCGGACACAACTGAGTGACTGAACTGAATTGAACTGAACTGATCTACAAATCACAGGTTGATATTTAATATGTCCTGAAAGAATGAGTACAGTATTGTATGATATCTATGTAGACCACCTGACCTGCCTCTTGAGAAATCTGTATGCAGGTGAGGAAGTAACAGATCTGGACATGGAACAACAGACTGGTTCCAAATAGGAAAAGGAGTACATCAAGGCTGTATATTCTCACCTCGCTTATTTAACTTATATGCAGAGTACATCATGAGAAATGCTGGGCTGGAGGAAGCATAAGCTGGAATCAAGATTGCCAGGAGAAATATCAATAACCTCAAATATGCAGATGACACCACCCTTATGGCGGAAATTGAGGAAAAACTAAAGAGCCTCTTGATGAAAGTGAAAGAGGAGAGTGAAAAAGTTGGCTTAAAGCTTGACATTCAGAAAACTAAGATCATGGCATCTAGTCCCATATTTTCATGGCAAATAGATGGGGAAACAGTGGAAACAGTGGCTGACTTTATTTTGGGGGGCTCCAAAATCACTGCAGATGGTGATTGCAGCCATGAAATTAAAAGACGCTTACTGGTTAGAAGGAAAGTTATGACCAACCTAGACAGCATATTAAAAAGCAGAGACATTACTTTTGCTGACAAAGGTCCATCTAGTCAAAGCTATGGTTTTCCAGTGGTCATGTATGGATGTGAGTTGGACTATAAAGAAAGCTGAAATCCGAAAAATTATGCTTTTGAACTGTGGTGTTGGAGAAGACCCTTGAGAGTCCCTTAGACTGCAAGGAGGTCCAATCAGTCCATCCTAAATGAGATCAGTCCTGGGTGTTCATTGGAAGGACTGATGTTGAAGTTGAAACTCCAATACTTTGACCACTTGATGCGAACAGCTGACTCATTTGAAAAGACCCTGATGCTGGAAAAGATTGAGGGCAGAGGAGAAGGGGACAGCAGAGGATGAGATGGTTCGATGGCATCACTGACTTGATGGACATGGGTTTGGGTAGACTCCGGGAGTTTGTGATGGACAGGGAGGCCTGGTGTGCTGTGGTTCATGGGGTTGCAAAGAGTCAGACTCGACTGAGCAACTGAAGTGACTAATGCAAATCATAAGCAAAATTCTGCCATATTTATAGGCATAATGTGAGGATTCCCAGGTGGCTCAGTGGTAAAGAATCTGCCTGCCAATGCAGAAGACATGAGTCTGATCCCTGGGTCAGAAAGAGCCCCTGGAAGAGGAAATGGCGACCCACCCCACTATTCTTGCCTGGAGAAGCCCATGAACAGCAGAGTCCAGTGGGCTACAGTCGATAGGGTTGCAAAGAGTGACACGACTGAATGACTGAGCATGTACACATATGCATAATGTGATCTATTTAGTCATTTCCTTTCACCCTTCTGTCATCAGGTATATTTCTCATGAAATAAAGGAGAATCCCTAAGACATTTCATGAAGTCATTTCAATGCATTTAAATGTGTAGACTATAAAATATGGAAACTATAGTTCAGAAAGTCATCATGTGGATACTTACCCTGTGTACATCTTCATTGTATTTATTGTGTTTAATCAGCCAATATGTAAGCAAAGAGTATGAATAATAATAACTCCTGGTGCTATCTCTAAGCCTATCAATTGATGTCACTATTTTTCCAAACAAATGCTCAAGCAAATTTATCAAGTCACTGCTGAGTCATCCTAATAGACAAATGATAAAATACAACATTCCTAGATATTGTTTATCATCTAGCTCATACTTCTGTTTGGAATATCTCTTTCACTGGTCCTTCATACTCAGTGCAATAATGTTAAACTTCTGATAAAATTCCAAACTGCAGGAGGAAATGGAAACCCTCTCCAATATCCTTGCCTGGAAAACACCATGGACAGAGGAGCCTGGCAGTCTACAGTCAATGGAATCACAAAGACTCAGATGCAACTTAGTGACTAAATAATAACAACAAAATTCCAAACAGAGTCTCATTTCCATGTCTTTCTTAAAAGGGTATTCCACTTGAGAGTCACTAAACGTCCACCATTGCATCTTCAGCAATCCCACTGTCACAATATAATATCATATATGAAATGAATCGCCAGTCCAGGTCCAATGCATGATACAGGATGCTTGGAGCTTGTGCACTGAGATGACCCAGAGGGATGGTACGGGGAGGGAGGAGGAAGGGGGGTTCAGGATGAGGAACATGTGTATACCTGTGGTGGATTCATGTTGATGTATGGCAAAACCAATACAATATTGTAAAGTAATTAGCCTCCAATTAAAATAAATAAAGCAGTTCTCCAATTTTTCTCAACTTCCTTTTTTCTTTTTTCTTTCTTTTTTAAAATTTAAATTTATTTATTTTAATTGGAGGCTAATTACTTTCTTAGTCAATAGTCTTTCCTTCCTCTCAACTTCCATAGTACTTTATCTTATACATTTCCAATTTAATTTATCCTCTTACTAGGAGATATATAGATACATATGGGCTTCCAAGGTGGCTCAGTGGTAGAGCTCACCTGCCAATGCAGGAGACATGGGTTTGACCCCTGAGTTGGGAAGATCCCTGGAGAGGGAAATGACAACCTATTCCAGTATTCTTACCTGGGAAATCTCATGGAAAGAGGACCCTGGAAGGCGATAGTATATGGGGTCACAAAAGAGTCCAACACGACTTCGCAACTGAACAGTAACAACAATGTGGATATATAGATACAGAATACAGATACAGGGTATTTATATTTATTAGGATTTCATTTGTTATTAAAATGTACAATGTTTTAAAATAGGAAACAATGTGAGTTGTGTATATTGATATACACCACCACCATTCCATTTTCTACTTTGCCTAATCTAGAGCATGATGAAAGTGAAAGTGTTAGTCGCTCAATCGTGTCTGACTCTTTCACCCCATGGACTGTAGCCCCTCCATGCTCTTCTGTCCATGGAGTTCTCCAGGCAAGAATACCAGAGTGGGTAGCCATTTTTTTCTCCAAGGGAACTTCCTGACCCTGGGATCAAACCCAGATCTCCTGCATTGCAGACAAATTATTTTTCACTGAGCCACCAGATAAGTTATGAAATAGAATCTGACATAAAGTCACCACTGGTTATGCTGAGCTCAATGAGTTATCAGTCAGAGCTATTTTTGACTACAACTGAGAAACCCTATTTGAAATAACCTAAACAAAACAGGGAATTCATTTTATTTAACTGGGAGATCAAGTAGCTAAATCCCAAGTAGAACTGACATGCTACCAGTACTCTTTTTTTCATCTTTCCTCTATCTGCACTGGCTTAATTCTATCTAAATTGTCATTGACTTAATTCTCTTCAATGGCAGATTGCCTCCTTCCAACTATGGATGCTCCATTGGCTCTCAGACATGCAGGCTCTTTTTTGCCATGAAGGAGAAAGTAAGATGGGCTCCTAGTCCAGAGTTCAAAAACCTCAGCTGTCCATCAATGAATCAAAGATTGTGCCCAAGGCAGTGTGGTAATCTAATTGGTCAAGCTTGGGTCATATGCCCATGACAAGTTAATAACTACAGCAGATCCTATAGGAAGACAGTGGCTCTCATTTAACTCTCATGGCTAGAGAAGATAGAAGAAGCACTTCCCCCAAAAAAAAGCACTAAAAAATAGTAGCTATTCTTCGAAGACAAGGAACAGTTGTTGAGTATGCTTGGCAAAGATGTTCGAGACAAAAAAGTGAATACCCATTACTTGAACATGAGGTTATCAGACAAACATTTTTAAGTCATTAGCTAAGTCGAATTTTTAAGGTTTGCTGGACATGAGTTCTGTACCCTAGACATGACATTACTCTTAGTGTCAGATGGAAACCTCATTTGATATATTTAGCAACTGCAATTTCCTAGACACTGACCAATAAGAACTGATATCTAGACTATCAGAAAAAAAAAAAAAAAACAGCTCTGTTGTTAGTTCCAGTACGTACGTACGCATTAAATATAATGTTCATTACTGTTATGGCAAGCCATCATTGAATGCAATATGATTATAGACTCTCTGTATGCCATTCTTTCAGGCATTTGTCTGCTACACTCTAATCTCAAAGTGACAAGTAACATGATAAAAGTCAGTATCAAGGTAGCCCAAATTTGAATTTTTTAATGTATATAAAACCATCAAGAGAAACAATTAAAATATGCAGTCTGTAGTCCCATTTACAAAGTTTATATATCACTGGGCTTCACATTAAACACTGTAGCCTGCATGCATGCATGTCTGACCGCTTGTGACCCCGTGGACTATAGCCCTCCAGGCTCCTTTGTCCATGGAACTTTCCAGGGAAGAATACTGGAGTGGGTTGCCATTTCCATCTCCATCTGTAGCCTAAAATTTTAGCGAAGTTTCCAAATTATTGTGAAGTCATTGTATCTTTGTTCTGCCAATGCACTTGGAGAAACACTGCTCTAAATTGCATTCCACTTAGGAAAAGCACCCTAACTCTTTGTAAGTAATTGGAAAATCAACAACCATGAAGACATAGAAGGAGAGTACTGTGCTATCGGCTGGAAGTTTTCTGATTATTAGGAATTAGAGTAATTTGAGGTCATCTTCTAGTGGCATATAATTCCAAAATGGTTCAGCCAACTAAGCCAGAAGAGACAGGTGTGGGGAACAAGATGAAGGCAGAACATAGTGTCTCTTGAGCATATTTAGCTTAATACCAGGAGTTATCAAAAAATAAAAGAGCTACCTTGACTGAAGAGACAAGCCTAATATTTTTATCTTTATGTGTCTTATAAGGCTGTTTCTCTTTCCTTTTGTCATCAAAGCATACTGAAAAAATAAAGAAATTACAAGCTAAGCTGTATATGATGCCATATTAAAAATTGCAGCTGAAATAATCCAAATATCCATGGTAGACAGTTAATGATTGATTAGTACTTGTGATATGCCTGGACTCTTATACTCTGTTAATAAAATTCCTCAACAGAGTGATGTCAAGAAAACGGCTGTAAACTTAAGGGGAGAAAATTCCTATTTTGTCCCATTTCCACCAACAGCTTTCAATAGGACTTTGAGCCAATTACTTGACCCTTTAGACTCAACCCTCTCATCTTTAAAAGAAAGAAGGTAAATTATATAACTTAATGTGAATTTTAGCTCTAACATAATTATCCCACGAAACACAAAGCAAAGCCTAATTCCTGAATGTAATCAAGTCTTTACAGAATAAGACCTACCTAAAGATTCTTCTCATCTACCCTCATATCACCACTATCAGAGTGAAGTTTCAAAGAACTAGTTATTTCTTTCAGTGCAGTTCAAGTTAGGTAATATAATTTGAAGCCTTGCATTTAAACTTTCTATTTTTAATATCCAGTTCAGATGTTAACAAACCCCGTGGGCCATGCAGTGAGGCTGAATAATGTGTTTGGCTGTACAGGAATCATTTAAGGAACACCAGAAGCCTCTACATGGACAAAAATTATTTCTTAAATACTATGAGAAGTCCCTTTCCTTAGAGTCACCCTTAAGAATTAAAGCTATAAAATAATATCTTCTTTGCAACTCACAAACATTATCTGGAAGAGAACTGAGAGAAGACATAGGTCTGGCTCCTGTTAGCCCATAGTGTCAGTAATACCCGTGGTATTATTTAGAGGCAGATCCAAGTCTTGAAGGGTTTGCAATGTTATACAATTATTAGCCATTCTTTAATGAAAAAATGCAAAAGTATTATAAAAATGGATTAAAAGGGAACTTTTAGTTAGGATAGGAAAAAAAATAATCAAAACAAATTACTGAAGTTTGGGGATTCATGTTCTTCTGAGATGTCTTTAAACAATGTGCTACAAATAATTGTACAGAAATATTTGCTAAATTCTGTCTGACTTTCACTGCCTTTCTACAACATTCTATAGTACTCAGCAACTTCCGACACTCACAGTAACCTATGCAAGTAGGACATTAAGTTTAATAGGCATCATGGTAAATCATGTATTGTTAAATCATCTGACTGACAGAGAGGAACAAGAATACTACAGAATCAGTGTTAAGAGGGGATGGGAAAATCACAAGCTGACCTCAGGGACTGCTTCAGGAAGGCAGTCAAAGATAACCACTGAATAGGATGCCTGGGAGTCTTTAAATGGGGACTTCCAAGTATTAGGACATTGAAGATAAACTCCTCATCATTGGATACACTCAGCCGGTTATCACCAGCAGGCCAAATACTGCCATCAGGAAATATATAGGAAAAAAGAAAAATATAAAAATGTAAAAGAAAGGATGTTGAATGTGGGCAGGGCAGAATGATCTAAGAAAAAAGTTTGAAGAGAAAGACATTAATGAGAAAGAGATGGAGAAGATGTTCTTAAACTTCTGTTCTGAGTGATGTTGTAGAACTGACCACTTAGTTTCCTAGCTATATGCCAGGCTTCTGGTGCTCAGGGAACATTAGACTTGGAAGGAATCAGGGGCATTAGCCTGACAGAGCAGCACATTACATTAATGGTAGTTCTCTTCCCTCAGTTTAAAGATTAGAAAAAGAGTGTCACAGAGGCCACTGACATGTCCTCTGAAGGACATGCCAAAGTCTAGTTTTAAACAGTGAAAAATGTTCATGAAAAATCAGTGATATTTTCTCAATGATCACTTTACAAAAAACTACTTAAAAAAAAAAAGCTGAGATAATCTTCACAGTGAACTTAAACACTTTCTATCTAAAGTTGTCCACATTCTTCCTTCAAAGACCATCTCAAATATAAAAATTTAAATAATAATAATAATGAATATAAAGTTTATATAAAATATAAAGTTTTTTTTTTTTTTTTTTTGCCAAAGGTGGCCATTTCTCCCTTTGCATGTCCAGTGCATTTTGCCTTCATATCTTATGGTATTATTTCTTCCTCTGTCTGAGTTTCTTTCTCTTCTCTCTTTGCTCATCCCCCACACACCAAGGAATTACACATAGAACTATACACATACACGGATCTGTATGTACACATATGCCTTTGAAGAGAGACATGCTGAAATACGCACACAAACATTCCTTAGAGAAGCATCTGTGCTCAATCACAATTGTGTCCTCAGTGGGATTGCTAAAAACTATTTTGGGGAGGAAATTAGCTCCAAGATTAACAGAAAGCATAATCACTGGAGTCATCACTAGTGTATTTTTTTAAAATTGAAGTGTAGTTGATTTGCAATACTGTGCTGATTTCTGCTGTACAGCAAAGTGGCTCTTATAGTATATTGTTCTCTGATATGTGAAAACCCTCTCCAAGCTCACGGCTTTAATTGTCACCTGTGAGTGATGACATTAAGTGCGTATCACCTGCCCAAACTTACCACCAACTTCATCCTCTTACTGCATTCTGAATATTATATAGGCATCAAAGATATACTCCTGAAATGAAAGTCAGCTGTCCCACCATAGCTGTGTCCTTTTTTCTTTTACTTACATCACTCAACCTCCTTCCCAAGCTGGAAATCTTATTGTTATTATTGATGAGGCCCACAACCTTTTCACCAGCACCCCTATTGTGTGCCAAGTTCAAGTCATTTTTTAAAATTTTCTCATTCTAATGCCTCCTCTTTTTTCACTATATAACTCAAGTCCAGGTTTTCATTACTTCTAACTTGTATTATTGAAGCAAAATAATTGATCTACTGTCCTCTGCTTCAATTCCAGTATATATATATATATATATATATATATATATATATATATATATCTGCAAATTGCCAGTCTCCTATTTGAAACTCCAATGACTCCAAATTACTTACAGATTAAAGTTTGAATGCCTTACTCTGATAATCAAGGTCCTCTAGTTTTTTACTCCATTTATATTTCTAAATTTGCCTAGTATGACTTCCCTTCACAAATCAAGAGGCCAGAGAAACTGATATTCCTATTCCTGGTGGTTTCTGATCTCTTTGTCATTGTTCCTCCAGTTCCATTTACTTGCTTCTGTCTTTCTCTCACTTACACAAATGCTAACTATTCATATAATTCCCTCAAATGTACATAATACTTTCAGGATGCCTCATTCAGGGCACTTATTACCTTCTGGGCTTCCCTGGTGCCTCAGATATAAAGAATCTGCCTGGAATGCAGGAGGACCCAGGTTTGATCCCTGGGTTGGAAAGATCCCCTGGAGAAGGGAATTGCTCCCCACTCCAATATTCTTGCCTGGAGAATTCTATGGACAGAGGAGCCTGGCAGGCTACAGTCTACCGGGTCACAAAGAAACACCAACTGAGTGGCTAACACTTTAACATCACTTTCTATCTTACTTTACAATAAACTCTTCTCTCCGGTGCTTGTGGTCCTTAGTATGTCCGACTCTGCGACCTCATGGACAGAGGACCTCACTGTAGCTCGCCAGGCCCTTCTGTCCATGGAATTTTCTAGGCAAGAATAGTGGAATGGGTACAATTTCCCTCTCCAGGAGATCTTCCCGACATATCGACTGAACCTGCATCTCCTGCATTGGCAGGCAGATTCTTTACACGGCACCACCAGAGCAGCCCCTTTCTTCTCCTACCCTTGAGTAAATACTGTTTCTTTTTTTAAGAATACACTTACTTTTAAAGAATACACTTGAATGCTTGAGAGCACAACCCATGGATAATTCATCTTTGTATCCCAGAATGCTTAACAGAATGTATAGATTATGCTGCTGCTGCTGCTAAGTGGCTTCAGTCATGTCCGACTCTGTAAGACCGCATAGATGGCAGCCCACCAGTCTCCAACCTCCATGGGATTTTCCAGGCAAGAGTACTGGAGTGGGTTGCCATTGCCTTCTCCATATGCACACTATAGATATTCAATAAATATTCAATAAATATATGTTGACTTAACAGCATTTATTTATCTGACAATGACAAACTTCTGAGGCCTTTACTTATTAAAAAAAAAAAAACAAAACACCATTATTTACCATGGGATTTGTTCATAGTTACTTATTTCCTCTGAAATATAATCAGTAGCTAAACTACCAGTTGATTGGCACTTTCAATAATTATTATTTTAAAGGGCATTGAATATACATGCAATCCAGTCCTTAAAGATAGCTTAGAATTTCATCATAATTTAAGTCTGTGTGCACGTCTTATTTCAATGCATCAAGAATTTAGCTGTCTTCAGACAGATATGGACAACACAGTGCTTTTCAATGTAACATCTCCAGAATTGGAAATAAATTGTGACATTCATTTAATGTTTAAAGACTATTCTTTGTTTCCCAGGTGTGATGGGAGAATATGAGCCGAAAATTGAGGTCCATTTCCCTTTCACAGTTACAGCTGCTAAGGGAACAACTGTTAAGATGGAGTGCTTTGCACTTGGCAAGTAAGTACACATACTTCTATAATTAGACACAACTGTTTATTAAAATGGGACATGTCTTATTTTTATATCACTTGCTTTGCTAGGTTTTATTTTCCTTGAATTAAACCTTGAAGCTCCTTGGTGGCTATTCATTTTTTTAAAGAAAGGCAAGTGGGAATTGACGAAGTAACCAATTATAATTATCTCTTTGGTCATTTCTCTGAGCAATAATGTATCTAATTTTGCTATTTTAACATAAAGGAAATGTAATAAAAGGAGAGCTTCACATGTCTTTGCTTATTTGTCTTAAAATTTCAGTATCATTCTTAAATTTTATGCAGCAATGATGTAAATAAAAAAGGGATGAGGTCCTATCTTCTCCCTATGTAAAAGATATAGATTCTGACAAGAAATAATAAGACAAGAGTATAAAAATCATAAAGATAATAATCACATTGGTCTAACAGATTACTTTAATCTCTTCTGGAATAATGATAACAATAGCACCAGCTGTCAATATGTACAACATGCAATTATTCCCCAAATCAAGAAGATGATTTATACCACACTCTAATGCCTGCTATGCTTAATGATTCTTTTTTGGAGATTTTAAATCGCACAATGTATAATCACTTGTCAATGATGTTTACAATAAAAATATCGGGCATAAAAACAGGAGTGAGATTTTGATTATATTTGATTAGAGTATTATGATTTATTTTAAATAGAGTTTGGCTGTTTTATTTTTTTACAGTGATAAGACCTCAGAGTCCTTTTTAGACTCTATAATTATAATTTGCATAATACATCTCTATCAGAGTTACTAATCATTCAACTACAGTCATGGTGAGCAAACTCCCACAGCATAAATATAACATACTTGGAAATAAAACATGCTCTATAAATATATTTGTAGTGGGCTTAATCTGTGGGTGTGAAAATCTTAGTAAATATGAAAAATTCTGCCAATAAAAGGTGTTTTAGAGCATAACAAGAGTAATCGCTGTGTTTTCTAATATTAAAACTATTTGAAATAACATGCAATTCTGTTTAAATCTAAATAGGAGTCAGATCATAGTCGATTGCTTGGGGCTGGTGCACTGGGATGACCCAGAGGGATGGTATGGAAAGGGAGGAGGGAGGGAGGGAGGTTCAGGATGGGGAACACGTGTATACCTGTGGTGGATTCATGTTGATGTATGGCAAAACCAATACAATATTGTAAATTAATTAACCTCCAATTAAAATAAATAAAATTATATTAAAACAAACAAACAAACAAAAATAGATTGTTGTTTGGTCCATCATGAGTGTTGAGCAGTCCAACAAAAGATGCCTGTAAGAAGTATATTTCAATAACTTAAAATTCATCCAGGAGTTACTTGGCAACTATCTGAGGAAGATTTCCAAACCCATATATATTAATAATTACATACTACCTTAAAAGTCATGTTTTTTTATCATTTTCAAAGTTGTGGTGTCAGGTATGCTTGAAAATGCCCCAAGTGAACTGCTCAATTCTGATAAATACAAAAATAATTATATTGGCTTGATGTCAAAGGTTTTAGTATATCCTACAGTTAAATAATTTTTAAATGTCAGAATTTGCACTAAAGCCACAAACGAAAGGAGGTCATACTGTAAAACAAATTAGAGAACTAGATTTATAGGGAAAAAGCAATATGGGATATTTCCCCAGGCAGGGTTATTTAATAAATTTGATATGTTTGCTTTCAGAAGTCTTGAAATATGCTTAGTAAATAGATCCGTAAAGTCCATTTCATTCTAGGCTGGATCTAACTGCCAAATTAAGTTCTTTTAATACTATATTTTCTTCAGCTTCTCTGCTCCTTCTTTGTTACTCTCTCTTTCCCCATGAAAATAAATAAATATGTAGAAAGGTGAACAAAGCACACAGACTGTCTAGAAGTTCTCTGCTGCCAATTCTTTATGTGAAGTGTCACAGTTATGGGAAAAAGAAAAAGAACATGCTATGAAGAGATTTATCCGTACCCAAAGGCTGCAAGGAGATTCAACCAGTCCATTCTGAAGGAGATCAACCCTGGGATTTGTTTGGAAGGAATGATGCTAAAGCTGAAACTCCAGTACTTTGGCCACCTCATGCGAAGAGTTGACTCATTGGAAAAGACCCTGATGCTGGGAGGGATTGGGGGCAGGAAGAGAAGGGGACGACAGAGGATGAGATGGCTGGATGGCATCACGGACTCGATGGACGTGAATTTGAGTGAACTCCGGGAGCTGGTGATGGACAGGGAGGCCTGGCGTGCTGCGATTCATGGGGTCGCAAAGAGTCGGACACGACTGAGTGACTGAACTGAACTGAACTGAAAGACTAATTTACCACTCTGTTAAAAGTAAATAAGATTAAAGAAATAATATCTTTACATATGTTAATTTCTGTAGGACACATTATCATGTGGAATAGATCATCATTGCATCTCAACATGATCAGAGCAATTCGAATTAATACCTGAGAATCTGCTTTATTCCTACAGCTCACCTGAGCTACATCCCACTTTAATAAGTACAAGAATCCCTGGTATACCTTTGTCTGTCCAAAATCTTCAGTACCTGTCACTAGATATCGATCAGCACCTTGCCACTCAAGCTGATTTGCCCCCTCAGTCTGTCTACATAGAGTAGTTTAACCAAATGTTCCCCATAGACTATTATAACCAAATTCTGGCATGGAGCATACTAAGTTCTATTCTATCTCATGGGCTTTGCCCTTGTTTCCTCTAGGCCCCCACTTATTCTCTGACCGCAACTTAAACATCATCCTCTAGAGTTCATCTACAATACTTGAAGTATATAAAACATACCCATTACTCTGTATCTAAATCTTGTATTTTTCTTCATCCACCTTAGCACAGTTTTAAAGTATTCACATATGTGTTTCACTACTTAAAAAAAAAAAAAATCACTCTATCAGTCAGGAATCCAACTGGAAAGACTCAGATAGCTCAAATGAATTTAGGCATAAATTGAAGATCCAAGAGAACTAAGAAAGAAACTGAAGTATCTGCAGACTAGTGATAGCAAGAAGGTATTCTCATCCTGAAGCCAAAATGAGCAAAGGTGGAAGATAGTGTCACCAGAAGCACAGAGACCTGAAGATAAGGTGTTGTTTGGGGGCCACTCTACTGCAGCTATAGCTGTGCAGAGATGCATTAGATGAACACAGCTGAGGAAAGGAGCAGGAAATTCATATCCTGACTTTTTCTTTGTGTATTCTGATCTTCTTCTGAGTTCATGACCAAAAGGCAACTAGAAGCCAGCCTGCAAGCCCAGAGAATGCAGTTGGCAATACAAAAGGAAGGCAGAGATTCTGAGAGAAGATGAGGGTGACCGGCAAGGGAGACAAACAGAATAACCAGCAAGTACCCATCATTAAATTCTAAGCCTCGTGAGGGCAGGGATCCTGATTGCGTTCTTCACTTGTGTATTTCCAATGCCTACCACAGTGCCTGGCACAGAATACTCAAGAAACAATTTTTGAAGGAATAGATGAACTCTGAAAGCTATGTGCCTACTTAATCCAGTCTACTTTTTATTAACAGATAATAAATAATAGACTTTATTTTCTAAACATGTCAAAATACACTTCAACCACTGTTCACAAAGAAAAATGCTATGTTCTTACTCTTTTTGAAAAGTACATTTACCTCTGTACATAATTTGTCCCTAAATACATTCAATTCTTGCAACTTAGAGCATGTAAATTAATGCAGCTATAGTTGCACATGGAAATTTACATCACCATACGTAAAGTAGATAGCCAACAGGAATTTGCTGCATTTCTCAGGAAACTCAAACAAGGGTTCTGTTTCAACCTAGGAGGGTGGGGTGGGGAGGAAGATGGGAGGGAAGTTCAAAAGGGAGGGGATATATATGTATACCCATGGCTGATTCATGTTGAGGTTTGACAGAAACAGCAAAATTTTGTAAAGCAATTATACTTCAATTTAAAAATAAATAAATAAATAAATAAAGATAATTTAAAGATATATAAACTAATAACATTTTCTGTGTTCTTGAAAGAAAATAGCAGAAAGGCAAATTATTTTAGATTACCAAAGTTTACTGTATCTTAGTGTCACACAAATTCACCAACCTGACTAATTTGAAGTTAAATAAAAAGTCAGTTGGGATTGCAATATACTCACTACTATATATAAAATGGATAACTAATAAAGACCTACTACATAGCAATGGGAACTCTACTCAATACTCTGTGGTGACCTTTATGGAAATTAATCTAAAAAAGAGTGGATATATGTATATGTATAACTGATTCACTTTGTTGTACACCAGAAACTAACACAACATTGTAAAGCTGTGTTATACTATACTCCAATAATGTGTGTATATATATATATATATATAAATAATATACTCCTATATATATACTGTGCTCCTATATATATATGTATATTTTATATATATATACTATACTCCTATAATATGTTAAACTATACTCCAATAAAAATCTGAAAAATAAAAAGAAATGCCATATGATCTTACTTACAATGTGGAATGTAAAGCATGACACAAATGAGCTTATTTATGAAAAAGAAACAGACTCACAGACAGTGAGGACAGACTGGTAGTGGCCAAGGGGGAGGGGGAGGACAGAGGATGGGGTGGGAGTTTGGAGGAATCAGATGCAAGCTGTTTGGTACAGAATGGATAATCGATAAGATACTACTATATAGCACAGGGAACTACATCCAATGTCCTATGATTAAATCATAGGACATTTTAATGTGTACCTATATATATGTGTGTGTATATCACTGAATCACTTTGCTGTACAGTAGAAATTGACACAAGCTTGTAAATCAACTATACATTAATTAAAAATGCTCACTTTATGGAAAAGAAACATATTTTATAAAAATAAAAACACCCCTTAATAAATTTGTAAAAGTCAATAGTAAAGTTGTAAGCTGTAAGTTTGCTTCTAAAGAAATCTCTACTTAAATCTGAATTTTTAGAAAATCATATGGTTTTTCCATAAGATACTGCAAAAAAATACAACAGGAGAGTGCTATTTATACCTACTTGAAAATCTCTCTGCAAATAGAATTATACAACACTGAGTACAGAGAGAATACATGAAGTGACTGTCACATGATATGTTTAGTATTGTTCAGTTCAGCAAAAGTATGATTTCCCCAGGGGGGCGAGAAATGGGAGATGCTTAAAGAGGATCCACTGGGAAACAAAGGTGTGCAAGGCTTGGGAAATACAGCAAAGTGTAAAAATGGGGAGGCGGATAAATCACTTTGGAGAGAAAAGGCTGTTTTAGACATATGGCAGATTATTATCAAGAGATCACCACAAGCTGTTCTCCAGTTTCACCAAAGTGGGGAGAGGGAGAAATTCCAACACTGTGGGACAAAACCAGCGGAGTTAGAATGGGTATAATGTAGAAGTGCTTTAAAAAGTTATTAAAAGAAAAATGGGCTATCAGTGAGGCAGTAGAAGCTTAGAAGCTTCTCCCCCCACACTGCAGCAATAACAAAATAAGATCTGTTTGCCTTCTAATAATTTAGGTGGAATGTTTTCTGAAAGGAGAGAAATGGTACCAGTCAGTGTTGGAAACGAACATTTTAATTGTTCTCTCTTGCCTGCCACTCATCTGCCCACTCAGACTGAATTATTAACAGTAGAAGGTTAGAGTCAGCCAGACTTAATTGGCTGCCTTTTGGCAACCACATTATTATACAAGATTTTAAAGTGGTTGGTGGCATGTGTGGGAAATAGAAATGAAGGGTGTTGCCTTTTCTTACTCAGCATTAAGCTTCGTGACTTTAGTTTGGAAAGAAGCAGTGCCTTTGATATTTCCCAGGTTGGCTTTTAAATACTGGACGCAGTACTCTTGAAGGGAAATGAGAGATAGAAGGTTAAAGGACAGTGCAAGTAAGGACTCTCTTAGGACCCTAATAAATATTTCATTTCAACGTTATCTCTAAATGTGGTGTGCCTAGAGATTATCATACTAAGTAAGTCAGACAGAGAAAGAAAAATACCATATGATGACACTTACATGTGAAATCTAAAAAAATGATACAAATAAATTTATTTACCAAACAGAAACAGACTCACAGACTTAGAAAACAAATTTATGATTACCAGAGGGGAAAGGCTGCAGGAGGAGAGGGATAAATTAAGAGTTTCAGATTAACATATATACACTACATGCATGCGTGCTAAGATGTTCATTCATGTACGACCCTTTGAGACGCTATGGACTGTAGCCTGCCAGGCTCCTCTGTCCATGGGATTCTCCAAGTAAGAATACTGGAGTGGGTTGCCATGCCCTCCTCCAGGGGATCTTCCTGACCCAGGGATCAAACCCAAATCTCTATGTTTACCTGCATTGACAGGTGGGTTCTTTAAAGCTAGTAAAGCCCCTACCGCTGGGAAGCCCCAACATATACATCCTGCTATATATAAAATAAATAGCAAGTATCTACCGGGGGTAGACTCTACTCAATAGCAGAGGCAACTCTACTCAATATTCTGTAATAACATATATGGGAAAAAAATCTGAGAAAGAATAGATATATGTATATGTATTAGGGCTTCCCAGGTGGTGCTAGAAGTAAAGAACCCGCCTGCCAATGCAGCAGACATCAGAGACTCTGGTTCAATCCCTGGGTGGGGAAGATCCCCTGAAGGAGGGCATAGCAACCCACTCTAGTATTCTTGCCTGGAGAATCCTATGGACAGAGGAGCCTGGTTGACTACAGTCTGTAACAGGGTCACAAACAGTTGGACGTGACTGAAATGATTGGACATGCATGCATGTATATGCATTACTGAATTACTTTGCTGTACACCCAAAACTAACACATCATGAATCAACTGAACTCTAATATAAAGTAAGAATTTTTAAAAAGAAATGCACTAGAAAAGGGATAAAAAGAAAGCTGGTGCTATTTTCAAGTGATTGTGCTCAGTGTGTAAGTCTGATCCGTATAAGTTGTTAACAAGGTCATGTAGAGCAAAATGAGAACTTGGAAGTATGAAGAGTTATTAAGTACAAGAAGTAGCTACCATCTCTCTGGCTGCAGAAGAGTTGCAGTTACTAAAATTTAAGAAGTTTGGAGGTACCTGAAACTACAAGTGTTGGAAAAACACAAACTAGATTCCTTTGCTGCTTAGGGAAGAATGCCTCACTGAGGTGCCATTCACAGGAATCTCAAGCAGAGAGGGAGCAATATAGAGCACATCCCTTCTCCCTCCTCTAGTCTTGCAGCCTCTTTCTACAGCCTTCTCTTTGCAGTGCAGAAATGTGGTTTCTAGTGTCCTGGCCCTTATATCACAAAGCAGAGTGAGGAAGAAGCTACAGATGGTAATTTAACAGCTAGCACAAGTTCCACTTTACATTTTCAAGCTCATCTTTTAATCAGCCATGAACAACCCCTTCCTGGACCTCATCCCCACACACATCCCTCTTCTGTGATCCTGCAGCTCAGACCCCTCAGTCTAAAATATCTTGCTCTCACAATCCCTGTTCAGTTTTCAATGTTTAAGCCAAATGCCACTTCTCCATTAATTTCTACCTGTTTTACTTGAGATTTAATACATATCCTTTGGAGCCATATGAACAACCATCTCTCACTGTTTAGCCTGCTCCATTGAATTATATGTGTGTATCTGCCTACTGTGCTAAAGTTTTGCATCCCTAGAGTATTCTGTGCAGCAAGTATTGAATATGTTTACTGAATGGAATCCAAATATGAGAATGTGGTCAGTCATCTGTAACAGGAGGTATATGATTGCCTTGGTTTGGTCAGACAGATATCTCCAGATGCCTTTCACGTGTTTTGGCCCTGAAAATTCAGACCACATTATATTAGTTACAGTTTTTTGTCAGGTTTCATTTCACCATATGACCTTTTGCAGACCCCAGAAAGATCACTAGATAATGTCACACAGCCACCAACAACGAAAAACTAAAATTTGGCCACTAATGCTTAAGTGACCCTTTATACAAGGGCAAACTTGGGGTTATTCTGTAATAAAGAAGCCATATGCTTTAAAGCAACATTGGTTTATCTACTATGACAATCCTGCAAGCTAATAGCACTACAGGCAGATTTTTTTTTCTTTACTTTACATGTTCCTTATCTTGCTTTCACAGCCATTTACACACAAGTGGATCAGCTGTGCTCAAAAGGAGTTGAATCAGTTACTGTAATAATTATGTGAATGACCTTTCCAGACTCATCTGAACTCTGGTGGTGAGGTGGAAGGGAAGAATACATTCAATTTCCTGCCCCTTTTAGTTCCTGCTCATCTCTCTTTCACATAGCATTTACAAATCATCTTTTGTTACACTCCATCAAATGCCTATTAGGAAACCAGGACATTAAGTAATTTTTTCCCATTTTATACTTTTATTGCAAATAAGAAAGCACCAGTTATCAATTCACAAAGTAATTTTTGTGGTAGTTTGTGCTCCCTTTTCCTCAGTCTTTAACCAGTCTTTAACCATCTCAAATGGCTCCTCTTCCATCGCATTGTAACTGTGAGAATGACGGATATTCCTCTGAGACTCCCCACAGTCTGCAACCGGTGAACGTTTGTCAAAGAGCCTGCTCTTTAGTTACAGATTGATGACTTATTAATACTGTTTATTTGAAACTGCCAGTCACTAACGACTGTAGAAATTAAAAAATAAATTGGACTTGTGTGGTATTTGTCTATCAAATCAAACTCAAATTACTTAATCATTTGATTGACAAAGGATCTGGGGATAGGAGTTAGTTACTGAGTCTAGGAATCAATAAATGTTTAGATATCATAGAGAAATGGTACATATGGATTCAAGAAAATTGCACTTATGAGCTGTTGATTGCTTCAGTATTGTTGAAGCTAAGAATACATCCTCATTTCAGATGGTACATAAAGGAAATGGGTGCTGAAACCTTAAAGATTGCATAGCCTATTATCAGTTTGTAGACAGAAAAAAGAGACCCGGCAGGGAAAGATTAGACCAAGACACTTGGGCAAGCTGGCCAGACTAATCATATGATGCTTCATCATTTGGTATTCTTTATTTTTCAACATTCTTCCTTCCACAGTGCCAACTATGAGAGTGCTTTATTTACTTATTTACTTTTGCTCTCGGAGGTGTCATCTATTTCTAGGGACACAGGACCAATTTATTATTCACATTTGGAGTCACAGTTAACTAGCATCATATTTCTAATTCTTCCAGAGCTGGCTTAGGACTGCTTAAACTGCCTCACCAGAAAAACCACATACCTGCAAAAGGTCACACAGCTAATGTGCTGTAGAAGCAGACCAGGTCTTCTTATTCTAAAACTAATGCTCTTCCCAACTTATTGTAACACTTTTCAGTTGCTAAGAGTAATTTCCATTTTTATCAAAGCAACTATTTCTCTGGATGCATTAAGTTTCCCAGTGATTAGAAATATTAGTACAGAGGACAAGTCACCAAAAGCATAAAGCAAGAGATAATATAAAAATTACTGAGCTTTATACTTGGATTCTTTTAGACACATCCAAGAACCTTACTTTGGGTGAATCTCCCTGTAGTTTCATCGAATAACCTTTTCCACCAGAAGTTGATTGAGGGATATTCAGTTCAGTTCATTTCAGTCACTCAGTCGTGTCCGACTCTGTGACCAGGCCTCCCTGTCTGTCACCAACTCCTGGAGTTCACTCAAACTCATGTCCATCGAGTCAGTGATGCCATCCAGCCATCTCATCCTCTGTCATCCTCTTCTCCTCCTGCCCCAGTCCCTCCCAGCATCAGAGTCTCTTCCAATGAGTCAACTCTTCACATGAGGTGGCTAAAGTATTGGAGTTTCAGCTTTAGCATCATTCCTTCCAAAGAAATCCCAGGGCTGATCTCCTTATAATGGACTGGTTGGATCTCCTTGCAGTTCAAGGGATTCTCAAGGGTCGTCTCCAACACCACAGTTCAAAAACATTGATTCTTTGGCACTCAGCTTTCTTCACAATCCAACTCTCACATCCATACACGACCACCGGAAAAACCATAGCCTTGACTAGACGCACCTTTGTTGGCAAAGTAATGTTTGCTTTTGAATATGCTATCTAAGTTGGTCATAAATTTCCTTCCAAGGAGTAAGCATCTTTTTTGTTGTTGTTTTTTTAGTTACCTTTTTTAAAAAAAAAATAATTTATTTATTTTACTTTACAATATTGTATTCATTTTGCCATACTTCAACATGAATCTGCCACAGGTGTACACGTGTTCTCAATCCTGATCACCCCCTCCCTCCTCCCTCCTCACACCATCCCTCTGGGTCATCCCAGTGTACCAGCCCGAAGCATCCTGTATCCTGCATCGAACCTAGACTGGCGGTTTGCTTCTTATATGATATTATACATGTTTCAACGCCATTCTCCCAAATGGCTACAGTCACCATCTGCAGTGAGTTTGGAGCCCCCAAAATTAAAGTCTGACACTGTTTCCCCATCTGTTTGCCACGAAGTGATGGGACCAGATGCCATCATCTTAGTTTTCTGAATGTTGAACTTTAAGCCAACTTTTTCACTCTCCTCTCACTTTCATCAAGAGGCTTTTTATTTTTACTTTAATATAAATTTATTTTAATTGGAGGTTAATTACTTTATAATACTTTATTGGTTTTGCCATACATCAACATGAATCCACCACAGGTATACACGTGTTCCCGATCCTGAACCCCCCTCCCTCCTCCCTCCCTGTACCATCCCTCTGGGTCATCTCAGTGCACCAGCCCCAAGCATCCAGTATCATGCATCGAACGTGGACTGGCAATTCATTTCATATATGATATTATACATGTTTCAATGTCATTCTCCCTTTCTGCCGTAAGGGTGATGTCATCTGCATATCTGAGGCTATTGATATTTCTCCCGGCAATCTTGATTCCAGCTTGTGCTTCCTCCAGCCCAGCGTTTCTCATGACGTACTCTGCATGTAAGTTAAATAAGCAGGGTGACAATATACAGCCTTGACATACTCCTTTTCCTATTTGGAACCAGTCTGTTGTTCCATGTCCAGTTCTAACTGTTGCATCCTGACCTGCATATAGGTTTCTCAAGAGGCAGGTCAGGTGGTCTGGTATTCCCATCTCTTTCAGAATTTTCCACAGTTTATTGTGATCCACACAGTCAAAGACTTTGGCATAGTCAATAAAGCAGAAATAGATGTTTTTCTGGAACTCTCTTGCTTTTTCCATGAGGGATATTAAGTTTTTATAACATAAAGGTTTTTAGCATTATGGCAAGCCACTCCAGTACTCTTGCCTGGAGAATCCCATGGATGGAGGAGCCTGCTAGGCTGCAGTCCATGGGTTCGCGAAGAGTCGGACACGACACTTTTCACTTTCATGCATTAGAGAAGGAAATGGCAGCCCACTCTGATGTTACTGCCTGGAGAATCCCAGGGCCGGGGGAGCCTGGTGGGCTGCCATCTATGGGGCAGCACAGAGTTGGACATGACTGAAGCAACTTAGCAGCAGCAGCAGCAACCTCATGACTACATTTCCAAAAACAGAGTCTTTCTTTTAATGATTGCATATTTAAGTTTGTGGTTTCCTTTGGGCTTTTAGGGAAACCCTTCAGCCTTAATGACTATAAATTTAGAAGTCATATTCCAGGGTCTGGTAACATAAAATCTTTATGATTATCTAACCCCATCAATTCTAGTGTAAGTCTTCTTTTCAATTTAGGATTTAGCCTGAGATTCAGAGGATGCAGCATATCTGAATGTCTTTGGACTTTTTGCCAGATACTTGATGGAGGAGAAAATTTTCCTTTATATTAATATCTCTGATGTCAGTGACACACACATAGCACACTGAAGACCACATACAAAGTTTATTTGTTCACTCATTTAAAAAAATGTCTTTATCTATTTATGGCTGTGCTGGGTCTTCTTTGCTGTGCAGGCGTTTCTCTAGTTGCAACAAGTCAGAGCTAGTCTCTAGTTGCGGTTCACGGGCTTTTCACTGCGGTGCTTCTCTTGTTGTGGAGCTCTAGGATGCAAGGGCTTCATTAGTTGTAGCCCATGGGCTCAGTAGTTGCAGCCCCCAGGCTCTAGAGCACCAGCTCAATAGTCATGGTGCACAGGCTTAGTTGCTCCACAGCATCTGGGATCTTTCTGAACCAGGAATAGAACCTGAGTCTTCTGCACTGACAGGCAGATTCTTTCCAGTTCAGCCACCAGGGAAGCCCCTTTTTGCTCACTCTTAAATTTGAGCTCTTACCAATTGAGCAACCAGAGACATAATTCCATCTCTGTCTTTGGAATTTTAGTGAATTTTAAAACTTGGAAACAGATGCTCTTCAGATGAGGTAGGGAAGGTGAATCACATGGAAAAGGCTGTTACTTAAATTGTAGTTTTCAAAACTATCTCCTACGCCTTTATCATACAGGCAACATTAACTAAGTTTTTATTTATCTTTGCAATAATATTTATTGGAAAAGATTACCTTGAAGTTAAAGCATTACAACTTCATATTCTTCACTTCTATGTTGCAAATATAATAGTGCTGTAAAATATGCAATTAAATGAAATGTATCTGCATGCACAATGTATAATTAAACTGCTTCTGAATTATAGCTCATGCCTTTTTGCCTTAAGTAACTTTTGTTTCTCCGTTATATGTAAGCATTTTCCATTTCAGATGACAATAGAAAGTGTGTCTCTTTTGATTTGGTACTATTTGCATTCATCGTCCCTGTCTGTGTCCTTGATCTTCAGTGATAGAGTCACATGCACATTGTAGGATATGATGCAATGAAGCAGTTTGAGTTGCCTGTACAAATGAAACATTTAAATGTGGGTATGGATGTATGTGTATGTGAATAAATATTTAAATCAGCAGAAAGAGTATCTCAAGATAGAAAATGTTAAGACAGCTAAACCTCTGTCGTCATGTTTTTTTTTTCTTTATTATTATTATTATTTTTTTTTGTAATGCAATATAGCAACACCTGCCTTCTGTTCCTGTCACTGTTGTTGTTTGTAACTATGTGGTACAGAATAGTTTTCATGTCAGATCTTTGTAATAATATGTTTTAGTTTGGAGGATAAATTTAACTGATAGCCAGTAGACACAAAATGTGATATTCAGTGGGGACATATGTCAGCTGCTGTTTCATAGTAGAAAAGCAAGTGATAAGTACTTTTGGTCACCTCTAGCCCCTACTTTTCTTTTGAGGATCGAATCAATCTGGTTGCAACTTTTAGAATGTCTTATTTATGGCCTTTTTCTCAAAAGAAGGTCCATTATGAAATCAGGTCACTTGTTTTATACATCCCTACAGAGAAATGTAGCTTCCTCAACATGTCTGATAGAAGAACATGCATCAGGGTTTCCTACACAGAAATAAAGGGGAAGAAATCTTCCTCCTCCACCTTCATATAATACTATTATATTTAGCCACACTCCATTAAAAGAAAGCATAAGTATAATACACTCAAAAGCATATATTGAAAAAAAATGCTTACATATATGAAGCCTAGATATATTTTACAACTGATGGTATGTTATAGTTTAATTGGCAGTATTTTCTTTCTTAATTATTCTTAAGGATGTGTCATGTTCACAAGTGCCTTGGATATAATGAATTAGAGTAATTAAGGCTAAAGTGGTATGTCTAATCTTAGTGACAAAGTCAGAACCTGAGTGATAACATAGTCTTCTTCCATTTATATTCAATTCAATTTTAAAAATCTGAGTTAATAAGCAAAATATCTGCCCTGTTGCACTGGAAACTACTAGGAAAATGGTTGTCAAGTGAATATTTTTGTTTTATTAAGTCAACAATAGTTATTCTAGCACTAACGATCTCAGTTACTTCCAATCGTGTCATCTGTGAGGGTCCAAACACAAGCACCTTTAAAGAGGGGGTTGAATACAAAGGAAGCTAGTCCAGGAGAATCCCTCCTCTGCCTGCTTCATCATTTCTTAACTCTCTGGTTGTTACTGAGTCTGTGTCATAAATAACATAAAGTAAAAGAAACATAAAGAGTGATAGTTAAAGAGATATATATATGATAGTTACCCCATTAGGTTCCTGTTTTGTTTTCACTTTTGGATTAAAGGAGTAAACTAGAAAGGATAAATATTCTTTTTTTAATTATTATTATTGCTTTTTACTTTACAATATTGTATCAGTTTTGCCACACATCAACATGAATCCACCACGGGTGTACAGGTATAGAAAGGATAAATATTCTAATACATTTTCAGTGACTTAAATGTGTAGAAAAAAATCTATTAATTCAAGTGTTCATTTAGATAAACTAAATGTACTGATGAAAGATTTCTTCAAACTGCTTCTTAAAAGTTTTACTGAGGGAGCATTGACATGCAATAAATGTCTAAGATATGCAATGTGAAACATTTTAACACATGTATACACCCGTGAATGTCACATGCCTCTTCAGTACCCATAAACATCCGCATGTAAATGTGTAATCTTTCCCTTCTTTCCATCCATTCATTCCCACCCCCAGAAAGCCACTGATCTGATTTCTCTTCTGTCACTATAGACTAATATGCATTTTTCTAGAGTCTAATAGAACCAGAATTATGCACTATGCAGTTTTCTTTGTCAGTCTTTTTTTCACTCAGTATACAGGCACACCTTGCTTTACAGTACTTCACTTTACTATGTTTCACAGATAGCGTGGATTTTGCAAGTTGAATAAATCTATTGGTGCCATTTTTCCAACATTTACTCACTTTGTATCTCTGTATCACATTTTGGTTATTCTCACAATATTTCAAAGTTTTATTATTTATTATTATCATTCTTATTATATTTGTCATGGAAATCTGTAATCTTTGATGTTACTATTACAAAAAGATTACAACTCACTAAAGGTTTAGATGATAGCAATAAGGTATTTTTTAATTAAGTTAACTACATTGTTTTGTTAGATATAATGCTATTAAATAATGCACACTATTAAGCTGTAGTTTATTGTAAACATTGCTTTTATATGCACTGGGGAGCTAAAAAATCTGTGTTGAGTGGCTTTATTATGATATTTGCTTTATTGTCGTGATCTGGAATTGAACCCATAATGTCTCTGAGGTATGGTTGTATTATCTTGAGATTCATATAAGTTGTTGGGTGTACCAATAATTTATTCCTTTATAATGTAAGTAGTATTCCATTTATTGGCTATATTACAATGTGTTCATGTATTCACCTGTTGGACATTTGGGTTGCATCCAAGTTTCAGCTATTACAAATTAAACTTCTATGAATATTTGTTTATATCTTTGTATGCATATAAACCTTTAGTTTTTTCCCCTAAATAACACATTGAATGTTTCCTCTAGGTTTTTGAACATATGTGACATGGTTACAATAACTCTTTTAATGTTATTATCTAATTCTATCATATGTCTTTCTTTGTGTCAGTTTCAGTTCACTAATGTTTTCCTCTTCATTATCAATTATGTTTTCCTAATTCCTTGCACACATGCAGTTTTTAATTTGATATCAAATGTTTGAATTTTATGTTGTTTGATACTGGGTATTTTGGTATTCTTGACCTTTGTTCTGAAATATGATTAAGTTAGCTGGAAACAATCTGATCTTTTCACGTCTTTATTTCGTGCTTTTTTAGACAAGACCTGAGAGCCATTCGATTGAGGGTGAATTTTTCTCCACTCCTGAGGCAAGACTCTTAGTACTCCAATCAATGACTCCTAAATTATGAGATTCTCCACTCAGACTATTAGGGTAGGAACTATTTCTGACCTGGGTGAATTCTGAGTATTATTTCTCCCAATCTATTCAGAAGGTCCTTTTTGATCTTTAAATATTTTTTCTCAAATGGATATGTTGACTCATTCTAAAGTGAATAATCAGAGAGAATCTTCCATAGATCTCAACATTCTCTCTTTATGCTGCTCCCCTCTTTTGAGTATTGTGAGCCCCAGCCACCTTAGCTCCCCTGCTGCTGCTAAGTTGCATCACTTGTGTCCGACTCTGTGCAACCCCACAGACGGCAGCCCAACAGGCTCCTCTGTCCCTGGGATTCTCCAGGCAAGAATACTGGAGTGGGTTGCCATTTCCCTCTCCAATGCAGTAAAGTGAAAAGTGAAAGTGAAGTCGCTCAGTCGTGTCCGACTCGTAGTGACCTCATGGACTGTAGCCTACCAGGCTCCTCCATCCATGGGATTCTCTAGGCAAGAGTACTGGAGTGGGTTGCCATTGCCTTTTCCAATTAGCTCCCCTAGATTCCCATATTTGTCTCCTCAAATCAGGAAGGTAGATGGGTTTTGCCTGAGTCCCTGCTATCTTGGAAGCTTTGCCCAGGGATTAAACTGAGGCACGTGTATGGCTCCATGGATTATGTAACTTATTTCAGGGATCAATGTCCTTCACAGCTTGATGTCCAAAATTTTGAGATCTATTTCTATTTAATCTTTTTTAGGTTTTTTTTTTTTTTTTTTTTTGGTAGGAAGTAAATGAAAGGTCAAAAGTAAAGGTACCCTAACCATCTATATCTAACTAAGGAGGCAGAAATGAAACATGTGGGGTAGAGCATATTTTACCTGCCTTATTAGAAACAAAATTTTGTGTGAACTTTGGAAATAAAAAAATACCAGAATGGTTCTTTGACTGAATTCTTCCTCAGAAACAATTTGGAATAGGAGAAGTAAAAAGGAAAAGTAATTTTCAAATTTAACTTTATAATCCTCAAAAAGAAATCTGCCATATTGCATTCATGGGAATCTAGAACTTCTACAGTTTAATAACTTGTATTTTCAGTGCCAAGTTACCTGACAAGAACAAAGTCTTGATAGTTTGAGATATTTATCGACTGAACCAATCATTTACCAGCTATATGACATCAGATGAGTTATTGCCTAGATCAAGTCTCATATCAAATCTGTAGAGTAAGAATCTGACAATGACAATTTGTGTGTTATTCACTCCATGTCCAACTCTTTGTGACCCCATTGACTGCAGCCTGCAAGCTCCTCTGTCCATGGAATTCTCCAGGCAAGAATACTCAAGTGGGTAGCCATTTCCTCTTTCAGGGGATCTCCCGACCTAGACCCAGGGATGAAAGCCAGGTCTCCTGACAATGCCTACCTCATAAAATTGCCATTAGATTTCACTGAGAGTCTCAATAGTAAAGGCTTATAAATTGCATATTAATTCCCTCTTTCACTCTAGTTCTCTGGAATATTTAGAAAACATTATTTATTTTATAAAACATTTGTTTATACTTTAATGTTCTGCTTTCTGAAATACTATAAAAGACATAGTCCATTACTCAAGTTTTCCCTCAACCAGGAATGCCAACATCCTATAAACCTCACACTCTCTACTAACATTCAGTTTTTTATGGCTTCAAATAAGAATATACCAGAAAAAACCCAGTCTCTAGATTTCTGCTTATAATATACATTGACATGTGCCTTAGTAATCTAAAATAATTCTGAACCTATAAAACAAATTTACATACATAAGAAACACTGGGAAATTTTTTGTCAGTTTTATATTTCTGAAACATTTTTTCAGGTCAAAACCCTTCTTTTATTCCCCCATTAGTTTAAAGACCAGTTTTTGAGCTGATTTTACATGCTAAGTTAAGGGTAGCATTTTACTCAGGCTGTTGTTAATATTTAAAATATTTTATGATTATTTCAGCATCAAATTTGATATATTGATCTTAGAGAATGCCAAGAGGCTGCAAAATTTTCAAAAGGTAAATATCAGTGGTCAAGTACATAGGAAAAATACACACACACACACACACACACACACACACACACGCACACAAACATTTGTATATGCTGCAGTCCTTGGGGTTGCATAGTCAGGCATGACTGAGCGACTGAACAACTATATATATATATTAAAAATTTTGTTCCACTGTTGATATTAATGGCTTAATAACTATTGCTATAAAATCCGTATGTTCTGGATATAGAAAAAAATGATTAAGCAAAATAACTTGAGTCATATCATAGTTTTAATTGCAATGTGGGATAGAACTTTCTCTGTTTATGAAGATCATCACTGACTTTAAAATCTATAGGTAATTCAATTATAAACAAAAATTTAAGTGCAATGTAGACAGAAATATAACTGAAGGAAAATGGCATTGAAATACAACTTTGAACCTCTGTTCTTCCATAGCTGATACAGACTATGTTGTTGTTCAGTCATAAAGTCATGTCTGACTCTTTGAACCCTATGGGCTGCAGCAGGCCAAGCTCTTCATCCTTCACTCTCTCTCCCAGAGTTTGCTCAAATTCATGCCCATTGAGTCGGTGATGCTGTCTAATCACCTCATCCTCTGCCACCCCTTTCTCTTTCTGCCTTCAATCTTTCACAGCATGAAGGCCTTTTCCAATGAGTTGATCCATCACATCAGGTGACCAAAGTATTGGAGCTTCAACATCAGTCCTACCAATGAATATTCAAGATTGATTTTCATTAAGATTGACTGGTTTGTTCTATTTGCACTCCAAGGAGCTCTCAAGAGTCGTCTCAAGCACCACAATTTGAAAGCATCTATTCTTCGGCACTCAGCCTTCTTTATGGTCAAACTCTCACATCTGTACATGACTACTCCAACTCTCACATCTGTACATGATTACTGGAAAAACTAGAGATTTGATTATACAGAACTTTGCTGACAATGTGATATCTCTGCTTCTTATTAATATTATGCTGTCTAAGTTTGTCATAGCTTATCTTCCAAGGAGCATCTTTTAATTTCATGACAGTAATCGCTATCTGCAGCATTTCAAGAAAATAAAATCTGTCACTTCCACATTTTCCCACCTATTTGCCATGAAGAGATGGGCGAGATGCCATGACCTTAGTTTTTTGAGTTGAGTTCCAAGCTAGAATTTTCACTCTCTTCCTTCACCCACATCAAGAAGTTCTTAGTTCCTCTTTGCTTTCTGCCACTAGAGTGGTATCATCTGCATATCTGAGGTTGTTAATATTTCTCCTGCCAATCTTTAGACTCTAGTTTGCTGTTCATCCAGCCCAGCATTTTACATGATGTACGCTGCATAGAAGTTAAATAAACAGGGTGACAATACACAGCCTTGTTGTTCTCCTTTCCCAATTTTGAACAAGTCAGTAGTTCCATGTCTGATTATAATGGTTGCTTCTTGACCCACATGCAAATTTCTCCAGAGACATCTAAGGTGGTCTGGTATTCTGATCTGTAAATATTTCCCACAGTCTGTTGTGACCCTCGCTATCAAAGTCTTTAGAGACGTCAATGAAACAGAAGTAGATTTTTTCTGGAATTCCCTTGCTTTCTCTCTGATCCAGCAAACATTGGTAATTGGATCTCTGGTTACTCTGTCTTATCTAAATCCAACTTGTACATCTAGAAGTTCTCAGTTCATGTACTGCTGAAGCCTAGCTTGAAAAATTTTGAGCATAACCTTGCTAGCATGTGAGATGAGTGCAACTGTAAGATAGACAGATCGTTTTTAACATTGTCCTTCTCTTGGATAGGAATGAAAACTGACCTCTTCCAGTCCTGTGGCCACTGCTGTGTTTTCTGAATTTGCTGACATATTGAGTGACTTTAACAGCATCATCTTTTAGTATTTAAAATAGCTCAGCAGGAATCCCATCACCTCTACTAGCTTTGTATGTAGTAACCCTTCCTAAGGCCCGCTTGACTTCACACTCTAGGATGTCTGCTCTAGGTGATTGACCACACCATCATGATTATCTGGGTCATTAAGACCTTCTTTGTATAGTTCTCTGTATTTTTGCTTCTTCTTAATCTCTTCTGCTTCTGTTAGGTCCTTATCATTTCTGTCTTTTGTTGTGCCCATTCTTGTGTGGAATGTTCCCTCACTATCTCCAATTTTCTTGAAGAGATCTCTGATCTTTCCCATTATATCGTTTCCCTCTCTTTCCTTGCTGCTGCTGCTAAGTAGCTTCAGTCATGTCCGACTTTGTGCAACCCCATAGAAGGCAGCCCACCAGGCTCCTCCATCCCTGGGATTCTCCAGGCAAGAACACTGGAGTGGGTTGCCATTTCCTACTCCAGTGTTTCTTTGCATTATTTATTTAAGGAGGCCTTCTTATCTCTTCTTTCTATTCTCTGAAATTCTTCATTTGATTGGATATGTCTTTCTCTTTCTCCTTTGCCTTTCACTTCTCTCACCCCTCAGCTATTTGTAAAGACTCCTCAGAAAACACTTTGCCTTCTTGCATTTCTTTTTCTTGCGGATGTTTCTGTCATTGCCTTCTAGGTGTTACAAACTTCCACCAATAGTTCCTCAGACATTCTATCTATCTTATCTAATCCTTTGAATCTATTTGGCACCTCCACTGTATAATCATAAGGGATTTGATATAGGTCATACCTGAATGGTCTAGTGATTTTCCATACTTTATTCAATTTAAGTCTGAATTTTGCAATAAGGAGCTCATGATCTGAGCCACAGTTGGCTCCAGGTGGTTTTTTTTTGTTTTTTGTTTTTTTTTCTGACTATATGAATCTTCTCCATCTTCGGCTACAAAGATTATAATCAATTTGATTTCAGTATTGATCATCTGGTGATATTCTTGTGTGGAGTCATCACTTGTGTTGTTGGAAAATGGTGTTTGCAATGACCCATGTGTTCTCTTGACAAAATTCTGTTAACCTTTGCCCTGCTTCATTTTGTACACCAAGGCAAACATGCCTGTTACTCCAGGTATCTCTTGACTACCCACTTTTGCAATCAAATCCACTATGATGAAAGGGGTATCTTTTTTCTTTTTTTTTGGTGTTAGTTCTAGAAGGTGTTGTTGGTCTGTCTTCATTCTTGGATGGCTGTGTTATTGAATGATTTGCTTGGAAAGGAACTGGGATCATTCTGTCATTTTTGTGATTGAATCCAAGTACTGCATTTTGGCCTCTTACCATTTGCTTCTGATCCGTGTCCAGTTTACCTTGATTGATGGCCCTAACATTCCAGGTCCCTATGCAATATTGTTCTTTACTTTCACCACCAGACACATCCACAACTGAGTATTGCTTCTGCTTTGGCCCAGCTGCTTCATCCTTTCTGGAATTACTAGTAATTGCCGTCTGGTCTTTCCCAGTAGCCTATTGGACACCTTCTGACTATAATAAAATATTTAACAGATTATAACAGATTTTACTATTTTAAATATAAGTGAAAGTCATAGTCTTCTCATCATCATGATATATCACTAGTATAGCATCTTAATCATCTGAGAAATTAAGCTATACTATAGATTTATATAATCTACTATGTAAAAATACTACCAATTTGGTTTCCCAAGTGGCTCAAATGGTAAGAATTCGTCTGCCAATGCAGGAGCCACAGGAGATACAATTTCAATCCCTGGGTCAAGAAGATCCCCTGGTGGAGGAAATAGTAACCCAGTCAGTGTTCTTGCCCAGATAATCCAATGGACAGAAGAGCCTGGTAGGCTACAGTCCATGGGGCCGCAAGGGTCAGACACAAATGAAGCAGTTCGGCATGCACACATGCCACATATTCTGTTCATTTCTCCATCTCATTTCACTATATATCTTAAAGATCCAAAGGAGTCATGTTCGTGAATATGTTTACTGAACATATGTAAGAAAAATGATTTTAGATTTATCTTTTTTCCCCCTAGTTAGAGAAATATTTATTTTTGTTGTCAGTTTTCTTACCCGTGAAACAGAAAAAATAAAGTATACATCTTAGACTTCTGTAGAAATTAAATTATATACCAAGCAAAAATCTGAGAGCAAAGTAAAAGAGCAATTAGTAATAGCTATGAAGTGGCTTAGCAGCAGCAGCAGCATATAGTTTTATAGTCCAAAAATCAAGAGTCAGGAAAACCATGCTTCCCAAACATAATATTTTCAGAAATTAAGGCTTAGATAGAAATTGAATAACTGTAAGAATCGCCCATGAAATCGTAAAGCTGGGTCTAGAATCCCCATCTCAGTACAATTTACCTACTATACGTTCCAGGTACCTCTTGACTTCCTAATTTTTCATTCCAATCACCAATGATGAATAGAACATCTTTTGTTGGTGTTAGTTCTAAGAGGTTGTTTAGGTCTTCATAGTACTAATCAAGTTCAGATTCTTTGATATCAGTGGTAGGGGCATAGACTTGGATTACTGTAATGTTGAATGACTTGCCTTGGAAAATGATACCTGGAATAACAGGCAAGTTTTGCCTTGGGGAACAAAATGAAGCAGGGCAAAGGCTAAATGAATTCTTCCAAGAGAATGCACTGGTCACAGCAAATACCCTTTTTCAACAACACAAGACACGACTTTACACATGGACATTACAGAGTGGTCAATATCAAAATCAAATTGATTACATTCTTAGTAGCCAAAGGTGGAGAAGCTGTATACAGTCAGCAAAAACAAGACCTAGAGCTGACTGTGGCTCAGATCATCAGCTTCTCATAGCAAAATTAAGATTTAAGCTAAACAAAGCAGGGAAAACCTCTAGGCCAGCCAAGTACGACTTGACCCTGCAGTGGAGGTAACAAATAGATTCAAGGGATTAGAACTTGTATACAGTGTGCCTAAAGGACTATGGATAGAGGTCCATAATATTGTACAGGAGGTAGCAAACAAAACCATTCCAAAGAAAAAGAAAAGCAAAAAGGCAAAGGGGTTATCTGAGGAGGCCTTACAAATATCTAAAGAAAGAAGAGAAGTGAAAAGCAAGGGAGAACAGGAAAGGTATACCCAACTAAGTACAGATTTCCAAAGAACAACACAGAGAGACAAGAAGGCTTTCTTCAGTGAACAGTGTATAAAAATAGAAGAAAATAACAGATGGGGAAAGACCAGAGATCTCTTCAGGAAAATTGGAGATATCAAGGGAACATTTTGCCCAAAGATGGGTACAATCAAAGACATAAATGGTGGAGACCTAGTGATGCTGAAGAGATCAAGAAGACATGGAAAGAATACACAGAAGAACTGTACAAAAAAGATTTTAATGAACCAGATTACTATGATGGTGTGGTTAGCCACCCAAAGCCAGACATTCTGGAGAGCAAAGTCAAGTGGGCCTTAGGAAAAATTGCTATTAATAAAGCTAGTGGATGTGATGGAATTCCAGTAGAACTATTCAAAACCCTAAATAATGATGCCATCAAGGTGTTGCATCCAATATGTCAGCAAATCTGGAAGACCCGGTACTGGCCACAGGAATGGAAAACATCAATCCTCATCCCAATTCACAAGAAGGGTAGTACTAAGGAATGTTCAAACCATCGGAAAATTGTACTCATCTCCCCTGCTAGTAAAGTCATGCTTAAAATCTTGAATGCTAGGCTTCAGCATTATGCAAACCAAGAACTTCCAGATGTTCAAGTTGGGTTTAGAAAAGGAAGAAGAACCAAAGATCAAATTGCCAACATTCACTGGATCATAGAGAAAGCTAGGAAATTCCAGAAAAGCATCTACTTTGTTTTCATTGACTACACCAAAGCCTTTGACTGTGTAGATCATAATAAACTGTGGAAAGCTCTTAAAGAGATGGGAATAACAGACCATCTTACCTCTCTCCTGAGAAACCTATATGCGGGTCAAGAAACAACAGTTAGATCCCTGCATGGAATAGCTGATTGGTTCAAGATTGAGACAGAAGTATGACAGGGCTGTCTGCTCTCACCCTGTTTGTTTAATCTATATGCTGAGCACATCATGAGGAATGCCAGGCTGGATGAGTTACAAGCTGGAATCAAGATAGGTGGGAGAAACGTTATCAACCTCAGATATGTGGATGATACCACTCTAATGGTAGAAAGTGAAGAGAAACTAAAGAGCCTCTTGATGATGGTGAAGGAGGAGAGTGAAAGAGCCAGCTAAAAATTAAATATTTAAAAAAAACTAAGGCCATGGCATCTGGCCCCACTATTTCATGGGAAATAGAGGGGGAGAAGGTGGTGGCAGCAGGTTTCCTCTTCTTGGGCTATAAAATCACTGAGGATGGTGACTGCAGTGATGAAATCAGAAGACGTTTGCTTCTTGACAGGAAAGCTATGACAGAGACATTACTCTGTTGACGTCTATAGAGTCAAGGCTCCCGTCTTCTCAGTGGTCACGCATAGTTTGAGAGCTGCATTGTAAAGAAGATGGAGCCCCGAGGAATTGATGCTTTTGAACTGTGGTGTTGGAGAAGACTCCTGAGAGTCCCTTGGACTACAAGGAGATCCAACCAGTCAATCCTAAAGGAAATTGGTCCTGAATACTCATTGAGAGGGCTGATGCTGAAGCTGGAACTCCAATACTTTGGTCATCTGATGCGAACAGTTGACTCATTGGAAAAGCCCCTGGTGCTGGGAAAGATTGAGGGCAGAAGGAGAAGAGGGCATCAGAGGATGAGATGGTTGGATGGCATCACTGATACAATACATACGAACTTGGGGAAACTTCGGGAGATGGTGAGGGACAGGGTGGCCTGGTGTGCTGCAGTACATGGGGTCACAAAGAGTTGGACACACCTGGGCAACTGAACAACAACTATACTTTTCACTGCCTAGTGTATAGACACTATCTTTACATGAATCTCTTGTGGCTTTTAGCAGCAACTTTAATGTGTATCTAACTTATTGATGTAAAGGTATCTAAGAGAACAGAGATTTTACTTTCCTCCTCCTTTATTGACAGAATTCATATGGTCAACTATGAACATATAAACTATATATTTCAATGTCATATAATTTCTGATGCACCTAGCCATATTTAATTCAACTTGAAACACATTTTGAGAACCTGGGAGATGGAGGAAAGTGAGAGATAAATATTTATTTTAATATACTTGTCCCGTGAAGATTCTGAAAATGTTACTATGGAAATGTCATCAGATACAGCAAATCAGGTTATCTATTTGAATGTTCTAAATGCTGTTGTTTATTTTTTTTTTTCAGCTACAGCATTTAATTGTTTTAATATGGATTTAATTTTATCTAAAAGATTTAAGGAATTTTATTTTCCTGTGGACTATTTTAAGTATCATTATCAACTTCAGTTTTTAGTCCTTAACACTAGACAAAACAGGAAATGACTCAAAACGCAGGATTATAAATGAAAAAGAATGTTCTGGAGAGAAAGGTAGTGTTTCTTATAGCATTGCAAATTTAATTAGCAAGGAAAATATATTAAGTAGCTTCAAGCTTCCTCTTAGTAAACAATGTAGTACTTGGAATAACTATTAATGGGAATATTTCACAAGGGTAAGTCTAATCATATGGATTTTTTATGACTATATGTTTATCAAAAATGAAACTTTAAAGAGTATTAAGAATGGACTGTCTGCCAGTGTGTTATACCAATAATATTGCATCAAAACAGCGTAGTAGTGTAGTGAAGTCACTCAGTCGTGTCTGACTCTTTGTGACCTGGTGGAGCCTACCAGGCTCCTCTGACCATGGGATTCTCCAGGCAAGAATACTGGAGTGGGCTGCCATTTAAAAACAAAATTTCTGCATAAATTTGTCATTAAAATGTATGATGGTATTAATTTGCCTCTGAATGCTGTTTTAAATACTGAATCTCTTTTCTTATTCCTGGCAACATTTAGGGGGAAGACGTTTACACATAGCTTTACTAAAGGAGTAATATTTTTTATATGCTCCCTACATATTCCTTGAGTACACGGATAGGTAGGATCAATATAAGAGAATGAAATTTCTTTCTCACGTTAATCTTCTAATATAAATTTTTAATGAAAGAATTTTTGGTTGGTTGCCAACTGCTGATTCATTATTTTGATAACAGAATGCAGTTCTTAAACTTCATCCAATCTTTTGTTTTACTAAACTGTATATTGCTTTGCAATATTTTAAAAAGTTATATACACTCATAAAACTGTGTAAATGAAAATAGGATGAAAGATCAAAAATTAATATGTAGAGCTGATGATCACAAACTTTGTGGTCTTTCTGTATAGTAGACCCTCTTTCCATGTGAATTTTAGCCCAACATATCCAGTTTCTACAAAGCATATACAAAGTTTTCACCACAGTGCATGAGTGCATGCATGCCAAGATGCTTCAGTAGTGTCTGATTCTGTGCAACCCTATGGACTCTAGGCCACCAGGGTTCTCTGTACATGGGATTCTCCAGGCAAGAATACTGGAGTGGGTTGCTCTGCCCTCCTCTAGGTGATCTTCCCAACCTAGGGGTGGAACCCACCTTTCATGTCTCATGCATTGGCAGATAGATTCTTTAACACTAGCACCACCTGGGAAGCCCTTAAGGCATTGCATTGTAATACAAATCCAGAGAAGCAGACTTTGAAATGTTCCATATGTAGGATTACCTTGCATCTGAAATAATAAAATCAATTATAACATCTTTTAGCTATGACTTCTCATCTGTACAAATATGTTACTACACTATTTGCAAGCCCAATCAGAAGTCTTCAGTCACATCAAAATTATCTTATTATGATCCCTAATTTTTCCTTTTATGGGGACCTCTGTCTAATCTCTTACCTTTTATAAACAAGAATATGCAGCCCACTGTTTTAGTTACTCTATCTCATATCTTTAGTTTCCTTGTCACTATGTTCTTTCATTATATCAGCTCCTCAAAGTCTCACTGACTCCTCACTGAATCTAATCATCCGATGTCTGTGTGCCTCTTCTCAAGCTGCTTAGCACTGCTGAAAAGAGCAGACAGCTCTATAAAATGGTCCCACTATGAAGGTAGTATCCTTAATCTTACCGAGGCCCTCCATGCTGCCACTAGTCTGCTTACAACTTCATAGTGGCTAATTCTAACTGTCACTTTTCAAACCTCTGTCTGCTGCTTCCGCAGGTTGTATCAGAGGCTACAGAAATAATTGAAACTTTTGTACAAAAAAAGTTTCATTTCCTGACTACCGACCTATAAATCTCCCAACAAACCTACATACCTCTTTTCCTTACATATTTTTACAACAAAAAACATATCTTTATCAGGAATGCAAACCTACCTTCATTCTACATATTATCCTTTTGTTTCCTTAGCATATTCTCTCTTCTTTTTTAGTTGAAATACAGTTGCTTTTATAATATTGCATTAGTTTCAAGTATACAACAGTTATTCAATATTTTATAGATTATAATTTTAAGTTATTATAAAATAATAGTTGCATTTTCCTGTCCTGTACAACATACCATTGTTGCTTATTTATTTGTTAAACATAGTATTTGTATCTCTTAATCTCCTATCCCTATCTTGCTCCTCCCCACTTCCCTCTCACCACTGGTAACCATTGGTTTGTTCTTTATGTCTGTGAGTTTGTCTCTGTCTTGTTGTATTCATTTATTTATTTTTTAGACTCCACATATAAGTGATGACATAGACTCTTTCTTTCTCTCTGTATAGATACACCACATCTTCTTTATCTCTTGATGGGCAGTAGATTGAGTGTTGTAAATAATGCTGCTATAAACATTGGGTTACATGCATATTTTTTAATTAGAATTTTCTTTTTCTTCAGATACATACTCAGGAGTGGAAATGCTAGATCATATGCTAGTTCTACTTTTAGTTTTTTGAGGAACCCTCAAAACATTTTCTATAGTGGCTGTACCAATTTACATTTCTACCAACAGTATACTAGGGTTCCCTTCTCTCCAGATTCTTGCCAATGGTTGTTTTTTGTAGATATTTTGATGATGATCATTCTGACAGATGTGAGATAATATCGCATTGTGGTTCTGATTCACATTTCTCTGATGATTAATGATTTGGGGCATCTTTCCATGTGCCTGTTGGCTATATGGAAAAATCTGTATTTGGGGCTTCTAATCACTTTTAATTGCATTGTTTGATTTTTTAATATTTTTAATAATTTTTATTTTTACTTTGTTATTTTAAATTTCAGTTATTTTATTCTCCAGTTTTTTTTAAACATTTTCTAATTATTTGTTCAAATTCTCCCTCTTTTCAAAGGATACAATCTATTCTTTTTTCTAATGCATTTAACATTCTCATTACAGTTCCTTTTAAATACTTTCCATGGTAGCCTATTTATTTCTGTTTCATTAGTTGTTTTTTTTCAGAGGCTTTCTCTTGTTCTTTCAGTTGAAACAAATTCCTCTATCTTTTTATTTTGCTTAACTTTCTCTCTCTAGAATATTTAGATGATACAAATATCAATTAATCTCTTTAAGTGGTGCCCTTGTGTGGAAGCATCCCTGTATTGTCTGTGTGTGCCCAGTGGCTTTGATGTGAGAGCAGGATCTGATGTGAGCATGAGTCATTTCTTTCCAAGGTGCGCTGGCAACTATTACTTTGGTAGAAAGTGGGACTGGAGACGGAGGTACTGGAGTCAGAGCCATGTGTGAACCAGGGATTCTTCTCTGCTCAGTGGCCAACACCACTCTCCTGAGGACAGAGTGGGTCCCAAGCTGCTGGAGCAGAGCTCTGGAGAGTTAGGCCCATGCACGCTGCATTCCCTTTAAGTGTATGTTCTTCCCTTTGCCAGAACTGGCATCCTCACTGGAGAGGGAAGCAGTGCTAAAGCAAGAGGAGCTAGAGCAGGTGCTCAGTATTGGTCTGAGTAGTGCCTCTCTAAGCACCAGAAGTGGCTGTACCTATGGTTTCAGATGCTATTCTGGGTCTAGTATTTCTCAGTTCTTTACAACGGAGAAGTTCCCTCCATCAGTGGCTGCAGCCCTCAGCCTAGAGTGGAGCTGCTTCACAAAACAAATGTGTCAGAGCTGGCCCTCCACTAGGCTGGAGTGAGTGTCAGGACAGTCGCAGAAAACAGGCCAGAGTTCCTTGAAGTCTTAATCTGTTTTCTCCAACTTTTGTGTGGAGGAAGCAAGGAGGTACATGACTGTCATTATCAGAGTCTAAGTTTCCTATAGTCCTTCTGTTAATCCCCCTGGTTTTCTAATCAGCTAAGGGTCCATATTCCCAATGTTGGACCTGAGGTCTGTGAGACCCAATATGTAACTTGAACCACTCACTCCCTAGGGAGGCTCTCTGCCCACGTAGTTCCCCTCATTTTCTGTGTCCCTTCCCAAGGTCGCAGGTCCTGACCTGATCACTTTTCTTCCCATTCTACCCAATTCCATAAGGATCATTCTTACAGCTTTGGTTGCACAAGACCCTTTCTTTCAGTCTTTAGTTAGTTCTCAGTGAGAATTGTGCCACATGTAGATCTATTTTTGATGTGTTTGCCAGAGGAAGTGAGCTCTAAATCCTCATATTAGACCATATTGATCTATATCCTCCCTTAGTATATCTCTTGATTGTTAACCTTTCCAGTATTTTCAGTCTTCTTCTTTAAAATGGCTTTTTTATGTCTATTTACACACAATCTTATTTCTCCCTCATAATAGAATTCATGTTATTCTCAAGTTCCTTAATTCTCCTGTACTTCATATGTAAACTAGACAAAAGAATAATTTTTACTTCACATAGTTATAAAAAATAAATTCAGGATAGTGAGGGCAGACAAATGGCAGAATAGAAAGCCCTGGGCTCTCTATTTCCCCCACAGACAGTGATTCAACAGCATTGTATAGAATGATTCAATTTGTGAAAAATCCCAAAAATACTTGAGGCCTCTGAATCCTATGCAGGAGGAAAACAAGCCACATGGAGCCCATAGGAATATATGAGACATTCTCTTTCCATATGCTGAGCTCCTGACATAGCCCACTTCAACTGGGAAGAAAACCCTATATCATAACTTCTCCCTTGGGAATCAAGGGAAAGACTATAATATACACATAACATCCTAATTTTTCTGAGAGATTCCAAAATACTGACTGCTGTCTTATTTGTCTCAGTGCATTGAAAAGATTCAGAAAGCTCCAGATAACATGATATTTACTGAATACAAAGACAGTAGTTTGAACTGTCACTAAGGTTTGAGAGGTCACTAAAATCTCTGCCTGAGTTGATTAATGAGATTCACCACCTGTACAAGTCCAGTCTTTGATGAGTTGACCAATTTGTCTTCTGTGCATACATTAATAGAAAGAGTCAAGGGAAAAAAGGAACCAAAAAAAAAAAAAATGTTTCAAACAAATAAATAAGATAAATCTCTAGAAAATGACTCTGATGAAAAGAAGATATATACTGATCAAGAATTCAAAATAACAATCATAATGATGCTTAGTGAGGTCAGGAAAAAAATGCTTGAATGGAGAATTTCAACCAAGACAGCAACAAAAGTCATGGAACTGAAGAATATAATAATTGAACTGAAAACTGTACTAAAGAATTTCAAGAGCAAAATAAATAAAGTAGAAAAAATATCAGTGAACACTAAGAAAAGTCATTGAAAATTGTCCAAAGGAACAAATAGGAAAGGATTAAAAAGGACTGAATAAAGTTTAAGCAATGAATAGGAAATGTGAACTTGACTGATAAACACATTATGGGAATCCCAGAAGGAAGAGAGAGAAAAGGGGTCAGAAAGTTTACTCAAATAAATAATGTCTAAAATATTGCTATAGCTGAAATGGAAATGAGCATACAGATATGGAGGCCCAGTGAACTGAAGATTACTTGCACCCCCCATCCAAACCAAGAGACATCATAATCAAATTGTTAGAAGTCAATGACAAAGAGAGAAAACAGTGAGAGATAAATGACTGTCACATAAAGAGAAGAGTAATTGAAAAGTGATTGTCACATACATGGGAACCTCCATAGATTATGAGCACATTTTTCAGCAGAAATGTCACAGGCCCAAAAGCAATGAGAAGAAATTAATGAGCTGAAAGAGAAAAAAGAAAAATCACCTACAAAAACACTATACCCAGGAAAACTGGTAAATGCTAAAGAAAGTTATACAAATTCAAATTAATGGATTCTAAACAATAAAAAAGAATATAAAAATACAAAGCATTTTAATAAAGGTAAATATATTGACAAATACAAACAACTGTAATACTGTAAAGATGGGATATAAATCACATTTCAGTTCATTTCAGTTCAGTTCAGTTCAGTCGCTCAGTCGTGTCCGACTCTTTGCGACCCCATGAATCGCAGCACGCCAGGCCTCCCTGTCCATCACCAACCCCCGAAGTTCACTCAAACTCACGCCGATCGAGTCAGTGATGCCATCCAGCCATCTCATCCTCTGTTGTCCCCTTCTCCTACTGCCCCCAATCCCTCCCAGCATCAGGGTCTTTTCCAATGAGTCAACTCTTCACATGAGGTGGCCAAAGTATTGGAGATTCAGCTTCAGCATCAGTCCTTCCAATGAACACCTAGGACAGATCTCCTTTAGGATGAACTGGTTGGATCTCCTTGCAGTCCAAGGGACTCTCAAGAGTCTTCTCCAACACCACAGTTCAAAAGCATCAATTGTTCAGCGCTCAGCTTTCTTCACAGTCCAACTCTCACATCCATACATGACTATTGGAAAAACCGTAGCCTTGACTAGACGGACCTTTATTGGCAAAGTAATGTCTCTGCTTTTCAATATGCTATCTAGGTTGGTCATAATTTTCCTTCCAAGGAGTAGGCGTCTTTTAATTTCATGGCTGCAATCAACCATCTGAAGTGATTTTGGAGCCCCCAAAAAGTAAAGACTGACACTTTTTCCACTGTTTTCCCATCTATATCCCATGAAGTGATGGGACCAGATGACATGATCTTAGTTTTCTGAATCGCATTTAACTCAGTATAAAACTTAAAAGACAAAATATTTAAACAGTATGTCTATAAAATGTGTTAATACACACTGTATCCGCTCAGTTCAGTCCCTTAGTCATGTCTAACTCTTTGCGATCCCATGGACATTAGTATGCCAGGCTTCCCAGCTGCTAAGTCACTTCAATCCATCACCAGTTCCTGGAGGTTGCTCAAATTCATATCCATCGAGTTGGTGAAGTCACCCAACCATCTCATCCTCTGCCATCCCTGTCTCCTCCTGCCTTCAATCTTTCACAGCATCAGGGTCTTTTCCAGTGAGTCAGTTATTCGCATTAGGTGGCCAAATATTGAAGTTTCACCTTTAACATAAGTCCTTCCAATGAATATTCAGGACTGATTTCCTTTAGGATTAACTGGTTGGATCTTCTTGCAGTCTAAGAGAGTCTCAAGAGTCTTCCCCAACATCACAGTTCAGAATCGTCAATTTTTTGGTGCTCAGCTTTCTTTATTGTCCAACTCTCACATCCATACATGACTACTGGAAAAAGCATGACCTTGACTAGACAGACCTTTGTTGGCAAAGTAATGTATGTACTTCTTAGTATGCTGTCTACAATGGTCATAGATTTTATTCCAAAGAGCAAGAATCTTTTAATTTCATGGCTGATGTGATTTTATTGGCTGAAGTGATTTTGGAGCCCAAGAAAATAAAATCTGTCACTGTTTCCATTGTTTCCCCATCTACTTGCCATGAAGTGATGGGACCGGATGCCATGATCTTAGTTTTCTGAATGTTGAGTTTCAAGCCAACTTTTTCACAGGCTCTTTAGTTCTTCTTCACTTTCTGCCATAAGGGTGGTGTCATCTGCATATCTGAGGTTATTGATATTTCCCCCAGCAATCTTGATTCCAGCTTGTGCTTCATCTAACCTGGCATTTTGTGTGATGTTCTCTGCATATAAGTTAAATTAGCAGTGTGACAATATACAGCTTTGACATACTCCTTTCCCGACTTGGAAGAAGTCTGTTATTCCACATCCAGTTCCAACTGTTGCATTTTGACCTGCATACAGATTTCTCAGGAGGCAGGTCGGGTGGTCTAGTATTCACATCTCTTTCAGAATTTTCCATAGTTTGTTGTGATCCACAGAGTCAAACAGTTTGGCATAGTAAATAAAGCAGAAGTAGATGTTTCTCTGGAACTCTTGATTTTTAAGTGATCCAACAGATGTTGGCAAGTTGATCTCCAGTTCCTCTGCCCTTTTTAAATCCAGCTAGAAAATCTAGAAGTTCACGGTTTATGTATTATTGAAGCCTGGCTTGGAGAATTTTAAGCATGACTTTGCTAGTATGTGAGATGAGTGCTATTGTGCAGTAGTTTGAGTATTCTTTCCCATTTCCTTTCTTTGGGAAATGCTTCCTTTCACAGCATCATCTTTCAGGATTTGAAATAGCTCAACTGGAATTCCATCACTTCCACCAGCATTGTTCATAGAGAGGCTTCCTAAGGCCCACTTGACTTCACATTCCAGGATGTCTCGCTCTAGATGAGTGATCACACCATCATGATTATCCGGGTCGTGAAGATCTATTTTGTACAGTTCTTCTGTGTATTCTTGTCACCTCTTCTTAATATCTTCTGCTTCTGTTAGGTCCATACAATTTATGTCCTTTATTGAGTCCATCTTTGCATGAAATCCCCTTGGTATCTCTAATTTTCTTGAAGAGATCTCTAGTCTTTCCCATTCTGTTCTTTACCTCTATTTCTTTACATTGATCACTGAGTAAGGCTTTCGTATCTCTCCTTGCTATTCTTTGGAACTGTGCATTCAAATGGGTATAACTTTCCTTTTCTCCTTTGATTTCACTTCCCTTCTTTTCACAGCTATTTGTAAGGCCTCCTCAGACAGCCATTTTGCTTTTTTGAATTTCTTTTTCTTGGGGATGGTCTTGATTCCTGTCTCCCGTTCAATGTCAAGAACCTCCGTTCATAGTTCATTAGGCACTCTGCCTATCAGATCTAGTCCCTTAAATCAATTTCTCACTTCCACTGTATAGTCATAAGGGATTTGATTTAGGTCATACCTGAATGATCTAGTGGTTTTCTACACTTTCTTCAGTTTCAGTCTGAATTTGGCAAGGAGTTCATGATCTGAGCCACAGTCAGCTCCTGGTCTTATTTTTGCTGATGTTATAAAGCTTCTCCATCTTTGGCTGCAAAGAATATAATCAGTCTGATTTCAGTGTCAACCATTTGGTGATGTGCATGTGTAGAGTTTTCTCCTATGTTGTTGGAAGAGGGTGTTTGCTATGACCAGTGTTTTCTCTTGGCAGAACTGTATTAACCTTTGCCTTGCTTCACTCTGTATTCCAAGGCCAAATTTACCTGTTCCTCCAGGTGTTTCTTGACTTCCTACTTTTGCATTTCAGTCTCCTATAATGAAAAGGAGATCTTTTTGGGGTGTTAGTTCTAGAAGGCCTTATAGGTCTTCATAGAACTGTTCATCTTCAGCTTCTTCAGCCTTACTGGTTTGGGCATAGACTTGGATTACTGTGATATTGAATGGTTTCCCTTGGAAACTAACAGAGATCATTCTGTCAGTTTTGAGATTGCATCCAAGTACTGAATTTCAGACTCTTTTGCTGACTCTGATGGCTCCTCCATTTTACCTAAGGGATTCCTGCTCACAGTTGTAGATATAATGTTCCTCTGAGTTAAATTTACCCATTCCAGTCGATCTATGTAGTTCACTGATTCCTAGAATGTTGATGTTCACTCTTGTCATCTTCTGTTTGACCACTTCCAATTTGCCTTGATTCATGGACCTAACATTCCAGGTTCTTATGCAATATTGCTTTTTACAGCATCAAACCTTGCTTCTATCATCAGTCCCATCCACAAGTGGGTGTTGTTTTTCTTTGGCTCCATCTCTTCATTCTTTCTGGAGTTATTTCTCCACTGATCCCCAATAGCATATTGGGCATCTACCAACCTTGGGAGTTCATCTTTCAGTGTCTTATCATTTTGCCTTTTCATACTGTTCATAGGGTTCTCAAGGCAAGAATACTGAAGTGGTTTGCCATTCCCTTCTCCAGTGGACCACATTTTGTCAGACCTCTCCACCATGACCCTGCCATCTTGGGTGGCCCCACACAGCATGGCTTAGTTTCTTTGAGTTAGACAGGCTGTGATCCATGTGATTAGATTGGCTAGTTGTCTGTGATTGTGGTTTTAGTCTGTTTGCCCTCTGATGCCCTCTTTCCATGCCTACTGTCTTATTTGGTTTTCTCTTACCACGGATGTGTGGTATCTCTTCACAGCTGCTCCAGCAAAATGCAGCCGCTGCTCCTCACCTTGGACATGGGGTAGCTCCTCTTGGCCTCGGGCCCTGACCTTGGGCGTGGGGTAGCTCCTCCCGGCTGCCACCCCTGTCCTCGGAAGTGGGATAGCTCCCCTCAGCTGAGCTTGTGTGCTGTCGCAGCCACCCACACTTGTGATTTCTGATTTAGATAGATAGGGTGTTTTTTTTTTTTTTTTCACCGTGAAGTATAATGTTAGTTGTATTTAGGCACCTTGCTTCTATATCCAGTTTATTCTGAGTTTTTACTATAAATGGGTATTGAATCATCTCAATGATTCTTCCACATCTATTTAAATAATCATATCGCTTTTATCCTTCATGATATTAGTGTGGTACATCTTATTGATTGACTTTCAAATGTTGAACCATTCTTGAATCCCTGCATATGTCTCACGTCATCATGGTGTATATATTTTTAATGTTTTATATTTGGTTTGCTAATATTTTGTTGAGAATTTTACATCTATATTCAGCAGAGATACTGGCCTAATATTTGCATATGTGTGTTGTCCTTGTCTGATTTTTGTGTTAGGGTGATGTTATTTTCACAGAAAGAATGAAGAATCATTCCTTAATAGTCATTTTCTTGCAAGAGTTTGAGAAGGATAATTATTACATATGTGAATGATAAAATTCACTAAGCAGTCTAGAACTACACTTTTGTTTTGTGGGAGTTTTTGATTGCTGTTACAATATCTCTATATGTGGTCAGTCTATTCAGGTTTTCTATTGCTTTATAATTTAGTTTTAGAAGGTTGTATGATTCTAAGAATTTGTCTATTCCATCCAAGTTGCCAAATTTGGTGTAAATTTGTTCACAGTAGTCTCTTATAATTCTTTGTATTTCTGTGTTATCTACTGTTATTTTTCTTTACTTTATAATTTAATTTATCAGAGCCTTCACTTTTTTCCTTAGTCAGTCTAGCTAAAGTTTTGTAAACTTTGTTTATCTTAGGAAAAAAATAAGTTCTTAGTTTTATTGATCTTTTCTACTTTTTAGAAAAAAACTAGATCTTTTCTTGTCTTTTTAATCTTTGTTTCATTTATTTTCACTCATCTTCATTATTTCATTTCTCCTACTGGTTTTGGAACTTTGTTCTTTTTTATAATTCCTTTGAGTATAAGAAACTGGCTTTTTTTCTAGTCCTTTTAGATTATATTCCTTGAGATTTTTATTGTTTATTGATGTAAGCCTACATTGCTATAAACTTTCCTCTTAGTATTGCTTTTGCTGCATCTTGGCGATTTTGGTATATCCTGTTTACATTTTAATTTTTCTTCAGGTAATTTCTGAGTTTTCCTTTGATTTCGTCATTTAACCAATAATTGTTCTGTAGCATGTTGTTCAATCTCCAGATATTTGTGGTTTTCTCCAACTTTCCTCTTGTAGTTGATTCCTCATTTTGTATCACTGAGATCAAGAACTATGTTTGATATGATTTCAAGCTTTATTGAGACTTGTTTTGTGTCCCAGTATATGGTTTATTCTTGAGAAATTTCCATACACTCTTGAGAAGAATGTGTATTTGGCTGCATTTAAAAGGAATGTCTTGTACTAAGCTATCAAATCTATCTGGTCTAATATCTCCTTTTTGATTTTCTTTTTGATTTTCTATCTGGATGATATACTCATTGATATAACTGGGGTGTTGAATTACCCTACTATTATTGAATTGCTGTCAACTTCTTGTTTTAGGTCTTTTACTGATCACTTTATTTACTCTGGGACCCTTATGTTATGGTCATATATATTAATAACTGTTATATCTTCTTGGTGAATTGCCCCTTCTATCACAATGCACCATCTATCTTTGTCTCTTTTTTAGCTTTTTTGACTTGAAGTCTGGTATGAATATGACAGTACATGCTTTCTTTTGGCTGTCATTTTCTTGAAATATCATCTTCCATCTCCTCACTTTGATGTGAGCTGAAGTGAGTCTCCTGGAGGCAGCATATTGTTGGTTCTCATTTTTCAGTCCAGCTACTTTTTGTTTTTTTGATTGATGAATTCCATCATTTACATTTCAGGTGATTGTTGATAAATGAATATTTAGCATTACCATTTATCTTTTGTTTCCTGATTGCTGTATACCTTCAGTGTTTCTTTTTTCTCATATTTCTGTCTGCCATTTTAGTTTGGTGATTTTCAATGACATTTTTCTGTTTTTTCTCTTTTTGTTTTGTGTTTCTGCTCTAGATTTATGTTTTGTGGTTACTATTATTATTTTTTTTAATAAAAAGCTCATTGATAAAATAGCAATTTTTCCTGCTTATAGCTTTTTAAAATTTTCCCTTTATTTATTGATATTTGGTTGTGCTGAGTCTTCACTGCTGCATGGGCTTTTGCCTAATTATGGTGAGTGAGGGCAATTCTCTAGCTGTGATGCACTGCCTTCTCATTGTGATGGCTTCTCTTCTTGTGGAGCATGGGCCCTATGGCTTGTTTCAGTAGTTGTGCAATGTAGGTTCAGTAGTTGTGGCTCCCAGGCTCTAGAGCACAGGCTTAATAGTTGCTGCATTATTTACAAAAGCCAAAATTTGTAAATAATCTGTGTATTGATCGATGAATGCATAAAGAGAATGTTATGAATACATAAATGGAATATTATTGAGCCTTAAAAAATAAGGAAATTGTACTGTTATAAGGATGAACTTTGAGAACATTATGCTAAATAAAAAGCCAATTACAAAATGACATACTGCATGATACTACTTTCATGAGGTATATAAAATAATCAAACACATAGAAATATAAAGTAGAATTGTGGTTGTCATGGGATATCAGGAGAAAAAAATAGGGAGTTGTTATTCAATATGATAAAGTTTCATCTATGAAGGATAATTCAGATCTGCTATAAAACATTGTACTGATAATCTATTATGATTCCTTATTTGACTCATAAAATGTTAAAAGAATGGATCTCATGTGAAATGTTCTCATCACAAGATAAGGGAAGGGAGGAAATAATTCAATGAGTTGATATATACAAACTGCTTAGAACAGGGCCTGATCCATATTGGGCACCCAATTGGTATTCTTTCTTACTATTCAGTTGTATAAGCCACAAACCCAGTCATTAACATTTAAACCTTCTTTTTTTCTCATTCTATTCCACTTACCATCAAGTTCTGTTATTTCTACCTCTTAAGTACCTTAAAAATCCATTTCTTATTTCTACTTCATAAACTTATCTAGACAACAGTTATCTTTCATATACATCTCTTCATCAGCACCCTAATTTTTCCTCCCTAACCCTACTTTTACTTACTCTCAATGCATTCCATTAGCTGCATTACAGAATATCCTAAACTGAGGATTGGAGAACTATGAACCATGACTGACCATCTTTCTTCATGAACAAAATTTTATTGGAACATAGCCATCCCATTCATTTATGCATTGCCTATTTCTGCTTTATCACTACATAGCAGACTTGAGTACTTAAAACAGACCATTTAGTCTGCAAGCTTACAATGTTTACTATCTCTCACTTGAAATAAAAAAGTTTGTAGAGCCCCTCTTAAACTCAGATATGATCACATACCTGATTAAAATGCTTCAATGCTTTTCAATAACCATTAGGAAAAGTCCAAGCTCTTTAAAATTACTTTTGGGCACTTCATATTTGTTCCTGCCTACCTCTTCAGTCTTGTCACTAGCTTTTGACAAACAAACACCAACTATACTGAATTTATCTCAGTTCCTTAAATACATCATTTTCTCTTATGAGGCAGCACATGCTATTAACCCTTCCCTGAATATTTTTGCCTCTACCTGGATGACTTTTACTCATTCTTTAAGGATGAACTTAATGTTTCTTGCTTATGGAATCATTCCATACCTGCAACCATACTAAATTGCCTATTATTCTTTAAAGTTATCACCTAGGTAATTGTATGAAAGTTCCATGTTTATCATGTCTATCATAATCCCTATATCTATTATAAAATCTATTACAAAGTACCAGGTAGTAGATATAAAACATATAACTTTTGATGAATGAATGAGCAACTACAGCATTATTTCAGAAACTTCCTTTAGCTACCTGCAAACCTATAGTTTTTCCTTGGCAAACCCAGTTTGGCATATGATTCTTCCAAGTCCTCGTCATCTTGTTGAATTCAAAAGTCTCCTCTGATTTAGGGGCTAAAAAGCACATGGGAAGAATTACATGTGGAAAAGGAAGGCATCCAATTGCCAGTGTTTGAAACGTGGGCTCACCTCAGAACTGACTGCTTTCACGGTTACATTATTTTCTTTCAATGGAAGAAAATTAGTAAGTTTTATAGAACAATGATACAAGTACAAAAGCCATATCAGATCATAATCTCAGAGAAACTACCAAGATTCTTTACTCAAACTTGGTTATTTACCTACAATAATTAAAAGTGATTAGATATATTCTTAATTGTGATTTTTTGTTCCTGAGCAGGCGTAATACCACGGGAAGGCTATGAGTCAATGCTTTAATCAAGAATAAAAGCAGACAGAGTTAAGTTTATATGTAAATTAGATACAGTTAATTTCTCCTCCTTAAATGCTAATTAGTTTAATTGTTGGAGGCTGTGACAGTGGTTTCCTGCCTCAAAGATGAAATCCTTTCAAGAAAGATCTGAGCATCATGCTTATTGTCCCTGAAAGTTTCTGAACTTTTACATGGAAAGCTTCTGCCTTCAAAAATTTTGCATATTTTTTACCTAGTAGTGATCACCTGCATTAGTGATTGAGTTTTATTATTTTTTTTTTGAGATATAGGATCATAAAAGAAAAAAAAATACCTTTGGCTCAATAGCTTTTTTTATGATGACTTTTTATGTTCTTTCTTAGAGAAAAGTTATAAAACTTGGTTCCTTCAGCTGCTATCAAAGATATACAATGTTTCCTTCTTTTCTGTGCAAGTCACAAAGGAGTCATAACTGTGTATATTTTCACATCAAATGTAAAATTCATATCTCACTTGTGACTTATGCAAGGAAAATAGGAAGCTCCATTAGATAGACCTACAATTTGTCTATGAATGGTGATTTGCAATGAGGGAGTGCTTTCCTTTGAGATCATTAAATCCTTACAGCAACATATTCCTTCTGCCTTGACAGATTTCACACATTACCATATCATATGTATAAAAATGATCTTTAAAAAATACCTTTAATGACTTCAACAATGGGTAAAGTTCATCCAACTTTTTTTTTTACTTTCTAGAGCTTCATTTTGGAGGCATTTTTATCTTGTCAGTTTGACAGTTCATAACAAAAATCCTGTGTCAAAATTTCAATGGGGCTTCATAGACTTTTACTGTTATTAGTAGAGATATTTTTGAACCAAAGGAAAAGTGCCATCCTTGGTACAACATTAGCAAGAAAAAGTTCCTTTGTCTTCAAGTTGAATTGCTTATTTTACATGAAAATCAAATGTATATTTGAGCAGATATTATTTCAACAGACTAAAATAAGGAAAAATATAACTGCCTCTACCTTATCTGTCAAAATTGACATTTCTACTCATTTTCTTAGTGTAGCTAAAATCAGTCCTCTTTTTAAATAAAAGCCCCATTTCAGTTTATTATTGAAAAGAAATTTTCTTGAATAATAGTATAAGATTAAGTAGATTTCAAATTTTTCCATATTCTCAGATATTTTAAAAATTCTATGTACTTCCAAAAAATGAATAACTCATCCTTGATTATAAGTCAATTTAAAACAGCAAAAATTATTTGATTTCCCCTAAAGTGTCATGGACAACATAAATAAACATGGGCTGTCCAAAGTGCCTCTAAAAAGTTACTATTACTACTAGGCTCATGTTCACATTTCATTTAATAATAGCTTGCGTATATCATTGCATACAGAAATCTTTCCAAATAAGTGTTCAGCCACACATTTCAAAATTTTTATTTTCCAAAGCTTCTAAAAATTTAGAGGTGAAAATTTTAGGATGCTAATCTTGAGAATACAAGAAAGTAAAAATGGAAGTAAGCAGCATTGGAACTCTTATGAATTAATCTTTGTTTTTGAAGGGAAAACCTGCACTTTTCATAAGCTTATTGGTGTTTCTCTACACACATTATGCAGTGTAACATACACTGCATTATATGATGTTTCATCAATCGGACATGCTATCTCTTGCTTTTCTGTGTTTATGCCCATAGATTTCACTGCCAAGAATATATATTTTGCTACCTGGATAAATTTTTCTAATCCTTAAGGCTCACTTTATGTTTCATCTTTTCTGCATTCCCTTACCTTCCAGTCTAGTAAAAACACTCTTTCTTGACTATGTTCTTTTAACACTCTTGCCTTTTATATTTGAATCATTTAGTTTGGAGAAGGCAATGGCAACTCACTCCAATACTCTTGCCTGGAAGATCCCGTGGACGGAGGAGCCTGGTAGGCTGCAGTCCATGGAATCGCTGAGGGTCAGACACGACTGAGCAACTTCACTTTCACTTTTCACTTTCATGCTTTGGAGAAGGAAATGGCAACCCACTCCAGTGTTCTTGCCTGGAGAATCCCAGGGGCGGCAGAGCCTGGTGAGCTGCCATCTACGGGGTCACACAGAGTCAGACACGTCTGAAGTGACTTAGCAGCAGCAGCAGCAGCAGCAGCAGCAGCAGCAGCAGCAGCAGCAGCAGCAGCAGTTCATTCTTGCTACCCACTCCAGTATTTTTGGTCTTACCTTGTGACTCAGCTGGCAAAGAATCCACCTGCAATGTGGGAGACTTGGGTTTGATCCCTTGGTTGGGAAGGTCCCCTGGAGAAAGGAAAGGCTACCCACTCCCATATTCTGGCATAGATAATTCCATGGACTGTATAGTCATGGGGTCACAAAGAGTCAGACACGACTGAGAGACTTTCATGTTCCCTTTCAGTTCATTCTTTGGCCTTTTAAATTAAGTCATAAATCCCCTAATGCATTGTATCAGTTATTTAATTGATCCTCACTTCTAATACAGGCCTATCATATAGTGAGGATTCAGAAAAAAATTTATTGAAGGAGTTAATGAATATACTGCAAACTCTTGAAACTGTGCACCCAGCCATTTGAGCACAATTGCTCTTAAGAGTGATGTTCTCTTTATTTTCTCCTTCCTAGATCTTCTTTCTTCTTATGCCATTGAAGTGGAATTCTGTCTTCCAAGTACCAGAAGTGTTTTCACATGCCCCCTGTTATCTCATATCCTGAGTCTACTCATGTCTATCCTATAGTCTTGCCATCTCACAATTTTTTTTTTTCCTATTCATGCTGGATTCTTCCCTTGGGAGAATGAATGAAGTGCTGCATAAGAATTAACACTTTGTTACAAAATAAAGCAGCTAAAATGAATCAAACAGAAGTCAGAAAATCAATGAATATACTACTGAAAATTAAGGCATTAAAAATGTAGGTAAATAGATAAAGAAAAATTTAACTTTGATTATTACTATTTGAGATAGTATGTTTTTAGGTGAATAATTAAGGGTCAGCTATAATTCCATTTATTAAGGCCCCAAACACAAAGTAAGGTAGAAATGATGTAAAGATTAGAGAAAGAAAAAAAAAAAAGTCATGAAAAATGTGTTTAGTTCAGTAATTTTGTATTTTGCTGAATGGAAAATATAGAAATCTAGATGAGAGAAGGTAATATAAAGAAGGGATTATCCTCATATTAAAGAACCAAGTTTTCTTTTCAGTGGTACTTCCTTCTTGCATTAAATTCTTTAAGTGTAGACTAACTAACTGGGTAGTTATTTAATGTAGAGATGAATAAACTTAATGTAATGCATCAGAAATCAATTTACTTCCAAGATCAAATTGAAAACCTATATTACCTTATAGGTTGGTAGGAAAATATGAATGACTTCATATAAATTATTTTAGACATACATTATTAAAAATGAACTATCTTAGAAATTCCATCACATAAGCAAATAATGATTATAGAACATGATGATGACAAAATGAATATAAATAGGAAATTAGATGTTCCAGTAAGGTCTATTTATCTATTAAATTTAACATTTGGAAAAGAATAGCAATTATGTTTAAAAACACATGAATTATGAATTATGTTTAAGAATACATAAAAAATACTTTTGGTCTATACATTTTAAATATACTATATGACTAATATAAAAGAATTCTTGAGAATAAAGCAACAAACTTAAGACCCAAAACAGTAAAAAGAGTACCAATAATCTTGAAGTCATGTGTCATCAATCTTACCTGCCTTTTGTGAGGAATCAATAGCCTAAGTATTTGTTTATCAGCCTTGTGATTTGCTTTAACAAAATTATCTTATGATATGTATATATGTATGCATGTATGTATTTATACATATATATGTATATCCTTTGTTTTTTCTTAATTTTAAAATATTGCTAGATTCATATTATATATAGTTATTCGTGACTTCCTTTTGTTTCCGCAGCCTTGGTTGAGAGTGGTTGTAGTTTATTTTGTTTAATAAATAGAAAACTAATGTGCATCATTCCAGCTTTCTTCCAGAAAGCACTTACTACAAACTGACCTAGGGAGGAGGAATCTAAGAGCACAACCGTCTCAGTGCACTGAAAAGACAGAAAGAATAGCAGAGGCCGAAGTGACAAAAAATGTATAGGGCAGAAAAACAGAAAGGGAGAGCAACACAGAAAATGGCTTGCTCAAATCTACAGTGAGATATCATTGAGTTTTTGATGACTAGTAAGCAGTGTGTACATAAACTGATACTTTATACCCTAAGAAAAACTAAGGGAGAAAAACTAGCAAGAAGATGAAAAATACTAGATATTGAAGACTCAAAAAAATTTAAAACCCTTATCAATCAGAATGATAAAGCCTTATTGAGCAAATGGGTAATTCACTGAAGATCCTAAGAAAGAGTAAGTTTTAGGACAAGAATTAACCTTTTCCTAAAATAAAACCTTCCAGATGGCTCAGTGGTAAAGAATCTGCCTGTCTATGCAGGAGTCACTGGAAATATGGGTTTGATCCCAGGGTCAGGAAGATCCCCTTGAGGAAAAAGTGGCAATCCACTCCAGTGTTTTTGCCAGGAAAATCCCATGAACAGAGGAGCCTGGTGGGCCACAGTTCATGGGGTCTCAAAGAGGCAGAAATGATTGAGCACCTATAAGCACAAAATAAAGACTATGCTAAACACACCCTAACAAAGACTGCAAACAATTCTCAGAAGGATTAATTTGAACTGCAAATAAATTTGATGTCAGAACGAAGTCTACCAATTGTTAAGGACAAATGCTAAAGTCAGGTACTTGACAGTGTATAGCAACTTTTATAATAAATATGGTTAGATTTATGAAGGCACAAAAAATATGCTATAAATGGGTAGAAATTCAGTCAATAAAAGGACTCACAGAAATATCAGGTATGATATATTTACAAAAAAAGCATTTTAAAACAGCTCTTACAAATATATTAATATTATGACTAAATTTTAAACTATACTTGTTTGGCTTAATATTGTTAGACACTGTAGAAAAATAGATGAATGAACTTGAAGATAGACTCTATGAAATATAGAGAGAGACAAAAAATTAAATTATGCCTAACAAACCTACAGAAAAGTCATTAAATTATCTTATATATATGGAACTTTAGTTCTAGAAGGTAGGGGTAGGTATTAAAAATATTTGAAGATTATGACCAACAGTTACCAAATTACTGAAAAGTATGACTGTACCGATACCCTATGTTCATTGAAATACAAGAAGTTTAAGACATACAATAATCTAATTACTAAAAGGAAAAAAGACAGAAAAAAAATTTGAAGTCTGCATAGAACTATTTGCCTATGTCTGCATAGGCAAAAAGTCTGCATAGAATATTTGGTGAAAATATTCTTCAAGCATGAAAGCAAAATAAAAACATTATCAAGTAAAAGCAAAACAAACAGAAACAGAAATTCTCAGTAATTTGTTGTAATAGATTGCATTATAAGAAATGGTAAAGAACATACTTCAGGGTGAAGGAGCACTAATAATATTTCAAAATTCCAATCCCCACAAAGGAATGAAAGGCTAGATATCATTTTTTCCTTTCTAAGCAGGTAAAAGTATAAAGTGTATTTGGTCTATTTCATTTCTAAAATTCTTAATATCTACTCTTTTCTTTAAGGTAAAAATAATAGTAATGTAGTAGAGAGTTTATAAAGTATGTATAAATAATATAAATTTTCAAAATAACACAAAGGGTGGGAAGGTAGACAAGTGAGCATAATGTTGTCAGATACATATTCCAAGCTTTAGAACAAACATACATACACAAAAGAAATACAGGGCTATAGCTATAAATTAATAAAAGGCTTTAATGAAATACTAAAAAAACTAAGTAATTAATGGAAAATAAGATAAGGGAAGTGGAGAAGGCGATGGCATTCCACTCAAGTACTCTTGCCTGGAAAATCCCATGGACAGAGGAGCCTGATAGGCTGTGGTCTGTGGGGTCGTGAAGAGTCAGACACGATTGAGCGACTTCCCTTTCACTTTTCACCTCATGCATTGGAGAAGGAAATGACAACCCACTCCAGTGTTCTTGCCTGGAGAATCCCAGGGATGGGGGAGCCTGGTGGGCTGCCGTCTATGGGGTCACACAGACTCAGACACGACTGAAGTGACTTAGCAGTAGCAGCAAGGTAAGGGAAGAGGGCCCAAAAATAAGAACACAGAACTGATGAAATAGAAAAAAAACCTAGACTTCAAATTCAACCATAGATAATTGTATTAAATGTAAATTCACTGAATCACACCATTGGTAGACATAGTCAGACTGGATGGAAAAGCAAGACCCTAAAGAATTCCACCTTAAATGTGTATTACATGTATCTGTATACTTATCTTTCAAGAATATATATGTTGAAGTACAAGAGGATAAAAGAGATATATTTATTAATCATAAGGAAATTAAGGCTACTATCTTAACATCAGGTAGAGTATACTTCAGCACAAGAAATGTTACCTAATATGAAGATGGGCACATCATAATATTAAAAAGATTAATTTCTCAAGACATTAGAAATCTAAAATGTATATGTACCTAGTAACAAAGCTTTAAAATATATAAAGCTAAATCTGATAGTAATTGAAGAAGACATTGACAAAATCAGAATTATAGTTGGAAATTAACACTCTTCTCCATTAATCTATCAGTCACAAAGACAGGACAGAAAATCAATAAAGTAATAGGCATCTCTAGTAATTTATCAATTCAGTTCAGTTCAGTTCAGTTCAGTTGCTCAGTCGTGTCTGACTCTTTGCGACCCCATGAATCGCAGCACGCCAGGCCTCCCTGTCCATCACCATCTCCCGGAGTTCACTCAAACTCACGTCCATCGAGTCCGTGATGCCATCCAGCCATCTCATCCTTGGTCGTCCCCTTCTCCTCCTGCCCCTAATCCCTCCCAGCATCAGAGTCTTTTCCAATGAGTCAACTCTTTGAATGAGGTGGCCAGGGTACTGGAGTTTCAGCTTTAGCATCATTCCCTCCAAAGAAATCCCAGGGTTGATCTCCTTCAGAATGGACTGGTTGGATCTCCTTGCAGTCCAAGGGACTCTCAAGAGTCTTCTCCAACATCACAGTTCAAAAGCTTCAATTCTTTGGTGCTCAGCCTTCTTCAGAGTCCAACTCTAACATCCATACATGACCACTGGAAAAACCATAGCCTTGACTAGATGGACCTTAGTCAGCAAAGTAATGTCTCTGCTTTTGAATATACTACCTAGGTCGGTCATCACTTTTCTTCCAAGGAGTAAGCGTCTTTTAATTTCATGGCTGCAGTCACCATCTGCAGTGATTTTGGAGCCCCCCCCAAAAATAAAGTCTGACACTGTTTCCCCTGTTTCCCCATCTATTTCCCATGAAGTGATGGGACCAGATGCCATGATCTTCGTTTTCTGAATGTTGAGCTTTAAGCCAACTTTTTCACTCTCCTCTATCACTTTCATCAAGAGGCTTTTTAGCTCCTCTTCACTTTCTGCCATAAGGGTGGTGTCATCTGCATATCTAAGGTTATTGATATTTCTCCCGGCAATCTTGATTCCAGCTTGTGTTTCTTCCAGCCCAGCATTTCTCATGATGTACTCTGCATAGAAGTTAAATAAGCAGGGTGACAATATACAGCCTTGATGTACTCCTTTTCCTATTTGGAACCAGTCTGTTGTTCCATGTCCAGTTCTAACTGTTGCTTCCTGACCTGCGTATAGGTTTCTCAAGAGATAGATCAGGTGGTCTGGTATTCCCATCTCTCTCAGAATTTTCCACAGTTTATTGTGATCCACACAGTCAAAGGCTTTGGCATAGTCAATAAAGCAGAAATTGATATTTTTCTGAAACTCTCTTGCCTTTTCCATGATCCAGCGGATGTTGGCAATTTGATCTCTGGTTCCTCTGCCTTTCTAAAGCCAGCTTGAACATCTGGAAGTTCACAGTTCACGTATTGCTGAAGCCTGGCTTGGAGAATTTTGAGCATCACTTTACTAGCATGTGAGATGAGTGCAATGGTGTGGTAGCTTGAGCATTCTTTAGCATTGCCTTTCTTTGGGATTGGAATGAAAACTGACCTTTTCCAGTCCTGTGGCCACTGCTGAGTTTTCCAAATTTGCTGGCATATGGAGCACAGCTCTTTCACAGCATCATCTTTCAGGATTTGAAACAGCTCAACTGAAATTCCATCACCTCCACTAGCTTTGTTCGTAGTGATGCTTTCTAAGGCCCACTTGACTTCACTTTCCAAGATGTCTGGCTCTAGATTAGTGATCACATCATCATGATTATCTGGGTCGTAAAGATCTTTTTTGTACAGTTCTTCCGTGTATTCTTGCCACCTCTTCTTAATATCTTCTGCTTCTGTTAGGTCCATACCATTTCTGTCCTTTATCGAGCCCATCTTTGCATGAAATGTTCCCTTGGTATCTCTAATTTTCTTGAAGAGATCGCTAGTCTTTCCCATTCTATTGTTTTCCTCTATTTCTTTGCACTGATCGCTGAAGAAGGCTTTCTTATCTCTTCTTGCTATTCTTTGGAACTCTGCATTCAGATGCTCATATCAACTACAAGAATAAAAAGACAGAAAATTAGTAATGAACAAGAGACATGAACACAATTATTAACCAACTTGACATAATTTATACTTAAAGAACACTACAACTATCAACTACAGAATATACTTTTAAAAAGCCTACTCATGGAACATTCACAAAGATTAGCCATATGATAGGCCATAAAACAAGTATCACTGCTTATCACAGAACCAAAAATGTAGAGAGTATATTCTTTAGTTGAAACATTTTCAATGTTTGGTGACTTGAAAAGTCACCAAATATTTGGAAATTCAAAAAAAATAACTAAATAACCAAATTATCAAAGAAAAATCACAGAAAAATTATTTTTAATATACATTTATTTATTTTAATTGGAGTTTAATTACTTAGAATTCAATGATGTTGAATATGAATAGACTGGGGAAAAATGAAATACATTGCTAACTTTTAGAAAATGTCAATACAATGGGTAAATATTAAAAAGAAGAGATAAAATTCAAATATCAGTATCAATCAGGAAAAAGGAAATATCACTCCATCTCTGTTCCAAAACATTAAATAACAGGATGGGAATGTTTAACATTTAATTTTGCAACTAAACTAAATAAACTTCTTAAAAGACATAATTTGAGTAATGGCACAGGAGAAATATGAATTATTGCCTATTAATGAAATTGAATTCATTAAAAATCTCCCCACTACAAAAAGTTTGAATAGCATAGCTGCAGCTTCACTGATGAATTTTGTCAGGCACGTAAGAAGTAATGATACACATGATCAAGTGGGATTTACCTCAGGTATACAGAGTTGATTTAACTCTTAAAAACTAATTGATATAGTTTGTCACATGAATGAAATAATAAAGACTCTTACATTCCTCTTGGTTAATGCATGAAAAGCATATGACATAATTCAACATACTTAACAAAACTTTCAACAGTTTAGAACTAGAGGGAAACTTCCTCAGCCAGACAAAGAGTATCTACCAAAAAAAAAAAAAAAAAAGAAGAAGAAGAAGAAAATTCAACGTCATACTAAATGGTGAAAACTAAAGTGTGTCTCCTTTCTTTTTTCTCTAATCACTTAAGTTCAACCTTTAATGGGGATCCTACACAGTAAAATAAGACATAAAAAGAAATAAAATATCTTAGAGACAGGAAAGGAAGAATTAAAACTGTCTCTGCAGATGCAGTAAGGGCTTCCCTGGTGGCTCAGACGGTAAAGAATCTGCAATGCAGGAGACCTAGGTTCAATCTCTGGGTCGGGAAGATCCTCTGGAGAAGGGAATGAGAACCAACTCCAGTATTCTTCCTGGAAAATTCCATGGACAGGAGACTGGTGGGTTCCAATCCACGGGGTCACAAAGAGTCAGACATGTCTAAGGAACTAACACATCCATACCCTGCAGATGCAATGGGTATATATGTGTACTATGTTGAAAATCTACCAAAAAATACTAAAATTAATATTTATGGATGAATCATACAAAATATTTAAAAGATATGTACACTGAAAAATCAATAGTATTGCTGAAGAAAAATGAAAGAATGTCTAAATAACTGAGGAGACACACTGAGCTTATTTATTACAAGGGGCTTCCCAGGTGGCTCAGTGGAAAAGAATCTGTCTGCCCATGCAGGAGACAGGAGATGCAGGTGCCATCTGTGCATTGGGAAGATCCCCTGGAGAAGGAAATGGCAACCCACTCTAGTATTATTCTTTTCTGGAGAATTCCACAGAGGAGTCTGGCAGGCTACAGTCTATATGGTTGCAAAGAGTCAGACACAGCTGAGCACACACAGACACATATTGATTACAAGACTCAGTAGTATTCAGATGTCAATTCTCACCAAATTCACACATTAATTTGACAAAATCCAGTTAAAATTCCAGGAAACTTCAATTAGCAAATTATTCTTAAAATGTGCACTAAAATTAGAACACAGAATAGGCAATACAATTGGTAGAAAAAGACTGAACATAAAATACTTAACATAGTTGATTTCAAATTTTTCTCTAAAAGTGTTAATAACCAGAAAAGTGAGGAACTGGCTTAAGCCAGGCTTACAAATTAATGGAATAGAAGAGTGTCCATACCAGACCCACACAAATGAGATTATTTTGTCATAAAAAATGCCGAGTAATTTAATGGAGAAAGAGTACTCTCTTAAACAAATAGTGCTACAACATGTGGATATTCATGTTGAATAAAAGTTAAAAGCTTGACAATGCTAAGCATTTTGCAAGGATGTAAAACAGCTGGAAATTTTATACATTGCTGGTGGAAGTATCAATTATATGATTATTAAGGCAAATAGTCTGGCCATTTTCATACAGTCTCTTTATTATATAGTATAGAAATTCTACCCCTAGTTACTAACCAGAGAGACATAAAATTGTGTCCACAAAAAACTTACACATGAATGTACAAACTGTTTTTATTCATAATCACTTAAAACTGAAACTAGCCCAAATGTCCAATAGTCAACAGGTAACTGGATAAACAAATTGTAGCTTATACATATATTAAAAGTGGTCAACAGTTAAAAGAAATGGACAACTGATACACATAGAAACATAGATTGATCTCTCAAATGTTATTTTGAGAGAAAAAAGCTGGCTAGAAAGGGTACAGTTGGTAAAGATTCCACCTGCCAATGAAGGAGACCTGGGTTTTATCCCTGGGTTGGAAAGATCCCCTGGAGGAGAAAATGACAATCCACTCCAGTATTCCTGCCTGGAAAATCCCATGGACAGAGGAGCCTGGTGGGCTACAGTCCACGGGGTCACAGGGAGTCAAACATGACTGAGAGACTGGGCGTGCAGAGCACAGAAAGGGTACAGAAATGGTACAGACTATATGATTCAATTTACATTAGTTTAAAAAAGACAAAAGTTATCTTAAAATATGAAAGTCAGATTATTGATCACCTGGGACGGGGTGAGGATGATTGGGAAGGAGGTGCCTAAAGAAACTTGTAAGAGTGAAAGTAATGTCTGTATCATAATTAATCTAATCGAAGCAATAGTTGAATAGGCATATACATTCGGCAAGATTCTTCAAACTGTACACTTCAATGGATTCACTTCATTTTTGGTAAATTACATCTTTAAAAATGTTTATTTGTAAATGCCACTGTAAGAATAGAGTACATTACTCTTTGTGGATATGTGCAAGAATTTCTCTGGGGATTGTAAATAATTCTACTCCATTCCATTTCTTGAGTGATCTTCCAGACCATACAATGTTTAATAACCATCATCACTTGTAAGTTGATTCCAATAGCTTTCCAAAATGGTTGCACTAATATAAAACCTCACCATGTGTGTTAGACTTCTTACTGACTGGCATCCATGTGTACAATTATCAGGTTATTCAAAGTACTACATTTTACAAATATGTTAGGCATGAAATGGAATTTATTATAATCTAAATTTGAATTTCCCTGATTATTAACTAGATTGAATATGCTGTCATATGTTTTGTCTCTTTCTCATTTTTATGAGTTGTTTTCTTATACACTTGAGTTCTTTATTTAATCTCTTAGGCTTTGTCAGTCATTTGTGTGGCAAATAACTCTTCCTAGGTTGTGTTCTTTTATTTTCTAACTTTTTTGGCAGCATGAGAGATCTTAGTTGCCTGATCAGAGGTCGAACCCCTGCTCTTTGCATTGGAAACAGAGTCCTAACTGCTGGGCCACCAGGAAAGTTTTCACGTTCTTTTAATGAAAAGAAATTGTTCTTATTCATGCAGTCAAAAGTATCAGTATTTTATGGGTAGCAATGCTTTATATATTGTTTAAAAATTTAATTCTTCCCTACAACAAAGACATGAAAACATTTTATATATACATAAAATATACATTTTTCTGCAAGAGTCTATTAAGCAGAGCCAGGAAAAGTGAAAATGGAAGATCATGTAGAAAACTGGTTCCTAGATCATGTTTGGTACATCTTTCTGTCCTTATTCCATTGGCCAGAGCTCAATCCATGCCCCTATCTAAAGGAAGATGGAAAAATGAGGTAATTACACGTCCAGGAAGAAGGAAAATGTGTTTTTTGAACACCTACCCAATCTATTCTTCTGAGGAATATTTCAATTCTTTCTTCACATTGAATGTACTAAATCTCACCTGGCCTCTGCATACTCTCAACTCCAAAATTTCCAGATCTCCATCAGATCTAGATACGGATCATCTTGATTCTGTAACTTGTGTACTTAAAATATAAGTTAATTATTCACAGGACAAATATTCTACTCAGAAAAAAGAAGGAGTCTCAAACTAATCACTGATCCATCACAATGAAATTCTCCTGTAAGGCCATTCATTGCACAGCCTGTCTCTTTTTTGTGTGATTGTGTGGAGAAGCGTTTGGTTGTGGAAGAATGGGAGAGTTCATGATTAGACATTGATATGACTCTTTGTGAGAAATTATCTTGTCTATGTTACAGGGTACCTTGGCTTCACTCTGACATTTTTCTTGTTGGTTTTATTTCATGGATGCAGTTGAAATGTGTATTGAGGAGTGTTCCCTATTTGGGGCCTGTACAGATTTAGTAGCCCAAACTCCTGTATCTACCTTTGGAAGCTTAAAATGTATTTTAAGGCTCAAATGCTCAAAGTTTTGCTAAGAGTCTGTTTTAAATTCAGACTCTTGATTTATTTGACAGTGTACTCATTTCAAAGTCTAATTAACTTCTGACTTGTTTGCTTCCACTTAATTCAATGTACTAATAACTTCATTCAATTTTTTTCAATGAATAATACTTGAATTACACAATTAATAAAAACTCTAAAAGCTAATTTTAAAGTCCTATCCAAAATAAAGCATACTTTTTTTCTCAATGGACATATAACTTTCACAATGATTCATTCTATATTTTAACTACAAATATTGATTAAAGTTACAAAAAAAAAAAAACTGTATGGGTCACTGTCTCTGTGTGTCAGAACATAAGGCATGTGATTACCTTTGATACCAGAGGAAAAGTAGACATACTTTTATTATCAACCATAAAAAATTTACACATAAAAAATTCTAGCTAGCAAAGTTAGAGTGGAATACTATGCTAATCAATAAAAAGGGATAAGGGAAATAAAAAATGGAAAGTCACAAATTAAAGCACAAAAATAATTAAAAATTCAAAATACATATTTTAAAGACTAATAAAATAGATAAACCTCTGACAAAGCTTATCATTATAGGTAACATTTATTGGTTATACATATACATATATTTGCAATATATGTATCTAAGTAATTTATAAGAACTTAGCTCACTTAATGCTCAAAATCATACTATGAGAATCATTCATTCATTTACTTCATAAACATTTAAGTACTAACTATGTGCCCAGCACTCTATGAGACAGTGTAGATATACTCCTGAACAAGAGAAATAATGCCAGTGCCCTTAAAATATTTGCATTCTGAAGGAACAAATAATATTTTCATTTTAAAATGAGGAAACCAGACTCATAGAACTTAGATTACTTTCTGAAGGTCACATAACATCTGTGTGTTTGAATTTTATTTAAATGTAAATTGTATTCCCAGGTAGACCATGTTCCTAACCAATGTGCAGTGTTAAGAGGAGAGGAAGTTGAGAAAGCATATAATCATACCATTAAAGTTGTAAAGAAGATACAAATATAATCATCACAGTATTGCAAACATTTTTTTTTGCCTCCTTGTTCTGTGCCAAGTACTTTAACTTATCAAATATTTATAACTACCCTCGGAAATAGGGACTATTATTTCTGAAATAAGAACTATTATTTCCACCATATTTCACATTTGGGGTAACTGGAAAAACAAAACAAGATGTCAAAAAATGATGAAATGATTCTTTTAAAAATCATGATTTTTTAAAAATTATTTTTAAGCATTTGGATCTTTAATTCATCTGGACTATATTCATGGTTTTGTTGTGAGATGGGAAATGCAACTCAGAAAAGATGTAGTTGCACAGTTACTTTTATTCTGGGAAGTCTGACTGTGGAAAACACATTTAACTTCTACTACAATGTGTGACCACTTATAATAGAAGAGTTTTTTAAACTTTTAAACAATTAGCATTTATATAACTCACTGCTAAAATATTTAAATCATGGATGAAATACTTTTGATTTTCTAGGGAAACATGAATTGCCAAAGTAAACACAAACAGAAATTTAAATACAAATAATTAAAGAAAACAGAAGAAATTGAAAACGCTTTCCAAAACTAACTCCACTTATGATGAGGATGACTTTATTTTTATCAGTCTGATCGGTTTCTTAAGGAACATACAATTTCTCTACTATTGAAGCTATCACAATAAGAGATGCAAATATTCTGGCATGTTTATCAAGCTATTATCCATCACTATGACTCCAATTTTGTCAATGCTAGCTTATAAATAAAGCAGCTACCAACTCACTAACAAGTATGTGCACGTGTAAACCAGCAAACCTAAGGAGTACAGACAATCTCACCTTTGAATATAGATGCAGAAATATTAAATTAAAAAATATAATAAGTCAATTATTGTACATATTAAAAGAACAATGTGTTAGGCCAATATAATCGTTATTTGAAAATGCAATATTCAGTTTTCCTAGATATTGATATATGTACCTAAACAAAGAAGCACAACTTGTCAACTCTAATATATCAATTTCAATTCTATCTTATACTTAAGAAACAAGTAAGAAAGATGTTAAGAAATAAACACTGTGTTTAATGTGGCATTGTTTCTAAAATTTAACACTGCTATTACTCCTGTCAGGAAAATTAGTGAAAACATATCCTACATTTTGCAATTATAAGATGTTACAAGAGTCCAAGTAATATATACAAATCACTTTGATGTTTAAAAGAAAAATAACCCAGAAGACTACACAAATAAGGAGACTTTACTGTAGAGGAGGCATTTAGAATGGCTCTCAAAAGATTAGTAGGGCTTTAACAGATATGATTGGAAATACACAAAGATGTGTTTCTGGGTCAGGAGATGTGGAAAGAAATAGTGAGAAATAGAACTGAAAAAGCAGACGGAGTCCAGAGCATAGAGTGCATCAAATATAGATAGTAATAAATAACTCAGTGAAACAGAACTGTGAAGACTGAAACAGATTTAAGCATGTGAGAACCAATTATATAGCAAAGGTAAAATTCCAAAAATTGTTGGAAAAGGAGTTTTAGTGATTCTAAAATAATTAGTTGCATTTCCCGTCTCACACCAAAACCATGAATATAGTCCAGATGGATTAAAGATCCAAATGCTTAAAAATAATTTTTTGAAAAGCTACCAGAAAGACTGAAGGAAATAAGGATACATACTTGGACTTACAGATAATTCTTAAACAACCAAAAATTCTGAAGTCATGAAAAAACCTACAGATGCTTCTTTCTCCCAAAAGTATTTGTAAAACTTATCACAGATGCTCTCATAAACTATCAGTATACCGAGAAAGAACTTTTCTGGTAAACAAACTCATAATGGCCCTAATACACAAAGAATCCTAAGAAATTAAACACTGCAAATAGGCAAACAGAAAAGTGAAAGAAATAGTTGAAAAATAACAATTCACAGTGAAGCAGATTCAAATAGCAGATTCATAGCATAATTATGAAAAGATGTTCAACTTTCTTAGAGTTCAGAGAAATTGTAGCAAAATGTCATTTTGTACCTGTCAATACTGATAAAAAACAGATTGATCACATAATGTGGTGGCAAGGATATGGGAAAACAGTCTCAGGTATTACTGATGGATGTGGAAAATGCTACTGTATTACTGAAAACAATCTGGCAGCACTTATTAAAATGAAAAATGGGCATGCCCTTGTGTTTGTCAATTCCACTTTTGTGAATGTTTGAAGTAGAAAATAAAAAGCAATGGCATATGATATATATGTACAAAGTTACATTTAGCAATGTTATTCCTTAGTAGGAAAAAAAAAAAAGGAAAAAAAGCTACACTGAATGTATAGAGAATGTTTGATTAAAATTCTGATGCATCTACACAAGGGAATAATATATAGCTATTAACCAGAATAAGTCAGCAGTTGATCTTGGATTTGATTTTTATTAATAAAAATTTTTTAATATGTGCTTATATATGCATCATAGAGACAAGGCGGGAAATTGCTTGCTAACTTTATTTCTTTTTGCAGAAGATATTTGAAGGGATTTGAACAATAATGAGTTTTTAATTCATTTAGCTCATGAATCTTGTTCAACTTCTTATGATAAGTGTATATTACTTTTGTAAATTTCTCCAAATTATTTTCACCATTTAAACAATTTTACACAGTTTTAAAAAAGTAAACTGTAGCATATATATGTGTAAAATATAACCTTTGAATTGCTTTTCTGAAATACAAAAGAAAAGGAAACTCTCTTTCCTTGTAATCTAACTTATAAGCAGACAATCCACATGGAAACTGAAGTATATCAAACATCACATGGTTCTTAATTGTGATTACACTTTATTGCACTCAGCCTATTAAGTGCTTAAATTACCAGATAACAGAATCTATGTTCCTAATAGTGGAAAGTGTATTAATGGCATTTTTACTCCTTATTGTAGCCCAGTTCCAACAATCACATGGATGAAGGTTAATGGTTATATTCCTAGTAAGTCACGTCTGCGTAAATCTCAGGCAGTACTGGAAATACCCAACGTGCAGCTGGACGATGCAGGCATATATGAGTGCAGAGCTGAAAACTCACGTGGAAAAAATACCTTTCGTGGACAGTTGCAAGTATACAGTAAGTGTTCTCAGCAAAGTTTGATGCCCTGGTCACAAGAGTCAAACTGAAAATGCAATTTGAACTAAACATTGTTAGATACATATACCATGCTTCTTTTGTATGGTAAATCATTGAGTAAAATTACCCTACACACAGAAATGCTTTAAATTAAAAATAAATGAGGAATTGTCAGGTTCTTTTTATAGCATAAGTAATTGCTAACCTTAAAAATATTTTCCTAGCACTAAAGCTGTCATCTGATGTTGCAAATCTTGCAATAGTTATTAACTTATTCTTGCCCTTGGCCTGAATCAGGAGTCACAATTTATTGCCCATGAACCAAATCCTACTAGCTGTCTTTTCTTTTTCTTTTTTTTTTTGTAAATAAAATATTTTTGAAACACAATGACACTCTTTTGTTTGCATAATGCCTGCATCAGCTTTAAGCACTGCTAAGGTAGAATTAAGCTGTTGAGAGACAGATCAACTGACTTGCAAAGTGTCAAATATGTTCTATCTCATCTTTTACACAAAAACTTTGCTGGCTCTACACTAAATTATTGCATCTGTATGATAAATAACCTTCATGGCTTACAAATGTTTATATTTTCCAAAACTTTCAGAGACAACCGGCTTGTGTGTAAGAATTGGGAAAATCTACTTCCAAAAATATATACAATCTCATCTTCTATAAATAGCAAATTATACTTTTCATATTTGCTTTTATAATGCATATTATATATAAAAGGTAAGTGATACTATTCTTATTTTCCAGATGAGTACACTAAAACTGAGGGAAACTGTAACACAGAGCACTGATATGAGAAAATACAGATCCTTACAACGTGAAATTAAACAAATTGTATATGAAGCTGACTCTGCTAGAAACTATAACTGTCACTGTATTCAAGATCAGTTCATCTAAAATTCTTCACAGGGATGCTGCAAAATATTTTGAAATACTAAAATATTATTTCAACCTGTTTTGCTTTTATTATTTGTAAAAAAAACCAAAAAACAAAAAACTCCTTTAAAAATTCAGCACTCCAACCAAATTTACTATGCCATGCACATTTTGCTCATTCACTCATTGATTCAGCTAATGTTTATTAAATGCTATTACTGCACTACAAGCTAATGATAGAGATTTGAGGAAACTCTTGATTGACTGAATTAGATGGAAAGCAAACCCCATAGAGGGCAGAGCATGCTATCTGCTGTGATAAACGCCTACGGGAGCAGAGTCCACTACTTTCTACCAGAGTGATTCAAGGAAAGCATTCCAGAGAATTTGTACCTTAAAGGTTTTCCCATCTACCAGTGGCCTGGAAGCCAGCTGGATCAGGACCCAGCCCCTACCATCAGTGGGCTGGCACCAGCCCCAGAACTCCTTGGATATAGCCAACTAGCTCAGGACACAGTCCCAGCAACCACTGGGTCAGTGCCAGTCCTTTGCTACCGGGCCATGCAGCCAGTCACCCAGTCCCACTTACCTCAAGCCACTGCATGAGGCAGGGCCTGGCAGCAAATGAGGCAGACATAAGTGAAATAGAGACTAAGAACAATAAACAAGATCAATGAAATGAAGAGCTGGTACTTTGAAATAAGTAAAACTGATAAACCTTTAGCTAGACTCATCAAGAAAAAGAGAGAGGGCCCATGTAAATAAAATCAAAGCTGAAAGAAGAGAAGTCAGCCAATACCACAGAAAGACAAAGGATCATAGGAGATTACTACAATTATATGCCAATAAAACGGACAATGTAGAAAAAAAGAATAAATGTCTGGAAATGTACAATTTCCCAAGAAACAATCAGGAAGAAATAGGAAATATGAAAAGATCAATTATCACTAATGAAATTAAATCACTAATTAAATAAAATAAAACAAAAACTCCCAGAAAACAAAAGTCTAGTACCAGATGGCCTCACAGGTGGTAAAGTCTATCAAAAAATTTTAAAAAAAAGGTTAACAACCCTCCTTTTCAAACTATTCCAAAAATTTGCAGAGCAATACTTCTGAACTCATTCTAAAATATCACCTAGTACTAAAACCAGACAAAAATATAGCACAAAAAATTTACAGGCCAATACCACTGATGAACACAGATGGAAACATCCTCAACAACAACAACAAAATTAGCAAATTGAATTCAACAGTACATTAAAATGATCACACAGTGATCTAGTGGGGCTTATACCAAGGATGCAAGGATGTTTAATATCCACAAATTATTATTTTATACCACTTTAACAAATCAAATAAAGAAATCATATAATCATCTCAATAGGTACAAAAAAGCTCTGGACATCTTGGAATACACACACACACACACACATATACATATAAAATGGAATGATACTCAGGCTTAAAAAATAAAAATGAAATCTTACTATCTGTGACAACATGGGTGGACCCAGAGAGAATTATGTTAAGGAAAATAAGTCAGAGAAAGACAAGCATCATATGATTTCACTTATGTGTAGAATCTGAAAAACAAAACAAATGAAAATAATAACAAAGCTGTAACAGAGTAATAGAGGCAGAGAACAAATAGGTGATTCCCAGAAGGGAAAGGGGTAGAGAGATGAAAGAAATAGATGAGAGAAATTAAGAGATTCAAACTTGAGAAAACTGTCAATGGAGGGAAGACACTTTAACCATGGCTTCCCTGACAGCTCAGTTAGTAAGGAATCCTCCTGCAATGCAGTAGATCCAAGTTCAGTCCCTGGGTCGGGAAGATCCACTGGAGACAGGATAGGGTACCCACTCCAGTATTTAGGGGCTTCCCTTGTGGTTCAGCTGGTGAAGAATTCACCTGCAGTGTGGGATACCTGGGTTCGATCCCTGGGTTGGGAAGATCCCCTGGAGAAGGGAAAGGCTACCCACTCCAGTATTCTGGCCTAGAGGATTCCATGGACTGTATAGACCATGGGGTGGCAAACAGACACAGCTGAGCGACTTTCACTTTTCACACTTTCTAAATTTCATTCATTTGGAATATTATCTCTTTTGAGAAAGAAATAGAGTATTGAAAACTTGCATATATAAATATATGCATAAAATGCCAGTAAATATAGAACAATTTTATATTAAATGATACTTGAATTTACAAATTATTTTTTGAAGCAATTCAGGCTTTATTAGGAAACAAAAAGCAGAACAGTTATTCAGTAAATGGGCTTGTTGTATTACTTCAAACTGTGCTAATGCTGCTTAATATTTGGAAGACAGATGCCTCTTGTTTAGAAAGATTTTTAGTTTAGAAAGACTTATTTCTAAACAGGCTCCCATGCTCTCCATGGGAAGAATCTATCACTCACTCTAAAGAGGGTAAAACAAGAAGACATGTAAGTTCTCTCCCTTATGACTGATTCATGTTGATGTATGGCATAAAACAACACAATATTTTAAAGCAATTATCCTTCAATTAAAAATAAATAAAATTCTTTAAAAATAAGGAAAAAAGTGTCTTTTGAAGAGGAAATATTTTAAAATTCAACAACAACAAGAACAGGAAGATATGCTTCACTTAGATTAAAAAGTGTTTCAAATTATTAAAATATCATCATGGTTGTATTTTCACACAGGAAATAGAGTTCTCTGTGTAAGTGCCAAGTTTCTTCCAAAATCCAAGTTACATGAATTGATAAAATATTTAATGCTTATGAATTTGTTAACATTTCATAAAAACTTTTGAATTTTGTGAAACGTTGAGAAATGAAATCACCCTTCTTTAATCCTTAAACCCTTACAGCATATCCACACTGGGTAGAAAAACTGAATGATACTCAGTTAGACAGTGGGAGCCATCTGCGATGGGAATGTAAGGCTACTGGAAAACCCAGACCCACCTACCGCTGGCTGAAGAATGGAGTACCCCTCTTGCTTCAGGTACTGTTGGTAACCATTAGTATGTTCCAGTGATATTTTAATGGAATTTCACAAAGGACAAACTAACTTCCTTTAGTCTTATTGAAAGCCATTTCTTATTTATCCCTTATATTCAGAATGAGAAAGATAACATATAACCAAATTAATTTTTACTCTTTAAAAAAATTATTGAAATATAGTTGATCTACAATGTTGTGTTAATTATTTCTGTACAGCACAGTGATTCAATTATTCTTTTTAAAATGTTACTTTCCATTGTGGTTTATCATAGTATATTGAATATAATTGTATGTATTGTACAGTGGAACTTTGTTGCTTATCTATTCTATGTATAAAAGTTTACATCTGCTAGCCCCAACCTCCCACTAGATCCAACATCCGCCCCCCTGGCAAGCACTAATCTGTTCCCTATCTCTGTGATTCTGGTTCTGCTTCATATATAGATTCATTGTGTAATATTTTAGCTTTCACATATAAGTGATATCATAGGTATTTGTCTTTTTCTGACTTACTTTGCTTAGTATGATAATCTCTAGTTGCATCTATGTTGCTGCAAATGACATTATTTTGCTGGCTGAATATTCCATTGTATATATGTGCCATATCTTCTTTACCCATTTATCTGTTGAAGGACATTTAGGTTATTTCCATGTCTTGGCTATTGCAAATTAGTGTTATTATGAACATAGGTGTGCAAACATCTTTTTGAATTACAGTTTTGTCCAAATATATGCCCAGGAGTGGGATTGCTTGATCATATGGTAATTGTATTTTTAGTTTTCCACTGTGGTTGCACCAACTTACATACCCACCAATTGTAGAAGAGGTCCCTTTTCTCTACATCCTATCCAGCATTTGTTAGTTGAAGACTTTTAAATGATGGCTATTCTGACTGGTGTGAGGCTGTAACTTATTGTAGTTTTGATTTGCATTTCTCTAATAATTGGCAATTTTGAAAATCTTTTCATGTGCCTATCGGCCACCTGTGTATCTTCTTTGGAGAAATCTATATTTAGGTCTTCTGCCCATGTTTTTGTATAGGGTTCTTTTTGTTGTTGTTGAAAAAAAATAGTTTTCTTTTAATTTTAATTGCCTCATTACTTTCTAGTAATACATCACTTCTTCAAATTTTATTCAATCCTATAAGTTTATATGAAAATATCAGTGATTACCATTAACTCATTGCCATTTTTAGCAGACATTTAGACATCATCTAACCTACTGCTGTCACTTTGAAGACAGCGGGATAATCAAAAAATAAAGTTGTTTGCCTGAGATTGAAACTGTTTACCACAGATTCGGACTTGAACCTATGAACTGGGACTCTAACCCAGCCAAAACCCACAATACCTGGTTTCAGGACTGAATGAAGCTCAGGTTCTTGATGTCCCATCACAGAAAGAATTCACTGAGAGACAAAGTGATGGGTAAGAAATGGGTTTATTCAGATTCAGAGAAAACTACACTCCCCAGACAAAGTGTGGGCCATCACAGAGGGCAAATGCAGTGCAAAATGTGGTGTGGCTAGCTTTTATAGGCTGGGTATTTTGTATGCTAATGAGTGTGAGGATTATTCCAACTATTTTGGGGAAGACGTGGAGATTTCCAGGAATTGGGTCATCATGCACTCCTTGGTCTTTTGACAGTGATTCGAACTGTCATGATGCCTCTGGGTGTATCATTAACCTTCCTGATTGAGGATGAGGGTCTAATCAAAGTCAACTTGTCCACTATCTTGGATCCATTTGATTCTAATAAGTTTATCTTGTGTCCTTCAGTTCAGTTCAGTAACTCAGTCTTGTCCAACTTTTTGTGACCCCATGGACTGCAGCACACCAGGTCTCCCTGTCCATCACCAACTCCCAGAGTTTACTCAAATTCATGTCCATAGAGTAAGTGATGTCATCCAACCATCTCATTCTCTGCTATCACCTTATTCTCTGACCTTCAATCTTTCCCCAAATCAAGATCGTTTCAAATGAGTCAGTTCTTCACATCAGATGACCAAAGTATTGGATTTTCAGCTCCAGTGTCAATCCTTGCAATGAATATTCAGGACTGATCTCCTTTAGGATGGACTGGCTGGATCTCCTTGCAGTCCAAGGGACTCAAAAGCGTCTTCTCCAATACCATAATTTAAAAGCATCAATTCTCTATAGTCCATCTCTCACATCCATACATGACTACTGGAAAAACCATAGCTTCGACTAGACAGACCTTTGTCAGGAAAGTAATATCTCTGCTTTTTAATATGCTGTCTAGGATGGTCACACCTTTTCTTCCAATGAGTCTTAATTTCATGGCTGCAGTCACCATCTGCAGTGATTTCGGAGCCCAAAAAAATAAAGTCTGTTGCTGTTTCCATTGTTTCCCCATCTATTTGCCGTGAGGTAATGGGACCAGATGTCATGATCTTAGTTTTCTGAGTGTTGAGTTGCAATCCAACTTTTTCACTCTCCTCTTTCACTTTCATCAAGAAGCTCTTTAGTACTTCTTCACTTTCTGCCATAAGTGTGGTGTCATCTGCATGTCTGAGGTTATTGATTTTTCTCCTGGCAATCTTGATTCCAGCTTGTCCTTCATGCAGTCTAGCAATCTCATGATATACTCAGCATATAAGTTAAATAAGTAATGTGACAATGTACAACCTAGACTTACTCCTTTCAGATTTGAAACCAGTCTATTGTTCCATGTCCAGTTCTGTTCCTTTTTGACCTGCCTACAGATTTCTCAGGAGGCCGGTCAGGTGGTCTGGTATTCCCTTCTCTTTCAGAATTGTCCACAGTTTGTTTTGAACCACACAGTCGAAGGCTTTGGCATAGTCAAAGAAGGAGAAGTAGATGTTTTTCTGGAACTCTCATTCTTTTTCAATGATCCAAAAGATGTTGGCAATTTGATCTCTGGTTCCTCTGCCTTTTCTAAAACCAGCTTGAATATCTTGAAGTTCATACTTCACATACTGTTGAAGCCTGGCTTGGAGAATTTTGAGCATTACTTTACTAGCATGTGAGATGAGTGCAATTGTGCAGTAGTTTGAGCATTCTTTCGTATTGCCTTTCTTTGGGATTGGGATGAAAACTGACCTTTTCCAGTTCTGTGGCCACTGCTGAGTTTTCCAAATTTGCTGGCATATTGAGTCAACACATTCACAGCATCATCTTTTAGGATTTGAAATAGCTCACCTGTAATTCCATCACATCCATTAGCTTTGTTCGTAGTGATGCTTCCTAAGGCCCACTTGACTCTGCATTTCAGGATGTCTGGCTCTAGGTGAGTGATCACACCATCATGATTATATGGGTCCTGAAGGTCTTTTTTGTACAGGTCTTCTGTGTATTCTTGCCACATGCTTCTGTTAGGTCCATACCATTTCTGTCCCTTATTGAGCCCATCTTTTCATATAATGGTCCCTTGGTATCTCTAAGTTTCTTGAAGAGATCTCTAGTCTTTCCCATTCTATTGTTTTCCTGTATTTTTTTTTTTGCATTAATCACTGAGGAAATCTTTCTTATCTTTCCTTGCATTCTTTGGAACTCCACATTCAAATGGGTACATCTTTTCTTTTCGCCTTTGACTTTTGCTTCTCTTCTTTTCATGGCAGTTTGTAAAACCTCCTCAGACAGCCATTTTGCCTTTTTGCATTTCTTTTTCTTGAGGATGATCTTGATCACTGCCTCTTGTACAATGTCATGAACCTCTGTCCATAGTTCTTCAGGCTCTCTGTCTATCACATCTAATCCTGTGAATCTATTTGTCACCTCCACTGTATAGTCATAAGAGATTTGATTTAGGTTATATCTGAATGGTCTAGTTGTTTCCCCTACTTTCTTCAATTTAAGTCTGAATTTGACAATAAAGTGTTCATGATCTGTGCCATAGTCAGCTTCTGGTCTTGTCTTTGATGGCTGAATAGAGCTTCTCCATTTGTGGCTGCAAAGAATATAATCAATCTGATTTCAGTATTGACCATCTGATGATGCCCATGTGTAGAGTCTTCTCTTGTATTGTTGGAAAAGGGTGTTTTCTGTGATCAGTGCGTTCTCTTGGCAAAGCTGTATTAGCCTTTGCCTTGCCTCATTCTGTACTCCAAGGCCAAATTTTCCCATTACTCCAGGTATTTGTTGACTTTCTACTTTTGCACTGCAGTCCCCTATAATGAAAAGGACATCTTTTTTTGTGTGTTAGTTCTAGAAAGTCTTGTAGGTCTTCATAGAACTGTTCAACCTCAGCTTCTTCAGCATTACTGGTTGGGGCATAGACATGGATTGCTGTAACAATGAATGGTTTGCCTTGGAAATGAACAGAGATCATTCTGTCATTTTTGGGATTGCATCCAAATACTTCATTTTGGACTCTTTTTTTGACTATGATGGCTACTCCATTTCTTCTAAGGGATTCTTGCCCACAGTAGTAGATATAATGGTCATCTGTGTTAAATTCACCCATTCTAGTCCACTTTAGTTCACTGATTTCTAAAGTGTAGATGTTCACTCTTGCTATCTTCTGTTTGACCACTTCCAATTTGCCCTGGTTCATGGACCTAACATTCCAGTTTCCTATGCAATATTACTCTTTTCAGCATTGGATTTTCTTTTCATCACCAGTCACATCCACAGCTGGGTGTTGTTTTTGCTTTGGCTCCATCTGTTCATTCTTTCTGGAGATATTCTCCACTGATCTCCAATAGCATATTGGCCACCTACTGACCTGATGAGTTCATCTTTCAGTGTCCTATCATTTTTACTTTTCATACTTTTCCTGGGGTTCTCAAGGGAAGAATACTGAAGTGTTTTGCCATTCCCTTCTTCAGTGCATCACATTTTGTCAGAACTCTCCACTATGACCTGTCCATCTTGGGTGGCCCTACACAGCATGGCTAACAGTTTCATTGAGTTATAAAAGGTTGTGGTCCATGTGATCAGATTCATTACTTTGCTTTTATTGTGGTCTTCAGTCTTTCTGCCCTCTAATGGAGAAGCATAAAAGGCTTATAGAAGCCTCTGGATGGGAGAGACTGACTGAGGGGGAAACTGGATCTTGTTCTGATGGGCAGGGTCATGTTCAGTAAATCTTTAATCCAATTTTCTGTTGAAGAGCAGGGCTGTGTTCCCTCCCTGTTATTTGACATGAGGCCAAATTATGGTGGAGGTAATGAAGATAATGGGGACTTCCTTCAAAAGGTCCCATGCAAGCACTACTTCACTTTAGTTCAGTTCAGTCACTCAGTCATGTCCGATTCTTTGAGACCTCATGAATTGCAGCATTCCAGGCCTCCTTGTCCATCACCAACTCCCAGAGTTCACCCAAACTCTTGCCCATCGAGTCAGTGATGCCATCCAGCCATCTCATCTTCTGTCTTCCCCTTCTCCTCCTGCCCCCAATCCTTCCCAGCATCAGAGTCTTCTCCAATGAGTCAACTCTTCACATGAGATGGCCAAAATATTGGAATTTCAGCTTTAGCATCCTTCCAATGAACTCCCAGGACTGAGCTCCTTTAGAATGGACTGGTTGGATCTCCTTGCAGTCACAGGGACTCTCAAGAATCTTCTCCAACACTACAGTTCAACAGCATCAATTCAGTGTTCAGCTTTCTTCACAGTCCAACTCTCACATCCATACATGACCCAGATAATCATGATGGTGTGATCACTCACTGAGAGCCAGACATTCTGAAATGTGAAGTCAAGTGGGCCTTAGAAAACATCACTACAAATAAAGCTAGTGGAAGTGATGGAATTCCAGTTGAGCTGTTTCAAATCCTGAAAGATGATGCTGTGAAAGTGCTGCACTCAATATGCCACCAAATTTGAAAAACTCAGCAGTGGCCACAGGACTGGAAAAGGTCAATTTGCATTCCAATCCCAAAGAAAGGCAATGCCAAAGAATGTTCAAACTACTGCACAATTGCACTCATATCACATGCTAGTAAAGTAATGCTCAAAATTCTCCAAGCCAGGCTTCAGCAATATGTGAAGCATGAACTTCCAGATATTCAAGCTGGTTTTAGGAAAAAAAGAGGAACCAGAGATCAAATTGTCAACATCTGCTGGATCATTGAAAAAGCAAGAGAGTTCCAGAGAAACATCTGTTTCTGATTTATTGACTATGCCAAAGCCTTTGAGTGTTTGGATCACTGTGGAAAATTCTGAAAGAGATGGGAATACCAGACCACCTGACCTGTCTCTTGAGAAACCTATATGCAGGTCAGGAAGCAACAGTTAAAACTGGACATGGAACAACACACTGGTTCCAAATAGGAAAAGGAGTATGTCAAGGCTGTATATTGTCACCCTGCTTATTTAACTTATATGCAGAGTACATCATGAGAAACACTGGGCTGGAAAAAGCAGAAGTTGGAATCAAGCTTTCCGGGAGAAATATCAATATCCTCAGATATGCAGATGATACTACCCTATGGCAGAAAGTGAAGAGGAGCTAAAAAGCCCCTTGATGAAAGTGAAAGAGGAGAGTGAAAAAGTTGGCTTAAAGCTCAACATTCAGAAAACTAAGATCATGGAATCTGGTCCCATCACTTCATGGGAAATCGATGGGGAAACAGTGGAAACAGTCTCAGGCTTTATCTTTTGGGTCTTCAAAATCACTGCAGATGGTGATTGCAGCCATGAAATTAAAAGAGGCTTACTCCTTGGAAGGAAAGTTATGACTAACCTAGACAGCATATTGAAAAACAGAGACATTACTTTGCCAACAAAGGTCCGTCTAGTCAAGGCTATGGTTTTTCCAGTGGTCATGTATGGATGTGAGAGTTGGACTGTGAAGAAAGCTGAGTGCTGAAGAAGCACTCCTTGGGCTATGCCAAAAGCATCAAATTGATGCTTTTGAACTGTAGTCTTGGAGAAGACTCTTGAGAGTGCCTTAGACAGCACGGAGTTTCAAACAGTCAATCCTAAAGAAATCAGTTCTGACTATTCATTGTTAGGATTGATACTGAAGCTGAAGCTCTAATACTTTGGTCATGTGATATGAAGTACTGACTCCTTTGGAAAAACTCTGATATTGGGAAAGTTTGAAGGCAGGAAGAGAAGGGGGCGACAAAAGATGAGATGGTTGGATGGCATCACCAACTCGATGGACTTGAGTTTGAGGAAGCTCTAGGAGTTTTTGATGGACAGGGAAGTTTGGAATGCTGTAGTCCATGGGGTTGCAAAGAGTAGGACATGACTGAGTGACTGAATTGAACTGAACTGAACTGGATTATGTTCTTCTTTCAAAAGTTGTGCCCTGCCACTTTCGCTCCTGTTATAAGATCACATATATAGTAAGAGACATGATTGGGAGAGAATCTTAGTCTTCTGTGTCCTAGGCAGTTTCTTTCCATGACATCTTTCTAATATAGACTTAAATTGCTTTTTAGTAAATCTAGTAAGTGTTTTTAAAACAACTTAATAAGTACCAGATTTGAAAATAAATCACCATTTAATATCAGAATAATTGTTATAATTTCACCTTTCCCTTGTTGTATCCCTTTTAAGGCCAAGGGGAAATTGTTAATTACCTATGGACAAAAGGGAGGGAAAGTTTGTAAATTGAAATTCCAAACACAGTTTCTCCCCAAGTTCTGCCATTATCAAAGGATCTCGTTTCTGTAGTTTGCCCTTTTGGATCTTGATTTACCCTTTTGTAAAATCAAAAAATTGGATCATATCACCCCCACAGTCACATCCAACTCCATTATTCCCTTATTCTAAAATCACTAAGGCTAAAGCACAGTTATAGAAGAAGGCCTATACAAATAAAAAGAGTAGGAGAACTGTTAAAGAAAACTGAGAGGGAAGGAGCAGGAATCCTGGGACATTGGCTTATTGCCTGTCTCTCTAATCTTCTTGGGATATCACATAACCCTTGGGAAGGGTCCTGTGCTGGTTATATTGTCTACTCTCATCAACCCAGTAAATTCCACTGGCAGATGAATGAATGGGTTCATTTTAAAAATGATGTCAAATTACTGGACATCCCTGTTGATAGGTAAGCAAAGCACTGCTCACTAAAATTAAAAGAGTGATTTACCTAATGTCAAATAGATAAGATATCTGATTGTTAAACAACATTTTAAATTAAGAATTTGTTTTTAAAGTGTGCTCTTGGCCTCAGTTTACCTCAGTTTGCATGTGCTTAATTTTCTGTCTTCTGTATTATTTCATCTGATAACAAAATTTACATTTTCTGACCAAAAGTTTTATAAAGATTCCAGTTATAGGACAGCTTTTAATTTTTTTCAAATCTATGTCATTGTGCTGGGAAGTGAGAGAAAAGACAAACATCTGACTAGATCAATATAATAAAGAGATTCTTGAAATTTAGTGGACTATATTTAATCTTGATCCTACATATCTGCAGTCTCAATCCTTTCTACATTTAAACTCCAGCTTCTTATCTGTAAAATAAATTCAATAAAAGCATTATCTGATGACTGTATTTCATAAGCTTAACTAGTATACCAAACAAAAACATCTTATTTTAAAATATAATCAAAAGCAAAATTCATAAAAATGACTATAAGAAGATATAGTTATAATTTCTTTTCTGATCGACATAGCTATATTTTGCATTAGAATAATGCATAGTAAATTTGTTTTTCTAAGTTGAAACAATGTTCAACTGTATTAATTGTGAGGGCTTCCTATTGACTCAGATGGTAAAGAATCTGTCTGCAATGCAGGAGACCCATGCTGGCGACGGAATGAAACACCAACACTGCAGAGTGGTTTGAATCTTTATATTTTAACACTTGCTTTTTACAGCTGCTTTATTTTATATCCCTTGCACAACAACCTACAGGGCAAGTTGCAAAGCACTATGATTCAGAGACTATACAGTGCGCAGGCTCAGGGCGAGATAACCTTTACCTTGACTTATTTACTGCAGCTAAGACTTTGTTTTGGGGAACTTCCTTATCAACTAAGAATCCGTTTTGTCCCAGGGTCTGTTCCTTTTGAGGAATCAGAGAAACATCCTTGTGTGCAAGAAATGTTCTTTTCCCATGGGAACAAACAGGATTCTTAGCTGAACATCTCGTTTGCAAGAATGTTCAGCCCTGGTTGAGAGTCTCGTTTGCAAGCACTTCTCAACCTTCCTTATACCTAGTTCCCTACACTGGGCAGAACATCTCATTTGCAAGAATGTTCAGCCCTGGTTGAGAGTCTCATTTGCAAGCACTTCTCAACCTTCCTTATACCTTGTTCCCTACAGACCCAGCTTCAGTGCCTGGGTCAGGAAGATCCCTTGATGGGAATAGCTACATACTCCAGTATTCTTGCCTGGAGAATTCCACGGAGAGGAGTCGGAGGGCTATAGTCTATGGGGTTTCAAAGTTGGAGGCTTTTTTTTTTTTTTTTTAATCTAGGAAAGAGTAACTGCAAAATATGTGTGAAACATTCAATTTCTATATCTATTTTTCTTATTCCATTACAGAGTAGGGTTGAGATGGTTAATGGAGTATTGATGATCCACAACGTGAATCAATCAGATGCTGGAATGTATCAGTGTTTGGCCGAAAATAAATATGGAACCATTTATGCAAGTGCTGAGCTGAAGATTTTAGGTATGCAGTTTCTAACTAAATAAATAGGAAAGAAATGTGGCTTCTTATCATGCTCTAATTCTTACTATACTGAAGGTTTATGATGTGATTGTAAAAACCTATTTTATCTTTTAAAAAGAAATAATATGCCTTGCTGAATGTACTTTTTAAATTTTGGGAGATAAGGTTATATGGCATACAGTTTGTCCCATAACTTTTATTTTCTTTAATTTTAGTTTTAATCCTAACAGATTTACACACTATATCTTTTCTATGGCTTTAAAAAATCACATAAGAAAAGTATGCTAACTTTCAAGGAAAATTGTCATAAGGGTAGAGGATCAGAATATAGGTTATCAACATAGCGATGCTTAGTATTTTCCCAAGCTGCTCCTACCTACCAGTAGGTATGTGACTCCTGCAAGGCAGGACTCCCAAGAAAGCATTTTCTGTCAAAGGGATGTTATCACCTTAACAGGCTGATGAAAGCCCTCCTAAAGCCAGGCACAGGAAGCTCATAGGGTTACATTCTATAATATAACCAGAACACTAGCACTAATTCACACTCTACTACAAGAAAAATTCAATTCAGGGGAATAGACTACCAGATTGAGCCTCTTTAGGTCACTGGAATTGATTTTCCTTTTTCTCACTCTCAAGATTTTCTAAATTTTGGTTCTGGGATAATTATAATACAAAGAGAGAGACTTAGATGATCTTAACACACCATTTCTCAAAAGTGGGCGAAAGCCTGATTGTGCTTTGTACTTCCCACTGACCCAAAGCACATTAACAGAAACACCCAAGCTCTTGGAATCTGAAAATGTGCCTTTCATATATCAATTAAATATAATACACCATAAATCAACATGAATTATGAATGTTTAATTTGAAATTTTTTCACACTATAACAAATCCATCCAATGTTGATACAGAAGTCCATGTTTCAGTGTATTACATCCTAACCAATCAAAAAATATTTACTTTCCTGTTAACTCATACACCTGTATTTCTGAATTTAAAAACTGCTTCAGCACTCACCTAATCAATGGTTTATCCAGAAACACTCTCAAATGGGTCCCTTTCTTATTCAAAAATATATTTTCAAAATTACCTTTAATAAGGTATATCTCCAGTAAGCAACCAAATATGTTATCTTTCTATAAATTCCTAAACTTTTCTTTCAATTTCTTAACTCATCTCAGTTGGTACCTTTTCTGTTTGTGTGGCTCAGACGGTAAAGCGTTTGTCTACAATGTGGGAGACCCAGGTTCAATCCCTGGGTCGGGAAGATCCCCTGGAGAAGGAAATGGCAATCCACTCCAGTACTGTTGCCTGGAAAATCCCATGGACAGAGGAGCTTGGTAGGCTACAGTCCATGGGGTCGCAAAGAGTCAGACACGACTGAGCGACTTGACTGACTGATATGCTATGCTAAAACATTAGATATGTTTTAATGTTATGTGTTATGTGCTAAGTATAACTATGCTATACTTCTATGTAATGAACATAAAACACAAATGAAATATTCATAAGATTGTCAGATTGGCATAAATAAATATTTAAGATACAGTAAACTTGTAGAGATATTTTCCAGTTTCTCTTTTAGATATAAAGGTGTCTCTTTTTTCATTTGTTTGTTTTTTCACATATTCTTTACTTCAGCATTTTAGGAATCAGTGAAATAAATGGACTGGAATTAGTGAATTTAACTCAGATGGCCATTATATCTAAAACTGTGGGTAAGAATCCTTTAGAAGAAACAGAGTACCCATCATAGTCAACAAAAGAGTCTGAAGTGCAGTACTTGGATGCAATCTGAAAAACGACAGAATCATCTCTGTTTGTTTCCAAGGCAAACCACTCAATATCACAGTAATATAAGTCTATACCCCAACCACTAATGCTGAAGAACGGTTCAATGAAGAACCACAGGACCTTCTAGAACAAACAAACTCTCCAAAAAGATGTCCTTTTCTTTATAGGGGACTGGAATGCAAAAGTAGGAAGTCAATAAATACCTGGAGTAACGGGCAAATTTGACCTTGAAGTACAGAATGAAGCAGGGCGAAGGTTAACAGAGTTTTGCCAAGAGAATGCACTATTCATAGCAAATACACTCTTCCAACAACACAAGAGAAGACTACACATGGTCATCACCAGAAGGTCAATACCAAATTCAGATTGATTATATTCTTTGCAGCCAAGGAAGGAGAAGCTCTATACAGTAAGCGAAAATGAGGCTGGAAGCTGACTGTGGCTGAGATTATGAACTCCCTATTGTCAAATTCAGATTTAAATTAAAGAAAGTAGGGAAAACCACTAGACCATTCAGGTATGACCTAAATCAAATTCCTTACGATTATACACTGGAAGTGACAAATAGATTCAAGGGAATAGATCTGATAGACGGAGTGCTTAAAGAACCATAGACGGAGTTCATGACATTGTACAGGAGGCAGGGATCAAGACCATCCGCAAGAAAAAGAAATGCAAAATGGCAAAATGGTTGACTGAGGAAGCCTTACAAATAGCTGAGAAAAGAAGAGAAACTAAAGATAAAGAAGAAAAGGAAAGGTATACCCATTTGAATGCAGAGTTCCAAAGAATAGCAAGGAAAGATAAGAAAACCTTCCTCAGTGATCAATGCAAAGAAATAGCGGAAAACAATAGAATGGGAAGACTAGAGATCTCTTCAAGAAACTTAGAGATACCAAGGGAATATTTCATGCAAAGATGGGCACAATTAAGGGCAGAAAAAATCTTCAAAAAAAGATCTTCAGGACCCATATAATCATGATGGTGTGATCACTCACCTAGAGCCAGACATCCTGAAATGCAGTCAAGTGGGCCTTAGGAAGCATCACTACAAACAAAGCTAGTGGACATGATGGAATTACAGGTAGGTATTTCAAATCCTAAAAGATGATGCTGTGAAAGTGCTGCACTCAATATGTCAGCAAAATTGGAGAACTCAGCAGTGGCCACAGGATTGGAAAAGGTCAGTTTTCATCCCAATCCCAAAGAAAGGCAATGCCAAAGAATGCTCAAACTACCGCACAATTGCACTCATCTTACCCACTAGTAAAGTAATGCTCAAAATTCTCCAAGCCAGGCTTCAGCAATACATGAACCATGAACTTCCAGATGTTCAAGCTGGGCTTGGAAAAGCAGAGGAACCAGAGATCAAACTGCTGACATCTATTGGATCATGGAAAAAGCACATGAGTTCCAGAAAAACACCTACTTCTTCTTTATTGACTATGGCAAAGCCTTTGACTTTTTGGATCACAGCAAACTATGGAAAATTCTTAAAGAGATGGAAATAACCACACCCCCTCACCTGACTCCTGGGAAATCTGTATTCAGGTCAAGAAGCAACAGTTAGAACTGGACATGGAACAGCAGACTGGTTCCAAATCAGGAAAGGAATGCGTCAAGGCTGTATATTGTCATCCTGCTTATTTAACTTATATGCAGAGTACATTATGCAAAGTGCTGGGCTGGATGAAGCAAAAGCTGAAATCAAGTTTGCTGAGAGAAATATCAATAACCTCAAATATGCAGATGACACCACCCTTATGGCAGAACGTGAAGAAGAACTAAAGAGCCTCTTGATGAAAGTGAAAGAGGAGAGTGAAAAAGTTGGCTTAGAAGTCAACATTCAGAAAAAGAAGATTATGGCATCTGGTCCGATCACATCATGACAAATAGATGGGGAAATAGTGGAAACAGTAAGACTTCGAGTGAAGCCATGAAATTAAAAGACACTTGCTCCTTGGAAGAAAACCTATGACCAAACTAGACGGCATATTAAAAAGCAGGGACATTTCCTTTGCCAACAAAGGTCTGTCTAGTCAAAGCTATGGCTTTTCCAGTAGTCATGTATGGGTGTGAGAGTTGGAATACAAAGACAGCTGAGCACTAAAGAATTGATGCTTTTGAATTGTGATGTTGGAGAAGACTCTTGACAGTCTCTTGGACTACAAGGAGATCCAATCAATTCATTCGAAAGGAAATCAGTCCTGAATATTCATTGGAAGGACTGATTCTGAAGATGAAACTCCAATACTTTGGCCATCTGATGGGAAGAACTGACTCATTGAAAAGACCTTGATTCTGGGAAAGATTGAAGGCAGGAGGAGAAGGGGATGACAGAGGATGAGATGCTTGGATGGCATCTCTGATGGGCTTGACATGAGTTTGAGTAGGCTCCAGGATTTGGTGGTGCAGCAAGCCTTGCATGCTGCAGTCCATGGGGTCGCAAATAGTTGGATACGACTGAGCAACTGATCTGCACTGAACTTTAGTTCAGCATTCTTAACCACAGTTATCTACTGGAATGTCTTGGGAAGTTTACATGAAAACTATTAATAAAACTCTAGTAATACAAGATAAGTATTAATGAATGTTCAGGCTTAGGTGAATAATTGAAACCAATGAGTTGAAATTTAAATGATTTAATTTCTTAAAAATGTATTTCTTAAAATTCTACATTTAGTTTTGTATACTATTTAAATGGACTTTTCAGGTGGCCCAGTTTAAACAAGCTGCCTGCCAATGCAGGAGGTGCAGGAGATCCCAGTTCCATGCCTGGGTCAGGAAGACCCCTGGAGTGGAAAATGATAACCTGTTCCAGTATTCTTGCCTGGAAAATTATGTTACAATGATTGGACATGATTGAGAGCCTAAACACACACACACATGCATGTTATTAAATAAAATATGCGTCAAGACTCAGAGATTAGAAACAGGTAACACAGGATTGCTTTATCCATAGCCTCCATTTTTCCAAAGGAAGGCCCAAACAGACCCATATTCAACCCCTTCACCTTTCGCCCAAGGGGATCATTAAGCTTTCACAATTAAAGTTTAATTATAATTAAAGCATCTCATTCTTGGAAACAACCTTTGTCTGTGGACTTCCCTGGTGGCTCAGATGGTAAAGTGCTTACAGCGGGAGACACGGGTTCAGTAGGCCCCACAATAGTAAGAACTTGCTAAAGAAAAGGACAGCCAATAAGATACCTATTAAGTAATAATTAAATTAAATTTCAAATTAGTGCCTTTTATATGTGTAGATATCCTATGATTTTATTAATAATGCATTCCAAAGATAAAATTGCCCAATCTCAGTGAGTCATCCATTAGAAATTACTGTCATTGCTTCTGGTAGAATTAACCTTTTCTTTTTTATAGCTTCAGCTCCCACTTTTGCACTGAATCAACTGAGGAAAACAATAATTATTCCCAAAGACCAAGAAGTCATCATAGAGTGCAAACCTCAAGGATCTCCAAAACCAACTATCTCTTGGAAGAAGGGAGACAAAGCAGTTAGAGAGAATAAAAGGTTAGAAGTCTATTTCATAATTTAAACCTTTAATATCAGACTTTTCTGAAGTTGCAGATGATACAGACAAAATATATGAGTCTTAACATAATTTTGAGACATATTTCATGAAATGACTGAGCTATGGTTTTGTCTTCATAATGATTAAAAAAAGATCTATAAAGGAAAGAACAAGTGATCTATAAAGGAAAAAGTTCTATCTCAAAATGGCCATACTTCTTTTTTTTTTGTGGTATTTCAGCACCAACTGGGAATTTCACCAGCTTATGGAGAAAGCAAACACTTTCATTCAGTTAGCTAATTTTTCATTTTGGGTCTCCAGGTTTAAGGACCCAGAAGTTATCTATAATAATTTTTAGATGATGGGTTCTCATTTCAATGTTAGTATTAAAATAATATAAACATATTCTTGATATCCTGGGTAATCCCTTTATTACAGAATACTGCCAAGCGAAATTTGCATCTAAATTTTCATTTTTGCTTTAATTATGTTAATGAAAAATACTATAGAATTATTTCAGTTGCTATATGCAAATGAGGAATGTACAGAGAACTTTCTACCATATAAAGGTCTGTCATTGATACTTAAAGTCAAAGCAGAGGATAGGACTAGAAGTGGGAAAAAATGGTGAGGGCATCACATAATTGCACAACAGTCTAAGTATGACAAATTCAAAAGTCCCATGCATTACCAATCATTATTATCTGGTGTTGCAAATGGTGGTTTGATAAAATATTATCCTCTATTATGTTAAAATAATGTTGTATATGTTGTTTAAGGTTATGTTTTTTACTTGATCTATAAAAATAAGGAATTTATGTTTTGATTTATGTTTCGGTCTCAGTAAACTTATAGCTAAAATAATTTAAGTCAGCATTAGAACCCATTTAAACAATTCCTTAGGTAATTTTGGAATATTTTGACATATTTGAAAAATATATTTGGAATATATGCCTTTCCCATTCAAATCTGAGAAATATTTTAAATTGCATGTCTCTAATGAAATAATTTATGAATGATTGGATTATGGTCAGGCCCAAGCTTCTATGCTGCCGAGAATTGATATGGATTATCACAGACATTGGGATTCCCAGGTAGCACCAGTGGTAAGGAATCCATCTGCAATGCAAGAGATATGGGTTTTATCCCTGGGTTGGGAAGATCCTCTGGAGGAGGGCATGGCAGCCATCTCAAATATTCTTGCCTGGAGAATCCCATGGACAGAGGAGCCTGGTGGCCTATGGTCCATAGGGTCACAAAGAGTTGGATATGATTGAAGTGACTTATCTCTCACATTATGGATATTTTGTTAAAAAAAAAAAACAACAAACAACTATTTCTTAGTGCAAGTGAGATTGGGAAGCAAATTACAAGCTGTAAATTCAGTGTTGCATTTGGTTGAATTTAATATGGTTGAAATAAATTTTTAATGATTGTTGCTCAGAAATATGAAAAAACAAACAAAAAGAAAACAAAGAAACAAAAACCTCACACAAACCTTTCATTATAACAGAAGACAATGATTTTGTAGTATCCTAGTAAGAACATATACTTTACATTGCATCAGTTCAGTTCAGTCACTCAGTCATGCTCAACTCTTGGCGACCCCATAAGTCGCAGCACATCAGGCCCCCCTGTCCATCACCATCTCCTGGAGTTCACTCAGACTCATGTCCATCGAGTCCGTGATGCCATTCTGCCATCTCATCCTCTGTCGTCCCCTTCTCCTCCTGCCCCCAATCTCTCCCAGCATCAAAGTCTTTTCCAATGCATCAACTCTTCCCATGAGGTGACCAAAGTACTGGAGTTTCAGCTTTAGCATCATTCCTTCCAAAGAACACCCAAGACTGATCTTTAGAATGGACTGGTTGGATCTCCTTGCAGTCCAAGGGACTCTCAAGAATCATCTCCAACAACACAGGTCAAAAACATCAATTCTTCGGTGCTCTGCCTTCTTCACAGTCCAACTCTCACATCCATACATGACCACTGGAAAAACCATAGCCTTGACTAGACATACCTTTGTTGGCAAAGTGATGTCTCTGCTTTTGAATATGCTATCTAGGTTGGTCATAACTTTCCTTCCAAGGGGTATGTGTCTTTTAATTTCATGGCTGCAGTCACCATCTGCCGTGATTTTGGAGCCCCAAAAAGTAAAGTCTGACACTGTTTCCACTGTTTCCCCATCTAGTTCCCATGAAGTGATGGGACCAGGTGCCATGATTTTCGTTTCCTGAATGTTGAGCTTTCAGCCAACTTTTTACTCTCCTCTTTCACTTTCATCAAGAGGCTTTTTAGTTCCTCTTCACTTTCTGCCATAAGCGTGGTGTCATCTGCATATCTGAGGTTATTGATATTTCTCCCAGCAATCTTGATTCCAGCTTGTTCTTCCAGTCCAGCATTTCTCATTATGTACTCTGCATAGAAGTCAAATAAGCAGGGTGGCAATATGCAGCCTTGACATACTCCTTTTCCTATTTGGAACCAGTCTGTTGTTCCATGTCTAGTTCAAACTGTTGCTTCCTGACTTGCATATAGGTTTCTCAAGAGGCAGGTCAGGTGGTCTGGTATTCATCTCTTTCAGAGTTTTCCACAGTTTACTATGATCCATACAGTCAAAGGCTTTGGCATAGTCAATAAAGCAGATCATTTTTTTGAATGTATTAAATTTTCTCATAATATCATTAAAATATATATGTCATATTAGTATAAGCCATTCCATTTGAAATGCATTACTTTGTTTTATGTTTGGAAACAACATGTGAGCCTTATCTTATTTATTTCAGTTCACCTTAGAATGTCCCTCATCAACTATTTGTAAATATCACATTGTTTTTAATAAGCGTGGTGCTATCTCTTTTGTCAAATCAAAAGTACTGAAAGAGGAATGGGATTATGAATTTCTATTACAAAAATGTGAGAATAATAAACTTTTTATTTTACAGAAGTCAAAATGCATAGTTGTGAATTTTCCATTTTTCTTGCTCCCTATTCTATTTACTGCTAACTCCTTGGTTAACAGTGAAATACTATGGCATGAAACTAAGATCACTAATATTTTCCATATTTCAATACCTCTGTTCAAAATGCTATTTAGCAATAATATTGAAAGGTGTTTTTATTTAAGTAAAAGTAAGATTTGGACACAATTAGTTAACATTTTGTTACCCTGAACTATATGTTTAAATATGTAAATTTGTTTACTTTAATAACAAATATCAAAGATAATGTATTTTTATTCTTAAAAATTGACAGGCACTTTTGCAAAATATAACTTACTAACATTTTCGGCAGTGTCGAGTTTCACTAAGACTACAATCTCAAGTTCAGTTCAGTTCAGTTCAGTTGCTCAGTCGTGTCCAACTCTGTGACCCCATGAATCCAAGCAGGCCAGGCCTCCCTGTCCATCACCAACTCCTGGAGTTCACTCAAACACACATCCATCTAGTCGGTGATGCCATCCAGCCATCTCATCTATTGTCTCCTTCTCCTCCTGCCCCCAATCCCTCCCAGTATCAGGGTCTTTTCCAATGAGTCAACTCTTCACATGAGATGGCCACAGTACTGCAGTTTCAGATTTAGCAACATTCCTTGCAAAGAACACCCAGGGCTGATCTTTAGAATGGACTGGTTGGATCTCCTTGCAGTCCAAGGGACTCTCAAGAGTCTTCTCCAACACCACAGTTCAAAAGCATCAATTCTTCGGTGCTCAGCTTTCTTCACAATCCAACTCTCACATCCATACATGACCACAGGAAAAACCATAGCCTTGACTAGATGGACCTTTGTTGGCAAAGTAATGTCTCTGCTTTTGAATATGCTATCTAGATTGGTCATAACTTTTCTTTCAAGGAGTAAGCATATTTTAATTTCATGGCTGCAGTCACCATATGAGGTGATTTTGGAACCCCCCGAAAATAAAAAGTCAGCCACTGTTTTCACTGTTTCCCCATCTATGTCCCATGAAGTGATGGGACCAGATGCCATGATCTTCGTTTTCTGACTGTTGAGCTTTAAGCCAACTTTTTCATGCTCCTCTTTCTTTTTTTTTTTTTTAGTTCTTTTTTAATTTTTTATTTATTTTACTTTATTTTACTTTACAATACTGTATTGGTTTTGCCATACATCAACATGAATCTGCCACGGGTGTAAACGTGTTCCTCTTTCACTTTCATCAAGAGGCTTTTTAGTTCCTCTTCACTTTCTGCCATAAAGGTGGTGTCATCTGCATATCTGAGGTTATTGATGTTTCTCCCAGCAATCTTGATTCCAGCTTGTGCTTCTTCCAGCGCAGGGTTTCTCATGATGTACTCTGCATAATTTAAAATAAGCTGGGTGACAATATATAGCCTTGATGTACTCCTTTTCCTATTTGGAACCAGTCTGCTGTTCCATGTCCAGTTCTAAATGTTGCTTCCTGACCTGCATATAGGTTTCTCAAGAGGCAGGTCAGGTGGTCTGGTATTCCCATCTCTTTCAGAATTTTCCACAGTTTATTGTGATCCACACAGTCAAAGGCTTTGGTATAGTTAATAAAGCAGAAATAGATGTTTTTCTGGAACTCTCTTGATTTTTCGATGATCCAGCAGATGCTGGCAATTTGATCTCTGGCTCCTCTGCCTTTTCTAAGCCAGCTTGAACATCTAGAAGTTCACAGTTCACATATAGCTTAAGCCTGGCTTGGAGAATTTTGAGTATTACTGTTGTGCAGGGGTCATAGGAGACAGGGGGTTGATACTTGGATTGGGAAGATCTCCTGGAGGAGAACACTTCAACCCACTCCAGTATTCATGCCTGGAGAACCTCCAAGGACAGAGGAGCCTAGTAGGCTGCAGTCTATAGAGTCACAGAGAGACTGACAAGATTAAAGATACTTTAACATGCACACATGCATGCATATTTTAAAATGTAAGAAAGAATAACTAAGACATAACATGAATTTTAGAAGAAATATGATTAACAAATAAGTTATACATACAAAATATTTCATTCATTTGACCCTAAGTGATACAACTAAAATATGTAAGAAAATGGATTATGTCAGAGTTTGTGAGTTGTTTATAGTCATTTGTTTTTTATAAGAATAAATTGTCTATATCAGGAAATGATTTGTATGAACTGCTGCTCAAACAGTAAATCATATTATTGTTAATAATGATGATGATTGCTTTTAAGTCTCTAGCATTTATAATTTACAGAGCAGTTTAACATTGTGGGTAACAGTAGAACTCAGTGTATAAAGTGGGAAGATGATGAGTTTTCAACAGGTTACTTAATTTTCTTGTAAAATTAGCATCTAAAATAATAAGCATAAGTGTTAGGTACTGAGAAATAAATGAAATTTTGTGTGTAAAATACATTGGCTGGTATATGGCATTCAGTAAGTGCTCAGTGAATGTTACTGTATTGATAAAGCTGCTGCTGCTGATGTGGACAGTAGTGGTGGTGGTGGTGATGATGATGGTGTCATTTGAACTTTTGAATCTTTGGATACTGGTCTTAATTTTTGTTATCAGTAGTTCTGAAAAACTTTAACACATTCCTATCCTTTCTCCAATAATTAGGGGAAACATGCCTAAATTAAGTTATTATCTGGCAATTAAAAAGCCTTTAGTGCCTTCCATATGATAAATTTGCTAATCTATGTTAACATACTTTATCCATCAGACTCCAAACCTACACTTATTGGCATTTTTCATGGTGTGGCCATTCTCACCAACCTTACCTATTCTTGGTTCAATATTATTAGGATAGTTTTTAAACTAGTAGGCTCAATAGTTACTTGTTCTGCAATCACTATCGTAGGCCATGTTAATATACGTGTAATGAATATACATAGAGAGTAATTGAAATAGAGAGGAAGATTTTTAAACTATATATATATATATATATATATATATATATATATATATATATACATTTTTATGGAATCTCCAGGTTTTGTCCCATTGCTTTAAAAAATCACCAGCACATGTCCACTTAAGTTCCTTTATCGATCACGTCCATTTTCATACTGAAACTAATTTGTTCCAGGAGTACTAAGACATGAAACAGTCCATAGGGATTTTCTCCTCTAGTGTACTTTCATTCAGAATGTTCTGCTCATCAAACGCATATTAGATTTTCACTTCAGCTCATTATTTCCATTACTTGGCCATTAACTTCTGTTAAAATATAATCACCCAGAGGCACTCCAGCAGTGCACAAATATTAAGCCTTCATTATTCCATGTTCATTTTCTGTATTTTTGGTGAGCAAAGACAATCTTGGCTGAAATGAAGAATACATTGCTTTTCCAGAGGCACAAGTCTTTTGTTTATTCTCCATCTGCATATATTAAAACTGTTATTGAAACCCATAAAATATGTCATATACGTTTTAAAAATTGTTTACAATTATTGTAATAAGTACCAATTTTCATTTCTAGACCAAGGAGGGTGGGTACCAGTTACAGAGAAAATGGGCTATAATTCAGATGGGTGCTAAGGAAACCCTGTATCCCAAAATATAAAAAGTGTCCTATGGAGGGGTAGTATTATAGTGTATTTTTTTTTTCTTTTATGAGACAATAATCTAAGTAAAGACTTACTGAAACTCTTTTGTAATAATCCCCTCCTCACCAAAGGAGCTTCAGAACAGTGAAGTTTCCAACTCCCTCATTTAACACGCACAGAAAATTGCACTTGAAGTGCCCATTAGTTGACTTCTGGTGGGAATTCATGTTGTGTTTATTAGGCAACAATGATCAGGCTCACATACTGACTCACAGACATATGGAAAAATATATTCTTAGCACAAGCCCTAAAGGACATTATTACTGAGGGGAAAACAAAGTCTTCTTTTGTTTTCTCAGAAAGAAAAGGAATTCATGGGTATAATTAGGGCCTTGTTTCTGTCCCTCTGTTTCCATCTACATGCTGTGTCTGCTAATGAACAAGCTGTTTTGTTGTTTCCTCTGTGACAGTCTTTTACATATTAAGAACATAAAACAATATAGACCCTGGGTATCTTGTGTGTGTTTGTGTGTGTGTGTGTGTGTGTGTGTGTGTGTGTGTGTGTTTCTTTCCAGAGTCTAAGAAATTGTAAATGAGAGAAAATGAGCATTCATATATTAAGCAATGTAAAGAAACACATTTTTGGCCTCTAGGAAGAATCGGGTAAAAATAGGCTCAATTAAGAAATAATCAAAAGACTGTTCAATCCTAGACCTTTGAAACTACAACTAAATCAAGGTATGAAGGGAACAAGGAATCTTCTGCTACCTTCTACTTTGTGTCCATACACATTAATTTCAGAATTTGGGCCTCATTACAAATTGACTTGAATCCTTCTACTACACAGAAGCTACTGTTTAAGGTGGCAAGAAGTTTCTCTCCCTACTCCCTCCCATCAACACCAATCCAAGATAAGTTTTGGGATCATGAATCCATCAAGGGGCTGGGAAAGGATATAAATTTTAAGATTTGAAGTTTTTCATAAATGAACAATTTTATTAAATAATATTATAAAGGAAAAATAAGGAAATTCATGGTTCTTGAAATTAGAAAGAATAAAGCAATCAGCTTTTTCCAGGAATCAGTTTACCTGGAAATTGAAATATCATAAGGATGAGAGAGTAGGAATCAACTAACATCTTGCCTCTATCGAAATGACTTGTATTAGAGGCCTAGTGAAGCCTAAATATATTTGACTTGGTCTTGGGCAGCTGACTGGTGTCAAGATTAATATTTGAGGAAGGGACTCAGACATTGATAGAAATAGTGAAGGGAGGCAAGAGAAACTAAGAATGTTACCAGTAGACAAAGCCAGGCCTCTGAACATGGAAGCCCAAAAGAGTGAGAAGCAGAGAGATCTGTAAAGCGTAAAAGCTTATTTATAGTCACAAATATAAGAATGAGATGTGAAAACAAACGAATGTAATAAGAATAGCTGACAGGAATAGATCAATATAAGTAGATACCAATTTTATGTCTATGCCTACATATAGTAGATACCCGAAATTGTTCACAGAATACCCCTAAGAGGTGGATTATAGGTAATTTTAATTTTGTGCTTTCCTGTGTTTTACAAGTTTTATATAATTATTATATACTATTTTCTAATTTATGTACTAGTAAGGAAAGTTAAGGTATAGACTAAAAAATTTGTAGGACTAAATTTCTTAAAATCACATATATCTATAATCATTTAATTCAAATAGATTTGAGTTGGACATATAAAAAGGTAAGGATGTTCTTATCCATCCTGCTATAATTTTTACATCTTTAAGGAGAGTATCTACTTGGCTTTGGAAACAATTTGAATTGCTTGCCCTAGTCTTTTAGAGATGTATTCTAGAAAAATTGGTATGATTGGCACCCAAGATTTATTTTAGTCCAATTTGAACAGATCTCTCTCTTATTTTACTGCCCTTCCAATCAACTAACCAATTGAGCAAAACTTCAATCAACAAAAATGAAAATTTCAATCCAATTTAAGAATGCATTTAACCATTTTTCTTGGGTTTCCTTCTTTTTAAAAAAAATTCCCCCTACTCTCCCATAAAAGCCATGGTTTTCCCCATTACCAGAGGAATATTCTCAGAGCACAGCTTTGAAGATGTCATATACATGCTGAAATTACTCATAACCTTCTACTGAATACAATAATAATCCATGAGTATATTTGAAGTTCTCCACATTTTCCACATTTTTTCATTAGTCCATCTAATAGATATGAAGTTGAAATCTATTAAATTTCTATTTTGCCACTTAAAAATGAATGAACAGCAAGTATTTCATATGGTTCAACTAATATTTAAACATACCTGCATGCTATAATGCTTGATGATAGGAATGGGGTTTTGACTAGAATGTGCAGTGTACCTACCTACATGACGTTCAGAATCTACACTTGCCTTAAAACTGTTCAACTATCTTTCACTCTCCGTGTATCTATACCCATTTATTCCTACTTTATACAAAAAAATAAAAGAAAGAAAGAAAGAAAGAAAGGAAAAACCAAAGTATTTTAATTACAATGGACTCTCACAATTCCCCAAATTAAACTCTTTATTTTCTCATCTTTACTCAAACGTTTCCCTTTCTCTCCTCTACTTTGTTGTAGCATACTGGTAAACCTCAACACCTAAATCAAACCCCTTATGATTATAGAGTGAAAGTGAGAAATAGATTTAAGGGACTAGATCTGATAAATAGAGTGCCTGATGAACTATGGATGGAGGTTCCTAACATTGTACAGGAGACAGGGATCAAGACCATCCCCATGGAAAAGAAATGCAAAAAAGCAAAATGGCTGTCTGGAGAGGCCTTACAAATAGCTGTGAAAAGAAGAAAAGTGAATAGCAAAAGAGAAAAGGAAAGATATAACCATCTGAATGCAGAGTTCCAAAGAATACCAAGAAGAGATAAGAAAGCCTACTTCAGCGATCAATGCAAAGAAATAGAGGAAAACAACAGATGGGGAAGATTAGAGATCTCTTCAAGAAAGTTAGAGATATCAAAGGAACATTTGATGCAAAGATGGTTTCGATAAAGGACAGAAATGGTATGGACCGAACAGAAGCAGAAGATATTAAGAAGAGGTGGCAAGAATACACAGAAGAACTGTACAAAAATGATCTTCATGACCCAGATAATCACGATGGTGTGATCACTCACCTAGAGCCAGGCATCCTGGAATGTGAAGTCTTGTGGGCCTTAGAAAGCATCACTATGAACAAAGCTAGTGGAGATGATAGAATACCAGTTGAGCTATTTCAAATCCTGAAAGATGATGCTGTGCAAGTGCTGCACTCAATATGCTAGCAATTTTGGAAAAGTTAGCAGTGGGCACAGGACTGGAAAAGGTCAGTTTGCATTCCAATCCCATAGAAAGGCAATGCCAAAGAATGCTCAAACTACCGCACAATTGCACTCATCTCACATGCTAGTAAAGTAATGCTCAAAATTCTCCAACCCAGGCTTCAGCAATACGTGAACCGTGAAATTCCTGATGTTCAAGCTGGTTTTAGAAAAGGCAGAGGAACCAGAGATCAAATTGCCAACATCCGCTGGATCATCGAAAAAGCAAGAGAGTTCCAGAAGAATATCTCTTTCTGCTTTATTGACTATGCCAAAGCCTTTGACTGTGTGGATCACAATAAACTGTGGAAAATTCTGAAAGAGATGGGAACACTAGACCACCTAACCTGCCTCTTGAGAAACCTGTATGCAGGTCAGGAAGCAACAGTTTGAACTGGACATGGAACCACAGACTGGTTCCAAATAGGAAAAGGAGTACATCAAAGCTGTATATTGTCACCCTGCTTATTTAACTTCTATGCAGAGTACATCATGAGAAACTCTGGACTGGAAGAAGCACAAGCTGGAATCAAAATTGCCGGGAGAAATATCAATAACCTCAGATATGCAGATGACACCACCTTTATGGCAGAAAGTGAAGAGGAACTAAAAAGCCTCTTAATGAAAGTGAAAGAGGAGAGTGGAAAAGTTGGCTTAAAGCTCAGCACTCAGAAAATGAAGATCATGGCGTCTGGTCCCATCACTTCATGGGAACTAGATGGGGAAACAGTGGAAACAGTGTCAGACTTTATTTTTCTGGGCTCCAAAATCACTGCAGATGGTGATTGCAGCCATGAAATTGAAAGACACGTACCCCTTGGAAGGAAAGTTATGATCAACCTAGATAGCATATTGAAAAGCAGAGATATTACTTTGCCAACAAAGGTATGTCTAGTCAAGGCTATTGTTTTTCCAGTGGTCATGTATAGATGTGAGAGTTGGATTGTGAAGAAAGCTGAGCACTGAAGAATTGATGCTTTTGAACTGTGGTGTTGGAGAAGACTCTTGAGAGTCCCTTGGACTGCAAGGAGATCCAACCAGTCCATCCTAAAGGAGATCTGTCCTGGGTGTTCATGGAAGGACTGATGCTGAAGCTGAAACTGCAATACTTTGGCCACCTCATGCGAAGTGTTGACTTCCCTGATGCTGGGAGGGATTTGGGGCAGTAGGAGAAGGGAACGACAGAGAATGAGATGGCTGGATGGCATCACCGACTCGCTGGACATGAGTTTGTGTGAAGTCCGGGAGTTGGTGATAGGCATTGAGACCTGGTGTGCTGCGATTCATGGGGTTGCAAAGATTTGGACACGACTGAGCGACCAAACTGAACTGACTGAACTGAAACCTCAATAACATTTGAAATCCTAACTCAAGAGGAAGAACAATCTTCTTATGCTTTCCTAGCATTGGAAATGTATCAAGAACTGTAGTTAGTAAAAGTTTCAGTAAATGATTTAGCTCAACTTGTTTTAATTTAATTTATAGTATGAACCAATTCACTACCCTTTGGTTTAGATATTGTCACTGCTGATATAACAATTTTGCAATTTAAAGAGATTAAGTGAGATTAAGATTAATCATCATAATGCTGAGCTTTAACGTCAAGTCTTACACTTGTCAATGATTCCGTGATAATCATAGCAATCAGATTGTCTGGCATTGATGTTGGGTTCAATCCACATGGAGAATAGTGACAGAATTCCTTCAGTGTCCATGATGTTTCTGGTAATTCAAATTCATCTTCCCTGTCTGTACTCAAAACATGCAAGACTAACTTCATAGGCAGTTTTCTCTCTCTGTCTCTCTCTCACAGACACACACTCACACACAAATGTTAAGAAAATCCTCCAAATAAAGACCTAAATTTAAATCTAATTTTCCCTTAAAAAAAAATCTTGGAACCAAACAGAAAACTCAGACACAGTGGTCAAAATATCATCTTGATTTTAATTTTCTCTTTCTTCATCTTACTTTATGATAAACTAGACTTATCATTGTGACTCAGCAGGTAAAGAATCCACCTGCAAAGAGGGACACCTGGGTTCTATCCCTGGGTTTGAAGATCCCCTGGAGAAGGGAAAAGCTACCCACTCCAGTATTCTGGCCTGGAGAAGTCCATGGACTGTATAGTCCATGGACTGTATATTCCATGGGGTTGCAGAGTGGGACACAACTGAGCACCTTTCACTTTTTGGCTTCCCTTGTAGCTCAGTTGGTCAAGAATCTGCCTGCAGTGAAACAGATGAGACCCCATTTTGACTCCTGGGTCAGCAAGATTCCTTGGAGAAGGAAATGGCAACCAACTGTAGTATTCTTGACTGGAGAATCCCAGGGACACAGGAGCCTGGCAGGCTACAGTCCATGGGGTCACAAGAGTTAGACACGACTTAGTGACTATTCCATCACCAGATTACATAGGTATTGATTGATAGTCCAGTTATAAGAAATATTATTTGTTCTTTGGTTTCAGTGACACATTGATCAATTGATCAAATGGTATACAAAAAATAATTCTAAAGATGCCAGCATGTGATGCTTCTGGGCTGTGTTAATATTTTCCCCATTGTAGATCTTCCTTGTTTTAAGGGATATCCAGTGTTTCTAAACTTCATCTTCCTCTGACAATGATTCACCCCTGAGTAATTCAAATTTATTGAGTAACAATATTCTCATACCACGACAAATAGTTGAATGGGAATGGAAAATCAAAAGAATTTTCACACTTTCAAATCATTTGATTTTCAATAGTATGTTTAGATAATATAACAATTATCATAAATATTCAAATTAATGAGATCCACTAAAAGACAGAAAATATGCATGTAAGAAATCTTAAAATTATTTGTCCCTAATATTTCCCAAAGACGATCATGGGAAATCTAAAGGTTTCTCTTCAAAGGTTGTCAACTTTTTTTTTTTTTCCTCCTTTTTATTTTTTTAAATTTTTTAAACTTTTATTTTTTAAATATAAATTTATTTATTTTAATTGGAGGTTACTTTACAATATTTTTTAGCAATTTTCACCATTAATTTGTTCCATTTCCACTTTTTAAAAATTGCTATATACAAGTGAAGTGTGAAAGGGTTAGTCTCTCAGTCATCTCTGACTCTTTGCCACTCCATAGGCTGTAACCTCCAGGCTCCTCTGTCCATGGAATTCTTCAGGCAAGAATACTGGAGTGGGTAGCCTTTTCCTTCTCCAGGGAATCTTCCTGACCCAGGAATCAAATGTGGGTCTCTTGAATTACAGGCAGATTCTTTACGATCTGAAACAACAGGAAAGCCCCAACATTCCTCAGTTCTCAGGGGAGGTAACACTGAGGAAGTCAGTTAATTTAATATGCAAGTGACAACAAACTAATTCCGGTTCAGTTGTGCAAGGAACTTCTCCAGTTTGTGGCTTTACATCACTATCTAATTCTTAGTTTAATAAATCGTTCATAAATTCTACTTTTAATTATGGTTAATTTACCCTGGTTACTATAAACTGCTAAACAAATTGCCTGTTTATGATCTCTACATAGGCACAACTTGAACAAATCACTACTTGCTTACAGGATTTTGTTTTCCAAAAGTGCCCCCAGACTACAACTTTCAGCTTAATTTGTCCTTAAGACAAACAACATCTAAAATACTTGGGAATTCAAGCATCTAAGTACATGCTATTGACTGATCCTGCTCCCTCCCCAAGTGACTCTTCAGTGACTATAAAAGAGAAGAGAGAAGATTCCTAGGATGTTCAGAAAAAAAGTATTTTATGATGGACATTTTTACCTTCCTCTGAGAGTTACAGTCATTTCTTTTCAGTTTTGCATAAATCATGATCTAATTTAACTATGGTTGATTCATAATGGGAATTAGTGGGTTGTTTACAAATTAGGGCATAGACACAATAGTCTTGACAACAATGAAAAACAACCTGCAGATCATTTCCATAAAAGATAATCTACACATGATATCATTAGTATGTTTGCATTTCTTTGTTCAAATGACAGAATTATTTATGAAATAGTTGATAGATAGGTACAAAAATATAAGCTGATCACTGTGTTCTTTGTTGTATCTAGAGGTTTCAGGGTACCAATTTATTTTTGTTTTTCTCTCTTTTCAGGTAGAGTTAGGAGCTCCACTTCTTTCCCTAAAGCCAAATTGCCTAGACACTGATCTATTTAATTCAATTTATTTTAGTAAAAACAAAACTTTGTTCAGCATATACTGAATGTAAGACACTATGCCAGGTCATAACAAGTAAGAGAGAATCCCATTCCTCAAGGCGGTACCTATGTAAAGGGCAATAAAATTAACTCATAGATAATTATAATACAGCTATTTAGGGAAATAATAACAGAAGTATTAACACATGGTTCTTAATAGATTTTTACATAGGTATTATTAACAGGATTATTAAGATAACAAAATAACTACCTTTATTGAGAATTGGCTCTTTTATATATGCAGTACTTAATATCAATCCTCAGAATAAGGCCCCTTTGTAAGGGACATATAATCAACCTTAACCTTTTAAATGGGGTAATAGGTCACACACATAGCAAGCTACAGAGTCAGAAAGCCCAGTTTTTGTTGGATCCAAGCCACTTCTTTGTGTATTCCACTCTATAAAAAATAACTTATGAGCATTAAAAAAATAACAGCAGAAAATTAAATCTGGATGGAAAATGAGGGAAATTTTGGATGAACTGGCATTTGAAATAGTCCTTAAATAGGATTTGAGGTAGAATGTGTTTCAGAAAGAGTTCAGAATTTGAAAAAACATAGTCATGAATCCAGCACACTTTTGTGAAAGGTAAATACTATTATTTGGCCAAGGAATAGATTATATGTAAAAATTTAACTAAACCATAAAAAAGAATGAATTTGAGTCATTCCTAGTGAGATGGATAAACCTGGAGTCCTTATGTAGAGCAAAATCAGAAAGAGAAAAATAAATATCAAAAATTAAGGCATATATATGGAATCTAGAAAAATGATAGTGATGAACCCCAGTATTGCAGGGAAGGTATGGAGACACAGATGTAGAGAATGGACTTGCAGATACAGTGGGGCGAGGAGAGAGTGAAAGGAATTGAGAAAGTAGCATCAACATATACACACTATTGTGTAATATAGATAGCTGGTGAGAAGTGGCTATATAACACAGGGAACCCAGCTTGGCTAAGGACAAGCTGAGAACTTGGGAAGACAAATTGAACATATGCTTAATTTTGTAGCCAAAGAGTAGTCTTTGAAAGACTCAATTCACATATATTTTGGAAAATTTACTTGCATTATATAGTTTTCAAAACTAAAGTTTTCTGTAACAGGAAAGATTATATCCCAAATATTATACCAATCTTCCTCAAAGGGAAAAAATAAAACAATGACTTAAATATAAAACATATAAATAAATATTAGTTAAATATTTTGATTTAAATAATCAACTGACAAGAAACTCAGGAGGAAATGCTAAGGTCAGAATCTGAGTCTAAACCGGAGGTAAAGTCATGTGCCAGGTCTTACTTTTACCTCAAGGGCATTTACTGACCTTGGTTTTTACAGCATGCCCCTGTATCACTAGCTCACAAATAGCTAGAACTGCAGCATAAAAGTGACCTTGATATTAGTCAACCAACTCAGAAAATCACAAGGAAAATCATCTGTCTCTTGTCTTAGTTCTGAATGAAGGGAGGAAATCTTTCACTGAGATTTGTAACTACCAGTCAGACACCCTAAGCAATAGTACCTGGGGAGCCTGAAGAGGTCAATATAAGAATTTAGTTAAGGTTGATCCAAACATGAAGTGAACCCAGACACTTAAAGCACAACAAAAAATTAAAAATAGTGGAAGTATCCATATGTTTGCAATTTTTTTGTATTGCCATATAAAATAATAATAATTTTTAATGTTACAAAGCAAGAAAAAAATTAAAAGCTCAAAATTTGTGTTCCAAGATGCTTGACTTATTTGAAAATAAGTGAATATATTGATTAATTTTAGAATTTGCTAAGTAAGTTTGGCCTGCTCAGTTGCTAAGTCATGCCTGACTCTTTTGAGTCTCTCTTTTGAGCCCGCCAGAGTCCTCTCTGTCCGTGGGATTTTCCAAGCATGAATATTGGAGTAAGTGGCCATGCCCTCCTCCAGGGGAATCTTCCCACCCCAGGGGGCAAACCCATGTTTTCTGTGTCTTCTGCCTTGGCAGGCATATTCTTTACAACTGAGCCAACTGAGAAGCACCTTGCTAAGTTAAATATGTCTAAATTTCTAGTAAAATGAATAAGAGGGTTGAAATAAAGTTTGCTGTTTCCAAACTAGTTGAGGAAATAAATGTAATGAAAAAAATTAAGCAATCAAGGAACAGAAAAGAACACACACACACACATAAATAGAAAGTATGAAATAAATTAGAAAAAGAAACCCAAATATCAGGAATTCTAAAATATTGAGATAAAATAAAATCTTATAATCATATGCTTATAAGAGATATGCTTCAAGCATAAGGAAATAGGAAAGCTGAAAGTTACAGAGTAGGAAAATATCTATCAGTTAAACCGTAGACCTTCCATATGCCTTGTTTATCTACATCAGTATCATAGACTATAAAAAAGAAAAATGTGCTTAGGCATTATATAAAAAGCCTAAATTGATCAGGCTAACAACAATTTAAAATCTGTACATCACTTATAACTTCTTCAAAATATGTAAATTAAAAATTAACCATTCTATATGAAAAACAGATGAATCATAGTAGGTAGATTTGACATATATATCTTGTATTTCAGAACTTAAATACCATACAAAAATTTAAGAGAAAAAAATGAAAACATAAACACAAATTCTTCAGATGACTTGAAAAGATAGTAAGAATATGAGGAATAAATGAATGTCAACAAAGTTGTATACTTAAATGAAATGGAGAAATAAGGCACAATTTCCTAAACTGACTCAAGAAAGATTGAAAAATCCAAATAGCCAACTAATGATAATATTAATAGTTGAGAACCTTCACGACTCCCCACCCTGTAAACACACACACAAATTCCAGGCCAAGATAATTTTACCTAAAAGTTCTACCAAACCAAAAACCAATGATTCCAATCTTACACAGCCATTTCATAGTATAGAAAAGAAGAAAAGCAACCTAAGTGAAAATGACAAGGGGACTATCAGAAGTAAACATACAAACCAATCCCTCTCATATACATAGATGCAAAAATTTTTAAATAAAATATTTGCAAATAAAATTCACAGAACCTGAAACAAACATTGTGAAACATTCATGCAAACAACCTAGATGTCCATCTACAGTTGAATGGGTAATAAAGATGTGGTGTATACAATGTAATTTTGAAAATGAAGTCACTCAGATCATGTCCGACTTTTTGCAACCCCATAGACTGTATCCTACCAAGCTACTCTGTCCTGGATTTTCCAGGCAAGAATAATGATTGCCACTTCCTTCTTCAGGGGATCTTCCTGACCCAGGGATCAAACCCGTGTCTTCCTCATTGCAGGCAGACACTTTACCATCTGAGCCACCACGGAAGCCCAACTCAGCCATTAAAAACAATGAATTTGAGTCATTCCTAGTGAAGTGGGTACACCTGGAGACTGTTATACAGAATGAAGTAAGTCAGAAAGAGAAAAACAAATATCATGTATTCAGTTCAGTTCAGTTCAGTTCAGTTCAGTCGCTCAGTTGTGTCCAACTCTTTACAACCCCATGAATCACAGCACACTAGGCCTCCCTGTCCATCACCAACTCCCGGAGTTCACTCAGACTCACGTCCATAGAGTCCGTGATGCCATCCAGCCATCTCATCCTCTGTCATCCCCTTCTCCTCCTGCCCCCAGTCCCTCCCAGCATCAAAGTCTTTTCCATTGAGTCAACTCTTCGCATGAGGTAGCCAAAGTACTGGAGTTTCAGCTTTAGAATCATTCCTTCCAAAGAAATCGCAGGGCTGATCTCCATTAGAATGGACTGGTTGGATCTTCTTGCAGTCCAAGGGACTCTCAAGAGTCTTCTCCAACACCACAGTTCAAAAGCATCAATTCTTCGGCGCTCAGCCTTCTTCACAGTCCAACTCTCACATCCATACATGACTACTGGAAAAACCATAGCCTTGACTAGACGGACCTTTGTTGACAAAGTAATGTCTCTGCTCTTGAATATGCTAGCTGGGCTGCTCATAACTTTTATTCCAAGGAGTAAGCGTCTTTAAATTTCATAGCTGCAATCATCATCTGCGATGATTTTGGAGCCGAAAAATTAAAGTCTGACAGTGTTTCCACTGTTTCCCCATCCATTTCCCATGAAGTGATGGGACTGGATGCCATGATCTTCATTTTCTGAGTGTTGAGCTTTAAGCCAACTTTTTCACTCTCCACTTTCACTTTCATCAAGAGGCTTTTTAGCTCCTCTTCACTTTCTGCCATAAAGGTGGTGTCATCTGCATATCTGAGGTTATTAATATTTCTCCCGGCAAGCTTGATTCCTGCTTGTGTTTCTTCCAGTCCACCGTTTCTCATAATGTACTCTGCATAGAAGTTAAATAAGCAGGGTGACAATATACAGCCTTGGTGTACTCCTTTTCCTATTTGGAACCAGTCTGTTGTTCCATATCCAGTTCTAACTGTTGCTTCCTGATCTGCATACAGATTTCTCAAGAGGCAGGTCAGGTGGTCTGGTATTCCCGCCTCCTTCAGAATTTTCCACAGTTTCTTGTGATCCACTCAGTCAAAGGCTTTGGCATAGTCAATAAAGCAGAAATAGATGTTTTTCTGGAACTCTCTTGCTTTTTCCATGATCCAGTGGATGTTGCAATTTGATCTCTGGTTCCTTTGCCTTTTCTAAAACCAGCTTGAACATCAGGAAGTTCACAGTTCATGTATTGCTGAAGCCTGGCTTGGAGAATTTTGAGCATTACTTTACTAGCATGTGAGATGAGTGCAATTGTGTGGTAGTTTGAGCATTCTTTGACATTGCCTTCCTTTGGAATTGGAATGCAAACTGACCTTTTCCAGTCCTGTGGCCACTGCTGAGTTTTCCAAATTTGCTGGCTTATAGAGTGCAGCACTTTCACAGCATCATCTTTCAGGACTTAAAACAGCTCAACTGGAATTTCATCACCTCCACTAGCTTTGTTCATAGCACTGCTTTCTAAGGCCCACTTGACTTCACATTCCAGGATGTCTGGCTCTAGATTAGTGATAACACCATCGTGATTATCCGGGTCGTGAAGATCATTTTTGTACAGTTCTTCTGCGTATTCTTGCCACCTCTTCTTAATATCTTCTGCTTCTGTTAGGTACAGACCATTTCTGTCCTTTATCGAGCCCATTTTGCATGGAATGTTCCCTTGTTATCTCTAATTTTCTTGAAGAGCTCTGTAGTCTTTCCCATTCTGTTCTTTTCCTCTGTTTCTTTGCATTGATCACTGAAGAAGGCTTTCTTATCTCTTCTTGCTATTCTTTGGAACTCTGCATTCAGATGCTTGTATCTTTCCTTTTCTCCTATGCTTTTTGCCTCTCTTCTTTTCACAGCTATTTGTAAGGACTCCCCAGACAGCCATTTTGCTTTTTTGCATTTCTTTTCCATGGGGATGGTCTTGATCCCTGTCCCCTGTACAGTGTCATGAACCTCATTCCATAGTTCGTCAGGCACTCTATCTATCAGATCTAGGCCCTTCAATCTATTTCTCACTTCCACTGTATAATCATAAGGGATTTTATTTAAGTCATACTTGAACGGTCTAGCGGTTTTCCCTACTTTCTTCAATTTGAGTCTGAAGTTGGTAATAAGCAGTTCATGATCTGAGCCACAGTCAGCTCCTGGTCTTGTTTTTGTTGACTTTATAGAGCTTCTCCATCTTTGGCTGCATAGAATATAATCAATCTGATTTCGGTATTGACCATCTGGTGATGTCCATGTGTAGAGTCTTCTCTTGTGTTGTTGGAAGAGGGTGTTTGCTATGACCAGTGCATTTTCTTGGCAAAACTCTATTAGTCTTTGCCCTGCTTCTTTCCGCGTTCCAAAGCCAAATTTGCCTGTTATTCCAGGTGTTTCTTGACTTCCTACTTTTGCATTCCAGTCCCCTATAATGAAAAGGTCATCTTTTTTGGGTGTTAGTTCTAAAAGGTCTTGTAGTTCTTCACAGAACCGTTCAACTTCAGCTTCTTCGGCATTACTGGTTGGGGCATAGACTTGGGTTACTGTGATATTGAATGGTTTGCCTTGGAAACAAACAGAGATCATTCTGTCGTTTTTGAGATTACATCCAAGTACTGCATTTTGGACTCTTTTGTTGACCATGATTTCTACTCCATTTCTTCTGAGGGATTCCTGCCCGCAGTAGTAGATATAATGGTCATCTGAGTTAAATTCACCCATACTAGTCCATTTTAGTTCACTGATTCCTAGAATGTGGACGTTACTACTTCCAATTTGCCTTGATTCATGGACCTGACATTCCAGGTTCCTATGCAATATTGCTCTTTACAGCATCGGACCTTGCTTCTATCACCAGTCACATCCACAACTGGGTGTTGTTTTTAGTTTGGCTCCATCCCTTCATTCTTTCTGGAGTTGTTTCTCCGCTGACCTCAAGTAGCATATTAGGCACCTACTGACCTGGGGAGTACCTCTTTCAGTATCCTATCATTTTGCCTTTTCATACTGTTCATGGGGGTTCTCAAGGCAAGAATACTGAAGTGGTTTGTCATTCCCTTCTCCAGTGGACCACATTCTGTCAGACCTCTCCACCATGACCCGCCCATCTTGGGTTGCCCCGTGGGCATGGCTTGGTTTCATTGAGTTAGACAAGGCTGTGGTCCAAGTGTGATTAGATTGACTAGTTTTCTGTGAGTATGGCTTCAGTGTGTCTGCCCTCTGATGCCCTCTTGCAACACCTACCATCTTACTTGGGTTTCTCTTACCTTGGGCATGGGGTATCTCTTCACTGCTGCTCCAGCAAAGCACAGCTGCTGCTCCTTACCTTGGAGGAGGGGTTTCTCCTCCCACCACCCTTCCTGACCTTCAATGTGGGATGGTCCTCTAGGCACTCCTGCGCCCACACAGCCACCACTCCTTGGACGTGGGGTTGCTCCTCCTGGTCACCACCCTGGCCTCGGGCGTTGGGTTGTTCCTCCCAGCTGCCGCCCCTGGCCTTGGGCACTGCCCCTGGCCTTGGACGCTGGGTATCTCCTCTCGGCTGTCACCTCTGACCTCGGACGCGGGGTAGCCCCTCTCGGCCGTTCCTGCACCATTGCAGCCTGGCACTCTAGGCTGCTGCCCCTGACCTCAGACATGGGGTAGCTCTCGGCCACACTTAGTGCAGCGGCCGCAGCCGCCACCTAACACATATATATGAAATCTAGAAAAATGGTATTGATGAACTTTATGTAGGGAAGGAATGGAGACACAGATGTAAAGACTTGTAGACACAATGTGGGAAGGAGAGAGTGAGAGTAATGGAGAAAGTAGCATCGACATATATTTACTATGATGTGTAAAATAGCTGGTAAGAAGAGGCTATATAACATGGGGAGCCCAGTTTGGCTCTCTGTGAGGACCCAGAGTAGTGGGATGGGAGAGGGGAGTGAGGCTCAAGACGGAGGGAATATATGTATAATGATGGCTGATTTGTGTTGTGCAGCAGATACTAACATAACATTTCAAAGCAATTATCCTCCAGTTAAAAAATAACACAATGTAAAAAAACACTACATGACCACTTTGGACATCACATAGGAAATTAAGTTAATTTTACCACATTAAAAATTATAGAAGAAAAATCATAAGGTCATTTCAATATAGCAGAGAAAGCATTTGATAAAATGTCTATTTATGATTTTCAAAAAATATTCTAGCACCCCAGGGGAGGTATGGGATGATTCCAAACCTCTAAAGATATCAATCAATAAATAAACTAAGAATAGTATAATAGTAGAAGCCTTCCCTTTGAGACTGGGAAATAGACAAGAGTTTCTGCTTTAGGCATTTCAACCCAGCATTTACTAGAAGTCCCAGCCAGCAAGGGAAGGCAAGAAAAAATAAGAGAAATGGGAAGTGAAAACAAAGCTTTCATTTCTGGCAAAATTTTTAATTGTATGCATAGAAAGTTTAAAATAATATATAGAAAATTATTTGAATTGTTTAGAGAGCTTAAGTAGATGGGGAGCACTTTAGATGGGGAAACAGTAGAAACAGTGGCTAACTTTATTATTTGGGGCTCTAAAATCACTGCAGATGGTGATTGCAGCCCTGAAATTAAAAGATGCTTACTCCTTGGAAGGAAAGTCATGACCAACCTAGATAACATATTAAAAAGCAGAGCCATTACTTTGTCCGCAAAGGTATGTCTAGTTAAGGCTATGGTTTTTCCAGTGGTCATGTATGGATATGAGATTGGACTATAAAGAAAGCTGAGCACTGAAGAATTGATGCTTTTGAACTGTGGTCATGGAGAAGACTCTTGAGAGTCCCTTGGATGCAAGGAGATCAAACCAGTCCATCCTAAAGCAGATCAGTCTTGGGTGTTTGTTGGAAGGATTGATGTTGAAGTTGAAACTCCAATACTTTGGCCACCTGATGTGGAAAACTGACTCATTTGATAAGACCCTGATGCTGGAAGAGATTGAGGACAGGAGGAGAAGGGGACGACAGAGAATGAGATGGTTGGATGGCATCACTGACTCAAAGGGCATGGGTTTGGATGAATTCCAGGAGTTGGTGATGGACAGGGAGGCCTGGTGTGCTGCAGTTCATCGGGTCACAATGAGTCGGACAGGACTGAGTGACTGAACTGAACTGAACTGAGAGCTCAAGTAGGTTTCTCATTACAAAATGCAACATAAATATGTTTGAATTTCTATATACCGAAACAAAAAGAGAAAAACTTACAAGGGCATCAAAGAAATCACTTCTGAATGGGTGGCCTTGAAATTGTTCAGGACAAACAGCATGCTTCTGTGATTAGTACTGTTCTAATTTCAAAATCTATGTTTAGTTAAAATATATAATTTAGGTAATCTATGAATTATAACTTTTCTGAAAATACAGTACACCCAGGGCCCTGTAGTCTGAAAGCTACTTGCTTTTCTGATGCCAGAGGAGCATTTTAAGTGTCATAGTCTCAAAGACTTTTTTTTGAAAGAAACTTCTTTTTAAGATTCTGTGCAAAGCAGCTACAGAGATAAGTGGCTTGTGTTTGGGATTTTCCCATAGGGATTTAAAAACTTCTTGTACTCTTCATCACTGTGTTCACCAGCAGTGTCACTGAACTGAGATAACTAGTAACAATTATTTACTAAACACCCATTTATTGCTTAATACTTTATAAATGCTATTTCTTTCAAAGGTACGTTCTCTGTATCATGAGATGTGTGTGTGAACAAGTAATTAGAGGTGGAATAAGTGCAAACAATGTGAGAATGTCTGAGTATAGATCTGACTATGATATTGTCTATGCTTTTTAGGAAAAATATGTAAAATGACTATGGTTTACCTGTAATTTTGCCTTTTTGGTATAACTATTTTCTCTGGTGGAATGAATCATTTTGAACACAGTCTCCCTGGGTATTGGAAGGGCATGGTTCCAGAGGCCTCTGCATGGACGCTCAAGACCCTTATATAAAATGAACAGTGTACTATGAATATCAACGGGTTTTAATCCATAGATTGAACCTTCTTTGGATCAATTTTCCAGGAACTTGCCAGAAAATAGAAGGGGCTGTCCATATATGCATACTCTGAAGATTTTCTTTTAACATCTATTATAAGATACTGTTTGACGTAAAATTGCACTTATACACTTTTTTTAAGTATTGAAATTGTATCGTTGGATCAGTTCTTTCCCACTGGTTCTTGTCTCATCAGAGCAAATAATTAAAATGACAGATCAAGACTGCTCAAGCAGGAAGAATTTATTAATCAAGCAGCACACTCTTGAGACACTCAGTTCAGTGCAGTTCAGTTCAGTCACTCAGTCGTGTCCGACTCCTTGTGACCCCATGAATCATACCACGCCAGGCCTCCCTGTCCATCACCAACTCCCGGAGTTCACTCAGACTCACGTCCATCAAGTCGGTGATGCAATTCAGCCGTCTTACCCTCTGTCGTCCCGTTTTCATCCTGCCCCCAATCCCTCCCAGCATCAGAGTCTTTTCCAATGAGTCAACTCATCGCATGAGGTGGCCAAAGTACTGGAGTTTCAGCTTTAGCATCATTCCTTCCAAAGAACACTCAGGGCTGATCTTCAGAATGGACTGGTTGGATCTCCTTGCAGTCCAAGGGACTCCCAGGAATCTTCTCCAACACCACAGTTCAAAAGCATCAATTGTTCGGTGCTCAGCTTTCTGCACAGTCCAACTCTTGCATCCATACACAACCACTGGAAAAACTATAGCCTTGACTAGATGGACATTTGTTGGCAAAGTAATGTCTCTGCTTTTGAATATACTATCTAAGTTTGTCATAACTTTCCTTGCAAGGAGTAAGCGTCTTTTAATTTCTTGGCTGCACTCACTATCTGCAGTGATTTTGGAGACCCAAAATATAAAGTCTGACACTGTTTCCACATCTATTTCCCATGAAGTGATAGGACCAGATGCCATGATCTTCATTTTCTGAATGTTGAGCTTTAAGCCAACTTTTTCACTCACCTCTTTCACTTTCATCAAGAGGCTTTTTAGTTCCTCTTGACTTTCTGCCATAAGGGTGGTGTCATATCTGAGGTTACTGGTGTTTCTCCCAGTAATCTTGATTCCAGTTTGTGCTTCTTCCAGCCCAGTGTTTCTCATGATGTACTCTGCATATAAGTTAAATAAGCAAGGTGACAATATACAGCCTTGCTGTACCCCTTTTCCTATTTGGAACCAGTCTGTTGTTCCATGTCCAGTTCTAACTGTTGCTTCCTGACCTGCATATAGGTTTCTCAAGAGGCAGGTTAGGTGGTCTAGTGTTCCCACATCTCTCAGAATTTTCCACAATTTATTGTGATCCACTCAGTCAAAGGTTTTGGCATAGTCAATAAAGCAGAAATAGATGTGTTTTTTTCTGGAACTTTCTTGCTTTTTTTATGATCCAGTGGATGTTGGCAATTTGATCTCTGGTTCCTCTGCCTTTTCTAAAACCAGCTTGAACATCAGGGAGTTCACGGTTCATGTATTGCTGAAGCTTGGCTTGGAGAATTTTGAGCATTACTTTACTAGCGTGTGAGATGAGTGCAATTGTGCAGTAGTTTGAGCATTCTTTTGCATTGCCTTTCTTTCGGATTGGAATGAAAACTGACCTTTTCCAGTCCTGTGGCCACTGCTGAGTTTTCCAAATTTGCTGGCATATTGAGTGCAGCACTTTCATAGCATGATCTTTCAGGATTTGAAAAGCTTAACTGGAATTCCATCACCTCCACTAGCTTTGTTCATAGCGATGCTTTCCAAGGCCCACTTGACTTCACATTCCAGGATGTCTGGCTCTAGATTAGTGATCACACCATCGTGATTATCCGGGTCATGAAGATCATTTTTGTACAGTTCTTCCATGTATTCTTGCCACCTCTTCTTAATGTCTTCTGCTTCTGTTAGGTCCATACCATTTCTGTCCTTTATCGAGCCCATCTTTAGCTCTACTTTTATTATTAAGGAAGTTCCATAGTATTTCCATAGTGGCTGCACCAATTTACATTCCCACCAACAGCGTAGGAGGGTTTCCTTTTCTCCATACCCTCTCCAGCATTTATTATTTGTAGACTTCTTAATGATGGCCATTCTGACTGGTGTGAAGTGATACCTCATTGTAGTTTTGATTTTCATTTCTCTAATAATTAGCAATGATAATATACTTTCATGTGCCTGTTGGCCATCTATATGTCTTCTTTGGAGAACTGGTTACTTAGGTCTTCTGCCCAGTATTTGATTCAGTTGTTTCATGTTTTGATATTGAGCTCTATGAGCTGTTTGAGTATTTTTGAAATTAATCCCTGTCAGTCACACTGCTTGAAATATTTTCTCCCATTCTAAGGGCTATCTTTTTGTTTAGTTTATGGTTTCCTTTTCTGTGCAAAAGCTTTTGAGTTTAATTAGGTTCTGTTTTTGTTCCCATTACTCTAGGAGACAGATCCACAAAATATTGCTGCAGTTTTTGTCAAAGAGTGTTCTACCTGTGTTTTCCCCTCAGAGTTTCATAGTTTTAATTATACATTTAGGTCTTTAATCCATTTTGAGTTTATTTTTGTATATGGTATTAGAGAATGTTCTAATTTCTTCTTTTATATGAAGCTGTCTAGTTTTACCAACAACACTTACTGAGAGACTGTCCTTGCTCCATTGTATATTTTTATCTCCTCTATGGTAGTTTAATTAACCGTAGCCGCAAGGGTTTATTTCTAGGCTTTCTATCCTGTTCCATTAATCTCTAGGTCTATTTTATCCTAATGACACACTGTTTTAAATACTGTAGCTTTTTAGAATAGTTGGAACTCAAAAAGCATGATTTTTTCAACTATATTATTTCTCAAAGCTTTTCCCTAGGGTTTTTGTGTTCAGTTCAGTTCAGCCCCTCAGTCGTGTCCGACTCTTTGCGACCCCATGAATCGCAGCACGCCAGGCCTCCCTGTCCATCACCATCTCCCAGAGTTCACTCAGACTCACGTCCATTGGGTTCGTGATGCTATCCAGCCGTCTCATCCTCGGTCGCCCCCTTCTCATCCTGCCCCTAATCCCTCCCAGCATCAGAGTCTTTTCCAATGAGTCAACTCTTTGCATGAGGTGGCCAAAGTACTGAAGCTTCAGCTTTAGCATCATTCCTTCCAAAGAAATCGCAGGGTTGATCTCCTTCAGAATGGACTGGGTGGATCTTCTTGCAGTCCAAGGGACTCTCAGGAGTCTTCTCCAACACCATAGTTCAGAAACATCAATTCTTCGGGGCTCAGCCTTCTTCAAAGTCCAAATCTCACATCCATACATGACTACTGGAAAAACCAAAGCCTTGACTAGATGGGATCTTAGCCGGCAAAGTAATGTCTCTGCTTTAAAATATACTATCTAGTTTGGTCACAACATTTCTTCCAAGGAGTAAGCGTCTTTTACTTTCATGGCTGCAGTCACCATCTGCAGTGATTTTGGAGCCCAGAAAAATAAAGTTTGACACTGTTTCCACTGTTTCCACTCTTTCCCCATCTATTTCCCATGAAGTAATGGGACCGGAAGCCATGATCTTAGTTTTCTGAATGTTGAGCTTTAAGCCAACTTTTTCGCTCTTCTTTTTCACTTTCATCAGGAGGTTTTTTAGCTCCTCTTCACTTTCTACCATAAGGGTGGTGTCATCTATATATGTGAGGTTATTAATATTTCTCCCTGCAATCTTGATTCCAGCTTGTGTTTCTTCCAGTCCACCGTTTCTCATGATGTACACTGCATAGAAGTTAAATAAGCAGGGTGACAATATACAGCCTTGACGTACTCCTCTTCCTATTTGGAACCAGTCTGTTGTTCCATGTCCAGTTCTAACTGTTGCTTCCTGACCTGCATATAGGTTTCTCAAGAGGCAGGTTAGGTGGTCTGGTATTCCCATCTCTTTCAAAATTTTCCACAGTTTCTTGTGATCCACACAGTCAAAGGCTTTGGCATATTCAATAAAGCAGAAATAGATATTTTGCTGGAACTCTGTTGCTTTTTCCATGATCCAGAGGATGTTGGCAATTTGATCTCTGGTTCGTCTGCCTTTTCTAAAACCAGCTTGAACATCAGGAATTTCACAGTTCATGTATTGCTGAAGCCTGGCTTGGAGAATTTTGAGCATTACTTTACTAGCATGTGAGATGAGTGCAATTGTGTGGTAGTTTGAGCATTCTTTGGCATTGCCTTTCTTTAGGATTGGAATGCAAACTGACCTTTTCCAGTCCTGTGGCCACTGCTGAGTTTTCCAAATTTGCTGGCATATAGAGTGCAACACTTTCACAGCATCATCTTTCAGGATTTAAAACAGCTCAACTGGAATTTCATCACCTCCACTAGCTTTGTTCGTAGCACTGCTTTCTAAGGCCCACTTGACTTCACATTCCAGGATGTCTGGCTCTAGATTAGTGATCACATCATCATGATTATCTGGGTCATGAAGATATTTTCTGTACAGTTCTTCCGTGTATTCTTGCCACCTCTTCTTAATATCTTCTGCTTCTGTTCGGTCCATACAATTTCTGTCCTTTATCAAGCTCATCTTTCCATGAAATGTTCCCTTGTTATCTCTAATTTTCTTGAAGAGATCTCTAGTCTTTCCCATTCTGTTCTTTTCCTCTATTTCTTTGATTGATTGCTGAAGAAGGCTTTCTTATCTCTTCTTGCTATTCTTTGGAACTCTGCATTCAGATGCTTGTATCTTTCCTTTTCTCCTATGCTTTTTGCCTCTCTTCTTTTCACAGCTATTTGTAAGGCCTCGCCAGACAGCCATTTTGCTTTTTTGCATTTCTTTTCCATGGGGATGGTCTTGATCCCTGTCTCCTGTACAATGTCACGAACCTCATTCCATAGTTCATCAGGCACTCTATCAGATCTAGGCCCTTCAATCTATTTCTCACTTCCACTGTATAATCATAAGGGATTTCATTTAAGTCATACCTGAATGGTCTAGTGGTTTTCCCTACTTTCTTCAATTTGAGTCTGAAATTGGTAATAGGGAGTTCATGATCTGAGCCACAGTCAGCTCCTGGTCTTGTTTTTGTTGACTGTATAGAGCTTCTCCATCTTTGGCTGCATAGAATATAATCAATCTGATTTCGGTGTTGACAATCTGGTGTTGTCCATGTGTAGAGTCTTCTCTTGTGTTGTTGGAAGAGGGTGTTTGCTATGACCAGTGCATTTTCTTGGCAAAACTCTATTAGTCTTTGCCCTGCTTCATTCCACATTCCAAGGCCAAATTTGCCTGTTACTCCAGGTGTTTCTTGACTTCCTACTTTTGCATTCCAGTCCCCTATAGTGAAAAGGTCATCTTTTTTGTGTGTTATTTTTAAAAGGTCTTGTAGGTCTTCATAAAACCGTTCAACTCAGTTTCTTCAGCGTTACTGGTTGGGGCATAGACTTGGATAACTCTGATATTGAATGGTTTGCCTTGGAGATGAACAGAGATCATTCTTTCGTTTATGAGACTGCATCCAAGTACTGCATTTCGGACTCTTTCGTTGACCATGATGGCTACTCCATTTCTTCTGAGGGATTCCTGCCCACAGTAGTAGATATAATGGTCATCTGAGGTAAATTCACTCATTCCAGTCCATTTTAGTTCGCTGATTCCTAGAATATCAACGTTCACCCTTGCCATCTATTGTTTGACCACTTCCAATTTGCCTTGATTCATGGACCTGACATTCCAGGTTCCTATGCAATATTGCTCTTTACAGCATCACCAGTCACATCCACAGTTGGGTATTGTTTTTGCTTTGGCTCCATCCCTTCATTCTTTCTGGAGTTGTTTCTCCGCTGACCTCAAGTAGCATATTAGGCACCTACTGACCTGGGGAGTACCTCTTTCAGTATCCTATCATTTTGCCTTTTCATACTGTTCATGGGGTCCTCAAGGCAAGAATACTGAAGTGGCTTGCCGTTTCCTTCTCCAGTAGTAATTAATTTGTTGTTGTTGTTGTTTTAGTTTTGTGAAGAATGCAATTGGTAATATGATAGAGATTGCATTGACTCTGTAGATTTCTTTGGGTAGTATGGTCATTTTAACAATATTGATTCTTTCAATCAAAGAACATGATGCATCTTTCCATCTGTTTGCTTTTCTTCAATTTTTTCCATCAGTATCTTGTACAGTACATCCCTTACATACAAATGAATTCTGTTCAGAGAGTGCATTGGTAATTCCAATTTGTTTGTAAGTTCAGCAAAGTTAGCCTAGGTACCCAACTACCACAATTGGTATAACACTGTACTGCAATAGGTTGTAATAGGTTTATAATAGTTTTGGCAAAAATAATACATAAAATCAAACACAGACAATACAGAAGGTGAAGGTGAAGTCGCAGTCACTCAGTCGTGTCTGACTCTTTGCGATCCCGTGGACTGTAACCTACTAGACTTCTCCGTCCATGGGATTCTCCAGGCAAGAATACTGGAGTGGATTGCCATTTCCTTCTCCAGGGGATCTTCCTGACCCAGGGATCGAACCCAGGTCTCCCGCATTGGAGGCAGACACTTTAACATCTGAGCCAGCAGGGAAGCCCAACAATACAGAAAACATTTTTAAATTGTACAGTATAGTAGTATTTGAAAATTGCAGTATTACTAGCTACATCACTACTGCTTTTATACTTTCTTCTAGACAACTGGGCTTGAAATAAAGATACTATACTACTTTCCACAGTACTATACTGCAAAGTATTAATACACAAAAGCACAACCACTTGTAGAGAATGCATGAACATGCCAAAATATACCAGATATTTGAAATAACTTATGTGATTGGATATGTTAACCCACATATGCATCTTTGAAAATTTGCAACTAAAAGTTTCCTATGTAGGGGAGTTACTATAATTTTCTGAGTACAGGTCTTTCCTTCTTAGGTAGATTCATTACTAGGTATTTTATTCTTTTTGATACAATGGTACATGGGATTGCTTCCTTAATTTATTTTTCTAGAATAAATCACAACTTGAGGGTTCATTATTAGTGTATGAACTGCAGAAAATTTCTGTATATTAATTTTGTACCTTGAAACATTACTGAATTCATTGATAAGCTCTAGTAGTTTTCTGGTAGCATTTTTAGGATTTTCTATGAATAGTGTCATGTCTTCTGCAAACAGTGGCAATTTTAATTCTTCCTTTTAAATTTGGAATCCTTTTATCTGTTTTTCTTCTTAAGCAGGGTTTAGCACTGGAAGATGCTCAGTAAATAGCAATCATCAGCCTTATTGGTCATGTTAGGGAGGGCACGCCTTATCCTTAGCTATTGGGTGCAAATGGATCCTCACGTTTTATCTTTGAATTTCATCTTTAAAGATAAGAGTGAAAATGAATTAATTAATTTTGTCTGTCTTTAATTTATCACCTATTGTTTTAAATTTCTATGATCAATCACTAAACATTTAATGAACAGAAATAAAATCTTTCAAACTTCTCAAAGTAATTTTATCTCCCAAAGTAGTTTTATTTATGAGCTACGCTCATAATCCTCACTACATTGTCTAGCCTATACAATCAATCGATACTACCTGAACTGGCTCATCTTTATCCACCTTTGTTCTGGCATTCTCCACCCAGCAATCAGAGTTTTCATTTAAAGCCCCACTTGAATCATGTCAGTTTACTATTTGAAACATTTCAATGTTCCCTCCTCTTCTGTTTAGAATAAACTTAAAACCTCATACCATGTCAGGTGAGACCCTAGATGAGTTCACTGCTGTCTTCCTTCTCTTCATTTCACTACTCCCATTCCGCTTGCTCAAAAAGGTCTAGCCTCACTGTCCTTTCTGGTCTACACACATACAACTTATTCCTGTCTCAGGAAGGCATCTCTTGTTTCCTCAGTTTGACACTATTGCTCCAGGGTGTTAGCACTCTTGTCTTCCTCTGGATATCTAGGTCTTCGGTTGAATGTTACCTTTTCAGAGGCATACTTCACCTCTGTCTGTAATAGAAACTCCGTCTTAATTATCCCTCTCATTTCACCTTGTCTTGCGCTCTTCAAATCACTTATTACATTCTGAAATAATTTTGTTTATTTTTTATGTACTCAATAGTTAGCTGTTTCCTTCCCTGGAATAGAATCTCTGGGACACAGGAGCTATGTTGGTATTTTATTCTGTAACCTCAGAGTCTAGCATGGTGCTCTGCACAGTGTAGAAACCAATCAATACCTTTAAATAAATCTGGTGAAACACATAGGTGCACAGATCCTCTGCAGTCTTACCTTATATGTCACCATGATGTAGCCTCTTAAATTTAGTGAACATGGTAATATTACAAGCTAAATTATCAAGGATATTATGAGGATTAGAGGCGACAGCATCATATAACACTGAATTTCTTTGAAGAAATGTATTATAATAAAGGAAGTGATAGTATTATGAGTATTTATATATTCACAAAGATCTGAGACTCCTCTCATATTATAAAATTAAAATAGCATGTAATTAAATTAGCAAGTTGTAAGAAGAAGGGTCAGTTCCCTTTGTTAATTTAATTTAAGAAAATTAAATAAATGGACTTGGATTTCCAAGATAGCTTCTTTTCTGCTAGTTCAAAATCTAATTTTGTAGTCAACCCAGTTTCCCTGACTATCACTGAATTAAAAGTAGAAGTCATGAGGTGTGAGCTTTCTCATCTCTACCTCATTTACCCAGTAAAGCATCTGCGAAGCCTCTGTGGGTGGTTTAAAAGCTAATAGTCAGAAAAACAGTCTTGGAAGCAAACACCCAGCTGTATTTAAGGCTCGCATTTTCCTGCTGAATGTGTCTCTAGGGGTGTACCTTTCCAGTGCCCAGACTTTTAAGCACCATCCATATTAAGGACAAATCAGAATGCGTTCAACAAACCACTTAATGCTGTTTAAAACCCACAGGTAAATCATTTTAACTAAACACTCTGATATAGCTTTGCTCTCCAAACTGTCCCTATCTGGTTTTAAACACTTTTATAAAATTGTTTTAAAAATTTAGAGGGTGGCATACCACATTAAAGCTGTTATATCTATATAAATCATGTGTGTGGAATAAGGCTTTGATTTTCCCCCGTACTGAGACCAGCACTTAAAATTTTATGTCATTGTCCTTTGTCTGTGTATGTGTGTGTTGGGAGGAGGGGCCAGGGCGCCAGCATGCATGCCTGCACCTGTGCATCAGATTTTAATGCAGCCAAATTTCTTTCTCTGGAAGTAGACTAAGGGTCCTGATGCTTAAAAGAAACTGAACCAAGATGTGTTCCTTAAGGTATAGGCTGTAAATGTCATGACACTTACACATTAAGCTTCTTCCTTCAAGAAGAGTTCTTGGGGTACACAGTTAGGTTTGAAGAAAGAGGCTCAGTCCCATCCTTCTGCCTCATTTATGAGTCATTTACATGTGTATGAGCCTCTTCAGCAATGACATACAGTATCTGCCTCCTTCTCAACCAGGGACCATCTTTGAGTTGAGTCCTACATATTTGGTGGCACCGCAGGTTTTATCCAAAGTCATGGTGATTTATAGGAAAATAGGAATGTCCCTGGTTGAGGTCTCACAGAACTGTTCTAGTCACTGGCAGCCCTGTGTTCCCTCGGGTTTTTGTTTTTTTTTTTTCCAAACTATAGCCTGTGTTTGTTAATTACTTCTGAAAGCTGCAGGCTTTTAAGTACACACAATTCTTTAAATTATGTCTTTTATGAAAGTAGAGACAATTTTTTAAAAAGTCTGGGTTTTCTAATTCTTTCTGCAGTCTGGTAACAGTAACTTGAGTTTGGGGGCACAATAAGGATCTCATCATCATTGCTCAAGATTTTTTTTTTCATAATGTCATAAGGATTATCGTTGTTGTTCAGTCACTAACTCACATCTGACTCTGTGAACCCATGGACTACTGTAGCACATAGTAGGCTCCTCTGACTTCCACTGTCTCTCAGAGCTTGCTCACATTCATGTCCATTGAGTCAGTGATGTTATCTAACCATTTCATCCTTGGCCACTCCCTTCTCCTCTTGCCTTCAATCTTTCTCAGCATCAGGTCTTTTCCAGTGAGTCAGCTCTTTGCATCAGGTGACCAAAGTATTGAAGTTTCAGATTCAGCAACTTCAGTCCTTCCAATGAATACTCAAGGTTGATTTCCTTTAGGCTGGATGCGTTTGCTCTCTTTGCAATCAAAGGGACTCTAAATGGTCTTCTGCACCACAATTTGAAAGCATCAGTTGTTAAGTACTCAGCTTTCTTTATGGTCTTGCTCTCATATCCATACATGACTACTGGAAAAAAACAAAGCTTTGATTATAGGAGTTTTTTTTGTTTTTAACAAATCGATGTCTCTCTTTTTAAATATGTTGTCTAGGTAGACTTCCTTCCAAGGAGCAAACATCTTTTAATTTGATGACTGCAGTCATTTTCCACAGTGATTTTGGAGCCCAAGAAAAGTAATTCTTCATTGCTTCCAAGTTTCCCCCTTGTATTTGCCATGAAGTGATGGGACTAGATCCTGTGATCTTAGTTTTTAGAATGTTCAGTTTCAAGCAAGCTTTTTCACTCTCCTCTTTCACCCTCATCAAGAAGATCTTTAGTTCCTCTCCATTTTCTGCTATTAGAGTGGTATCATCTGCACATCTGTGGTTGATATTCCTCCTGGCAGTCTTGACTCCAGCTTGTGATTCATCTGACCTGGCATGTACCATGATATATGTTGCATAGAAGTTAAATAAGCAGGGTAACAATATACAGCCTTGACATACTCCTTTCCCAGTTTTGAACCAGTTCGTTATTCCATGTCTGGTTCTAACTATTGCTTCTTTACCTACATACAGGTTTCTCAGGTGACAGGTAAGGTGGTCTGGTAGTCCAGTACTCCCATATCTTTAAGAATTTTCCACAGTCTATTGTGATCCACACATCCACAGCTGTGTCACTCCTGCTTTGTTCCAGATGCTTCATTCTTTTTGGAGCTATTAGTAATTGCCCTTCACTCTTCCCCAGTAGCATATTGGGCACTTTCCAATCTGGGGCACTCATCTTCTGGTGTTGCATCTTTTTGTCTTTTCATAGTGTCCATGGGGTTCTCCAGACAAGAGTACTGGAGTGGGTTGCCATTTACTTCTCCACTGGACCACGTTTTGTCAGAACTTCACTACCACCCTTCTGTCTTAGACAACCCTGCATAGCATAGCTCATAACTTCATTGAGTTACACAAGCTCCTTCACCACAACAAGGCTGTGATCCACGAAGGGGCATAACGATTATAAATGAATCTTATCAGGAATACAGATAAATAGATCACCTCCTCTGGAAATTCTTATGTAGTTAAAATGGGGTGGTTCTCCATGATTTAGAATTTTTATTAGGGCACAGTTGATTTTCATAAGAGGCAGGTTTGAAAATCACAGCATTAGCATTTCCCCTTAACATGGTGAACTGGACAAAGTCTTACTTTCCAGTTTGTATTAATTAGTTCCAATTATGCAGTTTATTCATACCTTGTGTCAGATCCCTTTGTTTACATGAAATCAGATAACTTTCATCATATAATGAGGATTAATTATTTGGTTATATCTGGCAGTGAGAGAGGCAGGTACCCCTCAAGTAAAAAGGAGTAAAAACAAATAGGAAAGCCAGTCTTCCAAGAGACAGAACTGAGCTGTCATCCTGGATCGGGCAGATTCAGAAACATTAATAACTCTCGTCCTTGAACCTAACTCTAGTGTGCTCCTATTTAGACTAGAACCTTTCTCCACTTCTGCATCTCATTATATGTCTTCTTGCTCATGATCCTTGATTTATATAGAGTCAATCTATCTTTAAGAATGTTGACATTTACATTTAGTTATAGGAAATGTTTGAAGTATAGTTATTCTCTTAACCACTGGAGTAAAGGTTTCATGATGTTTTGGGAGGAAGGCAAGGTGATAACTGTGTTTTGGGTTCTGGTGCATCTCTCTAATAAGGAGTGTCCCTCACCTCCAGCTTCCCCACGATCTGCACCAAAGAGAGCTACAAAGAGAGAGAGGGAGAGGGACAGAAAGAGGAAGAGAAGGGGGATGAAACAGAGAGAGAGAGACATACACATGAGAAAATTCGTTTTCATCATTTGGCTTCCTTCTTGACAACCTATTTTTATGAAAACTTATTCACATCTTGCATAAATAGAAGTACTATTGTATGTCAGGTTTTATATTTGGAAACCAATTTTTATTTAAATCCCTCTTGGTAAATGTATTTAAAAATTAGTGAAGTTAAGCAAATATAAAATACTTTCATTTCAGTGACCCAAATATTTTAGCAAAGCATCCATATTTTAGTGTGATTTCTCCAATTTGCCTGTTAGATGAGACTATTCCAGGAAGAACTAATAAACTTAGAGGATATGAAATAAAAAGCAAGATTCTAATTTAGAGAGTATATCTATACACTATCAATGAATTACAAATTGTCTTAATTTACACTGAGTATCCAACAGAAACCCAGGATAAGTTTTGGAGTAGATGCATCTGGAAATTTTACTAAAGTTGTTCTTTGCTGGGGTCCAGCCCCGGTGGATCCAGGGTGATTCGAAGGTGGGGATGGAGTCGGCGTCTTTGGAAAAATACATATTTAATCACAGATATAGAGAGATTAGAAATGGATAGTGTAGTAGGAAGATTAGTGGAGAAAAAGAGGCTGAATAACTTGGATTACGTGGAATAGCATCCATGCTCCAGATGGGAATTCAGCCAGAAAAACGGGAGCAAGAAAGAAGCGACATGGGGGAATCAGTCTTTCTGGAAACTGATCCGATTTCTTTATTTTTGGGTTTGCTTATATACCTTTTGTTACACATAGGGATGAATACAGAGCCACGCGGGAGTCAGCAGTCCTGACCTTTATCAAAATCAGGTGCTTCACATAAATGTATAAAAAAGGTACATCATCTTCTGGCCATGAGTGAGACCTGCTGACATTTTATGATCCTTTCTTTCTGATAACCAAAAAACTTATTTTTTCCAAGGGTGTTTTTTCTTAAACCAGGCACCACCCTCCAAATAAAGTTTCATTCCTATAGGGTGAGGGTGTAGTGAGTTACAATCAAGAAAGGAATCTATTTAACCCAAGGTTAACATGATTAATCTTAAAGGTTAATACTTATTTCTCCTATATGCTTAAAGGTTAATACTTATTTCTTCTATATGTTAGTTATATTCATTATAAGGGTAGGGAACATGGAGATTTAGCAGCAAACATCAGCCCAATAAATGAAAATCCTTTCACCAATGCTCCCCTTAAGATCTATTTAGTCTTAAGATATGATAAAGTTACATTTTTACATAGCAAGGACACAGTGATTTATAACAAAGTACAGTGATCTATTACAAAAGAGAAAATCCATTAACTCAAAAAGTCTAGTATCGCTAACATCAAAAACTACTATATTTCCTTTGCTATATTCCAAATACATTGATTAATATATTCCCAGGTGCCTAAGGATATGGAGGCCTGGTGACAATCATTGGCTCAACAATGAGAAAAGCACTATGCTAATTAAGACTCTCAAAATACTCCAAAACTCTCTGTGCTATTTATGGTTGAGAGGTAGTAAACAATCATGCGGGTAGTGGCAGGAGTATGGATAATCCTGTCACACAAGCTAGTCTGTCAGCAGAGAGGTTTGACCTGAGACATCCTTGTCCCACCCAGAGCAGGGAATTAGCAGCAATTATTGACACAACAAATGAAAAACCCTTCACCAATATAATTCCTAACCAACCCATGATACTAATAATTTCTAATTCCCCAAAAGAATTTGCCTTTAGTAAGTCTAAAACATCTCGTGCCTCTCAGATTGGGAGGCTATAAACAATCACATGTGGCCGGACGAACCTATACAGGCAGGCTAGATAACCTTCAGAGCAGTCCATAAGCTGAAACAGTCTTGTCACGCCCAAGAATTTTTATTGCCTTGGAGCTGCACGTTTACTCCTTCTCTGAGAGAAACGGTTATGGGGGAGAGCCCCCCGTAAAGTCAGAGGTGTAGGTGAGAGCATAAAACAGACTCTGGTTTTGGGGTAGATGCTCGGGAACAGGGGGTTTCCTGAGGCTTGATCACGCCTTTGCGTATGCCAAGCCTCGTTCCTCATGACCTTTGCCATGGGCGGAGTTCCTCACGCTGGCCCCCGGCAGTTCTTTATTTATTAAATATTCATAATGTGTTTGGGTCCATCTAGTGTGCACTCTGTTTACTTTGCTAGTTATCTAGAAGTGCTTGAATAAGGACAATATTGTACATACCACAATTGATGTTCATATTGCATATGTAAACACATCTTCATAGGTAATTTCAAATTTGTCTTTCTTTTTTTAAAAAACTCAGCTTAAGTAAGAGGTTTTATTTGAACTTTACATGTAAGATGATGTTTGAAGTGGTCTGATAAATGTAGTATTACTTTTTCAGCACATATTCCCCCTCAATCAATTAGTTCAGTTCAGTCACTCAGTCATGTCTGATTATTTGTGACCCCATGGACTGCAGCACACCAGGCTTCCCTGTCCATCACCAACTCCCAGAGCTTACTCAAACTCATGTCCATTGTGTCAGTGATGCCACTCAACCATTTCATCCTCTGTTGTCCCCTTCTTCTCCTGCCTTCAATCTTTCCCAGCATCAGGGTCTTTTCCAATGTATCACATCTTCGCATCAGGTGGCCCAACTATTGGAGTTTCAGCTTCAGCCTCAGTCCTTCCAATGAACACCCAGGACTGATTTTCTTTATGATGGACTGGTTGGATCTCTTTGCAGTGCAAGGAACTCTCAAGAGTCTTCTCCAACCCCATAGTTCAAAATTATCAATTCTTCTGCACTCAGGTTTCTTTATAGTCCAACTCTCACATCCATACATGACTACTGGAAAAATCATAGCTTTGACTAGATGGACCTTTGTTGGTAAAGTAATGTCTCTGCTTTAATATGCTGTCAATGTTGGTTATAAGTTTCCTTCCAAGGAGCAAGCATCTTTTAATTCCATGGCTGCAGTCAAAGTATCACTATTTCCATTGTTTCCCCATCTATTTGCCATCAAGTGATGGGACCAGATGCCATGATCTTAGTTTTCTGAATGTTGAGTTTTAAGCCAACTTTTTCACTCTCCTCTTTCATTTTCACTTCAATCAATAATTTAGCCTTTAGAATAAGACCAAGTCTATATGTAAGTCTTTTTGTTTTAAACTACCAGGCTATATTTCTGATGGCTGTGCAAGCCTGTGAGAGAAAAGTACAGAAAATACTTCAGGAAGTTTTCGTCTACATATATACCTTTGATGATATATCTAAACACTTCATCAGATAATTTGTCTCAATAATTTTTTAGCAAAGAGCTATTTTCAATGTCTTTATTTCCAGTCATTATAACTCTCAAACTTCTATGAAAATGATTCTGCTCTCCATTCAAAAGGAACCAAAATATGAGTTAGAGGTCACAAATACCATCTATACTAGGTCTGGGATTAATTACCGGTGGATTGGTCTAGCTTCATGGGCATTCTCCTTGAGTGGTGCACAGAGCATCATATTTAGAAGTGTTCTATGCTTGGTTTGGAGTTTTGCTATCACCAGATTGAAATTCTTACTGATTTTCTGAACAATAGGTCCTGTGATTGTGTTTTGCACTGGGTAGTCATTCTAGTCACTAGACTATTTACTTGTTGTGTGGTCCCAAAAAAGTTCTTTGTAAGCCTCACTTTCTGCATTTATAAGAAGGAAAGGCTAATGGTATCTATTTCACAGTCTTGGCAAGAATGACAAGATATGATACTTAGTATGTTCACTGCAGCACATGGCTCATGTTCACCACCCATTATTCACACATTGACTGACGTACACTTCCACTCTGGAATGGTCCTGTCACATGGAGCTCTTGACATTGCCTAATGTGTAGACATCACCCACACATCGTTCTTTGAAACCTGACCTCTCTTCTACCTGGAACGCTGTCTTTATTCCCATCATTTTTCTACCACCCATAGGCTTTAAATAATAGTCCTCTTTGACCAATTGCTCTCCTAAGCTTCATTAATCACCAAAACCTCTAAATCCCAACTACCATATCATTCTTGGACTATCTCAGTTTACTGACTTAAATTCACTTTCTGAGCTCACCTATACTGAAATGTAGGCTACATATCCTACTATGAAAAATTAATCTACATAGAAAGTAATTTTCTGTCAGTATATTAGTCTGCTCTAAAACATTTACTGGTCACTCAGAGCAATAATTCCCTATCATTTTCCATGTAACTCTTTGCTGCCATGCAACTACATGGAGAGAGAAGGGAGAATGTAAATATAATTGAAATTCTTATTTGAAAGCAGATTAAAAACTACACAGTTAATGGAAACAGCTTCTTCAAGCTACTGAAGCAAATGAAGTAGCCAGGGAAAAGCAAAGTGTTCAGGATGCTCTTTTCCCAGCACAGAAACCCAGCTTCCCCCAAGGCTCAGCTTTTCACCTTATTCGTTTTAAACACAAAGCTATTTTTTTAAGGAAATAGGAGATGATAAATTTTAACTTTAAAAAAAGTGGTGAATTATTTTCCTTTCACTATGGAAGTATTATAGAATTCACTTTTCCCTAAGCTACTCAGTGGTGGGAAACACCTGTGTAACTGACCGTATCATCATACTTAGTATGTTCCATGATTCTGAGGAAACTGGTATTCTAAAAGATGGCAGCAATCTTAGATATTATTTGATCCAACTTCCTCATTTTATGTAACTGAGGATAAGAGAAGTAAAGTAATTTTCCCAAATTCACTAATCTGCCTCTCCTAAATTTCAGCCAAGTATTTTTCCCAAAATGCCATACTACACTTATATTATGAGAATCGGGTTTCTTTTCCATGAGAACAAAGGAGGTTAGTGTTAAAAAGAAGAAGTTGTCTGGATGCAGAGTGTCATTATGCCCATAGGGAGGAATATTAATGAAAATGGGGGAAAAAACACAGAATAAAATACATTATTCCTGGCAATTGACTGAAAGGAGAAGAAATCATAAAAACCTTGAATGACAGCCAGATGAATAATGCGATGAGATAAATACAATTTTGGTACTATTGAGATCAAAAGGAGGAATAAAGTATAGGGAATGAAAGGTGATGTCTTGATTTAATATTCCTTCATTTGGAACCATTTAGAAATCTTGAGGTGAAAAGTTATCTAGAAATAATAACTGTAGTGCTACTTAATTTTTTTGGGACTGAGAGATTTATGCATTGTCACAAAATGTTATTAGAAACAGCTATTCATTTTTCATGTAATGAGACAGAATACACACTCTATATTGGGGCAAAATTGCTCTTTCAATCATTCCTATGTATTTTCTTCAGTAGCAGGCCAATTGAAACTGCAAGTCAAAATCAAAGGACAGAGTTGAACAATGTAAAAGAAATTTAATTGGGAAGAATTAAAAATAAAAAAAAAAACTCCCATTTTTCCAATATTCAGAATTACCAACATTCTCTAAGATGAACTAGCTGAGCTAAAAGTCATCTTCTACAAATGGACAGTGTATAGTCTTTCTGGCCCATTTGCATTAGTGTTTATTTAAGTATAGAGAGACTACTGCAGCATTTTAAAGCTTGAGTCCAGTTACCTAGGGACATCACAGAATGAATATGAATTATAGATATTATAAGCAAAGAAGTTATGTGTCATCAGGTGATAAAGTGATAACATCTTTTATTATATTCAAAAATGACATCAGAAGTAGTGATTACTTACATAGTTACAAATATCTATCATTAACCCCTTGACTTGCAGTATACTTGCAAAATGTGAACAACATTAGGATCCCAAGGAAATGATCTTTTCAAATAAGGGAGTCCTCCTCTGACTAGGATTCCCAAATTCCCAACAGATTTTGTTGTTGCTGTTGTGTTGTATTGGTCCGTTTCTTTATGTTTTAGAATTACTCTGTTATCTGGTGCTCTGTGATAACCTAGAGGGGTGGGATGGGATAGAAGGAAGGAGGGAGGTTCAAAAGGGAAGGGACATTTGTATACCCATGGCTGATTCAGGTTGATATGTGGCAGAAACCAACACAATATTGTAAAGCAAGAAAGAAAGGAAGTAGCATTAGTCCCAACCCTGGTCTTTAAAATTTTTGTCCTGGAATATATTCCGTTTCACATCAGATTAGTGTACCTTGGTGCCTTCCTTGGCTTGAATTTAGAAGTTCTCTTTTAGATCTATCTGTTGCCATATAATAAGCACAGGTGTGCATGCTAAGTCACTTCAGTCGTGCCCGACTCTGCGACGCTATGGACCATAGCCCACCAGGCTCCCCTGTCCATGGGATTATCCAGGCAAGAATACTGGAATGCATTGTCGTTTCCTCCTCCAGGGGAGTTTCCTGATCCAGGGATTGAACCCATGTCTCCTGTGTCTCTTGCACTGGCAGGTGATTTCTTTACCACTAGAACCAGCTGTGAAGCTTCCATAGAATAAGCACACCTAACACAATGACTTCAAATGATAACCATTTATTATCATTCAGCAGTTTTAAGGGGTCAAGTTGGTTGGTTATTTTTCTGGGCTCCCTCATTGGTCTGTACTTACCTGCAGAAGTTTTGGTGATGTTGGTTGGTTTATTACACATTTTTTTATTCCATCTGTCTCATCTGTTTGGCACAACTGTGCTGACTTAACTCTGTCCTACATATTCTGCTGTTTTCCATCAAATTAGTTAGGTTTGTTTGCCCAGCAGTGGGCAGGGTTCCAAGAGAATGAATGGAAAGCTTGCAAAGTTTCTTAAAGCCAACCTCAGTAGGGTCAGCATCACTCCACTGCATTCTGTGGGTCAAAGCAAGTCATGGAACCAGCGCAGATTCAGAATAGGGAATAGATAAGTGGAAATGACTACAAAGTCCCATCGCAAAAGGGAATGGATAAAGAGCGAGAGGAGTATTTACTTTTAGTTTTGTAAACTGTGAATCACAAACCTAGCAGAATTTCCACAGAAAATTTATTTTAATTAGTTTGATACGAATTGAAACAAAGCAAACAAGAAACCGATAAACTCTTTCCAAGGTCAAGTGACTGTGACAAGTTGATGTCAGGGTTACAGTGACTATCTTAGTTTTCCCAGAACTATGCCAATTATAGAACTGAAAATCCTACATCCCAGGCAAACTGGGATGTCTGGACACCCTAGATTAGGACTAGCATTTGTGATTCCTAGTCCAGTCTTCTCAGCACACTGAAATTGGCCTTGACACTTGACCTACATGACCAAGTAACTACTAGCATAAAAAAAAACCTGCCCTACCACCAGCATCCTCTACTCACATACTGCTTATGTTTAGTTGATTCATTGATTGCATCCTGCTTTGTTCCAGAAGTGTTTAAGACATCTTATAAAGCAGAGTATATCACAAGGTGATAACTACACAAGTCTACATTGCCATTCTCCAAATAGTCTGTGTACTTTAATGTTTCTGAGTGTTTATTCTTTCTGGTTTGTGCTTACTCTGTCCCTCTCTCTGCCAAGGATGGTCTTCACTTTTTGTTCTTTGCTAAAACCATTCAATTTGCAGTTCTCAATTACCTTCTCTGTGATGCCTCCCTCCAACTGAAGAATTAATCACCACCTCCTCTGTGCTCCCAGGATATTTGGCCCATATTTTGTTCATAGCACTTATCACATTATTTCTACCAAGTTATCTGATTACCTTGCTTTATTGGGTTTTTCACCTTTTATCTCTTTTATTTAAAATAATCCACCACATCAAGTAGGCACTCAGTAATTTCTTTAGTTGCTGCTTTGTTGAGAAAATAAATGAATGCACTGTTTTCTTGGGGCTTCCTGCAACATCAGGATTTTCTCTTCTGTTGCTAAAATGCCCTTGATTGTTGTTGGCTTGTTTTTTAGCTCCAGTTATGTGTTTTATACATCTTTGTCTTTTATCTCAATGTTAATACTGCCCTAAGCAACATGCCTTTTCCTTCTAATTTGTTAGCTTTTAATTGGCTGCAGTTTCCAAAGCTAGAAAACTAGCTCCAGTAACATGGTTTGTAACCCATTACAATATGAATTCTGCATTGGCATCTGAAATACTTTTCCTTAAAGTCATGTGTTTCTACTTTACAAGTACTGTTCTGGCTTAAAGTCTCCACAGTGTCCCAAAAAGTGCTGAGCGCACAGTAGAACTCTTCTCAGATCTCACCCCTCTGGAAGGCTTTTCCTGGCCAAGCCCCTCCTGCACACTTCTGCTATAACAGCTTTTTTTAAAAAAATATGTTACATTAATTGTTTATTTATCTTTTCCTCCACTGTTCTATAAACTCGTTGAGGCTAACATCTGTAGAATATTTGCCTTTGTTGTATTTGCCTTTGCTCATGGTAGATACCCAATCAAATTTTCTTTTGTGAATTAGTTAATCAAATTAATAAGTCAAGCTCAGAATACAGTTTCAAAGGAAAACAGTATATAATGGAAAATAATAATTCAGACTTTCTCTTGGCTTGTGTTAACTTGTGTAATAGCTTTCTCATACTAGACCAGGCTATGGCTTCCTGGGAACTTGGCAATATTATGTAATTATAAAACTTGTCAGGTGAGGAGATTAGAAGTCCAGTTACCAGCTTAATAATTTGTTTAATTTGCTTTACCTCAACTTGCAATTTAGATATCATCTGAGAGGAGATGAGTCTAATTTGTAAGTAGGATGGATTCTCCACTATGCTTATAACAACACTGACAAGACATCTACAAGTCGTCAAAAAGATGTCAAGGACATCTTGTGGGACTCTAGTTCTAGAATGAGAGATAGAACTTGGTTTGGCAGGGGAAAAGAAGACATTTCAGATACAGGAAATAAAATAATCCAGTGTATGAAATGGAAATAACCCGTGGTGTTCCTGCAGCAGTGAGGATGGATAGACTTTTACATAAATAGTGTATAAGATAAGAACACATAGGTTTGAATAACCTGGTGATGATTAAGACCAAGGTGGGATATGCATGCTGGCACATCAGTGTGGATGAGCAGAAGGGGAGCATGCAATGTAGCATTTATAAAAGATTAGTGGAAAACATGTGACAGAGAAATATCCTGAGGCCTTTCATAATTAAACAAACAGTATTCTGACCATGAGAACTGCTGCGGTGGTGGGGGAGGGGTACGGAGAACTCAAGAAGGACGCAATTAATGTGAATTTGTATTATTCAAGTAAGAAATAATGCACTTTTCTGGCTTGGTCTCTCATTTCTAAGCCATGTGTCCTTTATGCTTTGATGATACAGAATTTCTCATGTTCCCTGAATTTATTGTATCCCATTGGATTCCATTTTCTTTGTTAATGTGACTTCCTCTGTTTGATCCTTACTCTTTTATTCCAAGAAATTCCTACTTAATCTTCATGATCCAGTCTTCTGACTTCCTCTAAGCTGCTAAAAGTACCATCACAGTAAATGTCATTCATTTTTTAAAATAATTCAGGCCAAATACAATGACTATTATTCACCTACTGTCACTAATAAATTCATAAAGTGATGACAAAAAAGGTGAGTTAAATGGATGAATTCCATTTTTTACAAAGGCAACAAAATTGGAAAGGGTTGCTATTGTGATTGGGAATATGATCAGTTGTTTGTGATTTGCTGAAAACAGTGGGGACAAGAATTCAATCATGAAATATCTGATCACCAATTAAGGACTCAAAATTCTCTGGTTAACGGCTGAGAGATTTGAACATAATTGGCCCAGATATACTGAAATGTACGTAGATTACAAAGCATAGAGCAGAGTTGAAAGAAATATCTGCATCTTTGGAAAGAATGGAAACTGAAGAAACAGAAACTGTTGAAAAAGAAAGGAAGGGAAAAGCCCTGAAAATATATGTATTTTCCAGAAGTCAAAATAAAAGAATTTAAAGAAGAAAAGAGCCTAAATGGTGCCAAATGTAGTTGAAAACTTGAAGAAAATAATAATTTAAGATTCATCAAGAATCTGATCATTGATAAGAAATATTTAAAGAAACAGTTTTAGGAAAAGCTATTGGTAAAATATATGCTTTTAGTGTGCATTTTATTTACCTGAGGTGTTTTTAAAATGTTTACTCAAGAAAGGAGAAATTTTTATTGTTGGTGATCTTTGGTCATATATCAACATTAGCAGCAGACATGATTAATTAAGAGACATGAATTCTGTCTCTAACTAGTTTTGTGATTTTGGACAAAAACAGAGCAATCAGTTCTTTACATTCCAAAGCCATTATAAGAATTCCCCTGTGGCCTCCTTTGACAGTTAATTTTTCACCTTTCTAGATGACAGCTCCCCCATCTTTAAAATAATGCATTTGGACTTCTGGTTCTTAATTCTGACCAGACGAATTACAAAATGAATTCATTGAGTCAGATGCCTTTAACTCATATTCAGCATAAATTCTGTACAATATTCTAATCTAGATTTTATGTTTAAAGGGCAATATTTTTAAAATGTTATTAATGTTTAAAATCAATAAGTAAAGATTAATTAGCCTAGGTACCTTCTCTAGACTTTACTTAAATGAAAGTTCTTTTAAAAACTGTTAATATTTGTATTTATACTTCAGTAGTTGCAAATGAGTCCTTGCCAGGTTTCCTCCTGATTCTAGCATTTTGCCTAATTCTGATTTCACGCATCGGTAAATTCTGAACAATCTGTGTCTTGGAGCGCGTCATGTACTAATTTTCCTCTGACAACCTTGTAATGGGAATTTGAACACTTATTACATTTTTCTTGTTAAACTAGGGGGAAAAAAGGTATTCCAAGTGTTTACCGCTCTCTAACCTTGCCTCACTGAGGTGAAATGTGATGTAGCTCTTTCCTTTTTCTTTGAAATCTCATTTTTAGTAACACTGTTCCACACTTGATGCTGCATGTTTCATCTGTGAACTCACGCACCTTTGGAAGCACTAGCTGTAATCCTATAAAAATCCTATTTTGCTCCAGTCGGTGAGGAGTTGAAATGCAGAGTCTATTTTAATTATTACATTCTACCTAGTAGCACCTGCAGATGCTACAAGGGAGCTGAAAGCAATTATTATACTAGTCTCTTAAGTTTTGGGAAAAAAATGAGTCACTCAGTCGTGTCTGACTCTTTGTGACCCCATGGGCTATACAATCCATGGCATTCTCCAGGCCAGAATACTAGAGTGAATAGCTGTTCCCTTCTTCAGGGGATCTTCCCAACCCAGGGATGGAACCCAGATCTCCCACACTGCAGGTAGATTATTTACCAGCCAAGCTGTCTAGGAAACCCAATTTTGGAGAAAAATTCTAGTAAAAAGTGAAAAGATGCTTGTGCCATGAGGAGCCCTTAATCACACTTAGCAACTTCCATAGGCTAGTGATGATTTTCTCCAGTATACCACCAAGAGGTTACAGAGATCTTTGACTGGTACCAGAGGAATATAAAGACTAAAATAATGAAGGAAACAGAACTTGCGTGATTCTTTTAAAAGTCCTAGAACTTGTTTCAGATAGCATTCTATTTTGTCAAATAACAGGAAATCATCATATTATCTGCTTCTCACAAATAGCTTAAAACACACATAAAACTCTCAGACAGAGTAGAAAATGTTATGTTTGAAAGGAGTAATTTTCAAGTATTATAGTATAGTCAGATATTCGAGCAAGAAGATCCAGAACAAATAGTCGCATATAATAGCTGTTGTTAAGTACTTGCTAGAAACCAAGTGTTGTGCTAAATGCTTTCATATATCATCTAATTTAATCCTGGCTTCACTGAGGAATGGTTACATCAGTTTTACAAATCTGGAAATGGAGATGACGTTGCATAAGTGGAAACTAAGTGGTAGAATTAGTTATTGGCAAAACTCAAATTCAATGCTAGTTTGCCTGAAAAATCTGTACACGTTTGAGAATATCATGTAGCTTTGTCTAAGGGGAATTCACCAGACAGAGGATGGAGAAAACACACAAATCAAAAACTGAAACATAAATTGCCAAGGCACAGAAGCTTCAAGGAGTCTGGAGAAGAAAATGTGAAGGATGAGGAGAGCTGAGGGTTGAGAGGTGGCAACATATGTGTTAGCTGCTCAGTCGTGTCTGACTCTTTGGTGAGCCATGGACTGGAGCCTGCCAAACTCTTCTGTCCATGAAACTTCCCAGGCAAGAATACTAGACTGGGTAGCCATCCCCTCCTCCAGGGGATCTTCCTGACCCAGGCACTGAACCTGGGTCTCCTGCATTGCAGGAAGAACCCTTACTGTTTGAGCCACCAGAGAAGCCCTGAGAGATGGTAAAGAATCTACTAATAATGTAGGGCATTTAGGTATCATGCTAAGGAGTTTGGACTTCATTTTGATGGCTAAGGTAAAACTCTAAAAATATATATATATAGTCTATAAACATTGAAAAGGAAAACATTAATACTTCGGAAGAAAAGCAAATAAAGTACATGAATAGGCTACTTAAAAGAAAAAAAAAATTAAAATCATGAATACACCTAAAAAGAAGTCTCATCCTTATTATTGTTCAGGAAAAAATATTACTCTCTTACATTTATCAAATTAGCAAAAACATTTTGCTTTTTAAATCTTAGTGCTAGTTGCTGGTGAGAATGGCATTGAAATAAGCTATTTTATCTTATTAGTCGGAAACTTCATTGTTAAAACATTGCTGGAATTGGCAATATATATGCTATATGTTTTGGAGAAGGCAATGGCACCCCACTCCAGTACTCTTGCCAGGAAAATCCAACGGAGGAGCCTGGTAGGCTGCAGTCCATGGGGTCACTAAGAGTTGGGTGCTCAGGCACGACTGAGTGACTTCACTTTCAATTTTCACTTTCATGCATTGGAGAAGGAAATGGCAACCCACTCCAGGGTTCTTGCCTGGAGATTCCCAGGGACTGAGGAGCCTGGTGGGCTTATGTCTATGGAGTCCCACAGAGTCAGACTTGCCTGAAACGACTTAGCAGCAGCAGCAGCAACAGCAGCAGCAGCATCTATATGTTTCTCCATAATTTTTACTTTTAAGATTTATCCCTGAGAGCAAAAGTACATTCCAATCTTTAATGAAATATGATTTATCATAGAAAAAATATGGAACAACTAGATGTCCACAGCAAACACCCTCTTCCAACAACACAAGAGAAGACTCTACACATGGACATCACCAGATGGTCAACACTGAAATCAGATTGATTATGTTCTGTGCAGCCAAAGATGAAGAAGCTCTATACAGTTAACAAAAACAAAACCAGGAGCTGACTGTGGCTCAGATCATGAACTCCTGATTGCCAAATTCAGACTTAAATTGAAGGAAGTGGGGAAAACCACTAGACCATTCAGGTGTGCTGTAAAACAAATCCCTTATGATTATACAATGAAAGTGAGAAATAGATTTAAGGGACTAGGTCTGATAGATAGAATGCCTAATGAACTATGGATTGAAGTTCATGACATTGTACAGGAGACAGGGATCAAGACCATCCCCATGGAAAAGAAATGCAAAAAAGCAAAGTAGCTATCTGAGGAAGCCTTACAAATAGCTGTGAAAAGAAAAGAAGCAAAAAGCAAAGAAGAAAAGGAAAGATATAACCATCTGAATGCAGAGTTCCAAACAATACCAAGAAGGGATAAGAAAGCCTTCCTCAGCAATCAACGCAAAGAAATAGAGGAAAAGAACAGAATGGGAAAGACTAGAGATCTCTTCAAAAAAATTAGAGATACCAAGGGAACATTTCATGCAAAGATGGGCTCAATAAAGGACAGAAATGGTATGGACCTAAAAGAAGCAACTATATTAAGAAGAGGTGGCAAGAATACACAGAAGAACTGTACAAAAAAGATCTTCCAGACCCAGATAATCACGATGGTGTGATCACTTACCTAGAGCCAGACATCTTGGAATGTGAAGTCAACTGGGCCTTAGAAAGCATCACTATGAAGAAAGCTAATGGACGTGATGGAATTCCAGTTGAGCTATTTCAAATCCTGAAAGATGATGCTGTGAAAGTGCTGCACTCAATATGGCAGCAAATTTGGAAAACTCAGCAGTGGCCACAGGACTGGAAAAGGTCAGTTTGCATTCCAATCCCAAAGAAAGGCAATGCCAAAGAATGCTTAAACTACCGCACAATTGCACTCATCTGACACGCTAGTAAAGTAATGCTCAAAATTCTCCAAGTCAGGCTTCAGCAATACATAAACAGTGAACTTCCAGATATTCAAGCTTGTTTTAGAAAAGACAGAGGAACCAGAGATCAAATTGCCAACATCCGCTGGATCATGGAAAAAACAAGAGAGTTCCAGAAAAACATATATGTCTGCATTATTGACTATGCCAAAGCCTTTGACTGTGTGGATCACAATAAACTATGGAAAATTCTGAAAAAGATGGGAATAACAGACCACCTGACCTGCCTCTTGAGATACCTGTATGCAGGTCAGGAAGCAACAGTTAGAACTGGATATGGAACAACAGACTGGTTCCAAATAGGAAAAGGGGTACAGCAAGGCTGTATATTGTCACCCTGCTTACTTAATTTCTATGCAGAGTACATCATGAGAAACACTGGACTGGAAGACGCACAAGCTGGAATCAAGCTTGCTGGGAGAAATATCAATAACCTCAGATATGCAGATGACACCACTCTTATGGCAGAAAGTGAAGAGGAACTAAAAAGCCTCTTGATGAAAGTGAAAGAAGAGAGTGAAAATGTTGGCTTAAAGCTCAACTTTTAGAAAGCTAAGACTGTGGCATCTGGTCCCATCACTTCATGGGAAATAGATGGAGAAACAGTCAAAACAGTGTCAGACTGTATTTTTTTGGGCTCCAAAATCACTGCAGATGGTAATTGCAGCCTTGAAATTAAAAGAAGCTTACTCCTTGGAAGAAAACTTATGACCAACCTAGATGGCATGTTCAAAAGCAGAGACATTACTTTGCCAACAAAGGTCCATCTAGTCAAGGCTATGATTTTTCCAGTAGTCATGTGTGGGGGTTAGAGTTTGACTGTGAAGAAAGCTGAGCACTGAACAATTGATGCTTTTGGACTGTGGTGTTGGAGAAGACTCTTGAGAGTCCCTTGGACTGCAAGGTGATCCAACCAGTCCATTCTGAAGGAGATCAGCCCTGGGATTTCTTTGGAAGGAATGACTCTAAAGCTGAACCTCCAGTACTTTGGCCATCTCATGCGAAGAGTTGACTCATTGGAAAACACTTTGATGCTGGGAGGGATTGGGGGCAGGAGGAGAAGGGGATGACCGAGGGTGAGATGGCTGGATGGGATCACTGACTTGATGGGCATGAGTCTGAGTGAACTCCCGGAGTTGGTGATGGACAGGGAGGCCTGACGTGCTGCGATTCATGGGGTCGCAAAGAGTCGGACACGACTGGGCTACTGAACTGAACTGAATTGAGATGTCCAAGAACAGGGAGATGATTAAATAAAGTATATGATTCAGCCATTAAATTCATGTTTTTTGAAGTACATTTAAAGGAGACTGTTAGCTGGAAGTGACGAATCTATCTGGTTCTCGGACTGTTTGTTGAGTCCTCATGTTGTTTTCAGGAAAAAATTAAATAGCATTTAAAAATCAGGAAATTTTCCATAAAATTTAAGATTTCTTGTTTTTTTGTTTGTTTGTTTGTTTGTTTGTTTTGAACACCTACAAGATCTAACATGGCCACATTTCCCAAATCGTAGTTTGTTTCTTTCTTTAATTAATGGACTCCCAGTTCAGCAAAAACTTAGTGACCCCCTGTTGTTTCAAACACAGTTATACCTGATAGTTTTACTTTTTTTTTCATTTTTACTTTATTCACCTGGCCTTATAAGAATTTATTTGTAACAGATGCTTATATGAACGAAACATAATTTAAAAGCTATATCTGAAATCTGTATAATTTTAGACCTTGATGAAGTAATAATAGCAAAATATTAACAGGAATAATCCTTGGGTGAAGGTACAGTTGACTTTAGACCATTAGATAGATGACAGATAGATACAGAGTTAGATAGATAGATAACCAACCTTAGGTGTTTTCCTTTGAGAAGAATGGGTAGGTGACAGTATCTATCAGGATGGTTTGTTCCCTCCATTATTACACCTTCTCTTCACTACTTTCACATCTGAATCTCAAAGGATTATTCTCTTTATAAGTAAGAGATTTATGGTATCCTTCTACAAACATGTCATATGTTCCTCTAGCCTTTTTGTTGTATACAGGTATTCTTCACTACACTTGCATCCTAGAATTTTCATGATATATTTTATATGATCTAGAAGTAGTGAGGAAAGTGAAAGTGAAAAAAGTAAGGGTGATATTTAGCATAGGCAATAAGAAGCAGAGAAGTTTGCCTACTGCTGTACCCAACTAATAAAAGCAGAGCAGTTCAGAATTAGTCTTGATGTAACACATTCTTTGTATCTTGCACTAATGTAGGCAAACATCAATACTACAATTGGAAAGGCAGTTTTATAATACCTATTTTGCAGGCATTAAGGAAACTAACACTCAAGGTTGACTTAGGGTTTTATAAGTTTTCCCAGGGTTTTCATAAGCTTGCTGCTAAAAGGAAAAGCTAGGACTGGAACTCGGGTTATTCTTGCTACCTCCATCACATCCTTGTCATGAAGGAGATGCTAGGCAGCAGAATATCTAGGCTTCTCCTGGTGCTCCTAGAAGAGATGCATGAGCTGAGACTGAGCGGAGAATATGTTGCATGTGTGTGTCTCTGTTTCTTCTTTGAAAATAACTTCATCTGTACCGTTTTTCTAGATTCCACATATAAGTGATATTTGTACATGTGTTTTCCTCTTTCTGACTTACTCTGACAGTCTTTAGTTCTATCTATGTCTCTGCAAATGGCACTATTTCATTCCTTTTTATGGCTCAATAATATTCCATACTATACATGTGCAACATCTTTTTTTCATTCCTCTGTTGATGGACATAGTGATTTAAATGTATATTCCCCTGATGATTAGTGATAGTGCATATACTGTTGTTCCTGTAGGTCATCTGTATGTCTTCTCTGGAAAAATGTCTGTTTTGTCCTTTGTTCATTTTTTAAAAATTGGATTGCTTTTTTTTTTTTTTAATTTTAATTTTTACTTTATTTTACTTTACAATACTGTATTGGTTTTGCCATACATTGACATGAATCTGCCACGGGTGTACATGAGTTCCCAATTCTGTACCCTCCTCCCACCTCCCACCCCATATCATCTCTCTGGATCCTCCCCGTGCACCAGCCTCACGAATCCTGTATCCTGTATTGAACCTAGACTGGCGATTCATTTCTTACATGATAGTATACATGTTTCAATGCCATTCTCCCAAATCATCCCACCCTCTCCCTCTCCCTCAGAATCCAAAAGTCCATTCTATACATCTGTGTCTCTTTTGCTGTCTCGCATACAGGGTTATCATTACCATCTTTCTAAATTCCATATATATGTGTTAGTATACTGTATTGGTGTTTTTCTTTCTGACTTACTTCACTCTGTATAATCGGCTCCAGTTTCATCCACCTCATTAGAACTGATTCAAATGTATTCTTTTTAATGGATGAGTAATACTCCATTGTGTATATGTACCACAGCTTTCTTATCCATTCATCTGCTGATGGACATCTAGGTTGTTTCCATGTCCTGGCTATCATAAACAGTGCTGCGATGAACATTGAGGTACACGTGTCTCTTTCAATTCTGGTTTCCTTGGTGTGTATGCCCAGCAGTGGGATTGCTGGGTCATAAGGCAGTTCTATTTGCAACTTTTTAAGGAATCTCCACACTGTTCTCCATAGTGGCTGTACTAGTTTGCATTTTCACCAGCAGTGTAAGAGGGTTCCCTTTTCTCCACATCCTCTCCAGCATTTATTGCTTGTAGACTTTTGGATTGCAGTCATTCTGACTGGTGTGAAATGGTACCTCATTTTTTTTTTTAATATAAGTTGTGTGAGTTGTTAAATGCACTTTAGATATTAACCCCTCATCAGATACATGATTTGATTGCCTTTTCATTTTGTTGATGATTTTCTTTATTGTGCAGAATCTTTTTGTTTCATGTAGTCCCACTTATTTTTGCTTTATTGCTTTTGCTTTTCAAACTTTCTTCTTTTTCTTCCTCCCTCATTGTACTCATCCACCAGGTCTCATCCTTTCAGATCACTCAGTCCCTAGGCTGGTTCCAGTTCAAGAGAAAAACCCCCACCTTAGGATCTTTATATTTCCAGGAGATGCCTAAGAATCCATACAATAAGTATTTAAAGGAGAATACTTAAGATATTTAAAATATTCAAAGGGAAACATCTCTATGTCAAATAATCATTTCTCTCACAATACTGTCCATCTTTTATAGATTTTGATGCTAGATTTTGTGTAACAAAGTATATTACTTAATGAAATACTAGATACATAAAGATTAACCCTCAAGTCACAAGACTTACATAAATGAATGATTTCAGCTCATACAAAGTTTGAATGAGTGTTGCCGATCAGAAGACAGAGACTCAGACAATAATTCCGACACTCAGGCCCCTTGTGGTTGTGTTACAGACATCCTTACTTCAAGCTACAAAAAGAAAGTGGCATGGGAAGTTTGAGAAAGCCACACCTGGAATGGCAGCTGTCATATCTACTCACGAGCCACTGGCCACACTTGACTGCAGGGAAGTCAGAAAATAAGGGCCATGAAGTAGCGCAGCATTGTGTAAAATATATTCTAAGCCAGAATATGCCATCTAACTAGGTTTCCAGGAGATAAAGGAGAGGTGTTTGCTAAAGAGACAGACTTTGTAATACAAAATTTTCTCTTTCAAAATCCTTTCCAAGACTCTCCTCTGATTTGGGATATGTTGCAAGGGTGGGGAATAGGGAGCAGAGGGAAAATAGAGAGATGAAGGACACTCCTAAATGCTGAAACAATGGCATATATGTCTAGAATCCTTTTATAAATTTGCAGTTTAAATTGTACTGGTAAACCATCATATAACATGATAAAGATGGAGTCCATTGCTGCCTTGAAAATGTAAGAATAAAATGTCGGTGTGTGGATGATGATAAGTCTATCTGGAATTGACAATAGGTATTTATGTATTTGCCTATGAAATCAGATTAAATTTTGCTCCTTGGGACAAGAAGAGGAAATAATAATGGCCTCCATCTCTCTAATAGAGAACATCATAAGGTGATATGGTGTTTATATAAAATGATGTCTCCACTTGGACAACAGAAAATCAACTGTAGTCAGAGGCATCTAAATATTCTGCATCACATTTTACTTTCATGGGAGTTTTCTGAGTTCCACTAGAAGTCAGTCAACTCTGAAAGCAATTTAATATTTGACAGCTGAAGGACATATGAACTATCATCGTATCTAAGTCTAAAAATTCAAAAACTAAGTAAATTCACCCAGATTTAGAAGATTTGGAAAGTGGATTCAGATTTACCATTTTCAGAACATAGTGTAGACATTAATAAAGTAGACTAATAATAAACTTAAATTAATAGAAGTATTCCCAAGACCAGTTTTCCCTCACTCCTGCCTTGCTTACACACTTGACAGTAAATTAGAGTTTTATTTCCTTTATGCCAGATAGCCTGCAGATTTTGAGGAAAATAAGGCCCCCTAGTGTAAAATACAAGAGTTTTGATGGATAGTAGATACATTTTTATTTATTAAAAATAATTTCTTTCTTAGCATGAGGTCAATAGACTTAATGAAAAAATTTCATGCTACTAACAATATTAAAATATACTAATTATGACAATTCCAGCAAATTCCACAGTGCACTGGATTATAGAATAAAAGTCTTATTTCTAAACGCTGTAACTATTGTTTATCCTTTTGTACCTAAGCCATTTCGTGGCTCCTAAAATCAAGCCAAAGTACCTTACCTTATTGACAACCAATTTTGAGAACTGAATTGGAAGAGAACTAAAACAGACCAATAAGAAAATCACTTTATTATACAGGTAGTTTGAAATGTGACTCTAAAATCAAATAGTTGTTTATTGCACTTCTTTTCCTCTCTATTATCACATATGCACCAATTAGCAAATGCTTAAGAAAAACATACATAAAACAATAGTTTATAAAAGTGAAGTTTTCACTTCCAAAGCCCTAATTATTTATCATCTATGTATTATCTATCTATCTACATATATATTAACATATAAGCATAAGGACATATGTGTGTGTGTGCATGTATGTCTGTATATGTGCTTTCAGTATCAAACTATTTCAAAAGGTAATATTATATACTTTCTAGGAAGCAAAGCTTATTTTGGGTGCAACCTGCAAGACTAAGATTTACCTATACAGAGAATAGTGGGAAAGTCTTTACTTGTTAAGAAAAGATTTAAGCTAGTAAAGGGCATTCTGAATAGATTGGCTTGATTATGCTGCTGCTGCTGCTGCTGCTGCTGCTGCTGCCACTGCTGCTAAGTCGCTTCAGTCGTGTCCGACTCTGTGCGACCCCATAGACGGCAGCCCACCGGGCTCCCCAGTCCCTGGGATTTTCTAGGCAAGAATACTGGAGTGGGTTGCCATTTCCTTCTCCAATGCATGAAAGTGAAAAGTCAAAGTGAAGCCGCTTCAGTCGTGTCTGACTCTTAGCGACCCCATGGACTGTAGCCTACTGGGCTCCTCCGTCCACGGGATTTTCCAGGCAAGAGTACTAATTTTGTAGGAATAAAGGAGTGAAAAGATAAGAAAAGTAGGTTGAGGTCACATTAGGAGGACACCTGTAGGCCAGACTGAGGACTGCAGTTCATATTACAGAGAACAGGAAGATAATGTAGGATTTTCAGCAATGTCTAATAAATATTCTTGAGCTTGAATAGAACTCAAGCTCATGGGATTTGTAGCACTAATGGGATTATTGCTATAAAGCAAAAAAAAAAAAAAATGCAATATGCGACTGGTTTTATGAAGACATCACCAAACAGCTATGTGTAGGATGGACAGAAGCAGAGAGAGATTGGAGGTAGGAAGCTGATGCAATAATTCAGATATGTGGTGGGCAAGGTAGTTGGCAGGAAGAATCAAAAGAAAAGGTCAAATGGGAGCATCACATATTTATATCACAAAACTCTGAAGAACTAAATCCATATATTATTTCAACTCTTTACATATGCAATGTTTCTTAGTTATGTCAAGATCCTGTAAAGAAAATACAAGCAGCCTGAGTACAAAAGTTAAACTGTGTGACAGTTTTCCCTGAGTCCCTACTATATGGTCTCATATGTACTGCCCTTGATAGCACTATTACATATTCTCATAATAGCTTATATTTTCTTTTGTAGCATATATTCCATTTTGACTAATTTTTATATTACCTTGAATTAAAACTGATTGACCCCAGAACTAGCCTACAAACTCCATAAAAAAGTACAAACATAAAAGTGCAGACAGCACATGTATTCTCACCACTGTATCTAATACACTAAATTTCTGTAATTTTTGTTTGGTGGTCTATTGTAATTCGAAGGAACAGAGTCATTTGACAGAATATCACCTCTCCATTTCTTGCACAAACTTATCATAGGCAGAACTGACTCTAGGGGAAAAAAAAGTGATATCACAAGGTCTTGTGGAAAAAGACTTATTCCGCTTTTGTAATGATTTTCCAATATCTTTGACCAAATTCTCATCTCCAGCATTCAGCACAGTCATATCACTAAGACCTTCTCTCATCACTAAAGAAAAGCCTAAATTATTAAATCACACATTATACTAAGATTATTTGCCTTTTAAAGATCCTCAAATAAAAAAGTACGTGACTGAATTATGATAGCAGGGGCATGCCTCAGGCGTTTACTCCTAGGATCCACCCAAGCAGCTACTCTTCTACTTAGGCAACAGAACCATATTCCTGGCCATTTTCTCTCCTGCCGTTTTTTCTTTCTGATAACAAAATAAAAATTACTAACTAATCTTACCTCAGTAATTCTTTGTAAAAGAGAAGAGTAAAAGATGGTCTCATTTCAACATATATTTTAGATAAATTTTACTCCTTGAATAAGCATTCAAAATGAAAGGCAAAAAGTAGCAAGAGCACACTTTACTGATGCAAGACATAATTAAAAATAATGTAAAGATCTGCTTTATTCATCTTTATGATAGGATTTAAGGAATTCTTATATTTGATTCCAGGTTTGGAGTCAGCTCTTTCATTTCCATATTCTAACTATCTATGGAGAAAGATAGAACATAAGCTGAACCAAATTTTCTCTGTAAATCTTAGATATCTAAGAAATAATGCTAAAATTTTAGCATTTAAGTAAGTTACATTAAGGTGATCAGTTTATGGAGGATCAGTACTTGAATGTAAACACCCCTGAAGATAAATGTAACATTTTATGGGAAGGTTTATGGAGTTCTATCCAATTTAATATTTTTTCAATAGTATATGATCTCGATTTTTCCTGATTTATACTTAAACTATATTCTGAATATTTAAAAAGCAAAATATTTTCCAGTTCAACATGAGAACTTAAGCTTAGATAAATGTTTTCCCACTAGATATTATAAAGTGCATTAGAGAAAGAAAAGCACAGAACAATCCATTTAAGAACCATATAATGTGCAACAAAGTACTCTTAATCTAATTTGTGATCCATACCAGAGACTATAATTTTCTACAGTAGGTTTAAAATGACTTATATTTGTTCATGAATAGCATGTTGAAGGGCTCTATAATTAATTAAATGTCCTATGACAAATCTGATTTCTCTGATTCCATCTTCAGAATCAGAGATTGATAGAAGGCACATGGTCAGGGGAACCATTTATCACAGTAATAGTGAAATGTAGGATTGATGTTTCATCAGTCTGGGATGCTTTATTTGAAGATGCTTTGCCTCTGGGAGCATCAACAATGCCATCTTATTATATTTCAGCATTTGTGCAAATGTTCCTGAAAGTGCAAGAGCCAGTTAAGTATCGAATTAAAGAGGGGATTTCAAGAGTTATATATTCCTTGATTAGAATATAACTCTTCCCAAAGTGTCAGTGTAAAAAATGTAAAGCCAAAGTAAGTTTGTAACCCTAAATTTCTCCATAATAAAATATGGTTATAAAGATATATGAAGGGAGAGAGAAAGAAAAATATGTTAGATTTAAATGTAAGACCTGTCAATAGAAACACTAGTTATAAATGACACTCAGGGTCAGATATTTGGAGGGTAGAAATGGAAAAGTTTAGACCAGTCTTTTTTCCACTTAAGTGATTTCATTAGACCAAGTAGTAATTGTTTAAAAACTGATGCCACTCTTGGTGAAACTACTCAGTTCACTGTAGAAAGTAACAAAATTACAAGGACAGAGAGGCTGAATGAAACAGACCAAAGAGGCAGCATCTCAGAAAGACGAGACAGAAATGATGAAAGGCATACATCAGCCTATGGAATTATCTCTGTGATCCAGAGGCAAGAAAGAGAGATAGACTTGTTCCTAAAGCAGTGATCAGAATGAAAAGATGCCTTCATAATTTGAGAGCTTCACACCCCAACCATCTTTTATTATTTATTATCTCCTCAAAAGAGGGATGTTAATACTTTCTCTGTTCACTTTCTATAATTTTATCTTTTTCTTTCTTGGATTGTCTTCTGTGAGCTAAGTAGTTTGCTATCTTCTCTCTCTCTTATTTTTTATACAGATTTGTATAGAGAAATATTGCCTAAAATGCTGCATCCTCCCTCTGTGATAGACATTCTGGATATTCATAAATATTCTAACTCTCTGTCCTCAGCACATAATGGGACTGCACTTCCCTGCTAACTTGAAATTAGGGTTAGCAATGTGACTTGCTTTGGCCAATGAAATGTAGGTGCTATGAAAGGTGCTATGTGACGTCTGGAGAGGAGCTTTAATAGCCCAAGACTGCTTTGCCAGGTTCTCTTTCTCTCTGCTACCAAAATAGACAGGAGCCAATCCAACAGCAAACGTCATGAGGTTAAAGACAATGAAGAACAGAGTCTTTAGCTGACCTTCAGTGCACACGTTCAAGAGGGATGGGGGGAAAGTCCCTGTGTGCTTTTTAGATACTGAGATTTCAAATTTGTTATTACAGCCTGGTGCATATCATTGGTGGTAAACACACTGATGTAATGAAGAGTAAAGATGTACATGCATGAACCATAAAGAGATTCTGTTTTAAATCATGAATTGATAATACATATTATTAGACTCACAAATGCAACAAGCACCACTTTATTTGTTTAGTTCTTCCTAAATTAGTCCTGTGTTAGAACTGAAATTTTTTGATGCCTATTTAGAGATGTGCTAGGCTTCTTATTACAATTAACTTCTTTGTATGGCATTATGGAACTTTGGTAATTACATTTTCATTCCTCATAGCCAGGGTAGTAAAACCATGAGAAGATAGAAAACAGACAGTGTATATCTTTATTTTCTTGAAACCATTTGACTCATTTTGAGATTGAGCAAATAGCACAACTAAGTCCAAAGATAAAGAACAAGTGAAAGTTTCAAACCATGGTATGACATAATTTCAAGCTGAATGCAAAATAATATAATTAAGGGAGAAAAAGAGTGTCTTTATGACATAATTCACTAACCCCTTCCCTTAATAATATTATGACTGAAAAATTAAGAGTACTACAATGCTCAAATGCTAGAGTCTTTACCATCTGAGCCACCAGGCCTCCTATATCTGTCTTAAAGAGAAAGCAAAATCAGAAAAAACAGCTTTGTAACAGAACTTTTTGATTACCTATGTGTCAATCATAAGAGAAAAACATGGAAGACTATATTCTTCATTTAACATGCTTTGAATCATTTATTATTAAAGTCAAATCTCATTCTCTCTCCAGTGATATCCAATAAATCTTTCTGTGATCAGAGCAAATGTTCTATATTTGTGCTGCCCCAAACAGTAGCATATGGAATGTGGCTAAGTGCCACCAAGGAACTGAATTTGTAGATTTATTTATATTTAAATAGCCTCTGTAGCTAATGGTTACCATACCAACAGTGTACCTTACATCTCCATGTAATCTGAGACTAGGGTTGAGTGTTCAAGGTAACAGATTTTGGAAGGTACCAACACCAAAGTCAACATTCATAGGCTCAACACTTCCATAAAGATTACTGAAGAGAATGAGACAGCACAATAAAAGATGGCTTTGTGGCTAAGGAAGTGTTATATTGCAAATAACAATACAAATTGTCTCTGGCCTCCTGAAATTATTTTAGGTCCAGAACTTAAACTGTGAACATAAATTTTCCTCACTTCTTTTTAATCCAAACTGTCTTGATTGCAACTTTTGCAAACTTAGCATCACAGTAAATGTTTCAAATTACTTTTAACTGAAGTAAAAATTTTATCACTTTCCCAGGTTTTGATTCAATGGTCTCCATCTATGGAAACCTGAAAGGTTTAAATTTTCTTTAATTTTTAACATATGTGTAGCATCGTGTCATCATCAAATGAATATCATGTATTTCTTAAACTTAGCACTTCCATAAGTCCCAAATTTTGAAGGAGAGCCTGTTAAGGCACATCTACTCACCTACCCTCCAGTTGATCTTGAATCTGTGGCAATGGCACCCCATTCCAGTACTCTTGTCTGTAAAATCCCATGGACAGAGGAGCCTGGAAGGCTGCAGTCCATGGGGGCGCTGAGGATCGGACACAACTGAGTGACTTCACTTTCACTTTGCACTTTCATGCATTGGAGAAGGAAATGGCAACCCGCTCCAGCGTTCTTGCCTTGAGAATCCCAGGGACAGGGAAGCCTAGTCGGCTACCATCTACTGGGTTGCACAGAGTAGGACATGACTGAAATGACTTAGCAGCAGCATAGTTGATTTACAATATTATGTTAGTTTCAGGTGTGCTGCAAATTAATTTGGTTATATATTTTTCTGATTATTTTCCATTATAGGTATTATAAGATATTGAACACAATTCTCTGGGTTACATAGTAAATCCCTGTTGCTTATCTATTTTATGTGTAGTAGTTTGTGTCTGTTAATTCCATACTCCTAATTTATCCCTCCCGACTCTTTTGTTTTCCCTTTATTAGTCAAAAATTTGCTCTCTATTCTTGATCTATTTGGGAATGCCATCCAGGTGAGTATCTATGCTATTCTTCCACTAAATGGTTGAAGGATAGGTAAAAGAGTTTGCTATTTGAGTGAATATCCAATATTTAATGTTTTAAAAATGTAAAACAAACGTTTAGGTTGTGATGCACGGTATCACATCAAAGATAGACATTGTTAAATTTATGAGACTACCAAATTTGGAAACATAATATGTAGATAAAGCTTTTTTTCTTGACTAACATCACTGCTGTGGGTAAACACAAGGAAAAAATTTGGCAGTTCATAACCATTAATTCTAGACCTGCAGGGTGTAATTGATCTGGCACTGATGCACATTTGCTGATATTAGGCCAATTTTATTTATCTGTATTTGGATCCTCTTCCAAAGTGTCTGTTTTATGAGATAGTCCAAACAGCTTGTGGCCAGGAGAGCTTTTAAATATTTTTCTTAATCTTCACCTTAAATAACTTGATGTTTTAAAAAGCCCATCATGTGTTAAATTTTTATTCTCCTTTTAATTTAATTTTGATTTGATAGATTATCACATTAACTAGAAATTGTCAGTGGCTCCCTCACTGCCCTTTGTTTAAACTACTTAGTATGATGTATAGAAAGTTCTGTAAACCTGGGTCCAATCTATTTTTCAAACCCTTCTTATAGCAGTTCCTTCCTTCTGCCCATAATTTACTTGTAAGTCCTTAAAATTTTTTTTGCTCCCACTATTGTATTAGGGTGACAATTGTATTAAGAGAATCGTACCTATTTCCCTCAAATCTTTCAAGACTAAATTTGTAAGTCATTTCACTTATTTATTCAACAGTTAGATAATAAATATTTCCTGTGTGCCAGGCACTATGCTTAGTTCTGTATAAATTCACTGAATCCTCACAACTGCTCTATAAAGCAGATGTTAATGATTTTGTCATTTCACAATGAGAGATGAGGACTCCTAACCCTTTGGTTCCACCTTCCAAAGACCCAACCCATCCCACCCACCATCCTGACAAGCCGTTCAAGCTCCCTGCATATTGCCTCTCCATTACTGGACAGCGCCTGCACTATCAGCTTCTGCTACCAGTCAGTTCTTCCAGAACCTTATCTTCTTCTGAGATCAAAGCTCAAAGTAGAGACAAGTGAATATCATAGACTGAAATAGATTTAGAGTAAGATAGAAAGCTCTGATTAATGTGACAGAAATCTGTTTTCATCCTGAAAATCCCAGTTGAACTTTAGGTTAGTTTGCTGGCAAAATGGCTTTGGTTACTGTGTGCCTTTTCTATGCAGTAATTACAAACTGTCTTGTCTAAAATTTTCAATCAGTTATTAGCACTAACTAAAGAGTAAAACATCATTCATAGTCTGCTCACATCACAATTAGTGGCAGAAAATATTTATTGAGTGATTACTGTATGCACAGTTCTGGCTCAGTCTCTGTGGGGTCTCTGGGTCCTGGTGTGCACAAGGTTTGTTTGAGCCATTTGAGCATCTTTGGCAGGCAAGGGGTTTGATTCTAAATGTGATTTTGCCCCACCTACCATCTTGCGTGGGCTTCTTCTTTGCCTGTGGACATGGGGTATCTTTTTTTGGTGGGATCCAACATTCTCCAGTCAATGGTTGTTCAGCAGCGAGTTGTAGTTTTGGAGTTCTTGCAAAAGAAGATGTGCACACATCCTTCCACTCCGCCATCTTAGGATACAAATTTATTTAACTTATATGCAGAGCAAAACATGCAAAATGTCAGGCTGGATGAAGCACAAGCTGAAATCAAAATTTCTTGGAGAAATATCAATAACCTCAGATACGCAGATGACACCACCTTTATGGCAGAAAGAGAAGAACTAAAGAGTCTCTTGATGAAAGTGAAATAGGCAAGTGAAAAAGTTGAATTAAAACTCAACATTCAGAAAACTAAGATCATGTCATCTGGTCCCATCACTTCATGGCAAGTAGATGGGGAAACAATGGAAACAGTGACAGACTTTATTTTGCGGGGCTCCAAAATCACTGCAGATGGTAACTGCAGCCATGAAATTAAAAGACACTAGCTTCTTGGTAGAAAAGCTATGGTCAACCTAGACAGCATATTAAAAAGGAGATATATATTACTTTGTCAACAAAGGTCCATCTAGTCAAAGCTATGGTTTTTCCAGTAGTCATGTATGGATGTGAGAATTGGACTATAAAGAAAACTGAGTGCTGAGGAATTGATGCTTTTGAACTGTGGTGTTGGAGAAGACTCTTGAGAGTTCCTTGGACTGCAAGGAGACCCAACCAGTCCATCCTAAACGGAACCAGTCCTAAATATTCATTGGAAGGAGTGATGCTAAAGCCGAAACTCCAATACATTGGCCACCTGATATGAAGAACAGACTCATTGAGAAAAACCCTGATGCTGGGAGAGATTGAAGGCAAGGGAAGGGGATGACAGTGAATAGGATGGTTGGATGGCATCACTGACTCAATGGACATGAGTTTGAGTAAGTTCTGGGAGTTGGTGATGGACAGGGAAGCCTGGCTTGCTGCAGTCCATGGGGTTGCAAAGAGTCAGACACGACTGAGCGACTGAGCTGAACTGAACTGTATTTAGTTTCCCTATTGGCTCAGATGATAAAGAATTTGCCTGCAATGCAAGAGACCTGAGTTCAATCCCTGGGTTGGGAATATCCTCTGGAGAAGGGAATAGCTACCCACCCCAGTGTTCTTGATTGGAATATCCCATGGACAGAGGAGCCAGGAGGACTACAGTCCATGGGGTTGCAAAAAGTCAGGCACGACTAAACAACTAAGCATGCTTGCATATGTACAGGAGTATCAGCAATTACATATATGTCAATGGACATGAGTTTGAGCAAGCTCCAGGAGATGGTGAAGGACAAGGAAGCCTGGCATGCTGCAGTCCATGGGGGTGCAAACAGTCAGACATAGCTTAGCAACTTAACAATATAGCAACATGTGTGTGTGTGTGCATGCTTGTCATGTTCAACTCTTTGTGACCCCATGGACTATAGCTTGCCAAGCTCCTCTGTCTATGGGATTTCTCAGCAACACTGCAGTATGTTGCCACTTTCTTCCCTAGGGAATCTTTCCTACCCAGGGTTTGAACCCACATCTCCTGTGGCTCCTGCATTGGCAGACATTTTCTTTACCACTGAGCCACCTGCAAAGCCCATGTGTAGGGGTGTGTGTGTGTGTCTGTGTGAGAGAGAGAGAGAAAGAGAGAGATTTGATTTGATTATTAAAAAAAAAAAAGGAGTCTTATAGGACTTTGAAAGGAGAAATTGAGAAGTATTTTGAGACATGTTACTTCTGAATTGATATGGCAGATCTAACAAATGGTGATGTCCAGTAGATATAAATGTAACTGAAGGATAGGGGTTAGAGAAATAGCATGCTCCATCTTGCTTTTGTTTTTCTAAAACATGCTAAGAAACTGTAAAAATTCTGTATTATAAGCAATGTTTTGTTAAAAGATTAATGCTTTTAAAGGATAATATAATTTTAAGTCATACAGTTTTAGTAGATTGAGAGATTGTTTTTTTCTTTATTTGTTGTTTAGAGGCTATTATGTTAATGGAAAACTGGACATAATTTTAAGGCAATATTATAAAGTATTTTTCATGTTTGAAACTCAGAAACCAAGAAATCTATCTGCAGGTTCATCAGTGAGGTTTTCAGCAGAAAAATCTGTTTCTAGCTCAAGCCATGTGCATGAAAAATCAGGTCAATGGCCACCAGAGAGATGGAGATAACATGTTGTAAGGATCTGTCTGAAGCCATTACCTGTTTTGAAAGAGACTGACCTCTGCTTGTTTTCCATTCTTCTAGTGCTCTAAGTTAGTCCCTCAGCCAGTATGACAATAAACCCTCCTTCCATCTGACCCAAGCTTGGACTCCAGGCCTGAATAGTTCTTATATCAAAAAGTCACATCTGAGATCCATCAGAAGCAGTAAGCAGAGGAAATGTAAGAGCACTAGGCACCTGACTGCTGAGTCAGCAGAATTCATCCACAATTCATTCAACCAACAGCAGTTTTATGTAAAAGAGAACATACATTTTACCTTGATGGGAGATAAACTAAAGCTATTAATGAACCATTTAAGTAAAAAGAAGTCATTCCTGTATTTATGATATAATTACAACTTGGAAAATACCCTGTGAAGCATGAGAGCTTTTTTATCAAATAAAAAAAAAATGTTTGACAGTTATAAATTTAACTTGGAAGAGTGCAAACATACATTTATATTCAGATATCACTAGCTACTAGCTTGAATGCGAGAGTGAAATAGAAGAATTTGTTATGAAATTGGTTATCTGAGAGGAGGAAAAAGAAAGTAAATCCATTTTTCATCCCTTGGGAATGAATACAAACAGCTTATGAGAGCCAAGTAGAAAGTATAATTGCATATTACAAGTTTACTTTTCCCTATAAGTAGTAAAATTATACATATATTTTATTATTCTTATTTTATTCTTGACATATCTCATCTTTGGAAGGCAAATACTATATTACTTTGTATGTGGGTTCCACACATTTCTTCCAGCAAGCTTGAATGGTTGATGGAAAATAAAATATTAAAATAAGATTTAAGGTAACTTTAAAGAGAAAGCTTTGGCATCAAGCAGAGTGAATGAAATACTGGATAACAGCTTTCAAGAAGCTTTTTTGGGATAATAAAGCAAATTGAGTTGGCTGCCTTGGAAGCACATCACAGGTGGCAGCTGAGGAAATTCTCAGTTTCCTTGACTTTTTTCCCAGTAAATGTGTGTCCATCAAAATCACAGTCAGCACCACTTGCTTGGCTAGTCTTGTAATCAGGTAAAAATTATAAAAAAAAAAAAAAAGAGGATTCTGTGATAAGCACATGCTTGTTTTCTCCTGGCAGAGGAACTTGTTTACTGAACAGATTTTAGGCACAAACATAGCATGCCTAGTAGAATCACATACTGTTGCCTCTAGCATTGCGGGGGGGGGGGGGGGGGGGGGGGGGGCGGCTTCTGGGACCTGGGTTCTTGTATGTCTTGATCCAACATGAGCACTGACTTGCTTTGTGACCTTGAGTAAGCCCTTACCCTGAAATCCCATTCCTTGTTCTGAAAAATTAACAAGATACATACTGTTCTTTCCAACTGCCACATGCTATGATTCTATTGTCTTATTTGTATTATAGAATTCTGCTATGAGAAATAAAACACCAACCCACAAAATCTAGGCAGTGTCCTGACCTAATACCATTATAAAACGGTGTTCCTGAGAGGATAACATGAAATAGAGTGTCTAAGCAGTCTAGCCCATAGCATACGCTCCACAGACATTAATCTCTTGTCCCAAGGTCACTTTCACTATCTCAATCTAGTAAAATCTTCTCTACCATTTGAAAATCTCTTTGTGCCAGGTGCAACAGCTGCCACTATGATTACTAGGGTTGAGGTAACAGGATTTATGAGTTCCAGAATCTAAAATGATTATCGAATAATCAGTTCACTAACTTTTAAAAGACTTTTTTTTTTTTTTAAGGAAAGGCGTTCTATTTCAGCACACTAAGTGTTATACTGCATGCTTCCCAAGTGGCTCAGTGGCAAAGAATCCATCTGCCAATGCAGGGAATGCAGGAGACATGAGTTCAATCCCTGGATTGGGAAGATCCCCTGGAGGAGGAAATGGCAACCTACTCCAGTATTCTTGTCTGGAAAATCCCATGAACAGAGGAGTCTGGTGGGCTAAAGTCCATGGGGTTCAGAAGAGTCAAATATGACTGAGTCACAGAACAACACAAGTGTTGCATTGCATTTTTACTTAACACAACATCTATCAGTCATACAGTAAGTGAATATTATTAACTTGGATAAGTGAGCAAATGAGTCATTTGTGTAGAGTGCCTCTCTTTAGCATTAATATATCTCAGGCTGCATGTTTTATTAGACTACATATGAGAACCAGACACTGTGATATTGATTCGGGTTGTATAACAGAATCCTATTGTAGACTCATAAAATGGTGAAATATATTTAACTTGTTGAATCTCAAAGGATCTTTCCCTTCTTCCACAAAATGGGCATAATACATAATACAAGATACGGCAAGGTTGAATACTGACATTTTAGAAATCAGTGAAGTAAAATGCATCAAAATGGGATAATTTAATTCAGATGATCATTAAATTTAAAATGCTGAGCAAGAAGGCTACTTAGAAGAAATGGAGTAGCCTTCACAGTCAACAAAAGAGTCTGAAATGCAGTGCTTGGATGCAATCTCAAAAATGACAGAATGATCTCTGTTCATTTCCAAGGTAAACCATTCAATATCACAGTAATCCAAGTCTATGCCCCAACCACTAACACTGAAGAAGTTGATTTGAATGGCTCTATGAAGATGTACAAGACCTGCTAGAGCTAACTCCAAATAAAAATGTCCTTTTCATCATAGAGGACTGAAGTACAAAAGTAGAAAGTCAAGAAATACCTGGAGTAACAGGGCAAGTTTGGCCTTGGAGTATGAAATGAAGCATTGTAATGGCTAACAGAGTTTTGTTAAGAAAACGCACTGGTTTTCTATGGAAAACACTCTCTTCCAACAGCACAAGAGATCACATGGACATCATGAGATGGTCAATACTGAAATCATATTGATTATATTCTTTGCAGCTGAAGATGGGGAAGCTTTATACAGTCAGCAAAAACAAGGCCAGGGGCTGACTGTGGCTCATATCTTGAAGTCATTATTGCAAAATTCGGCTGAAACTGAAAAAAGTAGGGAAAACCATTAGGCCATTCTGGTATGACCTAAATTAAATCACTTATGATTATATAATGGAAGTGACAAATAGATTCAAGGAATTAGATCTAATAGAGTGCCTGAAGAACTATGGGCAGAGGTTCATAACATTGTACAGGAGGCAGTGATCAAAGTCATCCCAAAGAAAGAAATGCAAAAGCCAAAATGGTTGTCTGAGGAGGGCTTACAAATAGCTGAGAAAGGAAGAGAAGTGAAAGGGAACGAAATACCCATCTGAATGCAGAGTTCCAAACCATAACAAAGAGAGATAAAAAAAAAAGCCCTCCTAAGTTATCAATGCAAAGAAATAGAAGAAAACAATAGAATGGGAAAGACTAGAGATCTCTTCAAGAAAATAAGTGATACCAAGGAAACATTTCATGCAAAGAAGGGGACAATAAAGGACAGAAATGGTATGGACCTAACAGAGACAGAAGATATTAAGATGAGGTCACAAGAATACACAGAAAAACTATACAAAAAAGATCTTAATGACCCAGATAACCACAATGGTGTGATCACTCTTGTAGAGCCACACATCTTAGAGTGTGAAGTCAAGTGGACCTTAGGAAGTATCACTATGAACAAAGCTAGTGGAGGTGATGGAATTCCAACTGAACTATTTCAAATGCTAAAAGATGATGCTGTGAAAGTGCTGCACTCAATATGCCAGCAAATTTGGTAAACTCAGCAGTGGCCACAGGACTGGAAAAGGTCAGTTTTCATTCCAATCCCAAAGAAAGGCAATGCCAAAGAATTCTCAAAGTACTGCACAGTTGCACTCATCTCATATGCTATCAAAGCAATGCTCAAAATTCTAAAAGTCAGGCTTCAACAGTATGTGAACTTCCAGATGTTCAAGCTGGATTTAGAAAATGCAGAGGAATCAGAGATCAAATTGCCAACATTCATTGCATCATAGAAGAAGGAAGAGAATTCTAGAAATACATCTTCTGCTTCATTTACTATGCTACAGCCTTTAACTGTGTGGATCACAACAAACTGTGGAAAATTTTTAAAGAGATGGGAATAACAGACCACCAGACGTGCCTCCTGAGAAATCTGTATGCAGATCAACAAGCAACAGTTAGATCTGCACATGGAACAACAGAGTATGTCAAGGCCATTTATTGCTACCTTGCTTATTTAACTTATATGCAGAGTACATCATGTGAAATGCTGGACTGGATGAAGCACAAGCTGGAATCAAGATTTCCAGGAGAAAATCAATAACATCTACTCTGCAGATGACACCACACTTATGGCAGAAATCAAAGAGGAACTAAGATTCTCTTAATGAAAGTGGAAGAGGAGAGTGAAAAAGCTGGGTTGAAACTCAACATTCAAAAAACGAAGATCATGGCATCCAATCCCATTACTTCATGGCAAAGAGATGAAATGAAATCTATTCCATCTGTTTCTCACGATGGAAACAGTGAGAGACTTTATTTTGTTGGGCTCCAAAATCACTGCAGATGGTGACAGTAGCCATGAAATTAAAAGATGCTTCCTCCTTGGAAGAAAAGCTGTGACAAACCTAGACAGTGTATTAAAAAATAGAGACATTGCTTTGATGACAAGGGTTTGTCAAAGCTATTGTTTTTCTAGTAGTCATGCATGGATGTGAGAGCTGAAGAATTGATGATTTTGAACTGTGGTGTTGGAGAAGACTCTTGAGAGTCCCTTGGACTGCAAGGAGATCAAACCAGTCCATTCTAAAGGAAATCAGTTCTGAATATTCATTGGAAGGACTGATGCTAAAGGTTGAATACTTCGCCCACCTGATGTGAAGAACTGACTCATTTGAAAAGACCCTGATGCTGGGAAAGATTGAGGCAGGAGGAAAAGGGGATGACAGAGGATGAGATGGTTGGATGGCATCACCAACTCTATGGACATCCATTTGAGCAAACTCCAGGAGTTGTTGATGGACAGGGAAGCCTGGCATACTGCAGTCCATGGGGTCACAAAGAGTCAGACACTACTGAGCGACTGAACTGAACTGAATACCTAATTTACAGAGGTTTGTCAAAATTGAAGATAAAATCTCACATGGCAAACTATGGTATAAAATAATATAGAAACTACCTTTAACATTTGTATTACTTTTGAGGATATCATGTGCCTTCCTAAGAAAAGGATTTTAATTTATTTATTTAACTCTGTCTCTGAATGTAGCCTTTTAAGGGATGACAAGAGTTTCCTTCACAACTGTGAGACTGAACTGCCACTCACTATAGCAGAATGAATGCTGCTGAACTCTACTCTGACTCAATTTTTGTGATCAATAAAAAGCAAAGATGGGAAGGGCCATAAAATCTGGTGTAAAGGCAATACTGCTTATTTGTAGTATCTTTTAACCATGACTGTGTGATATTATTTTGTGATAGACAAAAGAAATGCCATTGATATAAAATGCAGATGACTCTTTGAGTCAATAATAAATTTCTGGGTGCAAACTATTCAATAACAGGGAATTGATTTGAAACCAAGCAGCATTTTCGACTTATCTATTGTCTTCAGCTGTGCTGAGTTAATGAGGATTTGTAATTGCTTTGAATTTTAACTAATAGATCTTTTTCATTTGGAAGCTGATTTTATTTTAGTGTCATACTTTATGGTTTGCAAAATCACCTAACCATATAAAGTTTGACAGAATTGACCATAATCAACGGCTTTGGAATACAAAAAACATTTTAATAGGTAGAATGGTTTTCTCTTTCCAAGACTATCTATCTTGTCTTTAAATGTTTCTTATGTTTAATTGTTAACTTCTATTTTAAAACTGTAAAGTGGATATGAAAATAGCTTACTGTAACTAGAAAACATTATTCACATATTCTATTTATATTTTTCAGATTATGTTGTTTTCCTAGAAAAAAATTGAAAACCTGTGGCTAGGATTTTAAATCCCTATTTCTTAAGCCACAGAAATTTTCTACATTAATTGTATCAGAGTGTGAACTTTTAGTATCCTTTTAAAAAAACTGGTTCAAAACAATTTTTTCCAGGTGTTCCCTGAATTTCACTCACCAAGTGACATGTATGCCCACAGAATGATCTATTGTGTAAAAAAAAAAAAGTGGCACAAGAACACTCTCTTAAAAGATTATTCTAAACTGTTATTTGACTTGGTTTAGAACTGGCTGGTAGCATGGACCCAATATTGCTCTATCCTCAGCTGCAAACAGGTTAAGTTAGAAACACATATTTCTACAAAAAAGAAAATAGGTTTATTTGTCCACGGGTATCATTTATGTTTCTTCATGGGGGTCCTTAAGAAGCGAATGATATACAAACAGCTGCAAGATTATTGTTATGCTCTTGTTGCTGTTTGGTGATTGCTATTTACATGTAAATTACTACTTGAAAAAGTACAGCTTTTCACCAGTAACTAGACAACAAAACACTTCTTACTAAGCTGTCCAAGATTGATTACTGAAGTATACTTCCTACAGGAATGATTCTTTTTTTTTTTTCATGTTTGATCTATGATTTTTATTTTTTTATTTTTTATTTTTTTATTTTTGCCATCTTTGTTTTTCCATTTATTTTTCTTGTCAATCTGCACATGTTCTCTTGCATGCACCAACTTAACTGTCTTTATTTCTCCAGCTTGCATCAGTGGCTTTCCCTCCCCCATGTAGTACATTACTGCCCAGCCCACATTGTGTGGACACTTTCTTTCTTTTTTTTTTTTCCCCCCTAAAAATCTTTTTATTATTATTATTATTATTATTATTTTTACTTTACAATATTGTATTGGTTTTGCCACACATCAACATAAATCCATCATGGGCGTACACGTGTTCCCAATCCTGAACCCCCCTCCCAACTCCCTCCCTCCATCCAAGTCATCCCAGTGCACCAGCCCCAAGCATCCTGCACCCTGCATCGAACCTAGACTGATGATTTGTTTCTTATATGATATTATACATGTTTCAATGCCGTTCTCCCAAATCATCCCACCCTCTCCCTCTCCCTCAGAGTCAAAAAGACTGTTTTATATATCTGTGTCTCTTTTGCTGTCTTGCATACAGGGTTATTGTTACCATCTTTCTAAATTCCATATATATGCGTTAGTATACTCTATTGGTGTTTTTCTTTCTGACTTACTTCACTCTGTATAATCGGCTCCAGTTTCATCCACCTTATTCGAACTGATTCAAATGTATTCTTTTTAATGGCTGAGTAATACTCCATTGTGTATATGTACCACAACTTTCTTATCCATTCATCTGCTGATGGACATCTAAGTTGCTTCCATGTCCTGGCTATTCTAAACAGTGCTGCGATGAACATTGGGGTACATGTGTCTCTTTCAATTCTGGTTTCCTCAGTGTGTATGGCCAGCAGTGGGATTGCTGGGTCATAAGGCAGTTCTATTTCCAGTTTTTTAAAGGAATCTCCACACTGTTCTCCATAGTGTCTGTACTAGTTTGCATTCTTTAGAGTATTTTTCACTTCTGTATTTTCTAAGAAAAGTAATTTGGAATGAATAAAATAAAAGAACAACTTCATCCTGATTCCAAAGCAATGTCTATATAATAAACAATTTTAGAAGAATGTGTGGGAGAATACATCAGAGTAAATTTCTTGCTGTGAGGACTGATTTTTCAGAAAAGAAAAGAAAACCATGAAGTTAAAGAAAATATTGAAAAACAAGTAAGAATATATCAATGTTAAACTTGATTTATCTCCATAATTTTCTCTGGGTTGAGCTAGATTAATTTCCTCGACACCTTTAATGTGTTTATGCCTAAAGATTGTCCTGAGAATAAACTACCATGAATTAGATAAAAAACATTAAAATTGCAAATAGAACTGCCATATGACCCAGCAATCCCACTGCTGGGCATACACACCGAGGAAACCAGAATAGAAAGAGACACATGTACCCCAATGTTCATCGCAGCACTGTTTAGAATAGCCAGGACATGGAAACAACCTAGATGTCCATCAGCAGATGAATGGATAAGAAAGTTGTGGTACATATACACAATGGAGTATTTACTCAGCCGTTAAAAAGAATACATTTGAATCAGTTCTGATGAGATGGATGAAACTGGAGCCGATTATACAGAGTGAAGTAAGCCAGAAAGGAAAACACCAATACAATATACTAACACATATATATGGAATTTAGAAAGATGGCAATGATGACCCTGTATGCAAGACAGCAAAAAAGACACAGATGTGTATAACGGACTTTTGGACTCAGAGGGAGAGGGAGAGGGTGGGATGATTTGGGAGAATGGCATTGAAACATGTATACTATCATGTAAGAATTGAATCATCAGCCTATGTCTGACACAGGATACAGCATGCTTGGGGCTGGCGCATGGGGATGACCCAGAGGGATGTTGTGGGGACGGAGGTGGGAGGGGCGATTCATGTTTGGGATCGTATGTACACCTGTGGTGGATTCATGTCAATGTATGGCAAAACCAATACAGTATTGTAAAGTAAAATAAAGTAAAAATTAAAATTAAAATAATAATAATAATAATAATTCAAAAATAATATGTATCAAAAGCTAGGAATTAAAATCTTTTTTTGTCATCAAAAAAAAAGTTTTGCATGTTAGTGTCAATTAACACTTTGATGCTTTGTTTAAAAATGAGTTATTTTATTGGAAGATATGAATATTTATATATTTACAAATGGAGCATACTCTGTATACAGTTTTGTAAGTTTTTCACATAATATTATATTGTACCGTTGATCCCACTCACAGTGCCAACTGTCTTGCTGGTCACACTGTTTACACTGTTTGTTGAATCCAGGTAGGTAAGGTGTGAGTGGGGAAGCTGGAGGAAAACGCAAGGAGCCATAGGAACTGCAGACATGTTTATTCTCTCCTGGCTGGCATGGCAGCCAAAACACAGCCTCTCTCCTTTCTGATGCAGCAGCCATAGCAGCAGCCACAAAAGAGCCATAATGTAACCATGACAGAGCCATAACATAGCCTTATATAACACAACCATGAGGCTGCTACAGGGTAGCCCCAGTGCTGCAGCAGCCAGGGCTTTCATGGTGAAGCGCATACAGGCGTACCACACACGGCAGCCTGTTACCTTTCGAGGACCTCATGACCCGCATACACAGTGATCTAAGTGATCTCAGATGTTACATAAGTATTATTTACAAAACATGGGGCAAGAGCAAGAGGCTGTGGGGTGAGAGAACCTGACCACACCATCTTGGCTAATTTGCTCTTTCCCTGCATATATCAAGGCTCATTTTTCATATTAATTTATATAACCATGGCAAATTATTAATGACTATATCTCCTTTCATACCGGTACTGTTACTTATTTAACTAGTCCTCTCTTTTAAAATATACATTAATTTTCATTTTTCACTATTTAGGCCATTTTAAGGTGTAAATACTTCGGCATTCACATTTGCCTGATTTGTCCAGTTACTCTTTTAGAACTGGATATTCTGTGTTATACAATATGAGGGTTCTTATATATATTGACAAGTTGCTCAACAGGGAAGTTGATCAAATTTATACCATCCTTATAAGAGACTTCCCTGGTGGCTCAGAGGTTAAAGTGTCTGCCTACAATTCGGGAGACCTGGGTTCAATCTCTAGGTCGTGAAGATCCCCTGGAGAAGGAAATGGCAACCCACTCCAGTACCCTTGCTTGGAAAATCCCATAGACGGAGGAGAGTGCTAGACTACAGTCTATGGGGTCGCAAAAAGTTGGACAATACTGAGCGACTTCACTTTCACTTTCTTTTCACTTTATGAGTATAAGAGAGAATCTGTTCTTCTGATTCTATTGAAACTGATCAAAGTGTCAACAGTCTGCTTAAATAGTGACTATTTCTTCCTTTAACTACATGTTTTAGAAAATTTTAGGTCAACTCAAAGGAGTTCAAGGCAGTTTAGTACAGACAAGAAAAAGAGAGAAATGGAAGATTCCACAGAAAAATCACCCATTTAATTCAGCAATCATTTTGGCTTTTCAATACTAGAATATCTATCATTATAAACTGTAGATATAGGGGAAGAGAAAATAAAAAAATTATGAACATTCCAAATAATGTGAAAGCAAGGCTTATTCTCAAGTACATTTTATAGATAGTGTAGACTTGGCTGATTTGTTATTGGTTTGGAAGTAGAGTGGTAGAGAAATAAAGTGCATTATTCAAAAATATAAACTTAATTTCAAGGTAATAATTTAAGGACCAAAATATTATATAAATAGCTTTCTAGGAGTATAGTCCAACATTTTTTAATTCTTACACTTACTTTTTTTTTTTTTTTTTTTGCATTTTAACATTTCTGAAATGGGATATCTCCTTCTACCCATCCTTTCCTCCGTTCCCTATAAGAAAATGTATTTGCTTCAAACTGACTGCTATTGGTTCAACAACCTCCTTTCCCTACACACCCAGGCCCAGTGTTAGACAAAGAATGATTTAATAAGAAATACAGTCACGACATGGGGATATTGCTGCTTTTTGGTTTATCTTCCCTTAACCCATTTGTCCACTTTCCTAGATCTCTGATAAAGGATTGTTGCATATTCACTGAGTAAATCTGATAGTCCAAAGGGAGATACCCCACTGAGCAGTGTATACAATGTGGAATCCAAGGATTCTTATGTAGATACTAGCAATAGATACTTCTTAAAAAGTGCTTATTTTTCTCATGTGGTCACTTTTTAAAGCTCATATGTTCTTATTTGTTACTCGACTTAATCCATAACCCAGTGAATGCACTCCAGAATAGCCAAGGTTTAGGTTCACTGTGGTCTACCTGTTTTATATGAGACCTAGTCTTTAATTTAGCTTCTAGCATAGTTAAAGACTAAAAGTAGAAACCCCGGCTCTCGCCCTGGGTTGTTTTTTCCTAAGAATGTATTCATAGAATGTTTGACAGAACTGACCATCTGACTTTAAAGTTTGCAAAATAGTATAAGTAATTCTACCCTTTAAACATGAAAAGTTTTTGCCACTAGGTTTTTTTATTACTATTAGATGAAAATCAGTACTTTCCTTTACATCTATATATATATTGAGCCTTAATATTTCTTGCAGAGAGATGAATCAAATTCATAAAAAACATATCTCAAACTCCTAGGTGAAATAAATATGAATATAGTGAATTGTCATGCTAATCAAAAACAGTCTAGTGTAAAGCACTTTCCTGTTAAATACACTTTGATGCTATTTAAGTGATTAAAGTGCCAAGAGTCCTTTTAAATATTGAAGTTAATCATAATTGCTAATTTAAAAGTTCTTACCTAAATTTTTAATTTTACTATTAGTCAGCCAAATTCCTAAGACAAATGGAAATACTCTAATTTTCAGATTGTACCCTAATCTGGAATGGGAAATTGAAACAAATTATATGACTTGAGGTGCTTTGAAGGAAAGAAAAGATATAAGGCAGAGAAAGATGTACATCTCTAAGAGTATTACTGTTCAAAGTTAATAATAGTGAGTAATTGAAATGCAATTAAAATGATTCATTGGGTTGTAAACTGATGAGAAAAATGTCTCTACAGATAGAAAACAGACTTATGGACATAGGGGTAGAAGAGGTAGGAGAGAATGGGATGTAAGGAGAAAATAACATGGAAACATAACCTAGTCAGCATATTAATAAGCAGAGATATTACGTTGCCAATAAAGGTCCATCTAGTCAAGGCTATAGTTTTTCCAGTGGTAAGGTATGGATGCAAGTGTTGGACTGTGAAGAAAGCTGAGTGATGAAGAATTGATGCGTTTGAACTGTGGTGTTGGAGAAGACTCTTGAGAGTCCCTTGGACTGCAAGGAGATCCAACCAGTCCATCCTAAAGGTGATAAGTTCTGGATGTTCATTGGAAGGACTGATGCTGAAGCTAAAAATCCAATACTTTGGCCACCTGATGTGAAGAGCGAACTCATTGGAAAAGACCCTGATACTGGGAAAGATTGAGGGTAGGAGGAGAACGGGATGACAGAGGATGAGATGGTTGGATGGTATCACCGACAGGAAGGACATGAGTATGAGTAAACCCTGGGAGTTGGTGATGGACAGGGAAGCCTGGAGTGCTGCAGTCCATGGGGTCGCAAAGAGTCAGACACGACTGAGTGACTGAACTGAATTAATATACATTACCATATGTGAAATAAATAGCCAATGGGAATTTGGTGAATGACTCTGGGAAATTAAACCAGAGCTCTGTAGCAACCTAGAGGATGAGATGGGGAAGGAGGAGGGGGATAGGTTCCAGAGGGAGGGGACATGAGAGAGGACATAGGCTGATTCATGTTGCTTTTTGGCAGAAACCAACACAATACTGTAAAGCAATTATCCTTCAATTAAAAATACACAAATTAAAAAAGAAAAATGTCTCTAAATAAAAGTGAGTTAATATTTACTAGCACCCCTAGGGTAAAAGCAGTTTTTAAATTATTTGCTATGGTGCCATGGTTGTTGTCGTTCAGTTGCTCAGTCATGTCTGACTCTTTGTGACCCCATGGATTGCAGTACACCAGGCTTCCATGTCCTTCACCGTCTCCCAGAACATGATGAAACTCATGTGCATTGAGTCACTGATGCCATCCAACCATCTCATCCTCTGTCGTCCCCTTCTCCTCCTGCCTTCAATCTTTCCCAGCATCAGAGTCTTTTCAAATGAGTCAGTTCTTTGTATCAGGTGGCCAAAGTATTGGAGCTTCAGCTTCAGCATCAGTCCTTCCAGTGAAGATTCAGGATTGATTTCCTTCAGGATTTTATGACAGAGGGAAAAAAAAATCTGGAGATTACTGTTATTGCCAGCTTAATTTGAATTAGCAGGTAAGAGCTATTAATTTATAAGGGAGGATTTCCCTAGGACATATCAAAGTAGGCTTATAAACTGCTACGGTTTGAATGTTTCTGCTCCCCACACCCAAATGTGTATGTTGCAAAGATGATGTCCAAGGTGATGTTCTTAAGAGATGGGGCCGGTGGGAGGTGATTAGGTCATGAGGGCAGGGTCCTCCTGAATGGGATTAGTGCTGTTATAAAACAGGCCTCAGAGAGCTCTTGAGCCCCCTTTATGTTATATGAGGACATGGTGAGAATTCTGCAACCCAAGGCCTTCACCTGGCCATGCTTGGCACCCTCATCTGGGACTTTCAACCTCTGGAACTGTGCAAAATATATTTCTGTTGTTTATAATCCACCCAAGTGTTCTCTTGTAGCAGCCTAAAATGGACTGCTATCAAAAAATCGATTGCCTTTTTTAATATTAATAGCCAATATTTATTGAATGTTTATCATTCACTAGGTACTATGCTAAGTACTTCATGTGCACTATCTTATTTAAAAAGGAAATTTCTGAGATCGGTGCTATTATTGTTCCCATACTGAAGACAGAAAAGCTGATGCTCAGAATTGTAAAATAGCTCAAGGTCACACATGAAGCAAGTGATAAACGTAGGATTTCAGTAAAAATTTTCTTGAAAATTGGACATTGGAACGTTGGTAAATGTAAAACTAACATCCCCTTTCCTGTCGTATTCATATCTACATTTTCTACAGATAAGAGCCATTTTAGGAAAACCAAATACAAGGACAAAGACTTGTAAATATGTGTCAAGAAAATTATTATAGACCCTGGCAGAGAACGGAGAAAGGGAAATAACATGAAATGAAAAGGTAAAAAATGAAATAAGAATGTTAGGGATTGGGAGCCACTGAAAAAGTCTTTAAAGAGATATCTGACAAGAGCTGAGTCAGGAAGACTCTTGGACCTAAGCCCTGGGAGAAAAACCAGCCGCTGCTACTGCTAAGTCACTTCAGTCATGTCTGAGTCCATGAGACCCCATAGACGGCAGCCCCAGGCTCCTCCATCCCTGGGATTCTCCAGGCAAGAACACTGGAGTGGGTTGCCATTTCCTTCTTCAATGCTTGAAAGTGAAAAGTGAAAGGGAATTCGCTCAGTCGTGTCCGACTCCCAGGGACCCCATGGACTGCAGCCTACCAGGCTCCTCCATCCATGGAATTTTCCAGGCAAGAGTACTGGAGTGGGGTGCCATTGCCTTCTCTGGAATGCAGCAATAGGACTTGTAATATTAATCATAAGGAAACTGTAATCTTCATCGTTCATCTTGAAAACAAAGTAATACATTTGAGAATGTAATTAAAACAGGGTGAGATCATAAAAGAAATCCATGCCCATTGGAACCAGACTAGAGGTGTGCCAGGGTCAAGAAACGATGCTGTGTACCAGTAAGCTGCTCACCCAAATACAGTGCATAACCCAAGGTTCTTATGTGTTAATAAAGTAACTCTTAAACTTTAAACCAATGATTTTCAAACTTCAGCGTGCACAGGAATCACTTGGGCAGCTTCTTGTTCGAATACAGATTTCTGGGTCCCATGCTCAGGATTTTTGATTCTGTAGGTCTCAGATGGGACTGAGGAACTTGCATTTTTCGCAGGTTCCTCGATGATTATAAATGTTACTGTCCTGAGAAACCACTGAACTGAATAGCTGATTAAATGTTGCTACTGCTGAGACTTCCCTGGTGGCTCAGATGGTAAAGCATCTGCCTACAATGCGGGAGACCCAGGTTCGATCCCTGGGTCGGGAAGATCCCCTGGAGAAGGAAATGGCAACCCACTCCAATACTCTTGCCTGGAAAATCCCATGGAAAATCCCAGGAGTGTGGTAGGCTACAGTCCATGGGGTGGCAAAGAGTCGGACACAACTGAGCGACTTCACTTTCACTGCTGAGAATGGAAGATAAGACACAATAGAGGATATATAGTCAGCAGGGCTGTGCCACCCTCCCCATTTATACAGACTTCCCTTCTTGATGTTAGAAGTGATAATAACAGTCCTTCTTTAAAAACAGGCATAACTTCCTCCTTGAAAATCCTCTGATTTTCATCATAGTTTGCCATGCTATTTGGCTTGGAAAATAAAGCTGCCCACACTAAATGAAGGGCTAGTCATATAACTGAATAGCCAGACAGATCTGTGTTAGTTGTGGCAGAAGTTTCACTCTCTGGACATTATTAAGATCAAGATAAATAATCATTTTTCCAAAATGTATTAACCTGGAATTCTATGTGAGTCATGGAAGGAGAAAGCTATATGAATCTTAATGGTTCATAAATAGACTTTATTAGGGCAAAGTAATGGTCACTCTCAGATCTAGGCTCTCTTCTCTTATATTTTGTCTGCAAATCTCTATAATGTTAATTATAATCTATGCATCAGTCACTCAAAATGGGTATCTCCAATCTAAATATCTGCTCTGAGTTCCAGATCCATATTTCCAATCGCCTATTTAACCTCTCTACTTGGTTGGCTGTCTCACTTGAACAAACCCAAACCTGAACTCATAGTCTCACTTCATTCCTTCACTGACTCTTCTTTCATTCTTGCTATATTCATAAACAAAAGCATAGTATTTTCATATACTTAAATCAGAAACTTAAAAGTCAACCTAAATCAATTTTCATCCAAATAAAAGAATAAATTTAAAAAATTAAAAAGTCAACCTTTATATGTCTAGCCTTATTAGTAATAGCTTTCCAATTTATTCTCCTTCTTATAGCCCTTTAATGATTGTGTTAAGTAGGGAAATACTCCTCCCAAAGATAAACAGTCTCTAACTCCTCAAATCTGTGGGTATGCTACCTTATATAGCAAGGGTTGCAAATGAGAATGGGATTATTAGTCAGTGTAGTTTAGGGAAGATATTCTTGGATTACTTTGGCCATCTGATGTAGAGTTGACTCATTTATAAAAGAGCCTGTTTCTGGGAAAGATTGAAGGAAGAAGGAGAGGGGACAGTAGAGGACGAGATGGTTGGGTGGCATCACTGACTCAATGGATATGAGTTTGAGCAAACTCCAGTAGATGGTGATGGACAGGGAAGCCTGGCGTGCTGCAGTCAATTGGGTTTCAAAGAGTTGGACAAAACAGTGAGTGAACAACAACCAGCCTACATGTGACTCACTGGAAAAGACCCTGATGCTGCGAAAGATTGAAGGTGGGAGGAGAAGGGGATGACAGAGGACGAGATGGTCAGATGGCATCACTGACTCAATGGACATGAGTTTGAGCAAACTCCGGGAGTTGGTGATGAACAGAGAAGCCAGGTATGCTGCAGTCCATGGTTGCACAAAGAGTTAGACACAACTGAGTGACTGAATTGAACTGAACTGAATTATCCATTATATGCCTTGATACAATTTGAATTAATATTTATGTAACCATTTGTTCAAAACATATGTTTTCCCAAGCAGACTATAAGCACTAGGAAATATGAGGCCGGAGAATATGTCTAACTGGTTTGTTATTGTATCTTAGAAACTTGCCGAGTATCTGGGATAGAGTAGTTTCTCAGAAAATATCTGTGAATGAGCAAAAAACTAAATAAATACATGTATGTAGGATGTTTGGATGGATGGGTGGAATTGCAAAACATGTTGACAGAGAGTCATGCCTTTAAAATGTGACTGTGCCCCAGCTGGGTGTCCTCTTTTCTGTTCAAAGCTGAAAATTTGATAGAAATTTGCAAGATGTGTTTTCAATGTGGATTTGTCTTAATCCTGACCAATAGGACAGTAAGAGTCCCAGTTTTTTCCTACCAATTCTCAGTGGCAATGAGAATCATTGCCATTCTACCCCCAATTTTCTGTTTCCATTTTTATATTTATGCACAGACACTCATCAGATCAAAATTCCTCTGAAGCTGAGAAAAGATATTGCAATCACAAAGAAAACTCCAGTTGCCTAGAAGTGTTACTAAAACCCATCTTTTTCAGGCCTTCCAAAGAAAGACATGAATATATAATTCTCTGAACACAGGTATTTCTGAATTTCCTGGGAGCTACAGAAGTTCTTTTTGATCCCTCCATAGGCATTTAAATTTACTAGTGGAAAAAACCATCCCCTCCACCCCACTCCCTACCCCACACACAGAAAATCAAATAGTTAAAGACCATGAAGTTACAAATCACAGAAAGTATGAATTGTTAGTTACTCAGTCATTCCTACTCTTTGCAACCCCATGAACTATAACCTGTCAGGCTCCTCTGTCCTTGGAATTTTCCAGGCAAGAATACTGGAATGGGTTGCCATTTTCTTCTCCAGGGGATCTTCCTAAGAGGGATCAAATCTGAATCTCCATCCATCACAGGCAGTCTTTACTGTCTGAGCCACCAGAGAAGCCCAAATCACAGAATATTATCATATTACTGAAAAAAATACCATACTTCAGATCCTCACCCTATTCTCATAATCATGTATAACACCTGTAGTGTGATATGCTACAGTCCATGGGGTCGCAAAGAGTCGGACACAACTGAACAACAAGTGTGCTCGAGTATTAGGACCTCTTGGGGGTGATTAAATCATGATACTGGAACCCTCATGAATGGGATCTGTACCTTGTAAAAGGCTGACTCAGCCCCTCTGCCCTAAGAAGATTCAAAATGTCAGCAGTCTGCAGTCTTCTGGAAGATGGCTCTCACTAGAGTCTGACCATACTGGCATCCTGATTTTGGAATTCTAACCCTCAAAACTGTGCACAATAAATCTCTGCTGTTTATAAGCTCTTCAATCTATGGTATTTTGTTATAGCAGCCCAAAGGGACCAAGGCATCCAGTTAATAAAATTATTGTGAGGATTTAGTAAAAAGTGATAATGGAAAAAGCACATCGCTATGGAGCCTGCCTGGCATGTATCGAAAGCACATGTGACAGGCGTTGGTAGTGATAGGGGAGTGTTAATAGCGGGAACAGTACAATTGGTAATTGTAATACAAGTTGAAGAAATAGAATCAGCTGCTCTTGTCTTTTTAATGTTTTCTCTGAATTTTTAGTTTTTTAAATATATATTTTAAGCTTAAATTTGTCATAACTAAGCAATAGAATCCCACACGCTAGTAAAGTAATGCTCAAAATTCTCCAAGCCAGGCTTCAGCAATACGTGAACTGTGAACTTCCAGATGTTCTAGCTGGTTTTAGAAAAAGCAGAGGAACCAGAGATCAAATTGCCAACATCTGCTGGATCATGGAAAAAGCAAGAGAGTTCCAGAAAAACATCTGTCTGCTTTATTGACTATGCCAAAGCCTTTGACTGTGTGGATCACAATAAACTGTGGAAAATTCTGAAAGAGATGGGAATACCAGACCACCTGACCTGCCTCTTGAGAAACCTATATGCAGGTCAGGAAGCAACAGTTAGAACCGGACATGGAACAACAGACTGGTTCCAAATAGGAAAAGGAGTACGTCAAGGCTGTATATTGTCACCCTGCTTATTTAATTTATATGCCGAGTACATCGTAAGAAATGCTGGGCTGGAAGAAGCACAAGCTGGAATCAAGCTTTCCAGGAGAAATATCAATAACCTCAGATATGCAGACACCACCCTTATGGCAGAAAGTGAATAGGAGCTAAAAAGCCTCTTGGTGAAAGTGAAAGAGGAGAGTGAAAAATTTGGCTTAAACTCAACATTCAGAAAACAAAGATCATGGCATCTGGTCCCATCAGTTCATGGGAAATAGACTGGGGAAATAGTGGAAACAGTGTCAGACTTTATTTTTTGGGGCTCCAAAATTACTGTAGATGGTGATTGCAGCCATGAAATTAAAAGATGCTTACTCCATAGAAGAAAAGTTATGAACAACCTCGATAGCATATTGAAAGCAGAGACATTACTTTGCCAACAAAGGTCCGTCTAGTCAAGGCTGTGGTTTTTCCAGTGGTCATGTATGGATGTGAGAGTTGGATTGTGAAGAAAGCTGAGCGCTGAAGAATTGATGCTTTTGAACTGTGGTGTTGGAGAAGACTCTTGAGAGTCCCTTGGACTGCAAGGATATCCAACCAGTCCATTCTGAAGATCAGCCCTGGGTTTTCTTTGGAAGGAATGATGCTGAAGCTGAAACTCCAGTACTTTTTCCACCTCATGTGAAGAGTTGACTCATTGGAAAAGACTCTGATGCTGGGAGGGATTGAGGGCAGGAGGAGAAGGGGACGACAGAGGATGAGATGGCTGGATGGCATCACTCACTCGATGGACGCGAGTCTGAGTGAACTCCAGGAGTTGGTGGTGGACAGGGAGGTGATGGACATGCTGCTATTCATGGGGTCACAAAGAGTCAGACACGACTGAGCGACTGAACTGAACTGAATCAATAAAATCCCCAAATGTTTCTATATACTTTTTACAACCGAAACCAAAGGATGCACCGAAGATTCTGACACTGAAGAAAAAGAACCATTTTTTACAAAGACAGTATTTTGCTTGAAAATAGTCTACTTGCTTTAATAAACCTAATATTTATAAATAACTCAATTTTTGCCTTAAATATGGAGCAAAACATGAATTTTGATTTATCCTTTTCAAATACAGAAACAACTTATATATTCTTATTTTTAGAATTAATTTTCTATAGGCTATTACTGAATTTATGTACTATAAATTTTTAATCACCTTTATAAAATGATAGAAATGTATTTTTTATTCATTTTAATATATTATAAAATCACAACATAAATGAAAGATATCTGGAGACTTCTATAATTTTCTTAATAATGATCACATAGATTAAAAGAAATTATACACACTGAGACATACTTGCAGTCATAAGAAATAAACAATGATTAATAGCAACTTACATATGAAGTTAATAGCCAGTTCAAGCTCTGTCACACTTCACACAGGCTGTCAGCATTCAGATAGTCTCTGTATAATACGTACTGTCACCAACAGATAGGAAAATAATTGCCAGCATTAGAGAATTAACTGTTTCATTTAGGAGGTCCAGCTGGCTAATGGGATTCACTTTGGTTTGTTGTCAGATTCAGCTTACCATATTTAATTTTTCTTCCTTTGAAAATATGTAATTTCGTAGAGATTCTGTGCAGAAAATTCCAATGAGAATGGTACAGTGAAAAGTTGAAAACTCTGCACTCTTTGTTTAACAACACAGCTACAAAGAAAATATCATCATACTTTTACATGGAGAATGTATTTATGAGGGCTTAGTGGTCCCAGGATGAATAATTTGGCCATGACACAATTCACAAGGCACGTTTAAAGTTGTAAATGTGGTCACAGCACCTCTCCTCCCTTCACTCCCTCAGTACATGTTTATTGAGCTCCTCTTTGTTCTCAGCAACAAGGAGCATGTTCCCTTTACCTTGTAATCTGGGAGGATAGAGATGATCTGGCCCTGGAAGTAAGGGAGTTCCACTGGGAAGGCATGGAATCAGCTATTTGCTGGCAACTGGAGTTAAAAATTGAACACTGCAAGTTTGTATCTAGCTTCAAAGATGGTTCTCCCTCAAATTCAATTTGTAATGTCATTTGATTTTGATTATTATTTAATGATACAAAGATGGATTCATAGATGAGTACCACTAATGCAAAAGTTAATCCAGAGGGTGACATGTCAGAAAATAACAGAGGATTGCCAGGATAGAAATCAGAAAAGCTAAATAGAAATGTGAGATTAAAACTGCTGAAGATACAAATAACAGATATTTTTAAACTCACCCCCCCCCCAGAAAAAAAGATAAAAGAAATGTGCCTTTTCACAGTTGATAGGAAGAGCTCATAGCTGCTACCAACAATTCAATTACATACAAATCTGAACTTATCAAGCATGACTTTTCCTTTTAAACTCAGCTTCTACCAAAATAAATGAAATATGAACTTGGAAGGTCAGGCTATCAACCCTCCATTATCTGTTTAGAGAATCTCTTTTCCCCTCTATACTCCCCTTAAAGGGTGGTATTCTCTCATAAAATTCAGCCTCTGTATCTCATTGGCTATTTGTCCTTGAGCAAATTAACTTTTCCAAGCCTCAGTTTCACAAAATAAGAAGTGGGTGGTGGGGACTTGAATGAGGTAATGAATATAAAGTGCCTATGCCACTGCTTGGCATATGGCTAAAGTCTAATTAGATATAAATTGTAGTTTTATTATTTTATTAAAGAATATCTGTTTATCAGTTGACTACACTGGAATAGAAATTCCTGCAAGTCAAGGGCCACCTGTTATTCATCTTTGCATCCTTAACATGTACTAATACTTTGAAGCTACTTATAAAATATTTGTGCAATAAAACTACACATTCTGATTATCCATCAGCCTGAAATGTCCTTACCAATACTTGATGATTTGCCTGAATTAATTTTCAAGATCCAGCTAAACGATTTTTCCCCAGAAAAGCTTTCCATGGCCTCTTGCCCACCTGCCCAATACAAGCAGTGACTTGCCTCTTCCACTGTTATTCCAATAGTATTTTATTTTCTACACTATTCCAAGTATAAGGATATTGCAATTATTTGTTTATGTTGCCCCTCCAACCTACTCATCTCTTTATAGTTAATACTTATACAGTATCTAGCACAGAGAAATTCTCAATATGTACTGGCTTATTTCTTCATTGATTTATTGTTAATGTTTATTGTAAAAATCAATTACTATGTTTTTGTAGGGGTACTAAAACCATAAAGAAACAAAATAGTTCAAGTTGTAATGAGCAGTATTTATGTTCCCATGTTGAATATAAGTTCTCATGTTAGAAGAGAAAATAAAAAATAATATTTAAATCTTCCAGATAAAACACATGGGCTTCTTACCACGGAGAAGGCAATGGCACCCCACTCCAGTACTCTTACCTGAAAAATCCCATGGATGGAAGGGCCCGGTGGGCTGCAGTCCATGGGGTCGCTGAGAGTCGGGCACGACTGAGCGACTTCACTTTCACTTTTCACTTTGATGCATTGAAGAAGGAAAAGGCAACCCACTCCAGTGTTCTTGCCTGGAGAATCCCAGGGACGGGGGAGCCTGGTGGGCTGACGTCTATGGGGTCATGCAGAGTCGGACACGACTGAAGTGACTTAGCAGCAGCAGCTTCTCACCAAAAAGTTGTAAGGACTAAGCTTGACCATCTTTCTAATTCTCCTCCATTGCTAATCTTTTCTATTTAACACACAGTGTATTTACTAAACTAGTAGCTGAGCTGGTAAGGAATCTGCCCACAGTGCAGAAGATCTCGGTTTGAATCCTGGGTTGGGAAGATCCCCTGGAGAAGGAAATGACAACCCACTCCAGTATTCTTGCTGGAGAATCCCATGGACAGAGAAACCTGGAGGGCTACAGTCCATGTGATTGCAGAGAGTCAGACACAACTGAGTGACTAAGCACAGTTCAGCACAGTCCCTGCATGACAAGACAGATTCTTATTCACTGGACCACCAGAGAAGTCACACTACTGCTTTTTGACATTATTACTTTCACTGGACTCTTTTCTGACTAATAAATGTGTCTATCTTCACACTTGCACTTGCTAGTGTTATTTCATAATTTTTTAAGTTCATAAACTCAAATAATATCAGCAATCTCTTGTTTCTATTTGGTTTCAATCATAACTCTCAGGTTGGTTCTAAATAGTGGTTCCTCAACTTCTTTGTTGGATATACCTCTGCTGTTTCCTGGGTAACATCTCATCACCTCTCTGCTTGTAAATTATTGAGTACAAGCAGGGACATTACTTTGCCAACTAAGGTCCGTCTAGTCAAGACTATGGTTTTTCCAGTGGTCATGTATGGATGTGAGAGTTGGACTGTGAAGAAAGTTGAGCACCAAAGAATTGATGCTTTTGAACTGTGGTATTGGAGAAGACTCTTGAGAGTCCCTTGGACTGCATGGAGATCCAACCAGTCCATTCTAAAGGAAATCAGCCCTGGGTGTTCTTTGGAAGGAATGATCCTAAAGCTGAAACTCTAGTACTTTGTCCACCTCATGTGAAGAGTTGACTCACTGGAACAGACTCTGATGCTGGGGGGGATTGGGGACAGGAGGAGAAGGGGACAACAGAGAATGAGATAGCTGGATGGCATCACCGACTCGATGGACGTGAGTTTAAGGAACTCCGGGAGTCGGTGATCGACAGGGAGGCCTGGTGTGCTGCGATTCATGGGGTCGCAAAGTGTCAGACACAACTGAATGACCGAACTGAACTGAACTGAACTGATGTGACATTATTTGTCACCTTTATCTGGAATTTCAGTGTATATTTCAGGTCTATAAAAATGATATTCTTCATCTATAGATCATTCAGTATTGTCTTAACTTTAGTATAATCTTTAGTTGAATTAGGTAAATAGATGTGTCATTAAAGATGAGATTAAAACCAAGATTGTCAAAGTAAAGGTACAGAAGAACAACCATTGTGATAATATTGCCCTTAGGAATTTGAGATACCTTGCATTTGAATATGGTATTCAAGACCTGCCATTTCAATTCTTCTATTCAATACTAATGGTAATATTTTTTTTCATATATCACTCCTTATGACAGTGATATTCCCCAACTTTTTTAAAGATCACACATTCATCTGTATTTGCACTGAGAGTCTGACAGACATCTGGCTTATGCTGGTTCTTTTGCTTTTCTCTTAATTTACTTTGTTTTTTTGTGTTTTTTTTTTTAAATTTACTTTGAAAAAGTAAAATGAACTTTGTTCTACTTCTATTGAGGTTTATATATTCAATTCTGGAAAAAAAATAATTTACCGGTGCAGTCTTATTTTATTCTCTCTGTTATTTTTATGATTATTATTAGTCTATATAATAATAAGTTATGTATAATAAAAATAAATAAATTATAGCTTTTTACTGCCTGGAGAGCCACAGGTATGTTTTTATCTCGTTTAAAACTTTTTCTAAACAAAGATAAGAGGATGATCACCTTTTCAAACAAACAAAATATATCTCTTTTAAACCAGGAAGTATTTATGTTGACTGACACCTTTCAGTTATAAAGGGTACGTGCTTGGTTTGCTAAAAGTAAAAAAAAAGAAAATAAATAAGCAGTACGCAAGATACCAAACAACTGGGGGAGAGAATTTTTTTCATCTTTCCATTCTTATTCAGGTTTTATATCAAGAAGAGACATTAGTGATGTGATTGCATGTCTATACCTGCAAGGAAAAGTGAGGAAATAAAAAATGAATATATATATATATATATATATATATATATATATATAAAATATATACGTGCATGTGTGTTTGTGCTCAGTCATGTCCAACTGTGACTTCATGACCTGTAGCCCACCAACTCCTCTGTCCTTGGAGAGGGTTGCCATTTCCTACTCCTGGGAATCATCCTGAACCAGGGATCAAACACACATCTCTTAAACCTTCTGCACTGACAGGTTGATTTTTTTACCACTGTGCCACCTGTGAAGCCCATATAATATATATACACATATATAATATGATTAAAATGTATATTCCAGGAAAAATGGCATAAAAATATATGGCACAAGAAAGATTTTGAGTGCAGAAGCTTTATATTTTACTAAAGATTTTCCCTATTTTCCATTTTGCTTTTATATACAGGCACACCTTGTTTTATTGTTCTTTACCTTAGTTATGCTTTACAGAGATTGTACTTTTTACAAACTGAAGTTTTGTGGCAACCTTGCATTGAACAAGTCTGTTAGTGTCATTTTTTCCAGTCGCATTTGCTCACTTCATGTCTCTGAGTCATATTATAGGTATTTTCTTAGTATATCAAATATCTTCATTATCATTATGTTAGTTAGAGTACGCTTAGGTCAGTGATCTTTGCTCTTACTATTGTAATTGTTTTAGGGCACCACTTTACCCAAATAAGATGGCAAACTTCAGTGATCGATGTTATGAATGTTCTGACTGCACCACTGACATTTTGTCCCCTGTCTCTTTCTCTTTCCTTGAACTTCTCTATGCCCGGAGACACAATGATAATGAAATAGCTTCTGAGTGTTTACATAAAAGGAAGAATTGCAGGTTTCTCACTTTAAATAAAAAACTAGACATGATTAAACTTAGTAAGGAAGAGCACATCAAAAGCCGAGATAGGCTGAAAGCTTGGCACATTGTGCCAAACAGTGAAGTTGTAAAGGCAGAGGTAAAGTTCTTCAAGGAAAGTTAGTTCAGTTCAGTTCAGTTGGTCAGTCGCGTCTGACTCTTTGCAATCCCATGAATTTCAGCACGCCAGGCCTCCTTGTCCATCACCAACTCCCAGAGTTCACTCAGACTCATGTCCATCGAGTCCGTGATGCCATCTATCCATCTCATCCTCGGTCGTTCCCTTCTCCTCCTGCCCCTAATCCCTCCCAGCATCAGAGTTTTTTCCAATGAGTCAACTCTTCACACGAGGTGGCCAAAGTACTGGAGCCTCAGCTTTAGCATCATTCCTTCCAAAGAAATCCCAGGGTCGATCTCCTTCAGAATGGACTGGTTGGATCTCCTTGCAGTCCAAGGGACTTTCAGGAGTCCTCCAACACCACAGTTCAAAAGCATCAATTCTTCAGCACTCAGCCTTCTTCACAGTCCAACTCTCACATCCATACATGACCAGTGGAAAAACCATAGCCTTGACTAGATGGACCTTAGTCAGCAAAGTAATGTCTCTGCTTTTGAATATACTATCTAGGTTGGTCATAGCTTTTCTTCCAAGGAGTAAGCATCTTTTAATTTCATGGCTGCAGTCACCATCTGCAGTGATTTTGGAGCCCCCAAAAATAAAGTCTGACACTGTTTCTACTGTTTCTCCATCTATTTCCCATGAAGTGATAGGACCAGATGCCATGATCTTAGTTTTCTGAATGTTGAGCTTTAAGCCAACTTTTTTGCTCTGCTCTTTCACTTTCACCAAGAGGCTTTTTAGCTCCTATTCACTTTCTGCCATAAGGGTGGTGTCATCTGCATGTCTGAGGTTATTGATATTTCTCCCAGCAATCTTGATTCCAGCTTGTGCTTCTTGCAGTCCAGCATTTCTCATGATGTACTCTGAATAGAAGTTAAATAAGCAGGGTGACAATATACAGCCTTGATGTACTCCTTTTCCTATTTGGAACCAGTCTGTTGTTCCATGTCCAGTTCTAACTGTTGCTTCCTGACCTGCATACAAATTTCTCAAGAGGCAGGTCAGGTGGTCTGATATTCCCATGTCTTTCAGAATTTTCCACCATTTATTGTGATCCACACAGTCAAAGGCTTTGGCGTAGTCAATAAAGCAGAAATAGATGTTTTTCTGGAACTCTCTTGCTTTTTCCATGATCCAGCAGATGTTGGCAATTTGATCTCTGGTTCCTCTGCTTTTTCTAAAACCAGCTTGAACATCAGGGAATTCATGGTTCACGTATTGCTGAAGCCTGACTTGGAGAATTTTGAGCATTACTTTACTAGCATGTGAGATGAGTGCAATTGTATGGTAGTTTGAGCATTCTTTGGCATTGCCTTTCTTTGAGATTGGAATGAAAACTGACCTTTTCCAGTCCTGTGGCCACTGCTGAGTTCTCCAAAGTTGCTGGCATATTGAGTGCAGCACTTTCACAGCATCATCGTTCAGGATTTCAAATAGCTCAAGTGGAATTCCATCACCTCCACTACCTTTGTTCATAGTGATGCTTTCTAAGGCCCACTTGACTTCACATTCCAGGATTTCTGGCTCTAGATTAGTGATCATATCATCATAATTATCTGGGTTGTGAAGATCTTTTTTGTACAGTTCTTCCGTGTATTCTTGCCACCTCTTCTTAATATCTTCTGCTTCTGTTAGGTCCATACCATTTCTGACCTTTATCGAGCCCATCTTTGCATGAAATGTTCCCTTGGTATCTCTAATTTTCTTGAAGAGATCTCTAGTCTTTCCCATTCTGCTGTTTTCCTCTATTTCTTTGCATTGATTGCTGAAGAAGGCTTTCTTATCTCTTCTTACTATGCTTTAGAACTCTCCATTCAGATGCTTATATCTTTCCTTTTCTCCTTTGCTTTTTGCCTCTCTTCTTTTCACAGCTATTTGTAAGGCCTCCCCAGATAGCCTTCTGGTTTTTTTGCATTTCTTTTCCATAGGGATGGTCTTGATCCCTGTCTCCTGTACAATGTCACGAACCTCATTCCATAGTTCATCAGGCACTCTATCTATCAGATCTAGGCCCTTCAATCTATTTCTCACTTCCACTGTATAATCATAAGGGATTTGATTTAGGTCATACCTGAATGGTCTAGTGGTTTTCCGTACTTTCTTCAATTTGAGTCTGAATTTGGTAATAAGGAGTTCATGATCTGAGCCACAGTCAGCTCCTGGTCTTGTTTTTGTTGACTGTATAGAGCTTCTCCATCTTTGGCTGCATAGAATATAATCAATCTGATTTCGGTGTTGACCATCTGGTGATGTCCATGTGTATGTCCATGTGTCCAGTTATCCAAGTCTATGCCCCAACCAGTAATGCTGAAGGAACTGAAGTTGAACGGTTTTATGAAGACCTATAAGACCTTTTAGAACTAACATCCAAAAAAGATGTCCTTTTCATTATAGGGAACTGGAATGCAAAAGTAGGAAGTCAATAAACACCTGGAGTAACAGGCAAATTTGGCCTTGGAATGCAGAATGAAGCAGGGCAAAGACTAATAGAGTTTTGTAAGGAAAATTCACTGGTCATAGCAAACACCCTCTTCCAGCAACACAAGAGAAGACTCTACACATGAACATCACCAGATGGTCAACACCAAAATCAAGGAAAGTTAACACGTAAATAAAAAGAAAATGAAACAGCCTTATTGCTGATACACAGAATAGATGATCAAATCAACCACAATATTCGCTGAATTAAAAATCTAATCCAGAACATGGCCCTAAGTGTCTTTCATTCTACGAAGACAGAGCAGTGAGGATGCTGCAGAAAAAAATGTTTGAAGTGTTTTGTTTGTTTGTTTGTCTGTTTTATGAGGTTTGGGCAAGGAAGTTATAGTTCCATAACTTAACTGTGCAAAGGGAAGTAGCAAATGGTGATATGGAAGCTTCCGAGATTTCCAGAAGATCTAGCTAAGATAAATAATAAAAATAGCTCAGACAACTGTGTAGATTGTCTACACTGTGTAGATTTCAGTGTAGGATGAAACCGCTTTCAGCTAGAAGAAGTTGCTGTCTAGAACCTTCATAACTAGAGAGAGGTCAATACCTGGTTTCAGAGCTTCAAAGGACAAGCTGACTCCCTTGTTAGGGGCTAATGAAACTAGTGACTTGGCTGAAGCCAATGTTCATTTACAATTCTGAAAATCTTAGGCTAAAGAATTAGGCTAAATCTACTCTTTCTATGCTGTATAAATCGAACAACAAAGCCTGGATGACAACAAACATGTTTACAGCATATTTAACTGAAAAGTGTAAGCCCATTGTTGAAATTTTCTACTCAAAAGAAAAAAAAAGATTCCTTTCATATTAATAATATGACTGTGCATTGACAATGCACTTGATCACCCAAAAGCTCCAGTGGAGATGTACAATGAGATTTCTGTTATTTTCCTGCCTGCTAGCACAAAATCCACTCTGCAGCCCATGAATAATGGGGAAATGTTAGCTTTCAACTCTTTAAAAAATACACTTCATAAAGCTGTAACTAACATAGATGGATCTGAGCAAGTAATGAAAATTGAAAACCTCTGGAAAGATTTACCATTCTAGATCCCATTAAGAGCATTTGTGATTTTTGTGATGAGGTCAAAATGTCAGCAGTAACAGGAATATGAAGCAGTGGATTTCAATCCTCATGGATAACTTTAAGGAGTTTAAGACTTCAGTGGAGGAAGTAACTACAGGTGTTGAAATAGCAAGAGAGTTAGTTTAGAAGTTGTGTCTGAATTCTGCAAGTTCATGAAAAAACTTTAATGGTCAAGGAACTGCTTCCTATGAATAAGCAAAGACATTGGTATCTTGAGATGGAATTTACTTAAGATAAAGATGCTATGAAAATTGTTGAAATAATATCAAATACTTCAGAATATCAAATAAACTCAGTTAGTAAAGCAACAATTGGATTTGAGAGGACTGACTCCTATGTTGAAAGATATTCTACTGTGGGTAATGAAACAGCAGTGCATGCTACCAGGAAGTCATTTATGAAAGAAAAAGTCAATCACTGTGGTTAACTTCATTGCTGTCTTATTTTACGAAATTGTCAAAAAAAGGTTATTGTGGGATTATACAAAATCATGTATGTGAAACTTTTGATAATTGTAAAGCACTGTAGAATGTAAAGAAGTTTCCATTCAATAAAAAAAAAGAAAAAGAAAGAAGTAATTGCCACAACCAAACTTCAGCAACCATCACAATTACTTAGCAGCCACCACATCAAAGTAAGGTTCTGTACTAGCCAAAATATACTGCAGTGGCTAAAGACTCAGATAATGGTTAGCATTTTTTGTGTGTGTTCATGCTAAGTTGCTTCAGTAGTGTCTGACTCTTACAGACCCTATGGGCTATAGCTCCCCAGGCTCCTCTGTCCATGGGGATTTTCCAGGCGAGAATATGGAGTGGATTGCCATTCCCTCCTCCAGGAGATCTTCTTGATCCAGGGATCGAACCTGTGTCTCCTGTGGCTCCTGCATCGTAGGTGGATTCTTTACTGCTAAACTACAGGGGAAGCCCTAACATTTTTTAGCAACAAAGTATTGTTAAATTAAAGCAATTACATTGCTTTATTAGACACAATGCTATTGCAAACTTAATAGACTACAGTCTAGTGTAAACATAACTTTTATATGCAGTGGAAAATTAAAAAAAAAATTCATGTGAGTCACATTATTGAACTATTCGCCTTGTGGTAGTCTGTAACAGAACCCCTAATATCTTCTAGGTTTGCCAGTATAAACACTGTGTCAAAACATATGAATAACAGGGAAGTTATATAAAATAAAATTAAATTTCCATCTAAATATTCAGGCTGCTATACCTGTATGGGAAACCTATATTGTGAAATTCCTAGTGTTAGCTAGTAAATTCACATATCTCAAGTGTAAATTTGTTTCAAATCAGAAACATTAGAAATCATTCAATAACTTACTGATTCATTGAAAAAGCATTTTTTGAACATCAGCTGTGTTTTCAGGTGCTATTCTAATTACTGGTACTCTCCTGGGGAAGAAAGAAAAAAATTATATAATAAACACAGTGTCATCAGAAATATCCAGATGATTAACTTAAAAGAGAATTTTTTTCTGGTTTACCAACTATCTCAATTTATCTATATAATATTTCTTAAATAAGATCTTTCTCGTTGAAAAAGTATATTTATATGAATGAAGTGTCCTGGAGTAGAAATCACAAAACTGAAATCTAGTCACTTAGAACTTGGTCAAATCAGTTTATCTCTATGAGCTTCAGCTCCACTGCTAATTTACAATGTATTGTCAAGTTTGTGGGAAAATACAATGAAGAAACAATTAATTGACATACACTGTAAAAAGTACTTGTTACAAAATACTTTTTGCAAAAGTATGCAAAGGATGATATAAATGTAAAGAGAGCAAAGCAGTGTCTGTATTTATAGTAATTATTCTGCCAATAGTACGAAGGATGGATTTGAGAGAGTTGAAAAGAGAGTCAAATATTAGTTAAAAGGATATTATAAATATCTAGGTGAGAATAATGTGTTTCTAAATATTGACACTAGCAGTGAATTTAAAGCATAAAAAACAAATGAGGAATGCTGAAGAGGCAGAATTAACACACCTTGGTGGATAAACTGGATAACGGAACATACAAGTGAGAAAGAGATAGTTATTCAGGTTCAGATTGGATTGAGGTGCCATTACCTAAGACAGGAAAATAAATGTAAGAGATAAGAAAAAGAGCAGGCTAGGAAGGGATTTGATGTATGGGTCACTTTGGAATGTACATCTGTAAAAATCCTGTAGGCAATTGGTTATACATAGATCTGTCACTAAGGAAAATGAATGATACTCATGATAAACATTTCTGAGTTGTAATTCATTCATTCAATAAATATTTATGGAATGCTCACTATCAGACAGATATTTTTCTTGGTGCTGGAAACTCAGTAGTGAACAAAGAAAAAGTCTCTGTATCAAATAATTTATATTTTACTGGATGAATCCATACATTTTTTAAAGTGTGAAATTGATCAAATTGTGTTAAACATGATGAAGAGAAAATAAATTAGGGTAAATGAAATAAAGAGTGCCAGAAAGTAGATAAATATATCTAATATTTATAAATATTTCTAATTCATATAGCATGATCAAAAAATTCCTGCTCATTGATAAACAGCAAAGAAATTAGTGTGACTGGTGTTCAGTGAGTGAAAGGAGTAAGTATTGGTGGAACAGAGCTTTTAGAAGTAGAGCACTTCAAAATTCGAAGATCTTCAAAGATCCATGAAGGGGAACCAAGATCCCACATGCCTCCTGCCCAAAACGCCAAACATAAAACAAAAACAATATTGCAACAAACTCAAGAAGGACATAAAAAAAAAATCTTAAAAAAGAAAGAATAGAAAGAGACACCTTGTGCCAATGATGCTGGTAAATAAAGTAAAATGAGGACAGAGATTTGACTATAAACTTTTAATAAGGTATAATTCAGTTGACAGGAGAAGTTATAGTGTGAGAGACAAAAATGTGATTGGAGCAGTTGCAAGAAAGAATGGGAGGAGAATTGTTAGGGGAAGCAAGTACGGATCTTTAATTTATAGTGGAGTTATATCCTGGTAAGCTCATGATAAGTTGAAAATATCCTAAATAAAAAAATGCATGTAATACATGTGATACCTAACCTACAGAACATCTTAGCTTAGCCTGGCCTGGCTTAAATGTACTCAGAACACTTGTATTTACCTACATGTGTGTGAAATCAACTAACATGAATCCTATTTTATACTAAAGTGTTGGAAATCTCATGTAATTTATTGTATACTGAAATTGAAAGTGAAAAGCATAATGATTGTATGAGTATAGAATGCTTTTAAGTGTAAGGTGGTTTACCCTTGGAATCATGTGGTTCAGTAGGAGCTGCCACTACCTACTATCAGAGAGTATTGTACTGTATATCACTAGTCCAGAAAAGACAGCAAAATTCAAAATCTAATTTTTTCATACTTTGAAATTTTGGAGTTTTGAAATCAAATTCAAAATTTGATTAAAATCTACTGAAGGCATATCACTTTTACACCATTGTAAAGCAGAAAAATTGTAAGTTGAAAAATCATGGAAACAATAGCCAGTATTTTATAATAATCCATGTGACTTCTCTGGTGGCTCAGATGGTAAAGCATCTGTCTACAATGCGGGAGACCTGGGTTCAATCCCTGGGTTGGGAAGATCTCTTGGAGAAGAAAATGGCAACCCACCCCAGTACTCTTGCCTGGAAAATCCCATGGACGGAGGAGCCTGGTTAGGCTACAGTCCATGGGGTCGCTAAGAGTCAGACACGACTGAGCGACTTCACTTTCACTTTTCACACATTGGAGAAGGAAATGGCACCCTACTCCAGTGCTCTTGCCTGGAGAATCCCAGGGACGGGGGAGCCTGGTGGGCTGCCGTCCATGAGGTTGCATAGAGTCAGACACGACTAAAGTGACTTAGCAGCAGCAGCATAAAGGAAAAGAATCTGAAAAAATACATATGTATAACTGAATCCTTCTGTTGTACTCCTAAAACTAACATAACATTGTAAATAAGCTATATTTCATTAAATTAATAATAATAACAAAAACAAAAATCATTAAGTTGAAACATCGTTAAGTTGAGGACCATCATTAACAGAGTTTTTTGGAGTTTGGAACAGAAAGGGGGGGAAGAAACTGATGGTTACACAGAATAAAGAGAGAATTACTGAAGCAATGCTCTCGAGGATGGATGATCCCACTAATCTATAATGTTGACAATGTGAAATGGGGGTAAAAGTGCCTACTTCATAGAGTTCTTGTGAAAATTAAATATGATTATGTGTGAAAGCACTTAGCAATGAAACTGGCACTCAGTGCCAAATAAATATTAGCTCTTGTCATTGTTACCATTGAGAAAAATAAGGCTATCTGTGTCCCAATCACCAATCACACATGTCCTTATCGAACAGAGGCATGTTCTGGCATGCACTGGGATGGCATTTTTAGACCTCTGGCCCATTTGGTAATGGGTTTAAGCTTCTGAAGAGTAACCCTTGTCCTGGGAGTTGTTTGTCTGTCACATGGGTAGCATGTGTTTTATTTAGATAAAAACTATGACTTGACAGGAGCCTTCTGGGAGTCGTCATTGCCTAACAGGTTTCCTTAATGATGAGTCAATTAACTTGTATTTGCAAAGTGCTTTGCAATCACTGTTTTTCTTTCAATTCTCTCAGTTGCTGCTATCATCTTACTGATGAAAGACAGATTACAGGAAGGCTTATTGACCCACTTTAGCCTACATGGTCTGTTATATCAGGCACCCTTGGGATTTGGGTCTCAAGAATCCTGCCATTCTAAGCAGACAGGGTTAGGCTCTCTCAATAAACATGCTCAAGTGACAGGGATGGAAGATAGCATGATCACAAATCTCAAGAGGCCTGAAGAGTTTTTGGTCTGTGAAACAGTTCTGTGATTGTCCCCTGATCACTCTATTCATAGCTTTTCTCTAATAATGATGACTTACTCATTAAATTATTGGCCACTATCAGACATCATAGAAGATGTAGAAGAGTAGAAGAGTTTAATATATGAAATATTTCAGTGTAAGCATGATGAGATTTAATATTTAAGTAGAGGAAGAAATGTCTTTTGCCTTCTCTTTAAACATAGCAAATACAGTGGTACAGATAGAAACATACACATTTTCTAGCCCATAAAAGAAACTTTTGGTTCCTTATAAGAGAAATAATGAATAATAATATTGAAAGATTTAAAATTTGGAACTTGGTTAGAAGAGATTCTATTACAATTTTTTCTCATATAAATAACTTTCATTACATACTGGAAGAAAATAGATCAAAATGTAGACAGCGATTATATCTGCATGGGGAATTATATAAGATCTTTATTTTCTTCTATGTACATTTAATTTCCATATATACTATTCTGAATATACATCACTGCTAAATTTTCTAAGAAGTAATATACACACAACCTTTGAATATGATTCATGTTTTATCTATTATTTTTATTATAAGGAGGGAAGAAACTATCATTATAGAAATACTACTTCTCTTGGGAAACATCCCCTCATTGTTTGAAGTTTTGATCTCTGCTGTTGTATCTGAGCTTTGTAATGACAAAATAAGGTTTATGTCACTGTTACGTAAATAAGGGCTCAGTGGTAAAGAATCTGCCTTCAGTGCAGGAGATGCAGGAGTCATGGGTTTGATCCCTGGGGCGGGAAGATCCCCTGGAGGAGGGCATGGCAACCCACTCCAGTATTCTTGCCTGAAGAATTCCATGGACAAAGGAGCCTGGTGGGCTACAGTCCATTGGGTTGCAAAGAGTTGAACGTGACTGAAGCAGCTGAGAAACAGCTACATTATGTAAATAAATGTAAATAAATTCCAGAATACGGAATTACTACCTCACTAGATCATATTCAATGTTGAAAATATCGTGATATACTTAGAAAGACTCTCTGGCCATTTTATGTACAAGATAAATTCATTTTTCCATAATATATTTTAAAATTAAGGCTAATATGAAGGTATATAAACGATTAGGCAATTTGATTTTTAAATGTTATGGACAGTATATGAAAATACATTAACAGAAATTTATTAAATGTTAGCACTATACAACATTCTGTACTATACAATGTGAAAAATAAAATATAAGCTACAGCCTACATCCTCACCATTTCCTATAATTTAGATCTTCCTCAATTTTTCCTGGGCTATTTCAATGAAATGATCACCCTAATAGAATATTACTATATTTGAAATGTAAATATCATCATATCTTTATAACTCTCCTCATCTCTCCCTCCCTACAGAATAAAATCCAAACTCTTTAGCATGAAAAACAACACCCTCTCTTCATCTGCCTCTTTTGCCAGCCCCTCTCAAAATTAGTTCTGGAGTAAGGCAGGGCTGCTGGAGGTCCTAGTCCATATTTCTTAATTGTTAAAAACCGGAAGGGAAGAAGGTATGTGTTAAGTACCCTCAAAACATCCCATGGCATTTTAAAATCAATTTCTTATAAATAAGGCCTTTTCAAATCATAGTTTTTCTTTTATTTTAAAGATTCATCTTTTTTTCTCTCTCTCTCTTTTGTGGAAAGAGTCAACTCTTATAGCTTTTTAACTCATTCATAGGCTCTGGCATTTCTGTTTTAAACAATATCTTATCCATATACTTGGGCTTCCTAGGTGGCTCAGTGGTAAAGAATCTGCCCACAATGCAGGAATTGCAGGTTCGATCCCTGGGTTGGGAAGATCCCCTGGAGAAGGTAACAGCAAAAAGAGTCCAGTATTCTTGACTGGAAAACCCCATGGACAAAAGGAGACAGGCTACAGTCCATGGGGTCGCAAAAGAGTCAGACGTGGCTTAGCAACTAAACAACAATCCATATACTGATGATTTTAAAAAATGTTAACTCTTGTCCCTTTATTTCTAATAAAACGCTGCACACTAAACCACTGCAGCTTTCAGAGACCTAACTAAGTTCTCATACAAATTCTGCCAATGAGTTGTTTGGTCTTAAGCCTCCACATCACCTTTGATAAATGGGGAAGGTAATACAACTTTAAGAGGTGCTATAATGGCTACATGCCATGGAGACCTAGCTGGATGCACGTACCACGAACAGTTTGTACTTTAACTCATGCTTAAATCTGAAAGACAAATACTAATCATCTCTATCTCTTTTCCTGCCTTTGCAGACTTTAACTAATATAACCCTTTCAAAGACAGTAAGCAGGGTATTCACTGAAAAGAAGCAAAGTTTACAACTGCCAGATAGGAGTAATGGATCAGCTAACTCCCTTTGTTCGTGTGCGTGTGTTATTTTCTGACCCTGCTGCCTTTGCCTGCCTCTTGGTGGACTGACCTGAACTTAAACTGAAGTTTTTCTGTAGACTGTTATATATTCAATTGAGAACATACACTCTCTGTGGGTGCTCAGTTACCTGATAAGCTCAAAGTACACTCTGCTAAATGGGAGAGGCCAGTACATCAACAGGCAAAAGCAAGGATTGATGGCTGATTCAATTTAGCCCTTAATGGTATTTGTGTATGGGTGTAATAAAATGAGAGGCAGACAAGCATATGCTTACAGAAAAGTGATTTCAATGAGTGACCATAAACTCAAAGCTGAGATAAGACAATGTGAGGAAATCAGGCTGGGAGGGACTGTGAGAAGGTGGTGAGATCAGGGTATCACATTAATAGATATCTGCACATTTCAAAACAGTGTAGGAATTTTAGTGAGACTGAGCTTGAAGGTTAAGAAATGATGTGCAGAGAGTGGTTTGTTTGAAATTGGAATTATGGGGATCAGCAGCACCTAGAGGAATATGGAAATGAAGATTTTTGAGCCCACAGGGAAGCCACCTAATGGGCACCCCTTTTAAGAACTCTGCTTGAACTGGATTTATTCCTCACTGGGCAAGTTACCTGGTACAAATAATCACACAATTCTAAATGAGTTCCCTACTTTAATTTAAGCAAATGTTACCAACTTAGTTACTTCACTTTTATTCTCACACCAGGTCCTTAAATCTGTTCTAGCTATGCCTGTTTTCTAGCTTTTACTAAATATTCTTAGCCAATTTAAATAGAAACATTTTCCCTCAACTCAAAGCAAATGAGTATACGTTTCCAGAAGAGATTGACTGCTGCTTATTTTTTTATGCCTAAAGTATTTTGAAATATCTCATTCTAATAGGTTTGGGAATCTCTTATCTTCCTGGATATAATATGTCTTTATTCCTATATGGAAAGTTCTTGGCAGGTGGTTAAAGCTAGTGATAAAAATAAAATTGAAAAAAAAAAAAAAAAACCACACAAAACAAAACTAAAGCCAGTGCTTTGGCCTGCTCTGTTTAATACTATCTTTCAGTAAGAATTCCCTCCTGAGCCTGTCTGCTAGTTTTTCTGAAATGCTTAACCCTTCAAAATATGACTTTAACCATATACCCTTTAGCCACAATTTTATTCCTGGAGGAAATGAGTGATATTTAGCCTTGACCCTCTAAGTGGAATCACCACTCGAGCTTCTTCCCCCCTCGCCCTGGCTGTGACTTCCATAGGCACTCATTTGTCTTCTTCCCCCCCCCCCACCTGAAAGGCTGTGACTTCCATAGGCACTCATTTGTCTTCTTCTCTGCCTTAACCTCGAAGGTTTCTTTTCACTAGGTGCTGATTTTTTTAGGTTTTTTAGGTAAAGATAATTCGACAAGGTTCGGTGTCTTGTGTAAAGTTCCAAGACAGAATTGTCAGAAACAGACACAGATGTTTTAAAGTGAACTGCTTAAAGCTTGATTAGTTAGTGGCAGAGCCTGGAATTTGGGTCTCCTACTCCCTGTTCTAAGCAGTTTTGGATGTATTTACTGCCAGAAAAACAAACAGCAAATAATATCTCACTCCACACACACACACAAACACACTGAATAAAAAACATGCATCCACGGGCACAGGGAAGTAACCTTAATGTCAGTGTGCTCCTGAAGGCCAGATGGAGCTATAATGAAAGTGCCCAGTGTATGATCAATAAGTATCCATAGATTGAAGAGAATTGATTTATCATTCCCTATGATATTCCCACAATGAAAACTGCACTTTTAGTCCCTTCTCCTAAAGGCATCTGAATATCTTCAATACTTATAAATACCTGTCAGAAGTTTTGCACTACTTTTAATCAATGTTCACCAATTAATATTATTATTATTGTTATTTTTTATTAATGACTTGTTTTAAATGACTATTCTGTGTGCATGATGTCATCTATAATACAAACCCACCAAAGTAGATTACAATAATCCTGTTTTACCAATGAGGAAACTGACGTTCAGAAAGTTAAGTAATCTGCCAAGGATCACACAAAAACTAAGGATTAATTGCATCCTTCTGCATGTGCATGCTCTTCCCAAAGGAGGAGACAGCTAAGGGAGAGGATATGGTGGACTGTTTTTATACCTAAAGCATTAATTTTTAATAGCTTACCACAGAAATTATTCTCATAAAGATGAGCAAAAAGGAAATAATAAAAATGTATTTTTCTATTCAGTCCGATTTATGGGAAACAATAAAGGGCCAGGGCAATTAAGCAAATATTCTAAACTTAGAATCCACCTAGGATTTCAGGTAAACAAACTCGAACCAGTCAAATGGTTTATATAATATTTGTGTTGCTTTTATGATAGGATTTCAACTTTAACATTATTAGATAGCAAATTTGCACAATCAGTTAAATTTCAATAATTTTCTCAGAATTGCAGACTAGATTAACTGTTACTTTTGACTTCCTAGATAATAATAATAATAACATTATTTTTTTTGGATTACAAGCACTTTATAAAAATATTCAATTTTAAACAAAAAGTTATATAAAATTTTTGATGATAATGGACTCATTTTAAATTTTCAAAATTCTATTTATTTACTCAAATATAAGGAAATGCTGATATTTATTATCTTACCCCCAAATTGGTCAAAATATGTGACAAAAAGAGAATTATATATAATTACTTTGATCCATCTTATATTCATTGTTGTTTAAAAGAAGTGATAAAGATTTTCAGATTCTATCAGTTCAGTTCAGTTCAGTCACTCAGTCGTATCTGACTCTTTGCAACACCATGAATCACAGCATGCCAGGCCTCCCTGTCCATCACCAACGTCCGGAGTTCATTCAGACTCACGTCCATTGAATGAGTGATGCCATCCAGCCATCGCATCTTCTGTTGTCCCCTTCTCTTCCTGCCCCCAATCCCTCCCAGCATCAGAGTCTTTTCCAGTGAGTCAACTCTTCGCATGAGGTGGCCAAAGTATTGGAGTTTCAGCTTTAGCATCATTCTTTCCAAAGACATCCCAGGGCTGATCTCCTTCAGAATGGACTGGTTCGATCTCCTTGCAGTCCAAGAGACTCTGAAGAGTCTTCTCCAACACCACTGTTCAAACGCATCAATTCTTCGGCGCTCAACTTTCTTCACAGTCCAACTTTTACATCCATACATGACCACTGGAAAAACCGTAGCCTTGACTGGATGGACCTTTGTTGGCAAAGTAATGTGCCTGCTTTTCAGTATGCTATCTAGGTTGGTCAAAATTCTATAGACAGTTACAAAAGCCAAGTGACTTTACTATCAATCAAATGGTGTGAATACTAATTTTTATTCCTTGACCAATAAATGCAGATGTTTTCCACCTAAAAAAATGAACATAATTTGTTGAGTGTAAAAATTTTTGCTGAGGAAAAACTATGCCTAATTATTTTATCTGGTATTGATGGTCACTGTATTTTCTAGCATAAAAATACTTATATATTTAAAAGACCCTAAAATTAATTTGATAATGATATATAAATTGTATTACTTTATGCTAAGTTTTGATCAAATATGGGGAAAAAAGTACCAAACAATAAGTATTGCTTCTAGTGCATGTAGGTTTAAAATCTGTCAGGCACATGTCTACTTAAAGTTGAAATGTTTATCTACTTCTGAACTAAGCACTATTTGTTCTTGTTTTTTCATTTTTCTGTCATTAAGTCATGTCTGACTCTTTGCAGCTCCATGGAATGCAATGTGCCAGGCTTCTCTGGCCTTCACTGTTTCCCAGAATCTGCTCAAACTCACGTCAGTTGAGTAGGTGATGCTATCTAACAATCTTGCCCTCTGCCACCCTCTTCTTTTGCCTTTATTCTTTCCCAGCATCAGGGTATTTTCCAAATGAGTCATCTCTTCGCATTAGGAGGACAAAGTATTGGAGCATCAGCTTCAGGATCAGTCCTTCCCATGAATATTCAGGCTTGATTTCCTTCAGGCTTTATTAATAGCAATTTGAAGGTATTTAAAAATACCATTTTCTTACTATATTTGTTAAATGAATCCTACCATGAGCTTCTTAATATGCATATTGTGTGTGTTAGTCACCCAGTCATGCTTGACTTTTTGTGATCCCATGAACTGCAGCCCACCAGGTTCCTCTGTCCATGGGGTTTTCCAGGCAAGAATACTGGGGTGGGTTGCCTTTTCCTTCTCCAGGGGATTATCTGACTCAGGGATCAAACCTGGACTTCCTGTACTACAGGCAGATTCTTTACTGACTGAGCTATGAGGGAAGCCCAATATGAATATTGTTGATAATTAAATTGAAAGATTAAAATAATAATTAAGTTCTCATAATGAAGTATTTCTAATATAGAATATAGTACAAAGATTATATGAGCAAAAGAACAAAACTCTCATTATTTGTGTATCATATATCTGTCTAAACTGAAAAACAAAGGAATATAAAGATACATTTCTAGAAAACAGAGAGTTTATCATATTGAGTTTAATTATATAATAGTTAAAGCAAATGGTTGCAAAATTAAGATATTTTAATGGAATACTATTTAATAAGGGATAAAAGAATCCTGAACCCAGGATTAAGACTTTATTGAAGGAAAATAATAATTTTTTTCCAAAGACAATAAAGATGTTTCAAATAAATGTATACTGTGTTTAGGCTTCCCTGGTAGCTCAGCTGGTAAAGAATCTGTCTACAATGCAGGAGACCCAGGTTCGATTGCTCAGTTGGGAAGACCCCTGGATAGACTACCCATTCCAGTATCCTTGGGCTTCCCTAGTGGCTCAGATGGTAAAGAATCTGCCTGCAATGCAGGAAACCTTTGTTTGGTCCCTGGGTTGGGAAGATCCCCTGAAGGAGTGCATGGTATCCCACTCAAGTATTCTTGCTTGGAGAATCCCCATGGACAGAGGAGCCTAGTGGGCTACAGTCCATGGAGTCACAAACAGTAAGTCTGACAAGACTGAGCAACTAAGTACAGCACAACATACTGTGTTCATGAATTGAAAATTCAGTTTTATAAAGATAACAAGACCAAAACATATCTCAATCATATTTTAACTCTGGTTGTGAGTTTTTGCTTAAGTGAAATTTGACAAGCAAATTCCAAAAATTATATGAAGTACAAAAAGTCAAGAACTATATTTTCAGGAACAGAAAGAACGTGGTGAAGAACATACCTTGTAAAATATAATGACAAATATAATACAGTTTTATTTTTTACAAGAGAATAGAATTAAAATAATGAAATTGTGATACAAATCAGCTTACAGAAAGGAGAAACAGATTAGAGAAATGAAAACAGATCCATATATTTATGAGTGCTTAATTTAAGGAGAAGGTGCAATTGCAAATCAGTGCAAAATTGAATACCATGTGGGAAAAAAACAGAAATTTTACCCTTATTTCAAATCATATTAACAAATATATTCAGGTGGATGAAAGCTCTAAATATATAACATTTTGGAAGATAATATCAGAGAATATTTCATGAACTTAGAGTAGATAAGAATTCCTTTAAAAAATGTAGGAGTGGGAGCAAGCAACTATTGAGGAAGATTGATCTTTTTAAAATTTATATTAAAATTGTAGAATTTTGCTCTTCAAAATATTCCTTAAATATAATGTCAAGATAAACCTTGGAATGGAACGAGGTATTTAGATATTTCAAACACACAACTAAAAAAGATCTTATATCCAAAATTAAGAACAAAAATATAAACAAAAAACAAATAAATAAAAAAACATATGCATAAACTAGATAAATTGGAAAAGGCCTGACAAGCTTTTCATAAAAGAGGAACTCCAAGGGGAAAAGTTGCTCAATATGATTAGTATTGGGAAAACGCAAATCTAAAAATAAATGTAGTCTGACATTTCTATATATCCTACATATTATGAAAAAAATTTCAATAATCTGACAATACCAAGTTATAATGGAGTGAGAGGAAAACTTATACCTGCTGAAGAGACTGTATATTTTCACAACGACTCTTGAAATAATGTCATTACATATCAAGGATACATATACCTAAGAAATTTGCCATTCTACTTCTATGTAATCACCTAATCAATCTCTTAAACATGTGCATCAGGAGATAAATACATTATTCATAGAATCACTGTTTGCAATAGAGAAAAAAACTGAAAATGACTCAAATATCGATCAACAGTGAAATAATAAATTACGATAAATCCAGATAGTGAAATGCCCCTCAGTTCAGTTGCTCAGTTGTGTCTGACTCTTTGTGACCCCATGGACTGCATCATGCCAGGCCTCCCTGTCCATCACCAACTCCAAGAGTTTACTCAAGCTCATGTCCATTGAGTTGGTGATGCCATCCAACCATCTTGTCCTCTGTAATCCCCTGCTCCTGCCTTCAATCTTTCCCAGCATCAGAAGCTTTTCAAATGAGTCAGTTCTTCACATCAGGTGGCCAAAATATTGGCGTTTCAGCTTCAGCATCAGTCCTTCCAATGAACATTCAGTACTGACTTCCTTTAGGATGGATTGGTTGGATCCCTCCTGCTGTCTGAGGGACTCTCAAGAATCTTCTCCAACTCCACAGTTCAAAAGCATTAATTCTTCAGCACTCAGCTTTCTTTATAATCCAACTCTCACATCCATACATGACTACTGGAAAAACCATAGCTTTGACTTGATGGACTTTTAGTAATGTCTTTAGAAAGTAATGTCTCTGCTTTTAAACATGCTGTCTAGGGTGGACATAGCTTTACTTCCAAGGAGCAAGCTTCTTTTAATTTCATGGCTACTGTCACCATCTGAGGTGATTTTGGAGCCCAAGAAAATAAAGTCTGTCACTGTTTCCATGGTTTCCCCATCTATTTGCCCTGAAGTGATGGGACTAGATGCCATGATCTTAGTTTTCTGAATATTGAGTTTTAAGCCAACCTTTTCACTCTCCTCTTTCACTTTCATCAAGAGGTGCCTTAGTTCTTCTTCACTTAGTTATTCTTAACTTAGTTCTTCTACCATAAGGGTGGTTTCATCTGCATATCTGAGGTTATTGTATTTCTCCCAGCAATTTTGATTCCAGCTTCATCCAGCCCTGCATTTCTCATGATGTACTCTGCATAGAAGTTATATAAGCAGGGTGACAATATACAGCCTTGATATACTCCCTTCCTGATTTGGAACCAATCTGTTGTTCCATGTCCAGTTCTAACTGTTGCTTCTTGACTTGCATACATATTTCTCAGGAGGCAGGTAATGTGGTCTGGTATTCCCATCTCTTTAAGAATTTTCCATGGTTTTTTGTGATCCACATAGTTGAAGTCTTTAGTGTAGTCAATAAAACAGAAGTAGATGATTTTCTAGATCTCTCTTGTTTTTTCAATGGTCCAACGATCTTTGGCAATTTGATCTCAGGCTCCTCTGTCTTTTCTAAATCCAATTTGAACATCTGGAAGTTCACGGTTCAGGTACTGTTGAAGTCTGGCTTGGAGAATTTTGAACATTACTTTGCTAGTGTGTGAGATGAGTGCAATTGCATGATAGTTGGAACATTCTTTGGCATTTTCTTTCTTTGAGATTGGAATGAAAACTGACCTTTTCCAGTCCTGTGGCCACTGCTGAGTTTTCCAAATTTGCTGGTTTACTGAATGCAGCACTTTCATAGCATCATCTTTCAGGATTTGAAATAGCTCACCTGGAATTCCATCATTTCCACTAGCTGTGTTCGTAGTTATGCTTCTTAAGGCTCACTTGACTTCACATTCCAGGATGCTGGCTCTAGGTAAGTGATCACAGCATCACAGTTATCTGGGCCATCAAGATCTTTTTTGTATAGTTCTTCTGTGTATTCTTGCCACCTCTTCTTAATATCTTCTGCTTCTGTTAGGTCCATACCATTTCTGTCCTTTATTGTGCCCATCTTTGCATGAAATGTTCCCTTCTTATCTCTAATTTTCTTGAGATCTCTAGTCTTTCCCATTCTATTGTTTTCCTCTATTTCTTTGCACTGATCACTGAGGAAGGCTTTCTTATCTCTCCTTGCTATTCTTGAATTATCTGAATTCAAATGGGTATATCTTTCCTTTTCTCCTTTGCCTTTAGCTTTTCTACTTTTCTCAGCTATTTGTAAGGCCTTCTCCTCATTACACTTACTCCTCCTCCTGCTCCTCCTCCTCCTCCTTATACTTCTATTGTCATTTAAAAATTTTCTCTATTTCTTTGTCTTATTGCCTGTGTTAGTAGCTTAGTTATGTCTTACTCTTTGTGACCTCATGCACTGCAGCCTACCAGGCTTCTCTGTCCATGGAATTTTCCAGGCAAGAATACTATAATGGAATGCCATGCTCTCATCCAGTGTATCTTCCCAACCCAGGAATCAAACCTGGGTCTCCATATTGCAGGAAGATTCTTTTTCATCTGAACCACCAGGGAAGCCCCTCTCTTGTTGCAGAAGAAGCTTTGTGACAGAGGTCATTAAGTTTCCTTTCTAAAGATATGTGATAGCAGTATAGCACAAACTATTTATTTTTTATTCCAGTGAACTTGCTGAATATTGGTTGTATTTCTTGAGTTCAAAAGGCCTTTTAGATAAACATAATTTGGAATGACAGGCAGATCCAAGGGGCATTATCACTTCAGGCAGGGCTTTTTAAGTACTCTGAATGTGCTCTATCACAGCATACATATTTCTAAGAGATAAAGAAAGATGATTATTTAAGGCCTCCAGGAGAAATGAAGCTTCATTGAGCATTTTGAGAAGGGGACAGTGAGTGGAGAGAGAGAAATTTAGGCTTATCACCTTAAGAAGGACAATCACAGTCACACATATGAACATCAGAAATGTGACAGAAAGAAATGAGAGAAACAAAGGGGTCAGACATGCTAGTCCATTTACTGCTTGCTAAGGGGACAAACAGAATGTCTTATTATCCTTAATATCAATAGTAATAAGATCTTTGAATATAATGCATGCTACTTGGTAGCTGCTGTTTTTTCTCCAGGGGCTAAGAAAGAATTCACCTTTCATCAGAAAAGAAAGATAGATGGTACTTAAACTGCTTTGCAAATCAGAGTACCAGATAACTCAGTTCCTTCCTAGAATGCTAAGTGAGTTTTTATTCTCACTCAAAGCAGCCAAGGGAGTATAAATAAGACACAAGTTCGTTATTGTCTTTCATGCCTCCTACAACTTTAGAAATGTGGTGGTGTATTAAATTTAAAAACAGCTTTATTTGTAGAGCATTTGACAAAAATTATCTTCTAAAAGTTCTATACTATTTTTTTTTATCTTTTATTTTGACAAGTTGAAAACAAAGCACATATCTAACAGAGTTTAATGGACACATTCTTTGTTAAAATTAATTTGAAGAATTTTCTATTAAGTTTGAGGCTCGACTGCTAATAAAAATAAGGAACTGGGATACAAGCCAAGTCTCATAAAGATTGCCTATTTGTTATATTTATAGTTATTTATATATTTATAGATTTGAAATTGTATATATATTTTATATTTCATCAGTATAGAGCACCTCATTGAAATGTTAGTGGTTAAATGAATGTTTTATACAGTTAAGCAATATGTTTAAAGGTATGTTCTCGGTAGATTAAGATATTGACAGGTATTAAAATATTTCTTGGAGAAAGAATTCCCCTGGACATCATTGCTACTAATATTTATCATCCTTACATAAATATAATATGCAACTTTCTGCATTATTGCTTTAAAATTTATTTTCAGTATTGAAAGTGAAAGTGTTAGTTACTCAGTTGTGTCTGATTCTTTGCAACCCCATGGACTGTAGCCCATCAGGCTCCTCTGTCCCTGTAATTCTCTAGGCAAGGATACTGGAGTAGATTGCCATGCCTTCCTCCAGGGGATATTCCTGACCTAAAAAGGATTTAACCCCAGTCTCCTATGTTGCAGACAGATTCTTTTTTTTTTTTTTTTTTTTCTATCAGGTTCTTTATTTTTAAAAAGTTGATGATACATGCACTAGTATCAATACATCAGAATGTAGAAATATAAATTCAAAGAAAAATGGAAGAAAAATAGAATTATTTCTTAATTTCTTTCTTGATTTTGCTGCTTTATTTGTTCCTTTAACTTTCTTCCCTTAATTTCACTGTGTATCTCTGGATGTTAAACTGCCCCCCTTTTTTTTAACTTTTTATTAATTTAATTAATTTATTTAATTTACTTTACAATATTGTGTTGGTTTTGCCATACATTGACTTGAATCCGCCATGAGTGTAATGTGTTCCCCATCCTGAACCCTCCATCCCACCTCCCTCCCCATCCCATCCGTCTGGGTCATCCCAGTACACCAGCCCTGAGCAACTGTATCATGCATCAAACCTGGACTGGTGATTCTTTTCACATATGATATTTTACATGTTTCATGTTACATGCCATTCTCCCATATCATCCCACTCTCTTCCTCTCCCACAAAGTCCAAAAGACTGTTCAATACATCTGTGTCTCTTTTGCTGTGCAGACAGATTCTTTACTGTCTGTGCCATCCTGAAATTAATCACCTAGCCTATTGCCTAGCCCACATTTCTTGTTTTTCCAGGCCTTGTTTCCTTACCCAAGTCAATTTACTTATCCTCCAATCAAAAATCCTCTTTTCCAGCTCACTGATTATTTTACTTTCTCCCATTTATTCTTCTGTGCTTGAAATAGTTTGCCTCTCTAGGACCTTCCATTATTCTGAAGAATATCTTCAAGTTAAAATAGTCATAACATTAATAATTGCAATTTATTATTATGCATGACTATAAAATTATTTCATATGATTTATGTAATTTATTCCTCATAAGTGAGAGTTGTTATAATCTTCTTTTTCACTGATGAAACAACTGAAGCTTAAAAAAGTTGCATCAGTTACCCACGGTCAAAATGCTATCTAATTCGTCTATACTCCTAATCAAAATTCTCTAGGGCTAGGTTAGCTTACTTCTGTTTATCCTCCTCTTAGAGACTGCTGTGACTTTTTGTAGATTCTTATTTCAATTTAAGTACATTGTTTTCAGTTATTTTCCATTATAAGCTATTATAAGACATTGAATATGTTTCCCTGTACTATGCACTAAATCCTTGTTGCTTATCTATTTTATGTGTAGTGATTTGTATCTGTTAATCTCATACTCCTAATTTATTCTCTTCCCTTTCCCTTTCCCCATTGGTAGTCATAAGTTTGTTTTCTGTGTCTGTGAGTATGTTTCTGTTTTATAAATAGGTTCCCTTGTACTATTTTTTAGATTCCCCATATAAGTGATAACATGTATTTGTCTTTCTCTGTCTGACTTACCTCACGAAGTGTAACACTCTCCAGTGCATCTATGCTGCTAAAATGGCAATATTCATTCCACTTTTTATGGCTGAGTAAAATTCCTTATTCAATTTTATTATAAATCATGAGCTTGAAAGATTAATTTTGCATGATTCTCTGTGTCCAACACTTGGCATTGATAACAAACACAATCAAGGCTAAAACACTGTTCCTGAACATAATATAATGAATATAAGAACAAAGAATGAATTAATAATTTTAATTTGGTTCTATATTTCTCAGTTCTTTGATTCTTTGTCTTTAGATTTTTTAATATAAATTTTTTTATTTTAATTGGAGGCTAATTACTTTACAATATTGTATTGGTTTTGCCATACATCAACATGAATCTGCCACAGGTGTACATGTGTTCCCCATCCTGAACCCCCCCTCCCACCTCCCTCCCCATATCATCCATCTGGGTCATCCCAGTGCATCAGCCCCAAGCATCCTTTATCCTGCATCGAATCTGTACTGGCGATTCATTTCACATATTATATTGTACATGTTTCAATGCCATTCTCCTATATTATCCTGCCCTCACCCTCTCCCACAGAGTCCAAAAGACTGTTCTATACATCTGTGTCTCTTTTGCTGTCTCGCATACAGGGTCATCGTTACCATCTTTCTAAATTCCATATATATGCATTAGCATACTGTATTGGTGTTTTTCTTTCTTGCTTACTTCACTCTGTATAATAGGTTCCAGTTTCATCTACCTCATTAGAACAGATTCAACTGTATTCTTTTTAATGGATGAGTAATACTCCATTGTATGTATGTACCAGAGCTTTCTTATCCATTCATCTACTGATGGACATCTAGGTTGCTTCCATGTCCTGACTATTATAAACCGTGTTGCAATGAACATTGAAGAGATTGTCTTTTTTCCATTGTATATTCTTGCCTCCTTTGTCAAAGATAAGGTGTCCATAGGTGCGTGGATTTATCTCTGGGCTTTCTATTTTGTTCCATTGACCTATATTTCTGTCTTTGTGCCAGTACCATACTGTCTTGATGACTGTGGCTTTGTAGTAGAGCCTGAAGTCAGGCAGGTTGATTCTTCCAGTTACATTCTTCTTTCTCAAGATTGCTTTGGCTATTTGATGTTTTTTGTATTTCCATACAAATTGTGAAATTATTTGATCTAGCTCTGTGAAAAATACCGTTGGTATCTTGATAGGGATTGCATTGAATCTGTAGATTGCTTTGGGTAGTATACTCGTGTTCATTATATTGATTCTTCCAATCCATGAACATGGTATATTTCTCCATCTGCTAGTGTCCTCTTTGATTTCTTTCACCAGTGTTTTATAGTTTTCTATATATAGATCTTTTGTTTCTTTAGGTAGATATATTCCTAAGTATTTTATTCTTTTCGTTGCAATGGTGAATGGAATTGTTTCCTTAATTTCACTTTCTATTTTCTCATTATTAGTGTATAGGAATGCAAGGGATTTCTGTGTGTTGATTTTATATCCTGCAACTTTACTATATTCATTGATTAGCTCTAGTAATTTTCTAGTGGAGTCTTTAGGGTTTTCTATGTAAAGGATCATGTCATCTGCAAACAGTGAGAGTTTTACTTCTTATTTTCCAATTTGGATTCCTTTTATTTCTTTTTCTGCTCTGATTGCTGTGGCCCAAACTTCCAAAACTATGTAGAATAGTAGTGGTGAAAGTGGGCACCGTTGTCTTGTTCCTGACTTTAGGGGAAATGCTTTCAATTTTTCACCATTGAGGATAATGTTTGCTGAGTGTTTGTCATATATAGCTTTTATTATGTTGAAGTATGTTCCTTCTATTCCTGTTTTCTGGAGAGTTTTTATCATAAATGGATGTCAAATTTTGTCAAAGGCTTTCTCTGCATCTATTGAGATAATCATATGGCTTTTAGTTTTCAATTTGTTAATGTGGTGTATTACATTGATTGATTTGTGGATATTGAAAATCCTTGCATCCCTAAGATAAAGCCCACTTGGTCATGGTGTATGATCTTTTTAATGTGTTGTTGGATTCTGATTGCTAGAATTTTGTTAAGGATTTTTGCATCTATGTTCATCAGTGATATTGGCCTCTTGTTTTCTTTTTTTGTGGCATCTTTGTCAGGTTTTGGTATTAGGGCAATGGTGACCTCATAGGATGAGTTTGGCAGTTTACCTTCCTCTGAAATTTTCTGGAAGAGTTTCAGTAGGATAGGTGTTAGCTCTTCTCTAAATTTTTGGTAGAATTCAGCTGTGAAGCCGTCTGGACCTGGGCTTTTGTTTGCTAGAAGATTTCTGATTATGGTTTCAATTTCCGTGCTTGTGATGGGTCTGTTAAGATTTCCTATTTCTTCCTGGTTCAGTTTTGGAAACTTTTACTTTTCTAAGGATTTGTCCATTTCTTCCACGTTGTCCATTTTATTGGCGTATATTTGCTGATAGTAGTCTCTTATGATCCTTTGTATTTCTGTGTTGTCTGTTGTGATCTCTCCATTCTCATTTCTAATTTTATTGATTTGATTTCTCCCTTTGTTTCTTGATGAGTATGGCTAATGATTTGTCAATTTTATTTATGCTTTCAAAGAACCAGTTTTTGGCTTTGTTGATTTTTGCTATGGTCTCTTATGCTTCTTTTGCATTTTTTCCTGTCCTAATTTTTAAGATTTCTTTCCTTCTACTAAGCATAGGGTTCTCCAATTCTTCCTTTTCTAGTTGCTTTAGGTGTAGAGTTAGGTTATTTATTTGACTTTTATCTTGTTTCTTGAGGTATGCCTCTATTGCTGTGAACCTTCCCCTTAGCACTGCTTTTACAGTGTCCCACAGGTTTTGGGTTGTTGTGTTTTCATTTTCATTCATTTCTGTGCATATTGTGATTTTTTTTTTTCCTTCTGTGGTTTGTTGGTTATTTAGCAGCGTGTTGTTCAGCCTCCAACTGTAAAAATTCCGTATGTTGGAATTTTTAATATTTTTTCTCCTGTAATTGAGATCTAATCTTACTGCATTGTGGTCAGAGAAGATGCTTGAAATGCTTTCAATTTTTTTTAATTTACCAAGGCTAGATTTATGGCCCAGGATGTGATCTATCCTGGAGAAGGTTCTGTGTGCACTTGAGAAAATGATGAAATACATTGTTTTGGGGTGAAATGTCCTATAGATATCAATTAGGTCTAACTGGTCTTTTGTATAATTTAAAGTTTGTGTTTCCTTGTTAATTTTCTGTTTAGTTGATCTATCCATAGGTGTGAATGGGGTATTAAAGTCTCCCACTATTATTGTGTTTCTGTTAATTTCCCCTTTCATACTTGCTAACATTTGTGTTATATATTGTGGTGCTCCTGTGTTGGTGCATAGATATTTATAATTGTTATATCTTCTTTTTGGATTGATCCTTTGATCATTATGTAGTGTCCTTCATTGTCTCTTTTCACAGCCTTTGTTTTAAAGTCTATTTTATCTGATATGAGTATTGCCACTCCTGCTTTCTTTTGGTCTCTATTTGCATGGAATATCTTTTTCTAGTCCTTCACTTTCAGTCTGTATGTGTTTCTTGTTTTAAGGTGGGTCTCTTGTAGACAACATATATAGGGGTCTTGTTTTTGTATCTATTCAGCCAGTCTTTGTCTTTTGGTTGGGGCATTCAACCCATTTACCTTTAAGGTAATTATTGATAAGTATGATCCCATTGCCATTTACTTTATTGTTTTGGGTTCGAGTTTATACACCCTTTCTGTGTTTCCTGTCTAGGGAAGATCGTTTAGCATTTGTTGGAGAGCTGGTTTGGTGGTGCTGAATTCTCTCAGCTTTTGCTTGTCTGTAAAGCTTTTGATTTCTCCTTCATACTTGAATGAGATCCTTGCTGGGTACAGTAATCTGGGCTGTAGGTTATTTTCTTTCATCATGTTATGTATGCCCTGCCATTCCCTCCTGGCCTGAAGAGTTTCTATTGAAAGATCAGCTGTTATCCTTATGGGAATCCCCTTGTGTATTATTTGTTGCTTTTCCCTTGCTGCTTTTAATATTTGTTCTTTGTGTTTGATCTTTGTAAATTTGATTAATATATGTCTTGGGGTGTTTTGCCTTTGGTTTATCCTGTTTGGGACTCTGGGTTTCTTGGACTTGGGTGATTATTTCCTTCCCCATTTTAGGAAAGTTTTCAACTATTATCTCCTCAAGTATTTTCTCATGGTCTTTCTTTTTGTTTTCTTCTGGGACTCCTATGATTCGAATGTTGGGGTATTTAACATTGTCCCAGAGGTCTCTGAGATTGTCCTCATTTCTTTTAATTCGTTTTTCTTTTTTCCTCTCTGCTTCATTTATTTCTACCATTCTATCTTCTATTTCACTTATCCTATCTTCTGCTTTTGTTATTCTACTGTTGGTTCCCTCCAGAGTGTTTTTATATCATTTATTGCATTATTCATTATATATTGACTCTTTTTTATTTCATCTAGGTCCTTGTTAAATCTTTCTTGCATCTTCTCAATCCTTGTCTCCAGGCTATTTATCTGTGATTCCATTTTATTTTCTAGATTTTGGATTATTTTCACTATCATTATTCAGAATTCTTTATCAGGTAGATTCCCTATCTCTTCCTCTTTTGTTTGGTTTGGTGGGCATTTATCCTGTTCCTTTACCTGCTGGGTATTCCTCTGTCTCTTCATCTTGTTTATATTGCTGTGTTTGGGGTGGCCTTTCTGTATTCTGGCAGTTTGTGGAGTTCTCTTTATTGTGGAGTTTCCTCACTGTGGGTGGGGTTGTATGGGTGGCTTGTCAAGGTTTTCTGGTTAGGGAAGCTTGTGTCGGTGTTCTGGTGGGAGGAGTTGAATTTCTTCTTTCTGGAGTGCATTGAAGTGTCCAGTAATGAGTTATGAGATGTCAATGGGTTTGGAGTAACTTTGGGCAGCCTGTATATTGAAGCTCAGGGCTATGTTCCTGTGTTGCTAGAGAAATTGCATGGTATGAATTGCTCTGGAACTTGTTGGCCCTTGGGTGGTGCTTTGTTTCAGTGTAGGTATGGAGGCGTTTGATCAGCTCTTGTTGATTAATGTTCCCTGGAGCCAGGAGTTCTCTGGTGTTTTCAGGATTTGGACTTAAGCCTCCTGCTTCTGGCTTTCAGTCTTATTTTTACAGTAGCCTCAAGACTTTTCCATCTGTACAGCACCGTTGATAAAACATCTAGGTTAAAGATGAAAAGTTTCTCCACAGTGAGGGACACCCAGAGAGGTTCACAGAGTTACATGGAGAAGAGAAGAGGGAGAAGGGAGATAGAAGTGACCCGGATAAGATGAGGTGGAATCAAAAGAGGAGAGAGCAAGCTAGCCAGTAATCACTTCCTTATGTGCGCTTCACAGTCTAGATTGCTAAGAGATGTTCAAGGTGTTATACAGAGAAGAGAAGAGGGAGGAAGGGAGACAGAAGTGGCCAGGAGGATAAAGGGGGGAATCAAAAGGAGAGAGACAGATCCAGCCAGTAATCAGTTCCCTAAGTGTTCTCCACCATCCGGAACACAAAAAGAGAGTCACAGAGTTGGGTAGAGAAAAGGGGGAGGGAAGAGATATAGGCGACCTGGTAGAGAAAAAGGAGACTCCAAAGGAAGAGAAAGCAGTCAAGTCAGTAATCTCGCTCCCATGGTAAAAATTGGTACTGAAGATTGAGTTCTTAAAGGTACAAAATTGATAACAAATACCAAAAATCAAAGAGTAAAAATCCAGAGTAGAGGTTGGATTTTCAAAAAATGCAATATTAAAGAAAAAATGTCACAAAATTATATATATATATATATATATATATATATATATATATATATATATGAAGTTGGCTTTAAAAAAATAGGGCCTCTCTTTTTTCTTGCAAAGTAATAGTAGGTTATAAAAATGGAAATTAAAGGAGTAAATGAGGACTTAAAAAAAAGTGTTTTTTTTTTTAAAAATTAAAGAATGATAGTAAAAATAGTAAAAATATATCTAGGACTTTCTCTGGTGTTGTTGTGGACAGTGTGGGGTCAGTTCATTTTTAGATAGTTCCTTGATCCAGCTTATAGTTCTCAAGGTCTATAAGCCCCTTCCTATGTAGTCGGTACTAACCACAGGATTTTAATCTATTGCACCTGTCACTTCCAAGGAGGTTCCCACTGTTTTAGCTTCTTCTCTTCAGTGTCTAATTTCTGCCCTCACACAAGGGGGCAGTGGTGGACACTTTTTTAGGCTCACTTGTTCAGTCATGCTGTGTGGGGGGAGGGAAGCTGCAAAAAACACTGGCGTCCACTCACAGTGTCTCGGCCACACTGGGTTTGCCCCCACTCACAGCACGTGTGCTTTCCCTGTCTGCACTGCTCAGGCTCTAGGTTGCTCTGCCAGAAACTGTCTGAGGCCAGCCCTGGGTTGTATGTACTTCCCAGGTCTAAACCACTCAGGTTCAGGTACTCGGGTAGTCCTCAGAGGCACAGACTCGGTTGGGCCTGAGTTTTGTACCCTTCCCAGGTCTGAGCAGCTCAGGTGACCAGGTGTTTGGCGAGCACAGTCACTGCGACTTATCGCCTCCCCTGTCCCTGCCGCTCGGTTTTCTGGGTGTACAACCAGTGCACCTTCTCAGGAGGATGTTAACCGTCCAAAATGCCAAGAAGTCTTGGTTAGAAATGAAGCCTGTTTGCAGTTTGGTAGATAATGTGTCTCTGGGGGCTGTGATTGCCCCCTTCTGGCTCTGGCTGCCCTTACCTGCCTGTCACTGGAGGGGGATGGGCCAGTCGGCAGCCAGCTAGCTCTGCTCAGTTCTTTGTTCTGTGAGCAGGCCTGGCAGTGTCTTAGGTTAGGGCTTTTCACATGGTAGCTATCCCACAGTCTGGGTTGCTATTCCAAGTCAGTTCCCTCAGATTGCCCTTGGGGCATTCAGGCCTGGTCCTTACTCTAAACAATGCAGCCTGTGCCTCCCTGCCCAGCCCCCACTTGCTAGTGGCGGATGCAGGCATCTGTGCTGCTTCTCTGCTGGGGCAGTTACCACTGGGCACGTAATCTGTGGATTTTAATTATTTATTTATTTTTCCTCCCAGTTATGTTGCCCTCTGCAGTACCAAGGCTCACCACAGACTCGGCAGTGAGAGTGTTTCCTGGTGTTTGGAAACCTCTCTTTTGTAAGACTCCCTTCCTGAGACAGAGCTCCATCCCTACCTCTTTTGTCTCTCTTTTTATCTTTTATATTTTTTCCTACCACCTTTCGAAGACAATGGGCTGCTTTCCTGGTGCCTGATGTCCTGTGCCGGCATTCAGAAGTGGTTTTGTGGAATTTACACAGCGTTCACATGTTATTTTGATGAATTTATGGGAGAGAAAGTGGTCTTCTCGTCCTATTCCTCTGTCATCTTAGGACCACCCCCCGTCTTTAGATTTTATTTGCTATATCACTGCTCTAAATTTAAATACAGTCTTATTTAAAGTGGTAACTGTATCTTCTTTATTCTATATATCAATCCTTGTATCAGTCCAGACTCATAAATAAATGGGAAAAAAAACATATTTTACTTATACCTAGATAAATTTGAGAAGCATGAGGGGTATAGTATAAATGAGAAATCAAAGAGAGGTCCCAAAATAAATGTCAAGAAAATCCATTTCCCTATTCTTATTTTCTATGTGTTTCCCAGGTAAAGAACCCACCTGCCAATCCAGGAGGCATAAGAGATGCAGTTTCCCTCCCTTGGTCAGGATAATCCCCTGGAGGATGAAACTATTTTCTATAGTTTATGATCCTATAAATTATAAATCATAGAACACTGAAAAAAATAAAAATTGATTTTTGATAAAAATGCAAGTAACTGGATAGTATGATTTTTGTAGAAATGTATGAGAAAAACAACAGACATCAGTGTCAAGAGCATAGTTATTTAGCCAGAAGATTCTAGGGTGTTTTGAATTATCTAGTTACTTGCCTGCACAAGTCACTCAATTTTTCCAACTAATTTGTAAGAGGATCTGGCAATTTCTAATATACCACATTTTTAAGAATCCAGTGAAATAATGTACATAAACTTGTTATAAAACCACAAAATATTGTATAAAATGTGCATTTCTATTTTATACATTGTCAAGCAATCCACAACCAATCTCACTTTCTAGCTGAGTTTCAGAAAAGAAGTAGCCTAATAAGAGTGTAACTGTAGGAAGCTGAATGGGAGGTGAGATAAAGGATGAAGTGATGATGGTCAGTGAGGTTGGTAGGAGCAAGATTAGAAGAAACTCAAAGACACTACGTGAACCAAATGAAAATACTATTGGATTCCAATTTCCTGATATTCTGGAAAAGGCAAACCTATGGAGATGGTGAAAGCGTTGATGGTTGTGAGAGGTTAAGGAAGAGGAAGGGATGAACAGGCAGTACAATGAGACAGTTAAACCACACTGTACAATATTGCAGTGATGAGTACATGTGATGGGTACCCATAGAATATACCACACCCAGAGTGAACCCTAGTGCAGACTATGGACTTTGGATGATAATGATGTGTCAATGTAGGTTCATTCATTCTAACAAAGGTACCACTCTGGTGTGGAATATTGATAGTGAGGTGATACGTGTGGGGACAGGGGGTATAGGGGACTCGGTACTTTCCAGTCACTTTTGCTGTGAACCTAAAACAGCTCTAAAATATAAAGGTTATTATTTTTGTGAATGAATCTCAGGCTCATGTTCTCATCTCACAGAAACAAATGTTATAAATAATCTGGTTAAAAAAAAATAGCACACAGAATAAAAGCCTAAATATCTTGGCCCTTTCACCTGTTATAAAGTTTTAACTACCCAGAACCCACATCAGTGTCTGGCACATAGGTCATACTTAATAAATATTTTGGAACAAATGAATAAATGAGTCAATGAATGGACCATACTTCCCTCTTACAGTTGTTGTATCAAATGAGATTAATGCATCACAAGTTCTTTGTGAATCATAAAGAAATAAATATATGAAACACTACTAACTAACAGGAAGTCCATATTTCGGTTTAAAATTTAATGAGTATCCACAAAGCTTTTCAACAATTGAATAAGTTACTTTCAAAGTACTGTGCTCTCTATCCTTTAAAATAGTCAAACATTCAAAATGAATGACCTTTTATCAGATAAGCACTAAAAGTAACTCCTGGTGTGAGTATAAGCCTGAATTCATGAAGTCCCACACAATTTTAAGATTCTACAATTCCTTCATGAATAATAGCTAACAGTTATTGAATACTGATTAAGTGTTAGACCTGGGGCTAATCAATTTGCCCTCCCTCTCAATCCTTCTCAGGTAATCCTTTGAGATAGATAATGCTATTATATCCATAAAATAAAAGCTCAGAAAAGTTAAATAACTTGTCTGCATCACAAACTGAGAAGTAACCAGGGGCGGACTTGAACCCGGACTTATCTGACTCCTGAGCCTTCCCTGGAAAGTCTTCATCACTACATTACACTGTGTCATATGGGCATCGATGTCTCCTTGATCAGTATTTAAATCTTAATACCAAATCTCTTACCTAGTGACTGTCAGTAGCTGTTTGGCGATTCAAGTCTATTAAATCAATCATACCAAAGTGAAGTAGCATTTCTGATTTCATTAATTTCTTTAGTTAAAAAGTGGTTCATGATGCAGGAAAAGAAGCAAAGAATTAATAAATTATATTTTGGAGTTAAAAAATGAATACTTTTTCTAAAAAGGTGTCACCAAAATTTAATATTCCAGCAGCACTGCTGAAGACTAAGAAATCAATTAGAGAATCAGGTTTCATTTGACCAGATATTATTGTAAACTTTGCATTAATATTTATGTAGATGTTTACTACCATAGGCATATGGAAATGTTTCATGTAAAAGAAAACAAAAATATTTCAGGTAAACATCCGATTACCAATCCTACATTTTAAAGAATCATATTTTAAAGGCACTTTGTGTTTTAGGATAGTATGGAAATAATTCTGCTGTTCATTTCATATAGCTCAGGGTAAGTTCAGCTACCATCCTAACTGTAGTTGTCCTCCATAGAAGGAAGTTGATTTAATGTAGGCTGTCTCTCATTGACCCTTGGCAATTATGCCAAGAAAGCATTTTAAAATTAATCTTTGCTCACCCAAATACCCATTTTAGCAAATAAATAAATGAATAAATAAATAAATAAATAATATTTTAGAATTTAGTGAAAATCAGTTTTTTCTTCCTTCTTTTGAGTTGAGTCTGTCATTTGTCTAACCCAGAAGAGGAAATAAAGCAGAGTATTTTCTAGGTTTGCGCCAATTACCTACATTTGTGTATAGTTGCCTAGTGGTATCTTTTTTTTTTTTTTAATTCCTTGTGACCCATGGACTGTAGCCTGCCAGGCTCCTCTGTCCATGAAATTCTCCAGGCAAGAATACCAGAGTGGGTCACCATACCCTTCTCCAAGGGATCGTCCTGACTCAGGGATCGAACCTGCGTCTCTTAAGTCTCCTGCATTAGCAGGCAGGTTCTTTACCACTAGTACCACTTGGGAAACCCCAGTTGGGTCATATGGTAATTCTATTTTTAATTTTTTGAGGAATCTTCATACTGTTTTCCAGCCTAGCAGTATCTTGAGAGAACAGCCTGCCTGATCGATTACACTATTTGATCAGATATCTAAATTATAAGTAAAGATCTCCCTCATTGGTTTTTCTGCATGGGTTTCCTTATCAGGTTGGTGCAAAAGTAATTGTGGTTTCAACCATGAATTTTAAGCTATTATAAATAGGCTCAAACACATCTTTATTAATCAAAATAGGAGCCATTAAAATCAACACATTTGCCAACAAGAAGTAAGTTTGTTTATTCATGTAGCATAAAAAGCTGTGCTTCAAGATTCAGTGAACTCTTGGAAAGCATTTTCTACCTCCTGCTGGTTGTTCAAGTGATTTTCGTTCAGAAAGTTGTTGAAAGATGCTTGAAGAAATAATTGGTGAGAGATTAGGTGAATATAGTGGATGAGGCAAAACTTCATAGCCAAATGTGTTCAACTTTTGAAGTGTTGGTTGTGTGACGTGTGGTTGGTCATTGTGGTGGAGTACAATTGGGCCCTTTCAGTTGACCAATGCCAGCTGCAGTCATTGCAGTTTTCGATGCTTTTCATCAATTGCTGAGCATACTTCTCAGATGTAATGGTTTTGCCCGGATTCAAAAAGCTATTCAGAAAGCCCAATTCAGATCAACTGGGCAGCAGACCATCAAATACTGACTATGAGGTTTTGAGTGCAAGTTTGGCTTTGGGAAGGGCTTTGGAGCTTCTTCTTGGTCCAACAACTGAGCTGTTAGTTGCTGGTTGTTGGACAAAATCCACTTTTCATGGCATGTCACAATCAAATCACGAAATGGTACACTGTTGCTGCATACAATAAGAGAACATGACACTTCAAAATGACAATTTCTTTGAATAGCAGTCAGCTCATGAGGCACTCACTTATAGGCTTTTTCAACTTTCCAATTTGTTTCAAATGCTGAATGACAATTGAATTGTTGACAGTGAGTTTTTTGGCAACTTTTCATGTAGTTGTGAGAGGATCAGCTTCAATGATCCTCTCAGTTGGTCCTTGCCAACTTCTGATGACCAACCACTGCACTCCTTATCTTCAAGGCTTTAGTCTCCTTTACAAAACTTTTTGAACCACCTCTGCACTGTTCACTTGTTAGCAGTTCCTGGGCCAAACATGTTGCTAATATTGTGAGTTGTCTCCAGTATTTTATGAACGATTTTGAATTCAAACTAAAAAATCCCTCAAATTTGCTCTTTTCTAACATAATTTATATCCAGTTCCAGTTCAGTCACTCAGTCGTGTCCAACTCTTTGTGATTACATGGACTACACCACACTAGATTCCCTGTTCATCACCAGCTCCCAGAGCTTACTCAAATCCATGTCCATCGAGTTGGTGATGCCATCCAACCATCTCATCCTCTGTCATCCCCTTCTCCTGCCTTCAATCTTACCAGCATCAGGGTCTTTTCTGATGAGTTGGCTCTTTACATCAGGTGGCCAAAGTAATCACATTAATATCACACTAATTAATCAACAATAACAAATTGGGTTAAGAAGTTTGATTTTTTGTTCTGAAGGATAGAAATCTGATTGATGCATGTATGCAACAAAAGAAACATACAAGACCAGGGATAATCAAAGAGGGCTTCTCAAAGAAAGTGGCACTTAAACTAAGAACTAGCCAAAGGGAAGATGATTACAGAGGAGTGAAGGAACATTCTAGACTCAAAGCTTTGTTGCTGGCACTGGAGTGCTGCATTTTTTTCATTCAAGGAACAAAAAGATTCATTAAGAGCTCTGTATCTGAAAAAAAAAATTTGCCTTATCTGTGAAGAATGAAGCATGAAACAATGCCTAACATATGGTAGAGGCTCAGCAAATATTTAGCAAAACTGAGAGAAGATAAAACAGACGAGCTGGCTTGATCCCTGGTTTGGGAAGATCCCCTGGAGAAGGGAATGGCAACCTACTTCAGTATTCTTGCCTGGAGAACCCCATGGACTGAGGAGAGCCTGGTGGGCTACAGTCCATAGGGTCACAAACAGTCAGACACGACTGAGCAACTTTCAATCACTCACTCACTCAACAAATATTTAAGTGAATGAAAGAATGAAAACCAGTCAGACATGACTGAGCAACTTTCAATCACTCACTCACTCAACAAATATTTAAGTGAATGAAAGAATGAAAACCAGTCAGACATGACTGAGCAACTTTCAATCACTCACTCACTCAACAAATATTTAAGTGAATGAAAGAATGAAAACCAGTTGTTAGTACAGGATTATGAAGCTCAGTTGGTAGCTGAACTTTCTATGAATCTAGAGGTACCAAGAATGCCCTAAAAACTGGAAAGATGAATCTTATTTAAAGATGCCAAAGGTAATGATGTGCTTTTAAATGGCCATCCTCCAACCACCTGAAAAGGACTATGAAATTTTAAAGAATGATTCATACTATTTTAGTCAATTTTGATATTATGTGAGTATTTTTACTTTTAAAATGCATGAAGAACCACAATGTTGCCTCTCAAAGTAAAGCAAATATGATTTATATAATTAGATTTATTGATATATTCCCAAATCAAATTATTCTCATTGAAAGCAAATATACCTTATTTTTTTCCTCCATATCAGGTTAGATTTAAAATTTGTAGCTAATCTACATCCATATAAATATCTACCACTCTTATTTTTACCTTTTTTTTTCTGTTCATACTGGCTGGCCTTCTTTCCATACCTATGCCCAAAGTCACTCTAGTATCAGTTGTAACTGTTATTCCCTCTGACAGGAATATTATTCCATATTCTGAAAAGTATGGCCGCCTCCTTCTTATTATTTAGAAGTTAACTATCTGTGACCCAGTGGACTGTAGCCCACCAGGCACCTCTGCCCAAGAATACTGCCCAAGAATCCCTCTCTCCAGGCAAGAATACTGGAGTGGGTTGCCATTCCCTTCTCCAAGAAGTTAGCTATGTTACTATGTTAAAAGACTTTCCCAAGAGAATATGACTCAAGTAAGCCAGTATGGCACAGTGCCTGGCTCATATCAGGCACTCCAAAAATAATAGATAATATTATTTTTAATGTCAAATAGCAAATTCCAACTGAATGCCTTCTATTATTCTTAGTACAATGATAGCCACTTTACTCAGTTTTAATTCTTATACATACCACATAAACATTTTTGTTAAGTTGCCCTCCTGCTGCTGCTGCTGCTGCTAAGTCACTTCAGTCATGTCCAACTCTGTGCAACCCCATGGACTAGAGCATGACAGACCTCCCTGCCCCTCACCATCTCTCAGAGTTTGCCCAAGTTCACACCCATTGCATCAGTAATGCCATCCAGCCATCTCATCCTCTGATGCCTTCTCTTCCAGCCCTCAATCTTTCTAGGCATCAGGGGGTTTTCCAGTGAGTCGGCTGTTTGCATCAAGTGACCAAAATACTGGAGTTTCAGCTTCAGCATCAGTCCTTCCAATGAGTATTCAGGTTGATTCTTTTTAAGATCGACTGGTTTGATCTCACTGACCAAAAGACTCTCAGGAGTCTTCTCCAACACCACAGTTTGAATGCATCAATTCTTTGCTGCTCTGCCTTCTTTGTTGTCCAACTCTCACAAACTGTACATGACCACTGGGAAGACCATAGCCTTGACTATGCAGACCTTTGTTGGCAGAGTAATATCTCTGATTTTTTGAAATACTCTCTAGGTTTGTCATAACTTTCCTGCCAAGAAGCAATCATCTTATTTCATGACTGCAGTCACCATCTGCAGTGATTTTAAAGACCAAGAAAAGGAATTCTATCACTGCTTCCACTTTCTCACCTATTTGCCCTGAAGTAACATTAGCAACCCTGATTTTACAAATGGATTATTCAGAGATATTAAATTGCTTGCCCAAATCACTCAGCCTGTAAGTGGCTGAGTCTGTCCAAATTTTTTTTTTTTAAAGAAAAGAAAACTTGTGTGGGAATTTTTTTTTTTTTGGTACTGTATAGTTTTTGTTGTTGTTGTTGTTTAAAAGAAAGAAAATGTACAAATAATGCAATTAACAGACTTACATCAAAGAAATTAAGGTGGTTGTACTAATATGATTTTTGTCTGGACAACAGCTTCATATTTCTCCAAACCTTTCTATTTGTGACATTGCTTAAACCCTAAGCTCAACTGAAATTGTAACTTACGCTTGACTTCCTTATGTGCATTTGTCAATACTGACTTAAAATTTCTGAAATACTGATAGTTATTCCCTACCACCCAAATAAGTCTTGTTAGTAACCAGGTGTTTTTCAGAAAAATTAAAAAGGAATCAGTGAATATCTCAGGGCACTGAGAAAGATTTTGTATTATCTGTCATCCTTAAGGGAGGACACAGTGGCCTGTGCATCTATGGTTGGGTGCAAATTTGAAACTGGGAAGCTGGGAACCTGTCTTTTTCTAAGAAAGATCTTGATAAGCAGAAAATATCAAGGCAACTTCAAAAAGAAAGGAAGGAAGGAAGAAAAGAAAGAAAGAGATAGAAAAGGTAAAAAAGCCCACACATTCTCTGGGGCTTGGGGCTTACTGTAAGAGAGAAAAGAAATCATGAAACGTAGCCTGAGACTGAGAGAAAAGTTTGGAATGATGGATAAATAGGTGAAAAATATCTTAGAAATTTAGTCCACACTATTTAATGGGTAAAGGAGATGAGGCACAGAATTGAAATAAAGGTTATTTAACAAGTGCGAGCAGAAATGGGGTTTTGTACTTACTGTCTAAAATACTTTACCTTACCCTACAACACCATAGATCAACTGATTAAAAAATAAAAGTAAATCAATTAACTCATGTTGATTTGTTCTGTTCAAAAAGTAAGTTGAGCTAAACTGTGGAGAAGTTACTTTCTAAGAGGGAACTAGTAAAAAAAAAAAATAACAATAAAGGGCACTCTTGTAATATTAAAGAGCTTAGCTACAGTCAAGCTTTCTAATTAGGTCAGTATAATTTGAAATGGACTAAAAACCAGCCCAGGTTTCTAGGGCATATCAAAAATACATAATTTGGCCTGGATGCTATTTGTGTGAACTTAGTGGTTTCAGAAGAGCAATAATTTTTCTCAATTTCCTAAGAGATTTAGATATTTATACAGACAGCAGACTGAAAATAAAAAGCAAAAACTCACACAAACTCCAGGAATAGTAAAGATTCCATGTCTTCATAAATACCTGTCCTTTTTCCTTTTAGTTTGGATTAAGATATATTGACAGATTTTGTGTCCAAGTTAACATGAAATGACAGAGTATTCAGTTCAGAACACTGTGAAAAGCTTCAGGGTAAATGATTCAATGGCATCTCAACTATGTTTTTTATTTAAAAAATTCTCAGTTTGGTGCTATATACAACTCCACCGCTTCTTTCAGCTTTAGAAACATATCAGTGGAAAAGTTAGAACTCAGTGTTGTCACTCTGAAAGCATTTACCTAGCTCTACCGTGTTTGGTTTTAATTTTTCCGTCTTTGTAAGCTCAATTTCTCATTAGTGCTAAGCAAAATGCTCCCAGGGAGAAATGAAAAAATGCATTTAGTTGAGATGGGTTTTTACCAAACTATTCAAGAGCTGATAAAGAAGAAATAAATTTAATGTAGGATATAAAAACATATTATAAATAGACAGGTTTATATCTAGCTAATAAAATAGCATTTTCCAAAGTATGATTGAAAGAAAGAATACCCTATTAAGATTTGAGGTTTTTATGGTCAACAAGGAAAAACTCACATATTCATGCTAATAGACACACCATTGTACTATGTAATGTACCTAAATCTATGAAATAATAAAAAACAGTGGAAAAAAAATAGATTCTTCACAAGATGAAAAGTGAATCATTATGAACAGAAAGCAGGATAGGTGTAGACATGAGGAAGCAGCTAGGAGTCTGAGGTGTGATTGGAAAGGCAGAGAGAGATTGAGATTATGAAAGACATCATACATCATGCTAACAAGTTTGGGATTTTACCCTGAATGCAGGGTGGAGACTTGGATAGGCATTAAGTCAATGATAATAGCATCATATACCACACTGAAGAAACCCCTGTGTTGAAATAGGGAGTGACCTAGTAATACAAGCAGATAGCAGAACTGCAAAAGTGCAGATGAATGTTGATGAGAGCTTCAAATATGGTTGTGGCAGTAAAAGAAAGTGGTAATTATATGTTAAATCTGAAACTCAGAGGTGAGAACAAAGCTGCTGCTAGCACCCAATCTCCTATAGAGACACCTAAAACTTTAGGAACCAGGTAGTTCATCCAGGACAGAGGTAGCTGCTCCAGTTCTGCTTGCTGAAATATCATCCTAGCATTGTGTTACCTGCCCCATCCACATTCCTCTCCACTCATTTCTTTGTGTATGAAAGAGTAAGAGAGAAAAGGAAGACATCTTTTGCAGGCTTTGGCTTAAAGGGGATTGTGAGATCTTTTTTTTTTCTTCTTTTTTCCCACCTTAAAATTCAAGTAAGGGCAAAAATTTCAAGGACAGAAATTATAAAACCAGTGGCTCAGTGGTGAAGTATCTGCCAGCAATGTAGGAGACAGGGTTTCCATCCCTAGGTCAGGAAGATCGCCTGGAGGAGGAAATGGCAACCCACTCCAGTATTCTTACCTGGAAAATTCCATGGACCTAGGAGCCTGGATGCCTACAGTCCATGGAGTCACAAACAGTCAGACACAACTTAGTGGCTAAACAACAACCACAAATTCCTTATGGAACCCTTGCTTAGGCAACAGAATCACTGGTTGTCTTCTGGCCTTGTTTGAACAGGGGGAGGAGATAAATAAAAAGAGATGATTCCGTAACAAGAGGTATGGCAGGAAAGAAACCTGTACTCCTTCCACTTAGAAAAGCAAGACTTTGTGTTGGATTGGATGGAGTTTGGAGAAAGGAAGCAACCATGAGTCTTCTGGGCTCCATGAACAAAGTCCCAGAAGGAGGAGCTGACAAAGAGGGGAAGCCGCAGTGCCTGAAGAAGGGGTACCATCAGAGAACGCTCAGGAAGAAGGCCCCACAGACTCACTGACCAGTTTGCAAGCACCGGTCTTTGGAGGTCTTCACCCAGAGCTGCGACTGCATCCTACTAAGAACCACAATGGAAGTCGGAGGAGTGAGAGACACGGCTCCCCTTCCAGCTCTCTCCTCCCTGCAGTGACACACAAAGGGGAATGAGAACTGGGGAGAAGAAAGAGAAAAGATGTGAACAAAGACCACTCTCCATTCTCCATGTGGCTGCAGAGTCCTGGGTTCAAGTCATTTGCTAGGAGCTGAGCTAGGGGAGGCTCAGAGATAAATGTGCCCTTTGTACAACTACAAATTATCTAAAAGCTGTGGGCACTTCTGGATGTTCAAAGAAAGTAGAAAAATGGATTAGACATGGTTAAAGGCAATGATTAGGAAAGGTCAAACCACCTCATGCTTTTTACCCACTGTGTTAGACTTTCCAGTAAGCCAAAGTCAGAGGAATAGATATAAGAAATGTTTAAAACAGGCAATAGATCTGGCTTGACCAATTTGTTATGATGGAAAAAAAAAAAAAAAAAACTAAATGATGATTTATGAGCTAATAGTCTGTATTTTACCCTGAACTTTAAAAAGGAAATACCCTTGGCTTTCCATCTTTGTGTAGTTATGGCATCTATAAAATAAAAGATTTTATGATGGTTCCTAATTTTATTTCTATCACAGATTTCCCTGAGAAGTTGAGGAAAGTTACATAGTGTCTCCACACACACACAAAAATGTACATAAATATTCAGAATTTTCCTTACAAATTCATCTAAAATAAGAAACATTGGTGTAAGAAGCCAATTTGAGGAAAACGATTGAGTATAGCTCAGCCTATGTTGTTTGTGTCTGTGACAAATGCTTGTAGTGATATCCTTCAGAAAGAGGATGATATAAGTGTGTGTTTGGGATTTTTGCTTTATTATGTTTTGTTTTGTTAATGGTGACACCTTCCAATATCTATTAATATCTCTGGCAAAGAGGCTTCCCCTCTTCCACCTCACACTTTCTTCAGAGCCTGGAGGTTCTGACATGATTCAATGGCTCAGCATAAAAGCTCCTGCAGTTTCTTCAGTTTCCTTATATGATGCTCAGAGCCAGGGATGAGGTCCATTAATTAAAGTAACTTCTGCACTTAAGCTTTCTCTCTCGCTTTCTAACGGCTGTCAAACACGTCTTTCTGGGTCACTTCCCTTCTCCATTCCAGCTAAACTGTGTCTGAAGGGAAGAGCATGGTGACAGCACAGCCCTCCTTGAGTGCACATTGCCCTTAGCTTTTTTAAAATCTTACTGATCAAGTTATAGAGTGTGAATTTCTCTTTTCCACCATCTGTAGGAAACATGTGCCTTCTCTTGTTACCCTTGGATTTCCACTTCTGTCAGCTTCTATCGCAGGTCAAAGCTGCCACTAAGCTTGTGATCTTATGCAAAGCTTTCTTCTGATGTATACTTTGGGTCAACTATAATAACTGAAAGTGAAGTATGAATTTTGGAATCCAGCAGACAAGCTCTAAAATCTTGATAGTCATTTAGCCCCTGCTGCCTCATTTTCTCCCTTTTCTTTAATCAAATGAGAGTAAAATTATGCCTGGGATCTTAGTCAGAATTAAAATACATTAAAAATTTTTAACAGGGCCTGGCAAACTGTAGGGCCACAATAAATATTATCAAAACAAGCTATACATCATTTTATTTTTTGAAGGGTGATTTAAAGTGCTCTCAACATCAGTATCTTCATCTGTAAGATAAATCAGTTTAAGTACATCCAGTTTATTTCCATCACCATTTATTGAGTATCAGCTATTGTGGAGTTATGAAGTAACTGAAGTAAGGGAAAGAGGTTACAAATGAAGGAGGAAGATACTGACAAGCAAGCAAACAACCAGTCAAAGAACCTGGCTGAAATCAAGGCACTGCCACTTGCTGAAGAGCCCTGAATAAAGCAATAAATGATGAGGAATGCTAGTTTTCTCATTAGCAAATGAGGTTAACAATATTCAACTAACATAATAGTTAGAAACCTTATATGAAATAAGGTGTGGAAGGTTAGTATGACACCTGACACATAAAAAGTGATCAGTAAATGTTCAGCATCAGCATAACCATTTTAAGACCTATGTAGAGCCCAGCCTCTCTTACTGTTTAAAGTTGTCATCCCAAATCTTATCTAAAATCATAAATGTACCTATTTCTCATACTAATTGTACATTTTTATTATAGGATATTTTGAAATAGTTTTAATAACTGTGTCATTGAAAGTATTAATATAGTAGCAAATTTTTATTATATTTTTATGATAGAAACTTTTATATGTATAAGGGAAGGGATAAATTGGGGTTGACTGATTGTTATAACATTCCATTATATTACTTTCAACACTGTATTTTTTTTTTGATTATTTGAATCCATTTTTTTTTCTTTTTTTTTTTTTTTATTTCTCAAGTTTTAACAAGATAGCTTAAAAATGCTGAAATTCTAGTGCTCAGTGGATGATGTCTTATGAGAAAACTCATAAGACATCATCCACTGAGCAAAACTCATAAGACATCATAGGCTGAGAAAAAATGTGACAAATGTTATTTTTCTTCTGAGGAAGTAAAAAACAAAGGCAGGAATAATCCTAAGTAAAGAGCATTGAGGAGGAGTTCAGGTGAGCAAGCTAGTGACCAAGATAAACAAGTAAGAATGTAAGCACTGAGAGGCACATGGTCTTATGACTAAAGCAATAGTCTCCAAATACAAGTCTGAACAATTCAGGAGAATGCAAGATATTCATTAGAAGATGAGTAAGGTGAAAGGAGAAAATCAAATATTGTTTTATTTATAATTATAGTTGTTGTTTAGCCACTAAGTTGTGTCCAACTCTCATGATCCCATTGACTGCAGCCCACCAGGCTCCTCTGTCCATGGGATTTCCCAGGCGAGAAGACTGGAGTGGCTTGTCATTTCCTTCTCCAAGAGATTTTCTCAAAGAAGACCCAGAGAGAACCGTGTATCCTGCATTGACAGGTGGATTCATTACCACTGAAACACCAGAGAAGCCGCAATACCTAATTATTATATGTTTACAATGCACTTGGGGCTCAGAGGTTGAAGCGTCTGCCTGCAATGTGGGAGACCTAGGTTCGATCCCTGGATCAAGAAGATCCCCTGGAGAAGGCAATGGCAACCCACTCCGGTATTCTTGCCTGGAGAATCCAATGGACAGAGGAACCTGGTGGGCTACCATCCACGGGGTTGCAGAGTCGAACACAACTGAGTGACTTCACTTTCACTTTCACAACACACTTAGTGTTATTAGTATAGCATTCCATGCGTGTATGTGTATGAGATGCATAAGTTATCTACAAATGAAATAAAACACACATATTTAAAATGCATTACAAAGAGTCTGGAGACCTGCAGAACAGAGCACAAAGAGCAGGGCTTTTTGAAATAATGATCATTTGGCAAAGACTTTCAACTGTTCTCGGCTTCTCCTGTGGCTCAGATGGCAAAGAATCTGCCTGAAAGGCGGGAGATTTGGGTTCGATCCCTGGATTGGGAAGATCTCCAGGAGAAGGGAAAGGCTACCCACTACCGTATTCTGGCCTGGAGAATTCTATGGACTCTGTAATCCATGGGGTTGCAAACAATCGGACACAACTGAGAGACTTTCACTTTCAGTTTCAACTGCTTTACTAAGGAATAAATATGTTATTTTGTAGACTAGAGAGAAGCAAGAAAATTTCAGGCAAAAGAATGAGCTGTAATTTGCCAGAGAGGATACAGAGATAACAAAAAAATATGTGAAACTATATTCAACATAATAAACCATGAGAGAAATACAAGTTAAAACTGTAATGAGACATTATTATATACCTAACAAGATGACTTTAAAAATTAGTAGAAATACCCAATGCTGGATAATGCATTCATTCCTGCTACTAAGGAAAAATGATACAGATATTCTGGAAAACAATTGAAAATTTCTTATAAAACTATATATTCAATTATTATATGACCCAGAAATTATAATCTTGGGCATTTATGCCAAAGAAATGAAAATGTAGGTTCATTAACAAACCTTTTTCAGTTCAGTTCAGTCACTCAGAAGTGTCCGACTCTGCGACCCCAAGAACTGCAGTATGCCAGCCTCCCTGTCCATCACCAACTCCCGGAGTCTACTCAGACTCATGTCCATCAAGTCGGTGATGCCATCCATCCATCTCATCCTCTGTCGTCCCCTTCTCCTCCTGCCCCCAATCTCTCCCAGCATCAGGGTCTTTTCCAATGAGTCAACTCTTTGCATGAGGTGGCCAAAGTATTGGAGTTTCAGCTTGAGCATCAGTCCTTCCAATGAACACCCCAAACTGATCTCCTTTAGGATGGATTGGTTGGAACTCCTTGCAGTCCAAGGAACTCTCAAGAGTCTTCTCCAACACCACAGTTCAAAAGCATCAATTCTTTGGCACTCAGCTTTCTTCATAGTCCAACTCTCACATCCATACATGACTACTGGATAAACTGGATAAACCTTAACTAGACAGACCTTTGTTGGCAGGTAATGTCTCTTCTTTTCAATATGCTACCTAGGTTGGGCATAGCTTTCCTTCCAAGGAGTAAGCGTCTTTTAATTTCATTGCTGTAGTCACCATCTGTAGTGATATTGGAGCCCCCCAAAATAAAGTCTGACACTGTTTCCACGGTTTCCCCATCTATTTGCCATGAAGTGATGGGACCAGATGCCATGATCTTAGTTTTCTGAATGTTGAGCTTTAAGCCAATTTTTCCACTCTCCTCTTTCACTTTCATCAAGAGGCTTTTAGTTCCTCTTCACTTTCTGCCATAAGGGTGATGTCATCTGCATATCTGAGGTTATTGATATTTCTCCCAGCAATCTCGATTCCAGCTTGTGCTTCTTCCAGCCTAGCATTTCTCATGATGTACTCTCTGCATAGAAGTTAAATAAGCAGAGTGACAATATACAGCCTTGACGTACTCCTTTTCCTATTTGGAAACAGTCTGTTGTTCCATGTCCAGTTCTAACTGTTGCTTCCTGACCTGCATACAAGTTTCTGAAAAGGCAGGTCAGGTGGTCTGGTATTCCCATCTCTTTCAGAATTTTCCACCATTTATTGTGATCCACACAGTCAAAGGCTTTGGCATAGTCAATGAAACAGAAATAGATGTTTTCCTGGAACTCTCTTGCTTTTTCCATGATCCAGCAGATGTTGGCAAGTTGATCTTTGGTTCCTCTGCCTTTTCTAAAACCAGCTTGAACATCTGGAAGTTCATGCTTCACATATTGCTGAAGTCTGGCTTGGAGAATTTTGAGCATTACTTTTCTAGCATGTGAGATGAGTGCAATTGTGTGGTACTTTGAGCATTCTTTGGCATTGCCTTTCTTTGGAATTGGAATGCAAACTGACCTTTTCCAGTCCTGTGGCCACTGCTGCATTTTACAAGTTTGCTGGCATATTGAGTGCAGTGTTTTCACAGCATCATCTTTAAAGATGTGATATGGCTCAACTGGAATTCCATCACTTCCACTAGCTTTGTTCATAGTGATGCTTTCTAAGGCCCACTTGACTTCACGTTCCAGGATGTCTGGCTCTAGGTGAGTGGTCACACCATCGTGATTATCTGGGTCCTGAAGATCTTTTTTGTACAGTTCTTCTGTGTATTCTTGCCACCTCTTCTTAATATCTTCTGCTTCTGTTCGGTCCATACCATTTTTGTCCTTTCTCAAGTCCATCTTTGCATGAAATGTTCCTTTGGTATCTCTAATTGTCTTGAAGAGATCTCTCGTCTTTCCCATTCTGTTGTTTTCCTCTATTTCTTTGCATTGATCACTGAAGAAGGCTTTCTTATCTCTTCTTGCTATTCTTTGGAACTTTACATTCAGATGCTCGTATCTTTCCTTTTCTCCTTTGCTCTTTGCTTTTCTTCTTTCCGCAGCTATTTGCAAGGCTTCCTCAGACAGCCATTTTGCTTTTTTGCATTTCTTTTCCATGGGGATGGTCTTGATCCCTGTCTCCTGTACAATATCACAAACCTCTGTCCATAGTTCGTCAGGCACTCTGTCTATCACATCTAGTCCCTTAAATCTATTTCTCAATTCCACTGTATAATCATAAGGGATTTGATTTAAGTCATACCTCCGTGGTCTAGTGGTTTTCCCTACTTTCTTCAATTTACGTCTGAATTTGACAATAAGGAGTTCATGATCTGAGCCACAGTCAGTTCCCAGTCTTGTTTTTGCTGACTGTATAGAGCTTCTCCTTCTGTGGCTGCAAAGAATATAATCAATCTGATTTTGATATTGACCATCTCGTGATGTCCATGTGTAGAGTCTTCTCTTGTGTTGTTGGAAGAGGGTGTTTGCTATGACCAGTGCATTCTCTTGGCAAAACTCTACTAGCCTTTGCCCTGCTTCATTCTGTACTCCAAGGCCAAATTTGCCTGTTACTCCAGGTGTTTCTTGACTTCCTACTTTTGCATTCCAGTCCCCTATAATGAAAAGGACATCTTTGTTCGGTGTTAGTTCTAAAAGGTCTTGTAGACCTTCATAGATCCATTCAACTTCAGCTTCTTCAGTGTTACTGGTTGGAGCATAGACTTGGAATACCATGATATTGAATGGTTTTCCTTGGAAACGAACAGAGATCATTCTGTCATTTTTGAGATTGCATCCAAGTACTGCATTTCAGACTCTGTTGTTCACCATGATGGCTACTCCATTTCTTCTGAGGGATTCCTGCCCCCAGTAGTAGATATAATGGTCATCTGAGTTAAATTCACCCATTCCAGTACATTTTTGTTCACTGATTCCTAGAATGTCGACGTTCACTCTTGCCATCTCCTGGTTGACCACTTGCAATTTGCCTTGATTCATGTACCTGATATTCCAGGTTCCTATGCAATATTGCTCTTTACAGCATCAGACCTTGCTTCTATCACTAGTCACATCCACAGCTGGGTGTTGTTTTTGCTTTGGCTCCATCCCTTCAATCTTTCTGGAGTTATTTCTCCACTGATCTTCAGTAGCATATTGGGCACCTACCAACCTGGGGAGTTCCTCTTTCAGTATCCTATCCTTTTGCCTTTTCATACTGTTCATGGGGTTCTCAAGGCAAGAATACTGAAGTGGTTTGTCATTCCCTTCTCCTGTGGACCACATTCTGTCAGACCTCTCCACCATGACCTGTCCGTCTTGGGTGGCCCCACAGTGCATGGCTCAGTTTCATTGAGTTAGACTGGCTGTGGTCCATGTGATCAGATTGGCTAGTTTTCTGTGATTAAGGTTTCAGTGTGTCTGCCCTCTGACGCCCTCTCACAACACCTACCATCTTTCCTCGGTTTCTCTTACCTTGGATGTTGGGTATCTCTTCATGGCTGCTCTAGCAAAGCTCAGCCACTGCTCCTTATCTTGGATTAGGGGTATATCCTCACAGTCGCCCCTCTTACCTTGAACGTGGAGTCAAACAAACCCTGTATGGAAATGCACATAGAAGTTCATTTGTAATATCAAAAATTATAATCAGCCCTGATGTCCTTCAACAAGTGAGTGTTTAAAAAACTGCAATATATATATACCATAGAATATTAGTCAGCAGTAAAATAAACTGTGGAGAAGGCAATGGCACCCCACTCCAGTACTCTTGCCTGGAAAATCCCATGGACGGAGGAGCCTGGAAGGCTGCAGTCCATGGGGTCGCGAAGAGTTGGAGACAACTGAGCGACCTCACTTTCACTTTTCACTTTCATGCATTGGAGAAGGCAATGGCAACCCACTCCAGTGTTCTTGCCTGGAGAATCTCAGGGACAGGGGCGCCTGATGGGCTGCCGTCTATGGGGTCGCACAGAGTTGGACAGGACTGAAGCGACTTAGCAGCAGCAGCAGCAAAATAAACTTAGTACATACAACAACTTGGATGATTCTCCAAGGAATTAAGCTAAATGAGTGAAAAAAATCAGCCCCCCCCCCCCAAAGTTACATATTATAAGATTTCACTTGTGTATAATTTTTGAAATGAAAAAAAGTAACAGGACAAATTTGTGGTTGGCTGCAATTAGACCCAGGGGCTAGGGACGGTGGCGGTGGTGTGGAATGAAGGTGCTGAGGCTGTAAAAGAAAAAATGAAGAGTTTTTATGGTGTTAGAATTGTTCAGTGTCTTGGATGTGTTGATGGATACACAAACACAAAATGAAAACACTGTACAGAAATTAAAGCACGCACAAATGAATAAGTTAAAACAAGGAATGTCTAAATGTGATCAATTGATTATATTAATATCAATACCCTGATTGTAATCTTATGCTATACCTTTGGCTATACTACACTTTATGGCAACATATTACCATAAAGAGTTACTGAAAAAAAAAAAGCATACAAGGGATATCACTGTACAGCTTCTTAAAACTACATATTTCTCATGTAATTATTATTTAAAATAGTAATTAAGAAATTACAATAATTAATTAAATTCAAAGTAGTACTTTACTATAGCAACAAAAAGTATAAGGATAAATCTGACAAAAGGTATCTAAGACCAGTTCAGTTCAGTTCAGTCTCTCAGTCGTGTCTGACTCTTTGTGACCCCATGAATTGCAGTACGCCAGGCCTCCCTGTGCATCACCAACTCCTGGAGTTCACTCAAACTCACGTCCATCAAGTCCGTGATGCCATCCAGCCATCTCATCCTCTGTCGTCCCCTTCTCCTCCTGACCCCAACCCCTCCCAGCATCAGAGTCTTTTCCAATGAGTCAACTCTTTGCATGAAGTGGCCAAAGTACTGGAGTTTCAGCTTTAGCATCATTCCTTCCAAAAAGAAATCCCAGGGCTGATCTCTTTCAGAATGGACTGGTTGGATCTCCTTGCAGCCCAAGTAGACTGACAACTAAAAAATATTACTTAGAGAGATTTTTTTTTAAAGAATTAAATAAAAGGAAATATGTCATGTTCATGGATTCTAAAGCAATATTGTTAACATTAATTTGTCCTCAAATTGAGCTGTATATTCACTGAAATTCCTCAAAATCAAAATCTCGGTAAGTTTTTTTTGAAACTGAGAAGGTAATTAAAATATTTATATGGAAATGCTAAGAATATAGAATACCCAAAACAGTTTTGAAAAAGAAGGGCAAGTAGAAGGGACTATCTCATGTGACCTTAACACAGATCACGCTGCTCCAGTAATCAAGACACTAGTAGATCAATGGACCAGCAGAGAGAGTTAAGAAGTTGTTGACCTACACTTACATGGCCAGTTGATTTTTGACAATGATGAAAAGACTGTGGAGGAAAGATAAGTCTTTTCCAAATGATGGCATGGAACAATTGGACAACCATATACTAGTAAAAGTAAAAGGGCTTCCCTGGTGGCTCAGAATTTAAAAATCTGACTGCAATATGAGAGACTCCAGTTCAATCCCTGAGTTGGGAAGATACTCTGGAAAAGGAATGGCTAGTCACTCCAGTATTCGTGCCTGGAGAATTCCATGGATAGAGGTGATCTGGTGGGCTATAGTCTTTGGGGTCAAAAAGAATCAGACACACCTGAGCCACTCACACTTTCACTGTGCTAAATAAGTATGTAGTTATGTTCATACCCCATAGCTAGTCCCAATCTTTCCATTTATCACTCCTTCCTCTTATCCACTAGTAACTATAAGGCTGTTTTCTACATCTGTAACTCAATTTCTGTTCTGTAGATAAGTTCATTTGTATTTTTTTCTTAAATTACACATATAAACAGAAACATAAGCCAGATGATCTAGTCATCCAGTTCTAAGTATTTGTCCAAGTGAAATAAATATTAATAAAATACATATATACAAATATTCATTGTAGCTTTATTTGTAATAGTCACAAGCTGAAAATAACATAAGCATCCACCAAAAGGTAAAAGATAGGAAAGTTGTGCCATCTATACACAATGGAATACTACTCAGCCATGAAAAGGAATGGATTCTTAGTAATTGAAACAGGGATGACACTCAATTTAATCTTAATCATGCTGAGTGAAATAAAAAACAAAAATGAGTACATGCTGATAAGATTCTATTTACATAAAACTTTGGAAAAGTGGGCTTCCTTGGTGGCTCAGAGGTTAAAGCATCTGCCTGGAATGCAGGAGACCTGGGTTTGATCCCTGGGTTGGAAAGATCCCCTAGAGAAGGAAATGACAACCCATTCCAGTATTCTTGCATGGAGAATCCCATGGACAGAGGAGCCTGGTGGGCTACAGTCCACAGAGTTGCAAAGAGTGGGACACGACTGAGTGCCTTCACTTTCACTTTCACTTTGGAAAAGTGCAAATCTACTCCAGTGATAAAAAGCAGATCAGTAGTTGACCCATGATAGGGGTGGGATGAGAAAGGGCTGAGTGGAGAAAGTACAGGTAACATATATGTTGATTATTTCAATTGTATTAATAGTTTCATGACTGCATCTGTATGTAAGAACTTTTCAGTTATATACTTTTAACATGTGAACTTACTATATTCCTATTGTTGTTGTTTAGCTGCTGTCACTTCAGACACTTTTGTGACCCCATGGACTGTAACCCACCAGGCTCCTCCGTCCATGGGATTTCCCAGGCAAGACTATGGGAGTGAGTCGCCATTTTCCTTCCCAGGGATCTTACAGATCCAGGGATGGAACCCATATCTCCTGCTTGGCAGGCAGATTCTTTACCACTGAGCCAGCCTCAGTTCCCCCTTTATATCTGCCATCAGAGCTGGTCATTTGGCTCTTTGAGGTCGTGTGGGCTTTCCTATCTGGAGGCCTTGCAGCATCATTCCCTGTGCTTTCCCAATCTTCTCCTAGTTAACTCTCTCTCACTCCTCAGGTTTCAGTGTCATACTTCCCTCAGAAAAGACTCATCAAACACCCAAAATAATTAAGGCTTTAGTAGTAGAAATTCTCCCTGGCACCACTTTTTCTCTTTCAAAATTTGTCATATATTTGACTTAAATTTTTGAGTAAATGTTCAATTACTGCCTACACACAGCACAAAAACACAACAGTTTACATATAATATGAGGTTAATACTTTTAAAGAACTAATTAGATATAATTATGGCAGTAATACATATAAGGACAAAGATTGAATAGTTTTAAGATCACACATAGGGATTCCTGGCTGGCAGTAGTGGTAAAGAAGCCAGCTGCTAATGCAGGAGATGTAAGAGATGCGGGTTTGATCCCTGGGTCAGGAAGATCCCCTGGAGGAGGGGATGGTAACCCACTCCAGTATTCTTGCCTGGAGAATCCCATGGACAGAGGAGCCTGGTGGACTATGGTCCATAGAATAGCAAAGAGTCAGACACGACTGAAGTGACTTCAGTTCATTTCAGCTCAGTCACTCAGTTGTGTCCGACTCCTTGCGACCCCATGAACTGCAGCATGCCAGGCCTCCCTGTCCATCACAAACTGCAGGAGTCCACCCAAACCCATGTCCATTGAGTTGATGATGCCATCCAACCATCTCATCCTCTGTTGTCCCCTTCTCCTCCTGCCTTCAATATTTCCCAGCATTAGGGTCTTTTCAAATGAGTCAACACTTCACATCAAGTGGCCAAAATATTTGAGTTTCAGTTTCAACATCAGTCCTTCCAATGAACACCCAGGGCTGATCTCCTTTAGGATTGACTGGGTGGATCTCCTTGCAGTCCAAGGGACTCTCAAGAGTCTTCTCCAACACCACAGTTCAAAAGCATCAAATCCTGCACTCAGGTTTCTTTATAGTCCGAATCTCCCATCCATACATGACTACTGGAAAAACCATAGCTTTTACTAGACGGACCTTTGCTGACAAAGTAATGTCTCTGCTTTTCAATATGCTGTCTAGGTTGGTCATACCTTTCCTTCCAAGGAGTAAGTGTCTTTCAATTTCATAGCTGCAATCACCATCTGCCGTGATTTTGGAGCCCCCAAAAATAAAGTGAGCCACTGTTTCCACTATTTCCCCATCTATTTCCCATGAAGTGATGGGACCAGATGCCATGATCTTAGTTTTCTGAATGTTGAGCTTTAAGCCAACTTTTCCACTTTAGTTCTTCTTCACTTTCTGCCATAAGGGTGGTGTCATCTGCATATCTGAGGTTATTGATATTTCTCCCGGCAATCTTGATTCCAGCTTGTGTTTCCTCCAGCCCAGCGTTTCTCATGATATACTCTGCATAGTAGTTAAATAAGCAGAGTGACAATATACAGCCTTGACGTACTCCTTTTCCTATTTTGAACCAGTCTGTTGTTCCTTGTCCAGTTCTAACTGTTGCTTCCTGACCTGCATACAGGTTTCTGAAAAGGCAGGTTAGGTGATCTGGTATTCCCACCTCCCTCAGAATTTTCCACAGTTTATTGTGATCCACACAGTCAAAGGCTTTGGCATAGTCAATAAAGCAGAAATTGATGTTTTTCTGGAACTCTCTTGCTTTTTCGGTGATCCAGCAGATGTTGGCAGTTTGATCTCTGGTTCCTCTGCCTTTTCTAAAACCAGCTAGAACATCTGGAAGTTCATGGTTCACGTATTGCTGAAGCCTGGCTTGGAGAATTTTGAAGATTACTTTACTAACATGTGAGATGAGTGCAATTGTGTGGTAGTTTGAGCATTCTTTGGCATTGCCTTTCTTTGGGATTGGAATGAAAACTGACATTTTCCGATCCTATGGCCACTGCTGTTTTCCAAATTTGCTGGCATATTGAGTGCAGCACTGTCAAAGCATCATCTTTTAGGATTTGAAATAGCTCAACTGGAATCCATCACCTCCACTAGCTTTGTTCATAGTGATTCTTCCTAAGGCCCACTTGACTTCACATTCCAGGATGTCTGGCTCTAGCTGAGTGCACGCACATAAGATCACATATGTCCTGGTCAGTGGCAGTGATTTGAATGTAACCCTCTCTGACTTTATAGCACATAGTCTTAATTTGTGATTAATGATTCCCTAATGCTATATCCACTCTGATATGACACAGGGCTTTCCTGGTGCCTCAGCAGTAAACAATCTGTCTGCCAATGCAGGAGATGCGAGAGAGACAAGCGCAATACCTGGGTTGGGAAGATTGCCTGGAGAAGAAAATGGCAACCCACTCCAGTATTCTTGTCCGCAGAATAAGCCTTGTGGGCTACCATCTATGGGATCACAAAGAGTAATACACAACTGAGTGACTAAGCACATATAGGTTATACTCCCAGACAAGCACTTGGAAGGGTCTAGACTAGGCTGTATTAACTGACAAGTAAGTCAAACATGGAAATGGAGAGTCCAGAAAATGATCCTGAAATTTGGAGATCAGAATTGGTATAAGTAATTTAGCAATAAATCCCTGCAAGATAGGGGTAAACACCATGGTGTCCTAGGTAGACTGTTGTACTAGATGAGTTACCAAAACAGAGATCCAATAATTAAGTGCAAGATGAGAAGCAAGACATTTCCAGGTCCAGGCAGAAACTTGGGGAGAGGTTTAGAGACCAGAATAGGGTGCCTTGATTCTAAGTGCTAGAATGCTGGTATGCATTACTAAAATTTCTACAATAGACCTTCACCTTACCACTCAGCATCCCACTGCTAGTTTAAGGAGGTCTCAGTGGAATTGGTCTCCAGATCTGAAGATTCCAAATGTAGGAATCACATAGTAATAGCACAGGGAAGAAGATAAAGAAGCAGGAAATTGTAAAGAAATATTAATTAAATATTCAATTATCTAAGTATTTATGTTTGCAATAGCCAGACATTATAAGGGTAATTGCATTCATTGTCTATTCTACTTTTTTCTCTTTTCTAAAAAAAAAAAATATATATATAGTTTATCTGATAAGGATTTGCAACTTTAACCAGTAGACAGGCTTTTGGTTAAATGACACTGCCAATTGACAGATTAAAAACATCATGATATTCAAAATTCTTCATCCTCCAAATGGATCAGTGGCCTAAAGTACAGGAGTGTTCATAAACTATCTTTGTAATATATTGCCTTCTGTCAGTGAGAAAGGACTTATCTTAAATCAAGAGTTGAAATATTGCCAGTATCTAAGATACATTTATTTCTTAAAGGTGGTGAATTTTTAAGCCAAACTTCTCCCCTGCTAGATTAGAATTTATACCAGTAAGTAAAATCCAGACATATTTAAGATATTAACAATCTCACAAACTGTAGTAATTTAGCTGTATTTAAATAAAGTATGTCATTAGTACAAGACTTGTTTGTTTATAAAGAGCATAATTTTTGCTTTCAAATACATCTTTTTATAACATGCATATTTCTGTTACTAAAATGGAATAAATACATTATATTCTACTTTATAGAAACAGTCCTAAACAATAAACAGAATTTTTCATTGACCATCCTAAATAGATGGTATATCTTTGGAGACCACTGTTTTTTCCAAATGTCTCATTAATATCCCTCCTAGATATAAATTACAGTCAAATCTTCTATTCCTAGGTTTGGCTTGCTTCTAAATTTGTTTCCCTTGTCAACACATTGTAAATCAAATTTGATCCATATTGAAAGAAGTATAATGTTTTTAAACTGGTTTCTTTATGGATGACAATGTCAGTAATATTAATAATCAATATTCAGCAGCCTAGTATCTAACCCAATTGTTAAAATTTCAATACTGTCCTTAGCCATCAGTTCTGGATTGATTGGCAAAATTGAATGCTAGTTTAAAAATAACATATAGGATGTTGACTAAACAGAATTAGCCATTATTCTTATACCTTAAATAGTTTAATGTTTTCATGATGCCATGCAATAAACTATTCTTTTCAGAACCAGGAGAATCCAATTTTGGAATTTTAAGTTCGGTGAGCACTTCGGTTTTCTAGCAAAAGTAGCACAGACTTCTTTCCTAAAAGAAGGCAGTCTAAATTCTAGTGGCATATCAAGTAAATCACAACAGCCATCTCTGCTATGCCTGAGGTTGCTTCAGCAGGCTGATGTACTGGTGAAATAACAGATTATATCCATACAAGGGAGAAAAGGACAAAACTTCTAATTAAGTCTGAAATCTGTATATTTCTGGAATGATGAATACACAGGAGGATACGGTAATCCTGAATGTCAATCTCATTTTCACTAAACTTCTAAAATTTTTAATAATGCTCTAATTTCTCACCTTCATATAAGACTCAAGGTCCACTTATAATAAAGGTCTCAAAAGAGCCCAAATGCAAACTTAGATAGTTTTTCTGTTTGAAAAGTGCAGTGTGAGCAGTCCAGGTTCCAGGATTCAGGTTTCATTGTCACGCCCTTGCTACACAGGTTGCACTGCAGAGAAACCACCATAAATCATCTCAAGGCTGTATACAATTAATTTTATGTTCTGTGCTTGTCCTCCTCTATGTTTTATGCTATTTCTTTTTATATTTGATTTTTGAGGTCATTCTTGGCTTGAGGTGAAATACCTCAAGCTTAATATTAAAATATCACTGGCTGTTATTATAGTATGTTTTAATAACCAAATTCAGGGTCACCTTTTTTTCCACAAGTTTTAAAATGAATGTCATAAATGTGTCCAAAGAAAATCTGTAACTCCCTAAACCCTTTTGACTATAAGAAGGTATTATGTGGGTTTACTATATAATTTTTTGAAGGGTAAAATATTTCTACTCTCCCTGCATGTTTTCACAATGATCTTTATCTTATTTATTATTACCTTGGAAGTGGTTTCAGACTTCATCGGAGTTTCTTACCACTTAGATGATTTTCAGTAAAGTAGGAAAAAAAAAAAACCTCTTTTTAATGATTTTCAGAATAGCTATTCTTCCAGACGGGAGTCTCCGGATCCTAAATGCTTCTAAATCAGATGAGGGAAAGTACGTTTGCCGAGGGGAAAATGTCTTTGGCTCTGCTGAAATCACAGCTACAGTATCTGTAAAAGGTAAGAAAATGTGGTGAATTTTCTATAAGCATAGTTTCATGGCCTTATCCGAAAGAGAATAAATGTAACATGCATGTATGTGTGTTTGCTTGTTATGTGTGTACATGCTTCTGTTGATTAAATATAATTGCACATAAAGGACAAACACAGTCAAAATGTCCCTTTCCATTATTTAAGGTACTGTGAAAAAAGGAACATATTATTGGTAGACATTTAAGTATTTCGCTTTGAACAAAATACATGGGAGAGTAAAGAAAGCTTTCTGAAGTTTCACTTGGTATCTCAAAAATTTAAAGTATGCCAACAGAATAAAATTATTTTCCTCAACCAAGATTAATTTTAGCATCAATCAGTAATCCTGCTTTGTTATCACTTCAACTGGGAATTTGGGGCAAAAAAGAGAAGCAGAAAGATATATGAACATGTGGTGTTGGAATATACATCAGATGAAGCAACACCAGAGCTACTCTTTGATGTCGACATCAGTGGAATTTTTATACACTGTCATTTTTTAGTATTATAAATGTTACTGCTTAAATGTTTCTGTTAGTTTTCTAGTTCTAAAGTGAACTAGATTTCAAATCTAGAACCTTCTTTTGAGACTACTTGTCAAGTTATAAGAAAATCTCCTGTCTTAAACACTCTCTTCATTTGGCAAAGGAATGCTTTTCACAACAAAGTATATCACTCGGTTGTTTCCATTTGTGCATGTAGTATACAGTGAATCATACTTTGGCCACAAAAATATAAAATGTTAATTTTTCTCTTTCTTTAGAAATAGAAATGCAATTAAAATAGCCAACACTCTGATATTTTAGAAAAGAGGCAAACATCCACGGAAGAAAGGAATATAATTTTTAAAATGTCTTCACTTGAAGCATGCATTACTGGAACACAACTCAGCCTTCGAGTTTGAGTCTCATTCTTAGTGTGTGTTAAATAATCTTTTCCATAGTGAGGCAAGGCAGAATTCACAGACTTTTTCATTTAATGATAGCAACAATGCTTTCTGTTAATCATGAGTTAACTGGAATGTTTAGTTACTCAGAACATTCCAGTTGTCACAAAGTTTAAACTGCAGTATGCTGTGATTATCTGTCTTCTCTGATGAAGCCAGAATTTAGAATGCCACACAAAATATCTGAGTTCCAGAATGTTAATATTTACAGTGACATTCCTTTTCTGGTGTCACTCTTTCCTCTCAAAGACTGCTTAGAAGGAACTTATCAATGGTTAACAATGGTGCTTCATCAGACTATGCTATTGCAAACAATAGAGCTGGAATAGGAAAATTAGGCTAATTTTAGGTCATTTGTGCCAGGCTTCTTGAGTCATGTACAATCAGGAATCTAATTAGGAAAAAAGAAAAAAAATCAAAATCCTGTCTGCATCATCCCCCTACTTATTCAAATATATATATATATATATATATATATATATATATATATATATATATCATATTGCATGTATTTGATCATTAGCTTAAATATCCCTTAGATGTACATTTGGTATTTAGCATTTATTGGCTTAAAGTTGCTCTACATCCAGTAAAAATATATCTATCTTTTAAAAACTAAAGTTTAAAAAAAAAAAATTTCTATTCACCGTTTTGCCTTTGTTTAGATCTCAGTCAAAGCAGCTATCGGAGGTGATAGTTTATAATCAGCCAGAGGTGCCTCTTCTATCCTCTACTTCCAAGAAGGTTTTGTAAACTATAAAGCAAATACAAGGTGGTGCAGTAGCAGTAGTAGTATAGTTTCGTCTTTGTTAAGATATTAATTTGAAGGGAGGTTCTTCCTATACCCCTTAAAGAAGTGAACTTGCTTGAATTATTCTTCCTTTGATGTGAGGCAGTTTGGTGTTTTTTTTAGTGTAAAAATCCTTTCTATACTTGATGATCCTTGAAGGTGGACAGGGAAGCCACAGAGTCTTTTTTCTAATACTTCTGTCCTTCCAGGATGCCAAGTGCTGTTTGTAGTTGTATAGTCTTCCCTCTTTTTCATCCAAGCTGACTTGTTAATAGGAATAGTGACTTTTTTTTTTAAGTATATAGCTCAACAGTTTTTTTTCTTAATAGTGACTTTTAAATCATCAGTTCCCTACAAATAAATACCTAGTAAAATACCCTAAATACAATAAAAGATATTTCAATTAATAATAGTATATTAAAAGATACATACCTGGAGCAACTATATTACATAGATTCCTTGTTTAATTTTTCTCTATTATTTAAAATACAGAATGCAGGGGAAAACTATGTGCTATGCTAATTAATGTATTTTTATTTTTATAGAACCTACAAGAATAGAGCTTACTCCTAAAAAAACAGAGTTAACAGTGGGAGAAAGCATTGTCCTTAATTGCAAAGCAATTCACGATCCTAGTTTGGATGTCACTTTCTACTGGACACTAAAAGGAAAGCCTATCGATTTTGAAAAGGAAGGTGGACATTTTGAAAGCATCAGGGCCGTAAGTTAATACAATTTTGTTCTTTGAATAATAATACTTTTAGAAATTTAGAATCAAATGTAAAAATTTTCTTACTGATGAAATGTTTAGGAAAAAGTTCAAATTACTTCATTTCATTATTCTCTGTTATGTCAAACTGAAAGTAATATTTATTTAAAACTTCCCAGAAAGAAATTGGAAATACTTCATTATGCAAATTTGGTTTCTTTCCAACGTGTATTCTTTTGATTAGTACTGTCCATATTTACACCTTACTTCTCAAATGTTATGTAGCTACATCAGCTGACTAGTATTATTTAAAGCATTCTTAGTAATTATGATACAATGAATAAGTGAAATAAGCATGCTTGTTCTTGAAGAAATAGTAATGCTTGGAGATTCTTTAATCTCTCACAAACTACAGAATTTAAACTTGCAACCCAAAGTCAGAAATGCTGTAGCCTTAGATAAACATTCACAGACATGCTCATTTCTCAACTGCCAAATCTTTTCCTGTAATATCTTCTATTATATATCTACTAAATGGAGTAAGAAATCTTTTCAACCAAATCCTATAGTACCATCACAGTGTCTTAACTCAACAGAGAACTGGAAAAAAGATCTTTTCCCCACACTGGCTTGTTTAAGACACAAAAGAGTGACACAAGGGGAGAGAAAGATGATGGGACTAGAGTGGCAGAGAGACTCTGGCTGCAATATCCCTTCAATATCGGCAGAAGAGATGGATCCAAATACAATTTACGCCTACAAATCCAATTTAAAATGCTGCCACATGCTTATTAATACCAGTTTATCCTTCTCTAAACACTGTAGGAAGCACTGGAAAGCCACAGTTCTGGTGAGCCCAAACATAAAAAACTCAGTTTGGATTGAATTTTATTTTAAAGGTAATGAGATACAGTGGGGAAAGTCCTAGACCCAAAGTCAGGAATTTTCTCGATCAAGTTCCAGCTCAATCCTTAATCAGCTATGTAACACAGATCCAGTCACTTGACCTGCCTGGGCATTGATCACATAGAGAACTGAAGTGAGGCAGTTGGGCCAGATAATTTCTAAGACCCACTCTCACTCTAGAATTTGATAAATGTATATTAAGAGAATAGTAAGAATGAACTTTATTGCATTTTTCAATGCAAACAAAATTAAACATTTTCTTCTAACTTATTCTTTTCATCCTGATTTATTTTTAAATAATGAGAGAGACTGCATAAATAAGAAATAATTACCAACTGTATTATTCACATTTCATTAAGTAAATTAATTTTAATTAGCAATGGTTATGTTATATACAAAATTTTATTGATCATGTTAAACTCATTTCCCTCAAATTTGTGATTTTCATTTACCTTGAGTTGATCATTTCTTCAAGACTGTGAACAAATTTTATGCTATGAATGTCACAAAATAAAACCAGAAAAGTATGACATTAAAATGTTACATTTGAAAACAACAAATACTTCAACAAAAATATACTTTCTAAGGATTTTCTATAAACATTTATTTTGAGTGATCAGGCACAAAAATATGTCTAAAATGAATTTTCACTTCATAGAAGCAGGTGCTTTCTTTATTTTAAAATATCAATCAATAAATGGTCTTGGTACAATTATGTGAATTCTTATTTTTCTCTCTCAGATATCCACGTTAGTTTCATGTCCAGTCATTGTAACAATAAATACCTTTAATCCTTTTCATAAGGTTGGCAATTAATAACACGTGCTCCATCTCTCTTTGTACATATATTGTTCTTGCCCTTGAGAAGTACAAAATTGACTCCCTGCTCCATGTAAACTCATATTGCTTTAAGCCATTATAAATTAGTCTCAGTTTGTAGACAGGGATAATAAACTATAGAACAGAAGAATAGAGGAAGTTATTATATTGAGAAGAAAGAAAAATATTTAGCTTTAAGATCATCTAGGATTAATCGCTTTAGTACATTAAGAAAAAAAGATAATAGAATTTTTTTCTTTTTTTTTTTTACTTTCTAAAGTATTTAGAAGCTTCAAAATGGCAAGGTCTAAAAGAAATAGTCTATTCCCCTTTTCTGAATATCCTCAAAGACTGATTGGGTCCTGGCTGGCTTTAAGGACATACCTGAGAGAGAATCCGATTTTGTGACTTTGAAAGTCAGAGGGAAAAAGAAAAGCATTCTTTTTCCATCCTGCCTTTCTCCTTGTGAAATAATACATCTGAGAAATAACATGTTTCAAAAGGAGGGATGAAAGAGTTATAAAGAAGCAAGATTTGGGAAGGCCTCTGAACGTGTGGTGGAGAAGGCAACGACACTCCACTCTAGTACTCTTGCCTGGAAAATCCCATGGATGGAGGAGCCTGGTAGTCTGCAGTCAGACATGACTGAGCGACTTCACTTCCACTTTTCACTTTCAAGCACTGGAGAAGGAAATGGCAACCCATTCCAGTGTTCTTGCCTGAAGAATCCCAGGGACAGAGGATCCTGGTGGGCTGCCGTCTCTGGGGTCACACAGAGTCAGACACGACTGAAGTGACTTAGCAGCAGCAGCTGAACATGTGGAAACCTTCTGTTTGAGAAGTCAGCTGAAGACTCTGGGACAAGAGGGCAGGCCAGGGCTCAGAGAAAAGACTGGTGGGGTGGTCTGTGGCTTGCTTGTGTGTCAGAAGAGAGCCACTAAGGAGATCTTAAGGATCTAGGTTGGCCCAGCAGAGTAGGAAGTCCAACAGGATTTGGGCTTTAGGCAGGAAAAGAGTATGCCTTTGACTGCAGAAGTCTCTACATTAACTGCCCTGGGCTAACCCACCACTGGGTGATTGAATGAGGATGAATCAGAAGAGAAAGGGGGAGATAGGTGTATTTTTAAGCACATTAACACTGCATAGTGTCAGATGAATCAACCAATCTTTGAAAAAACAAAAATATACCAATTGTGTTGATATTTTTCCATTTTCTAATGCCAAAATACAGCTTCATGAAGTTCTCTACTTTTCAACCAGTTACAGTGATGTCTTTTATACACAGCCACTGGTTTGCAGACAAAGGTCTATGTAGAATTTTACGTGTAGCTTTTATAACTTGCATAGGCAAGGAATAATTATGTTTTAAATAAAATAGTGCATTTGAAGTGGATTTCAAGAGAGTGAATAAATAAACATATCATCACATCAGGTTAAAAGAATAATAGCTATTGCTTTGAAATCTATAATGAAAATGCTTCTATTTCTCTTGCCTCTTTACTTTGGCCATGTTTTACAAACCCAGCAATTTGACTGATTTTTGGAGTGAATCCATTACTGAAGCTTTTGTTGAAAGGGTCAAAACTAAATCAATTAGTCTGTAAACATTTGATCCAATTCACCCAAATCACATTTTGTCAATGATACGAGCTAACCGAAGGTGGCAAATTAGTGAGGCTATTCTTAAGGTTCACTTTAGATTCAATTTTACAAGCTAAGTGCTGTGGGGGATCCAAGCTAAAAGACATGGCCCTTCTCCCCTAAAAGAACACAGTTTAAGGGGGCAGGCAGCTAGAAATCTTCTATCAGAGTGCTGTCACTGGGGAGCTCTACCTACTGCTGGCAGGAGGACTTGGTACTCGAACTGGATCTGGACTGTTAAGATTTTGCCAAGAGGTTATGAGGAGAAACTGCATTTTAGACAGAGTGAGCGGGTGAAGCAAAGACAAAGCAGAGAGCTCAGAGCACCTCTCAGGAACAGTGAGGAACCATAGCCCTGATGGTATAGTGAGGATGCAGAGTAGAGGATAAGGTGATCTTTGTTGGATGCGTTTAAAGGCGAACAGCAGAGTCCTCATTGCTAAACACTGACTTTCAAGCCATGGAATCTGGATTGTATTTGGAATACAGCAGGGAGCCCTGTGACTCAGATTCGTTCTTTAGGAAGATAATTCTGACAGCCTTGTGGAGCAGGGGTTGAATAGCTTGCTGACTTTACATTCATTCCAAGCAGGTTAAGCAGAGGTTGGGGCTTGCCAGGTGCAGTGGTAAAAAATCTGCCTGCCAGTGAAGGAGACACAGAAGACACAGGTTTTTTGATTCCTAGGTCGGGAAGATCCCCTGGAGAAGGAAATGACAACCCGCTCCAGTATTCTTGCCTGGGAAATCCCATGGACAGAGGAGGCTGGTGGGCTAAAGTTCACAGGGTCACAAAGAGTCTTACATGACTGAGCGTACACACACACACACACACACACACACACACACACACATATACACAGAGGTTATAATGAGACATTGACCATTATAAGCAACTGCCTCAAATAACCACTCAGTTATCAAATAAAGCATTTGCAACTGTGCTTTGACACAATTGTGTTTTGAAACAGTTGTCCATGTTGGTTAGAGGTCTTAGAGACTCTCTTAATAGGCTCATGGTGTCTCAACAGCACCTAAACATGGTCATTTGACTCCAAACCCATAATCTTAATGGAGAACTGTGCTGGCACATTGTTTTTCAGAGACTTGAAATTCCTAATTATTCATTCAAGATGTAAGCAAGTTTTAATCTTTACAATGCATAAAGATCATTTGCACTGAATATCATGGAAGCCTGTAATTTTGCTCTTTTGGGGACAGAGGAAAAAAGCCAAATATTTGTGATCAGGAAGGCTGGCCAAAGAATTTCCTTTCTCATTGTGAACTCTCTAAATGTGATAAACTGCAACAAAATGGGCAACCAAATCAAAGTGCACTATTTGAATGGTCCTTTGTATTTACTCGGTGCTCTGATTATAACAATATACTCAGGAAAGCAGACTAGGGATGGGATGTTCAATCCCATTTTTAAATGAGGAAACAGAAGCATAAGACTTTTCCAGGCCACATGAATACTAAGTTGCGTTAACAATATTAAATATGCTATGATCTTTAAAATGCATTATGCTGATTCTCAACATTTACCCTTTCCACATTCATTGACCTCCTCATGTTCAGCCTTTGTCTATAAACTGTGGGAAATAAAAATAAAAGAAAGATTTTGTTCTGGTCTTTATTAAATGTTAAAATGACATGGAAAATAAAGTAACTCAAAAAATATGCCATAAGAAAGCAATTACTCTTTCTTAAATTATAGTCAAATATTTTTTGAGACCATAAAGGAGATTAATGTGAATTTTTTTTAATCACTTGAGAGAAAAGTGAAGAAAGGAATTAATTTAGCACCTACTATATGTTAAGCATTCAACTTTATTTATATGTATATCTATATAAACAGTGAGTTAAACCAACCAAGCCTATATATGTATAGGCTTCCCAGGAGGCACAGTGGTAAACAATCCACCTGCCAATTCAGGAGACCCAAGAGATGTTTGGGCTTGATCCCTGGATCAGGAAGATCCCCTGGAATAGGAAATGGCAACCCACTTCAGTATTCTTGCCTGGAAAATTCCATGGACAGAAGAGCCTAGTGTACTGTAGTCCATAGGGTCGCAAAGAGTAGGACATGACTGAGCATGCATGCACACATTAATGCATTTTATGTGTGAAAGTGAAAGTCACTTAGTCATGTCAGCCTCTTTGAGACCCCATGGACTATACAGCTCATGGACTTCTCCAGGCCAGAATACTAGGGCGGGTAGCGTTTTCCTTCTCCAAGGGATCGTCCCAACCCAGGGATTGAACCCAGGTCTCCAGCATTTCAGGCAGATTCTTTAGTGGCTGAGTCATCAGGGAAGTCCAAGAAAACTGCAGTGGTTAGCCTATCCATTCTCCAGCGAATCTTCCCCACCCAGAAATCGAACCAGGGTCTCCTGCATTGCAGGAGGATTCTTTACCAGCATATATGTATTCTTTACCAATACATACCAGTGTATGTATTGTGTACATACACACAATAACTCATCAATTCCTCATAACAATTGTATAAATATTATTTGGGAAGAAGGTGCCTTCTGACCTTGACCTCAGAGGATGATTCGCATTAGGATAGGAAAAGTAGAAAGAGAAAGACAATCTTAGGTGGGAAAAGATATTGTATCTCAAGGTTACAAGGGATTCTGGGAATTACTGAGTTTGTCCTAGGTTGATATATGGATTCTCCATCACTATCATCAGTATTCACTGCAATCCCTTTAGTGATGAAGAACTCACTCCTCTGAAGTAGTCCATTCCATACCAACCAGATCTGAATGTCAGAAAATTGGAAAGTAGGAGTGATTATGATAATCTGTATGGCACACATAGGAGTCATAAGGTAATATGCCTGCTTCATATCCCTGGTGTTTGTGGAGTATTAGGTAGGGAAAGTGGGCCAGAATATAAACTCCTTTTTACCTCAGGATTTTTCATTAGCTGAGAGTCCTAGCCTATGTCAGTCTTCTTACTATGGTTACTTTTGTTCCTAGTTTATCTTCTTAGGAATTAACCCCTATTTCCTGAGGAGTAAAAGTCTCAGAATAGAAAACAGTAAGTACTCGACTGGCACCATTCTCTTTCCTGATGGATAAATATAAAAATGAATGAAATCACTGGATATGTTTCCAAGGTTTACTCACGCACAAAGCTCTTAGGACTGAGAGAGCATCTGCTGCATCTGCTTCTTCAGCATGTTAGCAGGTGTAAGTCTTGAAGGCAGTTCATAACTAATCAGAAAATGTATGAAAGGCAGAGGGTCAACAAAGTCACACATTCTCTGGCTCATTCTGCTCACTAGTAATATTCAAACTTCCAAGTAGTATGGCCTCCTAGATGCTTAGCCCTACCCCTGCCTACCTGGAAAAGGGCTTGTTCTCCCTCATCACTTGGTTTCTTGCCTCCTGGATCTTTGTCTTGTTCTGAATCCTGATAATTTACCAGGCTTCTGTACTGTGGTAGCTCAGCTGGTAAAAAAATCTGCCTGCAATGCAGGAGACCCTGGTTCGGTTCCTGGGTCGGGAAGATCCCCTGGAGAAGGGCCTGACAACCCACTCCAGTATTCTGGCCTAGAGAATCCCCATGGACAGAGGAGCCTGGTGGGCTCCAGTGTATGGGGTTGCAAAGAGTCGGACACGACTGACTAAGAACAGAACACAGCACAGCTGTACTCTGTTGTGATCCTTTGACTGCTACACGTTTACCTTGTAGCAGTTCCTAGCAGTTTCTCCCAGTCATTCACCTAATTTAACAAAAGAAATCACATTGGCATATTAATAGGACAGAACAGAGTAATAACTGACCAAAGCTTGAGGCTAAAAAGAAGAGAGGTTACACTCAAAAGCCCTACAATTTTCAGATCATTCCAGAAAGTATACCACATCCATGCTCCCTTTTTGTCTGTATTAGAGAATATGCCTCCACCCACTCTCTTCTCAAAGTAGTAGTATTCCCCTTGGCAAAAAAAAAAGAAGGCACAGGCTTCATTTTCTTCATTTAAATGTAGTGTACCAAAACATATCTTCTGGGTATGGTATTATGGTGACCAGACAGAGCTTTTTGTTCAGTTAAAGCCTCCATTTTTGATAGCAGCTTTGCATAGTATTATGGATAATGCAAAAGTTACCAGTTTCTCTGCAGTGTGTTTTAGTGCAGAAATATAGGTTTGCCTTTTTCTGTTTGTTTTTTGAAAGAGAGAGAGGGAAAATAAAGCTTCTTGTAGAGAAAGGCAATTTTAGTGTTGGCCATGCTGAGAAAAATCAGATCAATAGTCTCTGATCACGGAGAGGATAAAAGCACCATACTTCCCAGAGACTGTCATCAGAGCCAACTGAAATATATCAGGTTATTGGCTCGGGAAAAGTAGGCAGTGAGAAATAGAAAACACTCCTTTACCTCTTAACAGAATTTGCTTTCGAAGATTGTAGTGAGGTGAAATTCATTCAGTCATGTGGGACTCTTTGCGACCCCATGGACTATATAGTCCATGGAATTCTCCAGGCCAGAACACTGGAGTGGGTAGTGTTTCCCTTCTCCAGGGAACCTTCTCAACCTAGGGATCAAACCCAGGTCTCCCTCATTGCAGGCAGATTCTTTACCAGCTGAGCCACAAGGGAAGGCCGAGAATACTGGAGTGGGTAGCCTATCCCTTCTCCAGCAGATATTTCCGATCCAGGGTTCCTAGATTGTAAACTCCATATATTAAATATGCTTTAGCTCACTAACTCCTAAAATTCAAGTCTTTACAATATGGAGTCTGGGACTCCATATTGTTCCCTTTGGAAGTTTTGTTTCTTTCCAAAATTATTTTTCCATTTCATGCATATATTAGCTCAGTCTAGATTTCTAAAATGCTGCATTCCTCTCGGTTTTGGGGGTTTTTTTTAACTCAATCAAAGAAAAATTTAATCCTGAATGAAGTGCCTCTGTCTTTGGCAATGTGATCATTGGTAGGCCCCAGGAAGTTTTTCAACCATTGTGATTGTAGCCTTCACCCAAAGCCTGATGTATTTCAGTTGTGTTTATTAAGCCAAATTCTTACCAAATTCTAAGTCATTTTCAATAGTGAATTACTTCCTTAGAATTATTAAATGTCTTTCTAATATGTGTAACAAATTTCTAATATAAATTTTCATGCAAAATAACCCTCCAAATATTTTGAGTTTCAGTTCAGAATTTCCATTGCGTTCATTCATTATTACTCTAAATTTCTGTTAGTTATCCTGTAATTGTGCATGGAAGAATAACCAATGGATCTTGACTCTAGAACATCTTCCTTGTCCTAATCTGACAGAAACTTTTTTAAAGATTTATTTATTTATTTACAAATTTATTTATTTTATGAGACACCAAAAATCTTTATTAATTGTATGTGTACTACTCAGTTTAGAATGAATAAATAAATTAGTAAACTATCAAATGTTCAAATCAAGTTACTAAAATGATTGCCTAAATTATCATCAGAACCTAATACTCATCTTTTCTCAATGCTCTAATTTCGCACATAATCAGTGTTTGCTTTTATTTCTTAAAAGGCCACTATTTAAATCCTGATAATTTTCAAAAATACCTCTTTCTCCTTCCTGTTTTCTTGTATTCCTTTCCCATTCATTATTTGCATTGATCCATGTGCTGGTTCAAATAGATTGGCTTAGGAAGGATAACTAATTATGTCAACTGACTTGAGGATACCAGAGGCCATTGTCGTAGATGTTATGGAGTGTTGCTCAGATTCCCCTTTCAAGACTGTGGCACTCTTTCCCTAAGCCAAAGAATGCGACTCCCTCTCTGGGAACGGCCATCCAGTCAAAGAGAGCTTTCTGGCCCTGATTATGCCCCACCTCCAGCCCATAACCAAGGGTAGGGGTGATGAATGCATGTGCATGATGTGTGCTAAGTTGCTTCTTTCTGTGACTGTATAGACTGTAACCTGCCAGACTCCATGGTCCATGGAATTCTCCAGGCAAGAATACCGGAAAAGGTTTCCATGCACTCCTCCAGGGAATCTTCCCAACACAGGAATGGAACCCTCATTTCTTAAGTCTCTTGCTTTGTCAGGCAGATTCTTTACCACTAGTGCCACCTGGGAAGTCTGATGAATGCATCAGTGAAAGTCTCTCAGTTGTGTCTCACTCTTTGCATTCCCATGGACCATACAGCCCATGGAATTCTCCAGAATACAGGAGTAGGCAGCCTTTCCCTTCTTTGGGGAATCTTCCCAACCCAGGAACCCAGGTCTCCTGCATTGCAGGTGGATTCTTTACTAGCTGAGCACACAGGGAAGCCCAAGAATACTGTCTCCTGCCTTGCAGGCGAATTCTTTTCCAACTGAGCTCTCAGGGAAGCCCTGATGAATGCATAGGGATGCTTAAAAAGGCCAAGTCTCTTGCCTCAAAGGAGGACAAATCTGAAGGGTCTCTCAGCTACAGAGCTCTTGTGGAATAAGCTGAGGCCTTTATCATGACTGTTTCACAATTAAACGTCCCCTCTGCACAATTCTGCTTTCTTCATGTTACCCATATGGCATTCCCCAATGGAGTCTCCATCTCAGAGTCTGCTTCTCTGAAACCCTGACAAGGGTTCAACCTAACACACTCAAAGCAAGTATGAGTAATAGTAAAAAGTAATAATGCTAATTTTCGTCCGTTGAAGGCCTATTAAATAACTGACATCATGCTAAATTTTTCAAGTGTTATTTCTCTTACTTCCTACAAATATCCTATGATTTAGAGATTGGTTTTGTTTTCATTTTGTGTTTGACACAAAGAAAGAAATAAATTCAGAAAGATAAATAGCTTTTTCAAATTTAAACAAGTGTTATATAGGAGAGATATTATTCAAACTAATTCTGAACTGTAATATCACACTGTCTCTCAAAATATTTGGTCAAACCTAGAGCATATCTACAACTACTTGGGGAGATAAAATTTTAAATTTCCTTTTTTATCTCTGAATTCAATGTTAAATTATATCATCTTGTGAATAATATAGATGAATATACTTCACCCATTTTATAATTTGTGGGTCAATTATTCTCACTGCTGATAAGATTTTGATATATTCATCTAAAGCCACTCACTCTTATAAAGTTTTTTATTATATTTACAATATACAAGTTCTTTTTCCTAATATTTGCAAATTTTACTATTATGAGCAATTTTCTGGCCCTTTGCCAAAAATTTGCTTCTTTTATATAATGTAAAGGCAATCCTGCCAGCCAGACTCTTCAACATTTAATCATTTCAGAATAAATTTGAAACGGCTTTATTATCTGATTAAGCCCTAAGTTAAAATATATAAATAGACTTTTATACCATTAAGATGTAAAATGCCCTTCCTATCTCATGTGTTTTATTTCATTTGATTCCCATAATATTGTGAGGCTGATGAATTATAAATAGATGAAGAAATTGAGCCCCAGGAAGGAAGAGGGGTTAAGTCCCTCACTACGAAGGTTCTGAGAATCCAGGAACATAGAGGGCACAGCCCCTATTGCTATTTAAGCTTCTTTGAGCTGAAAGCTTCATTGCCATGGAATCTAAATCTGGCTTTAAGAGCAAAGATATGAAGAGCACAAACTAGCTGTAATTCTTCACTGTAGCATTTTGAAAATTAAGGACAGGAAGAGATTGTGTTTTTTCTCCTCAAGAGAAAATTCTACCTCTCCTAAAGAGGTAGGATTCTACCTCTTTAACTGGTCAGCTCTGCCTATTTTTATCTTAGTTAGTTGATCACTATTAAAACATTAAAATCGTATGTTCTGTAAGATCAAAGCACCACATTTGTTGTGAAAAAAATTTTCCATAAACTTTACTGAGAATGAGTTTAAAAACATCTTAAAATATCCTACACTTGCTTCGTCAGATGTTCTGTGGGTGTGTTTTCCCATTAATTAATGCTCACTTCTCTGGCAGCTGTAATTGTTTAATTTTATAGTTTGAACCCCTTTTTATCAACTTCCCATTTTAATCTTTTGAAAATACTCTCAAAATGAGTATAAGATGCAGTATATTCCATTCTTTTACTGCTGAAGATCAGGCAAAGAGTACAGAACATAAATTCCACATTTGAGACAGTTTAAATCATTTGTTATTACTAAGTTAGTTACCGAATGGTTGGTTTCATGTAAATTTTTTGCCACAAAAATCCAGTTTTCAAGTCATAGACTCAATAGGGATTGAGAGTCTTCCCCCTTTCTCACCCCCAGCGCTTCCAGTTCTTCTATTATAACTTTTCCATTCCTCTGCCAGAGCAAGTAACAAAATCTACTGTAAATGTTGCTTGATTCTTTCATTCTAGCCTTTACATTTCTGCAAGTTCAGAGGATGTTTATTTTCTGAAATCACACAGTAACTGTGCACATTCAAAACTAAATAAACATCTGTGAAGTTGATAAAGGAATCAGTGAAGGTAGGAATATATGAATCAAAAACTAGCCATTTAGACTAGACTGACTAGGTTTTAAAAAATTGACTATAACATCTATCTAGAAACCATTTTTTTTACTTTTTTTAACCAAGAACATTTTCTAACTTCTATTATAAAAATAAGAAATGCCAGTGATCAATAGTTTTATTTGTTTTGCTTCATATGAACATCTAAATATCTTTGATATTGTGCTGAAAGTAATTGTTTTCTCTGGAAATAATAATCACAGGAGTTCTTAATAAAACAGAAATACATGTGGATTCTAGTTATCTTGTTGAAGCAATGCTCACATGTTTTATAGATTTTTTTGTTATTTTAAAAAGAATGTCCTATATAGATGTAGTATCCAGGGGATATAATTTAACCTACAGAGTGATGAAATGCATAGTACAATAAGGCCCTCCATACTAGAATTGTTACCTTGTTGGAATAATATATAACAAAAGATTATTCTTTTCAGTTTCTGAAAAGCTTGATAAATAAAAGGCTGTCTTTATACCCTTAATACCACATAAGGTTTAGGATTTTTATAAGAAAACATGGTTCAGTGTTTCATTTTGAAATACTATTGATATGTAAGTATTGTGTTTTCAACTGACTTATTTCTCAAAGTAATTTTCAAAAAGATGGGTTTTTGAGAGGGCATTATTTTCAAGATGTCTTTGAAATTCTACCTTTATTTCACAATTTCTTTCTGCATCTGTTTTGTATTAAGTTCTAAAGAGTGCATAAGTGTTATGATATGTTTAGCTTTCAGTTTTTCAAAATCCTGCAGTTTCTCTCATGGACTAATTTCATCATATTACAATATAAAACTGAATCTTAGGAGTCTAGAATTAATAACTCAATAGGTTACCTCTCAAAGATGTTTCTTCTCTTGAAAAAGGAGAAAGCGGACTTTAAAAAAAAAAAAAACTATTGAGCTGTTATAATATCATTCACTTTCTTTCTTCATCTGGTATGCCTTATAAAAGGTCAACTTAGAGAATTTGGAAAGCATGGCATCATTATCTTTAAGGAATAATTGATGGCTTTCTAGAATATTTATCAGTTTATAACAGATGAATTCTGAATTTATCTCAGATCCACAAAGATGTACTGAACACCTATATGTTAGCTACCTGTCCAGGAACTGAGGACTCTTTAGCAGTTATATGAATACAATTGAGAGGACTGCCTTTGGGGAGCTTAAAGCCTTACGGAGGAACAAACATAAAAACCAACATGTAGCAAGAGCACAGCAAGAAGTATGTTCAAGGAACGCAGTCCAAGTAACACATCATCCAAACGGTGGAAGAAGGGAAGACTTCCTAAACCGAATAGCACATAAGCCTATGCCTAAAGGAGAAAAAGAGTATTTCAGGCAAAACAAGGAGAGGACATAGAAAGGTGGAAGACAGTAAGGTAGAGACTAAGGACAAAGAAAATATGAAAGACAAAAGCCTACCAAATTCCAATACGGTGATTTCATAGTCATAGCAAACCTCATCTAACATATTACGATCAGATTATCTTTTAAGGAAAGCTTTTTATATTGTCTATGCAAGTTACATAGATGGCTAAGATCTTTGGCTTCAATTATAGCATGTCACACATCCTTAGCCAAATTAAAGATACTAGATATTTTCAAATTAAATCCAGGTATAAATTGTTGCTTAACATAGATATATGTGCTTCACATAAATTTACATGTTGCTAGAAGCTCTCCTTGAAGTACATAAAAAAGAAATTAACTATTTTAGTGTTAAGATTCAATATTAAGGGTCATTGAGATAAAATCCTGAGAGACATGAAATAGTTTTTGTCAGAAGATTGCTTCTTATTCTAGAAGCATCTGCAAGAATACAGTGTAGTTTAAAAAGGCAGGGGCCTTTCTTCTGCATTTATTTTTCCTTTATTATATTATGTATTTTTGAAAAAAAAGTAATTGTACTTATTTTGCTAACTGTTGCCAGCATTTGGCATCATGCCTGGTAGATAAAATATTTGCTAAATTATTTATTCTGTTCAGTTCAGTCACTCAGTCATGTCCAACTCTTTGTGACCCCATGGACTGCAGCACGCCAGGCTTTCCTGTCCATGACCAACTCCTGGAGTTAGTTAAACTCATGTCCATCGAGTCGGTGATGCCATCCAACCATCTCATCCTCTGTCATCCCCTCCTCCTCCTGTCTTCAATCTTTCCCAGCGTCAGGGTCTTTTCTAATGGGTCAGTTTTATTTATTACATAAATGAATACTATTTTCTATTCTTACATGTAGTTATTTTCTTATTTAGTTTCTCATCTGCTAAGTTACCACATGAAAAAAGAAATATACCAATATCAGGAAAAATTTTAATACATTTATTCACTTTACACTTAAAGGTTACTTGTAGTGTATATAGTACAATAACAGGACAGGGAATATATGGTTGAGTAAAGCATGATATCTCTCTTCTAAAAGTCTTAATCTATACAGAGTGTGAAACAACTATTGAATGAAATAAGTGCTATAGTATTGAGATGTTATGCTGTTGAGAGGGGAAAAAAAAACTGTGGAGGAGAAATTTGAATTGTTAATCAAGTATGTCATTGTTGTTCTAAAGAATTAATGTTCAGTTGAATTCAACTAAGTTTGCTACTAAAGGATAATCGATTAGCACAAGGTAAGGTAATAACCTTTCAGATAATTTTTAACTAATCCTGCCTTGATTTTAAATCAATGCATTTTTCATTGTACACATTACATGTCTATTAAACCAAAAAAATTAACCATTTTGAAGCAAAATTAGCTAAAATAATTTGGAATGCATTAATGGTGAAGATACAACACTGAACTAAAGAGTTCAAGGATTTCATACCAAGAAGCCTACCCAAAACTATAACATACTACAGTTTACCCTTTTTAATTGCTGAGAACCCCACAAATAAATATAGCATGTTTGCAAAATTTGTTTTAAAATGCTTATTAAGTATAGTGGTATCATTTCCACTATACTTTCCAGAAATAAAAGTATTTCTGAAGCCTGCACAATAATTGCCATGACCCATCACTTGAGGAATAGTAAGGAAACCTGGAAGTGATATGCTTTGCTCACTGTTCCTATCACATCAACAGTGATTCTAAACAGGCTACTGCAATGTCTCCGGTGTTTGAAATAACTAGCTAGTATGAGAGATGCAAGCATTTGAACGAGAATGTTTCCATATGCCTAAAAGGCAGAAGAAATTAAGGATAATTTTTTCTCAGCCAAGTTTATTTGGGGGGTTTGCTCACATTGTTGTTTTCAACTATGCTTAATCTTATATCAAAATTCTGACTGGAATAATCCATTAGCTTGTTTTATTTTTATATTTTTGACATTGAGATATAAATATCTCAGGATAAAATTTCAGTTTAAATATCAATGGATACCCCTTGCACATCTATGTTCCTATGAATAACCATAGGAAAAGAATTAAGGAGAAGTAATTCTGAATATATACAGGTTACCATTAAACACTCAGTTTATATATATTTATAAATTATAAATTATACAATCTATATAAATTAGTTTTTGCTATAAAACAAATCACTCTAAAACTTAGTGGTTTCAAAGCCATTTATTTTGCTGTGTTCAATTGTCAGCCAACTTCAAGGTGCTAATGTGAGGGATCAGCAGACTGTCAGCTGATCAACTACTATGGCAAATGGGCTGTGTGTCTCTCATCATCCATCAAGCTAGCCCAGACTTATTCACATGGGAATCTCAGGGTTCCAAGATGCAAGAGCAGAAGCATCATGATCCCTTAGGTCTAGGCTCAGACTTTGCTCAATATAATATCTGTCACTTTCTATTGGTGAAAACAAGTCATACGGCCATATCACACTCAAAGGATGGGGAAACTTCCTGTGGGGAGGAACTGCAAAGCACTGAGGACATTTTTGCCATCTACCTCCACCTGTTCTCCAGCCACAATTTTTTACATTTCTCTAACTTACGGCCCTCATGCAGAACCCATTCTGATTTGTTTCAGTTAGCTTTTGCTACAAAACAAACTTCACAGAATTTATGATCCAATTCTATGGGTCAATAATTTGAGCTGGACGTGTTTGTTTGTTTGTTTGTTTTCTGTTGGTTTTAGTTGGGCTCCTTGATGCATCTGCAGTCAGCTATCAGGTCAGCTAGAAGTTGTTTGGGGAGGCAAAAGCCAGGATGGTTGTGTCTGCTCTAAATGGTCTCTCATCCTACTTCAGGCTCACCAGGCTGTGCTCCGTGGTTGCCACAGGGCTTCAAAATAGCAATCTCCAATGTACACACACGTTGCAATCATCTGTCTGTTCTGTCTTTGCTAATGTTTCATTGACCAATGCAATTCACTTCATGAGGCACAGTGAATGAGTGTGGGAGGGGGCTCCCCAAGGGTATGAATTCAGGAAGGTATGCAAAATGCTGGGTCCATTACTGCGCCAATCTACTACATAGGCTAAACAGTGTCAAATGATCCTTAACCTCAGTTACGGTATTTTTAAGGGTAAACTAAGTTAGATTTACCTACCATGTTAAGAAGGGGAAAAAGATTATCTGGGAAAATAATCATTTGCACAACACTAAAACTCAGTATGTGCTCTCACCTGCAACACAGACTGTCTCAACTCCTGACTAAATTAACCTGTCACTACTTTAATTGATCCCTTTTGTTGGATTCAGTCAGTTAAAGCACTTGATCTGGTTATTTTTCCGTTTTATATGATTTGTGTTCTCTTGTTTTTAACGTTGGGAAAATTTAATCGCTGCACTTTTTAGAAGAAAATTGGCAGCAGTTATAAAGAAAAAAAATTAACAGAGAAATATTTTGAACTAAAATTAATGAATTAATAAGTATTTCAGAAAATGGCATATTCCAAAGACAATTATATAATATTTGCTACTCCATCTGTCTTAACATAATCCATGTTAAATGTCTCTTCCAAATATTGGTTCTACTGATTTCTGTATTTTATACTTGATAGGACCAAAAACAGATATATTTATTTATGAACTGCTGGAAAGAGATGTGGATATATCTAAGCAAACATGAAATATACTGAATATTCTGTATCCAAAATGAAGGTATAGGTTCTTTTAGCCAGCATATACTAGTTGTTTTTCATTAATAAATGGTGGTATCATTATTTGTATTATCTTTGATTTTGCTGCAGGTTAAACTGTTGGAGAGAATGGCCATATTTATGAAACTGTTCACAATCTAGAATTAAATTAAGAGTTTGATCAAAGCTATGGAAATAGTAGACTGATCTAGAGGCAATAGTAGAGGTGGAAAAACTAGTCCAAATTCATGTCTTCAGCTTCCATATTCAATAATTCTATTTCCTGTGAAATTTATTTGCATTCCTTACTGTGCTTATAGCTGAAGCTTTAGGTGTCATAAAGGAATACAGATTGTAGGATGTGAATGTTTTCTTCAAGTAAACATTAGACTTGAGGATTCAAAAGATTTTAAACTCTGTTTGCTCAGTTGTGTCCAACTCTTTGTGAACCCCTGGACTGTAGCCCACCAGGCTCTTTGGTGCATGGGATTTTTCAAGCAAGAATACTGAGTGGGTTCCCATTTCCTCCTCCAGGGGATCTTTCAAACCCAGAAATTTTAGGAGTTTCTAAAAAGCATTTGACGATAAAAACAAAGGTGAATAAGCTATATTGATTAAGACGTGTAAACCTGACCATTTTAATGAGTATGAAGCATGTCTGTTGAAGCTCTTGGAGTCAAAGGTAAAGGTTTCACTTGTGAACAGCATGGTAGAAAATGAATTTTCCATGAGGTCAACTTTTAGCTGGTAACACCAAAGGATACCATCAAAGTCTTTCAGGAAAGTCTCCAAAAAATTCTTACCTAGTCTTGATTACAATGTCATTGTATGTAATCAAAAAGACCTGAAAAAACAACTCAAGCGTGTGGCTTAATATACCAAAAGATAATTCAAATACAGATTTTATACGGCCTGTATAGAAATCCTATGTGCAGCCAATAAATTTAAAGAAATATAATTGAGTATTTCTACATAATTGATACATAATGAAATGTGCTTGACTAAGTCAAAAATAAATTAGTCTATCAACTTGTACATCCCAATGACATCAAGCTTTAGTTAAAATCTGAAGATCTTAGAAAGCTCTTATATAAGGTAAATTTCTACACATCTAGAAGTTCATTGAGTTCTTATCTATAATCTTCAGCTTTACACTTACTCTGTTATCAAGGTAACCCACCAGTAGTTCTTAATGTTAAAATGAGTATGTGTTTTTGAGTTTCTGAATGCAGTTGTCTGCATTTACTCAGTTATGCTGGATTTAGCAGGCATGGAGGACAGATAATAGCAAAAGAACACTGCAGCTACCCAAAGATTAACTAAAATATGACCTTTGTAAAGAGACTTTAAAAGAATACCTGAAGAACAATATATCACATGATGAGTAATAGAGTGCAGCTATAGATTGCTAATATACACCTACAATGCTAGATCTGTCTGACATTCAGCAAAAGGAAATATGAAGACTCTGTTAACAGATGCCTTGAGAAGACCATAAGTCAGAGATGCAGACTCATAAAGAGACTAAGTTCTAAATGACCATCTGTAGTAATAAACAGAAATGCAATCTTCACTTGTGTAGGAAGAGCTGTTTATCAGGCATGGATCATTTTTAGCTGCATAAGCTGATTAGTTTATAATATCTGTCATTGATGATAAATACTTGGTTTGGTGCTTCACCACAGTAACTGTATCTTTCAGCTGTAAATCAAAGTCAGATTTTCATTTTTTCTCCATAATGAAAGCAGATTTTTTTTACATTTATATTTATATAAATAATACCAGCTTATTATTGATCATTTAAACATAATAAAACTAGAAAGAAAAGAATAAAAATCCCTTGGACTCATACTACCTTAAGATAATGACAATTAATTTTTGTAATCATGTGTTCATTTCTTCAAGCATACACAGACACACATGTGACACAAAATGAGATTATATCATGCATGCTGCTTTGATTAGGATGATTTTTCCCTTGCTTTTATCCTCTTATGAAAGTATTTATCACACTTGGTTAATCTTTTAAATATTCTATATCTGTCTTTCTAGATTTTCCTCTGTCCTCTGCAATCCTAAGTAAATTCAAACATGTGGAGGGATATTTTTGTGATTATTTTTAATGAATTAAAGCACTTTACATATTTTTGCATCTCATTATCTTAAACTTCTCACATCACATGGTCTATCTCTAATTCATTCTTTACAATGGGTACATAACAAGCATATGACTATGCCTTAATTTGTTTAGCCATTGCCCTGTTAATAAATATTAACTTTGCTTTCTGTTTTGAGAGATTAACAAACAATACTACAGAAAACATCTCTGAATAGCTGCATTATTGGGTATTAATAATTTTCTTTCTTTGGGATAGATTTCCAGGAATAGATTACAGGGGTAAAAGAATAAAGTCATTTTTAATTTAAATAGATGCTGCCAGAATTTTTTTCAGAAATTCTATAATTGCAAAGTACACTACTGAGTGAATTTTCATATGGTAAAAGATTACTAGATCTGGTCTTCTTCAAACTGAAGAGATTAGAGCAGAGGACTCAATGTTCCTATCTAATTTTAAAGTTTTATTATTTTTAAAGGAATAAAACCAAACAACAACAACAATAACAACAACAAAAAACCAACTCTTCAGATATGCTATGAAATCAGTTTTAAAGTCTTAGTGAACACTAAACATTTTTTTTTTTTAGTATGGGGCATTGTTAAGTAGCTCCAAATCATATTTTATCTGTTAAATACTGAATACTTGCTTGATTCATGGAAGATATTTAAATCTCAAGTTGTCCTTAGAATTGAAAAATTCTTAATTCAGAAGGGGTTCCAAATTAGAAAAATAATCTCAAATCACAAATCTTTCTTATTGCAAGAATATTTGCATATACAATATCTCAATAAATGATAAAAGGTTTCTCTAAAGCTAAAGAAAATTTTCTCTAAAAGCAATAATTATCTTATAGAATGAAGCAATATCCTTTTTCTGGGCAAGATATAGCATCTCTTAATTTGTGTAAACAGCACATATATACAAAATATTCCATATATAATGAACAATTCGAACTCTATCAATATGAACTCTTAGGACAAAATATATGTGCATATATAATCACTGGTGTTGCAGTCAATTCAAAGATGTGCAGCTTTGAAATAGTTTTCTAACTCTTCCTTGAAATATCAGAAGCAGTATTATATAGTTAAAGAAAACTGAGAGGAAGTAATAGACTATGGCCTCTGACAGTTTTTCAATCTCCAGGTAAACTTATTTTTATATACTAAATAATTGGTGAATTCTCTTTCATAAAATTGCAAAGCCTTGTTATTAAAAATGAGCTTTCTGTGTCAAAGTGTCTCGATCACTTTCAAAATGTCAGTTGAATTTGACTGCAAGTCCTTGACCTTGAACTTTTCATAGTTGGCTTTTGATTGACACATTTATTCAATTTGACCTTTCCTTTTAACTAAACTATTCTTCTTCTGATTGAATCTTCATTGGAAGATTAATGTTGTAACTCACAATCTAAGCAGCAGTTTGAATAGTCTTTTCTGACATTGACATGTTTGAATTCCCTAAATTCTTAGTATTTTTGAAGTTGATGAGAATCTTCATGACTGTGAATGACAGTGCTTAAATGGAGGATGTGACCCAAATTACCTTTTTCTGCAGTGGGGTCCTTTTTCACACAGAAATGCATTCCTAAGCATTAAGAACTATCAAGTTAGGCTTGGCCAAAGAATACTCAGTATTTGGTCATAAAGCACATAGTTGATATGATACAGCTACTTATTGAAGATTATGCTTGCTAAAATATTTACTAATATAGCAAATAAAATGAGAATACCTAGAAAAAAAACTTAAATTTTGAGGAGAAACTTGAAACCTGTATTTAACTGGAAAATTCATCTTTAGAAATTCTTATATAAAATTAATTATTCCATGTGGAATATCATGTCTTTGTAAAAAGATTAAGTGTAATCTGGAGCTCCAGCTCCTCTGGGTTTCTTCTGCTTTCTGCCTGAGAAATGAGCAATCCTCTTTTTTCGGTTCTTCTCCCAGTAGTCAGATCTTATCATACATAACACAAAGAAATCTGTTAATATTCTGTTTTCTTCATGAAAATCTCCTTAGGCAGAATCAAAGTTTGTCCACTGTGTATAATCTGTAGTTTGCATTATCTTATGGGACAGTGTTGCCAAACTTTCCAGCACTTATGAAGGGCCACTTTTTCTCTGGTCTCCAGGAAGTTTCCTCATTGTTCCTCGAGCCCTTATTGATGGTCTCCCTGAGACCCTTCGTTCTCAGTAGCAATGTCCTTATAGACTTCCAAGCCTCTGCACTGCACCCCAAGCCAATGTCGCATGTTTAGATATCAGTTAGAGTGGCACCCCACCTCCAGGTACCCAGTTATTTTACGGTTACTTACTGCTGTACCACAAGCCACCGCACAACCTAGTGTTGTAAAATGACAACTATTTGGCTATGCTTATAATTTTGTGGGTCATTAAATCAAGCAGCTAACCCTGAGGGTGTTTTGAATCTATTCCACAATGACTGGGCCTTCAGCCAGTGTAGCCAAATAGCTGGAGATAGCACAGAGCCTCAGTCCTAGAAGTAGATGGATCCCACAGTTTTCACTGTAATTCTGCCAGGGCTAGAAAGTCTCAGATAGTTTCTTTACCCACAAAGCTGGTGGCTGGGCTAACATGGTTTTAAAACTGGGCATATCTGGACTTTTCTCTTTCTGCATGGCATGTCTCCACAGAAATAGTTTGGTCTTTTTTTATGACAACCTCAGGATAGTCCAGCTTTTTAAAAGGCCTCTGGCTTCCCCCAGAACAAATGTTTTAGGAGGTCTAGGAAGACATTTCACTTCTTCTTATGATCTAGTCACAGAATTTTCAATACATCATTTCTGTCATATTCTATTAGTCAAAAAGTTACCAAGGCCAGTCCAGATTTAAGGAATAGGGAATTAGACTTCACCTCTTAATAGAATCAGTTTAAAAATACAAATGGACATCCTTAATCTACCACAGTGAACAAGAGGCCAAATCCTAAGCCTAATTGATACTTTGAGCCACAGTATATGCAAGTAGCGCCTGCATGAAGCACAGCAGCCAATGTAGTATGAAACAGATTATGAAATATTCACTATAATATAGTGTCATTTTTAGCCATAATAACATGGAATATGTTTCACAGTTAGCTCTTGGAACAAATTTTAAATAATTCATAGTGCATTTTTCAGTCACTTTGATGGATGGGGAAAAGATAAATAATGGGATAGAATAATACTAGAAGGGCAGAAGTTAAGAGAATCTGAAGATATTAAATTTAACTCATAGAAAGCAGTAAAGCTCCATTCCAATTATTAGGAGGTACTATATTTTAGAGAGATTTGGGATCAAAAGACAGGGATAAAACTGATGTCATAGAAGGAAAATTAGGGCAATTACAAATGAGTTACTTACCAATGGCAAGGGAAGGACAGAAAGAGAAACCGTAGAAAAGAGCAGGTGATCTCTTCTCGCTTAGTCTTCTACACTCAGTATTAGCCTCCCTCCTTCCCTCATGATGGGCTTCCCTGGTAGCTTAGATGATAAAGAATCTGCCTGCAGTGCAGGAGACCCGAGTTCAAACCCTGCATTGGGAAGATTCCTTGGAGAAGGAAATGGCTACCCACTCCAGGATTCTTGCCTGTAGAATTCCATGGACAGAGGAGCCTGCAGGCTACAGTCCATGGGGTCACAAAGAGTCGGACATGACTGAGCACCTCACACTTTCACACTTCCCACGTGATGCTAGAGACTCAGGGTGATAAATTGCTGGGATCTAAAAGTCCTGAGTGAAACAGAAGCACATGAATGAACTGGTCTCATTCCAGACCCATTTATAAAGTTCTGTGCAAAAATCATTGAAACACAGAATGGTCTATCACATTCCTAACACTTTGAGACCTTATGAAAATTTCAGATCAATAATAATATTCTGCCTGCTTATGCTCTGTGATTTCAGGAAAGAAATAGAAATCTTCCAAAGGAGTGTCTGAGCGCTCTTCCCATAGCCTGAATGGGACTAGACTTGTGCGTGCTGCTGCTGCTGCTGCTAAGTCGCTTCAGTTGTGTCCAACTCTGTGCAACCCCATAGACTGTAGCCCACCAGACTCCCGTGTCCCTGGGATTCTCCAGGCAAGAACACTGGAGTGGGTTGCCATTTCCTTCTCCAATGCAGGAAAATGAAAAGTGAAAGTGAAGTCGTTCAGTCGTGTCACACTCTTAGCGACCCCATGGACTGCAGCCTACCAGGCTCCTCCACCCATGGGATTTTCCAGGCAAGAGTACTGGAGTGGGGTGCCATTGTCTTCTCCGAGACTTGTGCGTAGACACTGACTATTCTTCAGTGGAAAAATCAGTAGCAAAGTAAAACAGAATTCATCCTGGAAGCCTTTATATGATGGTATAACAAAACAGTGTTAACTTCAAAGAGAAATATGACAGTTGCAGAAAGGGAACAGGCACATTGAAATATTAGTAAAATATTGCTCCCTGTAAATTATGCACTTAGGTTAGGAAGACAAACTTGGTTAATTCTTCTTCAATTAAAATTGTATCATTAAGAACTACACATGGCTAAAAGAAAACATGTCAGTTGTGGGTCCCACACAGAAAATTCTCTCAATGCTGGATTAAAAGTCCCAAAAAGGTTGAATGACAGCATGAGCAAATGAAGCTAATGGGTCATATGTTATCAGAAAGGTGACCCTGGCATTTCAGAGGAAGATGCAGCATTTCATGTCTGGATACGACCGATAAAGAACAACCATAACAGCATGAGCTCTCAAAATTATTCTAGGGTTTATCTGAGAATTAATTTCTAATAAGAGTTTTGTGGTTGTTACCATGTAATGAACTAATTTTATTTTGGTACTTTTGCCAAACTGTGCTTCAGTTAGTACAAGTGAATCAAATTACCTGCAAGTTTAAGTAGAACAGGGACTGGTTCCATAGGCACGATAGTAGAATGGAAACAACACTCAAATGAGAGTCAGTGCCCAAGGATCAACTCCAGCCTCCACACCTAACCCTTGAACAAGTCACCTACACTCTTCAGCCACATCTTCTCAAATGCTATAGGGCTTAGTTGAACCATATGATTTGTTATTTTTCTTTACACATTAAAATCAATTATCCCCGAAATGGTGTTTTTGTCCTAGTATCTATTTTAACACATCATACTGCATTATAGCTAGTTGCCTGCCTCATAAATTGCATTGTCAGTGTCTCAAAGCCAAAATTTATCTTTTATCTTACTGAATGTATATATCAAATATGACAGATTTTGCCTCTTGTACCCACTCCAGTCAACTGAAGCACTGTGTTGAATACATCAGTTGGGTCCAAGCTCAGCTATATTTTCTATGAACAAAGGACAAAGGCAAAATAGTCTAACAAATGATCGATACATGAATGAATTAACAAATGCATAACTGTGCATGTGTTATGAGCCCTCATAAAATAAAATGTGTAGCTATTGTAAAATGTTATAATTCTAGAACTTTCCTCATGGTCATGCCAGGTGGCTCATTGGTAAAGAATCTGGTTGCTAATAAAGAAGATGCAAGTGATGAGAGTTTGATTCCTGGTTTGGGAAGATCCCCCTGAGGAGGAAATGGCAACCCATTCCACTCCACTCCAGTAGGCTTGCCTGAAAAATCCCATGGACTGAAGGACCTGGTGGGGTCCACAGTCACCGGGTCACAAAGGATCAGACATGACTAAGTTGACTGAGCCCATATGCATGAATGCCATTATTAACTATTTACAAAGTACAAGCTAATTCAAGAGGGAACAGAATTCTTTCTGACTAGTTGTATCATCTTGATGTAACATCAGTGAGAGGTAATGTAAAAGTGAAAGATAGAAAGTTTAGTCCATTCTTTAATAATGGTGTAAATCACTCTTCTAAGGAAAAACATGTATTGCCTGCCATAATTGTAAATATCTTTCTACCTACCAGTGTTGCTTCATTGAGCCAACTCATGGACCAGGTGTTATTCAGATTACAAAATAATATTCCTGAAGTGATTGCATGAGAAAGTTGATCTGTCATACGAAGAAAGGTTTTCTCATAACATTAATGATGTGAATTTAAGTACCATTCTTGCCTAGAATTCTCTTAAAGAAAACTGGTATGCCATGGCACTTAAAAACTGAACTTCAAAGTGAGGATGAGAGTCCCTCTATGGTCTCTTCCAGCTCTAGGACTGTAAAGTTTACACGGGGATCCCATCTCCATTCTTCAAAGCATGAACTGATGTCTTCTGGTTTCTCACCAATATGCCAGATTGAAGTTGACACAAGTGTGTAAGTGAGCTTTGTGCCAACACTGGAGATGCAGGAAAAAAGTGAAAAGAATATTTAGATGGAATAATGTATGATATGCTAACGTCTGGATAGGCTTACAACAAATATAAAGTTGATCACTGTGTTTTGTTTTTTTTTTAACACAAGCCTTAAGAAGATGGATGTAATCTAACTGTTCCTATTCATTAATTGTAAAATTCATTGAAAAACAAAGATTTCAAGTTAGTAAAGAATAAAAGAGATGGTACAGACATCAAGGTAGGAAGGTGCTGTTTTTTTAATTTACAAAAGATGTATTTTTTCCTTGATATTTATTTCAAAGAGTATCATTGCCTAGAATGTGCATACATGTTCTAGGAGATCAGTGTGGACTTGAGTGTTCAGAAGGACCAACTCCCTAGGTGTGCAATGTGTGTGGTCACCCCGGGCCCCAGACTGAGAAAGACCTTGTGCTTGGTATGAAGCCTGACTGTCAGCATTTTGAAATTATGGATAATTTTTGGACAAAGATTCATATTTTCAATTTACACTAAGACCCACAAATGATATAGCCAGTCCTCATAGTCAGTCAAGCCTTTCTGAAAGAGATAAGACTTGAACAAGGCTTTAACTTGTGAGACAGAATTTGGAGACTTTCACAAGTCACTGGAGAGGTGCAGAGAATACATTTTCCACCAAAGTGAGAGACAAGATAGGTCACGTCAAGCCTCAAATGCTGAGTAAGAAGTTGGGCTAACTTGTAGACAATAGACGAAGGTAGCAAGGGAAGATGTTTGAGATCATAAATAAAATCAGTTTTTAAATAGGATTAACCTAGCAATGGCATGTCATATGAGGGAAGGTGGGACAAAGAGAAGGCATAAAGAGACAGTTTGAAATCTACTATAAACCTAAGGGTCAATGCTTATGGGAGGAGAAAATATTTCTCTCTGGCCCTAGTCTGAGTACTGTGCTATCAGATAACACATTGCTCCTTTATGTCACTTCCAAGCCTAGATGTAAGGGAAGTTACTCCACATTCTCTACCTGCAATTTTTTCCATCAAAGGTGTATTAAAGCAAGCATTCCTTAATGGCAGAATATATATCTGTATACCCAAAGCTTAGCATAGGACACAGAAATAAATATCTGTTGAATAAAGTAGCAATAATTGCATAAACAATAAAAGAACTATGAGTCAAATATTCTCAGTAATCATGTAAGACAAACTTTGCAACAAATAGGACGGAGTTGAGAGTAAATCAAGAAAGCATATGACTGACAAATTGTATATGGTATATTTCATGTCTCATTTAGTTTAGAAGCATTAGATAAATATAGAAATGACACTATGCACTTAGATCCTTTATTAGTTCATTGAAGTTACAGTAACAGAACACATAGTCTGGGTGGCTTATACACAACAGAAATTTATTTCTAAAAGTTTTGGAGACTGAGAAATTCAAGATCAAGACACTGGCAGATTTGGTGGTACTGTGTCCTTACACAGCAGAAAAAGTAAGAGTACTCTCTGAGGTCTCTTTTATAAAGGCACTAACACCATTCATGAGGGCTTCACCCATGCTCATACTCTAATTACCTCCAAAACATACAACCTTCAAATACTATCACATTGGGGATTAGGTTTTAGCATATGAATTTGAGAAGGACACAAATGGAGTCCTTTTGCCTTGGTCATTTCTGTTAATCTTAGATAAAGGAATACCCTTTTCCCTCACCCCCAGGGGAAAGAGAGTCAATGTACGTATGACTGGATAAGAGACATCTTTCAAGAATCAGGATACAAATATGCTATCTAAGTCTGGCATCCACTGTCAAGTTAAATATCACACTCCTTAGTCCTATATGCCTCTTTGGGAAAGGAGTAACACTAATGTGATATACATGATATTTTCTCATCCACTAAGTATTCTTAATATAATCAATATTGTCATCTACTAAATAAATTCATTATAATAAAATTTAATTATGTAATTATGTCCTGTATTTTCTTGCTTTGAGCTGATCATAATTCCCAATCTTCATTTTAACTAAGATAGTAGACTGATCCTATAAATTTGTGACATTTTGTTTATAATACCAAATAATGCAATTTGGATACCTACCATCTTGAGTTCATCAATGAGTCATCAACTCACTTTTTCATCTTTAATCTACGTTACCAAGAAAAACTGTATGTATTTTTCTTAGTACTTAACATTTTTAGAATATATGCTGAAATTAAATACTAAGGTCCTAGAAATGGAACGGTAGAGCCATTTTTGCCTACTTTTAATCTTCAATGCACATTTTTTTTCTTGGGCCACACCTCCCAGTATGCAGGATCTTAGTTCCCCAACCAGGGATCAAACCCATGTCCCCCTGCATGTAGTCCTAACCACTGGACTGCTAGGGAAGTCCCTTCAATGCATTATTGGATGCATTTAATATTTTATCATAATGGAGATAAATATTTTCATCAAGGAATATTTTGTCTAGTATTTTCTTCACTGGGAACAACTAAAATTTCTATTTTAGATAACACGTCCAATTAATTAAGCATGTGAGTTAACACAGCAACTTCTTAAAAAATATATTAAACTCATATCACCATGAATATAAACCCCATTATATAAAGGTCTAAAACACTTGTAAAAAGAATAAGTATATGTATGTTATCTCCTTATTGTGATAAAGTTCTTTTAGCAGATTATCCTCTGGGAAAAAGAAATATTGTTACCAGGAAAATATTTTAGATATCCAAGATTTTATGTCAATAACATTAATCATATCTAATAATTAATATCTCCTAGCTGATACCCAGTTTTCTGTGTTAGAAGATCTTTTTTTAAATTACATCTCATAGAATTTATATGCCATTCTCCTTTGTTTTATAGAGAGGAATGGTTCCTGAGTCTGTTTGGTGGGGGCTGGGGATGCCAGAAGTACCCTATGTGAGCCCATTGAGAAATTTATATAAACCGTAAATGAGACCACATAAACTGCCAATACCTAGTGGGTTTCTGGCTAAGCCATTCAGCATGAATTCACTGTTTGTAAGAACACTCAAGTTATCTTCTTGTGCAGACAATTAATTCCCCAGACCTTTTCAGGGTGCTTACTACATGTACAGCATTCTTCTAAATTCTGAAAAAAAAGCTTTTTGAGTACCTTACACTTTTGAAACATTTACTAAGAGTTCATGTGTGAACATTGTTTCATTCAATTCCCCTCAAACATGGTGAGAGACAGTGCAGCTATTATTATTCCAATAAAGTACCTTTCCCAAAGTCTCAGGGCTAGGAAGATGCTGAACTAAAGTTAGAATTCAGGTCTTCTTATTGTGAGTACAGTGGTTTTCTATAAGAGAGAAAGATGTGGGATAACATATATCTAAAATGAGCCAGACACTTACCAGAAAACTTACTATAACCTATGGAGAATGTTGATATCCAGTTCATTGAAGGAGTGAACACCAGTTAAAGAAATATTCCTCTTGGCTAAGAATGCATTATAGTGTCTTTTAACAGATAACATTTATCAACATTTACTGTGTGCCAAACACACTACTATGAGCTTCCCTTGCATTATCACATTGAAGCTGTGAGAGAAGCTCTGAGCAATAGAGCAATTTTTCCAAGTTCAAAACTTAATAAGTGGCAGAGCAGGGACTCATGCAATTCTGTGTCATCCCTAAGCCTGTGTATACTCTTTCAGCACCTTTTTCTGCTGTCTTCCTCCATAGTTTCTTCCTATTTCTCTTCTAATTTCTGTAAGAGGAGAAAAAGAAGAGGACAAGGAGGTATTGTCAGATACAGAGAAGGAAGGAAGCAAGCCATTCATGTACTCTCTAGCTCACCTGATGAGCACTGGCTGCCCTAGTGCCCAGCTCAGCTCTGGGAATGCCCAGAGGACCTCTGGAGTGACTTCCAAGAATGTCAAGTTTAGAGACAGGAACAGCGTACTAATGAAGGAAAACTAAACAGTGGCAGAACTCATGAAGAAAGGTTTAAACAAGAAGGAGGCACTTGAGTTGTGTCTAAAAGTATCTTTGCAGGCAAAGAAAGGAGAACAAGCTTCTGTAACAGAACAGGCTGAATTATGAGAGGTATTCCTGCATAGGAAGGAATGTGAGGTTAATGTCATAGAAGGGCAGAATTCAATATAGGAAGTAGAATCATGCTCTGAGGAGTCTTCTGTTGAAACAAGGAGATTAGACTTTTCCTCAAGGCAGCAAGAGTCAACAGACACTCAGAACAGTGACGCTAACCGTGCTTCCAATTTTAGGAAGTCTCAATTATCAGTCTTATGATGGGTGAGCAGGACACTTAGTCCAAGTGAATGCCAATAAAGAACTGGACTTGAGTGGAAGGATGACATTTCCTGTATTATATCCAAATCATAAATAAAAGTTACAGTGATCTAACAACTGCTCGAATGAACTTATGTGACCAAGAGTTGTAAATGACTTAGAAGTGTCGCTGCTCCCACAGAGTGAACGGAGCCTCCTTCTTAAAGATCCCCACCTTATTCATCCACTCAACAGATAATTATTGAGAGCCCACTCTGAGGCATGCCCTGTGCTAGGTACACAATGCTTGGAGAGTTGTATTATGGCACTGGTTGCAGGGAAAGTTCTTTTGAAGCACCACGTAGCACAATTTGTTCATAAAGTGAAAGAAAGCAGCAAAGAAAAAGGCAGGGTATAAAGCAAGTGTCAAAGAAAACAAGATAAGACAGAGTAACTCCTAAGAGAGAAAAGTGAAAATGAGCTTTAAGCTTAAGAAAGCAAACATCTGCTCTAAGTAGCCATTTCATTAAAAGTGCACTAAACTGTGGAAGTTCTCTCTCAGGAACTACATACTGTGGGTTGAGATTAAGTATAATAGGCTCCCACGTGAATTCTTCTCATTACTTCTCATGAAAATCAGTAAATCTCCTGAAAGGGTAATTTAGGTTTACTGTTCACCATTCATTTTTCTTTTAATCTTCTCTGTTCAGAATTGTAAAAATATAATTCAGAAATAATCCAAAAGAGGAAGAATAGGCCCCATGAGTTGAAATGAGGCAATTTCAACTCCTCACATAGCCTTAGCATTAATACATAAGTAATGGGCTGTAGACTTTTTATTCTTGATAGATGGTGATGGAGCTTCAGCCAGTTTCTAGAGTACTGCATGCTGTTAATTGAAGGAACCAAATAAAGGACAGGATAAGAAAGATAATCTGTACTGTACTTCACTCTCCTGGATTCTTTGGACCTCTTTGTGATTTTCAGTGCAGTCTCTTCTTAATCCCATTAAACTTTTCTTTCACTATAATTTAACAAAAGGACAAAGGTTTCAAGACTTTTGTCCAAGACAAAAAGAAATCAATTATTTGGGAAGAAAAATATCTGGAAAATATAACTTAATCACAGAAATGTGATTTTTATGGAATAATTTTGTCAAAAATAGCCTGAACAATGACTTATGATCATTACTTTTTCTACTGTTAAACTACCACCAATCAGTTTGTGAAATTGAAAAACAAGCAAGTAAAAAATAATAAAAAACTCCACGTGCAGTCTTTCAGAAGTGTTACTTCTGAGAAGAATAGTCCTCTATTCTTTTCTGGACCTCTCCTTGGCTTTTCCATTAAACATAGACTCTATTCTAGGTCCATGGTATGCACATTTATTCTTGACTAATTTAACTGAGTACTCTATTAGGAGAGCATCTTAGAAATCCATGGGGAAAAGGATATTTCACACCTAAGATGGATCCATGCTATATAAAGTGGTAAAAATATTTAAACTATTTTAACAGAATTATAGGGCTTTCCAGGTGGTGCTTATGGTAAAGAACCTACCTGCCAATGCAGATAGATGGAAGAGACACAGCTTCAATCTCTGGGTTGGGAGGATCCCCCTGGAGGGGTTGCACAGCAACCCATCCAGTATTCTTGCCTGGAGAATCCCATGGCCAGAGGAGCCTGGTAGGCAATGGTCCCTAGAGTCACAGAGAGTCAGATAGGATGAAAGCAATTTAGCATGCACAAACAGTGTTATATTATGCAGATGTGAGACTAAGCTATGGCTTATGATGCTTACAGTTTGCTTTTGTTTCCCCAAGAGAAATCAAAGGTTTTACTAAGTGAACATTTCCTTTTCAGATTTGAAAGAAATGAGCATTAGTCTGGTACACAGGAGAAAATGAAATTTTAATAACAATTTTATCTAAGGAAAAGAATAGTGGAGGACATTCAGTGGACAAATATCACATTCCTTGCAATAATTATTGTGACATTTTAATGCAGTCTCACTAAGAAGCATTCCCTTGTAAATGACTGAACCAGACCATGTATTAACAATTATTTCATTAGACAAAACTTCAATACACTTAGAAGCTCCTATCGTAAGACTAATGGGAAAGGGGGAAAAAAAAAAAACAGAAATGAAATACTGAAAAGAAATGTCCTAAAACATAATATACAGTTAACTGATTGATTTAAAGAAATACACAACATTTGAAAGGTTAAAAACTACCAATAACTTCTCACCCTGTTATGAATGCTAAGACAAAAAAAAAAAAAATCCAACAGATTTTCAGAAATTCCTCTCACTTTCATGAATTTTATATAGTCCATTAGTTTATTGCAAAATGGAGGTAAACAATTAAATTCATAAATACTCATTAGGACGCTGCCTTCTAAGGACAAACAAATCATTTTTTAAGATAATTCACCCATTCCATCAGCAAATTAAAGATATCTAATCAGGGGTGCTTCTCCATGTCTTGCATTAGTCACTCTTTCAAGTGCCCATGAAAGAGGGGTGTTGAGTTTTTTGAAGATGTCATTTCAAGCTGCATGCATGTACTCTCATTCCAGGGAATTGTTTTTAATTGCAACATGGAAAGTGAAGAGCATATTGGAGTTTTGCTATGTCATTCTCTGAAAAGAATACCTCATGAATTGTAAATACCAGATCTTCATGAAAACGGGAAATCCATCTTTCCTGTTAAAGTAAATGAAAGACAAGATTAAGTAATGAAAGATTATACCAGACATCCTAAAGTGTAGGATAATCACTGATCCCATGAACTAGTGCAATGAAAACTTAATCTCCTTGGTACTTATTGATCTCCTTGATACAACTGTTCTTCAACTATGTTCTAATCATTGTGCTCCCAACAAGGATCAGGTGTTTTGTGTCTTCTTCATGTTTTTTAATTGCTTTGATTAACAGAGATTCAGGCTGACCCTACTCCTGATGGTGGTGGTTGTGGAAGGAATAAATCAATCTCTCTTGAATGAAAACATATGGCTTGAGACCAGCACTCTTGCACCTAAGCACCACTTCATTCTGTTGCCTACAGAAGAAGCCATTCAATAAAGCTGTGCAAGATAATCTTTTAACTACTGTTGCCTCATAATTCCAAGAGTTGTTATTCCTTTCAATACTGCTTTCTTGCCACAAAAATAAGCCTGTCTCTGAATAGCAAAGCAATAATTTTTGTGCACTATTTTTCCTAAACTTTTAAAGATATGAATTTGTTTGTAAATATTTCTTAAATATTGTATCTGCTAAATCATTATATGCAATATTAAATGTTAGAATGTGGTATTAGCAATTGTTGAAAACATAGCTTCCATGTGTTCCTTGAAGTGGGGCATATTTGACTTCTGAAATGTCGTCAGATAAATTGTAAGGCCAAAAAAGGGCCCTTTGACTGAATATGCAAAGTTCCCCTTAAACCACCTTGAACTAGGCAGATTTGCAACATTTTAAACTGGCACTTCATCCCTCTTTCAGCAAGCATCCTCTGCAGATTTAATGATCAGGAACATCCTTCTGATGCATGCTGGGAGATATGGCTGCAGGGTACAGACCACAGCAGACAGTGTGTCAGATGAGGCAGAACTTCTTGTTAGGGGTGAGTATGCTAATAGTGCAGTCTGAAGACATGATCACCATAAATTATCATACAAAGAAATTGAAATGCATGGGCTTTGAGCACATCAATACTGTGCATTTTACTTTCAATTTTACAATATATGTTATTCTTGCTTAACCTTTTGCCTTTGAAACGATTATATGGTAACTTGCTCCTTAGAAACAGACAAAATCTACAGATCCAACTTCAGGTTCCCAAACACCTTTAGTACTAGGTGGTTACTAGGTGTTTACCCAACTTAATGCCAAAATGATATTTGCAACAGTTGAGTCACAAAGACACTTGAACAGTAGAGAAATAAAAATTTTGTGTATATGTATGTGGTTTTCCAAATGTAAAGCTACTGGAACCCCTAGGCATTTTTTTTTCCCTCCACTAACTTCTAAATTCTGCTTCCTGAACAGAAAAACTGCATGCCTAATATAGTGACATTTGCAATTGTTAAGTGACAAGGATTGTTAAAAAGTCTGAAAATGTCAACATACAGTCTCTCTGTGCAAAAATGACAGTTAAGTGGCTTCCAACTATGAGCAAGGCTGCCAAATTCTACAACCCTATGAAGCTATATCTTGTTTGAATTAAGTAAATGCCTACAGCACTAATTTCTTTTAGCACATTATTTGCCAGTTTGGGAAATGCCGCTCTAAGCATGCATTTTCTCTTTTTATTTCTTCCTTTCTTTCTTTTTCTCTCTCTTTTTCCCTTTCTTTCTCTGCCTCCTTCATTTCTTTCTTTCTGCCCTTTTTCTCTTTTTCCCCCTTTTTTCTTTCTTTTCTTTTTTGTTTTTTATGGAGATACAATATATCTGCATAAAAATTAAAAAAATTATATTTGTATAGGTATACAGCTCAAAGAAAAAAATCATAAAGTAATCATACCAAGAAATTGCTATTTAAGACAAGAACTAGAACATTACCAGAATCCCACCCCTCCCTTTTTAATCTCAAAAAAATCAAATTTGACTTGTGTGACTACTGCATGCTAAGACCCCTTGCATGATCTCAGCAAAGAAAAATTACACAATCTGTAACAAAAACTTATATCTTACATTAACTTGTTTTACTCACTTGGAGTGTTTTCCAATCATAATTTTCAATAATTCATTAACATTATAAAAATCTTGAGCAGGAAATACAAGGCCTATGTAAGCTTCATCATCTGTTTTAGTTGTATATGTCACCCAAGGTTTATTGATTTGGGGTAGTGCACCTACATCTACTATTGGTCCAAGTAAAACATTGGTTTGAAACAGATGTGTATCTGGGTGAGTGACAGCATGCTCATTTTTTGTGTGTGTATTTCTATTCCGAAGGTTATTTGAATTCGTCTCCAAATTTATAACAAGAATGTGTATCTGTATTACTCTATTACAAAACATCAACTTTTTAAAGTGCTCATCCTCTCATGATATTTAATTTAACTAAAATTTTTCCTTTATGCCTTGCAAGTTACAATGCTTATGGAATGGCAGACCACACACTGCAGTCAATTTTATAGAAAATAGCTTTCTTCTCTCACTACAGTCTGTTTTAGATTATGTGTATTTATTGTGTAGCACTTGCCTAGTAATTTAGAATGATGCTCCTAAAATTGGAGCTTTCTAAATGAATAACACAATTTAGAGGTTGATAACAAGAAGCCAGGTATTTTTACAGGGCTGTGAGGGGCATATTTAAGTGGCAAAGTAACATTCTGCTTTGTAAGTAAAATTAAACTCAACAGCGTTTAGAATATAATTCAGGCTCGGCTTTTTTGTGTTCTGTTCTTTTAGCCTTTGGCTTTTTGCCTAGGAGATGATAAAATGCAGAAATTTGGAATTACACTCAATAGCAATTTCAAACAGGTTGCTATTGTCTGAATATTCATGCAACATTCAGCTCAAGCTTTCATTTGAAGTGAGTTGCTTTAAGTCACCAATTTTCTATTATATACTTGTATTATTTTTCTAAAACTAGTAAAAATAGCTTGCCTCTTCTGCCTGGTTGGTCTCAGACAGATTTAAAAGTTGAAGTAAAGGTTCTGGTTTTTTCTTTTTTTTTTTCTTTCTGAAGCTTCCTGGTCATTGAAGGAACTCAGATGCCTGAATATTGCAGCTCTTAATGTTGTAAAATGAAACTCAAAATTAGTTTTACCCTGTCTTCTTCTTTCTCCCATTCCTCCAACCATTGGTTTGTAAACTTGGGGCATTCTAATAGTTCAGGCGACAGGACCAAAGCTGAGCTTTCTAGATGAAGGTTTTCTATTGATGGTTATAGTTTTAGCAGCAGAATCCTTAAAGCACACTTAAGAGTGTCATAAAATGAGAATGGTAAAGACAATTTCACCATACTTCATATAGGATACCTTCATTGTATTGCTCAGAGAATGTGAAACATTCTTAGCTAACAAGGAATATGTTTTCATAACTCTGTAATTCTATTTCCATGGAAACTTAGGGAACTAAAGTATATATTCTCCTAGATAACCTGGGAGATAGTCTCCTTTCCCATTAGAGAAAGTCTATGAAATTCTTTTGCACATCTTACCAAACCCTGAAATTCTTCACTTGGCCCCACATGCACACTAGATTGGGGCTCAGGTGTGTGGCCCTAAGACCTCATCAATGCTTGTTTAGAATCTGAGCTTCCCCAACTAGAGCTGCTCTCTGTTTCTCTTCTCACTCACTGCTTGAAAGCTATTTTTCCCCCAAATGCTTGTTTCCACTGTTGCTTTATTTTGCTTGTGAATGTCAGTGCTATTATTCACCTGTATTCCACCATTATTATCATCCTCCAAAAATTGAATTTTCCCATAAATAATCATCTGAAGCATAAAATTGCTTGCTCTCATATACTTAATACTCAGTGAACCAGCCTTATAACAGCACCATGCATAATTTGGAGACCCATAATAGAAGTAATGAACTTAAAATAAGTTATTTTGCCAGAATATAAAAAGGAAATTAAAGCCACACCTGGACATCTGTGCACAATTTAAGTCACTTATTCAAGTGTGATATAGCAACAAGAGAGAAAGTAAATCTAGACAATGCTACAGGGAACCTCTTTAAAGATGGAAAACTGTATTATATTCTCCATGGTAAAGGAGATAGACCATTAAGGGATAACCTCACTGACGGGAATACACAGTTTATAAAGAACTGATACTCCCAAGCATTATGCTGCTGCTGCTGCTGCTGCTAAGTCACTTCAGTTATGCCCACCTCTGTGCGACCCCATAGATGACAGCCCACCAGGCTCTGCCATCCCTGGGATTCTCCAGGCAAGAACACTGGAGTGGGTTGCCATTTCCTTCTGCAATGCATGAAAGTGAAAGTGAAGTCACTCAGTCTGGTCTGACTCTTTGCGACCCCATGGACTGCAGCCTACCAGGCTCCTCCATCCATGGGATTTTCCAGGCAAGAGTACTGGAGTGGGTTGCCATTGCCTTCTTTCCCAAACATTATGAGAGGTGACCAAACACAACATAAAACACAACAGAGAAAGAATATTAGTTTTTTTTGTTATTTTATTTTACAAACTAACTGTCAGAAATATGTTTCCCAAAGAGAATATAAGGGTAAGAAACTATCACAGTTTAAAGAATAAAATGTGTTTAGCTAAACTAACTGGGAGCCCGAGCCTGAGCTCTGTCTATTCTGCCCACAGGCAGAGGAAACAATAAAAAAATGCACTTCTTCATGCAAATTTCTATTCAGATTGATCTGTTATTAATGCAAAACAGTAGATCAAGAAACTCTTGGCATAGTCAAAGACAATCCACAATCTCTTGGTTCTTTCTGAATGCACTGCCTGTATACCCTCTTTCCCCCAAACTTGGATGACAAATTTTATTCCGTTAATTACAGTTTACAAGATGAATATGACTTGTATTAAACTGAATTTGAGAAGAAAGAATCTACTTCAGGACACAATTTATTGAGAAAAATCTGACTGCTTTTAACTATTCATTCCTTCTTCCCTCTGTCACTTCTGATTCAATCTGAAGTTCAGAATGTCTTTCAATCTTATTTGCTTCAAACATCTCATCAGTTCAATTCCATTTATTCTTTCCAATATTTTTCCTTGAATATTTTACTTTTAGTCTCTGCTGATCAACCTTGTCACTTTTTATTTCAAAACAGAAGCTATTAAGAATTTGTTGTGGCAATTAAATAAGTCACAGACATTTGTTGATAATTTGCTGTTTATTTATTCACTCACCCATTCATCTGGCACCTGCTCTGTAGCAAGCCCTGCTATGGAATAGAAACAGATGCAGATGCCAAGATCTCAGCCCTCTCTGTGAGACCAAGTGGCTCTCTATCCTCTTGTCCACGAGTGTGAGAACCACCTTTGGGAACGGGGTGAGAAACACCAGTGAAGGAAGCTCCTCAGATAACCTATGTCTTTCAGGGGAAATAATGAAATGCTATGAAAATCCATAGGCATAGCTATAGGACTGACTTCATAAATTGTGGGTCCTGGTGCAAATAGAAAATGCAGAGTCTTTCATGCAAAGTTTGACAAGAATCTTAAGACAGTGACAGCAGAACATTAATCCAAGTACAGGGACCTTCTAAGTCAGGGACCCTGTGTGACTGCACAAGTAATACACCATGAAGTCAGCCAGGTACAGCATTAAATTTTGTGTGAAGATACAGGAACAAAAGGACTTCAGCAAAGGGGAGGGTCAGTTATAACAAAGTTGTTTTAATGTGTTTGCTCATCTATAAAAATAACATATTAAAGCCTCTTCAGAGGTTTCATCAGCTTTTTATATAAAAGATCATTTTTTATTATTCTACCTCAAGAGCCTTATGTTTTGAAAGATTTTGGTCATTATGTTGAAGTAATCATTAATTCATATTTCTATTTAAATTTTCACTAAACTCTTTTATCATGAGGTATCAGTGTTACCAAGCTAGATAATTTCACTCTAGCCAACAGAAAAAAAAAAAGATTTACATTTTAGCTAGTTGTGAAGTGTTATCTGTTTTGTTTTCAAATAGTTGCAAATAATCTAAAGATACCAGTTACCATCTAATGGAAACCAACTTGGAAACTTTGATTAAATACTCTCCAGATTGTCTCCAAGATATACTTTTCAGTGATCCTCACCAGCAAGAGAGAAAAATTCTCAAGTTTTCTGCCTTTTGTCCTTGGAGAGATACAAGTGCATGCTATCACTTTTCCAAATACAAAAGGAAACTCAAGCTCAGCGAAAATCTTGAACATATTTCTTATACATGTAGGTTTGAGAATTAACCAGTATTAATGTGCTCTGTCTTTATATCTCTCAAAGCACTACCCTTTTGAAATGTGTAGATTCCAAATTGATATAAATGCATTTTACTATCTGACCACTACTAAACTTTCAAGCTTTAAAATGCACAAGTGTTTGGCCCAACTATCCAGAGTTTGCACAGTTTTCCTTTTCCACCACTAATCTAATATGAAATGACAGGTTTGAAGTTTGCACAAGCCTTCATATGGTGGAGTAATGTCTTGGAATCAAGAGAGTCTCCAGGGAAAAAGAAAAGGAGCTATAAATCACAAAAAAACAAAGCTGGGTTTGATGATGTACTAGTATTTGAGGCTCAAAAGAACAATAACAAATGCTTTCAGTGTAATTTTAATGTTAATACTAAACAAATTTGCCAATAATTTCTACTTTAGAGCAGAATAGAAATTATTCAGTTAATATATTGGTTTTTCCAATATTTAAAAAAGCTTTAAAATTGAGATATAAAATAAAATGTCCTTACCTAGAAGAAAATCTAATCTCACTCATTGCAAAGTCTTATTGGAATAGCCTGTATAGCATTGTGGGAATTTTAGATCACTACGGTCAATAGTGTTGGGTAAGGCTTTTAAAGCAATTAATGGATACAAATCACTTGCTTAGACATTTTCTACATTAACTAGTTTGATTGACACCTATACAATTTCTCTTACAGGCTGAATAGCAGCTTAGTTTTTTTTCTCTTGTACTTTTCATGTGGTTGCTTGCTAATCTGTGGGAACTCTAACAACTGACTAAAAAGTAACTTTTTTAACTGTGGATTTTCTGTGCAACATTTAGTTTGGTTCACTGAAATGATAGTTGACTGAAGTGATTTGATCAAATGACCAAATGCTTGCCACAGTTATACATAAAATGTACAAATAAATTGTCACTGTATATAGACAACCAATTGATGGAGACTAAATTTCTTATATTTAGCCACTCAACAAATATTGAGTGCCTGCTGGAAGCCAAGTTCTCTTTTAGGAACTGGTATTTCCATCAACTGACTTAGACTTTCTGGGGAGCATTTTGTTATTTTGAAACAAGTACATTGACTTCACTCTTCCATTTTAAGAAAAATCTAATCAAATAGGTTTTATATCATACATATTTCTGAATCACAAATTGAAAGGTAATCACAATTCACTGTGTATTTTGCTCCTCACATCTTACATTTTTTTTATGCTTCCATCCTATTATAAAAATGACATTTACTATTACTTCTCACTTATGTAAACTTGTTGAAGCAAGTTCTTGGTATGTGGGGTTACGTTTTACATGCTGATTTTATTTATTGTTTAGTGAGTACCTACTATATGCCAAGACAGTTCTAGGGTGCAAGAAGGATAAGTGGTGAAATGGGATTGGTTATAAGTGCCTTCTCATGTCATGGGAAAGAACTTCCCTTTTATACCACAGATTATAGTTAGCCATTAAAGGACCAAAACAGGAAAAGCATGTAATTAGATATGCACTTCAAGAGGATCATTATGACAAAGCAGGGGATGTTTTAGAGGAGCATGAGACCAAGTAGGAGACCATGGCAATAATTCTGATAAGAAATAAGAAGGGTCTGATAAAAGGCAATGGTAATTGAGATGGAAAGAAACACATACTAAACAGCTAGGAAGGAGACAAGATCTACAGAACTTGGTGGCTCACCTTATGCAAAAATAAGAATAGGAGGCCAAGATAAATCCCAGTGGTAATGCTGGGGCCACTCAGTTAACTAGTGGTCAAGGGGAGGGAAGACATACAGCCTGCTTACACCAAGGCAGTTCCAGGTTAAACTCGGAGAGCCAGCATAATTATTGACGAAGTCCTTTCTCTCAAAATTGTCCAGGTTTAGATGATAAATTAAGTGGCCATCCTAGTGAAGAATGATCATGTTTTTCAATTTATCTGGAAGATAAGGAGATAGGTGAATTGGGGGGTGAAGGAAGAGCAGTTAACATAAGGCTCTCCAGAGAGAAATACCCAGTAAGTAAATAGATTTGTGGCTACAGAGATCAGGAGAGAATAGGGTTGAACTGAGATGTAGATTTCAGCATGATGAGATGAAAATGAAATTGCAAAGACAGCATGTGAAGAATGAGAAGAGGAAGAAGCTCAAGATAGAAACTTCAGAAACACTGACGTTGAGGAAGAGGAGGAAGCTACAAGAAGATTGGCAAGTAGCTGCCAGACAGAGCAACTAAGTGGACGATTGAAAAAACCAAACCTTAGAGACAGGAAAAGGGAATTTCAGGAAGGAGAAAATAGGCTTCAGTGACAAATGCAAGTAAATCAAGAACAAATAGATACCACTGGTTTGAGCAGTTTTAAATAATTGATGACCTTTGCAAGGGCAAATTCAGTGTAATAATGAAATCAGAGTAGGTGGGGAGAGGTAAGTGATAATGTATGTAAAGCTGTGCAGTATCTTAAGGAAAGTGTAGGGTTTGAAGTCAGACAGAAAGCGTCTGCCCACATTATGGGAGACCCGGGTTCGATCCTTGGATAGGGAAGATTCCCTGGAGAAGGAAATGGCAACCCACTCCAGTGCTCTTGCCTGGAAAATCCCATGGATGGAGGAAACTGATAGGCTATAGTCCATGGGGTCGCAAAGAGTCGAACACGACAGAACGACTTCACTTCAACCTTCAAGCTCTTACTAGGTGTGTGACTTTGAGCAGGTTGCTCAACTTTAGCCCTTCTCATTCTTCTCCCATTCATTCAGTAGCTATTCATCAAACATTTATAGGGTGCATAATACATGGCAGAGGGCTTCCCAAGTGGCACAAGTGTTCAAGAACCCTCCTGCCAGTTCAGGAGACACAGAAGACCAGGGTTCAATCCCTGGGTCAGAAAGATCCCCTGGAGGTGGGATGTCAGCCCACTCCAGTATTCTTGCTTGGGAGAATCCCATGGACAGAGGAGCAATAGTCCATAGGGTCACAAAGAACTGGACAGGACTGAAGTGACTTTGCATGTATGTACAATATGTAGCAGGCACTGTGTTACAGCTAATCACAAGCAACTTATGCCCCCAACATGAAGGAACACTCTTTATAATATAATACAAAGAGTATGATTACAGATATACAAGCAGCACATTTTGCTTTCTGATCATAAGCTCTATTGATAAAAGAGCTAATATTTGTTAAGTTCTTCCCATATGCCAAGAACTGTGCTAAAGTATCTCTATGAATTATTTCATTTTATATATCTAGAATGTCCTATAAAAACAATATGAGAAGGTTACTATTTTTAGTTCCAATTTGCAGATAAGGAAACTAGCCTCAGAGACAAATACCCTCAGGAATAGTAAGCATCAATCAATAATAGACCTCTTTCTACATAATCTCTCCTTGTTCTCTCATTTTAAAGTTTCTTCCAATTTCCCTAATTATTAAGCAAGGAAAAAATTGCCAATTGCCTTAAAAATGCCTGACCTTCCACCCACTTGTGGTCGCTGTTTTTTCAAAGCTTTGATGTTCATTGTTTCTCATCTATATATGGGTGAATTATGTTAAGAGCCTTGAGACAAAACAACACAAAACAAACAAACAAAAATGGTCTTTGATATTCAAAAGGATGTCCTTAAGGCCACCAATATTGCTTAGCTGAAATATTGGAAGTACATTTTATATGTCTGTTCATTTGTTTGAATTGTTTGGAAATGTCATCCTACTTAGTTTTCATATACTTTATGTAGACACGTCCTAAACCAACAACCAGTTGGTTTAGGAAACCTAACCTTTTGAACCTAAACTTTCTGAAACATAACCTTTTTATTTCCCTGAATGTATTGTTTTCTATGAATTTTACATAAATTGTTTTAGCATGTCTTTTGAGTATTGGGTAGTAATTTGTTTTCAGGGGAAGCCCAGAATAGTTTTGCAGGGCATATACATTACTACATGGCCCTTTTTTGATATCCACATGTGGAATCCAAGTTCCAAGCAAAAATTCTGCTGAATGTCAACACAATGACTTGTCACATCCCCAAGGAAGTTAATACAAAATTGGTAAGTTCACTTCAGTTTCCATCCCCAAATCTTGTTTTATTTCAATTTATATTCCAGAATACTCAATTCTTAATTATTTTCTTGATTTTGTGTAACACACTACCACATATAGCCTGGACTCTGAATGATTCTTCATTAATCCACACAAAATCCACACAGCCTGAATGGAGGGCTAACACTGATTGGAAGAAACTTTTACTGCAAATTGGATTTTGTCCTCCCAAACACCTGGCAAAGGTAATGTCTCCATTTCACTACTCCTTAATTTGGACTTACAAAGGCAATTAGCTCTCTAATGAGTTAGAGCAAGTGAGGTGAAATAGTAGGGACAAAATTGAACACCAGATGATGAGGGAAAAAAAAGAAAAAAGAATAAGTCACTCATTCTTGATAACAAATCTTTCAAAATTGATATTCATTTTCATTTTTTCTAAACTAAATTATGTAAAATATGTTGCTTAGTACTTATAGAGAAAATCTAACTTAATACATTATATGTAAGGATTGGCAGTCATGAGTACATGGGTTCCTATGTTATCGATTGAGTCCATCAGTAGATTTTGCCTTTGGAAATTTGCAAATCATTGGTGAGGTACCTAAAAAACTGAGAAGGAAAGGAAAAACTAGTTCCTACTTTTACAAAAAAAAAAGCAGTTTATTAAACCAGAGAATTACGTCTACAAAAATCAAAGTGGTCAAGTATTGAAAAGTTGAGACATCAAAATGACAGCTGCAAGGTTAATTACTGCTGTGAGAAAATAAAACTGCATAAATTCAAAATGTGCAAAAAGTAGTGGGAAAAGATCTGCAGATCTTTTTTCGAAAGATCTTTGGGCAACTGTGCACTTAATGCTGCACTAGTTTATAGCTGGTGCACTGTAAACGTTTGCTGAATCTCAATAGCCCAACTTAAAGATGACTCATGTTTAAAAAGGCTGTGATAGAAGCCAGGTTACCCACCCCATACATTGTAGCATTCTAAAAACAACCCCAGGCCAGGATTTAGATCTAACTCTTCATCTCCTGGATAACTGGAGGCAAGTCATTTTACCTCTTCCAGATTTTTCATTTGTAAAATGGGGACATTATATCCAATTTGCAGATTTAATAGGATAATGAATTGAGATTTCAAGTGGTGGAATGCTTTTCAGAAAATGCAAGACACTGTTGTTGATATTCTTCACTAGATGAAGAATATGTTTCCCTAATCATTAAGATTAGGGAGATGAATCATTGTTCTTCATGGTACCTATAAACAAGAAAATGGTCTACATTTATCCAACAGGCAATGCTATCTGATTATCCACTGATGAAATATCCCATAACTTTATGAGTGTTCTGTCCATCTTGTTCAATTACACTTTGATAAGCATCCTAAAGGTGAGTGAGAGCATTTTGGTTGCTTCTTCTTCCTCAGGGCCAAATTAGCATGTTTTTAAGCCTGGCATAACTGTGTTCTCTGCAGGTTTACTGTCATTAGTATGAACTGTGAAATACCATTAGGACCATCTCGGTGTATTCAGTTAACTGGGTCGATGAAACTTTGCCTCACTTTCCAGAAGTGGACTGCTTATATTAGTGTGTTTATTTGCATTGTAGATTCCATTGTAGGGGGCTCCATCTTTGAGCAAACTGCAATAGCTGCCTTAGTGTACAGGAAATTTCCCATGTGTGAAACAAGTACTAAAGAGCTTGAAGTACAGTTACACAAAGTCAGCAAGAGGCTAAGGCTGAATAAAAAAAGTTGAATGCACAAATTATATTTCCTTCTAGAAAAGATGTGTAGATGAAGCTATAATAGAGTCCTAAGATTACTGCTTTTCTACCAGTGACAGTCATCACTATCTGCCTATCTAAAAGTAACCAGCTTGATAGCATATGAAATGAACCCCCCAAAATATTATGTTAATTTATATCATAGTCTTTAATATTTTAAGAACATAAATATTTATTATATGAATGTTTACATGGAATTGTGCATACTTTTAGTTGGCAATGAAGCAATGCAAAAATTAAAATTAAAGTAAAAAGCCTTTATAAACACCACCAAGGACACTAAAAGATTTGGAAGTACTTGTGAAATAAGTACTTAGATTTTTTAAATTGAAAACAAATGGTATGAATGGTTTTCAAGTTCCTCAGGAATTATGTCTTAGCTTTTAAAACATTCTAGGTCAAAAGTATAGAATTTCAAACAAAACAATATTTTCCTAAATCACATAAGTTAACAAAAATTAATCATCTATACTAAATTGTCAGCTTTCTTGTTTGTCAGTGTTCTAATTTGGTTAATTCTAGTGCACATTAATCACAGAAAAATACGGCATAAAACAAGTTCAGGCAGTTATTGGTTCATATGATTATTTTTTTGTGCCAACTCAAGAAATAGGACTGTTATTAGTAAACTTCATTTGAAATACCTAATCTCTGTTTCAAAGAGATTTTATTACCTGATCTGTGTGTATCAGTAAATCAAATCTCACATATTTGTCTCACAACCTCAGTTCACAGAATGTTAAGTCAAGCTAATAAGAAGCATCGATCTTACCCACTGAATGTGATAGTCTGCATTGCAGACACTCTCCCCATAATCCATTCATTATATGGAACATCTGTTACAAATTATCCAACCTCCAGGACTGCTCTATTTAAGTGCTTCTGCAAAAGCCCACTGTCTCTATCTCTCCTAATGAATTACATGGTGGCATAGGGATCACGCCAAGTTCACTGTCACCACATGACAATAGTCTTTTTTCAATCTGTGTTGAGCTCTAATGACATATTTCATAGTGATAAATATCTTCTTACAGTTGTAGAACAAGAACAACAACAAAAAAAAAAAAAAAACACAGATAAGCAAGTAATCATCAAGAAACCACTAAGACAGTACTTACTCCATTATATCTCAGCCATTGCCCAATAAGTTAAGCACTTAGGAAGTAATACTTACACATTTCTAAGTCCTAAGGGGCCAACTGATCTGCTCAGCTAGTTAAAATATAAAACTAATGACCCCCAGATACAGGTTTGTCAACTTTGTTCCCTTCCATGACTGTGAGACATGTCCCTAGTCTCAAATAATCTTGTAGACAAGTTGTTGGTATCAAGGAACATCATGAAAGAAAATCTAAATAAAGTCAACTCTCTGTATCTGTGGATTCTGTATCTGCAGACTCAAACAACAATGGATCAAAAATATTGGGGGGAAATATTTTAGAAAGTTCCAAAAAGCAAAAATTAAATTTGTTGTATAGGTAATTATTTACATAGCATTTACATTGTTTCTACAAGTATTTGGATAGCATTTAGATTTATTACAATTAATCCAGAGATGATTTAAAGTATATAGGAAGATTGTGTAAATTATATGCAAATATTATCCATTTCTATACAAGGGGCTTAAGCATCCCCAGATTTTTACTGAGGGGGGATCTTGGAACCAATCCCTGGTGGATACTGGAGAACAACTAAATGAGAATAATTGGAAATGTTTGCTTCAGAGAAAAACATATTAAAGAAAATCTGCTACTTTATAGTTTAGGCCACAGTATTGCCAAGGGTGCAGATGTCTTAAAATGAATGACTTTATAAACATGTGGTCCTAAAGTATCTTTGGAGATAATAATTCCAAATTTACTTCATGGTATATTTAGGAAAATATGTCACAGGATAGCTATAAATTATTCATAAATGAATAGTGAGATTGAAAAACTTTAAAGTCCATATAGGCATATGTTATTTTTTTATCTTAATTTGCATTACAGAGTTGTAATGAGTCATACACAATAAATCCAATATTGGATTTATAGAAAGATTTGCAGAAGCATGATACCTAGCATATTTTAGCACCCCATATGTTATTTTCCCACAGGATTTCTTCAACTCATCTGTTCTTAGAATTTGTGTAACACTAGCTTACTAAATTAATTTCAGGATAGTGTCTGGGTTGCTTGAGGTTTTAAATAAACAAGTTGATTATTTTTAATTATTCTTGCTAGTTTGCACAATGGACACTCAAATATCTATTTTCCATTTCAGAAAGATCACCTTCGATGGATGGAAAGTAACACTTATATACTGGAATATATTTAGAGTGCACAACTCCAACTTATATAAAACTACATTAAGCATTTATGCCTGCCTAACTACTTGAAATTGTTGCTTAATTTAACTTTCACCTGAAGTTTGTAATAATTGGCCAAGAAGCATTTGTATTTTTCTAAAAAGGAACACAAGAATTCTTTAAATAAACATTTTAAATGTAATGATGTGTAAAGTCTCACATTAGTAATCAAATGCTTCAGCCAAAAACAGCACAAGCCATTTTGGCTTACACCTCACAAGGAGTCAAAATCCCAGTGACAAATACATGTCATTCACAAATTATATTAACCAGGATAAATATCATAAAATTCCAATTTTATAAGACTGACATGGTGAAGAGGTGATAAAATTTTTTATTTCCTTTCAATGAAAGTAGAAAAATCACCACAGAGTCCATGAGATTGCAAGAAACATATGTCCAAAGCATCCTTGGAGAATTCACTGGCCACTGTTACTGAAACTGCTACTACTACTACTACTGACAACTTCTACTAAGCAACAACAGTACAATTAATCAACACTGGAAAACAGATTTACTGAATTATTATTAAAAATTTATAAATTTTTATAAAAAATTATTGCAATGAAAAATACTCATACATTTTTAATCATTTATATAGACTTTCCCCCAAATCTTTCTATATGTTCTAAAGTCTTCCATTGCATCTTTTTATCTACAATTTTCAATGGCTTCTTTCCTTTGACTCTTATTGCATGAAAAGAAAATTCATTTCCAATGAATTTCCAATACACTCAGAGTAAAATCCAAATTCATTACCATTGTCTTCAAATCCCTTTATTACCTGGCACTTACTGATATTTCCAACAACATTATCTTCCTCTAAACTCTTCTTTCATTTTGATTAAACCACAGCAGAATTCTTTCTGTTCCACAGATATGCCAAGTGCATAACACTTAGGAATATTTTTATTAATATCTGCCTGGAAAACTCTTGTCCATTTATATGCTGGATAGTTCCTTCCTATCATTGATGCTTTTGAACTGTGGTGTTGGAAAAAGACTCTTGAGAGTCCCCTGGACAGCGAGGAGATAAAACCAATCAATCCCAAAGGAAATCAACCCTGAATATTCATTGGAAGGACTGATGCTGAAGTTGAAGCTCCAATACTTTGGCCACCTGATGAGAAGAACTGACTCATTGGAAAAGACTCTAATGCTGGGAAAGACTGAAGGCAAAACGACAGGGGGTGGCAGAGGATGACATAGTTAGATAACATAATCAACTCAATGGAGATGAATTTGAGCAAACTCCAGGAGATAGTGAAGGACAGGGAAGCTTGGCATGCTGTAGTCCATGAGATCGCAAAGAGTTGGACAGGACTTAGCCAATGAACAACAATATCATTTCATTATCAGCTCCACGTCTAATGTCTCCTGCCTTGTCTCCAACCAGTTTTTTTTTTTTTAATTTTTTTTACTTTACAATATACCACTTTATTTTCTCCATTGCATTTAGTACTATCTGAAATCATCTCATTCATTTGTTCATTGTCTGTCTTCTCCCTACAAAGTAAAATGTATAAGGGCAGGTACATTCTATATCTTATTTACTGCCTAATGCCCAAAGTCTAGTATGTATATTTCCCAATACTGTTAAACAAATTATGAGGTGTATGAATGAATGAATATGTAATCCTTTTCACTAAAAAGAATAATCACATTTTTAAAAAATCACATAAATAAGGAAGAATGTTCAGTATACAGAGTAGTAACTAAGTAAATAATAATCATAGGCATTTAATATTAAATATACTGTCATGGCATATAACATGTCAATAAGCAGAAAAGCAAACCAGTAAAATTGGAGGAAAAACTGGGAGTGGTGTGGTGGGAAAAGATTTTCAGAAGTTTACTGTGGCTGCAATCACAAAACTATTATTTGAAGTTTGGTGCTCTGGTCTCTTTAAGTCCCTCAGCAATTTTTTTCATGATTTTCCTTTCACTCTACCCTATTCCTTGCAACATACATTCATACATACACACATTCTTACAGGAAATATTGATCTAAATATTAAAAACTAATTTCAAATAGCCAAGAACAATTCATATGGTAGATTCTGGCAACCCGGAGTACAGATATACTTGAAGATTTTGTTCCAAACCACCACAATAAAGTGACTATTACAATAAAAAGTCACACAAATGTTTTGGTTTTCAAGTATATATAAAATTTATGCTTATATAGAAAAAGGTTTTAATAAAATTAACCATTCATTTCTTATTAAAAAAAAAAAAAAACCTCTTCAGAAAGTGGGCATGGAGAAAATCTACTTTACATAACAAAGGCCATATAAACTCACAGCTAAACTTACAGATGATGTTGCTGGCGACGGAATGAAACTCCAACACTGCAGAGAGGTTTGAATCTTTATATTTTAACACTTGCTTCTTATAGCTGCTTTTTTTTATATCCCTTGCACAACAACCTACAGGGCAAGCTGCCAAGCACTATGATTCAGAGACTATACAGTGCGCAGGTGCAGGGCGAGATAACCTTTACCTTGACTTATTTACTGCAGCTAAGACTTTGTTTTGGGGAACTTCCTTATCAACTTAGAATCCGTTTTGTCCCTGGGTCCGTTCCTTTTGAGGAATCAGAGAAACATCCTTGTGTGCAAGAAATGTTCTTTTCCCACGGGAACAAACAGGATTCTTAGCTGAACATCTCGTTTGCAAGAATGTTCAGCCCTGGTTGAGAGTCTCGTTTGCAAGCACTTCTCAGCCTTCCTTATACCTAGTTCCCTACACTGGGCAGAACATCTCGTTTGCAAGAATGTTCAGCCCTGGTTGAGAGTCTCGTTTGCAAGCACTTCTCAACCTTCTTTATACCTTGTTCCCTACAGATGTCACAGTCAACAGCAGAAACCTGAATTTTTTTCCTCTAAGATTAGGAACCAGGCAAGGCTATCCACTTTTGCTGTTTTTGTTCAGCTTAGTTTTGGAAGTACTTGCCACAGAACTCAGAGTAGTCAGAGTAGAAAAAGAAATACAAGAAATTGAAATTGGAAAAGATGTAAACATGTCAGTTTGCAGATGACATGATACTATACATAGAAAATCCTAAAGACACTACCAGAAAACTACTAGAGCTCTTCAACTAATTCAGTAATGTTGCAGGATACAAAATTAATACAGAGAAATATGTTGCATTTCTATACACTAACATCTAAAGATCAGAAATAGAAATTAAGGAAGCAATTCATTTACCATCACATCAAAAATAAGAAAATACCTAGTAATAAACTTACCTAAGGAGACAAAAGAACTGCACTCAGAAAACTTAAGATGTTGAAGAAAGAAACTGAAAATGACAACAAGAAAGAATCCCAAGAATAATGTTCTTGGATTGAAAGAATCAATATTGTCAAAATAAATATACTACCCAAGGCAATCTATAGATTCAATGCACTCCTTACCAAATTACCATTGGCATTTTTGACAGAACCAGAACAAAAAGTTTTAAAAAATTATATGGAAACAGAAAGACCATGAGAAGACAAGACAATCTTGAGAAAGGAAAACAGAGCTGGAGGAATAAAACTCCTTGACTTCAGATTATATGGCAAAGTTACAGTTATCAAAACAATTTGGTACTAGTGCAAAAGAGACAGATCAATGGAATAGAATAGAAAGCTCAGAAACAAACCCACTCACCCATGGTCAATTAATCCACCATGAAGGAAGCTAGCTTATACAATGGAAAAAATAAGTTATTCTGGAAAAACTGCATGTAAAAGAATGATTAGGACATTCTCTAAAACCATATACAAAAATAAACTCAAACTTAAAGATCTAAATGTAATATACTACAGGTACTACAAACTGCTAGGGGAAAACACAGTCAGAACATTCTTTGACATAAACTGCAGTAATATCTTTTTTGGATTCATCTCCTAGAGGAATGGAAATGAAAACAAAAATGATCAAATGGGAACTAAAAACTTAAAGGCTTTTACATGGCAAAGGAAATCATAAGCAAAATGAAATGACAAGCTACATAATAGAGAAAATATTTGCAAATGATCTGGCTGACAAGAGATTTGTTGTTATTGTGGTGGTGGTTTAGTTGCTAAGTCATGTCTAATTCTGTTGCAACCCCATGGACTATAGCCTGTCAGTCTCCTCTAAACATGGGATTTCCCAAGCAAGAATACTGGAGTGGGTTGACATTTTCTTCCTCAGGGGATCTTTCCCATCCCAGGGGTTGAATCTGTGTCTCCCTCATTAACAGGCATATTCTTTTCCACTGAGCCATCTCAGAAGCCTGACAAGAGATTAAGCTCCAAAATATACAAACAGCTCATACAGTTCAATATCAAAAAAAACAAACAACCCAGCAGAAAAAATGAGCAGAAGACACAAAAAGATTTTTCTTTAAAAAAGACATACAGATGGCCAAAAGACACAAGCAAAGATGCTCAGCATCACTGTTTATTACAGAAATGCAAATCAAGAATACAATGAGGTTATCACCTCACACTAGTCAGGACAACCATCATCAAAAAGCCTATAAATAGTAAATGACAGAAAGGGTAGGGTGAAAAAAAGAAACCCGCCTGTACAGTTGATGGGCACAGGCACTTTGGAGAACAGAATGAAGTTCCTTATAAAACTAAAAATAGATCTATTTATGATCCAACAATCCCACTCCTGGTCATATATCTAGAGAAAATTATAAATAAAAAAGATACATGCAATCCAATATTCCTAGTAGCACTATTTACAATAGCCAAGACATGGAAGCAACCTGTGTCCATCAACAGTTGAAAGAATAAAGAAGATGTGGCACATATATACAATGAAATATTACTCAGCCATGAAAAAAGAATGAAATACTGCCATTTGCAGCAGCATGGATGCACCTAGAGGTTGTTATACCTGCTGTATAGTCCAGTATACTGAATCACTCTTCTGTAAACATGAAATTAACACAGCCTGTAAATCAACTGTATTTCAAGTTAAAGAAAAGTTGTGCTTACAAAATGCTTAGTCCCTTAAGTGTGCTTAAGCCTCAAAAACAATGTAAATACCTTAATTAAAAATATCACTAAAAATTGCTAACCATCATGTGAACTTTCAGTGCATTGTAGTAGTAACATCAAAAATTACAGATTACCATAACAAATATAATAAGAGGGAGAAAGTTTGAAATAGTCCAAGAACTACAAAAAATGTGCCACATAAACATGAAGTGAGCAGATGCTGTTAGAAAAATATGCTGATAAACTTGCTAGATTCAGAGTTGCCACAAACCCTCATTTTTTTTTAAGCAATATCTGTAAAGTGTAGTAAAATGAAGTGTAACTGTATATGGGTAAGAAATTAAATAGAAGTGTTCAAGAAAAGGTTTATGTGTCCACTGAGATTTTATATCAAGAGGAGATTTTTTTTTTTTTTGAATTATCCATTGATAAATCACTCCCTTTAGCATGACTGAAAGTCTCTCGGTTGTGTCCAACTCTTTGCAACCCATGGACTGTAGCCCGCCAGGCTCCTCTATCCATGGAATTCTCCAAGCGAGAATGCTGGCTTGCATTGCCATACCCTTCTCCAGGGGATCTTTCTGACCCAGAGATTGAACCCAGGTCTCCTGCATTGCAGGCAAATTCTTTACCATCTGAGCCAACAGGGAAGCCCCCTCTGAGTGCCAGGGCCTTATTATCTCTCCCTATTTACAACTGCACAGCCACTGACTTGCATCCCAGGAGTTCTGCTACATATATTTTGATCTATAGCTTGAGACATGAAACCTCTGGCAACAGCTTTAAATTAAGTTGCAATTAAATGCAGGTGCCTCCCACATTTATTATCTTCCTGAGTTTCACATCACTCTACTTCACTTGTATGGTTATGAGTTTTATCTAATTCATTTCTTACCTGAAACTCATGACTTCCTTGATGCCTATAATGCCAACTTTTAAACTCAATCACCTGTTTCAATAAAAAAATCTAATGGAAGAATGTTGACTCAGCTCCTATAAAATCATGTTTTTCATTTCACATAAGCTTTCAATGATTTTCAGTAATATTGCTATTCAGCTGTTATTTATCTCCCATCACATGGCTCTCAATAATGATTTCTGACTTTTTAAACTCTCCTCAGTCTCCAAACTAGCATCTTCCTATCTTAGCACTTCAGTGTTATCTTCAGAATTATTTCAATTATAATTTATTACTTTAGTTGAGAGGAAAACTTTTGAGATCCACCTCCAGATTTTGCCCTTTTTATATCGTTTTTCTTCCAATTTGTTTATCATGAAATTCTGGAATACTATTTCATTCCCATTCTTGACTCTTCCTTTATAATATCTACTGTGTTGGTTCACCTCCAAGTTTAAAATATTTACTGAACTCCACTACCTTTGTAAAAATGCTCAAACTCTTTGTTCAAGTGTTCAAGGTCTTCCCTCGACCTCTTTTTCTCCATATAAAATTTTGCTACTCTGACCAAACTTAAATCATCTACTTTCCTGCTCTTCAAAAAGCCTTGAATTCTTTAGTCATTTGGTATATTTGTTTTATTACCCTCTTTTGCCACCCCAAACAAACAAAAGGCACCTGTTCCATCTTCAAATACTAAGCCAAAGGAACAGTTTTCTTGGAATATTCACAGGAAAACCCATCTTTCCAGCTTTAGTACCTGAAAAATTTTGTGTGTACTAGAGATACAAAAGTGAATTCCTAACTCACTTAGCTAGAAAATGGTAAGGCTTGCATAAGATCTTAGGTCCCCTAGTATCCAATCAGCTTCTATAAGTCAAAGCTGTCAAGTTTTAGCTTTTAATTTTTGTCCTCATATGACAATTTCTCCAACTTTCCCAGGCCCTTTTTTTTTAAAAAAATGAATGTAGTAATGAGAATGACACAGATTATTAGTGGATTTCTAAAATAGAATTTTAGGTCAAGATTGCTCCAAAATTCTTTCTCTAATTATCAATACTTTAACTTTATTGTCATAGAAATTTATTGGTTATAATTCTACATCTTTAATAAGCCCCAAATCTCTATCTAAAAGTGAATATTCCATTATTTTGTAGGTAAATGTTTAAGTCAATTTAGTAATTTCATTGTATAATTTGCTTTTCTGGCAATTTTCTGCTAGTTGGCCAGCTGTTCTTTCAGTTTTCCCAACTGACTTGACATTTTTTAGTTACAAGTGGCTTATCTGGAGTAATTGGATATTGTTGGAGATCCTCTTTTGGGGTTATTTATGCTAGTATAACTAGTTTTAGCACCTAAAATGAGTTATTCTAGTTTCAGTCTTCATAAATCCACAGAGTTTTGTTATGCTTTATATCTCAGGATACTTCCAGTTGCAAGTAATATGAAGCCTAACTCAAACTGGCTTCAACAATAAGGAAATTTATTGGTTTTTCTAACAAAAAGCTAAAGCAGATTATTTCTTTGGTTGATCCAGTGTCTCAAGTTTCTTTCAAGGACCCAGGTTGGTTCCATCTCTCCACTCAGTCATCTTCAATGCTGGCCTTACCCTAAAAGCCCATTGTAATCATAGGCTGATTGCCAAGAATAATAGAGGCTATATCTTTTCATGGGGCTTACCAGCTGGCTCAGTGGTAAAGAATCCACCTGCCAAGCAAGAGACACATGTTCGATCCTTTGGTTGAGAAGATCCCCTGGAGAAGGAAATGGCAATCTACTCCAGTATTCTTGCCTGGGAAATCACATGGGATAGTTATAAAAGAGTCAGACACTACTTAGCAACTAAACAACAACAAATGCTTTCTTGTTTATATACAACAAGAGAAAAAACTAGTGTATCTCTACAAATACCTGTTCATTCATCTGATTTCTCCAGTTTAGAACATGTGCTTGCTCCTGAAGCATCAATCATAAGAAGATTATCATGATTTAATTGACCTATTAAAATACAGAGACATTACTTTGCCAACAAAGATCCATCTGGTCAAAGCTATGGTTTTTCCAGTCGTCACGTATGGATGTGAGAGTTGGACTATAAAGAAAGCTGAGCAACAAAGAATTGATGTTTTTGAATTATGGTGTTGGAGAAGACTCTTGATAATCCTACGGACAGCAAGGAGATCCAACCAGTCCATCCTAAAGGAAATCAGTCCTGAATATTCACTGAAAGGACTGATGCTGAAAGTGAAACTTCAATACTTTGGCCATCTAATGCGAAGAATTGACTTATTGGAAACGACCCTGATGCTGGGATAGATTGAAGGCAGGAGGAGAAGGGGATGACAGAGGATGATATGGTTGGATGGTATCACTGATTCAATGGACATGAGTTTGGGTAAACTCAGGGTGTTGGTGATGGACAGGGAGCCCTGACATGTTGCATTCCATGGGGTCACAAAGAGTCAGACACAACTGAGCAACTGAACTGAACTGAACTGAATTGGCTTATATCTAACTTCCTGAACCAATCACCAGCAAAGGCAGGTGAGATTTCCAAGATTTGCATAGGCTAATCAGGGATGCATATATAATGAGGGGTTAATTCCCTATACCATATTGTGACAGGTGGAGTGAATATTATTAGAGAGCCAATCACAAGGCCCACTTCATCTCTAATATACATTTTCTATCTCTAAATCCATTTTTGATTATTTTTTATAATCTTCTATATATTCTTCTTTATTAAAAGTCATTTGTCCCTGCTAATAATAATGGTTAAACTTTTGAAATCTGGGTTTTCTGCCTGTGTTCAATTATGTGAAGAAGTGTTGGATATTAACAAACAGCACAGAGTTAAAACTCATATATATATATATATATATATATATATATATATAGTGAAAATGAAAGTGAAGTCGCTCAGTCATGACTGTAGCCTATCAGGCTTCTCCATCCATGGGATTTTCCAGGCAAGAGTGCTGGAGTGGATTGCTATTTCCTGCTCCAGGGAATCTTCCCGACCCAGGAATCCAACCCGGGTCTCCCGCATTGCGGGCAGACGCTTTACCATCTGAGCCACCAGGGAAGCTGAAGCTGTATGCAACTAAGAATCAGAATTGAGTTCCAAGGCCACTATTGGAATATTGTGTCCTCTTGCATGAGTTGCTTGTACTTTCTGAGACTCAGTCTTCTCATTTGCAGAGAATCTGGTATTATAGAAAACACCAACTTTTCTATAAAGACTTGAGAGGAAGTACATAACATTTAGTACATTACCTTCTACCTGATATGTGTTTGTTAAATCATTATCATTTTAGCATCAGCCGTTCCTCTTTATATCATAAACTCCCCTGAAAATAGAGATCGATTATTGAATCCATTAATAACAGTACATTTTTTCTTTTTCAAAGCATTTTCACATCATCCTTGTTTATTTTGGCAAATCAGTGTGTTGCATAGGTTCTCACTTTTATTGGTAAAAATGAAGCATTGTGAGATCATATGACATTGTAAATGTTATTGAGTTAAAGACCTAGCCAATATTAGCATAGCTGTTTACAAAGTACTGTTGTATATATTATTGTTATGTATATATTACCCTTCACAGCCCTCACAATAATGGCATAATATTGATATTACCTTTCCTTTTATAGAATGTACAAAAACTAAGAATTTATGAGGTTCAGAAACTTACCCAAGTTTCAGAAACTTGCATAAAGCTCTTACACAGAAGAGTCAGAAGTGGAATAAGATTCCTATGACTTTTTAACCAAATCTCCTTTCTTTAGCTCAGTTTTTCCTAAAATATAGGCTGCATAAAAATTTCTAGACAACTTTCGTGAACTACAATGCTGAGGCTCTAGTCACAGATAATGAAATTCAGTAGCTACTGAGTATAGCCCAGTAATCTAGGTTTGTTTTTTTTTTTTTTTTTTTACAAATACCAGAGATTTTGTTGCTCACCAAAGTTTGAAATATGCTAATAGCTTGTTTCAGAGAAGGCAATGGTACCCCACTCCAGTACTCTTATCTGGAAAATCCCAGGAACGGGGGACTCTGGTGGGCTCCCGTCTATGGGTTCACACAGAGCTGGACACAACTGAAGTGACTTAGCAGCAGCAGCAGCAATAGCTTGGTTGCTGTTGCTATTTAGATACACTGTGATCAGATGGGTATCTAATTAAGACAGTTTAACAAAGAGAAGACAGCATGTGGGTATGTGTGTGCTCAGTTGTGTTCAACTCTTTGTGATCCCTTGGACTGTAGTCCACAAAGCTCTGCTATCCATGGAATTTTCCAGGCAAGAATACTGGATGGGTTACCATTACCTACTCCAGGAGAACATAGCATAATTAGAATCATTTTTTAAAATAAATATTAAGAGTACTTTAAAGAATAGACTGTGATTTTGTAAAGATATATTACTTTTTAAATATGATGATTGAATCAGAAAGAAAACAATGTAAAAAATAGTCAAAAAGCTGTGATAGACTGTTATTAAAAATTATTCATTAAATCATTAATTATTAATACAAATCTATAGTGATAACACTCTAGGTGTCAAGAACTTTACTGGGAAGTGGGAATAAAATAGTGAGCAAGTTACAAGCACAGTTTCAGCTGTACTGTACCTAAAATTCAAGCAGGAAATCTACACTTACTAGGAGAATCACACAAATAAGTAGAAACTTTGATATAATTTCAGCTGTGAATGAGAGGTATATGGTACTATATGAATGGATATAATCCAGTGAATATCCTAAGCAGGGCAGTCAGAGAACTTTCCTCCAAAGCAGTAATATTTGGGGAAAGATTGAAATTTGAAGCCTAAACAGGTGTTACATAGACTAAGTGAAGAGAGACAAGAATTTCATGCTGAGGGCCCAGGTTACACACCAAATGATGATGATAGATACAAAATAACAATAATAATACATATAATCATAATGATGATGTATTAATATATCAGTAAAAGAAAGAAAATAACAATATATATAATAATGATGATACATACATAGACAATAGCATGGGAAAGACTAGAGATTTCCTCAAGAAAATTAGAAATAACAAGGGAATATTTCATGCAGAGATAGGCACAATAAAGGGCAGAAATGGTATGGACCTAACAGAAGCAGAAGATATTAAGAAGAGGTGGCAAGAATACACAAAAGAATTATACATGATCCAGATAACCACAATGGTGTGATCACTCACCTAGAGCCAGACATCCTGGAATGTAAAGTCAAGTGGGCCTCAGGAAGCATCACTATGAACAAGGCTAGTGGAGGTGATGGAATTGCAGTTGAGCTTTTTCAAATCCTAAAAGATGATGCTATGAAGGTGCTGCACTCAATATGCCAGCAAATGTGGAAAATTCAGCGGTGGCAACAGGACTGAAAAAAGTCAGTTTTCATTCCAATCCCAAAGAAAGGCAATGTCAAAAATGTTCAAACTACCACACAATTTCACTCATCTCACACACTAGAAAAGTAACGTTCAAAATTCTCCAAGCCAGGCTTCAACAGTACATGAACTAAGAACTTCAAGCTGGATTTAGGAAAGACAGAGAAGCCAGAGTTGAAATTTCCAACATCTGTTGGATCATGGAAAAAGTAAGAAAATTCCAGAAAACCGTCTATTTCTGCTTCATTGATTATGCTAAAGCCTTTGTGCAGATCACAACAAACTGGAAAATTTCTTAAAGAGATGAGAATACCAGACCACCTTACCTTTCTCCTAAGAAATCTGTAAGCAAGTCAAGAAGCAGCAGATAGAAATGGACATGGAACAGCAGACTGGTTCCAAATTTGGAAAGGAGTACCTCAAGGCTGTATATTGTCACTCTGCTCATTTAATTATAGGCAGAGTACCTCATGCGAAATGCCAGGCTGGATGAAGCACAAGCTGGAATCAAGATTGCCAGGAGAAATATCAATAACGTCAGATATGCAGATGACATCACTCTTACAGCAGAAAGAGGAACTGAAGAGTCTCTTAATGAAAGTGAAAGAGGAGAGTGAAAAAGTTCGCTTAAAACTCAACATTCAAAAAAATATGAGGATGGTATCTGGTCCCATGCTTCATGGCAAATAGATGGGGAAACAATGGAAACAGTGAGAGGCTTTATTTTCTTGGGCTCCAAAATCACTGCTGATGGTGACTGCAGTCATGAAATTAAAAGACGCTTGTTCCTTGGAAGGAAAACTATGACCAACCTAGACAACATATTGTAAAGCAGAGGCATTACTTTGCCGACAAAGGTCCAACTAGTCAAAACTATGGTTTTTCTCAGTAGTGATGTATGCATATGAGAATTGGACCATAATGAAAGTTGAGCACCAAAGAATTGATGCTTTTGAAATGTGATGTTGGAGAAGACTTTTGAGAGTCCCTTGGACTGCAAGAATATTCAACCAACAATTGTAAAGGAAATCAGTCCTGAATATTCACTGAAAGAACTGATGCTGAAGCTGAAGCTCCAATACTTTGGCCACCTGATGGGAAGAACTGACTCATTGGAAAAGACCCTGATTCAGGGAAGGATTGAAGGTGGGAGGAGAAGGGGACGACAGAGGATGAGATGGTTGGATGGCATCACTGACTCGCTGGACATGAGTTTGAGCAAGCTCCGGGAGTTGGTGATGGACAGGGAGGACTGGCATGCTGCACTCCATGAGATTGCAAAGAGTCAGACACGACTGAGTGACTGAACTGAATTGAACTGAACTGATGGAAAGACAGAAAGAGCAAATGGTGAACTTTACCAAATTAATTGGAAACAAAATTTGTTTTTGAAAAAAACATCATTAGAACTGTTTATCTCTCATTTTCATCCTTAACTATCCCTGGTTTAAAAAAAAAAAGAAATGTTCTCCTGGGATTGAGAACAGTATGAAAAGATCACCTAAAGAGTAAAGAAATATAAGAACACTTTCTCAACTTCATGAGGAACATAATGATGTAAGGAAGTATCTGAGAAGAAGGCAAAGAAAGAGGGAGGCAATGCTATGTGAAGTTGCACTTGCCAGCCCAGCATGTCAAATTATGTCAGGAAATATTTTCTTGCATAAAATAAATATGCTTATCAATAACATTTTAAATAAGTGTGTAAGTCTTCATTTTCTGTTGTAAAGATGAAAACCTTAGCAAGCAGCTACTGCTGCTGCTGCTAAGTCGCTTCAGTCATGTCCGACTCTATGCAACCCCATAGACGGCAGGCCACCAGGCTCCACCGTCCTTGAGATTCTCCAGGCAAGAACACTGGAGTGGGTTACCATTTCCTTCTCCAATGCAGAAAAGTGAAGTGAAGTTGCTCAGTCGTGTCCAACTCGACCCCATGGACTGCAGCCTACAATGCTCCTCCGTCCATGGGATTTTCCAGGCAAGAGTACTGGAGTGGGGTGCCATTGCCTTCTCCAAGCAGTTACTACTAGGTATTAACATGTGATGTGCTACAGAAAATCTACTCATATTACTGAATATGACTTTTTAATGAAAGATCTTGTCACTACTTACATATGGTTTTTTTAAATTTTCTCTACACAAAATGGTCCTTTGTACTGAATGGTCTGAGTTATGGAGTTTATTTCTCTCCATTAATCTAACCTTTGAGACAGTAGTTAAATCTCTTCATTTGGTATTAGAAGGTCATGCTTGTAACTTTGCTTCTGTGGCTGCCATGCTTGCTTTCTTTTATTCTGACCCATATGCCTGCAAGTGAAAGTCACTCAGCCGTGTCCAACACTTTGCGACCCCATGGACTATACAGTCCATGGAATTCTCCAGGCCAGAATACTGGAATGGGTAGCCTTTCCCATCTCCAGGGAATCTTCCCAACCCAGGTATCAAACCCAGATCTCCGATATTGCAGGCGGATTCTTTACCAACTGAGCTCTCAGGGAAGCTGACCCAAATGCCTACATGCATTAGTAAGAACAGCCCCCAGGCAATATTTAAGGGCTTAAAAACAGAACCAATTTAAGATACCATGGCATATTTGGTATTAAATTTCATCACCTTAGTTTAAACAATTAACAGCAAAGCTGTTTAATATTTTGAATCCCAACAAGTTTAATTTTTCACTTAAAACTTCTAAATTAGAAAAATAGAAACTCCCTCAAATCTTATAAAAATGATTTATTTTTTACAAAATACATTTGCTTAAAAAATAACACATACCAATAGAATGGGAAGGACTACAGATCACTTCAAGAAAATTAGAGATATCATGGGAACATTTCATGTAAAGATAGGCTCAATAAAAGACAGAAATTATATACACATAACAGAAGCAGACTATATTAAGAAGAGGTGACAAAAATACACAGAAGAACTGTACACAAAAAGATCTTCATGACCCAAATAATCACGATGGTGTGATCACTCACCTAGAGCCAGACATCCTGGAATGTGAAGTCAAGTGGGCCTTAGGAAGCATCACTACGAACAAAACTAGTGTAGGTGATGGAATTCCAGTTGAGCTTTTTCAAATACTAAAAGATGGTGCTGTGGAAGTGTTGCACTCAATATGCCAGCAAATTTGGAAAACTCAGCAGTGGCCACAGGACTGGAAAAGGTCAGTTTTCATTCCAATCCCAAAGAAAGGGAATGCCAAAGAATGCTCAAACTACCTCACAATGGCATTCATCTCACACACTAGTAAAGTAAGACTCAAAATTCTCCAAGCCAGGCTTCAGAAATACATGAACCGTGAACTTCCAGATGTTCAAGCTGGTTTTAGAAAAGGCAGAAGAACCAGAGATCAAATTGCCAACACTTGCTGGATCATGGGAAAAGCAAGAGAGTTCCAGAAAAACATCTATTTCTGCTTTATTGACTATGCCAAAGCCTTTGACTTTGTAGATCACAATATACTGTGGACAATTCTTAAAGAGATGGGAATACCAGACCACCCAACCTGCCTCTTGAGAAATCTGTATGCAGGTCAGGAAGAAACAGTTAAAACTGGACATGGAACAACAGATGGTTCCAAATAGGTAAAGGAGTACATTAAAGCTGTATACTGTCACCCTGCTTATTTAACTTATATGCAGAGTACATCATGAGAAATGCGGGGATGGAAGAAGCACAAGCTGGAATCAAGATTGCCTGGAGAAATATCAATAATCTCAGATATGCAGATGACACCAGCCTTATGGCAGAAAATGAAGAAGAACTAAAGAGCCTCTTGATGAAAGTGAAAGAGGAGAGTGAAAAAGCTGGCTTAAAGCTCAACATTCAGAAATCTAAGATCATGGCATCTGGTCCCAACACTTCATGGCAAATAGACGAGGAAACAATGGAAACAGCAGCTGACTTTATTTTCTTGGGTTCCAAAATCAGTGCATGATTGCAGCCATGAAATTAAAAGATGCTTACTCCTTGGAAGGAAAGTTATGACCAACCTAGACAGCATATTAAAAAGCAGAGACGTTACTTTGTCAACAAAGGTTTGTCTAGTCAAGACTATGGTTTTTCCAGTAGTCATGTATGGATGTGAGATTTGGACTGTAAAGAAAGGTGAGCGCCAATGAATTGATGCTTTTGAAGTGTAATGTTGAAAACTCTTGAGAGTCCCTTGGACTACAAGGAGATACAACCAGTCCATCCTAAAGGAGATCAGTCCTGGGTGTTCATTGGAAGGACTGATGTTGAAACTGAAACTCCAATATTTTGGCCACCTGATGTGAAGAGCTGATTCATTTGAAAAGACCCTGATGTTGGGAAAGATTGAAGGCGACAGGAGAAGGGGATGACAGAGGATGAGATGGTTGGATGGCATCACCAATTGAATGGACATGAGTTTGGTAAACTCCTAGAGTTGGTGATGGACAGGGAGGCCTGGCATGCTGCAGTTCATAGGGTTGCAAAGAGTCAGACATGACTGAGCGACTAAACTGAACTGAACTGAATGGAAATATTTGTTGTATCAGTAGGTGTCAAAATCAGACAGAGAATTCTCTGGTTAATTTAAACATTTCAAAACTCTGTAACATTATTTAGCTTTTACATAAAGTTTTAAGTCCTTATTTCCTATCACCAGGATAAAAATAACAACTTTAGAGATTACAAGGAGATTTTATATGTTTTTCAACTTTAGAGTCTGTAGCTTCTCAAGAGAAGATAATTTTCCAACTGAACTTTAGGTCAGTGGAATGAGTTGATCTGGTAGTAAACTAATGGCCATCCTGGGGAGCCCTTGATTGAGAGGGACTGAATTCATGAGAACATGGCTTCTGAGAGCTAGGGGCATTTGTGCTTTATCATTTGCCCACAGTCCTCACCATGAAAATATAAAGAGACTGTGTCCTTTTTTTCTAAATGGTTCTACTTTCAAACAAAATATTTATTTTAGTGAGCCTGTGTAACGGCATTGTCATGGGAGTGTAAGAGGGGGACTTTCCAGATCCCTGACCATCTGACACTGAATCATTATAGCTCCATATAAAATTAATAAGATTTCTTCTAAATTAGTGGCATATATATAACATTCAAACATTAGATACTGTCACATATTTGTCATCCTATCTCTTATTAATTTATTTTCAGATATCTTGCATAAATTTGTCATAAAATTCTTTGAAGAGAAGATTTACTCCCTGATTTTTAAAAAATGTCAAAAGATGTTGAAAATATGACTGTCATTAGCAGGCTTTAAAAAAACAAAAAGTGTTCATTGCATTTATATAACTCTAAAGTAATTTGCTCCTCAATATATACCAGAAGTTAATTGCAGCCAGAATTCAGTATGCTGATGCATTTTTATCCCTAAATAGAGCATTGCAAACCAATACTAGTGTAATGGCTCTAAACTCATTTAAACTTTCATTATGGTGCATTATATTGCATTTAATGTATTTTAAAATGTAAATCATGCAAGTAATTTTTTAGAATACTTTAAAAATATTCATAATAATATTTCAGATTTACAAATATATAGAAAGTTATCTGATCATAACTTTAATTCTCCAAGTTTCTAATAATGATGAGCTTTAGTATAAAATGGGGCTTCCCTAATAGCCCAGCTGGTAAAGAATCTGCCTGCAATGCAGGAGATCCCAGTTCAATTCCTGGGTTGGGAAGATCCCCTGGAGAAGCAATAGGCTATCCACTCCAGTATTCTTGGGCTTCCCTTGTGGCTTAGATGGTAAAGAATCCACCCGCAATACGGAAGACCTGGGTTCAATCCCTGGTTTGGGAAGATCCCCTAGCAAAGGGAAAGGCTACTGACTCCAGTATTCTGGCCTGAAGAATTCCATGGACTGTATATTATAAAATATGAAAAATATTTTATACTTAGTATAAAATATGAAAAGGTTAATTTTCTTCATTCTGGACCTAGTCTGTCAATTTTATTATCACCATACTCTATTCTGAAAAAATAAAAATTAACTCAAATATATTTTGATTTAACAAAAAGAAAGAGGTTATCAGATTGGATTTTTATTGTACATGACAATTATTTTAAAAATTGCTAATTGTTACACAGTATTTCAAATTCCCAGCATCACACTTGGGTCTTTCCACATCTCTTCTTTCCTCTCCCTTCTCCATTCCATCTTTTCTTCAGATATTTATTGAGGGACTCAGTTCAGTTCAATTATTCACTTGTGTCTGACTCTTTGTGACCCCGTGGACTGCAGCACACCAGGCTTCTCTGTCCATCACAAATTCCTGGAGCTTGCTCAAACTCATGTCCATCAAGTCAGTGGTGCGATCCAACTATCTTATCCTCTGTCATCCCCTTCTCCTGTCGCCTTCAATATTTCCCAGCATCAGGGTCTTTTCAAATGAGTCAGCTCTTCGCATCAGGTGGCCAAAATATTGGAGTTTCAGTTTCAACATCAGTCCTTCCAATGAACACCCAGGACTGATCTCCTTTAGGATGGACTGGTTGGATCTCCTTGCAGTCCAAGGGACTCTCAAGAGTCTTCTCCAACACCACAGTTCAAAAGCATCAATTCCTTGGTGCTCAGCTTTCTTTATAGTCCAACTCTCACATAAATACATGACTATTGGAAAAACCATAGCTTTGACTAGATGGACCTTTGTCGGCAAAAGTAATGTCTCTGCTTTCTAATATGCTGTTTAGGTTGGTCATAGCTTTCCTTCCAAGGATCAAGCATCTGTTAATTCCATGGCTGCAGTCACCATCTGCAGTGATTTTGGAGCCCATGAAAATAGTCTCTCACTGTTTCCATTATTTCCCCATCTATTTGTCATGAAGTGATGGGACTGGATGTGATCATCTTAGCTTTTGAAAGTTGAGATTTAAGCCAGCTTTTTCACTCTCTTACTTTCATTAAGAGGCTCTTTAGTTCCTCTTTACTTTCTGCCATAAGAGTGATGTCTTCTGCATATCTGTCATTATTGATATTTCTCCTGGCAATCTTGATTCCGGCTTGTGCTACACCCAGCCTGGCATTTCACATGAGATACTTTGCATAAAAGCTTAATGAGCAGGATGACAGTATACAAACTTGGCATATTCCTTTCCCAGTGTGGAACAAGTCCATTGTTCCATGTCCATTTCTAACTGTTGCTTCTTGACCTGCATAAAGTTTTCTCAGAAGACAGGTAAGGTGGTCTGGTATTCCTATCTCTTTAAGAATTTTCTACAATTTGTTTGATCAACACAATCAAAGGCTTTAGCATAGTCAATGAAGCAGAAATAGTTGTTTTCCTGAAAATTTCTTCCTTTTTCTGTGATCCAAGAGATGTTGGCAATTTGAACTCTGGTTCCTCTGCCTTTTCTAAATCCAGCTTCTACATCTGGACATTCTCAGTTGATGTACTGCTGAAGCCTCGCTTGGAGAATTTTGAGCATTACTTTTTATTGTATGAGATGAGTGATTGTGCAGTAGTTTGAACATTCTTTGCATTGTCTTTCTTTGGGGTTTGGAATGAAAACTGACCTTTTCTAGTCCTGCAGCTACTGCTGAGGTTCCCAACTGAGTTTTCCAAATAACTGGTTGCTAGGTTACTATTAGGTATTGAGGGCCTGCTACTGCTGCTGCTAAGTTGCTTTAGTCGTGTCCAGCTCTGTGCGACCCCATAGGCGGCAGCCCACCAGGCTACCCCATCCCTGGGATTCTCCAGGCAAGAATACTGGAGTGGGTTGCCATGTCCTTCTCCAATGCATGAAAGTGAAAAGTGAAAGTGAAGTCGCTCAGTCGTGTCCGACTCTCAGCGACCCCATGGACTGCAGCCCACCAGGCTCCTCCATCCATGGGATTTTCCAGGCAAGAGTACTGGAGTGGGGTGCCATTGCCTTCTCCGATTGAGGGCCTAATATATACGAATTACCATGTTGAATATTCAGACATTTGGAAATTATATAAAATAATTCTATCCAATGTAACAAGTGTAATAATGAGATGTAAAATGTGTAATATTTTTACTGTCAGGCATTTGTTTTTGTAAAAGGTGTGCCTCTGCCTTTGGATTTTTAACACACCTAGGGTTGGAACCCTATTTTGTTCTCCTACAAACCACTTCCTCTGCCTCTCTCTCACCACTCAATACAGTACTTTGCACACATATGCTAGAAATTCAGCACATGTTTAGTTAAATAGAATATACTTACAATAGTATATACATATCAAAATACGGAGGCATTCTTTACAGTAATGACTTTTAAAATAATTTTAAACATTTAAATAATTTCCACTTATTGTACAGAACTGAAAATCCACACAAGTATGAAGAATAAAATTTAAATCATTTATAACTTCAACTCCAAGCAATAACTTCCATCTATCCTTTAATGCATTTATTTCCAGTCTTTTCCTATTCTCATTTGGCATATTATTATATTTATATTAACACATCATTTTGCATCCCACTTTTTGTGAACATGTCATAATATAGTACTAAATATTAGGCAGTCTAATGACTGCCTAATTTTCTACTATAACAGTTTATGATTTAATATTACTTGATTACTGAACAATTAGTTATTTATAATAGTTTGTAATTATAAATAATTGCACATCTAAAATCAGTATTGTGGCTATATAAATCTTATATGCTATCACTGATTATTTTACTTAAGACTATATTTGGGAAGTTAGCCATATGTATAGAAAAATACTTGGGGATTTATTAATTATATTATAAACTTCATTTTGGTTCTATCTGAAGTTTTTTTTTTTAATATTTAGAGTAATTATTGCCTCATATTAAAAGAAATATACCTTTCTTAAGCAAATTAATTTAAATATTTTAGTAGAGATTTAATACTCAGAAAGGGAAATCATTTTATATAATTAGCAAATAGCTATTTTGCATAATATCTCCTATCATACCTCACACATAGGTGATTGTTAATGTTTTTTGAAGACATGAATGAATAGGATGGATGAAATGGAACAGGATAAATGGAACAATATAGAAGAACCTAATGAATTATGTTGATAATTATTCCAATATGAATACAATAGCTAAATTTCAAGTCTTTTTTCAAAGCATGGTAATGATTCTCTTGATAAATTCCCTACTTATGAACAAACTCTCAAATCAAACTATTTTGAAGTCTGTTCCAATGATCAATTGTTTCCCCAAAATTAATGGCTTAAAAAATCCATCCATTACTTGCTCTTATAGCTTTGACAGTGGACAGCCACAGCCAGTTTCTTACCAGAGATGTCTCATGCACATGTGTCTAATGGTGGCTGAAGTGGGAATCATTCAAAGGATTCACTGCATCTGATGTCTGAGCTGGGGTAATGGAATAGGTGAGAGTGAGTTAGAGCTCCTCCTCTCCATGGAATTTTCCAAATGACTAACTTGGACTTCCTGACAGAGTGGTAGCATTGGTTTAACAGGATTTCTAACCAGGCAGCTGGACTGCCCCATAAGCATTCCAGGAGATATGGAATGAAGCTGCAAATCCTCTTATGACTTCTACTCAAAAGTCATGCTGTGTCATTTCTACCATTGCCATTTGGGTCAAAAATAAGCATTCTTCATCTTATTGCACTTCACTGCTTTTTGGAAACAAATTTTTTTTTTTTTTTTTACAAATTGAAGCTTTATGACAAGCCTATATTAAAGAAGTCTATTAGTGCAATTTTTTCCAACAGCATTTTCTCACTTCCTATCTCTGTATCACATTTTGATAATTTTTCCAGTATTTCAGGCTTTCTAATTATTGTTATATTTGTTATGGTAATCTGTGATTAATGATCTTTGATGCTACAATTTCAATTGTTTGAGGGCACCATAAGCCACACCCATATAAGAAGGCAAATTTAATTAACAAATGTTGTTTGCATTCTGATTATTCCATTGACCATCTGTTTCCCTATATCTCTCCCTCTCCTTGGGCTTTTTATTCACTAAGGCACAATAATTTTGACATTGGACCAATTAATAACCGTCTAATGCCTGTAAAGTGTTCAAGTGAAAGAAGTGGTTGTATGTCTCTCACTTTAAATCAAAAGCCAGAAATGATTAAACTTAGAGAGAAAGTCATGTCAAAAGTTCAGATAAGTTGAAAGCTATGCCTTTTGTATTAGTTAGCCAAATTAGCAAAGGAAAAATTTTTGAAGGAAATAAAATGTGCTGTTCTAGTGAATACGAAGATGACAAGAAAATGAAATAGGCTTATTGTTGATATGAAGAAAGTCTTGGGTCTGGATGGAAGATCAAGCCAGCCACAACATTACCTTAAGCTAAAGCCCATCCAGAGCAAAGCCTCACCTCCCTTTAATTTTATGAAAGCTGAAGAAAGCTGAAGAAGAAAAGCCTGAGACAGCAGAGGCTGGTTCTGGAGGTTTAAAGAAAGAAGCCATCTTCACAGCATAAAAGTTCAAGGTGAAGCAGTAAGTGCTGATGCAGAAGCTGTAGCCAGTTATCCAGATCTAGGCAAGATAATTAATAAAAATGGCTCCAGTAGGCAACTGATTTTCACTGTAGTAAAAATAGCCTTCTATTGGAAGATGATGCCATCTAGCATTTTTGTAACTAGAGAGGAGAAGTTAATGCATGACTTCAAATTTTGACAGACAAATTGACTCTCTTGTTAGAGGCTAATGCAAGTTGAAGCCAATGCTCATTTACCATTTTGAAAAGCCTAGGACCCTTAAGAATTAGGCTGAATATACTCTGCCTGTGCTTTATAAATGGAACAACAAAGCATGAATAACAGCATATCTGTCTACAACATAGTATACTATATACTTTAAGCCCATTGTAGTGTCTTACCACTCAGAAAAAAATAAAATTTCTCTTCAAGATATCACTGCTCTATGATAATGCATCTGATGACCCAATATCTCTGATGGAGATGTAGAACAAGGTTTATGCTGTTTCAATGCCTGCTAACACAATATCCATTCTGCAGCCCATGGATAAAGGAGTAATTTTGAATTTCAAGTCTTTTTTTTTTTTTTTTTTCAGAAATACATTTCATAAGGCTATACCTGCCATAGATAGTGATTTCACTGATAAGCAAAATAAACTGAAAATCTTATGGAAAGGATTCATCATCCTAATGCCATGAAGTGCATTTGTGATTCATGGGAAGAAGTCAAGAATATCAACATTAACAGGAATTTGAAAGGAGTTGATTCTAACATTTAGGAATGACAGAGGGATTTAAGACCTCAGTGGTTGAAGATGTGGTAGAAATAGCAAGATAATTAAAATTAGAAGCATAGGTTGTAGCTGTTAGTCAAATTCCTGCATTCTCACAATACAATTTTAACAAATGAAGAGTTGCTTCTTATGTAAGTGCTAAGAAAATAATTTCTTGAGATGAAATCTATTCTTGGAAAAAATGCTATGAAAATCATTGAAATAGCAACAAAGGACTGAGAATATTACATAAACTTAATAAGTCAATGACAAGTTTTGAGAGAACTGACTTCAATTTTGAAAGAAATTCTACTATGGGTAAAATACTATCTAGCATCATTGTGCTACAGAGAATTCATTCATGAAAGGAAAAGTAAATAGACAAAACAAACTTCATCGTTGTCTTATTTTAAGAAATTGCCACAGTCACCCCAACCTTTAGCAAGCACCACTTTGATCAGTTGGCAGCCATCAACATTGAGGCAAGACTTTCCACTAGGCAAAATATTACAACTTATTGAAGAGTCAGATGATGGTTAGCAGTTTTTAGCAATAAAATATGTTTAATGAAGCTTTTTTAGACATAGTGTTTATTGCATACTTGATAGACTATCGTATAATATAAACAAGTATTTTTTATGGACTTGGAAATCAAAAAGTTGCATGACTTGCTTTATTGCCATATTAGCTGTATTATGGTGACTTTCCAGGTGGTGCTAGTGGTAAAGAAACAATCTGCCAATGAAGGAGACATAAGAGATGAGGGTTCAACCCCTGGGTCAGGAAGATCACCTGGACGAGGGCATGGCAACCCACACCAGTATTGTTGCCTGGAGAATGCCACTGACAGAGGAGCCTGGAAGGCTACAGTCCTTAGGGTCGCAAAGAGTTGGACATGACTGAAGTGATTTAGGCATGCACACAAGAAAAAAATCCACAGTGTCACTAGAGTATGCCTGTAATCAATCACAGGCCAACCCAGATTCAAGGCGATTTAAAGAACAGGCTTCATGACCTGCACGTGCAAGAGGAAAGAAAGTTTTCTGGTGGCCATCATATACCTGCTGCCGCTGCTAAGTCGCTTCAGTCATGTCCGACTCTGTGCAACCCCATAGACGGCAGCCCAATAGGCTCCCCCATCCCTGGGATTCTCCAGACAAGAGCACTGGAGTGGATTGCCATTTCCTTCTCATATACCTAGGTTGCCACAAAGTCCTAAACACTTTCTTCAGTTAACAGTGAAAGGAAAAAGCATCTCCATAACCCTTGCTTTATGGAAAAAATCAGGTTTTAGAAACAAATCTGAATTCATATCTCTGCTGTGCCATGCATTAGCAGTGATTTGAGTGAGTAACTTCTGACTAGAAGGGATTCTCTGACACCTACCGCCTCATGTAATACCTAACATACAGTGATGTTATTAACTAAGTAACATTTATTCTTAATCAACCAAATGACCTTTAAGAGTCTATCACATCCTCTCTGAAATAGGAATTTTAACGACCACTGCACAGTAACATAGAAACAAGTGAACAAGCTAATGTTTGCAAAATACTGAATAGTGAGGATATGGTAGCTATTGGTATTATTATTACAGTTAATATTCTTATCATTATTATATTATTATCATTATAGTCACACCTCAATGTCCCTGTCATACAGTCTAGCAACTTGCTAGACATCTTCAGCAACTGGATCTTATTTATTTTCCACACCTCACATTTATCTACCATTTTAATACTCTGAAAACTGGTTGTACATCAAGTGAATGGATTCTTCCCTAAGTACTTGACATAATAATTGTATTTCCTTCTTAATTCCCACAATGGCACCCCACTCCAGTACTCTTGCCTGGAGAATCCCATAGATGGAGTAGCCTGATGGGCTGCAGTCCATGGGGTCGCTAAGAGTTGACTGAGCGATTCACTCACTTTTCACTTTCATGCGTTGGAGAAGGAAATGGCCACCTACCCCAGTGTTCTTGTCTGGAGAATCCCAGGGATGGGGGAGCCTGGTGGCTGCCATCTATGGGATCGCACAGAGTCAGACACGACTGAAGCGACTTAGCAGCAGTAGCAGCAGCAGCCGCTTAATTCCAAATAAATACAAACTTTCATCAAAAGTCCCCTACATTGAAATCTCAAATTATGTAATTTTTATCTTTCCATCTTCCCCTCCTGGTAACCTGGCTTCTGAGTTTCATTATTTTATTCTTGTCTGTCAGCACCAATCTGGCTTCACTTGACTCCCTAGTCCTCCTTGAGGCCGTGGTCATTCACACCATTGGCATCTTTGATGATAAGTCATATCAAATTTATAAACTAAGCCTGATTGACCCAGTTAACCACTTTCTCTGGCCCTGATCCTGTCTTTCTAGCCCAAGCTTGCTGAGTTGGTCAGTTCTACTTCACAGTGGTGCTATTGAGGCAAACTTGAATTTCAGACTATTCCAAATATTTGTATTTCACTCTTCCTTTCTTTCCTCATTTTATCATTGGCTTTATCCAGACATTTCCCATTGTCTTCTAGTTCCCAGTCCCACTCTCACCCAACCACCTTCACTTTTTGTGTGTGTGTGTGTGTTTTTCTTCTTTAGTGAAAAAAAGGAGAAACTTTCCAAATGAACTCTCCTAGCTTCTTGACATTTCAAAAGCTTTCTCTCTATATTCAATTTCTTCCTTAATTTCTCCAGAAGAGGTGTGGCGGGTGGGGAATGCCACTTCTCATGGCTATTCTCTACATGTCTGCTCATAATCCCAGTATTTGTTACCTTCTTGATGGAATAGTCCTTGTCTTCTAAGTCTGTGGTCTCCACTATCCACTGCTGTTTCTCACTCTTGATAAAAATGCTCATTTCTCATTGCCTAAGAATGTCACCTGTACGGTGACCCTTTTAAACACTTTGTCCCTTCATTATTGAAAATTTCTACTCAGAGGACTTTACTGCCTCCATCTATTTAGCACTCCACCATTTCTTAGCTATTTACAGTCTAGGTCAGCACTTACTGCTCAGATTTCATAATAACCAAGTCCAGAGAACAACTTGCTAAACAAGGACTGAATCAGAAAATAACCTAAAATATTTACAGGTGGGATGTTTTTAATTGAAAATAAAAGATCCTTAAAGCTTTGATTGTTCATATTAGGGAATAGAAAAGAACTAAGAAGAAAACTGGCATTTGTGCTTAGCCACTAAAATATGAATACTATACATATTTTTAATGTTATTAGAAATCACTATTTTAGAAGTAGTAACACAAGAATATACATCTCATGTCAGATCATGGTCGTTTCTTGAAGCTAAACTCTAATGCATTTCAATTGATAAACATAATTCTATACCATACCATTTTTTTACGCTCAAAAGGGGAATCATATTCTCTGATTAACCATCTTCTCACACTCACCAAAAAAAAAAAAGAAAAGAAAAAAATCATTATCATCATCATCATCTAATCACACCTTTCTTTTAACTTCTCACAACATTTCTCCATGCCTCACTTCTAGGATATATCCTTGCTTGGTTTGAACTCTCAATATTTCAGAGCCTTTCATTTTTCCCCTGTTAGAGTAGAGTTTAAGCTCCTTGGTAAGTACATTCACACTATTTGTACACTATAGGTTGGCTGAAAATTAGGCCCTGTAACTTTGTGGTAATGATGGGGTCATTTCTGTTTCTAGTAGCATTGCCTCTTACTCTATCACTGCCTCTGTAAGCTGTGATTGATTTCAGCAGTCATAGTAGCTACTGACATTCAAGTCCTTATATTCGTTTTTAATTATTTTTTTGCATGTCTATAAAAAATGTTAACTGATGGTTGTATCCAAGGACAAAGTATTATGAAAAAAATCTATAATTGAATTATCCTCAGAAATCATGGAAATCAACTTGCAACCCATCTCTTTTACTGGCAACATTCATTACTAAATACGTATTTCATTAAAATGCTTTACTAGTTTGATTGTGTCCTTATTGGAAATACAATATCTCATGGCTCCTCATCATGGCTTGACCTTAACTTTTTCCCTTCTCTTTTACCTAAAGGTCCCCCAGGCCCACCAGGGATAGTGATTGTGGAGGAAATCACCGAAAGCACAGCCACACTCTCCTGGAGTCCAGCCGCTGACAACCACAGCCCTATCTCTTCCTACAACCTTCAGGCTCGTAGCCCCTTCTCCCTGGGCTGGCAAACGGTAAAAACAGGTAAGAGGCTCTAAGACAACATCAGACACAGACAGAGCAGCTTCCAATGTCATGAGCCATGTTTGCTAACAATCACAGCAGGATTATTTTGGATTGGGGAAATTTTATTATTTATGACAATATTACACTAGAGAAGGACACAGCAACCCACTCTAGTATTCTTGCCTGGAGAATCCCACAGACAGAGGAGCCTGGCGGACTACAGTCCTAGGTCGCCAAGAGTTGGGCACGACTGAAGCCACTTTGCATGCAGGCACGCATGACAATCTTAACCATTGTTTGCTTCTTTTTATAAAGCCACTTTGTTTTCTTCTCCTTGTTTCCCAAGGAAGGACCACATTATTTATTTTTGTTTGTTTATTGAAGCAACGGTAAACTCATGTAAAAGCTGCAAAAAATAATACAAAGATTTTCTGTGGGCCCATCTCTCAATTTCCCCAAGTTATTCTACCTAACAATGGTACAACGATCAAATCAGGAAATTGACATTGATACAATGCTATAAACCACAGATCATATTCAAATTTCACCAGGTTTTATGTACAATTTTTTTAGTGAATAGTTTCATAAAACTATATGAAGTTATATTATATAGATTCAAACCTCCACCAAGACAGTCAGATACAGAACTGCTCCATTACTCCAGTTCCTTGCTCTAAGCCTTTAGAGTCACACACCCATTTTATTTATAAAAATAAAATCTAACATAAAATTACATTATTTAAAATAATATAGCATTTTAATGCTTACTTCTAAGTTTATTTGCATTATAATTGCATTATTTTAAAAATAATTTTCCCCTGATGGCTTTCTTTTCATGTTATAACTAAACTTCCTTTCCCTCTCTAAATGTGGCTATCTGCAGGGATATGTGAAATTACACTCACTTGATAGTTATTACCTATTTAACATGTTGATATTTGAAAAGCAAGCAGTATCTATAAAATGTAATCTTCAGAAGCAGTTGTCCATACTGAGAATGGATTTGTGACTTTATTTTCTATCTAAATATAGAACTGATTTACCTACATAGAAGTGAAATATAAAATCAAGTGAAATATAAAATATCTCAGTGCAGTAACCGTAAAACTCCATTAATCCGAATGTTATAGAAGTAAAGTGGTCCATTTCATTGCTTAAATTAAATTTGAGCAGAAACTTGTTTTGTGTTATGTTGAGGTCCTTTAATGGACCGGAACCTGGTGGTCCAAAGTCGACGATAAGAAAGTAAAGGAGAGAAAGAGGCTGATATTCCTTGGTTTACACAGAAAGCCAATAAAGCCCCTGCATGGGGCTTGCTCTGTTCACAAAGGCCTCAGACACCTTCTTGATGGGGTGAGGGCACAGAGCACCTTCTCGAGAGGGTCTTAGAAGCCTGGGCAGGAAAGTGAACTCAGAGAGCCTCTGCGCTCCAGATAAGCCTGAAAAAGAAAAGGAGAGAGAGAGAGAAAGAAAGAGAGAGAGAGAGAGAAGGAAAGACACGGGGACCAGAGCTCTGATGGAGCAAAGGTGTTTTAATCACCATGGTGTGGGCATATATGCTGTTTTACAAGGTAGTTATTCTCAGTAAAGATAAAGATTAAAATTCCAGACTTACAAAACATAGGTGATCCATATTACAGAGAGAGAGAGTTGTAAACAATAACTTTTACCATATGGTTCACAAGAAGGAAGAGGGTACTTATCACTGTATAGAAAACCTAATGAAGGAAATGCCTGGATTCTTCAGTCCCCAGGAAAGGCTTGCCTCTCCTCTTAATTCCTGAGTATTCAGGAATTGATAAGGAGCAAAGAATTCCTGATAGATCCAAAACAGCACACAGGAAGCCTCCTGTTAAATGCTTCCTGAGAATGTTAAACTTGTAATCTAGGGGCAAAGATACATTCATCCAAATGCAAAATATCAATATGATTTGAGTTTTTCTTGATATTAGGTTCCTATAGTAATTCATAAAATTCAGTATAATTATCATTATAGTGTACTATACATGTGTACAAATTTGTTTTATAATATAAATAATGTATAAAATTGTGGGTATCAGCTTCATTCCTGGTTCCATTTTAATACTGAGATGCAAATATAAAGCCAAGAAATTGAGGAAATCTCTATGTTTGGTAGATGATTCTGGAAAGGATGCAAATTCAGACCACATGAACAGGTTTATACAAGAATTCTTATACCCTTCATTTATAGGATGCTCCCAAGTCATCCTAAGTGTGAGAGCCCTAACATTTTGGTCTGCTGTTGGGAAATGGATTCACCTTCAAATCTTGTGTTGTGCGTTCATCAAACTCACTCTCTTGCCTGTGGCTGTGCTTTCTGCACACCCTCACCACACTGCCTAAAAACTTTGTTTCCTGGGACATTTCCCTTGTGGTACATGGCACTATGTACATGTGTCTCCTTGCTCACCCCATACCCATGTTCTTGTGTTTCTTAACACATGGTACAGCTATCCTGGATATCTCATCTTCCATAGTTTCTTAGTTACTCGTATTCCTTGATGTCTTACATACCTTTATTCAACTGTTTGTACTTTTTGTTGTTTGATAGATAGATGGAGGGCTTCCCAGGTGGTGCTAGGGGTAAAGAATCTACCTGCCAATGAAGAAGATGTAAGAGATGTATGTTTGATCCCTGGGTCAGGAAGATGCCCCAGAGAAAGAAATGGCAAACACACTCCAGTATTCTTTCCAGAAAAATCCCACGGACAGAGGAGCCTGGAGGGCTACAGTCCATGGGATTACCAAGGGTTGGACACAAGTGAGCATCTGAGCACAGCACAACACACAGACAGATAATGATAGATGATGGATATATAGATATGTGCAGATACATATGTAAAATATGTAAACTTTGAATTTGGAGGCATAAACTAAGGAAAAACAATGGAGTGGTGTGTATTTCTGTACGTGTAGAGGGTTTAATTGTTTTGATTAAATGCTATTTGGGGTTTGTTTACTTATTTTAGAAGTCCCTGATGTAAAATTGCATTCTTATCTAATTAATTTGAACATTGGAAATATGTCTGAATTGTTGCTGTTTTAGTCATTAAGTCACATTTGACTCTTTGCAACCCTGTGGACTACAGCCCACCAGGCTCCTCTCTCCGTGAGATGTCTCAGGCAAGAATACTGGAGTGGGTTGCCATTTTCTTCTCTAGGGGATCTTCCCAAACCAGAGATCGTCTCCTGCACTGACAGGTGGATTCTTTTCCACTGAGCCACCAGGGAAAGCCCTATATTTGAACAGAGAGCTCTTTTTCAAATCAGTTCAGTAAATGCAGGAGAGGGTGCAGAGACAAGGGAACCCTCCTACACTGTTGGTGGGAATGCAAACTAGTACAGCCACTATGGAGAACAGTATGGAGATTCCTTAAAAAGCTGGAAATAGAACTGCCATACGACCCAGCAATCCCCCTGCTGGGCATACACACTGAGAAAACCAGAATTGAAAGAGACACATGTCCCCAATGTTCATCACAGCACTGTTTACAAGAGCCAGGACATGGAAGCAACCTAGATGTCCATCGGCAGATGAATGGATAAGAAAGCTGTGGTACATATACACAATGGAATATTACTCAGCCATTAAAAAGAATACATTTGAATCAGTTCTAATGAGATGGATGAAATTGGAGCCTATTACAGAGAACGAAGTAAGTCAGAAAGAAAAACACCAATACAGTATATTAACATATACATATGGAATTTAGAAAGATGGTGGTAATGATGACCCTATATGCAAGACAGCAAAAGAGACACAGATGTAAAGAACAGACTGTTGGACTCTGTGGGAGAACGTGAGGGTAGGATGATTTGAAAGAACAACATTGAAACATGTATAATGCCATATGTGAAATAGATGACCAATCAAAGTTCGATGCATGAAACAGGATACTCGAAGACAGTGCACTGAGATGACCCTGACAGATGGGATGAGGAGGGAAGTGGGAGGGAGAGTCAGATAGGGAACACATGTACACCCATGGCTGATTCATGTGAATGTATGGCAAAAACCACCACAATATTGTAAAGTAACTAACCTCCAATTAAAATAATTTTTTAAAAATAAATAAAATAAAAGGCAACACTAAAAAAAAATACAGAAGTAAAATCAGTTCAGTAAGTGCTTTAAAAAAATTGAGTTGTACTGCATTTATAAGTAAACATATATTTTTCAAAAGTGTATTCCTATAAATGATTGATTTTATTTGCCCTTATTTGCCACCTCTAGCAAGGTGTCTCCTCACCTCACACATTTCTCTAAAACTCAGCATCTCTTGCAGCTATGGTAAAGGCATTGCCATCCACCAGGCAAGCCAAGGGGCAGTTGTCAACTTTTCCATGCTTTACAGCAGGAGTCCCCAACTCCTGGGCTGGGGACCAGTACTGTTAGCCTGTTAGCAGGAGGTGAGTGACAGGCTAGTGAAGCTTCATCTGACACTTCTCATCATTTGCATTACTGCCTGGTCCATGGAAAAATTATCTTCCACAAAACCAATCCCTTGTGCCAAAAATGTCAGGACTTCTACTCTAAAGCAGCTGTTTTAAATGTTTCTTGAGTTCTGCTTCTAGTGCAAACTCATTGCCTGTGTTAGCAAAAGAAATTCTTTGGGGGCTACATTATCTTCACTGGGGCAGCAGATCTTTTGCTTTCATAGTTATCATCTAACCCAAATCAATTTCAGTAGAGATATGTCCTAATATGAGCTTTCCTGGTGGCTCAGTGGTAAATAATCTGCCTGAAATGCAGGAGACCCAGGTTCTATCCCTGGATATTTCCTGGAGGAGGACTTGGCAACCCACTCCAGTATTCTTGCCTGGAGAATCTATGGACAGAAAAGCCAGACAAGCTATAGTCCATAGGGTCACAAAGAGTTGGACACAACTGAAGTGACTGGGCACACACGCAAGCACATGCTTTAGTGCAGAAATATATGTTAGGGAAAAAAAGATTTAGTTCTGCAGTCTGAACACTAAAGATGTTAATGTAATGCATAAGCTAGCCTTTTAAAAGCTCTTAAGTTTCCTTTATATGCCAGCATGAATGTAAAGAATAGTGTTTCTGATTTTTGACAAATGAAGTAATGAATTGCACATGGACCAAGCACATCTGGAATTAACTTATCAATGCTGGCCACCCAAAAATAAGACTCAAAACAAGTGACTGTGAATGGGGCCATTTATTCATTTGGAAGAAAGTATAAAAATCATAAGAAATAGATAATTGTATTTGCAGATCCCCTTTTCTCTTCAAGCAAGCAGCTTCTTATTTGAACACCTGAGTTTCTTGTTCATATTACTGAACAGTATTTGCTGTTTTTATGACCATGTTTTGCAACTTTTTATGACCATGTTTAATTAACAATGGCAAATCATCTGTAATCATGGAATTGATGGGCCATTATTTACTTAATTTAAATATTTTTCTTAACTATTCTTCAATCAATGGATAAGTCTTCTCTCTGTGGATAATTTCCACTGAATGAGGTTACATTTATCAACAAAACATGTTTATTTAGTTTAGTTTAATTTAATTTTAATTTAATTTATCTTTAGATGCAATTCTTTTAGTAGGAAAAACATTTTAACCAGTTTTCCTCCTTGGATCAACATGCAGTCCTCCACCAAAGTTCTTTATGTTCTTTCTGAAGCAGAATGTTTTCTTTGAAATCGACTTGCCTCCAGATTTCCAGAAAGACTATAGAAAGATACCTACAAGGATTTAAAATACTACCTTGGTAAACATTCTTCATTATCTTAAATCTCCACAATGTTCATTTTGAAATCAAAATCCAAATTGTATCTTAAAAAGTTTCTATTCTATTTCATATTGTACGTTATTTCATCAAAATATTAATACTTTCAACTCACATTTATCTTCTTTAAATTTTTATAATCCTTACAAGTAGCCAAGAATTTAGAATTCTATTTTTTTTTCCTTTTTAAAGAGGAATTAGATTAAGGATGATGGAGAGAATGTAGAAAGGAACTGTGTGTGTGTTGGTTGGTTGCTCAGTGATGTCCAACTCTTTGTGATCCCCTGAATTGCTCCTCTAGGCTCCTCTGTCAATGGGATTCTCCAGGCAAAATCATGGAGTGAGTAGCCATTCCCTTCTCCAGGGGATCTTCCCAACCCAGGGATCAAAACCAGGTCTCCTGCATTTCAGGCAGAATGGGAGTAGGCATTTTTAAAACCTATAGCTATGGCTTCAGTTCAGTTCAGTTCAGTCGCTCAGTCAAGCCCAACTCTTTGCCACCCCAAGAACCACTGCATGCCAGACCTCCCTGTCCATCACCAACTACTGGAGATTACCCAAACTCGTGTCCATCTAGTCGGTGATGCCATCCAGCCATCTTATCCTCTGTCATCCCCTTCTCCTCCTACCCCCAACCCCTCCCAGCATCAGGGTCTTTTCCAATGGGTCAACTCTTCGCATGAGGTGGCCAAAGTATTAAACTTTCACTTTCAGCATCAGTCCTTCCAATGAACACCCAGGACTGATCTCCTTTAGGATGGGCTGGTTGGATCTCCTTGCAGTCCAAGGGACTCTCAAAAGTCTTCTCCAACATCACAGTTCAAAAGAATCAATTCTTCAGCGCTCAGCTTTCTTCACAGTCCAATCTCAATCCATACATGACCACTGGAAAAACCATAGCCTTGACTAGATGGACCTTTGTTGGCAAAGTAATGTCTCTACTTTTAAATATGCTGTCTAGGTTGGTCATAACTTTTCTCCCAAAGAGTAAGTGTCTTTTAATTTCATAGGTACAGTAACCATCTGCAGTGATTCTTGGAGCCCCCACATAAAGTCTGACACTGTTTCCACTGTTTCCCCATCTATTTGCCATGAAGTGATGGGACCAGATGCAATGATCTTAGTTTTTTAACTGTTGAGCTTTAAGTCAACTTTTTCATTCTCGTGTTTCACTTTCATCAAGAGGCTTTTTAGTTCCTATTCACTTTCTGCCGTAAGGGTGGTGTCATCTGCATATCTGAGATTATTGATATTTCTCCAGGCAATCTTGATTCCAGCTTGTGGTTCTTCCAGCCCAGCATTTCTCATGATGAACTCTGCATATAATTTAAATAAGCAGGTGACAATATACAGCCTTAACATACTCTTTTTCCAGTTTGGAACCAGTCTGTTGTTCCTTGTCCAGTTCTAGCTGTTACTTCCTGACCTGCATACAGGTTTCTCAAGAGGCAGGTCAGGTGGTCTGGTATTCCCATTTCCTTCAGAAGTGTCCACAGTTTATTGTGATCCACACAGTCAAACCTTTTGTTTAGTCAATAAAGCAGAAATAGATGTTTTTCTGGAACTCTCTTGCTTTTTTGATGATCCAGTGGTTGTTGGAGATTTGATCTCTGGTCGCTCTACCTTTTCTAATATCAGCTTGAACATCTGGAAGTTCACAGTTCATGTATTGCTGAAGCCTTGCTTGGAGAATTTTGAGCATTACTTCACTAGCATGTGAGATGAGTGCAATTGTGCAGTAGTTTGAGCATTCTTTGGGATTGTCTTCTGATCACACGAATCACAGCCTTGTCTAACTCAATGAAACTAAGCTATACCAAGTGGGGCCACCTAAGATGGACAGGTCACAGTGGTGAGGTCTGACAGAATGTGGTCCACTGGAGAAGGAAATGGCAAAACACTTCAGTATTCTTGCCTTGAAAACCCCATGAACAGTATGAAAAGGCAAAATGATAGGATACTGAAAGAGGAACTCCCCAGGTCGGTAAGTGCCCAATATGCTACTGTAGATCAGTGGAGAAATAACTCCAGAAAGAATGAAAGGATGGAGCCAAAGCAAAAACAACACCCAGTTGTGGATGTGACTGGTGATAGAAGAAAGGTCTGCTGCTGTAAAAAGCAGTATTGCATAGGAACCTGGAATGTCAGGTCCATGAATCAAAGCAAATTGGAAGTGGTCAAACAGGAGATGGCAAGAGTGAACATTGACAATCTAGGAATCAGTGAACTAAAATGGACTGGAATGGGTGAATTTAACTCAGATGACCATTATATCTACTACTGGGGGCAGGAATCCCTTAGAAGAAATGGAGTACCCATCATGGTCAAAAACAGAGTCTGAAATGCAGTACTTGGATGCAATCTCAAAAACGACAGAATGATCTCTGTTCGTCTCCAAGGCAAACCATTCAATATCACAGTAATCCAAGCCTATGCCCCAACCAGTAATGCTGAAGAAGCAGAAATTGAATGGTTCTATGAAGACCTATAGGACCTTTTAGAACTAACACCCAAAAAAGATGTCCTTTTCGTTATAGGGGACTGGAATGCAAAAGTAGGAAGTCAAGAAACACCTGGAGTAACAGGCAAATTTGGCCTTGGAGTATGGAATGAAGCAGGGCAAAGGCTAAAAGAGTTTTGCCAAGAGAACACACTGGTCATAGCAAAACCTTCTTCCAACAAAACAAGAGAAGACTTTACACATGGACAATACCAGATGGTCAACACTGAAATCAGATTGATTATATTCTTTGCAGCCAAAGATGGAGAAGCTCTATACAGTCAACAAAAACAAGACCAGGATCTGACTGTGGCTCAGATCATGAACTCCTTATTGCCAAATTCAGACTTAAATTGAAGAAAGTAGGGAAAACCACTAGACCATTCAGGTATGACTTAAATCAAATCCTTTATGTTTATATAGTGTAAGTGAGAAATAGATTTAAGGGACTAGATCTGATAGAGATAGTTCCTGATGAACTATGGACAGAGGTTCGTGACATTGTACAGGAGACAGTGATCAAGACCATCCTCATGGAAAAGAAATGCAAAAAAGCAAAATGGCTGTCTGAGGGGGCCTTACAAATGGCTTTGAAAAGGAGAGAACCGAAAAGCAAAGGAGATAAGGAAAGATACAAGCATCTGAATGCAGAGTTCCAAAGAATAGCAAGGAGAGATAAGAAAGCCTTCCTCAGCAATCAATGCAAAGAAATAGCTATGGCTTAGAGAATATTATTATATTAATATATAGCTTTGTAAGGAAGTATTTTTTTTTACATTTTACATTAAATTTCTTTTTTTAACATAATGTCTGAAATAATTACATCAAGATTAAAATATAAATTAACTGTTGATCATACCTCTCAATCCGAACTCCCCTTTCATTCACTTAACAAAAATGTATCAAGTAACTTCCATAGAATATATGGGGTAATAACAAAAACAACAAAAAATTTCTGCCCTGTGGAGATTGAATTCACATGGGGGAGGGAAAAATTAAACAGAGGACATAATAAGAACCTAAGTTATATTGTATTTTGGGAGAAATTAATGTATGAAAAAAATTAAGAAATATAAGGATCAGAAGTACTGTGGGAGAGACAGTGTATTAGTCTGCTTGGACTGTCATAACAAAATATCATTACCTAGGTGGGCATCTGGTCCTATCACTTCATGGGAAATAGATGGGGAAACAGTGGAAACAGTGTCAGATTTTATTTTGGGGGGCTCCAAAATCACTGCAGATGGTGACTGTAGCCATGAAATTAAAAGATGCTTACTCCTTGGAAGGAAAGTTATGAACAACTTAGGTGGCATATTCAAAAGGAGAGACATTACTTTCCCAGCAAAGGTCCATCCAGTCAAGGCTATGGTTTTCCAGTAGTCATGCATGGATGTGAGAGTTGGACTGTGAAGAAAGCTGAGTGCCAAAGAACTGATGCTTTTGAACTGTGGGTTGGAGAAGACTCTTGAGAGTCCCTTGGACTGCAAGGAGATCCAACCAGTCCATTCTAAAAGAGATCAGTCCTGAGTGTTCTTTGGAGGAATGATGCTAAAGCTGAAACTCCAATACTTTGGCCACCTCATGCCAAGAGTTGACTCACTGGAAAAGACTCTGATGCTGGGAGAGATTGGGGGTAGGAGGAGAAGGGGATGACAGAGGATGAGATAGCTGGATGGCATCACTGACTTGATGGACGTGAGTCTCAGTGAACTCCGGGAGTTGGTGATGGACAGGAAGGCCTGGCGTGCTGAAATTCATGGGGTCACAAAAAGTTGGACATGACTGAGCTACTGAACCGAACTGAGGTGGCTTAAACAAGAAAATATTTTCTCTAACAGTTCTGGAGATTGAGAATCCCAAGGTGTATGTGTCAGCCAGTTCAGTTTGATTCCTGGCAAGGATGGTCCCCATGGCTTACAAGAGTAAATAGCTTTCTTAGTGTGTGCTCACCTGGCAGAGAGGAACGAGGAGACAAGTTTTCCAGTGCCTTTTCTTATAAAGACATTAAATCCATCAGATCATTACACCAACTTTATGATTTCATTTAACCTTCAGTTCATTTCAGTTCAGCTGCTCAGTTGTGTCCGACTCTTTGCATGAATTGCAGCACGCCAGCCCTCCCTGTCCATCGCTAATTCCCAGAGTTCACCCACACTCACGTCCATCAAGTTGGTGATGCCATCCAGCCATCTCATACTCTGTCGTCCCTTATCCTCCTGCCCCCAATCCCTCCCAGTATAGAGTCTTTTCCAATGAGTCAACTCTTTGCATGAGGTGGCCATAGTATTGGAGTTTCAGCTTCAGCATCATTCCTTCCAAAGAACACCCAGGGCTGAACTCCTTCAGAATGGACTGGTTGGATCTCCTTGCAATCCAAGTGACTCTCAGGAGTCTTCTCCAACACCACAGTTCAAAGGCATCAGTTCTTTGGTGCTCAGCCTTCTTCACAGTCCAACTGTCACATCAAGTGCTTCCTATTTTCAACATAATGTAAAGCTAATGTATTAAAAGACAACAGAGTATCGATTCCTCAGTGTCTCTTCATTTGTCTTAGGATGGAAGCCGAAATCCCATATGACTGTGTTCCTTCCATCTCTCTACAAACTCATCTTCTACCATTCTCTCTAAAGCTTGTGATGATCCTGACTCACTGGTCTCCTTACATTCTGCATATAATTCTTCTAATACCTCTGTATTAGTTATTCCTTCTGTGTGGGATGCTTTCTTCTAAATACTGGTATAGCTAAATCCAAACTTCAGTCAGAAGTTCACTTAAATGTACCTTCTTAATGAGGTTATACTGACCACTCTGTTTAAAATTTCAGCATATGTGTGGTGAAGATACTTCCCAGGTAACTCAGTGGTCCTGCTAATGTAGGAGACACGGATTCAATCCCTGCACTGGGAAGATTCCTCTGGAGTAGGAAATGGCAACCCACTCCAGTATTCTTGCTTGGAGAATCACACTGGACAGAGGAGTCTGGCAGGCTACAGTCCATGGGGTTTCAAGGAGTCAGTCATGACTGAGCGACTAAGTATGCACACTTGTAGTAAAGACGGTCAAGTAGGAAGATTCTTAACTCACCACTTTCGGCAGGCATACCAAAACTACAACTATTTACAGAGTAAGTATCTACTTACTCTGATGATTTTAAGACTAGCAGAAGAGATATTTCTGCAACTGGAGATATAAAGAAGAAACCACAACAGAGATGGGGAGGAAGGACAGAGACACAGTGTAGCTGAGACCCACGACACCAGGTATGCAACCCGCAAATGGGAAGGTGATCACAGTTGCAGGGGTTCTCCCCAAGCAGCAAAGATCCCAATCCCTATAGCAGGCTCCCAATCCTAGGCATCCTGTATCAGAGAAGAGTCCCTAGAACTTCTGTCGTTGAAGGCTAGCTGAATTTGTACTCAGAGAGCAGGAGGGGCTATAGGAACAAGGACTCCACTCTCAAAGTGCATGCACAAAATCTCAACCCTCCCAGTGAAGAGACAGTAATTTTAAAGGATTCTGGGTCAGGCACTCTGAACTTGGACAGCCTCCTAGAAAAGCCAGAGGCAACAGAGTTTCCCCTTGGAGATATAGACCCTGGCCACAGTCATTTTGGGGAGCTCATTCGACTGCAGCACATTGATGCTGGCAAGTGATATTTTGGAGTCCTCACTCTAGATTATTAGTGATCAGGGACTACCTACCCACCATCAAGCTGATACCAGCTCAGAGCCCTCTTGGACTGAGCAGCTAACCACTTCAAAACTTTGCCCTTCTCTCAGCAGGCCAGGAGTCATGAGGCAGTACTTGACAAGCAAACAGACTGGGAGCCAGTCTGGCCTACAAGAGAATGCACAGTAGTCAGCTCTACCACAATGGATGGGGCCATGCAGCTCAAATAGGCATGCCCCTAGAACACATACTCCACTGACCAGAAGGGGGTATGCTGCTGGGCCCTAGGGGGCATCTCCTACATTGAGATCACTTCTCAATGATGGGAAATGTAACTGATGTATCTAACATATAGAATAAACAGACCAATAGACAAAATAAGAAGACAGAGGAATATGATACAAGGAACAAGACAAAATCTTATAAAATCTTAGAAAAAAACTGAACAAAGTGGAGATAAGCAATCTACTTGTTAAGAAATTCAAGATACTCTTCACAGAGATGCTCACTAAACATAGAAGAACATGCATGAACATAGTGATATTTTTAACAAAGAGATAGAAAATATTAAAAAGTCCAAACAGAGCTGAAAAATACAATAACTAAAATAAATATACAAGAAAAATTCAATGCCATATTTGATAATACAGAATAACAAATCATCAAACCAAAGACAGAGTAGTGAAAATTACCAAAGTTGAAAAAAAAAGGAAAAAATAATTTTAAAAACAGTTTAAGAGACCTCTGGGACAACACCAAGTTTACTAACATTCACATTATAGAGGCCCCAGAAAAAGAAGAGAGAAAGGGTCAGATAATTCATTTAAAGAAATAACAGCGGAAAACTTCCCTAAGCCGGTAATGGGAGCAAATGGCAGGCTTCCAGAAGCACAGAGCATCCCAAGTAAGATCTACCCAAAAAATCTGAAACCAAGACACATCATAATTAAATGTTGACATTAAAGATAACAGATAATTTTAAAATCAGTCAGAGAAAAACATATTACAAAAGAATCCACATAATAAAAGAAGCTGACTTCTGGGCAGAAACATTGCAGGTAAGAAGTGGCATGATGTATTCAAAATGATGAAAGGAAAAATATGTACAACCTAGAATACTCTACCTAAAAGGGGATATCAGTAAAATGTGAAGGAGAGATAAGGAGATTTACAGACAAGCAAAACTTGAAATAGTTCAGCACCACCAAACCAGCTTTGCAAGGAATGTTAAAGGGATAACCCAAAGTAGAGAAGACCACAATTAGAAATATGAATTGTCACAATAAAAGTGTATTTTCACTCACCTAGAGCCAGACATCCTTGAGTGTGAAGCATCTGAACTGACTAACTGACTGAGAAATATTAAAAGTATAAAAAGAAAAACCTCAATAGTAAAGGTAAACATAAAAACTTAAAACACAAAAAACTTAAAAGTAGTAGACTAACCATGTATAAATTTGGCTTCCCTGGTAGCTCAGGCAGTAAAGAATCCATCTACAATTCAAGAGACCAGGATCCTATCCCTGGATTGGAAAGATCGCCTGGAGAAGGGGGGGTTTCCCTGGTAGCTCAGGTGCTAAAGAATCTTCCTGCAATGCAGGAGATCCTGGGTGATTCGTAGGTTGGGAAGATCCTCTGGAGAAAGGATAGGGTACCCACTCTAGTATTCTCAGGCTTCCATAGTGGCTCAGCTGGTAAAGAATCCACCTGCCATCAGGGAGACCTGGGTTCAATCCTTGGGTTGGAAAGATCCCTTAGAAGAGGAAAGGTTACCCACTCCAGTGTTCTGGCCTGGAGAATTCCATCGACTCTATAGTCCACGGGGTCGCAAAGAGTTGGACACAACTGAGTGACTCTCACTTTCACTTTTTTCTAGAGAAGGGAATGGCAACCCACTCCATTATTCTTGTCTGGAGAATCAAACAGACCAAGGAGCTTGGTGAGTTACAGTCCATGTGGTCACAAAGAGTCAGACACGACTGAGCAACTAACACTTTGAATGACTTTGAATCACATGTAAACCTAGTAGGAAGGTTAAAGACAAAAATAGTTAAATCTTTTATGAAAACAGTAAATTGTTTAGGTATACAAAAAACAAAAGGTATCAAATGATGTCAATAACATTAAACATCAGAGGGAGTAAAAATGCAGAGTTGTTAAAATGCATTTAAACTTAAGACATGACCAATTTAGTAATTATATATATAGTATTTAAAACTGTGTATATATATGTATATATATGTACATATATATACAGCTATATATTTATATATGAACATCATGATAATCACGCATCAAAAATTTACAAGAAATACACACAAAAATGTGACAGAAATCCAAATATAAACCTAAAAATAGTCATTATATCACAAGAGAAAAGAAGAGAACAAAAAAGAACTGTAGAAACAACCAGAAAACAAGTAACCATATAATAACTCCATACTTATCAATAATCATTATAGATCCCCGGCATGGCATAGGGCAGTCAGCTGGCAAGAGGTGGGGCATTTGCATAGTTTTGAATTCCTTTCTAGCAGCTAATCGGTAAAAACGAAAAGCTGACGAGGTAGATATTTACTAATTTTTATTGCAGTAACTGTTGACTATTTAGAATGAATTTTGATACGTGCGTATTTACAGTATCTTTGGAAGGACCTATAAGTAATCGGCAGTTGCCTCTGAGAAGGGCGTTAGAAACTGGGATGGGAGTCGTGCTTTTCTCCCTATTTTTGTCGCTTAGTCGCGAAGTCGTATCGGACTCTTTGTGACCCTATGGAGTAGCTGGCAAGGCTCCTCTCTCTGTTCATGTGATTTCCTAGGCAAAGATGGTTGAGTTGCCATTTCCTTCTCCAGGGGATCTTCTCCACCCAGGAATCGAACACGGGTTTCCTGCGTTGGCGAATTCTTTACCACTGAGCCACCAGGGTAGAGCTTTCTCCCTGTACAATTTCTGTTTTCTGAAATTTGTTTATACTTTTTCAAAACAGTAAAAAATATTTTTCTTAATTGATAAAAAAATAATAATAACAATCATTATAAATTTAAATAGACTAATGCTCCAATCGAAGGAAATACAGTGAATGAATGAGAAAACAAGAACCGTATATATGATGCTGACAAGAGACTCACATCAGTTCTACAGAAACAAATTGAAAGTGGGGGGATGGACAAAGGTCAGGTCAGTTCAGTTCAGGCACTCAGTAATAGCCAACTCTTTGTGACCCCATAGACTGCAGCACACCAGACTTTACATCACCTGTACATCACCAACTCCTGGAGGTTGATGAAACTCATGTCCATTGATTCAGTGATGCCATCCAACCATCTCATCCTCTGTCATCCACTTCTGCTGACTTCAACTTTTCCTAGCGTCGAGGTCTTTTCCATGAGTCAGTTATTTGATCATCAGGTGGCCAAAGTATTGTAGCTTCAGCTTTAGCATCAGTCCTTCCATTGAGTATTCAAGACTGATTTCTTTTAGGATTGTCTGGTTTGATCTCCTTGCAGTCCAAGGGACTCTCAAGAGTTTTCTCCAATATCACAATTCAAAAGCATCAGTTTTTTGGTGCTCACCTTTCTTTATGGTCCAACTCTCATATCCACACATGACTACTGGAAAAACTATAGCTTTGGCTAGACAGAACTTTGTTCGCAAAGTAATGTCTCTGCTTTTTAATATGCTGTCTAGGCTTGTCATAGCTTTCCTTCCAAGCAGGAAGTGTCTTTTAATTTCATGGCTGCTGTCACCATCTGCAATGATTTTGGAGCCCAAGAAGATAAAGTCTTTCACTGTCTTCATTGTTTCCCTGTCTATTTGCCGTGAAGTGATGGGACTGGATGCCATGGTCTTCGTGTTTTGAATGGTGAGTTTTAAACTAGCTTCTTCTCTCTCCTCTCTCACTTCCATCAAGAAACTCTTTAGTCCTTCTTTGCTTTCTACCATAGGGGTGGTGTCATCTGTATGTCTGAGGTTATTCATATTTCTCCCAGAAAGCTTGATTCCAGCTTGTGCTTCATCCAGCTGGGAATTTCACATGATGTACTCTACATAGAGGTTAAACAAGCAGAGTGACAATATACAGTCTTGACGTACTCCTTTGTTCTCTATCTGGTTCTAACTGTTGTTTCTTCCATACAGATTTTTCAGGAGGCAGGTAAGGTGGTCTGGTATTCCCATTTCTTTAAGAATTTTTCACAGATTGTTGAGATCCACACAGTCAAAGGCTTTAGCTTAGTCAAGGAAGCAGAAGTAGATGTTTTTCTGGAATTCTTTCCTTTTTCTATGATCCAATGGATGTTGGCAATTTTGTCTCTGGTTCCTCTGCCTTTTCTAAATCCAGCTTCTACATATGGAATTTCTCAGTTCATGTACTGTTGACGCCTAGCTTGGAGAATTTTGAGCAGTATTCTGCTAGCATGTGAGATGATTGAAATTGTGTGGTAGTTTGAACATTCTTTGGCATTGCCTTTCTTTGAGATTGGGGTGGAAACTGACCTTTTCCAGTCTTGTGGTCACTGCTGAGTTTTCCAAATTTCCTGGCATATTGAGTGAAGCACTTTAATACTATCATCTTTTAGGATTTGAAAAAGCTCGGCTGGAATTCCATCACCTCCATTAGCTTTATTCGTGGTGATGCTTCATAAGGTCCACTTGACTTCATACTCCAAGATGTTTGGCTCTAGGCGAGTGATCACACCATCATGGTTATCTGGGTCACTGAGATCGTTTTTATATAATTCTTCTGTGTATCCTTGCCACCTTTTTGTAATATATTCTGCACCTTTTATGTCCATACAATTTCTGTCCTTTATTGTGTCCATCTTCGCATGAAATATTCCTTTGGTATCTTTAATTTTCCTGAAGAGGTCTCTAGTCTTTCCCATTTTATTTTTTCCCTCTATTTCTTTGCACTGATCACTGAGGAAGGCTTTCTTATCTCTCCTTGCTATTCTTTGGAAATGTGCATTCAGATGGATATATCTTTCCTTTTCTCGTTTGCCTTTAGCTTCTCTTCTTTTCTCAGCTATTTTTAAGGCCTCCCCAGACAACCATTTTGCCTTTTTGCATTTCTTTTTCTTGGGGATAATTTTGATCACTGCACCTTAAACAATGTTATGAACCTTTGTCCATAGTTCTTCAGGCACTGTGTCTGTCAGATCTAATCCCTTGAATCTATTTGTCACTTCCACTGTATGAAGTGAAGTTGCTCAATTGTGTCCGGCTCTTTGGACCCCGATGGACTGTAGCCTACCAGTCTCTTCCGTCCATGGGATTTTCCAGGCAAGAGTACTGGAGTGGGTTGCCATTTCCTTTCTCCAGAGGATCTTCCCAACCCAGGGATCGAACATACCTGAATGGTCTCATGGTTTTCCCTACTTTCTTTAAGCCTGAATTTTGCAATAAGGAGTTCATTATCTTATCTACAGTCAGGTCCTGGTCTTGTTTTTGCTGACTGTATAGAGTTTCTCAATCTTCAGCTACAAAAAATAGAGTCAGTCTAATTTTGATATCAACCAACTGGTGATGTCCATGTATAAAATCATCTCTTCTGTTGTTGGATGAGGGTTTTTGCTATAATAAAAGTATTTCCTTGGCAAAACTCTGTTAGCCTTTGCCCTGCTTCATTTTGTACTCTAAGGCCAAACTTACATGCTACTCCAGGTATCTCTTGACTTCCTACTTTTGCATTCCATTCCCCTATCATGTAAAGGACTTTTTTTTTTTTTTTTTTTTAGTGTTAGTTCTAGAAGGTCTTATTGGTCTTTATAGAACTGTTCAACTTCAGCTTCTTTGGAGTTAGTGGTTGGAGCATAGACTTGGATTACTGTGATACTGAGGGGTTTGCCTTGCAAATGAACAAGGATCATTCTGTCACTTTTGAGATTGCACCCAGGTATTGCATTTTGAACTCTTCTTTTTTTTTTTTTAATTGAAAGCTACTCCATTTTTTCTAAGGGATTCTTGCCCACAGTAGTAGGTATAATGGTCATCTGAGTTAAATTCACCCATTCCACTCCATTTTATCTCACTGATTCCTAAAATGTCAATGTTCACTGTTGCCATCTCCTGTTTGACCACTTGCAATTTACATTGATCCATGGACCTAACATTCCAGATTCCTATGCAATATTATTCTTTGCAGCATCAAACTTTACTTCTATCACCAGTCACATCCACAACTGGGCATTTTTTTTGCTTTGGCTCAGCCTCTTCATTCTTTCTGGAGTTATTTCTCCACTTTTCTCCAGTTAGTGTATTTGGCACTACTGACCTGGGGGGTTCATCTTTCAGTATCATACCTTTTTGCCTTTTCATACTGGAAAAAAGTATTCTATGCACACTGAAACAGAGAGAAAGCTGTGGTATCAACACTTATGTTAGACAAAATAGGCTTTAAAGTAAAGACTGTAACAAGGGACAAACAAGATATTTTATACTGTGGAAGAGATCAATCCAAAAAGAAAATATAACAATTATAAATATATATATTTCTTTAATAAATACAAATATATATTTATATATAAATATCAATCCAAAAGAAAATATAACAATTATAAATAAATATATATATATATATATAAATGCAACACAGGAACACTTGCATACATAAAGCCTATATTAGCAAAATAAAGGAAAACTTGGCAGTAACACAATAGTAGTGAGGATTTTAAGATGTTACTTATATTAATGGACTCAGCTTCCAGACAGGAAATCAATAGGAAACACTGTCCTTAGATGATATATTACACCAGGTGGATTCATTGATATCTACAGAGCATTCCATCCAAAAGAGCAGAAAACACATTCTCTTGAAGCACGCATGTATTAGTCTCCAGGATAAATGACATGCTAAACCACAGTACAAATTTTTGAAGAATTAAATCATACTGAGCACTTTTACAACTACAATGACTTAAGAATAGAAATCAACTACAAGATAAAAATTGCAAAAAAACACAAACACATGGATGGTAAACAATATACTACTAAATAGCTAAAGGCTAGAGACTTTCCAGGCTGTCCAGTGGTTAAGAGTCCACACTTCCAGTACAGGAGCTGTGGATTAGATCCCTGATCAAGAAACTAAGAGCCTGCACAGCCAAAAAATAAATAAAATAATTTTTTTTAAGGAATGAATTGGTCTGCAGATGTATGTTCATACTTGCATGCTAAGTCACTTCACTTGTATCTGACTCTTGTGACCCTATGGACTGCAACCTGCCAGGTTCCTCTGTCTATGAGATTCTCCAGGCAAGAATACTGGAGTGGGTTCCCATGCCCTCCTCCAGGGGATGTTCTCAACCCAGGAATCAAACCCATGTCTCTTATGTCTCCTGCATTGGCTGGCAGGTCTTTACCACTAATTCCACCTCAGAAGTCCAAAAATTTAAAAGTGTGTTAACACCTATTCTTCTCAAACTATCCAAAAAATTGAGAGATAAAGACACTCCCAAAATCATTCTATGAAGGAAGCATCACCTTGATTTCAAAACTAGATAAAGACAATAAAGGAAAGAAAAATATATGCCAATATCACTGATGAACACATTCAAAAATCTTCAACATAATATTAACAAGCTGAATTGAACAATGCATAAATAGAATCACACGCCAAAATCAAGTGGGATTTATACCAGGAATGCAAAGATGATCCAATATTCCAATATCAATCCTTGTGATATATAACACATTAAAAAGTTGAAGAATAAAAGTCATATAATCATCAAAATAGGTACAGAAAAGCTTTTGACAAAATTCAACATTCATTTATGACAAAAATTCTCAACAAAATAGATATAGAGGAAATATGCCTCAACATAGTAAAATCTATATATGACAAGCCCACAGCTAACATCAAATTCCAAATAAGATGGTAGGTGTTGCAAGAGGGCATCAGAGGGCAGACACACTGAAACCATATTCACAAAAAACTAGTCAATCCAATCACACTAGGACCATAGCCCTGTCTAACTCAGTGAAACTAAGCCATGCCCGTGGGGTAACCCAAGGATGGGCAGGTCATGGTGGAGAGGTCTGACAGAATGCAGTCCACTGGAGAAGGGAATGGCAAACCACTTCAGTATTCTTGCCTTGAGAATCCCATGAACAGTATGAAAAGGCAAACTGATAGGATACTGAAAGAGGAACTCCCCAGGTCAGTAGGTGCCCAATATGCTACTAGAGATCAGTGGAGAAATAACTCTAGAAAGAAGGAAAGGATGGAGCCAAAGCAAAAACAACACCCACTTGTGGATGTGACTGGTGATGAAAGCAAAGTCTGATGCTGTAAAGAGCAATACTGCATAGGAACCTGGAATGTCAGGTTCATGAATCAAGGCAAATTGGAAGTGGTCAAACAAGAGATGGCAAGAGTGAATGTCGACATTCTAGGAATCAGCGAACTAAAATGTACTGGAATGGGTGAATTTAACTCAGATGACCATTATATCTACCATTGAGGGCAGGAATCCCTCAGAAGAAATGGAGTAGCCATCATGGTCAAAAACAGAGTCCAAAATGCAGTACTTGGATACAGTCTCAAAAACGACAGAATGATATCTGTTCATTTCCAAGGCAAACCATTCAATATCATGGTAATCCAAGTCTATGCCCCAACCAGTAATGCTGAAGAACCTGAGGTTGAATGGTTTTATGAAGACCTACAAGACCTTTTAGAACTAATACCCCAAAGAGATGTCCTTTTCATTATAGGGGACTGGAATGCAAAAGTAGGAAGTCAAGAAACACCTGGAGTAACAGGCAAATTTGGTCTTGAAATGCAGAATGAAGCAGGGTAAAAACTAATAGTTTTGCCAAGAAATGCACTGGTCATAGCAAACACCCTCTTCCAACAACACAAGAGAAGACTCTACACATGGACATCACCAGACGGTCAACACCAAAATCAGATTGATTATATTTTTTGCAGCCAAAGATGGAGAAACTCTATACAGTCAACAAAAACAAGACCAGGAGCTGACTGTGGCTCAAATCATGAACACCTTATTACCAAATTCAGACTTAAATTGAAGAAATTAGGGAAAACCGCTAGACCATTCAGGTATGACCTAAATCGAATCCCTTATGATTATACAGTGTAAGTGAGAAATAGATTTAAGGGCCTAGATCTGATAGATAGAGTGCCTGATGAACTATGGAATGAGGTTCGTGACATTGTACAGGAACAGGGATCAAGACCATCCCCATGGAAAAGAAATGCAAAAAAGCAAAATGGCTGTCTGGGGAGGCCTTACAAATAGCTGTGAAAGGGGGAGGCAAAAAGCAAAGGAGAAAAGGAAAGATATAAGCATCTGAATGCAGAGTTCCAAAGAATAGCAAGAAGAGATAAGAAAGCCTTCTTCAGTGATCGATGCAAAGAAATAGAGGAAAAGAACAGAATGGGAAAGACTAGAGATCTCTTCAAGAAAATTAGAGATACCAAGGGAATATTTCCTGCAAAGATGGGCTCGATAAAGGACAGAAATGGTCTGGACCTAACAGAAGCAGAAGATATTAAGAAGAGGTGGCAAGAATACACAGAAGAACTGTATAACAAAGGTCTTCACAATCCGGATAATCACGATGGTGTGATCACTCATCTAGAGCCAGACATCTTGGAATGTGAAGTCAAGTGGGCCTTAGAAAGCATCACTATGAACAAAGCTAGTGGTGGTGATGGAATTCCAGTTGAGCTATTTCAAATTCTGAATGATGATGCTGTGAAAGTGCTGCACTCAATATGCCAGCAAATTTGGAAAACTCAGCAGTGGCCACAGGACTGGAAAAGGTCAGTTTTCATTCCAATCTCAAAGAAAGGCAATGCCAAAGAATGCTCACACTACCACACAATTGCACTCATCTCACATGCTAGTAAAGTAATGCTCAAAATTCTCCAGGCCAGGCTTCAGCAATACGTGAACCATGAACTTCCTGATGTTCAAGCAGGTTTTAGAAAAGGCAGAGGAACCAGCGATCAAATTGCTAACATCTGCTAGATCATGGAAAAAGCAAGAGAGTTCCAGAAAAAAAATCTATGTCTTCTTTACTGACTATGCCAAAGCCTTTGACTGTGTGGATCACAATAAACTGTGGAAAATTCTGAAAGAGGTGGGAATACCAGACCACCTGACCTGCCTCTTGAGAAATCTGTATGCAGGTTAGGAAGAATCAGTTAGAACCGCACATGGAACAACAGACTGGTTACAAATAGGAAAAGGAATACATCAAGGCTGTATATTGTCACCCTCCTTATTTAGCTTATATCCAGAGTACATCATGAGAAACGCTAGACTGGAAGAAACACAAACTGGAATCAAGATTGCTGGGAGAAATATCAATAACCTCAGATATTCAGATGACACCACCCTTATGGCAGAAAGTGAAGAGGAACTAAAAAGCCTCTTGATGAAAGTGAAAGTGGAGAGTGAAAAAGTTGACTTAAAGCTCAACATTCAGAAAACAAAGATCACGACACCTGGTCCCATCACTTCATGGGAAATAGATGGGGAAATATTGGAGACAGTGTCAGACTTTATTTTTTTGGGCTCCAAAATCACTGCAGATGGTGATTGCAGCCATGAAATTAAAAGATGCTTACTCCTTGGAAGAAAATTTATGACCAACCTAGAGAGCATATTCAAAAGCAGAGTCATTACTTTGCTGACTAAGGTCCGTTTAGTCAAGGCTATGGTTTTTCTAGTAGTCATGTATGGATGTGAGAGTTGGACTGTGAAGAAAGCTGAGTGCCAAAGAATTGATGCTTTTGAACTGTGGTGTTGGAGAAGACTCTTGAGAGTCCCTTGGACTGCAAGGAGATCCAACCAGTCCATTCTGAAGGAGATCAGCCCTGGGATTTCTTTGGAAGGAATGATGCGAAAGCTGAAACTCCAGTACTTTGGCCACCTCATGCGAAGAGTTGATTCATTGGAAAAAACGATGCTGGGAGGGATTGGGGGCAGGAGGAGAAGGGGACGACAGAGGATGAGATGGCTGGAAGGCATCACTGACTTGATGAACGTGAATCTGAGTGAACTCTGGGAGTTGGTGATGGACAGGGAGGCCTGGCGTGCTGTGATTCACCAGGCTGTGATTCATGGGGTCGCAAAGAGTCAGACACGATTGAGCGATTGAACTGAACTGTACATCAAATTCAGTGGTGGAAATCTGAAAGCATTTCCTCTAAGATCAGGAACAAACCAAGAATGCCACTTATACCACCTTTATGGAAGTCCTAGCCATAACAATCAGGCCAAGAAATAAATGTAAGGAATCCAAATTGGAAAGGATGTAAACTTTCCAGTAAACTCAGTTTTCAGATGACATGAAAGAAATAAAGTGAAGCCTCTTAGTCCTGTCTGACTTTTTGTGACCCCATGGACTGTAGCCTACCAGGCTCCTCGGTCCGTGGGATTTTCCAGGCAAGAGTACTGGAGTGGGTGCCATTTCCTTCTTCAGATGACATAATACTATACTATACATAGAAAATGATTTAATGAAAGAATTAATATTGTTAAAATAACCAAACTACCTAAGGCAATCTACAGATTCAATCCACTATCTATCAAAATACCAATGGCATTTTTCATAGATCTAGAACAAATAACTTCTAAAATTTATATGGAAACACAAAACATCCAAATAGCCTAAACAATTGAACAAAAAAAAAAAAAAAGCTGGGGTATCATGTTCCTTGATTTCAAAATGTACTTCCAAGCTACAGTAATCAAAATAGTAGGGAAATGAGAGCCCAGAAATAAACCCATACACTATGGGTTATCAATTAATCTATGATAATTGATAATTATTATCAATTAATCTATGATAAATAATGCAAGAATGGTGAAAGAAAAACCTTTTCAATAAATAATGCTTGGAAAACTGAACAGCTTCATACAAAAGAATCAAATTGGACTACTTTCTCACACTATATTCAAAAAAATTAACTCAAAATGGATTAAAGACTTAAATGAAACCATAAAATTCCATAAAATTCCTAGAAGAAAATATAATATGCTCTTCAGCATGAGACCTAATATTTTTGGGGATCTATCTTCTCAGGAAAGGGCAACAAAAGCAAAAATAAACAAATGGGACTACACCAAACTAAAAATTTTAGCATAACAAAGGAAACTATCAACAAAACAAAAAGGTAGTCTACTGAAATATTTGAAGATATTTGCAAATCATACATCTAATAAGGGGTTAATATACAAAATATACAAAGAACTCATACAACTCATCATCAACAATGTCAAACTTAATTAAAAAATAGGCAGAGAATCTGAATAGACATTTTTCCAAAGAAGACATAGAGATGGGCACAGACACATGAAAAGATGCTCATCATCACTAATCACAGAGAAATGCATGTCAAAACTGCAATGAGCTATTACTTCACAGCTATGAGAATTGTTTTTATTGAAAAGGCAATAAATAAGAAATGCTGATGAGCATATGGAAAAAAGAAAAATCCTGTGCACTCTTCATAGGAACGTAAGTTGGTATAGCCACTATGGAAACAGTAATTACTTTCTCAAAATAATTAAGAAATTGAATTACTAAACAATCCAGCAATCCTACTTTGGGGTATTTATCCAAATAAAATAAAAACACTAGTTCAAAAAGATGTATGCATTCCAATATTCATTGAAGCACTATTTACAATAGCCAAGATACAGAAGCAATCTAAGTGTTCATTCATAGATGGATAATGAATATTCGGTATACACACACAATGGAATATTTCTCAGCTATAATAAAAATGGAATCTTGGCATTTGACACAACATGGATGGGTTTGGTGGAAAAAACACAAGCTGGAATCAAGACTGACGGGAGAAATATCAATAACCTCAGATATGCAGATGACACCACCCTTACGGCAGAAAGTGAAGAGGAACTAAAAAGCCTCTGATGAAAGTGAAAGAGGAGAGTGAAAAAGTTGACTTAAAGCTCAACATTCAGAAAACGAAGATCATGGCATCCGGTCCCATGACTTCATAGGAAATAGATAGGGAAACAGTGGAAACAGTGTCAGACTTTATTTTTTTAGGCTCCAAAATCACTGCAGATGGTGATTGCAGCCATGAAATTAAAAGATGCTTACTCCTTGGAAGAAAAGTTATGACCAACCTACATAGCATATTGAAAAGCAGAGACATTGCTTTGCCAACTAAGGTCCGTCTAGTCAAGGCTATGGCTTTTCCTGTGGTCATGTATGGATGTGAGAGTTGGACTGTGAAGAAGGCTGAGTGCCGAAGAATTGATGCTTTTGAACCGTGGTGTTGGAGAAGACTCTTGAGAGTCCCTTGGACTGCAAGGAGATCCAACCAGTCCATTTTGAAGGAGATCAGCCCTGGGATTTCTTTGGAAGGAATGATGCTAAAGCTGAAACTCCAGTACTTTGGCCACCTCATGCGAAGAGTTGACTCATTGGAAAAGACTCTGATGCTGGGAGGGATTGGGGGCAGGAGGAGAAGGGGGCAACAGAGGATGAGATGGCTGGATGGCATCACTGACTTGATGGACGTGAGTCTGAGTGAACTCTGGGAGTTGGTGATGGACAGGGAGGCCTGGCGTGCTGCGATTCATGGGGTCACAAAGAGTCGGAAATGACTGAGCGACTGAACTGACCTGATGCTAACAAAATAATCAAATACTGCATGATCTCACTTATATGTGAAATTCACCAAACAAACAAACAAACAAAACAAAATGAAAACAGACTCTTAGATATAGAGAATAGACTGGTGTTATCAGAAGGTTGGGGTTGGGGGATGTAAAATAGATGAAGGAGATTAAGAGGTACAAAACTCCAACTATAAATAAACAAGTTACAGGCATGTAATATACAGCATAAGAGTAACAGTATGGTTAGTAATATTGTGATATATTTGTTTTGGGACAGATGGTTACTAGATATACTATGGCAGTCATTTCAGAATGTACTCAAAGGTCAAATCAATATGTAGCACACCTGAAATCTAACATAGTGTTGTACATCAAGTGTATTTAAAAAACATTATTTAAATTTTAAAATATTTTAAATCACCACCTGCCTGCTTTGGACTGAGTTGTGTCTCCCCAAAATTAGTATGTCAAAACCCTAACCCCTGTATAACTGTACTTGGAGACTAGGCCTTTACAGAGATCAAAGGGCACCTAGATGTATGAGACTGGAGTTTAAGAGTGAGGTGTAGAATGAAGATATAAATTAGGAAATTATTGGCATATAAATTGCAGTTAATGCCATAAGATTTCATGCACTCTCCAAGGAAGTAAGCATAAAACAAAGAAAAAAGGAGTATGACAATTGAGCCCTCAAGCATTCCAATAGTAAGAGGTTGTGAAAGTGTATTCAACCAAAAGATATAGAGAGTAAGCAGCCATTTAGTTTTAGAAAAAGACAATGTGATATCCTGACAGACAAAAAAATAAAATCTAGCAAGGAAGAAAAAGTAATCAACTTGGTCAAATGCTGCTTACTTGGCAACTATTATGAGGAAATGAGACTTGATCATTGATTTAAACAAACCGGAGGTTATTCATGATCTTGATACTAGAAGTTACAGTAAAATTTTAAGGACTAAAGACATAAGAATTGGCTCAAGAGAAAATGGGAGAAAAGTTAATATAGAAAACTCTTTTAAGAAGTCTTACTGCAAGTGGAATCAAAATACTCTGAAGTCAGAGATGTCATAATTTGCTTATGAATTGGAGTGGGACAAGAGAAAAAAGTAGAAATACAGGATGGCTTCAAAGTTTGGGATATAGCAATTGTCATTCACTGAATAAGGAATACTGCAGAAGTAGGGGAGGAAATAAAGATTAACTCTATCTAAATGGAAATGTTTAATAGATTATAGGGCATATGAATTTGGAGTCTAGGGAGGAAGTTCATGGCTGAAAATGTTACAGCCATCAGCATACAGAAGGTATTTAGAACCATGAGACTGGGAAAGATCACCTTAGAGTACAATAAAAAAGAAAAGGCAGTTAGTAGAATTATGGTGCATCTGGAAGATAAAAAGAAAGTAGCAATGCAGACTGAAGAGGCATAATTGGAAACAAGAAGAGTGGAAGTTTTGAAAAGCATTTCAAAGAGCAGAGAATGATTAACTGTACGAAGCATGATGTTGGAACAAATAAAATAAGGACAGAAATGCGAGCACAATGTTTTAGAATTGGAGGCCACTGGTGATCTCGATGGGCGCAATTTTGGTGGATTGCTGGAGCTGAGAGCCTGGCTGCAGTAAGTCCGAGAGTGAATGTGTGTGTGTGTGTGTGTGTGTGTGTGTGTGTGTCTGTGTGTCTGTGTGTGTGTTCAGTCAGGTCTGACTCTTTGTGACCCCATGAACTGTAGTCTGCCATGCCAGTCTGCCATGGAATTTTCCAGTTAAGAATATTCTAGTGGGTAGCCATTCCCTCCTCCAGGGGATCTTCCCCACCCAGGGATCAAACCTATGTCTCCTATATCTCCTGCTTTGGCAGGGAGATTTTTTACCTCTGCACCACTTAGCAAGTTTCAAGAATGAATTAAAAGAGAATAAATGGAGACAGAAAATAAGGGACAAATATTAATGACTCTCAAGAAGTTTGCTGTAAAAGAAACATAGAGAATGGGTGAAGGGTGGAAGGCAAGAAAATTTTAAAAGAATTTTGTTTTGTTTTTAAGTGGAAAAATATCTGCATGCCTGTATTAGAGACCTTGGCAGGGGAAGGGAGTGGGCAGGAGAGAGACACAACTGAGCTGGACTGGTTACTCTTCTATACAATATTTTAAGAGGGCTACTCCTTGAGAGGCATGAAGTTGCCTCAGAGGGGACTCAGTTTTCTCCTGGAGTAAAACGTTTTAAGCAAGTTGAGGAAGAAGGATGCAGACAAGGGGATTTTGCTAGTGATGGATTACGAATTCCAAAGATCATAGTCACAGGCTTTTATTTTATTTATTTATTTATTTATTTTTACTTTACAATATTGTATTTGTTTTGCCATACATCAACATGAATCTGTCACGGGTATACATGTGTTCCTCATTCTGAACCCCCCTCCCTCCTCCCTCCTCATACCATCCCTCTGGGTCGTCCCAGTGCACCAGCCCCAAGCATCCAGTATCATGCATCGAACCTGGACTGGTGATTCATTTCATATATGATATTATACATGTTTCAATGCCATTCTCCCAAATCATCCCACCCTCTCCCTCTCCCACAGAGTCCAAAAGACTGTTCTATACATCTGTGTCTGTTTTGCTGTCTCCTATACAAGGTTATCATTACCATCTTTCCAAATTCCATATATATGTTAGTATACTGTATTGGTGTTTTTCTTTCTGGCTTACTTCACTCCGTATAATCAGCTCCAGTTTCATCCACCTCATTAGAACTGATTCAAATATATTCTTTTTAATGGCTGAGTAATACTCCATTGTGTATATGTACCACAGCTTTCTTATCCATTCATCTGCTGATGGACATCTAGGTTGCTTCCATGTCCTGGCTATTCTAAACAGTGCTGTGATGAACACTGGGGTACATGTGTCTCTTTCAATTCTGGTTTCCTCGGTGTGTGTGCCCAGTAATGGGATGTTAGAGAAGGATGGCAATTGAGACAGACAGAATTCTATAGGGATTAGAGTAAAGGATGAGGGATGACCTCTATGCCTGGAGTTGCTTGGAGTGACAGCATAAACAGGATTCAATGAAACAGTAGGTTCTGATGGACCCAAGGCAAGTACTGGTGAATCAGTTTGTTCTTGGATCTCGGGAGAGCTCAGTGTCTTGGTATCTCTTCTTCCCACCTTTATGTTTGGCAGACATAGCTCAGCATTCTGCCAAATGGTGTACTGAACAGTGGCCTTAATCCTCTACCACTCAGACTTCAAAGATGTTGCTCATTTGCCAGTGCAGCAAAAGAGGACAGACATTTTTTTGTTGTTGTTGTTTCATGTTTTCACTTCACTGCTTTAAAAAGTCAGCTCTATAGGGCTGTGAGATTGGTCAGGCAGCCCACACTGCCTATGCTCTGAGCATTCACCTTTCATGGAATTGATTATTTGGTAATATTCTCTTGTTGCGTTTCAAGAGAGATTTTCATGGGAAATGCAACATGCATTTTATTTCACCTTGTTGTAGTAAAAGTCTACAGCGTCATCAAATCAAAAGCCTCTCCCCTCCCCAACACTGCCCTGCCATGCTTAAATAGAAATCAGGGCAGCTATAAATTCAGAGGATGTTTGCACTTCATAGGGAGGTTTTGCACTTTCCTCACTTTCACCTCTGAAACAAATGTTCTTACAGAAATATTTCCTAGACAGCAGAGATGAGGGAACAAGAAAAGCAGTCCCAGATAGAGCATAAACACTATGTAAAAATGCTTTACTATGTGGTAATTATATTGACACACAGTTTTATGTTTTAATAAAAATCTAAATGTAGTACAAAAGTCACTCCAAGGAGAGTTCAGAGCTTCCACTTTGAAACCACAAACTGGAGTTTTTAAATTAGAGAGATATATTCTTAAACCACTACTTGGAACTGCCAAGTGGCTGAGCATGTTTGCCAGAACTGGGAGAGGCAAACTGCTCAAGAAATTTCCCTAGAAATATAAGAAATGTTTGCTTAAATTGGAGCTCTGGTTGGCATCTTCTCTGGGGTTGAAGGGTTGACAAAAAATATTTTAGTGTAGTTAATGGCAAGTTGTGTTGTGTCAATCTATGTGTAAAGATGAGATGAAAGAATTCTAACTATAACGGACTTTGACATGTGCAACTGCTTACTTCTGAAGACTGATTTTTGTTTTACTAATGAGACTGGAAGTGACACATGACCACGTGATATAAGGGTATATGCAGAAGCCTGCCATGTCTGTCAGGGCCTAATATCTTTTATTTCAATCTATAAGCATTTCTAGTTCACCTCAGTTCAATTCAATTCAGTCGCTCAATTGTGTCTAATTCTTTGGGACCCCATGGACTGCAGCACACCATGCTTCCCTGTCCATGACCAACTCCTGGAGCTTGCTCAAACTCATGTTCAGCGAGTCAGTGATGCTCTCCAACCATCTCATCCTCTGTCATCCCCTTCTCCTCCTGCCCCCAATCCCTTCCAATGTCAGGGTCTTTTCCAGTGATTCAGTTATTTACATCAGATGGCCAAAGTATTAGAGCTTCAGCTTCAGCATCAGTCCTTCCAATGAATATTCAGGGCTAATTTCCTTTAGGATTGACTGGATTGATTTCCTTGCTGTCCAAGGGACTCTAAAGAGTCTTCTCCAACACCACAGTTTAAAAACATCAATTCTTTGGCACTCAGCTTTTTTTATGGGCCAACTCTCACATCCATACATGACTACTGGAAAAAACACAGCTTTGACTAGATGGAAATTTGTTGGCAAAGTAATGTCTCTGCTTTTCAATATGCTGTCTAATTGGTCATAATTTTCCTTCCAAGGAGGAAGTGTCTTTTAATTTCATGGCTGCAGTCACAATTTGCAGTGATTTTGGAGCCCAAGAAAATAAAGTTCACCTAATGACATGAAATTTCCTTCCTCTCCCTAGTTCCAGAAATTATAACAGGGGACATGGAATCAGCCATGGCAGTGGACCTGAACCCCTGGGTAGAATATGAATTCAGAGTGGTGGCCACCAATCCAATTGGGACTGGAGACCCAAGCACTCCATCTCGAATGATCCGCACAAATGAAGCAGGTAAGAATATTAGAGAGTCAGGATTCTATTGGGTATGCCTCTTAGTCGCTTTTTAAAAATTTACTTATTTTTAATTAAAGGATAATTGCTTTACAATATTGTGTTGGCTTCTGCCATACATCAACATGGATCAGTCATATGTGTATATATATATTTATCCCCTCCCTTTTGAACCTTCCTCCCACCTCCCAATCCATCCCACGCTTCTAGGTTGTCACAGAGCCCTGGTTTTTGTTCCCTGAGTAATACAACAAATAACCACTTTTAAAGCAATTTGAATTAACTATTATTGCTTTACTGTAATTTGTCCAAATTCATTTACCTGGATATCATAAAACTATTTCCTTTAAGATAATTATTTCATTTTATTTGTTTTCAGAGCTTTTTCTCCTTTTATCCACAAATACAGGTCTAGATGCTTCAATTTTCCTCCTTGCACTTATCTTCAAGTTAAGTTGAAGATGTTAGTTTCTCCTAATTATGTACTCATTCAATATAGCAGGCCCATAAAATTCAGAATAGATTGGCTCACCCTTTTTTTCTCCAGTGTTAGCAGTTACCTCTAATTATAGGCACTTTCTTAAAATTCTTTATGCTGCCTTCACCATCTGACCTGCTATAAATCATACTTTGAAAAGACAAATTTTGCCTTAACTTGACCAACTTATAAAACACCAGCATGCTTCCAGTCTTCTAGAATAATGTGTCTCTGAAATAATGCTTATAAAGACCACATAAGGAAAATTAACAGCTTTATTTAAAAACAAATTTTAAGGTATCTTGTTTATCACTTGAAAGGAGCAGAATTAAAAAGTTGTTAATAGAGTTTTGACTACTTTGGACAAAGTCTTATTGAAATCTATCCTTTATGACCCTATCAAATTGTATGTAAAACATATTTGGTAAGGGACTAGTTTAGGCAAACACAAATATCAACAATGTTGATGAGAATAATTAAAACAATAGAGAAATGAAGAGGGGGTAGATTACAGATACAAGAGGGAGGAACATTAATGTCTTTACACTCAATGATAACGTTAATCTCAATCATTATGGTATAAGTACAGTAAGGGTGAGAATCTTGTCTTTTTTGTTCATTGTTTTATTGTTCACCTTTAACAATGTCTGGCACTGGTAGTATGTCTTTGTTGAAAGATTTAAAGAGACTGTTAGTTTCCTTTCCTTTATATGCTGCTACCCACACCAGGACCAAGGTCAGAGAAACATGTACATAGAGAACTAAGAATGAAATGTGTACATTTTGTATCACAATTATTGAATTGGACCAAAAAATGTGATTTGTGACTTCTTGGAAATCGAATGCAGTTTATAATAATTAAACTATCGAAAGTGTTTGTTCTTTCTCTAAAACACACTCAGTCTCATTCTTTAAAAATAGAAAGAAAAGAATCAGAAAGTGAAAATAATCATTACATAATGTGAGAATTACAATAATTCTCATAAAGTGAGACAAATAATTAAAATTGTTTTCTGCCGGGGTCCAGCCCCGGTGGATCCAGGGAATTCGAAGGTGGGGATGGTGTCAGCATCTTTGGAAATAACTTGTTTAATTACAGATAGAGAGGGATTAGAAGATTAGCAGAGAAAAAGAGGCTGAATAACTTGGTTCACATGGAATACCAATCACCACCTATGCAGGCTGCAGGCATCTTCCCATTCTCCCAAAGGAGAGGAGGCACTGAGGCCCCCCCGGTCTGATCTTAGAAGCCCAGGAAAAATTAATAGGCTTGGTGGGTACCCATGCACCAGATGGGAATTTGGCCAGAAAATAGTAGGAGAGAAAAAGGGGCTGAATAACTTGGTTTACGTGGGATACCAATAAAATTCCAAGACAAGGAATTTGCACCATCTACGTTGGGCCACCGGTGCCACTTGAATATTGGAAGGTGCCCCTCCTTGGGCTCCTTCTCGTGTGGGCTTGAAAACCAGGGCAAATAAGTAGACTTGGAGGGCACCCATGCTCCAGATGGGAATTCAGCCAGAAAAACGGGGAGCAGAAAAGAACGACATAAGGGAATCAGTCTTTCCGAAAACTGATCCAACTTCTTTATTTTTGGGTTTGCTTATATACCTTTTGTTACACATAGGGATGAATACAGAGTCATGCGGGGGTCAGCAGTCCTGACCTTTATCAAAATCAGGTGCTTCACATGAAAAAAAAAAAAAAAAAAAAGTCTTAGGGATATTACATCCTCTTCTGGCCATGAGTGAGACCTGCTGACATTTTATGATCCTTTCTTTCTGATAACCAAAACACTTATTTCTTCCAAGGGTGTTTTTTTCTTAAACCAGGCACCACCCTCCAAATAAAGTTACACTCCTATAGGGTGAGGGTGTAGTTAGTTACAATCAAGAAAGGAATTTATTTAACCCAAGGTTAACATGATTAACCTTAAAGGTTAATACTTATTTCTCCTACATGCTTAAAGGTTAATGCTTATTTCTCCTAAATGCTAGTTATATTCATTATAAGGGCAGGGAACATGGAGATTTAGCAGCAAACATCAGCCCAACAAATGAAAATCCTTTCACCAATGTTCCCCTTAAGATCTATTTAGTCTTAAGATAGTGATAAAGTTACATTTTTACATAGCAAGGACACAGTGATTTATAACAAAGTACAATAATCTATTACAAAAGAGAAAATCCATTAATTCAAAAAGTCTAATATTGCTAACTTTAAAAACTACTATATTTCCTTTTCTATATTCCAAATACATTGATTAATATATTCCCAGGTGCCTAAGGATATGGATTGATTAATATATTCCCAGGTGCCTAAGGATATGGAGGCCTGGCGGCAATCATTGACTCAACAAGAAGAAAAAGCCCTATGCTAATTAAGACTCTCAAAATACTCCAAAACTCTCTGTGCTGTTTATGGTTAAGAGGTAGTAAACAATCATGTGCTTAGTGGCAGGAGTATGGATAATCCTGTCACACAAGCTAGTCTGTCAGCAGAGAGGTTTGACCTGAGACATCCTTGTCCCACCCAGGGGAGGGGATTAGCAGTAATTATTGACACAACAAATGAAAAACCCTTCACCAATATAATTCCTAACCAACCCTCTATACTAATAATTTCTAACTCCCCAAAAGAATTTGCCTTTAGTAAGTCTAAAACATCTTGTGCCTCTCAGATTGCGAGGCTGTAAACAATCACATGTGGCCAGACGAATCTACACAGGCAGGCTAGATAACCTTCAGAGGAGTCCGTAAGCTGAAACACTCTTGTCACGCCCAGGAATTTTCATTGCCTTGGAGCTGCACGTTTGCTCCTTCTCCGAGAGAAACGGTTATGGGGGAGAGCATAAAACAGACTCTGGTTTTGGGGTAGATGCTCGGGAACAGGGGGTTTCCTGAGGCTTGATCATGCCTTTGCATATGCCAAGCCTCCTTCCTCATGACCTTTGCCATGGGCGGAGTTCCTCAAGCTGGCCCCCGGCAGTTTTCATACAAAAATTAAGCACCAAAAAAATTAAAAATAGAGTAGCCTAATACATTGGAGAGTACATCATGAGAAATGCTGGGCTGGAAGAAACACAAGCTGGAATCAAGATTGCTGGAAGAAATATCAATAATCTCAGATATGCAGATGATACCACCCTTATCACAGAAAGTGAAGAGGAATTAAAAAGCCTCTTGATGAAAGAGAAAGAGGAGAGTGATACAGTTGGCTTAAAGCTCAACATTCAGAAAACGAAGATCATGACATCTGGTCCCATCACTTCATGGCAAATAGATGGGAAAACAGTGGAAACAGTGTCAGACTTTTTTTGGGGGGGCTCCAAAATCACTGCAGATGGTGATTTCAGCCATGAAATTAAAAGATGCTTACTCCTTGAAAGGAAAGTTATGATCAACCTAGATAGCATATTGAAGAGCAGAGACATTACTTTGCCAACAAAGGTCTGTCTAGTCAAGGCTATGGTTTTTCCAGTGGTCATGTATGGATGTGAGAGTTGAACTGTGAAGAAGGCTGAGCACCGAAGAATTGATGCTTTTGAACTGTGGTGTTGGAGAAGACTCTTGAGAGTCCCTTGGACTGCGAGGAGATCCAACCAGTCTATTCTAAAGGAGATCAGTCCCGGGTTTTCTTTGGAAGGAATGATGCTAAAGCTGAAACCAGTACTTTGGCCATCTCATGCAAAGAGTTGACTCATTGGAAAAGACTCTGATGCTGGGAGGGATTGGGGGCAGGAGGAGAAGGGGACGACAGAGGATGAGATGGCTAGATGGCATCACCGACTCAATGGATGTGAGCTTGAGTGAATTCCAGGGGTTGGTGATGGACAGGGAGGCTTGGTGTGCTGCAATTCATGGGGTCGCAAAAAGTCGGACACGACTGAGCGACTGAACTGAACTGAACTGAACTGAATACATTAGAAAAGATTCATTCATAGAAAAATCCAACTTTCTGCTTTTGTGCTTTGCCAATTACAAGTTGTTTTTTCTTGCTCCATTTTCAATAGTGTGAATTTTAAATTAAACATTAATTGCTTGGTTGCATTTCCATGCATTCATAAAAGCAGCCATGCTTTCATTGTGTACAGGTGTTCATTAATTAAGAGTATAACAGGTTAGTTGTTCCTCATTTTATGTACTCACTCTGCAGATATTGAAATGACTGCCAACATTAGTACTTAGGCTCACATATTTTCTAAAAAGCACTGCCTTACTTTGCATATTGTTAATTGTGTTTAAACAAAGGCAAAGATTGCTGCCTAATTCAGATGCTCTCTATAAATATTCATTTCAAAAATAAATAATCCATTTGGGATGACTAATCCTTTTAGATTTTCAATAGTATAAATCTCTTTGTGCTATTAAAAAGTACTTTAAAAAAAAACACTGTCACATTTCAAGCTAAATCGTATTCAGATGATGCATTTTAATAGACTTGCCCCTCATCTGTTTCTGCTGCTACTTCCATCGTATAATGCCTGTCTCTCCATTTTATCATGAGTTCTATATACATGACATACTCTAGTCCATTAAAATCTTATGGAAGAGAAGAGAAATAGCATGAAAATTCATGAAATACTCTTTTTTGAAAATGAATTGAGGAAAACTGTACTGTGCACTTTATGCTTCTTATGCTTTGGTAACACTCAAGGCTAGAGCTACTAATGGTGTTGAATCAAGTGTTGAGTTTTGTCCCTGTTTTGTCAGGCAGCACAGATTAAAAGGGACACCAACATCCTGAGACATCTTCTCAAGTGATGCACTCTGCCTCTATTGAGTACATGTCCTGTATTTTAAAAGATGATGCTGTTCTAATGGACCAAGTAATCTTTGAAAAGCAGTGGAGCTGCTTGGAAGAGAAAAGGTCTCACACTCAGGATATTGAGTTGAAAGCTTTATGTCCCTTTAAATTCTCCTCTTTACTAGAATATTCTAAACCCAAAACACTTTTAGTAAAGCATTTTTACCTTAGATTGTTTCTTGTCCACATGTCCCAAAAGGTTAAATTTTCTTTACAATATCCTATAGGGTATATTTTTAATTTTATAGTCATCAAAATACTCTTAGTAGTCAATAAATATAAGATAAATTGGTTTAGTCAACTTATTATAATTAGGATGTCAAAATAGTCATACAAATACAGGTTTCCCCAGCTATACAAAAGAAAGGCATTCCTATGAAAATTTTGTAAGTCAAAATGCCATCAAATGAAGAATTTTTATTTCATTTAGTGCTCAAGTTGTTTGAAATTTTCATTCAGTTTTCATTTTTCACCTTTTTTCATAGAAGTGAAAATCTCTTCAGATTTCTTTCAGTTAGTGAAGCAGTTACTAAAATGTAGATAAAACAAAGCACCGTAAAGCAAACTTTTGAAAAGCAAGGGATATCTGTATATATTTACACTTTAATGTGTGTTTATATTTATTTATTTATAGTTTAATTTTCTTACAAGTTTTAGTGAGTTAGCAACAGAGAGAGAGAAAGGGGTAGATATAACTCTGTGTTATTTTGGAAATGTGTTACAATCTTTAAATTACTATGTAAGTTTGTATTGAATAGTGGGAATCTTTTCCTACCATTTAAAAAGATAATCAAGAGAGAAAAATCATACTTTAAGAAATTAATTTGAAATATATATTCTCATAGACATAACAAAATATGTAAATATGAATTTAGCAACAGAAATTCTCATTTATCTGAACAATTCTCTTATTTAATTGAACCTTAATATTCTGTAAGTTACATATTTATAGCAGCAATTTAAAAGATACATGCAAAGGGGAGAAGATTGTGTTCACTATGTAACCTACAATTTAGAAAGATTTGGTTTTCTCTGTTGTATAAAATTTCTATTATCAAAGCTTTTGATGTAAATCTCAATACTTGCTTTTTTATTTCATATTGTGATGAATTGATAGAGAAAGAAATAAAAGAAGGTGCTGCCTAATACATATCATTAAGAGTTTCAGGTTCAGAGTTAGGCAGATCTAGATTAATGGTCTTCTCTGCCACTTACTAGCAATAAACATAGGTAAGCTGTATGCACTGTTCAAAGCTCAATTTTCTCACTTGTAAAATAGAAATAATATAGCAATCTACTCCCTTCAACTATTGTATTAAATAAGATAAAGCAGGTGAAAAGCTTTTCACACATGGTAAGTGCTTAATACTAGCGAGTTATTACTATTATTTTTAATCATGAATTCAAATATTATTACTTTATTAAATAGAAATTTAAACAATAGTGATCATGCATGAGTTGCCATTTTAATATAGAGGAAAATTTTCAGATTAAATATATGTTTGTCAACATAGTAAGTGTCATCTAGTCTCTTGGCTTGTAGTGGGCTTCTTCAATACACCATCCTGTTGAAAAGTCTCCACAGTAAATTGCACCATCCAGCCTGGGCCCTCAGCCCACCTGAGTAGTCAGGGAGTCAAGAGAGACTTTCAAAGTGTGGTGCACAGTACAGGGTATGTCTTTGCTACAAGCCCCTCATCACCTCCATGTAAGGCCTCTCCATGTTGCTTTTTTTATCTAGCTAGGGAAAGATTGAAGGCAGGAGGAGAAGGGGACAACAGAGGATAAGATGGTTGGATAGCATCACCGACTCAATGGACATGAGTTTGCATAAAGTCCAGGAGTTGGTGATAGACAGGGAGGCCTGGCGTGCTGCAGTCCACGGGGTCACAAAGAGTTGGACACAGCTGACCGACTGAATGGAACTGAACTGAGCCCCATCCATAGTGGATTGTGATACTGTTGCAACATGTAGCTTTTTTTTTGGGGGGGGGGCGGTTCTTATGGCAAAAGGAAATGAAACAACTTGCTTAAGCAAATTGTTGGAAATTCAATAACTTTCCAGTTTCTTATTGCATTATATTCTGTCCTGACATTCTCTTTGGATGTTAATATGGAAAATGTCACATATACTTTTGGCCAAAGAGGGGTTACCTGGTGGTTCAGTGGTACAGAATCCACCTGCCAATGCAGGAGATGAGGGTTTGATTCCTGGGTTGGGAATATCCCTGGAGAAGGAAATGGCAACCCACTCCAATATTCTTGCCTGGAGAATCCCATCAACAGAGGAGCCTGGCAGGTTACACTCCATCGGGTCACAAAGAGTCAGACATGACTGAACAACTAAACAACAATTTTTGGCCAAATAAGGAAAATATATACTTACATTTAAGAGGCTAATGCTCAACCAAATAAATACGAGTATCAAGTAAACAATCAGATGAATATATTTTCTAGCCTTAGCAGTTTCTATACTATATCATGTTACAGCTAGGTAACTGCTTTATTAAACATGCTGAACTTGGTAGAGTTTAGACATATTAATAAGTTTTATTCTTCTCCCACCATTGTTCTCCAGTATGCTTCATCTCAAGTCTGGCTTCAGCCCCACTTAATAATTTATCTAAATTTTTTTAGATATTAGGACAGTCTCATTTTTCAGGTATCAAAGAATTCCATTTTAACTTAATAAAAACTTGCATCTCATATCGAGTTCTATGCTTCTGTCCCTCTATCCTAGTGCAGGCTTGACTAAAGGGTTATGATTTCTCTTTTCTTGCTTCTTTCTGCTTCCTCTCTGACCCAAATTCTATTCCAACTCCCAGGTCAGAAAAGAAGAAGGTGGACATCTACTTTAGGTGTTGTGGTTTGTGGTTCTCAAGGAAATATTGAGTGCCCCACGAGATGGCATTTGTCCACATCCTGTTTCTTTCTCTCATGAGTACTTTGGGCTCTTTGGAGAGTATCCTATCTCCTACTAGCAGGCAGCTTTATCAGCTCTGAGCTCAGCAAGCCTATTCAAACCTACCTTCTGTAGGGTCTGCTTTGCCCACAATATTATTTCACATTTCTGATCCGCCAAGCTTTAAAAGTACAGTATGTCTTCAAAAACTATTTTGGTCTCTGCTCTAATAGCATAGTGTGGGACTGGGTCATCCTACAAAATTCTGAAGCTCAATAGCATCCAGCTAAGATGTGAGAAGCAAGCATCTGTACTCTGCAGCAGCTGTTTTGCTTCTTATGACATTCCCACTTCACTCCTAGTGACAGCCGAGGCTGGAGGGCCATGCCACAGCACATCCATCTGCTAAGCTGACAGCCTCTTCCAACATATTCCTTGTGCTAAATAATCTCACAAAGATGGCTAGAGGAGAGTAATAGGAAAGGGTCAGAAAATTGGTTTTCTCCATTTCCTAATAGTTCTGTGGTTTTAGCTAGACAACCTCACTTTAGCATCTGAGGTTACATGTGTCTCATCCCAAGTCCAGAAAAGACTCATTAAGCTTCCTACTACAATTTCTTTCCATGTACATTATCTTTCTACTTCTGATAGGCTCTTGTTTTGTTCGTATTCTTATTTTCGCGGTTCTTGCCTGTGATAATTACTTAGAAAAGTTCATTGAGTTCAAAAGTTATGGAATGAATACAATGAAATACTATTGTAAGATGGAGCTGAATTAGTTTTCTCAGGGGCATGTGGGTTGGCCTTTTAAATGGCATTTAATGTGGCTTTGAAGGCCAGACCAAATGGGACTCAGGTGGAATTATTTATAGGGGCAATTAAAAAATCTACATACTATTGTCAGGCACTGGAGTGTACAGAGAAAAGGCATAAAGCTGTGAGGGTTTTAAAGGTCTCTCCAGTCTCTGTTTCTAATACATATATATATATATATATATATGATATAAAAAAGCATTCAACTGAAATAATTGGGAAAATCTCAAAGAAAATACTATTAAGTGAACATTATAGCTTTCTTCAACTGAGTAATTTAATTATATTAAATAAAAGAAATGGTTCTCAGTAACACTAAGAGAAGATGAAGATCATATTAAGAGCAAGCAACAGACCTCTAGGACCAAATCTCAATATTCAGGAAAAAAGAAGCTAATGGTACAGAAGACAGTATTTTAAAATCATGAAACCACTTTTTTACATCATGAAATATTTTCTACAAACTTTTCAAAAAATATATCTTCAGTTTCAGAGGCACTTTGCAAAGAGATGGGGATTTTAACAAATGCCTTTCTAAATGAAACATGAGTAATTGTTAGGCATGTCCATTTCTGATTAATAGCAAGGTGAGGGAAGAGAATTGGAAGATTTGAGCAAGAAAGACAAAAGGGCAGGGAGAGGATATCAGCCCACGAGTAAATGTGAAACACTCAAGTTAGATTTCTCCTGTCTCCTTAGTCCCTATCATACTATATGCCAGTCAAAAATCATGAAGCATGTTCCAAGTCCAACGTTGAGCACATGTTCTGCGTTATAGCATTTAAATCTTATATCAATACTGTAAAGCAGGAAGGTTTAGTCCCATCTTACAGATAGGAAAACAAAATAGGAGAATCTTAAAAACTTGCATAAAGTTACCTAGTCAGTAAGTGGCAGACCTGGAATTCTAATCTTAAGCCCCAAATGATGATTCCCAAGTTATCTTCTCTTGTGTTGTTGGAAGAGGGTGTTTGCTATGATCAGTGCATTCCCTTGGCAAAACACTCTTAGTCTTTGACCTGCTTCATTCTGTACTCCAAGGCCAAATTTGTCTGTTACTCCAGGTATTTCCTGACTTTCTACTTTTGCATTCCAGTCCCCTATAATGAAAAGGACATCTTTTTTTTTGTTGGGGGGTGTGGGGTGTGGTGTTAGTTCTAAAAGGTCTTGTGGGTCTTCATAGAACTGTTCAACTTCAGCTTCTTCAGTGTTACTGGTCGGGGCATAGACTTGGATTACCATGATATTGAATGGTTTGCCTTGGAAATGAACAGAGATCATTCTGTCATTTTGAGATTACATCCAAGTACTGCATTGTGGACTCTTGTTGACTATGATAGCTGCTCCATTTCTTCTAAGGGATTCCTGCCCACAGTAGTAGATATAATGGTCGCCTGATTTAAATTCACCCATTCAGTCGATCTTAGTTTGCTGATTCCTAGAATGTCAACGTTCACTCTTGCCGTCTCCTGTTTGACCACTTCCAATTTGCCTTGATTCATGGACCTAACATTCCAGGTTCCTATACAATATTGCTCTTTATAGCATCAGACCTTGCTTCTGTCACCAGTCACATCCACAACTGGGTGTTGTTTTTGCTTTGGCTCCATCCTTTCATTCTTTCTGGAGTTATTTGTCCACTCATCTCCAGTAGCATATTGGGCACCTACCAACCTGCAGAGTTCATCTAACCATCTCATCATCTGCCACCCCTTTTTCTTTTGCCTTCCATATTTCTCACCATCAGGGTCTTTTCCACTGAGTCAGATCTTTGTATCAGGTGGCCGAAGTATTGGAGCTTCGGCTTCAGTATCAGTCCTTCCAATGAATATTCGGGGTTGATTTCCTTTAGGATTGACTGATTTGGTCTTCTTGCTATCCAAGGGACCCTCAAGAGTCTTCTTCACTGCAATTCAAAAGCATCAGTTCTTTGGCACTCATTCTTCTTTGTGCCCCAACTCTCACATCCATACATTACTACTGGAAAAACCATAGTTTTGACTATAAGGACCTTTGTCAACAAAGTGATGTTTTTGATTTTTAATACACTGTCTACATTTGTCATAGCTTTTCTTCCAAAGAGCAAGTGTCTTTTGATTTCATGGATGCAGTCACCAGCTGCAGTAATTTGGAAGCCCGAGAAAATAAAATCTGTTGCTGTTTCCACTTTTTCCCCATCTATTTGATATGGAGTAATGGACTGGAAGAAGCACAAGCTGGAATCAAGATTGCTGGGAGAAATATCAGTAACCTCAGATATGCAGATGACACCACCTTTATGGCAGAAAGTGAAGAGGAACTAAAAAGCCTCTTGATGAGAGTGAAAGAGGAGGGTGAAAAAGTTGGCTTAGAGCTCAACATTCAGAAAACAAAGATCATGGCATCTAGTCTCATAACTTCATGGGAAATAGATGGGGAAACAGTGGAAACAGTGTCAGACTTCATTTTGGGGGGGGGCTCCAAAATCACTGCAGATGGTGACTGCAGCCATGAAATTAAAAGACACTTACTCCTTGGAAGAAAAGTTATGCCCAACCTAGATAGCATATTGAAGAGCAGAGACATTACTTTGCCCACAAAGGTCCGTGTAGTCAAGGCTGTGGTTTTTCCAGTGGTCATGTATGGATGTGAGAATTGGACTGTGAAGAAAGCTGAGCACCGAAGAATTGATGCTTTTGAACTGTGGTGTTGGAGAAGACTCTTGAGAGTCCCTTGGACTGAGAGGAGATCCAACCAGTCTATCCTAAAGGATATCAGCCCTGGGATTTCTTTGGAAGGAATGATGCGAAAGCTGAAACTCCAGTACTGTGGCCACCTCATGCGAAGAGTTGACTCATTGGAAAAGACAATGATGCTGGGAGGGATTGGGGGCAGGAGGAAAAGAGGATAACAGAGGATGAGAGGGCTGGATGACATCACCGACTCAATGGATGTGAGTTTGAGTGAACTCCGGGAGTTGGTGATGGACAGGGAGGCCTGGCATGCTGTGATTCATGGGGTTGCAAACAGTTGGACACGACTAAGCGACTGAACTGAACTGAATGGGACTGGATGCCATGATCTTAGCTTTTTGAAAGTTGAATGTTAAGCCAGCTTTTTCACTCTCCTCTTTCACCCTCACCAAGAGGCTGTTTAGTTCCTCTTCACTTTCTGCCATTAGAGTCGTATCATCTGCATTCTGAGATTGTTACTATTTCTCCCTGCAATCTTGATTTCAGCCTGTGACTCATCCAGCCTGGCATTTTGCATGATATAAACTCTGCATAGGAGTTAAATTTATAAATTACATTTCTAGGCACTGTGATATATAATTTTGAAAACCTTAAAAAGTAAGTACTATTATTATCTCCATGAGGAAACTGAAGGACAAAGAGGTTAAGAAGTATTTGAACCAACCAGCTAGAACGGTAAAACTGTTATTAGGTTTTATGATCTTTCTTGGTCCCAGAAGAACACTTTATTACTACTTACATGTACCACTTTATCTACACTATTGATAGGAATAACAGCATTATTTGAACTCCTTAGGAAACACCACTGATTTTTCCTTTTTAAATTTTGGAAACTCTAACTCTTCTAACAAAGTGGGCTTAAGTGATAATCAGTTAACTGAAATACTTGTATGTTATATAGTTCAATTCAGGTAGGAACTTTTGTTGTTATTGCTTGATTTCTCTCCTGACTTCACCCTCCCCATGTAAGTAACCTCTATTCTTTCTTCCTTTCTTCTGCACTTTTCTGTCCAAAGCAGTTGCTGGATTTTGCTCCTAATTTTGTGACTTCTCTCAGATCTCTAGCAAATCTGTATTATTTAATGAGCCATGTGAACATCTACTATAGTAGATTTGGAAATTTTTCATGGAAAAAAGAAATGATTGGTAGATGATTTCATCCTGTATTCTTTTATTAGTTGAGTGTTAATTAAAGCATATTTTTAGTGTGACAGACTTTGTTCAGATTAGTATACTTAGGAAGAGTTCTTTGAAGTGCAAGCTTTACTTTATGCATGCTTAAACTAAGGTAGTATAATATATTTTGTTTGCTCTGAGCATTTGCAACCAAACATATAAAATGAAAAGGGACAAAAGTCTACATTTTAACACACCAGACAAGGCACTAAAATAGCAAGGCATTTACAGATTGTTTGAAAAATGTTAATCACATTATTCAGTCATGGAAGAGTAATGTTCAAAAAGAAATTCAGAAAAATCAGTGAAAGTGAAAGTGTTAGTCCCTCAGTGGTGTCTGATTCTTTGTGACCCCATGGACCATAGCCCACCAGGCTCCTCAGTCCACGGAATTCTCCAGGCAAGAATGCTGGAATGGGTTGCCATGCTCTCCTCCAGGGAATCTTCCCAACCCAGGGATCAAATCTCTGGGTCTCCAGCAATGCAGGCAAATTCTTTAACATTTGAGTGACCAGGGAAGCCCAGAGTGAACCCATTAACAATGCATGTAAACTTGATTCTCTGAACTAATAATTTCATGGCATTTATCAGTAGCCAACTGAGGGAGAGAGGAATCTAGCTGCATAAATATAAATCAAAATTTGACTATATTTAAATATATTTGGTTTTAAGTAAATGTGTATTTCTCTGAACTCAATGAAAGCATTTATTACATGTTTGATCATATTAAATTTTTGCTTCTAACAAGAATTATAGAACTTTCACAACAGAATGACTCTGAAAAATTAAGGCATATCTCTACATATCATAAGCATGTTGTTTTATAAATAAAGGATATAATTAAAATCAGTGGACTCCAAAGTGTTGACTGCAGAGATAGTAACTGTGTGCCATCAACTTGAAAAAGAAATGAATGAGCATGGGTTCCACTGATCATCTGCATGTAATTAGGAAATTTAAGCTAATTAGAATGAGAGTGTTCATTTCAAACATTGTGATCCTGACAGCAGAACACACTGCCTGAGTTATATCTATTAAAGCCTTAGGTTTTCTTTTTTGTTTGTTTTTCCATTTTTATTGAGATATAATTGATATATAACACTATATTAAAAGTGAAAAACAATGATTTTATATATTTGTATATTACAAGATGACTATCATAATAAATTTAGTTAATATTAATCACCTCACACAGTTTTGTTTTTCCTTATGATGAGAAATTTTAAGATATGCTTTCAGCAATATTCAAATATATGATAACAGTATTTTTAACTATAGTCACTATGTCTTCCCAGAATTTATTTATCTTGTATCCAGAAGTTTGTACCTTTGTACCACATTTGCCCGTTTCCTCAAGCCCTGTCCTCACCTCTGGCGATTACCAATTCGTTCCCTGTTCCTACCAGTGCCATTTTTTTTTTTTTTTTAAGATTCCACATGTAAGTGAGATCATACAATGTTTGTCATCCCCTGTCCAGCTTATTTCACTTAATGCAACGCCCTCCATGTCCATCCATGTTGTCTCAAATGGTCGAGTTACTTTCTTTGTATGCCTGAATAGTATTTCATTGTATTATAATACACTGTATGTTTTTTATCCATTCATCGATCAATACATTTAGGTTATTTTCCTGTCTTTAAAGCCTCAAGTTTTTGTTACCATTTCAGTTACTATTTCCTATTATATCTAGCAAGCCTGTTGTAGAAAGAACAGTTCATGCTTATACACTAACTTATACACTTATACATAACTTATAACTTATATACTTATACATAAACTATTAAAACACAATGCTCTATAATGCCTCTTTTGTATCATTTATTATACATTAAAGGGCTTCTCTTGTGGCTCAGCTGGTAAAGAATCCACCTGCAATGTGGGAGACTTGGGTGCAAGATCCACTGGAGAAGGGAAAGGCTACCCACTGCAGTATTCTGGCCTGGAGAATTCCATGGACTGGGTAGTCTATGGAGTTGCAAAGAGTTGGACATGACTGAGCGACTTTCACTTTCATTATACATTAAAATTGGATAAACTTACTTAACATGAAGCTGAATATGGGTTTCTCTGGTAGCTGAGATGGTAGAGAATCCAACTGCAATGTGGGAGACCTGGCTTTGATCCCTGGATTGGGAAGATCCCCTGGAGAAGTGAATAGTTACCCACTCCAGTATTCTTGCCTGGAGAATTCCATGGAGAGAGGAGCTTGGCAGGCAAAGAGCCAGACACTACTGAGTGACTTTCATTTCACTACCTTAAAAGAAACTGATAGCAGTAGGAAGACTTCAAAAACTAATTTTATATGATAAAAGAAATTTTACAAAATCTAGGTCAATTGTGAATAATTTGACAAGGATGTTTCCCATACAAAAGCAAATTAATTTTGCTTTCTTGGTTCTTCAGAGTGGAAATTTTCCCCACACTTTTCATAGTTTCTTTCTTTTTTTTTTTTTTTTTAACTCAAAAAGTTAAAATCTTTGAAAAATCTCAATATATTTTCTAAAAAAAAAAAAAAAGCATTCATAGACTATGGGACAATACTACCAAAACAAGAAAGTTTTGACATCAAACCATCACTTGTATTTTATCCTACTCATGTTTCTTTAATGAACTTCAAGAATTATTCACAAAAGCTAGAAGTTCCAAGGATTGTCTTTTTAGATGACGTCTGAGGGCTGAATAAAACAGAAAAGGACTTTCAGTGCCTAGTGTTTCCACAAAATCCATGCTCGTGGGGAGAGTATCTTCCAAGAAAAATATGCAAGATCCTAAATCTGGGTATAAATAAATAATTCCAATATAATAGATGAAGTAGGTGGCTCTGGTAGCTATTAGTTGAATATTATTTAGCTATTAATTGTCAGAGATGAATGTAAAACATATTTGTATGTGGATAACTTTTTATTTTTTATAAACAAATGATACTAAGAGAAGCTATTGTGGCACAATAACAACAAATTAACTTGTTTACGCAGTTTATTTGACCATGCATTGATGGTCACAGTATTCTGAACTATGATGTTAGCCACTGATGTATATTTGGAATTGTGTATCCCTGTCCTTTTACACATAAAGTTAAACCAGTTCTTTTCTTGTGTGCCTTATCCATACCATACACCAGAAAAAAAAAGAACTTTGACTTAGTACTGTATAACAGTGATTTGGAGACCTGGTATCAAGGCACACTGCCATGTCATAAGTTGTTACATGCAGAAATAACTTTTGACTATTAGTAAAAAGCTCAAGTCATCTGCCTGTTCTTCATATAAATCAGGATGTATTTACTGCTATTGCCCCAATGCCATCATTTTTCTTAGTTGAATCACTTGTAACTTCCTGACTGAGAGACAAAGGGGTATCCAGTTCCATATAATTCTGAGGGAGTACATGAGCATGAACGCCACATGTGAATAATTTTTGACATGTATGTAACTGTGAAAGAAGAAAAAAATATTTCACTGCTTCTGTGTATATCCTTCTACATGAACAAGATAAAAACTGACATTCATGGAGAACATGGCCTAGGAGATGACATTGGGACCCTGGTGACTTAAGGTCATTTAATTCAACAGACGCAATGATAATGCTCTTTCCCACCCCCGTGGTCCAGGGAGAATTTTTTTTTCCTTTCTATTAGTATATAAATTCTACAACAGTTTTTCTAGTATATGAAATGTGTGAATATCTGCCAGGTATTAAAAGCCTTTCATCCAAGTAGGTAATATATGAAAGTTAATATATTGTTTATGAGTATATCAAGATCATTTAAAAATTATCTGTTGAGATATAAAGGTAACACTGAAGTATAATATTGCTAATGCAGTCTCATAGCCTGGAAAAGGCTTTCTTTTAATAGTTTTCTTCATTTAACAGTTATTCTTTTGATAATATTCCCTTTCAACTGCAAATATATTTTGTAGTTAGATTCAGTGAAGGGGAAATTTATTTCTTTGACACATTTATTCTTTTAATAATTACACATTTGTAAAACTTTTGCCAAGTATCTATATATTTTTCAGTTTGCAGAGAGATTCAGTCTTATAGTTTGTTTTTTTTTTTTTTTGTAATATGTAATCATTTAAATATGTTCTCACTCCATGGAGCTATTGCCAAGATTTCTTTATAAGGACCTGCCATACAGCACAGGTGCTCTACTCATTACTCTGTAGTGGGAAAAGAATCTTAAAAAGACTGAATATATGTTTATGTATAACAGATTCACTTTGCAATACACCTGAAACTGACAGAATATTGTAAATAAGCTAAGTGTGCTTAGTCGCTTGGTCCTGTCCAACTCCTTGTGACCCCATAGACTAGTCTGCCAGGTTCCTCTGTCCACGGAATTCTCCAGGCAGGAATACTGGAATGGGTTGCCATGCCCTCCTCCAAGGGATCTTCCCAACCCAGGGTTCGAATCCAGGTCTCCACTCCCATAAAAATATTAAAGAAAAAAAAAAGAAATTGCATTTACCCTTCTAAATAAACTATAATTGGCATTTTCCATGGGGGGAAAAAAAAAAAAAGAAGAAGAAGAGAGACTAGTTTTTAGCTGGGGGAAAAGTTTCTTTAAACTGGAGCTTCCTGGGAGTTCTAGTAAAGCCCTAAGGCTAATGTCTACCTGTGGAATTTCCAGGGGCTCTGCAAGCCCTGGATCACAGAAGATTCACATGATTAGAAAGGAAAAAAATGTGTAGCATGAAGCTTAACTTATCATTAGTAGATGTCCTTGACTGTAGTGTTAATTATGATTTGGACCTTATAAACCAGAGAACATTTACAAGAGAATAATTAGTTTGGAGATGCAGTATATGGCCATGAAAAATATCTGCCAAACTCTCCCACAGAGATTTGAAAGCAGGGTATCCATCACAAATGTTATGTTTAAATATTGAATAAGACCATCCTGACTTCAAACAAATTTTGATCTGTTTATTTGAAAATGTTACCCAACCAGGTAGAATTATGATGCATTCTTATTGTAAGGACACTTAAAGTGTGCGTTTTCCTCACTCTTGGCCCGTTTTTAACCACAGTTCCAAAGACAGCACCTACCAATGTAAGTGGAAGAAGTGGAAGAAGGCACGAGTTGGTCATCGCCTGGGAGGTAAGAAAGCCCACTCAGATGTCAGGACGTGTTGATTCCTTAAATAGAAAGCTACACATAGGGTATGAGTACCTGGTACAGAGTATCTGTGTAATTTTTGTTTGAGATTACAAATGAGATTACAAAACACTTTGAGCATCAATTACTCATATGAATATTTCCAATGTGAACCTTTCATACCAAGTCTAAAGTCCCATCCTGTCATATGGGCTCTGTTAGAATAAAGCTTGAATAATTAAAATATGTCCTCTCTCAAATTCGTTCAGATGCTTGTTTGGCTTAGTTTAATGTTTGATTACTTCACAGTTGACATTTTGTGGGCTAAACCCACTGAGGTTTTTCTGGAGTAGAGCCTGAGATATTTCATTTATCCCATAAAATAATCCCACTAGTGGTGATAATTTTCCCTGTTTTCTAAATGATGACTGATACACAGTTTGAGTAATTTCCTGAGAAACAGTAGAATTAGGATTTTTATAACAAAATGCTTGTTCTTTTGTATCCCTCACCATCTGACCTCCAAAATTGCTTCTGTCAAAGGAAAGGAGTGGGGGTGAAAGCCTGTGAGAGGTACATCTATTTTACATAAAGCCACTTTCCTCCTCTGATGTTAACTTACTCTATTATCAAATATAGCTTTGTAGATCACAGATCAGTGCCTGAAAAAGTGGAGATGGAAGTGCCTATTGGAGAAAACTGAACTAATCCCTGACCATCTCGAAGAACAATGAAAGAATGTACAAAAATATACAGAAAAACTTATTTCCCCTTAGTAAATCTTCCATGAGCACATCCTCTGACCTGTTCCTCTGTTTATTCTCTTCTTCTTCAATAAAACTTTATGTCTTGCTTTTGATTTCTGCAGAGGTATTAACTTCCCAATTCCTGACCTTCACTGAGATCATACCTCTTTAAATGGAATTGCCTTCCCTGTCAGTTGTGTGTCTTACTCAGCTTGGGCTACTGTAACAAAAATGCCATAGACTGGGTGGCTTATAAACAACAGAAATTTATTTCTCACAGTTTTGGATGCTGGAAGTCCAGTTCTAGAAGGCACAGGTGGGTTCAGGTCTAGTGAGGGCCTATTTCCTGGTGCTTATAGCACCATCTTCTCACTGTGTCCTCATCTGGCAGAGGGGCAGAAGACCTCTTTAGAGTCTATTATTAGGGCACTAATCTGACTCATGAGTACTCCATCCTCATAACTAAATCACCTACCCCAAATCCATCTCCTAATACAATCACATGGGGGATTAGGAATTATCACATAAACTGGTGGGGTGGGGGTGGGGGAGATGATATAAACATTTAGTATATAGTACTTTGATATGATAGATTTTGTCTCTTTTTTTCCTCAAATCAAATTATTATTTTTATAAAGTAACAAATATTTGTGTGTGTTAAGTCGCTTGAGTCATGTCCAACTCTGAAAGCCTATGGACTGTAGCCTTCCAGTCTCCTCTTTCCATGGGATTCTCCAGGCAACAATACTAGAGTGGGTAACCATGCCCTCCTCCGGGGGATCTTCCCGACTCAGGGATCAAACCTTCAGCTCTTGAGACTCCTGCACTGCCGGCAGATTCTTTACTGCTGAGCCGCTGTCTATTGGATATCTATTTGTCAAACATTGTCCTAGGCAATGGTTGGTAACTGCTCCATTGACTAACTAGTTAATCACAATTGCACAATGCAATTCATGCCTATTTAACAAATTTAAATGTGGGAATTCTCTTGCAGTCCAGTGGTTAGGGCTCCAGTCTTCCACTAAAGAGGACATGGATTGGGGAACTATGATCTGGTATATGAGGCCATGTGACCAAAAAAATAAAAATTAAAGAATTTAAATATAAATCATATAATACAAGCTTCTTGTGCATATACTGCATTCTAATTATTCTCAAATTTTATATGTTAGTAAAGCACAAAAGTAATTAAGGAAAATACTAAAAAAAGAAAAACAAAAAGGTCTTACATTAATTTCTCCTAAATTTTCTGAGCAAAGAACTTTGCAGAGCATTACCAGTGACAAGATTTTCCCAACCACCAGACCATATGACAATTTTCACCAACATGTTAAATTCTAGTGTGGACTCCAAGGACCTTTGTTTCATATACATGACTAATTGGAGTAAAGTTGTCTCACTTCAAGAGTTTTTAATACTTTTGATAATTTGCTTAAATATCAACTGATACCATTTAATTTTTTAACTTTTACCTTTAAAGCCTTTTAAATTTGCAACAACTGCCAAGTGATTATGCTACATTGGCTTTCAATGTACTAGAAAGTTCGGAGAATCTCTTTTGTTCTAGTTATCTATAATTTTAAAAGGTTAAAGACTGGAATAAATAGGTTTCTTAACCAGTTATTTTGCTGATAATTAATTGTATTTTTTCTTCTCCAGCCAGTATCTGAAGAGTTTCAGAATGGGGAAGGCTTTGGCTATATTGTGGCTTTCAGGCCCAACGGAACACGTGGCTGGAAGGAAAAAATGGTGACATCCTCTGAAGCTTCAAAATTCATTTATCGAGATGAAAGTGTCCCTCCTCTTACCCCCTTTGAAGTGAAGGTTGGCGTTTATAACAATAAAGGGGATGGACCTTTCAGTCAAATTGTTGTCATATGTTCAGCTGAAGGAGGTCAGTTTTATCATCCTTATTTTCATTTAACATTTTAATATTTATTTTGGTAAATGAATGTGACATTATTGTAATATTAGAAAACACAGATATTCCCGAAGAGAAAATAAAAAACCCATAAAACAAAACTTAGCCATAAATTCACTAAACTTTTTAGATATACTTTTCCAAAATTTTTCCAAATAAGTTTTATTGAAAAAAGTTGATAATTCCATATATTAATACTTTTCTTTATATTCTTCATGCCCCACTGATATATGGCAAATATCTTTCCATGATAATAACAATATTAGTAATGCCTGTTATGTAGTCTATTCTGTGAACGTATGGACATTTAATTATCCTTCTTTGGTTTGAAATTTAGATCATTTTCCATTTTAATCCACAAAAATTTAAATTTATATCAAATGAATTTAAATAAATACTCCAATAAATATTTGTTACTAACATCATATACAAAATATTGTACTGATAAAGAAGTATCAGACAGGATTTTTTGTTGCAAGCTTTTCACACATGGTATCATTAAATCCTCACAACAATCTTGACTAATAGGCATTATAATCCCCATTAAAGGGAAAGAGAAGTTGAAGCTCAGGAAAATTAAGAAACTTGCTGAAAAAGTTATATAGTTTGTAATTGAGAATTAAACCCATTGCTGCCAATCATTAAATCCTTGATTTGTCTATAACAAGCTGCTATCATATGCATAACCTTGTTCAATCTCAATATAAAACTACTAGGTAGTGAAACTGATAAACATCTTTTACTATTGTGATTATGTAACTATTATTCACTTAATACCAGGGTATCATGATTAGTCAACAGAAAATAATAGAATTCTGTATCATTAAAGCTACCATTTAATAGGGGAAAAAAAACTACCAGATAAGCAGGACCTGGGCAGTATACCCATTTCATAGACTGTAAGACATTGTGTTTACTTGCAGGGCCAACTGAAATTCTGCCCTTGAACTGAAGAAAGACTATGATGTTATTCATGGCTGTAGTCAATAGGTGGTAGTGCTAGGATGCCAACTAAGCTTTCTACATCAAAATTTCTGGTTCTTTCAAGGTTTAGTACAAAAATGCATTTTCTACTAAATGCATAAGAAGCTTGACGTTGAGAGGAAGCTTGACAGAACTAACTCCCCAAAGTTAGCTATTCCACATAGTCTTTCTTCAATTCAAGCGCAGAATTTCAATTGGCCCTGAAAGTAAATACAATGCCTTATAGTCCCTAAACTTGACAGCCAGCTGAGCTAATGCTCCACCAGAGACAGCACAGATTTGTCCTTCCAAATAATTACTGCTTTTATAAACTGACTTTTTTATTTCCTTTGTGCCCACATGTGTGACTCGAATAGCTCAAGAGGATTATCAATCTTTTTGATACTGGGCATTCATGGGGGTAAATAAATAACTTCTTTTGAATATTGAAATACAAAGGTAGTATTTGATTTATGAAAGATGTAGTTTTTCATTACCAGCTCCTTTGTATTTTGTGACATAGAGGAAAATTTTGAAGCAGAAGTAGAAAATTTACCCTAGTATTAGAATGACCAAGGAAGTGAAGAGTCAAGTAATACCAAACAACTGTAAGTGTCCTGATGAGATATTCATGCACTTATTGTTGTTTAGTCACTAAGTTGTGTCCAACTCTTTGTGACCCCATGGACTGTAGCCCACCAGGCTCCTCTGACCATGAGATTTTCCAGGCAAGAATACTAGAGTGGGTTGTCATTTCCTTTTCCAGGGGATCTTCCTGACCTGGGAATCGAATCTACTTCTCTTTCACTGGCAGATGGATCCTTTACCTTTGAGCCACTGGGGAAGCCCATTCATGCACTTAGCATCTCAAATTTGTATGTGTTTTCAGATAGTATATACAGTCTCCATATTACTTATATTAACTCTTACAATCAAATGTGAGGTAGGAATCTCAAGTTGCAATTTACTTGTAGGAAACTGAGGCTCAGAGGCTAAGCAACATGCTAAATTCAACCCAGTAAAGGACAATAGTTGTACTTTTTTTGTAACTCTAGTAACTCAGTAAGTTACTTAAGTAAGCTACTTAAGTGTAAGTGACAGGACTGGGGTTTGAACCCAGGTGTGTATGACTCCAAAACTAATGCTTTTAGTCACTACCCTGTATCATCTCATCAGGAATCTTTTTAATATTAATATTTTGCTACTGTTTTATTTTATTGTGTATATTATTTTGTATCATTTGTCATGCACATGGCCCAAAAGTTCATGTGAGATGAATTGCAGAGGTTAATGAACATGATTTGCATGGTAACACCAGTGCTGCCTTTAAAAAATCCAAATTTTTACATTCCTTGTCAACATTTGCTTTGAAATTAAATTATAGTAGCCACCATGGGTTGTTTACCCTATTTCCTTAAACTTGAGATGGTTTGCCGTTAGAGATTCCTCTTTCTAGCTAGATAGAAAATATGCACATTTTCAAAGACACTGAAGCTGTTGCTGTAACATATTTCATATTTAACACTTCATTTATTTTTGTTGACTGAAATGTGAAAGATATAAGGAAAATTAAATCTGGATAGAGTCTGCCTTTGTTCTGACAACAAAATTAAAACATATATTTAGCATTTGCTCACTAATTAATTTTACTAACTTGGAACTTGATGTGTAAATATTGATAGAGTTTTAGCACCATTACATTGTGTCAACCAGGAAAAGCAGGATCATGGAAGGAAGAGAGTATTTGCCTGGAGTGGGCAGAGCTTCAGATGGAAGCTCAAACTAACTTGAAAGCCTTTGGCAGTTATTTTCACCTCTCTGAGCCTTGCCTTCCTCCACTTTAAAAGTGGAAATCTATATTATTGCTGGTAGCCATTACAAATCTAAGGCTGAAATTCTGTTATTCCATTTTCTGAAAAATTCTTTTACATTTTAGTTGTCCCAGAATAGGCAGTAATAATAGATCCATTTTTGTTCTAGAATAAAATCAGGGAAGGGACTTCCCTGGTGGTTCAGTGGCTAAGGCTCCGAGTTCCCAATGCAGGGGGCTAGATCCCTCATCAGGCAGCTAGATCCCACGTGTCACAACCAAGACCCAGAGAAGTCTAATGGGTGATTTGGGGCTTCCCAGCCAGCACAGTGGTAAAGAATCTCTCTGCCAAAGCAGGAGAAGCAAGAGACATGGGTTTGATACCTGGGTCTGTAAGATCCCCTGAAGTAGGAAATGGAGCCCACTCCAGTTTTCTGGCCTGGAGAATCCCAGGGACAGAGGAGCCTGGCTGGCTATAGTCCATGTGGTAGCGAAGAGTCAGATAAGATTGAGCACACACACACAAACAAGGAAATCAACATCCTTTTTAGTCACTTGGCAAACTATTGGAAAAGGAGTGGACATTTTCAAGACTGGACCATTTTAAAAAGAGTAAAGGGCTGTTCAGTTCAGTTCAATTCATTCACTCAGTCGTGTCTGACTCTTAGCGACCCCATGAATCTCAGCACGCCAGGCCTCCCTGTCCACCACCAACTCCCGAAGTTCACTCAGACTCACGTCTGTCAAGTCAGTGATTAGTAAACTAATAAAAATAGAATGTAGTACACATGCCAGAGCAGATTCCTCTTGTCCATGCCTGTGACATTCACAGAGATTCATGGTGAGCCCTTGTCATCATACTCTTGCCCAAAGCCCAAATATCTGATTGAGATTGCATTTCTCCATAAGACAAATTCTGTTTCTTTGTTCTTCCATTAACCTAGTCCACCTATTAATCACCTCAAAAGCCCTCTTTATTCTTAAATAAAGTGAAGAACAAGAGCAGGGGGACTAGTTTTCTATTCCCTTTTATGGGCATAGTTTCTTCCCTTCGTTCATGACACAGCTACTCAGCTAGGGTACCAGGAAAAAGGTATCACCTTTTCAGAGCTGACACTGAGCCCTGAAGAGAAACGTGCCAGGTGCCGTATCAAGCGCAGCCACCAGATTTTGCGTTGATGGAGGGAAGCACGAAACTCAAGGACTTCAAGGCACACCTGACAGTACTAGCTCTCAATCTAGTTCCCCTGGCACATCAACAGAGGATGGCCTTCACATCCAGAACACATTTCCATAAGTGCTTGTGTGCATTTGCCATGTGCTTTGTCTTTTTCCCTTTTCTCTCAAGAAACCTATTGGAATGTGAGTGAGGCATACATTACTGAAGGCAAAACATTGAATATGATCTGTTATAGAAGGAATCATCCTTTATACACATAGATACTTGGTAAATCACTTAGGAAATGACTCTCACCACTCGAAGGTTGGCTATTGCTCTAAAGTACCATCAGAAATTACTGGGCTTTCCTGGTGGCTCAGAAGGTAAAGAGTCCACCTGTAATGCAGGAGACCTGGGTTTGACCCCTAGGTAGGGGGGATCCCCTGGAGAAGGGAATGGCAACGCACTCCAGTGTTCTTGCCTGGAGAATTCCATGGACAGAGGAGCCTGCTGGGCTACAGTCCATGGAGTCACAAAGAGTTGGATGCAACTGAGCAACTAACACTTTCACTGTCAGAAAACCTCCAGATGTTTGTTGTTGTTGTTTTTTTCCTGTTAATACCCTTGAGACGCTGAAATCTTTCAAAGTTTACACAACAGAAGTAACCCTGAATGACTCTTTCAGTGACAGGCAGCATCTGATATAATGCCAGAGGAAAGAGGTTTGCCTGCTAGGACTTCCATGCGTCGTAGACATGTATCAGTTATCTATATCCTTTGAACCAAGCAAAAATTATGTGCATTCCAACCCTGATTTGACTTCAGGTCTCAGGGTATGGTATAATCCAGGGGTCCCCCACCTCTGGATTCTAATACCTGATGATTTGAGATGGAGCTGATGTAATAGTAATAAAAGAAATAAAGTGCACAATAGACATAAGGCCCTTGAATCATCCTGAAACCATCCCCGACCCTGACTTTGAAAACACTGTCTTCAAAAACACTGTCTTCCATAAAATGGGTTCCTGCTGCCAAAAATGTGGGGGACCACTCCATACAATACTCTCATATTGGAAATAATCCTCTTTTTTTAAAGAATAACAAAGTTCCAACATAACTGGTTTTAAAGTGCATAGTACAAATGATAAAAAGCAATTTTTTTCCAACATGAGAAATCAAATCAGCCTTAATTTCCACATTTCTAGAAATACCTTTTAATTAAAGTTATATCTGTTTTCCATTTATTTCTTATTACTATAGCTTTGGAAAGAAACTGAGAATTCAATACATCTGATAGAAAATTAGAGGGAACTTTAATACAGATTAATTGTAGGTTGAAAGGTTTATTTTTACATAATGCGTGTTAGCCTTTTCTAGTTTTTTTTTGGGGGGGGGGGGTCTTTTTCCTTGTATGGAAAAACTGTGTGGTTTTTACTTTTTATTAAAGTCAGAAGCTTCTTCTAGCTTGCAGAAAATGATATGCAATTATCCTCTTGCAAATTGAGTTACCACAGCTCAAATTAAAACCTGACTTTCATGGGATGTTATTCTGCAGATCAGTCCTGAGCTGAAACTGAGCTCAGTGGGATTTATGTGAATTTGAAAATTAATAAATTGGCATATTAGTTGTAAAATACAAGGAATAATTTCCTGACTTTGCCAGATTATCCATTTGGATTAGTGCCTATAAAAGTTCAACTACAGCTGTCTTCACTCAATTTTTAAATAATGAAGCCATAGCCCTTCTCCCAAGGAGTTTATTAAACTGTCCTTTGATTAATGGTGTTGCCCACCCCTCCTGGGAAGTCAAATGTATAATCAATATTACAAGCTCATCCCCCCATATTATTTGGAGAACTCAAGCTGCTAGGTCATTTAACACAAATGCATCGTCTAAATTCACGAACATGGTAATGCTGTACAATATTTTTAATATAATTCAGTTCAGTTCAGTTTAGCCACTCAGTTGTGTCCAATTCTTTGCAACCCCATAGACTGCAGCACGCCAGGCTTTCCTGTCCATCATCAACTCCTGGAGCTTACTCAAATTCATGTGTATCAAGTCGGTGATACATCTTTCCCAGCATCAGGGTCTTTTCCAATGAGTCAGCTCTTCACATCAGGTGGCCAAAATATTGGAGCTTCAGCTTCAGCATCAGTCCTTCTAATGAACACTCAGGACTGATTTCCTTTAGGATGGGGTGGCTGGATCTCCTTGCAGTCCACGGGACTCTCAAGAGTCTTCTATAACACCACAGTTCAAAAGCATCAATTCTTTGGTGCTCAGCTTTCTTTATAGTCCAACTCTCACATTCATACATGACTACTGGACAAACCATAGCTTTGACTAGATGGATCTTTAGTCAGCCTGTCCACTTTATATCCCAAGACTGGAGTGAAGGAGCCAGCCATGGTCTAATTAATATCATCACAAGTGAAAAAAAAAATCTTTAAAAATCTTTGAATTTTTAGACATAATGCTATATAATATAATCTCAGAAATAAGTCCCTAAATTTTCATCAAATTTTCCAAGTATAACAGACAGAAGCAAGAGTGGCAAGAAACATCCTGGCATTTACAGATCAGGAGATTTTCAGCGATGCCTGAATATGAGATCTATGAGGAGCAGTGTAGCTGTGATGCAAAATTATTAAAAAAAAAAAAAATTCCAAGAAATAGGAATAAAAGGAGTTGAAAGTAAGTCTGTAGCAGGCTTAAATAGGAGATGAAAGGGGTTCAGGTGTGATTCCCAGAAGACTCAGTGGTAAAGAATCTGCCTGCCGGTGCAGGAGACACAGGAGACCTTGGTTTGATCCCTGAGTCGGGAAGATCTCCTGGAGGAGATCTTGGCATGGCTGCCCATTCCAATATTCTGGCCTGGAGACTCTCATAGACAGAGGTGCCTGGTAGGCTACAATTGCGAACAGTCCAACACACCTGAAGCAACTGAGCACAAGCACAGGAGTTCAGGTAGTTTCTGGCAAGACCGAGAGAGGCCAAGTGGGGGTTCCAATATCAATATTCTTGAGATGAGTTAGGTGTGGAGGGCAAGGAGAAGAAAACACATGAGGAAAAAGCACCCAGAGTGTAAGCAGCGATGTGTGCACAGAAGCAAAAGAGTGTGATGGCCAGATCCCAGCAGACTGCCTTGCTCAGTTCCTAGCTCTACCTTCTAGCAGCTGTGCAACTTTGAGGAAGTTGCTCAACCTCCTGCTCCTGGATTTCCTCATCTGAAAAGTGGTGGTCCTGATAGTAGGTGTGTTGGGAGGATTAATTGATATATGTAAAGAATTTTAAATAAGGCTTAGCATATATCAAAGCTTCAATCAGTGGCAGTTATTATTACCTTTGATTATTCCCCCCTCCTCATCTATTTTGTTTGTAATTTTTTGTTTTAGTCTTATTCCATCCGTTCATCTGTCAGTTATTTGGAAACAGCTGTGCAGCAAGAGAGTGAACTATATATTCTCCCTGTAAAAATCTCTTCTGCCCCCCAAAATTACCCTAAGGGATAGAGAATGAGCCAGCTGCCTCCCTGGTGCAATGGAAAAACAACAAAAGACAGAGCACTTGAGATCTGAGTTCTTCTTGGAACTCTTTCAGATCTAGAAGCAGAGTTTGGATAAATCAGCCAGTTTCCATGCCACTTTTTTCATTTGCAAAACGAGAGCATGAATTTAAAACATAGATTCATAACTCAAAACCTAAAGAGATCACATAAGAAGTATAAACAAGTGAAGGAGTCCCAGAAATTTGACCATAGGGAGTGGTGGAGAATCTGGCAAACTGAAAAGAATATGCCCTAACTAATGGGACTAATTGATAGCTCTCATCTACCAATACCCAAGGAGTCAGACTTGGTATCACCCATTTTTCCCAAAATAAGCCACAAATTCTTATTTTAAATGAATTATTGGAATTATTCAATTTAATACATTACTTGGGCAAACAAAATATGCCTGAAGACCCTTTGGTCATCCATATGTGAACAAAGATCCAAGGGACTTTCTAAGATTCTTCCTGGTTGTCACTTTCCATCATTCAAATACAATGGGATGCCCAAATAGAACATCTAGTTTCAATCCAAAGCAAACATCCTATGATCTAGTCAGCTACTTTTTACATTTTTAGTTTAATTGGAGCATAATTGTTTTATACTGTTGTGCCAATTTCTGCCATATAGCATGCATAAGCTACACATATACACACATCTCCTGCTTTTGAGACTCCCTCCCACCCCCTCGTCTTACTCCTATAGATTGTCACTGAGTACCAATCTGAGCTCCTTGTGTTATTTAGCAACTTCCCACTAACTATCTGATAGATGGTAATATGTATCTTTCAATGCTACTGTCTCAGTAAGTCCCACCTTCTCCTGCCCCTGCTGTGTTCACAAGTTCATCCTCTACATCTGTGTCTCTATTCCTGCCCTGCAAATAGGTTCGTCAGTACCATTTTTCTAGATTCCACATATATGTGCGAATATATGATATTTGTTTTTCTCTTTCTGACATACTTCACTCTGTACAACAGGCTCTAGGTTCATCCACCTCAACTGAACTGACTCAAATTCATTCTCTTTTATATGTACCATTACTTCTTTATCCATTCACCTTGTCTGCAGACAAACTTTTTGATACAAATGAAAATGTTCAATGACTAATAAATGGTGCAAATTGAAACTTTTGGGAGTAAATTGAATGAGGTCACCTTTTTTACATGCTTAAATTTTCAATGCAGGTCAACAAGGTTATGTTTGATACTGGCCAGAATACTGGAGTGGGTAGCCTTTCCCTTCTCCAGGGAATCAAAACCAGGTGTCCCACATTGCAGGTGGATTCTTTGCCAGTTGAGCCACAAAGGAAGCCCAACAATACTGGAGTGATTTGCCTATCCCTTCTCAAGTGGATCTTCCGAACCCAGGAATCGAACCAGGGTCTCCTGCATTATAAGAGCTATCAGGGAAGCCCCAATGTTTGATATTATTTATATCTAGAAAGTGAAACAAGTAAAAATTTACTGTTCAATTCTTATTTCATTGACCCTCATTTAATTAGATGTGACCATTGATCCAAGTGACTTTCTAATATTTCATAATATTTAGCCTCTGTGAGTGCAACTGTGGAATGTCTTTTAATGTCTGACATTGATTTAAAAACCTTAGAGCTTTTAAACAGAAATTAGGGTGCTAGTTTGGGAAATAATTTTATGAATATTTTTCTTTATTTCTTACTTTTTAAAAACTTCCATCGTTCTATTTTAAAAAGTACTTAAACTTGTATTGTGATACAGAAAGCTGAGAGAGAAATTTCTTTCTCTAAAGGTAGAGATAGAAATGCAACCACATATTTTGTGCTTCTGAAATTATTTATCCCCCTGCAATCATCTTTGGCAAAGATATAATTACCTCAATTTAAAAAAAAAGTTGAAAAAGGCATTTGGCATACAAATCTCTGCAGTGCATTCACTGAAAAGATAAGCAAAACTCCTTCTAAATAACAAATGATATTTAAAGAGCGGCTTTCTTTGAAATAAATCATATCCCAAATCCGGGAGATCAGATTATACACACTTAAGAACATAAGCATTTCCTTTCATTTACTTGCAAAATCAAGAATTTTAGCTCTTATTAAATAGCAATGAAAAAATTGTTGCAAGTTTCCTGATAAGAATTCTAGAATAGAACAAAATTAGAAGCTTTTCCCATAGTTTTTGTTGTTGTTGTTATTGTTAATGGTAAATGCACAAATAATATACAGTTGGGAAGTGGGATGTGGGAAACCACTTAGCAAAATAAAATAAAATAAAATATATTTAAAGGACAGAATGAGATATTGCAAATTATACCATGGCGGAAACTAATGTCAGTTTCTGTGAAAAGATTAATGTGAATTTATCAAAGTACTTTGAATTAATGCAAATATAATATGTAATTTTAATTAAAGCTTTACCAAAAGACAAACCATTGCTTAGTACAAACTTTGAAAAAGTCTTTTGTGGACTTATTTTATAGTAACAAGGGCAGATGTTTTTTATTTTTATTTTTTCAGTTAATAATATATGAAGGCTCTCCAGGTGGGCATGTGGCCACCTTCCATCAGAAAGTGAAATATTCTCAGCAAATGGCTATAATTCCCTTTATATGTCTAAAACATAAAAATCTTATTTAGAACTCTGCCTTTGCCATCTGGTTGATTGAATCTAAATAGATTCATCTGAAGTCTTAGCAATGATAAGCTTCATCTGAAATTTTGGCAGTGATATGGGGTTAAAATCAAAGTCTCTACAATTTTCATGGGGTAGGAGTTTTTGACATCAACTGTGTACAGATTGGTTGAACTAATGTATGGCCTTTATTCTGCCATTTCTTTTAACGTGTGTTTGTCACATAGTATTTATGATTCAGCAGTGTCAAAGCTGAAAATATTTTGTTCCTCACATACAGTGCAACCTCAAATAAAGTGCACCCCTTGATGGATGCCAGTCAGACATGATGTATTTCAAAAAAAAAAAGCAAAAACTAAAACAGTACAAAAGGTCACTGAACACAGACACAAATGAAAAGGTGGTTTAGAGCAACAGCACCGAGACCTCCAGGGACTTTCCTTTTCAGCCCATACCAGTCTTAAAAGTCAATGCATGTCTTTTAAATATCATGATTCATAACACATTCTTTACACAATCATGGAAATGTGGCTTTGTGTTTGAAACAACAACAAAAGAAATCAAATGAAACTTAGATCCTGTTTGTACCTTCACAAGGTAAAAGGTAAAATAGGTAATATTTTCTGAATAGATGTTTTAAGTGCCAAGAACTATGCTAAAGAGTTTATATGTATTATTCCAATTAAAATTAACCTTAAAAACCTACGAGCTAAGTATTCTCAATATGCCTGATGACACATGATGGGACTAGAGCTCAGGAAGAAGTAAAGTAATTGTCTGAAGGTAAATAATTTTTTGGAAGGCAAAAAACCACCTTAGCAAGCAAAAAAGCCAAGCCTGACTCCTCGTCCATTCTTTTGATCATTATGCTAGTCTGGCAGACAATTTAAGTCAGACAATTTAACTTCTTCAGAAACATCCTAGTTAATCCAAGGATAAAGATCTTCTTCACTTATCTTCCTAGATTTATTTGTCATTGGTAAGGTACTGATGAGACGTGACCTCAGAGAAATCCAAAAAGATCATCTTTTTATCTTGTTGTGTTTTTCATAATCACCAGAGCCCTTCATTTAAAAAATCAGGGAGAAGGAAGTAACACCTGTCATGTTCAGGTACAATGATTTGGTAGGCATAACTTGTTACCCCTGTGGTTTATTATTTCCGTTTTCCTTCATACAGAACCCACTGCTGCTCCCACAGATGTCAAGGCTACAAGTGTATCTGTGTCAGAGATTCTTGTTGCATGGAAACATATTAAAGAGAGTCTAGGAAGACCACAGGGATTTGAGGTATGAATAGAATTCTTGAAAATAACCCTTATTATTTCTGTTGTCATTGTTTTCTCCTGAAGAGATGGTTTGGTGACACTTTAACAAGATTACATTCCTTTGAAATTTTGCTGTATGGAAAATAAGAAATATACTATTTTACTGACATATATTATGCTGCTCATTAGCTGGCTTATTTTTCAGGATAGTAGTTTCCACAGCACCAGACAAAGGTTTTTGAAAAATGAAAATAGATAGACCTTAAGATAAAAACCAGGACCTACCAGCTGCTATTCACCGGTATCCAATTCCGGTTAAAAAAATTCTTGTGTATTTGTGGTTAAAAATATTCTTGTATATTTCTGTCTCATAATTTAATGTATGAAACAAGTTTTCCTACTATACTGTTCATGGCACATCTTATCTCCTATACTAACTACTCAAATTTGCTTGAAACTTGGTAACCTGTACCTATTTACTCAAATGGCTTTTTGCCCTTCCAATTGTGTTGTTTTTAAACATAGTTATGCCAACCTTATAACAGTGAACATTTTATAACAATTCATTGACTTTACTAAAATTCTAGCCTCCACATGGACTCAGTGTCTGCAGGCAGTTTGTGAACTGGAGTATGCCACAAAAACAAGATCCCACACTTTCATCCTGCTCTTATTCTTCCCTTTGCCAGTGAGGCATAGGATTAGAGGGGTAACTTCTAAAATGCAAAGAAGTAACATCTAATCCAAGATCTTAACTGTCTTTAAACTTTTAATGTTTACTTTTCCTCTGTTTAAACTCCCACTTACAGAAAATCATCTTGACTTTTGAACAATGATGTAATATAGGACTTGTATACCATAGTTTCCAGGCTAAAAATCATCTTTTTTTACTCTATTTGTGTTTTTAAATAATGCCTAAGAGCTATTTGATTAATATAGAACTAGCTTTTGATAAAGATTACTGTGATCGGGTGTTTATACAATCTTACTAAGAGTTACAGCAAAGGACATTTATAGAAAAACATTACTTATAAGTATCATGGATTTATTTCTATAATTTTGCTTCAATTCATTATTTGGCAATAATTCAATATGTATCATACCAGGATCACATGTTTGATTTATTAAAATCTCTTTTTTTCACTATCCACACTGCAGGGACCATGTCTGTTTACCAGTGAATCTCAGGACTGTGAATACAATAAATATTTGTTAAATGAGTGAATATCTATGCTTCATCAGTTCAGTTCAATTCAGTTCAGTCACTTAGTCGTGTCCAACTCTTTGCGACCCCATAAATCGCAGCATGCCAGGCCTCCCTGTCCATCACCAACTCCCGGAGTTCACTCAGACTCATGTCCATCGTGTCCATGATGCCACCCAGCCATCTCATCCTCTGTCGTCCCCTTCTCCTCCTGCCCCCAATCCCTCCCAGCATCAGAGTCTTTTCCAATGAGGCAACTCTTGGCATGAGGTGGCCAAAGTACTGGAGTTTCAGCCTTAGCATCATTCCTTCCAAAGAAATGCCAGGGTTAATCTCCTTCAGAATGGACTGGTTGGATCTCCTTGCAGTCCAAGGGACTCTCAAGAGTCTTCTCCAACACCACAGTTCAAAAGCATCAATTCTTTGGCACTCAGCCTTCTTCACAGTCCAACTCTCACATCCATAGTCAACCCCTTTTGGTCCCTTGGTAGAAGACATGGGAGAAGGCAATGGCACCCCACTCCAGTACTCTTGCCTGGAAAATCCCATGGACAGAGGAGCCTGGTAGGCTGCGGTCCACGGGGTCGCGAAGAGTCGGACACGACTGAGAGAATTCCCTTTCACGTTTCACTTTCATGCACTGGAGAAGGAAATGGCAACCCACTCCAGTATTCTTGCCTGGAGAATCCCAGGGACAAGGTAGCCTGGTGGGCTGCCGTCTATGGGGTAACACAGAGTTGAACACGACTGAAGTGACTTAGCTGCAGCAGCAGAAGACGTGGGAGTGGCCTGCCCAGTTCCCCTTCACTGGGCCAGGGCAACATCCCCCAACTGCTGAGAACGTTGGCTGTATACTGAGAATTGTCCTACACTGTTATTACCTGAAAAGATACCTTCCTCATAATCGGGCAACCCTAGGTCAATTACACTGGTTGAAATTCGTCCCTTGATTCAAGGAGGAAACAACTTAATGGTGCATGTTATTATCCGGAGCCTTTGTCGTACACATCAGACCAAGGCTAGATTATCTGGGACCCCATTCTTGCTCAGTTCCCTCTCTTCCCCTGTCCTCTTCTCCCTTCCTTATAGATATTTACCTGCAAGCCTTCTCAATAAATCATAATGATCAAATCACTGTCTCAGTGTCTGCTTCTATGGAACACAATCTAAAACAACTACACAAGCATAGGTCCAACTAGAACACTGAATCAGAACATCTGGTCTACATACTTACAGAAAGTCACAGTGTATTCTGTTGTACAGAACAGTGAGGATTCAGGCTTTTACATCTCAAAGTGGTGCTCCTCTCACACAGCCAGATCTTCAACTTTTTTCCCTTATCTGTACTAATGCTGTGACATTCATATTCCCACCATGATTCACCGGTAATAATAGCTATTATCAGTGCTTCCCTGATAGCTCAGTTGGTTAAGAATCCGCCTGCAGTGCAGGGGACCTGGTTCAATTTCTGGGTTGGAAAGATATGTTGCAGGAGGGATAGGCTACCCACTCAAATATTCTTGGGCTTCCCTTGTGGCTCAGCTGCAAAGAATCTACCTGCAATGTGGGAGACCTGTGTTCAATCCCTGGGTTGGGAAGATCTCCTGGAGAAGGGAAACTCTACCCACTCCAGTATTCTGGCCTGGAGAATTCCATGGACTCCATGCTTCCATTGGGTTGCAAAGAGTTGGACATGACTGAGTGATTTTCACTTTCAGCTTTTTCGTATCCCCACCGTGATTCACCTGTAATAACAGCTTCTCCAGAGATCACATAAGATCTAGATTTGTGCACAATCCTTCTCTTTATAAATATAAGTCACCATTCATTCAACAAATATTTATTGGAGGCATACTAAGTAACAGACACTCAGATAGATGCTAGGGATAAAACAAGGAGAAATTTGAAGTCCCTATCTTCATGAAGCTTATGTTATAGTAGGGAACGCAAACAATAAAGAAGCTAACAAATAAATATGTAGTATAATTTCAGTTGCTGATGTATACTGTGCTAAATGAACTGCTCAAGAAGGTAGCATTGACTCTGTTGACTAGAGGTTTGAAGAATCACAGTTCCCGAGGTTGTGACATTTGACATGATCATATGAGAGATATGGGGTGAGGGGGGCAGAGAAAATAGCGAACTCAAAGACTCTTACTTAAAAGCATCCTGACCTTGTTCAAAGAACAGAACAGGAGTAGTATTGGTGAGATAGCAGTGAACAATAGGGAGGGTGGGAGCGTGATGAAGAAAAATGGCCAGGACAAGAACAGGTTAGGTGGAGTCAGTCTTGGGAACCACAGGGACTTTAGATTTTATCTTCAGTATAAGGAAAACCCATGAAAGGATTATGAACAAAGAAAGTCAAGTCAGGATCTTACTCATATTTCAAAAGGGCCTCTTGGTCTACAGGGTAAAGAATAGACTCTAGAGGGGACCTCAGGAGATCAGTGGAAAAACAGTCCTTCCAACCTAGTGGACGACGACTTTGCTTTTAACTAGAACAGTAGCAATGGAATCGATGAAACATGACCTTTTAAGGTATATTTTGAGTGGAAGTGTGACAAGATTCGATTATGAATTGGATGTGAACTATGAAAAAGAGAGAAGTCAAAGGGAATTCCGGAGCTATCTGACCCAAGAAACTGGGTGAATGACAAATCACTCACATACATAAGGAAGTCATTGAGAAGAGCATATTGTAGAGAAAAAAAGATATTAAAGATTCTGGGTTTGATTTGATAAATTTTATAAATATTTTTATTTCAAAAAAATATCAATTGTCTTGTTTTAAGAGAAAGTTTAGAGATAGAGCTATCACTCTGAGGATTCATCAGTATATTAATGGGTTTTATACATGTGCTAGCCAAGATCTCCTGTAGCATATTGGGCACCTAATGACCTGGGGAGTTCCTCTTTTGGTATCCTATCGTTTTGCCTTTTCATACTGTTCATGGGGTTCTCAAGGCAAGAATACTGAAGTGGCTTGCCATTCCCTTCTCCATTGGCCACATTCTGTCAGACCTCTCCAAAACGACCCACCCATCTTGGGTTGCCCTGCAGGCATGGCTTGGTTTCATTGAGTTAGATAAGGCTGTGGTCCTAGTGTGATTAGATTGACTAGTTTTCTGTGAATATGGTTTCAGTGTGTCTGCCCTCTGATGCCCTCTTGCAACACTTACCATCTTACTTGGGTTCCTCTTACCTTGGCGTGGGGTATCTCTTCACGGCTGTTCCAGCAAAGCACAGCCGCTGTTCCTTACCTTGGATGAGGGGTATCTCCTAACCGCCACCGTTCCTGACCTTCAACGTGGGATAGCTCCTCTAGGCCTTCCTGTGCCTGCACAGCCACCACTCCTTGGGTTGCTCCTCCCAGCCGCCAGCCCTGGCCTCGGGCTCAGGGTGGCTCCTCAAGGTCACCACCCCTGGCCTCAGGCGCGAGGTGGCTTCTCCTGGCCACCCCAGATCTCAGACGCGGGGTGTCTCCTCCTGGAGACAGTAGGAACAGTAGGAAATGGCAAAATGATGAGATACCAAAAGAGGAACTCCCCAGGTCATTAGGTGCCCAATATGCTACTGGAGATCAGTGGAGAAATAACTCCAGAAAGAATGAAGGGATGGAGCCAAAGCAAAAACAATACCCAGTTGTGGATGTGACTGGTGAGAGAAGCAAGATCTGATGCTGTAAACAGTAATATTGCATAGGAACCTGGAATGTCAGGTCCATGAATGAAGGCAAATCGGAAGTGGTCAAACAAGAGATGGCAAGGGTGAATGTCGACATTCTAGGAATCAGCAAACTAAAATGGACAGGAATGGGTGAATTTAACTCAGATGACCATTACATCTACTACTGGGGGCAGGAATCCCTCAGAAGAAATGGAGTACCCATCATGGTCAACAAAAGAGTCTGAAATGCAGTACTTGGATGCAATCTTAAAAATGACAGAATGATCTCTGTTCGTCTCCAAGGCAAACCATTCAATATCACAGTTATCCAAGTCTATGTCCCAACCAGTAACGCTGAAGAAACTGAAGTTGAACGGTTTTATGAAGACCTACAAGATCTTTTAGAACTAACACCCAAAAAAAATGTCCTTTTCATTATAGGGGACTGGAATGCAAAAGTAGGAAGTCAAGAAACACCTGGAGTAACAGGCAAATTTGGCCTTGGAATACGGAATGAAGCAGGGCAAAGACTACTAGAGTTTTGCCAAGAAAATGAAATGGTCATAGCAAACACCCTCTTCCAACAACACAAGAGAAGATCTACACATGGACATCACCAGATGGTCAACACCGAAATCAGATTGATTATATTCTTTTCAGCCAAAGATGGAGAAGCTCTATACAGTCAACAAAAACAAGACCGGGAGCTGACTGTGGCTCAGATCAAGAACTCCTCATTGCCAAATTCAGACTTAAATTGAAGAAAGTAGGGAAAACCACTAGATGTTTCAGGTATGACCTCAATCAAATCCCTTATGATTATACAGTGGAAGTGAGTAATAGATTTAAGGGTCTAGATCTGATAGACAGAGTGCCTGATGAACTATGGAATGAGGTTCGTGACATTGTACAGGAGACAGGGATCAAGACCATCCCCATGGAAAAGAAATGCAAAAAAGCAAAATGGCTGTCTGGGGAGGCCTTACAAATAGCTGTGAAAAGAAGAGAGGTGAAAAGCAAAGGAGAAAAGGAAAGATATAAGCATCTGAATACAGAGTTCCAAAGAATAGCAAGAAGAGATAAGAAAGACTTCTTCAGCAATCAATGCAAAGAAATAGAGGAAAACAACAGAATGGGAAAGACTAGAGATCTCTTCAAGAAAATTAGAGATACCAAGGGAACATTTTATGAAAAGATGGGCTCGGTAAAGGACAGAACTGCTCTGGACCTAACAGAAGCAGACTATATTAAGAAGAGGTGGCAAGAACACACGGAAGACTGTACAAAAAAGATCTTCACGATCCAGATAATCATGATGATGTGATCACTAATCTAGAGCCAGACATCTTGGAATGTGAAGTCAAGTGGGCCTTAGAAAGCATCACTACGAACAAAGCTAGTGGAGGTGATGGAATTCCAATGGAGCTGTTTCAAATCCTGAAAGATGATGCTGAAAAAGTGCTGCACTCAATATGCCAGCAAGTTTGGAAAACTCAACAGTGGCCACAGGACTGGAAAAGGTCAGTATTCATTCCAATTCCAGAGAAAGGCAATGCAAAAGAATGCTCAAACTACCGCACAATTGCACTCATCTCACATGCTGGTAAAGTAATGCTCGAAATTCTCCAAGCCAGGCTTCAGCAATACGTGAATGTGGACTCCCTGATGCGTAAGCTGGTTTTAGAAAAGGCAGAGGAACCAGAGATCAAATTGCCAGCATCTGCTGGATCATGGAAAAAGCAAGAGAGTTCCAGAAAAACATCTATTTCTGCTTTATTGACTATGCCAAAGTCTTTGACTGTGTGGATCATAATAAACTGGAAAATTGTGAAAGAGATGGGAATACCAGACCACCTATCCTGCCTCTTTGAGAAATCTGTATGCAGGTCAGGAAGCAACAGTTAGAACTGGACATGGAACAACAGACTGGTTCCAAATAGGAAAAGGAGTACGTCAAGGCTTTATATTGTCACCCTGCTTATTTAACTTATATGCAGAGTACATCATGAGAAACGCTGGACTAGAAGAAACACAAGCTGCAATCAAGATTGCTGGGAGAAATATCAATAACGTCAGATATGCAGATGACATCACCTTTGTGGCAGAAAGTGAAGAGGAGCTAAAAAGCTTTTGATGAAAGTGAAAGAGGAGAGTGAAAAAGCTGGCTTAAGCTCAACATTCAGAAAACGAAGATCATGGCATTTGGTCCCATCACTTCATGGGAAATAGATGGGGAAACAGTAGAAACAGTGTCAGACTTTATTTTTTTGGGCTCCAAAATCACTGCAGATGGTGACTGCAGCCATGAAATTAAAAGATACTTACTCCTTGGAAAAAAAAGTCATGACCAACCTAGATAGTATATTAAAAAGCAGAGACATTACTTTGCTGACTAAGGTCTGTCTAGTCAAGGCTATGGTTTTTCCTGCGGTCATGTATGGATGTGAGAGTTGGACTGTGAAGAAGGCTGAGCGCCGAAGAATTGATGCATTTGAACTGTGGTGTTGGAGAAGACTCTTGAGAGTCCCTTGGACTGCAAGGAGACCCAACCAGTCCATTCTGAAGGAGATCAACCCTGCGATTTCTTTGGAAGGAATGATGCTGAAGCTGAAACTCCAGTACTTTGGCCACCTCATGCCAAGAGTTGCCTCATTGGAAAAGACTCTGATGCTGGGAGGGATTGGGGGCAGGAGGAGAAGGGGACGACAGAGGATGAGATGGCTGGGTGGCATCATGGACACGATGGACATGAGTCTGAGTGAACTCCGGGAGTTGGTGATGGACAGGGAGGCCTGGCGTGCTGCAATTCATGGGGTCACAAAGAGTCAGACACTACTGAGCAACTGAACTGAACTGAGCCAAGATCATTGAGTATCGATACAGATGTCTGAGGATTGAGCCCTATGGCCTGTCACCATTTGGAACAGAAGAGAGAAAGAGGATATGGCCAAAGAAACTATTGGAGACACAAAGAAGTTCAAAAGCCAAGAAAAGAATTTTAAGATGGCATGTTCTACTGAGTCAAACAAAAGCTGCTAAGAAATTCAGAATTTTGAGGCCTGAGACTGCCAATGGATATAGCAATGCAGAGATCCTATTGACCACAGTGATGCCAATGATCAAGTTTTGACTAAAGAATAAGGTCAAGATCACTCCGGAACTACACTCAAGAGTGTCAGAGCACAAAGTTTCTGTTAAATCTACCTTATTCAAAATGACAACTTACAAGCAAAAATGGAGTATCCTTAAAGATATAAGTGAATAGGGATTAATCAAATTCTGAAGCAATTATCACATGACAGCATCTTTAATTAAAATAAATCAAGGCAAATTCTGACAACTAGTTTTATATGTAACAATGGCACAGAATCCATGGGCACAATAGCAGTTATACTATTTTTTAGTACATTATAAATTAAAGTTTTAAAAAGATGGCATTTTGTCACCAAAAAGAATCAATATCTTGTTAATGGGAATATCAAATGTATGCTTTTATGATCAGAAAGTAATTAAAACATTTAGGACCACCATGATGTTTAAAAATCCGGTTTGCAGTGTGGAGTACATGGGTTCACTCCCTGGTCAGGGAGCTGAGTTCCCACACGCTTCAGAGCAACTGGGCCCTTGCGTGGTGACTACTGAGCCCCCACACCACAACTAGAGGTGTATGCTCTGCAACTAAAGATTCATATGATGCAACAAAAGATCCTGTGTGCCACAACTAAGATCCACTGCAGACAAATAAATAAAAGAAAATGATTGAAAACCTTATATGATTCAATGGCCAAATATGACACTGTTATTTTAAACAAAATATAGGCAGCAAAGACTGCTTATAAATAAATACTATCTCATAATTGCATAGAAGCATGTAGATTTTAAAAATATGATGTAAGCAAAACTTACCAGCATTACTCTCCCACCCTTTTTTTTCTGCACTCTCCCTCCCTTTATTTATTTTTTTTAATTTCTATTTTTACTTTATTTTACTTTACAATTCTGTATTGTAAATGTATTGCCATACATTGACATGAATCCACCACGGGTGTACATGCATTCCCAAACATGAACCCCCCCCCCTCCTCCCTCCCCATAACATCTCTCTGGGTCATCCCTGTGTACCAGCCCCAAGCATGCTGTATCCTGCATCGGACATAGACTGGTGATTCGATTCTCCCTCCCTTTAAAAAAAAAAAAACAAAAAAAAAACCTACCTCTGTTCTTCACCTTACCACTTCAGAGCTTACTGTTGTCATTGACTCCTTGTCTTTTTAAAAAAAGATATCCTCAACTAAATATTTATAAAAGATACTAAGCCCTAAAACTTAATGTTTCATCACCTCGCTGTCCCCCTCCTGTATTGCATCCCAATCACAATATTGTTATATTTATCTATAGTGTAATTCCAAGCATGGTGACAGTGAAGCAAGGACATGCTTTTGTCACTAAAGTAATGAGACTAGTTTTAAACATTATATACTTATCCTGTCAGTCCTCTGGGTAATTTTTCTAGCTCTAATTGCAGTTTTACCTGCAATGTTTAAAGCAGTTAGTAACTAAAAGCACTAATGGTGTGCCATTTTGAAAATAGTGGAGACAGTGTTTTGGGCCAGCTCTCTTGTTTTTCCTGAATTGAATGTGTGAGTAAGAGAGAAAAGGTTTTGCTCTTATGAATACTTCAAATGAGAGAAAATAAACAAATAAATACAAGTAAGTAAGTAAAATAATATATGTAGGTAACAGTACATATAGCTAACAATACATGCAGAAATGCAAAGTTCATTGAAGGAACAGAAGGAGATGGATAACTAGACCTTGATGAACAGTGCTGTAAGTAGAATTTAAAGCAGTCAAAATCAGGTGAGCAGACACAGATCATATAGGGATAAATAGATCATGAGAAGAGTTTGTATTTTATTTCAAATAAAATGAAAAGCCATCAGGGCAATTTTAGGAGGAGACTGACAATGTCTGATTTACATTATTTAAGATATTACTCTGGCTGCTGTTCCATGCAGAATGAAAGGGCAAGGAGAGAAAGGTTAGGAGTTGAATCAGGAGGTTATTGCAATAATCCATGCAAGAAATGATGATAACTTAGACTAAGGTCGTAAGAGTGAAGCAGGAGGAAAGTAGACTTATTTTAGAGGCAGGGCTGGCAGAATTTCCTGATTGATCAGACATGGAGGGAAGGAAAATGATGATTCTCATATCGGGCTTGGTCAAATGAATGCACAGTGGTGCCATTTATCAAATAATACCAATAACAATACATTCTTAAAAGGGAAAACCTGGACAAAGAAGAGATTTGAAAGTGGGAAATAAAGAAGTGTGTTTCAGCTAAATCAAATTTGAGATGCCTAGTGGATATCTAAGAGAATAAGTCAAATAAGCAATAGGCGAAGTGAGTTTACAGTCTAATTAGGAAATCAGAGCTGAAGACACAAGGGGGCAATCACCGGGCTGGTATTTAAAACCATTCTACTACATGAATGGACAAATTTCCAGAAGGGGGAAAGAAGAGGGAAAAAGAGGAGGTATGAAGGGAGAGATTACCTGTGACCTGGTACACTCAGCATGTAAAAGTTTAACTGAAGGAAAAGAATCATCAAGGAGAATAACAAGGAGAGATCAGCTTGATGGGGGGAAAATCAGGTGTGTGAGGGATCAAAGAAAGTAAAAGAGTTAATCAAAAAGAAGGAAACAGTCAGTTGTGTTTAAACTTGCTAAGAAATCAAGTGAGATCAAAGCAAAAAAGTGTCTAATGAGTTTAGAGGTCACTGGTGATCTTCTGAAAAATTTCACAATTAAATGATCCATATCCCTTATGTTATCAGTTTAGTTACATACAACCAGGCAATGGTGGGGAGGGCTCTTTTTTTCAGATATAAAATACCCTCAAGATCAAGCACTACTAATGTCTAAATAATGATCAGTAGCAACAATTTGGGAAGAGAGTGCATCAATATAGAACTCTCAGGCCAGCAACAGCTGTATTTGTTTTAGAACCATTTGTCTCTTTTCAGAATACCAAGGTGTTTGAACATACATTAGAATCATAAACTCTCCGGTATTGTTATCAGAAATGGTTAAGAGTCAGACTCAACCGCTAATATGTTTTCGCACCAGCCAATGACTATGAGAGTCTGATTACCACTGCAGAAAACTATTTTAGCCTCAGAGAAAAACAGTTAAAAGAAGCCAAGATGAGACTTTTATATGGGAAAGTTCCCTTGATACACCAGGAATAATTGGGGGAAGGTGGTGAGTGAGAAAAAAGAAATCATTTCTGAAGTTATTGGCACACATTTATTTCTAAGATATGGCTCCTCTCAAACATATACTCAACTATCAGTTTGATATTGAAAAACTCTACCTCTAGAATGCATATTGTGGTGTTAACTAGTGATAACCCCTCAATGCACTCTTAATAAATAAGCAAACTTGAACCTATATGTAGTTCTCTTGGCTCTGAAACGTTTGTGTTTTCTCTTCTACTAATCTTGGGAGGCTACCCCCAAGCAAGGGTCATTTACAAGGAAGATGGAGCAATAGTCATCAAGGGCAATAAAGTCCCTAAAGCCCTTATAGCATCACTTGATCTCCCCTGGTGAGGGCTCCTCACTGTGCTCTCCTTCACCTGTTCTCACTCAATGCTCCTCAGTTGACTCACAGCCCGACTCTGATTGTGACCCGGATTGTCAGACAGATCCAGATCTTGTTTGTCCTTGATCTGATTTTCTGTGTTTTGTTTGAATCTCAGTTATCATTTCTTACTCATTCATTTATTTATCCATGTGATAGTTGTTGAATACCTGCTTTGTTTTGGTGCAATGCGTGGGGTAAAGCAATAAGTAAAACAGACAAGGTCCCTGCCCTTAGGAAGCTCACAGTCTAGCAAGGGTAACTCTTATTTCACTTTCTTTTATTTTTGTTTTTTGGGGATTTTGTTGTTGTTTTTGTTTGGTAAGTCCTGGCAGCTCCTTTTGTTTAATGAAATGGTTTTGACATTCTTTTTCTTGATGAAGCCAGACCTACCGGGCAGGAGTAAGGATCTAAGTAGGAGGCTTTCCCTGACACCATCTGTCAATTTCCTGCCTATAGTTGGCATTTTTGTCTTTTACAAGGAAGCCTCCATTACATCTTATTTTAAGAAGTAATGAATCAAGCATTTTGACCTAAACTATAGTCATTGGCAACTAACACTTGCAAATACATTAACCAAGTAATTCAAATCAAACTGATTAATTTTTGTTATTAAAATGATTAATTGCTCTATCTAACAGAATGGTCAAAACAATTGATATAGTAGAAATAGCAATGCATAAAAACAGGGTCAGAATGATGACAATCCCTAGCTCGACAGAAAATAAAATGACTTTATAGTAAAGGGCTTCAGGAAATTTTAGTAATGTCATCCCTTTTAATTTATAAGTGGGTCCACCCATGGAATTTCTAAATGTCACAATTAGGCTAGATTAGAACTCTGTTGTGAGTTCCAATAGATAGTCTTTTCACCTAGCTTTTAAGACTGCCTTCTATAAATCTAGTATTACCTCACAAAAAACACCATCTGAGGGAAAGAGTATGAAATCACAAATATAGACACCAGTCCATCTAATTATATTTTACAAATATTTGAAATATTTTGACATTATCTTAAAATCACCTATTTGAGAAGTTTGATTACTTACATGGAAGTAGCTTGAAATTTCATGGCTACAGAGACTAAACGCAGAAATTGTTGACATTGAGATATATGAAATTTCTAGCTCTGACGTGCAGCATGATTGAAAATCAGAAGTGAGCTATATTTATTGAATGATTTTGACTTTTGAATTACCATGACTATCCCATCTGGATTGCCATCCCTGTCACTGGCCCATGCAAGTAAATTATTAGATTCAGTTTGGAATTTATGAACCCACCAGCATTAAGTGTCCTGTGAACAGTAATTCCTGAATCCTAGAGCAGAACCTCTCAAGCTTTTCTGAGAAAATCAGTATTTTATGTGCATCCACAATCAGAACAGATGCCAGTGTAGCCAGAAAAAAAAAAAGGAAAGAGTCAGTCGCTCAGTCCTGTCTGACTTTTTGTGACCCCATGGACTATATAGCCCACCTGGCTCGTCTGTCCATAGAATTCTCTAGGCAAAAATGCTTGGGTGGGTAGCCATTCAATTCTCCAGGGGATCTTCCTGAGCCAGGGATCAAAACTGGGTCTCCCACATTACAGGCAAATTCTTTACTGTCTGAGCCACCAGGGAAGCCCATTTTTTCCTCTGATTGTCCCAAATTGAGAGGAATGACAAATGAAATTAAGTGCTAATAGAATGCTGAATGATTATTTTTTGTTATTTCTTCATTTAATAAGTGTTTATTTTAAAATTTAAAATTTTATTTTAAAATAAGTTTATTTAGTATCAGGCACTGTTGCTAGGCAGTAGAAATGCAAAAATCATTAAAATATAGTTCTTACTCTTAAAAAAGAATCACAGTTTAATATTGTGAGGTGTTTATGGAAAATATAAGTAAACAAATTGAAGCTTTGGAATCTTGCTGGAGAAGATACTTGAGAGTCTCTTGGACAGCAAGGAAATCAAACCAGTCATTCCTAAAGGAAGTAAACCCTAAATGTTCATTGGAAGAACTGTTGCTGAAGCTAAGGTTCCAATACGTGGGCTACCTGATGCGAAAAGCTGACTCACTGGAAAAGACCATGATGCTGGGAAAGACTGAGGCAAAAGGAGGAGGGGGTGATAGGAGATGAGATGATTATATAGCGTCACCAACTCAATGGGCATGAATTTGAGCAAATTCTGGGAGACAGTGAAGGACAGGGCAGCCTGGCATGCTGCAGTCCATGGGGTCGCAGAGTGAGACATGACTTAGCAACTGAAAAACAACAAAGTAAACAAAAGGCAGAGAGGAAGAACTTGGAACAAGATAATTCTTATGTCCATAATAACCCTGGGATTCCTTAGCATCCTGATATTCTGGAGAAACATTCCTGAAAATAAACCCATGCCAATGCCTTTCATGAGCATAAGTTTCTGTTTGCATGAGCATATGCTTCTGTCCCTGAATGTCCTCAATTTTCCTAAATAAAACAATAAATTATCAATAAAAATTTTACTGAATAAACTAAAAAAGGAATTTTAGAAATATTTTGTGTGTTATATAATTTGCCGGTGAAACATAATTCCCCATGACTATCAAATTAACGGTATTCATATTCATTGTGGCCTTTTTGAAAGATTTTTATTAACTGTGTATTTTTTTGCCATGCTCCTTGCCTTTATTTTTTTATGTAAATTAATTTATTTTAATTGGAGGTTAATTACTTTACAATATTGTATTGGTTTTGCCATACATCAACATGAATCCACCACAGGTATACACGTGTTCCCCATCCTGAATCCCCCTCCCTCCTCCCTCCCTGTACCATCCCTCTGGGTCATCTCAGTGCACCAGCCCCAAGCATCCAGTTCAGTTCAGTTCAGTTCAGTTCAGTCGCTCAGTCGTGTCCGACTCTTTGCGACCCCATGAATCGCAGCACGCCAGGCCTCCCTGTCCATCACCATCTCCCAGAGTTCACTCAGATTCACATCCATTGAGTCCGTGATGCCATCCAGCCATCTCATCCTGGGTCGTCCCCTTCTCCTCCTGCCCCCAATCCCTCCCAGCATCAGAGTCTTTTCCAATGAGTCACCTCTTCGCATGAGGTGGCCAAAGTACTGGAGATTCAGCTTTAGCATCATTCCTTCCAAAGAAATCCCAGGGTTGATCTCCTTCAGAATGGACTGGTTGGGTCTCCTTGCAGTCCAAGGGACTCTCAAGAGTCTTCTCCAACACCACAGTTAAAAAGCATCAATTCTTCGGCGCTCAGCCCATAGTCCAACTTTCACATCCATACATGACCACAGGAAAAACCATAGCCTTGACTAGATGGACCTTAGTCGGAAAAGTAATGTCTCTGCTTTTGAATATACTATCTAGATTGGTCATAACTTTTCTTCCAAGGAGCAAGCGTCTTTGAATTTCATGGCTGCAGTCACATGCATCAAACCTGGACTGGCAATTCATTTCATATATGATATTATACATGTTTCAATGCCATTCTCCCAAATCATCCCACCCTCGCCCTCTCCCACAGAGTCCAAAAGACTGCTCTATATATCAGTGTCTCTTTTGCTGTCTCACATACAGGGTTATCATTACCATCTTTCCAAATTCCATATATATGCATTAGTATACTGTATTGGTGTTTTTCTTTCTGGCTTACTTCACTCTGTATAATCGGCTCCAGTTTCGTCCACCTCATTAGAACTGAATCAAATGTATTCTTTTTAATGGCTGAGTAATACTCCATTGTGTATATGTACCATAGCTTTCTTATCCATTTGTCTGCTGATGGACATCTAGGTTGCTTCCACATCCTGGCTATTCTAAACAGTGTTGTGATGAACATTGGGGTACACGTGTCTCTTTCAATTCACATGAAAAGATGCTCAACATCACTCATTATCAGAGAAATGCAAATCAAAACCACAATGAGGTACCATTTCACGCCAGTCAGAATGGCTGTGATCCAAAAGTCTACAAGCAATAAATGTTGGAGAGGGTGTGGAGAAAAGGGAACACTCTTATACTGTTGGTGAGAATGCAAACTAGTACAGCCACTATGGAGAACAGTGTGGAAATTCCTTAAAAAACTGGAAACAGAACTGCCTTATGACCCAGCAATCCCACTGCTGGGCATACACAGGGAGGAAACCAGCATTAACTATGTGTTTTAATGGCTGGGTTCATTTCAGCAAAAAGCAACAATGTATTTTTATAGCAAGGAGAGAAGTACACGGTTCTGATTTCGAAGTTTTTCATGCTTACTATTAAGAAGAATGAAAGGTAAAACAGCTTGTCCCATTTTACAGTTCTCAATAAAAGACACCACTAGTGACTGTTTTTCCTGGGCTATGTTCAAGACTTGCATGTATTTATTTCAGATCTTCCAGAGGATATGTAACTCAGAAGTTCATTTTAGATGTGTCACTAAAGCTATTTCCACTTATTGATTGCACTGAAAAGACACCAATTGTGTTTTGATCTATAAAATAATTTGTAGTGGAGATTTCTTAAGGCGAAAAGGGATGAGATTGTTCTTGTATTTTATTTTATGTTCTGACTCTAATCATCAGAGCAGGAGACCGAAAAAAAAAAAAAATGGTCCTCACTGTTGTCTGACAATAATTCTTACTAGGCAGATTGCATTTAATTGGTATAGCAGAGGGTGCAAGGGTATGTGTGTATGTGTGTGGAAAATGGAATTTCAGACATAAATCAAAGGAGGAAAAGAAGCCAAAATGAAACCAGTTACCAAAAAATAAAAACAAAGACTTGTTTTATTTTCCAAAAGGTGGTGTGTAGCAGCTATTTTTTGCAGATTCTCTTTAGTTTTTTGTCATTACTATATGTTAATAGGAAAAAAAAAAACTAAACAGTGAGAAGAAACTATTTCCACCCTTCCTTTTATGAAATTCTGTGAACTCTGAAAAAAAAATCAAATAGCTTTCACGTTTCTATCATTAGATTTCTTTCGTGGGTTATTTTCAGAGACTGAGAGGCTAACTAAAACTATTTATGTTTTTCAAAAATCAGCAGATTGAAGGAAATTGAAGAAGCAACATTTCAGTTACTTAACTTATTCTGTCTCTTGTCCTACTGAAAAGCTAGCCTGTAGAGTTCTTTTAGAAAATAATGAATAACTCAGTTTATACTGTTTGTTTTTCACTTGCTTCTAGATACATTTATTGATGTAGAAAATTCTCTAACCCAAATCACTTTTCAAATTTTCCATTCTTAAACTTTTATAAATCATTTTATTTAAATAATATTAAAATATATACCCAAATATATTGTCTTATCCACATAAAGAACCCAAGGGTATGAATTATATCTCTTTTCAAAATCAGAAGCATTCCTTATTTTTTCACTCGTTGACACAAATGTGAATTTGTGCAACCTCAAAACAGGGTGTTTTCCTCACTTCTAAATCCAGCCATCCCGAGCTCATCATGTGACAATGCAGTTTTACTCTCTATCATATAATGCACATTCATGCAAAAAATAAAATAGCAAACGTGGATATCAACCCATTAATTTTACCAATACTGGGAACAGATTCTTTGAGATTCTCTTAGAATGACCCATATGAGACTTACCAAATTACAGAAAACTTTTCCTTTTGAGAGCTAGGTTTATAACTTAAATACCTGACAACATAATTGTGGCATAGAGGTCTTAATTCAGTGGGTGTTGAAAAGATGCATACATACATGGGCTTGCTTACTATATTAAGAAATAGAAAAACATCATGAAGTATTTTAACACACACGGACAAAGGAAGATTTGCCAAAGACATACTAGCATTATAAAAATGCCAATTAATAATTGACTAATTGTTAATTACAAAATGGCCAAGACTCTATTTTTAAAGGGGAAGATATTTTGCTAATCTACATACAGAAAAATGCACAAATCATAAATGCGCAGCTGAATGAATTACCACAAAGTGAACATACCAGTGTAAGCACAATCCAGGTCATGAAACAAATGTTAGTAAAAGCTAGGGACTCATTTTGTTCCTCCAATAGTCACTATTCTTAATCCCCAACAACCCCCAAAAACAACATCTTGACTTCTGATTGATTTTGCTAGTTCTGGGAACACTAGGGAGTTTTTATATTTTGTGTTTTCCCCTCAACAGTATATTGGTAAGATTCATTTATATTATTACAGGCTTTCTCTTAAAAGTTCACTTGTGAATATCCCACAATTTATTTATCATTCTTCCATTGATGGACATTAGTTTTGTTTACAGTTTGGGTATGTTATGAATAGAGCTGAGTATATAAAACATTTTTGGTAGAATTATCCACTTGCAATATCAAATCTAATGATCATTATCAAATCTAATGATCATTATATAGCTTTCATTTTTTAGGCCTTCTTTGATCTTTGTCCACACTGACCTTGCAGATCTTTTTTTTGATTTATCCCTATTTAACCTTTTCATTGTAATATAACTGTAATCTTTGATTTTGTATTTTTATTTAACTTTGTGTTGTAAAATATTTACATATGTGAAATATGCAAAAGAGTATACTGCATTTCTACTCAACACTTGTCATCAATAATTATGAATTAATGAATAATTGGGCTTAATAATGAATAATCTGTTTTATATATGTGTGTCTGTGTATGTTAGTTGCTCAGTCATGTCTGACTCTGCAGCTCCATGGACTGTAGCCCAATAGGCTTCTCTGTCCATGGAATTTTCCAGGCAAACCTACTTCAGTAGGTTGCCATTTCCTTCTCCAGGGGATCTCCCTTACCCAGGGATTGAACTCAGGTCTCCTGAATTGCAGGCAGATTCTTTATTGTCTGAGCCACCAGGGGAGCCACGTGAAACCATATATAAACGGCAGGTAAAGAATCTGCCTGCCAATGTAGGAAACCAAGTTTCCATCCCTGAGTCAGGAAGATCCCCTGGAGAAGGGAATGGCAATTCATTCCAGTATTCTTGCCTGGAGAATTCCATGGACAGAGGAACCAGGTAGGCTACAGTCTTAGTAGTAGTAAAGAGTTGGACACGACTGAGCAACTACCATTTTCACTTTCAGTCAATCCTAGGGCTTCCCTGGTGCCTCAGTAGTAAAGAATTCACCTGCCAATGGAGGACACAGAGCTTCAGTCCCTGGGTTGGGAAGATCCCCTGGAGAAGGAAATGGCAACCCACTCCAGTATTTTTGTCTGGAAAATCCCATGGACAGAGGAGCCTGGCAAGCTACAGTTCAAGGGATTGCTAAAGTATCAGACATGACTTAGTGACTGAACAACAAAAACAAGCAATCGTAGTGTTATTTTGAAGAAAATCTCTGTCATCATATCATTTTCATCCAAAATATTTCATAATAAGTTTCTAAGTAAGTGAAAGTTGCCCAGTTGTGTCTGAGTTTTTGTGACCCCCATAGACTGTATGTCCATGGGATTTTCCAGGCCAAAATACTGGAGTAGGTAGCCTTTCCCTCTCCAAGGGATCTTCCCAACCCAGGATCAAACCCAGGTCTCCTGCATTTCTGGCAGATTCTTTACCAGCTGAGCTATCAGGAAAGCCCCAATAAGTCTCTAAACACATGCTTTAAAGAACTGTCATTTTTCTGCATGCTGAAGTCAGGCAGATTAGAGAATACACTTAGTTAAAATTCAGCAAGCTCAAAAATCCCATCCATTGCAGCTCTTTTAAGAGTAGATTGCTCTTGGTCACTGTTTACATTTTTATCAGATGCCACAGTATTCATCCCCAGGCAAGAACTGTTTATCATTACACCAAAAATATGAAAAGTTTATGCTTGGATTTCTGTCATTCTCTTACTTTTTAAATTGTCTCCTTATGTTTCCAATTGCTTTTTCTTGCACTAAATTCTACCATTTGCTACTCCAGCTAGTAAAGCTGTAAACTCCTGGCATCATGCTCATATTCTCAAACAAAACATTCACAAACTTACCTGTCATATTTGTAACTTGTCAAGAGTAAACTCTCCTTCAGAGTCTGTCTGCTTTTGGATACTTGCCAAGACTTTTAAAATTCTCACCTAGGGCAGGATTTGCATTTCCACTTTACAAAGCTTTTCCACTTTCTAGCATTGTCTTTTTAATATCTCTAAAATCAGTGGTATTATTTTCTTTCAATAATTTGGTGATGTCCTCTCCTTCTCTCTCTATTTTGATGACTCTTGATCAAAGGAGATTTACGAATTTTTTGCTCTTTTCAAAGAATTAATTTTGGCTCTATTCTTATATTTTATTTCTCAATTCATTAAGTACTGCTGCCGTCTCTATTATACCCTTCTTTCTAGTTTATTTGCACTTAAAATGTGCTGTTTTTCAAACTCCATAAGATGGTTTTATCATTGATTTTTTTGCTTTTTGCCTTTTCTAATATATGCGTTTAAAACTATACATTTCCAAAACTGGATTTCTAGCACCTTGTATGTGGTTAACCATATAATATACTTGAGTACACAATACTTTTTTTTAAAAAAATTAATACAGTTCTACTTATATTAACTTTCGTACTGTAACTTTTCTTTTTTCATTTAACTAGTATCTATTAAGGGACACTTATGTTTACCCCTCATCCAACAAAACATTTAAGGAGGACCTTGGTTATATGAAAAAAAAATACTCCCATAATACTTTCTGTTTAACATATTGTATTTTAGAACACTTGAGTAAATAAAATGAAGAAGAGAAGGGAACTAACATTTGTAAAAGACCTACACTGAACTACACATATTAAGAACAAATTCAATTATATTTAAAACCAGTTTTTAAGTGTAATTTTTAGATAGCAGTGACAGCTTATAGAAAAAATAGATACAATTTATTCAGTAAATTATATCTATCCTTATGTTCCTGCTGCATTTCATACTTCCTCACCACAGAGCCTCTAATCACTGTTGAACTGTCTCATAAATATTAAAAATCTTAACTATACATTGTTTATTTATCTTATTTGATTCATTAAATTGTATCCTTTATAGTAAAATTACCTCTGGGCACAAAGCAGCTAATTGTGCATGCAGTCTAATAATGCTGACTGCCAGTGTATCTCAAAGTATTGATTGTGAATAGCCAATTTAATAACTATACCTAGTGCTAAGCTCAGGAGATTAGGAAACTGGAGATCAACTAAATAGGGGCAAGCAGAGATGCTTCTGACTGAAACAAATTCATTATCCATGGGAAATGTGCTCCCTATATATAGAATTTCTGAAACTCAATAGAAACACATGGCCGAACTTAGGTGTTACATAAAGTGAAAGTCATTCAGTCATGTCCAACTCTTTGTGACCCCATGGACTATACAGTCCCTGGAATTCTCCAGGCCAGAATGCTAGAGTGAGTAGCCTTTCCCTTCTTCAAGGGATCTCCCAACCCAGGGATAGAACCCAGGTCTCCCACATTGCAAGCGGATTTTTTACCAGATGAGCCACAGGGAAACCCAAGAATACTGGCATGCATGCTTAGTCACTCAGTGGTGTCTGACTCTTGTGACCCCATGTATCATAGCCTGTGAGGCTCCTCTGTCCATGGGATTCTCCAGGCAAGAATACTGGAGTGGCTTGCCATTTCTTCTTCCAGGGATCTTCCCGACCCAGGAATTGAACTTGGGTCTTCTACATTGCAGGCAGATTCTTTACTAACTGTACTATCAGGGAATTTCTGAAACTCAATAGAAATACATGGCTGAACTTAGGTGTTACATAAGAGGAACATGAAAAGAACTTAACCATTATTCAGGAAAAGATTATAGTGTTTAAAGTGTATCTGAAGGTGAAGAATCAGTAGAAAAAGCAGGGTAGTAATGAAGTTTCTGCCTTCTAACTGTCAGTTTAGTCACAATTTTTGAATTTAGGAATGGCTGTGAATTGAATGGAAACACGTAAAATCATCTTTTCTTAATTTCCCTTAAAGTAACCATGAAACCGTGAGAAAAGAGAGACTCTTTTTTGCAGTCATAATGAGGAGTATAAAACAAGAATTTTAGTAGGATTTTCTAAGGTTTTCTTTCCTTTCATCTTCGTGCAATGACCCATCTTTAAAATTCCATTTTCTAGATTCAAGCAAGCAACAAAATAGCCTCTGGCCTCCATCTTCTTATCTTTTTCTTCAGTGGAAAAACTGTAGTCATGAACATGAAGCTTTGTCTCTCATCTCAAGCTTCTGAAAATTCTTTTGTGTTGTGTGGAGAATATGAGTGGAGGCTTGTACTAGCACAAAGTTTGGCCTCTGTCTCACAGCATCAGCCACTGGGCTTGGATACACAGTCTAGAGATGGATATATCCCCATGCAAATGTAGAGCACCATTAAAAACAGGTTAAATCCTAGAGTGATTTTAAACAAAAGAAACACTTTTCAAAAAGGAAAGAAATGATAGGAGAAAAATCTTTGGAATAAGAAAACAAATGATAAGGCTCAGTATGAATTCCTTTCCCATATGAGATTTTCTTACAAATAAGAAGATAATTTTTAAACATAAGTTTCTAGATTTCAATGAGAGAAAATAAAATATTTCTTCTATCAATATATTAAAAGAGCAATGCTGGTTATTAAAGAGAATGCAATAAAATCAAAACCAAAGTAATTAAAATAAAATATTCATTAGGAACAATCAAGCAAATTTGATATCGCTAATTATTTAGGCCAGTGCTTTGGAGTACAAGCTTCAGAAGTAAACCCAGAATGCAAAGGACATGAATAAGGAAATTTTACTATAAGGTATGAGAGAAGAAGGCAGATGTAAAGAACAAAAGAGGTTTGGTCCATAAACCAAATAGATATCTGCCAAGAAGACAGAATAGAAGGAGCAAAATCAGTGACTTTAGCAACAATAAAAAACAAAGTAACTGGAAAATATCCCTACCTTAAAGTAGAGAATGCCCACAGAGTTTCTTACCACACCTATAACTAGCCTGTCACTAAAGTTTGTTGGCTTCATCTTCTAAAGATCTCTCTACTGCATACCCATCCCCATGTCCATAGCTATTGTGCTAATCCAGGCCATCTTCATTTCTTACCAGACTCAAGCATAACCTCCTAACTGCTCTCCTGTTTCTACTTCAGCCCCTTTCCAAACTGTCTTCATATTGCAACCATTTATTCACTAAGATAAATCATACAGTGCTCCTCAATGCCAAAATGAAGCAAGCAATTAAACAGATAAATTAAGATAGTTTCATATAGCGATTCATATGGGCATCCTGGTAGCTCAGATGGTAAAGCGTCTGCCTACAATGTGGGAGACCTGAGTTCAGTCCCTGGGTTGGGAAGATCTCCTAAAGAAGGGAAAGGCCACCCACTCCAGTAGTCTCGCATGGAAAATCCCATGGATGGAGGAGTCTGATAGGCTACAGTCCATGGGTCACAAAGAGTCAGACATGACTGAGCGACTTCACTTTCTTTTTCCTTTCATTTAGTGATAATTATAAGTGATAATAATAATCATAATAAAACTCAGAGTAATATAAAATAGAGTGACTAAGGGAGGGAAAGTTTCTTTAAGGAAGTGACCAAGGGAAGCTTTGCAGTTTAGTTAAAACTTGGATGAAAAGGAGATGGCCATTTGGAGAAAGAAATGTAAAAAGAACTTCTGGGTAAAAGGCACTAGAAGTTCAAAGGCTGTAAATCAAGAATGTGACTCAATGTTTGAGGCTTTTTCGCTGGAAGTTGGTGAACACAGTGATGTGAGATATAAGATGAGGTTGGAGAATTACATAGCGATCTTGTCGGGTAAGCTGTGGTGAGCAGTCTGCAAGTTACTCTAAGTGCAATATGGAGAGTTCTGAACAAAAGAGTGACCTAATTTATATGCTGAAAAAACAAAGCAAAAAAAGTTTGACTGCTGCATGTATCTTTTCAAAACAAAAATTTGATATCACATGTACATGTCGCTCTCACCCTTGCTTAAGATCCTTCAATGTGTTGGCATTGCTCCAAACTGTTTAATCCAGCCAGTGCTAAGATTAGGCTCCGTCCTTTGCCTCTAGGATCAAATGGAGCCACATGCACCCTCAGACTTCAAGTTGGCCTAAGTGGAGTTTCTTTCAGGCTCACACGTTCTCCACTCACCTCCCCACATTTGCATGTACTACTCCTCTGCCTTCCTTACTGACACTTTCTCTGCCCAGCCTCCCTCCACTGAGTCTTAGCCCACACTGTAGATCTCTAGCAATATGCAGCTTGGCTGAACCACAATTATACATTTGTGTGGTTTTTCATTCAATAACTATGTTGGCTACCATTTTTTTCCAATTAAGAAACTTTTTGAATCCACAGAAAAATTAAGCAGAAAAAAGGGTTCCCACGTACCCACTGTCTTCACACACTGAACCTTAACTCCTCCATGATCAACATCCCCCTCAGAGAACGACATTTGCTGCAGTCGATGAGCCTATGGTGACACATCATTACCAGTCAACATCCAGTGTTTAAATTAGCGTTCATTCTTTGCAGCAACATGGATGGACCTGGAGATTATCATACTAAGTGAAGTAAGGCATAAAGAGGACAAATACCATATGATATAACTTATATGTGTAATCTAAAATATGACACAAATGAACCTATTTACGAAACAAAATCAGAATCAAAAACAAAGATCAGACTGGTGGTTGCCAAAGGGAAGTGGGTTGGGGAATGAATACAGTGGGAGGTGGGGTTAGCAGATATAAATTTAAACATAGAATGGATAAATAAGAATGTCTTACTGTATAGCAGAGTGAACCATAGTCAATATCCTATGATAAACCATAATGGAAAAGAACATAAAAAAGAATGTATATAACTGAATCACTTTGCTGTACAGTAGTAATTAACACAACATTATAAGTCAACTATACTTCAATAAAAATAAAACAAATAAATGAGGATTCACTGTTGATGTCTACATTCTGTCTTCTGACAAAATGTATCTACCATTGTAAATTGTACATAATAGTTTCACAGTCCTAAAATTCCTGTGTGTTCTGCCTATGCAATGTCTTTTTGGAATCACCATTAATCCCCAGTTGCCTGCAGGCACAGAGCTTGGTAAATAATGCATATTCTAAAAAACTTTTGAATGAATAATTTAATAGTTTTGAAAAACTCAAAGTATGGTAAAATATTTACATTTCACTATGCATTTTGATTATTTTAAAAAAATCTAACCTTACTAGAGAATAAATTACTTGCAATGGTGCAAAAATTTTTGCAATATTAAATAACATTAGATAATAGAGCTGTGTTTATTAAATTCAGGAAGTACACTATTGAATGAGCGGTGACCATTGAGTGCAATTTAAATTATAAAACAAGGGAATACAGGAGGTAAGAATTATGCTTTTAAAAACTAACAGGTAACAAAAATTAGATAGGAGGAATCCTTCAATGATTGTAAATGTGACTAAATAAAGACTGGAAAATAGGGGGAAGTCTGTGGCTCATCAGTAACCTTTGACTACATACAGCAGCAGTGGTAGATTTAAATCCTATAACTTCATGTAAGGAAACTAGATTGTGTATGACATGAATATCTTCGAATCATCATATCAGATAACTGAGTATGTTATCTGCATAGTTAAAATTATCATTATCCTGGAGAATCAATTTTGGAAAAAATGGATTATCTACTAAGAAAAGCAGCCTGCGGATTTAAGTTCAAATCTACACTCTTAAAGCTATTGGCTGACTCAGAATTCATGCTTCCTGCCTGCCACTATTTATATTACACATAAGTAAAAATAATTTTGAGGAATGAAGTCAGAAAATAAAACAATGTGAAGGATAGCAAAAAATAAAAAGGAAACAGACTCACAAGTTACAAAAATCAGAAATATTAAATCACCAAGAAACAAAATAGTTTAAGTAGATGGATGACAATAGGGGAGCTGTCTGAAAACAATTAATAAAACTGAAGCAAGTAGTATTTTAGCTGCTTTATAAATAAGGATATAGAAACTCAGTGGTTAAGTAAACTGTCCCAATATATGAAACTTATAGATTTCAAAATATATGATTAAAATTTAGGCCTCTGAATCCACAACCATGATATGCTTAGAGCTGGCAACAGTACAATGTATCTCTAAGATTTATACACTGCTATTGGAAATGAAAATTAGTACAAACTATTTGAAAATCAAGTGTAGCACTTTTGTTTCAAAAGTATAAAAATTTCAATAATTTTGGATCCTATAATCTACTGTCTGGGATTCTGTTCTGGGGAATTACTCCAATATGTGGAAAACAATATACATGAATGATGAACATACTCATGTCAACATTTTAAGTAAGAGAACAAATCTGGAAGCTACCCAAATGTTCCACAAAAGAACAGTGGTTAAATGATATTGAGTACACAAGACATTACTTTGCTAACAAAGGTCCGTCTAGTCAAGGCTATGGTTTTTCCAGTGGTCATGTATGGATGTGAGAGTTGGACTGTGAAGAAAGCTGAGCACCGAAGAATTGATGCTTTTGAATTGTGGTGTTGGAGAAGACTCTTGAGAGTCCCTTGGACTGCAAGGAGATCCAACCAGTCCATCCTAAAGGAGATCAGCCCTGAGATTTCTTTGGAGGGAATGATGCTGAAGCTGAAACTCCAGTACTTTGGCCACCTCATGCGAAGAGTTGACTCACTGGAAAAGACTCTGATGCTGGGAAGGATTGGGGGCTTGAGGAGAAGGGAACGACAGAGGATGAGATGGCTGGATGGCATCACTGACTCAATGGACGTGAGTCTGAGTGAACTTCGGGAGTTGGCGATGGACAGGGAGGCCTGGCGTGCTGTCATTCACGGGGTCACAAAGAATCGGACACGACTGATCGACTGAATTGAACACGAGGAATATGATAAATTATTACTATAAAAATGAGAAAATATTCGTATGTGACTATAAGTACATGATTTATTAGCTATATGTAATAAAATACTGCTGCTGCTGCTAAGTCGCTTCAGTCATGTCCGATTCTGTGCGACCCCAGAGACGCACAGGCTCCCCCTTCGCTGGGATTCTTCAGGCAAGAACACTGGAGTGAATTGCCATTTCCTTCTCCAATGCATGAAAGTGAAAAGTGAAAGTGAAGTTGCTCGGTCGTGTCCGACTCTTAGCGACCCCGTGGACTGCAGCCTACCATGCTCCTCCCTTCATGGGATTTTCCAGGCAAGAGTACTGGAGTGGGTTGCCATTGCCTTCTCCAAATAAAAATACTAGAAGGGTATAATAATGTAATGTAATAAAAACACACCCATTAAAACCCCAATTGTGTGAGAGTTTTGTGTCTTTTAAAATATTTTAAACTTCATTTCAAGTGATCGCATAAAGAGTTCAAAATTTATAGGTTGATGAAATTTATCATCAGGATAGAAATGAATCATGGAGAAATAAATTGAATAAAGAGGAACTTTCAACTTTAAAAGGTATAGTGTGACTTATTGTGAATACTATATTACTTCAATTCCAAGTTAAGAATCACTAGATAAGCACAATATTAAACTCCATGCTTTTCTGATTTATCCTCTCCTCCATCAAAAATGTAGGAAATAAAATTATTATTTCTCTGTAAAGGTAATAACTCTTCCAGCTCTTTTTTCTTTTTCAAAATTCTAGAAAGAGAAATAATGTTTTTTTTTTTTTAATTTTAGATTTATGACAGCTTTTATCTGGTAGAGCTAGAATTATTTGTATTGAAATCTGTGTTTGTATTGAAATCTGTGATCTGTTGAATTTAATCACACTAAACTCTCTCAAATATACATATTTAACTAACTTAAAATAATCCAGCCAACTAAAGAAAGTTGAAACAGAGATCTGAAAATCAGATATACCATTGGGAAGGAGAAAGATACACATTTGTTCATCCAACAACATGTCATTCAATTTTGTAGTTTGAAAATAGCTTAGATTTCCTCAGTTAAAAGTATGCTGAAAATCAAACAAGATAAGTTAGCTCTTGGAATTAAGAATAATGGGGCAAACATAATACAAAAGGCAGGGTTAGAGCATTTTGGTTTAATCAAACAATTTCTGAAGTTCATTCATTCAGCTATATGCCAGTCAAATCTGTGAAGAGACAAGGATGAGAAACAGGAATTTGATTGTGATTATCTTATTAACTACATGAGTACATGGTTAGTTGCTTTAGTCATGTCTGACTTTTTGTGACCCTATGGAGTGTAGCCTGCCATGCTTCTCAGTCCATGGGATTCTTCAGGCAAGAGTACTGGAGTACGTTGCCAAGCCATCCTCCAGGGGATCTTCCCAACACAGGGCTCGAACCTGTGTCTCCTGCATTACAGGTGGATTGCTTAACCATGAACCACCGGGGAAGTCCCTTATTAATTATATACACTTTTTTCCCCAAGAGCTGTGTAGGTCTGTCAGACAGTGTTTAATTGCAAAGAATTAAATTACCCTGGAGAAGGCAATGGCACCCCACTCCAGTACTCTTGCCTGGAAAATCCCATGGATGGAGGAGCCTGGTAGGCTGCAGTCCATGGGGTCACTAAAAGTCGGATACGACTGAGCGACTGCACTTTCACTTTTTACTTTCATGCATTGGAGAAGGAAATGGCAACCCACTCCAGTGTTCTTGCCTGGAGAATCCCAGGGACAGGGGAGCCTGGTGGGCTGCCGTCTCTGGGGTCACACAGAGTTGGACACGACTGAAGCGACTTAGCAGCAGCAGGAGCAGCAAATTACTCTAGCTTAAATAGGAAGTGTTTTATTTTAAGTATTAAATAGTTTACAAAATTATTGAATTAAATTAACAGACTCCATGATCTTTGAAAAATGACTGTTAAAGCTATTCAATGGACCAAGACACAGAGGAAAACACTGATGTCTACTAAAACCAGGAAATGTCCAGCCCTAGTCCCATACTCCACTGCTGTGGTTTGTTTGGAAGTCATCACAAATAGGACAGCTCCACATTCAAGAAGACTTTGTGATCTGGAAGCCTCTGATGTTACTGCCAGTTCCAGAATTCCACCATGTTACTATAATTTGCACCAACAAAATGGTTTTCTTGTGTGTAGCTTCTTAACTCCCATAAAGCTAATAGTTAGACAATGAGCCATTCAGTTTTGCTGCCACAGTCAGAGGGTGAAGGGGAAAGGAAAAATAATGTCTCTGCTACTATACTTGTAGGCAAAAAAAAAAAAAAAACCCACCAGAATTGGTGGAAGTTCAATCTATAGCTCCCCAATCTATATCTCACTTTTACTTTTAAATACCAGGCATATGCATCTGACTGGCTATACCTAAAATATATTCAGAGCTCTAACTGCAAGGGAGTCTTGGAAATATGGTGCTCATTTTTTCATCTCTTCAGTCCAGGAAGACACACTAGAATGAGGGTGAAATGGATGCTGAAAACTAAAGTACTATATCCCTTTCATTATTCAACATCCGTACACATTCTTCTCCCCATTCAACAGTTCCATGAAAGTAACAATCGGCAGTGGAAATGTTCCATACTGACATTGTGCAAATATCTCTTAAACAAATGAAAATGTACTCACCATCTCCTTAAGATGGAGAGCCAAGAAACATCCTTTAGTCATCCTGTCTGTCTCCTCTAACAAGCTACAATAGAAAGGTACCTATGCACAACACTCTTTCACAAAAAAGGAAGGGACCCAGGCTATTTAATTTTTAGATACCAAACAGTATAAAGAAGAAAATACGGCTATTACAGTCTTCATGTCATAAGGCTGCAGTTATAATTTCTAACTTTCTTCCTTCTCTGGACATTTTTTACTCCCTCTGTCTTCAGCCAGCGTCTAGGTTGGAAGAGGGATGGGAAAGGGACTCCAGTTCTTGTTTTTCTGGGAGACAGCAGCCTCCAGTACCTCCCAATAGACCCAAGGAAGTGAGTGTCCAAAGTATAATCCAGAATATATCAAGTTTCAAACAAAGTCCTCACTGCCCGAATTTTGTACCAGAATCTGGAACTGTGATGTTTGACTTTCTAGCCTGTAGACAAAGTACTTGAAGGAGGTGCAATGGTTGCAGAAATACTCTTTTTCACCACAGTAATTAACTGGAAAAAGAACTATTATTCTTCCTTATTTTTACCAAGATAAAGAAGTAAGGGGGAAAAATACCCTGTTATGCCTTCCTACATAATTAAGTTCTAATGTACAAACAGGGTTAAGCTTTAGATATACACAGATAATTTTTGAATCTCATAAAGGGATCAAGTTTGGAATGAGACTAGCCACGAAGAGTGTATAACCAGGAAAGACCATCTCAATACACAAAATGTGCTTTGACAAAGAGCTATTCCCTTCTGCCATCCTCCCAAATCCTAGTAATTTATTTTTATGTATTTCAGTTCAGTTCAGTTCAGTTCAGTCACTCAGTCATGTCTGACTCTTTATGACCCCATGAATCGCAGCACTCCAGACCTCCCTGTCCATCACCAACTCCCAGAGTTCAGCCAAACTTATGTGCATTGAGTCAGTGATGCCATCCAAACATCTCATCCTCTGTCGTCTCCTTCTCTTCCTGCCCCCAATCCTTCCCAGCATCAGTGTCTTTTCCAATGAGTCAACTCTTCACACGAGGTGGCCAAAGTATCGGAGCTTCAGCTTCAGCGTCAGTCTTTCCCATGAATGCCCAGGACTGATCTCCTTTAGGATGGACTGGTTGGATCTCCTTGCAGTCCAAGAAACCGTTCCAAATTATCATGAGTGTTCTCTCACCTCTTCTCTTTTAAACCCATCCAGCTGTGTAATTCACCTCTGTGTGGGGCTAAGGAGGAAATATTCCTCATGTCTCTTTCTTAAATTTATATTTAAAAAAATTAAATAATTAATTAATAGCTAGATGGCTTTGAATGGGAAATGGTCCCAATGACGTATGAAAAAGGAATTTCTTCAACTTCATGAATGACTCTTCATGCTACCAGGCTACAAGGTAGCACCTTTCACTGCTTTGCTGAGTACTGTTAAGGTGCTATGGTTTACACAGATGCAAATCAGGCAGTAGTTAAGACTGAGTTTGGCCTCATTAGTAGAACCTGTTCATTGGGTGGTACAGGAATAATTTCCCAGAGGTGGATTTGAGAAATATCTAAGGGGTAAAAAAAAAAAAAAAAAAAAAAAGTTCAACAGGGGAAACTTTAAAATTAATCTGTCATGTGATAATCTGTTGACAGATTGGTTATCGGAAAGACATGGAACAAGAAGATGCAGCAGAAACCGTCAAAACGAGGGGGAACGAGTCATCCATCATCCTGACAGGGTTAGAAGGAAATACGTTATATCACTTCACAGTGAGGGCTTATAATGGAGCTGGATATGGGCCACCCAGCAGTGAAGTGAGTGCAGCCACCAAGAAATCCCGTAAGTGACCTGGGCTTTGTGTTTGTCTCAGACAAAAGGGAAACATTTTTTAACATTTCTGAAAGCCACATGAGGTACATAATAAACTGAGCTGAAGAAGAGTTTTGATTCCTAGTCTCGCTTCAGTGCTTAGATCTGAATTCTAAAACTAGCTCAGAAAATTTTACATTCACAGTACATAAAGGTTATCTTCCTGTGAAACAAGGCTAAGCGATTTTTGACACAGAAGGGAGATAAAAGGATTTGGGTTCAAAAGCTCAGCAGAGTAGCTATTAAAATGATACTCCTGGAGCAAAACCCTCCTTATCTGATTCTCACTGGAAGGAGGCCTATGGTGCCAGCCAACTACTGAACACAAGTAAGGTTGAAATACTCATAAGAATTTAAGTGAATAAAGGTATTTAAGATATCTTTTGCACTCACTTTTCTTTTCATTTTGCAGCCCCCAGTCAAGCACCTAACAACCTCAGGTGGGAGCAACAGGGCTCTCAGCTTTCTCTGGGCTGGGACCCCGTAAGACCATTAGCCAACGAGTCTGAAGTCATGGGCTACAAGGTCAGTGTGTGTTCACTCTGTTGGATAGATACGCATCTCAAAAATTGCTATTGTTAGGATGTGCAATTAAAAAGGCATAAAAAGACCTATTAACATAGCTGTTTTTTCCCCCTCAATCATTGTTCTATCTATATACTGGAAACTGCCTTCGTGCAGTGGGAAAGTCAAGGCAATCAAAATCAGTTTCAGCTACACAAGGCATAGGAAGTGAATGGGTAGAAAAGACAACAATTTGAACACAGAGTGAAGATGGTTCCATGATGCAGTGTCAGGACAAGCAAAACTTTGACAGAGAGTCTTGGCATTCTCTCCCCCAAAACAAATTGTCCTGGCAGATGGAAAAGACTGGACCACTTAGTTTGAGTAGAAAGACTTTCCATTAGCAAAGAAACACAAAAAGAAAAAAATGCTAGGGTCAGCACAGGGGATACAAGAGAGACCATTGAGAGAGACAGCTGGCTCCAAAATAGATGCAACATTTCACATAAGTCATCCTGCTATGTGCCAACAAGAGATCTGAAAATATAAACATGTTTAGACAGTTTGTTTTGAAAAACAACTTTGTCTCTGATTTTAAAAAATATGTGGTCTAGGTATTGAATTGGCTGAACTTCAAATTCTTCTTTCATAATATTGGATTCTATTTCTTAAACTCATACAGAATCATTAATGGTTATTATTTATAATGGAATTTTAAAATATTTCAATGATTATCTTTAGACTGAAAAGCATTATTTAGGTGGCTGTTCAATTATCTGAGATGGTAACACAGTATTTGATTTACAGAGGGCTAAAATTCTGAAGCTAAAATCTGAAATAGTTATAAATGAAATACATTTTTAAGTTAAATAATTCCCAAGAAGAATATGTTCAGGTACAAACTGTAGTACTTCTTACAGACTAGAATTATGGATCATAAACACCCTCACACTAAACACTCTCTCAAATCTGTCCTAATCCTCAGGGACGTTGAATTTGATCTTTGGGGGAGAGCAGGTGAGCCACTCTCTCTGTATCCTTCCCTAGTCCTCTTCTTTCCACACTCTTCCCCTCATCTTCACACCTTGTAGTCTAAGGCAAGTAGACCCTTCAATGATTAAGGGTAACAGTATGGTCAGAAATGGTGATGGATCACCAAGAAACAACCTGATCTCATTCAAACTGTGGCAAGCAGTCTCTCAAACTGGAGTGGAAAATAGATGGTAGATGAAAGCATATGACTGCCTGGAAGAGCCATTTGGCTTTGGGCACCTCTCAGCAAAGAAAAGAAGCACCACACAACCTTGAGAAAACATGAAGCTGGGCATAGGGCTCCTGGTGAGATGACCCTCCTCCTTGCCCACGTTTGTCCCTTCTATCACACCACTGCTCACCCTCCTTACATATTGCTGTCTCCCTGCCCAAACTATACATGATTGAAGGCAAAGCCTCTGTCTTATTCATGTCTTTATGCTCAGCGCTTCTAGGAAGGATGAAAACATTCATTTTGACCCAACTAGAGGTATTTTATGAAGTTAGTCACAAGTGTAAATTATCAGGTGTGTGTTTTCCTAGCATGGTCTTCCCATTTGTTATATGGAGTGGGGAGAGAGAACCGACCCTTAAGTCAGACAGACACCAGTTCAAATCCCAGTTCTGTAACTTTGAACTAGTTACTTAAACTGAGTTTCATTTCAACTTCAAGGAAAAAATAAAAATAAAAAAGCTAAGATAAGGGATTTCCCTGGTGATACAATGGTTAAGAATCACCTTGGAATGAAGGGGTGGTGGGTGTAATCCCAAGTCAGAAAACTAAGATCCCACCTGTCATGGCACAACAAAGCCTGAGTGCTGCAGCAACTACTGAGCCCAAGAGCAACAAAAGGAGTCTGTCTGCTGTGATGAGAAGATCCCATGAGAAGATCCCACAGGTAGAGCCTGTGTACTGCAGCTAAGATCAGATGTAGCCAAATAAAAAATTAAGAGATCAATATTTTTAAATGCAAAAATAGTATCATAGACGATTGTTTCAAGGATTAAATAAGACAATATGTGTAAAATGTTTAGTGTATAGAAAGTTCACTTTCTAACAAAAATAGTGCACTCAGTTAAAAAAAAGCTACTATTTTTCTTATTGTTATTGGAGGAATTTTACCCACTAGGTAGAACTTTTTAATATTTTAACAGAAGAATTTGATCTTTAAAAGTTGTCTGCCAGTTCTATCTCAATGAAAACAGCACAAAACCTCAGAATACCTTGTTGCGGGAGAAGAATCTCTAATGTTGTCCATCTTAGTTGTGGAAATAGTGCCAAGTAGGCACACATTGACAGAGCTTTTTTTCTTCTTTTATTCCTTGAAATGGCCTCACCTCCTTATGTCCCCAAGAGGGAAAATCTAGTTTCTAAGAAAGGAGCCTGCTGGTAACAAATAGAGTCTACCTTATTAGACCTTCTGATAGATGGGCTAATCGCCAGTGGGAGACCTACTGCCAGGAATGATATAAAGGGACCCTTGATGACTGAGGTAGAGCCTGGGTTCCCCTACAAAGGTCTGGTTTTCACAGGGCAGGTGACTAGGCATGAAAGCTCCTATTGACATAGGCACAATGGAACAGGAATGTGAATATAAGCTAAATTAAACAGTAGCCATGAATATAAACTAATGAGATGGAACCTAGGGAACACAAGATTTGATCTTCCTTTTCAGAGCATGAATTGGAGAAGAACTACACAAGAGCTGCCTAGGCAAGGATCTACATGCAGTTAAAACACCCATACCATCTGGAGGGAGGTTCACACAAATGTGGGGTGGATAGTATGATACTCAGAGGGAGAATATTTGATTCCTGCTGAAGTGAATTGTTAATTACTCAGTCCTGTCTGACACTTTACAAATCCATGGATTGCAGCCCACCAGGAATGGAATTCTCCAGGCAAGAATACTGGAGTGGGTTGTCATTTCCTTCTCCAGGGGACCTTCCCAACCCAGGGGTCAAATCTGGGTCTCCTGCTTACAGGCAGATTCTTTACCATATCTGAGCCACCAGCAAAGAAGCCAAAATATTGAATCCCTATATTGCACATCTAAAACTGATATAATATTGAAAATCAACTGTTATCTGTTGTCAGTCACATCTGACTCTTTGCAACCTCCTGGGCTATAGCCCACCAGGCACCTCTGTCGACGGGATTTCATAGGCAAGAATCCTGGAGTGGGTTGCCATTTGATTCCTACTACATCCCCAGAAAACTACTACCAGACCAAAAATGGTACCAATGTAATAGTGAGCCCTCTTCTTAAACGTAGTGTGTAACAGTCACAATACGTTAACAAAACTAGGGGCATGTCAACACACTAATCATTTCTGTTTCTGTGAGTTAATTTGAGATAGACTTGACCTAATAAGAGGCTTCCCTGGTGGCTCAGACAATAAGAAGTCTGCCTGCAATGCAGGAGACCTGGGTTCATTGCCTGAGTTAGGAAGATCCTCTGAAGGAGGGAATGGCTACCCACTCCAGGATTCTTGCCTGGGAAACCCCATGGACAGAGGAGTCTAGCAGGCTACAGTTCATGGGGTTGTAAAGATTCAGACCCATTAAGACTGAGTTCACCTCTTAGAATTCTTGGAAAATTTGTGGTAGAGGACTTCCTGCTAACCAAAGTAAGAGAGAACTTCCACAATTAATCACAATATCAAAAGGAAGGTAAATTTATTTTCACTTTTTATCTTGACCTATCACTTTGCTTTTACAAGCAAAAGGAATCACTAGAAACATACATGGTATGTAAATTTGAGCCTGGAAACTAGAAGTAGCAGTCAGTGCCTGAAGTTTAAAGTGCAGAGATGGTGTATTTTATCTTTTGCATCAAGTCTAGCTTAAGATGGATGAACTAAGGGAAAATCCTCATCTAGAAATGTCAAGATTGTGAAAATGATTGATAAGTGATAAATATGGGGGGAAATGGATTTGTTCCACAGACTTGATCCATAAGTGATCCACTGAACTCTGCTTTTTCATAGTTAAGAAAGTATATACTAAGTGCAATTTATTCTCAACCATTTAGATCATGGACTCCCCTAGTGGTCCAGTGGTTGGGAGGGGACACCAGTTCAGTCCTTGGTCTGGAAGGATTCTACATGCCGTTGCACAGCTAAGCCCATACACCACAACTACTCAAGCCTATATGATCTAGAGCTCATGCTCAGCAACGAGAGAGTAGCCCCTGTTCACCGCAACCAGAGAGAGCCCGCGGGCAGCAATAAAGACCCAGGGCAGCCACAAACAAATAAATAAATACAAAAATAACATAAAATAGTAAGATAAAACAGCAAGAGTTTGGAGTTAGATCAGTCCATTTTCTAAGAAAGCATGGATCTTACTTCCCTATTCCAGAGATTGAGGTGTCAGCAACATACATAAGGACAAGATATTACCAGAGAAATACACAATGATATGGAAAATGTCATTCAAATGTGTTAAGAGAAAAAAAAAATCAGTCTCCCTATCACAAAATTTATCAGGGACCTCAAAGTGAGCAAGAATATAGTGAGAGAAGGATGGAATTGAACTACTTATAATTGTGTCATAGGCAACACATTAATATTGGATCTATTCAGATAAACGTTAAGCATTACTTATTTAGTTAGATTTCTCACTGCTCTTTGAAACTGTCCAAGAGAATTTGGACTTCTTGGGATTTTGTTTAAGAAGTCTAGATTTAATAGTAATACTTTTAAAACATCAGAGCTTATATTCATGAGCAAGAGTAATAGAAGCATGAAGAACCAGAAAAATGCTGGAAAATAATTGTTTTTTGTAGACATGGTTACAAATTATTTACCTTCAAACAAGATAGCTTTCCATATAAAAAGCTGAGTCAAATGTGGGAGCTTATTTAGCATTTTCATCACTTCTTCAGATCAATTAATATGTGATTCATTTTACAGTTCCCAATCCAGAATCAAATCCATGTTTCCTTAATATATTACATATCAGTTGTCAGAAAACTGGGGGAAAAAATTCAAAGAAATTTCTTAATGTAACTTACTTTTCCCAAATAAGTATTTTCAAATGAAAAAAAAATCTTTGTTTTTAAAACTTCACTAGTTTGGGGTCTGGATCTAGAATACTTACTATCTTTAACACATATTGCATCTGTTACTGGCACTTCCAAAAAGGACAACGTAACTCTGGATTGAAGTATCAGTTCAGGTCAGTCGCTCAGTCATATCCGATTCTTTGTGACCCCATGTACTGCACCACACCAGGCTTCCCTGTCCATCACTAACTCCTGGAGCTTGCACAAATTCATGCCTATCAAGTTGGTGATGCAATCCAAATATCTTGTGCTCTGTCATCCCCTTTTCCTGCCTTCAATCTTTTCCAGCATCAGGGTCTTTTCCAATGAGTCAGTTCTTCGCATCAGGTGGCCAAAGTTTTGGAGCTTCAGCTTCAGCACCAGTCCTTCCAATGAATATTCAAGACTGATCTCCTTTAGGAAGGACTGGCTGGATATCCTTGCAGTCCAAGGGACTCTCAAGAGTCTTCTCCACCACCAAAGTTCAAAAGCATCAATTCTTCAGGGCACAGCTTTCTTTATAGCCCATCTCTCAAATCCATACATGACTACTGGAAAGACCATAGCTCTGATTAGGGAACCTTTTGTTGGAAAAGTAAAGTGTCTGTTTTCTAATATGCTTCCAGGTTTTGCCATAGCTTTTCTTCAAAGGAGCAAGCATCTTTTAATTTCATGGCTGCAGTCACACTGTTTTCATTGTTTCCCCATCTACTTGCCATGAAGTGGTGGGACCAGATGCCATGATCTGAGCTTTTTGAGTGTTGAGTTTTAAGCCAGCTCTCTCATACTCCTCTTTTACTTTCATCAAGATACTCTTTCCTTCCTCTTCACTTTCTGCCATAAGGGTGGTGTATCTGAATATCTGAGATTATTGATATTTCTCCCAGCAAACTGGATTCCAATTGTGCTTCTTCCAGCCTGGCATTTTGCATGATATACTTTGCATATAGGTTAAATAAGCAGGCTGACAATATACAGCCTTGATATAATCCTTTCCCAATTTGGAACCTGTTCGTTATTCCATGTCCAGTTCTAACTGTTGCTTCTTGACCTGCATACACATTTCTCAGGAGGCAGGTAAAGTGTTCTGGTAGTCCCATCTCTTTAAGAATTTTCCAAAGTTTTTTTGTGATTCACACAGTCAAAGGCTTTGGCATAGTCAATAAAGCAGAAATAGATGTTTTTCTGGAACTCTCTTGCTTTTTCGATGATCCAGTAGATGTTGGCAATTTGATTTCTGGTTCCTCTACCTTTTCTAGATCCAGCTTGAACATCTGGAAGTTCTCAGTTCACATATTGCTGAAGCCTGGCTTGGAGAGTTTTCAGCATTTCTTTGCTAGCATGTGAGATGAGTGCAACTGTGCGGTAGTTTGAACATTCTTTGGCATTGCCTTTCTTTGGGATTGGAATGAAAACTGACTTTTTCCAGTCTTGTGCCCACTGCTGAGTTTTCCAAATTTGCTGGCATATTGAGTGCAGCACTTTCACAGCATCATCTTTTAGGATTTGAGACAGCTCAGCTGGAATTCCATCACCTTCACTAGCTTTGTTTGTAGTGATGCTTCCTAAGGCCCACTTGACTTCACATTCTAGGTGAGTGATCACACCATCATGATTATCTGGGTCATGAAGATCTTTTTTGTATAGTTCTTCTGCTTATTCTTACCATTGCTACTTAATACTGCTTCTGTTAGGTCCATACCATTTCTGTCCTTTATTGAGCCCATCCTTGCATGAAACGTTCCCCTGGTATCACTAATTTTCTTGAAAAGATCTCTAGTCTCTCCCATTCTATTGTTTTCCTCTATTCATTTGCACTGTTCACTTAGGAAGGCTTTCTTATCTCTCCTTGCTATTCTTTGGATCTCTGTTGTCAAATGGGTATATCTTTCCTTTTCTCCATTGCTTTTAGCTTCTTTTCTTTTCTCAGCTATTGATATATTCTCTGCTTTTATATTCAGCTGTAATTCTCCTTAATGATCTTGGGAGTGGGTTTTTTTTTTTCTTTATGCTATTAAAGAAACTTCTCAAATTATCAAGTAGAACAGCCATCTTATACTTACCATATTCTCCTTGTACAGATTTAAAGTTAGGTGGAAGAGAAAATAAATGCTAAATACCAAAGCCTATGCTTTCCCTAGAGCAAGTATCCCTCTCTCCACCAAGAGAAACTTCTGTCCACTCAGAAAAGACATGTGCAGTCAGGAGAAATTCAGTATAAGAGCTTCAGGCTACGTACCAAGAAACCAAGGTCTCATTTTTCAATCTACAGTGGAAATGTCCTCTCCCAATATACAACCCCTTCACCTTTTCTGGTGGCTCAGATGGTAAAGGATCCACCTGTAATGCAGAAGACCGAGATTCTATCCCCTAGAGAGGGGAATAGCTGGGCTACCCACTCCAGTACTTGTGCCTGGAGAATTCCATGAACAGAGGAGCTTGGTGGGCTACAGTCCATGGGGTTGCAAAAAGTCAGACATGTCTGAACAACTAACATTTCACCGTACATCTTCCCCTTTACCTCTGCTTTCTGCTATTTATAGAGCATGAGAAAGTATGGGGGGTCAGGCTCAAAGCTTACTACTTACTGTATGATCCATAAATACATAAGAATTTTCATTAGTTTATTCCATTTAGCTACTAGTTAGAGCCTGCCAGACTCCTGAGACATAGGTACACTTGTATTGAAAATGTATTCCACAGCCTATATAGTGTGAAGCCCATCCATATATTTCTCCAGGTTTTCAGGGAGCTTAGGATCTATAGCCATGCTAATCTTGATTGACTATATCCTGCATGCATGCTAAGTCACTTCAGTTGCATCAGACTCTTTGTTATCTTATGGCCTCTAGTTCTCCAGGCTCCTCTGTCTGTGGGGTTCTCCAGGCAAGAATACTGGAGTGGATTGCCATGCCCTCCTCCAGGAGAGCTTCCTGTATCTTACAGCTGTTCTTCTATCTTGTATTCACTCCAAATATGGGATTCAGCCCTTTACTGTGATCCCTACAAGTTAAAATGACTCATACATAATAGTTTATACAATCATTTCTATATTTGATTATGCTTATATGTTTTTCATCATATTTTAAAAATTAAGAAAGAAATGGCTTGTATAACATGAAGACGTGTATATGTATACCATGTATATATAACATGACATATAATGTGTGTGTATATATATAACATATACATATGGTCATAGCAAACACCCTGGTCATAACAAAATGGTCATAGCAAACACTCTCTTCCAACAACACAAGAGAAGACTCTATACATGGACATCACCAGATGGCCAATACTGAAATCAGATTGATTATATTCTTTGAAGCTAAAGATGGAGAAGCTCTATACAGTCAGGAAAAACAAGACCAGGAGCTGACTGTGTCTCAGATCATGAACTCCTTATTGCCAAATTCAGGCTTAAATTGAAGAAAGTGGGGAAAACCACTAACCATTCAGTTATGACCTAAATCTAATCCCTTAATATTATACAGTGGAAGTAAGAAATAGATGTAAGGACTAGATCTGATAGATAGAGTGCCTGATGAACTATGGACGGAGGTTTGTGACATTGTACAGGAGACAGGGATCAAGACCATCCTCAAGAAAAAGAAATGCAGAAAAGCAAAATGACTGTCTGAGGAGGCCTTACAAATAGCTGTGAAAAGAAGAGACATGAAAAGCAAAGGAGAAAAGGAAAGATATAATCATCTGAATGCAGAGTTCCAAAGAATAGCAAGGAGAGATAAGAAAGCCTTCCTCAGCGATCAATGCAAAGAAATAGAGGAAAACAATAGAATGGGAAAGACTAGAGATCTCTTCAAGAGAATTAGTGATACCAAGGGAACATTTCATGCAAATATGCTCACAAAAAGGGCAGAAATTGTATGGACCTAACAGAAGCAGAAGATATTAGGAAGAGGTGGCAAGAATACACAGAAGGCCTGTAGAAAAAAACAGCTTCACGACCCAGATAATCATGATGGTGCGATCACTCACCTGGAACCAGACATCCTGGAATGTGAAGTTAAGTGGGCCCTAGGAAGCATCACTACGAACAAAGCTAGTAGAGTTGATGGAATTCCAGTTGAGCTATTTCAAATCCTAAGAGATGATGCTGTAAAAGTGCTGCACTCAATATGCCAGCAAATTTGGAAAACTCAGCAGTGGCCACAGGACTGGAAAAAGTCGGTTTTCATTCCAATCCCAAGGAAAAGCAATGCCAAGGAATGCTCAAACTTGCACAATTGCACTCATCTCACATGCTAGTAAAGTAATGCTCAAAATTCTCCAAGCCAGGCTTCAGCAATACATGAACCATTAATTTCCAGATGTTCAAGCTGGATGCAGAAAAGGCAGAGGAACCAGAGATCAAATTGCCAACATCTGCTGGATCATCAAAAAAGCAAGAGAGTTCCAGAAAAAACATCTACTTCTACTTTGTTGACTATGCCAAAGACTTTGACTGTGTGGATCACAATCAACTGTGGAAAATTCTGAAAGAGATGGGAATACCAGACCACCTGACCTGCCTCTTGAGAAATCTGTATGCAGTTCAGGAAGCAACAGTTTGAACTGGACATGGAACAACAGACTGGTTCCAAATAGGAAAAGGAGTATGTCAAGGCTGTATATTGTCACCCTGCTTATTTAACTTCTATGCAGAGTACATCATGAGAAACGCTGGAGGAAGCAAAAGCTGGAATCAGGATTGCCAGGAGAAATATCAATAACCTCAGATATGCAGATGACACCACCCTTATGGCAGAAAGTGAAGAAGAACTAAAGAGCCTCTTAATGAAAATGAAAGAGAAAAGTTAAAATGTTGGCTTAAAGCTCATCATTCAGGAAACTTAAGATCATGGCCTCTGGTCCCATCACTTCATGGCAAGTAGATGGGGAAACAGTGGAAACAGTGGCTGACTTTAATTTAGGGGGCATCAAAATCAATGCAGATGGTGATTGCAGCCATGAAATTAAAAGATGCTTGCTCCTTGGAAGGAAAGTTATGACCAACCTAAACAGCATATTAAAAAGCAGAGACATTACTTTGTCAACAAAGCTCCATCTAGTCAAGGCTATGCTTTTTCCAGTAGTCATGTATGGATGTGAGAGTTGGACTGTAAAGAAAGCTGAGCACCGAAGAATCAATCCTTTTGAACTGTGGTGCTGGAGAAGACTCTTGAGAGTCCCGTGGACTGCTAGGAAATCCAACCAGCCCATCTTAAAGAAGATCAGTCCTGGGTGTTCATTGGAAGGACTGATCTTGAAGCTGAAACTCCAATACTTTGTCTGCCTCATGCAAAGAGCTGACAGATTTGAAAAGACCGTGATGCTGGGAGGGGTTGGGGGCAGGAGTAGAAGAGGACGACAGAGGATGAGATGGTTGGATGGCATCATCGACTCAATGGACATGAGTTTGTATATATTCCAGGAATTGGTGATGGACAGGGAGGCCTGGTGTGCTGCATTTCATGGGGTCACAAAGAGTTGTACACAACAGAGTGACTGAACTGAATAACATTTACAAAGAAGACTTTATGGAAATGTCAGTGGGGGATAGTAGACTGAAAGGCACAACATGCAAACACACATATGAAATTGCCAACAGGAAATCCAGTTCTTAAAGGTCCTTGTAGTCATCTTACAGCTGAGGCTTCTCACTGGTACTTGTGCTCCCACCTTCTTTTCACCCAGATTCTACTATCTCACTGATTCCTCCTCACCCACCCACAGCCACTGGGACTTTGGATTCATCACTCACTATTCTGAAGAGCAATTGTCTTCAAGATGCTCAGCTGGTGACTGTATGTGTGTTCTCAGTCACTCAGTTGTGTCCAACTCTTTGTGACCCCATGAACTATAGCCTGCCACGTTCCTCTGTCCATGGAATTTGGAGCAGTTTGCCATTTCCTCACCCAGGGGATCTTTGCTACTCAGAGATCAAACCTTGTGTGTGTGTGTGTCTCTCTCTCTTTTTTTTTTTTTTCATTTTCTTTTACTTTACACTATTGTATTGGTTTTGCCACTCATCAACATGAGTCTGCCACGGGTGTACACATGTTCCCAATCCTGAACACCCCTCCCACCTCCCCCTCGACACCATCCCTCTGGGTGGGATGATTTAAGAAACTTTGTGTCTCTTGTGTCTCCTGCATTGGCAGGCAGATTCTTTACCACTGCACCACCTGAGAAGTACTAGTGGATAGCCCTTTTGTTTAATAAGATCCATCCTTCCAATGACACTTGTGGGCAAAACTAGCAAAAATTTATTCTGCTATATTTTTAGACTTACTAACACCATTACTTTTACCATAAGATGTACAGATTAGCCAATACCATATCATTACTTTAAGAATAGCAGTGTGGCATTATTGTTTGTTTAGAATCATCTCTTTGGCTAACCCACGGTTCTCAGGTTTTTAAGTAGAATTTGACAATAGTCTAGAAAATAGACACTTTATGTCTGGAGATAGTCATTATTGTAACAGTCGATCTATAAATGTCCAGGTTCTCAAAGTACTCCCTGGTCTTGTTACTGTCAATAACTATTTCTGACATGTCTTGATAATTCCTTAACCATCTCATATTTGTCATTTGTATTCATTTTTTCTAAATCAGGATTTTACAATGAATGAATATTCTCTAAATCACCTAAGACTAACCATTAATTTAATATATCTTTTCACTTATTATACCTATTTACTCTCCTATAGCACTTCATCTCCCTGGATATATTGATAAAAGCCACATTTAATCTCAAACTCCTTTTGCTGCCATTAACTGATATTTCCTGCCCTTACCTTTTGTTCCTGAATCTCAATTGATCCACAAATTTTTCTTCAACTCTGGATTTTACAGCAACATTAGATATGCATTACTGGTTGCATTTTTCATTGTCATAAGAATTGTAATTTATTGAACCATAATAACAATGTCCTCTAAAATAGTTACTCCCCTGCCAATCCTTACCAATTTACATACTTTTTTGTTGCCATAAATTCACTTTCTAATTATCTAATGTAGAGGAACAGAATTCTAATTCTTTATGCTGCTAGAGTCAAATGAGAACCATAAATTATGATACAATTGTCATTTCTTTTAAAGCCAAAAAAACCTGCTATAGGCATCCTCCTAGAAGAGCTTCTGATTCCCAGATCTGTACTGCTCTGTACGTGGCTATAGCATCAAATATGTTTCCTATTGCAGTACACAGAACACTTGATTGCATTGCTTGTCTCCACTGTAAGTGCCATGAGAGCAGAACCATGTGTTCTTATTCTCTAAATTTCCAGTATATATCACTGTGCCTGACCTACATGAGATACCCAGTGAAATATTCTGTGAGTTTTTTTCATTTCCCAACTATGTTGAAGTTATGGCATCCTTCCTTCTAAGGATTTCGATAGATAGAATTATTGCACATGTTATATACTTTTACAGAGAATTTACTTCTCTCCCATGACCAGAAGTAAATTGAAATCCATGAAAGACAGAGGAAATAAAATGGAGGGAGCATATGCTATCAGAATGCAAAAAGGAGGATTAAGTACAAGCAGGCTTCAATATGTGAAACTTACATCTAATTTTCTTTTTCTTGTATGTAGGTTAGTCAAGTTCAAACACATTTTTAATAAGAAAAATCTATTATAATTTTTCTAGTTTTCCAATGCGGTTAATCTTTTATGATGTAAATACTGACTACTGACAATGAACAATAATAGCAACAGAAGAAGTCACTTTCTCTTTAAGCTTACTAGATCCTGTGCTGGACATTTTTACATTGTTTTTCTTTACAGTATAGGCACTTGAAATTTAGAAAGGTTATCAACTTGCCCAAATTTGCTCAGACTGAAATGTGTAGGAAATTGCTTTTTGTTTTATTTTGTAGGAGACTGCTTTGAATACAGTTCTGTATGACTGCAAAATCATTGTTCTCTTCATTACACAAAGAAATCATTATACTAACAATTATGAAAAACCACAAAAACAATGAAACTGAATAAAAATTCATTTAAAATCTTCATTGCTGCTACTTGACTATTATGCACACACAAATAAGTTTACTGGGTGGAAAATGAATAGAAACAGTATGATACATTGAAACACCTCTGAACTGATCATCAGATTACTAATCTTCTAATGCAATTACTTTCACAACTGAACATATAATCTTGTATAAATTGTGTAATCTCTACAACCTTAGTTTACTGACCTATATACACAAGCTAATTCTGTGTCCTAATCTGTAGTTCTAAAACTCTGTTTACCATAAATATATGTTTAATTCTAGTACCATGAACAAATGTCAAAAAAGCCCTAACTTGAGACCTCCCTGTTATACAGTGGCTAAGACTCCATAGTCCCAATGCAGGGGACCTAAGTTCAATTCCTTTACAAAAACTACATCCCACATGCCACAACTAAGAGTGAGAGCAGCCAAATAAATTAAGTAAATATTTTTTTTAAAAAAGAAAAAGGCCTTAACTTGGCTATCTAATATATCCAAATGCCAATTCATCAAAAAGTAAATGCAAAGGTAAAATTAAAAATACTCTTATGTTTTTAACTTTTCAGCCATCTTCTACATTGTTAAGGTTTTATTATTGATATATTTAACAAATTTTCTGATTACTCCTTTCAGATGATTTGAAGATAACAATTTTGAGTTCTTCCTCAGGATACTATTCACTTCATTAGCCTGGAATAAAACATTTTCAATGATCTGCCCCCTTACTGCCTACTTCTCTAGCTTCAGTTTCTCACTATTCTCAACTGTCTTCTAATACTATTGCTTTCTTATTACTTAGATTTTTTTTTTCATTTTCTTTTATCTCTGTAAAATTTTCTGCTCTTCTTCTCCAACTTGTGAGCTCTACTTATCTTTTTTTTTTTTTAATATTTAGCTCAGCACCACCATCTCTTAGGTTGGTTTAGTTGCTTAGGAGCCTTCCCTAAACCACCAGAGGGGATTAAACTCTCTTCTGCATTCCCATAGCCCCTTGCATACACTTCCATTGCTGCATATAACATATACATTACATTGGCTTGCATATCTGCCTAGCTGTAAGCTCCCTCTACTTAGCTCAGAATGTGATATACAGGAGGCAGAATGTGATATTTGGAATCCTTGATTGACTATCAAATCCTTGACTGACTATTAAAAATCTATCATCATTTCCAGGTTTTTTATAGGCAAGAGGGTCACAGCAACAGTCAAGTTATTGAAACGCAGAAACCTCAAGCAATAGTCCCACTCCCCGATGCTGGAGTCTATATCATTGAAGTGCGAGCATATGGTGAAGGAGGGGATGGAACCGCTAGCTCCCAAATCAGGGTCCCATCATATTCAGGTAAGTTTTGATACAGTAGGCTTAATTTGATAACCACTAACATTAACATCATGTAAACCTCATCAAAATTAACATGATGGATTACATGGTTCAGAGACTTTGAAGGTTCTCTACTCTTATCCTCTGATTGTTATATGCAACTATGCGCCACTGCTCATTTGTGTCCAACTCTTTGCCACCCCATGGACTGTAGCCTGCCAGGCTCCTCTGTCCATGGGATTTTTCAGGCAAGAATAGTAGACTTGGTTGCCCTTTCCTTCTCCAAGGCATCTTCCCAACCCAAGGATCAAACCGAAGTCTCCTGCATCTGCTGCAATGGCAAGCAGATTCATTACTACCGAACCACCCAGGAAGCCAGAATACTATATGATCTTCTGATTAATACAAACCATGGTGGCCCACCCACAACTGTGAAATTTCCACACATCTAAGAAGGAGTTAACAGTCTCATTAAAATATCTTATCTGAGAAAATCCCCAGTCTTCACTGACCACAAGAAGTACACTGCTGGCCATGTGGGCTTTGCAATACTGCTTTTAAACCGATTTTGCTCTTGTTCAGTTGTAAAGTCATGTCCGACTCTGCAACCCCATGTACTGCAGAATGCCAGGCACCCGTGTCCTTCCCTGTCCATCTCCCAACGTTTACTCAAACTCATGTCTATTGAGTCGGTGGTGCCATCCAGCCATCTCATCCACTGTCATTCCCTTCTCCTCTTGCCTTCAACCTTTCCCAGCATCAGGGGTTTTTTTTCCAATGAGCTGACACTTTGCCTCAGGTGGCCAAAGTATTGGAGCTTCAGCATCAGTCCTTCCAATGAATGTTAATGGTTGATTTCTTTTCTAGAGTTGACTGGTTGGATCTCTTTGCTGTCCAAGGGACTCCCAGGAGTCTTCTTCAGCACCACAGTTCAAATGCATAAATTCTTTTACATTCAGCCTTTTTTATGGTTCAATACTCATATCCATACATGCCTACTGGAAAAATCATAGCTTTGACTAGATGGACCTTTGTTGGGAAAGTGATGTCTCTGATTTCTAACGTACTGTCTAGGTTTGTCAGAGCTTTTCTTCCAAAGAGCAAGCATCTCTTATTTGATTTTTTTAATTTAAATTTATTTATTTTAATTGAAGGATAGTTACTTTACAATATTGTATTAGTTTTGCCATACATCTTTCATGGATGCAGTCACCATCTGAAGTGATTTTGGAGCCCAAGAAAACAAAGTCTGTCTCTGTTTCCATTGTTTCCCCATCTATTTCCCATGAAGTGATGGGACCAGATACCATGATCTTAGTGTTTTGAATGTTACGTTTTAAGCCAGCTTTTTCACTATCCCCTTTCATCTTCTTCAAGAGGCTCTTTAGTTCCTCTTCATTTTCTGCCATTACAGTGGTATCATCTTCATATACGAGACTGTTGATATTTCTCCCAGCAATCTTGATTCCAGCTTCTGCTTCATCCACCAGGGCATTTCACATGATATATTCTGCATATAAGTTAAATAAGCAAGGTTACAATGTATAGCATTGATGTACCCTTTCCCAATATTGAACCAGTCCATTGTCCCATGTCCAGTTCTAACTGTTGCTTCTTGACTCACATACACATTTATCAGAAGGCAGGTAAGATGGTCTGGTATTCCATCTCTTTAAGAATTTTCCACAGTTTGTTGTGATCCACACAATCAAAGGCTTTGGTGTAGTCAATGAAACAAAAGTAGATGTTTCTCTGGAATTCTCTCGCTTTTTCTATGATCCAGCAGATATTGGCAATTTGATCTCTTGTTCCTCTGCCTGTTCTAAATCCAGCTTCTACATCTAGAAGTTCTTGGTTCATATACTGTAAACCTAGCTTGAAGGATTTTGAACAATACCTTGCTAGCATGTGAAATGAGTGCAACTGCATGGTTGTATGAACACTTCTTGGCATTGCCCTTCTTTGGGATTGGAATGAAAACTGACATTTTACAGTCCTGTGACCACTGCTGAGTTTTCCAAATTTCCTGACATATTGAGTGTATGTCAGCATCATCTTTTAGGATTTGAAATAGTTCAGCTGGAATTCCATCATCTCCACTAGCTTTGTTCATAGTGGTGCTTCCTAAGGTCCACTTGCCGTCACAGTCCAGGATGTCTTGCTCTAGGTGAGTGACCACAGCTTTGTGGTTATCAGGGTCATTAAGACCTTTTTGGTATAGTTCTTCTGGTCTTCCCTGGTGGCTCAGATGGTAAAGCGTCTGTCTACAATGTGGGAGACCCAGGTTCAATCCCTGGGTTGGGAAGATCCCCTCGAGAAGGAAATGGCAATCCACTCCAGGACTGTCGCCTGGAAAATCCCATTGACAGCGGAGCCTGGTAGGCTACAGCCCATGGGCTCGCAAAGAGTCGGACACGACTGAGCGACTTCACTTTCACTTTTCACTTTCACTTTCTGTGCATTCCTGCCAACTCTTCTTAATCATTTCTGCTTCCATTATGTCCTTAACATTTCTGTCCCTTATTGTACCCGTTTTTGCAAGAAATGTTCCCTCAGTATCTCTAATTTTCTTGAAGAGAAAATTAGTCTCTAGTCTTTCCCATTCTATCGTTTTCCTCTATTTCTTTGCATTGTTCTTTTAAAAAGGCTTTCTTGTCTCTCCTTGCTAGTCTCTGGAACTCTGCATTCAGTTGGATTATATTTCCCTTTCTCCTTTGCCTTTCACTATCGCTCTAGCTTAATATATCTATTTCTCTATTGTAGTGACTGCTTTTATCATTAGATAATGGACAGTGAGGGGCAGGGAATTTTAAAAGGAAAGTTTTAAAAAATTAAAATACTATTAGGTTTATTGATTTCAAAATATATTATAAATTTCATTGCATTTCTTCTTTTTCCAGCTTTATTTTGAAATATAACTGAAATTTAACATTGTGCAAATTTAAGGTGTACAAGAGTGGATATGGTACACTTATATATTATACATCTGTACACAAATATATCAAAAAATATAGCTAATACCTCCATCAGACCATATAATTGCCAATTCTTTCTTGTGGTGAAAACATTTTGAATTTACATTCTTCAGTTCAGTCACTCAGTAGTGTTTGACTCTTTGTGACCCCATGAATTGCAGCACTCCAGGCCTCCCTGTCAATCACCAACTCCCAGAGTTCACTCAGACTCATGTCCATTGAGTCAATGATGCCATCCAGCCATCTCATCCTCTGTCATCCCCTTCTCCTCCTGCCCCCAATCCCTCCCAGCATCAGAGTCTTTTCCAATGAGTCAACTCTTCACATGAGGTGGCCAAAGTACTGGAGTTTCAGCTTTAGCATCATTCCTTCCGAAGAACACCCAGGACTAATCTCCTTTAGAATGAACTGATTGGATGTCTTTGAAGTCCAAGGGACTCTCAAGAGTCTTCTCCAACATCACAGTTCAAAAGCATCAATTCTTCAGTGCTCAGCTTTCTTCACAGTCCAACTCTCACATCCATACATGACCACTGGAAAAACCATAGCCTTGACTAGACAGACCTTTGTTGGCAAAGTAATGTCTCTGCTTTTGAATATGCTATTCAGGTTGGTCATAACTTTGCTTCCAAGGAGTAAGCGTCTTTTAATTTCATGGCTGCAATCACCATCTGCAGTGATTTTGGAGCCCAGAAAAATAAAGTCTGACACTGTTTCCACTGTTTCCCCATCTATTTCCCATGAAGCGATGGGATCAAATGCCATGATTTTAGTTCTAGCAACCTTCAAATATATATTACATTTCATTAATTGCAATCATGATGCTGTATACTAGATCGCTAGAATTTATTTGAACATCATTATTATCAGCAATATTAATAATTTCTAACTTTTATAGAAAAGTTATAGAGCCCTTGCTATAAGTCTGACACAATCATAAATGCTTAACAACTTATTTAATTTTCTTAACAATCTATGAGGTAGGTGGCATTTTTTTTTTGTTTTATGGAGAAAATTTAAGTAATTTGCCTAAGATCATACTATAATTAATAGTATTATTAATACTAAGAGGAAGAACTGGAATTCACACCCACTGCCACCATTATTATATCAGCAAGAGAAAAACTGATTAAAAGAAGGGAGATTTTACAAATTCTAAAGAAAGTAATCATTTCATTGAGTTTGTGAAAAGAAAATGCAAAAGATTACATTGAAGACATAAATCTCTCATTGAAAAAAATATTAGGCAATTTTTATTAAAGCCTTAAATGAAAAATGTTTAATGTACATTTAATTAATGGGTAATTATGAGCATTATTATTTGGGCTTCTGTGGTCACTCAGATGTAAAGAATCCACGCACAATGCAGCAGACCTAGGTTCTGCCTGTAATGCAGGAGACCTGGATTCAATCCCTGGGTCAGGAAGATACCCTTTAGAAAGGCATGGCAACCCACTCCAATATTCTTGCCTGGAGAATCCCATGGACAGAGAAGCCTGACAGGCTACAGTCAATGGGGTCGCAAACAGACATGACTGATTTACAAAGCACAGCACAGCACATGAGCATTATTTATTGAGCAATCATTCTCAAGTGAAATTGTCAACTTTTATGTTTCAGTTGATAATACTTCGTCCAGTCAACCCATTTCCTGATCTTTAATAATGTTCAGTCTCCTGGTATTAGACCCATAAAACAGGAGCAACAATAGGTTTCATTTTTTTCTCTTTTCTAAAACCCAAAAGCCAAAGAAGCTATATGACCTGCTCAAGGGAAATAGTTAATTAGTTTCATATCTGAGACTAGAAATTGATTCAATGTTTTTTGTTGTTGTTGTTGTTGTTGTTTGTTTGTTTGTTTGTTTTGCTTGTGTTTTGCTATGCTGAAATAGCATGGTTTTCTTTCATGGATTCTATATGGAGTTTGAGATATAGACCCTACTTAACATTCTAAAAGTGAGGAGGTTTTTTTGTACAAGTGTCAAGTTAGCTGATTTAACAAGCATGCAGCCACTCTCATATAAATAGAAAGAATGCTTTCATAGTTTTTATTTATTATGCATGCGCACTCCAGTGAGGCTTTGCCATCAAACTTTTCTTATAGCTCACATGTGGCCGTGCACTTCACAATGACCCCATTTTGTACAAGTTGAAATATATGTAACATTCTCCAATATGTTGAATAATAGATTTTATTAGCTCCTTAGCTGTAAAAATTTTCAAAGGAAAGAAGATTTGCTGCTTTGGGTGTATGTATGTGTGGTTTACAAAACAAAGGTTTCTTCAGTTCTTAAATATGTCTGGAAAATAAACTCTGAGTCAATCTTGTAAGAAAAATCACACCTAGAATTCTGTTACACTTAATCTGGCCAGAGAGGATAATGACACAAGGATGATTCCAAAAATTGGTTGGTACATTTTATTATTAATCTATCATTATGTTTTTAATTAAGACCAATCATTGTTTTAATAGAGATAACACATAAAAGCATATCTTTCCCCTAATCCTTAATTCAATGACTTTAAATAAGTTCTATGATCTTTTAAAGCCCCAGTATCATCAGCAACACTGGGATAAACAATAGCACATACTGCATAGGAATGTTGTGAAGATCAAATAAGATAGTCTATATAGAGGGCTTAGTACAGTACTTGGCATATAGTAACCATTCACTAGAAATCAATCATGATGATGATATATTCCAAGGCTTCTGGCTTGAATAACCAAAAATCTAAGAATGATACTTGGTTTGTGAATTTATGGTGCTATCAAAACTACTTCACAAAAATTCTTCCAAATTAGTGAGTTTAATCAAGCAGCCACCCCAATACATTAACTACATACAATGTTTTTGTGTCAAGATGAAAGTCATGTCCGAATCTTTGCAACCATATGTACTGTAGACTGCCAGTCTCCTTTGTCCATGACAGTCTCCAGGCAAGAATACTGGAAGAGGTTGTCATTTCCTCCTCCAAGGGATCTTTCCAACCCAGGGATCAAACCAGCATCTCTTAGGTCTCCTGAATTGGCAGGCGGGTTCTTTCTCGGTAGCACCACCTGGGAAGCCCTGGCAAGAGTAATGAAAGATAGTTCTTCTTTGCTGAGTTTGGTGTGAGAATCTCCATTCAAACAAATCCAGAATTTAAACCTGCTCATTGTAAAATCAATTAAAGATCCATATAGAAATTAAATATTTTATGATTAAATTTAAAATTTTACTTCTTTGAATTATGAATTCTAGTTGCCACAAACTTTTGCTAATTATTTTTATTCCATTTCCTGAATTTTGCACTATAGAAATTATTTTATTCTCGTACCTGGAATTTGGGATGTTTTCCATCAGTTTCTCATTGTTGAAAGTCACACTTAGATATATTTGTTTTAGATATATTTGATTGATGTTATATATATATTTGATTATATATATTTGTTCAAGGTGACACAGCCTTTTAAAGACACTATTCGATATATACTTCTGCCCTCAGTATATCTTTTGAGAACCCCAGACAACCTCTTGTTTCCTAAACACAAGGAACACTCTCATCAGAAACAGAATTGATATTGCATTCATTTGTCTTAACATACCTAAAAAATGAGTTTATCCTAGCTCAGGCAAAGCCAAAATAATTCTGTCCATTTAATGCTTCTCCTTTTCACAGGTGGGAAAATCACTAGTGCTCAGTCAGCCCTCCGAACTCTCTCCATGTCTTCATCAGTAATGTTGCTTTTGGCATTGATGATTCCTTCAACCCCTTGGTGAAAACTTCAGACTTAATTTGATTTTATTTGCTTTAGCTTGATAACTACGTGAATAGAGTAGTAATGTAACTGGAAACTCAGGACCTTGAGATGAGCGTTAAAAATGTGGTGCACTTACAGGAGATTGAGGGGAATATTACTTATCCATCAGGTTTATTTTGTTTTGGGTTTTGTAAATGGAGAGGACAGTTCTTGGTCCAATAAAAATATGCAGATTGTATGTAATGAATTTTTGTAAATAAAAGTAATTTCTGTCAAATGTGTTCTTTACTTTTTTAGTATGTTGGAATTTGATTTTATATCTGGTGACCCTGAGTGTGTGCCATCCATTTGTTAAGTAAGTGGTCTCTAGCAGATCAGTTTCAAACACAAATACAAAACAGAATGGAAAATTCACTTAATACTCCAAGTCTACTGTTTTAAATTTTTCCTTCATCTGACTATACCAATCGACAAGCCAGCAGGAGATATGAAAAAATATTTCAATTGTGTGGTCAATTTTAGGATAGTACACAAAAATTTTCCCACAAAAATGTTGTATGATTGCATTATGAAATAGCAAAATTTGTCAAATGCTATTCTATATGCATCCCTAGAGCCAGTTATTAAGGTAGGGAGTAAGCCATTTATATTAGTGCAAGGTAAATAGAAAGTGAGTCCAAATGAACTGAAGTGCTATTGTTTTCATCAAGTACTATGTTATCTAGCTGAAAATATAATAAATGTTTATTTTTAATAACAAAAGATAATTTAAAGTCACTATATACACATGTATAGATGATCACTAAAGGATGCAGATACTGACATGCAGCCAAGGGTGCTAATTTGAAAATGAATAAAAGACAGAGCTTTCCCATTTCCCCACCTATTTCCAAAAAAGGTGTTGAATTAGGCCCAAGGTTTTCTTCTAACTGCAAATAACTTTAAGGACAATGAAACTTTATTCTACAAGTAGCTTTACATACAGATCATCTATGGATTAAAATGGTGAAGCATAACAAATGTTGATTTTTTAAAACAATTCCATGCATTACATGCCATTAATAAAACCTTACTGACTATTAAAATAGAGGATGTCTTGGATAAATTGATTTTTAAAAAATTAAACTGTGTGTGAAAACATAACCTCAGTACAGGGGCTCTGCTATTTCTTCTGCTTGAGAGGTAATACCCGTTTACTATTTGAGAATCAACTTGAACATAAGTGATCTTCGGTAGGTTGTTGGAAAGCGAGGTGAAAGTTTTACATGTGATAATTTCTTACAGACATTCTAACAAATATGAGAACAGCCAGAGTTCACATTAGACCCAGGAAGATGCCTGAAAGGATAGTTATTGCAAAGTCATATGCCAAAAGAATAGCCTGGAGAAACTACCACTTTACAGGTGTTGTTAATATGATAACAAAAGGTTGATTCCTTTCTTTTTCTTTGCAAATTCTAAACCTGTTTATTCTCACACGTTTAATAGCAAGCAAAATGAAGCAGTATTGAGCTCAAATTGCTAGCTTTAGAGGTTAATCTTTATAGAACCAGAAGAAAGGTTAGAGTTTCTGTTCTGAACATCCTCAGAGACTGGTTTCAGAGATACAGGACCACTGTTTGTGTTGCCTACTCCCTCTCTTTGAGGGGAACTATGTCCAAGACACCCCTAAACAAACAAGAAGTGATTAATAAGACTCTTTTGGTTAATAGATTATTGTAGTATATTACCACAGTTGGTAGGTATCCAAGCCTATGAAAAATGACAACCAAGTGACCTTCCTTGAGCACCTCATTTGAAGTAGGAGAGACTGGACTTTGCATATATAGAGAATGCTAATTGTTTAGCAGGCAAATATGAGCTCTCTCAAGTATGATATAGCTTTCAGATGCAGATTGTACATCTGAAAAATGCAGCAGAAATATTAAAGAATGGGCAATAACTTTTACTTCATATTTGATAAATCAAATCATTTTCTTCATTTTCTGTGGTGCTTCAAATGAGACAGTGGACTTTAACAAAAGAGTTATAAAACAAAGCCCAGTGAAATATAATGTCAGTGTATGGAAAATACAACCTAACCAATATTTCTGACTAGCTGATATATGGTGTATAGCTGACAGAATACTTAAATGTAGAATGTCTGAGGTATTATAGGAATCAGTGATATGGAATGGTTTCACTCAATATTCACAGAATATGTATTTTGGATCATGAAGCTATTAAAACACAGGTTTTAAATGTTTACGTACTTATGTATTACATACTGTTACTTTGTAGAAAGCAGAACATCATTCCTTATCAAAGTACATTATGCTCAGTGAGCTTTTTCTTGGATGGAATAGTAACCACGCAGTCTTAAATCACTAAAGAGACTGTATTTTTGTATAATGTCAGTTGAACTATGAAGAAAAAAGACTCCCCATTATTAAAATTTTCATGAAACTGAATGTTTTGCATACCCAAATGAAGGTACTGTGGACCCCATGTCAAACCATTAAATATATTGTATACAGTCTGTATATATACTATATATAATGGTATATACCATGTGGAAGGCACAGTCAGATAATAGTTCTGTGTACTGTTCTTGTAACATTAGATCTTTTTAATAAATAATTCTCTTTTTATTGACTTTTATCTTCTCTCCTGTCAGCTACATGAATAACATTATTTATTTTATGAAGACCACACTATGGTCATGATTATGGTGGTACTTTAACACTGAAAATATCATTATGTTAGGACTTTGTATGCTGTGATTATCTTAAATTGAAAAATCTTTATAGAGGTCCATAATAGTTCCAACTTGAAAACTGGAAGCTATGTCAAAGAGTAAAACAAGGGAAGAAGAAGTACAAATGAGATAAATTCAGACTTAAACTCTTGAATTATTTCTTCTCAAGTAGAAGACTTCATTAAATGCATTTTGTAACGAGTTTGTTAAATACACACTTCTGTTTTTTTAAAGAGCATTATATCCCATCTGGGCTTCATTGGTAGCTCAACAGTAAAGAATCTGCCTGCAATGTAAGAGACCCGGGTTCAGTCCCTGGGTTGGGAAGATCCCCTGGAGAAGGGCATGGCAACCCACTCCAATACTCTTGCCTAGATAATCCCACGGACAGAGGAGCCTGGTGGGTTGCAGTCCATAGGATTGCAGAATTGGACACAACTGAAGCGACTAAGCAGAAGCAGCATATCCAAACCTATACCAGGTACAACTCTCATAGCAGCTTTTATGCTCCCTCTTTTGTGCTTCCTTAGTACCATGTATACATCTCTGCTGCTGCTGCTGCTGAGTCGCTTCAGTCGTGTCCGACCCTGTGCTGCCCCATAGACCACAGCCCACGAGGCTCCCCCATCCCTGGGATTTTCCAGGCAAGAACACTGGAGTGGGTGCATACATCTCCATTATACCAATAACTTCATGAGGTTACGATTTGTGTATAAATGTGTCTTCTCCACTAACTAGGTTATGAAATCCTCCAAAAGAGACTAAAGTATACTCATTTTTTGAATTTCTCTCGCTAGTGTCCAATATAATACTTAGCACATATCAAGTGAGTAACTGATTGGATTTAGTTCCATGCTCAACTTTAAATTTGTTTAGAACAAGCTTCCAAAAGCCTGAGCAGTCATCCAAATCACCTGGGAACTCAAATCCTGGAGACTGATTCAGTAGGTCAGAGACAAGGGAATGCTTATTTTCAAAATCTTATGAATCACAGAATGATACAGTTCTATTGAAGGGAATTTGGCAATAACTAGTAAAATTTTATATGGATTTAACCTTTGACCTACCAATCTCATGTCTAGGGATCTATTTTTAAAATAGACTACAAAAAATATGAAATTTTAGTTGAATAAACAAGGTGCAGACTGATGAACCTAGGCTCTCTGTTATGGAATAATTGGAAAAAATACAAACACAAATTTGCTAGTATTCTTTAAAAGAAATAATGGAAGAATGAAGTAAAAGCCAATAAAAATTGTTACTTCCTAAGGAAGGGGAGAATGGGATATGGGCACAACTACACAGGTAAGAACTTTCTCAGTGTACTTATTTCATAGTTTTAAGTTTGGAACTATATAAATGTTTTACATTAATTTACAAATCACAAAGGAAAAAACAAAGTAAACTTCAAAAAATAAGAATAAATGGAAAATAACTAAACTAACTATATATCAATTAGATGATAAAACTTAAAAATTTTTTCTTTGTAGGTGGATTACAACCACACAGATAAGTATTTCAATTCAGTATTTTGACAGTATGGGATCATCATGTCCCATATCATGTTTCTAACAAGACATATACAAGGACAAAACATACACACACAAATCTTAATCTACGTTCATTGGTCTTCTTGTAAGTAGCATAATTAGTATAATTGGTTTTGAACTAGCCAATATATAAATTTAATGTTAAAATTATTAAAAGGTTATACTTTCAATGCATGATACTGGATGTTTGGGGCTGGTGCACTGAGATGACCCAGAGGGATGGTATGGGAGGGAGGAGGGAGGGGGGTTTGGGATGGGGAACACGTGTATGCCTGTGGTGGATACATGTTGATGTATGGCAAAACCAATACAATATTGTAAAGTAATTAATCTCCAATTAAAGTAAATAAATTTTTAAAAAGATTATACTTTCAGAATTAAGAGTAGAAATACATACATATATAAAATAAGACCTGTAATTTTTGACTTTAAAATATAAGAATGAATTCACAGTTTATTTAACATTTTTCTTTAAAATGACCTGCTTATTATATTTGTTCAATATAAAGGTTTACAAGAAAAATGAACACCTGTAATGGACAAATAATATAAACAATGAGTAAAAAATGCACAACTTGTGGTCTCCAAATTCTATTCACCATTAAAAGAAACTTTCTTGAAGGAATAGCTGACTTAAGGTCTCAGTAGAATGTGTACAAGATGAGATTGGGACTCCTTATCATTTCTATAGAGACTATCATCTAAGTGCAGACAATCACGTTCCATTAGAAAAGAGTGTAACTTGAACTCATTAAGGACAAAGACAGCACTGTATTGAAACATGTATAATGTCTAAAAATGTATTATTTCACACTAATATATGCAAAATCATGATTATCATTGCTGTATTCAAGATTCACCATTCTGAGAATTGTTATAAAATACAAACAGGGAAAGAACTTTTTGCCTTTCCTGTATGGACTGTTTCAGGACAATCAAATAATTCAGGAAGCATAGCTCTACTTTATAAAATAATCACAGTTAATAAATCCAAAAGAAATGATAAAGTTAAAAAAGAATAAATACTTTACTCAGGCAATGCTCAACAGCAGATGTTAAAACCACTACATAAATTACTGATGAAGAACTTTTCAGTGAGAGTATCAGGCTGCCATCATCTGAACCCACTGATTTTAACATCATTAAGAGGAAGAGTCACAGACATTTCCTACATTCTGATATGACAGAATAAGACGCATACAGCACTACATCTTATTTCTTTTCATAAAAGAAATTTTTGTTCTCAGAAAAAAATATATTATGCCACATGGTATGTTCTACTTTGTTTTCCAATATTTATGTAACAGTAACAATACTGAATCATATCTTTATAAAATATGTAGTGATTCATAAATATGCAAGAATAAATTTTATATTGAAATACATTAAATGGATCAAAATAAAATTCACTTAATAGCTGATAGCTCTCACCACATAAAAATTAACCAGTTTTACTAAGCAAATTAATTATTGCTATGTTGCCATTTGAACATTATAGAAGAGTAACAATATCCTCTTGACCTGAATATTAGACTATATAAAAGAAATTAGCAACCTAAATTTTATCAACATGTGATTCAGGTATAGCATGACATAAATATTCTGAGATATCCAATTTCCTATCTTTACTGCTTCACTCTTTTGTAATTTTGAATTAAATCCATGACAGTTACCAGAAAAGTCCTACATCTGGCCAAACATCTGTGAATTCTGTGACATACTGCAGATTAGTCTCTAAAAAGAAATAATAACTACTTAAAAGACCATCGCTACAATACTTTAGAAATATTCCACTGTTAAATATTATCTATGTGACATTAGCTGACTCCCCCAAACCAATTTACTTCTCTCCCCAGGAATACAGCTAAATCTTATTTCCCAGCCTCTCTTTAATTTAAATATGGTCAAAAAACTGAGTCTCAGCTCACAGAAAGTGGTGGAAGTTATGTGTTCTGTAAGCAGTATCCTAACTCATATAGCCTACGTTTTGCTTTCTAGGAGTACCGCCTTTCTACTAAAGCATGAATCTTTTCAGATTGAAAAAAAAACATTGTTTAAAATTATATTTTAAAGTTATCATGAGCTTCTATCTCAAAGGTATTGCACGTATCTCTCCTGACACAGTTGGGCTCACCTAATTCCAAGGCCCTGGGATGATTGTTCCACCTCAGTTGCCACCAATTCACTAACTCCCTTCAGGTTCACTCAGTTTCACTGCATGGGCCCAACCAATGCTTTGACCTAAGGCATCAGGTTCTACCGTTTGGTTGGCACTCTCAAAGCCAAGCCCATGAAGCATACCTCTAGGGTTCTGGTCCCTCTCACAACTTTTGTATGCAGATAAAATGTCTCAATGTGGGACATAAATTCTGACTTCCAAGTTATTAGTCCCTGAAAGTTTTTGATGATGCAAAAATAAAGTGCAAAAACTAATTCCTAGGGATGAGCACTGACAAATGGTGAATAAAAGAAGAATGAGCCACTCAGATGTACTTAATCCCCTCTTTTCTCTCCTGTGTATGCCCCAAAACATGACTTTTTAATAAAGCCTTTCTGGAAATTTCCACATGGCCACACAGATGTATTTGGCAAGGATATGTCTCCAACTGAGCGTAGCGTAAATCAAAAACCTGAGTAAGCATCAGAATCCCACTCTTTTCTGCTTCACTTTCCAGTTCCCTTACTTGTGCTGCCCTAAGATGGCACCAAAATCTGTTTACTAGGGAACCTGGGCTGAGACAGATTCTATTATCCATTAAAGAGAACCATGGCTCCTTGAAGAAACAGTTGATTTGTGGTCTGAGGAAAAAATTTTTACAAAATAGGCCTTCATTGTTTAGTAGGTCCAGGAAACAATGAAATTTAAAAGATGAATAGGATCATGATAAATGGACACAGAATCCATCTTGAAAATATTTCCAGGGGAACTTGTTAAATAAATAAGCATTGAAACACAGTGAAACTCACCAGTTTGCAACCCCTAGTGAAATATTTTCAGACAACATTTATCAATCTGTGCTAAAACAAACCTTTGCAAGAATGGTTGGCAAAGAATTAGACATCACACAATCAGCAACGGAACCTCCAAATTTATTTTAGCATCATTAAAGTGGTCCAGTCTTACATCATTGACCGTTTGTCGTGGTGTAACACAAAATATATAATACTTTAGTGAAGTATTCGTGATAAAACAAAACTCCTGATTCCTGAAAGAAATCAACTTTCATATCTAATTACCAGTTTCAACAACATAAGAAATTAAAAAATATGTTACATGAAAATGTAATTGACCAAAGCAAGAATGTTGAATACTTTTTAGGAAAATAATGACATTCATTTCAAAGGGCAATAACATGAAGAGATAGAAGGGAAGGAATGGGTGTTCCTTGCTAAATGAGACTTAGGAAGTGAAATAAATTCATTTGAATTATGATTCAAACAAATCCTTCCTAATAAGTGATGTTTGTCTAAAAACTAGAAAAGATGGAATGAATGTGGACTAGATAGAACATGATATACTAATTTCTTTAGGTGTGACAATGTAGTTACTTTAGACAATTTTTTTAGAAAAAGATGTGAGGTGACATGATGACAAGGATTTAAACTATTTGTTTATTTAAATTGGGATGTAGTTGATATATAATATTATGTTAGTTTCATGTGTACTATGCAACAATTTGACATTTGCATACATGATATTAAAATGATCACCACAAGTAAGTCTGTCCCACCTGTCCCCATAAGAAGTTATTACAATATTTTTGACCATATACCTTATGCTATATATTACAACCCCGTGACTGATTTATTAAATAACTGAGGTTTGTAGCATTTCATTCCCTTCACCTATATGACAAAACTCCAAAACCTCTCCCTTCTGTCTACCACACATTTGTTTTCTGTATCTGTGAGTCTATTTTTGTTTTATTTTATTTATTGGTTTGTTTTGTTTTTATAATTGCATATATAAATGAGATTATGTGGTATTTGTCTTTTGGGGTCTGACATTTCACTTAGCATAACACTATCTAAATTTATCCACATTATCACAAATGGAAACTTTTCATTTTTATGGCTGAGTAATATTTCATTGTATAAATATACCACATCATCCTTATCCATTTGTCTATTGATGGACATAAAGGTTGTTTCTATATTTTGGCTTTAGAACACATATACCTTTTAAAATTAGCATTTTTGTTATTTTGGGTAAATATTCAGAAGTAAAATTAATGCATCATATAGCAGTTCTATATATTTTCAATTGTTTTAGAAACCTTCATACTGTCTTCTCTCATGGCTGCACCAATTTTAATATCACCACCAGTACACAAAGATTCCCTTCTCTCCACAACCTCACCAATACTTGTTATCTGTCATCTTTTAGATGATGTCCATTCTGAAAGGTGTAAGGTGGCACCTCATTGTGGTTTTGATTTTCATTTCCCTCATGATCAGTAATGTTTTGCATTTTTTCATGTGTCTGTTGGCTATCTGTGTATTTTCTTTAGAAAAATGTCTATTCATGTACTCTCCCATTTTAACTCTGGTTGTTTTATTTGATGCTGAGTTTTATAAACTCTTTGTATATTTTGTATATTAACACCTTACTAGTCATACAGCTTGTGAATATATTCCCCCATTCAGCAGATGGCATTTTTGTTTGGTTGATAGTTTCATTCATTATGTAAAAACATTTTTAGATTGAAGTAATCACTTTAGTTGTTTTTCCTTTTGCTTTCTTTGTCATAAGAGACATATCCAAAAAATAGTGATGTCAAAGACACATTTTTGTCAAGATTAATGGTTTTAGGTCTTACATTTAAGTCTCTAATCCATTTTGATTTTATTAGTATACATATTCTGAGAAAGCAGTACACTTTGATTCTTTTATATGTAGTTGTCCAGTTTTCCCATCATCACTTATTGAAAAGGCTCACTTTTTCCATTGTATATTCTTGCCTCATTTTTCATAGATTAATACATGTGCATCAGTTTATTTCTGGAGTCTCTATTTTGTTCCACTCACCTATTTGTCTTTTTTTTTTTTTTTTTTGGCCAGGAAAATACTCTTTTCATTCCTGTAGATTTTCAGTACATTTAAAAATCAAAGAGCATGATACCTCAGCTTTCATTTCTTTCTCAAGACTTCATTGGCTATCAGGGTCTTTTGTGTTTCCATACAAATTTAGAATTATTTTTTCTACTTCTGTGAAAATGGCAAGCCAAATTCAACAGAACATTAAGGGAATCATCATGATCAAGTGGGCTTTATATCTGGGATGAAAGCATGGTCCAACATATGCAAATTAGTAAAAATGATATACCACATTAATATATTAATATAACAAAAGTTAAATATGTCTGATAATCTCAATAGTTGTATAGAAATAATTTGACAAAATATAACCTCTTCTCAGGATTAAAAACTCTCAATAAGCTCGTTATAAAAAAGAAGGCCACAACTCAACATATAAAAAACCACATATGAAAATCCAACATCTAACATCATATTCAATTATCAAATATTAAAAGCTTTTATTCTAAAAAGGGGCATAATATAAGGATGCTCATTCTCATCACTCATATTTAACATAGCATTGGAAGTCTTAGCAAGAGTATTCAGGGGGAAAAAAAGCAAGAAAGAAATAGCACTCAAATTGGAAAAGAAGAAGTTAAATTGATTTTGTCGGCAAACAATATGATCTCATGTATAGAAAATCCTAAAGACTACACACACCCACACAAACACACAAGGTATTAGAACGAATCAATGAGTTCAATAAAGCTTCAAAATACAATATTAGTATATGAAATAAAGAAAACTATTTCATTTACAATAGCATCTAAACCAATAAATATACTTAGACAATCACATGTAGAAGAATAAAGTTGGACTCATATCTTACACCACTCATAAAAATTAACTATGAAATGTATTAAAGATTTAAACAAAATATGAAACCATACAACTACTAGAAGAAATCTTAGGAGAAAAGAACTCCTTAGCATTGTTCTTCACGACAATACTTTGGCTACAACAGCAAAAGTACAAGCAATAGAAGCAAAAATAAAAAAGTGGGACTATATCAAACTAAAAAGGATTATTTAAAACAAAAGAAATTATTGATAAAATAAAATGGAAATCTACAAAACAGGGGACATGTGCAAACCAACTCTCTGCTAAGGAGTTACTATTCACATTACATAAGGAATTTACTATTTAATAGCAAAACAACAAATAACTCAATTAAAAATAGCAGAGGACCTAAAGAGACATTTTCCAAAGAAGATATACAAATGGCCGAAAGTTACCTGAGAAGATGCTCAACATCACTGATCATCAGGGAAGTATAAATCAAAACAAAAATAAGAATTGTCTTCAAATGTATTGAATGGCTATCTTTAAAAAGACAGGAGATAAGTTTTGGTGAGGATGTAGAGAAAAAGAACACTTGTACATTGTTCGTAGAAATGTAAATTGGTATAGCCACTATGAAAAAGTATGAAGTGTCCTCAAAAAAGTGAAAATAGAATTACAATATGATCCAGAAACCCCACTTCTGGGTATATATCTAAAGGAAATGAAATCAGCATTTCAGGGGGGTGGAGTCCAGATGGTGGACTAGGAGGACATAGAGATAGCATCTCCTCACAATTAGATCAAGAATACTTCAGAACAATTCTCACAAAGCATATACTGAAAACAAGTGAAGGACCTTGGACACCTAAGGGAACAAGAAAAATCACTGTACAACTGGGTAGCATATAAGAAAGAAGGAAAAGGGAAAGAAAACCGGAAAAAGGACAGATTAGTGCCCCTGAGGGGGTTCTGAAGGAAAGGAGAGGTTACATACTCAGAAAATCCCACTCATGGCAAGGGGGTCAGTGGGGACAGTGAGGAGTCTTTGGGGTTCCTGGTCAGAGTGAAATGCAGCAACCAGACTGTTAAAGGCAGGACAGAGTAAGACCTATGCACAGAGTCTGTGGCCCAGCTAGAACTGTGTGTCTGCTAGTGAGGAAGAGAGCTGGGTAGTGAATCAAGGCAGGGGTCAACTGTTGGTGGTGAGGAGAAGCAGCAGAAGAGAAGTGTTCCATAGCCAGCAAGGTTAACAGAGGAAGCCAGGGCCAACATGGAAGCAAGGAGTCATTGTTGACTGGTGTGCAAAGAGCAGGGTCCCATTGCAAGGCCCCTCTCCACCCACTGGCCTAGCCACCTTGGGCAATAGTAAGCGTGCATACATGAGCAGGATTACCTGCCACTCAAGTTAGGGTATCTCCTACCCATTCAGACTCCAGTGAGCTTGTGAGGGCCCTGAACCCAAGCCCTTCCACCTTGAAAACCACCTAAGGCCATACAGGTCCCAGGCTTGAGCCCTGCTTCTGCCAAAGCCTCTTCTGACCATTCAGTCCAGGTGGACCTGAACACTACCCTGCCCCCAATTCTCCACAGACCAGTGGGTACAAATGGTTCATGTGTTGCCCCTGACAAAACCTATTCTGGCCACATGGGTCCAGGCCGTGCAAACGTTACCCCCTCCAAAGCCTCCTCTGGCTAAGCTGTCCCCTGCTGACACACCCTCTCCAAAGCCTGCACCTGAGCTGGCCTGCATGGGCAGAAATGCTCTGGACCAGCTTCAGAAGTACATTCTTTAGAGTCTGAATCACTAGGGAAATCTTAGTGAAAGGAATACATACAGAGATAAGGCTGACACAGCAGATACACAGACCTATCTGGAAGTCTTGGAGGTCTTCCTGGGGAGGCCAAGGTTGGAAGTAGCCCATCACGAAGGCAAGGACACTAATAACAGAGGTATCAGGAAAATTTTTTTATTTTTTAATTTTCAATTTATTTTATTTTTGGTGTATGGTATTTTTTTTTGTTATTTTTTTCATTTTTTTTCTAATATATTTTGCCTTCTAATTTCATTTTATTTTTTAGTTATTACTCTATATTTTGTCATCTAATTTTTTTTTCTTTTTGGTTTTTTATTTTTGTTGCTGTCATTTGTTCTTTTGATTTTTTTGTGTTGTTTATTTTCATTTTGTTTTTATTTTTCTGTGCTTTTTTCTTCTTTTTATTTTTGTTTTTCTCATTGTTATTGTCACTTTTGTTGTTTTTTCTTTTAGTTTCTTTTATTTCTCTTTTATGTTTTGTCTTCTGCTTGGGTTAGTTATGTTTTTATTATTGATTTTTACTTTGGGCTCACTTGTTTGTTTGGGTGTCTTGTTTCTTGCTTTCTTTGTTGTTATTGTTGTTAGCTTCCTGATTTTTTTTGTTTCCTTTGCTTGGGTTTGTTTTATTAGTTTTGGGTGTTATTTTTCTGTTTTATTGTTTTTGTGTGTGTGTGTGTGTTTCTTTTTATTTTTCTTTATTCTTATTTTTATTATTTGCCTTGAGCTTTGTGGTGTTTGTGTCGGTTTTGTTTGTTTGTTTTGGTTTATTTGCTCTGCTGTATGACTTGCCATGTCGTACTTCCCAGACAAGGGGTCACACCTAAGCACCTGTGGTGGATGTGCTGAGTACAAGTCACTAGACTATCAGAGAATTTCAGGCCCCAGGGAAAATTAATCAGTGTGAGCTCTCCCAGAGGTCCTCATCTCAGCACCAAGACTCGACTCCACCCAATTGCCTGCAAGGCCCTGTTCTAGACACCTCAGACCAAACAACCAGCAAAAGAGAAACACAACCTCACCCATCAACAAAAGTGAGATGACAGAAATATGTTCCAGAGGAATGAGCAAAGTAAAAACCTAAAAGACCAAATAAATGACAAGGAAAGAGGCAACCTACATGAAAAAGAATTCAGAATAGTAGTAGTAAAGATGATCCAAAATCTTGGAAATAGAATGGAGGTACAGATCAGGAGAATATAAGAAATATTTAACAAGGATCTAGAAGAACTAAAGAACAAACAGTAATGAACAACAGAATAACTAAAATGACAAATATAGTAAAAGGAATCAATAGCAGGATAACTAAGAGAGAAAAATCAATAAGTGAGCTGAAAGATAGAACAGTGGAAATAAATGCCAAGGAGAAGAATAAACACAAAAAAATGAAAAGAAATGAGGACAGTCTCAGAGACCTCAGAGAAAATGTTAAACACAACAACATTTGAATTATAGGTATCCCAGAAAAAGAAGAGAAATAGAAAGGATATGAGAAAATATTTGAAGATTTTACCATTGAAAACTTCCCTAACATGTGACAAGAAATGGCTGCCCAAGTCCAAGAAGTGTAGATAGTCCCATACAGGATAAACCAAAGGAGGAAGAGGCCAATGCACATATTAATCAAACTAACAAAAATTAAATATGAAGGAAAAATATTAAAAAGCAGCAGGGGAAAATCAACAAATAATATACAAACAAATATTTTATTTATAAGGTTATCATCTAATTTTTCAGCAGAAACTTTGCAGGTCAGAAGGGAGTGGTGGGATATATTTAGTGATGAAAGAGGAAAGCTTACAGTCAAGATTATTCTACCCAAAAAGGATCTCATTCAGATTCGATGGAGAAATTGAAAGTTTTACAGACAAGCAAATCAAAGAGAATTCAACACCACCAAAGAGGCTTTACAACAAATACTAAGGGAACTTCTCTAGATAGGAAACACCACAGAAGAAAAAGACCCACAAAAACAAACCCCAAACAATTAAGGAAATGGTATTACAAACACACATACTGTTAATTATCTTAAATATAAATGTATTAAATGTTCCAACCAAAGACAGAGACTGGTTGAATGGACACAGAAACAAGACCTGTATATATGCTATCTATAGGAGACCCATTTCAAACCTAGGGACACATATATAAACTGAAAGTAAGGAAGTAGAAAACGATATAGCATGCAAATGGAAATCAAAAGAAAGCTGGAGTAGCAATACTCATAAAAGACAAAATAGACTTTAAAATAAAGACAATTACAAGAGACAAGAAGGGAAACTACATAATGATCAAGATATCAATTTTAAATACAATAATTATAAACATTTATGCACCCAATATAGCAGAACCTCAATATAATGGCAAATCATAACAGACAAAAAAGGGAAACTGACAATCACACAATAATAGTGGAGAACTTGAACATCCCACTATACCAATGGACAGCTTATCCAGACAGAAAATTAATAAGGAGACATAAACCTTTAATGACACATTAAACCAGATAGACTTCCTTCATATTTACAGGACATTCTGGCTTCCAAGGTGTCTCAAAGGTAAGTAATCCACTTTCCAATGCAGGAGAGGCTGAAAATGTGGGTTTCATCCCTGAGTAAAGAAGATCCTCTGGAGGTGGAAATGGAAACTCACTCCAGTTTTCTTGACTTAAAAATTCCATGGACAAAGGATCCTGGTGTGATATAAACCATGGGGTCATAACGAATCAGACATGAGTGAGCAACTGAGCACACACACACATGAACATAGGTCACTCCATTTGAAAGCAGCAGAATATGCTTCCTCTCAAATGAAGCATTCTCCAGGATAGATCACATTTTCTGGCCACAATTCAAGCCTCGGTAAATTTGAGAAAATTGCAATAATATCAAGTATATTTTCTGCCAAAGTGCTATAAGATTAGAAATCCATTATAGGCAAAAAAAAACTAAAAAACACAAACACAGGGAAGCTAAACAGTATGCTACTAAATAAAAAGAGAATAACTGAAGAAATCAAAGAGAAAATATCTAGAAACAAATGAAAATAAAAACCTAATGACCCAAAACCAATCAGATGCAGCAAAAGCAATTCGAAGAAGGAATTTTACAGCAAAACAATCCTACCTCAAGAAACAAGAAAAATCTCAAATAAAAACCAAACCTTATACCTACAGCAACTAGAGAAAGAAGAACAACAGCAACAGCAAAAACTGAAGTTAGTGGAAATAAATCACAAAGATTAGAGCAAAAATAAATGAAATAGAAATGAAGGAAAACAATAGCAAATATCAGTGAAACTAAAAGCTGGTTCTTCAAGAAGATAAAGAAAATTCATAAACCTTTGTCAGACTCATCAAAAAATGGAGATGACTAAAATCAATAAAATTGGAAATGAAGAAGGAGAAGTTACAATTGACACTGCAGAAATACAAAAGATCATAAGAGACTGCTATAAACAATCCTATGTCAAAACAAGGACAATATGGAAGAAATGTACAAATTCTTAGAAAGTTACACCTTTCCAACAATAAACCAGGAAGAAGTAGAAAATATGAACAGATAAATCAAGATTAATGAAATTGAAACTGTGATTTAAAACCTTCCAATAAGCAAAAGTCCAGGACCAGATGGATTCACAGGTGAATTCTTTGAAACATTTAGAGAAGAGCTAATACAAATCCTTCTTAAATTCTTCCAAGAATTGCAAAGGAAAGAACACTCCCAAGCTCATTCTATAAGGCCACAATCACCACAATACAAAAACCTATCAAAGTTAGAGACTAATACCACTCATGAATATAGATCCAAAAATTCTCAACAAAATGCTAACAAAGAAAATCCAGCAACACATTAAAAGGATTATACACCATGATCAAGTGGGATTCATCCCTTAGATGAAATGATTCTTCACTATATGCAAATCAATGTGGTACATCATATTAACGAATTGAGAAAAAAAATATATTATTATCTCAATAGATGAAGGAAAAGTTTCTGACAAAATTCAACACCCATTTACGACAAAAACTCTCCAAAAAGAGGGCAAAGAGGAAAATTATCTCAACATACTGAGAGAGTCAATTCTTGGGTCCATATAATTAAAGCTATGTTTTTTCCGAGGTCATGTATGGATGTTAGAGTTGGACCATAAAGAAGGCTGAGCACCAAAGAATTGATGCTTTTGAACTATGGTGTTGGAGAAGACTCTTGAGAGTCCCTTGGACTGCAAGGAGATCCAACTAGTCCATTATAAAGGAAACCAGTCCTGAATATTCATTGGAAGGACTGATGCTGAAGCTGAAACTCCAATAATTTGGCCACCTGATGCAAATAACTGACTCGTTGGAAAAGACCAGGATGCTGTGAAAGATTGAAGGCAGGAGGAGAAGGGGGTAACAGAGGATGAGATTATTGGGTGGCATTACCAAGTCAAAGGACATGAGTTAGAGCAAACTCTGGGAGATAGTGAAGGACATGGAAGTCTGGCGTGCTGCAGTCCATGGAGTTGCAAAGAGTTGGACTTGACTTAGTGACTGAACAGCAACAAAAGAAGATAATGAGGAAATAGCAAATAAGACTTGGAAGGAAGGATCACTTATGTAGATCCCAAGGGCTCTAAAGGGGAAATAAAATATTAAGGATAGGTGATTAGGTAAAGTGGTGAAAAGCTTGATATTCCATTTCCAGGTATTAAAAACTTAAGCACTGAGTTATACTGAGTTAATTTTTTTATAAGTTATGAGTTTAACTGATGTTTATTTTCTGACCTACTATATGCATGCATGTTCATTCATGTCCAACTCTTTTGCTATCTCATGGACTGTGGCCCTTCAGCTCCTCTGTCCATGGGATTTTCCCAGCAACAATACTAGAGAGGATTGTCATTTCCTTCTCCAGGAGGTCTTCCAGACCCAGGGATCAAACCCTCATCACCTGTGTTTCCTGCATTGCAGGTGGATGCTTTACCTCTGAGATGCTACCCTTCCATTAAATTATTTTGCACTGGAGTCGAATTTCAGTAGGGCGTATCTATACAAATCTAGTTTGGAAATTATCAGTCTTCTGTTGGTATATGTGTCTATCCCTATGTCAACACCATACTCTTGATTGTTGTAGCTCTATGATCAGATTAATTCTTTCCACTTTAGTCTTCTTTTCAAAATTATTTTAATTATTATATTGCCTAAATATTTCCAGGTAAATTTTAAAATAATCTGGTCTACATCTGCAAAATATATGACTGGGATTTATACAACTTTGATATAGGGATTGAGCTGTGGGTTTCCCTATGTATACTTTTAAAGATAATGCAAATAGGTATAATGTTCAGTATCCCATTCCATGAACACAAATGTCTCTTTATATCTTTGGTTCCTCTTTGATTTATTTAATCAGTCTTTTGTAGTTTATAGTATACAAGTCACATACATGTTGGGTTAACATGTAAGTTTTCATTTATTTGAGTGGTAGTGCATTTTTAAGTTCAGCGTCCACATATTCTACTGCAGTATCTAAAAATACAATTGATTTCTGTACTACATATATCCTGAATCCTGAAATATTCCTCAACTCACTTATTATTCTTAAGACCTTTTATAGAGATTCATTGGATTTTATAAATGTAGACAATCATGTCATTTGTAAATAGGGAGAGTACAATATTGTGTACTTATTTATTACATAAATAAATGTTTAAAGTCTTTTTTTATACAAATTTTGAAAACATACATCAACTTGAGGGAGGAAGCCCTATATAGTTACTGATTTAAGGCATAATATTTCAGAAAAAAATAAAGAAGAAGAAAAGAAAACACCAGTAAAACTAAAACTCTTGGAAAAGATAAATAAATATTTAACCTTTAACCAGACTCGTCAAGAAAGAAGGGAGAGGCCAAATCAATGAAATCAGAAGTGAAAAAGAAGTTACAACAGACACTACAGAAATACAAAAAACCATAACATACTACTACAGGTAACTATATACCAATAAAATTGACAACCTATAAGAAATAGACAAATTTTTAGAAAGGTACCAAGACTGAACCAGGCAGAAATATAAAATATAAACGGATCAGTTACTGGTACTAAAATTGAATCAGTAACTTTAGAACTCCTAACAAACAAAAATCAAGGACCAGATTTCTTCACAGGTGAATTCTATGAAACATTTAAAGAGAACACCTATCTCTCTCAAAATATTTCAAAAATTTGCAGAGAAAGGAATACTTTCAAACTCATTCTGAGGCCACCATCACCTTGATACCAAGCCCAGACAAAAATACCATGCAGAAAAAGGAAATTACAGACAGACATCACCATTGAACACAGACACAAAAACCTTTCACAAAATATTATCAAACCAACTCCAACAACACTTTGGATGGAAAAATTCTGAAAGCATTTACTTTAAGATCAGGAGCAAGACAAGGATGCTCATTGTTGCCACCTTCATTCAGCATAGTTTTTGAAATCTTAGTCATAGTACATAAAGAAGTAAAAGAAATACAAATAATCCAAATTGAAAAAGTAAAACTGCCACTGTTTGTATATGACATGCTGTTATATATAGAAAACCCTAAAGATGCTACTAGATAATTACTGGATCTCATCAATGAATTCAGTAAAGTTTCTGGATAAAAAATTAACATATAGAAATCAGTTGCATTTCTATACACTAACAGAATATTAGAAATAGAAATTAATGAAACAATCCCATTTACCAATGCATCAAAAAGAATAAAACACCTAGGGATAAACCTAAGGAGGCCAAAGACCTGTAATCTGAAAATTTTTAAATGCTGATAAGAAATCAAAGATGATACAAACAAATGGAAAGATATATCCTGTTTTGAATTGGAAGGATAAATATTATTAAAATGACCATAGTACCCAAGGAAATCTATAGATTCAATGTAATCTCTATGAAAACATCACTGGGATTTTCACAGAACTGAAGCAAATAATTTTAATAATTTTGTGGAAACAAAAATATCCCCAAATAGCCAAAACAATCTTGATAAAGCAAAACAGAGCTGAAGGAATCATACTTCCTCATTTCAGACTGTATTATGAAGTTACAGTGATTAAAACAGTATCATACTGGTGCAGAAATAGACATGCAAATCAATGGAACTAGATAGAAGGCCCAGAAATAACCCACCAGCTTATGTTCAATCAATCTGTGACCAAGAAGGTAAGACTATATACAGTGGAGAAAAGACAGTCTCTTCAACAAATATGCTGAGAAAGCTGGAAAGAGAGGAGAATAAAAACTATACCTATGTAACAGAATGAAGTTAGAATATTCTCTAACACCACAAACAAAAATAAACTCAAAATTGATTAAATACCTAAATGTAAGACCAGATACTATAAAACTCCTATAGAAAAACATGGGCAGAACACTCTTTGACATAAATGCAGCAATATTTTTTTTGGATGCATTTCTTAACTGTAACAGAAACAAAAGCAAAAATAAACAAATAGAACTTAATTAATCTTAAAAGTTTTTACACAGTAAAGGAAACCATAAGCAAAATGAAAAGATAACCTGTGGTCTGGGAGAACATATTTGCAAATGATGCTACCAACAGGGATTAATTTCCAAAATATACAAATCGGACATATAGCTTAATATTAAAATAAAAGAAACAACACAATCAAAAAATGGGCAGATCCATATAGACATTGATCCAAAGAAGATATATAGGTGAGCAACAGGTACATGAAAATATGCTAAATATTGCCAATTATTAGAAAAATGCAAATCAAAACTGTAATGATGTATTACCTTACACCAATCAGAATGGCCATCATTAAAACATCTATAAATAATGAATGCTGGAGAGGATGTGGAGAAAAACGAACCCTTCTACACTGTTAGTGGGAAAGTAAGTTGATACAGCCAAATTGGGGAACAGTATGGAGGTCCCTTAAAAAACTAAAAAGAGAGTTACCATAAGACCCTGCAGTCCCACTCCTGGGCATATATCTAGAGAAAACATTAATTTGAAAAGATGTATGCACACCTATGTTCATTGCAGCACTATTTACACAATCAAGACATGGAAGTAGCTTTAATGTCCATCAACAGAGGAATGGATAAAAGGGATGATATGTATTACATATAAAACATACAATGGAGTGTTAGTCATTGGAAATAATGAGCTAATGTCATTTGCAGCAACATGAATGGATTATCATATTAAATGAAGTCAGAGAAAGACAAATATATGATATCACATACATATGAAATATATATAATATAAATGTATTTATTTTAATTGGAGGTTAATTACTTTGCAATATTGTATTGGTTTTGCCATACATCAACATGAATCCACCACAGGTATACACGTGTTCCCCATCCTGAACTCCCCTCCCTCCTCCCTCTCTGTATCATCCCTCTGGGTCGTCCCAGTGCACCAGCCCCAAGCATCCTGTACCTGGTGACCTGGACTGGTGATTCATTTCATATATGATATTATACATGTTTCAATGCCATTCTCCCAAATCATCCCATTCTCTCCCTCTCCCACAGAGTCCAAAAGACTATTCTATACATCTGTGTCTCTTTTGCTGTCTCGCATACAGGGTTATTGTTACCATCTTTCTAAATTCCATATATATGCGTTAGTATACTGTATTGGTGTTTTTCTTTCTGGCTTACTTCACTCTGTATAATCAGCTCCAGTTTCATCCACTTCATTAGAATTGATTCAAATGTATTCTTTTTAATGGCTGAGTAATACTCCATTGTGTATATGTACTACAGCTTTCTTATCCATTCATCTGCTGATGGACATCTAGGTTGCTTCCATGTCCTGGCTATTCTAAACAGTGTTGCAATGAACATTGGGATACACGTGTCTCTTTCAATTCTGGTTTTCTAGGTGTGTATGTCCAGCAGTGGGATTGCTGTGTCATAAGGCAGTTCTATTTCCAGTTTTTTAAGGAATCTCCACACTGTTCTCCATAGTGGCTGTACTAGTTTGCATTCCCACCAACAGTGTAAGATGGTTTTTAAAAAATAAATATGAACTTACTTACAAAAAACAGAAATCGACTCACACATAGAAAACAAATTTATGGTTTCCAAAGGGCAAGGAAGAGGATGGAGGAGAGATAAATTAGGTGTTTGGAACTAACATATGCACCTCTGGCAGGGAGCTAAGTCTTATCTGACTCTTTGCAACCCCATGGACTGAAGCCTTCCAGCTCCTCTGTTCCTGGGATTTCCCAGGCTAGAATACTGGAATGGCTTACCATTTCCTTTGTCAAGGGATCTTCCTGATCCAGGGAAACCCCATATACATATATGCAGTACTCTATGTAGAATAGATTAAAAAATAAGGACCTCCCATATAGTACAGGTTTTCCCTACTTTCTTCAATTTAAGTCTAAATTTGGTAATAAGGAGCTCATGATCTGAGCCACAGTCAGCTCCTGGTCTTGTTTTTGTTGACTGTATAGAGCTTCTCCATCTTTGGCTGAAAAGAATATAATCAATCTGATTTCGGTGTTGACCATCTGGAGATGTCCATGTGTAGAGCCTTCTCTTGTGTTGTTGAAAGAGGGTGTTTGCTATGACCAGTGCATTTTCTTGGCAAAACTCTATTAGTCTTTGCCCTGCTTCATTCCGCATTCCAAGGCCAAATTTGCCTGTTACTCCAGGTGTTTCTTGACTTCCTACTTTTGCATTCCAGTCCCCTATAATGAAAAGGACATCTTTTTTGGGTGTTAGTTCTAAAAGATCTTGTAGGTCTTCATAAAACCATTCAACTTCAGCTTCTTCAGAGTTACTGGTTGGGGCATAGACTTGGGTTACCGTGATTTTGAATGGTTTGCCTTGGAGACGAACAGAGATCATTCTGTTGTTTTTGAGATTGCATCCAAGTACTGCATTTCAGACTCTTTTTGCTGACCATGATGGCGACTCCATTTCTTCTGAGGGATTCCTGCCCGCAGTAGTAGATATAATGGTCATCTGAGTTAAATTCACCCATTGCAGTCCATTTTAGTTCTCTGATTCCTAGAATGTCGACGTTCTAGAATCAATCTGGAATCAAGATTGCTGGGAGAAATATCAATAACCTCAGATATCCAGATGACACCACCCTTATGGCAGAAAGTGGAGAGGAGCTAAAAAGCCTCTTGATGAAAGGGAAAGTGGAGAGTGAAAAAGTTGGCTTAAAGCTCAACATTCAGAAAACGAAGATCATGGCACCCTGTCCCACCACTTCATGGGAAATAGATGGGGAAACGGTGGAAACAGTGTCAGCCTTTATTTGGGGGGGCTCCAAAATCACTGCAGATGGTGACTGCAGCCATGAAATTAAAAGACGCTTACTCCTTGGAAGAAAAGTTATGGCCAACCTAGATAGCATACTCAAGAGCAGAGACATTACTTTGCCGACTAAGGTCCGTCTTTTCAAGGCTATGGTTTTTCCTGTGGTCATGTATGGATGTGAGAGTTGGACTGTGAAGAAGGCTGAGCACTGAAGAATTGATGCTTTTGAACTGTGGTGTTGGAGAAGACTCTTGAGAGTCCCTTGGACTGCAAGGAGATCCAACCAGTCCATTCTGAAGGAGATCAGCCCTGGGATTTCTTTGGAAGGAATGATGCTAAAAGCTGAAACTCCAGTACTTTTGCTACCTCATGCAAAGAGTTGACTCATTGGAAAAGACTCTGATGCTGGGAGGGATTGGGGGCAGGAGGAGAAGGGGACGATAGAAGATGAGATGGCTGGATGGCATCACTGACTCAATGGACGTGAGTCTGAGTGAACTCCAGGAGTTGGTGATGGACAGAGAGGCCTGGCCTGCTGTGATTCATGGGGTCGCAGAAATTCAGACATGACTGAGTGACTGAACTGAACTGATATAGTACAGGAAACTATATTCACTATCTTGTGATAACTTACAATAGAAATGTATATTGAAAAGAATATTATTTCCTTCTCCAGGTGATCTTCCCAACCCAGGGTTCAGACCCTTGTCTCTTATGTCTTCTGCTTGGCAGGTGGGTTCTTTACCACTAGCACCACTTGGGAAGAATACACACACACACACACACACACACACACACAAATAGAATGATAGATAGCCTTCACAAGTGGTGCTAGTGGTAAATAAGAGATATGAGTTTGGGAGGCGGTCCCAATATGGCAGAGGAATAGAATGGGGAGACCTCCTTCTCCCCCACAAATTCATCAAAAGATCATTTGAATGCTGAGTAACTTCCACAAAACAACTTCTGAACACTGGTGGAGGACACCAGGCATCAAGAAAGGCAGCCTATTCTCTTCAAAAGGAGGTAGGACAAAATATAAAAGACAAAAAGAGGGACAAAAGAGTTAGGGAGAGAGATCTATCATGGGGAGGATGTCGTGAAGAACTTTCAGCACAGTAGGAAACCCTCTAACTGGTGGGTCTGTGGGGAGTTTTGGAATCTCAGAGGACAACAGAGCCAGGAGGGAAAACAAAAAACAAAAAACAAACAAAAAAAACATCCCACAGAATATGAGCCTAACTGCAACTGCCAGCAGAGAAGTGGCCCAGACGCTGGCATCTGTTACCAGTGAGAGGGGTCTGGACAGGGAGGCATGGGCTGGACATTGGTGCTTAGGGTAAGGACTAGGCCTGAATGCCCTGAGGACTATCTGAGGGAGCTAAAGTGAGGTAGGAACACAAACTGTGGGATCGCCAGAGAGAGGAAAAAAGAGAGAGAGAGAGAGGGAGAGAGAACTTTCCCGTGAAAGTTCCCAGAGCGCCTGGCCCGCTCACAGAACAAAAGGTTGAATGAACACCAAAGGAGAGCTACCCAGCTGCGTACAGGCGCCTACCCCCACCAGAGGCAGAGAGGCTGGTGTACAACAGCCAGGGCCAGAAGGCAAGGGGCAATCTCGGCCCCCAGACTATGAGCATGCTCCCACTTGCTAACTACGTCTTCCTGGGATCCTGGACGGTTGACATCTGCCAGGAGGGGCACAGCCTGAGATCAGCTCCTCAGAGGAGACATAAAGCATACCTGAGTCAGCACTCTCATGGTGCACCCAGGAAACTGAGTGGCTGGAATCAGAGAGGTGATTAAGATGCATGGCCACCTAGGACATGCACTCACCAAGCATCTGTCACCTGAACTGCTCCAACCGGGAAAGTGCACAAAATGCATGCCCAACAGAGTCTGTGCCCTTGTGGATTACCCGAGAACCAGAACCTGAGTGGATTAGACCTGGGAAGTCCATGAAATGCAGGGTCCACTTTGGACAGTGCCCTTGCAGTGCAACCTGGAGCCTGAGCAGTGTAGACACGGAAAGTACACACTGCCATGAGCTTGGGCAAACCCAGAGTGGTCCATACACTGTGAGCACTCTGCACACATGCCAGTGATATTTGTTTGCAGTGTCCCTCCCTCCCCACAACACAACTAAAAAAGTGAGCTTAATAAGTGAACACATTCATCCCCTTGTGTCAGGGCAGAACTTAGACACTGAAGAGACTTGAGAACAGAGAAAGCCAAAATAAAGAAGAGGGAACCACTCTAGAAGTGACAGGTGCAACAGATTAAAACCCTGTAGTTTACATTGACTAAGCATTGGAGGGGCCTATAGACCTTGAGAAGAAGTACAAGCTGGTACAAGGAACTATCTGAAACTGAACAGACCCCACACTGCCCACAATAGTGCAAGAGAAATCCCTAGATATATTTTTGGTATTATTGCTTTGTAATTGTATTTGTAGTTCTTTATGACTCCTTTAATTTTCATTTTTATAACCTACTATTACCTTGAAAAAAGACCCTATTTTTAAAGCAAATTTCATATATATATATATATATATATATATATATATATATATATATATATATATCTCCAGTTCCAGTTCCAGTTCAGTCACTCAGTCATGTCCAACTCTTTGCAACCCCATGAATCACAGCACACCAGGCCTCCCTGTCCATCACCAACTCCTGGAGTTTACTCAAACTAATGTCCATCGAGTCAGTGATGCCATCCAGCCATTTCATCCTCTGTCGTCCCCTTCTCCTCCTGCTCCCAATCCCTCCCAGCATTATATATATATATATAGACACACACACACACACACACACATATATATTATAATTTTTGTGATTGACTTTGTTTTGTATTTTTCATATTGCATTTTTGAGAGTATAACCACTACTCTAGATTTTTAATCTTTGTTTTTTGGTATTTGTTAGCAATTTTGTACCTTTAAAGATCTAATCTTGAGTATCCATTTTCACGTAGGGGTGTGATTACTGGCTTGATTGCTCTCTCCCCTCTTGACTCCCTCTCTTTCATCCTGGTTACCTCTATCTACTTCCTCCCTCTTCTCTTCTCTATGTAACTCTGTGAATCTCTTTGGGTGTTCCAAACTGTGGAGAGCACATAGGGAATTGATTACTGGCTAGCTTTCTCTCTCCCTTTTTGACTCCCCCTCTTCTCCTCCTGGTCAGTTCTATCTCCCTCTTTCCCCTTCTCTTCTCCATGTAACTCTGTGAACCTCTCTGGGTGTCCCTCACTGTGAAGAATTGTTTCACCATTAACTAGATATTTTATCAACTGTGCAGTATGGATGGAGAAGTCTTGAGGCTACTGTAAGAATAAGACTGAAAGCCAGAGGCAGGAGGCTTGACTTCAAAATTTGAGAACATCAGAGAAGTCCTGATTCCAGGGAACACTAATAGACAAGAGCTAATCCAAAAGCCTCCATACCTACACTGAAACCAAACTCCACCCAAGAGCCAACAAGTTCCTGCTCCCTGTGGGTGAGGTTGGGCTAGAGGCTTGTGAAGGTTTCCTGGTTGGGGAAGCCATGCCAAGCCCATAGACACTCCAAAACTCACAACTGGACACTTCATTGCACTTCAGAGAGAAGAGATCCAGCTCAACCCACCAGAATACAGACACAAGTTTCCCCAGCCAGGAAACTTTAACAAGCCTCTAGCCCAACCTCACCCACAGGGAACAGGCTCCACAATAAAGAGGAACCACAAACTTCCAGCCTACAGAAAGCCCACCCCAAACACTGCAATCTAAACAAAATGAAAAGGCAGAGAAATACTCAGCAGGTAAAGGAAAATGATAAATACCCACCAAACAAAACAAAAGAGGAGTAGATAGGGAATCAACCTGAAAAAGAATTCAGAATAATGATAGTAAAGATGATCCAAAATCTTGAAAACAAAATGGAGTTACAGATAGACTAGAGACAAGGATTGAAAAAATGCAAGAAATGTTTAACAAGGATCTAGCAGAAATAAAGAAGAGTCAATCAATAATGAATATGCAATACCTCAGATTGAAAGCACTCTGGAGGGAATCAACAGTAGAATAATTGAGGCAGAAGATAGGTTAAGTGAGGTGGAAGATAGAATGATAGAAATAAGTGAAGCAGAGAGGAAAAAAGAAAAAAAAAAGAATTAAAAGAAATGAGGACAACCTCAGAGACCTTTGGGACAATATTAAGTGCCCCAAAATTAGAATCATAAGAGTCTCAGAAGAAGAAGACAAAAATAAGGGGCATGAGAAAACACTTGATGAGATAATAGTTGAAAGCTTTCCTAAAGCGAGGAAGGAATTAACTATCCAAGTCCAAGAAACCCAGAGAGTCCCAAACAGGATAAACTCAAGGCGAAACACCCCAAGATGCATATTAATCAAATTAACAAAGATCAAACACAAAGAACAAATATGAAAAGCAGCAAGGGAAGAACAACAAATAACTCATAAGGGGATCTCCATAAGCATAACAGCTGATCTTTCAATAGAAGTTCTTCAGGCCAGAAGGACATAATTAAAGTGATGAAAGAGAAAAACCTACAACCCTGATTACTGTACTCAGCAAGGATCTCATTCAAATATGAAGGAGAAATCAGAAGCTTTGCAGACAAGCAAAAGCTGAGAGAATTTAGCACCTCCAAACCAGCTCTTCAACAAATGCTAAAGGATCTTCTCTAGACAGGAAACACAGAAAAATTTTATAAACTCAATCCCAAAACAACAAAGTAAATGGCAACAGGATCATACTTATCAATAAATACCTTAAATGTATATGGGTCAAACACCCCAAACAAAAGACAAAGACTGGCTGAATGGATACAAAAACAAGACCCCTATATATGCTGTCTACAAGAGACCCACCTCAAAACAAAGGATGCATAGAGACTGAAAGTGAAGGGCTGGAAAAAGATATTTCATACAAATGGAGACCAAAAGAAAGCAGGAGTAGCAATACTCATATCAGATAAAATAGACTTTGAAATAAAGGCTGTGAAAAGAGACAAAGAAGGACACTACGTAATGATCAAAGGATCAATCCAAGAAGAAGATATAACAATTATAAATATATATGCACCCAACCTAGGAGCACCGCAATACATAAGGCAAATGCTAACAAGTATGAAAGGGGAAATTAACAGTAGTACAATAACAGTGGCAGACTTTAATACCCTACTCACACTTATGGATAGATCAACCAAACAGAAAATTAACAAGGAAACACAAACTTCAAATGATACAATGAACCAGTTAGACCTAATTGATATCTATAGGACATTTCACCCCAAGACAATGAATTTTCCCTTTTCCTCAAGTGCACACGGAACATTTTCCAGATTAGATCACATCCTGGGCCATAAATCTCGCCTTAGTAAATTCAGAAAAAAAATTGAAATCATTTCAAGCATCTTTTCTGATCACAATGTGGTAATATTAGATGTCAACTACAGGGGAAAAAAAACTGTTAAAAATACAAACATATGGAGGTTAAACAACACACTTCTGAATAACCAACAAATCATGGAAGAATAAAAAAGGAATCAAAATATGCATAGAAACAAATGAAAATAAAAACACAACGACCCAAAACTTATGGGATTCAGTAAAAGCAGTATTAAGGTGAAGGTTCATAGCAATACAAGCTTACTTCAAGAAAAAAAAAGAAAAATCAAATAAGTAATCTAACTTTATACCTAAAGCAACTATAAAAAGAAGAAATGAGGAACCCCAGGATTAGTAGAAGGAAAGAAATCATAAAAATTAAGGCAGAAATAAATGAAAAGGAAACAAAGGAGACTATAGCAAAAATGAACAAAACTAAAAGCCGGTTCTTTGAGAAGATAAAATAGACAAACCATTAGCCAGACTCATTAAGAATAGGAGGGAGAATAATCAAATCAACAAAATTAGAAATGAAAATGGAGAAATCACAACAGACAACAGAGAAATACAAAGGATCATAAGAGACTATTATCAGCAACTATATGCCAATATGGACAACTTAGAAGAAATGGACGATTTCTTAGAAAAGTATAACTTTCCAAAACTGAACCAGGAAGAAATAGAGAATCTTAATAGACCCATCACAAGTATGGAAATCAAAACTGTAATAAAAAATCTTCTAACAAACAAAAGCCCAGAACCAGATGGCTTCAAAGTTGAATTCTACCAAAAATTTAGAGAGGAGCTAATACCTATCCTACTCAAACTCTTCCAGAAAATTGCAGAGGAAGATAAACTGCCAAACTAGAATGCTATGAGGCCACCATCACCCTAATACCAAAACCAGGCAAAGATAACACAAAAACAAGAAAACTGCAGGCCACTATCACTGATGAAGATAGATTCAAAAATCCTCAACAAAATTCTAGCAAACAGAATCCAACAACATATTAAAAAAAATTATACATCATGACCAAGTGGGCTTTATCCCAGGGATACAAGGATTCTTCAATATTCACAAATCAATCAGTGTGATACACCACATTAACAAATTGGAAGTAAAAAAAATATGTGATTATCTCAAGAGATGCAGAGAAAGCCTTTGACAAAATTCCACACCCATTTATGATAAAAATTCTCCAGAAAGCAGGCATGGAAGGAAAATATCTCAATATAATAAAAACCATATATGATAAACCTGCAGCAAACATCCTCAATGGTGAAAAACTGTAAGCATTTGCCCTAAAGTCAGGAATAAGACAAAGATGCCCACCTTCACTACTACTATTCAATATAGTTTGGAAGTTTTAGCCACAGCAATCATAGAAGAAAAAGGAATAACAGGAATCCAGATGGGAAAAGAAGAAGTAAAGCTTTCACTGTTTGCATATGACATGATCCTCTACATAGGAAACCCTAAAGACACCACTAGAAAATTACTAGAGCTAATCAATGAATATAGTAAATTTGCAGGATATAAAATTAACACACAGAAATCCCTTGCATTCCTATACACTAACAGTGAGAAAACAAAAAGAGAAATTAAGGAAACAATCCCATTCACCATTGCAATGAAAATAATAAAATACTTAGGAATAAATCTACCTAAAGAAACAAAAGACCTTTATATAGAAAACTATAAACACTGATGAAAGAAATCAAAGAGGACACAAATAGATGGAGAAATACACCATGTTCATGGATCAGAAGAATCAATATAGTGAATACAAGTACACTACCCAAAGCAATCTACAGATTCAACACAATCTGTATCAAGCTACCAATGCTATTTTTCACAGAACTAGAACAAATAATTTCACAATTTCTATGGAAATACAAAAAAAAAAAAAAATCAAATAACCAAAGCAATCTTGAGAAAGAAGAATGGAACTGGAGGAATCAACCTGCCTGACTTCAGACTTCACTATGAAGCTACAGTCAAGGCAGTATGGTACAGGCACAAAGACAGAAATATAGATCAATAGAACAAAATAGAAAGCTCAGACATAAATCCACACACCTATAGACAACTTATCTTTGCCAAAGGAGGCAAAAATATACAATGGAGAAAAGACAATCTCTTTAGCAAGTGGTGCTGGAAAAACTGGTCAACTACCTATAAAAGAATGAAACTAGAACATTTTCTAACACCATACACAAAAATAAACTCAAAATGGATTAAAGATCAAAATGTAAGACCAGAAACTATAAAAATCCTAGAGGAAAACATAGGCAAAACACGCTCTGATGTAAATCATAGCAGGATCCTCTGTGACTCGTCTCCCAAAGTAATGGAAATAAAAGCAAAAATAAATAAATGGGACCTAATTAAACTTAGCAGCTTCTGCACAACAAAGCAAACTATAAACAAGGTGAAAAGACAGCCTTCAAAATGGGAGAAAATAGTAGCAAATGAAGCAACTGACAGAGAATTAATCTCAAAAATATGCAAACTCCTGAAGCTCAATTCCAGAAAAATAAGTGACCCAATCAAAAATTGGGCCAAAGAACTAAACAGCCATTTCTCCAAAGAAGACATACAGATGGCTAACAAACACATGAAAAAATGCTCAACATCACTCATTAAATGCAAATCAAAATCACAATGTGGTACCATCTCACGCCAATCAGAATGGTTGCTATCAAAATGTCTACAAACAATAAATGCTGGAGAGGGTGTGGAGAAAAAAGAACCCTCTTACACTGTTGGTGGGAATGCAAATTAGTACAGCCACTATGGAAAACAGTGTGGAGATTCTTTTAAAAACTGGAAATAGGTGCTCGCTTCGGCAGCACATATACTAAAATTGGAACGATACAGAGAAGATTAGCATGGCCCCTGCGCAAGGATGGCATGCAAATGTGTGAAGCGTTCCATATTTTTTAAAGAAAAAATTCCATTCTCCATTGCAATGAAAAGAATAAAATACTTAGGAATATATCTACCTAAAGAAACTAAAGACCCATATATCAAAAACTATAAAACACTGAGGAAATAAATCAAAGAGGACACTAATAGATGGAGAAATATACCATGTTCATGGATCAGAAGAATCAATATAGTGAAAATGAGTATACTACACAAAGAAATCTACAGGTTCAATGCAATCCCTATCAAGCTACCAGCGGTATTTTTCACAGAACTAGAACAAATAATTTCAAGATTTGTATGGAAATACAAAAAACCTCGAATAGCCAAAGCAATCTTGAGAAAGAAGAATGGAACTGGAGGAATCAACTGGCCTGACATCAGGCTCTACTACAAAGCCACAGTCATCAAGACAGTATGGTGCTGGCACAAAGACAGAAATATAGATCACTGGAACAAAATAGAAAGCCCAGAGATAAATCCACACACATATGGACACCTTATCTTTGACAAAGGAGGCAAGAATATACAATGGAGTAAGACAATCTCTTTAACAAGTGGTGCTGGGAAAACTGGTCAACCGTTTGTAAAAGAATGAAACTAGATCACTTTCTAACACCGCACACAAAAATAAACTCAAAATGGATTAAAGATCTAAACGTAAGACCAGAGACTATAAAACTCCTAGAGGAGAACATAAGCAAAACACTCTCTGACATAAATCACAGCAGGATCCTCTATGATCCACCTCCCAGAATTCTGGAAATAAAAGCAAAAATAAACAAATGGGATCTAATTAAAATTAAAAGCTTCTGCACAACAAAGGAAAATATAAGCAAGGTGAAAAGGCAGCCTTCTGAATGGGAGAAAATAATAGCAAATGAAACAACTGACAAACAACTAATCTCAAAAATATACAAGCAACTTATGCAGCTCAATTCCAGAAAAATAAATGACCCAATCAAAAAATGGGCCAAAGAACTAAATAGACATTTCTCCAAAGAAGACATACGGATGGCTAACAAACACATGAAAAGATGCTCAACATCACTCATTATTAGAGAAATGCAAATCAAAACCACAATGAGGTACCACTTCACACCAGTCAGAATGGCTGCGATCCAAAAGTCTGCAAGCAATAAATGCTGAAGAGGGTGTGGAGGAAAGGGAACCCTCCTACACTGTTGGTGGGAATGCAAACTAGTACAGCCACAATGGAGAACAGTGTGGAGATTCCTTAAAAAGTTGCAAATAGAACTGCCTTATGACCCAGCAATCCCACTGCTGGGCATACACACCAAGGAAACCAGAATAGAAAGAGACACATGTACCCCAGTGTTCATCGCAGCACTGTTTATAATAGCCAGGACATGGAAGCAACCTAGATATCCATCAGCAGATGAATGCATAAGAAAGCTGTGGTACATATACACAATGGAGTATTACTCAGCCGTTAAAAAGAATACATTTGAATCCGTTCTAATGAGGTGGATGAAACTGGAGCCGATTATACAGAGTGAAGTAAGCCAGAAAGAAAAACACCAACACAGTATACTAGCACATATATATGGAATTTAGAAAGATGGCAATGATGACCCTGTATGCAAGACAGCAAAAGTGATACAGATGTGTAGAGCAGACTTTTGGACTCAGAGGGAGAGGGAGAGGGTGAGATGATTTGGGAGAATGGCATTGAAACATGTATACTATCATGTAAGAAACGAATCACCAGTCTATGTTTGATGCAGGATACAGGATGCTTGGGGCTGATGCACGGGGATGATCCAGAGAGATTTTATGGGGAGGGAGGTGGGAGGGGTGTTCATGTTTGGGAACTCATGTACACTCGTAGTGGATTCATGTCAATGTATGGCAAAACCAATACAGTATTGTAAAGTAAAATAAAGTAAAAATTAAAATTAAAAAAAAATGGAAATAAAATTGCAAAATGACCCAGCAATCCCACTGCTGAGCATACACACCAAGGAAACCATAATTGGCATTCGTACCCCAGTGTTCATGGCAGGACTGTTTAAAATAGCTAGGACAGGGAAGCGGGAGAGGGCAATGGCAACCCACTCCCATACTCTTGCCTGGAGAATCCCATGAACAGAGGAGCCTGGTGGGCTACAGTGCCTGGAGTCTTGAAGACTCGCACACGACTGAGCAAATTCACTTTCACTTTTCACCTAATGCATTGGAGAAGAAAATGGCAATCCACTCCAGTATTCTTACCTGTAGAATCCCAGGGATGGAGGAGCCTGGTGGGCTGCCATCTACGGGTCACACAGAGTCAGACATGACTGACGCAACACAGCAGCAGCAGAGGCAGCAGGACATGGAACCAACCTAGATGTCCCTCGGCAGATGAATGAATAAGAAAGCTGTGGTACATACACACAATGGAATATTACTGAGCTATTAAAAAGAATGCATCTGAATCAGTTCTAATGAGGTGAATAATCTACAGAGTGAAGTAAGTCAGAAAGAAAAACACCAGTAGACTATATTAATGCATATATATGGAATTTAGAAAGATGGTAACAATGACCTTATATGTGAGACAGCAAAAGAGATGCAGATGTATAGAACAGTCTTTTGGACTCTGTGGGAGAAGGTGAGGGTGGTGTGATTTGAGAGAATAGCATTGAAACCTGTATTCTACCATATGTGAAACAGATGATCAGTCCAAGTTTGATGCAGGAAATAGGGCACCCAAAGCCAGTGCACTGGGACAACCCAGAGGGATAAGATGGGGAGGGAGGGGAGAGAGGGTTTCGGGATGGAGGACACATGTACACCCGTGGCTGATTCATGTCAGTGTATGACAAAAACCATCACAATATTGTAATGTAATTAGCCTCCAATTAAAATAATAAATTAGTTTAAAAAAGATGCTAGTTCGATCCCTGGATCAGGAAGACCCCTGGAGGAGGGCATGGCAATTCATTTCTGTATTCTTGCCTGAAGAATTCCATGGACATTGGAGCCTGGCAGGCTACTATCCATAGGGTCACAAAGAGTCAGATATGACTGAAGTGACTTAGCACACATGCAGCACATATATATTTTTTTTTTCAATATAGACATGTATAGACATAATAATCACTTTGCTATACACCTGAAATGAATGTAACATGGTAAATTAACTAACTTCAATTAGAAAATTGTTTTTTAAAAAAGAATATATCACAGTATTTCATGTCCTGTAAAAAAGAATTTTGTACTCCCAATGAGTTTTCCTATCAGTGATGCTTTAGCTGACACTATAAAGAATCAATATAGCATAAGTATAGCTTTTTATAAAGCTAGAAGAAAATTCCTTACTACTTTGTTGGTTAGTATATATCCCTAGTATTCAATTATTGAAAGAATAACAATGTGTCCCTGCAGCAGTATGAGGAGAGAAGTCTCATTTTAAAAAAATAAATTAAATTAAACAAAAAGGAGGTAAAGAGTTTCAGTTCAGAAACAGAAAGAACTAAATAAGTAATTTTGCTTCACCATCTGCATTCATCTGTTTGCTGTACAAGAAACAGCATCTGATGGACAGAGTCATTCAGATCAAGCCCTAACATACTCCTCAATTAACTCCAACAGTGCTTTCAAAAGATGGATTTGACTTTGCCCATTTAATGAACATATCCAATCAGCTGCCCTGTAGGAAAAATGAAAAGCAAATATCCTTGAGTGTGATAAATAACTAAATGTGGAGAGAGATTGCAAACCTTATTGCTATAGAAGCTGCTTTATGTTCAGTTTCACCGCTGGATTTTTTAATGGATTAATACCAGTTTTTCTCTGTCCTATGAGAAACTTCTAGCTGAGGCTGTCAGAAGACAGTCTATCACATTAGAATACCATTACCTTTCAACTGAGTCTATGGAATCAAATTCATGAGAAAATAACTGTTCATTGTTCAAATAACCTCCGTTTGATGGGAAACTGAGGCATCACCCACCTATATACCATCAATTTCTTGTGTGAAATGGTTCATTTGAGATGCCTTGTAAATACTGATGCTGAACAAATAGAAAGTGAATAATCTTTTCTATGTTCAAGTCAACAAAAGAACACACTGCATTATAGAATCAAAGGATCAAACACAGGTCACTAGAATGGAATAGTGGATCATAACTTATAGGCTTTGTAAGATCTTAATCCAAGCTTTCCCTTAAATCCTACCAGAATAAAAGAGGAAGAAAAATTGTTTAGGTACAGGCATTGAGATACATGATTGCTATATAGTTAGGGTAATGTGTCTGACAAGCTCCTCATCACCTCTTGAGTCCTAGCTCACATTTCAACTTCTCTATGAACTCTAATTCTCCACTGCTCATCTCTCCCTTCTCTGCTTGCACAGATTCACATCATGTTGATAGTACCTACTCACATTTCCCTACAATCACCCACTTACAAGCCTATTGCTCATGATCTATAAACTTAATCATTGTTCTATTCCCAGATCACAGGTTAGTCCTATGATATAATGAGTCTCTCTAATCATCTCTGAAATGAATAACTAAAAAGAAACATAGCCATGTGATGATATGTAAAGAATCCTCCTGTGCATGCAGCATTTAGCTCACAGCCCCTGGCTAAGTCTTCAACTTATCTTGCTGAATAACCTACTAAAGAAGGAGACAAACTTGTCCTACTGTAGTGGATACTGTTAGAATCTTTCCCTGAACAATTTTTCTATTTGGTGTACACACACATACCCCAATCCCAACCTTAGCTGCTATGAATGTTGACTGAGAATAACTCACAACTGGTATCTTCACCAAAGAAGGAACACCTCCCCCTGCAACACTGCACACCTGGTTGATTGATTGATTGCACACACACAAAGGGAAACAAGGGAATACAAAGGGCCATGCCCTCTGAATTCAAAGTGGGATAGGCTCTGTGGGACCATGTGTATGCCAGAGGTTCCCTGGAGGATAAGACTGAAGCCAGTCTCCAAATGAGACTGAATTTTTGCTCTATTTCTCCCTCTCAAATCCTCCTCCTTTAATGAATCATTTGATAAAAGATCTCCATCTCAGGTTCCACGTCAGTGTGCATGTGTGCTAAGTTGCTTTAGTCGTGTCCAACGCTTTGCAACTATCTACACTATAGCCCTCCAGGCTCCTCTGTCCATGGGATTTCCCAGGCAAGAATACTGGAGAGGAAGTGGGTTGTCATTTCCTCCTCCAGCGGATCTTCTGAACTGAGGAATCCATCCCACCTCTCGTAATGTCTCCTAGTACTTTGACCAAACATGGCTGGTATTGGAAGTGGTCTAAGAAACAGAGACTGTGACCAGGGATTCTGAAATTATTCACTCACTGGCTGGATGACAAGAAGGGCCTATCAGCGGTGCTGGGTATTCTGTTTATAGTTCATGGCCTGATCTAAGGTGCAACTGCTAAAAACTTCATCTCTTCTGGACCCAGAAGGGACACAGGCAAAAGGGAAGTGGTAGCTTGTGCAATGTCATGAGTTTGAGAGATCAGGGAGAAACAGCAACTCTAATGCCTAGGAAATTTGGTCACTGTTCTCAAATGCCACTGATTTATTGAAGAGAGACAATGGCCAGGTGCAGACCTATTAATCAACAATTTTAAACAAAATGAAGAGTCAAAGGGCAGTATTTAAAGTGATGTTCATCTCCAGAGGACAGAAGACAGACAGAGAAAAATCAGTCACTGGACATAGTTGGAAGAGAGGCAGAGATTCAGAAAGGCTGAGTTCTCAGCCCTGGAGAGTCTCCCAAGCTGAAGCAAGAGCTTTTATGAGGAAGGCCCAGAATCCTGAAACCTGAGATGGGGATGTCTGGATAGATAAAAATCATTTTACCTAACAAAACCAGAATAAGTTTACTTTAATAATTATATATAAAAGTAATTAAATTTCAAAATCTATGGAAATTAGTTAACTACATTTGGAACATGGGATGTACTTGAAAACATGGCTGGTAGTATCTTTCTCTTAGAATAAGGTCTGGTTCTCTTAAATTTTTCTTTTCAGCAGAAATAATTTGGAAAGATAACAGAGAATGTGCTGGCAATAAGCTTAATCTATAGCTTTTAAAGCTGTCTACTGATAGCTCAGTTGGTAAAGAATCGGCCTGCAATGCAGGAGACCCCAGTTTGATTCCTGGGTTGGGAAGATCCCCTGGAGAAGGAAAAGGCTACCCAGTCCAGTATTCTGGCCTGGAGAATTCCATGGATTGTATAGTCCATGGAGTCACAAAGAGTCAGACATGACTGAATGACTTTCACAAAGCTTTTAAATGAGATTACTCTAGATTACACTGACCAATAGAGTAGATTGGAACCACATCTGGTTACTTAAAACTGAATTATAGTCAATTAAAATACAATAAAAGTTTCAAATCATTTGCTCAGCTGCACTAGGTCTATTTCAATTGCTTTGCTCAATAGCCACACATAGCCACACATGGCTACTTTGAAGGAAAGAGCAGACAGAGGATGTTTCCATCATCAGGGAAAGCTCTGTTGAGCATCACTGCTCTGAATCATGCAGACTTCACAAGGTGAAAGAAAGTTCTTCTTTAAGACTGATTTATATGTATAGGAGTTAACTGCACTTATGCCTACGTTAGGGAGTGTGGACCTTAATTGTTGTGCCATTTTATTCCTCACAGACTAAAATTCAAATAAAACAATCCTTGCAGAACTTTGATCTTGTTGAATGTGACAAGAAGTGTTAGCCTACACAGTTAGCACCATTAATGAGAATATCACTTGCAAGAACTCAATAGTCATTAAAAAACATTTACATTGTACTAAGTCTTCTAATTTCCATTGGGATATTCCCTAATTATAGAAATGCAGTTCTTCAACTATAATTTGTGACAATATATAGTGACAATACAGAGGCCAGCTTGATCTTTTTTCACTTGTTTTATAATGCCATATTAATCCTTTTCCCATTTAAGCCTTCCTGTCATTAAGTCTAAATTCTGCCAGCAACTTGCTATATATAGTTTACAGTCTTTATGCCATTTACCCATGATCACATTCTTTTCATGTAAGTGATCATATCTCAAATTTAATTTCATCAAAATTATTTCTACTTTTCCTGTTTCTTTGGAATTTGTTTACATTATCTTAAACAGTTGATACACAGTTGCTGTTACTGGTTTGGGAATGGACTTATGTAACAACTGATAGCCTCTGTGGCTGGCAATATCATAAACTAAATAAGTAATTTAAAAAATTGCTTGTTTTCTGTTTGAAGTTAAGGCTAATCCTGTCTCTAATCTAACTCAATCTGGTTTTAAAAGTTGTTCTTTATGATCATTGTTTATTAATTGCACAAACATATTAAACAGTTTTTGAAGTAGGAAATGGCAACCCACTCCAGTATTCTTGCCTGGAGAATCCCAGGGACAGAGGAGCCTAATGGGCTGCCATCTACAGGGTTGCACAGAGTCGGACAGGACCTAAACAACTTAGCAGCAGCAGCATTAACAGTACTGTTAATAGGGCTATTAATAGGGCAATTATACTATTAGTAGGGCAATTATATTCGAAATGCAAAATCAGAAATTTTTTTCTAAAATTTACAGAATGCTAAATTGGTCATTTGACTACATTTTTCACTTGGGCAGTTATTTTGGTGTAACTTATGCAGGGATACAGCACATAGTAGATGCAATCCTTTGGTCGGTGATAGGTCGCAGATAAAGACTAATCTACAAACTTCCCAGGTGGCACAGTGGTAAGAGTTTGCCTGCCAGGACAGAAAACGTGGATTCAATCCCTGGTTGGGGAGATCCCCTAGAGAAGGAATGACAACCCACTCTAGTATTCTTGCCTAAAAAATCCCATAGACAGAGGAGCCTGGCAGGCTACAGTCCATGGAGTCGCAAAGTCAGACACAACTGAATATGCACGCAAAGATCAATCTATGGGATAAATATCACAAATACATATGTTGCATATTAAGGTAGAAAACTCAAATACATAATAGTATTTAAAATATTGCAAAATAATTAGATGAAATGGAGACAAATTAAATGTTTTTTCTCATCAGGGCTGGTTGTTTCGATGGTTGGGAAGTTACCATGCAAAATCACCGATGTGCAGAATCTCAAAAACAAGCCAAACAGGAGCTGAACAACTTTATACAGATCTCCCCGGAAGTCCCCAAAATGTAAACAAGAATAGATGTAACAAAGAAACTTGACCTGTTGGATTAAATATTAAAGGTCTGCGTGATGTGATTTTACAACTACTGATCCATTAGGCTGGGCTAGGTTTTACTGCAGTAATAAATAATCAAGGAATCTTAGGGGCTTATAGCACAGCTTTATTTCTGGTCAGGTTATGTGTCTGTCAGGCATCAGCCACTGCTTTGCTCTTCATTATCTTCACTCCAGAACCCAAGCTTGTGGAGCAGCCTCTGTCTGAAACAATGCTTATATTGGTGGCAGAGGGAAGAAAGATGAGGAAAATCACAAATAGGCTTTTTAAAGCGTCTCCTAGCAAATAACACATGCCACATCCATCACAACCTCATTGTCCATACCACTCTTGGGCTTACTCCTAAGGTTAGTAAAACAGAGATATATAAAATTCCCTCAAGAATTGACACAGCAAAGACAGGAAACAAAATATTTGTCCACAGTACTACAAGCTACCATAACTCCCAAGTAGTCAATTCATTTCAAACTGGCAAACACATTTCTTGGCCCAGCCTGATTGTTGAATTTCAACATATTATGTTTGGTTGATTGCCATTAAAATTTAAATATGCTACTTTCTTAAACGCCTTCAGCCTGAGCTCTGAATCTGAGAAGAAATTTGCAGTTTTCCAGCTGTTCTGCAGCTGAGTGTTCCAACTCAGTTTACCAGTAATAAGACTGATATTTTCATTTGTTCCTGACTTCCATGTCTATTTCCCATTTCTTTTATGGACCAGAATTTGGTAGGAGGAGGAGAAGAGTGACTGATAGCCTGGGGCCCGACCTCTACATGACAATTTCGTTCATAATGCCTTCTGATCAGAGAATGCTTTTCTCTGCAAAGGAAAGCCATCTACAAGAGGATTTCACATGCTTTATCCCATTTAATCCTCATGGGATCCCTGTCCAGTATTATTATTGTCATTTAACAGGTGATGAAACTGAGACTCAGATAACCTAAGCCAATTGCTCACAACAGGGATTTAAACCTCTGCCCTGTCAGCTTCTTCACCTTGTCCATTTTCTTTTGTGCCAAAAATGTATGCATCCTTTAAGACCCAGGTCTGTTGTCATATTTTCATGGAAATCTGCCTTGCTGTGTGTCTTCCAAAATGAGTTAGCACCATCCTTCCCACCACTGTGTGAGCATTCCGCCCACCAAACTATGAGTTTCTTTAGGCTAAGTTCTTATTTACCTCATATCTTCAAGGCTCAGGACAGTGCCTGTCATTGACCTCACTATTAATATTAATAAAATGAGAACGGATAAACTGGACATGTGGTTTCAAGCTTTGTCAAACAGTACTCAAATCAGCATGTTAAATCAGATAGAGTACAAATACAGTTGAACCTGGACAACACTGAAGAACTGAAGGATAACTAATTGGAAATCAATTGGCCTGGATCTTAATTGTTGCCCAGTTGCTATTTACTATTGTCATTATAGCACTTTAGTTTTCATAGGTATTAAGTAAAGGGATGGGAATTGTTAGGAGCACAAAACAGATTTTTCCCAAAGAGGAGACAGCACAGGAAATAATATAAAGAATAACAGGTCATATGTTTGGGTGGAAAAACAAGAATTTTTTAAAAGTCACTGGATATTGAAATGAGACAGACATTAAGAGAAAATAATATGGGCGAAGAGGCCAGATGGCGAAAGATTCCTTTCCCAAGTTATCTGTTAACAGTAAGAAATTCAGGAGGCAGTTTCACCTCCAGACCCGGGCAATTGCAGCCCCTAGTCTAGACTCCAGGCTTCAATAAAGTTCCCTGCTCTGGTCCTTGTCCAGCTGTCCCTCTCTCTGTGAGACAAGAGGTCTATAAGGCCAAGTGAACGTGCCCACCTAGAGCTCACCCCTCAGCCTTTCCCTGCCCCCTCACACTCCCAGTCTACAGCCCCTTTCCGTATTTCCATTCTAAACTATACTCTCAGTTCAGTTCAGTTCAGTTGCTCAGTCATATCTGACTCTTTGCAACCCCATGGACTGCAGCATGGCAGACTTCCCTGTCCATCACCAACTATATTTTATGCATGCTGTGTGAAGCCACTTCAATCATGTTCAATTCTTTCTGACCCCACGGACTGTATCCTGCCAGGCTCCTTTGTCCATGGGATTCTCCTGGCAAGAATACTGGAGTGGGTTGCCATAGGTATTCCTAATCCTGGTCTTGCCAAAATGCCCTCAAATCCACTTTAAGGGTCTGAAAGTCCCTTCCCCAGCCCCATTTTCCCAAGTACAGACCACAGTACTGGTTTGTGCATCTCTGATCATGGGGAGAACAAGGGGCCTGCTGTTGGCCAAGAATAGGGTTGTGGATTAAGCTTGGACAGCTGAATGTAGAGCAGAGCCAGGGTTTGAAGAGAAGCAGGAAAAATTAAGGGAGTCACCAGTCACAAGTATGGCTTTTATCTGTCCTTTACCTACAAGAAGTTAGCTTTCAAGGAGGGTCCACCTTTTAACAATTTCTCATAGTTTCTTAAACCATAAGGAATACTCAATTCCTGTATATGAATTAGGGTTTCCCTGGTGGCTCAGATGGTAAAGAATCTGCCTGCAATGCAGGAGACCTAGGTTCAGTCTCTGGGTTGGGAAGATCCCCTGGAGAAGGGAATAGCAACTCACTCCAGTATTCTTGCCTGGAGAACCCCATGAGAGGAGGAGCCAGGCAGGCTATAGTCCATGGGGTCAAAAAGAGTTGGACATGACTAAGTAACTCAGCACACGCAAAAACACACATATGAACTAGCATAGATATTTGCACTAAAATTAAAATTTTCTTATTTTTCACTAGTTCCTATTCTGAAGGAGGTCAAGCCTGGGATTTCTTTGGAGGGAATGATGCTGAAGCTGAAACTCCAGTACGTTGACTCATTGGAAAAGACTCTGATGCTGGGAGGGATTGGGGGCAGGAGGAGAAGGGGACGAGAGAGGATTAGATGGCTGGATGGCATCATGGACTCGATGGACGTTGAGTCTGAGTGAACTTCAGGAGTTGGTGATGGACAGAGAGGCCTGGAGTGCTGCGATTCATGGGGTCGCAAAGAGTCGGACACGACTGAGCGACTGAACTGAACTGAACTGATGCTGAGTTAATTGCCTTCCCTGAACTTTCAAGAAAGTGATCTGTCATCTAAAATTTTGTAAGTAAGAACACTAGACATCCAATACAGCAGCAAATCTACTAGTCTTGTAAAAGCAGAACTATAACTCCTCAAGAGATGCTTCATCATAACAGTGAATGAATTTAGAGTGAATAAATGCTTTCCTACCCTCCAGCTAATTTCAGTCTTGACTTTCTTCTGGAACTCAAATTCCTTTTCTGTTTTTGCTTTTTCCTTCTTAAAAACAACTTTATTAAGATGCAATTCATACACCACACAATTCATCCATTTGATGTGCACAATTGAATAGTTTTTAGTATATCCATGGAGTTATACAGCCATTGCCATGATCAGTTTCCGTTTTTCATTACCCTAAAAAGGAACGCCATATGTATTAACAGTCTATTTCCTCCCAAGACCCCTAGACCTAGGCAACCACTGTTTTACTATTTCTGTCTCTACAGATTTGGCTACTCTGGGTATTTTATGTAAATAGAATCGCACAATATTTGTCCTTTTGTGACTTTTTTTTTTTTTTTTTTCACTTAGCTTGATGGTTTCACTATTCATGTTGTATTGGGTATTAGTACTTCATTACTTTTTAAGGCCAACTAACACTTCCTTGGAGAAGGCAATGGCACCCCACTTCAGTACTCTTGCCTGGAGAATCCCATGGATGGAGGGGCCTGGTGGGCTACAGTCCATGGGGTCGCTAAGAGTTGGACACGACTGAGCGACTTCACTTTCACTTTTCACTTTCATGCATTGGAGGAAATGGCAACTCACTCCAGTGTTCTTGCCTGGAGAATCCTAGGGACAGGGGAGCCTGGTGGGCTGCCGTCTATGGGGTCGCACAGTCAGACATGACTGAAGCGACTTAGCAGCAGCAACAGCAACACTTCGTTATATGAGTGTGCTATATTTTATCTATTTATAAGTTGATGGGCATTTGGGATGTTTCTTATTTTGGCTGTTATGACTAATTCCACTATGAATATTTGTCTACTCTGGGTACCTTGAGAGATGTCAATGCAATGGGAGAAATGTAGGGTTCTGGAGCTTGTGCCCCTCTTTCCCTTGTTGCCTTTCACTCTTCCACCCCAATAGATGAGAAACCCTTAACTATAGTTCCTGAAGCTTCTGCAGAAGTGTTTGTTTTGGAGACTTGTTTCTGGTTTTCTCTGCCAACCTCTGTTCCTTGCTCTTGGACGCAGGAATGTGAAAACAGGAAGGCCACTGTTCCATCTCTTTTCCCCACCATCAGCTTGGGAATGCTGTGTTCCCCAATATGATTTTCACAGCCACTCCTTTATGGAACTCAAATTCTTGACCTCAGCTCTGCCGTACTGAATTGATACTTGGCACATCTGCTCCAGATCCAGCTTTAACTATAGATACTAGACTTTGGCACACTACAGAGGCTCCTTCTTACTTCCTCTCCAACACCACTGAGCATCCAACACCAGCTCCCTCCCCTTTTCAATTTTAATATTTCCCTGTTGTTTTTGGCAGCTGGAGGGGCCTTATCTCCCTAGGCCTCCCAATATGACATATCAAACACTGCAAATAGCAAACATCCAATCATGGGAGACAGTAAGTCTTTGCAAAATTCAGTATCTTCATCAGCTTCTCCATGATGAACCATGACATATACACCTAGTTAAAAGAGGATCTTAATTTTCTCCTAAAATTTTAGAGGATGGACACACTGGAAAGGTGGAACAAGATATCCCTTAACAAGACAGCAACTGTACAGCTTACAGTAATTTTGGAGAAAGCAAGTACTTGGAGACTCGCTGGGAAGTCACAGATGGGCTCTGTGAGAGGTTGATTTGCTTTAACATACTCTTATGTAGCTGTCTCAACTGGTTTCAAAAAGACAGTTGTTGGAAATGTAGTTTATAATTCAACTAAAAGCATTCACTGAAGCATATGTTTCTTGGTTGTTAATAGTTATTTTGGAGAAAAAATAAATGTGTGTATTCATTCTTAAAATACTTTACATTCGATTGTGGTTGTAATTTTTGACTGCACAATCCATTTGATGGAAAAACAAGACAGTAAAGATGTCTGTGATTTTTATGGCTTCCTGTTTATTCACCAGTCTCCCTAATTTCTTTTCGCCTACACAGTTACCAAGGGGAATTAAGGCTCCTGCTCAATCTGGCATGCAGAAATAACTTCTTCAAATAGGTTTTGCTTTGTGATACTGAAAATGCATCACTGGTGTAACTTTTTAATCAAAACTTATTTCCAAAGTCATTTTAAGGCACAAATTAGATCAGCCTAGATAATGGGCCAATTTTAACGTTAGATTGTCTTTCAGAGACCCAGTGAAATGAAATGGAAGACTGAATCTTAGTCTTTAAAATATCATTGGTTAAACGAAACAGGATCAGACAATGGTGAGGTGAACACAGTATTTCAGAGCAGGGTGACTTAGGGAATTCTGTCCTTAGAGCTTCCAGCCCAACCTTTAAAAATCAATTTGAAGTAAATTCCATGTCAGAGACTTGGGAAACCTACTGATACTCATTAAAATTGCTTCTTAAGAAGGATAAGTCAAGAGTTTGGTTTAGTTCTTTAAATAAAGAACAGGAACCTTTAAGGGAAAGTAAAAAATTGACTTTTAGTTATTGATATCAGCTTTATTGAGACCTACTGAGTTAATTTTTACTTGCTGATGAGATGTCAGTCTTTAAAACCTCCTAAGTGGTCAAGGTGAGTGCCTACATTTATCTCAATTTTGGCCACTTGCTCTGCCTCCCATTTTCTATATTAAAAAAAAACAAAAAAACAAAAAAAAACAAGAAATCTTCCTGAGCTTAAAGCCTGCAATGACAATGTCCCGGGCTTTGCCACAAAGCTGAACTGCAGAGCAGAATATTAACTGCTAAGGGCTAAACCTACCCTAAGGTGATGACTCTTAGTTCATACTGAATTCAATTAGACCAGCTTCATTTTCATCATTAAATTATTTTGATGGGAGTCCTCCAGCCACTAAGGGAAAAGCCAACCTTCAGTATAATTCACAGAGGAAATGCCCTTGTTTAGTAAGTCAAATAGTAAGTGAAATTAGAAGGAACCTGTAGCTCCTCTGTCACTCACCATCCCCATCACACCTTGAGCAAATGGATTTTATTATTCCTAAATCATGCTTAAAAAATTGATATCACACCACTCTCTTAAAGCACGCCATATGACAATTTGCTGTTGCAAGATTGTTAAGTAAACTTCCACAAAATAAAGATGAAGGAATATCCTGTGGTCATTGCTGTCATAGATAACTGACCTCCAATAAGCTAAAGCATATTAAAATTTAGTCCATAGAGTTATTTAGAGATCACTAGAACTTCTCTGTATGCTGGACACCTCACTGTATCCAAGCATCCTTGCCTTTAAGAATTTGTGTATCCGCAGTATGCATGTGAACATGATTTTCTCTGTAATTTGTCATAAACAACAAAGTAACATAACCCTTACAGGTAGGAAAATGTGTTAAAACATGTTTCCCTACATTAAGGAAAATGTGTTAAAAATTTTGCCATATATTAAAGGAAATGATTCAAATCCTCTGTGGAGTCATGTCAAGTAATATGAATAAAAAAGAGTCTTTTATACATACATATGGGGATTTTCCTCATAGTTCAGTTGGTAAAGAAACTGCCTGCAATGCTGGATACCTGGGTCCAATCCCTGGGTTAGGAAGATCCCCTGGAGAAGGGAAAGGCTACCCACTCCAGTATTCTGGCCTGGAGAATTCTATGGACTGTATTGTCTGTAGGGTCACAAAGGGTTGGACGTGACTGAGTGACTTTCAGATTCATGTATACATATGGATGGTTTGGCCATATATACATGTGTATTTTTACAGCTACTCCTACTGAAAACATGATTAACATTTCCTATGTCCCATCAATTTAGTGAGTTCTTGAATATAGTATCTCTGGTAATCCTGTCATCAACCCTGCATGACATTTATTCACATTATTTCACAAATGAAGAAGTTAAATTACTTACTCAATGCCCATGGATAGAAAGTGATAAAACTAGGATCAGCCTTTTTTTACTCTTTCCCCTATATTTTATAAATTAAGTTAGGATATTCTACTTAATTAAAATTAGCCACTATGCATCACCAATTTTCTAAGGATTTAGGAAAATATGCTTAATAATGAAACCTATGATAATTAAAAATATATTTTCTGTGATGATCTGGCTCTTCTGAAGCTTAGTGTTACATTTGAATTATATGTGGTTTATACTGCTGTAACCCTGTCAATATAGACAGTACAGAATTCTTAACCAAATGTGTACAGGCCCAGGTCATTCCCTAATAATTTAATTGCATTTTTAATTTCAAAAAAAATCTAAATGCTTACTTTTTTATCATTTGTAGTAAAATTCAGGAAGTTTACTGAGTCCAGTTTTTTAAATGCTTCCATTACTCAAAGCTAGACAAATAAACATGTGAGAACCTTGAAGATGAGGAACTTGGATTATTTTTCTTTATTCCCCTTGTGTCTATCATAGTCTTAGAATACAAAAACAATGCTAAAAAAAAAAAAAAAAGGTATTTTTTGAATGAGTGAACATGGAATCAGTAGAGTCCTAGTTGAAGTCTCGCAAGAGTCTGTGAATGGACAAGCAACATTTATATGCAGAGGAAACTCTGTGCCCCCTAACACTTGAACATAATTAAAGCTCATTGTAAAATTAAAACAAACATTGATGTAATGTGTTCTAACTGCTAGGCACTATTTTAAGCCCTTTGAATACACCTATTCAATTATTCCTCAAAATAATCTTATAAAATATGTATTTTAATTGTGTATATAATTTAATATATTCATTCAATACATATCTCTTCTTTCAGATATTAAGCTGCTTTGAAGAAGAGATTAGATCTTATTTATCTTGTAATGTATTAAAAGATGCTTACTCCTTGGAAGAAAAGTTATGACCAACCTAAACAGCATATTAAAAAGCAGAGGCATCACTTTTTCAACAAAGGTCCGTCTAGTCAGTTGGACTGTGAAGAAAGCTGAGCACTGAAGAATTGATGCTTTTGAACTGTGGTGTTGGAGAAAACTCTTGAGAGTCCCTTGGACTTCAAGGAGATCCAATCAGTCCATCCTAAAAATCAGTCCTGAGTGTTCATTGGAAGGACTGATGTTGAAGCTGAAACTCCTATCTTTTGGCCATCTGATGTGAACAGCTGACTCATTTGAAAAGACCCCGATGCTGGGAGGGATTGGGGGCAGGAGGAGAAAGGGACGACAGAGGATGAGATGGCATCACCGACTCAATAGGCATGAGTTTGGGTGGGCTCCAGGAGTTGGTGTTGGACAGGGAGGCCTGGCATGCTGCGGTTCATGGGGTTGCAAAGAGTCAGACACTACTGAGTGACTGAACTGACCTGAACTGAACTGATCTTGTAACTCAAGTCTCTACCATACACCTTGGCATTGAATCTATAATGAGTAAAGAAATAAGTTTATGAGTAAATGGTTTGTCTCTGTGGGGCAGACACATCGTAAAGATGAGGTCACAGCCATCAGTGCCTTCTACACTATACCTAAACGGAGACTGTTCAAACTGCAGCTACCACTGAAATACTGATACTTATTTCTGCAATTCTGCAATTCATTCAAGGACCAAGCCATACAAAATCACTCCTTCATGAACCATAATGGCAAGCCTTTTGAGTGTATACTCTATGCTCTACAGGATCAAAGAGCATGTCTACCATTTAAGACATGCAGTTTGTACTTTCATAGGATAAGATTAGAACTGATATGTAGTTAATGTTAAGCCAATAAAGCATATGTCAAGTTGAAATCCTTAGGCAGGCCAGCGAGCCAGGAAGTTGGGAGATTAAGCAGATTTTTGGCACATGGCCCGAGTTTGGTTATGGGGAAGATAGGTGAACACATGACAATGTTTGAGTCAGCAAATATTGAAGAGATGAAATATCTGGGACTGTTTGAAGTCAAAACTGAAGAAGTACAACTGAAAGATAAGATCATAAGATTAAACATTAGTCAAATTGGATAATTTAAATCTTTAGACGAGGATTTTTGCCAGCATTTGTTGGTAGGAAGAGGCCAAGTGGATGCAGAGATGTACCAACTGAAGAGCTACTAGAGAGATATGATACATGTCATGAGATGAGATGAGATGAATAAACAAGTGAAAGAAGAAAAGTCAGGATTTAGTGACTGAATGGAAATGAATGTTAAAAGGCAAATAGAGAATGAAGGATGATCCCAGTGAAAAGCCAGGAATTTCAAATCTTTGTGATCAGGATAACTGGAAAAAATAGGGAACTTTAGAAAAGAAATGCTAGTTTATAGGAATGATAATAAGCTCTTATGTTGTGTGTGATATGGCCCATCCAAAAGCATACAAAGCAAGAGATCATAAGGCACAGAATTTTCCCTTGGTGTCCACAAGAGAAATGGGATATTATAATTTCATCTAAGAAAACAAACATCAAAGATTTTCTCAGTTGTCAGATGAATACTTTCAGGACAATAGATTTTTGAGGTGACCAGTTGATGGAATTAGTATTTTTGCTTTAAGGGAAATTGGTGGACTCTGTCAAACCTGTACCCCTATTCCTCCACCCTACCTCTGACTGAATACAAACATCCTAGAGTCAATGACTTTGTGTTCTTTTCCATTATATTCCTACACATAAAATGTTATTGTTTAGTCACTAAGTCATGTGATGGACAGGGAGGCCTGGCGTGCTGTGATTCATGGGGTTGCAAAGAGTTGGACACGACTGAGCAACTGAACTGAACTGAACTGAACATGTCCAGCTATTTTGAAACTCAATGGACTGTAGTCCACCAGGCTCCTCTGTCCATGGTATTTCCCAGGCAAGAATATTGGAGTGGTAGCTATTTCTTTCTTCAGAGGAGTCTTTTTGACCTAGGGATCAAACCCACATCTCCTGCTTTGGCAGGTGGATTCTTTACCATTGAGCCACTATGGAAGCCCAACACATAGGATATCACCTACTATACAGCAGAACTTCAACAAATACATGTTAGATGCAAAGAAAAGGCAAAATGTGAAGGGATGGAAGGCAAGGGTGAAGGGTGGAAGACAAAGAGGGAGAGGGAAAAAAACTCAAATGCTACAGATTTGCAGTAGATCATAAGATAGGCAAAACAAAAAATTGCTTCTCCAAAGTTTTGGTTTAAAGATCGCTTCATAAAAGTATCTCTGGCAATATCACACAAAACATAAAATAACACTGATTCCAAAGCAGAAGCTCATTTGTTTTCCATGCTTTTTTCCCAGACTCACATCGCCCCAGAGGCCTGCTGCTGAGAACTGACAAGGTGAGAAATACTGTCAGGCACTTAAACCATTTAGAAGCACCTCAGTTATTTCCTCTTTCCTCATACAACGCATACATGCACAAATACTAATTCTGAACACATTTCACCCCTCAGCTATTTCATCGTACAATGGGGACAACTTAAGGGGACTTAAAGGTGAAAAATGAATTTTATACTATCATAAAAAGTTAAAGTCATCCCATCCATGGCTAAGGTGATACAATTGTAGGTAGTAAATATTCTTTTTATTAATCTGTTTAAATGATCTGGAGAGGAAATTGTCCCACAATAATCTTTCTTTTGTTCATTGGATTTTATGATTGCTTCTTTTAGCCACTAGTCGTTAAAGTAAATACAGAATCTATCTCATTTTCCACCTCAAGGAAAGTTATGCAGTGTGAGGACAAAGGGTTATATAAAAAACAGAAATTCTAATTTCATCTAATGATATGTTTAAGACTCAGTTTCAGCTAATATCTTTTTGTTAAGTGGAGATTATGTTCACAAATTTTTAAAAACAGTAGAATTTGCTGCAGTAAAATCTTCCTTTACCAGAATTTAGTGACTCAGAACCCTCAATGTTACAGAAAATTTTCTTCACTTTTACTCCAAATCTTCATGACCAGGGCTTGACCTAAAGGACTTGACCTGATAGAAAAGGAAATTTCAAGAATGCAACAAAAAGAATTTATTTTTGTATATGTCATTAGACAATGTTCAATTTCATTCTTTCATAAGTAGCTGCCCACTGTTGCCAGCACTGCTTAATGAAGAGACTGTCTTTTCTCCATTGTATAGTCTTGCCTCCTGTGTCCAAGATAAGGAGACTATAGGTGTGTGGGAGACTATAGGTGTGTGGGTTTATCTCTGGGCTTTTTATCCTGTTCCATTGATCTATATGTCTGGTTAATTTTGCAGCATACATAGACCTAGCAATTATCCTACTAAGTAAAGCAAGTCAGACAGAGAAAGACAAATGTCATATGATATCATTTATATGTGAATCTGAAAAAAAAATTTACAAATGAACTTATTTACAAAACAGAAATAGGCTCACAATCATAGAAAACAAATTTATGGTTACCAAAGGAGAAGGGAGAAAGGGAAAATAAATTAGGTGCTTGGGATTAACATATACACACTGCCATACATAAAAAAGATAACCAACAAGGACCTACTGCTGTATAGCACAGGGAACAATATTTAACATTTTGTAGGAACCTATAAAGGAAGAGAATCTGAAAAAGAACACTGTGAACTGAATCACTGTGCTGTACACCTGAAACAAACACATCATTGTAAATAGTGTAATAATATACTTCAATTTTAAAAAAAGAAAGTGGCTTAAAATGGTCAGTATTTACTGATCAAAGTTAAAAATCTGGGACCAATTCACCAATTACTGTAAAATTAAGAAAACTACATTTAGAAATTACTTGTACTTAATATGCCTCATATAAAAAGTTAAAAAAAAAAAAAAAAAAAGAACACAGCAAAGAGAGGCTCTAAGATAAAAACTATTCCTCCAGCATAGGGAAACAATGTAACTAGACTAGAAAATTGAGAGCCTTTTTCAGAGGGAAAAATAAACTGGAACTAATCAAGGACTGAAAGTGATTGATTTTGTGAAAAATTATACCAAGAAACTCTTGAAAGGTGTGAGAAGAATTAGTGATAGGCATAAAGAAAACTATGCAAATGAATGGGGCTTCCCTAATAGCTCAGTTGGTAAAGAATTTGCCTGCAATGCAGGAGACCCCAGTTGGATTCCTAGGTCGGGAAAATCTGCTGGAGAAGGGATAGGCTATCCATTCCAGTAATCTTGGGCTTCCACTGTGGCTCAGCTGGTAAAGAATCTGCTTCTAATGTGGGAGACCTGGGTTCGATCCCTGAGTTGGGAAGATCCCCTGGAGAAGGGAAAGGCTACACACTCTAGTATTCCAGCCTGGAGAATTTTGTGTCCAAGGGGTCACAAAGAGTCAGACATGACCAGGCAACTTTCACTTTCATGCAAATGAATAAGGAAGAAAATTATTATTACCTTCAGGGAAAGGGAACATAACCATAGTGCACTATGACACTCAAATGAGAGTTGCTTTCATATAAGCATAGTATAAAGACTTAATAACTGATAACTAATATAACCAATAATTGTAACAATACAATATTAGAAAGCAAATTTTTATCATCCCTAACAGAAAATCCATAGAAAATGTGGAAAACTAATGAATTAAAATCCTACAGGTGCCAAATCCTGATGCTAGCATAAGGGAAAAGATTCTTACATGAAAAAAGTAAATAAAAAGAGAATGCATATGGGAGATAAGTGTGAGCAGAATAATGGTGGTGGGAAGTGCAGATCACGACAGGGAATTGTGGGAAATGAGGCAGTTGTTCTGTGGACTGTTTTGTATGCCAGAATAAGGAATTGGAATATTTCCCTTTTGGCCCTGGAGAACCACTGAAAGCTTGAATAGACGAGTATTAAAATGAAACTGATTTTTTCAGAATCTGAATCTGACCTCAGTATGTTAAATGATTTGGAAAGGAGAAAAACCTGTTGATGAATCAGTGCAGTTCAGTTCAGTCACTCAGTCATGTCCAACTCTTTGCAACCCCATGGACTGTAGCATGCCAGGCTTCCCTGTCCAATACTGGAGTGGGTAGACTATCCCTTTCCCTAACAAATCAGTAAAAATTTAACAAGTCAGTTTGAAGCTATGGAAATACTTCAAGTAGTTGATTGACAACATAGGCCTGTCCCCTCATGAATTTATAGAAAATTGAGATTGAAATAGTATAACTTGCAAATAATATAAATTAATCAATAGTGGAGAGTTTCTTAGGAATATTTGATATACTGCAATAGAGCACCAGTTAGTAAGTGATATGCTGTTAACTGAACTGTTTAGCTTACTTACCTCTCTGACCATAAGTTAATATCACCCCATTCAAAAAAGAATTATGTTTTATAGACCTTACATCTTAAATAAGAAAAGGTTATAATGATTGCTGTTATCTTTATAGTAAAGAATTTATGGCATTTATTACCCACCAGGCAGTATTCTCAGCTTTTTATATAAAAAGATTAATCTTTTAATAACACTATGTAGGTAGTACAATTATTCTCATGCTTCAGGAAGATAAGACACACAAGAGTTAACTAATTTGCCCAAGGTACAATAGCCAGTATGTGTTGAAGGTGAGATTTGAATTCAGGCAGGCTATTGTCAGGCAACATGATCACTATGCTAGGTTGCCTCATTCAAATAAGAGAAAATAAAAGGTAAAAAGACTACTCTTATAAAGGAATTGAAAAATTAAAAAAGAAGAGTTCTCTTGCCTTTCCTTTCAGTTAATCAATGTATTTCTATATGAAAGAAACAAATATGTGGGGACTCACATCCAGTTGAGCCTTATTTTCCCTTATCTCTAAAATGCCAAAAGTAATAACCATGTCACTGAGGGGTTTTGTTAGTGTTATGGTAGATGGGGGAAATAATAGCCCCAGTTCTTTGCATATTTTTATATCACGGCTTCCTGTGCTGACCCTGGCTGGTTCATGTTGTACAAATAGAATTATGCCCTTCCTGAAAACATTCATATGTTAAAACTCCAGTATCTCAGAATATGACTGTATTTGGAGATAGGGCCCTCTTTAAAGGTAATTAAGTTAAATGAAGATCCGCTGGAGGAGGAAATGGCAGTACACTCCAGTATGCTTACCTGTAAAATCCCCGGACAGAGCAGCCTGGTGGACTGCGGTCCACGGGATCACAAAGAGTCCATGACTGAAGCGACTGCACACATACACCAGTTAAATGAGGCTGTTACGGTGGACCTTATCTTATGTAACTGGTATCCTTATGAGAAGAAATTCGGACACACAGACTCTAGAGATGCAAGTGCAGAGAGGAAAGACCATGCAAGGACATGCCAAGAGCACAGCTGTCTGCAAGCTAATGAGAGAGACTACAGGAGAAGTCAAAACCGCCAACACCTTGACCTTGGACTTCTGGTCTCCAGAACTGGAGAAAATTCATTTCTGAGTTTTTAGGCACTGAGTCAGTGGTATTTTGTGATAGAAGCCCTGACAAGTGACAGGTACACCGTGTCACTTGCTTTGACATAAAGTTTATTAGTATGTGTAACACAAACAGAAACTGGAAAAACACACACATCTTTCTACTTACTCTCACTCCTGTTATTTGCCATTGTCCTAAGAACATGCTCAGTACCTTCTAGGAGAATAAAAAACAAATGGAACAAAGCTGAGTAACCTTAGGTAAATCGATCCTAAGTCATCCAGTAACTAGTCAACTCCCAGATGGATGACCAAGATCAGTCAATACCACACAATGCTGTGTCCAGCCAAAAGTACCAATAGACCTAGGATCTAAATATTTGATTGTTGTTTAAAACTACTGCTTTGGGAGAGCATGTAATGCAGCATTATTACAACAACAGATACTGATGCAAGCCTCAAATAGAGTAGACAGTCACATGGTGCACAGTAGAGGCTCATTTAATTTAAATCCAGCTTTTACATGACTATAGTTAATTATTTAACTAGCTGCACCAAGTTCAAGCTGTGGCACGTGGAATCTTTGGTGGCAACACGTGAACTCTTAGTTGCGGCATGTGGGATTTAGTTCCCCAACCAGAGGTCAAACCTGGTCACTATGCACTAGGACAGTGGAGTCTTAACCACTGTCTTAACCACTGGGGCCACCAGGGAAGTTCCCCATGACTATATTTTAAAGGAGGCTGAAGTGAACAAATAAATCCTATGCCAATTAACTCATATCATATGTGCGGATAAAGCTCTAGTAATTAGAAAAAGTGATCAACTAAAACATTCATTTCAAATGTAAGGGAACTAATGAGACTATTTTATTCTTCTGAAGGATGTACATGTCCATTACAAATTATTTTAAATGTTAACAGGCTTCATTTCCCTTATGTCATTAGGAAAGAAATTTGCAATTACCTGTATGTTCATTAAATAAATCAATCCTCTAAGTCTTTCAAATTAATTATCATTAGTAAGAGATGATTGCTGTGGTCACAGTAAATAAAGCTATTAACAACTGCTAGCCATGCTTCTCTCAAAGCAAGGTTTTGTTTCCATTGTTTAAAAAGGAAGGCTCATAAGTTTGATTTGGGAAGAAATTAAAAATTATTATTCAAATCAACTCTTCCCCTAAAGAATATAATGTTTGAAACCTCTACAGCATGCCCCAATTTTTTTTTCCAACTGCTTCAAACCAGGTCCAAATATGAGATAGAAACTATAACAGGATATAGAGAATTTTAATATAAAAATCATTGAACAATGATAAAAGAGATACTATAAGATCTAAAGAAAGTCCACAGGATACTCCAGGACTGATAGAAAATTCCCTAAGAAGGTCAAACCTGGATGGAAATACCTCCCAAGGAGAAGATTCAGATTTTGTTGGAGTGTAGTTGTCCACTGGGTGGAAGAAAAGCTTTTGTATTCCTTAAACCAAATCTGGTCCACAGTAACTACTCAAATAGGAAGTAACTTTCCAGGGCACAGAAGGCGTGCATATGACCACAGAAAGTCAAGGTACCTCTCTGAGCAGGTGGTATGCAGCGCATGGTATCGTGTTGGGAGAGCCACAGAAAGGTTATCGTCAGACAGCATCAATGCTACAATGTTAGAGGAACCGTGTATTCCTGCTGCAAGGCTAGAGCTGGGTACCATCACAAATCTTCACACTCACACAGCTGACTGACCATGCAGCCTCTGGATCCAGGGAGAGATGTCCCATCGTCTTTCAATATCTCTGTAGCGCCCTCTGTGGAGGAAGGTGGCATAATGCTCACTGTAAAGATCTGGTTTAAGGAATGCCACCCATTATCCCAGAGCTAGTTTCAGAGTAAGAAGGATGAATGTGAAGATGAGAAGCAATAAATAGATAATTGGCATACTGGCCAAAGCTTAAACACTCACTGTTGAAGGATAAAACACTTTCCAAGCAAGAAAATTGTCTTGATAGTAACTGTAGTTTTTATCTGACTGGATTTTAGATTTTCTAACCTATAAAAAGATATTTACCATTCTAACAAACTGATCATTTCCTTCTGTATATGTATTTTTAAGTGTATTTATTTATGGCTGTGTTGGGTCATCACTGTGGTCAGCCTTTCTCTAGTTTTGTTGAGTGCAGGCCTGTCTCTAGTTGCAGTGTGTGGGCTTCTCACTGTGGTGGCTCCTCTTGTTGCAGGCAATGGGCACTGGGTACGTGGGCTTTAGTAGTTACTGTGCTCAGGCTTCAGTAGCTGCAGCTCTCAGACTCTAGAGCACAGACTCAGTAATAGTGGTGCATGCGCCTAGTTGCCCCATGGCATGTGGGATCCTCCTAGAACAGGGATCAAACCCATGTTCCCTGCACTGGCAGGCTGACTACCAACCACTGACCGCCAGGGAAGCCCTTCTTTCTGTATATTTTATGACATGTCCAAGCATAAATACATAATTTAACTTAAATGAACAATTCCCTGTTGAATGATTTTCATTTAATAGTTAAAACTTCCAATCAGTAAAATATCAGTTCACTTCAGTTCAGTCGCTCAGTCCTGTCCAACTCTTTGTGACCTCATGAATCACAGCATGCCAGGCCTCTCTGTCCATCACCAACTCCTGGAGTTCACCCAAACTCATGTGCATCAGGTCGGTGATGCCATCCAGCCATCTCATCCTCTGTCATCCCTTTCTCCTCCTGCCCCCAATCTCTCCAAGCATCAGGGTCTCTTCCAATGAGTCAACACTTTGCAAGAGGTGGCAAAAGTATTGGAGTTTCAGCCTTAGCATCAGTCCTTCCAATGAACACCCAGGAGTGATCTCCCTTAGAATGGACTGCTTGGCTCTCCTTACAGTCCAAGGGACTCTCAAGTCTTCTCCAGCACCACAGGTCAAAAGCATCAATTCTTCAGTGCTTTCTTCACAGTCCAACTCTCATATCCACACATGACTACTGGAAAAACCATAGCCTTGACTAGATGGACCTTTGTTGACAAAGTAGTGTCTCTGCTTTTTAATATGCTATCTAGGTTGGTCATAACTTTCCTTCCAAGGAATAAGCGTCTTTTAATTTCATGGCTGCAATTACCACCTGCAGTGATTTTGGAGCACACACACACAAAAAGAGTCAGCCACTGTTTCCACTGTTTCCCCATCTATTTGCCATGAAGTGAGGGGACCGGGTACGATGATCTTAGTTTTCTGAACATTGAGCTTTAAGCCACTTTTTCACTCTCCTCTTTCACTTTCCTCAAGAGGCTTTTTAGTTTCTCTTCAGTTTCTGCCATAAGGGTGGTGTCATCTGCATATCTGAGGTTATTGTTATTTCTCCCGGCAATCTTGATTCCAGCTTGTGCTTCTTCCAGCCCAGCGTTTCTCATCATGTACTCTATACAGCTTTGATGTATTCCTTTGCCTATTTGGAACCAGTCTGTTGTTCCATGTCCAGTTCTAACTGTTGCTTCCTGACCTGTATAAAGGTTTCTCAGGAGGCAGGTCAGGTTGTCTGGTATTCCCATCTCTTGAAGAATTTTCCACATTTTATTGTGATCCACACAGTCAAAGGCTTTGGCATAGTCAATAAAGCAGAAATAGACATTTTTCTGGAACTCTCTTCTTTTTTCCATGATCCAACGGACGTTGGCAATTTGAGTTCTGGTTCCTCTGCCTTTCCTAAAACTGGCTTGAACATCTGGAATTTCATGGTTCTCGTATTACTGAAGCCTGGCTTGGAGAATTTTGAGCGTTACTTTACTAGAGTGTGAGATGAGTGCAATTGTGCAGTAGTTTGAGCATTCTTTGACATTGCCTTTCTTTGGGATTGGAATGGAAACTGACCTTCTCCAGTCCTGTGGCCACTGCTGAGTTTTCCAAATTTGCTGGCATATTGAGTGCAGCACTTTCACAGCATCATCTTTCAGGATTTGAACTAGCTCCACTGGATTCCATCACCTCCACTAGCTTTGTTCATAGTGATGCTTTCTAAGGCCCACTTGAGTTCACATTCCAGGATGTCTGGATCTAGGTGAGTGATCACACCATCGTGATTATCTGGGTTGTGAAGCTCTTTTTTGTACAGTTCTTCTGTGTATTCTTGCCACGTCTTCTTAATATCTGCTGCATCTGTTAGGTCCCTACCATTTCTGTCCTTTATCAAGCCCATCTTTGCATGAAATGTTCCCTTGGTATCTCTAATTTTTTTGAAGAGATCTCTGGTCTTTCCCATTCTGTTGTTTTCCTCTATTTCTTTGCATTGATCTCTGAGGAAGGCTTTCTTGTCTCTCCTTGCTATTCCTTGGAACTTTGCATTCAGATGCTTATATCTGTCCTTTTCTCCTTTGCTTTTCATTTCTCTTCTTTTCACAGCTATTTGTAAGGCCCCCTCAGACAGCCATTTTGCTTTTTTGGATTTATTTTCCATGAGGATGGTCTTGATCCCTGTCTCCTGTACAGTGTCACAAACCTCATTCCATACTTCTTCTGGCACTCTATCAGATCTAGTCCCTTAAACCTATTTCCCACTTCCACTGTACAATCATAAGGGACTTGATTTAGGTCCTACCTGAATATTCTAATGGTTTTCCCTACTTTCTTCAATTTAAGTCTGAATTTGGCAGTAAGGATTTAATGATCTGAGCCATAGTCAGCTCCTGGTCTTGTTTTTGCTGACTGTATAGAACTTCTCCTTCTTTGGCTGCAAAGAATATAACCAATCTGATTTCAGTGTTGACCATCTGGTGATGTCCATGTGTAGAGTCTTCTCTTGTGTTGTTGGAAGAGGATGTTTGCTATGACCTGTGCATTCTCTTGACAAAACTCTACTAGCATTTGCCCTGCCTCATTCCGTACTTCAAGGCCAAATTTGGCTGTTACCCCAGGTGTTTCTTGACTTCCTACTTTTGCATTCCTGTCCCCTATAATGAGAAGGACATCTTTTTTGGGTGTTACTTCTAAAAGGTCTTGTAGATCTTCATAGAACCGTTCACTTTCAGTTTCTTCAGCATTACTGGTTGGGACATAGGCTTGGATCACTGTGATATAGAATAGTTTGCCTTGGAGACAAACAGAGATCATTCTGTCATTTTTCATATTGCATCCAAGTACTGCATCTTGGACTCTTTTGTTGACCATGATGGCTACTCCATTTCTTCTAAGGGATTCTTGCACACAGTAGTAGTAAATTATAGCACATGATTATAACAGAAATGAAGAGATAAAAGAAAGATATACAATGACCTTTTAAGTGTACTGAAATGTAATAAATAAATTTAAACATTCAGAGAATTAATTTAAAGTACTTCTAACGTGTAGTCATAATAGACCTTCCTTAGAACTATAAATGTAATATTCTCCAGAACTCATTCAAGTTCACTTAATATTTAGTATTCAACTGAACTGTTTATTCTCTGAGTCCATAAATGCCTTCATATCAGTGAGAAAATAGGATTTCTCTGTATTAGTTTGCTATGGCTGCCATAACAAAGTACCACAACCTGTGTGCTAAAACAACAGAAATTTGTTGTCTCACAGTCATGAAGGCTTCGTGATAAAGGTGTCAGGAAAGTAAGTTTCTTTTGAGGGCTGTGGGGAAAAATCTGTTTCATGCCTCTATCCTAACTTCTGGTGTTTTGCTGACAATCTTTGACATTCTTTCACTGATACATGCATCACTACATCCCTGCCTTCATCTTCATTTGGCATTCTCTCTGTGTGTGCAAGTATTTCTGTGTCAAAATTGCCCTTTTCTAGAAGGACATAGTCACATTGGATTAGAGCCACTGTAATGACCTCATCCTCACTGATCATCTGCAAAAACCATATTTCCAAAAAAAGGTTACATTCCCATGCAGTGGGGGTTAGGATTCCAACATCTTTGAGGGGTTACACAATTGAATCCACAACATTCTCCTCACACCTCAAAGCCAGCAATTTTTACAGATTGCAGTTTCCTTGTACCAGGGGCTTCCATTGTATTTTTTAAGCCTCTCAGGCAACGTTCTCTCATAGAATTCCCATTTGACTGACCCAGCAGTTGCAATTAGTAGTTAGTGAATAGACTCATGTTTAAGAAAATCAAGTGAAACTCATCGACAAATTATAGTAAAAAGCCACTTATTTATATGCTCCAGAAGAACACACTTGACCATCCAACCAGCAAAATTTTCTACTTGATAACAACCAAAGAGCAACCAAAGATAGAGATGAGGAAAACATATTCAACAAATGTTTGTGGCAAGAAAATTAGGCAGAACTCTTGATTTCAACCAACAGAAATCAAATTTACACTGATCTATGTGGAGAAATGAGATGGGAGTGATGATACTTATTGGTTTGCATAAGTTAAAGATCCAGAATTTGAGAAGAGCTGGATCCAGGTGTTGAGCAGCTCCAGTTATGACTCTCCTCTATCACTTTTTCCTTGCAATTTCTATGATGTATTCTAAGGTTTCTCAGCATCAACACTACAGACACTTTGAGGCCAATATGGAGAGTTGTCCTTTGTAGGATGCTTAGCAGCATCCCTGACCTCTACCTACTAGATACCAGCGGCACTTAGTTCCAAACTGTGACAAAAAAAAGGTCTTCAGACACTGCCACTTGTACCCTGCAAGGTAAATTTTTCTCTTTTTTCAAATGATGACCTCAAGAACCATTTAAATGATAGTACATGTATTGATTTAGCAATTCCTATGTAAACAGAAAGGCTTCCTTTCCAATAATCTAATAATAGTCCTACACCTGATGCTTATGATCTTGTGCTTTTCTGAAAAAAAAAAAGTATTATAATTAAAATATTTTACACTTATAATGTTTATAGACATCCGTATAGGACAAGGACTCAGGATGCTCTAATATTCCAAAGACTATAAACCTATTGTCTATCCTGAATGATACTTTATGTTAGTTTACATAGCAACTTCTATCAATTTATATGAAAGAGCTTCTCTTATACTAGTTGTGGAGTAAGTCCCCTACATATGGATGAGTTCCATTCTGAGAATGCATTTGTTAAGTCCAATTCAATGAGTTAAGTTGCTCAGTTGTGTCCGACTCATTGCAACCCCATGGACTACAGCATGCCAAGCTACCCTGTCCATCATCAACTCCTGGACCTTACTCAAACTCATGTTCATTGAGTCAGTGATGCCATCCAACCATCTCATCCTCTGTCGTCCCCTTCTCCTGCTTTCAATTTTTCCCAATATCAGGATCTTTTCCAGTGAGTCAGTTCTTCACATCAGGTGGCCAAATTATTGGAGTTTCAGCTTCAGCATCAGTCCTTACAATGAATATTCAGGGTTGATTTAAGTTAAATTTGTTCATTAAGTCCAATTTGTTTGTGAATCCAACAAAGTTAAACTAGGTACACAATTAACACAATCACCTATACAGTCCTATCCTACAATAGGTTTATAATATTCTTCACACAAATAATACATAAAAACAAACAAAAACTAGAGAAAACATTTTTAATCATACAGTACTGTACCTTCAAAAGTACCATACTATAGTAAAACAGTGGCACACAGGAGCACATTCCTATCTTTGAAAGTTTGCAACTTGAAGGTTCATATGTAGGGGCTTAGTATACTTATTTTTCCTCTTAGAATTTTGACTTTGCCTAAATTCCCAGTGTCTATAGTATTTGGGGCCTGAAGTGGTTGTTGTTGCTTGGATTTTTTTCTCTTTAGTATTAGATGATATACTGTATAAATGTATAAATCTCTCTTCCCAGGTAACTCAGTGGTAAGGAATCTGCCAGTCAATGCAGGAGACAAGGGTTTGATCCTTGAGTTGGGAAGATTCCCCTGGAGAAGGGATAGGCAAACCACTCCAGTATTCATGGGTTCCCCTGGCGGCTCAGATGATAAAGAATCTGCCTGCAGTGCGGGAGAGCTGGGTTCAATCCCTGGGTTGGGAAGATCCCCTGGAGGAGAGCATGGCAACCTACTCCAATGTTCTTGCCTGGAGAATCCCCCTGGACAGAGGAGTCTGGTGTGCTACAGTCCATGGAGTCACAAAGAGTCAGACACGACAGAAACTAAGCATAGCACACATAATGTATAAACACAGAAAACAGCACAGATCCTCTTGGGCCTCAGAAACAGCAGGGAATGAAGAGGTCCCAGGAAACTTTTTTTTAAAAGTACAAGAAACATTAGTGTCTGGACCAAAGGAGTAGTAGGCAGGCCAGGGCCAGCAGAACTGAACTAAAGGCTTCTTCCCTCTCCTCAAAGCCAGGACAACCTCAGGGAGCTCTCCTCCAGCAGCTAGTCCACCCAGACAGAGTGCTACCCAAAGGAAAATTCTACACTGGATAGCCTTCCCCTCTTGCAAAAAAAGAGCAGCACACATGATATCTAAAATCTCTCTCCTTCCATCCTTGTTCCCTTTGTGGCTGCAACTGAGGAAAAGGAAAGTTATGTCCTATGCACTCTGACCTCTCTCAGCTGCCCTAGGTCCAGACACCCCTGGCATTTACCATAGCCTGTCCCAGTTTTGACCCTGGCTAGACCCATCAGGTACCCAGAGTTTGCTGAGAAGGGAAAGGAAGGGGAAGGTTGGATCAGTAAGTCATACCCAACTCTTTGCAACTCCATGGACTGCAGCACGTCAGGCTTCCCTATCCATCACCAACTCCCAAAGCTTGCTAAAACTCGTGTCCACTGAGTCAGTGAATCGGTCCAACTGTCTCATGCTCTGTCATTCCCTTCTCTTCCTGCCTTCAATATTTTCCAGCATCAGGGTATTTTCCACTGAGTCAGCTCTTTTCATCAGGTGGCCAAATTTTTGGTGCTCCAAACATACAATTTTGCTCATTTCAGATGATAGCAAGTCAATGCTCAAAATTCTTCAAACTAGGCTTCAGCAATATGTGAACTGAGAAATTCCAGATGTAAAAACTGGATCTTAAAAAAGCAGAGAAACCAGAAATCAAATTGGCAACATCTGTTGGATCATAGAGAAAGCTAGGGAATTCCAGAAAAATATTTACTTCTCCTTAATTGACTATACCACAGCCTTTGACTGTATGGATCACAACAAACTGTGGAAAATTCTGAAAGAGATGGGAATACCAGACCACCCGACCTATCTTCTGAAAAACCTGTATGTAGGTCAAGAAGCAACAGTTAGAACTGAACATGGAACAGTAGACTGTTTCAAAATTGGGAAAGGAGTACAATAAGGCTATATATTGTCTCCTTGTTTATTTAACTCCTATGCAGAGTACATCATGAGAAATGCCAGGTAGGATTAATCACAAACTGGAATCAAAGTTGAAAGGGGAAATATCAACAACCTCAGACATGCAGATGATACCACTATATTGGCAGAAATGAAGAGGAACTAAAGAGCCTCTTGATGAGGATGAAAGAGAAGAGTGAAAAACCTGGCTTAAAACTCAACATTCAAAAAACGAAGATCATGGCATCTGGTCCAACCACCTCATGGCAAATAGATGGGGGGAAAGTGGAAACAGTGACATATTTTATTTTCTTGGGCTCCAAAATCATGGCTGTGTGATGGCAGTAACCTTGAAATTAAGGTACTTGCTCCTTGGAAGGAAAGCTAAGACAAACCTAGTTCAGTTCAGTCACTCAGAACTGTCCAACTCTTTTTTACCCCAGGGACTGCAGCACGCCAAACTTTCCTGTCCACCACCAACTCCCAGAGCTTACTCAAACTCATGTCCATTGAGTTTGTGATGCCATCCAATCATCTCATCCTCTGTCGTCCCCTTCTTCTCCTGCTTTCAATCTTTCCCATCATCAGGGTCTTTTCCAAGGAGTCAGCTCTTTGCATCAGGTGGCAAAAATATTGGAGTTTCAGCTTCAACATCAGTCCTTCCAAGGAATATTCAAGACTGATTTCCTTTAGGATGGACTGGTTGTATCTCCTTGCAGTCCAAGGGACTCTCAAGAGTCTTCTCCAACACCACAGTACAAAAGCATCAGTTCTTCGATGTTCAGCTTTCTTTATGGTCCAACTCTCACATATCATACAGAACTACTGGAAAAACCATAGCTTTCGCTAGACGGACTTTAGTCAGACAAACCTAGACAGCGTATTAAAAAGCAGAAACATAAGTTTGCTGACAAAGGTCAGTAAAGTCAAATCTATGGCTTTTCCAGTGGTTAGCTATTGATGTGAGAGTTGGACCATAAAGAAGGCTAAACACTGAGACTGATGCTTTCAAACTGTGGATCTGGAGAAGACCCTTGAGGGCCTCTTGGACTGCAAGGAGATCAAACCAGTCAATCCTAAAGGGGCCTGGGGGAGTTATCTACTTACATTTTCAACCTACAATATCAGCAATTTGGTACGGTTAACACCAATACAAATTAGCATATCCATTTGACTGTTCTGGCAAATAGCAAAATAATAATGTTTTAATTAAAAGAATCAGGTGTATTTTTCTCACAAAAATACCTAAACTGATGAACAGTCCAGGGCACAGAGAAGCTCCGCTTCATGTGGTCAATCAGAGACCCAGGTTCTAATGATGCTTCTCTGTCGTTTCCCATCTCCACAGCTCAAAGCTGACTCAGTCACCACATCTGCACTGTGGAGGTTTAGCAGCTCTATTTTGAGAACATGACTCAGAAGTTTTTCACATCAGTTCCACCCTCATGCACTGACCCAGAGAAGTCACATGCAACACATGGCTGTAAGTAATGCTGAAAATGGTCAACTCTAACTTGAGTCTGAGTGAACTTTGGGAGTTGGTGATGGACAGGGAGGCCTGGCATGCTGCAATCCATGGGGTTGCAAAGAGTTGGACACGACTGAGTGACTGAACTGAACTGAACTGAACTTGAGTATACACCAGGAAAAACACTGAGACTTCTAGTAGTAAAAGGAGGAATGGAAAATGGACAATTAATAGCTTCTATTATGACCTAATATTAGCTAAACAGAAATTGGGGGTATAAGTGGAGTAAGTCAATATAGAAATCGGAAGAAAGAAGAAAGGGGAAATAAAATATTTTAAGAGCATACAGGCACACTTCAGAGATATTGTCGGTTCAATCCCATATCACTACAATAAAGTGAGAATCACAAGAAAGCAAGTCATAGGGAGTTGGAGGGTTCCCAATGCATAAACAAGTTATGTTTATACTACCTACAGGTATTAGGTAGTATATTATTAATATTAAGTATGCAATAGCATTCTGTTGAAACAATGTATATACCTTAATTAAAATATACTTTACTGCTAAAAAATGCTAACAATTATCTAAGCCTTCAGTGAGTTGTAATATTTTGACTGATGCACAGTCTTGCCTCAATGTTGATGGCTGCTGACTGATCAAGGTGGTGGTTGCTAAAGGTTAGACTACAAACATCTCATTTTTTAGTTTTTTCCTGAGATTGCAGGAATTCAGTCACACAGCCTAAACTTCTAGTTCTAGTTCTCTTGCTATTTCCACCACACCTCCCACCACTGAAGCCTTGAACCCTTCAAAGTCATCTATGAAGGCTGGAATCAACTTTTCCCAAAATCCTGTTAATGTTGATATTTTGACTTATTCTTCTGAATCAGAAATGTGCTTAGGATGGTGAATCCTTTCCAGAAAGTTTTCACTTTACTTTGCCCACATATAGCATTACTCCTTGATCCATGGATTATAGAATGAATGTTCTGTTAGCAGGCATGAAAACAACATGAATCTCATTATACATCTCCATAGGCACTCTTGGGTGACTGGGTACTTTGTAAATAAGCAGCAATATTTTTAAAGGAATCTCTTTTTCTGAGCACTAAATTTCAACACTGGGCTGTGAATATTCAGTGAACCATGTTGTGAGCAGATGTGCTGCCATCCAGGCTTTGTTCTTTTACAGAGCAAGGGCAGAGTAGATTTAGCATAGTTCTTAAAGCCCCTAGGATTTTCAGATTAGTTAATGAGCATTGGCTTCAACTGAAAGTCAACAGCTGCCTTACTCCTTAACAGGAGAGTCAGTCTGCCTGTTGAATATTTGAAGCAAAACACTGACCTCTCTAGCTGTGAAAGTCCTAGATGGCACCTTCTTTCACTATAAGACCATCCTGTCCACATTGAAAATCTTCTGTTTGATGAAGCTACTTTCACTAATTTTTCTCAGCTAGATTTTCTGAGAAAAATCTACTGATTTTTCTATTTCTCAGAAAATCTATTTTCTGAGAAAAATCTACTTGTTGTAGCTTTGACATCAGCACATACTTCTTCACGTTGCACTTTTATGTAATGGAGATGGCTTCTTTCCTTAAACTTCATGAACTCTATCTTCTAGCTTCAAACTTTTCTTCTGCAGCTTCCTCAGAACTCTCAACCTTCATAAAGTTGAAGGGACTTGTCTTGGACTAGGCTTTGGCTGAAGGGAATGTTCTGGCTGGTTTGATCTGTCTAGACTGCTAAAACTTTCTCCATGTTAGCAATAAGACTTTCACTTCCTTATCATTCACTGGAGTAGCACTTTTCATTTCCTTTAAGAGCTTTTCCTTTCACAACTTGGCTGACCATTTGGTGCAAGAGACCTGGCTTTCAGCCTGTCTCAGCTTTCAACATGCCTTCCTCATTAAGCTTAATCATTTCCAGGTTTGGTTACAAGTGATTGTGTATGACTCTTCCTTTCATCTAAACACTTAGAGGTCCTTGTGGGGTTATTAGTTGACCTAATTTCAATACTGTTCTGTCTCAGGGAACAGGAAGGCCTGACGAGAGGGAAGGAGACAGAGGAAAAGCTGCCTGTTCAGTGGAGCAGTCAGAGCAATACAGCACTTATAAATTAAATTTTCCATCTTTCCAGCTCATGATGACCACAAACAATACAATTGTAATGTCAAAGATGTCCCCAAACAATACAATAGTAATATTAAAGATAATCATAAATAATGTAATAAGTAATTTTTAAAATGTAACATAGAAAGATGAAGTGGCCATATGCTTTTGGAAATATGACACTGATAGATTTACTGGGCCAGGGTTGTTACAAACCTTTTACATGCTAGGTGCTTTATTCCTAACTACCATAACAATTATTACTATTTCCACTTTACAGATAAGGAAGCTCAGGGTTAAAGACATTAAATATCTTGACTAGATATTGTTGTAAATAGTAAAGCCTAGTTTTAAATCTAAGTTCATCAATCTGATTTTCTTCATTAACCAACATTACACAGCAGCAGTTCTTGCACATTGCATGTTTCAGTGGTGGGATCACATGTCAAATGTAAAATGAGGGAAATTAATGATACTAGTTAAATATTACAAAAATTCAACCCCCATAATTTTTTAAATCCATGTAAATATGTTGAAATGTCTCTGAATATAATCTAAAATTGTAATCTTATTTTTTTACTGTATAATAGAAATAACTCCAGAAGGCATCAAGGTAAAAAATCTTGTCACCTTTTATGATCTTTTCTATATCTGAAATGTCGGAGATTTATTAGTCTTGAAGTTGCTACTCTCACAGAGCTGAAAGTCTATTAGGGGAAAAAAGCAGTAAAAACTCCCTACAACACTAAGTGAAGAGTCCTCTAAACCAACAGAAAGGGTCACATGTAACCAGTGCCCAAGGATAGAGTGAGAAGCAGAGATACTTCATCAGAGACTAGAACCCAGGTCTCCTCCACGACAATATCCAAAACATTGGTTTGTAGATTTATTCAGAAGAGACTTAAGCAGGATAAATTTACTGCATCATAGTATAAAGATGGGTCTAATTTTGGCCTAGCCAGCTATCTAGAAAGCAATCTTTATTTTTATTCAAAAAACTCATATCCATTTTAGAGCATAGGAAGCGAAGGCTCAGGCAATAAACTAATGCAAAAATAATTTTCTGAAACGTAGACTTCAGGGCCTTTGATCTTTGTAAGACTAATAGTTCACTTTCTACCTTAGGATATCTCAATAAATTAAATGAAGATTACTCTAGTGTTATGAATTAAAACTGTGGAGTAAAACCCAACTGGGTTGAATTCCTAGTTATACCTCAATTAAAGTTGTGTAGCTTTTGGTAAATTACTGAACATCTTTAAGCTTGTTTTTCATACACAAAGTCCCTATCATTTTGGGTGGTGTGAGATTGAAATGAGATAATGGGGGAAAAATAGCACTGTGACTTATGATAACACAACCATAGCAGGAGGTGAAACCAAAAAGTTAAGTGAGATTTAGATCACAAAGGGTCATGTGGACTGTAGTAAGAAGTTTTGAATTTGATTCTAGGTGTAATTGGGAGCCCTTAGTAAAATTTATCTCTAAGATACTTGAATATTCTAGTTTTTTGTAATGCTATAATTTCTGTGATACTTTTGAAGGAGTGCAGGTCCAAGGGAAGTCAAATTGTTTCAGACTTTCTAACCACTATTATAGTTATGTAGCAGTTTTAGATGGCTACAGCATTTTCAGTTAGACTAAAAACTCCACTGAAATTATCTGTCATTGGAATAAAACTCCGAGAAGAAATGTAACTGCTGAGTATATATCGGAAGCTATTTTTCAATTACTTCAGAACCTCCCTTAGCCAAAGTTATGAAACGCCATATCTTAGAAAGAGAAATCTATGCTGTAACTCAACAGTCTACCTCTTTCTTTTTCTGTTTTTTCTCTCTCTCTGTAAATATAATGATAATGAAATGGAAAATATTCTGAGTGCCGAAGAATTGATGCTTTTGAGCTCTGGTATTGGAGAACACTCTTGAGAATCCCTGGACTCCAGAGATCAAACCAGTCCATCCTAAAGGAAATTAGTCCTGAATATTCATTTGAAGGACTGATGCTGAAGCTGAAGCTCCAATACTTTGGCCACCTGATGCAAAGAACTGACTCGTTGGAAAAGACCCCAATGCTGAGAAAGATTGAAGGCGGGAGGAGAAGGAAATGACAGAGGATGAGATGATTGGATGGCATTACCAACTCGACAGACATGAGTTTAAGCAAGCTTCAAGAGTTAATGTTGGACAGGGAGGCCTGGCATGCTGCAGGCCATGGGATCACAAAGAGTGAGACATGACTGAGTGACTGAACTGAACTAAACTGAGAGGTCAGGATGAGGTTATGGCTAAAGAGATACAGTTGGGATTCATTATCATTTGTATGTGTGTATGTTCAGTTGCTAAAGTCATGCCCCAGTCTGCGACATGTAACCCACCAGGCTCCTCTATCCATGGGATTTCTCAGGTAAGAATGCTGTACTGAATAGCCATTTCCTTCTTCAGGAGATCTTCCAGACCCAGGGACTGAACTCACTTCTCCCGCATTCAGTTCAGTTCAGTTCAGTCGCTCAGTCGTGTCCGACTCTTTGCGACCCCATGAATCACAGCACACCAGGCCTCCCTGTCCATCCCCATCTCCCGGAGTTCACTCAGACACACGTCCATCGAGTCCGTGTTGCCATCCAGCCATCTCATGCTCAGTCATCCCCTTCTCCTCCTGCCCCTAATTCCTCCCAGCATCAGAGTCTTTTCCAATGAGTTAAGTCTTCGCATGAATTGGCCAAAGTACTGAAGCTTCAGTTTTAGCATCATTCCTTCCAAAGAAATCCCAGGCTGATCTCCTTCAGATGGACTGGTTGGATCTCCTTGCAGTCCAAGGGACCCTCAAGAGTCTTCTCCAACACCACAGTTCAAATGCATCAATTCTTTGGTGCTTGGCCTTCTTCACAGTCCAACTCTCACATCCATACATGACCACAGGAAAAACCATAGCCTTGTCTAGACGGACCTTAGTCGGCAAAGTAATGTCTCTGCTTTTGAATATACTATCTAGGTTGGACATAACTTTTCTTCCAAGGAGTAAGCGTCTTTTAATTTCTTGCCTGCAGTCACCATCTGCAGTGATTTTGGAACCCAAAAAAATAAAGTTTGACACTGTTTCCATTGTTTCTCCTCTATTTCCCATGAAGTGATGGGACCAGATGCCATGACCTTCGTTTTCTGAATGTTGAGCTTTAAGCCAACTTTTTCACTCTCCTCTTTCACTTTCCTCAAGAGGCTTTTTAGTTCCTCTTCACTTTCTGCCATAAGGGTGGTGTCATCTGGATATCTGAGGTTATTGATATTTCTCCTGGCAATTTTGATTCCAGCTTGTGTTTCTTCCAGCCCAGCGTTTCTCATGATGTACTCTGCATATAAGTTAAATAAGCAGGGTGACAATATACAGCCTTGACGTACTCCCTTTCCTATTTGGAACCAGTCTGTTGCTCCATGTCCAGTTCTAACTGTTGCTTCCTGGCCTACATACAGATTTCTCAACAGGCAGGTCAGGTGGTCTGGTATTCCCATCTCTTTCAGAATTTTCCACAGTTTATTGTGATCCACACAATCAAAGGCTTTGGCATAGTCAATAAAGCAGAAATAGATGTTTTTCTGGAACTGTTTTGCTTTTTCCATGATCCAGCCGATGTTGGCAATTTGATCTCTGGTTCCTCTGCCTTTTCTAAAACCAGCTTGAACATCAGGGAGTTCATGGTTCACATATTGCTGAAGCCTGTCTTGGAGAATTTTGAGCATTACTTTACTAGCATGTGAGATGAGTGCAACTGTGTGGTAGTTTGAGCATTCTTTTGCATTTCCTTTCTTTGGATTTGGAATGAATACTGACTTTTTCCAGTCCTGTGGCCACTGCTGAGTTTTCCAAATTTGCTTGCATATTGAGTGCAATGCTTTCACAGCATCACGTTTCAGGATTTGAAACAGCTCAACTGGAACTCCATCACCTCCACTAGCTTTGTTCATAGTGATGCTTTCTAACGCCCACTTGACTTCACATTCCAAGATGTCTGGCTCTAGATTAGTGATCACATCATCATGATTATCCAGGTTGTGAAGATCTTTTTTGTACAGTTCTTCCATGTATTCTTGCCACCTCTTCTTAATATCTTCTGCTTCTGTTAGGTCCATTCCATTTCTGTCCTTTATCAAGCCCATCTTTGCATGAAATGTTCCCTTGGTATCTCTAATTTTCTTGAAGAGATCTCTCATCTTTCCCATTCTATTGTTTTCCTCTATTTCTTTGCATTGATCTCTGAAGAAGGCTTTATCTCTTCTTGCTATTCTTTGAACTCTGCATTCAGATGCTTATATCTTTCCTTTTCTCCTTTGCTTTTTGGCTCTCTTCTTTTCACAGCTGTTTGTAAGGCCTCCCCAGACAGCCATTTTGTTTTTTTCCATTTCTTTTACATGGGGGTGGTCTTGATCCCTGTCTGCCGTACAATGTCACAAACCTCATTCCATAGTTCATCAGGCACTCTGTCTATCAGATCTAGGCCCTTAAATCTATTTCTCACTTCCACTGTATCATCATAAGGGATTTCATTTAGGTCATACCTGAATGGTCTAGTGGTTTTCCCTACTTTCTTCAATTTAAGTATGAATTTGGCAATAAGGAGTTCATGATGTGAGCCACAGTCAGATCCTGGTCTTGTTTTTGTTGACTGTATAGAGCTTCTCCATCTTTGGCTGCAAAGAATATAATCAATCTTATTTTCATGTTGACAATCTGGTGTTGTCCATGTGTAGTCTTCTCTTGTGTTGTTGGAAGAAGGTGTTTGCTATGACCATTTCATTTTCTTGGCAAAACTCTATTAGTCTTTGCCCTGCTTCATTCCGCATTCCAAGGCCAAATTTGCCTGTTACTCCAGGTGTTTCTTGACTTCCTACTTTTGCATTCCAGTCCCCTATAATGAAAAGGACATCTTTTTGGGTGTTAGTTCTAAAAGGTCTTGTAGGTCTTCACAGAACCGTTCAACTTCAGTTTGTTCAGCGTTACTGATTGGGGCATAAACTTGGATAACTATGATACTGAATGGTTTGCTTTGGAAATGAACAGAGATCATTCTGTCGTTTTTGAGATAGCATCCAAGTACTGCATTTCAGACTCTTTTGTTGACCATGATGGCTACTCCACTTCTTCTGAGGGATTCCTGCCCGCAGTAGTAGATGTAATGGTCATCTGAGTTAAATTCACCCATTCCATTCCATTTTAGTTCGCTGATTCCTAGAATGTTGACGTTCACCCTTGCCATCTCTTGTTTGACCACTTCCAATTTGCCTTGATTCATGGACCTGACATTCCAGGTTCCTATGCAATATTGCTCTTTACAGCATCAAATCTTGCTTCTATCACCAGTCATATCCACAACTGGGTATTGTTTTTGGTTTGGCTTCATCCCTTCATTCTTTCTGGAGTTATTTCTCCACTGATATCCAGTAGCATATTGGGCACCTAATGATCTGGGGAGTTCCTCTTTTGGTGTCCTATCGTTTTGCCTTTTCCTACTGTTCATGGGGTTCTCAAGGCAAGAATACTGAGTGGCTTGCATTCCCTTCTCCAGTGGACCACATTCTTTGTCCTCATTATCATTTGGACAGGATTAAATCTACAGTTTTGGATAGAATTGCCTGCAGAAAAAGTCAGATGAAGAATGAATGGAAGAGAGCAACAAATTCTGTGGTTCTCCCATATATAGACATAGGATAAAAGCAACAAACAACAACAAAAGTGAAGAAGTAGACAGTGAAAGAGGCAGAAAACCGACTGGAAACAATAATAGCACCCCACTTATGCTACAGCAAGCAATATTTACACAGACCTGATCATGTAAATCTTATTGTTGTCAACACTGAGAATCAGCTTCTAGAATATTTTGGCTATGGTTACAAAGCAGAAGGTATAGATTATTCTTCTTGAAATTTAAAATGTAGAATTATAGCAAGCAGAAAGTGGGAGATGATTAGGAAAAGAAGAGAGAGAGGAAAGTGTGAGAGGAAAGTGTGAGAGTATCCACTTTATTTACAAAGTGGAAATAAATTAAATAGTGCTGAAACAGAGTATGTAAGCTATTTTGAAATGTTGATGTAACTAGCAGAACTGTAACTTAAAAAAATTTAAAACCCTTCAAGTGGACAAAAAGGTAGCTATAAAAATAGGGGACTGTTCCTTTGCATTTTTAATCCTTCCACACTATGATTTTTTAAATCATATGCAGGTTTTATCTGAAGTAAGTAAAATTTTTAATTTAGATAGTGATTCCAAAGGCAGTGGCAGATGTGTGATGGGGGAGGAATAAAATTAAATTAAATTTATAAGGTTGATAGTCAGACCCAGAAATTCTACTTCTAGTAATATTCTCTAAAGGAAATTTCAGAAACAAGGACAAAGATTTATGTTCAAGAACATTTGCTGCAGTCTTAATTATTATAGTAAAAAGTTGGGAACTACCTACATAATAAATATTTGGAGATGATTTAAATAAATTATAGTTTGCCCATACAATAGAATATTAAACAGTCACTAAATCATATTTGAGATTGTTTTGAAACTTATGTAATATTCATATCACATTATTAATATAAGTAAAAATAAAGGATTAAAAAACTGTGTGTGCACATATGTATGCATGCACATGTGCCCAGAATCAGATGCCTAGCAAATATATATTTCAAGACAGGCACCAACATTTTTGTACAAAACTGAAACTTTATGACCAACAGACCCTCTCTAAGAGATTTTATAAATGTGTACTTCTAAATGAAAGATTATAATTCTAAGAATGTATAAGATAGAAATGAAGTGGGGAAGAAAAAAACCTTAAATATGTGAGTAACTCCAAATGAACATTGATAGTTTGCTTTAAAACAAAGGAACTAAAATTCTAATGATAAAAATGTACAATTTGGAAGAAAAAGATGAGTTACAATGTTTTAAGTCCTTTGGGAAGAAGGTTAAATTATTAGACATTTTAATATATTATACTAAAATGTTTAATCTAATTGATGAAACAATATACAGAATTTATTGCTTCCAAAATAGTTTAGGGGGGAAAATGGGATAAGGAAGAAACAACTACTTGGTCTTTTAAAAAATCAGGAAAAATAAGAATAATGTAGACAAGTAGAACAAAAATATCAGAACTAAAGTACAAAACAAAATGGTAAAATTTAATAGAAATGTCTTGAATCATAAAAATATATTTGTACTAGACTCAAGAATTAAAAGACAAAATTGTGAGACTGGATATATTTAAAATCCAGCTAAAACCCATCTGTGAGGAAAAAAACAAAACAAAACATGGTGCCTCTATTCTAGTAGGAAAGTCATGAAACTGAGTTGAATCCCCAGGTCTTAATATCAACTAAGACTATTTCCAACAACTCTCAAGACGATTTTCCTTTCCCCAGCCTGGCTACCTAAGGAGCTGACTAGATCCTATGAAAGGCTGGGAGAATCACAACTATATACACTTGCTTGATGTTGTACAATCTTTCTTCACAGAATGTGATCACTGGCATACATACTCTATGGTTCTGATTGCGAAAACTGGCTCAGGTGCGGAAAGTGTTCCAGAAGTCATGATTTACCACTAGGAAGGCTGACCTCAACAGTCTATTCATCCCTTCTTGATCTCTTTTTGATTACACACATTGAGCAGTACACATGTTGCTTCTGAGCCTGTCTTGTGTCTAGGGAAACCATATTCTCTGTGTTATATCCATATATCCCTCAAGTTCAGCTCAGTTCAATTCAATTGCTCAGTCATGTCTGACTCTGCAACCCCATGGACTGCAAAAGTCAAGTTTCCTTGTCCATCATCATCTTCCAGGGCTTGCTCAAACTCATGTCCATCGAGTCGGTGATGCCATTCAACCATCTTGTCCTCTGTCATCCCCTTCTCCTGCCTTCAATCTTTCCCAGCATTAGGGTCTTTTCCAGTGAGTCAGTTCTTGGCATGAGGTGCCCAAAATATCGGAGCTTCAACTTCAACATCAGTCCTTCCAGTGAATATTCAGGATTGATTTCCTTTAGGATTAACTGGTTGGATCTCCTTGCAGTCCAAAGGGTTCTCAAGAGTCTACTCCAACACCGCAGCTCAAAAGCATCAACTTTTCGGTACCCTGCTTTGTTTATGGTCCAACTCTCATATTCATACTTGACTACTGGAAAAACCATAGCTTTGACTAGATGGACATTTGTCAGCAAAGTAATGTCTCTGATTTTTAATATGCTGTCTAGGTTGGTCATAGCTTTTCTTCCAAGGAGTAAGCGTCTTTTAATTTCCTGCCTGCAGTCACCATCTGCAGTGAGTTTGGAGCCCCCCAAAATAAAGTCTGTCACTGTTTCCACTGTTTCCTCATCTATTTGCCATGAAGTGGTGGGACCAGACTCCATGATCTTAGTTTTTTGAATGTTGAGTTTTAAGCCAGCTTTTTCACTCTCCTCTTTCACTTTCATCACATGATAAATGCAAAGAAATAGAGGAAAACAATAGAATGGGGAAGACTAGACATCACTTGAAGAAAATTAGAGATTCCAAGGGCATATTTCGTGCAAAGATGGGCACAAAAAGAGACAGGAACAATATCCGTCAATTTAGGACCCCCTAATTCTCATTCTAACCTGCTGCCCATTACTGTAATTAGGCCCACCCTGATTATGAAAATGGAGTGTTACCACCCATCCTCTACTATTACAAAGTCCTATCACCCCCACATTGTTACTAAGGAACCCACTATTGTAATAGCATCTCTTATGACTTGATCTGTTTCGAAGCCTTTCAACATTGTGTTTTCCTTCTTGCTAGCACATTCCTTATCACCTTGGAAAATGAAACGACTTTGGATCCTCTTAAGGAATACTGTCAGCTAATGAGTTCAATTGAGCATACCTATTGTTCTGAGTGTTTTGATTACTTCCTCCTCAGTTATCTGTGGCAGTTCTGGCATCTCTATCTCATTTATGAGAATTACTACTTTATATAAGAATTCAAAAGCCATCTCAGCAACATTCTAAAGCAATCACTCAGGGTCAAAGGCATGATATTAAATCCTGTGCTAGAGCAGAGTGTTTATATATGGACATTCTCCCCTTAGCCAACTTTACATTCTGTCTCAGTGATCCACCACCCCCAGGGTTAACTCCTTATTCCTGCTAGTTTATATTAACCAGGTACTGTAATTATTTTGGTGTATAATCTCTCTCCCTTAGCAGTCCCAGCGTTTATCTGTTAGGTTGGCCAAAGGGTACATCTTTTTTTCTTTTCTGTAGGATGGCTGCAGTAGTATTTAGTTGTCTTAAACTTCATTTGAAACGATTTTATTGCATCACATTTTGACAGCTATCATATCAGCATACATTTAAAAAACTTACCAAAATTGGTGAATTTTTGTGCAGTCACTTCAGTATTGAAGATGAAAAGGAAAAAAGCAACATTTTCTGCATATTATGCTTTATTAGTCAATAAAGGTAAAAACACGAAAAGAGGTTTGTGCAGTGTGAAGAAGGTGCTGTGATGGAATGAACATGTCAAAAGTGGTTTATAAAGTTTTGTGTTTGAGATTTCTAGTTGGATGATGTTCCACAGCCCAGTAGACAAGTTCAAGTTAGCAGTGATTAAATCAAGACATTAATTGAGAACAATCAGTATACCGCATGGGAGATGGTCGCCATACTCAAAATATGCAAATCAAGTGTTGAAAATCATTTGCACCAGCTTGGTTATGTTAATCACTTTGACGTTTGTGTTCCATATAAGTTAAGCAAAAAACCTTTTTAAATGTATTTCTGTATGTGTTTCTTTACTTAAATGTTATGAAAATATTCAGTTTTTAAAACAAATTATGATGGGAAGTGAAAAATAGATATTGTGCAATAATGTGGAACATGAGAGATCACAGGCAAGCAAAATGAACCACGACTAACCACATCAAATAGGCCAGTCTTCATCCAAAGAAGACAATGTTGTGTATATGGTGGCATTGGAAGGGAGTCTTCTACTATGAGCTCCTTCCTCCAGAAATGTTGTTGTTGTTGTTTAGCGGCTAAGTCATGTTCAACTCTTTGGCAACACCATAGACTGTAGCCTGCCAGGCTCCTCTGCCCATGGGATTTCCCAGGCAGGAATATTGGGGTGGATTGTCATTTCCTTCTCCTTGGGATCTTCCAGACCAAATGAATAATTCTAACAAGTATTCCCCTCAATTAGGCCAAATAAAAGCATTATTCACTGAAAGGTATCTGGAATTAATCAATAGAAAATGCATAATCTGCATGTTTATTTGATGACCAGGCAAAAATTGTTACAGCTTGTCTGGGAAGTTCTGATTCATCCACTGTATTCACCAGATATTGCATCTTTGGAAGGCCATTTATTTTGTTTTTTATGAAATTCTCTTAATGGAAAAAAATTCAAATTCCCTGAAAGGTTGTAAAAGTCACCTGGAAAAGTTCTTTGCTCAAAAAGATAAAAAAGTTTTGGGAAGATGGAATTATAAAGTTGCCTGAAAAATGGCAGAATATATGGAACAAAATGGTGAATATGTTGTTCAATACAATTCTTCATAAAAATGAAAAATGTGTCTTTTATTTTCTTTAAAAACTGAATGAACTTGTTGGCCAACCAAATAATTAGTTTATGCTAAGATTTGGCATCACTTGTTGTCTAGTGGTCAGAAGTGATCAGTTTCTAAGGAGAAGTGAAATTGTCGTTCAAGGTATTGACCTCTTTTGAGACACTGTACGGTCTTCAAGCAGGGGAGAGGGCTGTTTATTCCACAGGGATGGGTGGACCACTTTTGTAGGTCAAAGGATTCAGGAGCATTTAGGGATTCAAGGTTTCCTAGTGCATTGATTCAGATATCCAAACTGTCAGGTCCCACTTTTTCCCTACCAGTTTTAACAAGTTTCTCTGATTTTGGCATAAGAGCCATCTCTGAAGTACTGACACTTTACATATCTACAACTTTTAGAAGAAAATATAGATTATCTCTGGGCTTCCCAGGTGGCTCAGTGGTAAAGTATCCACCTGCCAAGGCAGGAGACGTGGGTTGGATCCCTGGGTCAGGAAGATATCCTGGAGCTGTAAATGGCAATCCACTTCAGTATTCTTGCTTGAAAATCCCACGGACAGCAGAGCCTTGCAGGCTATAGTCCATTAAGTCACAAAGAGTTGGACGTGACTGAGTGACTGAGCATGCACGTGTAGATTATCTCTATAACTAGGTATAGATTTCTTAACACGACACAGAAAAACCAACCATAAAAGAACTAATCGAAAATTAAGATGTTTCATTCTTGAAAACACAACATGATAGCTTAAAACCATATTACTAACTGACTTAACATATTTGCCCTATATGTACCTCAAAATGATTAATATTTAAAACATATGTACAAATTAACGAGGCAAGAGAAGAATGAGTGAAACCATGAACAAATATTTAGCATAACGGGAAACATGAATGACCAGTAAACATTGAAAAAACACTCAATGTCAGTCATAATTAAGGAAACACAAAATAAAATCATAATGTAATAGCATTTTATGCTCACCAAATTAGCAAAGTTGCAATATCTGACAATATCAAGTATTGGAAAGGATATGGATCTATAAAAATGCCCATATTTTACTAAAGAGAGAGTATATTGGTACAACTACTTTGAAACTTTACTGTATCTTGTGTCAAGAAGTAGCTACAAGACGTACCTACACTAGTACAATATGACCTAGCAATTTCATTTTAAAAAATATACCCTTGAAGGTTACTTTAAAAATTGCAAATTAGTTAATTAATAAATTGCACATCAGGCTAATAGGTGGTTTCTTGTGTGTGATCAGCAGGAAGGCAGCATCAGGATCACCTAGAACCTGATCAAGGTTGTATTGTGAAAAATACAATTCCCTGAGCTTCTGGAATAGAAACTTTGGAGAAACTCCCAGAAATTTGTGTTTTAACAAGCCCTTAAAATAATTCTGATAAATGCTAAAGTATGAAAAAAATGTAGAAAGTAGGGAAAACCACCAAATCCCTTATGATTATATAGTGGAAGTGACAAAGAGATTCCAGAGATTAGATCTGGTAGACAGAATGCCTGAAGAACTATGGACAGAGGTTCATAACATTGTACAGGAGGTGGTTATCAAAACCATCCATCCCCAAGAAAAGAAATGCAAAAAGACAAAATGATTGTCTCAGGATGCCTTAAAAATAGCTGAGAAAAGAAGAGGGGTAAAAAAAAAAAGAAAAGAGAAATGAAAGGCAAAGGAGAAAAAAGAAAGATATACCCATCTGAATGCAAAGTTCCAAAGAATAGCAAGGAGATATAAGAAACATTTCTTCAGTGATCAATGCAAAGAAATAGAGGAAAACAGTAGAATGGGAAAGATGAGAGATCTCTTTAAGAAAATTAGAGATATCAAGGGAATGTTTCATTCAAAGGTGGGCACAATAATGGAGAGAAATGGTATGTACCTAATACAAGCAGAAGATATTAAGAGGTGGCAAGAATACACAGAAGAACTGTACAAAAAGATCTTAATAACCCATATAATCACAATAGTGTGATCACTCACCTAGAGCCAGATATCCCGGAATGCAAAGTCAAGTGGGCCTTAGGAAGCATCACTATGAACAAAGCTAGCGGAGGTGATGGACTCCCATCTTAGCTATTTCAATTCCTGAAAGACGATGCTGTGAAAGTGCTGAACTCAATATGTCAGCAAATTTGGGAAACTCAGCAGTGGCCACAGGACTGGAAAAGGTTAGTTTTCACTCCAATCCCAAAGAAAGGTAATCTCAAAGAGTGCTCAAACTACTGTGCAATTGCACTAATTTCACATGATAGCACAAATTAATGCTCAAAATTCTCCAAGCTAGGCTTCAACAGAATGGAATCAAGAACTTCCAGATGTTCAAGCTGGATTTAGAAAAGGCAGAGGTACCAGAGATCAAATTGCTAACATTCATTGGATCATTTAAAAAGACAAGAGAATTCCAGGAAAACATTTACTTCTGTTTTATTGACTATGACAAAGCCTTTGGCTGTGTGGATCACCGCAAACTTTGTGATGTTCTAAAAGAGATGGGAATAGCAGACCACCTTATCTGTCTCCTGAGAAACGTGTATGCAGTTCAAGAAGCTACAGTTAGAATTGGACATGGAACAACAGACTGGTTCCAAATTGGGAAAGGAGTATGTCAAGGTTGTATATTATCCCCCTGTGGAGTACATCATGTGGAGTACACCATGCGAAAACCAGGCTGGATGAAGCACAGGCTGGAATCAACATTTCTGGGAGAAGTATCAATAACCTCAGATACGCAGATGACACCACCCTTATGGCAGAACATGAAGAGGAACTGAAGTGCCTCTTGATGAAAGTGAAAGAGGATAGTGTAAAAACTGGCTTAAAACTCAGCACTCAAAAAATTTAAGATCATGGCATTTGGTCCCATCACTTCATGGCAAATAGATGAGGAAACAATGGAAACAGTGAGAGACTTCATTTTCTTGGGCTTCAAAATCACTGCACACAGTGACTGCAGCCACGAATTAAGAGACGCTTTCTCCTTGGAAGAAAACTATGAACAACATAGATAGCATGTTAAAAAGCAGAGACATTACTTTGCCAACAACGTCTTTCTAGTCAAAGCTATGATTTTCCCAGTAGTCTTGTATGGATATGAGACTTGGACCATAAAGGAGGCTGAGCAGCAAAGAATCGATGCTTTTAAACTGTGGTGGTAGAGAAGACTCTTGAGAGTCCCTTGGTCAGCAAAAAGATCAAACCAGTCAGTCTGAAAGGAAATCAACCCTGAATATTCATTGGAAGGACTGAAGCTGAAGTTCCAATACTTTGGTCACCTAATGTGAAGAGTTGACACTCATTTGAGAGGACTTTGATCCTGAGAAAGATTGAAGGCAGGAGCAGAAAGGGATGATATAGGATATGATGGTTGGATTGCATCACCGAATCAATGGACATGAGTTTGAGCAAGCTCCAGGAGATGGTGAAAGACAGGAAACCCTGGTGTGCTGCAGTCCATCAGGTTACAAACAGTCTGACACGACTAAGTGACTGAACAACAACAATGAAAAAAAACAAACAAACCACAGATCTAGTGTTAAACCCAGCTTTTTTAAAAAATAAAATATACTAGATTTCACTAGAACAGAGTAAATTAGAAAAGAAAATATCAGATTGTGTTGCAAGGGTAAACATAATAATTGTTTCATTAAAGTGTTGTTTTAGTTATCTATATGCACACATTTGAGGCATGTGTGTTTGTGTGTGTTTGTAATGAGTCAAATTGCAGCATGTATTTCTTAGTGTGGATAATAGCCAACAGTATTTGAGAAATACTGATAAACTTTTAGACATATGAAGCAGGAAACATTTTCCAAGATGTTTCTATCAGTATTGTTTATAGTAGCAAAACAATGATATAAAATTTAAGACAGGGCAAAATAAGTTTCCTGAGTAATCATACAAATTTTGTGAGATTATAAAGGAAAAAAGGGAATCCATATGTGTATGAAATGTGTGTATCAGATCATTACATTGTACACTTAAAATTGTGGTCTGGGAATACCAAACCATCTTATCATCCTCCTGCAAAACCTACTGACATGTTATATACCAATAATTCTTTATTAAGCTAAAAAAACTAGAGTCCTTGACATGAAATTCAAGATAATGATTATTTCTGAAGCATAGAGAAGGAGCACATTTGGGTAAAACTGAATAGGAAACTTTCAAGGATATTGCAAGCATTCTATTTTTTTACACAAATTAGCAGATACTCTTTATTATTCTTTTTCCTTTATTATTCTTTAATCATGCATATTTTATAAACTTTTCTATATGTAGTATTTTTCATGATAAAATATTTAAATATATATAGGTACGTACATATAGAGAAAAATGGAAAGTACATGATTAGTAGTATCAGCTATCACTAAAAGATGGAATTGTGGCATTTTTTTCCTTTGCATTTGTTACATTTTCTATGCTTTTTTTTTTTTTTTAACCCAAGCTTGATAACCTTTTTAAAGCAGAAATTAACTATATTGGGTACATCCTCTCTTTGGTCACTTTCTCAGGAAAGCTAAGCCTACCCAAATTCTCTGCTGTGTCCAACTGACTACATGACATATGATACTGCCCTCTCCCCAACCATTGTTTATGGTGCCATAATTAAACATCCAATCTGAAGGCTGGGCAACATTCTTAATTTGTACAATTTTGAAAAATGCATGTGGCAGTCATATTTCTCCTAAAGAACACTGAGACCCAGTAGAAACCATTTGACTAATGGAAGTAAGAAGAGCTAGAAAGTTCTGGACAGTTGTTAGGAGTTTTAAAATTACTGATTCAACTTCAATATTGGTAATTGACCTATTTTCTGTTTCTCCCTAGTTCAGCCTTGAAACATTTTACTGTTCTAGGAGTTTGTCCATCTCTTCTAGGTTGCCCATTTTATTGGCATGTAGTTGTTCATAGCAGTCTTTTATGATCCTGTGTATTCTGTGATGTCCATTGTAGTTTCTCCTTTTTAATTTCTGATTTTATTGATTTGGGCCCTCTCCTTTTCTTAATGCGTCTGAGTAAAGCTTTATCAGTTTTGTTTTTTTTAATCTTTTCAATATAATTTTAAAGGTTACACTCCATTTACAGTTATTACAAAATATTGGGCTATATTTCCTGTGTTATGCTATACATCTTTGTAGTCTATCTTATACCCAAAAGTTTGTACCTCCCATTTCCTGACTCTTATATTACTTTTCCCTCTCTCTCCCCAGTGGCAACCACTGGTTTGTTCTCTGTATCTGTAAGTCTGTTTCTTTTCTGTTATATTCACTAGTTTGATTTATTTTTTAGGTTGCACATATAAGTGATATCATACAGTATTTATCTTTCTCTGTCTAAATTATTTCACTTAGCTTATTGCTCTCCCTGTCCGCCCATGTTGCTTAAAAGAGCAATATTTCACCCTATTTTGTGGTTGAGTAAGTATTCCACTGTGTACATATACCACATCTTCCTTATCCATTCACGTGTTCATAGACACTTAGGTTGCTTCCACAACTTGGCAATTGAAAATAGTGTTGCTATGAACATTGGGTTGCATGTGTATTTTCTAATTAGTGTTTTTCTTTTCTTTGGATAAATACATGAGACTGGAATTGCTGGGTGACATGGTAGTTCTATTAGTTTTCAGAAAATTCCATACTGTTTTCCACAGTGGCTGTACCAGTTTACACTTACACAGTGTTCAAAGGTTCCCTTTTCTCCACAGCCTAACCAATGTTTGTTATTTGTGCTCCTTTTGATGATAGCCATCCTAACAGATGTAATGTGATAACTCATTGTAGGTTTGACCAAAGCATTTCCCTGACGATTAGCAATGCTGAGTAACTTTTCATGTACATGTTGAATATCTACATTTCTCCTTTGAAAAATTGTCTATTCAGATCTTTTGCACATTTTAAAATTTTTATTTTTTAATTCATTTATTTATTTTAATTGGAGGCTAATTACTTTAAAATATTGTGGTGGGTTTTGCCATACATCAACATGAATCAACCATGTGTGTACCTGTGTCCCCACACCTGAAGCCCCTCGCATTTCCCTCCCTATGACATCCCTCATTCTGGAGAAAGTCCTGCTTTATGGAATGCCTGCTTTCTGGAGAGTTTTGATCATAAATGGGTGTTGAGTTTTGTTAAAGGCTTTCTCTGCATCTGTTGAGATAATCGAATGATTTTTATCTTTCAATTTGTTAATATGGTGTTTCACATTGATTGATTTGTGAATAGTGAAGAATCCTGGCATCCCTGGGATAAAGCCAACTTGGTCATGATATATGATCTTTTTAATATGATGTTGGATTCTGTTTGTTAAAATTTTGCTGAGGATTTTTGCATCTATGTTCATCAGCAATATTGACCTGTAGTTTTCTTTTTTGTGTGGAATCGTCTGGTTTTGGTATTAGGGTGATGGTTCAATTCAATTCAGTCACTAACCCATGTCCGACTCTTTGAGACCCCATGAACTTCAGCACACCAGGCCTCCCTGTCCATCACCAACTGCTAGAGTCCACCCAACACCATGTCCATTGAGTCGGTGATGTCATCCAGCCATGTCATCCTCTGCCGTCCCCTTCTCGTCCTGTCCTCAATCTTTCCCAGCAACAGGGTCTTTCCAAATGAGACAGCTTTACACATCGAGTGGCCAAAGTATTGGGGTTTCAGCTTCAACATCAGTCCTTCCAGTGAACACCCAGGACTGATCTCCTTTAGGATAGACTGGTTGGATCTCCGTGCAGTCCACGGACTCTCAAGAATCTTCTCCAACATCACATTTCAAAAAAATCAATTCTTTGGCATTCAGCTTTCTTCACAGTCCAATTCTCACATCCATCCATGACCACTGGAAAAACCATAGCCTTGACTAGATGGACCTTTGTTGGCAAAGTAATGTCTCTGCTTTTCAATATGCTATCTAGGTTGATCATAACTTCTCTTCCAAGGTGTAAGCATCTTTTAATTTCATGGCTATAGTCACCATCTGCAGTGATTTTGGAGCCCAAAAAAATAAAGTCTGACACTGTTTCCATTGTTTCCCCATCTATTTCCCATGAAGTCATGGGACCAGAGGCCATGATCTTCGTTTTCTGAATGTTGAGCTTTAAGCCAACTTTTTCACTCTCCTCTTTCACTTTCATCAAGAGGCTTTTTAGTTCATCTTCACTTTCTGCCATAAGGGTGGTGTCATCTGCATATCTGAGGTTATTGATATTTCTCCCAGCAATCTTGATTCCAGTTTGTGCTTCTTCCAGCCCAGCGTTTCTCATGATGTACTCTGCATAGAAGTTAAATAAGTAGGGTGACAATATACAGCCTTGATGTACTCCTTTTCCTATTTGGAACCAGTCTGTTGTTCCATGTCCAGTTCTAACTGTTGCTTCCTCACCTGCATATAGGTTTCTCAAGAGGCAGGTCAGGTGGTCTGGTATTCCCATCTTTTTCAGAATCTTCCACAGTTTATTGTGATCCACACAGTTAAAGGCTTTGGCATAGTCAATAAAGCAGAAATAGATATTTTTTGGGAACTCTCTTGCTTTTTCGATGATCCAGCGGATGTTGGCACTTTGATCTTTGGTTCCTCTGCCTTTTCTAAAGCCAGCTTGAACATCTGGAAGTTCATGGTTCACATATTGCTGAAGCCTGGCTTGGAGAATTTTGAGCATTACTTTACTAGTGTGTGAGACGAGTGCAATTGTGCGGTAGTGTGAGCATTATTTGGCATTGTCTTTCTTTGGGATTGGAATGAACAGGATATTTTATTTATTTAGGTGTCAGCTCTTCTCTGAATTTTTGGTAGAATTCACCTGTGACGCCATCTGTTCCTGGGCTTTTGTTTGTTGGAAGATTTTTTTTTTTTTGACAGCTTTCATTTGCATGCTTATGATGGATCTGTTAAGATTTTCTATTTCTTCCTGGTTCAGTTTTGGAAGGTATACTTTTCTGAGAATTTGTCGATTTCTTCCAAGCTGTCCATTTTATTTGCATATAGGTGCTGATAGTAGTCTCTTATGATCCTTTGTGTTTCTGTGTTGTCTGTTGTGATTTCTCCATTTTCATTTCTAATTTTATTGATTTGATTCTTCTCTCTTTTTTACTTGATGAGTCTCGCTAACGATTTGTCTGTTTTATTAATCCTCTCAAAGAATCAGTCTTTAGTTTGCTGATGTTTGCTATAGTCTCCTTCATTTCCTTTTCACTTACTTCTGCTATGATTTTTATGATTTCTTTCTCTCTATTAACGTTGGGGTTCTTCTTTTCTTCTTTTTCTACTTGTTTTCAGTGTAAAGTTAGGTTGTTTCTTTAATGTTTCACTTGTTTCTTGAGGTAGGTTTATATTGCCATGAACCTCCCTCTTTGAAGGGTTAATAGGGTGGCAGAGAGGTGCCTGCAAAAGGGTCTCTCTGCTCGGGCTGAATGTGCTTGCAAACGAGGCGTTCTGCCAAAGAGTCTGGACACAGCCTTGAGTTTAATGGTCCCTTGCAAACGAGGGAGCATTCCCTTCTTGTGATAAGAGGGAAACGAGGGCTTTGGACAGACTCTGCAGTAGACAGGGATTTCACTCCCCTTGCTGTACGATAACATGTATGCACGTGCGCTGTACTGAAAAGGCTTATTCATGCAGTCTGGAATTCTGCCTAGGGGGCTTTATAATAATAAACCACAAATTGTTTGCACAGTTCTGTTCCTCCAGCCGGAGTGTGTATTGTCTGTCTCTTGTGTGTCTCGTGTGTTTTGTCTTTGTGTCATTTCACTCGCAACACCTCTTAGAACTGATTTTAGTGAATCCCATAGGTTTGGGCTGTCGTGTTTTCATTTTCATTTATTTCTATGCATATGTTTATTTCCTTTTTGATTTCTTCCATGATCTGTTGCTTATTCAGAAGCGTGTTGCTTAGACTCCTTGTGTTTGTATTTTCAGTAGGTTTTTTTTTTCCTGTCATTGTCATCTAATCTTATTACATTGTGATCAGAAAAGATGCTTGAAATGATTGCAATTTTTAAAAAATTTACCAATACCAGATTTATGACCCAGAATGTGACCTATACTGAGGAACGTTCCATATGCTCTTGAGAAAAAGGTGAATTCCATTTTTTGGCGGGGGGGGGGGCGGGGGGCGCTGAAATGCCCTATGAATACAGATATAGATATAGATCTAACTGGCCCATTGTATCATTTAAAGCTTGTGTTTCCTTGTTAATTTCCTGTTTGATTGGTCTATCCTTAGGTGTGAGTGGAGCATGAAGGTCCCCCACTAGTACTGTGTTACTGTTAATTTCCCCTTTCATACTCGTTAGCATTTGCCTTATGTGCTGAGGTGCTCCCATATTGAGTGCATTTATATTTATAATTGTTATATCTTCTTCTTGAATTGATCCTTAAATCATTATGTAGTGTCTTTTGTCTCTTTTCATAGTCTTTATTTCAAAGTCTGTTTTATCTGATAGGAGTATTGCTACTCCTGCTTTCTTTTGGTCCCCTTTTGCATGAAATATCTTTTTCCAGCCCTTCACTTTCAGTCTGTATGTGTCGCTAGGTTTGAGGTGGGTCTCTCATAGACAGCATATAGGGTCTTGTTTTTGTATCCATTCAGCCAGTTTTTGTATTTTTGTTACAGCATTTGACCAATTTGCATTTAAGGTAATTATTGATAAATATGATCCTGTTATCATTTACTTTGTTGTTTTGGGTGCTTTTTATAGACCTTTTCTGTGTTTCCTGTCTAGAGAAGATCTTTTAGCATTTGTTGAAGAGCTGGCTTGATGGTGCTGAATTATCTCAGCTTTTGCTTGTCTGTAAAGCTTTTGATTTCTCCTTCACACCTGAATGGAATCCTTGCTGGGTACAGTAATCTTGGTTGTAGGTTTTTCTCTTTCATCACTTAAGTACGCCCTGCCATTCCTTTCTGGTATTAAGAGTTTCTATTGAAAAATCAGCTGCTATCCTTATGGGAATTTCCTTGTGTGTTTTTGTTGCTTTTCCCTTGCTGCTTTTAATATTTGCTCCTTGTGTTTAATCTTTCTTAGTTTGATTAATATGTGTCTTGGGGTGTCTCACCTTGGATTTATCATGTTTGGGACTCTCTGGTTTTCTTGGACTTGGGTGGCTAATTCCTTCCCCATATTAGGGAAGTTTTCAACTATTATCTTGTCAGATATTTTCTCATGCCCTTCCTTTTTGTCTTCTTCTTCTGGGACTCCTATGATTCGAATGTAGGGGCGTTTAACGTTGTCCTAGAGGTTGCTGAAGTTGTCTTCATTTCTTTTAATTCTTTTTTCTTTTTTCCTTTCTGCCTTATTTATAACCACCATTCTATCTTCCACCTTACTTACTCTATCTTCTGCCTCAGTTATTCTATTGTTGGTTCCCTTCAGCGTGGTTTTGATATCAGTTATTACGTTATTGACCAATTCTTCTTTATTTCTTCTAGGTCCTCATTAACCATTTCTTGCACCTTCTCAATCTTTGTCTCTAGTCTATTTATCTGTAACTTCATTTTGTTTTCAAGATTTTTGATCATCTTTACTATCATTCTGAATTTTTTTATAAATAGACTTCCTATCTCCTCTTCTTTCATTTGGTTTGGTGGGATTTTATCATGTTCCTTCACCTGCTGAATATTTCTCTGTCTTTTCATTTTGTTTACGTTTCTCTATTTGGGGTGCCTTTTCTGCAAGCTGGAAGTTCATGGTTTCTCTTAATTTTAGTGTCTGCTCCCTATGGGTGGGCTTGGACTAAAGGCATCTCAAGGTTTCCTGGTTGGGTTGGGGGAGCTTGTGTCTGTGTTCTGGTGGGTGAAACTGGTCTCTTATCTCTGGAGTGCAATGAAGTGCCCAGCAGTGAGTTTTGGGTGACCATGGGTTTGGCATGGCTTTGGGAGGACCATCGTTTAATGCTCAGGGTTATGTTTGTGTTTTGCTTGAAAAGTAGCACGGTTTGTCTTGCACTGGATCTTGTTGGCTCTTGGGTGGTGCTTGGTTTCAGTGTAGGTGTGGAGACTTTTGGGTGACCTCTTATCTACTAGTGTTCCCTGGAGTCAGAAGTTTTCTGATGTCCTAAAGTTTTGGAGTTAAGACACCAGCCTCTGGCTTTCAGTCCTCTTACAGTAGCCTCAAGACTTCTCCATCCATACATCATAGAAAATAAAACCCCTAGATTATTGGTGAAACAGCTCTCCACAGCCAGGAATACCCAGAGAGATTCACAGAGTTTTATAGAGAAGAGAAGAGGGAGCAGCGAGATAGAGATTACCAGGAGGAGAAAAGGGGGAGTCAAAAGGGGAGAGAGCAGTCTAGCCAGTAACCAAATTCTTAAGTGCTCTCCACAGCCTAGAACACCCAGAAAGATTCAGAGTCATGTAGAGAAGATAAGAGGGAGGAAGGAGATAGAAGTGATCTGGAGGAGAAAAAGGAGAGTCAAAGGGGAGAGAGCAATCAAATCAGTAATCAAATCCCTAAATGAAAATAGATTAGAATCTTAGAGGCACAAAATTGATAACAAATATCAAAAAGCAAAGATTAAAAACCTAGAATAAAGGTTAGACTCTCAAAAATACAATACAAAAAATACAAAACACAATCAATCAAAAACTTTTTTAAAATATATGGAATTTGTTTTTTAAAATAGGGTTTTTTGAAGATAATAGTAAGCTATAAAATGATGAAGGAGTAATAAATAACTAAATTTCTTTTTAAAAATTAAAAAGTGATAATAGTAAAAATAGATCTAGGAATTTCTCTGGAGCTGTTGTGGGCAGTGTGGGGTCAGTTCAGTGTCAGATAGTCCCTTATTTTGGCTTGTACCTGTTCTAAAGATCTATAGTTGCCCCTCAAGTGCACAGTCTCCAGTATTAAATGAAGGTTTTTAATCTGTTGCACTTGTCACTTCCAGAGTGGTTTCCCCTTCTTTGTTTATTTTGGCTTCCTCTGTTTGCGTGTCTCTTCCATGTCTAATTTCCACCCTGACACAACGGGGTGAAGGTGGCCACTTATTTAGGCTCACTTATTCAGTTGTGTCATCTGCATATCTGAGGTTATTGATTTTTCTCCCAGAAATCTTGATTCCAGCTTGTGTTTCTTCCAGTCCAGCATTTCTCATATGCAGATGACACCACCCTTATGGCAGAAAGTGAAGAGGAACTAAAAAGCCTCTTGATGAAAATGAAAGAGGAGAGTGAAAAAGTTGGCTTAAAGCTCAACATTCAGAAAATGAAGATTATGGCATCTGGTCCCATCACTTCATGGGAAACAGTGGAAACCGTGTCAGACTTTATTTTGGGGGCCTCCAAAATCACTGCAGATGGTGATTGCAGCCATGAAATTAAAAGACGCTTACTCCTTGGAAGAAAAGTTATGACCAACCTAGATAGTATATTGAAAAGCAGAGACATTACTTTGCTGACTAAGGTCTGTCTAGTCAAGGCTATGGTTTTTCCAGTGATCATGTATGGATGTGACAATTGGACTGTGAAGAAAGCTGAGCACCAAAGAATTGATGCTTTTGAACTGTGGTGTTGGAGAAGACTCTTGAGAGTCCCTTGGACTGCAAGGAGATACAACTAGTCCATTCTGAAGGAGATCAGCCCTGGGATTACCTTGGAAGGAATGATGCTAAAGCTGAAACTCCAGTACTTTGGCCACCTCATGTGAAGAGTTGACTCATTGGAAAAGTCTTTGATGCTGGGAGGGCTTGGGGGCAGGAGGAAAAGGGGACAACCTAGGATGAGATGTCTGGATGGCATCACTGACTCGATGGATGTGAGTTTGAGTGAACTCTGGGAGTTGGTGATGGACAGGGAGGCCTGGTGTGCTGTGATTCACAGGGTCACAAAGAGTCGGACATGACTGAGTGACTGAACTGAACTGAACTGATTCAGTTGTGTTGTAGGGAGACAGGGATACCACAAACAAATACCCCTGCCATGTGTGAGGAGTGCTTACAGTAGATGGACCACACTGGGTTTGCCACAGCCCAAGGTGGCATGTGCTTCCTGGGTCTACACTGCTCATGCTCCAGGGTGCTTTGCAAGGGCACTGTCCCAAGTGGGCCCTGCATTTCATGCACTTCCCAAGTCTACTCAGGTTCTTGGGTGCTCCAGAAGTTCACATACCTGGATAGGCATTGCATTTTGTGCCCTTCCCAGGTCCAAGCAGCTCAGGTGACCAAGTGCTTGGTGAGTGCACTCTCCCAAGTGGACCATGCATCTTATTCATCTGCCTGGTCCCAGATGCTTGGTTTCCAAGGTGCACCATGAGAGTCCAGTCCCAGGTGTACTACGTGTCTCCTCTGGGGTGCTAATCTCAGGCTGTGACACTCCTGGTGGATGTCAACCATCCAGGATCCCAGGAAGATGTGGTTAGTAACTGGGAACCTGCTCACAGTTTGGTGGAGGATGCTGTCTCTGGGGCTGAGATTGCAGCAGCCCTTTGCCTTCCAGCTCTGGCTGTCACATGCCTGCCTCTCTGCCTCCAGGCAGGGAGGGCCCTATACAGCAGAAGACTTGCTCTCCTTTGATATTCACTCAATCCTTTATTCTGTGAGTGCACCAAGGGTTACCATGTGAGGTTAGAGCCTTCTGTAGGAAAGATCTTTTTTTTTTTTTTTTTTTTTTTTGTCTCTCTGGCAATCCCATGGTTTGGGTTGCTCTCACATTAGCTCCCTCAGGTTGTCCTCATGGTATTCAGGCCTAGTCCTTTCCCTAAGCACAATTATGCAGCCTGCACCTCCCTGCCAAGTCCCCACTCGCTGGTAGCAGATGTGAGCATCTGGGCCACTTCTCCGCTGGCAGTTGCAGTTAGGCACATATTTTGTGGGGTTTTTGTTCTTGTTTTTGTTTTTTTCCGGTTATAATGCCCTCTGAAATTCCAAAATTCCCCACAGACAAACTTGTGAGAAGGTTTTCTACTGTGTGGAAACTTCTCCTTCATGACTCCCTCCCAGGATGGGTCTCTGTCCCTCAATCTTGTTTCTGTTTTTGTATTTTATATTTTGTCCTAGCTCCTTTTAAAGAGATTGGGCTGCCCTTCTGGGTGCCTGGTGTCCTCTGCCAGTGTCCAGAAGTTGTTTTGTGGAAGTTGTTCATCATTCAAATGATCTTTTGCTGAATTGTGGGGGGAAAAAATGGTTTCCTCATCCTATTCTTCCCCCATCTTGAGACTACCCTCTTCTGCCCATTTTTAATTGGGTTTATTTTTCTGTTGAGTTGTATGAGCTGTTGGATATTATATGTTGGATATTAATCCCTTACTGGTCAAATCATTTGCAAATATTTTCTCCCATTTAATAGGTTGTCTTTTCATTTTGTCAGTGGTTTCCTCTGATCTGCAAAAGCTTTTATGTTTAATTAGATCCCATTGGTTTCTTTCTGCTTTTGTTTCCCATTGGTTTATTTCTACTTTTATTTTCTTTACTTTAGAAGAAGGATCCAGAAAAGATGGTACAACTTGTGTCAAAGAGTGCATCATCTCTGGTTTCCTCTGGCAGTTTTGTACTATCCAATCTTAGATGATGGAATTAGTTCTCTTTTAAGAAGGAAAGGAGAGAACAGAACTCTCCCTGTCTCCACTTGGGAGAATATAGCAACAAGATAGCCATCTGCAAACTGGAAACAAAGTCCTCTTCCTGAAGAACTGAATCTGCCATCTTGATCTTGGACTTTCTAACCTTCAGAACTGTGAGAAATAAATGTTTGCTGTTTAAGCCACCAAGTGTCTGGTATTTTGGTATAGCAGCTAAGATACACATAGAGAAAAGCAAATCAAAGCAGTATAAAAGTGACCATTCAGCCCCAGAGACAGAGAAGGCAATACTTGAGTTTCTTACTTTCTATTTCTTGTTCTAATACTTTTGAGGCTAGTGATTCTTTCCTGTCCTCAGTTGTCTATCAGGTAGCCTCTCATTTCACTAAAATAAATCTTTTTCATTTAAGCCAGCTTGCTTGGGTTTTACCTCCTTATAGTAAAAATCCTTGTCTAGATCAGTAACAAAAAATATTATTTGAGAGCATATCCTGTGCACCATTTATTCATTCTTGCTTAGCAACATCAGCAAAGGAAAAATGAAGAAAGTTATGACTGAGAGTTAGTGAGTTAAATACTGGCCTCCCAAAAGATACTAAATCCTGGAGCAAGTGAGGTGCTTTATTTTGTAAAAAGGTCTTTGCTGCAGTAATTAAGGATTCTGAGATGAAGTCATCCTGGATTTAGGATGGGCCCTAAACACAATGACTGTTGTTCGTTTTTGTTTGTTTGTTTTTTAAGGCATGTATATCTTTACATTTTATTATTTTTTTTCAGTTGGTTTATTTTTATTTTTACTTTACAACATTATCCTTTTAAGAGGGAGATTTGAGACACAAAGACACACATACAAGAAGGCCACCTGAAGACTGGGTAGGCTGGATTGTGCTGTACAATCAAGGAACATTGAATGTACCAGAAGAGAAGCATGGAATGGATTCTTTCCTAGAACTTCCAGGAGGTACCAACCTGGCTGCCACTTGATTTCCGAATTCTAGCCTTCTGAACTGAGACAATGAATAAAGCCATCCAGTTTGTGGTGATTTGTTACAGTAGCACTAGGAAATTAATGCAGTATTCTAAATAAGTCACTTGTGATTAGATGCCTGTCTTTTATTCATTTTTATAATGAGATCATTATTTATATCAGAATTAGTATAAATAACATTATATTATTAATATGAATTTGTAGACAAGTATAAAGACGCTTACTCCTTGGAAGAAAAGTTATGACCAACCTAGATAGCATATTCAAAAGCAGAGACATTACCTTGCCGACTAAGGTCTGTCTAGTCAAGGCTATGGTTTTTCCAGTAGTCATGTATGGATGTGAGAGTTGAACTGTGAAGAAAGCTGAGCGCTGAAGAATTGATGCTTTTGAACTGTGGTGTTGGAGAAGACTCTTGCGAGTCCCTTGGACTGCAAGGAGATCCAACTAGTCCATTCTAAAGGAGATCAGTCCTGGGTGTTGTTTGGAAGGAATGATGCTAAAGCTGAAACTTCAGTACTTTAGCTACCTCATGCGAAGAGTTGACTCATTGGAAAAGACTCTGATGTTGGGAGGGATTGGGGGCAGGAGGAGAAGGGGACGACAGAGGATGAGATGGTTGGATAGCATCACTGACTCAATGGACATGAGTCTGAGTGAACTCCGGGAGTTGGTGATGGACAGGGAGGCCTGGTGTACTGTGATTCACGGGGTCGCAAAGAGTCGGACACGACTGAGTGACTGAACTGAACTGATAAAGAGCATGATATTATTAGCATGAATTTATACAAGGAACCAGGTATACACCACTTTTTTAGACCACATCACAGAACTTTAGTTGCAAGGTACAGATAACAGTTTGGGCTTTGTTTAATTTCAATCCAGAACTTCTTAAGACTCAAGTAATTCAAAGAAAATTGGTTTTACAAAGAAAAAGGCTTTTGTGAAAGCAAAAAAATGACAAATCTGTGAAAGACACAGGAAGTCAGACTCAGATAGGTAAAAAGGAGTCCATTTGTTTTTTCTTTTATTTCGTTTCCCTTCCTGCTCCAACCACTAACTCACAATGTGGAAACACATCAGACTGAGAGTAAACACAGTGCCCAAGAAACAGTGGGATGGAATGCTTCCTTCTACAGCTCTAAAGCTGTGCTCTACCTTTGAGTATCCTTCTCTGAAGCCCAGAGAGCACTGCTGGAACATATACTCTGTTCTCTTATTCAACAGACAGTGTCACGTTTTAACACAGGCCTGAGGCTGAAATTGCAGCCCACAGGATATCATAGTTTCACTGCTGGCCAGGTGACAGAGAAGTTTGCACTTAGAGATCCTAAACTGACCCTGTTCACAGACATTTGAGTTCACGGAAAAAGAATCACTTCAAGTGAAGTAATCAGCAAATGAACATTTAGGTTTAGGACTTCATTAACATACTTAACGGAAAGTTGATATGTCCGGACTTAACAAGATGTGTAAGACGGAACAAATTGGAGTTGAGAGAAAGTGCAAGAAGGCTTGGGAAGGGATCACTAAAGCTGGCAAGAAAGCTGACAGCCTTTCCAGTCATGGGTCCATCCTTTCAGCCACCTTTGTGGCCATGTGTCCTTCTGCCATTATGAAAGCAAACCAAACAAAATGACAGTTGCAGGAAGCAAGAAGCAGTTGGATGGAAGATGATAAAAGATAAGGAGACACAATATTTTAAAAAATAAAGAGTAGATTTAAAAGTTAGAGAGCAGTAAAACTGAAATTGAGAGAGTAGGTTAGGAGAAAAATGGAAGGAAATTAAGAGTGAAAATATGAATGCAAATAAAGATGAGATTAAGAATACTTAAATAATAAAATAGGTAAAATTAAAAATAAAGGTCAACGGAACTAGTGGATCAAAAGCCATAAAAATAAAAACATAAAAAATTATTGTTAAAAGCGAAAATCCGTAAAACAAAAAATAAAGTGACAATATCCAATTTATTGTGTTGTAAGAATCACATGTAATTATATATATGGAACCCTGTAAACAGAGCATTAGAATACAACTATAAAGAATAATCATTTGAGTTAAATGGTCAGCAACCCAGTGTAATTCCTTAGTCATAGCTAACTATATCCATTGGCAAAATAAGATATAACTTCAGGGACCTCAAAAAAGTGCTTTTGCCACCAAAATATTATCAAAAAATTGTTGCTTACTAATATAGATATCTTTATTTAAAAAAAAAAAAAAAAAAAACAGGAATAGAAAGCTTTTGTTCCACCACTGGAGATGAGAATCAAAATGGATTTTTTTGCTAATAAGGTTGAATCCAGGACACTTTAAAAAGAAAAGGTTAGTATATTTAAATAAAAGAACAGAACTAAGGCAATAAAATATTAGCAACAGAAACTTCAGTTGGACAAAGGGAAGGACTTATTTATTGTAACCATAATAGCAATGATGGAGAGTCATCCCATGGTAAAAGGAAATGGTAGAAGGAAATTCAATGTAAGGAAAAATGTGACAAGTTTAGAAAGTAAAAGAAAGGAGATTCAGCATCACTTACATGTGCAAGGCAATGTTTCAAGTGCCCTACATATATTGTTTCATCTTTGCAACAACTTAAACAGCCTATAATTATTTGCACCATTGTATAGATGGGGAAACTGAGGTTCAGGAACTGAAATATCTTTCTAAAAACTTCTGTCATGATCCCTTAGAAGTAGGTATTAAGCTGATAATATTTATTTCCTATCAATGACTTTGAGTCACTAGAGACTTCCCAGATACTATTTCAGATACAATGTCTCAAGAGCTGAATGAATAGCTCACCTCCATAGTTAGCAGTGAGCAACATTTCTAATGCCTGGGACATAGGAATACATGAAAGCAAAGAATTTTTCTTGATCTCTAATGAATTAACTTTGAGGATGATCAACTAGGAAGCAGTATATTCCTGGAATTGAAAGAGAAGAAGTAAGAAGGAAGAGATGAAAAATAACAAAAACAGGCGGGAAAGACCCCAGGGATGCAGCACTATGCTAAAATGACAAACTTCGCTTCTGGTTCATGCCCTAAACTTAACCTCACTTCTCTCAGCTCCTCCTGATGTTAAGCACAGCTTCGGTTCAGAAGAAACCAATATCAACACCATATGTTCTAAACGTCCTATTATTATTATTATAAGCAATTCCACATTTAGAGGATAGGAGTGATAAATTGGAATTGGAGAGCAAGTAAGCATTTTCTATTCCTTAAAGTTTTGTCTTTCTATCTTCTTATGATTTTAGTTCTCAGTCCTGCATTTTAAGCAGAGAGATGATATGCTGAGGAAGCCAATAGAGGTCCACAATAGAGTGTCAAAAAACTTATGACTAGATATTTTTTCAGATTTTGCATATTTTCTCAGCTATTAGGAACATAATGTAATGCTTTTACTGTAATTATGTAAAATCCACAACAGGGTCTGGGGAGTTTCATAATCAAGCACATTAATGTTTTGGCAGTAAAGTGTATAAATATTCAAACAAAGTGGAATACTAAAGACTACAAATAGCTCTGTGTTATAATGGAACAGTTTTAACATAAAACAAATTTTCCACACACTTAAAACTTTTGATTTTGTATTTGAATTGTGAATTTTTTCCATTATTCCTTCAGCCTAAGCCAAAGCAAGTGATCTAATAGCAAGTTACAATGTGCAGACCAGTATTAAAATATAAGAGTTCCTAAATGGGGCTGGCTACCAGAAATAGTGGTCTATGGTGAGTTGGTTAGATGTAGTCATTTAGATGACTTATATCACCTAAAACTTCTAGCCAGATATCTCTCCACCTCTCTTTAGTCAGAGCTTTTGATTACTATCCCAGCACCTATAGCTCACTTGAACAATAATGTCAGGTTAAATGAAAATAACATGCTGGTAAACAGCGCAGAGAGCACAGTCACACTGATCTTTGTCCAGGATCAGTCACATAGTTACTGGCAGGTTTTGACCCCTCACTGCCTGGAGCTCCCATACAGTCACCTCACCACATGGCAGCTGGCTTCCCCTTGAGTCAGTGACTCAACAGAGTGAGAGAGAATACACCCAAGATGGAAGCCACAGATAGATGTGTTTCTACTGTCTTTCAAAACTTTATCGCTTCTTTCTAGCCAAATGTTATTCTTTATTCATCCATTCTGAAACCTATGGCTTCTATCATGAAATGCTCAGTGAAGTAATTCATGATCTCTCCTCTCACACTTCATCACCAAGATTTATTCTGGGCATTCCTTCATATAATTTGTATCTATGATGCATCTTTTTTCTTACATGAAGGCCTGGAGAATTTTATCAAGATATAAAAGATATGGCACCTGTTTTGGGAATGTTCATGATCCTTTTGGTTGACAGGGTCATAAACCAGAGTTAGAATTAAATGTGCTCAGTGTTTTATTTGATGTATACACAAAACAGGGGGCTTCCCAGGTGGCGTTAATGATAAAGAACCTGTCTGCCAATGCAGGAGACATAGGAGATGCGATTTTGATCCCTGGGTTGAGAAAATTGCCTGGAGGTGGACATGGCAACCCACTCCAGCATTCTTGCCTGGAGAATCCCATGGACAGAGGAGCCAGGTGCGCTGCAGTCCATCAGGTCACAAAGAGTCAGATATGACTGAAGTGACTTAAGATGTGCACTCATGCACACACACAGACACACACAGGCATACATATATACACAAAAGTGGTTTCTGAGCACAGAGAACTGAGGCGCTAAATCTCTTTGTAATACAGGAAGATTTCACAAAGGGTATAATACAGTCCTCTAATACTCTTCATACTTCAAGTATAAGTAAAGTTCCCTCTGCCTTGAATGCAGATATCAGAATAGCCTATGCAAAGGTATGGGAATATTAGTAAGAGAGAGCATGATATGCAGAGGAAGCAAAACAGTTTTTTTGTGATTTTCATAGGTGATGTGTATTGTGTGTTTGAAGGAATATGAAGGTTAAAATTCTAGGAAATTGGGATAAAATTTTTTGAAAAACACATATGTTTCAGTTAAAGAACTGGTACTTAAAATATACAAAGAATGCTTAAAATTCAACAGTAATAAAACAAGCAACTCAATTTTAAAATGGGCAATAGTGATGTTGTACATCTTTTCATGTGTTTGTTAGCCATCTGTGTGTCTTCTTTGGAGAAATGTCTATTTAGCTTTTTGGCTGATTTTTTGATTGGGTCATTTATTTTTCTGGAATTGAGCTGCAGGAGTTGTTTGTATATTTTTCAGATTAGTTGTTTGTCAGTTGCTTCATTTGCTATTATTTTCTTCCATTCTGAAGGTTGTCTTTTCACCTTGCTTATAGTTTCCTTTGTTGTGCAGAAGCTTTTCAGTTTAATTAGGTCCCATTTGTTTATTTCTGCTTTTATTTCCAATATTTTGGGAGGTGGGTCATAGAGGATCCTGCTGTGATGTATGTCGGAGAGTGTTTTGCCTATGTTCTCCTCTAGGAGTTTTACAGTTTCTGTTCTTACGTTTAGATCTTTAATCCATTTTGAGTTTATTTTTGTGTATGGTGTTAGAAAGTGTTCTAGTTTCATTCTTTTACAAGTGGTTGACCAGTTTTCCCAGCACCACTTGTTAAAGAGATTGTCTTTACTCCATTGTATATTCTTGCCTCCTTTGTCAAAGATAAGGTGTCCATATGTGTGTGGATTTATCTCTGGGCTTTCTATTTTGTTCCATTGATCTATATTTCTGTCTTATCAGAGAAATGCAAATCAAAACCACAATGAGATACCATTTCACGCCAGTCAGAATGGCTGAGATCCAAAAATCTACAAGCAATAAAGGCTGGAGAGAGTGTGGAGAAAAGGGAACCCTCTTACACTGTTGGTGGGAATGCAAACTAGTACAGCCGCTATGGAGAACAGTGTGGAGATTCCTTAAAACACTGAAAATAGAACTGCCTTATGACACAGCAATCCCACTGCTGGGCATATACACTGAGGAAACCGGAATTGAAAGACACATGTGTACCCCAATGTTCATTGCAGCACTGTTTAGAATAGCCAGGACATGGAATCAACCTAGATGTCCATCAGCAGATGAATGGATAAGAAAACTGTGGTACACGTACACAATGGAGTATTACTCAGCCATTAAAAAGAATACATTTGAATCAGTTCTAATGAGGTGGATGAAACTGGAGCCTATTATACAGAGTGAAGTAAGCCAGAAAGAAAAACACAAATACAGTATATTAATGCATACATACAGAATTTAGAAAGATGGTAATGATAACCCTGTATGCGAGACAGCAAAAGAGACACAGATGTATAGAACAGTCTTTTGTACTCTGTGGGAGAGGGAGAGGGTGGGATGATTTGGGAGAATGGCATTAAAACTTGTAAAATATCATATATGAAACGAATCACCAGTCCAGGTTTGATGCAGATTACAGGATGCTTGGGGCTGGTGCACTGAGATGACCCAGAGGGATGGTACAGGGACAGGAGGGAGGGGGGTTCAGGATGGGGAACAGATGTATACCTGTGACAGATTCATGTTGATGTATGGCAAAACCAATACAATATTGTAAAGTAATTAACCTCCAATTAAAATAATTAAATTTATATTTTAAAAAATAAAATAAAATCACTACTGGAAAAAAAAAGGCATACAGACAGCAAATAAGCATATGAAAAAGATTCTCAACATCATACAGCATTAGAGAATTCAAACAGAAACAGCAATGAGATACCACTACACACATTTGTTTGGATAGCCAAAATCCAGAACACTGGCAATACCAAATGCAGGTGAGAATGAACAGCAATGTGAACTCTCATTCATTGCCGGTGGGAAGGCAAAATGGTACATTCACTTTGGAAGATAGTATGGCAAATTCTTACAAAACTAAACATCATATTATCACATGATCCAGCAATCATGCTGCTTAATATTTGTCCAAATGGGTTGCACTCACACAAAAATCTCTACATGAATGGTCATAGCAGCTTTATTCATAATTGCCAAAGCTTAGAAGCAAGCAAGGCTGTGGTCCTAGTGTGATTACATAGACTAGTTTTCTGTGATTATGGTTTCAGTGTGTCTGCCCTCTTGCAGCACCTACCATCTTACTTGGGTTTCTCTTATCCTGGACATGGGGTAGCTCTTCTCGACTGCTATTGCGCTGTCACAGCCTGGTACTCTTAGCCACCACTCCTGACCTCGGATGCGGGGTAGCTCCTCTCGGCCGCCGCCCCAACCTTGGTCGTGGGATAATTCCTTTCCGCTGCCACCCCTGACCTCAGACGTGGGGTTGTTCCTCTCAGCCACCTCCCCTTGGATGTGGGGTCCGCCCCTGTCCTTGGACGTGGGGTAGCTCCTCTCGGCCACGCTCTGCTCTTAACTAGCATTGTCTAACTCAATTAAACTAATCCATGACCTGTGGGGCCACCCAAAACAGGTGGCATGGTGGAGAGGTCTGACAGAATGTGGTCCACTGGAGAAGAGAATGGCAAACCACTTCAATATTCTTGCCTTGAGAACCCCATGAACAGTATGAAAAGGCAAAATGATAGGATACCAAAAGAGGAACTCCCCAGGTCAGTAGGTGCCCAATATGCTACTGAAGATCAGTGGAGAAATAACTCCAGAAAGAATGAAGGGATGGAGCCAAAGCAAAAACAACAACCAGTTGTGGATGTGACTGGTGATAGAAGCTAGGTCGGATGCTGTAAAGAGCAATATTGCATAGGAACCTGGAATGTCAGATCCATGAATTAAGGCAAATTGGAAGTGGTCAAACAGGAGATGGCAAGGGTGAACCTTGACATTCTAGCAATCAGCAAACTAAAATGGACTGCAATGGGTAAATTTAACTCAGATGACCATTATATCTACTAGTGCGGGCAGGAATCCCTTAGAAGAAATGGAGTAGCCATCATGGTCAACAAAAGAGTCCAAAATGCAGTACTTGGATGCTATCTCAAAAACGACAGAATGATCTCTGTTCATTTCCAAGTCAAATCATTCAATATCAGAGTAGTCCAAGTCTATGCCACAACCAGTAATGCTGAAGAAGCTGAAGTTGAACAGTTCTATGAAGACCTACAAGACCTTTTAGAACTAACCCCCAAAAAGATGTCCTTTTCATTATAGGGGACTGGAATGCAAAAGTAGGAAGTCAAGAAACACCTGGAGTAACAGGCAAATTTGGCCTTGGAATGCGGAATGAAGCAGGGCAAAGACTAATAGAGTTTTGTAAGGAAAATACGCTGGTTATAGCAAACATCCTCTTCCAACAACACAAGAGAAAACTCTACACATGGACATCATCAGATGGTCAACACCAAAATCAGATTGATTATATTCTTTGCAGCCAAAGATGGAGAAGCTCTATACAGTCAACAAAAACAAGACCAGGAGCTGACTGTGGCTCAGATCATGAACTCCTTATTGCCAAATTCAGACTTAAATTGAAGAAAGTAGAGAAAACTGCTAGACCATTCAGGGATGACCTAAATCAAATGCCTTATGATTATACAGTGGAAGTGAGAAATAGATTTAAGGGCCTAGATCTGATAGATAGAGTGCCTGATGAACTATGGAATGAGGTTCGTGACATGTACAAGAGACAGGGGTCAAGATGATCCCCATGGAAAATAAATGCAAAAAAGCAAAATGGTTGTCTGAGGAGGCCTTACAAATAGCTGTGAAAAGAAGAGAAGTGAAAAGCAAAGGACAAAAGGAAAGATATAAGCATCTGAATGCAGAGTTCCAAAGAATAGCAAGAAGAGATAAGAAAGCCTTCCTCAGCGATCAATGCAAAGAAATAGAAGAAAACAACAGAATGGGAAAGGCTAGAGATCTCTTCAAGAAAAATAGAAACACCAAAGGAACATTTCCTGCAAAGATGGGCTCGATAAAGAACAGAAATGGTATGGACCTAACAGAAGAAAAATATATTAAGAAGCAGTGGCAAGAATACACAGAAGAACTATAAAAAGATCTTCATGACCAAGATAATCACGATGGTGTGATCACTCACCTAGGGCCAGACATCCTGGAATGTGAAGTCAAGTGGACCTTAGAAAGCATCACTATGAACAAAGCTAGTGGTGGTGATGGAATTCCAGTTGAGCTAGTTCAAATCCTGAAAGATGATGCTGTGAAAGTGCTGCACTCAATATGCCAGCAAATTTGGAAAACTCAGCAGTGGCCACAAGACTGAAAAAGGTAAGTTTTCATTCCAATCCCAAAGAAAGGCAATGCCAAAGAATTCTCAAACTACTGCACAATTGCACTCATCTCACACTCTAGTAAAGTAATGCTCAAAATTCTCCAAGCCAGGCTTCAGCAATAAGTGAACCATGAACTCCCATATGTTCAAGCTGGTTTTATAAAAGGCAGAGGAACCAGAGATCAAATTGCAACATCCGCTGGATCATCAAAAAAGCAAGAGAGTTCCCAAAAAATATCTCTTTCTGCTTTATTGACTATGCCAAAGCCTTTGACTATGTGGATCACAATAAACTGTGGAAAATTCTGAAAGAGATGAGAATACCAGACCACCTGACCTGCCTCTTGAGAAACCTATATGCAGGTCAGGTAGCAACAGTTAGAACTGGACATGGAACAACAGACTGATTCCAAATAGGAAAAAGAGTACATCAAGGCTGTATATTGTCACCCTGCTTATTCAACTTATATGCAGAGTACATCATGAGAAACGCTGGACTGGAAGAAGCACAAGCTGGAATTAAGATTGCTGGGAGAAATATCAGTAACTTCAGATATGCAGATGATACCACCCTTATGGCAGAAAGTGAAGAGGAACTAAAAAACCTCTTGATGAAAGTGAAAGAGGAGAGTGAGAAAGTTGGCTTAAACCTCAACAGTCAGAAAACAAAGATCATGGCACCCGGTCCCATCACTTCATGGGAAATAGATGGGAAAACAATGGAAACAGTGTCAGACTTTATTATTTTGGGCTCCAAAATCACTCCAGATGGTGACTGCAGCCATGAAATTAAAAGACACTTACTCCTTGGAAGGAAAGTTATGATCAACCTAGATAGCGTATTGATAATCAGAGACATTACTTTGCCAACAAAGGTCCATCTAGTCAAGGCTATGGTTTTTCCAGGGGTCATGTATGAATGTGAGAGTTGAACTGTGAAGAAGGCTGAGCACCGAAGAATTGATGCTTTTGAACTGCGGTGTTGGGGAAGACTCTTGAGAGTCCCCTGGACTGCAAGGAGATCCAACAAGTCCATTCTGAAGAAGATCAACCCTGGGATTTCTTTGGAAGGAATGATGCTAAAGCTGAAACTCCAGTACTTTGGCCACCTCATGCAAAGAGTTGACTCATTGGAAAAGACTTTGATGCTGGGAGGGATTGGGGGCAGGAGGAGAAAGGGATGACAGAGGATGAGATGGCTGGATGGCATCACTGACTCGATGGACGTGAGTCTGAGTGAACTCTGGGAGTTGGTGATGGACAGGGAGGCCTGGCGTGCTGAGATTCATGGGGTCGCAAAGAGTCGGACATGACTTAGCGACTGAACTTAACTGAACTGAGAAGCAAGCAAAAAGTCTTTCTACAAGGAAATGGATAAACAAATGGTGGTGCAATCATAGACTGAAGCATTATACGGATTATGAAAGAGACAAGGCCACCAAGCCACCAAAAATCATGGAAGAACTCCAAATACATTATTCTGAGTGAAAGAAGACAATCTAAAACAGTTTTATATTGTATTATTCCAAATATATGACCTTCTAGGAAAGGAAAATCTATGGGTATAATAAAAATATCACTGGTTTACAGGGATTCTCGGAAGAGATTTTTCAGGATAATAAAACCATTATTCAATATAATACTGTAATGTTGGATATATGTCATTATATGTTAGTCAAAAGCCATAGATTGTGTATTACAAAGAGTGAGCCCTAATGTAAGCTATAGAATTTTCTTAATAATAAAGCATTAATATTGGCCCACTGGTTGTAACAAATATAGCACATTTATGCAAGATATTAAAATAGGGGAAATTGGCATGAGTTAAGGGGCTTCCTTGGTGGCTCAGATGGTAAGGAATCTGCCTGCAATTCAGGATGCCAATATTCGATCCCTGATCCAGGAAGATCTCCTGGAGAAGGGACTAGCAAGCCACTCTTGCTATTCTTGCCTGGAGAATTCTATGGACAGAAGAGCCTGGCAGGCTATAGTCCTTGGGGTTGCTGTGTTGGGCTCAACTGAGTGATTAGTACTTTCACACTTTCAAGGGGTGTATGGGATCTCTATTTTTAGCTCAGTTTTTTCTGTTAAGGAAAATTGCTCAAAACTTAATAAAGCTTATTAACTTTCTTAAAAGTAGAGAAAATGTGATAATTTAGACATGTAAATTTATAGGAAACTTGATTGCTATTGTTATGACCATGTATCTCTGTGTAACCAACTACTGCAAATGTGATGGCTTGAAACAAGTCATTTCATGACGTTCACAAACTATAATACAAAATGGACCAGACTAGACTGCTTGATCCCCCTGCTCCATGTGGTGTTGAACAAGGTCACTTGGTTACATTCAGCATGTAGCTGGGCTGCAGTAGAGAATCCAAGGCAGCTTCTTTTATATATCTGGTGCCTCGGTGGGAAAGGATGGAGAGCAAGGCTCTATTAAGCTACTCTCCACTCGGTTTTTTCATAGTTTTTCCACATAATGTTTACAGCAGGAGAGTTTAAACTTCGGCAGTTGAGCTGCCTAGAGTGGGTGTTCCAAGAGGCAAGAAGCAAAAACTGTCAATCTCTTTGGGCCTTGACCTATAAACTGGTAAAGCTTCCCTTCTGCCATCTCTATGTGTTAAAACAGTTGTGAAACCTACCCGTATTCAAGGGCGAGAATACATAGATGCCCCCACCCCTCTATGAGAGAAATGACAACGATTTTGTCACCATCATTGATCTTTCACAGCCATTCTATGGAATTTTTTTTATCCTGTAGTGCATGGGAGCTACTGAAAGATTTTAATCTAGAGAAAGACATATTGGAATCAGTTGTGGCAGCATGATATAGGAAATAAAGAAGAAAAAAAACTTGGAGGAAGGAATCCCAGACACTCATTATCACAGAATTTTTACTTTGTATTTTTAAGTGGCTTTTTTTTGGCAGGGGGAGGGGGGGGGTGGGCAGGGTGGTTAAAGCCCATTTCATTGTTATGATTGTAAACATGATTATGTTTAGTTTCTAAGATACTGATGTAATTAGAAATGGTAAGCTTTCACATGTGTTGGGTTTTCATCCCTCCAATTAGACTATAAGCTCTTTGAAATAGAAATCTTATAAATCCATGACACCAAGTATTTTGTAAATGCTCAGAAAATATTTATTGATTGACCGATTAAAGAAAGCAAAACACATGAGACTCTTCTTCTGTAAACAAATATTTATTGTGCTTTTGAAATCTGCCAGGCATTGTTCTGTTATTATAATTGGAATATAATGAGATATAACATTATACATTTTCAAGGTATGTAATACACTGATTTAATATAGTTATATATTGCAAAATGATATGACCATTCTAATAGCTAACATCTCCATCACTTCACATAGTTATCCTCTCTTTGTTTAACATCATTAACAAACATTTCTTTGTTTAACTTGTTTGTTTCTTTGTTTAAACAAACATTAAACATTTCTTTTTTCAATATAATTTTTTTGGTTAATATCTAGTTTTTTAGCAACTTTCAAGTATGTAGTATAATATTGTCATCTATAATCACCTTGCTATACATGGAATTCCCAAAACTTACTAATATTATAATTGGAAGTTCTTACCTTTTGTGGATATAAAGTTTTCCCCAGGTGATTTATGGACAGAGGAGCCTGGTAGGCTGCAGTCTATGGGGTCGCTAGGAGTCGGACACAACTAAGTTGCTTCACTTTCACTTTTCACTTATGCACTGGAGAAGGAAATGGCAACCCACTCCAGTGTTCTTGCCTGGAGAATCCCAGGGACGGGGGAGCCTGGTGGGCTGCCATCTATGGGGTCGCACAGAGTCAGACACGACTACTGAAGTGATTTAGCAGCAGCAGCACCAGGTGATTTATTGATAATGCTATCCATTCCCCACTGAATATTATTGACCCTTTTCAAATATTAGCTGACCATGTATGCAGTTTCATTTCTGTGCTCTTGGCTTTGTTTCATTTGTCATGTGTCTATCTTCATGCCATTACCATACTGTTTTGAATACTACTGCCTTGTAATATACTTTGAAATCAGGAAGTGTGATGTATCTGGCTTTGTTTTTCTTTCTGAAAATTGCTTTGGCTCTTTGGGGATCTTCTGTGGTACCATGTAAATTTTAGGATTATTTTTTCTTTTTCTGTGAAACATGCCATTATAATTTTGATAGGAATTGCATTAATGTTATATATGGCTTTGAATATTATGGACTTTTTGACAATGTCCATTATTCCAATCTATGAACACATGTATCTTTCCACTTATGTGAATCCTGTTCCTTTTCTTTTAACAATGTCCTATAGTTGTCAGTGTATATTTCCTTCACTCTCTTGGTTAAATGTACTACCAAGTATTTTATTGGTTTTGATACTATTGGGATTGAGATTGTTTTCTTTATATCTTTTTCAGATATCTCATTGTTAGTATATAAAAATGTAACTGATTTCTATATGCTATTTTTTGACCCGGTAACTCTTACTGAATTTGTTGATTAGTTCTAACAGTTTTGGATGGAATCTTTAGGATTTTATATAGATAAAAGTATAGCATTTGCCAATACAGAAAATTTCACTGCTTCTTTTCCAATAATCATGTCCTTTTTTGCCAAATTGCTCTAGCTAGAACTTCCAGTACTATGTTGAATAAGAATGGTGAGAGTGGGCACCTTTGTCTTGTTTCTGATCTTAGAGAAAAGTTTCCAGCCTTTTACTGTAGAATGTAACATTAACTGTGGCCTTGTTTTATACAGCCTTTATTATGTTGAGGCAAATTCCTTCTATAGTCAATTTGTTGAGAATTTTTATTCTGAAAGAACGTTATATATTTGTCAAATGCTTTTCATGCATTATTGAGATGATAACATGATTTTTATCTTTCATTCTAGCATTAATATAATATATCACAAATCAATTTGCACACATTTAACCATTTTTGCATCCCAAGAACAGATTCTATCTGATCATGGTGTATGATCTTTTAAATGTGCTTTTGAATTCAAGTTGCTAGTATTTTGTTGAGAATTTTTGAATCTCAACATGCAAAGATGATGAGAAATATTCATCAGGAATATTGGCTTGCAATTTTCTTTTTTTATATTTCCTTAATTGGTTTTGGTATCAGGGCAATTCTGGCCTCATAAAATGAATTTCCAAGTGTTCCCTTCTCTTGAATTTTTGGCAAGAATTTGAGAAGAATCAACTTTACTTCTAAAATGTTAGATATAATTCACCAATGAAACCATCTGGTCCTGAACTTTTCTATGTTGAGTAGTAATTACTGTTCATTGGATATTTAGATTGTCCGTGTCTCCTTGATTCAATTTTAGTAGATTGGATGTTTCTAGGAATTTATCTGCTTCCTCTAAGTTAACTAATTTGTTGGCATATAAATGTTCATAGTAGTCTCATGATCCTTTGCATTTTTCTGGTATCAGCTCTAATGGATCCTCACTTATTTATAATTATATTTAGATTCTTCTCTCTCTTTTTTCTTAGTTTACCTAAATGTTTATCAATTTGGTTTATATATTTTTAAAAAGTGCTCTGAGTTTCATTAATTTTTGTGTTCTCTATTTCATTTATCTCAGCTATGCTCTTTGTTGTTCCTTTCCTTCTAATTTTGGGCTGGCTCATTTTTCTAGTTCCTTGAGGGGCAAAGTTAAGTTGTTTCAGATCTTTCTTTTTCATTAATGTAAGCTTTTATAGCTATAAACTTCCCGCTTAAAACTGCTTATACAACATACCATACGTTTGGTCTACTGTGTTTTCATTTTTGTTTGCTTCACGTTTTTTTTTTTTCTTTCTTTCTTTCTCTCTCTTTTGATTTCTTCTTTGACCCATTGGTTGTTCATGAGCATGTTGTTTAATTTCAACAGATTTGTGAATCTTTCAGCTTTTTAAAATTGCTTCTAATTTTATACCATTTTGACCAGCAGAGATGAGGTATTGTTCTTTTATGTTTGCAATACATCAGTGAATAACACAATAATGGCTTCTTTAGGCAAACATTTTAAATCTACAAAACCCATAATGGATATGGAGGACCACCTGAAAATATTCTGTAAAGAATCTATAATTCTTTCACACAGCTCTCATCTAAGTGCTGTCTCTGTAAAACTTCAAAAATGTTCTTGTAAACTGCAAGTGACCTTGGAGTCAGAAATTGCTTTGTCTGTGTAAATAGACAATTATTTTACTCAACACTACAGGGTCTATAAGTCAACTAAGACAATCTAGTAGCAGTAGGGTATCAATCTAAAGAGAGCATCTTGCCCTTGCAGGCATTTCTTCATTTGAATGCACAGCTGCAACTACTATTATGAAAGCAAAATCCTAATTGCACTCAATCAACAACAAGGATATTTCCATTTATTGCTTGTCCAAGGTCATTTATTTTTTCTGCTATCTAACCTGTGTAAGTATTCAAAAAATGAAAATGTTTTGAAGTCTTTGGATATACACACATTCCCAATAAAAAGCTCTATATATCTGATCCAATGGACTACATAATTGGATTTTAAATAGACAGAGACAAAGAGAAACAGAGGTTATCAGCAGTATAAAGATCATAGAAATGAAAGGTTTTCTCTAAATATAAAAAACAAAGATTCAAAACCATGTTATGCTACAATCATTTTGGTTATTATCTTACATTTTAAGCCATATTTAGAAAAAGAACACTAGCAAGCATAGAGCTGGAAAAGCAGATCTCATAAATGTAATCAGATCATATTTTGCAACAAATTAATCACTCTGAAAAATTGAGAAAATATGTAAAGTACATATCTAAGTATTGCAAATATTGTCTATTCTTTCTCTTTTCTTTTAGTTGAACCTGTATTTATTGAATACTATATGTCAGGAACTGTGCTATGAACTGAAAATAAACAATAAAGAAGACAGTGTTCCTGTCATATTAGTATTCACAATATTGAGAAAGATATATAAATACAAAGTTTTATTTAAACCATTTAGATTTCCCAAGAAATTAAAATTTAATGGCAAGTGTACAGAGAAATTGAAACTTGCATGTATTCCTGATAGGAATATAAATTGATTGAGATGATTTTTTTCTAGAGTATATTTTTGTGATACTAATCAAAAGCCTTCAATACATACGCTTACTCAAGCAATTCAATTCCTGGAAATTCATCCTAAAAAAAAAAAAAATGAAGCTACACAAAAATTTATCTGAAAGGAATTTCGTTACACAATTTTTATAATATTAAGATTGGCAACTATTTAAAAATCAACAGTAAAGAATTTGGTCAAATTATTTGCTACTTAAGATTATTCAGTGCATGGCCTTTTAAAATAATATTATTGATGATATGAGACTATATCAGCTATGCTGTCAATTTTTTTTTTCTTAGACTACAAACTAACATATACAAAATAAGGCTATTTTTGTTAAAAAAAAAAAAAATTTATGTGGTAAGATGAACTGGCAAAAACCACCCTCATTGTCCCCATCAGTCGTAGGGCAAGAATCAAAATAATTTAATCATAGTTGGCACCATTCTTCCTGGCACCAAAAAGAATAGTCATTGAAAACCAGAGTGGTTGTTCTTGTGATTCAGCCAAGATTCAGGTCTGGCAAGGAAGAGCAAAATGCTTCCCAGCATAATAATGGGGCAGTCTGTTGTTCACAAAGGACAAAACACAGAAACCCAAGCTGATAGGGAAAATGTCTTTCCTTCACTATCATACCAGCTTGCATTTTCTCAGAGGAAAATTAATGCCTCTCTTTATGAGAAGGATGTACCCTTCAGGTGACTTAATTAACAGAAGCTGCTGTCAAAGGTGAAGAGGCTGAACTGGTATTAAGAGGCTACTGTAAAGCACACAAAGCTAAGCTTGGTGGTCTGTGATGTCCTAGAGGAGTGGGATGGGGATGGGCACTGGGCAGAAGGGAGGTCCAAAAGGGAGTGGATGTAGTTATGCATATGCCTGGTTCACTTCATCATACAGCAGAGGCTAACACAACATTGCAAAGCAGTTATATTCCAACTTAAAAAAAAAGAAGAAAGAGAATGGCACTCACCTTTGTTCACAGGAGAGAGGCCAGTGCTTTCTGTTACCTGCTAAATCTATGCAGGAGTGAGCAAACTATGGTCTTCAGGCCAAAGGTAGCCCACCACCTATTTTTTAGTGGCTAACAAGTTAAAAATAATTTTTAAATAGTTGGAGAAAATTAAGGAAAATGTCACGTGACATGAAAATTGCATGAAATTCAGCTGTCAGCATCCATAAATAAAGTTCTGGAACATAGCCATAATGTTAGGGGAAACACTGAAACCACCCACCATGGTCAGGCACCATAGTAACCATTTGCATGAGTTATTTTATAATAGAAGATTCTGGTAAAGAATATGTAACTAACAAGTCACCACCTGCAGGAAGAATTTGGGAAAGGTCAAAAGGAGACACCACATGTCCTACCAACTTCTCAGAATCCTCCTTGTTAATCCATCATGGCTGAGCAAGGCAGGTACCACCAAGAAAGACCCTGAGTCAGAATGAATGGTCTTTTAGAATGATTAGATGGAAACTAATTCCATCACGTGAAACCCAAGACTGAGTCATCCGGCAGACTACTCCTGGGTGCCCTTCCCCTCCTGCTCTCTGCCTAGGTGCCCCTTCCCAATAAAATCTCTTGCTTTATCAGTACACAACAAATGTCTCCTCAGACAATTCATTTTGGAGTTTTAGATAAGATCGTACTCTTAGGCCTCATAAGGGATCCCCCTTCCAGCAACAACAGTCTTTGACTTAAGTATTACTATTATCTAGTATTCTTGCCTGGAAAATCCCATAGACAGAGGAGCCTAGCAGTCTATGATCCATGGGGTCACAAAAAGTCGGACACAACTGAAGTGACTTAGTATGGCTAATTCCTACTATCTTGGCAGAGTTGAATGGAGTTGCAGGAAAGATCATATAGCTTAAAATGCCTAAATATTTGCTGTTTGGCTCTTTAAAAAAAAAAATTGCAAGCTCTGATCTAGTGGAGAGATCCTCAGTGTGCTTCTCAGCATGGCCCAAGTGACACTTGAGTATGAACTATCTCCTGTGAAGACATGCAGTTTTCCAAGGAAAGGACTTGTATTACAAGTTGAAATGACTTGAAGTACCCTCTCCCCTCTCCTTTCTTTTAAGAGTACAAAAAAGACTCTGAGTGTTTATCCCAATAAAAATCACCTTATGTGTGGTAGCAAAGACTCTTTCCCTCAGGAATAAAAATTCAAGGGAATCCTGTTCACATCCAGTTTATATATAAATATAACCCAAGCATTGATATCCATTTCCACACCCACTTCCCACTTCAAGGAAATATTTTGCACTCACTTTTCTGAAATATTCTGCAAAGTGAGGCTTCCCTTAAGTTCTCCCAAAAGGTCTACTCAGAAGCTCCTCTGAGGTAGAATTTCTCCCAAGTTGGCTACAGACCACTGCTCATCTACTGCTGCTCATCATCTGGAACTCTTGGACCCTGACTCTTATTTGGACTCTACTCTCTCTCTCTCTGCAAGTGCTGGATAGAGGTCAGTGTGTAGCACTCTGCCCTTTTATTCTCTACAAAACCACTAGGCAAGCTTATAAATATCTAAAATATTTTCTCCTCCTAACTTTTTGCTTTTCTTCCAAGTATTTCCTTCATTTAACATCCCCTTACCACCATGCAGAGCTCCTTCCACCATCTAGGAAACTTCATTCTTTGCAAAGGACTGATCCTGCTCCAATTTGCATTCCCTGTCCCCTTCCTTTGTATTCATACGGAACACTTCCCTAAGCCTTTTTAATGCAATTAATACTAATGTGGTGGTGTGGAGGGGCTTCCATTTGTATCCCTGATGATGGCCATGACATGTCAAGTTGTGGCAAAAGACGGGTGGCTTTGGAACTCCAAATCTCAAAGCCAAGCATAAGCCCTTTGTTATGGATTGAATGTTTATGTGCCCCCTGCAAATTTATATGTTAAAGCCTTAATCTCCAAGGCCATGGTATTTGGAGTTTAGGCCTTTGGAAGGTGATTGGCTTTAGATGAGGTCATGTGGGTGGAGCCATCAGATTGGGAATAGTATCCTTGTCAGAAGAGAGAGAGTAGAGTTCTCTCTGTCCACCATGTGAAGACAGAGTGAGAGGGTGACTGTCTGAAAGGTAGGGAAAAAGATCTTGCCAGCAAATGAAGCAGCATCAACCTTGATCTTGGACTTCCTAGCCTTCAGAACTGTAAGAAATAATGTCTGTTGTCTAAGCCATCCAGGTTGTGATATTTTGTTTTGGCATTCCAAGCTTTGACACCCTCCAAATCAGGTCACGTACTCAAGCTCTCTACTAGTGACCTGCATATGAGCCTGTTTAATCTGCCCAATTTTTTTCTAATAGGTAACTATTGGACCAAGCATGTATACTCACACACACAGACCCACATACACACTCACACAGGCACATGTACTCAAACCATACACCTGCACTTATTTATCATACATCTCTCAAAAGCAAATACTACTTGTCAAAAAATAAAAATATGTAATAAACTGGTTTGCATTGTTGTAATGTAACCTCCTTATCCTTCCCTGCTATTAAAGCTTTACTAAAATCTATATTGTTCATGAATACTTGGAATAAATGAATTCTTTTGTGGGAAGTCCAAAGAGGCATGACTTTCCACATGTGTATCAATATGATGTGATAAACCTTGTGCATTTACTTAACCAGAGATCTTTTTAGCCAAAAAGCAAGGATATTAGGCCTCTCAATATTTGCAGAAATCTAGAGCAAAGGTTTTGAGCTACCATAAACTGCAGGATAAGAATCCAAATCAACTATATATGTATCTCTTTTGGCCTGGGAAATATTAATTACAGCTTTCAGAAATAAGTTTTACTATGTAACAGGATGTTTTAACTGTGTTATGGACTGAACATTTGTGTCCTCCCAAAGTTCATATGTTTGAAGCCCTAACCCACAATATGATGCTATTAGGAGATGGGGCCTTTGGGAGGTAATTAGGTTTAGATGAGGTCATGAGGATGGAGCTTCCCTGATGAGATTAGTACCTTTATAAAAGTCTCTCAGCCCCGCAACCTCCTTCTCTCTCTCACTTCTCCCCACATGAACACACAGGAAAGGCCATGTGAGCACACAGTGGGAAAGTGACATCTGAAGGCTAAAAGGAAGGCCCTAACAGAACCCAACCTTGCTGGCACCCTGATCTCAGGCTTCCAGTTTCCAGAATTATGAGAAAAGAAATGCCTATTGATTTAAGCCACTCAGTCTATAGTATTTCATTCTTTCAGCCAAACCAGACTAAGATAGAAACTGAGGCTAAGAAGTGGGGTGGTGCTGACACAAATATCTATAAATGTAGAGGAACTTCAGAACTGGTGGTGGGTAGGGGCTTGGAGAGATTTGAGAGACATACTAGATAAAGCAGAGATTGCTGCGAAAGGGCTGCTAAAGGTGGTTCTGGTGAGAGCTCAGAAAGAAAAAAAGCACAGCTGCTGTGAAAGCTCCCATCTTCTTAGAAATACAGAAATAATCATGAATAAAATGTTGGGAGAAATATGGTGAAAAGTCATTCTGGTGAAGTCTCACATGGAAATGAGGTACATGCTATTTGACAATGAAGGAAAGGCAGTCCTTATTATGAAGGGGCAAGTGACATGGCTGAATTGTGCTCATGTTCCAGTGTTTTGTTGAAGGTAGAATTTTTTTCAATTAATTTTTATTGGCGTATAGTTGATTTACAATGTTGTGTTAGATTCTGCTATAGGCAAAGTGAATCAGTCATACATTTTCATAGATCCATTCTTATTTAGATTCTTTTCCCATATAAGTCATTACAGAATATTGAGTAGAGCCCCTGTGCTATACAGTAGGTTCTTTTTAGCTATCTATTTTATACAGAGTAGTGTGTATATGTCGATCCCAATCTCCCAGCTTATCTCCCTCCCCCTGCTTCTCCCCCTGGTAACCATAAGTTTGTTTTCTACATGTGTGACTCTGTTTTGGTTTTATGAACAAGTTTCACTTGTACCATTTTTTATATTCCATGTATAAGTGAAATGAAGATGTGGTACATATATACAATGGCATATCACTTAGCCATTAAAAAGAACAAAATAATGCATCTGCAACAATGTGGATGAAGCTAGAGATTGTCATAGTGAGTGAAGTTAAGTCAGACAGAGAAGGCAGGACTTTTGAGTGATGGAAAATACAGATTATCTGAGGAGACTTCAGGCAAAGTCTTGAAAGAGTAGTTTATTTCCTCCTGACTGCTCACAGTAAAGTGTGAGAATGGAGAAAGAATTTAATAAGGAATTGTTAAGAACAAAGGAATCAGTACAAAAAGGCTTGAAAAGTTCTCATACTATCCATATTGCATAGAATACCAAGGATGTGGCAGAATAACGATTTGATATAAAGTTTAGTTATGGGTATGAACCACAGACTTAATCAGCCACTCCAACGGAAACACTGCCAATATGAACTGAGGGGCATACAAATAGGACAAAAAGTGTCCCAGTCAGTTTGGGCTGCTAAAGCAGAATACCATAGACTGGGTGTGTTATAAACAACACAGATTTATTTCTCATAGCTCTAGAGGCCATGAAGTCTAAGATCAAGTCCCTGCCAGATTCAGTGTCTGGTGAAGGCCCACTTCCTCATTCATAGACAGAAACCTCATATGGCAGAAGGGGTGAGGGAGAGCTCTGAGGGCTCTATAAGGACACTAATCTCATCATGAGGGTTCCACTATCATGACCTAATTACCTCCCAAAGCCTCTGCCTCCAAATACCATCACATTGGGAGTTATTAGGTCTCATATGTGAATTTTGGGGAGACACAAATATTCTATGTATAGCACCAGGAAAACTGTCAGACTTCTTAAATGCTACAGGACCGGATCAGAGAGCAGTTCAACCACAAACAAGGAATATTCTTCAAAACACAGGAAGAGATCCCAAAAGCAATCATCAGGACTCTCTCCTGGGTTTCTAAGGATAGAAACATCATCTCAGTTTCAACACATGAAAGGGCAGTCACCCTGGAGCTGTGGAGGCTGGGCTTCCTGAAGCTCTGTAGGCTTGACCCCAGCCTGGCAGAATCCTGGAGGCATGACCCCCATCAAGCAGAGACGCAGGGGCAGGACTGCCCCTCCACATGTCCCTAAGGCAGAGCATTAATCCCAAGAGAACTACACCCCACCCTTAAGATCTAATGGCATTTTCATTGCTAGGTTTTTTACTCACTTCAGACCTGTTATCTCTTTCCTCCCTTCTGAAATAATGATACCTATTCTATTCCTGTAGGATTTCCCTGGTGGCTCAGATGGTAAAGCATCTGTCTACAATGCAGGAGACCTGGGTTTGAGCCCTGGGTTGGGAAGATCCCCTGGAGAATGAAATGGCAATCCACTCCAGCACTATTGCCTGGAAAATCCCATGGACAGAGGAGCCTGGTAGGCTACAGTCTATGGGGTCGCAAAGAGTCCGACATGACTGAGCAACTTCATTCATTCTATTCCTGTCCCATCATTGTGTTTTGGATGCACTGTATTTTGGAAGTGCATCACTTATCTGGTTTCATAGACTGGAGAGGAAATTTCCCTCAGGATGAATCATCCCTGGAGTCTCAGTCATATCTGATTTAGATATACAGTCAGCCATTGGCATTCATGGGTTGTGCCCACATATTTAACCAACTAAAGAACAATCAGAAAATTTTTTCAGAAAGCTTAAAAACCTAAAAATTGAATTTTCTGTGTGGCAGCAATTATTTACATATCATTTATACTATATTTGCAAGTTACTGCATAGCCTTCACATTGTGTTAGGTATTACAAGTAATCTAGAGATTATTTAAAGTATATAAGTGTAAGTTATATGCAAACCCTACATCACTTTATGTAAGGAAGTTAGATTTTGGTATTTGAGGGGGTCCTGGAAGCAATACCTTCTTGGTTATCAAGGAATGGCTGTATTTGGATCACACCTGTGACTTTGGACTTCACAGTTGATACTGGAACCAACTGAGACTTTTAAAGCTGTTGAGATGAAATGAGTAGTATCATGTGTGTGGGAAGGATATAAATTTTGAAGGGCCAGGACAGAATGTGAGAGACTGAATGTTCTCCAAAATTCATATGCTAAAACTTTAACCTTCAATATGATGCTGTTAGTAGGTAAGGCCTCTGGGAGGTCATTAGCTGAATAATAAAGACTGGATCCCCTATGATGAGATTAGTGTCTTTGTAAGATGAGAAAGAGACACCAGAGCTTCCTCTTCCACCATGGAAGGATACGGAAAGAAAGCAGCCTTCCATAAGCCTGAAAGAGGGCCCTATTTTTAAAGAACCAAATCTGCCAGCATCTTGATCTTGGAATTCCCAGACTCCAGAACTCTGAGAAATAAATATCTGTTCTTTGAGCCACCTGGTTTATAATGCTTTTTTATAGAAGTCCAAGCGAAGGCAAGCTGCATATAGCATGAAATATAACTTCAAACTGGTTGAAACACTTAGGATATTGATTATCTAACATCAATGGAAATCCAGAAGTATGGGTGCTTTTGTCCAGTTTAATCAAATCAATTTTGTTATCAAGGATCCAGGTTCTTTCTGTCCCTCTACTCAACTACCCACAATGTCAGCTTCATCTTAAAAATTATCTCTCAAGATTTCAGGTTGGCCCTCTTTGGCCATTAGAACTTCATGCTTTCTTGTTGTAATTGAACAAGAAAGAGAAAGGCCTCTCCTACACTTATGGAATAAATGGCCTTTTTCTACAACTTGATTGGTCAAAATAAATCATGTATTAACCTCGCATCACTGCAAGTCTTCAAAGGAAGTCAATATGTTAAATAACTTGGAGTAACAAGACTGCACCTCCTCTAGAATGGAGTGAGCTTTCCCTAAAATAGAAGAGGTAGAAACCCAAAGATTATATTAGAAGGGAGAAAAAGGTGAATAAATGTCTGGTGGACAATAATATTCTCTACTGCACAGTATAGGCAACTCTTATTAGGGCCCAGTTTTATCTATGAATTCATGTTCTGAGATTTACTAAGGTTCTATTTTGCAGACAATACTGAATTATTTGCTGAAAAAAAAATAAATAACTGCTTAAAAAGTTTACAGATCAGATCACACCAAGAGTATAATTACATGCTCACATAAGTGACTTCAAGTTCCAAAATAATTTCAAAAACTAAAGCATTGTCACACAAATAAGGGTTAAGTTGAATATCAGAATAAGTGTATGGTGTTTGCAGTAAAGTATTTGTTATTTTCAGTGCCTCTTATCCAGTTTTCCAGTTAACTTCCTCCAGGTTACCCCAAAGTCAGTACATACACTTTTTTTCTGTCTTCCTCAAGACAGTCTAACCTTGCTTCTATCCACTATATTTTATAGTGAATATAAAATATAACCATTATTAATGGACTCTCAAAATCCTAATCTTAACCCAGAATATAGGGAATATTATTTATGAGTGCTCCTGTAATCACTGATGACCTCAATCAGAATTTGAACTCAGTAAAAGATTTGGTCTTGAATAGATAACACAGCTCCACAGTATAAGTCAAAAGATTAAAAATAACTCGAGGAAACTAGGTTAAGACATAATGGTCATCATTTACACTGACCCTTTACATTGAGCTCTTGAGGCTCCTTATAAGTACCTTGATATCCTTCATGTTTTTTCTCTCATCTTTCTGTTTTTACAAGTTCCTATAATCATGAACTGGTGCACCTTTCTCTTCATTCGTTATCATATTTAAATTTAATTAAAAATTAATATCCTCACAATTTATAAATGGTCTTTTGACAGTACTTCACTACAGTAAAGCAATTTCCTAGCTTTCATAACCAGACTGAAATCTTCTAAAAATTGAACAATGGATCTATTAAAACAATGGATACTATTCACCATCTGGGTCTCCTTGAAAGCTTGTTTGAGGCCAAGCTCTTATTTCTATAGAAGAAAAGAAAATGGACTAAACTGGAAAGACCCAATGGGCCTATTATACATACTTATAAAATTTTTACTCAGATAAGGCATGCACTTGATTAGCTTCTATCAGTCAAAAGTGTAGAGAATAGAGATAAATACTTAGCAATTCAAGAGATAAATCTTAGGAACAGAAGAAAAAGAAGGGGTGGTAAGAATTATCTGAAAAGTGAGTCAAGGACTGACTGTATCTGACACACATCTGTTTAAAAGTAATTTCAAGTCATCAAGCAGCCAATATTTTGAACACAGCAATTCACTGGGCTGGTGCATGGGGATAATCCAAAGAGATGATATGGGGTGGGAGGTGGGAGGGGGGTTCATGTATGGGAACTCATGTACACCTGTGGTGGATTCATGTCAATGTATGGCAAAACCAATACAGTATTGTAAAGTAAAATAAAGTAAAAATAAAAATTAAAAAAAAAATTGTGTAACTTCAAGTGGTTATTTATCCAGGGCATTGTCAAAGCAGAGGCTGGAGAAGACTCCCTGCTCTTGATTCCCAGAACCAAAACCTAATAGCTGTGTGACCTTGAACAAGTCACTTGACCTCTGTATTCATCATTTCTCACCAGCAAAATAATTATAACAATTTTTTTGTGATAATTTATAAGTACTAAACAAGGTAGTATATGTAAAGCACATTTAGCACTTTGTAAGCCTTTTATGCATATCATGTATTATGATCAATTTGAAGAAAGTGTCTTGATCATATATCAAATGAAATTATTTTCAAATTGTTTTTGTTTTACAAAGACTATCTCGACTTTTAAAATCAACCATAATAGAAATAATAAGTAAAGTTTATAGTATAGGAAGTGATGCATGCTATATGTAAAAATAAAGCGGGAAAGGAGACAGGGTAAGTCAGGGAGAAGGTGCTTATAGTGGTAAATAGGGTGGTTTGGGGAGGTTTCACTTTTGAACAAATAAGTGGAGAAGGTTATGGAAAAAGCCATAGAAATACATGGAGAGAGAGTTTTCTGGGTAGATGGAATAGTCAGTTCAGTCATATTAGTTCCAGGAACAGTAATGAGGCCAGTTTGGATGGAGGGAAGTAGAGATGAGGAGATTAAGTGAGAGGGAAAACAGGGACCATGTCATACCACCTGGCAGATAATGGTGAGAACTGAGCTTTTTCTCTAAATGAGACGGGAAGCCACTGAATGGTTTCAAGCAGAGGAATAAGATGATCAGACTGACATTTCAAAAATATTATGATTGCCTTGTAAAGAATAGACTATAGGGAGGCAAAGATGAAAGCAGGTAAATTAGGTAGGCTCAGGGAATCTGCCTGCAATGAGGGAGACCCAGGTTCGATTCCTGGGTAGAGAAGATCCTCTGGAGAAGGAAATGGCTATCCAGTCCAGCACTCTTGCCTGGAGAATTCTATGGTAGTTACAGTCCATGGGGTCACAGAGAGTCGGACATGACTGAGCAACTAATACTTTGCAGTATTTCAGGCAAAGGATCATCTTCTGGAATACAACTCAAATACTTCTTGAATCTGTGTGTCCCGAGCTATCATCCTCAGTTTGGAGCAAAAAAAAAAAAAAAAAAAAAAAAACCACCACACATACACACAAATCTCTCTTCTATTCTTATTATAGATTGGGTATTTATTATTTTCATTGACAAAGATCCTATATTTGTACAGTTATCTAAACATTGTTTCTTATGAGTCCTAGGACAACCTGCATCAGAATTATCCAGCAGGCCTCTTAAAATTTTAGATTCCTGAACTTTATATGTTAGACTCATTGAGTCAGATTCTCTGGGGGCTTTGGCACTCCAAGGGATCCTTATGCTGGCCAAAGTCTGAGTTGCTCATCTAGTGAAAAACAGTTTTTCCTCCTAAGAATGCAATTGAAACACAGATAATTGTTAAAATCTCTCTACCTGTTGTCCTTCATATATCTCATTGCAATGGATGGAAGTCCATTTGACAACTCATTCCAACAGATTTTTAATATTCTCTTTTGTAACACTTTTCATTACCAAATAAATTTCACTTAAATAATAAACCCAACTTTTTATATCTAAACCACTTGACATAAGTTTAGAGAATTTGGATGATCTCACATGTTGTATTTTTCCCTGTTGAGGTGGGATTTTATTTCATGATCAGTTAATTAGGAAAGAACCCATTCTTTGTACCGATTTGAGATGTTTAACAAAGGACATGAACTTGAGTTTTGAACTTCAGTATTTTTCTGTGAAGGGAAAATGCACCTGTGTAGTGTATGTTTCAGATCATTCACCACTTATGCTCTTGATTGAAAGAGTAGTTGCACTGGAGCTTCTGAAAAATCATCCCATTGTAGGCACTTGATCTCCCTTTTCTGATAATTCAGGGACATTGCTTTGCTGCACCTACTCAGATAAGGCTTTATTTTTGTACCAGTTCTTTGCTTTCTATCCAGAAACAGCTGCTCTATCTCCTGTGACACAGGATGTAATAAAATGAAGTAAATGGAGTAGAGTATTTTGATAGATTAATCACTGCAGGGTGTGCAGTGTTCACAGCACTCATGGTGAAAGGGAAGAGGTTATACCAGAATGACATCTGTTTTCTTCCATGTAAATTGCTAGACTTTGAATCTGCTGTTATGTAGCAGATGTGTAGATTTAATTATTAGGATTGCATAACCACTGGGGAAAGCGCAGGATTTTATTGATAAGTTTCTACCTAAAGTAACTGCAGAAGTAAACTGCCGTTTCTCCTTGGTGAAATAAAACTAAAAAAGTTAAATCCGTAAGTTGTGTCATTTCTGTCTTCTTTCTTTTTTCCTCTTTGGCTGTACCATGCAGCATAGAATCTTTGTTCCCTGACCAGGGATTGAACCTGTGCCCCTGCTTTGGGAGCACAGATTCTTAACCATTTGACTGCCAGGGAAATCCCAGATATGTCATCATTTATTCTTTAAGTGCATATGAACTGGTTGTTTTGATATCTATGTATTAATAAAACTTCAACAAATGTTTATATGAGTTTGACAATTATTTTCTTCACAGGCTGCAACTAAAGACCTATTTTCAATGAAACATTTCAGAAATGTCTATTGGTCCATCAACAGTAAAACTGAAGATCTTTTTTGGACTCCTCTAAGATTTTTACAGGTTTATCTACTGTTTGGGCTAACAGAAGCCTTGGAGATTATCTGCACCTATCCATTCATTTGACATTTGAGAAAACTAAAGAAAACAAATATAATCACTACTAAGCAAATGCCAACCTACTCCTCAATTTGCTAACTCTCATTCCAGTGCTCAGAGCACAGTCTGGTTAGGAGGAGAGGAACTCAAATCTCTTTACAGGTTCTTCATAAACTGCCTGAGACTTGTCTTTCTCAATTCTTGTGGTTGCACCCTTGTATAGGAATAGAAACAGCTTGAAGACAATGCCCTTGGAGGTCAATGAGAGCACATGACCACAGGTTTATCACTGAGCTGGACCCAGACAGTCAGAGGCTCCTCACTCCCTCCCCTGTCCTTGGCATATATGTTCCCCTCTCTGTCCCCACAGTGGGAGCCTTTTTCAAAACTGAAGCCCTGAGAGACTAATGTGTGGTTGAGACTATCTGGACTGAATATGTGACTAAACCCGGTCAAGTCTATATAGTCTTTTAAGATTCTAGTAGGTGGGTTCAGAGATCTACTCATCTTGCGACTGCCTAAGACAACTCTTACTGAGCATAGTCCTGCCCATCAGAACAAGACCCAGTTTCCCCCTCAGTCAGTCTCTCCCATCAGGAAGCTTCCATAAGCCTCTTATCCTTCTCCATCAAAAGGTGAACAGACTGAAAAACACAACCACAGAAAACTAACCAAAATGATCACATGGACCACAGCCTTGTCTAACTCAATGAAACTATGAGCCATGCTATGTAGGGCCATCCAAGACTGATGGGTCATGGTGGAGAGTGCTGACAAAATAAGGTCCCTGGAGAAGGAAATGGTAAAAGGTAAATGGGTTCTTGCCTTGGGAACTCCATGAACAGTATTAAAAGGCAAAAAGATAGGACACTGAAAGATGAACTCCTCAGTTTGGTAGGTGCCCAATATGCTACTGGAGATCAATGCAGAAATAACTCTAAAAGAATGAAGAGACAGAGCCAAAGCAAAAACAACACCCAGTTCTGGGTGTGACTGGTGATGGAAGCAGGTCTGATGCTGTAAAGACCAATATGGCTTAGCAACCTGGAATGTTAGGTCCATGAATCAAGGCAAATTGGAAGTGGTCAAACAGGAGATGGCAAGAGTGAATGTTGACATTTTAGGAAGCAGCAAACCTAAATGGACTGGAATGGGTGAATTTAACTCAAATGACCTATATATGTACTACTGTGAGCAAGAATCCCTTAGAAGAAATGGAGTAGCCATTGTTGTCAACAAAAGAGTGCAAAATGCAGTACTTCGATGCAACCTCAAAAACAACAGAAAGATCTCTGTTCATTTCCAAGGCAAACCATTCAATATCATGGTGATCCAAGCCTATGCCCCGACCAGAAATGCTGAAGAAGCTGAAGTTGAATGGTTCTATGAAGACCTACAAGACCTTCTAGAACTAACACCCAAAAAAGATGTGAAAATCTTTTTCCTTCATTATAAGGGACTGGAGTGCAAAAGTAGGAAGTCAATAAACACCTGGAGTAACAGGCAAATTTGGCCTTGGAGTACAGAATGAAGAAGTGAAAGTGAAATTGCCCAGTTGTGTCCAACTCTTTGCGACCCATGGACTGTAGCCCACCAAGCTCCTCCGTCCATGGTATTCTCCAGGCAAGATTACTGGAGTGGGCTGCCATTTCCTTCTCCAGAATGAAGAATGGCAAAGATAGAGTTTCACCAAGAGAATGCACTGGTCATAGCAAACACCCTCTTCTAACAATACAGAAGGCTACACATTGACATTACCAGATGGTCAATACCAAAATCTGATTGATTATATATGTTGCAGTCAAAAAAGGAGAAGCTCTATACAGTCAGTAAAAACAAGACCAGGAGCTGACTGTGGCCCAGATCATGAATTCCTTATTGCCAAATTCAGACTTAAATTGAAGAAAGTAGGGAAAACCACTAGACCATTCAGCTACAACCTAAATCAAATCCCTTATAATTATACAGTGGAAGTGAGAAATAGATTTAAGGGGACTAGATCTGATAGACAGAGTGCCTGATAAACTATGGACAGAAGTTGGTGACATTGTACAGGAGACAGGGATCAAGACCATCACCATGGAAAAGAAATACAAAAAAGCAAAATGGCTGTCTGAGGAGGGCTTACAAATAGCTGAGAAAAGAAGAGAAGTGGAAAGGAAAGGAGAAAAGGAAAGATATAAGCAGAGTTCCAAAGATATAAGCAGAGTTCCAAAGAATAGCAAGGAGAGATAAGAAAGCCTTCTTCAGTAATCAATGCAAAGAAATAGTGGGAAAAAATAGAAGGGGAAAGACCAGAGATCTCTTCAAGAAAATTAGACATACAAAGGGAAACTTTTATGCAAAGACGGGCACAATAAAGAACAGAAATGATATGGACCTAACAGAAGAAGAAGATATTAAGAAGAGGTGGCAAGAATACACAGAAGAACTGTACAAAAAAAGATCTTCATAACCCAGATAAACACGATGGCGTGGTCACTCACCTAGAGCCTGACATCTGGGAATGTGAAGTTGAGTGGGCCTTAGAACGTATCACTATGAAAAAAGCTAGTGGAGGTGATGGAATTCCAGTTGAACTATTTAAAATCCTAAAAGATGGTGCTGTGAAAGTGCTGCACTCAAAATGTCAGTGCATTTGGAAAACTCAGCAGTGGCCACAGGACTGGAAAAGGTCAGTTTTCATTCTAGTCCCAAAGAAAAGCAATGCCAAAGAATGCTCAACTACTGCACAATTGCACTCATCTCACACACTAGTAAAGTAATGCTCAAAATTCTCCAAGCCAGGCTTCAACAATACATGTACTGTGAACTTCCAGATGTTCAAGCTGGTTTTAGAAAAGGCAGAGGAACCAGAGATCAAATTGCCAACATCTGCTGAATCATCAAAAAAGCAAGAGAGTTCCAGAAAAACATCTATTTCTGCTTTATTGACCATGGCAAAGCCTTTGACTGTGTGGATCACAATAAACTGTGGAAAATTCTGGAAGTGATGGGAGTATCAGAGCACCTGACCTGCCTCTTGAGAAATCTGTATGCAGGTCAGGAAGCAACAGTTAGAACTCGACATGGAACAACAGACTGATTCCAAAAAGAAAAGGAGTACATCAGGGCTGTATATTGTCACCCTGCTTATTTAACTTATGTGCAGAGTACATTATGAGAAACGCTGGGCTGGATGAAGCACGAGCTGGAATCAAGATTGCCGGGAGAAATATCAATAACCTCAGATATGCAGATGACACCACCCTTATGGCAGAAAGTGAAGAAGAACTAAAGAGTCTCTTGACGAAAGTGAAAGAGGAGAGTGAAAAAGTTGGTTTAAGGTGCAACATTCAGAAAACTAAGATCATGGCATCTGGTCCAATCATTTCATAACAAAAAGATGGGGAAACAGTGAAAACAGTGACAGACTTTATTTTCGGGCTCCAAAATCACTGCAGATGCTGACTGCAACCATGAAATTAAAAGACACTTGCTCCTTGGAAGAAAAGTATGGCCAAACTAGACAGTATATTAAAAAGCAGAGACATTCTTTGCTGACAAAAGTCCATCTAGTCAAAGCTTAGTTTTTCCAGGGGTCATGTATGGATGTGAGAGTTGGACTATAAAGAGAGCTGAGCACTGAAGAATTGCTGTTTTTGAACTGTGGTGTTGGAGAAGATTCTTGAGATTCCCTTGGACTGCAAGGATATCCAACCAGTCCATCCAAAAGGAGATCCATCCTGAATATTCATTGGAAAGACTCATGCTGAAGCTGAAACTCCAATATTTTGACCACCTGATGTGAAGAGCTGACTCATTTGAAAAGACCCTGATGCTGGAAAGATTGAAGGTGGGAGGAGAAGGGGACAACGGAGGATGAGATGGTTGGATGGCATCACTATTGCAATGGACATGAGTTTGAGTATGCTCCAGGAGTTGGTGATGGACAGGGAGGCCTGACGTGCTGCTGTCCGTGGGGTCACAAAGCATTGGACATGAGTGAGAGACTGAACTAAACTGAATTGAACTAAAGACAAGTCTCAAATGTAAGTCTGCTTGCTTATTAAACCTGCTACTAGCCAATCTGGACTGATCTCTCTCTGTTTTCAGTCTCTCCTTACCTTCTGGGTAGGGGGGCAGTTTCAGATTTCACACAGCAAATTCTTGAAGTGTTGAACTAACAGACAAATGGAAGATATTTGACTGGGTTCTGAAGAGATTACTGCTCCAAATGTCAGGGAAACACAAAATCCAGTCATCCACGATTCCAGGATCTGGACCCACATGTACCATTAGTATGACTTGCGGGCTTAGCCATGTGTTTCCTCATCTGTGCAATGATTGGTTAGCCTGAGAAGCCATCATCCTGCACCACTCGGGTAAATATCTAATCCAGTAATTTTTCACTATTTGGTACTCTTTCTTCTTTTGTCCAAATGCTCTTGAACCTGATGTATAAAGTAAAGGTGCTAAATGATCAACTTCACTTGTCCAGAAAAGGTGGTTCCAGAAAATAAACTCTTACAATTTCTGTGTTTATCCATTTGAAAAAATTTAGATACATTGAAGAGTTTTAATGATATCCAAGAATTAAGTTCATATAGGATCTGCTTCCTATAAAGTAGTAATCTAACATCTACAGAATACCAGACATACATAATTTTAACCAAAATAGCCCATAACATGTCTTTAAAATATCAAGCATATTAGATCAAAAGTTAAATTTTCAGAGCGTTATACAAATGTTTTGTGCAACATAATGAAACTATCTAAGTATTTCAAAACCGTCTGAATAACTAGCTGAAGTTCCCCTTTTTGACTCACATGTTTTTATATTATGTATATAATTGAAACACAGTTATGGTACTTATCTGGTTAATTGGTTACAGGGTGCTCACTTATGGCATTAGATACTGCTCATAGAGAGTGCTCATAGTCACACATCCTACAAATGCCACTGTACATCCACTGCCTTCACTTCACCATTACCACTACCGAACCAAGAAGCCAGTGAGATATGCCTAGCCCAGGGAGATAACACTTTCTGTCTGCCCCACATTCACCTTGATGAGCCTTCAGGAAACATCACATCCTGCCCAACATCAGTGAGCACTCCTTAGTTGATCTCCCATCACCTGGGCTCTTATTCACTTCTTAGTCTGTATATCTCTTTAATCTGAGAGATGGTTTCACCACTTGCTGACCTCTTAGACTTGCTAGTATTGTATACTATAAAATATCCTCTGAGGCTCTTCACCTGTCATTGACAAAACATCCTTTATCCTTAATTTCTTCTCTGAATATTCCCTCCTCCCCCATCTAAATAAAATCTGCTATCCTCTAAGGATGCTACTTTGCATGTAGCCAATTTGAGTGGCATCTTTTCTCCTCCACACTACTCATCTCACTAGGTCTGGAGGTGGTGAGGCCATTCATTTTATCGTCCATTGCCACTTGAAAACCATTATCTCCACCTCTTTCCTGCTGGTGCTGCTGCTGCTGCTGCTAAGTTGCTTCAGTCGTGTCCAACTCTGAGCGACCCCATAGATGGCAGCCTGCCAGGCTCCCCTGTCCCTGGGATTTTCCAGGCAAGAGTACTGGAGTGGGGTGCCATTGCCTTCTCTGACCTCCTTCCTAGAACCTTTCAAGTATTTTGACGTTTAAGCCATTAAACTATAGTTCCACCTGTTCCTCCTTGCATTCACATCCAGCTCCTCCCCTTGTTCCTTGAAGAATTAAGCACCTGTCTCCCTGTGTTCTTCTACAGAGATATTCTTTAAAAAATTTAGCACCTTTTGCTCCTTTTTTAACACCATCATGGGAAAGTTTTGAAATATTTAACAACTGGTATGAAAAGGGACCAGTCAGTGGTAAAATACTGTTACATCTCCACCATGATAACTTATCAAAGGGGTGGTGAAGGGCAGGCTCCTCTGCAGCATGCTCATCTGCTGGTTTCCCTGGTAGCCCACAAGCCAAGCTGACATCAATCATCAATTCCCTTTTTAACTGGAAACACCTCCCCTCCCAGTAGCAAAGACTGCTGCTATGGCCTGCCCACCATTTGCCACACACATAGGGGTGTTGCTCCAGGACCTTGCTTTACACATATAAGATGCCCCCGCCATTAAACCATCGATGTCTCTGTCACAGGCTCTTTCTTTGTTCTTGAGGCTGGGCAAGTACAGGGCTTGCAGGCCTGCAGCATGTAACCCAACATCTATGATACCCAACAATAGTTGACTATCAATTCTGCACATAGATAGTCTTTGCAGTCACCTGGCTTCTCAGTTGCCAAATCCACTTCTTGTCACTCATCTTATATGTCCCTTTATTACAGACACCTTCTCTGACTAGTCTTTTAAATTAACAACACCTCCCATAATGGCCACTCTGTTTACATTTTTCCAAAGCACACCTAAAATGTAATGCATTTATGAGTTTTCAAACATATCATCTTTCTCTTCTTGCTAGAATAAAAGCTGCATGAGAACATGGGCTTTGTTTTTTCCACTTTTGCCATCCAGTGCCTAGATCAGTGGCTGATACATAATTGGTATTCAGCAAATCTTTGTTAAAAAATAAGTTTGGGACCAAAAGTAGAAGTTCTGGAAATGAAAATACCAGACTTCTACTTTGTACTATTTAACTTTTAAATGCTAACTAGTCCTCCAATATTTGAAATAACTGCAAATGAATCAGTGAATAATATAGTAACTCTTACTTTGGAAAGGAGTGAATTTAATGCAGATATTCTAGTATACACAAAATTCTTAGCATCCACCAGTACCCATGTCTATTTGTGCCTGCTAAAAATAGAAGCACTTTAAAGATTATAGAACAAAGCACTCCATGAAACATCACAGGTGATATCTTAGGTCATCACACAGACAAACTTATAGAAATAAAATCATTTCAACATAGTATGGTAGGCTATATAAATGAAACATAGCATTCAGTCAGTGGAAGTAACACTAAATTTCTGCCTCTGTCACACATGAGTTTCCTGTTTTCTAGAAAACGGCATTAGGGAAAACACAATTCATTTATTCATTTGGGGCTTTGCCATATAAAATGAAATATATGGCATGAATTGCAGTAAGGGGGCACATTATTCTAAAATTTTCTAACAAGCCGGCCAAGTTTGCCAGATTCCAAATTAGCATTTAGTCATTTGTCCTATGAGGAAAATGCAAAATTATTTATTTATATCTCCTACAACTTTGCTTAGTTCAAGTTATATCTGCATAATGGGCCGTATGCTAGAAGAAGAAGGAAATAATGCTTATGGCATCTGCCATAAAAAAGAAGATATTAAAATGACAATGTTACTGATTTCTTGAATGTTGAGAATAAGCACTCCATGAAAAAAAATCATTCTGCTATAACTGGTTAAACTAGAGAATTTTATTAACAGAGCCCTCACAGTTATGATCCCCTGGACAGGAAGACAGTTTACATCTGACAATAAAAGACTGTAATCTCTAACTATGAGCCCAAGCAATGATCACATTTGACCTAAAAGTGAAGAACACAATATAGATGAGATGAGGGAGTGAGCACTTACCTCAACCTTCCAACAGATTTCCTTTAAGAGGAGAAAAATTCCAAACTGATGGCAAAGTTCAGGATTATATTCTGTAATAAATTCATGTCAATTGTATTTTATTTTACAAATGATTCAGTGATAATTTTTATCTAATAAAAATTATGATCCACAAAAACCACTCTGTAAAAAAAAAACTTTATACATTTCCATTTACAATTTTTACCAGGTTTTGTTCTAAATGCGATTTTCTTCATAGTAAAGTTTATTTTTTCTTTTTCTTTTAATTTTTTAAAATGTATTTTCTGGTTCTTGGGCAGTCAAATTTCTCCTCAAGTCTCAGACAGAATAGAGTCACATCTCCTTACTCCTGAACTAGCAAAAAGAATAGACTTTCCCTTTTTAATTTTTTAAATTAATTAATTTATTTTAATTGGAGGCTAATTACCATATGTGAATAGATCACCAGTCCAAGTTTGATGCATGAAACAGGGCACTCAAGGCCAGTGTACTAGAACAACCCAAAGAGATGGGATGGGGAGGGAGGTGGGAGGTGGCTTTGGGATAGGGGACACATGCATACCAGTGGCTGGTTCATGTCAATGTATGGTAGAATTTCCCTTTTCTAAACCAACCAGGTCAACTTGGGAATTGGGGAAGAGTCAGCTTTCCTTAAAAGTATATAGTTTTGTGAAGCCAGGATAGATATTTGTACAAAATTGAGTATCTATGGAAAGTAGAGATGGACAAGAAGTTATTCCCATGATAGTACTCTAAAGAACCAAAGTCAAAATGTGAAGGCCATTTTAAAAACACAACTCTTTGTGACTTAGACCATGACCACATGATGTCAACATAACCTAGAATCTTTGAAAAGTAGTCGCATTATCATTTAGTCAAACTTAAGGAGAAAGTTTGTTTCTCCACACTCCTCTCCTACAGTAGCATCAGGAAAGTCAACTTAGTATAGTGGGAATTGGTATAATATCAGACAAACTGTATGTATTGAATCCCAGCTCTGTCAATTTTCATCTGCATAGCCTTAGGCAAGTCATTTAATTTCTCCAAGTTTTTATGATTAGCAGGTGTAAGATGCCCATGATAGTGCCACATGCAAGGAGTAATTTGAAGTTTGAATGTGACAAAGTAAATATAAGATTCTAAAATATTCTGCAGTACATTATCCAGTTATAGTATAGAATAAGTTCTAAAAAAATATTACTGGATATGTAACTGAAAATAAAATACTTTTAATTCAAGAAAAGAGAGAAGACAGTGGAGAAATCCAAACCAAGTGCTGAATAATGGGCTTGGAGATTTTGATGTGATGGGGGCCCCTAGACTAGAATTAAAGAGTGTATTAGAGCAACTCCACAGTTGATAGCAACTAATATTTACTAAGCCAGGAAGAGTGCTACATACACGATCACATGTAATCCTTCCAACAACCTTATTTACAAGGAGGAAAGAGACACTAAATGCTTTGCTGAGGCCTCAAGACAGTTCAACTGCAGAGCAGAGTCTGACTTTCAGTCCACTGAGGAAGTTACACTCTTTATTCTGCCTCTGTAAATATAGGTTGTTGCATCCTGTGGGGAGAAGCAAATTAGCCAAGATGGCGTGTTCAGGCCCTTTCACCCCACATATTGTAAATGATGACTGTGTAACAGCTGAGATCACTTACAGCACTGAGCATGTGTGCCACGAGATACTTGCTTGGTCACAGGTTGTTCTGCACAGTTCCCCTGTATTACTGCTGCATCACGGCTGTGTCCACTGGGTCAGCCACGAGAGGAGAGAATATAGAGAGTCTATTGCTACAGCTACTGTGACAGCTAGAAGAAAATACTGTTATGGCTGCTGCACCAGCCAGGAGAGAATAAATGTGTCTGCAGCTCCTATGGCCCCTCCAGTCTCCTTTCTGCCTCTTAGCTCTTGCCTTGCCTACCCTGGGTTCAGCAAACAGTGTGAACTGCAAGACAACTGGGGTCACAAGCAAGATCAGCAACACATATCCCCATTGGGGTTTCTAAATCTGATGCTCCTTGAACAAGCAGGTACCCAGTAACTTTATTGACAAGGAAGTATACAAGTGTCCAAGTGGGTGAAGGAAGCCCATTCTCATCTCTTTTGAGATACAATTGGTAAAGGGAAGGGAAGAAAGGATGATGTTAGATATATAGGCTGACAGCAAAATAATAAGAAAGATGCTCCAAACAGCTGGGTTTCAAGGGAGAACACATTTTCTCTTCCACTCTGACAACCTACTTTCCAAAAGGATGCACAAACAGAAAGTTTCAGCTTTGGATTTTCTAGAATTTTTAATCACACAGGATTGAAATCTAGGAACCTCTGCCTCGTATCTTATGAGAATTGGACCATAAAGAAAGCTGAGTGTCGAAGAATCGATGCTTTTGAACTGTGGTGTTGAAGACCCCTGGGTCTCTTGGACTTCAAGGAGATCAAACCAGTCAACCCTGAAGGAGATCAGTCCTGAATATTCATTGGAAAGACTGATGCTGAAGGAGAAGCTCCATACTTTGGCCACCTGATGCAAAGAGCTGACTCACTGGAAAAGACCCTGATGCTCGGAATGATTGAAGGTGGGAGGAGAGGGGGACAACAGAGGATGAAATGGTTGGATGGCATCACCTACTTGGTGGACATGAATTTGAGCAGGCTCTGGGAGATGGTGAGGACAGGGAAGCCTGGCATGCTGCAGTCCATGGGGTCAAAAAGAGTTGGACACGACTGAGCAACTGAACTGAACTGATGTCAAGAAAACCATGCCTGGATCTCCCGGGACCTTCTGCTATATCTGCTTTCAATTGTGAGTTTGTATGTCTTATTCTTGCTAAATTATAAATTCTGGGGGCAAGGATCATGTCTGTCTTATTCACCCTTTTATTCCCAGTTTTAAGCAGATGCCTGGTACCTAGAAGAAACTCAATGAATGTTAGATGGATCTAAATCTTACATTCTGAAATTACTCCAAAAGTGAATCTCAAATTTAATTTTAATCCACCCTGATTTTAGATTATAAGTCATAAAGACCTTTAATAGAGACTGGGCAAAATCACAAAAATAATAACGGAGAACCAGATCCTTGAAAAGGTTGAACTCCTTGTTAAAAAAAAAAAAAAAGAAAGAAAGAAATATCTGAAGCATAGTAAAGTTGACACAGATAAATGCTTTTATTTAAATATCCAAGGCTCTGATTACCAAGGCCTATATCTCTATTTGCTTCTCATTTCTATCTCAAAAGCTAACATATAGTTTCTTTTTAAAGTTTTTCCTTAAAGCCAAATGTTAACTTTATGTTTAACTGTAAATGTCATTATTGATCTGCTCAAACTAGGCTATATTCTGCCTTTTCCAAGACATGTCATGAAAATTACTCAATGTCTATATGACTTGTCTACTTAAAAAACAGACATGGCAGTTAAACTTTTTAAAAATTCCTATGGGTTCTTCCTGGGATTTTTTGGTCCCTTTGACCAGACCTGCATAATTTGTAATGGGAATTTTGCACAGATTTCACAAACTTTACCAATCTCTTCCACAAAAAGATAACCTTGAGGCATTTAAGTTGACAAGGGGAATTTCATCAGTATTTCTTAGAGTTTGTCTAAGAAACCATAAGTAGTAGCAGTGAAATCTAAAGTGTTAGAATCATTTTTCTAGGAAAACTCACTGTAGAAGAAGAAAAAGCTCTAATACAATCAGGTGTATATGTTTTAAATGAAATACTAGAAGACATAAGCGACAACAGAGAGTGTTGCCAAAAGAAAGTGGTAGATACATGAAAATTAACTCCAAATTTACTAAAGATTTAAATGTAAGACCTGAAACCATAAACTTCTAAAAGGAAACAAAGGGATAATAACTCCTTGACATGGGTCTTGACAAGGATTTTTGGATATGACACCTAAAGCACAAGCACCAAAACCAAAAATGAACAAGAGGGACTACCTCAAGCCGAAGAGCTTCTTCACAGCAAAAGAAATAATCAACAAAATTATAAGACAACCTATTATATGGGAGAAAATATTTACAAACAATATCTGATAAGGGGTTTATACCTAAAATATACAAAGAACTCGTACAATTCAATAGCAAAAAAAAAAAAAAAAGGAAACAATCCTATTAAGAAAATAGTCAAAAGACCAGGTGGGATAGGAATATTTCCTAAGAAGATATACAAGTGGTGAACAGGTATATGAAAATATGTTCAACTTTACTAATCGTTGCTGTTGTTCAGTCATCAAGTTGTGTCCAACTTTGCAACCCCACGGACTACAGCATGTCAGCCTTCCTTGTCCTTCACTGTCTCCTGACATTTACTCAAATTCATGTCCGTTAGTTGGTGATGCTGTCTAACTGTCTCAACCTTTGTTGCCCGCATCTCCTTTTGCCTTCAATCTTTTCCAGCATCAAAGTATTTTTCCAATTAGTTGGCTTTTCACATCAGGTGGCCAAAGTATTGGAGCTTCAGCTTCAGCATCAGTCTTTTCAATGAGTATTTAGGATTTATGTCCTTTAGGATTGACTACTTCGATCTCCTTGCAGTCTGAGGGACTCTCAAATGTCTTCTCCAGCACCATGGTTCAAAAGCATTAATTCTTCAAAGCTTAACCTTCTTTATGGTCCAACTCTCCCATCTGTACATGACTACTAGTCATTAGGGAAATGAAAATAAAAACTACAATGAGATATCACCTTATGTCTGTTAGAATGCCCATTATTAGAAAGAGTGACAGCAAATGCTGTGATTTCTGTGTATTAATATCATATCCTGCAACTTTACTAAATTAACAGATTAACTCATAATTTTCTGTGATATCTTCAGGGTTTTCTATGTATATTGTCATGTCATCTGCAAACAGTGAGAGTTTTACTTCCTTTCCAATATGAATTCCTCTTATTTCTTTTTCTTCTCTGGTTTCTAGGTTTCTATGCTAGGACTTCCAAAACTGTATCAAATAATAGTGGTGAGAGTGGGCACCCTTGTCTTGTTCCTGATCTTAGAGAAAATGCTTTCAGTTTTTCACCATTGAGTATAATGTTTGCTGTGGGTTTGTCATATAGGTTCTTTATAATGTTGAGGTAGTTCCTTCTATGTCCATTTTCCAGAGAGTTTTTATCATAAGTGGATGTTGAATTTTGTCAAAATATTTTTCTGCATCTATTGAGATTATCATATGGCTTTTATCTTTCAAATTTGCTAATGTGGTGTATCACATTGATTGATTTGCACATAGTGAAGAAACCTTGCATCCCTGGGATAAATCCCACTTGATCATGGTATATGATTGTTTTAATATGTTGTATTGGATTGTATTTGCTAGTATTTTGTTGAGGATTTTTGCATCTATGTTCATCTGTGATATTGGCCTATAATTTTTGTTTTTGTGACAACATTTCTGGTTTTGGTTATCAGGGCAATAATGGTGGCCTCAGAATGAGTTTGGCAGTGATTCTCCTTCTGCAATGTTTTGGAAGAATTTGAGCAGAATAGGTGTTAACTTGCTTTAAAAATTTGATAGAGTTCACCTGTGAAGCCATCTGACCCTGGACTTTTGTTGGTTCTAAGATTTTTGACAGTTTTGAATTAAGTGTTTGTGATTGGTCTGTTCATGTTTGTTTGCTTTTTATATTCTTATTTGTTGCTTCTTAATTTAAAAGAAACATCAAAACTTTGACATATATACACTATCATGTGTAAAATAGGTAACTAGAGGAAAGCTACCATATAACTCAGGGAGCCTGGCCCAGCACTCTGTTCATATTTTCAATTTCTCCATGGTTTAGTCTTGGAAGTTTGTATTTTTCTAAGAATTTGCACATTTCTTCTAGGTTGTCCACTTTTTTGGCATATAGTTACTCATAGCAGTGTCTTATGATACTTTGTATTTCTGTGGTTTTTGTTGTGACTTCCTTTTCATTTCTAAATTTATTGATTTGTGCCTTCCCTGTTTTTCTCAAAAAGATGGGCATAAGATCTAAACAGTCATTTCTCCAAAGATATACAGATGGCCAACAAACATATGAAAAGATGCTCAACACTTCTCATTATTATAGAAATGCAAATCAAAACTACAATGAGATATAACCTCACACCAGTCAGAATGGCCATCATCAAAAAATCTACAATGCCTGAGAGGATGTGGAGAAAAAGGGACCCTCTTGCACTGTTTTTGGGAATGTAAACTGAAACAGCCACTATGAAGAGCAGTATGGAGATTTCTTTAAAATAACTAGGAATGAAACTACCATATGACCCAGTAATCCCACTACTGGGCATCAGTCAATTCATTCGCTCAGTCGTGTCCAACTCTTTGAACCCCACAGACTACAATACACTAGGCTTCCCTGTCCTTCACCAACTTCTGGAGCTTGCTCAAACTCATTTCCATCAAGTCGGTGATGCCATCCAACCATCTCATCCTCTGTCATCCCCTTCTTCTCCTGTCTTCAATCTTTCCCAGCATCAGAGTTTTTTCTAGTGAATCAGTTCTTTGCATAACATGGCCAAAATATTGGAGTTTCCGCTTCAGCATCAGTCCTTCTGAAAGGTTGTTGCTGAACCACAAAAAGACGCTGGGATTCTTGGCCTCCAGAGGAGAAGAATTCAATCCGGGGCCAGAGACGAGGCTTGATTGCTCAGAGCTTTTGTGTAATAAAGTTTTATTAAAGTATAAAGGAGATAGAGAAAGCTTCTGACTTAGGCATCAGAAGGGGGCAGAAAGAGTACCCCTCTGCTAGTATTCAGCTGGATGTTATATAGTCACTGCTGCTGCTGCTAAAGTCGCTTCAGTCATGTTTGACTCTGTGTGACCCCATAGACGGCAGCCCACCAGGCTCCCCCGTCCCTGGGATTCTCCAGGCAAGAACACTGGAGTGGGTTGCCATTTCCTTCTCCGTATATAGTCACTAGCAGTTTGTTAATGAAAGAAAGGAAATGTCTTAAAACTCAGAATGGCACCAGGCCCCTCATCCATAAGATGTATTTTGGGATAATCTTGGCACCAGATGAGTCATCCTAGGCCATAAAAGGACTGACTTGAATCTTGTAGAAGGGCAGATTACCATACAAATAGTTTCATTTACATAGATTAGGGTAACAATGTCTGAGTATAACATACTGGTTTGTCAAGTCTGTTCTGAGCCATTAGGCGGAACCAACTTGAAGACAGAGTTTAGAGTAAATGCATAGTACATTAACATAGCTTAAGACAAACATTTCCATAAGAAAAATGCATTGGTTAACTCAAGGTTAACTTCAGGTGAAACCAGGTGTCATTAGGGCAACACAGTATTTTAAGAGAAACCTCCTTTTAAATTTGTATAGAGAAGGAAAAAAAAATCACTGGTTTGTTTTCCCCTGCCACTTAAGAGAGATAAAAATGTCTGACACTTGCAGCCTATTTCCTCCATTTGGAGACCCCTGGCCTTCCTGCCTGTTGCCCTCTCACTTCCAATGAATATTCAGGACTGATTTCCTTTAGGATTGACTAGTTCAATCTCCTTGAAGTCCAAAGGACTCTCAAGAGTCTTCAACACCACAGTCCAAAAGCATCAATTCTTTGACACTCAGCCTTCTTTGGTCCAATTCTCACATTTATACATGGCTATTGGAAAAACAACAGCTTTTCCTATATAGACTTTTGTTGGTAAAGCAATCTCTCTGCTTTTTAATATGCTGTCTAGATTTGTCATAGACGGTTGGATGGCATCACTGACTCAATGGACATGAGTTTAAGTAAACTCCAGGAGTTGGTGATGGACAGGGAGGCCTGGTATGCTGCAGTCCATGAGGCGGGAAATAATCAGATACAACTGAGTGACTTAACTGAACTGAGATTTGTCATAGCTTTTCTTCCAAGGACCGTCTCTTAATTTCATGGCTGCAGTCATTATCTGTACTGATTTTGGAGTCCAAGAAAATAAAGTCTGTCACTGTTTCCATTGTTTCTCCATCTATTTGCCATGAAGTGATGGGACGGCATGCCATGATCTTAGTTTTTTGAATGTTGAGTTTTAAGTCAGCATTTTTACCCTCCTCTTTCATTTTCATCAAGAGGCTCTTTAGTTCTTCACTTTCTGCCATAAGGGTGGTGTCATCTGCATATCTGAGTTTATTCATATTTCTCCCTACACTCTTGATTCCAGCTTGTGCTTCATTCAGCCTGACATTCCACATATGTACTCTGTATATAAGTTAAATAAGCAGGGTGACAATATACAGCCTTGAGGGACTCCTTCCCCAATTTGGAACCAGTCCATTGTTCTGTGTCCAGTTCTAACTGTTGCTTCCTGACCTGAGAAATACAGATTTCTCAGGAGACAAGTGAAGTGGTCTGCTATTCCCATCTCCTTAAGAATTTTCCACAGTTTGTTGTGATCCACACAGTCAAAGGCTTTGGCATAGTCAATAAAGCAGAAGTGGATGTTTTTTCTGGAACTCTCTTGCTTTTTCTATGATCCAACGGATGTTGACAATCTGATCTCTGGTTCCTCTGCCTTTTCTAAATCGAGCTTGAACATTTGGAAGTTCTCAATTCACATACTGATCAAGCCTAGCTTGGAAAATTTTAGCATTACTTTGCTAGCATCTAAAATGAATGCAGTTGCATGGTAATACTACTGATATACATCACAATTCAAAAGACACACGTACCCCAATGTTCATTCCAGCACTGTTTACAATAGCCAAGACATGGAAGCAACCTACATGATAGATGAATGGATGAAGAAGTTGTGGTACATATATACAATGGAATATTACTCAGTCATAAAAAGGAACAAAAATGAGTCACTTGAACTGAGGTGGATGAAACTAGAGCCTGTTAGAGTGAAATAAGTCAGAAAGAGAAAAGTAAATATATTAATGTATGTATATGGAATCTAGAAAAATGGTACTTATGAACCTATTTGCAGGGCAGGAATAGAAACAAAGATGTAGAGAATGGACTTAAAGACAGTTGTGGAAGGTGAGGATCGTAAGGTTGTAGCATTCATGTATGTACACTATTGTGTTTAAAACAGATAGCTAGTGGGAAGGTGCTATATAACACAGGGACCCCAGTCTGGCACTCTGTGACAACCTAGAAGAGTGGAAAGAGGTGCTGGAGGGAGGCTCAAGAGGGAGGAAACCAACACATCTTTGTAAAGCAGTTATCCTCTAATTAAAAATAAACAGAAAAATCATTTTAAAAAAATAAAACCTCTGGATGTTGTTGTTGGGATGGGAGAGAATGGGGGGGAAGGAGGCATGAGAAAAAGTGCTAATAAGGATTTGGAGAAAGAATACTTGTGTACTCTTGCTGGAATTGTCAACCAGCATAGCCACTTTGGAAAATAGTGTGGAGGATGCTCAAAAAAGTTAAAAATAAATCTACTATATGATTCAGCAATACCAATTTTGGGAATATATCCAAAGGGATTGAAAACCCAAGCTTAAAAAGATATCTGCATCCCTATGTTTTTAAGTAAGACATAGAAATAGGTTAATAAGTGTCTACTGATGAATGAATAAAGAAATTTTGAGATACACATACACACAATTGAATATTATTCATTCATTTAAAAAAAAGAGAGAAAGTTCTTTTGCAACAGCATGGATGGACATGGAGATCATTATGCTAACTGAAGTGAGTCAGACAGAGAAAGGCAAAAACTGTATTATCTCACTTGTATATAGAATATTAAAAAGAAGACATAGAAAAAAGAGATCAGATTTGTGGTTATCAGAGATGGAGGTGGGAAAAGGGGAAATTGGAGGAAGGCAATCAAAAGTGCAAACTATCAGTTATAAGATAAATAAGTACTAGGGATGTAATGTACAACATGACCAGTTAACACTGCCATATGATATAGGAAAGTTATTAAGATAGTAAATTCTAAGGTTTCTCATCACAAGAAAAGTCTTTTAATATTTGTATTTATTTTATCTATGGGAAGATAGATGTTAACTAAACTTACTGCTATAATAATTTCACAATATATATGTCAAACCATTTTTTGTATGCCTTAAATTTATACAATGATGTGTATTAATTCTGTGCATGTGTCCTCAGTCACTCAGTTGTGTCCGATTCCTTACAACCTCATGGACTTTAGCCTACCAGGGTTCTCTGTCCATGAAATTTTCCAGGCAAGAATGCTGGAGCGGGTTGCCATTTGCTATTCCAGGGAATCATCCTGACCCAGGGATCAACCCCGAGTTTATTTTGCCTCCTGCACTGGCAGGTGGTTTCTTTACCACTGTGCCACCTAGGAAGCCTGGGATGTATATCAATTTCATCTCTATAAAACCTGGAGAAAAGAGAAAGTAGTGGCCCCTGATTTGTTTACTCACTCAGCAAGTTTTATTGTGTACCATGTGCCCGGCCTTCCACTTGATGCTTGGAGGGTATAGTGGTAACAATACAGAAAGCTCCCTGACCTAATCAAAGTCATACTCCATTTTGGAAGACAGGAAAGAAGTTAGTTTCACTGCTAATGGGACATTTTTTGTGATCAGATTGCTCACATCCCAGGGATATGACGAGAACACCAAAAGATTGTGTCTCTGAATTCCTTGCTCTCTGTTGTGTTCTGATTATTGAATCTACTTCTTCACTCTCTGGCTGGAATACCACTCAGTGGCAGGCATTATTCTCGTTAGGACTCAGTCTTAGAATCCTATAAATAGTAAGACTTGGCAAGGAAGTTTCTCATCTACTGAGCTAATGATATGAAAATAGACTGTCAACTGATTCCTGGGATCAGGAAGCTCAGCATATTCATCCTCTGCTTCTCTAGTCTTCATCCTTAAGCTTCATCATTGATTTCTGTGTGATCTTCTATCCATGGACTGGGGTTGGTGAAGACTACCCAATTCTCTTTGTGCAGACTTCAACATAGCCCAAAGTTTCAACCACATAACTTCACTGCAAGTCTGAGTGCTACCTGTCTCAGGTGAGACATGTAGCCAGTCATGAAAATTAGGACAGTTGAGGTAAAGGGTAATAAATATCTCCATTTCCCCTCTCTGTAAATTTTCAAATTACAAATCGACTAAGGGGACTTTGAGCATATATTGTGGGAAAGTCATGTGACTTTAAAAGGTATTTACTATGAATTAAACAATGATTATGCTGCAGAAATTAGAACTGTTCCTATTTTGCCACTGACCAGTTGGCTATATATTCACAACAGTATCATACATCCTCCCCCATGCTCTTTTCATTATATATAGTGAGACTGAAGTAGAAGACCTCTAGAATCTGCACTTAAGACTCCATAGAGTGATCATTTAGAACTCTTCAGAAACATTGAACTCTTTAGCTATTTCTAATCCTTTAAAATCTGATCCCAAGTCTCCTCTCTGATTGTGTCTCTCTAACTCCTCTGAGAAATCCTCTACTGCAACCAAACTGGCAGATGCTGACTGTGCTTCACAGAATTTGCACACCTATTTCCCTTCTTGAAATTCTTTCCTGCCTTCCATTCTTCTGGAGAATGAACTACTGTAAAGGTAGTCTTCCACAGGCCCTGAGAGTCTATGCAGATTATCTTTGAGTGTGCCAAACTTCAAGGACGATGCAACCTACCACATGCATAGTATCCATCTGGGCTCATTGCCTCTCCCTCTGGGACTTGGAGTGCAACAGGATTATTTTTCCCATGCTGTAAGATTTAAACTGCCTTCTCTCATCCATTTTTTAATAATTTATGGAGTGGTGGCAGGTTCACCCCTTACCATCCTCTATGAAGTTGAAATTCTTCCCTGAAATGCACATTCACAAAAGCAAAGTAAAACTCTATCTCACAAACACCAAAAAATCCAAAGCTTCACCATTATCCTCAGAGTACCTATGTGTTAAAGAGGGGCGAAAAGGACTGCAAGGAAACCGAAGAAACAGGGAGGTTGCCATGGTTCCAGTCCTAGTTCTCAGCTTTGAAAGTGCAGTATATTTATTACAACCATGTCACAGGATTGGCTAGGTGTAGGGAAAATGACTCCAGCAAGCCAAACTCACAACTGGCTGAAATATAAACAGGGACCCGGTTTGTTCATGTTCAGTGAGAAAGTCAACTCATGTTCATCTGAAATGTGCTTGTCAGTATGGCAAAACACCCTTTTGCATCCACAAGCTGATCTATTTGGAAACAAAATTAATAGTCCCGAGATTGCTTGATGAGCATGAAATCAGAGTTAAGGGAGCTAGTTAAGTGGGGCCAATGTTTATGGGTGGAGTTAGAGTAGGAGAGCTTATGGATCCTTCTCATTACAGATTATGGATCTCTTCATTACAGATTTAACCACCACAGGAGTCAAATCAAGCTCTTGGTGTTGGGCAGCCTTTCCCAGAGAATGCTTTTTGTCTGTATTCAGTTGTTGCCCACCCATCTACTTTCTCATGGGCTCTTCCCGATCACTGTGCATGTGAATGCAGTAGATGGACAGACTTAACAGTTGTTGGTTCAAAACCTCATGAATTCCTGGCTGAAATATGAAATTGGCACCCATACACAAAGGCAAGGAGAAACCAAAGAAAGAGCCAAATCACTCCAGATTAATAGATGGCAGGTTTAATAAACCAAAGGAATCCCATACCAGGTATGTCTTGAGCGACCACAAGAAAAATAGAATCTTGCACTAGCTGGCCATAATCTTCAAATTATATATAGACCTCTTAACTGGGATCAGAAACACATTCAGTCCAGATGGTCTCAATAACACATTGCTCTCTCAAGGCTGAGTCCTTGAAAACAGCTCTGGCTGTGGGTACTGTGGGTACAACACACATTCTGAGGACTGAGGAAGAGGTAAGGAGCTTCCAATTGTCTGGGTCCAGCCTGCTGACGACCTTGAGGTCACATCCTCATGACTTCTTCCAACAATGTTTTATAGTTCCTTTTTTTTTTATCTATCTAATTTACTGCTATCCAAAGTTTGATTCTCATCAGAGCCATAAAAGAAGAGAGAAAGTATGGAAGAGTTGCAAAGGTTCCCCTTCAATATACTGCAGTTTAAGAAATTACAATTATATTTTTTCTTCCAGTTTAATTGAGACATAATTGACATACAGCAATGTTTAAGCTTAGGATGTACAGAATGATTATTTGGCTTATATACATCACGAAGGGACTATCACAATAAGTTTAATGAACATCCATGATCCCATATAGACAACAGAATCGAAGACATAGAAAAAATTTTCCTTTTGACAAGAACTCCTTAGAATTTAGTCTCAACAACTTTCACATATAAAATACACAGTGTAATTAGATTAGTCATGTTGTACATTACAAGGGATTCACTGGTGGTTCTGCAGTAAGAGACTCTGCCTGCAATGCAGGAGATGCAGGTTCGATCTATGGGTCAGAAAGATCACCTGCAGGAGGAAATGGCAACCCACTCCAGTACTCTTGCCTGGAAAATCCCATGGACAGAGGAGCCTGGTGGGCTATATAGTCTGTGGGGTTGCAAACAGTCAGACATGACTGAGAAACTAAGTACACAAGCACATTGTGCATTATCCCTAATACCTATTTATAAATGTACATTTTCAGTGCTTTCTCTCAATTCTCCCTCTCCCCCACCGCTACTCTTCCGCCTCTGGTAAACACAAACCAGATCTTTTCTCTATGATTGCTTGTCTGTTTTTGCAGTATAAATTGCCCTAAATACTACACTAGTTCCTGGTACAAGCCATGTGATTCAATATTTCTATACATTTCAAAATTATCACAATACTTTGTTTATGATATGCCACCATACAAAGATATTGTGTAGTTAATTGACTGTGTACCTCACAATATACATTTTATACCCATGGCTCACTTATTTTGCATCTGGAAGTTTGTACCTCTTAATGTCCCTGACCTATTTCTTTCCTCCTCCCACACCTCCCCTCTGGCAACAGCATATTTCCTTTCTATATCTATAACTTTTTTTCTGTTATATTTGTGTATTTGCTCTGTTTTTTAGATTTCACATGTAAGTGAAATCATACAGCATCTATCTTTCTCTGTTTTACTTATTTCACTCAGCATAATATGCCATAGGTCCATCCACATTGTCACAAATGGCAAAATTTTATTCTTTTTTATGGCTGAGTAATATTCCATTGTGTAAATCTATGCTTCACATCTTCTTTCATTCATTTATTGGTGGGTATTTAGGTGGCTCCATGTCTTGACTATTGTATACAAAGCCACAATAAGCATAGGGGAAAATATATCTCTTCTAATTACTGTATTTCTTTTTTTTTTATAAGTATACAAGATCATGGCATCTGGTCCCATCACTTCATGGGAAATAGATGGGGGAACAGTGGAAACAGTGTCAGCCTTTATTTTGGGGGGGCTCCAAAATCACTGCAGTTGGTGACTGCAGCCATGAAATTAAAAGACGCTTACTCCTTGGAAGAAAAGTTATGACCAACTTAGACAGCATATTCAAAAGCAGAGATATTACTTTGCCGAATAAGGTCCATCTAGTCAAGGCTATGGTTTTCCCAGTGGTCATGTATGGATGTGAGAGTTGGACTGTGAAGAAAGCTGAGTGCCAAAGAATTGATGGTTTTGAACTGTGGTGTTGGAGAAGACTCTTGAGAGTCCCTTGGACTGCAAAGAGATCCAACCAGTCTATTCTGAAGGAGATCAGCCCTGGGATTTCTTTGGAAGGAATGATGCTGAAGCTGAAACTCCAGTACTTTGGCCACCTCATGCGAAGAGTTGACTCATTGGAAAAGACTCTGATGCTGGGAGGGATTGGGGGCAGGAGGAGAAGGGGATGACCGAGGATGAGATGGCTGGATGGTATCACTGACTCAAAGGACGTGAGTCTGAGTAAACTCCGGGAGTTGGTGATGGACAGGGAGGCCTTGGCATGCTGTGATTCATGGGGTCGCAAAGAGTTGGACACGACTGAGCAACTGAACTGAACGAGACTGAGGTTGCTGGGTTATATAGTAGTCACATTTTTAGACTTTTGAGGAACCTACATATTATTTTCCACAGTGATTGCACAAATTTACAGTCTCACCAACACTCCATGAGTGTTCCCTTTTCTCCACATCCTTGCCAACACTTCATATTTGTTGACTTTTTGATAATAGGGATTCTGACAGGTATGAGGTATTATCTCATTATGGTTTTGATTTGCATTTCCTTGATAATTGTGGACATTAAACATCTTTTCATGTGTCTGTTGACCATCTGTATGTCTTCCTTGGAAAAATGTTTATTCAAGTCCTCATCCCATTTTTTAAATTAGGTTGTTTGCTTTTTTGATATGGAGTTGTATTAGTTCTTTATATATTTTGGGTATTAACTGCTTATCTGACATATTGTTTACAAATGTCTTCTCCCATCCAGTAGGTTGTCTTTTGGTTTGTTGATTGTTTCCCTCACTGTGGAAAAGCATTTTAGTGCTATAGTCACATTTGTTAATCCTCACCTGAAGAGACACGTCCAAACAAATATTACTAATACTAATGTCAAAGAGTACACTACCTATGTTTTCTTCTAGCAGTTGTATTGTTTCATGCATTATATTTAAGTCTTTAATTCATTTTAATGTTTTTTAATAAAGCATGAGAGAGTATTCCAGCTTGATTCTTTAATGTAAAGCTGTCAAATTTTCTCAAAACCATTTATTAAAGAAATGGTCTTCTCCCCATTATATATTCTTGTCTAATTTGTCATAGAGTATGCTGCTCATATAAGTGTGGATTTAGTTCTGTGCTATCTACCCTGATTCAATAACATATGTGTCTACTTTGTATCCATACTATAATATTCTGATTACTTTAGCTTTGTGGTATAGTTTGAAATCAGGGAGCTAGAAACCTCCAATTTGTTCTTCTCAAAATTATTTTGGCTGGTTGGGGGCTCTTTTGTGTTTTTATACAAATTTTAGAATTACTTTTTCTGGTTCTGTGAAGAATGCCATTGGTATTTTGATAGAGATTACATTGACTCTGTAGCCTGCCTTAGGTAGCATAATCATTTTAACAATATTATTTCAATCCTTGAACATGATATATCATTTCAACTGCTTGTGTAATCTAATTTCTTTCATCAGTGTCTTTTATTTTTCCATGTAGAAATCTTTTATCTGATTAGATTTATTCCTAGATACTTTATTCTCTTTGATGTGATTTTAAATAAGATTGATTTCTTGATTTCTCTTTATGATAGCTCATGATTAGTGTATAGAGACAAAACAGATTTCTGTATATTAATTTTGTATCCTGCACTTTACCAAAGTTCATTGATGAGCTCTTGCAGCTTTCTGGTGGTATCTTTAGGATTTTTCTACAGATAGTGACATCATCTGTGAACAGTGACAGTTTTATTTCTTCCTTTCCAATTTGTATTCAATTTGTTTCTTTTTTTTTTTTTTTTTGTCTGATTGCTGTAGCTAGGATTTCTAATACTATGTTGAATACTAGTGGCAAAAATGTATATCCTTCTCTTGTTCCTGGTCTCAGAGGACATGCTATCATTAATAGCTTTTAGTATGATGTTAGCTGTACTTTCATAACGTGTGGCCTTTATTATGTTGAGTTATTATTTTTTCTACCCACTTTTTAAAAGTTTTAATCCCAAATGGATGTTAAATTCTGCCACATGTTTCTGCTGCACATATTGAGATGATCCCATGACTTATCATGTGACTTGGTTAATATGCTGTATTTGTTTTTGTTCAGTAACTAAGTCATGTCTGACTCTCTAAAACTCCATGGACTGCAATACACCATGCTTCACTGTCCCTCACTATCTCCCGGAGTTTGCCCAAGTTCATGTCCCTTTAGTTGGTGATGTCATTGAACCATCTAATCTTCTGTCACCATCTTCTCCTTTTGCCTTCAATCTTTCCCAGCATCAGGGTCTTTTCCAAGACACTGTTGTATAATATTGATTGATCTGCAGATATTGAACCATCTTTGCATACCTGGGATAAATCTCATTTGATCATGATGTATGATGATTTTAATTTATTTGTTAACTCAGTTAGCTAGTATTAAGTTGAGGATTTTTGCCTCTGTGTGAATCTTTGATATTGTCCTGAAGTTTTCTTTTTTTGTGATATATTTGTCCGGTTTTGGTATCAGGCCTCATAAAGTGAGTCCAGAAGTGTTCCTTCCTGTGCAATATTTTAGAATAGTTTCAGTGGGAGAGGTTTTAATGCTTTTCTAAATGTTGGTTAGAATTCACTCATGAAGCCATCTGGATCTGTACTTTTGTTTGTTTGGAGTTTTTTAATTACTGATTCAATTTTATTACTGACAATTGCTTCATTCATATTTTCTGCTTCTTTGTTCTGCTTCAATCTTGGGAAAGTGTACATTTCTAGTTTTTTTTTTTCATTTCCTTCAAGTTGTCCATTTTGTTGACATATAATTGTTCATAGTAATTTCTTATCATCCTTTCTATTTCTGTGGTGTTGGTGTAACATTTTCATTTCTGATATGATTGATTTAAGCCTCTCTCCTTTTTAATGAGTCTGGCTAAAGATTTATCAATTTTGCTTATCTTTTAAAATAACCAATATCATTGATTTTTCTTCAGTCTCTTCTGCTAAAATTTTTATGAAGTATTTCCTACTTCTAACTTATGTTTGATCTTTTTCTACTTTGTTTGGAAGTTACTTTGGATTATTTATTTGATATTTTTCTTGCTTCCTAGGGTATGTTTTATCACTAGAAACATGTCTATAGAACTGTGTCCTATAGACTTTTGGATTGCTATGTTTTCTTTTTTATTTGTCTGCAAGTATTTTTTAGTTATTTTTTTCCTTGATGTCTTCAGTGATCCATTGGCTACTAAACAATAGCATATTTTAGCTTCAATATGTCTGTCTTTTCCATAGCTTTTTTTTTTTTTTTTTTTTGTAGTTGATTTCTGCTCATAATTTTGTGGTTGGTAAAGATATAATTTGAATTTTCTTAACTTTACTGAGACTGATTTTGTGTACTAGCATGTGATCTATCCTGGAGAATATTCCATGTGCACTTGAAAAGAATATTTTGTGGATGGAATGTTTTACAGGTAACAATTAAGTAGTTCATTTCGTCTAATATATCATTTAAAGTCAACATTTACTCACTGATTTTCTCTCTTGATGACCTACCCATGAATGTAAATGATATGTTAAAGTTCCATACTATTATTGTGTTACATCAGTTTCTTCTTATATGTTTCTTGATATTTGGTTTATGTATTTAGGTGCTCCTGTGCTGGGTGCATCTGTATTTACAGATATTACATATTCTTCTTGAACTGATATCTTGATCACTATGTAATGTCCTTCTTTGTCTCATTATAGTTTTTGTTTTAAAGTCTATTTTGTCTCATATAAGTATTGCTATCCTGGCCTTTTTTTTTTTTTTTAAATTTCCAATTGCATGGAATGCCTTTTCCCAATCCCTTAATTTTAATCTGTATGTGTCTTTGCTTACTAGAGTCTCTAGTAAGTAACATATATATGGGTCTTTTTATTTTACTATATATAAATTCAGCCACTTTATGTCATTCAATTTAAGCATTTAGTCCATTTGCATTTAAAGTAATTTTTTATAGGCATGTATTTATTCGCTTCTTGTTCATTGTTTTGGAATTGCTTTGAAGTTACTTTTTGTCCCGTTCTTCTTTTACACTATTTCCTTGTAATTAGATGACTATTTTTAGTGTTATGTCTGAATTTTTTTTTCTTTTGTGTGTGAGTATACATTATAGATTTTTGGTTTGTATTTACCATGAGGTTTATGCATATCAACCTCTATATAAATATGATTATTTTATGTTGTTGATCTCTGTAAATCCAAACGCATTTTAACAACTCTGTATTCATTTCCACACACTGCCACATTTACTATTTCTGATCCCATATGTTACATCCTTTTGTTTTGTGTGTCCCTATGCTACTTAATGCAGAGTTCCAAAGAACAGCAAGGAGAGATAAGAAAATGTTCCTCAATGATCAATGCAAAGAAATAGAGGAAACCAACAGAATGGGATAGACGAGCAATCCCTTCAAGAAAATTAGAGATACCAAGGGAACATTTCATGCAAAGATGGGCTCAATAAAGGAGAGAAATGGTATGGACCTAACAGAAGCAGAAGATATTAAGAAGAGATGTCAAGAGAACACAGAAGAACTGTACAAAAAGATGTTCATGACCCAGATAATCACGATGGTGTGATCACTCATCTAGAGCCAGACATACTGGAATGTGAAGTCAAATAGGCCTTAGAAAGCATCACTATGAACAAAGCTAGTGGAGGTGATGGAATTCCAGTTGAGCTAGTTCAAATCCTGAAAGATGATGCTGTGAAAGTGCTGCACTCAATATGGCAGCAAATTTAGAAAACTCAGCAGTGGCCACAGGACTGGAAAAAATCAGTTTTCATTTCAATCCCAAAGAAAGGCAATGCCACAGAATCCTCAAACTACCGCACAATTGCACTCATCTCACACACTAGTCAGGTAATGCTCAAAATTCTCCAAGTCAGGCTTCAACAATATGTAAGCCATGAACTTCCAGATATTCAAGCTGGTTTTAGAAAAGGCAAAGACACCAGAGATCAAATTGCCAACATCTGCTGGATCATTGAAAAAGCAAGACAGTTCCAGAAAAACATCTATTTCTGCATTATTGACTATGCCAAAGCCTTTGATCTATAGATCACAATGAACCATAGAAAATTCTGAAAGAGATGGGAATATCAGACCACTTGACCTGTCTCTTGAGAAACCTATATGCAGGTCAGGAAGCAACAGTTAGAACTGGACATGGAACAACAGACTGGTTCCAAATAGGAAAAGGAGTATGTCAGGGGTGTATATTGTCACCCTGTTTATGTAACTTATATGCAGAGTACATCATGAGAAATGCTCAGCTGGAAGAAGCACAAGCTGGAATCAAGATTGCTGGGAGAAATATCAATAACCTCAGACATGCAAATGACACCACCCTTATGGCAGAAAGTGAAGAAGAACTAAAGAGCCTCTTGATGAAAGTGAAAGAGGAGAATAAAAAGTTGGCTTAAAGCTCAACATTCAGAAAACAAAGATCATGGCATCTGGTCCTATCACTTCATGGAAAATAGATGGGGAAACAGTGGAAACAGTGTCAGACTTTATTTTTGGGGGCTCCAAAATCACTGAAGATGGTGACTGCAGCCATGAAATTTAAAGATGCATACTCCTTGAAAGGAAAGTTATGACCAACCTCAGTTCAGTTCAGTTCAGTCGCTCAGTCATTTCCAACTCTTTGCGACCCCATGAATCGCAGCACGTCAGGCCTGCCTGTCCATCACCAACCCCTGGAGTTCACTCAGACTCACGTCCATTGAGTCGGTGATGCCATCCAGCCATCTCATCCACTGTCGTCCCCTTCTCCTCCTGTCCCCAGTCCCTCCCAGCATCAGAGTCTTTTCCAATGAGTCAACTCTTCACATGAGGTGGCCAAAGTACTGGAGTTTCAGCTTCAGAATCATTCCCTCCAAAGAAATCCCAAGGCTGATCAACCTAGATAGCATATTAAAAAGCAGAGACATTACTTTGCCAGCAATGGTCCATCTAGTCAAGGCTACGATTTTTCCAGTGGTCATGTATGGATGTGAGAGTTGGATTGTGAAGAAAGCTGAGTGCCAAAGAATTGATGGTTTTGAACTGTGGTGTTGGAGAAGACTCTTGAGAGTCCCTTGGACTGCAAGGAGATCCAACCAGTCCATCCTAAAGGAGATCAGTCCTGGGTGGCCATTGGGAGGACTGATGCACAAGCTGAAACTCCAATACTTTGGCCACCTCATGCAAAGAGTTGACTCATTGGAAAACACTCTGATGCTGGGAGGGATTGGGGGCAGGAGGAGAAGGGGACAACAGAGGATGAGATGGCTGGATGGCATCACTGACTCAATGGACGTGAGTTTGAGTGAACTCCGAGAGCTGGTGATGAATAGGGAGGCCTGGTGTACTGTGATTCATGGGGTCACAAAGAGTAGGACCCGACTGAGTGACTGAACTGAATATCTGTTCATGATGCTGCTTATTATGGATATAGATGATTTTATTGTTTTTGTCCTTTAGCCTTCCTCCTAGCTATGTACATGAATTATTTACTACTTTTTCTGTATATTTGCTTTCGCATTCAGATTTTTCCCTGTGTAATTTTTATATTTCTGTTTGTATACTTTTCTTTTTCACCCAGAGAAATACTTTACGATTTCTTATAAAGGTGGTTTGGTGGTGCTGAACTTTTTTGCTTCCTGAGAAACTTTTGGTCTCTCCATAGATGAAAGCCTTGCTGGATAGAGTAATCTTAGTTATAGGCTTTTCCCTCTCATCACTTTAAATATATCATAACATTTCCTTTTGTTATGCAGACTTTCTGCTGAAAATTCAGATGATAGCCTTTGGTGTACCCTTACATATAATTTGTTTTCTTTCTCTTGCTGTTTATAATATTCTCTGTTTACCTTGAATTTTTGCCATTTTAATTAAAATAAGCCTTGATGTACCTGGTGAGAACACTCTGTGCTTCCTGTACACAGATGTCTATTTACTTGCACAGATTAGGGAAGTTTTCAGATATTATGCCTTCAAACATTTTCTCCCTGCCCCTTTCTCTCTCACTTTACCTGGGACCTCTATAATGTGAATGTTAGTATGCTTGATACATCCCAGTGATCTCTTTTATTGTCCTCATTTATTTTTACTTTTTTTTTTTTCTATTCAGCTTCAGAGATATCCACTACTGTGCCTTCCAGCTCACAAATCCTTTCCTCTGTATCACCCAATTTACTATTGATTCATTCTAGGTTTTATTTTCCAATTTCATTTCTTATATTATTTATCACTATGTAGTTCTTTATATTTTCTAACCCCATGTTGATAACTTCTTACTTGTCCCTCTGTTCATCCAGTCTTCTCCAGAGTTCTTTGACTATCTTTTCAATCATTACCTTGAATTTTTTATGGAATGTACTGCTTGTCTCCACTTTGCTTAGTTCTTTATCTGAGATTTTATGTTGTTTTTACTTTGAACCATAATCCTTTGTCTCCTCATTTTGCCTAATTTACTAATTTACCTTTGATTACTTTGTTTGTTGGTTATATTTCCTGACCTTGGAGAAGATTCTTTTGCAGAAGTGGTCCTGTGAGTCCAGCAGCTCTCTCCACTCTGGTCTTCAGAACTCTATGCTCTAGGGTGGCCCCTAGGTGGACTACATGAATATTTCTGCTGTGATAAGCTGTGGTTGGTCTAGTAGGTGTGGCTGGCCCTTGGTTTGGTTGGTTGCTAGGCCCTGCCTTGTGAGAAGGCTGCTGGCCATGGTGGGTAGGGCTGCATGGTGAGGTGGCTGCTGCAGAGTTCAAATGTCCAAGGGCTAGTGTTGGCCCATGGTGGGCAGAGCCAGGTCCCAGGGTGGGTGCTTGTGGGACTATGTGTCCTCTAGTTAGTATCATCTTGCTGGTAGGCAGACCTGGAGCCCAAGAGGATCTGGGGCTGGTGCATTCTCATGGTTAAGTGTGTTTGTCCCAGGGATAGTGCCGACCCACTGGTGAGCAGAGTTATGTTCACACAGTCTCTGGCTGCAGGGAACAAAGATTCCTTTGGTTACTGTCAGTTTCCTGCTGTTCAGGGCTGGGTCCTGGGTCTTTTGATGCATAAGGACTAGGTCCTAGGGTAAGTTTGGGCTCAAAGTGTCTTGGGGCAGAGATCTGCTGGTAGGTGAGGTGGTGTCCTACCCAGCTAGTCATTTGCCTTGGCCTCAGGCACCACAGTTTATTGTGATCCACACAGTCAAAGGCTTTCATATAGTCAATAAAGTGGAAATAGATGTTTTTCTGGAACTCTTGTTTTTTCAATGATTCAGCGGATGTCAGCAATTTGATCTCTGGTTCCTCTGCCTTTTCTAAAATGAGCTTGAGCATATGGGAGTTCATGGTTCACTTATTGCTGAAGCCTGGCTTGGAGAATTTTGAGCATTTCTTTACTAGCATGTGAGATGAGTACAATTGTGCAGTAGTGTGAGCATTCTTTGGCATTGCCTTTCTTTGGGATTGAAATGAAAACTGATCTTTTCCAGTCCTGTGGCCACTGCTGAGTTTTCCAAATTTTCTGGCATATTGAGTGCAGCACTTTCACAGCATCATCTTTCAGGATTTGAACTAGCTCAACTGGAATTCCTTCACCTCCACTAGCTTTGTTCATAGTGATGCATTCTAAGGCCCACTTGACTTCACATTCCAGGATGTCTGGCTCTAGGTGAGTCGTGAACATATTTTTTTTACAGTTTTTCTGCATATTCTTGCCACCTCTTCTTAATATTTTCTGCTTCTGTTAGGTCCCATACCATTTCTGTCCTTTATCAAGCCTATCTTTGCATGAAATGAGAAACCTATATGCAGGTCAGGAAGCAACAGTTAGAACTGGACATGGAACAACAGACTGGTTCCAAATAGGAAAAGGAGTATGTCAAGGCTGTATGCTGTCACCCTGCTCATTTAACTTATATGCAGAGTACATCATGAGAAACACTGGGCTGGAAGAAGCACAAGCTGGAATTAAGATTGCCAGGAGAAATATCAAAAACCTGATATGCAGATGACACCACCCTTATGGCAGAAAGTGAAGAGGAACTGAACAGCCTCTTGATGAAAATGAAAGAGGAAAGTGAAAAAGTTGGCTTAAAGCTCAATATTTAGAAAACTAAGATCATGGCATCTGGTCCCATCACTTCATGGGAAATAGGTGGGGAAACAGTGGAAACAGTGGCAGACTTTAATTTGGGGGGACAAAATCACTGCAGATGGTGATTGCAGCCATGAAATTAAAAGACGCTTACTCCTTGGAAGGAAAGTTATGACCAATGTTGATAGCATATTAAAAAGGAGAGACATTACTTTGCCAACAAAGGCTGGTCTAGTCAAGTCTATGGTTTTTCCAGTGGTCATGTATGGATGTGAGAGTTAGACTGTGAAGAAAGCTGAGTGATGAAGAATTGATGCTTTTGAACTGTGGTGTTGGAGAAGACTCTGAGATTCCCTTGGACTGCAAGGAGATCCAACCAGTCCATCCTAAAGGAGATCAGTGCTAGGTGTTCATTGGAAGGACTGATGCTCAAGCTGAAACTCTAGTACTTTGGCCACCTCATGCAAAGAGTTGACTCATTGGAAAAGACCCTGATGCTGTGAGGGATTGGGGGCAAGAGGAGAAGGGGTTGACAGAGGATTAGATGGCTGGATGGCATCACCTATTCGATGGACATGAGTTTGGGTAAGCTCCAGGAGTTGGGGATGGACAGGGAGTCCTGGTGTGCTGCACTTCGTGGGATCACAAAGAGTCAGACACGACTGAGTGACTGAAGTGAGGAATACCAGTACTAGTGCTGACAGCCTGGTGGTTGGAACTGGGTCCTGGTATTAATAACTTAGAGTATTCTAAAATGATGCTTTTCAGCAGCAATAACCTTGCCCTCAAAATTGGATGGCTCCAGTGTCTATGTCTCAAAGGTACTTCCCTTTGCCTATTGCATCTCCAGGAGACTCTCTAAACTCAGCTGATGGATCTGACCCAGTTCAGTTCAGTCACTCAATCGTGTCCCACTCTTTGCAACTCTACAGACTGCAGTACACCAGGCTTCCTTGTCCATCACCAACTCATTAAGCTTGCTCAAACTCATGTCCATCGAGCCAGTGATGCCATCCAACCATCTTATCCTCTGTTGTCCCCTTCTCCTCCTGCCTTTAATCTTTCCCAGCATCAGGGTCTTTTCAAATGACTAGGCTCTTTGCATCAGGTGGCCAAAGTATTGGAGTTTCATCTTCAGCATGTCTTTCCAATATTCAGTACTGATTTCCTTTAGGATTGACTGACTGGATCTCCTTGCAGACCAAGGGACTCTCAAGAGTCTTCTCCAACACTGCAGTTCAAAAGCATCAATTCTTCTGTGCTCAGCTTTCTTTATAGTCCAACTCTCACATCCATACATGACTACTAGAAAACCCATAACTTTGACTAGAGGGAACCTTGTCAGCAAAGCTTTTTAATATTCTGTCTAGGTTGGTGATAGCTTTCCTTCCAAAGAGCAAGTGTCTTAATTTCATGGCTGTAGTCACAATCTGCAGTGATTTTGGAGCCCAAAGAAATAAAGTCTCTCACTGTTTACATTGTTTCCACAACTATTTGCCATGAAGTGATGGGACTGGATGCCATGATATTGGTTTTCTGAATGTTGAGTTTTAAGCCACTTTGATCAAAAGGTTCTTTAGTTCTTCATTTCCTGCTATAAGAGTGGTGTTATCAGTATATCTGAGATTATTGATATTTCTCCCTGCAATCTTGATTCCAGCTTCTGCTTCATCCATCCCGGCATTTCACATGATGTACTCTGCATATAAGTTAAATAAACAAGATGATGCTATACAGCCTTGATGTGCTCTTTTGCCAATATTGAACCAGTCCATTGTTTCATGTCCAGTTCTAACTGCTGCTTCTTGACCTGCATACAGATTTTTCATGAGGCAGGTAAGGTGGTCTGGTATTCCCATCTCTTTCAGAATTTTCCACAGTTTTTTGTGATTTACAGTCAAAGGCTTTGGTGTAGTCAATAAAGCAGATGTTTTTCTGGAACTCTCTTGCTTTTTTGATGACCCAGGGGACGTTGGCAATTTGATCTCTGATTCCTCTGCCTTCTCTAAATCCAGTTTGAACAGTTCACATACTTTTGAAGCCTAGCTTAGAGAATTTTGAGAATTACATTGCTAGTGTGTGAGGTGAGTGCAATCATGCAGTAGTTTGAACAGTCTTTGCTTTGTCTTTCTTTGATATTGAAATGAAAACTGACCTTTTCCAGTCCTGTGGTCACTGCTGAGTTTTCCAAACTTGCTGGCATATTGAGTGCAGCACTTTCACAGCATCATCTTTCCGGATTTGAACTAGCTCAACTGGAATTCCATCACCTCCACTAGCTTTGTTCGTAGTGATGCTTTCTAAGGCCCACTTGACTTCACATTCCAGGATGTCTGGCTCTAGGTGAGTGATCCCACCATCGTGATTATCTGGATCATGAAGCTCTTTTTTGTACAGTTCTTCTGTGTATTCTTGCCACCTCTTCTTAATATCTTCTGCTTCTTTTAAGTCCAAACCGTTTCTGTCCTTTATCGAGCGCATCTTTGCATGAAATGTTCCTTGGTATGACTAATTTTCTTGAAGAAATCGCTCATCTTTCCCATTCTATTGTTTTCCTCTATTTCTTTGCATTCATCACTGAGGAAGGCTTTCTTATCTCTCCATGCTATTCTTTTAAACTCTGGATCTGACCCAGGCTCCTTTCAAATCACTGCTTCTGCTCTAGGTCTCAGACCAAGTAAAAATTTTTGTGTGCCCTTTAAGGCTTCCCTGGTGGCTCAGACAGTAAAGAATCTGCCTGCATTGTGGGAGACCTGGGTTTGATCACTGGCTTGGGAAGATCCCCTGGAGAAGGGAACAGTTACCCACTCCAGTATTCTGGCCTGGAGAATTTCATGGACAGAGGAGCCTGGCAGGTTACAGTCCATGGGATTGCAAAGACTAGGACTTGTCTGAGTGCCTTTCACTTTCTTTCACTTTTTTTTTAACTTGTTCAAGATTTATTTATTCTTTATCCTTTTTATAAATGCCCTGATTTTATTATTATTTTTTAAATTTTACTTTACAATATTGTATTGGTTTTGCCATACATCAACATGAATCTGCCACGGGTGTACATGTAGAGTCTATATTTTCCCCAGCCTTCTATGTGTCCCTAAATTAAGACGCACTGCCAGATGATATGAAGGCTCACTTTCCTGATACAGGACCGCTTGATGGGGGATCAACAGTGTGGACTTGGACTTGCCACTCCTTGGGAAGTACATCTACAATTACAACTATTCTATCTGTGGGTCTCTCACACTGGGATTGTGGGTCTTGACTATACTGTTATCTCTGCCACCCCTATTCATTTCATTATGGTTCCTTCTTTATATCTTTAGCTGTAGAAGACATTGTATTCTGGTCTTTCTCACTAATAGTTGCTCTGCAAATAGTTGTAATTTTGTTATGCCCCTGGGAGGAGGTAAGCTCAGGGTCATCATACTTTGCCATCTTGGCTGAACACTCCTACAATTTTTTTAAAGATTATACCTTGTACCAACTTTTAAGCCTTTATGAAATCAGTGTTGGGTGATCCATCTCCTCAGAGCCCTTTACCAGACCTGTATTTATATCTCTAGCTGATGTAAGTTTTGAATAACTGCCCTCAGAGGATAGAGCTGCCAACTTAACAGTTCTCCGTCATCCTGCCCCATGGTACATGTTAGCCTATAGCCAACAACTGACTTAATAGGGGGGTACAAAAGCCAGCTCCATGTCAAAGAGGTCAATTCTTCAGTTAAATTTATATACAACAACCCCATCCTCAACCTCTGGTTCAGGTTAGCTTTGACCTGATAACCTCATCCTTCCTCTACTGTTTTCCTTCACCTTTTCTCTTCTCCTCTCCCCAAACAGGTCTTTCCTAAAGAGCTCCCTGACAATAAATTCTACACCTGAATCTCTCCTTCTGGGACACCTAACAGAAGAGAGTTCATAACTATGTCCCCAACCCTCCCCCTACCCTTGGATATCAGCTTCACTGTGGGCTTTTTATGTACCCTATGTAATTTCACTGCCAGTGAGTAGAATCAAGTCAGAGGCCCAAGATCAAGCATAATGAGCCTATCAGTTAGGATCCCTCTATGCAAGATGCAGATGGCAGAGATGCACTGGAGAGAGATCTTCCTAATGCTTGCCCTCAGATGCCAGAATTGTACACTGTAGCCTTGACTCCATTTGTTAAGGTGCTTTCTGTGTCTTCTGCAATAATTTTTCACTAATAACTAACTTGGCACGTTTTATCTAATGATAATTGCTTTCTGTTTGGTTGTTTTTACTTTTTTTGGTTGTTTTCTTTTTTTAATAGAGTAAAATAAGGCCAAAAGCCTTGGCATTGGAGTTAGACTGACAGATGTGAGCACACAGGCAACAAGAAGATCATGTCTGGCACATCTAAAAAATATCTACAGGAATATTTGAAGTTTTTTTGTTTGTTTGTTTTTAAACCTCTGGAGCCCAAGACAGGTTGAGAGGAAGTCAGAGGACAAATGACATTAAAAAGGAAAGATGAGAGAGGGTCCAAAACCCTCAGAGAAGCTGAACAATTGGCTACAGGGACTCTAGTTAGAAGAGAGATTACACCAAGAAACGGTCGTTTGATGATCAGAGAGACAAAGCACCAACCCTCTCCAGCCTCCACTAGCTTCAAGTCATCTCCTCATTGAAATAAGAGGATTCTAAATATATATATATATATATACTCAGGATCCAACAAGCTGAGAAATGCTCCGGCTCCAGCAGCAGTTGCCACAAAAGCAGCCCACACACAAGCAGACACTCCAACCTCAGCACCCCAGCCACAGCACCCTGGTTGCCCTTTCAACACCTAGGAATAATCTTCCTGAGATGTGGGCCCAGGTGTCACTCACAGCTCCATTGTTCACTTTAAAGAGAGGGCCGTAGCTCTGAGTAAACCCCATCCCAACAGGCCCACAGCCTCTAGCACCAGCCCACCCTTGTTCTACGTCTCTGCTCACCTCCTGTCCATCTCCTTCATAGCACATGGCACTGCTTGAGAAGACACATTCTTCTGCTTCCCTTTTTGCTGTCTGTCTTCTTTATGAGCTTGAAAGCCCTGTATGGGCAATAATTGCATTTATTCACCATGTTCACCCAGGATCAGGGACTATAGACTTCACAAAGATTAAGGAGTGAATGAACGGATATGGATTAGCTGATGGCATGCTGGGTAATGTTGGGACTGACCATTGTTTCAGCCTTTTGATTCAGGATAGGAGCTTATCTTCAAAAGTCAAGTCTCAGCTTGGCACTGGGAACAAATAAAGGTTGGATCACTTCTGGTTTCTTGATGCCTAAAGGATATTTCAGTTACGTGGGTAGTTAAAAAGACTGAGTAGAATTTGGTGATTAGAAATGGAATAGAAGAAACTTGACAGGAAAAGAGCTTTTACAGTAATCCTCTTCCATTCAGTTTATATCTCAGAATGCTGATGAGTTTTCCATATGTATCATATTTTCAGCTCTCAGTTTTCAAGTGTGTCATTTATACAGCTTCAAAAGAATAATTGGCATCATATGAATATGCATGTGCATATTTATGATATTGCATCCATCAGCACAATATTAGCACAAAACCCTCCTGGGTTTAGAATTTGTAACTCTGCACCTTAGAATAATGAGTCTAAATGGACTGGTGTCAAACAAATGACTCTATCATTCTTTACTGGTTTTGTTTTTGTAGTTCTTTGTGCCAAGAACAAAGCTCATTTTCCTCAAAGGCTGTTTTTATCACCGCTTTCTCAGATGATACAAAAAAAGAAAAAGTAGGTTGTTTTTGAATAGGACTGTATATACTAGGTTAAATCTTCTGGGACAGTACTGTCAACAGTAAAACAATACCTTTAGTGTATTCCATTCAAGTCCTCAATCTGTGAGTTTCTCACGTTGACCAATCAACCACTCTCAGACTTTTGGTCTGAAAAATGAAAGTTAGACCGTCTTCATCACCATGCCAGTCTTTTGGGTCTCCCTTATACTAAATTTATTTGCTTTTCTTTTTTTTTTTCCCTAACTCTATGCTTCCCACTTTCAATATACTAAAGTTGCTCATCCCAGAATTAATGTTGATTGAGACTGTACACATTGAATGTTCACAATCATTTAACCTTCACAACTACCCTATGAAGTACTGCATCAGTTAGGGCTCTTGTTGCAAGCAATATAAACCAACTTGAGCTAAATGAAGCAAAAGGAAATTTAGTGGAAGTTTAGTGGAGTTCTCAGCATCATTGGGAAGGGCAGAAACCAGTTTCAGGAACGAGCAGGCTCTCAGCTATCTCAGAAGGCTAAAAGTCAGACACTACACGGATAAGGTGTGGTTAGAACACTAAAATAGGTGAGTAAATGCTCAGTTACATGTTACTGACTATGTGTTAGGTGCTATTTTAAGCATTTTACTTAGCACATATATACATATCAGAATTTGTAATAAGAATGTATTTTCTCTGTTTGCTATCTCTCTCTCTCAAAGTTTTAAAGCTTCTATAAGCAGAAACCACATGTGTTTTATTCACTGATGCATACCTAATGCTAAGGACATTATCTGGCACCAGATAAAATAAGTACTATTATCATTCTCATTTTATACCTGAGGAAACTGAGGCACAGGGAAGCTAAATATATCCCCAAAATCACAAACTGGTCAGTGATAGTTAGGATTCAAATACACATGGCCTATATCTAGAACCTGTGCCCTTAACCACTACACTATGAGTTCCATCCACTTTCAGTCCTTTCATTCTTGTGGTCAAGATTAGACTTCCAAAGAGCTCATCCAGATGACACTTATTGGGTCATATATATGCCCTTTAACTGAGGAAGAGTGGGCCCATGGTTGCCAGGACACTAATTCACTAAGCAAGCAATAATTTCCCCAAAAGAAATCAAGATATTAAGAGGAAGGTACTAATGGGAAGTCAAAGAGCAACAAATAGAATAACCTTAAGAGTGGAAACCTTCTCATTTTACAGATGAGGAAGGTGAGGCATGAGTATGTATTATACTCCTTCACTTTTGTAATGAAGATGATGACTGTATTAGGTTGAATGGTGTCCCCTCAAAACTCTTATGTACCCAGAATCTGTGAATGCAACCTTATACGGAAATAAGCTTTTTGTGGATGAAGTCCTTCTGGATCAAAGTGGGCTATAACCCAATGATCAGTGTGCTTATAAGAAGAAAGAAATTTAAATTCAAGCACACTGAGAGGGAGAATGCCATGTGATGATGAGGGCTGAGATTGAAGTAATGTGTCTATAAAAGCCAAGGAGTACCAAAGAATGCTAGCAACCACCAGAAGCCACTTATCTCACCAGGTGAGATAAGAAGGTATCTTCCCAAAATTCCTCAGGAAGAGTGCAGCCCTGCTGGCCTCCAAAACTGTGAGAGAATAAATTTCAGTTATTTTAAGTAACCTTGTATGTGTTGATTTTCTATGGCACCCCTAAGAACCTAACGCACCAAGTCTCAAAGATATTACGTTATCCCAAATAACAGAACACATAAGAGGCATACACTGTTTCCTCTCCTTTCCTTTTCTTCCAATCTTCATGACCTCACTCTACCTCCAACCCCTAAACTTTCAGTTTTCCCCTCCAGGTTGCCTAATCCTTCTGGTGTTTCTACCAACTGCAAAATCATTTGGGACTTGTTCCTCCCATAAACTTGACTGTTAATCACCCTCTTGTCTAAATGAGCTTTTTATTCCTCAAGGCTTGCTCAACTTTCTGTCAAAACAAACTGCTGTACTAATTCAAAAAGAGTTAAAGCACAGTGATGTAACATTTTCATTTTAAAACAGCTTTATGAATACCAGTGATCAAAGGCACCATGATCATAGAGAATGAAGGAAGGTATCTAAAGCATTTTATCTTTTGACTCACACCTATGTGTCTAACAGACTAACAGCTTTGCTCTCTTTTTCTAAAAACATTGACATTTGGCTTCTTGCACCATTTGAATCATTATTCTTTCTCTAAGTTAGAACTCTTAACTTTCTAGGGGGAAAAAAAGAAAAACTTCAATCTTCTGAAACTGATTTGCTCTATCTTCTTTCTTATAACCTGTAACTTCCACCATGATAAACCAAAAAAAGAAAAATTCTGTTTTGTCTTCCTTGCATCAGTGGGAAATTATTGATCTTCAAGTAAGTAGAAAACCCATCTTGTAGATAAGATGCTACTAATGTTGGTCTTATGCCTCTAAATGGCAGACACAATTCTAAGTACTTTATATTCATTAATCCACTTAATCTTCACAAAACCCTAGTAGGTAAATATGATTATCAGTATCACTTTATATATGAGAAAACTGTGGCACAGAGAGATGAATGATAGCTTGGTGTATTAATTTTTTTAGGGCTGCCATAACTAAGTACCACAACTGAATGCCTTAAAAAAAGTTTAGTGTCTCACAGTTCTGGGCTCAAAGTTCAAGATCAAGGTTTAAGTGGGACTGATTCTTTCTGAGGACTGCAAGGGAGGACCTGTTCCATGCCTCTCTCCCACTGCTGGTCCTTTACTGGAAATCTTTGGCATCCCTTGGCTTGTAGATGCATTAGCCCAATCTCTGCATTCATTGTCCCAAGAGGTTTCTTTTTCCCCCATCTATTAGTACTGTACTTAACTTCACTTTGTGAGCTATGAATACTGATGTGGGTGGTATAATCAAAAACAATGTGGAAAAAGTACATGAATGTAATTAACCTGTATGGAAAGTAGAAAGAACAGATTATAAATTGCATTGGCCTCAGTCCCTTAGAAGTACTTTGAGCATAGATAAAGGAACATTTTAAATAGCATTTTCAGTCTCATTTTGACAGCATACAATTTAATATATGATTCATATTTGCCATTTCATGTTTTAATTATACAGTAAGGAAAAACTCATGTCCTTTTGAACTATAGCATCATCTCTGCCTTCTCACAGATCATACTTGCAATAAACTACATCTTTCTCTTTCAGTGAAGATCATAGACAGAAAACTCTCACTTAGAAAAAATATTTAAATATGATGGCCTTTTTGTGAAATTACTGAAATGAAAATCATAGGCTACCATTTCCAAAGTAATAAAATCAGTTTTCTTAGACAACACATTTGTCCCCTTTTGATGTTAGAAATAATAAACGGTTATTACTTCTAAGAAATTAGAAGTGATAACTTGCTTTTAACAAATAGACTTGCCACCCTTTCTTCACATCATCTGATGGCTTTGACTGCATAAAGGATCTATAAAGTAATAATTATCTATAAAATAAGGGACAAACTAGTAGGTTAAGTAAATGCATGACTTGATCTTTGGCAGAAGGAGAGATATATCTGAACAAAGTTGACAATTAGACTTTTCCCAATACTATAAAATTGACCTGATAAATAAATTCATTTTTAAAACTATTATAATTAAAATTAAACTAGAAATATTACTAAGAGATTTGAAGAGAAACCATCACAGTTTTATTTTACTGAAGTATTTCTGGGAAGCAGAACTTTTGGATTGTACAGCACATGACAAAATATGGGGACTGGGGGACTGCATGGAATATGTACAATGCTCATAATTTTATATGTTGATACTTCTATGTCATTCAAATAACAGAAGTATTTTATTTTCAGGTGAGTGCATGGGAAAACTGAGATAAGAGATAAAAGTGAGAGGCAGACATTGTGATGGTTGCAGAATCTCTTTTTTCTTAGGATAAATATTCATTCCTTATAGATTATGCTTGACAGGCCTGTACCCACCATCTCTGTCTAAATCCCAGTGGAAAATGGTTTAGATTCAAATTAAGAGGGGCCTTTGTAACGCATGTGACCTCCACAGCACGTCGCTTGAAATAGAAGACCCATAGTGAAATTATGGGACTTCCCAGTTCATGCCAGTGGTAAAGAACCTTTTTGCCAATGCAGGAGATGGAGGAGACATAGGTTCTATCCCTGGGTTGGGAATATCTGTTGTAGGAGTCCTTGGCAACCCACTCCGGTGTTCTTGCCTGGAGAGTCCCATGGACAGAGGAGCCTGGCAGCTACAGTCCATGGGGTCGCAAAGAGTTGGACATGACTGAAGTTGCTTAGCTTGCATGCTGTAGAATTAAAAGACAAATATCTCAAGCTAACAAGCAATTCTAGATTTGATCTTGGATATCTACCCTCAGAGTTGCGAGGAAATAAATTTCTGTAGTTTAAGTCATCCAATTGGTGGTATTTGTTACAACAGCTCCAGAAAACTAACACAGTGCCCTCCTCTGTTTTCTTGGGTTCTCTTTTCCATCTTGCTTTCCTCATGGCTCAGCTGGTAAAGAATCTGTCTGCAATGCAGGAGATCCTGGTTCTATTCTTGGTTCAGGAAGATCTGCTGGAGAAGGGATAGGCTACCCACTCCAGTATTCTTGGGCTTCCCTGTGGCTCAGCTGCTAAAGAATTCACCTGCAGTGTGGGAGACAAATTTTGTAATAAGAGGATACAAGATAAAATCCAAGATCAGACACTGAATTTCCCCTCTCTGATTACAGTTCCAATACACTGAATTACCCTTCAGTCATTAGAGTTGCAACTACAGGACCTGGGAAGGAATGATTACAAAAACCTTCAGGTAAAGTTATACATACACATGGAGAAGGCAATGGCACCCCACTCCAGGACTCTTGCCTGGAAAATCCCATGGATGAAGGAGCCTGGAAGGCTGCAGTCCATATGGTGTCGCTGAGGGTCAGACACGACTGAGCGACTTCACTTTCACTTTCATGCATTGGATGGGAGGGGAATGGCAACCTACTCCAGTGTTCTTGCCTGGAGAATCCCAGGGGCGGGGGAGCCTGGTGGGCTGCCGTCTATGGGGTCGCATAGAGTCGGACACGACTGAAGCGACTTAGCAGCAGCATACATACACAAAGCAGGTTAATGGTTGCCCAGGGCTATGGGTGGGAATGGGGATTAACTATAAAAGGGCAGTAGGGATCTTACTCGATTGATGGATAGGATTTAAAGTGAATTGTGATGGCTGCACAACTCAGTAAAATTACTAAAAATCACTGAATTTTACACTTAAAACGAATGAATTTTATGGTATGCAGATTGTACCTCAATAGAATTTTGTTTAAAAAAAATGAGATAAAACCATGGTATCTCTGGACCCACATCAAATTTCCACACACTGTGACTCAAGGAGCCTTCTGGGATAAACTCTGCAAGATGATAATAGGAATATTCTTCACCCTTGGTGCTCAGGAAGTAAGTAGGAAAATGAATAACATTGAACTCAAGTCACTGAAATATCGTTAATTGCTCAGGCCCCTGAAATCTCTTACACTGACTGTTAAGCAGTTTTGATAAGAATATCTAAACAATATTTAACACGTTAGAACTTCTTTATAAAAATTCCCATTCGGATTCTAAACATCATAATGTTTCTGACCCAAATTTATTTCCCCAGAAAAGTTCAGAAATAAAATTGGTTTGTTTTATCAAACTAGGCTTCTTGTTCCTAATGTGATTAGAAGACAGTGTGCACAGTCACCCATGCTTAAGAAGGACCTAGTACCTTAGGTCAAGAAGCAGCAATAAAGGCAAATCTGCTTGGGAAAGATTGTTTAGGGCGCACACACGCACGCACATACACACACATCTCTAACCTAGGATAGAGCTGTGAGATTCTAGAAAGAGTTGTCTTGTTTCTAAACAACCAACAGAAATATAAATTTATGTTTTTCTTTTCTTTCAGCAGTTTTAGCACTATATGCCTAGCTTTGGTGCCTGCTATGTGTTGAATTGTGCCCGCTCCCACCCCCCCATCCCAGGATATGGACTGAATGTTTATGTAAATTTGTATACTGAAGTCCTAATCTCCAGGTGACTATATTTGGAGATGGGGCCTGTATGGAAGTATTTAAGGTTAAATGAGTTCATTAGCATGGAGCCCTGATCTGATAGAATTCAACACCTTATAAGAAAACACCAAGGAGCACTCCCTCTCTCCCCTCCTGCCAACCATGTGAGGACACAGCAAAAAGGCAGCCAGGAGAACAGTTCTCACCAGAAACAAAGTTGGGCACCTTGATCTTGAACTTTCCAGCCTCTAAAACTATGAGAAGTAAATGTCTATTGTCTTAGCCAGCAAACCTGTGGCATTTTGTTATAGCATCCCCAGCAGACTAATAGATCCCCAAATCCGTCTGTTGAAGTCCTTACCCCTCAGTACTCCAAAATGTGACTGTTTGGATACAGGGCCTTTGAAGAGGTAATTGAGGAGAATCAGGTCATATGGGTGGGCTCTAATCAAATATGACTCTGTCCTTATAAGAAGAGGAAATCAGGACACAGACACTCTGAGAAAGAGGACTGTGTGAAAACAAGAGAGGAGACGGCCATCGACAAACCACGAAGAAACACTCTACAAGAAACCAACCCTGCTGACCCCTTCATCTTGGATATCCACCCTCAAGATTGTGAGGAAATAAATTTCTCTTGTTTAAGCCATTGCGTTTGTGGTACTTGTTACAACAGCCCCAGAAAACTAACACAGTGCCCTCCTCTGTTTTCTTGGGTTCTCTTGTCTATCTCAAGCAAGAGGGAGAAGTTTTGAAATAAGGACGTCCAAGATAAAATCCAGGATCAGACTCACTGAATTTCCCCTCTGTGGTTACAGTTTCAATACACTGTTTTTGCTAGAATACTTCATCGTTTCTAAATCTTCCTTTTACCTTCTGCCAGAAATCCTGCTCCATGCTTTTCTCAGTCCGTTTTGGCTTCCGTAACAAAGTTTTTATTGTTGTTTAGTGACTAACTTGTGTCTGACTCTTTTATGACCTCATGGACTGTAGCCTGCCAGTCTCCTCTGCCCACAGGATTTCCTGGGCAAGGATACTGGAGTGGGTTGCCATTTCCTTCTTCAGGGGATCTTCCTGACCCAGAGACCCAACATCTGTTGCATTGGCAGAGATTCTCTACCATTGAACCATCAGGGAAAATTGTAATAAAGTAGATCATTTTCCCCACTCCTTGGTTGTCATGCATGGCTAGACAACATCACAATGCCACATTGGCTGGGTCCTCCAAGCCTCAAAGAGTATAGTACTATTTAGGTCCCCTGAACTGCTCAGAATATTTTTAGTATAGTTTAAGGATTTTCCATTTAGCTTCCCCCGTCACTCTAATTATTTCTAAATCTTCCCTTTTTCTCACTCTAATTCTCTTGCTCACAGGAGGAAGCACTGTTGCCATGTTGCTAAGAAGATATAGGCCAGCAGCTTTCAAATGTGGCTGCACAACAGACTCATCTCAGGAGTGTTTAAAAATCCTGGGGTCTAGGCTTCACCCCTAGAGACTGTGATTTAATTGGCCTGGCACAAAATCTACATTGCAGAGTTAAAAAAATAAAAAAAACTCCCCAAGTGATTCTAATGTGCACTCAATGGCAAGAACCACTGATCTAAGCTATTCAATGTCTAACAGCATCTCCACACACACACACAGACACACATTAACACTTTTTTCTAACCTAACTTAAGCTTTCTTCTTTCACAGAAGACGTATGCCTACTCATTTTCAAGACTATCCTGTGTCCTTGACTCCACTGCATCCCATCTCCTCTAGGAACTTGATACTTTTCCCCCCACACTCTTTGATGTATTCAATCACACTGTTATGCATGTGTAAACAATTTCCCCACTGGCTTCAAGCATATATAAGTCATTTCTACTTTATAAAATTTCTGCTACCATCAACAACACAGTAATGACAGCAACATTACATTTTCATCATTCATTCAGAGTTAAGTTCTCTAATAAAAGAATTTATGCCCATTTTCTCTGCTCTCTCTCTCTTTCTTTGTGGCTTCTTTAACCTAAATTTCAAGCACTTCCTATCCCACTCCAACCTAAACACAACTCACAGATGAACTTTTCGAGTATACATCTGATCAAGTCATCTGTTTATTAAAAAATTTCCAGTGGATTTCTACTACTTTCATTCAGCAAATATTTAATAGGCAGAGTACAGGGCTCTGGTGATACAATTGTACAATGGGAATAGGATGCAGACTATATCCTCAAAGAATTTATATTGATAAGAAAATTAATGCTGTGAATACCAAGTTAATTCTACTTGCAAACTAAATTTTTTAGTTTTTACTTGGATATTTGAGACCATTAATATTGGATCTATCTTTCTAAATTGATCTCTTAATAAAGCACTCTCTATAAAAATCATCAGAAGGATCAGAAGGGTCTTGGGAATTCAGAACTGATTCAAAAGTCTTGCCTTTCATTACAAAGGAATAAAAGGATCATCAACAACTCTGAGGTTTCTTTTCAGGTTGACTTGGGGAACAGTGATAATGCAAGTTAAAATATGGGGTGAATACATGACTAAATGATCAAAGCAGGTAAAAAAGAAAATGTGTAGAAAAATATGAAAATATAAAAAGATAAGCTGAAGGGGGCCAAGATGAAAACAGTTCCACTGAAAGTGAGAAAGGAAGGAGGTGAGAACAGAAAGTGAGAATGATGAAGAAGGGAAGGAGGAAAGAAAGACTAGACAGGAACACAATAACAAAAGCAAGAAATCGGTTGTTCAGCAAATATCCACAACAGTAAATTTATAAACTCCATTTGAAGGACTGTCTCAAGAATAACTTTGAGTGTCTGATTGAAAAAGAGAATACCTGCAGGATGTCCAGCATAATAGCACTGGTGGGTTGTTTGGTTAGACCAGCCCTGGAGAAACAGCTTTCATTTCAGATTATGACTAAGAATAATCAGGTCATGGTGATTTTCCCTAAAACAATGAGACGTTGACAATATTTTATTGTGATTCTGTTACTTTCTAGCTTTGTAATTATGAATGATTACCAAATCAACAATGTAGCTTAAAACTTATTATAGTAGAATTCTTATAATTCTACTTTCACATTCTAAAAGACTTTTATTTAAAACATTATTGATAATAGCATGTACCACCAAAAATAAGATAAACACGGTGGAGCTGAAATCACTTCATACTTAAACACAAGTAATATTTGATAGTGATATTATGAGATTACAAAACAAGACAACATATTAAAAACAGAGATATTACTTTCCTGACAAAGGTCCATCTATTTAACTATAACTTTTCAGTAGTCACATTTGGATGTGAGAGTTGGACCATAAAGAAGGCTGAGTACTGAAGAGCTGACTCTTTTGAACTGTGGGGTTGGAGAAGACTCTTGAGAGTCCCATGGACTGCAAGGAGATCAAACCAGTCAATCCTAAAGGAAATCAATCCTGAATATTCATTGGAAGGATTGATGCTGAAGCTGAAGCTTCAGTACTTTGGCCACCTGATGCAAAGAGCCAACTCATTAGAAAAGATTGATGCTGGGAAAGATTGAAGGAAGGAGGAGAACAGGATGACAGAGGATGAGATGGTTGAATGGCATCACCAACTCAATGGTCATGAGTTTGAGCAAGCTCTGGAAGATGGTAAAAGACAGGGAGCCTGGTCGGCTGTAGTCCATGGGGTGACAAAGAGTCAGACCAACTGAGTGACTGAACAACAACAACAAATGAGATTACATGAGTTAACATGAAAAGCAATACCTACTCAGGAAAATGTATGCATTATTATTCTGAAATAGTTCTCTATGTCAAAAAGATGAACAGTAGCTCAAGGTCTTATTATAGCTAGAAGTGTGGTATTCTTATTTAAACCTCCATTCTATAGCAAAAATATACCAAACAACAGATTGTGTTGTTTGCAACCAACCTTAGTGAATCCTGTGGTCATTCTAGAGTTGGGATGATCCTTCATGGTTGTCATGACAGAGCTGGGAGAACAAGACAGTATACCCTGCATTGGCCAGTCTTTGAAGGCAGAGGGTCCTTGGGAGGACTGTGACCTTGAGTGAGGAGGCTCTATTCCACTGAAAGCAAGTCTCAGAGAGGTGTCAGCTATTTATGTCAGTTCACTTCAGTTCAGTCAATCTTTACTCTTTACGACCTCATGAACTGCATAACGCCAGAGTTCCCTGACCATCACCAACTCCCAAAGCTTGCACAAACTTATGTCAATCGAGTAAGTGACACCATCTGAACATCTCATCCTCTGTTGTCCCTTCACTTCTTTCCTTCAATCTTTCTCAGCATCAAGGTGTTTCCAATGAGTCAGTTCTTCACATCAGGTGGCCAAAATATCGGAGCTTCAGCTTCACAATCAGTCTTTCCAAAGAATATTCAGTCCAATTTCCTTTAGGGTTGACTAGTTTGATCTTTTTGCACTCCAAGGGACTCTCAAGAGTCTTCTCCAACACCACAGTTCAGAAGCATCAATTCTTCAGTGCTCAGCTTTCTTTATAGTCCAACTCTCACATCTATACATGACTACTGAAAAAACATAGCTTTGACTAGACAGACCTTTGTCAGCAAAGTAATTTCTCTACTTTTTAATGTGGTGTTTAGATTGGTCAAAGTTTTTCTTTCAAGGAGCAAGTGTCTTTTAATGTCATGCCTTTAGTCACAATTTGCAATGATTTTGGAGACCCCCAAAATAAAGTCTTTCACTGTTTCCATTGTTTCTCCCTCTATTTGCCATGAAGTGATGGGACCAGATGCCATGATCTTGAATGTTGAATTTTAAGCCAACTTTTTCATTGTCCTCTTTCATTTTCATCAAGAGGCTCTTTAGTTCTTCTTCTATTTCTCCAAAATTGTAGGGTCATCTGTATATCTGAGGTTATTGATATTTCTCTCAACAATCTTGACTCCAGTTTGTGCTTCATGCAACCCTGCATTTGGCATGATGTTCCCCAGTGGCTCAGAGGTTAAAGTGTCTGCCTCCAATGCGGGAGACCCGGGTTCGATCCCTGGGTCGGGAAGATCCCCTGGAGAAGGAAATGGCAACCCACTCCAGTATTCTTGCCTGGAGAATCCCATGGATGGAGGAGCCTGATAGGCTACAGTCTATGGGGTCGCAAAGAGTCAGACACGATTGAGCAACTTCACTTCACTTCACTTCACTCTGTATATAAGTTAAATAAGCTGGGTGACAATATGCAACTTTGACATACACGTTTCCCTATTTGGAACCACTCTGTTGTTCCATGTCCAGTTCTAACTGTTGCTTGTTGACCTACACACAGATTTCTCAGGAGGCAGGTAACATGGTCTAGTATTCCCACTACTTAAAGAATTTCCCATAGTTTGTTGTGATCCACACAGTCAAAGGCTTTGGCATAATCAATAAAGCAGAAGTAGATGTTTTTCTGGAACTCCCTTGCTTTTTCAATGGTCCAGTGGATGTTGGCAATTTAATCTCTGGTTCCTCTGCCTTTTCTAAATCCAGCTTGAACACCTAGAAGTTCACAGCTCACATACTGTTAAAACCTGGCTTGAAGAATTTCAAGATTCATTTTGCTTCATGTGAGATGAGTGCAATTGTGCAGTAGTTTGAACATTCTTTGGCATTGCCTTTCTTTGGGACTGGAATGAAAACTAACCTTTTCCAGTCCTGTGACCATTGCTGTGTTTTCCAAATTTTCTGGCATATTGAGTGCAGCACTTTCACAGCATCATCTTTCAGGTTTTGAAATAGCTCAACTGGAATTCCATCACCTCCACTAGCTTTGTTCTTAGTGATGCCTCCTAAGGCCCACTTGGCTTCACATTCCAGGATGTCTGGGTCTAGGTGAGTGATCACACCATCATGGTTCTCTGGCTCATGAAGATCTTTTTTGTATAGTTCTTCTGTGTATTCTTGCCACCTCTTCTTAATATCTTCTGTTTCTGTTAGATCTATACAATTTCTGTCCTTTATTGAGCTCATCTTTGCATGAAATGTTCCCTTGGTATCTCTAGGTTTCTTGAATATGTCTAGTCTTTCCCATTCTATTGTTTTCCTCTACTTCTTGCATTGATCACTGAGAAAGGCTTTCTTATCTCTCCTTGCTATTCTTTGGAATTCTGCATTCAAATGGGTATATCTTTCCTTTTCTCCTTTGCCTTTTGTTTCTCTTCTTTTCTCAGCTATGTGTGAAACCTCCTCAGAAAACCATTTTGCCTTTTTGCATTTCTTTTTCTTGGGGATGGTCTTGATCACTGCCTCCTGTATAATGTCAGAAACGTCCATCCATAGTTCTTCAGGCACTCTGTCTATCACATCTAATCCCTTGAATCTATTTGTCACTTCTACTGTAAGGGATTTCATTTAGGTCATACCTGAATGGTCTGGTGGTTTTCCCTATTTTCTTCCATTTCAGTATGAATTTTGCTCATAAGGAGTTCGTGTTCTCAGCCAGTCAGCCCCCTGGTCATGTTTTTGCTGACTGTATGGAGCTTCTCCATCTTTGGCTGCAAAGAATATAATCAATCTAATTCTAGTATTGGCTATCTGATGATGTCCCTGTGTAGAGTCTTCTCTTGTATTGTTGGAAAAGAATGTTTGCTATGACCAGTGCACTCTCTCAACAAAACTCTGTTAGCCTTTGCCCTACTTCATTTTGAACTCCAAGGCCAAATTTTCCAGTTACTCCAGGTGTTTCTTGACTTACTACTTTTGCATTCCAGTCTCCTATAATGAAAAAGACAACTTTTGTTGGTGTTAGTTCTAGAAGGTCTTGTAGGTCTTCATAGAACTATTCAACTTCAGCTTCTTCAGCATTACTAGTTGGGGCACAGACCTAGATTACTGTGATGCTGAATGGTTTGCCTGGGAAATGGACAGAGATCATTCTTTCATATTTAAGATTGCACCCAAGCACTGTGTTTTGGACTTTTTGTTGACTATGAGGGCTACTCCATTTGTTCTAAGGGATTCTTGCCCACAGTAGTAGACATAATGGTCATACAAGTTAAATTCACCCATTCCAGTCCATTTTAGTTCATTGATTTCTAAAATGTAAATATTCACTCTTGCCATCCCCTGTTTGACCACTTCCAATTTGCCTTGATTCATGGACCTGACATTCCAGGTTCCTATGCAATATTTTTCTTTTCAGCATAGGACTTGACTTCCATCACCAGTCATATCCACAACTGGGCATTGTTTTCTTTCTGGCTCCATCTTTTCTTTCTTTCTGGAGTTATTTCTCCACTCTTCTCCAGTAGCATATTAGGCACCTACCGACCTGGGGAGTTCACCTTTCAGTGTCATATCTTTTTGGCTTTGGAGAAGGAAAAGGCAACCCACTCCAGTATTCTTGCCTGGAAAATCCCATGGACAGAGGAGCCTGGTAGGCTACAGTCCATGGGGTCACAAACAGTCAGACACTCCTGAGCAACTTCATTTTCACTGTAAATGAAATACTTCAAGATGTCAGAGTAGAAGGATGTGCACTCATCTTCTCTTGCGAGAATTCCAAAATTACAACTTGCTGCTGAACAACCATCAACAGGAGAATGTTGGCTTCCACCAAAAAAAGATATCTCATATCCCAAGGGCAAAGCAGCAGCCCCAGCAAGGCAGTTGAAGAGGTGAAATCGAGTTAAGATCCAAACCCCACACCTGCCAGAGACACACAAGGGACTCAAACAAAACCTTGTACACACCAGGAGAACCCCACAGAGACTGAGCTGACCTACCTCTGAGTGTTTGAGTGTCTCCTAAGGAAGTACGGGTCAGCAGTGGCCTGCCACAGGGGCAAGGGCTCTGCATACAGCAGTCTGAGTACAGCCACCTCCAAGTGGCAGAAGCCTTCTTGGAGGATGTCGCCATTAACCCCACCATAAAGCCACAGAGCAGACAACCCATAAAGTGCAGAACAAAGATACCAAATAAATTCTTCCACTGTTAAAAAAGTTCTAGGACCCACAGCAAATTTCCCAACCTGGGGGGATCTGGCCAAGGGACTGAGAGCCCCCAGGCAATTTGACTTTGGAATCCAGTGGGATTTGATTACAGAACTTACACAGGACTGGGGAAACAGACTCCTGGAAGGCACAAACAAAACCTTGTTCACACCAGGACCCAGGAGAAAGGAACAGTGACCTCATGAGAGGCTGAACCAGACTTGCCTGTGACTGTCCAGAAGTCTTTGGCAGAGAAGTGGGTCGGAGGTGGTCTGCTGCAGCATTGGGGCACTGAGTGCAGCAGTGCATGATGGGACCTTTTGACAGAGTTCACCATTATCTTCATTACCTCTACCATAGTTTGGTCTCAGGTCAAACAACAGGGAGGGAACACAGCCCCGCCCATCAACAGAAAACTGGGTTAAAGATTTACTGATCATGGCCCTGCCCATCAAAACAAGACCCAGTTTCCTCCTCAGTCAGTCTCTCCCATCAGGAATCTTCCATAAGCCTCTTATTCTTATTCCTTAGAGGGCAGACAGAATGAAAATCACAGTCACAGAAAACTAATCAAACTGATCCCATGGACCACAACCTTGTCTAACTCAATGAAACAATGAGCCATGCAATGTAGGGCCATCCAAGATGGATGGTCATAGTGGAGAGTTCTGACAAAACTTGGTCCACTGGAGAAGGCAATGGCAAACCACTTCTGTATTCTTGACTTGAGAACCCCCACGAACAGTATGAAAGTGAAAGTGAAGTCGCTCAGTCGTGTCCGACTCTTTGCAACCCCATGGACTGTAGCCTACCAGGCTCCTCCCTCCATGCGATTCTCCAGGCAAGAGTACTGGAGTGGGTTGCCATTTCCTTCTCCATATGAACAGTATAAGTGACGTCACAAGCTGGGAAGATGAGTAGCTCAGTTCTGAAAGATTCAGTGTGACTCACTACAAGATCCACTACAAACACACAATCTCTATTTTTAGAGTTCCTTAGAAGTGGGAAGAGAAAGAAACTATGTTTTACCTTTAGCCCTCCCCTCAGCCACACCCCTTTATAATACAGACACCAAGGCCTAGGTAATACCTGTTGCAGGACAGTCAATACAATGATTATTTATATTACCTGAGGATATACACACTGACCTTTTCTATAGCCATAAAGTGAGGCTAGTCTTTTAAGTTATAAACTGAGGCTAGTCCAAAATGCAATCTCAAAAAGGACAGAATGATCTCTGTTCGTTTCCAAGGCAAACCATCCAATATCACAATAATCCAAGTCCATGTCCTAACCAGTAATGCTGAAAAAGCTGAAGTTGAATGGTTCTATGAAGATCTTCTAGAACTAACACCAACAAAATATGTCCTTTTCATTATAGGAGACTGGAATGCAAAAGTAGGAAGTCAAGAGATACCTGGAGTAATAGGCAAATTTGGCCTTAGAGTACAAAATGAAGCAGGAAGACTTGAAAGAGAAGCCTCTTTAGAGTCCCTTGGACTTCAAGGAGATCCAACCAATCAACCCTAAAGGAAATCGGCCCCGAATATTCATTGGAATGACTGATGCTGAAGCTGCAACTCCAATTCTCTGGCCACCTTATGCAAAAAATTGATTCATTGGAAAAGACCCTGATGCTGGGAAAGACTGAAGGCAGAAGGAGAAGGGGAATACAGAGGATGAAATGATTGGATGGCATCACTAACTTGATGGACATGAGTTTGAGTAAGCTCTAGGAGTTGGTGATGGATAGAAAAACCTGGTGTGCTGCAGTCCATGGGGTGGCAAAGAGTCAAACACCTTTGAGTGACTGAACTGACTGATGATTTTTTAAAACCAGGTATTTAATCTTATGTGCTTTTTTCATATCATTCACAGGCTTTCTTGAAACAAAACACTTCACAAAATCAAGACAGTTAATGAGGCAAGTATAACAGTCTGATTTCTTAGAACATATGAACATGTATGGATGAACCAAGAATATTACAAAAGTTGAGAGATTCAGGGCCTAAGTTAGTGGACCGCTAGGTAGTTGCTTAAAAATTAAGTATATTTATGAACCTGAAGAATTTTTCTGATTACTCAGAAATAAACCATGCCACTTCTTTCCTAGTGCTAAAAAGCTGTAGATCGATGTTTCATTCTAAGCTCTTTGTGAATACTTCGGATGGAATTGTAGGTAATATATTTAAAATCTTTTTTTCTTATCATTTACATTTTTAAAATAAAAAGTCATGTGTTGCTAGGACTATAAAACAAAAGAGAGAAAAACAACTTCACAGATCAGAAGTTACTTTCAATGCCTATTTAATGACTCTATATTTCAATTTTGTGCTATCTTCTCAAATACATTTTATGGAGCTGTGCTATTATGTATGAATGATGCTATAACTTCAGACATGAAAATGCATATCTTATTATGTTTTATTTTACATAATTGAACCACCCACAATAGCATTGTTTCAGAAATAAAGACAAATGATTTAACTTTTTAATTAAGCTTTAAAAACCCTAATTAAATGACTAAATTGCAAAGAACAATTTCAGTCTAAATTGTCTTTAGATTGCTATGTGTGGATTTTCCTACTGCATGGTGACTGCCAGAGAAAGTAAAAAAAAGGGTTATAAATCAACTTCATACTTTGTAATTGGGACAATTAATGCATCTTTCATTACCAGCAAGACAAGAACAGACAACACCCAGTGCTTCAGGTAAAACATAAATGCACTCATACTGGCTACAAGTGCCTTTTCTTAGGCTTGAAACTTAGGAATTTTATTAGGCAACACCTACTTATGTAACTAGTGGCCTGGAAAACTCCTCAGGGCATGATCAAAGGGGTGATTGCATCTATGTGAGTCCAAGTGTATTTTATAATATCTGAAGGGTTTTTTTTTTTAAGCATGGACATTTGAGAACAACAAAACAAGTTGAGAAGACTCATGAGTATCCACATTTATTAACACCTATTATATACCACACATTATATAGTCCTTTACATACACTCACACATTTAATTGCATTTCAGTCTTATGAGATAAGAGCATTTTTGCCTATTTAAAGAAATTGAAGCTTAGAGAGCTTGTATAACCTATGGAGGGTGAATCAACTAGAAAGTGACAGAACAGGATTTCTGAGTCAGATTCACAAACTGAAATGTGCTTTAAAATATTGTTAGCTGCTAGACAAAAATGCAAATGAAAACCAAAGTGAGGTACCTCTACATACCTATTAGAATGGAAACATGTAAAATTAAAAAAAAAAAATCTGCCAAATGATGACAACAACACAAAATAAGTATGATTCTCGAACAGTGCTGGAGCCAGGGGCAAAATGCAAAATGATACAGTGACTTTGGAAGATAATTGGGCAGTTTCTTTTAAAAAATAAAGTTAAGCTTTCACTTACCACATAATCCCAGAACTCCATCCCTTATATTTACCTAAGTAAGTAAAAACTAATGTTCACACGAACCACCATACACAAATGTTTAGAGTAGCTTTACTCATAATCACCCAAAAGTGGACACAGTCTAAATGTCTTTCAGCTGATAAATAAACAAACTGTGGTATATCCACACAATGGAATACTACTCAGGAATGAACTACTGATACATGCAACAAATGCAGCATGTTAAGTGAAAGAAACTAGTCTCACACGGCTATATACTTATGGTTTCTTTTATATGACATTCTAGAAGAGGCAAAACTATAGGGACAGACAAAAAATCAGTTGTTACTAGGATTTGGGCTTGTGGGGAGGATAAAGGGAAATTGGGGGGGGGGGGGGGGGGTGATAGAATTATTCTGGAGCTTCCTTGGTGGATCAGATGGTAAGAATCCACCTGCAGTGCAGGAGACTGGGGTTTAATCATGAGTCAGGAAGATCCCCTGGAGAGGGTAATGGCTACCCACTCCAATATTCTTGTCTGGAGAATTTCATGGACAGAGGAGACTGGCAGACTACAGTCAATGTGGATCACAAGAGTTTCTATATCCTGACTTCACGGAAAAGGAGAGGACGTGGAATCTAGATTATTTAAGCACTCCAGATGATTCTGAAATACAGGCAAATTTGTTAAGTTTGCATTAAGGCCGCAGTTTTCAACTGTGGCAATTCCTCACTGATGTGTCATGATCAAGTGTGTACGATGTCATAACTAATGTGTTAAAAACAAAAAGAAGTTAATAAATTGTTGATATTTTGTTAAGTTGGAAATAACTCAAAGTTAATTCCAAAAATAATATCTTTCTTTTTTCTTGCTTGACTCTGAAATGCTATTTTAAGTGGAAAGGAAACAAAATCAGAACTATAAATAGCACCCATAACCCAGGAAATCTGGGTCCAATGTGCATGCTAATAATCACTATGCTGCACAGACTTGTTTCTTCTTACAATCTAGATGATACAATCTAGTGTGCACCTTGCCATATAGTAATAGAAGCACATAACCAGAAATAAGTCTTGCAACATGTTTTAAATTCTCTAATTTTGCTTTATCTAGACTACACGTAGTTTGCAAAAGCAATGGAATGCAAATATAATGAGGTGGTACGTGAAATATTCCTGTTTAGGGGTGTGTTTGTGATATGTATACATGTGGTAAGTATGTATGTAGTGTGTTTATGTCTGTGTATGTAGTGTGCATGTGTGTATGTGTGGCGTATGTATGTTTTAAAGGTAGGAATAACTATACCTCTTCCAAAAATAGTAAAGACCAGTATATCTATTTCAATGGTATTCACTTTTAATCTTCAGACATTTTTAGTGAATTTTATGACTGATGTTTGAGAAAAACAAAGAAAATAGTTCTAAAGTGACAATTCGATATTTTTCAAAAAACAGAGACACAAACTAGTGGCTAAAACAAGCTGAACTATTGTGTAATCAGTTACTCAGTCATGTCTGACTTTTTGTGACCCCACGGACTCTAGAAGCCAGGGACCCCATGGACTCTAGAACCCTGGGACTCAGAGTTCAGGGAAGAATGTTGGATATTCCCAACCCAGTGATCAAATCCACATCTCTTGCATCTCCTGTGTTTCCTGCATTGACAAGCAGATTATTTCCACCACTTGAGATGTCCAAAATAAACTGAAAGGGGATATATAAGCCAAAATCAATCATTTTCCAATGGTCCAAAGGAAACATTTAAAATTCATGGCTGAGGAATATAGAGTCTACTAAAGTGTTCTCAAATTTTATTGTGTGTAAGATTCATTAAAATAGTCTGTTATATGTATTGTGATGTGCTGCCCAGATCTCACATTCTCGTCAGATACACTTGCTCTTCCAGCTGCAAGGGGGATTGCCTGCTGATGACTCACAGCCAAGTCCCTCTGCTGCATTTCGCAAAGCCAAAGGGAGTTGTGTGAGTCAAGATTATATACTTCAATGCTAGCAAGTGGCAGTAAACTAATGCAAATTCAAAAACTTCTGTCTCAATAGCAGCTGCTTTGCCAAATGTGGTTTAGTGCCTCAGAAATTCAACATAGTCCCTATGACATTGTATGTTGCCCTTGACTTGGTCACTGCCATCTTTGCCATTCACATCAAGGAGAAGGATCAGAAGCACTTCATATTCTTATGAAATCAACAACAAATACCTTCATGGTGGTGCCCAAGCTATGTTAACTCTTCCACTCTCTGTCATAGTATAGTTCAAAGGAACCTGGGTTATTTGAATATTTCACAGGCTAATTAAATGGTACATTATGCTGATGATATCATGATAATCAGACCAGATGTACAAGGAGCCTCAAAATTATGCAGGCCTCATAAGAATCATAAAGTAAGGCAGGGAAAATAAATACTATGAAGATTTAGGGTCCCACATCTGTGAAATTGTCAGAGATTCAATGGTCTGGGGAATGTTAAGACATTGACTCAAGAATAAAGGAAAAATCATTATACTTCGGAACTCCCATCACTAGGCAGGAAGCACAATCATCTGACAGGCCTCTGTATGTTCCATAGGTAACACATTTTACACTTGGGAATATGTTTTGACCTATTTTCCAAGTGACACAGAGATACATATTTCAGTGTCAGGTCGAGAAGGTGATACACAATTCATGGCAAATCCTATGGCACTAGAGGTATCTATAGAGGGAAAAGAGGCTTTCAAAGCTTAGGGCAAGAACCAATAGAAGAAGAATATACATCCTCTAGAGATCTGGTGCAAGGTTATGCCATTTTCAGCAATAAATTATACACCTTTCAAAAACCATAGCATGAGTGAGCCCACCCCCTGCCCAGTGAACACCAGCTGTCCTCCAGGCTCTGCTCACCTGGCCTGGATTCTGGGACTTTTCCTTGCTGGGTAGCCCCAAGGGTGGACAGAAAAGAAGGATTTTCTACTTTGCTGGCAGAAGGCTGGATGTCTGAGTTCAGACAGGTTCCAGGGAGCTGGCTGGCTGTGCAGACTTTGTTGCAACATGGCTGGGGACCTGCTACAACCCGTCTCCACCCCGCCCTTGCTGGCCCCACACCTGTGCTGGGGAGGTGTGGCCCGGGAAGGACAGAGGTGCCCTCTGCTGTCTGACGTGCAGATGGCTCTCCACCTCCCACACCCTCAGCTTCCTAGAACACGAACCTTTAGCACGGGCATGGCTGCACACAGCTCGGGGCATGCCTAGCAAGATCAAGCCCTGAGCTTTCGAAGTGAGAGCACTGACTCCAAGACCCTAGACCACCAGAGAACTAACCCTAGGGAGTATCAAATAGTGAGAACTCACACAAAGGAAATGACTAATATAAGACCCAGCATCACCCAACCACCAGTAGCACCCTGTGCAGGGCACCCCATGTAAACAACAAACAAAACAAAAATACAAACCCAATCATCAGCAGACAGGATTACCACCTCACTAAGCCTTGCCCATCAGAGGTAAAACAAATAAACAAACAAAAAACTAAGCACAAATCTCACCTTATTTGAAGCTTACACAAACCACTGGGCCAATCTTAAGAGGACAGAAACCAAAAGGAAGAAAGAATTCAACCCTGACGCCTAGGAACAGGAGACCTCAAGCACAGTAAGTTAAAAAAAAAAAAAAGTAAAAAGGCAGAGAAATACTACACAAATGAAGGAACAAACTAGAAATACAGAAGTCCAAATAAATGGAAAGGAAATAGGCAAACTCCCTGAAAAAGAATTCAGAATAATGGTAGTAAAGATGATTAAAAAGCTTGAAAACAAAATGGAGAAAATGCAAGAATCAATTAACAAAAACCTAGGAGAATTAAAGAATAAACATGCAGAGACAAACAATACAATTAATGAAGTTAAAAATACTCTAGAAGGAATCAATAGCAGAATATCTGAAGCAGAAGAGATCAGTGAGCTGGAAGGTACAATGGTGGAAATAATTTCTGAAGAGCAGAATAAAGTAAAAAGAATGAAAAGAACTGAGGATAGTCTTAGAGACCTCTGGGACAATATCAAACACACCAACATTCAATTATAAGGGTCTCAGAAGAAGAAGAGAAAAATAAAGGGTATGAGAAAATTTTTGAAGGGATTATAGTTGAAAATTTCCCCAACATGGAAAAGGAAATAGTCAATCAAGTCCAAGAGGAGCAAAGAGTCCCATAGAGGATAAACCCAAGGAGAAACACACCAAGACACACATTAATCAAACTCACAAAGACTAAACACAAAGAAAGAATATTAAAAGCAGCAAGATAGAAGCAACAAGTAACATACAAGAGAAACTTAATACATTTGACCACTGATCTTTCAGCTGAAACACTGCAGGCCTGAAGGGAATGGCAGGATATATTTAAAGTACTGAAAGGGAAAAATCTATAACCAACATTACTGTACCTGGCAAGGATTTCATTCAAAATTGATAGAGAAATCAAAAGCTTTTCAGAAAAGCCAAAGTTAAAATAATTCAGTATCGCCAAACCAGCTTTACAACAAATGTTAAAGGGACTTATATAGTTAAGAAATACAAGAGAAGGAAAAAGATCTACAAAATCAACTCCAAACAATTAAGAAAATGGCAATAGGAACATATATATCAATAATTTCTTTAAATGGAAATGTTCCAACCAAAAGATGCAGACTGGCTGAATGTATACAAACAAAACCCATATATGTGCTGTCTACAAGAGACCCACTTCAGACCTAAAGTCACACATAGACTGAAAGTAAGAGGATGGGAAAATATATTCCATGCAAATGGGAAGCAAAAGAGAGCTGGAGTAGCAATCCTCATATCAGACAAAATAGACCTTAAAATAAAGAGTACAAGAGATAAGGAAGGACACTACATAATGATGAAGGGATCAATCCAAGAGGAAGACTTAACAATTGTAAATATCTATGCACCCAACATAGGAGCAACTCAGTACATGAAATAAACACTGAAAGACATAAAAGGAGAAATTGACAGTAACACAATAATAGTAGAAGACTTCAACACCCCACTCACACCAATGGACAAGATAATCAAAACTTAGTCTTAAAACATTTAAGACTTTAAACAAGTCTTAAATGATACATTAGATGAGATGGATCTCATGGATATCTTCAAAACATTCCATCCAAATGCAGAGGAATACACCTTCTTCTCAAGGGCACATGGAACATTTTCCAGGATAGGCCACATCTTGGGTCACAAATCAAACCTCAGTAAATTTAAAAAAATTGAAATTATATCAAGCATCTTCTCCACCCACAATGCTATGAGACTATATTTCAATTACAAGAAAAAAACTTTAAGAAATATAGACACATGGAGATTAAACAACATGCTTCTAAATAACCAACAGGTTACTGAAGAAATTAAAAGGGAAATCAAAAAATTTCTAGAAACAAATGACAATGAAAACACAACTCAAAACCTATGGGATGCAGCAAAGCAGCTCTAAGAGGGAAGTTTATAGCAATCAATCCTACCTCAAGAAACAAGAAAAGCATTGAATAGATAAAATAACTTTACACATAAAACAGCTGGAAAAGAAGAAGAACAACAACAACAACAAAAAAACAAAAACAAAATTAGTAGAAGGAAAGAAATCATAAAGAACCAAGCAGAAATAAAGGAAAAAGAAATGAAAGAAAAAATAGTAAATATTAATAAATATAAAAGCTGCTTCTTTGAGAAGATAAAATTGACAAACCTTTAGCCAGATGTGTCAAGAAAAAAAGAAGAACCAAATCAGCAAAATTAGAAATGAAAAAGGAGAGGTTACAACAGTACAGAAATATTAAGGATTATAAGAGACTACTATGAATAACTATACAGCAATAAAATGAATAACCTGGAATAAATGGAGAGATTCTTAGAAAAGTTTATTCTTCTAAGACTGAAACAGGAAGAAATAGAAATTATGAGCAATCCAACTGCAAGCACTGAAATTGAAGCTGTGATCAAAAATCTCCCAAAAAACAAAAGCCCAGGACCAGATGGCTTCACAGGAGAATTACACCAAACATTTAGAGAAGAACTAATGCCTATCCTTCCAAAATTCTTTCAAAAAATTACAGATGAAGGAATACTTCCAAACTCACTCTACAAGGCCACCATCACCCTAATACCAAAACCAGACAAAGACAACACAAAAAAAGAAAACTATAGGCCAGTATCACTGATGAACATAAATGCAAAAATTCTCAACAAAATTTTAGCAAACAGAATTCAGCAACACATCAAAAAGCTCATACATCATGATCAAGTTGGGTTTATTCCAGGGATGCAAGGAGTCTTCAATATATGTAGATCAATCAGTGTGATACACCATATTAACAAATTGAAAGATAAAAACCATATGATAATCTCAATAGATGCAGAAAAAGCCTTTGACAAAATTCAGCACCCACTTATGATTCAAACTCTTCAAAAAATGGGCATAGAAGGAACCTACCTCAACATAGTAAAGGCTATATGTGATAAGCCTATAGCAAACATTATTCTTAATGGTAAAAATCTTAAAGCACTCCCCCTAAGATCAGGAACAAGACAAGGGTGTCCAGTTTTGCCACCATCACTCAACGTATTTCTAGAAGTCCTAACTACAGCAAGGAAAAGTAATAAAAGGAATCCAGATTAGAAAAGAAGTAAAGCTCTCACTGTTTGCAGATGACATGATTGTGTACACAGAAAACCCTAAAGACAGTAATAGAAAATGACTAGAGCTAATCAGTGAATGTAGCAAAGTTGCAGGATACAAAATCAATACACAGAAATCACTTGCATTTCTATATACTAACAATAAAAAATCAGAAAGAGAAATTAATGAATCCCATTCACCACTGCAACAAAAAGAATTAAATATCTAGGAATAAACTTACAAGGAGACAAAAGAACTGTACACAAAAAATTATAAAACACTGATGAAAGAAATCAAAGGTGACATAAACAGATGGAGAGATATACCATGTTCCTGGGTAGGAAAAATCAATATTGTGAAAATTACTAAACTACCAAACACAATCTACAGATTCAGTGCAATCTCTATCAAATTACCAATTACATTTTTCACCAAACTAGAGAAAAAATTTCACAATTCATATGGAAACACAAAAGACTCTGAATAGCCAAAGTAGTCTTGAGAAAGAAGAACGGAGCTGGAGGAATCAGCCTTCCTGACTTCAGATTATACTACAAAGCTGCAGTCATCAAGTATGGTACTGTCACAAAAACAGAAATATAGACCATTGGAATAAGATAGAGACCCCATAAATAAACCCATGCACCTATGGGTACTTTATTTTTGACAGAGGAGGCAAGAATATACAATGGGGCAAAGACAGCCTCTTCAATAAATGGTGCTGGGGAAACTGGACAGCTACATGCAAAAGAATGAAATTAGAACACTTCCTAACACCACACACAAAGATAAACTCAAAATGGATTAAAGACCTAAATGTAAGACCAGAAACTATAAAACTCTTAGAGGAAAGCGTAGGCAGAACACTCAATGACATAAATCAAAGCAAGATCCTCTATGACCCACCTCCTAGTGTAACAGAAATAAAAACAAGAGTAAACAAGTGGGACCTGATTAAACTTAAAAGATTTTGCACAGCAAAGGAAACTATAAGCAAGGAGGAAAGACAACCCTCAGAATGGGAGAAAATAATAACAAATGAAGCAACTGACAAAGGATTAATATCCAAAATATACAAGCAGCTCATACAACTCAATGCCGGAAAAACAAACAACCCAATCAAAAATTGGGGAAAAGACCTAAACAGACATTTCTCCAAAGAAGACATACGGATGGCTAACAAACACATGAAAAGACGTTCAACATCACTCATTATTAGAGAAATGCAAATCAAAACTACAATGAGATATCACCTCACACCAGTCAGAATGGTGATCATCAAAAAGTCTACAAACAGTGGCGGTCCTAAGATGGCAGAGGAATAAGACGGGGAGACCACTTTCTCCCTCAAAATTCCTCAAAAGAACATTTCAACGCTGAGCAAACTCCACAAAACAACTTCTGAATGCTGGCAGAGGACCTCAGGCAACCAGAAAAGCAGACCATTGTCTTCAAAAACAGGTAGGAAAAAATATAAAAGATGGAAAAAGAGACAAAGGAGGTGGGGAGGGAGCTCCGTCCCAGGAAGGGAAGCCCATCCTGGGAAGGGAATTTTAAGAAGAGAGGTTTCCAAACACCAGGAAACACTCTCCCTGCCGAGTCTGTGGCGAGCCTTGGAAACACAGAGGGCAACATAACAGGAAGGAAAAATAAATAAATTATTAAAACCAGCAGATTACAAGCCCAACAGTAACTCCCCCAGCGGAAAAGCAGCACAGACACCTGCATCCGCCACTAGCAAGTGGGGACAGGGCAGGGAAGCGCAGGAGGTGCGGGCTGCAGTGCTTTGTAAGAATCGGGCGGAAACGCCCTACGCGTAACCAGAATGATCTAACTTGGGCTAGCAAACCAGACTGTGGGATAGCTACCACGTGAAAAGCTCGAACATAAGACACTGCCAGGACCATGCACAGGACAAAGGACTGAACGAAAATAGCCGGCTGCAGACCATCCCCCACCGGGGACAGGCAGCCAGAGCCGAAAGGGCTGGAAAGCGGCAATTGCAGCCCCGAAGAGACTTTACCTACCAAACTGAAAGCAGGCTTCTTTGCTAAGACTTCTGGGGGTGCTGGACAGTCACCATCTGCCTCACAAGGGGCACCAGTGGTATACCCAGAAAACTGAGCAGCAGAGACAGAAAAGGCTACAAGACGCAATGACCGCTCTTGCCAAACTCCTGAGCTACTCGGACCTGGGAAGGGCACAAAACGCAGTCCCAACCGAATCTGTGCCTCTGAGGGATACCTGAGCGCCGAACTTGAGCAACTTAGACCAGGGAGCTGCACACAGCCTAGGGCTGGCCTCAGACGGTTTCTGGCTGAGCATCGTAGAGCCGGAGCGGTTTGTGCGCTGTGAGAAGGGACAGGTCCAGTGGGGCTGAGACACTGTGTGCACACGACAGTGCTATTTGTTTGCAGCATCCCCCCCTCCCCACAGCGCGACTGAACTAGCGAGCCTAAAAAACCAGCAAACAGAAGAAGTTAAACAGAGGGAACCGCCTTGGAAGTGACCCCACACTGCCCACAACATCAGAGAAGGGCCAGATATAGCTTTACTATTTTTACAATCATTCCTTTTTTTTTTTCTTTTTTTTCTAACTTTTTTTTAATTGTTAAGTCTTCTATTTCTCCTCTAATTTTTATTTCTATAACCTACTATTACTTTTCAAAAAAAAGACTCTATTTTTTTAAGGCAAACACCATATATAGTCTTTGTGTGGTTGTTGTTGGTGTTTTTTAATAATTCTTGTGGCTTTTCTTTTTTTCTTTTTTTTTCTGTTTTATTTTTTCCTTTTGCTTCTTTTCTTTAATATTGTATTTTTGAAAACCCAACCTCTACTCTAGATTTTTAATCTTTGCTTTTTGGTTTTTATTGTCAATTTTGTACATTTAAAAACCCAAACTTCACTACCCAATTTTACCTGAGAGTGAGATTACTGGCTTGACCACTCTCTCCTCCTTTGGACTCTCCTTTTTCTCCACCAGGTGGCCTCTGTCTCTTCCTTCCCCCACCCTCCCCCATCTCTTCTCTATCCAACTCTGTGAATCTCTGTGTGTTCCAGATGGTGGAGAACACCTAAGGAACTGGTTACTGGCAGGATTTGTCTCTCTCTTTTTCATTCCTCTCTTTTATCCTCCTGGCCACCTCTGTCTACTTCCTCCCTCTCCTCTTCCCTGTATAACTCCGTAAATACCTCTGAGTGGTCCAGACTATGGAGCGCACATAAGGAAGTGACTACTGGTAGCTTGCTCTCTCCTCTTTTGATCTCACCGCATCTCATTCCAGTCACCTCTAACTACCCCCTCCCTCTTCTCTTCTCCTTGTAACTCAGTAAACCTCTCTGGGTGTCCCTCAATGTGGAGAAACTTTTCATCTTTACCCTAGATGTTTTATCATCGGTGCTGTATAGATGGAGAAGTCTAGAGGCTACTGTAAAAATAAAACTGAAAACCAGAAGCAGGAGGCTTAAGTCCAAAACCTGAAAACATTAGAGAACTCCTGAATTCAGGGAACATTAAGCAATAGGAGCTCATCAAACGCCTCCATACCTACACTGAAACCAAGCTCCACCCAAGGGCCAACAAGTTCCAAACCAAGACATACCACACAAATTCTCCAGCAACACAGGAACACTCCCCTGAGCTTCAATATACAGGCAGCTCAAAGTTACTCCAAAACCTTTGACATCTCATAACCCATTACTGGTCACTCCACTGCACTCCAGAGAGAAGAAACCCAGCTCCACCCACCAGAACTCCAACACAAGCCTCCCTAGCCAGGAAACCTTGACAAGCCACTGATACAACCCCACCCACAGTGAGGAAGCTCCATAATAAAGAAAACTCCACAAATTACCAGAATATAGAAAGGCCACCCCAAATGCAGCAATATAACCAAGATGAAGAGACAGAGGAATACCAGCAGGTAAAGGAACAGGAGAAATGCCCACCAAACCAAAGAAAACAGGAAGAGATAGAGAATCTACCTGAGAAAGAATTCCGAATATTGATAGTGAAAATGATCCAAAACGTTGAAATGAAAATGGAATCACAGATAAATAGCCTAGAGACAAGGATTGAGAAGATGAAAGAAAGGTTTAACAAGGACCTAGAAGTAAAATAGAGTCAATATACAATGAATAACACAATAAATGAGATCAGAAACACTCTGGAGGCAACAAATAGCAGAATAATGGAGGCAGAAGATAGGATTAGTGAAATAGAAGATAGAATGGTAGAAATAAATGAATCAGAGAGGAAACAAGAAAAACAAATTAAAAGAAATGAGGACAATCTCAGAGACCTCCAGGACAATATGAAACGCTCCAACATTCGAATTATAAGAGTGCCAGAAGAAGAAGACAAAAAGAAAGACCATGAGAAAATCCTTGAGGAGATAATAGCTGAAAACTTCCCTAAAATGGGGAAGGAAATAATCATCCAAGTCCAGGAAACACAGAGAGTTCCAAACAGGATAAACCCAAGGCAAAACACCCCAAGACACATATTAATCAAATTAATAAAGATCAAACACAAAGAACAAATAACAAATAACACACAAGGGGATTCCCATAAGGATAACAGCTGATCTTTCAATAGAAACTCTTCAGGCCAGGAGGGAATGGTAAGACATACTTAAAGGGATGAAAGAAAATAACCTACAGCCCAGACTACTGTACCCAGCAAGGATCTCATTCAAATATGAAGGAGAAATCAAAAGCTTTCCAGACAAGCAAAAGCTGAGAGAATTCAGCACCACCAAACCAGCTCTCCAACAAATTCTAAAGGATATTCTCTAGACAGGAAACACAAAAAGGGTGTATAAACCCTAACCCAAAACAATAAAGTAAATGGTAACAGGATCATACTTATCAATAATTACCTTAAACGTAAATGGATTGAATGCCCCAACCAAAAGGCAAAGATTGGCTGAATGGATACAAAAACAAGACCCCTCTATATGCTGCTTACAAGAAACCCACCTCAAAACAAGAGACACATACAGACTGAAAGTGAAGGGCTGGAAAAAGATATACTACACAAATAGAGACCAAAAGAAAGCAGGAGTGGCAATACTCATATCCAATAAAATAGATTTTAAAACAAAGGCTGTGAAAAGAGACAAAGAAGGCCACTACATAATGATCAAAGGATCAATCCAAGAAGAAGATATAACAATTATAAATATATATGCACCCAACATAGGAGCACCGCAATATGTAAGGCAAATGCTAACAAGTATGAAAGGGGAAATCAACAATAACACAATAATAGTGGGAGACTTTAATACCCCACTCACACCTATGGACAGATCAACTAAACAGAAAATCAACAAAGAAATGCAAAGTTTAAATGATACATTAGACCAGTTAGACCTAATTGATATCTATAGGACATTTCACCCCAAAATAATGAATTTCAACTTTTTCTCAAGTGCTCATGGAACATTCTCCAGGAGAGATCACATCCTGGGCCATAAATCTAAACTTGATAAATTTAGAAAAATCAAAATCATTCGAAGCATCTTTTCTGACCATAATGCACTAAGATTAGATCTCAATTCCAGGAGAAAAACTATTAAAAATTCCAGCATATGGAGGTTGAACAACACACTTCTGAATAACCAACAAATCACAGAAGAAATCAAAAAAGAAATCAAAATATGCATAGAAACTAATGAAAATGAAAACACAACAACCCAAAACCTGTGGGACACTATAAAAGCAGTGCTAAGAGGAAAGTTCATAGCAATACAGACATACCTCAGGAAACAAGAAAAAAGTCAAATAAATAACCTAACACTACACCTAAAGCAATGAGAAAAGGAAGAAATGGAGAACCCCAGAGTGGGTAGAAGGAAAGAAATCTTAAAAATTAGGGCAGAAATAAATGCAAAAGAAACAAAAGAGACCATAGCAAAAATCAACAAAGCCAAAAGCTGGTTCTTTGAAAGGATAAAAAAAATTGACAAACCATTAGCCAGACACATCAAGAAGCAAAGAGAAAAATCAAATCAATAAAATTAGAAATGAAAATGGAGAGATCACAACAGACAACACAGAAATACAAAGGATCATAAGAGACTACTATCAGCAATTATATGCCAATAAAATGGACAACGTGGAAGAAATGGACAAATTCTTAGAAAAGTACAATTTTCCAAAACTGAACCAGGAAGAAATATTAAATCTTAACAGACCCATCACAAGCACGGAAATTGAAACTGTAATCAGAAATCTTCCAGCAAACAAAAGCCCAGGTCCAGACAGCTTCACAGCTGAATTCTACCAAAAATTTCAAAAAGAGCTAACACCTATCCTACTCAAACTCTTCCAGAAAATTGCAGAGGAAGGTAAACTTCCAACCTCATTCTATGAGGCCACCATCACCCTAATACCAAAACCTGACAAAGATACCACAAAAAAAGAAAACTATAGGCCAATATCACTGATGAACATAGATGCAAAAATCCTCAACAAAATTCTAGCAATCAGAATCCAACAACACATTAAAAAGATCATACACCATGACCAAGTGGGCTTTATCCCAGGGATGCAAGGATTCTTCAATATCCACAAATCAATCAATGTAATTCACCACATCAACAAATTGAAAAATAAAAGCCATATGATTATCTCAATAGATGCACAGAAGGCCTTTGACAAAAGTCAACATCCATTTATGATAAAAACTCTCCAGAAAGCAGGAATAGAAGGAACATACCTCAGCATAATAAAAGCTATATATGACAAACCCACAGCAAACATTATCCTCAATGGTGAAAAATTGAAAGCATTTCCCCTAAAGTCAGGAACAAGACAAGGGTGCCCACTTTCACCGCTACTATTCAACATAGTTCTGGAAGTTTTGGCCACAGCAATGAGAGAAGAAAAAGAAATAAAAGGAATCCAAATTGGAAAGAAGTAAAACTCTCACTGTTTGCAGATGACATGATCCTCTACATAGAAAACCCTAAAGACTCCACCAGAAAATTACTAGAGCTAATCAATGAATATAGTAAAGTTGCAGGATATAAAATCAACACACAGAAATCCCTTGCATTCCTATACACTAATAATGAGAAAGTAGAAAAAGAAATTAAGGAAACAATTCCATTCACCATTGCAACGAAAAGAATAAAATACTTAGGAATATATCTACCTAAAGAAACTAAAGACCTATATATCGAAAACTATAAAACACTGATGAAAGAAATCAAAGAGGACACTAATAGATGGAGAAATATACCATGTTCATGGATCGGAAGAATCAATATGGTGAAAATGAGTATACTACCCAAAGTAATTTACAAATTCAATGCAATCCCTATCAAGCTACCAGCGGTATTTTTCACAGAACTAGAACAAATAATTTCAAGATTTGTATGGAAATACAAAAAACCTCGAATAGCCAAAGCAATCTTGGGAAAGAATAAGGGAACTGGAGGAATCAACTTGCCTGACTTCAGGCTCTTCTACAAAGCCACAGTCATCAAGACAGTATGGTACTGGCACAAAGACAGAAATATAGATCAATGGAACAAATAGAAAGCCCAGAGATAAATCCACACACATATGGACACCTTATCTTTGACAAAGGAGGCAAGAATATACAATGGAGGAAAGACAATCTCTTTAACAAGTGGTGCTGGGAAATCTGGTCAACCACTTGTAAAAGAATGAAACTAGATCACTTTCTAACATCACACACAACAATAAACTCAAAATGGATTAAATATCTAAATGTAAGACCAGAAACTATAAAACTCCTAGAGGAGAACATAGGCAAAACACTCTCCGACATAAATCACAGCATAATCCTCTATGATCCACCTCCCAGAATTCTGGAAATAAAAGCAAAAATAAACAAATGGGATCTAATTAAAATTAAAAGCTTCTGCACAACAAAGGAAAATATAAGCAAGGTGAAAAGACAGCCTTTTGAATGGGAGAAAATAGTAGCAAATGAAACAACTGACAAACAACTAATCTCAAAAATATACAAGCAACTTATGCAGCTCAATTCCAGAAAAATAAACGACCCAATCAAAAAATGGGCCAAAGAACTAAATAGACATTTCTCCAAAGAAGACATACGGATGGCTAACAAACACATGAAAAGATGCTCAACATCACTCATTATTAGAGAAATGCAAATCAAAACCACAATGAGGTACCACTTCACACCAGTCAGAATGTCTGCGATCCTAAAATCTGCAAGCAATAAATGCTGAAGAGGGTGTGGAGAAAAGGGAACCCTCCTACACTGTTGGTGGGAATGCAAACTAGTACAGCCACTATGGAGAACAGTGTGGAGATTCCTTTAAAAATTGCAAATAGAACTGCCTTATGACCCAGCAATCCCACTGCTGGGCATACACACCGAGGAAACCAGAATTGAGAGAGACATATGTACCCCCAATATTCATCGCAGCACTGTTTATAATCGCCAGGACATGGAAACAACCTAGATGTCCATCAGCAGATGAATGGATAAGAAAGCAGTGGTACATATACACAATGGAGTATTACTCAGCCATTAAAAAGAATACATTTGAGTCAGTTCTGATGAGATGGGTGAAACTGGAGCCGATTATACAGAGCGAAGTAAGCCAGAAAGAAAAACACCAATACAGTATACTAACACATATATATGGAATTTAGAAAGATGGCAATGATGACCCTGTATGCAAGACAGCAAAAAAGACAGATGTGTATAGCGGACTTTTGGACTCAGAGGGAGAGGGAGAGGGTGGGATGATTTGGGAGAATGGCATTGAAACATGTATACTATCATGTAAGAATCGAGTCGCCAGTCTATGTCCGACGCAGGATACAGCATGCTTGGGGCTGGTGCACGGGGATGACCCAGAGAGATGTTATGGGGAGGGAGGTGGGAGGGGGTTCATGTTTGGGAACGCATGTACACCCATGGTGGATTCATGTCAATGCATGGCAAAACCAATACAGTATTGTAAAGTAAAACAAAGTAAAAATAAAAATTAAAAAAAAAAGTCTACAAACAATAAATGTTGGAGAGGGTGTGGAGAAAAGGAAATGCTGGGAATGTAAATTGACACAGCCACTATGGAAGATGGTATGGAGATTCCTTAAAAAAAAAAAAAAACTAGGAATAAAACTATCATATGACCAGGCAATCCCACTCCTAGGCATATACCCTGAGAAAACCAAAATGGAAAGAGACACATGTACCCCATTGTTCATTGCAGCAGCACTATGTACAATAACTAGAACATGGATAGAACAACATGGAAACTTACACTACCACATGTAAAATAGATAGCCAACGGAAATTTGCTGTATGGCTCAGGAAACTCAATCAGGGGCTCTATATGTGGCTTCCCTGATGGCTCAGAAGTTAAAGCATCTGCCTGCAATGCGGGAGACCTGGGTTCGATCCCTGGGTTGGGAAGATCCCATGGAGAAGGAAATGGCAACCCACTCCAGAATTCTTGCCTGGAGAATCCTAAGGACAGAGGAGCTTGGTGGGCTACAGTCCACAGGGTCGCAAAGAGTCAGACACGACTTCACTTTCACTTTCACTTTCACTTTCACTTTCAGAACATGGAAGCAACCTAGATGTCCATTGACAGATGAATGGGTAAAGAAGTTGTGGCACATACACACAATGGAATATTACTCAGCCTTAAATAGAATGCCTTTGAGTCACTTCTAATGAGGTGGATGAACCTAGAATCTATTATACAGAGTGAAGTAAGTCAGAAAGAGAAAGACAAACACTGTATTCTAATGCATATATATGGAATCTAGAAAAATAATACCAAAGAATTTATTTACAGGGCAGCAGTGGAGAATGAGACATAGAGAATAGACTTATGGACACGGGGAGAGGGGAAGAGAGTGCGAAATATATGGAAAGAGCAACATGGAAACTTACACTACCACATGTAAAATACATAGCCAACGGAAATTTGCCGTATGGCTCCGGAAACTCAATCAGGGGCTCCAATGTACTTAGAGGGGTGGGCTGGGGAGGAAGATGGGAGGGAAGTTCAAAAGAGGGGGGGATATATGTATACCTATGGCTGATTCATGTTGAGGTTTGACAGAAAACAACAAAATTCTGTAAAGCAATATTCCTTCAATAAAAAAATAAATTAAAATTTTTTAATTGTTAAAAATTAAAAACTGGCATGTTACTAAATTTTAGTGGAAATGTAGTATCTGACCTTGAAAGTTCAAGAGGCCATGGAGCTAGAGCAATCCATCATAAGTTGCATAGAGTCAAATGTACCAAGTCATAGGTGGAGGAAACAGCAATATAAGAGGGAACAACACCTTTAGAGGGCATACTGATCATGAGTAAGGCTAGAGGGTGAAATTTAGCTGCATAGGCATGTAGTCTAGGCTTCCATGTGATTTAGTAATATTTTATTTGTGCTTGTTCATTAGCTCACACCTATGACTACAGGGGGAGGGTGGAAGAGGTGCGTTTATGACCAGCTGATGGAGAAGGAAAAAGACTAAGTTTGTTTTACCAATGGATCTGTCGGTATGTGTATCCAAGCTGGAGACTGATGGCTGACTCATTATAGTCCACTCACGGGTGAAGCTGTCAATGAAGGGAATCCTCCCAATGGGCAGAGTTTTAAGGATCTGAGAGTATACCTTTGTATAGTTCAACCACTTTGTTGGAATAAAAATGGTCTATGGGTTTAGTCCATTAGCCTCTGTTCATGGCAAACATGAAGGCTCTGCCTCCAAAATTCCCAGTAGTATTGGCTGATATTGCTTTTGCAATACCAAATTCTACTTCCCTTGCTCCCTTACAAGTGCCCTACCTGAAAGCAATCTCCCAATAAATGTTCTAATGCAAAACTCGGCTTCAGAGTCTGCTTGCTGAGAAAGCTGACCTAAGACACTCCTACAACTACAAAGTTCTGGCCAAACCTCCAAAGGTGAGATCAAGAAATCTGTAATTTTAATGAACACCAAAGGAGATGCTGGTATAATGGGGCCAAGAACCATACATTGAGAAACACTGCATTCAGTAAGCCCAAAACATGGATGAGCTATAACCTAGTATTGCAAAGGGAAAATATCTGAAATACTGTCACCAGACTCCATATCCTTGCATTCAACCTCCAGGAGAAAGGTTCAATGGAGTCCTAGCCTGGTGCTTCAGCCCATCAGTCTCCTAGAAGAATGTGACATGCTTGAGCATCAGAGTAATCCTGTATTTGCTCCGCCTTCTATAACCTTGTTTCTTCTGGTCCAATAATGGAGCCATCTTCTCACATGGAAGGATTTCAGGGTCAAAATTTGTACATTTTAATTTATCATCAGTCTTCCTTATATCCATTCACAAGCTAGTGTTATCTGAGCTTCAGGTAGGCCAACTAAACCCAAGGTATGGAAACAGAGTGATGATTATATATTTTCATATTTCATCTTTCTAATTCACTTTTACCAAAACACTTCAGTTTTTCCAATTCCATCCTGAGCAATAATTACTTCCGTTTACTTTTCCTATTATTAGAACCAAGGTGCTAAAAAAAATCATGGTCTACTGATCTTAATTTGGGTCTATTAATGTCACTGTCTCTTTTAGGATTCATTATCAGAGTAACTTTCTTTCATCCCACCTCCTTAGGACTCTCATCCTGTATCTTTTGTCAAATTAAAATTATTTCTATTCATTCTCATAAAATCTTAGTAATTCAAGCTACTTATACATTTCCAAACAGAGGTGGGGAAAAATGAGGTTCATCTTTAATTTCTAGTTCTAGGGTTTTTTCAGGGCTGTTTCTTTCTAACATTTTATCTATCATGACATATTCGGTTATTTAAAAACATAAACTATGGGTGGATTATTACTGATTTCTTAAATATGTTTTCCAATCCAAGAAAAGTGAGACAAGGGTAAAGAGAAAGGTTATCTAGACCACAGAACTCTTGTCCAGGTAATTTTTCAAAGAGAAATTCACCCTGAACCAACAACATTCATTTCTTATAAGTCTATTTATTCACTATTTACTGTTCCAGTCTGCTACTTTAGGCAATAACCAGGGTGATACATCTCAAGTTGATCTATTTTGCTTTTGATTTTCTCTGGTTGTATACTTTGTAGGAACAGACTAATAGTTAAAAATGCAGACTTTGCAAACAGACAAATCAAATTCAAATCCCAATTGTGCCACCTTAGACAAATTAATTTGCTTTCTTTTTCTATTTAAAATGGAAATTCTAATATTAACAGTAAAATGGAAATACAAGTACCCACTTCATGGGGTCATGATGAGAACTAAATTAAATAATGCATATAATGTATACAGTACTGGTGATTATCATAGGGGTGTTTTAATATAGCAGCTGTTATTATTTATACCCTTACAGCATTATCATCAAAAGGATGTTTTCTGTCAAAATTGCAATGAGGAATAAGTGAGAATAACCTGTAAAGAAGCTGGCATAGGATCCTTTAAATCACTTTTTAAATTTTATCAAGAAGTACTGGCTATGGTGCTCTGTGATGACCTAGAGGGGTAGGATGGGGAAGGGGGGAAGGTTCCAGAGGGTGGGGATATATGTATAAGTATGACTGATATGCATCTTTGTAAGGCAGAAATGAACACAACATTATAAGGCAGTTTTCCTCCAGCTAAAAAATAAGTTTTAAAAAATCACTGGCTGTCTACAGTCTTTAAGGAAGCATCTCGCTTGACAAAAACGGTCCCAGATCCAGTTCATTGTTCATGTTTAACAGGTCTATCCTGGCAGCGCTGCTCTGCCTTCATTTCACTTTTAAAAGTGTTGTCATCAAAAGCATGCCCTCATCTTTTCATACATTTCAGTTTCACTGAAAAAAATAAAATATCTTAATTATTCACTTGTGTTTAAGGTAACATTTGCTGCATGAGAAATCTTCTGAATTAGAGTGTCCACACTCTAGCATTCCTCCGAGTGATAAGGTTTTATCAATTTTGCCTGCTAGCTTTAAAAATTAACACAAATTCAACCAAGAAAATCTAAGGAATGATTTATCTAGACATGAAGAACACATTTGATTCAGTGCCACCCCAAAAAGAATCTGCAAGGCCAGCAACTCTATTTGGCCATAAACCACTTCAGTGAATAACACACTCTAATGAAGGATGAAGATGAATCGTCTTGGTTAGTGGTAATGCTTCAGTGTGGAGAGGAAGAATAAGTACCCCTACAAATGACTATTAGGTTTACATTTTTTACCACTTTAAGGCACTGGAATAAATAAATACTTAATGAAAGAAAAAAATAGAACTCTATAAAAACCAAACTGGGAGGCTAGCAAAGCTTTATTGAGAAAAAGTGTAAGGTCCTAAAATCAAATCCAAGCTAAAGCAATTCACATACTGGAGATTAGGGCCCCTGCCCTTTCAACATCTTAGCAGCCCTTATTGCCAGGAACACAAAGTTGTGTAGCTGTGCATTCATCAAATCGTGGATTCTTGAGGTGGGGGGTTCATCTGATCTGGTATTTCTAAACTTCAGTCAATATATAGCAATTTCTGTCACATCAACATATAATCTATATTCTAATTTACTTACTATTCTACCTCAAATTAACTTTAATTTTTGTTATAAACTATTTATGCTCAAGAGAAAACTCATTGCTGTTCTGAATATAATATAATAATATTATGTTAAAGTATTAGTTATTTTATCCTGATAGACATTAAAACAGACACATTACACTTAAAGTTTTATTTATTCACAGTCCACCTAAAATCATCCTGTATACCACACGTGGCACTTGTAATGGACATTGGAAATAGCAATCTATCTCAACTTTTTACACGTGAATACTACATTGGACACAAATTTTATATACCTATCAGATTTCCTTAGAGCCAGCTGATTCCTGGACCATCAGCAGCTCTGTCCACCTCAACCATCAACACTTGTGCCCACAGGGTTCCTGCCCCTGGGACCAATAAGCTACCTGCTCTAGGACTTCCATCTCCTTCCCATCTTTGGCCACCTCAAAGCAGTGTGATCAACAAACCCCACGCATGGAGTTTCTGACTCTTCCCATCTCTTCTAGACTAGACAAAACATTCCACACAGGCCATGGGATGGGACACAGAGCAGCTTCTGAAGGTGTCAGATGATAAAACTAGGAAGAGAAGGGGAATTAATCCACAAAGCAAATGTTGACCTATAATTCCTCTATTTTTTGGCTTCCACAAATGAATCTAGACATGGTTTCTCTTTAAAGCCCATCCTGAAAGCTTCCTTATGCAAAAATATTCACATACTAAGTGTCTTCCTGTGTCTCTTGGGGGTCTGCTTATAAAATAGCCTCTGACTCCTCATTGTTTCACAGCTTGCCTTCCTCACTTGACTCTTTACTCACTCTCTGCCCTCACTTTGGCATCTCCCAGGAAATCATTAGCACTTTAAATCTTGCCTCAGGATGGTTTTTTCTAGAAAATCCAGATTAAGAAAAATGCCCTTTATAACCCTCCCAGACAAGTCATTCGATCTCTGCTGGATGACCTCAAATAACATACAGATTTTGTTCTCAGTCACTCAGTTGTATCCAACTCTGTAACCCATGGTCTGTAGCCTGCCAGGCTCCTCTGTCCATGGAATTTTCCAGGCAAGAACCCTGGAGAGGGTTGTCATTTCCTCCCTTGAGGGGATCTTCCTGACCCAAAGACTGAACCCACATCTCTTGTGTCTCCTGCATTGGCAGGCAGATTCTTTACTGCTGAGCCACCTGGGAAGCCAAACTTGTTGACATACTAATAATCCTTTCCAGTTTCACATAGCTCTCACTAGTAGAATATTCTTACAGTGAACTACTTTATTACAGCTTCACTGAACCTTTATTCTGAGTCCAGTGCAGGTGGGCACTGGCAGGGAGAAGGAGAAGGATTTGCTGTAGTCCTGGCCCCCACAAAGCCTGCTAGGAAGGCACAAAAGTTTCCTATGAAATCTCTAAAGAATAATAGTTGAATAATATCAATCCATGACAGCTTGTCCTAAAGTGCTTTAGAAAATGAGAAAATTAAAGACAACATAGAGATTTCTTAATAAAATTAATTTTATTCATTTGTAGAAGTATTCTTTTATTCTGAGATTATGCCCTTTCTGCATTTTTGATATTTAAAATGCCTTTTATTAAATGATAATAGATAAAAATATTTTAAAATGTGTCTTCTTGACTATAGAAAAACTTATAAACCTACAATGACCTCTGCACTTAATTCTAAATTTAAAGATCTTATTCATTGAACAAAAAACTGAATTAATCCAATTAAATATAAAATAGAGATGAAAATTGAAATATCAGATAAGCTCTACAAATTATTTTACCTTAATATGAATATTCATGACTAAGAGATTAGGCTATGGGTTCTAGTCTGTGTTCTATAAACTCTTGGTTGATAATTTTCCATCTAGATCCTTAACCATGGTGAAAAATGTTTGCTCATAAGTTAAATTGTGTGACATAAAATCTATTCCTCTATTGCTACTCCTACAGGTATCTCAGTTTTCTTTTCAGCTTTGTTTAGCACTTGCTACCATGAGAGACAACTGTCATATCAGACTGTCAATAGTATACTCTCTATCAGCCTGGTAATCATTTTCATTACTCACAGAGACTGCTATTGAATTCCTCTAAGAAATGATTGATATGCTGCATCTTGTTTTGACAGTAATGATGGAGGGAAAGTATGGAGGAAAAAGTTTTAATGATGCATTCTAGAAGATGGAAATGTGGCTTCAGAGTAATATAAAGAGATTACTCGCAATATCTCCTTTGATTTAGACTCCAGGCACACAAACAGGCCTGGAGAAGGGAATGGCAATCCACTCCAGTGTTCTTTCCTGGAGAATTCTATGGACAGAGAACCCTGGTGGGATACAGTCCATGGGGTTTCAAAGAGTCAGACACAACTAAGTGACTAACACACATACACAAACAGGCCAGCACTTTCTCCAAAACAGATTCTCTCCTGATGCCACACACCAAGACAGTTTCTGAAGTTATGAATTTAGTGACCTGAGACAACAACTATAGGAAGCCTAAGCCCAAGCAGTGAAGGCCTAAAGTGACAGTCTGATTGTACCCATTGGATGATACTGAAAGTTATAGCAAATAATCACGTTTACTGAGTACTTGCTCTGCCTTAGGCCATGTGGTAAGTGCTTTATGTGCATATATCACTTAACCTCATTGTACATTATCTAATTCCGTTACAAGCTTCAAGGGGCAAGTTCTTCTCATGAGAAAGATCTGTTCAGCACATGTCCTAGACACCTACCAAAGCACCTGGCACACAGAATGTGCTCAGTAATTATTGGTTCAGAAAATGAATGAATGACCATCTCCTCCTTCTTTGAACTAGGTAATTGGGGTCTCCAGATGGAACTCTAGAATTCTGGAGTGAAATCCAAAAACATCCACTGAAGATGCAGAAAACAAAAACAAGTTATGAACTATATCTTTTGAAAGTCTATAAATCTGTTTTTCACCAACTATAAGATGTGAATCAATAGTGACTTAACACTTCAAACTAACTGAACATTGTGTTTCATTGTTGTTTATCATATGCTCCTATGTGGGTACAGGGAGAGTTCTTAAACAAAGATGATGAAATGTATAATAAAAAACCAAGGTCATGTAACAAACTGAACAGAAGAACTGTATTTCAACATTAATAGCTTTCCTAAAGGTTCTTGAAGAAGCACCTCATCTGCCCCCAGTTCTTGCAAATAAGATGCAAGATACATAGATGTCAACCAGCCTGGCTGTCTCTGAGACCTTCTCTATATAGAGGACAACACAAAGTCACAAGTTTATGGAAATTCCAGAAATAGAAAAGTGCCCTCCTCAATATCTTTGGGACAATCATGGCCCCCAAAAAATAAATAAATAAAATCTTCATAAGTGATTTTATTAATAAAGGGGTCATATTTGAAGGAAAACTGTAGTGAAAACAATGACAGAAGCAGGACAAGAGTTCTGTTTTAAAGGGTTTCTGTAAAACTGGAGTTACCACTTGCAGCAAAGTCAGACTATGAGAAGGTAAAGATGACAGTAAAAATCATGTAACAGGATCCCTCAAAACACTGCTTTCAACCCCGTAGTTTCAGCAATCCCAGGAAGCTCTAGTCACTGCTGGTAAAGAGATGCCATCTCCTCTTTTGTGCTTCAGTTCAGTTCAGTTCAGTCACTCAGTCATGTCCAACTCCTTGAGACCATATGAACTGCACCATGCCAGGCATCCCTGTCCATCACCAACTCCCGGAGTTCACTCAAACTCACGTCCATCGAGTCAGTGATGCCATCCAGCCATCTCATCCTCTATCATTCCCTTCTCCTCCTGCCCCCAATTCCTCCCAGCATCAGAGTCTTTTCCAATGAGTCAACTCTTCGCATGAGGTGGCCAAAGTACTGGAGTTTCAGCTTTAGCATCATTCCTTTCAAAGAAATCCCAGGACTGATCTCCTTTAGAATGGACTGGTTGGATCTCATTGCAGTCCATGAGACTCTCAAGAGTCTTCTCCAACACCACAGATCAAAAGTATCAATATTCCTGCACTCAGCTTTCTTCACAGTCCAACTCTCACATCCATACATGACTACTGGAAAAACCATAGCTTGACTAGACCAGCCTTTCTTGGCAAAGTAATGTCTCTGCTTTTGAATATGCTATCTAGGTTGGTCATAACTTTTCTTCCAAGGAGTAAGCGTCTTTTTTTCTTTTTTTCTTTTTTTTTTTTGAGTAAGCGTCTTTTAATTTCATGGCTGTAATCACCATCTGCAGTGATTTTGGAGCCCAGAAAAATGAAGTCTGACACTGTTTCCACTGTTTCCCCATCTATTTCCCATGAAGTGATGGGACCAGATGCCATGATCTTCGTTTTCTGAATGTTGAGCTTTAGGCCAACTTTTTCACCCTCCTCTTTCACTTTCATCAAGAGGCTTTTTAGTTCCTCCTCACTTTCTGCCATAAGGGTGGTGTCATCTGCATATCTGAGGTTATTGATATTTCTCCCGGCAATCTTGATTCCAACTTGTGCTTCTTCCAGCCCAGTGTTTCTCATGACTACTTGGTAACCAAAGGCCCCACACCGACCAGAGACCGTCTATAAGAAGAAAGACAGATGAACAATGAGATTCTCTTGTTATGATAAATTATTATGAAAAAAAAAGTATTATCATAAAGCATTACATAAAACGGAAAAGTTCCAGACATAGACTAACACACACACAAGAACTACTATCATTTTGAAAACTTCTGGAAAGCATAAAATGCAAAGCATTTTTTGTATCTACTGGATTATTTAGAAAATGACCAAAAAATTTGCCAGATGAGAAAAACTTTCTTATAAAATTCTTGGTTCTTGCTTAAGAATCTCTTTAATATTATTATTTCCTTCTCATTGTTCTCCTATTTAACTAATACTGCCTACTTTTTCTCCATGTATTCATGCTTCTTGGTATTCTTTTTTCCAGAGAAATCCAAAAAAGAATATGAGGAGTACAACTTTCCAAACCTCCAAAATATCTGTAGTAACTATGAAGCAGTTTCCCTTGGTGGCTCAGTGACAAAGAATCCACCTCCCAATGCAGGATACATGGGTTTGATCCCTGGGTTGGGAACATCCCCTGGAGAAGGAAATGGAAACCCACTTCAATATTCTTTCTGTGAAATCCCATGGACAGAGGAGCCTTGTGGGCTACAGTGTATAGGGTCACAAAAGAGTTGGGCGTAACTTAACAACTAGTTCAGTTCAGTGCGACTAATTCTTTGTAACCCCATGGACTACAGCACTCCAGACTGCAGTGTCCATCACCGACTCCTGGAGTTTACTCAAACTCATGTCCATCATGTCAGTGATGCTATCCAACCATCTCATCCTCTGTCGTCCCCTTCTCCTCCCACCTTCAATCTTTCCTGGCATCAGGGTCTTTTCCAATGACTCAGGTCTTCACATCAGGTGGCCAAAGTATTGGAGTTTCAACCTTATCATCAGTCCTTCCAATGAATATTCAGGACAGATTTCCTTTACGATGTACTGGTTGGATCTCCTTGCTGCCCAAGGGACTCTCAGAGTCTTCTCCAACACCGCAGTTCAAAAGCATCAATTCTTCGGTGCTCAGCTTTCTTTATTGTACAACTCTCAAATCCATACATGACCACTGGAAAAACCGTAGCCTGGACTTGACGGACCTTTGTTGGCAAAGTAATGTCTCTGCTTTTGAATATGCTATCTGGGTTGGCCATAACTTTCCTTCCAAGGAGTAGTGTCTTTTAATTTCATGGCTGCAATCACCATTAGCAGTGATTTTGGAGCCCCAAAAAATAAAGTCTGACACTGTTTCCACTGTTTCCCCACCTATTTCCCATGAAGTGATTGGACTGGATGCCATGATCTTAGTTTTCTGAATGTTGAGCTTTAGGCCAACTTTTTCACTCTCCTCTTTCACTTTCATCAAGAGGCTTTTAGTTCCTCTTCACTTTCTGCCATAAGGGTGGTGTCATCTGCATATCTGAGGTTATTGATATTTCTCCTGGCAATCTTGATTCCAGCTCGTGCTTCTTCCAGCCCAGGGTTTCTCATGATATACTCTGCATATAAGTTAAATAAGCAGAGTGACAATATACAGCCTTGATGTACTCCTTTTCCCATTTGGAACCAGTCTGTTGTTCCATGTCCAGTTTTAACTGTTGCTTCCTGACCTGCATACGGGTTTCTCAAGAAGCAGGTCAGGTGGTCTGGTATTCCCATCTCTTTCAGAATTTTCCACAGCTTATGGTGATCCACACAGTCAAAGGCTTTGGCATACTCAATAAAGCAAAAATAGATGCTTTTCTGGAGCTGTCTTGCTTTTTCCATGATCCAGTGGATGTTGGCAGTTTGATTTCTGGTTCCTCTGCCTTTTCTAAAACCAGCTTGAACACCTAGAAGTTCACAGTTCACATACTGTTAAAACCTGGCTTGAAGAATTTCAAGCTTCATTTTGCTGCATGTGAGATGAGTGCAATTGTGCAGTAGTTTGAACATTCTTTGGTATTGCCTTTCTTTGGGATTGGAATGAAAACTTACCTTTCCAGTTCTGTGGCCACTGCTGAGTTTTCCAAATTTGCTGGCATATTGAGTGCAGCACTTTCACAGCATCATCTTTCAGGATTTGAAACAGCTCAACCGGAATTCCATCACCTCCACTAGCTTTGTTCATAGTGATGCTTTCTAAGGCCCACTTGACTTCACATTCCAGGATGTCTGGCTCTAGGTGAGTGATCACACCGTCATGATTATCTGGGTCATGAATATCTTTTTTGTACAGTACTCCTGTGTACTCTTGCCACCTCTTCTTAATATCTTCTGCTTCTGTTAGGTCCATACCATTTCTGTCCTTTATCGAGCCCATCTCTGCATGAAATATTCCCTTGGTATCTCTAATTTCTTGAAGAGCTCTCTAGTCTTTCCCATCCTGTTGTTTTCTTCTATTTCTTTGCATTGATCACTGAGGAAGGTTTTCTTATCTCTCCTTGCTATTCTTTGGAACTCTGTATTCAGATGCTTATATCTTTCCTTTTCTCCTTCGCTTTTTGCTTCTCTTCTTTTCACAGCTACTTGTAAGGCCTCCCCAGACAGCCATTTTGCTTTTTTGCATTTCGTTTCCAGGTCTTGATCCCTGTCTCCTGTACAATGTCACAAACCTCCATCCATAGTTCATCAGGCACTCTGTCTGTAGATCTAGTCCCTTAAATCTATTTCTCACTTACACTGTATAATCATAAGAGATTTGATTTAGGTCATACCTGAATGGTCTAGTGGTTTTCCCTACTTTCTTCAATTTAAGACTGAATTTGGCAATAAGGAGTTCATGATCTGAGCCACAGTCAGCTCCTGGTCTTGTTTTTGTTGACTGTATAGAGCTTCTCCATCTTTGGCTGCAAAGAATATAATCAATCTGATTTTGGTGTTGACCATCTGGTGATGTCCATGTGTAGAGTCTTCTTTCTTGTTGTTGGAAGAGGGTGTTTGCTATGACCAGTGCATTCTCTTGGCAAATCTCTGTTAGCCTTTGCCTTGCTTCATTCTGTACTCCAAGGCCAAATTTGCCTGTTACTCCAGGTGTTTCTCGACTCCCTACTTTTTCATTCCAGTCCCCGATAATGAAAAGGACATTTTTGGGGGGTGTTAGTTCTAAAAGGTCTTGTAGATCTTCATAGAACCATTCATCTTCAACTTCTTCAGTGTTACTGATTGGGGCATAGGCTTGGATTACTGTGATATTGAATGGTTTGCCTTGGAGACGAACAGAGATCATTCTGTCATTTTTGAGATTGCATACAAGTACTGCATTTTGAACTCTTTTGTTGATCATGATGGCTACTCCATTTCTTCTAAGGGATTCCTGCCCACAATAGTAGTCATAATGGTCATCTGAGTTAAATTCACCCAGTCCATTTTAGTTCGCTGATTCCTAGAATGTTGACATTCATTCTTGCCATCTCTGTGTGACCACTTCCAATTTGCCTTGATTCATGGACCTAACATTCCGGTGCCTATGCAATATTGCTCTTTACAGCATTGGACCTTGCTTCTATCACCAGTCACATCCACAACTGGCTATCGTTTTTGCTTTGGCTCCATTCCTTCATTCTTTCTGGAGTTATTTCTCCACTGATTTTCAATAGCATATTGAGCACCTACCGACCCGGGGAGTTCCTCTTTCAGTATCCTATCATTTTGCCTTTTCATACTGTTCATGAGGTTCTCAAGGCAAGAATACTGAAGTGGTTTGCCATTCCCTTCTCCAGTGGACCACATTCTGTCAGAGCTCTCCACCATGACCCGCCCATCCTGGATGGCCCCACATGGCATGGCTTAGTTTCGTTGAGTTAGACAGGCTGTGGTCCATGTAATCAGATTGGCTAGTTTTCTGTGATTATGGTTTCAGTGTGTCTGCCCTCTGATGCCCTCTCGCAACACCTACTGTCTTACTTGGGTTTCTCTTACCTTGGACATGGGGTATCTCTTCATGGCTGCTCCTTACCTTGGATGAGAGGTATCTCCTCACAGCTGCCCCTTCTAACCTTGAACGTGGAGTAGCTCCTCTCAGCCTTCCTGCGCCCGCACAGCCACCACTCCTTGGATGTGGGGTTGCTCCTCTTGGCTGCCACCCCTGACCTCAGACGTGGGCGTAGCTCCTCTAGGTCGCTCCTGTGCGGTCGCAGCCTGCCACCCTCGGTTGCCACCTCTGACCTTGGGTGAGGGGTAGCTCCTCTCGGCCGCGCTTCTGCACGGTCTGTGGCAGCTGGTGCGCTTTTGCACAGTCTGTCACAGAAGTGGTTAAGTGGTAAACTTAACCTTATTCATTTTGGAGGTTTCTCTTGAGGCATCCTACAGGCATAAGTATTATGAAACAACATGGTAGTGGCTACTCTCTAAGTACTGAGACATCAGTTTAGTGTTTGCTGCCCGAATACTGTTTCTGTCCATGCAGTTTCCTCAGAGCTTGTGGAATTCTGCTGCTTCTAGGCCACGCTTGGAGCACAGACATCTTGTCTCAAAACTGTTCTCAGTTCTACCTGCCAGAATGCATCCTGTAACCACTTCGATCTTGCCACCTTCATGAGATGTCAATCCTCCACCTCAGTCAAGCCATCATAAGCCCTGGCCAACATCTTGACTGTCACATCATGAAAGATCCAGAGCCAGACTCAGCTAAATTCTCATCACTTCCTTCCAGTGACAGACCACTATTTTTTAATCCAGGGGACTTCTTTATATGTTTTAACTAACAAGTCCTTACTCCCATGCATTCTACTTCTGTCTATAGATGCTACAAAAAAAAAACCCTCTCTCTCCTAAACTTTAGGCTGTTGAAAAACAATGACTGAAAACGTTAAACATGTTGGCTACGTATGCTCTCTTTTCCCCATATCTCCCTGAGGGAACTATGACATAACCAAAAAAAAAAAAAAAAAACCTGCTTGATTTAAAACAACAGGAAAGGAGAAAAGAACCTGGTGAGAAAATGATCTCACATATTGATCCAATCTGACTTTGGTCAAATTTCCTGTTAATATGGGCACATATAACCAAGTTCTATTGAGTTATATTGTCTCATATCTCTTCATTCCTTTTCACTCCATGGTCACTATGTTGACTCAGGATCATTTCTCATTTGAAGTACAGTTGAAAATCATGTAGCCCAGCCTCACTGGTCTAACTTCCTCACTGGTATCAGCATGGGTTTAGCAACATATATATCAAACTTTACCATGTTGCTAAACCTTAATGGAAATGTTTCAGAGTCTTTGAATTGCTTTAGAGCATTAACCCAAACTCGCGAGCATGTCACGTGAGACTTCATGATGTGCTCCTTGCTTCTTCAGCCTCATCTCTTGCTGCTCCTCAGCATATACTGAGCCCCACAGCCGCAACCAGAGAAGAATATGCTGTTCTATTCCAAGTCTTTCTGCCATTTTCCATGCTGTCCTCTTTCTCTGGACTCTATTCCCTCCAGTTTTCTCACATCAACTACCTTTTCTTTCAGACTGCCTTCTGGGATCACTCTCCCAGAGAGTTTCTTGACCTCCCTGTCTGTGATTAGGAGCCTCTTCCCCGAGCACTCCCTATAGCACTGCATGCAAACAAACCACACTACTATAATTGTTGATCTCTCTTCCCCAGTAGTCCATGAGCTCCTTGAGATCAGGAATTCTTTCATCTCTGTATCCCCAGGACCTAGCCCAGTGTGGTACAGAAAACAATTCTTGAATTACTGTGTAATTACACAATTTATGCTTGTTAAAATAAAGCTAGTTTCTACATGAGGCTTCCCTGGTTGGCTCAGTGGTAAAGAATTTGCCTGCAATGCAGGAAACCTGGGTCAGGAAGAAGGCAATGGCAACCTACTTTAGTATTCTGGAGAATCTCATGGAGGAGCCTGGCAGGCTACAGTCCATGAAATTGCAGAGTTGAACATGACTGAGTGACTTAGCATATGCACTAGTTTCTGTGTTAAATATCTAGTGTATTAGATATCTGTGTCAAGTAAATTAAAATAATAAATTTTGCTAACCAATTCTAAACTCATTGACTAGTTTAACTTTCAATTATTTTCCCTAAGAACAATGCTCTCAGTTCAGTTCAGTTCATTTCAGTCACTCAGTCGTGTATGACTCTTTGTGACCCCATGGATCACAGCATGCCAGGCCTCCCTGTCCATCACCAACTCTCGGAGTTCACTCAGACTCACGTTCATCGAGTCCATGATGCCATCCAGCCAATGGATTGAAGACTTATTTTATCAAACTATCCTCAATTACAGAAGACTTTGTTAATAGTCACCATATAATACTTTTCAAAGGGCACTGCATGCTGCATGTTTTACTAGAATCAATGCGTGCATGCGTGGTACATGCTGTGTCTGACTCTTTTGTGATCCCATGGACTGTAGCCCACCAGGCTCCTCTATTCATGCAATTTTCCAGGCAAGAATACTGGAATGGGTTGTCATTTCCTCCTCCAGGGGATCTTCCTGACCCAGTGATTGAACCCCCATCCCCTGTGTCTCCTGCATTGGCAGGTAGATTCTTTACCACTAGGCTAACTGGAAAGCCCCACTAGAGGCAACACCATATGATTATAGAATTATAGAGTGATCACTTGTTTACTTATTTCAGGTAACATAATAAGTAAGTTAACAAAGAAACTCAGATAAAGGTCTTGAAACATTATCTAAATGAATATTTAATTTTGTAAAAATTAATTTGACCTACTTTTGCACTATTTTATCCTTTTGTTCATTTAAGTTCTCAAATTCATTATCCTTAGATTAGCTGTCAGATACCCCTAATTAAAGTTATCCCTAAGTATGATGCAGGTAAAATTCTCAACCCAAGATGTAATGAAAGGAGTATGGTTTATATTATACATACCTCAGTTCCCTTTAAAAAGCACACAGCAAATGTTCAGCATTATATTGGGGGTCAGAAAACATCTGCCATTCTATAGAGGCTGACACCTGTATATAATGATCTAGCATGATTAATGAAGAAGGAGATCAAAGTTTCATGCAATTTTAATTTTATGCTCTGGGCTTGATATGGAAAGAATTTGTAGTGGGTAATAAAAGAATACAGGTTCACTCTAATAAGCATGAAAAATGATTTTTTTTAATGAGTCCAACTCATTAGCTAGACGTCCACAAACCTACATGACCCTCAGTGCCCTGGCAGAATTTGGGGATAATCTTAATGTCTAATTACCAGTTATGTGATGATATTTCAACAAATTGGTTCTTTTATGAAAGTCAAACAAATATTCATGCTGAGGTATGACAAAAACCATAATGCTTATAAAGAAAAGCATCTTGATTTCAAAAGCTAAACCATATTAACAGCAATTTTCCATGAGGCTACATTTTTAACATCTATTGTGGGCCTCTGTAGGCACTTTGACAAGTGACATTTTGGCAGAATTAACAAATCAGGGAAAGAATGTGTGCTCTAGCCCTGACATGAGTGCTATTGAAATAAAAACACACACAACACTGGATGCTGTGCTCAGCTACAACATGCATTTCTGAGATGTTGCTGATTCAACTTGATCCTGATGTCCATATTACAAGCTGGCCTTATGCCTCCAGAAAATATTTTGAAGAAATGCCAGTAGCTTAAACTAAGATGAAGTACATGTTCTCTTTTAAATAAGGTTCATAGCTTAACACAGTGTGAATAAGACTATTTTTAAAAAACTACAATATGTAGTTCTGAATAATAGAGTATGGAGTTAGGAGTAAATAGAAAACAACTTCTCTTGGAATATTTTTTCTGAGAATGATTGCTTGGTACTTTTTACAAATAAGTTCCTTTTTTTGTCTTTTTTATTTTCTTTTCTCTCTTTCTTTCTTTCTTTCTTTCTTTTTTTTTTTTTTTAGGAAACTCTTCTTGAAAAAGTTTTTGGAAGGAAATCATGATGGAACCAGAGATAGAGCAATCAATAAGATTCTCAGCATGTTCCAAATCACGTTTGACCAAAGTCATTTTTTTTTTTTTAGTTTCATTTTGCAGCAAACATGCCTTGGGCACTTACACTATGATAAGTATGAACACAGGGCTTTGTCTTGAAGGAGTTCAAAACTTGGCCAGGGAAATGGAAATACAGTGTAATGCAGGGCTGTCATGCACAAGTGGTGTAAGAAATGAACCAGTTAAGGGCTGTGAGAATCTGGTGGCACAAAAGAATTAGCAATTAATTCCAAGCTGGGCAGAGAGACGATGTTGGAGAGGTTAATCTGCATTCATTCATTCAGTCATTCATTCATCAAACAATTATTGACTGTCAACAGATTAAGCCCATATTAGGCACTGACTGTATACAGTCAATAAATATAATCCCTGCCCTTAAAGATCACACAACTTCACTTCCATTGTCAATGAATATTTTTGCTTGGGTTTAAGAATATATTGATGGGACTAACAGGAATACAGATTTAATAAAGCATATCATCTGGAAGGCTATATTGACACCTAGGCAGATGATCATTGCACTATGAGATAATAATAATGGCTTATTATGTGCTTAAATGAATTAGTTCATTTTACCCTCATTCTGACCTCCTGACATAAGCACTATTTAAGCATCATTTGAGTTTCCCCCATAGCTCATTTGGTAAAGAATCTGCCTTCAATGCAGGAGATCCAGGTTCAATTCCTGAGTCAGGAAGATCCCTGGAGAAGGAAATGACAACCCACTCCATTATTCTTGCTTGGAGAACTCCATGGACAGACGAGCCTGGCAGGCTACAGACCATGGGGTCGCAAGAGTCGGACACAGCTGAGAGATTAAACCCCTCAACTTGGCTTCCCAGGTGGCACTAGCAGTAAAGAACTTACCTGCCAGTGCAAGAGATATAAGAAATAAGGGTTCAGTCCCTGGGTTGGAAAGATCCCCTAGAGGAGGGCATGGCAACCCGCTTCAGTACTCTTGCCTGGAGAAACCCATGGACAGAGGAGCCTGGTGGGCTACAGTCCACAGGGTTGCAAAGAGTCGGACACGACTGAAGCAATTTAGCACGCATGCACACAAGCCTCATTTTAGAAAGGGGAAAACAGGTACAGAGAGGGTGTATAGCTTATTCAAAATCAAATATGAGGAAATTGCAGAGCCAAAATTTGAACCCAGGAGATCTGGCAGGAGAACCAGTGCTGTAAAGATGTCATGTCCCTGCTCCAAGTTCTGGAGGATAGTGCAGGGTGTCTGGTGCACAGATGAGATCTAATCTAGGGATAGAGTAGCGCCAAAGACTACTGGGAAAAAGCAACATCTGTGTCAAAACTTGTAAATAACAGTGATAAATGCTTTTCGAGAGGCAAGCACAGGAAGCTAATGTATGGTTCCTGCTATGTTTGAGGTGAGACAATGAAGGATGAGTTGAATTTGGACAAGCAGGAAAGAGAACAGCATTCCACACTGAGGGAACATCACAGACAAAGGCAGGGACACTGGCTTAGCTATTTTCTCCTCTTTGGTAAATCTCTTACACTTGCTATTCAATTGGAAAACAATTGAAATTGATTATCTGATGTCAAAAATCGTGGAAGGGCATAACTTTCTAAAGGATGTTGAATATGCAAATGGAGTATTTGACTTTTAAACACCTCAATTTGCTCCTGAGGATTCCAATACAGTATTACTTAGAATCCAAGGAACCTTGATTGTAACATTTTTTGCCCCTGCAGAAGGATCTAACCACAAAAAGCATCCTCAAAAAATGTATTAGATGTAAGCAATAAGTGATAGCTAATATTTATTAAGCATTCACTCTGTGTCTGGCTTGATGCTGTACACATTACATGAATTATTTCATCATACAATTGTGTGAATTAAGTGAGGTATATTTTGTCATTTTCCACCTTTTATGAAGGAGGAAACTGAAACTTAGAAAGACTAACTAATTTCCCCGAAGTCCCAGAGATGAAAGAGCTGAAATGTAGGCAAGTCAGATATCAGCCCACGCTCAAAACTTTTGTCGTATGTACCTGAGTTCCAAACAAAAGATTTTTAACCCAGCTTTCAGTTGTCATCGATGAGAGGAAACTGCCATATTTATTCTTTTTCTTTTAATAATGTAGAGGAACGAGAAAGAGGAGAGCTTGACTTGACTCCCAACTCTACAAATTTCTGCTGTGAGAGCTTGGTCAATCATTTCACCTCTGAGCTTCACTATCTCATCTTTAATTTAAAAGCATTTGACTACAAGGTGTCTAAGGACCCTTCTGGGTATCAAGGTCTTTTTTTTTTAAACATAGTAATCACTAACTATCTCTACATTTTTTTTTTTAATAAAAGTTAAAATAACAGATAGGATAAGGTAAAAAATTTTAAAGAATTCAAATTTAGTAATATTTTCAGTAAATATTGGCTAAAATCATCTGATGGGTTAACATGATATCTTCAACTGAATTGTTCACTGAATTATTTGCTGCACCTGTGAGAGGTTGAACATCTACCATATTTTTCACTCATAACTCTGAGAGCTGGTGACACAGTTCATTTCCTCATTTCAAAAAGATTGATTTCATCCCTGAGAAAAGGTGCACATGAGCTGGAAAAAAATGAGTGCTTATGGAAACTGGGAGCATCCATTCTCATTCTATTAAAGCATCAGCTTATGTTCCACTTAGGCCTTGCTTACTAAATTCAGAGTTGCTCAGTCTTCAGTTTAGGAAACCATGTGTTTGTGAAAAGGAGCAAGCTGTCTCTTTTAATCTGAGAGCCAAATGTTAGGATTCCTCAAGTGTCAGTCTGAATTGTAGTGTTCACGATCTCAAACTGCATGGATTGTGTGTGCTCAGGGCTGTGCCTCCAAGAGTTCCCAGCACATTCAACTCTATGGTCATGAGAAAATCCAGAGAACCAGAAAAATGGACTCAGTGAGGTGGCTTCCTCTGATCACTCCAGGACCCATTTCCCACTGACCTCCTCAAACCTGCTTTCTTTGTTTTCTAATTGAAGTATAATTGATTAACAAGGTTCTGTTAATTTCTTCTGTACAGCAATGTTCCAACTGCATATGTATATATGTGAGTGAGTGAGTGAAGTCGCTCAGTCATGTTCAAATCTTTGTGACCCCATGGACTGTAGCCTACCAAGCTCCTCTGTCCATGGGCTTTTCCAGGCAATACTACTGGAGTGGATTGCCATTTCATATATATATATATATATATTATTTTATACATATTATTATATACATATATTCATTATACATATTATTTTATACATATATATATATACACATTCTTTTTTATATTCCTTTCCACTATAGTTTATCACAGGATATTGAATATAGTTTCCTATGTTATACAGTAGGACCTCATTGTTTATAATAGTTTGCATCTGCTAATCCTCTCCTCCCCTAAACCCTCTCGCTCTTGGCAACCACAAGTCTGTTCTCTACGTGTGTGTGTGTGTGTGCTTATTTCATATATAAAACCTGCTTTCTCGTTGCGTTACTCTGTTCTACATGTTTGGAGACCTCGTTATCCCAAAGCCCCTCTCAGTCAAGGTTTAATAGACTGAATATCTACCCAAAATGTATCTTTTTATTAACTGCAACTTTTACACCATGAACAACAAGCAAGATCTCTTACCTGCCCAGCTTGTAGCCCATGTAGGCCTTCAAGAAAGAAGTAGAAAGAGAAAAGAGGCAAACAGATGACGCTAAGAAAAAGAAATTGGAAAGATTTCTGCCAAGACATGTGGGACAGAATATAATATTCTTTCATTTATGAGTCACTGTTCAAAAAAATCTTTTTTGATTTTCAGAATTAGATAGGCAGGACAAGTACTCTTGCTTAGTTTTAAAATGAGAAAGCTAACACTCAGAGGTGACAGAGGTTTCAGTGTTTTGTGGCAGTCATTTAGCTCCTATGGCTGCAGACCAAATGCTCAGGCATAACTTTGAACAAGACCACTAACAAGATTTAAGGTTTTCTAGTCTAAAATTCATACTAAAATTGATGCATCTTGGTTCTTACATTAAGGGCTAGTTAATCTTAATCACTTCCGTGAACTTCCAGATGTTCAAGCCAGTTTTAGAAAAGGCAGAGGAACCAGATCAAATTGCCAACATCCGCTGGATCATGGAGAAAGCAAGAGAGTTCCAGAAAAACATCTATTTCTGCTTTATTGACTATGCCAAAGCCTTTGACTGTGTGGATCACCACAAACTGTGGAAAATCCTGAAAGAAATGGGAATACCAGACCACCTGACCTGCCTCTTGAGAAATCTATATGCAGGTCAGGAAGCAACAGTTAGAACTGGACTTGGAACAACAGACTGGTTCCAAATAGGAAAAGGAGTACATCAAGGCTGTATATTGTCACCCTGCTTATTTAACTTATATGCAGAGTACATCATGAGAAACACTGGGGTGGAAGAAGCACAAGATGGAATCAAGATTGCCAGGAGAAATATCAACAACCTCAGATATGCAGATGACACCACCCTTATGGCAGAAAGTGAAGAGGAACTGAAAAGCCTCTTGATGAAAGTGAAAGAGGAGAGTAAAAAGTTGGCTTAAAGCTCAACATTCAGAAAACAAAGATCATGGCATCTGGTCCTATCACTTCATGGGAAATAGATGGGGAAACAGTGGAAATAGTGGCAGACTTTATTTTTTGGGCTCCAAAATCACTGCAGATGGTGATTGCAGCCATGAAATTAAAAGACGCTTACTCCTTGGAAGGAAAGTTATGACCAACCTAGATAGCATATTCAAAAGCAGAGACAGTACTTTGCCAAAAAAGGCCTGTCTAGTCAAGGCTATAGTTTTCCCAGTAGTCATGTATGGATGTGAGAGTTGGACTGTGAAGAAAGCTGAGCACCGAAGAATTGATGCTTTTGAACTGTGGTGTTGGAGAAGACTCTTGAGAGTCCCTTGGATTGCAAAGAGATCCAACCAGTCCATTCTGAGGGAGATCAGCCCTGGGATTTCTTTGGCAGGAATGATTCTAAAGCTGAAACTCCAGTACTTTGGCCACCTCATGCAAAGACTTGACTCATTGGAAAAGACTCTGATGCTGGGCGGGATTGGGGGCAGGAGGAGAAGGGGATGACAGAGGATGAGATGGCTGGATGGCATCACTGACTCGATGGACGTGAGTTTGAGTGAACTCCAGGAGTTGGTGATGGACAGGGAGGCTTGGTGTGCTGCGATTCACGGGGTCACGAAGAGTTGGACACGACTGAGTGACTGAACTGAACTGAACTGAATCTTAATCACTTAACAAATATTTCTTAGTCACCTACACTCCCTGTTCTCAAGCAGCATACATGCAAACTCTAACTTTCCAACTATTGCACCATACTTGAAAAGTAATAAACACTCAATGGTGAATACTAATAAATTGTACCTCCACTAGACCAAATATTGACTTTGTACAAATTGGCATAAACATCCTTCCTCAAGATACTTTGTGATACATGCTAGAATATTGTCATATCAATTCTTTAAATATGGTGATCATGATGTGAAGGGAGCCCCTAGAATTATGGAAAGTGCAATCTGCAGAACCATAAAAGGGGAGTTTTGGCTCAGGGAAGGTTTCAGGATTCAGTAAAGAACCTTGAAAGGAAGATGCTGTTCCAAAGACAAGAAAAGAAGAGGGAAGATTTGTAGGCATCAGCACACCAGTACACTGGTGAGCTTGAATGAATCAGCCAGTAATAAAATAATGATAATAAACATTATTTATGGATTATTTATACTCCAGAATCTGCCTGCAATGAGGGAAACCCAGGTTCAAGCCCTGGATTAGGAAGATCCCCTGGAGAAAAAAATGGCTACCCACCCCATAATTCTTGCCTGGAGAATTTCATGGACAGAGGAGCCTGGCAGGCCCCAGTCCATGGGGTCACAAAGAGACTTAACTGTGTGACTAACTCACAAACCCACACAAACACAATTAGTATTTAGTGTGCTGCTGCTAAGTCATGTCAGTTGTGTCCAACTTTGTGCAACCCCATAGACAGCAGTCCACCAGGCTTCCCCTCCTAGGATTCTCCAGGTAAGAACACTGGAGTAGGTTGCCATTGCCTTCTCCACAGGATCTTCCCAACCCAGGGTTCAAACCTGGATCTCCCACATTGCGGGCAGACACTTTACCATCTGAACCACCAATCTCCCTGCTACTGCTGCTAAGTCGCTTCAGTTGTGTCTGACTCTGTGCAATCCCATAGATGGCAGCCCACCAGGCCTCTCCGTCCCTGGGATTCTCCAGGCAAGAACACTGTAGTGGGTTGCCATTTCCTTCTCCAGGGAACCTTCCCAACTCAGGGATCGAAACTGCATCTCCTGTGTCTCCTGCATTGCAGGTGAATTCTTTACTTACTGAGCCACTGAGGAAGCCCTTATGTGAGCATGATGTAAATTAATTTCCTTCAATGACAATTTTAGGAGGCACATTTCAGAATAATCCATTTTAAGCAAAAATTATGTTCTTGATACATTATATGAATCTATTTGAACACTGTGATTTTTTTTAAGTCTCCGTATTGAATAAGTAACAGACTTCCCAGTTATAAACTGTTTATAATAGTCTCACACAAAAACCTAGATGACTCCATTAATGTAGATGACTCATTACAAAGTTGTCTTATTTCGCTTAGTGGACTAAGAAGGATTTTGATAAATATTAAGCCTTTTAAATCTATATTTAGATTTAGAAGGCAAAGCAAGGCAATGCACCTTTGAAGTATTTATGCTCCAAACAGGCCAGTGTGCTCTTAAAGCCACTGTGGTGGTACTAGTTATTTTATAAGATTATAATGTTGATTCTAATAGACACTCCTCAAATTCAAGCCCTCCTCTTCCCACTTTTCACTTTGCAATTCTTTCCCTACAAAACCCAGGGTTAGAGAAAGTACACATACACTGAACAATGGAACTTGAATTAAGGTGTACACAGTATGTCTTTGATTCTAGAAATTTATAATGCTGTGCTGTGCTTAGTCACTCAGTCATGTCTGACTCTTTGCAATCCCATGGAGCGTAATCCGCCAGGCTCCTCTGTCCATGGAATTCTCCAGGCAAGAATACTGGAATGGGTTGCCATGCCCTTCTCCAGGGGATTTTCCCAACCCAGGGATCCAACCCAGGTCTCGCACATTGCAGGCAGATTCTTTACCATCTGAGCCACCAGGGACACCCAAGAATACTGGAGTGGGTAGCCTATACCTTCACCCAGGGAACTTTACCAGCTGAGATACCTGAGAAGCCAAAAATTTACAATAGGTTAGATAAATTTACTGTATATATCTACTTAAAGTGTATAGAAATATGTTGCATGCTAATTTAAGCATCAAATGGTCATAAAGTATAGAAAATTTGCCTTCAAGTGGCTAAAACACCCTTTAATTTCATGAAAGTAGAGGATTTTTAATTTAATTTTAACTTTTACTGGAGTATAGTTGCTTTAAAAAGCTCAGCTAGAGTTCCATCACATCCACTAGCTTTGTTCATAGTAATACTGTCTAAGGCCCACTCGACTTCACACTCCAAGATGTTTGGCTTTAAGTGAGTGACCACACCAATATGATTATCTGGGTCATGAAGACCTTTTGTGTACAGTTCCTTTGTGTATTCTTGCCACCTCTTCTTAATCTCTTCTCCTTCTGTTGGGTCCTCACTGTTTCTGTCTTTTCGTGCTTTCCAGCTTTTGATTCATTTGGCCTGGAATTTCACATGATGTACTCTGCATATAAGTTAAATAAGCAAGGTGACAATATACATCCTGGATGTACTCCTTTCCCAGTTCTGAACCAGTCCATTGTTCCATGTCCAGTTCTAAATGTTTCTTCTTGATCTGCACACAGATTTCTCAGGAGGCAAGTAAAGGGGTCTAGTATTATCTCTTCAAGAATCTTCCACAATTTGTTGTGATCCACACAGTCAAGGACTTTAGTATTTGGGACATCAAGTGAGCCTTAGGAATCATTACCATGAACAAAGCTAGGGGAGGTGATGAAATTCCAATGGAGCTATTTAAAATCCTAAAAGATGATGCTGTTAAAGTGCTACACCCAATATATCAGCAAATTTGGAAAACTTAGCAGTGGCCGTGGGACTGGAAAAATTCAGTTTTCATTCCAATCCCAAAGAAGGGCAATACCAAAGAATTTTCAAACTACTGTAAAATTGCACTCATTTCATATACTAGCAAGTTAATGCACAAAATTCTTCAAGCTATGCTTCAGCAGTACATGAACTAAGAAATTCAAAATGTACAAGCTGGATTTAGAGAAGGCAGAAGAACAGGAGATCAAATAACCAGCATTTGTTGGATCATAGAGAAAGCAAAGGAATTCAAAAAAAAAAAAATCTACTTTTCCTTCATTGACCACACTAAAGTCCTTGACTGTGTGGATCACAACAAATTGCGGACCATTCTTGAAGAGATAATACTAGACCCCCTTACTTGCCTCCTGAGAAATCTGTGTGCAGATCAAGAAGAAACATTTAGAACTGAACATGGAACAATGGACTGGTTCAGAACTGGGAAAGGAGTACATCCAGGCTGTATATTGTCACCTTGCTTATTTAACTTATATGCAGAGTACATCATGTGAAATTCCAGGCCAAATGAATCAAAAGCTGGAATTGAGATTGGTGGGAGAAATATCAACAACCTCATATATGCAGACTATTTCACTCTAATGGCAGAGAGCAAAGAGAGACTAAAGAGCTTCTTGAAGAGAGTGAAAGAGGAGAATGTAAAAGCTAGCTTAAAACTCAACATTCAAAACACTAAGATCATGGCATCTGGTCCCGTCACTTCACGACTAATATATGGGGGAAAGTAGAAACAGTGACAGATTTTTTTTCCCCTTGGGCTCAAAAATCATTGCAGATGGTGACTGCAGTCATGAAATTAAAAGACACTTGCTCCTTGGAAGGAAAGCTATGACAAACCTAGACAGTGTATTAAGAAAAGACATCATTTTGCCAACAAAGTTCTATATAGTCAAAGATATGGTTTTTCCAGTAGTCCTGTTCAGATGAGAGCTGGAGCAAAAGAAAGCTGAAGTGTGTTGGTCACTCAGTCGTGTCTGACTCTGCAACCCAGTGGAGTATAGCCCACCAGGCTCCTCTGGCATGGAATTATCCAGGCAAGAATACTGGAGTGGGTAGCCACTACCTTCTCCAGGGGATCTTCCTGACCCAGGGATTGAACCTGGGTCTTCTGCATTGTAGGCAGATTCTTTACCATCTGAGTCACCAGGGAAGCCCCTCCTGAATATTAATTGGAAGGATTGATGCTGAAGCTGAAGCTCCAATACTTTGGTCACCTGATGCAAAGAACCAACTCTTTGGAAAAGACCCTGATGCTGGGAAATATTCAGGGCAGGAGGAGAAGAGGTTGAAAGAGGATGAGATGGCTGGATGGCATCACTGGACATGAATTTGAGCAAACTCCAGGAGATTGTGAATGACAGGGAAGCCCGGTGTGCTGCAGTCCTTGGGGTCACAAGGAGTCCAGACATGACTTAGCAACTTAAGAAACAGTTGCTTTACAAACTGTGTTAGTTTCCGCTCTACAGCAGCAAAGTGAGTCAGCTATATGCATACACGTATCCTCTCTTCAGATTTCCTTCTCATTTAGGTCACCAGATAGCACCAACTAGTTTCCCTGTGCTACAGCCGGTTCTCATTAGTTATCTATTTTATACATAGTAGTGCACATATGCCAATTCTAATCTCTAAATCTATCCCACCTCCCCCTTCACGACTTAGTATCCATATGTTTGTCCTCTATGTCTGTGTCTTAAAATAGAGGTTTTAGTGTACAGTGAAGTAAGTCAGAAAGAGGAAAAAGCAAATATACATTAATGCATATATATGCAATCTATAAAAATGGTACTGATGAACCTATATGCAAGACAGAAAAGATGCAGACATAGAGAACTGACTTTGGACACAGTGGGTGGGGAGAGGGTGGAACAAATTGAGAGAGTAGCATTGAAACATATATATTACCATATGTAAATTAGATAGGTAATGACAGAGGATGATATGGCTGGATGGCATCACTGGCTGAATGGACGTGAGTCTGAGTGAACTCCAGGAGTTGGTGATGGACAGGGAGGCCTGGCATGCTGCGATTGATGGGGTCGCAAAGAGTCGGACACAACTGAGCAACTGAACTGAATTGAGCTGAACTGAAGGGGAAGTTGTATAACACAGAAAGCTAAATGTGGTACTCTGTGACAACCTAGAGAGGTGGGACAGGATAGGGGGGTTGAGGGAAGGTTCAAGAGGAAGAGGACATATGTATACTTATGGCTGATTTGTGTTATTTTATGGCAGAAGCCAACACAATATTGTAAAGCAATTATCCTCCAATTAAAAATAACTTTTTAAAAATTGACTCATTCGACTATCTGGACATATAATTGCTATTAAAAATCAAGATTTTAATTATCTAAAGGCAAATGAACCTCACTTATATTGATTTTATTGCCCAAAGAGGGGGATAAAGTTTAAGATAAAATATTTTCTGTGACTTATGCTGCCACAAGAACTTCTCACAGAAGTGAGAAGACACAGATATTTGGCAGTGGGTTCACTAATCACCTGAAATCATAAGTTCTCTATCTGAGGACAGAACTTCACAGTAGGCTCCAAGCTGTATATTTAAAGCCTCCATGGCAAATGCTCACACTTCCAAACGTCATATGTCTCCCTGGGAGTTTTCAAGTCACAGAAACTATGGTTTAGATCATACACAATATAACCTATAAGCTGTTTGTCTTCTCTTTACCACCACATGGACTTCTAGCTCAAAAAAGTGTCAAATTTATTTCATCATTCCTGATTGCATATAGAAGCCTGTTCTTAAGATTCTTCTTTAAATATTACAGCATTTTAAAGGTCTGCTCTTTAATTAATGAATTAAATAAAATCTTAGAATGTTTTTCTTATGCTTAAGTGGCATGATTTTATATATTTTGAAGCAATAATTTAACAAAATATGGCTATAAAGTCACAATACTATATGGAGAAGGGGAAGAGTTGAGTTAAAAAAGAGAATTGTGAGGTGGAGCAAAGGGAAATCTCAGGCTGTTTTGTTGGGAATGTAAATTGGTGCAGCCGCTATGGTAACCAAGACAAAGATTTCTCAAAAAATAAAAGCCAAAAAAATTGAACTATTATATGAACCAGCGAGCCATTTCACTGCTTGGCGTTTATCTAAATGAAATAAAAACACTAATCACAAAATATAGCTGTTTATATCTTTGTGTTCATTGCAGCAATATGAAAACAACCTTAGTATCTATCAGTAGATAAATGGATAAAGATGTGGTGTCTTTGTGTGTGTATACAAACATGTATATGTTTGCACATATTTATATACGTGTGTGTATATATATATATATACATATATATATACATATATATATATTCAATCTTAAGGGAGATCAATATATATATTTTATATATATATATATATATAATGGGAGAAGGAAATGGCAGCCTACTCCAGTATTCCTGACTAGAGAATCCCATGGACAGAGGAGCCCAGTGGGCTGCTGTCCATAGGGTTGCACAGAGTCGAACATGACTGAAGCGATTTAGCAGCAGCAACATATATAACATGGAAAACTTGTTGTTTAATTGCTCTCATGTCTCTTTTGCATCCCTGTGGACTGTAGCCCTCGAGGCTCCTCTGTCCATGGAATTTCCCAGGTGAGAACTCTGAAGTAGGTTGTCATTTTCTTCTCCAGGGAATATTCTCAACCCAGGGATCAAACCCAAATCTCCTGCACTGGCAGGGAGATTCTTTACCACTGAGTCACCTGGGAAGCCAGTGGAATACTGTTGTTGTTGTCGTTGTTGTTCAGTCACCCAGCTGTGTCCGACTTTTCGCGACCCTATGGACTGCAGCACGTCAGTCCTCCCTATCCCTCACCATCTCCTAGAGTTTGCCCAGGTTCATGTCTATTTCATCAGTGATGCCATTCTCATCCTCTGACGCCCTCTTCTCCTGCCCTCAGTCTTTCCCAGCATCAGGGACTTTTCCAATGGGTCATCTGTTCTCATCAGATGACCAAACTACTTGAGTTTCAGCTTTAGCATCAGTCCTTCCAGTGAATATTCAGGGTTGATCTCCCTTAAGATTGACTGGTTTGATCTCACTGCTGTCCAAGGGACTCTCAGGCGTCATCTACAGAACCACTGTTTGAAAGCATCAATTATTTGACATTCTGCCTTCTTTACAGTCCAGTTCTCACAATTGTACACAACCACTGGGAAGACTATAGCCTTGACTATATGGAACTTTGTCAGCAGAGTAATGTCTTTGTGTGCTACAGTTCATGGGTCACAAAGAGTCAGACACGACTTAGTGACTGAACAACAACAGCGACGTTGTATGCCAGGAACTAACAAAGTGTTGTAGTTCAATTATACTTCTAAAACAAACTCATACAAAAAGAAACCAGATTTGGGATTACCGGAAGTAGAAGGTAGAGGAAAGGGGAATTGGTTGAAGACAGTTAAAATGTACAAGCTTCCAGTTTAATTTTGTATCTGTATAAGATGATGGATGTTCATTAAACTTACTGTGATAACCACTTTCTGATGTATGTAAATCAAGTCATTATGCTGCACACCCTGAACTTATACAATGAGGTGAGGTGAGGTGAGGTGAGGTGAGGTGAAGTCGCTCAGTCATGTCCGACTCTTTGCGACCCTGTGGACTGTCACCTACTAGGCCTCTCCATCCATGTGATTCTCCAGGCAAGAATACTGGAGTGGGTTGCCATTTCCTTTTCCAGGGGATCTTCCTGACCCAGGGGTCGAACTCGGGTCTTCCGCATTGGAGGCAGATGCTTTAACCTCTGAGCCACCTGTATGTCAATTATATATCAATAAAATGGGAAGGAAAAAAGAAGAGAATGTTGAGTTCTATTGGATTTTTATTCCATAAAGGATCAGAGAATAGAGTGTCTAGTTATTAGGGAAGTATTGACCAAAACTATCCATGCTGGCCAGGCATGATGATAACCACCTGCATAAACCGTCTTACCACAGATGTTCCTGATAAACAGCATGCTGCTGCAGCGAAGACCAACCAAAAGAATTCAGGAGGGGCAGAAGAGGGGGAGATGCAAACCTGTAATATGTCCCAACAGCCTCCAAGAATCCTTCATGCTGGAATCCATCTTGGTGAGAGATGCATAGGCCACCAAGAAGGACCCTGTGTCAGACTAAATACGGGCCAGGCAAAATAATTGGCTGGAGACAACCCAGAAACGAATCTGATTACCATAAAACCTGAGACTGCTAGCTATGCGGCAGAGAAGCTCTCCTGAGTTCCCTTACCCTGCTGGTTTTCCACCCAGGTGTCCCTTCTCATAAGCTCTTTTGCTTTGTCGGTGGGTGTGTCTCCTCAGACAATTCATTTTTCAGTGTTAGACAAGAGCCCAGTCTCTGGCCTTGGAAGGAGGCCCTCTGATCACAATATATGTTAGTTGCCCAGTAGTGGTCCGACTCTGCAACCCCATGGACTGTACCCCACCAGGCTCCTCTATCCGTGGGACTCTCCAGGCAAGACTACTGGAGTGGGTTGACATTTCCTTCTACACTTCTTGTGATATAATCATATCAAAAATCCAGATAGGAAGCAGTCTATTTTATCAGTGTCTCACAACCTCCCTAATCAGCTACTATTTCTTTCTTACTATCTTGTGAAGAAGCTTCAATTGAAAAAATGTTAGAATTCTCAGCTAATTGGGGGAAAGAGAAGCTAGCTTTTTTTCTGCTAAATTTTATCAGTATAACCAATGCTTCTTTGCACATGCTGGTTCCTAAGCAAAAGGAACTTAATACACAGTAGATTCTCATTAGAACCCATTTCTCTGGTGACAGTTAGCCAAGAGAGATAAAAATCAATAGAGGAAAGCTGAATAGACAGATGAGTTATAACCAGTATAATGGCAATTGCCAGACCCATAGTGAGAAGTGTTGGAAAATATCACCTCACTACATAAAAGAAGACACTGCATACGGTCTCACCAGATGAGGTTGAATTACCATTGTGCTGCTTGCCTTTAATGAAAATATCTTCATTTGACTAAGTCAGCTATCAGGCTCAATCATAGAGGATATTGAAATATGTTAGATGCTAATGATTAAATAATAATCAGTGAACTACAGTCAACCATTTTCTTAATAGTTGAATTTAATCATACATACAAAATAAATAGAAAGTGAACAACAGAGTAATCAGAATGGTACACATGTTAACACAATTTCTGATATACATACCCCATCAGTGAACATTTAGTAGGCTACTGTGCACTTCATTTAATTGAATCAACAGAGAAACATAGACCACAAATGATTATAACCCATCTTAATGCTTGTTCCAAACTTTTTAATGGGAGACAATTCACTATTTAAAAATAACCGTGTTGTTTTTCAGAACTCCCATTTCAATGCAAAGCATAGATTTAATTTGTTCTGAGTTATATTTCTCTAAAATTAAAAAGGATAAATCAAATTTCTATATCTCCCAACAAATCTGCCAAACATATCCAACTGGGCAAGATGGAAAACAAAAAGAATGGCATGTTTCAAAATAACTAGAATCAACAGAAATTTATTAAAAGCCTTCTCATAAATAATATCCTCAAATTAGCTAGCTTCTCTTTATGATCATACCTATTTTGAATGCTTTTAAAGTGCTCTCCTATTGATTTATATTTCACCAAGATGTGGCTAATAAAACTACGAGACTTCTCTGAACATTTTAGCACCAAGAAATACAAACCTATGTATCTCATAAGGTGTGAGCCTTTTAAAAGGTTGACTCTTTTATCCTCCTCCCAGCTCTGAGACTGTCTGATCCAAACAAGAAAAGGGAGGAGAGGGAACAGTGGACATCAGCAGGGGAAACAAATGGCAGGCACTCATGGAGCCCCAGCAAGAACTATGCTATTAGCTATCACTCATAATTTTCAATAGCAATTTTTAGCTAAAATGCACTTTCACTTTCACTATCTTATTTCGTGCCTCACAAGTAAGTAAAACAGTCATATTATTCTCCCCATTATAGAGACAAAGAAACAACTACAAGGAGAGTCAATGACACATGCTGATTAGTGGAGAAGTCAGGGCTCCATTGCAATTGTCTCAATGGAGTCCAGTGTCTTTTTCTACCACATCTTGCAGTTCCCCCTTCCCCTTTTGCCCCTTTTAGAACAAATTGCCATTCTGGTAAAAGCTTGGTAGCAACTTGAACTGCACTTGGCACTCTGATAAATGACCCAGGACTTAATTGGGATGCTTGCCAAGAAATAGTGTCGTGCATTTCCAATAGCTCTAAACAGCAGATGAATTGCACATCAATTTATTTAAATAGCTAGATGGCGAGCCTTTTCATGGCCATTACCAGGTGCAGATTGATGCCTACTAGCATAGATTTCCCACTGTGAAGCCCTTTACTCACTCCATGTGGCTTCCCTACTCCATTATGCCTGTTAAATGAATCAATCTTACCTTAATATCATTCCTAAATATTTAATGCCAAGTTACAATGCTGCCTTTTAAAATCAGTTGGTAAAATAAAAGCAAAGATTGTTCAGCAGGAGGCACCCCACCTCCTCAGTCTCTAGTCTTCCACATGATTACTTACTGGGGTGAGCTGTTTGCCCCAGGGGTGGGCCAATTAAAAGGATTTATTTGCTTGTGTAACAATCTAGGCAGCAGGAAAGGAAACTGAAGTTACAAAAAGGAGTAAGCAATTAAAGGCTTACTTTTCTGGTTGAATCTATATTTGTAGTGCAGAACTTGACCCAGAAAATCACTTTCAACACTTTATCAGTGTGTGCCCCTTTGTAGAAATTATGCTGGACCCTTTGGGAAAAGGGGACTTCCCTTGCTGAGAAGAGCACCCAGCCCTTCTTCAGAGTAATGCTTAATACACAAATGTTTAAATCGTTGGATCTTTGGACAACAAGTGCACTCAAGCCAAATAGTTCAAATCAACTTTGTTCTTTCTGAGAGCTGGTATGTGATTCCGCACCAGGATATGGAGTTCTAGTTTATCTTTCCCTCCTTCTGAGACAAGAGGGAAGGAGACATGGCACAGTTTTTAAAAGAATGACAATGTCGTGGATGTGACGTAAGCTGGTTAGAACCGATTAGACTCAGAAGGGCAGAAGATTCACTTTTCAGTACACTTTGAGCCAGATGATATGCTTATTGTAATACATTAGCATATGCTAAATAACAGACCCACAGGCCCCATGATAGTTCCAAGGTCAACCATAAAATGTCAAAAAGTGGGCAGTGGTCCAAATCTTGGAAACCTCTGCCTATTTTCCAAAATAGCTGGTATTTTATTAGTCTATGAAAATTAGACTGTGAAATTACACCCCCCCCCCATAAAAACTAACCTCCCCATATTTCAAAGCCATTCTCACCTTTAGAGATGAACCAGAGTCTGTCTGTGGAATGTACGTCTCCCAGGGCCTCTTGCCTTCTGAGATGGTTCCACAATCTATCTATGGAGTGTCTCTCTCTGTCAATAAATCTACTCTTACCTATCACTTTGCCTCTTGCCAAATTCCTTCTGGGTTGAGACATAAAGTAACTGAGCTTCATTAAGTCCTGAGAGGAGGTGTGCAATTTCAACTATAGGAGAGTGGGTCCAAGTCCCAATCTGAGTTTTCACTGGGTTCAAATTGAGTTCCAATTTGAGTGGTGCAGTTTTTACTTCTGCTTTAGATCTGGCATTTGCATATACACCTTTCAAAGCTTTTCACCTCTATACGTTCATTTGCTCCTGAGATGGATGGAGGGGTATCCTAGTCACAAACTTGCCTGTATCTTTCCAGTCTTTATCGCTCTCATTCACTGTCCTTCTTCTTGTTTATGTACTGACTATCACGTACAAGAAGGAAACCCAGGTATAAAATATGGAGGTTTTCAGCTTTGTGGCTTATTGATCTGTTTCATGAAAGTGGCATATAATTTACTTTCTTAAACGTTTTTCCTATGGGATTAATTAAAGAATTTAAAAATAATTAACCAAGGGATTCCAAAAGGATCAAGAAACTGTTGGTCAAGGAAAATACAAAAACCCAAAACTACCTTGCAAGGGAAAAAAAAGAAAAATAGATATGACTGAAATAAAATTCTCTAAAGATTAAAATTCACACCCTCTGGCTTTAATTAGTAAATTGAATGCCTTTAAAATCTACATATATTAAAATTTAATGATGCTAATATTGAGGATGTTATCAGGGAAGAGAGAGTGTTATAAAATATTTGAAGAAGTATGTTTTACTGAAAACTGTTGCTGAAAGCCAGCTTTTCTGTACAATATACCAGTGCTGAATTGAATCTTAGAGACACAGTGTTAGATGAAGTAGAAAAGGATTAGGCTTATTACTTGACCAGGCAAACCGGGACACAGTGGACTCTTGCCTAGAAAAACTTTGTGTCCTAACCCTGGAGACCTGATGATGAATTTTTTAACAATGTATCAATGCTGGGGTTGCTAATAGGATTAGGATGTGTACAGGGACTTTCCTGGTGGCTAGACAGTAAAGCATCTACCTACAATGCGGGAGACCCTGTTACAATCCCTGGGTTGGGCAGATCCCCTGGAGAAGGAAATGGCAACCACTCCAGTATTCTTGCCTGGAAAATCCCATGGACAGAGGAGCCTGGCAGGCTGCAGTCCATGGGGTCGCAAAGAGTCAGACATGACTGAGCAACTTCACTTCTCTTTAGGGTCTCAGGTGGTCAGATCTCCTAACCTTGATGAACTTCTCTGGTCCCTTTAATCTTGCCTCAGGTTGTTTCTTGGCTGTCCCTCCCTTCATGAGCAACTATTCAAATCGGACTTTGGAACTCAGAGAAGGTCATGGAGGCTGGAGTATGGCCTACAAGAATTGGGGGACAAAAAGAAGCCTCTGAGCCCAGGCCCCACTCAGTTTCAGAACCAGTAAATCTAGTTTATAGCTCTAGTGCTACCAAACAAAGTTCATGTGCCCTACGTAAGGCCGTAGAAACTGAAACATCAGAGTTTAGAGCAGAGAAAAATTTATTGCAAGGCCAAGTAAGGAGAACAAGTGGCACAAACTCAAAAACCCCGAATTCCCTAATAGTTTTGGCAGTCGGGGGTGGGGTATTCACAGGTAAAATTCGGGGTGAGGACTGAAGGGTACATGACTTTCTTCTGACTGGTTGATGGTGAGATAACAGGGCAGTGTTCTCAGGAATCTTGAGCTCAGCCTAAACTATACCATCCTCCATCTGGGAGGGGGCCTTTTTTCTGCAGAAGAGCTAGAGACACTGCTATATATATTCCTTGTGGAGGAACCAAGTACCTGCCAAAGCCTGCACTATTTTTTCTTGACTGTTCCTTCCTTGTCTCTGAATCCTCTTCCCTCCCTGATTAGCAACTCTTTGAACTTGTCCTTTGGAACTTAGGGAAAGTCAAAGAGGCAGAATAAAGCCTATTTCCTACAAACAGGAATGAGGGACACCAAAAGGATTTGTACTCCACAGGGTCCTGCTTGGTTTCACTGGCTCTGTTGCTATCAGCTTGACTCTCAGCAACTTGCTCAACCACTTGGAAAATCAGGGGGTAAACAGACCCTTACTACTCCAAGTGCAGTCAGCCGGGATCCTGCTAGAAATGCCAAACCTCAAACTTCAGACCTCTTCCAGAACCACTGTATCTGAATCTGCATATTAAGAAGATCTACAATTCAGTTCAGTTCAGTCACTCAGTCAAGTCTGACTCTGTGACCCCATGGACTGCAGCATGTCAGGCTTCTCTGTCCATCAACAAAGCTTGCTCAAACTCATGTCCATTGAGTTGGTGATGTCATCCAACCATCTCATCCTCTCTCATCCCCTTCTCCTCCTGCCTTCAATCTTTCCCAGCATCAGGGTCTTTTCAAATGAGTCAGTTCTTCCCATTAGGTGGCCAATGTATTGGAGTTGCAGCTTCAGTATCAGTCATTCTAATGAATATTCAGGACCGATTTCCTTAGGATGGACTGGTTTGAGCTCCTTGCAGTCCAAGGGACTCTCAAGAGTCTTCTCCAACACCACAGTTCAAAAGCATCAATTCTTCGGCACTCAGCTTTCTTTACAGTCCAGCTCTCACATCCATTCATGACTACTGGAAAAAACATAGGTTTGACCAAATGGACATTTGTCAGCAAAGTAATGTCTCTGCTTTTTAATATGATGTCTAAGTTTGTCATGGCCTTTCTTCCAAGGAGCAAGCATCTTTTAGTTTCATGGCTGCAGTCACCATCTGCAGTGATTTTGGAGCCCCCCAAAATGAAGTCTCTCACTGTTTCCATTGTTTCCCCATCTATTTGCCATGAAGTGATGGGACTAGATGCCATCATCATAGTTTTTTGAATGCTGGGTTTTAAGCCATCTTTTACACTCTCCTCTTTCACTTTCATCAAGAGGCTCTTTAAGTTCTTCTTCCCTTTCTGTCATAAAGGTGGTGTCATCTGCATATCTGAGGTTATTGATATTTCTCCCAGCAATCTTGATTCCAGCTTGTGTTTCATTCAGCCTGGCATTTCACATGATGCACTCTGCCTATAGTTAAATAAGCAGGGTGACAATATGCAGCCTTGACATACTCCTTTCCCAATTTGGAACCAGTCCATTGTTCCATGTCTGGTTCCAACTGTTGCTTCTTGACCTGCATACGAATTTCTCAGGAGGAAGGTAAGGTGGTCTGGTATTCCCATCTCTTGAATAATTTTTCATGGTTTGTTGTGAGCCACACTGTCAAAGGCTTTGGTGTAGTCAATAAATCAGAAGTAGATGTTTTTCTGGAACTCTTGTTTTTTCTATATTCCAACAGATGTTGGCAATTTGATCTCTGGTTCCTCTGTGTTTTCTTAAATCCAGCTTGAACATCTGGAAGTTCACAGTTCATGTACTGTTGAAGCCTGGTCTGGAGAACTTTGAGCATTACTCTGCTAGAATGTGAGATGAGTGCAATCACATGCATCAGATGCATGATTCACATCCATAGAAATCCCTGAACGCCAAAGCTTTGTTCTAAGTCTTAAACTCTGGTATTTGTCTCATTTTAAATCAAGACCTTAACCATCCCTGTTGACCTTCCCAAGACCAATAGCTGGTCCCTTCGAAAGCATATCCATAAAATGCCAAAATCTGACCCTAGTGAGCCTATGTAGACCTAGGCAGTATAAAACACACCTGTTGTGTTTGAGAGGTGCTTGTTTGGGACTGTTTAGATTCATGCACCTTCTCATGGGAACACTGCTTCCTTATAGCTTCCCATCCAACAGAGCTGCCTTAGATTTGTAGACATGAAGACAACATTAAGGCCACTGTCTGCACCAGCTGCAAACTTAAGGGATGTGCTGCCCTGTCCAGGGCTCTGAGACCCAGCATAGGAAGCTCCCTTCTGCTTTACTTGCTCTTGGTGCATGCAGTCCTGCAAGGAGAACAGGTTCTCCTGATACCCCAAGAAGATTCAGAAAGAATTATTCTTCAATTCCAACAGTTCAAAGTGTCATTTCAAATATCTTTCAATAAATCAGGATGGCAGAACTCAAGGGATAAAAAAGAAAGAAAGACAAAGGAAGTTCAGAAACACACACAGAAAGAGATTGCAGATTTATTATCCAGAGGTATGATTAAGGAAAGAGAATGCAATCAAATCTCAAATTCAAGATGGAACTTACTTTAATTGACATGATGGCTAGGTCAAAAGAACTTTCTGGAGAGTGCCACATAGAAAAACTGGTAATTTGTAAAAGAATAATGATTTGGAAGTGGAATTTTTTCTTAAAACTTATTTGTATGCATTCTTTCACACTAGCTCCAAGTTTAAGAATTCATCCAAAAAGAATGTGTTGAAATGCCCCAGTAGAATAATTTCCATTTGTTTTGCTCCTGTTTTAGGCATATTTTGTTCCACTTGCTTATTCAGATGTTGTATGAGCAGTTTCTTCTTTTGTTTTGATAGAATCCAATGTTCCTCTCTCTTCAGGACTTGCCAATGCAAAGCATGCTTTTTTCTTCACTGTCTTTCTATTCTAATATTGTGGCTTTATAGCTGTTTCTAGTGAATCTCTTGATTATAATTCTACTAATATATAATCCCTTAAATTTTACTGGCCCCTATTTTGTGTACCTTTAGCTCAAAAGTATCTGAGTACTTGCATCCAGAGAGTGGTTCAGTTTTGTGAGTGAAACAGAAAAGTATTTTCTAATTCTTTTCTCTCTGTTCTCAGATGGCACAAAACTCTTTAAAGTATTCATGACCTTATGCCAATAGCCTGCACTGAAGTGGCTTTCCATTGCTTAGAGATCTGTATTTGTGTTTTACAAAGAGCAAGAGGCAATTTCTGAAATGGGACCTTAAATCAGTATCTTACATATCACAAAGAAAATATTGTTAGTTACATTGTGAATATTTTAATGGCTTTTGTGAATAAAAATATCTTAAAGCTTTTGAGTTGCTACTATTTACAGATTCTTTGACCTTGTATTCATCCCAAAAGATAATAATAATAATAATAGATAAAATGTTATGGATACAAAAACTGAGGCTCAGTAGTTAAGTAATTTTGTAACCATAGAGGTTTAGGACCTTATCTGTCCTCTAATCCCATTATCTATTGTAACAGACAAAAAAAAAAATGCATCCAGAGAGGTAATGCAGTTTGGGCTAAGCCATGCAAATAGTTTGTCACCTATTTTGGTACAGTGCCTTATCTGGTTTCTTAACAATTATTATGCATGTTACCTGTACCTCTAGAATTTAATCACAAGATAAAGCTTTGCCACACTTTTTGCTTGTGAATTGTGGTGAGCAGACTCTAAAATGCCCCATCACCCCATGACTCACATCTTTTGGTATTCACCCTCCTGTGTAATCCCCTCCTATTGAGTGAAACTTGTTTCTATCCAACAGAATGCAACAAAGATAAAGGAATATTACTTTGTGATTTTATTACCTAAAATTGTGATTTCCATCTTGCTGGCAGACATTCTTCATTGATTCTCTCATGCCAGCTTTGATGAAATAAGTATAGGAGGAAAACAACTTTTTCCCTCTACCATCCTAAATTTTCTAGCTAGAGCTCTGCAAGTTAGACAAGACAAATTAACAACAGAAAAACAAGCTAAAGTTTATTAACACTTGCATGTGTCATGCATTCGTGTGGGAATGCTCAGTGATGAGTGACTCAAAGGGATGGTTAAGAGTGGGGCTTATATAGCATTTTAATAAAAGAATAATGAATTTTTAGAGAAATAAAAAGACAAGGGAAAAAGAAGCTGAGTTTCTGGGACAGAAAAGTGTGGGGAAGTAAATAAATGAAGGAAGTAATGGATGATAAGGGCTAGTTAGTGCAGTTTAGCATGTGGATTCCTTTGGGGCAGTCTCTGGGCTGATAAGGGTCTATGTTGTCTCCCATGATTAATTTCTATCCTTCCTGGTAGAAAAGAGAGAGGAGACACCTTTAAAATTTGATGTCTTGCTTTTAGGCAAATAGGGGGAGGACAATGAGCATATTGGCAGTGAGTATATGCTTCTTCTCAATTGTCTTCAACTCAAGAGAATCCTTATGACAAAATGACTTTTCTGGGGAGGACAACTTTGCTCCCCTTCATTAACCACCATATGAAGAGGTCTGCATGGCCAGAATTAGAGGGAAACATCCAACCAACACCAGAAAAGGAGATGAATCACTTAGTATGAAATTCACAAGGAACTGGGCCCTGCTAATAAACACGTGAGCTTAGTACCCAAACCTTCCTCTTTAAAGTCTCAGATGAGGCCCCTGATTGAGATTTTGACTGTGACCTTATGAGAGACCTCAAAGCCAAGCAGACTGGTAAGCCTTGTGCAAATTCCTGACATACAGGCTATTAATAATAAATGTGTTCTTATTTTAAGCTGCTGAATCTGTGGTAATATGATAGATAACAATAGATAATTAATTTATGATTATTAATTTTTACCCACATAGATAAGTTGTTCAGAAAGACAGCACTGAATAGTGATTCTAAATCAAAACACAAGATTAGAATCGTTACGTTCAAGACCTTGGACATGTCACTCTTTAAAGCAATCTATTACATTGTAAGTTCCTTAAGGGTAAATCTCTCTATATTTCTCTGATTCCCAAGTACATAGCTATGTGCTTTCTCAGCACATAGCAGCTACTAAAGAAATATTTTTTGATGAATTCATTGTGTTTTCAATCAGAGAAATGTGAAGTTATCCACTGAATATTTTGAATTACTTGTAAAAGCAGATTACATTACATTGAAAAGAAGCTCACATGAAAATAATAGAGAAAAACTGAAGACACCTGAATCTCTATCAATGAATTGGGGAAAAAGTTAGATAAATTATTATACATTCAGAGAAGGGATCAAGATGACAGAATAGGAAAATCATGAGCTCACTTTTACCAAAGAAAAAGTGAAAGTGAAGTTGCTTAGTCATGCCCGACTCTTTGTGACCCCATGGACTATAGCCTACCAGGTTCCTCCATCCATGGGATTCTACAGGCAAGAATACCAGAATGGGTTTTCATTTCCTTCTTCAGGAGATTTTCCCAACTCAAGGATCAAACCTAGGTCTCCCACATTGCAGGCAGACTTTACCATCTGAGCCACGAGGGAAGTCACACTTTTACCAAAGAATGCATCAAAACAACAACTACATATAGAGAATTCTTGCTGAGTGCTACATGAAGACTAGCAAAATGGCTTTTTCAAAAACCAAGGCTGTAAATAGGAGCCACACAGATGCTTGTAAGAAGAGAAGAGAAGCAATCTAATTGAGACTTGTACTCCTGGTGGGCCTAGTGGGTGACCCAGAAGAGGAAAAAGATACATAGGCTCAGAGATCATCCTTAGGAAACTTGGGGGTTGAGCCCCATATTAGGCACCCCAGCTTTGGTATCTGACAGAAGGAATACAAGCCCATTTAGCAGGTTTGAAAAGCAATGGGGCTTACCAGAGGGTTGCAAGAAACCAACACTCTACTCTTAAAGAACTTAAGTACAGTCTTGATTGCTCTTAGTCCCAATACAAGGGAAGAAAATTAAAAACTGCTTAGAGCTCTGACTGGTCTTCCATGAACATCTCAGGGGCACACTCCAGACTGTAAGGCTCCTGCTCCAGTACTGCTCCCACTAAGGTGGAGATCACCATTGCCAAAGTGTGTGCATGCAATGAGAAATGAGCAAAGCCACCTTGGGCTTGCCACTGCCTCAAGCCAGTGCAGAAACAACATTGCCACCATGAGCACTCAATTGAAGTGAAGTCGCTCAGTCATGTCCGACTCTTTGCGACCCCATGGACTGTAGCCAACCAAGCTCCTCTGTCCATGGGATTTTCCAGGCAATAGTCCTGGAGTGGATTGCCATTTCCTTCTCCAGGGGATCTTCCCAACCCAGGGATTGAACCCAGGTCTCCCACATTGTAGATAGACGCTTTACTGTCTGAGCCACCAGGTAAGTCCGTGCACTCAAGTATCAGGGATATAGCTGAGCCAGCTCAGGATCCAACTCTACCTGTAGCCAAAGCTGACACCCAGAGCAGCTCTGAAGGGCAGCTTCAATTCCATGGGCCACAGCCACACTGCCAACCAAGGAAAAGACTACCATCATGCCTGGAAGAAGCTCAAATCCCAAAGAGCTCCTGTTCCAGCCCCCCACTCCTTCCTCCCATCCAATAAGGCATTGACTGCCATTGAGCCTAGGAAAAGTCCTGGCTCCTACTAGCCTATGTCTCTAGCTCCTCAGACTCCAGGCCTACTTCCCATCAAGGCAGTGGCCACCAGCACACCACAGGAAAACTTGAAATTCATGCTCAATTCAGATTCAGTTCTCCCACCAAAGCCACCAGGCACACATAGACTGCATATGAATGCACCTATACAAGCACATATAGTCAAGACCACAACTAATTTCATAGAACAAACAGAGAAATTTAAAAGAGGGAGAGAGAAGACAGAGGAATATGTTTCAAATAAAAGAACAAATTTTTAGAACACCTATTTGTCAGAGATAAATAATTTACCCCTTAAAGAGTTCAGAGTGACAGTAATAAAAATGCTAACTAAATTTAGGGAAAAAAATAGAGGAACACAGTGAGAACTTCAACAAAGATCTATAAAATACTTTTTAAAGGAATCAATCAGAGATGAAGAATACAATAACAGAAAAATACACCACAAAGCATTAACAGCAGATTAGGTGATATAAAATAACGCATAAATGATCTGGAAGATAGAATAGTGGAAATGACCCAATCAGAACGGCAAAAAGAAAAACAAATTTTAAAGAATGAGCATAGTCTAAGGAAACTCTGGGACAACATCAAGTATACCAATGCTTGCATTGCATGAGCCTCAGAAGCAGAAGAGAGAGAGAAAGGGGCATACGATATATCTGATGAAATTATGGCTGAAAACTACCTTAACCTGAAGAAGGAAACAGATATCCAGTTTCAAGAATTACAGAGAGCCTCAAACAAGATGAACCCAAAGAGATGGAATGCCTATACATATGATGAATAAATTGTCAACTTAAAAATACAAAGAACTCTGAAGGGAGCAAGAGAAAAGCAAAGATTAATACACGAAGGAACTTCCTTATATAAGGTTATCAGCCTACTTTTCAGCAGAGACACTACAGACTAAATGGCAATGGCACATTTAAAGTGAGGAATGAAAAAAACCTGCCACCTAGGATGTTTTATCCAGCAAGTTTATCATTCAAAGTTGAAGAAGAAATAAAGAGTCTCCCATTCAAGCAAAAACTAAAAGAGTACATCATCACTATACTAGCATTACAAGAAATGCTAAAGGTTCTTCTTTAAGTGAAAAATAAAAGGCTAGATCAAGAAACAAGAAAATACAGGAAGGGGAAATCTTCACTATTAAAGGTAAATATATAGTAAAGGCAGTTGATAAACAATATAAATAAGCCAATACTAAAGTTAAGGATAAAAATTATAAACTCATCTATAACCAAAATAAACAGTTAAGGAATAAGAACGAAGATGTAGAATATAACATAAAAAACACAAAACATAAAAGAGGGGGGTAAAAAAAATGTAAAGATGTTAGAATGTGTTTGAACTTAAATGATTATCAATTTAATGCAAGTAGGTATGTTATAGGTTGATGAATATGAACTTTAAAGTAACCTAAAATCAAAAGCTTACAATAGATACACAGAAGTTAAAGAGAAAGAGCCCCAAAGATAACATTAAAATCATCAAATCACAGTGGAAGAGACTAAAAGCAGAAGAATTACAAAAAGCTCTAGAAAACAAGTAATAAAATTGAAATAATTACATACCTATGAAGCATCATTTTATATCTCAGTAGACCAAATACTCCAATCAAAAGATATTGGGTAGCTAATTGGATTTTTTTTTAAGGACCCATCTACACGCTGCCTATGAAAGGTTCACCACAAAGCTGAAGACATACAGAGAATGAAAATGAGGGAAAGAAAAAGATCTTTCATGTAAACAAAGACAAAAACAAAGCTGGAGTAGCAATACTCATGTAAGACAAAATAGATTTTAAAACCAAGTCTATAATAAAAGACAAAGAAAGATATAATATAATGATATAATCCAAGAAAAAGATAAAACATTCTTAAACATATATGCACCTAATATTGGAGCCACAGAGGAAGGGGAGAAGATAGTGGAGGAATAGGATGGGGAGACCACTTTTCTCCCACAAATACATCAAAAGATCACCTGCATGTTGGGCAGCTTTCACAAAAATATTTCTGGTTCCTGGCAGACAAACCAATGTCTTAGAATAGAGGTAGGACAAAGGATAAAGATGAAAAGGGAGACAAAGCATTTACAAATGGAGACCCATCCTGGGGAGGGAGTCATGAAGCAGGAGAAGTTTCCACATAATAGCAAACTCTATCAGAGGCAGGGTCAGTGGGCAATTCTGGAATCTCAGAGGACAGCACAACTAGAAAAAAGTCACCACATAAATGGCACTGAACAGCAATTGCCAGCTGAGAAGTAGCTCACATGTTTGCATCTACCCACAGCAAGTGGGGTCTGGGTGCGGAGGTGCAGGCTGCATTATCAGTTCTTAGTGAAAGGACCAGGCTTGAATGCCATGAGGACATTCTGAGGGGACTAATGTGACATAGCACAAATAGAATGGGAAAAACGCAAACCATGGGAATCCCAGAGAAACAAAAACAAAGGACCTTTCCCGTGGGAAGGTTCAAACACTGAACTGTGGTCCCTGGCACACTCACAGGACAAAGGACTGTACCCTAGCTAACATTAGAGGAGAGAAAGCTGGCTGGCTTTTGCCACCTCCCTGGAGGCAGAGAAGTGGGTGCACAACAGTCAGCAGCAGTAATCAGCCCCAGAGACCGCGTCTCCCACAAAGCTGTGAGTGGGCCACCAGTCACTAACCACGTCTTCCTGGGATCCTAGACTGTTCATATCTGCCAGGAGTGTCACAGCCTGAGACCAGCTCCCTTGAGGAGATACACAGCCTACCTGGAACTGTGTCCTTGCTGTGCACCTGGGAGCCTGAGCAGCTGGGACCTGGTTAGTGCATCATGCTCCCCACACGTGTCACTGATGTTTGTTTGCAGTGTTTCTCCCCCTCCACAGCACAACTGAGCAAGTGATCCCTAATAAGTGGCCACTTTGGCTCCCTCATGTCAAGGCAGAGATCAGACACTGAAGAGAGACTTGCAAACAGAGGAGGCCAACCTAAGTGAAGAAATGAAGGGCGAACCACCCTAGAAGTGGCAGGTGCAACAGATTAAAATCCTGCAGTTAAACAGAGACTGTGCACTTGACGGAGAACTGTAGCTTTTGAGAAAAGTAAAAGACAGAACGAGGGTATGTCTGACACTGAACTGACCCCACACTACCCCACAATAGCTCCAGAGAAATGCCTAGATATATTTTTCTTTATTATTATCATGTTTAATTTTTTAAATTTTATTATTTTTTAAAATTTCTTTTAATTTTTTTCTTATTTGTTTTTCTTTTTTTCCTTTTTTCCCTTTTCTTCCTCTCCTCATTTTCTTTTTTCCCTCATGCTGTCCTAACAGGTTCTTTATTACTCCTTAAATTTTTATTTTTTATAGCCTACTTTTACCTTTCAAAAAAGAAAACCTTATTTTTAAAATAAGTTTTGTATCTTTTTAATTTCTGTGTTTGATTTTGTTATTTTTTATTGTACTTTTGAGAATCTAATTTTTACTCTAGGTTTTTAATATTTGCTTTTGACCTTTTGTTATTAATTTTGTATCTTTAAGAGTCTAATTTTAGTATCCATTTTCACTTAGGGATTTGATTACTGGCTTGATTGTTCTCTTCCCTTTTGACTCTCTCTTCTCTGCTTCTTGTCACCTCTATCTCATTCCTCCCTCCCTCTTTTTTCTCTATATAACTCTGTGAATCTCTTTGGGTGTTCCTGGCTATAGATAGTTGTTTCACCATTAACCTAGCGGTATTGTCTTCTGTGCTGTGTGGACAAAGAAGTCTGTAACTGATTGAGACCAAAACCCAGAAGCATAAAGCTCAATTCCAGAAACAAGGATACGGAATAATGACCATAAGATGATTCAAAATCTTGAAAACAAAGTGGAGATATAGATAATGTGAGAAATGTTTAACAAGGACCTAGAAGAAATAAAGACTAGTCAATCAGTAATGAACAATGCAATAACTGAGATTAAAAACACTCTGGAGGGAACCAACAGTAGAGTAACTGAGACAAAAGAAAGGATAAGTGACATGGAAGATAGAATGGTGGAAATAAATGAAGCAGAGCATAAAAAAAGAATAAAAGGAAATAAGGACAGCCTCAGAGACCTCTGGGACAATGTTAAAACTCCAATATTCTAATCATAGGCATCCCAGAAGAGGGAGACAAAAGGAAAGCACTTGAGAAAATATTTGAGGAGATAATAGTCAAAATTTTCCCTAAAATGGAAAAGGAAATAGCCACCCAAGTCCAAGAAGCCCAGACAGTCCCATATAGGATAAACTCAGGAGAAAGCACACCAAGACACATATTAATCAAACTAACAAGAATTAAATACAAAGAACAAATATTAAAAGCAACAAGGGAAAAGCAACAAATAACCTACAAGAGAATACCTGTAAGAATTACAGCTGATCTTTCAACAGAAACTCTGCAGGCCAGGAGGGACTTGAGGATTTACTTAAAGCAATAAAAGGGGAAAACCTACAACCAAGATTACTCTACCCAGAAAGGATCTCATTCGGATTAAAGGAGAAATCAAAAGATTTACAGATAATCAAAAGCTAAGAAAATTCAGCACCACCAAACTAGCTCTTCAACAAAGGCTAACGGATCTTCTCTAGGCAAAAAACAAAGAAAAGATTTATAAAAATGGAACCCCAAAACAATAGTAAATGGCAACAGGATCATACTTATCAATAGTGACCTTTAAATGTAGATGGATTACATGCTTCAACCAAAAGACAAAGACTGGCCAAATGGGTACAAAAATAAGACCTCTATATATGCTGTCTACAAGAGACCCACCTCAAACAAACTTATCAATAGTGACCTTTAAATGTAGATGGATTACATGCTTCAACCAAAAGACAAAGACTGGCCAAATGGGTACAAAAATAAGACCTCTATATATGCTGTCTACAAGAGACCCACCTCAAACAAAAGGACACATATAGACTGAAATTGAGGACCTGGAAAAAATATTTCATGTAGCAATACTCATATAATGTAAAATAGATTTTAAAATAAACACTGTTATATGAGAAAAGAAGGATACTGCATAATTATCAAGGGAACAATCCAAAAAGAAGATATAATAATTATAAATATAGATACACCTGACATAGGATAACCACAATACATAAGGCAAATGCTAATAACTATTAAAGGGGACATTGACAGTAAAATAATAATAGTGGGGACTTTAATACCACACTCCCACCAATGGACAAATCATCCAGACAGAAAATTAACAAGAAAACATAAGCTTTAAATGATACATTGGACCAGTCAGACTCAATTGATATCTACAAGGCATTTAACCCCAAAACAATGGACTTCACCTTTTTCTCAAATGCATATGGAACATTCTCCAGGATAGACTACATCCTGGGCCACAAATCAAGCTTTGGTAATTTTTAAAAAACTGAAATAATTTCAAGCATCATTTCTGATCATGGTGCTTAAAATCAGATATCAATCACAGGGTAAAAAAAAAAAACTAGAAAAACACATATACATGGAGGCTAACCAACATATTTCTAAATAATGAACAGATCACTGAAGAAATCAAAAGTGAAAGTGAAAGAAAGTGAAAGTCACTCAGTTGTGTCCAACTCTTTGCAGCCCCATGGACTATACAGTCCATGGAATTCTCCAAGCCAGAACACTGAAGTGGGCAGCCTTTCCTTTCTCTAGGGAATCTTACCAATACAGGGATCAAACCCAGGTCACCAGCATCACTGGCAGATTCTTTACCAGCTGAGCCACAAGGGAAGCCTGAAGAAATCTAAAAGGAAATCAAAATACATGTAGAAACAAATGAAAATAAGACAACCACAAATTGATGGGATTCGGTAAAAGCAGTGCTAAGAGAGAAGTTCATCAAAATGCAAGCCTACCTCAAGAAACAAGAGAAACATCAAATAAACAACCTAATCTTATACCTAAATCAACTAGAAAAGAACAAAAAAAACCCTCAAAGTTAGTACAAAGAATGAAATCAGGAAAATCAGAGCAGAAATAAATGACAAAGAAATGCAGGAGACATTAGCAAAAATCAATAAAACTAAAAGCTGGTTCTTTGAGAAGATAAGCAAAACTGACAAACCATTAGCTAGACTCATCAAGAAAAAAAAGGGAGAAGAATCAAGTGAATAAAATTAGAAATGAAATCACAACGTTGGAGAAATCACAACAGACAACACAGAAATACAAAGCATCATAAGAGACTAATATAAGCAATTATATGTCAATAAGATGGACAACTTGGAAGAAATGGACAACTTCTTAGAAAATTATAACCTTTCAAAACTGAACCAGGAAGAAATACAAAATTTGAACAGACCAATCACAAGCATGGAAATCAAAACTGTAATCAAAAATCTTCCACCAAATGAAAGCCCAGAGATAACATATATCCTACCCAAACTCTTCCAGAAAATGACAGAGGAAAGAAAACTCCCAAACTCATTCTACAAGGCCACCATCACTCTGATAACAAAACCAGACAAAAATGTCACACAAAAAGAGAAAACTACAGGCCAATGTCACTGAGAAACATGGGTTTAAAATTCTTCAACAAAAGTCTAGCATACAGAATCCAAACTATTATAACATCATACATCATGATCAAATGGACTTTATTCCATGGATGCAAGGAATCTTCAACATTCACAAATTAATCAATGTGATACACCATATAAACAAATTGAAAGATAAAAATCATGTTATTGTTTCAACACATGCAGAGAAAGACTGACAAAATTCAACACGTGTTTATGATAAAAACTCCAGAAAGTACGCATAAAAGGGACACACCTCAACATAATAAAAGCCATATACAGCAGACCCACAGAAACATTATCCTCAATGGTGGAAATTGAAAACATTTCTACAAAATCAGGAACAAGACAAGGGTGCCCACTCCCACCACTACTATCACACATACTTTTGGAAGTCATATCCACGATAACCAAAAAAGAAAAAGAAATGAAAGGAATCCAGATTGAAAAAGAAGTAAAACACTGCTTGCAGATGACATGATCCTCTACATAGAAAACCCTCCAGACTCCACCAGAAAATTACTAGAGCTAATCAATGAATATAGTAAAGTTGCCAGAAGTAAAATTAACATACAGAAATCCCTTGCATTCCTATATGCTTACAATGAAAAATCAGAAATAGAAATTAAGTAAACAACCCTATTCACCATAGCAATGAAAATAATAAAATATTTAGAAATAAATGTACTTAAAAAACAAAAGACCTATATACAGAAAACTATAAAACACTGATGAAAGAAATCAAAGATGACACAGACAGAGAAATATACCATGTTCCTGGAATGGAAGAATCAATATAGTGAAAATGAGTGTACTACCCAAAGCAAAATTCAATGCAATCCCTATCAAACGATCAATAGTATTTTTCACAGAACAAGAACAAATAATTTCATAGTTTATATGGAAACACAAAAGACCCAAATAGCCAAGGAAATATTGAGAAAGAAGAATGGAACTGGAGGAATCATCTTCCTGACTTCAAATTGTACTGCAAATCTAGTCATCAAGACAGTTTGGTACTGACACAAAGACAGAAATAAAGATCAACTGAACAAAATAGAAAGTCCAGAGATAAGTCCATGCATCCATGGACACTTTATCTTTGACAAAGGAGGCAAAAATATACAATGGAGGAAAGACAGTCTTTAACAAGTAGTGCTTGGAAAATTGTTCAACTACATGTAAAAGAATGAAACTACAGCAGTTTCTAACACCAAACACAAAAATAAATGCAAAATGGATTAAACTCCTAAATGTAAGACCAGAAATTATAAAAGTCTATGAGGAAAGCAGGCAGACACTCTCTGACATAAATCACAGCAAGATCCTCTATAATCCACCTCTGGAGTAAAGGAAATAAAAACAAAAATAAACAAATGAGACTAATTAAACTTTAAAGCTTTTGCACAATGAAGGAAACTATAAGCAAGGTGAAAGACAGTCCTCAGTATGGGTGAAAATAATGGCAAGCAAAACAACTGACAAAGTGTTAATCTCTAAAACATACAAGCCGCTTATGCAGCTTAATACCAGAAAAATGAACAAACCCAACAAAAAATGAGAAAACGACCTAAACTGACATTTCTCTAAAGAAGACATATAGGTGGCTAATAAACATGTGAAAAAAATGTTAAACATCACTCATTATTAGACAAGTGCAAATCAAAACAAAATGAGGTATCATCTCACACCAGTCAGAATGGCCACCATCAAAAAGTCTATAAACAATAAATGCTGGAGAGCATCTGGAGAAAGGGAACCCTCTTACACTGTTATTGGGAATACAAGCTGGTACAGCCACTATGAAGAACAGTGTGGAGATTCCTTAAAAACCTGGTAATAGAACTGCCATAAAACCCACCAGTACTACTGCGGAGTACATACTCTGAGGTAACCATAATTGAAATAGACACCTGTACTCCAGTATTTGCTGCAGCAATATTTTACAGTAGCTAGGACATGGAAGCAACCTAGATGTCCATTGGAGAGATGAATGGATAAGGAAGTTGTGGTACATATACACAAAGAAAATTTACTCAACTATAAAAAGAAATGCATTTGAGTCATTTCTAATGAGGTGGATGAATCTGGAGCCTATTAGACAGAATGAAGTAAGTCAGAAAGAGAAAGACAAATACTTTATATTAATGCATATATAAGATATTTAGAAAAATAGTGCCAACAATGCAGGAAAACAAAGGAGACACAGATGTAAAGAACAGCATTTTGGACTCAGTGGGAGAAGGCAAGTGTGGAAAAATTTGAGAGCATAGCACTGAAACATATACCATATGTTAAACAGAAGACCAGTGTGAGTTCTATGCATGAAGCAGTGCACCCAAAGCCAGTACTCTGGGACAACCTAGAGGGATATGGTAGGGAGGGAGGTGGGAGTGGGACTTAGGATGGTAGGGATATATGTATACCTATGGCTCACTCATAGTGAAAGTGAAAGTCACTCAGTTGTGTTCAACTCCTTGCAACCCCATACACTATACACAGTCCATGGGATTCTCCAGGCCAGAATACTGGAATGGGTAGCCTTTCCCTTCTCCAGGGGATCTTCCCAACCCAGGGATTGAACTCAAGTCTCCCGCATTGAAGGCAGATTCTTTACCAGCTGAGCCACAAGGGAAGCCCAAGAATACTGAAGTAGGTAGCCTATCCATTCTCCAGGGGATCTTCCTGACCCAGGAATTGAACTGGGGTACCCTGCACCACAGGCAGATTCTTTACCAACTGAACTATCAGAGAAGCCCATGTTATTGTAAGGCAAAAAACCATCACAAGTTTGTAAAGTAATTATCCTCTGATTAAAATAAATTAATAAAAAATAAATGTATAAAGCAAATATTAACAGACATAAATGGAGAATTGACAGTGATACAATAATAGTATATTTTATCATCTAACCAAAATCAACAGACAGAAAATCAATAAAGAAACAGTGGTCTTAGGTGACACACATGTATAATATCATATATGAAACGAATCACCAGCCCAGTTTCGATGCATGATACTGGATGCTTGGGGCTGGTGCACTGGGACGACCCAGAGGGATGGTACAGGGAGGGAGGAAGGAGGGAGGTTCAGGATGGGGAACACGTGTATACCCGTGGCAGATTCATGTTGATGTATGTCAAAAACAACACAATATTGTGAAGTAATTAACCTCCAATTAAAATAAATAAATTTATATTTAAAAAATACCAGATGGACTTAATATGTATTTACAGAAAATTCCTTCCAAAAACAGCAGAATACACATTCTTCTCAAGTTCACATGGACCTTTCTCCAGGATACATCACATTCTGGGCTGTAAAACAAATATGAAAAAACTTTAAGAGACTGAAATTATATCAATCATCTTTTCTGACAACAACACTCTGAGGCTAGAAATTATCTACTAAGGGGGATGAAACTGCAAAAAACACAGACATGCAGAGGCTAAACAACATGCTACCAAATAGCCAATGGATCACTGAAGAAATCAAAGAAATTAAAAAATTCTTAGGAACAAATGAAAATACAACAATCCAAAATGTATCAAATTCAGCAAAAGCAGTTCTAAGAGAGAAGTATACTGTGATAAAAGCCTACCTTGGGAAATAAACACAAAATTTCAAATTAACTATTTAACCTTACATCTAAGTGTTAATTGCTATTGTGTTCCTCTCTTTGTGACCTCATAGACTGAAGCCTGCCAGGCTCCTCTGTCCATGAAATTATCCAGGCAAGAATACTGGAGTAGGTTGCCATTCCTTTCTCCAGGAGATCTGCCTGACCCAGGGATCAAACCTGGATCTCCTGCATTGAAGACAGATTCTTTATTGTTTGAGCTACCAGGGAAGCCATCTAAAGGAACCATAAAAAGAACTAACAAAACCCAAAATTAGTAGAAAGGATAAAATTATAAAGCTCAGAGCAGAAATAAATAAAATTGAGACTAAAAAAAAAAAAAAACAATCTAAAAGATCAGTGAAACTGAGAGCTGGTTCTTTAAAAATATCTTTTTGGTTTTTTTTTTAAGAGAAAGGATCCAAAAAAGCAAAATTAGAAATGAAAAAGAAGTTGAAACAGATATAGTAGAAATAATTGTTTATAAAAGACGAGTAGCAGATACATTTTAATCAACTGGAAAACCTAGAAAAAAATGGTAAATGCATAGAAACATAAAATTTCTCATGGCTGAATCAGAAGAAATAGATAATCTGAAGAGACTGATTGCAAGTGTTGAAATTAATCAGTATTCAAAATACTCCTCCTTTAAAAGATCAAGACCATAAAGGTTCACAAGAGAATTCCACCAAATATTTAAAGAAGAGTTACTACCTAGACCTCCTTCAGTTCAGTTCAGTCACTCAGTCGTGTCCAACTCTTCGCAACCCCATGAACTGCAGCACGCCAGGCCTCCCTATCCATCACCAACTCCCGGAGTTCACTCAGACTCACGTCCATCGAGTCAGTGATGCCATCCAGCCATCTCATCCTCTGTCGTCCCCTTCACCTCCTGCCCCCAATCCCTCCCAGCATCAGAATCTTTTCCAATGAGTCAAGTCTTTGCATGAGGTGGCCAAAGTATTGGAGTTTCAGCTTTAGCATCATTCCTTCCAAAGAAATCCCAGGGCTGATCTCAGAATGGACTGGTTGGAACTCCATGCAGTCCAGGGGACTCTCAAGAGTCTTCTCCAACACCACGGTTCAAAAGCACCAATTCTTCGGTGCTCAGCCTTCTTCACAGTTCAACTCTCACATTCATACATGACCACAGGAAAAACCACAGCCTTGACTAGACAGACCTTAGTTGGCAAAGTAATGTCTCTGCTTTTGAGTATACTATCTAGGTTGGTCATAACTTTTCTTCCAAGGAGTAAACGTCTTTTAATTTCATGGCTGCAGTGATTTTGGAGCTCAAAAAAATAAAGACTGACACTGTTTCTACTGTTTCCCCATCTATTTCCCATGAAGTGATGGGACCGGATGCTATGATCTTTGTTTTCTGAATGTTGAGCTTTAAGCCAACTTTTTCACTCTCCTCTTTCACTTTCATCAAGAGGCTTTTTACTTCCTCTTCACTTTCTGCCATAAGGGTGGTGTCATCTGCATATCTGAGGTTATTCATATTTCTCCTAGCAATCTTGATTCCAGCTTGTGTTTCTTCCAGTCCAGCGTTTATCATGATGTACTCTACATATAAGTTAAATAAGCAGGTTGACAATATACAGCCTTGACGTACTCCTTTTCCTATGTGGAACCAGTCTGTTGTTCCGTTTCCAGTTCTCACTGCTGCTTCCTGACCTGCATACAGATTTCTCAAGCAGCAGGTCAGGTGGTCTGGTATTCCCATCTCTCTCAGAATTTTCCACAGTTTATTGTGATCCACACAGTCAGAGGCTTTGGCATAGTCAATAAAGCAGAAATAGATGTTTTTCTGGAACTCTCTTGCTTTTCTCATGATCCAGCAGATGTTGGCAATTTGATCTCTGGTTCCTCTGCCTCTTCTAAAACCAGCTTGAACATCAGGAAGTTCACAGTTCACGTACTGCTGAAGCCTGGCTTGGAGAATTTTGAGCATTACTTGACTAGCATGTGAGATGAGTGCAATTGTGTGGTGGTGTGAGCATTCTTTGGCTTTCCCTTTCTTTGAGATTGGAATGAAAACTGACCTTTTCCAGTCCTGTCGCCACTGCTGAGTTTTCCAAATTACCTGGCATATTGAATGCAGCACTTTCACAGCATCATTTTTCAGGATTTGAAACAGCTCAACTGGATTTCCATTGCCTCCACTAGCTTTGTTCGTAGCGATGCTTTCCAAGGCCCACTTGACTTCACATTCCATGATGTCTGGCTCTAGATTAGTGATTACATCATCATGATTATCTTGGTTGTGAAGTGCCGGGGCCCAACCCCGGTGGATCCAGGGAATTAGAAGGGTGGACGGAGTCGGCCAGGAAAGACTTATTTATTTATTAATATAAGATTGGATTAGGAAGAAATAGTGTAGTAGGAAGATTAAGTGGAGAGAAGAGGCTGATTAACTTGGGTTACATGGAAAACCAATAAAGCTCCAGACAAGGAGCTTGCACCGTCTACGTTAGGCCACCGGCGCCCGTTTGAATATCGGAGAGTGCCCCGCCTTGGGCTCTCTCTCTTATGGATCTTAGAAGCCGGGACAAGCAAGTAGACACAGTGAGCCTCCACGTTCCAAGGGATCAGCTTGAAAAGGAGAGGGAGGGAGCAAGAGAAAGAATCGACCCAGGGGAGGCCAGACTTGTGCAAAAACCCCCTCCAAGTTTATTATTTAAAAGGTGTTTATATACCCTAAATTTTACATAATGGAAGATACAGAGTCACACAGGGGCAGCAGTCCTGACCCTTTCTGTACATCTTTTTTGTATACAAAAGGTCTCAGGTGATTTACATTATCTTCTGGCCAGGAGGCTTGTTAACACTTTTTTGGCTCTCTTTCTTAATGAATGTTAATCTCGTTTCACCTGAAGTGTTTTTCTTTAATCTGCATCTCCTTAAAGCATTAAAGTTACATCTCTATAGAACAAAGGTGCAGTGGGTTATAACAAAGAAGGTACTTAACTCAAAGATCTAATGTTGCTAATACCAGGTCCACTACTTGTTTTTCTATATACCAACTATATCTAAAAATAAAGGATATGAAAATTTGGTAGCAAGCATTGACTCAACAAATGAAACTTTTAATCAGTCCTATTCTAATAATTTCGACTCCTCAGAAGCCCCTATATTCCTAGGATGTTTTAAGCTTCCTGTGCCTCCTGTGGTCAGAAGGCCTCAAACAATCACATGCGCAGCTGTACGAGTCCTGCAGCCAGGCTAGAAAGCCATCAGAGGGGTTTTTGAATTGAAACACTCTTTCAAATGCAGAAGACTAAAGCCCTTAATTAACTTATTCCAGAGAATGTCAGAAGAGTGGAAAAGCAGGCAGATTCTTATTTTTTGAGGGTGGATGCTCAGGAAATTCCAGTGGGAAAACCTGAGGTCTGATTAGCCTTGCCATCAGAGCTCTGCCGCATGACCTTGTCACGGGTGGAATTCCTCACGCTGGCTCCCAGCAGTGAAGATCTTTTTTGTACAGTTCTGTGTATTCTTGCCACCTCTTCTTAATATCTTCTGCTTCTGTTAGATCCATACCATTTCTGTCCTTTATCGAGCCCATCTTTGCATGAAATATTCCCTTGGTGTCTCTAATTTTCTTGAAGAGATCTCTAGTCTTTCCCATTCTGTTCTTTTCCTCTATTTCTTTGCATTGATCACTGAAGAAGGCTTTCTTGCTATTCTCTGGAACTCTGCATTCAGATACTTATATCTTTCCTTTTCTCCATTGCTTTTCACTTCTCTTCTTTTCACAGCTATTTGTAAGACCTCCCAAGACAGCCGTTTTGCTTTTTTGCATTTCTTTTCCATGGGGATGGTCTTGATCCTTGTTTTCTGTACAATGTCACGAACCTCATTCCATAGTTCATCAGGCACTCTATCTATCAGATCTAGGCCTTTAAATCTATTTCTCACTTCCACTGTATAATCATAAGGAATTTGATTTAGGTCACACTTGAATGACCTAGCGGTTTTCCCTACTTTCTTCAATTTAAGTCTGAATTTGGTAATAAGGAGTTCATGATCTGAGCCACAGTCAGATCCTGGTCTTGTTTTTGTTGACTGTATAGAGCTTCTCCATCTTTGGCTGCAAAGAATATAATCAATCTGATTTCGGTGTTGACCATCTGGTGATGTCCATGTGTAGAGTCTTCTCTTGTGTTGTTGGAAGAGGGTGTTTGCTATGACCAGTGCATTTTCTTGGCAAAACTCTGTTAGTCTTTGCCCTGCTTCATTCCACGTTCCAAGGCCAAATTTGCTTGTTCCTCCAGGTGTTTTTTGACTTCCTACTTTTGCATTCCATTCCCCTAGAATGAAAAGGACATCTTTTTTGGATGTTAGTTCTAAAAGGTCTTGTAGGTCTTCATAAAACCGTTCAACTTCAGCTTCTTCAGCGTTACTGGTTGGGGCGTAGACTTGGATAACTGTAATATTGAATGGTTTGCCTTGGAAACAAACAGAGATCATTCTGTCGTTTTTGAGACTGCATCCAAGTACTGTATTTCAGACTCTTTTGTTGACCATGATGGCTACTCCATTTCTTCTGAGGGATTCCTGCCCACAGTAGTAGATATAATGGTTATCTGAGTTAAATTCACCCATTCCAGTCCATTTTAGTTCGTTGATTCCTAGAATGTCGATGTTCACTCTTGCAATCTCTTGTTTGACCACCTCCAATTTACCTTGATTCATGGACCTAGCCCTCCTAAACTATTGCAAAAACAATGAAGAGTAAAAACACTCCCAAACTCATTCTAAGAGTTACTACCATTATACCATACCAAAGTCAGGCAAAAACACTACAAAAAAAAAGAAAAGAAAAGAAAAGGATAATTATAGGCCCATGTACCTGAAGAACATAGACCCAAAAATTCTCAACAGTATATTAGCAACCATACTTCAACAATATATAAACAGAATTGTATACCATGATTAAGTGAGATTTACTTCAGAGACACAAGAAAGTCTTGATATCTCAAATCAATTCAATGTGATATACATTAGCTAAGCAAAGGATAAAAATCACATTATCATCTCAATAGATGTAAAAAAAATTGACATAATTCAACATCTACTCATGAAATAAACTCAACAAAGTGGGTATACAAGGAATATGTCTCAATATAATAAAGGTCACTTATGCAAAATACATAGCAAATATCACACTCAATGGTGAAAGGCTGAAAGCTTTTCCTCTGAAATCAGGAACAAAACAAGGATGCTCACTCACACCATTTCGATTTAACATAACATTGAAACTTCTAGCCACAGCAATCAGATATGAAAAAGACATCCTTATTGGAAGGAAGAAGTTGCAGATGATCTTATATTATATATAAAAAATCCCAAATATTCCACCCATAATATAGAACTAATAAATCACTAAATTTGAAAGATATATGATTAATATACAGAATGTTATTACATCTCTATACAGTAGTAATAAGCTATCAGAAAGTGAAAGCAGAAAAGAAAAATCAATCCCACATACATCATATCAAAAAGAAGAAAATACCTAGGAATAAATTTAATGAAAGAGGTGAAGGACCTATACTCTGAAAATGAGAACATATTTATGAAAGGAATTGAAGATGATAGAAAGAAATGGAAATCTTTCGTGTTCATAGGTTAGAGAAATTAATAGTGTAAAATGTGCGTTTTACCCAAAGCAATCGACAGATTTAATGCAATCTGTATCAAAATAATCATAACATGTTCTATAGAACTAGAACAAATAATCCTGTATCTTTGTTTGGAAAAAGACCCAGAATAACTAAAGCAATCATGAGAAGAAAGAACAAAGCTGGATATATCACACTAACTGACTTCAGCTGCACCAATCAAAACAGTATGGTACTGGCAGAAAACAAGAAATATAGACCAATGGAACAAAAGAGACAGCCCAGAAACAAATTCACACATATGGTCAATTAATCTGTGACAAAGGAGACAAGACTATACAATGGGAAGACACACGCTTCAATAAGTGGTGTTGGAAAAACTGGTCAGCTACATGAAAAAATAAAATGTAATTAGAACTTTCCTCACACCATGTACAAAAATAAACTCAAAATGGATTAAACACCTAAATATGAGACCTGTAACCTTAAAACCAGAGAAGACAATGGCAACCCACTCCAGTACTCTTGCCTGGAAAATCCCTTGGGGGGAGGAGCCTGGTAGGCTGCAGTCCATGGGGTCGCTAAGAGTCAGACACAACTGAGCGACTTCACTTTCACTTTTCACTTCCATGCATTGGAGAAGGAAATGGCAACCCACTCCAGTGTTCTTGCCTTGAGAATCCCAGGAATGGGGAGCCTGATGGCCTGCCATCTATGGGGTCACACAGAATCAGACACGACTGAAAGGACTCAGCAGCCGTAGCAGCAGCAACCTTAAAACTCCTAGGGAAAAAAAAAAATGTAGGAGAATACATCTTGCAGTTAGTCTTAGCAACAATTTTTGAATATGTCTCCTCAGGCAAGGAAAACCAAAATAAACAAGTGAAACCTGATCAAACTTAAAATATTTGCCGAGTGAAAGAAATTATATTGAAATGGAGAGGATATTTACAAATGATAAGGGGTTAATATCCAAAATATATAAAGACATCTATGATATGAATAAAACAAGCAATTAATAGATAGGCAGGAGATTGACTAGTCAAAGACTACATACAAAGGGCCAACAGGCACATGAAAATATGCTCTATATCACTAATCACCAGGAAAATGCAAACTAAGTAATTTTACCAGCATTTACAATAGCCAATATATGGATGCAAACTAAGTGTTCATCAATAGTAGTATCAATAAAGAAGATGTGGTATATATAGATATACAACTGAATACTACTCAGCCATAAAAAATAATGACATTTTGTCATTTGCAACAACATGGATGTACTTGGAGAGTGTTTGTATCTTTCAGAAATTGATCCTTTGTTGATCACATCATTTGCAAATAGTTTCTCCCATTCTGTAGGTGTCTTTTCATTTTGCTTATAGTTTCATTACTTTACAAAAGCTTTTAAGTTTAACTAGGTCCTATTTGTGTATTTTTGTTTTTATTTCCATTACTCTAGAAGATGGATCCAAATTTTTTTGCTGAGATTTATGTCAAAGAATGCTCTGCTGATATTTTTCTCCAGGAGTTTTATAGTATCCAATTTTACATTTAGGGGTTTAATCTCTTTTGAGTTTGTTTTATATATGGTGTTGGATAATATTCTAATTGTATTCTTTCCCCTGTAGCTATTCAGTTTTTCCAGCATCGCTTATTGACGAGAATGTCTTTTCCTCATTGTATATTCTTGCCTCCTTTGTCAAAGATGAAAGGACTGCAGATGTGTGGGTTTATTTCTGGGCTCTTTCTGTTCCATTGATCCACGTGTTTGTTTTTGTGCCAGTACCACACAGGTTTGATTACTGCAGCTTCATATTATTGTCTGAAGTCTGGGACGGTTATGCTTCCTGTTTTGTTCTTTTTCTCAGGATTGCTTTGGCAATTCTGTATCTTTTGTGATTCTGAATAAATTTTAAGATTATATGTTCTAGCTCTGTGGGAAAAAAAATGGCATGGGTAATTTTACAGGAATCATGTTAAATACGTACTTTTTTGTGTAATACAGCAAAATTTTTTTGCTTTTTTTAAAAAATTAATTTATTTATTTTAATTGGAGTCTAATTACTTTACGATATTGTAGTGGTTTTTGCCAAATATTGACATGAATCAGCCATGGGTGTACATGTAACTATATTTTTCTAATCCAAGAGCATGAGTTATCTTTCAATTTCTTTGAAGCATCTTCAATTTCCTTTATCAATGTTTTGCAGTTCTCAACATTCAAGTCCTTTTTCTCCTTGGTCAGTTATTCCCAGGTATTCTTTTATAAGATTTTAAAGGATTTTTTTTTTACTTTCTTTCCCTGATATTTCATTATTAATTAAATACAATTAACAGTATATTCCTTTACATTGAATATAACAATAGTTTTGTATTGAAATATAACAGTTTTCTGTATGCTAACTTTGTATCCTGCTACCATGCTGATGTAATGTTTAAAAATCTGTAAAAACTAAATTTTAGAAACGAAATTTTTTGTCTTCTTCTGGGTTGCTTCCTTTCAATTCCTTCCTAATGATAGAATCAGGAATAATGGCCCGTTTTCCCTTACTTTGGATGGAACGCTTGGAAATAAGTTAAGAGGGAACTATATACTGTGGTGTAGGAGATGTAAACATGAGAAAATGTTATAAGTGTTTTTAGTTTTTACATTTACATATGATATTAAACTAAAATAAAAATTGTTTACAAAATATTTGGAAATTGAGAAATAGCTGAAATAAATGGTCTTTAATAATTTTTAAATAAGGTGTGATTATGAGACTTCTCTGGAGGCTCAGTGGTAAAGAATCCACCTGTAATCCACTTGTTAATACAAGAGATGTGGTTTTGATCTCTGAGTCAGGAATATCCCCTGGAAAAGGAAACGGCAACCCACACCAGTATTCTTGCCTGGAAAATCCCATGGACAGAGGTTCCTGGTTGACCATAGTCCATAGGGCCACTAAAGAGTTGGACACAACTTAGTGACTAAACATCAACACAAGATGTGATTATATGGTTTCTGGTTAAGTATTACACATAAAACTCTTATTTAAAAGTTACATGCTGTTGGCTTGACTCAGGCCATGTAGCAATAAAGCAAGATTTGGTTGTGAAATGGTTGAAATCTTACCATTCCTCAGTAGGGAAAAATACAAAAATACCCACTTCACTTGATTGGAGCTTAGCTACTTTGATTTCCTCACTATCACATCAAATGTATTTCAGTAGATCTTTGGAGATGAGCTATAAGACATCAAATCATTCACATAAAACTTTGAATAATACACCCAGGATTGGGCTAGAAGATCTAAAATTTCCAGCTGTGACATTCTGTGCTTTCTTGATTCCACAGTTTTGTCTTTACAGTGATGTAGATCATGATTACTCACAGGTGATCCTGCACTTTTGGCATGCACAACCCCCAGCTCCTGAGTTACCTTGGCTACCATGTTTTATGTGATGAACTAGGGGATTATTCTATTATAAGAAAATTCCAGGCTTCTCTCCATAGAAATCACTTTCTTGATAATAAGTTTAAAACAAGTAGTTTTAAAACAAGCATGTTTTATGCAACAGTCAATTCAAATACCATTTATACCAATTCAAATACTCATTTATGTGAGCCAGCTCAACCATATGCATGAGAACTTCATGAAATGTAAAATCCCCAAGACAGCTTTTAAAAACAAAAACAGTAATATAGAATTTTTCATTTATCTTTGAGAGGGTAGAAATGCATGGTAGAACAAATCTAAGAGGAGTATTTCATTAGCACAAGCTGGGGACATATGAGTTGAGTCTAATAAATGGGGGTTAATGTAGCTATTTAATGTAGCTTTTCTACTGCCACTACAAAAGGGAAGCTTTTCTCTTTATGTCTCCAGATGGAATTTTGGAATGAAAAATACCTTTCCCCAAGATATTTATAGCTAAGCGAATAATTAAATGTGGCAAAGAGAAGAGAGAGTCTTAGGACAGCTGCTGAATTGCATTGTTAAGTTGAAATACCAGAGAAGATACTCTTAAATTTTAGACACAGAATGATTGCATTGGAAAATATTACATCTCTGTAAGTAAATCATAGGTATGGCTTTGTGACTCTGTTTGTGAATTGTGGTGAGTCAACTCTTAAATGGCCCCTAGTAATCCCTGCCTCTGGGATTCATGCCCTTGTGTTGACCCTCTCCCCTTAATTGTGAGTAGGGCCTCAGACTTGTTTCACAAACATACCTTTGTTACATGAGATTCAAACTTCAGTCTAGTTAAGGCAAATTAGAAGATATGAAAATTCATATAAGTTTCACATGCAGGAAGTCATCAGCTCTTGTGGTAAAATAATTGTGTTTGGAAAGAATTAGGTTATTATCATAATTACTATTCTGCAATGCAAACTTTTGTGTGTATGTTTTAATTTATTTTTAATTGAATGATAATTGTTTTACAATATTACTTTGGTTGCTGCCATACATCAACATGAATTGGTCAAAGGTATATGTCTTGTCCCTCCCACATCTCACATTTCCCCATTCCTCTAGGTTGTTACAGAACCTTGGTTTGAGTTCCATGAATCATGCAGTCAATTTCCATTGGCTATCTATTTTACATATGGTAGTGTAATATGCTTTCTTTAGAAATTGAAAACAGGTTAACTGAGGCCAGAAATATTAGCAGGATAACACCATGCCAATACTATAAAAGAACATTATTAACATACATTTCATTGTTAGTGAAAAAAAATAGACCAAGATTTTTAACCTCAAAAACATGGTGAAGTATCCCTTATTTTTAGGATTTTATATAAGGAATATTAAAATTAGTTTCATTAGTCCAAAGAAATAGAGAAATATTATTTCTTGTTAGAGTCTCATTTTTGACATAATTCCCTGAAACAACACCATCTGCCAAGGTCTGTCCTTGAAGATACTATCAGAGCCCCAGGAATAAACTAGCTTCATCTTATAATTTTTTTCCCAGTGGACTTTAGCACAAATTGTAATAATTTTTTCACCTATAAGCTATCTTTATTTTAAAGTTAGATATCAGATCCCTGAATTGTTAGATACTTAGATTTAAACTATAATGAAGCAACTGACACTTTGATGAGTGGCACTGAAAGTAACCTAGAGATTGCATGGTGAGTTGGCATTCTGGGAATTTTTTAGCCTGCTTTGTGGAGAATATTTGAATTTCCCTGCTCAACCTTGCAGATGTCTACAAGATGGCAGAGTAGGATATGTACTCATCTTCTCCTACTAGAACTCCAAAATTACAACTCGCTGCGGAACAGCCATCAAAAGGAGAATGTCGGATCCCATCCAAAAAAGACACCTCATGTCCAAGGGCAAAGGAGAAGCACCAACAAGATGGCAGGAGGGACGAAATCACATTTAGAATCAAACCCCATACCCATCAGTGATGCTCAGAGGGCTCAAACAAAGCTTGTGTGCACCAGAGATGCCACAAAGACTGAGCCAGAACTGTGTTTGAGTGTCTCCTGCAGAGATACAGGTCAGCAGTGGCCTGCCGCAGGGGCAGGGGCTCTGGATGCAGCAGACCTGCATGTGGCATAAGCCCTCTTGGAGGAGGTTGCCATTAACACCACCATAGAGCCACCAAAAGTTACACAATACCGAGGAAACAGACTCTGGGAAACACACACACAAAACCTTGCATGCACCAGGACCCAGGAGAAAGGAGCAGTGACCCTCCAAGAGACTCACCCAGACTTGCCCATGAGTGTCCAGGAGTCTCTAGTGGAGGTGTGGGTCAGCAGTGGCCTGCTGCAGGATTCAGACAATTTTAAAGGAGGTTGCATTTATCTTCATTACCTCCACCATAGTTTGGCCCCAGGTCAAACAACAGGGAGGGGACATAGCCCTGCACATCAACAGAAAATTGGATTAAAGATTTACTGAGCAAGGCCCTGCCCATCAGAATAAGACCCATTTTCCCCCTCAGTCACTCTCTCCCATCAGGAAGCTTCCATAAGCCTTCCATATCCTTCTCCATCAGAGGACAGACAGAATGAAAACCACATTCACAGAAAACAAACCAAACTGATCACATGGACCACAACCTTGTCTAACTCAATGAAACTATGAGCCATGCCATGTAGGGCCACCCAAGATGTACGGGTCATGGTGTAGAGGTCCACAAGACAAGGTCCACTGGAGAAGGCAATGGCAAACCACTTCAGTATCCTTAAATTGAGGACCCCATGAATAATATGAAAAAGCAAAAAGATAGGAAACTGAAAGATGAACTCCACAGGTCAGTACATGCCTAATATGCTACTGGAGATCAGTGGAAAAAGAAATTCAGAAAGATGAAGAGATAGAGCCAAGCAAAATCAATACCCAATTGTGGATATGACTGGTGATGAAAATACTAATCATGTAAAGAACAATATTGCATACAAACCAGGAATTTAGGTCCATGAAAAAGGCAAATTGGAAGTGTTCAAACAGGAGATGGTAAGAGTGAACATAACATTTTAGGAATCAGTGAACTAAAATGGACTGGAATGGGTGAATTTAACGCGTATGACCATTATGTCTACTACTGGGGGCAAGAATCCCTTAGAAGAAATGGAGTAGGCCTCATGGTCAACAAAACGTCCTAAATGTAGTACTTGGATGCAATGCCCAAAACGACAGAATGATCTCTGCTCAATTCCAAGGCAAACCATTCAATATTACAGTAACAAAGTAACAAAGTAGGGTATCAAGTTTATACCCTGACCAGTAATGCTGAAGAAGCTGAAGTTGAAAGGTTCTATGAAGACCTACAAGACCGTCTAGAACTAACACCCAAAAAAGATGCCCTTTTCATTATAGGGGACTGGAATGCAAAAGTAGGAAGTCAAGATATACCTGGTGTAACAGGCAAATTTGGCCTTGGAGTACAAAATGAAGCAGGGCAAAGGCTAATGGGGTTTTGCCAAGAGAATGCACTGGTCATAGCAAACACCCTCCTCCAACAATACAAGAGAAGACGCTACACATGGACATCACCAGATGGTCAACACTGAAATCAGATTGATTACATTCTTTGCAGCCAAAGAAGGAGAAGCTCTATACAGTCAGCCAAAACAAGACCGGGAGCTGACTGTGGCTCAGATCATGAATTCCTTATTGGCAAATTCAGACTTAAATTGAAAAAAGTAGGGAAACCCACAAGACCATTCGTGTATGACCTAAATCAAATCCCTTACAATACACAGTGGAAGTGACAAATAGATTCAAGGGATTAGATCTGATAGACAGAGTGCCTGAAGAACTATGGATGGACGCTTCTGACATTGTACAGGAGGCAGCAATCAAGATCAACTCAAGAAAAAGGAATACAAAAAGGCAACATGGTTGTCTGAGAAGGCCTTAAAAATAGCTGAGAAAAGAAGAGAAGCTAAAGACAAAGGAGAAAAAGAAAGATATACCCATTTGAACACAGAATTCCAAAGAACAGCAAGAAGCTATACGAAAGCCTTCCTCCATGATCATTGCAAAGATATAGAGGAAAACAATAGAAGTGATAGACTAGAGACCTCTTCTGGAAAATTAGAGATACAAGGGAACATTTCATTCAAAGATGGGCATAATAAAGGACAGAAATGGTATGGACCTAACAGAAGCAGAAGATATTAAGAAGAGGTGGTAAGAATACACAGAAGAACTATACAAAAAAGATTCATGAGTCAGATAACCATGATGATGTGATCAATCACCTACAGCCAGACATCCTAGAATGCAAAGTCAAGAGGGCCTTAGGAAGCATCACTGAACAAAGTTAGTGGAGGTGATGGAATTTCAGTTGAGCTATTTCAAGTCCTAAAAGATGATGCTGTGAAAGTGCTGCACTCAATATGCCAGCAAATTTGGAAAACTCAGCAGTGGCCACAGAACTGGAAAATGTCAGTTTTCATTCCAATCCCAAGAAAGGCAATGCCAAAGAATGTTCCAACTACCACAAAACTGCACTCATTTCACATGCTACAACGTAATGCTCAAAATTCTCCCCGCCAGGCTTCAGCAGTATATAAACCGTGAACTTCCAGATGTTCAAGCCGGATTTAGAAAAGGAAGAGGAACCAAAGATAAAATTTCCAACATCCAATGGATTATCAAAAAAGCAGCAGAGTTCCAAAAAAAAAATCTACTTCTGCTTTATTGACTACACCAAATCCTTTGACTGTGTGGATCACCAGAAACTGTGGAAAATTATTAAAGAAATGGGATATCAGATCACCTGACCTGCCTCCTGAGAAATCTGTATGCAGATCAAGAAGCAACAGTTAGAACTGGACATGGAACAACCTACTGGTTCCAAATCGGGAAAGGAGTACATCAAAGCTGTATATTGTCACTCTAATTATTTAACTTATGCATGGAGTACATCATGCAAAATGCTGGGCTGGATGAAGCACAAGCTGGAATCAAGATTGCTGGGAGAAATATCAATAACCTCAGATACACGGATGATACCACTCCTCTGGCAGAAAGCAGAGAAGAACTAAAGAGCCTCTTGTTGAAAGTAAAAGAGGAGAGTGAAAAAGCTGGCTTAAAATTCAACATTCAGAAAATGAATATCATGGCATCTGGTCCCATTACTTCATGGCAAATAAATGGGAAAAAATGGAAACAGTGACAGACTTCATTTTGGCGGCTCCAAATCACTGCAGATGGTGACTGAAGCCATGAAATTAAAAGACCCTTGCTCCTTGGAAGAAAAGCTGTGACCAACCTAGACAGCATATTTAAAAAGCAGAGACATAATTTCACCAACAAAAGTCTATCTAGTCAAAGCTATGGTGTTTCCAGTAGTCATGTATGGATGTGAGAATTGGACTATAAAGAAAGCTGAGCACTGAAGAATTGATGCTTTTGAGCTGTGCTGTTGGAGAAGACTCATGAGAGTCCCTTGGACTGCAAGGAGATCCAACCAGTCCATCCTAAAGGAGATCAGTCCTGGGTGTTCATTGGAAGGACTGATGCTGAAGCTGAAACTCCAGTACTTTGGCCACCTGATGCAAAGAGCTAACTCATTTGAAAAGACCCTGATGCTGGGAAAGATTGCAGGCAGAAGGAGAAGGGGATGACAGAGGATGAGATGATTTGATGCCATCACTGACTCAATGGATTGAGTTTGGATAAACTCCGTGAGTTGGTGATGGACAGGGAGGCCAGGCGTGCTGCAGTTCATGGGGTCACAAAGAGTCGGACACGATTGAGCAACTGAACTGAACTGAGTATTAAATTGCATGCTTAAACTACTGACTTTTAAAAGTTAAATGTGAATACGAAGCTGTTAAATGTTGGAATCATAGAATATTTGAACAGAAGAGGACTTTGAAGATTAACCGATTTGACTTATCCACTTTACAAATGAATAAACTGAGAAATTTAATGATTGCAACATGTGTGCTTTATTCTATCTTAGTGAAAGATATGACTAGAGAAGTTAAGGGCTCTATACAAGGTTGCAAAGGTTTATATCAGGAAGCTACAGTTCCACTCAAATTTATCTGACTCTAAAACCAATAGTCTGCTCATGATGCTATTCTGCCTTTTGTAACAATCATCAGTTGCAAGCTGATTCACATGCATGCAAGAACAGAGAGCACTTGAGAAAAGAGACAAAAGAAAAACAAAGTCTGAAATTGTATAATATGGGCCTTCATGGAGCAGATAGGGAAAGGCTCTGTTGAAGTGCCATTTTCAAAGTGCTCAAAATACTTCAGTCAAACATATGGTGACCATGTGCCAAAGATTTGTTTAACTCATTAATGGAACCAGCAGGATGGTAAGCCTGACTCAAAGAGCATTTTCAGAACAGGGTTTATATAGTCAGGAAAGTAGTGATGAAACAAATTAGATAAAATTAGATTTTTAATATTTGTAACATAATAAAACCATAATCTCTAGGTTCAATTAGTTTCTACTGGCAAAAATCATTTGTAAATTATCAGTCATCTAACTATACAAAGTTCTGGCCCTAATCAATAATAAATAATAAATCAAAGGATTTTCCTCTAAAGAATTAGATAAGCCTTTGTTAAACCTATTAGGGAATGCTCTAAAATGATTTTGAAATGGCATGCAGTCATCCTTTTGCCTTGTTTCCAAGTTTTGAAACCATTTCATAGTAGCCTTCTTTGCTCAGGGAGGAGAGATTGCTGAAGAGAGAAATACAGCCTATTTGTGGACCAGAATGAACAGTCTGGACCCCAAACTAAAGAAAAGTGTAATTACTTGGAGAAAGCTCAGTGGTTCATCAGTTTTTAAAAAATGACAACTCAGTGTTCTTCAGTCACAAATAGCTTAGTTCAGTTTTCCTTACCACACACAGCAAAGAAAAAAAAAAGGAAAAAAATGAGGCCAGAAGCCTGAACCAATCAAGCTAACCAGTTACTTGCATTTATTCAGAAAGAACATATCTGACCCAATTATGTCAACCTAGACACTACCCAGTCAGCCCCTCAGGAAGGCATAATTCAGTAAAAGCAGTTCTACAGAAAACCAATAATACAATCTGAGATTCTGTTTTTTGATGGGAAGACAATCCATGGGGAGTTAGGTTTCTGCATAAATGAATGTAAGCACAGCCACGTTCCCTCCCAGTGCTCCTCAGAGTGTAGCTATGTGGCAGCTGTGGGTTTAAGGTCATGCAGCTTGACCAGCACTTGAGGGAGAGTTATTTCTTGATGCCAGTTGCATACAGAGCCAAACATACTAATGAACTGTGCTGGGATGGAGTTGACCTCCTCATAAAACCTGAGGAGCTAAACAAGAATAGGGATGTAAATATATAGAGATCATGCTACCTCTTCCCAGAGATGATCCTCAGAAGCAACCTCATGCACATCCCTGATATACAAATGGAACAGGTGGACTCTACCACCTGGTAAAAAAAAGAGTTCTGGCATCTCAGTCCTGTTCTGAGAGTAATTAGTTTTTTTCTAACTCAGTTTCCATTTTGCTTCTTGCCTCAAAATCTGTTCCTGTACTGAACAGTCTCAGCTTTCGATTTTGATTCTTAAACGAGGTCCTTGGCAGATTTAATTTGCATGCTTTAAAATCATAAACCTTGAAAGAATGAAAAGTGATATTTTTCTTTTACTTCAGCTAACACAGAGTTGGAACTTTCTGAACACAACATAAACTGCAAAATAAAATAAAATTCACAAAACCATACCAAAGAACATTTATAAGTGTAGTCAATTTCTGATGTAACTTAAATAAGCTAAAAATAATATTGTTCATGGGAATTAAAATTCTTTGTCCTTTTTCTTATATTTACCTGGGGAACCATATCTGGAAAAATAAAACAAATCACCTCTTCTCCATCCTTAGAATATTTCTCCTTCCCTGATTCCTTTTTGACTTCCTATTCATTTTCTATAGCATGGGCTTTCAAAGAGGTCCCAGTGAAGATTTTCCTTTCTTCCCTCTATTTCTAAGTCAATGTGCTCAAAGGAAGCATCAGATTCCTTGCTTTATTGTCATCAGTTTACTCATATTATTGTCCATACTACATCTTAGAGGAAAAACAGAAGTAAATGCTAACTTCCTAAACATGTAACTATTTAACAGCTATTCCCAGACTAATGTACCTCTCTATACTACCAGTGGAATTGAGCCCAATAGTAATTGCTTCTGAAAAGCAGACTGACAGAAATCTGCTTTAGCTTCTCAATGACTTCTTATTGTCTATGAGTGTTCTTTCTCTAGGAAAGATGGATACCTATTTCTAAAAGCATACACAACAATGGCTAAGGAATCTGGGGAAATGAGATCACTGATCAAGATCCATTAGTGCCCTAGTAAACTCTGAACACTGATTGGCAATAAATACAGTAGCAAGCTTGAAACTCGATAGAATAGGACACAGGCCAATCACGGGTAGCCATACATGACTCGAATTTGAGGGCAACGTAATGCAGTATAACTTGAGGGATAAATAATGCTCCCAGCTTGTATACTGAATTTTTTAAAAATCCACATATAGTCTCTTTTCCTCCTGGATTTTTTTTTTTTTTTTTTTTTTTTTTTTTTTTTTTGTCTTAGGAGAAGGGCACTCAAAGCTGGTGCTCTGGGATGACACAGAGATGGGGTGGGGAGGGAGGTGGGAAGGGGGTTCAGGATGGAGAGACACATGTGCACCCATGGCTGAGTCATGTTGATGTATGGCAAAAGTCACCACAATATTGTAAAGTAATTATCCTCCAATTAAAACAAGTCAATTAATTTTTAAAAAAGAAAAAACAATATATACTTGAAAGAAATCTCAGAATATTCAGTTATTTTAAAACACAAGAATAAATCTCTCCAAAGTGTATAAGGTGAGAGGAAAAAACAGCTGAAATCTCTTAGAAAATCTCTGTAATTTAGCAATAGACTGGCCAAAAAAGCAAAAATTAGGATAAAGAAAGTAATGAAAGACATTAAACAGGAAACAATTTAAAATTATGTTCAAGATCCAGCTTCTAAGGATATCCATGATTCCTAGTTTTACATTTGTTTTATTCCTGTATTTTAAAATGTCTTGGTTGTATTCGGAAAAAAAAAATTAAAAAAAACTGTTGCATATGTAGGCTTCTGATTTTGCTATTGCCCAGATTAGCACTAAGTATATGAATTAAAAGATTAGTCTGTACTTCAAAAAAAAAGAAAAAAAGTATACTTTATCTTAAAGAAAACAGAGCCTCCTGCTCTGTTTACTTCAGAATACTTATACAGAAAAGTTTTTTAATTGCTTTGAAGAAACAATTCTTGCTCTCGTCTTCTTTCTTGCTATACTGGCTGATGACCCACTGCTTCCTTAACATTGCGTCCAGTCACTATTGTCTCACTGGAGATTTTGCCAGCTGGAGAATCCTCAGAGAGTCTCTAAGCTAGGATTACTACTGTTTGGTTCTCCCTACACTAACATCCGTAGAGAGGCCTAGACCACATACTTCCCCCTAAAATCTTGCCTTTTTTATTTCTTAAGCTATTTTTTTTAAAGCTCTGGATATCATTTATTAAGTTTATGAAATTGCAGACTCCCCAATTTCTAATATCTTTTCTTGCTGCAGCAAGATCTAATTCTGTTTTTAATAATGTCCCATTTCTCAGTAAGTTTCTCTCTTTCATGCAGTCTCAAATGAGGGTTTTTTTCATTTTGTTTTATTTTTAACTTCAACTTGCCCCCTAGAGAGCAACACCTTTATTAACTCTGAGCATCTTTGTCCATTTTCCTTTATCTTTCCCATAATCCTTAGTGTACATTGTTTAAGTTTTCCTTGTAATCAAATACCAAAAAGTATTCCTCAGCTCAAGTAGAAGGGACAATTTATTGAAAGGGCCCTGGAGTATCTCAACTGAAGGAAGAATTGAACACTCAAGACAGGAAGTTAGGAAACCAGGGCAGCTGAAGGTAAAATGGCAGCTGGGAACTTCTTTTTAATTATCATGTTTCAGGTCAAATAGAAAAATGAGACACTGTGCAACTGAAAAAGGCATATTTGGAGGAAAAAAAGGCTAAAAAATGGAATTCACAATATGATCCCAGTTTTGGAAAAAAAAAAATAAGGTATAGTGTTATCACAAATGAACAACATAGAGAATAATGATTTTATTAGCACTCTATTTTGTTGTGAAATAAGCCCATCATATTTATTTCACATGTGAGTACAATTTGAAGATAGGGAGTTGTCAGGTTTGAGCAGCTGTTATGTGCTGACTTATTGATGTTATCATTCTATATCATGAAAGGTTTTGTTGTCAAGGTACACGGTCATGATTAAAGAGCTTCCCTGGTGGCTCAGATGGTAAAGAATCTGCCTGCAATGTAGGGGACCTGGTTCAATCCCTGGATCAGGAAGATCCCCTGGAGAAGGAAATGGCAACCCATTCTAGTACTCTTGCCTGGAAAACTCCATGGACAGAAGAACCTAGTGGGCTACAGTCCCAGGGGTTAGCAAAGAGTTGAACACGACTGAGTGACAAACACTGCACTTTTCTTTTCACTTTCATTCAGTTCAATTCAGTCGCTCAGTTGTGTCTGACTCTTTGTGACCCCATGGACTGCAGCACACCAGGCTTCCCCTTCATTACCAACTACCAGAGCTTGCTCAAACTCATGTCCATCAAGTCAGTGATGCCATCCAACCATCTCATCTTCTGTTGCCCTCTTCTCCTCCTGCCTCCAATCTTTCCCAGCATCAGACTCTTTTCTAGTGAGTCAGTTCTTCACATCAGGTGGCCAAAGTATTGGAGTTTCAGCTTCAGCATCAGTCCTTCCAGTGTATATTCAGGCTTGATTTCCTTTAGGATTGACTGGTTTGTTCTCTTTTCAGTCCAAGGGACTCTCAAGAGTCTTCTCCAACACTACAGTTCAGAAGCATCAATTCTTCAGTGCTCAGCTTTCTTTATAATCCAACTCTCACATCTATACACTGCTACTGGTAAAACCATAGCTTTGAGTAGACGGACCTTTGTTGGCAAAGTAATGTCTCTGCTTTTTAATATGCTGTCTAGGTTGGTCATAGCTTTTCTTCCAAGGAGCAAGGGTCTTTCAGTTTCATGGCTGCAGTCACCATTTGCAGTGATTTTGGAGCCCAAGAAAATAAAGTCAGCCACTGTTTCCACTGTTTCCCCATCTATTTGCCATGAGTGATGTGACCGGATGCCATGATCTTCATTTTTTGAATGTTGAGTTTTAAGCCAGCTTTTTCACTCTCCTCTTTCAATTCCATCAAGAGGCTCTTCCATTCCTCTTCACTTCCTGCCTCTTCACTTTCATTATATTTATCTATTTAGAAATGAATATGTATCATTTTATAATTTTAGAAGTTTGAAAGTAAACCATCTCTCTGTCATGGGATTATGAAAAAGTAGCCTCTTAGAAAATCTTGTTCATCATAACCATCCATTGTGTTTCTTAACAGTGGCGGTGATGAGCCAGTGTTCTCCTAGAAAGACTCATTGACACTGCAACTTGTGCATTTCCTGAAATTGGCATAAACTTCACTGCCCAAGGAAAACCCAGTCTCTTTTCTTTTCCTGGCTCTCCTACGGCAGAAAAAACTGACTTGTTCAATGTTCTAGTTCCCTCTATTATTCTACTACCCTTTCCATGCAGTTCCTACAGGAACTCAGTTCTGGAAGACTCCGTTCTTCCTCCAACAGTGTTTTGTTGGATTATGAGGACAGGGGGTGTTATTGCTTTTCATGGGACAAGAAAGGGAATTATGACTGTCTCAACAGGAAAATAAAATTTTATGGTGGGTAATATTGGTTAGAGAACAGCATAAAGAAGAAACAGCACTCAGTTTTGAATGCAATTCAAATATGTTGCCAGGGAGAAGACATTCTCAGTCTGTACTAAGATAAAAAGGATGTAGACAGTGTATACAAAATAATTCCATTTGAAAGTATTTTTTTCAATTCCATTTGAAAAGTATAAAAAAATACTTTAGGGTTTGAATAACCCTAAATGTTTTTGTTGTTGTTGATTAGTGTTTCTAGCCTTTTTTTTTTTCTTTCTGTAAATAAAGTTGTGGTATTTGACACATTAAAACTGTAAAAAGATAACTGCAGGTAGGTTACATATTGGCAAGAAGACACGCCATACACACAAATACCCTGCTGTATCTTCTCAATTTACCAAGCCAGGATTTCAGAAGTCATGGAAGTGAAATAACTGCATAGAGCAGAAACAGATGCATCTAACCTTGGCCTGGGTTTTCCCTCACTCCTGAGTTCCCTACGGGGTACGCAGATGGCCTGCAGCATTGCTGGCCAGAGAGATTCCTAACAGAGCTGGGAAAAAATAAAAAAAGTTAAATTCTTACTGTGCCACTGTCACACTTGATGTGACTCTGATCATTAGTCTGGTCCTAAGACACGGTCCAGAAATCCATTTCTCCCAGTAACACTGACACTGAATCCAAAAGCTCCCTTAAGTTCATTGCAGCCACTTATAAATATGTATAGCACCTTTAAACTTGACATTATCCTAATCAATCTATGTTCCATTAACCTCGGAGTAGGTGTACAATACTATCCTAGATAAAAGGTTATCTAAATTATCCTAGATAACACTACTATCTAGATACATTATCCTAGATAAAATGGGGTGGGGGCCAATAACTTTGCCAGGTATCCCTCCATAAAACCTTGTCTCAGCTTTTAGGGGTTTTAGACTGGGTAATCTTTACTACCCACAGTGAGATTCCAGGATTCCTCGTACCTGGCGTGTCTTCTGACTTGACTCTTCTCTTCAGTACTTCATTCCCTTTGTGCTCTTCTAAACTGTCAAGTGGCTCCAGCAGGACTTTGAAAATTCATCATGCCCCTGGAAGACAGATCAGTCCTTGCCTTAATGCACCATCAATTGACAATGGTACGCTTTCACCTGAGGATAAGTGCAAGGTAGTGATTGGCTGGAAAAGGAACATGGCTGCCCATCCATTACTGAAAAAATATCTTGACTAATTCATAGTGGTTAAAAACAATGAAAGTTGTTAGGTACCTCAAAAGTGATGCCACTAAAGTATAGATTTTTGCTTTGAAAAAAATTTTTGACATGAACAATATGATTCCCCTAATGTAAAATAGTGAGTTATTATTACCTTTTGTCCATCTGTGTTTTCTACTTTTTCTTAAATAAACCTTTATTCCTCCCACCATTTTGAAAATCTGAAAGATAATATCATACATTTGAAAGTGAACGTGAGGGAGGCGGTCCTAAGATGGTGGAGGAATAGGACGGGAAGACCACTTTCTCCCTCACAAATTCCTCTAAAGAACATTTCAGCACTGAGCAAACTCCACAAAACAACTTCTGTAGGCTGGCAGAGGACCTCAGGCAACCAGAAAAGCAGACCATTGTCTTCAAAAACAGGTAGGAAAAAATATAAAAGACGAAAAAGGAGACAAAGGAGGTGGGGAGAGAGCTCTGTCCCGGGAAGGGAAGCCCGTCCCGGGAAGGGAATTTTAAGAAGAGAGGTTTCCAAAGACCAGGAAACACTCTCCCTGCCGAGTCTGTGGCGAGCCTTGGAAACACAGAGGGCAACATAACAGGAAGGGAAAAATGAAGAAATAATTAAAACCAAGAGATTACAAGCCCAACAGTAACTCCCCCAGCGGAAAAGCAGCACAGATGCCTGCATCCGCCATTGGGAAGTGGGGGCAGGGCAGGGAAGCGCGGGAGGCGCGGGCTGCAGTGCTTTGTAAGAATCGGGCAGGAACGCCCCACGTGCAACCAGAACGATCTAACTGGGGCTAGCTAACCAGACTGTGGGATAGCTACCATGCGAAAAGCTCGAACATAAGACACCTCCAGGACCGAGCACAGAACAAAGGACGGAGCGGAAAAAGCTGGCTGCAGACCATCCCCCACTGGGGACAGGCAGCCAGAGCCGTAAGGGCTGGAAAGGGGCTATTGCAGACCCGGAGAGACTTTACTTACCAAACTGCAAGCAGGCTTCTTTGCTAAGACTTCTGGGGGTGCTGGACAGTCATCATCTGCCTCACAAGGGGCGCCAGCGGTCCACACAGAAAACTGAGCAGCAGAGGCAGAAAAGGCGACAAGTCACAGGTATTGTGCTCGCCAAACTCCTGAGCTACTTGGACCTGGGAAGGGCACAAAACGCAGTCCCAACTGAATCTGTGCCTCTGAGGGCTACCTGAGCCCCGAACCTGAGCGGCTTAGACCAGGGAAGTGCACGCAGCCTAGGGCCAGCCTCAGACGGTTCCCGGCTGAGCATCGTAGAGCTGGAGTGGTTTGTACACCACGAGAAGGGACAGGTCCAGCAGGGCTGAGACACTGTGTGGACATGACAGCGCTATTTGTTTGCAGCATCCCCCCTCCCCACAGCGCGACTGAACTAGTGAACCTAAAAAACCAGCATAAAGAAGAAGTTAAACAGAGGGAACCGCCTTGGAAGTGACCCCACAATGCCCACAACATCAAAGAAGGGCCAGATATATTTTTACTATTTTTAAAATCATTCCTTTTTTTTTCTTTTTTGGAATTTTTTTTAATAGTTAAGTCTTCTATTTCTCCTCTAATTTTTATTTCTATAACCTATTATTAATATTCAAAAAAAAAGACTTTTTTTTTTTTTTAAGGCAAACACTATATATAGTCTCTGGGTGGTTATTGGTGTTTGTTTTTTGTTTTTTTTAATAATTCTTATGGCTTATTTTTTTCTTTTTTCCTTTTTCCTTCTGCTTCTTTTCTTTAATATTGTATTTTTGAAAATCCAACCTCTTCTCTAGATTTTTAATCTTTGCTCTTCGGTTTTTGTTGTCAATTTTGTACATTTAAAAACCCAAACTTCACTACCCAATTTTACCTGAGAGTGAGATTACAGGCTTGACCACTCTCTCCTCCTTTGGACTCTCCTTTTTCTCCAGCAGGTGGCCTCTGTCTCTTTTCTCCCCCATCTCTTCTCTATCCAACTCTGTGAATCTCTGTGTGTTCCAGACGGTGGAGAACACCTAAGGAACTGGTTACTGGCAGGATTTGTCTCTCTCCTTCTCATTCCTCTCTCTTATCCTCCTGGCCACCTCTGTCTACTTCCTCCCTCTCCTCTTCCCTGTATAACTCCCTAAATACCTCTGAGTGGTCCAGACTATGGAGCGCACAGAAGGAAGTGACTACTGGCTAGCTTGCTCTCTCCTCTTTTGATCTCACCGCATCTCATTCCAGTCACCTCTAACTACCCCCTCCCTCTTCTCTTCTCCTTGTAACTCAGTAAACTTCTCTGGGTGTCCCTCAGTGTGGAGAAACTTTTCATTTTTAACCTAGATGTTTTATCATCAGTGCTATATAGATGGAGAAGTCTAGAGGCTACTGTAAAAATAAAACTGAAAACCAGAAGCAGGAGGCTTAAGTCCAAAGCCTGAAAACATCAGAGAACTCCTGAATTCAGGGAACATTAAGCAATAGGAGCTCATCAAAAGCCTCCATACCTACAGTGAAACCAAGCTCCACCCAAGGACCAAGAAGTTCCAGAACAAGACATACCACACAAATTCTCCAGCAACACAGGAACACACTCCTGAACTTCAATATACAGGCAGCTCAAAGTTACTCCAAAACCTTTGACGTCTCATAACCCATTACTGATCACTCCACTGCACTCCAGAGAGAAGAAACCCAGCTCCACCCACCAGAACTCCAGCTCAAGCCTCCCTAACCAGGAAAACTAGACAAGCCACTGATACAACCCCACCCACAGTGAGGAAGCTCCATAATAAAGAGAACTCCACAAATTACCAGAATATAAAAAGGCCACCCCAAACGCAGCAATATAACCAAGATGAAGAGACAGAGGAATACTCAGCAGGTAAAGGAACAGGAGGGTTGCCCACCAAACCAAACAAAAGAGGAAGAGGTAGGGAATCTACCTGAGAAAGAATTCCAAATATTGATAGTGAAAATGATCCAAAATCTTGAAATCAAAATGGAATCACAGATAAATAACCTAGAGACAAGGATTGAGAAGATGCAAGAAAGGTTTAACAAGGACCTAGAAGAAATAAAAAAGAGTCAATATATAATGAATAACACAATAAATGAGATCAGAAACACTCTGGAAGCAACAAATAGCAGAATAACGGAGGCAGAAGATAGGATTAGTGAAATAGAAGATAGAATGGTAGAAATAAATGAATCAGAGAGGAAACAAGAAAAAACGAATTAAAAGAAATGAGGACAATCTCAGAAACCTCCAGGACGATATGAAATGCTCCAACATTCGAATGATAGGAGTCCAAGAAGAAGAAGACAAAAAGAAAGAGCATGAGAAAATCCTTGAGGAGATAATAGTTGAAAACTTCCCTAAAATGGGGAAGGAAATAATCACCCAAGTCCAAGAAACACGGAGAGTTCCAAATAGGATAAACCCAAGGCGAAACACCCCAGGACACATATCAATCAAATTAACAAAGATCAAACACAAAGAACAAATATTAAAAGCAGCAAGGGAAAAACAACAAATAACACACAAGGGGATTCCCATAAGGATAACAGCTGATCTTTCAATAGAAACTCTTCAGGCCAGGAGGAAATGGCAAGACATACTTAAAGTGATGAAAGAAAATAACCTACAGCCCAGATTACTGTACCCAGCAAGGATCTCATTCAAATACGAAGGAGAAATCAAAAGCTTTCCAGACAAGCAAAAGCTGAGAGAATTCAGCACCACCAAACCAGCTCTCTAACAAATTCTAAAGGATATTCTCTAGACAGGAAACACAAAAAGGGTGTATAAACCCTAACCCAAAACAATAAAGTAAATGGCAACAGGATCATACTTATCAATAATTACCTTAAATGTAAATGGATTGAACGCCCCAACCAAAAGACAAAGACTGGCTGAATGGATACAAAAACAAGACCCCTCTATATGCTGCTTACAAGAGACCCACCTCAAAACAAGGGACACATACAGACTGAAAGTGAAGGGCTGGAAAAAGATATACCATGCAAATAGAGGCCAAAAGAAAGCAGGAGTGGCAATACTCATATCCGATAAAATAGACTTTAAAACAAAGGCTGTGAAAAGAGACAAAGAAGGCCACTACATAATGATCAAAGGATCAATCCAAGAAGAAGATATAACAATTATAAATATATATGCACACAACATAGGAGCACCAAAATATGTAAGACAAATGCTAACAAGTATGAAAGGGGAAATCAACAATAACGCAATAATAGTGGGAGACTTTAATACCCCACTCACACCTATGGACAGATCAACTAAACAGAAAATGAACAAAGAAACGCAAACTTTAAATGATACATTAGACGAGTTAGACCTAATTGATATCTATCGGACATTTCACCCCAAAACAATGAATTTCACCTTTTTCTCAAGTGCTCATGGAACATTCTCCAGGATAGATCACATCCTGGGCCATAAATCTAAACTTGATAAATTCAAAAAAATCGAAATCATTCCAAGCATCTTTTCTGACCATAATGCATTAAGATTAGATCTCAATTGCAGGAGAACAACTATTAAAAATTCCAACATATGGAGGTTGAACAACACACTTCTGAATAACCAACAAATCACAGAAGAAATCAAAAAAGAAATCAAAATATGCATAGAAACTAATGAAAATGAAAACACAACAACCCAAAACCTGTGGGACACTATAAAAGCAGTGCTAAGAGGAAAGTTCATAGCAATACAGGCATACCTCAAGAAACAAGAAAAAAGTCAAATAAATAACCTAACTCTACACCTAAAGCAACTAGAAAAGGAAGAATTGGAGAACCCCAGAGTTAGTAGAAGGAAAGAAATCTTAATAATTAGGGCAGAAATAAATGCAAAAGAAACAAAAGAGACCATAGCAAAAATCAACAAAGCCAAAAGCTGGTTCTTTGAAAGGATAAATAAAATTGACAAACCATTAGCCAGACTCATCAAGAAGCAAAGAGAGAAAAATCAAATCAATAAAATTAGAAATGAAAATGGAGAGATCACAACAGACAACACAGAAATACAAAGGATCATAAGAGACTACTATCAGCAATTATATGCCAATAAAATGGACAACGTGGAAGAAATGGACAAATTCTTAGAAAAGTACAATTTTCCAAAACTGAACCAGGAAGAAATAGAAAATCTTAACAGACCCATCACAAGCACGGAAATTGAAACTATAATCAGAAATCTTCCAGTAAACAAAAGCCCAGGTCCAGACGGCTTCACAGCTGAATTCTACCAAAAATTTCGAGAAGAGCTAACACCTATCCTCCTCAAACTCTTCCAGAAAATTGCAGAGGGAGGTAAACTTCCAAACTGATTCTATGAGGCCACCATCACCCTAATACCAAAACCTGACAAAGATACTACAAAAAAAAAGAAAACTACAGGCCAATATCACTGATGAACATAGATGCAAAAATCCTCAACAAAATTCTAGCAATCAGAATCCAACAACACATTAAAAAGATCATACACCATGACCAAGTGGGCTTTATCCCAGGGATGCAAGGATTCTTCAATATCTGCAAATCAATCAATGTAATTCACCACATCAACAAATTGAAAAATAAAAACCATATGATTATCTCAATAGATGCAGAGAAGGCCTTTGACAAAATTCAACATTCATTTATGATAAAAACTCTCCAGAAAGCAGGAATAGAAGGAACATACCTCAACATAATAAAAGCTATATATGACAAACCCACAGCAAACATTATCCTCAATGGTGAAAAATTGAAAGCATTTCCCCTAAAGTCAGGAACAAGATAAGGGTGCCCACTTTCACCACTACTATTCAACATAGTTTTGGAAGTTTTGGCCACAGCAATCAGAGGAGAAAAAGAAATAAAAGGAATCCAAATTGGAAAAGAAGTAAAACTTTCACTGTTTGCAGATGACATGATCCTCTACATAGAAAACCCTAAAGACTCCACAAGATAATTTCTAGAGCTAATCAATGAATATAGTAAAGTTGCAGGATATAAAATCAACACACAGAAATCCCTTGCATTCCTATACACTAATAATGAGAAAGTAGAAAAAGAAATTAAGGAAACAATTCCATTCACCATTGCAACGAAAAGAATAAAATGCTTAGGAATATATCTACCTAAAGAAACTAAAGACCTATTCATAGAAAACTATAAAACACTGGTGTAAGAAATCAAAGAGGACACTAATAGATGGAGAAATATACCATGTTCATGGATTGGAAGAATCAATATCGTGAAAATGAGTATACTACCCAAAGCAATTTACAAATTCAATGCAATCCCTATTAAGCTACCAGCGGTATTTTTCACTGAACTAGAACAAATAATTTCAAGATTTGTATGGAAATACAAAAAACCTCGAATTGCCAAAGCAATCTTGAGAAAGAAGAATGGAACTGGAGGAATCGACTTGCCTGACTTCAGGCTCTACTACAAAGTCACAGTCATCAAGACAGTATGGTACTGGCACAAAGACAGAAATATAGATCAATGGAACAAAATAGAAAGCCCAGAGAAAAATCCACACACATATGGACACCTTATCTTTGACAAAGGGGGCAAGAATATACAATGGAGTAAAGACAATCTCTTTAACAAGTGGTGCTGGGAAAACTGGTCAACCACTGGTAAAAGAATGAAACTAGATCACTTTCTAACACCGCACACAAAAATAAACTCAAAATGGATTAAAGATCTAAATGTAAGACCAGAAACTATAAAACTCCTAGAGGAGAACATAGGCAAAACACTCTCCGACATAAATCACAGCAGGATCCTCTATGATCCACCTCCCAGAATTCTGGAAATAAAAGCAAAAATAAACAAATGGGATCTAATTAAAATTAAAAGCTTCTGCACAACAAAGGAAAATAAAAGCAAGGTGAAAAGACAGCCTTCTGAATGGGAGAAAATAATAGCAAATGAAGCAACTGACAAACAACTAATCTCAAAAATATACAAGCAACTTATGCAGCTCAATTCCAGAAAAATAAACGACCCAGTCAAAAAATGGGCCAAAGAACTAAATAGACATTTCTCCAAAGAAGACATATGGATGGCTAACAAACACATGAAAAGATGCTCAACATCACTCATTATTAGAGAAATGCGAATCAAAACCACAATGAGGTACCACTTCACACCAGTCAGAATGTCTGCGATCCAAAAATCTGCAAGCAATAAATGCTGGAGAGGGTGTGGAGAAAAGGGAACCCTCCTACACTGTTGGTGGGAATGCAAACTAATACAGCCACTTTGGAGAACAGTGTGGAGATTCCTTAAAAAATTGCAAATAGAACTCCCTTATGACCCAGCAATCCCACTGCTGGGCATACACACCGAGGAAACCAGAATTGAAAGAGACACATGTACCCCAATGTTCATCGCAGCACTGTTTATAATAGCCAGGACATGGAAACAACCTAGATGTCCATCAGCAGATGAATGCATAAGAAAGCTGTGGTACATATACACAATGGAGTATTACTCACCTGTTAAAAAGAATACATTTGAATCAGTTCTAATGAGATGGATGAAACTGGAGCCGATTATACAGAGTGAAGTAAGCCAGAAAGAAAAACACCAATACAGTATACTAACACATATATATGGAATTTAGAAAGATGGCAATGACAACCCTGTATGCAAGACAGCAAAAAAGACACAGATGTGTATAACGGACTTTTGGACTCAGAGGGAGAGGGAGAGGGTGGGATGATTTGGGAGAATGGCATTGTAACATGTATACTATCATGTAAGAATCGAATCGCCAGTCTATGTCCGACGCAGGATACAGCATGCTTGGGGCTGGTGCACGGTGATGACCCAGAGAGACGTTATGGGGAGGGAGGTGGGTGGGGGGTTCATGTTTGGGAACACATGAACAGCCGTGGTTGATTCATGTCAATGTATGGCAAAACCAATACAGTATTATAAATTAAAAAATAAATAAATAAATAAAAATTAAAAAAAAAAAAGGAAGTGAACATGATATCAGTGCTGCCATTAGCTAACATTGGTTATTTCTAAATAACCTTATTAAACATATGACTATTTTTGCAGTGCTTGGAGCATACACCCTTCCTCAGGAAATGAATGGCACCATCCGTACCAGATGCTATGGGGACCAGGGCAAGGAATGAACTCATGACTCTGCCATGTGCTTATATAAAATATCTTGCTTTTCCTCCTTTTAAAAAACTACCATGGCTTCAGTAACCTTCACCACTAAACAGAAACCCCCTACTCCCTTTTTATTTCTCTTTCCGAATGCAGCAAGATCTACTCCTCACTTCCATGCAAAATGTCTGCATGTCCATTTAGGTGAGACCAGTGCTTTCTGCACTGTTTGATCCTAGGATAAAATAAGTGGAAGTGCCTGCTCTGAACTAGAAACAAAAGTGTTCCCTCTGTGTTTTCTCCCAAGGAAAAAAAAAATCTTAATATGATTAAATTTGTTTACAGCAAAACATAAATAAAAAACAGCACCTCATTAACAGATAATTCTAACCAGATGCCTCTGAAATATATTCCTAGCTCATTGATTACAGGGAAAAGCAGAACACAAATTATAGTCATCAAAAAAGTGATTTCATTTTTTTTAAAAAGAAATACTAATAATGCTATCTAATCTATGTGGAAATGAATTAACTTCATCTATTTTTTTTTAATTTTTAATTGGAGGATACTTGCTTTACATTGTTGTGTTAGTTTCTGTCATACAACAACATGAATCAGTCATAAGTGATATATTCTCTGTATTGCTCTTCATCCTGTGCACAACACCAAATGCCTCATTGTTCGCACTGTCCACACTGTTCACTGAACCCAGGGTAGGCAAGAGGCTGGAAGGAGACTCAAGGAGCCATAGGAACTGCAGACACGTTTATTCTCTTCTGCTTGACGCAGCCAGCTATCAGTTCAGTTCAGTTGCTCAGTCGTGTCTGACTCTCTGCGACCCCATGAATCACAGCACGCCAGGCCTCCCTGTCTATCACCAGCTCCTGGAGTTCACTCAGACTCATGTCCATTGACTCCGTGATGCCATCCAGTTATCTCATCCTCTGTTGTCCCCTTCTCCTCCTGCCCCCAATCCCTCCCAGCATCAGAGTCTTTTCCAATGAGTCAAGTCTTCGCATGAGGTGGCCAAAGTAACTGGAGTTTCAGCTTCAGCATCATTCCTTCCAAAGAAATCCCCGGGCTGATCTTCAGGATGGACTGGTTGGATCTCCTTGCAGCCAGCTATAGCAGCAGACATAACATAACACAACATAACAGCACACAACCTCTCTGCTGGCAGACGCAGCAGCCGTAGCAGTAAACGTGTTATATTCTCTCCCTCGTGGTGGACCCATCGGACACAGCCGTGACCCAGCAGTAAGGCTGCTGCTGTTTAAAGTGGAGGTCATACATGCGGACAGCACAAACTCGTCCTGACTAAGCTGGTACCTCATGACGCACATACATAGTGCTCTAAATAATCTCAGCTGTTACACAGTCAGTATTTACAAAACATGGAGCAAGAGAGCCGGAACCTGCCATCTTGACTAATTTGCTCTCTCCCCAACCCTCCCTCTTGAGCTTCCTCACACCACCCCTACTCCAACCCTCTAGGTCACCACAGAGCACCAGGCTGAGTTCCTTGTATTACACAGCAACCTCCCACTAGCTATCTATTTTACACTCAGCAATGTGTTATATTTCAATGCTGCCATCTCAATTCATCCCACCCTCTCATTCCCTCTCTGTGTCCACAAATCCATTCTTTATATCTGGGTCACTATTCCTGCCCTGCAAATAGATTCAGCAGTACCATTTTTCTAGATCCCATACATATATGTTAATATGCGGAATTTGTTTTTCTCTTTCTGATTTACCTCACTTTGTATAACAGGTTCTAGGTTTGTCCACTTCAGTTCAACTGACTCAGTTTCATTCCTTTTTATGGCTGAGTAATATTTCATTGCATATAAGTACCACATCTTCTTTATCCATTTGTCTATAGACGGACGTCTAAGTTGCTTCTCCGTCCTGACTATTGTACATACTGCCAAAATGAACACTGGGGAATATGTATATTGTTGAATTATTGCTTTCTCAGGGTATATGCCCAGTCGTGGGATTTATGGGTCATAAAAATCTACAAATAATAAATGTTGGAGACAATGTGGAGAAAAGGGAAGCCTCCTGCACTTTTGGTGGGAATATAAATTGATCCAGCCACTATGGAGAACAGTATAGAGATTTCTTTGAAAATTAGGAATAAAACTACTATATACACTCTTATTTATTGATTTTACATCAGTAAAGCTGGGGATGGGGAAGAAAAAAGCCAAATTCTTGCTGTACCGCTGACTTTCATACACTGGCATAAATCATCATTCACACACACACACACAAAATAATGATCCATGAATTTTAAAAATTAATTAGTAGACTTTATAAAACAGTCTTCAGTTCAGTTCATTTCAGTCACTCAGTCGTGTCCAACTCTTTGTGATCCCATGAATCGCAGCACGCCAGGCCTCCCTGTCCATCACCAACTCCTGGAGTTCACTCAGACTCACGTCCATCGAGTCTGTGATGCCATCCAGCCATCTCATCCTCGGTTATTCCCTTCTCCTCCTGCCCTTAATCCCTCCCAGCATCAGGGTCTTTTCCAATGAGTCAAGTCTTCGCATGAGAAGGCCAAAGTAACTGGAGTTTCAGCTTCAGCATCATTCCTTCCAAAGAAATCCCCGGGCTGATCTCCTTCAGAATGGACTGGTTGGATCTCCTGGCAGTCCAAGAGACTCTCAAGAGTCTTCTCCAACACCACAGTTCAAAAGCATCAATTCTTTGGCACTCAGCTTTCTTCACAGTCCAACTCTCACATCCATACATGACTACTGGAAAAACCATACACTTGACTAGACGGACCTTAATCAGCAAAGTAATGTCTCTGCTTTTGAGTATGCTATCTAGGTTGGTCATAACTTTTCTTCCAAGGAGTAAGCGTCTTTTAATTTCATGGCTGCAGTCACCATCTGCAGTGATTGTGGAGCCCAAAAAAATGAAGTCTGACACTGTTTCCACTGTTTCTCCAACTATTTTCCATGAAGTGATGGGACCAGATGCCTTGATCTTAGTTTTCTGAATGTTGAGCTTTAAGCCAACTTTTTCACTTTCCACCTTCACTTTCATCAAGATGCTTTTTAGTTCCTCTTCACTTTCTGCCATAAGGGTGGTATCATCGGCATATCTGAGGTCATTGATATTTCTCCTGGCAATCTTGATTCCAGCTTGTGCTTCTTCCAGCCCAGCGTTTCTCATGATGTACTCTGCATATAAGTTAAATAAGCAGGGTGACAATGTACAGCCTTGACGTATTCCTTTTCCTATTTGGAACCAGTCTGTTGTTCCATGTCCAGTTCTAACTGTTGCTTCCTGACTTGCATATAGATTTCTCAAGAGGCAGGTCAGGTGGTCTGATATTCCCATCTCTTGAAGAATTTTCCAGTTTATTGTGATCCACATAGTCAAAGGCTTTGGCATAGTCAATCAAGCAGAAATAGATGTTTCTCTGGAACTCTCTTGCTTTTTCCATGATCCAGCAGATGTTGGCAATTTGATCTCTGGTTCCTCTGCCTTTTCTAAAACTGGCTTGAACATCTGGAAGTTCACGGTTCATGTACTGCTGAAGCCTAGCTTGGAGAATTTTGAGCATTACTTTACTAGCATGTGAGATGAGTGCAATTGTGTGGTAGTTTGAGCATTCTTTAGCATTGCCTTTCTTTGGGATTGGAATGAAAACTGACCTTTTCCAGTCCTGTGGCCACTGCTGAGTTTTCCAAATTTGCTGGCATATTGAGTGCAGCACTTTCACAGCATCATCTTTCAGGATTTGAAACAGCTCAACTGGAATTCCATCACATCCACTAGCTTTGTTCGTAGTGATGCTTTCTAAGGCCCACTTGATTTCAGATTCCAGGATGTCTGGCTCTAGATAAGTGATCACACCATCATGATTATCTTGGTATTGAAGATCTTTTTTGTACAGTTCTTCTGTGTATTCTTGCCACCTCTTCTTAATATCTTCTGCTTCTGTTAGATCCATACAATTTCTGTCCTTTATCTAGCCCATCTTTGCATGAAATGTTCCCTTGATATCTCTAATTTTCTTGAAAAGATCTCTAGTCTTTCCCATTGTTCTTTTCCTCTATTTCTTTGCATTGATCGCTGAAGAAGGCTTTCTTATCTCTTCTTGCTATTCTTTGGAACTCTGCATTCAGATGCTTGTATCTTTCCTTTTCTCCTTTGCTTTTCGCTTCTCTTCTTTTCACAGCTATTTGTAAGGCCTCCCAGACAGCCATTTTGCTTTTTTGCATTTCTTTTCCATGGGGATGTTCTTGATCCCTGTCTCCTGTACAATGTCACAAACCTCATTCCATAGTTCATCAGGCACTCTATCTATCAGATCTAGTCCCTTAAATCTATTTCTTACTTCCACTGTATAATCATAAGGCATTTGATTTAGGTCATACCTGAATGGTCTAGTGGTTTTCCCTACTATCTTCAATTTAAATCTGAATTTGGCAATAAGGAGTTCATGATCTGAGCCGCAGTCCACTCCTGGTCTTGTTTTGTTGACTGTATAGAGCTTCTCCATCTTTGGCTGCAAAGAATATAATCAATCTGATTTTGGTGTTGACCATCTGGTGATGTCCATGTACAGAGTCTTTTTTTGTCTTGTTGGAAGAGGGTGTTTGCTATGACCAGTGCATTTTCTTGGCAAAACTATTAGTCTTTGCCCTGCTTCACTCTGTATTCCAAGACCAAATTTGCCTGTTCCTCCAGGTGGTTCTTGACTTCATACTTTTGCATTCCAGTCCCCTATAATGCAAAGGACATCTTTTTTGAGTGTTAGTTCTAAAAGGTCTTGTAGGTGTTCATAGGACCGTTCAACTTTAGCTTCTTCAGCTTAGGTTTACAGAAAAATTGAAAACAAAGAGTTCTCCAGTCCTTACATTTTTGTTTAAAGAAATATTCAAACATATCAGCTTCTCCACAAATATATGTTCACATAAAAAGGTTCATAGCATCATGATTCATTAAAGCCAAAAAGTGGAAACTACCCAAACACCTGTCAACTGATGAATGGAAAAACAAAAGGAATATTGTTGCCTAGTCACTAATTTGTCTGCCGTTCTTTTGTGACTTTATAAACTGTAGCCTGCCAGGCTCCTCTGTCTGTGGGATTTCCCAGGCAAGAATACTAGAGTGGGTTGCCATTTTCTTCTCTAGGGGATCTTCTGACCCGTGGACTGAACCTGCATCTCTTACATTGGCCTATGGACTTTTTAACACTGAGCCACCAAGGAAGCCCAGTATTAGGACTACTGTCACCAATTTATTGAAACCTAACTAATCCCTTTGAATTGCTGTCTCTGTTCCAAGGAACTGCTTCTTTCCCACTCCTGGCATCTCTGCCCCTGAACCTGTGCTTGGAGAGCAAGGGAGGTTAGTGTCTGTGCCGCATTCTCCAGGATGCCACATTCTCTCTCTAATGAAGCTCAACTTTTCCTTGAGGTTTTGCCACTCTTTTGTGTACTGTTAGCTAGATATTTAAACTTAATCCCTCTTTAGGTAAACTCATTTCTTTACTAATGTATCTAATATGTGCACTAATATATCACATGCAGAACTGATACTGTCTGCTGGATTTCAGAGGCATTATAAATGGCAACGACTCATTAGAAGCAGGGAGAAAACTGCCAATTTTGGTAAAAAAAATAAAATTCAGTAGCTGATTAATCTCCATTAGAGTATAAGAGATAGATATTACATTAATAGAGCACTTCTATAACCACTTCACAAGAAAAGATGTTCACAGTTTGTTACAAAGGGAAAAACAGGACACAAACAATATGCACAGTGAGATCCCATTTTTGTACAGAGCTATCTATCTTGCTATCTCTAATTAGTGCCACAGTGAATTATTTTCTTCTTTTGATCTTACCTATTTTCCACTCTTTGCAAATTGCACATACATGTTTCACATAATTCTTAAAATTCAAAAATAAAATGATACTGACCATATTTCTGAGACATTTGTAATGACTCTAATCTGACAACCCTACACAAACGTTTACTAGGCTGGGACTGGATATACAACACTTCCTCAGTACTTGCAGGTAGGAGGGAGTCACAACAGGTAGGGAGAGGAGGGAGAAACTAAAATCACACAAGTGGGCTCTGCCCTCTCAGATCTTACGTTCTGACAAATTGATGCTCTGCATCAGAGATGCAGCTGACATCTTAGCAGACTAAACTGCCTGCCCTTGGATTCAGTCATTCTTTTATTAGGGTTTCCCTGGTGGCTCAGATGGTAAAGAATCTCCTACAAAGTGGAAGACCTGGGTTCAATCCCTGGGTTGGAAATATCCCCTGGAGAAGGAAATGGCAACCCACTCCAGTATTCTTGCCAGAAAATCCCATGGACAGAGGAGCTTGGTAGGTTGCAGTCTATGGGGTTGCAAAGAGTTGTTCGCAACTGAGAGACTAACACTTTCATCTTTTATTTATTTTTAAACATTTATTTGGTCGCACTGGGTGTTAGTTACATCATGTGGGACCTTTTTAGTTGTGGCATGTGGGATCTAGTTCCCAGATGAGGGATCAAATCCTTGCCCCCTGCATTAGGAGCTCAGAGTCTTAGCCACTGGACCACCAGGGAAGTCCAAACTTTCATCCTTTTATTCAGTGCAGTTCAGTCACTCAGTCATGTCCGACTCTTTGTGACCCCATGAACCACAGCACGCCAGGCCTCCCTGTCCATCACAAATACCCAGAGCTTACTCAAACTCATGTCTATCGAGTCGGTGATGCCATCCAACCATCTCATCCTCTGTCGTCCCCTTCTCCTCCCACCTGCAATCTTTCCCAGCATCAGGGTCTTTTCAAATGAGTCGGTTCTTCGCATCAGGTGGCCAGAATATTGGAGCTTCAGTGTCAGCATCAGTCCTTCCAAGGAATATTCAGGACTGATTTCCTTTAGGATGGGCTGCTTGGATCTCCTTGAAGTCAAAGGGACTCTCAAGAGTCTTCTCCAACACCACAGTTCAAAAGCATCAATTTGGTGCTCAGCTTTCTTTATAGTCCAACTCTCACATCCATACATGACTACTGGAAAAACCACAGCTTTGACTAGATGGGCCTTTGTTGGCAAAGTAATGTCTCTGCTTTCTAATATGCTGTCTAGGTTGGTCATAGCTTGTCTTCCAGGGAGCAAGTGTCTTTTAATTTCATGCCTGCAGTCACCATCTGCAGTGATTTTGGAGCCCAAGAAAATAAAGTCTGCAACCATTTCCATTGTTTCCCCATCAATCTAGTCATCTGTTCTTTTCTTAAGCAACATTATTGAATGGTCACTCCTGAGGATATTGTACCTATCTTCAAGCAGTTCACATGAACACCTATATTTTTTTGCCCACTTTTCATGTGAGCACAAGATATGGCTTGCTCTTCTGGGGTTCCCTGTGCCAGCTTCATCTTACTGTTCATTTATGACTGCCATTAGATCCTGAACAAGCTGCCAAATCTGGATGTGTTGTTAAAGGCAGATCCTGGTAGAGAGACAAGACCCAGAGGAAAAGAAACTCCTTAAGACACATGTCCTAGACATCCCCAGTTCCTCCCCGACACTCACCTTGTCTGTGGGGACAGGTGAAAGGATATTAACATCAATAAGAAAATAGTTTTTACTCATATCCCATACCTGCCCACATGAGATCCCTAATGACTGTCTGACCCCCACCCTCTTGTTACTTCCACACCCCTCATGTCAGGGCTGGCCTCAGGTGAGTTCGAGAATAGGTCTGCATCCGCCCTCCCTGTCTACTGTCCTCCACTGCCCATCAGGTGCTGGGGGCATCTCAATACTATATGCACCCCTGTGTCCTCTGAGGAAACTCCAGGTTACTAAAAATATGTCACGACCAACTTTATGTAACTTTAATTTTTGAAACTATGCTGAAGAAGATTTAATATTAGAGAAATTCACAATGACACTTCTGTAAACTGGAAAACATATTTAGTATTAAGAAAATAATATTCCAACCTCAATTTACAAATCTGCTCAAGATAGATTGCACAGGAGGTTTGCTCAAAATAAGGCTCATTCAGGGTTAAAACAGCAAAAGAGCAATCACAGAGAGCTGTAAACCTGTACATGATTCTACTGTAGACCTGCCCTGAGCCATGCTTAGGGGACAAAAGATAAATAAGTCATTCGGGTGATGCTCTCTAAATGTGTCCCTTTGGAATATAATCCACATCTGCGAAGGAGCAGTTTTATGTGTGCATTTAGTGTTTATGCATTTTCTCTACTTGTAGGAGAAACCAGCGGAAACTAAAATGGCAAGGGTCAATTATTCATCTCTCTCCTTCCCACAACATAAAAAATATAATCCCAAAATGACATTTCTCACACAGATTTATCTCACAGACATCCAACAACTTACCCAAACTTGCACAATCCCCAGCCTAAACAGTTTTCTCACTTGCGGCATTTCATTTCTTTGTTGCTCTGAAAAACTGAATTGAATTTTTCCTCGGAAAATAAAACATACTTCCAAACTGAAAGTTTCAATGGTCAAAGCTCTGCAACTCCTTTGGTATAAAAATGAAATTTAAGAAAATTCAAGGCCCTTCTAGGCTGTATTGTTCCTAGAATAACATATCACAAAAGTTTCTCAATATCTTTGATGTCACAAAGCAACTCTAAAATTGCTGTGAATTTGCACATGAGCTCATTACATATGTAAGTGCCTATCAACTGTGAAAAACAACAAAAAGGAGTATTTTAATCACAATAGATATAAAATTGTTGGTGCCAGACTACCAAATTATGAATTGCAGAACAGTAGTTTTATAGCTCTTAGCTAGCCATGCACCTTCAGGCTGTCAAGAATTAGAGTAGGAGATGGTATTTGTGAGAGCTTTCCCTCTCACAAATAGATTGGTCATAGCTTGTCTTCCAAGGAGCAAGTGTCTTTTAATTTCATGCCTGCAGTCACCATCTGCAGAGATTTTGGAGCCCAGGAAAATAAAGTCTGCCACTGCTTCCATTGTTTCCCCTTCTATCCACCCCTGGGAGGGGTGGGGTATCCTTTCCCTGAGGTCCAGTGAAGAATGGCTTCTGAAACTAAATATACCTGCTATGAGTTAGGAAAACATGGTATCGGCATTCCACTCATGACTGAGGAATCTAAAGACTGAGATGCTGGTTGGATTGGCCTATAGAGCAGTGCAGTCTCTGGAAACATTTGGGGAGTAACTGAACTCCCATTCATGCTGTGTCAAAGTTGTAGATTTCTTATGGATCATGAAAGAGAATGAGGGAGCACAATTATAGCTTCCTTAAGATTGTATCCTATAAGTTCTGCTTTTTAGTATGCTAGTTAATATGTGTATATATATATATATGTTGTGTATATATATATGTATGTATGTATATAGATATATAAGTGGTAAGTGTTAATCCCTCAGTAGTATCTGAAGCTTTGAGACCCTATGGATGGCAGCCCACCAGGCTCCTCTGTCCATGGACTTCTCCATGCAAGGATACTTGCATTGGTAGCCATTTCCTTCTCTAGATAGATAGATAGATAGATAGATAGATAGATATATCCCTCTAGTCCCCAGGTCTTTTCTGAGACCCTCTTCCAGTTGGAATCTATCACAAATAATGAAGGCTTCAATTTTCCTCTAACCCCTGGCTGACTGACTGACTCTCTGAGGCTGAGTTTACTGTTGGATAGGACTGGATAGGAGTAGATTGGATTTCACTCCCCCTCTTGAGGACAGAATTCCTCAGCTCTTGCCGTTCTCACCTACCTTACCATAAGAAGGGGCATTCTCCAGCAATCCCACACTCGTGTTTTCCTCTATGTTTATCCCAATACTTTGCCTCTTTACACTTCAGTGGTCGGCTGCCTCCTGCTCTAGTATTTGCCCGGAGATAAACTATAGTTCTATGAGTTTGCTCTGGTTAGTAAATAAGTTTCAGAAGCATCTGACAAGGACTTTCTTCTGTTTGATACTTTCCTAGCCTGTTGCTTCAGAGATGGGAAGTAGACCATGCATTTCTCCCTGTCAACCTGTTTCCACAGCTGTTTGAGTTCTCCAGACTTTAAGAAACCTTTTCTATGAAATGCTTCTCTTTTTCCAATCTTTTTTCCTCCTATACCTGACTCCTCTATGATGTCCATTTCCCATGGTTGTTTCTTTGCCATTTCCTCAGGGTTAGGTGAGTTTGGATTCCTCTTTGTTTTTCATTTCTACTTGCCTTATTAGCAATCCCATTCCTTTACTATCCAATACGAAATTAACACTTTGCCAGATGAAAGCGTCATTTTCTCTCTCTTTCCCATTGTTTTATGCATTAGCTACGCTTTATTTGTTGCAAGTTATAAATTCCCATATATTAAGAGAAAAGAGAGATTATATTAGTAGGATACAGAGTAATCCCTAAAATTGAAAAGGAATTGAACTACAAAGCCAAGGAAAGAAAAGAGTATGGGCTGCTCTGGGTTCTCAGCAGCAGCTGTTGGGTGTGTCTACCCTAGAGCTCACGAGTATTCAGTGGGTGGGAGGAACTCTATGCACAGACAATTTCATCACAAAGTTATCTGCAATAGATAGGGGGTGGGGGGCGGAAAGGATCCAAGTGTGCAACAGTCACCCCTACTAGTTAAGTCAATTTTTGCAAATATATAACAATGAGTTACTGTGAGACCATTTCAAATGTTTATGAAAAGCTCTATGAAAACATGGGAAATGCTTATGGTAAATATAATGTGGAATGTACTTTATAAAATGTAAAAACCTATGCATAACAAAGCTATCATTTGTGATAAAAGTGGAAAACGTATGCACATCATATTTATGTGACTGTATTTAAAGTATCTGTTGAAGGATACACAAAAATAAATCAGTGGTTATCTATTGGGATTAGGGGTAGAACTGAACAGATATGCACAAATGGGCAAAATAATTTGTCATATCTTTTCTTAATTTTTTAACAATAAGACTGTATTACTTATTCAAAACATCATACATGTATATACGTGTGTGTGTGTTTGTGTGCATATATACATGCATATATTAATGAAAGGCAATATACCAAGATAGTTAAGAGTAGATAATTTTCTTACTTCCACATGTCATCCAGATATCCTCTAAAGAAAAAAGATATATATATTTCTTTGACAAGAGAGGAAGCCAAATATTTTGTCCTTTTCTTTTTTTTAAACTAACTCCTTGTCAGACAAGTAGAGTGAATAAAGTTCTAAGAAAGGAGAAGAAAAGTATCATTCGTGGAGTTTCAAAGAAGTGTCAATAACTATGCCAAGGATATCACAAGCTTTTCTCTTGGGCAGCCAAGCCAGAGCATCAGGAAGGACAGAACACTGTTTCCATGAGGCTCTGTCATATACGGCTATAGACTGTGCTCCTCAAACCGGATTATCTGCATCAGTTACTTGGGAACCTGGTCAAAATGCAGATTCCAGTTCTAAAGATCTAGGGAGGGGGGTAGGGAGGGTGGGGGCTGTGATTCTGCATTTTCCACAATCTCCCAAGTGATACTGGACGCTGCTAACCAGCAGACCATGCTTTTGAGTAGCAAGGTTCTGCTGTCAGTCCTCCTAACTGCTGTAGGAATATATATAAATACTTCTAATGCAGCTGAGTCCCCACTTGGAACTGGACCTCAGAGCGGCCCACAGGCAGAAATGATTAGCGATATTATTTTACTTAAAACTTTTAATTTAGAGAAAAATAAAATAAAAATAAATAAGAGATATCAAACAAAAAGATGTATTTTTATGGCCCTTGAAACATCTTGTAAAACAGCTTGGTAAAACTTGACTGCTTTGGAGAGACAAGTACCCTGCCATCCCAGCCTGGACTGGGTCTTTAACAGCACTTAGGTGGAGGAAGAAATTCTCCTTCCCGTTAGGAGTCCTCCGCAGCCAGATATGGTGCCACTGAGACATTTAGCTTCCAGCCTAAGCTCGGACATTTGGAAGCAGCATTCCTTCGGCCGGTCATTTCCTCCTCCGAGCATCCAGATTCCTCGTCTAAAGTGTGGCAGCTGAGCGGCTGGTGAGAGTGTCTGTGCGGGGACTTCTGAAGCTGATGCAGCTGATTGGACACTGCGGAGGCCTGCCGCGTGTGCACTTTGTCCTCAGAGCCTTCGGGAGGACGAAAGGAGAATAGCACAAGGCTACGCCGGGGGACCTGCGCAAGAGGACGAGGAGAACCCTACAGTTCACGTTAACAATTGGCCAAATGATGTTTAACTATGTGCAGCTGCCAGATTAAGGCAAATTTCAATTACTGTCACCAGCAGAAGAGAGTCATTCCAAAGAGCCAGGCAGGACCTCTGTTTACTCTTCAAACAAATGGTTGGGTTTAGCAAACAAAGCTTTGATTAGAGGCCATTATGGAATATCGGTTATTGCGAGTGTTTAAATTTTTATAGATCTGCTTGAATTTTATTACATAAGCATTCCACGTCTGTGATTAAAACTCAGGGCTTTCATATGCTAAGGCCTGTGATCAAAGCATAAAATGTGATTCTCATTAACACTTCCTCTTGAAATTAATAATTACTACTATTACTTATTAAGTAATCCCTTCTGTGCCAGGTGCTTTACATTGTCTCCATTTACTCTCACAGCAACGGCAATGAGATAGATATTGCTATGCCCATTTTATAAATAAGAAAGCAGACTCAGGAGGTTAATTAACTGGGCAGAGGTTGTATGGTTGGTTGAGCTCGATTTTGAACTCTGCTCTGACTTCTTGGCCCTTAACCTCTAGCTCACTTAAAGCAGAAACAAAGGACAGACGTGAATTTGCCAGCTGTTCATCACTCAGAAATCACCTGGTATTCCACCTATAACTACCACACACACACAGTAAAGTGTGAACTCAATCTGTGAGCAGCCATGACTGTATCACATACTTGGTGAGAAGAGTCACAGTGTGAGTGACACGTCAGGTACTTTCAGAATATTTGTCAAAGAATGGATAATCTGGTGTACAATCTTTTTTTATATTATCAGTTTTATACTTCTCTTTTGATCCATATAGTTAATGTTTCAATATGTATCCAAATAAGTATGTTTGCTGTCGTATGGTAGATATTGGATATCTATGAATTCAGTAATTTCCTGTGCATGCTTAATTTGAGGGTCATAAGTCTGTGCATAGATCTTTTCTGATTGTTTTTTAAATACAAAGTTAACAGACTGATAAATAATCTGTGATTATATTTCATGTACCATAGTGACATCTTGTGGGAAAAACATGGTGAGTTGCTACTGTGCATTTCTGAATGCTGCAAAACTACTTTGTCTCCTTATGAAGTGGAAATGGTCATCAGACTCCATTTGATGATAGAAATGCAATTTGGTCCTATGCAAATTTAAGATAACAGCATTTCATACCCATTTCCAATACACTGAAAAATAATAAACTCTTTCTGAATCATGAGCGGTCTAAACTGATAGAGTTGTGGGACATGATACTGAAAGAAACACTGCATGAGTTTTATAACTGTGGACATTTAAAAAGTTATCTTGTTTCTGTTTTCAAAATGTAAATGAAAATTTCCCCTGGGGATGGTTCAAAATAATTTAATGTAAAAGCAGAGAGTATTAAATTTTCTCCATGGTAGAATTCTTATTTCCCCAGAATATCTTTTAAAGGATTCAAAAAATCAAGATGTACTAGCACAAGATTGTCTACCAAGTACAAAGCAAGTAACATTATTTATTGAGTGCTATGTACAAGGTATTATGAAAACTTGCTCTTTTTTTCCCCTTACTAAAACCTATTGCTTTTATCAGCTGGCTAGAGAATGTTTGTTAATGAGGCTAAGGGTTGATTTTATTCACATGGGCATGGGTTTTCTTGTTTTCCTTCCTGGTAGATACAGTTGACCCTAGATAACTAAGAAGGACTGATTCCAGGGCACACACACACACACACACACACACACACACACACACACACACATACCTTCCCCCACGGATACCAAAATCCACAGATACTCAAGTCCCTTATATAAAATGACAAAGGACAGTTGGCTGTCAATACCTGCAAGTTCAACACTGCAGATCAAAATCCATAGATGGGGAAACTGCAGTTACGGAAGGCTGACTGTAGTATGGCATCGTGGAAAGACAGTGGTCTGTTAAATCAAATATTGAATGTTTTTCTTTTCTCTCTCTTGAACCAGATCCTAAATACACACACATTTTTTTCCTCTCTTATCTATCAATTATATGTGTGTATTCTTTTACTAGTATCTTTTAATACTATGAGATATTTTTAAAGTTATTACCTTAACCTGGGAAGACAAAGCAAATATTCTATCTTTTTATTATATTTAATCTATATAATGTCAGAACAGATGTATTTACTGACTGTTAAAGGGCCACTACCAGATAAACTCATTTTCACCTCCTTTATTATCTGCTTACTATTTATCACCACTAGAGGGCATCTGAAAACTGAGCTAAGTACAACTTAATGTCGTGAGTAAAATAAGCCAAAAATAAGACTACATGTTCCACCAAAAAAACTAATTGTTGTTTTGCAGCATAGATATTCAAAACTTGTTTGATGGTACTCTTATAATAAAGTTAGTAAATATGCATGCACTTCCTACTAAAATGTTGAATTAAAACGCTTCCTTTTCTTTTCAATACAGTGGAACAGTTAATTCTGTAGAATTAAATTTGCAAGTGCCAAGTATAATAATGGCAATAATGCATCAAATTGCATTTTCGACCACACCTGCCTACATTTTAAAAGTTGGTACACAATTACAAGCAATTAAACATCTAGAAATGAATGCAGAATTAGCTAGATAAGACTGGTCTCAATTATTATCACAGATCTCCGGTAGGTAATCGCTTTTAGCGTCTTTCACCCAACACTGTCTTCAGTACCTACTGGGGGTCATTGTCAGTGTTCCGGATTCACTGTCAAGGAGCTCTTCTAGGGCGAAAGGTAGACAAGCAGATTGGGAGATGGGCTGTAATCATCAGTGTGCTGATGGAGTATAAAGCACGAGCTGGGAATCAGAACTCGGAGGGAGAGCTCCAGACCTTCCAGGTAGTTTCCTTTTCCTGGTTGGTGCCTAATCCACACCACAGAGACCCCGGATAGAGATAAGGGCTGACAGGCAGGTGTGGTTTCAAGTCCTTTCCCATTCTCTCACTAACCCTATGACCCAAGGCAAGCTCTCTCCAAGCTCTGATTCTCCCTAAATAAAGGAGTAATAACACCGGCACAGCCTACGATAGAGAATTGCTGGGAGGACCAAAGATAACGTCTGTGAAGTGCCTGACACAACTGGCACACAGTTTTTGAGAACTGTCATTACTATTATTACGTTCATGTTACGACCGATAGACTTAGACTCCGTAGTCCCAAGTTGGAGGCGACCAGGATGACACAGCATTAGCTTTCACTGTGTCATGACAGATGAGATCTGGTTGGAGGAGAATACCAGCACCCTCTGCATCAAGAGGCGGACTGCTCTTTACGCACAAGAACGGAGCTCCGATCGCTTGCAACTCTAACCAATACATTTTCGTGCCTTTCTCCTCATTACTGAGTATCTGTCTTTCTTCCTTTCTTTCTTTTCTTGTTCCTTCCTTTCCTTCTTGTTTTTTTCTTTCTTTCTGTTATTGTCATTAAGAGTATCACGGTGCGGTGGAAGACTAATTTTTCTCTGTTAAACATAGCATTCAAGAATGAAATATGTCCATTTTGCCTGCATATTGGTTGGGGTATTTAATACATGAGTCTCAACGATATTATCATACTCAGCCTTGATTTCCTAAAAATATATTTACTTAGAGGGTTGAACTGGATGAGATTCACAAATCATATTGTATTTTTATTTTCTTAATCTTGCTTTTTATTACATTTGCTCAGAGCTGGAAAGGCAACCACAAAACCAAAACCAGATGGGAAAAACTAAGCCAAAGGAAAACCAAATCCTGATTACTAACAACTATTTAGATCATATCTTATCAATCTGTGATTCAACAATAACAAGCACGTATTTTGATAAGAGTATAATGTCTCATACCAAACTTCTCTCTCTAACATCATAGATATTTGTATCATGACAGAGGATGAAATAATCCAGCAAACGGAGGTGGAGAGTTTATAACTTTTCCTCCCAGCTATAAAATTGTCTACTTTAGCAGATCAGTATCATGTGTACCCTGCCTACCAAGAGAGTCACAAAGCAGATTCTTCCCTCGGAATCTCCTGGGGGAGAGAACCTACTGGAAGGTCTCACCTTCTTTTGTCCTAAACTGGCATATCAGGGCTTTATTTGGGAAGCAGCAAAAAAAAAAAAAAAAAAAATTCTAGAGTGAATTTTGACCTCCAGCTGGTGTGTGGATGAGGGGCTGACCTTGTTTTAAATGGAATCCAAGTGAAATGTGATGGAAGACATCAAAATTATGATGTCTTTCTTCTGTCCCCATGACAACTATCATCTCAGCAGCCCTTTTTTTACAGATTAAAGACAAAGCGTTCCTGACACTCCAGATCAAATAGATTTGTTTTCAGCTGACATATTCCAAGTTGATCAAACAGCTTCTTTGATAAAAACAAACTACCCACAAAAAGATCCTGGGTTGAGCATAATAAAGAAGGAAAGCTGGGATGGGAATAAAGAAGAAGAGAGTGTTATTTGATGATCTATCCTGTTGTTTATTTTTTCCCCTGTAAATACAATCGCAGTTAGAGCTATGTCTCTGTCTTGATGCATAAACTAGCTTTTCACAGGCAGTTTTATTTTAGTCCTCTGCGTCAGGAATTTGTTTCTGGCAAGAGCTGAGATCTCCAGTTGAGACAGGCTGCAGAGAAGGCAAGCCAGAGCTTTCCCTGACTGTGACAGTGATTAAGTGGAATCACACTGGGTGGAAATGCCACACGCATGCTGCAGGATTCCTGTTCATCCAGGTGACACAGGAGAGGACCGAGGAATGAGTGACCTCGTGCCACTGTCTGAGAGGGAGCAACAGAGGCAGTGACTGTGTCCTGAGCCCACGGCTTCGGGAATTTGATCTATAAAAGCAAGGAGGGGGTTAAGCTTCACCTAGAAAATGTTGGTGGTAGAAGGCATCCTGCTGGGCCCTCTGTTATTTACTTTGTCTCAACGCTCCTTTAGATATTTCTTTGATCCACATCATTCTTTAGAAACTCATCTCATTTCTGAGATTAACCCACTTTTTCCTATGATAAACATAGCCCAGCTTCAGAAATTTAGGACTCTTTCCTTTAACCAAAGAATGCTTCTTTCTTGGTCTGTATCATTGGCTGGCTTAGAACTAAGAGAAAACAAGGGCTAAACTTCAATACACAGTAAGTCCCCTACATATGAGCCTTCAAGTTGTGGACTTTCAAAGGTGCGAGCATGCACTTGCGTGTTCAATCATGTATGTTAGTTCACATGGCTGGCACATCCTGTCACGTGCGCGCATCCTCTCCAAATGGTTGTGCGTTTGCATATTTTACTATTCAGTGCTGTATAGAATCCAGTAGTACAGTATCTTTATTTCAAGCCCAGGGTATCCAGAAGCAAGTGTAAAAACAGTGGTGATGTAGCTGAGACTGCTGTATCTTTTGAAGTACTGTATGGTAAGATTAAAAATGTTTTATTTTGTGTATTTGTTTGTTTTTTATGTACTATTTGTGTTAAAAGTATTATAAACCTATTGCTGTACAGTACTCTAAATCTGATTGTGTTAGTTGGGCACCGAGGCTAACTTTCTTGGACTTACAAATGTGCTTTTGGAATAGAACCTTTTGGTATGCTGGGAACTTGCTGCATAGCCATCCACCTCTGCTCTGAGAACTCTCCCCACACTCTAGAGGTCACCTAACAACTCAAGGCTCAAGACGCCTGCCCCCTTTCCTACACACCCTTACAAAATAGCACAACTTTCATGTAGTAGCTCATCAACATGTCTGAATATCTTTTCCATGCCAGGAAAGGCATTAGGCACCACAGGGACACAGAGATAAGAAAGGCAGCCCCTGGTATTGGCTGGCACTCTGTACTGAATGTCCTTTCTAGAGAGTGTCCTTGTGTGTGCTAAGTCACTTCGGTCCTGTCCAGACTCTGCAACCCTAAGGATTGCAGCCCTCCAGGATCCTCTGTCCATGGGATTCTCCAGGCAAGAACACTGTAATGGGTTGCATTTCCTCCTCCAGGGGATATTCCCGACCCAAGGATCGAACTTGAGTCTCCTGCGTCTCCTGCATTGGCAGGCAGATTCTTTACCACTAACACCACCTGGGCAGCCCCATATAATATCTATAGTTATTAAAGATTATATAGATATTACATAATGCCTATCTAATTTTTAATGTTCTCATGTGCTCAGTCGTGTCTGACTCTTTATGATCCTATGGATGGTAGCCCGCCAGGTTCCTCTGTCCATGGGATTCTCCAGGCAAGAACACTCAAGTGGATTGCCATTTCTTCCTCCAGGCGATCTTCCCTACCCATGTCAGGGTGGGAATCAAACCCACTACATCTCTTATGTCTCCTGGATTGGCAGGCAGGTTCTTTACCACTAGTGGCACCTGGGAAACCTCTAGAGGGACTTAATTTGGGAGCCTGGGATGGAATTTGAGAAGGTAGAGTGAAGGCAGAAGGCATGTATCTTCTGAAATTATGTGTGTGCGTATGTATGTGCCCATGAGCCCTGTAAGCATTTTTCTGGGCAAAGGGCTATACCTTCCTTAGTGTATGGAAGAGGTTACCATGAAATACAAGATATGTTCTTTGTCCTCTGGGGGTAAGGAACTGAACCAGAATAATGATAAGCAGAAGACTGGAGAGGGTCAAGAAATAGAATGAAATGTATAGCAGTTATTATTTAAATACATAATATCAAACTACTGACAGGTAATCTACTTCCTCCCTCGTCCTCTCCCCATCGTCTTAGTGCTGTCAACTGTTTAAAAAATTAAGCAAAACATTTGATGAAAAGAAAATTCCATTTGTATATAAAAATATTTCAAAGGCCTATAATTAAAAACATGTGTTATACTTCATGTCTGGCAGCTTTTAAAAATAAGTTTTATAATTCCTTATGGGTTATCCTATTTCTGAAAAAGATGTTTCAAATAGCATTTCCCCCAAAATGAGCACTTCCTCTTCATCAGATCACCTCAGACAATTATGGCAAAATGGGTGCTATATACAGCATTAGATCAGATCTAGAATACAGTAATTAAAACCCTAACTCCTTCAGGGGAAGAAAAAGAATGAATCAAGAACAACCATCCTACCTCTATTCTGAGGATGTTTTACTAGTTTCAAGTGGCAAAGTTGGACGGTGACATGCCTTTTTCTTTTGAGCCAAAGCTGTATTTTAGTTGGACCAGCCTGGAGGCTAGGGGCTGGACTCTGGGAGTGTCTCTGGGTTTGCACATGGCGCTGGTCCCAGGGTCCTGTGGCACTCCAGCTGGACCTACTGACCATGAGTCAGGATCCTTCAGCCCAGAACTGTTCCTGGAAGATGAAATTAACACAACACCGAGGTAGAATGACCCCCTGCTCCGCCGCCTTACTTCATCCAGTTTCTTTTCCTGGCATCCTTCCTGATCAAAAACAATGTTTGCTCACTACCTGATGGAGAGAGAGAGCACCCTGGAGGATCTGCGCTTTGAGCTGAGGCTGGAAGGATGAGTGATCCCCTTGAGCAGGTGGCTCCCAGGGCTGAATTCTCATCACCCTTGCCATCTCCTGAGAGATGAAAACTTTCCTTTCCATATCCTGCTTAGGGCCCCACGGAGAGGCCACAGCAGCTTCCTGGGGCCTCTTCATCTACAGTTCGACCTTCTCTCCACCCGGACATCAAGACCTGAGGATCCGAAGATCCCTCTCGTGCCTGAGATCCTACATCTCCTACAACTCCACCTGAATGCAAACGTCCAGGGTCCTCTCTTTCCTCTTACTGCCTTGTATGTCCACTCTTTTTTTTTTTTCTTTCCATTGCCATTTATCCCTCCCCAAAACCTTTCCCCATCATCTGCAGAATTTTAGCTTCATTGGAAATAAAGTCCTCTAAGATCCCTCAAACAGTGCACAATCTATTGTCTTTCCTTCTTCCTTCTTTGAATATTCTGAAGCCTGCTTTACATCTAGCCCCACTACCACCTTGGATATATCAAGTTGATTCTCTTCCTCCCTTTGTTGCTCAAACCCTGTGGTTTGTCTTTTCAACCATCCTTCCAGCACATTCATCAGCCCATTCACCTACCTAACTTTTCCACTGTGGAAACTACAGACTCTCAATCTTGGATCAGCCCAGTCATTTTTCTTCCCTGCTCTTTACACTTTGAATATGGCTGGAGAAAATCATCCAGCTGTTCAGATTAGCACCATTACGAAAACAAGTCTCCAGCCACAATTTCTTCAAACTTAACCACTCTTCTCAAGCTCTCTTCTCCTATTTTAATTTAACTTCCTAATACCCTAAGAAAAATCAAAGCTATGGTTCTGCTGCTGCTGCTGCTGCTGTGTCACTTCAGTCGTGTCCGACTCTGTGTGACCCCATAGACGGCAGCCCACCAGGCTCCCCCGTCCCTGGGATTCTCCAGGCAAGAACACTGGAGTGGGTTGCCATTTCCTTCTCCAACGCATGAAAGTGAAAAGTGAAAGTGAAGTTGCTCAGTCGTGTCCGACTCTTAGCAACTCCATGGACTGCAGCCTACCAGGCTCCTCCATCTACAGATCTTCCAGGCAAGAGTCCTGGAGTGGGGTGCCATTGCCTTCTCCGAGCTATAGTTCATATGCTGTCAAATATTTGCAGCCACAATGCTAGCTCCAGTCCTGCAAGGTCCAAGAAAAACGTGTCCCTTGTGTTCAGGGCTAATCCTCTTTCCTGTACTCTAATCTTCTCTCCTCCTACTCTTCAGAGATGGTTCCAGTACTTATCTCTATCCCACCCCCTTCCTATAGCTTTAATATAGCCACTTTCTTTCACGTGTCTTTTATGTCAACTCATGAATGTATCATCTTTTCCAGTTTTGTGAGGAAAGCCTGGCAATTCTTATTAGTTCTCTGTGGTTCTCTCCCTAGCTGCCATCCTTTCCATTCCTTCCAAGCAGAGCTTCCTGAAAGAGTGGTGAATATTTATTTCATCACCTCTACAGTCTCACTTCCTTTCACTCCTTAACTTGTTACAAACCACATCCTGCCCCGGGAAGCACACTGACACTGTCCTCATTGAGATCATCAGTTATCTCCCAATGATATCAGCGGAGAGGGGTTTTCTCATCACATGCAACCTCTCCATGCCTTATGACACCATGAACCACACTCTCTTCCTCCTTAGCTTCCTTAATATCACACTCCCCTTATTTGATACCCACTCTTAGGCCAATTTTTTTCAACTTCATTTCCATAGATTCCTATTGTTTGTTTAACTCATGCCTTAAATGTTGGTGTTCCCAGGTCAGTCCAAATTTTATTACCCATAATGTACAAGGATGGAGAAGGCAATGGCACCCCACTCCATTCTTGCCTGGAGAATCCCATGAATGGAGGAGCCTGGTAGGCTGCAGTCCATGAGATCGCAGAGTCTCACATGACAGAGTGACTTCACTTTCACTTTTCACTTTCATGCATTGGAGAAGGAAACGGTAACCCACTCTGGTGTTCTTGCCTGGAGAATCCCAGGGACGAGGGGAGCCTGGTGGGCTGCCGTCTATGAGGTCCCACAGAGTCAGACATGACTGAAGTGACTTAACAATGTACAAGGACAATGAAACTTTCTAACCTTCTAGGATAAACTGGACACTATTTGGAAGTATCTATGTTATTGGTGAAAGTAATCACCTTCTCTTTATATTGTGTAATTTACAAGGAGAAAAAAGAGTTAGGAAAGATATTAAATACTATTTTTTTCCAATGCTGAATTTTTTAAATTTTTTCATTCTTGAAATGGCTACTCACAGTTTCTTGTTAAGGCTTTATAGTGGCAATTTCTTTATATTTTTGAGAAGTCACCATCAATAAGCAACTTTGTTCACACAAGTAGGTGATAAAAATATTTTCTTAATTTTGACAACCATTTGAATATTTACAACAGTTATCATGTTTCCATAATCTAAGAACCCTTTCTTTTCTTTCCTTGAAAAATGGAAATGTTAAAATTTCTTGTGAACATGAGTGAATTTATAATCTGATTGAATGAACTTTTTCACATCAAGGATTTCAAAATGCTGATGTCTTCATCTGATATACTTGCAGTATCACTGATCATTTGGGTGCCACCCTGGCCACAAACCAGCAAGCCTGCCCACTGTTTGTGAATCAGAGATTTGGAGCTGCCACTTGGAACTGCACCTGCCATCCTGTCTGGCCTTCCTACCATCATCCTACCTTTCACACTCCAGGTTTGGGGATTAGATCCTCCAGAAATGCTATAATTGGCCACTTCCACTCTAGAATAGACACTGGGGTGGTGGATTATATGCCTGACTGTATTCTGGGTTTTGCAGCTTTGGAAGGTACAGAAGACTTTCATCATGCTAGGCAACCTCAAGACCGCAACCCAGGGGACTGGGATGCTATGTCAAACATCCCATCAAGGGTCCCTGGAAATGGCTGCCACACCTGGAGGCAACCTGCCCAAGGACTCTGGACATTGTTAATCCCATTCAGCTCTTCTACATTTGAAGTGTTCAATGTCTCATAGAAAATCAGTGCCATATTCCACTAGAAGAAAAACTCTGCCTCTGGACTCTATTTTAGCCCTCTTTCCACCATATATACCTTTCTAGAAAGAGGACATTTGTTTCTATGACTGCAAAAGCCATTCATATGGTGACAATTTCCTGACCTGTATGTCTGTCTTCTGAACCATAGACCTAAATCTGAATCCTTCCATTTGGATGACCCACAGACCTAGACTGTCTACAGGTGGACTTACTATCCTGAAACCTGCATTCACTAAATTCTTCTTTTCAGTAAATGGCACCATCAATGCCTCAACTACAGAAACTCTAGATTCGCTTGCAGCCTGTCCCTGTCCTTTTCCACCTCTATCTAATCAGTCATCAAGTTGTCAGTTTGCTCTCAAATTTATACTCCCTGCTCTTCAGGGTATCAGAATACCTCCACCGGGTCACAGAAACAACCTCCAAGCTTATGCTATTGACTCTAACCTGCCCCTCCAGAGAGTTACCATGGTAATCTTCCTAATATACAAATCTGATGGCGCAAGTTTTCAGTTTAGAATTTTTAATGATTCTCCCGTTACCTCTGTGATAAAGACCAAATCACTTAGCGTGAAATACAAAACCCACTCTGCGCTGGGCCTTAAATCATGTCTCCTCCTTCATTGCTCACCCTTCCTTCCTCATAGTCCACAATGAACTATCTGTGGCTTCTTTCTTTTATAAAACAAACTTGGCTGCATCAGGTCATAGTTGCAGCTTGCAGGCTCCAGAGTGCAGGCCCAATAGTCTCAGCACACAAGCTTAGTTTCCCTGCAGCACGTGGGATCTTAGTTCTCTGACCAGGAACTGAACCCTCGTCCCTTGCTTTGCAAGATGAATTCTTAACCACTGGACCACCGGAGAAGTTCCCTATTTGTGGTTTCTTGGACAAGCCTGGCTATCTTATTTGCATGCCCTGGTCCAGGGTGATATCTCTGCCAGGAATACCCTTCTATGTGTTCCTATTCATTTCCTTAAGGGATGACTCCCAGCTTCTCTCCAGACTAAAACCATCTGCTACTTCCTCTGGGAAACCTTTCCTCATCATTGTAATCTCAGTTGCCTGTGCTAGAATCACCCATTATACTGTGTCCTACCACAAGACGTACTGTTATAGCATTTGCGTTCTTGAATGTTCTAAAAAAATAGTATAAAGATTCATCCACCTAGTATGTAGTGCTTAGCACCAAGAACCCAGAGCATAGTGATCAGCCCAGACTTCTGAGTGCTACAGAAAGTGACAGAAATCTCTTGACTGCAAGCATGGGGACAGGTTTACTTGAGAATTGCGTGCTGTGTGCTCATTGCAAGATCCTGCACTGACAGGAAAGGAACAAGCCTCTTGGTCTGGAGCTCTTCGCCAAAAGAGTCCATTCATCCCACCTTTTGCCAGGCTCCAAATTAAGCCATTGTCCCCATGGAAGGCAATCCCTCTACAATTTTTTGTTCTTCTCCTGCACCAAAGTCACTTTCCTATGAGTAAGGTCATTGTTAGATAGCCCAAGGAGTTTATTCTCTTTGTGACATGAGGCAGACGGTGACTGTGGGTGTCATCAAAGCAGTAGATAAGAAGGCAGCTGGTGCTGGCAGGGTCATTGAATCTGCCCAGAAATCTCAGCAGGATGAATATTGTCCCCAAATACCTGCCACCCCAGTCTTAATCAATGGAGGAAGAATGATCTCAGAGCTGTTTGTCTCAACCGGCCATTTAAGTTTAACAGTTAAAGACTGGTTAATGATAACAATGCATTGTAAAACCTTCTGAAGGAAGGGAGAATGCTTTGTGGACCATTTGTTTTGTTTGTGGCAGTTTTAAGTTATTAGTTTTTTAAATCAGTACTGTTTTTGGTGGTGACAACTTGACCAAAAACCTGTCACAGAATTTAAGACCCATGAAAAAAAAGTTGAATGAAAACAAACTCCCTGGATACCTCTGGGTCAGTTGAGGAGGGGCAGTCATCAGGGTCTCGATAGTGATTTTATCAAATGGCTTCAAACTGTGGCCATCCCCGGCCTCTGGTTGGCCAGATGTTATCAGAAGGCATGCCACTTCAGAGCTCTGACCAATCTCACTTTGCCATTTAAACTCAGAACAGAACAGAATTGGGGGTGTGCATTCAATATCCGTTTGATTCGCACTTTCTTTTTGGCTTTAGCCATTTTCATTTGCTAACTGAAGCTGCACTCAATAAAGTGCTTGTTTATTGAGTCCCTTTGCTAGACAAGGTGGGGGGAAGGTGCTGCCTCAAGAAGGCTCAGAGGAGAGTCTGGAACCATTCTCTGAGCTAGGCAAGACAGGGGGAAAAGTAGGTTTGGAGGTAGAAATTAGATTAGTTCACAACATCTGGGGCTTGCTGTGCTTTTAGAACTCCCACACAAGCAAAGAGTATAGCCTAAGTTTAGAGAAGTGACTCTAAACACAGCTGACATTTCCCACCACCATGACATAACTTCCCTGGATAATAACCACTTCACCTACTGTGAACCTGAATCATGAATTAAGAAAAAATGTTTGAATTTAGAGTTACCTGATACAGAAAGAGACTATTTCCTGCTGTGGTGGGTGAACATCTGCTCAGAAGGATGGAAAGAGGAATTTTACAGAGAGGAAAGACTAAGATCAAAGATTGTATGATCCTGTAATCATATTATCCAGTAACGTGCGTGCTAAGTTGCTTCAGTTGCATCCATCTCTTTACAAACCTGTGGACTGTAGCCAGCCAGGTTCCTCTGTGCATGGGATTCTCCAGGCAAGAATAATGGAGTGGGTTGCCATGCCCTCCTCCAGGGGATCTCCCTGACCCATGGATCAAACCTGCATCTCTTACGTCTCCTGCATTGCAGGAGGGCTCTTTATATCACCAGAGCCGCTTAAGAAGCCCTACTCAGTAACAACAGGCTATATTCTTGGCTAATCTTAGAATCACCTGTAAAAAATAAACAAAAAAAAGCCTCAATTAGAAAGAGTTGGGAGACCAGAAGAGAGTGCTCTCCCAGAGTCCAGTAACAAGAAGAAAGACTTCTCTTTGCTAGCAAGGACTCAGCCAATGAAAAGCCATGTGCTCTCTGTCTACTATAGCCCTCCCCAACTTCCTTTTCACCTCTATAACAGCATTCTTCTTCACCTACCCTACAGGGCCTTGCACACTGCTTGACATGGTTGGGGACCCCGAATTGCAATTCTTGGGCGATTCCAAAGAAACCCATTTTCAGCTAAAGAAATAACTGGTAATGTTCTAATTTTAGGGCAACACACCTTATACTCACAGAGTTCTAACTAGGAAACAAATGTAAATTTTCCAGAATTGTGGCTTGATTTAATGCTGGTATCACATGCACTAACATTCAGGGCAAAGGGATTGGAATGGAGTGCAGGGAGGATTTACAACAATTTCATTAAATCGTTCAAAAAGTCTTCTTGAGCATTAACCCATTGTTTCAAGACAATAATTTGATGACTGAAGAATAAATAAATCAGAAACATATGGATTAAATTTTCCTTGAAGTACACTTGAGTTCCAAAGTAAGGAAAAAGGCATTTGGCAAAATCCAGTCTGCCTTTGCCAAACCTAAAGCGTTTGAAAAATAATTTGAGAGGGTTTGCCAAACCCCAAATGCCACTGTGTTCTTCCATCCCACCCAGATCTCTAAAAGTGCAAAGCTAATACATCTACTCAGCATTCTAAATGAGCATGGGCATCTTGGTAAGAAACAAAACTGCTTCATTCAGAGCCCCTGAAGAGATTCCTTAACATTTTTAGAAAGAAATCATTTGACTGAATGATCTGCTTCCTATCCATGCTCTGATCTTTAAAATACCCATCTAAGATTTTAAAAAAATTGTCCAGTAAGTGTGCTATGAAATTATTTTGAGCCTTTAGCAAAAAGAATTTAGAACAGAAAAGTTATTTTTAACTAAACTTTATCGGTGACTGCAGCCTCGAAATTAAAAGACACTTGTTCCTTGGAAGAATAGCTATGTCAAACCTAGACAGTGTTTTATTTTATTTTATTTTATTTTATTTTATTTTATTTTATTTTATTTTATTTTATTTTATTTATGGTGAGCCATATTTGTAATTTTATTTTGTATTTTGTTTTCAATCCTTTTTATTGAAGTATAGGATAAATTGGGAATTTAGCATTAATAGATATACACTACAATAAAACAGGTAAACAACAATGACCTACTCTTTGGGGAATTATATTCAATATCTTATAATAAGCTATAATGGAAAAGAATCTGAAAAAATATGTATGTGTGTTTATATATATGTATATATTCTGAATCTGTTTACTATACACCTGAAATATTGTAAATCAACTAGACAGTGTTTTTAAAAGCAGAGTCATCACCTTGCTGACAAAGGTCTGTATAGTCAAAGCTATGGCTTTCCCAGTAGTCATGTATGGATGTGAGAGTTGTACCATAAAGAAGGCTGAGTGCTGAAGAATTGATGCTTTCAAACTATAGTGCTGGAGAAGACTCTTGAGAGTCCCTTAGACCACAAGGAGGTCAAACCAGTCAATCCTAAAGGAAAGCAGTCCTGAATATTCATTGGAAGGACTGATGCTGAAGCTGGAGCTCCAATACTTTGGCCACCTAATGCAAAGAACTGACTTATTGGAAAAGACCCTGATGCTGGGAAAAATTGAGGGCAAGAGAAGGGGGCAACAGAGGATGAGATGGTTGGATGAAATCACTGATTCAATGGACAGGAGTTTGAGAAAATTCAAGGAGAGAGTGATGGACAGAGAAGTCTGGTGTGCTCTAGTCCATGGGGTTGCAAAGAGTCGGACACAACTTAGTGACTGAACAACAACAACAAGAACAAAACTTTATCAGAAGTACAGCAATATCGTCCTATTGGAATTGTGTGTGTGTGTGTGTGTGTGTGTGTGTGTGTGTGTGTAGCGGGGGGCAGGGGAGGAGGTGTCTCTCTTTCTATATGTTCATACTACTGACAACCTGAACAATCAGTTTTTATTCAAATCATCTTTAAACTAAAACAAATTTTGCAGTTGAAGCTGCCAATGGGGAATTCCCAGTGCCCTGAATCTGGGCATGATTGAACCAGTAAACAAAGCCTTTGGAGAAATCAAAAGCAAGTATCAGAATGTGGGTAGTACAGGCAAGTCTTTTCACCCTGCAAATGTCTCTATTTTTGAATGGTAATCTTAGCTATGTTGAATTTCCACCTAAGGGGTGCCTCTTTCTGGAAGGTTGACAGTGAGTGTCTGTCTAATGCACTTTGTGTTTGCAAAATGACATTTGCTCACCTAACAATGGAGAATGAATGTGGCACAGATCAGACGCTTTTCAGTTCCCAGGGAAACTGTTCACAGGCTTTTTATTCTGGGGCTGAGGCAGTTGATATTCTCTTTTGTTTTCTTGCATTTTATTTATTTTTAATCGTAATAAGTCCCTGAAATTGTTATGAGTACTTCAGATTATTATGTCTCAAATATTTGTTGGAATTTAGATGAGAAATCCCAGAGACATTTTGATTATTCAGAAATATCTTTATAGTTTTTAAATCATTTTTTGCTTGAAACTTTTCATCTACAGCAAAATTTAAGATTGCTTAAAAACATTTTACTCAAGAAAAGAGCATACTTTTATTTTCTTTAAACTCAGCTATGAAACAAACCTTCTTCACCTTGGACTTATAACCTGAAGCCCTCCAAGAACAGCTTGCTTATTAGGGGTTCAGTTCAGTTCAGTTCAGTCGCTCAGTAGTGTCCGACTCTTTGCAACCCCATGAATCGCAGCACACCAGGCCTCCCTGTCCATCACCAACTCCCGGAGTTCACTCAGACTCATGTCCATCGAGTCAGTGATGCCATCCAGCCATCTCATCCTCTGTTGTCCCCTTCTCCTCCTGCCCCCAATCCCTCCCAGCATCAGAGTCTTTTCCAATGAGTCATCTCTTCGCATGAGGTGGCCAAAGTACTGGAGTTTCAGCTTTAGCATCATTCCTTCCAAAGAAATCCCAGGGCTGATCTCCTTCAGAATGGACTGGTTGGATCTCCTTGCAGTCCAAGGGACTCTCAAGAGTCTTCTCCAACACCACAGTTCAAAAGCATCAATTCTTCGGTGCTCAGCCTTCTTCACAGTCCAACTCCCACATCCATACATGACCACAGGGAAAACCATAGCCTTGACTAGACAGACCTTAGTCGACAAAGCAATGTCTCTCCTTTTGAATATGCTCTCTAGGTTGGTCATAACTTTTCTTGCAAGGAGTAAGAGTCTTTTAATTTCATGGCTTGCTATAAAATAGTTCTTTCTGTAATAAGAGTTCCATGTATGCTGTCCAATCTCATGTTGTAAGAACTAGCCTTACTGAAAATGCAATCCCAGGGGCAATAGCTTCTGCTCCCTGGATGCTGTTATAGAGAAGAAACAAGGCATCAGCAACAAGCCCCTCAGATGCTATTTCACAGAGATCATTTGGTTGCAAGGCAGATGAAACTATTCCAACTATCTCAATACAAATAGAGCAATTAGAAGGGTAAGCAGAATCTCATAGAGCCTAAATGCAGAAAATAGTGTGTCCTCCTGAAAATTAAGGTATTCATGTAGCTAATTCCCCTCTCTCTGAAGGGGCAAATAATCTCAGCTCCATTTTCCCTGCTTGTCTCCACAGACTAGCTTTTATACGTTGGTTTGTCATAACTGAATACAGGCATAAGTCCTGAAACGGCATGATGATTCCATGATTTGCATCACCAAATACCGGTCTCCAGAGGCCAGGCTCGCATCAGCCACAGAGCAAGACAGAAGAGGAAATGCTTAGAAAGGTCCTGGTAGCCTACAGGACCCATAAACTTGGGTGTGTATTATCATCTCACATTTTGTTTAATATCCCTGTTGTACTAGGTCCGCATGATAGACTATTCGGCAAGTAAGCAAATTCATATTCCTTTATTTCACCAAATGTTATTAAAACAAGCCCAAGAGCCCATGTCTGGATTAACACATATACTAGTTACCTATTGCTGCATAACAAGTTTCTCTAAAATTAAGGTAGGGGGCTTCCCTCGTGGTTCAATAGTTAGAGCTTCATGCTTCCAATATAGGAGGCACATGTTCAATGTCTGGTAGGGAACTAAGATCCCACATGCTGCCTGGCATGGTCAAAATTTTTTTTTAATTAAACTAAATTGATTTTTAAGATCTCTGAACATGTCTTATTTCACAGTTTCTCTGAATCAGGAATCTGAAAGTTGCTTAGCTGTGTGATTCTGCCTCACAGCCTCTCATGAGGTTGCAGTCAATTTGCTGGTGAGAGCTGTAGTCATCTGATGGCTGATGGATTTGCTTCAAAGTGACTCATTCACATGGCCATTGGCAGCATGCTCAGCCTAGTGCTTTGCTGATTCTAGACAAGGCCTCTACTCCTTGCCACATGGACTTCTCCGTAAGGCTGCTCAGTGTCCTCATGACTCAAAGCATTAGTGATCTGAGAGAGAACAAGGAGAAGGCCACGATGCCTACTGCAGTCTCAAAAATCACACGTCTTCACTTCTACCATACTCTCTTCATAAGAAACAAATCCTAAGGAAGCCTATGGCCAAAGTGAGGGGAATTGGATTCTGCCTTTTGCATGGAGTAGTATTAGATACTTTACCAGCGTATTTTAAAACCACCACCTCAGAAGATGTATTTTTATCCTTTTATGCTTGCCCTTGTCTTCTTCTGTACCACATAGTACCCCCAAAGACACAATACAAGCATGAAGGCAGGGAACAGTCTAGTACAAACTGGGAAGAACCCCGGCATCTCCCTGGCTACTATGATGGTTATCTCTGCCCCCTAAAGCTTTGTAGAACCTCTGCTGAGTGTTAGACTGGCACCACTGCACCATGCACAGCACCATCTCTCGACCCCAGGTCTCCCCAGGGCTGTCTTCAGAGAGAGTGCTGGCTATATTCCTTCTCTCCATGTTAACAATGACCCAGTGGGCTTCTTGTAAGCTTCCTCATCCTCCTTGTCCCTTATCCAGTATTTCACGCTCAGATTCTTCAGATTGCATAAGTGCCCTCTGCTCCCCCATGGAATCTTCTGCTACTATTTTTTGAAGTTCCTGGGATATCTGGAACAAAATAAGATTCCTTTTCAACATTAAAGTGTGTAAGGAGTCATACACAAGGCTTCCCTGGTGGCTCAGTGGTAAAGAATTCATTTGCCAATGCAGTAGACCTGGGTTTGGAAGATCCTCTGGAGAAGGAAATGGCAACCCACTCCAGGATTCTTGCCTGGAGAATCCCATGAACAGAGGAGCCTGGTGGACTACAGTCCACGGGGTCAAAAAGAGTCAGACACGACTGAGCAACTAAACAACAACAACGAAAGAGTCATACACACACACACACACACACACACACACACACACACACAGGCACACAAGGGCAGTTTCATACAAAATTTCTGCTGAGCTAGGTAATAATTTGTTCCTTGGATAAAATAATAAATTTTATTTTGTTGTTATTTAAGTGATAGGTGGTTCAGTTCAGTTCAGTCTCAGTTGTGTCCGACTCTGCAACCCCATGAATCGCAGCATGCCAGGCCTCCCTGTCCATCACCAACTCCCGGAGTTCACTCAGACTCACGTCCATCGAGTCAGTGATGCCATCCAGCCATCTCATCCTCTGTCGTCCCTTTCTCCTCCTGCTCCCAATCCCTCCCAGCATCAGAGTCTTTTCCAATGAGTCAACTCTTCGCATGAGGTGGCCAAAGTACTGGAGTTTCAGCTTTAGCATCATTCCTTCCAAAGAAATCCAGAACAGTTAATTTGTGTTTTTGGAAAATCCCATATAGCCTACAGAAAAACACACACACACACACACACACACAATTTTTTTCAGGCCGACATGAGTTAGACTAAAAATCCCTTTTGTGGGCCATGAATTGATGCAAGATATTCCCCTTATTGCACTAATGCAGCTTTAGTAGTAACGTTTACTGGCTAGTCTCAGCTTACCACTTATTGAATCATTTTTGCAGCCACCACTCAAAAACTTAAGTCATAGAATTAATTTGTGGCTGGGAAGGAATTTAGGATACATCTGCTTTAATTATTTCATTTTAAAGTTGATATTAACTACCCTGGTGATTAAACTGTTGCTATCTGCCATGCTCATTAACTCATGATTGTGTGTCAGGACAAATTATTTTTTATGATGTGAATGCACTTTATATTGTGACTAACAGGTAGAATAATCAACTGTCCTGGTTTGCCCAAGACAGAGGGATTCCCAAGTCATGGGACTTTCAGTGCTAAGGCCAGGAATATTAAAGGCAGAGCAGGATTATTTAGTCACCCTACTAATATGTTGTATTTGTTACCAACTGCTGCATAATAAATTATCCCCAAATTTAGTGAGTTAGAACAATGCAAGAGACCCATGTTCGATCCCTAGATCAGGAAGATGCCCTGGAGAAGGGAATGGCTACCCACTCCAGTGTTCTTGCTTGGAGAACTCCATAGACAGAGGAGCCTGGCAGGGTACAGTCCACGGGATCACAAAGGGTTGGACATGACTGAGCAACTAACACTTTCACTTTCTTTCTTATTTATCCTTTTCTTGGTGACTTAGATGGTTAAGAGTCTCCCTGAAGTGTGGGAGACCTGGGTTCGATCCTTGGGTTGGGAAGATCCCCTGCAGAAGGAAATGGCAACCTACTCTAGTATCCTTGCCTGGAAAATTCCATGGATGGAGGAGTCTGGTGGGCTCCATGGGGTCACAAAGTAGGACACGACTGAGTGACTTCAGTTTCTTTTCTGAGGGTTAAGAACTCAGGAGCAGCTTTCCTGGATGGTTCTGGGTCCAGGTTTCCCATGATATTATTGTCAAGTTGAGGACCAGTACTGCAGTCCTCTGAAGTCTCATCTGAAGGCTCAACTGAAGGTGAAGGATTTACTCTGAAGATGGCTCACTGCTATGACTGTGGCTGAAGGTCTCAGTTCCTCACTGTGTGGGCCTCTCCCTAGAGCAAACAATCCAAGAGAGAAAGACAGAAGTTATGATATTAGGGTTTTGGGGGTTTTTTATGATCTAGCTTAGGAAATGACATAGTATTACTTGTCACATATTCTATTGGTTACACTGACCAATCCTGCCACAATGTGGGAGGAACTAGCAACAGTAATGACTTGAGGATGTCAGAGCTCAAAAAGAATAAAGAAGGTGTCCGTTCAAGGGAATGTGGTGTTAGAGAGGTTGGTACATATAGGACATGTTGGTCCATTCAGGAAACTTATTTAAGAGAATGGGAGCCAGGATTTCTAATGTTGTGAAAGTAAGTTACAAATATGGAAAATAAGAGAATGAGACAGAAGGCTGTGGTGTTAGATTGAAATTTGAGATATCACTGTGAACTCATGGTTTTCAATAGTACAAATATATAGGTATATATAGGCATAAATGCAGTTTGTATAAATTTCTTATATCCATGCACTTATATCCTTTTCTTATATCCGAGGAAGGATAGGAACATCAGGACCCATAAATGACATAATGGCATAAATGACACCCCTAGAATAAAGATCATCATATCATAAACACAAGCCACCACTAAAATGACACAGGGCTCCACGGAGAAATTACTGACTCCTGGGCTGCAGCAAAGGAGGCATAAGATGAACTTGGATATCTTCTTATGCCAGAAAATGAAGAAATGCTCAAATGATGTGGCCATCAAATATACAGAAAAGTCAGCTTTAAAGTGCTCCTGCTGGCCAAATGTGGGCCACTTTGTGCATCCAAATAAATGATAGTAATGAATTTTAGTCTGTAAAGGAAATTAGAAAACTATACTGAAAGACAGGCAGACAGAGAAAAGTTGTTGAGAAACAAGATATTACATTGTCTCAAAGTACCTCTCCAAAAAGCTCTTACAAATTACAAGAATCCAAGGGCCCAAGGTGGGGCAGGGGCTGGGGGGAGTAACTTTACAGTAGAGAAGACTGGTAGACAGACTGATGGGCTGCTCCAGACTGAGGGAGACTAAGAAGTTATCAGAACTAAATGTAACCTGTGATTCTGGACTAGGCTGGATGTTGGGAAAGTTTATCCATACTTGAATGGGACCTGAGGATTAGATAGCAACCCAACTTAGTTTTCTATTTTATTTTCTTAATTGAAGTATAGTTGGCTTTCAATATTTTATTAGTTTCAGGTGTACAATATAGTGATTAAAACATTTTATAGATTATACACTATTTAAAGTTATTGTAAAATACTGGCTATAGTCCCTGTGCTGTTCAATATATCCTGATAGCTTACTAATCAAGTTAAATTTTTGATTCTCTGTATTATGTTATGTTAAAAAGTGCCCTTTTTTAACAGTCTGTTATTAACATGTTTTTCATCTTAGCCCATTTCCTTAAGTTTCTTAAGTACTTTCTAAATTTCAAGGCAAATGTATATTGAAATTTAAAGGAGAACTTGTCATTTTAAACATATAATTTTATTTTAAATAATCAACCATGACTTGTCTATTTTTTTTAAATAAATAAAGCAACATTTTTATTGTTCTTTTTGTTGCTACTTGTGAAATATAACCGAGTTAGGGTTCTAGAGGAAAGTGCACTTTAAAAAGATACACAAGACAGTATTCGCAGATGATGGGGCATCCAACCAACAATTTACTCTCAGTGACTCAATACATAAAAGTTCTTTATGTTGTCCTTGAAACATTTCTGTAATTAAGATTCTTTTAAAATGAACTACTTTTTAAAAGTAAAATATTTCCCCCAAATATTTTTGTTTCACCTCTTCTATGACTGATTTCTTTAGAATCATGCCAATGCTTCATGTCAACTTTTGGTATTCTTAGGCTGTTGAGGAGTACACTTATTTATTTATTCATTCATTTGTTAAATAAACAATTACTGATCACCCATTATGTCCCAAGTAACCTGCTGGACACTGATAATTTAACTACAAATGAGATCCAGCACTTGTCTCTAGGGAGTTTCAGACTAATGGGGAGACAGACAAATAAGCAGATAATCATCATATGTCACGTGACATGTGTTATGTTTGGGAAATACCAAGAGGAAGAGGAGAACAGAGGAGAGGCATCTTAGGGAAAATTTCCTAAAGAGAGGGATTTGACATCCTGTCACAGAACATTTCTGAGACCTGGTGAAAAACTCAGAATTATGTGAGAGGAAATGAGTAGCAGGTGTGTCCAGGCAGATGAAACAGCATATAGAGAGGAGCTGAAGGGGAAAGCAGGAGCATGGCCTGCTGGAGATACTGCGAGGAGCTGAGGATAATTGAAGCATAGAATATGCGGCAGAATCTCAGGACATGAACCTGGAGAGGAGGAAACCCAGAGGATAACCTTTTGGAAATTCCTAAAGCACTAATGCACCTGAAACCCCTGTATCACCCAGATTATTAGTGCTACCTCCAGTAATCTAGTCACAGAGCTTGCTGCTGCCACATCTCTACCTACACATCTTCCAAGAAGGCGACTCTGAAGAAAGCATGGTTTAGCCGTCTCAGGACTGTTTGATATTAGCAAAGAGAAGCACATCATTTGCAACAACTTCCTTGACAATGTTAAGTTTCTTAGCCAAGTTCAGACAAGTGTTTGTTGAAAAGAGTTATTGGCGTGCTTGTTTGCATATAATCTTTCATCCCTGGATGGAAAGATATTTACAAATGATGTCTCGCAAAATAGAACTGGATATTTTTTCTCTTCCTAAAATACTTGCTCTGTTCTAAACAGCCCCTCACAGTGCATTTCTCCTTGGCAACCTCATGGTTCCCTGAGTACATGCATCCAATTACCCCAGTGTTTCTCTTGCATTGTGGCCTGTTTTCACTTTGGGTAGCAGACCTCAGTACCCTGCTACTCACCCAACAACACATGTACTAATTCCAGAACTCCTGAGCAAAGAATTCCTCCAGATTAACTGTGAGCTTTATTGTTAATGTAAAAGACATTTGCTGCTTAGAAAGATTGCTTCATGTTCCTATAGTTGTGAGAATGAGAAAGAGACAATACTTGGTGAGTTGATCCCTCCATCTGGTAAGGGTAGGATTATTCCCTGTGACAGATTGGCTGTGGTCAACTACACAAAATAAATGAAGTAAAGCCCAGACCATCTGTGCATGAAGCCATTTTCTGAGGGGTTAGTATGGACCCCTGGATAAGCACTTGCCCTAAGCAGCGAGGCTGGAAGCACCTGATGTCCTTATGGAGCAACCATCCAGCAGCTGTGATCGGTTCCTAACTGGATCCAAGACCAGAGTATAAACAGAATGTCCTGGGTTTCTTCCAGCTCAGTTTAAAGCTTGTCAATAGTTCATTTCTGGCTTCCTCTTGTTACTATTTAATGTATTTAATGTACTAATAAATGTATGTGGGTCTTTGCAACTCCATTACTTAAGTTTTAAGAATAAAAGGACAAATCATAAAGCAAATAATAAAAGAAATAGCTACCTCTGTATTTTCTTTTTCCCTACAAGATGACAGAGTAGAAGAATGTGTGCTCATCTTCTGCAAGAACTCCAAATTTACAACGCGCTGCTGAACAACCATCGGCAGGAGAATGCTGGATCCCATCAAAAAAAGATATCCCACGTCCAAGGGCAAAGGATAAGCCCCAGCAAGATGGTAGGAAGGGCAAAATCACATTTAGAATCAGACCCCATACCTGCCAGAGATGCTCAGAGGGCTCAAACAAAACCTTGTGTGCCCCAGGAGACACCACAAAGACTGAGCCAGACCTGCCCCTTAGTGTTTGAGTATCTCCTGTGGAGGTATGTGTCAGCAGTGGCCTGCCATGGGGGCAGATGCTCTGGGTGCAGCAGACCTGGGTATGGCATAAGCCCTCTTGGAGGAGGCCGCCATTAACCCCACCATAGAGCTGCCAGAACTTATACAGGATTGGGGAAACAGACTCTTGGAGGGCACAATAAAAACCTTGTGCACACCAGGACCCAGGAGAAAGAAGAAGTGACCCCACAAGAGACTGAATCAGACTTTCCTATGAGTCCAGGAGTCCCTGGCAGAGCCTGCTTCAGGGTCAGGGCACTGAGTGCAGCATGCACTGGACCTTCTAAAGGAGGTCACCATGGTTTGGTCTTGGGTCAAACAACAGGGAGGGAACACAGCCCCACAAAAATCAAGAGAAAGTTGGATTACAGATTTACTGAGCACAGCCCTGACCATCAGAAAGTGAAGTGAGTGAAAGTGAAAATGAAGTCGTGTCCAACTCTTTGCGACCCCATGGACTGTAGCCCACCAGGCTCCTCCATCCATGGGGTTCTCCAGGCAAGAATACTGGAGTGGGTTGCCATTTCCTTCTCCAGGGGATCTTCCTGACCCAGGGATCGAACCCAAGTCCCCTACATTGCAGGCAGATGTTTTAACCTCTGAGCCACCAGGGAAGCCCAACAAGACCCAATTTCCCTGAGTCAGTCTCTCCCATCAGGAAGTTTCTGTAAGCCTCTTATCCTTATCCCTCAGAGGGCAGAAAGAATGAAAACCGCAATCACAGAAAAGTAATCAAACTGATCACAGGGACTATAGCCTTGTCTAACTCAATGAAACTATGAGTCATGCCATGTAGGGCCACCCAAGATAGACAGGTCATGATGGAGAGTTCTAACAAAACGTGGTCCACTGGAGAAGGTAATGGCAAACCACATCAGTATTCTTGCCTTGAGAACCCCATGAACAGGATGAAAAGGCAAAAATATAGGACACAGAAAGATGAAATTCCCGAGTCAGTAGATGCCTGATATGCTACTGGAGATCAGTGTAGAAATAACTCCAGAAAGAATGAAGGGATGGAGCCAAAGTGAAGACAATGTCCTGTTGTGGATGTGACTGGTGATGGAAGTAAAGTCCAATGCAGTAAAGAATAATATTGCATAGGAACCTGAAATGTTAGGTCCATGAATCAAGGCAAATTAGAACTGGCTAAGCAGGAGATGGCAAGAGTGAATATAGACATTTTAGGAATCAGTGAACTAAAATGGATTGGAATGGCTGAATTTAACTCAGATGACTATTATATCTACCACCGTGGGCAAGAATCCCTTAGAAGAAAGTTGCCATCATAGTCAACAAAAAAGTCCAAATGCAGTGAAAGTGAGAGTGAAGTTACTCACTCTCTCAGTTGTATCTGACTCTTTGAGATCCTGTGGACAGTAGTCTACCAGGTTCCTACATCCATGGGATTTTCCAGGTGAGAATACTGGAGTAGGTTGCCATTTCCTTCTCCAGTGCAATCTTAAAAATGACAGAATGATCTCTGTTCATTTCCAAGGCAAACCATTCAATATCACGGTCATCCAAGTCTATGTCCCAACCAGTATTGATGAAGAAGCTGAAGTTGAACAGTTCTATGGAGACCTACAGGACCGTCGAGAACTGATACCCAAAAAACATGTCCTTTTCATTATAGGGGACTGGAATGCAAAAGTAGGAAGGCAAGAGATACGTGGAGTAACAGGCAAATTTGGCCTTAGAGTACAAAACAAAGCAGGGCAAAGGCTAGCAGAGTTTTGTCAAGAGAATGCACTGGTCATAGCAAACACCCTCTTCCAGCAACACAAGAGAAGACTCTACACATGGATATCACCAGACACTTAACACCGAGATCAGATTGCTTATATTCTTTGCAGCCAAAATGGAGAAGCTCTATACAGTTAGCAAAAACAAGATGGAGAGCTGACTGTGACTCAGATATGAACTGCTTATTACCAAATTCAGACTTTAACTGAAAAAAGTAGGGAAAACCACTAGAGCATTCAGATATGACCTAAATCAAATCCCTTATGATTATACAGTGGAAGTAACAAATAGAGTCAAGGGATTGGATCTGATAGACAGACCGTCTGAAGAACTATAGACAGAAGTTTGTGACATTGTACAGGAGGCAGTATTCAAGACCTTCCCCGAGAAAAAGAAATGCAAAAGGCAAGATGGTTGTCTGAGGAGTCCTTACAAATAGCTGACAAAAGAAGAGAAGACAGAGGCAAAGGAGAAAATTTGAAGTTGCATCCATTTGGATGCAAAGTTCCAAAGAATAGCAACAGACAGATAAGAAAGCCTACCTCAGTGATCAGTGCAAAGAAATAGAGGAAAATAATAGAATTAGAAACACTAGAGATTTCTTCAAGAAAGTTAGAGATACCAAGGGAACATTTCATGCAAAGATGGGCACAATAAAGGACAGAAATGGTATGGACCTAACAGAAGCAGAAGATATTAAGAAGAGGTGGCAAGAATACACAGAACTATACAAAAAAGACCTTCATGACCCAGATAATCATGAAGGTATGATCACTCACCTAGAGCCAGACATCCTGGAATGTGAAGTCAAGTGGGCCTTGGGAAGCATCACTATGAGCAAAGCTAGTGAAGGTGATGGAATTCCAGCTGAGCCATTTCAAATCTTAAAAGATGATGCTGAGAAAATGCTGCACTCAATATGCCAGCAAATTTGGAAAACTCAGCAGTGGCCACAGGACTAGAAAAGTTCAGTTTTTATTTCAATCCCAAAGAAAGGCAATGACAAGAATGCTCAAACTACTGCACAATTGCACTCATCTTACATGATAGCAAAATAATGCTCAAAATTCTCTAAGCCAGGCTTAAACAATACATATACCATGAACTTTCATATGTTCAAGCTGGATTTAGAAAAAGCAGAGGAACCAGAAATCAAATTGCCAACATCTGTTGGATCATCGAAAAAGCAAGAGAGTTCCGGAGAAACATCTACTTCTGCTTTATTAACTACATGAAAACGTTTGACTGTGTGGATCAGAACAAACTGGAAAATTCTGAAAGACATGGGAATCCAGACCACCTTGCCTCTGTCCTGAGAAATCTGCAAGCAGGTCAAGAAGCAACAGTTAGGACTGGACGTGGAACAACAGACTGGTTCCAAATAGGAAAAGGAGTAAGTCAAGGCTGTGTATTGTCACCCTGCTTATTTAACATGTGGAATACAGATACAGGATGCTTGGGGCTGGTGCACGGGGATGATCCAGAGAGATGATATGGGGTGGGAAGTGGGAGGGGGGTTCAGGATTGGGAACTCATGTACACCCGTGGATGATTCATGTCAATGTATGTCAAAACCAATACAGTATTGTAAAGCAAAATAAAGTAAAATAAAAAAATTTTTTTTTTAAAAAAGAAAACATGCGGAGTACATCATGCAAAATTCTGGGCTGGATGAAGCCCAAGTTGGAATCAAGATTGCTGGGAGAAAATATCAATAACCTCAGATATGCAAATGACACCAAACTTATGGCAGAAAGTGAAGAACTAAAGAGCCTCTTGATGAAACTGAAAGAGGAGAGTGAAAAAGCTGGCTTAAAACTCAACATTCAGAAAACCAAGATCATGGCATCCAGTCCCATCACTTCATGTCAAATAAATGCAGAAACAATGGAAACAGTTAGAGACTTCATTTTGGGGGGCTCCAAAATCACTGCAGATGGTGACTGCAGCCATGAAATTAAAAGACGCTTGCTCCTTGGAAGAAAAGCTGTGACTAACCCAGACAGCATATTAAAAGGCAAAGACATTACTTTACTGTCAAAGGTCCATCTAGTCAAAGCTATGGTTTTTCCAGTAGTCATGTATGGTTGTGAGAGTTGGACTATAAAGAAAGCTGAGCTCTGCAGAATTGATTCTTTTGAACTGTGGTGTTGGAGAAGACTCTTGAGATTCCCTTGGACTGCAAGGAGATCCAACCAGTCCATCCTAATGGAAATCAACCTTGAAATTCATTGCAAGGACTGATGCTGAAGCTGAAACTCCAATAGTTTGGCCACCTGTTGTGAAGAATTGACTCATTGGAAAAGGCCCTCATGCTAGGGATGATTGACGGCAGGGGAAGAAGGGGACGAGAGAGGATGAGATGGTTGGATGACATCACTGACGCAATGGACATGAGTTTGAGCAAGCTCCAGGAGTTTGTGATTGACAGGGAAAACTGGTGTGCTGCAGTCCATAGGGTCACAAAGAGTCGGACATGACTGAGTGACTGAACTGAACCCTTTTTATTGAATACATACTACCTACCAGGTTTTTTACTTAATGACTACCCCATGTATAATTTCCCTAACAAATCTGTAAAACAATAATTACCCCTACTTTATAGAGAAGGAAATGGAAACTCAGAGAGGTTAAGTAGCTAATCTGAGATCACAGCATTAGCAATCTGATTACCGGCAGTGTTCAAATTCAAAGCTGCTTTTAAACTTATGGTCTTTTCACTATGCCATTACATCTCAGAGTTACCAATTAGCAGCTCTCCTTTGTTTATTTGTATGTTTTTTAAAAGTAAACATTATTGAACAATTATTATGTGATAATCTCTAGTCTAAGATCCAAAGACATTTAAAACATGGTTGCTCTACCCAAGGGTCCACAAACTAAATGAGGATGGGAGACATGCAAACAATCCACAAAATAATATAAAACATGTTGAAGCCCATAAAAGTTGTGCATAGTGTCAGAAACATTCAGAAATGAGAGATCTAGTCTCAGTGAAGTGGCAAGAGAAGGCTTCCAAGGGAGCATTTGAGGTAGATCTTAATGATGTTCAGATGGTAAAAAGAAGGAAATTCTGGGAGGGAGACAAAACAAGGTCCAGAGGCAAGAAAAAGCAGAAATTTTCCATCCAAGAAAGAGTAAGTCCATTGATGTGGCTGGGATGTAGAAGATTCCTTGTCCAGCACAATCAGACTTTCCTACCCCTGTTTCTCCATTTCTGTCACAAAAGCATTCTACTGGTAAGCACTGCTACTAACTGTGAGACATAGCCATGATAAACTTGGAAACCATTAATGAGTTGAAAAATATACATTTTGTAAAGTGGATGCAGAACACAAGAAATGAAATGTATGGTGGCAGCTGTCAGATCACTGTCTTGGTCTTCCCTTAGTCTTTCTTTCCCCAACAGTCAACTAAACCCTGAAAAAGCTTTTTGAAATAAAAATGCTGAGACATTTTCTATGAATTCATGCTAACTGATTCCAAATGTATGCTTGCTCATGCTTGCAATGCTATCCACCATCACTCACTGACTCCCAGGCATATCCCCCAAACCACTAAACCAAACTGCTTGCATGAGCATGAATGTGTCCCCAGGAGATGGACACTGTTCACATGAGTTGCTGGAACTCCTTGTTGCTCCGCCTCTAAACTCTTCTGTACTTCCACTAGTCTTTCTGCACAAAACTCTTTAACCTTTCTCACATCAACATTTTTCTGTCCTCCTGACTTTGAGAAATAGATTCATTCATGGTCACTTTTCCCAAACCCATCTTTTTTCTTTTTTTTTTTTTTTTAACTATCTCCATCTTTTTCTGGCTCTTGTGGGCCTTTCTTTCTTTAATTGTCCTAATTCCTCTTTGTTCTTCAGTCTCTCCCTACTCCCACTCAGTTTAAAAGCATGCATAGATCTCATTTATAATTTTTAAAATTAATTGCAAGACCTCCATTTACCCTGTAATTCCTTCCATCAACCATTATGTTTCACGTTTCACCTTCATCTCTCTGCCAAAAGTCTAAAAAAAAAAAAAAAAAATCTGGTCTAAACCAGATTTTTCCACTTCCTCACTCCTGCTCACTCCTTGAAGCCCTTATAACTTTGTTTACAGTATCTCTCACTTCACTTAGCTCACTCCCTCTAAATTCTCTAATGGCCATCAAACCCAGGGGCCTGACCTCATCAATTTCCTTCACTGCCCCTTGAAACTGGTCATGCTAAATCAAGAAGGATCCTTTCTTCAGCCATTTATATCCTAAGTTGCAGCACTATTTTCTCATTTGCCTAAGGCAGAAGCCAAGTACCTCTCATTTACCGGGCTCCTAGAACCACCACCATCTTGAATCCTCCATTCTCAGTAATGCTGCAGTCATTTAATACTCATGTCTTCTTGCCTGGATTATTGCAGCTGCCTCCTATTAATAATTGCACTCTTGCACTGTCTGCTTCTTGTCTTGGCCTCTAACAATCCAATATTTTAAAGTCCACTGCAGATATAGATATAGATAAGATCATGTCATACCCCTTGGTTAAATCATTTACAGATTGCGGATGGCCTTCATGAACTCTTAAACATGGCATATCAGGAACTTCACATTCTGGCCTAGGGTCAGTCCAGCCTTATTTAAACTCCCCTGCCTCCCTTTGTGTACCATATTCCATAGCTTAATTTACAGTTCTCTGAAAGTGCCATGCTCGCTCATATCTTCAAGCCTTTACACGTTCTGCACTCTCTGCCTAAACTGCTGTTTCGAATCTCTTTCAACTGAGTGATTCACTCTTGTTTTGTAAGAGTCAATTCAGATGTTATCTCCTCCATAATAGCTAATTTGATTCCCACTCCACTCTGCCCCAGAGCCTCAAAGGAAAGGTACCAGTCCTACGTAAGCACTTCCCTCGTGGCTCAGTGGTAAAGAATCCACCTGCCAGTGCAGGAGACACAGGTTCAATCCCTGGCTCGGGAAGATCCCCTGAAGAAGGAAATGGCAACCCACTCCAATATTCCTGCCTGGTGGGCTGCCATCCATGGAGTTGCAAGGCATCAAATATGACTTAGTGACTAACCAGCAGCAGCAGTAGCAGCTATCCTCTGTAATCCCAGGAATCTCACTGGTTATCTCTGCTAGCAATCCTCTCTCTGAAGTTTTGATCATCTGTAAAGGCTGGTAGTTAAAGCCATACATAATTGGTAAGAATGGGCTTCCAAGGTTCGCTAGTGGTAAAGAACCCCTGTCAATGCAGGAAACATAAGTGACACGGGTTTGATCCCTGAATCCGGAAGATCCCCTGGAGGAGGCCATGGCAACCCACTCCAGTATTCTTACCTGGAGAATCCCATGGTCAGAGGAACCTCCCATGGCCATCCATGAGGTCACAAAGAGTCCAAAGTGACTTAGCATGCACACATTAAAAAATTTCACTTGAAAAGAGATTTGTTGAGGGATAGGTTTGAAATTATGGTACATAACAGATACTGAGTGCAAAAATTAAGGCTTCCCATCTATCCAATCTGCGTTTTGGGGGGGAAATGGCAGTGCCAGGGGAGAGATAATATACCCATACTCATGACTGTGTTCTTGGGTGGAACAAAGAAGTATACTAACCTAACATCTAGACTCTGTGAAATGAGTACATACTTCATGTAATAATGGGTCATCCTATGTGGGTTATTTTGATCTGTGATTTCTTGTTATACTTTGAGTCCATTTTCAAAGTGCTGAGATATTGCAACAGATTACTCTGATAAATTAGGCATCTAATTCATAAGCACCACCAAATAGAAATGGTGTTATATCTCTGCATACAGTGATCACTTGCTGGACAAGTTAGTGTTGGTGCTTCTTATTTCAGCAGAATACTGGAGTGGGTAGCCTATTCCTTCTCCAGCAGATCTTCCCAAATCAGGGATGGATCCAGTCTCCTACATTGCAGGAGAATTCTTTACCAACTGAGCTACCAGGGAAGCCCAAGTCTCATAAGGCTATCCCCCAGTTCAAACACCAGTTGCAGGTACTGTGTTCTCCAGGTTAACCACACTTCTGACTTGACTACTATTTGGTGATCCCCACAACCTACTTGTCAGGTTCAACAGTTTACTGTAATGGCTCAAGAATTCAGAGAAACGCATTACTTATTACTAGTTTATTTACTATATATTTACTATTACTGGTTTATTAAGAGGAGCAACCCCACGTCCAAGGAGCAGCGGGTGCGCAGGCACAGGAGGGCCGAGAGGAGTTTCTCCACATTCAAGGTCAGGAAGGGTGGCCATGAGGAGATACCCCTCGTCCAAGGTAAGGAGCAGTGGCTGTGCTTTGCTGGAGCAGACGTGAAGAGATATCCTGCATCCAGGGTAAGAGAAACCCAAGTAAGATGGTAGTGTTGTGAGAGGGCATCAGAGGGCAGACACACTGAAACCATAATCACAGAAAACTAGCCAATCTGATCACACAAACCACAGCCTGTCTAACTCAATGAAACTAAGCCATGCCATATGGGGCCACCCAAGTTGGACGGGTCATGGTGGAGAAGTCTGACAGAATGTGGTCCACTGGAGAAGGGAATGGCAAACCACTTCAGTATTCTTGCCTTGAGAACCTCATGAACAGTATGAAAAGGCAAAATGATAGGATACTGAAAGAGGAACTCCCCAAGTCAGTAGGTGCCCAATATGCTACTGGAGATCAGTGGAGAAATAACTCCAGAAAGAATGAAAGGATGGAGCCAAAGCAAAAACAATACCCACTTGTGGATATGACTGGTGATAGAAGCAAGGTCCGATGCTATAAAGAGCAATATTGCATAGGAACCTGGAATGTTAGGTCCGTGAATCAAGGAAAATTGAAAGTGGTCAAACAAGAGATGGCAAGAGTGAACATCGACATTCTAGGAATCAGCTAACTAAAATGGACTGGAATGGGTGAATTTAACTCAGATAATCATTATATCTACTACTGCGGGCAGGAATCCCTTAGAAGAAATGGAGTAGCCATCACGGTCAACAAAAGAGTCTGAAATGCAGTACTTGGATGCAATCTCAAAAATGACAGAATGATCTCTGTTTATCTCCAAGGCAAACCATTCAAAATCATGGTAGTCCAAGCCTATGCTCCAACCAGTGATGCTGAAGAAGCTGAAGTTGAATGGTTCTATGAAGACCTACAAGACCTTTTAGAACTAACACCCAAAAAAGATGTCCTTTGCCGGGGTCCAGCTGAGGTCAATCCAGGGTAATTCAAAGCAGGGACAGAGTCGGCGAGGAGAGACTAATTTTTTAGAAATATAAAGAGAGATTAGGAAAGAATAGTGTAGTAGGAAAATTAGTGGAGAAAAGAGGCTGAATAACTTGGTTTACATAGGAGACCAATAAAGCTCCGAGATAAGGGGCTTGCACTGTCTATGTAGGCCACCGGCGCCCGCTTGAATAGTGGAGGGTGCCCCACCTTGGGCTCCCTCTTGCGTGGGTCTTAGAAGCCAGGGCAAATAAGTAGACACAGAGAACCTCTGTGCTCCAGATGGGAATTTAGCCTGAAAAGGGAGAAAAGAATGACATGGGGGAGCCAAGCATTGGTGCCAGACCCACAACTTTATTTTCAAAAGCAGCTTATATACCCCAAGTTGTCCATAAAGAAATAATGGAATATGCAGAGTTATGCAGGGGCAACAGCCCTGACCCTTATTGAGACCAGGCTTTCTTTTTGCATACCTTCCCGTATACAAAAGGTCTTAGGTGATTTACATTATCTTCTGGCCAGGGGGCCTGTTAACATTTTTATGGCTCTTTTCCTAGATAAATGTCTGTCAACCAGAAAACTCATTTTCCCTTGAAGTGTTTTTTCTTTAATCTGCATCACCCTCAAAGTACTAAATAAAGTTACATTCCTGTGGAACAAAGGTGCAGTGGGTTATAATAAAGAAAGTACTTAACTCAAAGATCTAATGTTGCTAATGCCAGGGCTGCTACCTGTTTTTTCTACATACCAACTATATCTACAAATAAAAGATATGAAAACTTGGCAGCAAGTATTGGCTCAACAGTGAAACCCTTAATCAGTCCTATTCTAATGATTTTGACTCCTCGGAAGCCCCTACATTCCTAGGATGTTTTAAGCTTCCTGTGCCTCTCGAGCTCGGGAGGCCGCAAACAATCACATGTGCAGCTGTAAGAGTCCGGAGAAACCTGTCAGGGAGGCTAGAAAGCCATCAGAGGGGTTTTTGGATTGAAACACTCTTTCTATGTCCTGGAGACTTATTATCTAAAAGCTCTAAATTAACTTTTTCCAGAAAAAGGTGGTGGGGGAACAGCCCCCTGTTAATGTCAGAAGAGTAGGTGAAAGGCATAATATAGTAAAGCAGGCAGACTCTGGTTTAGGGGGTAGATGCTCGAGAAAATCCAGGGGGACCCCTGAGGCTTGATCCCACCTTTGTGTTGGTCAGGCCCCTTTCCTCATGACCTTTGCCATGGGCGGGATTCCCCATGCTGGCTCCCAGCAGTCTTTTTCATTATAGGGGACTGGAATGCAAAAGTAGGACGTCAAGAAACACCTGAAGGAACAGGCAAATTTGGCCTTGGAGTATGGAATGAGCAGGGCAAAGGCTGATAGAGTTTTGCCTAGAGAATGCACTGTCACAGCAAACACCCTCTTCCAACAACACAAGAGAAACTCTATACGTGGACATCACCAGATGGTCAACACTGAAATCAGATTGATTATATTCTTTGCAGCCAAAGATGGAGAAGCTCTATACAGTCATCAAAAACAAGACTGGGAGCTGACTGTGGCTCAGATCATGAACTCCTTATTGCCAAATTCAGATTGAAATTGAAGAAAGTATGGAAAACCACTAGACCATTCAGGTATGACCTTAATCAAATCCCTTATGATTTTACAGTGGAAGTGAAAAATAGACTTAAGGGACTAGACCTGCTAGATAGAGTGCCTGATGAACTATGGAATGAGGTTCATGACATTGTACAGGAGACAGGGATCAAGACCATCCCCATGGAAAACAAATGCAAAAAAGCAAAATGGCTGTCTGGGGAGGCCTTACAAATAGTTATGAAAAGAAGAGAAGGTAAAGGCAAATGAGAAAAGGAAAGATATACCTATTTGAATGCAGAGTTCCAAAGAATAGCAAGGAGAGATAAGAAAGCCTTCCTCAGCGATCAGTGCAAAGAAATAGAGGAAAACAACACAGTGGGAAAAACTAGAGATCTCTTCAAGAAAATTAGAGATACCAAGAGGACATTTCATGCAAAGATGGACTCGATAAAGGACAGAAATGGTATGGACCTAACAGAAGCAGAAGATATTAAGAAGAGGTGGCAAGAATACACAGAAGAACTATACAAAAAAGATCTTCATGACCCAGATAATCACAATGGTGTGATCACTCACCTAGAGCCAGACATCCTGGAATGTGAAGTCAAGTGGGCCTTAAAAAGCGTCACTACAAACAAAGCTACTGGAGGTGATGGAATTCCAGTTGAGCTATTTCAAATCCTGGAAGATGATGCTGTGAAAGTGCTGCACTCAGTATGCCAGCAAATTTGGAAAACTCAGCAGTGGCCACAGGACTGGAAAAAAGTCAGTTTTTATTCCAATTCCAAAGAAAGGCAATGCCAAAGAACGCTCAAACTATCTGACAATTGCACTCATCTCACACACTAGTAAAGTAATTCTCAAAATTCTCCAAGCCCGTCTTCAGCAACATGTGATCCGTGAACTTCCAGATGTTCACACTGGATTCAGAAAAGGCAGAGGAACCAGAGATCAAATTGCCAACATCTACTGGATCATCGAAAAAGCAAGAGAATTCCAGAGAAACGTCTGTTTCTGCTTTATTGACTATGCCAAAGCCTTTGATTGTGTGGATCACAATAAACTGTGGAAAATTCTGAAAGAGATGGGAATACCAGACCACCTGACCTGCCTCTTGAGAAACTGATATGCAAGTCAGGAAGCAAAAGTTAGAACTGGATGTGGAACAACAGACTGGTTCCAAATAGGAAAAGGAGTACATCAAGACTGTATATTGTCACCCTGCTTATTTAACTTATATGAAGAGTATATCATGAGAAATGATGGGCTGGAGGAAGCACAAGCTGGAATCAAGATTCCCGGGAGAAATATCAATAACCTCAGATATGCAGATGACACCACCATTATGGCAGAAAGTGAAGAGGAACTAAAGACCTCTTGAGGAAAGTGAAAGAGGAAAGTGAAAAAGTTGACTTAAAGCTCAACATTCAGAAAACGAAGATCATGGCCTCTGGTCCCATCACTTCATGGAAAATAGATGGGGAAACAGTGTCAGACTTTATTTTGGGGGGTTCCAAAATCACTGCTGATGGTGACTCTGACCATGAAATTAAAAGACGCTTATTCCTTTGAAGGAAAGTTATGACCAACCTAGAGAGCATATTCAAAAGCAGAGACATTACTTTGCCAACAAAGGTCCATCTAATCAAGGCTATGGTTTTTCCAGTGGTCATGTATGGATGTGAGAGTTTGACTGTGAAGAAAGCTGATGGCCAAAGAACTGATGCTTTTGGACTGTGGTATTGGAGAGGACTCTTGACAGTCCCTTGGATTGCAAGGATGTCTTACTGGTCCATCCTAAATGCAATCAGTCCCAGGTGTTCATTGGAAGGACTGATGCTGAAGCTGAAAAACTCCAACACTTTGGCCACCTCATGCAAAGCATTGACTTATTGGAAAAGACCCTGATGCTGGGAGGGATTGGGGGCAGGAGGCGAAGGGGAAGACAGATGGCTGAATGGCATCACCAACTCGATGGACATGAGTTTGAGTGTTCTCCAGGAGCTGGTGACAGACAGGGAGGCCTGGCATGCTGCGATTCCTGGGTTCGCAAAGAGTCGGACATGACTGAGCAACTGAACTGAACTGATGAAGGATGCAAATGAACAGTCATGTGAGAGGGCATATAAAGTAAGGTTCAGAAGGGTCCTTAGCACAGGAATTTCTGTCCCCATGGACTCTGGGTTGCACCACTTTCCTTTCCAAAGGAGAGCATATGGGAGCTCTCCTTTGTTTAGAGTTTTTATTTAGTTTCTATTGTGCAAGTATTATTGATTAAATCACTGGTTGTTGATGACTAACTCAGGGGATGCGGTGAAAGTTCTAATCTTCTGTCACACAGTTGATTCTTCTGGCAACCAACCTTCACCCTTCATCACCTCACTAGCATAAATTCAGTTATATGTGTGTGTGTGTGTGTGTGTGTGTTTGTGTGCATGCGTGTGTGTGTGCACAGGTGCTGAGTCTCTCAATTGTGTCCAATTCGTTGGTACCCCATGGCCTGTAGCCTGCCAGACTCCTCCATCCATGGGATTTCCCAGGCAAGAATACTGGAGTGGGTTGCTATTTTCTACTCCAGGGGATCTTCCCAACCCAGGGATAGAACACATGCCTCTTGCATCTCCTGTATTGGCAGACAGATTCTTTCCCACTGTGCCATTTGGGAAACCCAAGGTATATTTAAAAGGAACTTATTGTGAAATAACAAACATACTCCTCTCATCTCTATCATTCAGGAATATCAAGGAGTTGAGTAGTTCTGTGCCAGGAACTAGGACAGACACCAAACATGTATATATTATATCATAATATCATAAGTGGCATTTGCTAAAAGATTTTATGCAAAGCTCAATTTTTATTTTTCAATAGTTCACTTCAGTCAATTGTGTCCAATTCTTTGTGACCTCATGGACTGCAGCACACTAGGTGTCCCTGTCCCTCACCAACTCCCGGAGTTTACTCAAACTCATGTCCATCGAGTAGGTGATGCCATCCAACCATCTCATCCTCTGTCATCCCCTTCTCCTCCTGGCTTCAGTCTTTCCCAGCATCAAGGTCTTCTCCAATGAGTCAGTTCTTTGCATCAGGTGGCCAAAGTAGTGAAACGTCAGCATCAGTCCTTCCAATGAATATTCAGGATTGATTTTCTTTAGGATTGACTGGTTTGATCTCCTCACAGACCAGTGGTACATAAATATACATATATTGTACATGAAAGTTCTTATTTTTAAATCTATCTAAAAAGATGGATTTTTTAGCGGTAATATGAGAATTGTACCTTCAAAAAAGTCAATATACAGTAGATACTTCCAAATTAGAAAAGTTAGATTCCTGGAAACCTCAACTTTGGAGAAGAAAAAAATGATGGAAAACAGTTCTAGTGAAACAGAAATCACAAATGATTTTGTTAAAGTGAGTATAGACATGCAAATATGATAACATTTATTCAAATAAATTATTATAGACAACACATTGAATAAACACTGACACTATTTTATAAAATCAATGACTAACAATGAAAGGGCTTCCCTGGTGGCTCACAATGGAAATACCTAAGTTAATTATTATTTAACATTTCATTTTTAACAAGAAATTTTATAAACTTCTCCTCCACAATGTCAAAAAGATGCTTAAAATTTCTTTGCTTTTTGTAATGAATAATATGACAAGAGGCATTTTCCCTATCTCTGGCTCTCTATGCAAATGTTTATTTCTTGTCTATTATGATGGCCACCTTGATTGCTGCTTCCTCGATTTTAGCTTTTTAAAAATAATTGCCTACAGAATTAAATCATGCTTTGATTACAATAACTGTGAAATTTTAAAGGCTACTGAAATGGTATACTGACTTAAAAGTAATATGCTATAATTTCAATAAGGTAGGTATCTTAGAATGGATTGTTGCCACCTTTAAAGTCCTGGTATCAACCATTGATCAGCCATGGTTAACCAATAAGAATGGTGATATTTAACAGACTAAACTGAATTATTCTGGGGAACTACAGAAATGTTCATGGGTCAAAACTCAATTCTGGCTTTAGGTTTACATCAAACAAAATTGCACTAGGACTTCTCTTGTGGTCTGGTGGCTAAGGCTCCAAGCTCCCAATGCAGAGGGCCTGAGTTTAATCCCTGGTCAGGGAATTAGACCCCACTTGCTGCCACTAAGAGTTTGCACATAACTGCTAAGTCCCTGCATGCCACAACTAAGACTTGGCCCAGCCAAACTCTTGTGTCCTTCAGTTGCTGGTAGAGTCTGACTCTGCGCCCCCATGGATGGCAGCATGCCAGGCTCCCCTATAAATGCACATAGAAATAGCACTCAATTTTGAGTTCTGTAAATTCCTAAGAAAATGTGCTTTCAGAGAAAAAACTGGCTCAAACATATCTCAGGGTTTTATCACATAGTTAGAAATTCCAGTGTAACCCAAGGATTCATAAACGGTCTGAAAATTTATGAAAACTGTTTCTCTTTGATGAACAGAGATCTCCTTCAACTCTTTCAAATTTTCTTAAAAGTAAGTTATACTGTTTCAAAAGACATATAGTAATTCAGAAACATCCAGAGGATTGCAAAATAATGTAATAGTGTGTCTTTTACTCTTCAAAATCTGTAACTTCTGAAATTATAAGATTATAATTACCAAATAATTCTACATTAGTTCAAAATCCATTTCTTCAGAGGATAAATGGAATTATCAAAAGGAAACTTCATTTCCATCTGCCATGTGTTCAAATCTAAATGACCAATTTGAATATATGTACTTTCACAAATGAATTATCACTGCTCTTTTTTTCGAATGTAGTACATTAAGATATTTTATCAGTTAGGATGCTTTTGGCTGTAAATAAAAGAAAACTCAAATTACAATAACTTAAAAAATCTAGAGAATTCATTATGTCCCATCAATTATATATAACAAGGCTTCAGCATTGGTATATTCTAGACTTGTGATAACATTAGTGTCTTGAATTCTTCCCACCTGCGACTGCCATCCTCAGAGAACTGGCTTTGTCTTCGGTTAAGATCAGACGAAACAGCTAGGAATAAGAAAGCTTGTTTCTTACTAAGGGTTTCTTTTTATGTGAGGAAACCTCTTGCAAAAACAAGAAAGCAACAACAAAACAAAACGAATAATACTCCCTTTTATATTTCACTGGCCAAAGTTATATCACATGCCTATTGCTAGGACAAACATTGGCAAGGGACTGGCTTGGACTAATTAGAATTTATCGCTGAGTTGGGACTAGGATCACCTAACCTCAGCAAAAATCTTGATTTCACGAATAAAAACAAAAAGTGGAAAAAGAAGTTATGTCAGCTACAAGTGTCATGAGCCAGTTAAGACCTAACAAGTTGATACTTTCAAAGCAGCTTAATTTTCTTGACATTGTTTATTTAGTAATGTTTATTGACAGCAACTTTCAACTAGCCATTTGACCTATCAAGATAACTGCATTAAAATGAACCAAACCCTTATATTCTGATTCAGCTACCTCCAGTTATCACCATTAACTCCTTATGGTGATTGTAGAAATAGGAGGAAAATTTGCAATCTTGATTCTTTCCTTTCTCCTATCATCAGGTAAGCCTCACAGGCAGCAATCACAATAGAGCCTTTAAGAACGATGCCAAGAAACAGAAAAAGAACTCTTCTCTGAAGAAACTCTTAAAATCTCTTTTGGTTTCGTCTTGGCAGTTTCCTTGAGGCAAGTGAACTGATTTTTCTATGTTCCAATTAAAATCTTCTCATTTCTTAGGTGGTTAGGTGGACTAATTCATGTGACCTAGCCAATCTTGTAAAACATTATTTTGCCAAAAATCTCAAACAAGTTATGACATTGGCTTAGATGGACAGCACTTGAGTGCAGGCTCCATGAAAGATGCCTTTGGAACAGAGAAGAGAGTCTATGGAAAGACTCTGTTTAACGGCTTTTTTCTGAAAGTAGAAAGAGAACATCCAAATCTTGCATCGCTTTCTTATAATTAAAAACACTAAACACTTCTGTAACTCCCATAATTAGACCTGGCGTTTATCTTTTTCTTTTAAGATGTCAGGATCATAGAATCCTTGAGATCATCTGGAAAAAAAAAACACAGTATACAGAAAAGAATATGACAAATGTTCTTTATCTTCAAAGTAAACATATTATATGTAAATGATTCTAGAATGAAAATCACACCAACTGGCTCCAACTTTCCCAAACGTGATAGTTAAAGAATAAATACTGATATACTATGTATTATAAAAAGGTATTAATACTTCTGAGGAAAGTCACAATTTATCAACACAGTTTGGAAACTGCCATTAAAACACTGTCTTCTACTAATACAGTAGAATCTATAGGACTATTAAAAAGAACAAGAAAGCTCTTTATGTCCTTAATATAAAAGGATCTCTAAAATATATAGCAAAATGGAGGGGGGAAGATCTGGAGAGTGTATTTATATATAGATATATACACACACTTAAGACAACAATGAAGTTTGCTGCAGGATGGACTCTTCCTTTCATTTTATATAATATATATATGGCCAGTTTTATGTAAAACAGGAGGGGTAAAAACTTTATCATTTCTTCACATATATATAAAGAAACTCTGAAGGGATAAAAAGGAAACTGGGTGAAGTCAGAGTAGATATAGGACAGAAGATAAACAAGAAAAAGTTACTTTTTACTATAGAAGTCGTTATACTTTATTGGTTTTGAATCAAGTTAATTCACTACATGTTCTTAAAAAAAAACAGTGAATTAGAAAATTCTCAGACTTCAGTTTCCATAAAAATAGAGCAAAGGGACATTTTGTTATTCTTTTCACTAAGTGCAACTGAAAAGTGTCAATATATGCAAAATGCAGGCATACCTTGGAGATATTACAGGTTTGGTTCCAGACCACAACAATAAAGTGAAAATTGCAATAGAGGGAGTCACACTAATCTTTCATCCAGTGAATATAAAGTCATAGTCGCACTACACTGTAGTCTATTTTATGCAAAACGTTTTGTCCAAAAAAAGTGTGCGTGCCTTAATTTAAAAACACTTTAGTGCTAAAACTGCTAGCAGGTGAGCTTTCCCTGAGCTGTCATCTTTCTACTGGAGGAGAGTGTCTCCTTGAAGTTGAGTGCTGCTGACTGACCGTGGTGGTAGTTGCTGAAGCCATGGGGTGGCTGTGGTAATTTTTTCAAATAAGACAACAATGAGGTTTACCACATGACTTATTCTTTCATGAAACATTTCTCTAGAGCATACAATGGTCCTTGATAGCATTTTTCCCACAGTGGAAGTGTTTTCAGAATTGGAGTCCGTCCTCTCAAACTACTGCTTCTTCAACTTAAGTTTTTGGAATATTCTACATTTTTGTTGTAATTTTAACAATCATCACAGCATCTCACCAGCAGTAGTTTCCTTGTCAAGAAACCACTTTCTTTAATCATCTATATCAAGCAACTCTGCATTTGTTGAAACTGCAACTTTAGGGTGCAGGGATACAATCATATCTTCAGACTCCACTTCTAATTCTAGTTTTCTTACTATTTCCACTATATCTGAAATTAATGCCTTAACGAAGTATTGAACTGCTCAAATTCATCCATGGGTCTTGGATTATTTCTGAACTGTCTGTTCTATTCCATTAGCCTAAGCATCTATTTTTATGTCAGTATCAGACTGTTTTGATAACTATAGATTTGTAATATACTTTGAAATCAGGAAAGGTGATGCTTCCAATTTTATTCATCTTTCTCAAGACTGCCTTGTCTACTGCAGTTTTTGTGATTTAGCTCTCTTTTCCAGAACTCTCCCTTCACTATCCAGTTGCTGTGGTTTCCTAAATTCTTTCTTCTAATTCTTCAGGCTATAAGGACCATCTATGGGTTTTCAATAAATTTGAATATAGTTTTAGTAACCAAGTAGGGCCTTGGGTCACAAGAACAGCAAAAACTCTACGGTAGTTTCCTTTCCCTTTGTTCAGGTGCTGATTTCCCTCTGCCTTTTAATCGCTCTCCAGTACCTTCAGGTACTTTTTTTTTTTCTGTTTATTTGTTTTACTTTGTTTTGTTTTTTGCACAGAGTTTATAGTTGGTATCTGCAGGAGAGTCACTATAATAGGGGTGAATTAGCTATCCTGGAAGTGGAGTTTTAAGGAATATTCTTTGAGGAATGAAATTTACTTAAAATTTTCATTTCCTTGACATCAAAGTACTAAAAATATATTTTGATGAGAGACAATAGTTAATACCTATTATTACCCAAAATCAACATCTTTTTCAACTTCAAGATTTTGCTTGGCCTTATAGAATTAAAAATTATACAAGAGTTTCATAATTTATCCTTTTCTGTAACTTATTAAATAATAATTTCATTACTTGGTCTTATTCAGTGACTATTACGGGAGAGCATAGTTTTTGCCTGTGGATACACTGAAGAGTAAATTAGAACATCTACCTTTAAGAAGCTCTATTTAACAGAGGAGACAAGTATTTAACAGAGAAGACTCCCGCAAATGTTGTATCCGAGATTATTAACTGCTATATCATTTTCATTGTTGTTCAGTCACTAAGTCATGTCTGACTCTGTGATCCCATGGACTGCAGCACATCAGGCTTCCCTGTGCTTCACCATCTCCTGGAGTTTACTCAAAGTCATATCCATTGAGTCAGGGATGCCACCCAACCATCTCATCCTCTGTCTTCTCCTTCTCCTCTTGCCTTCAATCTCTCTCCACATCAGGATCTTTTCCAATGAGTTGGCTCTTTGCATCAGGTGGCCAAAGTACTGAAGCTTCAGCTTCAGCATCAGTCCTGCCAATGAATATTTTGGATTGATTTCCTTTAGGATTGACTGGTTTGACCTCCTTTGGACCTCCTTGTCCAAAGGATTCTCAAGAGTCTTCCCCAGCACTACAATTCAAAACCATCAGTTCTTTGGCACTCATCCTTCATTATAGTCCAACTCATTCATGACTATTGGAAAATCATAGTTTTGACTATACAGACCTTGGTCAGCAAAGTGATATCTCTGCTTTTTAAAAGCTGAAACATGTATAATATCATATAAGAAATGAATCGCCAGTCTAGGTTCGATGCAGGGTGCAGGATGCTTGGGGATGATTCACTGGGATGACTCAGAGGGATGGTGTTGGGGGAGAGGGGGGTTCAGGATTGGGAACACATGTACACCTGTGGTGGATTCATGTTGATGTGTGGCAAAACCAATACAATATTGTAAAGTAAAATAATAATAATAATAATAAATAAAAATTAAATTAAAAAATAAAAGATAAAAGCTGTCTAGGTTTGTCATAGCTTTTCTTCCAAGGGACAAGCTTCTTTTAATTTCATGGCTACAGTCACCTTCCACAGTGATTTTAGAGCCCAAGAAAATGAAGTCTTCCACTGTTTCCATTGTTTCCCTATCTATTTGCCATGAGTGATGGAACCAGATGCCATGATCTCAGTTGTTTTAATGTTGAGTTTTATGCCATCTTTTTCACTCCCATCTTTTACTTTCATCAAGAAGCTCTTTCATTCCTCTTTGCTTTCTGCCATTTGGGTGGTATCATCTGCATATCTGAGGTTATTGATATTTCTCCCAGCAACCTTGATTCCAGCTGAGATCTATCTAGCCCAGCATTTTGCATGGCAATGGCACCCCACTCCAGTACTCTTGCCTGGAAAATCCCATAGACGGAGGAGCCTGGTGGGCTGCAGTCCATGGGGTCGCTAAGAGTCGGACATGACTGAGCGACCTCACTTTCAGTTTTCACTTCATGCATTGGAGAAGGAAATGGCAACCCACTCCAGTGTTCTTGCCTAGAGAATCCCAGGGATCAGGGAGCCTGGTGGGCTGCCGTCTATGGGGTCGCACAGAGTCAGACAAGACTGAAGCGACTTAGCAGCAGCAGCAGCAACTCTGTATAGAGGGTTTCTCAGGTGGCAGTAGTGGTAAAGAACCTGCCTGCCAATTCAAGAGACTCAAAACACATGGGTTCAATCCCCATTTCGGCAAGATCCCCTGAAGAAGGGCATGGCAAACAACTCCAGTATTCTTGCCTGGGGAATCCCATAGATAGAGGAACCTGATGGGCTACAGTCTATGGGGCTGCAAAGAGTCAAACATGACTAAAGCAACTTAGCACAAAACACGCCTTCTGCATAGAAGTTAAATAAGCAAGGTGACAATATACAGCCTTGACGTACTCCTTTCCCGGTTAGGAACCAGTCTGTTGTTCCATGTCTGGTTCTAATTGTTGCTTCTTGAGCTGCATACAGGTTTCTCAGGAGGCAGGTAAGGTGGTCTGGCATTCCCATCTCTTTAAGAATTTTCCACAGTTGTTGTGATCCACACAGTCCAAGGCTGGTGTAGTCAATGAAGCCAAAGTAGATGTTTTTCTGGAATTTCCTTACTCTTTCTATGATTCAACAGATTGTGGCAATTTAGTATCCGGTTCCTCTGCCTGTTCTATATCCAGCTTGAACATCTTAAAGTTCTTGGTTCTTATACTGTTGAAGCCTAGCTTGAAGGATTTTGAGCATTACCTTTCTCGCATGTGAAATGTATCACAGATAAGTCCAAAGTGCCTTGGGAACACAAGGAAAGGGAAAATTAACTTTAGCTTGTATAGTAAATGTGGAAGGACCAAGGAAGACACCATAGAAAAGATAATATTTATAAACCAAGTCTTAAAAGTGTATAAACTTATGAATCTTGGAAGTCTTACAAGTTCATAAGTTTTCAAGGGTATTTCAAAAAGAATATATATATATTCCATTATATATATATAATATATTAAATACGTTAAATATATTATAGGTATTTACACTGAGGGTAAAAACCATAAATAGTTTGGACTTACCTTTTAATACTCTGTGCATACTGTGTAGCTATAAAGTCAATTGATTTAATACTGCAATTAGTATTTAAGGAGAGAATGTGATTTCTTTAGGGAAGGCAATGATTTTTAATTCATTCAAAGAAACTTTTCATTTTGAAGTATAGATTTACAGGGAGTTTCAAAGAGTTACTGTATATTCTTCAACCATCTTCTCCCAATGGTCACATCTCACATAATTACAGTACAATATAAAAATCAAAACTTTAACTTTGGTATAATGTGTGTGCATGTATGGCTCTATGCCATTTTAACACACATCTAGATTTGTGTGGCCACTACAACATCCAGATGACAGGACTGTTCCATCACTACAAAGACCTCCCTCATGCAACCCCTTTATATCACACACACCCACCCCCATCAACCAGCTCTAACCTCTGAAATCCACCAATCTCTCTTCCATCTTTATAATTTTGTCTTCTGGAGAATGCTATCTAAGTGGAACCACCATATGTGACCTTATGAGACTGGCTTTCTTCACTCAGCACCTGCCCTTGAGATCCAACCAAGTTGTTGCATGTATCTGTATTTATTGCTATGTGGGCTTCTCTCAAGATTACTTTAGCTGCGTTCCTAAATGTTAATAGGTTGTGTTCTCATTTTCATTAAATTCAATAAATATTTTTATTTCCCTTTAGACTTCTTTTCAAACCCATGGATTATTTCAAAGTGTATTATTTAGATTCCAAGTGTTCGTAGATTTTCCTATCACCTAACTGTTACTGATAGTGATTTAATTCCATTGTGTTCAGAGGACATACTTTGTGTGGTTCAACTCTTTTAAAATTTGTTGAGGTGTGTTTCATGACTCAGAATAGGGTCTGTTTTGGTGTACATTCCATGGGTGCTTGAAAAGAGTGTGTGTTCCGCTGTTGTTGGGTACAGTGTTCGATTAAGGTCTCTTAGCTCCTGTTAGCTGATGTTTTTGTTGAATTCTTTAGTCTTGTTGATTTCTAATTATTTCACCAATTACAGAGGAAGGGGATTTAAAAGTCTCTATACCTGACTCGTCTATATCTCCTTTCACATCTATCAGTTTCTTTTAATTGAAGTATGAGTTACAATATTGTGTTAATTTCAGGTATACCACAAAGTGATTCATATATATATATGTATATATGGGTATGTACATATACATTTTCTTTTCATTTTCAGATTATTTTCCATTATAAGTGGGGAGGGGCATGCTGGGCAGGAACAGAATAGATGGGAGGAGAGGATATGAATGGATGTAGAGCTTTTCATACTAAGGTAAAGAAGTCAACTGCAAACAAACAAATATCATATCATATTACTTTTATGTGCAATCTAAAAATTATTGTACAAAGGAACTTGTTTACAAAACAGAAACAGACATAGAAAAGAAACATGGTTAACCAAAGGGGGAAGCGGAGTGGGGCAGGGAGGGATAATTTAGGTGTTTGGGGTTAACAGATACACACTACTGTACATAAAATAGATAAACAAGAGCCTACTGTATATCACAGGGAACTAGAGGCAATATCTTGTAATAACCTGTAATGTAAAAAAAATCTGAAAATGTATAGATATGGTTAGAGAGACATAGAGAAAGAACTGAATCACTTTGCTGTACACCTGAAACTAACACAACATTGAAATCAACTATACTTTAGTTTAAAAAAAATTACATATTAAAGAGAGGGTGGGTGAGAGGGACACACATGGTAGTGTTGGATTAGCCTATTGGCATTATGCCATTGTAAAATACTTTTAAGTGTGAGGGAAAACAGGAAAAGAATGGTATAGACCTCTGGGAGGTAAAACACTTTGAAGCCCACGGGCCTTGAATTAGTCATTCATCAACACAGAGGTTCCTCACTGACCTTGCGCTTTCCTCATTGGAAGAAACCAGGATAGATAGCAAGTTTAAGCATTGTTATTAATTTTACTCAGTAAATACACAAAAGTGTCTTATATAGTGGAGATTGGCAAGGAAATGGCCAGGAGGAAAACATGCTTCATTTCTTGCTGTCCTTCGCTGCCAACTTGGTGACCTTGCCCTCAGTGGATGTCTTCTTATCCACAGCCTTGATGACTCCAGTGGGTGCAATTTGCCTCATGTCCTGCACAACAAAATGACCTGAAGAGGAAGGAAGAATGAGGCACAGAAGGGAAGATTCCTTGCCCTCAGTCAGAGGTCATTTCCTTCCCAGGGCTCAGCAGCCATCATCAGTCCCTGGCTCACTTAGAGCTGGGTATTCAGAGAAGGCCTCCACACACATGGCCTTGCTGGGGACCATCTGCACAATGGCCACGTCGCTCAATGTCAGGGCCTTGTTCAGTCGTCCTCCAGCTGTTGCTAGAGCACCAGGCGATCTTTTCCCTCAATTCAGCAAACTTGCACAAGATGAATGACAGTCAGCACTAGGGAATAGCTGGTATTGTGTGGATCTGTCCCGTGTGATTCAAGATGATCACCTGGTGGGAAAGTGGGGAGGAAAATAGAAGAGGTCTAATGGCACCTGTGATCTTGCACCAAATCTGGACCAACCTGGGGCCTCCCTCGAAATTAGGGTTACTTACAAGTGCTTCTACCACCTCCGACCACCAAGGCACTTGACCTCCTGGGAGCTTACCGGCGCCACAAAGCTTCCGGCCTCCTTCCTTCCTCCTTCCGATCATTCTTGCCATCCTCCTTCTGGTCATCTTGGCCACAAAGCCAAGATTAATATCCTTCACAGACACATTATTCACGCTGAAACCCACCAGGCAGAGCCTCGTGGTGCATCTCCACAAACTTGACCTCCATGGTGCCATTGCTGGAGGCAAAAGTGACAACCATGCCAGGTTTCAGGAAGTTGGTCTCTGCGGAGCCCGCAGGCACAGTGCCTGTGCAATAGGAGAAGGGCAGGCAGCCAGAACAATTCCAGACCCACCCAGTGAGAACTGGCTTCCTTGGTCAGGGGATCAAGGACCAAGGTCACCTGCAAGACTGGTGCATGCACGCTCAGTCACGTCCAACTTTTTTGCCACCCCATGAACTATACCCAGGCTTCTGTGTTCAAAGGATTTTCCAGGCAATAATACTGGAGTGGGTTACCATGCCCTCCTCCAGGGGATCTTCCCAACCCAGGGATCAAACCCTCATCTTTTGTGTCTCTTGCATTGGCAGGTGGGTTCTTTACCACTAGCACCACCTGGGCAGGACCGGTGGGAAGCGCTAAATCCAGTGACTGGTAATTTATGGTGTATCAGATAAACTGGAAATGCTGGGAGCTTTGACACTTTATCCCAGATAGCAAGTCAGGATCTGAACCCTGGCAAGTCAGACACTGGAGCTCCTTCAACTCTATTCCTCAAGAAGTCTGGTCACCTCACCTCTAGTCTTGGAGATGCAGCCTCAGGGCCTTGTTGACGGGGCAAGTGAGCAGGAGGTTAGAGTCCAGAACTTCCAGAGCTTCCAGCAGAGTCACCTCAGTGGCATTTTCCTCCTTTCACTCAACTTTCTGGCCCTTGAATCCAGACAACTGTGGGGATGACCATCATGCAGATAGTCCCACCACTCCTAGACACCAACACCACAGGTGCCTAGCTGCCTCCTTCTCCACTTCTTGATGGTCCTCTTGTTGTTCTCCCACACTTTAAAAGAGATGCCCTGTGGTGGTGGTAGACTGGCCAGAGTCCACGTGACTGATGACAGTAATATCAACACCGGTCCTCTCTTTGTTCATGGCAGCAGTTCCTTCCTCCACTGCTTCTAAACTGGAGCACAGGGGTGGGTGGGGCCAGAACATTCCAGGCAGGCCTGCCTCTCTCCTCTCCTCCCCTCCATCCTGCACCTGAATAGCATCCCCCTCTGTACTTCACTGGTCTAGCCCACAGTCTAGAACACGGTACTGGCAACTGAAAAATAAAACTGATTTTTGAGGCCCACACCCTAGCAAGAGTCAGAGACCCAGGACCATAGCTGGTACTTCCAAATAGTCCTGGCCCATCCATCTTTCTCCTGGGTGGACCTTCCCCAGAATGTGTGGAGGCTTAGCCATCCCCCGCCTCCCACATCCTCACTCCACCCCCACTTTTGACCCACTGTTTCTGCATAAGAAACCCTGACATTACATACTTTCAACTTGTCCCCTGCCCCCTGCAAATATCAGCCTCCAGGGAAAAGGAAACGAAGTTGATCCAGCAAGAACTGCAGCAGTTGTGAAGATAGTAAGTAAACGTCAAGAGGTCTTGTCTCCTGCTTTTATAAACTTAGCACTGGACCCCCCTTCTGGTTCCACCCACATTTGATGCCCAGAGCCAAAACCAGTTTAGGAAATGCCTGTTTCTAGTCTCAAGCCCAATTTTGCAGACTTCTTCCTTTAAAGATTGGACAAAGGATAAAGAGAAGGTAGATGACCAATGTTGACAGTAGCACTATTTAGCCAAGGATATGAAAGCAACCTAAGTATCCATTGACAGATGAACGGATAAAGATATATGTATGTATATATAGAGAGATAGGTAAAGATATATATATGTATGTATACATGGCAACATATAGATAGATAGAGATCTACACAACGGACTATTGTTGGTGTTCAGTCACACAGTTGTGTCCGACTCTTTGTGACCCCATGGACTTCAGCATGCCGGGTCTCTCTGTCCTCACTGTCTCCTGAAGTTTGCCCAAGTTCATGTCCATGGCATCAGTGATGCCATTCATACCCTCTTCTTCTTCTGCCCTCAATCTTTCCCAGCATCAGGGACTTTTCCAATGAGTCAGCTGTCTGCATCAGATGACCAAAATACTGAAATTTCAACTTCAGCATCAGTCCTTCCAATGAGTATTCAGGGCTGATTTCCTTTAAGATTGACTAGTTTGATCTTGCTGTCCAAGGGACTCTCAGGAGTCTTCTCCAGCACCATAGATTGAAGGTATCAATTCTTCAGCTCTCTGCCTTCTTTACAGTCTATTGAACTATTACTCAGTAAAAAAAGAATTAGCAGCATAGAGGGACATGGAGATTCTCATACCAAGCAAAGAGAGGCAACAGAGTTGGACAAAAATCATGATATCATTCACATGCAGAATCTTAAAAAAATAATACAAAAGAATTTATTTGCAGAACACAAACAGACTCATAGACAGAAAACAAAGCTGTGGTTTCCAAAGGGGAAAGGGGATGGAGATTAAGGGGTAAATTAGGAGCTTGGGTTTAAGAGGTACACCTATTGCATATAAAATAGATTTAAAAAAACAAGGATTTACTGCATATCACAGGGAATTATAGTCAATATCTTGTAATAACTTATAAAGGAAAAGAATCTGAGAAAGGAAGACTTTACTGTACACCTGAAACTAATACAACATTGTAACTCACTTATACCTCAATTAAAAAAAACTAATAGATGTGAAAGGAGATAAAGTCACAGTTACAAAGGCTTTAAATCCCCTTCCTCTGTAATTGCTGAAATAATTAGAAATCAACAAGACTAAAGAATTCAACAAAAACATCAGCTAACAGGAGCTAAGAGACCTTAATTGAACACTGTACCCAACAACAGCGGTACACACACTCTTTTCAAGCACCCATGGAACGTACACCAAAATAGACCCTATTCTGAGTCATGAAACACACCTCAACAAATTTTAAAAGAGTTGAACCATACAAAGTATGTCCTCTGAACACAATGGAATTAAATCACTATCAGTAACAGTTAGGTGATAGGAAAATCTACGAACACTTGGAATCTAAATAATACACTTTGAAATAATCCATGGGTTTGAAAAGAAGTCTAAAGGGAAATAAAAATATTTATTGAATTTAATGAAAATGAGAACACAACCTATTAACATTTAGGAACGCAGCTAAAGTAATCTTGAGAGAAGACCATATAGCAATAAATACAGATACATGCAACAGCTTGGTTGGATCTCAAGGGCATGTGCTAAGTGAAGAAAGCCAGTCTCATAAGGTCACATATGGTGATTCCACTTAGATAGCATTCTCCAGAAGACAAAATTATAAAGATGGAAGAGAGATTGGTGGATTTCAGAGGTTAGAGCTGGTGGGCGGGAGTGGGTGTGTGTGATATAAAGGGGTTGCATGAGGGAGGTCTTTGTAGTGATGAAACAGTCTTGTCATCTTGATGTTGTAGTGGCCACACAATTCTAGATGTGTGTTAAAATGGCATAGAGCCATACACACATACACATTACACCAATATTAAATTTCTGGCTCTTATATTGTACCATAATTATGGAATCAAGATTGCCAGGAGAAATATCAATGACCTCAGATATGCAGATGACACCACCCTTATGGCAGAAAGTGAAGAGGAAGTAAAAAGCCTCTTGAAGAAAGTGAAAGAGGAGAGTGAAAAAGTTGGCTGAAAACTCAACATTCAGAAAACTAAGATCATGGCATCTGGTCCCATCACTTCATGGGAAATAGATGGGGAAACAGTGGAAACAATGTCAGACTTTATAATTTGGGGCTCCAAAATCACTGCAGACGGTGATTGCAGCCATGAAATTAAAAGATGCTTACTCCTTGGAAGGAAAGTTATGACCAACCTAGATAGCATATTCAAAAGCAGAGACATCACTTGCCAACAAAGGTCCGTCTAGTCAAGGCTATGGTTTTTCCAGTGGTCATGTATGGATGTGAGAGTTGGACTGTGAAGAAAGCTGAGGGCCAAAGAATTGATGCTTTTGAACTGTGATGTTAGAGAAGACTCTTGAGAGTCCCTTGGCCTGCAAGGAGATCCAACCAGTCCATCCTAAAGGAGATCAGTCCTGGGTGTTCTTTGGAAGGACTGATGCTGAAGCTGAAACTCCAATACTTTGGCCACCTCATGCGAAGAGTTGACTCATTGGAAAAGACTGATACTGGGAGGGATTGGGGGCAGGAGGAGAAGGGGATGATGTAGGATAAGATAGCTGGATGGCATCACCGACTAGATGGATCTGAGTTTGAGTGAACTCCTGGAGTTGGTGATGGACAGGGAGGCCTGGCGTGCTGCAATTCATGGGGTCGCAAAGAGTCAGACACTACTGAACAACTGAAATGAACTGAACTGATAATTATGTGAGATGTGACCATTGGAAGAAGATGAGTGAAAAATACACAGAAACTCTTTGTATTATCTTTGCAACTCCCTGTAAATCTATACTTCAAAATGAAAAGTTTTTTTGAATGAAGTAAAAATCATTGCCTTGCCTAATGAAATCACACTCTCTCATTAAATATTAATTGTAGTTTTAAATCAATTGAATTTATAGCTACACAGTATGCACAGAGTCATTAAAAGGTAAATCCAAACTATTCAGTTTTTTACACAAACTCTGTGTGTGTGTGTGTGTGTGTGTGTATAGCTTTTTTAAATTCCTATGAGTGCTTATACACTTTCAAGACTCGGTTTATAAGTATTATCTTTCTTATGGTGTCTTCCTTGATCCCTCCACACCTGCTCTACAAGGTGACGCTAATTTTACATTTCCTTGTGTTCCCAAAGCATTTTGAACCTATCTATGATACAGCAGTTAATGGCCTCTTTTACAATATTTGTTGATATATTGGTCTGCTCTATTAATAGAGCTTCTTGAGGGCAGATATTCTAATTTACCCTTTAACACATATCCACAGGCATGAACTATGCCCTCACATACTGTCACTGAATAAAACCAAGCAATGAAAATAGTATTTAATAAGTTGTGAAAAAGGATAAACTATGAAACTATTCTATACCCTTTAATTCTAAAAGTCAAGGCAAAGTCTTGAAGGAAAAAAATTGGGGGTTTTGGACAATAATAAACAGTAAACTACTCTTTGTTATTAAAATATATCTTATACTTTGAAAATAAAGAATTTAAATTTTACATAAGCTATATTTCTAAAAGCATATCCCTTAAAACTCCACTTCCAGGATAGCTAAATACACCTCTATTATATTGAGTCTCCTGCAGATACCAACTATAAACTCTGTGCAAAAACAAAACAAAATAAAACAAATAAACAGGCAGAAAATAATGTACCTGAAGTTACTGTAGAGCAGTCAAACAGAATGAAATCATCACTTGGACAAAGAGAGAGGAGACAACCGTAGACAGTTTTTCCTGTTCTTTTGAATTTTAACCCAAGGGTCAAGGCACTCAGTATCCAATGGGTTTACTAAAACTATTTATTGAAAACCTATAGATAGTCCTTGTAGACTGAAGAAATATAAGAATTTAGGAAACTATAGCAACTGGATAGTAAAGGAGGAATTTTGAAAAATAGAGATAAAATAGAGAGGCCCCTCAGCTTCTCTCTCTCTCTCTCTCTCTTTAGTTGCTCAGTTGTGTCTGATTCTTGTGACCCAATGGACTGTAGCCTACCAGGCTCCTCCATCCATGGGATTCTCTAGGCAAGAATACTGGAATGGGTTACCATTTCCTTCTCCAGGGGATCTTCCCAACACAGGAATCAAACCCGGGTCTCCTGCCTTGCAGGCAGATTCTTTACCGACTGAGCTGCAACTTCTCTCTATAACTGTGCTCAAATCTCTGTAACCCCTGAACCATGCAACCAAAATTCACCCAGATAATAAAAGAACATGCTTGAAACTGGAGCTTCCACCCAAGAGAAAGAGTTTTCCGCTTGACTCCAAACAACTTAATTGTCTGCTTAAACAAGCAAACATTAAAAAAATAAACATCAAACAAGCAAAAATCAACATTTCTCATAAGCAAGTAACAGAATTTGGAGCCATCATCCATAATATGCAAAATGTATAGAATATAATGCCGAATCACTTTACAAATGAAGAATCAAGAACATATCAACAATTCTCAAGAGGGGGAAAAAAAATCAACAGAAACTAATTCCAAGATAACCTATGTGTGAGAATTAGTAGACAAAGATGTTATGCCCACTGTTACAACTCTGCTCAGTGATGTAAAGGAAAATATGCTTGTGATGAATAAGAAGATAAAAAATATGAGCAAAGGAATAGAAACTATAAAAGTAAACCAAATGTAAATTCTAAAATGAAAAAATGTGAAAACTGAAAAATATACTGGATAGGCTGAAAGCAGAAAGGATACATAGTGGAAAGGACCCAGCAAACTGAAAATCAGATCATTCAAATTATCCAATCTGAGTAACAGAAGAAAAGAATGAAACCAAATGATCATGGTCTATAGAAGAGAAAAAAAGTAGCTAACATGTATAATTGAAGTTCCAGAAGGAGAGGAGATAATACAATAGAAAAAAAAGTTTGAAGAAATAATAAATTTAAAATTCTCAAGTTTTGTAAATATATATATGGATTCAAAAAGCTCAGTACATTCCAAGTAGAGTACATGCAAAGAAAACCACATGGTTAGGGGCATCACAGTCACACTGCTAAAAAACAATTTTTTGAATCAGAAGCAAAAATGCAGTGAAGGCATCTAGAGAAAATATTATGCATTATATATGCTGCTGCTGCTAAGTTGCTTCAGTCGTGTCCAACTCTGTGTGACCCCATGGACTATAGCCTACCAGGTTCCTCCAGCCATGGGATTTTCCAGGCAAGAGTACTGGAGTGAGTTGCCATTTCCTTCTCCAGAGTCTCTTCCAAACCCAGGGATCAAACCCAGGTCGTTTGCATTGTAAGCAAGACGCTTTACAGTCTGAGCCACCAGGGAAGGAGACAACAATTTGAATGTCCATAATTTCTTATTAGAAATAGCAGAGGAAAAATTGTTACCAAAAGGAATTTGTGGGTCTAGATACTCACTGCCAATAAACAGGCCAACTTGATGGAAAGGAAACTTTGTTTTATTTCAGATGCAAGCAATGGTCAGGGGAGGTGGGAGAGACAGACATCTATCCAAAGGCCAATTCCCCTCCCCTGACAAGCCAGGGGTCAGAGCTTTTATAGACAGAGTGAGGGAAGGGTATTCCATGCAGAAACAGCATAGTCATCTCTGACAGTCAACTCCAAATTTGTCATCAGTGGCCTGACCAGCATCATCTTAATTGGTTCAGATACAATTGCTCTTCAGTTCAAGGGTCCATTTGTTCCCATTGTTTGTGGTCAGTTCTCAGAATTGTGGCAGCTCATGTCCTGGGTACACCCTGGTCATCATCTAGCTAACTTCTCTAACTGGTGTTTTGGTATCTATAAGATCGCTCACAGGACATGACTCAGAATATTATCTTTAGCCATTGAGAAAGAGCTAAAGGTGCTTGGCTATGTTAAATGACTACATTATTATTATTTGATCTCCTTTGTCTGTTTTCCTTTGTTCCAGCATTTCACACTTCTTTGATTAAACTTATTCTTTGACTGAAGTTTTCCACAGGTAAAAGGCAGACATAGGATATGTTGTGTGTGTGTGTGTGTGTTGGGCCGGGGGGACGGGGGGGCGGGGGGGGGGGGTGGGTGGTGCAAGGACCATATGGTCCTGCTCTGTTCCAATAAGACAGCAGAACAAAACTCACAGATAAAGAACCAAAATCACCAAAAACTGATCACATTGACCACAGTTTTGCCTAACTTAATGAAACTATGAGCCATGCCATGTAGAACCACCCAAGATGGATGGATCCTTGTAGTCAGTTCTGACAAAATGTGGTCCACTGGAGAAGGGAATGGCAAACCAGTATTCTTGCCTTGAGAACCCCATGAACACTATGAAAAGGCAAAAAGATAGGACATGGAAAGATGAACTCCCCAAGTCAGTAGGTGTTCAATATGCTACTGGAGATCAGTGGAGAAGTAACTCCAGAAACAATGAAGAGATGGAGCCAAAGCAAAAACAAAACCTGATTGTGGATGTGACTATTGATGGAAGTAAAATCTGATACTGTAAAGAACAATACTACATAGGAACCTGGAATGTTAGGTCCATGAATCAAGGTAAATTGGAAGTGGTCAAACAGGAGATACCAAGAGCGAACATTGACATTGTAGGAATCAGCGAACTAAAATGGACTGGAATGGGTGAATTTAATCCAGATGACCATTATATCTACTACTGTGGGCAAGAATCCCTTAGAAGAAGTAGCCCTCATAGTCAACAAAAGAGTCCAAAACATAGTACTTGGATGCAATCTCAAAAACGACAGAATGATCTCTGCTTGTTTCCAAGGTAAACCATTCAATACCACAGTAATTCAAGTCTATGCCCCAACCAGTAATGCTAAAGAAGCTGAAGCTGAATGGTTCTATGAAAACCTACAAGATCTTCTAGAACTAACACCAAAAATGATGTCCCTTTCATCATAGGGGACTGGAATGCAAAAGTAGGAAGTCAAGAGATACCTGGAGTAACAGGTAAATTTGGCCTTGGAGTACAAAATGAAGCAGGGCAAAGGCTAACAGAGTTTTGAAAAGAGAATGCACTGGTCATAGCAAACACCCTCTTTCAACAACACAAGAGAAGACTCTACACATGGACATCACCAGATGGTCAAAACTGAAATCAGATTGATTATATTCTTTGCAGCCAAAGATGGAGAAGCTCTATACAGTCAGCAAAAGCAACACTGGGAGCTGACTATGGATCAGATCATTAACTCCTTATTGCAAAATTCAGACTTAAATTGAAGAAAGTAGGGAAAACAACTAGATCATTCAGTTATAACCCTAAATCAAATCCCTTATGATTATACAGTGGAACTGACAAATAAATTCAAGGAATTAGATCTGCTAGACAGAGTGCCTGAAGAACTATGGTTGAAAGTTCATGACATTGTAGAGAAAACAGTGATCAAGACCATCCCCAAGGAAAAGAAATGCAAAAAGGCAAAATGGTTGTCTGAGGAGACCTTACAAAAAGCTGAGAAAAGAAGAGAAGCTAAAGGCAAAGGAAAAAAGGAAAGATATACCCATAAATGCAGAGTTCCAAAGAATAGCAACAAAGAGATAAGAAAGTCTTCCTCGGTGATCAATGCAAAGAAATAGAGAAAAACAATAGAATGGGAAGCATTAGCGATCTCTTCAAGAAAATTAGAGATACCAAGGGAACATTTCATGCCAAGATGGGCACAATAAAGGACAGAAATGGAAGGGAACTAACAGAAGCAGAAGATATTAAGAAGAGGTGGCAAGAATACACAGAAGACCTGTAGAAAAAAAGATCTTTGTGACCCAGATAATCATGATGGTGTGATCACTCACCTAGCCAGACACCCTGGAATGCAAAATCAAGTGGGAATTAGGAAGCATCACCACAAACAAAGCTAGTAGAGGTGATGGAATTCCAGTTGAGCTATTTCAAATCCTGGAAGATGATGCTGTGAACGTGCTGCACTCAATATGCCAGCAAATTTGGAAAATGCAACAGTGACCACAAGACTGGAAAAGGTCAGTCTTCATTCCAATACCAAAGAAGGGCAATGCCAAAGAATTTTCAAATTATTGCACTCATCTCACATGCTAGCAAAGTAATGCTCAAAATTTTCCAAGCCAGACTTCAGCAGTATATGAACTGTGAAGTTCCAGATGTTCAAGTTGGATTTAGAAAAGGCAGAGGAACCAGAGATCAAATTGCCAACAACCATTGGATCATTGAAAAAGCAAGAGAGTTCCAGAAAAACATATACATCTGTTTTATTGACTATGCCAAAGCCTTTAACTGTGTGGATCACAACAAACTGTGGAAAATTCTTACAGAGATGGGTATACCAGACCACCTTACCTGCCTCCTGAGAAATCTGTATGCAGTTCAAGAAGCAACAGCTAGAACTGGACATGGAACAAACAGATTGGATCCAAATTGGGAAAGTAGTGTGTCAAGGCTGTATATAGCCACCCTGCTTATTTAACTTATATGCAGAGTACATCATGTGAAATGCTGGGCTGGATGAAGCACAAGCTGGTATCAAGATTTCTAGGAAAAATATCAATAAACTCAGATATGCAGATGACCCCACCCTTATGCCAGAAAGTAAAGAACTAAAGACCCTCTTGATGAAAGTGAAAGAGGAGAGTGAAAACGTTGCTTTAAAACTCAACATTCAAACAACGAAGATCATGGCATCCAGTCCCATCACTTCATGGAAAATAGATGGGAAACAATGGAAACAGTGAGAAACTACTTTGGGTAGGGCAGGTGCTCCAAAATAATTGCAGATTATTTTGGTTACTGCAGCCATGAAATTAAAAGATCCTTGCTCTTGGCAGAAAAGTTATGACCAACCTAGACAATATATTAAAAAGCAGAGATATTACTTTGCTGACAAAGGTCCATCTAATCAAAGCTATGGTTTTTCCAGTAGTCATGTATGGATGTGAGAGTCAGACTATAAAGAAAGCTGAGCATTGAAGAATTGATGCTTTTGAACTGTGGTGTTGGAGAAGACTCTTGAGAGTCCCTTGAACTGCAAGGAGATCCAACCAGTCCATCCCAAAGGAGATCAGTCCTGGGTGTTCATTGGAAGGACTGATGTTGAAGCTGAAACCCCAATACTTTGGCCACCTGATGCAAAGAACTGACTCAATGGACAGGACCCTGATGCTGGGAAAGACTGAAGGTGAGAGGAGAAGGGGACAACAGAGGATGAGATGGTTGGATATCATCACCCACTCAATGGACATCAGTTTGAGCAAGTTCTGAGAGTTGACGATGGACAGGAAAGCCCAGCATTTTGAGTCCATTTCACAAGGAGCTGGACATGACTGAGTGACTGAACTCTACTGAGAACAAAACTGTTAAATGTTATAAAATTCCCTGAAAACATTATTTCTTATAGTTATCCAAGGAATACCAAATAATTTTAATAATTCTGTTAACATGCAATCACATATATATGAAAATAATATTTTTCATTTCTTTTCACAAATTTTCATGTCTCACATCACAGAATTCTTAAGTGAATATTTAGCACACTGTTAGGAGCGTAGACACACAGTAGCATGTCTCTATATCAATTAAAACTGCCTAAGCTGTACATTCTAAATATCATGTGTCCTTGTCATTGTCAACAATCTAAAGTTTAACGTTCACATAAGATTCCAACAGGGCATGCCAGTTTACTTTCTACATGTTTTTTGCTGAATTTTCTAGCACTCAAACTACAATAACTGTACTAAGCATTCCCTCTCTTCATGTTCTTTATCTTTTCTCTCCCTTTACTCCTGGTGCTTGATTTCATTCTGACATCAATACAGAGGAATTCTGAAGGAGTACAAACTTAAGGAAAGAAATATGAATTTATTCAGCTTTATCTGTTTGTTCATTCTATTATTTAATAAACGTTTGCAATAAATTCCAAATGAATGAGCAAACTAAGATAGCTATTTGAAATAAGAGGTATTGGAGGGGAGTACCTTCCAAAGGGCTTCCCTGGTGGCTCAGACGGTAAAGTGTCTGTCTGCAATGCGTCAGACCCCAGTTCGATTTCTGGGTCGGGAAGATCCCCTGGAGAAGGAAATGGCAATCCACTCCAGCACTCTTGCCTGGAAAATTCCATGGACAGAGGAGCGTGATAGGCTATAGTCCATGGGCTCGCAAAGAGTTGGACACGACTGAGCGATTTCACTTCACCTTCCAAAGAGCAGCACTGGAGAGAGAAAAGACCCAACATGAAAAACGAGCCTGGTGTGTCTAAGGAGTGCGGGCCTGCATGCTGAGTCACTTTAGTCAAATCCAACTCTTTGCGACCCTGTGAATCATAGCCCACCAGACTCCTCCATCCATGGCGTTCTCCAGGCAAGGACACTGGAATGGGTTGCCATTTCTACTCCAGGTGATCATCCTGACCCAGGGATCATACCCATGTCTCCAGCGTTGGCAGGTGAGTTCTTTACCACTAGCGCCACATGGGAAGGCCATGTATCCGAGTAGTCTCAGCCATTTGGCTAGCAAAGTGTAAACAAGGGGAGACTGGAGCAGATCAGGGCTGAGAAATAAACAGAGGCCTGGAAGACCATGAGAAAGGGTTGGGCTTTATTCTAAATGAGATGACAAGCCTTGGGTTTTAGGCTGAAATCAGTGTTTAAGCATGTCTAAAAATTCTGCCAGTTGCTCTATGACAGTAGATTAAAGAGGATCCAAGAGTCAAGGCAGTATGCCCATTAGAGTGTTAAAGGCCTCTGAGGTTAGAGTGTTGTAGACCTCCCTGGTAGTGGTTTATATTGACATAACTCAGCAAAGAGCTGCAAATTAGGAATGAGAAGAAGAGGTGGGCTCCAAAAGGAATCCCAGATTTTTGGCTTAAGTCTGCATGGATGGTGGTGGAGCAGGGTTACAGAGATGCAGGGGATGGAGAGAGGTACAAGGTGTAAGGGAGGGAAAGTTTTAAAAAGAAAAAAAGAATGAAGAAATGTGATGAGGAATAGAGAGTTTATAAAAGAGACATTTGCTGGTAGCTTATGATGAAATACATTGTCATATGGGTGTAGTTTAGAGGAATGGATATGATTACCCAGTGAGTGTGTGTATATTGAGATTGTGTGGAAAATCAACATTTAAAAAGACTGAGAAGAATCATCCAGATGAGTTAAGAAAAATCATGTGTTGGAAACAAAAGGAGGGTGCTTCAAAAAGAGAATAGAAAACTTCCTGTAATTCTGAACACCCTACAATTTTCAGCTTGTAACTTTTTAAACCTTGTAACCACCTTACCTGGTTCCTGAGAAACATGTATACAGGTCAAAAAGCAATAGTTAAAACCAGACATGGAACAATGGACTGGTTCAAAATTGAGAAAGTATGTCAGGGTATATAGTGCCACCTTGCTTATTTAAATTATATGCAGAGGCCATAATTCCAGGCTGGGTGAATCACAAGCTGGAATTAAGATTGCAGGGAGAAATATCAATAACCTCAGATATGAAGATGACACCACCCTAATAGAAAAAAAAGTGGAGAGGAACTAAAGAGCTCCTCGATGAAGGTGAAAGCTGAGAGAGAAAACACTGGCTTAAAACTCAACATTCAAAAAGCTAAGATCATGGCAACCAACCCATCACTTCATGGCAAATAGATGGGGAAACAATGGAAATAGTGACAGACTTTATTTTCTTGGACTCCCAAATCACTGTGGATGGTGACTGCAGCCAAGAAATTAAAAGATGCTTGTTCCTTGGAAGAAAAGCTATGACCAGCCTAGACAGTGAATTAAAAGCAAGGACATCACTTTGCTGACAAAGGTCTATATAGTCAAACCTATGATTTTTCCAGTAGTCATGTATGGATGTGAGAGTCGGACCGTAAAGAATGCTGGCACCAAAGAATTGATGTTTTGAACTGTGGTGCTGGAAAAGACTTTTGAGAGTCCCTTGAACTGTGAGGAGATCAAGCCAGTCAATCCTAAAGGAAATCAACCCTGAATATTCACTGGAAGGCTGATGCTGAAGGTGAAGCTCCAATACGTTGGCCACTTAATGTAAAGAACTGAATCACTGGTAAAGACGCTGTTGCTGGGAGAGATTGAAGGCAGAAGAAGAAGATGAAATCACTGGGTAGCATCACCAATATACTCAATTAAGTCCATTGAGCATGACTCAGTGAACATGAACATGGGCAAACTCTGAGAGATGGTGAGGGATAGGGAGGCATGGTGTGCTGCAGTCCATGGGCTCGCAAAGAGTCGGACATGACTTGGTGACTGAACAACAACAATACCCAGCAGGACATGTCCAGCTTGAAGTATTTCCTACTGGACAAAAATGTAATAATTTAAAGAATAGTATTGAAACATATACATTGCCATATGTAAAACAGAGAGCCAGTGGGAGTCTGATGTATGACATAGGGAACCCAAAGCCAAAGCTGGTGCTCTGTGACAACCTGGAGGAATGGGGTGGGAAGGACGGTGGGAAGGGGGTTCAGGAGGTAGGGGACACCTGTATGCTTATGGCCAACTCATGTTGATGCAGAGCAAAAACCATCACAATATTGTAAAGTAATTATCCTCCATTAAAATAAATAATTTGTTAAAAAAGAAAAAAGTGATAATTTGAATATCAAGAAAAAAATAATTTAATTGATAAAAACATAATAAAATATTTTCAAGTCCCTAAGTTCTTGATCATACTAAAAACAACCCCATTGCTCACTTTTGGAGGAGGATAGAGAATCAGTTATTTCTATTCTGTACACTGGCAAATAAAACGAAAGTGTCAATATTCAAGACATTGAAAGAGGCTATCCAATTATCCACTGAGAGTCTTGGGGAGATACAATGGACATGCTAGGAAATTTCAAAGATGGATTTGGGAACATGAAAAATGTGAAAGAGAGCTTAGGTGGGAAATCATAGGACAACACATGGGGTTATGCTCACTTGCTCAGTCATGTCCAACTCTTTGCGACCCCATGGGCTGTAGCCACCAGGCTCCTCTATTCATGGGATTTTCCAGGCAAGAACACTGGAGTGGGATGCCATTCTCTTCTCCAGTGGATCTTTCTGACCCCGGATAAACCCTGGATATATGTCTCCTGCACTGGTAGGCAGATTCTTTACCAGTAGTGCCACCTGGAAACCCCATATGGTGTTGATACTTTTATTCTGAGAAGGTTTTAGTTACTTGAGGTACTCATTAGCCATATTAGGAGCTGACCAAACATGTAATGGAAATTTTTATGACAAATGCACCAGAGAAAAGAAAGAAACCAAGGATTTCTCAGTGGAACAAGTAGTTGAAGATTCCTCCCCTCTCTTCATTTCAAAAAACCTCTGATTTTTGACATCTTTTCTTCTGACATCCAATTAGTTAATGATGGCCTTCATTTTTTCTCATATCCATGTAGCCTGTATTCCATCTTTATTCTCTTCTGTATTGAATTTCTGGTAATGTGAAGTAATGGTTGTTTACTTTTGTGATGTACACATCTAAAGGATTTACAAATGTGTGGTGTCATGTATTTACCACCATGGATCCATACAGAAGAGTTCTGATCCCCAACCCATGCCCAGCCCGCCTGCCTCCAAATTCCCATGTGCTACACCATTAAAGACAACTCTTCTGCCCACCCAGGGGTTCCAAACATCATTTGTTTGGACTTGATTTCCTTCCTATAGTTTTTCCTTTTGCAGAATGTCATATAATTGTAATATACCATGTAGCCATTCAGATCTGAGTTTTTTCACTTAGCAAAATGCATTTCAGATTCATCTAGGTTTACGCATGAATTTATAGCTCATTTTTCTTCTTGCTGTACAGTGTTCCATTGTATGGATGTGCCTCAGTTTTACTTTTCTAGTCACCTGTTGAATGATACCTATTTGTTTCCACTTTTTACTATTACAAGCAAATCTGCTATAAATATTTATGTATAGGTTTTTGTTTGGGTCATATGGTAGTGACATGTTTAACTTTATAGAGGTCTGCCATTCCACTTTCTAAAATGGTTATACTGTCTTACACTGTCACCAGTAGTATATGAGAGTTCCAAATGATCCACATCCATGTGAATACTAAAAAAAACTTTTCAGTTTTTTAAACTTTAGATGTACTTTAGGTATGTTGCAGTTATCTTATTTTTGGTTTGAGTAACATTTTCCTAGTAATTACTGATGTTGAGCACCTGTTTTCGACTTTTTAAATTGTGAAGTACAGTTGATTTACAAGTTTATATTAATTTCAGGTATGTAACATAATTGTTGGAAATTTTTATAGGCTATACTTCATTTAAAGTTAGTATAAAATACAGGCTATATTCCCTGTATTGTACATTACATCCTTGCATCTTACTTATTTTATATATAAATATATATGTATGTATGTGACTGAAGCGACTTAGCAGCAGCAGCAGCAGCATGTATATATAGTAGTTTGTATCTCTTAATCCCCTGCCCCTTCTTCTGTTTTACCATATTTTTTTCATTTCAGTTATAAGGCTTGCCTGGTGACTCAGATAGTAAAGAATATGCCTGCAGTGCAGGAGACCTGGATTCAATCTCTGGGTCAAGAAGATCCCCTGGAGAAGGGAATGGCTACCCACTCCAGTATTCTTGCCTGGAGAATTCTATGGACAGAGGAACATGGCAGGCTACAGTCCATGGGGTCACAAAGAGTCAGACACGATTGACCAGCTAACACTTTCACTTTCACTGTATTCTTCAGTTCTCATTGGTTCTTTTTTATATTTTCTAGTTCTTTGTTGAAATTCTCACTTGCACATCTACTGTTTTCCCAAGTCACTTAACATCCTTATTGGTATTTCTTTCAACTTTTTGTCAAGTAAATTTTTTATCTCTCTTTCATTAGGGTTTTTCAGGTTTTTTTTCTTGCTTTTTCATTTGAAACATATGCTTATGTCTTCTCATTTTGTTTAACTTTCTCTGTCTCTATGAAATTAGGTGAAACAGTTATCTATCCCAGTCTTGAAGGCATATCCTTGTGTGGGAGCATCCCTTTGCAGCATATGTATGCCTAGCAGCTTTGGCAGGAGAGCTGAATCTGAAATGATCTCAGACTGAATCTTCCCTCCTGGTGATCTGGCAACCACCTTTCTGGGAGGTTGGCCTGGAATCAGAAGAGCCAGGTATGAGCCAGGGCTAGAGGGCAACCACTGCCCTATCATGGGTGGGGCCAGGGCCCAAGGAGCTGGAGCAGGAGCATGGATGGTATTGGATTTCCTCCCAGATGTGATAACCATCTCCATGATGACTGAGGCTACGGCTGGAGCCTGAGGTCCTGGGGCTGCACTTTTGCACTCGTTTTACTATTTCCCAGGTGCACCATCTTGGTTAGAGACCAGGTCAGGACTGAAGGGCTGGAGTCACAGTACTGAGCTGTTTCCACATGTTCCCAGGTCTGCATGTGGATGCACATACCTGCGGTGATGGCCTCCACCCCAGAGCTGGTTCCATTCCCTCCCAAGGCTACACATGCTCCTACTCTGGTCAGAGGCAGGGTCAGGGCCCAAGTCAATTCCATTCCTTTCAAATATGCACAGTCTTCCTGGCAATGGCTGCCTCCATCTTAGCAGGAAAGCAGGAGATGCTGGAGCAGGAGCCCAATGGTGCTGGAGGTCATGTCCAGGTGGTCCTGCAAGCTGGCCAGAACAGGAGGCAATTTTCGATATAGACTCCACAGTGTTCCCAGGAGGAAGCAAGATTCTGGGTTTCTTACATCCCTCTCGTAAATCTCTCTGGTTTGCAAACCAACTAAGAGGCTTGTCTTCCTGGTGTCAGATCCCTTGACTGCTGTGCCTAGTGTGTGCCTTGAACTCCTCAGTCCCCAGCGGTGGACTCTCTGAGCCAATGATACTCCCATTTTCTTTGAGTCACCCACCGGGAGTTCAGGTCCCAACTAGATCACTTCTCCCCTCCTATCGAGCCCAGCATCGTTCTTTCTTTACAGCCTCGGTTGTAGAGGAGCCAGTCTGCTTGTCTTCAGGTCCATTTCAGTGAGAGCTGCTCTACGTGTAGTTGTAGATTTGATGCTGTCAAGTGATATGACCTTCATTTTAAAGACTCTCTCTTCCTCTGACTTACCCGCATCCTTTTAGACTGTTCCAGGCCACTGCTCCCTTTCCTAGTCCCTCACTCACTTGCATCTTCCAGCCACCTTCCTCCTGTGGTGCTTTCCTCTGGGCTTATAAGCATGCACCCCTTCTTTGTGCTGCCATTGAATGTAATTGCTTTCCAGAATTCTGCTCCTGAATCTCTTTTAAAGTCTGTGTCAGTGAAATCAATGCACCATAAGGCAGGCATTTTCAAAACATGCTCCCCTGACCAGCAGCATCAGGATTTGCCTTGTTAGAGGAGTAATTTGTCTGACTCCATGGTCTGCTGCATCAGAATCCATAGAAGTGAGGCCCAGCAATCTGTAGTTTAACAAGCCCGTCAGTTAATTCTGATGCATGTTAAAGCTTAAGAACCACTGCCCTAAAATGTAGCACACAGACTTTCTGCATAAAAATCCTAGGAGTGCTAGTAGAATATATGAATGTCTTTGCCCCATGTGGATTTCTAAATCTACTGAATTAGAACCTCTGAGGTCAGAACCAGCAACTCCAAAATATTCTCATTCCCACTAAAGTCTAAAAATCTGTGCTCTGTGCTCTCTCAGAGATCTACTGAAAAGGCTTCTGCACAAATAGCACCTCAACATATACTGCCAGGCTTTGCATTCAATTTCTGTCAGACACATCCACAAATAACTTTTCTACCACCTCAAAGTCATATATTCTAATACTATGCTCATTACTCCACTTTTCCCTTCATCAAATGACTTCTGACTTTATTTCTGCCACAATCATTCTGGCCTGAATCTTATTAACCAGGAGTTGTATTAGTCAAATATAACTCCCTTGATCACAAATCCAATTGGTCCTATTGATTTCTGCTTAATAACTTTTCTAAAATGCCTTTTGCTTTTCATGAATACTGCTATTACTCTATTTTCTGGCTAGAAATTACATCATGCTTTCTTTCAAAAATATTTTCCTCAATGAGTAAATAGAATGCTATGATTCTGAGTCAGTTGGACCCAACTGGATTTGGGTACAAACTCAGAATTGTTGAATCCAGAACTGAAACTCAGGTCTTGCCTTCCAAATCTCAATTTCTTTGTAGTAATCAATGCTCTGCAAAATGTTTAATTTCTGGATAACTGCTCTTCATTTATTATTTGATGGAGAACAAGAGTCTGTTATATAGCCAATCAATTATCCATGGGATTTAATAACTGCAGCACCAACTAACTCTCTGAATATTCTTCCACAAGAAATTTTAGCATGTATTATTAGTGGCCAGAGTGACCTTAAATTTTGAATACAGTAACATACAGTGATTAAAGGAAAAAATAGAGTAAATTTCCCCATTGATAAATAGTTTGGGGGGTAGGGAGAGAAAAGACCTTCATAAAAATATAACAAAATTAATTCACATGGAGCATTGTACAGCATTCATGATGTCTCTGTCGTATTACCACAAAAGCACTGCATATTTTTGAGCAGTTTTGCTTTAATTATACTTCTTACAACTGTTATAATAATTACTTTCCAGGTTTGGTAGAGTCACAAATGTCAGAGTTGAAGGGTACCTTGGAGGTCACCTATTTCGTACTCCACTTTGTAATGATGAAAGAAATTTAGGGTAAGGAAGGTAATAGGGTTTGCCCAGTAATGCAATTAATCAGTGACTGAGCTGAGATTATAAAAATCCACGTCTCTTGATGGTCAGCTTTTGCTTCATTGATCTTCCTTTGTGAGCAGACAGGAAATATGACAAGCACAGAAGATAGAGAAGGGTTCAGCAGGAAAAGTTGTAAGGCAGAGCGAAGGGCTGGATAACCAGAGCAAAGAAAAAAGGAAATGTCACTGATGTCATCAATAAGAATATAGATTGAGGGAGGGCAACACCGACATCTCCAACAGCTCTGCATTCAATTTCACAAAGTAAATAGATAAGACAACAAACCCAAATCACGTGTCTTTTTTTAAAATTGAGAAGCTTTATATGCAATATCTGGACTTCACCCTAAAAATATCCTGACATTTCCTCACGGCATGTGATTGTGCCTAGTTGACAGGCAGTGAAGACTGCCACCAACCCTCAGCTCTGTGTTGTGGTCAACAGACCAAAATTAGAACAATAATTTGACCTTTCACAGCCAGTCTCAAAGGAGTTATTGCAGGTAGTCGAGGAAATAATGCATTTCATGGAATGAGTATAATTATATTGTTCCTTATAAATAATACGTGCCTTTTTAAAGTCCACAAGTATGCCTAAAGTAACACAATACAATTGCTAGATATTTTACTTTCCCCACGTGTACACAGATTTTGCTTTGCAATGTTCTCCAGGTTCCCAAATTAGATCCCAAACGTAACTGTCTTTATCTCTCTCTCCCTCTTTCTGCTTTTTATCAGCTCCTTCAGGACAGAGTCATGCTGAAGACTGTTGCTCTCTGCCCCTCGCCAAACACTGTAGATAGCAAGCAGGGTTCAGATTTTCAACATCCATGTATTCAATATCATACACACACCAAAAAATCTATTGCCAAAACTCCAAAAACCAAAACATCTTTTATGACATCATATGGGTTCTGCATTAACAGATCTGGACATCTTTCTGAAGGCAAGTGTCTGCTGAGATAATGCTGCTATTCCTCTGCGATATACGTTGTATCATGGGGCCAACATTAAACTCACCATTTGTCTTTCTACACATGACAGTCTACTTTCCAACTAATAATTTTTATTCCACTACTGTGAAAGAATTGGGGCTTTCCAAGTGGTGCTAGAGGTAAAGAATCCACCTGCCAATGCAGAAGACCTAAGGGATGCTGGTTCCATCCTTGGGTTGGAAAGATCCCTTGGAGAAGGAAATGGCAACCCATTCCAGTACCCTTGCCTGGAAAATCCCATGGACAGAGAAGCCTGGTAAGCTACAGTCCATGGGGTTGCAAAGAGTAGGACATGACTGAGCGACTTCACTTCCAGTGTTCTTGCCTGAAGAATCCCCATGGACAGAGGAGTCTGGTGGGCCCATAGGGTCAAAATGAGTCAGATACGACTGAAGTGACTTAGCATGCACATGAGGGAATTGTGAAGAGAAGTTTCAGAGGCAGGAAATTTGAAAGACTATTCAGCTTCTCTACTTGTCAATAACTAATTAAAATTCACTTTCGATTTTGCTACTGAAGTTGGTGACCTAAAATACAGATCTAATCAATTGTGTCATTTCCATGCTCACAAATTCAAAAACTTGCCACTACCTGCAGGATAAACTTCTACCTCCTTACATCAGTTTAGGTCCTCCTAATCGACCATAGGCCCTTGTCTCACAAAATCCCCACCAGCTTCCTCACCACACCATTTTCTCACTCACACCAGCATTCACTCTCTCCTTTGTTTCTGTCCACACCTCATACATACTTCCTCCCTCCTTTCCTGTTCCACTGTTGGGAGTTCATATCTTAAATGCCCTACTTGCATGAAAACATTCCACCAGTTGGAAATAATATCATCTTTATGCATATTCACAAGCCTTTTCTAAGAGTTTCCTTTCTAATGTATGCATCAAAGCCTAGGGACTCCAAGGCAGAAATATGCAGACCTCAGACTTGTGGGCAAGATGTCCACACACAGACAGGCCAGATACCTCAGAGTATCGAATGGTGCCAAGAGGAGGGGGAAGAAGCATAGTTTTTGTTTTTGTTTTTGATTTTTTTTAGCCTGAAGGATTTATTTTAAATATTTAGGTATATAGTATATGGGCTTCTTGCTCTGGGTCCCCAGAATCTTAAAGATAGGCATGAACTCAATTGGGATTTTGGAAAAATAACAAACTTTTTGCTTCTGCAATTATTCAAGCATAGATTAGGCAACCACTAGGCTAGAATTGACTCCTTTCTTCTTCTTTCTTAAAACTTTAAAACTATAACACCATGGGGACCTAAAAGTTCAGGTTTGAATTTAGAAATCTCTTGCTCCTCTGTGGTCTGTGAGAATACGGCAGCAGCTGGCCTGGGCCCAGACAATGACTTCCCTTCATTCTCTTGCCCCATTTGCTGCCAGTCCACAATGTGTGTGTGGGCATGTGTGTGTGTGTGTGTGTGTGTGTGTGTGTGTGTGTGTTGAATCCACACACTATATGTGTGTGTGGTAAACATGGAGAATTTCACATAAACATAAAAAATACTTGCAATCCTTCCATCCATAAAGATATATATACACAAATATATACTGAAATTTTTTTTCTTACAGTGCAAAAATGAAAATAACAAAATACCTATCAGTAGAGAGTTAGATAAAAGCAGCCATTCAATGGAATCTTATTAAAATTATAAATATATATTTGATACAAAAATATTGAAATTACATTAAAAAATGTTTATTTACTTGGCTGTGTCGTCTTAGTTGCAGCACATAGGATCTTCTTTGTGGTGCACGGACTGTGGTGCAAGGGCTCCAGAGTGCACAAGCTTAGTTGTCCCATGGCTTGTGGGATCTTAGACCCCTCACCAGGGATTGAATCCACATCCCTTTCACTGCAAGGTGGATTCTTAACCCTGGGCCCAGCAGGGAATTCCTAATATATAGTTAGATATAATATGCACACTATGAATCCATGCTTGTAAAATGAATATTTAATCTGTGCTTCCCCAGTGGCTCAGGGTTAAAAAGTCCACCTGCTAATGCGGGAGACATGGCAGGAGCTGCAGTTTCAATCCCTGGGTCAGAAAGATCCCCTGGAGAAGGAAATGCAATCTACTCCAGTGTTCTTGCCTGGAAAATCCCATGGACAGAGGAGCCTGCCTGGCTACAGTCCCTGGGGTCACAAAAGAGTTGGGCATGACTTAGCGACTTATCAGCAATAACCAGCATAAAGTAGTCACATTTACTGTGTGCACAGTGTGCTCCCATGGTTGTGTTATCATGTGGTGATGAAGGCACAAACCTTGGGATTTATCAGACTTCTTTTGTTCCTCCATTTAACTAGCTACATAATGTTGTAGGACTCGCCGAGCCCCAATTTATTCCTCTGTAAAATGAGAATAATCATATTTGCCTCATGGAAGTTTGTGAGTATCTGAGAAGATGATATATGTAAACTGCCTAGCACAGTGCCTCTCTCTCTCTCTCACTCTCTGTCTCCTACACTTGCACACATACACATATTCATAACTTGGAAAAAGACTGATCAAAAGGTCTAGCAAGTTGTGTCAGCTAAATGAGATTAAACAAATCCTATTTAACAAATAGAGCAGTGGAATTTAAGGGTTATTTTCAGCTTGTTTATTTATTTTTGCTTAACTATACTTTCTAATTTTATGATAAACCATTTTAATTATGTACAAAGGATATGTGTTTAAAATAAAACAAAAATCATTGTACACAGTGACTATTCTGGTTAATTAGATGGGGAATCATGAATGTTTGAACTCAGGCTGTGGCAAGGAGAGTGAAAAATAAGGTAAAAAGTAAAATAAACATTACTTACAAGTGAGTGTGAACAGAGGGAAGAAGAATGATTGATTCCAAGAATAGTGGGAGTAAGGAAAGTAGAGATTGACTTGAGAGTGGTGAAAACAGCTTCAGTTATGAATATATTGACTAGATAAGATGACAGAGAACCAAGAAGAAATGAATTTTATATTCCTGAGCTTTAGATGTGGTGTCACACTGGAGATAGAGACTCGCAAATTTACACATGTAACATATGTATATATTTTAAAATATTTATATATTTTACTGCAGCCATGAAATTAAAAGATGCTTGCTCCTTGGAAGAAAAGCTGTAACAAATGTAGACAGCATATTAAAAAGCAGAGATATCTTCGCTGACAAAAGTCTGTACAGTCAAAGCTATGGTTTTTCCAGTAGTCAATTGTGGGTATAAGAGTTGAACCAGAAAGGACGCTGAGCCCTGAAGAATTGGTGCTTTTGCACTGTGTTTCTGGAGAAGACTCTTGCCAGTCCCTTGTATAGCAAGGAGATCAAACCAGTCGATCCTAAAGGAAATCAACAATGAATATTCACTGGAAGGACTGATGCTGGAGTTGAAGCGCCAATACTTTGGCCACCTGATGCTAAGAACTGAATCTTTGGAAAAGATTCTGATGCTGAGAAAGATTGAAGGTAGGAGGAGAAGGGGAAGACAGAGGATGAGGTGGTTGGATGGAATCATTGACTCAATGGATATGAGTTTGAGCAAACTCTGGGAGATGGTGAGGGACTGCCTGCTGCAGTCCATGGGGTCACAAAGAGTCAAACACAACTGACCAAAGGAACAACAACAACAAATACATGTATGCATGCTCAGTCACTACAGTCGTGTCCAACTCTTGGCAACACTGTGGACTGTACTCTCCAGGCTCCTCTGTCCATGGGGATTCTCCAGGCAAGAATACTGGGGTGGGTTGCCATGCCCTTCTCCAAGGTATCTTCCCATGTCTCTTAAGTCTTCTGCAATGGCGAGCAGGTTCTTTATCACTAGTGCCACCTGGGAAGCCCATAAACATGTATATATACGCACTTATATTATGTATATATAAACACCCTTATGGCAGAAGGCTAACTAAAGAGTCTCGTGATGAAAGTGAAAGAGGAGAGTGAAAAAAACTGGCTTAAAACTCAACATTCAGAAAACTAAGATCATGCCATCCAGTCCCATCATTTCATGGCAAATAGAAGGGAAATAATGGAAACAGTGAAAGACTTTTTTTGGCTCCAAAATCACTGCAGATGGTGACTGCAGCCATGAAATTAAAAGACACTTGCTCCTTGGAAGAAAAGCTATGACCAACCTAGACAACATATTAAAAAGCAGAGACATTTTTGAATATACACTGGAAGGACTGATGCTGAAGCTGAAGCTCCAATACTTTGGGCACCTGATGCAAAGAACTGACTCATTGGAAAAGACCCTGATACTGGGAAAGATTGAAGGCGGGAGGAGAAGGGGACGACAGAGGATGAGATGGTTGGATGTCATCACTGACTCAATGGACATGAGTTTGAGTAAACTCTGGGAGTCGGTGATGGACAGGGAAGTCTGGCATGCTGCAGTCCATGGGGTCACAGAGTTGGACACGACTGAGCAACTGACTGATAGTAGAGATCCAAGAAGAAAGAAAACCTGAGCCATGAAACCAACCTTTGGGCCTAAGCCAAATATTTATTTATTTATTTATTTATTTATTTTTGCTGTGCAATATGTCATTGTACTTATTTATTTTATACTCAGTAGTCTGTATCTCCTAATCCTCTACCTGATCTCCCTCCCCTTCTCTCTCCCAGTGGTAACCACTAGCTTTTCTTTACGTCATTTGAGTCTGTTGCAGGTTTATTATATTCATTTCATTTGTCTTATTTTATAGAATCCACATGTAAGTGATAACATAGATTGTCTTCCTCTGAGTCATTCCCTAAGCATAATAACCTCTATACCTCTATACATTGTTGCATGTAGAACTTCATTTTCATGACTGAGTAATATTCCAGGGTGTGTGTGTGTGTACACATATTTTTTTATTGCTATAATTTTCTATATGGACTTCCCAAGTATCTCAGTGATAAAGAATCCATCTGCCAAGAAGGAGACATGAGTTTGATTCCTGGGTCAATGCCCTGGAGAAGGAAATGGCAACCCACTCCAGTATTCATGCCTGGGAAATCCTGAGGACAGAGGAGCCTGGTGGGTGACAAGTCCATGGGGTTGAAAAAGTCGGACATGATTTAGTGACTAAATAGGAGCAGCAACTAAAGACAGGGAGTGGCATACATCAACCTTTGTTCCTTTTCTCAAGATTGCTTTAGCTATTTGAGTCTTTCGACGGTCCATATTCATTTTAGGTATATTTGCTCTAAGCCTCTGAAAAATGTCACTGGTACTTTGATAAGGATAGCACTAGATATGTAGATTGCTTTTAGTAGGATACACATTTTAACAATGTTAATTCTTCTAATCCATGATCACAAATCTCTTTCAACTTATTTGCATCACCTTCAATTTCCTTCATCAATGTTTCATAGTTTTTAGAATACAGGTCTTTGGTTAAGTTTATTCCTAGGTATTTAATTTATTTATTTATTTTGAGGACTTCCCTAGTGGCTTAGATGGTAAAGTGTCTGCCTACAATGCGGGAGAGCTGGGTTCGATTCCTGGGTTGGGAAGATCCCCTGGAGAAAGAAATGACAACCCACTCCAGTACCCTTGCCTTGAAAATCCCATAGACGGAGGAGCCTGGTGGGCTACAGTCCATGGGGTCACAAAGAGTTGGACACGACTGAGTGACTTCTCTCACTCACTTTTTTATTTATTTTGATGTGATTTTAAATGGGATTGTTTTCTTGCTTTCTCTTTCTGATAGTTCATTATTAGTACATAGAAATGCTGTATCCTGATACTTTACTGAATTCACTTATTAGTTTGAACAGTTTTTTGGTGGAGACTTTAGGGATTTCTATACATGGTGTCATGTTATCCACAAATAGTGGCCATTTCACTTCTTCTGTTCCCATTTGGATGTTTTATATCTTTTTCTTATCTGACTTTTGTGGCTAATACTTTCAATACTATATTAGATAAAAGTGATGAGTATGGGCATGCTTGTTGTGTTCCTGATTTTAGAGGAAAGACTTTCAGCTTTGCACCATTGAGTATGATGTTAGCTGTAGGTTTGTCATAAATTTCCTTTCCTATATTGAAATATATCCCTCATACCAGCTTTTATGGGAGTTTTCACCAGGAATGGATGTTGAATTTTCTCGAATGAGATGATCGTGTAATTTTATCCTTACTTTTCTTAGTGTGATGTATTACATTGATTGATTTCTGAGTGCTGAACCGTCTTTTACATCCCTGAAATAATTTCCACTTGATGGTGGTGTATGATTTTTTTTTATATCTTGTTGGATTCAGTTTATTAATACCTTGTTGAAAATTTTTGCTTTTATATTCATCAGAGATATTGGCCTGTATCTGTTTTCATAATTCTTTACCTCGTTTTCATATCAAGGTAAGGGTGACCTCATAGAATGAATTTGGGAGTGTTCCTTCATCTCTAATTTCTTGGAATACTTTGAAAAGGATAGGTATTAACTTTCCTTAAATGTTTGGTAGAATTCCCCTATGAAGATGTCCACTCTTGGATTTTTATTTGCTGAGATGTTTTTTTTTTTCAGGTTGTCTATTTCTTCCTCATTCGGTCTTGGAAGGTTGGATACTCCTAGAAATTTGTCTATTTCTTCTACATTGTTAAATTTACTGGCATATAACTGTTCATTCCTTGCTTGCTTAGCTGCTCAGTCATATCCAACTCTTTGTAACTCCATGGACTGTAGCCCACCAGACTCCTCTGTTCATGAGATTCTCCAGGCAAGAATACTGGAGTGAGTAGCCATTCCCTTCTCCAGGGGATTTCCCAACCCAAATATTGAACCCAGGCCTCCTGTATTGCAGGCAGATTCTTTACCATCTGAATCACATTCTCTTATGGTATTTTTTTTTTAAATCTCTGTGATATCTACTGTTAGTTCTCCTGTTTTATTTCTTACTTTGTTCATTTGCTCTTTTTTCTTGATGAACCTGACTAAGGTTTATCTACTTTGTTTGTCTTCTCAAAAAAACCTCCTCTTGCTTTCACTGATCTCTTCTTCTCTCTTTTCTGTCTTTTCTTTTTGTCTCTACATATTTCCACTCTAGTATATCCTTCTTCACACTTCCCAGGTGGTGCTAGTGATAAAGAATCTGCCTGCCAATGCAGGAGACACAAGAGATGTGGATTTGATCCCTGGGTTGGGAGGATCCCCTGGAATAGGAGTTGACAACCCTCTCAAGCATCCTTGCCTGGAAGATTCCATGGACAGAGTAAGAGCTTAGAGGGCTATATTACATGGGGCCACAGAGAGTCAGACATGAATGAGTGACCAAGCATGTATCCTTCTTTTGTTGACTTTGGACTTTTTCATTCTTCTTTTTCTAATTCCTTTAAATGGAAAGTTAAGTTGTTTATTTGAGATTTTTCTTGTTTCTTGAGGTTTAGGCCTGTATTACTATAAAATTCCATCTTAGAACTACTTTGGCAACATCCCAGAGTGTTTGGAAAGTTCCATGTTAATTTTCATTTATCTGTAGGTATTTTCTGATTTCCTTTTTGATTTCATTGCAATTCATTAGTTTTTTTTTTAGTATCATGTTTTTAGTCTCCAGTATGTTGATACTTTTATGTTTTTGTTTCTATAATTGATTTATAGTTTCATACCATTTGGTTGGAAAAGATACTTGATATAATTTCTATTGTCTTAAATTTGTTGAGACATTTTTTTTGGCCTAAAATGTGATCTGCCCTGAAGAATATTGCATGTGTACTTGAAAAAGAATGTGTATTGTGCTGTTTGGGGATGGAAAGTCCTGTAGATATCTGTTATATCCAACCAGTCTAATGTGTCACTTAAGACCACTCTTTCATTATTAATGCTCTGTCCTGGTGATTTGTCTGTTAATTTAAGTAGGGAGTTAAAGTAAAGTCCCCTGCTATTATCACATTACTTTCAATTTCTCCCTTTATGTCTGTCAATATTTGCTTTATATATTTAGATGCTGCTGTATTAGACGTATATATGTTCAGTACAGTTCAGTCACTCAGTTGTGTCTGACTCTTTGCAACCTCATGGACTTCAGCACACCAGGCTTCTCTGTCCATCACCAGCTCCTGGAGTTTACTTAAACTCATGTCTATTGAGTCGGTGATACCATCCAACCATCTCATCCTCTGTCGTCCCATCCGCTTCTCTTCCAGCCTTCAATCTTTCCCAGCATCAGGATCTTTTCCAATGAGTCAGTTCTTTGCATCAGGCAGCCAAAATATTGGAGTTTCAGCTTCAGTGTCAGTCCTTCTGATGAATATTCAGAGCTGATTTCCTTTAGGATTGACTGGTTTGATCTCCTTTCAGTCCAAGGGACTCTTAAGTGTCTTCTCCAACATCACAGTTCAAAAGCATCAATTTTTCGGCACTCAGCCTTCTTTATGGTCCAACTCTCACATCCTTACATGATTACTGGAAAAAGCATAACTTTGACTAGATGGACCAGCAAAGTACTATCTCTGCTTTGTAATATGCTGCCTAGGTTGGTCATAGTTGTTCTTCCAAGGAGCAAGCATCTTTTAATTTCATGGCTGCAGTCACCATCTGTAGTGATTTTGGAGCCAAAAAAGAATAAAATCTCTCACTGTTTCCATTGTTTACCCATCTATTTGCCATGAAGTGATGGGACCAGATCCCACAATCTTAGTTTTCTGAATGTTGATTTTAAGCCAGGTTTTTCACTCTCTTTTTTCACTTTCATCAAAAGGCCCTTTAGTTCTTCTTTACTTTCTGCCATTAGGGTGCTATCATCTGCATGTCTGAAGTTATTGATATTTCTCCCAGCAATCTTGATTCCAGCTTGTGCTTCATCCAGCCTGGCATTTCGTATGATGTACTCTGCATAGAAGTTAAATAAACAGGATGACAATATACAGCCTTGATGTACTCCTTTTCCAACTTGGAACCAGTCCATAGGTCTTACTGAAACTGCTGGGATCTTTCTATGCCATTTGGGATCTAAAAAAGGTCCAAACTTAGGCTCAGTGTCTGTAGGAATTTGCCACACCATGTTTTTATTCCAGCTGGTACAGTTGGTATAGTGATGTTTTCCCAGAGGTCTGAGCCATAAATGCTGCACAAAACCCTGCACTGTGACTTTTCCTCATGGCAGATAAACCTATCAATCTGCTGCCACAAGGTCTTAGTCTAAAGGTAGAACCATTGACCACATTTGCTTTTCTTACCTTTGACTCTATTCATCCCATATGCCTCCATTTAGAAGACTCAAGCTTTCTTCCCTAAAGTAAGAACTACCTTATATCATCTCTTTAGAGCTCTCTCCCTGTGGCATATAGGGATCTCAACTTTTAACAAAGCCTGCAGCTCAAGACTATTTCCTTCCTAGGTGCCAAAAGCAAATGCTATTTGACAGCCAGAATTGAACAATGCCTTTATCATTCTAGTTCAACACACCCTGTGTCTGAAACTGCAAAACTCATTGCTTCAAAAGGTGGGAACCTTGGAGCATCAATATTTTCAAATATGGAAAAACATCTGTAAATATTTTTTAATATTGTTTCATTTAAGCAAGTTTTGGAAATGAGCTACTAAAAAAGTTAAAAAGATTTCTTTAATATGCAAAATTTTAAGATGGTTAATATGCTAGTGTGCACACTAATTCCAAGACAGTGATATAGTATGCAGCATTTCTCAAATCTATCTAGTTAAGGAAACTTTTAAAATTATCATCTTGTGGAAACAATTTTCTAGGGAATAAATTTTTGGAGACACTGAGTTACTCAGGAGAACCACAGTAGCATAGTATCCAGAAAGAGAAGACAGGAGAATTTTCTAGAGGCAAAGAATCACTTGTTGTTGGTAGTTTCCATTTGCCTCCTCTTTCTCAAAACCCAAATTATTTCTATTAGAGAAGGTAAACTGACACTGATTAAGCAGATCCTCCAAGTATATATATATGTGCTTCTTATTATAATCTTAAGGCCTTGTAGTAGCTTCACATTTTTTTTCTGCCATGAAGACTTAACAGTTCAGTAAGTTATCCCTTAGAGCATTAACAGTAACTTCACAGATTGAATATGTTAATGGAACTTTAAAAGTGCTTAGTTTAATTCTGTTGAGCAATTTATGCAGCAAGAAAATCTGAAAGAAAGCAGCTTTGTAAAGGATTATACTAAACTCTCAATTATCTGCTTTATGGATTACTTTCCTGGAGCCAAGATCACTGTTTTGCATTTATCTTCTTTGATTTTCTCACTTGCTTCTTCTTTCTGATATCTTCAACCTCAGAGGCACTGTAATGGGAGGTGTTAGTTGCTATTATGGCAGATTTTTGTTTCAGTAGCGGGAACTATTCTATTCTCCTGCTGATATTTAAATTAGTGTATGCTGCTGCTGCTAAGTCGCTTCAGTCATGTCCGACTCTGTGCGACCCCATAGACGGCAGCCCAGCAGGCTTCCCCGTCCCTGGGATTCTCCAGGCAAGAACACTGGAATGGGTTGCCATTTCCTTCTCCAATGCATGAAAGTGAAAACTGAAAGTGAAGTCGCTCAGTCATGTCTGACTCTTAGCGACCCCATGGATTGCAGCCTACCAGGCTCCTCCGTCCATGGGATTTTCCAGGCAAGAGTATTGGAGTGGGATGCCATTGCCTTCTCTTAGTGTATATATCCCCATGAAGTGGTCAAACATGGGCAAGCCCAGGGAAGCCTAGATTCAGTGGTTGCATAGTGTGATCATGATATTTCCAAAGCAGAAGTCAGAGTTGAACTTTACTGAAATCTCAACTTTGCTATTGCACTAGGTCTCCCCTTCCCTCCAAAGAGAAGCAACTGAAGGAAGCAGCCAAGCCATAGCACTTATTTTCTCCTAACCTCAGTTCTGTTGTGTATCTCAGATAGACCAGACACATGGTACAGCTGCCTCTCACCCACCTTGTTCCCAGCAGGTCACCATGGAGAGATTATGCTGGCTATAGGGCCAGGCTAACAAAAAGTGACATTTTAGACAGGATTACACAGTTGGGGACAAACAGAAACCAGTATAGCATGCAAGGCAATCCTTGAATAAAAATACTAATTAAAAAAAAAAAAAACCTGCCTCTGCTACTCTATTGCTAGGCTTTAAAAACATCAACAGAGCATCAAAAATTTTGTAATTCTAATCTGTCCACCTGGAAAACTCTGACTTCCAATGGTATAAATAGTTCAGCCATGTGATTTTTATACAGATTACACAATCATGACATAATATACATTATATATAACATTAAAAACATGTAAATAAATACCTGCATGACTGTGTAAGTGTTACAGAGGTATATGTGTTTAAATGCTTGCCTAGGTCCTTAGCATTTACAAATCTCTAGCTCAATGACACAGTATTGCATTTTTTTTAAAAAAGGAAAATTGTCAATCCAGAACACACAAAGGATCCTGAAAATAGGTGTTACCAAACTCAAAATATAACCTAGGCAAAATTCTCTCTCATACATGAACTACTATTTTTCAAAAAAACATGGGTAATGTTGTCATGAAAAGAAATTATTGATTTATTTAAAAGCATTGCTGATATCATAGTGATTTTTTATTCATTGTATCTTGTTCAATCAAAATATTGAAAGTATAACTATTTTGTGGAGAATCCATAAAATGTTTTTATGTAAGAAGCAGCAGCTTTATAAAATGATAACATTAAAGGTGATCACAACTTTCTTCCTTTAATTTTTTTTCATTCTCTCATTTTTCTAAAATAAATATGTGATACTCTTATACAGAAAAAACTTTACTCAAATATTTGGAAATCTATACAATAGATGTCAGGACTTATGTAATTAAGCACATTAGATGTAAAGATTATTTGGTTTGAAGGTATTCCAAGCCTAGACAACAGATCACCAAGATGTGGGGCGTAGGTAAGCCTAGAGAGGAACTTTTAAGGGAAGGAAAAATTTAGCAACTGGAGAATGAAGAGTAGATGAAACAGTGACATCTTCAGTAAATGAAACAATGACAAGGAGGTGAGGTTCTGCCTGGAGACCAAATGATTTTGGAAATTATAGCACACATATGTTCTTGTAGAAAGATAAAGACACATGGGTTAGAAATGAACGATACAATTTAGCCATGAATGGATAGATTTTAGGGAAAAATTTGTTGTTCAGTTGCTCAGTCATGTCTAACTCTTTGCAACCTCATGGACTGCAGCATACCAGGCTTCCCTGTGCTGGGAAAGAAGGGAAAGAAGGGCTACTAGAAATGCTTTTATTCAGACCTAATATATATATAATTTTATATATTTTATATATTTATTTATAATACATTATATAATTAATTAATACATAATATATAATTATATAAAATAAATAATATGTGTTTATTTTATATAATTATATATATATATGTAAATTATAAGGTCAGTGGGATAATAAAGAACAAGAACAAGAGAGAGAGCAGCTTCAGCCAGGCTGCTCTTTCTCATACATGAAAATTGAAGCAGACAATAACCCACATTGCTTTCAGGAAGTATGCAGGAAATTCCAAGTCACCTTTCCGTTAAGTTATAGAGCCTTTTGTTCTGCTTTAAGACCTTCACTGACTTGCCCCCCACAGTCTCCAATACCCTCAAATCTCCAGGGTGCCTCTCTCTATTCACCTCAGGCCTTAAATTAATCATTCCTGGCCATCCTCCAGTACACTTCCCGTTCTGGAAAGCCACCTCCTGTGTTTTCATCGAGAGCTGCACAATTTCAAGAGCTCTCTGAAGAATGGGAAAAGCAGTCTGGAGAGCTGAAGCCAGGAAGGTGTTCCAAGCAGGTGGTCTAGCCTGGAAAACAGATCAGAAGAGGGAGAGGAGACTTCTGCATCTCAGACAATCAACTTTGAGCAGATACTCTGAAAGAGAGCCAACTTTTCATTAGTGGTTGAGGTGGAGGTGGTGGGGGGGAGGCTAGGCAATTGCCATTAAACCACCAAAGAACAAAGTTAAATGTTATTTCATATCACCTTCTTTTTCTCCTTATTCTTTTATTCATTCATCCATTCAGAGTACATTTACTAAATATTGGAAGTCATTTACAGAACATAAACAACTAGCTAGACATGGGAATAACTAAACAGAGTAATGCCTAAAAATAGTACTCCTGAATGACTTTATTTTTAATGCATGTTCCTTTCTCTGCAATGGCAAGCTTTATAAGTCACAATCTTATTTGTGAAATTCTCTTATATATATATATAAAAGTGCATCCCTGTTGGAATGCAAAAAAAAGGTAAAATGAACATCAAAACATAAGCTGTGTTTCATGCTGAGGCACCACACAAGTTGGCAGTCCTATTCACATCACATTCTATGTGGTAGACTTAGAAAGTCACACCATGCAGCAAAGCCATGCAACATTTTATGCAAGTGAAAGTTGGATATCTTCATGAATTCAAGAATATTCTTCATGGATTCAAGGTAAAGTTTTAAAAAGGAGCAAATTACAGAACTTCATACTTCTTTGTGAAAGAAAACAAAACTTTTTTAATTTTTTTTTGGGTGTTTTGCATGTGGTGAGTCTTCAGATATTGATTAAATAAGCCAAATTGAGTCCAAGGAACTCAGTTGCAAGCAAAGAAAAGGAGATAATAAAACCCCAAACTGACCAAAATGAAAGCTGTTATTAGAGGGAATGGCGCTTGCAATGAAAAAATAAATTTCTTGCCCCTTGACATTTGGGACTGAGATTCATACCTGCTATGACACCTACTATGTTCATTTCCAAGGCAAGCCATTCAGTGTCACAGTAATCCAAGTCCATGACCCAACCAGTAATGCTGAAGAATCTGAAGCTGAACGGTTCTATGAAGGCCTACAAGACCTTCTAGAACTAACACCTAAAAAAGATGTCCTTTTCATCATAGAGGACTGGAATGCAAAAGTAGGAAGTCAAAAGGTACCTGGAGTAACAGACAAGTTTGACCTTGGAGTACAAAATGAGCAGGTCAAAGACTAACAGAGTTTTGCCAAGAGAACACACTGGTCACAGCAAACACCCTCTTCCAACAACACAAGAGAAGACTCTGCACAGGGACATCACCGGATGGTAAATACCGAAATCAGACTGATTATATTCTTTGCAGCCAAAAATGGAGAAGCTCTATACAGTCAGCAAAAACAAGACCAGGAGCTGACTGTGGCTCAGATCATGAACTCCTTATTGCCAAATTCAACTTAAATTGAAGAAAGTAGGGAAAACCATTAGACCATCCAGGTATCACATAAATCAAATCCCTTATACAGTGGAATTGACAAATAGATTCAAGGGATTAGATCAGATAGAAGCCTGAAGAACTATGGATGGAAGTACACGACATTGTACAGGAGGTAGTGATCAAGACCATCCCCAAGAAAAAGAAATACCAAAAGACAAAATGGTTGTCTGAGGAGGCCTTACAAACAGCTGAGTAAAGAAGAAAAGCTAAAGGCGAAGAAGGAAAGTAAAGATATACCCATTTAAATGAAAAGTTCCAAAAATTAGCAACAGAGATAAGAAAGTTTTCCTCATTGATCAATGTAAAGAAATGGAGGAAAACAATTGAATGGGAAAAACTAGAGATCTCTTGAAGAAAATTAGAGATACCAAGGGAACATTTCATGCAAAGATGGGCTCGATAAAGGACAGAAATGGTATGGACCTAACAGAAGCAGAAGATATTAAGAAGAGGTGGCAAGAATACATGGAAGAACTGTACAAAAAAGATCTTCACGACCCAGATAATCATGATGATGTGATCACTCATCTAGAGCCAGACATCCTGGAATGTGAAGTCAAGTGGGCCTTAAAAAGCGTCACTACAAACAAAGCTAGTGGAGGTGATGGAATTCCAGTTGAGCTGTTTCAAATCCTGGAATATGATGCTGTGAAAGTGCTGCACCCAATATGCCATCAAATTCAGAAAACTCAGCAGTGGCCACAGAACTGGAAAAGGTTAGTTTTCATTCCAATCACAAAGAAAGGCAATGCCAAAAAATGTTCAAACTACCACACAGTTGCACTCATCTCACACACGAGTAAAGGAATGCTCAAAATTTCCCAAGCCAGACTTAAACAGTACATGAACTGTGAAGTTCCAGATGTTCAAGCTGGATTTAGAAAAAGCAGAAGAACCAGAAATCAAATTGCCAACAACCACTGGATCATTGAAAAAGCAAGAGAGTTCCAGAAAAACATCTATTTCTGCTTTATTGACTACACCAAAGTCTTTGACTGTGTGGATCACAATAAACTGTGGAAAATTCTTACAGAGATGGGTATACCAGACCACCTCACCTGCCTCTTGAGAAATCTGTATGCAGGTCAAGAAGCAACAGTGAAAACTGGACATGGAACAACAGACAGGTTCCAAATTGGGAAAGGGGTACGTCAAGGCTCCATATCATTCCCCTGCTTATTTAACTTCTATGCAGAGTACACCATGAGAAATGCCAAGCTGGATGAAGCACCAGCTCGAATCAAGATTATTGGAAGAAATATCAATAAACTCAGACACACAGATGACACCACCCTTATGGCAGAAAATGAAGAAGAACTAAAGAGCCTCTTGTTGAAAGTGAAAGAGGAGAAAGAAAACGTTGGCTTAAAACTCAGCATTCAGAAAACTAAGATCATGGCATCTGGTCCCATCACTTCCTCAAAAATAGATGGGGAAACAATGGAAACAGTGAAAGAAATCACTGCAGATGGTGACTGCAGCCATGTAATTAAAAGGCGCTTGCTCCTTGGAAGAAAAGCTATGACCAATCTAGACAGCATATTAAAAAGAAGAGATATTACTTTACCAACAAAGTTCCATCTAGTCAAAGCTCTGGCTTTTCCAGTATTCATGTATGGATGTGAGAGTTCAACTATAAAGAAAGTTGAGTGCTGAAGAATTGATGCTTTTAAACTGTAGTGTTGGAGGAGGCTTTTGAGAGTCCCTTAGACTGCCAGGAGATCAAACCAGTCTAATCTAAAGGAAATCAACTCTGAATATTGATCAGAAGGACTGATGCTGAAGCTGAAATTCTAACACTTTGGCCACCTGATGGGAAGAACTGACTGATTGGAAAAGAACCCTGATGCTGGGAAAGATTGAGGGCAGGAGGAGAAGGGGATGACAGAGGATGAGATAGTTGAATGGCATCATTGACTTGATGGACATGAGTTTGAGCAAGCTCTGGGAGTTGGTGATGGATAGCGGAGGCTGGTGTGCTGTGGTCCATGCGGTCACAAAGAGTCAGACAAGACTGAGCAACTGTACTGAACTGAATGATACATTCATATGTTTCATTTAACACACTCTTTATAGTAACCCTGTGAAGGAGGTATGATATATATTATTACTACAGAAGAAAAAGATGAAGTTCAAGTACTCAAATCTGGAACTTCTACCTATTTTCTCACCTTGGTGTTGCTTATTTTTGTCCTACACTAATCATGTACTTCTTCCAGGAGCCCCACCTTCACGGCACTTTAGGTTCTCTTGTGAATGTACAAATTGTTTCCCTTCAGTTGTAACCCAAGTTCCCAGTTTCATCCCCTGGATCTCTAGAAAAAGAAGCATATGACAGCCAAATCCTCATTTGCCATAAGAAATAATCAGATATTGTCAAGAAGTAATAAATCAAAAGTTATAAATAAAAATTTTAGAAATACAGAAGTGAATAACAGAAGAAAATTAGTAACAAGTGGTTAACTCTAAGGATTGAAACTGGAAATTGGGAAGATACATGGAGGGAGGCAACTATTAATAGTTTTTATTACATGCCTTACAGTACTAATTTTTAATTGTGGAAACTATCACACAATTGCACTCATCTCACACACTAGTAAAGTAATTCTCAAAATTCTCCAAGCCAGGCTTCAGCAATACATGAACCAGATGAACTTACAGATGTTCAAGCTGGTTTTAGAAAAGGCAGAGGAACCAGAGATCAAATTGCCAGCATCCACAGGATCATCGAAAGAGCAAGAGGATTCCAGAAAAACATCTATGTCTGCTTTATTGACTATGCCAAAGCCTTTGACTGTGTGGATCACAATAAACTGTGGAAAATTCTGAAAGAGATGGAAATACCAGAACACCTGACCTGCCTCATAAAGAAACCTGTATGTAGGTCAGGAAGCAACAGTTAGAACTGGACGTGGAACAGACTGATTCCAAATAGGAAAAGGAGTACGGCAAAGCTGTATATTGTCACCCTGCTTATTTAACTTCTATGCAGAGTACATCATGAGAAACACTGGGCTGGATGAAGCACAAGCTGGAATCAAGATTGCTGGAAGAAATATCAATAACCTCAGATATGCATATGACACCACCCTTATGGCAGAAAGTGAAGAGGAACTAAACAACCTCTTGATGAAAGTGAAAGAGGAGAGTGAAAAAGTTGGCTTAAAGATCAACATTCAGAAAACAAAGATCATGGCATCCGGTCACATCACTTCATGGGAAATAGATGAGGAAACAGTGGAAACAGTGGCTGACTTTATTTTTCTGGGCTCCAAAATCACTGCAGATGGTGTTTGCAGCCATGAAATTAAAAGATGCTTACTCCTTGGAAAGCAAGTTATGACCAACCTAGACAGCATACTAAAAAGCAGAGACATTACTTTACCAACAAAGGTCTGTCTAGTCAAGGCTATGGTTTTTCCAGTGGTCATATATGGATGTGAGAGTTGGACTGTGAAGAAAGATGAGCACCAAAGCATTGATGCTTTTGAACTGTGGTATTGGAGAAGACTCTTGAGAATCCCTTGGACTGCAAGGAGATCCAATGAGTCCATCCTAAAGGAGATCAGTCCTGGGTGTTCATTGGAAGGACTGATGTTGAAGCTGAAACTCCAGTACTTTGGCCATCTCATGCGAAGAGCTGTCTCATTTGAAAAGATCCTGTTGCTGGGAAAGATTGAGGGCAGGAGGAAAAGGGGATGACAGAGGATGAGATGGTTGGATGGCATCACCGACTCGATGGACATGGGTTTGGGTAAACTCCTCGAGTTGGTGATGGACAGGGGGGCCTGGCATGCTGCAATTCATGGGGTTGCAAAGAGTCGGACACGACTGAGCAACTGAACTGAACTGAATTGAAACATAAAATTTACCATTTTGAATGTAAAATTCAATAGCATTAGTATATTCATTACTACTATTTATTTACAGAAATTTTTCATCATCCCAAATAGAGGTTCTGTACACATTAATTAATCACTACCCAGTCCATTTTACGGGCCTCCCAGGTGATGCAGTGGTAAAGAATCTGCCTGCTAATGCAGGCAACGTAAGAGATACAGGTTAGATCCCTGGGTCAAGAAGCTCCCCTGGAATAGAAAATGGCAACCTGCTCTAGTATTCTTGCCCAGAAACTTCCAGGGACCAAGAAGCATGGCAGGCTACAGCCTATGGCATCCCAAAGAATCAGACATGACTGAGCACATACACACACACACAAACATAGCTGCTTTTAACCTCTAGTCCACTCTCTGTCTCTTTGAATTTACCTATTCTAGGTATCTCATATCAGTAGAATCATACAATACTTGTCCCTTTATGTCTAATCTGTTTCATTTTATTTTTAAAGTTCATCTTGTTGCAGCATACATCTTAAATTCATTCTTTTTATAAAAGGCTAAATAATATTCTATTGTAGCATTATCTCAGTTCAGTTCAGTTGCTCAGTTGTGTCCAACACTTGGCGACCCCATGGACCACAGCACACCAGGCTTCCCTCAGTTCAGTTCAGTTCAGTCGCTCAGTCGTGTCCAACTCTTTGCGACCCCATGAATCGCAACACGCCAGGCCTCCCTGTCCATCACCAACTCCCGGAGTTCACTCAGATTCACGTCCGAGTCAGTGATGCCATCCAGCCATCTCATCCTCTGTTGTCCCCTTCTCCTCCTGCCCCCAATCCCTCCCAGCATCAGAGTCTTTTCCAATGAGTCAAGTCTTCCCATGAGGTGGCCAAAGTAGTGGAGTTTCAGATTTAGCATCATTCCTTCCAAAGAAATCCCAGGGCTGATCTCCTTCAGAATGGACTGGTTGGATCTGCTTGCAGTCCAAGGGACTCTCAAGAGTCTTCTCCAACACCACAGTTCAAAAGCATCAATTCTTTGGTGCTCAGCCTTCTTCACAGTTCAACTCTCACATCCATACATGACTACTGGAAAAACCATAGCCTTGACTAGACAGACCTTAGTTGGCAAAGTAACGTCTCTGCTTTTGAATATATTATCTAGGTTGGTCATAACTTTTCTTCCAAGGAGTAGGTGTCTTTTAATTTCATGGCTGCAATCACCATCTGCAGTGATTCTGGAGCCCCAAAAAATAAAGTCTGACACTGTTTCCACTGTTTCCCCATCTATTTCCCATGAAGTGATGGGACCGGATGCCATGATCTTCATTTTCTGAATGTTGAGCTTTAAGCCAACTTTTTCACTCTCCTCTTTCACTTTCATCAAGAGGCGTTTTAGTTCTCTTCTTCTGCCATAAGGGTGGTGTCCCTGTCCATCACCAACTCCCGAAGTTTACACAAACTCATGTCCATTGAGTTAGTGATGCCATCCAACCATCTCATCCTCTATCGTCCCCTTCTCCTCCCACCTTCATTCTTTCCCAGCATCAGGATCTTTTCAAATGAGTCAGCTCTTTGCATCAGGCTGCCAAAGTATTAGAGTTTCAGCTTCAGCATCAGTCCTTCCAATGTATAGTCAGGACTGATTTCCTTTAGGATTGACTGATTTGATCTGGTGGTCCAAGTGACTCTAAAGAGTCTTCTCCAACACCACAGTTCAAAAGCATCAATTCTTCAGCACTCAGCTTTCTTTATGTTCCAGCTCTTACATCCATACATGAGTACTGGTAAAACCCTAGCTTTGACCGAATGGACATTTGTTGGTAAAGTAGTGTCTCTGCTTTTTAATATGCTCTCTAGGTTGGTCATAGTTTTTCATCCAAGGAGCAAGCATTTTTTAATTTCTTGGCTGCAGTCATCACCATCTGCAGTGATTTTGGAGCCCCCAAAATAAAATCTGTCACTGTTTCCATTGTTTCCCCATCTATTATCTACACTGTATTTATTTGTTGATGGACATCTGGGATATTTACCTTTTGGCTAATATGCTGGTGTACAAATATCTATTTAAGTTCCTGCTTTTTTAAAACATATGTCCAAGTGTCACTTCATTTAAAATACTTTTCAGGGATTTCCTTAATTGTCCAGTGGTTAAGAATCTGCCTTCAGTGCAGGGAATGTGGGTTCAATCCTTGGTCAGAGAACTAAGATCCCACATGCTGAGGAGCAATAAGCCCACACATAGCAAGTAGAGAAGCCTGTGCACTGCAACAAAGACACAGTGCAGACAAAAAAAAAAAAAAAAAGAAAAATTCTTTCTCAAAGAATAATTACTGAAGAGAACAGAAACTAAGAAACAAAGCGATGAAAGGACAAAGGAAGAAATGAGTGAACCTATAAGTGAACCCATAAGTGAAAGACTCAGCAATGAGGTTGAATCCACAGTGTGTTGGAGAGAAGAGGAAATGGTGACCTATGTTCCTTCAAGCCCCAGCCCCTTAACTCCACCCAAAGCAAACCAGGAACTCGGGTTTGAGATCAGCTATCTCAGTTTTGAATCTACATACTACCTGTGGGAATACAAGCAAATTTATTTAACTTCTGTCATACTTTCTTCATTGGGTAAATGTTGTTTGTTTTGTTTTTTTTTTAATTTTAATTTTACTTTATTTTGCTTTACAGTACTGTATTGGTTTTGCCATACATTGGCATGAATCAGCCACAGGTTTGAATCCTCTTTTTTTTTTTTTTTTTTTTTTGGCCAAGGCTGCATTCAGTCTTCTCTGATATTTCTCATTTTTAGTGTCAGTAAACATTAGGAATCTCTGTGTGCCTTTATTACCACTAGGTTCTAGAAGTAAAGAAATTAATAAGTGTGGCCCATGCTCTCATGAGGCTTACAGTCTCAGGGGAAGATGGCCTTTGGAACACACAAATGCAAGACTATGTCTACTGAGTTCAGGGGACACATCACACAAAAACGGACAGATCCACTCAGGACAGCCGTGCTTTATACAGTTGTTTCCACCTAGCGTCTGTTCTGACTGGCTAGAACTCACGTGTACCATCTGTTAAGCTCATTACTTTACTCTTTTTGTTGTTGTTGTTCTTTTTTTCCCATACCATGTGACTTGTAGGATCTCAGTTCCCCAGCCATGGATTGAACTTGGACCATGGATGTGAAGGCCCAAAATCCTAACCACCAGACCACCAGGGAACTCCCAAGTTCAGTACTTTAAATATTACTGATTTAACCATTGTATTATCAAGTGAAAACTATCAGACAAGGAACATGATTAAAGTGTTAAAAGACAAGTGTCATTAGCTAGAAAGGGGAAAGACCATGCAGGTACCTTCTAAGCAGAGAGGTTGGCAGTGTTCTGTGCAGTTGAAAATGGGGTCAAAGAATAAAGCTCACCAAGTGAGGAGGTTGGAGAGGCAAGTAAGTACCAAGGGTCCACAATAAACCACCTTCTACTCCAAGTTAATACTCAATATTTTCCTAGAAAGTGCAGAGGAGCCTCAGAAGTCTTTGCCTGCAAGTTATGGAATGTCTAATGAAAGAGGAGATGGCAGCAGGAGTTTAGAGGAGAGATGGAAGGTTTCCTGCTGCCTCTAGAGCAACAACAAGATGCGTATCAGGCGACTCCTAAAAAGAGTGTTGGGTCTGACAATTGCAGAGTCACTGTCAACCTTGACCAGTGGTGAAATGGAAGGCATACTGCTGAAGACTGTTGATTAAACTGCCCAAAGTTCATCTCATACGTTCAACCTTGGGTCTCTTCTAGTCTTTTAAGAATTCTAGGGGTAGCTTGCATATTGCCTAGTAAAATTTAGCTCTGAGCACCTACTTGAGTTGAATTAGACCTATTTACTCTCCTGTGCACACTTTCACACTGCACCAAATGTCTACTTCTCTATAAATAAATCCTGAACTTGCTTTTCCTGATCCAAGGCAGTGCCAAGCCTCTGTCGAGGTGAGGTGCTTCCTCACTGTGGTAAGTGATACACTCAGTTTTGTCTTACCACAGATTGTGTTAGTGATATTTGGGAACCCAGAACTTGACTGCACTGGCCCAGCCGTAGAACTGAGACTCTTCCCATCACTCACATGCACACGTCACTATTCCATGGCATTTGTATAAATAGGTGATGTCGCTAGCCTGTATTTTGCATCATCATGCTGCTCAGACCTTACTGTCCCCAGAAGCCTCTGATAGCCCACTTACCCTGAACTCTGGAGACAAAGCCTGCAGTGTTTATAAAAGGATAAGTGTTGGAACTCAACAGTCTCTAAAATCCCAACAAGTTCCATGTTCCATCGCCTCCTCTTGGCTTGCACTTGGATCTCCGCTTGCCCGCTGCCCTCCGAGTTCCCCATGTTCCCCGAGTTCCCCATGTTCCCCAAGTTCCCCACTCCTGCTCTCCCTCCTCTTGCTCCCATCTGCTTTCTCCCACTGGTCTGGTACCATCTGTTGTTTTCATATGTCCTGAAAGCTCAAGAAGGAGTTTTTACATGGAAAGTTTCTCTTTGTAGGAAAGACACACTTTAACAAAAAGAATTATGAATGTAGTCTTTCATCGTGGTCATATTTTGTCCTTCAATCTCAATTTTTCCTCTTTGTAGCAGTTATGGTATTAGGCACAAATATACATATTTGTTGTAGCAAAGTTAGGAAAAAATACATAAGCAAACATTTTTACATGTATCTTTGCAGACTCATATATATTGTCTTTTATTTCCAAATCCCAATTCCTGAGAAATTTGTTAAAACTCCTATTTTAACTGTGACCAGGGTGCCTTCTTAGAAGTTACAAGAACAGTTGAAAAGTCAAACAAACTGGTAGATGAAATACATCAAATCTTGGATAAAATTGTTTCCCTCCAAAATGGATGAAATTTTAGTCTTAGAAACTCAAGCCTCACTTTATTTCATATTCATTATAGTTTTGTAAAAAACTAAAACTGTGTAGTACTTATGTGTGAATGCCCTGTACCACTTCCAAGAAATGCAAAGCACAGATATAATCTCATTACCTTTCATCAAAACCCCACAGAGTCCCCCTATGAAAGTGCTGTTCTCTCCATATCAGAAGTGTGTTATGAAGCTAAAAGTCACCAAACCTGTTCATGGCCTCCCATTTTATGTAATTTGGGATTAAAAATCATCTAAAATTCTATTCTGTCTATTGTTACCACCCTATTGTTAACATAACCCTGATTCTATATTGTCTCTCTTTCAAAGGAAATAAATTCCATCAAACTGCAGGACAAGAGACAGCTCCCCAAATCACTGCAATTTTGTTTCTCTCCCTGGGAATACAAGGGAGCTATCAATGTAAATGTCAGTAAAGCATTCCTAGGTCCTTATATGAGAAGTGTAAAATAGACGTGTTTTCAGCTGAGTCTGAAAAATGTGTTCACTTACAAACTCCCTATGCTGTTCTGACTGCTCTCCCAAAACCAGCTCCCTTCATCCCCACAGGGTTTCCCAGGGAGCCTGCCTGCTCTTGTTCTCGGCATTCTCGACAAGTGACCCACTCTTTGAGAAGGTTGTTTGTTTGTACTGTGATGTATCATCAGTTTTCCAACTGCAAAGCCTGCCTCTGCTCTCCCCATGACTCAGAGCATGCTGAACTGCCCCTGACCCAAAAGTCTTCCCTCCCCAACAACTCCTTCATAGAGGGTTTGCTCTTATCTATTCTTTGACTTCTCCCCCGGTGCTCTATCTTTAGGCCCAAACTTCTCTACCACTTCTGTCTCTGCTTCACCCTACTTTAATCATAGAGAAATGACCCTGCTTTTCACCTTTTAAATGGAGCAAATTAAAATTTTGTACTTATCTCCCCAGTCTCTCCCCCAAACAAAAAGAAGAAAACAATTGTATAAATCTCCCCAAGGGCAGAAACAGTGAACAAAGACTTATTCAGCTTTGCATCCCAGAAGCTCTTTGTACAGCGACTTGCAAGCAGTAACTTACTGTTAATTAGCTCTTGGACTGCATTTGAAGGCCTCAGTTTGGCCAGATAACAAATTCACAATAAACATAACAGTATAGATTATAATCTGACCTCTGTAGTTCTACTCCCTCCTTAGTTAAAATCATCATCTGCATGTAACGCACCATTTTCTGGGCTCCATTGCTGAAAATGAACTTTTTACACTAAGGGATAAAAGGATTTAATGTTCATTGTTGTTGTTCAGTTGTGGCCCTGTCCAGGCTCCTCTGTCCATGGAATTCTCCAGGCCACAGTACCGGAGTGGGTGGCCATTTCCTTCTCCAGTGGATCTTCCCTACCCAGCGGTCGAACCCATGTCTCGTGCATTGCAGGCAGATTCCTAACTGTCTGAGCCACCAGGGAGGCCCTAATGTTCCTTAGGGAGACAAAATCTCCTACCAGTTCAATGTTCACAGTTTCTTTAACATCAAAAGGCATCCAAGGCCACATATTCACAATACTAAGACATATCTTTCATGATGTAGCTTTTCTAAAATAGCGGGGGTTTTTTCTTTTTAACATTTATTTTCGGCTGCAGTAGGTCTTCACTGTTGAACGTGGGCTTTCTCTAGTTGCAAGGAGCCAGGCAACTCTCTAGTTGCAGCGCTCAGTCTTCTCACTGTAGTGGTTTCTCTTGTGGAGCAGTGCTCTAGGGTGCTCAGACTCAGTAGCTTAGTGGTCCTGAGGCATATGGAATCCTTCCCCGAGGCATTTGGACCAGGGATCTCCTGCATTGGCAGGCAGATTCTCAACTACTGGACCACCATCACAGGAAGTCCTGTGATGAATTTTATAATTTGATGGTGGTGGTGGTGATTTAGTTGCTAAGTCGTGTCTAACTCTTCCAACCCCATGGACTGCAGCCCGCCAGGCTCCTCTGTCCATGGGATTCTCCTGGCAAAAATACTGGAGTGGGTTGCCCTTTTCTTCTCCAGGGGATCTTCTTGACCTAGGAATTAAAGGTCATTTCTTCCAGATCTCCTGCATCGCAGGCAGATTCTTTACCAACTGAGCTACAAGGGAAGCCCAACTGATGCATACATTTAACACAATTATAATTGACGCATTTAACACGGTTGTGCTGATTTTTCCCCTCAAGTATTAGTGTTGTTTCTTACAAATACACGGTAAAATTTGGATTTCAGTGTTTCAAAATAGCATTTTTGAAAGAATGTTGCTTTTTTTGTTTTTTATTCTACCCAATGAATATTTTTCTAAGCAGTAAGAGAATAAATTTTTAGTCCTTGATTAATTTACCCTGAAGTATGGAATTAAATGTTACCTTATCATAAAATAACCAGTGACACATATTCCATTTAGCGCCATCAACTGTTTTCTTCATCTTCTAACTTTCCAAAGCATGTTATGAACTGATATACGTTGTTAGGCACTTGCCAGGTTGTGCTCCTTCTCCAGTTACATTTGACATTTAATTTAGGGGTTGAGAAAATGCCAGCTGCTGCAGACTGTGACTACCTGTAACACTGAAACTAATTTAGATGGAATCAATAGCTTTTGCTTTTTACTTCCCAAAGAATTATCAAAATTACAGGGATTCTAGAATTAAATTAAGGTATTAAAACCCTGCTTCAGCCTCTTGCTGATATAAAATAGGTATCATTGTACCCAGAATATTAAATTTTAAAATAGTATATTGAAGGTATTTTCTTTTGTATTTAGAAAGTTACATATTAAAAGGCAGACATTATTATCCTCCTTCATAAAAGAAATACACAAATTATTAAGAAAAGTTTGAATACTTTTTAAAGGAAAAGAATGAGAGACACAACAAATAACTCACCAAAGAAATAAAAAAGGAACAATACATGTGTGGCGGGGGAGGGGAGGGTGGCAGAGGGCAGTGCAATACTGTTAATGGAAAGCCAAATCCCAGAGCTACTATTTTTTTCCTTCATTGGTCCAATTTTCTAATAACTTAAAAAAAATAGCCTTACTGAGATAAAAGTAACTAAAGTTTACGATACAGTGGCTTCAGTACATTCACAGAGTTGTGCAACTATCACCACTAATTTTAGTACATTTTGATTGTTCCTGAAAGAAACCACACATCCATTAGCAGCCACTCTCTGTTCCTCGTTCCCCCCAGCTCCTGGCAGTCATTAATCTACTTTCTGTTTCCAACGATTTGCCTATTTTGGACATTTTACATAAATGGAATTATACAACATGGGGTCTTTTGTGATTGCCTTCATTAAGTGTAATGTTTTCAAGTTTCAAGCATGTGCTTGCTTGAATCAATACTTCGTTCAATATTTTGATGATTAAACTCTCCCAACATTATTGTTGGGGCAATACATTGAGATTTTAAAAGCCCTTTATGAGGAGCAATTTAGCTATCTATATTTAAATATATATTTTAAAAATATTTAACTTTTCACCCTGGAATTTCACTTTCAAGAAATCACTCCAGAGAAATAATCATGGATGTGCATGTAAATCAGTCTCAAGGGTATTGTTTACAGCTCCGTATTTGATTAGGAAATACTTGGAGCAACATAATGCTCAACAACAGTGAAAATGTTTGATAAATCATAATGTGGCAATATCGTGGATACTGAGCAGCATTTGAAATGATGCTGGGGACTGTGCAATAGGAACTTGCCCAGGAGCTGTGGGGTTATCATCTTATGGATTACAATCCCTTTTCTAATTAAATCAGATCTACTATGTTTTTTTCAAAATGTAAAGTAAAATTGACTACATAATAGATAAAAGGGCTATGCTGCTTTAAAAATTAATTTTAAAACAAGCTGACAGATGAATATTTTAAATTGCAGGAAGAGATTAGTTATATATAGCTGAGTGACAAATGGGCAGTTGGTTCCCATTTTTTTCTATAAAAAATTATAGATGTGTGTGTTAAAGACATGATACACATGTATGTTTTTACTTTTTGACTCTGTGTTTCCTGTAACAGTTATGACTACTTATATGACAACAAAAAATCCAACATTTTTTTTACTCTATACTCAGATATATAGCACATAATGCTTCTTTTTTTTTAACATTTATTTTCTACACCATAAAGAAGCTTCTTAGTTTATTGCCCTAAGAAATTGAGCTACAACATCATTTCTATTTTGAATCAACTGGCTGCACTGCAATCTCTTCTTCATATTCTGGCTGATGATAAAATATTATTCAGTCAGATTCATAAATAAAAGCAGATTTCTCCCCTCATTCCATAAAACAGTTTGTACACCCATCTTAAAGGAAACACTGGACCCTAGAATCCAGGCCTGTGCCCTGACACTGCCAAGGCTTTTTCAGTCTCTTTAAAAGAACACGGAGGTTAAACCAGATTCCAAAATAAAGCAAATTCAGGTGGCTCTTAGTTTATGTAGATAACAAGACTACCCTCTGTATCTATAAAAAATGTGGAACACCTATTTTTCCCAGTAATGAAAAATTCACTCAATCAGCCGATCTTACCAATATGTGCAAATTTTCACTGAGCATCTTTAGTACAATAGGTACCAAAAGATTCACTCTTTACTCCTTCAACCCAACCAACACACACCATTAATCAAATTCAAGTTAATGATAACTATTGCAAACAAATTCTAAAGAAGGAAAACAACCACTTCCTCTTCCACAGGGCCCTGTGGATGCTCTTGAAGATCTCAAAATTGCATGCATACAATTTGTAATTAAAAGACTGATAAAGTTAATCTAGCCTGTTCATCATTTCGAAGGTTGTCCAAAGCAAATGTTCTCCAGTTGACCATTAGCAGCTAAAACCACAGGAACAACAGTTAAAGCCAGAGAATGTCATTGGTGATGGAAGTCAAAGACCTCAAAAGAATATGATATGATATTTATTTACCAACGGGCTTCCCTGGTGGCTCAGAGGTTAAAGCATCTGCCTCCAATGCAGGAAACCCGGGTTCGATCCCTGGGTCGGGAAGATCCCCTGGAGAAGGAAATGGCAATCCACTCCAGTACGCTTGCCTGGAGAATCCCATGGACAGAGAAGCCTAGTAGGTTACAGTCCACAGGGTCGCAAAGAGTCAGACACGACCGAGTGACTTCACCTTACCTTACCTTACCTTACCTTACCTTACCAATAAATACTTGCAGGTAATTTCTGAAAAATAAAAATGACATTTAAGCCATAGTGTGATTATTTGGGGAATGATTTCTTTTTCTAATTTCATTCATTTAAAAATACAAATCTTGGTTTACTTTCCACTGTGAACTTATAACATCCTCACTCTTTGTTTACTCTGCTAGTGGCACCAGTAATGAAAAATTATTGTTTAAAAAGAATTTAGGAGATCATTGTTTGAAAAGAATTCTTCATGAAGTGTGAGTTTTGTAAGATTACAAATGCAGGAAAAAAAATATGTGTCTCAACACAAAAATAATTTTAAAGAAATACTGGTTGCTATTTATATAGTTTTCTCTGTGAAATTACAGATATGATTTCATTTTTTGTAGACCCCTTATTGCAGTTAATAATATGTTTTGCCTATCTAATAAGTTACCCAAAGCAGATACATAGTTATATAATTTACTCAAGATTACGTAAGTGAAAATTCATAAACATTCAAAGAAATTGTTTTCATGAACTATATTTTAATCACATTTGCTTTTCTAAGGTAATACAGAGATGGTGAAAACTTAGTAGAGTTATGGCTGCTGCTCAGTCACTAAATCACATACAGCTGTTTGCAACATGTGCTGCTGGACTACAGCATGCCAGGCTTCCCTGTCCTTCACTGTCTCCCAGAGTTTACTCAAATTCATGTCCATTGAGTGAGTCATGCCATCCAATCATCTCATCCTCTGCCATCCCCTTCTCCTCCTGCCTTCAATCTTTCCCATCATCAGGGTCTTTTCCAATGAGTCAGCTCTTCATATCAGGTGGCCAAAGTATTGGAATTTCAGTCCTTCCAATGAATATTCAGGGTTGATTTCTTTTAGGATTGACTGTTTTGATCTCCTTGTTGCCCAAGGGACTCTCAAGAGTCTTCCCCAGTATCACAGTTTGAAAGCTACTCAGCATTATTTTGACTATTACTAGACTATTATTTATGAATGCTATGAACCAGACATTTTGTGCTGTCAAAAGGCAAGCAACGAATTCTGCTGACATTGAATTTGCCATTTTTCAAGGAGATAAATTTTATCCAGAATTACACACACACAAAATCTAAATTTACTACATTCCTATGAAGAAGAGGCATATAGTGCTATGAGAATGTAAAATAAAAGACCTGAGCTATTCTTATCAGGAAGGTCAGGCCTCATGGGAGGCCTTCCTGAAGTACTGGTGTTTAAGATGAGATCAGAACGAAGACCAAATAAATAGAACAAAGGACAAAGATGGTGTGAAAAGGGGCTCCTAGAGAAAATAAAAGCACATTTGAGGCAGTGAAGGTCAGTGGGACTGGATCAGAAACACAGAAGAAAAATAGATGGATTCAATAAATATTTAAATAGTAAAATCCACATGAGGAAGTCATGCATTGAACATAGAGAAAGAAAGAAAACAATTGTCAAGTGATGACTCCTAAAACTTTGCAAACATCACCTTGTCCAAATGACTGAAGTTATCCTCAGAAATGAACTAGCTGACTGAGAAGAACCCATTATCACTTCTGTGAAATTCCTATGCAGCAACATTTGAAAAACTGGGTATCCATATACAAAAGAAATAATTTGGATACTAAACTATGTATCATATATCAAAAATGGTTCAAAATGGATCAAAGATCTAAACATAAGATCTAAAACTACAAAACTCCTAGAAGAAAACAGAAAATGTTTCGAGGCATTAGGTTTGGAAACAAATTCTTGGGTATGACACCAAAAGCACAAGAAAAATCACAAAGCAAAAGAAAAACATCAATAAATGAGGCTTACATCAAACTGAAAATCTTCTGCACATTAGAGGCAGAAGAAGATGGTGGAGGAGTAAGATGGGGAGATTTCCAACCTCCCCACAAATACACCAAAAACTCATCAAGGTATGGAACAACTCCTACAAAGCAACCTCTGGATGACAGCAGAAGACTCCAGGCCTCCAGGGAGACAGGCTAAGCTCCCTGGAATGAGGTAGGAGAGAGGATGGAGACATAAAAAGGGAAAAGATAGAGAATGTCTGGGCAGGAACTTGTGCCCTGAGGGGGGCACAACAGCAGGAGGTGGAGGAGATCCAGGCATAGGGAAGCTCCTTGGCAGGCAGGCCCACTGGGGAGCTGCAGAGTCTTGGAAAACCAGGCAAAGCAGGGACTTGAGGGCAGAAAACAGAGAAAACTGCCCTTCTCAGCCCATTAACAGCTCATGAACTGTGGCCCCAAACAGATGGCAGGCTTGGGGAACGAAGGGTGGGGAGGCGTGCAAACCTCTCTAGTGCACCAACCCACGTGGCACAGAGGGCGGGCCCAGGTAACCGAGTGTGGCGTGGCATACAAACCCCTGGAGTGCAAACAACACTTGCAGCCCAAAGGGCGGGCCGGGTGCCCTGAGATGGGAGGCATACAAACTTGGGCAGTGCACACAACCCACGTAGCACAGAGGGCGGACCTGGGGAGCAGAAAGGAGAACACATAGGCCCTGAGAGGAAGCGGGCAAGCCAGTGAGATGAAACAAGTGCACACAAGCCCCGCAACAAAGAGGGCGGGCCTCGGGAACTGAGACTAGTGCACACAAGCCCCGTGCTGAAGAAGTCAGGCCCCAGGAGCCAAGACAAGGGCACACAAGCCCCGTGAAGTAGAAAGTGAACTCAGGGGACTGAGGGAAGCCCATGCAAGTCTCAGTGATGAAGAGGGCACAAGAAAAGATCCACACAAGCCCCTACTCAGCCAGCTTCAGCCAGCAGTGCAGGGCAGGACAGCAGAACAGAAGCACCAACGATGATCCCAGGGACAAGTAGGGGGCTTGGCAGTACTGCAGATATGCTGAGAGGGCCACTCTGAAGCAGCTGCAGAAATGGACCTTTCTTACTCTGCCAAAGCCAGAAGGACTGCTCGAAGTCATACTGAACCCATAGACACCCCAAGACCTACTACTGGACACTGCCCTGCCCTTCAGAGAGATGAGATCCAGATCCATCAACAGAACGCAGGCACAAGCTCCCTCAACCAGAAAAGCATCAAGGGCACTAACCCAACCCATCCACAGGGACAGACTTCACAACCATGAAGAACTACGACCTTGAGAACCTTTTTTTTTTTTTTCTTATATATGACACTGTTTATTCCCCTAAACATTTTCACCTTCACATTAGCTTTTTGCAGTGCTGTGGAGTCTTTTGTGGAGCTCTTTGTGTCTCTTGTCAAAAGATAATTCAAGATTTTTTTTTCTTTTTTCTCATTTTACACCGTTTTTTGATGAGTTTTTTAATTTTGTTTTGGACTGATATTGGTTGATATCAATATCAATTGGTTAAATTGGTTGATATCACTTTTGGTTTTCCTTGTTAATCAAGTCAATCTCCTGTACTCTTTTCTATAGTTCTTTACCAGCCACAGCTTTTCCTGAATATATATAAATCTTTTCCACATACATGTATTCATCTTTGCTTTTCTATATTTTCTTTTCTCTCTCTTTCTTACCCTTTTTCCACTTCCTCCTTTTCTCTTTGCCCTCCATTCTCCTCTTTTTTTCCTCTCTCACTTTTTTCTTCTCCCTTTTTTCCTTCACTCCTTCTTTCTTCACCAAGTAAGTTAAATTGTTGAGCACTCTTTGCTATATTCCCCAGTTGGCCCTCTGGTCATGTTCAGATTTCCAGATTCACCATTAGATAGCTCTGCTTTTAACTGGAAAACTTTTGGTTTTCCTTGTTAACCAAGTCAATCTCCTATATTCTTCCTTAGAACACTTTGGTTATAACTGTGTGTGTAGAAATGCATGTATATGTCCCATTATTTCTGTAATTACCTCTTTGATGCTTGATCTCCTCCCACTAAAAAACAGGCTCAAGTGACCCCTAACAAGAAATCAACAGAAACCACCACACAAACATTTCCTTACAAGGGCAAAAACAAATGGAAGAAGGAATACAACCTTAAAGCCTGAGAAAAGAAAACATTAAGCAGATCAATTTAAAAAAAAATGATGAAAAGACACAGAAATACAGTACAAATAAAAGAGCAGGGTAGAAACTCACAAGACCAAATAAACGAAGAGGAAATAAGCAATCTACCTTTAAGAGAATTCAGAATAATGATAGTAAAGGTGCTCCAAAGACTTGAATATAGATTGGAGAAAATGCAAAAAGCATTTAACACAGTTAATATAATCAACAATGACATAGAAGAAATAAAGAATAAGCAAACAGAGATGAATAACACAATTACTGAAATTAAAAATATTCTAGAAGGAACCAATAGCAGAATAACTGAGGCAGAGGGATGGATAAGTGAGCTAGAAAATAGAATGGTGGAAATAACTGCTAAGGAGCAGAATAAAGGGAAAGGAATGAAAAGAATTGAGGATAACCTCAGAGACCTTTGAAACAATTTTGAATGCACCAACATTAGAGTTATAGAGGTCCCAGAGGAAAGAGAAAAAAAAGAAAGACACAGAAAATTTTTGAAGAAATTATAGTTGAAAACTTCCCCAACATGGGAAAGGAAATAGTCAAGTCCAAGAAGCACAGAGTCCCTTACAGGATAAACCCAAGGTGAAACACATCAAGACACATATTAATCAAGCTAACAGAGATAAGCACAGAGAAAGAATATTAAAAGCAGCAAGGGAAAAGTAGCAAGTAACATACAAGGGAAAACCCATATAATTAACAGCAGATATTTCAGCAGAAACTATGCAGGACAGAAAGGAATGAAGGATATATTTAAGGTAATGAAAGAGAAAAATCTACAACCAAGCTTACTATACCTGGCAAAGATCTCATTCAAAACTGATGAAGAAATCAAAAGCTTTACAGGCAAGCAGAAGTTAAGAGAATTCAGCACCACCAAACCAGTCTTAAAACAAATACTAAAGGGACTTACATAGCCAGTAAACACAAGAGAAAGGAAAGACCTACAAAAACAAACCCAAAACAATCAAGAAAATGCCAATAGAAACATATGTATCAATAATTACCTCAAATGTAAATGGAATAAATGCAGGGAACCAAAAGATACAGACTGACTGAATGGATACAAAATTAAGACCCTTATATATGCTGCCTACAAGAGACCCATTCAGGCCTAGAGACACAAACAGACTCAAAGTAAAACGGTGGAAAAAGATATTTCATGCAAATGGAAACCAAAAGAAAGCCAGAATAGCAATCCTTATTTCAATAAAAAAAAAAAAAAAGACTTTAAAATAAAGAATATTATAAGAGACAAAGAAGGACACTACATAATGATCAAGGGATTAAGCAAGAAGACATAACAATTAAAAATATTAACACAGCCAATATAGAAGCACCTCAATACATAAGCAAACACTAATAGGAATAAGGGGAAATCGACAGTATTAATCGACAATAATAGTAAGGGACTTCAACATCCCACTTGTACCAATGGACAGATTAGCAAAACAGAGAATCGATAAGGAAGCACAAACCTTAAATTAAACATTATACCAAATGGACCTAATTGATATCTTCAGGACTTTCCATCCCAATGCAGAATAATACACTTTCTTTTCAAATGCACATGGAACATTCTCCAGGGTAGACCACATCTTGGGCCACAAATCAAGCCTCAGTAAATTTAAAAAAAAAAAACAAAAACTGAAATTGCTTCAAGTATCTTCTCTGACCACAACTCTATGAGACTAGATACCAACTACAGGGAAAAAAAAAAAAACTGCAAATAATAAACTCATGGAGATTACTAAATTACTAAACAACAAAGAGGTTACTGAAGAAATAATAAAGGAAATCAAAAAAGTCCTAGAAACAAATGACAATGAAAACAAAACAACCCAAAACATATGGGATTCGACAAAAGTTGTTCTAAGAGAGACGTTCATAGCAATACAATCATACCTCAAGAAATAGGAAAAGCATTGAATAGACAATCTATTCATCTAAAGTTTCTGGAAAGATACGAGCAAAAAAAAAAAAAAAAAACCACCAAAGTGAGCAGAAGGAAAAAAATCATAAAGATCAGAGCAGAAAGAAATGAAAAAGAAATGAAGGGAATAATAACAAAGATTAATAAAGCTAAACACTGGTTCTTTGAGAAGATAAACAAAACTGAGAAATCACTACCCGACTCATCAAGGAAAAAAGGGAGAAAAATCAAATCAATAATATTAGAAATGAGACAGGAGAGGTTAAACAGACAACACAGAAATACAAAGGATCATAAGGTAGTATGAGCACTATATGCTAATAAAATGGACAGCCTAGAGGAAATGGACAGATTCTTAGAAAAGTTCAACCTCCCAAGACTGAACCAGGAAGAAACAGAAAGTATGAACAACCAAATTACAAACACTGAAATCGAAACAGTTATCAACCATCTCCTCCCCCCTTAAAAAATAGCCCAGGGCCAGATGGCTTCACAGGGGAATTCTGTCAAACATTTAGAGAAGAGCTAATGCCTATATCCTTCTAAAACTCTTCCCAAAAATTGCAGAGGAAGGAACACTTCCAAACTCATTCTGTGAGGCCACAATCACCCTGATAGTAAAATCAGGCAAAGATAACACACACACACACACACACACACACACACACACACACACAAATTACAGGCCAATATCACTGAAGAACATAGATGCAAAAATCCTCAACAAAATTCTAGCAAACAGAATTCAACAACACATTTAAAAGCTCATACATCATGATCAAGTCAGGTTTATTCCAGGGATGCAAGGATTCTTCAATATATGCAAATCAATCAATGTGATACACCATATAAACAAACTGAGAGATAAAAATCATATGATAATCATATGATAATCTCAATAGATGCAGAAAAAGCCTTCGAGAAAATTCATCACCCATTTATGATTAAAACTCTTCAAAAAATGGCCATAGAAAGAATTTACCTGAACATAGATAAAGCCATATATGAAAAGCCCATGGCAAGCATTATTCTCAATGGTGAAAAACTGAAAGCATTCCCTCTAAGATCAGGAACAAGACAAGGGTGTCCACTCTCACTACTATTATTCAACATAGTTTTGGAAGTCCTAGCAATGGCAATTAGAGAAGCAAAAGAAATAAAAGGAATCCAGGTCAGAAAAGAAGTAAAACTCTCACTGCTTGCAGATGACATGGTACTATACATTAAAAACCCAAAAGAAACTATCAGAAAATTACTATAGCTAATCAGTGAGTACAAGGTCGATACACAGAATTCACTTGCATTCCTATAACTAACAATGAAAAATCAGAAAGAGAAATTAAAGAATCAATCCCATTCACCATTGCAACAAAAAGAATAAAATATCTAGGAATAAACCTACCTAAGGAGACAAAAGAACTGTATATGGAAAATTATAAGACTGATGAAAGAAATCAAAGACAACATAAATAGATGGAGAGATATTACACTTCCTGGGTAGAAAGAATCAATATTGTGAAAATGACTATACTAACAAATGCTGTCTACAGATTCAATGCAATCCTTATCAAATTACCAATGACATTTTTCACAGAACTAGAACAAAAAATTTCACAATTTGTAGGGAAAAACAGAAGAACCCAAATAGCTGATGCAGTCTTGAGAAAGAAGAATGAAGCTGGAGGAATCAACCTTCCTGACTTCAGATTATACTACAAAGCTACAGTCATCAAGACAATATGGTACTAGCACAAAAACAGAAATGTAGACCAATGGAACAAGATAGAAAGCCCAGAAATAAACCCATGCACCTATGGGTACCTTATTTTTGACAAAGGAGGCAAGAATATACAATGGGGCAATGATAGCCTCTTCAATAAGTGGTGCTGGGAAAACTGGACAGCTATGTACATAAGAATGAAATTGGAACACTTCCTAACATCATACACAATGATAAACTCAAAATGGATTAAAGACATAAAGATTCTGTAAGACCAGAATCTACAACTCTTAAAGGAAAACATGGGCAGAACATTCTTTGACATAGATTCCAGCAACATCGTCTATGATCCACCTCCTAAAGTAATGGAAATAAAAATAAAAATGAACAAGTGGGACCTAATTAAACTTAAAAGTTTCTCCACAGCAAAGGAAACTACAAACAAGGTGAAAAGACAATGCTCAGAATTGGAGAAAATAATAGCAAAAGAAACAACTAACAAAGAATTCATTTCCAAAATATACAAGCAGCTCATACAACTCAATACCAGGAAAACAAACAACACAATCAAAAAGTGGGGGAAAGACCTAAAAAGGCATTTCTCCAAAGAAGACATACAGATGGCTAACAAGTACATAAAAGATGCTCAACATCACTCATTATTAGAGAAATGCAAATCAAAGCTACAATGAGATACCACCTAACACCATCAGAAAGATCATTATAAAAAAGTCTACAAATAATAAATGCTTCAGAGGATGTAAAGAAAAGGGAACACTCTTGCATTGCTGGTGGGAATGTAAACTGAAACAGCCACTATGGAAGACAATATGGAGATTCCTTGAAAAGCTAGGAATAAAACCACCATATGACCCAGCAATCCCACTCCTAGGCATATACCCTGTGGAAACCAAAATGGAAAGAGATACATGTAACTCAATGTTCACTCAGCACTATTTACAGTAGCCTGAGCATGGAAGCAACCTAGATGTCCATGAACAGATGAATGGATAAAGAAGCTGTGGTACATATATATAAGGAATACTACTCAGCCACAAAAAGGAACACATTTGAGTCAGTTCTAATGAGGTGGATGAATGTAGAGCTTATTATACAGAGTGAAATGAATCAGAAACAGAAATATAAATATCATATAATGACACTCACATATGGACTATAATAAGATGGTACTGATGAATTTATATTTCAGGGCAGTAATGGAGAAATAGACATAGAGAACAGACTTATGGACATGGGGATAGGGGACAAGAGGGTGAGATGTATAGAGAGGGCAACATGGAAACTTACAATACCATATGTAAAACAGATAGCCAATGAAAATTTGCTGTATGACTCAGGGAATTCAAAGGGGCTTTGTGACAGGCTGAAGGATGGTATGGGGAAGGAGATGGGAAGGAAGTTCAGGAGGGAGGGGATATGGGTGTACCTATGGCTGATTCTTTGTGATGTATGACCGAAAACCACAAAAATCTGTAAAACACATATCCTTCAATTAAAATTTTTAAAAATCTCCTGGAAATTAGAGGAAAAAATCAACAGAGTGAAGTCTGCACATTAATGTGAAAGAATCAATAGTGAAATGCCAGCCTATAAAATGGAAGAGATTAATTGCAAATCATATACCCAATATGGGTTATTATCCAGAACTATATACAAGGAACTCTTATAGCTCGACAGCATAAAACCAAGTAGCTCAATTTTAAAAGAAGCAAATGATTTGAAAATATAGCTTCTTCAAAGAACAAACTGTGGAAAATTTTTAAAGAGATGGGAATACCAGACCACCTGACCTGCCTCCTGAGAAATCTGTATGCAGGCCAAGAATAAACACTTAGAACTGAATATGGGGAAACAGACTGGTTCCAATTTTGGAAAGGACTACATCAAGGGTGTATATTGTCACCTTGCTTTTTAAATTTCTATGCAGAGTGCATCATGTGAAATGCCAGGCTGGATGAAGCACAAGCTGGAATCAAGATTTCTAGGAGAAATATCAATAACTTCAGATATGCAGATGACACCACCTTTATGGCCTCTTCATAAAAGTGAAAGAAGATAGTAAAAAAAAAAAAAACTGGCTTAAAATGCAACATTCAAAAAACAAAGATCATGGCATCTGGTCTCATCACTTCATTGCAAATAGATAAGGAAACAATGGAAACAGTGACAGACTTTATTTTTTTTTTTTTGGACTCCAAAATCACTGCAGATGGTGACTGTAGCAATGAAATTAAAAGACACTTGCTCCTTGGAAGAAAGTCTATGACAAACCTAGACAGCATATTAAAAAGCAGAGACATTACTTTGCCAACAGAGTTCTGTCTAGTCAAAGTTATGGTTTTTCCAGTAGTCATGTATGGATGTAAGAGTTGGACCATAAACAAAGCTGAGTGCTGAAGAATTGATGCTTGTGAACTTTGGTATTGGAGAAGACTCTTGGACTGCAAGGAGATCAATACAGTCAATGCTAAAGGAAAACAGTCCTGAATATTCATTGGAAGGACTGAAGCTGAAGCTCCAATACTTTGGCCACCTGATGTGAAGAACTGACTCGTTGGAAAAGACCCTGATGCTGGGAAAGATTGAAGGCAGGAGGAGAAGGGAACGACAGAGGATGAGGTGGCTGGATGGCACCACCTACTTGATGGACATGAGTTTGAGCAAGCTCCTGGAGCTGGTGATCAACACGGAAGCCTGGAATGCTGAAGTCCATGGGGGCCCTGTACTGAACTGATTCTTTGATTTGGCTTTTAGGTGCCTCACCTGTACTGTTCATCAGTGAGTTATGCAGCATCCCTGATCTTGAGCTCTCCATCTGATGACCCACCACTCACCGAATCATAAATGGACTAAATCAGATGTATATGCCTGGTCTTTGTCAGAGGTCACATCCTATTCTCCTCCTCCGTTCTATTCCCAACTTAGGTATTCTTTTCTACCTGCAGATGCTAGATATATGCCTCTATTCTTGATCCACTTTTATTACGTACACTCTCTATATCCTATTTCCTCCAATGCAAATCTTTATTCTTAACTTTCCTAGAAACATACTTCCCTGTGGCTCAGACAGTAAACAAACTGCCTGCAATGGGACAGACCCAGGTTCAGTTTCTGGGATGGGAAGATCCCCTGAAGGAGGGCATGGCTACCCACTACAGTACTCTTGCCTGGAGAATCCCCATGGACAGAGGAGCCTGGCAGGCTAGAGTCCATGGGGTAACAAAGAGTCGGACACGATGGAATGACTAACACTTCACTTCATGTGGAGATCAGAGAATCTATAGGCCACAGATATGATTTTGAGTGGTTATAGTCAGTAACTAAAGAAACTTTTGTTTCAGATGAGTTTTTCAAGGAAAAGAGCAGGGTGAGAAGACTAGAAAGCCTTGAGGATTTCCTAATATTTAACATATTAAATATTTAACTACTTATTAAGTTATAGAATTATATATATATTAATAATAAAATTGAAATCTTCTTTAGGCCGTTTTAAAGTCCTTTACAACCTAGAGATGCTATGATTTTCTGAGTTACTGAAAATTACTTTTACCCTTGAGGAGAAAGAACTGATCAAACAAATGAACCATAGCAATAGTTCAGTTGACTTAATGACTTATTTTGATTATTATACAGCTGAAAGTTGCTGTTTCACTAAATCACAGCAAAGTAAAACTCATCCTGTGATAGTGGCAAAATTAATGGCATTAATGTGAGAACAGCGATAACTTTATTTTTTCCATTACAAAAATAAAAAATGTTCTTATTGAAACAAAAAACAGAAATGTAGAATATTATAAAGGAGATAATAAAAATCATCCATAATTTCCCTGCCAGAATAAAACCTCTCAACACTATTAGCCATTGTTCTTTAATGATTTAATCCAAAGAAATATTTATCTAACACATCCACATTGAAAAAAGATAATTATATGTTACATATTAGTAAAGAATGCACCTGCAATGTGGGAGAAATTTTCCAATCCTGTGGTCACTGCTGAGTTCTCCAAATTTCTTTGCATATTGAGTGCAGCACTTTCACAACATCATCTTTTAAGGTTTGAAATAGCTCAGCTGGTATTCCATCACCTCCACTAGCTTTGTTCATAGTGATGTTCCCTAAGGCCCACTTGACTTCACATTCCAGGATGTCTGGTTCTAGATGAGTGATCACACCATCATGGTTATCTGGGTCACTAAGAGATTTTTTGTATAGTTCTTCTATGTATTCCTGCCACCTCTTCTTAATATCTTCTGCTTCTTTTAGGTCCATTCTGTTTCTGTCCTTGATTTTCTTCTCATCTGTCAGAGAGAATTCTACCCAGCTGTGATAGTAACTCTCCAGCTTGAAGGAAGGGACTGTGAAATGAGAACATTACGTTTAATGTTTTCTAGGAGTTTTGTGTGGATTAAATAAGGTTACACATGTGAAGTTCTTAGCTATTATCATTGGTGGAGGTAATATAGGCCAGTATTAAGCAGAGGAACCTTAAGTCAGAGCACCTGCATTCAAATCTCATGTATAAGAAATACAAGCTGTTTGTCATAGAAACTCGCTTTGCTTTCTTGTAATCACGACTGTAAGATGTATTGGAATTTATTAAATCTTACTGGAATATCAAAATGGGCAATTTGTAATAAGATGGGTGTAAATTCTCAAAACAGCCTTAAAATATAAGTAGTAATCTTTTCTCCATTTTACAGATTAGAAAACTGAGGTTTAGAGAGGTATGCTAACTTTCTCAAGATCACAAATTTCATAAGTGGTAGAACATGTATTGACTCAGGATTCTCTGTAATATTTACTACCATATATAACATTATAGGTGGCTTCCCTGGTGGCTCAGAGGGTAAAGTGTCTGCCTGCAGTGCGGGAGACCCGGGTTCAATCCCGGAGTTGGGAAGATCCCCTGGAGAAGGAAATGGCAACCCACTCCAGTACGCTTGCCTGGAAAATTCCATGGACAGAGGAGCCTTGTAGGATATAGTCCATGGGGTCTCGAAGAGTTGGACACGACTGAGAGACTTCATTTTCATTTTCATAACATTATATGTTTTATTTATCTCTCCCTGCCCAGTAGAATATATGCTGCATGGTAAAAATGATTTTTTTTTTCATTTGTTAGCTTGTTCACTAACAACTAACAACTCAGTCCTTTGAACAGAGCATGGCACATAAGAGGCATTGAATAAATATTTTTTGAGTGAAAATAAAATACACAGGGAATCCAAAGAAGAATAACCATATTTACATATAATCTCACTTTGTGATGACCACGATGTTGATAAATAGGATAGGTATTATTTTGCCTGCAATTGTTATAAAAAAAAATAATAACAATGTTAAACAGGTGAAATTAGTTTTTTGTTTAATACTTAGAGGACTATTGGCCTTTGTTTACCCAGGTCATAGCTGTATTCTATACTTTTAATTTAGGTCAGAGTTCAAAAGAAAGAAGCCAAGAAAGTGTTAAAAGGAGGAGATAGGTTCATGACAAAATCTTTGTGAGATCAGTGTGCTCTGTGGGTCAGAGTCTGAAGCCTTAAAGGCTGCTGTGGAACAGGCATAGTAGGAAATAATCTGTCATGGGAAATAATAGGAAATAGTAGGAAATAATGTGAATAATGTTGTGTCACCACAACAGTTGTAGCAGACTGAAGATGTCAGCATAGCTCTCTCACTAATCTGAAAAAACTTAAAGATATAGGGTCAACTCTAAGTCAAAATTACTTAGTCAAGTTTTCTCTCTTTCTTTCCAGAAATCATGAATAAAAACTTAATTTGAAACCCATGGGAACAAGATAAAAATGAGTCTACTCCAAGTTTCCCAGAGAGCAACAGAGTTATAATCACTAGCTAAACATTCAAAGACTTCAAAGCAGCATTTAGAGAAATAAGTGGTTAAATATAACCTGGTCACTGTACTTGGAACTTTGCAGAGTTTTGTAAAACTCAATTAATTAGTGTTTATAAGCTACCATGAGATCATCGTATAAATAGTAGATAATAATAATTAGGCATTATTACGTTTAAACTCATGAAAATTGCTAAAATGAAAAAGAATGTCAAATGTCAAAGTCTATAAAAATAATATTTAAATGTGTATAGCTTCTTTAGTTTGAGCCCTGGAAGATGTTTGAAAGTGGTTACTTGCAATGAAATCCTGAAAAGTTTTTGTGGATAGTGAAATAGAAGCACAGAAATATAGAGCACAGCAAACAAAGAACTAAAGTTGGTGCTCTGTGGTGACCTAAATGAGTGGGATGGGGGAAGCAGTCAGAGGTCCACAAAGGAGGGGATATATGTAAACATATCACTAATTCACTTTGTTGTACAGCAGAAATCAATACAACATTTTAAAGCAACTAAACCCCAATAGAAAAGTATTTGCCCTGATACCACTATTTAGCTAACACACAATTGCACTCATCTCACACACTAGCAAAGTAATACTCAAAATTCTCCAAGCTAGGCTTCAACAGTATGTGAACTATGAACTTCCAGATGTTCAAGTTGAATTTAGAAAAGGCAGAGGAACCAGAGATCATATTGCCAACAACCACTGGATCATTTAAAAAGCAAGAGAGTTCCAGAAAACTATTTACTTCTGCTTTATTGGCTACGCCAAAGCCTTTGAGAATATGGATCACAACAAACTGTGGAAAATTCTTCAAGAGATGGGAATACCAGACCACCTTACCTGCCTCCTGAGAAATCTGTATGCAGGTCAAGAAGCAACAGTTAGAAATGGACATGAGACAACAGATTGGTTCCAAATTCAGAAAGGAGTATGTCAAAGTTGTATATTGTCACCTTGCTTTTTTAACTTCTATGCAGAGTACATCATACAAAATGCAGAGCTGGATGAAGCAGAAGCTAGAATCAAGATTGTCAGAAAAAATATCAATAACCTCAGATATGCAGATGACACCACCCTAATGGCAGAAAGTGAAGAGGAACTAAAGAGCCTCTAGATGAAAAGTGAAAGAAGAAAGTGAAAAAGCTGGCTTAAAACTCAATGTTCAATCCCCTCCAAGCTGTGAGCTTTGTACCAGTTACATAGCCTCTGAACTGTAGTTCCTTCACTGAAAATAGAGATGCCACTACCTACCACCCTGATAACCATGTATATATGCATTTTGATGTTGGACTACATGCTTTCTTGGTTATAGATCAGCCCTGAGCCTTTGCAGTGGAGCACTGACTCCAAGACCCTAGACTACCAGAGAACTAAACCTCAGTTCAGTTCAGTCACTCAGTCACGTCTGATTCTTTGAGACCCCATGAATCGCAGCATGCCAGGCCTCCCTGTCCATCACCAACTCCTGGAGTTCACTCAAACTCAGGTCCATCCAGTCGGTGATGCCATCCAGCCATCTCATCCTCTGTCGTCCCCTTCTCCTCCTGCCCCCAATCCCTCCCAGCATCAGAGTCTTTTCCAATGAGTCAACTCTTCGCATGAGGTGGCCAAAGTACTGGAGTTTCAGCTTTAGCATCATTCCTTCCAAAGAAATCCCAGGGCTGATCTCCTTCAGAATGGACTGGTTGGATCTCCTTGCAGTCCAAGGGACTCTCAAGAGTCTTCTCCAACACCATAGTTCAAAAGCATCAATTCTTCAGCGCTCAGCTTTCTTCACAGTCCAACGCTCACATCCATACATGACTGCCGGGGTCCAGCCCTGGTGGATCCGGGGAATTCAAAGGGTGGATGGAGTAGGTGAGGAAAAACTTACTTATTTAGAAATGTATAGAGATTAGGAAAGAATAGTGTAGTAGGAAAACTGGTGGCGATAAGAGGCTGAATAACTTGGTTTACATGGATAACCAATAAAGTTCGAAGACAAGGAACTTGCACCATCTACGTTAGGCCACCGGTGTCCACTTGAATAGCAGAGGGTGCCCCGCCTTGGGCTCCCTCTCGCGTGGGTCTTAGAAGCCAGGGCAAGTAAGTAGACTCGGAGAGCCTCCACGCCCCAGATGGGAATTCAGCCTGAAAAGGAGAGGGAGGGAGAGGGAGAGAGAGAGAGATTCGACATGGGGGGAGCCAGATTTCCAAGAAACCAGTTCGAGAAGCTGGTCTGAGAAACTGGTCCATCCTTTATTGTTCAGGAAAGGTTTTATGCTTTTGGTTGTACATTGAGATCAATGGATAATACAAAATTATGCAGTGTCAACAGCCCTGACTCTTATCGAGACCAGGCTTTCTCTCTGCATACCTAGCTGTATACACAAGTCTTAGGTGATTTACATCATCTTCTGGCCAGAAGGCCAATTAACATTTTACAGCCCTTTTCTGATAAGGGTAATAGTGTTGTTCTTCCCAAAGTCTGGTGCCACTCTCAGAAAGCACTAAATAAAGCTACATTCTTACATAGCAAGGACAAAACAATTTATAACAAAGAAAGAGGAGTTCAGTGATTTATAACAAAAGAGAAAATTCATTAACTCAAAAGTCTAGTATTGCTAACATCAAAACTACTATATTCCTATTTCTTCATCCTGTTTACATTGATTAATATCCTCCCAGGTGCCTAAAAGATAAAGGATATGGAGGCCTGGTGGTAAACATTAACTCAACAATGTAACCCTTCACCAAACTAATTCTTAGCTCTAAAAGGCTCTATATCTTTAAGATGTTTTAAGCTTCGTGCCTCTCACGGTTGGGGGGCTGTAAACAATCACACGTTGTAAAAGTCTCCAACTGTCAGGCAAGTTAGAGAGCCATCAGAAGGATTTGAGCTGAAACATTCCTTTCATATGCAGGAGACCAGTTGGAGCTGTAAGTTAATTTTTCCAGAGAAAGGTGGTCAGGGATAGCCCCCTGTAATGTCAGAAGAGTATAGTATAGCAGACAGTAAACAGACAGATTTTGGTTTCAGGGTAGATGCTCAGGCAGAGGACCCCTTGAGACCTGACTCGAGTTGCCCGTCAGGCCTCTCCGCATGACCTTGTCATGGGTGGGATCTCCCGTGCTGGCTCCCGGAACATGACCAACGGTAATGCCATAGCCTTGACTAGACAGACCTTTGTTGGCAAAGTAATGTCTCTGCTACTCCACGCCCGAGGCCAGGGGCAGCAGCTGGAAGGAGCAATCCCACGTCCAAGGAGCAGTGGCTGCATGGGCACAGGAGGGCCTAGAGGAGCTATTCTATGTTCAAGGTCAGGAGGGGCGGTGGTGAGGAGATACGCCTCGTCCAAGGTAAGGAGCAGTGGCTGCGCTTTGCTGGAACAGCCATGAAGTGACATCCCACTTCCAAGGTAAGAGAAACCCAAGTAAGACGGTAGATGTTGCAAGAGGGCATCAGAGGGCAGACACATTGAAACCATAATCACAGAAAACTAGTCCATCTTGTCACACTAGGAACACAGCCTTGTCTAACTCAATGAAACTAAGCCATGCTCGTGGGGCCACCCAAGACAGGCGGGTCATGGTGGAGAGGTCTGACAAAATGTGATCCACTGGAGAAGGGAATGGCAAACCACTTCAGTATTCTTGCCTTGAGAACCCCATGAACAGTATGAAAAGGCAAAATGATAAGATACTGAAAGAGGAACTCCCCAGGTCAGTAGGTGCCCAATATGCTACTGGAGATCAGTGGAGAAATAACTCCAGAAAGAATGAAGGGATGGAGCCAAAGCAAAAACAATACCCAGCTGTGGATGTGACTGGTGATAGAAGCAAGATCCGATGCTGTAAAGAGCAATATTGCATAGGAACTTGGAATGTCAGGTCCATGAATCAAGGCAAATTGGAAGTGGTCAAACAGGAGATGGCAAGAGTGAATGTCGACATTCTAGGAATCAGCAAACTAAAATGGACTGGAATGGTTAAATTAAACTCAGATGACCATTATATCTACTACTGCGGGCAGGAATCCCTTAGAAGAAATGGAGTAGCCATCATGGTCAACAAAAGAGTCCAAAATGCAGTACTTGGATGCAATCTCAAAAATGACAGAATGATCTCTGTTCATTTCCAAGGCAAATCATTCATTATCACAGCAATCCAAGTCTATGCCTCAACCAGTAACCCTGAAGAAGCTGAAGTTGAATGGGTCTTTGAAGACCTACAAGACCTTTTAGAACTAACACTCAAGAAAGATATCCTTTTCATTATAGGGGGCTGGAATGCAAAAGTAGAAAGTCAAGAAACACCTGGAGGAACAGGCAAATTTGGTCTTGGAATACACAGTGAAGCAGGTCAAAGACCAATAGAGTTTTGCCAAGACAACGCACTGGTTATAGCAAACACCCTCTTTCAACAACACAAGTGAAGACTCTACACATGAACATCACCAGATGGTCAACACCGAAATCAGATTGATTATATTCTCTGCAGCAAAAGATGGAGAAGCTCTATACAGTCAACAAAAACAAGACCAGGAGTTGACTGTGGCTCAGATCATGAACTCCTTATTGCCAAATTCAGACTGAAACTGAAGAAAGTAGGGAAAACCACTAGACCATTCAGGTATGATCTAAATCAAATCCCTTATGTTTATACAGTGGAAGTGAGAAATAGATTTAAGGGCCTAGATCTGATAGATAGAGTGCTTGATGAACTATGGACAGAAGTTCATGACATTGTACAGGAGACAGGGATCAAGACCATCCCCATGGAAAAGAAATGCAAAAAAGCAAAATGGCTGTCTGGGAGCCCTTACAAATAGCTGTGAAAGAAGAGAAGTGAAAAGCAAAGGAGGAAAGGAAAGATATAAGCATCTGAATGCAGAGTTCCAAAAAATAGCAAGAAGAGATAACAAAGCCTTCCTCAGTGATCAATGCAAAGAAATAGAAGAAAACAACAGAATGGGAAAGACTAGCGGTCTCTTCAAGAAAATTAGAGATACCAAGGGAACATTACATGCAAAGATGGGCTCGATAAAGGACAGAAATGGTATGGACCTAACAGAAGCAGAAGATATCAAGAGGTGGTAAGAATACACAGAAGAACTGTCCAAAAAATCTTCACAACCATGATAATCACGATGGTGTGATCACTCACCTAGAGCCAGACATCCTGGAATGTGAAGTCAAGTGGGCCTTTAGAACGCATCACTACGAACTAACCCTAGGGACTATCAAGTAATGAGAACTCACACAAAGGAAACCACTTGAATATGAGACCCAACATCACCCAACCACCAGTAGTGCCCTGAGCAGGATGCCTCAGCTAAACAACAAGTGAAAGTGAAGTCACTTAGTCGTGTCCAACTCTTTGCAATCCCATGGACTAGAGCCTACCATGCTCCTCCGTCCATGCGATTTTCCAGGCAAGAGTACTGGATGGGTTGTCATTTCCTTCTCCAGAGGATCTTCCCAACCCAGGGATTGAACCTGGGTCTCCCACACTGTAGACAGATGCTTTACCAGCTGAGCCACCAGGGAAGTCACAACAACAAACAAAACAAAAATACAAAACCAATCATCAGAAGATAGGATTACCACCTCACTCAGTCTTGCCCAACAGAGGAAAAACAAACAAACAAAAACTTAGCACAAATCTCACGCTATACAAGCTTGCACAAACCCCTGGACCAAACTTAGGAGGGCAGAAACCAAAGGGAAGAAAGAATTCAACCTTGAAACCCGGAGAAAGGAGACCTCAAACATAATAAGCTAAAGAAAAATAATGAAAAGGCAGAGAAATACTACACAAATGAAGGAACAAACCAGAAACACAGAAGTCCAAATAAATCAAAAGGAAATAGGAAAACTACTCGAAAAAGAATTCAGAATGATAGTAAAGATGATCATAAACCTTGAAAACAAAATGGAGAGAATGCAAGAATCAGTTAACAAAGACCTAGAAGAATTAAAGAATAAACATACAGAGACAAACAACACATTTACTGAAATTAAAAATACTCTAGAAGGAATCAATAGCAGAATAAATCTGTGAGCTTGAAGATAAAATGGTGGAAATAAGTTCTGAAGAGCAGAATAAAGTAAAAAGAATGAAAAGAACTGACGACAGTCTCAGAGACCTCTGGGACCATATCAAATGCATCAACATTCAAATTATAGGGGGTTCCCAGAAGAAGAAGAGAAAAAGAAAGGGTATGAGAAACTTTTCGAAGATATTATAATTGAAAATTTCCCCAACATGGAAAAGGAAATAGCCAATTAAGTCCAAGAGGCACAAAGAGTCCCATACAGGATAAACCCAAGGAGAAACATAACAAGACATATACTAATCAAACTAACAAAGACTAAACACAAAGAAAGAATATTAAAAGCAGCAAGGGAGAAGTAATAAGTGACATAAAAGGGAAACCCCATATGCTTAACAGCTTATCTTTCAGCAGAAACTTTGCAGGCCAGAAGGGAATGGCAGGATATAGCTAAAGTACTGAAAGGGAAAAATCTGCAACTAAGATTACTATACCCAGCAAGGACCACATTCAAAACTGATGGAGAAATAAAAAGAGTCTCAGACAAGCAAAAGTTGAGAGAATTCAGTACCACCAAAGTACATTTATAACAAATATTAATGGGAATTATATAGTCAAGAAATAGAAGAGAAGGAAAAAAATCTACAAAATCAACTCCAAACAATTGAGAAAATGGCAATAGGAACATATATATCAATAACCACTTTAAATGTACATGGATTAAATGCTCCAACCAAAACACACAGATTGGCTGAATGGATTAAAAAAAAAAACAAGACCCATATGCTGTTTGCAAGAAACCCACTTCAAACCCAAAGACACACATAGACTGAAAGTGAGAGGTTGGAAAAATATATTCCATGCAAATGGGAAGGAAAAGAAAGCTGGAATAGCAATCCTTCTATCAGACAAAATAAACCTTAAAATTAAGAAGATTACAAGTAATAAGGAAGGACACTGCATAATGATCAAGGGGTCAATCCAAGAGGGATGGCAGGAGCCAGCATGAGGAATCCCGCCCATGGCAAAGGTCATGAGGAAGGAGGCCTGACATACACAAAGGCGGGATCAGGCCTCAGGCATCCCCCTGGACATACTCGAGCATCTACCCCCAAAACCAGAGTCTGCCTATCTTACTGCATTATGCTTTCACCTACACTTCTGACATTACAGGGGGCTATCCCCCACCACCTTTCTCTGAAAAGGAGCTAACTTAGAGCTCCAGTTAATAAATCTCCTGGGCGTAACAAGAGTGTTTCAGTCCACAAGCTCCTTTGATGGCTCTCTAGCCTGCCTAACAGGTTTGTCTGGCCACATGTGATTGTTCACAGCCTCCCAACTGTGAGAGGCATGAGATGCTCTAAACTTTCTAAATACAGATTCTTTTGAGAAGTTAGAAAATTATTAGTATAGTGTTAGCGAGTTAGTTAGAAATTATACCAGTGGAGGGTTTCATTGTTGAGCCAATATTTGCTGCTAAGCCTCCATATCCCTTGCCCCTTATACACACTAATTGATATAACTAGCATATAGGAAAAATAAATATTAACCTTGATATTAATCACATTAGACCTTAGGCTAAGTAAATTCTTTTCTTGATTATAGCCCACTGCACCTTTGCCCTGTAGGAATGCAACTTTATCTGGTGCCTTTGGAGGGTGGTGTCTGACTTAAGAAGAATCACCTTTGAAGAAAATAAGTTTTCTGGTTGACTAATCATCATCAGAAAGGGTCATAAAATGTTAGCAGCTCTTTCGGCTAGAAGGTGATGTAAATCACCTGAGAACTTTGTGTATCAGAAGGAATGCAGAACGAAAGCGTGGTTTCAATAAGGGTCAGGACTGCTGACCCCATGTGACTTTGTATCTTCCATTTATCTCTATGTATGACTTAAAGTATAAAAGCGGCCCTGGAAAAATAAAGAAACGGGCCAATTCCTGGAAAGACTGGTTTCCCTTGTGTCGTCCTTTCTCATTCTCTTCTTTTCTGGCTGAATTCCCATTTGGAGCGTGGAGGCTCGCCAGGCCTACTAATTTTGCCTGGGCTTCTAAGGTCTGAACAGGGAGGCACTTTGTGTCTCCACTCCTCCGGGAGACCGGGAAGAAGCCTGTGGCCTACATAGGTGGTGCAAACCCCTTGTCTCGGGGTTTTATTGGTTTTCTGCGTAAACCAAGTTATTCAGCATCTTTTCTCCACTAATTTTCCTACTACACTATTCTTTTCTAATCTCTCTCCATATCTCTAGTTAAACATTTCTTTCCTAATCGCTGACTCCATCCCCGCTTCAAACTACCCTGGATCCACCAGGGCTGGACATTGGCAGAGGAAGATATAACACTTGTAAATATCTATGCACCCAAATAGGAGCAACTCAATACATAAAACACTAACAGATATAAAAGGAGAAATTCACAGTAACACAATAATAGTAGGAGACTTTAACGCCCCACTCACACCAATGGACAGATAATTGAAAAAAAAATTAATTAGGAAATACCAGAGGAAATGGATCTCATGGATATATTCCAGACAGTCCATCTAAATGCAGAAGAATACACCTTTTTCTGAAATGCACATGGAACATTTTCCAGGATAGACCACATCTTGTATCACAAATCAAGCCTCAGTAAATTTAAGAAAATTGAAATCATATCAAGCATCATCTCTGACCACAACACTATGAGACTAGGTATCAATTAAAAGAAAAAAACTAAGAAACAGAAACACATGGAGATTAAACAACATGTTTCTCTATAACCAACAGCTTACTGAAGAAATCAAAAGAGAAATCAAAAAATTTCTAGAAACAAATGACAATGAAAACACAACTCAAAACCTTTGGAATGCAGCAAAAACAGTTCTAAGAGGGAAGTTTATAGCAATACAATCCTACCTCAAGAAACAAGAAAAGCCTCGAATAAACAACCTAACTTTACACCTAAAACAACTGGAAAAAGAACAAAAATACCCCAAAATTAGTAGAAGGAAAGAAGTCATAAATATCTGAGCAGAAATAAATGAAAAAGAAATGAAGGAAACAATAGCAAAGATTAATAAAACTAAAAACTGATTCTTTGAGAAGATAAACAAAATTGACAAAACTTTAGCCAGACACATCAAGAAAAAAAGAGAAGAATCAAATCAACAAAATTAGAAATGAAAAGGCAGAAGTTACAGCAGACAATGCAGAAATACAAAGGATTATAAGAGACTATTGTGAACAACTATATGGCAATAAAATGGATAATTGGCAAGAAATGGACAGATTTTCAGAAAAGTTTGATCTTCCAAGACTGAACCGGGAAAAAATAGAAATTATGAACAACTCAATTACAAGCACTGAAATTGAAGCTGTGATCAAAAATCTCCCAAAAAACAAAAGCCCAGGACCAGATGGCTTCAACAGGAGAAGTCTATCAAACATTTAAAGAAGAGCTAATGCCTATTCTTCTAAAACTCTTTTTAAAATGGGAGAGGAAGGAACACTTCCAAACTCATTCAACGAGGCCACCAACACCCTGATAAAAAAAAACCAAAGACAACAGAAAAAAAGAAAACTACAGGCCAATATTACTGATGAACGTCGATGCAGAAATCCTCAACAAAATTTCAGCAAACAGAATTCAGCAACACATCAAAAAGCTCATACACCATGATCAAGTTGGGTTTGCTGCAGGGATGCAAGGAGTCTTCAATACAAACAAATCAATCAATGTGATACACCATATTAACAAATTAAAAGATTAAAAACCATATGATAATTTCAATAGATGCAGAAAACGCCTTTGACAAAATTCAGCACCTATTTATGATTCAAACTCTTCAAAAAATGGGCATAGAAGGAACCTACCTCAACATAGTAAAGGCCATATATGATAAGCCTACAGCAAACATTATTCTCAATGGTGAAAAACTGCAAGCACTCCCCCTAAGATCAGGAACAAGACAAGTGTGTTCACTTTCACCACTATTATTCAACATAGTTCTGGAAGTCCTAGCTATAGCAATCAGAGAAGAAAAAGAAATAAAAGGAATCCAGATTGTAAAGGAAGAAGTAAAGCTCTCACTGTTTGCAGATGACATGATACTGTAAATAGAAAACCCTGAAGATAGTATCAGAAAATTACTAGAGCTAATCAGTGAATTTATCAAAGTTGTAGGACACAAAATCAATACACAGAAATCACTTGCATTTCTATACACTAACACTGAAAAATCAGAAAGAGAAATTAAGGAATCAACCCCATTCACCACTGCAACAAAAAGAATTAAATATCTAAGAATAAACTTACCTAAGGAGACAAAAAAACTGTACATAGAAAATAAGACACTGATAAAAGAAATCAAAGACAACATAAACAGATGGAGAGATATTCCATGTTCTTGGGTAGGAGTAATCAATATTGTGAAAGTGAACATACTACCAAACACAATCTACAGATTTGATGTGATCCCTATCAAATTTCAGTGGCATTTTTCTCAGAACTAGATCAAAAAATTTCACAATTCATATGGAAGCACAAAAGACCCTGAAGAGCCAAAGCAGTCTTGAGAAAAAAGCATGGAGCTGGAGGAATCAGCCTTCCTGACTTTGGATTATACTACAAAGCTACAGCCATCAAGACAGTATGGCACTGGCACAAAAACAGAAATATAGACCAATGGAACAAGATAAAAAGCCCAGAAATAAACTCATGCACCTATGGGTACCTTATTTTTGACAAAGGAGGCAAGAAGATACAATGAGATAAAGATAGCTTCTTAATAGTGCTGAGAAAATTGGATAGCTCCATGTAAAAGAATGAAATTAGCACAATTCCTAGCACCATACATAAAGATAAACTCAAAATGGATTAAAGACCTAAATGTAAGACCAGAAACTATAAAACGCTTAGAGGAATACATAGGCAGAGCACTCAATGACATGAATCAAAGCAAGATTCTCTATGACCCACCTCCTAGAATAACATAAATAAAAACAAAAGTAAACAAGTGGAACCTGGTTAAACTTAAAACCTTTTGCACAGCAAAGGAAACTATAAGCAAGGTGAAAAGACAACCCTCAGAGTGCCAGAAAATACTAACAAATGAAACAACTGACAAAGGATTAATTTCCAAAATATACAAGCAGCTCATACAATTCAATACCAGAAAAACAACAACAACAACAACAAAAGTGGGAAAAAGAACTAAACAAACTTTTCTCCAAAGAAGACATACAGGTGGCTAACAAACACATGAAAAGATGTTCAATATCGCTCATTATTAGAGAAATGCAAATCAAAACTACAATGAGATATCACCTCACACTGGTCAGAATGGTGATCATCAAAATGTCTACAAACAATAAATGCTGGAGAGGGAGTAGAGAAAAGGGAACATCTTGCACTGTTGGTGGGAATGTAAACTGATACATCCACTATGGAAGATAGTATGAAGATTCCTTTAAAAACTAGGAATAAAAGCACCATATTACCCAGCAATCCCACTCCTAGGCATATACCCTGAGGAAACCAAAATCGAAAAATACACATGTATCCCATTGTCCATTGCAGCACTACTTACAATAGCTAGAACATGAAAGCAGCCTAGATGTCCACTGACAGATGAATGGATAAAGAAGTTTTTGTACATATGCACAATTGAATATTACTCAGCCATAAAAAGGAACACATTTGAGTCAGTTTTGATGGGCTGATGAACCTAGAGCCTATTAAAGAGAATGAAGTAAGTCAAAAAGAGAATGATAAATATCATATTCTAATGCATATATACAGAATCTAGAAGATTTTATACTAAAGAATTTATTTACAGGGCAGCAATGGAGAAGCACACATAGAGAATAGACTTATGGACATGGGGAGAGGGGAGGAGAGGGTGAGATGTATGGAAAGAGTAACATGGAAACTTACATTACCATATGTAAAGTAGATAGCCAAGGGGAATTTGCTGTAGGCTCAGGAAACTCAAACAGGGGCTCTGTATCAACCTAGAGGGGTGGGATGGGGAGGGAGATGGGAGGGAAGTTCTGAATTGGAAAGACTGATGCTGAAGCTGAAACTCCAATACTTTGGCCACCTGATACAAAGAACTGACTCATCGGAAAAGACCCTGATGCTGGAAACAATTGAAGGCAGGAGGAGAAGGGGACGACAGAGGATGAGATGGTTGGACGGCATCACCAACTTTATAGACATGAATTTGAGCAAGCTTTGGGAGTTGGTCTTGGACAGGGAAACCTGGTGTGCTGCAGTCCATGGGGTCTCAAAGAGCTGGACACGACCGAGCAACTGAACTGACTGACTGACTGAGTCTTTAAGTGAATCTAGAACAAAGGCTACAGAATCATAATTGAGGCAAGACCTACTTACCAAACAAGACAATGAGGAAATGAGTTTGAAACTGTTGTAGGATCTAGTTGATAGCCAAAAGTATGTTTTCTAGGCAAAAACTAGTAGGCTCCCAATTCATCCCTCCTGCCCCTTATGTAAAGTAGATAGTTACTGGGAACCTGCTATGTAGCACAAGGAGCTCAGCTTGGTATTCAGTGATGACCTAGGTCAGTGGGATGGTGGGGAGGTCCAAGAGGAAGGGGATATGTATATACCTACAGATGATTCACTTCCTTGTAGAACAGAAACTAATACAATATTGTAAAGCAATTATGCTGCAATAATAATAATTAAAAAAAAAAAAAAACTAGTAGGCTCTTGTTCTTAAAATAGCTGCTTCTACTGCTAGAGTCAAAGTCATTGTAAGTCTTAGTTTAAGTCATCTGAGTTTCCAAGTTGGAAACAAATGACAGTATCATCAGGGTTGTTTATGAGCTGAAGCTTGAAAAGTTTTCCAGTTTTGTTAAACCAAATGCAATTGTCTCAGTGTAGCTCTAAGATGGTTTATAGATTGAATAGTGAGGGTATACCTGCCACACTATTTCCTAGTCCCTCAAAAAAATCCCCATCACACATAAGCTTTTGTCCCTGTATCACTTAGGAAATAGAGAAACTCTTCTACTTTCAAACAGATGAAAATACCAAGAAGCATATGAGAGTTGTTTTTGTTAGTCCATAGAGGTTTATACAAATAATAGCCAACACTGTGTTCCAGGAGGGATCAGGAATCTTTGTTCCTACCTGAAAATTGGTGAGTTAAAAGTTTATCAAAGAAGGAAGCATTGAGCAATAGGTGAACATATGATCCTCTGTCAATGCTTTTCCCTTGGGCCACTCCAGGTGAGCCACTTGCTGGGCACATCAGTCAGCCACTACCCAGTTGCCTGAATAAGCAGCATCAAAGAACTTTCTGGCTGTACCAGAGTGCAGATAAGAATTCAAGGATGTGAGTGAGAGGATAAACTCTTTTAAAAAAAACCTCTGGCACTGTGTTTTTTTCTCCTGCTGTTCTTGAAAATAAAAACTCATCTGATTCACACAAGAAGAGTTGGTGTAGACTGCCATTAGCTACTAAAATGTACAGTATTTCAGAAATAGTTTTGAAAAATTGATAAATAAAAGATGAAATAACCAAGATTAGTATCAAATGTCCACTCCTTATTTAAAGATAAGTTATATTCACGGAGATTTTGGAAATATTTTAAAAGATTGAAACTAACACATCTGTTATTTGTTGTTGCATATACATTTGCAGACATTGTCCAGTCTCCACAGACAACATGGGGTCAGTGTATTTCCCCCCAATGATTTTGAAAATAGTGCTTATTTTAAACACATGTAGCATTTTTTAATTCTCCAGTGCCTGTTTTGTTTTTTAACACCAAAAACATTGTCTCATCTTCACAGTAAAAATCCACAAGGCTATTTTAAGTACTAGGCTATTTTTGAGAAGCCTCTTAATTATGTGGTTAAAATTTTTTATTGCTTACAGAATATTTCTAAGTTATGGTCATTTTTTCTTGGTCAGACCTCAAGATATATATTACAGGAATTTGCTTCCCTAAAACCATATACTTACAATTTATCTTGGTTATCTTATTTAATAAGGTTTCCCATAAAATCTAGCACATTTTTCTTTATAATCAACATTGTAAGCCCACGGCAGAAAGTTGAACTTTTTTTCTTCTCAGTCCAATCTAATACTAGTGTTCTTCTCCATTATTTTCTTCACAAAACTTCTATCAATGGTTTTGTAGTTTTCTTTTTAACTTCCTAATTTCTTGAGGGACTATCTTGATGCTTCTGATACTTGTTAGGAAACTCTATAAAGCAAGAAAACTTATGATGAAATTATACAATAATCAATTGCTAAATTTGAAAATGTGCCTTCATAATTAGGCTTTAGAAATTCTAGGATTTAAGGGAGAACAATCCACTGGGTTCCTTGTTTGTCTCCATGAGCAGACAAATATGTCAGGTATATACACTTAGCTTTTTGACCAGACAGCTTGATCTCTACTGTGTGTGTGTGTGTGTGTGTGTGTGTGTGTGTGTGTGTGTGTGTGTGTGTGTTAGTTCTTCAGTTCTGTCTGACTCTTTACCACCTCATGAACTGTAGCTAGCTGGGCTCCTCTGTCCATGGAATTCTCTAGGCAAGAATACTGGTATGGGCTGCTGTTTCCTTCTCCAGGGGATCTTCCCAGCCCAGGGATGAACCCACATCTCTTGCAGGCAGATTCTTTACCATCTGAACCACTAGGGAAGCCCCTATTACTATGATCTCTATTACTGCCTTTGTTCTCCTGGACCTGGGCTTCCTCTGTCATCAGACCTGTATGAAGCTACCCCTTAACAGAAAGGCCACTTTCTTCACCTGGTTCTACCCTTTCCCCTGTGTCATTTTGACTCAACTCTTTCTGACACCTCACCTAGATATATCATAGGAATATATATGGGAAAAATGGGATCAATGTGACTGTATTTTTTAAAGCACATTGTACTGCATTTTTAAGAGGGTTTTTTTTTTCTGATAGTGGTGTTTTTCAAATTTATTTTGCAATGATACCAACATTAAAACTTTAAATTATAATTACTTTTTAGATTGTTACTTCCAACAAGGAAAAAAGAGTTACAGCAAAAGTTTGTACATTTTTGTATTTTGATTTTACAATGCTTACCAGAAGCAGAAGATATTAAGATGAAGTGGCAAGAATACAGAGAAGAACTACACAAAAAAAGATCTTAATGGCTCAGATAACCACAATGGTGTGATCACTCACCTAGAGCTAGATGTCCTGGAATGCAAAGTCACATGAGCCTTAGGAAGCATCACTACGAACATAGCTAGTGGAGGTGATAGAATTTCAGTTGAGCTCTTTCAAATTCTAAAAGATGATGCTGTGAAAGTGCTGCACTCAACATGCCAGCAGGGGTCATAGGACTGGAAAAGATCAGTTTTCATTCCAATCCCAAAGAAAGGCAATGCCAAAGAATGTTCAAGCTACCACACAATTGCACTCATCTCACATGCTAGCAAAGTAATGTTCAAAATTCTCCAAGCTAGGCTTCAACAGTAGGTGACCCGAGAAATTCCTGATGTTCAAGCTGGATTTAGAAAAGGCAGGGGAACCAGAGATCAAATTGCCAACATCCATTGTATCATCAAAAAAGGCAAGAGAGTTCCAGAAAAACATCTGCTTCTGCTTTATTGACTACGCCAAAGCTTTAGACTATGTGGATCAAAACAAACCGTGGAAAATTCTTCAAGAAATGGGAATACCAGACCACCTTACCTGCCTCCTGAGAGATCGGTATGCAGGTGAAAAAGCAACAGTTAGAACTGGACATGGAACACCAGACTGGTTCCAAATTGAGAAAGGAGTATGTCAAGGTGGTATATCACCACCTTGTTTACTTAACTTTTGTGCAGAGTACATCATGTGAAATGCTGGGCTGGATGAAGCACAAGCCGGAATCAAGATTGCTGAGAGAAATATAAATAATGTCAGATATGCAGATGATACCACCCTTATGGCAAAAAGCAAAGAACTAAAGAGCCTCTTGATGAAAGTAAAAAAGGAAAGTGAAAAAGCTGGCTTAAAACTCAACATTCAAAAAACAAACATCATAATGTGTGGTCCCATCACTTCACGGAAAATAGATGGGGAAACAATGGAAACAGTGACACACTTGATTTCTTGGGCTCCAAAATCACTGCAGATGGTGACTGCAGCCATGGAATTAAAAGATCCTTGCTCCTTGGAAGAAAAGCTATGACCAACCTAGACAGCATATTAAAAAGCAGAGACATTACTTTGCTGACAAAGGTCCATCTAGTCAGAGCTATGGTTTTTCCAGTAGACATGTATGGGTTTGAGAGGTGGACTATAAAGAAAGCTGAATGCTGAAGACTTGATTCTTTTGAACTGTGGTGTTGGAGAAGACTTTTGAGAGTCCCTTGAATTGCAAGGAGATCAAACCAGTCAATCCTGAAGGAAATCAGTCCTGAATATTCATTGGAAGGACTGATGCTGAAGCTGAAGCTCCAATACTTGGGCCACCTGATGCAAAGAACTGACTCATTGCAAAAGACACTGATGCTGGGAAAGATTGAAGGCTGGAGAAGGACACGACAGAGGATAAGATGGTTGGATGGTATCACCAACTAATTTGAACAAGTTTTGGTAGTTGGCGATTGACAAGCGTGGTGTGCTGCAGTCCATGGGGTCTCAAAGAGTCGGGCATGACTGAGTGACTGAACTGAACTGAAAGGAAAAGGAATATGATAGATTAGAAGATTTACTTTAGCTACTTGCCAGCTGCATGAATTTTAGCAAATTAATCTCTTTGAGCTTCTAAAATAGGAAAAACAATACCTCTCATATTATTCATGATAATAGAGTGGATATTTATCCTCAAATTCCCAGCAACCCTTTTTCCCTCAGGGAACTGAAACTCTCTACCCCATATAGCTGTTAATTCCCTGAGTCCCACCAATCTCCTGATCATAAGTTTAGCAAGTGACAACAATCTGGCCAGTCAGAATAGTTCAACCTTCTCTCCACTCTGATTGGTCCCAGAGGAGGGCAAATGACCTACAAAGGGCCAATTGGAGTCCTTCTTTGAGATTTGCTCTATAAAGGCTTCCCTGGAAGCGTCTGTCTACAATGTGGGAGACCCGGGTTTGAGCCCTGGGTTGGGAAGATCCCTTGGAGAAGGAAATGGCAATCCACTCCAGGACTATTGCCTGCAGAATCCCATGGACAGAAGAGCCTGGTAGGCTACAGTCCATGGGGTCGCAAAGAGTCGGACACGACTGAGCAACTTCACTCAACTCTATAAAGACACAAAGAGAATCTATCCTCTAGGGTAACAAACACAAACATGTGAAGCTAAAGTTAGGTGACTTCGAGTTAGCAGAGAGAAAAGCTGATCTGAGTTAGACACCTTAGTTCTGCCAGGTTTAAAGTCAGAACTATTCCTGAGGTTTACAAGTGTGCCCTTGCCCTCCAAAAAGATCTCCCTTTAATCCTTTACTGATTCAAAATGGTTCTTATCTCTTGCAACTGAAGAAGTTGAGACTAATATAAAGGATTAACTGAGATAAAGTATACAAAGTATAAAGATGTGTGCAGACATTACTGTTCAAGGATGACATCCCTCCAAATTATCATGGCTAGAAATTGGTGTCAGAGAAGTATAGTCAGGACTGTACCATGTGGGGATCACTTGATAAATATGAATATCCTCATTACATGGTTTACAATCATATCCCATAACCAAAAATAAGCAGGAAAGGGGGTGGAGACTTTCCCTTCTGGAGATCACTCTGAATTTCTGGTGATAGCATATGGATAAAGAAAATTCAGGCTGAACTCTGATGAACCTTACCACATGATGTAAGTTTCAAAAGCTGCTCCCCAAAAGCAATCACTTAGATAGACTGTCTATCACAGAATTGCTCCTGTTCCCTTACATGATAATGTGTAAATATTGTTTTAGTCTTCAATGTGAATGTTCAAAGAACACAGATTGCTATGATATTTTGTGTTTTTGTTTCTTCTATGACTATGATGGTTCTCTTCCTTCTCCCAAGTACTAAATTGGGTTGTTACCATAAAAGGCAAAAATTAGTGACTATATTTGTCCCTGTTGTAATAGGGGATAAACAAACAGTTGTGGTTAGTGCGTAGGCATTTAAGATGTTCAGAATGCAGATTGTGGCTTAGATATGTGTCTCGAAAATGGGATTCCCAGAATAGGAGTCCGTTTGGAAATGAACGCAGTGTACAGGTGAAGCAAAGACATCAAGCAAAATAAAGTCTAGAAGGCTCACTCAGTTCTAGGTTAAATGCTAGACAGTAAAATGCACAGTGATGTTAAATAGCCCTTCTGTTCTGACATGTGGGTTGAACAATTTTCTGACACATCAGGAAATAAATGGGACAAATCTGTTTTTGTTCTGAGAGTTTTCCTCTTTACCTAATGGAAAAGGGCCCACGATTTTGTACCAAGTTCCTGTGTGTGAAACCCAGATGACAGTGTTGGTGCAATAACTAGAATGCCAAGTCTAATTTAGCTCAATTTAATAAATATTTGTACACACACTGTATGACAGGAATGGGGTGAGAGAGTAGGCATGCAAAGTCATTAATATTCTACCCCCAAAGAGAAAAATCAACTATGGAAGCCCAACGTATAAGATGCAAAAACGATAAATTTCTCCACTTGGCCATATGGAGAAGGAGGGCTTGATACCACTTCTTTTGACTCCTAATCAAGTGCTCTTTTCATTGTACCATGGGTTTAATATTCTACATGCCTGCATTTGTCTACTCCTTCCCTGTTTAGATCAAGTCAACTAATAGAATGTTGTATATTAACTAACCTCATAAAAGACGTGAAATGAGTCCAGAGGAGAAGTTGAGTAATTCCCCCTGGGAATGGTTGGGAAGTTTTCTGAAGGAAAAACCCTGGTTAGGGTTTTGAAAAAATGATTTTTCCTTGGACAATATTTTAGTACTCTTCAGGGAAACCAGTAAGATATACATAGAGATTTATTACAAGAAGTGGCTCATGTGATTAAGAAACTAAGAAGTCCCAGAATCTGCCATCTGCAAGCTGGAAAACCAGGAGAGTCTGTAGTGTAATTCAGTCTGAGTCTAAAGACCTGAGAAGAGGAAGGAGAAGAGAAAGAGAAGGAACAATGGTATAAGTTTCAACGGAGCCTGAAGACTTAAGGGCCAGGAGGACCAAAGTCCAAGGACAAGAGAAGATGAATGCCCCAGCTCAAATGGAGAGAGTAAGTTCATCCTTCCCCAAGAGTTTTTTCTTTTTCCTTATGGCCCTCAGTGAATTGGATGATGTCCACTCACATTGGCAAGGGGCATCTGCTTGTCTTTGTTCACCAGTTCAAATACTGATCTCTTTCGGAAATGCCCTCATAAATACACCTGTCTGTAATGTTTTACCAGCCATCTGAGCATCAGTTAACCAAGTCAAGTTGACATAATATTAGCCACCATAGATGGGGAGGGACATTCCAGGAAGAAGTAAGAAATTCTGATGAGCTTGGAGTACACTGCGATACTATTAGAGAGTCAAATAATAACTTAGAAAGAGTCGGAAGAGAAATCCCCAAGACTGTTTATTCTAAGTAGAGAAATGTCCAATTGAAGCCATAAATGAATTAATTATACTCTGAAACCATTGAGTTGTACAAGTTTCCATGGCTCTGGGATCAAAAGAACATTGTTCTGATAGTGACGTGGCAATGGCTATGCAGTGAAAACCTAGTTCTAATCTGTACCAGCCCAAATTTGTTCCATCAGAGCCATTCTCTCAAACAGTGTTTGCATAATGCTACTGAAAGTGAAACTGTTAGTCGCTCAGTCGTGTCCAGCTCTTTGCAACCCCATGAACTGAAGCCTATCAGGCTCCTCTCTCCATGGAATTTTCCAGGACAGACTACTGGAGTGGGTAGCCATTCCCTTCTCCAGGGGATCTTCCCAACCCAGGAATCAAAACTGGTCTCCCACATTGAAGACAGATTCTTTACCATCTAAGCCACAGAGAAGCCCCATATCTTTCTTTTTACATTACGGACAGAAATGGTTGGAACTCGTATTGTGGTTTTTAGCTCTTCGTGCCAACCCCAACCCCAATCCCACACTGTACATCATCCTGGTTAATTTAGAGAAGGTCTTATTGGGAAGTAGGCCTCTTGCATATAGGCCAGAAAATCGATTTCACTATCAAATAAATAAATTAGTCAGGCTTTGTCCTGTTCTTAAAGGCAAACTGGGCTTCACTCCCTCTTCCAACTCCAGTGAAGGTGGTAACCAAAGCTGAATGGCAAAACCAAAACATGAGGAAGCTGGGGTCAGGAGTCTTAATGTGCTGCAGAATTTGTCCTGCATAACTGGAAGCTGAAATTCAGCCACAGTTCCAGCTCACCCATAAATGTTTAACTGTTCTTTGGCTGGATGTTTGAGTGAAGATTTTTCAGTCTTTCCATTCTATTTTTAGTTCTGATGATGCATCACCAAAATGTAATCAGTGTTGGGTTTTTTTTTTAGCATTATTTTAAAACTCTCTAGGCTTTAACCTCAACAAGCAGTCTCTGAAAAGCTAGTAAAAATACAGACTTATCAGCAGACACTCTAGGAAACAAGGCTTTTCAGTTACTACATGGAAAGCAAATTGCATGTAGAAGAATATTATAATTATTTTATACTTTTAATTTTTTCACCCACAAATGTGAACACATGGTATGTTGATATACTCTTTCTTTCTCTCCAAGCAGAAGCAAGCCAAGTTTTGTATCTAATCATGAATTCAAAAACATTTACTGAACAAGTGTCACATCCCAAGAATTGAACAAATATGAAGAAGACAAAAGCAAGGCCTTTTTCTTGGGATAGAAGAGACAGTCAACAAAATAAGCAAATACTTGCAACTAAATGTGCAGCAGTGTGTCAGAGAGGTTGTGAAAGAGATGAAAATAAGGCGCAGCTGTAATATGACACTGACCACAGGTTTCTGAAAAAGAGCCAAAAGGAAAAGTAGCTGTTTGCTAAATGGACATGGAAGGGTGGCAAGGTTGGGAAGGGATTAAGAAGGGATTCCAGGCAGAGGCGACAGCAAGAACAAAGGCAAAGAGGTATGACTTGGCTTAGTCCAGTGTTTCTCAAACTTGAATAATATGTAGAACTCATAAAATTCCTATTGTACCCTAAAGTCAAATTGTTTTTTTTCTTAGGTGTAGACATAAAACTAAGTATAAACCCTAATGTTCATAGATATAATATAATTATAAAGAAAAATACAAGTGTAATATCATTCTAAATATCAATCAAATGGTATAAGTAATACTTTTCACTGTGACAGAGTTGTCTTAATTGTTGTGACTTGAGATTGACATGCCTATACCCTATTCTGTATAAAATGATGATTCAGTTCTTCCATCTTTTTTTTTTAACTAGAACCATTGCTAGATCTTTATATAAGTTGCAACATCACTTGGTCTTCATTTGTAATGAATATGTCATTAAAAATATTAAATCTGATTTTCTTCTTTATTCATTAATCAATAACAAGAAGACAATTTTAGAAAGTACTCAATTAAAAGTGATCATTCTAGACCCTTATTGCTCAAAATATGGTCCACAGTGTAGCAACATTGGATCACCTGGGAGCTTATTAGAACTGCCTTGGGCCACACAGTACTTACAGACTCAAAGTCAGCCCCTTTATGAGACCTCCAGGTGATTCCTGGACACATTAAAGTTTGAAAAGCACTACTCTAGATGATTCAAAACGTGCTTATATTGTTTTTGAAGATAATGATCAGAATTAAAACATGAACTAGAAAACTTCTCATAGGGACCTCTTGACCTCCTGAGGGTCTCTCTTGCTAGTCCATGAGTGGAATTTAAACAAATCCATAGGACTCCCCTGGTGGTCCGTTGGTTAAGAAATCCACCTGCCAGTGCAGGGGACACAGGTTCAATCCTCGGTCCAGGAACATTCCAAATTCACAGAGCAACTAAACGAGTGCCCCACAGCTACGGAGCCTGTACTCTAGAGCCTGCGTGCAGCAACTACTAAAGGCTGTGCTCTACAACAGAGACACTCTCGCAAGAAGAGTAGCCCCCACAAGAGGAAGCCTGTGCGCAGCGATGAAGGCGTAGCATGGTCAAAAATAAAAATAAAATTTAAAAAAGCACGAAATCCAGCTTGACTGAAATGTATTTACAGGGTTAAAAGATAATGACAGTCAATAAGATTGGCCTGGTGTGGCAAATTAAGGAGTTTGGACTCTATCCGTTAATCAATGAGGAGCCACTGAAGGACTTTAAGCCCTGGAGTGAATGATGGGATTTGCTTTTTTCGAAAGATTACTTGGGCTGCAATCATGGATTAGAGGACGGCTGGCTGGAGCCATGGAGACAAGCTAAGGGCTTACTTTAATTGCCCCTGCAATGAGGGCTGACCTAGCACAGAAGCTGGGGCTGAAGGGAGGGCGGGCACAAGAGATAGCAAGGAGGCAACTTGGTGACTGATAGCATGTCAAAATGTTTTCTCAGCCAACTAAGGCAGGAAAAGCAATTCCAAGGGCAGGTTTAGGAAAAAGGATTCAACATAGCAAAATGTACTTACTGGTTTCGAGGAAACTTTGGAATATCCACTGCGGAGATGTCCAGTGAGCAGCTGTGACAAAGAATCTGCCTGGACATGTAGGTTTGAGAGAGGTGAAAGCTATTGCAAGCAGAATTATCAGGAAATAATTTATGGAGAAGAGGTTGAACTTCAAATTATTGCCTTGCTCCCATATAATCTACATATTAAAATGGACTCCCACTAAATCTACTTTAGTTCTACACTCTTGGACATAATTATGATTCTTTCCATATTGTCACAGCTAAGGGTCTTGACTCCTACATTAACAAGAATAAAGGCATTTTTAAAGAAAGGATTTAGCTACCAGTTGTTTTTCTCATTTTTGAATGTCCTGAAATGGCTTAGAACTGTGAGGTCTTTTCTTATTTGAGAAAAAAAAATTATGTAACACTTTTCCCTGCTTTAGAGAAGGTTCATCATTAGCCGTCTTCTTTATACAAAGTAGTAATCTCCTTTGTTCATATATCAGTTCAGTTCAGTTCAGTTCAGTTCAGTCGCTCAGTTGTGTCTGACTCTGCGACCCCATGAATCACAGCACGCCAGGCCTCCCTGTCCATCACCAACTCCCAGAGTTCACTCAGACTCACGTCCATCAAGTCAGTAATGCCATCCAGCCATCTCATCCTCTGTTGTCCCCTTCTCCTCCTGCCCCCAATCCCTCCCAGCATCAGAGTCTTTTCCAATGAGTTAACTCTTCACATGAGGTGGCCAAAGTACTGGAGTTTCAGCTTTAGCATCATTCCTTCCAAAGAAATCCCAGGGCTGATTTCCTTTAGAATGGACTGGTTGGATTTCCTTGCAGTCCAAGGGACTTTCAAGAGTCTTCTCCAACACCACAGTTCAAATGCATCAATTCTTCAGCGCTCAGCTTTCTTCACAGTCCAACTCTCACATCCATAATGACCCCTGGAGAAACCATAGCCTTGACTAGATTGACCTTTGCTGGCAAAGTAATGTCTCTGCTTTTCAATATGCTATCTAGGTTGGTCATAACTTTTCTTGCAAGGTGTAAGCATCTTTTAATTTCATGGCTGCAATCACCATCTGCAGTGATTTTGGAGCCCCAAAAAACAAAGTCTGACACTGTTTCCACTGTTTCCCCATCTATTTCCCATGAAGAGATAGGATTGGATGCCATGATCTTTGTTTTCTGAATGTTGAGCTTTAAGCCAACTTTTTCACTCTCCACTTTCACTTTCATCAAGAGGCTTTTTAGTTCCTATTCACTTTCTGCCATAAAGGTGGTGTCATCTGCAGATCTGAGGTTATTGATATTTCTCCTGGCAATCTTGATTCCAGCTTGTGCTTCTTCCAGCCCAGCATTTCTCACATCAGCCACTACAAACTCTCTAGAAGGGCAGAAAGACGCTATTACCAGAAACAAAAGCTCACCAACAGGTGCACATGGCTTTTAAGAAAGATGCATGGCCATTCTTCTCTTTTCCTGTTCTGTCACCCTCAGTCACCTAGAGTCCACCTAAGCGGCAAAGATGTCTTGGAAGTCCCTCCTCTCTGCTCTCCCACCCTTGTCAAATGCACTCTCTCAATATTTTTTTCTCTCTTCCACTGACTTCATCTCTAGCATGAAAGAAAAGTCAGGTCATTCAGGTCTTGGGCCATCTGTCTACTCTTTGAGTAAAGCACCTACGAGACAATATGCCAGCATACCTGTTTCATGCTGATACTGCCCTTGAACATAATCCAGAGAGTCATTGTGGAAATGAAGCCTGTCCCTTCCCCATCTTAACTAAATTTTCTCCCAAGGGAAGGGACTGGACCAGGAAAAGAAGTTCATCCTGTCAGGCAACTATGTCTGTCTTTCCTGCCTAGTCCCACTTTTTTCTGTGCCTTTTTGGCCTCTCCTCCAGAACAAGTGGAACCCAGCTGGATGTTTTGGCAGGTGTATCAGTGCTTAATGGTTCATAGGGAGACTTCTTCTTCACACAGTAGGCTGTGAGTCCCTGGAGGGGGGTCCTGTCCTTTTTTTTTTTGGGATAACTTAAAACATCTGCAGTGTTCCCTTGGCTCACAGTGCTGCGTCTACTCCTCATCCCAAGCACTTCCTCATGTTGTCTCCATGCTTCTCCTCAATTAGAGTGTGTGTGTGTGTGTGTGTGTGTGTGTGTGTGTGTGTGTGTGGATGGGTGGGTGGGTGGGTGTGTGCGTGCGCTTAGTTGCTCAGTCATGTCCGGCTCTGTGAGCCGGCAGAGGGACTATAGCTTGCCAGGCTCCTCTGTCCATGGAATTTTCCAAGCAAGAATACTGGAGTGGGTTGCCATATTTTAAACCCAAGGCAATTTAAAATTTCCTACATTGAGAAAGATTTAAAAGAATGAAAACTGTAGCATTAAATTTTCAGGTAAATGTAGTTTGATATTTTATATACCTGTAATGTTTACGAGAATTTGTTTTTTAAAAATAACTTAATTTTAGAAAGTTTAACTAAGTTGCACTGAAATTATAAAAATTTCATGAAAATACTAGGATATTTAGGAGAACTTGTGATCAGCCATTTTTAAGTTTATGGTACTAAATTTATACAACTGTTCAGATTCAGAAAGATTTTGTTTAGGTAGAAGACTGAAGATCTAAACAGGGAAAAATGAACATTAAATGTTTAAATGTTGGTCCATTAAATTGATGTTAATTAGAAAGTTGTTTACATTCATAAATGAAATCAAACATTATTCAAAGTTTCCTTAAGAATGATTGCTAATATTTGCTATACTTACAAGTAGAATAATGCCATTCGTAGTTTTAACTCAGAAGCCCATGACAAAACCAGTTTTTAAAAATAAATCGTCCAAGCACACCTTCAGACCATTGCAATAAAGTAAATACCACAAAAAAGAAAGCCACACAAATTTTTGTTTCTCAGTGCATATAAAAATTATGTTTATAACATACTATAGTCTACTAAGTGTGCAATAGCATTGTAGCAAAAAACAATGTATATACTTTAAATAAAAATTACTGTATTGTTAAAAATGTTAACCATCCTCTGAGCCTTCAGAGAGTTGTAATCCTTTTGCTTGTGGAGGGCTTGAAATACTGTGAGAATTACCAAAATGTGACATAGAGACACTGAGTGAGCAAAGGCTACAAAAATGGCACTGACAAACTTGCTCAATTCAGGGTTGCCACAAACCTTCCAATTGTAAAAAATGCATCATCTGTGAGAGGTAATAAATACAGTAAAACAAGGTATCCCTATAATTTTAATAGTGTCAGTTATTAAAATTAAGAAGTAAAACACTCTGATCAACTTGTCTGCAAATAAAAACTACCTGCAAGTGTACCACAAACTCACATCAACAGTGAGAGCGAAGCATGATCATTAGCTATAAACAATGTCACTGAAACTTGGCTTCTTTACTGTCAGCTACCAGGAAAGGCCCTGAGTGCAGAAGATATTGGCATCTTTAAACATCTGCTTGTCATTTCATTTATCTTTTCTCCTAAGGCTACATCCTCCACTCTGTTTTCTAAGACTTCGCTGCCATCTTATGCCTACCAGGAATAGTTCCAGATCAGCTATTCTCAAATTTCTGTGTGTGTGTGTGTGTGTGTGTGTGTGTGTGTGTGTGTGTGTTCAGTCATGTCTGACTCTTTGTGGCCCCATGGACTGCAGCTCACCAGGCTCCCGTGTCCTTGGGATTTCCCAGGCAAGAATACTGGAGTGGGTTGCCATTTCATTCTCCAGGGGGCCTTCCTGACCCAGACTCATGAACCTGCATCTCCTGTGTCTCCTGCATCAGCAGGACGATTCTTTACCATGGTGCCACCTAGGTTCCCTCTCAAGCTTTAGCCAGCATCAATCCTCCAGCTAATACTGATGCTCAAATTCTAGCCAGCATCAATATTAACTGGAGATTTTGTTAAAATACAGATGTTAGGTCTCACCAGGAGATTCTGATTTCATAGACAGACATGAAAATTTTATATTTCTAACCAGTTCTCATGCAATTTTGATTCAGTTTGTCTTCTGTCCACCACAGTATTTCATTTATTAATTTAGTCAAAAAATATTTACTGATCACACACTCTATGACAGACAGGATATTTTGTGTAGCATTCTCTTTCCCTGGGCAGTCCTCTCCCAGAAACCCTTAGTGACAAATTCAGGGGCTTAGGGATTTCAACATGGTTCTCTTCAACACAGTCTTATTCCACTAATTTGAATAGCCAATGATTAGCAAACAGTTTCTCCTGGACAGTGAGACAGGAAACCTCATATAATCTAGGCTCAGTTATTTCAAATTGTGAATTAGTGGAATGATAATTGATGAGCTTGTTTTCTGTCCTCCAAAATAGTATTTTGTGGCTATATGGGCTGTTGATTATGACTCAGTTTGGAACACTGGTTAGATCCCGTTTTGTTTTATGTGTTTTTTTCTTAAGCTATAGAGAATATTCATGGAACAATGGGATATTTGATGACTTTTTAATAATATATTAATTTTATTTAAGTTTTAGTCATTTGGAGAATGTCTTCATTCTATGTGTCAAGATATCTAATATTTACTTTAAATCTTTCAGAAAAATATATGTATACATTATATTGTTATATCTATTTTTATATAGATATCTATTATATTATAAAAATTTTCAAACATACAAAAAGTTGAGAAAATAACACTATATATATATATATATATATATATATATATACAGTTGGTTGAAGTGCTCAAACTATCTATATATATGTAAAATTAGGAGAGAGAAACAAATATGGCAAAATGTGAACATTCTTTGAATATAGGTAGAGAGCATGTAGCATTATACATATAATTACAATATATATAATTTATTTATAGTATCTGTATATTATGAAGAAGTATAACTCTTTACTTTCTGTTATATATAGTGAGTTCAGTTCAGTTCAGTCGCTCAGTCATGCCTGACTCTTTGCGACCCCACAAATCACAGCACGCCAGGCCTCCCTGTCCATCACCAACCCCCGGAGTTCACTCAAACTCACGTCCATCGAGTCAGTGATGCCATCCAGCCATCTCATCCTCTGTTGTCCCCTTTTCCTCCTACCCCAGTCCCTCCCAGCATCAGAGTCTTTTCCAAAGAGTCAACTCTTCACATGAGGTGGCCAAAGTACCGGAGTTTCAGCTTTAGCATCATTCCTTCCAAAGAACACCCAGGACTGATCTCCTTCAGAATGGACAGGTTGGATCTCCTTGCAGTCCAAGGGACTCTCAAGAGCTTTCTCCAACACCACAGTTCAAAAGCATCAATTCTTCAGCACTCAGCTTTCTTCACAGTCCAACTCTCACATCGATACATGACCCCTGGAAAAACCATAGCCTTGACTAGATGGACCTTTGTTGGCAAGTAATGTCTCTGCTTTTGAATATGCTATCTAGGTTGGTCATAACTTTTCTTCCAAGGGTCTTTTAATTAACTTAAAAGACGCTTAACTTTCCTTAAGTGTCTTTTCACTTCACAGCTGCAGTCACCATCTGCAGTGATTTTGGAGCCCAAAAAAATAAAGTCTGACACTGTTTCCACTGTTTCCCCATCTATTTCCCATGAAGTCATGGGACCAGATGCCATGATCTTTGTTTTCTGAATGCTGAGCTTTAAGCCAACTTTTTCACTCTCCTCTTCCACTTTCATCAAGAGGCTTTTCAGTTCCTCATCACTTTCTGCCATATGGGTGGTGTCATCTGCATATCTGAGGTTACTGATATTTCTCCCGGCAATCTTGATTCCAGCTTGCGCTTCTTCCAGTCCAGTGTTTCTCATGATGTACTCTGCATAGAAGTTAAATAAGCAGGGTGACAATATACAGCCTTGACGTACTCCTTTTCCTATTTGGAACCAGTCTGTTGTTCCATGTCCAGTTCTAACTATTGCTTCCTGACCTGCATATAGGTTTCTTAAGAGGCAGATCAGGTGGTCTGGTATTCCCATCTCTTGAAGAACTTTCCACAGTTTATTGTGATCTACACAGTCAAAGGCTTTGGCATAGTCAAATAAAGCAGAAATAGATGTTTTTCTGAAACTCTCTTGCTTTTTCAATGATCCAGTGGATGTTGGCAATTTGATCTCTGGTTCCTCTGCCTTTTCTAAAACCTGCTTGAACATCTGGAAGTTCACAGTTCACGTATTGCTGAACCCTGGTTCGGAGAATTTTGAGCATTACTTTACTAGCGTGTGAGATAAGTACAATTGTGTGGTAGTTTTAGCATTCTTTGGCATTGCCTTTTTTTGGGATTGGAATGAAAACTGACCTTTTCCAGCTCTGTGGCCACTGCTGAGTTTTCCAAATTTGCTGGCATATTGAGTGCAGCACTTTCACAGCATCATGTTTCAGGATTTGAACTAGCTCAACTGGAATTCCATCACCTTCACTAGCTTTGTTCATAGTGATGCTTTCTAAGGCCCACTTGACTTCACATTCCAAGATGTCTGGCTCTAGGTGAGTGATCATACCATCGTGATTACCTTGGTTGTGAAGATCTTTTTTGTACAGTTCTTCTGGGGCTTCCCTGGTGGCTCAGAGGTTAAAGCGTCTACCCGCAATGCGGGAGATCTGGGTTCAATCCCTGGGTTGGGAAGATCCTCTGGAGAAGGAAATGGCAACCCACTCCGGTATTCTTGCTTGGAGAATCCCACGGATGGAGGAGCTTGGTAAGCTACAGTCCACGGGGTCGCAAAGAGTTGGACACAACTGAGCGACTTCACTTTCTGTGTATTCTTGCCACCTCTTCTTAATATCCTCTGCTTCTGTTAGGTCCATGCCATTTCTGTCCTTTATCGAGCCCATCTTTGCATGTAATGTTCCCTTGATATCTCTAATTTTCTTGAAGAGATCTCTAGTCTTTCCCATTCTGTTCTTTTCCTCTATTTCTTTGCATTGATCACCAAGGAAGGCTTTCTTATCTCTTCTTGCAATTCTTTGGAACTCTGCATTCAGATGCATATATCTTTCCTTTTCTCCTTTGCTTTTCACTTCTCTTCTTTCACAGTTATTTGTAGGGCCTCCCCAGACAGCCATTTTGCTTTTTTGCATTTCTTTCCCATGGGGATGGTCTTGATCCCTGTCTCCTGTACAATGTCACAAACCTCATTCCATAGTTCATCAGGCATTCTATCTATCAGATCTAGGCCCTTAAATCTATTCCTCACTTCCATTGCATAATCATAAGGGATTTGATTTAGGTCACACCTGAATGGTCTAGTGGTTTTCCTCACTTTCTTCAGTTTCAGTCTGAATTTGGCAATAAGGAGTTCATGACAGTCAGCTCCCGGTCTTGTTTTTGCTGACTGTATAGAGCTTCTCCATCTTTGGCTGCAAAGAATATATAATCAATCTGATTTCGGTGTTGACCATCTGGTGATGTCCATGTGTAGAGTCTTCTCTTGTGTTGTTGGAAGAGGGTGTTTGCTATGACCAGTGCATTTTTTTGGCAAAACTCTATTAGTCTTTGCCCTGCTTCACTCTGTATTCCAAGACCAAATTTGCCTGTTCCTCCAAGTGTTTCTTGACTTCCTACTTTTGCATTCCAGTCCCCTATAATGAAAAGGACATCTATTTTGGGTGTTAGTTCTAAAAGGTCTTGTAGGTCTTCACAGACCCGTTCAACTTCAGCTTCTTCAGCATTACTGGTGGGGCATAGACTTGGATTACTGTGATATTGAATGATTTGCCTTGGAAACGAACAGAGATCATTCTCATATAGTGAGTAAAATGCTTTATATATAGATATTATAGATAGATAAATAGATTATATATATTATAGCTGTATATATAATAAATACCTACATGCTCTCTACCTGTATTCAAAAATTGTTCACATTTTACCGTATTTGCTTCTTTCTCCTTATTATAGATAGATAGATAGATAGATAGTTTAAGCACTTCAACCATCTCTCTCTCTCTCTCTCTCTCTCTCTATATATATATATATATATATATATATATATATACACCATATATATATATATCTCATACCAAAGAGATTTTCAGTACATGGTAAATGTTGATGTACACTACAATGTAACACAGTTCAGAGACCTTCACAAATCTTTGCAGCATTCTGCAAAAGATCACAGAGCAAAGGATTAGAAAGGCAAAATGTGCTGCAGCACTAAGTGAAATCCAGACCAGTTAGACGACTTTTATTTATCTAGTAAACTAAAGTCTAATCTCTGTAAGTCATGTCTGTCTCAACAAAAATTTATAAACTGGCAGCGGGAGGGGGAAAAAGAATTCATTAAGAAGTGTAAAAATAAGAACTCACCCCTTCTGAAAATAACTTTGTCATTATTACATATATGATTTTGTAAATTTTTCTAGTTCCATTATCAGATACAGTTCACTCTGACAGAATGTGAGTGCACACTTTCAGGAATAATAGCATACACTTTCTCATAAACTTCGTTGCCACTGGGACCACAGGTTGCAGATTCTCTTGCAGATTTGGTCTTTTTTTCCATCTAAAATGCTCAAACTGTGGAGAAAGTGGGTCTGTTCTTTTTCAATTACCCTTCTTATCACATTCGTTAACATGCTTCACTCTGATTGAGTTATGACTTCTCCCTGCAGGGTGTGGACTCATTTATCTGAGTTAGTTTCCTTAAGCTTCTTCCGCGCTTGTTTTCTTCATCGCATTTTTCACCGCGTTAGCCCCTGCCTGTTAGAGCAGGCTGGGCCCGGCAGTGGGAGCGCCGACCTGGGGGACCTGCGAGCACGGACGATGAACTCCAGCTGCCTTCCAAGGTCAGGGAGCCCTCCGAGCCAAATGGGAGGACCCTTCATCTATGTCCCTACAAATCTGGTCAGGCACCTCTACCCGAAAAGTCAAGACACTAGTTTTAGAAGACGGTACAGCACTCACAACGTGTGTTAGGTGTTCTCTGTGGGCTGCTCGTGTGTGGAGTGCAAGAGATACAAACGAGAAGAGGTGGACTGAAAGTTTAGAGTCTACAAACAGAGGATGTCAGTGTGGGAAAAGCTATATACAATTTATATATCCCAAATGTGTATCGTAAGCATCCTAACAGAGATGTTCACAGTTGTGTGGTCTGGGAGTCAAAGAGCTGCTTATCCCAGGGGGTTGGCTTGTTTGTGGGTTTTCTGAGTGTCCTCATCTTCATTGTAAAATTCTTACCTCCAGAGGTGGAAAGCAGAGTGGTAGGCTGAGTGGGTCAGGACTGCTGCAGCTGCTCAGTAGAAGCTTGCTGTGTGCCTTCCTCTGGGTCTGCTGGTTGCTGTGGAAGCCAGAGCTACCACCTCGGGAGGGGTTTCAGTGAGAGTGAAAGAAATTCAGAACTTTCTCTCTGAGTAACAGTACGTCTCTCAGGGCACATGGATGAAGTGTCAGAAATACTCTGCTGCTGCTGCTGCTGCTAAGTCGCTTCAGTCGTGTCCGACTCTGTGTGACCCCACCGACGGCAGCCCACCAGGCTCCCCCGTCCCTGGGATTCTCCAGGCAAGAATATTGGAGTGGGTTGCCATTTCCTTCTCCAATGCATGAAAGTGAAAAGTCAAAGTGAAGTCGCTCAGTCGTGTCTGACTCTTAGCGACCTCGTGGACTGCAGCCTACCAGGCTCCTGCGTCCATGGGATTTTCCAGGCAAGAGTACTGGAGTGGGGTGCCATTGCCTTCTCCGAAATACTCTATTCATAGTTTATTCTTTTTGAAAGCGTGGAGGAGATTCCCCATCTTAACTCTCAGGCACAGCCGATGTCTCTGATACAGAGCTAAAAGGGACCTAGGTCAAACAGTGGATGCAAAGGAATCTAAGTGAAACAGTGAATGCAAAGTGGTTAGGGCGGTGACTAGCCTGTTGCAAGTGCTCGAAATAACCACTTTCACTGCTGATTTTATATTTAGGGGACACAGAAAGCCTGACAGGTAAATTTGCCTAAGTAACATTGCTAACAAATGGCCTTTATGCAACCATGTGACTAACGTCTTTACTATAATTCTCTAGAGCAGGTATGAGGTGAGTTTATGCTTACCCTTGTATTCTCAGCATCTATGACAGGACAGGCATATAACTGATACCGAAACTTTCTGTTGAGGCCATTTGGTTCTTTAAAGCATGGACGTTGGGTTGAAATCCCAATTCCAGTACCTTCTAGCTATTTCACCACTTTTAGTCAAGATTTCTCCACCTATAAAAAATGAGACTTGCTGTTGTTGTTCAGTTGCTAAGTTGTGTCCGACTCTCTTCAACCCCACGGACTGCAGCATGCTAGGCTTTTCTGTCATCCACTATCTCCTGGAGTTTGTTCAGATTCCTGTCCATTGAGTCAGTGATGCCATCCAACCAGCTCATCCTCTGCTGTCCTCTTTTCCTTTTGCCTTCAATCTTTCCCAGCATCAGGGTCTTTTCCAGTGAGTCACCTCTTTACATCAGGTGGCCACACTATTGAAACTTCAGCATCGGTCCTTCCAATGAATTTTCAGGGTTGATTTCCTTTAGGATTGACTGCTTTGATCTCCTTGCTGTCCAAGGGACTCTCAAGAGTCTTCTCCAGCACCACAATTTGAAAGCATTGTATCAATTCTTCAGCTTTTCTTCCATAAAGAAGATATCCACACATAACTGCTGAAAAAACCATAGCTTTGACTGTATGGATCTTTGTCAATAAAGTGATGTCTCTGCTGTTTAAAACATCATCTAAGTTTGTCATAGCTTTCTTCCCAGAGCATGGCTGCAGTCATCATCTGCAGTGATTTTGGAACCCAAACAAAATAAAATCTGTCACTGCGTCCACTTTTTCCCTTTATATTTTCAATGAGCTACCCACTCTAGTATTCTTTCCTGGAGAATCCCATGAACAGAGGAGTCTGGTGGGCTATCATCCATGGGATCACAAAGAGTCAGACACATTTGTGTGACTAAGCATACACACACACTTGCTATAAAGTGATGGAACTTGTTGCCATGATCTTCATTTTTTGAATGTTGAGTTTTAGGCCAACTTTTTCACTCTCCTCTTTCACCTTCATCAAGAGGCTCTTTAGTTCCTTTTCACCTTCTGTCATTAGAGTGGTATCACCTGCATATCTGAGGTTGTTGATATTTCTCCTGGCAATCTTGATTCCAGCTTGTGATTCATCCAGCCCAGCATTCTCCTGCATATAAGTTAAATAAGCAGGGTGACACTATACAGCCTTGTTGTACTTCTTTGCCAATTTTGACACTTAATGGATCAAGCCTTATCAGGTCAAACGGGTTTACATAGCTCATTGAAGCTATGAGCCATGCCATGCAGGGCCACCCAAGATAGAAGGGTCATAGTGAAGAATTCTGACAAAACCTAGTCCACTGGGGGAGGAAATGGCAACCCACTCCATTATTCTCGCCACAAGAACCGCATGAACAATATGAAAAGGCAAAAAGATATTATACTGGAAATTGAGCCCCCCAGATCAGAAGGTGTCCAATATGCTACTGGGGAAGTTGTTCAGTTGCTCAGTCATGTCCACCTCTTTGCAACCTCATGGACTGTAGCACACCAGGCTTCCCTGTCCTTCCCCATCTCCCAGAGCTTGCTCAAACTCATGTCCATTGAGTCGGTGATGCCATCCAACATCTCATCTTCTGTCGTCCGCTTCTCCTCCTGCCTTCAATCTTTCCCAGTATCAAGGTCTTTTCTAATGAGTTGGCTCTTTGCATCAGGTGGCCAAAGTATTGGAGCTGCAGCTTCAGCATCAGTCCTTCCAATGAATACTCAGGACTGATTTCATTTAGGGTTAACTGGTTGGATTTCCTTGCAGTCCAAGTGACTCTTAACAGTCTTCTCCAACACCAAAGTTTGAAAGTATAAATTCTTTAGCACTCAACCTTCTTTATGGTCCAACTCTCAAATCCATACATGACTAGTGGAAAAACCATAGCTTTTACCAGATGGACTTTTGTCAGCAAGGCAAAGTAATGTCTCTGCTTTTTTTATCCATCTTTACAAATTTTTTTTATTTTTATTTTTTATTTTACTTCACAATATACTGTCTAGGTTAGTCATAACTTTTCTTCCAAGGAACAAGTGTCTTTTAAGTTCATGACTTCAGTCACCATCCACAGTGAGTTTGGAGACAAAGAAATCAAGCCTGTCACTGTTTCCATTTTTTCCCCATCTATTTGCCATGAAGTAATGGGACCAGATGATCTTAGATTTTTGAATGTTGAGTTTTAAGCCAGCTTTTTCACTCTCTTCTTTCACCTTCATCAAGAGGCTCTTTTGTTCCTCTTTGCTTTCTGCCATAAGGGTGGTATCATCTGCATATCTGAGATTATTGATATTTCTCCCAGCAATCTTGATTCCAGCTTGTGTTTCATCCAGCCTGGCATTTTGCATGTTGTACTCTGCATATAAGTTAAATAAGCATGATGACAATATACAGCCTTGATGTACTACTTTCCCAATATTGAACCAGTCCATTGTTTCATGTTCTGTTCTAACTGTTTCTTCTTGACCTATGTACATATTTCTCAGGATACAGGTAAGGCGGTTTTGAATTTCCATCTCTTTAAGAATTTTCCAGTTTATTGTGATCCAGACAGTCAAAGGCTTTAGCATAGTTAATGAAGCTGAAGTAGATGTTTTTCTGGAAATCTCTTGCTTTTTCTGTGTTCCAGTGGATGTTGGCAATTTGATCTCTGGTTCCTCTTCCTTGAAGTAAGCAAGTGAAGTCACTCAGTCGTGTCTGACTCTTTGCGATCCCATGAACTGTAGCCTACCAGGCTCTTCTGTTCATGGGATTTTTCCAGGCAATATTACTGGAGTGGATTGCCATTTCCTTCTCCAGCGGATCTTCCCAACCCAGGGATCAAACTGGGGTCTCCCACATTGTAGACAGATGCTTTACCATCTGAGTCACCAGGGAAGTCTTCCTTGAAGAGTGGAGGGCAAAAGTGAGGCTATCAGTCCGTAGACAATACCTATCTCAGAGGTTCGTGGAGAAGTTTAGATGAGGTGACACACGTAAGCACTCTGCGATACATAAATTCATTCTTCTTATCAAACTCAATACACGGAGGTGCACAGTACATTTTTGTCCCTTTAACGTTTGCTCTTTTTATGATTTTGTTAATTTTTGTCAGCAAACATCATGGTTTGCCACAAGGGGGCAATACTCAATGGAAATTGAAATCTTTACAAAAAGACCCCAAAACACAAATAAACAAAAAACCCAAACCAAAAAATCTCCCTGAAGTAGTAGTCAGTTTCTCCCCCCACTCCCATGTCTCTCTTTCTGTCTCTCTCCCTGTATCTTTTCCCTGGTAAACGTAGTTAGTTCATGATAATGGTGAGTTCATATTAGAATTCTGTTCTTTTCCTCTAGCCTGTTCTTTAGAAATCTGTCATTATCATAAAATCTTAATTCTAGAAGGGAATTTTAGAAGTCATACTATTATGTGAGACAAACTCTACCATCTGCAGTTATTTCTGCTTCCTTAGTTGGTGGTCTTGACTTTGCTGCTTCCACAACCCCACTGAGTCTTGTCTTCCTTGCTTCTCTAATTAACAATGAAATTATCTAAGTGAAATAAGCCAGACACAAAAGACAAATATTGTGTTATTTTTGCTTATATAAGGTACTTAGAAGTCAAATTCATAGAGACAGAAAGTAAAATGGTGTTGACCAGGGGCTGAGGAAAGTAGGGCATGGAAAGTTGTTGAATAACAAGTTTCAGCTGGAGAAGATGAAAATGTTTAGGAGCTGGTTGCTGGTGATGGTTGCACAACAATGTGAATGTACTTAATGCCACAGAAATGTACACTTAAAGTAAATAAAATGGTGAATTTTATGTTTATATATGTATGTATGTTTATATATATATACATGTGTGTATATATATATATAAAACCACAACAGAAAATAATGTTAAAAATTGAATCATGTATTTTGCACATTTGGAGTGAATGTTGTTTTTCTAGACCTGATATAAAGTTGAACTAGAATGATATAAACCCATTTCCAAGGAGTATGCTTTGAGAAAGGATAACACCCAGATGTGAATACAAACAGGAACATGGAGAGGGCTGAGGGTGCATTTAGTCTTCTTGGGTGCATTCCCCTTCTATTTCGTCATCTCTTACTAAGCCATGAATTTAGCCTCAGAATATCTTAGTCTAGGAGGCCTATGTCTACAAAACTAATTACAATTAATAATAACCCAACAGTTTCACTTACTAAGTACAAATTAAGCACCAGGCTTAATTGCCTGACATAATATAGGTCAACAAAAATGTTTTAGGTAGATTTACAAATACATATTAGTTTACTATCCTTACCTCATCATTTTTCTCTTTAAAATAAACAAAGAAGCAAAGCCCACATACCCCATTTCAGGATTAAGCAAACAGCCATTTCTCTGAGCCAGTAACCATGCCAATGTGTATGTCAGCCAGCAGGGTTTGTGAAACTCACCATGCAGTTCACAGGGCCACATTTTGGAGAGGCTACATTTCAGTCCATTAAAATTTCCTATGCAAAAGAGCTTGCAGATAAGGACACTCTTTTTTTTTTTTTAATTAAGAAAGAATCTGTTTTTATCATTATGGTAGGGAAATAAAACATGAAAACAACTGCAGTCAGTTCAAAACTGACTGTAAGTCACCTTAAAGCAAAACCATTTCTGGTGTCTGTTAAGCGTCTGGGTTAATGCGGCATATGAGAAAGCCTGACTAGCAGGTATAATTAAAGCATGAATCACAGGAATAAGTCATGAGTAACTCTGAAAATACTTACAGGGGAAAAGTCCATTATAAACACACCAAACTTTGGAGGTTAAATGATGGCGGGTGGGATGAAAAATCCAAACTCTATATAAATGAACTCATGATGGGCTTGAGTGAAAACATGTTGACAATGGCATCAGTGCATTATTGGTCCAATGTCTGTGTGAGGCTCCGTAACACAGCATATTCTGCCTGGTGATATATAGGCACTCATGTTTTCTATTCTGAGAACTGTTTGAGGTCAGGCACCATGCTTTGCTTTGTCTTTTATAAATCATTTCTCTGCCCAGATCCTAATAATGTATACAGTAGGCATAAAGCATGAGATTACATACATGAATGGGTAAATGGTAATGTATATCTTAGAATCTAGATTAAATCTGTCCTGACATATAAGACTTTTAAAGAAACGGTGAAAATTGACGTCCAACTTATGAAATGTTACATATCAAGGACTGTTGGTGCATTTTGAAAGAATCAATCATAGGACTTTCATTTAATGATAAACAGGAAGAGATTATTATATTTTATCCTGTTTCATATCTCAGCAGTTGGCACTGGATTTAGTTGCTTGTAATAGCAACATGGCAAAAGTTGAAAGGGAACTATTTGTTTGGCCTGACTAATTTTTTCTTTGGCCTGACTAATTTTTTCTTTCAGGCTGTGCGATGAAAAGATGTAAAATCACCTCAGGAGAAAACCAGTCCCACTGCAGCTTGTATCACAACATTAACTGACAAATAACATTGTTGTCCTCCACCTCACCCCACCTTCCCAGAAGAGAAGTATTCAACTGACAGGTCAGCTACTAAACGTTAAAATGACTCTAATCGTGACTGGCCATTCTGCCAATATTTGACGTCTAATGATGCAAACATGGATGGAAAGTTAAAGTCCAACTTCCTTGGCTAGGAAGAATTAAAATCAAAGCCACCAAATACACTGTTTACAACATCTTATCAGTCTTGGTTTAGTTTCCATGCTATTTTTAATGTCCATGTGTACTTAAAAAAATGAAACTAAAAGTCCTGACAGATTCTGAAACTTAATTGGGAAAAAATGTAAAGCACTTTAACGGAATTTTTCCCATGATATGTAGAAGATTTTTTTTTAATAGATGGTTCAAATGGACAAAGCAATGAAAACATAGAAATTAAAAGCAGATCCTTAAGAAAAATAACTGAGTGCTCAGAAACCCTATAGATGATGGCAGGACTAGATGTAAAGCAGTAGTTTCTTTCGCTGTCAAGGTTTTCAGAGAACGGAAATTTATTAGGTGAGCCTGTACCAGAGGAGAGGTAACTGCCTCTTGGTAAGAATTAACTATTCATTTGGAACTTCAGCCAACTTCCACAGTTTGAAAATCTCCATGCTTGTAGGGCAATTCCCTCCAGGTGAGGCGATCATAAAAATATAGGATTGTGATGCAAATAGTTCCTCTTCTAGAGGAGGAACACCTAAATCCGAGGTGCTTGTTTGTGAAATAAAAACGACCTAAAATCCTCCCTCCTTCACAGCAACTAGGAAAAACAACAACCACAAAACAGCCTTTGGGCCTCTGTAACTTTTCATTTAGAGTATTAAAAACAAACAAAAAACAAAAAACTTGACTCTCTAAGATCAAGGCAGTGAACGATGGGAAAGAGAGGAAAACATTTCACCCTGGAATATACATGCATTGCAGTGCAAACTCGAGAAGTAAAATCTAAACGAACGCTCCAAAGTAGCATCTTCAAAACCTGGCTTTAAACTTTAAAGAAAGTTAACGCTGGTTCAATTCGAGGGAGCGGGTGGTGAAGGACGGGCAAGAAGGCGTGTCGGGAGTGGGCAATCGTTCTGTGGTCTGGAGGACCCCGGAGTGTTACCGCGGGGTCAGCAGGAGCCCGGAGCTCCTAGGCAGCCGGAGTCACGCCCGAGAGCAGGCGGCGCGGGGAGCTGGGAGCGCAGAGCGGGCGGGGCGGGCAGAGGGCGGGGCGGCGCGGGCCGGGGGCGCGGCGGCAGGAGGAGGGTCTCGGAGCCCGGCCCGGCGGCCGGCGCGCTGAGCCTGCGTCCGGCGCGGGGGCGGGTTTAGGCGGCCCGGCCGGAGCGGCGGCTGGGCGCTGGCGGCTCCCGGCGCAGAGCGCTGTCGAGGGGGCCAAGCGGGCGGAGTTGCCGGGAGCGTTCCTTCGCCGCCCGAGCGCGTTCCTCGCCGGCCGTGAGCGTCCGTGCGCCGGCCGTGAGCCTCCCTGCGCCGGCCGTGAGCCTCCCTGCGCCGTCCGCGGCCCGGGACCCCCGTCGTCTCAGCGCTCGCGGCGACGATGCGCCCGGAGGACGGCGAGCTGAGCGGACCCGCCGCCCGTGCGTGCGCGCGCTTCCCCGCCGGCGAGGAAGCCTGAGCCCCGAGCCCGGCGCGGGAGGCGCGGGACCCGCTCCCCTTGCGCTCGCCCGCGCGGCCCGCCTCGCTCCCCGCGATCGCGCGCCCCAGCGGCCGGCGGCGCTCGCCTGCTGTGCCCGCCCTGACCGCCGGCCCCGACCTGTTCCCGGCGGCCGTCTGCCGTGCTGCTGCCATGGGGCTGCCGACCCTGGAGTTCAGCGACTCCTACTTGGACAGCCCTGATTTCAGGGAGCGCCTGCAGTGTCACGAGATTGAGCTGGAGCGAACCAACAAGTTCATCAAGGAGCTTATTAAGGACGGCTCCCTGCTCATCGGGGCGCTGAGGAGTGAGTGCGGTCGGCGGGCGGACAGGGCGCGGGGACCAGGGGAGCCCCCGCGGGGTGGGGGGTCTCAGGGCTGGGTTGGAGGAAGCGGAGCTTCTTTTGTTTGAATGGGTTTGGGGACAGAAGCTGAAGAGCTCCCCTGCTGGTGGCCAGCAAAGTTTGTTCGGAGGTGTTCATCACTTATTTACTTCCAAGGCTGCAGAGAAGCGAGCAGTCTCTGCTGGACCTCGGAGTGTATCCTGAGGAACGTTGTTCGGCATCTTTTTGTATAACGCTCCTGGAACAGTGTTGGGGAGTGTTGTCATTTTTGTAGCTTTATTCTGCCTAGTTTAAACGCTTAAAAAAAGAAAAAAAGCCCTTGAGGAAGGACTCAGGAGTTTATCTGAAGGATAAAAATGAAGCTAGTTTCTTTAGTGATATTAAAAGAAATGATTAAGTTGTTAGGTACATCAGCTACTCATCACTGCAATAAATCATTGCATTGGCACTTCATAGATTTGTAGCTTTGCAATTTAGTAACATGAAGAGAGCATGGCACCAGTGGATTTTATCTCTTTTCAAGGTTTTTTTTGTGCCTCTTAATTTTCGGTTTGCCTTGTAACTCTGGTGTGTTGAGTCCCTAGTGGCTAAAGACCAATCAGAACTTCTGATGATCTATAGAAAGTAAAGACTGTCTCAATTTAGGAACTTTTCCCACCTCCTTTCCCATACACCTCCCGTTCAGATTTTCTGTGCCTCTTGCATTCTCTGAATCTTCACTTTCAGTTACTAGCGCAAAAGAGAGTCTTGGGCTTCCCAGGTAGCTCAGTGGTAAAGAAATCGCCTTCCAATGCAGGAGACTCTGATTCGGTCCCTGAGTCTGGAAGATCCCCTGGAGAAGGAAATGGCAACCTACTCCAGTATTCTTGCCTGGAAATTCCCATGGACAGAGGACTACAGGACTACAGGCAGGCTACCTCCATGGGGTCCCAGAGAGTCTTAGTAAAAGAAACACTAGAGCTTCTCATAGAGAATTGACTGACTAAAGGATAAGGCTTTATAGGTTACTTTTCTGAGGACCTATTTGCTCTTTAATAGAAAGCCTCTGAAATGCAGCCCTGGAGGTCTCTTTTAGATGAGTGAGGTATTTTTGTTAAGGTGAAGAGGCCTTTGGTTGACATGGCAACCCCAGGATATAGGTAGGGGAAGCATCATTGTGTATGTCATTAACAACATTATGGAAGTGTGTGTATGCCTGAAACTAAGAGGACTTTAGCATCTGATCTCTATTTAGACGCATGTATTCATGGTAAAGATGAACCTTAGCAAAATGTCTTGAAATTAGTGTCTCCAAATCCTGTCTATTTAAACCATCCTAATTGCTAAAACATTTACTTATTACTTGTGTTAACTTAGCCAGGGTAAAGAAAATATGTTCTGTATCTACATTCACTTAATTTCTGAATTTGATGCTGCTACTGATAATAATGGTATTTACTGATTTGTGAAAAATACACGAGTTTCTCTGCAGTTCTGTCCCTCTTGTGTATACACAAAGGTGAATTTAGCTTCCATCTGATTTACAAAGCCCACTTGAGCCTCTGGACTAGCCTCTTTGCATCTTGGAGAGGATGATGCCTCTTTAAAAAGAGTTTCCCTCTCTCAGAGCACTGATTCTTGCTTGAGCTGCCAGATGGTCTACAAATGACACTTTCTCCTCGATCGGCCGGAGATCAATTCCAGTGCTTCAAATGTGGAAAACACTTCCTTAGCTGTGGTAAAACCTCTGAAATGTACATCATTTTACTAGTAATCTTATTAACTGTATTATGATTGAATCTAGCCTTGCAACTATCAAGTGCTTCCTTTATAGGTTTGTTCTTCCGTTTATACGTGAGTATATCTCAAGAGTGTAAGTTCCTTGAACATACAGACCCTGCCTCATGAACTTGAACGTCTACACTTAAAATGCACAATCTGTCTTTCCAGGATTTGTGAGGAGAGTGCATTACATTAACATTTGGTTATTACTTTTCTTGTAGTGGAAAGAAAGCATTTATTAAAAGAATTTCCAGCATTAGCTGCCAAGCAGGACAGATCTGGAGCCGAGAAACCCTTGAAGTCATATGAGGGCACTTCTTTTTTTCCCAGCAAGCGACCTCTGTCCCTTGGGGAGGATGCTCTCGGGTTTGGCTACAGCTGCTAAATGGCTGCTCTCTGAAGCTGCTCCTGTAGGAGGACAGGAGTGTGTCTAAAGACTTGAAACTGCCTTTATTCTATCCCACATCCACCAAGGAGCGCTCCTTTCTTCAGTTCTGCCCCTTCTGTTTTTCCTTTCTGCCTTAGGAAGCCTTCAGTTTTCCCCAGCCTTAAACTATGCCTTTCTATTTCCCATACCTGTTGTTTCAGTAAGTGTTATCCATTATCCACTTCATATTTATATGTAGCACTTTGCCGTCATTTATAATGAATGGTTTCTTAATAAAACTTTGCTGAGCTGACAATCATCCATGCATTTCTAAGCATCGTATATTATTTCCAACCTAGTTAATAAGTTTTCTGCTGAAAGTCTTGGCATGCTCTCTTGGGTAACACATGCTTTACTGTTCCAGTGAGAGTCACATGTGCTCCTTCAGCTTGGGTTCAGGGTGTGCATTTTTTTAGGAGCGAATTTTGAATGATCATTATAAATGAGGACCTTGACTAGATGATTTGAACTTTAAATGTGTGAGGTATTTAACATATTTTTAAGATGAATGTGAGAGTTGGACTATAAAGAAAGCTGGGTGCTGAGGAATTGATGCTTTTGAACTGTGGTGTTGGAGAAGACTCTTGAGAGTCCTTGGACTGCAAGGAGATCAAACCAGTCAATCCTAAAGGAAATTAGTCCTGAATATTCATTGGAAAGACTGATATGAAGCTGAAACTCCAATACTTTGGCCACCTGATGTGAAGAGCTGACTCACTAGAAAAAGCCCTGGTGCTGGGAATGATTGAAGGTGGGAGAAGGGGAAAACAGAGGATGAGATGGCTGGATGGCATCACCGACTCAATGGACATGAGTTTGAGCATGCTCTGGGAGTTGGTGATGGACAGGGAGGCCTGGCGTGCTGCAGTCCATGGGGTCTCAAAGAGTCAGACAGGACTGAGTGACTGAACTGAACTGAACTGCATTTCAGTCTCACATCCACTCTGAGAAAATGGATGACAGTAAACGAGTTAATATAGGGATTAATGTAGACCTGAGTTTACATTCTGATGCTGTCAAATGCTGTGTGATGCTTCGCAAGTAACTTAACCTCTGGGTCCTACCTTTCCTTATGGGAAGGGAACAACTATAAAGATCTTACCACTAGGACTGTTTGTTCATTTTGTTACATGCCATCTAGTCATTTGGTGAGTGGTATTTGAGAATATATGATACTGGTGAATTGGGTTTTAGTTCATGCTGTATGACTCACAGTCTCTACTCTTATAAAAGTTAGTCTGTGAACTTTGTTCCTTTAACAGGTGCCAGTTTGAACTTTCGGGTTGTGAAGTTATAGGCTCGTTTTGCTTATTAATTTTCTCCATTTATAGACCATATCCAAAGAAACATTTCAAAGTGTCTTTCTCATATAATTCCCTCTTTACTTTGTATAAAATATAATCTCCCCTTCATAAATTTTTGAATTCAAAACTTCGTATAAAACCTTTTGAGTTCAAAGAACCATCTTTAAGTAGAACGTAGTCTTTCCAAGAATAGACAGACCTCCCACCTCCTAAGAAAAGAAGAGGAAAAGAGGGGGAAAGGCTGAAATGGAATTGTACTCATTAAATAGAATTGATTATGTGGAGAGCTTATCAACATTCTTTCCTCCCATCTACCCTGCAGCATCTTGGCTATCCCACCCTTCTTATCACTTCTTATCTATTATAACACTTCCTCTCATCACCTTAAAGTAGAATTGGTCAGTTTTTTCCTCTACCTTTAGGAGAGTGTTTCTTAACCTTGTGTGGCTGGGCTTCTTTTAAAGAAAAAAAAAGTTAATGGACTGTAATATAATTTATTTTTTATGACAGTTAAATATATTCATGAAACTAATTTTCATGCCCTCTTAAAGGCAGATCAACTTACAAATTAAATATAAATAATACTGTGAATCCAATATAAAACTTGCAAAACTACATTTAATCAACTTAATGGATGATGTTATTTTGCCAAAATGACATTTTCTCGTCTATAAAGACTGCTGATAATGTCTTACGTATTGTTGATGATTCATTTTCTTATCGCTTTTCCTGATTGAAAGTGCAGGTTTTCAAAATCTGCTTGTCTGTTTGATGGCCTTCTCTGACTCATAAACCTTATTTCTTCGTCTGTTCTTAAAGTGGTTGTTTTTGCACTAGTGATCCATGGCACAAACAGCAGCATGGTAGAATGGTAGGAGTTGGTTGCTCATAAATTGATACAGAATATGCAGTTAATTAAGACATTAGCAAGAGGAAGCACACAATTTCTTTTTTTTTTTAGATTTATTCAAGTATAGTTGGTTTACAGTGTTGTGTTACTTTCTGCTGTACAGCAAAGTGATTCGGTTATACATTCATATGCATTCTTTTTCATATTCTTTTCTATTATGGTTTCAGTTCAGTTCAGTTGCTCAGTCCTGTCTGACTCTTTGCGACCCCATGAATGGCAGCATGCCAGGCCTCCCTGTCCATCACCAACTCCCGGAGTTCACTCAGACTCTTGTCCATCGAGTCCGTGATGCCATCCAGCCATCTCATCCTCTGTCGTCCCCTTCTCCTCCTGCCCCCAATCCCTCCCAGCATCAAAGTCTTTTCCAATGAGTCAACTCTTCCCATGAGGTGGCCAAAGTACTGGAGTTTCAGCTTTAGCATCATTCCTTCCAAAGAAATCCCAGGGCTGATCTCCTTCAGAATGGACTGGTTGGATCTCCTTGCAGTCCAAGGGACTCTCAAGAGTCTTCTCCAACACCACAGTTCAAAAGCATCAATTCTTCGGCACTCAGCCTTCTTCACAGTCCAACTCTCACATCCATACATGATCACAGGAAAACCATAGCCTTGACTAGATGGACCTTAGTTTATCACGAGATAATATAGTTCCCTGTGCTGTACAGGGGAAGCTTGTTATTCATTATTCTCTGTGTAGTAGTTTGCATCTGCTAATCCCGAACTCCTTCCCCTTGGCAACCACAGCTGTGTCCTCTGTGTCTGTGAGTCTGTTTCACAGGTGAGTTCATTTGGGAAACACACACAGTTTCTTAGAGGTGTCTGCGTTCATTGTCCACAGCCTCAGTTGGAAGCACGCTGCTGCGGTGCACTTGCGGTCTGGGAGTAAAGTAGATGTTTAGTGTGAAAGGAAACCCTGAGTGCACAGGCTGCGTTCAGATATCTTGGAGAGGGTGAGATTGAGAGATTGCTGCCTTCCATTTGCTGTGTTTGACTCGGTTTTTCACTTTAAGCCCGTCTCTATTTTGTATGTGTTCAGGGTCCACTTTGCTACCAGTGTTTGGTGGCACAGGGAAGGAGTTAAATAAATGGAAGGAACAGTGACAAGTTTAAGGAATATGAAAGACGTTCTGTAGTTACTGCACTGTTTATTTGGTCATCCTTGAGATCTTAATGAGAACTGCTATTGTTGCAGGCTACTTTTGGTGTTTAAATTTGCACCTAGATTTTGTTTGGTTTACCACAACTCAATGCAGATTCCCATTTACGCTGCAGGAGCTCCTTCACTCTTGCTTATTGCACTAACGTTATTTTGCTTGTTGAGCTGGGCAGCCTTGTCAGAGATGTGGATGTGTAATTACTTCCACCGTTTGTCTGGAAGAATTTCTGAGTGAAATTCTTCCACTCATTAGAATCTGAGTTAAATGAGCAGAAATAATTGTATCTTTCAGATGAACTGTAATTAATTTAGGAATGGGTAGATTAAGAATGAAGTGCTCTAAGGTTCTGCTTCAGAGCCCTGTACAAGTAAGAGCAGTTTGGTTTGTGTTCATTTAAATGGGAGCTCATTAAAGTGGAATTAAATTCAGCCGGCTGAGAACTTCCGCCTACCTCTCTTCTAATTGTCTACATGAGCTTGATGGGTGTCCTCTAACAGTAACTTTATCTCTGTTGAATGTCTTTCTCATAAATAAGAACACCTTATTTATTTGTGGTTGTGCTGGGTCTTGCTTGCTGCACTTCGCCTTTCTCTAGCTGTCCTGAGCCGAGCTACCGTTTGTTGCATTTGCTGGCTTCTCATTGTGGTGCCTCTCCTTGCAGAACACGGGCTCTAGGTGTATGGGCCTCAGTAGTTTTGGCTCCTGGTTCTAGTGTGTGGGCCCAGTATTTGTGGAGCATGGGCTTAGTTGTTCCAGGGCATGTGGAATCTTTCCAGTTCAGTTCAGTTCAGTTGCTCAGTTGTGTCCGACTTTTTGCGACCCCATGAATCGCAGCACGCCAGGGCTCCCTGTCCGTCACCAACTCCAGGGATCAAACCCCTGTTCCCTGCATTGGGAGGCAGGTTCTTATCCACTGTACCACCAGGGAAGTCCTGGATTTCCTTTTTCTGCAGGTAGTAATTGAGGAGCTGCCTTGTTGGAAAGGAGTGGGTTTCTGGGAGAACAGAACATATTTCCTGTCTAGTGGAAGAGGATGGTGTGGCAGTAACCACCTCTTACATTGCCTCCCATGACAGTTATGATCAGGGTACTCTGAGCATGCAGAAAACTCAGGTAAACCACAAAACTTTGAAATTGCTGAAAAGCTGCTTCAACAGACATGCTTTCAGTTACTAACATTTCTTAGAGCCCATTGTTAATCATGTTCATGATGATGCTGAAGAAGCATTTCTCAGATTATATAAGAAAAAATAATAAAGCTTACATTCAGTATTGCTTTGGTGCCAAGTATATTAAAGTAGTATATGCATGGAATGGCAAAACTCTTCTCTAGATTTATAAAGAGAAATGCTGAAGTGTTCAGGCTGTTAAGCCACATTCAGTAAATGTTATGCATCAATGAAATGTTTATTGTGGACAGATGAGAAAGGGTGAAGAAAAGGGGGTTATTTAGTCTTGAATCTTTTTCCAGAGTATTGTTTCTTGCCAGAGCTGTGGTTGCCACCTGTTCTGGCCCCAGCCATCCCTGTTGTCTTGTCTGGATGGTAATTTCCACTCATTCCAGCCTCTTGGCAGGTGCCAGACTCCCCGCTGGCCCACCTGCCGCCCACCCGGTTCAGTTGGCAGCCCTGCCAGTCTTCCCTTTCCCTCCAGCCTCCTGAACCTCTGCCCAGCATCTCAGCATCCTTGGAGCGTATCCCCAGTGGCTCTGGCCTTACCAGCCGAGGACTTGCTACCTGCTTCTTGCTGACTTTCATCATGAAAATGAAAACCAGTTGCTGAGCTCCTGGCTCTCCAGTTCAAGGAATCTGTGTCAGCTTTTGCAGCTGCCAGTATTCTGACTTTTAATGGCTGGGTTTTATATAAGTGTAGTGACTTCCATTGAATTTGTTAATTTTAATGGCCCTTGGGGTAGGATAATAACAGGATAGATAATGGAAATTTAGTTATTTTAACAGATTTGTTTTTGGCCAGGCCCATTTAAACACTGGCGTCGATATTTCCTGTATCGTGGAACCTCCTCTAGGATTCCAGCTAACTGGAATGTTTGGTTCATCAGAATGTGCCATTGTTCATATCTGCAGTTTTCCGATTTTATAATCAAGAGTCTAGTTATAATGCTGAGGAAAATGTTGCGGCAAAACCTGCATGTATAATCCTCTGTAAGGGAAGTGATTTGTTTCAGAAAAATTGAAGTGCAGAATAGTAAGGTGCCATACGGGCATCCGTGGTGGCTCAAGAGTCTGCCTGCAATGTGAGAGATCCGGATAGCGGAGTCTGGTGGGCTGTGGTCCGTGAGGTTGCAAAACATCGGACACAGCTGAGCGACTACGCACACATACAACATACCGTTCAGTAGCTGATCATCTCTCAGTTTTTCCAACCTTTTTCTTGTGTTGCAGAAGAGTGTATTCATAAAAGAAAAAATAAGCCCTACTTCTCTAGGATTTTAAATTTTTCATTTGAAAGTAATTTACCTACTTATAGTTTTTACATAGAACATGGTGGGGAAAAGGTTAGGATAAAACTAATAGTTAACACTTTGTAGATTATTTTATATTAATTATTATAGATTTTTGACTTGCAATTTTTAGATTTTTAATGGTAAAAGTCTCCATGCCTAATGGTATTTCTAAATATGCATTTATTTATTTGGCTGTGCCAGTTCTCCGTTGCAGCATGCAGGATCTTAGGTTGTGGCCTGTGAACTCTAAGTTGTGGCCTGTGAGAATCTCGTTCCCTGACCAGGGATTGAACCCAGGCTCCCCGCATTGGGAGAGCAGAATCTCAGCCACCGGAGCATCAAGAAAGTTCCCCAAATGGTATTTTTAAAATGTTCAAACATGACATTTTATATATTGTTGTTTTATGTAATTTGGATAATTATCAGGTGCAATATATTTTGTGAAGGATGGGGAACTATCCTGGGATGATTCTCAGTGTTGGGTGGTATGAAAATATTGGGAAGAAATGCACAATTTACACACATTTGTTACACGAATAGTACTCTCTTGAACCTTGGCTTTATTCTGGGAAAAAGTGGATAGACACAAAATGACCCCTTTCGTTTGAAAGTCAGACACATTTCTCAGTAGTGGAATTTCTGTATTTCCTTGCACAAATCTAAAAAGCCATACTGCTTGCTAGTTTATGAAAGACATGCCAGAAGTATTCCCTCATGTGTAAACATATACTGGAGTTTATCCAGATGAAAGCCCCAGCTTCAGTTGTCTCTTTAGTACACAGGAAAAGTGACGATTTAATTTAGAAAACTGATATGTGTTTGTAATATGTGAAATGAGTATTGTATAGTGTATCTCCTTTCGAATGGAAGCTATGTAAATTGATTACTTTGCTGCGGTGAGACTTTTTTCTTTTTCATTTATTTAATTTTCTTATTCCTTAACATGTTTTAAAGATATAGCCTCAAACAAAACAAATACAAAAGGAGTGGTGGTAGTGGTGGGAGGGATTAGCAAGGAGAAACAGATTAAAGTGAGTTGTGAAAACAATTTAAATAGTGTGGTTTTGGAACTTGTATCAGACTTCTCTGTGCCTTCTGTGAGCAAGTTCTTATGTGACACTGGATGGTCAAAGGAGTAAGAGGTTACAATTGTTTTAAAAGTTGGTTGCAGAAAGTTTGAGGGCCAGTGTAAAAATTGTCAAATAAGAGATAATTGGTGTGAATTTTTAAGGGGTACACCATTTGGGGAAGATTTGAGAAAGTTGTGTACTCCTGAAGACATGTCAGCATAGGTGATAGGAAGGGATGTTTGCAGGCTTGTACTGACTGCATGGCAGTCCTGGTTTTCCTCAGGTGACCCTTTTAAAAACGTTATTACTGCCCCTGGATCCCAGCTGCTTCGTGGCCTCTTGTTTTCGCAGTGTGCGCTGTTGCAGAATCCCTCTTCCTTATTGCGTCTAGCCTTCTCTTCAGTGTTGGTAGTGAGCAAGGGGTCCTTCTGCTGTTTGCTTTCCTTGTGTGACAGCATCTGCCTGCAGGCCTCCAGCTCGGACCTCCTTCTCCCGAGCTCTGGGTCTGATTTGCAGCAGCCTGCTACCTGTTCCCACCTGGGCGTGCTGTGGGCCCTTCACATGCCAGGTGTCCAGCTGAAGCTTGTTCTTTGGGTTCCCGTTCGGTCACTTATTTGCTCATCCACCTGGTCATCTTAGAGAGAAACCACTGAGTCTTTCTAATGCTTATGCTTTCTTTCTCCTCTGGTTTGTAAACTCCAGTTTTAAGCTAGCGTTTTTTTTTTTGTTTGTTTGTTTTTTTCATTCCACCCAGATTCCAGCATTTGGTTGGTCCTGCAATTTTCTGTGCCTACAGTATCTTAAAGGTGATGTTCTCTGCCTGCACCAACAGTCCTTAAGTGTGTGTGTCTGTGTATGTAGATACGAAATTATTTTTTCTTAGCATAAAAAGTTAGAAATGTTTCCTCTCACAGCTCTGGAGGCCAAAATCTGAAGTCAAGGTGTCAGCAGAGCATGCTCTCTCTGAAGGCTCTAAGTGAAAGTCGCTCAGTCATGTCCAGACTCTTTGTGACCCCAGGGACTATACAGTCAATGGAATTCTCCAGGCCAGACTACTGGACTGGGTAGCCTTTCCCTTCTCCAGGGAATCTTCCTGACCCAGGGATTGAACCCAGGTCTCCCGCATTGCAGGCGGATTCTTTACCAGCTGAGCCACTGGAGAGCCCAAAGGTTCTAAGGGAGGATGTTTTTTGCTACTTCTATCTCATGATGTTGTCAGCAGTCCAAGACATCCTTTGCCTTGTAGCTGTATTACTCCAGTCTCTGCCTTTGCAGTCACACAGAGAGTATTCACTGTGTATCTTTGTTTATTAAATTTTACTCTGTCTTTTGAATATAAACTTTGAGGGTGCGTAGATATCTGTATTTTAATTTGACTGCATTGTGAATAGTCAGTAATGGTGAACATGAATCAGTTTACATTTTACTAAGAACATGATATGGAGAAGGATGTTGATTATCTGTGGAGCAAATGAGCCAGGAAATGGAGACTGCAAGTTTGCTCTTTAATATTTCACCTGTCAGGGTCATACTGACTTTTAGGGCTGGGTAACCCGGGGACGGCAGATGGCATCTGGAGTTGGGGTTCATTCTAATCCTGCTGCTGCCGCTAAGTAGTGCCATGGGGAGAAGCCATTTGTCCCAGACCCTATTTTCAGAAAAAAATGGGAATATATTCGCCATAGATTCCTTGTAGGATTTTTATGTGGCCAGTGAATAAAATGCCTAACAACACGGTTTTAAAATGTGATATTATTTTCACTTGCTTTAGGCAGGATCTTTGTAATCCAGATAACTTCAGCTTTTTTCAAGGCTTGACTTTATTAGGTTCTTGTCAGTGTTATTATTGTACTCCATAGACAAGATGATTGAGATAGAAATGCTTTAATGGAATGTTAAAGCATGAGTTTGTCCCCAAATTAAATCTTTTTGGTAGGAAGTGATCATGAGATGTGGCTTGGTTTTGATTTAGCTTTTTACTTTTAAACAAATAATTATCCATTATGATCTGGGAACCAAGGAACAAGGACACACTGGGTTGGCATTTAGGGATAATCATGAACTGGCAGTGTAGATTTTAAGACTTTATTGATGGGTCTGCTGGTGCCTTGATGCTGTAGGCTTAGGTCAGTGGTCTGTAAAAGTTGTTAAAAGTGATGTTGTCAGAAGTGAAATAGATACTTGGGTCACTTCACATAATATAACAGGTCAAAATGAAGAAGGGAGGTTTTTTTCCCACATTGATTCATGCATTGCAGGCAGACAGTGGCTTAGAAAAGTGCTTTCTGAGGTGTTTCTTACGCTTCACAGATGTTTTGTAAATGTAATTATGTTTGTGGTGATATCATTCTAATGGTTATTGGTAAGAAAAGAATGATGAGATTGCTAGGGTGTTGCTGGAGGGTCTAGGAGCAGGAAATTATGGGAAAAGAGAATGTTGAATTAGGAATTGAAGAGGAAGAGTCAGTTGGCTCAGTGAGAAAATTAAATTGAACCTATAAGCCAGTTGATCCAGGAAAAAATGGTGTGATTGAATAGGTGTCAGAATTGCTGGAAGAGGCTATTTAGATGGTACCCTAAATATAAGACAGAGCTTCCCAGGTGGCACAGGGGTAAAGAATCCGCCTGCCAGTGCAGGAGACATAGAGCTGTGGGTTCGATCCCTGGGTTGGGAAGATGCCCTGGAGGAGGGCATGGCAACCCACTCTAGGATTCTTGCCTGGAGAATCCGATGGACAGAGGAGCCTGGTGGGCTACAGTCCCATAGGGTTGCAAAGAGTTGGACACGACTGAACTGACTTAGCATGGCACATAAAGACAAAATAGGTTATTTAATGTGTGTGTGTGTGTGTGTTCATGTGTGTTCGTGTGTGTTCTTAAGTAATCTGTGAGCTGAAGAGAAGGTCTACCCAGGGGCTGCAGCAGGAAGTCTGGACTTTGGGGACAGTTTGGAAAGTAAAGCAAGGGCTGAAAAAAGCCAGTCTCAGGGGATAAAGAAAGAAAATAAAGATCCTGAATAATCCTGAATAAGGAATAGTTGTAGCAAGTGAGTGAGAACTTTCAGACTTGTCAGGTTTAAATCCTGTTGGATGCATTTTTTTTTTTTTTCTGTCAGTGTTGCCTTGGCTCCTCAGACTGCTCTTATGGAAATGAGGATCCAGTGAGTATCTGTGACTAGCTGAGCTTGAGGTTTTGTGATACCCACTGATGAGGGGAGGACCGGGGAGAAGCAGATGTCAGTTTCTCGGTACTCGTTCCACTTTGAGTCCTTAGGTTTATGGCTTAGGCCCACTTGTTTCTTGTTTGAGATTGAGTTTTGCGTTTCTGTCAGAACAGATATTCATTTAAGGTAATCCCAAAATATCCAAATAATCTGAATATTAAATCTTGCTTAAAGAAACAGGAATGGGTGAATTTAACTCAGATGACCATTATATCTACTACTGTGGGCAGGAATCCCTTAGAAGAAATGGAGTAGCCATCATGGTCAACAAGAGAGTCCGAAATGCAGTACTTGGATGCAGTCTCAAAAACGACAAAATGATCTCTCTTCCTTTCTGAGGCAAACCATTCAATATCATGGTAATCCACGCCTATGCTCCAACCAGTAATGCTGAAGAAGCTGAAGTTGAACGGGTCTGTGAAGACCTACAAGACCTTTTAGAATGAACACCCAAAAAAGATGTCCTTTTCATTATAGGGGACTGGAATGCAAAAGTAGGAAGTCAAGGAACACCTGGGGTAACAGGCAAATTTGGCCTTGGAATACGGAATGAAGCAGGGCAAAGGCTAATAGAGTTTTGCCAAGAGAACACACTGGTTATAGCAAATACCCTCTTCCAACAACACAAGACAAGACTCTACACATGGACATCACCAGATGGTCAACACTGAAATCAGATTGATTATATTCTTAACAGCCAAAGATGGAGAAGCTCTATACAGTCAGCAAAAACAAGACTGTGGCTCAGATCATGAACTCCTTATTACCAAATTCAGACTTAAATTGAAGAAAGTAGGGAAAACCACTAGACCATTTAGGTATGACCTAAATCAAATCCCTTATGATTATACAGTGGAGGTGGGAAATAGATTTAAGGGCCTAGATCTGATAGATAGAATGCCTGATGAACTATGGACTGAGGTTTGTGACATTGTACAGGAGACAGGGATCAAGACCATCCCCATGGAAAAGAAATGCAAAAAAGCAAAATGGCTGTCTGGGGAGGCCTTACAAATAGCTGTGAAAAGAAGAGAAGTGAAAAGCAAAGGAGAAAAGGAAAGATATAAGCATCTGAATGCAGACTTCCAAAGAATAGCAAGAAGAGATAAGAAAGCCTTCTTCAGCGATCAATGCAAAGAAATAGAGGAAAAGAACAAAATGGGAAAGACTAGAGATCTCTTCAAGAAAATTAGAGATACCAAGAGAACATTTCATGCAAAGATGGGCTTGATAAAGGACAGAAATAGTATGGAGCTAACAGAAGCAGAAGATATTAAGAAGAGGTGGCAAGAATACACAGAAGAATTGTACAAAAAAGAGCTTCACGACCCAGATAATCACGATGGTGTGATCACTCACCTAGAGCCAGACATCCTGGAATGTGAACTCAAGTGGGCCTTAGAAAGCATCACTATGAACAGAGCTAGCAGAGGTGATGGAATTCCAGTTGAGCTATTTCAAATCCTGGAAGATGATGCTGTGAAAGTGCTGCACTCAATATGCCAGCAAATTTGGAAAACTCAGCAGTGGCCACAGGACTGGAAAAGGTCAGTTTTCATTCTAATCCCAAAGAAAGGCAATGCCAAAGAATGCTGAAACTACTGCACAATTGCACTCATCTCACACGCTAGTAAAGTAATGCTCGAAATTCTCCAAGTCAGGCTTCAGCAATACATGAACTGTGAACTTCCAGATGTTCAAGCTGGTTTCATAAAGGCAGAGGAACCAGAGATCAAATTGCCAACATCTGCTGGATCATAGAAAAAGCAAGAGAATTCCAGAAAAACATCTATTTGTGCTTTATTGACTATGCCAAGGCCTTTGACTGTGTGGATCACAAAATAAACGTGGAAAATTCTGAAAGAGATGGGAATACCAGGCCACCTGACCTGCCTCTTGAGTAACCAATATGCAGGTCAGGAAGCAACAGTTAGAACTGGACATGGAACAACAGACTGGTTCCAAATAGGAAAAGGAGTATGTCAGGGCTGTATATTGTCACCCTGCTTATTCAACTTATATGCAGAGTACGTCATGAGAAACAGTGGGCTGGAAGAAGCGCCAGCTGGAGTCAAGATTGCCGGGAGAAATATCAATAACCTCAGATACGGAGATGACACCACCCTTATGGCAGAAAGTGAAGAGGAACTAAAAAGCCTCTTGATGAAAGTGAAAGAGGAGAGTGAAAAAGTTGGCTTAAAGCTCAACATTCAGAAAACGAAGATCATGGCATCTGGTCCCATGACTTCATGGGAAATAGATGGGAAAACAGTGGAAACAGTGTCAGACTTTATTTTTTTGGGCTCCAAAATCACTGCAGATGGTGACTGCAGCCATGAAATTAAAAGACGTTTACTCCTTGGAAGGAAAGTTATGACCAACCTAGATAGTATATTCAAAAGCAGAGACATTACTTTGCCAACAAAGGTCCGTCTGGTCAAGGCTATGGTTTTTCCAGTGATCATGTATGGATGTAAGAGTTGGACTGTGAAGAAAACTGAGCGCCGAAGAATTCATGCTTTTGAGCTGTGGTGTTGGAGAAGACTCTTGAGAGTCCTTTAGACTGCAAGGAGATCCAACCAGTCCATCCTAAAGGAGATCAGTCCTGGGTGTTCATTGAAAGGACTGATGCTAAAGGTGAAACTCCAGTACTTTGGCCAGCTCCTGTGAAGAATTGACTCATTTGAAAAGGCTCTGATGCTGGGCGAGATTGGAGACAGGAGGAAAAGGGGACGACAGAGGATGGCTGGATGCCACCACCGACTCGATGGACATGAGTTTGGGTGAACTCCGGGAGTTGGTGATGGACAGGGAGGCCTGCCATGCTGTAGTTCATGAGGTTGCGAAGAGTCGGACATAACTGAGCGACTGAACTGAACTGAAAGAAACAGAGGGCTTGCTCTTCAGCTAAGTTTAGCATTATCATTGATATATGTGCAGTGCCAAACATGTTTAATCTTTAATTATTAGAACAATTTAATGTTAAGTAGGTTCATTGCAGATTTAACATTAATAGCGGTCAGCCTGGTGTAGTTTTAATAGAAGAAGCCTGGGGTTTAGAATCAGAGCAATGCTTTTCAGTCCCAGTGCCTTCAATTATTAGCTACATAGCTGTGAGTGAGTTATTTGGCTTCTTTTGTAGTTTTCCTTGTCTATAATATGGAAAGAATGTTTGATTCGTATGCATATTTGCAGGATTAAGTAAGATAACACATGTAAAGTGTCTAGAACCGTGTTTGATACTTGATATTAAAATTAATCTTCTCATCTGTCTCATTTCTAGCTCATGTTGAGACCAAGTTATGAATAACAACTGCCATTGTATTTTATTCAAAACAGAAAGTGAGGTGGCTTTTCTAAGCAAAATCTCTACCGTACTGGGGATATGTACAAGATATATTGAGAGAGCACTGTGTTTAATGTTGACGGGAGAGCTGTGGATGTGGAAGTGTATCGTGTTTCCTGACTTGGTATCATTCATGGGGCTTGCAGCGAGGAGTAAGTCATTGCTTCCATGGAATGGTGTAGTTATCTTTTTAAGATATCTTTTCCGTGTCAGAGATGTTGTGCTGTCGTAGAAAACATGGTATCCATCATGCTTTAGTTTGCTCATTTGATTATTTTTCTCTCTAGGAAGTCAGCTGTGTAAGAACTGGTAGCAAGTCTTTGGGATTCTGGAGCTGGACACATGATCCATTTTTTGTCAATGCCTGTTATATGACCAGACTTATAGCAAGTGGTATCAAACTAATGTTTGGAGATAGAGAAGTCCACAGGTTGTCACTCCATTTAATATTGAAATCAATTCCAAAACTTTCTATATGAAAATAAATATCTTAGTGAAAAAGCCAGTTGCATAGTATGTAGATTCATCAGAATGAGAGTGATTTGAACAGGCATATTCAAGGAATTGATACTTGTATTAAAGAATAAATTTTCTCTTCAGCAGTGACATTAATATGTTAGTGGCTCTAATACAAAAGATGTTGCTACGAAAGTGTAATTGCACAAATGATTTATGTTGTCTGCTATTTGTAACAGAGTATTGCATGTGTTATTTTCAAGATGCCATTTCAAAGTGTTGTTTCTAATTGTGTGGAAATGCTTTCTTTTAAAAATGGCATTTGCTTTTTAAATAGTATTATTGAAATATAGTTCACTGCTGTAAAATCCATCCTTTTTAAAAGAATACAATCTGGTGGTTTTTCTTATGTTTACAGAAATGTGCAACTATCACCACTGTCTAATTTTATTACATTTTTTCATCTTTATTGAGGTACAGTTGACAAGGTGTATATACTTCTGATTTAATATGTGTATGCACTGTGAAAAATTCCAACAGATCCCTGCTTGCTAGTTAACTTGTCCAGCATCTTACATACTTGTTTATTTTTCATTTTTTGTGAGACCGTTTAAGTTCAGCTCTTTTAGCAAATTTCAGTTGTCCAGTAGTGTTACCAACTATGTTTTATGTTATATTCTCATACTTGATTCATCTTGTAACTTAAAGTTTGTATCCTTTCACCAGCCTCTCCATATTTCTCCTACTCCCCTAGTCCCTGGCAGTCACCAATTTGCTTTCTATTCCTATGAGTTTGATTTTTTTGTTTTTAACATGAGTGATAACATGCGGTATTTCTCTTTCTCTGTTTGGCTTATTCCACTTAACATACTGCCTTCTCTATTCATCTGTTGTCACAAATGGCATACTGTCCTTCATTCTCATGTCTGGGTAATATTTCACTGTGCATATGCATCCTCTTTATCCATTCATCCATTAAAAGACAACTAGGTTTTCTCATATCTTGGTTATTATAAATATTGAAGTAGTGGAAATGGAGGTGCAGATACCTCTTTGATAACTTGTTTTCATTTCCTTTGAATATGTACCGAGAAATGAGTTTGCTGGATCATATGGTAGTTCTGCATTCAGCTGGGTATATCATTTTTTTCTCTTTAAAGTGCTGCACTCAATATGCCTGCAAATTTGGAAAACTCAGTAGTGGCCGCAGGACTGGAAAAAGGTCAGTTTTCATTCCAGTCCTCAAAATAGGCAATGCCAAAGAACGTTCAAGCTACCATGAATTTGTGCTCATTTCACATGCTAACAAGGTCATGCTTAAAATCCTTCAAGCCAGGCTTCAACAGTGCGTGAACTGAGAACTTACAGATGTTCAAGCTGGATTTCGAGAAGGTAGAGCAACTCGAGAACAAATTGCTATGTTGGATCATAGGAAAAGCAAGAGAGTTCCAGAAAAACATCTACTTCTTCATCGACTCCGCTAAAGCCAGTGACTGTGTGAATCACAACAAACTGGCAAATTCTTTAAGAGATGGGAATGCTGGACCACCTTATCTGCCTCCTTAGAAACCTATATACAGGTCAAGAAGCAACAGTTAAAACTGGACACAGATCAATTGTTCAGAATTGTGAAATGAGTACATCAAGGCTGTATATTGTCACCCTGCTTATTTAACTTCTATGCAGAGTACATCATCATGCGAAATGTGGGGCTGGATGAAGCACAAGCTGAAATCAAGATTGGCAGGAGAAATATTAATAACCTCAGATATGCAGATGATACCACTCTAATGGCAGAAAGTGAAGATGCACTAAAGAATCTCTTGATGAGGGTGAGAGAGGAGAGTGAAAAAGTTGGCTTAAATCTCACCATTCAGAAAACTAAGATCATGGCATCAGGTCCCATCACTTCATGGGAAATAGATGGGGAAACAGTGGAAACAGTGGCTGACTTTATTTTGGGGGCTCTGAAATCACTGCAGATAGTGATTCCAGCCATGAAATTAAAAGACACTTACTCCTTGGAAGGAAAGTTATTACGAACCTAGACCAGCATATTAAAAGGCAGAGACATTACTTTGTCAACAAAGGTCCATCTAGTCAAGGCTATGGTTTTTCCAATAGTCATGTATGGATGTGAGAGTTGGACTATGAAGAAAGCTGAGTGCCGAAGAATTGATGCTTTTGAGCTGTGGTGTTGGAGAAGACTCTTGAAAGTCCCTTGGACTGCAAAGAGGTCCAACCAGTCCATCCTAAAGGAGATCAGTTCTGGGTGTTCATTGGAGGGACTGATGCTGAAGCTGAAGCTCTGATACTTTGGCCACCTGATGTGGAGAAATGACTCATTTGAAAAGACCTGATGCTGGGAAAGATTGAGGGCAGGAGGAGAAGGGGATGACAGAGGATGAGACGGTTGGATGGCATCACCGACTCAGTGGACATAGGTTTGAGCAAACTGCCAGAGATAGTGAAGGAGAGGGAAGCCCTCTCCTTCCCAGGAGTGCTGTAGTCCATGGGATCACAGAGTCGGACGTGACTTATCAACTGTACAACAATGGTATTTCTATTTTTAATATTTTGAGGAACTTCTGTAGTGTTCTCCATAGTGGCTGAACCAGTTTACATTCCTACCAAAAATGCTCCGGGTTCCCTTTTCTCCATATCTAGCCAGTGCTTGTCCTCTTTCTTCTTTTTGATGACAAATAGCACTAACAGATGTGAAGTGGTTTTGATTTGCATTTCCCCAGTGATTAATGATGTTGAGCACTGTTACATGTACCTCTTGGGCATTTGTATGTCTTCTTTGGAAAGATGTCTGTTCAGATTCTCTGCTTATTTTTGTCAGATTTTGACTTTTTTTCGTGCAATTGAGTTGCATGAGGTTTTTTTTTTTTTTCCCTTAATATATATTTTGGAACTACTGCCTAATTTTAGAATAGTTTCATCGCCCTCAAAGAAATCTCACACACATTAGCTGTCACTCCTTTTCTCTGTCTTCCCTCTATTACTGCAGATTTGTCTGCTCTGGACTTCTTGTGTAAATAGATTATACAATTTGTGGCCTTTCATGAATGACTTCTCTCACTTAGTGTTTCCAGGGTTCTCCTGTGTTTTGACATGTATTGGTACTTTATTCTTTTCATTGCCAAATGTTCAATTGTGTGAATGTACCATCACATTTTGTGTATCTGTCCATGGGGTGATGGACATTTTGGCTCTTTCCTGTTTTTTTTTTTTTTTTTCATTATGAATAATGCTATAAACATTTGTGTACCTGTTTTTGTGTGAAAGAAAGTTAGTCTCACAGTTGTGTCCGACTCTTTTCGAATCCACAGACTGTAGCCTGCCCTACCTAGCTCCTCTGTTCATAGTGTGGACATATGTTTTTATTCTTTTGGATATATCCCTTGGCATGGAATTGCTGGGTCATATGTTAACTCTGTGTTGGAACTCACCCTTATAAATAGAAATTTAATAGCTTTATAAGCATTTATGTTACATTCTTATAATAGAAAGCAGTTTGAGAGCTAAATGTATATTTAAAGCAAAGGTATAACTTCACATGACAAATTTAGTGATGGCCTTTATGTTTTGTTGGAGAAAGCAGAATCATTTGGTGGATATTTAAAGAGGAAATGTTCCCTTGTGCCTTTATTGTTCATTATAGGTGAGTAAGTATTTAAAAATCTCATAATGTAAATACAGAATAATAATACTTTTTTACGTATTTGCAAAGAGTGGCAAGAGGAGCAGAGAGGAGAAAAGCAAGGAGAAAATGTAAAGGTCGCAGTGTGATAAGCCAGAGGAGGTGTGGAGAAGAAAGAGGAAATGGAGTTTTACTCACATATTCATTCAGCATGTTTATTTAGCACTTGCTGTATCTCATACTGTTCTAGGCCCTGGAAATACAGCACAGACTGAGGCCCAGCTCTTCTGGGTTCACATCGCCGGGGACGTGCTGCTGATGCTGTGTGCCGTGTGGCTTGTTCCTGCTTGGACTTAGTGGTACCGTGTAGACACTTTGTTTCCTCTAGACACCGTTTCTCTTTCACAGAGTGGTTTTTCCTGTGGTCATGTATGGATGTGGGAGTTGGACTGTGAAGAAAGCTGAGCGCTGAAGAATTGATGCTTTTGAACTGTGGCGTTGGAGAAACTCTTGAGAGTCCCTTGGACTGCAAGGAGATCCAACTAGTCCATCCTAAAGGAGATCAGTGCTAGGTGTTCATTGGAAGGACTGATGCTGAAGCTGAAACTCCATTACTTTGGCCACCTCATGCGAAGGGCTGACTCATTGGAAAAGACCCTGATGCTGGGAAAGTTTGAGGGCAGGGGGAGAAGGGGACGACAGAGGATGAGATGGCTGGATGGGATCACCGACTCAACGGACACGAGTTTGAGCAAGATCCAGGAGTTGGTGATGGACAGGGAAACCTGGCGTGCTGCAGTCCATGGGGTCACAAAGGGTTGGACACGACTGAGCACCTGAACTGAACAGTTATAGCAGTCAGTGCAGCATAGGGATCTCATGTGAGACTATGGGTGTCCATTCTTCACTCATTCGGATCTATTCAGGAAACTTAGGGATCGCCTACCACACTTCAGGCGCTTGATACTGTATTAGATATTGAATGCGTGTGTGTGTGCGTGCGCACACGCACACAAGCACACGCACACCTGTTTGCTGACTGACCCTAGTAAGTCACTCTCCTTCTTAAGCCCTGGTTTCCTCATTTTAATAATGGGATTAATATCAGTAATAATAATCCCTGGTGTTGTTTTTTGTGAGGATTGAGACTCTTGTTAGATATACCTAGTCATAGTGCCTGGCACATGGAAGTCAGCCAGTGGTTGGTATAGTAATCACATTATATCTTTCAGCAGAAAAAAATGAAGTAATTCTCATATTAAGGATGTTTAAAATGGAAACGTTTTCAGTGCCTTTCTAGGTCAGTAAACTAGTTTTCATTTTGCCTTCCATGTTCACATGAATATACTTAAAAATATACAATAATAATGTGCATACCATTTATATAAATTAATACCATAATGTCAGATGCTTTCCTTGCTTCTGCATATTTTTATTATTAGCATATTTATGGCCAAAAGTCCTTAGATTGAAGGTGATGCTTATGTGTAAGTAATTTAGAGCAGTCTACATTTGAAATGTAAGTAAAACCAGAGTGGATTCCATTTTGTATAAAGAAACATCTGCAGTATACTGCACTTCACCAAAAGGAAATTGGATCATGTATCAGCTATGTGATAGAATCAGACTTTCATGTTTTAAAGAATTTTTCCTGTCCAAAATCTGCATTCATCTATTGTTCTGAAATGAAACCTGTGATATATACCTTGCGACATGAATTTGGGGAGCCCCCATGTACTCTGTCTTTGAAGTGTAACTTTGGCATCTGCTGAACTTGACTAGAAATCAAAAATAACTATTTAAAAAATCTTCTTCAGACATTTAGATTGCTTATTTTTCTTAATGTGGAGAACTTAGTCTTGTATGTTTCTTTTCAGGTCCTAAATTATTAGTTTATTTGAATGATAAATTACTTTATCTTTTATATGTTGTAAATGCTGTACATTTTAAGGGAGTTAACTTCCTAATTAGAGAGGAGAAACTCATTCCTTTGGGTATTATTTGGTTTTTCATAGTCTTTCTGACCACTTGTTAAATTTTCCCCTGCTGCTCCAGGACCCCCCTCAAATTGTACATGTGTACACATTTCTCTCTAGGACCCTCTAAACTATGGTAGCTATCTCTTTGTGTCTAGTACTCTGCCAGGTACATATTTATGGCCAGGTAACTGTTGAATGAATACATAGTTATGTTAAGCCTGTGGAAATTTAACACTGATACATTCTAAAGCTTAGAACTCTAGTGACCACTTGTGAAATCTGAAGGACACTGTGGTTGTCATTGTACTGGATTGTGGTATATTTAACCCTGCCAGTCACTCTTGGCTTCCTGAAGCTTCTTCTCGCTTGACTTCTGTGGAGCCATATTCACTTAAGAATCTTCAGTCTTCCAACTTTTTCTGTTTAGTCTTTCAGAGTTCCCTTACCTCTTCTTTCCTCTTGAATGTATGTGTTCATATTGTACAAAGAGAACTTTTTTCAATAGGTGTAAATTGGTAACGAATATATATCCAAAGCCAAACGGTTTGTATTTGTAAGATAAAAGGAGGGAAAAGGTTAGGAGGCTTGTAGATAATTGAGCACTAGAATTCAGTACGGTTGATTAGCTGAAGAATAAATACAGTTGTTAACCTTTATCAGGAGGAGTCAGAGAAATACAAATGAATATGAGTAAGGTATCCATTTTCTATCTATTAGCTAAAATATTAAAAAAAATACCTTGTTTTAATTAGGGTGTACTAAGACACTTACTTTCATTATGCTGCTGATAGTATTGTAAATTAGTAATTTGCTTTAAGACCCTTAAAGGATTTAGTGAGTACACTGCTACAGTGATCCCAAGTTTGGTTCTTTTCCTATAGTGGGTAATGTTGATTTCCCACCCAGTGTCTGTGCTGTAAACACACACTATTTGTGTGTTTCTTCTGTAAGAGCCCTTTATTTATTGGGTTTCTTCTAGAACACAACCCTCTCCCCCAATCAGGGGTAAATCCTGATTTGTTGAGTTACCCATCTACCGTTACCCATAACCCATTTCTGACCATTTTGACTTGAGGGACATCAGCTCTGTTTCTCTCAGGTTTCAGTGACTAACAGCGCCCCCCTGAGTTTGTGGTGGTACTGCATTCAGTTGGGGAACCCTGATCACAACCTTCCTCAGTAATTAAGATTTACTTAGAAAATAATTAGCAGTGACTTAACTAATTTTGTAAACTTTGACAGTCATTACTTAAATAGCCAATTCAAGCGAACCCTGGGGCTATAAATCTAAGTTAATGAAAAACAAGGTACAGAAATGTGTGCGGCTTTCATCATTGTATGAGAGAAAAAGATGCTTGTGATAGTACAAGAAAGAAATGGCTCTACGTAAGCTTACTAGGGTGGTGAGATGAGAAAGATTCCCTCGCGGGAGGTGCTGGAGAGCCAGTCCTAGGTGTCCGCACTGCTCCTTCCTGAGGGCTTTGCAGCTGCGGTTGCAGGTGTCCTCGCTGTTTTCCAGGGGCCGGAGGTCGAGTCAGAGGCAGCCGGTTCTCAGGCTCCAGCCAGTTACCGAGAGCTGATGAGGTAGCAGAGATAAATACTGTCCTTACTCTTGAACTGCATTTCTTTCCAATCCATTAACAATTCCCTGTGAATAATTGGCTGGTGACTTCTTTCGTTTATAGTCCTCACATTCTTTCCCTCCCTGCCTTCCCACCCTCCAGTTTCTGGCTATTTCATTTGCTTTCTCTACATGTATCCATTTGTCTTTGAGCAGCTTCTCTCTTTATTCCTTTAAAAATAGCATATTGAGGCTATCCTAAAATACACATGGGCTTCCCACAGAGCTAAGTGGTGGAGAATCCACCTGCCCATGCAGGAGACTCTGGAGATGTGTGTTCGATCCCTGGGTTGGGAAGATAGCCCGGAGGAGGAAATAGCAACTCACTCCAGTGTTCTTGCCTGGGAATTCCCGTGGACAGAGGAGCCTGGAGGGTTATAGTCGAGTGACTGAGTAGAGCACAACTAAAATACACATACAGGCCTGGGCTGTTTTGTTTGGTTAAGATAAATGCCACTGTTTTTATGGACAAGTTAATTATGCCTCAGTTCAGTTCAGTTGCTCAGTCGTGTCCGACTCTTGGCCACCCTATGAATTACAGCAGGCCAGGCCTCCCTGTCCATCACCAGTTCCTGGAGTTCACTCAGACTCATGTCCATTGAGTTGGTGATGCCATCCAGCCATCTCATCCTCTGTCGTCCCCTTCTCCTCCTGCCCTCAATCCCTCCCAGCATCAGGGTCTTGTCCAATGAGTCAACTCTTCACATGAGGTGGCCACAGTACTGGAGTTTCAGCTTTAGCATCATTCCTTCCAAAGAAATCCCAGGGTTGATCTCCTTTAGAATGGACTGGTTGGATCTCCTTGCAGTCCAAGGGACTCTCAAAGAGTCTTCTCCAATTCTTCACAGTCCGACTCTCACATTCATACATGACCCCTGGAAAAACCATAGCCTTGACTAGATGGACCTTTGTTGGCAAAGTAATGTCTCTGCTTTTGAATATGCTATCTAGGTTGGTCATAACTTTCCTTCCAAGAAGTAAGCGTCTTTTAATTTCATGGCTGCAGTCACCATCTGCAGTGATTTTGGAGCCCAAAAAAATAAAGTCTGACACTGTTTCCACTGTTTCCCCATCTATTTCCCATGAAGTGATGGGACCAGATGCCATGATCTTCGTTTTCTGAATGTTGAGCTTTAAGCCAACTTTTTCACTCTCTTCTTTCACTTTCATCAAGAGGCTCTTTAGCTCCTCTTCACTTTCTGCCATAAGAGTGGTGTCATCTGCATATCTGAGGTTACTGATATTTCTCCCGGCAATCTTGATTCCAGCTTGTGCTTCTTCCAGTCCAGCATTTCTCATGATGTACTCTGCATATAAGCTAAATAAGCAGGGTGACAATATACAGCCTTGACATACTCGTTTTCCTACTTGGAACCAGTCTGTTGTTCCATGTCCAGTTCTAACTGTTGCTTCCTGACCTGCATACCGATTTCTCAAGAGGCAGGTCAGGTGGTCTGGTATTCCCATCTCTTTCAGAATTTTCCACAGTTTATTGTGATCCACACAGTCAAAGGCTTTGGCATAGTCAATAAAGCCTAGTGTTCTGTTAAAAAAAAAACAATTAGTAGCAGTAAGGGTTCTCCTGAAAATAGATTCAGCTTTTAATGATGTTGAGAGTATATTTCTGGTCAAGGTTTAAGCAATAGAACCTAGGCTGAGTTTGATTTCTTTTGTAACATTTTATAAACTATAGGAAACAAATCTAGTTCCTGTGAAAATCCTGTAGAGGAAAAATGTGACTTTATTAATCTCTGAGGTAACAAATATCGGAGCAGATGGGCCAGAGTTAAAAGGAGAAAGCTTGATAATTAAATCCATTCATTTATCAGATAACTGTTAATCATCGACTGTAGATCAGGCATTGTGCAAGGAACATAGTATTTTAAATTAAATTCAGATTATCATGTATAGAATAACAGTAAAATGATAACTTGGTTCTCTTTAGTTTCTGCTAAAAAATTCTTGGAAATTTTAAAGCATTTAGTTGAGAAGAATTTGAAATAATAAAACATCAACTATTTTTTGGCTATACTTTGGGGATTTCTTTAGGGAATCTGTGAAAATTTGTTCCATTAGAAGTATTACTGTAAGTGGTCTGCTGTGTTCATTGCTTTTCTGTGCCAAGCTTAAATTTAAGCAAATTTGTTGCATTCTGTTAACATTGGTAATCCGTGGGTCTTTTATTTTTAATGTGATTTGAATTTCATTGTATTTATTAGTCGTCTTTTCTAACAAAGTTATGCCACAGTTGTCTTTTCTATTTTTTTTTTTTAATGAAAAAGAAAAAATAATCTAAGGCAGGAATTTTGGCTGATGGGCTCTGTCTGGCCACTGTGGCCAGGTATGGTTTTGTAATATGGTATCAGTGTCCTCTGCATTCTGTTATTTAAATTATGAGTAACCATAGTGGGCAGAATGATGCAAAGATTTCTGAAATCCTGTTTTTGTGGAAATAAGCAGAATCTTTTTAGCAGAGGTTTTAAATGATCTAGAGAGACTATGAAGTGATCTGCTTAAAGACGTTTAAAATGTGTTTACCTGTGAAGTCGGTTCTTCAATGCTGCGTTGTGAAAAGGCTTTTGTTAATGGCATTTGATTTTCCCAGATTTGCTAAAGGTTATAAAAACACTTCAAAGGACGAACACAGAAGTGAATTTTATGTCCATTTATATGTAAAGCTTACAAATTACTGTGTGCTTTCACTTGTGTGATATTTGAGATCATTTACTGCCGTCTGAAGCAGCCATTCCCACTGAACCCCTACTTCCAATGTTGCTGAGGTCCTTCAGCTTTCTTCCATCAGCTTTCTTTCAACTTGAAGAGAACTTTTTGGAGCAGATGTGACAGTCAGCCCTCTCATCTAGAGATGATTCTTGGGCCTGATGAAGAGATAGCAAACATCAGTCAGAGAAGACAGGGGATACCTTCTAGGCGTCTCAGATTTTTTTTTTTTCTTGTTCAGGTTGAACTCCAGGAGACAGATGTAACCCAATTCTTATTTAATTTTTACTTTGGATCCCAAGGTAATCGTACCCTTGTGCAGTCTTATTAAACTTTTGTCTCCGGCTTGAGAATAGGGGGACCTAACTTTCCTCTTTTTGTCCTTAAATGCTCTGGGCTGGGACAAGACTTAAAACTTGGTGGAAGCAATGATCTGCTTGTGAGGGGACTCCCCGTCTCTATTCCACTTCCTCTTCTACTTGCTGCTTGGGAACATGTTTATCTGAAGATGGTAAGAAGAATAAACAGTGCAGGTCCTTATGGCTCTAGATATATATTTGTTCTGATTTATGAGATTATTACTTCTTTTTCACTACTCTGGGCCCTACTAAAAAGTTTTCTTTCTTTCTTTTTTTTTTTAATTAAAACTACAATTGAACAGGAAAGCTAAATATCAGCCCAAGAAAAGCTAAATGTCAAGAGGATTCACCTGCTATTTACCAGGGAAACTACAACTATACCAGTTGTTAGGGGCTTTATAAGCATTAAGAAGCAGTGATTTCTGTTCCTGAAAAGCTTATAGCCTAAGCAGAGCAGAGACGTGAAGAGAACAAAGTGGATCCATTTTGGAAGGTGAGAGGTCACTGGAGGAATTGCAGGCAGCATGTCTCAAAGCGGGTACTGTGTTCAGGTTGGACAAGTGTGAGGAGAAAGGCTAGCTGTGCTCTGAAGTAGAGAGCAGGGCTGGCAGATTGATTTCTTATATTAACTGAAAAGTGAAAGTGAAGTCGCTCAGTTGTGTCCAACTCTTTGCGACCCCATGGACTGTAGTCCACCAGGCTCCTCCATCTATGGAATTTTCCAGGCAAGAATACTGGAGAGGGTTGCCATTTCCTTTTCCAGGGGATTTTCCCGACCCAGGGAGCCGACCCAGGTCTCCCGCATTGCTGGCAGATGCTTTACCATGTGAACCACCAGAAAAGCCCCCATGTTAACTGAAGCAGGCAACAAGAAAGGGAAGAGAACTGGGGAGACACTTATTGTGAATGTCTTTGGAAAGGACCCTAAGAGAGTCCACTAGATGTGAGCTCCTTGGGAACTTCGCTTGCCCTGTATTTTGATTCACTGCAGTTTCCGTCTTGTGAACTGAACTGGATCCTCGGGCGGTGTGGAGTCAGATGTTGAACACGGGATCTGACCAGCAGTGTGGCATGTATCAGTGTATGCATTTTAGTTAAAACTCCTTTGTGGTGTGTTGCACTACAAGGGATATTTTTAGGCTTAGATAATTAAGGCACCGAAACTTAATATATGTAAGTGAAAAAAGTTGGTGGATCCTGGGTCAAAGCAATGCTATAGTTAAGTAATGAAGATAATAAAATTGAGTACCTAAGTGAAGAAGTAAACCAGTAGAAGTTTTCCAGTTAGTGAGTTTACTGTTGATTTCGGAAGCATCAGCTCTTTCTCCTGACTTACAGGTTTATCGGGTCTTCCCTGATGGCAGTAAGGAATTTGCCTGTAGGGCAGGAGACTCGAAGACCTGGGCTTGGTCCCTGGGTGGGGAAAATCCCCCAGAGAAGGCAGTGGCAATCCAATTCAGTATTGCTGCCTGGAGAATCCCATGGACAGAGGAGCCTGGTGGGTTATAGTTCGTGGGCTTGCAAAGAGTCAGACAGGTCTGAGTGGCTAAACAACAACAACAACGTGTTTGTGACATAAAATAGAACTGTATTTTTATGGTTTTATATCCTTTCGGGTAAAGTGTGTTTCCCTGGGGGAAGATAACTGTCTCAAGGTTATTTTGAGAATGAATATGTTGAGTGGAGAGCAACAAGAAATATTAAATAAGCAAAGAGAGAAAGACAGTAGGTATCAGTGCAGAGCCCCTGAAGTGAAGGAGAGAGCCAGGAAAGAAAATTCCAGGATGACCTCTTCGGGACTTCAAGCTACAGAATTAAGTACTCATGGGGGATTTCAGCAGCTCAAACATCTGTTGAATAACAAATATCACTGAACATTTATCATCTCAGGATGATTCTAGGTTATGTAGAGGACGTGTTGATAAAAGGAAACCATGGAGAAGCAGTCCTGGTTTTGTTTCTTGCAAGTAGTGAAGGAAAAATAATTCGAGCTTAATGTGAGTTTAGTATTTACTCTTCACAGAGCTGCCTTGAGTGTTAATGCTGGCACTGAAGTTCACTCATGTAAAATATTATATGTTCAGATTTTCCTTTGGTTTTCAGGCTGTGAGTTGTGATCCTAGAGGGTTCTTGAAAGATTTGGTGAGTTGAACTAGTATTAGGAAAAAAATAGAACAAATAAGATATCACTGTGTATTGAATGTATTAAGGGAAAATATTGTTTAATGAAACTTGTTTCTGTTTTATAAGTACATGTGAATGTAGACAGTTTTGGATTCTGAAATGTGTTTCTTACTGTGAGTCATGGACACAAATGTAAAAATAAATCACAGTGTTTTTTCAAGAATTGTAAAAAAATGAGAATGCTATTTCATGAATTAAGGTGGGTCTCTGTAAGATGTATGTGGTGAAGCCTGATGAAGTTTTCTTTAGGCAGGTGAATGGTCAGGTGCATGGGGAAGAGAAGTTCTCTGTTGCTTCCAGGTGTTTGAGGTCACAGAGATCTTGGAAGTAGCACATTGCTTAGGTCCTGTGAAGCTCTTTAAAGGAGATCCTGGTCAACACCAGTGCAAATAGCTCTTGAGGGTAGTCACAGCTACAGTACCAAGCTACTGACATGAAGGTCAAGAAAGAGAATATATTTAGTTCTTGAAAGCAGGTATTTTCTGAGTGAATGCCTATACTTCCAAAGGAAACCATGTCTTTTTATTTTGTTCTATTGAGAATATTTCACAGTTTTGGAGGAGCATAGCTTGGTTGTTAGAAGGAAGATTTATAAGTGAGTGAGTCAGAAACGGTGAGCACCGGTGATCTTACAAGGTTAGCAGAGGATAATAAATTAGACACAACTTGAATACATCGAGTAAAAAAATTAAAGTTACATATAGGTAGGATATTTAAAAATAGATTTCAAAGAGGAAAATAAAGGTGTCTCTGAAGAATAAAAATTTGGTAAAACTGAAATCATCTACTATGTGGTGCATAGTAATTTCTCACTTAGGGATATGTTTATATATTGATGCACATATTGGCAAAAAATATGAATTAAATTGAATCTTATTGAATAAACTATCATGTAAATTAGTTTCTTGTGCAAATAATGGTTCAGTATTTTATTTAGCATAACTTATTTAAACATTCATTGCATCTGGTAGATCCTGTGGTGCTTGATTCAAACTTTAGAATGGTGTTTGTGATGGAGGAAATTAGGGGAGATTGTGATGATTCATTGTACATTTTTATTTATGTGACTTATTGAACAGACTGCTTCCACAGTAGGTTGAAAGGACTGTGAAAATGAAAATAAAAGTTGCTCAGTGTTGTCTGACCCTTTGCGACCCCATGGACTATATAGTCCATGCAATTCTCCAGGCCAGAATACTGAAGTGGGTGGCCTTTCCCTTCTCTAGGGGATCTTCCCAACCCAGGGATCGAACCCAGGTTTCCTGCATTGCGGGTGGATTCTTTCCCAGCTGAGCCATGAGGGAAGCCCAGGAATACTGGAGTGGGTAGCCTATCCCTTGTCCTGGGGATCTTCCTGATCCAGGAATCAACCCGGGGTCTCCTGCATTGCAGGTGGATTCGTTTCCAACTGAGCTATTGGGGAAGCCCTGAAAGGGCTGTACATCTTTCACAGAAAACTGGTATTACTGTAAAAGTATTGAAAAGACCTTTGAATTAATTGAAAAACTAAAAATAAATACTTAGTGATGGATGAACTTAAATGTCAGGACACAGCTAAATGAACTCAGATTTCTTGTTTCCACAGGATGTTGTCCTTTTCTTTTTGTTGAAATACCAGCCATGTTGCATATTATCAGAAAACAATTGAATGTTCAATGATAGTTTTAAATTAGACAGATACTATTGCAGATGAAGGCTATGATGATAGGATTTGATCCCTTTGTCCTCGGTTGGCAGTTTTGGCCATAATAATTTTTTAACATCAGTCTGTATGGCAACAAGGAGGAAACATCTAGGCAGGCAAATAGATTGTTTCAGGGGAACGTAAGTGGTCCTGTCCTGGAGGAGCCAGGAGCTGGCCTTCTCTGGGCATCCTATTAGCATTTTCCTTAGCTTACGTGCTACGTGCATCTGCCTGAACTCTGCAGGTAAGGCTGTGCTGCAAACATAGCCTTTTGCTCTGGGTTCTGGTATTTGCTCACAGGCAGCCTCACCCATGTCTCTGCTTCCCTCTCTGCCCTCCTCTTTGTGTGTGTGCTGCCCATGTGTGTGTGTGGGCAAGCTCAGACTAACAGACGGAGAAATTGGCAGCAAAGGTTCACTCTTGGCTCATACCAACTCTGGCTGTCATTCGGATATTGCACGTGCTCAATCTGTTATTTTACAAAGAAGAAAAAAGAAGCCATCTTGTACAGTCATAGAGACAGGTGCTTGAAAAAAAGAAAAAGAAGCCGAAAAAGCCTATAAGCAAAGTTATTTATTACTTCTGCATCCCAGGCTCTATTCCAAGCCATAGTTTCACTCCCAGCCTTGCCTCTTGTGATGAATTTGGCTGGTGCAGTGTCTGCTATGGGATGAGTCATCATGCCCCAGCTGGCTTGGTGTTGCAGTCAACATTTATAGCCTTGGAATCCTTGCTTTAGAGCAAGATCACTGTTCTTTATGTGTCTCTCTGGGGGAAGTGGTCTCCATGCTTTGGTTGTGATGGACATATACCGTGGTTTTCCTAAATTGGACATACCATGGTTGCTGGCTGTATGGTAAGATGACCTGGTGTATGTGAGGCTGGGAAATCTAAACAAATCCCCTTGATTCAGTTCCTGCCTGTTAACTGAGTACCCAGAAACCGGAATGACCTGATTAATTAAATGGATTATTTTGCTTAACAGCTAAAGAGAATGGAAAGTTTAAGTTGACTTTCAGGGATTCATTATTTAAATTATTAATGTGTAACAGTTGTTAATAATGTTGGGGAGAAATTGGAAGACAATTCATACAAGTAACTGTTCTGATGATGAGAATACAGTTTACTTTTGTTTTTTCCCATTTTTCTTTAATGTTTCATATTGCTTATGTAATGGTAGTAATAGTTCTTAATAATAACAGAACTTTTTTTTCTTGTAGGGGAAAAAAGCCTAAGATGAAAATTGCACATTTATTAATATAAATGTAACATGCTTAGATTCTTGATCTTGAAAAATCTTTCTAAAAAACAACAAAAAACCCAAGAAACAAAATGTTGACTTTTTAAGGTTAATTTTATCTGACTATTGTTTGAAGTAACATTGTTTCTTTTCTGACTATCTAATATTATGGAGCACATATTGCTTTTAACAATTTAAAATGTAAATGTGAATGATGTTCTAACTAGGATTTTGCTTTATTAAAAATTTTTAGTACTTTTTATCTAGACATTCAAGCACACTCAAAATTAGAGAGGCTGTTAAAATCAACAGCCATATAATTATCATTCAGTTTTTATGCACAGTTGAAAAAAACTATTTACAAAAATTGAGCACATAATAAGAGTTCCTGTATTAATCACCCCTTTCCCACATGCACACACACATGCAGGTACCTGTATTATTAACATCTTTCTTTAGTGTGGTACTTTTATTTGAATGAATGAATTAGTATTGATACTATTATTAACTAAAGTCCATAGTTTACATTTACATTCACTGTTTATATGGTATGGTTCTAAGGATTTTGACAAATGCATAAAGTCATTTATTCATCATTATAGTATCAGGCAGAGTAGTTTCACAAGGCTAAAATATGCCTTGTGCATCCTTTAATAAAACCATTTGTTTCTCCTTTTCTCCCAAACCCCTGGTAAGCACTGATCTTTTTATTACCTCTATAGTTTCACCTTTTCAAGAATGTTATATATAGCCTTTTCAGATTGGCTTTCTTCACTTATCAATATGCTTTAAGGTCCTTCCATGCGTTCCTATGGCTTGATAGCTCCTTTCTTTTTTGTTGCTGAAAAATAGACCATTGTATGAATTTACTACAGTTTGTTTATCCATTCACCTACCTGAGGACATCTTGGTTGCTTCTAAATTTTGGCAATTATAATAAAACTGCTATAAACATGTGTGTGCAGATTTTTGTGTGGACATAGTTTTCACCTCCTTTGGGTAAATATTAAGGAGTGTAATTGCTGGAATGTATGGTAAGAGTATGTTTAGTTATGTAAGACACTGCCAAACTATGTTCCAGCAAGGCTGAACCACTCTGCATTCCCACCAGTAATGGATGAATGAGTGTTTCAGTTGCTTTACATTCTCTCCAGCATATGATGTTGTCAATGTTTTGGATTTTGTCCATTCTGAAATGTACGTAGTGGCATCTTGTTGTATCTTTTATTTTCCTGTGACGTGATGTGGAGTTGTCTTTTTTTAATTTCCTTCCATGTGTTCGTTTGCCACCCAGAGATCTTTTTTGGTGAGGTGTGAAGCTCTTTGGCCCATTTTTTAAAAACTGGGTTGTTTGTTTGCTTGTTGAGATTTGACAGTTTCTGTGTATTTTAGGTATGAGTCCTTTGTCACATATATGTTTTACGAATATTTTCTCCCAGTCTCTGGCTTTTTATTCTTCTCAGTGTCTTTCACAGAGCAATTTTTTTTTTTTTTAACTTTTAATGATTTCAAACCTTTTTTTTAATGGACTGTGCTTGTGGATCTAAAACATCATCGCCAAAACCAAAGTCATCTACTTTTTCTCGTATGTTATTTTCTAAGAGTTTTACGTTTAGATCTAGGATGCATTTTGAGTTAATTCTTGCAAAGCATGTAAGATCTATGTCTAGACTCTTAAAAATTTTTTTTCTTTTTCTGGCATATGGATATCCAATTGTTTGAGCATCATTTATTGAAAAGGCTGTTCATATTCCATTGAATCTCTTTTGCTACTTTGTCAAATATCATTTCAGTTTACTTTTGGAGGTCTATTCTGGGCTCTCTTCTGTTCGGTTGATCTATTTATCTTCTGTTAATGTTACACTGTCTCAATTACTATAGTTTTATACTAAGTCTTGAAGTTAGCTAGTTTCAGTCCTCTGGCTTTGTTCTTCTCTTTGAATATTCTGTTGGTTATTCTGGTTGTGTTGCCTTTCTATATAAATTTTAGAATCAGTTAGTCAAAGTTTGGAGAAGGCAATGGCAACCCACTCCAGTACTCTTGCCTGGCAAATCCCACAGGCAGAGGAGCCTGGTAGGCTGCAGTCCATGGGGTTGCCAGGAGTCGGACACGACTGAGCGACTTCACTTTCACTTTTCACTTTCATGCATTGGAGAAGGAAATGGCAACCCATTCCAGTATTCTTGCCTGGAGGATCCCAGGGACCGGGGAGCCTGTTGGGCTGCCGTCTGTGGGGTTGCACAGAGTCGGACACGACTGAGGCGACTTAGCAGCAGCAGCAGCAGCAGGCAAAGTTGCTTGCTGAGCCTTTTGATTAGGATTGTATTGAATTTATAGATCAAATTGGGAAGAACTGACATTTTGACAATATTGTCTTCCTATCCATGAACATGGAATATCTCTCCCTTTATGGAGATCTTCTTTGATGTCTTTCATTAGAGTTTTGTGATTTTCTTCATTTGTAAATGAAGGAACGTATGGTGCATACACGCACTTCATTTAGAATGTGTACTTTTTTTTTTTTTTCTTTTCAGATGTAATGCTTAATATTTTACTTTTTGGCATTAGTGTAAATTTTTTTAAATTTCAAATTCCAATTGTTCTTTTCTGATATATGAAAAAGCAGTTGATTGTTATATATCGTCTTTGTATCCTGCAACCTTGCTATCATTTCTTATTAGTTCCAAGAATATCTTTGTTAATTATTTGGAACATTCTACGTAAATAGTCATGGTATCTGTAAACAAAGTCAGTTTTATGTTTTTTCAAATTGCATACTTTTTATTTTCTTTCCTTGTCTTATTGCATGAGCTAGGATTTCTAGCATGATATTGAAGGATAGTGAGAAGGAACATCCTTGTCTTGTTTCTGGTCTTGGAGGGAAGATCTATAAGTTTCTTACCATTAAGTATGATTTTAGCAATAGATGTCTTTCAGATGTGTTTAAACCAAGTTGTGGGAGTTCCCCTCTATTCCTAGTTTACTGGGTTTTTATCATAAATGTGTGTTGGACTTTGTCACATGCTTTTTCCACACCTATTGATGTGATCATATGATTCATTTTTCCTTCAGAGTATTGGTGTAATGGATTACATTAATTGACTTTCAAATATTGAATAAGTCTTATATACTTAGGATAAATCTTAAGTTGTTATTTTATAATTATTGGATTCAATTTTCTAATACTTTGTTGAGGGTTTTTACATCTATATCCATTCAAAAAACAAAGATCATGACATCTGGTCCCATCACTTCATGGCAAATAGATGGGGAAACTATGGAAACAGTGACAGATTTTATTTTCTTGGGTTCCAACATCATTGCAGATGGTGACTGCAGCCATAAAATTAAAAGACACTTGTTCCTTGGAAGAAAAGCTATAACAAACCTAGACAGTGTATTAAAAAGCAGAGACGTTACTTTGCCAACAAAGGTCCATATGGTCAAAGCTATGGTTTTTCCAGTAGTCATGTATGGATGTGAGAGTTGGACTATAAAGATGGCTGAGCACCGAAGAATTGATGCTTTTGAACTGTGGTGTTGGAGAAGACTCTTGAGAGTCCCTTGGACTGTAAGGAGATCCAACCAGTCCATCCTAAAGGAAATCAGTTCTGGGTGTTCATTGGAAGGACTGATGCTGAAGCTGAAACGCCAATACTTTGGCCACCAGATGTGAAGAGGTGACTCATTGGAAAAGACCCTGGTGCTGGGAAAGATTGAAGGCAGGAAAGGGGACGACTAAGGATGAGATGGTTGGATGGAATCACTGACTCTATGGATGTGAGTTTCAGCAAGCTCTGGGAGATGGTGAAGGACAGGGAAGCTTGGCGTGCTACAGTCTATGGGGTTGCAAAGAGTCGGACACGATTGAGTGACTGGATAACAACCATGAGAGCGGTAATTTAATTTTATCTTTGGTTTGGTTTTATGGTAGTGCTAGCCTCATGGAATGACTTGGGAAGTATTCTTTCAGCTTCTATTTTCTGGTAAAACTTTTAGACAATTGTTACTATTTCTTTCTTAGATATTTGTTAGAATTCACTAGTGAAACCACCTAGGCATGATGTGTTTTTCGCTTTGGGAGGCATAGATTATTGATTTACTTTCTTTAGTATTTATAGGTCTGTTCAGATAATGTTTCTCCTTGTATGAGATTTGGTAGTTAGTGTCTTTCAAGAAATTGGTGAATCTCATCTAAATTACCAAATTTGTAGGCATAGAGTTGTTCATATTGTTCTTTTATTATCCTTTTAATGTCCATATCATTAATAGTGATTTCTCTAATTTTATATTTGTTCAACTTTTGACTTTATTGATTTTTTTCCTCTATTGATTTCCTGTTTCTAATTTTATTGGTTTCTGTATAATATTTATTATTTCGTATTTTCTACTTGCTTTAGGCTTATATTGCTCTTCTTTCTCTAGTTTCCTAAGATGTCAGCTTATTTATTTCAGATATTCTTCTTCTCTAATATTTGCATTCAGTGCTATAAATTTTTCTCAGAGCATTGCTTTCCACAGTTTTTTAAAATTACATTGTTTATTTTCATTTAATGGGAAATATTTTAAAATTCCTCTTTTGACTTCTGTGACTCGTGTTATTTAGAAACGTGTTGTTTAATCTCCAAATATTCGGGGATTTTATATGATTGCATTTTCTCTCCTCTATTGCATGCCATTATGTTTTTAAAAATCATTTTTAAAGTGTTTGCCCCTGAATCTGCAGTATACAAGTAGTGCAGGTCCACCTTCAAATAACGTTATCCTGCATCATTTGTAGTACATGCTAAGTCACTTCAGTTGACTCTCTGCGATCCCATGAACTTTAGCCCACCAGGCTTCTCTGTCCATGGGACTGTAACCTGCCAGGCTCCTCTGTCATGGGATTCTCCAGGCAGTTAATCTGAGTATTCCCAATTTCTCCTTCTTTAAAGAAAATAAAATTTTTACTTTATGTTTATTTCTTCTGTTTTTTTTTTTTTTTTTTTTTTTAATGTAGGACTAAATAACTAACATTTCTTGCAAGACAGGTCAACTGATGACACAGTCCCTCACTTTTTGTTTAAGAAAGTCTTTATTTCTGTTTCACTGTTGAAGGATAATTTCATTGGATTCAGAATTTTAGGTTAGTAGTCTTTTTCTATTAATATTAAACATTGAAGGTAAAATTGTTGTTGTTCAGTTGCCGAGTTGTGTCTGACTCTTTGCAACCCTATGAACTGCAGCACTCCGGACCTCCCTGCCCTTCACTATCTCCTTGAGTTTGCTCAAACTCAAGTCCATTGAGTCAGTGATGCCATCCAATCATCTCATCCTCTGTCGTCCCCTTCTCTTGCCTTCAATCTTTCCAGGCATCAGGGTCTTTTCCAGTGAGTCAGTTCTTTGCATCAGATGGCCAAAGTATTGAAGCTTCAGCTTCAGCATCAGTCCTTCCAATGAATATTCGGGACTGATTTCCTTTAGGATGGACTGGCTTAGTCTCCTTGCAGTCCAAGGGAGTCTCAAGAGTCTTCTCTAGCACTGCAGTTCTAGAGCATCAATTCTTTGGCACTCAGCCTTCTTTATAGCCCAACTCTCACATCCATACATGATACTGGAAAAATCATAGCTTTGACTAGGTGGACCTTTGTCAGCAAAGTGATGCCTCTGCCTTTTAATATGCTGTCTAGTTTTGTCATAGCTTCCCTTGTGGCTCAGCTGGTAAAGAATCCACCTGCAATATGGTAGACCTGGGTTTGATTCCTGGGTTGGGAAGATCCCCTGGAGATGGGAAAGGCTACCTACTCCAATATTCTAGTCTGGAGAATTCCATGGACTGTATAATCCGTAGGGTCACAAAGAGTCGGATATGACTGAGTGACTTTCACTTTCGCTTCACTTTTGTCATAGCTAATCTTCCAAGGAGCAAGCATCTTTTAATTTCATGTCTGCAGTTATCATCTGCCTTGATTTTGGAGCCCAAGAAAATGAAATCTAATGCTGTTTCCACTTTTCCCCTATCTGTTTGCCATGAAGTGATAGGACCAGCTGCAATGGTTTTCATTTTTTGAATTAAGCCAAGCTTTTTCACTCTCCTCTTTTACCTTCATCAACAGACTCTTTAGTTCCTTTTCACTTTTTGTCATTAAAGTGGTATTATCTGCATATCTGCAGTTGTTGCTATTCTCCCTACAGTCTTCATTCCAGCTTGTGATTCATCCAGCCCCACACTTCACATGATATATTCTGCATATACATTAAATAGGCAGGAGGACAATAGGCAGTCTTGATGTACTCCTTTCCCAATTTGGAACCATGTTGCTCATCTCTTGTTTCATGTCCAGTTCTAAATGTTGCTTCCTGTCCTGTATACAGGTTCCTCAGGAGACAGGTAATGTGGTCTGGTAGTCCTGTATCTTTAAGAATATTACAGAATTTGTTGTGATCCATACAGTCAAAGTCTTAACATAGTCAATGAACCAGAAGTAGCTGCTTTGTGAAATTCCCCTGCTTTTTCTATGATCCAGTGTATGTTGGCTGTTTGATCTTTACTGTTAAATATTAAAAGTAATATTAAATCACCTTTTCATTCAGTTCATTTAGCAGATAGAGAGTACCATGACTATGCATTAAATAGAATAATAAACTGGATTTTGAATAAATAATAGTTAACTGGGTAGAGAGTACTCAATTTTTATCAGTGTGACATATATATAAGTGCTTAATTGTCTATTTCATTCTAATTTCATTTGTAAATGACCCTTTTATTGTCCATTCATTCACTTAACCTTAGTGTTATTGAGAGGGGATCAAGTGATGAAATCGTAGCTTCCAATATGCCCAAGTATTTGCTATTTTAACATTTCTTGCTAGTGTTTCACTTCTGAATGTGTTCTATGTAAATGTGTATCTATTGCTTATTTAGTATGTATGCCTACTGGATTTATAGATTTTAATAATTCTCTTTAACCTATTATAGGCAGGTTTTATTTTCTGAAACAGTGTAAAAGCATACCACTGAATCGTCCATTATAAAATGTAAGCAGAATCATTTTATATAAATGAGTAGGAGGCATCAAATCTAATATTTTATGTGAGATTGAAGTGAAAAGTTAAGGCATACATACAAGCTGTTAAGCATAAATAGAAAAACAAGGTATGTCATTGTCCAGGGTTAATGGCTGGTTATAGAAGTAGTGGGAGCTGTGAATTGAGCGGGTGAATAGATCACTTTGGCAGTGGAGCTAGTCCCCATAGACAGATTTGAGAGGCCCTAAATCAGGGAACCTCACCACAGTATCAAAGTGCTGAAATTAGAATCCAAAGTGCTAACAACTGATTGACTTCCTTTTCCCAAGTTTATTTCTCCAAGTTTTCTGAACAAGCTGTCCAAGTTGTTGACCAAATGATTGATTAATTATTTAGAATTTAGTAGAATGGAGAATTAACTGCAGCCTGAACTAAGGAGTAGAAATTAAAGGTTCTTACCTTACAGATTAAATAAATGTACTCTGAAGATCTTAGAGTAGTGAACAAAGTCTTTGGTTCTGTCCACTTGAGAAAGTATCTCCCAAGTCTTGACAGTTAAGGCAAGGGGATTGAAATCCAGTCCCTTTAAGTCACCGGCTCTGTTCTCTGTTAAATGTAGAAGTATGGATGATGCTGATGGGTTACTATGATTAAATGGAGGTAAAGTAATTAAGTCAGTTTGTCACCCAGCAGGTACTCAGTGAATGATCACTGCTATTCAACAATAGTAATAAAACTGAAACTCGTGTGTGCCACATTAACTATTTTGGGTAAAAGATATCTTTTTTGTTCATTTTTAGTGAATGTAAGCTAATGAGTTAAATGGCAGCTACAGTTTTGTTTAGAAATACTGTGTCATGCAAATGAAAAAAGGACCAAAACTTTTTTTACTTCTAAGGAAAATGGAGTTTATTTGCAAAAGAAAGCATTATTATTTGGGGAGCTGTATTTCTATATCTGTAATTTACATGGAACTCTACCAGAGAGTCATTATAGAACCTCACCAGGAAAGCCCTGCATATTTCAGCTCCTTCAGAGCTCTGCTCTCTCCGTTGTTGTGGAAGTGATTGCAGTTGCATTCTCTGAAGTGGCTGAGCTCAGCTGGATGACCATCTCATGGTACTTTTGTGTAGGATTGTTTCAGCTGGTCTTTATTCAGCATTCATCTGAGGTTGCCCAGTTTGAAGTCATCTTTGCAAGGGGGAGGTGAGGTGATCCGAGAGATGGAAAGTTGAGGAGTGCTGCAGAATTGTCTTGTCAACTTAGGGGCATGATTTCAGTGCAGGTTGATTTTAATTCCTCTGCTGCTCAACAGGGATCGGTGAAAATGAGTGCCTGCCTGCTGCCATGTGTTTGAAGAGCTATAGATGAAAGCAAGGAAGACTAAGCGAAAGTTATTATTGTTTTATTCTGAGAAGCTTTTCTGTTTTTCTGATAAACAGTTTGATTTGAAACAGTTTTGTGCAACATACCTGGAAAATCACTAACATTTATTGCATGGGTTGATACTGATATATGTATGCTGCTGTTGTTCAGTTGCCCAGTCATGTCCAACTGTTTGTTATCCCATGGACTGCAGCATGCCAGGCCTCCCTGTCCCTCACTCTCTCTCAAAAGTTTGCCCAAGTTGATGGTCCATTGCATCTGTCATGCCATCCAACCATCTCATCCTCTGACATCCTCTTTTCCTTCTGCCCTCAGTCTTTCCCAGCGTCAGGGACTTTTCCAATGAGTTGGCTGTTCTCATCTGGTGACCAGTATACTGGAGCTTCAACTTCAGCATCAGTCCTTCCAGTGAGTTTCCAGGGTTGATTTCCCTGAAGATTGACTGGTTTGATCTGCTGTCCAGAGGACTCTCAGGAGTTTTCTCCAGCATCACAATTCAAAGGCACCAGTTCTTTGGCGCTGTGCCTTCTTTACAGTCCAGCTCTCACAATAGTACGTGACTCCTGGGAACACCAGAGCCTTGACTACACGGACCTTTCTCAGCAGAGTAATGTCTCTGCTTTTCAACACACTGTCTAGGTTTGTCATCGCTTTCCTGCCGGGAAGCCGTTGTTTTCTGATTCCATGGCTGCAGTCACCATCCACAGTGACTTTAGAGCCAAAGAAGAAGAAATTGGTCACTATGCTATGCTATGTCACTTTAGTTGTGTCCGACTCTGTGATGCTGTGGACTGTAGCCCACTAGGCTCCTCTGTCCATGGGATTCTCCAGGCAGGAATACTGTAGTGGGATGCCGTGCTCTCCTCGAGGGGGATCTTCCCAACCCAGGGATCAAACCTGCGTCTCTTATATCTCCTGCATTGACAGGTGGGTTCTTTACCACTAGCACCACCTGGGAAGCCCAGTCACTACTTGACTTTTTCCCCTTCTGTTTGCCATGAAGTGACGGGGCCAGATGCCATGATCTTAGTTTTAAGCCGGCTCTTTCACTCTCCTCCTCCATCCTCATCAAGACTCTTGAGTTCCTCTTCGCTTTCTGCCATTGGAGTGGTTTCATCAGGGTATGTGAGGTTGTTGATGTTCCTCCTGCTGGTCTTGATTCCAGCTTGAGACTCATCCAGCCTGGCATTTCTCACGATGTGCTCAGCATATAGGTTAACTATGTGAGAGCAGACAGCCCTGTTGTACTCCTTTCTCAATCGTGAACCAATCCGTTATTCGATACAGGGTTCTAACTGTTGCTTATTGACCCACATACAGTTTTCTTAGGAGACAGGGAAGATGATCTGGTATTCCCATCTCTTTAAGAGCTTTCCACAAGTTTGTTATGATCCACCCAGTCAACGGCTTTAGCGTAGTTGATGAAACAGAGGTAGATGTTTTTTCTGGAATTCCCTTGCTTTCTTTAGATCCAGTAAATGTTGGCAGTTGGATCTCTGCTTCCTCTGCTTTTTCCAAACCCAGCTTGGATGTCTGGAACTTCTTGGTTTGTGTAATGCTGAAGCCTAGCATGCAATGATATATGCTGGTAATTGCTAAAAATATACATGGGCTTGGTTGATAAGTTTTGTTCCTGTCTGAGAAGACTGCATGTATTGATACCTCTGTCAACGAGCCTGCTAAGATTGAAGCTCCTTTATCATGCAATCAGCTGATGAAAAGGCTATACCTGGGTTTCCACCTGCAGGAGAAGTAGGGGTGGAATAATTATATTAGGTGGTGATTTGGCAGAGAGGTGGAGGTTCATGGATAAGAGTTCCAGAGCTTTCCTGTCTAACCATTGATTCAGGGGCTGGAGGTATTTTTGTTGAGAGAGTAAGAATGACTTAGGAGAGAAACAGTAACACTGAAGAATATGGAGTTGCATCTTCTCCCTTTTCCTCTGCGGGAGTAGCTGTCACTTGTGGCACTTACACTGTACATTGCAATTGTTTACTTCTCTATTGTCCTCACGTAAGCTCCATGGAAGAGGACAACTATGTGCTTGGTACATAGTAGGTCTAAATAAATCTTGAATAAATGAAATTATGTGAGCAACTTTCTTTATATATATATATATTTTACCTCCAATAATAGAGTCAGAAAATAAAGAGTTAAGGGTTTCTCTTAGTTGCATGCATGCTAAGTCACTTCGGGGCTTCCCTGATATCTCAGTTGATAAAGAATCTGCCTGTAATGCAGGAGACCCTGGTTTGATTCCTGAGTCGGGAACATCTGCTGGAGAAGGGGCAGACTACCCACTCCAGTATTCTCGGGCTTCCCTTGTGGTTCAGCTGGTAAAGAATTCTCCCGCAGTGTGGGAGACTTGGGTTCAGTCCCTGGGTCAGGAAGATCCACTGGAGAAGGAAATGGCAACCCACTCCAGTATTCTTGCCTGGAGAATCCCATGGACAGAGGAGCCTGGCAGGCTACAGTCAGTGGGGTCACAAGAGTTGGACGTGACTTAGCGACTAACCGACTGCAGCCCACCAGGCTCCTCTGTCCATGGGATTCTCTATGCAAGAATACTGGAGTGGGTTGCAGTGCCCTCCTCCAGGGGGTCTTCCCAACCCAGGGATCAAACCCATGTTTCTAACATCTGCCTTAACAGCAGGTTCTTCACCACTAGCACCACCTGGGAAGCCCTTTCTGGGAAGCCCTTCCTTAATTAGCCCAAACATTTAATTGTCTGATAACTGTAACAAAAAATAGACCTTTGTTTACTTCATTAATATATTGGCCAAAGGATGTTTGGTGACTTTAAGATGACACACTTACTTACTGAGTAAGGGTAAACCATGAATCATGACATTTCAGCAGATGTTAGTAGGCATATCCACATTTCAAGAGGCAAAAGGAAACCTGGGCATCAAGAAGTTGAAAATTAAAGCGTAAGAAAACCATAGCTGTTGTCAGTTAAGGAGATTTTGCCCCTGTCCTGTATTTGGCTTGGTTTTAGAGACTATGCCAGATGAAGTTACATTTCAGGTCTATGAAGAAAGTCTGCATTGCTTGATCATCATCCTCCAGCTGTGCTTCATGTGAGTTTGCTTGTCACTAAGAGGAAATGGTGTCTGTGCATGTACATTTTATAGATAAATGAAGATAACTTTCAATAAGTCACAGTTTAAACCTTTCTGAAATGATGTACTTTGCTCATGTTAGCTAATGCAGAGTCTATGAATAGATAGAATCTTTGGTTTTGATGCCAGGTAGGTGAGCATTGGGCTTCCCTTGTAGCTCAGTCGGTAAAGAATCTGTGATGCAGAAGACCCGGGTTCAATCCCTGGTTTGGGAAGATCCCCTGGAGAAGGAAATACAAAGTCCATGGGGTAGCCTACAGACTCAGGCTACAGTTGCAAGAGTCGGACATGACTTAGCAACTTCACCACCACCACCACCATAGAAGCGCCCGAGCCTCTCTGCGCACCCCGCGCCCCCGCCCCCCCCCCGCCTCCCCGTGACACCAGTGATGTGTAGCAGAGGTCTCAGAAAGCAACAGGGACTCATGGCTTCCCGCTTCTGTGCCCACAGTTTACTCTTCCCCTTTCTTTATGTCTGGAGTCATCTATTTTGCGTGGGCTGCCTTGGGCTGGACAGGAAAAAAGTTCAGTTTTCAGTTTTTATTGACTAACACTCCACAGCTAAAGACGTATTTTAGAGAGTAAATAGCTCATCTCATGGAGGTGTGCTTTCCCCTACCTCTCACTATACCGTGGAGGTAGCTTTTACCTTTATAGAAAATGTATTTATTAATTATTAGTAACAGTTGTTAAATGTCAAGACTCAGGGTTTACAAAGTCAATAAAACCCCTGACTAGTAAGTTTGTCATGTACATTTCAAGATTAGTGGGACCGAATACACGAGGTGGCAGCTTTCTACTTGGGGAAGGTTTGATATATGGTGGATTGTATAGCTGCATTTTCCACCTGGGTGTCATGATTTCCTTCATCAGCTGCACAGCAGGGAGACAAGCTCAAAAACTGTGTCATGGGTTTGCTCTCTGTGGTACATCTTTCTGTTCACTGCTAAGCAGCTGCAGTTGAATTCTCTTTAGGCTATGGTCAGCTGTCTTGCATTTGACCTCAGAGGTACTTGTGGCTATTAAAGCTTGTATATTAATGCTGCTGAGTTTGTGGGTGAGTGTAGAGACGTCCTCTGACCAAGGATGGCCTCTTTAGGCTGGAATTTATTTACAGCTGGAAAGCCAATCCTGCTTTCTCACAAGGAGATTTTTAAGAAACACTGAAGATGCACGTCAGAGCTTGAATTCCTTTCCTCTCAAGGACTATCAGAATGGCGTATGTCTTTGATTAAACTTCATGCAAATGCTGACAAAGGCCATGTCAAATAAATGTTTGAATTGCATTTTTTTCCCTTCAAATGGGTTGCTTAAATGATACTTGGTTTTTACTTTTTTTTTCTGTATCATTTTGTGCTGTCTTTCAGTATTTTTTTCACCTTTCAATATAAAGGCAGTTTGAATACCCTTTAAAATAAGGAATGATGCTTTGCCTTACCATATAGCCTGTGTTTACATCTTTGTGTACTTCTAAAGATTTGAAGTCGAGACTGTAAAGAATTGTATTTTAGTAACTCTAAATAACTGGGAAGATCTCTTCATTTTACTGGATATCCAGCTCTGGTCAATGGGAAGGTGCTATTTCTGAGAAATGGGTTCTTGAACCTGGGGTACTGGCTCTTTGGGGGACTAGTCTCAGGGCCCGGGGAGCAGGTATGGTGGGAACTGTCTATTGAGGAAGCTGAGTGCATAGGGCTGACTTATTCTGAGTCTCTAAATAAACTGCTGGCAAGAAAAGAATCTTTGTGTAGCCAGTTGCCCACTGCAGTTAGCAGTTATATGAATGCATGCTTCTTTTTGGTGAATATTGTATTTTATCAGATCTTTGTTCAGCAGTCGCTTTCTCAAAGAGCACTTCACTTACCATCTTATAGCTGAATAACTTTCTCTCATCATCGACTTTTTTACCCCTCTCATATAGCACTTAATCACCAGCTGAAACACTATGCACTTCTCTTTCCACTAGAAGGTAAGTTCATGAGGGCAGGGGTTTTTCTTTTGTTTACTGCTGGATTTCAGTACCTAAACAGTGCCCAATAAATGTTTAATGAATGATGATTGATGATTGAATTGATGTCACTAGTTACAAGCAGATGGAGTCAATAATCTCCACTCTTGCAAATTTGTTCAGTCACTCAGTCATGTCCAACTCTGTGATCCCATGGACTGCAGCACGCCAGGCTTCCCTGACCATCACCAACTCCTGGAGCTTGCCCAAACTCATGTCCATCCAGTTGGTGATGCCATCCAACCATCTCATCCTCTCTCATCCCCTTCTCCTCCCACCTCCAATCTTTCCCAGCATCAAGGTTTTTTTTCCAGTGAGTCAGCTCTTCCCAAAGAGGAAGAGGTGGCCAAAGTATTGGAGTTTCAGCTTCAGCATCAGTCCTTCCAGTGAATAGTCAGGACTGATTTCCTTTAGGATAGACTGGTTGGATATCCTTGCAGTCCAAGGGACTCCCAAGAGTCTTCTCCAACACCACAGTTCAAAAGCACCCATTCTTTGGCGCTCAGTTTTCTTTATGGTCCAGCTCTCACATCCATACATGACTACTGGAAAAACCGTAGGTTTGACTAGACAGACCTTTGTCAGCAAAGTAATGTTTCTGCTTTTTAACATGCCGTCTAAGTTTGTCATAGCTTTTCTTTCAAGGAGAAACCGTCTCTTAATTTCATGGATGCAATCACCATCTGCAGTGATTTTGGAACCCAAGAAATAAGTCTGTGACTGTTTCTATTGTTACCCCATCTATTTGCCATGAAGTGATGGGCCCAGATGCCATTATCTTTATTTTTTGACTGTTGAGTTTTAAGCCAGCTTTTTCACTCTCCTCTTTCATCAAGAGGCTCTTTAGTTCTCTGTTTTCTGACATGAGAGTGGTGTCATCTGCATATCTGAAGTTTTTGATAATTTCTCCCGGCAATCTTGATTCCAGCTTGTGCTTCATCCAGCCCAGCATTTCACATGATGTACTCAGCATATAAGTTAAGTAAGCAGGGTGATAATCTACATCCTTGATGTACTCCTTTCCCTATCTGGAACCAGTCTCTTGTTCATGGCCAATTCTAACTGTGCTTCTTGATCTGCATACAGATTTCTCAGGAGGCAGGTCAGGTGGTCTGGTATTCCCCTTAAGAATAAATTCTTAAATTTATTATTCTTAAATTTAAATTCTCTTTAAGAATTTTCCACAGTTTGTTGTGATCCACCCAGTCAAAGGCTTTAGCATAGTCAGTGAAGCAGAAGTAGATGTTCTTCTAGAATTCTTTTGTCTCTTGTATCATCCAGTGAATGCTGGCAATTTGATCTCTGGTTCCTCGGCCTTTTCTAAATCTAGCTTGAACATCTGGAAGTTCTCAGTTCACATCCTGTTGAAGCCTAGCTTGGAGAATTTTGAGCATTACTTTACTAGTGTGTGAGATGAGTGCAATTGTGTGGTAGTTGGAGCATTCTTTGGCATTGCCTTTCTTTGGGATTGGAATGAAAACTGACCTTTTCCAGTCCTGTGGCCACTGCTGAGTTTTCCAAATTTGCTGGCATATTGAGTGCAGCACTTTCACAGCATCATCTTTTAGGATTTGAAATAGCTCAACTGGAATTCATCACCTCCACTAGCTTTGTTCATAGTCCTGCTCTCTAAGCCCCACTTGACTTCACATTCCAATATGTCTGGCTCTAGGTTAGTGATCACACCATCATGGTTATCTGGGTCATTAAGACCTTTTCTGTATAGTTCTTCTGTGTGTTCTTGCCACCTCTTCTTAATAACTTCTGCTTCTGTATGTCTTTACCGTTTCTGTCCTTTATGGAGGCCATCTTTTTATGAAATGTTCCCTTGGTGTCTCTAATTTTCTTGACGCGATTTCTAGTCTTTCCTTTTCTATTGTTTTCCTCTCTTTCTTTGCACTGATCACTGAGAAAGGCTTTCTTATCTCTCCTTGCTGTCTTTGGAACTCTGCATTCCGATGGATATATGTTTCCTTTTCTCCTTTGCCTTTAGCTTCTCTTCTTTTCTCAACTATTTGTAAGGCCACCTCAGGCAACCATTTTGTCTCTTTGTATTTTTTTTTGGGGGGGGGGATGGTCTTGATCATTGCCTCCTGTACAGTGTCACAAACCTCCATCCTAATTCTTCAGGCACTCTGTCTATCAGATCTAATCCCTTGAATCTATTTGTCACTTCCACTGTATAATTGTAAGGGATTTGATTTAGGTCATACCAGAATAGCCTTGTAGTTTCCCCTACTTTCTTCAGTTTAGTCCAAATTTTATAATAAGGAGTTCCTGATCTGAACCACATTGAGCTCCCAGTCTTGTTTTTGCTATCGAGCTTCTCCATCTTTGGCCACAGAGAATATAATCAACCTGGTATGGAAACTCCTAAAAGTAGGTATGTTGCTTCAGACCAAATTTAGCTAAAACTGTGGGCTTTAATTGTAAGTAGGAGCAGCTCTAGCTTCCCAGGTGGCTCAGTGATACAGAATCTACCTGCCATTGCAGGAGACACGGGTTCCATCCCTAGATTGGGAAGATGCTCAGAAGAAGGATTTGGCAACCACTCTAGTATTTTGCCTGGGAAATCCTGTGTACAGAGGAGCTTGGTAGGTTATGGTCCAGGGTTACAAAAGAGTCAGATATGACTTAGCAACTAAACATCAAGGACCAGCCATGTTTGGCTGTGGGAATTCCTCCTATAGGTCCCTCAGTTACAATAAACAACGCCTTACATGAGAGTTTTTCTCTAAAGCAGATGCTGGGACATTCTTGGGACAAGATTGGTAGGTCCTCTGATCAGCTTAAGCGGCCAGGATCTTTGATGTGGAGCCAGTCCAAGAAGCTGTGGATTGGAGAGCTGGGCCTGTGGCATAGTGAGTGTTTTATTCATTTAAAGAAGAGGAGGAACTTCACTGGTGGTCCAGTGGCTAAGACTCTACAGACTAAGTCCTGAGAGCCTGGTGTCCATCCCTGGTCAGAGAACTAGATCCCGCATGCCACAAATAAGACCTAAGACCCTGCACAGCCAAATAAATTAAAAAAAAAAAAATCAAAGACTGGGGGCTTTTACTCCTCTGCAGATCCCTTACCTGAAGCAACAGTATTACCAATGGAAAAATTATCTCTTAATTTTTTTTATGCCAGGCCTAAAATCTTGAGAGAGACTTTATATGTGAATTATCTAACATCGAGATGTTGATTCCCTTAGGACACTTTTAGCTCACCCCAAGATGTTTTCAGATTTACTTATTCACATATTTCATTTTACTCATAATAAAATAAATAACTCCACTGCAATCCAGTATAATACATACACATGTAAAGCTTGAAATTTGTCATGCACTCAGTTTATGCAAACCAAGTATGAAAATAGCATAGTGGTTAAAAGCCCTGATTCTGTAGTTTGACTGCTGGATTCAGATTTAGGTTCAGACTTAATATATCTAAGCCTCAGTTTCCATATCTATGACATGGCATGAAAGCACTTAACTTATAGAGTTGTCATGAGTATGTAAGATTTCTTATAAAGCCCTTGGCAAAGTGCTTAGCACATAGTAAGTGCTCAGCAAATATTAGCTTAAATATAGTCACTTGTCGGAGATCTTTTGTGTCTACAGCGCTGTAGAGTTAAGAAAGGAAACAGGCTTATAAAACCACATTCTAAGCACATACTTTGGTTATGAATGGTTTAATGAGTGGGATGCCATAGACAGATTAAGAGCAGAAATCATTAAGTGATCAAGCTCTCCTTGTATTTTTAAGATGAACTTTGCTTGTACAACTTAGATGTACACAGTGGTTTCTAGAAAACCCCTTAAGTAGTAAAGAAACCGTTCCAGCAAAAGCCAAGGTTTCAGGATTTTTCTTTCTTTAAATGATCTTTGTTATTAAACCAAAAGGTTTAATGCAATATGGAGTGCTTTATCTAGCTATTTAATTTTTAACCTTTGTTGAGACTAAGAGGGTGGAATAGGAAAACACAGGGCTGAATTTCTGGTTTTGAAGGAGCAAGCCTGAATATATTTGAAGGTCCTGAAAGATGTGGATACAGTTTCCATCATCTCTGTCTCTGCCTCTCTCACTCTTCTTGGTCCCTTCCCTCACCTTCTCTCTTTTCTAGTTTTCTCATACACTTTGTCAAGAAAGCATTTACTTTAGAACGTATTCCATGAATTTTTTTGTACTGTCATATAAATGTAACATCTACTGTGTAAATATTAGATGTATTATGCACTGCAACTTTTGCTCAACAGGGTAATGCTTGCATGGTAAAGAGATTGCAAGATGATACCTTAACTCTCAGTATTTAAAATCATCACTAAGGCCAATTTCATAAACATGAAACTATGGAGTATAGTGGAGCCTGTGGATTTATCTTAAGCATCTGGCATTTGTTCTCAAGTTCTAATTTTAAAAACATAGCAGTAAATATTATATCCCATTCAGTTTTGACCATGGCTGAAGTATCCTATAAAATTTTTTATTATACTATAAACAAAAAAGCTTAAATTTCAGAAAAGTATTTATTAAATAGTACATAGCTTATTCATAGAAGATAAAGGATTTCCTAATAATGAAGACTCAAAATTGTCTGCTGAAATGGGTTTCATTGATTCAACAAATTCTTTTTTTATATGCTGCCAAAAGTAGATCAATGGATAAAATGTACTTTCATTTTAATTATCTCTCCCTCTATCCCTGTCTCTCCTAGTAATGTGTATTAGAAGAAATGTTCAGAAAGTGCTTAGCCCTAAATTCTTCAAAAAAAAAAAAAAAAACCTGCTGATGTGTGTGTGCTCATTCGTGTTGAGCTCAGATCCTATGAACTATAGCCCACCAGGCTCCTCTGTCCGTGTGATTTCCCAGGCGAGCATACTGGTGTAGGTTGCCATTTTCTACTCCAGGGGATCTTGCACATCCAGGGGTCAGACATGAGTCTCCTGAGTCTCCTTCATTGGCAGGAGGACTCTTTACCATTGCACTAGCTGGGTCGGGAAGATCCCAGTGAACAAATTGTGTTTCCTAGAGACTTGCTGCTCAAACAGTGTTTCATGAACCAGCAGCATCCCCATCGACCCAGCAGCTTTTGTTTAATGTCCTGAACTCATCAGGGCCTTTGCTAGACCTACGGATCAGGATCTCTGTTTGACAATGGATGCAAATGCTCAGAAAATTTTGAGAAGTGCTTAGACTATATATAGGGAGAGCATACTGAACAGTTCTCAAGCAAATGTGCAGTACAAAAGAGTAGTTTGATTTTATATGATTTGATGGATTTGTGAAACCTGAATATCTTATGAGTTTGCTTTTTCTCAGAGACAGGTGTTTCTGCCATAGTGAGATGTTGTAGTTTTGAAAATACATTTGTCTTATCCTATTGAGATACTGTACACTGCCCCCCCTGCTCCCCAACACACACACACACATACCTCTGCAAGTATCAGGACTTACTGGGAATAAATAGGGTTAAGGGCACATAATTAAAATGGTCTACAACTTTAACTAGAGCATCAAGAAAAACAAACAGTTCTGATAAAAATACCAGCAGAATTAAACTGGCATTTGTACCCAGCACCAGTAGATCCCATGCAACCTTAAACCCTGGCTCTTTTGCTTTCTTCACAAAATCTCCTCCATAATGTTGAGTTCCTTAATTTTTGTTCTTAATATATACATGCAGAGTCTGCATGTACAGCTTTACCAAATAACTTAATGCTGTGGAAGTGTAGATACTGAATCAACCAAATCCCCCACTTCTTACACTGAAAGAAAGTTCTTCTGCAGGATTTCTGGCTTTTCTCTTTAAGTCTTTCTGTATGGGTAAAACAACTTTTTAGTTGTGAAAAGGCCTATCCCTGATGTCTTTAAAATGTCAACCTGTTGGGGGAAAAAAACATCACATTTGAAACAATCTAATTTTCATGTCATGCCTTATCTGTTAATCATGAATGGCTTAATTCGCATTACAGAAAGACATTATAGCAGAATAGACTGAAGTTTTCCATTTTCTAATTTTTGGAGGTGTCCAGTGTGCTATGAAAACAGAAACTTGAATGTGTTCTGTTCCTCAGCATAAAGAGATACTTGGCTCACAGTGACAGAAGAGAGGGAAGTGGAATACAAATACACATTAAAGACAGTGTGAAATAGCTTAAAAAAATTAGCAAAAAAACCCACCGGATATGAAATTTTCTTCCCAACCCTTTCGGCTCCTCACTGTGAGGTGAAGAGTTAGGCCTGCCAAAACAAGCTCTAATTTCCCATCCTGCTTTGATTTTCTCTTGTAAATACATTTTTGTTTTAATTATTCCTTTCAATTTTATGTGTTTCGGGTTTAATGCTAAGCCAAAGCCAGTGCCAGATCAAATGAATTCCTCCTGCCCCTTCTCTTAGTTTGGTTTCTCTCAGGGAGTGGAATCCCCCATTTTTTGTCTCTGGCCTCCTAAGAGGCTTGCTAAACTCTGGAAGTTTTGCATTAGAGTCACTTGACATCATTTTCTGTGTCATTGCTTATGCAGGGAGAGATCTTTTTGGAAGCTGGTCTTTTGGGGGCTCTTACGAGTTAGAAATAAGAAGAACTTAGGACAGAAATGGGTGAAGAGAGCTGTTTCATATGCTACTGAGTCTTTGATTACGTAGGTAATTTGGAAAGGCCATTCATACATACAGTGCTCAGAAATTAGAAAGGAAAGGAAAACGGTAGAAAGGGAAAGTTAATTTTCAGAGTTTGGACATATTTTTCTTTAAAGTCATGGCCAACTACCTCTCCTGGGACTCTTCTAGAGAATGTGATGGGAGAGGACATATTGTATTGAACCCAAGGTTTGATTTTTTTTTTTTTTTTTGAAAGCTGAGGCCTCAGTGGATTTGAGCAAGGAATAGGATTAGAGAACTTTTGACTTGTGGAGCTTTGTGAACTTTTTTCATTCTTCTCCATTTTCCACAGTCACTTCTGTGGACCTGCACCGAGGGCTTCCCAGTTATCGCTTGAGAATGGCTCTGGTGAGAGGGAAAACTTGGTGGAAATCCCCTGAGCTGCCTTCCTGGAATAAACCTGGTTTGAGAAATCATGAATCTCTGGGCACATAGATAATGACTGGTAGACAAACTGTAGAGTTGCTATCAAATGTGACAGCCTGGGATTGGGCTGTAGAGACAGAGTCACACCCAAGAAGAGATCTTTGAGTGTATTTTTTCTAACAACTCTCTTTTCCCCTCTCTGTTAAAAGATGCGTACTCCTTGGAAGGAAAGTTATGACCAACCTAGACCAGCATATTCAAAAGCAGAGACATTGCTTTGCCAACAAAGGTCCATCTAGTCAAGGCTATGGTTTTTCCAGTGGTCATGTATGGATGTGAGAGTTGGACTGTGAAGAAAGCTGAGCACTGAAGAATTGATGCTTTTGAACTGTGGTGTTGGAGAAGACTCTTGAGAGTCCCTTGGACTACAAGGAGATCCAACCAGTCCATTCTAAAGGAGATCAGTCCTGGGTGTTCTTTGGAAGGAATGATGCTCAAGCTGAAACTCCAGTACTTTGGCTACCTCATGCAAAAAGTTGACTCATTGGAAAAGACTCTGATGCTGGGAGGGATTGGGGGCAGGAGGAAAAGGGGACAACAGAGGATGAGATGGCTGGATGGCATTACCAACTTAATGGACGTGGGTTTGGGTGAACTCTGGGAGTTGGTGATGGACAGGGAGGCCTGGCGTGGTTGGTGCAATTCATGGGGTCGCAAAGAGTCGGACACAACTGAGCGACTGAACTGACTGACTGACAGAATGACTAAATCAGTTTAGTCAAGAGTCAGTGGCTTGGGACAAGAAGGAAAAAGAAACAGGCAACTATTCTATATTAAAAGGGATTTAAGAAGTTTAAGAGATGTAAATGAATGCAATGAGTAGATTTTACTAGGATCCTTATTTATAAGCAAGTAAGAAGACAAATCTTAGAGGTAATTGGAGAAATTTAAATGAGGACTAGCTTTTGATGATATTAGAGAATCATTAATTTTGTTACAAATGATAATAGCCTTACGGTCACGTAAGAGCACCCTCTGTCTCCCCATCCACATGGCACAAGTGAGACAAGTCCTTTAACCTCTCCCAGGGTCAGTTTCTGCATCTGTGAAATGAAGATGATTATCATGGAGGCTTTTGTAGTGTTGATGTGAATATAGAATGAGGGTCCCAGCGCAGTCTGGTCCAGGATTCTTACAGTTTGTTGCTGTTACTGCTTCCATTATTATTGTCACTAAGTGAGTTTCAAGTATCATTTTAATTCTATGTGAGCTTGTTCTTTAAAACGTTTGTGCACTTCCCTATTGGTGAACTTGTTTGTGTCCTCACCTTCAATACCTTGACAGTTATCCTAGATGGCCTGTTCCACAAATCTTAGACATCTTGGCGCATCTTGGCTTTGTTCACTGTTTACTCTCATCACTAAGTTTTATATCAGGGCCAGTGACTTGCTTTGAATAGATGCTTAGTATTTTGTTGAATGAGTAAGCTCTACTTTCTGTAAAACTTACAGAAGACAAATTAATTTTTATTGAAATGCTTATTATTGGTACTAAATGATCCTGGACTTATATTGAGCAACCTGCTGAGTGAGGATATAAAAGGGGCTTCCTGGATGGCTCAGCAGGTGAAGAATCCACTTGGAACGCAGGAGATGCAGGAGACTCGGGTTAGATCCTTGGGTCAGGAAGATCCCTGGAGGAGGGCATGGCAACCCACTCTAGGATTCTTGCTGGGAAAATCCCATGGACATAGGAGCCTGGAGGGCTGCAGTCCATGGGGTCACAAAGAGTCAGACATGACTCAAGCAGCTGAGCACCCACACATGCATAGTCTAGCACTGTAGTGGACACTGGTGTCTGGACCCTCACATTAGTGTTTCATTCATTCACTTTTTGCCCAATCAGGTCCCTTCTTCTTCTTCCTCAGAAAGTGCTCCTGTGGCCATTCTAATTAGATTATAAATGAATTCTAATTAGGTTATAAACTCTTTATAAGGTGAGGAAGAAATCATATTAGACTCCTTTCTATAGTTTCTTGCACAGAGTAGGCAGATGCTAGATGTCAAAGAAGACTATATTTTGTACTGGAATTGTTCTTGGATATCTTCATGGGGAGTCAGGAGAATATGTGCTCTAAGAAGTGATTTTAAGTGCTTAGAGAAACTGTTTAGTTGTAGAGATACTGTTGTGTTCTGTAATTGACAGCTGTCAAATATTGATTTGGTTGTAATTGTAACTCTTCAGAGGCAATTATTTTCCTATGTTTTCTCTCGTCACCTTGAATATTAATAATTGGAGGTGAGTGGGAAAGAGAGTTCTTTAATGTAGACTGGCATTCACGTGTAGAGAGACTAAAAGCCACTGGAATAACAAGGATATATTAGATGCTTATAATTCAGATATGCTGTATGTTCAGAACCTCACAGCACTGTGAGGGAAATCCTGATTTCTGAATCTAACAGGTAAGTGCTGGCTTTTGTTTCAGGTTTCAAATATTAGCCATGTATAGGATCTGACATTAGCTTAAAGATATAAAACAAGTGTAGTTCAACAATTGTAATGGATTTTCTTTTCTTCTCATTTTGCAGTTTGATCAGAACATTGCATGTGAGCATCTTACCTTTTTAGTATGTAAAGGAAAAGGTTTGATTTTCATCCTTGAGAGTAATATGTGTGAAGCTGATAAACAATATATTCTTCTACATAAAATGATAAAGTATGTTATACAATTGCTGCTGCTACTACTACCAAAGAGTGAAATGCTATGTTACAAGTAAAGCAAACATGTGGAGATCTGTAGTTTTACATTTCAAGTTTGGATATTTGTTTTCTTTTTAAGAAGAAGCAGAGGGGGAGATAAAACTATGCCTGTGGCGTTCCATGCCAAGGTCGGTTCTTCATATTTTGTCTGTTTAGTTTAATAACACTCAAGCAAAACGGCAATCAGGAGCACACTCTCCTTGGTAAATCCATAGCTATCAAGGAAGCATGTACTTCAGAATTTAAGAAAAAAGTTGCTTATTGCGCCCAGACCTAGTTTGACATATTTTTGAAAAGTGCTTATAATTCTCCAGATTTCCAGGATTAAAATCAGGAAACAAAATAGAAATATATAGATTTGGCTCTGCAGCTCCCCCACACCTTAAGTTCAATTGTCTTAGACCCTTCTTTTAAAAAACGAGGTAGCTAGTCTTAGTTGAATAATCTAAGATTTGTTAACTGGCTATCCTTTGCGAATTTTTGCAAGGTGGTTAAAAAGTGAGGCGCTGTTGACCCTTGGTAAATAAAATGCTCTTGAATTTTACATCAACTCCAGGATATATTCACCTCCTTTTTAAACAATCTTGATTTAACATGAAGAATTCTAGGTTTGAAACTCTGAAGTCCTGAGAAATATTTTTTCTATAACTCCTAAAAATAATTCCAAATTACATTTTTTCTTCGGAAATGTTAAATAGATACATAATGAATGTTTTCTTCCTGATTGAGTTTCATTTGTGTGATTGACATTAATAAAAATATTCTAACTTAGTTCATTAAAGAGGTAAGGATATTTCACACAATGAAGCATGATATAGAAGACTTTTAAACTTACTGGAGTTTTAAAATTAAAAATTTTAAAAGTGTACATAATTTGTAATCTGTATGTACATATGCATTGATTCTCCCTGCCCCCCTTCATCTAATAAGCCCCCCTTTTCCGGTTCCATCTTGTAAACATGAGTTGCTTATGGCTTGTGTACTGAAAATGCTGCCAGGAAGTAGGGTGAGCAAAGCTTCTTTTCCCATGACCCTGGCTCTAATGTTGTTCCAAGGGTTCCGTACTTAGAAATGCCTTGATAACCACATTCATTCCTGACATACCCCACCCCCAGCACACACAAAGCTGCTGAGTGCCATCTGACCCAGAGTCCAGCTGCAGCTTCTTACAGCGTTAGTGGGGAAGGCTTTTACCTAGAGTAGTGAATATCTGTGAAGGCACTTCGTGTGTGATATATTGCAAGTATATAGAAAATTTAAAAAAAAATTACTTTGTGTGTTCCTGGAAGCTACAGGTTAACTAGTGTCTGTTTTTTCTCTCTAATTTTGGGCTCACTGAAGCTAGTATGTATGTGTGTGCCTGTACATCCTTTTTGTATTATTTCTGGAAATTTCGCTGCTGACAGTGAAATCTAGTTGCTAAAGCATACTTTAGATTCCCTTGTTCTGTGTCATTTATCATGAACATAAGAGTTTTCTAAATGACTGGGTTATGCTGGTCACAATCCATTCCACCCCCCACCTCAGTTCTCGTGTGATGCACTACATTTCTTCTTTTGTTATAGCGGGGAGAGAAACATGTTTGTTTGAAAAACTGAGTATCTCTAAACTTCCCACTAACACTCTGAAGTAAGCAATAACATTGTTTCATTAGATATAGAAAATTGAGACTGCAAAGGAAAGCTTAAGTATTTTGCCCAAGGTAGCAAAACGCTAGTCAGTCGTGGAAATAGGTCCGGTCTTGTAGGAACTCGGTCCTGTAGTCCAGTGTCAGACTTTGCTGCCCCAGGAGAGAGTCCTCCAGCCCTGACCCTGAGGCTAACCCTGACCCTAACCCTAATCCAGTTTTGGGAATTGATTGTTTAAGAGACATACACATAAAGGGAATACTTGTGAAGATACTTGATTTCACCTGTCCTAGGGAGACAGGAGGTGTCAGGGTTCTATATGAAGTGAGTTATTCCTAGAGCAAGGATGTGAGCCCCAGGTTCACCTCACTGCTGGGCTCGGGTGGAAAAGCAGGCAGGTTTATTTGATGGACTACAGGCCACTTGGGTCTTCCCTGCGGTCTCCGTGGGTAAAGAATCCTCCTGCCAAGGCAGGAGAATTGGGTTCAGTCCCGGGGTTTGAATGGCGGCCCACTCCAGTATGCTTGCCTGGGAAATCCCACGGACAGAGGAAACTTCCAGGCCGCAGTGCATGCTGGGGGTTGCGGAAGAGTTGGCCGTGACTGAGCAACTGAGCAACTGAGCAGCCCAACTCCGGGCCGCTGTGTGGAGTACAGGCTGTAAGAGAAGAGGGAGCCTTATTATTCTCGGACTTAGTGAGATGTGACACTTCCTCAGAAGCTGCTGCAGGCTGTGAGGGTTGAGCACGTGTGAGGAGAGGAGTGTGGGACCCAGGAAACTCGCAGTGGAGTGCTTCCTGTTCCAGCCTGTCAGCTGTGGCACTGACCTACCACCCCTGGCTGCTCTCTGCGGCCCTAGCCGAAACTGAGGAACACGCAAGGTTGAGCTTCCTTTTTCTGTCTCGGTTACTATGAGTCTGGATGATGGCTGCTCTGGTTAACTGGTCTGCGTCTGATGAAAGTGTTAGAGGACACTTGTCCCTGAAATGCTGCCTGGAAAGCAGGTTTCTCTTGTAGAAGACTTTTTCCTCTGTGGTGTTCCACGGTGAAAGTAGAGACAAATTTTGGTAAAAACGACTTAGTATGAGAAATACTTCTCTTAAATTGAAAATGTGATTATTTTCCTTAACCAAGTTGAGAGCATGAATTACTTTGTGCTAGTGACGGGCCATGTGTAGTTCTGGCATGTCCGGGCTTGAGAAGGAAATTCAGCAGGTAGTCTGCTTTAATCTGAGACTTTTTGTTTTTTTGAGGGGGATTAAAAAAAAATAAACTTTAGAGAAAATCTTAGTGATCTTCTCAGTAAACAGAAAGTGAAGGGCAGCTATTCTAAACAAATGATAGCTAGCCTCCCCCCGCCCTCCCACACTGCCCTTTTCCCCCCAAGCAAGCTCATACTCATAAGTAAAATGGTCTCTTTGTGCTTCTGTCTCACCACGAGTCAAATTCTATCATCACACGGATCCTAGAAATGAAACTACTCTGTTTACTCGTCTCTTCACTCTGGATTAGAGAGGGGATCTTATCTTTACTATAACATAGGTAGGCCTTTGTGTTTCTCATGTTAACCGATTATCATTATTGAACCAGAACCAGTGTCTTCCTTAATTTCTTTTGAAAATTTTCCAGGAAGCTGGCCTCTGGACTGAAATGGCCATGACATCTCTTGCAGTGACTGTAGTTTGCAGTTCACTGTCCAATAGCAACGCGGTGCAGGAGCCTGGAGTTCCAGACAACAGGGGCTCGACTTTGCAGTGCTGTGACTAGCCGAGGTTTCAGGCATGTGACCTGTGGTTGGTGATGCTAATATATTTGAAGTGCTTTGAGATTCCTTTGGAAGAAAAGTGCTTAATAATTTGAAACAACAGATCCTAGCAATTAGAAAGCCTCCTTCATTGGATTAGTGAGCACTTACTTCATGCCAAAATGAGGTTCCCCTTCAGGCCCAGAGAAGTAAGTGCATAGTAGCTTGTCATTCAGGGCCATGTGGTAAATACCAGTGGAACTGGGACTGTAACCCTTGACTTCTGACACTCTGTCCAGTTATGTGTGAGTAATAATCCAAAGTCTACGTATTAAGTTTCATGAGGTATAAATGTTTATTGTATTAGATGAACATTTTAGTTCTAAATCTTTAACAAGTTAATTCCCTTTAGAACTATGTATAACCACATGATAAAATGAATGTAAATGAAATTTAAGCTAGCTGATTGGGGGGTTTTCAAAAAAATCATTCTCATCAAATTGGTAATGTTTTTGGAGCACTTAAACATAGTAGTTTACTTAGATAAATACAGATTTTTACCAGTCTTTGTGAACAAGGGTACTAGTAGATTGTGGAGGAGCATTAAAGAATTGGAATTAAAACTGAGGACCGACCTAGCCATCAGACATGTTTAAAATCTTTACCAGGGGGGAGAAAGACTAAATAAAAGGTTTCTCATGTAACAAGTGCTAAGTTTATGATGTAAAAAAAGGCACAATTGATTGAGGATGGCCTATTTCATCTCAGAAACCATTTGGTAACTTAAGGAAATCTGAGTTCAGGCCATGTCCATTTTTTTGTCAATTCCTCACTATCTCCTTTATCTGTGGCTAAGTTCTATTCCATACTTGTAGGAAAGAAATTGAAAATTTTAGTCTTTAAATATGTGATTCACAGTAGCTTTAAAGAAGATTCCTTAGTAGTGGGATATGTAACCGGGAAACACTTATTTCTTTTCAAGTGTGTTAAAAAGTATAATTGTTTCTGTTGGCTAAGTTTTAGTTCCAGAATGTTGTTTTCCATATGTTCCTACAATATTACTTCTAAGAGGAAACAACCCATTATAAATACCTACTACTCTTCCCTATGTGACTGATCACTAAATAGCTCCAATCCGCCTATCACAAGCCACACCTTCTTTTGAGTGTTTTTTTTTTAAGAGCTTTCTTTCATAATAGTTTTTTTTTCTTAATGAAGTGTTAATGCTTATCCTGTATTAATCCACTACACGATATACATATCCTGTTTTAAAATGGGCACTATTAGAGGTTTTTACTACAGGCTTTTTTATTCTTTCAACTCTTTATGCAAAACTAAATATCTTTCATGTATCAGGCCCAGATCTATTTGTTGAACAGTAAACAAAAAAGGCAAACATTCATACTTTCATAGAAATTATATTTTAACTAGGGGAGGGAAATTAATGAATAAAATGTATTGATCAGGTCAACATCATGGCAATTTGGGATACTTTCACTGTCTCTTATCTTTAGTCTATAACCAATAAAACATCCATAAATCAACAAAGGTTCTTTTGTCCAACATACCACCCAAGTAAAGGTGGGTAGACTGGAAGACCAGAGGAGGTGGTACCTATGAGCCCAGCCAGGCTGACTGAGCCCAGAGCTGCAGAGAACTTCACTGGTAGCAGCTGTGAGGTGGTGTGGACAGCTCTAGGTTGCTGGCTCCCATGGTCAAAGGGAACCAGGGGGCATGTTGACCTGTGATCCCATCCCTGCAGCAATCAGTTCAGTTCAGTCCCTCAGTCATGTCCAACTCTTTGTGACCCCATGGACTGCAGCACACCGGGCCTCCCTCCCTATCCATCACCAACTCCTGGAACTTACTCAAACTCATGTCCGTTGAGTTGGTGATGCCATCCAACCATCTCATCCTCTGTTGTCCCCTTCTCCTCCTGCTTTCAATCTTTCCCAGAATCAGGGTCTTTTCTAATGAATTGCCTCTTCACATCAGGTGGCCAAAGTATTGGAGCATCAGCTTCAGCATCAGTCCTTCCAATGAATAGTCAGGACTGATTTCCTTTAGGATGGACTGGTTGAATCTCCTTGTAGTCCAAGAGACTCTCAAGAGTCTTCTTCAACACCACAGTTCAAAAGCATCAATTCTTCAGCACTCAGCTTTCTTTATGGTCCAACTCTCACATCCATACATGACTGCTGGAAAAACCTTAGCTTTGACTAGTCAGAGCTTTGTTAACAAAGTAATGTCTCTGCTTTTTAATATGCTCTCTAGGTCGGTCATAGCTTTTCTTCCAAAGAGCAAGCGTCTTTTGATTTCATGGCTGCAGTCACCATCTGCAGGGATTTTGGAACCTCCCCCAAATAAAGTCTGTCACTGTTTGCACTGTTTTCCCATCTATTTGCCATGAAGTGATTGGACCGGATGCCATGATCTTAGTTTTCTGAATGTTGACTTTTAAGCCAGCTTTTTCACTTTCCTCTTTCACTTTCATCAAGAGGCTCTTTAGTTCTTCTTCGCTTTCTGCCATAAGGGTGGTGTCATCTGCATATCTGAGATTATTGATATTTCTCCCGGCAGTCTTGATTCCAGCTTGTGCTTCATCCAGCCTGGTATTTCACATGATGTACTCTGCATAGAAGTTAAATAAGCAAGGTGACAATATGCAGCCTTGACGTACTCCTTTCCCGATTTGGAACCAGTCTGTAGTTCCATGTCTGATTCTAATTGTTGCTTCTTGACCTGCATATAGATTTCTCAAGAGGCAGGTCAGGTAGTTTGGTATTCCCATCTCGTTAAGAAATTTCCACAATTTGTTGTGATCCACACAATCAAAGGCTTTGGCGTAGTCAATAAAGCAGAAGTAGATGTTTTTCTGGAACTCTCTTGCTTTTTCAATGATCTAGCAGATGGTGGCATTTTGATCTCTGATTCTTCTGCCTTTTCTAAAACCAGCTTGAACATCTTGAAGTTCATGGTTCACATACTTTTGAAGTCTGGCTTGGAGAATTTTGAGTATTACTTTGCTAGTGTGTGAGATAAGTGCAATTGTGCCATAGTTTGAACACAGTTTGTCATTGCCTTTCTTTAGGATGGGAATGAAAACTGACCTTTTCCAGCCATGGAGGTACCTACTAATTCAGTTCCCCTGCCTGCAGCACCAGTTGCTGTGAATCCCCAAACCCTGTGTGCAGCAGAGATGGCCACAACACTGGCTGCCCCTGCCCATGGCAGCAGAGCCTGTGACCCAGGCAACCCTGGACATGGAGGTGCCTGCCCATTTTGTTGCCCTGGCATTAATGCTAGTGACAGTGGCAACACTGGCAGCAGCAAAGGCTTCAGTGACTCTGAAGGTGCAAACAGTGGCACAAGAGCACTGGTGACAACTCTGGCAGAGGCAGGAGAGGGTGGAAAGTGACAATTCTCAAAAATAGCCAGATGCAGTTGGGTGGTGGTGGTTCATTCTCTCAGTCATGTCTGAATGTTTGTGATCCCATGGACTTCATCATGCCAGGCTTCCCTGTCCATCACCAATTTCCGGAGATTGCTCAAACTCATGTCCATAGAGTTGGTGATGCCATCCAACCATCTCATCCTCTGTTGTCCCCTTCTCTTCCTGCCTTGATTCTTTGCCAGCATCAGGGTTTTCTCCAATGAGTTGGCTCTTCACATCAGGTGGGCAAAGTATTGGAGCTTCAGCTTCAACATCAGTCCTTCTGGTGAATATTCAGGGTTGATTTCCTTTAGGATGGTCTGGTTGGATCTCCTTGCAGTCCAAGGAACTTTCAAGAGTCTTCTCCAGCACCACAGTTCAAAGGCATCAGTTCTTTGACACACTGCCTTTTTTATTGTTGGGAAGTTCCCCTGGAGAAGGAAATGGCAACCCACTCCATTATTTTGCCTGGGAGATCCCATGGACGGAGGAGCCTTGTGGGCTGCAGTCCATGGATGTGTGCAAAGTCAGACACAACTTAGCAAACTATACAGCACCCACAACCAGAAGGAATTGGAGGTGGGGTGAGGAGGGGGCGGAAGGTGAAATGGTGTAGAAGAGGTCAGTTGTATGATGATGGTTGGAAACTAAATTTTGCACGGTGAGCTCATTGTAATGTATACAGAAGTTGAAATGTATACAAGAAGCCAGTGTTTTAAACCAATACTATCTTAGTTTAAAAAAAATTGTAAAACCAAAGAAATATGTCATAGATCAGATCATGAAAATGCTACTGAGAAAAGTTAATTGGGGAGGATATTATAGGTGTGTGTATGCATGCATGTACACACGATCCTGTTGGCATTCTGTTTGGGTATCTATAGATATAGATCATTACAGGGGAAGGCCTTACTGAGAAAGTGATATTTGAAGACAGGGAGGGAGGAAGTCTTTGTTTAGATAATACAAGAATCAATTTATTCTTAACTTGAGAGAAAAACATTTAAGTTGAAGGTACGGGTCAGCAGTGGCCTGCTGCAGGGGTAGGGGCTCTGGGTGCAGCAGACCTGGGTCGTGTAGCCTATGGCAGAAGCTCTCTGGGAAGAAGTCGCCATTAGCCCCCCCCCATAAAGCCACCAAGCAGATGACCCACAAACTGCAGAACAATTAAATCAAAGAAATTCTTGCACTGTTACGAAAGTTCTAGGACCCACAACAGATTTCCCAATCTGGGGATCTGACAAAGAAACTGAGAAGCCCCAGGGAATTTGACTTTGGAGGCCAGTGGGATCTGATTACAGAACTTACACAGGACTGGGGAAACAGGCCCTTGGAGGGCACAAACAACATCTGTACACACCAGGACCCAGGAGAAAGGAGCAGTGACCCCACGAGAGACTGACCAGACTTGCCTGTGAGTGTCCAGAAGTCTTTGGTGGAGGCATGGGTTGGCGGTGGCCTGCTGCAAGGTTGGGGACACTGAGTGCAGCAGTGCGTGCAGGGGACCTTCTGAAGGAGGTCGCCGTTATCTTCATTTCCTCCACCATAGTTTGGTCTCAGGTCAAACCAAAGGGAGGGAACACAGCCCTGCCCATCAACAAAAAATTGGATTAAAGATTTACTGAGCATGGCCCACTCTCTGGAGCAAGACCTGGTTTCCCCCACAGTCAGTCTCTCCCATCAGGAAGCTTTCTTAACCCTCTTATCCTTGTATATCAGAGAGAAGACAGAATGAAAAGCAAAATTACAGAAAACTAATCAAACTGATCACATGGACCACAGCCTTGTCTAACTCAATCAAACTATGAGCGATGCTCATATGACCCGATCCAAAACAGACGGGTCATGGTAGAGAGTTCTGACAAAACGTGGTCCACTGGAGAAGGGAATGGCAAACCACTTCAGTATTCCTGCCTTGAGAACCCCATGAACATTATGAAAAGGCAAAAGATATGACACTGAAAGATGAACTCCCCAGGCCAGTAGGTCCCCAATATGCTACTGGAGAAGAGTGGAGAAATAACTTCAGAAAGAATGAAGAGATGGAGCCAAGTGAAAACATTGCACAGTTGTGGATGTGACTGGTGATGGAAGTCAAGTCTGATGCTGTAAAGAGCAATATTGCATAGGAACCCGGAATGTTAGGTCCACGAATCAAGTCAAATTCGAAGTGGTCACACAGGAGATGGCAAGAGTGAACATTGACATTGTAGGAATCAGTGAACTAAAATGGATTGGGATGGGCGAATTTAACTCAGATGACCATTTTATCTAGGAGAAGGCAATGGCACCCCAACTCCCAGTACCCTTGCCTGGAAAATCCATGGACGGAGCAGCCTGGTAGGCTGCAGTCCATGGAGTTGCTAAGAGTCAGACACGATTGAGCGACTCCACTTTCACTTTTTACTTTCATGTATTGGAGAAGGAAATGGCAACGCATTCCAATGTTCTTGCCTGGAGAATCCCAGGGAGGGGGAAGCCTGGTGGGCTGCCGTCTGTGGAGTCGCACAGAGTCGGACACGACTGAAGCGACTTAGCAGCAGCAGCAGCAGCAGCAGCAGACCATTTTATCTACTAATGTGGGCAGGAATCCCACAGTAATTGAAAAAGAGTGACAAAGCTGGCTTAAAACTCAGTGTTCAAAAACTAAGATCATGGCATCTGGTTCCATCACTTCATGGCAAATAGATGGGCAAGCAATGGAAACAGTGACAGACTTTATTTTCTTGGGCTCCAAAACCTCTGCAGATGGTAGGTACCTGTAGCCATAAAATTAAAAGACACTTGCTCCTTGGAAGAAAAGCTATGACCAACCTAGACAGCATATTAAAAAGCAGAGACATTATTTTGTTGACAAATCCCTGTCTAGTCGAAGCTATGGTTTTTCCAGTAGTCATGTATGGATGTGAGAGTTGGACTATAAAGCTAAGTGCCGAAGATTTGAAGTGTTTGAACTGTGATGTTGGATAAGACTGTTGAGAATCTCTTAGACTGCAAGGAGATCCAACCAGTCCATCCTAAAGGAGATGAGTCTTGAATATTCACTGGAAGAACTGATGCTGAAGCTCAGTGTCCAATACTTTGGCCACCTGATTGGAAGAACTGACTCCTTGAAAAGACCCTGATACTGGGAAAGATTGAAGGCAGGAGGAGAAGGGGATGACAGAGGGTGAGATGGTTGGATGGCATCACCGACTCAATGGACATGAGTTTCAGTAAACTCTGGGAGTTGGTGATGGACAGGGAGGCCTGGTATGCTGCATTCCACGGGGTCACAAAGAGTCGAACATGACTGAGCGACTGAATTGAACTGACTGAAATTCTCATTTGAGGCTTCCCTGGTAGCTCAGCTGGTAAAGAATCTGCCTGCAATGTGGGAGACCCGGGTTTGATCCCTGGTTTGGGAAGATCCCCTGGAAAAGGGAAACGCTACCCACTCCAATATTCTGGCCTGGAGAATTCCATGGACTGTATAGTCCATGGGGTCGCAAAGAGTTGGACAGGACTGAGCAACTCTGAGCGATTCTCATTTTAGTGATTTTTAGCTAGCTGGTATTCAGAGAAGGCAATGGCACCCCACTCCAGTACTCTTGCCTGGAAAATCCCATGGATAGAGGACCCTGGTAGGCTGCAGTCCATGGGGTCACGAAGAGTTAGACACGACCGAGTGACTTCACTTTCACTTTTCACTTTCATGCATTGGAGAAGGAAATGGCAGCTCACTCCAGTAATCCCAAGGACAGCGGAGCCTGGTGGGCTGCCGTCTATGGGGTCGCACAGAGTCGGACACGACTGAAGCGACTTAGCAGCAGCAGCAGCAGCATACTGTTATTACTCATCTTTCACTGCCTTTAGAATTTGAAGGTGATTCTCAATTTAGTTGAAAAACTCCCCTTACAGCTAATTGTTTGGGGTTGATGAAAGTAGTTTCTTTAGTTTCTGTAATCCTGCAAAGCTTGTTCTCCACCTACCTCTAGTAGTGATGGAGCAGTTTGACATTCCAGATCACTTCAGTTCTTTCTTACCAGTGGGTCTGGGTGATAGGAAGTTAGAGCTTTGTAGAACAGATAAGAGTGTTAATACATACCTTTGGATTGACTGAATGAGCTTATGTGGGAAAGTTTTGATAAAAAGAACCACTTTGTTATTTTTTTCATCTATTGCATCATAACATTTTCAATAAGAAACTCATTAACTTGTTTTTAACTAAGAATTCATTGCCATTGCAACTAATGCAGGGTTAAATTTTACCTTTGCTTAAGCAGGTAATTTCTCTAAGGTGCAAGTTCATAGCACAAAGATTTGTTTGGGGGAAAACTGTCAAGGATTTAGTTGGAAAATCTCTCAAGCCCTTTAGAAACTACCATTTAGATTTAATTGATGTTTTTATGAGTTAATGAAACCTGATTATTTATCGGGTTTCCAATTTAGTAAAGGTTATTTTCTGCTTGGTTAATACTTTACTCTTTTGGTTTGAGTCATCATGATTGAAGAAATCCACTATTTAATTTCACTGAAATGAGCTAGTAAGTTAGATATGTAGTTAGTCTGATATTCAGTGTAACTTCGCAGTGTTACTATACTAGCAGATACTAGTCACTAAAAGGCATGATTTGTAGGGATTCTCAGAGAGAAGTTTAGGTTATACCTTTCACTGTTCTAATGTAGCTCAAGTTACTAAATTTGTCAGCTAAAGGCAATACTTAGCTTTGCCCTAGCCTTAAAGTAACTAATGCACAAAGTTGACTTCATGACTGTCCCTGAATCACAATGAGTTGCCTCCTAAACTGCACCTCATTGGAACTGAATGTGAGTCTTAGAATATATAGAATTTTTTACACTGAAAAAGTTAGTTCAGGAGAATGTGGAGCAAACAGAAACAGTATACACAATTTCAGTTTCTTGGTTTTTATCTCTTTCATGAATTTTCTTCCTGAAAATACAGAGGGAGTCTCCACTGCGTCACTGTCTTGTTCACTATCTGTGTAGCCCTTGTTGAAATAGTGCCCACAGTCCCACGGTTACAGTATTTCTGGTGGTCTCAGGTGGCTTCCACGAGCACACAGCTGCTGGAAGCTCCCTTTGGCTCTTATTTTAGGCTTGGAGCCCAGAAACAAGCCCAAGGGACAGGGTGGCTTCAAGGCTTCAGGCCTTTTATGTGTCAAAAGAAATGAGAAGCTAAGCTAGAGAGCTGATTTCTTATTTCCCACTCTCATAATGGGTAGGGACAACTGAGATCCAATATTTCTGACACAGGCTTTTCCTGGTGGTAGGTTTTTGTAGCATTCAGAGTTAGAACAAGGCCCTGGAGGCAATGCACTGTGTCCTGGCTGTTTCTGGAGAGGATTAGCTCCTTGAGGTTGGGGGTACAGTGTCAAATGCTGCAGAAGATGTCTTGTTCAGTGTTACTGGGTGAATAAAATATAAAGATACACTGGGACTCAGGGAGCCAAAGTTGTAGTTTTTATTTATCTCTAAAATTGGGTAGGGGGCTTACAATTTAGTATGTTAGAATGTATAAACTACAGTAAATACAAATTATAGCACTTTAAAATTTAGTAGCTGAGAAACTAATAAATTTTGAAATAGATAAAACATACCAGGTTAGAAGACTCGAAAGCGACATACATGATTTTTTTTCTTCTTTTTTTTTTATTATTGGAACTCACTTTATTTATTTTTTAATTAATTTATTTTAATTGGAGGCTAATTACTTTATGGTATTGTAGTGGTTTTTTGCCATACATTGACATGAATCAGTCATGGGGTCACACATACACGTTTTTAAGTTTTAAATTGAATGATGGCCTCATCATGGGTTGACTGTGTGCTGTCTGATAAGAGCCTGGCATAAATTACGTGTATCGTTTCTATAAAAAGTCTGTTTATTTGCAGCAATAAAATAATTAGAGACAATGTGTCTCCCAGGGTGTGGGAAGCTCTGAAGCCAGACAGAATTGCACAAGTTGACACAGTTGGAATTCCTCAGTTGTGACTGCTAAATAAAAGTCTTAGCTATTCAGAGTCACAGCAGGCAATTGCTGACTGTGTACTGATCATTGTGCATGCATGTTGGAAAGTCAGATAGCATGGTATTTAGGTGAATGAGTTTTAGTTTTTGGAATAAAAGATTGAGTTTATTTTCAGGTTTTTTGATGAGTATAATCAGTCACCCTTAAAACAGTATGCATCATATATTTAAAGTATCTTCTTCAAAGCCACTTAAAGCATTTTTATAATGACTATGCCATGTAAATATATGAAACACCAACAGTTAAAATTGTTACATAATAGAGATGCACTAAGATCCATAAGAATAGGAAATTGTTTTTTCAAGTGAGAAAATGATAAGAAAACTGCAAATGATCTGGTTAGAAAGAAGGTTTTTTTTTTTTTCAACTTTAAGATAGTGAGGTGACTATAATAAGCCATTTAATTAAAAGCAGAATATTTGAAACTTAAAGTAGAATAAAAAGTAATAAAATAATGTATCCCAACAAAATTTTCTCCATTGTGATACCTTAAAGATGGGATGGGCTCATAGGTGCAAAATGAAAGCTACACTGTTAAAACACAAGTTTTCCTGAAATATTCTGAAGTATTGCTTTAATATTTCAAAATGGGGTAGGACAGCAGAAAAATGAAGTCTGTAAACATGTGGGTAGCAAGTTTACTGAAAACAACTTACAAAAAACACTGTGTAAGTGGAGAATGATGATCTTTGTGCCTGTACTTCCCTGGCAGCCCAGGCTCAACTGTGTTTTGCAGTGTTATTCTTTTCTGTTCTTTTTGGAAGAACAAGGCAAGATGCCAGCATACTTCCACATCTTGTCCAAGACAGAGACTTATGTATTCGGCTTTCAATTACTATTCATTATAAAATGTTTCCAGTCTTTAAGAGGATGTTAGCCTTGTTGCTATGTGAAAAAATTATTTTGCCATACTATACTGTTTATGTGACTATGACTATGATATCACACAATATAATGCACTTTTGTTTGTCCAAAGAAAATAAGTAAATAAAAATAGAATAGTGAAGACCCAAATATGTGCTCACAATTAACACAGCCAGTCACATTAGAATGCTAGACCCACATTTTAAGCTCACCACTCCACTAAATTGAACTTAGAACATTTTTGGAGGTTCATATATGTTAGATTGTTTCCTTGCTTGGTTAAGTAGATGTCAGTGGCTCAGTGGTAAAGTCTCCCTTGATGCAGGAGACACCGGAGACATGGGTTCGACCCCTGGGTCAGGAAGATCCCATCGAGAAAGAAATTTAAACTGCTCCAGGGTTCTTGAGTGAAAAATCCCATGGACAGAGGAGCCCGGCAGGCTCCATGGCGTCATCGCAAAAGAGTCTGGCAAGACTTAGTGACTAAACAGCAGCAAGAAAATGTTTTCTGAGGGGATGCTAGAATGTGGATAAACTGTTAACTACTGAGATGATACTTTGAAGTTTCATCAGCAGCAATGTGAGTGTCGTATAACTCTTATTAATGGTGCCCGATCTAAACTAATGATGGGAAAATATACTCGAGCAAATGATAAATTTACCTTTGGAATAGAGACAGTTGACTGTTATGATGTTTGCTGTCCTTTGACTGTTTCCTTGGTTGGAAGGTACTTCGGCTGCATTCAGTTTGGTGCCATCCTAAAGTGGTAATTGTCTTTTTAGGTCCTCAGACGTAAGCTTAACATAAGAGTAGTAACCAGGAACCAACAGTAACATGTCTTTCTAGCCAATGATTTCTTCCTTAAAAATAACAGTGCTTATGATTATGATAGTTTGCCAGGCTCATATTATGTACTTGACATGCATGATTTCATCTGGTCATTGCAACAGTCTTACAAAGTAGGTATATTAATATTATACTCATTTTATAAATAGGTATATTGAAACTTGAAGAGCTTAAGTAACATTCCTATATAGCAAAACTGGTAGTCTGTTTGACACCAAAACCATTGGTCTTATCATTTTTTAAAATGAAACTACTTTGTATTAGAAAATGATACAAGGTAATAACCTGGATTAGCTTTCTCATGAGAAACACTGGACTGGAAGAAGCACAAGCTAGAATGAAGATTGCCGGGAGAAATATCAATAACCTCAGATATGCAGATGATACCACCTTTATGGCAGAAAGTGAAGAGGAACTAAAAAGCCTCTTGAAAGAGGAGAGCGAAAAAGTTGGCTTAAAGCTCAACATTCAGAAAACGAAGATCATGGCATCTGGTCCCATCACTTCATGGGAAATAGATGGGGAAACAGTAGAAACAGTGTCAGACTTTATTTTTTTGGGGCTCCAAAATCACTGCAGATGGTGATTGCAGCCATGAAATTAAAAGACGCTTGCTCCTTGGAAGAAAAGTTATGACCAACCTAGATAGTATATTCAAAAGCAGAGACATTACTTTGCTGACTAAGGTCTGTCTAGTCAAGGCTATGGTTTTTCCAGTGGTCATGTATGGATGTGAGAGTTGGACTGTGAAGAAAGCTGAGCACCAAAGAATTGATGCTTTTGAACTGTGGTGTTGGAGAAGACTCTTGAGAGTCCCTTGGACTGCAAGGAGATCCAACCAGTCCATTCTAAAGGAGATCAACCCTGGGATTTCTTTGGAAGGAATGATGCTGAAGCTGAAGCTTCAGTACTTTGGCCACCTCATGCGAAGAGTTGACTCTTTGGAAAAGACTCTGATGCTGGGAGGGATTGGGTGCAGGAGGAGAAGGAGACGACCGAGGATGAGATGGCTGGATGGCATCATGGACTCTATGGACATGAGTCTGAGTGAACTCCGGGAGATGATGATGGACAGGGAGGCCTGGCGTGTTGCGATTCATGGGGTTTGAAAGAGTCGAACACGACTGAGCGACTGAACTGAACTGACAGTGATTAACGTTCGTGGAACTTTTAGTTGTTTTTTATTTGTTGTTTTTTTTTTTAACTGGATGCTCTCTCCATCAAGCTTGATTAGATTACCAGAAGCATTTTTAGAGGTGGATTTTTTCTAAAGCAATACTGAAAGTTTAGGTTACCACCTAAAATAATCTGGTCTTCTTCTGTCAACTTGCACTCCTTTGCCTTTTGTAACGCTTGTCAACAGATCCTAAATGAAAGAACCTTATAGCCATTCCCTCTGATCCCATTTACTTGACTTGATTCTTAGGTGTGTTTGTTTGCTGGGGCTCCTCTGTTCCCACTACACCTTTTATAGCTAGAGATAAGGCTGAGTCTAACCACCTGGCTTCTTATCTCTAATTGCTCTTTGCCAGTCCTGGAAAGACCTTAGTTTTACCTTTTCTAAATACTCTAAATTCTTGCAACCTCGTAGTTTTAAAGCCCTATGCCTGAGGCAGTAAAGACTGGAGAGGTTCTCTGTCAACCATGGGCTTAATGTTTGGTGAGGGTAATGGGACTTAGACACAAATGTTAGTAAATATATAATATAATTATAGAGTATTTCAGTAGTTATGCAGAAAGGTTCTAGATTGTGGTAGTATAGTACTTCTCCGAGTATTATATCAGAGTAGGGGAAAAATGCACTCTCAGTAGTCTGGAAACATGACCCAAACTAGCTGCCTCAATGGAAGTGACAAGAGTCAAGTTAATTCATACAAATTCTGTGATATTGGCAATATGGTACATTAAAAAAAAAAAGTAAAACAGGATAAAACTGCTTTGCTTCCTTCTCTTTAGTTTTCTAATAAAAGTTGTAGTACCAGAAAAACACACTGCAGGTATCCATGGCTTCTGTACTCCTGCTCCTGGCACACTGCCATGTGTGCCATACAGCATGCCAGTATTTGGTATTTATAAGTATCAGCAGATGTGTGGGCCTGGTTAGATTATTTAGGGTGGGACTTTCTAATTAATCTAGAAAGAAGCCGGTCTTATAGGTGCTCAAAAAGGTGTAAAGGAAGCTCTGTGTACTGTCTTCAAGGATAGCCAGATGCTCTTAAAAAGTACGATCCAACTTCACAGTGGAGCTGTGAGTGCTGGTTTATTTGAAGGCATTTGAAGGTCACAGTAGAGACAAATGGGTGCTTCCAACTTGAAGAATGGCTTTGTGGATGTTGAGACAGCAGAAGTTTAGATTCTTTGGTTTGGCTAAAACATTGATGATGCAAAGACCAGTTTGAGAAAGAAGATGGCCTTAGAAACATAGAGGATAGAATTTAGACCCTGATGCGAGGAAAGATTAAAGGCCAGAGGAGAAGGGGACAACAGAGGATGAGATGGTTGGATGGCATCACCGACTCGATGGACGTGAGTTTGAGTGAACTCTGGGAATTGGTGATGGACAGAGAGGCCTGGTGTGCTGCAGTCCATGCGGTTGCAAAGAGTCAGACACAACTGAGGGACTGAACTGAACAATTTAGTGTGTTGCTTTGAAAAGGAGATTAAACTAGTTAGATCATGATTTTATTACAAATGTGTTTGTTGTATAATAACAAGAAGGAGCTGATGGAAAAGGGAGGTATGTTTTAAGAGTTGGAGACAGGCTGATGGGTGACATGAAAAAAAAGTAATGCCAAGCGCTCTTCCAGTCATCATCTTGGATAGATACTTCAGGTAGATGAGAGAAAAGAGGGCTGGAACACTCAGTGCTTTCCATTACCAAATCTGTTGATAAGGGCAAATGTTGTAGATGCCCTACAAACAAGGCTTGGCCTAAGGAAGAGGTCGTGTGTGGGAAGGTAGACCAGGAAGTTCAGAAAAGCATGCCAGGCCATACCTGTGTTGCTGATACGCTTAGGAGAGCTGGTTTTCCATGCTGGATAGCTCAATATTTTTTAGTTAAGTCAAAAAAGGCAAGGGAGATAGTTCATACATTTTTGCTGGCAATTCCAGCATCCAGACTTACATACCTACTCAGGAGTTGCCTGCATATAGACACACAGGTAGTGCTTTTTAAAGAAAACATATATTGAGCTAAAACAAGGTAGCAAGAGATTGGTTTATCTGTCCTGAAGAAAAGCATATGAGGAAGATTATCAACGGAGGCAGGAGAGGAAGGCTCAGAGTCAGGAAGAGAATCCGGAGAAACTGCCGTGTGTGGTTTCCATGCACCCTGCCATCCCCACCCCTGAGATTTATCCCCAGGGTAAGGAGATGGGTGGTTTAGTTCTTCCTTTGACTTTCTATTTTTAACTTGGGTTGTAGCAATAGTGAAGTCTTTGTGGTTTTTCATTTTTAATTTTTATGGAATTTGTAGCTTTATAGAAACTGTGGGTAAAATCTGGCCAAGTGTTGGTTCCTGTTTATTGTTTTTCGGCTGAAATCTGGAACTGCTTCCCAGACACATATCATTTATAGGATTACAAACTGTTTGGTCTTTATTAGAGGCCAGCACCACTGTTTATTTTCTCTGAAGCTCTTGTGAAGATAGTAATTTAATACACATTAAATGTTATGCCTACAATGAAAATATCTCATATTCTGCACTTGCCAACATAACAAACAGTGGTTTAATAGTTAACATTTGCTGAGGACCAGAACTTCAAGTTTCTCTTCTGTACCAGACACTGTGTTAAGTTCATTTCATGTAATGGTCATGACATTCTTGTAAGGGATTAGTGTCTTCCCTTTGTACAGGAGGAACCTGAGATTCAGAAAAGCTAAGTGCTTGTTCTAAGAATATCACAGTAAGTGATGGTCCCTGGATTGGTGTCCATGTCTGAATCTTGTGCACACTTAGGCCATACATGAAAGATTGATTTGAAGGAAGGATTTTTTTCTCATATCTGAGCACATCCCTCACATAACCACAACTGCACATTTGGTACCAAAGTGGGCATTTTCAAACTTTGTTCAAATAAGAGCCATAGGAATGATTCCTATTGACAAGAGGGTCTCATGATGTTTTTTTTATGCTTTTAGTCACACACCCGGTGTTCTCTTCCTCTGACTTTTCTCCATCTTACAATCTAACACTTGAAGTTCTGTGAAAGAATATTAAAAGCATAACTGCAGATATTAAAAGCCAAGGGTTGTTTGGTAATTCCTTGACATATCTTCCTATGTAATACATGTCTGTTTTTTATTAAGTGAAGGCCTGCAGTGATCCTCATTCATGTTCCCAGTACCATAAGCTTTTCAGTAATTTACCTCTGGTGGATTCTTGTGTCATAAATCCACTGGTAGTTGGTGTACACTTTTTCCCTTTGGGCCCCTCTGTTCTCTGTGTATGTTTTGCTTTGGGCACTAATTGTGAAGAGAGAGGAACAATATATACCTACCTTTAAGCAGCTTAGAGAGAAAAGTAAGTGCAAGAAGGCAAAGTGGTTGTCTGAGCAGGCTTTACAAATAGCTTGAGAAAAGAGAAGCGAGAGGCAAAGGAGAAAGGTAAAGATGGACTCACCTGAATGCAGAGTTCCAGCGAATGGCAAGGAGAGCTCAGAAAGCCTTGTTAAGTGAACAATGCAAAGAAATAGAGGAAAACAATAGAATGAGAAAGACTAGAGATCTCTTCAAGAAAATTAGAGATACCAAGGGAATATGACATGCAAGGTGGGCATGATCAAAGACAGAAATGGTAAAGACCTAGAAGCAGAAGAGATTAAGAAGAGGTGGCAAGAATATACAAAAGAACTATACAGAAAGAGTCTTAATGACCCAGATAACCATGATGGTGTGGTCACTCACCTAGAGCCAGACTTCCTGAAGTGTGAAGTCAAGTGAGCCTTCCTTAGGAAGCATCACTGCAAACAAAGCTAGTGGAGGTGATGGAATTCCAGCTGAGCTATTTCAGCTCCGAAAAGATGATGCTTTAAAGTGCTGCACTCAATATGCCAGCAAATTTGGAAAACTTGGCAGTGGCCACAGTACTTGAAAAGGTCAGTTTTCATTCCAATCCCAAAGAACGTCAATGCCAAATAATTTCAAACTACTGCACAATTGTACTCATCTCACATGCTAGCAAGGTTACGCCAAAAACTCTTCAAGCTAGGCTGCAGCAGTACATGAACTGAGAAGTTCCAGATGTACAAGCTGAGTTTAGAAAAGGCAGAGGAACTGGAGATCAAATGGCCAACATTTGTTGGATCATAGAGAAAGCAACGGAATTCCAGAAAAACATCTGCTTCATTGACTGTGCTAAAGCCTTTGACCATGTGAATCACAGCAAACTGTGGAAAATTCCTAAAGAGATGGGAATACCAGACCACTTTACCTGCCTCCTGAGAAATGTATATGAGCCAAGAAGCAACAGTTAGAACTGGACATGAGACAATGGACTGGTTCAAAATTGGGAAATGAGTACAAGTCTGTATGTTGTCACCCTGTTTATTCAATTTATATGCAGAGTACATCATTCAAAATGCCAGGTTGGGTGAATCACAAGGTGGAATCAAGATTGCCAGGAGAAATACCAACAACCTCAAATAGGCAGATGATACCACTCTAATGGCAGAAAGTGCAGATGAGCTAAAGAGACTCTCGATGAGGGTAAAAAAAGTAGAGTGAAAAAGCGGGCTTAAAGCTCATTATGAAAACTGAGATCATGGCACCTGGCCCCATCACTTCATGGCAAATAGATGGAGAAAAAAATGGAAACAGTGGCAGATTTTCTTTTCTTGGGCTCCCAAATCACTGTGGATGGTGACTGCAGCAATGACATTGAAAGATGCTTGCTCTGCTCCTTGGAAGGAAAATGGTGACAAACCGAGACAGTGCATTAAAAAGCAGAGACATCAGTTAGCTGGCAAAGGTCCATATAGTCAAACCTGTGGTTTATTATGTTTTTTCAGTAGTCACTTATGGATGTGAGAGTTGAACCGTTAAGAAGGCTGAGTGCTGAAGAATTCCTGGTTTCCGATTGTGGTGCTGAAGACAACTCTTGAGAGTTCCTTGGACTGCAAGGAGATCAAAACAATCAATCCCAAAAGAAATCATCCCTGAATGTTTCTTGGAAGGACTGATGCTGAAGCTGAAGCTCCTAGAGCTGACTCTTTGGAAAAGACCCTGATGCTGGGAAACACTGAAGACAAAAGGAGAAGAGGGAGGCAGAAGATGAGATGGTTGGATAGAGTCACCAAATCAATGGATATGAATTTGAGCACAGCTTTGCGTGCTGCAGTTCATGGGGTTACAAAGAATTGGATATGACTTACTAACTGAACAATAACAAGAAGAAAATGAACACCTCTAACATTATTCAGTTATCTTGAGGCTGCTGCTGCTGCTGCTAAGTCACGTCAGTCGTGTCCGACTCTGCGACCCCATAGACGGCAGCCCACCAGCCTCCTCCGTCCCTGGGACTCTCCAGGCAAGAATATTGGAATGGGTTGCCATTTCCTTCTCCTATCTTGTGGCACTAGCAAATAAAAGAATGTGCATTTCTTTTAACGTTTAGACTATCTAATTAATGCATTTTGCTGATAGCTTATTCCAAGCTAATAAGTATGCCTAGATCACTCCCATGTTCAATACACAAAGTCTTACTAGCTTAGATTTTATACAGCAGGTAAGGGATTAATTAGATGTCATGTAAAGGTGGCACACTTCCTTGTTTTAATCTCTTTGGGAATTGACTATGGCATATAGTAGAAAGAGAATCCAGTTTTGGAAATAGAAGACCTGTTTAGGTTGGAGTTGACATCTTAGACCCTGGGCAACTTAAGTTATTACCCAAGTTTTCAGAACTTCAGCCCTCATAGTTTTGTGTGCTAATTAAGGAAAATATGTGAGAACTTGGAGCGAGTAAAATGTCTTACCGACACTGTTATCATTATTGTAAATGTATGTGAAAGCTTCTTGTAAATAGTAAAACATCTTCCTACCTTGGAAGATGGATAAGTAGATAACTTGTATTTTACATGTGGAAGCTTGGAGCATTTATCCGTCTTGCAGAAATTAATGGTTTCAACATGAGCTCTTACATAGATGATATGATAATGCATACTTGGAATGTGTTCATTGATGGTAAAGTTTTCTGCCTTTAAAACACTATTTAAAATAAGGTGAATAACCTAGGTTCATGGATAACTTGATAGAAGGTAAAATAGAGAAAGCACAGCAAGAGTGTCAGAGCATGTAGTGGGAGGTATAAAGGAGGAGATAATGCCAGGGTGGAAGGGATCAGGAAGAGCTTTTTGGAGGAAATAGGGACCTGAGTGAGAGAGAGAGAGATCTTGAATCAGATCTTGAGAGAAGACTCTGTCCTTACAAGGTGGAATAATGATATAAAAATAAGTATCAGAGACTGAGCAGTCTGCTTCTGGTGGTAACCAGTCCTCAGCTTGATGTGAGTCTTGTTGGAGGGTTTTGGATGTGCAGGCGGAAGCTGCCTTTTGAAAGCTTCTGGATGTCTTGTTAATTTGGCCTTGCCTATTGTGTCATCACACCTTTCCAGTCCCTGTTTCCATTGATTCCTCTGAGAAGCCTTGCACTATGCACTCAAGCTGGATTGTGCCCTTCTTTGCTACTTCTGTATGCAGAGCAGCTGTGGTTAATTGGAGACTCTGCAGCCATTCTCCCTGAATCAAAATTCTTGCTCTGTTCTTTACTAGCTTGAGCAACCTTGGGGACACCACTTAACCTCTCCGTGCCTCAGTTCCTTCATCTGTAAAACGGGAGTGATGATACCTACTTTGAGAGGCTGTTGTGACAATTAACGGCTTAATTTACATTAAGTTATAGGATGAGTTTCAGGCACATAGTAAGTTTTGTTTGCAGTGATATTGTTTTTATTAGCCTCTGTTGGAGGTTTTATCCATTGTCCTCTGATATGATTTATTTACGTACCTCATGTCCCTATGGGGCTGTGCCCTTTTGAGAAAAAGACAAATTTTGTTTTTATCTTTGTAGACCCTTCATAGTCTACCTTCTGTACAATAGTATGAAGATGATAATTTTACGACACATATGTCTGCTCCTGTGAATCTTACTTAAATCTAATCCCAGAGCAACCAGATTTCAAGAAAAACCAACTTAGATCAGTGGATGGGCTGGTTGTACTTGTTCTAAGATAAATATAGCTAACATTGTGACAGTCATTCCATTGATACTTCTAAAGTAACAAGTAACTGCAGCTCTTAAGTGTATGTGTAAGGAGATGTAATTAAATATTTGCTAAGTGTTTTGTATTTCTCTAACGAGGTTGAAGTATTTCTAATTAAATGAAGCTTTAATGTTTTATTAGCATCATCTGATCATGGGTGCTACAGGTTAACTCCTTGATACAAAAACATTGCTGGCTAATTAGAGCCTACTGTAATTTCTTCAAAGTTATAATGTGAATACATGTGAAGACACCCTATGCTTAACTTGCAGGTTAGATAAATAGAAAGGGCTGTGGTATGAGTGATGGTCATAGCATCTTTACTGTGTACAACTTTGACCCCTAGTAAATGATATTCCTCCCCCTTCACCTTGAATGTATCCAGGATGGGATTTTTCCCTTGTTTGTCCTCAAGTTCTAATAGTTGCGAAGAAATAGGGAGAAGGAGACACTCTTGCCTACACTAGATTCTCTGCTTGTCATATTTTAGACACTCGATCTTTCATTTTGTATTTAAGAGAAATGTAACTCCTATCATTACACAATTTCAGAGTTTGAAATTCAACAATAAACTTTAAGAACTGAATTAGGTTTTACATTCAAGGTCCATGAAATCATATGTAAATCAATTTTATTTACAAGGACCAGTACTTCTGTTTCGTGCATCTGAATGTTGTTTAGAAAGTTTAGACAGTTAGGGAAGATTGTGTTCCATGGAGTGATGTCAGTGAAAGGTGTTGTTCTTTTTAGTTCAGAATTGCACTCACTAGGGGATGGAGTCAAGATTAAAAGTGTGATCTGGATTCCTCATTTTTCAGATTGATCCATATGATTGCCAGAAAATATCATAAGATAATGTCATATTTTTTACCTCATTGTTACTTTGGTTTTTGGAAAATGAGAACAAATGAAAGGAAAATGAGGATCCCAGGCACTTGAAGTTGAAAATAAGTCATTTTTTGAACTTCCCCTGTATTTTTGGAATTAATCTGAACTAGTTGAGAACCATCTTTTCCTGTACAGTCCTGTCTCATTATGCTTCAAAAAGGATCATTCACGCATTCTTGATTCCATCCAGCATTGAAATAGATGCCCATCCCTCATGCAGAAACACTGAATAATCAGGTAGTCTATGTTACGGCTTGATTGCAGTGCATCAAGAGAGAATTTGAAACTGCAATCAACAGACTACTATATTGAGCACTTGCCAAGGTTATCTGAGGCCGACTAGCTGCCAGCTTCATTCCTGAAAATTAAACTTTTCCTTTCTTTTCTGAGACGCTCAGCATGGAAATAGCCAACACTTTTAAAATGCTCTCGCTATGTGTCAGACCCTGTTCTGAGTGCTTCATCTGTATTAACTCACTTAGTTCTCACAGTGACCCTGGGAGATGGGTTCTGTTCCACTTAACAGATGAGGTCCAGAGGGACTATGAAGGTGGCCCATGGCCATGCCACACTGCCTGGTAGAGGTGGGAAGCCAGCCCACATCATCTGCCACTGGAGCCCATACTCTGGATTGATGGTGGGCTCCTGTGTTCTTCTTCTGGACGGGAATCTGTACAGTGTCCTCACTGAGATCTCAGTGAAAAGATGAAGCAGCTTGCCTTTTTCAGTCAAGAAGCATGGCCACAGGAAGCAAAGAATGGTCCTGGAAGACATGTTCTGTTGTGAGGGTTTGTGTCAGGAGTTTCCTAGGACAGAACTTCCAGGTAGCTCCTTGAGTTTGCCGGGATACGCACAGGAACTTGTGATGAGGGGAGAGAAGGAAGGCTATCTGTTCCAAGATTTCTAAGCTTCCTGATGCACCCATATTACCCACTACCCCTTCTCTGCTGTAGGAATTCCATCTATGACTTCAAGTCCCAGTGTCTCAGGAACACAACAAATCAGACTCCTAGGATAATTTTTCAGCCTGCATACAGCTTTGATTTGTTGTGTGTGTGTGTCTTCTCAGAACATTTGATACAGGTGTTAAGATTTCTTTACCCTTAGCCAGAGCTATGTAATGTCAGGTAACTGCATACCTTTGCACGCATGGGTCCCTTTTGTCTGTTGTGTGCATACTCAGTAGCTTCAGTTGTGTCCCACTCTTTGCAAACCTATGGACTCCTCTGTCCATTCATACCCTCTGCAGGGGATCTTCCTGACCCAGAGACTGAACCCGAGTCTCCTGTATCTCCTGCATTGTAAGGTGGATTCTTTTCTGCTGAGCCACTAGGGAAGCCCCTTTCTGTCCGAAAAATCACTTGACTCTCTCACCTTTTGAGCTGAGCTTGAAAGATAACAATTGATGACATTTATTAAGTTGCCTGGGGAGAAGAACATGGCAACCCGCTCCTATATTCTTGCCTGGAGAATCCTGTGGACAGAGGAGCCTGGTGGACTCCTGTCCACAGGGTTGCAGAGTTGGACACGACTGAAGTGACTTAGCAGCAGCAGCAGCAAGTTGTCTAATATGTACCAGGCACAGACCTCACTTCATGTTTATAACAACCTCTGAGATCCATATTGCTCCTTTGTTGCAAAGGTGAGAAAAACATGCCTTGTGAAGGATGAGTGATTGCCTAAGGTCTCACAGCTAGCACGGAAGGTCTAGTTCTGATGAAGCCTTTGTTTTCCTCATTGACTAACAATCCACTAGGGAGGCTCTTTCCAGTTTTTTTTCCTGAGAACCCAAAGCAGGACCGTTCTTAAGCTGGTAGACAGACTGTTCCATTCCATTAAATTCAGAAAACTTCTTAGGTAGATGTGCAGCTGGCCACAAACCTTCTTGGGGAGAAGGGTTAGTTTGTGAGTAGTAACACCCTCTTTCCAGAGCATGATTTATTTTTTCAAACAAGATTTAAGAAAATCTCAGTCTCTCATGCTTATGTGTGTGTGTGTGTTAAAAGCCTCTCTGAGGCTCAAGGCCTATGGTCTTCAGAATTGGTGGTGGTGGGGGTGTTGGTAATTTCTGGGTTCACAGGGGGCATTAAGTGACCTTCGTGTTTGGAGACCTAGTCTTCTGTGGGCCCTTACTGTGATTGGTAAGTGGGCTTGAGGTTTCTGAGTGGTGGGTTTTTACAGTTAAGTTCTGGTGTCAGGCCTAGACACCAGGCCACAGTTCTTCTCTTAAAGAAAAAAAAAAGATTCCAATACTATTTACAGTGGTAAGGAGGACTTTACTCAGGACTTGCTATAGATATCAAGAGTGTTACAGTAGCGGAAAGGGTTCAGGTTCAGCTCTGAATGCAACAGGAGCAAATGAGGATTTATGCAGCCAAGGAACCCTTTGGGTGGTGGGCCCTGTCAGTGGATGGAAAATCACTAAGAGAAGATGTAAAGGGTTGGAGAGTTCTTGGTGGAGGCAGGTCGAGGACTTTAGTATCACAGGTGGGGTGAGGAACTTGGTCAGATATCAGGTCAGGAATCTGTCTACACTGACTTGGCAGAATCTGTGCTAAAACTAGGATAGGTAGGCACAGTGAGGATAGGGAGCCTAGGTAGAGGCCTGGACTAGAAGGAGGCTCCGAGGAGCCTGACTGAAGACTGGTCAAGGAGAGGGTCTTCGTCAGGTGTGACTGCTTGAGTTCAATGGTAAGCATTCAAGGTGGCAGATATGAACCCCAGGAGATAACATTAAATGAAGTGTAGAGTGATGGCCGTTTCCACTGTGAAGTCTTGTTTTGAAATCAGAATAAAACTTCACCAAATTACCTCAACACGTATGAGATGCCTTTGTATAGAAAATTGACTTTGTGACTAATATGGATATATGTTCCTCTTAAGTTTCTAACAGGCAAAAATCACACATATGTGATGTGTTCCCATCTGTTCACCTTTCTGTATCTCATATCATTTGATGTATAACAGCTGTGTTCAATGGGCTTCCCTGGTGGCTCAACTGTAAAGAATCTGCCTGCAGTGCAGGAGACGTGGGTTGGATCCCTGGGTCAAGAAGATTCCCTGGAGAAAGAAATGGCAACTCACTCCGGTATTCTTGCCTGGGAAATTCCATGGACAGAGGAGCCTGGTGGGCTACAGTCCATGGGGTCACAAAGAGTCAGACATGACTTAGCAACTAAACCACTACCACCAGAGTGACTTCTAGAAAAATGAGTTTTCCTACTGGCACAGACTTCTGTGAAGGATTAGTATGGATGATCACAGTAGCCCTGAAAGGAGGGACCTTTCAAGCTGCCCTGATGCTGCACTGTCAGGTTGATTTTTAATTTTAGTGAACAAACATAAATAGTGCTTATTGTTAGACTCTGTTCTAAACGCTTTGCAAGTGTTATGTTAATTAATCCTCAAAAGAACCCTATAAAGTGGTTATACCACTGTTGTTCACTCTTTATAGATGAGGAAACAGAGGCCCAGAGGAGTTTAAGAAATTTGCCCAAGGTCACATAATGAGTAAATGGCAGGACTTGGATTTCAACCCAGGCTGCCTGGCTCCAGCATCTGCATTCTTAGTCTCTGTTAGGGTGCATCCTAGGCTTTTGCCTCCCAGGGATTTACTTCTCATTATTCTGGGCTTTTCTTTATTCTCTCGATGAATAAAGCATTCTTCTTCTTCTGGATTTAGTTACTCTCTGGACTTTGTTCAGACTGAAGTCAGGACTGAGGAGTATGTTTAACATGAGGTCTCCTATAAATCACAAGGTTATTTGTAAACAACTTTTCAGATGTACTTTCAACTTACAAGGAGAATGTGTTTATTGGTAAAAGCACATGCCCTATCTCCTCCACAGTCTGTGTAGAATAACATCAGCGACACTTTCTAATCAAAGATTCAATGCTTCCTCCCCACCAGTAGTAACCCCAGTAGAATTCTTTCCTTCTTCTTCTTCTTCTTTTTTTTTTTTTTTTTTTTTTAACAAAAATGGTCCATTTGTAGTGAATGGTAATTCTTTGATAAAAACTTTGGGAGATTGACTTCCAGATAATGCACAACTAGTACCAAAACTTTTTTAAATGGGCAGATCTCCTTTGGAAGCAGAACAGATCTAATCCCTAAAGCATTTCTTTTGTAGTCTCTTTAAATTTTGTTTAAATTTGTCAAGCTGGTATTGAAAAAGATTCTGGTTAATATAGCATTAGCACCAAAAGTATATAAATACATGTGGAAAATCTTGAGTATTTCATGGTATCTTCACCTTAGGATTTTTTTTAAACTGAAGTTTTTAAACTTTTAATTACAGATCTGTCTATGGCAGTACAGAAATTTTCCCAGTCGCTGCAGGATTTCCAGTTTGAATGTATCGGTGATGCTGAAACAGATGATGAAATTAGTATTGGTAAGTACTGCTGTTTTTCAATATCCTAAGTAATAATTTTAAAAGTCTTACTTCAGATAATAACTTCATTGAAATCAAACAGATAACATACACCCAAATACTGCTGCTGCTGCTGCTAAGTCGCTTCAGTCGTGTCCAACTCTGTGCGACCCCATAGACGGCAGCCCTTCCTTCTCCAATGCATGAAAGTGAAAAGTGAAAGTGAAGTCACTCAGTAAGTGTCCGACTCTTCGTAACCCCATGGACTGCAGCCTACCAGGCTCCTCCGTCCGTGGGATTTTCCAGGCAAGAATACTGGAGTGGGTTGCCATTGCCTTCTCCGACCAATTACTAAGTATGTCAAATATTCTGACTTTGACAAAAGTGTAAGGGTGATTTTTGGTTGCTGTGGAAGAGTGTTATAAATTGTTTTAAAATTGAGGTCTGTGGTTTTCTCCATAAGGAAATTAATCATTGTATAATTCAGCTCAGCCCTTTGAGAAGATATGGATAACATCCTTTTTTCTTGCCTAAAAGTGAATCATTCAGGGAATTCCTGGGCAGTCCAGTGGTTAAGACTCTTCATTCTCATTGCCCAGGGCCTGGTTCAATATCTGGTTTAGGAACTAAGATCCCACAGCAGCGGGTTGTAGCAAAAAAGAAAGGAAAACAAAAGTAAATCATTCATTCAAACAAATACATATTGGTTATCTACTATTAAATATACAAGGTATTAGTTTAAGAATTATCGCACTTTTTAAAATCTTACTACTGATTTCTCTTTTAACTTCAGTATTTCTTTATAAAGAAAACAGTATTAGTCATGATGTGTTAGCCAGTATTAGTGTAGAACAGAGAACATTACTGAGATCAGGAGACTTGAGACTTAATCTGGTTTTCCCTCATATTTAGCAGTCCAGCCCTGGTGAAAGCATGCCCCTTCCTGAATCGGGTGGTTTCATTTCCCATTAGTGAAAAGGTTGGGTTTTGTGATCTCAAGTTGTATCTGTAGCTGAGTTTTTACTGGTTGAAGGTCTGGTTCATGTAGCATTCTTTCCCCCACATTTTAATAATCCCTATTTGTCAGTTTGTAGATATGGGGTCAATCTGTAGGTTGGGTTAGAGTCAGGCAGTCAGCTGTGCCGAGTGGCTTCAGTCGTGTCGGTCTCTTTGTGACCCCATGGACTGCAGCCCACCAGGATCCTCTGTCTATGGGATTTTCAAGGCAGTCAGGAGACTGTATAAAATATGTGTATACATTTTAGAGAATAATATATCAATTTACTCACATTCCAGATAAAAATAGAATATTGTAAGGATTTACAATAGACTCCTGAACTGTAATATGTGTATGATACACCTGGTTATATCATTAAATGCTAACTGTAATTCAGAAGATCTCAGGTGGAGTGTGGTTTCTGCATTTCTGACACACTTGAAGGCTGGTGCATGGACCTCTCTTTGAGTAGCAGGACTTTGAAATCCCTGACACGCTTCCCCACAATCTTATTTCTCTCCTTCTTCTGAATTTTCTTTTTCTTTTATAGTTTTGTCAGGTATATACATATTTCTCAATATTTTTATTGTTTTTGAAAACCTAAAGTATCAAGTCCAAACCCCACTGTGAAAGGAAAGGGCTCTCAAGAAGAAAAGCGGAAGAGTTTCTGATTCCTCAGGCAGCTTTAGCTTGTGACAGTCACGAAGGTCCCTTCTGGAGAAGTCACCTGCCCGTCCGCAGACATGCAGCTCCTACTGTGTGGTTCACGTCGTATGGACCCTGCGTGGCCAGGCTGGGCTCTTGCAGAGGTCCCTGCCAGGCAGTTGATTCTTTGCCCACCCCTTTGGGAACATTTGGTACTCGGGGTGTGGAGGTGGCTGGTGTTAGGATTGCCAGGGGCTCCCTCCACCCTCAGGTTTGTGGAGGAGGGTGGCTAAGCCTGACTTGGGGGAGGTGTAGGTAGGGAGCCTCCCAGAAGGAGGAGAGGGCTGCCAGGTGGACCCCTGGCCATGTGACTTCCTATTTACAGGCGAGTGGGGCAGGATGCGTCAGGGGTCACGTGACACCCACAGCCGGAACGATGGCATCATCCTGTGTGTCACTTCATGACGTCTCTATCATAAGTGTCTAGCCCCCAACATAGGTTTTGTAACACACAGCTCAGAGACAAAAGCTTAGACTGTATTACTAAAATGTTACTATAGTAGCATTGTTATTTAGAAAAAAGAACACCCACATACTCATATAATGGCAGTTATTTCCACTTAGTAATGAGACTGTAAAAAGCAGAGACATTATTTTGCCAACAAAGGACCATCTAGTCAAAGCTATGGTTTTTCCAGTAGTCATGTATGGATGTGAGAGTTGGACCATAAAGAAAGCTGAGCACCGAAGAATTGATGCGTTTGAACTGTGGTGTTGGAGAAGACTGTTGAGAGTCCCTTAGACTACAAGGAGATCCAACCAGTCCATCGTAAAGGAAATCAGTCCTGAATATTCATTGGAAGGACTGATGCTGAAGCTGAAACTCCAATACTCTGGCCACCTGATGTGAGGAACTGACTCATTGAAGACCCTGATGCTGGGAAAGATTGAAGGCGGGAGCAGAAGGGGACGACAGAGGATGAGATGGTTGGATGGCATCACTGACTCAATGGACATGAGTTTGAGTAAGCTCCAGGATTTGGTGATAGACAGGGAGGCCTGGCATGCAGCAGTCCTTGGGGTTGCAAAGAGCTGGACATAACTGAGCGACTGAACTGAACTGAACTGAATGAGACTGTAAAGTGCAAGAAGGCAGAGGCCAGATCTTTTCCTTTGTTTATTTTTCTTTCAGTCATTTCACTTTAGCACCTGATCCAGGGTCTGACTCTTGGTAAACTCTTGGTTAAATTGTTGAATAAATGACATAAATTTGCCTATAAACTTTATTTTTTCATTTATGTGTATCTTTTTCTAATATAATCATATATAGTTATACTGCATATAGCTATATATTATATACAATGTATTTCTTTATAAAGAGATTTATAGCGAATACTTCTGGATTTTTTGTAGGTATTATACTTTTTCATTTTATGATTTTAAAATATTACATAGATTTTTATACATGAATTTATGAAATACTCTGGTACACTCAGGTTGCTTCTAGTGGGTCTTTTACTTTTTAACAGTACAAAAATACTGCTGCTGCTGCTGCTAAGTCATTTCTTCATAATTTCCATTAAGTTTCTTACTTAAAAAACTTTTTTGAAGCCATACGGTGTAACAGCAGAGGTAGGGGACTTTAATCACTACACTTTTCAACCTTGCAGGTGGGTCGATAGTAGGCAGTTTTCCCTGGTCGTGGTGAACTTGATATCTCAACTGTGCTCTGTCTGTTTGCGCTTTGACTGAATGGATGTTATTATTTTGGCTCTTGCAGTTTAGATTGGAAAGGTGTGAATTGATCACTATGTGAAGGCTTATGATTGTTCAGTCTCTAAGTCGTGTTCGACTGTTTGTGACCCCATTGACTGTAGTCTGTGAGGCTCCTCTGTCCATGGAATTCTCTAGGAGAGAAGACTGGAGTAGGTTGCCATGCCCTCCTCCAGGGGATCTTCCTGGTATCGAACTTGCATCTCCTGCATTGGCATGAGGATTCTTTACCACTGAACCACCAGGGAAGTGAAGACTGTGATAGGCAATGAATATTAAATTCCAATGCTTTCAGGGCTTTTTGGAACTAGATCCAAGCTGGACAAATGGAAGGTGAATACTATATAGGGGAAAGATATTATTGCTCACTATTTTTAAATTAAGAGACTTATTTAGCTCCTACTGGGAATCTGATTTAAACACCAATGCTTTGATAGGAAAACTTAACTTAGAGCACTGAACAAAAATTATCTCCGAAACTATTGTAAAAATATAGATATATTCCCATATCCTCACCATTCAGCACTTTTTATCCTTTTACTGCACCACCAAATGCACTGTAAATTGTTAAAAATACCTAATATATAACAGAAAGTAAAAGACTGTGAGGCTACCACAGCTGTGTACCAAGGACAGTGATCTAGGAATGTATCCCTGAGGATAATGGCTAAGGCCGGTGTGGATGGAGTGAAAGAACTAGCCTTACATTTGTCAGCTCCAGTTCCACATGGAAAGATGCAAAATTTCGGCTGCCTTTAAAACAGCTTGTTGAAGCCCTAGTTTCAGGTTCTTGTTTATTCTTCTGACTTAATGAAAGAGGCGTGAAGTGGGGACAGCTGTGAAGGTTCGCGATGAGTAATAGTCACAATGTCCTCAGCCAGAGCAGCCTTGAGACTTAGAATGATCACCTACAATCACTGCAAACAGTGACTTACAAAAAAGCTCCTCTTTTATAAGCAAGCAGGGTCTCTGAAAAATCGCTTATAAAGACATTTGTGGACTTTTCTGTGTACAAGTTATGGTGGTGAGAGTGGGTGGAAGATGAGTAAGATGTCTGCTTTCAGTGTGCTTATAGTAGAATAAAGTGAAAAACAGATTTTGAGCAAAGTAAGGAAAAGAGAGTGCTGTTACTGTGTCAGGGTCACAAGTGAACCTGTGCAAGCTGTTCCGGGAGTTCTTGAGACCCGTGGGCCTGTGTCTGTCCCGTAAATCAGACCCACTCTTCAGCTGTCCCCATCTGTTCCCAGCCTTCTGGCTTTTTGCTTGCCGGTTTGTTTGTTTGTTTTCTTGGTGCCAGTGAGACATTGCTGGCTCGGAAGGAAGCAAAATGGGATTAGTCGTCTGGGACCCAGTGGGGAATTCCTGTGGCTCACAGAACAGGTCAGTTGTTTCCAGAACTGAAGTCCTAAGCAGCACAGCACCCTGCACTCTACCTGGAACACCGCCTTCTCATCCTAGAGCAGCAAGAAGCAAGTCCTCCTCCCTCTGAGGATGGTTGAGCTGCCTCTGAGCATTTGATTGCTTCCTTTTATCTGCCCACCACGGCGCTGGCCCAATGGGAGGCCATCCAGCTTAACTTCCGGCAGCTGTTCTAATTGTCCACTTTTTATGCTGCTTTGTTTTTCTGGACTTAGGAAAGACGCTGAGTTAGAAATAAGTTAGGACTTGATTAGCTGGACACTTGGGGCTTAGAAACTGATGATGGAAGAGAGAAGAGTGATCACAAACTGTCGGAACAGTCAGTGCTCCTCAAATAACATACTTATATGGTTAGTTGTTGTGTAGTCTCTCTTTGTGACCCCAGGCTCCTCTATCCATGGGATTTCCCAGGCAAGAATACCATTTGCCATTTCCTTCTCCACGGTATTTTCCTGGACCAGGATTTGAACCTGTGTGTCCTGCATTGGCAAGCAGATTCTTTACCACTGGGGCAGACTGGATACAAAATGTTTCTATTGTATAACCATAATTATACAGAAGATAATACCTGCTGCATTAACCCTGGTACATACCTGGAAACTGATGATGTTATGTGTCCATCCCTAAAACCTTACTACTAGTAGTTAATAAAATACTCTCTACAGAACATAAAAACACTATTCTTTTGAAAACTCTATAGTGGTTCATTCAAGCAAGTAGAAGCTCAAAGATATTACTGTGAATCTGTCTGAGGTGGTGGTTTTTACTTGGTTAATTTAGCACTTTAGAATATGGGATAATAAAGGTCTGTAAATCTTAGTATATCACTTCAGAATTTATGTCCATACCAAGTTTGGGGCTTGCAAGTGACTATATATTTTTTCCTGCCTACTCAGTGCCTATAGTTTGGAAACACTTTTAACCAAGTCTTAAAAGAAGTCTAGATTAAAAACAAAATCAAATAAAAATCAAATATTGTTAGTCATGCTGAATTAGTGCCAGTAAAAATATTAGTCATTAATATGAAGCAAAGCTCATTCATTCTATGTAATCTTGGAAACTATTGGAAAGTCCAGTTGTGGTTTGTTATAAACAGCTTGGTTAATGATGTTCTGTGATGGCCTATTGCAGTGCTCAGGAAAGTCCTGGCCCATCCATATGACCTTTGCACTCAAGAGATTAAACATTTACCAAGAAGGAGAGGCAGTTTGCTAGTAAATATTTTAGGTGGGGACTTACTCCTTTAGACACACCTAAAGAGAAAATTCCTGTGGTAGAGACAGACAGGCAACATCCAACCTCTTGTCAACTAAGGTTATTGCTCTTAACTCTGAGTGGAGAAATGAGGCCATCAAGTAGGTGATTCAGATCAAAATATATTTCATAATAATTGTCCAGATAGGTCTGACATAACTCATGTGTCTGTGTTCAGGTCTCTGTTTTGAATGCAGATATGCAGACATAGCCATAACAGTGGTGAGTGCTTAATAGTTCTTAGAATGAAGAGCATAATATATTTTTTAAAAGCCCTTTTACATGAAAGTCTACATGTGAATCATATGTGTACATACTGACAGTTGGTAACTTGAACTCTTAAGTTTTCTATACTGAATTGGCTGGAGTGTGCCTTATATTTTGAATTATTTTCTGGCTTTAAGAGACTGCACTGAAAATTAAGATTATAGGAGACGAATTTAAAATACTGACCTTTTATGTCACAGGGACTTTATTGTATCTTCCTGAGCAAACAGTGTTTTACCCAGGTGCAAATATTTGTTGTTAGATTACTTTTCTGAAGCTAAGTGTGCACCAGTATAACACAGTGATTAAGTGAAATTGCCTGAGAATACGAACAGAAGCCTGAAACTGATCATTAATGCCTTCTCAGAGGGTGTGAAGTAGAAGACATTTTTCAGGGAAGTATTTGAAAATTATTTTCATTTTCCTTGTTAGAGGAATTGTGCTTTTTGCTTAGTTGTGTTAGACTTTTTGCAACTCCATAGATTGTAGCCTGCCAGGTTCCTCTGTCCATGGAATTCTTCAGGCAAGAATCCTGCAGTGAGTAGCCATTCCCTTTTCCAGGGGATCTTCCAGACCCAGGGATTGAACGCAGGTCTCCTGCATTGCAGGCTGGGGGCAAATGCATAAATCTTTATCAAATACATCCATTGCCTTTGAGAATGCATCTGTTAGGTCTCATGGAAAGTTAGTGTTTGATCAAATTTTCCAAGTGATAAACAAGAATATGGTCTAGTGTGGGTGGTATGCAAACAGTTTTCTTTGTGTGTTTTGAGAGGATTCCTTTATAGAATAGAAACACTTTGAGAAATAGTAACCTATATTTCAGGTTAAAAAGGATCAATATATTTATAAATCTCAGGAAATTCACTTAAACAATAAAACATAAATCATAAATGATTTTAGCTAAGAAAAAAACACACCTATTTTCTTCAAGTTAAACTAGTAAAATTCAGTTATTAAGCTACAAAATTGAAAATGCTTCTGTAAAGATTTTCCTAAGGATTCAGTTATGAGCTATAACTCTTCATCCATAGAGATCACTATTATCTGATGATGGCAGGATGCATAAGGTAGAGCATGGCCTGAAACTCTTCTTGGGCCTCTCTTAGGAAAAAGTTAGCAAACCAGAGACAATGCCATTACCAACCACAAGTGAACTCTTAAAAAAAAAAACAAAACCCTGCGATTTTATTAAATTCTAGGAAACAAATTACCTTCTCATTTGCTGAGTCAAAAGAAAATCCATCAGTTATTACAGACCTTCATTACAACCCACTTAAATGTGGTTATATAAATCAGGAAGTCCTCTATTAAAGTGGAACATTTCCAAATGCCTAAATTGTTTATATAAATAACATTTTCTTTTGAACTCTGTGGAGAAAGCATATTTGACTTTTTATGGCTCTCAGTTGGACAATTGAATTATTGTTTTCCATTTTCTTTTACCACCCTTATTTTTGCACCCACACAGAAACCACCCACAATTAAGGATTGAAACAGCTGGGAAAGTTGCACATTTCAGGTGGAGTTCCTGTCTTTAAAAAAACATGCCATTTTAGAGAGATGTTTTCATCATAATATCTCTATATTTTAAAGAACTTTATTTGATTTAATTTGAAATTCAAAGGCTTAGATTGTTTTTCCAGAATCTGAAATAAAAAAGAGAAACTTTTCATGTTAAAAGGCACATCTGAAAGAAAAAAATTTGTCTTTTAATTTACTGATGTACATTAGAACCCCTTTCTGTCTTCTGTGATTTGTTCTACTAAACAAAAAGTGGTTGGCTTTTTTACAGAAAACACAAGTCTCTTATCTTCTCCAGCAAATTATATGCTCCTTGAGTTCAGAAAGTTTTCTCACATTTAGATTCCTGCAAAATTCTTTAGCACCTTGTTTGTAGCAGAAGCTTACTAAATATTTATTGCATAAAAATCCACCTGGAAAATCTAGTAAGTGTTTATAGAAACAAATAACTTTAAGGTACATAAATAAAATTTTAGGATCATATGTTAAAAAATAAAATATGTACATATTTGCATATATCTAGATGATTCTTTTCAGCATGGTAATAAACTAAATTTTGAGAGAGAAAATAGTTTATATATAGCCATCCCTTAAAGGGTTGGTTTCAGGAGCTTTCATGGATACCAAAATTCTTAGATGCTCAAGCCCCTTATGTAAAGTGGTGTAGTGTTTGCGTGTAACTTACACAGTCCTCTTGTGTATATACTTTGTTATCTCTAGTTTAGTTATAATACCTGACACAATATAAACACTACGCAAGTAGTTGTAATTTTGATGTAAGTGCTATATAGATAGGTGCCAGCAAGTGGTAAATTCAGGTTTTGCTTATTGAAAAATTTTGGAATTTTTTATATCCTCAAATATTTTCAGTTCACAGTTGGTTGAATCTGACTGAGGGTGCTGAACCTGTGGATACAGAGAGTCAACTGTATTTATTCACAAATATAGCACAGACATATATGCAGCTTTTGCATATAATTGAGAATGATTTGAAACATATCTTAATATTTGTAAATATCGGGACCAGAGCTAAATGTTTTAATGTTCTTTAGTTTATTCAATGTTTGCTGACTACCTATTAGGTGAGCAGCTCTGTGCCCATCTCCAGTGACCTGGTGGTGAAAGAGTAGTCAGAGCTTTTGCCCTCGTGGAGTATACAGACTAAGGGATAAACTGGGAGCAGTATCTTTTCTTTAGAGGACAACATGACTTAAAAAAGGCTTATTTCAGGGTGATTACAGGTTTGCTGATTACTTTCCTTATGTAGGGAGCTTCCTAGGTGGTGCAGTGGTAAGGAATCCACCTGCCAATGCAGGAGACACAAGAGATGTGTGGAGGAGGAAGTGGCACCCTATTCCAATATTCTTACCTGGAAAATTCCCTAGACAGAGCAACCTGGTGGGCTACTGTCCATGGGACTGCAAAAAGTTGTACATGACTTAGTATGCACACACAAAAGCTTCTTTATATGGAGCAAAGGGAATTTTTAGAAATTGGTAAGTAACTTGTGCTGAGCAAGCCAGGGTGATTGGTTCACCTAGGCCTTATTTTTTGGGAGAGCCAGCATGGAAACTTAAGTTTTGGCTTGCTGATGTGGAGTTTTGCACAGTTAGCACAGTTCAATCGCTCAGTCATGTCCAACTCTTTGGGACACCATGGACTGCAGGACAACAGGATTCCCTGTCCATTGCCAGCTCCCGAAAGATAGAAAGATAGAGGTGACGTCGCTCAGTCATGTCTGGCTCTTTGCACCCTGTGGACTGTAGCCTACTAGGTTCTTCTGTCCATGGGATTTTCCAGGCAAGAATACTAGAGTGGGTTGCCATTTCCTTCTCCAGAAGCTTGCTCAAACTCATGTCTGTCGAGTCGGTGATGCCATCCAACCATCTCATCCTTTGTCGTCCCCTTCTCCTCCTGCCTTCAATCTTTCCCAGCATCAGGGTCTTTTCCAAGGAGTCAGTTCTTCACATCAGGTGGCCAAAGTATTGGAGTTTCAGTATCAGCCTCAGTCCTTCCAATGAATAGTCAGGATTGATTTCCTTTAGGATTGACTGGTTTGGTCTCCTTGTAGTCCAAGGGACTGTCAGGAGTCTTTTCCAACAGCACAGTTGAAAAGCATCAATTCTTTGGTGCTCAACTTTATAGTCCAGCTCTCACATCCATACATGACCACTGGAAAAACCATAGCCTTGACTAGACAGACATTTGTTGGTGAAATGATGTCTTTGCTTTTTAATATGCTGTCTAGGTGACATAACTTTTCTTCTAAGGAGCAAGTGTCTTTTAATTTCATGCCTGCAGTCACCATCTGCAGTGATTTTGGAACCCAAAAAAAGTCTCACTGTTTCCATTGTTTCTCCATCTCTTTACTATTGAGTAATGGGACCGGATACCATATCTTAGTTTTCTACATGTTGAGTTGTAAGCCAACTTTTTCTCTCTGCGTTTTCACTTTCATCTAGAGGCTCTTTAGTTCCTCTTCACTTTCTGCCATGAGGGTGGTATCATCTGTATATCTGGGGTTATTGATATTTCTCCTAGCAATCATGATTCCAGCTTGTGCTTCATCCAGCCTGGCATTTTGCATGATGTACTCTGGCATAGAAGTTAAATAAGCAGGAAGACAATATACAGCCTTCAAGTACTCCTTTCCAAATTTGGGACCAGTCTGTTGTTCCAGGTCTGGTTCTAACTGTTGCTTCTTGACCTGCTACAGACTTCTCAGGAGGCAGGTTAAGGTGGACTGGTATTCCATCTCGTGAAGAATTTTTCACAGTTTGCTGTGATCTACATAGAAAATGGCTTTGGCATAGTCAATAAAGCAGAAATAGATGTTTTCCTGGAAATCTGTTGGTTTTTCTATGATCCAGCAGATGTTGGCAATTTGATCTCTGGTTCCTCTGCCTTTTCTAAATCCAGCTTAAACATCTGGAAGTTCACGGTTCATGTACTGTTGAAGCCTGGCTTGGAGAATTTTGAGCATGACTTTGCTAGCACATGAGATGAGTGAAATTGTGCAGTAGTTTGAACATTCTTTGGCATTGCTTTTCTTTGGGATTGGAATGAAAACTGACTTTTTCCAGTCCTGTGGCCACTGCTGAGTTTTCCAAATGTGTTGGCATATTGAGTACAGCACTTTCACAGCATCATCTTTTAGGATTTTAAATAGCTCAGTTGGAATTTTCCTCTCCACTGGCTTTGTTCATAGTGATGCTTCCTAAGGGCCACTTGACTTCACACTCCAAGATGTCCGGTTCTAGGTGCGTGATCACACCATCCTGGTTATCTGGGTCATTAAGACCTTTTCTGTATAGTTCTTCTGTGTATTCTTGCAACCTATTAATATCTTCTGCTTCTATTAGGTCCTTACTGTTTCTGTCCTTTGTTATCCTCATCTTTGCATGAAATGTTCCCTTGGTAGCTCCAATTTTCTCGAAGAGATCTCTAGTCTTTTCCATTCTATTGTTTGCATTGATCACTATTTCTTTGTGTTGACCACTGAGGAAGGCTTCCTTATCCCTCCTTGCTATTCTTTGGAACTCTGCATTCAAATGGTTATCTCTTTCCTTTTCTCCTTTGCCTTTTGCCTCTCTTCTTTTCTCAGCTATTTGTAAGGCCTCCTCAGACAACTATTTTGCCTTTTGCATTTTTTTCCCCTTGGGGATGGTCTTGATTGCTGCCTCCTATACAGTGTCACAAACCTCTGTCCATAGTTCTTCAGGCACTCTGTCTATCAGATCTAATCCCTTGAATCTATTTGTCACTTCCACTATATAATTGTAAGGGATTTGATTTAGGTCAAAGTGGTTTTCCCTACTTTTTTCAATTTAAGTCTGATTTTGGCAATAAGGAATTCATGATCTGAGCCACAGTCAGCTCCCAGTCTTCTTGTTGCTGACTGTATAGAGCTTCTCCATCTTTGGCTGCAAAGAATATAATCAATCTGATTTTGGTGTTGACCATCTGGTGATGTCCATGTGTAGCGTCTTCTCTTGTGTTGTTGGAAGAGGATGTTTGCTATGACCAGTGTGTTCTCTTGGCAAATCTGTTAGCCTTTGCCTTGCTTCCTTTTGTACTCCAAGGCCAAATTTGCCTGTTACTCCAGGTATCTCTTGACTTCCTATTTTTGCGTTCCAGTCCCCTATAATGAAAAGGATATCTTTTTTGGGTGTTAGTTCTAAAAGTTCTTATAGGTCTTCATAGAATTGTTCAACTTCAGCTTCTTCAGCATTACTGGTTGGGGCATAGACTTGGATTACCATGACATTGAATGGTTTGTCTTGGAAACAAACAGAGGTCATTCCTTTGTTTTTGAGATTGCACCCAAGTATTGCATTTTGGACTCTTTTGTTGACTGTGATGGCTACTCCATTTCTTCTGAAGGATTCTTGCCTACATGGTCATCTGAGTTAAATTTGTCCATTCCAGTCCATTTTAGTTCACTGACTCCTAAAATGTCAATGTTCACTCTTGCCATCTCCTATTTGACCACTTCCAATTTACCTTGAATCATGGACCTAACATTCCAGGTTCCTATGCAGTATTGTTCTTTTCAGTATAGGACTTTACTTCCATCACCAGTCACATCCACCGCTGGGCTTGTTTTCGCTTTGGCTTTGTGGAGTTTTGCACAGGTGACCCCATTTTCAGCCTTAGCTGATTATTTTAACCAGCCAAAGAACCAGAGATTAGAGTATGAAACTTGATTTTGTAGCTTTCTTCCATTCTTTTTGACCTGTTCATGCTTCTATTTCCTATTGATGAAACTTATTTATTCTCTAGATATTCAAGTACTAACCACATCTAAGTTACGGTCTGTGGTTTAAGTAATTTGTATTTGTTTTCATTGGATGCATGTGTGGATGCTAAGTTGCTTAAATTGAGTCTGACTGTGTGTCGCCCTGTGTGCTGTAGTCTGCTAGGCTCCTCTGTCCATAGGATTTTCATGGTGAGAGTACTGGAGTGGGTCGCCATTTCCTTCTCCAGGGGATCTTCCCAACCCAGGGATCAAACTCATGTCTTTTAAGTCACATGCTTTGGTGAGTCATCTGGGAAACCCTTTCCTTGGGTGACCAACATTAAATAACAGTTACAGTTCAGTCACTATTGTGTCGAATGCTATAAATGCAAACTACATTATGCTAAGAGAACATATTTAAGATAGACCAGGGCTGAAAGTGAAAGAGGAGAGTGAAAAAGCTGCCTTGAAACTCAACATTCAAAAACTAAGATTATGACATCAGTGCCATCACTTCATGGTGAATAGTTGGGGAAACAGTGGAATCAGTGAGAGACTTTATTTTCTTGGGCTCCAAAATCACTGCAGATGGTGACTGCAGCCATGAAGTTAAAAGATGCTTGCTACTTGGAAGAAAAGTTATGACCAACCTAGATAGTATATTCAAAAGCAGAGACATTACTTTGCCGACTAAGGTCCATCTAGTCAAGGCTATGGTTTTTCCAGTAGTCATGTATGGATGTGAGAGTTGGACTATAAAGAAAGCTGGGTGCCAAAGAATTGATGCTTTTGAACTGTGGTGTTGGAGGAGACTTTTGAAAGTCCCTTGGAGTGCAAGGAGATCAAACCAGTCAATCCTAAAGGAAATCAGTCCTGAATATTCATTGGAAGGACTGATCTGATGCTCCAATACTTTGGCCACTTGATGAGAAGAACTGACTCCTTGGAAAAGACCCTGATGCTGAGAAAGATTGAAGGTGGTGGAGAAGGGGACGACAGAGGATGAGATGGTTGTACGGCATCACTGACTTGATGGACTTGAGTTTGAGCAAGCTCTGAGAGTTGGTGATGAACAGGGAGGCCTGGTGTGCTGCAGTCCATGAGGTTGTGAAGAGTTGGACATGACTTAGTGACTGAATTGAACTGAAGTCTGGTTAGGTGAGTAGTAAGATGAAGGAAAACCATTTTAGAAAAGTGATGTTTAAATCAGTCTTAAAGTAGCTAAAGGGGAATAGGATGAACACTTTAAATCTAGCAAAGGGATGAATGAAGGTGTAGGGAAGGAAAGGAGACAGCCAAGGGGGGGAAAAGGTTGTGTTTTTTTGAAGGTTATGGGCAGGTAGACAAGAGCTAGGAGGCCATTGATTGGCATTAATCGGAGAAATGACACTGTATTTGTATTTAAAAAAATTACTCTGACTGCCTTATGGAACATTGAAGAAGGCTGCCCCAGAACTTTCTTACAGTGTTGTACCTGGCCATTTCTCTGGGTTTATGCACAGGAGAAAATGTTACAGGGAAGAAGAAATTATGACTCCTTGTTGCTTCCTGTTGCTTTTATTATGGTGTCTATACATAATGTTCTCAAGGCAAGAATACTGAGTGGTTTGCCATTCCCTTCTCCAGTAGACCACATTCTGTCAGACCTCTCCACCATGACCCGCCCGTTTTGGGTTGCCCCGGGGGTATGGCTTAGTTTCATTGAGTTAGACAAGGCTGTGGTACTAGTGTGATTAGATTGACTAGTTTTCTGTGACTACGGTTTCAGTGTGTCTGCCCTCTGATGCCCTCTTGCAACACCTATCATCTTACTTGGGTTTCTCTTACCTTGGGCGTGGGGTATCTCTTCACGGCTGCTCAAGCAAGGCGCAGCTGCTGTTCTTTACCTTGGATGAAGAGTATCTCCTACCACTGCCCTTCCTGACCTTCAATGTGGGATGGCTCCCGTAGGGTCTCCTGCACAGCCACTGCTCCTTGGACCTGGGGTCGCTCCTCCCGGCCATGAACAGTATGAAAAGACAAAATGATAGGATACTGAAAGAGGAACTCCCCAGGTCAGTAGGTGCCCAGTATGCTACTGGAGATCAGTGGAGAAATAACTTCAGAAAGAATGAAGGGATGGAGCCAAAGCAAAAACAGTACCCAGTTGTGGATGTGACTGGTGATAGAAGCAAGGTCTGATGCTGTAAAGAGCAATATTGCATAGGAACCTGGAATGTCAGGTCCATGAACCAAGGCAAATTGGAAGTGGTCAAACAAGAGATGGCAAGAGTGAACGTCGACATTCTAGGAATCAGTGAACTAAAATGGACTGGAATGGGTGAATTTCACTCTGATGACCATTATATCTACTACTGCAGGCAGGAATCCCTCAGAAGAAATGGAGTAGCCATCATGGTCAACAAAAGAGTCTGAAATGCAGTACTTGGATGCAATCTCAAAAACGATAGAATGATCTCTGTTCATCTCCAAGGCAAACCATTCAATATCACGGTAATCCAAGTCTATGCCCCAACCAGTAATGCTGAAGAAGCTGAAGTTGAATGAGTCTATGAAGACCTACAAGACCTTTTAGAACTAACACCCAAAAAAGATGTCCTTTTCCTTATAGGGGACTGGAATGCAAAAGTAGGAAGTCAAGAAACACCTGGAGTAACAGGCAAATTTGGCCTTGGAATGCGGAATGAAGCAGGGCAAAGACTAAGAGAGTGTTGCCAAGAAAATGCACTGGTCATAGCAAACACCTTCTTCCAACAACACAAGAGAAGACTCCACGCATGGACATCACCAGAAGGTCAACACCGAAATCAGATTGATTATATTCTTTGCAGCCATAGGTGGAGAAGCTCTATACCGTCAACGAAAAGAAGAGCAGGAGCTGACTGTGGCTCAGATCATGAACTCCTTATTACCAAGTTTAGACTGAAATTGAAGAAAGTGGGGAAAACCACTAGACCATTCAGGTATGACCTAAATCAAATCCCTTATGATTATACAGTGGATGTGAGAAATAGACTTAAGGGCCTAGATCTGATAGAGTGCCTGATGAACTATGGACTGAGGTTCGTGACATTGTACAGGAGACAGGGATCAAGACCATCCCCATGGAAAATAAATGAAAGAAAGCAAAATGGCTGTCTGGGGAGGCCTTACTAATAGCTGTGAAAAGAAGAGAAGCGAAAAGCGAAAAAGAAAAGGAAAGATATAAGCATCTGAATGCAGACTTCCAAAGAATAGCAAGAAGAGATAAGAAAGCCTTCTTCAGCGATCAATGCAAAGAACTAGAGGAAAAGAACAGAATGGGAAAGACTAGAGATCTCAAGAAAATTAGAGGTACCAAGGGAACATTTCATGCAAGGGCTTGATAAAGGACAGAAATGGTCTGGACGTAACAGAAGCAGAAGATATTAAGAAGAGGTGGCAAGAATACACAGAAGAACTATACAAAAAAGATCTTCATGACCCGGACAATCACGATGGTGTGATCACTCACCTAGAGCCAGACATCCTGGAAAGTGAAGTCAAGTGGGCCTTAGAAAGCATCACTACGAACAAAGGTAGTAGAGGTGATGGAATTCCAGTGGAGCTATTTCAAATCCTGAAAGATGATGCTGTGAAAGTGCTGCACTCAATATGCCAGCAAATTTGGAAACCTCAGCAGTGGCCACAGGACTGGAAAAGGTCAGTTTTCACTCCAATCCCAAAGAAAGGCAATGCCAAAGAATGCTCAAACTACCGCACAATTGCACTCATCTCACATGCTAGTAAAGTAATGCTCAAAAGTCTCCAAGCCAGGCTTCAGCAATACGTGAACCGTGAACTTCCTGATGTTCCAGCTGGATTTAGAAAAGGCAGAATAACCAGAGATCAAATTGCCAACATCCGCTGGATCATGGAAAAAGCAAGAGTGTTCCAGAAAAACATGTATTTCTGCTTTATTGACTATGCCAAAGCCTTTGACTGTGTGGATCACAATAAACTGTGGAAGATTCTGAAAGAGATGGGAATACCAGACCACCTGACCTACTTCTGGAGAAACCTGTATGCAGGTCAGGAAGCAACAGTTAGAACTGGACATGGAACAACAGACTGGTTCCAAATAGGAAAAGGAGTACGTCAAGGCTGTATATTGTCATCCTGCTTATTTAACATATATGCAGAATACATCCTGAGAAATGTTGGACTGGAAGAAACACAATCTGGAATCAAGATTGCTGGGAGAAATATCAATAACCTCAGATATGCAGATGACACCACCCTTATGGCACAAAGTGAAGACGAAGTAAAAAGACTCTTGAGGAAAGTGAAAGAGAAGAGTGAAAAAGTTGGCTTAAAGCTCAACATTCAGAAAATGAAGATCATGGCATCCGGTCCCATCACTTCATGGGAAATAGATGGGGAAACAGTGGAAACAGTGTCAGACTTTTATTTTGGGGGGCTCCAAAATCACTGCAGATGGTGATTATAGCCATGAAGTTAAAAGACGCTTACTCCTTGGAAGAAAAGTTATGACCAACCTAGATAGCATATTCAAAAGCAGAGACATTACTTTGCTGACTAAGGTCTGTCTAGTCAAGGCTGTGGTTTTTCCAGTAGTCACATATGGATGTGAGAGTTGGACTGTGAAGAAGGCTGAGCGCTGAAGAATTGATGAGTTTGAACTGTGATGTTGGAGAGGACTCTTGAGAGTCCCTTGGGCTGCAAGGAGATCCAACCAGTCCATTCTGAAGGAGATCAGCCCTGGGATTTCTTTGGAAGGAATGATGCCAAAGTTGAAACACCAGTCCTTTGGCCACCTCATGCTAAGAGTTGACTCATTGGAAGAGACTCATGCTGGGAGGGATTGGGGGCAGGAGGAGAAGGGGACGACCGAGGATGAGATGGATGAATGGCATCGTGGACTCAATGGACGTGAGTCTGAGTGAACTCCGGGAGTTGGTGACTGACAGGGAAGCCTGGTGCGCTGCGATTCACGGGGTTGCAAGGAGTAGGACACGATTGAGAGACTGAACTGAACTGATACATAACGTTCAACCTCGGGGAACCGTGCCCCTCTGCCTGAATGGTGACGTGCCTTTGTTCAGGGAACTAGCTTGGCCCTGTCCGCTGCTGAAAGGCTGTGAGAAAGAAGAGCTTAACACATCCCTATTCCAAGTCTGCCTATTCCAGGACATATTTGCACTGTTAACGCCCTTTTTACTTTTCTTCCTTACCTCCTTCCCTCTCTTTTGTATAAAAGATACTGGCATCCTAACCCGGATAAGATCACTTTTTGATCCCAGTCTACCATCTTGTCGGTCTGCTGACTTTCTAAATAAAGTCATTATCCCTTGCCCCATTACTTCGTTTCCAGTTTATTGGCCTGTCTTGCAGCAAGCAGAGAGACTTTGGACTCGGTAACAAAGATAGGGCATGGGAAGCTTGGCTTTAGACCTTAACAATGTGAGTACTTGGTTGGTTTGTTTTAATGCACTTGCACTGAATCACAGAACTACCTTTGGAGTATATTTCTTTTATTTTAAGTATGAATAGAATGGCCTTGGTAAAGTGACCTTGGAACCATATGATTAGTTTATACTTTTAAGTCTGAAGGAAGGCATACTCTTGATGAAATTTTCATCATAATTCTTTGCATAATAACAGAAATATGTTTTATTGCATGTTGGTAAATATCAGGTATCAGAAAGGTAAGCCATGGCCCATGTGTATGGTAGGTGCATAATTTGCACTTTTGTTGGTTAAATTTCTGCTTTGCTTAATAGAGTTTATCCACTGTGTAAATTCTATATCCACTTTGAAAACAGCTTTTGAAGACAATATTGTGTCACAATTATCTTCTTAGTGTGGAGTAGTTTATATTTTTCTATTTGGGAGCTTCATTTCTTTAGTTCTAGGATGATTCTTGTAGTTTCTTTATGTACATGTGAGAGTGGGAAGTTGCACAAGCTATTTTTATTACCTTTTTTTAAAAAAATTTTTCAGAAAACACTACTTCTAACAGCAATGTTAGCTTAGTTTCTTAGAATCCCAAGCTTCGTATGTTAGAGTAGAAAAAGACCTTGGAGAATATGAGAGCTAAATCTGGTCATGTTGATTTCAGTTCAGTTCAGTCACTCAGTCGTGTCTGACTCTTTGCGACCCCATGAACCACAGCACACCAGGCCTCCCTGTCCATCACCAACTCCTGGAGTCCACCCAAACCCATGTCCATTGAGTCGCTGATGCCATCCAACCATCTCATCTTCCGTCGTCCCCTTCTCCTCCTGCCCTCAGTCTTTCCCAGCATCAGGATCTTTTCATGTTGACTTAGGCGAAATGATTTTATAAAGTCACACAGGTATTAGAAATTTGATTGCCTGGCTCCTAGGTAATGCACTTTGACTGTTAGTTTACTTCTCCATTCGTTCAGTAAAGCACGTGTGATTTGTTAGACACTGTTTGGGCACTGGAGACCCATCAATGTGCAAAAGAGAAAAAGAAAACATCCCCACCCTAATGGGTTTGCCGTTTGTTGGAGGAGTTAGATGATAAAATATGTAACTTTATCATATATTGAGTTTGACCATAAGTGCTGTAGAGATAAAAAAAGAAAGGCGATTGCTTAAAAGTTTTCTTCAGTATTTTTAATATACAGGTACCTAATTTTAATATAGTGATTTTACTGTAAACTGCCTATAAAATGAACCTCATTTTACCCTCCATTCCCTGTGTGATCGATAAAATGTGCATGACCATGTGAGCATTAACCTGTTTATAGATTTGAACCAATTGGTGCAAAAGACATAAAGGCGCCTTCCTAATCAGAGTACAAGGATTGGTTTCCAGAGAATATCACAGAGGGCTTAGCCACATAGTCTCAAGTTTAGTTTGCATGTTCTCAGGAGACATTTCAGGCTTGATTGAAGCTGCCTTTATAAGAGGTTAATTCTGGACTGTGTATATGTGATAAATTATAGCACGGAAGTCTTGGCCAGTTCAGAGTTGAGTCAGAAATTGCTTTCATCAGCATTTTTTAATAGACCAGGAGAGAACCTTTCTAAATGTGAATGAAATCATAAAAGTTACAGTTTAGTTCTGACATAAGAGGTTTGGACCAGACAAGCAACAGTCCTGAAGACTCTATCTGAAATAAGTGATTTAGAAGGCAGGGCATGGGCACTCAGAGACTAATGGAAAACTCACTGACAAAAGGCAGGGACAACAAGGAGCAATGGACACAGATTTGGGTTGAGGGAGGAAGAAGGCAAGAAAGCAGTTAAATAACAGGCCTGTAAAGGAAAGAAAAGCTCACACTGGATAGTTATCAAGCACTATGTGTCTGGGACAAGAGCTAATCCGGAGCAATCTCCTAGTCATTGGGAGAATTCAGGATGGGTGCTGAGCCATGGTTGGAGGGCTGTAGGGAGAGGAGGCTTGGGGCCTTCCCGAGTCTTAGGACTCAGACATAGTGTGTGTGTCCTCCAGAACAATGAGGGCTATGAGTCTACTTCTGCCGTTGAAAGTACAGATCTGCTCTCAAGGACAGTGTTACAAACCTCAGTTTAAAAAATTACACACACACATACGTATGTATATACTGCTTTAATTCCTCATCCAAAGCATGCCTTCCTCCCCCAACCCACCAAAGTCAACAATGGTCAGCTGCCTTCCATCAGAGTCACCTATGGGGAGCCTTAAAATGTTGATTCTTGAGCTTCACCCCCAGATGTGAACTGGGTAGAATCCCCTGGGTTGAGAGTTCAGGAGCCTTTCATTTTATGGAGATACTTAGTGTTTTACATAGCCTGTGGAAACCACTACTCTAAACAATATATGTGTGCTTTATACCGAGGGAGGGAAGCACAGCTGGGGAAGGTACTAAACCTGGGAAGACGTCTGTTCCAGAGGTGTGTTCCATGGGTCACCAGACCCCTGATGACCAGCATTCAGCATTTTGCCATTGGAGCCACTGGGGCCATAGAAGCCATGTGTTTGTGGGGAAACCTGGTCATTTGTTGCTCCATTTTCCTTCAAAAGCTAAAAAAAGTTTTGGTTTATGCAGGCAAAATATCTATCTAACTGCCTATCTATTTTAGAATGAGAGACAGTGTTCATGGGCTAGTGTAGATGCTGTGCAGATTTCTTGGGTATGAAGAACACAATCAGCTTTTCAAATTAAAATCACATGTAAGATGTGACTTAGTTTGTGTTCAAATAGATGTTGGATTCTTTAAAATTCCCTACTAAAAGTATTTCTGAATGTGAAGAACCTTCTCTGGTACATACAAACATGAATAGGATCTTCCTATATCCTTATTAAGCTTAGAAAATAGAAGGGGGTCTAAAAATAGCTTTGTGATACAATCAGTGTAATACTCAAGAGAATGTGCTGAGTGCTTTAGGTATAATAGTAACAGAAATGCTGTGAGATCCCCAGAGCTGGAAAAAGGGACATCAGAAGATGCTCAGAAAGAAGGTGATGTTTGAACTGGGTCCTAATGTCTAGGTAAGGGACAGTTTAGGATATGTGTATTAAAGGAAAGACATGGAAGTGGGATACTGTAGGAATGTTAGTAGTTTCAAACTCCTAAGTTAGAAATTAGAAGTAGTGACATCTCAGGGTAATATAATTGGAAAGGTACTTGGTATGGCCGTGTCATGGAAGCCTCAAATCTTTTGAAGCCTCAGCACTTTGGACTTGGTTCACTCAATCAGCTTTTGAGTTGGAAAATGACATAATCAAAGGTGCACTTTAGGAAGTTTATTCTGACCATTAGTGCATATGGTGAGTTGGAGCTGTAGGAGCTAGAAAACCAGTAACTAGGCTGTTGTAGTAGCACTGCAGAGATGAAGTGGTTCCCTTACATGGGTTTGGGGAAGCGTAGAGGATAGAGAGCAGCAGCCTTTGGTGATGGAATGTGTGGCAGGAAGGACTGAGGATAACCCATCACTGGAATTACAGGAGAGTTGTGTCCATTTATATATTTATATGTGGCCAGTGTTCCTGAAGAAAGTAGGGCAAATTGCTAGATCATTCAGATATGACCTAAATCAAATCCCTTATGATTATACAGTGGATGTGAGAAATAGATTTAAGGGCCTAGATCTGATAGATAGAGTGCCTGATGAACTATGGAATGAGGTTCATGACATTGTACAGGAAACAGGGATCAAGACCATCCCCATGGAAAAGAAACGCAAAAAAGCAAAATGGCTGTCTGGGAGGCCTCACAAATAGCTGTGAAAAGAAGAGAGGTGAAAAGCAAAGGAGAAAAGGAAAGATACAAGCATCTGAATGCAGACTTCCAAAGAATAGCAAGAAGAGATAAGAAAGCCTTCTTCAGCGATCAGTGCAAAGAAATAGAGGAAAAGAACAGAATGGGAAAGACTAGAGATCTCTTCAAGAAAATTAGAGATACCAAGGGAACATTTCATGCAAAGATAGGCTTGATAAAGGACAGAAATGGTCTGGACCTAACAGAAGCAGACTATATTAAGAAGAGGTGGCAAGAATACACAGAAGAACTGTACCAAAAAGATCTTCATGACCCAGATAATCACGATGATGTGATCACTAATCTAGAGCCAGACATCTTGGCTCTTGGAATGTGAAGCCAAGTGGGCCTTAGAAAGCATCACTACGAACAAAGCTAGTGGAGGTGATGGAATTCCAGTTGAGCTATTTCAAATCCTGAAAGATGATGCTGTGAAAGTGCTGCACTCAGTATGCCAGCAAATTTGGAAAACTCAGCAGTGGCCACAGGACCGGAAAAGGTCAGTTTTCATTCCAATCCCAAAGAAGGGCAATGCCAAAGAATGCTCACACTACCACACAATTGCACTCATCTCACATGCTAGTAAAGTAATGCTCAAAAGTCTCCAAGCCAGGCTTCAGCAATACGTGAACCGTGAACTCCCTGATGTGTAAGCTGGTTTTAGAAAAGGCAGAGGAACCAGAGATCAAATTGCCAACATCTGCTGGATCATGGAAAAAGCAAGAGAGTTCCAGAAAAACATCTATTTCTGCTTTATTGACTATGCCAAAGCCTTTGACTGTGTGGATCATAATAAACTGTGGAAAATTCTGAAAGAGATGGGAATACCAGACCACCTAACCTTCCTCTTGAGAAATCTGTATGCAGGTCAGGAAGCAACAGTTAGAACTGGACATTGAACAACAGACTGGTTCCAAATAGGAAAAGGAGTACGTCAAGGCTGTATATTGTCATCCTGCTTATTTAACTTCTATGCAGAGTACATCATGAGAAACGCTGGACTGGAAGAAACACAAGCTGGAATCAAGATTGCCGGGGGAAATATCAATAACCTCAGATATGCAGATGACACCACCCTTATGGCAGAAAGTGAAGAGGAAGTAAAAAGCCTCTTGATGAAAGTGAAAGAGGAGAGTGAAAAAGCTGCCTTGAAACTCAACATTCAAAAACTAAGATTATGACATCAGTGCCATCACTTCATGGTGAATAGTTGGGGAAACAGTGGAATCAGTGAGAGACTTTATTTTCTTGGGCTCCAAAATCACTGCAGATGGTGACTGCAGCCATGAAGTTAAAAGATGCTTGCTACTTGGAAGAAAAGTTATGACCAACCTAGATAGTATATTCAAAAGCAGAGACATTACTTTGCCGACTAAGGTCCATCTAGTCAAGGCTATGGTTTTTCCAGTAGTCATGTATGGATGTGAGAGTTGGACTATAAAGAAAGCTGGGTGCCAAAGAATTGATGCTTTTGAACTGTGGTGTTGGAGGAGACTTTTGAAAGTCCCTTGGAGTGCAAGGAGATCAAACCAGTCAATCCTAAAGGAAATCAGTCCTGAATATTCATTGGAAGGACTGATCTGATGCTCCAATACTTTGGCCACTTGATGAGAAGAACTGACTCCTTGGAAAAGACCCTGATGCTGAGAAAGATTGAAGGTGGTGGAGAAGGGGACGACAGAGGATGAGATGGTTGTACGGCATCACTGACTTGATGGACTTGAGTTTGAGCAAGCTCTGAGAGTTGGTGATGAACAGGGAGGCCTGGTGTGCTGCAGTCCATGAGGTTGTGAAGAGTTGGACATGACTTAGTGACTGAATTGAACTGAAGTCTGGTTAGGTGAGTAGTAAGATGAAGGAAAACCATTTTAGAAAAGTGATGTTTAAATCAGTCTTAAAGTAGCTAAAGGGGAATAGGATGAACACTTTAAATCTAGCAAAGGGATGAATGAAGGTGTAGGGAAGGAAAGGAGACAGCCAAGGGGGGGAAAAGGTTGTGTTTTTTTGAAGGTTATGGGCAGGTAGACAAGAGCTAGGAGGCCATTGATTGGCATTAATCGGAGAAATGACACTGTATTTGTATTTAAAAAAATTACTCTGACTGCCTTATGGAACATTGAAGAAGGCTGCCCCAGAACTTTCTTACAGTGTTGTACCTGGCCATTTCTCTGGGTTTATGCACAGGAGAAAATGTTACAGGGAAGAAGAAATTATGACTCCTTGTTGCTTCCTGTTGCTTTTATTATGGTGTCTATACATAATGTTCTCAAGGCAAGAATACTGAGTGGTTTGCCATTCCCTTCTCCAGTAGACCACATTCTGTCAGACCTCTCCACCATGACCCGCCCGTTTTGGGTTGCCCCGGGGGTATGGCTTAGTTTCATTGAGTTAGACAAGGCTGTGGTACTAGTGTGATTAGATTGACTAGTTTTCTGTGACTACGGTTTCAGTGTGTCTGCCCTCTGATGCCCTCTTGCAACACCTATCATCTTACTTGGGTTTCTCTTACCTTGGGCGTGGGGTATCTCTTCACGGCTGCTCAAGCAAGGCGCAGCTGCTGTTCTTTACCTTGGATGAAGAGTATCTCCTACCACTGCCCTTCCTGACCTTCAATGTGGGATGGCTCCCGTAGGGTCTCCTGCACAGCCACTGCTCCTTGGACCTGGGGTCGCTCCTCCCGGCCATGAACAGTATGAAAAGACAAAATGATAGGATACTGAAAGAGGAACTCCCCAGGTCAGTAGGTGCCCAGTATGCTACTGGAGATCAGTGGAGAAATAACTTCAGAAAGAATGAAGGGATGGAGCCAAAGCAAAAACAGTACCCAGTTGTGGATGTGACTGGTGATAGAAGCAAGGTCTGATGCTGTAAAGAGCAATATTGCATAGGAACCTGGAATGTCAGGTCCATGAACCAAGGCAAATTGGAAGTGGTCAAACAAGAGATGGCAAGAGTGAACGTCGACATTCTAGGAATCAGTGAACTAAAATGGACTGGAATGGGTGAATTTCACTCTGATGACCATTATATCTACTACTGCAGGCAGGAATCCCTCAGAAGAAATGGAGTAGCCATCATGGTCAACAAAAGAGTCTGAAATGCAGTACTTGGATGCAATCTCAAAAACGATAGAATGATCTCTGTTCATCTCCAAGGCAAACCATTCAATATCACGGTAATCCAAGTCTATGCCCCAACCAGTAATGCTGAAGAAGCTGAAGTTGAATGAGTCTATGAAGACCTACAAGACCTTTTAGAACTAACACCCAAAAAAGATGTCCTTTTCCTTATAGGGGACTGGAATGCAAAAGTAGGAAGTCAAGAAACACCTGGAGTAACAGGCAAATTTGGCCTTGGAATGCGGAATGAAGCAGGGCAAAGACTAAGAGAGTGTTGCCAAGAAAATGCACTGGTCATAGCAAACACCTTCTTCCAACAACACAAGAGAAGACTCCACGCATGGACATCACCAGAAGGTCAACACCGAAATCAGATTGATTATATTCTTTGCAGCCATAGGTGGAGAAGCTCTATACCGTCAACGAAAAGAAGAGCAGGAGCTGACTGTGGCTCAGATCATGAACTCCTTATTACCAAGTTTAGACTGAAATTGAAGAAAGTGGGGAAAACCACTAGACCATTCAGGTATGACCTAAATCAAATCCCTTATGATTATACAGTGGATGTGAGAAATAGACTTAAGGGCCTAGATCTGATAGAGTGCCTGATGAACTATGGACTGAGGTTCGTGACATTGTACAGGAGACAGGGATCAAGACCATCCCCATGGAAAATAAATGAAAGAAAGCAAAATGGCTGTCTGGGGAGGCCTTACTAATAGCTGTGAAAAGAAGAGAAGCGAAAAGCGAAAAAGAAAAGGAAAGATATAAGCATCTGAATGCAGACTTCCAAAGAATAGCAAGAAGAGATAAGAAAGCCTTCTTCAGCGATCAATGCAAAGAACTAGAGGAAAAGAACAGAATGGGAAAGACTAGAGATCTCAAGAAAATTAGAGGTACCAAGGGAACATTTCATGCAAGGGCTTGATAAAGGACAGAAATGGTCTGGACGTAACAGAAGCAGAAGATATTAAGAAGAGGTGGCAAGAATACACAGAAGAACTATACAAAAAAGATCTTCATGACCCGGACAATCACGATGGTGTGATCACTCACCTAGAGCCAGACATCCTGGAAAGTGAAGTCAAGTGGGCCTTAGAAAGCATCACTACGAACAAAGGTAGTAGAGGTGATGGAATTCCAGTGGAGCTATTTCAAATCCTGAAAGATGATGCTGTGAAAGTGCTGCACTCAATATGCCAGCAAATTTGGAAACCTCAGCAGTGGCCACAGGACTGGAAAAGGTCAGTTTTCACTCCAATCCCAAAGAAAGGCAATGCCAAAGAATGCTCAAACTACCGCACAATTGCACTCATCTCACATGCTAGTAAAGTAATGCTCAAAAGTCTCCAAGCCAGGCTTCAGCAATACGTGAACCGTGAACTTCCTGATGTTCCAGCTGGATTTAGAAAAGGCAGAATAACCAGAGATCAAATTGCCAACATCCGCTGGATCATGGAAAAAGCAAGAGTGTTCCAGAAAAACATGTATTTCTGCTTTATTGACTATGCCAAAGCCTTTGACTGTGTGGATCACAATAAACTGTGGAAGATTCTGAAAGAGATGGGAATACCAGACCACCTGACCTACTTCTGGAGAAACCTGTATGCAGGTCAGGAAGCAACAGTTAGAACTGGACATGGAACAACAGACTGGTTCCAAATAGGAAAAGGAGTACGTCAAGGCTGTATATTGTCATCCTGCTTATTTAACATATATGCAGAATACATCCTGAGAAATGTTGGACTGGAAGAAACACAATCTGGAATCAAGATTGCTGGGAGAAATATCAATAACCTCAGATATGCAGATGACACCACCCTTATGGCACAAAGTGAAGACGAAGTAAAAAGACTCTTGAGGAAAGTGAAAGAGAAGAGTGAAAAAGTTGGCTTAAAGCTCAACATTCAGAAAATGAAGATCATGGCATCCGGTCCCATCACTTCATGGGAAATAGATGGGGAAACAGTGGAAACAGTGTCAGACTTTTATTTTGGGGGGCTCCAAAATCACTGCAGATGGTGATTATAGCCATGAAGTTAAAAGACGCTTACTCCTTGGAAGAAAAGTTATGACCAACCTAGATAGCATATTCAAAAGCAGAGACATTACTTTGCTGACTAAGGTCTGTCTAGTCAAGGCTGTGGTTTTTCCAGTAGTCACATATGGATGTGAGAGTTGGACTGTGAAGAAGGCTGAGCGCTGAAGAATTGATGAGTTTGAACTGTGATGTTGGAGAGGACTCTTGAGAGTCCCTTGGGCTGCAAGGAGATCCAACCAGTCCATTCTGAAGGAGATCAGCCCTGGGATTTCTTTGGAAGGAATGATGCCAAAGTTGAAACACCAGTCCTTTGGCCACCTCATGCTAAGAGTTGACTCATTGGAAGAGACTCATGCTGGGAGGGATTGGGGGCAGGAGGAGAAGGGGACGACCGAGGATGAGATGGATGAATGGCATCGTGGACTCAATGGACGTGAGTCTGAGTGAACTCCGGGAGTTGGTGACTGACAGGGAAGCCTGGTGCGCTGCGATTCACGGGGTTGCAAGGAGTAGGACACGATTGAGAGACTGAACTGAACTGATACATAACGTTCAACCTCGGGGAACCGTGCCCCTCTGCCTGAATGGTGACGTGCCTTTGTTCAGGGAACTAGCTTGGCCCTGTCCGCTGCTGAAAGGCTGTGAGAAAGAAGAGCTTAACACATCCCTATTCCAAGTCTGCCTATTCCAGGACATATTTGCACTGTTAACGCCCTTTTTACTTTTCTTCCTTACCTCCTTCCCTCTCTTTTGTATAAAAGATACTGGCATCCTAACCCGGATAAGATCACTTTTTGATCCCAGTCTACCATCTTGTCGGTCTGCTGACTTTCTAAATAAAGTCATTATCCCTTGCCCCATTACTTCGTTTCCAGTTTATTGGCCTGTCTTGCAGCAAGCAGAGAGACTTTGGACTCGGTAACAAAGATAGGGCATGGGAAGCTTGGCTTTAGACCTTAACAATGTGAGTACTTGGTTGGTTTGTTTTAATGCACTTGCACTGAATCACAGAACTACCTTTGGAGTATATTTCTTTTATTTTAAGTATGAATAGAATGGCCTTGGTAAAGTGACCTTGGAACCATATGATTAGTTTATACTTTTAAGTCTGAAGGAAGGCATACTCTTGATGAAATTTTCATCATAATTCTTTGCATAATAACAGAAATATGTTTTATTGCATGTTGGTAAATATCAGGTATCAGAAAGGTAAGCCATGGCCCATGTGTATGGTAGGTGCATAATTTGCACTTTTGTTGGTTAAATTTCTGCTTTGCTTAATAGAGTTTATCCACTGTGTAAATTCTATATCCACTTTGAAAACAGCTTTTGAAGACAATATTGTGTCACAATTATCTTCTTAGTGTGGAGTAGTTTATATTTTTCTATTTGGGAGCTTCATTTCTTTAGTTCTAGGATGATTCTTGTAGTTTCTTTATGTACATGTGAGAGTGGGAAGTTGCACAAGCTATTTTTATTACCTTTTTTTAAAAAAATTTTTCAGAAAACACTACTTCTAACAGCAATGTTAGCTTAGTTTCTTAGAATCCCAAGCTTCGTATGTTAGAGTAGAAAAAGACCTTGGAGAATATGAGAGCTAAATCTGGTCATGTTGATTTCAGTTCAGTTCAGTCACTCAGTCGTGTCTGACTCTTTGCGACCCCATGAACCACAGCACACCAGGCCTCCCTGTCCATCACCAACTCCTGGAGTCCACCCAAACCCATGTCCATTGAGTCGCTGATGCCATCCAACCATCTCATCTTCCGTCGTCCCCTTCTCCTCCTGCCCTCAGTCTTTCCCAGCATCAGGATCTTTTCATGTTGACTTAGGCGAAATGATTTTATAAAGTCACACAGGTATTAGAAATTTGATTGCCTGGCTCCTAGGTAATGCACTTTGACTGTTAGTTTACTTCTCCATTCGTTCAGTAAAGCACGTGTGATTTGTTAGACACTGTTTGGGCACTGGAGACCCATCAATGTGCAAAAGAGAAAAAGAAAACATCCCCACCCTAATGGGTTTGCCGTTTGTTGGAGGAGTTAGATGATAAAATATGTAACTTTATCATATATTGAGTTTGACCATAAGTGCTGTAGAGATAAAAAAAGAAAGGCGATTGCTTAAAAGTTTTCTTCAGTATTTTTAATATACAGGTACCTAATTTTAATATAGTGATTTTACTGTAAACTGCCTATAAAATGAACCTCATTTTACCCTCCATTCCCTGTGTGATCGATAAAATGTGCATGACCATGTGAGCATTAACCTGTTTATAGATTTGAACCAATTGGTGCAAAAGACATAAAGGCGCCTTCCTAATCAGAGTACAAGGATTGGTTTCCAGAGAATATCACAGAGGGCTTAGCCACATAGTCTCAAGTTTAGTTTGCATGTTCTCAGGAGACATTTCAGGCTTGATTGAAGCTGCCTTTATAAGAGGTTAATTCTGGACTGTGTATATGTGATAAATTATAGCACGGAAGTCTTGGCCAGTTCAGAGTTGAGTCAGAAATTGCTTTCATCAGCATTTTTTAATAGACCAGGAGAGAACCTTTCTAAATGTGAATGAAATCATAAAAGTTACAGTTTAGTTCTGACATAAGAGGTTTGGACCAGACAAGCAACAGTCCTGAAGACTCTATCTGAAATAAGTGATTTAGAAGGCAGGGCATGGGCACTCAGAGACTAATGGAAAACTCACTGACAAAAGGCAGGGACAACAAGGAGCAATGGACACAGATTTGGGTTGAGGGAGGAAGAAGGCAAGAAAGCAGTTAAATAACAGGCCTGTAAAGGAAAGAAAAGCTCACACTGGATAGTTATCAAGCACTATGTGTCTGGGACAAGAGCTAATCCGGAGCAATCTCCTAGTCATTGGGAGAATTCAGGATGGGTGCTGAGCCATGGTTGGAGGGCTGTAGGGAGAGGAGGCTTGGGGCCTTCCCGAGTCTTAGGACTCAGACATAGTGTGTGTGTCCTCCAGAACAATGAGGGCTATGAGTCTACTTCTGCCGTTGAAAGTACAGATCTGCTCTCAAGGACAGTGTTACAAACCTCAGTTTAAAAAATTACACACACACATACGTATGTATATACTGCTTTAATTCCTCATCCAAAGCATGCCTTCCTCCCCCAACCCACCAAAGTCAACAATGGTCAGCTGCCTTCCATCAGAGTCACCTATGGGGAGCCTTAAAATGTTGATTCTTGAGCTTCACCCCCAGATGTGAACTGGGTAGAATCCCCTGGGTTGAGAGTTCAGGAGCCTTTCATTTTATGGAGATACTTAGTGTTTTACATAGCCTGTGGAAACCACTACTCTAAACAATATATGTGTGCTTTATACCGAGGGAGGGAAGCACAGCTGGGGAAGGTACTAAACCTGGGAAGACGTCTGTTCCAGAGGTGTGTTCCATGGGTCACCAGACCCCTGATGACCAGCATTCAGCATTTTGCCATTGGAGCCACTGGGGCCATAGAAGCCATGTGTTTGTGGGGAAACCTGGTCATTTGTTGCTCCATTTTCCTTCAAAAGCTAAAAAAAGTTTTGGTTTATGCAGGCAAAATATCTATCTAACTGCCTATCTATTTTAGAATGAGAGACAGTGTTCATGGGCTAGTGTAGATGCTGTGCAGATTTCTTGGGTATGAAGAACACAATCAGCTTTTCAAATTAAAATCACATGTAAGATGTGACTTAGTTTGTGTTCAAATAGATGTTGGATTCTTTAAAATTCCCTACTAAAAGTATTTCTGAATGTGAAGAACCTTCTCTGGTACATACAAACATGAATAGGATCTTCCTATATCCTTATTAAGCTTAGAAAATAGAAGGGGGTCTAAAAATAGCTTTGTGATACAATCAGTGTAATACTCAAGAGAATGTGCTGAGTGCTTTAGGTATAATAGTAACAGAAATGCTGTGAGATCCCCAGAGCTGGAAAAAGGGACATCAGAAGATGCTCAGAAAGAAGGTGATGTTTGAACTGGGTCCTAATGTCTAGGTAAGGGACAGTTTAGGATATGTGTATTAAAGGAAAGACATGGAAGTGGGATACTGTAGGAATGTTAGTAGTTTCAAACTCCTAAGTTAGAAATTAGAAGTAGTGACATCTCAGGGTAATATAATTGGAAAGGTACTTGGTATGGCCGTGTCATGGAAGCCTCAAATCTTTTGAAGCCTCAGCACTTTGGACTTGGTTCACTCAATCAGCTTTTGAGTTGGAAAATGACATAATCAAAGGTGCACTTTAGGAAGTTTATTCTGACCATTAGTGCATATGGTGAGTTGGAGCTGTAGGAGCTAGAAAACCAGTAACTAGGCTGTTGTAGTAGCACTGCAGAGATGAAGTGGTTCCCTTACATGGGTTTGGGGAAGCGTAGAGGATAGAGAGCAGCAGCCTTTGGTGATGGAATGTGTGGCAGGAAGGACTGAGGATAACCCATCACTGGAATTACAGGAGAGTTGTGTCCATTTATATATTTATATGTGGCCAGTGTTCCTGAAGAAAGTAGGGCAAATTGCTAGATCATTCAGATATGACCTAAATCAAATCCCTTATGATTATACAGTGGATGTGAGAAATAGATTTAAGGGCCTAGATCTGATAGATAGAGTGCCTGATGAACTATGGAATGAGGTTCATGACATTGTACAGGAAACAGGGATCAAGACCATCCCCATGGAAAAGAAACGCAAAAAAGCAAAATGGCTGTCTGGGAGGCCTCACAAATAGCTGTGAAAAGAAGAGAGGTGAAAAGCAAAGGAGAAAAGGAAAGATACAAGCATCTGAATGCAGACTTCCAAAGAATAGCAAGAAGAGATAAGAAAGCCTTCTTCAGCGATCAGTGCAAAGAAATAGAGGAAAAGAACAGAATGGGAAAGACTAGAGATCTCTTCAAGAAAATTAGAGATACCAAGGGAACATTTCATGCAAAGATAGGCTTGATAAAGGACAGAAATGGTCTGGACCTAACAGAAGCAGACTATATTAAGAAGAGGTGGCAAGAATACACAGAAGAACTGTACCAAAAAGATCTTCATGACCCAGATAATCACGATGATGTGATCACTAATCTAGAGCCAGACATCTTGGCTCTTGGAATGTGAAGCCAAGTGGGCCTTAGAAAGCATCACTACGAACAAAGCTAGTGGAGGTGATGGAATTCCAGTTGAGCTATTTCAAATCCTGAAAGATGATGCTGTGAAAGTGCTGCACTCAGTATGCCAGCAAATTTGGAAAACTCAGCAGTGGCCACAGGACCGGAAAAGGTCAGTTTTCATTCCAATCCCAAAGAAGGGCAATGCCAAAGAATGCTCACACTACCACACAATTGCACTCATCTCACATGCTAGTAAAGTAATGCTCAAAAGTCTCCAAGCCAGGCTTCAGCAATACGTGAACCGTGAACTCCCTGATGTGTAAGCTGGTTTTAGAAAAGGCAGAGGAACCAGAGATCAAATTGCCAACATCTGCTGGATCATGGAAAAAGCAAGAGAGTTCCAGAAAAACATCTATTTCTGCTTTATTGACTATGCCAAAGCCTTTGACTGTGTGGATCATAATAAACTGTGGAAAATTCTGAAAGAGATGGGAATACCAGACCACCTAACCTTCCTCTTGAGAAATCTGTATGCAGGTCAGGAAGCAACAGTTAGAACTGGACATTGAACAACAGACTGGTTCCAAATAGGAAAAGGAGTACGTCAAGGCTGTATATTGTCATCCTGCTTATTTAACTTCTATGCAGAGTACATCATGAGAAACGCTGGACTGGAAGAAACACAAGCTGGAATCAAGATTGCCGGGGGAAATATCAATAACCTCAGATATGCAGATGACACCACCCTTATGGCAGAAAGTGAAGAGGAAGTAAAAAGCCTCTTGATGAAAGTGAAAGAGGAGAGTGAAAAAGTTGGCTTAAAGCTCAACATTCAGAAAACAAAGATCATGGCATCTGGTCCCATCACTTCATGGGAAATAGATGGGGAAACAGTAGAAACAGTGTCAGACTTTATTTTTTTGGGCTCCAAAATCACTGCAGATGGTGACTGCAGCCATGAAGTTAAAAGATGCTTACTCCTTGGAAGAAAAGTTATGACCAACGTAGATAGTATATTCAAAAAGCAGAGACATTACTTTGCCGAGTAAGGTCCGTCTAATCAAGGCTATGGTTTTTCCTCTGGTCATGCATGGATGTGAGATTTGGACTGTGAAGAAGGCTGAGCGCCGAAGAATTGATGTGTTTGAACTGTAGTGTTGGAGAAGACTCTTGAGAGTCCCTTGGACTGCAAGGAGATCCAACCAGTCCATTCTGAAGGCGATCAGCCCTGGGATTTCTTTGGAAGGAGTGATGCTAAAGCTGAAGCTCCAGTACTTTGGCCACCTCATACGAAGAGTTGACTCATTGAAAAAGACTCTGACGCTGGGAGGGATTGAGGGCAGGAGGAGAAGGGGATGACCCAGGATGAGATGGCTGGATGGCATCACGGACTCAACGGATGTGAGTCTGAGTGAACTCCGGGAGTTGGTGATGGACAGGGAGGCCTGGCTTGCTGCGATTCATGGGGTCACAAAGAGTTGGACACGACTGAGCGACTGAACTGAACTGAGTGTTCCTGGGGGTGGAGCAGAATTATGAGTTAAGTTTTGGTACAAGTTAAGTTTTGAGATTCAGACAAAATTCCTAATGGAAATTCCGAGGATGTATAATTGGATTTGTTAAATTTAGAACAGTGAGGTGGTGTTGTGGGACTCTGACTCGAGTAGAGGGACACTGTGTAAGTTTCAGGTGAGCTAATCTGAATTTAAATTTCAGCTCTGCAAGTCATTAGGTCCATGACCTTGCATACTATTTAACCTGGATATGTCTGCTTAATATTCAAAAAACAGGAGAATGGCTGTAAAAGATCTGGGAGTTTTAGTTGTGAGTGCCTCCTAGGGTGTTTTGAGGATGAAATAGCCGTGCACCATGCTGGTGTGGGTACCCAGTCTCCTGTTTCCCCAGCCGTGTCTTCCAGCTCTTTCTCCTTCGTGAGAATGGGCTTCAGCTGGAGTCGGTTTGGGAGTAGGAGAAGGAAAAATAGCTTGTGAGGAGAGAAGGGTGATGGTGGGGAAATCAGAGATAGGGATACAGAAAAGTATAGCTGTAGATGGAAATGGGTGAGACCGGAGGCTTGATGGAGAGCTGTAAACTTTCGAGAGGAAGATGGCCCCTCCTCTGAGACAGGCAAGTTGAGGAGGATGAATGGAGACAGTGTTGATCAGAGAAGCAGGAGGCCAGGCCATCTGGTGTGAGCGAGGGAAGTTTGGGCTGGGTTCTTGAGAAAGGAGAACATTCTTCTTAGATAGCCACTGTGGGAAATAAGATTAGGAGTAAACTAGAGTTGAAGAAAAAGACTGCCAGGAAGCAGAGGGGTTAGATGGCTTGACCTCTTCGTGTTCTTGTGGGTGTGTAAATGACAGAAGCGAGAAGGTCATTGGGGGTTAAGAGGTTGTGGAAGAGGGAGGTTGCATACTGGATGAGGACGCAGATTTCTGAAGCTTCAGTAGGTGGTGGCAGGAGGTTTGGGTGCAGAGGAGGAGGATGGGGGTGCTCGAGGCTTTATGGAATGTGAAGCAGTGTTAGGAGGTCAGTTCCTGACGGCAGTAAGGATTGGAGGGGGTACTTGGTGTAAGTGCTTGTTTGTCAGCAGCAAGTTACTGACTGTTCCCTTTAAGCCAGGATACTTGGCGCCTGATTATCCTCTGAGCACAAATAGCTCTGGCTCTGTTTGCCTTTAGAGATGATAAGCCTGTTATTTCCTGTAATATGGCTGGGTAGTAGGCTGGCACTACCTTTTATCCACCTACCTCCTTTGGCAATAATGATTTGCTGAAGGAGAACAGACTTTGGAATCAAACAGTCAAAACTGAATACTTGCTTCTCCACTTACTAACTGTGATATCATCGGGCAAACTACGCCTGCTGATTGCCCCTTTCCTCGTGTGCAAAATGAAGATAATGCTTACTTCCATACCTCATATCATTGAGTTCAGCTCTGCCCGTCATTAGCTCCATCCAATGACCCAGTTTATGTAGCATCTCTACCTCTCAGAAGAGGTGCTCCAAAAATGGGAGTGGTCTACATCTTAGGAAAATGCTTTCTGAATTGCGAGTTGTTTTGGCTTTGGGAAACAGGTCAAACACCACAAAACAAGAGCTAAAACAAAGTAACATCAGAATTGCACAGTTCTTCGTTTTTTAACTAACGTGTGCCTGGAAAGAAAACTAAATGAATATGTGTGACTTACAGACCATGTTATGCACAACAGTGTTTACTGTCTCTAGTTTAAAAAAAAAAATCTTAACTAGGAATCAGATGAAATTAATTTGAAGAAATGAGTAGTGTGATAGTAGTGTGATGAAGTTGTGAGAGAAAGCAGCTGGAATCAAATTTTGAAATTGTGTAAAAGTGAAAGGCTGCCTTTCTATATTTGTATGTATTTATTTGCCAAAACTTGGGCTTATGTGAATTATTATTTACTTTATATCTAATTATTATTTGCTTTATATCTAAATGTTGTTAGTTACTTTATATCTTGTTATATGAAATAACAAATGAAATAACAAACCCTGTCTATATATCTACATCATCTATCTGTCTGTATAGAGAGAAAATATTAGAATTCTCAAGCTCCTGGTAGTTTGACAGTTTTAAAGCAGATCTTACTAAAAAGTCCTGTTCCTGTTCAGAGAGACTGTATGAAGGAAAATCACTAGACCTATAGTCTAGAATTATTCCTGTGCATCCACTGTGACTTTCATCTTGGCATCATAATTCTCCTGTATTTTAGTCGTCATCTTAACACTCTATAACAGTAGTAGCAGCAGTAGCTTTCGTTTGTGGGTGAAGCCCCTATTTTACAGGAAATACAGTTCTTTTCAGTCTAGTTGTTAAACCAGTGAGGAAAAGAGAAGCCAGACTGTGTATCTGGTTAGACCAGAAAAGAGTGAAAGGTTAACAGTTTGGCCACAAGTTTTGAATCTCAGCCCAAAGGTGCAGTGGCAGTTAATGTTGTGACCCATATTGATCAATCAAAGTCTACCAGAGGTTAGTGCCTGGGGACCCGAGGAATGCGTGAAGCCAAGTGTGGACGGAGGCGCTAGGATCAGGAGTTGGGAATTTAAAAGGAGACTGTATTATGGGTTATAACCCCTGCAAAAATCTGAGTACTCTTAGAGGATCAACAGGAACATGAGAAAGCAGGAAGCAATCACTTGATATTAAGCCAGTGGATTCCAAAGTGAGGATTTTGCCCTTGAGCCTGTTTGGCATTTTCATTGGCATCCGAGTACTGCCCAGATGGCTGATAGCTCAGTTGATGGAAGAATGGAGCAAGTGAAGAGGCAGGGACAAGGCAGCTCCTAACTCTGTGCAGAGTCCCTGGTCAACTAGATAAAAGTTTAATTTTATAACTGTTTTCATTTGCAGGCTCTGTATTTCTCCCTGTTCTTTAATATGTACTTAGAAAATTATGCCGTGATAGTAATTTCTTATTACTAAGATAATAGCTACTATGAAGCAGAAGATATTAAGAGGTGGCAAGAATACACAGAAGAACTGTACAAAAAAGAGCTTCATGACCCAGATAATCATGATGGTGTGATCACTCACCTAGAGCCAGACATCCTGGAATGTGAAGTCAAGTGGGCCTTAGAAAGCATCACTATGAACAAAGCTACTGGAGGAGATGGAATTCCAGTTGAGCTATTTCAATCCCGAAAGATGATGCTGTGAAAGTGCTGCACTCAATATGCCAGCAAATTTGGAAAACTCAGCCGTGGCCACAGGACTGGAAAAGGTCAGTTTTCATTCCAATCCCAAAGAAAGGCAATGCCAAAGAATGCTCAAACTACCGCACAATTGCACTCATCTCACATGCTAGTAAAGTAATGCTCAAAATTCTCCAAGCCAGGCTTCCAGATGTTCAAGCTGGTTTTAGAAAAGGCAGAGGAACCAGAGATCAAATTGCCAACATCTGCTGAATCATGGAAAAAGCAAGAGTGTTCCAGAAAAACATCTATTTCTGCTTTATACTATGCCAAAGCCTTTGACTCTGTGGATCACAATAAACTGTGGAAAATTCTGAGAGAGATGGGAATACCAGACCACCTGACCTGCCTCTTGAGAAACCTATATGCAGGTCAGGAAGCAACAGTTAGAACTGGACATGGAACATCAGACTGGTTCCAAATAGGAAAAAGAGTACATCAAGGCTGTATTTTGTCAGCTTGCTTATTTAACTTCTATGCAGAGTACATCATGAGAAACTCTGGGCTGGAAGAAGCACAAGCTGGAATCAAGATTGCCGGGAGAAATATCAATAACCTCAGATATGCGGATGACACCACCCTTATGGCAGAAAGTGAAGAGGAACTAAAGAGCCCCTTGATGAAAGTGAAAGAGGAGAGTGAAAAAGTTGACTTAAAGCTCAACACTCAGAAAATGAAGATCATGGCATCTGGTCCCATCACTTCATGGGAAATAGATGGGGAAACAGTAGAAACAGTGTCAGACTTTATTTTTTTGGGCTCCAAAATCACTGCAGATGATGACTGCAGCCATGAAATTAAAAGACACTTACTCCTTGGAAGAAAAGGTATGACCAACGTAGATAGCATATTCAAAAACAGAGACATTACTTTGCCAACAAATATCTTGTCTAGTCAAGGCTATGGTTTTTCCGGTGGTCATGTATGGATGCGAGAGTTGGACTGTGAAGAAAGGTGAGCCTTGAAGAATTGATGCTTTTGATCTGTGGTGTTGGAGAAGACTCCTGAGAGTCCCTTGGACTGCAAGGAGATCCAACCAGTCCATTCTAAAGGAGATCAGCCCTGGGTCTTCTTTGGAAGGACTGATGCTAAAGCTGAAACTCCAGTACTTTGGCCACCTCATGCAAAGACTTGACTCATTGGAAAAGACTGATGCAGGGAGGGATTGGGGGCAGGAGGAGAAGGGGATAACAGAGGATGAGATGGCTGGATGGCATCACTGACTTGATGGATGTGAGTTTGAGTGAACTTCGGGAGATGGTGATGGACAAGGAGGCCTGGCGTGCTGCGATTCATGGGGTTGCAAAGAGTCAGACACGACTGAGCGACTGAACTGAACTGATGCTCTTCTAACTTGATACATCTCATATTTACTGAAGCCTAATTCACTTGAATTCAATGCTACAGAAGGACGCATTGGTAGGGTATATTGTTAAAAGAATTTATATGCATGTTTAAATTAATTTAAAGGGGCTTGTTTTCAAGGTTAATCTTGCTTTTTGATGTATTTGGCAATTAAAGAAAACAGTAACCTGGGGACATTGTGGATAACCCAGTTCAATTACCTCAAAGAGAACTAAATGTGCTTGTGAGACCTTGGTTTCCACAGGCCTGTGAAGCACTAGAAAAAAGATCAGTTGCTCTGAGCACTGGTGTTTATTATTGTGACCTGCCAGAATTCCACAGCGGGCCTGTGACTTTTTTTCTGTTGGTTTGGGAAGCAATTTATTGACTTTGCAACTAGGCATCCATGGAGCTTGAAGCCACAAATGGAGTGGAAAAATCTTATTTGATGTGCGGCTTTCAGAAAAGAATAGCTAGAGTTTGTGGTTGCAAATAATGCCAGTATTGCAGACAGAGTGGACAGCCCATCAGTAGGGATATTAATTGTTACCAAAAACTTACAATATCTGTTTGGGAGAATTGTCATTTTTTATATCACTCTGTCCGTTTTGCAGACACAGTATTTATTATTCAGACATACCACAGACTGACCATGCTGGCTGCTCTGGTTATGGGTTAAATTGTTCCTGAACCAAGAAAACTTTCTATTGGATACTTCAGCCAGTATGCTACCTTTGATCTTTTTAGTGTTTAGACAATGAAAACTCCCTCAGTGGGAGTTCCAGCTGTGAACTGCTGATGTGATACCCTGTTAGATCATTGCATGCTTGTGTAGTGCTGGGGTCCCTTGGCTATCTAGGTTGATTCTGCTCTAATTTTTCTCCATGTGGCCCAGAAGGATATGATGGATTCACCAGCTTTGGCTCACAACCTCAGTTCAGTACTGATGTTTTACTGCCTTGCTACTATTTTCCATGAAAAGTCAGTCCCAGAGAAAAAGCTTGACAGAACCCACTCACACCTAAATATAAAAGTCAAGGGCATCATCTGGATTATAAAATGTGGTTGCATTGGTTCAGTCTGACTTTTATAGACTTTTACAGGTTTTCATGTTTTCCTTTTGGTTTATCCAAGTCTAAATCCTACTGTTAACCCAGTTCCCTCTATTCATCAGCATATCTGAACTTCATAAGTGATTTGCTCATTCTAATAAAGTGAGAAAAATGTGTTGTGGACATAATTCTGTATGTCACTGAATTTGTGATCTGTTGTTTGTTTGTTTTTTGTTGTTGTTGTTGTTTTTGAGTATATGTTTATGTTGTTTAGGTTTGAGGAAAGGCTCCTAGGAGAAATACTTAGCACATCCTTGTCTGACTATAATATAAATGTTGATTAGATGCAGGAGAGATATTCTTCATTTCTTCTGGTTGTGAAATCTGTAAGGCCCAACCTGTTAAGTTGTTGAAATATTTAATAGAATATAATGCTTAGTTTTTAAGGTAGTAGAGTTTATATCAACAATGAACAAGGACTAATTTTCTTTATTCTCACTCATTCTTACTCTCAGACTCTGAACAGATTTTCCACAGTTGAAAACAGTAGGATGAATTTAAGCTTCTTGAAAAGAATGTTAGGAAATAGGTATTTTAGATACTTCATAAATGTTTCAGAATTTACGGTATTAGTAAATATAGAAGCCATTATCACACTTCTTCACCATCTAGGTATAATTCAGCTGTTATCTTTGTGAATGTTTATGCTCCTGGGACTGTCATAAATGCATCTGAGTAATAGATTTCTTTTGTTCCAAAAGTGTTTTTTCAATATCACATTGTAGAGATAAAAAGGAAACCTATAGCAGTGTTCTTGACCTCAGTAATTTTTTGAAAGTTAAATTTTATATATAAAGCTATATTTTGATTGCTTTCCAGTAATCTCATAGTCCAGATGGTCAGGAAGGGGAAAGATTATTACTGGTGAATACAGCCAGGAAAGCTTCATGCAGGTGGCAAGAATGTGAATAGCTAACATAATTTTTCAGTCTCTGGCCTATTCTTTTCATAATATTTTATGAAGCCTAGAATAAGTTGGTATGTTTCTCCTTACAGAGAAAATAGCTGGTGGGAATGTTTCCTTAAATCCTTCTATCGAAAGCTCACTGTGTATTAAGTATTGTTTTTGGAATATTACTCTCACTAAATCAAACTCCTGTCATACCACCTCGGTATGGTCAGAATCTATAATTGCAGGTGTGTGTGCTCAGTTGGTCAGTTATGTCTGACTCTTTGCTACCCCATGGACTGTAGCCTGCCAGGCTCCTCTCACCATGGGATTTCCCAGGCAAGAATACTGGAGTGGGTTGCATTTCCTTAAGAGGATCTTCCCAACCCAGTGACTGAATCCAAGTCTCTTGAGTCTTCTGCATTGGCAAGCGGATTCTTTACCACTGCATCACAGGACCTGCTGTTATATTCAGTGTTAGTTTGAACCTCCTAAATCAGATAATGCAGTGTTTTTTATTTATGCAGATATAAAATTAATAAAATATGGAGCATCACAAGTAATTTATTATAAGAGAAAATACTTGGGTATCAGAAATTTGCATGTAATAAAAAATATTTTCAGATTTTGCTTAAGCAAAATTTTAGAAAACAGTGGCTCAAGCAGTTAAAAAATCAGTAGCCATTTTGTATAAGACCCTGTGATGAGTGTTGGAAGAGTCATTTTGTATATGTGCTGTGCCCAGGGCCTGGTGGAGAAGGTTTGTTTTCATGATTGCTTAAGGCGTTTGTGGGTCCCATGCATTGGAGATTCTAATAACTGGCTTCTGATCTCTAGATTGTTGCTGGGGTACCCTGAGCAGCTTGGATCTGCCTGATTTGTGTCAGAGGTACCTGTTAGACTTTCAGAATGGGGCAGGCAAGTGAGTGGCTATCCATTAGCCCCTTCTCCTAAAACCCAGTTTACATGATAATACTTTGAATTGTTTTATTCTTGCCTTATAGGATTGTTAATTCCTGTTTTTATTCTGTGGTATATTGTGCTTAGTAAACTGCTAATGTGATACTTCAGCATTATAAATCTAAAGATTTAGGGAAAACATTAGATATAGATTTAAAAATTGGTTGGCCACTGCCCCTAATTCATGAAATAAATTACTAATATTTAGTATTCCTGGGCTGTTCATTGTCTTACAGAACAAAAGGTGAACCTGAAAGCTTCATTTGGACCAAGAAACAGTTTGATTTTATAGAACTAGGACTGTAATCTTTAAAGAGAAAAATCTTAGTTTAATTTTTATGAAGTCATTTCCCTGGAAAAATCAACCGAAAAAAAAGAGGGAGCAGAAGTTATTGTCAAATTGAGGCAGACACAGAAAACTGCTGGAAGGCGAGTAGTTTTTGTTGTGAGGAGCCAAACATGTGTGTGCTTTTGCAAGTTAAGATTTCTCTTCCTACTTTCTCATTATAATCCACTGTTATTGTACTGAGTCTATAAATAGTATTTATAAGGGAAGCAGACCAGAAAACCACTCAAATAAAGTATAAAACGGCATCATTAAGTTTGGATGTAGAAATGTAACAGGAAACCGAGAACTTGAGTTTCTGTGTGTGTGTGTCTGTGTGTGTGTCTGTGTGTGTGTGTGTCTGTGTGTGTGAGTCACTCAGTGATGTCTGACTCCTTGTGACCCCATGAACTGGAGCTCGCCAGGCTCGTCTCTCCATGGAGTTCTCCAGGCAAGACCTGAACCCAGATCTTCTGCACTGAGGGCAGATTTTTGTAACCAAAATCTGATTTAAGACAACTCCACAATTTTTGAGTAGTAGTTACCTTGGGGAAGCCTTTGGACTTCTGAGTTCATCATCCTGAAACACACCCCAGGACTACTAGGGCATGCTATATGGGGTGGTGAACGTTTTCTGGGTTGACCAATTGGGAGTTTCTGGTATATCACGGGTGGCTCAGATGATGAAGAGTCTGCCTGCAATGCAGGAGCCTTGGATTCAGTCCCCGGGTTGGGAAGATCTCCTGGAAGCCAGCGTGGCGATCCACTCCAGTATCCTTGCCTGGGGAATCCTATGGATAGAGGAGCCTGGTGGCCACAGTCGATGGGGTTCATAGAGTTGGACACGCCTGAGCAACTAATACACACACGGTGTACCCCTGCCAGTCTAACATTAAGTTATTGTCTCATGTGTTTCAAAAATACCTGCTGATAGGCTTCAGTGTGCTAGATATTTATTTAACCCTTTGAGAAAATTAATAATACATGGTCTGTGCCCTCTTGTGGTGTTGGCTAGTAGGGAAGTAAGGCATTTTTATATGCAATTTTGTTTGAGAAATTACAGATTTATTTTTAGCTTAACAAAAATGAGCAATCTCCATTTCTACCAGTCCCTGCCACTGGTAGAAATGGAGAAGGAAGGACTATTGCAGGAGAATGGGGTGCTGGAAGATGGTCATGCCCCAGGTCTTGGACAGGTCCCTGGGATGGGCTGCCCAGTGAGGGTCCTTGGCTTCCATCAGGAAAAATTTCAAGAGCAAGCCTTAATTAAGTGAAAGCACATTTACTTTGAGAGATGTACACTCCACAGGCGGAATGTGGTCTGTTTCAGAAGGCAAGATTGACCCAAAATGTGGAGTGGTTAGTTTTATAAGGCTGGGTAATTTCGTAGGCTAACAAGGGGCAGGATTACTCTAACTGTTTGGGGAAGGGCGTGGAGCTTTCCAGGAATGGGGCCACTGCTCGCTTTTTGGCTTCAGAACTGTCATGGCACCTGTGGGTGTGTCACTTAGCATGCTAATTCACTACAATGCATGTATAATGAGGCACAGGGTCTCCTGAAAGCTAAATCTTCCGCCTTCTTGGAGTTAGTTGGTTTTAACCAGTTTTTGTGGTATCCTGTTCTTAATGACTCTGTCAGTGTTTATATTTCAGTGAGTTAGTACATATTACTCACAACTCTGTTATTTGAACTATTTTGATAGTGTTAGCTGTATCACTTTGCTTTCCCGGGAGTCAATACAGTTGCTCCTTGATATTTGGAGGGGATTGGTTCCGGTACCCCTGGATTCCAGACTCCCTGACTGCTCAAGTCCTTTATGTAAAATCTTATAGTATTTGCATATAACCTGTGCATACCATCCCATACTATATTAAATCATCTGTATGTTCCTTATACTGCCTAATACAGTGTAAATGCTGTGTAAATATTTGCTGCTGCTGCTGCTAAGTCGCTTCAGTCGTGTCCGACTCTGTGCGACCCCATAGACGGCAGCCCACCAGGCTCCACCGTCCCTGGGATTCTCCAGGCAAGAACACTGGAGTGGGTTGCCATTTCCTTCTCCAATGCATGAAAGTGAAAAGTGAAAGTGAAGTCACTCAGTCATGTCCCACTCTTAGTGACCCCATGGACTGCAGCCTATCAGGCTCCTCCGTCCATGGGATTTCCCAGGCAAGAGTACTGGAGTGGGGTGCCATTGCATGTAGCAAATTCAAGCTTTGGAGCTTTCCAGAATGTTTCCCACTGAACATTTTTGACCTCTGACTATAATTGCCTTTGAGTTTTCTTTCTTTCTTTTTTTTTTTTAAAGGAATGTAAATTTCTTCTCATTGTATTTAGATGTGTCAGGATATTGATCAGTTCTTTGTTTTCTTTCTCTGGAGATCTTTCCTGGAGCTTCTAACCTCTTGCTCCAGTGTAGACAAAAGCCTCTGGAAGTTTGGCACTATTGTTCTGGAATAGCTTTGTATTGTCCTGAGAATTCATCTGCCTTTTTTTGCTAGAATTCATATCCTTTGCTCTTGTTTTATTCCCATGTTTCAATAGAGTGTGTTAACCCAATAGCTTTTGATAAAAAGAAGCATATGAGGGTAAGGATCTTTGTTTTTATATTTTTTTTGATACTTATTAAAAAGTTTGGGAGACATTGAGTTAAAAATACAGGGTTAAAAGTCCTTTTCAGACTTTGAACCACTCTCTATATCTTCTCTTGTCCTCTCACCTCAGGAGTGCCTGCTGTCTCCAGTGTCTCTTGGCTTCCTTCTCTGTAGGCATAATAACATTACCTTTCACCATCCAAACTTTCATGGGGCTTGTTTTTCCAGATTCTTCGACAGATCTTCAGTTGGCAGTAGATAGTTGCCAGGTGGTGTTTGGATACTTTTTGTTTGTTTTTTACTGAAGTTACAAAAATATAATATGTTATTGCACACACCAGTTAAAATCATCTATTTGTATTAATAAAATGTTTTTCTCTTCAGCTTATTGTTGTCAAAACTGGGTTATATTGTATTATAATATTAAAAGCTATTTTTACAGAAATTAAAATCACATTTTCTAAACACTTAAAAAAGTTACACTTAATTCTAAGGCCATTCATATGTTTATCAGATTAATCTGTCTTGGTAACTGAATAAAATACAGTGTGAAGTTATCATAGGGGTAGCATTTCAAACCAGTTTAGTTAATGTAAACCTAGTAATTCTGAGAAAAGAGAAAGAAAAAAATCCAAGTTTGTAATTTTAAATTCTTGAATAGAAAGCATTCTTATAAGCATTCAATAAGTTTTGTTGATGAGACTCTTGATTTATTATCACTACTCACCTGCCTTTATTGTAGACTTTATGCCAGAATTACTAAACTTCTGGTCTCACAGTATTTTCACTGTTAGTGTGGATGAAGAAAGAGGTGGGAGCCTAAAGAATGAAGACATAGATGGGAAGGATCTAGCCTAAATCAAAACAAAATTTGCATTCACTATTTCTTTTGTTAGTTTTGTACTCCAAACATTCTGACTTTACTTAATAATTCATGGTAATGTGGATGAATTCATCTTTCACAGCACTGTGCATTTTTAAAGAATATACTGTTATCACTTTTTAAATTTCTTTGTCCTTCCATAGTTTCTGAATACTTTGCAAATGACAGCAATACAGTTTCAGATAGTTTTCTAAAGTAATGTTTCTCAACTTTAATGTATAAAGGGATCACCTGGGGATCTGGGATGAGGTCTGAGCGTCTATATCTCTAACAAGCTCCCAAAGTACTGATGCTGGTCATCCTCTGACCACTCTGAATACTGAAGGTCTAAAGTACCTTGGATATGAGAATAATACAGCGAGACAGAATACAGAATCCATTTCTAAGTATTTATATGTGTTGAGCTTCTAGAAAGAAGTCATTGGAAGACTTTGCATTACTAGCTGCTACTAAGTACAGTGAGCTTCCCTGAAAGCTCAGTTGGTAAAGGATCCGCCTGCAATACGGGAGACCTGGGTTTGATCCTTGGGTTGGGAAGATCTCCTGGAGAAGGGAAAGGCTACCCACTCCAGTATTCTGGCCTGGAGAATTCCGTGGACTGTATAGTCCATGGAGTCGCAAAGAGTCAGACATGACCGAGTGGCTTTTACTCACTTTCACGACTTATAATACATCCAAATAGAACTGGATTTATTGCTTCTTATAGATGAAGCATTATTTTTACAAATAATTTATTAAAATTTATTAATTTGTTTGTAAAAAATAAATTATTTGTAAAAATTTTATTTAGGAGTGATTTCAATATTATACTTTTGTTTATGTGTATATTTGATTTATTAAATTTATAAACTATATTCCCCTAGTGCTTATGAAGAAAAAATATTATACTTGATATGTGCTAAGCTTCAGTTTGTAGCTATTTCTTATCTATAACTTTTAGTCATTGAAATCCATTGTATATACTGTCTTGTGCTTATAGAAACATAAAACCACAGAATATATACAAATTTATGAGTATCTTTATTGTAATGTTTATTCTTGTGCAGTTAGATACTGGCAATGTAAAGAGGTTAATGCCTTTTTTTTTTTTTAATTTATCTTTTAAATAGCTCAGTCACTAAAAGAATTCGCAAGACTACTTATCGCAGTAGAAGAAGAAAGGAGAAGACTGGTAAGTCTCTTCCCCATTTCTTAAGAATAAAGCTTTTTTTGGACATATTGAAAAGAAGAACAGGCTTTCTGAATTACACTCAGCCATAACTCATTTTATAATATGATACACGTACTGAATATTACAGAAAAGGGTTGTAGGTATGATGATCAAATATTGCTAATAAGATGTACCATTTCTTTTTGTTTTATTTGGCCAGCAGATATAAATTTCATTCATTTTACTTTCCATTTAATTGTTCTGAAAATTAAAAGTATTGAATAAACTGCCAATAAGAAACCCATTCTAACTGAGCAGTCTGCTAAATAACCTTAGTGTTGTAGTGAAGACACATTACAAGCATTAAAGATAGTTCTCAGAAGAAGCAACTATCTTTGCCAGGGTGTTATCAGGAGACTTTCTGAAAAGGTGACGTTTGAATTGGGTCTTGAAGGCTCGGAAGATTGTGCTTGACTGGGAAGAGTGGGAAAACTTTCTACTTTGACAGATTAATTAATAAACAGTATCAGAGCATAGTTATTAGGAATACATTTATCACTAATATAAATGTATTAAGAATGCAAATCACAAAGATAGTTTTGTACCCATTGTGTTCAAAGTTCTGGTAGGCCCCTGTCTATGAACCAGGCTGCCCATTTGTGTATGGGAAAAATAGTAATATATAGTCCACAGGATCATTGTAAAGCTTTGTCAAAGTACCTGGCACATAATGAATAAGTGTTGATGGAGATAAAGATGTTGGTTGTCAGTTACAGTGAGGATTACAGACTTATTTAAAATATCATCTTCGATATCGCTGGCCTCACCACCTTGTTGAGATTCACATACATAATATGGTCAGACTGTGAATTCAGTGTGCTGGGAAACCAGCATAGTTTGGTGTCATTTTGCCCACTGATGAGGAAGTGCAGTTTGAGAAGAGTGTCCTTAAGGTGGCCCTGACTTCTAGAGAGCATTGTCTGAGTTGAGGGAGATCATACAACTAGGGCATGGTAGTTATATAAGTGACCCTGAGCAGGGGCCACAGGGTGAGAGAGTACTGTGTACATTTGTAGAATAAGGCAGAAGGTTCTTAGAAGGTAGTAGTAGAAGATTGGTTGGTAGTTTGTGGCATATGTAGGGTTTAAGAGCTGGGCTAAGAAGTTTTATTGTTTGTTACCAGTCCAGTCACTCAGTCGTGTCCTACTTGTTGCGACCCCATGGACTTCAGCACGCCAGGCCTCCCTGTCCATCACCAACTCCCAGAGCCTGCTCAAACTCATGTCCGTTGAGTCAGTGATGACTTCCAACCATCTCGTCCTCTGTCGTCCCCTTCTCCTCCCGCCTTCAATCTTTCCCAGCGTCAGGGTCTTTCAGATGAGTCAGTTCTTGCCATCATGTGTCCAAAGTATTTGAGCTTTAGCTTCAGCATCAGTCCTTCCAATGAATATTCAGGACAGATTTCCTTTAGGATTGACTGGTTTGATCTCCTTGCAGTCCAAGGGACTTTCGAGAGTCTACTCCAACACCACAATTCAAAAGCATCAGTTCTTTGGTGCTCAGGTTTCTTTATGGTCCAACTCTCACATCCATACATGACTACTGGAAAAACCATAGCTTTGACTAGACAGACCTTTGTTGGCAAAGTAATGTCTCTACTTTCTAATATGCTGTCTATATTGGTCATAACTTTTCTTCCAAGGAACAAGTGTCTTTTAATTTCATGTCTGCAGTCACCATCAGTGATTTTGGAGCCCAAGAAAAGAAAATCTGTCACTGTTTGCACTTTTTCTCCATTTGCCATGAGATGATGGGACCAGATGCCATGATCTTAGTTTTCTGAATGTTAAGTTTTAAGCCAGCTTTTTTACTCTCCTCTTTCACTTTCATCAAGAGGCTCTTTCATTCTTCTTCACTTTCTGCCATAAGGGTGGTGTCATCTGCATATTTGCGGTTATTGATATTTCTCCTGGCAATCTTGATTCTAGCTTATGCTTCATCCAGCCAAGCTTCAACAGTCTTGTTGGATTCTAGCTTTTGTTTCATTCATCAGGATGGTAGGAGGGGCGAAATCACATTTAGAATCAAACCCCGTACCCACCAGAGACACTTGAAGTGCTCAAACAAAACCTTGTGCACACCAGCACCCAGAGACCCCACAGAGACTGAGCCAGCCCTGCCTTTGAGTGTTTGAGTTGTTTGTTATAGTCTGTGGGAAAATTGCTAGAGTTTTTTGATAGAACGAGAGGATCAATGTGGGATTTACAAGAAATTAATTTGGTGGCTACATGGGGGAGATACTATCGAGGAAGAAATGTTGTGGAGGAGGGGTGACCATATTTTATCAGGAAACATCAGCCTACCTTAGGTCTAGTCCCATCAGAGAGACAGCATGCAGTATAATCTAGGTAGAGATCAGTCATTGTGGGAGACTGACCCTCTCTGGCTCAGTCTGTGGAGGTGACTTGACACTTTCAAGTGCTTTAAGTATGATCTTCACTCTGATTTTCTGAGCTTCACAATAGAAGTTCAAGTACCATGGAGAGATGTGGGTAGTATGTGCACTTATGGCTCAGATCACAAGCTGATGATGGAAGTTGTAAAGAATGGTTAAGGAGACGTGAAAAAAAAGTTGGAAATTACATGGGAGCCAGGAAAATATAGTTGACCCTTGGACAGCATGGGATGGAACTGCCTGGGTCCAGGTATGCACAGATTTTCTTCAGTATTAGATACTGCAGTTCTGTATGATTCACTGTTGGCTGAATCCATGGAGGCAGAGGGCCAACCATCAGTTACACATGGATATTCCACTGTGCCCCTAACTCCTGTGTTAGTTGGGGTTCTGCGTTGAGCAAGTCAAATCTTGTGCAAATAGTTGAGGAGAGTTATGAGTTTGATCTTGAGTGGCCTCAGCCTGCAGCAGCTTGAAGCAGGGTTTTGGTTACCACTGGAGATTGCGGTTGGGTCACAGAAGTGAGAGCTGAATCCTAGCCACTAGACCACTAGGCACTAGGGACAGGGCCCTGGCCTGTCAGCTGTGTAGAGAGGAATTTCCACACAGAGACAGAAAATAGTGAACAAAGTGCTTGTTAGAAAAAGAGTATGTATGGTTAGATACACTGCTGGCCTCAGAGAGAGAGCCACGGCCTCGTGGTAGCTGGGGACACTTTGGTTTTGATCAGTCATCTTGCTCTGCGTGGTCCTGAGTCCGCGTTTAGTGTACCTCAGATCTTCCCACGTGCGCACGCGTCTCTCAGCCAGGATGGAGTCTTGCGAAGCAGCGTAAGGCTAGGTCGACATCACTTACTATGAGGTGACGCCCCCTCTCTGACCTCCAAGGAGCCTTTCTGTGTGTACGTGCTCAGGAAAGTCTTCTTGACTTCGAGAATGAAGAATATGTGGTTTCTTATCTCTTATCTGGGCAGGGCTCAGCTCCTCTCGAGCTCCTGCTTATTTGGAGTGTCTGTCCACAGGGGACAGACTCCAGCTTCTTAGCTTGGAGGCCCATCTGTCTCCTGCCTCAAGTCAACTAGCATGGGCTATAATTTTAGAAAATGTATAAAGAATATGTGAAAGTGTGTTGTAGCTTGCAAGAGGAAAATGAGCCAAGAGAATGTTCTTATTGCACTGAGGGGAGGCCTGCAAACATCAGGGGAAAAGCTCTCCTGTGCTGGGACAAAAAGGAGGATTGACTAAAACACAGAACTTTGGACAGTAAGTTGGTTGGTTGGACAGATGGATAATACTGTTAGGAAGAAATGGTCATCTGCTGAGAGAGGAGTCAGTAGAAATAGTTTAGAACAGCCAGGAGCAGTTTCCACAAGAGGAAAGGGACCCTGCCTAGGGATAAAGAGATGCTGAAGCTAGACATCATGAATATGTCCAGGAAAGATTAACGACCATGTTTTCAAAGATGTTTCTAACAGTATCCGGAGCCTTGGGTTGTGAGTAGTAAGAATAGTTGGGAAGTCAGGGGTTCAGGGGGTGGTTGGCCCAGAAGGCATGGTGTTGGATTACAGGGCTGTGGGTTCGTATATATATATAATGATATGAGTATAGTGATGATTGAGGCAGGAGGATACTGACAGCCTTAGGAAGCAGAGAGGGCAAGCATGATGGCTTAATTGTATTGAAGGCTACACTAGGATCACAGGAGAGACAAGGAAGCTGTGATCAAGAGAGGGAGTTGAAACAGTGAACTTGGCCATGGCACTGGTTTGCATAGTGATAAACTTAAGGTGGAGCTGAGTAAAGAGAAAGTCCTTAGAAATTAAGCCTGAGCTTTGGCATTTGGATGTTTTATGAGCAGGATGTTGAGATTTAATATGATGACAGAATAAAGGGAGAAAATCAAGAAACTGGCTGAGGAATATGGTACCGTATTTCATAAGCCTTGGAGATGGAGATTGGCCTACTAGCTCATAGTGTTTCAAGGATCCATATTTCTGCCCTCAGCAGTGTCTCTCATGTTGGGGCAAGAAGGGAATTCTTTATTCATGAGTGAAGTCCTATTGTGGGTTTCGATTGCCTTACTTGTTGTTTCAGAGAAGGTCTGGGATAAAAAAAAGCAAAATAATGAAGAAAAGTTTGAAAACACTCGTTTTAGATCTTGTGTGGGTATAGTTTATTCTATCGCATACTTCTCACTCAAAAATCCATCTTCCATGATTTGACATTCCCCAAGATGCCACTTGCCATCAAGTGGCTCTGAGAGGACAGCCTTTCAACAGCACAAGTGTAAGAAATAATTTAATAGCCTTTTGTAATGACTTTAGTAAAATTCTTATACTTGCAGTCAGGATATGGTATTGATTAGTGACATAGGCTTTTTTTTTTTGAAGTGCATCTTTATTGGAAATGCCCTTCAATGCTTTTGATTAGAGATGCCGTAGATCAGATGTCTTGGTGGAAATATTTTGAGATGATCCCCAGTGCAGAGAGGGAATTCTCAGCCATATAAATTTCCTGGTAAGATTGCTTCCATTTCCATACTTCCATAGGAACTGCTCTATTTTACTTCAGATCACAGCTGACTGGGCCGTGAAAATGATACCATTTTGCCCAGGCTGTTCAAAATTAATATGAACAAATATTAACATATCAAGAGACCCCTCCGGGGAAGACTGAAATGCTCAGTTGAAGCCCTCCTCCGGAAGAGATCTTGGTAGCCTCCTCTTTGTCATTTCTACTGACGCGCTGAATTTGACCCTTTCTCCTGTTGGCCTTTGGTCTCGAATCCCCTCTCCCAGAATCTCTGAAACTATCCTTCGCCCCCGCTCCTGCCATTCCTGCCTTCTCAGTACTTTTCCTGTTTTCCTCTTCTTCATCCCTCTGGGTCTGCTTCTACTGTGTGTCTCTCTACAAGCTTTGTTTGAGTTTTAGATCTTTGCATCCATCATTTCTTCTGCCTTGAGCAGCCTGATCCGTATCCTCCCATGAGAGCTTCCATTTTTTCCTCCAGACTTCACCTCCTGTACCTTGTGGGGGCCCACACTTTCCATACAGTTTAAATTAGTCTCCTTTGGTTCTTATGTATTACAATAGAGATAGCTGCATTCATGCAGTTTGCATTCTGCTGGGAACAAACAGACATGTCAATAAATTAAATCTGAGGGAGGTAAATGCTAGAAATAAAACTAATGTAGCTGGTAGAATATGTTGCCATTTATTGAGATGAAGGAGATGCGGAAGAAATGGTTAAATATTGGATCTATTTAGATGCCTACTGGATATCCAACTAGCCTTGTCAAAGGAGCATATAGATATATGTGTCTGGAGTTCACGGGAGCAGGTGGAACTAGAGATATAAATTTAGACATTGTCAACATGTTGAGAGTGTTTGAAGCTGTGGGAATGTATGAGCTCACCCAGTCTGTGAGCGTGCAGACAGAAGAGACGAGGTGGGAGGGTCAAGCCCTGAGGTGTAGAATCCAGACTTTGTTCAGATGGGGTAGAATCAGCAAAGGAGGTGTGGATCCGTAGCAGAATCAGGAGAAAGCTGTTTGGACAGCTTCTTCAAAGTCCCATTTATTCTCCTGGTCTTAGGGGAGATGTCGAGTGATAACAAATAGCAGCTCCCACGCTGTGGACCAGTGGCTTCCGCCCTCTTTCAGGATAGAGGCTCCACATCATCTGGTTCACCCTATGTTGCTCCTCCACCCGTGCCTCTGGGGCCCTCATTTTCTGGGGATTCTCAGTCCCTCACCTTGACAAAGAAAATTTTTGGTGTGTACATGTGTTGTTTGGTTGTTTTGAGTGTGGATGTGTGTGCGTAGCAATGTAGATTTTGTCTCCAATTAAGGAAACAAAACCATTTTTGTCCCCAGTTAAGGAACCTGCAGCTTTGGAATATTGCAGCTTGTGTTTACCATGAACAGTTTATGCAGGTGAATTTATTTCTTATAGGTTTCATTTTGATTAATGTAAGAAACCTCTTATTTTGACTGTTATTACCCACAGCATTTAACATTTACATTGGGCCTGTGTAAGTTATAAATTTTGCTTTAGGTTTGTTGACTTAAAAAAAATACACAACATGAGAGCTGCGAGTTAAGTTTTATTGGGGCTGGCTATAGGAAGACTGCAGCCTGGGAGACAGCACCTCAGATAGCTCTGAGACACTGCTCCAAAGAGGAGAGGGGGAAGGTCGGTATATATGTGATTTTGGTAAAGGGGCAGTACATGCCATCAAGCACATGTATTTTTTAGGAAGCTTCTGCTTGCCTTGTGAAGCTGCTGCTAGTCATGAGAAAGTTGTCACCGTGAAGGATTTTAGTGTTTTTCTAGGGATGAGGAGATACAAGAACTGGGCTTAGAAAACCAGCTCCTGAGAATATCTAACTGTCTGAAGACCCGTCCTGCCCATTTCTGGGAGCACAGAGGGCCTCGTCCTGCTCTCCACTTGGAACCCCTTCGGGGCTGTTGGAGGTCAGCAGCTGCTGCAGTGCATGATTTAATCTTTGTAGGAGTGGATGGCAAGCACCCATGGCCAGTGCCAAGCTGTGGTGGACAGATTTCTTGGGATTTACATTCTTTCTCTTCAGTGCCTATGTTAATCTTTTTTTATTCTAGGGCAATGAAAGTACTTTACTGAAATGGCCTAGGTGTCGAGGCAATCTTTGGGAACAACAGCAGCAAAAAGATGAGATACTAGAAGGGGAAATGTATAACTCTAATGATCACTTCCTTTGTAAGAGTATTGAAACTTATCCCTTGTTATACGTTGTTGTTGTTGTTGTTATACTTTTTTTAAAAAAAGCGTAATCAGTCCTTGTTTTTGTTATTTGGTCTCTTAAGTCGTGTTCAACTCTTGCGATCCCAAGGACTGTAGCCCATCAGGCTATTCAGCCCCTGGGACTTCCCAGGCAAGGTTATTGGAGTCGGTTGCAATTTCCTTCTCCAAGGGATCAAAGCAACCCAGGGACTGAACCCTCATCTCCTGCATTGGTAGATGGATTCTTTACCACTGAGCCATCAGTTCAGTTCAGTTCAGTTCAGTCGCTCAGTTGTGTTTGATTCTTTGTGACCCCATGAATCGCAGCACGCCAGGCCTCGCTGTCCATCACCGTCTCCCAGAGTTCACTCAGACTCATGTCCATCGAGTCCGTGATGCCATCCAGCCATCTCATCCTCGGTCGTCCCCTTCTCCTACTGCCCCCAATCCCTCGCAGCATCAGAGTCTTTTCCAATGAGTCAACTCGTCGCATGAGGTGGCCAAAGTACTGGAGTTTCAGCTTCAGCATCATTCCTTCCAAAGAAATCTCAGGGTTGATCTCCTTCAGAATGGACTGGTTGGATCTCCTTGGAGTCCAAGGGACTGTCAAGAGTCTTCTCCAACACCACAGTTCAAAAGCATCAATTCTTCGGTGCTCAGCCTCCTTCACAGTCTAACTCTCACATCCATACATGACCACAGGAAAAACCATAGCCTTGACTAGACGGACGATGCTGTGAAAGTGCTGCACTCAATATGCCAACAAATTTGGAAAACTCAGCAGTGGCCACAGGACTGGAAAAGGTCAGTTTTCATTCCAATCCCAAAGAAAGGCAATGCCAAAGAATGCTCAAACTACCGCACAATTGCACTCATCTCACATGCTACTAAAGTAATTCTCAAAATTCTCCAAGCCAGGCTTCAGCAATACGTGAACTGTGAACTCCCTGATGTTCAAGCTGGTTTTAGAAAAGGCAGAGGAATCAGAGATCAAATTGCCAACATCCGCTGGATCATGGAAAAAGCAAGAGAGTTCCAGAAAAACATCTATTTCTGCTTTATTGATTATGCCAAAGCCTTTGACTGTGTGGATCACAATAAACTGTGGAAGATTCTGAAAGAGATGGGAATACCAGACCACCTAACCTTCCTCTTGAGAAATCCGTATGCAGGTCAGGAAGCAACAGTTAGAACTGGACATGGAACAACAGACTGGTTCCAGATAGGAAAAGGAGTACGTCAAGGCTGTATATTGTCACCCTGCTTATTTAACTTTTATGTAGAATACATCGTGAGAAATGCTGGACTGGAAGAAACACAAGCTGGAATCCAGATTGCCGGGAGAAATCTCAATAACCTCAGATATGCAGATGACACCACCCTTATGGCAGAAAGTGAAGAGGAGCTAAAACGATGAAAGTGAAAGAGGAGAGTGAAAAAGTTGGCTTAAAGCTCAACATTCAGAAAACGAGGATCATATTATCCAGTCCCATCACTTCATGGGAAATAGACGGGGAAACAGTGTCAGACTTTATTTTTTGGGGCTCCAAAATCATCGCAGATGGTGACTGCAGCCATGAAATTAAAAGACACTTACTCCTTGGAAGAAAAGTTATGACCAACCTAGATAGCATATTCAAAAGCAGAGACATTACTTTGCCGACTAAGGTCCGTCTAGTCTATGCTATGGTTTTTTCCTGTGGTCATGTATGAATGTGAGAGCCATCAGAGGAACCCCATAATCAGTCCTATAAAAGAGTTAATAAGGGATGAAATCAAAATAGTTTTAGATTGGCATTAAAAAAGGGAAAATTGTGTTAAATATAAATTACTTGATTTTTGATGTAAGATTTTGGTCTCTTATATGAGTCTTTAGAGGGTTTCCCTGGTGGCTCAGTGGTGAAGAATCTTCCTGCTAATGCAGGAAACACAGGTCCAGTCTCAGTGGGGAAGTTACCCTGAAAGAAGAAAATGACAATCCATTCCAGTATTCTTGCCTGAGAAATCCCATGGACAGAGGAGCTTGGTGGGCTACTGTCCATGGGGTTGCAAAGAGACAGACATGACTGACGACAGGCACAAATTTAATCTGCAAGCAACCCTCAGGTGTATGTTATTAACAGATCCATTTTAAAGAGGAGAAAAGTCAAAGTCATATATGATGAGTGATACACAAGTATTCAACCCCAGGCTTTTGGGCTTCACAGCCTTCACATAATCCATACGGGTACAGACTAAGACTTTTTAAACTAAAAACTGCATAACAATAGCAGAACATATGTTATAATACAGTATGTGAAATGCTCTATTAAGTGCTGTAGATTTATTAGTTGAATCTTACAAAAATTAGGAAAAGAACACAGGTATTACAAGTTTTGAAATTAAATTTTCAGTTTCTTCTTATTTAAACAGACAGTTAATTCAGTAATCCAGTGACAGTTTTCTCATTACATTTTGACATGTGAGAGCCTAAGTCTTTCCCCACTCCTTTGAACCAAGAATTCATGAAATTGAAGAATATTTTAAATGTTGAGGAAATTGCACATCCTTATTTCTCTCAGTGCAAGATTTTCCTTTGTTAAATGGAAAATTTGCTATTAAGTTTTGCATTGCATATATGCTGTCCATAGATGATATTGATTAGTCTCTCAGTTTCTGGCATTGATGCTGTTATATGCTGAAGTCCGATTTTCTGTGAAGTAATCCAATTCCTTTCATTATCTCAGATAAATAAATGCCAAAATTCGACATATATGAGTATGGATTATGTTTCTAGTATGTCCTAGGTTAACATTTATTAGAAAAAAGCTAGATATGCTTGCCTACATGCCAACATTTTTATATAACCATGTCACCTGAAATTTAAAAAAAAAACCCAAAACTCAATTTTCCATGTACAGAGTTCTAATTTTTCACTTTATTGAAAAAAAGTAGAGGCTTCCCATGATTTCCCTGATTTTCAGTTATTTAGTGAAATATTAAAAGGTAGGATTGAGAGGTGGCAGGTCATACATAATTCATCATGACTGCAATGATGGTGGCTTTTATTTTTTATTGTTCATAGTCCCAGTATTGATTTATAATTTTTAGAGTGTGCAAAGTGCTTTCATATATATTTTTATTTATCCTCTGAGAATCTGAAACTGAGCTCAGACTCTGAGTGAGGCACTGAAAGTGATACATGCCACTAGTGACAGAGTCTAAGATATAGGACTCAATTTCAGGTCTTTGGACTTCAGCCCACTGTTCTGTTGGATCCTGTGTGTTCTTTTTTACTTAAATTTTAAACACTTTGAGGACAAAGGCCTGATCTGCTTTATATTCTTTTTCTTTTATATATCAGATATTCTGAAAACTACCTTGGTTGTCCAAAAATTTACTCCTTTACAGAAAAAGAAAAGGTGTCTTTGAAAGTTATTGTAGTTTCTCATTTACCGTTTCTCAGATTGTTTATCTTATTTCATTATGGTTAAAAGGGCAATAAACTTTGAGTAAATTTTGTTAATTTCATGTGAAGGCCTTGAGTAGAATAATTGCTAGGGTTTCAGAAAATGCCTCAAAGTGCTCATATTTGCGAATTATGTCTTTTGCTTCTATAACTGAAAAAGACTTAGCACACTTAATGATTAGAAATGTCTGTCAAAATTCTGAAAAGATCTTCAAATAGTTGTAGTATAGGTGTCAGACAGGGAAGCTGTCCTAGAAGGCTGCCTTCGAGCCATTCCCTGCTTGTTCATGCTTCTGCACACGGTGTAGGAAGGGGGATGAAGGACAGGAAGCTGAGACTTGACCGTTGTGCTATGTACTTGCTCTCGAAGAAGAAGAGCAGCTTGTTCCTTCTGTAATTAAATGAAGGTTTGTATGCTATTGTAAGTTCTGCTTTCCTGGCTAGCAATCAGCAGAGGGAACTAAGATAGCCCTGATTTTGAACCATATTTGCATTTACGTATACCACTTTCATTAACATTTGGGCATACTTTTTTTTTTTTTTTTCATTTGCTTGACACCATTCTCACAGCTGATATGTCATGGATGTCTATCAAATGGCTAGATTTAAAGATTCGTAAATGGATACGTGACAGTAAGCATCTAGTCTTTATATTTTCCTATTTCCCAAGACCTCTTTTATTTTTTTAAGATTAACCTTGACCGTCTGGAAGGATTTAGGGGAACTTTTCCACCAGATAGTGCTATTTTAAAAGCCATCAATTTAAAATAGGATACACGAATAACAGACTTACTTTTTTTTTTTCTCCTCTCAAGACATAAGCTATATTAAATATATCCTTTAGTTTTGCTGCTTTGGCATGAACCTTTGGGTGTTAGGTGGTGTTTGTGGCTGCAAGAGTCTACTCCTGGGCACAGCACCTGTGCTCCCCATGTCTTCCCTCCTGTCTGTGGTCCTCCTGTCTTCCTGCCTTTTCTATTGACCCCAGGTGTATAGGCTTTACTTTGAATTCTGACAGTTGTGTATGTCATATTTTCAAAAATACATTTATTCTGTGGGGTTGGTCATCATATTTCACTGATACATTTGGGTATGTGTTAGTCTTTACTATGTTTATATACATCCATATGTTTTGATTTCTTTTTTGATAGTTAAGAAGCACAAAGATACTTTGATACCATAAATAGTAAATGTATAGTCACTTTGGAAGCATACCCCAACGTTTTAAGATCTGGATTGGGCATTTAATTTTAAAAGGCAAAGAAAATAAACCTAAGTAGACATAAATTAGACTGGAAAAACAGAGGTAAAAGATAAGCATGAGGGGAAGTTTTGCAAGTTATGACAAAGCTGTTGATGGTTTGGAGATATCAGTGGACAGACCAAACAGATATTCAGAAATAAGAGGTTGGGATACTCTTCAGTGAGGAAAAGGTTTTTTGTTTTCATGATTAAACCACAGAGTCATGTTGTTTCAGCTTCACAGAAGGAATTGCACATTTAATTACCATCAAGATAAAAGAGAATGAAAGCTTTTTAAATTACCTTTTAAACAAATTTTTGAGATGATTATAAATTCATGTACACTTGAATAACACAGAGGAATAACACAGAGAAATCCTGTGTATTTTTTAACCAGTTTCTCTCAATGGTGAGATTTTGTAAATATACAGTGTAATAATTTTACTTTAACTTGTAATACTAACTTAACAGCAAAGTCATAAACTTGCCATTTGTCCTAGAATCAGGACTCACTGTCTCAAGACAAAGTCTGACTCTTAGTGGATTCTTACCAACATGCTTTGTGTCCCTTCAGGACGGATTCTGTCATTTGTGTGTCATTCAGGACACTCATTTGCAAGGCAGACAGCACCCTGGCAGGGAAGACAGTGGGATGTCTCAGTTATCTGTGAGAAGGGCTGGGTTGTATGTGGGATCCAGGAACAGCTAGCTTCATCAGCTCTTTCAAAAGAGAGGGCGTTTTTTTCTCTTTCATGAGCTGTCAGTTTCATTCTCTCAATTGGCTTCTTCCACATGGAGATTCATAAACATTGCTTCCGTGCCTCACAGACATTGTTTCTGGAGAAGGCCTGTCTAGTTTCCATTGGGGTGTGTGTGGGTGTGTGTGTGTGTGTGTGTGTAGTTGCTTAATTGTGTCAGACTGTTTCTGATCCCATGGACTACTATAGCCTGCCAGACTCCTCTGTCCATGGAATTCTCCAGGCAAGAATACTGAAGTGGGTTGCCATTCCCTTCTCCAGGAGATCTTCCCGTCCCAGCGATCAAACCTAGGTCTCCTGCGTTGCAGGCAGATTCTTTACCTCTGAGACACCAGGGGTGCTGTTTCCATTGGTAAACTACTAGTAAAAAAACAATTAAAAACTTCATTGGTAACTATTACAAATTCCATTCAGTTCAGTTCAGTTCAGTCGCTCAGTCGTGTCCGACTCTTTGCGACCCCATGAATCGCAGCACACCAGGCCTCCCTGTCCATCACCAACTCCTGGAGTTCACTCAGACTCACATCCATCGAATCGGTGATGCCATCCAGCCATCTCATCCTCTGTCGTCCCCGTCTCCTCCTGCCCCCAACCCCTCCCAGCATCAGAGTCTTTTCCAATAAGTCAACTCTTCGCATGAGGTGGCCAAAGTACTGGAGTTTCAGCTTTAGCATCATTCCTTCCAAAGAAATCCCAGGGCTGATCTCCTTCAGAATGGACTGGTTGGATCTTCTTGCAGTCCAAGGGACTCTCAAGAGTCTTCTGCCACACCATAATTCAATGGCATCAATTCTTCAGCGCTCAGCTTTTTCACAGTCGAACTCTCACATCCATACATGACCACTGGAAAAACCATAGCCTTGACCAGACAGACCTTTCTTGGCAAAGTAATGTCTCTGCTTTTCAATATGCTGGGTAATAGGTCTCTGCTTTTCAATATGCTGGTCAAAGTAATGTCTCTGCTTTTCAATAGGTTGGTCATAACTTTTCTTCCAAGGAGTAAGCGTCTTTTAAGTTCGTGGCTGCAGTCACCATCTGCAGTGATTGTGGAGGCCCCCCCAAATAAAGTCTGACACTGTTTCCACTGTTTCCCCATCTATTTCCCATGAAGTAATGGGACCAGATGCCATGATCTTTGTTTTCTGAATGTTGAGCTTTAAGCCGACTTTTTCACTCTCCTCTTTCACTTTCATCAAGAGGCTTTTTACTTCCTCTTCACTTTCTGCCATAAGGGTGGTGTCATCTGCATATCTGAATTTTTTGATATTTCTCCTGGCAATCTTGACTCCAGCTTGTGCTTCTTCCAGCCCAGTGTTTCTCATGATGCACTCTGCGTAGAAGTTAAATGAGCAGGGTGACAATATACAGCCTTGACGCACTCCTTTTCCTATTTGGAATCAGTCTGTTGTTCCATGTCCAGTTCTAAATGTTGCTTCCTGACCTGCATATAGGTTTCTCAAGAGGCAGGTCAGGTGGTCTGGTATTCCCATCTCTTGAAGAATTTTCCACAGTTTATTGTGATCCACACAGTCAAAGGCTTTGGCATAGTCAATAAAGCAGAAATAGATGTTTTTCTGAAACTCTGTAGCTTTTTCCATGATCCAGTGGATGATGGCAATTTGATCTCTGATTCCTTTGCCTTTTTGAAACCAGCTTGAACATCTGGAATTTCATGGTTCACATATTGCTGAAGCCTGGCTTGGAGAATTTTGAGCATTACTTTACTAGTGTGTGAGATGCGTGCAATTGTGTGGTAGTGTGAGCATTCTTTGGCATTGCCTTTCTTTGGGATTGGAATGAAAACTGACCTTTTCCAGTCCTGTGGCCACTGCTGAGTTTTCCAAATTTGCTGGCATATTGAGTGCAGCACTTTCACAGCATCATCTTTCAGGATTTGAAATAGCTCCACTGGAATTCCATCACCTTCACTAGCTTTGTTCATAGTGATGCTGTCTAAGGCCCACTTGACTTCACATTCCAGGATGTCTGGCTCTCGGTGAGTGATTATACCATCATGATCATCTTGGTTGTGAAGCTCTTTTTTGTACAGTTCTTCTGTGTATTCATGCCACCTCTTCTTAATATCTTATGCTTCTGTTAGGTCCATACCATATCTGTCCTTTATTGAGCCCATCTTTGCATGAAATGTTCCCTTGGTATCTCTAATTTTCTTGAAGAGATCTCTAGTCTTTCCCATTCTGTTGTTTTCAAATTCCATTGGTTAATTATTAATAAAAAAAATTTTTAAAGCCTCTGATTGGCCCAGTCAAGATCACTTAAAGACCCTTGACCAATCACTCAAAGCCCAGGGGACTGAGTATGTTTTATGTGTTCCTCTAAATATGAGTATTATTTTCAGAAATGAAGAAATTACTGTAATTTAGATAATTACCCAACTCTTGTCTATTATAGTATGGTCATGGCCTTAGGACATTTCCAGTTAATGTCATTTGAGCAGAATATTATGATAGTGAATTGTGCCTGAACTGTGTATATGTCTGACATTTTAAAGGACTTAGAAACATAATACTCACCATCCAAACATTAGAAACATTCACAGGAGTCAGGCAGGGATTGTGTTTTTCACTCAGTCATGTCTAACTCTTCCTGACCCCATGAACTGTAGCCCACCAGGCTCCTCTGTCCATCGAATTCTCCAGTCAACAATACTGGGATGGGTTACCATGCCCTTCTCCAGGGGATCTTCCCAACCCACGGACAGAACCCAGGTCTCCTGTGTTGCAGGCAGATCCATGAGGGTCCTTATATACTACTATTAATACTACTTAAATTCATTATTATTTTGGAGGGGACCTAATCTATGGAGTAAAATAAAAGCAGAGGCATAGAAAATGTAGGACTTAATTTTGTTTCCTTCGTTTATAATTTATTGATGTGATTTTCCTACATAGAATATCTTCAATAATCTACAGAGCATTCATTAGAAATATGAGCCTAGCCAGGTGGATAGAATATATATGTATATGAATATATATAATATAATTCATATATATAATTTATATACCAATATAATTCATATATATGAATTTTATTTCTATACACCATTTCAAAATTACAACAAAAGAATAAGATATTTAAGAATAACTCAACAAAGGATGTATAGGACTTTCATGTGTGAAATTCCAATGCTTTATTGTAAGGAATTAAAGGATAACTAAACAGAAAGCAATACTGTGAGTCAGTTAAAAAGAATGATTTCAACCAGCATTCCTTTTCCCCTCAGCTATACCAGACAGACAAGAGAGTTTTACTGTAACAATCTAACTTAACCAATTTGATCAACTTTTTACTCCCTGGAGAAGGAAATGGCAACCCACTCCAGTATTCTTGCCTGGAGAATCCCATGGACGGAGGAGCTTGGTGGGCTACAGTCCACGGGTCGCAAAGAGTTGGACACGACTGAGCGACTTCACTGTTACTAGTGTGGTGGTAAACCACAGGCTATTCCTAACGATAGTGTATTTCCTTCTTTCATTTGGAAAAATGTGGTCAAGTAGGAAACCTTACTTTAATCATATTTCTAAACTTCTGCCAAACCTTTGGATCTAAGATATTTTCAGCAACAGAAACACTGTTGTTTGAAACGCTGAGGCACTCTTCACTTGTATAACCATATCTAACTAAGTTGGTGGTGGAACAGTGCTTTACATAGTTATTATTATATTTCTATTCAAGCCTCTCATAGTAAAATATCCCCACTGATCTGAAACTTTTAATTCTGTTCACATTATATTTCATTCAGAGTATAATTTCTGCTTGCCACACATAACAGAATTCTGTTAAAGCGATGCATATAAAATCTATTTTTCCTACTCAGCATGAAACCAGAACGCAGAGTTGGGAAAATCTTGATTCCAGTTGTTGACATCAAGTAAAGCAGTAAGCTTCTTAGAATTATGGTTTCTTTTTTTATAAAGGAAGAATATTCTGTGTTTCCCAGAGTGTAAAATGGAAACCACCAGCAATATAATTAAGCATTATATGAATGAAAAATTTACATTTTAGTAGTTCCATGCTTATTTTAATGTGTACTGAATAAAGAACAACTCTGGGTTTAATGGAAATTATTGTTTTGCAGTAAGCATAGTAAAAGAAGTGGATCGATTTATAAGTAAAAATACAGGACATGGATATGGCCCAAACTGTGGAAGTCGTATGTGAGTGACTGAAATTTTGGAAGCCATGGAATAGGTGATATGTGTGCTATAAATGTTCTGGACTTTGATTGTCTTCTCTGACTGAATACTTTGCTAGACATAGCCAATAACTACCCTCCAAGTTCACCACCTCATTTATGGAGCTCATATTGAAAAAAAAAAGAACTATGCCCAAGGCTATCTGATTTCAGTTTCTTATGAAAGAATAAGCCTTCATATAGTAAACACATTAGTGATAGGTTAAGCCAGATTCTGCTTGTATCTTACACCAAAAAAATTGAAGCTGTCAATAGTAGAATTTGGATACCTTTATAAACAAAGCAGGTGGTAGACCGGTGTGCATAGCGTGGTTTTTTATTTATGAAGCAGAGCTTCTGTAATTTTTTACACTGAAGTAGTTGGGAAAGATAGCAGTCATTTATTCACCAGATGCTGATTTTCTTCTCCAGGAGCTAAGACACAGCTGGGTGGTTATCTCTTAACTATAAATACCAGTCAGGAGGCCAGTTTAGTTATTTCATTGGGTTGGAGACCATGGTAATTTGCACCAGGATGAAAGCGTTGGAAGCAGTCAGATTCTGGGCAAAAAGACTTACCTGTCTTGCAGTTGGCAGGAGCAGACAGTGTCAGATGGTAACAGGTGCTCTGGACAAAGGAATGTGAAAGAGGATGGAGAGGAGGGAGGATGCAGGTGTGTTTTAACATAGGGTGGTCAGAGGGAGGCTCACGATTAGGTGGTTTAAGCAGCAGCCAGACGAAAGAGTGGGTGGTTTCTCCTGCAGGTCTCTGGTGGTGGTGCAGATGGCTCAACAAGTGCAGAGACCTTGAGGCTGGAGAGTGGCTGGGGTTTGAGAAACAGCACCTGGGCCAGTGTGGTTGAATCACAGGAGCAGACGGGAAAGTGGGCAGAGGGGCAGTGGGTGGGGTGGGATGTGAGGAGTGTGTAGGGCTTCGCCAGGGGTTGGTCTGTTGCTCTGTGGAAGGGTCAACAGAGGACAGACGTGAACTGGTCTAGAATTTTAAGTGAGTACCTGACTGTTGTATAGTGCGGACCACACAGCTAGGTGGTTATCTCCTAACTATAAATACCAGTCAGGAGGCTATTTTAGTTATTCCAGTAGGTTCGAGACCATGGTCATTTGCACTAGGATGAAAGTGGTGGAAGCTGTCTGATTCTGGGCTTATTTTGCAGGTGATACTAACATGGCTTGCTGCTTGATCACATACAGATTGAGAGAAAAAAAGGCAACTCTGCTTCACAGACAGAGGTTCTCCACTTCAGCACTTTTGACATTTGGGGCCAGATAAATTTTTGTTAGGGAAGTCTTCCTGGTGCACTGTAAGGATGTTCAGTGAGATCCCTGGCCTCTGTACTCTGGATTGAAGTGCCTCTTTCCTTTCCTTCCAATTTATGTAGTGAAAAATGCCTTTCAGACATTTTATACCCTGGGAGACAAAGTTCACCCATGGAAAACCACCAGGTTTGGGCCTGATGGGATTGAGAAATGGAGTACTTCCTGCCATATCAGTAAACAAAAGACGTCACAGTCATCAGCTGCTGCAGCCACCAGGGATGGTGAGATACTGAGCCCTGAGGGAATTCAGGAAAAAAACAAAGAATACCTGCCAGCTAGCAGACATCAAGGGCTTTCCCCATGGCTCACCAGGTAAAGAATCTGCCTGCAGTGCAGGAGATGTAGGAGATGAAGGTTCAACCCCTGAGTCTTAAATCCCCTGGAGGAGGGCATGGTAACCCATTACAGTATTCTTGCCTGGAGAATCCCATGGACAGAGAAGCCTGGCAGGCTACAGTCCAGAGGGTCACAAAGAGTCGGATATGACTGAAGTGACTAAGCATGCGTAATTGACAGAATTATAAATGTGTAGAGAAGTTTGAATTAAAGATTCCTGGGACTGCCACATTGAATATTAACAAGACAAAGTTTTAATTGTGGAGAGATCTCTTCAAGAAAATTAGAGGTACCAAGGGAACACTTCATCCAAAGATGGCACAATAAACGCCAGAAATGGTATGGACCTAACAGAAGCAGAAGATATTAAGAAGAGGTGCAAAGAATACACAGAAGAACTGTGCAAAAAAGATCTTCATGATCCAGATAATCATGATGGTGTGATCACTCACCAAGAGCCCCATATTCTGGAGTGCGAAGTCAAGTGGGCCTTAGAAAGCATCACTATGAACAAAGCTAGTGGAGGTGATGGAATTCCAGTTGAGCTGTTTCAAATCCTAAAAGATAATTCTGTGAAAGTACTGCACTCAATATGCCAGCAAATTTGGAAAACTCAGCAGTGGCCACAGGACTGGAAAAGATCAGTTTTCATTTCAATCCCAAAGTAAGGCAATGCCAAAGAATGCTCAAACTACCACATAATTGCACTCATCTCATATGCTAGTAAAGTAATGCTCAGAATTCTCCAAGCCAGGCTTTAACAGAGAACTTCCAGATGGTCAAGCTTGATTTAGAAAAGGCAGAAGAACCAGAGATCAAATTGCCAACCTCCACTGGATCATCGAAAAAGTAAGAGAGTTCCAGAAAAACATCTACTTCTGCCTTATTGATTATGCCAAACGCTATGAATGTGTGGATTGCAACAAACTGTGGAAAATTCTTAAAGAGATGAGAATACCAGACCACCTGACCTGCCTCTTGAGAAATCTGTATGAAGGTCAGGAAGCAACAGTTAGAACTGGACATGAAACAACAGACTGGTTCCAAATAGGGTAAGGAATACATCAAGCCTGTATATTGTCACCCTGCTTATTTAACTTTTATGCAGAGTACATCATGAGAAATGCTGGGCTGAATGGAGCACAAGCTGGAATCAAGATTGCCGGGAGCAATATCAATAACCTCAGATATACAGATGTAACCACCCTTATCACAGAAAGTGAAGAAGAACTAAAGAGCCTCTTGATGAAAGTAAAAGAGGAGGATGAAAAAGTTGGCTTAAAACTCAACATTCAGAAAACTAAGATCATGGCATCTGGTCCCATCACTTCATGGCAAATAGATGGGGAAACAGTGACAGATTTATTTTGGGGGGCTCCAAAATCACTGCACATGGTGACTGCAGCCATGAAACTAAAAGACACTTTCTCCTTTGAAGAAAAGTTATGAACAAGCTAGACAGCATATTACACAGCTTGGACATTACTTTGCCAACAAAGGTCCATCTAGTCAAAGCTATTGTTTTCCATTAGTCATGTATGGTTGTGAGAGGACTTATAAAGAAAGCTGAGCACCAAAGAATTGATGCTTTTGAACTGTGATGTTGGAGAAGAGTCTTGAGAGTCCCTTGAACTGCAAGGAGATCCAACCAGTCCATCCTAAAGGAGATCACTCCTGGGTGTTCGTTGGAAGGACTGATGTTGAGGCTGAAACTCAAATACTTTGGCCACTTGATATGAAGAGCTGACTCATTGGAAAGAGACCAGTGCTGGAAAAGATTGAAGGTGAGAGGAGAAGGGAACGACAGAGGATGAGATGGTTGGATGGCATCACTGACTCAATGGACATGAGCTTGAGTAAACTCCGGGAGTTGGTTTTGGACAGGGAAGCCTGGTGTGCTGCAGTCCATGGTGTTGCAAAGAGTCATAACTGAGCGACTGAACTGAACTGAACATATAATGGCTTTTTTCACTTAGTGTAATGTCCTCAATGTTTGTCCATGTTGTAACATGTATCAAAATTCTTCCTTTTTACGACTGAATAATATTCCATTGTATGTATATACGGCATTTTGTTTGTCCAACTATCTGTTGCTGGTTTCCATCTGTTGATGGAAGCTTGGGTTGCTTGCATCTTTTGACTATTATGAATAATGCTGCTATAAATATAGAGTGTAAATTTCTCTTTGAGATTCTGCTTACAATCCTTTATAATTTTGTGAGGAACCACAGTATTGTTTCCCATAGGGCTGCACCATTTTACATTCCCATCATCAGTGCATAAGGGTTCCTGTTTCTCTACATCTTGGCTAATATTTACCCTAACACTTGCTGTTTTCCTTTTTTTTTTTTTTTTTTGGAAAGTAGCCATCTTATTTGGTGGGCTCCCCTGGTGGCTCAGATGGGAAGGAATCCACCTGCATTGTCAGAGACCCAGCTTCGATCCCTGGGTTGGGAAGATCCCCTGGAGGAGGGCATGGCAACCCACTCCAGTATTCTTGCCTGGAATCCCATGGACAGAGGAGCATGGCGGCTTACAGTCCATGGGGTCACAAAGAGACGGACACGAGTGACTACAACTTTCACTTTTCATCTCATTTGTTATGACAACTTTAGTGTTTAAGTTTGCTTCCAGGTATGGTTGGGGTGGGCAGGCATATATGCTTTATATCCATGAATTTACAAGGTTAACAGGTAGTGAATGTTTTAAAGCAACAGGAAATGCTGAGTGTTTCAGAAGACACTGATGCAGAGTATGCTTTGTGATAGGGTGAGGTGAGGTGAGGTGAAGTCGCTCAGTCGTGTCCGATTCTTTGTGACCCCGTGGACTGTAGCCTACCAGGCTCCTCCGTCCAGGGGATTCTCCAGGCAAGAATACTGGAGTGGGTTGCCATTTTCTTCTCCAGGGGATCTTCCCAACCCAGGGATCGAACCCAGGTCTCCCACATTGGAGGCAGACACTTTAACCTCTGAGCCACCAGGGAAGCCCTTTTTTTTTTTTAAGTTTTGGCATTGTGATAGGGTAGACAATGCCAAAACATTAAAAAAAATTTTTTTAGTCTGCATTTTAAATTACTAAATCATTAAGAATGATGATCATTGTGGAAACAAAAGTCTAAAGTATATTTACTCAATTTATAATTCAGTCATTTGAAGCTTCATTATTTTAATTGGCAGCACTTAAGTAACATTAATTTACTTTACCTTTTATTCTTTTCAGTCAAAGATTTAAAAGGTTTTACTGCCAGCTTCAAGAAGCAGGCTATAAAAATTAAGATAGTTTGATATTTTCATGCAGACCATCTGTTGTTGTAACTGGAGCTTGAGCAGGGCTGAGATGCCATAATGGGGGAAGATAAAACCGGGAGGTTTGGCAGCTTCATAGATCTGATCGTGGCATGGTCGGGCATGTGTTCACATGTGGAAGGGTAGGCCGTGAACAAAGGGTGGTAAGTCTGCAGGAGAAACAACTATTACGCAAGACTGGCGAAGTGTCACACTACCAAAGCTTGTTTCATCAGAAGTGAATCCAGGCAGTCGGTAGAGATGTGGGGCCTGGATCTTCAGAGCAGAGTTGTTTACAGTTGGAAGAGAGCAGTGATTCTTGACCTGGCACTGTTGACATTGGGCAGAGTGATTCCTTAGTGTTGAGGATCAACTTGAGCATTGTAGGATGGTCAGCAGCATCTCTCTCCTCTGCTAAATGCCAGTAACACACATCTGCCCCAGCGCCCCCAGTTGGACAAGCCAAGATGTCTCCAGACATTGCCAGATGTCCCCAGTTGAGAACCAGTGGACTAGGGAGCCATTCTCATATATCTAGCGTGTGTGTACGTGTGTGCTCAGTCACTTCACTTGTGTCTGACTCTTTGTGACACTAGGGACTGTAGCTTTCTCTGTTCAAGGGATTCTCCAGGCAAGAATACTGGAGTGGGTTGCTGTGCCCTCCTCCAGGGGATCTTCCTGACCCAGGGATCGAGCCTGCATCTCTTATGTTTCCTGCATCGGCAGGCGAGTTCTTTACCACTGGCACTGCCAGGGCAGCCCCAGTGTGTCTACTAGTTACTCCTTAACATGATCTGACTTACTATAGTTAACTGGGGATGCTTACTGGCCTTGTCTCCTAGACTTAAAAATTCCCGATTTCTTATCTTTATTCCCTTTAGTACCTAATGTTGTCTATTGTATAATCAGTTGAAGTTCAGGAAATGGTTGCTAAATTGATTTCAGAAGTATTTCAGCAAATGTTATTTTTTCCAACTTGATTATAAATTTCTTAAAGTCAAATAAAATGTTTTACTTGTTTATACAATAACTAATGTTGCTTAATCCCTTCTTATATGCCAGACCACTGTTAAGCACTTTGCTTGCATGTACTTATTTAATCCTCACCTTCACTGTGTAAGCTAAGTTCTAGTATGATCTTCATTTTTTAAAATTAATTAATTTACTTATTTTTTGGTTGTGCTGGGTCTCTATTGCTGTGTGTGAGCTTTCTCTAGTGGTGGTAAGTGGGGGCTTCTCTCCATTGTGGTGCATGGGCTTCTCATTGCGGTGTCTTCTCTTGTTGTGGAGCGTTGGCTCTAGGCATGTGGACTTCTGTAGCTGCAGCACGCAGGCTCAGTAGTTGTGGCACTTGGGCTTGGTTGCCCACAGTGTGTGGAATCTTCCCAGACCAGGGATTGAACCCATGTCCCCTGCATTGGCAGGCGGATTCTTATCCACTGCACCACTGGGAAGTCCCTATCTGGATTTTTATACGTGGAAAAATTGAGGCCTATGTATTGCTGATGTTTATAAGTAGCAGAACTGAAAATTTAACCTGTGTCCAGAAGTGCAGCTCTAAACTGCACTCACGACTGTTTCTGCAGCCAAACAGTTCTCAGGTCCTTGTGTGAGGTCTTCAGTGAATGACTACATAGAACCAACCCAATATAGTAGCCATCTGTCTGTAGGAGTGTTGTCAGAGTTCCAACCTAGCATGTCAAGAACTTTCATTTCTTCCCAGGTATTGCTTTTGTGAAACCATAATTTCATGTTACAAGCATTCCTGTTGGCACCAATAGACTAAGGACAGGTTGGAGACCACAGGAGAAGGGAAGTATATTGCCCACCATTCTGCCTCTTTTGGAGTTATCTGGCTCACTTTCTGTAATGATGTTAGCTTCTTGACCAGGACCAACATAGAAATGCAATCACCCGTTACCTGTTATTCATCCATTCTCACTATCATAGCACAGAACTCAGCAAATGATAAGTAATTGGAAATGAGTAAGGCAAGTGTCCACTTTTGAGCTGCTGAGTTACTGGTGGAGGTGTATGGAAATAGTGTCAATGATGTACCAACTGGTGAATGCTAGGAGAGATGGGCAGGAAGAATGTTATGACAACTCAAAAGAGGGAGAGGTTACTTCTAACTGGAGGATTTGGAGAGGCTTCATGGAGGAGACTGCATTTGTGACAGGCCTTAAGCGTTGTTGTGACACCAGCCACAACAAATGGAGGAGAAGCAGAGAGAAGAGAAGAGAATGCCAAGTAGTGTGAAATACAGGGAGAAGGGATGGTTCAGCTGAGCCAGCTCTTCTTGAAGTTAAGTATCAGAGAATGTATTCGTCTCAAAGGAGAAACTTAAATGTGGTTTTGTAAATCAGAACTTGTTTGCAAATAGGGGACTGCAAGACAGATGGGTATGTCCTATGTGGTCCAAGGTGCTAAGGTTCTTGGTCTGTTGGAAGCTGTTGTGTAGCTGGGAATATTGAGAAAGCTGTGTGGTGGTAGTTGGGTGGGACTTCAGGTAGACTGCGTGGAGGTGGCAGAGACAGTGTTGTGATAGGAAAGAGACCGCAGACAGGGGATGTCAAAGTATGGGTGGATATAATAGGGAGACTGGGGTTGTGTGAGAGAGTGGGAAAAAACTTAGTGTTGTGGAAAAGCTGGAAGACGGGTGAGGAGTTTGGACACAGTTCAGCCAACAGTAGAGCTTCAGTGAGTGTTTTCAGATGACCTGATCAGAGCTGGAACACCTGTGTGGTTCCCTGCCTCTGCAGCAGGGCTTTGATTCTTTTTTAATTTCACAGCACTTAACAAGGGACCTCGTTTGACAAATGCATACTGAGTTAGTCAGTTTTATTGGTGATATTTAGAACAGATCATAGAAGACCAGAGGCAGGCCAAATTAGTTACAAGGGTATTGTATTAATGCTAAGAAGAATTAGGTCCTAAATAACTCTTGAGAGTCCCTTGGACAGCATGGAGATCTAATCAGTCAACCCTAAAGGAAATCAATCCTGAATATTCATTGGAAGGACTGATGCTGAAGCTCCAATACTTTGGCCACCTGACTCATTGGAAAAGACCTTGACCCTGGGAAAGATTGAAGGCAAAAGGAGAAGATGGCAGCAGAGGATGAGAGGGTGAGATGGTTAGATAACATCACTGACTCAATGGACATGAATTTTAGCAAACTCTGGGAGATGGTGAAGGACTGGGAAGCCTGGCATGTGGCAGTCCATGGGATCACAAAGAGTTGGACACGACTGTGCGACTAAACAACAAAATGATAACTACAAGTGGAGGTGGAGAGGAACTATGGAAGGAAGCGGTGGGTGGGAACAGAAGTTAAGGGACGACTGACTGTGGAGGGGGCCAGTGGAGCAGGGTGGGAGAGACAGATGTGGTGTTGTAGCAGTTTACATAGAGAATGAGGATGTCATTGAATCTCTAAGGAATGCTGGACTGGGAAGGGTGAGGAAGGTGTTGAGTTTAGTCTGAGGTGTTTTAGGGGAGTCAGCATAATGTAATAGTTAGTACAGAGTTTGCAATGGACAGACCTTGGATCTGCCCTGTAAAATTAACTGTGTATGACCTCAGGCACATGTATTTCTATATTCAGTTTCCCAATCAGTAATAGGGTAAGAATCCTACCATTGTAGGATTAATGTTTGTGAAGGTCTTAGAACAGTGCCTACTGCATTAAGGCTATATCCTTATTTGTTAAATAAAATCCAATTACTAGAGAGTTCTTCAAATCTGTATCTAAATACAGACTAATGAAGGGGATTAAGGAAAGAACATGAATGACTTGACTTTTAAGCTAGTGGGCTACTTTTTCTCCCTGATACTCAAGAATTTTTGACTAAAGAACATTGCTTTTGAGTTTAGCAGCACAGAAGTATTTTTCCATCCTTGGCATTTCCCATTTCTTTTTGAATATGAACAGTTGGATTTTTTCGTTGATAATATCTGGTGCATATATTTGGTGCATCCTGGAGAAGGAAATGGCAATCCACTCCAGTACTCTTGCCTGGAAAATTCCATGGACAGAGGAACCTGGCAGGCTACAGTCCATGGGGTTGCAAAGAGTCAGCCACAACTGAACACATCAGCACATATTTGGTGCATATGTTGTGTGCAATATCTGCTAGTACACCTAATTCTTGTTGGAAGTAGATGTGGTAAAATATTAATACTAAAGCTATAATCAAGTATTGAGTTTCATGTTCACATCAGTGTGTATAACTTCTTTTCCCTAATTTTGAAGATATTTCTTAATTTGTAAAGATAAATTCACTCCTACTTCTGAGGTTCCTGGGTAATTGAAGTGGGGAGAGTTGCAATAGGATAAGCCAGAAACAGATGAAGACCAAAGTCATAGTATGATGTCCTTAGGGTGTTTCAAGGGTGCAGTAAATGTTCTGTTTATGATTTCCTGGAATAAGTTGTAACCAGTAAACAGGCTGTCTGGTGTTTTGGAAGAGAATTCTTTTTGAGTAATTGTCAGTTAATCACGTTTTTAAAATTTTTATTTTAAACCATATTTTTACATTCAGTACTTCCCTTTCCAGCTCTTAGAGGAAATATGAGAGAAGGATTTGACTTAACTTTGAAGTAAGGTTTAGTGTCCACTTACAGAGAAACAGGTTTCCCTGGTAGCTCAGTTGATAAAGAATTCGCCTGCAATGCAGGAGACCCTGGTTCGATTCCTGGGTCAGGAAGATCCCCTGGGGAAGGGATAGGCTGCCCACTCCAGTATTCTTGGGCTTTCCTTGTGGCTCAGCTGGTGAAGAATCCACCTGCAATGCGGGAGACCTGGGTTCGATCCCTGGGTGGGGAAGATCCCCTGGAGAAGGGAAAGGCTACCCTCGCCAGTATTCTGGCCTGGAGAATTGCATGGATTGTACAGTCCATGGGCTCGCAGAGAGTTGGACTTGACTAAAGTAACAGCAGCAGCAGCAGCAGAGCGACTTTCACTTTTCACTACAGAGAAAAACATAAACATGCAACATTTAGAGAACACAGAGAAGTGGAATGGAGTGAAGTCACCAGGTCTAACAGTGACCAGGACTGGGTACGGTTTTGGTTTGAAAAGACCAGGTAGATTCTAGACTCTTTCAGGTAGGGGGAGTCACAGCTGTGAGGAGCAGGACCTTGAGAGGGTATGGTGAAGAGATGTCCCTCCTAGAGCCAGAGTGGAGGGGAGGGAAGGAAAGGAGGGCCTGTGGCTAGGGCAAGGCTTCTTTGTTATGTACTGTTGACTGAAAAAAAAAAACACAAAAATGCATAAAGTGAGAGTTGTGAGTTAAGTTTTATTTGGGGCAAAATGAGGACTGTAGCCGAGGGAACAGCTTCTCAAATAGCCCTGCAGACCTGCTCCAGAGAGGTAAGGGTGGAGGTCAAGCCCTCATTTTGGCAGAAGTTTCCCAAAAAGGTTGCTGCTGGTTACGAGGAGCAGATGTCTCCATTAATGATTTTGGGCTTATAAAATCTTCTCCTGAAAAGATCTATCTGAAGGCCCGTTCTTCCAGTTTTTTCCCAGAGCTCAGAGTGCCTCATTCCTGATCTCCGCCTTGAGCTCCTTTCAGAGGGTGTTGAAGGTCAGAGGATGCAGTGACTCCATCCTTGAAGAGGCAGATGGCAAGTGACAGTGTTTAATCAGCAGGAGTTTGGAAACCATCTCCCCGTTACCAGATCATCAAGTTTTGAGTGCTGAGAAGCTGTTGCAGGGAGGCAGATGAACAGAATGTTGAAAACTGTGAAAGAACTGCCCCGCGTTGTATCAGAGGAGTGAAACATGGCTGTAAACTTGTGCTTATGTTCCTGAGAAAGTTACTTTCCTCTTTTCCTCTTCTCTCCCTAACCCACAAAAGGAGTAAAATGTGAAAGAAAATCAAAGCAGCAGCAGACATCCCTTCCTTTTATTGCCTTTTTAAAGATATAAATTTATTTATTTTAATTGGAGGCTAATTACTTTACAATATTGTATTGGTTTTGCCATACATTAACATGAATCCACCACGGGTGTACATGTATTCCTCCGTCCTAAACCCCTCCCACCTCCCTCCCCATACCATCCCTCTGGGTCATCCCAGTGCACCAGCCCCAAGCATCCTGTATCCAGCATTGAACCTGGACTGGCGATTCGTTTCATATATGATATTATACATGTTTCAATGCCATTCTCCCAAATGATCCCACCCTCTCCCTCTCCCAGAGAGTCCAAAAGACTGTTCTATAAATCTGTGTCTGTTTTGCTGTCTCGCATACAGGGTTATCGTTACCATTTTTCTAAATTCCATATATATGTGTTAGTATACGGTATTGGTGTTTTTCTGGCTTACTTCGTTCTGTATAATTGGCTCCAGCTTCATCCACCTCATTAGAACTGATTCAAATGTATTCTTTTTAATGGCTGAGTGGTGTTGGAGAAGACTCTTGAGAGTCCCTTGGACTGCAAGGAGATCCAACCAGTCCATTCTGAAGGATATCAGCCCTGGGATTTCTTTGGAAGGAGTGATGCTAAAGCTGAAACTCCAGTACTTTGGCCACCTCATGCAAAGACTTGACTCATTGGAAAAGACTCTGATGCTGGGAGGGATTGGGGGCAGGAGGAGAAGGGGACGACAGAGGATGAGATGGCTGGATGGCATCACTGACTCGATGGACGTGAGTCCGAGTCAACTCCGGGAGTTGGTGATGGACAGGGAGGCCTGGAGTGCTGCGATTCATGGGGTTGCAAAGAGTGTCGGACATGACTGAGCAACTGAACTGAACTGAACTGAATACTCCGTTGTGTATATGTACCACAGCTTTCTTATCCATTCATCTGCTGATGGACATCTAGGTTGCTTCCATGTCCTGGCTATTATAAACAGTGCTGCGATGAACATTGGGGTACACGTGTCTCTTTCAATTCTGGTTTCCTCAGTGTGTATGCCCAGTCAACTGGGTTATCCTTTTCACTATTTTATTTTTTCTATTAATTCGTCCTTCCTATATATTACACTTCTTTTCTTTCCAACACAGTTTGAAGCAACAGTTTATTATGACAACTGAAGTAGCTTGAGTATTATGTGTATATGTGTATGCATTCTTATTTTACCTTAATCCAAACCACATGCTCTGGTGGCTATTGATGGGCTTATTCCTAATGACTCTAGATTTAAATCATTTCCATGTCTACTAAATTGTATTTTTCTCCTGTTTTCTTCATCTACATAGATACTGTAGCTGCTGCTGAATACCCAGTGATTGTCCTTGAAAGTACAGAGAAATGTTTGAGTAAAACATTTAGTTATGTGAAATTGTTTTACCTATAGCCTAAAAGACAATCTTTCCATAAGACTTAGATGTCATGAATTCTAACTAGAGTGTGGTGTTTGGTACTGTGGTGTTTGATAAATTGGCTGCATGATTTACTATTTGTCCACAAAGACAATATTTTCAGTAATTTGGCCCTGGAATAAAAATTAAGAGTTACCTCAAAGCAAAACCTTAAGTCATTTATAAATTTTAGGATGTATCTTCAGAAAAACTTCAGAATTTTCTTGAGTATTTTTCAATGTATTTTCTCATTTATTTTTCTATCATCATTGCCCAGATAAATTTCTTTTGAATCACTGGTAGCTGATAGAGGTCAGTCGTGAATAAGTACATTAAGTCTTATAATAGTAATAAAACTGATTACTATTTATTTCACTGTCATTTTCCATAATTCCATTGGTTTTCTTGTTGTTTTTTTTTTAAATAGTCGGATGTTACTTCCAAATTGGTTTCTGAAAACTTTTTATCCCTCAATTTCCTCAGCCATGGTGGAAGTGATTGAATTATTTCCACAGTATTTGTAGACTGTAGTGATTTAATCTGAAAGACTTCCAGATGCTTTGAGGAGAGCAATCATCCATCATTATAAAATGCTTATTAGCTCTGTACCCATGTGAACTGTGTGGTCTCATTCTACAGTGTACGCAGTTTTCCCCCCAACAGATCAGTAAGTTTTGCACTTGACAGATGTAATTACTTGTGACCAAAGGGTGAGAAGCCTTTAGATAATTTAGTAGCAACAGAAAGCTACCCTCCAAGAATGAATTAACACATTCATCTGTGCATAACAGTCTGTGATACAGAAACAATGCTTTTGTTGGCCAAAAGTAAATGAGGGTTAAGGATGCTTTTTGAAGTGGAGTGCCCACTAGTTGTCTCATTTAATAGGGGAACCTGGCACCCAAACAAGTGGACAGTCACACCACTGGTGAGGGTTAAAGAATACTCAAGACCAAATAGATGTAAATTTGGACAGTTTGTGACCTTCACTGGTGTCTATAACTAAGGATTTATTAATGGGATGGGGATTATAGCAATGGCTAGAGTCATCAGGTTTCCAGCTCTTTCAGTCTAGTTGCCTTCCCACTGTACTACACTGTCTCAAAGCTCTTATTTTTGTTCCCAGAAATTAGAAACTATAAAATATAGATAAGTAAAATCTATAAATAAATATAGATATTAAGCAAAATAAACATGAACATTAAGCTTGGAAACCCAGACAGTGGGTAGGGTCACATGAAAATCTTTCAGATGAAGAAAGAATTAGAAACCAACTTACCTGTTTTTGGTCAAGGAGCATAGTTTGCTTCATTTAATTCGGTTTGTTTTTCTAGAAAGCATCTGTGCGATCTTGTCCTGAAGGAGAGCTTGGAGGGTTGTCTCTTTTGTTCTGTCTTTTCCTCAGGCTTCTCTGAGTTGGGCGAGGAGCACCACTTCTGGCTCAAGGGCTCCTCGGGAAAAGGATATTTCAGAGCTGTCTTAGTAACTAGTGCAGACGGGAACAGTAGATTTTCTTTTTTAGTTGGCATCTCTCCAAATTTATTTGGTTGAGAAACTAACATACATATGGTTCAGCTTTATATTGTAGAGGCTGTGTCTGGTTGAGGCTTGCAGTCCCCTAATGTCTTCACTGGCCATAACACTCAAGTCACCATTTTAATCCAAGTATTTCTAGAGGGAATATTTTATTTGGAGTGCTTTGCAAGCCCTTGAAGTAAGCAACAGCCAATGAAGTCTGAGATATTTTTCTAACCAGAAAAAGCCTATCTTATTAACCCTTCCATCATGAATCTGGCGGATTGTCAATTTAAAACACTGCAATGATTAGTTTATAAGATATATACCATTATTTAATTGTCCTCATAAATTCTATCCTCCTTTGAGAAGCTCTCCAGTTGGTTCTATGATGAGGTCATTGGTCAAAACAAAGAATTGCCTCTAATAACAGTCATTCTTTTCCCCCTGAAAACCACACCTGCATTTAAAGTCTATAAATGTCATCTTTGAGGGTATTTGAAAAGAATGTGCTATTCTGGTGGCAATTTCAGAAGCAAAATATTAAAACAAAGGTTTTTCAAGTTAAGCACTGCTGAAAAAAATTGAGGGCATAATTTGGCCAAGAGTTTAACCACTAGTTTATTAGTTTGTTGTAATTGAGATGGGTTGTTTGTGCCTTTGCACAGTAGGCATATCTGAAGACAGCAGAGAGAGGGGAGCAGTGTAGCCTTGGATGTAAAGCTTGAGGAATGCCTATCTACAAGCAATCTCCCGGATAACATGAAGTTGTTATTAAACTGGTCGGTGGCCACATAGCTTCTATATATGCTTATATACATTGTGTGGTCTGCCCTTAGCCCTTTTTTTCCCAAGTTAATGTTTAAAGGTACTTACCTGAGGGTTGCCTTTATTGTTTTTCATTCACAGCCTACTAACAACTCAAGTCATTTTCAATGAAAGCGGAAGACAAGAAAGGCTGAGAGAGACAGGTTAGAAATGAGAATAAAGAATAGAGTGTCATTAAAATTTCAGACGATCAGAGCATAGAGACCATTGCACTAGCTGCTGTGCTTTTCAGTATGAATGCAGATCTAGGAAGCATATAAATTCAGTAACGAGTTGTGGATATGATGGTGACTTTTTTGTCAGACTTTCATAAACTATGAGAAAAGAATTTATAATGTGAGTCTCAGCTTCCATTATTTTAGCTGAGATTCTGCCACTAATCAGCTATCTGATTAGTGAATGATAGATATAATTTTGGAGTCCATGCTCTTTGATATTGAGATTTTAAATAATTCATGAGTTATATAGAAACTTACTGTCTATGAAAGCAGTTTGAAATCTGAGGAGTTTTGAATAATGTGCACCTCAGTTGTACATTTTGCTTTGTGTTTCTGTCATTGCTTATTTTTTCTGTTTCCTCTTCTAAGCAGTAGGCTCCTTGTAACTCTTATGTGTTTCAGAACCCTTAGCACATAGCACAGCTGGGCTAAATCATTTTGATGAGTGAATATTTGTATAAACTAATAGAGAAACAAAGGAAAACAGTTAATAGGATTGGAGATTAATCACAAGAAATGATGTAACTCTGAAAATAATAGTAGTGGAAGTACCTTGTTTTTATATACTTAAGAATTTTGGAGAATTCTCCTGGAAAACTGAAATACTTCATAATTACTCAACTAATGTGGACTCACTGATCATTTAATAATTGTTGAGTAGTGTAAACTCAGATTTTACATGATAATTTTTGTTCATATTATGTTCTGTGTTTATTTCTCACATGATACCTTGTTTCTTAGCCAGTTGGATGTTAATTCTGTTAAGTTTATGAGAAGAGGCCATACCCATCTAATCATATAAAGGGTTAACACGACTGTAATTTAACTTCATAGGGCAGTTGAAAATTTCCCGTTTAATATTTGGAAAATGCTAACTCTAAAGCCATTAATGTAATGACGTTAAAATGTTTTGTTTATATCAGCTATCCAAATATAAATACTTCTGTTATTGTTCAGTTGCTAAGTCATGTCTGACTCTTTGTGACCCCATGAACTGCAGCACGCCAGGCTTCCCTGTCCTCCACTGTCTTCTGGAGTTTGTTCAAACTCATGTCCTTTGGGTCAGTGATGCCACCCAACCATCTCATCCTCTGTCGCCCCCTTCTCTTCTTGCCTTCAATCTTTCCCAGTATCAGTCTTTTCCAGTGAGTTGGCTCTTTGCATCAGGTGGTCAGAGTATTAGAGCTTCAGTGTCAGTCCTTCCAGTAAATGTTAGGATTGATTTCCTTTAGGATTGACTGGTCTGATCTCCTTGCAATCGAAGGGACTCTCAAGAGTCTTCTCCAGCACTGTAATTCGAATGCAGCAGTTCTTCAGTGCACACTTTTACCGTTCTCTTAATTCCCAATTTATTTGTAGAAAACAGTTGGATTCTGGCATTTGACTGTGTGATCTTGGGACAGAGCGCATACAGATGGTGCTTCCTCTTCTCTCAGGCTGTGTTGGCTACATGTGCAATCCTTTTCTGCATGATTGAAGTGAGGATGCCTTGTATCTGTTACGCAGCATGCTCCTTAAATCTCTTTGCAAGGGCCACTCCCAGATCTCTTCTGTTTCGCATTCTTTGGTTGCAGTCTTTACAAGTCCAGCTTGTGTGGGCATGTACCCACATTCAGTGTGCATGTGTTTTGTGGCTTCAATTTAGGCAGCCAGTTTTGAAAACAGTCTTTTGTGTTTGTTCATTTATGTATTTGTTTCAAATTGCTCAAGATTGCTAGAGAGCTCAGGACCTCATAGGATGAGGAAAACCACCCGGTGACTGAGATTCTGTTCTTGTCAAATGTTTCACTTCACTAGTCTTTGATCTCTACATTAGAAGCTTTATATCTAGGATTAATGAGTCTAAGTGATGGATGAATTATTTTATTATAGCTGGTGAAAGGTTCTTTCTTTCAAACTCCCTCTCTCTCTTTCAATGTATTTTTGAGAGCATAGCATTGAAGGGATTCATCTAACATTTATGTCAGAGTTTTCATGATTCGGTGCAAAGTATTTTAAGAAAATATTTTTGTGGCTTGGTGTAGAACACATCCTATAATTTCCTGTTGGGGCAACACATGAATCAGATGGCTGTTGAATATGTATGTTATCCGTTTTGTGGCCTTTTTGTAGTTTGGTTTTGAAGTTCTAAACTGACCACCCCCATTAATCCAGGATGCTTCTGAATGTATTTACTCCCTTTGTACTTATCCCTCTTGACTCTGAGGTGTATATCCTGGATATCCAAATTAACTTTGCTATTATCCAAGGCACAGTATCATTAGAAAGTAATTGATACTCACACCGAATCATGTAATACTCAAGACCAAATAAAGATAAATTTGGATAAAATTTATGGGCTTCATTGATGTTTATAAGAATTTATCATATTAATATTTCAGTAAGGTGAATTAGTATAGTTCTTATCAAGTTTTGAGTATTAATAAAATTGAATTAAGAGTAGCAGCTTGTGTTTTACTGGTTTGCTGCTCCAGTCCTCAAATTACATGATTTCCAGACCCCTGAAGTTCTTTTCTTACCTACTGATTTTTAGAAATCCTAGGGACTGTCTTATATATTTCCAGAGAAATGTCTCCTGCTGCTGTTACCACTGCCTTTCTGGGGCATGCACTTCTTTCTGATGCTCAGCTGGGGAAAATGTTTTGCTGTTGGTGCCCTATCCAGAGGTGAGATAAAAGACCAAGCTACAGATTTTCAAAGAAAGATCACAGAAACTGATTACACAATTTCCATATTCCACATGGATGAAGGAGAGTGGCTCTGGAGAGAGGATTTGGTGGGAAGGATTCCTTGGGAGAGCTTTGCTGTGAGTCTTATATCTTTCAGTAGAGTGATGGCAGACTGTCAGTGGGACCAGTGGATCTTTCCTGTAGTTAATGGAGGGCACAGTGGTCTGGTGTCTAACTCATCCTTTAGGAAACTGATGGAGACTCTGACTCATGAAACAGACAGCTGATCCTCTAAGGGAGTGACTGTATTTCTAATTGGTGGCATCTTAAAAATGTGTGAATGCCAAGGATGTGTTGGGGAACCTAGGATAGAAATGTTTACCTGTTCAGTTCATTTCAGTCACGCAATCGTGTCTGACTCTTTGCGACCCCATGGAATGTTTACTTATGATCATTTAAAGAAGGAATCATGCCAGAGGGTAGGGAACCCATCAGTAAGACACTGCAGCGTATATTCCAGGGATGGAAGCTGAGAAGGGAGAGGAGTGGCCAGCAAAGGAGAGACGTTAGGGAAGCCACAGGTAGAGGGACTTTAGGAGAGTGAGTTTCTAAAGAACCTGTATAAATACCCGCAAGAGAGAGTTGGCCTTAGCCACTTCCCTGGCTAGAGAACAGGAGTTTTTTGTTATTTACTATCAAGTGGGAACTTTCCTGCCCAGTAACCCCCAGTAATCCTTAAAAATGGTTCTTAACAGAAAGAAGTAAATGGGAAATTAAGTTTGTGGAAAAGAAAAGAAGTTGCCTTGGATTAACACTTCCAGAACATAGGTTTACCTCTGCCGTGGTATGGGATGGGAGGGTAGGGGATTTAGAGATTTCTGTCTTCCTGAATGTCCAGGAAAGTCCTGGGGACTGTCCAGAGTCTTATCTTGAGAGCTGGTGAAGGACTGTTCCCTCTGAGCACATTTAGGACAATGGAGGAAAAGTCAACAGGCTTTAGCAGGACATTCATGCTTAGGGTCCCAGTGGTTTTTTGACTTAATCAATGCAGATTTCTCACTCGACCAATACTGATTTATAATCAGTGGCAAAAATGTAGGTAAGACTTTTCTCCTGTGGGGTTACACCCTCTAAGAGGAGGAGGAGGAGTTGTGTTTTAATTCCTCAGTGCTTTGCAAAGTTTGATGAAAGACTTTGAGGCTTTTACTTAGAGCTATTTTTATTTCAGACCCTTCAAGCTGAGCCAGGGACGCATTTGAGAAATTGCTGTCATACAGGCTGTACTCAGAAATCTAGTAGAAGCTTTTAGTTTTTGTACCAGAGTACATATCAGTTTTAAATATGTTCATGCACAGTGTCTCACCAAGAAAAGAGTGTGTAACATATAACACTGCCCAAACTTGACCAGCATTATACCGTGCTCTTTGGAAAGTGCTGACTGTGAGGCAGCAACAAATTTATATGGCAGTTTAGAAAAGGATACCATGCCATTTGGGGCTTCCCAGGTGGTGCTCGTGGTAAAGAACCTGCCTGCCAATGCAGGAGACATAAGAGACATGGGACTTCAATCTCTGGGCCAGAAAATTCCCCTGAAGGAAGGCATGGACACCCTCTCCAGTATTCTTGCCTGAGGAATCCCTTGGACAGAGGAGCCTGGCAGGCTGCAGACCATAGAGTTGCAAAGAGTTGGACATGACTGAAGCAACTTAGCACGAATGCATGCACCATGCCATTTAAGATAAATGTTGGCAAGCGGGGACTATAATTTGAAGAATCCGTGCTTTTCTTTTTCTGTGATGAACTGAATGATCACTTCTGAGAGGGTGAGCTATGGTGCAGCAGCATCAGAACCAACCTACGACGTGTTAGAAATGCAGGATCTCAGGCGTGGCCTGGACCTATTGATTGAGAACCAGTGTTTTAATAAGATCTCCAGGTGCTACTTGTACATCTTAAAGTCTGAGAAGACCTGATCTAGAGAATCACATCTGAGATTGTCTTTGCTAGCAGCATTCTTGTCAAATTGTTACTTGGGTAGAATTTCAGCTTTTCGTGAGCGGAGAGGGAACCAGTTATCTAGTCTTGGCTTAGTGCCAGCTATAACAATCACGTCATACAGTGACCCATTATTTGGCATTGTTGGGAATTGGTTTGTCAACTCTGGAAAGGTCAACATCCTGCTTAGAGCAATGCCAGTGGGCACCACATGTTACTATTTCAGAGCCAAAGGGAAGACGTGGAGGGAAACGTTCTTGGAACATATTTTTTTTCCCCTTCTCAAAATATCATGAGTAATGTATAGGGTGCTGAAAATATGGGAAACAGGTCATACTTTAAATTTTATTTTTAAGCTTATTTGACTGGATTTCATAAAGTACTTGCAAATTTATTAGTTGGAATTGTCTGTACTTGCATTTCAGAATCAAATCTGTTACAGTGGGATCCTTTACCCACCACATCTAATCATGTGAATTTGGGCACATTACCACAGTGCCCCTAGCCTGAGTTTCTATGTGTGTGACCTTGGATCAGTAACATCTACGTTAGAGGTCAGTTTTCATTCCAATTCCAAGGAAGGGCCATACCAAAGAATGTTCAAACCACCACACAATTGCACTCATTTCACTTGCTAGCAAAGTGATGCTCAAAATCCTTTAAGCTAGGCTTCAAGAGTACATGAACCAAGAACTTCCAGATGTTCAAGCTGGATATAGAAAAGGCAGAGAAACCAGAGATCAAATAGCCAGCATTCATTAGGTAATAGAAAAAGCTAGAGAACTCCAGAAAAACATCTACTTCTGCCTCATTGACTATGCTAAAGCCTTTGACTGTGTAGCTCACAACAAACTGTGCAAAATTCTTAAAGAGATGGAAATACAAGGCCACCTTGTCTGTCTCCTGAGAAACCTGTATGCTGGTCAAGAAGCAATAGTTAGAACTGGACATAGAACAATGGACTGGTTCCAAATTGGGAAAGGAGTGTGTCAAGGCTGTATATTGTCACCCTGCTTATTTAATTTGAGAGTACATCATGCAAAATTTTGGGCTGGATAAAGCACAAGCCAGAATCAAGATTGTCAGGAGAAATATCGATAACCTCAGATATGCAGATGACACCACCCTCATGGCAGAAAGTGAAGAGGAACTGAAGAGCCTATTGATGAAGGTGGAAGAGGAGAGCGAAATAGCTGGCTTAAAACTCAGAAAACATTTAAAACATTAAAAAAGTGAAAATCATGGCTTCTGGTTCCATCACTTCATGGCAAATAGATGGGGAAACAATGGAAACAGTGACAGACTTTATTTTTTGGGCTCCAAAGTCACTGCAGATGGTGACTGCAGCCATGAAATTAAAAGACACTTGCTCCCTGGAAGGAAAGTTATGATCAACCTAGATAGCATATGAAAAAGCAGAGACATTACTTTGCTGTCAAAGATACATGTAATCAAAGCTCTGGTTTTTCCAGTAGTCATATATGGATGTGAGAGTTGGACTATAAAGAAAGTTTAGCACCAAAGAGTCGATACTTTTGAACTGTGGTGTTGGAGAAGACTCTTGAGATTCCCTTGGACTGAAACAAGATCAAATCACTCAATCCTAAAGGAAATCAACCCTGAATATTCATTGGAAGAACTGATGCTGAAGCTGAAACTCCAATACTTTGGCCACTTAATGCAAAGAGCTGACTCCTTGGAAAAGACCCTTCTGCTGGGAATGATTGAAGGCAGGAGGAGAAGGGGATGACAGAGGATAAGATGGTTGGATGGCATCACCGTCATGAGTTTGAGCAAGCTCCAGGAGATGTTGAAGGACAGGTAAGTCTGGTGTGTTTCTTCCAAGGGGTCGCCAAGCGTGGGACCTGGCTGAGCGATTGAACAACAACAACCTTGCCAGGCTGTTATGGGGATTAAATCGCAGAATGTACTCTCTAAGGCACAGCTCTGTTTACTGTCATCAGTGTTCTCATGAAAATCCTCATTAGGTCATTAAACAAGGCTTTAATCCCATGATGGATTTCTGAGTTCCTAAAAGGAACACACATTAAAAAAATATTAAAAACACAGAAATGACTTAATTTAAAAGGAAGCATTCACATTATTGGCTTCCTTGGTAGCTGAGACAGTAAAGCATTTGCCTGCAAAGCAGGAGACCCAAGTTTGATCCCTGAGTCAGGAAGATCTCCTGGAGAAGGAAATGGCAACCCACTCTAGTATTCTTGCCTGGAGAATCCTATGGACAGAGGAGCCTGATGGGCTGCAGTTCATGGGGTCACAAAGAGTCAGACATGACTTAGTGACTAACACACACACATGCATCCACATTATTAGGGTGTTTTAGCATTGTCTAGAAAAAACTAGTTAATTGGTTTTGTTATTTGTAATTCAAGATAAAACGTTTTTATGTCAGTGACTTATGGGTATTCTGTGAGCACAGATGCCCTTTGGGAAACTCACCAGACTGCCCTCTGAGCTGCCGCTACTGTGGATTACGGGTTCCTCCTGGAGGTCTTTGTGCTCTTACTGATGGTTGCTTGTGGAGAGTTCCTTGTTTTCACCCTGCTGGTCCCAGGGCATGATAGCTTATAGGTGGTGAGTCTCTATTTTTTCCTGAACTACTGGGAAAAGAAGGAAAGAGGCATTCCCAGCTTAAATACTTCAACTATAAATGGTTGAAATGCACCAAGAATCAATTTAGCACATGGGAAATATATATACTTCAGTGGGAAAATGCATTCTATGCCCTAATCATACTTCAAGATCAAAACTGACGTGGGGTGGACTTTTAGAACAAAATCCACTTGGAAACTAAAGAATCTCTCTTTCTAATTGATCAGGTTTAAATGATGGTTTGGATTTTAGTGGACTTGGAAGTTGGTCTGTTGCTTTCAGGAGGTCTGTTTCCCCGAGTGTCACAGCGGCTCTAAGCCCATTGTGGTCACCTGGCCCTCTTGTCAAGAAGGCTTTGTGGGCCCATGGCCAGGCCATTCAGCATCAATATTCCCTTGTTAGCCAAAGGCCTCAGGTGGCATGGTTGTGCAGATAACGAGGTATTCTCTTTACTCTGCTCGACCTGAACAAGGAAGGTCTTTAGTCTGTTGATGGCACTCCTACAGGGAGCTGTGGGTAAAGCTGACATTCTGGGCAGAAAGGTGGAGAGACTGGGAAACCTTGAGTCTTTGACGATGTCCTTCACTTTATGGATTAGCCAACACCGAAGCTTCTCTGACTCCTATGTCTCCTGTTTTATGGACTGATGTGTTCATGTCATTTAAACCACTTTGAACTGGGTTTTCCACCTCTTGTTTTTAAAACCTTGTAACTGATTTAAGCATTAGAATAAAGCTCTTCTAACACAACATGTGGGCAGAAGCTTTTAGGATCTTGTAATCCATAAGGGTCATGAATTCTCTTAGGATTGGAGAGTTTGGGTAAGAGTTTTGTTTGCTAGAGTATCTGACAAGCCTTTGTTCACTGTTGCAGTTTGATTTCTCGTAGGTTATTGATTGTATCCTCTGACTGGTAGGATTTCCTCTCTCTCCTCTCCCTCGCTCTCTCGAGAAGTTAGCTCGACCAGATGTGGTGCCCTCCTGGGCGCTGCAGGGCACGGGGTATGGACTGGAAGGAAGCAAGCCTGTTTGTAATAAATTCCTTTCGCTAAAAAAAGACTGGACCTGAATCAGTGCAATTGATTGTGACATATGAGGTGGAGGGCTTCTGATGGGTATGCTGAGCAGACAACTGGGCTCCTTTTCAGTTTAACAGGAGGGAAGTGTGGTGCTTGACATCATAGCTGACTAGAGTGTGGATTTTATATCCTGTGAATACAGGCTGCTGACAAAAACCTTGACTCTGTTTTTGCATACTACTATATCCTAAGTTGTCTGAATAGCTACTCTTTTCCTCTGCCCTAGAGGTTGTTTTGACTCTAAATGCTTTATCTCTGCTGTAAGACTCAACATTAAGAATAAAGTCATTATCCAGGATGGAAATATAAATTTTTACCTTTTTATTGGAATGGATAAGATCAGCCTGTTGCTGAAAGTTCTCAGCTTTAGGGAGTTTGAATACATTCTTAGAGATTGTTACTTTTTTTCACTCTGTCTTATAACTGCTGTCCAATATTTTAAGATGTGGATAAGCTAGTGTTCTGATTTTTCAGTGCCATGTAACAAATCAACTCCAATATTAGTGGCTTGAAACTGCACTGTTCATTTCACTCATGAACCTGAAGTTTGGGCAGGGTTTGGTGGGACTGCTCCTCACTGTTTTGCTCAGTGTCCCCTAGGGTGATTGTGAAGGCAGAGGGGAGCTGCAGCCATCTGAAGGCTCACTCACGTCTCCTGGTTGGTGCTGAAACTGGCATGGGGTTCCTTGGGCATTTCTTTCTGCATGCTGTCTCTTCAGCATGGTCCTTTAGGGAGTAGACTTCTTACATGCAGAATCAAGTCTTCCAAAGTTCATGTCCCAAGTGAAAAGAGAGCCAGAAAGAAGCTGTATTGCCCTGCTTGCTGTTTTGGCTGCACTGGACCTCCGTTATGGAGTGTGGGGACTTCTCTCATGGTGGTTTGCTGCTCAATCGTTGCTTGCCGTGGACTTAGTTGCCCTCAGGCGCCCAGGATCTTAGTTCCCCTACCAGGGATCAAACCTGTGTCTGTTGCACTGGAAGACAGATTCTCAACCACTGGACCACTGGAAAAGTCCCACGTTGTTTTATTTTAAATGTTAATGTTCTATTTAAAGTTTGTTGAGTATAGGAAGTGTGTCACAGCACTTAGGCAGTTAAATGCAGGAGGAGTGGAATAACCTTATTTTTAGATTGTCTATACACGGCACACTTTTTTCCTTACAGTTTTATTTATATACCATAAAATTCACTCATTTTAACTCAATAATTCAATATTTTGAAATAAATTTACACAGTCCATTTGAACTTAATAATTCAGTGGGTTTTCTTTTCTTTTTTTTTTTTTTAGTGAATTTATACGGTTGTCATAGACATTAGCACAATCCAGTTTTAGAATATTTCATTACCATAGTAAAATTCCTCATTTCCATTTACAGTTAATCCACAGTCGTAGGCAATCACTTAATCTACTTTTTGTCTATCCAAATGTTCTTTATTGGGATATTTCATGTAAATGGAATCATATATTGTATGTCATTTGTTTTTGGCTTTTTTCACTTAGCATATGTTTTTGAGGTTTTTCCATGTTATAACATCAGTGAGTACTTCGCTCCTTTTTATTGCTGAATAGTATTCCATTGTATGGACATACCGTATATATTTCTTAACCATTCAGCAGTAGATGGACATTTGAGTTGTTTTCTGCCTTTTGGCTATTATGAATAATGCTGCTGTGAACACTTGTTACAAATTTTTCTGTAGACAGATATCTTTATTTCCCTTTGCTATACACCTAGGTGTGAGACTGCTAGGTGTATGATAAATGTATGTTTAACTTTTAAGAAAATGCCTGTTTTTCAAAGTGACTGTACCATCTACGTTTCTGTCAGTAACTTATGAAGGTTCCTGTTGGAATAAATCTTTTTAAAGTGTTTTGAAGTCAGTTCTCTGGGTTGAACAAGAGCAGATTTGTGAGTGAACTTAGTTTGTGGGCAAATATATTTCTTGTCATTTTCAGGCAACAGTTGAGGGAGTGTGACTGCTTTCACAAGAAAGGTGAAACAGGAAAAGTAGAGAAAATACCCTGGAGGGAAAGAAAGACAGCTTTATCCTCAATTATTTGAACAAATAATTTAGTTTTTATTGTTGGTGGTGGTGGTATTCTTTTAGTGAACTGACAGCATTATAGAAGCTTGGGTGTACCACGTAATAGGACTTCTCAGGTGGCGTTAGTGGTAAGGAACCTGCCTGCCAGTGCAGGAGACATAAGACATGTGGGTTCAATCCCTGGGTCTGGAAGATCCCCTGGAGGAGGGCATGACAACCCACTCCAGTGTTCTTGTCTGGAAAATCCTGTGGACAGAGGAGCCTGGTGGGCTACACTCCATAGGGTCACAAAGAGTTGGACATGACTGAAGTGACTTAGCACACACACGTACCACATAATGGTTCAATATTTGTGTATATTGTAAAATGATCACCACAATAATTCTAGTTGGCAAACATCACTTCACATGGTTGCAAGTTTTTTTGTTTGTTATTGTGATGAGAACTTTTGAGATCTACTCCATTCAGTTCAGTTCAGTTCAGTTGCTCAGTCGTGTCCGACTCTTTGCGACCCCATGAATCGCAGCATGCCAGGCCTCCCTGTCCATCACCAACTCCCGGAGTTCACTCAGACTCATGTCCATTGAGTCAGTGATGCCATCCAGCCATCTCATCCTCTGTTGTCCCCTTCTCCTCCTGCCCCCAATCCCGCCCAGGATCAGAGTCTTTTCCAAAGAGTCAACTCTTCGCATGAGGTGGGCAAAGTACTGGAGCTTCAGCTTTAGCATCATTCCTTCCAAAGAACTCCCAGGGCTGATCTCCTTCAGAATGGACTGGTTGGATCTCCTTGCAGTCCAAGGGATTCTCAAGAGTCTTCTCCAACCCCACACTTCAAAAGCATCAACTCTTCAGTGCTCAGCTTTTTTCACAGTCCAACTCTCACATCCATACATGACCACTGGAAAAACCATAGCCTTGACTAGACGGACCTTTGTTGGCAAAGTAATGTCTCTGCTTAGGTTTGGAAAAATAAATATGTCCAGTTTCTAATGGACCAAGTTGGTGCTCTATATGGTGGGCATTATTCTAGCACTTTATATTTAACCTTGTTTAAAACTCTCAAGCCATCATTTACAGCTATATATGACATAAAGTTTTATTAAAGTGATTATTATTCTCATTCTTTAGCCAGCAAATTTAGGCTTAGCGAGGTTAAGGTAGGTAGACAGCAGAGGAATTGGATTTGAGCCCAGGTCTATCTATTCCAGAATTGTCTCTCATAGCCTCTTTGGTATATACTCTCTGGACCCAGAGCATTCCTTGTTTTTGAGGAGGGGGAGCATCTTCTATGATTAGTAGAAATTCCCTTTATATGGAGCCAAGCTTAGTCTGCCTGTGTTGTTTTGAGCCAGATAGTGTATACTGGTCTATTGAGGCCAAGTCCAGGACAACTTTTGTGGTGTCTCGGTTGAAATGTGGCTTCAGTTTGTAAATTGAGACAACTGCAGAAATCAGACCTGGGATGGGTTGTCATTAGGTACTGAAGCCAAGCCAAAGAATATGAACAGCAGTTTAGAAAGACATAAGAAGATTCAAATAGTGAAGGCAAAGACAATCCTGAGGATCCAAAGTTCAAACTCACATCATGAAGAGACATCCATTAATGCTGAAGGCATCATTAGTAGCAAAAAGGAAATGGGCAGAGATCCAGACAAACTGTAGCAAATGATCTAAAGAAGAGGATGAGAAATGCTATGACCAAGATTTAAACAAAGTGATGGGGGAGAAAGAGGAGAGAGGAGGGGAAGGAGGCAGTGTGTGTGCTGGGCCACCCCTCTACTTCACACGGGGAGCTTTTGATATTTGAGTCCTCAGTCCAGTACACTGAAGTGATTATTCTCGACTTTTGAGTGGGCCTTCCTGCCTAGAAACCTTGGTTTCAAACTTTCTTAAGACTTTTAAACTAATTTTGGGATGACTTCATCCACCCAATTTCATAAACACCTCATCTGAGTGAAATAATATTTAACATTAAATTGTACACTTTCATGAAAAGTCTGAAATGAGTCAACTAGCATAGAGGTTCATCTTTACATCTATGTATTTTATACTGTTTAAGGGGAAAGTCCTTCCCCAAGGGCTTTGAATAAAAAAGTGAGGAAATCAACCTTGAAATCCCTCTTCCTCTGTAGTTTGTTTTTCCTCCTTAATATCCTACAAGAGACGTCCAGCTTTGCGTGTATTATTGAGTTTCAAAGGAATTACATGACTTTGCATCATTTTGTAGTCTGTATATACATTCCCTTTACTCACGGTTATACATAGACACTATAATCTTCTATAATCTTCTAATTTAATCCTGAAGATTCTTGATTATAAAACCTTAATAAGACCCATGGTGATCTTGATTTCGTGCTTCATCATGTTCTTTTGTGAATTTTGTGATGGTGATGCTTTTTTATTCTTAAATACTGCTTTGCATTGTAGCTTTCCTTAAAATCAGTTTTTTCTTTTGGCCAGACTCATTTCATGGAACATTTGAATTGAACAACATAAGACTCTCAGATACTGAGACTGGGAAACTCATGGTAACAGTACCTATCACAGCCATAGTACCTGTTATATATAGCTGAAAGTATTCCAGAAGTTGTGTGGTTTAGATCATTTTCATCTTAATTATCTGCATATGTCTGTATTTTTTTCTCAATTGTTTAGTTTTCATTCAGTTATAATAAACATGGTTTGTTTGTATGTTATATATTTATATACATTCTATTAGATTTCTAATTGGTAGCAAGAGCTAATTGCTCATTCCTTCTTCTTTTAAGGCAGTATTTGCCAGGGATAGATCTGACTTTTGAATTTCACCAGTGTGTTTGAATGCTTTTCATCATATGGTTAATCATGGAGTTCCAAGCTTACACTACACCTGTAATTATCTAGTTACTGTGATTATAATGGCTGCTGAATGAGGAATTCTTCTTGTGAGTTTTTGGTCATTCATCAGAACCAAGACAAAAATAGCAGATAAGAGCATATTTAAGAAAGAGTGACAAGTCACCTCAGATATGCAGATGACACCACCCTTATGGCAGAAAGTGAAGAGGAACTAAAGAGCCTCCTGATGAAAGTGAAAGAGGAGAGTAAAAAAGCTGGTTTAAAACTCGACATCAAAAAACTAAGGTCATGGCATCTGGTCCCATCACTTGATGGCAAATAAATGGGGAAACAATGGAAACAGTGAGAGACTTAATTTTGGGGGGCTCCAAAATCACTGCAGCTGGTGACTGCAGCCATGAAATTAAAAAGACGCTTTTTCCTTGGAAGAAAAGCAATGAGAAACCTAGACAGCATATTAAAAAGCCAGAGACATTACTTTGCAGGACAATAAAAAAGGCTGAGTGCTGAAGAATTGATGCTTTGGAAGGACTGATGCTGAAGCTGAAGCTCCAATATTTTGGCCACCTGATGCGAAGAACTGACTCATTGGCAAAGACTGTGATGCTGGGAAAGATTGAAGGCAGGAGGAGAAGGGGACGACAGAGGATGAGATGGTTGTATGGGATAACTGACTTGATGGACATGAGTTTGAGTAAACTCTGGGAGTTGGTGATAGACAGGGAAGCCTGGTGTGCTGCAGTCCACGGGGTCTCAAAGAGTCAGACACAGCTGAGTGACTGACCTGGACTGACAAGTCACTGGAGCTTTGAAAATGACTGATGAGAAGTTCAGTTCAGTTCAGTTCAGTCCAGTCTCTCAGTCGTGTCCGACTCTTTGCGACCAGTTAGTTTTAAATCTCATTCTTTAATAGATGAAGAAACAGCCTCGAAAAGTTCTAATTATTCACCTAAGATCATTCAGCCAGTTATTAGAGTTTAATCTTCTAGCTTCATAGTTCCAGATCTTTTTCCTAATTTTTCACAGGTCAAGTTTTACTTTCCTAAGCTAATGGAATTCTGTGGATTGTGTAAAGCGGTAGATATGTTAGTGGTTCCTGAAGGAAGGTTAGAATTTTGCATTATATAGACCTTTTAAAGGTAGAAAAGAAACTTTCCATAATGGACAATCAGGCCTTTTGCTAAAGTTAAATGCCAGTGTTTAGAATTTAGGTCTGAAATTGTGTGTGCAGTATTTCTGAGGTCAGTCAGGAGAACTCTGAGTTAAAGAAATGTGAAGTATAGTTGGAAAATGTCAAGTTTAAATGAGCAGGAATTTATGTTTCAATGTTCTCTCTGCTTTTCCTAATGATTTAAATTTATAGATAAATTCTATCATGAATTGGTGACATTCATTTGACTTTGTAAAACTTTTTGTGTATACTTAGGTTTTCTTTGTGGTAGAGTGATGAGTATTCTCTTTTAAATCTCATTTGAGACATGTAAGGTGTGTTTTTTTGCAGGGGAAATGTTGTCTTTAGCTAAACTAAATGAAAGACCTCAAAATACATAAAAAATATACAAAGATACGTTAAAGATCCCACTAAATAGACATCTTAAAAACACTTTGCTGTTATTTTCAGTCTGTCTCTTTTGTACAGTTTGAATGTTATGGATTACTTTCTGTTTTCTGTCCTGTGGATGTAGCTATATCATGACTAAATAATTTATAGGAAAATATTTTTGGTTTGTAGAAGTATATGAGAAGGATATTCAAAATTTTACATTTCTCACATTTTCATTCTTAGTCATTAAAAATCTTTAGCCTTTCATTTTGGAATAATATTGAAGAATAGCTCAAAAGTCTCCCATGAACCTGTCACCAAGATTCACCAGTTATTAACATTTTGCCAAATTTGCTTTAGTACTCTTCCTTTGTCTCGTAAGTTGCCACCACTGTGCTTTTTAAAAAAAAAAAAACCATTAATAAGTGTGTATTCCCTAAAACAGAGATGTTCACTTACGTTACTACATTGTAGTTATTCTCATTAGGAAGTTTATACTGAGAGATTACTGTTACCGTAGAGTTTTTGAAATGTTGCTGTCATAATTATTCCTTGTATAGAAATTTCTTCTTGACCTTGACCATGAACATCTGGAATGATTCCTCCATCTTCTTTTCGTTTGTTTGTTTTTCATGACACTGACATTTTTGAAAGGTTTGTGCTAGCTTCTTTGTAGAATGTACCTTATTTGGTTTTGTGTCTGCTGTTTTCATGTAAATAAATTCAAGTTGTAAAGCTTTGGCAAGAATTAAATTACTTTGTCTTTTTACAGTTTTTGTAAACTTTGATCTCTTGATTAACATGGTATGTGACATGTTTCTCACTATAAAGCTCCCTTTACCCTCCTTGGAATTAGCAAGTCCCTTGTAAGAGAAGACTGTGTTTAGACATCCTGTTTCGTCATCAAATTTTCACCCACAAGTTGAATATCTCAGGTTATCTCTTAATAATTCTAACAAAAAATATTTTTCATGCCTTTCAGTTTACCAAAAGAAGTATAAAGAAATAGTACTCCACAGAAGAAACGTTTAATGACTTCCATATTATTTTTTTGGTAATACAAAGGCATGCTAAGTCGCTTCAGTCGTGTCCAACTCTTTGCAACCCCGTGGACTATAGCCACCAGGCTCCCCAAGAGCCTCTTCTCCAGGCAAGAATTTTGGAGTGGGTTGCCATTTCCTTCTCCAGGGGATCTTCTTGACCCAAGGATCAACTCACATTTCTTACGTCTCCTACATTGGCAGGCCTGTTCTTTGCCACTGGCGCCACCTGGGAAGTCCCCAATACAAAGGTGGTAAGAACTAACCATTAGCTCATGTTACAGCTTATGGCCATCTGTAATGTTTAAACCTTCTTGAGTTCTCTTGCAAGACCTTGGGCACTCATTCTGTTTGTTCATTTCACATCACCATTTTTTTCTTCCCATCCCTGTTCTACTTTTGCTTTATTTTTGACCGTTTTAAAATTATTTTCTCTTGCCATGTGGTAGCATCTTTGAAAGACGTTTGGAGATTCTGTTTTAGAACATGGTAGTATTTTGTTGTTCAGTCACTGTGTCATGTCCAACTGTTTGCAACCCCATGGACTGCTGCACTCCAGGCTTCCCTGTCCTTCACCATCTCCTGGAGCTTGCTCAAACTGATGTGCATTGAGTCAGTAATGTCATCCAACCATCTCATCCTCTGTTGTCCCCTTCTCCTGCCTTCAGTTTTTCCCAGCATCAAGGTCTCGCCTAATGAATTGGCTCTTCACATCAGGTGGCCAAAGTATTGGAGCTTCAGCTTCAGCATCAGTCCTTCCAATGAATATTCAGGATTGATTCCCTTTAGGATTGACTGGTTTGATCTTCTTGCCGTCCAGGGGACTCACTCGAGTCTTCTCCAACACCACAGCTCAAAAGCATCAGAACGTGATAGTTTAAAGGGGGAAAAAGAGGCATATTTAGCCTGTTTATCGAGTACATAACTCTTCAGCCTTTGAGGATCGACAAGAAAAGACATAGAATGTTTTCAGTAATGGCCCAGCTCGCTTCCTTGGGAACCATCCTGATCTCCGTTTTGGTTTGTTTGTTTAGTCTTGGCCAACATTCATTGTTTGAAACAATCTCTCACAGTTTCTCTAGTGTCTCAGTGAAATTATAACCTATTTAGGACATGTATTACATACTGCTTCCATGTAGTATATGCTCTGGTGTGCAGCCTACATATCATCTATAGAAAACAGCTATGTCACGATAGCCTTAGCATCATGATAATCTCTTGGCATCTAGCAAGGTGTGGTAAGCAAGTATGTGTTCAGTTCTTATGGAAGTAAATGGAGAGCGACTGACAACCCTCGGCTAGCCATTATTATTACTTACAACACTTGTGTTCCTGAGATGTGGCAATATCTGCAAATCCTAAATTTATTTCATTGATATTTTATGGTCATTCAGATAAATCATTAATTGGAGACAAGGCTCCTTTGTCTTAAAACATTAGCTTTCTCTGTAGTCAAAAAGATGAATATAAGTGAGTTTGAACATAGCGGTTTTAAAGTTGTCATTCCCTGGTTAATTGGGATAAATCTATTATACTATAACTTCTACTCCTCCGCTAACCAGGATCTACTCTTACCAGGATCTACTATAAAGAAAATGGAAAGGAGTAGCTTGAGAATATTTGGAATAAAGTCCTGAGATGGCACAGAGCAGAAGTACCGTCACCCGAGGACAGAATTGATAGCATGTGAGCCACTGCCAGAGAAGCTAATTGATAATCAGGCAGTGTGTTCAGTTTTGTGTCAAATAATTGATGATTCTTAAGATGTGAGAAGCAAACTAAGGGCTGGAATGGTTTTTCAGATCTCGCCTGAAAGACCGTACAATGCCGGAGCATCCTGTCAACTCTAGGTGTGCGGCGTGACCCAGAGGCCTTAGTTTTTACTTTGTGGATTATAGGTTAAATCAGAAGTAAAAACTATGAACTAGCCTTTAAATTTTACATTGTTGTAAAATTGAAGTAATAATATTAGAAAAAAGGAAAGAACTTCTAAAATCATATATTGAATCTGTGCATTAAACATACAGTCCACAACCTCTCAAAACAGTTAAGTCACACAGCACTTGCCCTTTGTTCTTTGTTTCAGCTCATTGGAGGCCCCTGTCACACTTCTGTCATTCACGGTGTCTTTCTAGGGCAATAATTTTCAAAGAAGAGACTGAGTTTGAAAATGTTTCTCCATCCCGTGAGCATTTCCTCCCACAAGTGGCTCAAGAAACTGCTCATGACTTCCCACTTTTGAACACAAATAACTAAAGGCCTTTGATATTCAATAAATAAGCTATGTACATTGGAATTATCTATCTTTATAATGCTAATAACAATACTAAGCATTTAATATTTAATGCTGATTTCTTAAAACTTTTTTGGTTAAATATGTTGATTTTAGAATATGTCAAGAAGAGAAAATATAGCCTCATTTTCTCTTTGCTTCTCTTTCTCTTTCTGCCTCTTTTTTCTCTTTCTCTTGCTCATATGCTGCCAGTTGGAATGGTTTAATAAAAGAATAAAAAAGGAGAGACAGCATAAGCATTCATGTTTTTGGATTCTTGTATTTTTGTGTAAAACTGTCTTTCTCTGATGAGGTACCTAATTGCTTCTTGATAATGTGGAAGAGTGTTTGAAATTGTCCTTAAGTTTGTATTAGAGTGTTAGTAAGTGATCACGGAGTGAGGACAGGCATGAGTTCATTCAAGTTCAGTGGGTAAGAGGCACTACGTTAGTCCTGAATGTGCTATTCAACATGTGTGCAGTTTTAACCTCTTCGGGCTCCTCTTGAATGGGACGATAGCGGAGTGTGATCATCTCAGGGCTGGCCCTTAGCTCTAGATTGCTTTCAATTTGCTTTAACCTTGACATGTGGAAACTAGATTCAGCTTGTAGATATACCATGAAATATAGTCTCTTGGCAAATCAAGGCTATACACTTTTGTGTATGTAGACATGTACTTTATAATTAGATGACATTGAATGTGATAAATGGAGGTCACCACTCAGGTTAATTCAGATACAAAAACCCCCTTTCTTTCACCCTAGGAAGCAGTTGCTTTAACCTTATCTGTGTAGCCATAGAGAAAAGCTAAGAGTATTTGGGTTTATCTGATGGGAAGTTCTTGGCAGTTAATACCAAAGGGTTTTTCCATAGCTCATTTTGTTGTTTTTGCTTTTTTGGTTTGTACAGGAGTTGAGTTCAACTTAGGGGCAGAACTTCCCTTCAACTCTCAGTGGAGATCACTCTTCTTTGCAGTGACAGTAGCTTTAAAAACCTCAGGTTCAATACTTTCATCAATAGTAATGCGTGTAATAGTGCAAATGTGAATTCTGAGTATAATTTGCATTCCTTTGTCATTTTAATCCCAATCAGTATTTCTGTGATAGCTAGTATCAGTTCAGTTCAGTTCAGCATCTCAGTTTTGTCTGGCTCTTTGAGACCCTATGGACTGCATTACGCCAGGCCTCCCTGTCCATCACCAACTTGCGGAGTTTACTCAAACTCATGTCCATGAGTCAGTGATGCCATCCAACCATCTCATCCTCTGCTGCTGCCAAGGCACTTCAGTCGTGTCCGACTCTGTGTGACCCCACAGACGGCAGCCCACCAGGCTCCCCCGTCCCTGGGATTCTCCAGGCAAGAACACTGTTGTGGGTTGCCATTTCCTTCTCCAATGCATGAAAGTGAAAAGTGAAAGGGAAGTCACTCAGTCGTGTCCGACTCTTCGCGACCCCATGGACTGCAGCCTACCAGGCTCCTCCGTCCATGGGATTTTCCAGGCAAGAGTACTGGAGTGGGGTGCCATTGCCTTCTCCGAGATACAATAAAAATTTCATACTGTGATTTTCAAGGCCTTGCATGCTCTGGACTCTGCTTTCATCTTAGGCCATTCTCCGTTGCCTTCCCCTTGCTTTAGTTGTGCTGGTCTTCTCCTTCCATCAACATGTCCGGCATACTTCTGTCTTCGGATGCTTGCCCTTGTTGTTCTCCCTATCTGGAGTCTTCCTCCACATCTTTGGGTGGAAATTACAGAAAGGGAGGAGTTATTGTAACTCATGCCTCAGTCCCCAAGGTGCTTCTTCACTGAGCCTTTTGCTTACCACTCAAGCTCAGATCTCTGCTGCCATAATTTTTTGTCACATCAACTTTTACCATGTTTTTCATCATGGCTATCATTATCTGATATTATCTTATTTATTTTTGTTTAATTTGTCTGTCTTTCTGAATTATAATAGTGTCACGAGAGCAAGGCCTTTGAATTCCATAGTAAATATTTGCCTGAAAACGATTTGAGCTCAGGAATTAAGTCATGAATTACAGCTTAATGATTGAAGTATTTTATTTATTAGTTTATATTTATTTAGTATCTCTGGCTGTCTCGAGTCTCAGTTGTAGCACGTGGGATCTTTGCCACAGTGCATAGGTCCTCCCTAGTTGTGGCACATGGGTGCTCTACTTGTGGCGTGTGGATTCCGTGCTCTGTGGCTTGTGGGATCTTAGTTCCTCCACCTGGGATCAAACTCACATCCCCTACATTGGAAGGCAGGTTGTTAACAGTGGACCACCAGGGAAGTCCGTGATTGTATTTTAAACTAAATTATCAGAAACTTCTAGGTTTGGTTTACAAGCATTTCATTTGTGGTTAATTTTAAGTTCTCACTTGCAGTGTTTCGAAGAATAATTTGTGTTGCTTCTGGGTGGAAAATAAACGTCAATGAAATGGCCTATTAATCCTATATTCACTATCATCTGTATATATCTAAGCCAAGAAGAAAAAGCATTGTTACCATGCTATCTTGAAATGAGCCTAGCCTGCAATTAAGTTGTCATTATTTCAGACAAGAAGCCATTCACATTTTGCCACACATGTAGATATAGTAGGCAACTATTTTTTCCTCAGTCCAGTTCTCAGAGGACCATGCGTGGCACTGAAATCCCCACCCCTGGGTTGTCATACTATCTTATGTTTCCCAAGGGCCGGTGGCTTTCAGAAACATGAAGATTAGCACTTGTCAGTGAGCAAGATTTACTGGTTGTTAGGAAGCATGGAGAAACGTCTTAATGAAAGAAGCCAGAGAAGTAATAAGACTTTATTGATGGGCCAGTGAGTGTGGTAATGGTTGGAAATATTTAGAATTTAGGTTCCCTGGGAGGTGCAATCTTTGGTGAGGGGCTCCAGTGTGAGAGAAAGGGGATGGTGGTGCATGGTCTGAGTGAACACACTGGAAGAAAGGCCAAATAAAGCCTCTGTGGTGGCAACTGAAGAGGTACAAGTTTCTGACAACAGGTTTTACCCACTTCACAACTTGACGCAAGCATGCCCTTTTTTTTTGCCTTTTGTCCTAGATAAATGTTCTAGCTGTAACACAGTAATGTAATTTAGTGCCTCCTGGATGTAGATAGTATGTTCCCTGGCTGGTAAGTTCAAAGTCCACAAGAAGCTCTGTGTTTCATTCCTCATTCTTTCCAGGGTGTTTATAAGCCTAATTGAAGTTTTGGCACAGGGTAGCAAGGCATCTTCCAACGATAAGACAGAAGGCATTGCTTATTCATCCCTAATAAACATTTAAGGAGCTTGGCTTGCCAAAGAGCATCCAACTTGCCTGCTCTCCCTCCTGTATCCCCAGAACTTATTCAAGATTTCTTTCCAAATGGTAACTAGAGTAAATAAAGAATCAGGATAAATTACAGAAGTTAATTTTATCCATTCACCTTTGAAAGTAGAAATGAAAATTTATTGTTGTAATTAACTTTTGTTTGTATAAATAGTGAAAATCTATTCCTTGGAGTGCCCAAGTAGAAGATTGTTGTTATTCAGTTGCTCAGTCATGTCCGACTCTGTGACCCCATGCACTGCAGCACTCCAGGCTTCCCTGCCCTTCTCCATCTCCTGGAGTTTGCTCAAACTCATGTCCATTGAGTGGGTGATGCCATCCAACCATCTCATCCTCTGCCGTCCCCTTCTCCTCCCACCTTCAATCTTTCCCAGCATCAGTGAAGTGAAAGTCGCTGTCACGTCCTACTGTGACCCCATGGACTATACAGTCCATGGAATTCTCTAGGCCAGAATACTGGAGTGAGTAGCCTTTCCCTTTTCCAGGGTATCTTCCCAACCCAGGTATCAAGCCCAGGTCTCCCACATTGCAGGCGGATTCTTTACCAGCTGAGCCACCAGGGAAGCCCTTCCCAGCATCAGGGTCTTTCCCAATGAGTCAGTTCTTCGCATCAGGTGGCCAAAGTATTGGAGCTTCAGCTTCAGCATCAGTCCTTCTGATGAATATTCAGAATTGATTTCCTTTAGGATTGACTGATTTGATCTCCTTGCAGTCCAAGTAGAAGGTGGGCTACCTTCATATCTGTTAAAATCCTCCCTCTCCCCAAAGAGACAAGGGTGGCGTATCTTTAATACTGATTTCTATTTGCTTCCATTTTCGGCTTCTTCAGGAGTGTCACTAGTTCACACTCAACTAGTATATGAATGCATAAACTATTATTTCAGATCAAAACTAATCTATAAATAGGAAAATTACAGTTTGTTGGACGCGAAGTTCAACTTACTTCAGTTTGATCTTGGCATTTTTTTATTTGCTGACTTCCACTTCCTTTCCCCACCTGCTCTCCTGCTTGCAGCCAATGAGCTTGTACCATGATACATTTTTGGCCTGTGACAGTATGCCTCAGATGCTACTCTGGGATGTGGAGAATACACAAGTGAAAGCTGGAGGCACAGGCGTTTTCTCACAAATACTCATAATTTGGTGGAAAAGACAGACTGGTGCAGGGTGGCCTGCAGTGTTCTGTGATCTGCTGAGACAGTGTAGGATAACAGTCCTCCAGGAGTTGGAAGAGGTCCTTAAAGTCCACAATGGAGTGTTATTCAGCCATAAAAAAGAATGAAATAATACCATTTGCTGCAATACGGATGGACCTAGAGATTATAATACCAAGTGAACTAAGCCAGACACAGACCAATCCCATATGATATTGCTTATTTGTGGAATCTAAAAAATAGTACAAAAATTCTTATTACAAATAGACCCACAGACTTAGAAAACAAACTTCTGGTTACCAAAATGGAAAAGGGGGGGGTGGTAAATTAGGAGCTTAGGATTAACACATACACACTCATATATATATATATATATATATATATATATATATATGTACACATACACACACACACACACAAGATAACCAACAAGGTTCTACTGTGTAGCACAGGGAACTAACTCAGTATTTTGTAATAACCTATAAGGGGAAAGAATGTGAAAAAGAATGTGTGTGTGTGTGTATGTGTATGTGTGGGTATAATTGAATCACTCTGCTGTACTCCTGAAACTACCACAACATTATAGATCAACTATACTTCAATAAAACAAAACACCTTACACTTGGGAATGTTAGGGAAAGCTTACCTAGGAGGTGACACTTGGGCTGAGGTTTAAAGGATACATGAGAGATACATGTCTCGGGCTGTCTGCTGCTGTCAGCAAGGGAAGTAGTTCCAAGCTTGATTTTCTGGAAAATAATCTTAACATCCTTTGACCCAGTTATATGAACTGAATGTAATTCAAGCCATAGCCTAAGGGTAAACCCCAAAGAGGTCAGATGTTAATGATTTATTAAATGATTGTATTTTCTATTGGGGCTTACTTTTCACAGATAAGGAAAAGCATATTGGTTTTTATGTTTGTCGTGTGTTGTAAAGAAGACTTTCTCTAGTATTGACATATCCCTCGTATTTCACATGATATAAGACCTCACAGAAAAGGCTGAGTGAGGTTCTTTACTTCATTGGGTAAGAAAAGTTTTTGACAGCTGTACAGTGTGGTAAACTAGCTCATAGTTTATGACCAGATCTGGGTTTGGAAAAGACCAGGAATGAGAGTTATAACATATGGAACTTATTTGGGAAGTAATTCTTAGCTATGACTAAGAGCCTGTGCTCAGATGCCTGGGAAAGTTTAAAAGAAAATGTTTGCAAAATAAATCATATCTCTTGCTTGGTAAATTGTAGGACTTAGATAACTTTTGGGTACTCATGAACTTCTGTAATTCTGTATTGAAGCTCTGAAGGTTTCTCTTTTAATCCATTTTTTTCCCGGTTTTATTTTTAACAACACTGTGATTCAGTTTGTTGGTTTATTCAATTAAGGAATTATTTATTTCAAAAGATTATCTTCTCTTTCCCCAGCCCCCAGAGATCCTTAAAATATTCACATACAAGCAGTTGCTACAGTGGTAGTTTATAGGGAAGATATACTGGGTGTGTATGAGCTTCTGGTGCTGGTTTTTTTCTGAACTGTACAAGTCCCAGTTACAATGTTTCCTGTATTTATTTATATCAAGATAGTATGTGACATAAACATCCCAAGTAAGTGTACTAGGGAAAGTGAACTAGGAAAGGCAGTACTATTGTGGTTATGTTTCTGAATGAATACTCCTTTTTTCTCATTTCCTAAACTTTAGTTGGGTAGAATTATGTGGGAGAAATGCTCTGATTTTAAGTTAATAATGGCAATAATCTCTTCCTAATCTTCCCTATGCCTATGCTGATTCTTATCTCACCATTACATTATTATTATAACTCATTTATTTTTTTAATATAAATTATTTTAATTGGAGGCTAATAACGTTACAATATTGTATTGCCATACATTGACATGAATCCTCCATGGGTGTACATGTGTTCCCCATCCTGAACCCATAACTTAGCATTTCAAGAGCCAAGAAAATCTGTATTATTCAACTTAGCATGACTTTTATCACACACTTAAATATGACATCAGCACAACAATGAAATTGTTTGGGGATGCAATAGAAAGTGTGTATCATTTTCCAAAAAAGATCTGGAATAGAGAAAATAATGTATCTACATTTCAGCATTTATAAATTAGTAAATAGGACAATAATCATCTCATCCCTCTAATACTATAGCCCTTTTTTCAGGTTTTCCTTTGTTTAGTGATAGCCTTACTCATATTTCATATAACTTTGTTTGGGGGCAAGACTTATTTTTGGTCATGCAGTGTATTCTTATTGTCTGAGACTGTGCAATGTGGTATACATAGTCAGACTACTTGGGTTCATGGTGTGGTCCTGCCACCTACCAGCTATTCGTGACTTTACATGAGTTACTTAGTCTTTCTGGGTCTCAGTTTCCTCAACTACAAAATAGGAATAATAATAGTACTTTCTTTAGGGAGTTGTTGTGAGGGCTGAAGAACTCCCTTGGCCCACAGTCAGTGTTGCCGAAGCACTGTATGTGTGTACTATAGAATACATTTTCCCAGCCTTTGTCTGATGGTTCTGACCTGTTTGCTTTTCTCCTCCATGCTTTCAGTCTGTGTTCCCTGACTCCCCTGCTCAAAGCCCTGTTCTGGTTTCCAGCTAAAATCTAACAAAGCCATCTGATTTTCCTTCTCAAGTTTTCAGTTCATCACAACAGTGTAACCAACCTTAAGGATGGAGGAGTAGGAAGAATTTGGATGGTGGTTTGCATTTCTTATTTCGAGGAGTTACTGCTATTTTCATTTTAACCCACTATGGCAGTTTGTATGATAATAATCTTCCCTCTGTGGCATTTTAACTTGAAACATAATATTGCTTTATTTTTTTTGCAAAACTGATTTATAAGTGAAGAACTTGTGTGAATGTAGTAGAAGTCATTGTAAATTAATGGTTTTTTTTTTTTTTGGTGACTGAATTTTTTTTCTAAAGATAATATTAATTAGCTTAGTTTCAGATTGCTACCCATGTTATACAGCACATATCAAAAGCATATTTTATCAAATACTTTTCTTATTTTCAGAAATACTTAGTTTCCTATAGGTAGGTTGTCATCCACAGTAATATTATGAAGAACAGTGTTTGTTACAGTAATTCATTGCAGGTATCAATTATGGCTACTGTAAATAACTTTACTAACTTACCAGTAGTGTGTTGAATTTCCACTATGGCAAAAGCACTTTGCTAGGCAATGACTATTCAAAAATCAATAAGATATTATCTCTACCTTTACAGGGCTGGAAAGATAGATGTATGAATAACCTGCAGCCTGAATGGTGTCATTCTTCCTAGCACGAGATGTTTAGAGCCAACATCTTGGATTCAGCCTGCAGTGTCCAGGTTTAGCTTCAAAATCGATTAAATCGGCACTACAGAAACTTCCTGTCACTATGGAAGCCAGGAAATACAAAATCCTTGTTTTGTGTAAAAGTAAGTTTAAGTGTCAGTTCAGTTCAGTTGCTCAGTCATGTCCGACTCCTTGCGACCCCATGAATCACAGCACGCCAGGCCTCCCTGTCCATCACCAACTCTCGGAGTTCACTCAGACTCGCGTCCATCGAGTCAGTGATGCCATCCAGCCATCTCATGCTCTGTCATCCCCTTCTCCTCCTGCCCCCAATCCCTCCCAGCATCAGAGTATTTTCCAATAAGTCAACTCTTCTCATGAGGTGGCCAAAGTACTGGAGTTTCAGCGTTAGCATCATTCCTTCCAAAGAAATCCCAGGGTTGATCTCCTTCAGAATGGACTGGTTGGATCTCCTTGCAGTCCAAGGGACTCTCCATAGTCTTCTCCAACACCACAGTTCAAAAGCATCAATTCTTCGGCGCTCAGCCATCTTCATAGTCCAACTCTCACATCCATACATGACCACAGGAAAAACCATAGCCTTGACTAGATGGACCTTAGTCGGCAAAGTAGTATCCCTGCTTTTGAATATGCTATCTAGGTTGGTCATAACTTTTCTTCCAAGGAGTAAGCATCTTTTAATTTCATGGCTGCAGTCACCATCTGCAGTGATTTTGGAGCCCCCAAAAATAAAGTCTGACACTGTTTCCACTGTTTCCCCATTTATTTCCCATGAAGTGATGGGACTGGATGCCATGATCTTCATTTTCTGAATGTTGAGCTTTAAGCCAACTTTTTCACTCTCCACTTTCACTTTCATCAAGAAGCTTTTTAGTTCTTCTTCACTTTGTGCCATAAGGGTGGTGTCATCTGCATATCTGAGGTTATTGATATTTCTCCCGGCAATCTTAATTCCAGCTTATATTTCTTCCAGTCCAGTGTTTCTCATGATGTACTCTGCATATAAGTTAAATAAGCAGGTATTGAGAAAGACATACTAAGTTGGTACTATTTTAAGCCCACAGATACATGTTTTAAAGAGATGCTTTAACAACTAGATAAAAGGAATCTTGTATAGTTAGCATTCTTTACTGTTGTTTATGGTTTAGTATTAGTGCCTTCTCAATACACGTTTAGCTCTGACGCAGTGAGGTGTGGTAGAAACTAAACTGCCAACTCTTAGGGAGCAGTGTGTGTTTGTGTGTGTGTATAAAACCCTGATATGTAATGCTGGCCTATTTCGAGGTATAGAAATCTTTACCTCAGCTCAATTTGGCCCAAGTTGCTGAATGTAGGCTGGGAAGTGATGCCTCATAATGGACCTTGAGAGCCACTGTGAGCCTTCCCAGCACCCCCGCCCAGCACAGCACTCGCCCGCCGCCCACCTTCGTAAGCTTGCTCAGTGGATCCTTGTTTGAGCTAGGTCATTCTCGGCTTTGTTTAGATGAATCTCTGTCCAGAGAAAAACTCCTTCCTCCCTCTATCCTCTGTCCCCGCCTTCTCTTCTCTTCCAGCCCTCCTGTTATTGCAAAGGCTGCAACAAGAAATTTAAGAAATTGCATCTTAAATCTTTCTTAAGTCTCTCACAGTCTGCCATTACATAAACACGGAGCAATTATGATTAAAATACATTAAGATCCAGATACTAAAATATAACTGCCATAAATTAACTGTGAATTTGTTTAATGAATTTTCATTTCTTTTATAAATTTTTGTAAACTTCTATTGGAATTTTCTTTAAATTCACAAACACACTTTAAAAAAAAACCACATGATTCTAATTTCTTTCTCAAAAGGTGTTTTTACTAGTGTCTACCTAGAAGGGTAGAGGAAAATTAACAAGAAGAATTAGCATTAAAAGAGGAGGAGGTGATAAACATGGAGTTACATAAATTATCAATTTGTTGAGGCTCCTTCCCCCTGACCCCTCACTTGAAGCCACTTTGACTCCTCTAAACTCTGGGATAAAACCTGGAGAAAAAAAAAAAAAAATCTTCCTTTTTGCTATGATTGGCTCAGCTCAGGATATATGGAGCTTCTGATGTTTAAAGTGAGGGAAAGGGGCAGAGGTATGTTTCCATCAGCAGGAGGACACTGATATACACAGGAAAGCTGTGTTACAGGAAAATCTTTGGTCATCTCCTATAGGGTTGAGAAATATGAGGGCATCATAGAAATTTAATAGCAATGCCAGTGCTGCTGCTAAGTCGCTTCAGTCGTGGCAGACTCTGTGTGACCCCATAGACGGCAGCCCACCAGGCTCCCCTGTCCCTGGGATTCTCCAGGAAAGAACACTGGAGTGGGTTGCCATTTCCTTCTCCAGTGCATGAAAGTGAAAGGTGAAAGTGAAGTCACTCAGTCCTGTCCGACTCTTAGCGACCCCATGAACTGCAGCCTACCAGGCTCCTCTGTTCATGGGATTTCCCAGGCGAGAGTATTGGAGTGGGGTGCCATTGCCTTCTCCGAGCAATGCCACTGCTGCTGCTGATGCTAAGTCACTTCAGTCATGTCTGACTCTGTGCAACCCCGTAGACAGCAGCCTACCAGGCTCCTCCGTCCTTGGGATTCTCCAGGCAAGAACGCTGGAGTGGGGTGCCATTTCCTTCTCCAATGCATGAAAGTGAAAAGTGAAAGTGAAGTTGCTCAGTCGTGTCTGACTCTTTGCAACTCCATGGACTGCAGCCCACCAGAATGCCACTAGAGGTACACAAATTCAGGAGATGATGGGGTTTCCTGAGAATGGCCAAAGGTAGAGGACTGCAGAAGTAACTCCACCAGTTTCTGTGCATAGTTTTTTCACCTAGCGGGGAGTTCAGAGCAGTTATTTAATACCTTTTAACAACTGAGAGTCGGACACGACTGAGCGACTTCCCTTTCACTTTTCACTTTCATGCATTGGAGAAGGAAATGGCAACCCACTCCAGTGTTCTTTCCTGGAGAATCCCAGGGATGGGGGAGCCTGCTGGGCTGCCATCTATGGGGTCACACAGAGTCGGCCATGACTGAAGCAACTTAGCAGCAGCAGCAACAACTGAGATGGCAGTATTTCTTAGATTATTTGGCGACTGTGTTCTCAAAGGTAGGTTTAAACTCAGCATTTTCCTTGTATGACCTTTGAGGTAATGCAGCCATATATTCTATAGGAGTGTTTTCCTAAGTGCATACTTTTTGGTCAAAATCAAAAGGAAAGTATTTGTTACAATGAACGTATGTGCAGGATGTTTGGAGTAATTGTTTTAAGTAATTTTTAAGATGTCAGTTTTAATTGGATCTTTCGTATATCTGTTATTTAAAGTTGAAATATAGTTTGACCTCTTTTGCTGTTTTTTTAAGCCTCCATTATGGACTTCCCTGATAGCTCAGTTGGTAAAGAATCCGCCTGCAATGAAGGAGACACCGGTTTGTGTCCTGGGTCAAGAAGATCCCCTGGAGAAAGGAAAGGCTACCCACTCTAATATTCTGGCCTGGAGAGTCCCATGGACTATATAGTCCATGGAGTTGCAAAGAGTCAGACATGGCTGAGTGACTTTCACATGATAGTTATAAATGTAGTAATCAGGATGGCAATAAGTAGACACAAGTTTGTAAGGAGGCATATGTTATGGTTAGACCTGTTGTTTACAGATGTTTTCTACAATGCTTGAAAACTTTAAAAGTATCTTTGGTTTAATCTACTGTTAGAGATTGCTGGATAAGAAAGAATAAACAAAAGTAGTTTAAGAGCAACAAAAATATCTAAGAAAAATAACTTACCTTTCTAGTCCAAATAACTCAATATTCAGAGAATTTCATTTGGTACAACCTAGAGTTATGACACTATTAGATCACAATGAATTGTGTGAAATTTTGCAATTTACCCCTCTCTTCCACTTTCTCAGCTATACTATGAAAATGGTCAACTTCTTCTTGGATGAATGCTTTTCTGCTCCTTTGTCTTATGAGTATAGATTTTTTTTTTTTAATTAAAAAATACCTAACTATACTTTGAGTTATATTCAGGACAGTCATAGGCTGTAGAAGCAGAGAGGATTGGTTGCCATTTAGCCTGCTAGCCACTGTGTTCTGTTTAAGAAGTCTTGGCATCTAATACCTGCTGGTGAGATTTCACTCTTTTATTAATATATGAAACTGCAGTTGCAAATTCCTAAGTCATTAAAAAAATATATTATTGTTTTACAGTTGACCTACTCAAAAAGGATGAATTTAGTTAAGAAGCAAGTACAACCTTGTGTTAATAGACTCTTAAGATCATTATATATAAAATGCAAAAATTTTTGTATACAGGCTATGAGATAAAGGCATATTTTCATCTTTACAGAAAGGAAACAGACATGGAGTGTTTGAATAATTTGACCAAAATCACACGGTTTTCATGGGATAATTCAAGAATTAAATACAAACCCATGCACTTTCCTAGAGAGTATATGTCTACTTATCTTCTGAAGTAAAAAATGGGATTCCTATAGCATCATTCTTCAAAAACTTTAATTTCTTTTTCTAAATATATTCCTATAAGTATTATTACTGGTAGACGTAAAGGTGAAACTAATATTAAATATAAGTGAGTTGGATCTAAATAGATGAAATCCAGTGAAGTAGGATTCATCATAGAACACTGACTTAATAAGTAAAATCAAAACATCCCGTATTGAAGTAAAAAAGTGACATTCAAGTAGAAATTTAATGGATTATTGCAGTGGCCAGATAACCTTACATGTTTTTAAAAGATGAAGGCATGATTTTTCAGAGTACGTTGCTATTCACATTAAAGGATAGAAAGTAAAATGCATTTAGTTTTTACTTCATATTACTTATTGTATGAAGGTCTTGTTCGTATGTCTGTCCTCCGCTCTTTCTGTGAGATTTGGGTTTTGAGTTCTAACTTACTTGGTAAGAACCTGCCTGCCAATGCAGGAGACGCAGGAGATGTGGGTTTGATCCCTGGGTCTGGAAGATCCCCTAGAGAAGGAAATGGCAACCCACTCCAGTATGCTTGCTCAGAAAAATCCTGTGGACAGAGAAGCCTGGTGGGCTACAGCCCGTGGGGTCACACAGCTTGTCTGAGCATGAATGCGCATAACAATTAGAAAAACTGTGGGTTTACTGACTTGGAGAAATGCCTCTTGTGAGGTTGTGGAGAGCTAACTTTACCAGTATCTAGGAGTGAAACTCAGGCTATCCCAAGACCACCTGCCATAGCTTTATCCAAAAGGGCGGGCGGGAATAGGATAAGGGGTTGGGACAGGCAGCGAAGAGATACTTGCTTGTAATCCCAAGGACTCTGATCTGACTTCTCCAGTTATAAATACCAGTTAGACAATGAGCCAGTCTTATCTCAGCCTGTTTATAGGTGTCTTCCACATTGATTGTGTTCAGTCTACTCAATATACATACCTTTGTAATATTTTCACTTTGTGTGGATTTGATTATAATAGCCATCTCAACAGGAAGTTGTTTTTGCAGTGAGCTACATCATCCATGCTTTATTTCTATAAATAGCTTGTTCTTTGTAGCCTTCTCAAACAGTTGATAGCAGAAAATCATTAAATCTCTTCAAAAGTATTAGTTGTTCAGTCATGTCCCACTCTTTGCGACTCCATGGACCATAGCCTGCCAGGCTCCTCTGTCCATGGAATTTTCTAGATAAGAATACTGAAGTGGATTGCCAGTTCCTTCTTCAGGGGATCTTCCCAACCCAGGGACTGAACCCAGGTCTCCTGCATGGCAGGCGGATTCTTTACCATGTGAGCCACCAGGGAAGCCCCAATCTCTTCAAAACCTGGAGTCTTTTAGAGCTTGTAAAGGTAGAGAATTATCTTCTCTTACATCCTGGTGGGATACGGTAATCTTTGATTTGTGATGAGCTGTGACTGGTACCAACAACAGTCAAGTTTAACCAAGACCTCGAAGGGGAAGAGAAAGTAAAAGTGTAAGAAGAATTACTTTTCAGATTTGTTTTATTCCATCACTATTCACTTCCTTAGACAGACAAGTTATGGTAAGGGTCTCTGCAGTGGAAAACAAGCATTGAAAATTCCTATAGGATAGCTCTTAAAAATTCATGGTCTGTAGAAAATTATAATTCATGTGTACTTAGAGACAAAAAAAAACCCAAACATGTTTGGATAATGATTCTTCTAACCACATAAAAACATTTTCTAGCTATTACTTTTGAGTGATTTATGAGCACTCCCTTGTGGCTGTTTATTAGAATCACTTGAAATAGCAAAAGAAAAGCAACAGGAAGCTGAATTGCCTGGTTTAATGTAATACACCCACAGTCAAAGTGTGTCTACCCACTAAATGCAGTATTGTAATGTCTTATTACCCAATATTAGATTTGCTTCTCTGATACAGAAAATAAGTGAAATAGCTGTGAATATTTTTGAATTTAAAAATGGACCAGTACTTATAAAAATAAGTTTTTTAAAACCAAGGTTTAGATAATGGTTAAAAATTATAAAATAGTTAACCCTTAATTACTGAAATATGAACTTTTCAAAAATTTATCTTATCAATATCTAGAGAGAGCATTCAAATTGCATTTGAATTTTTCCTAAAGCCCCTTAATGAGGTCATACAAAGTAACACATTCCAGGAATATTATGGAAGTTTGAATTTCCTGAACTCTGTGACTTGGTTCCATGCCCTACCCCCCGCCCCATCCTCTAGTGTTACCTTTTGGAAAGAGTTTTATCAAGCCCCCTGTGTACATTTGAGGAGAAAGAGTTCCATGTGAGCCAGAATTTCATTTCTCTAGATTGCTTTTTAAATCTTGATAAAGTCACCAGTGTTGTACCCCAGATTCAGATTTTTAATTATGGTTTCTTAGCATCTTGTATGTTATTTTCCATTATTTTTCAGTTGTAACAGTAACCCTTTTAAACCTACCTAAATTTTAAATACCTTCTTTACTTCACACGTGGATTACATCAGAATTGGAGAATTCCATCCATGTGATCGACCAGTGTGTTGGGATAAAAGGCATTCGTCCCATAGTGGGTGTTCAAAGCTGAGAGTCAGGAGCAGACAGTTGGGTTGTAAATCCACTTTGCGCCCTTTGAGTGTTGGCGTTCCTATTTTGATCTCTTGAATTTAGATTCACATATTGTGAACAGCAGCCCATTGACTGCATACAAGAGAAGCATCATATGTCAGATGTAAAGCCACACGTATGTTATTATGGTTTATGGAAAAATGTGGGTTCCTGTTATCTACCACTGCACATGGGTACTCTGAAAAAGTTTCTGTTAAATTTATTTGGATTTCAATTTCTCCCTCTTGAATAACTACCTTTTAAATCATCTTGGAAATTCTCAGACTGCTGAGGATGGCTCTGAACTCAGTAGTTGACACTGTGAATTCTGTGATGAAACAAACATTTATTGAAAGCCTGCCATATGCCGAATCTATGCTTGTGATTTTTAAAATATGTGTATTTTTCCTTTGATTTTTATGAAATTCTTAAGAGATACAGAGATGAAGGCATTGAGTCTTAGCAGGTTAGGTGCTGAGATTCGAAATGGAAGAGTCTAACTTCAGCATTCACATTCTTAATATATTCCAGATGATTGTTAGGTTTTGAACTTCATTACTCATATGAAATCAACTTTAATCTAGATATTGTGGAGGGCTTAGCATAGTACTTGGCATGCATTAAACACTCAACAAATCATATCTCTTGTTATCTCTATCACTCCATTGGATGTTTTTCTTCCTCTTCTTTTTTTTTTTTTCTGTTTAGTACCTCTGGAACGTATGTTTTTATTCCCTAAGTTTCACATTAATAGAATGAGAGCAGGAAAGAAAAAAATTGAGCAAATCCAAAACAAAAGAAAGAGATGAAGAAATATGGACAAACTAGAGATAGGAAGTAATACTTGCCCCCCTGGGTGGTTGTTAATTATCACATTTGGCTCAAGTTTATATTCTCACGTTTTGTTTTATTCCCAGGCCATATTTACATAACAGCCAGAGAATAGTTGTGGCAGAGATTTAAACTATTGGGTATGAATGTGAGTGCTAGCGTCTTAGCACATGGATCCGCCATCCACTTTTTTGTCTGGTCTTTCCCAATTAAAAAACATTTCATTCGTATTGACTAGTTCCATGTTTTGAAGTGGGATACTCTGCTATATTTCCGTGAATCTTTCATGGAATCAAAAGTAATAGGTCCAAAGTGAAATTCATTGTCATTTCTCTTTCTCTACCAGACATGCTCCCTGCCTCATTTACCCTAGTTCTTAAAGTTATGCTGGAGTTCCAGTGCCTGAGGCTGAAAACTTAGTGTCACCTTTGATTCCTCCGCCTCTGCAGTTCCATGCTACTCGTCTGTCAAGACCACAGGCCTCTGACCTAGTTATCTCTTCAAACTTGTGTTCTTCTCCCAGCCATTCACCTGCCATATCTTGTCCTTATCTCTTCATTCTCAAAGTATCCTGCATATTACTTCCTAGAACAAGTTTTTACATTAATCCTCTTTTTAGAAACCAGCAGTGATTCCATATTCAGGTAACTTTGCTTAGATTATGGGTATTCTTTCCTTATTGCAGTTAAATTTCCTAATAGTAATTACACACTTTTCTCCAGTTAGATAATGTCAGTAGCTAATAACACATGGAACCTGCTGTGTGCCAAAACTTTTCAACATACTTTGTATTCACTGTGCCATTTCCTTTTTTAAAAAGGTAACTGAAGGCCTGTAACTTGACTCCTGACTCACAGTCAGGATGGACTGTTAATGAACGTGTAGTAAATGCTTCTATTTTTCCCTGTGCTGAACCCCTCCTGCACCACCACCCCCACCCCCGCCTCATATTTGCATAATTCTGTCTCTTGCCTTTTTTATGGTGATGCCTGTTCCTAGGATATTTTTTTCTCTTTGGTGTATCCAGTTCATATCCACTTCCTGTTCACCTCTATCCAGTACTTCCTGTTCACTATCCAAATACTACCTTGACTTATTTAGTTCTCATGGATCTTTTCCATTGTCAAAATTCTGATGTGTTTGGATGAATTCTGCATAGTTAATCATGTAACTATTCTCAATGTACTGTGAGCAGTTTTGTCTCAAATTTTCCGAAAATTTTAGCAGGACTTTATGACATTAAATACTTGTTGAGTGAATATTTTTTCCCCCTTTTCACAAGTAGGCATCAACTTTCATGCCTTAGTTTTTTTCCCTTTCCCATGTAGCTCAGTAGTGTGCTCGGCACATATATAAGCACCTAGTGATTGAATGTGGGAATGTCTAGGCCATCTGTCTTTTGTGACTGTCAAAGGAAAATACCTTCTCATAAAGTGCACATAGATATCCTTCAACCAAAAGGGTAGTATAGAAGAATCGGATATGGAAGTGTATCAGGTATATCATTACAGACGGATATATGTCATATATGTTTATTTGGAGATATTAAAAACTATAAGTTTTGAGTACTTTCTGGATGTAAGGCACTGAACTAAGTGTTTTACATTCATTATCTGCATCCTTAAAATCAAGTTGTTAGGTGATACAGCTGGTGATCAGAATGTTTAAATAGCAGTTCATAAGCTATGGAACTGTGTTGAAGTCAGCCATGCTTGATTTTAAATACATGTACTTAAGAGTTGTGCTGCGTATCTTCTTATTCAGCCTCATTGTTTGAGTTTTCACCACTTGAGAAATATCTCTTTGTTTAAAATCATTGCCTTTAAATACATCAGGTCATGCTGGTTTCCAGCATAAAGCAAACATTCGGTAACTGTTGGCCTTTATTGTTGCTATTTTTCCAAATTACACTAAAGTGTCCATGACACTGTCTTTCCTTATGTGAACTTTAAAGGCAGAATCCGTTATTTAATACCTCTGTAACATCTGGAGAAATATATATGTATGTGTTTCAATGCATTTGGAGTATCACTAGGGCAAAGAGGATTTAGAGGGTGAGAATTAAAAGTGAGCTGCTTTGCTACTGTTCCCAGTCATCTTTCTGTAGTAAAATGCCTGCCCAGTGTATCTGGATGAATGCCTGTCCGAGCTCACAAAAAGGGCGGTAGGTGATTGATGGCAGAGGTATCTGTGCTGGCTCTCAATGGATTTTGAGTATTGATCTACTTTGTATGTTTTCACAATGGAGGATTTTAGGTACTTTTTTCAAGAGGTCATCTCATTTTCCTACAAATTGGAAAATGACAGAATCATGGGAAGCATTATTTAGTTTTTATTTTTGTGATTACTGTCTTTGTGTGTTAGGTAGATTATGGAATTTAAGAAATAAAGCTTGACTAGAGAATAACCAGTTTAGTGAAAATAATAGAAAGTAAAACCCATTTTTTGAAATTTTAAAATTGTGATATAATATCAAACTTATTTGAAATTATAAGAATAATATAAGGAGCTCCTGTATATGTTTTAACCTATTTTAAAATAGTGACTAATTTGAAAAATAGATTTTTCTCTTCATCTTAGCATTTGCTAACTATGTAGTAGGTCATAGTATTATCACAGCAGTAGAATGAATGGTAATTTTGTTAACTGGGCCTACCTTTCCCCCCCTCAACTTTATTGGTATATAATTGATATTATGTAAGTTTAAATTGTACAATATGTTGGTTTGATGCATTTATGTATTGCAAAATGATTAATACCATGACATTAGCTAATACCTCCATCTTGCCACATTATTATTTCCTTTTGTCATGAAAACATTTAAGATCCTATGTTTAATGTTAATGCTTTTTAAAGTGATTTTTTTAAAAATCAAGATTTTCTTCCAGCATGTTGCTTTCCGTAGAAATATGTCTTCTGAATCCAGTCATTGCCCCGACCCAGCTTGAACCCCCTCACAGTATTCTTACAGATTGATTTAAAGATTTATCTGTTTGAAAGTTTAAGTGAAACCCAATTTGGAGTTTTGGACTAAAACGCTGTTCATTGAAATAAAATCAGTTACTGTTTTAGTGTGGTTGGAAATATTATGAGAATATGCAGGCAAAGCCCAAGTATAAGGAATCTAATTAAATAGGGAAAAATAAAGCCTGATTTTAGTTTGCAGCTGTACAATTATAATATTCTAGTGGCAAGACAGAAAGCTTTTATATGGCTCAATTTTCAAATGATGCTTGAACTGACTACATTAAACCAGTATAATTAAAGGTATATTAAAATTTAATGTCTGATGTGTAGTTAAATTTTAGAATATGAACTTTAAATATTTAAGATTTCACCATGTGTACTTATTTTCACATTAGTCACATTATTGCTAGGATTAAGTGAAATAATTTGTGAAAATTTAATTATAAAGTAGAAAAAGACTATATGACATGTGTGAGGTATTTTTTATTTCATTTATAGATGCAAAAGGGAACAAAAACTGTTTGTTTAAGTAAGTGGAATAAGGGAGATATCGTTTTTTAAATATTGTTTGCATGAATTATACAGAATTTAATGTATTTGTATTTTTAATTTCAGATTCAAAATGCTAATGATGTATTAATTGCACCACTTGAGAAATTTCGCAAAGAACAAATAGGTGCAGCAAAAGTAAGTATTACATTTTATTATTCTTCATATATTCTCTTGATAATTAAAGATAATATATGTAATTTCAGATGTTAACATTTTTGAAATTAGAATGACCTTTTTAAAATTCTGTACATCATTTAAAATTTTTGCACAGAGCCTATTACAAAGACTGAAATTCTTTTAAACAGAAGAAAGATATTATTCTCCTACTGAATAGAGAAAAAGTCAGCATAAGTGAGTTTCTCCCATCCCAACAGTGGTAGGACATTAGCAGTTTTAAAGAGGGTAAAATCATTGTAAAAATATGGTAAGTATTACTAACACCTATATAAAATAAAAATTAGGTATGTATGTTGAAAATTGAGGCAGTAATTATAAAATTGCTTTTACTTTTTCTATTTTTTATTCTTAATAAAGATATGTGTTTGTGGATAACTTTAGACATGTTTGTCATGCCTCTGCATTAATGTTTAATTCCTTATGGATCAACTAAAATTTCTCTGAGCCTAATAATTTCTGAAATTTACTTGCAACTTCTTTCCTAGTTCCATGTTTAACTACATCCTCAACATCATGTAAGGACTTAAAATTTGAGTTTCTAAAACAGAATTCATCATCTGTCATACTTCCCCCATCCTTTCTCTGTTTTGGTTTTCCATTCAATGACAAACCCTTTTCTCCTTTGAGCAATGTTTTCATTCTCCTGCAGAAATATTTCTCCTTCTATCCTTCTCCCTTCTGTCTGAAATTTTTCCCCTCCTTGGAATATTTCCTACCCTTAACTTATTGAAGTCTTTCTAGCTCTCCATGGCTTATTTCATATCTCTGCATCAGAAAGAAGCCTTCCTTTACATGGGTCTTTCTTTATATGTCTGTTCCCTTCCAGAATTGATTTTTTTTTCTTATAGGATCAAGTAATCTGTATGTTTATTTCCTGTGAAAAGCTATCACAGTCTGCCTTGAATTAGAGTTTTATGTGCACTTACGCACCAATTATGAGCCCTTATCAAGTCAAGAATGAAACCAGAACCATTCTCTGTTAATTAATTCAGCAAACATCTATCAGTATCTCTGTTGGCCCACTTATGGTGTTTGATAAGATTAAGGGATACAACTGTAAACAGGACAGACAAGCTCCCTGCACTTGTTATCTTTTGTGTGTTTACAAATGCACTGAGGATTGTGGAACAGAAGTGCATGGTGCCTTGTGAGAATATAATTAATGGAACTGACCTTGTCCAGAGAACCAAGCAATGCCTTCTGGAGGAAGTATTGGTTAAACTGAGAGCTGAATGATAGGAAAGAAACAGCTGGAAATGTGGATACAGGGAGGGGAAGGGAGGACCCCTTTTCACATTCCCAAAGAGGGAACAGGGTGGATATGAATGAAGGCTTTGAAGAAGGAGAGAGCCTGGCATTTTAGAGTAAAAAGTTTTAATGTCTTTGAAACATAGACGACCGTGGGGATGGAGGACATGTGCACACCTTTATTAGTGGTTCACAGTGTTTACTCCTTATTGTGATTTACTCTTATTCTCTGATCATGTAAAGAAATGTAGGTAGAGGAGTGATTATACTTGCGCTTTAAAACATCCCTCTAGTTGGACTGGAGGAGGGGGGACTGTTTGAGTGAAGCCAGTTTGGGAGTTAGTCGTTAGTGGCTGCAGGTTCAGAAGGGGACGGAGCCGTGGAGAAAACAGAGTATATTTCAGACATAAAATGGAAAGCGTAGGAAATGGGTTACAGACTGAAAAGTGAGCAACAGGACATTTCAGGGATAACTCCCAGGATTCTGTGTTGTAAAACTGGGCATTTTTTCCAGCCGCTTACTGACTTAGGCTGCGTTTGCGTTTGAATGACAGAAATGGGGAGTTTGGCCTTGAGGTAGGATGACTGAACTCAGGGTCTCACCACGCCATCCAGGTGGAGACAGTGACTTGGCAGGTGTGTGTTCAGATCTGAATTAGAAATGTGTTTGGGATCTGTCCTCCAGATGGTAATGAAAATCATGGGAGTAGGTTAGAGCCCTTAGGGAAAGAAGAGAGGAAGAAGAGGACCTAAATTCTTGATGACCTGAGAACTCTCAACATTTGATGTTTGGAAAGAAACAAAGACAGATAAGGAGGCTGAGAAGGAAGAAGAAGGAAGAAGCAGAAGAAGGAAGGAAATACAAGAATGTGGTGGCTTAGAGCAAGCAAGAGTCTTTTCAAGAGTAAAATAGCTGATCTTCCTTGAGATCCAGACTGCAGGGGTTTGCACTGAGTTATTAACTCTGTGACCTGATTAAATCCTCACAAGCAACCTGGGAGGTGAGTGCAGGTGTTAGTTGCATCTGCTTTACAGTGAGGAAAACGATGAGGTCACCTGCATGCACCAGACCCCAGAGCTGGGAAGTCAGACTCTGGGTAGGAAACCAAGCCATTTTCCTTCAAGGTCTTGGTTTACAATATTTCATTTCATCAGTGGGCTTCCCTGGTGGCTCGGACGGTAAAGCATCTGCCTGCAATGTGGGAGACCTGGGTTCAATCCCTGAGTGAGGGAGATCCCCTGGAGAAGGCAGTGGAAGGCAATGGCAACCCACTCCAGTATTCTTGCTTGGAAAATCTCATGGACGGAGGAGCCTGGTGGGCTACAGTCCATGGGGTCGCAAAGAGTCAGACATGACTGAGCGACTTCACTTTCATTTCATCAGTGATGTTTTTATAATGTTAAAAAGCTTTGTGAAGAATTCTTTTTCTAGCACAGAATATTCCAAGTTTGGAGCTCATATAAAATAGTAAATTTCACATTTGTATAAATTCTTATTTGTTTACGTTTGCTACAGGGGTAGTACCATGAGCGAATACACTCATTTTATTTTGTTTTTTAAGTATCTCAGTTGCTGAACAGATCAGCTCGGAGCACACAATAGCATTCTACAATCTTGCCTACTCATTGGGAGGTTAAACTTACGATCGAATTAATTCAGATGACATCTTGAGCAAAAATGTGATTGTAGTGGGCCTCCTGGTGGTGTTGATTCTGTGTATTTTATTTGCCTGATAGCTCTTAGTACTATATTGTTGCTCAGTTTCTAAGTAATCCTTGTATAGTAAAGTGAATAGAAAGCAGGAATTGTCTTCTACAATATTTTTTAGGTCATTATCTTTTTTTCTCGTATTATAGAACCATCTTGGTAGGAATACAAATCTTGAAGATGTTGATTTCTTTCTATCGCTTTACTTCCTGTTGTACTTAGTTAATTTTTTACTTGGTAAATAAAGTGAATTCTCCAAATGATACTCAGCTGCTTTTCACAGTCTTGACAGTGGAGGTTTCACACAAGTGTGTTCAGGCCTGTGAGGGAGCCAGAGGAAAGGTCTGTTACAGCAGGACATGCTTAGTTGGTGCTGGTGGAAACACTGCGTCCAGTTGGCCCTTCCTCACGGGCGGATGGTCCTGTTTAGATGAAGTGGACAGAGTCCACGGACCACAAACATCCCCTGTGTGAAGTGTGTTTTTATGGAGCTTTGAGACACCTGATCCTTTGCTGTGGAAAGCGAGGCCCTGAGTGACTTACAGTTGTGGGGAAACACAAAACAAAACAAACCACTGCATCTGTGAGGGACATTAGAAAAGATTAATGATGAGATTGGTGAACTGAAGGACAGGGGAGATGAGTCCTGCTTTGTGAACAGCTAAAGATTGGAAGAATTATCCATAAACACTTGCCAAGTGTGTATTTATTTTAGAGGTTCTTATTCTGAGGGTGTACACAGAATGGAATTGTATTGCAGGGCTGACCTATTACGCACGCCAGAGTATAGAAGTGAATGTTTGGTTTCTTTAATTTGCCTCCTGATACACTGCTGATTTAAATTCTAGAAATGAGTGGAAAGTAGGTATTTAGAATGATTAATGCTAGCTAGAATTCCCACAGTATGAATGTACTTAGAGCAGCATTATTGTAGAACATGATGAGATACAACTTTTTTCACATTTTTTGTATACACTGACGGATATATTTCATTACATTGGAAGTGTTCTCCTTGCTCCCAGAGAGAATGAATTGTAAGTCACATCTGCACACATGTTCCTGCATAAACTGACTCCAAAATATTGGTAGAATTTCATACCTGAGTTCCTAATCAAAGATACATGTAGGGAGAAATCTCTGTCGGGCTCATTTTCCACATATAAACAGACTGAGCCGGTAGTTGGGGGCAGAGTAAGGACCAGAGCTCAGTCCCTCGGACCATCGAACTTTTGACTCCTCCATGCTGCTCTTTAGAATACTCTTCTGTGAATTTTATTGTTTTCTCTACCATTAGAAAATAAATGTTTCAATGTGAAACATTTTAATGATAAAAATGTTGCAAATAAGCCCAAAGATGACCATTTTGAAGCAAGCCTAACTAATGTATCTCCCTTGATTTAAAAATTCCCCAGCATACAGTAGGCAGTTAACATGGGCTGGTTTTATTAGATAAAAGAGACATGAGAAATACTACCTGTTAAAGTTAAAGGTACATTTTCATTTTATGGGAAATGTTTTTAAAACTGGTTTTCATTTTCACTTAGACTTTACTGGAAATCATGTGAACATTCTTCTATGGTTTTAAAACAAAAATAAATGATATAATGTTAGTCATGTAAAAATAGAACTTGATTTTCTTTACATTAATTTCACAGTGAAAACTGTAGTAGAATTGGATAGTTCTTGTCCCTTTGTTTTGTCCATAGAAGAATTTGGTTCTGCTTCTGAACATTGTTAATTACATGACAAGGCATGTTAATAATTTTAGCATATGGTGCCTAAAATATATCTGTGGATAACTGTCACAATTAATTTCTATACAACCTTAAGATTTCCTTCATGTGGAAACTGCATCCTAATTTGTTGTCTCAAATATGCAAGTGGTTTAGGGACTCTAGGAGAATTACAAATGCTTTCAAATTTAAAAGAATTTGTCACTAAGCTGAGTTATTCATCTAATTTAAAGCATACTAAATACTTGAACTCATGTTGAAAACAATCCAAAAGCAAATCCCCTAGTGATCGAGTGGTTATGACTCTCCTCTCCTACTTCAGGGGGCACTGGACTTCCACTTCTTTTGGATTGTTCTCATTATGAATCCAAACATTAAATTAGATGAGTAACTCAACTAGGTGATGAACTTATGGTTACCACAGGGGAAAGCCGGAGGGGTGGTGGAGGATTGGGAGATTGGGATTGACACATACACACTAATTCGCTGGTGGCGCAGATGGGAAAGAATCCGCTTGCAATGCGGGAGACCCAGGTTCAATCCCTGGGTTGGGAAGATCCCCTGGAGGAGGGCATGGCAACCCACTCCAGTATTCTTGCCTGGAGAATCCCCATGGACAGAGGAGCCAAGCGGGCTGCAGTCCATTGGGGTCACAAAGAGTCCGACATGACTGTGCGACTAAGCACAGTACTTCTGTAGAACAGGTAACTAATAAGACCCTACTGTATAGCATAGGAAACTCTATTCACTACTCTGTAATGACCTATGTGGGAAAAGAAACTTAAAAAGAATGGTTATATACTGATTCACTTTGCTATACAACAGAAACTAACAACATTGTAAACCAACTGTGCACCAATAACGATTAATTAAAAAAACAAAAGGAAGTTGTTTATAGGATCAGAGTATGGACTTAAATCGACTTCCTACCTGGTTTCTTAATACTTCCAATGCCTCTTCTTTATGGGATCCTCAAGGCCTCAAGGCAAGAATCCTGAAGTGGTTTGCCATTCACTTCTCCAGTGGACCATGTTTTGTCACAACTCTGCAACATGACCTGTCCAGTTGGATGGCCTTGCACAGCATGGCTCGTAGTTTCATTGAATTAGATGACATCGTGATCTATGGGATCGTTTTGGTTACAAATAGCTTACAGATAGATGAGAAAAGAAGAGAAGCAAAAGGCAAAGGATAAAAGGAAAGATATACCCATCTGAATACAGAGTTTCGAAGAAGAGCAAGGAGAGGTAAAGAAAACCTTCCTCAGTGATCAGTGCAAAGAAATAGAGGAAAGCAATAGAATGGGAAAGACTAGAGATCTCTTCAAGAAAATTAGAGATACCAAGGGAACTTTTCATGCAAAGATGGGCACAATAAACGACAGAAACAGTATGGACATAACAGAAGCAGAAAATATTAAGAAGAGGTGGCAAGAATACACAGAACTATACAAAAGAGACCTTAATGACCCAGATAACCATGATGGTGTGAACACCCACCTAGAGCCAGACATCCTGGAATGTGAAGTCAAGTGAGCCTTAGAAAGCATCACTACTAACAAAAGTTAGTGGAGGTGATCAAATTCCAGCAGAGCTATTTAAAATCCTAAAAGATGATGTTGTGAAAGTGTTGCACTCAATATGCCAGCAAATTTGGAAAACTCAGCAGTGGCCGCAGGACTGGAAAAGGTCGGTTTTCATTCCAATCCCAAAGAAGTTCGGTTCAGTTCAGTTGCTCAGTCATGTCTGACTCTTTGCAATGCCATTGACTGCAGCAAACCAGGCTTCCCTGTCTTATCACCAACTCCCAGAGCCTGCTCAAATTTATGTCTATTGAGTTGGTAATGCCATCCAACCATCTCATCCTCTGTCGTCCCCTTCTCCTCCTGACTTCAGTCTTTCCCAGCATCAGGGGCTTTTTGCAGTGATTTTGCAGACCAAGATAATAAAGTCTCTCAATATTTCCATGCTTTCCCCATCTATTTGCCATGAAGTGACAGGACCAGATGCCATGATATTAGTTTTTGGAATGCAGAATGTTAAGCCAGCTTTTTCATTCTCCTCTTTCACTTTCATCAAGAGGCTCTTTAGTTCCTGTTCACCTTCTGCACCTCACCACTTTTAGGGTGGTGTCATCTACATATCTGAGTTTATTTCTGTTTCTCCCGGAAATCTTTATTCCAGCTTGTGTTTCATTCAGCCTGGCATTTTGCATGATGTACTCTGCATGTAAGTTAAATAAGCAGGGTGACAATATACAGCCTTGACGTACTCCTCTCCCAATTTGGAACCAGTCTGTCGTACCATGTCCGGTTCTACTGTTTCTTCTTGATCTGCATATAGGTTTCTCAGGAGGCAGGTAAGGTGGTCTGGTATTCCCACCTTTTGAAGAATTTTCCATAGTTTGTTGTGATCCACACAGTCAAAGGCTTTAGTGTAGTCAATGAAGCAGATGTTCTTCTGGAATTCTCTTGGGTTTTTCTATGATCCAATGGATGTTGGCAATTTGATCTCTGGTTCCTCTGCCTTTTCTAAATCCAGTTTGAACATCTGGAAGTTCTTGGTTCATGTACTGTTGAAGTCTAGCTTGGAGAATTTTGAGCATTACTTTGCTAACGTATGAGATGACTGCAATTTTGTGGTAATTTGAACATTCTTTGGCATTGCCTTTCTTTGCTATTTGATGCTTTTAAACTTTGGTGTTGGAGAAGACTATTGAGAGTCCCTTGGATTGCAAGGAGATCAAACCCGTCAATCCTAAAGGAAATTAGTCTGGAATATTCATTGGTAGGACTGATGCTGAAGCTGAAGTTCTACTACTTTGGCCACCCAATGCCAAGAACTGACTCCTGGGAAAAGACCCTGATGCTGGGAAGGATTGAAGGCAGGAGGAGAAGGGGACAACAGAGGATGAGATGGTTGGATGGCATCACCGACTGAATGGACATGAGTTTGAACAAGCTCCAGGAGATGGTGAAGGACAGGGAAGCTTGGAGTGCTGCAGTCTATGGGGTCACAAAAAGTCAAGACACTTCTGAAGCAACTGAGCTTGTGCTCAACGGACTTAGATCACTTTACTTTCCTCCAACAGGTCCTTCAGGGAATGGTCAGGATTTTCATGTTAGCTTCTGGCCTCTGAGCTGAGTCTCTCTCTTAAACAGATATTCTCTGGCAGTGACTGTATTGGGACTGAGTTTCTGGGCAGACTAGAAACCATTTGATAGTTGATTTGAAATTACTTGCAATTTCCTTTACTGTACGTTCTATCAGTAGATTCTATTATGTTACATGGAGTGACAGAATAACTGATTTTGTTATTTGGTCATGTTTTTAAACAATAATATTACTCTTTGTAGTAGTTAACCAAGTACTGCCCTAAGCATGTTCCGTGTAGCGGTGAGGGTGGTGCTGGTGCTTTAGTTGTTAAGTTGTGCCCAACTCTTGTGACCCAATGGACTGTAGCCTGCCAGGCTTCTCTGTCCATGGCATTTCCTGGGCAAGAATACTGGACTCGGTTGCCATTTCATTCTCTAGGGGGTCTTCCCCAACTAGGGGAATCAAACCCATGTCTCCTGCATTATAGGCAGCCTTCTGCATTGCTGGCAGATTATTTACCGCTGAGCCATCAGGTGAAACTCATTCAGTCCTCACACCCGACAGATAAGAAAACTGCTAAAACTGATAGATAAAGAAAATGAGGCGCCGAAAGGTTCAGCAGATCACAGAGGTCACATAACTGGAAAGGTGTAGAGTTAGATTTTAGCTGGAGGTGAGATCAAGCCTGCAGAGTACTTTAGTACCACCACCACATGTTTGATGCTGAAGAAATACAAATCCCTTTTCTCTATACTGGGAAAAGGAAACGTTGTCTGGTTAGCATGTTTAGAGAGCAAGATTTACTGTCTTTTAATTATTTATCAGCCAGGTCTGTAGAATCATACAAATTTGAGATCAAAACCTGGCATTTAATATTTAGGAAATGTGAACTTGGATAATAACTTTCTAAAGCCTTGGTTTCACCCTCAGAAAAATAGTACAATGTTAATTGTTCATATTTTATCATTAGTAGTAATACTTTGTGTTGGCATTAATCAAAGTATTGCAGTAAAAATACTGTTCATGTAGGTTTATTTATCTTACTTTGTTTTATGGACAGAGACAAATGCAAGTTCATTGCTAAATATTTACATAGAGTGATTCATGGGGCTACCAAGCAAGAGGCTCTTTAATGTACCTTACTTGTAATTAATAACACTGTACAATCTCTGGAGCACTATTCTTATCACTGATAATAGTCTTACAGAGTTGGAACTATCATCATTCTTTAGATGACTGAGACCCAGAAGGATCGAGTGGTGTTGCCAGTGTAACCCCAAGGTTACTGTGCTCTGCCTGGGACTCAGATCCCGGGCTTCTGTTACCTGATTCAGTACTTTGACACCTGCCTCCATCATGGAATGTAAACCTTTTTTTTAAATACATATAATTTATTGTGTATTTTCACCATCCTTTACAGCATTTTATAAGGTTACTATCAGCCCTAATTGACCCCACTGCCACCACTAGAGAAACAAACCAGACCATTTTCCTTGGAGACAATGAATTGGTAGTCATTTCTGTACAAGTGGTACCATTCAGTGTCTCTGTGTACTTTGAAAATTCTAAATGTGTCATGTTTTTATGTATATTTCAGAATCTGACAGTCATTGGGAAAGCTGAGCTTCACATAGACTTAGAATTCTGGGTAGGAATGTAACCCAAAAACCATTTTACTGAACAAGTCAATTTATATATATTACATCTTTATATTTTAGGAGCTTCCCAGGCGGCGCTAGAGGTAGAGTCCTCCTGCCAATGTAGGAGACGCAAGAGACGTGGGTTCAGTCCTTGGGCTGGGAAGATCCCCTGGAGGAGGAACTGGCAACCCACTCCAGTATTCTTACCTGGAAAATTCCTTGGACAGAGGAGCCTGGTGGGCTGCAGTCCATGGAGTCACAAAAAATTGGACACGACTGAGCGCGCACACACACGGGGACATTATATATTAAATGTCTCTGTGTGTTTACATACAGATATAGATTCTTGTAAACTTCATTAAGTGGCTCCTGTTTGCTCAGATAAGAAGATATGCTCTTATAATTTGATAGTAATAGATTGTAGTTGAGATTATCATTATTTTTCCACCTAATTATTCTTATGTTGATGCCTGAAGACTGATACTTAAGAAATATTTTAGGATTCCCCATGATATATATTTTTACAAAAGATCCTTATGCTAAATTTTTAGGTCAAATATATAATTTATAAAAATTTTCCCACAGTTCACAAATACCATATGTAAATAGGAACTGATAAAATACAGTGGAACCTTGCTAAGGAGCATCATTGTTAAAATCAGCGCCCAGAGATCTGGAGAGTGAAATCTGTTGTACAGTTCAGATTCCTTTTATTCTTCAGTGGTCAGCCTTCTTCAGTGTGAATTAAACCTATTTCCTTATAATGAAATCTCCATAGCAAATCTAGTTACCTAGGGTTAACCTGATGGAGGGAGAAACTCTAAATAATGAAAATTTCCTAGGTCTCTTGCTTCTACATAGGGCATCTGTGAGCCGTTCAAAAGTTCCATCTCCACAGAGCAAATTGCCCTAGCCAATTGTGTATCTTCTCCAGATAACAAGGTGGTTCTGAGACTCGGTGCTTTTATTTGTAGATGCATTCTTTCCTGTACCCTCTGTACGGGCTACTCTGCTGCAGAAGAGTTTCATACATGAGTTTATTCCTCGAATTCATTTCAGCATACACATGTTGATTCTGAGCATTACTATGCATGTTGCTATTTTTACGTCTACTTTATTTGTTCAGGATCACTGCCTTCCCAGTGGTCCTTGAGATGCTTGGAAAGCTATCTGCGATTTACTTCTTTTTTTTTCCCACAGTTAAGTGGTTAGAAATATTGTGAAATATTTGGGGAACTTGATACTTACTTCTGTGGACAACTCAAAGAAGAGGACAGTAAAACTGGAAGCATTTTACGTTTACATTTTTTAATTTGAAGCAGTTGCAGATATAAACAGAAGTCTGTTTCAAGCATTAGGAATACGTTAGTGTCTAGTAAGCACCATTTGTTGTTAACTATGAATCTCTGATAAAATAACTTATCAGCAGTGACCTAAGCTATCCTATATTTTACTTTACAATGTAGTAGTTGCTTGTTTGTTGTGAAAAATAACAGAGAAATATCGGAGTTTATTGCCAGGTAAACTAAGAAAGAAAATGAAAGATGAAAGATGAAGGATTTTCTAAATCATTTTATAGAATACTAATTTTCACACATTATACATTATAACCTATTCTTTGAGTGTTTTACAAATGAGTTATGCCAGCATTTCAATTTTAATGGTTCTCTATTGGTCTGTTCCTATTGCCATCACCTATATTTTATGTGTATCAAATTAGAATTAAAACTTTATAATATACATTGAAGTAATTAGAAACCTTCTAAAGACTATGAAGGGCTTCCCTGGTGGCTCAGTGGTAAAGAATCTGCCTACCAATGCAGGAGACACAGGTTTGATCCCTGGGTCTGGAAGATCCCCTGGAGAAGGCAATGGTCACCCACTCCAGTATTCTTGCCCAGGTTATCCCATGGACAGGGGAGCCCGGTGGGCCACAGTTCGTGGGGTCACAAAAGAGTTGGACATGTCTTAGCAACTAAACAACAACAAAGACTATTAATTAGGATGTTAAATATTTAGAAAACTTCTACAGATTTAAAAATTATGAAGAATCACAGGCTACTTCCTCTAAAAAATCAATTAAAACCTTTTGTAACACTGGAAATACAGAACATTTACATGTCTAGTTCCGGAAAAGAAAAAAAAAAAAGGTTCCTGACTACCAAACGTGAAAATTGCCAGGAAGCATCTGAATTTGTTCAACATCCCTGTTAAGTTTTTGTTTTTCTTTTTTTTTTAATATCATGTTGGTTTAACTTACCAACTCTTGTTTTCTATAAACAGCTTCATTTTTTCAGCATTCTTGTTAAAAAAAATTAGCAGTGGAAACTGAACATGAAGCCCCTGATTACCACATTTTAAAAAGTATCAATATTGACTAGTAAAATTATTTACCTTCTCACTGTTCCTGCCACATTGTTTCTTCCAGTCAAAATAAAATCTCAGCATCTATTAACTAGAGTTTTTTGAGTACATGCTTGTCTGGTAGACTTTTTGGATTTGGTGGTAAAACTTACGTTTCAGTTACTTCATTCCAAAGTCATGAGTTTTTTGGCATTTAGAATTTATCATCTAACGTATTGACAGGTTCTCTACTACCTCATTCTCCTTTCCAAGCTCTGAGTCATTAGAAATCTGATGAGCATGCCATCAGTCATCTTGCCTTAAGTTATTGATACAAAAACATTCAACTGTAGTGTTGATCTGCTTTATACTAACTAGACATGGTGTTCAGTCTTGTAGACTCAAAAACAAAATATGATGCTTACCTTCATGCAGCTAACAGAATAGCAGAGGAAGCCCCAAGGACACAGGTAATTAAGATGGAATGGGATTAGTGGTATATCTGAAATATGCCTGCAGTCTTATATATGCACAGTGGAAGAAACAATTTATTCTGCCTAACAGGGGAAAGGGGGCTGGCGTAGCCCTTTGTGAAATTATGATATTCCACAAGTGCAGTTTAAAGGCTGGCAAACAGCATCCTTGACAAAAGAAAAGTGGTAGTGGCAAAAAATTGTGCAGTGTGGCTTAAAAGCTTGATATATTTCAGTGTGATTAGAGCTGTTGCTTTTACCACTTTTTTTTAACAACAACAAAAAACCATGAACTGCATTAAGAAATACACTTAATATCACAATTCACTGAGTATATGTGCACGGAATAACTGAGGCAGAAGAAAGGACAAGTGAACTGGAAGGTAGAATAATGGAAATAGCTGCTGTGGAATGAAAAAAAAAGATAAGGACAGTCTTAGAGACTTCTGGAACAGTATTAAATGCACCGATATTCAAATTATAGGGATTCCAGAAGAAGAAGAAGAGAAAGAGATAGGGTCTGAGAAAAATATTTGAAGAGACTACAGTCAAAAACTTTCCTAACTTGGGAAAAGAAACAGCCACCCAAGTCCAGGAAGCGGAGAGAGTCCCATACAGGATAAATGCAAGGAGGAACATGCCAAGACCCATATTCATAAAACTAACAAAAACTGAATACAGAGAAAAAGTATCAAAAGCAGCAAAGGAAAAGTAACAAATAACATGCAAGGGAAGGGAGTGGCATGATTATTTAAAGTGATGAAAGGAAAAGGCCTGCAACCAAGATTACTCTACCCAGCAAGGATCTCATTCAGAGTCAACGGAGAAATCAAAAGCTTTACAGACAAGCAAAAGCTGAGAGAATTCAGCGCCACCAAATCAGCTTTACAATAAGTGCTAAAGGAAAGAAAGAAAAGGAATCCAAATTGGCAGAGAAGTAAAACTGTTATCGTTTGCAGATGACATTATACTTTACATAGAACATTGTAAATATGCTAGCAGAAAACCGCTAGAGCTCATCAATGAATTTGGAAGAGTTGCAACATACAAAATTAAGGCACAGAGATCTCTTGCATGCCTTTTTTTTTTCTCTTCTGTTCCTATATGCTAACAGCAAAAGGTCAGAAAGAGGGATTAAGGAAACAATCTCATTTACCATTGCATCAAAAAGAGTAAAAAATCTACCTAAGGAGGCAAAAGACCTTACTCAGAAAACTGGAAGATACTGATGAAAGAAATCAAAGAAAACACAAAGAGATGGAGAAAGATAACACATTCTTGTAATAAAAGAATCAATATTGTGAAAATGACTCTACTACCAAAGTAATCTACAGGTTCAGTGCAATCCCTATCAAATTATGAATGACATTTTTCAAAAAATTAAAACAAATTTTTTTTACATATTATATGGAAACACAAAAGACTACGAATAGTGAAAGCAATTTTGAGATAGAACAGAACTGGAAGAATCAGGCTCCCTGACTTCAGACTATACTAGAAAGTTCAGAGTTAAACCCATGCACCTTAATAAAGGAGTCAAGAATATACTATGGAAAAAATAATATTGAATAGTCGCTTCAGTAAGTGGTGCTGGGAAAACTGGGCAGCTACATGTGAAAGAAAGAAATTAGAACACTCTCTAACACCATCCACAAAAATAAAGTCAAAATGGATTAAAGACCTAAATGTAAGGTCTAACACTATAAAACAGATGAAAATATAGGCAACATAAGTCAAAGAAAGATCTTTTTCAGTCCACTGGCTAGAGTAATAAGAATGAAAACAAAAATAAACAAATGATACCTAATTGAAACTTAAAAACTTTTGTAGATCAAAGGAAACTATTAGAGAAATGAAAAGACGATCCTCAGAATAGGAGAAGATATTTTCAAATGAAGCAACTGACAAGGGATTACTCTCCAAAGTATATCAAAAAACAAACAGCCAATGAAAAAATGGGCAGAAGACCTAAATGGAGATTTCACCAAAGAATACATACAGATAGATGGCCAACAAACATGTGAAAAGATCCTCAACAGCATTAATTATTAGAGAAATGCACATCAAAACTACAACGAGATATCACCTCACACTGGGCAAAATGGCCATCATCAAAAAAAATTTACAAGATGAGGAGAGACATGAACTCTTCTACACTTTGGTGGGAATGTAAATTGGTACAGCAACTATAGACAACAGTACGGTCATGTTTAGTCGCTCAGTCGTGTCCAAGTCGTTGCAACCCCATGGACTGTAGCCCTCCAGGCTCCTCTGTCCATGAGGATTTTCCAGGCAAAAATACTGGAGTGTTGCCATGCCCTCTTCCAGGGGATCTTCCCAACCCAGGGATCGAACCCAAGTCTCCCACATTGCAGACTGATTTTTTACCATCTGAGCCACCAGGGAAGCAGAGAACAAAGAGAAGCAGAGAACAGTATGAAGTGAAGTGAAAGAGCTCAGTCTTGTCTGACTCTTTGTGACCCCATGGACTAGACAGTCCATGGAATTTTCCAGGCCAGAATACTGGAGTGGGTAGCCTTTCCCTTCTCCGGGGGATCTCCCCAACCCAGGGATCGAACCCAGGTCTCCCACATTGCAGGTGGATTCTTTACCAGCTGAGACACCAGGAAAGCAGAGAACAGTATAGAGGTTCCTTAAAAGACAAAACAGACGCTATGACCCAGTAATCCCACTCCTAGACATATATCCAGAGAAAACCATAATTTGAAAGGATGCCTGCACTCTGATTTACATTGAAGCACTATTTCCAATGTCCAAGACATGGAAGTAACCTAAATGTCCATTGACAGAGGAATGGATATAGAAGATGTGGGACCTGTGTACAATAAAATATTAATCAACCTTGAAAAGGAACAAAACAGTGCCAATTGCAGAGATGTGGCCTAGAGATTGTCATACAGACAAAGTAAATTAGAAAGAGAAAACACATATTGTAAAATACCACTTGTAAGTGGAATCTAGGCAAATGGTACAGATGAACATATTTGCAAAGCAGAAATAGAGTCATTGATGTAGAGAACAAACTTATGGTTACCAAGCGGGTAGAGGGACAAACTGGGACAAACTGGGAGACTGGGGTTAACATATATACACTACTATATATAAAATAGGTAAGGAGTGAGAACCCATTGTATAGCATAGGGAATTCTACTCAGTGATCTGTGCTGACCTACACGGGAAGGAAATCTGGAGAAGAGGGGATATGAATGTGCATTTTGCTGGTTCACTTTGTTCTCCAGCAGGAACTAACACAATGTTGTAAAGCAACTTTACTCCAAGAGAAAATAAAAACAAAACACAAACAGTGAATATATGTGCCAATATGCTTCTATACACGTGATGTAATCCTGGTATTTTTTAGTATGCTGTAACCCACAGGATGAATAAAGATTGCATCTGAGCTTAGCCTGTGTATGAAAATGGAAGACGTGGGTAAATTAGTAAAAAATGGGGCAGTAAAATTAGTGAAAAATACTAATTCATGAAAATTTCACTCAGGAGCAAATCAGTGAAAAATACTCAGCTGGGGCAGAATAGCGGGGAGTTCTGTGCTGCACCAGGGAGTTGTTTGGTAAATGATAATTATGATGATCAGAATAGACTAGATAATGATCATTTATGTCAGACAGTTTTCTAGGGAGCTCATATATTCTTTTGTTTAATCTTTGCCACAACCCTGTGAGTCAAGGGCTATTGTTTTTACCCTTTCTTTCCAAAGAGTAAATTGGGCCACACAGAGGGGTAATCTAATTTGCCTAGACTGCAGCATGCCAGGCCTCCGTGTCCATTACCAACTCCCAGAGTTTACTAAAACTCACGTCCATCAAGTTGGTGATGCCATCCAACCATCTCATCTTCTGTCGTCCTCTTCTCCTCCTGCCTTCAATCTTTCCCAGCATCAGAGTCTAGTGTGCAACAAAGCAGGGGTTGAACCCAGGCAGTTGGGCTCTAAGGCACATGTCCCTGATTGTGACCCTGTTCTCATGAGGCCAGTTGAACCTTGAACCGCTGGAGTCCTGATCTTTTCCATGGGGTTCACAGAGGAGCCTCTTTGTTAACCCTCCAGTTTCTTTAGGGCACTGCCTTTCTCATCTTCTGCCCTGATTCAGAAGCTGTTGCCATTGCAGTGCTTTTCAAGTCAGTATAGTTCTCCAGTCTGCAACATGTTTCCTTTTTAAATTTACTTCTGCCCTTCCCTTTGGGCATGAGAAACTTATCTCTCTGTCTGTGAATTCTGCTGTTTTCAAGTTCCCCAAAGAAGGGAGAGGCACAGGAGGACGTGAGCCTACCCTCCTGTGAGGGGTTTTGCCAACTTTTCTGCACCAGCACCAGCTCAGAGCAAGTTTCGCAAGTGGAGACCCAGGTTCTTCCATTCTACCTTACGATGCTTTCCACCCTGAAGAGTTTAAGGGTGTTCTTTGTTTCCTTTCTTCAGCTGAGAATATACTTTTTATTCTTTATGTTTAAGGATTTGCAAACTGAGCCAAGTCTGGCCCTGTCTCTTTCCTGCAAACTGGCAGTGGTTTTACATTTTTAAATGGCTTTTGAAAAATTAAGGATAATATTTTGTGATAAGTGAAAATTATGTGACATTCAGATTTCAGTGCCTATAATTAAAGTTTTATTAGAACACTACATGGCCCGTTTGTGTTTTTTTACGTGCTCTCACCTTACAGCTGCACAGTTGGGTAGTCGTGTCAGAGACCACATGGCCCACAAAGCATACAATGCAATCCTTGGTCTTAAGTGAAAGTGAAGTTGATCAGTCTTGTCCGACTCTGGGACCCCATGGATGGCAGCCTACCAGGCTCCAAGATCCATGGGATTTTCCAGGCAAGAATACTGGAGTGGACTGCCATTTCCTTCTCCAAGGGACTTCTCTGGTGGCTCAGTGGTAAAGAATCCGCCTGCAATTCAGGAGCTGCAGGAGAAACGGGTTCAATCCCTGGGTGGGGAAGGTCCCTTAGAGGAGGAAATGGCAACCCACTCCAGTATTCTTGCCTGGAGAATCCCATGGACAGAAGAGTCTGGCAGGTTACAGTCCATAGGGTCACAAAGAATCGGACACAACTGAAGCAGCTTAGCACACATTCACGCACGCGTGCATGTGACCTTGGTCTAAAGCCTGAGACAGATTTCGTTTTTTACCTCTGCAGTCTCTCAAGTCTTCATTCAAATGGAACTTTCTGGAGGAAACCATAATTTGAAAAGATACATGAATCCCAATGTTCATAGCAGCACCATTTACAATAACCAAGGCATGGAAGCACCCTAAATGTCCACCAACAGATGAATGATCAGAGAAGATATGATATATAAAACAATATGTATAATATACACACAATGGACTATTACTCAGCCATAAAGAAAAAAGAAATAATGCCATTTGTAGCAACATGGATGGATCTAGAGATTATCATACAAAGTGAAGTAAATCAGATGGAGAAAGACAAATGCCATATCACTTATATGTGGAATCTAAAAAAAGTATACAAATGGACTTATTTACAAAACAGAAGTAGACCCACAGACATAGAAAGCAAATTTATGGTTACTAAAAGTGAGAGCGTGGGGAGGGATAAGTTAGGAGTTTGGGATTAACATATATTTACTACTATACATAAAATAGGTAACATATGTATATAAAATATAGATACCAAACAGGTAACAACCAGGACCTACTGTATAGCACAGGGAACTAGACTCAATATTTTGTGATAACCTATAAGGGAAAAGGACCTGAGAAAGAATAAACATGTATGTATAACTGAGTAACTGTGTACATCTGCAACTAGCTTGACATTGTAAATCAAGTATACTTCAATAAAAATAAACAAAACCCAAAAAAGCAAGACCTTCTCTGATATCACGGAGTTAGCATGAGTAGCATAATTAAGCTTCCTATGTTGGAACACTACAGAATTTTTAACAAGATAAAATTGGGTGTGACGTTCAGCACACGTGTGCTTATGCTCAGTCACTTCAGTCGTGTCTGACTCTTTGTGACCCTACGGGCAAGTGACTAAAGTCATGTTTATAACACAAGCCAGAATTTTTATATGAAGTATATTTATCTTTTTTGAGTATTTTACCTTTGAGCCAAGTGCATATGCTCAGTTTATGGCTATGGTTTGGCACACAGGCCATTTATAAGAAGAAGGTGAAAAATCTTTATTACATCTGAAGGAGAATGTATTTAAATACTTAAGACAAGGCCAAGTCAAAACCACTTACAATTGCAGGCTTTTGTTTAAGTTTCAAATACAAGCATGGACTGCTACAGAGTGTGGACACCCCTTCTCCTAAGAGTGTCATTTTAAGTAGGAATGTGATAAACTTCATCATAGATTTAACTTTCTGTTGTCCATGTGCACAATAACACTGTGTTATACAAAAACAGTCAATTCAGTGGGGAAAAATGGAGGGAGGACTCTGCAGATAAGATGATTCATTTGTTAACCAAGATTATTAAGATTTGTGGATATGTTTGTGTAGACTCAGTCCTAGGTAACAAGAAGCATGTTCTGCAACTGGACAAATATGTTAAAATAAAGTAAGATCTGCCATTTTTGTTCACAATGGTAAGCAGCTCTCACTGATTTTATGAATAGATTTTGCTTCATACAGCTTCCTGCTGTTCTGCCTTTAGAGTAGATTTTGTGTCTTTTTCTTCTGTGTACAGTCAGTAATAAAGCCAAACCGAGTGCTCTCCAGGGACTATGTGCCTTTGTTTGCATGGAGAGCCTGGTGATTTACTGGCCCTGAGGTGGAGAGATGACCTCTACAATTACTTTAGAAACCCAGTGAGAAGTGAAGTGAGCTCACTGTAGAAGGATTTTAAGCATTGAAAAAACTTGCCTTATTTGGTAAATGTGGTTAACTGATCCCAGCTGGTAATGCTGGTGAGCTCATTGTGAGATGTACTGTCTCTTTAAGCTTAATTCTTGTATTTTTTTTTTTAATCCATTAGAATTAGAGTGTAAAATAGTATTTGGGTATTGTTTCTTGATGTGCTGTGGACTACATCAAATCTGAAAGGGCAGTATTCTATTTTGAAAATTAAAACTCAGATACACTGACACTTTGTAAATTTTCTTTATGTATTTTCTGGTCTACTGTGGTGCTTACCTTGTTTAGGTTTTGGGGCAATTTTGGTTTTAATGTTTACCTTGAAGAACAAGTCTCCTTTGGGAAGCAAATTTGTGTTTACTTTTTGGCTCTAGGATATTTACTGTATATGCTCATGTAAGTTTACTCTGTATGTTAGAATTTTGCAATGGAATCTTTAATTGCATTTCCTTTAGTTACCCTGTAGGACTTCATGTTTAGGAAAGAGAGGCTGCAGCTTTACATGGTTTCTTCTTAAAATTCCTGCCTCAAGATTGGCTGTATCCTGAATTCGATTTTTCAGAGTCAGTTGTTTTAGAGGAAAAAGGCTTTTGAGTCAGATAGACCTTGGTTTGATGTGAACTTATTAACTTTAGGACAGTTCCTAAACATTCATGACAATAAAAGGAGAATCCTGTTCTTCCCAGGATTTGTGAGAGAGAATGTATGTGAACGTGCCAGGTACAAAACTGATGCTTAATAAATGTCAGTTCCCATTCATTCTGTTCCAGCAGTGGACTAATTCCAGCTTTTCCTTGGCCTCACTTTAAACTGCCTCCTTTTAGATTGTATTCATATAATCTGGCTGATCCTTTCTGCTCCTGTCATCAATTCTTTATTTTGTAGCAGGAGAGAAAGGGTTCTTCATATTCTTCTCATTCAAAAGGCCGCCCAGCAGTATCAGCTCAGAGCTTAATAGAAATCCAGAATCTTTGGTCCCACTCCAAACTTGTTGAATTAGTATCTTCATTGTAACAAGATTTCTAGTTAATTCAAATGCATGATAAAGTTTAAAAAGCACTGCTTTGCGTCACTTCCTGGGGATCTGTGGCTCTGATGAGGTCCTCTCTATGTTGGGGATTATCCCCGGGTTTTGCAGTAATTAATTGGCTTCAGAGAGATGACTCAGGAGATATCTATGAAAATTATTTTTCCCAGCTTGTGTGCTTAATTGTCAGTTCCGCATGTATGTGAACTTCTCTGCTTGTACCACCATCATCTCTGGCTGGGTTGCAGTTGTCAGCTCCTTCAGAGAAGGGCTGTGTGTATGTAAAGATATTAAGTGCTCACCAGTGTTGCTGGGGGTTTCTTCTTGGGGCAGAAGATTGCAGACTGTGGTATCACCATTCCTTTTGATCTGATTCTTATCTTCCATCCTCAGTCCCCCAGTTTACGTTTTCTGCTTAGTCACTTACATTCCTGCAGACCCTGAGGCTCATGATGTTTGGTTAGTTTTGATTTCTCTCCTCCTTCCCTGGCTATGTTACAGGAGTTTTTTTTTCTCCCTGGTTTTCTTGTTGTTGTTCACTCGCTCACTCATGGCCAACTCTTTGCAACCCCATGAACCGCAGCACACCAGGCTTCCCTGTCCATCACCAACTCCTGGAGCTTGCTCAAACTCATGTGCATTGAGTCGGTGATGCCATCAAACCATCTCATCCTCTGTCGCCCCCTTCTCCTGCCCTCAATCTTTCCCAGCATCAGGATCTTTTCTAATGAGTTGGCTCTTCACATCATGTGGCCAAAGTATTGGAGCTTCAGCATCAGTCCTTCCAATGAATATTCAGGGTTGACTTCTTTAGGATTCACTGGTTTGATTTCCTTGCTGTCCCAAGGGACTGCTTTTCCTAACTGTTGATAATCACCCCCTTTCTCCTCTCTTCTGGCTTGCTTTGGGTCTCCTTCCTCTTCTTTGCCATTTTTTCCCCTCTGTCTTCAGTATGGTTTTTAGGTGAGAAAATCATCTGGCAAAAGGGTTAAAAACTAAAATTTTGGGGGGCTCAAATTTTAAGATCACCTCTAAGTCTGGAGTCATTGGGCTTTAGTAGTCACTGAACTCTCCTGCTCAACACGCAGCCTCTGAGCCAGGCTGTAATTTATCTTGCTACATGCCCACCTTCATCTCCCGACTGAGCTCCTGGAAGACAGATTATTTATTCAGTTTGATAGCTCGAGAGCTTGGCACAGAGCCAGACAGCATAAAATGTTGGTGTTGATATAGCATGTCTAATGGCTCACTAATAGCAAAATTCTGAAGACTGAGGAACTGGATGTTTGATTTGGGAGATGAAGATTGGTGATAAAAATAATTAAGAACAAGGGACAGGCTTAATCCTTAGGGTCAACAGGAAGGAAGGTAGGACTCTCTGTGGGTCTTTGTGAGGTACCTGCATAGCCCTGAAGGTGAGTGTGGTTCTCTGAGTGCAGAATGTTTTTAGAAGATAATATCCAGGGTAGTTTATCCTGTCTGTACAATGCTGAACATTTTGACGCTAGTAATTTTACATTTATGACAACAGTTTGTGCGTGATTGTCACCCTTAAAACTCATCCTTAATACTACTTTAGGCATAATTAGAATGAGAACTTTGTGGCTGTTCCCACTCCTGCACAGGCCCTTTCATTTTATTCACTTTGTACCGTTTAGTCATGCCTTTATGTGTGGTCTTACCATTATGTCCTCATTATAGGATATACTGTGTAGTTGCTTAGTTCCTTGATTGTAACATAAAACCTACCAACCTGGGATTGGTACTAGTTGGTTTTCTGTGGTTACTATAAATTGCTCAAGTTATTGTTTCAGCCAAATTTATAACCACCATAGTAATTAAAAGTTAAAACTTGTCTTAAGAGCAGTAAGCTTTTTATTGTTGGTGGTAGTGGTTCAAAATATGCTGCACAGGGACTTCCCCGCCATCCAGTGGTTAAGACTTCCCCTTCCAGTGCTGGGGTGTGGGTTCGATTCCTGGTCAGGGCACTAAGATCCCACATCCCTCATAGCCGAGAAACCAAAACATAGAATAGAAGCAATGTTGTTACAAATTCAATAAAGACTTTAAAACTGGTCCACGTTAAAAAACAATGTACTGCTTACATCCTTTGACTGTGAATGTCCCCAGATCCAACCCAAGGCTTTGATGCAGCCTTCTTTCTCTCACTCTGTTGTATTTATTTTTAGGGGAGCTAACATTTCAAAGTTAGAAATTCAGCTTCGTAAACAATTCTATATGCCCAATAAACTCAAAAGACTTTGAAAGTAATCATTTAATGCTAGCTAGCAAATTGATACCGATATGTTAAATAGAAGCCAAAATGAATCATTAGATGACAAAGTCACAAAAATGAAAATGTCATTGATGAAACAAAATAGATTTATAGCACTTCACTTGCCGTTTCATTTGAGTTCTGTCCCCTGGTCCTACCTCTCTCAAGGTTTCTTTTGCATTATGACTTCAGTGACATTTATTGTTCATATTTCAGAGGATCTCCAAATCCTTTCTGGGCACTTACCTCTCAAGAACTAACAATCAGATAAAGCAGTTTGTGGATTTGAGAAATACTGAGTTATATTATGGTACAAACTGAGCTGAATCCTTCTTCAAGGCCCTGCCCCAGGAAGAATGCTAAAAGCAGCAAGTCTTAAAAATGCCCAGGAAGACTGAGAGCCTGGGTGGTCATATGACGGTGACAATACAAAATTTTGGGGTTGGGTATCATCACAGATTCAAATGAAGCCAGTTTTCCCTGCCTGCTTTTCCCTGGCAGTGAGCCTGAGCGTCAGTGTAGGAGTTACTTTCTCACCGCAGAGTATTTTTCCTTCTTCACTGAGTATGTGGCACATTCAACAGTTGCTAGCTTAGATCCGGCACCATGCAAAAATGTCCTGGTTTGGTCATAGAAAGATGAGGCAGAATTTATTAGATGGTGGAGTTGGGATGTGGATTCCAATAGCCTTGAAAACTCTGGTTCTTCTGCTGTGCCCTGTCATACAAGCCTAAGAAAATTTAGCAGCAGCTGTTTTCCTTATGCCAGACAGGGCATTGGGGCAAATTAAATTAATTCAGTGATTGGGTCCTATGATTTCACCATCTGTATTGGTGCCAGAAAGTGTAGGGAGCTAAATATGTTTGTTATGTTATCCCAGGTTGATTCCCTGTAGAATGTTACAGAATGTTTCATGTCAACCATTGGCTTTGATTATTTATATATCACTTGCCCTGCTGCCTTAAAGCTTACGCAGAGCAAGCATCAAATTCCATTTCCCATTGAATCAGATTAAATCAATCCTGTTATTTTCACTGGAATATCAAATGCTTTTGTCCTAACTTCCACTTAAAAAACAAAAACAAAAACCTTTGTATTTGAGCTTGAGTATATTTATTCAAAATTGGCTTTATGAAGTCCAATTCATAATGAGTTTCTTTGCAAAACTACATTTCTGTTAACTTCTTTAACATGTTTTGTTGTTGACTTATCACATGTAAGTACTTGGGCTTAATTATAATAAATAGAACAAAAAGTGCATTGTCTAAAACTTCAGACTGGATTTTTATTTTTTTGCCCAGGGATATATGCAACTGCAAGAATTAATAACATATTTTAAATCAGATAAGATGACTGGAATCAAAATGTATGTATAAATTTATGCAGACATAGTTCAAATTACTGAATGTAAATCCTTTTCAAACTTCTACAAAAAGAACTAATTAAGTACTTTGGGAAAATAAGTGCATTGCTTCTCTCTAAAAACACTGTGATTTAAAGAGTTCTCGATGGAGTAAGTTTAAAGCCAAGAGGACAAGTTGAGCTTTTACTTAACCTCTTTCAATGGGTAACATCTCTTGCATTAAAAGTTCTGATGGCTGCATTCTTTTTTATTTTAAAGGTTTAAAGTTGGATAACTTTGGGAAAGTTAGTATCAAAAAATACCTCTCATCACCATCTCTTTGTGTTTTGAAAGAACCAGATGCATTTTCTAATGTGAAATGTTTTGTGAAATCTGAAGTATTATTCAACTGTTAGCTATTATTCTTTTCCATTATAATGAACTTATTTCCAGCTTGTCCTTTTTCAAAACAAGCATTTTTTTCTTGTGATTTATTTTAATCTAAAAAACATAGCTATCCTACAGGGAACTGACTTTCTTGAAAAATAGTGAGGCAAAAAGTTCCTGCAGAGGCTGACTAATCATCTGTAGGGAATATGGAATAATACTTTTCTTTATAGAGTGAACTAAATGACCTCTTAGTTTTCTTCAAACTGTAGGGTTCTCTGATTGCTTAATTTTGTAAATTTTTAGAAAGATACTCCCTTTTGCTGTTCCTTGGTTTAGAAATTATCCCATGACTTTTGGGAGTAACTCTTAATTCCTTCTAATTTTTTAATGCTGGTCACAAAGAATTTGCTTTTGTATCTGGACTAATTTTACAGATCAAAATGAAGCCCATGTTCCTGTTCAGGAGTTACATATTATTTCAATGATTGATATGTTATGCATTGTATTGAAAATTATAAATTATAAGAAATTATATTATAAATTATAAAAAATTAATCATTAGAAATCATAAGAGATTAATCAGAGTATCTTTTTTACTAGCTGATCGACCTAAAGCCAGATTAACAGTAAGATTGTAGGTATTTGCAAGATTGTAGTAATGGTTTAACGTTTTTGAGAAGAAATAAATTGTAGTGGGCAGAACACTCAGTTATATACTTTATGTAGATTATCCTTTATTTAGAATGAAGATTTCTTTCAGTACCATGTTAAATTGGGTAGTTTAAAAGAAAAGCACTAATTAAGAATTAGGAGACTTGGATTTTGAGTCATGGCAGCTCCCATATGGGGTCTTACCATGTAGTCCAACCACCTGTCTGCCACACCCTTTCCAGGCCCCTCTGTTAGTACTCACCCTGTCTTCTCCTCAGGCCAGAGGGGAAGACACTCCTCAGAGGCATTGATTTCGGATGTCCACAGCTCTGTGCGGAAGTTCTTTATTGAACATTTCAGTTGTTATGGATCTAGTCTCATTTTGAATTCTGGCCACACATTGACTTCAACTGTGAAGTCCAGGTTCTTAGGAAGCTCCCTTCTGGATCTCCGTAGCTTCCCTTCTCCAGGCTCATATAGAGCTGATGGAATCTAGTCCTGATCTCCACCGTATGCCACCAGATATTTATCCCATCAGAGATGAGATCTCTCTCCTCACCTTCATTCAAACCCCTTGAACCCTTCTGTCTTTGTTTTCCACCTTTTGAAATGAGGTTAGATGATTTTCCTGGGCCTTTTCTAGCTCAAAAAGCCCTGCCTTTCTTACGTTGTAATTTTAACATTTTCATTTGAAGCCTTTGCCTAAGATGTGGGCTGTGATGCAATATAACTGCGTGAAGTCAAGTGATAGATGCGAGACTCACCACCCAGATCCCCCTTCGGAGGGGGGGAGGTGCGGAATTGCTGTCCCTGCTGTTGGAGTTCTGTCGTGAGCAGACACCCACGGCTGTCAGCTTCTTCCCACCTCGCAGGTCTCTCTTGGGTAAGGACACATTCAGGCAGCCCACGTAGTGGATGATAGAAGCGGGGCTAAAAAGGCGTGGAGAGCCCGCTCCCGGACAGTTGGAACTGATGATTCTAGGCTCACACCTTGTGAGCCTTGGCCTGTGTCTCGCATCACAGTTCCAATCTCTCTGTCCAGTCGTGGATAGAACCTATCTAACAGCAGTGAGCTTTGTAAAACTGCTGTCTGTTACCCTCTCAAGTGCCATATCTTATTAACAGTGCTTTTTCATTTCTTTTTTCTTTGAAAGCTGTTTTCAGACTAATAGAACCTTCCTCAGGGTGAAAAGGGTTAAGACAGAGAGACACGGAAGCATTTTAAATAAGACGGTACGCTTCACTGTGAAGTTTAATGCCACACATGTCATTTAGGGCTTCACTGTCTTTGACTGCCATGAAAAACAGCCTTTCCCTTTTCAATACTTTTCAATAATTTAGCTTGACATATATCCGCAGGCTACACCAAACTTTTTGTCCATAATGATCATTTCAATCTTTGTAGAAGTGCCCTCAACATGACAATTGAGACATATTTTAGAGAACACTGGGATTTTATGAAGCATTACATAGAGAAGAGTAGAATAGTTGACCTAAAACAAAATGGAGGGTGCTGTGAATGTGTGTGGGAATGTGTGCAGGTTTTGTTGTAATTGTACATATTATTTTTCCTTCTAGCACTGGCATTTTTTGGTCACTTATTAAAGTATATTTTAAGTGCCTGTGGAAAATGCAAATTGCCATTAGTTTTTCATGGCATTTAAAAGGATTCCGTTGACTAAACGGAACCAATTTTTTGTTTTATCATAAAAAGGCTTAAAATAACATTCCAAATAGTTTACCTTTTAGAATTATAAAAATAGTTGACACTAATTGTTTACAGAGTAAAAAGGATTTAGTAGGGTTCTTCAAAAATACGTAATATTGTAGAAGAAGCACCACACTCCAGTACTCTTGCCTAGAAAATCCCATGGATGGAGGAGCCTGGTGGGCTGCAGTCCATGGGGTCGCTAAGAGTCGGACATGACTGAGCGACTTCACTTTCACTTTTCACTTTCATGCATTGAAGATGGAAATGGCAACCCACTCCAGTGTTCTTGCCTGGAGAATCCCAGGGACGGGGGAGCCTGGTGGACTACTGTTTATGGGGTCTCACAGAGTCGGACACGATTGAAGTGACTTAGCAGCAGCAGCTGGTATATTCAGTGGTGATGGTCACACTGGTGTTGGTGGTATAGTTCTAATATCATCGTATTTTTATAATGTGTGAAAATCTATTGGGTGTGGTATTTTCACTTCAGAATCCAGTCTTGTATCCTCTGGGTTCCAGGGCACTTTATCAAAATTTCTATTATGGTATTTGCTATGGGAATTTCTATTGTGCTTTATGGAAATATGCATACTGAATTCTCTCCTCTATTTGAAAATAAGATCTTTGAAATAAAGCTGTGTCTTAAATAATATAGTTAGAGACCATAGTAAGTGTTTGCTGCTGCTGCTGCTAGGTCGCTTCAGTCGTGTCTGACTCTGTGCGACCCCATAGACGGCAGCCCACCAGGCTCCCCCATCCCTGGGATTCTCCAGGCAGGAACACTGGAGTGGGTTGCCATGTCCTTCTCCAATGCATGAAAGTGAAAAGTGAAAGTGAAGTCGCTCAGTTGTGTCCGACTCTTAGCGACCCCATGGACTGCAGCCTACCAGGCTCCTCCATCCATGGGATCTTCCAGGCAAGAGTACTGGAGTGGGGTGCCATTGCCTTCTCCGATAGTAGGTGTTTAGTGAATGTTTAATGAATCACTGAGGTGGATAAATGTGTTAGGCAGTATGAGAAAAGTGAAGGTCAGAGAGGTTAAGAAACTTTCCCTTTGTTAGTACATTTAATAAGCGGTCTGGTCTACACTCTAGCTTTCAGATTTAATCCAGTTCTCTTTTATTATTACCCTATAGATATTTAAAGTTTTTTTTTTTTTTCCTGAAAGATGAAAATCAGACTAGTCCTGACAAAGTCTGTATATTTTCTTCCGTCTTCTCTCACTTCTAGCTGCACATTTAGTTAGTTCGTGTATGCACGCACTTTCCTCATTTCCTTGACTTAATTGTTATCCTTCCTTGTCCATCCTTCCATGTTCTGGCCATTCTTCAGAGTCCAGTTTCTCAGATCTGTGTCTGGTGACAGATAGTCAAGGCCAGCTTTTAGGACTTCACCATATTCAGAAGGCTTAAAAACTTGGCGTTTTCTGGCTGAAGTCAAGTCAGGAAAGGAATAGGATGGTAAGAAACAAATTAGAAGAAATAAGACACAAAATCCAAAGAATGGGGAGATGGCCCAGACTTAGGGAACTAAGCAATAAAGGTAGCACTCTGATAAAGGCAGTTCTGAGGAATCCAGAGACAGATTTTCCTCATGCGGTCACATCTTTAATTTTTTAATTGAAATGTACTTGATGTACTGTATCATATTCGCTTTAGATGCATAACACAGTGATTCCAACATCTAGACACATTATGAAATGATCAAGAGAAGTCTACTAACCATCTGTTTCTGTATAAGCTTACTACAGTGTTATTGGCCTTACTCCTCATGCTGTTACATTATATTGCTGTGACTTAATTATTTCGTGACTGGAAGCTTGTACCTCTTAGTCCTCTTCAGTTGTTTGCCCAGCCCCCTACCACCTTCCCTGCGGCACCTCCCATTTTGTTCTTTGTATCTGTGAGTCTTTTTAAATTTTGTTTGTTTTGTTTTATAGATTTCACATTTTAGTGTGGAACCCTCAATATCTTCCCATGTTCTTGCAAATGGCAAGATTTCGTTTTTTATGGCTAAGTGAGACCCAGGTTCGATCCCTGGGTCAGGAAGATCCTCTGGAGAAGGAAATGGCAACCCACTCCAGTACTCTTGCCTGGAAAATCCCATGGTCAGAGGAGCCTGGTAGGCTACAGTCCATGAGGTTGCAAAGAGTCGGACACAATTGAGCAACTTCACTTCACTTCAATATTCTATTATATATTTATATGACATATATATATGCTTTGCAGGTGGTTCAATGGTAAAGAATCTACCTCCCAGTGCAGGAGATGCAGGAAATGTGGATTGAATCCCTCGGTCAGGAAGATCCCCTGGAGTAGGAAATGGCAACCCACTCTAGTATTCTTGTCTGGAAAATTCCATGGACAGAAGAGTCTGGTGGGCTACAGTCCATGTAATTGCAAAGAGCCAGACACAGCTGAGCACACATGCACACACACACACACACACACACACACACATATATACACACACATACATAAACACATACACACATAATCTTTATTTGTGTATTAATGGACACTAAGAGTTCTTCCACACCTTGGCTATTATAAGTAATGCAACAGTAAACATTGTGCATATATCTTTTTTAATTAGTACTTTTGTTTTCTTCCGGTGAATATCCAGATGTGAAATTGCTTGATCATATGGTAGTTCTATTTTGAATTTTTTGAGGAAACCTTATACTATTTTCTATCGGGGGCTGCACCTATTTGTTATTACCAACAACAGTGCCCTAGCATTTCCTTTTTCTCCACATTCTCACCAACACTTGTTATTTGTTGTCTCTTTGATGATAAGTCATCCTAAAAGGTGTGAGATAATATGTCATTGAGACTTTGATATTCATTTCTCTGATAATTAGTGATGTTGAGCATCTTTTTATGTGTCTGTTGGCCATTTCTGGGTCTCCCTTGGGGAAATGTCTATTTAGATCTTCCCTTTTTAAAGTCAGATTTCTTTTTAATGTTGAATCGTATGAATTCTTTATATATTTTGGATATTGATCCCTAATCATATAAGTAAGCAAGTAAGTGAAGTCGCTCAGTCATGTCCTACTCTTTGCGACCCCGTGGACTGTAGCCTACCAGGCTCCTCCGTCTGTGGGATTCTCCAGGCAAGAATACTGGAGTGGGTTGCCATTTCTTTCTCCAGGGGGTCTTCCCGACCCAGGGATCGAACCCAGGTCTCCCGCATTGGAGGCAGACGCTTTAACCTCTGAGCCACCAGGGAAGCCTAATCATATATATTATTTACAAATATCTTCTCCCTTTCAGTTGGCTGCCTTTTTGTTTTATTGATAATTTCCTTCTCTGTGAAAAAGCTATTTAATAGTTTGATCTAGTCCCGTTTGGAGGCAGATTAAAAAATATATTGCTGTGACCAATGTGAAAGAGTGTATTGTTTTCTTCTAGAAGTTTCATGATTTCAGGCCTTATGTTTAAGTCTTTAATCCATTTGAATTTATTTAAAATCATTCATTTATGTGTAACTCTTTTATATGTATCTGACTAGCTTTCCCACGGTTCTCTGATTACTATGGTTAGGAATTGCATACTATACTGAATAAAAGTGGTGAGACTGGTCACTCTTATCTTGTTTCTGATCTTAAGAGGAAATGCTTTCAGCTTTTTGTGGTAAAGTATGATGCTCGTTGGGGGCTTGTCATGTTTGGTCTTGCATGTTCTTCTTTTCTTAGTTCTTTTAGGTGTAAGGTTAGTTTATTTTAATTTTTTATGTTGTTGTTTCCTGAGCTAGGCCTGTGTCACTATAAACGTCCTTCTTAGAACTGCATTTTGGAACATTGTGTATCCCATAGATTTTGGAACATTGTGTTTCAGTTTCATTTTCATTTACCCCAAGGTTTTTGTGTTTTTTTTTTTCTTTCAAGATAATTTAAAATTTTCTCTTGATTTCTTCAGTGACATATTGGTTGTTTAGTAGCATATCCTTTAGACTCCACATGTTTGTGCTTTTTCCCCTGTAGTTGATTTCCTGTCTTATACCATTGTGGTAAAAAAGGATGCTTGTTATGAGTGCACTCTTAAATTTACTTAGACTTGTTTTGTGGCCTAGCATGTCATACATCCTGGAGAATGTCCCATGGACACTTGAATGTCATTCTGGATGAAATATTATTGAATGGAAAGTTCTATAGATATCCATTAAGTTGATCTGGTCTGATGTGTCATTTAAGGTCCCTTGCCCATTGGGTAGGATCTCTGCTGTTGTGCTGTCTCGCCCATCCGTCGGTCACTGACCTGGGAATGTGTGTCCTGACAAGACCACATCTGTCTCCCTCCTGCCTATCTCACTATAACTCCATCTGTTGCATCTTTAGCTGGGGAGCACCTTTTCTGCTGGTCTCAGGTCGTTTTCATAGACAGTGGTGGGAGGTAGGTCAGGGCTGCTCTCACTCTGCCCTCTCACTGTGACTTTGTCTGCTGCGTCTTTGGTTGGGGAGCACCTTCTCTGCTGGTCTTCAGGTCATTCTCACAGACAGTGTTGGAAGGTAGGTCAGGGCTGCTCTCACTCTGCCATTCTGACCCCGCCACTTGCCACTGTTTCTTCTGACGGTCTGTGTTTTTGCCTCCACTGATGGCCCTTCATGATCTAAAGCAGCTCTGCAGCCAACACCTGATTCTTGGTGTTTCACTTCCCCCAAGTTTCAGGCCGGTGATCTTTCGAAAGTTCTTTTATGTTTATGTCCTTTCATGGTTTAAAGGTCTAATTGGTTTTTGATGACTCTGTATATTATCCTGTAAGTTCCATAAGTACCGAGTATTCATTATGTGCTGTGAACTATATTGGTTTGTCCAAAAAGTTTGTTCTGGTTTTTCCCTAGGATGTCACAGCCAAAAGAACTTTTTGGCCAACCCAATACTAAATAATTTATAAGAGATTGCCTCAGTTACTGTTTTTAAGGACTTCTTGAAAGTAAAAGAGAAATTGTTAGCCTCTCAGTCACAGCCAGCTCTTTGCAACCAGCCTACCAGGCTCCTCTGTCCATGGAATTCTCCAGGCAAGAATACTGGAGTAGGTTGCCATTCCCATCTCCAGGTAATATTCACAACCCAGGGATCGAACCCAGGTCTTCTGCATTATAAGCAGAATCTTTACCATCTGAGCCACCAGGAAGCTGAAGGACTTCATAGCTAGCGCTATTTTTATTTCTATTATACAGATGAGGAAAATTGAGAAGTAAGATCACCTGTTAAGGCTTCCATAGCCACTAAGTAGTAGAATCAGGATTTGGAAGCAGACTGTATGATTTATTACTAAAGGCTGTGCTCATAATATATTATATGGTATAGACATAATATACTATTTTTATGTAATATTATTTTTTAATCAATAAGACAGATTTTAATGATTTTGAAGTAAAAATTTTGTTTAAATGCTACCTGAACTATCCTTCTGTTCTGTGCCTCTGGCAAAAACTAGTATTTTATTAATTTCAGATCAATTTTACTCTTTCATAAACTCCATTGCTGAGCAATGGGATACCGTATTATCAAGGATACTAATTAAAATAATCTAGTATCTAGAAGTCTGGGGAGATGGGTATATGGCAGTGTGTTTTTCAAGAAAGAGCTCCAAGTCTTGGAGGGCTGCACCTGCTTCAGAGCTGTGTCATCTCATCACTGTGGTTCTCTCCAAGAGAGATGTTGTGGTTGATAATGAGAGGGCTCTTAGCATCTCAGGGCAGATGAGGTAAATGAATGGTGGCATCTCTCCCTTATCCACAACTACTTCCTGGCTTTGAGATTATTTTTTGGATGAATCTGATTCTTCTGAGGCATATGAGACTGATGAGAAGGAATAGTACTCTTCTGATGTGTGTAGTTTTCCTATACCACCAAGCAGCTCATTTTTACACTACCTGCAGAATAGTGCCAGATCCCACAGGTTAAGGGTTCAGTCCTACAAATCTGTAGCATCCACCACCACCACCCCCCCCGATCCCCAGACACCAATGGCAAGTTCAAATTGTCACCTCTGCTTCTGCCTGACTCACTGTAAGTGGGAGGTTCCCACAATCCTCTCCTTGAATTTTAATAATTGTCTAGAACAGTTTACAGAACTGAAAGAAGCATTGTACTTCCTTTATGCCTCATGAATACAATTCAGGAACAACCAGATGAAAAGAGATGGGTAGGATAAGTCACATGGGAATGGATGCAGAGCTTCCATGCTCTCCTAGAACCTCTACAAGTTCACAAACCCTGATGCTCTCCAAATCCTGTCATTGTTAGGTTTCTGGAGGCATCATAACTTAGGCATAATTGATTGCATCATTGGCTGTTGATTAAACTGAATCTCCAGGCCCTTTACCTTTCCTGGAGGTGCAGGGTCGGGGAAAGATGGTGGAATTGAAAGTTCCAACCCTCTAATCACATAGTTGGTTCCATTGACAACCAGCTTCCATCTTTGGGGGCTTTTCAGAAGTCACCTTATTAACTTAAACTCAGGTGTTAATGGAAGAGATGTATTATGAATGTCAAGATATATTTATCATTTTTATCACTTGGGAAATGCCAAGGGTTTTTGGAAGCCCTGTACCAGAAATGGGAATGAAGACTATATATTTCTTATTATAAATCATAATATCTCAACTCTTAGCCCTTCCCCCGAAAAAGAAAATACTTACTAAAATATGACTTTATTTTAGTTCCAAGCAAATATTTCATAAGACTTTTATCCACAGAAGAATCAAGACCAAAAATCATTATAGCCTGTAGCAAATCCCTTTTCTTTTCCTGTCCCTGTCTCTTCTGAACTCAGTCTCCCAGTTGACTCAGTTTATATATATTTCTCAGACACTTTGGTCTAAAAACATTTACTGACCTTCTACATGGCAGGTAGATATTTTTCTTAGACTTTAAAGTACAAAGATGAGTATGTTGTAGCAAATAACTCAAAGTCAGTAACTACTGATGGGTGAAATAGAGACAGTGTACATATGTGTACACGTGTGCATTCCCAGTCGCATCAGTCGTGTCTGACTCTTTGTGACCCCAAGGACTTTAGCCCACCAGGCTCCTCTGTCCATGGAATTCTCCAGGCCAGAATACTGGAGTAGGTTGCCATTCCCTCCTCCAGGGGATCTTCCTGACCCAGGGATTGAAACGGCATCATCTGCCTCTCCTGCATTCCAGGTGGGTTCTATATCCACTGCTGCTGCTGCTGCTAAGTCACTTCGGTTGTATCCGACTATGTGTGACCCCATAGACGGCAGCCCACCAGGATCCCCGGTCCCTGGGATTCTCCAGGCAAGAACACTGGAGTTTGTCATGATAAATGCTGGGTTAGAGGTATATGCATATGGAAGGACTGATGCTGAAGCCGAAGCTCCAGTATTTTGGTCATCTGATGTACACAGACGACTCATTGGAAATGTCCCTGATGCTGGGAAAGATCAAGGGCAGAAGGAGGGCATCAGAGGATGAGATGGCTGGGCAGCATCACTGATTCAATGAGCATGAACTTGGGCAAACTCCAGGAGATGATGAGGGACAGGGAGGCCTGGTGTGCTACAGTCCATGGGGTCACAAAAAGTTGGACATGGCTGAACAACAACAGAGCTATACGTAAGTACATAATGCTTTGTGGACACAAAAGGCACTTGATATAATATGGAAGTCTAGTCTCTGGAAAGGTAATCCCTGAGGTGAATTGAAAGATGAGTGAGAGTTTGCCAGGGAAGAAGGGCCTTTTGGGCAGAACAGAGCATAGCAAAGCAGGCAAGAGGTGATGATGGTTTGTGGGCAGAACTTGAGGTCTGCTGGTGTTACCAGAACATAAAATATGAAGTTGGAAGTGTTGGAGATGAAATCAGAGGCCTGCATTACCAAAGGTCTTATTTGCTTTGCCAAGAGTGGACTTTTTTTTATGTAGTTTTGGGAAAATTTACCTAGGGAAATGTGATAGTAAAAACTGTGTTTTAGATTAATTATTCTAACTGAAATATGGATAACCAGTAGGGACAAGAATACCATCTGCAGGAAGACCAGGTCAGTGCTAATTAGTTGGCAGTTTAGCTGGGAGATCTGAAGGCCCTAAATTATTACAGTGAATTTGAAATCTACAAGGGGAAGTTTTGAAACATACTTTGCAGGCAAAAATCATAGGTAGGGCACATGGATATGGGTGTTTAGGGAAAGGGAGCAATCTGAAGATTTCCTGTCTTAATTCTTAGACAAAGCTGTGTTTTTCCCCAACTTTGTGTTCGTTCACACGTGCTGACACCCCTCATGTCTATGCAGTCACCAAGTCATGAGTGATTTCCTGACATGTCTATGCAGTCACCAAGTCATGAGTGATCTCCTGAATTAGTACCTTGGTGCTTACTCCTGTATTTTTTGTTTTTTTTTAATTCAGGCCCCAGTTATTTCTTGGCTCTACTTCCACTCTCAAATGCTTCTTTCATTTTGCTGCCAGAGAAATATCACTAAAAATAAATCTGATCTTTCTCTCTCCCTAAGTTCAGTTCAGCCGCTCAATCATGTCCAACTCTTTGTGACCCCATGGACTGCAGCACGCCAGGCCACCCTGTCCATCACCAACTCCCGGAGCTTGCTCAAACTCATGTCCATCGAGTTGGTGATGCCATGTCATCCTCTGTTGTCCTCTTTTCCTGCCTTCAATCTTTCCCAGCATCAGGGTCTTTTCTAAATAGTCAGTTCTTTGTATCAGATGGCCAAAGTATTGGAGTTTCAGCTTCAGCGTCAGTTCTTCCAATGAACATTCAGGACTGATGGCCTTTAGGATGGACTGGTTGGATCTCCTTGCAGTCCAAGGGACTTTCAAGCATCTTCTCCATCACCAGCAGTTCAAAAGCATCAATTCTTCGGTGCTCAACTTTCTTTATAGTCCAACTCACACATCCATATATGACTACTGGAAAAACCATAGCTTTGACTAGATGGACCTTTGTTGGCAAAGTAATGTCTCTGCTGTTTGTATGCTGTCTAGGTTGGCCATAGCTTTTCTTGCTAGGAACAAGCGTCTTTTAATTTCGTGGCTGCAGTCACCATCAGCAGTGATTTTGGAGCCCAAGAAACCTCCCTCCAAATAAAAATCTACAAATGATATAAAGCATAGTTTTTAGGGTCTAAAACCTTTCAGCGTGTGCAAAAATCTTATTCTTTGGTGCCATGATTTAACTCCCAAATAGCCTCTTTGCACTTTTAAGTAGTCAAATAATTTTTGGTCCTGACCCATGTCTTGATTTACATTGATTGTGCGCTGGTCCCCTTTGTCTGACTAGTGCATTTTATTTTTTGCTTTGCTTTGTCTCTTTACCCCTGAACTATTCGGGCCTTAAACATACACAGTATGTCTTGCTCATGTTTGTCCTCTAGAGACCTAATTGCTCAGTATTCATTGAATGAATAAATCAGAGTGTTTGGAAGGGAAGGGTAGCCTTTCCTGGATCATTGCTAGAGAAAAGCAGTAAAGAAAAAAAATGTATATGATAAAATGCCCCGAACCAAAAGCCCTATGTAATGTGGGCAGAGGCTGAACAAGTTGCAGCAATGGAAGTACCTGAAAGATATGCTTTTCATTGTATGTATTTTTGAACTAGCATGGTGGGGCAAGCTAGCTGTGTCCTCAGAGTAATCTGTTGCTCTGAAAACAGATACTTTGTGGCTCCTGATCTGCATCGAATTGTAACCAACAGCAGTCAGTTTCTTGAATATTCTGCTTACTAATTGGTAAGTTGTTTTATATTGATTGATTCAGGCTATAAAAAAAAAGTGATGCTGTAGGCTTTATCCCTGATTCACACTGTCAAATCTGGTGTCTGAGTCCTGTGTTTAGAAAGTGTGATAAAAAGAAGTCATTTTTGTAAATATAAATGGAACTGATTATGTATAACATCTGTCTAGAACCAAGTGAAGAAGAAAATAATATTCTCAGAGGAGGACTTGTAATTGCTTCTAGACAAGTCTTAAAATACCAGGGTTCTAGTCAGTCACCATAATTCCCTTGTACTGTCAAGTTAGCTATTGATTTTCTCTGCCCGTAAAACAGAAGCACTTTTTTATCTCTGGCTTTCCATGTAAACCCCGTGACGGAGCTCTCAGAAAGAAGATTCCTGGCCCGCTCAGTCCTATTTATTAGTTGTTAGTACCTCATGTCTACCAGCATCGTCAGATATACTAAGTACTTGAAAAATTCTTCCCTGTGACTAACCTAAATAACTCAGGTGTCGTCCATTTCCTTCTGCTGTTTCCCCAACTGGAGTTGGAGATGTAAATACTCAGATTTTACAAGCAGCTGGAAGAACTTGTACATTATTTCCTTCACCTGGGGTTTCCCTCCTGTGCGCATCCCTCCAGGATGCCAGAAGCGTTTGAATAATGTGGTTTCAGGTCAAGGGATCATTTTGTAAGAAATGACAGAATCCCTTTTCAACCAATGCCACTCTTCAGAGAACATGTAGCAGGATGTGTGTGTATGTGTTTCTTTATGGGATTACGTTAGAGCTTTTTGAGTCTTAGGGTTTTAAATTGTAGCTTTAGGCTGTTCTACATTTATTTTATTCAACTTAAATTTATTGAACTTAAGGTTGGACTTATGGTAAAGAGAGAGGATATTTGGAATCTTGTTGTTGTTGTTCAGTCGTTCAGTTGTGCCCGACTCTTTGCAACCCCGTGGACTGCAGCACGCCAGGCCTCCCTGTTCATCACCAACTCCCGGAGCTCAAACTCATGTCTGTCGAGTCAGTGATGCCATCCAACCATCTTTTTCTCTGTTGTCCCCTCATCCTCCTTTGACTCTGAGAGAGAACAAATAGATAACTCCTATTCTTAGCCTTTGCACTAAAATGACCTTTTTATAAACTCTAAGTGTATTGTGAATAATATACAAAGTAGATTTGGTTGGGCTAAAACATTCCTTTTCACTAATTTGGAATGACCACAGTGAATAACCCAAAGGCTATCAAATAAGAGTTAAGGGGAGAGAAAACTTGGAATCAAAAATAATTGACAGAGCGCACAGATGGCTACTCTTTTCATTTAACTCACTGAAAGAAAATTATGTCCTTTGGTATAAAATTTAACTTCCTTTGAGAAGTATATATTTTTGGGTATTAAATCTATGAAAATTATAATACCTAAATATTTCTGTTGATTTGCATGTTAATAGAAGAACGGAGAAGGTGATGGCACCCCACTCCAGTACTCTTGCCTGGAAAATCCCATGGACAGAGGAGCCTGGTGGGCTGCAGTCCATGGGGTCGCGAAGAGCCGGACACGACTGAGCGACTTCACTTTCACTTTTCACTTTCATGCATTGGAGAAGGAAATGGCAACCCACTCCAGTGTTCTTGCCTGGAGAATCCCAGGAACAGTGGAGCCTGGTGGGCTGCCGTCTATGGGGTCACACAGAGTCGGACATGACTGAAGCGACTTAACAGCAGCAGCAGCCACAGCAGTTAGAAGAAATAATGATATAAATTCATATTAATCAATTTTGGAGTTTTTGCAGCTGCAAAACTAAACTTTTAGAAATTACTTTTGCTAATTCGATTTGGTAAGCTCCCTGATAAAGAATAATTCTATTTCATAAATCACGCTCTATGTACCCTTGGTGGGAAAATTTAATTTAGCTTTCTTCATTGTTCACTTTAACATCTTGGTTGTTCTAAGACTCAAAACTAGACTGATTGTCATTAAAAATATTTGTTAATTATTTCTTGAGAAATAGTGAATTACTCCACGCCTGGGAATTAAGCTCACATTTTACTAACCAAAGTCTTTTAGTTTTTCTATGTTATTTGATAAATGAGAAAGAGTTAAGCATTGTTTGTGAGTGATGTTTTTCAATTTTAGCACAATTGCATTCCGTTAAAAATAAAAGAGAATTCTTAGTTATCCGCTCTTCTACTCCTATGATCTGAAGAAGTGGCTAAATGTATTCTGCCAAATAGTCCTTCAGGGTATTTCGGTTTAATAGCATCAGGTTTGACCAGCCCTCCCCTAGTTGGCATCGTTATAAATATGGTCTAAACTTCAGGGAGCTGTAGGAATGGTAACTTTGGTAATGTCGCAAGAGGCGACGCTGACTCCAGACTACACAGACTCCATCTCACAAATGTGCTCATCATGTTTATAGGATGAAACAGAGAGACTGCTTGTTTATAAAGCAGAAGTGATATGTAGCTGTTTAAACTTCAGGCACAAACAGCACTGCATGCTAAACCCACGCAGTGAAGAGTATATTTTTGTGAATGAAAATTGAGATTTATTCTGAAGTTTGTGGCTTAAGTCACGTGGCTTGAAAGTAGCCAAGTAGTAGCAGTACCCCCTGGCTTCCACATTTAGCTGCCGAGTAGATGGCTTCCAGCATTGGCAGCCTGCGGTGCTTTCTCTTCTTCCTTTAAGCTCTTCATGTTCTTGGTAATTAGTGTGACATTTTGAGGACTGGCTCTTATCTTTGAGGTATAAAACCCTAAGTTCAATAAGACTAAGGTGCAACTAAGAGCTATTTCTTACTAATCCCTACCTTACCGACCGCTGATATTGATCTTTTTATATCAGGGATTGTTTGCCAGCTGGCAGGCCCATGCCATCAATGGCCATCCCTCCGAGGTGGTTCTTTTGATGGGTGTACCTACGAAAAGCTTTATGTAGAGCAATGCAGGAGAAATAATCATGTTTGTATTTTCAGTAACTGAGCACTTCTTTATATGCTACTTGCTTCCAGAATGTTTAAGCTGAAGTCATTGAGTCTAACTGTTAGGTGACAGATACGATGACCAAGGCCCCGGAGTTATTCAGTGTTCCAGGTAATACAGTTGGTGATCAGTTCTAGAGGGTGGCCACGGCTGTGTGACAGTGGTGACAGAATGGGCTGGTTATAATTCGTTCACTCACAGTTACACATGGAGACTTCTCTCCTGGGAAATACCATAGTAGCTGATAGCCTGGTAAAGGACTTGTCAGCCTCTGCACTATGAACATGTTGGGCTGAATTAGTCAGTCAGTATCTCTCTCTCTCTCTGACTCTATCTCCTTGTCTTTCCCCTCATCTGTATCCTAGGGAAGTCCTTCAGTCTGGCTGTTGAAATTAGACCTTTAGGCGGAAATACCTGCAATAATAACTTTTTCGTGGACCTGTTCTCATGAATGTACAACTCTTTTTAAGAGATGAACCTAATGTTGGAAGTCAAGGAAGACAGAGCAGAGGAAATGGAAAGGACATATTCTGCAGTGCCTGATCAGACCCTTTTCTTCCTTTGTGGTAGCAAAGGTTGAGGGAGGAACACCAGGCATTTCTGGGAGGCTTCTGGAAGCCACCCCCACTGCAATGCTTCTGCTCCTATTCTTCAAACAAAACTTCCTCACATGGACACATCTCCTTGGTATGAGATTGGGAAATGTATTCTTTATTTGTGGCTGCTGTGTGCCCTGCTATAATCTGGGGTTCTTTTACTGTGAAAAAGGATGGCACGCAGCCAGAAAGGGCTTTTGATAAAAGAAATTTAGAATTCCATGAATTCTGCATGCAGGAGAGGGCTGTTCCAAGCTTGGACTCATGTGACTAATTCTTTGACCTTGACCAAAGCACTTCAATCCCATGGAGGATGGGGATCATTTTCTTTTAAAATGTTAAAACTGAGCAGTTGTGTTAGTTATGCTCATGTTGAGAAAGATCTTATAGTTTAGTCTGAACTCCACCCTTCTGCTGTTTGAGTGGCCTATGGTTAATTTCCATGAACCTCTTTTTTCCACTGTATAACATGGGAGTCATGATAATGCACTCTTTCTTTCCTATTTATAAACATGATCCTCTTGAAAACCCTCTGATGGTGAAATATACAAGACAGGCTCAAGAGAACAAGGTTGTGAATGAGTCTGCAAATCCCTTGAAAATGTTATACTTTTATTATCTAAAATTGCGAATATAGCACCCTCAATAAAGATAAAATCTTATATCTGCATCTTAGGAATGTGTGTGTTGTTGTTCAGCATGGTTTATGCTCTTCCCAGACCCTTGGGGTTTGCTCAGAAGAGAACTCTGGCCGAGGATTGTTGCTTCTTATTCCTCATAAGCGATGCACAGCCTTACGGTCTTGTTGGCTCTTCCCCGTCCTGTCTGGACCCTTTATGGAGTGCCGCGGGGGCCTTGGGTTCTGGCCCCTCGCGCAGCTGTTGAGCAAGCAGATGACAGTCCAAAAAGGACTCAGGAGAGTTCTTATCCATGGGGCAGATGTTGACCAGTTAGAAAGTGGCGGGTAAATCCTTGCTTACCCAACTGAAATGTCCAGAGGTGGGTTGGTTTTGTGAAACCTGAATGAAGGTGTGCCTTATTGCATGAGCAACTGGCTGTTTCTCCTCTTGTTTCTGCAGTTAGTTCAGGAATAAATGCTTATATTTTCCTTCCTCCTTTCCTGTCTCTTTTCCCTTTTTCTCTATTCCTGCTCCCCATGGATTGCATGCAAGCTGTAGCAGGCAAGCTTTGCCTCTGGCTCTGTTTTCTAGGAATGTTGCACTAAAAAAGTATAATATTAGCATAATATGTGAAATTAAATTCTACTTGCTCTGACTTTCACCCTGGGAGTTCAGGAAAGACACCTCTCTCTGTTTCAGTCAGATGTAGGCTTCTCATGAGCACGCTCTTTCATGTCAGTCTTTTGTCCCCAGGTTAGTTCTTCCTTACATGTTATCAGTGCTTTTTGTTTTTTTAACTGAATATTTAATTTCATTCTCCAAGGTCTCTGTCAAGCAAGAAGAAGAGAAATTTGAATGTGGGTGTAAAGCAGAGCTTGTGTTATCTTTAATTAAGAAATCCCTATATTCACTCAGAGTAGTTTTCCAAACTTTCTGTCTGGAGTGTGTTCCACTCACCCTGCCTGGAGTTTGCTCAGTTGTGTAATTTAGTTTTATCCATGATGTCATGCCAGAGCCCATAAGATTCTAGCAAGTCCAAGTAATATCCCACCCAATCCCAGTCCGCTCTGTCCTCACACAGCCCAAGAGACAGTTAACAATCAAACATCATCAGAAACTGTCAGCAGCATTCTCTGTCTCTCCCACTTGTCTAAAGTGGCATTTATAAGTTCCTCCTCCGCTTCCCACTCCTTCTGTTTCTCGTCTTTTTTCCCCTCTTTTTTCCTATTCCATCCATTTGTTCTCTTTAATGTTTTTCAGTGCAGTAATTTTCCCTATAAGCATTGACTTTGCTACATCCTACACATTTTAACATTTAATCAGTTCAAAATGCTTTTTATAAAATCTCTTTTCATATTTCTTTAACCCATGTGTCATTTAGAAGCTTGTTTAATCTCTAAGTATTCTGTGATTTTCCAGCTATCTTTCTGTCATTGATTTCCAGCTTATTTCATGGGGCTCTGAGAATGATTTTTATTATTTTAAATTTGCTAAGATATGGCCCACAGTGTAGTTTGTGTTGGTAAATGTTCCATGTGAGCTTGAGAAGAATGTATAATCTGCTGTTCTTGAATGAACAGCATTAGGTCCAGTTGGTTGATGGTGCTGTTGAGTTCAGCTGTGGTCTCACTAATTTTCAACCTGTTGGATCTGTTCATTTCTAGTAGATGGGTGTTACAGTCTTCATCTATGACAGTGGATTTACCTATTTCTCCTTGAAGTTCTGTCAGTCTTTCCCTCACATATTTGAAGCTCTGTTCTTATGCTCTGCATACACATTGATGTATGCATAACTTCCCCGGTGGCTCAGTGGGTAAAGCGTCTGCCTACAATGTGGGAGACCTGGGTTTGATCCCTGGGTCGGGAAGATCCCCTGGAGAAGGAAATGGCAACCCACTCCAGTACTCTTGCCTGGAAAATCCCATGGACTGAGAAGCCGGGTAGGCTACAGTCAATGGGGTCGCAAAGAGTCGGACACGACTGAGCGACTTTCCCTTCATGTTGTCTTTGAAGAACTGACCTTTTAAGCATTAGGTAATCTTCTTTCTTTATCCCCAATAGCTTTCATTGTTTTGAAATCTGATCTATCTGACATTAATATAGCTACTCCTGCTATCTCTTTTTTAGTGTTAGCAAAGTTTATCTTTCTTTCTTTGTGCTAAATGAATATGTGTCTTTACATTTCAAGTTGGTTTCTGATAGAAAACATGTAGTTGAGGCTTGTTTTTTGGATTCACTATGACCATGTCTGTGTTTCAATTGGTGGATTTTGACCATTCACTCTCAAAGTGATGATTGCTATAGTGGGATTAATATCTACGATATTTGCTGTTGTTTTCTACTTTTTGTCTTTGTTCTTTGTTCCTTGTTTTTTTCTTCCACTATTTTTCTGCCTTTTGTGATTTTAATTGGGTGCTTTATATGACTTCATTTTCTCTGCTTTCTTACTGTATCAATTATACTTTTTAAAAACATTTTTTAATGATTGCCCTAAAGTGGCATTATAAATTCCTCCTCTGCTTCCCACTCTTTTCCATTTCTCATCTTTTTTTCTCTTTTTCCCTATTTCTTCCATTTGTACATTTACAAATTTGTGCATTTGAAATGTACATTTACAACTAATCCAAATCCACTTTAGATACAGTGTTGCACTGTTTCACAGGTAGTATAAATGCTTTAACAGAATTCCTCCTGTCCTTGTACCATTGCTGTCATTTATTTCACTTATACGTAAACACACATATATACATAAAGGAGGGGGAGACTTTTTTTTAGAGTGAATAATTACCTTTAAATTTTGCATAAAAGTCTCTGTTCCCAATTGCATTAGTGTAATTACAAAATGCATATGATACATTTGTATACATTGAATATTTTCTCCAGATTTTTTAAAGACACATCCCTCCTGGGACTCTAATCTTAACTGCTGCTTTAAAGTTCATAGGCTTATTTGTCTGTCTGTTTTCATGGAAGGTCATATTACCATTTTCTTAGGAATTTTCTTTGCCTCTTTGAACTGTTGTTTTCCTAGATCTCATGTCTTGATTTTTTTGGCTTATTCCATCATTTTAGTTGACCCTTAGTATCTTTTTGAAAAATGGTACAAAGTTTTAGATATTAATAATTTTGAGACCCTGTATGTTTGTAAATATTTTTATACTATCATGAATCTAGATTGACAATTTGGATATAGAAATCAGAGTTGGCATTCATTATTTCTCAGAGTTTTAAAGGCACTGCACCTTTGTTTTATAACTTCCTGTGATGTTATTGTGAACTCATTGGTTTCTGATGATATTTATTCGACCTCTGTTTTTAGATTTTTGGTTTTAATCATGGTTTTGTAATAGTGTATGATATATCTTGCAGATATTTTCTCATTTATTGTGCTTTGTATATATTGTGTCATTTTAATATGGATACTTTTTTTTATTAGTTCTGGAAATTTTCATGATTTTTTTTTTTTTTTTGGTAATTCCTCCCTTCATTTTTCTTTCAGTACTTCTGTTAGTCAGAGGTTGGGTTTCCTGATTAATCTCCTAATTCTCTCACCTTTTCTCATCGCTTTTCTTTTTTAGTTCCCGACTCTTTTGCTTTACTCTCTCACTCATACCTCACTCACATTTTCGTTCTTACACAGCAACCATTCTCAGAAGTTTAATGTGTATATATTTGTCTTACAAAATTGATATTATTTTTCTATTCATGACTTCAATTTACGTGAATGATTTGGTGTTACTTACCTGTTTTGTGTTTTGTGGTTTTCACTCAGAATTATGTTTTAAGATCCATCTACTTGTAGTACTTACTTCATGCCTGCCACTTTGTGGTATGCTTCTAATGTGTTTATATTCACCAGTAAATACCCTGGCTATCTTCCTATTCCAGACAGATCCTCTTTCAGGTTTCCTTATGGACTTTTCTTTGAGAATATTTTTGGGATGTGCACCCAGAAGCTTGTTTTTAAGTCACGCGTATAAACCACTTAGAAATGTTGAATGTAACATTTCTCTTTAGAAAGGCTGTACCCCTTTATGAGTTCCTGTGTTTCCACCATATGTGAGTTCCTATGTTTCCACATGCATTCAACCTGTTATTCACCTTTATAACTCTTGCCAACCAATATCTGATACATATAATGTGATATCTCAATATTTTAATTTGCTTTCCTCTTAATTATTAATGAGTTTGAAAAACTCCATATGTGCTTGTTACCCTTGACTTCCCTCTTCTGTTGGTTATCCCTTCATATCCTTCATCTATATTCTTATCTCTTTGTTTTTCTATCTTTCCATTTTTTAAAAGTGAAAGTGAAAGTGAAAGACGCTCAGTCATGTCTGACTCTTTGCGACCCCATGGACTGTAGAGTCCAAGGAATTCTCCAGGCCAGAATACTGGAGTGGGTAGCCTTTCCCTTCTCCAGGGAATCTTCCCAACCCAGGGAGGGAATCCAGGTCTCCCACATTGCCGGTGGATTCTTTACCAGCTGAGCCACCAGAGAAGACCCATTTTGTAGGAGTTCCTCATATAGGCAAATATGAAAGCTTTGGCTCTTAGGAATCTGATCACCTGGTGGTGGTAGTGCAAGATAATTGGAATGGGGACGATGTGGTGAATTATATTGGCCTAACTCTCCAGAAGGAAACCCTTTTGAAATGTCTGTATTTCAGCAGATTGAGGAGGAGGGACATGGTGGGGAATGGTTTGGTGCAGTCACCCACAGTTGGGATGTTGCTATGAAAGCTGTGTTAAGGATCTCAACAACCTGAGTTTCTGGATGCCAGGAATCTCTTGGGTCTAAGGAATATCCAAGCAGCTGTTCTTTCTGAGACTTAAAAATGATGATGTCACCCTAGGTCACTCTTCCGAGCAGTGAGGAAATCCCTCTATCAGAGAAGCAGTAAGTCTAGCCAAGACTGGTAGTTAGGGCTGTATCTTGTTCTCTCAATGCCTAGCACAGTGCCAGTTTATAAGAATTAAGCATTTGTGAAATAGAAATTTATCTATTGGTATTTATTATTATTCTTTACATGACTATTTCTGCTACTGTGCACTCACTTAAAAGGATTTTTAAAATATATGCTTTAGCTAATGGTTATACTAACATGGTAATAGTTGCATGGGAAATTTTGCAGTATCCTGTGTGGCAATTATAACCTTGAAATTGTTTTAAAAATTGGATGCATGAATTCTAAATGTATGCTTCATTAAAAGAAATATAGAAAATATTTTTTCATTGCCTCTACTTAAAAAAAAATGATCATGATAATGTTAAGATAAAGGTTGCAAAAACAGTTGTTTAAACAAAGCTTTGCAGTTGTCTTTATATTATAGAGAAAAAACAGTTGGATAAAGCTTGAAATATATCTGTTTGTGACTTTTTAGGTACTGTGGTAGAGTCTATTCCCTTTGGTACCCTCTTGTGGTCAATAGAATGTGTTGATTTGGCCTTATATTTAACATTTGTGTATAATTTGTGATAGAACTATAGTTTATATGAGTATTTTGACTTATTTTTTGCCTATTTGTTTGTTATATATCACAACTTTAAGACTGACACTTGGAGTTTTCTTCCCATTCCTTAGCTCAGGGGATATGATGAAAGTGCAACATAACCCCAGTTGCTAATCTTAGATGCTAAATAATAATGTGATCGTGTGATCAGAGTAAATACAGTGTAGCTTGGAACACAAATTGATTACAGACCTTGAACTTATCTTACACATTTGCCACTATAATTGGGTTTGGGGATTAGCTTGGCATTTTTGATGGCATTTTTTAAAGATTTAAAAATATACACATATAAACATATCACACATATATATGACTTCATTGTACCTGACTACCTGGTTCAGATGCACTTACTGTGAATCTACAGAAAACCGTTATACCATGCCATTATAACATAGTCTCCATTTATTTGAGTCATGTTATGACAGCGAGAAGTCAGTAATCACATACAGCGTTTAGAGTAAAGATTCATGCATTATTTTCCCTTCCTTCTGAAGCACTGGTTTTGGAGAAAATTCTTAGCTTGATATCCATAAATACATAATAGACAGTCGATAGCTGTGTGGTATTCAGTTACTAAAACCAAATAGGACCTAACTTACATGAGAGTAAATCATGGCTTTTGGGGGGAGATGTGAGTCACAAAAAGTGTTCTTTGTTTTCGAGAATATGGTTCCCTAGATTATAGTTGTCCTTCATGTGCCCTCCTCTTTCAGTTCAGCTCTTTAATTTTATACTAGAACTGAATGTGTTTGTGTTATCTGCATCATTGGAACCTTTGAGTAGATCTCTTTTGTTGGCCTGGTGGTGTGAAGGGCCAGGCCAGGGTTTGATTAGGAGTCCAGGAAGTTCTTCTGGGAATGATTTTTGTATTGCCAGGAATGCTGGTATGTTGGCACCGAGTTAACATTTCCAAAAATGCCAGCAAACACTGAAAAACAAAGATGCAAGTGTAGTTACCACAGCTGTGCTCCCTTCTCCCCCACCTCATTTCTTCTGCACACAGTGAGAAATTTTAAGCCCCCTATTGTAAGATGAAAGTGAGTCAGTTTCTCGTACTAGTCTCTAAGGCAGCTGGTGGCCCCCCACCCCCTACAGTGCTCTTGTATCACAGGGATTGAATTGAGGCCATTTGTGCAGAATCGCCCCCTGTATCATGGATATCGGTTTTTTGATCAAATGGAATGTTTGTGAGGGACTGTAATGCCCACTGTTACAAGAGGAATAATTTTGCATGTTCATTAAACACTTATTGAGCACTCTGTCAAAATTTTAAGAAGCATAGGATATATATATATAAATTTATATATATGTGTAAATTTAGGATATGCATTTCCCTGCTGCAGTGTAGGGCTTGAACACCGTAAGAGACCCATTTATAAAAGTAGATGAACAGTTACAAAGCAGAGGAAACTGGTGAAGCGGACTTGTGAATGAGGTCTGTTTAAGCTGGATGCTAAGAGTAGCTCTAACTTGAAGCTGTGGCTCTTAGAAGAAGTAGACATTTATATTTATAGTCTGTGGAGAAGAAAGAACAGGCGGTCAGAAAGGCTAATAAGAGAGGCTTTTGGAAAGATTGCTTGAGCAGGTCAGCTGTGGGCATAAAATGCCAGATTAAGGAGCAGACAATGGAACGTTCACTCAGTTACCTGTTTCAACAGTGGAGGGACGAGCGCCTTCTGTCCTGAACCTTGAACTTCTTGGCTTCCTTTTGGCTCCTCTCCGCCACATTTTGTTGTGCGAGTTCCTCCACCGACCCCTTTTTTGGATGGGAATGCCACTTGGTATTTTCCAATTGTGTTTCGCCTAGTAGAGCCACATTTTCTCCTTAAATGATAAAAATCCTTTGAAGATGTGACTCCTCTGCCTTATTTACAGGTATAATCCAACAATGCGCAAACATTCCCGCACTTCTTCAAAGGTCTAGAACGTTTACAGCAGAACCCTACTTGTTCTTTTCATTCAATGCAACCTTACCAGTTAAGTTTCTATAGTTCCATCCATGCAACTAGATTATGATGGGTTCCTGGAAATACAATTGAGTGGATAAAAGTTTGATGATTGGCTACTGGCTCAGAATAGAATACCTTCATCTGTTAGTCTGGATCTGACAACCTGAATTGTGAGACAGACAAACCAGAGGCCTGCTTGTCTTCTCTCTTCCCCGCTTCCTCCCAGAGTCTCTCCTCCTCTCCTCATCCATCCATTCACCCACTATTTTTAATTAATCTCCTCCAAATATTTACTGATTCAAATAAATGAAAACCATTATCTGTGATAATCACAGAGCTTGTTAAAAAGACCTGTCTGAATCTCTATATGAGGGAAATAAGAATCTACATTTTGAGTAGCCTTTAAAATACTTAACTTTGATTAATGTGGTCCAGACATTGCACATCAAGAAACACTGAGATAAACGGAAGGAGTAGTACTTCTTTGGCCAGTGAAATTTATGACTGTGGTCATGTAGTATTTATTTCATGTGGACTCATAAATGGAAAAAACATACCTGGTGGATAACATATTTATAGTTGGAGAAGATCATATGTCTAGGCATGCCTTGTTCTCTTTAGAATTGTATTCTGTTTGAATTTCTATAAAAGTATGCCTTAGGGGAAAGATATTCTCTTCCAACAAAGGGCTAGCCTGGTTACAGCTGAACCCATAAAACAATGTCATTTTAGGCATTGCAAAGGTAAAGCATCTGTCTACAATGCAGGAGACCCGGGTTCGATCCCTGGGTTGGGAAGATCCCCTGGAGAAGGAAATGGCAATCCACTCCGGGACTATTGCCTGGAAAGTCCCATGGACAGAGGTGCCTGGTAGGCTACAGTCCATGGGGTCGCAAAGCGTCTGACACAACTGAGCAAATCATTTCATTTCATTTCATTTCGAAGGTCAGCTATTCAGTTATGTTGAGTGTATGATACAGATGATTCTAATCCTTTTGATTTGACTTTGAACTGGTCTAATTATTTCACACCACCAGTTTGTGAAGATTTATTTTCCTTTTTATCAAGAATGTGCTGTTTGAACAGCTCAGCCAATGTGAAACTGTCAAATTAAACCCTTGAAAAACCACTATACTTCAAACTCCCAATTTCCTCCAGTGGACTTTTTGTTTATAATAGCCCCTCCCTGTCTCCCCTTCTCTATAAAAGAATTGTTGTTGTTTAGTCACTAAGTCACGTCCGCCTCTTTTGCTACCGCATGGACTATAGCCCACCGGGCTCCTCTGTCCATGGGATTCCCCAGGCAAGAACACTAGAGTGGGCTGCCATTTCCTTCTCCAGGGGATCTTCCCAACTCAGGAATTATCGAACCTGTGTCTTCTGTATTGGCAGGTGGATTCTTCACCACTAAGCCATGTGGAAAGCCCATAAAAATTTCTCCTACTTAAAAAAATGAGAATGATTTGTTTGAAATATCAAGCATCTTTTTTTGCGATTTGGGAAATATTATGATTCCTTGCAAAGAGTTTGTGAGTGGCCTCTAGACTGTTTGTATGTTAACTCATCTGAATCACCAAAAAAGCCTAAAAGAGACATTTTTCTGTTGGCTATGTCCCAGACTTCTAAGTCAAAATTTCTTGAGAATCAGTTATAGAGTGCTCAAAGGGATTCTTCTATAGGCAGCCTGCCCCCTCCATACTATATAGTTCTATGAACTTTTTAAAGAGCAGAATACATACTCAGATGATTTTGCTTCATATCCTTCTTCCTACTTCATCAAGTTTTCCACATAGTTGAAGCTCACTGAATCTTTATTAAATAATTTGATTGGATGCTTGATGGGAATGATGAAAATCAAAGTTATCTTGATTCTCTGATTTTAATGTGTTGTTGTTTTTGTGATCTCCTAGGATGGAAAGAAGAAATTTGACAAAGAGAGTGAAAAATACTATTCCATTCTTGACAAACATTTAAATTTGTCTGCAAAGAAAAAGGAATCTCATTTGCAAGAGGTAAGTTTTTCCAATTATACTGTGAAAAGAGCATTAGCATTGTCATTGAAGCCCAGATTTCCAAAAGTAGACATTGTCTCAGAATCTGCTCCTGTTTAATAAAATAATGATAATAAGAATATTTAAGCTAATTGAGCATTTGCTATAAATAGACAGGCATGGTGCTGAGCATTTTACATACTTTGTGACATTTAAAATTAACAGTTCCAAGAGAAAGATTAATATTTCCTTCAATAATGAAAAAGAGTGAAACAAGGTTATTTCTTTTTCTTCCTATTGGGCATATTTTAAATAACTGCTGCTGCTATTTAGTCACTAAGTCATGCCCTACTCCTGTGTGACCCTGTGGACTGAAGTGCACCAGGCTCCTCTGTCCACGGGATCTCCCAGGCAAGAATCTTGCTGTGGGTTGTCATTTCCTTCTCTGGGGGATCTTCCCAACCCAGGGATTGAACCTGCGTCTCCTGTTTGGCAGGGTGATCCTTTATCACTGAACCACCTAGAAAGCCATTCTAAATAGCAAGACCTACCAAATTCATGGTGTAACATTTATATTAAGGTAAAAATATCTGTTCTTCAATTGTTACATCAGCATTAAGGGAGAAAAGATATACAGTTACATGTTTTGAAATCTTTATTATTTTTTGTCCAATTAAACAAGTCAACAGAAATATTTTACTAATGTGGACCGTGTCCTCATACAAGGAACGCATTTCTTCCTTTTTTCCTGAAAATTTGCTCCTCTCATTGGTAGTGTTTAACTATAGTTAGCCAGATAGAAAACTCTTACTGAGGAGTGATGATGCAGTTTCAGCTCTAGTGATAGCATACGTTTTGTCTGTTTTTCTAGATGGCTCTGTTGTCTTTCACCATGCACACTTTCCCCAGCGTACAGCATTGTGTCTCAGAGCTGAACCAGGACTTGTTGAGCACCAGCACCTATCACTGCCCCCAGCCCACCTCAGGAAATCTTGCATGGCGCTGAGCCTCTTGCAGTCTCTTCTTCGTCTCTTCTCTGTATTTCTAGGGATTGCATTGTGGAACTCTTTTAAATGTCTGATTCTGATCCTCTAGCAAAGTCACCTTCCTTCCTGAACTGTTGTTCAAGTTCAGCTTGGTCCCCCGCTCTACTTATTTGTATTCCTGTTTCTCTGACCTTCTTGTTCAGCCACGAGGCATGCTTGACGAGTTCAAGTGCAGTGGAACTGCAGTCAAAAAGTCATGGAAGAGTTTTCTGATTCCTTTTTACTGTATTTTTATGTTCCCCTAGAGGGAATTGAATTTCCTCACTTAGAATGTTGAACATTGGAAAGATTTGTATTTCACTATAATAAATAACTTGTTATTAATACCTGCTATTAAAATAGGATAATTTAATAGACCGTTGGGTGCCTATGGAAAGATTTTGGGGTTAATGTGAAGTGGAGAAAAATCTGTTATTAAGAGAAATTATATTTTTAATTTTCATGGACATTTTTAATCTTATAGTGTACTATGTTCTTTAATATTGTGTTCACATATTCTAAACTTCTTAAATGTGTGTCTATTTAAACTTTTAAACATTGCCTTAGAATAAACCTGAGAGAGAATGCAATATGTAGATGAAGTCATCTCTGGAAAAGCTCCCCCAGTTGTCACCATCATGTACCAAAGACCAAGGCCAAGGCACATTCTAAAAATCGACTGCCTCAAAATCAAGGGCAATGCATAGAATCTCTGAAGAGTTATCAGATTCTTGGTGGACATAAGAGGCTGCCCTTAGCTGGCTGACTTCTTTGCAGCCCTGTGGGCTGCAGCACACCAGGCTCCCCTGTCCTTCACCATCTCCCAGAGCTCCCTCACACTCAGGTCCGTGAAGTCAGTGGTGCTGTCTCACCATCTCATCCTATGCCACTCGCTTCTCCTTTTCCTCTCAATCTTTCCCAGCATCAGAAACTTTTCTAGTGAATCAGCTCTTCTCATCAGGTGGCCAAAGTATTGGAACTTCAGCCTCAGCATCAGTCCTTCCAGTGAATATTCAGGACTGACTGCCCTTAGGGATTGCTTGGTTTGACTTCGTAACTCTATCATAATTGTAAAGTCCTCTAGAGGTTATGCTTTAATTTTCCCTGACAGTGTAGCTCAATATTTAATACTTGTTAGTGGCTCCTAATCCCTTGGGATATGATGGAATAGAATGTTCATTCTGGTTTTATATTTAGTTGGATGCTAGAAAAAACCTGTAACATGGTTAGTAGCATCATCCATTTGCCCCACCACACACAAACAGACACACACAGACACACACACACACACACACACACACACACACACACAATGTAAGTTGTTTTTTACTTTTTCCTCGGCCCTTCCAGGAGTCAAATCTGTTACGGGGAGATGCTGCTACGCACATGTTTAATTCTGTAACATGGCATTAAATCCATTTGTTAGCTTCCAGAGCAGCTCTGGTCCTTTTGTCGGCACCAAGCCTATGAAGTTGTTCTCAGAAAGACCCTTCTGTGTCTTCTCACTGACACAGCTGTCTCTTTGTTCATTTTGTTCATGGAACGTGAGTGACTACCCATTACCATGACTGAATTAGGGGTCAGCTTGTGTTGGTAAAGCTCCAAGGCCAGCTATTAGATGGACCATTGGAGTACACAGAATTAGAAAAAGACTTGTCAAAATTATGGACTTTACAGTAGACAAAAAGAAGTAATATTTGAAATGTGAATAGATAATTTCTTTCTAAGCATAAACTACGAAGAAGAGATAATGAAGGAAATGTAAAAAGACCAAAATGCATAAAAGTAATCTGTCTCTTTCAAAAGACCTTAAATCAAATTAAAAGATGAAGTATTAGGGGACTTATATAACATGACACAGGATAACCGTCTCCTATATATAAGATGCTTTTGGAAATCAGTGTGGAAATGATAAAGGTTTCATTGGAAGAAATGGAGTAAGAATATGAAAGGGCATTTCATCAAAGAAGAAATATAAACCATAATAAATATTGTAAGTTTCTATATCATATATTTTAAAAGTATAATTTAATAATAGTAGCAGCACATTGGAGAAGGAAATGGCGACCCACTCCAGTGTTCTTGCCTGGAGAATCCCAGGGACAGTGGAGCCTGGTGGGCTGCCGTCTATGGGGTCGCACAGAGTCGGACACGACTGAAGTGACTTAGCAGCAGCAGCACATTAATTTATTAAAAGATAATACCTATTGTTAGTGAAGGTATGGGAAACTATGCAGGCTTTGGCTTTTCTGGTGGGAATATGAAATCATTCAAAAACTTTTGAGGTACATTTGACCATATTTCAATCAACCTTATATGTCCAAGAGAGCTGAAATGATTTCTGTTGATAGGAATTTGACCAGAAGAAATGATCAGAAATGAGTATAAAAATAAATTGTGTAAATATGTTGATCCAAGAGTTATTCACAATAAAAATTTTAGAAACATCCAGAATAGCACAAAAGAATGATTGGGATAAATACACAAATAGAGCTTGGCCAAAAACAGAATTGATATGACTGTGAAAGTTTTATTTGGAAAAGCATTTAAAGACATTGGGAAATATTTGTTAGCCTAAGTGTGGAATAACAGGATTTAAACCAGAATATATACTATTATTCATGTCTTTTAAAGTAATTTTTTGTGTGCATGTTGTAAATATTTACAGTGAGGCTGCAGTTAATTTATTATCTTTACATTTCCCTGTTTAATAATGAACAATGAATAAACATTGAATATACATACTCATATAGTAATGAGTATGTATTAATTTTATAGTTAGAACAGTACAAGGGTTCCTTTTAGGAGCCAAGAGTTTGGGTTTCTGTTAACATCTATAAGTAAAGATGCTTTCAACAGGTTCTCCTCTCCCACCTCCTGAGTGAAGGGAGTCGCTCAGGTTCTCCCTACCGCTATTCTTGTCCTTCTCTCTGTCCCCAGCGGCTCTACACCTTTCATATTATCTGTAACATCTCAGTGAGTGTTTCCCACCATGTGAGTGTTTCCCACCGTATTTCCCATCCTGACCACCTTTGCACTGTCCACTGATGGGCTACTATGACACCATAGTGACACATGTGAAATCTCGCCCATTTTCTCCAATTTGACCCTGCTTCTCACTTCTTTAATTCTGTTAATGCTTGGTGTTATTTCTTGTGTCAAAATTATCTTCGACTTTTTCCCCCTTTGCTTCTCACACCTGCATCCTCAAGCCTGTCTTACTAGGATATACCAAACACCTTCACCCGTATCAAGTAAGATGTCTCCTTATATGCAGGTGCACCCAGCTTCACCGTTGAATCAATGCATTCTACACCATGTTCACGCTAATCTTCTAAGCTTCTTGAAGTCCAGCTCTGATCCTGACCACACCTTCCTTCAGTTCTTGCCTGGTTTATAAGATGAGTGTGTACTCATTCACTCCGTGCTGCCTCAGCTCTCACTTCTGACAGTTTCAGACAAACCCCTTTGCTCCATCTACGGAACATAACCTCTCCTGACTTTAGTCCCTCACTAAAACTGCTGTTTTATCTCCACCTTCTCGGAACCTCTCCATTCCTCAGCATCCAGCTTAAATCCTTTTCCCTCTGGGAATAAATCAGTAGCTGTCACCTGAGTGATATTTGTTTTCACTATCCTTTTTTCCTCTATTTTGAATTAAGACAGCTTAGGGTGTGTGAGGAAGAATTTAGGTAGCTGCTGTCTGCTGAACTGTGCGGTTTTCTTATGTACCTAATTTGATTTCTTACTGGGATGACTTTGCTACGTAAACAGCTACTTAAGCAATCTGTTGGTCTGGAGTAATTACTATTCCCTATCATTTTTAAAAGTTTGGACTATGAATTACATAGTCACCTTATTTCTCCAGTACAAAATACTTGACCACAGTTGTTAATGAATATATAGCAACTGATACACTATGAGCTCAAGGACTAAAGGAATTCACCTGAGGTAAAAAGAATGTCTTTCTAAATCTGGTACTGAAAAAAAAAAAAGAATTAAGCTATTGTATTCTGTTGGAACTGTGCATTCTAGATGACCTTTCAAAGCAGGTTTGTATATTAAATTTAGTTGTCGATGTCTAAGGGAAGCCAGGCACAAGCGTTAAGAATCGTCTCCCAGAGGAGACACACAGGACTTAATTCCCTCAGCAACGAGTTAGGACAACACATGTGAAATGGTATCTACTAGAATCTCGCAGACTGAGAGCCAATGGTTTTTACTGGAGGCTGGTCATGTAGACACCTTCTGCTTGTCATGTACGCAAATTCCTGACTCCCAGATACAAAGCAGGGGTTCAAAACAGCCCATATCGCTTGTACAGTTTTAGCATTAGTGAACTACTTTCATCCGTTAGGCAGGTGGTGTCTCGCTGTTCACATTGTTGCACAGTGTTCCTGGAACCCATGGTAGGCAAGGCGTAAGCAGGGAAATGGGAAGAAGACTCAAGGAGCTGCCGGAGCCGTGAACACATTTCTTCTCTCCCGACTGGCGCAGCAGCCAGAGCAGCAGACACGCCGTCTTCTCTTCGCTGTTGACCCAGGCGGCAGCTGAGACTCAGCTTGCCCACCATAAGGTGGCCCCAGGGGCTTTTTCAGGCGCAGCTCAGGGATGCTTCCAGAACACAAGTAGCCCGTGGCCAAGCAAGTTCCTTGTGACGGGCGCGCGCCTGCGCTGTAAGAGCTCTCAGCTGTTACACAGTGGTGATTTACAAAACGTAGGGTGAGAGATAGGGGATGTGGAGGGGAGAGCTGACCACACCCTCTTGCTCATTTGCTCCTTCTTTCAGGTGGGGAACCCTCCTAAAATCCACATTCCCGTAGTGTTGGAGCATGAGTTATTGCTTAGAACCTCTGCCTCTCGGAACTCTGCTACCAGTATTAGCTCTTTAATCGAAGCAGGCCTTTCAATGGCTAGCATGCCTGCTCTGCAGCCCTGTTAACCAGAAATAATCATTTTAGGCTCTAACAGTGTTTCAACCATTCAGGTTTGTTCCTGTGTGCGAGCTGACGCAAAGATCATCTTTTAAAGTAAACAGAAGCTTCAGAAATAACTTGTTGAATAGACTTTCTGAGACTGAAAATATTTTTTCATCTTTTACACCCTGTGGTGTACACTGGAGCTTTCTCTTGGGCCGGTTTTCTCATCTCTTTCTTGTTGCTGGTTCAATGATGTTGTATTTGTGCTTCGGAACTGGTTATCTTGGGAATATTTATACCACAAAGACCAGCAAATAGTGTAAATCAGGATCTCCCCCCACCCTGAAGGGAACCAATTGTTAAACTTTATTAGCATAACACCACCTATATCCCCTTACCATTTTTTCTATAAATAGGGTGTTCCTCTAAGTGGTAGGTGGTAGGAAGAAAATGTATGTAACTTGTGGGAAATACTAACTTAGATACTGAAAAACTACTGGTCCAAATTTCCCACTTGGTTTATAATATTCTTTTGATGTATTGTGGCTTCCTTCTGTGGCTCAAATGGTAAAGAATCTGCCTGCAATGCGGAAGACCGGGGTTCAATCCCTGGGTAAGGAAGATCCCCTGGAGAAGGCAGTCGCAGCCGACTCCAGTACTCTTGCTTGGAAAACCCCATGGACAGAGGAGCCTGGTGGGCTATAGTCCATGGGGTCCACAAAGAGTTGGACACAACTGCATGACTGACTCTTTCACTTTCTGATATATTAGTCTATAAACTTGGAATTCTCAAGTTTATCCATCGCTAATGAACTACTTATTGGGTTATTTTTAATTATGTAAGTATTTTTTAAAGTCCTTCTTTCAAGTGAAGTTTTAAGATGCTATGCTGTCAAAGCCAGAAAACCTAACTTTATCTTTCTTTAAGTTCTTGTTTGTTAAATTATCAGTGTAAAATAGCTCCAAAGCAGTTTCCTATTCCCAAATTGTTGCTGGCAGATACTGAGTATTCTGGAGAGGCCATTCTACTCATCTGCCTTTACTAATCTCAGCTGGCAGTGAGGAGTAGTGTAGTTGGGCAATGAAAGTAAGGTAAAATCATGCCTTTTTACTGAACCAGTCAGTTCTAAAGATAGCATGTGAGGACGATGATGATCATAGAAGAGGGAAGAGAATGTGCACAGCTTTGTTGCAGCATGAGTCATTGCTTAGAACCTCTGCTTTGGGAACTCTGCTACCAGTATTATTTCTATAATGTGTGTGCTTAGTCACTCAGTTTTGTCCGACTCTTTGCAACCCCATGGACTGCAGCCCGCCAGGCTCCTCTGTCCGTGGGGATTCTCCAGGCAAGAATACTGGAGTGGGTTGCCATGTCCTCCTCCAGGGAATCTTCCCAACCTAGGGGTCAAACCCAGGTCTCCCACATTGCAGGTGGATTCTTAACTGTCTGAACCACCAGGAAAGCCTGCTGTTGAATATTCTGAGATGATTCTTCCTCAATTAAATCAAGACATTATGCAGTTTTCAGGGCTTCCCTCGTTGCCCAGGTGGCAAAGAATCTGCCTGCAATGCAGGAGACCTGGGTTCAATTCCTGGGTTGGGAAGATCCCCTGGAGAAGGAAATGGCAACCCACTCCAGCATTCTTGCCTGGAGAATCCCATGGACAGAGGAGCCTGGCAGGCTGCAGTCCATGGGGTTGTAAGAGTCGGGCATGACTTAATGACTAAACCACCACATGCAGTTTTCAGGATCTTTTGTAGTGTTATTCCAGCCTTGCTTCTTCCTCCTTCCCTCCACTTACTCTGAAGGCAGACTCTGTCAGACTTTTTCATGCCTCTTTACATTTTCATGGGAGTGATCCCTTTCTTATCTTTGGCTACTCATGGCCAGTTAGTCATCTTAGGATTCAACTCAGAGCACCACCATTTTTTTCCCAGAATTTGGACTCTCCTTTGTGATTGCTTAGATTTTCATATAGATTTGCATACCCTTTTATAATCATTTCTAAGTTAATGAATGTTGTATGTTTGCTCTGTGTGTGTGGGTGTGTGCATGCATTTTCTTCCCATTCCATACACTATAAACTCTCTTGGACAAAGACTGTTTTCCTAGTCTTTGTATTCCCAAGATACAATTGCTATATTCAAACTTTTTGTAGGACTTAATTTTTAAAAAAGGTTTCAGAGTAGAATACTATTTGATTTCCTCTCTAACACAGAACCTTCAATAATCACTCAATATGTAACATTTGCCTTTTTATGCTTTTTAGGCAGATATACAGATTGACCGAGAACATCAGAACTTCTATGAGGCATCATTAGAATATGTCTTTAAAATTCAAGAAGTTCAGGAAAAAAAGAAGTTTGAATTTGTTGAACCGGTAAGATCTATTTTCTGTATAAAATAGTAGCTATAATACATCTTCTAAGAAAAATTTGCAGTTTTTTCTGTTGAAAATTATGGTTTTTAAAAATAAGAGGAGAGAAGCATGGGAGAGTATGTAGGTGAAGCATGGAGCACTTTAGGGCAATGAAATGCCCTCATCTATAGGAGACTGTAATGGCCGATACATGTTATTCATTATACATTTGTCAAAACCTGTAGCAGGTACAATACCAGGAGTGAACTGTAATGTAAACTATGAACTTTCATAATAATATGTCAGTACTGGGTTATCATTTTGTAACCGATGTGCCACACTGATGCAAGGTGTTAATAATGGGAGCTCGTGTGGGTAAGGGCCAGGGAGGGTGTGTGAGCTCTAATTTCTGTTCAGCTTTTCTGTAAATCTAGCACAGGTCTGAAATAGCCTGTTGATTTAAAAAGCCTAAAACTTAACATTAAAGTATGTATATTACATATACCTAAGGGAAAACACCTCACCACTACAGTGACCCATTTATCAAACCTTTAGTTGAAGGGAGAGAAGGTAAGGCTGTATTTCTTCCTTTGTTCCACTCTGCTTCCTTACGAGGCGGGGACCTGCCTGACTTTCCAGTGAAGTCATTTATTTTCCTAAGTCAGTGTAAAAAGTAATGGATTCCCTAATGTAAACTGCATTGCAGAAAAGAACAGGTGGCTGGTCTTTATAAACTTACTTCGTTTTCTTGGCATTTTTTCCCAAGTAATACCTTAATATATTACAATATTGCCTGAACAGGCATTTTCATGAGGTATAATCTGTGATGAATAATGGTAAGTTCTATAGTAAAGATGATAGGATATTGATCATAAAATATTTAAGAAATCAAATATATAATTTAACCCATCTTTTCTTCCTATGTCAGTTTATTTAAAAAAAACAACTACTTATTATGAGCAATAAAATACCCTATTCCTAATTTAGTGGATGATAAGGAGAAGGGAAAATACATTTTTAAATGTATTTGGAAATTTTATTTCCTGATGAAAACCCATCAGTGATTACCTAAAGGTGATGGAAAACTGGGACAGAGCAGAGTCCACGAAGAGTCTTAGCCCCTGCCTGGCTCTGTACCCCTGCTTCACTCCTGTCCCTTCAACTAGAGCCGCCTGCCTTTCTACTGGCCGCTTCGCAAGTTTCCAAGACCAACCCTTCACCTCGAAGGCTTTAAGGGACTGGAGACCACACCACAGGCTCAAGAATTTAACAATTTAGCTATTATATAAATAGCTCAGTTGGTAAAGAATTCACCTGCAATGTGGGAGACCTGGCTTCGATCCCTGGGTTGGGAAGATCCCCTGGAGAAGGGAAAGGCTACCACTCCAGTATTCTGGCCTGGAGAATTCCATGGACTGTATAGGATCCATGGGATCTGTGGGATCGTAAAGAATCAGACAGGACTGAGCGGCTTTCACTGTGATGACAGCCTTGACTCCCAAGTTCTGTTTGCCAATCACTAAGTCCTCAAACCCCCTAGTTTGAATTGATAGCCTCATATTTAGCAGATGCTTTGGGGTCTGATAAACTTTCACTTGGCTTTCTGAAACTCAGCTGGGTTTCTTGGACATAGGGTCAGCTTGACAAGCCCTCATCAAGGAAGATGACTAATTCTTAAAATTCCTACTCCTCTTCTCATGGAGTAGGTCCTGCCTCTGAGTCGTATCATGGTTTTTGAAGCCTGTCTCCTTGTTGGCACACTTCCCTCTGGCCTGCCTCTTGGGATTTCTGAATGTCAGCTCTTTGTTAGAGTGTCCCCATTAGTTCTGATGCTTTGCCTTCACCCTCCTTCCTTGTGTGTTCCCATTCCCTGCAGATACAGATACTCTGCTCATCTGCTGTGTGGGTCTTCCACACACCTGGAATGATCTTTCCACAGCTGTAGTAACTCTCTCCTCTGAAGAGGCACGCGTGTAGCCCATTTCCCCATCCAAGACTCTTTTATAGCCTATCCTGTCTGGGAACAGTGAACCAAACCATTCTGTAAGATGACATCAGGTATATAAGGAAAAGGTTGTAAAATCATTTGCTCACAGGTCACAGAAGGAATGCTAAGAATTTGTGAGTTCATGTGACAATACAGGTAGAGAAGTGGAAACTGTCCTTCAACTGAAATGTTTCTTCCTTCCCTCTGCGGTATCCCATACTGGGATGGTCTGATAAGTCTTCTGTAATGCATGCCTTTCTGGTGACACCACAGTCAAGGTCGATGTTAAATTTGTCCTTCTTCCAAAATATTTTCCTGGCTGCTGTATTTTTCTTATTAGAATGTCTGGCCAAACCAAATAGTACTGTCAGTTTAGTCTCTCTCATTCCATTTCCAGCCACAAAGTCTCATCCATGGGATTTTACTTAATTTCCACCCCCGTACTGAGAAGAATAGAAATGGGAGCACTAGAACATGGGCTTGCTACTCTTTAGGTTATACATTTACAAATTAATTTAGAGGAAAAAAGCCTTTACGATTTCAAAAACAAAGCCCCCAGGAGCTATAAAGATAAAAACACATGAGGATACTTTAATATCTTTGAAGGTTATTTCCTGCAGAAATCCAATTCCTGTTGTGTAAAACTTTATATTGAAGAAATGAAGCAATCTGTGCTAGTTTAGCTGAGATTTGTTTGACAAATAAGCATTAGAGTAAAGCAAAGTACTTTAGGAATGTGACTTAAAACAGATTCTGTGATAGCAAGTAGAAAATATAAATAGTCCTGTTGATTCCCATTAAATAACATTTTTACTTTATGATGATCATTTGAGACTAATTTTCCATGATTTCAGTTAACGTCAAGATCCTTCTATAGTTGACCTTTGAACAATATGACTTTGAACGGTGTGGATCCCACTTATATTCAGATGTTTTTCAATAAATAGCACAGTACTACACAGTCTGCGGGTTGGTTGGGTCTGCAGATGCAGAGCATCAGATGCCATGACTGGTCTGTAAAGTTATACACAGAGTTCCAAAAGGTGTGTGTGTGTATTGTGTGCACACACACGCTCATGAGCATATAGGCATCCTTAATTCCCACATTATTTAAAGGTCAACTTGTACTTATGATAAAATGTCTACAGAATATTCAGGCGGTATCAGGGAAAGATGTTGCTACAGCTTCATTATTCCTAGGAGAATCTGGGTCTAATATATGGGAAAAGAGGGACATTTATATATATATTTTTATAAATTACTATTTTTGAAGTATACAGAAAGCCAGCTTTTTAAACTCAGTTCTCCATTAGCTATATGATTTTAATGGCCCTTTTCCCCTGTTTATCATAGTTTATTTGGAATGCAGTGGTAGCTAATTCATGATCTCTAGACTTGCACTACTCAATGTGGTAGCAACTACTTATGTATGACTGTCAAACCATGAAATGAGACTAGTATAGATTAAGATGTGCTCCAAACCTGAAACACATACTAGATTGCAAAGGCTTAGTACAAAAAAGAAAACCTTTCTTTTTTAAAGAAACATCATTAAATCCTCTTTGATATTGATTATATGTTGAAATGATAATCTTTTGAATACACTGTATAAAATATTAAATTTCACTTGGTTTAAGTTTCTTGTGACTACTAGAAAATCAAAATTTTCACATTAGTTTGCATTTGTAGTTTGTGTTATATTTCTGTCTAGCAGTGCTAGACTGTATTCTTTCAGATTTGCCAACAAGATATGTGAGTTCAGGTCTGTAATGGGGGAAAAGAGATCAGAGAGGGAGAAATATGATTTCCTGATTCTTGATTGTAAGATCCTCCTATCTCTCACAGTTGCCCAGATTTTACGAGAATTTTGAGGGATTAGGAGAAAAACGTTGAGAAGTAGCTGAACATGAACAGCCTACGTAAGAGAGTTGAATGCCCTGTCTTGAAAGTCTGTTATGGAACATGAAGTTTGTGGCTCAGAAAACCGAAATAATCTTGTTATAACTTCACTACCTTACGGTTCATTCAGCTGCAGTTGGTGGATGTTTTGACTGTATCCTGCAAGTGTATGTAGTTGGGACTAGTGTTTTGTGAGCAACTATTCTGTGTCCTGTGTTTTCCGCATTCTCCCATGTGAACCCCACCATGGCTTTATTATTGGTAGTTTTTATCCTTCAAGATGAGGAACTTAAGTCACAGAAAGACTATTAGTTGCCTGAGGTCACAAACCTAAAGAGAGGGAGAACCAGGAAGCCAGAACCCAAGTCCAGAGTTAACTATTTCATACCACCAACAACCTTAAAGACTGCTTCATTACAAAGTTAGTTCTTATTGCTTGCTCTGACCAAATAAAATGGATGACCCTAGACAACTGGACTGTAAATTTATTTTAATTCCTTAAAAATTAGAAGAAGAAAACAAGAGATTTTCTTCACGTTGGTAACGATGATTGAGTCCATGAACAGATCTGTTCATTCATTCACTTGATCTTCCATCCTTCTTTCATAATTCTGTTTTAAGTTGTCTCCCGAGGCCACAGGTAACTGGCCACTTTTCATGTAGAGACAAAGTATATGGTTAAGTGACTATAAGTTGAAGTTTGGCCTCAGTCTTACAGCTCTGTGAATTTGAAATGCTTTTCCAATTCTGTGATCCTCAGGTTTTTATCTGTCAGTCGGGGATAAACTTTGTGTGTAGTTCCCAGAATTGTCACATCTGATGCAGGTAATGCACAAAGTACCTGGTTTGTCATAAGCATCAATAAGCTAGTGTGAGCTTACACATGGACTGTTATCACTAGATAAGAAAACAAGAAGAGAAACTTGAAGAGATCTCTAGATCTTCAACTAGATGAGTCATTTATCTGTGTGCTTCAAAGCCAAATAAAGCTTTTTCAAAACCACATTTTTAATTTTAACATGCTTCAAAATATGCATCTAAATTCTATAAGAACATTTTCACTTTATTTTTTTAGACTTCAGTCTTTTTGTATTATGTTTAAATGTCATGTGGATAAGTGAAAATAAGCAATTAAATATAAACTGAAGCATGCTCCTTTTAATACTCATCCCTTAGACTGCTAAATTTATTTTTAAATCATTGTCTGAAAAAAAATCTAAGGTAATTTAGTTAACATGCTTTAGCTCTTTAGCTTATTATATCATGAATTATACTTATAAAATGCTTTTTAGCTTTTCTAATAGATGTGAATAATTTTGAAACTGAACAACTACTTGCTAAGTTAAAAAGGTTTCCCAGATAGTATGTAGACCTTCAGGTCCTGAAAGCAAAAGATTTTGTGTTCATTTTCAATATAATTGGTTAACCTTAGTGTAGAAAATTTAGAGTAGATTAAAGTGAGAAAATAAGACAGTATTATTTTTTTTAAAGACATTGTAGGACTAAAAGTTAGATTTCTATTCTGCTGAAAATCTAAGTGCAGTCATTCTTAAAAAATGAAACAATAAAGCTCTCCTCAGGTTGCATACATTTAAATAAAAGCTTGTTAGTCTTTGGTTTTAGTTATAGGTACTGTTACTGAAAGTTTGAAGTTTGCAGTGACTGTTAGACCATGAAGAATTTTGGAGAAGTCAGAAAAATGCATTCTGTCTATTTAACTGACTCATCTCGTATACTTCATTTTAGAAATCCATCATGTAAAGGCCTGGTCTAAACATAGCTTCTACTGGATTTTATCACATTGATGGCCATGTTACCTTCTTCATTCCCATTTAGTTGAAAAGATAATCTGACTATTCTTTATTGCCTTGTTTCTTCACCAAAGAAGTTTCAGCTCTGTTTCATTTGAATTCCATCCCCTTGAAATATTGGAAATTCATCTTTAGGAACTCCAATGAGTCTTCACTGCTGAGGCACTATATAGCCATGACTTCAGAAAGTTTTGGCTTTTTAATTAATTGAATCTGTGTTCATATCTGTTCATTCATTCATTCATTTGTTCTTCCATACTTTTTTCATTGACTTGGTGGTCCAGTGGTTAAGAATACACCCGCCAATGCACAGAACGTGGGTTCAATCTCTGCTCTGGGAGATCCCACGGGCCTTGGGGCAACTAAGCCTGGGCACCAGAACTACTGAGCCCTTGAGTCTAGAGCTGGTGCCCTGCCACAAGAGAAGCCACCACAGTAAGAATCCTGCACACTGTAACAGAGTATTAGAGTGGGAAAGACTAGAGATCTCTTCAAGAAAACTGGAGATACCGAGGGAACGTTTCGTGCAAAGATGAGCAGAACAAAGGACAGAAAAGGCAAGGATCTAAAAGAAGCAGAAGAGATTAAGAAGAGGTGGCAAGAATACAAGTGTCAGAAGAACTATACATAAAAGGATGTAATGACCAGATAACCACAATGGTATGGTCACTCACCTAGAGCCAGACATCATCGAGTGTGAAGTAAAGTGGGCCTTAGGAAGCATTACTACAGACAAATCTAGTAGAGGTGATGGAATTCCAGCTGAACTATTGAAAATCCTAAAAGATGATGCTGTGAAAGTGCTGCACTCAAAATGCCAGCAAATTTGGAAAACTCAGCAGTGGCCACAGGACTGGAAAAGGTCAGTTTTCATTCCAATCCCAAAGAAAGGCAATGCTAAAGAATGTTCAAACTACCGCACAATTGTACTCATCTCACACGCTAGCAAAAAATGCTCAAAATTCTCCAAGCCAGGCTTCAGCAGTAGGTGAACCAAGAACTTCAAGATGTTGAAGCTGGATTTAGAAAAGGTAGAGGAACCAGAGATCAAATTGCCAACATCCACTGGATCATAAAAAGAGCAATTGAGTTCCAGAAAAACATCTACTTTTACTTCATTGACTATGCTAAAACTTTTGACTGTGTGGATCACAATAAATTGTGGAAACTTCTTCAAGAGATGGGAATACGACCACCTGACCTCCCTCCTGAGAAATCTGTATGCAGGTCAAGAAGCAACAGTTAGGACAGGAATGGAACCACAGACTGGTTCCAAATTGCAAATGGAGTATTCAAGGCTGTATATTGTCACCCTGCTTATTTAACTTCTCTGCAGAGTACATCATGAGAAATGCTGGGCTGGATGAAGCACAAGCTGAACTCAAGACTGCTGGGAAAAGTATCAAAAACTTCAGATATGCAGTTGCTAACACTCTAATGGCAGAAAGCAAAGAGGAACTAAATAGCCTATTATGAAAGTCAAAGAAGAGAGTGAAAAAGCTGGATTAAAACTCAACATCCAAAAAATGTAGATCATGGCATCCAGTCCCGTGACACTTCATGACAAATAGATGGGGAGAAAGTGGAAACGGTGACAGATTTTATTTTTTTAAAAATGGCTTCTCTGGTAGCTCAGATGGTAAAGTGTCTACCTACAATGCGGGAGACCCAGGTTCGATCCCTGGGTCAGGAAGATCTCCTGGAGAAGGAAATGGCAACTCACTCTAGTATTCATGCCTGGAAAATCACATGAACCAAGGAGCTTGGTTGGCTACAGTCCGTGGGGTCGCAAAGAATTGGACATGACTGAGAGACTTCACTTTCTTTCTTTAGTTTTTTGGACTTCAAAATCACTGTGGGTGGTTGACTGCAGTCATGAAATTAAAAAACGCTCCTTGGAAGAAAATCTATGACAAACCTAGACAGCATATTAAAGAGCAGAGATATCACTTTGCTGACTAAGGTCCATATAGTCAAAGCTATGGTTTTTCCATTAGTCATGAACAGATGTGATAGTTGGACTATAAAGAAGACTGAGCACCAAAGAATTGATGCTATTGAATTGTGGTGTTGGAGAAGACTCCTGAGACTCCCTTGGACAGCAGAGAGATCAAACCAGTCATTCCTAAAGGAAATCAACGCTGAATATGCATTGAAAGGACTGAAGCTGAAGCTCCAATACTTTGGCCACTTGATGTGAAGAGCCGACTCATTGGAAAAGACCGTGGGCTGGGAAAGACTGAGGGCAAGGGAAGAAGGGAGTGGCAGAGGATGAGATGGTTATATAGCATCACTGACTCAGTGGACGTGAGTTTGTGGAAACTCCAGCAGATGGTGAAGGACAGGGAAGCCTGGCATGCTGCTGTTCTTGAGGTTACAGAGTCAGATGGGACTTAGCAACTTTGCAACAACACACCTTCTCTGATTATTACCCTTTGACAAGTTGTCCCCTGTGCCACACTGACTGACCTCTTTCCATCCATGACTCTTTTTTCTTCGGTTTTCTCATTCATTGCATTAGATACGGATACTTTTTCATTCCCATTCAATCCGTACATTAGACTTAAAGCACTCTGTGGTCATTCAGAAGCTATCCCTTGCGATTTTCTCTCTGTTTTCCTCCAAGTAAAGAATAGCAAAAACCACAGGATTATCTCCTAGGCCAGACACATGTACAGGATGAAAATTTATGCCTTGCCTGTGCTCTAGTTTTCCAGTCTTCTTGAAGATTTCAGTGGCCAGATGTAGACGTCTATATAAGGCTTTGATCTCTTTTAGTACATATGATGCTCTGTTTATGAGAAGTGTTTGTATTTTTTAAAAACACTCTTATTGGGATATAATACACATGCTCTTCAGTTCACCCAGTTATAATTAGTTTTTGTCTGTGGTCTGAGGTAGGTGTCAAACTCCATTCTTTTCCATGTGGCTCTTCAGTCATCAAAGAATTCTTTGTTGTAAAGACCATTCTTTACACATTGTATGATCTTGGCACCCTTGTTGAAAATAAGTTGTTCATAGATATCTGAGTTTATTTCTAGACTCTCAGTTTTCTTCTGTTGATGCATATGTCTGTCCTTGTTCCAGTATCACCCTGTGTTCATTATTCCAGTTCTGCCTAGTTTGGGCATCAGTCGTCTGAAATAACTGGAATTACTCCAGATTGCTTCAGAGGCCTGCCCCTTACTTCCATGCTAGCTGCTGCTGCTAAGTCACTTCAGTCATGCCCGACTCTGTGTGACCTCATAGACGGCAGCCCACCAGGCTCCCCCGTCCCTGGGATTCTCCAGGCAAGAACACTGGAGTAGGTTGCCATTTCCTTCTCCAATGCAAGAAAGTGAAAAGTGAAAGTGAAGTCACTCCGTGGTGTCCGACTCTGCAACCCCATGGACTGTAAGCCCATCAGGCTCCTCTGCCCATGGGATTCCCCAGGCAAGAGTACTGGAGTGGGTAGCCTTTCCCTTCTCCAGGGGATCTTCCCAACTCAGGGATCAAACCCAGGTCTTCTGCATTGCAGGCGGATTCTTTACCAGCTGAGCCACAAGGGAAGCCCAAGAACACTGGAGTGGGTAGCCTATCCCTTCTCCAGCATATCTTCTCAACACAGGAATCGAACCAGGGTCTCCTGCATTGCAGGTGGATTTTTTGCCAACTAAGCTGTGACCTGGTGATTAATCAGCTGAGAAATGGTGAATAAGTTATTCCTTTGCTGACTTGCTATGGTTTTGCTAAATGATTCAGTTCAGTTCAGTTCAGTCTCTCAGTCGTGTCTGACTCTTTGCGACCCCATAAATCACAGCTTGCCAGGCCTCCCTGTCCATCACCAACTCCCGGAGTTCACTCAAACTCATGTCCATCGAGTCAGTGATACCATCCAGCCATCTCATCCTCCGTCATCCCCTTCTCCTCCTGCCCTCAATCATTCTCAGCATCAGAGTCTTTTTCAGTGAGTCAACTCTTTGCATGAGGTGGCCAAATATTGGAGTTTCAGCTTTAGCATCAGTCCTTAAAATGAACACCCAGGACTGATCTCCTTTAGGATGGACTGGTTGGATCTCCTTGCAGTCCAAGGGACTCTCAAGAGTCTTCTCCACGACCACATTTAAAAGCATCAATTCTTCGGTGCTCAGCTATCTTCACAGTCCAACTCTCACATCCATACATGACCAATGGAAAAACCATAGCCTTGACTAGATGGACCTTTGTTGGCAAAGTAATGTCTCTGCTTTTTAATATGGTATCTAGGTTGGTCATAACTTTCCTTCCAAGGAGGAAACATCTTTTAATTTCATGGCTGCAATCACCATCTGTAGTGATTTTGGAGCCGAAAAAAACAAAGTCTGACACTGTTTCCACTGTTTCCCCATCTATTTCCCATGAAATGATGAGACCAGATGCCATGATCTTTGTTTTCTGAATGTTGAGCTTTAAGCCAACTTTTTCACCCTCCTCTTTCACTTTCATCAAGAGACTCTTTAGTTCCTCTTCACTTTCTGCCATAAGGGTGGTGTCATCTGCATATCTGAGGTTATTGATATTTCTCCTGGCAATCTTAATTCCAGCTTGTGTTTCTTCCAGCCCAGCATTTCTCATGATGTACTCTGCATGGAAGTTAAATAAGCAGGGTGCTAATATACAGCCTCGACGTACTCCTTTTCTTATTTGGAACCAGTCTGTTGTTCCATGTCCAATTCTAATTGTTGCTTCCTGACCTGCATATAGGTTTCTGAAGAGGCAGGTCAGGTGGTCTGGTATTCCCATCTCTCTCAGAATTTTCCGCAGTTTATTGTGATCCATGTAGTCAAAAGCTTTGGCATAGTTAACAAAGCAGAAATAGATGTTTTTCTGGAACTCTGTTGCTTTTTCCATGTTCCAGCGTATGATGGCAATTTGATCTCTGATTCCTCTGCCTTTTCTAAAACCAGCTTGAACATCTGGAAGTTCACGGTTCACGTATTGCTGAAGCCTGGCTTGGAGAATTTTGAGCATTACTTTACTAGCATGTGAATGAGTGCAATTGTGTGGTAGTGTGAGCATTCTTTGGCATTGCCTTTCTTTGGGATTGGAATGAAAACTGACCTTTTCCAGTCCTGTGGCCACTGCTGGGTTTTCCAAATTTGCTGGCATACTGAGTGCAGCACTTTCACAGCATCATGTTTCAGGATTTGAAATAGCTCAACTGGAATTCCATCGCTTTCTAAGGCCCACTTGACTTCCCATCCCAGGATTTCTGGCTCTAGGTGAGTGATCTCACCATCGTGATTATCTGGGTCATGAAGATCTTTTTTGTACAGTTCTTCCGTGTTTTCTTGCCACCTCTTCTTAATATCTTCTGCTTCTTTTAGGTCCATACCATTTCTGTCCTTTATGGAGCCCATCTTTGCATGCAATGTTCCCTAGGTATCTCTAATTTTCTTGAAGAGCTCTCTAGTCTTTCCCATTCTGTTGTTTTCCTCTATTTCTTTGCATTGGTCGCTGAGGAAGGCTTTCTTATCTCTCCTTGCTATTCTTTGGAACTCTGCATTCAGATGCTTATATCTTTGCTTTTCTCCTTTGCTTTTCACTTCTCTTCTTTTCACAGCTATTTGTAAGGCCTCCCCAGACAGCCATTTTGCTTTTGTGCATTTCTTTTCCATGGGGATGGTCTTGATCCCTGTCTCCTGTACAATGTCACGAATGATTATTCATCTGTTAATGCAGTATCAGTTTTTACTTTTGATCAGTTTGTTGCTGTGACTAGGTAAATTGATTCTAAAACCCTTGCGAATCATAGAGTGCTATATGAGTTTTTACTGAAGGTAAAAGTGCCTTTCTTAATATTAAAACCCAATCTACCTACTGGCTTATTGTTATTGACATTATCATGTTAGAAGTTTTAGGTTTACTTTAAGGTAAGCTGAGACAATAGTCCTTTTCCTATCACCCCACCCACCCAGGCACATTGAACAAAGAAAGTGACACAGTGGAAATGCAATTCCTAAAGACTGTCAGGCTGTCCTGTTAATTTTCCTTGATTTAGCATCATGGAATTTGTTAAGGATAAAATGAACTAAACATTTAACTTTGCCACCACCTAGAGGCAATTATGTCATACATGCTGTCTTGATTAAACTTTCTCAAATGCTGCTTCCAGAGTAGATGTGGAACAAAAGTAAACGGTGGAAAACTCTTTGTACATAATTTTTCTCTACGCCTTAAAGAATTGTCCTCAGCATGCACTGTGAGATTAAAACATACTTGTTTACTACTAAGCAAAACTGAATTTTACCAGAAGTTGCCAGTAGAAAAAGTGTCTCAAGGAATTGGGTGTCTTATAGGAATATTTACTGCAGATGTTCTTAAAGTATCTCCTTTGTAAGTTGAATTCTCTATACTTTGCATAATATTACAATAGTATCTTTCTTTTATGATATCCAGTGCCTAGTAAGACAGTATAGACATTAAGAAATGAAACAATATTACTGCAACAAATTCATAACTACTATGCAAGTATTTAGAAGGCTACTGTTGCCTAACTTTATACTTCAAAGGCTTTTTCTTATTTTGTCTCTGAAAATCTCTAAATTTACATGTCTATGCCATGGTTAATTAAAGGTTTTTTAATACTATTTTAAGATACAGTTCTTTTAAATTGGGTCACAATATGTGCAGACTATATATCTTAAATTATTGAACACTTTAATAAATGTATGTAGCATCCTTTTACTAAAGGGTCATCTATTAAATCTTTAGTTTCCCTAATAATTATTTGTTGATATAAAATTGACAGCATAAAATAATTCTAAAATTACAGACAATGTATTTTGATACATCATCAGGAACTGTTGAACAAATAAAGGAAATTCCTTAAAATGTAACAGCTTAACACCAATTTGAAAGTATATGCTTTCCAAAATGTGTATGATTTTGTAAGAAGTTAACTTGTTTAGGAAGAGAAGCATTAGATCATTGCAGAACCAGTATTTAACTGTTGGAAATCATAACACACATACCAATTGATGCTTGACTGAATCCTCCTTCTTCCCCAGACAGAGGAAATGACAGGATATTATTCACATATGAAGATGATTTCAAACTGTGTTTCTTTCCTCATATAAAATAAAAGTTTACAGACATGCTATTTGAATTAGAAAAATATTAGCATCTTCTCAAATGTGTTTTCTAACTTTACTGTAGGAAGAAGTTGTTGGAGAGATTGAATTGGTAGACATGTATATGGAATAAAATCCCAGGAAATTAAATGAAAAATTTAAATAAATTATTTTTAAGTTACAACATTTCATATAAGTGACCATGTCCGATAACTCCATGGACAGCTGTTCTTTACAAATAAAAACATCATAAATAATTGCATATGAATGTGGGATTAGAAAGCTAGGGTCATAGAAATTGTGCTTTTGCAAAGAAAATTTTATTCTAACTCTTATGTGAAAAGATCTGTATGTAGCTCCATGTTTTTGCTCAACTCTTGCTTCTTTTTTGAGTTTTTCCTGCTGCTTGCTAAAATACTGTCTGTTTATTACATAAACCAGTACTGCCACCTCGTGATCTTTTCCTGAATTTCACCTGGCCATCCTTATTCGTTCTCTTTGGGTACTTCTTATTTCTGGCTTACTGGTTTAGTATTCCTCTCATGTGCACATTTTTGATCTCCGACTTCTGGTTAGAATCTCTTCTAGGCTTAGTTAGTTAGTTGCTGTTAGTTGCTCATTCATGTCCTACTCTCTCTGACCCCATGGACTGTATACCCAACAGACTTCTCTATCCATGGGATTCTCCAGGCAAGAATGCTGGAGTGGGTAGCCATTCCCTTCTCCAGGGAATCTTCCTGATCCAAGGATCAAACCAGAGTCTCCTACATTACAGGGAGATTCTTCACCATCGGAGTCACCAGGGAAGCCCATTACCCTTTGGACCTAACAGAAGCAGAAGATATTAAAAAGGAGTGGCAAGAATACACAGAAGAACTATACAAAAAATATTTTCATGACCCAGATAACCATGATGGTGTGATCACTCACCTAGAGCCAGACATCCTGGAATGGGAAGTCAAGTGGGCCTTACGAAGCATCACTACGAACAAAGCTAGTGGAGGTGATGGAATTCCAGTTGAGCTATTTCAAATCCTAAAAGATGATGCTGTGAAAGTGCTGCACTCAATATGCCAGCAAATTTGGAAAACTCAGCAGTGGCCACAGGACTGGAAAAGGTCAGTTTTCATTCCAATCCCAAAGAAAGACAATGCCACAGAATGTTCAAACTACCACTCAATTGCGCTGATCTCACACGCTGACAAAGTAGTGCTAAAAATTCTCCAAGCCAGGCTTCAACACTATGTGAAGTGTGAACTTCCAGATGTTCAAGCTGGATTTAGAAGAGTCAGAGGAACCAGAGATCAAATTACCAACATCCGTTGGATCATCCAAAAAGCGACAGAATTCCATAAAAACTACTTCCAGAAAAATTTACTTCTGCTTTATTGACTACACCAAAGCCTTTGACTGTGTGACTCACAACAAGCTGTGGAAAATTCTTAAAGAGATTGGAATACCAGACCACCTTACCTGCCTCCTGAGAAATCTGTCGGCAGGTCAAGAACCAATAGTTAGAACTGGACATGGAGCAACAGACTGATTCCAAATCGGGAAAGGAGTACATCGAAGCTGTATATTGTCACCCTGCTTATTTAAATTATATCCAGAGTACATCATGAGAAATGCTGGCCTGGATGAAGCACAAGCTGGAATCAAGATTGCCGGGAGCAGTATCAGTCACCTCAGATATACAGTCCATGGGGTCGTGAAGAGTTGGACACGACTGAGTGACTTCACTTTCACTTTTCACTTTCATGCATTGGAGAAGGAAATGGCAACCCACTCCAGTATTCTTACCTGGAGAATCCTGGGGACAGAGGGCTGCCATCTTTGGGGTCGCACAGAGTCAGACGTGACTGAAGCGATTTAGCAGCAGCAGCAGCAGATATGCAGATGACACCACCCTTATGGCAGAAAGTGAAGAAGAGCCAAAGAGCCTCTTGATGAAAGTGAAAAAGGAAACTGAAAAAGTTGGCTTAAAGCTCAACATTCGGAAAATTAAGATCATGGCATCTGGACCCATCACTTCATAGCAAAAAAGATGGGGAAACAATGAGAACAGTGAGAGATTTTGTTCTGAGGGGCTCCAAAATCACTGCAGATGGTGACTGGAGCCATGAAATTAACATTTGCTCCTTGGAAGAAAAGTTATAACCAGCTTAGACAGCATATTCAAAAGCAGAGACATAACTTTGCCAACAAAGGTCTGTCTAGTGAAAGCTAAAGTTTCTCCAGTAGTCATGTATGGATGTGAGAGCTGAACTATAAAAAAAGCTGAGCACCGAAGAACTGATGCTTTTGAACTGTGGCATTGTAGAAGACTCTTGATCATGGGGTCGCAATGAGTTGAACATGAGAGAGCGACTATACTGAACTGAACTGTGTTATTTTCACATTTATTTCCATTAATTCTCTCCTGGATATTTTGTCAGTGCATTTGAAGAGTAGTTAACATGACAACTGTCCATGACAAGACCTAAAAGTTAAATCACGTCTGCCAAAAAGGAAGTAAAAATTAGGTTCCATGGCTTCCATTTCATATCTGTAATTCTAGTGCCAACTTAGTTGAGGATATTCAAAACTTACTAGCTAGAGGAATTAGAATGAAATATAATTTCTCTAATTTATTTTATTTGATGATCATCCTTTTTAAAAAACACATTTTTATGGTTTATTTTTTTATCTCTTTATTTTTGCAGCTTTTATCATTCCTTCAGGGTTTATTTACTTTTTACCACGAGGGATATGAACTCGCCCAGGAATTTGCACCATATAAACAACAGCTGCAGTTCAACTTGCAGAATGTAAGACTATACCTGTTCTCATTGCCTCTCCTTCGTTAATCAGATGATCCCAGGGCAACTGAGTTATAGCCAAGCTGAACTTATCTGAGTACAATAAAGCCTCACTCATTTAGAAAAACCACTTAATAAATTTATTAACTGTTTAAAATAAGAGCTAATCTCATGTTTGAAAATTATATACTGCCAAATTTCATGAAAATGAAAATATCTGAGTGCAGAAACCTTGGAAACTGTTACCTTTATCTAGTGTTTTCATTATTTTGCTGAGTGACCCTAGGCATGTTGTATTTCCTGAGAGGGCAGTATTTCTGTATTTGTGAAAGGGACTTTCACGATGGACTTTCATGCTCTGTCCCTTTCCTCCCTAAAGCTGTTTATTTTATAGCTGATATTTACTGTTTTCTAAAAATAAATTTAAATGTGGCTTTCAAGCATCCATAAAAGCTGCTTTAAAGCTTCAGGGAGAATTATTTAAAAACACCCTATTTCTGGGAGAGTTTATTTTGTAAAGTTGTCCAGTAAATCCTTTTAATATTTGATTGCAGTTATACAAATTCTGATTTACATGTACTGAATACCAGTTACACTTTAAAAAGTTAGCCAATCCATTCTGTATTATCAAATATGTTGTTCCGTTGTTAAGTCATGTCTGGACTCTTTGCAACTTCCTGGACTGCAGCACACCAGGCTTCCCTGTCCTTTCACTATCTCCCAGAGTTTGCTCAAACTCATGTACATTGAGTCGATGATGCCAATAACAAAATCTTAATTGCTGAGGATTTTGTGTAAATGAAGAGTTATTTCTGAAACCGTGTGTGGTACTCTAGCTAAAATAGTTTGTGAAGGTTTCACTTAATTTTCTATGAAAAGCATGCCTTTCACTCCTTACCTGATTTTTGCCATTGTAAAGATGTTCAGCAAATAGAAATATGTATTCGGAGCGTACCATGAGAAATAAGTAATTGCAGTTATTCTACTTGTGTTTTGCATTTAGTTTTTGATTTTACCTAGATTTTCTCGCAGAATCAATTTCACATGCAATTCATTCCATTGTTTTTCAATATGGAATCCATTTGGGCTTTCTCAGTAAATATTAAAAGGGAAAATTATAAACCCAAAGTATTTTTATTGCTTCCATATTAAATGCAATTGCTGTAAGATTCCTGGGATTTGAGAACAAGAGACAGGTGAAGTATTGGAAAAAATTCATATCCTTATGTTTTAAAGGGAAAAGCAGCAAAAGTGGCAATTAAGAAAACTTTCGCAACTTTACCTTGAGATTCAGATCTTTTATTAGGGGCTGTAACAGAATGATAATCATCACTGCCTCACAGGTTGGTGATTATTCTTATGTTTCCAAGTACGTATTGTTGAGATAATATGACCTGAATGCAAAATTGATATTCATAGAGAAAAGCCATATACTTTCTATATCTTAAGTAAACTTGCTATGGTGTAAGTAAATTATTTCCTACAGTAGAAAACGTTAGAACTTGGAAACCTATTCATTTTTATGTGTTAATTTATGCATTGACCTCCTGATAACTATGTTAGGATTTCGCGAAAACAAGGTAAGTGATATTTCTTCAAAGAGGTGTTTGGAATAAAAATGATGAATCTTTTTCTTGATAAGTGCCACATATATCAAAACTATGTGAATTTATTTTAACCCTCAAAACGAACTAAGTGGCTGTGTATCTGCTTTTTTTATCTTAGGTATTATGGGGTATAAAATGTTATTTTAATTAATATCTTATATTTGTAAAGCTATAAGTTGTTCCCTAGATAATGTTAAGTGGGAAATTGGATAAAATACACACATACACAGATGCAAAGAGAAACATGCAGGTCATTCAGAAAAGTTTCACTAAAGCAATTCAAAATTGGAGCATAGGATTCAATGTAGATGGTGATGGACATGGTAAACAGTCCTGAAAGAGTCAAGGTTATCCTTTGCACCATTTATAGTTTTGAAACCTTAGACTGGGTGTTCCTCAAAACTGGTAGAAAACACTGAATGAAATTGTTGTTTCTGTTTACTAAAGACGAGGAATAATTTTGAAAGTACTCGACAAGAGGTAGAGCGATTGATGCAGAGGATGAAATCTGCCAATCAAGATTACAGGCCACCCAGCCAGTGGACAATGGAAGGCTACTTGTATGTCCAGGAGAAACGTGAGTTGCAAAGATGTAAATTAATGTCTCTTAAGATTAACCTTCTGTTTCTATGAGACGTGAGTTGGTTACTTGCTTTTCCTTCAAGAAGGAAGACTGAAATTCCTAACAGCTTTGTCCTATATGGTCTCCTTGGCCAGCGACTATCACTGAATGTGGAAGTTTGTCCACTTTTCACCATTGGATTCTCTAAGCTGGTATGTTGTTGAACTTGGAACTTAGAATTTTCATGATGATACCGTAGCATGAGTTCGGTTTTAGAATTTAATTATGGTGCCTGATCTCAATGCAAAGTTTCATGGAGAATTAAAACCCAAAGCCTTTATCAGATGAATCATCTTGGTGACTTTGGTAGTGGTTTTCCCCTTCAGCAGCATTATTTCATTTAATTCTGTGCTCTGACAGTTTTCAGGAGTAAATCTGGCAATTACATAATATCAGACTGGCACTGTTTACTTCCCGGTGTTGGGAAATAAGCTTCAGATCCAATAGAGCATTATTATAATTGCCTCACACTGAGAAAGTTTTTCTCACAAAAGTTAATAAAAGCCATTCAAACTTGTATAACTAGAGTCCTTTTTTGTCATTAAGTGGAACCAGTGATTAAATTAACTCTGTTTCAACCCAGAATGCCCTAAAGCACTCTCTTACTCTTTGTGTTGAAGGAACAGTTGTTTCCAGTGCATCATGGGCCAGGGTCTTCATAAAACACAGAATCACGTGCGTAGATTGTGCATTAATCTCAGATTGCTCTAAAAGTTGGTAAATGCCTATTTTCACTTTCTGTAGTTTTTTTCACACATGTGGTCTGGAAGACAACATGGAGTAACATTGCCCTAAGTCTCCCCATCTCTAGACAATAGATCATGGTAGTTTTCTTGAAGACATTATAGTTAAAGGGTTTGAGATGTGGAAGCTGTAGATGTTGACTGAGAAAGTTTTGGGGGCATAATGCAAAATGATCACTAATATGCCAAGATCGTTTATATTTGACGTGATCAGATGATTGTCATTTGTTCCTTAACAGTACAGAAGCAGATAACAGTTTGATCCAGTAGTCTCAGCAAACATTTATTGCTACATTGGTGATAGTGGGCTGCTGACTCAGGGGATCTGGTTTTAGGATTTTCCTTCTCATAGCTATCTACCTTGATCAGTCTACTGTTTTCAGATGTTAAAATGATGAATCTAATGTCCTGCCTTTATAGTCTATAATTAAAATATAATAAATAGGTTTTTCAAGAATTTCATGAGAAAAGACCAATTCATTGATCATATATGCAAGAGTATATGGATTTAACTCAGGACCCTAAGAAAGAGTACATACTGAATAGTTTTTCCATATTTGAGAGCCTCAGTGTGAGGGTGCATGGAGAGGTTCTGTGCCTAGTGGAGGAATATGTGGATAGTGAGGCTTGTCAAATCTGCATCTGGTAAAGGAGGTGCAGTCCTGTTGCCCAAAGATTTTTTATTCATTGCAGCTCAGCAATACTTTATTTCTTAATGTCTCCCCTCACCCCTATTGTTAACACAGTTGCTAAAATCATTGTGGGTATACAATATCATGTTCTAATCCAAAAAGCTTTGGATTACCTAGCAAAATTCTTATATTCATAATCTTCACATATGTCCTGTTCAGCCACGACTTGGTAGCCCATCCATTGGATTGTGCCAAGGTTTGCTTACCTATTCCCCAGCTTTTGGACATTTGGATCCCTGGTGGTACAGAGGTTAAAGCATCTGCCTGCAGTGTGGGAGACCTGGGTTCGATCCCTGGGTCGGGAAGATCCCCTGGAGAAGGAAATGGCACCCCCTCCAGTATTCTTGCCTGGAGAATCCCATGGACGGAGGAGCTTGGTGGGCTACAATCCACGGGTCACAAAGAGTCAGACACAGCTGAGCAACTTCACTAAAAGCATAAGCCCTTTAATAATCTGGGGTCTGGATGCATAGACAGAATGCAGTGTTTTATGCCCCTGTCTGATGCTGATATCTTGTATTCTCAGATACCTGACTTCTTCTCTGGGTCAGTCTGAAATGATCATAAAGCCCTCTGTGGCACTGCCCTTTTCTCTGAGAGTTCCTATCCCTCTAACATCTGCTTTTAGGCTACAGAACTCAGGTAAATCTTCAATTCCAGTGTCTCTGTAGCCTGGGACCAAATCTGTCTATCTCCTTGATAAACTGTGAACCCATACCTTCTCTCCATCTCCATAGTCTTGCGCTGGCCTCCTTACTGTTCTTTTTTGCCTCCAGGCTTGTCAGCCTCAGTCCTTTCTCAGAGAGCTTACAGCAGCTTCCTCTGCAGTGCTTGCTTGGTTGTGCCTCTCCTGTGATGGCCGTGGTCAGGCATGGCATTCAAGGCTTCCCTCTATTTGTAGCATCCTCTCTTATGACATTCTTCCTGTTCCCAGCACAGCGTCCATCTCCATTTTACTCTATATCCGCCTGTGCTGTTTTTATAGCTTTAGTGAGGCACACTTGGCGTGCAATAAATTGCACATATTTAAAATGTACAGTTTGATCAGTTTTGCTGCATGTATCTACCTATGAAGCCATCACCACAGTCAACATAACACATGTATTCATCACTCCAGAAGTGTTATTTTGCCTCACGGTAATCCCTCACTCCTTTCATTCTCACTTACCATCCTCACTGCTTCCTTTTGCCTAGGATTTAAAAAGGAAAATGAATGGGATTATATGCTTGGGAATTACTTTTCTAAGAGGAAAAAGTACTCAAAGCCCCTTTCTTCTTGGAATCTTTGAGAGCATTTATATTAAGAAAATCTGACCATTTCACGAAGACTCATTGATTGTGCTCTTGCTATCACTGAGTAAGTCTTGTGGAGAACAAAAGAGGAGATGAAGAATATGGCTCCAAGATGTTTATTCAGTTGTAGGAGGTACAAGACAGATAGACTTACACAGTTAGCAACCAGTGATCAGTAGTAAACATCAGAGCTGTAAACTGATTGATAAATGGAGATGGATGTAATGGGATGGTAGCAGATGATTGCTATTTAGACACAGCACTCCACTTCATCTGAGTATGTGGTTTGTATGTTACCCGCCTCCAGGTATACAGTGAATCGCATTCTGGTAGATTCCAGTTTAAGCAGGAAGAGCATGGGGTCCAGAGTCAGATAGAACTATATTGGAATTTTATGCCACCTGTTAACTGGATGATTCTGCATAGGCAACTTTCTGAGCTCAGTCTCCTCATTTTTAAAAGAGGGGTCTTTATATCCAATCTCATAATAACATTGTAAGAATTAGAGGTAATGTATATGGAATGTCTCTGTTATCAGTAGTGGTGCATAGTAATACCACTGTACTTCCAGGAGCCCTTCCTATTCTGTGCAATTTGTATTTATGTCATTTAATTCTTAAAACAACTCCTGAGAAGTATCGTTCCTCTAAAAAGAACAACTCCAACCACATGCCCTCTTAATGAAGAAAGCAGCACCATCTGCTTTTCTTAAGCTTTATTTTCTTTTATGTAGAATGCTCTTTATAATGTCTGACTTTAAAAGTTCCTAGATAAAATGTTGACACTTAGTAGGTATCCAGTGAATGTTAATTCCCTCCCAATCCACAGGCATCGTCCCAGCAACCTCAGATGATCACTGGATAAGATAATTAAACTTGTTTTGGTTTGAAACTTCAGAGCTGTAATAAATTTTATTTTCCCAGACTTTTTTTAGGGACTTCAGAATCACTTGCCTAAGAACATCTGCCATGGCCTGGTGCCAAGCAACTTTAAAGAAAGCAGCATGTGTGTGCAGCACACTTGAAGATCAAATGCATGGGCTTCTGAAGTTAACATAGAGGCAGGATGAAACATCTTGGGTCTAATAGGTCATCAAAGTGTTGCAGCAGCTTTATTTAAAAATTACAGCTAATATTGCTTCATAAATTGCTTCCTAAGAAGTAAAATCACTATAAAGATTTCTATCCAGCCACTCTCTACTAATCAACTCTAAGCCTTTAAGTATTTTACACCACATGTAACAGAGTTATCAACAAGTATTATTAAGTATTACAGTGTGAAATAGTCCCAAAGAAGAATTGAAGTTAGTTGCAGTAACCCTTTGTGATTACCAAGTACGTAGCTGCACCCCATAATTTTAAAGTCTGGAGTGGTTTAAGTATTAAAGCTACATATGACACCAAGGGCACTATTATTACAGAAAAAAATTCAAATGGCTCATGAAACACTTTTCTCAAGAGGTGCATTTTCACAATTCTGTTTCTTAGTTTTGAATACATTGTTATAAAACACAGCCAGCAATAAAATTGTATATAATTGTTGCTAGAGAGATCCAGGTGTTAATCCAGATAGGACCCTGTGTGAAGAAGCTTTAGGAAACAAGCTCCATTTTCAACCTACTCAGCCCACTAGGGCACTTGGGTGCAAGATAATTGGCTTCCCTGTGGGAAAGATGAAGTCTTCTACTGAGGTCATGAAATAATTGAACTTGTGATTTATCTGTTTGCCCAGGTGAAGCAGCATCAACCAGTTTTTAAGGAGAACACTGGATGACAGAGTGGTATGCAGTGGGAAAGGGTTGCATACCCCAGCGAGGTTATATTTATGGAGAAAAAGATAGTGAACATTATACATGCATGCATGCTAAGTTGCTTCAGTTGTGTTTGACTTCTTGGACTGTAGCCCACCAGGCTTTTCTGTCCATGGGATTCTTCAGGCAAGAATATTGGAGTGGTTTGCCATGCCCTCCTCCAGGGCATCTTCCCAACCCAGGAGTCAAATGCACATCTCTTACAGCTCCTGCATTGGCTGGTGGGTTCTTTACCACCAGCACCATTGACCCCATGGTCTGTAAGCCCACTAGGCTCCTCTGTCCGAGGGATACTCCAGGCAAGAATACTGGAGTGGGTTGCCTTTCCATTCTCCAGGGAATCTTCCCAACCCAGGGATCAAACCCGGGTCTCCTGCATTGCAGGCGGATTCTTTATTGTCTGAGACACCAAGGAAACCCTTCATTTTAAAGAGAGATTTGAATTTAATATTTTTCAGATTAGTGTTAAAAGGGAACAGCTCTGTGGTCAAAAAGTCTTAGAGAAAGATGAATAATTCATTCCTTCATTCATGAAATCTTTATTGAGGAGCAACTATGTGTCTGGCCCTGTTCTATGGATTAAGAATATGCTATTCCACAGAACATCACTTGTTCCTTCTCTCATAGAGCTTTAGATTCTAGTGATGGATGCAGACAATAAATAGGATGAATTAGTAAAGTGGTGATCATATATGTGTTAACTGCTGAGAAGAAAGTAAAGCAGAAAAAAAAAAGAGAGAGATAAGATATGAAATGTCATGGTGAAGGTGTTGTGATATTAGCTATCTCTACAGAAAGGGCCATGTTATAAAGGTGACATTTAGGAAAAAACCTGAAGGAAGTGACAGTGTAAGTCATGCAGGCATCTGAAGGAAGAGTCATCCTGTGAGTGGAAATGCTCTGGGGTAGAAATGCATTCTCCATGTTCAGAGACCAGCAGGGCCCAGTGTAACTAGCGAGTGTAGGAGGCAAAAGGCAGTAAGACCAATAATATCCTTCTATCCAGATCATTTGGAGCCTTCGGTTTATATCTGGGGAGATGTGGGAAATGATTGGAGAGTTTTGAACAAAAGGATGAAATAACCTGGCTAAATTTTGAGCAGGGTATTTCTGGCAATTTCAAAGGTAGACAACAAAGGAAGATGGAAGGAGACCTGTTACAGCACCTCAGACTGTTCCTTCTCATCCTTCCCACATCCGTGGGTAAACCACTTTCACAGACGAGATAACTGAAGCTGAGAGCTAAAGTAACTCTTGAGTTTACCAAGTACGTGTCAGAGCTGCAAATTAAGCCAAGTTGTCTGGTTGCAAGACACTCTACCCTACACCACTGTAGCTCCAGTCTGGCCTTTCTCACTCACAATAAGCATTACTGACTTGCATGGTCTATGGAAATCCTCGGTTTTACTTCATAGCATCAAAAACTGCACAAACTTAGATGCAACTCATATATTAACAGTCTGTATTGTTTGCTTCCTTTCATTAGGACCTCTTGGTTTTACATGGATTAAACATTATTGTACGTATGATAAAGGAAGTAAAACTTTTACAATGAGTGTTTCAGAAGTGAAATCCAGTGGGAAAATGGTGAGTCATTTTTTTTCTATTGTTTTTTAACTGAACTTGTTATTTAAGTAATGGAAATAAAAATCTTTTGTGCTTATTTTTCTAATAAACGTGTTCACAATTTTTAAAAATTGAAAAGTCACCAAAGTTTTCCCTCACTTTAAATGACCTTGATCACTTAAAAAGAACAGCCAGTACTTCTTTTTCACTTTGGCCATGAATCTTTATAAGCAGTTACATTACACGTATGGACACCTTGGTGAATGGCATCTCACATTCCTGGCAGCAGAGTCGTTTGTGGTGTTGGTTTGCCAGCAGCCCACAGAGGTTTTCAGGGGCGGGTTGAGGCTCTCAGAGTCCGCCTCTTTCTTCCTGGTGGTTTCCTGTGGGAGCCCGTGTTTGTCCCTGCATCCCACAGTCCCTGCAAGCACTGAGTCCTTCTTACTGAAATGCTGGCCAACAAAGTTTCTCAAAAGAAATCAGTGAGTGCTCATTTACCGTTGAAGTCAGTCAGTCACTGAATGTCTCACATGGGTGGTGAACAGTACAAACTGAGTGTACTTTGTTTGCGGAAGTGCTGCAGAGTGCAGCACCTTTATTGCATGTAGTTTGCAATCTTTTTGTGAGTTAAGATATGAATATGGCAGACGCTGAGACCTACAAATAAGATGACTGAGCCATCATCTGAAAATCCTAGAGCTGGAAGTTATCCTAAAGATTATTGAGGCTTGCCTCCTTTTAACTGACTAGAAGATAAAGATGGTAGAAAGTAAGTGACTCCCCACCTAATTTGTGGTATAGATCATGGAGTAGTAAATGTTGACCTAATTTAGGCACATATTCAAATATATCAACTGAAACTTATTGTGCTTGGGCATTCAATAGAGTCTAATAATTCAAAGTGACAGATATAAAGTAAAGAAGAACATACCAGAGAAAAAGAAATCTTAGATTGCTACCATCACAGGAGGTTATTAAATGCTGTAATCACACCTTAGTTTCTACTCAAGTTTTCGTAAGAAAAGCTGTTGCCCAGAAGTGAGTTTGTGTGACAGTAGTGAGATAATAAACAGACTAAGCCAGAGTTCTATTAATAAATCTATAAGATTTGCAACCAGAGATAATAGAATTAACCAAGCATTAGGTAAATATTCTCCTTAAAATTGAATGGCTTTTCAGGTATAGAAGAGAATTATGAATTGAGCTTATGTTGGATTCTGTCCAAAGAGGTTTAGTTTCAGAAGCAAACTAGCAATTGGTTACCAGCAGAAGAATCACATGGTGTGCATGATAGTAATAACGTTATAACAAGTATCTACTAGAGCTTTATTATTTTGGTAACTCTCTTGAGATTTGGAGTCAACTGTCAGCTGTCATTTAATACTCCACAGCTCTGATTCAAATATATACACATTATAGTATAATTTAACATGATAAGTAAATATGTTGAAGGGTGCTAGGCACAGAATTCTCAGAATTCTTTGAATAAAACATATATGTGTGATTAATTTATTAATAAGTTGTTTGGTGTATTACAGTTGGGAAGTTAACATTAACCAGACATCTTTGTATTAATATTTATAGAAATAGGGCATGATTATGATCTTTATACATAAACTATACTCTGAGTTATTTTAATATGGAAACTTTAGATGGTATATTTAATATATTTCAGTTCACTCTGTCATCATGTCAAAAATATGTTCCACCTCTTGTTTCAGAATGGCCTTGTTACTAGTTCACCAGAAATGTTTAAATTAAAATCTTGTATCCGACGAAAGACAGATTCAATTGATAAACGATTCTGCTTTGACATAGAAGTGGTCGAAAGGTTTGAACTTTTCACTTTCTGTTTTTTAATTTGGTTTAATTTTTTTCTGTGTATAGCTGTAAATATGAAACAGCATAAAGTGCTTGTTTTTCAGTCTCTTTTTAAAAAAGCAATATATGTTTAATTCATTCTGTCACTTGTTTATTCAATAAATATGGATTACATGATGCTTTCAAAAAAATAAATTAGACACAGAGTGCTACCAAAGGGTAATGTCACGCAGCGAAGAATCTGAAAAAAGCACACACTGTGGACTAGGGTCCCCATCCAGTGAAGGAACCTGACAGCATTGTTCATGGCTCCCGGGTCAGCTTTCGGTATGGTTTTGAAACCTAGCGGCCTTGTGCCAAAGTATAAAAAAAGACACTGCTGCACTTGCCGAAAGCTTCCTTCGGCCAGTGAAATTCCGTGCCTTCCACGCACACAGCGCTGTTCTGGGCATTCTTAGTCACAGGATATTGGGAGAGACATAAAGGTTGTGCAGCCAAGCTCGTCATCTAACGGAACTGTTTAGCTGTACTCATTTATCGTTTCAAGTAGAATAGAAACAAAGTTAGGAAAAGTATGTAAGTATGTTTCTTGATCTCTGTTGTATTCCATAATCTATTCTTCCCCTATATTACCACCATGCTTCTGAATACTCTAGCTTTGCGTGTGAATATATACCACATATATATATATAACATTCTGACATACTGTATACACTGTTATATACCATAGCTTACATATTATAATTATTTAGTAAGACATGGCCCCATTCTTATGCTTCTTTAAAACAGTGTTAGCTGTTTTGTACCTGTGTTCTTATACTTTGTAGATCTGCTGAGCAAGTTTACTTTTCTCTCCAAAAATTCCTTCGGGATTTTTGACTGGAGTTCTATTAAGTTACTAGATTAAAAATGGTGAATTGAACTGTCCCTAAGATTTTATATATCTTTTCTTTCCCCCATTTTATTTTTGGGTGTCTTCTTTTCATTGAAATTTTGAATAAAATTCTTTGATTAGTAGAAACGCATTTTTGTTTTATGGTTGAAACTGCTGTGTAAAGACTAGTAATTTTTTTTATATATCAATCTGTGTCCATTGGTTTTAATAATTTTGTGATAGGAACATCTTGATTTTCTATGTAGATGAATACTAACATATTGATTTTTCTTTTCTTTTTTCAGTGCTTTCTAGATATATAACCTTGGAGCACACTGTTAAACCCTGTGCTTCAGTTGTTTCATCTGTAAAACAAGGCTAGTCACTACACACATCAAAGGGTTGTTGTGAGAAATAAATAGGTTAATGAAGGAGACATAACAGTGCCTGGCACACAATAAACAGCCTACAAGTATTGTTGTTATTACTGCTCTTTTAAACTGGCTTAAATTACCCAAGATAAAATTACTTTGATCTTTATAATCAGTTTATCCATTTCTTATCAATATAATGATCCATTTTTGTGTACCCATGAAGACATACCCCTTTCTCACAGTTTTAGCTCATTCTAGGCTTGTAATTGGCTTCCCCATTACACAATATTTAAATGAGATTTCCTTCTTGTTTACCTTGTCACAGAGCCCTCTAAGTTTCTGTTTATCCTATGAACAGCTTGCACAGTTCATTAGGTTAATTTCACTTTTTTCCTGTATTTTCGGTCATTGTCTTCATATTGATTTCATCTCTCCCTTTGCTTGCTCTTTCTTGAAGCACATCCTCAAGTAGCTAATTCAGAATGGGTGCATGGGAGAGAGTTGTTTTCTAAAGTGTTAATGATAATACTGTGATCATTGTATAAACACTTTGGTCTTATTTTCTTCTGTAAAATTAACTAGTTATGGTATAAGGCTTCTCCTATTGCTATATGAAACTGAAGTGGCTCAGTCATGTCCGACTTTTAGCAACTCCAGGGACTGTAGCCTACCATGTTCTTCCATCCATGGGATTTTCCAGGCAAGAGTATTGGAGTGGGTTGCCATTTCCTTCTCCAGGGGGTCTTCCCAACCCAGGGACTGAACCTGGGTCTCCCATGTTGTAGGCAGATGCCTTACTGTCTGAGCCACCAGGGAAGTCCACATTGCTATATATTCATTGTAATTATTTTTAGTGACTATATGATAATACCCTGGGTCATATTCTTAATTATTCACATCTTATGGAATGTTTAGGTGGTTTTGAACTTTGATGAATGTGGCTCTGTCATCCTTTTCAGTCATTTTAGGGGAAGTAGTTTGAGACTAGCCTCCTTCGGACAGTCTTATACCTAAAACACTTAGGATTTCTTTTCAATTTTTTAATTTCTTTATTCTTTTCTCTCCTATCTATATTATTTTCTCTTTTCATTTTTTTCTCTTTCCTGTTCTTTCTTCAAATTTTACTTAGTTAACTAAGAATTAATTAAGAATTTAAATAAACAGCATATGTTTAAAGGCATAAATAAGTGAATTGAATATATATAATACTTATTTTTAATAGGCATGGGATCATCACATTGCAAGCCTTTTCAGAAGCTAATCGAAAACTTTGGCTTGAAGCCATGGATGGGAAGGAACCGGTAGGAATATGACACATTCTCTAATTTTGATTTTATTGTTCTAGTAATTGCAAAGTACATCTAAAAAAATTTATATGCCTATGTATAGTATATTTGAAAATATTAAAATAGCAAATCAGGAGTAGAGACTCTTTTGAATTTGTTCTTCAGGGAGACTTCTAGGACTAATTTAAAACCCTAAAATTACTTTAAAAAAGTAATTTTATTTGGCTACATTGATTGGATTGCTTTGTTTTGCTAATAGTTCTTGAGTGTCTACTCTTTGCAAGGCCAGTGTGAGGTTTTATGATCAGCATGATGAACAAATTTCAGGGTAACCTAGACCATGGGTTAGAAGTCTCCTTTGGTAAAACTGTTTGTAACTTGACATTTCCCTCAATCCAGATCCCCATTTTTCTAACAGATATTTTGATGTTGACATAAATTTACTTGAAATGATCAGGGAGGCTTATATAAAAAAGGGAATACGCCACTGATGACGTCTGTGACGCACACAGCACTGAGTGCTTAGAGGGATGAGCACACAGAGCCAATGGAAGACACCAGCCTGTCCCTGGAAAACTGTCTTTTAAATGGCAAAGAACTTGTGAAAAGTACCTGTGCAACAGCAGAGCTACACAGAGTGTGGACCTTAGACTTAGAGTCTGTCCTACAAACTATACCAGGCTACACTGAGTGCAGAGATTATGATTAAGGATCTGGAAAATTTTGTAGCAATTAGAAGTCATTTTACATCTGTGGAATTTAATAATAAAAAAATTTAGACTGTCTCTTCTTGATTGTTTATTACATTTACACTTTTTTTTTGTAATTTACAAAATTATCCATCAGTGACAGATTAAAAATTAAAAACAAAGCAACTTGTCTCTTTACTGCTAATAGTTGAGAGGCAAGCACTGACCTAGAGGAAATTTAGAAGACAGTGTGATAGCTTAACAAGCACAAGTTAGGGTACATGCTGAGAAAAAATGCTAAGCAGGTAATTTGAGGAGGAAACAATCAGGTGCATCCATCATGAGGTACTTCCTGAAGAAGGGAGATTGTGCATCGTGTTAGAGAATAGAATGAGATGCTTATATCCAAGGGAAAGGGGTAAACCTTTGCCCAGGGCAGGACAGCAAGGGAGGAAGAGGAGTGGGAGGCAAGACTGGAGGAGGGCATTGTGCATACAGTAGTGGTAGGACCTTGAAATCAAGACACTCCCTTTGTATATCACTGAACCAGTATCACCCTGGTTATTGTCTGTTGTGGCTCATTAACTGCAGATGACTGGCTGACTTCTTTTGTTTTTTAGATTTATACCCTGCCTGCGATTATCAGCAAGAAAGAAGAAAGTAAGTTGTTTTAATAATTATTTGAATGTTATCATGTAGTTTTCTTTTTTTTTTTAGTTGAAGTAAATGGCAGTCCACTCCAGTATTCTTGCCTGGGGGATCCCATGGATGGCCTGGCGGGATACAGTCCATAGGGTCGCTAAGAGTCAGACACGACTGAGCCACTAAACCACAAGAACAAAAATAACAAATTAGTTTCAGCTGTACAACAAAGTAATTAATTTCTGTATAAACTGTAAAGTCATTACTGCAATAAGTCTAGTACCATCTGTCACCATAAAGTTGTCCTCTTTCATCTGCTTCACCCACCCTCCAATGCCCTTCCCTCTGATAACCATGAATCTGAGTTTGGTTTCTTTTTTCTTTGTTTTATTGTTTATATTCCACACATAAGTGAAATCGTATGGTATTTGTCCTTCTCTGACTCATTTCACTTAACAAGATGCCTTTGAGTTCCCTCCATATTATTGCAAATGGCAAACAAAAATTTTTCTTTTTTATAGCCAAGCAGTAGTCCATTTTGTGTTTATACCTTATCTTCTTTATCCAATTCTCCCATCAGTGTTAATTTAGATTGTGTCCATATCTTAGCTATTGTAAATAATGCCACAATGAGTAAAGAGATGGATATATCTTTTCAAATTCATATCTTTCATTTTCTTTGGATAAATACCCAGAAGTGGTATAGCTGAATCTTATAGTAGTTTGTTCTTAAACCTTGGGGTACCTTTGTACTATTTTCCATAGTTGCTGCTCCAGTATACATTCCCACCAATAGTGTACAAAGTTTCCCTTCTCTCCACATTATCTGTAAAACGTCTCTGTTTTTATCCTTTGGATAATAGCCATTCTAGCAGGTATGCGTGATACCTCATTTTGATTGCGTTTCTCTGATGATTAGTGGTGTTAAATGTCTTTTCATGTGCCTATTGACCATCTGTGTGTGTTTTGAATAAAATATATAAATCCTCTCCCCATTTTTAAGTAAATTATTTTTTACCATTCAATTGTTTGAAATCTTTATATATTTTTTGACATTTACCCCTTATAATATATATGATTTGCAAATACTTTCCCCTTATTCAGTAGGTCACCCAGTGCATTTTGTTGATGATTTCCTTTGCTGTACAGAAGCTATTTAGTTTCATATAGGCCCACTTGTTTATTTTTGCTTTTGTTGCCTTTGCTTTTGAGGTCAGATCCAAAAAATTCGATGTCGACACTGATACTAAGGAGCTTATTGCCTACATTTTCTTCTAGAATTTTTATGGATTCAGGCTTTATGTTTAAGTTGTAAAACATTTAAATTTGTTTTTTTGTGTGTGATACTATATTCATGTCTTTGCAAGTGTCTGTCTAGTTTTCCAAGCACCATTTATTGAAGAGGCTGCCTTTTCTATTTTATATTCTTGACTCCTTTGTCATAAGTTATTTAACCATGAATATGGGTTTATTTCTGGACCCTTTACTCTCTCCCATTGATTTATGTCTGTATTTATGCCCTTACCATACTCTTTTGACTACTGTAACTTTGTAGTTTACTTTGAAATCAAGGAGTTTGATACCTCCCGCTTTAATTTATTCATTTAGGGTTTTGTTTTTCTGATGATTCTTTTGTCTGAAATCTGCCTTATCAGATTCTTTCATGGTTCCATAAAATTATTGAATTCTTCCAAGCTGTTTCTTTTTTATGCAGTTATAAATGTGATTGTTTTCTTAATTTCTTTTTCTGATATTTTGTAATTAGTTATAGGAATACAGGAGATTTCTATATGTTGATTTTGTATGATGAAACTTTACTAAAATCATTTGTTAGTTCTAAGAGTTGAACTCCTTATTGCCAAATTCAGACTGAAATTGAAGAAACGAGGGAAAACCACTAGACCATTCAGGTATGACCTAAATCAAATCCTTCATGATTATACAGTGGAAGTGAGAAATAGATTTAAGGGACTAGATCTGATAGATAGAGTACCTGATGAACTATGGACAGAGGTTCGTGACATTGTACAGGAGACAGGGATCAAGACCATCCCAATGGAAAAGGAATGCAAAAAAGCAAAATGGCTGTCTGAGGAGGCCTTACAAATAGCTGTGAAAAGAAGAGAAGCAAAAAGCAAAGGAGAAAAGGAAAGATATAAGCATCTGAATGCAGAGTTTCAAAGAATAGCAAGGAAAGATAAGAAAGCCTTCTTCAGCGACCAATGCGAAGAAATAGAGAAAAACAACAGAATGGGAAAGACTAGAGATCTCTTCAAGAAAATTAGAGATACCAAGGGAACATTTCATGCACAGATGGGCTCAATAAAGGACAGAAATGGTCTGGACCTAACAGAAGCAGAAGATATTAAGAAGAGGTAGCAAGAATACACAGAAGAACTGTACAAAAAAGATCTTCACAACCCAGATAATCACGATAGTGTGATCACTCACCTAGAGCCAGACGTCCTGGAATGTGAAGCCAAGTGGGCCTTAGAAAGCATCACTACGAACAAAGCTAGTGGAGGTGATGGAATTCCAGTTGAGCTATTTCAAATCGTGAAACATGATGCTGTGAAAGTGCTGCACTCAATACGCCAGCAAATTTGGAAAACTCAGCAGTGGCCACAGGACTGGAAAAGGTCAGTTTTCATTCCAATCCCGAAGAAAGGCAATGCCAAAGAATGCTCAAACTACCACACAATTGCACTCATCTCACATGCTAGTAAAGTAATGCTCAAAATTCTCCAAGCCAGGCTTCAGCAATATGTGAACCATGAACTTCCAGATGTTCAAGCTGGTTTTAGAAAAGGCAGAGGAACCAGAGATCAAATTGCCATCATCCACTGGATCATGGAAAAAGCAAGAACGTTCCAGAAAAAAACATCTATTTCTGCTTTATTGACTATGCCAAAGTCTATGACTGTGTGGATTACAGTAAACTGGAAAATTCTGAGAGAGATGGGAATACCAGACCACCTGACCTGCCTCTTGAGAAACCTATATGCAAGTCAAGAAGCAACAGTTAGAACTGGACATGGAACAACAGACTGGTTCCAAATAGGAAAAGGAGTACGTCAAGGCTGTATATTGTCACCCTGCTTATTTAACTTATATGCAGAGTACATCATGAGAAACGCTGGACTGGAAGAAACACAAGCTGGAATCAAGATTGCCGGGAGAAATATCAATAACCTCAGATATGCAGATGACACCACCCTTATGGCAGAAATTGAAGAACTAAAAAGCTTCTTGATGAAAGTGAAAGAGGAGAGTGAAAAAGTTGGCTTGAAGCTCAACATTCAGAAAATGAAGATCATGGCATCTGGTCCCATCACTTCATGGGAAATAGATGGGGAAACAGTGGAAACAGTGTCAGACTTTATTTTTTTGGGCTCCAAAATCACTGCAGATGGTGATTGCAGCCATGAAGTTAAAAGACACTTAATCCTTGGAAGAAAAGTCATGACCAACCTAGATAGTATATTGAAAAGCAGAGACATTACTTTGCCGACTAAGGTCCATCTAGTCAAGGCTATGGTTTTCCCATTAGTCATGTATGGATGTGAGAGTTGGACTGTGAAGAAGGCTGAGCACTGAAGAATTGATGCTTTTGAACTGTGGTGTTGGAGAAGACTCTTGAGAGTCCCTTGTACTGCAAGGAGATCCAACCAGTCCATTCTGAAGGAGATCAGCCCTGGGGTTTCTTTGGAGGGAATGATGCTGAAGCCGAAAGTCCAGTAATTTGGCCACCTCATGCGAAGACTTGACTCATTGGAAAAGACTCTGATGCTGGGAGGGATTGGGGGCAGGAGGAGAAGGGGACGACAGAGGATGACATGGCTGGATGGCATCACTGACTCAATGGACGTGAGTCTGAGTGAACTCTGGGAGTTGGTGATGGACAGGGAGGCCTGGGGTGCTGCGATTCATGGGGTCGCAAAGAGTTGGACACGACTGAGTGGCTGAACTGAACTGAACTGAACTGAAGAGGTGGGTTTTTGTTTTTGTTTTTGGTGAACTCTATAGTTTGTTTTTTTTTTATATATAGTATCATGTCACCTGCAAATACTGATATTTTTTCATCTTCCTTTCCAGTTGGGATTCCTGTTATTTCTTTTTACCCCTAACTGCTGTGGCTGGTACTTCCAATACTATGTTGAATAAAAGTAGTTAGAGTGAGCATTCTTCTATATAGTTCCTAATCTTAAAGGAATACCTTTCAGCTTTTCACCAATGAGTATGGTATTATCCTTGGGCTTGTCATATATAGCCTCTATTATGTCAAAATATGTACCCTCTCTGCCCACTTTGTTGAGAGTGTTTATCATAATTAGATGCTGAATTTTGTGAAATGCTTTCTCTGCGTCTTTGGAGACAGTCATACATTTTTTATGATTCATTTTATGAGTATCATGTTTATTGATTGAATAAACTTTGCATCCTTGGAACAAGTCTCACTTAATGATCATGATTGTCCTTTTCTTTTTATTTTATTTTCCTTTTTATTTTAATTTCATGTACGATTGAATTCAGTTTGGCTTCTCAGATGGCACTAGTGTTAAAGAACCTGCCTGCCAATGCACAAGACACTAGAGAGGAGGGTTCAAAACCTGGGCCAGGAAGATCCCCTGGAGGAGGACATGACAATGCACTCCAGTATTTTTACCTGGAGAATCCTATGGACAGAGGAGCCTTGTGGGCTACAGTCCATAGGGTCACAAAGAGTTGGACATAACTAGCACACAGTCGTGAAGCAACCAACATGCAGCATACACGAATTCAGTTTGCTAATATTTTGTTGAAGACTTTTATATCTACTTTCATTGGAAACATTGGCCTGTAATTTTCGTTTTTTATCTGTCCTTGTCTGTTTTTGTTATCAGGATAACGCTGACTTTATAAAATGAGTTTGGAAATGTTCTGTCGTCTTCACTTTTTGGATTAGTTTGAGGATAGATATTCAGTCTTTGAATGTTTGATAAAATTTACAGGTGAAACAGTCTGATGCTGTTGGGATTCTGTTTGTTGGGATTCTTTTCTTTTTTTTGTAATCTCTTTACTAATAATCTGTCTATTCAGATATTTTATTTCTTTATATTTCAGTCTTAGAAGGTTATATGTTTCTAGGAATTTATCCATTTGATCTAAATTATACAGTTCCTGTGCCCCAACCAGTAATGCTGAAGAAGCTAAAGTTGAACTGTTCTATGAAGACCTACAAGAACTTCTAGAACTAACACCCAAAAAAGATGGATTTTTCAATATAGGGGACTGGAATTCAAAAATAGGAAGACAAGAGATACCTGGAGTAACAGGCAAATTTGGCCTTGGAGTACAGAATGAAGCAGGGCAAAGGCTGGCAGAGTTTTGCAAAGAGAACACACTGGTCATAGAAAACACCCTCTTCCAATAACAGAAGAGAATACTCTACAAATGGACATCACCAGATGGTCAATACTGAAGTCAGATTGATTATATTCTTTGCAGCTAAAGATGGAGAAGCTCTATACAGTCAGCTAAAACAAGACCAGGAGCCTACTGTGGCTCAGATCTTGAACTCCTTATTGAAGATTCTGATTCAAATGAAAAAAGTAGGGAAAACCACTAGACCATCCAGGCATGAACTCCTTATTGAAGATTCAGATTCAAATGAAAAAAGTGGGGAAAACCACTAGACCATCCAGGCATGACCTAAAACAAATACCTTACATTATACAGTGGAAGTGACAAGGAGATTCAAGGGATTAGATCTGATAGAGTACTTGAAGAACTATGGATGGAGGTTCATGACATTGTACAGAGGCAGTGATCAAGACCATCCCCAAGGGAAAAAATGCAAAAAGGCAAAATGGTTGTCTGAGGAGGCCTTAGAAATAGCTGAGGAAAAAAGAGAAGCTAAAGGCAATGGAGAAAAGGAAAGATATACCCATCTGAATGCAGAGTCCCAAATAATAGCAAAGAGAGATAAGAAAGATTTCCTCAGTAATCAGTGCATAGAAATACAGGAAAACAGCAGAATGGGAAAGACTAGAGATCTCTTCAAATGAATTAGAGATGCCAAGGGAACATTTCATTCAAAGACGGGCACAATAAAGGACAGAAACAGTATGGACCTCACAGAAGCAGAAGATATTAAGAGGAGGTGAGAAGAATACACAGAAGAGCTATACAAAAAAGATTTTCATGACTCACATAACCGTGATAGTTTGATCACTCACCTAGAACCAGACATTCTGGAATGTGAAGTCAAGTGGGCCTTAGGAAGCATCACTACAAACAAAGCTAGTGGAGGTGATGAATTCCAGTTGAGCTGTTTCAAATCCTAAACAATGGTGCTGGGAAAGTATCGCACTCAGTATGCCAGCAAATTTGAAAAATTCAGCAGTGACCAAAGGACTGGAAAAGGTCAGTTTTCATTCCAATCCCAAAGAAAGGGAATGCCAAAGAATGTTCAAACTACTGCACAGCTGCAGTCATCTCACACACCAGCAAAGTAATGCTCAAAATCCTCCCGGACAGGCTTCAGCAGTACATGAACAGTGAACTTCCAGATGTTCAAGCTGGATTTTAAAAGGGCAGAGGAACCAGAGATCAAATTGCCAGTATCCGCTGGATCATTGAAAAAGCGAGAGAATTCCAGAAAAACATCTACTTCTGCTTTATCGACTATGCCGGAGCCTTTGACTCTGTGGATCACAACAAACTGGAAAATTCTTAAAGAGATGGGAATACCAGACAACCTTACCTGCCTCCTGAGAAATCTGTATGCAGGTCAGGAAGCAACAGTTAGAACTGGACATGGAAAACAGACTGGTTCCAAAGTGGGAAAGGAGTACGTCAGGCTTTACATTGTCACCCTGCTTATTTAACTTATATGCAGGGTACATCATGTGAAATGCCATCCTGGATGAATCACAAGCTAGAGTCATGACTGCTGGGAGAAATATCAGTAATCTCAGATACGCAGATGATACCACCATTATGGCAACAAGCGAAGAGGAACTAAAGAGCCTCTTGATGAAAGTGAAAGAGGAAAGTGAAAAATTTGCCTTAAACTTAAAATGCCTTAAGCATTTAGAAAACTGAGATCATGGCATCTGGTCCCATCACTTAATGGCAAATAGATGGGTAAACAGTGGAAACACTGAAAGACTTTAATTTCAGGGGCTCCAAAATCACTGCAGATGGTGACTGCAGCCGTGAAATTAAAAGACGCTTGCTCCTTGGAAGAAAAGCTATGACTAACCTAGACAGCTTATTAAAAAGCAGAGACATTATGTTGCTGACAAAGGTCCATCTAGTCAAAGTTATGGTTTTTCCAGTAGTCATGTATGGATGTGAGGGTTGGACCATAAAGAAATCTGAGCGCCTTAGAATTGGTGCTTTTGAACTGTGGTGTTGGAGAAGACTCTTGAGAGTCCCTTGGACACCAAGGAGATCCAACCAGTCCATCCTAAAGGAAATCAGTCCTGAGTATTCACTGGAAGGACTGATGCCAAAGCTGAAACTCCAGTACTTTGGCCACCTGATGTGAAAAGCTGACTCATTGAAAAAGACCCCTATGCTGGGAGGGATTGAGGGCAGGAGGAGAAAGGGACGACAGAGGATGAGATGGTTGGCTGGCATCACTGACTCGATGGACATGAGTTTGAGCAAGCTCTGAGAGTTGGTGATGGACAGAGAGGTCTGGCATGCTGCAGTCTGTGGGGTCACAAAGAGTCAGACATGTCTGAGCAACTGAACTGAACTGATCCAATTGTTGTCATAAAATTGTTCTTATAAGTCCCCCATGACTCTTTGTATTTCTTTACTATCATTGCAATTTCTCCTCTTTTCATTTCTCGCTTTGTTTGAGCCTTCTCTCTTTTATTGGTTAGTCTAACTAAAAGTTGGTCATATTTGTTTATCTTTTCAATGAACTAGCTCTTGATTTTCATCTTTCTTCTTATTGTTTTAGCCTCTGTTTTATTCATTTCCACATTAATCTTTATGATTTTCTTCCTCCTCTTACCTTTGGACTTTGTTTTTCTTTTTCTAGTTAGATTGTTTGAGATTTGTATTTTTTTCTTTAGGTAGGCCTGACTTCCTTCTTAAAAACCTTTTCCAGGACTTAGTTGGTGGTCCAGTAGTTAAGAATCCACTTTCTAATGCGGGGATCCAGGTTTGATCCCTGGTTGGGGTACGAAGATCCCATATACTGCAGGGCAGCTAAGCCCACTCACCATGCCTACTGAGCCCCTGTAGTCTAGAACGTGTGAGCCACAACTGAAGATGACCACTCGCCACAGTGAAGACCCAGGGCAGCCAAAAGTAATAGTTTTTAAAAATTGCTTTTGCCTTGTCTCATAGATTTTGAAATGTTGTATTTCTGTTTTCATTGTTAAAATTATTTTTGATTTTCCCTCGGATTTCTTCATTGACATTGGTTGCTCAGTAGTGTGTTACCTAATCTCCATATATTTGTGATTTTTTTCAGTTTTCTCTCAGTTCTAGTTTCATACCATTGTGGTTGTAAAAAATGTTTGACATGGTTTCAGTCTGCTTAAATTTATTGAAATTTGTCTTGTTGCTTAAAATGTAATATATGCTGAAGAATGTTCCATGTGTGCTTTAGAGCAATGTATATTCTGCTGCTTTTGGATAGAATGTGCTATACATTATCTATAAGTATAGCTGATAGAATATGTTAAGGCCAATGTTTTCTTAATAATTTTCTGTCTGAATGATCTATCCATTCATGAAATCAAAGTGTTAGCGTTCCATGCTATTATTGTATTCCTGTTATTTTTCTCCCCTTAGGTCAGTTAATATCTGCTTCCTATATTAAGGTGGTCTTGTATTAGTTAATATATATTCAAAAATATTATGACCTCTTCTTGGATTGACTCCTTTATCCTTAGGTAATGCCCTTCTTTGTCTCTTATTACAATCTGTGTTCTAACTTCTATTTTGTGTAATGTAAGTATAGCTACACCAGCTTTCCTTTTGCTTATGTTTGAAAGAAACATCTTTTTTCATTTCTTTACTTTCAGTCTGTTTGTGTCCTCAGATCTAAATTGAGTCTCTTGTAGGCAGTATATGATTGTGTCTTTTTCAAAATATGTTTAGCCGCTCTGGGTTTTGATCAGAAAGTTTTGTCCATTTAAATTTAAAGTGTTATTAACAAGTATGTATTAATGCTTCCTGTCATTTTGTGACTTGTTTTCTAGTTGTTTTTATAGTTTCTCTCTGTTCCTTTCTTCTCTGGTTCTCTTTCCTGTGATTTGATGACTTTTTTTCACATTATGAGTATATATTATCTTTAGTGTATGTACAATAGGTTTTTGGTTTGTGGTTTCTATGGAATTCCTAAATGAAAAACATGTGTATGTATGTGTGTATAGTAATCTATTTTAAGCTGAGAGGAAGTTAAGTTTTGACACATTCTAAACATTAAAAACATTTTTAGTTCTCCCACCCTCATTTTATATTTTTGATGTTATATACTGTTTTTGTTTCCCTTAATTATTGTAGTTATTGTTAATTTTACTTGCGCTTGTCTTTTAACCTTTATTCTAGGTTTTTAAATGGTTAATTCACTAACTATACTATATGTTTCCCTCTACTCATGAGATTTTGACTTTCTTATATTTTCTTGTTACTATTTAATGGCTTTCTTTGTTATCTTGAAGTCCTTTAACATTTCTTGTAAAGGCAGATTTAGTGTTGATGATGTTTAGCCTTTACTTCTGTAGAAAACTATTTATTTCTCCTTCCATTCTGAGTAATAACCTTGCCTGTGGAGTATTTTTGGTTGAATGGTTTTTCTTTTCAGTACTTTAAATATATTATGCCATTCCCTGTGGCTTGTAAATTTTTCACTAAGAGATCAGCTGATAATCTTATGATGCCTCCCTTGTATATAACAAGTTATCTTTTCTTTTTGCTTTTATGATTCTCGCCTTGTCTTAATGTTTGACATTTTAGTTATAATGTTCCTTCGTGTAGATCTCTTTGGGTTCATCTTATTTGGAATGCTCCATGCTTCCTCAACCTCAGTGTCTGTTCTTACCCCTAGTTAGGGATGTTTTTAGCTATTGTTTCTTGAACTAAATATTCTGCCACTTTCTCTCTCTCTTCTCTTTCTGGGACCCCTATAGTGAGAATGTTATTCTTCTTGAAATTGTACCATAGGTCTCTTAAATACTTTTATTTCTTCTGATCTGTTACGATGAATTCCATTTTCCTGTCTTCCAGGTTGCTGATCCTTTCTGCTGCTTCATTTGGTCTTCTACTGAAACCCTCTAGTATATTTTTCTTTTCAGTTAGAGTATTCTTGAGGTCCATGATTTATTTTTGGTATTTACTTATATTTTCTGTCTTTTTGTGGAAGTTCACATTGTATTCATCTGTTCTTCCAAGAGATCAGTGAGCGTGTTTATGTTCATTAAACTATCAGGTAAATTACCTCCATTTCAGTGAGGGATTTTTTTCCTGAATTTTTGTCTTTTCTTTTGTTTGCGGCACATTCCTCTCTTTTCTCATTTTGCTTGTCTCTCTGTGTTTCTACGAATTAGGCAAAGCAGTTACTTCTAGTCTTGTTGGAGTGACTTGTAGGAGATGAACCTTCTTTTTCAGCCCTGCCCTAGCTCTTTGTTGTCTCTGGAGCATTTGTAATTACCCAAGTAGTTTAATTTTATTCTTGATAGGTCACTATCAGTGTTCCACAGAAAGCAATCTAATTCACCACTTAGCTTTAGGCTGTTTGGAATGTAGACCTTTGGGAATCAGCTTTTAAAAAATGTGTGTGTGTGTGTCTGTGTGTATACACAATTTTATGTGACCACTATTATAACCCCTGCTAGCTTCAAGTGGTTCTGAGGTGTCCCCTTGGTGATAGTTGCCAAAATCAGAGCTCCAAATGGACGTATCAGCTTCTCTCTGGCAGGTACAGGTGAGCTGTCACAAGGCCATAGAACAATGTGAAGATGATTCCCCGAGTCTGTGTTCTCTGTTCTGGGAGCTTCTCTGCAGCTTCTAGATACGTGGTAAACTGGAAGCCTTCCGCTCACTTGAGCTCTGAGACAAGTAATTAGGGCTGTTTTCACAGGAGTCCAGGGGTGTGTTTCAGTCTACTGTCTATATTGTGGTGATGGTTCACTACCATGAGCTGTCTCTTCTATTGTTTCAGACCCATAAGGCCCAGAAATCCAGTCATCCCTGTATCATAGCCAGGTGGTCAAGGTGTGTCTTCTGTATGGGGTGAACATTCCTGACAGCTCAGTGGGCCCCAGGAGAGCCTAGCGTGGGATTGCTGACTGCACCAGTGCTACAGGAGTGCACAGTAGCCCACTGGCCACAGTGAGGCCCCAGGAACATGGGGGGCAGGGTGAGATCACAGGCTGCAGCAGGACCACAGGGACATGTGGGTAAGCCCCCTGGCTTCAGTGGGACCAGGGAGAGCATGGAGGCAAGGCAAGTCCTATGGCTCTAGCAGTGTGATAGGAGAGCCCCAAAATATCAGCTCCTGTGTCTCAGGAGGTTCTCACAGACCTCTGCACTCCAGACACAGCCTTCAATCTTAACTAATCGATCTCCTTCATATATGGTCTAGGAGCTTGCCACACTGTTGGGTTTGTGCTGAGTCCTGGTGTGAGTTGCTCGGCATGAGGCAATTTTTCAGTCCCTTCAGCCTTTTGCATCTTCTGCACATCTGCCCTGTTGGTTTTCAAAGCCAAAAGTATTGGGAGCTCATCTCTCCAGTGCAGGTTGTAAAGTTTGGGGTGCCTGATAGGGGGCACAAACGCCCAGCTCCTCTGGGAGAAGTTCCACATGTGTGAGGTCTCTTGTGCCTCTGGGTTGCTGTGCCAGAGGTGACATTTTGGGTGAGACTGCACCTCTGACTCTCCTACCCATATTGATGTTGTCCTTTAATCCTTTGTTGAGGAACGTTTTAGCTAGTTTTTCAGGTCTTTTTCAGAGGAAATTGATCCATTGTATAGTTGCAGATTTTGTGTGCCTGTGGGAGGAGGTAGAATCAGCATCTTCCCAAGTCAGCACCTAGATTCAACCTCCATCACAGTTACTTTTATCATAGAGGTATTATGTAATATTAGAAGTTAACTTTGGAAAATCACAGTAATACACCTTTGATCTGATGATATTCAGCAAATTCAAAATTTTCATTCAAAGAAGTTTCTCACGTTAAAACCACTAACTACTGGACTTTATAGTAACCTATTTAATTATTTATTTAGTATTTATTACTTAGGAGTATATACCCTACTTTATCCCAGAAAGAGATTTGAGGCAATTAATATTTAGTTTTATTTTCTTTAAATGGCAATAGAAGGCTTCTTTTATTTTGTCTGCTCCAGTTTACAAGATTGAATACATGAACACTGCTAATTTTAGGAAATTATGTACAAGATTGTGAGGTTCAAGGGTATGGTCAAAACACCTTGTTTCATTACTGAATCCTTAGTATCAAACCATTCTGAATGAACACATTTTATGTATTTTCGATCATACTGTGAATCCTTTTTAATCATCTGCCACCTTTAATCCTTGGTTAGTTTAGAGTATTTTCATATGTAATTTATAGTAGTGAAATTATTTGACATTTAAAATCAAGTTTTATATGTTTCTAAGGTTTTATGTATATCCTTTAAAGCACTTTCAAATTTTATTTGACTTAATTGACTTTCTCTCATAATGTCTAAATTTATTTTTAAAACAGCCTACTAACCCTGACTTTTATATTGCTATTAAAATATGTTAGAATGGAGTATAGATTAAAAACTCGGAAAGCACTCATTTGAAAGTCATAAATATTGAGTATATGCGAAGCCTGTCTTTTTATCTGAATGAAGTGCTTTCTAGTGATTAATTTCAAAAATTATCAAAAGAAAATACATAATTTAAAATACCTTTAATGTTAAAGATTTTTAAAATATTCTCAATTTTTATTCTTGTGTTTCTTTCTTTATTGCCAATCAGAGTGATTAGTATATCTTTCATTGCCCACTTTTATCTAATCACAAAAACATTAACCAGCCATTAAGAGGTTTATAAGTACTGAATGTTCATTCTAAACAATTACCTTAAAAGTAATCTGTTGTATAATTTGCATTTGTCTAGAGTTTGAAATGTGTTTTCTAATACTGGTTTCATTGTTCAAATCCAGTATAAAGATAGTCCTTTCAAATTCAAATGAACCTTCTCAAGGACGATCCTCTCTGAAAAACAAATGAACATCTGTATGATACTGAATAGAGCTTTTGAATAGGATGTGATCAAGTCAGTCAGAATATACGTGATACTTAATGCACCTCGGAGCTAGTTATTTTTTTTAAATCATAATTAGGTAACTTGAATGAGAAAGTTGTCACATATGCTGTGATGGAGGGAGATTATACTTCTTGTAGTAAAGACTTACTGTTTTGGAAATCAGCTTTCCTGTAGTCTCAGGCACTTGAAGCATCTCTTTGCCACCAGGTGTAATTATAAATTGATATGTCTTTCAGAAAAACGGCAGTCCAAGGATCCATGTGTTTGCATGATTTATCACATTCTGACTCTTTTGATATGACATACTAGTTTTCCACCAGTTCCCTCAGTTCCTTGTGACAGATCGCATTTCTCCTCCATAGTTCTACATGCAAACTTCCCCTGAGATGTGTGCTCAGCACGTTATTTGTTCTTATTCTTGATTCTGAAAACTTGGCCTCTTTGCCCCAGTGCTGAATGGAATCTTGGTGACAGTGTTTTGGATGAAATAGAAAAGAATAGCTTTATTGCTTTGCCAGGCAAAGCGGGCACAGAGAGCTCCTGACGTTGAAAATTGTGTTCCCCCTCCTCCGCAAAAAAAAAAAAAAAACTAACTAAAAAATTGTGTGTCCCAACCCAGGAGAACTTGGTGAGGAGTTTTTTAGCAATAGTTCAAGGGTAGGGTTTCTCAGAAGTTCAGAGTGTGTGCAGGGCCTGCCCTTCTTTAAAGATAATCTCACAGTGAGCTGCTCTGGTTCTTTTCATCTAGTCTCAGGTGGTCTTCTCTGGTCTGAAAAATGCTGACATCTTCCTTGGTTAGGTTTTAGTTCTATGAAGAACTGTAAAGATATTGTTCTGTGTCTCCTGAGGAAGAACGAGGATACTTGCCCAAGGCTGCACTATTGTTTCCTGACTGTTCCTTCCTTGTCTCTGCATCTCCTCCCTTCCCTGATTAGCAGCCACTTGAATCTGCCCTTGGGAACTCAGGGGAGGCCGTGGAGGCTGGAGTCTGTTCCCTACAAAGCAGGAACAGAAGACACAGAAGAACTTCCTACCCAGGGGCCCCAGAGGGTCCTGCTTCATTTCATTCTTACTTAGTTCCAGGAGGCTTTTATTGCCAAGGGGAAGATTTTGATCATGAAAGGGATGTTTAAATTACCTTTGCTTTATTGATAGGTAGCACTTGAAATTATAAACCTTAAATCTGTTTTGAATTTTATTTTTATTTATTGAATTTTATTTTTTCTTAAGCCATAATTTTTCTTTAAACATTTTTAATCATCATATAACTCTTATTTATAAATGTACTAATTTTAAAAGTAAGTCATTTTTACTTCTTTATATTTTTATAAATCTGCTAGAATTCTCCCACTTATGCATTTAATCAAGCAAGCTTCTATAAACATTGTTGTTCAGTAGCCCAGTGTGTCCGACTCGACCCCATGAAGTACAGCACGCCAGGCCTCCCTGTCCCTCACCATCTTTCAAAGTCTGCCGAAGTTCATGTTTGTTACATCAGTGATGCCATCCAGCCATCTCATCCTCTTGTGCCCTCTTCTCCTTCTGCCCTCAGTCTTTGCCAGCATCAGGGACTTTTTCAATGAGTCAGCTGTTCTCAACAGATAACCAAAATACTAGAGCTTCAGCTTCATCATCAGTCCTTCCAATGAGTATTCATGGTTGGTTTCCTTTAAGATTGACTGGTTCGATCTCCTTGCTGTCTAAGGGACTGTCAAGAGTCTTCTCCAGCACCACAGTTCAAAGACATCAAATCTTTGGCACTCTGCCTTCTTTACGGTCTAGGTCTCACAACCTGATGTGACAGTTGGGAAGACCAGAGCCTTGACTACAAGGACCTTTGTTGGCACAGTGATGGCTCTGATTTTCAACACACTGTCTTCGTTTGTCATCGCTTTCCTGCCAAGAAGCAATTGTCTTCTTATTTCATGACTGCAGTCACCATCCACAGTGATTTTAGAGCGCAAGAAAATGAATTCTGTCACTACTTCCATCTTTACCCCATCTATCTGCCATGAAGTAATGGGGCCTGGTCCCATCACTTCATGGGAAATAGATGGGGAAACAGTGTCAGACTTTATTTTGGGGGTCTCCAAACTCACTGCATATGGTGATTGCAGCCATGAAATTAAAAGACACTTACTCCTTGGAAGGAAAGTTATGACCAACCTAGACAGCATATTCAAAAACAGAGACATTACTTTGCCAACAAAGGTCCGTCTGGTCAAGGCTATGGTTTTTCCTGTGGTCATGTATGGATGTGAAAGTTCGACTCTAAAGAAAGCTGAGCACCGAAGAATTGATGCTTTTAAACTGTGGTGTTGGAGAAGACTCTTGAGAGTACCTTGGACTGCAAGGAGATCCAACCAGTCCATTCTGAAGGAGATTGGTCCTGAGTGTTCTTTGGAAGGAATGATGCTAAAACTGAAACTCCAGTACTTTGGCCACCTCATGTGAAGAGTTGACTCATTGGAAAAGACTCTGATGCTGGGGGGGATTGGGGGCAGGAGGAGAAGGGGACGACAGAGGATGAGATGGCTGGGTGGCATCACTGACTCGATGGACATGAATTTGAGTGAACTCTGGGAGGTCGTGATGGACAGGGAGGTCTGGCGTGCTACAATTCGTGGGGTTGCAAAGAGTCGGACAGGACTGAGCGACTGAACTGAACTAAACTGAACTATACTGAATGGGGCCAGATGCCATGATCTTAGCTTTCTTAATATTTAGTTTTAAAACAGCTTTTTCACTCTCCTACTTCACCCTCATTGAGAGGTTCTTTAGTTTCTCTTTGATTTCTGCTGTTAGAGTGATATCATCTGCATACTAGGGTTATTGATGTTATATCTTTAGATAACTATACTAACATATGTATCTATATATTTGTCATATGTATGATATCTAGAATCATATCAAGTTATAATTGCAAAGATACTAAATTTCATCCTCTAATAAAATGAGATTAACACCCTAATAAGACAGATTAATGATTCTGATAAATATCATCTCTCAAAACAACCAGACAACTTTTGTAGTCTAGTAAATTTGCTTAAAGTACAGAAATTAATACCTTTTAAAGTATTCTAAACTTTCTAAAATTACATATGAAATTGTGTAGCTGCTTCAGAACGTCTTGCTACACATTCCTATAAAACCAAGTGACCCAAAATTGCACTTGAGTTTGGTTGTTTTTACACGTTCTTGGAGATTCAAATTTGTTTACATAATCAGTACTCTGTTTAAAAGTCAGGACTATGGCATATGTCACCAATAAAAGTAACTCTGAGTAGTAGAGGCACAGGATTGAATGCACCTTCTAGAAGAAGTAAACTCCCCTTGCTCTTGGTAGATATTTTAGTATTGCCAGTTTGCATGGGTGAGGCTTTCTAAACGTTCTTTCAGTCCAACATGCAATGAAGTGCTTTGCCAGTTTCTCAGAATTTCATCATCTTGCATGTAATTTTGAATAATCTACTACATCAAGGCCTTATATTTATTAATGGGCTTTTGACTTGCTTAGGCTGTAATTTTACCCTCTTTCATGTATCATATCACTATTTTGCTAGTGATTTAACAACTCATAAGATACATCTTTATGCTAAACAGTATTCCAGATTCAAGCACTGATCCTATTGAGTAGCATCATATTTCCTTCCTAGTGATACATCCAGAATTCTATTTGTTTCAGTTCAAAATTATATTCTAGTGATTGTGAAGTGTTAGTCCTCTTTCTTAAGTCTTCAATAAGTCCTGCAGGCTCATCTTGTTTTGAGTTTTGCAGCTATGTCTTCTTTACGTTTGTGCCTTTGACCGTTTTTCTATATGTCATCTTGTTTTTCCGAGCTCTGTGTCGCCTCTTGACACTTGATTCTCTCCCAAAATAGCATTGTGTCCATTTTAGTCTTTAACATCTCTCACAATTGGCATCTGAAACCAGTACCAGCCCTTATTCATTTGCCACCTTGAAAAGTGCTTCTTTATAGCCTTGGCAATTCAGATGGATTCCTTTTGTGTTAAATTATTCCTATTATCCTTTGGAAACTCAGTTTTGCTAGGAAAGTGTTTGTGTTTTTGAATTGCAAAAGATAATAATGAAGTTTAGGATGGTAAAATACAAAGCTCAGATAAAGATTTGTTTTGAATGTCAGCCGTTGGGAGCCATCATGTGTCTGTGCTGTCATGGACAGACATATGATCTTTCATAAGCAGCAGAAAAAGAACTATCTAGTGTCCTAAAATAGGGCCATGCTGTGAATGTACAGGGAACACACGCCATGAGATGGAGAATGAAACCATGCTGTGAATGTAGAGTAATGAGGCTCTTTACAGCCTAACCTGAAAGTCTCCCTCCTTGTGGTTACTCTTAATTTACCATTTTCAGAGGATGTGCTGCTATGCGTGCTCAGTTGCTCAGTCGTGTCCAACTGTTTGTGACCCCATGGACTGTAGCCTGCCAGGCTCCTCTGTCCATGGGATTCTCCAAGCAGGAATACTGGAGTAGGTTTCCATGCCCTCCTGCAGGGGATCTTCCCAACCCAGGAATTGAACCATGTCTCCTGCATTGCAGGCAGATTCTTTACCATCTAAGCCACCAGGGAAGAGTGTAGATGTCATAAATCAGACTAACATAATTCAGCAGAGAAGGAAAACTTGACTCATCTTTATGAAAAAAGTGTCAAGTTAAAAAGCTAGAGCACCAGTTTGTTACAGGATATTAAATCCACAGATTCTTTGCTGGCTGTAAAATATTCCACAGTATCCTTTTCTTGAACTTAACTTTGGGAATGGATTTATTTTGAGAGTAGTAACTAAGCAGATATCACTCAATTAAGATTAGAACCCAGCTGTTCTTCTAACCATACCACTGAAAATGTAATTGTGCCATTTGAGCCCATTGTTCAAAAAAACAAAGTATTTGTCTTGATGCATCTTTTCTTTTCCAAGACTCCCATAATGGCCCTAGTTGTTAACAGGAGTGGAGGCAGTTGTCCTTTTTCCTAGGCTTGCTTCTTCTGGCATTCTCTCTTGGTGCCCTGAGCCTTGTCTCCATTCATGCATATGTTTCGTGTGACGACTTTTCAGTTGATCCTTCTATCCCAGGTCTGCAGAAACTGGAATTGTGAAAGGCAAATTTTTTACCTCTCATTCTCTCATACAATTCATTTCAGCAATACTCCATTATGGAACTAATTTATTCTAATCATTGTGAATAAGAGAAAGGAAGTTCTTTCAAATGATACTTTTCTGATTAAAGTCACTGTTAGGCTGTATAGTGGTAAAGTGTACTAGCAGTCAGTCTTTATACAAAACCAAAGGTGTTGGACCAGAAGACACTTTCAAAATTTCCCAACAACTCCAAATTTCTGCCGCTGTGTGTTTCAGTAGCTTTCCCCATGTGTACTCAAGGAATTTATTCTCCCAAGAATTAAACAGGAAAAAGTGAACTCATTCTTATCCATGACAAGTGCTGTAATGTCATGAACGTTTGGGCAGTTCCTACTGCCCTTTAGATAGGTCTGTTATGGAAATTCTCAGACATCCCTGGCTTAATCATTTTCCTTCACTACATTCTCCCCAAAGCCTCTAATCAAGTACAGTTTTGTTCTCGTCACCAAGACCAAGGAAGAGAGTCAGAAATCAAGTCCCCTTCCTGGACGGAACAGAAAGGAAACAGTTTAGGTCAGGGCTGTGAAGAGTTATCTGCTCTTCCTTTCAGTTCAGTTCAGTCACTCAGTCCTGTCCGACTCTTTGTGACCACATGAACTGCAGCACGCCAGGCCTCCCTGTCCATCACCAATTCCTGGAGCCTACTCAAACTCATGTCTATCACATCAGTGATGCCATCCAAACGTCTCATCCTCTGTCGTCCCGTTCTCTTCCCGCCTTCAATCTTTCCCAGCATCAGGGTCTTTTCCAGTGAGTTGGTTCTTCACATCAGGTGGCCAAAGTTTCAGAGTTTCAGCTTCAGCATCAGTCCTTCCAATGAATATTCAGGACTGATTTCCTTTAGGATTGACTGGCTTGATCTCCTTGCAGTCCAAGGGACTCTCAAGAGTCTTCTCCAACACCATAGTTCAAAAGCATCAATTCTTTGGCACTCAGCTTTCTTTATATTCCAACTCTCACATCCATACATGACTACTGGAAAAACCATAGCTTTGACTAGACAGACCTTTGTTGGCAAAGTAATGTCTCTGTTTTTTAATATGCTGTCTGGGTTGGTCATAGCTTTTCTTCCAAGGAGCAAGCATCTTTTATTTTCATGGCTGCAGTCATCTTTAGGGAGAAGAGAAAAGGTCCTGTGGGAACCATGAATGCCCATAAACGCATTCATTTTCTTCTGTTTCTTTCCGGCCACATGTACTATGATATTAATTGTGTGTGATAGGAGCCTTTTAATCTGAAATGGCAGATTAGAAATGTGAATTCAAAATTGAAGGCAAGTGGTGCTTTGTTTTGTCAATCCTGGGAATGTATTGTAAGGCCAAGTAGATTACATCTGTAAGGACATGCTGGGTTTTTAATTACTAGGAAATTGAAGATACAAGGACTTTCACTTTTTAACTGCATGGAAGACTATTCTTTTTCTCATGGCTTTTGGAATTCTGTTGAGATTAATAGCCTTTTGTGTTGCTAAACTGCCTTTTGAAAACTTTACTTAAATTTCAGTAAAAACTTGAGCCTTCATTAGTTGTCAGGGGAAAAATAATAATGTTTCTCTTTAAGTTTTGATTGAATAAATTAAGTTCTTTAAGTTAGCCTATCTTCTGCTTTACGCTTAAAGGCCAAGTATCATTAATACTATAGGATTTCAATTCCTGGAAATTTGTGATAGTTGTACTCTGCCTAACCCTGGTCTTCACAGAGAGATACAGTGCTGGGTTAAGAGTCCTGCAGAGTTGACCAAAGCAGCTTCTGTTGGCTGATAAGCTCTAACCCTTGTAGAAGCCAGAGGGTACTTGAGCAAGTCAGCTACAAACCAGTAACTAGCCAGCCAGTGATCAGCAAGCATTTTTTGGGTGCCTGCTCTGGAGGCTTTGAGCATTCCATGTTTCATACAGATAGGTATACTCCCCTCTCTACTGCCACAACAGGAATACTTGCACTCCACTAAAAAAAAGTTAGTATAAATTATCAAGTTTTAATGGTGTGATCTTACTTAGGAAAAACACCTTACACTGATTTTTTCATTTGAACACTAAATTAGAGTTCCCAGTCTTTCTTTTATAAGCTATAGAGACCTATTTTTGTTGAATTCTCTTTAGCACTAGCATACTAAGTGGAATGTAGCCTTCATGGCTTTCGAAGATCGAAAGGATTCCTTTACAGAATGTATTCCTCCCTTACTTCCCTCAGAAGCACCGCTCCTTGACTTTCTCCTACATCAGTCACCGGGAGACTGAGGATTCTGGAGCGTGTTTAAGCCATATTGTGTTCTTCTCCTCAGACTCAGCAGAAACTGCTGAATTCTTGTGTGAAGGCAAGAGTAGTAGTTTGTAAGGCAGCCATGAATGGGTACTGCTATTATTGCCTTTTGATGTCTTTTTATAGGGATTGGCAAGTCAGTAGCCAAAAAACCTCTGCTACATTCCAGTTAAGCAAGTAAAAGTGTGGGATTGGCTTTCTTTCATTTAGTCCTTTTTGAGTAGAAGACTGTTTAAGTTATATATAATTAAATCAGAAACACCAGGTTATGCTGTGGTTGAGAGACTTACCACAGTGAAGGTTCATGTCTTGATCATGCTGTGATTCTCTTATTTATGGTTTTTACTCTAAAATCCAAGCTCATGGAGTACCTTGTCTCTCTAACATTGATGATCTTGTGCCAGATGGGACTAGGAAATGTCAAGCTCCTACATATCAGTTCTTCTTGACTGGTGGATGACGATGTCTGTCACTTCCGTTCATGTTTCATTGGCTAGTATATATCATATGACCAAACTGTTTTAGTGAGAGCCAAGAAACACAACCATCCTACAGGAAAGGGCAACAAATATAGGTGAACGGTAGTCCCAAGCTACTGTAATCTGTTTAGTTCTAATGAGAGGATGTGTCTGCTCATTGTTATTTATAGTAAACACATTCTTCCAACAACACAAGAGAAGACTCTTCACATGGACATCACCAGATGGTCAACACTGGAATCAGATTGATTACATTCCTTGCAGCCAAAGATGGAGAAGATCTACACAGTCAGCAAAAACAAGACCAGGAGGCTACTGTGGCTCAGATCATGAACTCCTTATTGAAAATTCTGATTCAGATGAAAAAGTGGGGAAAACCACTAGCCCATCCAGGCATGACGTAAAACAAATACCTTACATTATACAGTGGAAGTGACAAAGAGATTCAAGGGATTAGATCTGATAGAGTACTTGAAGAACTATGGATGACATTGTACAGAGGCAGTGATCAAGACCATCCCCAAGGAAAAGAAATGCAAAAAGGCGAAATGGTTGTCCTAGGAGGCCTTAGAAATAGCTGAGGAAAAAAGAGAAGCTAAAGGCAATGGAGAAAAGGAAAGACATCCATTTGAATGCAGAGTTCCATGGAATAGCAAGGAGAGATAAGAAAGCTTTCCTCAGTGAACACTGCAAAGAAATAGAGGAAAGCAATAGAATGGGAAAGACTAGAGATCTCTTCAAGAAAATTAGAGATACCAGGGGAACATTTCATGCAAAGATGGGCACAATAAAGGACAGAAACAGTATGGTCCTAACAGAAGCAGAAGATATTAAGAGGAGGTGACAGAATACACAGGAGAACTATATAAGATCTTCATGACTCAGATAACCACGATGGTGTGACCACTCACCTAGAGCCAGACATTCCTGGAATGTGAAGTCAAGTGGGCCTTAGGAAGCATCACTACAAACAAAGTTAGTGGAGGTGATGGAATTCCAGTTGAGCTAGTTCAAATTCTAAAAGATGATGCTGTGAAAGTGCTGCACTCAGTATGCCAGCAAATTTGGAAAAGTCAGCAGTGGCCACAGGACTGGAAAAGGTCAGTTTTCATTCCAACCCCAAAGAAAGGAAATGCCAAAGAATGCCCACACTACCACACAAATGCACTCAACTCACACACTAGCAAAGTAATGCTCAAAATTCTCTAAGTCAGGCTTCAACAGTACATGAACCATAAACTTCCAGATGTTCAAGCTGGATTTAGGAAAGGCAGAGGAACCAAAGATCAAATTGCCAACATCCGCTGGATCATCAAAAAAGTAAGAGAATCCAGAAAAACATCTTCCTCTGCGTTATTGATTATGCCAAAGCCTTTGACTGTGTAGATCAAAGCAAACCATGGGAAATTCCTAAAGAGATGGAAATATCAGACCACCTTACCTGCCTCCTAAGACATCTGTATGCAGATCAAGAAGCAATAGTTAGAACTGAGCATGGAAAAATAGACTGGTTCCAAATTGGAAAAAGGGTGTGTCAAGGCTGTGTATTGTCACCCTGCTTATTTAACTTCTATGCAGAGTACATCATGAGAAACACTGGGCTGGATGAAGCACAAGCCTGAATCAAGATTGCCTGGAGAAATATCAATAACCTCAGATACCAGATGTCACCATTCTTATGGCAGAAAGCAAAGAGGAACTAAAGAGGCTCTTGATGAAAGTAAAAGAGGAGAGTGAAAAAGCTGGCTTAAAACTCGAGATTCCAAAAAACTAAGATCATGGCATCCGGTCCCTTCATTTCATGGCAAATAAATGGGAAAACAATGGAAGCAAGTGAGAGACTTTATTTTCTTGGGCTCCAAAATCACTGCAGATAGTGACTGTAGCCAAGAAATTAAAAGACACTTGCTCCTTGGAAGGAAAGCTATGACCAACCTAGACAGCATGTTAAAAAGCAGAGACATTACTTGACTGACAAAAGTCCATCTAGTCAAAGCTATGGTTTCTCCAGTAGTCATGTATGGATGTGAGAGTTGGAATATAAAGAAAGCTGAGCACCAAAGAATTGATGCTTTTGAACTGTGGTGTTGGAGAAAACTCTTGAGAGTCCCTTGGACTGCAAGGAGATCAAGCCAGTCAATCCTAAAGAAAATCAGTCCTGAATATTCATTGGAAGATCTGATGCTGAAGCTGAAACTCCAATACTTTGGCCACCTGATGTGAAGAACCGACTCACTGGAAAAGACCCTGATGCTGGGAAAGATTGAAGGCAGGAGGAGAAGGGGACGACCGAGGATGAGATGGTTGGATGGCATCACTGACTCAACGGACTTTAGTTTGAGCGAGCTCCAGGAGTTGGTGATGGACGGGTAGGCCTGTTGTGCTGCAGTCCGTGGGGACATGACTGAGCGAGTGAACTGAACTGATGCCTTTTTGAAGAGTAATGCTCCAGGCAGATAGTACCTCAATCCCCAGTGACTTCACCGCTGCCCAAAGAATGCCTTGTTCGTATGATTTGTATATTTAAATTTTACATTCCCCTGTAGTCAGTAACGATGATGATGGTAAGAGCCAACACTCTGTAGCACTATATTCTCAGTACTCTTCTGGGAGATTTGCAAATGTTAACATATTTCATCTAGGAATAGCCCTATGTAGATAGTATTACTTTTATCCTTATTTTATGGAAGAGGAAAATGAGATAGAGAAAGAATCAAAACTATCCCTATTTCATCTAGGAATAGCCCTATGTAGATAGTATTACTTTTATCCTTATTTTATGGAAGAGGAAAATGAGATAGAGAAAGAATCAAAACTATCCCCAGTAATAGTTACTAAGTGGGAGAGTAACTATTGTCTGTTTCTTCTGTTTAGCACTAGTGGCTGACTTTTTTTGTTGCTGTTTTTATCATTTCTTCTGCTTCTGTGATGTGTGCATAGGACCACACGAAGAAGGAATCCAGCATCTAATTGCATTTATTCCCACGTTTGTTGCTCTTCAGTAGTTCATGTGGTTTTGTCTTCATCTTACTGCAACCCACTAAGATATGTAGTGTGATTTCCCTGATTTTTATTTATTTATTTATTTTTTACCTAGTCCTTCTTTTTCTTTATTTTTTTATCTCAGTTTTATTTTTTTTACTTTACAGTATTATATTGGTTTTGCCATACATTGACGTGAATCTGCCATAGGTGTACATGTGTTCCCCATCCTGAACCCCTCTCCCACCTCCCTCCCCGTCCCATCCCTCTTAGATGAAAGGATGGCATTCATAAAGGTTCACAGGCACACTTCCATCATAAAGCAGTGGAGTTGAGATCCAACCCCAGGTTCACCTGGCTCTAAACAAAGCTGAGTGTTGCATCTATCCCAGAACCTCTGTATACTGGTTCAGGCAATAGCAAAGGATGTTCAAAGGCAATAAAACAAAAACGCATGGTTATTTTGGCCAACACAATTTATTCTTTCACATCTTGACAATTACTTTACAATATTATGATGGTTTTTGCCATACATCAGCATGTATCTTTTAGAATTAGTGTTCTGTGTTTTGTGTTTTAATTCCCCCTGAGAGTAGAATTGCTGGGTTATATGGTAGTTCTGTTTTTCACTTCTTTGAGAAACCTCTCTACTGTTTTTCACTGTGGCTGCACCAATTTATATGCCCACCAACAGTGTACACAGGCTCTGTTTTTTTCCACATCCTTGCCAACATTTGTTATTTGTTGTGTTGGTGTGTGTATGTGCTGGCCATTCTGATTGGTGTGAGGTGACATCTCAGTGTAGTACCTCTAGTTTTTCAATTTCTCATTTCTCATCTCAGATTTCTCAAACCTTTCAGTCAATTCAGTTTCAGTGATTTTCTATGCCTAGCATTTCTCCAGAGTTTTTCATCTTTCCTGGCACCTTTTTCTAGCCTAATTTTTTGATGTATATTTTTTGTGGATCTGTGATGCTAAAGCTGAAATTCCAGTACTTTGGCCACCTCATGCGAAGAGTTGACTCATTGGAAAAGACTCTGATGCTGGGAGGGATTGGGGGCAGGAGGAGAAGGGGACGACAGAGGATGAGATGGCTGGATGGCATCACAGACTCAATGGACGTGAATCTGAGTGAACTCCAGGAGTTGGTGATGGACAGGGAGGCCTGGCGTCCTGGGATTCATGGGGTCACAAAAAGTCGGACACGACTGAGCGACTGAACTGAACTGAACTGAACTGAACTGATGTCATTACCTGTATGTGTTTAATCCACCATCTTTAAATGGAAACCAGCTTTAATTTTTTAATGGTTTTTCTTTGTCTTCATAAATTATTCTTTGGGATATCATATATTCACTATATTTGGTAAAAATTTGTATTATAGTATCAAAACTTTTTGAATTTTCCCTGTGGGTTATTATTTGGTATGTTTAAATCCTTTCTCCTTAAATAAGTAGTCTAATTTGGTTTGACCTCTAAACCTTAAAAAAAACTGTCAAAAAGCAATGAAAATAAATTGCACTTTCTTAATGGAGGATCTTTGAGAGGATTTTTAGTGGACTTACTATGCATATTTTGAACTATTTTGAATATGATATGAAATGAAATAGAATAGTACATAGAATTCAGGAGACCTGAGTTAAAATGTGGCTCTAGACCTTAGAACAGAAAAAAGCAGTTTTCAGCAACTTGGTAAATCACCTTAAGATTGTAGTGCTTTATCTATACCTCATAATGTTGTTTGGAGGAGCTCATGGGAAAAACACATGAATACCTTTGTAATATAATTATTAACACACAGTAAAAGTTCATTTTTATTGTATTTGCCTCTATCATCCAGAAAAATATATAGTAAAGGATAATGCTCATTTTAGGGGAAACGGATGGGCTCAATTTTACATATTACTTTCTGTGAAAGATCTGTGTTTCTAATGAATCAAGTTGACATAAAAACATTCGCGAATATGAACCTCCCTCTTTCACTTCTACCCCCAAATAAAAAATCAGATGCTAACCAAAATATTTGATAAATTCAGTAACAACCTATGTGCCATCAAGCCCTGAAACAGGAGAGTGGACTGAAGCAGTAATGTTAGTTCATCATAAACACTTAATATGGTTTTCTTTTATTTTCAGTGTACTTAAATGAAGCAGGCTTCAACTTCGTGAGAAAATGCATCCAAGCTGTGGAAACGCGAGGTCAGTGCTGCCTGATGGGTACACCGTTACTGTTGTGTGGTCCCTTCTTACATAGAAACTGCTCAGAAATCAGGACGTACTTTGTTATCAATAGGAGCTTAATTTTAAGAAACATATGATTTATAAATTATACAAACATGTAAATAGCTGTACTTTGAACTTCAGTTTGCCAAAGTCATACTACAAACATACTTCTTCTTCATGAAGTTTCATGATACAGCCTCGCTTTACTTTGATGGACTGATACTATTTTTTTTTTCCAAGCTGTAGGAAATAAGACTCCCGAGGAGTTTGAATTCAGCTCTCCTCCTTCCCTGCATTATATCTCAGAGTGATTTTCGTCACCATCACAAATTCAGCACCTGTCTTCATCCTAGTCATGACCTCTGTCCTGAAGTCCACTCTAGTTGCCTTTTACTTCCAGGAAAACTTGCCTAAAGCAAAACCTCCTATCGGGCTTTGGAATTCTTTAAACTTAGATTCAAAGTTTGGTGCTGCCATTTAAGTTTTGAGAAGTCAAGTCATTTCCTTAAAATCTCTGAATCTGTCTTCTCACTGTTATTTCTGTTTAATTTTTATTGGGGTATAGTTGATTTACAGTGTTGCAAATTTTAGGTGTATAGCAGAGTGAATCAGTTTTACACATGCATATATCTACCACATTTTAGATACTTAACCCAAATAGACAATTATGGACTATTTAGTAGAATTCCCTATGCTATATAGTAAGTCCTTATTAGTTATCTCTTTTTTACACAGAAGTGTGTATATGTCAATCCCATCCTCACCTTTAAAGTGAAGTTAGCGATTCCATCTAACTGTTCAACATCTGTTCAACACAGGACTCCATGATTGAGGAAACATAATATGAGAAATATTGATCATTCTTTCTCATCTTGGATGGTTTTTTATATTCAGGTAGTGGTGTATAGACGGCTGTACTTTGCCATTTTGAAGTTCTTCATAGACTTTCATATCACTGTTCATTGTCTGCTCTAAGAAATATATGTCTGATGAATATTTTCAGGGAAGGTTTGCTAAAGTTAGACTGTAAAATTGTATGCATACCTTCCAGATTTTATGTAGGCATATATCTGAGTTTTTAACATTCTGTGCTTGGAACTTGTGACTTATGCCGTTTTCTTGTGATTTTTTTCCTTCTCATTAGGCATCACCATTTTAGGTCTCTACCGAATAGGAGGAGTGAATTCCAAAGTGCAGAAACTCATGAATACCACATTTTGTAAGTTTCGGCTGAAGCCCATTACTTAACTTTTACATTAGTATAGAAAATTCAAACCGTAGGTTTTTTTGAGGTATAGATTATTGCTTGTCTTTGAGTATTTTCAAGTAATATCTAAAATTAATATTTGCATTCATTTTTAATGTCCATTATTATAGATGACCAATCAGAATTTGTAAAGGGGCCCTTTTTATAATGTTGAATTTTTCCTCAAGTATTCTTTGATTAGCTAGAGGTACAGTAAGATTTATGCGTTCTGGGATTCAGATGGCCTGAACTGGACTCTTGATTCAGCCAGTTTAAAGTTCTGTGGCCTTGGATAATTTGCTTAACCCCTCTCTGCCTTCACCTCCTCATTTATAGGAGGAGGCTCATTGAATTGTAAGAATCTGATATGTTAACCCATATAAAGCACTGAGAAGCATGCCCAGCACTTGGTAAGTGTGCTGTGATGTTAGCAATTAGCAAGCATCTGATTTAAGAAACTACATTCCATAAGAAATCTTTGAGGTTCATTGTCAGAATGAGCTTTGCACCAACTCAGGCAAACAACAGTCCGAAAGTTAACTCCACTGGCCTTCTAAGAAATACATACCTCTCTCTTTGATCTACTTTTGTCTGCATCCATCTTCTTAATAGTGCTCATGATATTTTGAATTGCACAGTTTAAACATCTTACTTTAATTCTTTTCAGCTCCCAAATCCCCCCCTGACATGGACATTGATATTGAACTGTGGGACAATAAGACAATAACAAGTGGACTGAAAAACTACCTCAGGTGAGGTGGGCCTGCCTGCTGCCGCTCTGCTGTGGTCTCTTGGTCACCCCTGTGGGCCAGCACCGTGGACCGCAGGGAGCCCCCTGGGGTCCTCTTCCCTCCTTAGCACAGCTCATTCACTTGAGGTGGATTAGCACAGAGTGGTCACAGTTACGTTCAGTGTTCTGGGATTTATATGTGCTTGTTTCAAACAGTAAACTTAAAAGGCTGCTAGTTTGTGAGTGCTAAATAATAATTTCTATTTCATATTAGATTCAGATTCAGGTCTTCATATATTTTTTTATAAAACATCACAAGCTGAATTGGAAATTTAAAAAAAAGAAAGAAACTATTGCCCCCATATTTGAGAGCGATTTTGTTCCTGTAGTCTAATAGTTCTCACAAAGTATTAAAAAATAATTCCCCCAGCCTCTCCCATTTTAATACAGTGACAGGAAGAGGTGCTCAGGACATTGGTATCTTTGAGGTCTGCATTTTAGAGCTTGTTGACTCCCTGGTAGGACTTTATCATAAATTTAGTCACCCAGTTCTCACAGAAGCACTGAAAGTTCAGGGGAAATCAGAAGGTAACTGCTCTTCTAAAATCTGCTTCATTCTTTCTTGCAGGTGCCTTGCAGAACCACTGATGACTTACAAATTACACAAAGATTTTATTGTTGCTGTTAGTAAGTACATTTCCATTGAATGCATTGTAATTGATGTGGTTTTATGCTGTTATCAGAGGTTGTAAATTTAAACCTGTTAGTTAACATTTTCCTGCCTATGGCTTAAGAAATTGTCATTCTCATAACTTAATAGTTTACAAGATGGTTATGAGAAGTCACAGAACGAACTAAAATACTTTGTTACTTAGTAAGACTCTTTGGGGTGGCATATGTGGTGTGATTAGAAAGAGCTGTGAGGAATTAATTACTCAAATTACATTTTCCTTGATTAATGAATGTCAGTTTCTTACAAGAGTGACTTCATGGTTAAATAAACAAGACCACAAAGAGGTACAATCAGTTATGCCCCCACCTCCACTGTGCTCACACGCTTTGTTCCTAAATCTGGAGAAAGAGTCAGCTATTTTTGGCAGGCAACAACACCTTTTCTCTCTTATTATATTTATTGGTGACGATCAGATGCTGCAGTGGTAAAGAGTCTGACTGCCAGTGCAGGTGATGCAAGTTGAATCCCTGGGTGCGGAAGATCCCTTAGAGTAGGGAATTTTCTTACCTGGAAAATTCCATTGCCAAAGGAGCCTGGCGGGCTACAGTCCATGGGGTCGCAAAGAGTCAGACATGACTGAGCACACACACACTCACAAACTCATCAGCTATCTATATTTTTCTTTAGATCTGTGACTGCCTTGGTGTTATATGAATAAACAGGTTTAATTCAAAATTGTGGGGAGCAGGAGAGGGGGCCAGTGACAGTCATGTAACCTGAGCAGTTCAGTTCAGTTCAGCTGCTCAGCTAAAGCTGAATGGCCTTGATGTGCAGCCCTGCATGCATGACTGACCACATGATCTCATGAACATCTATACCATTTAGCTTTCTCCTGAAGGCTCTGCACTCTACTTCCTCTTTATAGAAATCCATCCTTGTAAGAACAATGAGACCTTAGAAAGTATATAATCCAACCTCATTTTATTAGTGAGGAAATCACGACCCAGAGGGGGCAAATGACTTTGTCCAAGGACACTAGTAAATTCATAGCAATATCAAGACTACAAGCCAGGTTTTTTGACTCTTAACCTAGAACACTTTGTTACAAGAAATTCGTCTCGTAACAAATGTGTTTGATCCAGTTAGCTAGAATGGCTCAATGAGCTGGTTGTTCTGATAAAAACATTTGGTCACAAGATTTTTTTTCTTCACTTTGTGGCAAATAGTGATCATATTATTCACTCACATGATAATTAAGGCGCATCTCATGTATAAGAATCCATCTTCTGTCTGGGTCAATAGAAATAGGTATCATTTGGCTTCCAGCAAGAGAAGTTTCTTCCAGCATGGAAGAAAGGGCAAGTTACTCAGAGTCTAAGGGGAATCTGTCAGAACTCCTTGGCAGAAAATGGGTCCTGCCTACCGTGGTCTGCACCCAGGAACCACAAAGTTTGGAATAGATGTTTCTCATCCACCCTCCCAGCTCTTTTCAGATGTCTCTCATTTTTGTTCTCTGCTGCATATCTACCTCATTTGCAGACAGATATTTCTTCACTTGGGAGCACATTTGGTGATGGTCTGCCTTGTTTTACATGAGCTGCCTTTACATGAATCCAGCAGACAGATCAGAGTTTTGGTGTCTCCATTCCAACTCCTGGGAGAGACTTCATGTTTAGACTGACGAAAACCAGGCCCTTTCCTCACCTCGTGTGCAGATAGCTGTGCCCGGAAGAGATGAAGGTCCCATTTATAAACCCTGTGCAGTGGGCACTTTCTGGAGAAAGGGCTTGGCAGGATGGGCAGTCACTCTAGAATTTGTTTATTGTAGTAAAAGACTGTTAAATAGATTCCTTTTTCTGAAGCATTACAAGTTTCTCTAGCCACCTTGTCAGCCTCTTGGCTTTTTCCTTGCAGACTGAATCTGCTTGAGATGATTTTTTTTTTTTTTCCCCAGGTGTACCATGGTCAGCATGGACTTAAAATCTACTAGGCCTTTGGTTGTGCAATTATCCTGACACCTGAGAAAAATGACTCTCTGCCATCTTTTAATCTATACAATTTAGAAAAGAATGCCTCCTTCCTCTGGTCTGATAGAGTCACTCAGAGATTTCAATGTGATAAAGTGTATTGTGGTGTCTGGCACATTAGACCAGTTGTAACAACTGCTGCCATCACTCATATTACTAAAAGCTTTATTCTCTCCTTTTGTAACAAAACCACAGAAGGACATGAGTTATGATTGTATAGAAATATACAGTTCAGAGGCTAAGAGCATAGGTCTGGATTAGATAGAACTGAGTTCTTCTCTCCTTAGTGATTGCAGATCACGGACAAGTTACCCAGTGACTCTAAGCCTTAGGAAATAGTAGTGATAATACTTACCATGTGAAGCAGTGTTTACAAGGCATGATGGATGGAAGTGGTTATGATGTTTAAATTATTAATGTTTATATGATTAGAATTTGAATGTTCGCAACCTTTTTTTTTGTTACAGAGTCTGATGACCAAAACTACCGGGTGGAGGCTGTACATGCACTGGTGCACAAGCTGCCCGAGAAAAACAGAGAGATGCTGGACATCTTGATAAAGCACCTGGTCAAGTAATTCTCTGACTTAGATTGCTCACTTACTTGTTCATCTGTTAAACTTGGGTATATTCATGTCTTTTAAAGGGAGTGATAGAGCTGTAACTTTGCTACTGTAATCAGAGTCCATTTAATTGCTTGAAAAATGATGTGGCAGTTTGTTAGGATATAATCTATGTGTGTATGTAAATGTGTGTTTATGACATGCAAATAATTATACCCCTGCAACTGTTATACTTATGATGGAATGTCAACTTAAAAATATATGAAGGAGTATATAGTTCTTTCCCAGTTCTTTTAGATGCATCGTAAGCCTGAAGTTTGAAGACCAGGTCTCTGTTTTACTAGGGTCACCAGGTTCTACCAGGTCAACATGCCACTGGAATATTAGCTTCCTTCCCCAGATTCCAAGTGTCTGTTGGTTTCTGAAGATCTTTTTGACTCTTATGTATATAAAGGTTTTGATAAATATTGTATTAATCAAATTTCTTCAGAGAACAGAACTAATAGGTTGTTGTATGTGTGTCTATGTATACATACATATATATGTAAGAGAGACTGATTGGTTGCAAGGAACTGGCTGCACAGTTGTGGAGGCTGATTTCAAGGCAGGCTGGAGACCCAGAGAAGTCGATGTTGTGGTCCAAATCCAGGCAGTCTGGAGGCAGAATACCTTCTTCCTCAGGGACCTCAGTCTTTTGCCCTTAAGACCCTAAACTAATGTTTAGATGAGACCCACCCAGATAATGGATGGTAGTCTGCTTTACTCAAAGCCTACTGATTTAAATGTTAATGTCATCTAAAAATGCCTTCACAGAAACATCTAGAATTCTAGATGTTTGACCAAATATTGGGGTACTGCAGCCTAGTAGATTTGACATGTAATATTAGCCATAACAGATCTATCTTGATTCACACACACACACACACACACACACACACACACATTTAATTCAGAGATTTCAGTTCAGCTACCATGCTGCTGGAAACAAAAGTCTAAATTCAGGTTTTAAACTTACTTAAGAATTCCTTTATAGTCTCATTTACAAATGGGAACAGTTTTTGTCTTAATGAGTACTGCATTCACAGTCAAATGATTAATCCTTCCTTGTTTGCTATAAGTAGGAACCCAATTTATGCTAATTTGAGCCATGCACATTTGAAACTGTGCTCTATATTCATCAGTCTCATCTTAACTTGCAGGATTTAAGATAATATGAGTTGGCCCTCCTTGAAATAAGAAGGAAATCCGCTAGGAATGATTTCATTTCAAGTTCATTGTTAACGATTGCCCTTGTTGGCATTTAGCTAATGAACAGGGACTCACTATCCTTGGTCTGAATTACATAGTCTTGAATTATGTTTTTGAGTTGTGTGTCCTTTTCTTGAAACTTAACCATACAACATTTAGTGGGCATGCTCTTGCTACATTCAAGCTAGTTTTTTAGCACAGCCTTTTAAAATATACTTTAAAAGCTTCATGAGTGTCACATAAAATATTTTTCCTTAATTATCCAGAGTGTTAGATGAACACAAGCTTCACCTTTATTTGTGACTGTAATACAGGAAATAGAGTATATGTAGCCACTAAAGAGTACTGAAAATTCTTCTGCCCAACCTTCACCACTGTTACTAGCTGAACCTAAAAATGTCAATCTCCTCTGACTGAGCAGCAGCAGTAGAATGTGTGCTCACATCACCAGTGACTTACTTAATTCTTCTTGTGGTTCATTCGCTAAGTCAGATCTAACTCTTTGCTCTGTGTTCCACTATCTCCCAGAGTTTGCTCAAATTCTTGTCCATTGAGTCAGTGATGGTATCCAGCCATCTCATCCTCTGCTGCCTCCTCGTTTTGCCTTTAATCTTTCCCATGATCAGGGTCTTTTCCAGAGAGTTGGCTCTTCACATCAGGTGGCCAGAGTATTGGAGCTTCAACTTCAGCATCAGTCCTTCCAATGAATATTCAGGGTTGATTTCCTTTAGGATTGACGAGTTTGATCTCCTTGCAGTCCAAGGGACTGTCAAGAGTCTTTTCCAATAGCATGATTTGAAAGCATAAATTCTTCAGTGCTCAGCCTTCTTTATGGTCCAACACGTCTATACATGACTACTGGAAAAACCATAGCTTTGACTGTATGGACCTTTGTGGGCAAAGTAGTATCTCTGCTTTTTAATATGCTGTTTAGGTTTGTCATAACTTACCTCCCAAGGAGCAAGTGTCCTTTAATTTCATGGCTGCAGTCACTGTCCACAGTGATTTTGGAGCCCAGGAAAAGAAAATCTGTCATCCCTTCCACTTTTTCCCCTTCTATTTGCCATTAAGTGATGGGACCAGATGCCATGATGTTAGTTTTTTAAATATTGTTTCAAGCCAGCTTCTTCACTTTCCTCCTTCACCCTCGTTAAGAGGCCCTTTAGTTCGTCTTTACTTTCTGCTGTTAGAGTGATGTCATCTGCATATCTGAGATTGTTGATATTTCTCCCAACAATCATGATTGCAACTTATACTTCATCCAGGCAGGCAATAGTAGTTTACTTAAGTAAACTAGTAGCAACTGATAACAATCTTGGTCCCTGGCCACCTTATTGACTTAGGGGAATTTAAAATCAATGACCTAGATTGCTCACTGGCCTAAAGGACCAATGACTGATTACAAATCCCCAGTAACTAGCTCTGAAACATGGTATAAATCATTGACTTCTTTCTGAGAATGCATTGTCTTTAAGACAAGGCCTTATGTAGTCTCCTCGATGACTTAAACTTTACATTTTTAAAAGTGCAGTTCAGAATGTGCTTCATATACAAGTGGAGGGGGTGGAGTGCAGAACTGGCTGAAACGTGGGATGATAAGGATCTATATCAGCTGACTAGCCCAGCAAAAGGGAAATTCAGTGAAGAGGAATATGGTGATCAAATTATATCATCTTCCGAAGAATGTGATTATCAAACTTCATTTTCAAAATAGAGCAGTTTTTTTATGATTTCTAAATTTATCCCCATATTAATCGTTACTTATACTACCAGGCACTCTTACTTTTTAGCAAGAATACCCGGAGCCAATTTAATTACAAGGAGGAATATTATTTTAAGATCATATTTTATTTAACTAATTTTATTTAATTTTCTAAACAATGCTGTCAGGGTTATTATTCTTCTACTTTACGGATGAGGGAACTGAAGCCTTGAAAGAGATGAAATAACAAGGCTGGTTGCACCCAGCTTCCACATTGGAAGGACCCAAGCTTTAAATCCAGACAGGCTCACTGCCTTTACAGATGACCTATTAGACTCTCCAATTAATTTATCATATTTGGTTGCATAAAAAGGAAACAGAATGAAATTCTTCTTATGCTAACCAAGAATCTTAGCGAACGCTGTCTTGGGCACAAGGGCTAAATTCAGTCAATGGGACAGTTGGCTCTTCCTGCCCTACATCAAATGTTGGGTGGATAATCCAGAATCCTAGATTCCTCATAAAATTTTACTTTTGCTTCTAGAATGGAGTTAGTATGCATGCTCAGTCATGTATAAACATTATCTTATGTTGTGCTCATAACTAGAATTTTTCATCCTCACAGCCCCGCTGGGAGTAAGATAGAAAAGGCAGTGGTTACCCTAGAAGATTGGTTAAATAAACTGAGGTTACCTCTAAGAATGCATCCAGTCTCCAAATTAAATTAGTTAACTAGTCAAAGTTGTTTTTGAGAGTTCACTGGGGTTACTTTGCTAAGGTCAGTAACGTCAGAGACTCTTTATTTTCAAGCCAGTACTAATGCTTCCAGATCTCCTTGTCTTGCTGTTTGCCTAACACAGTGCTCAGCACTTGGGAGGCCCTCGGGGAAGTAGGAGATGGATGGTTGGATGGGTTGATGGATAGATGGAAGACAGGATGGGAACATGCCCTGATCAGTCATCTGACACGGGGAGCTCAGGGAGACTCTTGACTTATAGTCAGGAGCTCTAACTTGAAACAAAACTGTGTCCTTAATTTGCTATGACCTCAGGTACATCAGTCCATGGAGTCGCTAAGAGTTGGACACGACTAAGCGACATCACTTTCACTTTCACTTTCATGCATTGGAGAAGGAAATGGCAACCCACTCCAGTGTTCTTGCCCAGAGTATCCCAGGGATGGGGGAGCCTCATGGGCTGCCGTCTCTGGGGTCGCACAGAGTCGGACACGACTGAAGCGACTTAGCAGCAGCAGCAGCAGGTACATCATGCTTACTTTAGGAGCTTCTTGTTTTAAAATCTGTACAGTAGGAAAAACTGACTTTTTGGAAAATTAAGTGGAGTGTTATCTGAAAATGTTTAGCAGTAGTTTCTAATAAAGTGTTTCAGTTCAGTTCAGTTCAGTCGCTCAGTCGTGTCCGACTCTTTGCGACCGCACTCCAGGCCTCCCTGTCCATCACCAACTCCCGGAGTTCATTCAGACTCATGTCCATCAAGTCTGTGATGCCATCCAGCCATCTCATCCTCTGTCGTCCCCTTCTCCTCCTGCCCCCAATCCCTTCCAGCATCAAAGTCCAAATATAATTGCAACCAGTCTACTCTTACCCATTTGTTCTAAAAGAGTATACCACCATAGGGTTTGCCAAACAGTTGGTAGTTTCCCGAGGGCAATTACACTTGATTTAAGAAAACAAGACTTTTTTTTCCTTTAAGAGATTAACCTTAGTAAGTAATGTTTTATTGTGCTAATGTTTATTAACTTTTTACATCTATTTAGACTATACTCCCCTAATGCCAGCTGGTAGTGGCTGAACCTGACTGTTTGAGAAATTTAGTTTGTAGTGGCATATTTACATCTTATGTATCATATTTAAATATGTATCATACATATATAAAATGTATCATATTTACATCTTACTATTATTTGATAGACTAGAACATTCCATAATTATTAAACATATAACTTAAAATATTTTTGTTGCTTTTATTTGCAGAGTGTCCCTACATAGTCAACAAAATCTCATGACAGTCTCAAACCTTGGTGTTATATTTGGTCCAACTCTAATGAGAGCACAGGAAGAAACTGTGGCTGCCATGATGAATATTAAGTTTCAGAACATTGTGGTCGAAATTCTGATAGAGCACTATGAAAAGGTAGGTTGAATTTTTGTGTGGAAGCATAACATTTTGTTAGCTTGTTTCTAAGAAGGAATTTTGCACTTTGTATCATCTATGATCTCATTGTGCTGTCAGGTTCCTATATGGTATCAGTCTTATAAATTTTGTATAAATTATTTAGCAGACTTTGCTTTTCTTTCTCTTATTCAGTTTTTAAATACTTCTCAAAATCCTCTAGGTAGATGGTTTCCCTTCTTTCTACATGATTTGCTTGTCGAGATTTTCTTCTTTAGTATGTACATAATTAGGTTTTTACTCAGTATTCAGAAAATACAATCACTTTATGGGTAAGTGATTGTAACTTAACCATATTGTTAAGTTACCATATTGTAACTTTTTTATCTCTTTTGAATTAGATTCCCATTATACAGTAGAACTAATATTTTATATAAAAATCAGAGAACGATCTTGAAATCCTCTTTATATCCAGTCACTAAGCAGGTTTTCTTTAGGAGTGAGATCTTAGAATAATTATGAAAGTGAGAAAATGGGAAGACCAAAATGATCTGATTGTTAAGCGAACTCAGCCATCGAAGGTCTTAACATTGTGATTTATTTATGTCTGATACTGCCCTTGTGACAGGATGGGGGTGTCTCTTTCTTTCCCAGTTGCTTTCTAGTGCCTGTAGGATAGTCTTGGAGCCTTGCTCAGACTGGAAGTGCTTTCACAACCCTGGAAGTCCACAGCTGCATCTTGTAGCCATGCTCAGATGCCTGCCTGCAGCTCATCACATTCTTTGCAGCTCAGGGCCAGTAGCATGCCAACACCTTCTGAGAAGCAAGGGTCTGCTAGCTGGGGAATGTTATGTTATGTTCAGGTTATGTTCAGGATAAAGGGGAAGAGTGACTGTAACAGTGAAAAGAATCAGCGTGTCTTGACATAGACATTTGTTGCTATTTGACACATTTCTTAAAAATATTGGAAAATCTGAATTTCACTGCTGGAGAATAGGGAAGAATAAAAAATCCAGAGGAGAAACATTATTCAGTGTAAATGGAAAAGAAAGTTGTAATTGCTCTAGAAGGTTTATTTCTTGCCAGGCAGCTGATTCAGGAGCATAGAGTTCTAAGATCATTTAATAACACTCAAAGCTTATTTTATGATGAAAACAGTGTCACCCTTCTGTTGACCTCGGTCCATTTTTCTTCCACGTAGATTTTTCACACTGCCCCAGACCCCAGCATCCCTCTTCCTCAGCCTCAGTCTCGATCCGGATCCCGGAGGACGCGTGCAATCTGCCTTTCCTCTGGCTCCCGGAAGCCCAGAGGGAGGTATACTCCATGTTTGGCAGAACCCGACAGTAAGTGTCCCACCCTCAGGGAGATACCGTCTTCGTTAATTCAGCTCTATCCCACGTTATGGGCAATTAGGTAGAAAGAGGAAATGCCCTTACTGAGGCTGTCTCCCAACACCAGCCCCCTCCACCACATTTAAATGTTCTCGGTCAGGATAGATCTTGGACAAGCCAATTTATTCCTGCTGCAAAGGGAAAAAAAAAAATCGGTTTTGCTCAGTGCCCTTTCCTGTAGCTGTGATTAAGTACATCAGGTGCTACTTTGTAGCAGCTTTTGTCCTGTTGTGGAAGTGGTCAGGAAGAAAGCTGGGGAGCCTGGCCCAGGCAGTCATTTTCTTTCTTTCTTTCCTTCACATTATGTTCTTAAAGCATCATCTCTCGGGTATCAAAGTGTCTGAAAGAAAGAGAAAGGAAATAAAAAGAGATTGTACACCTCACATTATCTCTAACTTATTATTCTGAGCCAAGCCCCACCATAAGGTGGGTGGCAGCTTCAGCTCAAAGCATGAGTTCAGCTTTGGCCATTTTTGTTGAATTTTGTACACCCAGCCCTTTCTATCCACCCTCAGTTTTCCCCACAATTGCTGTTTAGATACAGTATTTGAATACTCCCTTACTGCTTCTCTCATGTTTTTTCTTATACCTTAGGTTCAGAAACATTAAAAAATACACCCAGTTAAACAGCAAGTTTTCTTACGTTGGTATATTCTTAGCAGGGAAAGGAAAGAAATCCTTTCCTATTTTCCTTCACAAGCTTTCCTTTTAAAAATTGTAAAAAAAAAAAAAAAAAAGGATAAAAATAAAAATTGTGGAGCTGCTGACATTTAATAGCACCTTTACTACCAGGAGGACTCAGATACATGGTAACTCAAAATCACCTAGGACCAGAAAAGTAGAAGGCAGAAATATGTCTTAGTATTCCCCCTTTCCATTGATTTCTTATTATATCATCAAGGCATCTTGCTTTTCCTACTGGTGAGTCCTGTTTCAGAAGCACATTTTGTCTGATTTCAAGTCAGCCCCACTGATGCTTCAAGAAGCAACATGATTTCATAGGGACACGTAGACAGCCTTCCTTGAATAGTGTAGTTCAGATGAATTTTTTAAAGCCTTTCTGCACAACTGAGGACAGTTCTCTAAGCCAGGTCTGGCACTGCAGTGGGGTCAAGTGGCTGCGGAGCATTTGGGAGGCTGAGATCAGAAGGGCCCCGTGCTTGACTCTCCCGTCTCTGCCCGGCCCGCCCAGGCGATTCCTACAGCAGCAGCCCTGACAGCACGCCCATGGGGAGCATCGAGTCCCTCTCCTCTCACTCCTCCGAGCAGAATAGCACCACGAAGCCTGCCTCCTGCCAGCCCAGGGAGAAGTCCACCGGGATCCCTTGGATTGCGTCCCCATCGCCCAGCAACGGACAGAAGAGTCTCGGTCTCTGGACCACGAGTCCCGAGTCAAGTTCTCGAGAAGATGCAACCAAAACGGACGCGGAATCAGACTGCCAGAGCGTCACCTCCATCACCAGTCCCGGGGACTCGTCCCCGCCCATTGACCTGGCCAAGAAGGGGCCCTATGGGCTCTCGGGAATGAAAAGAGCCTCGGCTTCCTCCCTCAGATCCGTCTCTGCAGCCGAAGGTAAGCCAGGATGGAGCCTCGGCTAATATCGTGTCTCTGCATTGCCTGGCGGCTTGTGGAGCTTGATGACTCAGGAGGGAGGCGTGAACAGCGAGGGCACAAACGGTGCTTCTCCGCTTTGTCCCTGAGCTGGGAGCTTTAAACCTCCTGTGTGCTGTGACATTTTTCCTGGACCTCTCCCTCTCTGAGCAGTGATGTATTTGCAGTTACTTCCGATTGTGATCTCCCCTGAGTGACGGCCTGCTAGGCTCGGAGAACATTCTGTGCCTTCTCATTTGGACACAGAGACAACGGCTTCCTTTTGTTACGCCTGTGGACTGTGTTATTGCTATTATTTTGTCTAATAGCACCTCGCCTGTTTTCTTGGGCTTTCTTTTCAGGAAACAAGAGCTACAGTGGATCCATTCAAAGCTTAACTTCCATAGGTTCCAAAGAGACACCCAAAGCCACGCCAAACCCAGATCTGCCTCCAAAAATGTGCAGGAGGTTAAGGCTGGACACCACCTCCAGCAACGGCTACCAGCGCCCCGGCTCTGTGTAAGTGACAGGGTGTTTGTTTGGCATTTTCTGTGTCTCCCATGGGTACACAGGGCTTGAGTGTGTGCAAAAGAACCCTCGAGGTTCCCACAGCTGAACGCTCATCCTTAGAGTGGGTACCACCAACTTCTGCAGGACCCTGTCCTCTTCTGCAAGTGGTGTGAACATTAGTACACACTTCAGGCACTTTCCTTGGAAGTAAGCTTTCTTTAAGGACATGAAAGCTGGTGTATAATATAGTGGTTTGGAGTCTGGAAACTAAATACCCACCACTCCACTATTGGACTGCCCATATCCTCAATCGTACCTCTTTGTTAGAAATACGGCTGTTTTCTAGCCGGGGTGGTCTCCTCTCCTCTCCATTTGTCTCCCCAACCTGAGTACTCACTGATTTAAACAACTCCTGGAGAACAGGGAGCTGGAAAAGCAAGAGAGCGTGCTTCTAAGAGCAGGATACGACCCTGAAATGTAAAGGCTGGTTGGGTGGGGTGTGTAGACAAGAGCAGTTAGGGCACAGATGGGAGACAACAGGGTAAATTTGGAAGCAGAATCCAAAGAGGGACATTCTTCCTCCTTTCCATCTTATGTTTCTGACTTTGGCTGAGCTGTTCCGGATGCTGCGAGAGCTATTACTGAGCATCCTTGTACATGTTACTTATTTTAAGGACCACAGTGTCCTCCTGCAGGAGGCAGTATGAACGTTGTTTTAAAGATGAGGAGAACTCATCCTGGGAAGTCAGGGAGCCAGTCCACCCTCACTCAGCTAGTAAGTGGCAGAGCCAGCATTCTAACCTGGGGTTCTCCAACTGAGTCTGTGCTGTTGCTCTTAATGCCATGCCCTGGTTGTACTGTGGCAGTGTTGCTGACCTTTTAATTATTCACTGAAAGTCCAGTAAGACATTTCACTAAGCCTGTTTCCATAAGAACAACATCTTACATTCATTCATTCATCCCATTAACAAGACCCTTTGGTTTCAGAGTGAGTTTCACGTATGTTCTCTCTCGTGATCAGAAATCCAGCTCCCACAATACTAGCCAGATTTTGTGTAAGTTTGTCTATTTCCAGGTGCATAGTTCTAGCCCTTAAGGGAAATGAATTTTAAGCCAAATGTATAAAGGGAGATGAAGTGAAGTGAAGTGAAGTCGCTCAGTCATGTCTGACTCTTTGCGACCCCGTGGACTGTAGCCTACCAGGCTCCTCTATCCACGGAATTCTCCAGGCAAGAATACTGGAATAGGTTGCCATTTCCTTCTCCAGGGGATCTTCTCGACCCAGGGATCAAACCTGGGTCTCTCCCACGTTACAGGCAGACGCTTTACTGTCTGAGCCACCAGGGAAGCCCAAAGGGAGATGAGAAAATATAAACTAAATTCTTTGTGAGGGAAAGAGAAGAGGTTCAGTTTTGTGATTTACTGATAAAATAGAACTTAAATTGTAGAGAGTGTTTGTTCTGCGTTAGATGTAAAATGATCCTGCAGATTGTCAAATGACTCAGTTCTGGGAGAAAGGCTTGTCAATTCAAGGAATAAGGTAGGTTTTAAATATTTAGTTCATTAAAACATCATTCAAAGAAATTCATATTCTCGTCTAGTAAATATAGGAACTTATCTAATTAGCTAGGTTACATTAGTTTTAAGTCCTTCCATTCTACCCTATAGTCTCACTTTTCATATAGTTGCCTTTCCCTTGTCATGCTTTGAAACAAGATTTGAATCCATAAATTGACTTATTGATCATATTTTCAGAGTTCTCTCTTTTCACTTTATAGGAAGTATGTCAAATATTTTAAAAATACATGAAACAGTTATTGAGTTTGTATTGTCTTAACTATGAGAATACAAAGCAGCTCTTGTTTCGTCTTGTTGATGTGACTCTTCTCTTGTGGCTCCATGGAGTCAATAGCAGGACTTCCAGAGGTGGAGTGGGGAGATAAAAGGTTCTTTTTCTTCTGCTTCCCCAGTTTTCTGGGGTGCAAAAGATGCAGACAGTGCAATCCCCAGAGGAAGAAGATACAGGTTTATTCCCATCTGGTACTCAGTGAACTAGAAACTAGATCTAAAACTTACTTCTATATTAAAACTTAAAACAGTTAAAATTCAGTTCATATTTTGGGGACAATTTTTAACTCATTTTTTTGTTTCGTTAACTGCTAACTCTGAATTTCACTTTGAGCTGTGTGGTTCTCTAATGGATTTTCATGAAGCTTGCATTTTGAAATTATTTTTCAGTGTGGCAGCAAAGGCGCAACTGTTTGAAAACGCTGGTTCAGTTAAGCCAGTTTCTTCTGGGCGGTAAGTTCTCAACTTCCCAGTAAAAAAACATAAGATAGTGGTGACATGGTTTTGTGTTGACGTGGCAGGTCATCTCTGACTGCTCTGCACCTCACTTTCGCAAATGGGCAAATTCACATCTCCTGTATCTTGACAAGGGAATAAATGGTGATCATATATATAGCATTTAGCATCCCAGAGTGTTACTGCCGTGCCTTCTTTGTTAAAACCTTCACAAAGGAAGAGTTCTAAACAAACAGGTTTTCTAAAAGACAAGTTGCAATAACTCTTTGTACACCAAAGACTTTTGATGACAGTTTGTTGAAATTTTTCAAATGTATATTTGGTCTTGTAAAAGTCAACGCATTTTTTTTTTCTGTAAGAAGCTTCATGAATGTGCACCAAAACTGCATACTTTTTCTTTTTTTTTAACTTTTATTTATTTATTTTTTTTTTACTTTTTAGATTTAAATTTAATAATAAAAATTTGGGACATGCATTTTGCATGTTTTTGTTTTAATTTTTCTTGCAACTCATTTTAGTTATACTTTATTTTTTAACTTAATTTTGTATGATATTGGGGTATAGCCAATTAACAAACAATGCTGTGATAGTTTCAGGTGAACAGCGAAGGGACTCAGCCATATAGACACGTGTCCATTCTCCCCCAAACCCCTCTCCCATCCAGGCTCCCACAAAGCACTGAGCAGAGTTCCCTGTGCTGTACAGTAGGTCCTGTCGATTGTTCATTTTAAATATACCAGTGTATCCATGTCCATCCCAAACTCCCTCACTGTCCCTTCCTCCTCCTCCTCCCCCCCGCCCCAGCAACCGTAGGTTTCATTCTCTAAGTCTATTTTGTAAGTAAGTTCATTTGTGTAATTTCTTTTTCGAGTCCGCATATAAGGGATGCCATACCATACTTTCCCTTCTCCGGCTGGCTGACTTCACTCAGTGTGACAGTCTCTAGGTCCAGACTGTGCTCATTCTTAGTGGCCTGTGGTGCTGGGGAGCTGATTACCCCAGGCGGCGTGGGGGTTTGAGTACTCTGCTTCATTCAGGGTTTCCAGATTTTACCTTCTGCTCCATTGTTAACAGGATATGAATTATTATGTCTTGCTGCTATTCATTTGCTTGCTTCTAAGGTTCCTGCTTCCTCTCCTCTTAGTACAAATTGATTCTCTCATCTTCGTTAGACTTTGGTTTTAATTTTGAATATGTCTAAACTAATGGATTTTTTTCTTTTTTTTTTTACCATCAGCAACTAGTGCATGTTGCAAGTATTCAATAAATGCTTTTTGAAAGGGAGTATAAATGGGAACATTTGAAGGACTAACCTAGTTTGTGGTTTGTTTTTTTTTTTTATGTACTCAGGAAATTTTGAGCTTGCCACAACCAGTTAATTGAGGCTGTGAAGGAAAGGAGTCAAATATGATTAAAGTATTACAATATAGTTCTTTCAGAAGTTATTCAGCCATAGCATTTTTATTGAAAATTAAAAGTATGTGGACCTTTTCAGCAGTTCTTAACCACCTACACAATATAAGGCTTATCCTACTTACTAGAGACAACAATAAACTTCAAACTCTGTTTTCAAAAGCTTAGCAAGCGCACTCGTAAATTAGTGTTTTTAGAGGAGAGCCACTTCGGTGTATTACTGATGGTTAATGCCTTTAATTTATATAGCAAATCCAAGCATACCTGCATGTACCTTACCTCTATCTCTGCCTTTTTATCAAGGTAGGGTGAAAACTAGGCCCTGTGCAGGAGAACAAACATTTCCCTGAAATTATCACCACTGTCAGGCCTTAATATAAGGGATTTAACCTTGCTACTTTCTGTCTTGCAAAAATGATTGAATTGCTCCACTAGATGGAGCCCTTATATTAGGAAACTCTAAACAGTCTATTAGGTACTGGAATCAAAGAGATAATCCTTTAAGAGCTTGAAGACAGCAAGGAATTAATGAAATAAATTAGTATGACAATAAATTAATGAAGCTGATATACAATAAGTTTACTCACATGTTCAACACTCATCCTGTGCATTTAAAACATACTTTTACATTCCAAATACTCTAAATCCACTTCTAATAAGCTGTCAGCATAAATTTAGAGCTCACTCACTGATACACTGAAGATTAAGACTTAATCCGCAGTACTTGTGGACAGTGTCATAACTTTTCACCTGTCCTTTTATTTTACTTAACTTTGTCTGCCTTTATGCATTTAGGTAAAATAGTTACCTCTTTAGGCCTTCAAAGGGGAAGCTTAAGTGGCACATCCCTGTACAGACTGTGTGTGTCCAGTGCCTTTGTTGGAAGAGGTGGGTTTGACATGGACCCGATTCACCTCTTTTCTCAGGATGTGCTGGCTGCTCTCAGCTTGCTCAGGGGTGTAGCTTGTGCCGGAGGAACCAGAGCCTCTGCAGAGTGTGAGTGAAGTTTCTCCTCTGCTCAGTGACCGGCACTGCCCTGCCAGGGACTGAGGCTGATCTCACTTTCGTGGAGCAGAAGCCCTGATGGCCTGACCTGGCTCTGTCCCCTTTAAAGTGAAGTTGCTCAGTCGTGCCCAACTGTTTGCAACCCCGGGGACTGTAGCCCACCAGTCTCCTCCGTCCATGGGATTTCCCAGGCAAGAATACTGGAGTGGGTTGCCATGTCCTTCTCCAGGGGATCTTCCTGATCCAGGGATCGAACCCAGGTCTCCCACGTTGCAAGCAGACTCTTTACCATCTGAGCCACCAGGGAAGCCCTGTACCCTTTCAGTTCAGTTCAGTAACTCAGTCATGTCCAACTCTTTGTGACCCCATGAATCGCAGCACGCCAGGCCTTCCTGTTCCTCACCAACTCCCGGAATTCACTCAAACTCAGCGTCCATCGAGTCGGTGATGCCATACAGCCATCTCATCCTCTGTCACCCCCTTTTCCTCCTGCCGCCAGTCCCTCCCAGCATCAGAATCTTTTCCAATGAGTCAAGTCTTCGCATGAGGTAGCCAAAGTACTGGAGTTTCAGCTTTAGCATCATTCCTGCCAAGGAACACCCTTTACGTGTGTGCTTTTCTCTCTCTCTGCACTGGGATCATTGCCTCTGAAAGGCTAACGCAGGTGGGGCCCGGGCTGACTCCCAGCCCATGTCAGCTGCAGACCGAGGCCCGATGCGCTGTTTGTGCAGATGCCCATGGCTCTGCTCGGCCACAGCCTCTGGCGCAACCCCCGTTTGTTCCTCACAGCCAGCTCACCGGCCTGACTTCATAGGGTCAGCAGGGCCCACGTGGACCCTGTGTGCATTGGCTGGGGTGGGAAGGAGCCGTGGTGGAACGGCCACCGTCAGAGGTCTGGGTAGCTTCTGATCCACTGCTGGCATAGGCGCTCTGCACCCCCAGGCTCTGCCGGGCACTGGCTCACCTGTGCACCCCACAGTTGAGTCTCTTCCCTAGTCATGGGAGAAGTCAGAGCTGCGCTGGAATGGGGAGTCAGTGGTGATGGAGTGTTTGCTTGGCTTGAGCAAAGAGATCGCAGGAAACCCTGCAACTGCGAGGGTTGACCTCTCTCCTTCCTGCCCTCTCAAGAGGAGTCAGGCTTCCCCCAGCCCTCCAGCCAGCCAGGGTTTTCTCTCCCACTCAAGACCTCAGGAGTGGGGCCCCCAGGCTGTGGCTCAGGTGCTCACTTCCTGGACAAGTCTCGGACAAGTCCCCACCCAGGGGCACGAGTCCTGACTCAGATGCTTTTCTTCCCTTCATTACGTGTGTATGTTTCAGCCTGGGTTGTACAGGAGTTCTGCCAGTTTCTGGTTAGTTTTCAGTGAGAATTGTTCCACATATAATTTTAGATATAATTTTGAAGTGTTCATGGAAGAAGATGAGTTCCACATTCTCTTACTCTGTCACCTTGGTCCGAACTCTGGGAAATCCACTTTTTTAATCTATAAAGTGAAGGTCATGATTCCCTTTTTGACAGATTATCAGTGTAGGAAGCAATGTATTTGAAGTACACAGTCAGCTCTCCATATACTGCCTCTGCAATAATAGCTAATATTGTTATAACTATTATCGTTGAAACTACTTAAGGTATTCAAGCCTCTAATTAATATGTATTGGGTATTTGGACATTTATCAGTCACTTGAAACCCTTTTGTACCATTAAATACAACTGAACAACAGAAAGTGAGGATATTTCCCTTACTGACCTCCCACAATACCTATTTTGATTTCCTTCTGGGAAACTTAGGGTACTCTTGAATTGGACCTCAAAGAAGGATGAACCAGTAGTGGGTCATAGGGAGACCAGCCATTATGGGAAATACCACAGTTGGGAGATTTTAGTGGATGGTCTTGAGCAACAGAAAAGTAACACCTCTGGATTGACTGCAGGCTCTGGGAGTCATTGAGCAAAGAGCTGATCTAATCAATGACGCACTTGATCAGATAATTGAGGTGGCTTCTCTAGGAGGTTGTTGATGGGAAGAAAACCATTTAGGATGGAACAGGTGATACTTAAAAGACCTTAATTAGGACATTAACAAAAGCCTGATAAACTGTAAGGAGAATGTTATGGCTAGAACTAGAGTTGAGCAATTGCTTTGCTACTGGGAATGAGAGACAGGTAAAGAAGATTCTAGGTTTTTAAGACTGACTGCAAGAAAGAATGGTGATCTAGCTTCTGAGTTCAGCTTGTGTGAGTACACAGAAAGGCAAGGAAAGTTTTAGCCCCGTTGTCTGAGAATGCTGAGGAGCGCTGAGAGGCAGTGACAGACCTGCAGCTGGAGCCCGGAGAGAGCATAAAGCTTGATGCCGTTTGAGAGACTTCTGCACAGCAGCCACACTGCACAGATGAAGGTGGGGTTACCCAGTGATGGGTGCTAACAAAAGGTCAAGGAGATCATTAGAGGAGGGCGTTGGTTTTTACCTCTAAGACCTCACTGGGAACATTTCAGAAATTGGGTTCAGTGGAGTGGGAGGGGCCGCTCTCTCTGTCAAAGGAACTTGATGTGCCAGACTTGTTAAAATGAAGATTCTTGAATTTGCTCAGACTCTATACACTGTAGTGTCTGAGACTGAGGCCTAGAGAATATGTATTTTTGACAACTTCCCCAAGTGATCCTTATGTATATCAAAACCTTTGAGAGCCATTGGAATAGAGAAAAATGCCATAGTACTAAATGTTTCTCTTAACCTATAAAATGCTTTCAAGAGGCAAATGGAACTAGGCTCTGTCTCAGCATTACAAAAGTCTACGGAAAACAGGACCCTTAAAGCTTTCACCTCTGTCTCAATCAGTTACAGTTGGGCAGTGGAGAAATACACTTTAAAGTAGTATAATTTAGGCAAGGTATACTAGTATCTTCTGAAGGTTTAATTGAGAATTACACGCTTGAGAATTAAGAGGATTAATTAAGAATTGAATGCTTGACTCATTATAAGTAATCAAATTTTCTGTTACAATAATCTAAAAACAAAAATTTTTTATAGTTACAAAACAAACCTCAGCACAGTCTTCCCGGCTGGTGAATTTGTCCATTTAAAAGGCTGTAAAGAAACTTCCCTGGTGGTCCAGTGGCTTTGACTGTGCTCCCAACGTAGGGGGCCCAGTTTAATTCCTGGCTAGGCAATTTAATGCTACAACTAAAATTGAAGATCCCACTTGCCACAGCTAAGTCCTAGCACAGCTGGATAAATAAATACACAATTTAAAATAAATAAATAAAAGGCTGTAGGTCACTGGTTCAGAGCACAGTGACGCATGTAAGACACCCGGGATAGAACACTCATAAGGAAGACAAAGGAAGCCATGGCTAGGAAGAATAGCTTGATTTTTCTGTTTTTAAGAGAATATGAAAAATACTAAAATGCTAAAAAAGTGAATGAAAACCACCACTCATTTCATCCCCTAAGAATAACTGCATTTTGATGCACAGCCATTTAATCTTATCAGTTGACAGTGGTTCTCAAAAGCTTTTGGTCTCAAAACAACACACAATTAAAAAACTTACTGAAAATCTCCAAGGAGCTTTTGTTTGTGTGAATTATATCTATTAAAACTTGTGGTATTAGAAATTTAAGCTGAGAAAATTTTTAAATGTTTATGAATTTATTTAAAATAAAAATAAGTTCATATAACTAAAACATAACAATAGCCCTGTGTAGATGTGATTATTCACTCTCATTAACAGTCAACTGTTATTAATAGTAGAAGTGATTTTCTCAGTGACATTATCTTGGGATTTTACAGATGACATTCAAGTGGATTCACCAGATATTCACTAGGTCAGCAATCAGGAGATGTAGGTTTTAGCCTGACTCTTCCATAATGTTAATGTTTCTTGACCTTCATTTCTTCATTATAGAGGTTAGACAGGGAAATATGTAGATTTCCTTTCAAAGTCCAAACTCATTGTATGACCGAAATCATCTGGATGATCACAAGACCCCCAGTATATGGGGATCACTGTTTTCTGTAAAACCTAGTTAGAAAGTTTATGTGCCTGCCCCCAAGGTCCTCATAGGGTCTCACCTTCCCATTTCTTCCCTTTTCCAAATCATATTTCTAAGACAACAGGAGTTGTTTCTCCTCCTCCCCTGAGTTAAGCCACACAGAAGTATGTTCCTCTGTTGTTCCCGTGCACCGCCCCCCCCCCCCCCCCCCCCCGCCCCATGCTGTAGTCAGCTCTGTCCCTTAATGATGCTCATTGCCTGGAACTTGAGAACTCACATTATTTTACTTTTTTGCAGATCTCCTAAGTATCTGCCATGAAAGTGTCAATCACTCAGTCATGTCTGACTCATGACCCCATGGTTGTAGCCTTCCAGGCTCCTCTGTTCATGGAATTCTTTAGGCAAGAACACTGGAGGGGGTTGCCATTCCCTTCTCCAGGGGATCTTCCCGACCCTGGGATCTAACCTGGGTCTCCTGCATGGCAGGCAGATTCTTTACCGTCTGAGCCACAGGGAAGCCCTAATATCTGGCATAGTGGAAAATAAATGGACCCTCATACATGTTCCATTAGCTGTCAGAGCAGTGCCTCTCAGGTCCTGCCTGCCCCTCCTTCCAGATTCCCTTGAGAGCACTTAGAGACCCACTCCTCTGTAATGAACACAGAAAAGGACCCACGAAGGTGGTGCTCATGGTGTTCCTCTTACATTGGTGCCCAACGAAGTAGACACTCAACAGAGTTCCTGGGTAAATAGATAAAATAAACATTTTAACCTTAAAAGACTTTGTTATTCATGTGTTCAGTTCATTTTTATTAGCGTTGCAATATTCTTTCTTTGACCTAGCAGCTTTAACTCTATAAGTTCCCATGAGAGATTAGCTTTAAGGCATCCAGCACTAAGACATCCAAGCCAGAAACAGCTCATTTTTGTTGACAAAAACCTAAGAAAAGGGTGTGTAACTAATTTTAAAAAATCTCCAACCAATGACCAAGAAGTAAATGTGTGTTTATTGCATTATTTATGAGTATTTATTGCAAATTATCTTGGTCAGTTTAAAGGTCTTGCCAGTGACTAATTTTTCTGTAAAATATTTGCCTTACATCCTAATACTGCTCATGTATGTGTTCTTCTGTAGCTTTATTCATAATAACTACCTACTAATTTATTGAATTTGGCATAATTTATTTATTAAATTCTCTACTGATGAACACTTAGATTGTTGCGATCTGTTTGTTTTTAGCTTTGCTGTTGTGTATGTTACTTCTTTGCTACCCTTTTGACTATATCTTCTACTCCCTTACAAGTGCATTCCTGCTCTCTTCAGAAGTGAAATTCTTAGCATACAAAAAATATATGTGAGAGATGGCATATGTGTGTGTGTGCGCGTGTATCGTTGTTAAGTGGCCCTTCAGAAAACATTGCATCAGTTTTGATGTGGTGAATTTTTTATTTTGCTTATGATTAAGATGAGTATTGTGAATTTCACACACTGACCTTGTCAAACCTGTGTGAGTTCACTCATTGGCATTAGACAACATTTAGTATTAGGAATGGGGCTTGTGGACAGATCATCTTCAAAACTATAAGGGAAGAAATGAGCTTTCAGGATAGCGAGCATCATCACCTTACTCTCCAATGCGACAGGAAGCAGGATCCTCAAAATCCTTTTCAAAAGATATTAGAATCTTGTGAACAGAGACTCAATAGGTGACAGTGTTATTTTCACGTCTTCTTCAATACACCAAGACAGTAAAAGAAAAAGCATTAGCACCTGGGAAGAAAACTCCACTGTCACAGAATTCTACATTAAATCATCAGAGCTCTGAACTGAGCTGTAACCTGTAGTTACACACCTCAATGGAAGAAAATTATGGTTGTTTAAGTCACATGCACAGATAATTGGAAAGTTGCAACAGACATTACTTTGTGCTGTGTATTTTGACACATTTAACATATCCGTTCATTTAGTGATATTGTTCTGCATGTGTTCCCTCACCATCCAATCTCATACAATACTCATATCTAAAATATTATTATAAATTAATTAGGTTGCATTTGAAGTATGAGATATATCATTGCAAGATTTACTATATCTTAAACATTTCTGTAACTCTGGAATTTGTTTCCTTATGTATCTCTTAATTTATTTTAATGACTCAAGGTAATAAGACAGTATTTATTGGTGGAAATCATTGCTGCTAGAAAATCTGACAAAAAGTCTTTACATATTTTAAGAGAAATGGTTCTGCAACCTTCAATTGTATCAGATAAAATTATTTTTTAATATATCCAGTTTTTATTCGTATATCATATCTCAGTGAAGCTCAGAAAAAAGAACCATCACCTAAGGTTATATTTGTTAAATAACAGTTCCCAACCCCCACTCGCATACCTGAGATTCTAGTGTAATAAGTCTGAGAGTGGTCCCTGGAAAATGCATTTTTAAAAACTGAATATTATATAACTTTCAGGTTTATAGCATAGTGATATGATAGTTTTGTACATTATACTCCATTTAAAGTGATTATGAAATAATGGCTATTTGCCTCTGTGCTGTACAGTGTATCCTTGTTACTTATTTATTTTATACAAAGTAATTTTTATCCGTTAGTCCCCACCCCTGTTTGACCCCTCTCCCATTTCCTCTTCCCACTGGTAACAGCTGTTTGTTCTCTGTGTCTGTGAGTCTGTTTCTGTTTTGTTATATTCATTTGTTGTTTTTTTTCTAAGATTCCATATATAAATGATAGTGAAGAGTATTTTTCTTTTTATGAATATCATATCAAGATACACTAGATTATATCAGATCAAATGAGTATACTTGACTGGAAGATTTCTGTGAAAAACTAACGTTTTTTCTACGTCAGGTCCCCAGAGTCTCATTATCAGAAGTCTTTGTAACTTGGCAGCTCCCTTTCCTTGCCCCCAGCCCTTGTCAGGCAACACACCCACGTGCAGCACACATACTCATGGCTCCTCTTTAGTGTGAAACTCTGTCCTTCTCGGGCTGCATCCACTTCATCAGCTCTTCTTTTAAACCACGTTTAACTGGGAAGTGGGGTTGTGTGGGCTGGTGGTCCTTCTTAAACCTGCTTGCTGCAAACTCTCCTAGCCAAGTTCTTGAAAGTGCAGCCTGAGACCCACCTCATGTGAAAAAGACTCTGGGGGCAGGGCCATAGTTCTCCTCTCTAACCTTTCTGATCTTCAGTAGCCACTTGGAAACCCTGGTTCAGGTGACCGAGCCTCATTCTGGAAGTATGGAGATAAGATGCAGAGTTTTGTTCCAACAGAGAAATGTAATCATCATGTTACACTGTTGCTTTGAGAGCATACAAATGCAAATACTGCTGATGCCTCTTTGCAGATCAAGTATTGGGACCTCAGGCAGGAAAGACAGGGTACCTTGAATCTTTAAAAGGACTCATCATGTAAAAAAAAGAGGCCAGAGCAGGGGACCCCAGCCTGCAGGACACAGACTGGTACCGGGCGGCAACCCGTCAGGAAGGGCTGCACAGCAGGAGGTGAGCGGTGGGCAACTGAGAGAAGCCCCGTCTGTGTCTACGTCTGCTCTCCATTGCTCTCACTATCGCCTGAGCTCCATCTGCTAACAGATCGGTGGTGGCTTAGTAAATGTAATGTGCTTGAATCATCCTGAAACCGTTCCTCACCCCCCACCCCCAGTCCGTGGAAAAATTGTCTTCCATGAAGCCCGGCCCTGCTGCCGAAGAGGTTGGAGACCACAACATCTTCCCCCCGCTTTTTTTTTTTTAACTCATTCATTCAGCAAATATTTACTGAGTTACTAGTTAGCATCAGGCATTGTTCATAGAGGTTACATTCAACAACGACAACAGAGTACCATTCAGACTTAAAACAGGGGAATGTGAAAGTTACCTGGGAGCTGTTTAGAGTGTGTTGCAGAGAAGACCTGGCCTTCAGTGAAACTCAGGAGATTTAAGGTAAACTAGAAGGCCAGAGCTGAGTGAAGATGAGGAAGAATCTCAGCTGGCCCTGAGGAGGGAATGGGTTTGGCGTGTTAGAAGAGGAAAAGGCAGGCCAGTGTGACTCAAGTGCAGCAGGTGCATAGAGGCAGGTTCAGGAGAAGCAGGAGAGCCCGGCAGGCACCTGGTTGGGCACAGCGTGGAGGCCAGAGTTGGGAACCAGTTGACAGGTTGTTTTCAGGGAGATCACGTGATCATCAAAACCTTTCAAACCGCCCTCTGGTTGCTCTGTGTAGAAGGGATGGCAAGGGGACAGGAGAGGAAAAAACACGGAGGATTTAAGAAGTTAGGGGGCCGTTCAGTGAGCTGTGGTAGAGGTGATCTTGGCTCGGACTCTGGTTGAAGGAGAGATGGTGAGAAGGAGTGTAGTCAGGTCGTCGGCTGTTGCAGAGTAAAGGCGACTTCACTGACTATATGACTTGGTTAGCAGCCTCAGAGGATGGCTTTTTAGTGTTAGCTCAGATCGTTTTAAGGAGGTCTCATACAAAACTTGGAATTCTGGCTCCTGTTAAAAAAAAAGCCAGAGTATCTGCCTACACGAAGACTGAACTCCCGTATGGGAACAGATGTCGGAGATGAGTACTGGCTTCCCTTTTAAAGAGCTGCGTATACTGTGGTTTACAAAGACATGTCTCCATGTCTACCTGACAGTGAGGCTGTTGTTGGTTCCCCTTTATCATCAGCTTATCCTATTGTTTTTCTTATAGCACGCCCACTTACTTTTCCATACCCTGTAGGCCTTTTAATATGTGGAGCTCACATCTGATACTCTGAAATTAAAGTAGCAAGTAAATACATGGTGCTTTAACGTACCTGTGAACTCCTGTGGAGCTGAAAAATAGCCTCTTTAGCAGAATACTAACAAATCCTGGCATTCTTTAAAACTAGATTGTTTCATTTGTTCTAAGCCAGGTGGTTACTCTTGGGAGCATTGCCTGGAAACATGAGAAAGGCTTTGTTTGTGCTATCGGTGTGCTCTGGTTACACGGGTGTGTGCACTTTATGAAATGCACTTATGCACGTTTCTGTGTGCACACTGTGTGTATTATGCTTCAATTATAACTGAAAACTAGAATCATTTTTTAAGAGTAGTGTCCAGTGCAAACATCCTTGAGTGTTGTGGTTTTCACAGATTGCCTCTTGGTCTTTCAGCCAAGCCAAAGCCATGTACTCCTGTAAAGCAGAGCACAGCCATGAGCTTTCCTTCCCACAGGGGGCGCTATTCTCCAACGGTAAGTCCACCCATTCCCCGCGCTAAGGTTACAATCATGAAAGGACGAAGGAGCAGTCTAAAGCAGAATAGGAGACTCGGGATCCAGCCCAGGCCCTGCCTTTTGTAGCTGTGCAAGTAAACACATCAAATTCCTCTGGAACAGATTTCCTCTCCTGTGTCAGAGAGAGATAGAGAGTGAAAGTGTTAGTTGTTCAGCGTGTCCGACTCTTTTCAACCCCTTGGACTGTGTAACCCACCAGGCTTCTCCATCCATGGGATTCTCCAGGCAAAAATACTGGAGTGGGTAGGCATTCCCTTTTCCAGGGGATCTTCCCGACCGGAGTGATTGGTTATATGAATGCAAAAGGCATTTACAGCTTTACAGGTCCTGTGACATTGTTTTGACAGCTTAAGTATATGCATAAAATCTGATGTGGATTTTTACCCATTTGTGTGTGTAATTATTTGAAGCTAATATTGACTGAGTGATATTTATTAATGTATTTTTATCTTTGTCAGTGTACCCATCAGTGGAACCAGGATGGTTGAAGGCAACTTATGAAGGCAAAACAGGACTCGTCCCAGAAAATTATGTTGTCTTCCTCTAATGCTATTTAGTGGACGGCAGTATCTTCATGGTATCCATGGTAACAAGTAATAAGTGCTATGATTTTTATCTGACACAGATATGAGGATCAGCCCATTCAAATGAAAAATAATCCATTTCTAGCCAGTTTCCAAAGCAGACTATGTAGCTCTATTAACAGAAAGGGAAAAAATGTTTAAATTGTTTGCCATTCTTTTTTATCTTGGGCTGATTTCTTATTTTGAAATAGCTTATCCCCATCCCTTGCTTTTTTTTGTTTTTTAAGTAACTCTCCACAATGTCTCTCATAACATGTATAAAAAATCTCAAATACTGTGTTAAGTACTATATCCCAGAAATTTGGAAACCAGAAATTTGCTATAAGACTTTTAAGACCTGCCCTTTACTGTCTGGTATTCTCTGAGAAACCTTGAAATCATTGCTAAAAAATTGTAATTTAAACTGTTCATTTATTATTTTTTCTTAAAAATATTCTGGTTTTATATATGATTGTTTTGCTGGTCCTAAACATTTCAAGGAAATAAGGGTTTTTTTAAACATAAGTTTATTTTTATTTGTTTACCAAGTAGATGATAATATTCAAAAGCAATAATGTATATGGTGTCTGTAAATGAAACCAAGTTAAGTCATACACTGATTCCACTGTAAACACTCTGTCCAGCATTCCAGATGCCATCTATGGGCTTAGAGCAGGGATCAGCAAACTACTTCTGCAAAAGCTTAAGAGTGAATATTTGGGGCTTGGCGGGACCTGTTGTCTCCATCACACTGTCCATACTGCCATTGTAGTGGAAAGCAGTCACAGACAACATGTGAATGGGTGTGACTGTGTACCAATACAGCTTTCTTTCAGGACATTGAAGTCTGAAATTTTGAATCTGTCGTGCCATAAGATATTAAGCTTCTTTGACTTTTAAAAAATCATTTAAAAATAGAAATTTATAGCTGATGTGCCATACAAAAGCAGATGGCAAGCCAGATTTGACTTATGGGTCATGGTTTGCTGATCCCTGGTTTGGAGGATGTTTAAAACTGTCTGTATTACTTTGAGATTTTATGAAATTTTATTCCATTAACATATAAATACTGACAAGTGATATGCACATATCCTCTGCTAGAATCATTAAAATGGTATCACAAATGTATAATTACAATGATAGGAAAATGATGGAAAAGTACAGTATACAAGCATACAGCTTAAATTCTATTTGTTATTTTGTGTCCAAGGATTTTATTGATACCCTTTTGGCTCCAAATGATAAAAATGATGTATTAAGACAGTGGTTGGAACACTATGCCTTCTAAAGTCTATGATTAGTTGAGGCAAAATCTTTACATAAAGGTACAAGATTCTTAAATTATTTTGAAATTATTTCATCATCTTTAGCAGGAATAAAATCATATATAATTTTCCATTATGCCTTTTGATTTATAGCCTTTAATAGAAATTTCACTGTATTTATAGAGCATAGAAATAGGTATTTACTGTCCATTTATATATACCATAATTATCTGGTCATATGTTGACCACTTCTTCTATTATTTCTATTTAATAATCCTCATATTATTTCTAGCATATCTGCATGTGGCAAAGAGCCTTTCTTCTCAAGATTCCCAAAAGCTGGTTCTCTGCCATCGATTGCAACAGCACTGGCCCCCTTGGCCACAGTATTGTACATGCTACTTCAGAGTTCTTCACTGTATAGACACTCAGGTATTGACTATAGACAGTTCTTTTTACATGATACTGATTTGTAATCTCCATCTCTTCTACTTTAAGTTAATGTTTCTAGAGTTATTAGGTTAAATTATATACATACACATACACAACTATGCCTTGGAGCTTTTAAAATTTAAAATGGAATAATGGATTAGGATTTAAAGGTAAAGAGAATAACAGTAGGCGGAATTACAACCAGAAATAAATATCAGTATGGAAATAAAGAAATGGAAAATATTTAATGTTGTAAAAATTAGTAATATAATGAAAATATCTGGTACATTTGTCTCCTTTTTTTTTTTCTTTTTTACCTGCTACTGTTGATTTTTGTACACTATGATTATGTGTCACTAGAGCTTCTTGACCTCTAGATCCTTGGTGGTCCTTAGTAATTGCATTGCTGACATCCTGACTGCCCTCTGCTGGAACAGAGGTAGTCTCCCTAAGGGACCAGGCCCTTCATCCACGACACCCTCAGTTTAAGCACCCTTGCTAGCATCTGGCATCCTGCTAAATTAGAGTCTCTTAAGGCAAATTGATTTTCTTTCAAAGACCAACTTGACTCTGAAAAGTGATTCAGAGTCCTACTTCACTTGCTGCTGCAGAGAGAAATCTCAACCTTCATTTTCCTTTAACACGGGCCAGTGTGTTCCTGCCTCTGAGTTGTCTGTGAGCTAATTCTACAGATGCTCAGTGAGGAATTAAACCTTTTGCTCTAAAAGTCATGGGCATGAAGCCCCTCTCCTTCCTCATGGTGAGTCATATATTGTGACAGTACTTGATATGGTCCCTTTTTTGAAACAAGCTGCAAAAGTGCTTGTTCCAAGTGTGCTTTTGTTTGAAGTTTTAATCTCACAGATTTGTGAGAATGGTTCTTTTCCCTTCACATTGATTGTGTGTGGAAGCAAGTCATGGCCCTATGCTAGTGCTCAAATGAAGCTGCTTTTCCCTAGAAATGTTTCCAACAGATGAAAGTATTTATGAACATTGAGAAAATCAGGGCATGTGCTCTGATCACGTGGAATATTCATTACACCCGAAGGTACATGTCAGTCACTACAAGAAGATCACATTTGAAATGACAACAGTGTTTCAGTAATGAAACCATAGCCTTTCAGAGACTTCATGAAGATACCACAGAATTGCCACATCCACACCTTGGAAACCGGCCAGATGGGCACCCTAATCACTTCTGACAGTGGAACAAGGAGGGTGAGACTAATGAGTCCAAGTCAGTCCTCTCACCTGTTAGATGAAGATAGCCTTGAGTACAAAATCTTGCTGTGTTTCACAGGTGACTCTTGTACCATATCTGCTGGCTTATAAGCAGTAGTCGGTTGAGTGAAGGCTTTTTGTTTTGTGTAAATGCCTGAGCAGTGAAATGATATCTGTATCGTTCTGAAGTCTGTGAGGCATGAGGAAGTACCATTTCTCCTTGTTTGATGGGAGTGGTTTTACCCTTGTATGCACTCTCTGTGCCTCGCACTGTGAATGGATATAACCAGGCATCCCAACAGTGGCTCACCTGATGGCTCTTCCAGGAGTGAAGTCGCTCAGTCGTGTCTGACTCTTCACGACCCCATGGACCATAGCCTACCAGGCTCCTCTGTCCATGGGATTTTCCAGGCAAGAGTACTGGAGTGGATTGCCATTTCCTTCTCCAAGGGATCTTCCCAACCCAGGGATCAAACCCGGGTCTCCCACATCGTAGACAGACGCTTTACCGTCTGAGCCACCAGGGAATTCCAGGAAGGGTAGAGATTTTTTTTTTTTTTTTTCAAATGCACCTTCCAAACTTTCCAGGTTCTCAAATAGGAAAAGAAGGCAAAGAGACATAGTGATTTGGGGATTATTTCCTGTTCTGTGGTAATAGCTTTTACTTAGTGTGGCATGCCCCCTAAAAATCCACCATGATGTCAGGAAACTGAATCTGCCCTGCAGTCTTCGGAAATAAAACCTGCTAGCTTGCTCACTCCCGGCCTTCTTCAGGTCTGTGCGTGTCTGATGTGCAGTGTCTCATTCACAAGGATGCTGGTTTACAAGGGTCCCTCAGAGCCATTCTTCACACCCCTTCCATTTTTAGTATGCCTCCCCTAATTAGATATTTTGCATGCCTTAATCAGCAGTTAGAACCCCTTCTTGATTTGTACTTTGTTGACTGAAGTTAGAGGTGGACTCATTACAGAACGCGTTTTGTTCTTTAGTTTTGCAATGCCTTTGTAATTCACAGCTGTTACTATGACCTAACATCACTGAGTTAGACCCCAAAGTCATGTCATTTGCTAAAGGAAAAGAGTAGAGACTTAATTACTGTCCGGAAGTTATTTTCCTCTTTAGTATAAGTTTCCCACTTTGAGTAGATATTGCTGTTAACTTTTGCCTCCTACCCTGTTTGCCTACCTTCCAAAATCAAAACACTTTTCCCAGAGAATTAGTAGCCTATTGAATAGACGTCTGAATAATCTGTATCCTACCTGTCCCCTGTTAATCCTCAGACATAATTCGGGTATTTGTCAGTGATTCTCACATCTCTTCACCACATTCACTGTATCCATTTGTTGTCACCAGTATCTCCCTGCCCCAAATTATGTGGTAGTAACCTTGGACAAATTCACATTTACGAATGGCATGGTCTTTTAGAGGATCAGATCAATAAATAGGATTTTTCACTTATTTTTTGGACTGTCGCGTTCACTGCTTTAAACAAGAAATCTCAAGTACATGGACAGCACTCACAGCAAGCCATAGGCAGAAAACTGATTACATGTTCTCAACCAAAGTTTAGAGGTCATCGCATGACTTAGGGAGTCTAACAGGTCATCCTCTTTCCGTGGCACTCACAGGAGACATGCCACGTTCAGAGGTTGGACATTCTTTCTTTGGTGCCATAGGGAGAAATGGAGTCTCTGTGTTTGCTGAAGAGTCTCAAAAGGCAGTGCCATTTACAAGGATCACAAACACAAATATCCCCCACCATCCACGATGGTCATGTCCAGGGCCACGTGAGGACCTCCGACGTTGGAGGAGGTGCCTACCCCCCCTTAGTTAGATGATCACTTTCTCCCGTTTGTACCATCTCTTGACAAGGTTTCCCGTGGTCTTTACCCTTCCAGAGCCCAGCTTTGCCTTGAATCCATTGTCTCTTAGATTAACAGTGTGCATTGTTGTTTATGTGCAGAATGTTGAGGATTTTATGTCTGCCGCTGTATCTTCAGTCATGATTTATGCTTAACAGCTGAGAAGTCATCACAGATCGAGGGCTGTGATTTCAAGAGTCTTTTTGAACTCTAAGCTGAAGCCTTTACAATACGTTGGGAGTGTGGCAGGGAAGATGGCTGTTTTGTTTTGTTTTTTAATTCAAATCCTATTTATATACTGTTAAATTTGAGGTACTATAGTTTATATAAAAGTTGAGTATTTAGATGATATATGTCAGTATTAGGAATTGGTCTGAAGCCATTAATTAACATAACAAATTAAATAATAAATATGAAAATGATTGTCAGTAAATTATCATATTGAATTTTTTGTTTATTTTGTAGTATCTTGTATTTATCTGCACTTTGTGTGTGTATATATATATACACACACACATACATATACAAACATGTAAATAACTTCATGTTATTCCTTATCTGAATTGCCACAATTCCTTTAATGTATGTTTACACTGTATTTTAAATTACTTTAAAAATAAACTATGTTTAGCACATTTTAATTTAGTCTTTGTATTTGAAAATCCACTGTGTTAGAGGGCAGCTGTCTTGGATTCATATAGAGAAAAATCAAAGTTTCAGGTACCGTGAATGGTCATTTTGGGTATGGCTGAACGGAGAAATCATAACAATTGATAACTTTTTCCTGATAATTGGACCCTTTCCTGAGCAACTGTAATGTTGGTACTTACTAGTAATGCAGGTGCTAGACTTTCCTGGTGACACAGTGGATAAGAATCTGTTTGCCAATAGAGAGGACATAGGTTCAATCCCTGGTCCCGGAAGATTCCAGGTGACTCTGAGCAACTAGGCCTATGCACTCTAGAGCGTGTGTTCCTCAGCAAGAGAAGCCACCTCCATGAGAAGCCCATGAACCGCAACAAGAGTAGCCCCTGCTTGCTGCAAATAAAGAAAGCCCACGGACAGCAACAAAGACTCAGTGCAACTGTAAGTAAAAATTGTCAAAGTAATAAGAATGCAAATGTCTACAGGAAAAGGAAGCAAATAAATCATAAATTATTAAAAAAAAAAAGCAGGTATGTAGGCTTACCTGAAATAAATAAATACATGAAAGTTCACAAATGTACTGTGAAAGAAGAGCATGCGTGCTCAGTCATGTCCGACTCTTTGTGACCCTATGGACTGTAGCCCTCCAGGCTCCTGTGTCCATGAGATTCTCCAGGCAAGAATACTGGAGTGGGTTGCCACGCCCTGCTCCAGGGGATCCTCTGACCCAGGGATGGAATTCGTGTCTCCTGCAGCTCCTGAATTGCAGGCAGATTCTTTACCACTGAGCCACCAGGAAGACAGGAAGACGTATCAGCATACACATAATCCTCTTAGATGTTTATTAGTTTTGTGACCCTTTTGGTCATTGTTTAGCTTCCCAGGCGGTGGTAATGGGAAAGAATCTGCCTGCTAATGCAGGGGAGGCAAGAGACAGGAGTTTGATACCTGCATTGATCCCCTGGAGTAGGAGGTATTCTTGCCTGGGATGGAGGAGCCTGGCAGGCTACAGTCCTTGGGGCTGCAAAGAGTCAGACACAACTGAGCACGTGGTCACTCTGACTTCTAGCTAGAAATTTTACTTTTCTCCCTCAAAAAAGAGAATCATGTGTTTATTTTTTGGTGCTAAGTGGATTATTAGATTGTAACAAATCACATTGCAAAAACTAAGCCTGATGGGTTAGTAACAGTCATTGGGCATACAACCTGATTTGTTCAAATTTCTTCCGTGTCAAGAGGAGATGGAATAAATTCATGACAAAATCTGTTGGAATAAAAAGATAGTAATGTGAATAAATTCTCATATGATTAAGCAGGAAAGGACTGTAGGATAGGTATTAGAGATCACTGTGGATCAGCTACTGTTTGAGAGTGTTAGGTTAGAAGAAACTGACCTAGATGGAATCTCTTATAAATGATATTTTAAAAATAATTTTTTTTAAAGGCATTATATATATCCTAATAGGCAAATCTGGAATCCTTTAAACATCTATTTTGATGACTTACTTTAGTCATGTAGCATTGGCTAAGTGGTTTATAACCCAAAGTGTAAAATGTCCATAACCACACCGATGCAAGGAAATGGCGATAAATTTCATTTATATAAATAAATGTAAAATAGAGAAGAGACAAATATTCTGTACAGAAGAATTTCAAATAACAATTGATATTTTATTATTTTTTTCCTGTAGGGATTTGAGTTAAACCCTTCCCCACTTGAGGATGAGCTAGGCTTAATGACTAGCTTCTAAAAATAGAGTTCAGAAAAATTATTATACCTTTACAGAGGAGAAGGCTGGCAGACAAGATCTTAACCAAGTGATAGAAATTATCATCATGGATATTGTGCAGTTGTCTTGTAATCTATAAGACAATGTGATGGGAAGAGCAAATCACCTCTGTGGTTTTATTTCCCAAAACCCATAAATCCAGTCTAATCATCAGAAAAATGTCAGGTACATCCAGATGGGGAACGTTTTACAGAATGGATACTAGGTCAGTACGTCTCAAGATTGTCAAAGTTTTGAAAAATAAGATAATACGGAGAAAGAGTCACAGATCAAAGGAGACTTGGAAGACTAGACCCCTGGATTGCATTCTAGAAAGGAAAGAAGATATAAATGGAAAAAGTGATGACGTCCAAAGAAAATCCTGTTTAATAATGTAAAAAATTAAAACAGTACCAGAAAGTAGCCACAAGATAGTGACATGAACTGGGGATACCTTATTTCCTTTGTGGAATTTAAGTTGCTTTTGTTCAAGACAAATACTTTTACTTGTTTCCCCCTGCTGTGTGTGGGACATGTTGCCTATTCATCACTGAATCCAGGCACTGGATCAGAGCTTGGTCTACAGTAGGGTCAGGCCCTTTCATTAAATGAATGAATCTACTAATAAACATTTCTAGGCTTTAGAGAATCCACCTGTGTTGCTTTTGTATCTGTGTCTCCTTGCCCAGGAATAATGGGATTCCTTCTTTAACATCCTCTAAATGCATGGTTCTACCCTGGAGTTATTTATATATTAAAGGAGAAAACATACCCTTCCTCATGATCATTATATAATGTTCTTAAGTATAGAGATTATGTGAAACTTGATCTTCTGAGAAGGGAAAGGCTACCCACTCCAGTATTCTGGCCTGGAGAATTCCATGGACTATACAGTCCATGGGGTTGCAAAGAGTCAGACACGACTGAGCGACTTTCACTTTCGCATCCATACCTGACCACTGGAAAAACCATAGCTTTGACTAGACGGACCGTTGTTGGCAAAGTAATGTCTCTGTTCTTCTGATAGACCTGTAAATACTTGAATTAAACTGGATGATTTGGCAGTGATGTGGAAGTGCTCAATTTTCTAAACCATTCCATACAAAATAACTGCAAAACTTGAAAATTAAGCTATGCTAAACTTACAATTGAATTTCTTGGTCCAGAAAAGTTGAGTTCTTAAAACTGAAAAACACACCAGTTCTTCCTATTAAAAAAAAAAAAAAAAAAAAAAAAAAAAAACAATGTAGATGAGAACATTTGAAACCTCTTCATATGGGACACCCTTGGGAACACAAGTTCGCAAAATACTGGTTGAATACTTACTTACAAATGCTGTTTCTGGGTGTTTGATGTCAATGAGCCAAGCATGGCATCCAGCAGGGCTCTGCTGGTTGATAGAAATAAGTTACCTGAAACTTTCTACCTTTCCAAATTACCAGGAGCCAGTCTACTAAAGAAGATTCCCTTGGTCAGCCTGGGCTAGAGAAAGGAAAATAATAACATATTTCCCAATACTCATTATGGATTTTGATATCACTGAATCACATATCTATAGACAAGCTTATTTTTCACAAATTGAGTGCATTGTATGTTGCCTTAGGAACTACAGTTCAAATGTCTCTCAAACATTTTTGGAGCAACAAAAGCAGAATTATGTCTTTTCATGCTTCGAGCCCAGTATGTTAAACACGTGAGCCTAGCTACTAGTGGGTACATCTCTATGTGTTCCCCCATCCAGGCCCACAGCCTTTGGCATCTAGAATCCTTGAGGCTTTTGAGAGCAAGATTTAGAAATAAGTCAAAATCTCTCATATCACTAATGAGAAAAGTGAGGGCTGTGTCAGTATGTTTTCAGTGGAATCCTGGAATCCTCTGCTGTGATCTGACCGCTAATTTTTAGATATGTGGGGAGGATAGTTTCTTATATGCTTTGACCTTTGAAAAGTCTTAACTTTATCTGGAAAGGATATCCTCTGATGAAGGGTGTCTTCCCTGATGGGTACTTGTACAACGAGAAGGCAAAGATAATATTCACCAGCACTGGCTATTATAAAAGGAAGAAAAAAAATTATTTTCAGTGTTCAAGAATTTCTGAAAAGTAGGTATAAAATATCTAGCCCAGTGCCTTGAACCTAATAGATATTACTGGATACTAATTATTATTAAATTAGGCATATGACAATTTTGCAACTTTCTGATGTAAATGGCAAAAGAACCAGTGAATCCTTAAATTGTAATATAGACATTCAACAATGTACCAAAAATATGGTACATAACCAGAAGTCCATACTGTCTCATGATCCTCTGATCCTTCCAACTACTAGACACAGACATTGGATATCTTTTTTTTTCTTTTTTTAGAAAACTGAGACCAAAAGGTTATTTTCTCCAACTTCCCAAAAGTCAGATAGTTGATAGTGGTAGCTTGGACTCAAGCCCACATGTCTGCTTTGAAATCCAGTACTCTTTACAATCAGCGTGTTGTTGTTTAATCACTAAGTCATGTCTGACTCTTTCTCGACCCCATAGACTGTAGCCCGCCAGGTTCCTCTGTCGATTTCCTCTCCAGGAGATCGTCTTGACCCAACCCGGTCTCCTGTGCATCTCCTGCATTGCAGGCAGATTCTATACAGCTAAACCACCAAGAACGACACTAAGTGGGGTGTGGTAAAAACTCACAGACCACTGCATTTGAAAGAGGTCTTTGGCAAACAACCTTACCCAGAAGAAAACTGAAGATGAGGAGAGGATGCAAGCCCTGTTCTCTGACAGTTGTTTTAGACCAGAGTATTGCTGCTCCGTGTGTAGCCTTGAAAGCATCCAAGAGCTGTTTAGAGACGTGGACTCTCAGGCTTTCTGAAGCAGCATCTGATCGTAATAAGGTTTCGAGTGCATTTGTATAAACACTACACTTGAAAAGCACTGATTTATTGAAGTTTTGATGAGGCTTTCAGGGAGATCTAAGGGCAAGAAGAGACAGAGCTTATGTCTTATTATTCTAAAGGCCAAAGATAGGACCCCTTGGAAGAAGTCACAAAAACTGATGCAAAGCTTTTTTAAAAGTAGTTTTATCACTAACACTTCAAGGCATGAACTCAAAGCACAGCTTTCCATCATAGTGTTTAAGTGCATCTGGATGACTCACCATTTGTCAGAGCTTCACAAAGAAAAACAGAAAAACGAGAATTTAGACAAGTCTCAAAAGACAATCACTGAGCACCAGGACCTATGCAAATCATTGGCGAGCCCAAGTAAATTAGACATTATTCTTCCTTTCAAGAGGACTGTAGTTAATTGGGATAATAGATAAATCAATGAAATGTCAAAATGTTGAGAAGATGGAGCACTGTATGCTGTGAGAGCACAGAGGAGAGGCGCTGTTCTGAACCCAGGAGATGGAGAGGTGATGACAAGGAATACACTAGTAGATTGTATGCAGAGAGAGACTGTGGGCAGTTGTGCCTGGATGTCGCCATCAAACTGAGTTTGGCCAAACTGAGAAGCTGAAGGGGGCAGGGCTCTGCAGGCAGGTGGGAGTTCCCCTCAAGGGGTGGGGAGAGGGAGGGATGAGAATGGGGAGTGGGAAAACGCTGGGATGAGCTGCACTTCCTCTCTTCCTGTGTCTTCATCCTTTCAAATAACAGAGCATAGCACCAAGCAATGTTCTAGTTGCTCACCATTAAAAAAATAATAGATATGGTCTTTGTTCTCAAGTTCATAGCTCAATGAGGGAGACAGACATGAGTTAAAAACAATGGTACAAATGAAGAAAGTGTGATAGAGAAACACATGTGAAAGCTTTTACACATGAAGGGAAATGTCCTCCGTAGACCTTCAAGAATGGAAGATGGGCGAGGAGTCAAGGGAGCAGAGACCCAGAGACTTCAAGGTGAGTGGGGGGTGGGGTGAGCTGGGAGATTGGGATTGACGTGTATCCACTTGTTCTGTTGCTTAGTTGCTCAGTCGTGTCCGACTCTTGGCGACCCCATGGACTGTAGGCCGCCAGGCTCCTCTGTCCATGGGATTTTCAAGGTAAGAATATTGGAGTGGGTTGCCATTTCCTTCTCCAGGGGACCGTCCTGATCCAGGGATCAAACCTCCATCTTCTGCAATAGCAGGCAAATTCTATACCGCTGAGCCATCTGGGAGCCCCATATATGCACTACGCTGTATGCAACGGGTGACTAATGAGAGCCGACTGCACAGCACACAGAGCCCTGCTCAGTGCTCTGTGAGGGCCAAATGGGAAGGGAATCCAAGGAAGAGGGGTATGTGTATATGTGTAGCTGATACACTTTGCTATACAACAGTAACGAACATAATATTGCAAAGCAGCTGAACACCACCACCAACAAACAGTTGAGTGGGGTTTCTCCCATTCAGGATTAAAGGGAGATGGGAGGACAGAAAGAGGTACAAACGAGCAGAGCTGATTTCATGAGGAGGGCCAATCTGGAGCGGCAGGAAGGCTTTAGGGAGAAGGATGTAATCAGATCAGCTTTACGGAGAGCAGAATGCAGGGTGAGCTTGGGTTTGAGTGTTGAGCATGTGTATCAGGCCCTGCAAGCTGAGGAGGCAATGTCACCTCAACCCTGGAAGACAAACAGGGTCAGTCCAAGGAAATGATTCATTCCAGAGGTCGAAGTGACATGACATGGCCATTGTTTGAATGAGTAATTTAGGGGGTTCAAATGTGGCTCAGATGTCTGTAGCGTACTGGGGAAGGAAGAGCAATACCAGCAATGGGCAAAGCTATCAATGCTGAAAGAAACAGCCGACAACCCTGGGCACCGTGAGTGGTGGAAGTGGGTAACAGGCTCACCTTCCTGAGCCTTTCTGATGGACAGCCCTCCAGGCGCTGACTAGCAGCAATGCTTAAGAGATTGATTGCTTAGTGCAGCCCACAAAATCAGGGGCTTTAACCAGAATTTAAAGGATAGGATTCCTGGGTTAGGGGCTGTGAACTCCCTAGGTAGTCAGTATATGCACGTTTTTCCTCTCAGCAAGAGGGTCCATAGGTATGATCAAACTCTCAAATTTCAGCGCTCAGTTGATCTACATTCTCCAGTAGCAAGAATACCAAATGCTGCTGCATATATGGATGCTAACATTTGTGACCAGCATGTCTGTCAGAACCAGGGGTTGACCCTGAAGGTGGGAGTGGAGTTTGAGTGGGGACACCTTGACCCAAGGAATGAAGCTCTGTTGACTAAGCTCAAAAGCTCATGCAGCCAAATGCTGCAGCTGCTTGATGAAATGCTGAGACCACAGCACACATCGAGGGAACGGTCCTAAAGGGGGCCAGAGGCAGCTGCAGGGGGTTTAGACCCCAGTGTCAGCCTGTTGCCTGGGGCCAAGTTATGACCTAGAAGCTGAGGAGGTGGCCTTTCTTCTGCTTTGGGAACTCATGTGATCTTTATGCCAGAAGGAGTTTTCTGGTCCTTGCAGAGCAGAGGGCCTTCACACTCTCTCCCTGATGGTAGGCATCTCGGGAATCCTAGGGTAGACCAGTCTTCCTCTCCCCAGGGGGTGTTGAGTGGCGTGAAGCACAAAACTCAGGGGTTGTCGAGTGAGTGAAACTGCTGAAGGTGGTGGAGGATTTTATTTTTAGCTTTGTCATAGCAATGTTTATGAAGTCTGGCTTTGATATGTTAGCCATTTTTTCCTCAATATATGTTAAAAAGAGATACATAGTTACCAGGTCTTTTTAGGTAGAAACATTACCTTAAATAAACCAATACCTCTTATAATGGATGCTTTAAAAGAGTTGCTTTTCTTAGTGATAATAAAACTTGATTCATGCAAATAGTAGGGAATTGCTTAAGGACCAACTAGCCTCTACCTTCTGCCTATTAAAATCGCAAAGGGTGGAGGAAAGGAGAGGCAGGAAGAATCAAAATTCCAAACTGTGCTTGGTGAGTGTGGTAAATAGTCTTCCAGAAGTGGGCAGACAGTCTTCACTGCCCATGTCCTCTCTGCCCTTCCAGAGTTGTAGCAGGTCACTCTCCTCCTGAATCTAGGCTGGCTGTGACAAGGAGAATGTGGTACAAGTGCTGTGCCGGTTCTGGGCCAGCTCGGGGCCACTAGCCCCTCACTGCGCTGCAAAGAAGCTGAGACTAATACAAGCAATTATTTGAAGCCACAGGAATAGGACATGAGGGGTAGCACTGTCGCATGCTCCAGCCCCGAAGCCAGCTCATTGTGGCCCCAGACAACTGTGAACACAACAACGCGCTTGTTCAAGTTCTGACACGTAAAAGCATGACAAATAATGAATTCTTTTAAGCCACCAGATTTTGGCACAGTTTATGTAGCAATAGATCATGGAAACAATAACTATAGGGCCTTATAGATCATTGACTGGAGAAGGCAATGGCAACCCACTCCAGGACTCTTGCCTGGAAAATCCCATGGACGGAGGATCCTCGTAGGCTACAGTCCATGGGGTCGCAAAGAGTCGGACACGATTGAGCGACTTCACTTTCACTTTCTTAGATCATTGAGACAATAATTATGGAACCATGTAGATCATTGAAACAATAATTATGGGACCATGTAGATCATTGAAACAATGCTTATGGGACCAAAGCACTGGGAATCCTGAGTTCCTGGGCTTTGTAGCTGAGTATGGTGAACTCCGGGAGTTGGTGATGGACAGGGAGGCGTGGCGTGCTGTAATTCATGGGGTAGCAAAGAGTCGGACATGGGACTGTGAGACTGAAATGAACTGAACTGAACTGAACTGATGGTGAAAACTGTCAGTCCCCAGCACTCTCAAAGTCCTCCTTTCTCTCACAGTAATAGGAACCCCATTTTTTAGCTTGTGACATGGTAGCTCCAAAGAAAATTACGTTTTCCAGCCTTCTTTGGTGTTATGTGTGGCTGTGTGATTAACTTCCAACAAAGTAATAAGAGAATAAATAATTACATCTTCCTTTTTGGCTCTTAAAGATAGGAGACAATCTCTTCTTCACTCTGTTCCTACATCCTGCATCTTGAAAGATGAGTGCTTTTGTGCCGCCCAGGAAGTGTGCCTAGAGCAACAAGATAATAGTCGGAGTCCCCTCGTGACTTCATGGAGCAGAACCGCCATCCTCCTAGGCCACCTGCTTGTTACACGAAAGAGAAACTTCTCTTTCATTCAAAGCCTCTGTTGCATTTGTATGCTAACAAATACATTCATTTTCTGCTCACCTACAGACCTTGGAAGCAGTGATACAGGAAGAGGGACACAGGGCAATAAACCCAGGGGCTTCCCTAGTAGCTTTCCAGGAGGTCAAAGGGCAGCCAAAGGAATAACTGGAAGTAGGCATGATTGGCTACTTAGCTTGGGGAGTTAGTCACTAGCACCTGTAATCCTCATAGATAAACAAAAGCCGGCCGTGTCCTCCAGCTGAGTGTGTGCATGCTAAGTCACTTCAGCTGTGTCTGACTCTTTGTGACCCATTGGACTGTAGCCCAGCATGGTCCTCTGTCTAAGGGATTCTCCAGGCAGGAATACTGGAGTGTGTTTCTATGCCCTCTCCTGGGGATCTTCCTGATCCAGGGATTGAACCCTTGTCTTGGGTCTCCTACATTGGTAGGCGGGTTCTGAATCAGGCAATGTGAATCACGTTTTCATCTCAGAGTATACTATCTGGGTTTTATCTCTCTGTTAGCAATTTGTGAGTCACTAGACTCTGAGCCCAGGGAAGGAGCACTGTGTAAGTGGCCTACCCAAATCTGATCTTCCTCCATGCTTAAGGAACTTAGATTTCCTTTAAGGAAACAGTGGGCTTCCCTGGTAGCTCAGCTGGTAAAGAATCTGCCTGCAATGCAGGAGAGCCTGGTTCAGTTCATGGCTTGAGAAGATCCCCTGGAGAAGGGCTCGGCTACCCCCTCCAGTATTCTTGGGGTTCCCTGGTGGCTCAGATGGTAAAGAATCCATCTGCAGTGCAGGACACTTGGGTTTGATCCCTGGGTCAGGAAGATCCTCTGAAGGAGGGCATGGCAACCCACTCCAGGATTCTTGCCTGGAGAATCCCAACGGACAGAAGAGCCTGGTGGGCTACAGTCCATGGGATCACAAAGAGTCAGACACAACTGAGTGACTAAGCACAGCACGGCAAGGAGACAATATGCCCAGTTGAAGACGTGTATTTCCTGGACTCCTTTGCAATATGAAGACTATCTGATACAGTTTCTGCCACTAATTTGTAAATAAAGGTTATAAATGGGAAGTTTCTATGCAGGTTTGTTTTATTTTCTTGATTAAGTGCTGCACCCTTTTTCATTGTGATTTCTTTTCTTATTCTTCCTGCTGGGAAATTGGATGAGAGCCTGGAGGTGAAGCAACAATTTTGTGGCCCTAAAGGTGAAAGCAAGAGAGAGCCTGGGTCATTTATGTTATTGTGGAAGATAACTGCAAATTGTGCTGTTTTGTGACGGAAAAAACCATATTGGTTAAGCAGTGTAGTTGAGTTTCAGCTATAGTCAGCCAAATGGAATACCTTCTTCCTCCTCATTCTACTAAACCATTTGCAGAACTGAAGAATATCAATCATGAAGAAATGCTGTGCTTTACATACATCGTGGCTGAGTACTAATTTCACCTGCATTTTTGAAGGAACCAGGAACCCTGATATAAAAGGCTCAACGTTTGTGAGATATGACTTACCATGTATGGTTGATGAATGTACCCATTTCAGACCTTCACTGTGTTATGCTTCTCTCCCCATTTATATGTTGAGTAACTGAACTCACCAATCCAATTATGTCATAGAGATTTGCAACCTAACCTTTAAAATGAGTATTTTGTTAATAATCATGAGTTTTATTTGTGATTCCATAAGAATATGATGAATCTGCTTTAAAAGGTATGTATTACAGCAAATGGCCCATAGGAATACTTTTCACCTAGTTAGAGTTCATTCTCTATTATAAATGTTTTCTCTGTATTCATCTCTAAGCACTTTCCAGAGGGATGCTCTACTTCAGATGGACAAAATAGACCTATGACAGAAAGGCCAGGGAAAACGTTCAAGTCAGAAAAGGTAGACTTGGGGGAAAAAGAGGGAGAAGGGAGAATGAAGAGAAAACTCAGGGGTTGCAGAGTGACAGAGCTGATTGTCTCTGAACAGAGGATGCTGCCACTTATGTCTGAAGACTGTTATAAAACGCTGAGCACACACGGAGGCATGGAATAGACAGGAGACCTTTTCAGCTGGTAAAGAATCTGCCTGCAGTGCGGAGACCTGGGTTTGATCCCTGGATTGGGAAGATCCCCTGGAGAAGGGAAAGGCTACCCACTCCAGTGTTCTGGCCTGGAGAATTCCACAGACGGTATAGTCCAAGGGGTCACAAAGAGTCGGACACAACTGAGCAACTTTCACTTCACTTCACCTCACTTCACTTTCATGCTGTTACCAATTAGAGTTCTTGGCCTCCCCCAGTTAATAGAAATTGGCTAGAGGCCAGACAAGAAACTCATGCTGGGCTGGTTGGGGCCCCTGCCCCGATAAGCAGGGTGGAGCCAGAACAAACACCAGGTTCCCTAGGTGCCCCCTTCCTGCAGGTGAAAGTAGAGTGAAGGTAGGATGGCCCAGGGGTTGGGCCAGAGGGCTGGCTTGTTTTTGCCCACCCCTTAGATGGTGTGTGTGCAGGGGGCGTGTCAGTATCCTGCTTTTGCTCCCAACACCCTGTTTTTGACCCCAGGCTCCTCAAAAGTGGCAGTTGGGTGTTTTGGTCTCTTTGTATCTTTGGGGTCCAAAATTTGCTCCAACTGGGCATGCACGCAGTTATAGTTCCACACAGTTTCTTTGTATGCTGTCGCTCAAGGAGAGGTGTGCTCAGGTGCAAGCATCGTAGCATGGCAGCAAAGGGCCCCAGGTCCCAGGCCTGTCTCAAAGTGACTGGGTGAGTGAGTGGAAGAGTCTGCTGCCCTGCCTCCCGGCTCCCAACCCAGTGTTTCTCTCTGCAGTTGTGCAAAGCCTCAGCTCTCTCACTGTCAAGGAAGACTAAAGTCCTCCTTAGCTTTATATAACATGCTTGCTTATTAATTTCTAAGTATAAATTGTATTTTAGTATATGTGTTGATTCTTGCAGTCATTTGGTTCTTGTCATCAAATGTCTCGACACAAGCTTCAGTGGTCAATAGGAATTATACTTAAATGGAGATAAGGCTGGGCTTGGGGTCAGAAAACCAGGTTGGAGTCTTTATTTAGCCGCGGACTTAGTTGTCTAATTCTGTGCAGCCCTTCTCTGTTAGCCTCAGTTTCTCCATCAGAAAAAATAGAGATAATATCTATCATACAGTTTGTTATGAAACTTCTATAGACTGGTATATTTCTCCTCCCAGAGTACTCCCCAGCAAAATTTAAAAGGTGAAAGACAGAATCTACTGACAGGGATATGGCCAAGAAAGCATGGGTTAGCAGAGATCTTGCAGCCACACTTAGAGTTCAGGCAGGTAATAAAAAAAGTGCAAAGTGAGCCAAGTAAGACTCATGATTTAGAGAGTGCTGTACCTAAAAGGCACAGACCTATTAACCGCCAACTGATTTCCACGTGCTTAGCTGCTCAGTCGTGTCCGACTCTCTGGGACCCCATGGACTGTAGCCCACCAGGCTCCTCTGTCCATGGGATTTTTCAGGCAAGAATGCTGGAGTGGGCTGTCCTTTCCTCCTCCTGGGGATCTTCTCACCTCAGGGATTGGACCCATCTCTCCTATATCTCCTACGTCGGCAGGCAGATTCCTTACCACTGAGCCACCTGGGAAACCCCTGAAGGTCTACCTACCCACCAGGTAGGGCTGGAGGGCAGTAGGGTTCCCCTGGGGGCTCAGTGGTGAAGAGCGCGCCTGTCCGTGCAGGAGACATGAGAGACGTGGGTGCAAAGGCAGTGGAAATCAGGGGCTCAGGAGCCGGACTGTCTGCACGCAGGTCCCAGCCTCAGTTTCCCTCTGTTTAGAATAGACGTACTTTCATGGCATTTACTTACTGTTGGAGGATTAAATAAGTAGATGTTGCCATGCAAAACTGTAGGCTTTTCTGATTTTTTGAGAGGTGCTGAGATCTGGGTTTTTGTCTGTAATCCCTTGCTTTCAGAGTGTTGGCAAATATTTCAGAATATTGAAAGATTTGTTGAACCAAGCAACACAATCTTAAATGCAGCTAGTGGGCTACCTGTTCATGATCTTTGGGTTCAGTACATTTAGGGGAAGGCTTCAACCTTTCTGTTCATTTCCTCCGGTTGAAGAATAGGTCTTCTTGGATGAGGAAACTCTTACCAACATCTGAAGCCCTTGCCGCCAACACAGCTCCCTCATTTGCCTTACGAGTAAACAGACAGGCTCCATTAGGGAAAAAAAAGTCTAGTTGGCAGAGTTGAAAGCAGATAGCTGTGAACAAACAGGAGAGCTCAGCAAAATCTAAAGGTGCTGAGGAAAAGTTGCATTATCTCATTGGCCCAGTGAGTGGGCCTTGTGTGTGAAATAAAGATGATTGTGTGTGACCAGGAGGTGGCCAAGAACATGAACATTTTAAGCAGTCATCTAAAATAGGCTTAGTGGGATCTCAGGAAAAAAAAAAAAAAAACTTGAATTTTTTACCCTGTGTCCAGCATCTTTCAGCCTGAGATCCTCAGGTTCAGGACGAGTCGTAATCACTATCATCAAGTCTTTGTGAACGTGAAGCACGCTTCACTGAAATATTATTGCCTCCGCATTTTAACCCATACTGCCACCTTCTGTTTTCTCATTAGGAGCATCCTTTCAGGGACGGGGAGAGGAGTTTTCTCTGCTGCTTCTTTGTTCTGGTGAGGACTGCCACATACCTATGCTGAGGTGGCATTTGGCAGATTCTTCTTAAAACATAGATTAAATCTATTAGAATTAACTCTTCAAAAAAAAAAAAAAAATCCTCCTGGTGTGGGTTTGCTTCTTTCTGAGTAAGAGTGGAGCAGTTATGGGGTGGAGCACAGCCACTGCAAAGAGAGAGAAGGGCCTCACCGCTTGGATGCTGACTGTCTGGGGCTCTAGGCTAGCCTATCTCCTTTAGTCATTTCATTTCAGGCGTGTAGATCTGGGGCCCTTTAGACTCATGACAAGAAATCCTGTAAGCTGCTCATTTCCTTTTTCATGCAATGATAGGCAAAGGGCTCAATAATAAAAAAAGGGGAAAAAAAGAACTTTCTGTTCTCTGGATAAGGACTTCACATTTTCATAGAATTCTTCTGCTTGACCTTTTATCCTCTTGTGGTGTCACCTGTATTGATGGTTTTATTCTGTCAGTATAATCACCTCACAGAGGGCAGAGAGACTTGTGGTTAAACTCCAACTTTCTGGATTTGAATCCTGATTTTCTAAACCCTAATATTCCAACTTATAACACAGGAACACTAATAAAATATCTCACAGATTATTAGTAGTACAAGAAGTGGTCCTTAGGCTTCTCTGTCCATGGAATTCTCAAGGCAAGAATATTGGAGTGGATAGCCATTCCCTTCTCCAGGGGATCTTCCCAACCCAGGGATCGAACCCAGGTTTCCTGCACTGCAGATGGATTCTTTACCGTCTGAGCCACCAGGGAAGCCCCCTTCATAAACAGTTTCTATTATTATTAGTTCTTATATCAATCCTAGAGAGAAAAGTATTATCTAAATTTTACAGATGTGAAGTGAATTTAAGAAACTGCAATAACAAGAAAGGGTTATTTCCCTGGTGGCTCAGACCTTAAAGAATCCGCCTGCAATGCAGGAGGTCTGGGTTCCATCCTGTGTCTGGAAGACCCCCCAGAGAAGGAAATTATGTGACCCCCCAGCCCACTCCATTATTCTTGCCTGGAGAATCTCATGGACAGAAGAGCCTGGTGGGCTATGGTCCATGGGGGGTCACAGAAGAGTCGGACACAACTGAGCGACTAAACAACAACAAATAACAAGAAAGTATAAGTTTAAAAGTCTTTATTTTTTTCTTCATAACTAGTGCCTCTCATGGGAAGTTACAGATTCTTGTTGCTTCTTTTAGCCCTAGTTAAGGCATAATTTCCACCAATATTGATAATTTTCATGATACCAGAACTGGCCTAATGTGTACTGGGTTTCTTGGTTGTATCAAGTGATTTGGCTTAAAAATGCATTACAAGATGCAAATTTAATAGGTATGCATTCTCAAATGAGAATAAAAATGCTAAATAAAAATCTTCCATGTTGCTAGCACTGCTGGTTGGGATGACATAGATGAATAGGATAAATATAGTTTTAAATACCAGACTTTCAAAACCTTCATTTAATGGTGGAGGAAAACAACACTACTAGGCATGCTTGTTCAAAGCTTTTCACATGGTTTTAAAAAAAATTCTAGAAAATGGTTTACATTTAAAAATTAAATCACACGGGCAGCCTGCCTGGCAGCCAGCATCTCTATGAATGTTAAGAATAGAAAATTATGATTGTTCTCCAAACTGACCTGTTCCAACAAAGAAGAGGCTAGTCTAACCATAAGCAGAGATGGAGTTAAAAGAGGGGAGAGGAATGGACCGGGAGAGGGACGAAAGCCAAATTTCCTTCTCACGCTCAGCTCGTTACCATGGGACAAGGCGGATGAGCTTTCTGAGTTTCATTTTCTGTACTTCAAAAATGTCGTGATAATAAATTCTTGCTTTCCATCAGGGATGCTTTTCCAGACAACACATGAGACAGTGATTGTGTAAGTTTTTCAAATGGTAGAAGTCAATCCAAATATGAGCAATTATTAATATGTCAGCTGCTGCTTGAAGAAGTGAAGAAGGCATGCTAAATTAAATTCTAATGGTATAAGAATCCATAGGCATTATTTAAGGGGAGAAATTGAATTACTACTTCTATTTCATTATGTGTTTTTTAAAAAAATTTATTGAAGCATAGTTGATTTATAATTTCTGCTATACTGTAAAGTGATTCAGTTATACATATATATATTATTTTCATATTCCATTAAAAGATTTAACACCTATTTTGTTTTTATTCCTGGTGCTTTAAATCTCAAAGATACCTGAGTCTTATTTAAAATGAAAGATAGTCCTATAGCAAATATAATATTAATAGATAAGTAGGATAAATAGTATGAGGTAGGAAGGAACAGCTTAAAATATTTGGATATTAATTAATATTAATTTCTTTATAAAATCTTTAAACTAAGACTCTTATTTATTAAAACCTTTCCATAGAGCACAACAGGTATTTCATGGGATATTTTAACAAAATAGTCAGTGATGTTGCAAAGCAAAACTGACTGGCGAGTGTTTGCCCTCTGTCTCTCAGCAGAGCCTCTCTAGTGTTTCTTGGTCTTCTGTGTCAACTTCGCGGCTGCCACACTAAGAAAGGTCTTCCTAGGAAGGTAACATTGTTCCTTACAGTATTGTAAAGTAAAATAAAGTAAAAATAAAAATTAAAAAAAATAATAATAATAATAAAATAAAAGGTTCTACTATCTAATCTAACAGTAAAAAAAAAAAAAAAGGGATTAGGGAAATCATCCTAGGAAAGGAGATCGCGATTCAATCCTTAAAGGATGAAAAAAACCTTAGACAAATAGCAAAGCAGAGGACACTCATGGGAGATTGTTACCATTGATTTCATTGTCCTTATTTCTCTTCACCTGTGTTAAGAATTACACCTAATTTAGTATGTCTTAGTGGTACAACTTGCCTACTTATATGGACAATTGATATATGCTAAAACTTTCATGTTGTAGAATTTTTTTAATGTATCACCTGAATTAATGTACTCTTAAAAAGCATATATCTAGTTGAAGCACATCTTTTTGGCCTTTTAAGATTAAAAAAAAAGACAGAACACATTGAAAGTTCAAGGGATGGCATAAATGATAGGTACTGGCTGGACCCATGGAACTCTGAGCTGAGTTCTGATTCACTCTGAACTAGTTGCCTTCAAAACCCAACTCATAACACCCACAGATCTGCCAAGGTGAAAAAAAAAAAAAAGTTTCACTTTCATTTCCTTTGAAACTTCTGAAAGTTTTAAGAATTTTACTCAAAGGGCAAAGAGGAACAGCCCCAGTCCTTTCCTGCCCTAAAGCCTATTATTTGTCAGATGTTTGGACACTTACAACAATAAACATGAATTGTGGACTCTAACACATTTACTGCCTTATTTACTTCTCAAGATCTCCACCAGACCCTAAGAAACAAACACACATTTATGTGAAAGCATTATCAGGGCCCACTTGTGTAACAGGTTTAGTCTCATTGGAAAGTATTTGCATCTTCTCTCATAGCAGTAACTGGAGAGATGTTCAGTTCAGTTCAGTCGCTCAGTCGTGTCCGAATCTTTGTGACTCCATGAATCGCAGCACCCCAGGCCTCCCTGTCCCTCACCAACTCCCAGAGTTCACTCAAACTGACGTCCATCGAGTCGGTGATGCCATCCAGCCATCTCATCCTCTGTCGTCCCCTTCTCCTCCTGCCCCCAACCCCTCCCAGCATCAGAGTCTTTTCCAATGAGTCATCTCTTCGCATGAGGTGGCCAAAGTACCGGAGTTTCAGCTTTAGCATCATTCCTTCCAAAGAACACCCAGGACTGATCTCTAGAATGGACTGGCTGTATAGTGTGCAGCAAATACCTGGGCTGGGGAGGCTCGTGTGCCTGGGATTGACTGAGTTCTCAAAGCCCCTGCAGACATGTGGAAGGTGCCCTAAGGGAAATGGCAGAGACACAGTAGCAGTATGGGTGCAAAAGACAAATCTGCTTTCACAACTCTCTGGGATCACTTCTGAGTCCTTGGATGCCATTAATAAATGTGTTCATTCTTTAGCAATAGTGTAAAATTAGCTAGCTTTCAATTGTATTTACAGTAACTACCTATAAAGCCCAGCTAACCCAGAGCCACTTCCTTTGCCAAAGTTCACATTGTACTTTTCATATAAACACACAAAGATTCATGGGAATGGTCACTGACCTTCACAGCTAGAACACAGAGGAGTGGTAAAAGTACTGTACACAGGAAGCTAAAACCTTTGTTAATGTAATTGAGAAGTTGATTTGTTACATTTTCTTTCAGTTGCCTCTCCTGGCAATGAAAGGACTCTGACCCCATAAGGGACCACAGTCTGCTACGGGACCAACTCACCCACCCTCCCCCCAACCTCCAGCACCTGTTCAAGCTCTTCTTTCTGTCTCTCTTTGGGTTGCTTGTAAAGTGAGTGGCTGCTCTGTTGACATAGTTGGGTTTGCATTTCTCAGATGCTGAAATTTTTATTTGAAAAAGAAACATAAAAATAAGTCATAATACTAGCGACAGAGCTTTGAGAAATAATTAGCTATTAAATAATTCCTAAATGAAAAGGCCTTGCAGATGACTGTGGGGACAAGATTTATTTACTGTGACATTTTTCATGTGATAGTACAGTTTAATTCTTTTTTCAAGTTCTACGTTTTCTCTTTCAATAATCTTTCCTGTTTTTCTTATTTATATAACATCTTTTAAATGACACTGTCAAACCATGGTAGTGTTCTTACTTAAGATACTTGTCTTAGGCCCCTTCTTTCACTGAACTCTTGTTTTCATAATATGAAGTTCTCAGATACCCAAGCACTACTGTTTTCACTGGCTTTTTCATTGCCTTTGTTCTCCAAAGACTTTGTCAAAAGTTTGCATCTATGAAGCATTTCATGCTACCACTTTGACTTGCTATTTCCCTTTTTGTCAACCTTTCCAAGCCCAACAGACCCAGCTCCAGATTACGTTCCTTTGGGCTACATTAGCCTCTCTCCCTTCCCTGAATTATAACACTAGAATTGAAACCCATGATTTAAGATTTAGTTATAAAATGGCATAAATTTCCTTGAGCTTTTATCATGTGTGCAGTATTCCTCAGCTCTAATAAGATCATGAATTAAATGTGGATGGAATTTGTCTTCTACTTAGATAACCCTTTAAGATCTTGAATGGCACATGATACAACCTTGATGTATGTTGGTTACTTTCTTGGGAACTGTGGGGGATATTCCATCTTGTCATTTTTCAGGTCCTTAGATGGTCTGAAGAAATGTTTTCTATTTCATTCCCCCCCCCCCAATCATTTTAAGCCAATTTATTAATAGACCTTGATTCACTAAAATAGGATTCTATTTTAAAGGTCATTGGATCAAGCATTTAGTTGACAACTACATCTTCTGTTTTTCTTTTTTCTTTTTTTAATCTTGGTCACTTTTGGAAGATAATGCAGTGTCATTCCTCTTTCAGGTTTACAAAACTGTGATTTTAAATACTTGAAAACGTAAAATACATAGAGAGATCATTCATATATTCATTTCATATATGAAATCACCCTACTGAATTTTGTGCAAATTAGTGATGAGATGTAGATAAGTTACAAATTTCTAGAACTAATAAACTCTTCATTAAACTTTATTCTTATCTTTGCTTTTGTCTCTCTTTTAGCCTGAAAAAATAAGAAAGCAAAAGATATCACACATTTATTGATGAATAGGTCAAAGATAATCATCAGTGGAGCAGAAATGCCTACTTCTATCATTTTATCATTATTTTTGGTTGAGAAAAAAGAATGATAGAAGTTTAATGTGTCCCAAAACAACTTCATTTATCTGCAGAAATATGAGAAATTCATTTCAATTCTTCAGTAAATCCATATTTTATTGCTATACATATTATCCATAAAATATGGATAGCAAATAATAATCTTATAGTTGTATCAAAATAATATTGTGATGCTAACTGAAATGGGAGGTTAAATTCACTAACTCAAATCTATGTGAACAAAATTAAAGGGAACCTGCAATTTTCCAGCCTCTGTATCAGCTGCAAACCCACTTCTGTTGGGAGTTCTACCTGAGCGATAACATTCAGTGTTCAACCTACAAATTGGTACCTCACTCCAACTTTCACATTCACAACCTCCATGACCTTGGATGACTTGTGCACTCATTTGAGCTTCAGATTCTTTATTTGCAAAATGAGGTGGTCAAATTGATTTGTTTCCTTACAAATTTTTGTTGTTGTTGCTGAGTTAAAAAGTTAATGAAAGCAATGGAAGACACACGTACATACGGACACTAAAATTATACACAGACTATGTTGGGATTTAAGCTGCTCAAAGTCATTCCTTGAACCACAGATACAGAACTCATGAATCAGAGGATTTTTAAAGGCCAGTGTAACTCTAATATCCTATGACTCTCTGAACATACTTTTGCTTTAAATAGTATAATGAGAGAAAAAAGGGAAGAAACATATTACATATATAAGCAAAAACATAATTCAGGAACAACATATATCTGGGTAAGAGGATCAGTTTAGATACTAGATTGTGATGTTTGGAACGTGGTTAAAATAATGAATTTGATACGCAGAAGTGAATAAAATATATCAGCACTAATAATGCATTTTAACAGTAATGTTTTAAATGATAGATTTCTATTTATTACAAGATGAATTAACTTATACATCTCTAGAGGTACATTTTCTTTTCATGTCATTCAAAAAGTCCATATAGAAAAATATACTGATTCAGAGAACAATTAAAACATAATGACTTTCAAATTAATACAGAAGACATTATTAATTTGAAATACACATTTTGAAGATGATTTTTAAATAACTAATTTTTACCTTTATCATGCACACTGTTAATTTTCAGTTGAAATTATTTCACAATTAACTTGGACTTAATAAAATGACTTCCATATTCCCGTCTAAACCATTTATCCTCTGGGTATGGTTTGAAGCTATTTGCTTATTATTTTAAGCAGTTATAACAATAGGATTATATGAATATAACTGGGAAAAATTAAAATGCAAATTAACATTTTGAATTATAACATTAAAATCAACTTCAAGAAAGTATAATGGAAAATGTAATTTGTTTTTCAGAACTAAGGTGTTATTAAAGGGAATGTGTAGAGAGGAGACGGAAAGATGAAAGGAATATTGTATCAGACACAAATCACTATTTCAGAGAATTAGAATTCACTGACAATAAAGTACAGAAAAGTAGGATTTAATGCAGGAAAAATACATTAAGTTTGAAAATATCACAAGTCAATATTTTAAATTTCATTAGTGTTATATACTATAGCTATCCAATTTTATAACTGAGAGGGTAAAAATCACTTTGGGGAAATTTCATAATTTTCAGATTATTGATAGATGTGTAGGAAATAAAGAGTAAGTTTTCCTTTCATTTTTTCAGAAATTAAATAGAAACATTCAAATTCAAATTGCATGAGGTTAAACAAAGCCAAGATATAAATTAAAAATCTGTTAAAATTTAGATTGAACTACTTTTGTCTAGATTTCAATGTAAAGAAAAGGCAAAGTTAAAGAGTCTACAATGCAGTGAATAGAACTGTAAGTTCCAAAGCTTTTGAGATACCTGTATATCATATGTCCTCATTTTTCAGATAGGGAAAATGAGGTTCAGACATGGTAGGTAACTCACACTGGCGCAGTAAGAAGTGTCAGAGTACAGCATAGAACACAAGTTTTTTAAACTTCCAAACTATTTCCCCCTGTATTTTAGCCTGCACTGATGACCCTTGTTCTCTCTTGTACAAAGAACTTAGCTACATCTTTCTCTAGATTGCTGTGTACGCAAGCTTGCCCTCATGCATGCGTGTGGAGTTCAGACATTCTGCATCCCACAATACTCTCAACGTAAGCCCTACTTCAGTACAGATAACTTGACACTGCAAAAAGTTAGAGTTATAGCTCCACATGACATATGCAACTTAATTCTGTGCAAGAAAGTTATTAAAAATATGAAAATGATGTAAAGATAAATAGCCTCTGAATTGAGTATTTTCTTAGTTTTTGGAAGAAATTTATTTTGTATCTCCACAGCAAAGGTAAAATGAACCACCAGACAGGAGTGTTAGATGGCCAACTCAGATAATTTAGAAACAAACAATAACCTCTTCCTGTCCCCAGATCACCTCTACTTGGGCCGGTTTCCTCACTGCAAAAACATATTTGTTATTTAAAAAACACTCTATTAACTGAGCTACTTGTAGAGAAGATATTAAGTATACATGAACATTAAACATGGAATTACTTTATTTTCATAAAATGTGCTTTAAATGAAGTCCTTTTAAATAGTAGTCATGAACATGAGTGTCCATTTGGAAGGAAGAAAAATTCACGGGATGTGCAAACAACCATTTTTGACAATATTCTTTTTTTTTAAGAAAAAGCCCTCTTAGCAATCACCTATGACAGGTCGTGGTCGAGCAGACTGCGCAGGTCCACAAACTCAAGCCTGAGCTTAGCAGCCTGAAGTTCCACAACTGGGGAGCCCAGCCCCTAGGCAGGCTTCTACACACACTGCCTTCTCTCACGTGTTTCTGTGCCCAATCAGCATTCTCATTTGCAGGGTGAGGATTTTCACTTTTATGGCTTTTCAACAAATAAGGAGCTCTATCAGTGAGTTTACTGGTTTGGTTATTAAAAATCATATTTATTTGGCCACCAAAGGTTATTTACTAATGTTAACTACCTACATCATAAAATATATGTTGTAACTATTAAGGATTTTTAGCATGTGCTTATCTATTTCTTAGAAAAAATATATCTGTATAGTGTTTTACAGTGTGCAAAGGAATTTTATAGACATCTCATTTAAAAGCAAAGCTCTTTGTTGAAATATTCTCTGCTAGGTAGGTGAAGACATTGAGCTTCAAAGAACTGAAGACATACTATGATCACAAAGCATTACATTTTAGGGACATGACAAATTTTTAAAACTAAGTGCAATCTTGCTGTTTGCTTTTTCTACATGTATTTGGGTAACCTTAAGAACTATTTGAAACTGGTGCTTAGACCTCTGCTTACGAGATAAACAAGTATGCATGTTCTGTCTGGTTCACTCTATGCTTACCTTTTTTTAACCAGGTCATTATTATTATTATTATTATTATTTTAGAAATTCTTAGTGATAATTATCCTTTAATAAATGGACAACATACTTGAACCAGAACTTTGAAATTGACCGACGTAACTGTAGATCCCCTGGCTCAATTCATGTGAATATAGTAGTTCTCCCCTCAGCTTAAATTTTGTTGCATAGTTTATAGAGTTTCCCCCTTTTCTATATTTTCTCACATTTTGTGGGAATTTGGATAATATGAGTTTCTTACCATGCATAATTTCAATAATTTACATGTCAGTTAGGAACTTGAATAACTGTAATAATGGCTTGTAAACTATTACAATTTCACACACAAAAAAAACTAATACTTTTTGGACATCGCCAAATTCTTAAAATTATTCTTTCCTTTGATAAATTATTTATGACTCTATAATGTTTCAGCAAGAAGAGTACATCTTTAAATCATTGTCACCATTAGGAAATGTGTAAAATTTGTGAAGAACCAAATAAGTCTGACAAATAAAAACATTTCTTCTATTCCATATCATCCACATTGGTCTGATTTAAATCTTACTTAAAGGAAACAATTTCATCGTGCAGTTCTGCTAAAACTGTCAATAAATTCAGGAAGAATTTCAAAATTTAATTATGAATTCTATGAATAATTTTATATTTACCACAGTTATTTCTCTTTATCTAGAACATGGTCCAACTTTAAGGAATTTTCAACAAAAATACTTTGTGTCTATATCTGTCTTACCTTTAAATAAAGATTAGATGTTATTTATCTTAACCTTCTGGTATTTAAGGATTAAAACATAAAGCAATATATTTGAAGTAGGACAGGCACTAAGGCATCAATTTATCAAAACCACTTAGTAAATATAATAATGGAAACATTGAGAATATATCTTCAAACTTCCAACTGTTAAAAAGCACTCATTGCCAAGGCACTTGGAGCCACCCTGAGGCTACAAATCAAGAAACTTTGACTTTTAAGGGTGTATATTATACTCCCTAATTTCACTTAGAGTAGGATTTTAAAATATACTTTAATATGTATATATTTTAAAAGGCACTGTATTCTAGTAATTTTTAAGACCTAGAAGCTATCAGTGAACTGTTCAATCCAAAGTTATTTCTCTATCAATAAAAGACCCGTTTTTACACCTACACAGACCATGTCAATTAACTGCTTGCACAAATCTCTGTCTTTCTCTATATATAATTTCTAGTGACTAAATCTGACTTAAACATTTAGTAATAAATTCAGTAGGGGAGGAGTTGAGTTTCTTTTGATATTTGATGGATTCTTGAACAGAGGTGATAATGTTGGGAAATTGATGTTATTTATATTTTGGTTTCCCCAGAAAAGTGGCTCCCCATTCCAGAAGCTTTTGATACTTCTGGTAAGAATTCCAAAGCCAATTCACATTCATGAGGCTTAAACATACAGCACATCTATTAAAAAGGATGGTTTTGTTTCTTCATTTTTTAAATAAAAATCTATTACAAAAGATTTAATATGTATACCAGGAAAACTAATTTAATCTGGAAAAAAAGTGACAGAATGTCCTTTTTTTCTCTTTTTTTGAAGAGCAATAGTGCAAGAAATTGGTTTTCAAATTGAATGAACTACTCTGAACCTCTGTCTTCTCTACTGTAAAATGGAACTCAATATTTAACTGTCAAAGATTACTGTAAGAACTAGAGATAATATATGCAAAACTCCTTCCCAATACAAGGCCTGTGCATAGCATCTACTCAAGTAGCAGCTAAAAGGACTGGTAATATTTACCAAATGCATATTGATTCCTGATCTAAATAAACAGGAATTGATTATCAACACAGATTAAAAGAAGTAGAAGCAGTGGGATTCTATGAATGAAGAATGAATATATACTCACACCGTATTTCACTGATGCTAGGGATGTCCAGTACTCTTGCCTGGAAAATCCCATGGAGAGAGGAGCCTGGTGGGCTGCGGTCCATGGGGTCGCTAAGAGTCGGATACGACTGAGCGACTTCCCTTTCACTTTTCACTTTCATGCATTGGAAAAGGAAATGGTAACCCACTCCAGTGTTCTTGCCTGGAGAATCCCAGGGACAGGGGAGCCTGGTGGGCTGCCGTCTATGGGGTCGCACAGAGTCGGACACGACTGAAGTGACTTAGCAGCAGCAGCAGCAGGGATGTTTTTTGATCTTACAAGGAGCTATCAAGGGAATGTTTTTACACAACTATGTATGACTTTAACAGGAACTTATTTACTAAAGGAGCATATTTGCATATGTCCAGTATTAAATTATATTCATAGTAATGAAACCAAATTCACAGTAATTGTCTGAAATACTTTGTTAACAATTAGATTACATTCTTTTCACTTTAATGTTAAATGCATTAAATTTCATATGAAAATCAATAATATTTTGTATAATAAATATTAAACCTGTTACTTCACCACTGTGATACACTGTATTATTGAATCTTATTAGAAAACAGTTGAGTGCATTTTGTCTTCATGAACAATTAGCTGGGTTCAATGTAATTGTCTTGAGAGTCAGTCCTTGCTTCATTAAAACATACACACAGTCAACTATATTACCTATATAATATATAACCTACATAATCTTATCACATTCACTACCATACAACCTGAAATGCTGATCATAAATTTAAGGTGACTGATGATTTTTATGCATCTTGTATATAACTGTATTGAGGTTTTGGGTGCTCTAATTCATTAAGAAAGACATATAGAAGTGCTTATTTTTAATATCGCACAGACTAGTAATAAGAATACTAATTAATTAGTGGTAAATTGTTGTTGGGAAAATGTATTTCTTTCACTTTCAAACTACCAACCAATTTAATGTCAGACTCCTGTCAAGTGGAACAGACTGACTCAGTTTTTTCACGTGAATCACAAAATATTTTCTCCAAAGTGTACCTCTAGGGTAAAAACAAAGCGGAGTTCTGAACATTAGATTTAAAAGAAGCGCGTGGCGGCATGGTCAGGCGCTCACTGTCACCTGATTCTTCTGCACTTGTCACCCGACCATCACCAGGGAACCAGTGCCAGGCAAACACAAAAGGAGAGTTAATCCTCTCTGTAAGAGCCTCAGATGAATTTCAAGCATTGGCTCTCCGCTTAAAAACGAGGAGCTAGGAGTGTGGAACTGGACTCAAGAAGTTATATCGGGGCTAAAATATCCTTCAAGGTATAAATCTTCTGTATTAACACTACAATCTACTGAAAATAGGATAGTAGCAATGGAAACCTAAAGGGGTATGGATCTTGAGACAGGAAAATGATGATTCCTTGTATCCCTTGTCAAATATTACACTAGTTTAACTAACAAGGAATAGAGAGGATTTTTCATCAACTTCAACATAGCAAAATGTAAAAATCAATTATGTGTCAAGAAGTCTACTAAATCTTTCAAGTGAGTACAAAGCATTAGATTAAAACTAAGTATGTGATGATGCCATTAAAAGCCCACTATGCTATAATTTTTATATGTATGCATTTATTACCAACCAGTAATTCCATGGACAGAGGAGCCTGGAGGGCCACAGTCCATGGTTTCACAAAGAGTTGGACATGACTGAGCACACACACATACGCACAGAACCAGGCATGTACAGGGGAAGGGAGAGTCTCATCGTCTTGACAGAAAAATTCATGTGATTCCAAAAGCACATCTAAAAAATATATTTATTGAGATATATTAATTTTTGTGTTTTCCTTTTTGACACCTGGTCCTAGTCAGTTGGAAGCAGCCATGTTGCTCCAAGAAGAATTAGAACTGTTACAGCAGAAATGCTTAAAGGAAGTTGACATTCACCTTCTGATTTCACAATTGGTCCTTGAAATCTAGAGCAAGACAAGTCTGGAGGATGGCACTTTCCAGGAAAAAAAAAAAAGATTCTCTAAATCTCAAAGACATCCTCAAGCAGTGGACTCAAACAGAAAGGATTCCCAGGAATACATGAAGAAGACTCTGTCTAAGACCCAGGGGAAGCCTCCAACAGACAGGTGGAAGAGGAAGTGAGAGGTGTTTGTGATTCAGAAGAGGGAATTGGAAGAGTAAGAAGATCGGATGATGGCGTCCCAGTTTTGAAGGAAGTAGGATGAGCAAAAGAACACCCAGAGTAGTCAGGAGAAATTCAAGAAACCCATGGCTTTTGTGCAAGGCTATAAAGTCTGCAAGAATCTCAGGAAAGCATGGATTCAACATGGTGCCGGCTGAGTGGGGGCTTTGCAGGAAAGGTGACCACACATGGAAGCCAGATAGGGAAAGCAGCTGGCCTCAGAAGGATGTGCTGAGCCAGGAAGAAACAGAAGATTCCTTCAAAATCAGACAAGTCAGACAATCAGACAAAATCAGACAAGTCATAGACAAGTCACAGCCCCCTGCATCCTGGACAAAAGAGAACAGATGAGATTATAAACTGGTGTCTCAAACAAGAGGTGACAGCAATGGGTTCTGATGACCAGGTGTGGTGAGGGATGGGCGAGGCCACTGAGGTCCAGGAGAAAGAAGACCCCTTCCCATCACCATTGCCCCCATGTAAGTGTCTTCCTTTTCCCAGTTGTCATGGGTTAGTGGAAATGAAAAGGAAGAACAGCACTGGATGGAAACTGGGAGAGAGAATTCAAAATAAGGCTCTGTGAAACGAAAAGCCATAGCTAGCTATTTCCATGTGTCAGGTTCATTCCCCACTCTTTCACTCACCAGCCCTCCTTCCTCGACTCCACTCCCTCTGTGAAGGCGTCACGAAGAAGTCTTCATGAATAAGACATCATCAAGAAGTCAAGACTCCTTGCAGAGAACTAAGCATTTTTGTATGTACTGTTTTGCAATTATACTGAATAACAGCATCTGAAGAAGGATCTATACAAAAGATGTCTTTATTTTTTTTAAGCTGAATACAGCTTAGTTTCCCTTTCTTTTCCCATTTGCTGATTCTTAAGCTGTTCTAGTCTTACCTTTGTGCAAAAACCAGGATCTTGAGACTTAATAGATGTGCAAAGGTGAGGATATTGGTAGAGGGGTAGAGATTGTTTGATAAGATTCTAGAACTTGGTATACTAAAGTTCTTAGTTTTTTAACATCTTTTTTAATGAAAATTTTGAAATTTCAACAGTGACAGAACGGGCATATGACCTATGTTTGACAATTTATATGGCATATTTTACCTATTTCCATAAACTCTGTCAATTCTTTTTATTTTTTTTTAATCTCTGGAAAACTAGGGAGGAGGAAATGATCACCTCCAACTCTTATGTTTATGGCCACTATTTTCCACTAGAATACTGCAACTTCCTAACAAATGTTCTCTCTGTCTCCAGAATCAGCCACCTCCAATTCTATTCTCCAGATGGCAGTGAGGGCGAGCTTTCTTATACACCAATCTGAATTCTGCTGCTCTCCTGTTTAAACAGGCATCAAGACTACATGATTGAACATGGTTACAAGACCATTGATTTCATAGACCTGGTTTTCTTCCACCTCATCATCAGCCCCCACCCATCCTCTCCCCATCAGGTCTGTGCCTGTGCTGTTACCTCTTGCCTGGAATACTCTTCTCTTCCTGCCTTGGCCGTTTGCTGATTCTGCATGCTCAGCTAATTATTAAACCACTTTGAGATCACGGCTGAGAAAACTTTTATCAAGATGCCTTTGCCCATTCTTAAATTCAGCCCAGGTGCCCCTCATGTGCTCCAATGGCTCCCTGTACTTTCTCTACCATGACATTCAATACACAACATCGTAACTATCTATTTACTTGAGCCTAGTCCCCATCCAACTGTAAACTCGAGAAGGTAGGATTGCTGTCTAATGTATTCACTGCTTATCTCCACATTCTGGTAGAATGACTGACATGCAACACAGCAATGTTTGTAACTGGCTGGTGAAGAACAAAATGATTCCTAAATAAGATAAATAAATTTAAAAACTGACTCCTAAAGTAAGACTTTTCAACTTTGCAAAAAAACCCCACAATTTTTTGGTTTTTGTATTTCAGAGCTTTGTTTTTTCTTTCTATTAACATAGATACCTGAGAGTCAGTTACTTTATATTAATGGAAACTATTAATAAAATTTTAGAGTTGAAATGGATAATTTGTTCCTAATGTTTTCTTCCTCCCCGCTTCCTTCCTTCTTTCTTTCTTGTAGCCCCTCTTTCACCCTTCTTTTCTTGCCCCCTTTCTCTGTCTTTCCCCCTCTCTTGTCTCTCTCCCTGTTTCTTTCTCCCCACTTCTTTTTCTCTCCCTGCTTTTTACATGTTGACACCTAACTGGTAGCCAAACAGAAACTTAGAGATCAATGATTTTTTTCTAAAAATTTACCCTCAAGTTAGAAAATGGGCATCTTTATTAAAAAGCAAAAAGTAAGCTTCTGGGCATATTTATATTTCATATGATTGGAGAGTATGTGATTATTTTTCTAACATTTACCATTGTTATCACTGTAGATAATCATTCATGTTTTGTATCATTAGCATAATTGTTCACTCAATAATAAAGGGGAAAAGCTACTGTTTGGAGTACTTCTCCATTTCACTTCTGTAAGTTGCATTTACTCCTTGCAAAATATGAAGAATTTTTATATTTTTCTTGTTTTTATCCAAAATTTCAATGAAAAACTTAAAAAAAACTCTATGTCCTGACTTTTCTTGTGGTTGTACAGGTATCAGAAAAAGTGAAAATGCACATTGTACTCAGTTCATAAGAAGCAACTAAATTGGTTAAAATGATGAGTTCTAAAGACTGCCACTTGCAAATCTCTTTTTACCCTCAGTTATATCAAATATAGGACTCACCATTTTAAGTAAATGTTGGATACATTCTTAGTCTATAGAGGATAAGCAGAGCCGCATATCTCTGTTTTGATGAGAATATGGTATGATTATATTAACTTTACATAAAACTTCCGGTGTTTCTCATGAATTTTAAAGCTCTCAGAGAAAGCTATGACAGATGCCCATTGATTATTTTTCTATTACATATTTTAAAAACACTTTTTCATTTACCCAGTGAAAGTTGCACAAAACCCATTAAATCAGTGTGGACATGATTGTAATTGATATGTCTTTGAATAAAAAATGTGAAGAGAAGAAAACAATTATTTCTTAATAGGAATACAGTTTTGTGGGGAGATACTTTAAAATCTAGCTAGCTTCCTGAGGGTGAGGGTTGGTAAAAGTTTAATGGCAAAAAGTTTTAAACTACTGCTCTCTCTAAATAATTCATAACAACAAAAACCTCTCACAGGTAAGTAGATTTCATAGAAAGAGGTGTTAAGCTTTAAATGTAATTGACAAGAGGAAAACATTTTAAGTAGGTTTCATTTAGAAAACGTTATGCTTGCTAAATTGGATATATTAGGATTTGATGTATTAAGAGCAATTTCAAAAGATTACAGTACCATTTAAATAGTTTGCTCATATATATCTAAATGTTGATCATGATACTGATGTCACACTGCAGTTAATAATTTAATTTTCTTTAAAGCAATGGAGAGGGTAAGCTTTCTTAGCTGCTTAATTCACATTTCTCTGTAAGTCTTTCGTCAGTTAAAGCTTTCAACCAGCTTTAGCTTTCAAAAGCTTAAAGTAATGCCTTCCCATCTCTCCCCGAGTAGAAAGAAAGCAAACAAACTCATGTAAGGTCAGCATGACATAAAGCAACAAGAGCCAGTAAATTGAAAATGAGGTTGACATTTTGGGGCTAATCCAGCAGTCCTGTAACACTCTTCCAAGCCCCACAGCTGCACAGGGCTGTGGACAAGCCGGGGCGCAGCCTCCAGGCAAGTGCCTGGTGCGCTGCCTTGGAACGCGATCAACTCCAAGAAGAGCAGCAGGGCCCTTTGAGATTGTCTTTGCTTCGGTGATAGGATATTTAGGTAACGTACATGTTGAATCACTGTCACTATGAACTTCAAGGAAAACAAGTTACTCAATCCTAAAGGAAATCAACCCTGAATATTCATTGGAAGGACTGAGGCTGAAGCCCCAATACTTTGGCCACCTGATGCGAAGAGCCGACTCACTGGAAAAGACCTTGATGCTGGGAAAGACTGAAGGCAAAAGGAAAAGAGGACAGCAGAGGATGAGATGGTTAGATAGCACTGCTGACTCAATGGACATGAATTTGAGCAAACTCTGGAGACAGTGGAGGACAGAAGAGCCTGGCATTCTGCAGTCCATGGAGTCACAAAGGGTCAGACATGACTTAGTGGCTGAACAACAACCATAAACTACTGCTCTTTAACTTATCACCAATGCCCCCTTCCCTCAATTCTCAAATCTTGTCTAATGGTAGAGAGGACAAATTATTAAAGAAAACTACACTTTTTTGTAGGCTCTTTTCTTTCACGTTTTTAAGGCCATACTGTTTCATGCCTAACTCTGAACATACAGGTTTTATTGGCCCCAAGTAACTGATGGTCTCTAAGGACTTTTCCTGAGTTTAAATGGGAATGTGAGCCAACCTGAATGCAGTTATCTAGACCCAGTTCACATTCTGGATTCATATGGACACAGATCAATCCAGGTTGGATTGGATTCCTTAATATGAAGCAAGCAGTCATTTATTTTACTGCTTTTTGTTCAACTTGTGAAATTTGATAATTTGATAAGGACCAGAGAGTGTGGAATAATGGTATATTAAATAGATAATGGATGCAATGTAGAGAGATAGAGACTGTCTTTTTCACTAAACTTTGAGTAGGGAAAACAGTGAAACCACAGAAATCAAGCATTATTATCTTCATCAAAATCATTACATGGCTTAGTCTAGTGTGGATAAGCAATTTAGGACCTGGCAAACTTGTGAGATTTTCTGGCTATGTATTTCCTGTAAAATTTAAGAGCTGCAAAAATTCCCTATATACAACTGGTAGTTACCCTTTCTTGGGTTGTCTGCTTATCCATTAACATTATCAATGGAGACATGGTTGATGAGTTTGCAAGTATAAAAATAAAATAGCTTTAAAATTGAAAAAAAAAACCTCCTTTTGAGTACTTATACACCATTCTCTGGAGACTGTATGACTATTTAAAAGAATTGATATTCTATTCTGAAATCTGGTATGTAAAGAGTACAGTACATGAGAGAAATTGCTCAGGTATTCACAGTTAGAAACTCTAGAAATTTAATAGCGTTCTTACCAAAAGAATTCAAGATCAAAGCAGATATGAAGATCTCTTCTGGGAATTTTATAACATAGCCTTAAGGACAGGAATGATTTTTAGGGAGCTGATGACTTCATTATGATTTCCAGATCCATTGTTTCTTTATACAGAATTATTACCACAGTAAAAACAATCTGAGCATGAACTATATAGCATAGATTTTTGGAATATCTGTGTTTTAGTCAACCTCTCTATATTTTAAAGAAATACTTTTTAAAAAAGGTCAATATCAGTACCTTTATTCTTTGTATTATAATGAACGGAACCAGCTCTTTAGATTTTTGATAAAGCAGGCCACCCACAAACTCAAAAGACTATATTTTTTTCAGAGAAAGAAATTAACTGAATACTTTGAACTCTAATTTCAAATCAAACACTTTAAATAGTCATATGCACACGGAGGTAGCAATAAAGCAACTTCATTTTCTCGATTCCTTGGTTTCATTATAGAATATACCAGATTAATCTGATAAAATCATAACTAGAACTATGGCTTAAAGAAAACATAAAAATAGCAGTTACTATTTCTGAACACTTATGTATTTCTTTTCATTTTCATTTCTATTAATCACAAAACAATTGGCACAGGCAATTTTAATCAGACTTGCTCAGCCAGGTATTAAACAGCAGAGAAAGGGAGAGCGGGTCTAGATCAGCTCTCCACACAATACTTGCTATCCACTGTAGCTGTTTAGAAGTTACAGGCTGACAGGGTATGGCTATTTGAAAGGCCTTCCTTCTGGAGAAAACATACTACCTACCATATTTGCAAATTATCTGTGCAGCAACTAATTATTTTAATGGGAAATATGAAAAATGATAGTACTGCCTAATTTAAAAGTGCCATTTAAAAAATAAAAACACAATTGTTAAGTAACAACTGACACTGGAGGTATAATTGCTTCAGACCCAAATGGCTTCTCAAATCTTTTGCAGGGAAATATTTTTATTAACTCAATAATCTATTTCAATGTCCTTCAAGTACTGTCTGATAGATAACCTTCTTCGTGTGATTTAATTTCACTTTAGAGCCTCCAGAAAGCACATGACCTATAAAATTAAGATAAAAGTTATGCAACTACATAGGAACAGAGACATTAGCAAGCAGAAATTTGCAGAGGAAAAGATTTAGAGGCTATATATCTTCCATTTGGTTATGTCATGTTCTTTTCCGAAAGCTTTAACTTTTTTAAACCGTAGCTTGAAATATTAAATCCTAGGATTTAGACACCTTCATTTTCTTGTGCTATAACAGGCACTCAAAAAATACTTATTGAATGAAATCAGAGATGAGAAAATTTTGTATACTGAGGTTTTTAACACAAACCTCAATTGTATTTAGAATGCAATTTAGAGCTACTTATATTTTCTTAAGAGACAATTATATTTGTGGAATTTTTCTTAGGGAGGGAAATAATACTCCATTCTGTTTTAAAATTTAGAACAGGGAGCATAAAGTGTGTTTTTACTAAATGAAAAATGTACTTATATTTTCTGTGTTATAGTCAGTACAAGGAGAAAACTCACAAAGCAGGAAAAGAAAAGGTGGAATATTTAAAGAGATGAGGATAGAGGCCATGGGAAGAGAAAGTGATAAAGTCATGCACATGGAAACACGTCCTGATGCAACAAACCCACATGGGATTCATTGTAATACCAAACCCAGAGAACATGTCATTCAACTCCCTGAGAAGGAACATGACTGTCCTATGGCAAAGCGGCTCCCAGACTGGTAGTAGAGTAAGAATACAGAATAGTGCACTATTGTCATCCAGATCTGCACAGAATCTGCAGAACTTAGGAGAAAACAAGTCACGCTCTGGAAGATGCAGGGAAGATACGACAGAAGTGATGTTTTGCTGAGCCTTGAGCTGAGGCAGGACTGGTATCAAAAGGGAGAAATAAAGGCAGAAGACTGACTCTAAAGACTTGTGCAGCTGCAATAAAAGGTGACTGTATGACAGGGGAGGATAAAGAGAGTCAAGTTACAGGAACCGATGTTTGAACACCATTTCAGAGTGATTCCTTTGTCGCTGCATTGATAAGAAGAGTGGACCAATGAAAATACAATCTTTGAAGATGGAGCCCAGGAACGGGTATTTGTAACAAGCTCTCCTAGGGACTATAGAGGGCTTCCCTGGTAGATCAGATGGTAAAGAATCTGCCTGCATTGTGGGAGGCCTGGGTTTGATCCCTGGGGTGGAAAGATCCCCTGAAGAACAGAATGGCTACCCACTCTGGTATTCTTGCCTGGAGAATTCCATGGACAGAGGAGCCTGGTGGGCTACAGTCTAGGGGTCACAAAGAGTTGGACACAGTCGAGCGATTAACTCTTTTAGACTGTCATGTGCAGCTATATATATAGTTGAGAAACACTGCAGTGGGTGACTGGAAGCCATTGAATATTTTCCAGTGAGGCAATGGCAAAATTAGATCCATTTTTGGAAAATAACTTTGGCCTGGAGAACGGAGAGAGAATGAGTCTGTGTGTTTAAGACTTTGAAAGACTAGATAGCAGTCAGCATTGTATTGGAACACACATGTATTCACTGAAAAAGACATGTAGACAGACACACTAAGGAACAGACCTTTTTTTACTAATGTTAAGACTATTTGAAATTCTTGGTTTAAACTCTTATTGAACATTATAACCAAGCATTATGAAATTTGTTTATTACCTGTTTGGCACATGGACCTAAAGAACTCAAGCCATGGGTCCTGGTTAGAAATTGTTTTAATCCCTATTTCAAATGCCTTATGAGGAGTCACTGTTTACAGTTGCTCTATATCTAATTCATTCTGAAAATGGAAGAAGTTATTGGCAAGAAACAGTTATGGTAACATTATGATCTGCCAGGTTTCTTTTGCTCAGATGAAATCACTTTAACTTGTTTTAGGGGTCATATTATTATTCATTAATTGATGATTCTATGTTATTGCCCCTTGGTAAACTTTAAGTTTCTATCAGTTTAAGGGAATGGGTAATTTAAAAATGCATTAAGAAATCAGATGCTTTAGTAAATGTTTCCTATATTGTTTTCGAAGTTTTTTTGATTTTTCTCATTAACAACTATTAATCTGCATATGGTAATATGCTTTATTTATAAGGGAATGTCCAATTTTAAAGAAATTTCAAAAAAGAATTAGGTCTATTAGTTTCTCTGAATTGTTAAAAATTATATATATGCCTAAAATTGGTACAAGTTATTTTATTTAGAAGAAAAAATGATTGTTTTTTGTTTTTACCAGTGGTTCTTCCTGTTTTATATGTGTGTGTGTGCATTTTTTTTAAAAAATAGATCTATTTAAAAAAACAGTGACTTTTTTTTTTTTTTTTTTTACATAGACCTGTTTAAAATAGTGACACCTAGGTGTCCAATGATACCTCAGAAAAAAAAACTTGTGTGTCTCCTAAAGGGATATTTTCAGCTCACATAACACTGTGAGTTGTGTGTTTTCTAGTTATTGGTTATATTATTTTAAGCCAGTATTTAATGTTTCCTAAATTATCTCTTAGGCTGGATCAGAGACACTGAAAACATTTTAACTGTGATTTGTCCACTATGCCCACTCAGTAAAGAAAAAGAGTAATACTTCTCTCTTTTTTCCTCTCCCTTCTTTTTTTTTCCCCCTGCCTACCCTCCATCCCTTTCTTCTTTGATGCGAAGAGTGAGTAACAAGCTCTGACCAAAAGGAACATTCTACAGGAAAGTTATTATTACAGGAAAGTTATTATGAAAGATGAGGAAATATAATAGAGACTTGGTAAGGATAAGTGACTGTCCACATGCCCTAGATGTAGCGGGTGGAGTTAGACCACAGACTTTCTGGCTTCCTATTTCAATTTAGAATGCCTTGTTAAAGGACAATCCCCCCCGCAAAAGGCTAGTAGAAAACTGCAAAACTCATGATATACTTGTCATAACATTATGGCTCTCCTTCCTTAATAACCTCCTTAGAGATCTGTGTTTCCGATCTGGGAAACAGTCTTAACATATAAGCTGGTTTTCTTAGTTTGAGGAGCATCAATCTATTTCAAGAATTTTAAACTCTTTTTCTATATGTTTTTTGCATTAAAAAACCCTTTGGAAAATATGGTTAAGGTTATAAATTACCTTCTCACAAAAAAGTATATACACTCATATAGCTATAATTTTGCATACCGATTTGTTTCATTTTTGTAAATATAATCAGGGAGACAAAAGGAGCTATATAGAAAGAACATAGAACAGCTTTTTGTTTTTACATGTAAGATTCTTCTTTTCTCTAAAGTAGATTTGTTATATGTGAAAATTAAAAATGTCACCTGAACGATATGAAATGATATGGATAAGATTAACATTAACAGTTACTTTAGTACTGTTTCAACCTTGCAAACTCTTAAGGAAAATATGGGTGCACAAAAACATTAAAAATCTGAATTATGCTTTATAAAGGAAAACAATTAAACCTCACAACTTTTCTTTGAAATTTACATAGTATGACACATTATAAAGGTAAGGCTTTGAGAAAAACAGTAAAAACTCGTGACCTCATAATCATGACCCCCCCAAAAAAACAGACATAGCACAAAATTTAATTTTTTAAAGATAAAAATGGCATTCACTTTTTATGAAACAGAAGAGGTTTCACCATCCCTGCCAAGATCTTGGGTAATTGTGCAGCGATAACCTCAGACATCATTTCTGGAAATTCAACACTCAGTGCCCGGGACTGGATAAATGTATTCAAGCAGTACAGATGAAGTTGTTTGACAAGCTGTTGGTTTAACAAATGGATAAGAAACATGTAAGGAAAATAATAAATTTCTAAACTATATAAACATCGAAGCTTATTTTTCTAATAATAGAAATGCTTCAGATGTTGTTTTTTACCAAAATGAAAAAACTCCCTCCATTTCCAGAATAATATATAAAATATTACATACATATGATGAAATATTCTAATATATAGAAAGATTTAAAGAAATGAAAGTATTCTATAATCCTATTGGATAAGCAGTGTGAACATTTGGCATATTTCAAGTTTTTTGTTTACACATACTCAAGTACATGCATAATATATATATGCATAATAATATATATATATATGCATATATATTTTCATAAATGAAATTACTTTTAGTTTATTTCTTAATCCAGCTTTTCCCACATAACAATAGGCAGTCAATACAAACAACCCAACCTGATTAATTTTAATTTAATTTTTTTTGGCCACACCATACTGCATGCGGGATGTTAGTTCTCCAACCAGGGATCAATCCCACACTCCCTGCACTGGCAACACAGAATCTTAACCACTGGGCTGCCAGGAAAGCATCATTTTAATCTAATTTTAATTCTGTCAAAATAATTCATGCACATATTTTTGAAAGTCAGATAGTACTGCAAGACCTACAGGAGCAAAATCACAGATGCAACAACTCTGAATTACTTTAGTCTCGGTCATTTGATATTTACCTCTGTATTTCTAATAAATTATATTTCCCAAAGTTTACATTATTAGGATCCTATTAAATAAGGATTTAGCTTTCTTTGTATTATACACCCATCTTCTCAACTACACACACTTTCTCTTCCTATTCTCTATATAGATATATCTCAATTTTTGGCTAAATCAATATCTAGCATTTATATTATACAAATTTTTATTGTTTCTTGCTGGATTACATTTCTTTTCCTACATGAGTTACTTTAATTTTGCTAGTGCTAATCACCTCATGTTTCTGTGGGTTTTTTGTTTGTTTTTTCTATATTTATCACAGAGCCATAGTCAAATTTTCTGACAGAATTCTAAAAACTTACTTCAGTATGTTCATACAATTAGTAATATCTCAAATCAAACTTTTTTTTTTTTTTTTGGTGCTAGTACCCTGAAACCCTGTGCACTAAGTACTGTGCTGGGACACCCCTTTGTGTCTCTCCTGGGTTGAATCTCATACTCCCTTTGCTTACGCCAGGGTTCTGTTGTAAGAAATCCTGCAGATGCCCTTGAGAAAGGCTGTATTTGAGGTAAGGTCTGGGAGACCTTGCAAGTCTGAAAATACTTTCATGATGCCATCATATTTGTTTGATGGTTGGCTGGTACAAAATTCTTTGAATATTTTTCTTTCTTTCAAAATTCTCCATTATTTTCTGGGTTCTAGTATTTTTGTTGAGAAGTCCTGCAACATTCTGAATCCTGATGATTTGATGTGACTTGCTTCTTTTTTCACTGGTATGTTTTAGGATACCCTTTTTATTCTAGGTATGCTGAAATTTTACAATACTGTGCCTTGGTTCAGTTGGGTTGAGTCTGCATACCGGGCCCTTATGCTCAGAAAATTCATATCCTTCAGTTCTAGCAACCTTTCTTTTAAGATTACTTATGCAATTTCCTCTCCTTGATTTTCTCCACCCTTTCTTTTGGAGATTACTACAAACTGGAAAATGAAGCCCTGTGGATTAATACCCTAAATTTGCTTCCTCTCTACATTTTCATATCTTTTTATTTGTTACTTTTATCTGAGTTTTCCTGAGATTTATATTTTCTGAGTTTTATATTTATATTGAATTTTTAACTTATGCCCTCCTTTAATTATCCAAAAGTATTTTCTCACTAAATGTCCTTTTTAAAATGTTTTCCAGTCTTTTTTCATGGATGCAGCATCATTCTTACTTCTGTGAGTATTTTAACTTTTGATGCTTTCTTCTGTTATCTGCACTGGAACTTTTTCCTTCAAGTTACTTTTTTTTTTTTTTCTGTTTATTTTGTTCTATGCCTTACATTTGAGAGACTTCATCTAAATGGCTAATAATTCTTGGCTATTCACATTCAGCAGTGAGGCCTCATATTTGATCTAGTGAGCAGAGAGCTTTTTATGCCTTGATTATTATTTTAGTATTTCTGAACACAGTAATGATAAAAGTTTGTATGCAAAACATCTTGACTAACCCTATATATTTATCCAGTTTGGTGTTAGGCATTTCTAAGGTGCTTTTTTTCCCCCTCTTGTATAAGCAGTGAGGCATACATGTCTTAAATACTTGCCTAATTATTTAAGATAAACCCTAAAATGTGAGAATTTGAAAAGAATGCAACCTTTAACTATTGCCACACACTGCTAGATTGTCCATTAGCATTGTTGCTAACTTATAACTCCACCCAAAATGGTATGAGAGTCTTATTCTCCACATCTATATCTTTGCTTTCCCAGTTTACATAAAATATTTTCTAACTTAAGACAAAAACATTTTGGAGCATTTTCAGGAATATGTATCACAATTCCTATCAACCATTAAATTATTCTCAAATCTCACAAATACTAGTAAAAGGATATTTCAGTGATCTATACTGAAAACGAAAAAAGCACAATATAAATTGTGAGCAGTATGATGCAAGTCATGTTTTAAAGTGGAAGTACAAACATAAATTTGACGAATACACATGAAGTAAAACTTGTACTTCACACTTAAGAAGTAATAGATAGAATTCAGAGAATAATCACTGATATTCTATAAACCAAAATACTTACATCATGCAAGTTATCAAGAAGTTTTGTAAGCTGATAGAAACGCTGTGAGCTAGGGACAACTCCTTTTTGTCTCAAACCAATTGCCTTGATGAGCTCTCTAATGTAACTTGATCTCATTTCTTCAAACTGGTTTTGACTTCTTAGTCCTTCTAAAGGAACTGTAAGAAGATAATTACAAGTGGCAGTTATGTTTAAAAGTTGACAGTAGCACTTTATAATATAAATTTCTGAACTATACAGTGATTTCTTTTGATACACAACTCTAGAAACAAATATCTGAATAGAAAAGAGTGCTACTAACAGTTTTAGGACATGTAAAACTTCTAGTTCTTTTGAAGAATATGGTAACAACAACTAGGTAAGTTAAAGAACATCTCAGCTTACTTTAGAGCCATATTAATGGATTGTGCATTTGACTTAGCATCTGCTCTAAAGAGCATCTGACATTATTATACATTCCTGTCTCAAATATTTAGTTTAAGTTTACAAAGACAGATATGCTGCATCTTTTTGTCTCCTGACTATTGATACAAGAGAAAGTCATTGATGTTTGAATTTTCTCTTATATTCAGCCACTTGGCTATACTTTATTTTATTTATGCATTCATTTATTAATATTGTAAAATCTAACAGTTTTTGTTGGATTATCTTTTTTTTTTTTTGGTATACAATACCATACTCAAATAATATCCTTATTTTCTCCTTTCCAACAGTTGTAGCTGTCATTTCTCCTTCATGGTTCAATACATTGTTTAAGTCTTCCAGAACAATATTAAATAATAACAGTAATGGTAAATACTCAAATTTTGTTGCTGATTTTATTGATAAATGCCTCTCATAATATCAGCAACAAAATTTGAGTATTTACCATTACTGTTATTATTTACTAGTAAATAATAACTTCTACCTCAGAAATCTTTAATTCATACACCCAAATTTTAGGCACAACGTCGTACTATAGCCCATTCTCTTGTTTCCACTACATAGTCAATAAACCTACAGCCTTTCTCCTAAGTCTTTCCGGTTCTTCTGTTGTGACCTGTCTGAGATGTCCTGGTTGGTTTCTTTAGCAACTCTATTACCAGAACTCCCAGCTCCCTTATTTCCTTTTACTTTGGTTGCAACTGTCCCACAAACAAATCTTCAACCATAAGTGAAGTTTCTGCAACTATATCCAGATTACTGAAAGAAAAATCACATAATCTATGGATTTATACATCTAGATATTTATGATCTTGACCTTTAGCATTATTTCTAGAGAGAAGTGTACTTCATTTGAGCAAAGTCAACTCTATGTCTCCAGCAAAGGTAGATAAATAAAGCTTTTTAAAAACCTCTTTCTGTATTTCCTGTATCCCAACAGACATTCATTTTTACTTCCTTTGGAAAAAGAAGGCCAGAGATAATAAGCCAATAGAAACTAAGAGTGAACTCTGGTTTAGAGTTTTCAAGAGCTCAGATCCTCAGTATAAAAGGGACTTAGGTAATTTGGGCAATAGGACACTTTTGCGCCAACTGAAAACTTAACTGTATGTATATGTTATGTGTATCATAACATATAGTATTATAACATATAGTATCATAACCTAATCACTTTGCTTCATATAGCAACTATTTTAAACATCCATAACTCTTTTTAAACATTCCAACCAATTTTCACATCTCCCTCACTCTTCACCATGACTATAAAATTATTTTTTCTTCTGATTACTGAAGTATTGTTTTCTCATTGGGCTTTAAAAAGCTGGAAAACTAGTAACCCAAAGCCTTCGACACTATCCATCTACCTGTTGAGGACCAGACTTGAAGCAATTATCCTTACGTCAAGAAAATCAGGCCTAATCTCATCCTGCCTCATCCTATTAGTATCAACCACTAACAACATGCTCCCAGGATATGATAATCTAATCACTAGGCTGTCATCCTATGCTCCTGGGATATCTCTGAAAATTATTCTCCTTTACACTCTCTTCCTTAGATTTCAGATCTATGATGAACCAGCTGTAAAAAAGTTATTTCTATTTTATTTGAGCTCTTTATATTAATTCATTGTTTTCTTAATTATTACACTCAGCATTACATGGCTGGGGAATTTTCTCTGAGATTCTTATTGATTCCATATGTGGGTTTTCAGCATTTCTTGTAAATATATTGTGGCAAGTGGGAGAGAGTGACTGAAGGGCAGTTAGCAATATGCTTGCTATTTTAGATGAGAATACTTTAAAAAATACTTATTTTGGGTTTAGTTATTTAAAAATAGTGTGTATCAATTAGAAAAAATTTTGAAAAATACTGAAAATACAAAGAAAATTATAAGTCACCTGAGATCCTATAATCCAATAGTTTGGGATATTTAATAATATTATATTGAGAATATTTACATAATTAAATCATTCAAAATTCTTCATATATGAATGTTTTTAATTCTCACATAAAAAATTTAATATCACAGAAATACGTAGTAATTATCTTATCATTCAACACTGGCACCATGCAACATCATGCAATATTTTACTAATATAAACAATACTTGCACTCATCTCACACGCTAGTAAAGTAATGCTCAAAATTCTCCAAGACAGGCTTCAACAGTATGTGAACTGTGAAGTTCCAGATGTTCAAGCTGGATTTAGAAAGTGCAGAGAAACCAGAGATCAAATTGCCAACCTCTGCTGGATCATAAAAAAAGCAAGAGAGTTCCAGAAAAACATCTTCTTCTGCTTTATGGACTATGCCAAAGCCTTTGACTATGTGGACCACAAGAAACTGGAAAATTCTTGAAGAGATGGGAATACCAGACCAACTGACCAGCCTCTTGAGAAACCTGTATGCAGGTCAGGAAGCAACAGTTAGAACTGGACATGGAACAACAGACTGGTTCCATGAAAGGAGTACGTCAAGGCTGTATATTGTCATCCTGCTTATTTAACTTATATGAGGAGTACATCATGAGAAATGCTGGGCTGGAGGAAGCACAAGTTGGAATCAAGATTTCTGGGAGAAATATCAATAACCTCAGATATGCTGATGAAACCACTGTTATGGCAGAAAGCAAAGAAGAACTAAAGAACCTTCTGATGAAAGTGAAAGAGGAGAGTGAAAAAGTTGGCTTAAACCTCAACATTCAGAAAACTAAGATCATGGCATCCAGTCCCACCACTTCATGGCAAATAGATGGGGAAACAGTGGAAACAGTGACAGACTTTATTTTGGGGGGCTCCAAAATCACTGCAGATGGTGACTGCAACCATGAAATTAAAAGAGGCTTGCCCCTTGGAAGAAAAGCTATGACCAACCTAGACAACATATTAAAAAGCAGAGACATTATTTTGCCAACAAAGCTCCACCTAGTCAAAACTATGGTTTTTCCAGTAGTCACGTATGGATGTGAGAGTTGGACTATAAAGAAAGCTGAGTGCCGAAAAATTGATGCTTTTGAACTGTGGTGTTGGAGAAGACTCTTGAGAGTTCCTTGGACTACAAGGAGAACCAACCAGTCCATCCTAAAGGAAATCAGTCCTGAATATTCATTGGAAGGACTGATGCTAAAGCTGAAACTCCAATACTCTGGCCACCTGATGGGAAGAACTGACTCACTGGAAAAGAGCCTGATGCTGGGAATGATTGAGGGCAGGAGGAGACGGGGACAACAGAGGATGAGATGGTTGGATGGCATCACCAACTCAATGGACATGAGTTTGAGTAAGCTCCGGGAGTTGGTGATTGACAGAGAAGCCTGGCATGCTGCAGTCCATGAGGTCGCAAAGAGTCAGACACTACTGAGTGACTGAACTGAACTATGATGAATGTCATTTCTGATATTTAAAGGATATATTCTTATAAGTGGGATTATTAGAGTAAAAGGTATAAACTTTCTTAACACTCAAAATATATATTTCTAAATTATCAACACTTCTTACTATTTGTGTTGGGTGGTTGGTTCTGAGCAATTTTCATTTAGGGTAATGATTTATTTTATAGAGAAAAAGAAACTATCATCTCATTTTCATTTCTCCAATTGTTATTGAGGTTGAATAATTTTTTAATGCTTATTAGTGATTTGGTTTATACTATTTTTTTTTGTATTAAGATATATTTAAAATATTTTCTAAGTTTGTGGTTGAAAGCCCAGTTTTAAAATATATTTAATCAGTGCTGTAACTTTATTAAGGCAAAGAGTCCTACCTAGGCAACCCCAATTTTCCCATGCTCAGAAAGCCAAAGCTTTCAGTTTTTTCAACTGTTTATTTTGGTCTTTCCTTCCATAGTTTTAAGTGACACCCTTATATTGCTGTTATTTGAATTCATAACAGTATGGAAAACAGGGCTACAGCTCTATTTCCATATTCCAGATCATCACCCCTATACCACAATCATATACTCACATACGAAGAACTTCCTGTTCCTCATCTTCCTAATATAATTTTCATAATATTTCTTAGATCAATATTCAGTGTTTATTATTTAACTATGTAAAATATTACCACAGTCAAGTCATATAGAATTAACTAGGATTTCTTTCCAAGTATAATTTTTTTGTTTTACTGAGAGTAAGTAACCATACCGATGGGTGTGAAGTGGTATCCACCTGTGGCTTTTGTGCTTCTCTAATGATTAGTGAGGCTGAGTATCTTTTCATGTGCTTAATGGCTATTTGTAAATCTTCTTTTGAGAAATGTCTATTAAGGCCTTTACTTTTATTTATTTATTTAAAAAATTTTTATTTTACTTTATTTTACTTTACAATACTGTATTGGTTTTGCCATACATTGACATGAATCCACCACGGGTGTACATGAGTTCCCAAACATGAACCCCCCTCCCACCTTCCACCCCATATCATCTCTCTAGATCATCCCCGTGCACCAGCCCCAAGCATCCTGTATCCTGCACCGAACAAAGACTGGCGATTCATTTCTTACATGATAGTATATATGTTTCAATGCCATTCTCCCAAATCATCCCAAAGTCTGCAAGCAATAAATGCTGGGAGGGTGTGGATAAAAGGGAACCCTCTTACACTGTTGGTAGGCCTTTACTTTTAAATTGGTTTATTTTTTGTTGTTGTTGGATTGTAGAGATTCTTTATGTCATCTGGATATTAATACTCTTACTTTAGCAGATATCTTTTTCAATATTTTCACCAAATCAATGGATTAACCTTTCTTTGTGTTGAGTCCTTTGATGCACCAAAGTTTTAAATTTTGCCAATGTCTATTTAGGGCATCCAAGGTGGCTCATGGAAAGGAATCTGCCTGCAGGAGATGCAAGTTCAATCCCTGGGTTGGAAGGCCCCCTGAAGAAGGAAATGGCAACTCATTCCAATATTCTTACCTGGGAATCCCAAGGTCTGAGGAGCCTGGTGGGCTACAATCAATAGGGTCACAAAGAGTTGGACATGACTAAATGACTGAGCATGCACACAAACACACTTCCTTCTGAACAGTGATATTTTTACCTCTGCTTTTGAGAGGTTTTCCAACTTTCAAATTCTCTAGCCACTTAAAAAATTATATATATATATATACATATATATATTTCCAAGAATTCTTTTCTTTGTGTTATTCCTTTTTCATATATTCAGCATTGTTTCATTAGAATATGTTCTTTTATCTTTCTAAAGGATAGAACTGAAAGGCAAAAGAGAAAAGGAAAGCTATATCCATCTGAAGGCAGAGTTCCAAACAATAGCAAGGAGAGATAAGAAAGCCTTCCTAAGTGAACGCTGGAAACAAACAGAGGAAAACAATAGAATGGGAAACACTAGAGATCTCTTCAAGAAAATTAGAGATACCAAGGGAACATTTCATGTAAAGATGGGCTCAATAAAGGACAGAAATGGTAAGACCTTACAGAAGCAGAAGATATTAAGAAGAGGCGGCAAGAAGACACAGAAGAAGTACACAAAAAAGATCTCATGACCCAGATAATCACGATGGTGTGATCACTCACCAAGAGCTAGATATTCTGGAGTGCAAAGTCAAGTGGGCCTTAGCAAGCATCACTACAAACAAAGCTAGTGGAGGTGATGGAATTCCAGCTGAGCTATTTGAAATCCTAAAAGATGATGCTGTGAAAGTACTGCACTCAATATGCCAGCAAATCTGGAAAGCTCAGCAGTGGCCACAGGACTGGAAAAGGTCAGTTTTCATTCCAATCCCAAAGAAAGACAATGCCACAGAACATTCAAACTACTGCACAACTGCACTCATCTCACACACTATCAAAGGAATACTCAAAATTCTCCATGTGAGGCTTCAACAGTACATGAACCGAGAACTTCCACATGTTCAATTGGATTTAGAAAAGGCAGAGGAACAACAGATCAAATTGCCAGAATCTGCTGGATCATAGAAAAAGCAAGACAATTCCAGAAAATCATCTACTTCTGCTTCACTGACTATGCTAAAGCCTTTGACTGTGTAGATCAAAATAAACTGGAAAATTCTTAAAGGGATGGGAATACCAGACCAACTTCCTTCCTTCCTGCAAAAACTGTATGCAGGACAAGAAGCAACAGTTAGAATCAGACATGGAATAATGGGCTGGTTCCAAATTGGGAAAAGAGTACGTCAAGGTTATATACTGTCAACTTGCTTGTTTAACTTTGATGCAGAGTACATCATGCAAAATGCTGGGCTGGATAAAACACAAGGTAGAATCAAGATAGCCAGGAGAAATATAAATAACCTCAGATATGGAGATAGGGCTTTCCTGGTGGCTCAGATGGTAAAGAATCCCCCTGCACTGTGGGAGACCTGGGTTCAATCCCTGGGTTAGGAAGATCCCCTGGAGAAGGGAATGGCAAAACCAGTCCAGTATTCTTACCTAGAGAATTCCATGGACAGTGGAGCCTGGCAGGCTACAGACCATGGGGTCACAAAGAATCAGACATGACTGAGCAACTTTCACTCACTCATTCACTTAGATATGCAGATGACACTACCCTTATGGCAGAAAGCAAAGAGGAACTAAAGAGTCTCTTGATGAAGGTGAAAGAGGAGAGTGAAAAAGTTGGCTTAAAACTCAACATTCAAAAAATGAAGATCATGGCATCTGGTCCTATCACTTCATAGCAAATAGATGGGGAAACAATGAAAACAGTGGCAGACTTTATTTTCTTGGGCTCCAAGATCACTGCAGGTGGTGACTGCAGCCATGAAATTAAAAGATGCTAGCTCCTTGAAAGGAAAGATATGACCATCCTAGACAGCATATTAAAAAGCAGAGATGTTACTTTGCTTTGTCTATTCAAAGCTATGGTTTTTCCAGTAGTCCTTGTGGCTCAGCTGGTAAAGAATCTGCCTGCAATGCCGGAGACCTGGATATGATCCCTGAGTTGTGAAGATCCCCTGGAGAAGAGAAGGGCTACCCACTCCAGTATTCTGGCTTGGAGAATTCCATGGACTGTATAGTCCATGGGGTCACAAAAAGTCAAACATGACTGAGCAACTTTTGCTTCCAGTAGTCATGTATGGATGTGAGAGCTGGACCATAAAAAGGCTGAGTGCTGAAGAATTGATGCTTTTGAACTGTGGTGTTGGAGAAGACTCTTGAGAGTCCTTTGGACAGAAAGGAGATCCAACCAGTCCATCCTAAAGGAAATCAGTCCTGAATATTCATTGGAAGGATTGATGCTGAAGATGAAACTCCAATACTCTGGCCACCTGATGTGAAGACCTGACTCACTGGAAAAGACCCTGATGCTGGGAAAGATTGAAGGCAGGAGGAGAAGGGGACGACAGAGGATGAGATGGTTAGACGGCATCACTGACTCAATGGACATGAGTTTGAGCAAGATCTGGAAGATGATGAAGGACAGGGAAGCTTGGGGTACTGCAGTCCATGGGGTCACAAAGAGCCGGACATGACTGGGTGACTCAACAACAACAAAGGATAGCTTTTAAATTTCTCCATGGTCTCTCTTTCCTCTAAATTATTTTTTTATTTTGTCTTTATGTTTGATATCAAAGACCTTCCTCAGATGCCCTGGTTGCTTATTTATATTCAAGCATGGAAACTAAAAAGCTGATTGCTAGTTCTGTTTGAATGAACAGTTATTATTGGCTATAAGCTTTAGTGTAGGGCATTCTGGCTGAGCTATTTCAAAGAGAAAGCCTTGCTATTAGCATATTTAATTCTTTTTTTTCTAGCTTAATACATTCTTTATAAAAGATTCTTTCGTTTTCCTATCTGGAGAATATAAACCTGGATGACAGTGTTCTAGAGGACTGGTGATTTTGCAGGGTGTTGTCTCAACATTTGGCATATAATCTTAATCTGTTTACACTATCCCTCTTCACCCTCATCACTGCCTGCAGTCCACCAACCCAACTGCCTTCTGTTGCATCCTCTTCAGGGAATAAACCTACAGTCTCTGCCTTAGTTGCAGAACAACTGCACCATTGGTGGATATTTAGAAACTCATTTTCAAGAGAACTTGGTGTTTTTAATTCTACTTTCACTCTCATTAAAAAAAAAAATCACTGTTGTCACTAACTGCAAAACATGTCAGAGGTTCAGTGATACAAATCAAGGTGCTTGCTTTTTGACTTTTCTTACTTCTGGCTTAGAAACCACTTTCTCATTCAGTCACGTCTGACCCTTTGAGACCATGTGAACTGTGGCCTGCCAGGCTCCTCTGTCCTTGGGTTCTGCCAGGCAAGAATACTGGAGCGGGTTGCCATTTCCTCTTCCAGAGGATCTTCTTGACCCAAAGACAGAATCTTGCATCTTCTGTGTCTCCTGCACTAGCAGGCAGGTCCTTTACCACTGAACTACCCGGGAAGCCCTCCACTTTCTCAGGTACACTAAATTAGTTTCTGCTTGCTGGCTTGTGGAATTTTATTGCTACTGATATTTCTTTCATTTTATATACTTTATTTTATTTTTTAAGGAATCCCGTGACTAATAGTTTTATGTAGTTTAAAAGGAACAATGATTAAAGTGTGTATTCAACCTGCCATATTTTCCTGGATATCTGTATTTTAATTTTTAATGGCAAATGGGTGGTTTAAATTCTTAAGTCATTGAACTTTTCTTTTGCCAACTTTTCTATTGCATATATTTTTTAAAAGTATTCTTTGAGATTTCTCATTTTTATTCCTTTTAGCTTATTTTTAACAAGCTAAAGTGTTTACAACTATGAGCCACTTATTTTAGGATACAATTTGAGCTAAATATTCAAACTAAGTTTGCCTCAAACATAAAGCTTCTTTTCTCAACAATATTTATTTGTTCCATACTCAAAGATTTCCAGTGTTTCCATAGTAGGATATAAAGTTCTAGTATATATAGTCTGATTTGACTAAGAATTCAGAGTATGTATTTTCCACATTATTAATTATTCTAACTTTCTAATTCTCCCCATCCCCATATTTTTGTAATATTTACCTATTTTTTAAGATTTAAAGATGAATTTCAATAGCTGTGCCAAGTGTCTCTTCAAAATCCCATTAAAATTTGTGTAGATTTTATTATACAAATTATTACATATAATAATAAATAATTTATATATGTGTATATATGTAGTACTATTAAGTACATGATTTTCTCTTTTCTTAAAGTTGCAAATGGCTGAAAACCTTGCCTTCCATGCTATGTGAGTGAAGTCATGTGTATCTCCCTTCCTTTCCTTACAACTGTCCTCCCTTAGCACTGCTCTAGTGATTAAGGAGGGAGGTGTCAAGATGCCGCCTCCATCTGCCTGAACACCTGAGTGATAACAATGAGCCTCCCTGTAGATCTGCAGTGAACATATAGTAAAAAGGATAAGTACTTAAAATTTTTGAAAGCTACCGAGGTTTAGGGCTTGTTTGGTTCCCTGCATAATGTAGCCTACCCATAAATACAGTATGATGTTAATGCTATCAACTAATTTGGGAGACCTAGGACCATCTATGATATATCTACTATGGAATTCATTACTATCAAGAAAAGAATTGACAGGAGTTAACTGCTGTATTATTAAAGTTCTTTCAGTTGACTCTGTTGGCCAGTCCCATATCAATTCCTTTGTCTACTTTGTGCTTTTTTTAATCAAATTGTGCTTGAAGGTCTTGTCCTCCAGATAGAGATTCCAAGGGTCGGGTAAAGGGCTATGGTTCCCTGCTGCTGCTACTAAGTCGCGTCAGTCGTTTCCGACTCTGTGCGACCCCATAGATGGCAGCCCACCAGGCTCCCCCGTCCCTGGGATTCTCCAGGCACACTGGGGTGGGTTGCCATTTCCTTCTCCAGCGCATGAAAGTGAAAAGTGAAAGTGAAGTCACTCAGTCATGTCCGACTAGTAGCAACCCCATGGACTGCAGCCTACCAGGCTCCTCCGTCCATGGGATTTTCCAGGCAAGAGTACTGCAGTGGGGTGCCATTTCCTGTATTAATCTGTGTCCGGGCACAGACTTTATGAGGTAAACTGCCTTCTTAAGAGTTCAGCTTTTCTGCCTTTCCTCTTGATATGCTCCCCCGGCCCTACCATGTAAGATTCATGCCCCTAGAAGGAAATCCTTGCAGAAATCTTTTCTGAGAAAGACTCCTGTCTCACTTTCGATCTCAGGTCTTAGCTCTCTGTGGTTTCCTTTCAAATCACAATGACTGAAAGAGGAACCAATTCAAACAGTCTACTTGTGTGTGGGAAGGGCACAGGAAAGGGTAAAAGGTGGAAGCAATTTAAAAAGTTTTCCACTTAGACCCTGGGAGATCCATGGAGGCAGAGGGACACATGTTCTTTGTGTATGAGAATGAATGAATGGGTGTCTGCCCACTCTTGTGGTGACCAGCGCTATTTCTTCAGGGTACACAGCTAGGGGGCATTCCCAAGCTCTCCTGCAATTAGGGTGGACCATAGAACATGGCATCTGGTCCCAGCACTTCATGGGAAATAGATGGGGAAACAGTGGAAACAGTGTCAGATTTTATTTTTTAGGGCTCCAAAATCACTGCAGATGGTGATTGCAGCCATGAAATTAAAAGACGCTTACTCCTTGGAAGAAAAGTTATGACCAACCTAGATAGCATATTCAAAAGCAGAGACATTACTTTGCCGACTAAGGTCCGTCTAGTCAAGGCTATGGTTTTTCCAGTGGTCGTGTATGGATGTGAGAGTTGGACCGTGAAGAAGACTGAGCACCAAAGAATTGATGCTTTTGAACTGTGGTGTTGGAGAAGACTCTTGAGAGTCCCTTGGACTGTAAGGAGATCCAACCAGTTCATTCTGAAGGAGATCAGCCCTGGGATTTCTTTGGTAGGAATGATGCTAAAGCTGAAACTCCAGTACTTTGGCCACCTCATGCGAAGAGTTGACTCATTGGAAAAGACTCTGATGCTGGGAGGGATTGGGGGCAGGAGGAGAAGGGGACAACCGAGGATGAGATGGCTGGATGGCATCATGGACTCAATGGACGTGAGTCTGAGTGAACTCCGGGAGTTGGTGATGGACAGGGAGGCCTGGTGTGCTGCAATCCATGGGGTCGCAGAGTCGGACACGACTGAGCGACTGAACTGAACTGAACTGAACTGATAGAACGTGGGTGGAAGATAGTTCCAGATCTAGTCTTCAAACCTTCTCTTACTCAGTGCTCATCTTCTAGTCAGATAAAACAGAAGACTCCAAGTTGATACAAAGGGTAGAGCCTCTGGATGAAAGAAGCCTGGGTTTTCTTGGCCAACCCACTGGACTGACTGTGAGTAGTCCATAAACTGTTATTATGTTATGCTATGGATTCTTGCAGTTATGTGTTATAACTGTTAGACTATCCTGACATAAAGTGAACAGTTACAAACGTGTGTTTATAGAGTAAATCCTTTGTAGGGTGGGGGTGAAGGGAAGCATAGCCTGTGTTTATGCAGTATTAATTAGTTTATAATACTTAATTGGATGAATATGAGAAAGTTATTTAATCATCTTTTACCCAAAAAAAGAATAGAAACTAGCTTACTTGATGGGCTATTTTAGTATTAGGTGATAGATAAAATCTGAGAAATATGAAATGACTTTATTATAGTCTATAGATGCTTCTCTTTTGCAGTTTCCAACTCATTAAGATTCATAACTCATCTATAATCATACAATAGTACTGTTGTTTGAGACTTCCTTAATGAATTAAAAATTAAAAAAGCAAATCTCTTGCATTCAGTTACTTATACTCACTCACTTGTATTAAGAAGTAGCAATACTTTCATACAGAGGAACTCTTCTTGGCTGACTTGAAGCTTCACAAACTCCTGTGGGATCTGCCACATGGTTAGGCATAATGAATAGAATGATGACTCCTTCATCCGCTGTCTTGCACCACACACAACACACAAAAGAAAAACCAACAGTGGGAAAAAAAATAAACACACACAAGGTCTTAGCTAGTTTAGGTAATTTATGAGTGATTATGAGTTTTAGTCATTACCTGATTTATTGAACATGACTTTTTATAAACAAACTCAATATTTGGAATTTTAAATGTCTTCTAAATTTACTCACACTATTGGATTTTGAGGTTAAAATATTTTGAAGTTGGAAGTTTATTTTAAATACACATTAACTAAGATTAATGTTGCTGTTCACTTTTACTATCACATTTTAAAAACCTAACCCAAGAAAGGAGAGCAAAGTTGTAGCAGTTAAAAATGTGGGATGATTTGGGAGAATGGCACTGAAACATGTATAATGTCATATAAGAAACAAAGCACCAGTCTAGGTTTGATGCAGGATACAGGATGCTTGGGGCTGGTGCACTGGGATGACCCAGAGAGATGGTATGGGGAGGGAGGTGGGAGGGGGTTCAGGATTGGGAGCACGTGTATACCCATGGTGGATTCATGTTGATGTATGGCAAAACCAATACAATATTGTAAAGTAAAATAAAAATAAATAAATAAAAATAAAAATGTGGTGCTGAGAAATACTCAGAAAATATTTATTTACTGATTTCTTTCCTTGTGGATAAAATATATAAAATTTTATGTGCAATCCAATGGGAGAGTGAATTCAGTTCACAGAAATTGAATAGTGTAGAATACTTCGGTGCATTCAGTTTAGAATATTCGTGTAAAGTGGCTACACTGTGAATGATTTTAGAGGAAATATATGGTGATATAGAAAAGAGAACATTAGCAGCATTAAATAATCTACAAGACAAACATGAATTCTGAATACTGAGGACATTTACTTAAGGTATTTTCTCAGCTATGTACTGTTTTGTAGTATCTGCACTAGTCAAAGAAGTGATCAGGAATGGTGAGAAAAACAAGACAAAACTAGATTTGACTCATAAGAGATAAAATTAATCCCAACCATCACTTGGATTCTTTGGCAAATTATGAAGTCTTGTCTGCCTTAGTTTTCTGAACTGTGAAATAAAGGGTGCTGATTCCTTACAAATTTCAAAGGACTGTGGGATAAAATAGAATAACATATATGAAAGTTACCTGCAATCTCTAAAGTTTAGTAAAGTTTAGTAAGTTTAGTAAAGTTTAGTATAACTTATCATTTTATATAATTCTGAGTCAACAGACTCAATTAGGACAGTACAAATACTTTCATGAAAAGATTCTATTCAGTTTAAAGTTATATGTAGAAAGTTAATTATAGTAATTCCAATATAATCAAGCAAATTGGATTCAATTTTATTATCTTTCAATGTTTTAAATAAATTACCAGTCTAATTTATCCTCTAGGAAGACAAATAATATTTTTACTTTTTTGAAGGTAAGTCAATACTTTTAAGCAAAAATATTCCTCGTTTACTTCATTATTTTTAATACTGCAAATGTAAAATTTTAACTTGATAAACTAAACATTTATTTGGTCTTTAAGAAGACCAAATGTATTTCTTGATACATTTCTGAAGTTTAAGAAATTTTTATTTGTGACAACTATTATATATTGAAATAAAAAAAAAAGCTCTAAATATCAAATCACTGATAATGCATTTTTACTAATATTGTCAGTTCAAGTTATATTTTGAGGTAGTTCCGAGAAACATTTCAGGAAATTTTTATTATTTAGGACACTGGTGTATGATCATCTACTGAAATGTAGTTTTCAAGATTATCCTACATATACACTGTTGATAATAACAACAACAAAAGTCAAGTTACTACTTACTCATTCAGTATTAAATCAGGTGCAAAATATAACATCTGTCCACTGACATGCTTATAAGATCTCCATCCTAGTCCAAATACCATTAAACTCATCCAAGAATACTGGATGAGAGTTATCTGGTCATCAATATGTAAGTTCCGAAAACCTACAAAAGAAATTTAAAAATAGAATGATCACTGTGTCAAAAATCACTGTGTCAAAACCTGAAAAATAAACCTTTGAAAACAGATGTAAATAGGGTATGCTCCAATACCTTGGCCACCTGATGCAAAGAGCTGACTCGCTGGAAAAGACCCTGATGCTGGGAAAGATTGAGAGCAGGAGGAGAAGGGGGTGACAGAGGATGAGATGACTGGATGGCGTCGTCGACTCAACAGACATGAGTTTGAGCAAAACTCTGGGAGATAGTGAAGGACAGGGAAGCGTGGTGTGCTACAGTCCATGGAGTTGCAAAGGGTTGGACATGACTTAGCAACTGAACAACAACAACAAGGGTAATGTTTTCAGTCAAAATATTTGTATACAAAAAAAAATCAGGAAATAAAAATAACAATAAAATCAGAAAAAATTAAAAAGGATAAGAGATTGGAATTCATTAAAATTAGTCATTGTGATTTAGCATTTCTGGGAACTCGCTAATTAAATCAAACATGTATCATTCATTCATGCAACATTTATTTATGGAGAGTCAATTATGGACCAGGCACTGTGTTAAAACGCTGGGTTACAAAGATGGGTTACAAAGACAAAACCCTTGCCCTAAAAAGAATCTTAAAAGATAGAGAAGGTAAGAAGGAATCCACCAGGCAGTAGAGAGAGTAGGAAAACTGCCCCAGACAGAGACAGTGCCTGAGCAGAAGAAAGTCAGACTGCTGAGGAATCTCAATTGGTTTATTTGGTAAAACCCCCGTTTTCAGTTTTGCTACGTCTAATTTTTCTTTAACAACTCTTAATTAAAGTTAGAGTGGATTCCACAGGTTTCTGATCACTTTTGCTTTCTGAAACGTAATCCAGTTTCATTTTAAACTCCCCTATGGCTTAAGAGCTTTAGAGTCTATATGTATATGGGTGTGTGTGTGGGTGTGTGTGTGTGTGTGGTGTGAGTGTCCTGGTCTTTCACACCTTCACAACCTCTCCCTTTTAGATCTTTCTCTGGTTTTGGTGGCAGAGGAAGAATGGCAGGAAAGGGGCAAATGCATTGTGACTTACATAGTTTTTTCCCATCTCTTTCCAATTCTCTTTTTGCCTGCTTGGGAAAAGATAACCAGTTCAGCACTGATAACGTAAAGGAGGGTAAGGCAAAGAGGTGTTTGGAGGTGTGGGCTGGTGTTGGATCATGGGTGGTCTTGCATGCCTATGAAACACCAAGGGGAGTGATATAGCCTGATTTACACTATGCACGGCTCACTGGTAACCATGTGGAGGATGTGTTCAAGGGAAAAGGTCTAAAGTCAGGGAGAGAAATTGGGGGCTATTGCCAAAGGCCAGGAGAGAGATGATAAAGGCTAGAAATAGGCCAATAGGTAGGAGTAGAGAAGATGGAGCACATAGGAGAAAGTTTTAAAGAGTAAAATTAAAGAAATTGGCAACTGACTGTATACAGATTGGAAAAAGAGGAGTCAAATAGATGCTTCAGTTTTTACTTGAATGGTGCGCGATGATGATAACAGCATTACTGAGACAAAATAAAGGAGAAAAAACAGGCAAAAGAGAAAATAGTAAGCTTTGGACCTGTTTGAGGGACCAATGGAAGGTCCGTTTGCATAGGAATTAGAGGTATGGGTATCGAGCAAAAGATATAAAACTCTAAATTATTTGTACTTGAGTACTTGAAACAGTAACAGTGGATATATTTCATTAAAGGTAAAAGAAAACAAATATTTTGGTAGGATCATCAACCATGTTCTATAAAGCTTTTAAAATAACATCTATTCCTTCTAAGACTCTGCTGAAGTCCACTTACAATGGACCTATTTCAAGAGTCAAACTTAATTCCTTAGATCTCAAGCGTAAAAGAACTTCATTTCCTGATTTAGTTAATTATCTCAAAGTAGACAAAAAAGGCTATCTTTCCTTCATGTACTTCCTGCTATCCCCATCTTTGTATGAATAGCAGGAAGACTACTCTTTTCTTCCTGGAAATTCTTAGTCTCAGAGGGACCTAAAACAACCTTAGCACATATTCATAATCAGCGGAACCACAGCAGGTATTTGCCCCTTTAGAGGCGGCGGGACCTCCCTCTGACTCCTGTATGCGAATAGCTTAGCCTCTTTTTCCCTCTGTGCGAATAGCTTCCCATTGTTTGCAGTTTGGTCAACCAAACTACAAAAGCAAGTACCCTACGTTCCCACAAGGAAGCTGGCTAAGGCCTCTGGTTCCCTGGGCTTGTGATCTAAGTTTGATCTGTAGAATACCTACTATCTGGACTTTGAAGCAAAAAATAGTAAACCAAAGATCAAGATATGTTTAGGCTTTACTTATGATGGTGGTGGTGCCTAACGACAGTGGAATCCAATGGGGTCATTTGTGATGCTTGTCTTGGCCCTCCAGAGAGGCCTTGGTTTCTGTCTCTTCAGACTTGTCCTATTCAGTGAATCCCTGACGTCTTTTCAGAAAACTATGTTTTTCTTTTTTGTTTGGTTTTTAATAGCAGGATGTTTTTGGTTTTTAAAACTTAGTAGAGTTGGTGTTTATTGCTTACTTCCTGACTGACTCAGGTACAGAAAGACTCTCTAAAAATAACTAGCCAAGAAAAACTTGGCATGCAATTTTCATAATTCTCTCTTTATTTTCCTGTCATACATGCATCTTGAAGTTCATGTTTATATATTACCTGTTTTTTTAAAAAATTATGAGTCACTCAATACATCTAGTACAGAAATGCCACTTGTAAATTGCATACTTTATAGGCTTTAAAAAATGGGTAATTAAGTCTTCCATTAAGTTTAGGATCATTTGATAAGAGATAAATAATAAAGTTTCCTAATTCCTGAAAAGCAAGACTCCCTCAAGGGAGGCACATATAGACTTGGCTTATTTTGGGTATGTTATAATATAAAAGGCAAATCTTGGTGAAATAAAATATAAAATTACCAATATTTATAGCAGAAAGTATATTCCTTCTATGTAACAGAATGAAAAAAAATCAGAAAAATAGCTTTATTTACTCCCCCTTTAAGTGAGATAAGTGTACAATGTTAAATTGACTTTAACACACCTAGTACAGAAGTGCAATTTTTTTTAACCATTAACTGTAATATCATTCATTACTTTATACTGAAACAAAGACGGGAACACTGCGATCAAATTCCCATTGATGATAATGATCAGGTAACCTCAGTACATTTGAGATGAGGATCAAAATGAAAACCTTCACACAGAGAAGTGATGGATGACCTGTAATTGTGTTCAACAAGTAGTAAAGAAAAATGCTCTTTCCTTTTAAGTGACTTGACCTGATAATTTCTGTCACAAACTGTCCAAGCCTTAATGCCTAAAGCAAATTGAAAAGAAAGTATACAGTGACACCTGGCCTACATGACCTTCTAGGTTCTCCTGGCTTAATCCCAAAGATTTGATAAAACCTACCGGTTGTGCTCCTGTAAAAACTGTCATGTACTGAAACAGTTAATCTATAACAAGGGAACAGCATCAACTATCTCAGCACCTTCCCACACAAGCACAAAGGAGCTTCAGCACAGCAAGTGTAATCACTACCATACGTTTGATGAACTTATGTATACATGCGAACTTGATGTGTAAAGATTTAAGGTAGCACAGTTCTTAAAAAGCTAAGGGACCTTCGACTCAATGTGGGGAGGCTTGGGGAAATCTTCCTAGGGCAAGCTGATTAGCATCCTGAAGACTAGTTAGGGACTAGCTAGGGGAAAATGTGGGAGAAGCGAAGGGACACCAGGTAGGGAAAACAAAATGGATGAAGAAAGGCTGGAAATTGAGCAAAGAGCTTTGTGGGAACCAAGACTCAGAGATGCTTGAAGTGGGAGAGTGAGAGAGAATGTAAATTCAGGAGCCGGAAGGACCTGAAATAGTAAGGCTAAGAAGTTTGACGTTGTTCTGGAAAGGGACGGGAATAATATAACAGATGATAATTGCTTTTGAAAAGATGAGCCTAGTGGCAGAACTGAGGACTATCTGCGGGCAGTGTGAAACTGTGATAATAGTGTCAGTCGGGGGCTGTGACTGAAACCTAGGGGAAAATGATAAGGACTTAAAATAGCTCAAGGTAGTAGCAGTGTAAATAGCATGTATAATGAATCATACATATAATAAGCAGAGTGGACAGAGGTGAAGGAAAAAAGTGAGTGAAGGATTATAACCAAGATTTTGCCTGCAGTGCCATTTCAAGATACAGAGAAAGGTCTTAGGCTTATGGAGTAGAAGGTCATGTTAGCTTGGAAGCTCATGTAGGTGGAAATGTGTAATAAGCACAAGAAATATATGGTCCAATACTTCTGTAGAGGATCTAGGTTGTCACCATGTAAGTAGGAATCATGAGAATATAATGGGAGCTGAAGACAAGGCCGTAAGTGAGCAAATCCAGCCCTGCAGACTGAGAAACTACTGGAATAGAAGATGGAACCAGGAAATGCCAAATTCATGGGAGAACAAGTCCACAAAGGAAACAGATGTGTAAATCGAGAGAAACATATCTCTGCCTTGGAAGGGATGAATGCTACAGGAAGTTTCAGCAAGATACAGCTCCTTCGTCATGGCTTCAGAGGTATGCGAAACATGGTAAGGGCTGCAACTACTCATTTGATCTGACAAAAGATTTTGGTGACGTTGGCAATAGTAGTTTCAGTGGAATAGAACATTAGAAAATCATTTTTTAATGTCTTCATGAAAATACTACCAAAGCCTGACTTTACTCCAAGAGGGCTAATCTCATTTCTTTTCCATCACTTTTTTTGGGAGAAGTAGTTTAATTTATTCATTTGATTTGGGGAGAGAGACAAAAATATTTTGTCATGCATGCAATGGCTATTACTGACTCAAAAGATATTTTGGCATGCTTCAAAGGCAAAAAAACAGGCAAAGGACTGTTCTAGTCTTCTGATACTGACGAATGCAAGTAGTCTGGCTGAGAAGTAAAATATGTTTACAAATGTCAGAGCACTGGCCTGAATATTTTTTTTCCAGCAAATAAATAGAAGAATCAAGGCAAAATTTATGCAAAGGAAATATTTCTCCTAAACCTCTCTCTCACATCAATTCTGCTATGATCTATTCTGCTATAATACACAGAATAAAGAATAAGGATGAAGTTGGACTGGGAATGAGTACTTAAACATTAAATATCCAGTCTACCCTGACTCAGCCCACAATGTACAACTCTAAATTTACTTTCTGCGATTCTCTCCAATATAATTTTCTCAGTGGTTTCTTCATTCTTGGATGATGAAAGCCCCAGAATGCCAGTGGTGTTTGAGAACCCATACGCACGTTGTAGTCTCTCAATCAGCAGCTGTTAACAATTTTAATTACTTTACTGTGGAGGGAAGGTATGATAACATTTTTATGTTACTAAGGGAACTTCACTCTTCTAGAACCATTCTTATGCTGGTCTAATTCATTATTCACCAAACACACCTCATGATTCCCTTATTTTACACCATCAGCCACACTATTCCTTCTATCCAGAATGCTTTCTCTTCTTAACACAATTTATCAAAGTCTCATTTCTCCTTCATGGTGTACTTTAACTGATACCTTGTCTCTGAATCCTTCTCTTATTCCTAAAGACAAAAATGTTCTCTGTCTCCATTTTTTTTTTATATCCGTACCTTTTATCACTTTCACATACTACTACAGATGATCTTTGAATAACACGGATTTCAACATGGGTCCACTCACCCAAGATTTTTTTCAGTCCTATAGTACGACGTGATCCATGGTTGATTGAATCTGTGGGTGGAGAACTGGTCTAATTTATTACTCACCAAACATACCTCTTGGTTTCCTTATTTTACAGTATTAGCCTATTCAGAATGCTTTCTCTTACCTATATGTGGATTCTTGGCTGCTTGGACAGTCAGTGCCCCTAACTCCCTCGCTGTACTAGGGTCAACTGTATAGCTAGTATGGGGCTTCCCTGGTGGCTCAGATGGTAAAGAATCTTCCTGCAATGCAAGAAACCTGGGTTTGATCCCTGGGTCAGGAAGATCCCTTGGATAAGGGACTGCTACTCACCCCAGTATTCTTGCCTGGAGAATTCCACGGACAGAGGAGACTTGTGGGCTTAGCCCATGGGGTCGCAAAGAGTCATACACGACTGATTGACACCTTCACTTTTTTGAGTATCTTTCCTTCCACTGTTTTGAATGTTCCTTAACGGAGGGAATACATCTTGCTCATTTTTTAAATTTTGCAAATATTATGCTACTTTAAGTTTCAAAAAGGAAAACATTACCCACTGAAGTTGGAGCTAAGTGTCAATGTAAAATCATTCATATATAGATACAATATGTCAGAGACAATGTAACCTCAGAGTACACTTGTAAATGTACTGTCATGAGGCATATTTTGTGAGTCTCCATTAAATAGAAAAACAAAGGTATTTCTGAAATAGTACGGTAAAGATGCCAGATACGCTGTGATCACTGTGACCCATCAAAGACAAAAGGAGCGCACAGACAAAGATGCAATGGGAGTCCCTGAGCAGGCTGCACAGGTCCTCTCGGGGGCTTGCAGACACGCACCCTGTGGCTCTCATGCGTGCTGACACCTTGGTGATGATCATCAGCCTGCATCTGATCTTTTTCTCTCCCAGAGAAATGTTTAAAATTACCTTTTTTTCTTTGCAAAGTTAAAGGACATTGGTTTATTTCGATAAACATATATACCCAAGGAATTTTAGGTCTTGAACAAAAACTTATTACATAACGGTGTTTTCACTTCAAATCTCTACAGGTCTACTATTCAAACGAGCCTAACCAGACAATGCAGGATATTGTGAATAAGTGCTGTCTCTGTTTAGTTTAGGGCTATGATTCCTTTTCCCGGAGTTTCGGGGCAGGTTTCTCTTCTCTGATGCCTCAGAAGGCCTGAAATCTTATCTTAAGCTGACTCCCAAAATATGCTTTCTGTTTGTGAAAGAACTGCCTGATCTACTGACATGTTTTCTGAGCAATATCTTTTTTTTTTTCCCACTTTAAATAAGTAAACTATCAATAAGCTTCATTTAACTAAGTCCATCTTTCATGGACCAATAACCCTGTGAGTGAATAGATAAAAGAAGTTTCCCTTATGAACAAAACTGATGCCCAGGTGCGAGGATGCACTGCATTGCAATTCAGGGCCATCACGGGCCCAGCCTACTGGCTCCTCTAACACCACCGAGTAAGGCTTACCTCTTGCACAAAGGAAAAATGCAACAGACATTTCTTGAATGACTCACGTGAATAAAGCTGGAAGTTTTTGAGCAGCTAGTAGTTTTGAGAGCAAATATTTAAACACATGTCCTTCTGAGTCCTCCCACAGAGGTCAGTATTGTCACTGCTTCACTGACTGCTTTCATCATTCATTGAAGTTACTCTCAGAATTCAGACCATGAAAATATGGTATGGGCCACTTAGTACTTTGATAATTTTAATGCTTCCCTTATTATACAGTTAATGGAAACAACATATGTAATACTGGTGATGCCGTCATTCTTGTTTACTTATACAAAAATTACATTTTGCAACATTAAAAAAGTTGCCACCAAATGCAATGTGAAAATTTTCTCTCACTCTTTTGGAGGGTGTGTGGGGATCAAAAATCTAGACAGATAGTTGTATTTCAACTTAGGAGACTCAATTAATTTTTTTCCAAAATGAATAAATTATCTTTGTAATTATAATTGGTTATTTTCTAACTTTGCCAAATGATAATATAGTCTTTTTTTAACAGTAGAGAATCTACAAAATGAAAACCAAAGAAATATGAGCTATGTCAACAAAAATCAAAGAAAGAACCTTTCTAAATAATAGAAAAACATAAATGTTTAAACACATAAACACTCATATTTTAAAACTGAAAAAGTTTGCCAATGTTATTGTAATATTTTAATAAAAATCTATCAAGTTTGATAACCACTTTACAGTAAACTTAAAAAAAAAATTCAGAACTTTTCTAATAAAAAAAAAATTACCTGTCCAAAGCCTTTCAACAAGAGTGACGCTAATAAGAACCTGGGCATTTTGATCTTTGATGTTACTTTATCTTCACTAGAATAGTGAGTTTAATTAACCTTCTCAATATCTATTTTTTTAAAGAGTCAACAAACAGGAATCTATTTTTCTTTCTGTCTCATGTAAACTTGACTTTTCAATAACAATTCATCTATTATATTACAAATCTTTCAGGTGGAATAACTGAGAAATAGTATTAACGCAAATTGGGAAATGAATTCTTTTTTTTTTAAAAGGCTATTAAATTTACTTGGAGACTAAAATGTATAATATGTTTAATTCTTGATCAGATATTGGAAAAACAAACTAGTCTAAAGGAGTATAAGGTTACTATCAGTGTGAAGAGAAAATAACTTTAAAAGAGGTTTTATTTCTAATTATGGGATTAATGCCTCCACAAGTAACTGTGTACATGCGTTGAAATTGCTTTAGTCATGTCTGACTCTTTGTGACTCTAAGGACCGTAGCTTGTCCAGTTCCTCTGTCCATGGGATTATCCAGGCAATAATACTGGAGTGGTTTGCCATGCCCTCCTCCAGGGGATCTTCCCAACCCAGGGATCAAAGTGGCGTCTCATATCTCCTGCATTGGCAGCAGGTTCTTTACCACTAGAGCCACCTGACAAGTAATTACATATTATTCTCTTAGCTCTGCAGTCCAAGGTTTAGCAGGTGAGAACTACATCCCTGTAATTCTTTCAGTCTCTTGGCTCCTATAGAACTGTGCTGAGAAAGCAGAAGTAACTAATAAAGTGGCTAAAATCCTTTCATGATAACATAATTCAAATTCTCACTGTCTGGGTATAAATTCACAAAGATAGTGACTGGAGGTTTCTCTGTGTCCAAATTATTTGTTTTAGGTTTAGCAATTTTATTTCTTAATTGACTTTAGATACTCTGCTACACTCTGAATACTGTTTTGACTTGTTATATGAATAGATACATTCAGTCTTATTTTCAACCACATGAGGTTGGTTAAATTTGGATTTGGAATGAACTAGACATTTCTGAGAAGATGGTCAATTTCTCTTTTTCTGAACAATGACACTAACTAGTAGATAATACAGAGTTATGCTATTTCTTAACTGCTTCATATATGTAATTCTTGATTCATCAACAAGACTCAAAATGTTGTCTATGTCTTTTTTATCTCCATAGCACACAGTAGGGTCCTAGACAAACAGTATATAATATAGGGGCCTAGATAAATATTTTGAACTCCTGAAACACACACAACAACCCCCTGTTTATACTCCATTTAATTTATTGCATGGCCTGTTTTATTTAGCCACCCACTAGTATGAAGCCATAGTAAAAATTTTTATTACATGCTATTATATACAAATTATTATTACCTGGCAGTGACTTAGACCACTTGACCACTGAAAGAAGCTGTCTCTCGCCAAGCTGATTCAGACTTGTCAGCAGAGAGCTGGAGGTATCAGGTTTGGTGTTGTCATGTCCTGCATAGACCACATCTGGTTCAATGCTCATGAGCAAGTTGATCAGTGGGGGGATCAACTGCAAGTCTTGACTTGGTGAAAAAGTGATTCTCTGGCTTAGGGCTTGGCTTTCATTTGGAATACCCACTGGCTGTGGGAGGGCAACAGCATCTAGTGTCCTCATAACTCTAACCTTATTGAACTTTTTAAACTTCCGGCCTACAGAGAAGAAAAAAAAAAAAGAAGAAGAAAAAAGGAAGATCATGTAAATACACAGAAACTAAATATTCCAGCAGAAAATTATTTCTAATGTCTTAAAATTACAGCATTATAGTGTTATAGGTTTTGGTTATCAGTCTAATACAATGAAACCTAGTAAGTAAAAAGGTTAGGTCTCAGACATGGATTAAAGAATTAATTACAGCAGCATTCACTGGATAGGCTTGGGTAATTACACCAGTATCCAAGGCAAGGTTATGGAGCTTTGCAGTTAAAAAAAAAAAAAAAAAAAACATGTAGAAAAGACAAATGGCTCTTAGTAGAGACTAAGCTCAGTTTTGGGGGCTTCCTAGGTGGCGCTAGTGGTTACGATCCCGTTTGCCAATACAGGAAACATAAGAGATGCAATCCCTGGGTCTGGAAAATCCCCTGGAGGAGGGTACAGCAACCCACTCCAGTATTCTTGCCTGGAGAATCCCATGAACAGAAGAGCCTGGTGGGGTACAGTCCATGGGGTTGCAAAGAGTCAGCCCCGACTTAAGTGAACTTAGCACGCATGCACATAAGTTCAGTGTTGGTCAATATTCTGATAGGAGTATTAGAATAGTTATTACTATTCTGACCAAATTGTCCCCAAATTATTGCTAAAAACTACTTTAATTAAAACATAACCTTTAGTAGACGTTGAGTCTTATTTTGAATTTTATTGTTTTAAGAATCTGTTAAAAGATATGCATATACACATGCAAACCCCACAAAATCTTGTACACAATTTCAGTGAGTTCACGATCAGTTGAAGTTCCCTGAAATCAATACATGGACTAGTATGAGATCTAAGGACCCAAAATAAAGAACCTCATTTCTAAATTAAGGGGGGAGAGAGTCCATATCTTGTGCTGGTCCGACCACATTTGTATTTCTAGACCATTTGTAGAATTTCTATTTCTAGAATTCTTTCCACTGCTCAATTGTGATGTGTTAGGAAGAAAAACGTTCTGACAGGAAGATGAGTAGAAAATCCATCATGTGAGGAGTGGTTGAAGGGGACGAAGATATACAGCTGGGCCACTGCTAGTTCCCAGAGGCTCTGGGGTGATCAGAAGGCAGGGCGGACTCCAGCCCCTGCCGACTCTAAGTGTCTGTGCTGTTCCGCCTGGAAAAAAAAAAAAGACTAAGGGAGGCTTGATAACACTTTGCAATCATCTAAGCAGAGGTTGCCGTCGGCTGTTTCCAAACGCCTGTTCTGGCTCACAGGCGTGTTTTCTTTGGCTCACACAATTCTTCCCAGAGTTATGAAAACATCTCTGAATTAGCTGGGTGGCAACAATCTGTTAAAGCCACGCTGCAGCTGCTGCTTTGGATGGGGCACAGACAACCTGCAAACCGGTGGTAGGCCTTTGGTCAGTTTTCTTAAATCGGATCACTCTGCCCACTTAAATGACCTGCCTGGACTCAGCAAGCACTTGCCCTGGTGATTTCTCAGCTCAGGTATTGCTATTAAGAAAAGGGATTCTATTTATTTTATGGAGTCCCCCCAAACTGTGCTAGAACCTGCAAGGGACAGATAAGCAAATGCCAGTCAAAACACAGAAAGGATCCAGAAGTGTTTAAGGAGATGAAGCAGGTTTTTCTGTGAAGGAATGAGTTCTTTGAGGGGAAGGAATTAATGTTTGTGGAGTATCTGCTTTATATATGTATCATGTTGCCTCACAGTAAGTGGGAATTATTAATTCCATTTATAAATTAGGAAGAAGAAGAGTAGAGAAGATGGCATGCCCAATATTAGAGTGATAGAACTTGGATGATGTGGACTCTTGAGTTCAAACTCTTTCTCACACAATCTCCCTGGGTTTTCAGGCAAGGACTTCATGGTCATCTGGGGGGATTCTGAAAAACAAGTTTAGGTGAGAGATGCTGGAAAAAAGCACAAAGGTTTGATTCCTTCCAATCCTAAAATATTGTGATTAACAGAAAATAAGACTTACACCCTTACCAGTCTCTTCTCTCCCCAACAACTCCAACATGGTTTTCTTTTTAATTTGCATTAACCACCTTTGGTTTAATTTAAAAGAATTAATTAATTTTAATTGGAGGATAATTACTTTATAATATTGTGATGGTTTTTGCCATACATTGACATGAAACAGCCACGGGTGCACATGCGTCCCCCATGCTGAAGCCCCTCCCACCTCCCTCCCCACCCCATCCCTCTGGGTTGTCCCAGAGCACCAGCTTTGAGTGCCCTGCTTCATGCATCGAACTTGCACTGGTCATCTGTTTTACACATGGTAATATACATGCTTCAGTGCTATTCTCTCAAATCATCCCACGCTCACCTTCTCCCACATAGTCCAAAAGTCTGTTCTTTACATCTGTGTCTCTTTGCTGCCTTGCATATAGGATCATCATTACCGTCTTTCTAAATTCCATATATATGTGTTAATATACTGCATTGGTGTTGCACTTTATAACTTACTTCCCTCTGTATAACAGGCTCCAGCTTCATCCACCTCATTAGAACTGACTCAAATGCATTCCTTTTCATAGCTGACTTCAATTCTAGTTTCATCAGGATTTGACTACACTATGAAACTATGTAATTTTACTGAAAACCAAGGCAAATATTTTACACTTTGATTAGTGTAAAAAGTCTTATACACAAAATAAATCCCAAGACAATTTCCTAACATGTTGATTATACAAAGAGCAATTTGAATTAATATAGAAATGTTCACATTTCTGTTTGTGATCTAGTCTTTTCATGAATCCTAGTGAAAAAGAATGGGGGACATGCAATAAAAGCAAAATTGAAAGGTGAACTAACATTAAACTAGATTATTTACATATATATCTTATATAATTTAACTTGATGCTCAACTATTTGAAATAAAGACTAGCATTTTCATTTTTTTAAGACGAGGAATAGGTTAACAGAGGCTAAGTAATTGGCTAAGTTTATAGAGATAATAAATGCCAGAGCAGAGATATTAATCAAGGGTTAATTTCTTTTAGTCTTTCTTTTACTTACTCATAAAACATTTATTGAGTGGTTTTATGTGCTAGGCATCATTTAAGGTTCTGAAACTGCAGCACTGAATAATCAGACAAAGTATCTGCTTTCGTGGGGCTTATATTCTGAGGGGAAGATGGAGAGGACCTGTAAACAAATAAAGAGTAAGATAATACCAAACAATAGCGTGCACTATGAGTGAAATGGTTAATGGTAATAGAAGTAACCTGAGGGAACAGGACAGAATTAAAATGGTCAGGGAAAGACTATGGTCTTTCCACCAGACCACACTGCTGCCCCTTCATATAGCCTTTATTTCTCTAAATCTGTAGGCTAATGACTCTTTCTGAGCAGATCAAAGAGTATATGTTAAAGGAGAACTTTGCACACCAGGAAAATTAACAGGGATTGAATAAATGTACAGTATTATTAGGAGATGCTTTCCTGAAGCACTCAGTTCAGTTCAGCTCAGTTGCTCAGTCGTGTCTGACTCTTTGCAACCCCATGGACTGCAGCACACCAGGCCTCCTTGTCCATCACCAACTCCTGGAGCTTGCTCAAACTCATGTCCATCAAGTTAGTGATGCCATCCAACCATTTCATCCTCTGCTGTCCCCTTCTGCTCCTGCCTTCAATCTTTCCCAGAAACAGAGTCTTTCCCAGTGAGTCAGTTCTTCACATCAGGTAGCCAAAGTACTGGAGCTTCAGGTTTATCATCAGTGCTTCCAATGACTATTCAGGACTGTTTTCCTTTAAGACTGACTGGTTGGATCTCCTTGAAGTCCAAGGGAATCTCAAGCGTCTCCTCCAACACCACAGTTCAAAAGCATCAATTCTTTGGTGCTCTCTCACATTCATACATGACTACTGGAAAAACCATAGCTTTGACTAGATGGACCTTTGTTGGTAAAGTAATATTTCTGCTTTTTATTTTATTATTATTATTTTTTAAACATTTTACTTCCGGGGTCTCCGCCAGGAGGAGGCTGAGGAGGCGGAGGAGGCGCCGCCGCTCCGGGGAGACCCGAGGGCCCGACCGGAAGTGCTGCCCCCTCCACCTGCCCGGCAGCCCCGCGCCGCCAGCCTGCCCGCCCTTCCGGAAGCGGAAATCGCGCCAGTCTCCGAGGCGCCGGCGTGGAGGAGCGGAAAGGGGAGGCGGCGGCGGAGACCAGGAAGGAGAAGTGCCTATTTCTGCTTTTTAATATGCGGTCTAGGTTGGTCATAGCTTTTCTTTCAAGGAGCAAGTGCCTTTTAATTTCATGGCTGCGGTCATCATCTGCAGTGATTTTGGAGCCCCAAAATATAAAGTCTGTCACTGTTTCACTTGTTTCCCCCATCTATTTGCCATGAAGTGATGGGACCAGATGACATGATCTTAGTTTTCTCACTGTTGAATTTTAAGCCCACTTTTCCACTTTCCTCTTTCACTTTCATCAAGAGGCTCCTTTAGTTCTTCGTTTTCTGCCATAAGGGTGGTATCATCTGCGTATCTGAGATTACTGATATTTCTCCTGGCAGTCTTGATTCCAGCTTGTGCTTCATCCTGCCCGGCATTTTGCATGATGTACTCTGCATAGAAGTTAAATAAGCAGGCAGACAATATACAGCCCTGACGTACTCCTTTCCCAATCTGGAACCGATCTGTCGTTCCATGTCCAGTTCTAACTGTTGCTTCTTGATCTGCATACAGATTTCTCAGGAGGCAGGTCAGGTGGTCTAGTATTCCTATCTCTTTCAGAATTTTCCACAGTTTACTGTGATCCATACAGTCAAAGGCTTTGGTGTAGTCAATAAAGCAGAAGTAGGTGTTTTTCTGGAACTCTCTTGCGTTTTTGTTGATCCAACAGATGTTGGCAATTTGATCTCTGGTTCCTCTGGCTTTTCTTGAAGCACTTTTCCTGAAGCTCTAAATTGTTACAATCTTGCCACCTCTATACTCCACCCCCTACAAGACATGTTTGTTCTTTCCAAAACACATCTTAAGAGATGCAATAACTCATGTATCTATAGCTCATGAACGTGTGGCATGTGGGAAAAATGAACCTTGGCTTGGCCATATCTGTGTATGAATCCTATCATTTAAAAGCATTATATGGGGGGTAGATTATTTTATTTATCCAAGTATCAGTTTATTCAGCTTTTAAATAGGGAATTTACCTCTCAATACTGTCATCAGTCTAGGTAAGATAATGTGTAAGGTATATGGTCAAGTGCCTGGCATATAGCAGACACTCACTAACATTAGCTCTGACTTTTGAAACATGATTAGAAAGAATTGAGAGAGGAAGTGAAACTATAACTTTGTTTGTTTGAATTTTCTGATATTAAAACATGTTCCTAATCACGTATATTCCTCTCCCTCCAAAACCCAAGGAAACAAACGAACAACACAGGCTTCTATGGGCATATATGTTTAAGCAACGCTGTATTAATTAAGTTAAAGTGATATCCTTACCTTGCTTAGTCCTGTATCTGAGAACCTTCAATACATTGTTTGGATTATGGAGCTCTAAGAGAAAAATGTTAATATACCGTGCTTTCCAAGTCTATCTGGCCTTTTTACTTGATGAAAGATCTGTTAGCATCTCAGAGAATTAACAGTTTGGCAAACACTACTTCAGAATATTTTTCTCTACGAGGTTTGCACTTGAGATCAAGCCTAAAGCTCATACGGTAAAGAATCAGCTTGCAATGTGGCCGACCTGGGTTCAATCCCTGGATTGGGACGATACTCTGGAGAATGGAATGGCTACCCACTCCAGTATTCTTGCCTGGAGAATCCCATGGACAAAGGAGCCTGGTGTGCTGCAGTCCATGGAGTCACCAAGAGTCAGATATGACTGAGTGACTAACACTTTTACTTTTTCACTATGAGTTGGACCTCATTAGTTCCATTGTCAGCATCCAGTCTGTGACTTTACTCTCAGCAAGTTAAATAAAACAATCAGCTGTTATTAAAAATACAGTTAACCTTAACTCCTTTTGACATTATATAAAATGTGAACTGTAAAAACACAGGTACATCTGCACCAAACTTTTAAATTGCCTTTGTTTCATCATAGAGCAAAATATAGAAGGGAGTGTTCTTTATTTCTGCCACAAATAGCAATTTTAAGTTAAGGTCCAGAGCCCCACAGAGGACAACATTAGATTAAAATTTGGATAGATATTTAAATGTAGATATACAATTATTATAACCACATACAGTGTTGTAGATACAAATCAGAGTCCTCAAGGGAAGATAATGTTAAGAGAAGAAAAAGGTTAAAGAAAAAGTTCCCTTGTTCTTTACAGTGATCTTCAAAGGAGAGATCACCTCTTTGTCAGCTTTGTATATTCACTCAGTGTCTGGTACTGCTTCAATAAACCTCTGCTGAATGGATGAAAGAATATATGATTATGTCTTTCTGTAGTTCTTCTCCATTGCTGTATCTGCTTCCTTCCAAGTACACAGCCTCCACCCCCACCAGGCCCCATGAGGACAAGGGCCAGGTCTCCTGCAGTTACCAACGCAGACCTGAAGTCTTCCAAACTGCCTACTGCACAATGGGCCACCAGGGAATGTTTCTTCAGCTACTGAAGTTATTATTTTGGCTTAACATAGAGCTTGAAAAAGGAATATCTCAGCAAGAATACCAAGAAGAGAATGGGAACAGCAATGTGATTTTTTTTCTGATTTGCTGAATTTCATATAATGTGGTCTTTCAAAGAAGTGATTCCTAACCTTCATGTACAAAAACCACTGTTAATATAATGAACAAATCTATATAATTTCATATGATTGTTGACTGAGAAAAAAGATAATGGTAAAAGTACCCAGAATCAGTAAAAATACAGAATAACTCTGTATAATCTATAACATTATTTATGTACTTCTGAAAAACAATAGTAGCTGGTGGTTTGGTAACCTAAGTAGAGACTTGGTGTGTGAGTCCAGTAGCCACCCTCGACTCACCACCTGGCATCTATCTTTAGGAGTTTTCACTGTTTGGAAAAAGGGAAGATGGGCTCAGATGCTAAGGGATGTGGAGGTGTTAGAAATAATGTGGAGAGAAAGACTTGATAGTTGTCCCTCATTCCACCTAATGGACATCGTTTTGAGGATGGAAGCAGAAGCAGAGCAGCTAGTGTTTTGAGGCTTAGGGAAAGAGGAGATCCATCCACAGAGTGTTTTCTTTGGAATCAACGTGCACTACTGGCAGCCCGATGCTCTGCCTCCTTCCTGTTGCAATGCATGGACTGCCTGTGCCCTTATCACTTCAGCACCAAATCTTATCTTTCTTCATCTACTCAAGGACTTTTCTCTGCAACTCTCTGACCTTGTGCCTGCATCCTCTAATAGTTCCTCTCATGCACAATCCATCCACTGAAGTGAGATTACTCTCTCTCTCCTCCCATTCTCTCTGGAACCCATTCCAGTCAGATTTTTCTCCCTACTCCAATAGAACTGCTCTTGGCAAGTACACCAGTGATTTCCACCGGTCAAAACACAGTGGTCAGTGCTCACGACTTATCTTAATTAAACCATCAGCTGGACACAGTTGATCATTTCCTTCTACTTGTAACACTCTAGTCTCTTGGCTTCCACATACCTCTTGTGGCCACTCCTTTAGTCTCTCTGGCTTGTTCTTTACATCTTCCCAACTTCTAAATCATGGCGTTCCAAACTCAGTCCTCAGACTTCTCCTACACAGCTGTACTCTCTTTATACGTGTCTGCATCTACTCATATCTTTATGCCATGTATATATGGAACAGTTACAAATGTATAACTCCTGATTCAACTTTCTCAGGGAACTCGAGACTCAACTATCTTACTTATGATTCAGCATTTTTACTTGTATATCTAATAACACCCTCCCCAAGACTTAATGTTTTTAAATCAAACTTTGATACACCTGTCCCCAAATTGAAGCTTCCATTTTTCAATTCCATTTACATTCTTGCCCTGGAAAAACTCTGGTGTCATCCTTGCTACGTCACTTATTCTCTCACTTCATATACAATTCATCAGCAGATCCTGGTGCATGACTATGAAATAATAATCCAAATCCAATCATTTCTCCCCATTTCCACTTCTTCCACCATCGTTTAAGCCACCGTCATCAGAGCTATACTACTGCAACATGTGCTGGCTGATTTCCCAGCTTTCATCCTTGTACCTCCACACTCTATTCTCTACTCAGCTGAATGGGCCTTTCACAGCTTCAATCATGTACACACTGCTATGATTAAAATAAAATGCTTTTCCATGGGGGGAAAAAAACTTCATTTGGATTATTTCACTTCTTGCTCAATATGCTCAGTGACTACTCATCCTACTTAGAATGAAGTCCAAATTCTTTATCAAACTCTACAAAGCCCAATATCATTCTGCAAAGTGAGGGTCTCTTACAGTGTCCCCAGTTCCATCCACTTGATGCCCATGTTCTTGGAACTCACTGAGTTCTGGGGAACTTGCTTCTGTTCCTGCCTCAGGCCTTTATTCTGTTTCCTTTACCTGAAATGGTCTTTCACCTAAATATGTACAAGACTCACCTCTCATTTCATTTAGATTTATGCCCAACTAGCACTTGGCTGAAATTCCTTGGTGGCTCAGTGGTAAAGAATCCATTTGCCAATGCAAGTGATGCAGGTTCAATACTGGGTTCAGAAGAGCCCCTGGAGAAGCAAATGGCAACCCACTCTAGTTTTCTTGGCTGGGAAATCTCATGGACAGAGGAGCCTGGAGCACTAGAGTCCATGGGGTTGCAAAGAGTCAGACACGACTTAGTGACTAAACAACAACCATAACCACTTTATCAGATAGGCTATTCTTTCTCATTATTTAATTAGATATTTGTAACATATATATCCACAGTATACAAAACTGTCAGTAGCTCAGTCGTGTCTGACTCTTTGTGACCCCACGGATTGCAGCCAGGCTCTTCTGTCCATGGAATTCTCCAGGCAAGAATACTGGAGTGGGTTGCCATTTTCCTTCTCCAGGCAGTATACAAAGAATCCCTTAAATCAGAGAGAAAGACATACAAAGACATTTTACAGAGGAAGAAAAAGTAAAAATAGGGAACAAAAATACAATTGATCTCATTAGTAACTACAGCAATGCAAATTACGGTCACCATGAAATACAACCTATCCAGCATGGCAAAGACACAAAAATAAGAACTTTCATACAGAGCTGATATGGGATGTGAATTGGTATAACTATTTTGAAAACAGTTCGGCACTATCTAGTAAAACCAAGATGAACATATATTATAATCAGGTGCATACCTTACCTATGGAAACTCTTGCATATGAGCACTAGAAGACTCAAGAATGTTCACAGCTGCACTGTATGCAATAGCCTTCAAAGTCAAAACACACATAAGAATATATTAAGGACACATAGATAGTCAGAAAGCCTACAGAATTATACAACAGAAAGAAAAACCTAAAATTAAAGCTAGAAGTTTCCTGGAAAAACTGAAAGGACCAGGAGGAAATACACAATCAGTTTTAAGAGCATCGGCAATAAACTTTCCTAAGCCAGATGAATTCATATGTGGATTTTCATTACATTGTTTCATAAAGGTCATATGCATTATATGCATAAGTTGTTGTATATCAATAACATATTTTATGGTAAAATTATGACATTCAAAGAGGTTGCAAAGAAAGGATAAAGTCAGTTCAGTTCAGTTCAGTCGTTCAGTCATGTCCGACCTTTTGTGACCCCATGGACTGCAGCATGCCAGGCTTGCTTGTCCATCACCAATTCCCAGAGCTTGCTCAAACTCATGTCCATCAAGTCAGTGAGGCCATCCAACCATCTCATCCTTTGTCGTCCCCTTCTCCTCCCACCTTCAATCTTTCCTAGCATCAGGGTCTTTTCAAATGAGTCAGCTCTTCACATCAGCTGGCTAATGTACTGGAGTTTCAGCTTTAGCATCAGTCCTTCCAATGAATGTTCAGGACTTATTTTCTTTGGGATGGACTGATTGGATTTCCCTGCAGTCCAAGGGATTCTCAAGAGTTTTCTCCAACACCACAGTTCAAAAGCATCAATTCTTCAGTGCTCAGCTTTCTTTATAGTCCAACTCTCACATCCATACATGACCACTGAAAAAACCATAGCCTTGACTAGACAGACCTTTGTTGGCAAAGTAATGTCTCTGCTTTTTAATATGCTGTCTAGGTTGGTCATAACATTCCTTCCAAGGAGCAACCATCTTTTAATTTCATGGTAGCAGTCACCATCTGCAGTGATTTTGGAGCCCAAGAAAATAAAGTCTGTCACTGTTTTCATTGTTTCCTCATCTGTTTGCCATGAAGTGATGGGACCGGATGCCACAATCTAAGTTTTCTAAATGTTGAGTTAAAGATACAATACTGTAAAATTATTCTTGAAGTATACATAACTGAATCCAAATAGATGCTATTACCATGAGAAGGAATTTATAAGATAAGTATTAAGAAAGGTCTTGAGAGAGAGAAGATATGTAAGAGTGGGGAGGAGAAGGAACAAAAGATCATGAATTTGTTTGCTGCTGCTGCTAAGTCGCTTCAGTCATGTCCAACTCTGTGCAACCCCATAGACAGTAGCCCACCAAGCTCCCCTGTCCCTGGGATTCTCCAGGCAAGAACACTGGAGTGGGTTGCCATTTCCTTCTCCAATGCACGAAAGTGAAAACTGAAAGTGAAGTCGCTCAGTCGTGTCCAACTCTTAGCGACCCCATGGACTGCAGCCTATCAGGTTCCTCTGCCCATGGGATTTTCCAGGCAAGAGTACTGGAGTGGGGTGCCATTGACTTCTCTGAAGAACTTGTCTAGTATATGTTAATAAAACAATTGGTTAAATGATCAGTCACAGTTACTGTTTAATTGTTATATAATAACAGAAGAATATAGATTTCATTATGACATCAGGATGGGATGTAAGCATAAGCAAAATGGGAAAGCAGAGTAAAACTTACAATTTAACAAGGAGGATTAAGTAGGGAAAATAAAATGAAGAGAAATGTGACCAAGCCAGCACAGTTTTCATCAGAAATGCAAAAAAATATAGAAAAATAAGCTGAAAATTAAAAGATGAGAAAAGATGAACCAGGAAAATACAAAACATGGCAAGTAGAAGTAAAAATATTAATAATGAAATACTTAACTTCTAGATAAAATGACTATAGAAAATTGAAAGGACTACTAATAATCTATCAAAGCACTGAGATAATTAAGTTACTTGGCTAGAAAGAAAATGTTTATAAAAATCACTAGATTTATTGCTTCCAATAATTGCCACTTGAAAAATAGAAAATATTCTATCACAAGGGATGAAGTTTACAAAATATTCAAGAATATATTGAAGAAAAGCATAGGACCTGTATTAAAATTGTAAAATTCTATCATAGGACCCACAAAACATGTGAATTAATGAAAAGACATGTGGAACTGAATTGAAAACCTTTAAGTGTCAATATGTCCAAATTAATACATACATTTTATGCTGCTTTAATCAAAATCTAATAATTTTTAGAATTAGGAATGATGGTTTTACTGTTCACTTAGAAGAATAAATCAGTAGTCATGTACAGCTGTGAGAGCTGGACCATAAAGAAGGGTGGAAACTGAAGAACTGGTGCTTTCAAACTGTGGTGCTGGAGAAGACTCTTGAGAGTCCCTTGGACTGCAAGGAGATCCAACCAGTACATCCTAAGGGAAATCAGCCCTGAGTATTTGGAAGGACTAATGCTGAAGCTGAAGCTCCAATATTTTGGCTACCTGATGGGGTTGCAAAGAGTCAGACTCAACTGACTGAATGAACAACAACAACTAGAAGAATAAATGTGTGTGATAGTAGACAAGAGAATTTCATTAAAAGAGCAACTGTGATTTTAATATATGCCATGCTATGTATTAAAATTTACATTAATACTGCTAAGTCACTTCAGTTGTGTCTGACTCTGTGCGACCCCACAGACGGCAGCCCACCAGGCTGCCCCGTCCCTGAGATTCTCCAGGCAAGAATACTGGAGTGGGTTGCCATTTCCTTCTCCAAAGCATGAAAGTGAAAAGTGAAAGTGACGTCGCTCAGTCGTGTCTGACTCTTAGCGACCCCACGGACTGCAGCCCACCAGGCTTCTCCATCCATGGGATTTTCCAGGCAAGAGTACCACCATAACCCAAACTATTAAATTATTAGTAGTTTCATGTAATAGATATATAGATCATCAGAATAGAATGCAGAACCCAGCAACACTTAGGAAATTCATGCAGTACACCTTAATATATGTTGAAAGTAGTCAGTGAGATGACCTCCACTTGGGCACATGATGACTACAGGGAAAGCAGAGAACATAAATTCTTTAGTCCATTTTCATAACAGAATGGCAACAGACAACTGAATCAGGACTATGTGGTCATACCAACTACTTAACCCCATGACTTAGTCTTCTAAATCTGAGGAGCAAACCAGACAAGAGGTAGAGAGAGAAGCAACAGAAAACTGAGAATTACTTTTGGAGTTACTGGTCATATTTGACTGAGCAGAGGCAAATGAACAGTAACCTTTTATGCCTTCAAACCTGCTTCCCTGTTTTATTTTTTCTTAATATTTATCATCTTCTATCAGGATATAATATTTTATCTTATGTAATTATTTTGATAATCATCTCTGCCTCAACTAAAACATAAGCTCCTTACTGAAAGCACAGTACTTGCATATAGTCCTACACAATCATTTTATTGAACAAAGTAACAGCTGCATAGCAACAAACCAATTTGTTTGCCACAAGGGCTTGAACAATAAATTGGCTTCCTGCCATATTACTTCCACTTCTTGAATAATAGGAAGAACTCTAAGTGGAATTTCCCTTTAGTAAAAGATACAATCTAGGCAGAAAATGTAGTATATTTTATAGTAGAATGTTTGGATTCACATTTGCCTGCAAACCATCTGTTGACAATCTTTCTAAAATAGCTACATTTATGTCCCTAAACACTGTTTCTCTCTTTCCATATCAAACCAAACAGCTGAGACTTCATATCTTCTAGCTCAAATTATAAATGAATAGTCACACAAGGAAGGAAAACAAGGAGAACCGGCTAGCAATTACTAAGTCCAATAGCAGGCCAAGTTAGAATTATGTAGACTTAAACATGAAGTAAATAGCAAGGATATTTGGAATTTAAGCAAAAATATTTTCAGAAATGATAAAAAGGGAATGTAAAATCAAAAATCAGATGACTACAAAGTAGAGTAAGAACTGTAGGAAATGGTCTTATGTAATCCTTTCACTGTATTTCAAAGATAAAGTGGCATCAAGTTTCATGAAATCAAAGAATAGAACAAAAACATTAAATAAAAGATGAAATTAATTACAAAAAAGAATGAGATAAAATGGGAGATGACAGAGAAAAAGCTTTAAAAAATAAAGCAAAATTAATTTATAAAAACAATTTCTCCACATTAACAACAAACTATCAGAAATAGAAATTAAGGAAACAATCTCATTTTGTGGCATCTATTTGTAAATGATATGATGGATATGGGGTTAATATCCAATGTATACAAACAGCTCCAACTCAACATTTAAAAAAGGACAAACAAGCAAACAACCCCATTAAAAAATGGGCGTGTCTCACTCTTTGCGACCTCATGGACTATACAGTCCCTGGAATTCTCCAGGCCAGAATACTGGAGTGGGTAGTCTTTCCCTTCTCCAGGGGATCTTCCCAAGCCAGAGATCAAATCCAGGTCTCCCTCATTGCAGGAGGATTCTTCATCAGTTGAGCCACAATGGAAGCTCAAAAATGGAGAGAACTAAACAGAAATGTTTCCAAAGAGAAAATGTAGATGTCCAACAGGCATATAATGCTCAGCATTATTAATCACTGTGGAAATGCAATTCAAAACCACAGTGAGGTATCATCTCAAACCTGTCAAAATGGCGATCGTCAAAAAAAAACCAACCACAAATAAATGTTGGCAAGAATGTGGAGAATATGGAATACTCAGACACTGTTGGTGGGGATGTAAACTGGAGCAGTCACTGTGGAAAACAGCATGAAGTTGTCTCAACAACTAAAAATAGAACTATCACATAACCCAGCAATTCTACTCTTGAGTATACATATCTGAAAAAACCCAAATACACTAACTCAAGAAGTCACATGTACCCAATGTTCATAGTAGAATTATTTATTGCTAAGATATGTGTTCATCAGCAGATGAATGGATAAAGAAGATGTAGTACATATATATAATGGAATATTACTCAGCTATAAATAAGAAAGAAATATTGATATTTGCAGCAACATGGATGGACTTGGAGGGTATTATGCTAAGTGAAATAAGTCAGAGAGAGAAAGGCAAACACTGGATGATATCACTTACATGTGAAATCTAAAAAGTACAACAAACCAGTGAAAACAACAAAAAAGAAACGTAATCCCAGATATGAAGAATAAGCTAGTGGTTACTAGTGGGAAGAGAAAAGGCAAAAGGAGAAACATAGGGTAGGAGATTAAGACGTATAAATTAGTATGTATAAAATAAACTATGAGGATACATTGCAAAACAGGGGTAGTATAGCCAATTTCATAATAACTATAAATGGAATATAACCTTTAAAAATTGTGAATCATTATACTGTACACCTGTACATTAACTATACTTAGATAAAAAAATAAATTAAAAATACAAATAAAATCATTGTAGATTTAAAAACCTGTCATAAGAATAAGAAAGGAGAACTGCCAGTGTAAAAACTAAACCACAGACATGAAGATTTTGAGAAAAACTGTCAAATGAAGTTTCAAAGGATTAAAATGTTAATAGAGAAAAGAAGGTAGATACAGAAGACAGAATCAACATATAGATTATTCTTGGGGATCATGAAAAAGGGAAAGAAAACATGAAATAGGAAAAAAGATTCAAAGGTAATATTAAGAGAATACTTTGCTAATATCTAAGGAAACTCAAATTTTTAGACCCAGAGGAGCTTACTTTGTTTCAAGAAAATTAATAGATTAAGCTAGAGCTAAATCTTGATGAAATTACAGAGAATTGAGGATTAAGAAACACACAGTCAGGAAAAAGAAGCAGATGATCAATAAAGAAAAATAAATTAGAATATCAGATTTATTTTCAGTTAAATTAGAAGCCTATAGACAATGGCATTGTATGCCCAGGAATGGGATTGCTGGATCCCATCAGTTCAGTTCAGTTCAGTTCAGTCGCTCAGTCATGTCTGACTCTTTGCGACCCCATGAATCGCAGCACGCCAGGCTTCCCTGTCCATCACCATCTCCCGGAGTTCACTCAGACTCACGTCCATCGAGTCAGTGATGCCATCCAGCCATCTCATCCTCGGTCGTCCCCTTCTCCTCCCGCCCCCAATCCCTCCCAGCATCAGAGTCTTTTCCAATGAGTCAACTCTTCGCATGAGGTGGCCAAAGTACTGGAGCTTCAGCTTTAGCATCATTCCTTCCAAAGAAATCCCAGGGTTGATCTCCTTCAGAATGGACTGGTTGTATCTCCTTGCGGTACAAGGGACTCTCAAGAGTCTTCTCCAACAACACAGTTCAAAAGCATCAATTCTTTGGTGCTCAGCCTTCTTCACAGTCCAACTCTCACATCCATACATGACCACAGGAAAAGCCATAGCCTTGACTAGACAGACCTTAGTCGGAAAAGTAATGTCTCTGCTTTTGAATATGCTATCTAGGTGGGTCATAACTTTTCTTCCAAGGAGTAAGCGTCTTTCAATTTCATGGCTGCAGTCACCATCTGCAGTGATTTTGGAGGCCAAAAAAATAAAGTCTGACACTGTTTCCACTGTTTCCCCATCTATTTCCCATGAAGTGATGGGACCGGATGATCCCATTTTCAGAAAATGATCTTTGTTTTCTGAATGTTGAGCTTTAAGCCATCTTTTCCACTCTCCTCTTTCACTTTCATCAAGAGGCTTTTTAGCTCCTCTTCACTTTCTGCTATAAGGGTGGTGTCATCTGCATATCTGAGATTATTGATATTTTTCCCGGAAATCTTGATTCCAGGTTGTGTTTATTCCAGTCCAGCATTTCTCATGATGTATGTACTCTCTGCATAGAAGTTAAATAAGCAGGGTGACAATAAACAGCCTTGACATACTCTTTTTCCTATTTGGAACCATAAGTAGGTCTATTTTTAGTTTTTATTTTTCCTTTAAAAAAACCCTCCATATTGTTTTACACAGTGATTACACCAATTTACATCCCCACCAACAGTGTATGAGGGTTCTCTTACCTTCACACTCTCTCCAGCCTTTATTATTTGTAGATTTTTTGATGATGGTCTTCTGACCAATGTGAGGTGGTACTTTTTTGTGGCTTTTACTGCATTTCTCTAATAATTAGTGATGTTGAGCATCCTTTTATGTGCCTGTTGGCCATTGGTGGAGAAATATCTATTTAGGTCTTCTGTCCTCTTTTTGATTCAGTTTTTTAATATTGAGTTATATAAACTGCTTGTTTTGGATATTAAGCCCTTGTCAGAAGACAAAAACTCTAATTTGAAAAAAACTCAAATGTTCATAGCAGCATTATTTACAATATCCAAGACATGGATGTAACCTAAATGTCCTTCAACAGATGAATGGATAAAGAAGATGTGATACACACACACACACACACACATACACGCACATACTTTCACAGAGTGGCATACTACTCAGTCATAAAAAGAATGAAATATTGTCATTTGTAGCAACATGGATGGACCTAAAGAATATTATACTAAGTGAAGTAAGTCAGAGGAAGACAATATATGATATCACTTATATGTGGAATCTAAAAAATAATATAAATGAATCTAAATATACAACAGACACAAATTATAGACACAGGAAACAAATTTATGGTTATAAAAAGGAGGGAGGGATAAATTAGGAGTATGAGATTAACAGACACAAAATACTGTACATAAAATAAATAAGTAACAAGGATTTACTGTATAGCACAGGGAACTATATTCAATATCTTATAATAACCTATAACGGAAAATACTCTAAAAAAATACATATAATTGAATCACTTTGCTATGTCACCTGAAACTAACACAATACTCTAAATCAACTACACTTCAATAAAAAAGACAATGGCATTATATACAGATTTCACGGGAAGGGCCATATACACATTTCCCATGCTTTAATAGAATTTTAGTGAAGATTTGGAAGGCCATGGGAAGTAGTACACGCAGTAGGCATCTCACTTTCACCTTCCCTTTTCACCTCACTTCTCCTACGACCTTCTCTTCATCCTAAACCACACAAATTCTCCTCTTTGCCTTTGATGGATAAAATTAGCAAATATCTTTCATAACCCAGCATGTTCCTGGGGTCACAGGCTCTATCCCAAACAGCTTATCAAAGCACTTCTAAAAGTCAATATGAATAGGACATTCTCCTCTAAAGGAAAAAATCAAAACTCCCAAATCTTCAACTAAAGAATATTTTCAATCATTTAGAAAAAATTTTTGCCATGTAAAATATATATCATTCCTTTCAGATCATGTTCCCATGGGAAACATGGCTTGAAAACATAAGTATATACAATGACTATTTAATAACTATTATGTTAAGTAAATACCTCTATTAGCTATGACTGTGTAAATTAATTTCAATTCCAAGATATCTGCATTAATTTTTCAATGGTTCCTACAAAGAAATAATGAAACACTAAAAGAAATAAGAATAGCTTTTGCATTAAAGTTAAACCCTTAGTCAGGCAATGATAGAGTTTGCACTAAATGATGTTAAGAATAAAGGCTATTTTAAGCTACCACTCAGAAATCTTTGCATGCCAGCCATTGTGCTGTATGCTTTAGATCCACATTTCATTTACCTTCATAATAACTCTCACTATGTGGTCATAGTAGAAATGAAAATAGAGATGTGAAAAGCAGTGTAGGTGCCTGAGGTCCAGCAGCTGTTAGTGAAGAAACTGAAATCAAACTCTACTGTTCTGATGCTATACTCTTACTTCTACTTGCAAGGTATGGGGAACACAGAGGCAAAAAGTAAATGTGAAAAGTGGTCCTTTGCTGATGAAATCCCTATCGTAACTGGAAGAAGAAAATGAAAATTCTCTCTGAGAGAAACTCCCTCAATTAAGGTCACACAGAATTTTACAAAAAATTAAAACTCATTGAGAAACCATATCCATAATAATCAAGGATATATATTTAAACACCACACCAGAAGAGCACAACTATATGATGAGTTATGGGGCTCTGAAATTACTGAATACAAATATTTTCAATAGATATTTTATAATTATTCAAGATATATGATAAGTAATGAAAACACCAGAAATGGAAATGCTAGTAAAAAGAAATAGGTAAATTTATAAATGAACCATGTAGAATGTTAAAAAAAAATACCATCACTAAAATGAAAGAATGGTGAACTGGAAGACAGAACTGATGAAATTACACAGAATATAGCACAGAAAGATGATGAAACTGGAAAAGTGAGATATGGAAGACACACGCACTGCTGCTGCTGCTGCTGCTAAGTCGCTTCAGCTGTGTCCGACTCTGTGCAACCCCATAGACAGCAGCCCACCAGGCTCCCCCGTCCCTGGGATTCTCCAGGCAAGAACACTGGAGTGGGTTGCCATTTCCTTCTCCAAAGCATGAAAGTGAAAAGTGAAAGTGAAGTCGCTCAGTCGTGTCCGACTCTTAGCGACCCCATGGACTGCAGCCCATCAGGCTCCTCTGCCCATGGGATTTTCCAGGCAACGGCACTGAAGTGGGGTGCCATTGCCTTATGTCTAAGACGTAGTCTGGAGGGAGAAAGAGACAATGAAAAGGAAGGAAATATTTGAAGAATACTGGGATGGTTTCAATGCTTCTGATAGTTATAGAAGACATAAATTCCCAGATTTAGAAGTTACAATGATTTCCAATAGAACAAATAAAACTAAATTTAAAACTAGTTATGTCAGAGGGAAATTGGAGAACCAAGTATAAAAATCATTGTCTACAAATTCAGAGAAATTATTACCTCACAGGAACAACTATTAGATACATGGGAGAATTCTCAGAAAAAAAATACACGCAAAAAGAGCAGACTAACATTAGTTAGGGGTGGTATGGATACTGACTCAGTTATGTCCGGCTTTTTGTGACTCTATTATTGAGTATAGCCTGCCAGGCTCCTCTGTCCATGGAATTCTCTAGGCAAGAATACTGGAGTGGGTTGCCATTTCCTTTCCATTAGTAAGGAGTAGAGGGAAAAAAAATTCAACCCTCAGTTTTATAACCAGCAAAATTATTAATTAAAAATGCAATAGAGATATTTTCTGAAATATAAAGAGTTAATGAGTATCACAAATTCTTACAGGAGGAACTTATAAAGTTTATTTCAAAAATAAACTGGAGACTTTGTGAATTAGAAAAAAAAAACCAAGCAAATAGGTAAATATGTAGGTAATCTACTAGACTGAATAAAATAATACTGAGTATTATTTCTACATCATGTTTGAAAATGAGTGCTGTTTACTTTGCTGGGCCTTTGTTTCTGCTATTTGTCTTACTTATGGCAAAATATTTTATATTGAGTGGAGATATAAAATCTCACAAGATAATGCTGGACCTGCTAAGTAGAAGTAAGTGAAGAATATTATGTAGGATACTGAAATGGAAATGTTATGACAGCCAGAATGCTTTCTGAGAATCAAATGGGGAAATAGATGGTAAAGATCAGTAGACAAGTAATGGTGCAAATCCTCTGACATTATCAGGATTATAATAAGCATCACTGTTGCTGTTCAGGCGCTAAGTTGTATCTGACTCTTTGTGACCCCATGAACTGCAGCAGTCTAGGCTTCCCTGCTCACTATCTCCCAAAGTTTGCTCAAACTCATGTCCATTGAATCAGTGATGCCATCCAACCATCTTATCCACTGTCACCACCTTCTCCTCCTGCCCTCAATCTTTCCCAACATTAGGGTCTTTCCCAATGCATCGGCTCTTTGCATCAGGCAGCCAAAGTATTGGAGTATCAGCTTTAGCAACAGTCCTTCCAGTGAATATTCAGGGTTGATTTCCTTTAGGATGGACTGGTTTGAAAAGCATTAATTCTTTGGCACTCAGCCTTCTTTATGGTCGAACTCTCACATCCGTACTTGATGCTGTAGTTTGGGTCAATTTACCAGCAACTATCCCTACAGTAGATTATATCTACATACATGCAGTTACTTTGGATTAGCAAAAGGATGATGTTTCTGGGATCAGTCCACTGGGACTATGCTCTCAGAACCCCTTACAGCACTGACTTAGCTTGTTTTTCCTCCTTCAGGATCTAATTCTACTTCCCATATCAAAATACTTCAAAAATGCTAGAGAATAGTAAGTATAAGATTTAAATAGGTACTTGCCAAACAAGTATATTAGAGTTGAGTTTTTAAAAGAGTAAATGTCTCCATCTTTCAAACAAGCCAGACTGCAAATAGAAGGGAATCCTTGTACACTTCAACCCTAAATTTTTACTGTGTCTAGGGAATAGGAGATACTGATAAACACAGCTTAACCGTCCAGGCTGGCAGCCACAAAAGCAGTCCTTCCAAACTCCCATAAAACTTGAAGCAAAGAAGTGAGAATGAATACTCTAAGGAATATCTTTACCAAGTATGTACGGGATGAAGTTTAGGGTGAACAATAAGGCAGCGACCAAAATACATTATTTAGCTGCAGGCTTCAATACACCAACGTGGGGAAGCAGTGTGAGTACTGTCTCTGCAGGGGTTGGTGATGCAAAGACTAGGGTTGGGTAGAAAAGGAGGTGCTCATCAGAGGAAGACCACGAGAGTTCTAAAGAGGTAGGTGGCAGGCATCACCCACAGCAACTCCTGCATTAGAGAGGATAGATTTCATTTCTAAAATAGCAATCGAAAGCATAGAGGAGGCATCTGAACTTCCAGAAAAGGTACTTTTCAGCGTCCCAAAGTCAAGAATTTTGGAATTCTTCAGAAAAGAAATTGAGGCTCTGTTGTCTTCAACTGTAGAAGGAGGAAAAAACAAGTCACTTTACCAGACAATCTTGCAGCCCAGAAAGTTGCAGCTCTTTGCCAAGAGAATGAAGCCAATCTAGGTGTAGGAGGAGGTAAGAGAGAAACTGCTTTCAAATATAACCTTTTAAAATTTGAGGATAAGCCTCTCTACCAACAAAACAAAACAAAAACAAACCTATAAAAATAGTCTCCAGCTTTAAAAAATCAGCAATATAACCATGCATTTAATCATTCTTTTATGTAGAAAGCTACTTATTTTTGAAAGAGCTAATTATGTTTATAATAGTTTAACATTTTTACAATAAATACAAAATACAGAGCTATATTCATTTCAGAAAAAAAAATTTATGAGTTGTTACACAAAATGTTTTCTAAAGGAAATAAGTTAGAAGTAGAACACTTAAACTAGAAGATATATTACCGTCCTTCAGAGTATAACTATCTTTCCTACTCAGTACTGTACAGCAATGAACAAAATGCAAAAGTTCACTGTGACCTAGTGAAGGTAAGGGAAGTGAGTCATTAAAAACAAGAATCATATGCAACTCAGAGGCCAAGTAACTCAAACATAATTCTCATAACCAGACCATAGCTGCTGAAGCAAACCTGCAAATCTGTCATGACATGTAAGAAACACTAATATTTCTGACCTTTGATACTCTATCGTAAGATTTTGCTTTCACTGAGGCAAAATTGATATATTTGTTTTAGACGTATCACAGAATGATTTATTATTTGTGTATATTGTGAAATGATCATGGCAATAAAGTCTAGTTAACATCCATCTCATACATAGCTACTAATCATTTTATTCTTGTGATAAGAATTTTAAAACCTACCCACTTAACATCTTTAAAATATACAATACAGTATACCATGCAATATATATTATTAGCCATAGTCACCAAGTTGTACATTACATTGTTGGTTAATCACTAAGTTGTATCTGACTCTTTTGTGACCCCAAGAACCGTAGATCACCAGGCTTCTGTCCATGAGATTTCCCAGGCAAGAATATTTGAGTGGGTTGCCATTTACTTCTCCAGGGATCTTCCTGACCCAGGGACTGAACCAGCATCTCATGCATTGGAAGGTGGATTCTTTACCACTGAGCCACAAGGAAAGCCCTGACTTATTTAATTTCATAACTGAAACTCTGTACCTTTTGGCCATTTTCACACATTTCACCATCCCCATTGCCTGCCACTGGGAACCAACAATTTTTCCTCTATCTCTGAGCTCATTTTTTATGGTCCACATATAAGTGAGATAATACAGTATTTATCTTTCTCTGATTTATTTCACTTAGAATAATGCCCTTAAGGTCCAACCAATCCATGTTGCCAAAAATGACATTTTTTATTGCTGAATAATGTTTCACTGTGTGTGTATACTACATACATACATATATATATATATATATATATATATAATATACCTCATATTTTCTTTATCTACTCACCCATCAATAGACACTTGAGCTGTTTCCATGTCATAGCTATTGTAAATAATATTGCATTGAAAAGGTTAACTTCTAAATGGGAGAAAATATTTGCAAATCATATATCTAATTGAAAAATAGGTAAAGGATCTAAATAGGCATTTTTCCAAAGAAGACATAGAGATGGCCAAGAACAGGTGCTCAATATCACTAATATCAGGGTAGTGCAAATTAAAACCACACTGAGACATTATCTCACACCTGTCACGATGCCTATCATCAAAAAGACAAGAAATAACAAGTTTTGATGAGGATGTGGATAAAAGGGAACTCTCATGCACTGTTGGTGGGAATTTAAATTGGAAAAACAGCATGGAAGTTTTCAAATAAACTAAAAATAGAAGTACCATATGATCCAGTAATGTCATTTCTAGGTATTTATCTGAAGGAAAAAAAAATAACTAGAAAATACATGTTCATTGCAGCATTGTTTACAATAGTCAATGTTCTCTTCTATTTCATCTATTGTTATTCAAATGACTCTATATTAGCATTTGGTCCTATCACTTCATGGCAAATAGATGAGGAAACAATGAAAACAGTGACGGACTTTATTTTCTTGGGCTCCAAAATCACTACAAATGGTGACTGCAGCCATGAAATTAAAACATGCTTGCTCCTTGGAAGAAAAGCTATGACAAACCTAGACAGCGTGAAAAGAAGAGACATCACTTTTCTGACAAATGTCCGTCTTGTCAAGGCTATGGTTTTTCCAGTAGTCATGTACTAGAACTGGACAATAAAAAAGGCTGAGTGCTGAAGAATTGATGCTTTTGAACCGTGGTGTTGGAGAAGACTCTTGAGAGTCCCTTGGACTGCAAGGAGATCCAACCAGTCCATCCTAAAAGAAATCAGCCCTGAATATTCATTGGAAGGACTGATGCTGAAGCTGAAACTCCAACACTTTGGCCACCTGATGCGAAGAGCTGACTCGTTTGAAAAGACCCTGATGCTGGGAAAGATTGAAGGTAGGAAGAGAAGGGTACAACAGAGGACGAGATGGTTGGATGGCATCACTGACTCAATGGACATGAGTTTGAGCAAGCTCCGGGAGATGGTGAAGGACAGAGAAGCCTGGCGTGCTGCAGTCCATGGGGTCACAAAGAGCTGGACACAACTAAGCGACTGAACAACAAGTACATTAGGAATGCAAAACCTCAGAAAAGTGACAAACAGGAAGAAGAAAAGAAGGAAGGATGCATGGAAAGAAGGGAGGGAGAGAACACAGGCTCTATTTTCAGTAGTGTCAAGGCAATTATTACTTCAGTGAAGCTCTTCTAATTATTGAAGGATTTAAGTTTGAGCAATTCTCATCATCATGAAAAAGAAGTTCTCATTCTCAAAAGACAACAAGTACATCCTCCCTTACTCCAGAATTTTAACACAGGGCTAGCAATTAGAATCTGATTCAGTGAATTTACTGCCTTCTTCCTGGTTTCCAGGAGTTGGATTACTGACTCCCAGACCCTTGCCACTGACTCTCCCAGGAAGAACAACATCAGGACAGACATAAAAGAGTGTGCTGCCAGCTTCTTTCTAATAAACCTCTGTGAGGAACCACTTATGAAATAATTAAATGGTATTTCCCAGTTTGTGATGATGACCACAGGATTTAAAGAGTATTTGATGGGAAAAAAAAGAGGCAAAGAATTTTGATATATAACTAAGTTCCAGGGGTTAGAACTCCTGTTTTTAAGTGTTAGATACCATTGTGAATAAACCTTTTAAGCATCAAAATTTTAAAAGTACAATTCAGAGGGCCAAGAAAAGCCAATAATTTGGAAAAAGTGTAATTTAGGAAGACTTATTCTACCAGGTATTGAAACACAGTTTGAGAGCTATACCACTTTAGAGTGTATGGTAGTGGTTCAGGTATAAACAATGGAACAGATCAGAGAAACCAGGAAGAGAAGTAAATACATATGGAAATTTGATATACATCAGGTATAGCACTACAAGTTCCAGTGGAATTTGTAACTGGAATTTGTAATAATATAAATATTATAAAATATTTATATTTTAGTAAGGAAATAAAAAGAAATAAGTATCATTAATATATAATTTGATAGTAGTACATATGTATAATTTACTTGTGAATAGATCTGAGGCAGTGTGGAGGCTCAGAACATTTTTACTTCTATAGGACTGCAGTATCAAAAAATACTGGAAACCATTTATCGGTAAATGTGCTCTGGCAACTGGTTATCCATATAGAAAACAAAGTTTCATTCTTGTCTCCCTACATTAAAAAAAAAAAAAACTTTATGGAAATTAAGGACTTGAATATAAAAATAAACTTTTAAGATTTTAGATGATTTTCAGTAAATTATCTATACAATTTCAGGGCTAAGAAACATAAAGGGAGAATACTGACGCACGTGATCATATAAAAATTAGAAAAAAGATATTATAAACAAAGTAAAAAGTCAAGACATAGATGGTATATAGCTAATAAAGAATTAGGAGAGTACAGAGGTAAGTTGTATCAATCAGTAACAAAAAAGACAATGCTGTTGAAAAATGGCCAATAACTATGGATAGCTAAATCACAGAACAGGAAGTACAAGCGGCCAATAAATATAGCAATATTTGTTCTCACCATAATCTAGGACGCACAAATTAAAACAAAATTAGATATCAATTTTAGGACCATCAAATTAGAAGAATTTAAAAGGTTGAAAGTACAGGTAAGGGTACATAACATCATAACAACAAGAGCTCTCAAACATTGGTAGAAGCAAAGTCTCTGGAGGGTAATTTGGTGATTAGGTAACAGTAAATTTAAAGGTACACAATATCTCAGTGAACCAGAAATTGATTAGCTTTCTAGATATACAGCCTAGAGAACTTCTCAATCGATACACACAAGTCACAGGTACAAGGATGTTTGGTGCTGCTGACCCTGCTCTGATGCTGCTTTACGCTCTGTCCCTAGACTCGAACCCTCCCCCTGCATCCTGGTTCCGAGTCTTCTCTGAAGTTCTCTTCTCCTCATCACTCTGTTTCTTACTGAGCATCTATCTTGTTGCTGGTTGGAACCCCCAAATCTCTCTTCTGAACAAACTCAAGTTTCTCAGTGGCTAGGTGTCTCATCATTTTTACACTGGTCCATCGTAAATCACTTTTCCATTATAACAGTTAAGACCAGTAAAATAAATTCAGTCATGGAATGGAAGACTGCTTAAAGGGCTAGCACCCTTCCTCAAAATGAAAAATACTACATGAAACCATATCCCCTTTGCCTCCTCCAAACACTCTTTCTTGTGTTCTAGTAATGACTACATTGGACCTTATATTCAAGAATGCATGCAAGTACATTGTGTGCTAAGTCAAGTCCAACTCTTTGCAGCCCCATAGACTATAGCCTGCCAGGCTCCTCTGTCCATGTGACCTTTCAGGCAAGAATACCAGTGTGATATCTCATTGTAGTTTTGATTTGCATTTCTCTAATAATGAGTTGAGGTTTGACAGAAAACAGCAAAATTCTGTAAAGCAATTACCCTTCAATAAAAAAATAAATAAAAAAAAAAAAAAAAAAAAAAGAATACCAGAGTGGGTTGCCATTTCCTTCTCCAGGGGATCTTCCTGACTCATGGATCAAACCACTGTCTCCTATGTTTCCTGCATTGGCAGGCAGATTCTGACTTTAAAATAATCATCACAAATATTTAGTGAGCACTTCTTAAACAAGTACTTTGGTGCTGAAACACTAAAATGAAATTCCTGTTGGTAAACAATTCAAACTTGGATTAGGAGAAATCGTTGAATGGGATACAAGTAAATAGTTATAAAACAAGGAAGGAAGTACAAAGAAGAACGTAAATACAAGAAACTGTGGGAGGAGAAAGAGAAGTGAATTTTCAGTCCCTAATGTGGGCTGGGATGAGGGGGAACTGCTGGGTCTCATTACTCGCACTTGGGTCAGTTCAGTCTCCCATTGGAAGGGCAGGAATGCAGAAGTAAGTAGTGCAAGGTCCAATTCAGGCTGACTCAAGGATGCTCAGCCTTCCCAGACATGAAAAGCACTACATTAAACTGTCCCCACCCCTACCTCTGCAGTGACTAAGGAGACGAGACGATTTCACAAAAAATATGATGCTTGAACTTAATGTGAAGGAAATGCAACAATTCACAGGGAGTTGAAGAACAGCGCAGGCAAAAGTAAAAAGTGTGCAAAGACAGGTGAGTGTTGGTGACTGGAGGGTAGGGTTCCCCCAGGACTGGTGGGAGAAGGGCTTAGAAAAAGAGAGGGCAATTACTCAGTGAGGAAAGGGCTGGGGTGCTGCACTTAGAAATGTGGGCTCTACTCCATGGATGGTCCACAGTTTGTCAGAAAGATCACTGGTTCCACTGCATACAGAACAGAGTTCAACCTCCAGAACCCAGCTGGCCCAAGGTAACTTTCCAGCTTCATTTCTTGTTGTTCCCACTAAACAACTGACTTTCCAGAAAAATCATCACTGCAATGCATAATGTTTTTCACTGTAAATACTTTTCTCCTTTTCCATTAATAACGTTTGTATTCATTCTTTGAAAGCCTCCTCTCGGAAGTTTTTGCCAGCTCCCTCAGATAGAATTAATTCATTACTTTGTTTTATCTGCATAATAATGTTTGGCACCACTCTTAAATCACTCACTCTTCTGTTTGACAATTATTTATTAGGGATTAGACTGTACATGTTCACAGGCTGTAGAGATAGAACTAAGCAGGGGGCTTAACACAGTGAGCAGTCAAAAAATGGTCTCATACACTCCTTCTCAGAAGGTAACAGATACCATTTATGGTATATGAACTGTGGCCGGTGGCTTATTTGATATGTATTCAATAAATTATGAATTTTTAAAGCTCATTGTAGAAAAATTAGAACTACTACATCAAATTCAGGATTTTAGAGATATTACTGCTTAGGAAATGACTAAAATGAAAATATTAATCAGAGTAAAGGGTTCAGGAGTGAAGCCCCTCTCTGAGATTCCCATTAATGAACCCTGCTTAATACACTGCATAGCATTTATCATCACCTGATATACATACATATATGTATGTATGTATATGTGTTTCTCTCCTCTGCCTAGAGTATAAGCTCCATGAAGGCTGAGATTTGGTCCATTTTGCTCACTGTAGAGCTCCCAGAACTTAAACTAGTACCTGGTAAGTATAAGGGCTCAATATTCAGTTATTTAAAGAGAATGAGGAAGGGTCATCGAGAGGGAGTGTTTGATGGAGGCAGGAAGAGATGGAGATTAATGTACTTATCCAATTCACAGAATCAGTATTTGAGCTGGAAGAGACTTCACTGCTCTCATTTTGTAGACAGAGACTGGTGCCCAGAAAGGGCTGGTGATGTACTCAAGGCCACATGATGGGGGGGAGCAGAGCCTACACTTCAACCCGTGTCACTTAACGAGAGGCTGGTGAACTCCCATGCTGTGCTCAGTCACATCCAGATGTTTGTGACCCCATGCACTGTAGCCTGCCAGGCTCCTCTGTCCATGGAATTTTCCAGGCAAGCATACTGGGGCAGGTTGCCATTTCCTACTCCAGGGGATCTTCTTGACCCAGGGATCTAACCTGTGTCTCTTGCATCTCCTGCACTGGCAGGTGGAGTCTTTACCACTGTGCCATCTGGAAAGTCCAGCCTTCCCATAATATCTACTTAAAAGCAATATAGACAAATTGAAGTTTACTACATATCTATAACAAACTTCAACCTGCTGGAAATCCACAGTGTTAATAAAATGGTATCGACTGCTTCATCCAGACACCAATAATCAAGATAGAAATAAGAAAACTAAGATTCTCTGACCCACAGTTTTATAATACAAATATCAGACAGAATTTAGTTAATATAAATATCAGACAGTTATTGATGAAAACATCATCATTACCTCCAAGAACCATGCCAGCCTGACAGCACTTTCTAAGGCGACATGCTGGGCAGTTTTTTCTGCGGATTTTATCAACAATGCAATCGTTTCTTCCAGCACATAAGTAGTTATGCTGTCCTAAAAAACAAACAAAAAATAGGGAACAATTACTTAAAATATCTAAAGACGGCTGAAAAGCTTATGCAGTGACAACTAAAAAGAGGAGAGGTGCACATTAGCAAGAGCATGACTGTCTCAGCCTGCCTCTTGCTTGGCCTAGCTGAATGCTTGTAATGCTCTAACCTTGTTCAATAAACCTGCGTCTTCAGGAGCCTAAATGAGGGGAACACATCTTAGAAACTAATTCCAGAACTCCTTTAAACATCTTTTGTAAAATATTCCTGTGCATCTTATTAATGGTGTCAGCATCAGAATGTCTTTAGATCACCGTTATTTCAAGATTAGGTACATGTTGCTGATAAGCATTAGTGTGTTAAGATAGTAAAGTTCTAGTAAAACCTTTTCTTTTTAACATATAAACCTTCAAGAGAACAGATATAGACAAAGAAGTCTCTGTGATAGACTTTTTAATAAAACCTATGTGCTTAATTCTTTTGGAGAATCTTGGAGAAAATTCACTCTTAAAGAATCTCATGAACTTGAATAGCATGTAAAAACTATTGTATTGGCTTTGCTGTCTGGTTTATCTTGGCTAAAATTAGAAAACAGGATGGAGAGAAATAATGATAAGGGGAGAACAGTTTAAAACAATGAGAAAAACTCAATGAAGGACAGGAGAGAAGAATTACAGAAGAAATAAAGATAAAACATGGCCCTGTGCTCATTTTGATGGGTTTTTGTATAAGTGGTTACTTATACCCTTCAAAAAGTCTGGGAAAAAAGTTTAATATTCAACAATGATGATTATTTAAATCAAAATATGTTATATTTAATAAGGTATGGAGCAATCTAATTTATTTAAGTTAAATAAAAATGAAAAAATTGTCAGCTTAGACATATAAATATTAATTAACTAGAAAACTGACTGTTTTGGCACTTCTTATTTTCCACTGAATTCCTATGAAATAGACTGTGAGACTTATAACATCATCAGATTGCTTAAAAATAATTTTAAAAGTTGAAATTTTCAATTTTAAAATACCATGGAATTTCCCTATACTATTTTATACTGTTGTTTACTTCCTAAGTTATATCTGACTCTTTTGTGACCCCAAGGACTGCTGCCCAGCAGGCTCCTCTGCCCATGGGATTCTCCAGGCAAGAATACTGGAGGGGGTTGCCATTCCCTTTTCCAGGGGATCTTCCTGACCCAGGGAGTGAACCCACTTCTCCTGCTTGGCAGGTAGATTCTTTACCACTGAAGCACCTGAGAAGCCCAGTATTTTGTATTCAGTCCAGTTCAGTTCAGTCGCTCCGTCGTGTCCGACTCTTTGAGACCCCATAGTTGACATTAAAATCACATCCATTCTTTTAACCAAAGTTTGTAGTAAAGGAACACAGAGGTCCCTTAAATGTGTGTTTAACTGAGCAAGAAAAGGCTATGCTACAACGACAAATGGCACAAAGGCCACATCTTACGAGAAAGCTAATAACAAAATGATTCTTGACCTGGGACATTTTAGAAAATCAGATAGTCTTTGCTCCAAATGGATTCCTCCACAAACTTCTATTCATGCATTCTCACATACTGGACTTCCCTGGTGGCTCAGATGATAAAGAATCCCCCTGCAATGCAGGAGACCCGGGTTCGATCCCTGGGTCAGGAAGATCCCCTGGAGAAGGGAATGGCTACCCACTCCAGTATTCTGGCCTAGAGAATTGCATGGACAGAGGAGGCTGGTGGGTTACAGTGCATGGGGTTGCAAAAGCCAGACATCACTTAGTGACTAAACCACCACCATCACTCACACACTAGTGCTCATTCTCTTGCCCCTCTCCAAAGAGCAGTTATGAAGCTCCAGAACTATGCCCACTAGACGAGTGGAATGCACTGCATGCTCCTTTCTAAGTGGACTCTGATTTAATTTACATATATATATATATATATATTTTTTTTTTCCAGGCTGTGAATGACTGTGAGAGTAAAAGTGTCTGTGCTGTGCTGTGCTTAGTCGCTCAGTTGCGTTCAACTCTTTGCGACCCCATGGAATATAGCCCGCCAGGCTCCTCTGTCCATGAGGATTATCCAGGCAAGAATACTGGAGGGGGTTGCCATATCCTCCCCGAGAGGATCTTCCTGACCCAGAGACTGAATCTAGGTCTCCCACATCGCAGGCTGATTCTTTACTGTTTGAGCCACCAGAGAAGCCCAAAAGTGCATGTAAGTTTATCTATTTATCTATGATAACTTATCTTGACTCTGCACTGATTTCTCATGAGAGAACAGAAAGCAAGATTTTTCCATCCTCTCTAGAGAACACACTTAAATGGTGCTCAGAGATGTAACTGTTGTTTAAGGGCAGGCTGTTCTTCTCTATACTCCTCTGTTAAAAACATCCAGGAAAAAAGCCTGAACCATCTGCAGCTGGAATGCTTCTAAGCTATCTTCTGTTTTTAAATGATTTACAATAGCACCTCCTTCTTCAGTGTCTCAGAGAAGTCCCCATTAGAGGGTGCTCACTGCATGTTGCTAAAACCATTCCTTTCTACCTGCTTTCAAACCTTCCCCATCAGTTCCTCCTAAAATCTTCAGTTGCTCCCCTTTCAAGGATGTCTTCCTTCCTCCTCAAGCTTTTCCATTTCAAAAATTCCAGAATCAAGAAAAAAAAAAAAAAAAAAAAGGAACTGTGTGTCTCACTCTTAATTCTCCTTGACTTCATCCCTTTCTTTATCCTCTTAAGTTGGTGAAAAAGTCATCTGCACTTGCAGCCTTTAATCAGTTTCCTTTACTCTTCAGTTCAGTTCAGTTCAGTCGCTCAGTCGTGTCTGACTCTTGGCGACCCCATGGACTGCAGCACACCAGGCCTCCCTGTCCATCACCAACTCCCGGAGTTTGCTCAATTTCATGTCCATCGAGTCAGTGATGCCATCCAACCATCTCAACCTTTACTCCTCAGCTTATTGGAACTGGGCTTATATGTCCACTCTGCTTATAAAGACATCAACGATGTCTTCATTCTTAAATGCAGTGACTCTTTCTTGACTTTCTGTACAATCTGCCATGGGTAATTCTCTCTCCACCAGCCCCCCTGACCCTGCTTTTTTTATTTGAAGCACATCTCTTCTGAATTTTCATTTTCTTTCCAACAGTTCCTTTTAAGTTCCCACTGTCCATACTTTTGGAGAAGGCAATGGCACCCCACTCCAGTACTCTTGCCTAAAAAATCCCATGGATGGAGGAGCCTGATAGGCTACAGTCCATGGGGTCGTGAAGAGTCGGACACGACTGAGCGACTTCACTTTCAGTTTTCACTTTCGTGCATTGGAGAAGGAAATGGCAACCCACTCCAGTATTCTTGCTTAGAGAATCCCAGGGATGGGGGAGCCTGGTGGGCTGCCATCTATGGGGTTGCACACAGTCGGACACGACTGAAGCAACTTAATAGCAGCAGCAGCAGTCCATACTTTTGCCTTTGTCTTACATGTTGTATGCTGTGTGCTCAGTCGTGGCCGACTCTGCGATCCCATGGACTGTAGCCCACTTGGCTCCCCTGTTCACGGAATTCTCCAGGCAAGAATACTGGAGTGGGTTGCCATTTCCTTCCCCACTTTATATGTTGTATTCCACTGTAAACACCATGTGGATAATCTCATCATCTGTGCATGGCTCCAAAATCTCATCCTAAGCTCTGACCTTCCAACTACCTCCTAGAATTCAGTAGTTATCTGGTCAAATTGTTTCATAAACTGTGTCATTCGAGAATTTTTTTTAACAGATTGAGGAAATTGGAAAAAAGGAAATTATCTACAATCTCATTACCATGCTACTACTTTCATTTTCGAGTTTCCTTCCAACCTATCTATACCGATCTAGAAGGTATCTATTTGTTAAGTGAATATACACACACTTTTAGAAAATTCTCATTAATTCAACAAGTATTGATTGAGTGTTTATTATGTCCCAATACTGCTTTTTTGAGCAATCCCTTTTCCCCACTTAACTGAAATGCATCTTAATTATTGATACTGTAGTGCAGAAGAGCATTTACTGAAATCAGATTGCTTGTTCATAGCTCATATCTGAAGATTACAGTCTCTAAGGTGATAATAACAGCAACAATAACTAAGTACTTACTATGTGCTGACCACTGTTACAAGCTATTGCATGTATTAGCTCATTTAACCATCATAGCGATCTTGGAGGTATTATCGATCCCATTTTATAGAGTTAACTGAGGCACAGGGAAGTTAAGTAACATGTTTAATGTCACACAGGCAGAAATTTTAGCTTAATTCATCCAAAAGGCTGTATAGGAAATTAAGGGTATGAACTTTGGAGCAATACTGCATCAGTTCACATTTCAGCCTCACCACCTGCTAGCTGGTGACCTATGGCATGTAAAAGGAGAACACTGTTAGTATTTTGGGTCACATTTAAGAACCAAACAAGCTCACATAAGAGCTTGGAATAGTTTATCATATAGCAAGTACTTAGGGAATGTCTACTACAGCTATGATTTACTGACACATCCCTAAATCCCAAATACAGACAGATCTGTTTTAGAGGTGACCAAAGAAATGTAAAACTGGCCAATTTATTCACTTTTAAAGTCAACAGAAAGACACTCTCAAATATGCATAAAATCAGGAAATAAGGCCCCGATACACCACTCTTCCAAAAGGGATTCCAAAATGCCTAATTTAACTAACAGCAGGTAAGTTACAACAGAGGATGCATGAGGGAGGAGGTCTGGTGTGAAGGACAGAAAGTACTAAACACATTGAAAGATATATTTAAGTAAAATATATAAATTATGGTTACCAAATGGAATGCAATTCTTATAACTCTTGGGGGAAAAGCAGCTGAGCATTTTAAAATTTGATGTTTGATGGGAAGGAGAATCTCTGGTAATTAAGACTACTGGCATGAAGTCACTACTGTGAGGAATTGGCATGCCTCATATCATTACAGATTTCCATAAAGAATGGAATGGCTTAAAGATATCTGGAAGCTCAGTGCATTCTAAGCTATGGTCATCTTCAACACTAATACTGGGCTGTCAAAACTGCAAAGCAGATATAGCATCATGCAAGTTAAATACAGGACATATATAATTAGAGGTTAATCTTCTCTAAGAGATCTTTTGACCTAAGAAATGTTGCAGCCAGTCAATTCCAACTAGAGGTGACTATGATAATTTGCCATGGGGCCCAGACCTGACTCTGTATCACAACCCTTGCCCAGGACTCAGAGCCACCAAAAAAAGGCAAGAATGCAGAAAGGACAACTCCATTATATGTATTAATCCATCAATACCGGGCTGTATATGTAGATGAGGAAAATTCACACCTAAAAGCACTAGCTCTGTTACAACATTATCTGGGAAGTCTGCAAAAGATTAAATTGTGATGGTAGCAAATTCAGCATGATGTCTGCTGCCACCACTTTTCTTCAGACAAATTTATATCCTCGATTCAAAAGCACATTCATGTCCAGATCCAGCTGCTGATTTCTCATAAATCATAGACTGATGGTTCAAATTGCATACTGCTAATTTATACACATTGTTATTATATAACAAGTCTATAAAAAGTCTCTTTATTAAATCACCCTGCATTCTACCTTCTAACTCCCTTCTGTCTACCCACTCTTTCATAACCAGGAATTACAAGACATTCAGGAGTATTTATAAGCTATCAATTCAGTTCAGTCACTCAGTTATGTCCGACTATTTGAGAACCCATGGACTGCAGCACGCCAGGCCTCCTTGTCCATTATTGACACCTGGAGCTTGCTCAAGCTCATGTCCATTGAGTTGGTGATGCCATCCAACCAATTCATCCTCTGTCGTCCCATTCTCCTCCTGCCTTCAATCTTTTCCAGCATCAGGGTCTTTTAATGAGTCAGCTCTTCACATCAGGTGGCCAGGTATTGGAGTTTGAGCTTCAACATCAGTCCTTCCAATGAACATTCAGGGCTGATTGCCTTTAAAATGGACTGGTTGGATCTCCTTGCTGTCCAAGGGACTCTCAAGAGTCTTCTCCAACACCACAGTTCAAAAGCATCAACTCTTTGGTGCTCAGCTTTCTTCACAGTCCAACTCTCACATCTATACATGACCACTGGAAAAACCATAGCCTTGACTAGATGGACCTTTGTTGGCAAAGTAAGGTCTCTGCTTTTTAATATGCTATCTAGGTTGGTCATAACTTTTCTTCCAAGGAGTAAGTGTCTTTGAATTTCATGGCTACAGCCATCATCTGCAGTGATTTTGGAGCCCCCAAAAATAAAGTCTGTCACTGTTTCCACTGTTTCCCCATCTATTTGCCATGAAAAGACCAGATGCCATGATCTTAATTTTCTGAATATTGAGCTTTAAGTTGGCTTTTTCACTCTCCTCTTTCACGTTCATCAAGAGGCTCTTTAGTTCTTCTTTGTTTTCTGCCATAAGGGTGTTGTCATCTGCATATCTGAGGTTATTGATATTTCTCCCAGCAATCTTGATTCCAGCTTGTGCTTCATCCGGACTTGTGTTTCTTGTGCTATACTCTGCATATAAGTTAAATAAGCAGGGTGACAATATACAGCCTTGACATACTCCTTTTCCTACTTGGAATCAGTCTGTTGTTCCATGTCCAGTTCTAACTGTTGCTTCTTGACCTGCATACAGGTTTCTCAAGAGGCAGGTCAGGTGGTCTGATATTCCCATCTCTTGAAGAATTTTCCAGTTTATTGTGATCCACATAGTCAAAGCCTTTGGCATAGTCAATAAAGCAGAAATAGATATTTTTTCTGGAACTCTCTTGCTTTTTCTATGATACAGTGGAGGCTGACAATTTAATCTCTAGTTCCTATGCCTTTTCTAAAACCAGCTTGAACATATGGCAGTTCATGGTTCATGTATTGTTGAATCCTGGCTTGGAGAATTTGAGTATTACTTTACTAGTGTGGGAGATGAGTGCAATTGTGCAGTAGTTTGAGCATTCTTTGGCATTGCCTCTCTTTGGGATTAGAATGAAAACTGACCTTTTCCAGTCCTGTGGCCACTGCTGAGTTTTCCAAATTTGCTGGCATATTGAGTGCAGCACTTTCACAGCATCATCTTTCAGGATTTGAAATAGCTCTACTGGAATTCCATCACCTCCACTAGTTTTGTTCATAGTGATGCTTCCTAAGACCCACTTGACTTCACATTCCAGGATGTCTGGCTCTAGGTGAGTGATCACACCATTGTGATTATCTGGGTCATAAAGGTCTTTATTGTACAGTTCTTCTGTGTATTCTTGCCACCTCTTCTTAATATCTTCTTCTTCTGTTAGGTCCATACCATTTCTGTCCTTTCTTGTGCCCATCTTTGCATGAAATGTAAAGATGGTATCTCTAATTTTCCTGAAGAGATCTCTAGCCTTTCCCATTCTATTGTTTTCCTCTATTTCTTTTCATTGATTGCTGAGGAAGGCTTTCTTATCTTTCCTTGCTATCCTTTGGAACTCTGCATTCAAATGGGTCTATCTTTCCTTTTAGCCTTTGCTTTTCGCTTCTCTTCTTTTGGCAGCTATTTGTAAGGCCTCCTCAGACAGCTATTTTGCTTTTGCGTTTCTTTTCCATGGGGATGGTCTTGCTCCCTGTCTCCTGTACAATGTCATGAACCTCCATCCATAGTTCATCAGGCACTCTATCTATCAGATCTAGTTCCTTAAATCTATTTCTCACTTCCACTGTATAATCATAAGGAATTTGATTGAGGTCATACCTGAATGGTCTAGTGGTTTTCCCCACTTTCATCAATTTATAAGCTATCAGTTCAGTACAGTTCAGTTCCTCAGTTGTATCTGACTCTTTGCGTCCCCAAGAATCACAGCACACCAGGCCTCCCTGTCCATCACCAACGCCCAGAGTTCACTCAGACTCATGTCCATTGAGTCAGTGATGCCATCCAGCCATCTAGTCCTCTGTCGTCCCCCTCTCATATGCCACCACAAACAAGATAAGTGACATGTGATCAACAATAGGAGAGTTTACCCAAGTAGTAGGAGATACCATCTCCATCTCCACTTTCACATATGCATCATTGACCCCTCTTGAAACCTGAGGAGCTATTACCTGAAGTCTACAATAGAGAACCTTGCTTTCTTTCTCCTTGGAAAATCTCTTACCTGCTTTATGGTGGGAAAAGCAAAAGACGAGTGCTAACTACCAAGATTTCTTCTAAATTTCATTCTCTCTTTTATTTTCTTTATGCTCCAGTTGTACTGACATCATTGTCTTTTCCTAAATTTGTGAAATATTAGTTTAGGAAACATGTCTCTATGACTCTCCTCCCTTTTGAAATTTATCTGCTTGGCAAAATCTTACTCATCTTTCAAGTCTGGTCTTACCTGACTGATGATAGAAAGATCTGGCCATTTCTTCTTTGTGCAATTGCATATTCAAGGCATTCCTCCTGTAAATGATATGTGCCTATTTCTCCCTACATTTTGTGAGAGTAGAAACTAGGTCTTTAGAGTCCTGTGTCTAATAAGAGTTTGATAAATATTGCTGGAAACATGCATATCTAATTACATGCACTGTTTTACTGTCATATATATACTCAACAATAATAGTCATAAATATACTCAACAATAAAAGGTTTATAATAATGTTTCACTTAATGTCATATAAAAATCACTTGCTCCATATTTTTACTTACCACCTTTCAATATTTACTATTACAGAATGCCTTTTATTTCAGTAAATTCCTTGCCTTTTTATACTTAGTAAACTACGAGGCACATGCAGCACCTTCACCAAGCTTATTTTTAACAGATATCTTTGGAAAACCAGAGAATTTTTATTATTTTAGAAAAATTTATGTTTAATGACATACAAAAAAGGGACTATTGAATGATTATATTTATATATTATTTCTAATTGGTCTCTATATTTACCATTTTAATATAACTCCAAGTACTACTATTAAGAAATCACATTCTGTGAATATAAAAGTACTATTAAAATATGACCATTTTACTTGCCTAATGGCATACAAAAATTTGATACCTGAAAAATAAAAGTCCTTTTCTTTTAAAATTTCTCTTAATACAGGCTTAAAATTCCATTTTAATTGAATCTCTTTATTATAAGCTAGAAAGAGATTTACCTTTAAAATAAGAAATCTGTATCATTTGTGTTGCCTCTCAGAGCACAAGTGAGCACATTTCACTTTGGTTTAAGTCAAGTCACAATTTTTCACGTCTTTTTATGATAAGAAGGGGGAAATATGTAGCAAAATGATAAGAGAAATGAGTATATGTTCAACAGATAAAGGACCAAAGGGAAAAAATGTACAATATAACCTACAAAAATTTAGGCTTGAGGTAACATGAGCTGGTGCTTATGAGGACACTCTTTCCACCATAAACACACAAATGTTGGGTAAATTATGACAGAAGCATGTTGATAAATTATAGTCAAGGAAGGAAGGAGGAGAGAAGGAAGGAGAAAGAGAGGAAGAGATGGAAAAAAGAAACAGAGAAACAAAAGAGAAAATCTCATAAGTCAGAAAAAAAGAAAGATATGAAAGCCAGAGGGATAAATCCAAGTGAACTTTGCAGTAGTCCAAAAATAGTTGCAGATACAGACAAGGGACTCAGGAGCTGAAAGCTAGCAGTTTAAGCTCATGAAGGTTTGCAGTACGTGACATTAGGCCATCTGGAAGACAGGGACAGGAACTGAAGTCTCTGTAAGATGGAGATGCTCAAAAGGCTGCCTTATTCATGAAAATAATACCAAGAATACAATACCAAGAATATACCTTTTAAGCCAGAAATGTGTCCAAAACTTTGACTTGGGAGAGGAATTATTCATGACTAAAAATAAAACAAATAAACAAAAATTTTGGCCTTTTTCAGAGGTGATTTTCACTACCATGTTATATAAACCTGCACCACAGAACAAATACTCTAGGACCAGTGAAATTCCCAGGGTCCTGGGAGAGGTAAATGAAAAAACCTATATTGTAAGGATCAGTTCAGCTCAGTTCAGTCGCTCAGTCATGTCCAACTCTTTGCGACCCCATGAATCACAGCACGCCAGGCCTCCCTGTCCATCACCAACTCCCAGAGTTCACTCAGACTCACGTCCATTGAGTCAGTGATGCCATCCAGCCATCTCATCCTCGGTCGTTCCCTTCTCCTCCTGCCCCCAATCCCTCCCAGCATCAGAGTCTTTTCCAATGAGTCAACTCTTCGCATGAGGTGGCCAAAGTACTGGAGTTTCAGCTTTAGCATCATTCCTTCCAAAGAAATCCCAGGGCTGATCTCCTTCAGAATGGACTGGTTGGATCTCCTTGCACTCCAAGGGACTCTCAAGAGTCTTCTCCAACACCACAGTTCAAAAGGATAGGTATACATATACACAAAAAATCTGTGTAAGAATTTTTATAGAAACTGTTCATAAATAGACCCAAATTGAAAGCAATTGAAATGATCATCTATAGCATAATTTATAAACAAACTGTACTTTATTCATTTAATGCATCATACCGTAATGAGAATGAATGTCTAGCCCATGTAAAAATGTGAATGGACTCCGTAAGTATAATGTTATGGGAAAGAAGCAGACACAGGAAAACACTGTATAATCTCAGGTATAAAAATTTACAAAAGAGTTAAAACCATCTATGATGTTAGAAGTTGGGATGATAGCTACTTTTAAGGAGTGATTGGACGGGATGCAAGGGGATTTTTAGAAAGCGAATGATTTAAAATATTTTTTGAGGGTGATGGTAACAAAGTTTCTGTGGTTTGCTGTCCATGGGGTCGCAAAGAGTCGGACCTGACTGAGTGACTGACAACAATTCATTAACACCTACATCTTTAACTAAAGCACTTTTTCTGAAGATATTTATGTCAATAAAAACCTTCCTCTTTCTTTGTAAAAATGTCCACCTATGAGGACAGCGTGGAAGGCAGTGTGATCCAACAGAGGGAGTCTGTGTAGGGCTGATCACCAGAAATCCAGAGCTGAGGAGTCCAGAAAAGAACAGAAACATCACCTGCATTACAGGACACAACTGGGGCTTCCCAGCAGCATATCCCCCAGAGTCCCACCAAAGTATCCTGCCAGAGAAACAGTCAACTATGATCTTCCAGCAAACACAGAGAACTCTAGGGATAGTCACATGTGTACATGCCATGTACATCTGTTCCTCTCCCTCCAACCCCTCTTCCCATACCTTAGCCCTGAAAAGGTCAAAAGTAGCTCTAATGGTTCTTCGGAGAATGAGCAGGGTAAGAAGGAGGTGACCTCGTTCTTTCTTCCCTGCAGGCTTCAGGCCCCAAGCAGTGCTGAGCAGGGGCAGAGGAGAGACCCTAACTTAGATGAGAGTGTGCAGTTTTTACTGTATTGCTGGCCAGTACATTTTGGTTCTGAAATAACATTGTTCTTCTGATTAAAAACTGTAGGATTGGACTAAGATTTCATGCAAACTATGGAAGAATAAATTCATGCTGATAGTGGCATTTTGAAGAAAAAAATAGTGTGCATGGGTGTGAGTATAAAACAACTAGGGAGTTATTTATTTAAACCTTGCTAGAAAAATAAGTGTAAACTAGTGATTCTCAACTAGAGGCAATTTTGCCTCTTTTCCCCACCTCCACTCTGGGACATTACACAGTGCCTGGGGACACTGCTGTTTTACACAAATAACGGGTTAGGTGCTGAGGAGAAACTGGGGTGTGGCTGAAGATCCTACAATGCACAGGACATTCCCCACAATAAAGAATTAACTGGCCCAAAATGGAAATAGTGCCACACTTGAGGAAACCTTGGTGCTAACTCATGATCGCCCCATTTTTTCAGAGGGATGTATTCTCTAGGTCTGTCCACTGAAAATGCCCAGAAGCAAAGATAACAACAGCAGCAATAAACGCTAGGATGCAGACTGATTGCCAAGTCTAATATCATTTTCATCTGAAAGCAATCAGGGCTCTGTGGAGAAATGGCTGATGCAGCACTGGGATGCAAAATGTATCAGTCGGGCCTGGGATGGTCTATTGTGACCAAGTTTCATGTTACTGAGAGTTAATGAAGTGTGTTCAAGTCATCCTGACCAAAGATAAGACAATTTCTACATCAAAAATAATTTAGTTGAAGTGCTTAAAACACTAGCCTGCCTGCTAAGTCGCCTCATTTGTGACCACTCTTTGCCACCCCATGGACTGTAGCCCACCAGGCTCCTCTGTCCATGGGATTCTCCAGGTAAGAATACTGGAGTGGGTTGCCATGCCTCCTACAGGAGATCTTCCCAACCCAGGGATTGAACTCCCGTCTCTTACCTTGCAGGCAGATGCTTTAATGCTGAGTCACTGGGGAAACCCCATTAAAGCACAGTGACTAGATAAAAAGCCATGAACACAAAATGAACTTAATGTAAACTACTGGAGGTTGCCAGGGTATAAACTTATTACTTTGAAAATTGATTAATTAAGAGGAAATAACTGAGCAACAAATAGGTCTAAATTGCCTTTTGGAAGAGAGAATGAACTCTAAAAAATATTTTTAAAATATTTATGCTGATAAAATCAGAAGGAATAGCAGAAGTAGAATATCACCCTTTCGCAATCTCCAAAGAAATGACCACCACCTGTGAAGGATGAAAAGACTATTAAAAAACTCCTTTTTCCACTTACGTATCTGTGTGATGCTGCATTTTCTTCATATGCTTCAAGCAAAACAACATATTGCAACAGATTAAATGCAGACAAAGTTATGAGACACAGCTGCATTCAATTAAGGCAGACATTAAAATGACTTAAAAATTTAAAACAATGTCACTGTTGCCATTAAATTTTTCTGGATTGGAAAATTAACATCTCATGGGTTTGCTGCTTTTTAAGTGAGTTAATAAAATGTTTTTAAAATTATCAGTTTTGATTCTAATATAACAAATATTGATAGATATAAGCCACACAAACAAAAATTCTTTGGACTCTCCATAATTTTAAGCATGTAACAAGATCAGGAGACCAGAGTATTTAATAACTACTTTTTTTTGTATATAATTCTTGTTAAAATATTTAACCTGAATCTAGTCACATAGAAAAAAAAAAATCAGACAAATCCAGACTGAGAATTTCTACAACAGCTTGCCTGGACTCCTTAAAAATGTCAATGTGATTAAAGACAGGAAAAAAAAGCTGGATGATCCTTTTAGATGAAAAACTATAGAAACTTTTTACCCAAATGAAATACATAGTTCTTGATTGGACCTTGCGTGGAAAAAAATTTTTTATATGGGACATTTTGGGAACAACTGGGAAAATTTGAATAATGGCTATATACCAGAAAAAATCATTATATCAATGTTAAATTTTGGGGTGTGATAAAAATATTGTGATTACTTTGTAATTGTTCTTAGGAACATATTTGAAATCTTGAGAGGTAAAGTACTATGTCTGCAACTTAATTTCAAATAGTTGAGTACAGATATTCATTTACCAGTATTCTTCTGAATTTTTTTAGAAGCACAGTATTCTGCAGACACATATAGAATGAGATAAAAGTTTGAACCAGTTTTTCATATTAGCCGAACTGGGCTGGTTGTATAAAACCAGAGTGAAGAGAGTGGGAAAGAGTAAATTTCTGGCAGAGTATGAGAAAGAGCTGGACAATAACAGAAGTTTTAAAGTATCTTAAGGTAAGATTTCAGGATTTTTGGTTAAAGTGAAGAAAAAAGGTGTTGAGGGAAGAAGGAAGGAGATAAAATTTTATAGACTCACATCATGGGTGAGTATATTATGAACTTAACTGGTTTATTTCATGTAATCCTTATAAACAAAAATACATGTTGTGTTGTTGTTCAACTGGTGAGTTGTGTCCAACTTTTTGCAACCCCATAGACTGCAGCAAGCCAGGCTTCCCTATCCTTCACAATCTCCTTCAGCTTGCTCAAGTTCATGTCCACTGAGTCAGTGATGCTATCGAACCATCTCATCCTCTGCCACTCACTTCTCCTCCGGCCCTCAGTCTTTCCCAGCATCAGGGTCTTTCCAATGAGTTGGCTCTTCACATCACATAGACAAAGTACTGGAGCTTCAGCATCAGTCCTTCCAACGAATATTCAGGGGTGATTTCCTTTAGGATTGGCTGGTTTGATTTCCTTGCAGTCCAAAGAGATCTCAAAAAGGCTTCTCCAGCACCACAATTTGAAAGCAACAATTGTTCAGTGCTCAGCCTTCTATATGATCCAATTCTCACATCAGTACATGACTACTGGGAAAAACACAGCTTTGACTATATGAACCTTTCTCACAAAATGATGTCTGCTTTTTAATATGTTATCTAGGTTTGTCATAGCTTTTCTTCCAAGGAGCAAACATCTTTTAATATCATGGCTGCAGTCACCATTTGCGGTGATTTTGGAGCCCAAGAAAATAAAGTCTGTCATTTCTTTCACTTTTTACTCTTCCATTTCCAATGAAGTGATGGAACTGGATGCCATGATCTTAGTTTTTTGAATGTTGAGTTTCAAGCCAGTTTTTCATTGCTTGTCACCTCTTTCACCCTCATCAAGAGGCTCTTTATTTCCTCTTCACTTTCTACCATTAGAGCAGTATCATCTGCATATCTGAAGTTGTTGATATTTTCCCCAGAAATCTTGATTCCAGCTTTTGATTCATCTAGCCTGGTATATAATATGATGTACTCTGTATAGAACTTAAATAAGCAGGGTGACAACATACAGCCTTGTCATACTCCTTTCCCAATCTGGAACCAGCCTGTGTACAGTTTTAACTGTTGCTTCTTGACCTGCACACAGGTTTCTTAGGAGACAGGCAAGGTGGTCTGGTATTCCCATGTCTTTAAGAATTTTCCAGTTTGTTGTGACCCGCACAGTCAAAGGCTTTAGCATAGTCAATGAAGCAGAGGTAGATGCTTTACCAGTATTCCCTTGCTTTCTCTATGATTCAGCAAATGTTGGCAATTTGATCTCTGGTTCCTCAGCCTTTTCTAAATACAGCTTCTACAGCTGAAAATTCTCAGTTCACATACTGTTGTATCCTAGCTCAAAGAACTTTGAGTATAAATTTGCTAGCATGTGAAAGTGAGTGCAACTGTATATTAGTTTGAACATTCTTTGGCACTGATTTCTTTGGGATTGGTATGAAAACTGATTATTCCAGTCCTCTGGCCACTGCTGAGTTTTTTTAAATTTGCTGACACATTGAGTGCAGCACTTTAACAGCACCATCTTTTAGGATTTGAAATAGCTTAGCTGGAATTCCATCACCTTGACTAGCTTTGTTCACAGTCGTGCTTTCTAAGGCCCACTTGACATTGGATTCCAGGATGCCTGCCTCTAGGTGAGTGATCACATCATCATGATTGGGTCATTAAGACCTTTTCTATATAGTTCTCTGTATTCTTGCCACTTTTTCTTAAAACCTTTTCTGTTAAGTCCTTACCGTTTCTGTCCTTTATGGTGCCAATCCTTGCATGAAATGTTCCTTTGAAACCTCCAATTTTCTTGAAGAGATCTATTCCATTGAAAGAGATCTTTCCCATTCTATTGTTTTCCTCTATTGCTTTCATTGAAGAAGGCCGTCTTATCTCTCCTTGTTGTTCTCTGGAACTCTACATTCAGCTGAGTATATCTTTCTCTTTCTCAATTGCTTTTGCTTTTCTTCTTTCCTCAGCTATTTGTAAAGCCTCCTAAGACAACCAATCTGCCTTCTCGCATTTATTCTTCTTTGGGATGGTTTTGGTCACCACCTCCTGTAGAATGTTATGAATCTCCACCCACAGTTCTTCAGATACTCTATAAGATCTAATCCCTTATATCCATTTGCTCTTTCATGGTATAATCACAAGGGATTTAAGTCACAACTGAATGCTCTAGTGCTTTTCCCTACTTTCTTCAATTTGAGCCTGAATTTTGCAATAAGGAGCTCATGATCTGAGCCACAGTCAGCTCCAGGTCTTGTTTTTCCTGACTGTATACAGATTGCACCCAAGTATTGCATTTTGCAATCTCAAAAAAAATGACAAAATGATCTCTGTTCATTTCCAAGGCAAACCACTCAAAATCACGGTAATCCATGTCTATGCCCCAACCACTCATTTGAAGAAGCTGAAGTTGAATGGTTTTATGATGACTTACAAGACCTTCTGGAACAAACACCAAAAAAAGATGGACTTTTCATCATAGGGGAAAGTAGAAAGTCAAGAGATACCTGGAGTAAGAGATAAGTTTGGCCTTGAAGTTCAAAATGAAATAGGGCAAAGGCTAACAGAATTTTGCCAAGAGAACACACTGGTCATAGCAAACACCCTCTTCCAACAACATAAGAGACGGGATTGAGATTGCACCCAAGTACTCCATTTTAAGGGCTTCCCTGGTAGCTCAGAGAGTAAAGAGTCTACCTGCAGTGCAGGTTTGATCCCTGTGCCAGGAAAATCCCCTGGAGAAGGGAATGGCAACCCACACCAGTATCCTTGCCTGGAAAATCCCATGGACGGAGGAGCCTGACAGGCTACAGTCCATGGGGTTGCAAAGAGTCTGACATGACTAAGCGATGTCACTTTCTTTCTTGCATTACATTTTGGACTCTTTTGTTGACCTGAGGACTATTCCTTTTTGAAAAATTCAGACTTAAATTAAGAAAGTAGGGAAAACCACTGGACCATTAAGGTATGACCTAAATCAAATCCCTTGTGATTATACAGTGGAAGTGACAAATAGATTCAAGGGATTAGATCTGCTAGACAGAGTGCCGAAAGAACTATGGATGAAGGTTCATGACATTGTACAGAAGGAAGTGATCAAGACCATCCCCAAGGAAAATAAATGCAAAAGGGCAAAAGGTTGTCTGAGGAGGCCTTACAAATAGTTAGGAAAAGAAGAGAAGCAAAAGGAAAAGGACATAAGGAAAGGTATACCCATCTCAATGCAGAGTTCCAAAGTAAAAAAAAAAAAGGAGTGATAAGACAGCCTTCCTCAGTAACCAATGCAAAGAAATAAAGGAAAACAATTGAATACAAAATATTGGAGATCTCTTCAAGAAAGTTAGATAACAAGGAACATTTCATGCAAAGATGGGCACAATAAAGGACAGAAATGGTATGGACCTAACAGAAGCAGAAAGTATTAAGCAGAGAGGGCAAGAATACACAGAACTATACAAAAATGATCTTAATGACCCAGAACAGAGGACTTTCAGATGTTCAAGCCAGATTCAGAAAATACAGAGGAAGCAGAGATCAAATTGCCAAAATCTACTGGATCATTAGAAAAGCAAGAGAGTTCCAGAAAAACATCTACTTCTGCTTTATTGACCATGCCAAAACCTTTGACTGTGTGGATTACAACAAACTGTGGAAAATTTTGAAAGGGATGGGAATACTAGATCACCTGACCTGCCTCCTGAGAAATCTGTATGCAGGTTAAGAAGAAACAGTTAGAACTGGACATGGAACAATGGTCTGGTTTGAACTGGGAAAGGAGCACATCAAGGCTGTATACTGTCACCCTGCTTATTTACCTTCTATGCAGAGTACATTATGTGAAATGCTGAGTAGGATGAAGCACAAGCTGGAATCAAGACTGCAGGGAGAAATATCAATAACCTCAGATATGCAGATGACACCACCCTTATGGCAGAAAGTGAAGAAGAACTAAAGAGCCTCTTGATGAAATTGAAAGAGGAGAGTGACAAAGCTGGCTTAAAACTCAACATTCAGAAAACTAAGATCACGGCATTTGGTCGCATCACTTCATGGCAAATAGATGAGGAAACAACGGAAAGAGTGACAGACTTTATTTTCTTGGGCTCCAAAATCACTGCAGATGGTGGCTGTAGCCATGAAATTAATAGATGCTTGCTCCTTGGAAGAAAACCTATGACCAACCTAGACAGTATATTAAAAAGCATCTTTTAATATGCTTTTAATGCTCTTTTAAAGAGACATCTCTTTGCTGACAAAGGTCTATCTAGTCAAAGCTATGATTTTTTTCCAGTAGTCATGTATGGATGTAAGAGTTGGACTATAAAAAAAGCTCAGCATTGAAGAACTGATCCTTTTGAACTGTGGTGTTGAATACGACTCTTAAGAGTCCCTTGGTCTGCAAGGAGATTCATCCAGTCCATCTTAAAAGAAATCAATCCTGAATATTCATTGGAAGGACTGATGATGAAGCTGAAGCTATAATACTTTGGCCACCTGATGCAAAGAACTGACTCACTGGAAAAGACCCTGATGCTGGGAAAGACTGAAAGCAGGAGGAGAAGGTGGGGGCGGTAACAGAGGATGAGATGGTTGGATGGCATCACTGACTCAATGGACCTAAGTTTGAGCAAGCTCTGGAAATTGGTGATGGACAGGAAAGCCTGGTGTCCTGCAGTCCAAAGTGAAAGTGAAAGTCACTCAGTCATGCCCGACTCTCTGTGACCCCATGGACTATACAGTCCATGGAATTCTCCAGGCCAGAATACTGGAGTGGTTAGCCTTTCCCTTCTCCAGGGGATCTTCCTAACCCAGGGATTGAACCCAGGTCTCCTGCATGGCAGGCAGATTCTTTATCAGCTGAGACACCAGGAAAGCATGCTGCAGTCCATTGGGTCATAAAGTGTTGGACTGAGGGACTGAGGGACTGAACTGAACTGAACTCAAAGCAGATTATTACCCCAATTTTTCTTCTGTTTCTTTTAGCAAGTCAATTCATGTATGCTTTTTCCTAAAATTAAATCGACATATTATTGATAGAGGTGTTAAACAACTAGAAACACTCTAGTGGAGGAATGTGACTGTTAAATGAGAGGTTGGAAGTCACCAAAGTTTGTTCAGGACATTCATTGAAGCTGCAAGTTAGAATGAGTTGGATGAGTACAGTGAGTCAAGAAGTGAAATTAAAACAGAAAGAGCCAGTGGCCAACACCCTGGGAGCTGACTTGGATTGTATGAGCAAACTAGTAATGTGAGAGCTGCCCTAGTCAAGTGAGAATCATGGCAGAGAGGAAGGCCAGAGTGTAAAGGGGCTCAGATCCTGAAGAGCCTTGGGGACCACTGTAAGAAATTTGATTTTTCTCTGAAAGAAAATAGCGCCACTGCAGAGTTTTGATTAGAGGACTGACATGATGTAGCTTAAATTTTAACAGTATCACTTTGGCTTCTAGGTTGAGTATAAAATCTAGGAGGACAAGGAAAGAAATGAGACCAGTTAAGGGGCTGTTTCGATAAATCCAAAGGAGAATAATTGTGACTTGAAACCAAGTGGTCAGTGGAGATGGTGATAAGAGATCAGATTCTGGATATAATCCAAAAAAGGAACTAAGTAGTTTATAAAATCTAACCAGTGACATTCCAATGTTTCATTTTTTAAAGGCCTCGATGCTACTATTCAAAATTGCTTCTTCTTTCTTCTCTTCATCTCTTTTAAATTAAAATTCTTTCTGACAGTGGATCAGCTTTCATTCATTCTTCTCGAGGCTAGTTCTATGCTCTCTTTATAAACAAAATGATGCCTCTGGATCTGTTCTGAAGTCTCTCCTAACTATCCACTTATCTTTTAAGTTTCAAAACACTAAATTTTATGCAGCATTCAACTAGCAACACCTGGTACTTCTAATTATCTATTTAGAAAACCCATATGCATTTAGAGGTGGTAAGGGACTACATGGCTTCCCTGGTGGCTCAAATGGTAAAGAATCTACTTGCAATGCAAGAGACACAGGTTTGATCCCTGGGTCTGGAAGATCCCCTGGAGAAGGGAAAGGCTACCCACTCCAGTACTCTTGCCTGGAAAATCCCATGGACGGAGGAGCCTGGCAGGCTGCAGTCCATGGGGTTGCGAAGAGTCGGACATGACTGAGTAACTAACACAGCTACACTGCCACAAGTGTAAGGATACTTATAGAACCCTCTAGCATAATAAGTTGGAGAAGGCAATGGCACCCCACTCCAGTACTCTTGCCTGGAAAATCCCATGGACGGAGGAGCCTGGCAGGCTGCAGTCCATGGGGTTGCAAAGAGTCAGACATGACTGAGCGACTTCACTTTCACTTTTCACTTTCATGCATTGGAGAAGGAAATGTTATCAGGATATGGATGATTTATCTAAAGTCATGAGCCCAGACAGCTCTAAGGAATTAGTTTAAAAACAGAAAGGAAAGTGAAACTCACTCAGTTGTGTCTGAGGACTCTTTGAGGCCTTTGACTCTTTGAGGCCCCATGAACTGTAGCCAGCCAGACTCCTCTGTCCATGGGATTCTCCAGGCAAGAATACTGGAGTGGGTTGCCATGCCCTTTCCCAGAGGATCTTCCCGACCCAGGGATCAAACCTGGGTCTTCTGTATTGCAGGCAGATTCTTTACTGTCTGAGCCAAGTTTAAAAACAGAAAGGAAGGGGTCCAAATACAGAGCACTGGGCTCTCCAATTTTAAAAGGTAAAGGGGAAGTGGAGACTAACAGGAGCTAGTGAGGAAAATCCAGAGTGTCTTGTCCTGAAAGCCAAGTGAAGAAAGCATTTCCAGGAAGGTGGGGTGATCAACTGTCAAATGCCACCAACAGATCAAGCAAGATGGGAATAAGAATTGCTGGCCAGATTTTGCAATGTGGTAATTTTGACAAGGGCTTCCCGGGTAGCTCAAATGGTAAAGAATCTGCCTGCAATGCCAGAGACCCGTGTTTGATCCCTGGGTCAGGAAGATCCCCTGGAGAAGGGAATGGCAACCTACTCCAGTACTCTTGTCTGAAGAATTCCACAGACAGAGGAGTCTGGCAGGCTACAGTCCACGGGGTTGCAAAAGAGTCGGATATGACTGAGCGACTAACAGTTTCACTTTCATTTTCAATTTTGACAAGAGAAGTTCCGGTGAAGTGAGTGAAAGAGACAAAGACTGATGGGATTAGGCTTAAGAAACAAAGGTAGAAAAAAATTTATTGGAGGAGTTGGCTGCAAAATTAGTAGAGAAATGGTTCTTACCTGAAGGATTAGAAAATCAACAGAAATATCTTGCTTTTATTTTTGAGATGGGAGAAATAATAGCATGTTTACATGCTGATAATAAGGATCACAGAGAAAAATAATAATTCGTGGAGGGGAAAAATTTCTGGAGCCTGCCCATGAGTCAATAGAAGATGGGACCTAGTGCACAAGGGCCATAGGCTATCTTGTGGAGGACCACAGATCCCCAGTAACAGGAGGAAAAGTCAATTATGAATTAGAGGCCACGGGGGTACATGTGGTGGTAGCATTTTCTGGAAGTGTTTTTCAGAAAGTTAGGAAGCACAGATGAAGGTGAGGATGGGAGAGTGTTGGAAGGTTGAGAAGGAGGGGGAAGAGAGAAAGGGCTGTTTGCAGGACAGATTATTTAGTCATAATATTCAGTTTCCAATTCCACCTATCAATTACGTAAAGTCCCCCCTACCCCGCCTGAAATTTAGCTAGTGAAGTTTTACCCTCCTTGATGTAAATTAGTTTTCATTACAAACAATTAGGACAAAGAGACACTATATAATGGATAAGAAGATATGTAATGGATAAGATAGAAGGTTCTCTGGGTTCCAGTCTCAGTTTTGCCGTTTATTCATTATCGGCCTGTGCAAGTGATTTAACCCCTTTGTGCTGCATGTAATACATACAGCCAAGTTCTTGGCATGTAATAAGTGTTACATAAATGCCTCCATTGTTGTTTACTCATTAAGTCACATCAGACTCTTTTGTGATCCCATGGACTGAGCCCGCCAAGTTCCTCTGTTCATGGGATTTCCAAAGCAAGAATACTGGAGTGGGTTGCCATTTCCTTCGCCAGGGGATCTTCCTGACCCAGGAATTGAACTCACATCTCGCACTGGGAGGCAGGTTCTTTACCACTGAACCATCAGGGAAGCCCACAAATGCCTCTATTACTACTACATATAATAACCACTGACACTCGGGAAAAATTTTTTAATAAGTAGAAAATTCTATTTTCAAGTGTATATAGTTATGAAACCTTATATCTATAATGTACTTATAATGCCTTCACAATAAAATCATATAAGAGAATCATCTACAGACAAATGTTTTTCAAAATGCGCTTTAGATCGCAGCAAAGTCTTGCAAAAGGGAGACACTTCCATTCTTCTATCAAAACACTGTCTTTAAGTTGAAGGGGCAGACGAAGTGCCCCTTCTGCTAAGTAGCATACTACTGAGACACCTGTCATCACAGGAAAGATCAGCAGGAAAATATGTAACTTGTTTTTAAATCCTACAATTTCTTTAAAATAATGTGCAATGAGAAAACCACTGTGTGGTAAAAGATTTTCATTGTCATGCCTCAGTAGATTGCAAAGTACCATTATGACTTTTCTGTATCTTAAGGATCTTCTGTTAAAAATCAGTCACAGTAATGACACCTTGCAGAGCTTTGTTCACTTAAAATTTCCACTTGTTTGCTGCAATGTCTAGCTTGCCTATGAAGGAAGTAGTAAGTCAATTTCCTATATGAGGCCACCTGTAACCTTAACCTGGATTTGTTTTTTAATATCACAGTAAAAATCCAATCAGGAGTTTTTGCAGTCTTTCCATAACATTCTTTTAGTAAAAAAGGCAATTACTATTGACACTACATCTTTGCTTTACTGACTCATCAAAAACTCTTTCTGTGTATTTCATTATTGAAATAGAGCCTAACAATCAGTAAAATCCCATCATAAAGCAACTGATAATCATGAGATAATGTTAACTCAGATAAACTCTCTCTCTCTCAAAAAAAAAAAACAAAAAAACCCTCCCTCAAACAGCTTCAGTCCTCCACCAGCTCCTGTTCTGAAAATTAAGAGGAGAGTAAGGCTGGGCAGAGAAAGGGCAGGCAACCTCATCAACCTCTGTATGTGCTAGAGCCCCTAGGTAGATCAACAAAATGGGTAGTAACCACCAGGAGATTTCCTGCACTCTCTGCGCATGAGATCCAGAATCTCTTCCACTGATGTAAAGCCACTGGTTTTAAACCACTGGTTTATGCACGGTCTAAAATGACAACTGAGACTAGATGGGTCTGGACTACTTGAGATTCAAGTCACCAGGCTGTGCAAGCCTGCCCCAGTCATTTCATTAGCCTCGAGCAACACAACCACAAATTTCACTGAATTGAATTTTTTGGTGACTATGTTTTGGCAGTAATTCACTGTAATACAAACCAAGATGTGAAACTCTGTGTTCTTTCACTTGTCTAATGAAGCCCGGCAAGCTGCAGTCCATGGGGTCACAGAGTCAAACACGATAATAAACCTCCAACACTATATTTTTCTAATATTTATTTATTTAGATCTTGAGCAATGTTTACTATCTATCTTTCAAAAGTATTTGCTGAATGCATTTTATCTGGCCATCCAGTTATTTTACATTTATTTTTTGGTTTTGTTTCAGATGTAGTATTTCAGTCACTTATTCTATTATAGGAAGAATAGCAAAAACCTGTGGTTTTTCCTTAGAAACCCTCAAAGGAGGTTTCTAAATATTTTTATTAGGTTAAATGCAATTTGCGAATGATGAAATTGAGTATCACATGACCTTAATTTAAACCTTTGTTTAAAAATTGTACAGGTTTGTCCTCAGGTTCAGAGTACTAGATTTTAAATGTCTAATGTACAATAATGGTTTAACAGAGTTATTAGCCAACATCTCTAGTGAAACATATTCCTAAAGCAAGGCTCATTTCTTAGGATAATGTATATAAATCCGTATTTCAAACTGTCATCTTGGTAAATTCTAATTGTTCTGATGGCCTGACATGCCTGACTACACTGTCTAGAGCTCTGTATCAGAGGAACTATTGCTAGAGAGGTAGGAGGAGTTCCAGCCCTGCCATTTTTCTTGTTCACTATGCTGAATTAATTGGTATTATCTTTAATCTGTGGTTTCACTGCAGATCCAACTAAGCTGCAGGAACTATTGCTAGAGAGGTAGGAGGAATTCCAGCCCTGCCATTTTTCTCGTTCACTATGCTGAATTAATTGGTATTATCTTTAATCTGTGGTTTCACTGCAGATCCAACTAAGCTGCAATACTTCGCTATATCCTAAACCCTAATTAAGGGGGGAGTTTGCATTCACCAACATGTCTGTAACATGGAACTTAGGCACTTCCATTAGGAGGTCTTGTGCTTCCAAAGCCTCTGATGTATACTTTGAAAGAGTGTGCTAGGACAGATTCCACTGATATAATTCATTTCTTATTTTTGTATAAGAATAGATATAAATTATAAAAATTCTTTCACACATGTCAATGCATGGGCCCTGGGGTGGACACACCATATCAGAAAATGGGTGGTGTAGTATGTTTGGGGAGAAATGGCTTTCTCCAGCTGTAGAAAGTGCTTCTGGCTCATTATGCTACAGTCCTTTCTTTCTGGGTTTCTCACCACCTATACAGACATCACCAGCTTCCTTCATTTCCCCAAAGCAACAGGAAGGCACAGTGATTATGTAAAGTGAAAGTTCACTTAAGGTTTCAGGGGAGCTGGAGGTAATGAAAACACAAGGCAGTGAATAACACCAAATCTGTTGCCAGACGTCTCCATTCCTAAGGATTTAGCAAATATCCCCATGTAACCGGAAATTTCTCATAGGCATGCATTTCTCTTTGTACTCTAGACATTTATTTTGCTGTTGCTGCTGCTGCTGCTAAGTCGCTTCAGTCGTGTCCGACTCTGTGCGACCCCATAGATGGCAGCCCACCAGGCTCCCCCGTCCCTGGGATTCTCCAGGCAAGAACACTGGAGTGGGTTGCCATTTCTTTCTCCAATGCATGAAACTGAAAAGTGAAAGTGAAGTCGCTTCAGTCGTGTCCGACTCTTAGCGACCTCATGGACTGCAGCCTACCAGGCTCCTCTGTCCATGGGATTTTCCAGGCAAGAGTACTGGAGTGGGGTGCCGTTGCCTTCTCAGCTAGGTCTTCTTTTTCCTACCTCTTGTACCAGCTGACAATCCTCTCATATTACACTGGTACAAAGTGTAAGTTCAGCTCTTCACACATTCATCTCCCCCAACCCCAAGTTTGCCCTGGACAGACTTTAGCATAAAGGAGCATTTGCTAAAGTGCTCTGCTTAATGGAGGATTAACTATCGTGGTCTCTATTATTAACCACACGAATGCTACCACAAGTTTTGAAATTATAATGGTTTTTAAAAACTTGAATATTTTTATTTAATGCTTATGTCAGATTCATACTGCTCCCCTCTGCCCCCAGTCACTAAACACCAGAGTTAGCTGCCCACTATCTTATGCTTCCACAATTTGTTGTTCAAATTTACCCTAAATATTACTGTATTTAATAATAATGTACTACTAGTTCTTTCTCCCTAGGTTACAAACTTGACTTACTCATTTCTGAGTTGCAATATCTACTGTAAATTCTGGCTCAAAGAAGTCACTGAATACATGTTTTTGTTTATAAATGAATAAATGAACAAACAAGTGGATTTATAGACCAGAATGTCTCAATTCTCAGAGGTTATACTATGCACAAAGTGAAAGTGAAGTCACTCAGTTGTGTACGACTCTTTGCGACCCCATGGACTGTAGCCTACCAGGCTCCTCCCTCCATGGGATTCTCCAGGCAAGAGTACTGGAGTGGGTTGCCATTTCCTTCTCCAGGGGATCTCCCTGACCCAGGGATCGAACCCAGGTCTCCAGCATCCCAGGCAGACACTTTAACCACTGAGCCACTTAAAACTCCCACAGAAACTACGCACAAAAGATTACATTATTTCAAGATCCTGGTGAGTACATTAAGTAGCATACAATACATACAATTTGAAATTAAACTACGTCTCATAATCGATGTATCAGTTCCACAGATGTTCTCTTTGACTCAAAGACATCTACTGAAAGTAAAAGTTCTCAGTCGTGTTCAAGTCTTTGCGATCCCATGGGCTACACAGTCCATGGAATTCTCCAGACCAGAATACTGGAGACGGTTACCTTTTCCAGGGGATCTTCCCAACCCATTGACTGAACCCAGGTCTCTCACATTGCAGGTGGATTCTTCACCATCTGAGCTACAAGGGAAATCCATCAGGGAGATAAGACAACCTCATAACTAAGTATAATATAGAAAGTGGTTTGTCCGACTCTTATGATCCCATGAACTAACTGTAGCCCACCAGGTTTCTCTCTCCAGGCAAGAATACTGGACTGGGATGCCATTTCCTTCTCCAGGAGATCTTCCTAACCCAGGAACTGAACCCAGGTCTCCCGCGTTGCAGGCAGATGCTTTACTGACTTCGCTACATGGGAAGCCTTCAAAGGCATTTAACCTCTGTTCAAATCCATTTTGCCTGGTACTCTGAGAATAATCTTCTCTAAACACTACTTTCAACATTACTCCTTTATTTAATTAAATAATCAAGTTCGTCTTCTTTCTCTATGTCAAAGTTCCTCGATCTACATGTTTTTCTCCCAAATTTCTCCTGAAACTTTGGTTACCCTGCTAATCTTGGCTCCTATCTACCCAGTGAACACATTTTTCTGGGCTACCATCCTGGCCCAGATGCTTAATGCATCATTTTCAGTCTGTTCTCATGGGTTTGGAGCTTCCTGCCTCAATACTCCCTAGACACTGAGAACATATTACATTTCCTAAGCAACATACTGGAATACATCACCACAGTGCTCAAAAAATTTTAAGGACATCTCATTCTCCACGCAATTAGCTGCCAAACATCACATTTTGTCACCTCACCTGTTTTCAACCTTCCATTTAATAATACTTTTCACCATTGCTCTATGGCAGTGGCACCTAACTTTTGGGAGAAGTGTCACTGATCCTTCTGAAAATCTCCCTTTGAAAATCTCATGAGAGCAATACCCCAGGAAAAAACCATCAAGTTGTTATATATATAAGGATAAAAGATCTGTGGATCCCTGACCATGTTCCATGCTTTAGCCAAACTGTGCTTTTGCTCCTATTCTTTGTTTATAAAAGCCATTATGACAACTCCTGCTATCAAAATCCTGCATTCTCAGCAGTCCACCTAAAGTGCTATCTTCCCCACAAAAATACATTTTGGTTTCCCTAGTTACATATGATCTTTTTTTCCCTTGGAAATCCCAACCACATTCTATATTATACTTAGTTATAAGGTTGTCATTTCCGTGATGAAATTAAAAACTCTATGAGGTTAGGTATTACGGCTCACTTATCTGTTGTAACCTTCTGTAGAATCCAGCATGGTAGTAAAAGTATAGTATTAATCGCTCAGTTGTGTCTGACTCTTTGTGACACCATGGACTGTAGCCCCCCAGGCTAACCTGTCCATGGGATTCTCCAGGCAAGAACACTGGAGTGGGTATAAGAAGAATGTCAGTAATTGTTCAGTAAATATTTATTATAATTTTCAGGGCTATGTCAGATGTTCAGTCATGTCTGATTCTTTGTGTACCCATGGACTGTAGCCCACCAGGCTCCTCTGTCCATGGAATTCTCAAAGCAAGAAGACCAGAACAGGTTCCTATTCCAGGGGATCTTCCTGACTCAGGGATCAAACCTGAGTCTCTTGCATCTCCTGTTCTAGCAGGTGGATTCTGTACCACTGTGCCACCTGGGAAGCCCTCCATACTACACTTAGCTTAACCAACAGGCTGAAGTGATTTTCAGGGCTGCTACACTGCAAAACTGTGGACACTGTGTTCAACAAATTTATGAATCTGTTTCTTCGTACATGTCCAAATCTCTTCACCAAAACTTTTTGAGCATATATTTCAGAATTCAGAATTATTTAGATTTTAGATAGTTGATACAGAACAAAACTTTGTAATAAAACACATTAATATTTATGCAGGAAATGTATGAATATTCACATAGCCTATAAAACATGAGTGTGAGTTAGGTTCTGCTATCAAGTGAATTCAGGTCAGGTCAAATCAGGTATTATTGACAAGGGACTACAATGAAACTTTTGTTTGCATGTCTTTCTGAATACTGACATTGTGATGAGGAATTGTGGACCTCTGTCAGTTCTTGGCTCTGTAGTCAGGCTCAATTCCTTAATTCATGCTGCAGAGTGACCTCTGGCTTTTCTCCTGAGTATTTCTGCTGTGCCACCTTTTGTTAGTTTCATTCAACTTCCTTGGGTGTCTGAAGGTGAAAAGTGGTGCACTCTGCCATTAGCTACAGCTCGCACTAGGTAGAGCTAGTGTGGAGGGAAGTCACACACTAGGTGGATGTGCAACAGTGGTGTCTTCAGCAAATTTTTGCTTCAAGAACAAAACATATTATCATATCATATCCCAGCAGTAAACAGCTTGGTGTATTTTTTCTCAGATAGTTTTCTATACACAGTAATAACAAATGGGTGAAATTATTTTTACCCCAAATGATATTGTTACTTTTTCTTCACAATATATTTAAGATGCTTTTTCATACTTGAAATATAGACGGCTAGCTCACTCTTTTAAAATGCCACAGTGTGTTTTATTGCAAGGGTGTGTCATAATTTCTTAACCTATAAACAGACATTCAAACTGTTTTCATTTTCTCAGTATTGCAAATAATGTAGTACTCAACATCTACCTGGAGGTATTTTTACACATTTTTAGAGTTCTTTTAAGGATGAGTTTCTAGAAGTAGAATTGTTGGGCCAAAGTAATGAATACTTTTAATAGATAATATCAAATTGCTCTCCAACTTTCAAAAGATCACTATTCATTGTTTTATCAATATGATTTTTGGCATGCCCATTATTTTAATCAGTAATAATTATTAGTACATTGAGCATTTTTTATACATCTAGACTATGTTTTATAAATTGCTTTCATATCTATTGCTTGTTTTTCTTTTTGGCTTTTCATCTTTTTTCCTTTGTAACAACAAAAGTTAGAAAGAATATTCTGTACCTTAGCAATAACATCCTTTTGACTTATGCATGTGTTACAAATAGCTTTCCAATCTGTCCTTTGACATTTTTTTCCTTATAGAAAAAGTTTCAAATTCATTTATGTAGCAAAATTGACCATGTTTGATTTTGAATTCTGAACTTCATGTAGTAAAAGAAAGCTTTGCCATTCCAATATTATAAATACATGCCTCCATCTTTTCTTTCTATGTTTTTTAATCCTTTTTTCCTTAAAAAACAAAACAAAACAAAACTTAAAACTGTTGACCCACCTGAAATTTTTCTTTGGCACAGTGAGCCAGTAGTTCCAAGACTATTTACTGAATAACCCAGCTAAAGTGGAAGCCTCTTAATTCCTACTCTTTATTCTATTGTGAATAAATCCTACTATTTCCCATAAGTCACCTTTTCTAACCATTACAGGACAAAATAAACAAGCTCTTCCACCACTACTTACTAGTTTTGGTAATCTTAACTTGTGAGTCTCTGCTTAGACACTAAGGAGCGGGGATAAGAAGAGAGAGAATGAATACACAGCATTTAGCATGGTTTCTGTCCCATAGGCAGTCAATAATGACAGATACTGGTAGCTTCTCCCCTGATGTACTTCAGCACTTCGTCTGCATCACAGAATGCAGTCAGGCACTAAACTATCAGCTGCCTGCAAGTTCCTTGAAATCAAGGACTGCACCTTCTACTGGAGGCGTCCCCGACCACTGGGCCTTGGATCCATAGTGATCAATGGCCTGTTAGGAACCAGGCTGCACCACAGGAGGTGAGTGGTGGATGAGAGTGAAGCTTCATCTGTATTTACAGTTGCTCTCCATCTCTCTCATTTCTGCCTGAGCTCCATCTCCTGTCAGATCAGTGGAGGCGACAGATTCCATAGGAGCACAAACCCTACTGAGCTTGAATCATCCTGAAATCATCCTCCCATCTCGCGTCCAGTTCATGGAAAAACTGTCTTGCACGAAACTGCTCCCTGGTACCAAAAGGGGTTGGAGACTGCTGTTCTACTGTACAAGCCACAGGATCCAGGAAAGGGTTACAGCATGAACTCCAGGAACTGAGCTCTGCCCTACTTCTCACCAACTGGATGAATCTTATCTGTAAAATGAAGAAAACAGAACCTGCCTGAGAGGACTGTTCTGAGGGTTAAATAAGCTAGCACATGTAGCTTATGAGCAGTGCCTAAATTTATTAAACACTAAATAAATAATAACCACTATTTTTACACTTTAATTTTTATTTGTTGTTGTTGTTTAACTGCTAAGGCGTGTCCAACTCTTTGCCATGTAGCCTGCCAGGCTCCTCAATCCATGAGATTTCCCAGGCAAGAATACTGGAGTGGGTTACCATTTCTTTCTCTAGGGGGGGTCTTTGTGACCCAGGGATCGAATCCACATCTCCTGCTTGACAGGCAGATTCTTTACCACTGAAGCCCTACAAATGTTATAGCACAATGTTGAGCGCATGGTCCATATTCACTGCTTGCTTATTCTATTTCATAAATAATTCATTATATTATAGAAGAGAAAATAACATAGAAAGTATTTTTCCCTTAAGAAATAATGATTATTATTGAGTACTATGCCTCAGAAAAAAGATTGTATGATTTCTTAAAATGTTATATAAAGTACATGATACCAACACTGTAGCAGCAGTTGAGAATTAAACCAGAAATCTAAGTTAATTACATTAAAAAAATTGAACATGGAAAGTTACTTCTTTGCTTTGTAGAAGTCAAAGTAAAAAGGAAAACACAATAGGCTAATAGATGATATGAAGTGTGCATTATGTAGGTTACTACACGAGGGTCATCCAGCAACAAGGAGACTGTGTTCATCTCCCTCCTACAAATCAGATGGATACAGAAGATTACAGGGGCTTCCCCTGTGGCTCACTGGTAAAGAATCTGACTACTATGCAGGAGATGTGGGTTCAATCCCTGGGTCAGGAAGATCCCCTGGAGGAGGGCATGGCAAACCACTCCTTTATTCTTGCCTGGAGAATCCCATGGACAGAGGATCCTGGTGGGCTACAGTCCATGGGGTCGCAAAAAGTTGGACACAACTGAGGTGACTAAGCAGAAACAGATTACAGAGTATGTGACTTTCTGACATTTCAAATAAGGAAAAATTTGAAAAATAGAGAAGTAAAAAATTTGTGTGCCTGTTTTGAGGTCTCTGTCTTAAGAATCAACTATTTCAACCAGTCCTTTAAAGAAGTTATTAATGAGACATTTCCTGCAGTTACTTTGTTTTGCTGACAAAAGATAGAGCTCCATAACTCAGATGTAATTTTCAGGTGACGATGTTGATATTCTCTTAAAATACTGAAGAGTTAGATTTGAAATCTTGAGCAAATGTTCATTCTACCTTTGTACAGATGCCAAAAAGTTTTCAGCAAACAGTCAATAAACTGTGTAGGATTGACTCAAGTACCTGAATAAACACTTGACTGAGGTTAACAGTTTCCTGTCATAATGCAGTGGTGTTTAACAAAAATGCTGGCAAAGAATTCTTTGTTCAAATAAAATCTTAAGCAGAAGAGTCAAACAAATAAACAAACAAAAGCAGGGGCTGTTCTGGGCTAAGAAGGAATGGGACTAAGTTAAGAAGCACAACTTGAAAACCATTTCCCCATGAAATATATTTTGTCTGAAAAATTATAAAGTAATTAGTATATGTTCAAGTACAAAACAATCTGGAAAGACAGTACAGAAGCACACAAAGCAAAGAAGCTGGAGTCAGATGCCCAGTACTTGGCCCTTGGCCCCTACACTCTGTAGTAACCTTTCTGTATTCTCACTGGTAAAATAAAAATAGTGAGAGTACCTTCACCTCATGGGACTCTTGCTAAGTCACTTCAGTCATGTTCGACTCTGTGCATCCCCATAGATGGCAGCCCACCAGGCTCTGCCATCCCTGGGATTCTCCAGGCAAGAACACTGGAGTGGGTTGCCATTTTCTCCTCCAATGCATGAAAGTGAAAAGTGAAAGTGAAGTCACCCAGTCATGTCTGACCCTTAGCGACCCCATGGACTGCATCCCACTGGGCTCCTCCATCCATGGGATTTTCCAGGCAAGAGTACTGGAGTGGGGTGCTATTGCCTTCTCCGCATGGGACTCTTAGAGGAATTAAATGACTTAATACCAAAAGCACTCACAATAGCACCTGATCACAGTCAAGTGTAGCAAGGTATTTGTTAAATGAATAAGGTTCTTCTACAACAATAGGATGTATTAGTGGAAAAAACTGCAATCCTTCTAGATTTATCTAACTGAACCCTAGGGGGAATCATTCATGGCTTTGGCATAACATATCAATGTATTCTTGTGTTCACTAATTTATCAACAGGGTTTCTGTTTGTGTTTTCCTCTTCTTGGTTTTGTGCATGTCAAAGACATGGACTGCATACACATTCATTCACTTGTATTCCCAGCACAAGTAACTTTTAAATGCAGTTAAGTATTAATATATGCATCTGGAGTAGAAATTAATGAATTAAATTGTTTTAGCAGCATGAAGCAAGCTAATATTTAATTTATACAGATGTATCTTAGAGTATAAAAATACTTAATTATGAACCTCCCTGGTGGTTCAGTGTTTTAAGAATCTGCTTGTCAATGCAGGGGACATGGGTTCAATCCCTAGTCCAGGAAGATTCCACATGCCTTGAGGCAACAAAGCCCGTTGTCAACTACTGAGACTGCACTCTAGAGCCTGTGCTCCACAAGAAGAGAAGCCACTGCAATGAGAAGCCTATGCACTGCAATGAAGAGTAGCCCTCACTTGCCACAATGAGAGAAAACCCTCACACAGCAAAGAAGACCCCACACAGCCAAAGAAAGAAAATAATTATATTCCAGAAAGAAAAGCAAGGCACATACCCAAGTAGTCAACTGTCAAAATGCTTACTCAGATAATGGCAATGTCTTCATAAGAGGCTTTTCATCTTATAAAGTATTATGTAATAGTTAAAAGGACTGCAAGGAGATCCAACCAGTCCATTCTAAAGGAGATCGGTCCTGGGTGTTCTTTGAAAGGACTGATGCTAAAGCTGAAACTCCAGTACTTTGGCCACCTCATGTGAAGAGTTGACTCATTGGAAAAGACTCTGATGCTGGGAGGGATTGGGGGCAGGAAGAAGGGGATGACAGAGGATGAGATGGCTGGATGGCATCACTGACTCCATGGACGTGAGTTTGAGTGAACTCTGGGAGTTGGTGATGGACAGGGAGGCCTGGCGTGCTGCGATTCATGGGGTCACAAAGAGTCGGACACAACTGAGCTACTGAACTGAACTGAACTGAACTGAATAGTTAAAAGAATGTTAAGATTATATATAAATATACTGAGCTTCCAGTCATTGTTTCATGAAACAAATAAGATGAGAAGTGATACACAAATTATGATATATATCATTTGTGTATCAACATATCTAAAACAACATATTACAGACACACATGCACAAAAATGTAAAAAATTAAGACAGAAGTGTAGAACAATGGTAGGCAAGAGCAGATTAGAGGTAGTTATAAAGAGAACTTAAGTCTCATTGGCAATGTCTTGATACTTTTTAAGGAGACTGTACTGTCACATAATTGAGTACTCACAGTACAACAATCTAAAGTCTGGAGGAAAAGCACTAGCTGTTAGCATTAGCATGCACATCTTCACACCAATACCTACCCCTGTATTTCTGCTGTAGGATTAAGATGCAGGTTCTGAAAGAAAATCATAATTTGAGAATGCTATATAACCATATACTGAGCATGTCACCAAATTCCATCATTCTCACCATTTCTTTGTCAGTAAAGCAGAGGCTTACATCAATGGGTCATAGCACAAAACTGTGCCTGAAACCAGCTTAGTCCTCATGCTAAATATTAACCTGAGGGGCATGCAGTTTAAGAACGAATTATCCAATTTATTATCTTTAATAATAGGATGTATTATTATTTACAGAGTTTAGAAGTCAAGTCCAGGGAATACATGTTTATTTTTAGAGAAACAGGAAAACTGCCACAGTTTTCTATGGAGAGAATATTAAATAAGATTATTGGCAAACTGTCTTCTTAACAGCCCAGATATAAGTCAAAGAAACTATTGTGGAAGGGAAGGTTGGATAGTTTCATGGACTAAAATAACTGTAAAAAGCACCATAGAGCTCCAAATGCAGGGAAAAAAAGTTCATGAGTCTGTCCAAAAAAAAAAAAAAAAAAAACCACAATTAAACAAAGCAGACTTCAAAGCAAGGAAAATTATTAGGGAGCATTACATCACGCTAAAGAGGCCAATTTTCCAAGAAGACATAACAATTATTAATGCGTATGCATCTGACATCAGATCATCAAAATCTGGTAAGGTAAAAATGACAGAAATGTAAGGAGAAATAGATGAGTCCACTATTTGTCAGCCACTTCAACACCTCTCTTTCAGAAATAGAGAGATCTAGCAAGAAGAAAATCAGTAAGGACAGAGTTGAAATCAACAAGATCATCAATCAATTAGACATAAACTGACACCAATAGACTATTTCATTTAACAGCAGCAGAATATACCTTCTTCTCAAACTCACATGAAATATCCATCAAGGTAAACCACATTCTATGCCATAAAATACACCTTAACAAATTCATAGAACAGAAATCATTCAATGTCTGTTCTTATAACACAAAGAAACTAAGCTAAAAATCATAACAGAAGGACAACAGGAAAATTTCAAAGTACATGGATATTTAACAACACACTTTTAAATAAAACATGATTTAAAGAAGAAATGTCAAGAGAAATTTAAACATATTTTGAACTAAATGAAAACACAAATATCAAAATCTGTGGGATACATCAAAAGCAGTGCTTAGAGGGAATTCTTTAGCATTAAATATATTAGAAAATAAAATAGTATTAAATATTACATCAGAAAAGAAAAAATATCTAAAGTCAGTCTTCTAAACTTTCACTTAATGAAACTAGAAAAAACAGTAAATTAAGCTAAATAAGTAGAAGAAAAATAATAAATTAATCAGAAATCAATGAAATTGAAAAGAAGAAATGAACAAAGAAAATGAACAAAACCAAAAATTGGTTCTTTGAAAAGATCAATAAAATAAGTAAGCCTCTAGCCAGGATAGCTAACAAAAAAGAAGAGAAAGGATACAAATTACTAATATCTGAAATGAAAGAGGAGACATCACTATAGACCCTGTGGACATGAGATGAATAATAAAGAATACTATGAACAACTCTATGCTTAAAAACTTGATAACTCAGATGAAAAGGGATCAATGCTTTGAGAGACACAATCTGCCAAATCTCACATATGAAGAAACAGACAATCTGAACAGAACTTTATTATGGAATCTGAATCAATAATTAGTAACTTACCAAAACAGAAAGCACCATGCCCAGAAGGGTTCAATGATGAATTTTACCAAACATTTAAGGAAGAAATCATACCAACTCTCTACATTCTCTTTTAGAGATGAAAACAGAAAGAACGCTTCCTAATCATTCCATGAGGCCAGCATTATCTTAATACAAAACATCACAAAAAAAAGAAAACTATATATTAATATCTCTCATGAATGTAGATATGGAAAATCTCATCAAAATCTTAGCCAATCAAATCCAAACGAAGTATAAAAATAACTGTACATCACAAACAAATGGGATTTTAATTCACATATGCAACACTGGTTCAACATCTGAAAATTAATGTGTTCCATTACATTAACAAGCTAAAAAAGAAAACTCACTTGATCACATCAACAGATGCAGAAAAAGTATTCAACAAAATTCAACACTCATTCATGAAAAGAATCTCTTAGTGAACAAGGAATAGAGAGGCACTTTCTCAAATTGATAAAAAACAAATCTATAAAAAACCTACAGCTTAGGTAATACTTAATGGTGAGAAACTAGAAGATTTTCCATCAGGTCAGGAAAAATTAGAGAGATCTAATCTCACCATTTATTTTCAGCACTGTAGTAGAAGTCCTACAAATCCAATGGGACAAAAAAAAGAAAGAAAGAAAATAAGAGATACACTCATTGGAAAGGAAGAGATAACACTCATTGTTTGCAGATGATATGTTCTTCTATGTAGAAAATCCAAAGAGGACTGACAGAACAACTCCTGGAACTAATAATTACAGCAAGGTCACAAGATACAAGATTAACATACAAAAGTCAGTTGCTTTCCTATGTACCAGAAATGAACAAGTGGAATTTTGGATTCAAAAATATAATACCATTTAATTAGCATCCCCAAATATGAAGTACTTACATATAAATATAACAAAATATATATAAAATTTATATGAGGAAAATCATAGAACTCTAATAAATGAAATAAAAGAACTAAATAAATGGGGAGATAGTCCATGTTCATGGAAAGGAAGATTCAGTACTTTCAAGATGTCAGTTCTTCCCAAAACAATCCACAGGTATGTTGCTAAGTCATTTCAGTTGTGTCTGACTCTGTGTGACCCCATAGGTGGCAGCCCACCAGGCTCCGCCATCCCTGGGATTCTCCAGGCAAGAACACTGGAGTGGGTTGCCATTTCCTTCTCCAATAATTTGGGATTCTGGGTTTAAATTTCTAAAGGCTTTGTTTTTTAAAAACATTGCCAGAGTAAAGGGTATATGCCAAAGCAAATATTAATATTTGTGTTTACTATTAAATACCCAGAGATGTAACCAGTCTACCCAGGATCACATTTTAAGTAAACTTCTTGGTTTGATGGTTTTTAGACGTCCAAGGAGCAGTGGCTGCATGGGCGCAGGAGGGCCTAGAGGAGCTATCCCATGTGGAAGATCAGGAAGGGCGGCAGTGAGGAGATACCCCTCATCCAAGGTAAGGAGCAGCAGCTGCATTTTGCTGGAGCAGCCATGAAGAGATATCCCACACACAAGGTAAGAGAAACCCAAATAAGATGGTAGGTGTTGTAAGAGGGCATCAGAGGGCAGACACACTGAAACCATACTCATAGAAAACTAGTCAATCTAATCATACTAGGACCACAGCCTTGTCTAACTCAATGAAATTAAGCCATGCCTGTGGGGCAACCCAACACGGGCAGGTCATGGTGGAGAGATCTGACAGAATGTGGTCCACTGGAGAAGGGAATGGCAAACTACTTCAATATTCTTGCCTTGAGAACTCCATGAACAGTATGAAAAGGCAAAATGACAGGATACTGAAAGAGGAACTCAATAGGTCAGTAGGTGCCCAATATGCTACTGGAGATCAGTGGAGAAATAACTCCAGAAAGAATGAAGGGATGGAGCCAAAGAAAAAACAATACCCAGCTGTGGATGTGACTGGTGATAGAAGTAAGGTCTGATGCTGTAAAGAGCAATATTGCATAGGAACCTGGAATGTCAGGTCCATGAATCAAGGCAAATTGGAAGTGGTCAAACAGGAGACGGCAAGAGTGAACATCGGCATTCTAGGAATCAGTGAACTAAAATGGACTGGAATGGGTGAATTTAACTCACATGACCATTATATCTACTACTGGGGGCAGGAATCCCTCAGAAGAAATGGAGTAGCCATCATGGTCAACAAAAGAGTCCGAAATGCAGTACTTGGATGCAATCTCAAAAATGACAGAATGATCTCTGTTAGTCTCCAAAGCAAACCATTCAATATCACCGTAATCCAAGTCTATGCCCCAACCAGTAATGCTGAAGAAGCTGAAGTTGAACGGTTCTATGAAGACCTATAAGGCCTTGTAGAACTAACACCCCCAAAAATGTCCTTTTCATTATAGGGGACTGGAATGCAAAAGTACGAAGTCAAGAAACACCTGGAGTAACAGGCAAATTTGGCTTTTGAGTACTGAATGAAGCAGGGCAAAGACTAACAGAGTTTTGCCAAGAAAATGCACTGGTCATAGCAAAAACCCTCTTCCAACAACACAAGAGAAGACTCTACACATGGACATCACCAGATGGTCAACACCAAAATCAGATTGATTATATTCTTTGCAGCCAAAGATGGAGAAGCTCTATACAGTCAACAAAAACAAGACCGGGAGCTGACTGTGGCTCAGATCATGAACTCCTTATTACCAAATTCAGACTTAAATTGAAGAAAGTAGGGAAAACCGCTAGACCATTCAGGTATGACCTAAATCAAATCCCTTATGATTATACAGTGGAAGTGAGAAATAGATTTAAGGGCCTAGATCTGATAGATAGAGTGCCTGATGAACTATGGAATGAGGTTTGTGACATTGTACAGGAGACAGGGATCAAGACCATCCCCATGGAAAATAAATGAAAGAAAGCAAAATGGCTGTCTGGGGAGGCCTTACAGATAGCTATGAAAAGAAGAGAAGTGAAAAGCAAAGGAGAAAAGGAAAGATATAAGCATCTGAATGCAGAGTTCTAAAGGATAGCAAGAAGAGATAAGAAAGCCTTCTTTAGTAATCAATGCAAAGAAAGAGAGGAAAACAATAGAATGGGAAAGACTAGAGATCTCTTCATGAAAATTAGACATCAAGGGAACATTTCATGCAAAGATGGGCTCGATCAAGGACAGAAATTGTACGGACCTAACAGAAGCAGAAGATATTAAGAAGAGGTGGCAAGAATACACAGAAGAACTGTACAAAAAAGGTCTTCACAACCTGGATAATCACGATGGTGTGATCACTAATCTAGAGCCAGATATCCTGGAATATGAAGTCAAGTGGGCCTTAGAAAGCATCACTATGAACAAAACTAGCGGAGGTGATGGAATTCCTATTGAGCTATTTCAAATCCTGAAAGATGATGCTGTGAAAGTGCTGCACTCAATATGCCAGCAAATTTGGAAAACTCAGCAGTGGCCACAGGACTGGAAAAGGTCAGTTTTCATTCCAATTCCAAAGAAAGGCAATGCAAAAGAAGGCTCAAACTACTGCACAATTGCGTTCATCTCACATTCTAGTAAAGTAATGCTCAAAATTCTCTAAGCCAGGCTTCAGCAATACATGAACCATGAACTTCCTGATGTTCAAGCTGGTTTTAGAAAAGGCAGACGAACTAGAGATCAAATTGTCAACATCTGCTGGATTATGGAAAAAGCAAGAGAGTTCCAGAAAAACATCTATTTCTGCTCTATTGACTATGCCAAAGCCTTTGACTGTGTGGGTCACAATAAACTGTGGAAAATTCTGGGAGAGATGGGAATACCAGACCACCTGATCTGCCTCTTGAGAAATCTGTATGCGTTCAGGAAGCAACAGTTAGAACTGGACATGGAACAACAGACTGGTTCCAAATAGGAGTACGTCAAGGCTGTATATTGTCACCCTGCTTGTTTAACTTCTATGCAGAGTACATCATGAGAAACGCTGGACTGGAAGAAACACAACTGGAATCAAGATTGCTGGGAGAAATATCAGTAACCTCACATATGCAGATGACACCACCCTTATGGCAGAAAGTGAAGAGGAACTAAAAAGCCTCTTGATGAAAGTGAAAGAAGAGAATGAAAAAGTTGGGTTAAAGCTCAACATTCAGAAAACGAAGATCATGGCATCTGGTCCCATCACTTCATGGGAAATAGATGGGGAAATAGTGGAAACAGTGTCAGACTTTATTTTTGGGGGCTCCAAAATCACTGCAGATTGTGACTGCAACCATGAAATTAAAAGACGCTTACTCCTTGGAAGAAAAGTTATGACCAAGCTAGATAGCATATTCAAAAGCAGAGACATTACTTTGCTGACTAAGGTCCGTCTAGTCAAGGCTATGATTTTTCCAGTAGTCATGTATGGATGTGAGAGTTGGACTGTGAAGAAGGCCGAGCGCCGAAGAATTGATGCATTTGAACTGTGGGGTTGGTGAAGACTCTTTGAGAGTCCCTTGGACTGCAAGGAGATCCAACCAGTCCATTCTGAAGGAAGTCAGCCCTGGGATTTCTTTGGAAGGAATGATGCTAAAGCTGAAACTCCAGTACTTTGGCCACCTCATGTGAAGAGTTGACTCATTGGAAAATACGCTATGCTGGGAGGGATTAGGGGTAGGAGGAGAAGGGGGCAACAGAGGATGAGATGGCTGGATGGCATCACTGACTCGATGGATGTGAGTCTGAGTAAACTCCGGGAGTTGGTGATGGACAAGGAGGCCTTGCGTGCTGCAATTCACGGGGTCGCAAAAAGTTGGACATGACTGAGTGACTGAACTCAACTGAACTGAAGACCATGAAGAAATTAAGATCTGAGCACTGACAGGACTGTGGTTACAAATTCACAGGGAAAACACCCACCTTCTTCCACATCAAGGCCAAAACAAAGAAGTTTCTTTGTTTAAATGAGAGTGGGACAGATTTTTAAAACTGCCCATCTTTCTACTAGTCCTTAGAAGTTATGAGCTCAGGGAAATGGAAATCACTTCCCAATTCCTCCTTTCTGGTCCCCACCCTTTTCTGGTGATTAAAGGCCAAGCCCACTGGTAACTGAGTTGCCAGAGCCCATTCGGCTAGTCAAAGCATGAATACCTGTTTCCCACTCTAGTTTTCCATTTCCTCCTTGTTTGGGGATTTTCTTTTCTTTCTCACAGGTTCAGCAGTTCACTTTCTAATAGCGTTATATATGTGTTATACATTTTCCAGCATGGGTGTTCATAAAGGAAAGGAATACAGGTAATTATTATACCATGTTACCAGGCATAGAAGTCACGTCATGCTATGCCATATGTTTCTTAAGTAAATATACATCATAATTTAACATTCTCCTTCAACTCAGTGGTATAAGCCCAATCAAAATCCCAGAAGGCTATTTTATAGATTTTAACACAATGATTCTAAAGTTTATATGGAGAGGCAAATGACTCATGATAGGCAATACAATATTTAGTTGGTGGATTGACATTACTTGACTTCAACACTTACAACAAAACTATAATAATCAAGACATTGTGAAAGAACAGACAAATATATCAATTGAACAGAACAGAAAGCCTAAAAATAGAACCATATAAATACAGTCAAGTTATCTCTAATAAAAGAGAAATAGGGAGGAGGTGGTCCTAAGATGGTAGAGGAATAGGATGGGAAGACCACTTTCTCCCCCACAAATTCATCAAAAATTCATGTGAATGCTGAGCAACTTCCACAGAACAACTTCTGAATGCTGGCAGATGACACCAGGCACCCAGAAAGGCAGCCCATTCGCTTCAAAAGGAAGTAGGACAAAATATAAAGGACAGAAAGAGAAACAAAAGAGTTAGGGACAGAGACCCATCCTGGGGAGGGAGTCGTGAAGTAGAACTTTCCAAGCACCAGGAAACCCTCTCACAGGGAGGTCTTTGAGGAGTTTTGGAATCTCAGAGGGCAACATAACTGGGAGGGAAAAAAATAAAAATAAAAAAACTAAAACCCACAGAATACACGCCTAACTGTAACTGCCAGTGGAGAAGTAACCCAGATGCTTGTGGCCACCACCAGCCAGCGAGGGCTGGACAGGGAGGCGCAGGTTGCATGCTTAAGGCCTGAATGCCCTGAGGACAATCTGAGGGAGCTAACATGAGACAGCAACCCAAACTGTGTGATAGCCAGGGAGAGAGAAAAGAAAAAGAGAGAGAGAACTTTCGCACGAAAAGCTCTAACCAAGGTGCAGCCTGGCCTGCTCACAGAACAAAGGATTGAGCGACACCAAAGGAGAGCTAGCCAGCTGCACACTGGCCTTCCCCTTCTAGAGGCAGAGAGGCAGGAGGGTGGCAGCCAAAGCCAGAAGGTGAGGGGCAGTCTCAGCCCCAGAGACACATCCTCCATCAAACTGTTAGCATGCTCCCAGTTGCTAACCAGGTCTTCCTGGGATAGTGGACGATTGACATCTGCCAGGAGGGTTACAGCCAGAGATCAGCTCTCCATAGGAGACACACAGAACACCTGGGACTGGGAAGGTAACTAAGATGCACCGCCTACCTAGGATAGTGTGCTTGCCAAGCACCTGGTCACCTGAGCTGCTCATGCCTGGAAAGGGCACAAAATGCATGTCCAACCAAGTCTGTGCCCTTACAGAGTATTTGAGAACCTGAACCTGAGTAGCTTAGACCTGGGAAGTACACGAAATGCAGAGCCCACTTTGGACAGTGCCCCTGCAGAGCACCCTGGGCCTGAGCAGTATAGATTGGGAAAGCACAGACGCTGTGAGTGGGGCAAACCCAGTGTGGTCCATACCCTTCGAGCACTCCCCACACACGCCAGCAATATTTGTTTACAGTGTTCCTCCCTTCCCCCAGCACAACTGAACAAGTGAGCCTAAATAAGTGACCACCTTCACCGCCTTGTGTAAGGGTGGATATCAGACACTGAAGGGACTTGCAAACAGAGGAAGTAAACATAAACAAAGAAGAGGGAACCACTTTGGAAGTGACAGGTGCAACAGATTAAAACCCTGCAGTTAACACCGACTAAGCATTTGGAGGGGGCCTATAGACTGGCACCCTACTCCAGTACTCTTGCCTGGAAAATCCCATGGATGGAGGAGCCCGGTAGGCTGCAGTCCATGGGGTCACTAAGAGTTAGACACGACTGAGCAACTTCACTTTTCAGTTTCATGCATTGGAGAAGGAAATGGCAACCCACTCCAGTGTTCTTGCCTGGAGAATCCCAGGGACAGGGGAGCCTGGTGGGCTGCCATCTATGGGGTTGCACAGAGTCGGACACGACTGAAGCGACTTAGCAGCAGCAGCAGCATAGACCTTGAGAACAAGTGCAAGCTGGAACAAGGAACTATTTGAAACTGAACTGACCCCCACTACCCACAACAGCTCCAGATAAATTCCTAGATATATTTTTACTATTATCATTTTTAATTTTTTATTAAGTTCTTTATTACTCCTTTAATTTTCATTTTCATAACGTATTATCTTACAAAAAAGATGAAAACCTATTTTTAAAGCAAATTTCATATATATATGTTTTATAGTTTTTGTGATTGATTTTGTTTTGTATTTTTAATATTTATTTATGTGAGTCTAACCTCTAGATTTTTAACCTTTGCATTTAGGTATTTGTTATCAATTTTGTACCTTTAAAAATCTAATCTTCACTATCCATTTTCACTTAGGGGTGTGATTACTGGCTTTATTGTTCTCTCCCCTTTTGATTCTCCCTTTTCTCCCCCAGGTCACCTCTATTTCCCTCCACCTTCTCTTCTCTACTTAACTCTGTGAATCTCTCTGGGTATTCCAGGCTGTGGAGAACACTTAGGGAACTGATTACTGGCTAGACTGGTCTCTCCCCTTTTGACTCCCCATCTTCTCCTCCTGATCACCTCTATCTCCCTCCTCTCTCTTCTCTTCTCCATGTAACTCTGTGAACCTCTCTGGGTGTCCCTCACTGTGGAGAATCTCTTCACCATTAACCTAGATGTTTTATCATCTGTGCTGGATGGATGGAGAAGTCTTGAGGCTACTGTAAGAATAAGGCTGAAAACTAGAGGCAGAAGGCTTAACTCCAAAACTTGAAAACACCAGAAAACTCCTGACTCCAGGGAACATTAATTGACAAGAGCTCATCCAAAAGCCTCCATCCTACACTGAAACCAAGCTTCACCCAAGAACCAACAAGTTCCAGAGCAAGACATAGCACACTGGCACACTAATTCTCCAGCATAGCAGGAACACAGCCCTGAGCATTAAAATACAGGCTGCCCAAAGTCACACCAAACCCACAGATACCCCAAAACTTCATACAGGACACTTCATTGCACTCCAGAGAGAAGAGATCCAGCTCCACCCACCAGAACACTAACATGAGCTTCCCTAACCAGGAAACCTTGGCAAACCACTAGTCTAATCCCACCCACAGGGAGCAACCTCCACAATAAAGAGGAACCACAAACTTCCAGCCTACAGAAAGGCCACCCCAAACACAGTAATCTAAAAAAATGAAAAGGCAGGGAAATATTCAGCAGGTAAAGGACCATGATAAATGCCCACCAAACCAAACAAAAGAGGAAGAGATAGGGAGTTTACCTGAAAAAGAATTCAGAATAATAATAGTAAAGATGATCCAAAACCTTGAGAACAAAATGGAGTTACAGATAAATAGACTAGAGACAAGGATTCAGAAGATGCAAAAAATGTTTAACAAGGACCTAGAAGAAATAAAAAAGAGTCAATCGATAATGAATAATGCAATAACTGAGATCAAAAGCACTCTGAGGGAGCCAACAGTAGAATAACTGAGGCAGAAGATAGGATAAGTGAGGTGGAAGATAGAATGGTGGAAATAAATGAAGCACAGAGGAAAAAAGAAAAAGAATTAAAAGAAATGAGGACAACCTCAGAGACCTTTGGGACAATGTTAAACACCCCAACATTCAAATCATAGGAGTCCCAGAAGAAGAAGACAAAAAGAAAGACCACGAGAAAATACTTGAGGAGATAATAGTTGAAACCTTCCCTAAAATGGGGAAGGAAATAGCCATCCAAGATCAAGAAACCCAGAGAGTCCCAAACAGGATAAACCCAAGGCAAAACACATATTAAGCAAATTAACAAGGATCAAACTCAAAGAGCAAATATTAAAAACAGCAAGGGGAAAGCAACAAATAACACACAAGGGGATTCCCACAAGGATAACAGCTGATCTTTCAATAGAAATTCTTCAGGCCAGAAGGGAATGGCCAGGCATACTTAATGTGATGAAAGAGAAAAATCTACAACCAAGATTATTCCCAGTAAGTATCTCATTCAAATATGAAGGAGAAATTAAAAGCTTTATAGACAAGCAAAAGCTGAGAGAATTCAGCACCATCAAACCAGCTCCTCAACAAATGCTAAAGGATCTTCTCTAGACAGGAAACACAGAAAAGGCTTATAAACTCGAACCAAAAACAATAAAGTAAGTGGCAATGGGATCATACTTATTAATAATTACCTTAAAAGTAAATGGGTTGAATGCTCGAACCAAAAGACAAAGACTGACTGAATGGATAGAAAAATAAGACCCTTATATATGCTGTCTACAAGAGACCCACCTCAAAACAAGGGACACATACAGGCTAAAAGTGAAGGGCTGGAAAAAGATATTTCATGCAAATGGGGAACAAAAGAAAGCAGAAGTAGCAATACTCATATCAGATAAAACAGACTTTGAAACAAACACCATGAAAAGAGAAAAAGAAGGACACTACATAATGATCAAAGGATCAATCCAAGAAGAAGATACAACAATTATAAATATATATGCACCCAACATAGAAGCACTGCAATATGTAAGGCAAATGCTAACAAGTATGAAAAGGGAAATTAACAATAACATAATTACAGTGGGAGACTTTAATACCCCACTCACACCATCAACCAAACAGAAAATTAGCAAGGAAACACAAACTTCAAATGATACAATGGACCAGTTAGACCTAATTGATATCTAGGACATTTCACCCCCAAAACAATGAATTTCACTTTTTTCTCAAGTACACATGGAATATTCTCCAGGATAGATCACATCCTGGGCCATAAATCTAGCCTTGGTAAATTCAAAACAATTGAAACCAGTCCAAGCATCTTTTCTGATCACAATGCAATAAGATTAGATATCAACTGCATGAAAAAAAAAACACGATTAAAAATACAAACATGCAGAGGCTAAATAACATGCTTATAAATAACCAACAATCACAGAGCAAATCAAAAAAGAAATAAAAATATGCATAGAAACAAATGAAAATGCAAACACAACAACCCAAACCCTATGGGATTCAATAAAAGCAATGCCAAGAGGAAGGTTCATAGGAATATAGGCTTACCTCAGGAAACAAGAGAAAAATCAACTGAATAACCTAACTTTACTCCTAAAGCAAGGAACAAATGAAGAACCCCAGGGTTAGTAGAAGGAAATAAATCATAAAAATTAGGGCAGAAATAAATGAAAGAGAAACAAAGGAGATAATAGCAAAAATCAACAAAACTAACAGCTGGTTCTTTGAGGAGACAAATAAAATACACAAATCATTAGCCAGACTAATCAAGAAAAAAAGGGAGAAGAATCAAATCAACAAAATTAAAAATGAAATTGGAGAAATCACAACAGACAACACAGAAATACAAAGGATCACAAAAGACTATTATTAGCAACTATATACCAATAAAATGGACAACTTGGTAGAAATGGACGAATTCTTAGATAAGTATAATCTGACAAAACGGAACCAGGAAGACATAGAAAATATTAACAGACCCATCAGAAGCACAGAAATCAAAACTGTAATAAAAAATCTTCCAACAAACAAAAGCACAGGATCAGATGGCTTCATGCGTGAATTCTACCAAAAATTTAGAGAAGAGCTAACAACTATCCTCAAAATGTTCCAGAAAATTGCAGATAAAGGTAAAGTGCCAAACTCATTCTATGTGGCCACCATCACCCTAATACCAAAACCAGACAAAGAAGCCACAAAAAAAGAAAACAAAGGCCAGTATCACTGATGCACATACATGCAAAAATCCTCAACAAAATTCTAGCAAACAGAATCCAACAACATATTAAACAGATTATACATCATGACCAAGTGGGCTTTATCTCAGAGATGCAAAGATTCTTCAATATTTATAAATCAATCAATGTGACATACCACATTAACAAATAGAAAGATAAAAATTATGTGATTATCTCAATAGATGCAGAGAAAGCCTGTGACAAAATTCAGTATCCATTTATGATAAAAACCCTCCAGAAAGCAGGCATAGAAGGAATATACGTTAACATAATAAAAGCCATATATGATAAACCCAGAGCAAACTTTATCCTCAATGGTAAAAAACTAAAAGCATTTCCCCTAAAGTCAAGAATAATACAAGGGTGCCCACTCTCACCACTACTATTCAACATAGTTTCAGAAGTTTTCACCATAGCAATCAGAGAAGAAAAAGAAATAAAAGGAATCCAGATTGGAAAGGAAGAGGTAAAACTCACTGTTTGCAGATGACATGATCCTATACTTAGAAAACCCTAAAGACACCACTAGAAAATTACTAGAGCTAATCAGTGAATATAGCAAAGTTGCAGGATATAAAATTAATACACAGAAATCCCTTGTATTCCTATACACTAACAATGAGAAAACAGAAAGAGAAATTAAGGAAACAATCCCATTCACCATTGTAACGAAAATAATAAAACACTTAGGAATAAATCTACTTAAAGAAACAAAAGATCTATATATAGAAAACCATAAAAAGATGAAAGAAATCAAAGATGACACAAATAGATGGAGAAATATACCATGTTAATGGATCAGAAAAATAATCAATATAGTGAAAATGAGTATACTATCCAAAGCAATCTAAAGATTCAATGAAATCCCTATTAAGCTACCAACAGTATTTTTCGGAGAACTAGAACAAATAAGTTCACAATTTGTAAGAAAAAAAAAAAAACTCAAATAGCCAAAGCAATCTTCAGAAAAAGAATGGAACTGGAGGAATCAACCTGCCTGACTTCAGACTGTACTTCAGACAGAAAGCTACAGTCATCAAGAGAGCATGGTACTGGCAAGAGACAGAAATATGGATCAATGGAACAAAATAGAAAGCCCAGAGATAAATCCATGCACCTATGGACACCTTATCTTTGACAAAGGAGGCAAGAATATACAGTGGATTAAAGACAATCTCTTTAACAAGTGGTGGTGGGAAAACTGGTCAACCATTTGTAAAAGAATGAAACTAGAACACTTTCTAACACCATACACAAAAATAAACTCAAAATGGATTAAAGATCTAAACATAAGACCAGGAACTATAAAACTCCTAGAGGATAGCATAGGCAAAACACTCTCTGACATAAACCATAGCAGGAGCCTCTCTGACCCACCTCCCAGAATATTGGAAATAGAAGCAAAAATAAACAAATGGGACCTAATTAAACTTAAAAGCTTTTGCACAATGAAGGAAACTATAAGCAAAGTGAAAAGACAGCCTTCAGAATGGGAGAAAATAATAGCAAATGAAGCAACTGACAAAGAATTAATCTCAAAAATATACAAGCAGCTCATGCAGCTCAATACCAGAAAACTAAATGACCCAATCAAAAAAATGGGCCAAAGAACTAAATAGACATTTCTCCAAAGAAGACATACAGATGGTAACAAACACATGAAAAGATGCTCAACATCACTTATTATCAGAGAAATGCAAATCAAAACCACAATGAGGTACCATCAAACACCAGTCAGAATGGCTGCTATCAAAAAATCTACAAACAATAAATGCTGGAGAGGGTGCACAGAAAAGGGAACCCTCTTACCCTGTTGGTGGGAGTGCAAAACTAGTACTGCCACTATGGAGAACAGTATGGCGATTCCTTAAAAAAACTGGAAATAGAACTGCCATACAGCTCAGCAATCCCACTGCTGGGCATACACACCGAGGAAACCACAATTGAAAGAGACACGTGTACCCCAATGTTCATCACAGCACTGTTTATAATAGCCAGGACATGGAAGCAACCTAGATGCCCATCAGCAGATGAATGGATAAGAAAGCTGTGGTACATATACACAATGGAATATTACTCAGCTATTAAAAAGAATGCATCTGAATCATTTGTAAAGAGGTGGATAAAATTGGAGCCTAATATACAGAGTGAAGTAAGCCAGAAAGAAAATCACCAATACAGTATACTAACGCATATATATGGAATTTAGATAGGTGGTAGTGATGACCCTGTATGTGAGACAGCAAAAGAGACACAGATGTATAGAACAGTCTTTTGGACTCTGTGGAAGAGAGTGGGGGTGGGATGGTTTGGGAGAATGGCATTGAAACATGTATATTACCATATGTGAAATAGATCACCAGTCCAGGTTTGATGCATGAGACAGGCTGCTGGGGGCTGGTGCACTGGGATGACCCTGAGGGATGGGATGGGAAGGCAAGTGGGAGGGAGGGTTCAGGATGGGGAACATATGTACACCCATGGCTGATTCATGTTAATGTATGGCAAAAACCCCTACAGTATTATAGACTAATTAGCCCCCAATTAAAATAAATAAATCAATTTAAAAAATAATAGAGAAATGGTACTACAGTAGAAAAAAGACACTCTTCACAAATAGTACTAGAACAACCCTGGACATCATATGCAAAAACATCAGTCTTGACACAGACATTACACCCTTCACAAATCTACTCAAAATGGATCAGAGAACTAAACATAAAATTCAAAACTATAAAACTACTAAAAGATAACCGAGGAGAAAATCCACATGACCTTGAGTTTGATGACATTTTTCAGATATAATAATGGAGTCATAATCCATGAAAGAAAGAATTGAGAAACCATATTTCATTAAAAATGAATTTGTCTACCATGCAAAAGATACTACCAAAAGAACAAAAAGACAGAGTGGGAGAAAATATTTGCAAAATACCTATTGGATAAAGGTCTCATCCAAAAAACAAACAAAAACAATCCACAAGAAACCTTTTAAAACTCAACAGAAAAAAAAATTAAAAATTGGGCCAAAAACTATAATAAACACATCACCAAGGAAGATATATATGTCAAATAAGCATATGAAAATATACTTCACATAATGTGTCATCAGGGAAATTTAAGTCAGAACAACAATGAGCTAGCACTACATGCCTGTTAGAATGGAGAAAATCTGAAGCACTAGAAACACAAATGCTGGCAAGGACATGGAATAAGACAAACTCTAGATTATTGTCAGTGGGAATGTAAAATGATACAGCCACTTTGGAAGACAATTTGATGGTTTCTTCTAAAACTAAACATACTCTCACCATACAACCAAGCCACTGCACTCCTTGGTATTTGCCGTGCTGCTGTTGTTTAATTGCTAAGTCATGTCCAAGTCTTTCGTGACCCCTTAGACTGAAGCCTGCCAGACTCCCCCAGCCATTTCCTTCTCCAGGGGATCTTTCTTATCCAGGGATCGAACCCACAACTTCTGCTTTGGTAGGCAAGTTCTATACCACTGAGCCACCAGGAAAGCCTGGTATTTGCCCTAAGGAGTTGAAAACTGATGTTCACACAAATACTTACAGACAAATCTTTAGCAGCTTTATTCATAACTGCCAAAAACCTGGAAGCAACCAAGGTGTCCTTGAGTAGATCAATGAATAAATAAACTGTGGTATATTCAGACAATGGAATGTTATTCAGCACTAAAAAGAAATGAGCCTTTCACATGGAGGAAGCTTCAATGCATATTGCTAAGGGAAAAAGCTAATCTGAAAAGGCTTCCTACTGTACGATTCCAACTATATGACATTCTGGAAAAGGCAGAACTATGGGGACAATATAAATATTAGTGGTTGACAGGAGTTTGGGATGAGGAAGGGATGAACAGAAGATCACAGAGGATTTGGGAAGGCAGTGAAAATACTCTGTATGAAACTCTAACCATGGATACATGTCATCATACATTTGTCCAGATCCACTCAATGGTACAAAACCAAGAGTGAGCCCTAATGTAAACTATGGATTTTTGGTGATTAGGATGTGTTGACGTAGATTCATCAGTTGAAACAAACATACTACTCTGATGGAGAATTTTGATAAGAGAAGCTATGCATGTGCAATCCCAGGAGGTACATGGGAAATCTCTGTACTATCCTCTCAATTTTGCTATAAACCTAAAATTGCTCTTAAAAATAAGCTTTCACAAATTTGAATGCTCATCATTTCTGCTTTAGAAGTCATACCACGGAGAACGATGCTACCACATCAGTTTTCATTTTTAAACTATGACACCAACTCCATTCAACTTCAGAAAGAAATATGCTATTCTTAAAAATACTTCATTTCTGTTCCGTTTCCTCTGTGGTCTGCTTATGATGTGCTCAGATGCTCAGTTGTGTCTGACTTTTTGTGACCCCATGGATTGCAGCCTGCAAGGCTCCTCTATCCATGGGTTTCTACTGGCAAGAATACTGGAGTGGGTTGCCATTTCCTCCTCCAGGGGATCTTCCCAACCGAGAGATGGAACCCATGTCTCTTATGTCTCCTGCATTGGCAGGTGAATTCTTTACCATTAGGACCACCTGGGAAGACTGCTTATGAGGGTGTCTTTCTAATTCTAAAGACTTCTCCACCATCCCCAGCATCTGTCAGATGGGTCAAGTGACTAGTTGTCCAGGCATATCTCATTAATATATAATATATAACTTGTTAAATGCATGCTAACTGATAGAATGTCCCTTTCTTCTACTACAATAAAAACTCCACTAGTGCTACAGCCAGTTAGGTCTGTCCTGTTTTACTTTTCAACCAGCACCTAGTATAGTCCCCAGCATACAGCAGATGCTCTACAAACATTTGGTTAATTAATGCAAAAAAAATCTAGCTGAACATAGAGCATGTTATGCTAAATGAAATAAGCCAGACAGAGACAAATACCACAGATATCATTACATGTGGAATTAAAAAAATAAGTTGAATTTATAGAAACACAGAACAGAGAAGTGGTTACCAGGGGCTGTGGGGTGGGGGGAAATTGGGAGAGATTGGTAAAAGGATACAAACCTTCAGGTATAAGGTGAATAAGGTCTGAGGATCTAATGTGTAACACTGTGACTACAATTGATAACACTGTATAACATTATATAACTGAAATTTGCCAAGAGAGTAGAACTTAAATGTCCTTGCCAAAAGAAAGGCAAATACGTGAGGTATGTTAAAAAATTTGATGGGGAGGAATTCTTTCACCATAAACCTGTAATATCAAATAATTACAGGGTATACTTTAAATATCTCACAATTTTATTTGTCATGTATACCTTAATTAATAGAAAAATGAGGCATAATGTAATATAATTAAAAATCCATCAACATCTACCTAAACTCGTATCTTCTAAACACTATGTTTCAACTATATTAACAATATTTCCCAACCCTATTCCATCAAATGTATTCATTACAAATGCTGTCACAGTATAAAATATGCAAACAATAAAAGCTTGGCATCATTTGTTATGACTGGTTCATTTAGCAGACAATTACACACTGAATGTTTAGTATTCCTAGCATTGAGCAAATCACAGTGCATACTGAGGTAAGCCAGTGAGAAATTATCTTTTCCTTCTTAATACAAGGCCTGCATTTATAGGACTGGCAGGTCATTATGACTTCTCCTTGAAAGGCATCAAGGCAATTTCTAACCACTTCCTGGTTCACTCCAAGTATTAGTAAAGGAATGCAATGGGCTATTCAAGCAACTATTTTTTGGCTAATATTTTCTGTCTTTTTTCTTTTCAGCTTAAGAGGTCATTTCTCTCCTCTGCATACTCCTATTTCCTGAGGGATGTCTTTTTTCTCTGCTTCTTCTCTTTTCTGTTTCATACCAAGAGAAATCCAGTTTTCCTGAGTAACTTCTCCATACACATTATGGTCTCCCACTTCTAACTTGGAGGAGGGGTGGGGAAACTGGCTCTTGGCTCCTGAATGTGTCTTTTCACTGCAGCCCTAAATGTGGGCTTAGTATTATCCATCCATTTACATTACACACTTTCAATCACCCTTGTTATTGCATTCTCCATTAGGATTCCCTTCTACCTTCTTAGATGTTTTCTCACCTGGCTCATATTTTTCCTTCCAACCTGCTATTGTTTCTTTGTGAAGCTGAAACTTAATTTCCTATTATGAGAAAGTGTAGTGGTGGAAGGCACAGATTCTGGGGTCAAACATCTTGGATTTGAGTCCTATTCCACTGCTTCTTGTGATTTAAGGCAATTTACAAAGGCAGTTTCCTCATTTATTAACTGAAAGTGATGATAATGTCTACACTATATGGCTTAAAAGGATCAAGACCAATACAACATTAAAATAGTCAAAGGCACATAGAAAGCACTCCTGAAGGCCATTATCATCATTATCTTTGGTATTTAATGTTCATATTGTTGACTATGACATTCAATTTCTGGACATACTGGCATCCACACATAGTTCTACCTTGAAGTTGTTCATCACACAGCCCTATTTTACTCTAAGATTTCAAACTGGGTATTTCTCTTCAACTACAAATATTCTTCTACTCATCTTTCTCACTCTTGAAAACTCAAAGAACCTTCTATTTTCTTGCCTTAAATGACTGATTCAAGCAAACACTGGCAATCAAACTTCTTAACCTTTAACTCTAATAATTTCCTAACATGGATCTTCAAGTCTTAGTCTAATCTTAATCTCATCAGTTTTCCTTGAATATATACACTTTACAAGCCCTTCTCAATGTCCAGAGATCACTAACATTACTTGTCATTTAACAGCCAAATGATTTATCAACTTTTATCTTGAGCTCCTCTTCGTAAACAATGTTGAATAAAGGTACTTCATTTCAATTACTCAAAATTAAAATAGAACCATGCCAACAGTAGTGGTCCAACAAATGCTTTGTCATTGCAAATTTGGAAGACATCTTTTTTGTTTAGGATGCTATTCTGATAATAATGATGTGAAAACATTTATATTTTAATTAGAGTATTCTTGGTCCTATATGCACTTTTGAAGTAACTTTCAAGAATTAAGTAGCATTTGTCATATGCCTACTTTTGCATACCATCTCTGATTTATTAGCATTGCAATGAAAGAAAATCTAACCTATGTTGACTAACAATCAGCTACCAACTAACTGTATGCTCTTTAGAAACTTAGATGTGTGTCTTTAGGACTTGCGTATCTGTAGAAAAGGAGAGTTGGGCTAAAATAAACTGGCTTTTGGGGGACTCCAACAGGGTCATTCACTTAAGAATTAGACTAATAAAAAAAAGAATTAGACTAATAAAACTGTAAGTATAAAGAAAATCACATTAATGCAGAGGGGAATGTTCAGGAAACCAGGATCAAAGTCAGATGGGAACAGTAACTTCAGTTATCCACTGGAGAATCAACTCTTCCACATACACAAAGGGCTTCAAACAGTAACTATGAGTAAATGACATCAGTGGAAAGTTAAGACTACCCTCAGTTGTCCCATTTTCTCACATGGCCTCTTGCCATAGCACCTCAACTAATTTAAAATGCAATTAAAGCCCCCTGAAGTTTAATACATATGCTCAACATCAGTTAAATACATCCATCCTTCGTGAGAAACAATCATATTCTAAAAATGCACGAGAGCAATTACATTTTTTGAAGCATTAATTTCAGTAGGAGGGGTACATATACCATTAATAGATGAGAATCATTTTCACTAAAAGGGCATAGTAGTTATGGAGAATTATATCTTAGCAATCTATAGGGATAGTGAATTTTTTTGTTAAACATCTTTTGGGTTAATATTCTTTTAGGGTAAATGTGTATTAAATATACATGTCAACTCCTTTGAATGCTCTCTTAAGATAAAAATTCCCCACTTTCTCCTTTCCTACTTATATGTAGAGAATTTTTGAAATCAGAAAACTCACAAACAGGAAGCAAAAATTAGACATTCAAATCTTTGGTTCCTTGTCTAGGTGTGATCTCAGAACTCCAGAGACAACCATAAACTCATGTCCACTTGTTATAAAATACACTTATTGCTAGAATTCAAGTGTGAAATGATGTCTAAGTGTATTTCTAGCTTCAAATATAAATGTGCTTCGCGGCTTAGAATTTAGTGTAGATAGAAAGGATGAAATTAAACATATATTTTATAAAAGTTTAAATATGAAATACATTATGCAAATCAATCTAAAATCATTAGGTAAATAAGTAATTTAGATGATTTTAAAAATATGAAAGCCTTAGTTAAAGCAAAATATTTCTACAGAAATTAAATTACTGTGGAGTCCAAATTTTTCTTTTGCTTTAAATTGTTTGCACTAAACAAAAAGGGAACTTTAAACATTTTTTTATACTTACCATTATATAATTATTATATAAACATCATGCATAGGGAAAGGACATAATTATGAAGAAAACTTGTAACTGTATCATATATATGTACATATATAATTTTGATGACTTCTACCATTTTACTTTTGGAAGAAAATTTTAATTTAGTGTTATCTTACATATAATATATGTGATAGAAATATAAAAATTCAATCAGAACAAAGTTGTTTCTCTAAAGTTAATGAACAATGTTAGCATGTTCCAAGATTCATATGCTTTGTCTAATACTAAAAGTGTTAGTCAAATATTATGCAATTAAAATATCTATCCACATTCAATACAGATTATTATAAATAAAAATATATTGTTAAAATATCATCATATATTTTTAGTTATATGGAAATACCATAATTTCTTAGAAGAAGCAAGGGCTAATTAAGATCTGTAAAATATTAGATGGTGTCCATTTACAATCAAACCAACAAGAAAGGAGCCTACCTTCCATTGCCCTTTTAAAGAAGACCTTACAGCTTCCACAGGTGAGGACACCATAATGACAGCCTGATGCTTCATCCCCACAGATTAAACAAATCTTCTGAGGTAATGACTCAAAGCTGTACTGTGGGCTCTGGCTGGCTTCTGAATCGGGCCTTGAAATGCAAAACAAAGTACTCAATTTATTTTTAGGTGCACCACTATCTAATACTAAAGTTTCCTTAACCCAGAATAGATAGAGTGAAAAGATTTTTAAAAATTACAGCCATATATAAATACAGATCTGAAAAACATAGCAAACTGAACTTGATATACTACCTGTTACTGGATTCATCAGACTTGCAAGTTATTAGACTCTCATCAGGAGTACCAACAAAAGTAATAAATAATTAAAATTTAATTTTATGTTCAGTAAAAAAAAATTCCTGCAAAACTCATTACAGAGAATCAATTTAGTCTTTTGACAAATGTTATAATCTTGTTGTACGGTGGGAAACAATAAACCTTTTGCTCTAAAAGTACAATCGTTCTAAAAAGTCATTTCTGTAATTAAACAAGTACCCGTGTTTGTCTTTTTAAAGCATTGTTCAATATATTAAAGCTGTTTTGACTATTCACAATACAAGATTCCAAATCCAGAGCACTTTCTTTTTTCTTTAAAATTCCATAACTCTCGTATGTAAATTAAAACGGTTTTCAAAACTTGTATGCTAAAAGTGGTAGCGAACTTGAAACAATACTAGCCTACAGTGCACTGCAGTGATAGATGTTTAAGCCATACTGTAAACATATTACACATAAATTAATTTCAATCTAGAGATTCGGGTGAAAATGAAGCGCTAAGTGTCCAGAGCCCTAAGATGGTTCTGCTTTGGGTTCTGGCCGGGCACCCAGCGCCACCCTGCCCGGGAGAACGATGCGTTACCATCTCCTCTCCGGAATGCACGTTCTCGGTAACTGTCCTTCTAGGAAGAAAAGCATTTTATAAAACCCCGGACTCGCCGCACCCTTTCAGCTCCGCGGGGCTACGGCGGACCCAGAGTGACGCTGCACTTTTAGAACTCGCGGCTGGTTCGCCTTGGGACTGCACAGATCTGAAAAGTTTAGAAACATATTGTCGGAGAGGCCCACTCCAGAAACAGCATAATCTGGGCCCCCGCGGTGCCCCCCGCCCCCCCAAAAAAATAAATGAGAAGAGGTGAGGAAAAGGAAGCCAAGCTGCGCTGCCCTCCGCCCCGGCCACCCACCCCTGGCGGCCACTCTGGGGAGCCGGGCGCCGGGGGCCGGGGGCGGCCGGACCGGTCCTCGCGCGCCGCGCCGGGCCCTCACCTCAGGTAGTTGAGATAGGGCTGGTAGACCTGCGGCAGGCCCTCCTTGAGCACCGCGGCCTGGTAGCCGAGCTGGGGGAGCCCGTTGAGGCCGAGCGGCGGGTAGAGTGCAGGGGTGGCCCCGGCGGCGGCAGCGGACGAGGTGGACGGCAGGTCCCGCGGCAGGAAGCAGGCGCCCGCGGCCGGAGCCTTGCAGGGCAGCGGCGCGAACGGGCCCGGCTGGGGAGGCGCGCCCTCCGCCTTGTACAGGACGCACTCCAGGGCGGACCCCGACGCGGCCGCGGACGAGCCTGGGGCCCCCGTGGCGGCCGCGGGCACCGCCACCTCCCCCGGCCTGGACGGCGGCGCCAGCGGGAAGTCGGCGAAGACGGCGGGGCTGGCCCCCGCCAGCAGGTACGGCCGCGGGGAGCGCGCGGCGGCCTCGGCGCCCCCCTCCTCCTCCTCCTTGATCTTCAGGGCGGGCGGCTGCGGGTCCCCGTAGAGCGAGAACGCGTCGTCCCTGGGCTCGGCTTCGGGCTGGTAGGCGCAGTCGGGGAAGTCGCCAGGCGCGCCCGGGGCGGCCGAGGCGGAGGGCGAGCCCCGCGGCGGGGCGAAGGCGCCGGCGGGCCCGCTGTCATAGCTGTCGCCCTCCAGCAGCTGCCGGGTGCGGGCGGCCAGGAAGGCCGAGTTGAGCGGCAGGATGGGCACGTGGATGAAGTCCATCACCGCGGTGGCCACCGGGGCGCGCCCGGGCGCGGCGGGCGCGTCATGCTCCGTCGGGGCGGCCCTGGGCGCCGAGAAGCGGGCATCTTCTTTGGGCACCGGGGCGACGCCTCCCGCGGCGGTCCCAGGAGCGCTGATCGCGTCTCCTCCCGCGGGCCGGGCTTTGCCCTTCAGGGGCGGCCCCGAGGAGCCCTCGGGATCCGAGTCGTCCTCCTCCAGCTCCACCACCGCGGGCTGCGGAGACGGCCTCGGCGCGGGCGCGGGCCAGGGGTGGCTCGAGGCCGTCGGGGCCAGCAGCTGCCGGCACGGCGCCAGGCCCCGGGGCAGCACCTTCTGGCCGGCGGCCACCCCGGGGGTGTCGCCAGCCTTGCTCTCCGGGCGGCTCATGAGTGTAGGCAGGACCCCCTGGGCGGCGGGCGCAGCCCGGGAGTCTTGGACAAGCTCAGGGCCAAAGAGGCACCAAGGGCTGGGGGCCTCGCAGACGGCGGGGCTGGCGGGGCTCCGCTCAGGGACTGGGGGCGCCAGCAGGGTGTCCAGGACGCTGTCCAGCAATCCGCCGTCCTTCTCTGGGGGTCTCACAGCAGCGCCCTCTGCGGCTTCCCCTCTGGAATACGCCCCCTCCACGTCTGCCAGCGACTCTGGGTCCAGCGTCTTCCCGTCCAGGTCCTGAGCCTGGCAGGGCTGAGGGAAGATCAGCCCGTCCAGGGAGAGGGGGAGGCCCGAGGCTGTGGGGGTCGGGCCCGAGGCCTCGCCCGCCTGGAAGGAGCCCGCGTCTGGGCGTTCCCGCAGAGGGGCTCCGACTTGGGTGGGCGAGGGCGCTGTGCCTGCCACGTGGGCAGCACGGGGACCCTTCGCCTTCAGCTCAGTCATGACGCCCTGGGCTCCCCTTTTCTCCTCCCCTGTCTCTGGGGAGGGGGGATAGCGGGAGGACCAGGGGGCGTCAGGAGGCTCGGGGCCGCGGGAGGAGAGAACCCGAGTTGAATTTGGCTGGAGCGGACGGCGGAGAGGGGGGTGAACTCTCCACCTCCTGGGTGGGAAGGGGGCGGCCCTGATGGGCCTCCGCCCTCGCCCCGGGTTCACAGGTGGTGGTGGGGGGGTGGTGGGCGGTAGTCACTCTGTCCCTGAGGCAGGTGGGAGAACAGGCGATGGCGGTTGTGGGGATCCCGTAGAGCTCTCCAGGGGTGTTCCCCGTCTTCCGTCTGCGGACAGGCGACGCAGAGTACTCACAAACCGCGGGGCGCACCCCAGGGGCGGCGACTTCGCAAGCACTGGACAGCGGCTGTGGCTCTTGACTTATCCGCCCGCTCCAGCGCCGGGATGCTCCCGGTCCTGGGCTGCGGTCCCCGTCCCTTCCCCCGGACACCCCGGGGCTGCATCGGCCTCTCAGCGCAGCCCATCCTCAGGAGGAGCGCCGTCTCTGCCGGCTCCTGGTCACTCGCCACGAGCATCTCCGTTGTGCTCACATCTCTTGGCAGTCCGCGAGCACAGAGAGCCGGGAGCTGCGGGGTCCACTGCGATGCCACGTGAAGCGACGCCTCGCGGAGCAAGCTGCTCGCGCCGTGGACCCTCGCACGCTCAGGTACTACGAGGCTTCACTAGCAGACCCGCCCCCCAGCTTTCCCAGCACCCCGCCTCCCCGGCGGGAGGCCCCGCCTACAGCCCCGCCCCGCCCCGCGGAGAGACCAGATCTGAAATTCCAAGTGCCAGCCCGAATTAACAGGTACTGTGGGATGAGCTGCATAAGCCATTCGATTTTGTACTGCCAACTCAGTACCACTACCAGTCTAACTGTAAAAGTGAATGGATTGTATCAGAAGCTGAATTCTCAGTATTTCAGATTTGTAAAGGTTTTACACAGAGAACAATATTTAGCTATGTGTATTTTTTTTTTAGAATAAATATATCGAGGATGATTCTAAATAACATGAGAGATTTTTCTCTCTTATGACTTCCATAAAAGTGAGTGCTTTCAAATGTCTCTCGCTGCAACCAACATGTCCTCTAGTCCTCTTGAACCGTCCTCAGTGTAGCAGAGAAATCTGGGAGCAGGAGATAGCTGAGAACACTAATTTACCTGTACAAGAAGTTTGGATGTTGTATGTTTAAACTTTGATTTGTCCTAAGGAGTGCGTTCCATTTTTTAATAAATAGCCCTTTAAGGAAAGTTTCCTTTAGCTTCAGTTTCCATCCTGTGCTACATCATAAATTCCTCAATAGAGATGTTGAATACTACTTTTTCTCCCCTCAGCATTCTTATTCTTAAAATAATCTTTGAATTTTTAAAGCAAATCACCTCTTCCTGAAGATGTAGAGAGAAGGGGAGTAGTGCAATGCATTTGAGATACAGGGTTATAAGCTAATAAATAGTCTCTGTGCTGAACCCAAGACCACTGGGTATCCTGACATCTCTTAAACATACCATGTTCAAAAGTGAATTAAACATTTGGAAAATCCCTCGAGTTCTGTCTGTGCTGATGACCCACTGGTTTTCTCAGCCTGGTATAGAGAATACAGTGGAAGACTCCTGGGCGGGCAGAGCTGATGGAGGTAAGGAGCCTGGATCCCTGAACACTTGGGGAGTGTCTACATGAGAGAGAAGTAAATTTTATCATATTAGGTCACTGGGAATCAATCGTTTGGGCCATTAGCTTACTTTGATTGACTAGTTTTAAATATGAAGGAGTTGGCAGGCAGAGGAGTGCTGAAGAGAACTCCAGGAAGCAGATATAATATGTTCACAGGACATCAAATAGGAAGGCATAATATGGGAATTGCAAGGAGGCCATTATGGATAGAGCATGGGGTAAACTGGGGAATGGAAGAGGATAAGGCCAGAGAAGTGAACTAATTTATTAATACTGTTGTTCCTGTTTTTAGCTTTCCTTTCTCCAGTTTATTTTAAACTATTTAATGTGCTTTATTGGCTATAATTCGCATACCATATGGTTCACCTGTCTTAAAGTGTACAATTCAGTGGTTCTAAGCTTATGCACAGTTGTGTAACTATCACCACTATTAATTTTAGAACATTTACATCATCCCTAAAAGAAACTCCATATTCATTAGCAGTCACTCCTCTTTTTCCCTTAAAACTTTTTCAACAGTCCACTGAATCTACTTTCCTTCTCTGCATTTGCCTATCCTGGACATTTCATATAAATAGAATCATGCCATATGTGGTCTTTTACACTGGCTTCTTTCACATAGTGTGTGAAAGAAGGTTTCAAGGTTCAGTCACATGGTAGCATGTATCAGCACTTCACTCTTTTTTATTGCCAAGTAATATTTCATTCTATGAATATACTTTGATTTACTATACTATGATTTGTGAATATGCTATGATTAGAAGTTGTTGGACATTTGGGCTGTTTCTGCTTGGAGGCTATTATGAATAAGGCTACTATTAACATTCATGTATGAGTTTTCATGTGAACATGTATTTTCATTTCTCTGGTTTATATACCAAGGATTAGAATTGCTAGGTAATATAGTAACTCTAGGTTTAACCTTTTGAACAATTGCAGACTGCTTTCCAAAGTGACTAGACATATTATATTTCCACTGACAGTGTATAAAGGTTCCAATTTCTTCACTTTCTTGGAAATGCTTGCTACTATCTTTTATTATAGCTCTCATAGTGTGTGAGATGAAGAGGTATCTCACTGTGGTTTTGATTTACACTTGCCTGATGGTTAATGCCATAGAATCTGTAGATTTTGTAGAATCTGGATAGCACTGCCAGGTAGTCTTCTAAGACCTTTACATTTGTTAACTTTTTAAACCTTTCAACAGTTCCACAAAGTAGGTACTGTTATTGGCATTACATAGTTGAGAAAACTGAAGCTCTCAGTTTCCCAATATTATAAAGATAATAAGTAGCATAGCTATATTTGGCCCCAGGTGATCAAATGCCAGTGTGATTTTTAAATAGCAGATGGCTCAGAATGGGGGTTCCAGGTTGCTATAGCCATAATGTTGGCACAAAGTCTCATTTTAAATGACATACTATATTTGGCTTAATTTTGATTGACTATAAAAATTCCCTCAAACCAGACATGTCTGACTAAGATATTTCCACGAGATTGAAATTCCTGAAGTAAGAAAACAATAATAAAAATTCTCAACATGTCCTAAATCACCATTAGGTCATGAAATTTGATGCTGTGTGATTAGCATTGTGGACAAAAGAATTCCTAAATATATTAATCTTTAAGTGAAATAAGCTCACTATTTAAATACACTAGTTAAAAGTAGGACTACCAAATGATCAAGCAGTTCTACTACTGGGTATTTATTTAAAAAATAAACACAAACACTAATTAGAAAAGATATATATACCTGTATGTTCACTGCAACACTATTTACAGTAGCCAATATATGGAAGCAATCTAAGTGCTCATTAATAGATGTGATATAGATGTGATAAAGAAGATGTGATATATATTTAATATATAATAGAATATCACTCAACTGTAGAAGAGAATGGATTCTTGCCATCTGCAACAACAAGGATGATCTGTGAGGGCATTATGTTACCTGAAATAGGTCAGACAAAGAAAGACAAATATTGTATGATTTCACTTATATGTGTGGAACCTAGAAAACTAAAAAGCAAACATAACAAAATAGAAACAGAGTTATAGATACAGAGGTCAAGCAGGTGGTTGCTAGAGGGAGGGGGATACTTGGGGTGGGGTGTGAAAGAAATAGATGAGGGAGATTAGGTGAAAGAAACTACCAGTTGCAAAATAAATGAATCAGGGATATGAAATGCACAGTGTGGGGCATATAGTCACTAACTATATAATATCTTTGTATGGTGACATCATAACTAGACTTATCATGATGGTCACTTTGAAATGTATGGAAATATTGAATCACCATGTTGTGTAACAGGAATTAACATAGTGTTGTAAGTCAATTATACTTTTAAAACAAACAAGCTCACATAAAAAGAGATCAGATTTGTGGGTACCAGAGGCAAGGGGAGGGGTTTAATTGAAAAATGCAGTAAAAAGGTACAAACTCTCAGTTATAAATAACCACTAAATGTACAATGTGATAAGTTTAATTAACAGTGCTCGTGTTATATATGAAAGTTGTTAAGAGAGTAAATCCTAAGAGTTCTCATCACAGGGAAAATTTTCTATTTCTTTAATATTATATCTATAAGATGATGGATATTTGCTGAACTTACTGTGATAATTATTTCATGATGGCTATAATTCAAAGCATTATACTGTACACCTTAAACTTAATATAGTCCTGTATGTCAATTATATCTGAATAAAACTGGAAGAAAAAAGCTCAATGGTTAAATTCAGGTGTGATGGGGCTAACTCAAAATATTACTGCAGACTATTTTTTTTTTAATACAATTAGTTAGTTCAAGTCTGGAAGTTTTAAAATTGTTTAAGCAAGAAAAAGCCTTATTAAAATAAAATTGTCATATAATAAGCTGTTATATTTAAAGTGTACATTTTGTTAAGCTTTACCATAAGTATATACCTTTGAAGCCATCACCACAGAAAAAGATGATAATTATACTGTCTTCCTCTAGAAGTTTCCTCATACCACTTTTTAATCCCTTCCTTTTTTCTATCCCTTTCAATCTCTGTCACTCTTCATGAATCTCTAGGCAACCACTAATCTGCTTTTTGTCACTATACATTAGTTTAAAAAATTTTATAATTGATTTATTAAATGTATTAAATTATATCCACATAGTTTTTATCAGGACTATTTTACCTGATTTAATTTTTTAATTGACAGCCTTTTTAGAATAGCTTTACATATACAGAGAAATTAAACAGATCATACAGAGTTTCCCTACATCCTCTGTGTAGTTTTTCTTATTGCCATATTAATATGTTATATTTGTTACTTAATGAACTAATATTGCTATTAGGCTGGTGCAGAAGTCATTGTGATTTTGCATTGTTGAACTTTGCCATTTGATATTGAACTACATTCTTAAATGTGGTTATATTCTGCATCATTTTAATGTGGTACATTTCTTGCTTTTTGTTTTTTTTGCTAATGACTTATTGCTTGCTATTTATGTCATGTTTATTTTAGACTAGGGAAATAATGTTAGGCTTCCCTTGTGGCTCAGCTGGTAAAAAATCCACCTGCAATACAGGAGTCCTAGGTTCGATCCCTGGGTTGGCAAGATCCCCTGGAGAAGGGAAAGGCTACCCAATCCAGTATTCTGGCCTGGAGAATTCCATGGACTGAATAGTCCATGGGGTCACAAAGAGTCAGACATGACTAAGTGACTTTCACTATCCCTAATGTTAGACAAAAAGCAAATTCGAGCAGTTTTCTTATTCAAGTTCAAAATGGGTCATAAAGCAGCAAAGACAACTCATAACATCAACAGCACATCAGCCAGGAACTGCTAATGAATGTACAGTGCAGTGGTGGTTCAAGAAGATTTGCAAAGGAGACAGAGCCTTGAAGAAGGGGGGCACAGTGACCAGTCATCGGAAGTTGACAGTGACCAATGAGAGGATCATTGACACTGATCCTCTTATAGTTACACAGGAAATTGCCAGACTTTCCATGGTCATTTAGCATTTGAAACAAATTGGAAAGGTGAAAAGCCCGATGAGTGGGTACCTCATGAACTGACTGCAAAAAAAAAAAAAAAAAATCATTTTGAAGTGTCTGTTGACTTCTCTTATTCTACATTACAACAAACCATCTCTCCATATCAAACAGTCAGGGACTACTGTTTTACTGAGCTCAGTGGTTGGACTGAGAAAAAGCTCCAAAGCACTTCTCAAAGGCAAACTTGCACCAAAAGAGTCCTGATCACTGTTTGGTGGTCTGCTGCCAGTCTGGTACAGTACAGCTTTCTGAATCCCAGCAGTACCGTTACCTCTGAGGAGTATGCTCAGCACATCGATGAAGTGCACCAAAAGCTGCAGCGCCTGAGGCTGGTGTTGGTCAACAGAAGGGGCCCAATTTGGGTTTCCTTGGTGGCTCAGCAGTAAACAACCTGCCTGCAATGCAGGAGCCCTGGGTTTGATCCCTGGGTTGGGAAGATCCCCTGGAGGAGAGCATGGCAACCCACTCCAGTATTCTTGCCTGGACAAAGGAGCCTGGTGGGCTACATCCATGGGGTCACAAAGAGTCAGACCGACTGAGTGACTAAGGACAGCACAGCACAGCACAAGGAGTTTTGCCTCATCCACCATATTCACCTGACCTCTTGCTAACTGACTACCCCTTCTTCAAGCATCTCGATAACTTTTTGCAGGGAAAATGCTTCCCAAGAGTTCTATGAATCCCAAAGCGAGGATTTTTCTGCTACAGGAATAAGCAGGCTTTTATTTCTCGTTGGCAAAAATGTGTTGAGCGTAATGGTTCCTATCTTGATTAATAAAGGTGTTATAATGATTTAAAATTCACAATCCAAAATCGCAATTACATTTGCACCAACCTAATACTAGTTCCCTCCTTTAGGGTGGAGTATCTACATAACTTACTTGGAATTCTTTTGCATGGGAGATTTACCTCTTCTCTCCCATTTGCCAGTTTATTCAGTGTTTTATTTATATCAGTATGAACTCATGGGTATTTATTTTATACTTTGACTTACAATCTATTTTATTTTTATGCTCAAGTTGTTCCATCTTTGGACATTGGAAACTCATGTATGTATTTGTTCATGTGTATGTCTGAGCAATTGCTTAATTTCTGGCATTTCAAAATGCGCTTAGACTCAGTTCATCTGTTTACTGCCCCAGTCCTAGAATCAGCCATGTATTGGAAAATGATATTAGAAATTAGTATCTGAGTGCTAAGTGTGTTCTACATTTATTTTTGTTTCTTAGAATCTTATAGCATGTGTTTTTTTTTTTCATCTAGTTTCTTTTACTCAGCATATTTAAGATTCACTTATATTGTAGTGTGTCTCAAAAGCTCATTTTTTTTAATTGCTGAGTATCATTGTATGGATATACCATATTTGTTTTTCAATTTATATGTTGATAAGCATTTCATTTTTTTTCAGTTTTTAAGTATCACAGGCAAAGCTACTATGAAAATGTATCTACAGATTTTTATGTGGACATGTGTTTTACTTTCTCAAGGGTAGATATGCAGAAATGAAATGGCCAGATAAATTAATAGGTGTACGTTTAACTACCATACAATTTCCAAAGTTGCCATACCATTTTACGTTTCCACCAGTAGTATATTACAGTTCTAATTCTTCTATATCCCAGATAACAATTAGTATGGCCAGTTTTAATTTTGACAATTCTATTAGATAACATAGCAGTATCTCATTGTGGTTTTAACTGCATTTCCCTGATGACTAATGATGTTTATCATCTTTTAATGTGCTTATTTGCCATCTGTGTATCTTCTTTATGGTGTCTTTAAAAATATTTGTTTGCTTTTTAAAAACTATTTCCTTATTGTTGAATTTTATGAGGACTTTATGAATTCTAATGTAAGTCCACTGTTATATATGTGATTTGAAAATATTTTCTCCTAACCTGTACCTTATCTTTAAGTTCTCTTAAGTATGTCCTTTAAAGAGCATATGTTTTTAATATTGATAAAATCTAATTTCTCAATTTACATTTTTATGAGTTTTGCTATTCTTGTCAGTGTCATAGTTAAAAATCTTCACCAAACTCAAGGTCACAAAAGTTTATTCCTGTATTTTCTTTTAGTTTTATAGTTTTTAGTTTTACACTTACATCTATGAATCATTTTAAGTTACTTTTTAATGTGGCATGAGGTGTAGATCAAAGTTTTTGTTTCTGTTTTGTATACGAGTATTGTGTTGTTCCAGCATCATTTGCCTAAAAGAATATTCTCTCCCCATTTAATTGCCTTTATAATTTTATTGTAAATCAGTTATTCATCTCTGTGGGGGTCTCTTTCCAGGTTCTGCATTTTTGTTTTGTTCTCCTGTCTTGCAGTCTTTATGTCAGTGACACACTGTCTTGATTGCTGTAGTTGTATGATAGGTCTTAGACACTTGAAGCATTATACTGTTCCGGCTTTATTTCTTTTTCAAAATTTTTTTGATTGTTCTGGTTCCTTTGCATTTTCATCTAAATTTTAGAATCAGTTTAACAAATTCTACAAACAAGTCTGCTGCAATATTGATTGGGATTGAATTGAAATAGATCATTTTGGAGAGGAATTGATATCTCATCAACGTTAAATTATCCATTGAGTTGACTGTGAAGAAGGCTGAGCACCAAAGAATTGATGCTTTTGAACTGTGGTGTTGGAGAAGACTCTTGAGAGTCCCTTGGACTACAAGGAGATCCAACCAGTCCATTCTGAAGATCAACCCTGGGATTTCTTTGGAAGGAATGATGCTAAAACTGAAACTCCAGTACTTTGGCCACCTCATGAGAAGAGTTGACTCATTGGAAAAGACTCTGATGCTGGGAGGGATTGGGGGCAGGAGGAGAAGGGGACAAAAGAGGATGAGATGGCTGGATGGCATCACGGACTCGATGGACATGAGTCTGAGTGAACGCCGGGAGTTGGTGATGAACAGGGAGGCCTGGCATGCTGTGATTCATGGGATCGCAAAGAGTCGGACACGACTGAGCGATTGAACTGAATTAGGAGTAGATGTGCTTTCTTTTGTCAGATGATCTATCTATTGAGATGATCCTTAAGGCTTTTCTTTATTAGTTTGTTAATATGGTGAATTACATAAATTGAGTTTTGATTCTTAAGCCAACCTTTTATTCCTGGGATAAACCTTAGTTAGTCATGATGTGATCCCTATATATTACCTTTCATTTATTAAAAGCTTGGTAGAATTTTTAAATCTTGAGGGATATTGGTTGCTCTCTTAAACTGAAGAAAGTAGAGAAAGCCACTAGGCCATTCAGGTATGACCTAAATCAAATCCCTTATGATTATATGATGGAAATGACAAATAGATTCAAGGGATTAGATCTGATAGACAGAGTACCTGAAGAACTCTAGACAGAGGTTGGTAACATTGTACAGGAGGCAGTGATCAAAACCGTCCCCAAGAAAAAGAAATACAAAAAGGCAAAATAGTTGTCTGAGGAGGCCTTATGAATATCTGATAAAGGAGGAGAAGTGAATGGCAAAGGAGAAAAGGAAAGATATACCCATCTGAAGGCAGAATTCCAAAGAATACGGAGAGACAGGAAAGCCTTCCTAAGTGATCATTGCAGAAAAAATAGAGGAAAACAATAGAATGGGAAAGAACAGAGATATCTTCAAAAAATTAGAGATACCAAGGGAACATTTCATGCAAAGATGGACAGAATAAAGGACAGAAAAGGTGTGAACTTAGGAGAAGCAGAAGATATCAAGAAGAGTTGGCAAGAACACAGAAGAATTATACAAAAGAAGTCTTAATAAGATAACCAGGATGGTGTGATCACTCATTGAGAGCCAGACATTCTGGAGTGTGAAGTCAAGTGGGCCTTAGGAAGCATCACTATGAACAAAGCTAGGGTAGATGATAGAATTTCAGTTGAGCTATTTCAAATCCTAAAATATGGTGCTGTGAAAGTACTGTACTCAGTATGCTAGGAAACTTTGAAAACTTAGCAGCAGCCACAGGACTGGAAAAGACCAATTTTCATTCCAATTCCAAAGAAAGGCAAGGCCAAAGAATGTTTAAACTACTATACAGTTGCACTCATTTGACATGCTAGCAAAGTAATGCTCAGAATTCTCCAAGTGAGGCTTCAGTAGTAGGTAAACCGAGAACTTCCAGATGTTGAACCTGGATTTAGAAAAGGCAGAGGAACCAGAGATCAAATTGCCAACATTCATTGGGTCATAGAAAAAGCAAGAGAATTTCAGGAAATCATCTACTTCTGCTTCAGTGACTCTGTTAAACCTTTGATTGTGTGGATTACGACAGCCTGTAGAAAATTCTTCAAGAGATGGGACTATCAGACCACCTTACCTGCCTCCTGAGAAATATGCATGCAGGCCAAGAAGCAGGAGTTAGAAGCAGACATGGAAAATGGCCTGGTTCCAAAATGGGAAAAGAGTACATCAAGGCTGTATATTGTCACCCTGCTTATTTAACTTATATGCAAAGTACATCAGTCAAATGCCAGGCTGAATGAAGTACAAGCTGGAATCAAGATTGCTGGAAGAAATATCAATAACCTCAGATATGCAGATGACACCACCCTTATGGCAGAAAGTGAAGATGAACTAAAGAGCCTCTTGATGAAAGTGAAAGAGGAGAGTGAAAAAGTTGACTTAAGCTCAACATTCAGAAAATGAAGATCATGGCATCCGGTCCCATCACTTCATGGCAGATCGATGGGGAAACAGTGGAAACAGTGGCTGACTTCATTTTTCTGTGCTCCAAAATCACTGCACATGGTGATTGCAGCCATGAAATTAAAAGACGCTTACTCCTTGGAAGGAAAGTTATGACCAACCTAGACAGCATATTCAAGTGCAGAGACATTACTTTGCCAACAAAGGTCCATCTAGTCAAGGCTATGGTTTTTCCAGTGGTCATGTATGGATGTGAGAGTTGGACTGTGAAGAAAGCTGAGCACTGAAGAATTGATGCTTTTGAACTGTGGTGTTGGAGAAGACTCTTGAGAGTCCCTTGGCCTGCAAGGAGATACAACCAGTCCATCCTAAAGGGGATCAGTCCTGGGTGTTCATTGGAAAGACTGATGTTGAAGCTGAAACTCCAGTACTTTGGCCACCTGATGCAAAGAGCTGACTCATTTGGAAAGACCCTGATGCTGGGAAAAATTGAGAGTAGGAGGAGAAGGGGATGACAGAGGATGAGATGATTGAATGGCATCACCAACTCAATGGACATGGGTTTGGGTGGACTCCCAGTGTTGATGATGGACAGGGAGGCCTGGTGTGCTGCAATTCATGGGGTCTCAAAGAATTGGACACGACTGAGCAACTGAACTGAACTGAACTGAACTGAAAGAGGAACTAAAGAGCCTTTTGAGGAAGGTGAAAGAGGAGAGTGAAAAAGTTGGCTTAAAACTCAACATTCAGAAAACGAAGATCATGGCATCTGGTCCCATCACTTCATGGCAAATAGATGGGGAAACAATGGAAACAGTGAGAGACTTTATTTTGGGGGCTCCAAAATCACTTCAGATGGTGACGACAGCCATGAAATTAAAAGACTCTTGCTCCTTGGAAGAAAAGTTATGACCAGCCTAGACAGCATATTAAAACCAGAGACATTACTTTCCCAACAAAGGTCTGTTTAGTCAGGGCTGTGGTTTTTCCAGTAGTCATGTATGGATGTGAGAGTTAGACCATGAAACAGGCTGAGTGCTGAAGAATTGATGCTTTTGAACTGTGGTGCTAGAGAAGACTCTTGACAGTCCCTTGGGCTGGGAGGAGATCAAACCAGTCAATCCTAAACAAAATCAGACCTCAATATTCATTGGAAGGACTGACGCTGAAGCTTAAGCTCCAATACTTTGGCCACCTGATGTGAAGAGCTGAAAGTGAAAGTGCAAATTGCTCAATCGTGTCTGACTCTTTGAGACCCCATGGACTATACAGTCCATGGAATTCCCCAGGCCATAATACTGTGTGGGTAGCCTTTCCCTTCCCCAGGGTATCTTCCCAACCCAGGGATCGAACCAAGGTCTTCTGCATTGCAGGCGGATTTTTTTACCAGCTAAGCCACAAGGGATGTGAAGAGCTAATTCTTTGGAAAAGTCCCTTAACTTGGGAAAGATTGAAGGCAGAAGGAGAAGGGGATGACAGAGGACAAGATGGTTGAATGTCATCACTGATTTATGGACATGAGTTTGAGCAAACTCCAGGAGTTGATGAAGGACAGGCAAGCCTGATGTGCTGCAGCCTATGGCGCCATAAAGAGTTGGAAATGACCAAGGAACATTTTGTGTAATGACTTTGGTTTTTGTATTATGGCTTTCAATAAATAAATGGCATATTTTCATATTTTGAGAATAAAGCAAAAGATACAATAAAATTTATGGTCTCCACAAATACATGTATTTTGACACCAGCTGTTCTTTGCTGTTGTCTTTTCACTATGACAGTGGAGACAGCATGAAAAGAAAGCCATGAAGCTTTTGTAAACTTGGAAAGATGATTGACTTTTGACAAGTTTAATCCACTTTTTATAGTCAACAAAGGAATTGTTCATTCATTTTACAAACATCAGCCTTCACATTTTCTACACTATCCATCTAAGGCTCTGAAAACTTTGTAATATAAGTATTATTATCTCAACTTTAGAGCTTCCCTCATAGCTCAGTCGCGAAAGAGTCTGCCTGCAATACAAGAGACCCAGGTTCGATTCCTGTGTGGGGAACATCCCCTGGAGAAGGAAATGGCAACCCATCCAGTATTCTTGCCTGGAGAATCCTATGGACAGAGGAGCCTGGCTTGCAATGGGGTTGCAAGAGTTGGACACAACTGAGTGACTAAGCTCACAGAGCACACATCTCAAGTTTGCAGATGAGAAAATTACTAGGTCACAGACCTAATAATTAGTAGAGTCAGAACTCACTACTATGACTTTTAATTTCAAATCTAGTGCTATTTTCACTTTACATAGTGTTTCTGTATTTTTACAGTTCCATACTATTGGTAGTTGACAAGGCTTATGGAATAGTGTAGAAATATTTGCTTGATCTAAGGCTTCAGAAATATGAAACATTCAGAAAGGCATTTTACATCACTTAGACCTATGATTTAGTTAGTTTGGAATTTTTTATTGTTTATATAACATTGTGAGCTAGAATTCTTCTGTATTTGTAAAGGGCTGATTGTCGATGAATGTTGGTCCTTGAAGTGAGTATACACAGATCACTTCTATAACCCTTCTTGGCACGTCTCCCTGGATTCTGAATCTAGGGCTCCATACAACTCTTGGGTTAGTCAGGCCTCTCCACAGATGTACTGACCAGCTACTAGATAATACCTGCTTTTTGCACCCATGTCAAGTAGGATATATTTTGACTTCAAGTGACAGGGTACTCAATAAAGAGTGACTTAATAATAGATATTTATCATCTCCCATGACAGGAAAGTAGTTCTAGGGTTGGCTAACTGTGGGTCACTGTGTCCTCAGGGTTTCACACTCTTCATCTTTCCAGTCATCTGGCATCAGAGGCTTGGGGTTTATTGTTCCCTAGTACCCAAAGATGGCATCAGAGTCTCACATAACTGCATCCAAAATTAGGAATAAGGCAAGTTTCTCCTGACATGTTTTTTCTTTAAATCAAGGAAGAAAACCTTATCCAGAAGCTGACCTCATAGACATCCTATCAAGACTTATTGGCTAGAACTAGGTCATCTGCCCCCCCCCCACCCCCACCCCTCCCCACTAAACCTATTACTCAAAGGAAAATTTGATTAGATTAATTGTGATTCATCTCCTGCAGCTGAGTCCACTGTTCTGCCTACTTTGCTACTAAAATTGGGGTTATGTTAGAAAGGAGTAAAAGCTAGGATGGAAATTCAACAAGTAGTATCTGACATTATTTGAAGTCTTATTTTTCGCAGAATCCTAAATGATATTTAATGGAAACTGAGATAGAAATTCACACTCATTTATGAATGAATTTGATAGCTTACTTATTTTCATAACTATAATCTTCACAACTTATCTTAACAATAAGTATTTTTCATGTATACATTTATACATACTTGTGATTCTCTCTAACATATTTTTGAATGACTATGAATTCCGTATATCCTTCTATGTACACTGACTTATCCTTCAACTTTTTGCACTAATTACTGCCTATGGCATTCATTTTTTGGGTTTTACAGTTTAGTATGTAGTTGTCCAGAGTTTACAAATAAGTGCATTTGTTACATTTGTCTGTTCTTGAAACTATATACACTTACATACATGGCTTGTATTAGAGTTCTGAAATATTTAATTTTATAGCCTAGTTTTTTTCCTTAAAGTAATGTGATTTTTTAGGAATTTTCCAAATTGCCATTAAAAATCTATATGGAATGATGTGGGATGAGGAATGATTGGCAGATATATTAATAGGTACTAAAGATCTATCATAGTTAACCTATAGTTGATACTGTTTAATGTGAGTCATTCATTAAAATTTTTATTAAATAAACTTTAAATTTGTCTAAGAAGGAGCAAAGGAATCGTACTTCTCTGGGTAATTTTGATAAAATAAAGAAGAACAAATGCTGTATATTAATAAAATAGCTGTTTTTCCTACATTAAACAGCAGAAATGATACTTTCCTTGTAAGGTTGCTAAGATCAATGGTAATTGTATAGTTAAATTAAGGGTTAATTAAAGGTTAAAATAAGGGTACTATGATAATTATAAGTTTCAAGCTGTAATACATGAAATATAAAAAGAAGGTTTTGTTTTTGTTTTTAGTTTTGCAGTTCTACTACATACAAGTATTAACACTGAGAAGAACATTGGAGTGGATCCCTCCACCCCATCTGGAAGCGGTGTATATCCACATAATCCATATGTGTGCTTAGTTACTCAGTCATGTTCGACTCATTACGACCCCATGGACTGTAGCCCTCCAGGCTCCTGTGTCCATGGGATTCTCCAGGCAAGAAAACTGGAGTGGATTGCCATGCCCTTCTCCAGGGGATCTTCCCAACCCAAGAATTGAATCCAGATCTCCTGCATTGCAGGCGCATTCTTTACTGTCTGAGACACAAGGAAGCCCACATAATCCATATAACTTGCAAAATATATGGTAAACAAAATTTAAAGTGTAAGATCAAGTGCAGCAATAAAAAAAAAAAAAGTTGTACTTGATGCCAGATCATTTCTGGAACTGGAGGCATTTTTTTTCAGTTGTGAGCCAAACTCATTGCTCCCGAAGACACATTTCATTTGTCTATTATTTTGGCTTTTTAAAAAAACTAACCAATTCATTGAAAATGAGGAAATCTAGGCTTAGAAGAAGCCATTAAATTTTTAGAACACCCGTTATTGTGAAAGCACAATATTAACTGCATAACTAAATTTAGAAAATAGAAAACACTAGTATTCCTCATCATAAACAGTAACCTGTGAATACCAATTCTGGTAAGCAGAAATAAAAGAGAAGAAAAAAGGATGCCGGACTAGGATGGTGATTTATGTGTTATTGCTATGAGGAATCCTACCTCCCTCACTTTTCTATTACTTTCTCTTTCCCTGTTTCTCAGCCTGGTTCCTACACTTAAGGCAAGAACTCTACTCTCCTAGATAGTTATTTTCAATGATTTTTGTTCTCTCCCAGTTTTCATTCAGCCATATATTCTTCTCATCTTCCCAAACTCTTGATCCTTATCCTTAAAAATGAGAGAAATAAAGTTTATTAGTATATTACTGTACTTATCAAAATGTTTGATATGACAGGCATTGATACAAGTTTTTGATAATCAAAAACTTTAAAGAATTTAAAATCTTCATGTAAACCACAAAAATAGCCACAGATTTCCTCTTGAAATCATATTTTTAGGATTTATGAGAAAATCATGGTGAAAACTACTTTTAAAGAAAAGTAAAAAAAAAAAAAAAAAAAGTCATTTGGGGGATTTTCTGGCAGTTTGGTGGTTAGGGCTCAATGCTTCCACTGCAGAGAGCCGAGTTCAATTCCTGGTGAAGGAACCAAGATCCCTCAAGGCGTGCAGCTAGGCAAAACAAACAAAACTAATTTTACTATTAGAATTCAAATAACATATCAATTCAAGATGTTGTATCTTCTTCCTCATCCTTCCCTTTCTTCCACAACTCAATTTTAGTCAATAGTGTTATATTCTCTCATTGTTTCCCATTGTATTACTTAATATGCTTTTACTTATATTTGATTTTCACCTTTATTCTTGGGTTCTTACTTGTACAAATGGATCAGTCATAGAGCATTTTTTACTTTTTTTATCTTTTATCTCTCTTTTAAAATTTATATCATTCATAAATAGAATATCCTACTGTGTATCCCTTATCCTGATGTTTGTTTTCATTTTAGATTTTCATGGATTAAAAATCGAATGCTCACTGCTGAAGGTTCTACAGCCATGTCTTGGTTTCTTTAAGTCGTTTCAGTGCAAAAGTCTGATGCTCTTTTTCTTTCCCTTGTAAGTTTTTGTCTGGTTGCTGAAAGAGCCTTTATCATCAAAATCTAGTAAACTTTCCAAGGTAAATATCATGTTGACTATTCTGTATAAGATTTTTTGCAGTATGATATGCTGTTTCAAAATGCAGATTCAATTATTTTTTTGTTTTGAATTATAATTTAAAATATTTATTCTGTTTGATTGTTCTTTGGAGATCCCATTTATGCAAGTATTGAGTCTCTTTTGCCTGATTTATATGTTTATTTTCCATTATTTTCTTGACTTTTTTCTTTTTAATATTTATCTTGTACAGCACTTACTACGTTTTTCATGATATATTAATTTCCTAAGGTTGCTGTAACAAATTACTGCAAATATGGTATCTCAAAACAACAGAAATTTATTCACTTACAGTTCTGGAGGCCAGAAATCTCAATTCAAGGTGTCAGAAGAGTCATGCTCCCTCTGACATTTCCAGGAGAGAATTCTTCCTTGCCTCTTCCTAGCTTCTGGTGGCACCCAGAAATCATTGGCAGTTTTAACGTTTATCTGTATCACATTCATCTCTGTTTCTGTTTTCTCATGACCATCGTATATGTCTTTGTGTTCTCTCCTTTTCTTATTAAGTATACAAGGCGTGAGACTTAGGGCCCACTCTAATCCAATGTGATATCGTCTCAAAACCTTTAACTCATTACTTTGCAAAGATCTTTTTTCTAACTAAATATGGTCACATTCACAGATACCAGAGTTTAGAACTTGAATATGTCCTTTAGGTGGGACACAGTTCGACCCCTTATACATGGTATCTATGTTTCTTGTTTTCCCAATTTAAATAAGAATTTTTTTACTTGGAAATAATTTCTGATGTAAAGAAAATTTTAATGAGGGTACCCCAAAATTCCATATACCCTTTACCCAGATTCCCCAACATTTTGTGCTGTTTGCTTCTTTGTTCACTTAACATAATCCAATCTAATCCATCTATCTAATCTGTGGCATTATATCTATTTGTATATCTGTTAATATAGATAGATATACATTTTTTTCTGAACCATCTGAGACTGAGTTGCACAAATCATATATCTGTACTCTTAAATACTACTTTTTGTATTTCTTATGAACAATGATCTCTTATATGCTGTGATCATCACTTTCAGGAAATTTACCACTGACACAATACTTTATACCATCATACTCCCAATTTTGTCAGTAGATCAAATAATATTCTTTATAACATTTTTTTTTCTCTAGTTCAGGCCTATGTGTCATCTTTCATTGTCATGTATCTTTAGTTTCCTTTAACCTGGAATAACTTCTTAGTTTTTCTCACTCTTTCATGACTTTGATATTTTGAATATACAGGCATGTTTTTAAAAAAGAGGATATCCCTCTCATTGTAATTATTCTGATGTTTCCTTATGATTAGATTTGAGTTAAGCATGACAAGTTGGAGCAAATGATGTCCTATCTTGAGAACATCACTTTGGGATGACACTCATGGTGTATCTGGCCCTTATTGCTATACTGATTTTGATCATTTGGTCAAGGTACTGTTCAGATTACTCACCATATATTTGCTCTTTCCCTCTTATAGTCTTTATTATTACTGTTGAATTATTTTTATTTTCCTACTCCAATTTTCTCTCCACCTTTATCAGTCAGAAAAGTTCTCCCTCATTCATTCATTCATTCATTCATTCATCTACCTGCCCAAGCCATTCATTATCAAAGTGACCTTATAAATTCCTATTTTTGATTTAAACTTTTTATTTCTCTGTACTGAATTTGAGTACTCATATTATACCAGATTTGGCTAGTGGGAAGTTCCTGTTGCTGTTCATCAGAGTTCCTTAGCTCCATTGTCCTTTTAACATGTCCCAGTCAGTTATTTTAACATTTTCTTACTCTGTGGCTTAATATGTTCTGGGATCACTTTGCAAACCCTGTCCTGCCATTGAATCATCCATTTCTCTAAGGAAACTTGGTCATTTTAGTGGAAAATGCAATTAGAAGTCAAAATGTATATTTCAATGTGCTCATTGCTCCTGGAATATTTATCTTTGCCTGTAGCCCTTTCAGCAGAGTTAAGAAATGTGTGTGTGTGGGTGTGTGTGTGTGTGCACAGTGTACATATATGCATATATAATCTACTATACATACGTGATCTATATAATATTTATGTATAATATATAATCTAATCATCTACCTATGAAGATACCAGAAATCACTATTCTTACAGATACCTTGGAATCCAGTTCATCTCCAAAGAGTTTTCCTTGCCCTGCCTCATCCTATGTTTGTATCTCCCTTCTTCCATAGTGAGAATCCTGGTTCTTAACAACATGAAAGCATTGAAAGCATTTATTTAATTTCCTCAACTCAACAATATACCTAAGATAATTTCAGAGTTGTTTCATCTGTACTACTATAAAATTGCCTACAAAAAAATTCAGGTTTTTTTTTTTTTTTTTTTTCTATTTCTTCCCATCTCTTCCCTCCTCCCTCTGACTGAAGGGATATAGTTGAATACCATGCTTAAAAATTGTTTGAGGATAACAAGATGGTGGAGGAGTAGGTGGATGTGGAGTACATCTCTCTCCATGGATTCATCAGGAACACACCTTCAGACACAGTAGTTCATGCAGAACACCAGTTGAGAGTGGACAGGAGTACCTGACCAGTGGAAAAGAATATATAGAACCGCGCAGAACTTGGTAAGATGAAGGAACTAGGGAGAAAAACACGAGTGTTAATAGGACTGGACCTGCCCTCAGTGGGTGAGGGAACTGAAGTAGGGGTTTGATTCCCAAATCGGAGCAACTGTCTGAGTCAGAGTAGAAACATTTAAGGCTGAGAGTGAAGCAGCTGATCCGTGGCAGCCTAAATGGAATGACAATCAGACAGTCCTTGCCTCAGCCATACATACCCTGGACAGGGATGCAGGTCCCCTGGAAGGCTCAGTGGCTGGGAGCTGGAGTTTAGGGATTGTGGGGCAATCCCAGGGTGAGGGCTGCTGTTGACTATGGAGAGACAGATCGAGGGGGTATGAGGGAGGAGATTGTGGTGGGGAATGCCTGTGGAGGAAAACCAGGCAGCCATGGAAGTGAGGGGATACTGCTGAGTCATGTGTAGGGGGTGGAGCCATCACCATAGCCTCTCTCCCCCCACACACCAGCATCAGCAGCTGAACAGTAGAGAGGCTGGCCCACCAAATGCCTGAGGCACTGAACTACAGAGTAGGACCCCACCCATGGTGCCCCTTTAAGTGCCTGATGCACCAATCTATAGAGTAGGACCCCAGTTAGGGGGCCTCTCTATGTGCTTGACATGAAGAACAACAGAGAAGGGCCCCAGGTAAGGGAGCCCTCTAAGTGTCTGAACTGGCGAAGCTACAGAGTAAGACTGGCTAAAAAGGCCTTCTAATCGCCAGCTACAGGAAGCTTGAAAAAAGACTCTGATAGGGCCATAACTTCTGCAGCGGAGGCAGTCCATGTCCCTGCACACTTGGCACCGCCAGGGTCCCCACGACCCAAGCAGCTGTGCCACCTTCACACTCAACCCTCACTGGGGCAGAGCTGCCACAGACAAAAAAGTCTTGTGTCTGCACACAGGGATGCTTTGGTCATGTCCAACTCTTTGCCACCCTGTGGACTGTGGCCTGCCAGGCTTCTCTGTCAGGGGGGTTCTCCATGCAAGAATACTGGAATGTATTGGCCAATACTGGTTACCATACCCTTCTAGAGCACTTTATTCCCTACTACCCTAGCTGCCAAATCCCCTGATTACCTGGTGCTGCCAGAACCCCCGTGATCCAAGCAGCTACGCCACCTCTGCACCTGGCCCTCACAGGGGAAAGTCCTCCAGAACAGCCTCAGAAGCAAACGCCAGTGGACAACCCACATGCAGAAGTGGAAATAAAACCACATGAAACCCAGGGGCAGTATGGCTAAGGAAGAAGTCCCCAAAACTTCCCACCAGCTGTACAAGCTCCAGATTAAATCCACACAATCAACTAGGCAGACTCTGTGTTTATGGAATATGTAAAAAGACATTGAGAACTCCCACAAAAAAAGACACACTGGTTCTGATAGCTGTGGACATTGGAGGCAAGAACACACAGGAGTAGGACCAGATTAGAATCTGAGCTGCCCCCACAGCAGGTTGAGAGACCAGCACAGTGTTGTAGGGCATCCTAGGGAGGCGAGGTAGACTGTGAGTCCCAGGGAGGGAAAGGACTCTGACAGCAGTGACTCAAGAAAAACATTTATTTTTCTTATGTTTTGACTTTTTCTGTAGTTTCTTTTGGACTTTTTTCTTTCTTTTTTCCTCCCTTGTGTTGTACTTGTCAATTTTATTGGCACTATGAAATCTAATTAAGCTTTTGAGCATTTTTTTTTTTCTTCTCAGTCACAGTTCTTTTTTTTTTTTTACTGTTGTTATGAACCTCTGCCTCTACACTGGGCTTTTGCAGTTCTGTGGAGTTTTCCTTTTTTTTAAATATCTTTTTTTAATTTTAATTTTTTTAATTATTTTTTCTACATTCATTCCTTTGTTGCTTTTCCTACTGTTGTTGTCCCCTTGAAGTTAGTCTTTACTGTATATAAATCTTCTTCATCTACCTCTATCTAACTTTGCATATCTATTCTTTCTTTTATTTCTTTCCTTTCCTCTCAACATATTTGTTAGTTTCATTTTCATTTCTTTATTCCCCACATGTCGCCTTGCTTTAGTTTTGTTTTCCAGTTTATGCTTTAGTTAGTTTTGTTCCTAATTGGTAGATATAACTTTTGGTTTCCTTGGTTCCCCGAGTCAATCTACTGTACTTTATCTTTGTTGGATTGTTTTGATTTTGCTTATGGGTGTATATGTATATGTGTATATCCAGTCACACTTTTTCTTGTTATAAACCTCGGTCTCTAAATTGCACTATTGCAGCTATTGAAGTTCTCTGTTGTTTTCTTTTTTTCTTTCTTTCATTTTTTTCTTTTCTCTTTTTTAAAATTTTAATGTTTAATTTTTTAAACCTATTATATATATATATATATATATATATATATATATATATATTAACTTTTTATTTTTACTTTATTTAACTTTATAATACTGTATTGGTTTTGCCATACATTGACATGAATCCACCACAGGTGTACATGCGATCCCAAACATGAACCCCCCTCCCACCTCCCTCCCCACAACATCCCTCTGGGTCATCCCCGTGCACCAGCCCCAAGCATGCTGTATCCTGCATCGGACATAGACTGGCGATTCGATTCTTACATGATAGTATACATGTTTCAATGCCATTATCCCAAATCATCTCACCCTCTTCCTCTCCCACAGAGTCCAAAAGTCCACTATACACATCTGTGTCTTTTTTGCTGTCTTGCATACAGGGTCATTATTGCCATCTTTCTAAATTCCATATATATGTGTTAGTATACTGTATTGGTGTTTTTCTTTCTGGCTTACTTCACTCTGTATAATCGGCTCTAGTTTCATCCATCTCATCAGAACTGATTCAAATGTATTCTTTTTAACGGCTGAGTAATACTCCATTGTGTATATGTACCACAGCTTGCTTATCCATTCATCTGCTGATGGACATCTAGGTTGCTTCCATGTCCTGGCTATTATAAACAGTGCTGCAATGAACATTAGGGTACATGTGTCTCTTTCAATTCTGGTTTCCTCGGTGTGAATGCCCAGCAGTGGGATTGCTGGGTCATATGGCAGTTCTATTTGCAATTTTTTAAGGAATCTCCACACTGTTTTCCATAGTGGTTGTACTAGTTTGCATTCCCACCAACAGTGTAGGAGGGTTCCCTTTTCTCCACACCCTCTCCAGCATTTATTGCTTGTAGATTTTTGGATCGCAGCCATTCTGACTGGTGTGAAGTGGTACCTCATTGTGGGTTTGATTTGCATTTCTCTGATAATGAGTGATGTTGAGCCTCTTTTCATGTGTTTGTTAGCCATCTGTATGTCTTCTTTGGAGAAATGTCTATTTAGTTATTTGGCCCAGTTTTTGATTGGGTCATTTATTTTTCTGCAATTGAGTTGCATGAGTTGCTTGTATATTTTTGAGATTAGTTGTTTGTCAGTTGTTTCATTTGCTATTATTTTCTCCCATTCTGAAGGCTGTCTTTTCACCTTGCTTATATTTTCCTTTGTTGTGCAGAAGCTTTTAATTTTAATTAGATCCCATTTGTTTATTTTTGCTTTTATTTCCAGAATTCTGGGAGGTGGATCATAGAGGATCCTGCTGTGATTTATGTTGGAGACTGTTTTGCCTATATTCTCCTCTAGGAGTTTTATAGTTTCTGGTCTTACATTTAGATCTTTAATCCATTTTGAGTTTATTTTCGTGTGCGGTGTTAGAAAGTGATCTAGTTTCATTCTTTTACAAGTGGTTGACCAGTTTTCCCAGCACCACTTGTTAAAGAGATTGTCTTTACTCCATTGTATATTCTTGCCTCCGTTTTTATTACACTTGTTCCTTTGTTTGCTTTTCCTACTGTTCTCTTCCCCTTGCAGTTAATCTTTATTGTAGATAAATCTTCATCTACTTCTATTTAGCTTTGCATATCAATTCTTTCTTTTCTTTCTTTCCTTTCCTCTCAACATATTTGCTAGTTTTGTTTTCATTGCTTTATTCCCCACATGGCACCTTGCTTTAGTTTTGCTTTCCAGTTTCTGCTTTAGTTAGTTTTTTTCTTAACTGGTAGATATAACTTTTGATTTCCTTTGTTGGTTGGGTCAAACTACTCAACTTTATTTTTGATGGGCTCTTGATTTTGCTTATGAGTGTATATGTATATGTGTATATTACATTATTTTAATTATTTTTTGCCTGATTTTGTAACTGCCATTTATCTGGGGTTCATCTTTGGTTTCTCATTTTTGGGTATTTGTTTTAATCTCACTTAATGCCATAACAAACCACTTCTGGAATCTTCATTCCTCACCAGAGATCAAGCCCTGAGACTTTGGAGTGGGAGCACTGACTCCAAGACCCTAGGTTACCAGAGAATTAACCCTAGGGAGTATCAAATAGTGAAAGTTCAAACAAAGGAAACCACTTGAATACAGGACCAGGCATCACCCAACCACCAGTAGCATCCTGTGCAGGACATCTCATTTAAACAACAAACAAAACAAAAACACAAAGCCAATCATCAGCAGGTAGGATTACCACCTCACTCAGTCTTGCCCATCAGAGGAAGAACAAACAAACAAACAAAAACTCTGCACAAATCTCACCCTATATGAAGCTTGCACAAACCACTGGACCAAACTTAGGAGGGCAGAAACCAAAGGGAAGAAAGAATTCAACCTTGAAACCTGGGGAAAGGAGACCTCAAACACAGTAAGTTAAAGAAAAATAATGAAAAGGAAGAGAAATGCTACACAAATGAAGGAACAAACTAGAAAAACAGAAGTCCAAATAAATCAAGAGGAAATAGGTAAACTACGTGAAAAAGAATTCAGAATGATAGTAAAAATGATCAAAAACCTGGAGAACAAAATGGAGAAAATGCAAAAATCAATTAATAAAGACCTAGAAGAATTAAAGAATAACCATACAGAGACAAACAACACAATTACTGAAATTAAAAAATACTCTAAAAGGAATCAATAGCAGAATATCTGAAGCAGAAGAATGAATCAGTGAGCTGGAAGATAAAATGGTGTAAATAAGTTCTTAAGAGCAGAATAAAGTAAAAAGAATGAAAAGAACTGAGGATAGTCTCAGAGACCTCTGGGACAATATCAAATGCACCAACATTTGAATTATAGGGGTCCCAGAAGAAGAAGAGAAAAAGAAAGGGTATGAGAAAGTTTTTGAAGAGATTATAGTTGAAAATTTCCCCAACATGGAAAGAAAATAGTCAGTCAAGTTCAAGAGACACAAAGAGTCCCATGTAGAATAAATCCAAGGAGAAACACACCAAGACACATACTAGTCAAACTGACAAAGACTAAACACAGAGAAAGAATATTAAAAGCAGCAAGGGTGTTAGCTCTTCTCTAAATTTTTGGTAGAATTCAACTGTGAAGTCGTCTGGACCTGGGCTTTTGTTTGCTGGAAGATTTCTGATTACAGTTTCAATTTCCATGCTTGTGATGGGTCTGTTAAGATCTTCTATTTCTTCCTGGTTCAATTTTGGAAAGTTGTACTTTTCTAAGAATTTGTCCATTTTTTCCACGTTGTCCATTTTATTGGCATATAATTGCTGATAGTAGTCTCTTATGATCCTTTGTATTTCTGTGTTGTCTGTTGTGATCTCTCCATTTTCATTTCTAATTTTACTGATTTGATTTTTCTCCCTTTGTTTCTTGATGAGTCTGGCTAATGGTTTGTCAATTTTATTTATCCTTTCAAAGAACCAGCTTTTGGCTTTGTTGATTTTTGCTATGGTCTCTTTTGTTTTTTTTGCATTTATTTCTGCCCTAATTTTTAAGATTTCTTTCCTTCTACTAACCCGGGGGTTCTCCATTTCTTCCTTTTCTAGTTGCTTTAGGTGTAGAGTTAGGTTATTTATTTGACTTTTTTCTTATTTCTTGAGGTATGCCTTTATTGCTATGAACTTTCCCCTTAGCACTGCTTTTACAGTGTCCCACAGGTTTGGGGCTGTTGCATTTTCATTTTCATTCGTTTCTATGCATATTGTGATTTCTTTTTTGATTTCTTCTGTGATTTGTTGGTTATTCAGAAAAGTGTTGTTCAGCCTCCAATGTTGGAATTTTTAGTAGTTTTTCTCCTGTAATTGAGATCTAATCTTACTGCATTATGGTCAGAGAAGATGCTTGGAATGATTTAAACTTTTTTGAATTTACCAAGGCTAGATTTATGGCCCAGGACATGATCTATCCTGGACAAACCCACAGCAAACATGATCCTCAATGGTGAAAAATTGAAAGCATTTCCCATAAAATCAGGAACAAGACAAGGGTGCACACTTTCACCACTACTATTCAACATAGTTCTGGAAGTTTTGGCCACAGCAATCAGAGCAGAAAAAGAAATAAAAGGAATCCAAATTGGAAAAGAAGAAGTAAAACTCTCACTGTTTGCAGATGACATGATCCTCTACATAGAAAACACATGTAAGAATTAAAGATTTTAAAATTAAAAATAAATAAATGAATAAATAAATAAAAGAAAAGAAAACCCTAAAGACTCCACCAGAAAATTACTAGAACTAATCAATGAATATAGTAAAGTTGCAGGATATATAATCAACACACAGAAATCCCTTGCATTCCTATACACTAATAATGAGAAAGTAGAAAGAGAAATTAAGGAAACAATTCCATTCACCATTGCAACGAAAAGAATAAAATACTTAGGAATATATCTACCTAAAGAAACTAAAGACCTATGTATAGAAAACTATAAAACACTGGTGAAAGAAATCAAAGAGGACACTCTTAGATGGAGAAATATACCATGTTCATGGATCAGAAGAATCAATATAGTGAAAACGAGTATACTACCCAAAGCAATCTACAGATTCAATGCAATCCCTATCAAGCTACCAATGGTATTTTTCAGAGCTAGAACAAATAATTTCACAATTTGTATGGAAATACATAAAACCTCAAAAGGCCAAAGCAATCTTGAGAAAGAAGAATGGAACTGGAGGAATCAACCTGCCTGAATTCAGGCTCTGCTACAAAGCCACAATCATCAAGACAGTATGGTACTGGCACAAAGACAGAAATATAGATCAATGGAACAAAATAGAAAGCCCAGAGATAAATCCACACACCTATGGACACCTTATCTTCGACAAAGGAGGCAAGAATATACAATGGAGTAAAGACAATCTCTTTAACAAGTGGTGCTGGGAAAACTGGTCAACCACTTGTAAAAGAATGAAACTAGATCACTTTCTAACACCACACACGAAAATAAACTCAAAATGGATTAAAGATCTAAATGTAAGACCAGAAACTATAAAACTCCTAGAGGAGAATATAGGCAAAACAGTCTCCAACATAAATCACAGCAGGATCCTCTATGATCCACCTCCCAGAATTCTGGAAATAAAAGCAAAAATAAACAAATGGGATCTCATCAAAATTAAAACCTTCTGCACAACAAAGGAAAGTATAAGCAAGGTGAAAAGACAGCCTTCAGAATGGGAGAAAATAATAGCAAATGAAGCAACTGACAAACAACTAATCTCAAAAATATACAAGCAACTCCTGCAGCTCAATTCCAGAAAAATAAACAACCCAATCAAAAAATGGGCCAAATAACTAAATAGACATTTCTCCAAAGAAGACATACGGATGGCTAACAAACACATGAAAAGAGGCTCAACATCACTCATTATCAGAGAAATGCAAATCAAAACCACAATGAGGTACCATTTCATGCCAGTCAGAATAGCTGCAATCAAAAAGTCTACAAGCAATAAATGTTGGAGAGGGTGTGGAGAAAAGGGAACCCTCCTACACTGTTGGTGGGAATTCAAACTAGTAGAGCCACTATGGAGAACAGTGTGGAGATTCCTTAAAAAATTGCAAATAGAACTGCCATATGACCCAGCAATCCCACTGCTGGGCATACACACCGAGGAAACCAGAATTGAAAGAGACACATGTACCCTAATGTTCATTGCAGCACTGTTTATAATAGCCAGGACATGGAAGCAACCTAGATGTCCATCAGCAGATGAATGGATAAGCAAGCTGTGGTACATATACACAATGGAGTATTACTCAGCCATTAAAAAGAATACATTTGAATCAGTTCTGATGAGATGGATGAAACTGGATCCGATTATACAGAGTGAAGTAAGCCAGAAAGAAAAACACCAATACAGTATACTAACACATATATATGGAATTTGGAAAGATGGCAATGATAACCCTGTATGCGAGACAGCAAAAGAGACACAGATGTATAGAACAGTCTTTTGGACTCTGTGGGAGAGGGAGAGGGTGGGATGATTTGGGAGAATGGCATTGAATCATGTATAATATCATACAAGAAATGAATCGCCAGTCTAGGTTTGATGCAGGATACAGGATGCCTGGGGCTGGTGCACTGGGATGACCCAGAGAGCTGGTATGGGGTAGGAGGTGGGAAGGGGCTTCAGGATTGGGAACACGTGTATACCTGTGGTGGATTCATGTTGATGTATGGCAAAACCAAAACAGTATTGTAAAGTAAAATAAAGTAAAAAAAAAAAAAAAAAAAGCAGCAAGGGAAACCCCATACATTTAACAGCTGATCTTTCAGCAGAAACTCTGCAGGCCCAAAGGGAATGGAAAGATATATATAAAGTACTGAAAGGGAAAAATCTACAAACAAGATTACTGTACCTGGCAAGGATCTCATACAAAACTGATGGAGAAATAAAAAGCCTTTCAGACAAGCAAAAGTTAAGAAAATTCAGTACCACCAAACCAGCTTTACAACAAATGTTAAAGGGACTTATACAGTCAGGAAATGCAAGAGAAAGAAAAGATCTACAAAATTAACCCCAAACAATTAAGAAAATGGCAACAGGTACATATATATCAATAATAACTTTAAATGTATTGGATTAAATCCTCCAATCAAAAGACAGATTAGCGGAATGGAGACAAAAACAAGACCTATTTATACACTGTCTACAAGAAACCCACTGCAGACCTAAAGACACATATAGACTGAAAGTGAGAGGATGGAAATATGTATTCCATGCTAGCTGGAGGTAAAAGAAAGCCAGAGCAGAAATCCTCATATCAGACAAATAGACCATAAAATAAATAAGATTACAAGAGATAAGGAAGGACCTACATAATGATCAAGGGATAAATCCAAGAGGAAGACATAACAATTGCGAATTACTATGAATCCAACATAGGACCACCTCAATACATAGAGGTGTTTGTCAATAGACAAACACTAACAGACATAAAAGGAGAAATTGACAGTAACACAATAATAGTAGGAGACTTTAATACCTGACTCACATCAATGGACAGATCATCAAAACAGAAAATTATTAAGGAAACACAAGTCTTAAATGATACATTAGATGAGCTGGGTCTCATTGATATCTTCAGGACATTCCATCCAAATGCAGAAGAATAAACCTTCTCAAGTACACATGGAAGATTCTCCAGGATATACCACATCTTGGGTCACAAGTCAAACCTCATTAAACTTAAAAAAATTGAAATTGTATCAAGCATCTTCTATGACCACAACACCATGAGACTAGATTTCAATTACAAGAGAAAAACTGTAAAATACACAAACACATGGAGATTAAACAATACATTTCTAAATATCCAACAGGTTATTGAAGAAATCAAAAGGAAAATAAAAAAAATTCTAGAAACAAATGACAATGAATCCATGACAACTCAAAACCTATGGGATGCAGCAAAAGCAGTTCTTTTTTTTTTTTTAATTTTACTTTATTTTACTTTACAATACTGTATTGGTTTTGCCATACATCAACATGAATCCGCCACGGGTGTACATGAGTAAGAGGGAAGTTTATAGCAATAAATCCTACCTCAAGAAACAAGAAAAACATTGAATAGACAACCTAACTTTACACCTGAAACAACTGGAAAAAGAACAAACCCCCCCAAAATTAGCAGAAGGAAATAAGTCATAAAAATCAGACCAGAAATAAAGGGGAAAAAATGAAAGAAACAATAGCAAAGATTAATAAAACTAAAAGCTGGTTCTTTGAGTAGATAAAGAAAATTGACAAGCCTTTAGCCAGACTCATCAAGAAAAAGAGAGAAAAATCAAATCAACAAAATTAGAAATGAAAAAGGAGAGGTTACAACAGACAGTGCAGAAATACAAGGGATTATAAGAGACTATTATGAACAACTATATGGCAATAAAGTGGATAACCTGGAAGAAATGGACAGATTATTAGAAAAGCTCAATCTTCCAAGACTGAACCAGGAAGAAATAGAAATTTTGAACAACTCAATTACAAGCACTGAAATTGAAGCTGTGATAAAATGTCTCCCATAAAACAAAAGCCCAGGACCAGATGGCTTCACAGGAGAATTCTATCAAACATTTAGGGAAGAGCAAATGCCTACCCTTCTAAGACTTGTTCAAAAAATTGCAGAGGAAGGAACATTTCCAAACTCATTCTACAAGGCCACCATCACCCTGATTCCAAAACCAAAGACAACACACAGAAAAAATGAAAACTACAGGCCAATATCACTGGTGAACATAGATGCAAAAATCCTCAACAAAATTTTAGCAAACAGAATTCAGCAACACATCAAAAAGCTCATACACCATGATCAAATTGGGTTTATTCCAGGGATGCAAGGATTCTTCAATATAGGCAAATCAATCAATGTGATACACCATATTAACAGATCGAAAGAGGAAACCATATGATAATCTGAATAGATGTAGAAAAACCCTTTGACAGATTCAGCATCCATTTATTCAGCATCCAAAACTCTTCATAAAATGGGCATAGAAGGAACCTACCTCAACATCGTGAAGGCCATATGTGATAAGCCTACAGCAAACATTATTCTCAATGGTGAAAAACTGAAAGCACTCCCCCTAAGATCAGCAACAAGACAAAGGTGTCCACTTTCACCACTGTTATTCAACATAGTTTTTGAAGTCCTAGCTACAGCAATCAGAGAAGGCAAAAAAAGAAATCCAGATCAGAAGAGAAGATGTAAAACTCTCACTGACTGCAGATGACATGATACTGTACATAGAAAACCATAAGGATAGTATCAGAAAATTAATAGAGCTAATCAGTGAATTTAGCAAAGTTGCAGGGTTCAAAATCAATACACAGAAATCACTTGCATTTCTATAAACTAACAATGAAAAATCAAAAATAGACATTAAGGAATCAATCCCATCCACTATTGCAACAAAAAGAATTAAACATCTAGGAATACTTATCTAAGGAAACAAAAGAACTGTACACAGAAAATTATAAGACACTGATGAAAGAAATAAAAGATGACATAAACAGATGGAGAGATATTCCATGTTCCTGGGTAGGAAGAATCAATATTGTGAAAATTACTATACTACCAAATGCAATCTACAGATTCAGTGTGATCCCTATCGAATTACCAATGGCATTTTTCACAGAACTAGAACAAAAAATTTCACAGTTCATATGGAAACACAAAAGACCCCAAATAGCCAAAGCAGTCTTGAGAAAGAAGAATGGAGCTGGAGGAATCAACCTTCCTGACTTTGGATTATATTACAATGCTACAGTCATCAATACAATCAATGCTATACCATGAGGCTTTCCTCATGGCTCAGATGGGAAAGAATCTGCCTGCAATGCAGGAGACCCAGATTCAGTCCCTGGGTTGGGAAGATCCCCTGAAGGAGGAAATGGCAACCCACACCAGTATTCTTCCTGGAGAATTCCATGGACAGAGGAGCCTGGCAGGTTACAGTCCATGGGGTCACAAACAGTCAGACATGACTGAGTGATTAACACTTACACAGTCATCAAGACAGTATGGTACTGGCACAAAAACAGAAATATAGACCAATGGAACAAGATAGAAAGTCCAGAAATAAACCTATTCACCTACAGATACCTTATTTTTTACAAAGGAGGCAAGAATATACAATGGGGAAAAGACAGCCTCTTTAATAAATGGTGCTGGGAAAACTGGACAGCTACATGTAAAAGAATGAACTTAGCACAATTCCTAACACCATACATAAAGATAAACTCAAAATGGATTAAAGACATAAATGTAAGACCAAAAACTATAAAACTCTTAGAGGAAAACAGGCCAAACACTCGATGAGATGAATCAAAGCAAGATCCTCTACGACCCACCTCCTAGAGTAATGGAAATAAAAACAAAAGTAAACAAGTGGGGCCTGAATAAACTTAAAAGCTTTTGCACAGCAAAGGAAACTATAAGCAGGGTGAAAAAACAACCCTCAGATGGGAGAAAGTAATGGCAAATGAAACAACTGACAAAGGATTAATTTCCAAAATATACAAGCAGCTCATACAACTAAATGCCAGAAAACAAACAAACAAACAAACAAAAACGCCTCAACTCAAAAAGTGGGAAAAAGACCTAAAAAGACATTTCTCCAAAGAAGACATACAGATGGCTAACAAACACATGAAAAGATGCTCAACATCGCTCATTATTAGAGAAATGCAAATCAAAAGTGCAATGATATACCACCTCACACCAGTCAGAATGGCCATCACCAAAAAGTCTACAAACAATAAATGCTGGAGAGGGTGTGGAGAAAAGGGAATCATCTTGCACTGTTGGTGGGAATGTAAACTGATACAGCCACTATGGAAGATGGTATGGAGATTCCTTAAAAAATTAGGAATAAAACCACCATCAGTTCGGTTCAGTTCAGTTCAGTCGCTCAGTCGGGTCTGACTCTTTGCGACCCCATGAATCACAGCATTCCAGGCCTCCCTGTCCATCACCAGCTCCCAGAGTTTACCCAAACTCATGTCCATCGAGTTGGTGATACCATCCAGCCATCTTATCCTCTGTCGTCCCCTTCTCCTCCTGCCCCCAATCCCTCCCAGCATCAGAATCTTTTCCAATGAGTCAACTCTTCACATGAGGTGGCCAAAGTTTTGGAGTTTCAGCTTCAGCATCAGTCCTTCCAATGAACACCCAGGACTGAGCTCCTTTACAAGGGACTGGTTGGATCTCCTTGCAGTCCAAGGGACTCTCAAGAGTCTTCTCCAACATCACAATTCAAAAGCATCAGTTCTTCGGCGCTCAGCTTTCTTCACAGTCCAACTCTCACATCCATACATGACCACAGGAAAAACCATAGCCTTGACTAGATGGACCTTTGTTGGCAAAGTAATGTCTCTGCTTTTCAATATGCTGTCTAGGTTGGTCATAACTTTCCTTCCAAGGAGTAAGCGTCTTTTAATTTCTTGGCTGTAATCACCATCGGCGGTGATTTTGGAGCCCCCCAAAATAAAGTCAGACACTATTTCCACTGTTTCCCCAATCTATTACCCTTGAAGTGATGGGACCGGATGCTATGACCTTAGTTTTCTGAATGTTGATCTTTAAGCCAACTTTTTCACTCTCCTCTTTCACTTTCCTCAAGAGGCTTTTTAGTTCCTCTTCATTTTCTGCCATAAGAGTGGTGTTATCTGCATATCTGAGGTTATTAATATTTCTTCTGGCAATCTTGATTGCAGCTTGTGCTTCTTCCAGCCAGGCGTTTCTCATGATGTACTCTGTGTCTAAGTTAAATAAGCAGGGTGACAATATACAGCCTTAATGTACTCCTTTTCCTATTTGGAACCAGTCTATTGTTCCATGTCCAGTTCTAATTGTTGCCTCCTGACCTGCATGTAGGTTTCTCAAGAGGCAGGTCAGGTGATCTAGTATTCCCTTCTCTTGAAGAACTTTCCACAGTTTATTGTGATCCACTCAGTCAAAGGCTTTGGCATAGTCAATAAAGCAGAAAAAGATGTTTTACTGGAACTCTCTTGCTTTTTCGATGACCCAGCCACCCAGCAATCCCTATCCTAGGCATATACCCTGAGGAAACCAAAATTGAAAGAGACACATGTATCCCCTTTGTTCACTGCAACACTATTTACAATAGCTAGAAAATGGAAGGAACCTAGATGTTTCATCAACAGATGAATGGATAAAGATGTTGTGGTACATATACACAATGAAGTATTACCCAGCCATATAAAGGAATGCATTTGAGTCAGTTCTAATAAGGTGGGTGAACCTAGAACCTATTTTATAGAGTGAAGTAAGTCAGAAAAAGAAAGGTAAATATCGTATTCTAACGAATACATATGGAATCTAGAAAAATGGTACTGAAGAATTTATTTACAGGGCAACAATGGGGAAACAGACATAGAGCATAGACTTATGGACATGAAGAGAGGGGAGGAGAGGGTGAGATGTACGGAAAGAGTAACATGGAAACATACATTCCCATATGTAAAATAGATAGCCTATGGGAATTTGCTGTATGGCTCAAGAAATTGAAACAGGGGCTCTGTATCAACCTAGAGGGGTGGGATGGGGAGAGAGATGGGAGGAAAGTTCAAAAGAGAGCAGATATATGTGTACCTATGGCTGATTCATGTTGAAGTTTGACAGAAAACAATAAAATTCTATAAAGCAATTATCCTTCAATTAAAAAATAAAAATTGAATTTGTTCCTTTCTTTTTAGTATTATTATAATTCATTTGAAATACAGTGGTATACATTGGTTTTGTTTGGTTTTAGTTTTAATTTTTTTGTTTTTCTGCCCCTTGGTGATCAGTTTTTATTTCTAGAATATGTCGAATATTATCATGCTTTCAGAAGTCATAATTACGGAAATGTTATACTTTCTTAGAGAAATGCCATGCCCTCTTTTGTCCCTTTCACCTTCATAATATTCCCCCACAGATAACCAATTTAATTGTTATTAGGTTTATATTCCTATTTTTCCTTCTGTAAAAATAAAAAGATAAGTTAGCCATTTTGTTTCTCTTTCTTTTTTGCATAGAAAGGTATCTCTATCACTTAATAACATTTCCTGGAAATCACTCTGTTTAAGTTCACATGTATCTTATTAATTAATAGTTACAGCTGCATAGTACTCCATTGTGTGCATATAAACTGTAGTTTATTCAAGCAGTATTCTATTGTTATTTTTATTTTTTCAAAATTGTCTAATGACAGTGTGTTTGAATTTTGTTAAAGGCTTTTTTAATAGTCTCTTTTCCTTCAAATTTACCCTTATTTCTGACATCTTTTGGCCTTTTTTCTTCTGTTTTTTGTAACTCAACCTTTTCAAGTTCTTGATTCATCTCCTGTTGTCACATTATTACCAACTGTTTTCTGGCCATTTCTTCCCTGAGTTTTTATATTTCTGTTTTGTGATCTTCCCTCAGAACCGTGATTGCTTCATTATTTCTCTAAATATATTTTGTTTAAAATTTTCATCTGATAATGATAATATTTTCTGGTGAATATTTTTCTATAGGCAAGTTTTATTGCTCTTTTCACATTTTGAAAACATGGTATTGTTGTGTGAGTGTGGTGTCTGTTCCTTTTCTCTTTCACATACTTCATTAAGTTTTATTCTTTGGGGACCAGCTCTTCTTTTTTTTTCACAAGAAGTTCATGATGGGGAAGATGAAAGACTGTTTCCTCTACTTCTTGAACCTGAGCTGGTTCAAGGAGATTTCTATTGCCATACCTAAACTTCTACAGGTTCTACTCTGCTGTTGCCATGAGCAGACAGCAGCTGCCTTTGGGGGATTCCCTAATATTGAGAAGCTTTGTTTTTGATTGTTTTATGGCCTTCTCTTCCTCTGCAGCCTGAGCCCTCTCTCTCTGCTTCTCCCTGTGCTCCTTCTCCTCACAGTAGTTCCAGTCAGCATGAGTCCTTCTCCAGGTTTGATGGTTCATTTTCCCATGCTTTCCCTACTCTTCTCCTTAACTTTTATTATATCCCAGCACAGTTTTATGCAATGCTCTGCTACCAGCTCTGAATTCAGCATTTTTACACAAAATTTGTAGTTTCAGGTGTTTCTTCTGCCTTTGTTGAAAATCAAATTAGCATTTTTCTTATTGTCCTTGTTTCCTTTATGGCCTTTTAGAGAAAGAGAATGATTTAAAGCTAAGCTTCCACCAAATTATTGCTGGAAATTGAGACATGTGCAAAGTTTCCTCTGTTTTACTTATCATATGACTCTAGAGCAATTATTTAAATTCTCTGTACTGCTTTTGTCTTATCTTCAAAGTGGATTAGATAATATCTAGTAATGCTTATGTAGGAATACACTGAGATACTGAAGTTGGTATAATATCTGCCTTGCAGTTTATTTGATTGTAACTGATTCATAATAATAATGGATGATGCTGACAATGGTCTTGGAAGTTCAAGTCTATGTTTACTTACTGATAGGGAAGTCAAAGACCTGGTTTGAGTTAGTATGACATTTTTAAGTGGCATATTGTAAACTTTCCACTCTGCCATTATCCCTTTTCCTTTCATTAACTGGACCTGCAAATATTTGGTTTGATTGGGTAAAAATAATATTACAAATATTAATATTTAATAATTGTGGCTAATTACCATGTAGAAATATAAAAATTAGGCACTAATTTGGAATGTCCAATTAATTTCATTATTTATTTGATTATAGTACTAAACCAGTTTATGTCACCTCACTTGGCTCATCTCCAATTATGATATATTTTTAGAATTAAGAGCAAAATCAGTTATATGTGTCTACTTTTATTATAACTTTTAAAAAGAATCCACAGTTCATGATGATTTGGTTACCCAAACCAAAAAAATTGTTTTCTTCCCCACTGGGATGACTTCCAGTCTGTTTTTTAACCAAAATGTCCACCAAGGTCATTTCAAAGTTACTTGATTTTTTTCTTATTCTTTTCTTTTATGCCAACTACTTCTCAGAAGATGTGGAAGTTTGTCTGTATTTGAAATGATTACATACATTTTCTGTATTTATATGTAATCTTAATTTAAATATTAGAAACTCTCCATAATTTCATTGGTATCTCATCTTAAACAGAAGTATAATTCCTTTCACTCAAAGTCTAAATCAAATATCATTTCCTCAGTGAAGCCTTCCTTGACTTTCCCATTGCAATTAAAGAATTTATTTTCCTTCTGGGGCACTGTCCACTTTATGCTGTTTTGTGCACAGCACATGGCATTTAGTATAGAATGAGATGCATTTGTATCTTAACTAGATTCTATGTTTCTTTGAAATGTTTACTGTTTCTTTCCACATCCTCAGAACCTGGTATAATGTCTGGCATTGAGAGGTACTCAATATTTGTCATATGAATGAATACATTCCTGGAATATGCTCCTAAAATAATTTTGATTCATTAAAAGTTCTTCCCAGAAAATGTCATGATAACATTGAAGATATGATTTTCAACTCTTAAGCATTTTAACACTAGCTAGATATATGACCTAGGCAAAGCAGGGAAATCGCTATGGTCTTCATTTATTTATTTGTAAAATGAAAGGTTTGGAGAATATGATCTCTAGAGATCCTTATGTCTCTAAAATATTTATAACTTCATTATACTTAAGAATTGAATAAATGGGAGAGGTCGATCACATGTGTTTTCAGCCCCACTTTCTCTATCAATTTGTTTCTGGAATGACAACATTAAAATAAGTCCACATATGTTGGCTAGATAAACCTAGGTGTCTATGGGTAATGAATTCTAGAGCATACAGAAAGAAAGAGTCAAAAACTTCCTTAAGCATGGTTTGAATTAATTGTGAGAGTGGCAAATTATAGAATATGCAGTGATTAAAAAATCGTATAGAGACCTCAATAAGATATAATTCCACACCCATTAGAATGGCTAATATTAGAAAGACTAGTAATACTAAAGTTTTACTAGAATGTGGAACAACTAAAATTTTTATTTATTACTGATGAAAATATAAAATGCACCATTTAATAACTTTAGAGAAAAGTGTGGGATTTTAAAAATAAAACTAAACCTACCTATAATCTGACAATTTCTCTCTTAGGTATTTTTTAATTAAGTTATTAAGATGACCATACAGTAAAGTTGATTTTTGCCACTGAGTTCTATGAATTTTAACACATAAGTAGATGATGTAGTTGGTCCACAATCAGGGTAAAATTGTATCACCCCTATTTCAGTGTTACCCCTTTGTAGTCACTCTCTCCCTACAACCTACCCTTGACAACCCCTCAACTGTTCTCTGTCATATCATTTTTTTTTCCAGAATATTATACAAATGGAATCATGCAGCATGTAATCTTCTGAGGCAAGCTTCTTTAACTCACTGTAATGCCTTGAAGATTCATTCAAGCTGTTACATATATCAATAATTCTGTTTTTCAAACTTCTAAGGAGTGGTTCATTTTTTGGATGTACTACGACTTGCTTGCACATTCACCCACGAAGTATATTTCAATTCTTTGCAATTTTTTGTAGTTGTGAATAGAATGACTGTGAACATCTGTGTACAAGTATTTGTGTAATGATAAGTTTTCTTGTAAATATTTCTCTACAGTACATGCCTAGGAGTGGGGTGGCTGGGTTATATGTTAAGTATATGTTTGGCTTTATAAGAAAGTATGATTCTCTTTTCTGAAATGTCTACACCATTTTGCATGACCACCAGCACTGGATGGGAGTCCCAGTTGTTCTGCGTGCTTGCCTGAACATGGTGTCATATTTTTCTATCTTGGTTATTCTAACAGAAATTTAGTGGGCTCTCATTCTAGTTTTAGTTTGCATTTCCCTAAAGGCTATGGTTTTTCCTGTGGTCATGTATGGATGTGAGAGTTGGACTGTGAAGAAGGCTGAGCGCCGAAGAATTGATGCTTTTAAACTGTGGTGTTGGAGAAGACTCTTGAGAGTCCCTTGGACTACAAGGAGATCCAACCAGTCCATTCTGAAGGAGATCAGCCCTGGGATTTCTTTGGAAGGAATGATGCTAAAGCTGAAACTCCAGTACTTTGGCCACCTCATGTGAAGAGTTGACTCATTGGAAAAGACTCTAATGCTGGGAGGGATTGGGGGCAGGAGGAGAAGGGGACAAAAGAGGATGAGATGGCTGGATGGCATCACTGACTCGATGGACGTGAGTCTGAGTGAACTCCGGGAGTTGGTGATGGACAGGGAGGCCAGGCGTGCTGCGATTCATGGGGTCACAGAGTCGGACACAACTGAGCAACTGAACTGAACTGAACTGAACTGAATGGCTAGTAATATTGTACATTTTTAAAAATATTTATTTTTTCATTCATATCCTCTTGATAGTCTCTTTAAGTCTTCAGCACACTTTTTAACTGGGTTATTTCCTTTTCTGCCACTGAGTTTTGAGGGTTCTTTATATACTCTGTTCTCTGTTAGATGCGTGATCTGTGAATAGTTCCTCACATATGTCATTTATCTTTTCATTCTCTTAAAAGTGTCTTTTACGGAACAAACATTTTTATTTTGATGACATAAGATTCATTTAACTTGCATTGATTGAGTTTTTATGTCTTATCTAAAAAATCTTTAACCTAAATCGCAATCATCTTCTTATGGAAGTTTTGTAGTTTTAAGCTATACCTTTAGAACTATGGTTAATTTATAGTTAAATTTTGTATAAAATGCAAAGCTTACATCTAACTTAACTTTGTTGCTTTTGGATGTCAAATTATTCCAATGCAGTTTATTGAAAAAGTATTCTTACTTCTTTAAATTATCTTTGCAAATTTGTAAGAAAAAAATCATTGACCATCTTTGTCTGGGTCTAATTTTTGATTCTATTCAGCTTCATTAATTTATGTATCTATTTCTTTATCATTACCACACTATTTTGTAGATTGTAGTAATTCTGATCATCAGGTGATATGATTGCTTCAACTTTATTTTTTTTTCCATAAGTGTTTTCACTATTCTAGGTTGTTATGACACTTCTAAACTGATTTAATACTTCAAATAGTTTTTTATGAATTCTATTGTATTTTCTAGGTAGGTAGTTTTGTCCTTTGTGAACAGGGGCAGTTCTATTTCTTCTTTACAAATCTGTATGCAGTTTGTTCCCTATGGGAAAATGAGTTCCCTTCTGAGAGTGCGACCATAAGCCAAATTTGTTTGTAAGTTCAACAATGTTAGCCTAGGTACCAAACTAACACAGTCAGCTATGTAGTAGGTACTGTGATAGGTTCATAATGCTTTTCACAAAAATAATACATGAAAACAAACAAACAAAAAACATTTTAATCTATAGTACCTTGAAAAGTACAGTAGTACTGTACAACAGTTGGCCTACAGGAGCTGGCATCAAGTGAACAGGCAGTAAAAGTTACTGATTGGAGGAGGGCAAGGTGTGGAAATTGACAGAGTGAAAATGGTAGAGCTCTGCCAGCTGACAGAGCTCCTCAACAACAGGAGACAGAGGACAAGCTGCAATCTCACTCATGCCTGATGTTGATGAAACAGACCTTTGCATCTTTGGAAGTTCACAGGTTAAAGATTTGTATGCAGAGGACTTCCTGTAAATTTCTTTCCTCCCTTTTACTCTTCCTTTCCTTCTTTCTATCTCATTTGCCTTGTTGCTTTGGCCAAGACTTCCAGTATGATGACAAGGAGTGGTATGAACAAATATTTAAGAAGATAAAATAAACCCAAAGCAAAGACAAGAGAGGAAATAATAAAGAACAGAAATCAATGAAACTGAAAAGCAATTATCTCTATATGTTTTAGGGGGATAGCAGCAGCTTTTACTCTTAGTTCAGTTCAGTTCAGTCGCTCAGTTGTGTCTGACTCTTTGTGACCCCATGAATTGCAGCACGCCAGGCTTCCCTGTCCATCACCAACTCCTGGAGATCACTCAAACTCATGTCCATCGAGTTGGTGATGCCATCCAGCCATCTCATCCTCTGTCGTCCCCTTCTCCTCCTGCCCCCAATCCCTCCCAGCATCAGAGTCTTTTCCAATGAGTCAACTCTTCTGGAGTTTCAGCTTTAACATTAGTCCTTCCAAAGAACACCCAGGAGTGATCTCCTTTAGGATGGACTGGTTGGATCTTCTTGCAGTCCAAGGGACTCTCAAGTCTTTACTCTTAAGCATGATGTTAACTGCAGGTTTTATGTATGTGCTCTTTATCATGATTTTTCTCCATCACTGGATATAATCATGTGACCATTTTTTCTTCTTTAAGGACTTTTAGCATGGTAGATGACATTGCTCCATTTTTGAATATTGTATCATCTTGTTTTTCCTGGATACACCTCACTTTATCATTGGTATACTGTTATTGTTATATTACTATATTGCTGAATTTGATATGCTAGTACTTTGTTTAGGATTTTGGTTTATAGTTTTCTTGTGTTGTCCTTATTTGGTCTCAGGGTAGCACTGTAATGAGCTTGGAAATGTTCCTTATTCTATGTCTTGGGGAAAAATATATAGATTTTGTGTTATTGCTCATATATATGTTTGGGTCTAGAGATTTCTTTTGTTATAATATTTTAAATAGGAATTAAATTTCTTTTCTTTAATCATCACACATTCATCTATGTTATCTATTTTCATCTTCGTTGAGTTTTGTTAGTGTAAAAGATTCCTGAGGAATTGGTTTATCTCATTTAAGCTATTGAATTTGTGCAGGTAATTGTTCATAATAATTTTTGTTATCCTTTAATATCTGTTGGATCTGTAGTGATATCTTTAATTTCATTCCTGGTATTGGTAGTTGGTATCTCAGATCTCTATGTTATCTGTTTTGCCAAAGGCTTACTAAATTAATGGATGTCTTAAGGAACTAGCTTTTGGTTTCAATGATCTGTTTTATTTTTCAGTTTTAGTTTCATTGATTTCTGCTCTTTATTATTTCCTCTCATCATTGTTTGGGGTTTATTTTTATCTTTTTAGTTTCTTAAGGTTGAAGCTTACATTATTTGTGACCTACCTTCATTTCTAATATAAACATTTAATGCTATAAATTTCTCTCTAAACATTGTTTCAGCTGCATCACATAAATTTTAATATGTTCCATTTTCATTTTATTTAAGTTAAAATATTTTTAAACTTACCTTGAAACATCCTCTTTGACCTATGGATTTTTAAAAACATGTTGTCTGAATTCCAAGTGTTTGTGTATTTTCCTATTATCTTTGTGTTATGATTCCTGAGATTGATTTCATTATTGTCAGACACAATACTTTGTATGATTTTGTTTCTTTTTAAGTGTTATGACTCAGGATATGATCAGGTGAATGTTCCAGGTGCAACTGAAACGAATACCTACTCTGCTGTGTTCAGATGCATGACTGTAACTTTTCAGCTGGTTGATAATAAGTTCTACATCTTTGCAATTTTTCTTTCTACTTCTATTTATTATCGTGGGAGGAGTGCTGAATTCCAACTCCAGCTCTCCAACTTTGCTGTGGATTTATCTATTCCAGAACTAGAGAGATTCTCCTGAAGCTCTCTGTATGCATCCTGTCATCTACTTCTGGTTTCAGACAGTCTTGCATCCATACTAAGGGATACTGAAGTAGAAATGAGAAACTTGCCTCCAGCTTGGTGGTGCTTCAAATTTTGTCTTTTTTAATTTATTTTTTATTTGGGGTTTGTCTGATTTTTTTTCATGATTAGATTTAGATTATGTTTTCTTAGCCAGATTACTACTCCTGGTTCTTTTATGCATTTTTAATTAAATCTATTCTTTCTTTTTTTTCCAAAAAGGACACAAAACTTGGAAGTGATTAAGGCAATATGAAAAATAAGGTTACATCACACTTCTGGGGAGTGTATTGTCTGGTATTATGTAGTTGATTTTAAATATGTCTAGTAGATTCTATTTGACATGCCCATCTAGAAAATAATATGTGCATATATTTGATTTATACATGAATTATGCACAGCACATTTGCATTGATAATCTTAGCAGTTACTGATAATAATAACATGACTTCATTTGCATAAATACAACTTATTTTCTCCATAAGTTAGGAAAGAGATGTTCTCATTAGAAGACGTTAGTATGTAAAATCTCTCTGGACCTGAGATTCTTAGCTTTTAAACTTCTGCTGTTAGGCAGTGAGCACTTGAAATTAGAGTTCCAGTCTTACTTATGTATTCCCAGTATTTATTATAGTGCTTGATGAAAGGTAATAGGTAATATTTTATGTACTACTGTGTATCAGATAATGTTTGAACATTTTACATGTACAGCTTTATAAAGCTAATACTGTTTCTATCCCCATTTTAAGGTAAGAAAACAGGCACAAAGATGAAGTAATGTGTGCCTGATGTTACACACCTAACAAATGGCAAACTCAGGACTCCAGCTCAGGTGGTCTGATTTCAGAGCCCATGCGCCTAGTTTCTACACCACAATAACTTATGTATTTATCACTCAGATGAGTGAAAAAAGAAAGAAAGAATGAATGAAGAAAATAGGGTAGATGAGAACCTCTGATCTAGAGATTCTGATGTGACTTTTGTAACAAGGATTTTCTGATTCTGTGATATGGTCACCTGTGACTTTGGGTTTTATTCCAATTGGATTATAATGGGTTTTATTTTACTTGGTGAAAATTGTGTACTTTATGATGCTAATCATGTTTTACTTTCTTTTAAACTATTGGCAAAAAGGTGTGTAGTGACTCATTATTTATGTAATTATTTACTCATTACTTAACCGCTTAAAATAGCAATGGCAAAACCAATACAATATTGTAAAGTAAAAAGTAAATAAATAAGTAACAACAACAAGAAAAAAGTCAATGTCATGAGAAACAACCCTACACATCAAAAAATGATTTTAAATAAATAAAACAGAAGCACATCTATTAAACAGCTAAAAAAAAAATAGCAACAGGAAAATCCAGACTTTGCATACAGTTTATAGTGTTGAGAGTAGAGTTGAAATCGACATAAATGAAAAAAAAGATTTCTATTAAAGCTTATTAGGAAGGACACAACCTAATTTGGATAGTCACAAAATGTTCCCTGAATAAGCTCTTGAAGTTAAAAGCTGAAGAATGAGCCAGCAGCTTGTGAGCAGGGAAGGAGCAGGCAGCAGTGTTCTAGCAGAGGTCCTGAGAGCAGTCACTGAGCCTGATAGGGGGTGATGCAGAGAGGCTTTAATTTCATTCAGTGGGTATCAACTGCTCCAGGCCCTGCACTAGGGGATGCGAGAGGCCTTCAGTGGGTGACTGGGACAGGAGGGCAGAGCCCTCTGGAATGGGATCAGTGCCCTCATAAAAGAGATCTCAGCGAACCCTCTTTCCCCTTCCTCCATGTGAGGACACAGAGAGAAGGTAGCTGTCTCTGTACCAAGATGTGGGCTCGGACCAGACATCAAGCCTGTTGACACCCATGTCTTGGATTTTCCAGCCTCCAGAACTGAGAAATAAATATCTGTTGTTTAAAAGCCACCAAGTCTATGTAATTTGTTATAGAAGTCCAAACAGACCAAGACAACCTAATATATTAATATCAAAAAAAAATCACCATTTCAGTATGCAATCAATATAAAAATGCTTCAGATTTTGAGATCTGGTGTGTATTTTACACTTACATCATATCTCAATTCAGACTAGCCGCATTTCAAGTGTTCCTTACGTAGTGGCTACAGTATTTAAGAGTGCAGTTCTAGAGAGACATAGGAACATCTGTCTTTTATAGGCTGAGGAGACAGAAAGCATCATCTATAAATGCCCTGAATTTTAGCTTAAGGAAATCTCCATCCTGACATGTTCTCTGTGACTTTCTTGAACTATTCATGGTCCCAATACATTCCTGGTCATTTCACTTTTTGTGCATTTTGCATGTAATAAAATAACCTAATTTATTCATTCATTTACAAATACTTATTGAAAATATTCTACAGTACTGACACTATTTTATGTTATTGGAATACCACAGTGAACAAAATATTTTGACCTTGTGGAGTTTATGCCATAGCAGGGAGAACCAGACAATAAACACTAAAAATCAGTGAGTGTATGCCATGGATGTTAAAAGGTCATAGTGCTGTGTCAGAAGGGAAAACTGGAGCAGCCTAAGGGGGTTGGAAGAGTGGGATGCAAAGGTGGAGTGCAGATTAAAACAGGGCAGTCAAGATAGCACTCTGAGAAGGTAAAGAAGTAAGTGATAATACCAGAAATGTACTGGGACCAAGTCCACAGCTAGTCCTATGCTAGCTGCTACCTGAGCTCCAAAGATGAGTCAGACGTAGCCCCGTATCTTAAAGAGTTATTGGAAGAAATTTAACAAGTAAACAGATAATTAAGACATAATGCTAGATATAACAATTTTCATGAAAGAATTTTCAAAAGATACCACAGGAATTTAAAACCATTCTTAGAGGAGGCAACACATGGTAATAGAACTTGAGCTTTGAAGTAAAATAGACATGGGTTTGTGTACTAGCCATCAGCTTACCAGTTATCAGTAGGGTGAATGATGGTCTTGGCTTGTGCAGAACTGTCCCAGTTTTAACACTGAAGATTTTGCAGTCAGAGAGACCACTTCATCTCAGTTTTAACACTGAGAGAACCAGGATGGTTGGTCATTTTACAGCTGTGTGACTTTGGGCAAAGTAGGTGAGGGCAGTATCCCCAATGAAAATAAGTTGAGAATAAAACCAGTTTTATGAGGTTGATCTAAGGATTATACATGAAATACTTGGCACTTTGGGGGCAGTGAATGTTTTATGTCTGTGATTCAATTGATGGGGTCAAGGAAAGGCTTCGTGGAATATGTGGATAGACTTAGAAAGATAAGTGAAGTGCCAGTTGATAAATGGCAAAATATGTTTAATGGAAAAGTGGGTAGAGATAGAAAGTTATGCAAAAGGAACAGGATCATCAAAAGCACAAAGAAAAACAGGAAATTTGGGGATGCCTTCAGGGAATTAGTGAATGTAGTTCACATTGGGCCAAGCATGGGTATGAGAAAAGAAATAGTATAAAAAAGGAGCAGGGTTTAAAAAGGTGATTTAAGCCATCTTCTTGTGGACTATCAATTACAGAAAGAGGAGTTAAATTCAAATTGAACATATTGTTTGATTTGCTGTGCATCATCTTTATAAATTTACTTAATGAATGCTTGCTTGTGTTGCTACTAAGCCAGTTAAGCCATGTTCAGAAACCAGTTTTCTATTTTCTACCGTGTTTCAGAATCATATTGTTTATAAGTTACTTGGAAATTAGGCTGAGTTTTGCTTATTTTTAGTTTAAAAAGTGTATCACTTCTTAGCCATTATTTTTGTTGATGTTATCTAACATTTGGCATTAGAGCTAAGTGACTGATTACATAAAAATTTAGAGATTTTTACTGAAAATTATGGACTATGTGCACAATTTTGAAATTTCATAGTAGGATAAGTGATATCTGGATGATATAAGAAGAAATCAAATGATTCATAAACTTTTGGTTTTAAGAAAACTAAGGTTCAATTTCAGATTATTGGGTGAGTGGCATGACTCTGTTGTGTTTTAATTTTCTTGTATGCAAAGTGGTAGAAATATTTAGTACTTTATAGACAGAGAGTATAGCATAGAGATTAAGAGTAAAAACTCTTTGATCAGATTGTGTAGAATTGAAAGCTGGCTCTCCTTTGTGGTGGAGTCCTTGGCATGCTCCTAGATCTCCATGGCTAGCTGGTGAAAGTTGCTATATAACACGGGGAGCCTAGCTTGGCACTCTGTGATGACCTAGAAGGGTGGGATGGGGGGAAGGGATGGAGGTTCAAGAGGGAGGAGACATTATATATTACAATATGTATCATTATGGCTGATTTGCATTGTACTGCAAATACCAACACAACATTGTAAAGCAGTTTTCTTCCAATTAAAAAAAAAAAAAAAGTCCTGTGGTTTTAACTACTGAGAGTGCTCTTTGCAAACAACACTAAGCTACCAGCCGCTCTTGATTGGTAAAAGTGCAGTGAGACCCCTTGCCCAAATTCACTGTTCCCATGTGAGGTCACATCTACTTACTGATTAATGCGGTGGCATAGAGGCATGACCATTTTTTGCCCAGTGCAGGATAACTCTCATGGGCCATTTTTGCTTCAGCATTTTTTGATGAAGTCTGTTGTTCAACTTGCATCACAGATGAACCTCTCCCTCTGCTCACTTCTGATTCCTCCTCCCTAGCATAGATATTGATATTAGGCTATTCCCTAACAAATATTCTTCAAAAGAAACCCCACAGCAGATTCTAATTTTCAGGGAACTCATTCTGCAACAGTTGGCTCCTGGTGTGGCTTGGGAAAGCAGGTGATTGTGTTTTGGAATAAAATTGATTGATACTCAGCTGGCAATGGCAGCTCCATCACTGGAAGTAGGCGGACCACAGACAGTCCTAGGCACATGGTGGTGGTCCATAGTCACAGCTTTTGAGGTCATTAAGCTGAGTTGGTAAAATGGTGGAAGGAGAGGAACTATGATTGCATCTCAAGCATTCAAAAAGTATAAGGGAAAAGTAATTGTAAGGACAGTGAGACTGGATGGCTCTTACTAAGCTCACTTGACACTCAAAAAAGACTACAAAAAGACTGAAACCAATCAATAGGCAATGGAAAGCCAGTGTGCAAGCCAATAGGCCTTTATAACTTACATGTGGCCTTTATCTCCTATAGAGGGAGGTCAGGCATAGTACATAATCATCAGAGTACCTAACCTTCAAAGAAGGTTAAACTCCTAGTCAATGCAAGTCTGCTTTGAAAGAACAGGATCCTAACATATGTAGTGGGGACATCTGGCTTGTTGCCCTGTGCTGCTCCTGCAATGCTCAGTTGCTCAGTCATGTCTGACTCTTTGTGACCCCATGGACTGTAGCCCACCACCCTCCTCTATCCATGGGATTTTCCTAGAAAGAATATTGGAGTGAGTTGCCATTTCCTCCTCTAGGGGATCTATCTGACCTAGGGATCAAAACCACACCTTTGCATCTCCTGCATTACAGGCAGATTATTTACTGATGAGCTACTAGGAAGCCCCCGGCTTGTTTCCCCCAAATTTTCAATGCTTACATTTCCCTAAAACCTCTGAGCCTGCAGACCTGGCCAGCTTTCTCCATACGTATTCACCTTCGACTGAAGAAATGCCCCCCTTACCATTTAAAACATAGCTAGGATGATGTATAGCATAAACAAGCTGGGAAGTACTGAGCTTGAAAATGGAGGAAAGGAACTATATCCAAAAAAGCTGCAAAACCTCAATAGTCTGGATAGGCAGAAACCAAATAACTGCACATTAGACTGAATTCTGAGGATGCTTAATCAAAAGAACAGACACATAAGAATGGAGAAAGGAGTTTAATGATTTAACTTTCCAAGATAACAGAATTTATAACCTATCCAGGACCTAGGGAGCTGACTGTGGCTCAGATCATGAACTCCTTATTGCAAAATTCAGACTTAAATGGAAGAAAGTAGGGAAAACCACTAGACCATTCAGGTATGAACTAAATCAAACCCCTTACAATTATACAGTGGAAGTGACAAATTGATTCAGGGATTAGATATGATAGAGTGCCTGAAGAAATATGGACAGAGGTTTGTGACACTGTACAGGAAGCAGTGATCAACAGCATCCCCCCAAAAAGAAATGCAAAAAATGCAAAATGATTGTCTGAGGAGGCCTTAGAAATAGCTGTGAAAATGAGAAGCTAAAGGCAAAGGGGAAAAGGAAAGATATACCCATTTGAATGCAGAGTTCCAAAGAATAGCAGGGAGAGATAAGAAAGCCTTCCTGAGTGACCAGTGCAAAGAAATAGAGGAAACAATAGAATGGGAAAGACTAGCAATCTCTACAAAAGACTTAGAGATACCAAGGGACCATTTCATGCAAAGATGGGCTCAATAAAGGACAGAAACAGTATGGACATAATAAGCAGAAGATATAAGATGAGGTGGTAAGAATACACAGAAGACTATACAAAGAAGATCTTCATGACCCAGATAACCATGATGGTGTGATCACTCACCTAGAGACAGACGTTCTGGAATGAGAAGTCAACTGGGCTTTAGGAAGCATCACTAAGAACAAGCTAGTGGAGGTGATGGGATTCCAGTTGAGCTATTTCAAATCCTGAAAGATGATGCTGTGATAGTGTTGCATACAATATGTCAGCAAATTTGGAAAATTCAGCAGTGGCCACAGGACTGGAAAAGGTCAGTTTTCATTCCAATCCCAAAGAAAGACAATGCCAAAGAATGCTCAAACTACTGCACAGTTGCACTCATCTCACACACTAGCAAAGTAATGCTCAAAATTCTCCAAGCTGGGCTTCAACAGTACGTGAACCATGAACTTCCAGATGTTCAAGCTGGGTTTAGAAAAGGCAGAGGAACCAGAGATCAAATTGCCAACATTAGCTAGATCATCAAAAAAGCAAGAGAGTTCCAGAAAAACATCTACTTTTGCTTTATTGACTATGCCAAAGCCTTTTACTGTGTGTATCACAACAAACTGAAAAATTCTTCAAGAGAGGGGAACACCAAACCACCTGACTTGCCTCCTGATAAATATGTATGCAGGTCAAAAAGCAACAGTTAGAAGCCGACATGGAACAATGGACTGGTTCCAAATCGGGAAAGGAGTACGTCAAGGCTGTATATTGTCACCCTGCTTATTTAACTTATATGCAGAATGCTGCTGCTGCTGCTCAATCACTTCAGTCATGTCGGACTCTGTGCGACCCCATAGATGGCAGCCCACCAGGCTCCCCCATCCCTGGGATTCTCCAGGCAAGAACGCTGGAGTGGGTTACCATTTCCTTCTCTAGTGCATGAAACTGAAAAGTGAAAGTGAAGTTGCTCAATCGTGTCCGACTCTTTGCGACCCCATGGATTGCAGCCTACCAGGCTCCTCCGTTCATGGGATTTCCCGGGCAAGAGTACTGGAGTGGGGTGCCATTGCCTTCTCTGGTATATTCAGAGTACATCATGTGAAATGCCAGGCTGGATGAAGCATAAGCTGGAATCAAGACTTCTGGGAGAAACATCAATAACCTCAGATATGCAGATGACCCCACCCTTATGGCACAAAGTGAAGAAGAACTTGACAGCCTCTTGATGAAAGTGAAAAAGGAGAGTGAAAAAGTTGGCTTAAAACTCAACGTTCAGAAAAGTAAGATCATGGCATCTGGTCCCATCACTTCATGGCAAATAGATGGGGAAACAATGGAAACAGTGAGAGACTTTATATTTTTGGGTTCCAAAATCACTGCAGATAGTGACTGCAGCCATGAATTTAAAAGATGCTTGCTCCTTGGAAGAAAAGCTATGACCAACCTAGACAGCATATTAAAAAGCAGACATTACTTTGCCAACAAAGGTCTGTCTTTTCAAGGCTATGGTTTTTCCAGTGGTCATGTATGGATGTGAGACTTGGAGTACAAAGAAAGTCGAACACCAAAGAATTGATGCTTTTGAACTGGGGTGTTGGAGGAGACTCCTGAGAGTCCGTTGGACTGCAAGGAGACCCAACCAGTCCATCCTAAAGGAGATCAGTCCTTTGTTGGGTGTTCATTGGAAGGACTGAAGCTGAAGCTCCAAACTTGGGCCACCTGATTCAAAGACCTGATTCATTGGAAAAGACTTTTATGCTGGCAAGATTGAAGGGAGGAGGAGAAGGGGACGACAGAGGATGAGATGGTTGGACAGCATCACCAACTTGGAGATGAGTTTGAGCAAACTCCAGGAATTGGTGATGAACAGGGAAGCCTCACATGCTGCAATCCATGGAGTTTCAAAGAGTTGTACACAACTGAGCAACTGAACTGAATGAACTGAACAGGACCCTAGAAGATGATGAGGAATTGCCTTTACAGTGACTTCCGGAAGCATGGAGAAAGCAATTGTTCATGCTAAGTGAGGTTGAAATGCCAGGTGACGTAATAAGGGATTTAAAGAATCAGGAAGTAGGCATGTAGAGTGGATAGACTGTTTATGGCTGGAAAACTCACCAAATTAGGTTTTATTCTTTAAACCTATTATTTTATCATTATGACTGGGTTTTATTAGTTTTTTAAATTCTTGAATTTTTCATTCCCATTTTTTCTTGTTTATTTTTGAAATATTCAACTCATTTTTTATAGTTTCTCCTAAACTTTCAAATTCATCATTCATTTCCTTAAACATAATAGGATGCCTGTTTTATACTTCACATTTGGTAATTTCCAATGTCTAAAATCTTACTGAGTGGGAGGGGTGTTCATGTTTGGGAATGCATGTACACCATGGAGGATTCATGTCAATGTATGGCAAAACCAATACAATATTGGAAAGTAAAATAAAGTAAAAATAAAAATTTAAAAAATTTTAAAAAATAATTAAAATAATAATTTAAAAATTATTATTAAAAATAATAATAAAAAAGAAAACAAAAAACCTTACTGAATGTTTTTCTATTTCTGCTGGTTCTTGCTCATGATGCCTTATTTCTTATGGTTATAATTCCTATAATCATTCATTTTCATTATTTATGAAAATTATTTTAAGCTTAAAAGAAGGTGGATTCTTCCAAGGTGGAGCAACAGAGGATATACCATTTATTAAGGCTATATGGAATACACCTGTGGGAGGGGCACTAAGATTACTAAAAATCTGGGAGTAGATTTTCCTCTGTAGAGCAGGGCTGATGGTAGGAGAGACCATTGTACAACTAGGCTCATCAACAGCAATGGGAATGATAGGGGCCAAAACAATTGAGGCCAAATGGTAACACTTAACTTTAAGAAGCTGGTTCAGTATAACTGGGGTCTTCCTTGATGGCTCAGCACAATGGGAAAGAATTCACCTGCCAACACAGGAAACCCAAGAGATGCAGGTTCAATCCCTGGGTCGGGAAGATCCCCTGGAGTAGGAAATGGGAATCTGCTCCAATATTCCTGCCTGGAAAATTACATGGACTAAGGAGCCTGGAGTGCTACAGTCCATAGGGTCACAAATAGTGGGACACAAATAAGTGACAGCTTGCACTATATGTGATATCTTTGTTCATCAGATTTCATGCTACATGGTATATAACCAATGATTTGGCAAATGTATTATCTTCTCTATATATCAGAAAAGAAAATCAGAAATAGTTTTTATTTATGAAAAGTACAAGAATATGTATTTAACAATTTTGCCTCACTTTGTCAAAATATAGTCTGAAGCTATGTGAGCTATTATCTTGACAATGTCAGTTAGTTATGCCAAGTAAACAAGAAGTACATACCACATTGAAAGTCTGTGTAAGACACGTTCTTGAGAGGGCAGGAGACAAGCTCTATGAAGATTCAGGAGCTCACTTTATCATAGAAATTCTTTGGTCTCCAGTTGTCAGAGGTGTATCAGGGCATCCATCCAAAGTAAAGGACAAATCATTTCATCTTTCAACTCCCAATACAAAGAAGAAAGACAATCTTGGTAACCTTTTCAGGTTCTAGAAGTAGCATATTTCACAATGAGTATCTTTCTGATCCATATACTAGAAAATAAGAAAGGCTACCACTTTAATAGGGCCCGCATGGGAAAAGGGCTTTGTAACAGGTATGGGCTGCAGTGTAAACAGCCCTTTTTCTGAGGGCATGACACATGAAGAATCTTATAATGTTTGAGATATCAGGGTGCTATTTTGTATATGGAAAGTTGCAGTGGAAAACAACACAGAGACTTGGGGTATATGGACAAAGGCGTATCATCAGATCAGAGAATGCCTTTTGAAGAACAACTGCTAGCATGCTACCAGGCCCTGGTAGATCGGGCATCTGACCCCAGTGCACTACGGCATTCAGGACTACTCATCATGACATTGGTTTTGTCAAACCCACCAAGTCATAAGGTTGGGCCAGAAACCCCATCACACCCTGTGTAAATGAAGCTATGAGCTGTGCTGTGCAGGGCCACCAAAGATGGACAGGTCATGGTGGAGAGTTCTGACAAAAAAAAAAAAAAAAAATTCTAACAACACATGGTCCACTGGAAAAGGGAATGGCAAACCAGTATTCCTCCCTCGAGAACCCCATGAACAGTATGAAAAGGCAAAAAGATATGACACCTGAAGATGAGCCCCCCAGGTCTGTAGGTGTCCCATATGCTACTGGGGAAAAGTGGAGAAATAGCTCCAGAAGGAATGAAGAGCCTGGGCCAAAGTGGATATGATGCTCAGATTTGGATGTGTCTGAAAGTGGTGAAAGTAAAGTCCGATGCAGTAAAGAACAATATTGCATAGGAACCTGGAACGTTAGGTCCATGAATCAAGGTAAATTGGATGTAGTCAGGCAGGAAATGGCAAGAGTAAACATCAACATTTTAAGAATCAGTGAACTAAAATGAATGAGAATTGGCAAATTTAATTCAGATGGCCATTATATCTACTACTGTGGGCAAGAACCCTTAGAAGAAATGGAGTAGCCATTATAGTCAACAGAGTAGGAAATGCAGTACTTGGGTGCAATCTCAAAAACAAAAGAATGATCTCAGTTCATTTTCAAGGCAAATCATTCAACATCACAGTATTCCAAGTCAGCGACCGAACCATTGATACCAAAGAAGCTGAAGCTGACAGGTTCTATGAAGACCTACACGAATTTCTGGAAGTAATACCAAAAAAAAAAAAAAAATGTCTTTTTCATCATAGAGGATTGGAATGCAAAAGTAGGAAGTCGAGATACCTGGAGTACAGGTAAGTTTGGCCTTGGAATACAAAATGAAGCAGGGCAAAGGCTAACAGAGTTTTGCCAAGAGAACACACTGGTCATAGCAAATGCCCTCTTCCAACAACACAAGAGACAACTCTACACATGGACATCACCAGATGGTCATTACTGAAATCAGATTAGTTATATTCTTTCCAGCCAAAGATGGAGAAGCTCTATACAGTCAGCAAAAACAAGATCAGGAGCTGGCTGTGGCTTAGATCATGAGCTCCTTATTGCACAATTCAGCCTTAAATTGACGACAGTTGGGAAAACCATTAGACCATTTAGATATGACCTAAATCAAATCCCTTATGATTAAACATGGAGGTGACAAATAAATTCAAGGGATTAGATTTGATAGACAGAGTGCCTGAAGAAATATGGTTGGAGGTTCATAATATTATACAAGATGCCATGACCAAAACTATCCCAAAGAAAAAGAAATGAAGGAAGGCATAGAGGTTATCTGCTGCTAAGTCGCATCAGTCGTGTCCGACTCTGTGCGACCCCATAGACGTCAGCCCTCCAGGCTCCTCCGTCCCTGGGATTCTCCAGGCAAGAACACTGGAGTGGGTTGCCATTTCCTTCTCCAATGCATGAAAGTGAAAAGTGAAAGTGAAGTCGCTCAGTCGTGCCCAACTCTTAGCTTAGTTACAGCCCAAGTAGAAGAACCAGAAGTATATGTATCAAATACATACACACTAAAGGCATGTAGCTAAGAGCTGGTCAACACACAGAAGTGCAAAGCCCAGGTTCCATCACATTTTGAATTGTGTATCAGTGGTTGTGGAAAAGCAGCTGATCCTGTTTTTCAGGAGGTATCTAAGAAGGCATTACAAAGAGGTGAGAAAGAATAGAAGTAAAAGGAAAAGGAGAAAGGGAAAGATATTCCCAACTGAATGTAGAGTTCCAGAGAATAACAAGAAGAGATAAGAAAGCCTTCTTAAGTAAACAGTGCAAAGAAAGAGAGGAAAAAATAGAATGGAAAAGACTAGAGATCTCTTCAAGAAAACTGGAGATAACAAGGGAACATTTCATCCAAAAATGGGCACAATAAAGGGCAGAAATGGTAACAAACTAACAGAAGCAGAAGAAATTAAGAAGAGGTGTCAAGAATATACTGAAGAACTAGAGAAAAGAGGTCTTAATGACCGGATAACCATAATGGTGTGGTCCCTCACCTAGAGCCAGACATCCTGGAGTGTGAAGTCAAGAGGGCCCTAGGAAGCATTACTACAAACAAGCTAGTGGAGGTGTTGGAATTCCAGCTGAGCCTTTTAAAATCCTAAAGGATGATGCTATTAAAGTGCTACACTCAATAAGTCAGCAAATTTGGGAAACTCAGCAGCGGTCACAGGACTGGAAGATACTTGTTTTCATTGCAGTTCTAAAGAAAGGAAATACCAAAGAATGTTCAAACGATAGTGATAACACATTTGGACTCATTTCACATGCTAGCAAGGTAATGCTCACAATCCTTCAAATTAGGCTTCAACAGTACATGAACTGAGAACTTCCAGATGTACAAGCTAGAATAAGGAAAGGCAGAGGAACCAGAGATCAAATTGCCAACATCCATTGGATCATAGAAAAATCAAGGTGATTCCATAAAAACCTTTATTGCTGCTTCATTGAATATGCTAAAGCCTCTGACTGTGTGGATCACAGCAAACTGTGGAAAATTCTTAAAGAGATGGGACTACCAGACCACCTGACGTGCCTCGTGAGAAATCTGTATGTAGGTCAAGAAGCAGCAGTTAGAACTGGACAATGAAAAATGGACTAATTCCAAATTGGGAAAGGAATATATCAAGGCTCTGTATTGTCACACTGCTTTTTAAACTTCTATGCAGAGTACATCATGTGAAATGCCAGGCTGGATGAAGCATAAGCTGGAATCAATATTGTTAGGAGAAATTTCAACCTCAGATATGCAAATGATACCATGCTAATGGCAGAAAAGGAAGAGGAACTAAACAGCCTCTTGATGAGGGTGATAAAGGAGAGTAAAAAAAAACTGGTTTAAAATTCAGCACTCAAAAAACTAAGATCATGGCATCTGGTCCCATCACTTCATGGCAAATAGATGGGGAAACAATGGAAACAGTGACAGACTTTATTTTGGGGAGCTCCAAAATCACTGCAGATGGTGACTACAGCCACAAAATTAAAAGACACTTGCTCCTTGGAAGAAAAGCTATGATAAACCTAGACAGCATATTAAAAAGCAGAGACATCATTTTTCCAAAAAATGTCTGTTTTGTCAAAGCTATAATTTTTCCAGTAGTCATGTATGGATGTGAGAGTTGGACTATAAAGAAAGCTGAGTATTGAAGAATTGCTGCTTTTGAACTGTGGTGTTGGAGAAGGCTCTTGAGAGTTCCTTGGACTACATGGAGATCCAACTAGTCAACCCTAATGGTATTCAGCCCTGAATATTCATTGAAAGGACTGATGTTGAATCTGAAACTCCAATACTTTGGCCACTTGATGCAAAGAGCTGACTCATTTGAAAAAACCCAGATTCTGGGAAAGTTTGAAGGTAGGAGGAGAAGAGGACAACAGAGGATGAGATGGTTTGATGGCATCCACCAAATCAGTGGACATAAGTTTGAGCAAACCCTGGGAGATGATGAAGGACAGGGAAGCCTGCCTGGCATGCTACAATCCATGAAGTCACAAAGTGTTGGACATGCCTTAGTGCCTGAACAACAACAGCAAGGTTAAACATGAACAGGATCAGGGTACACAAATAAGCTGCATAAACAAACACTCTATATCCCCTGTGTATCCGCTACTTTCACTAGCTCCTCTTTATAAACTCACACCCATGAGTTGATGAAAGAGGACAATGCCTGTTCACAGATGGATCAGGTTAGTATCTGGATACAATACAGCACTATTGCCTAGCTGGGAAGATAGTTACATATAATATAATATAGGATAAATGTATTACAGAGAGAAAATACTTGTTTTGGGCAAAGAAAAACATATATGAGAAGCCCAAACTACTTTGTTGAGGGAAGACTACCAGGAAAAGTGATATCTATGCTCAGAAATGAAATATAAACAGTTCAGTTGCTCAGTCATGTCCGACTCTTTGAGACCTCATGGACTGCAACACGCTGGGCCTCCCTGTTCAATGCCAACACCCAGAGCTTGCTCAAATTCAGGTCCATTGAGTCAGTGATGGCAACCAACCATCTCATCCTCTGTCGTCCTCTTCTCCTCAAGCCTTCAATCTTTCCTAGCATCAGGGTCTTTTCAAATGAGTCAGCTCTTTGCATCAGATGGCCAAAGTATTGGAGTTTCAGTGTTAGCATCAGTCCTTCCAATGAATATTCATGACTGATTTCTTTTAGGATGGACTGGTTGATCTTCTTGCAGTCCAACGGACTCTCAAGAGTCTTCTCCAACACCACAGTTCAAAAGCAGCAATTCTTCAATACTCAGCTTTCTTTATAGTCCAACTCTCACATCCATACATGACTACTGGAAAAATCATAGCCTTGACTAGATGGACATTTGTTGGCAAAGTAATGACTGCTTTTGAATATGCTGTCTATGTTGGTCATAACCTTTCTTCCAAGGAGCAAGCATCTTTGAACTTCATAGCTTCAGTCACCATCTGCAATGACTTTGGAGCCCAAGAAAATAAAGTCTGACACTGTTTCCACTGTTTTCCCATCTATTTCCCATGAAGTGATGGGACCAGATGCCATGATCTTAGTTTTCTGAATGTTGAGTTTTAAGCCAACATTTTCATTCTCCTCTATCACTTTTATCAAGAGGCTCTTTAGTTCTTCTTAGCTTTCTACCATAAGGGTAGTATCATCTGCATATATGAGGTTATTGATGTTTCTCCCAGCAATCTTGATTCCAGCTTGTGCTTCATCCAGCCCAGCGTTTCTCATGATGTACTATGCATATAAGTTAAAAAAGCAGGGTGACAATATACAGCCTTGGTGTACTCCTTTTCCTATTTGAACTAGTCTTTTGTTCCATGTCCAGTCTAACTGTTGCTTCCTGACCTGCATACAGGTTTCTCAGGAGGCAGATCAGATGGTCTGGTATTCCCATCTCTTTCAGAATTTTCCACAGATTTTTGTGGTCCACACAGTCAAAGGCTTTGGCATAGTCAATAAAGCAGAAGTAGATGTTTTTCTGGAACTCTCTTGCTTTTTCCATGATCCAATGGATGTTGGCAATTTAATCTTTAGTTCTTCTGCTTTTTCCAAATCCAGCTTGAACATCTGGAAATTCATGATTCACATACTGTTGGAGTCTGGCTTGGAGAATATTGAGCATTACTTTACTAACATGTGAGATGAGTGCAAGATTTGGCTAAAATATTTAAGTCTACTCTTCAACAGGCTAGCACCAGTCTTGTGCCCACTCCTTATCCTACAGCCTTCACAGAAAGCTGTGTGCAAAACTGGCCCAGCTCAGCAGTGGGCATGCAACATCCCCACAGCAGCCATATGGGATGCCTACCCTGGCCTCCAGTCGGGCTGCATCCGCTGCTTGAGGCACAACCTTATACAACTGGGTTAGGCCCAGCCTGTCCACCAGTGTACTCGGAATAGATGACCCCACCACAACAGAATAGGAGGCATAGCCCACATACGGAGAAGCCCTAGAACGTGTAACGTTGGTGACCAGAGAAAACTGTGCTGCTGAGCCTCACAGGATGTTTCTTACATAAGAGCACTTCTCCAAGATTGAGCAATATAACCAACCTATCACACTGAAATAAACCTATAGAGTTAAACAGAATGAGGAGATGGAGGAGTATGTTCCAACTGAAGGAACAACCCACAACAGAAAAGAACTAAATAAAGTGGAGATAAATGACCATAAAGATTCTCAGTGAATTCATGTGAAGAATAAATGCACACTTTGAGAATTTCAAAAAAAAGTAGAAAATATAAAGAACCAAACAGAGCTGAAAAATAAAATAAGTGAAATGAACAATAAACTAGAAAGAGTATGTTAAAGATACCAACAGATCAGCAATATGAAAGACAGAGCAGTAGAAATCATTGATAGTGAACAGAATAAAGAAAAAAGAATTTTTAAAATTGTTGATAGTTTAAGAGACCTGCACAGCAAAGCAGACCTCTAGTTTCACTGAACTAGAACAAATAATACTAAAATTTAGATGGAAACATATAAAGACAAGGAATTGCCAAAGCAATCCTGAGGAAAAAGAACAAAGCAGGAGGCATAATCCTCTCAGACTTTAGACAATACTACAAATCTAAGGGAATGGCAAACCACTTCAGTATTCTTGCCTTGAGAACCTCATGAACAGTAGGAAAAAGCAAAATGATAGGATACTGAATGAGGAACTCCCAAGGTCAGTAGGTGCCCAATATGCTACTGGAGATCAGTGGAGAAATAACTCCAGAAAGAATGAAGGGATGGAGCCAAAGCAAAAACAATACCCAGCTGTGGATGTGACTGGTGATAGAAACAAAGTCCAATGCTGTAAAGAGCAATATTGCATAGGAACCTGGAATGTCAGGTCCATGAAACAAGGCAAATTGGAAGTGGTCAAACAAGAGATGGCAAGAGTGAACGTCAACATTCTAGGAATCAGCGAACTAAAATGGACTGGAGTGGGTGAATTTAACTCAGATGACCATTATATCTACTATTGTGGGCAGGAATCGCTCAGAAGAAATGAAGTAGCCATCATGGTCAACAAAAGAGTCTGAAATGCAGTACTTGGATGCAATCTCAAAAACGACAGAATGATCTCTGTTCATTTCCAAGGCAAACCATTCAATATCACAGTAATCCAATGTATGCCCCAACCAGTAATGCTGAAGAAGCTGAAGTTGAACGGTTCTATGAAGACCTATGAGACCTTGTAGAACTAACACCCCCAAAAGATGTCCTTTTCACTATAGGGGACTGGAATGCAAAAGTAGGAAGTCAAGAAACACCTGGAGTAACAGGCAAATTTGACCTTGGAATGCTGAATAAAGAAGAACAAAGACTAATAGAGTTTTGCCAAGAAAATGCATTGTCATAGCAAACACCCTCTTCCAACAACACAAGAGAAGACTCTACACATGGACATCACCAGATGGTCAACACCGAAATCAGATTGATTATATTCTATGCAGCCAAAGATGGAGAAGCTCTATACAGTCAGCAAAAACAAGACCGGGAGCTGACTGTGGCTCAGATCATGGACTCTTTATTGCCAAATTCAGACTTAAATTGAAGAAAGTAGGGAAAACCGCTAGACCATTCAGGTATGACCTAAATCAAATCCCTTATGATTATACAGTGGAAGTGAGAAATAGATTTAAGGGCCTAGATCTGATAGATAGAGTGCCTGATGAACTATGGAATGAGGTTCGTGACATTGTACAGGAGGCAGGGATCAAGACCATCCCCATGAAAAAGAAATGCAAAAAAGCAAAATGGCTGTCTGGGGAGGCCTTACAAATAGCTGTGAAAAGAAGAGAAGTGAAAAGCAAAGGAGAAAAGGAAAGATATAAGCATCTGAATGCAGAGTTCCAAAGAATAGCAAGGAAAGATAAGAAAGCCTTCCTCCGTGATCAATGCAAAGAAATAGAGGAAAAGAACAGAATGGAAAAGACTAGAGATCTCTTCAAGAAAATTAGACATACCAAGGGAACTTTCATGCAAAGATGGGCTGGATAAAGGACAGAAATGGTATGGACCTAACAGAAGCACAAGAGATTAAGGAGAGATGGCAAGAATACACAGAAGAACTGTACAAAAAAGATCTTCACAACCCAGATAATCACGATGGTGTGACCACTAATCTAGAGCCAGACATCCTGGAATGTGAAGTCAACTGGGCCTTAGAAAGCATCACTAAATACAAAGCTAGTGGAGGTAATGGAATTCCAGTGAAGCTATTTCAAATCCTGAAAGATGATGCTGTGAAAGTGCTACACTCAATATGCCAGCAAATTTGGAAAACTCAGCAGTGGCCTCAGGACTGGAAAAGGTCAGTTTTCATTCCAATTCCAAAGAAAGGCAATGCCAAAGAATGCTCAAACTACTGCACAATTTCATTCATCTCACACGCTAGTAAAGTAATGCTCAAAATTCTCCAAGCCAGGCTTCAACAATATGTGAACTGTGAACTTCCTGATTTTCAAGCTGGATTTGGAAAAGGCAGAGGAACCAGAGATCAAATTGCCAACATCTGCTGCATCATGGAAAAAGCAAGAGAGTTCCAGAAAAATATCTACTTCTGCTTTGTTGACTATGCCAAAGCCTTTGACTGTGTGGATCACAATAAACTGTGGAAAATTCTGAAAGAGATGGGAATACCAGACCACCTAACCTGCCTCTTGAGAAATCTGTATGCAGGTCAGGAAGCAACAGTTAGAACTGGACATGGAACAACAGACTGGTTCCAAATAGGAAAAGGAGTGGTCAAGGCTGTATATTGTCACCCTGCTTATTTAACTTCTATGCAGAGTACATCATGATAAATGCTGGACTGGAAGAAACAAAAGCCAGAATCAAGATTGCCGGGAGAAACATCAATAACCTCAGATATGCAGATGACACCACTCTTATGGCAGAAAGTGAAGAGGAGCTAAAAAGCCTCTTGATGAAAGTGAAAGAGGAGAGCGAAAAAGTTGGCTTAAAGCTCAACATTCAGAAAACGAAGATCATGGCATCTGGTCCCATCACTTCATGGGAAATAGATGGGGAAACAGTGGAAACAGTGTCAGACTTTATTTTGGGGGGCTCCAAAATCACTGCAGATGGTGACTGCAGTCATGAAATTAAAAGATTCCTTGGAAGGAAAGTTATGACCAACCTAGATAGCATATTCAAAAGCAGAGACATTGCTGACTAAGGTCCGTCTAGTCAAGGCTATGGTTTATTCCAGTAGTCATGTATGGATGTGAGAGTTGGACTGTGAAGAAGGCTGAGCGCCGACGAATTGCTGCTTTTGAACTGTGGTGTTGGAGAAGACTCTTGAGAGTCCCTTGGACTACAAGGAGATCCAACCAGTCCATTCTGAAGGAGATCAGCCCAGGGATTTCTTTGGAAGGAATGATGCTAAAGCTGAAACTCCAGTACTTTGCCAACCTCATGTGAAGAGTTGACTCATTGGAAAAGATTCTGATGCTGGGAGGGATTGGGCGCAGGAGGAGAAGGGGACGGCAGAGGATGAGATGGCTGGATGGCATCACTGACTCGATGGACGTGAGTCTGAGTGAACTCTGGGAGTTGGTGATGGACAGGGAGGCCTGGCGTGCTGCAATTTATGGGGTCACAAAGAGTCAGACACGACTGAGCGACTGAACGGAACTTAACTGAACAAATCTAAAATAATTAAAACAGCATGATACTGGCACAAAAATAGACACATAGATCAATGAAACAGAATAGTGTCCAGAAATAATCCCATACACTTATGGTCAATTATTATTTGACAAAGAAGTGAATAACATATTGTGTTGCCTAAAAAGTTCATTCATGTTTTTCTGTGATATGCTACAGAATGACCAAATGAACATTGTGGCTGACTGAATACAATGGGGAAAAGATAGTCTCTTTAACCAGTGGTGCTGGGAAAGTTGGACAACTGCATGCACACCAATGAATTTAGAGCACACCCTCACACTGTATACAAAAGTAAACTCAAAATGACTTTAAGACTTAAATATAAGACATGACAACATAAAGCTCCTAGAAAAGAACATATGCAAACTATTCTCTGATATAAATCATAGTAATGTTTTGTAAGGTCACTTTCCCAAGGGAAAATAAATGAAAGTAAAAATAAACAAATAGACCTAATCTAATTTGTTAGCTTTTGCATAGCAAAGAAAACCACAAGTAAAGAGACAACTTATGATTTCCAAAATATACAAATAGCTCATACAATTTAGTAACGACAACAACAAAAAAAAAACCCAGTCAAAAAACAGGCATAAGACCTAAATAGACATTTCTCCAAAGAAGATATACAGATGGCCAATAAGAACATGAAGAAATGCTCATCATTACTAATTGTTAGAGAATTTCAAATCAATATTACTATGTGGTACCACTTCACATGAGTTGGAATGACCATCATTAAAATATCTACCAATAGCATGCTGTATCCTGCGTCAGACATAGACTGGCGATTCAATTCTTACATGATAGTATACATGATAGAATGCCATTCTCCCAAATCATCCCACCCTCTCCCTCTCCCTCTGAGTCCAAAAGTCCGTTATACACAGCTGTGTCTTTTTTCCTGTCTTGCATACAGGGTCGTCATTGCCATCTTTCTAAATTCCATATATATGTGTTAGAATACTGTATTGGTGTTTTTCTTTCTGGCTTACTTCACTCTGTATAATCGGCTCCAGTTTCATCCATCTCATCAGAACTGACTCAAATGAATTCTTTTTAACGGCTGAGTAATACTCCATTGTGTATATGTACCACAGCTATGCTTGGGGCTGGTGCATGGGGATGACCCACAGAGATGTTATGGCGAGGGAGGTGGGAGGGGGGTTCATGTTTGGGAACACATGTAAGAATTAAAGATTTTAAAATTCAAAAAATAAAAAACTAAAAAAAAAAAAAAAACCAGCACACATCAGGGGAGATGAGCAGAGGGTGCTTCTGTGTTTGATGAAAGGAACAGACATGGCTGGCTCCAGCCTCTTCACCCTCCTTTCTGCTTTGACCACAGACAGGATGAGTTCTTGTGACCAACAGCTAGCACACTAAGGTAAGGGGGGGTGGGTGGGGGTGGTCAAGCAGAAAGACAGAAGCAGCCCAGGTCCTTAGTGACCCTCAAGAGGAGAAATGCTCCTGCCATGGGCTGTTGACTCCCAGGTGAAAAGTAACCTCTTGTCTGCTGGTGAGGTACCCTGCCCACTCCTGCTGAATGAACTTCTACTGGGTCTGAAGCAATGGGTCTTGGTATTTTCTCAACTATATCTTGTTTGACTCTTATGTCAACCCCCTAAAATAGGTGAAACAGTTGCTGTGAGCTCACCTGAAGGATAAGGACATGGCTTAGCATGTGAAGCCATTAGGTCAGAGCACTAAGATGCCTAGTGGCAGAGCTGGGGTCTGAGTGCGCTGAGCTCACATCACGCTGGACAGCACTGGTACAAAGAGGCACCCTGCCAATGGCTGCCAACTGAGTTCCATTTCGGGGGGCAGTTATCCTTGGATTATGATCCTGCACAAGTCAGCACATAATCACAAAATAAAAGGAAGCAAAACTAAACAATATATATATATATATATATATATATATATATATATATATATATATATCTACCAATAACAAATGCTGTGGAGGGTGTGGAGAAAGGAATCCTTCCTATATTGTTGGTAGGAATTTAAATTGTTGCAGCCACAATGGGAAGAAAACTAAATTGATCAGAAAGAGAAAAACAAATATCATTTGATATCATTTACATGTGGAATCTAAAATATAACAAAAATGAACATACCTATAAAACAGAAGGAGATACATAGGCTTGTAATTTCCAAAGGGAGGGAGATGGAAGGAAGAACTGGGAGTTTGGCATTAACAGATGCAAGCTGTTATTTTTAATATAGAATGGATGGACAACAAACTTCTGTATAGCACAAGAAATATATTCTGTATCCTATGATATTTTTATCAATGGAAAAGATAAGAGAAAGAACATATATCAATATGTATATAATAATCACTTGGCTGTACAGAAGAAATGAACACAGCATCAACTCTACTTCAAAAAGTAAATTTTGTAAAAAATTAGTTGCATAAGAACTTTAGGTAAAGTACTGAAAGGGAAAATTTTGTAATGGGGGACATTCTACCCAGCAAGGTTATCATTTATAATTGAAGGAGCAATCAAGAACTTCTAAGACAAAACAAAAACTAAAAGAGTTCATCAACACTAAACCAACCATAAGAGTAATGTTAATGGGGCTTATCTAAGGGGAAACAAAGAGGTACAATAAGAAGAATTTATAGGAAAGGAGAATTCCCACTAGTAAAGGCAAATATATATGGAATCTATAACTACAAGAAACAATTAAGGGATAAATATGAAGATATAAAATATGACATCAAAAGCACAAAGTGAGGTGAGGAGAGTAAAAAATATATATCTTTGTACAATGTGTTTGATCTTAAATGTCTATCAGTTTAAAACAAGTAGTTATAGGTCAACATGTATGGTATACCTGTTATAATTCCACCATAACCATGAATCAGAAACCTACAACAGATACACAAAAACCTAAAGAAATGAACAGAAACATACCACTAAAGAAAATTATCAAATCACAAGGGAATAAAATAAAAGAAAAATGTGAGAACAAAGAAAAAATACAAAACAACTAGAAAATAAGGAAATGACAATAAGTACATACAGATACACTTTCATTGTCAATGGACTGTGTGCATGAAAAAAAGACATGGAATGGCTGATTGGATTTAAAAAAGAGCAGAATTCATCTAAACGCTGCTTATAAGAAACTTACTTCAGAACTAGAGACACACACAGACTGAAAGTGAGGAGTTGGAAAAAGTTATTTCATGTAAATGCAAGCAATATTCATATCCAAGAAAGCAGACTTAAAAATAAAGTCTATAAAAAGAGAAAGGCATTAGAAAATGATAAAGATACGCATACAAGAAGAGAGAATATAACATTAATTAACATATATGCATATAATATGTATGTGTATTAGTTGCTCAGTTGTGTCTGATCCTTCGCAATCCCATGAACTGTAGCCCACCAGGCGCCACTGTTCATGGGATTTCCCAAGCAAGAATAACGGAGTGGGTAGCCAATCCCTTCTCCAAGGGATCTTCCTGGACCAAGGATCAGCTCCAAGTCTCCTGCATTACAGGCAGATTCTTTAGCATCTGAGCCACCAAGTAAATTCATGCATCTAACATAAGAGTGCCTAAATGTATAAGGTAAAGAGCAGAAGATGTTAAAGAGAGAAATCGAGAACAATACAATAAGAGTCCAACAGCACAAGAGAAGACTCTACACATGGACATCACCAGATGGTCAACACTGAAATCAGACTGATTATATTCTTTGCAGCCAAAGATGGAGAAGCTCTACAGAGTCAGCAAATACAAGACTGGGAGTTGACTTTGGTTCAGATCATGATCTCCTTATTGCTGAATTCAGACTTAAATGGAAGAAAGTAGGGAAAAACACTAGACCACTCAGTTCAGTTCAGTCAGTTCAGTCGCTCAGCCGTGTCCGACTCTTTGCGACCCCATGAATTGCAGCACGCCAGGCCTCCCTGTCCATCACCAACTCCTGGAGTTCACGCAGACTCACATCCATAGAGTCAGTGATACCATCCAGCCATCTCATCATCTGTCATCACCTTCTCCTCCTGCCACCAATCCCTCCCAACATCAGAATCTTTTCCAGTGAGTCAGCTCTTCACATGAGGTGGCCAAAGTACTGGAACTTCAGTTTTAGCATCATTCCTTCCAAAGAAATCCCTGGGCTGATCTCCTTCAGAATGGACTGGTTGGATCTCCTTGCAGTCCAAGGGACTCTCAGGAGTCCTCCAACACCACAGTTCAAAAACATCAATTCTTCGGTGCTCAGCCTTCTTCACAGTCCAACTCTCACATCCATACATGACCACTGGAAAAACCATAGCCTTGACTAGACGGACCTTAGTCGGCAAAGTAATGTCTCTGCTTTTGAATATGCTATCTAGGTTGGTCATAACTTTTCTTCCAAGGAGTAAGTGTCTTTTAATTTCATGGCTGCAGTCACCATCTGCAGTGATTTTGGAGGCCAAAAAAATAAAGTCTGACACTGTGTCCACGGTTTCCACATCTATTTCCCACCAAATGATGGGACCTGATGCCATGATCTTCGTTTTCTGAATGTTGAGCTTTAAGCCAACTTTTTCACTCTCCTCTTTCACTTTCATCAAGAGGCTTTTTAGTTCCTCTTCACTTTCTGCCACAAGGGTGGTGTCATAAGGGTGGTGTCATCTGCATATCTGAGATTATTGATATTTCTTCTGGCAATCTTGATTCCAGCTTGTGTTTCTTCCAGTCCAGCGTTTCTCATGATGTACTCTGCATAGAAGTTAAATAAGCAGGGTGACAATATACAGCCTTGACCACTCCTTTTCCTATTTGGAACCAGTCTGTTGTTCCATGTCCAGTTCTAACTGTTGCTTCCTGACCTGCATACAGATTTCTCAAGAGGCAGGTCAGGTGATCTGATATTCCCATCTCTCTCAGAATTTTCCACAGTTTATTGTGATCCACACAGTCAAAGGCTTTGGCATAGTCAATAAAGCAGAAATAGATGTTTTTCTGGAACTCTCTTGCTTTTTCCATGATTCAGCAAGTATGACCTAAATCAAATCCCTTATGATTATACAGTGGAAGTGAAAAATAGATTTAAGGGACTAGAGCTGATAGACAGAGTGCCTGATGAACTATGGATGGAGGTTCGTGACATTGTACAGGAGACAGGGATCAAGATCATCCCCGTGGAAAAGAAATGCAAAAAAGCAAAATGGCTGTCTGGGGAGGCCTTACAAATAGCTGTGAAAAGAAAAGTGAAAAGCAAAGGAGAAAAGGAGACATATAACCATCTGAATGCAGAGTTCCAAAGAATAGCAAGGAAAGGTAAGAAAGCCTTCCTCAGTGACCAATGCAAATAAATAGAAGAAAACAACAGAATGGGAAAGACTAGAGATCTCTTCAAGAAAATTAGACATACCAAGGGAGCATTTCATGCAAAGATAGGCTCAATAAAGGACAGAAATGGTATGGACCTAACAGAAGCACAAGAGATTAAGGAGAGGTAGCAAGAATACACAGAAGAACTGTACAAAAAATATCTTCACAACCCAGATAATCACGATGGTTTGATCACTCACCTAGAGCCAAACATCCTGGAATGTGAAGTCAAGTGGGCCTTAGAAAACATCACTATGAACAAAGCTAGTGGAGGTGATGGAATTCCAGTGAAGCTATTTCAAATCCTGAAAGATGATGCTGTGAAAGTGCTGCATTCAATATGCCGGCAAATTTGGAAAACTCAACAGTGGCCTCAGGACTGGAAAAGGTCAGTTTTCATTCCAATCCCAAAGAAAGGCAATACCAAAGAATTCTCAAACTACTGCACAATTGCACTCTTCTCACACGCTAGTAAAATGATGCTCAAAATTCTCCAAGTCACGCTTCAGCAATACGTGGACTTTGAACTTCCAGATGTTCAACCTGGATTTGAAAAAGGCAGAGGAACCAGAGATCAAATTGCCAACATCCACTGCATCATGGAAAAAGCAAGAGAGTTTCAGAAAACCATCTATTTCTGCTTTATTGACTATGCCAAAGCCATTGTGTGGATCACAGCAAACTGTGGAAAATTCTTCAAGTTGGAAATACCAGACCACCTGATCTGCCTCTTGAGAAACCTATATGCAGGTCATGAAGCAACAGTTAGAACTGGACATGGAACAACAGACTGGTTCCAAATAGGAAAAGGAGTACACTTAGTCTGTATATTGTCACCCCACTTATTTAACTTATATGCAGAGTCCATCATGACAAACGCTGGGCTGGAAGAAGCATAAGCTGGAATCAAGATTGACAGGAGAAATATCAATAACCTCAGATATGCAGATGACATCACCCTTATGGCAGTAAGTGAAGAGGAACTACAAATCTTCTTGATGAAAGTGAAAGAGGAGAGTGAGAAAGTTGGCTTAAAGCTCAACATTCAGAAAACGAAGATCATTGCATCTGGTCCTATCACTTCATGGGAAATACATGGGGAAACAGTGGAAACAGTGTCAGACTTTATTTTTTTGGGCTCCAAAATCACTGCAGATGGTGATTGCAGTCTTAAAATTAAAAGATGCTTACTTCTTAGAAGAAGAGTTATGACCAACCTAGATAGCATATTCAAAAGCAGAGACATTACTTTGCCAACAAAGGTCCATCTAGTCAAGGCTGTGGTTTTTCCAGTGGTCATGTATGGATGCGAGAGTTGGACTGTGAAGAAAGCTGAGCGCTGAATAATTGAAGCTTTTGAACTGTGGTGTTGGAGAAGACTCTTGAGAGTCCCTTGGACTGCAAGGAGATCCAACCAGTCCATTCTAAAGAAGATCAGCTCTGGGATTTCTTTGGAAGGACTGATGCTAAAGCTGAAACTCCAATACTTTGGCCACTTCATGTGAAGAGTTGACTCACTGGAAAAGACTCTGATGCTGGGAGGGATTGGTGGCAGGAGGAGAAGGTGATGACAGAGTGTGAGATGGCTGGATGGCATCACTGACTCGATGGACATGAGTCTGAGTAGACTCCAGGAGTTGGTGATGGACAGGGAGGCCTGGCATGCTGTGATTCATGGAGTCGCAAAGAGTCAGACACGACTGAGCAACTGAACTGAACTTCACTGAGGAGACCCTAACACCACACTTCCATCAATGGATAGATCATCCAGACAGAAAATAATAATGAAGCAGTGACCTTAAATGACATATTAGATCAGTAGACTTAACAGATAGCTAGAAACATTCCATCCTAAAACAGTAGAATATACATTCCTCTTGAGTGCACATGGAACATTTTCCAGAATAATCACATACTGTCACAAAACATGTCTCAATAAATTTTAGAAAACTGAAATCATAGCAAGTGTCATTTTTGACTACAAGTATGTGAAACTTTAAATCACCTCCAAAAAAAAAAAAAACTAGAAAAAATTTCAAGCACATGGAGTCTAAACAACATGCTAGTAAACAGCTAAAGAAATCAGAGGAAAGAAAATCAGTGGTCACAAAATCAGAAATCAGAGGTCACTAAAGCAATCAGAGGAAACAAAAAAATATACTTTGACATAAGTGAAAAAGGAAATATCTCTTTCCAAAACCTATGGAATGCACAAAAAATAGTTCTATGAATGACAGTCACAGAAATACAATTCTACCCCAGGAAACAAGAAGAATCCTAAATAAACAATTTGACCCTACATTTAAAAGAACTAGAAAAGGAAGAACAAATAAAGCCTAAAGTTAGTAGAAGACAGAAAATAATAAATCAGTTTGAAAAGAAGTTGAAAGCAATAGGGAAAAAAAAACAAAGAAACTAAAAGCAGTTTTTTGAAAGATAAACAAAACTGAGAAAACTTTAGCCAGACTCATCCAGGAAAAAAAAAAAAAAAGAAAAGAAAGGCCTAAATACATAAAATCATAAAGGAAAGAAAAGTTACAATGAACACCACAGCAATTCTAAAGATCATAAAAAATTACTATGACCAGTTGAGTTGTTTGTTCTTTTGTTGTTGAATCATATGAGCTGCTAATATATATTGGCAATCAAGCCCTTGTCAATCACATCATTTGCAAATATTTTCTTTTAGTCCATAGCTGGCTTTTTGTTCTACTTTATTCCATGTAGTATTTCAAGTTCTAACTATAGCATCAAATATGAAAAACCAATAATAGAAATCCAGCTTGGAAAGGGAGAAACAAAACTGTCACTGTTTGAAAGTGACATGATAGTATATACAAAAAATCCTATAGCTGCTACCAAAAATCTGTTAAAGTTAATACATTAATTCAGTGAAATTACATACTACAAAACTCATATACAGAAATCTGTTGTGTTTCTGTATACTAATAACAATCTATCAGATAGAGAAATGAAGAAAGCAATCACATTTAAAATTGTACTAAAAAGAATAAAATACCTGGGAAAAACCTAAAGGAGTTAAAAGAGTTGTATTATGAAAACTATAAGACACTGATGAAAAAAACTGAAGAATATACAAACATGGAAAAATGTACTTAGCTCATGTTTGGAAGAATTAATATTGTTAGAGTGACCATAGTAATCAAAGCAATCTATATAATTCCTATCAAGATACCAAATTATTTTTCACAGACTAAAATGAGCCCAAAATTTGTATGAAACCACAAAACACTCAAATTAAGCAAAGAAATATTGAGAAAGAACAAAGCTGGTGACATCATGCTCCCTGCTTGCAAACTATACTACAAAACTACAGAAATGAAAACAGTATTGTACTGGTACAAAATGAGACACAAAGATCAGTAGAAGAGAATAGGGAGCTGAGAAATAAATCGACACTTATATGGTCAATTAATTTGCAGCAAAGGAGGCAAGAATATACAGTGTATAAAAGACAGCCTCTTCAATAAATAGTGTTGGAAAAGCTGAACTACTAAATGCAAAAGAATCAAACTGGGATACTTTCTCACACTATATCCAAAAACAAACTCAAAATGGTTAAAGACTAAATATAAGATGCAAACCCATACTATTCCCAGAAAAAAAACCATAGGCATTATGCTTAGATATTGGTCTTAGTAATATATATATTTTTAAATCTGTCTTCCCCAGACATGGGAAACTAAAACAAAAATAAGTGGGACTACATCAAACTTAAAAGCTTTTGCACATCAAAGGAAAGTGTCAACAAAACTGTCAAGAAATGGCAAACTAATGAATGAGAGAAAATATTTACAAATAAAGGATTAATATCATATATATATAAAGAACTCATACAACTCACCATCAAAACAAATAATTTGATTAGAAAATGAAAAGAGGACCTAATAGACATTACCCCAAAGGAGACATACAGATGGGCATCTAACACATGAAAAGATGCTAAAAATGACCAATCATCAAGGAATTGCAAGTCAAAGTCACAATGAGATATCATTTAACACCTGGCAGAATAGCTGTCATAAAATTGGTCAAGACATTGGTGATAATGAAAAAGGATGAAGAGGAAACATTTGTGCACTGTTGGTGAGATTGTAAGTTGATGCAACTGTATGGGTAACAGTATGGAGTTTCCTCAAAAAGTTAAAAGTAGAAATATCATAGGATCCAGCAATTTTACTTCTGGGTGTTTACTCAAGGAAAATGAAACACAATTCAAAAATATATATTTGAATGTACATGCAGCAATATTTTGGGGAAGAAAATGGCAACTCACTCCAGTATTCTTGCCTGGAGAACCACAGGGATGGAGGAGCCTGGTGGGCTGCCATCTATGGGGTTGCACAGAGTCGGACACGACTGAAGCGACTTTGCAGCAGCAGCAGCATTATTTAGAATTGTCAAGATATGGAAGCAACCTACATATCTATCAATAGACAACTGGATAAAGTGTATGTGTGTATGTATATATATGCATATATCCTGATACTATACATATGTATATATATGGCTTCCTGGGTAGCTCAGCTGGTCAAGAATCTGCCTGCAATGCAGGAGACCCTGGTTCGATTCCTGGGTTGGGAAGTTCCCCTGGAATAGGGATAGGCTACTCACTCCAGTATTCTTGGGCTCCCCTGGTGGCTCAGATGGTAAAAAATCCACCTGCAATGTGGGATACCTGGATTCAATCCCCAGATTGGGAAGATTCACTGGAGAAGGGAAAGGCTACCCACTCCAGTATTATTGGGCCGCCCTGGTGGCTCAGATGATAAAAAAATCCACCTGCAATGTGGGATACCTGGGTTCAATCCCTGGGTTGGGAAGATCCCCTGGAGAAGGGCATGGCTACCCACTCCAGTATTTTTGCCTAGAGAATACTCATGGACAGAGGAGCCTGGCAGGCTAGAGTCCATGGGGTTGCAAAGAGTCAGGCATGACTGAATGACTAAGCACAGCACAATAATAGTTATATCTATTACTGACATTATATATATATATATATATATATATATATATATATATATATATATATATACTATTACAGGTGTTAAAAATAAGTGAAATCTTGCCATTTGTAATAATATGGATGAATCTAGCAGATATTATGCTAAGTGAAATAAGTCAGACAGTGAAAAACATACTGCATCATCTCATATGTGGAATCTAAAAAACAAACCAAGCAAATGAAAACAGGCTCATAGGCTCATAGATACAGAGTGGTGGTTGCCAGAGAGTGGGAGTGGGCAAAACAGGTGAAGGAGATTAACGGTTACAAATGTGCAGTTATAAATAAGCCATGGGATATAATATACAGTGTCAGAAATTTAATCAGTAAGATTGTAATAACTTTATATGAGGATGCATAGTTTCTAGACTTATTGTGCTGATCATTTCATTTATGTATGTAAATACCAAACCACTATGTAGTATATCTGAAACTAAAATAATGTTGTGTATCAACTGTATTTCAGTGTATGTTTTTTTAAAAAAGAGGCGATTGAAAGTTCCAGAAAACAAACAGTATCCACAAAGAATCAGAGGAATCAGAACAATTTTCATGAAGCACTGCAATCGGTGTGGAGTGAGGATAAAAGAGTCCAGAGAAGTAAGAAGAAAACTAATCACTCATGAAAGACTTTGTATTTCTGTGAAGCGGTACCCATGAGGTACTCTATATACTTTTTCCTAGGGCAATAGAAAGCCATTGCCAGGACAGGTTTTCAGTAGAGACATTGATAGGTGATTGATATTTGTCTTTGAAAAGTTTAATTTTTGCTGCATGTTAGATTATGGAGGAAGTTATACCAAATGTAGTGAAGAGGCTGCTAAAAATCATCTGTGTTATAGGGATGAGTAGTTTGAAGAAGAGCAGCTTTGGGGGGTGGCAAGAAGTATATAGGTTCAAAGGACCCTGAGGGATGGGATGAGGAGGGAGGTGGGAGGGGTGTTTAGGATGGGGAACACATGTACACTCATGGTTGATTCATGTCAGTGTATGGCAAAAACCACTACAATATTGTAAAGTAATTAGCCTCCAATTAAAATAAATAGATTAATTTAAAAAAAAGAAAAAAATAATAATAGTACCTGGAGGAGTCGTGGGATGTGACATTGAGGCAAAGGAAAACAGAAATTCTGTTCTCAGTTCAGCAGGTGTTGCCTTGCACAGGGTAACTGCTCAGGAAATGAGTGGATGCTGAAGACTAATTTGACCACAGCTCACCTGAGTGTTTTCCCTGGCAAGGCCTGTGTCTGCCAGGAGGAAGGAGGAAGCTTTCCTAAATTATACAAAGGTGCCTCGTGGGGTTGGTGGCCCTGGGGGAATAGTCAACAATAAGCAAGGTTTCTGGTTTGAACAATTGGTAGCACCACAAGCTTATTAGACCGGGAACAGAAGTGGCCCTGGAGAGGAAAATAATCAGTGCAGTTTTCACTTAAATTCTAATAAAAAACATGAAGTAATATTTTTTGAAAAGTAGAAATTGAGTCTTTGAAAGGGCAGATGTTTTTCTCAAGGACATATATTTATTAAATGGTAAATATCAGATTGAGATCCTGATACTATATCTTTCATTCCCTGTATTTTCAAAACATCCATTCCTTGTATTTTCAAAACAATAGGAAAGACAAAAACGGCATTAACATATTCTGGGGACTATTCCATTATGAAAATAGATGTGTATTCATTTGGGAAATGTACTTGAATTATGGTTAAATCATTTGTATCTTTAAACTTTTGAATATTTAGAAACTATTCATTTTAATAAATGTCTTTTCAACTAAGCTTTCTTTTTGATATTCCTCTCCTCATACTTGCTGTTCTATTATCTTTACCTCTTTTCTCTAAATCCTTCTCTCTGTCATACAAGCTTTAACTGCAGCCTCACTTCTTCCATAAAAGTGATTCTGAGCATCCTCCTTGATATAAATATTTCTTTCATGAGCTCCCTGGCATCTTGTATATACCACTTTTAACTGAATTATCACAACTTCCCTAATAGTTGGTTTACTTTTGATTTTGTATTGCTAGTGCCTGGGAAATAGCTACTATTCAGTAAAGGGTGTTTGATAAACTATTGTGTAAGCCAAGGCCCACCTCTTCCAATAAGCCTTTACTCAGTGAGTTCTCTAGTCCTGTGACTCACAGGCATGACTGAACACAAAAATGAAGAGGAGTTTTAAAAATTCCATATTTCCATGCCCCTCTTCAGACCTATTGAATCCAGGACAGGGCCAAGGAATCTGGATTTTTAAAATGTTTCCCACATGACTGTGCAGTCAGCCCAGCCTTGGCATTTGGGGGCCACAGCTCTAGTCTACCAGCATCATTTGATCCAACACTTCCACCAATGTGTGATTATAGTTATATATTTTATATTTTGTTTATGTAATGTATTTTTATATCTTTATTAAACAGTCTTAAGATTAGTATCTGTATCAGAACTGTTTGATATAATGCCAGACACCCAACAGGGTGATTATGACATGTTTCTTCATAGTTACAAGAGAATATTTGTCTATATTACATTTTGAATTTATTAATTTACTTGGAATCCTTTCATTTTAAAATCTCTGCATGTCACACTTTGTATACTAAGTGATATCTGTGTAAATATACACATGAAGCAGGTATTTTTCTATTTATTGCCACAACATATATTTTTATATGATCACATTACTGAAAATAAAAAAAAAAAACATTTTTATCTTGCCATCTGTTGTACACTTTATAAATTTGGCTAACAGAGAATCTGTCTGGGCTGAGGCCAACAGAACTGTTTTACTTCTGCCTTGTTTGTATCATTAACAACACAGCTAACGTCAACATGGCTTTATTTGCTCTTGTTTTAAAAACGCTAACCAGAATCCATGGAGATACCTTGTAAATCATCCATACTCTCTTGTGTGCCATTAAGGAAGTGTTGACATTTTTAAAAGGAAATTTATCTGACTACAGTAATTTTAACATTGAGCATCCAAATCATATTTAAATTGACTTTATACATATTTTTGAAAAATGTATTTGCTCCAGAACACCATTTATTTTTCAACAAGCATAATTGAACAAAATGAGAAATTTGCTTTGACTTAACCTCATAATCTTCAGTGTCTTGACATTTTGCCATTGAAGTATATATTATCATTTATAGAGCATGTTTTGTGCTTTTGTTCCCATTTCGTTTGTTAGTAATCTGGAAAACCTAGCATTTCTTGATGCAATAAATGACTGAGTCAATAATGTAATCATAATTTTCTGATGATTCGGCAAAACATATGCAGCTAAAGTGACGTCATTCCAGCTGCTCTTACTAAGTCTTTTATACTCCCAGTACTTTCAGATCTAAGGTTTATCATTTGTTCCTCCCTCCAAAGTGTGCCGCTTCCTAGAGCTGAGATTACTGAAATTGTTCATGTTAATTGCAACATGCCAAGATTTTCCTATTCATTTCTGAAGTGTGACATTTCCCAAATAACCTCACAGCAATCCTTCTATAAAAGGAAAGCACTCTTCTGGAAAAAGTTACCTTTTTTTTTCCTAGCTGATATTTCCTGTGTGGAATGAGTCACTGAACCTGACTCTGTTGTACTGTTGGGTCATGTAATTGCTCATATCACAGCCTTGGTGTCCCTGCCTCCACTCTTTCTAATTGTACTCTATCCTCCATAAAATTGCCATGATAATTTCTTTTTTTAAAAAAATATTATGTTTAGGTTATTCTCCCAGGTGGCTTAGATAGTAAAGAATCTGCCTGCAATGCAGGAGACTGGGGTTTGACCTCTGGGTTGGGAAGCTCCCCTGGAGGAGGGCATGGCAACCCACTTCAGTTATTCTTGCCTGGGGAATCCCATGAACAGACGAGCCTGGAGTCCATGGGGTCACAAAGAGTTGGACACAACTAGTGACTAACACTTTCACTTTCATTCTCTTGATAACACCACTTTATGAGAAATACTTCCTTTTATTTAAACCAAGTATGAATTTTTCAGTCTACATTTCAGAGCCCTCTACCAACAGGCCACCTCAGGGTCATTCTGTTTTATTGTTTGTTGCTGCCCATGTGCTCTTGTTTCCTAGCAAATCCATTTTATTTTAAATTTCTGAACTTGTTCCCACTTTCCATACTCAGTCATGTTCAGTGCATTCCACCTTAATCACTTCTTTGTTTTGTGCTCCCTTCATGTTCAGAAGCAGCTAAAGAAAAGTTTTATTTCTGAAAATATTTGTGAAGCTCTACATCTGGCAAGGCAGATCACAACTTAAATTTACTAGAGGGAGCTTAATATTTAAGATGACTTTCCTAGAATTTATTCTATTTAAGAAACTAAGAGTTGTTTTAAAAATAAAAAATTACTTTTTTCTGCTAATTAGAAGCTTTAGTTGCTGATTTTTTTCTACAAATAAAGACCTACTGTATAGCACAGAGAACTCTGCTCAATATTATGTGACAACCTAGTTGGGAAAACTTGAGATTGGATACATGTATGTGTATAATTGAATCACTTTGTTGGGCAGCTGAAACTAACACAAAATTGATAATCAGTTATACTTCAATATAAAATAAAAAGTAAAAAAAAAAACTGAAAAAGAATATAGAATAATAAAAGTTTAGCTTTAGGAGATTATTTAGTCTCAAACACTAATTTTAAAGAAATGAGATTCTGTCATCTTATTAGTAATTTATATTACATTACTTATAAGTTGCCTTGTAATTGATTTCTTCGTATTTTATATCTTGCTTTCCTCCCTGCTTCTCCTGTATTTTCTTTTACAGTTAATGGCACTAGCATCTATCCATTCTAAGCCAGGAACTTAGAAGCCATCAAGATCCACTCTCTGGTTCAAATCAACTCTTTCACTAGACTAATCCCCCTGAGGGTATTAGTAGTACCCATTTTTCATCCTGTCTCTGCTACCTAAATACAGTACGTGGAATATAAGATATAGTCAATAAATACTTCAATTAATGAATAAGAATGATCCATATCTCTTCCCTATATGTAAACCAATATCAAGTCCTATTGATTTTATCCTCTAGATAGTTATTCAATCTGTTTTCTCTCCTCACCCCTGTTCTATTCAGGTGCTTGTCATCTTTTACCTAGCCTCTTGAGATAATCTCTGTATCCAATCTTGTTTCTCACCCCCACCATCACCGTCTTTCAAAATGATTCATCTTCAATTAAAATATGTCAGTGCTACTATTTGATAAATCCTTTCAATGGCTTTATATCACCCACAGGGTGGTCTTTCAGCCCATCAGCACTGGGACCTTCTGAGTTTAATCTTCAGTGTTTGGCTCCCTCCTAAATTTTCAGCTTCAGCTCTTGTCACTCTCTCACTGTTCTTTCTAAATAATACTTTTAATTTCTTGTTACACCATGAGTTATATTCATATAGGAGATCAGCTCTTAGCCTAGCCTAAAGAAAGGGCCAACAAATTCCTGGAGAGGAAGACACATTGAAAGGTCTTGAAAGATTAGTAAGAGTCAGTGGGAAAGAAGGAAAGCCTTAGAGAAAAAGTGTTCCTTTTACATTCTTTGTTATAATTTTTCAATCTAGCAAATTTATTGCCTGAAGTATAAGCCAGATGCTTCATGAAGTCTCATTTAGTTAGGTCATTGTAGCTGGCTGAATGAGCTTTCAGTCATTTACTCATCCAATAATTATTCGTTTAGTTCCTTTTTTATGTGTTGCAAGCACTGTATTACACACGAGAAGCATAGATGTGAGAAAATAAGGCACATAGCCTGATCTCATGGAACAGAGACATAGTTATGACTCTGCTGCCCTTCACAGCCTAAAACCTAAAAGCTTGATTGGACTGAGAGATAAAACCAGAAATTCCAAATATAATTCTTTAGCTTCCTATCTGTGTGAATGTTGTGCTAATTCAATAAGGAATGGATAATGAGTCACCTCCTCACTAAATGTGGTAAGAATATCGGATAATTTTAACCCTTTGCTGATGATGCTATCATATAGAGGAAGCACAAGAGATCAGATTAGGGGTTATTGTAATAATGGCTAATGGACAGTTTTGGTTTCAAGCTTGGAAGCAGTTTAAGAAAAGTCATAAAAGCTTTTAAATAAATGTCAGTATCATCAAAGGAGTTCTTTAGATAGAATTGATGTTTACTATACCTTTAAGGAATAAAACAGTCCTCTAAGAGGCTTCACACATCCTTAACAACCTCTCTTACCATCTTAGAAACTCTGCTGGATACATGTATTCAAGGTGATGTGGTTTCAATGCCAAAAGTTTCTTTAAGGTAGATTGAGACACAAAAGCTAGTCTTGAAATTTTCTAGTTTTTGATTTCTCAAGGAGATAAAGTTTAAAGCTTTCCTGTGTAGCTAAACTCATTCAGTATACACTTCATATTGACCAGGTGCTTTATGAATAGCAAGGAAACATGTAAATAATAAATTTGCTGCCATTCTGGAAGTATTTTATTTCAGATCTGATATGATCAGTTTACCATATTGTTTCAAATCCATATTTGCAGTATCTAAAAAGAATTTTTACTAAAATTTTCTATATTTCAATTCCTATTCAGTACTTCCTGAATTATATTTTATTTCAATATTTTTATGCTTTTAATTTATTCATTAGGAAATATGCCAAATCTTTTAGTACCTTGTGTCCATTTTCTTCATGGTGAAATTATGTACACATAACCATATATGGGGCTTCCCTGGTGGCTCAGAGGTTAAAGCGTTTGCCTGCAATGCAGGAGACCTGGGTTTGATCACTGGGTTGGGAAGATCTCCTGGAGAAGGAAATGGCAACCCACTCCATTATTCTTGCCTGGAGAATCCCATGGATGGAGAAGCCTGGTGGGCTACAGTCCACGGGGTCGCAAAGAGTTGGACACAACTGAGCGACTTAACTTTCTAACTTAACTTTAACAACCATATTACTTCATAAATAAATATAGATCATATTTTATTAGGGAGAAACCAAAAGTAAGTAACCATGAGAGAGAAAGATGAAATATAACCTATACATGTTCTCAGGTAGGGATCAGAAGCCAAATGGAGACAGAGATAAAGTTATGAGTCAAGTGTGTAACCATAGTTACTAAGGTTACCAAATGTTACCTTAACCAAGAGAAAGATATCAAAAATTCAGCTACAACTCAGAGTAAATAGTATAAAAGAAATCAGTAAAAAATAAAATAAAATAAAATAAAATTACACCTGATTAGAAAGTAATAGGACTAGGCCTTGGAAAATGAGAGAAAGCTAAAATTACAGGAAAATCAGCATTCTGTCATTAGCACCACCCTTATTATAACCCTTTTGAGGATGTAGTTTATTGGCATATATACATTATAATGCCTAGATTTGATAAAGGTGTTCAGTTTGCTTGCTTTACATGTCAAAAGCACTCATCAGGGCTAGGTACCTGACGTTATTAACTAACAAAACTCTTAGTATTTTCTCTGAATTCAATTCTTTGTAGTAGTAGTCTCAGTCTTTTATAATTAGTCGCGAAGAGTCGGACATGACTGAGTGACTGAACTGAATTGAACTGAGGATAAAGTAAAATCTACTTGACCCAGACAAGTTTCAACATACTTAACACAGAAATAGAAAAAAACAGTATAGATGAATTTTTAAAATTCAGTTTGTTGAAAAAGTTCATGATATGTGTAGTTGGATTTAGCTGAGTGTTATCCAGTCCAATGAAATCTAATAAGGGTTATAAGGTATTCATTGATGTCAATGAGCTATTATGTTTATAGATGCTTTTAATGTCTTAGAACATGGATCTGTTTCATATGTTCACACTGGGGCTCTAGAAAGAATAACATGAGGAAGATTAAAGAAATAAAACCAGGAGAGTGGTTTGAAAAGAATCTCTTGTATACTGTGTACATAACCATTTCACATACTAGCAAGGTAATGCTCAAAATCCTTCAAATGGAAGAAACACAAGCTGGAATCAAGATTGCCGAGAGAAATATCAATAACCTCAAATATGCAGATGACACTACCCTTATGGCAGAAAGTGAAGAGGAACTAAAAAGCCTCTTGATGAAAGTGAAAGAGGAGAGTGAAAAAGTTGGCTTAAAGCTCAACATTCAGAAAACGAAGATCATGGCATCCGGTCCCATCACTTCATGGCAAATAGATGGGGAAACAGTGGAAACAGTGTCAGAGTTTATTTTTTTGGGCTCCAAAATCACTGCAGATGGTGACTGCAGCCATGAAATTAAAAAATGCTTACTCCTTGGAAGAAAAGTTATGACCAACCTAGATAGCATATTCAAAAGCAGAGGCATTACTTTGCCGACTAAGGTCTGTCTTGTCAAGGCTATGGTTTTTCCAGTGGTCATGTATGGATGTGAGAGTTGGACTGTGAAGAAGGCTGAGCACCAAAGAATTGATGCTTTTAAACTGTGGTGTTGGAGAAGACTCTTGAGAGTCCCTTGGACTGCAAGGAGATCAGCCCTGGGATTCTTTGGAAGGAATGATGCTAAAGCTGAAACTTCAGTACTTTGGCCACCTCATGCGAAGAGTTGACTCATTGGAAAAGACTCTGATGCTGGGAGGGATTAGGGGCAGGAGGAGAAGGGGACGACAGGGGATGAGATGGCTGGATGGCATCACTGACTCGATGGACATGAGTCTGAGTGAACTCTGGGAGATGGTGATGGACAGGGAGGCCGGGCATGCTGCGATTCATGGGGTCGCAAAGAGTCGGACACGACTGAGCAAATGAACTGACTGACTGAGGCTTCAAAAGTCATGAACCTCCATCCATAGTTCTTCAGGCATCGTGTCTATCAGATCTACTGTCTTGTATCAATTTGCCACTGCCACTGTATAATCATAAGGGCTTATGGTCTAGTGGTTTTCCCTACTTTCTTCCATTTAAGTCTGAATTTGGCAATAAGGAGTTCATGATCACAGTCAGCTCCTGGTCTTTCTTTCTTTTTTTTTCTTTTTTGACTGTATAGAGCTTCTCCATCTTTGGCTTCAAAGAATATGATCAATCTGATTTCGGTGTTGACCATCTGGTGATGTCCACGTATAGAGTCTTCTCTTGTGTTGTTGAAAGAGGGTGTTTGCTTTGAGTGTGTTCCCTTGGCAAAACTCTACTAGCCTTTGCCTTGCTTCATTTTGCACTCCAAGGCGAAACTTGCCTGTTACTCCAGGTATCTCTTGACTATCTACTTTTGCATTCCAGTCCCTTATGATGAAAAGAACATCTTTTTGTGTGTGTTAGTTCTAGAACGTCTTGTAGGTCATCAAGAACTGTTATACTTCAGCTTTTTCGGTGTTAGTGCTTGGAGCATAGACTTGGATTAGTGTGATATTGAATGATTTGCTTTAGAAACGAATGAATCATTCTGTCTTGTTGACTATACCAAAGCCTTTGACTCTGTGGATCACAACAAATTGTGTAAAATTCTTAGAGATGGGAATTTCAGACCACCTTACCTACCTCCTGAGAAATCTGTATGTAGGTCAAAAAGCAACAGAACCAGACAATTTGGAACAACAAACTGGTTCCAAGTTGGGAAAGGAGTATGTCAAGGCTGCATATTGTCAGCCTGCTTACTTAACTTATATGCAGAGTACATCATGAGAAATGTGGGGCTGGATGAAGAACAAGCTGCAATCAAGATTTTCAGGAGAAATATAAATAACCTCAGATATGCAGATGACACCACCTTTATGGTGGAAAGTGAAGAGGAACTAAAGACCCTCTTGATGAAAGTGAAAAAGCTGGATTAATACTCAACATTCAAAAAAGAAAGATCATGACATCCAATCCTATCACTTTATGGCAAATGGAGAAGCAATGGAAACAGTGACAGACTTTCTTTTCTTGGATTCCAAAATCACTGCAGATGGTGACTATAGCCACAAAATTAAAAGATGCTTGTTCCATGAAAGAAAAGCTATGACAAGCCTAGATAATGTACTGAAAAGCAGAAATGTCACCCAACAAAGGTCCATCTACTTGAAGCTGTGGTTTTACCAGTAGTCATGTATGGATGTGAGAGTTGGACCATAAAGAAAGCTGAATGCTGAAGAATTGATGCTTTTGAACTGTGGTATTGAAAAAGATCTTGAGAGTCCCTTGGACTGCAAGGAGATCAAACCAGTTTTTCCTAAAGGAAATCAGTCATGAATATTCATTGGAAGGACTGATGCTGAAGCTGAAGCTCCAATACTTTGAGCAAAATGAGGAGGGGATGGCAGAGGATGAGATGGTTAGATAGATAGCATCACTAACTCAATGGAAATGAGTTTGAGCAAACGCTAGGCAATAGTGAAGGACAGGGAAGCCTGGCATGTTTCCTGTGTGTCTGTGGGGTTGCATAGAGTCAGACACAACTTAATAACTGAAGAACAACAACAAATGTGAGTTAAGTGAATCAAATATACCATCCAGTAAGGCTTTTATAAATGAAAAGAAGCAAGTCAGTGACACAGGCTTAGAAAAGCAAAAGTTTAAACCTAAAAATAATAGCCATGGTAGCTTGAGTTTCTTATACACAGATTAAGAGACCCTTAACTCTGCAAAGTTGAGCTAGCACAGAATCTAAAATCTTACTGTAGATAAGAAAAAATAGAGGAAGGAAATTTAAGATAGGAAAAAATAGAGGAAGATTTTCATAGACTCAGACAAAGGTCTAGGCAAGGGTGGAAAATCAATCTTATTACAGTATAGGAAAGTGAACATTAATAGATATGAATTAGAGAGAGAAAGTAATGCATGTTGTTTCCATGTAAATAGAGTGAAAAAAAATAGATTTAAGTGAACTCTTGACTATTGGATACCTAACCAGTGGAGATAGAGGAATCAAAAAACACAAAGGTATTAAACTTTGTGACAGGAAGGATGATTACAGAGAGAGGGGTTAGTGGAGCCAGATTAATTTAGTTCAACAAAGTGACTTAAGAATAGGTTTATGAGAGCCTTACATTTCATATCAAAGTTTGTGTATTTTAATTTGCAAGCAATGAAGAGTGAATGAAGGATGGTGGGCAAGAGAATGATATGTGCAGAGCACTGTTTTGAAAATTTCACCATGCATTCTTATGCAACACAGCTTAGAGAAAAAAAGTGCCAACAAGTAGAAGGGCTAATTGTGTGTGTGTGTGTGTGTGTGTGTGTGTGTTTGTGTATGGTGGTGGTTTAGTCGCTAGGTCATGTCTGACTCTTGCAAGCCCATGGACTGTAGCCCACCAGGCTCCTTTGTCCATGGGATTTCCCAGGCAAGAATACTGGAATCAGTTGTCATTTCCTTCTCCAGGGGATCTTCCTGACCCAGGGATCAAATCTGCCTCTCCTACATTGCAGGTGGATTCTTTACCAGTGCATGCATGCATGCACAGTTACTTCAGTTCTTTCCAAGTCTTTGTGACTCTGTGGACCGTAGCCTAACAGACTCTTATGTCCATGGGGATTCTTCAGGCAAGAATACTGGAGTGGATTGCCATACCCTCCTCCAGGAGATCTTCCTGACCCAGGGATCAAACCCACATTTCTTATGTCTCTTGCCCTGGCAGGTGGGTTCTTTACCACTAGTGCCACCCAGAAAGCCCTCTTTATCAATATGCACTATAAAACTATATGCACACATGTGCTGTAACTCTATAAGTAGTGTATATAAACACTTCTAAACAATTAATCACTAATTTCCTTCTCCATTCTTTGATTTTCACTGTATCTTCTTCCGGAAAGAATTGAAAATGCTTATACTTTGTCATCTAGTTTCTGTATTATTCTGTTCTCCCCAGTTGTATGGCTTGTTTAACATTTTATCACAACTAAACAAGTCAGAAAGATAAACTTATATTGTCTTTGAAAATAATATGTTATTTGTGTTGATTTGTTTGATCATTTTCATTATATTCTTTTATTTGAGCTATGATTTTGAAGGACCGTTCATTATATACTTGAGTTTAGAAGTTGATTAAGATTTTTGGACTGTGAGTAGAAACTTGAACAGAAATAGGATCTAGTTTTTAAAATAATTGAAAATTTCCCATGGAACTTAATGTTTATGACTATAGATCAGTAGTCACTAAAGAATTTGCTAAGAAAGTGGCAATGAAAATGAGAGAATGATCCATTGGAGAGGTAGCTTTGACTATGCTTGTGGACTAAGTGGATTTTAGAAATACAGGAAACGTAATGGTTACTTTTTAACCTCAAGGATTAGGAGAATGGTTTTAACCTTGTCAAGAAAGGAGGATCAAAAAAAAAGACAAAATTTCAAAGAAGATTTATTTTATGTTTGAATAAATGGAATTTGGTTTGGCAGAGAATTTTTTATACAAAGGCTAGCAAATTTTCTGAGGGCAAAGAGAGTTAAAAGAAGACATATGTTGAAAGAAATGCTCTTAACCATTTCAAAATCGGTAGCAGAATTATTTCCTTGTTGTTTAAACTGCCACAGCAGTCATTCTGATAATGGTAGGATTTGTGTAACAGTTTTTCATGTGAAAGCTGACACTCAGATAAGCAGTTGCATGCATCATGCATCATAGCAGTTTTACTAACACATATCTGTCCAGAAAAACCAGGATTTAGAAACAATAATGAAATTGTTCCATGTGTGTGATATCCTTCCATGGCTGTTTTGTGTGTGTGTGTGTGTGTTTTTTAAATAAATGAGGTCAGTGTAAGTGCAATTAGATAAACTCCAAAATACTTATCTCACTGTAACACAAAATACAGATTCAGGAATATCAGCTACTCTTACTTATTAAACATCAAATCTAGTTGTGTAATTTTTGTAGTTATGCTTCAAAATAATGGAGGAAATAATAGGCAAAATTATTTCTTAATGTACACAAATATGTCAGACTATAAAAGAACCTAGATTTACTATGGCATAGTTTCCAGATTGCTTGATATAATTTTTGTACTTAATTATAACTTAAGTATTAGCATATATTCTCATTATATTCTGTGATTATCCTTTAAAATAGTTTAACTTTTAAAGCAAATTTTACTGGTATTATTATGTACTTATTTAAATAATTTGAGATATGAGAACTTTAATATGAGAATATATTCTGAAACAGAATTATGGCTTGGCTCCTTTTAAGAGGAAAATTTGGAAATTTTCTCATGAGTTCTTTTTTTATACATGTGATTGAAATATGCTATTGAACTTTTTTCCATTTTAATAAGTGAATTATCATATAGCTACAGTTAAGTATAACTGAAAAAGTGTCACATTATCAATAAGTATATGTTAGAAAGTTAAACTCAGTAGCAGAGATAAAGATCCAGTTTGTTAATATTTGGGAAAGCTAGATAATATATCATGAAGAATGACACCAATCCAAATTTTAGCACTACTGTATGATTTCATAGTGCTCTATCTTGTGCTAGAGAAGTCTTCTTGTCTAACCTTGATATAATTGCACCCTGTGCATAAGCAGTAACCTCATTTGGGTCATGAATGTGAATCAATAGAGTAAAACATACCACATTTGACCTTGCCATAATGACAAAACTTTAGATATTTAATATTGTATTACTTATTGAATGTAATAAATTCATTTGGAGATAACATAACCATTCATCTTTAAAAACATAAATGAATAATGAATTATATCAAAACAAGTGTTTGAATCATCTTGTAAATTTTAATGGCCTTAAGATTGAGTTAAATAGAGGTGATGTGAATAAATTACACTGACATAAAGGGTAAATTTATGGTGCAGATTTAACTACATTCTGTTACAAATTGTGCCTGGGGAGTTTTATAGTTTTGTTTTCAAGGAGGTGGAATTACTAGGAATTGCATCAGGAATACCAAGCAATATGAGGTTGAGGAATCTCAAATTACTATTATGACTCTCTTCTCTGCTACCTAGCAATGATCAAATATTCAAGTAAAAACCCTATTAAATAGGAAGCAAAAACTAAGAATTGTGGTTAATAGAACTTAATATGAACCAATAGTCTCTCAAAATGCTAATGTCCCCTTTGGTTTCATAGAAAATTTAAAAAATAATAGGTTTACAAAGAAGAAGAGAACTAATAATTTTCTTGAACTATAATGTGACCCACCCCACGTGACTTTTGTTGTGTTTAGTCCTTGGAGGTAGGTTCAGAACAGAACTGATGAACATGAACAGCTCCACTGGAAGGCAAACAGCAATGTAATGAATCAAAAGTGACTTCAAATATTAACCAAAGAAGGAGAAAAGTGATGGGACCAACTGAAAAGCCATCAGAAAGCAGATGTGCTTAACTCATGGTTGTCCCCGCTTTGAAGACAAGCGCGGCGTTTTGTTTGTCACTGGAAAGGTTCAAGAGGAGTTAAATGAACTCATTTCGGGAAAATTGTGTATCAGATATTATATTAACTAGGGGGATCATATATAAATTACATGTAATCCTAAAATTCTATAATTATTTGGAGATTATATAAGTGTTTATATTAAATTTTGCTTTTAAATGTAAATTCAACTAAAAGTCCAACTTCACCTAATTTAAATAAAGATTTCTCTAGTACACCTATTACATCTGAGAAACTTCACCTGGATTATTACTGATCTTCCCAATAATTTGTACAATGTTATTCTGTTTTGCAAATTAGAGCTTCAGAAACAATAAACAATGTCTCATAGCTACTAATTGACAAACGTGAGACTTGAAGCCTGTCCATTTCATTACAAAGGCTGTTTTGGTTCCATTTCATCCCTTATCTCCCTTATAGTATGTATATAGAGTAATGAGACAATTTGATTTTTTTTTTCTTTCCAATTTTTTGGCATTATAGAATTGTAATCCTGCTTAAATCCAACATATCTAATTTTATGGTATATAGAAGAATTAATGATAACAGATTCAAATAACTTCAGAGTCTTCCTGTGACATGGAATTATCACATAAACATTGACCTAGCACTATCAAATACATTGGGTGAGAATTCACAAACTTTCCTGAATTGAGGAGTTTTGACTGTGACTACGTATGTGACTTACAACCATAGACACAATTTTTCTGGTGATCCATTTCCATGATCAGACTCCAAACTTCATATTGATTTCCATAGCTCCACCAGGGAAGCCCAAGAATACTGGAATGGGTAGCCTATCCCTTCTGTAGCGTATCCTCCCGACCCAGGAATTGAACCGGGGTCGCCTGCACTGCAGGCGGATTCTTTATCAGTTGACCTACCAGGGAAGCCCAACTCTATTTTTACACCAAAGGAAATAATTATGAATTCGGCTTCATAATTATTTGAAATGTGTATGTCTAATGAACAAGAATATATGGATCTGTGTCCAGGACAGTATTCATCTCCGAAAACCATTGTTAACTTAAAAGACAAGCTTCTACTTCTGAAAAACATACCTTACTTAATCTTTAAGATAAAGGCCATTCAGTGTCAGTGAGCTCCCACTCAAGGTGAAAAATCATGTTACAGTTTTTCCCAGTTTACTCTCCTTTGAAAGAATGGGAGTAAAAGCGGAAACCACTGCTTTGCTTTTCTCACAGCGGTATGACAGCCGGGGTTGGAAGAGAAGCATTAGAAAGTGATGGTGTTAAAATCGGATTGCATTTGTCCCAGTCATAAACTCACCCAGAATGTGTATTCACAACTAATGATAACTTTTGGCTTCTTGGACTACTTGCGTTCTTGTGACATCAGAGGGAAGCTCTTTCCTGGTGTGTGAAATGTAACAAATTGCTTGCCAAAGTTGTATCAGACCAGGAGCTCAGATGTAAGTTGTATATTTACTTCCTTAGTTTGAAAATGTATTAAAAAGTGTAAAACTAATCTTAATAATCAAATTTAATGTAAACCTAAGGCATATACAGTTGTAGAATTATAAATATCATTTATTCCCTTCAATCAATATACCAAATTTGAAATAATAAACAAATATTATGTAATGAACCAGTATTTTTAAAGAGATATCGGAGAAGGCAATGGCACCCCACTCCAGTACTCTTGCCTGGAAAATCCCATGGATGGAGGAGCCTGGTAGGCTGCAGTCCATGGGGTCGCTAAGAGTCGGACACGACTGAGCGACTTCACTTTCACTTTTCACTTTCATGCATTGGAGAAGGAAATGGCAACCCACTCCAGTGTTCTTGCCTGGAGAATCCCAGGGATGGGGGAGCCTGGTGGGCTACCATCTATGGGGTCGCACAGAGTTGGACATAACTGAAGCGACTTAGCAGCAGCAGCAGCAAAGGTAATATGAGCCTGCTAAATATTTTCTCATGCCTAATGATAAATATATATGAGTTGTATCCCTCTGACACTTTCTTGCTCTATTACGTATCTGTGTGCCTATCTGTTTATTAAAATATATCTACCTATCTATCTATGGAGATGATCTATAGCTATCTATCTAGATAGGTAGATAGATGGTAGACATATAAGGAGATATATATATGAACATATTATATAAACACATGTATATACATAGAGTATTTTGAGAGAGAAATATATATGTATATTAGCTTTGTGATGAGAGCTCTTGGGATTTACTCTCTTTTTAAGATTTATTTTCAATTGGAGAATAATTGCTTTACAATATTATGTTGACTTCTGCCATATGTCAAAATGAATCATGAAATAGCTTAGACTGTAAACTTAAATTTTGCATTGGCCAACATTACCAATTGGAAGAATTTTTGAGAATGAACAAAAAGTAAATCAAATTAAAAACTTACTCTACCTTGCATTTCAGTAAAGTATGTTTTATATATTCTTTTTGTGTGTGTGTGTGTGTAATAAGGTTTTATTAAAGTATAAAGGAGATAGAGAAAGCTTCTGACATAGGCATCAGAAGGGGGTAGAAAGAGTACCCGCTTGTTAGTGTTAGCAATGAAGTTATATACTCTCCAGTAAATCCAAAGAATGTCTGGATGTTGTAAAGACCTCACCAGACCTACTCCCATAATTTACATTTTATGATAACAGAATTAGCCAGAAAGTTTAATCCAGAGACTGTCCTCAGACAGAATACATTGTTGTTATATAATCCTTGTAAAGAACAGGTCTCCTCCCATAATTTACAGAATTAGCCAGAAGGTTTAATCCAGAGACTGTCCTCAGGCAGAATACATTGTTGTTCTATAATCCTAAGGAGTGTAGAGAAGGAAAAAGTTTGTCCTTTCTCCCTCCTTGAGAATTCCAGACCCCTCTCTCCTTGGGGACCCCTAGTCTTCTTATCAACCTGCCTAGGAAATGACTCTCTCATTCCCTCCTTTTCTTTTAGGATAATTATGTTGCCTAGGGATGTTTTATATATTCTATCACTGTAAATTTATTTCCCTAGTTGAGTGTCTTCCTGACCCCAACATTGAACATTGATCCTCTTAGGTGCTAGGATGCTTTTGTGTACGTGTGTGTGTGTGTGTGTGTGTGTGAATATATATGTGTATGATTAGAGCAGTTAATTATTGCTTTAAATTTATCCTGAACTTCATATTTTGCTTGGATCTTAGTTAATGTGATGAAATACATCCTTAGAAGCCAGAGTTAGTTTCAAATCTTGGTTCTTACAAACTATGCAGATCTGGTAGTCAGTTAGTCTCTGCAACACACAGTGTATTACCTCAACAAAGTAGAGATAGTTTTAATACCTGCTTGAAAGGTTATTATTGTATGGTTTAGAAATAGTATATGTAAATTGCTTTGTTCAGTGCCTGAATGTTTTTGTAATTTCATACGAAGTCAGAGCAAGCAATTAAAAAAATCATATTGTATATATATATACAATAGCAAGCAGATCTTTTCCCTGAATTCATTAATCAATTCTTTTGAGATTACTAGATAAACATATAGTAAAAATGTTTAAAGCTTACTTCAAAATTTGTTTTCAGAAATCTATTCAACCCATAATCTCCTGTATGTCATTAAAATCCATTGCTTATGTGATTATAGTATAATTTATTAAAAAGATGTTAACAAATCTTTTGTCCAGTAACTATGCTGAAATCCTAGCTTATTATCATGTAATGTTATTGTATGAAAGTGAAAAGTGAAAGTGTTAGTTGCTCAGTCGTGTCCAGCTCTTTGCAACCCCATGGAATACTGGATTGGATTGCCATTCTCTTCTCCAGGAAGTCTTCCCAACCCAGGGATCAAACTCAGATCAACTGCACTGCAGGTAGATTCTTTACCATCTGAGCCACCAGGGAAGCCTATTGTTGTTTTATACTGTTAGAAAAAGGCCTTGTATTTCCCACAAGTAATAAGTGATTTCTGATAGAATCTGTAGTTTTTATTTAGTGGATTTTTGGGATAACTTTAAACTTTGATTATTTAAAAAAATGCCTAACTCAAATTCCTTTTATACATCTTTAGATAGAATATTTTGGTGATAAAAATTCTCCCTCCTTTACTCTGATGACTGTTTTTATTGGTGTTGAGTAAAATTCATATTTCTTTTCTTTTTCCTTTATTTGTCATTGTTGCCACTTATATTACTTCCTTGTGCATTGTCATGCTTATTTTTCATCTTGCTCTCTTTTGTTTCCATACCAGGATGGGCTTTTTATAAGATCTTTTGTGTTAAATTTATTGACACTGCATTATTTTTCTTTAATATTTAAATTTAAAAAATTATGTCACACAAATTTACTGTCATTATTCAGACTGTCCTTCTAGACCGAAATCACCAAAGATCAGACGTTTCCATTTTCAAAATTTGCTTGTATCTCTATAATTAACCTGTGAACTTTGATTTCTCACCTGGGCTACTTGCCCCACTCCACCCACACCAACCACTCAGACTAAATGAAGGCCCAATTTGATGTTCTTATTCATCTTGCTAATTCTCCCTAAAGATTCTCCCCCTTTCTGCACAGCCCAAAGATCATGCTTTTCAATAATTTGGGGGTAAATCAGCCCTTCTTCAAAGGTGGCAATATAAAATTTGGTCTATATTTTGTATTCCGTACACTTTTATAATCCAGTGGTGATTATGTACTTCTGAGAACCACCATGTCTTACTACTTCCTCTTCCCACCTCAATCAATTAATTTATTTCTTCTGCATGACATTTGATTTCTGTCTCCACCTAAAGCTAATCTACATGTGCTTCTAGATCATAGGTGGTTTTAAAACACATCTGCAAATGTTTTGACACTCCTCTCACAAAATTTGGAAGCTAATTGCCCTCTCCTTGAATTTGGGCAATGCTCATTATTCACTTCCGATGATTTGGGTTGGAGAATGACTTTTTTTGTTCTGACTCATTTTTATATTGCTATTTTGCTTGTTTCTTTAATTATTGTTTTTTTTTATTTATTTTTAAATTGTATGGTGGTGGTGATTTAGTTGCTAAGTCATGTCCGACTCTTGTGACTCCATGTACTGTAGCATGCCAGGCTCCTTTCTTTGTAGGAGTCTCCCAGCAACAATACTGGAGTGGGTTACAATTTCCTTCTCCGTGTTAAATTTGTATAAAATTTAAAAATATGACACTTAATTTAGTTATTACAAAATATTGACTATATCCCCTTTGTTGTATAATACATTCTGGTAGCCTGTATCACACCAGTAGTTTATACCTCCCTCTCCCTCACTTTATATTGCCCTGCACCACTGGCAATCACTAGTTTGCTGTCTATATTACTCAGACTTCTTCTTTTCTATTTTATTCACTCACTTCATCCACTCAGTAGTTTCTGACTCTTTGCGACCCCATGGACTGCAGCACGCCAGGCTTCCTTGCCCATCACCAACTCCTGGAGCTTGTTCAGACTCATGTCCATCAAGTCGGTGATGCCATCCAACCACTTCATTCTCTGTGGTCCCCTTCTCCTGCTCCCTTCAATCTTTCACAGCATCTGGGTCTTTTCCAATGAGTCAATTCTTCACATAAAGTGGCCAAAGTATTGGAGCTTCAGCATCAGTCCTTCTGATGCATATTCAGGACTGGTTTAATTTAGGATTAGCTGGCTGGATCTCCTTGCAGTCCAAGGGACTCTCAAGAGTCTTCTCCAACACCACAGTTCAAAACCATCAATTCTTTGGTGCTCAACTTTCTTTATGGTCGAACTCTTACATCCTACATGACTACAGGAAAAACCATAGCTTGACTAGACAGACCTTTGTTGGCAAGCAATGTCTCTGGTTTTTAATATACTGTCTAGATTTGTCATAGCTTTTCTTCCAAGGAGCAAGTGTCTTTTAATTTCATGGCTGCAGTCACCATCTGCAGTGATTTTGGAGCCCAAGAAAATAAAGTCTGTCACTGTTTCCATTGTTTCCCCATCTATTTGCCTGAAGTGATGGGGCCAGGTGCCATGATCTTCATTTTTTGAATGTTGAGTTTTAAGCCAACTTTTTCACTTTCCTCTTTCACTTTCGTCAAGAGGTTCTTCAGTTCCTCTTGGCTTCCTACCATAAAGATGGTGTCATCTGCATATCTGAGGTTATTGGTATTTCTCCCGGCAATCTTGATTCCAGCTTGTGATGCACCAGTCCAGCATTTCACATGATATACTCTGCATATAAGTTAAATAAGCAGGGTGAAAATATACAGCCTTGATGTACTCTTTCCCAATTTGGAACCAGTCCATTGTTCCATGTCTGGTTCTAACTGTTGCTTCTTGACCTGCATACAGATATCTCAGAGGCAGGTCAGGTGGTCTGGTATTCCCATCTCTTTAAGAATTTTCCACAGTTTGTTGTAATCCACACAGTCAAAGACTTAGAGTAATCAGTGAAGCAGAAATAGATGTTTCCCTGAAATTCTCTTGCTTTTTCTATGATCCAACGGATGTTGGCAATTTGATCTCTGGTTCCTCTGCCTTTCCAAAATCCAGTTTGATTATCTGGAATTTCTCGGTTCATATATTGAAGCCTGGCTTGGAGAATTTTGAGCATTACTTTGCTAGCATGTGAGATGAGTGCAATTGTGCGGTAGTTTGAAAATTCTTTGGCATTGCCTTTCTTTGGGATTGTAATGAAAACTGTCCTTTTCCAGTCCTGTGACCACTGCAGTTTTCCAAATTTGCTAGCATATGGAGTGCAGCATTTTCACAGCATCATCTTTCAGGATATGAAATAGCTCAGCTGGAATTCTATCATCTCCACTAGCTTTGTTCATAGTGATGCTTCCTAAGGCCCACTTGTTTTCACACTCCAGGCTCTTGGTGAGTGATCTCTGAGATAACCACCATAGTAGTGATGTCATTGAGATATATTTTTTTATAGTTCTGTGTAGTTTTGCCACCTCTTCTTAATATCTTCTGCTTCTCATAGGACCATACCATTTCTGTACTTTATTGTGCCCATCCTTGCATGAAATTCCCTTGGTATCTCCAATTTTCTTGAAGAGATCTCTAGTCTTTCCCATTTTTTGTTTCTCTATTTCCTTGCATTGATCACTGAGGGGGGCTTTCTTATCTCTCCTTATTATTCTTTGGAACTCTGCATTCAGATGGGCATATGTTTCCTTTTCTCCTTTGCCTTTCATGTCTCTTGTTTTCTCAGCTATTTGTACGGCCTTCTCAGACAACAGTTTTGCCTTTTTTCATTTCTTTTTCTTGGTGATGGTCTTTATCACTGCCTCCTGTACAATGTCACCAACCTCCATCCATAGTTATTTAGACACTCTATCAAATGTAATCCCTTTAATATATTTGTCACTTCCACTGTATAATTGTAAGGGATTTGATTCAGGTCATATCTGAATGGTCTAGTGGTTTTCACTACTTTCTTCCATTTAAGTCTGAATTTTGCAATAAGGAGTTCGTGATCTGAGCCACAGTCAGCTCCTGGTCTTTTTTTGTTGACTGTATAGAGCTTCTCCATCTTTGGCTGCAAAGAATATAATCAGTTTGATTTTGGTGTTGACCATCTGGTGATGCCCATGTGTAGAGTTGTCTGTTATTCTGGAAGAGGGTGTTAGCTATGACCAGTATGTTCTCTGGAAAAACTTCTCTAGCCTTTGCCCTGCTTCATTTTGTACTCCAAGGTCAAACTTTCCTATTACTCCAGGTATCTCTTGACTTCCTACTTTTGCATTCCAGTCCCTTATGATGAAAAGGACATCTTTTATTCATGTTAGTTCTAGAAGGTCTTGTAGGTCTTCATAGAACCGTTCAACTTCAGCTTCTTCAGCATTAGTGGTTGGGGCATAGGTTGGTTTACTGTGATATTGAACGGTTTGGCTTGGAAATGAACAGAGATCTTTCTGTTAATTTTGATATTGCACCCAAGTAAACAAGATGGCAGAGTAGAAGGATGTGCTCTCATCTTCTCCTGCAAGAACTCCAAAATTGCAATTCACTGCTGAAGAACCATTGACAAGAGAATGTTGGATCCCACCAAAAAAAAGATACCCCATGTCCAAGGGCAAGGGAGACACCCCAGCAAGACTATAGGAGGGGCAGAGTCATATTTAGAATCGAATACCATACCTGTCAGAGATGCTTGGAGGGCTCAAACTAAACCTTGTTCACACCAGACCCCAGAGACCACACAGAGACTGAGCCAGACCTGCTTTTGTGTGTTTGAGTGTCTCCTGTGGAGGCACAGGTCAGCAGTGGCCTGTCATGGGGGCAAGGGCTCTGACTGCAGCAGGCCAGGGTCATGCAGCATGTGATTAAGCCCTCTTGAGGAGGGCACCATTAGCCCTACCATAGAGCCACTGAGCAGATGGCCCACAAAGAGCAGAAAAACTATACCAGTAATTTTATTCACCAGTTTGTTGTATTTATTAGATTTCATTTGCATGTGATATCATAAATTATTTGTCTTTCTATCTCTGACTTACTTAATTTAGCATGATGCCTTCCAAATCCATTCATGCTCTTGCTGTAAATGGCAAAAAATTATTTTTTAAAATGGCCAAGTAGTATTATATTGTGTGTGTATGTTTTTGTGTACACCAAATTTGTATTGATTAATCTGTTGATAGACACTTAGGTTGCTTCCATATCTTGGAAATTGTAAATAATGCTGCTATGAACATTCAGGTGCATGTATCTTTTTTAATTAGAATTTTTGTTTTGAGGATATATACCCAGGAATGGAAGTGCTGAGTTGTATGGTAGTTTAATTTTTAGTTTTTTGAGAAACCTCCATATCTATTTCCACAATGGCTGCAAAACTTTGCATTCTCAAGAACAGTATACAAGTGTTTCCATTTCTTCCCATCTTTGCCAACATTTTTTATTTGTGTCCTTTTTGATAACGGGTGTGAGGTGATATATCATTGTGATTTTTATTTGAATTTTCATGATGATTAGTGATGTTAACCATCCTTTCACGTGCTTGTTAGCCATCTGCACTTCCTCTTTGGAAAAATTTCTTCTGCCTAAATTTTAATCAGTTTTTTTTTTTAATTGAGTTGTATGAGCTGTTTTTATGTATTGGGTATTTATTCCTTATCATTTCTATCATTTATAAATGTTTTCTCCCATTCATTATGTTGTCTTTTCATTTTGTCAATGATTGCTTTTGCTGTGCAAAAGCTTTCAAGTTTAATTAGGTCTTATTTGTTTACTTTTGCTTTTATTTCCTTTACTTTAGGCAGGGATCCTAAAAAGTACTGCTGTGGATTATATCCAAGAGTGTTCTGCCTGTTTTTCTCTAGGAGTGTTATAGTATTCAATATTACATTTAGGTCTCATCCATTTTGAGTCATTTTTGCATATGATGTTAGAAAATATTCTGATTTCATTCTTTTACATGTAGTGTCTAGTTTTCCCAGGAACTGCTTATGAAGAGACTTTCTTTTCTCCATTGTGTATTCTTACCTCCTTTGCTGTAGATTAATTGACCATCAGTGTGTGGGCTTATTTCTACCCTGTTCCATTGATCTATATGTCTGTTTTAGTGACAGTACCATACTGTTTTTATTACTGTAGCTTTGTAGTATACTCTGAAGTCTGGGTGTGCCATTCTTTCAGCTTCATTTTTCTTTTCTTTTTTTAATATAAATTTATTTATTTTAATTGTAGGTAAATTACTTTATAATATTGTATTGGTTTTGCCATACATCAACATGAATCTGCCATGGGTGTACACGTGTTCCCCATCCTGAACCCCCCTCCCACCACCCTCCCTATACCATCCCTCTGGGTCATCCCAGTGCACCAGCCCCAAGCATCCTGTATCATGCATCGAATCTGGACTGGCGATTCGTTTCAGCTTCATTTTTCTTTCTCAAGATTGTTTTCAAATCAAAACTACAATTGTATCACTTCACACCAATCAGAATGGGCATCATGAAAAAATCTGCAAACAAGAAATGCTGGAGATGATATGGAGAAAAGGGAATCCTCCTATACTGTTGGTGGGGATGTAAACTGATACATTCATTATAGAGAATAGTATTGATATTCCTTAAAAAACTAGGAATAAACTTACCATTGATACAACAATCCCACTACTGAGCATATACCTTGAGAAAGCCACAATTCTAAAAGTTGCATATGTTTTTGTGTTCATTGCAGCACTATTTACAATAGCCAGGACATGGAAGCAACTTAGAAGTCCATTGACAGATGAATGGATAAAGAAGATATGATACTCAGCCACAAAAAGAACAAATTTGAGTCAGTCGTAGTGAGGTGGATGAACCTAGATCCTGTTACACAGAGTGAAGTAAGCCAGGCAGAGAAAAACAGATATCATATATGAAATCTAGAAAAACTGTATAGATGAAACTATTTTCAAGGAAGGAATTGAGACAAAAATGTATAGAACAGACGTTTGGACACAGTGGGGGAAAGAGAGTGGAATGAATGGAGAAAGTAGCATCAACATATATACATTATCATGTGTAAAATAGATAGTTAGAAAGAGGTTGCTGTATAACACAGGGAGCCCAACCTGGTGCTCTGTGATTACCTAAAGGGGAGGGAGGCTCAAGAGGGAAAAGATAAATGTATAATTATGGCTGATTCATGTTGATGTACAGCAGAAATCAACACAATATTATAAGGCATTTTTTCTCCAATTGAAAAATATTTTTTAAAGAAAAATATTATTTTGGCTATTGGGGCCTTTAGTATTTCCATGAAAATTAAAACAATTTTGTTCTAGTTCTGTGAAAAGTGCCAGTGATAATTGGATGGACATTGTGTTGAAACCGTAGATTGCCTTGGATAGGATAGTCATTTTGAGAGTATTTATTTCTCCAGTCCAAGAACATGGTAGATCTTTCCTGCAACTTTACTGAGTTAATTTATTAGTTTGAATAGTTTTGGTAGCATCTTTAGAATTGCCTATGTATAATATCCTTATTTAACTTATATGCAGAGTACATCATGAGAAACGCTGGGCTGGAAGAAGCGCAAGCTGGAATCAAGACTGCGGGAGAAATATCAGTAACCTCAGATATACAGATGACAGCACCATTATGGCAGAAAGTGAAGAGGAACTAAAAAGCCCCTTGATGAAAGTGAAAGAGGAGAGTGAAAAAGTTGGCTTAAAGCTCAACATCAGAAAACAAAGATCATCGCATCTGGTCCCATCACTTCATGACAAATAGATGGGGAAACAGTGTCAGACTTTATTTTTCTGGGCTCCAAAATCACTGCAGATGGTGACTGCAGCCATGAAATTAAAAGACGCTTACTCCTTGGAAGGAAAGTTATGACCAACCTAGATAGCATATTCAAAAGCAGAGACAGTACTTTGCCAACAAAGGTCCATCTAGTCAAGGCCATAGGTTTTCTGGTGGTCATGTATGGATGTGAGAGTTGGACTGTGAAGAAAGCTGAGTGCTGAAGAATTGATGGTTTTGAACTGTGGTGTTGGAGAAGACTCTCGAGAGTCCCTTGGACTGCAAGGAGATCCAACCAGTCCATTCTAAACGAGCTTAGTCCTGGGTGTTCATTGGAAGGACTGATGCTAAAGCTGAAACTCTGATACTTTGGCCACCTCATGAGAAGATTTGACTCATTGGAAAAGACCCTGATGCTGGGAGGGATTGGGTGCAGGAGGAGAAGGGGATGACAGAGGACGAGATGGCTGGATGGCATCACCGACTCGATGGACGTAAGTTTGGGTGAACTCCGGGAGTTGGTAATGGACAGGGAGGCCTGGCATGCTGCAATTCATGGGGTCGCAAAGAGTTGGACACGACTGAGCGACTGAACTGAACTGAATATCCTGTACTCTGCAAACAGTGAGTTTTACTTCTTCCATTCCAATTTGAAAGTGAAAATGAAAGTGAAAGTTATGTCCGACTCTGCAACTTTTCATGGACTATACAGTCCATGGAATTCTCCAGGCCAGAATATTGAAGTGGATAGCCTTTCCCTTCTCCAGGGAATCTTCCCAACCCAGGGATCAAACCCAGGTCTCCTGCATTTCAGGCAGATTCTTTACCAGCTGAGCACAAGGGAAGCCCAAGAACACTGGAGTGGTTAGCCTATCCCTTCTGCAGTGGATCTCCCTGACCCAGGGATCAAACTGGGGTCTCCTGCACTGCAGGAGGATTCTTTACCAACTGAGCTATCAGGAAAGCCCCCTCTCCAATTTAGGTTTATTTCTTCTTCTTTTTTTTTTCTCTTACAGCTGTGGTTGTGACTTCCAAAACTATGTTGAATAACACTGATGAAAGTGGATATCTTTGTCTTGTTTCCAATCTTAGAAGAAATGCTTTCAGCTTTTCATCATTGAGTATGATGACACATTAGACCAAAAGGACTTAACTGTTAGAGAGAGACAGCATTTCATCAGAAAGTTGCAGATACATATTCTTTTCAAGTGCACATGAAAAATTCTCCAGAATAGATCACATTGTAGGTTAGAAAGCAAAGTTCCACTAAATTTAAGAATATTGAAATCATCTCAAGCATATTTTGCTGCCACAATTCTATGAGATTATAAATCATTTACAAGGAAAAAAAAAAAAACTGAGGAAACCCAGACATGTGGAGGCTAAACAATATGCTACTAAACAACCGATCTATCACTGAACAAATCAAAGAGGAAATCTATAAAATGCCTAGAGACAAATGAAAATGAAAACACGATGATCCAAAACATTTGAAAGTGAAAGTGTTAGTTGCTCAGTCATGCCCAACTCTTTGTGACCCCATGGACTGTACCCTGCTGAGTTCATTGGTGCATGGACTTATCCTGGCAAGAATACTGAAATGAGTAGCCATTCCCTTCTTCAGGGGATCCAAAACTTTTGGGACTTAGCAAAAGCAGCTCTAAAAGGGAAGTTTATAATGATACAAGATTACCTCAAGAAATAAGAAAAATCTCAAATAAATAACCTAACTTTACACCTAAAGGAAATAGAGAAAAACACAAGCCACACTGAGCAAATGGAAAGAAATAATGAAGATCAGAGTAAAAATAAAATAGAGGCTAAATAAATAATGAAAAAGATCAAGGAAACTAAAAGCTGGTTCTTTGAAAACATAAACAACATTGATGAACTTTTAGCTAGACTCATAAAGAAAAAAGGAAGAGAGCAGGAATTAATAAAATAAGAATGACTTATAAGGCTAGGTTAAAAAAAGACACAATTCAGCTTCTGCCCATTTACCTCTCTTGAGACACATGCCTTGGAAGCTCTCAGTAGACAAATGAGAAATCTGGCTACCATAAAAATTTCTGGCTACATAGAACACACAGAAACCTCTCAGAGATGGAGCTATCCAAGGAGCTCCAGATAGTCTAGCCTCCAACAATTTAAGTCTTTCCAATGTCAAGCACCAGATGTGTGAATGAACAAAAAACTTCAGATGATTCCAGCCCGTATCTTTCAAGCTCCCCCATATAATTGAATAGGCAGAAATTAGGTGTCCTTCCTAAGTCCTGCCAAAATTGCAGATTCATGAGCAAAGTGATATACTGTATAAATTCCAATTGCCTTATTACTATGAATCCAGTTTCTTACCTCTTGGCTCAGAAAGATCACTCTGTTCTGTTTGATTTAACCTCCAACTGCTATAATCCTAATGTGCATCCATGGATAATGCCTAGGTAAATATGATACTCTATGTGCATCTCCTTTCCCACAAATTAAAGTCCTGCACTTTTTTATAGTTGTGTGTGGCAGAAAGGTTAGTTCAAAATCAGTTACTCTATATGACAAGAAGTGGGGTTTTTATTAAGATAAATTTATAATACATTTATTTACTTTGATTATAATAAAATTCAAGGATAAATCCCCTGTTGGGCAGGGAAATGATTGTATTTTGGAGTCTTTTAAATTATAGGAGATTGCAGGTGACTTCTTGGTGATTTTAATCACATAAAAACTTCTTTTCATCTTGTTTCACCCCTGAGAAGTAGCAATAAATAGCATGTGAAAATTAATATTTTCCCCTTAAAAAGTGAAAAACTATATTTTGAGAGTTTACTAACATATGAATGTCACCTTCACATTTTGTGAGTACTTTAGCAGTGTAAAATCCTTCCATATAAAATTTTAATATACAAATTTTTATCTCTGTAGCCAAAAAGTGATTAAGCAAGGTAATTATAGGTAGACTGTCACTTTTCTACAAGATGTTTAGAAACATTATTTTGAAGTTTTCCCATTTTTCATAAAACCCAATTAAAGTTATTACTTAGCATTTTTTTTTTTTGGAATGATTCTCTGGATTTAATTGCTACTAAACTAATTTGCTTCTCTAAACTCTTTTTGCTGTTATAATTGTAACCTATTAGTTATACGCTAAACAACCAAGGTGACACATAGCTATTCCAAATTTTGTACACAATTACAACAGTTAGAAACTGAAGCTCAGGAAAAATGGACTGTTGAAGGAAAATTTAGTAATTACTAAACTCTGGGTAAAATCTAACCTTTTTATTGAAGGTATAAATCAAATTCTCAAATTGATAAGACCAAGTAAAGAGTTTTAAATGGTTTTTAGTTTATCAGAATGAGAATGCAAACAACTTTGGAGTAGTATCTATTTAGTGATTATTATCAGCACATGGAAGCATTTTGAAAAGTAATACTAAATGCCCTAAAAATGAAACAAAAATAAAAATAACAACCAGAGAGATAACTGATCACATAAAAAAATCATATTTTTAATTAGAATATAATTCTAGACAGTGGAAAGGATGAAATCTGGAAGACTTACATAATAGTCTCCTATGCATACGTGCTCAGTTGCTTCTTTGTGACTGTATGAACTTCCAGAATGTGCTGCCCACCAGGCTCCTCTGTCCATGGGATTTTTGCAGCAAGAATACTGGAGTGGGTTTCTGTGCTTTCCTCCAGGGCATCTTCCAGACCCAGGATTCAAACACATGTCTCCTCCACTGAAGGTGGATTCTTTACCACTGAGCCATAGGGGAAGCCCAAGGGGTTTCCTTGTTGCTCAGTTGCTCAGTTGTGTCTGACTTTTTGTGACCCCATATACTTGCAGCACATCAGGCTTCCCTGTCCTTCACCATGTCTTGAGATTGCTCAATCTCATGTCCATTGAGTTGGTGATGCCGTCTGACCATCTTGTTCCCTGTCGTCCTCTTCTCCTCCTGCCTGCAGTCTTTCCCAGCATCAAAGTCTTTTCCAACTGAGTCAGCTCTTCACATCAGGTGACCAAAGTGTTGGAGCTTCAGCTTCAGCATCAGTTCTTCCAATGAATATTCAGGACTGATTTCCTTTAGGATTGACTGGTTTGATCTCCTTGCAGTCCAAGGGACTCTCATGAATCTTCTTCAACACCACAGTACAAAAGCATCAATTCTTCAGTGATCCAACTCTTGCATCTGTACTTGACTACTTGAAAAACTATAGCTTTGACTATATGGGCCTTTGTCAGCAAAATAATGCCTTTGCTTTTTAATACGATGTCTAGTTTTGTCATCGGAGAAGGCAATGGCAACCCACTCCAGTACTCTTGCCTGGAGAATCCCAAGGACTGTAGAGCCTGGTGGGCTACTGTCTATGGGGTCGCACAGAGTTGGAGATGACTGAAGTGACTTAGCAGCAGCAGAAGCAGCAGCAGCAGCAGCAGCAGCTTTGTCATAGCTTTTCTTCCAAGGAGCAAACATCTCTTAATTTCATGGCTGCAATCACCATCTGCAGTGATTTTGGAGCCCAAGAAAAGAAAGTCTGTCACTGTTTCCTTTGTTTCCCCATCTATTTGCCATGAAGTGATGGAACCAGATGCCCTCATCTTCTGTTTTTTGAATGTTGAGTTTTAAGCCAGGTTTTTCACTTTCCTCTTTCACTTTCATCAAGAGTTTGTTTAGTTCCTCTCCTGTTTCTGCTTAAATGTAGGAGAAGGACTGTCCCTATGGTGGCAGGTTGAGGAAGCTCTGGGCTGTGAGTTGAGGCACATCTTTGAGCTGTGAGTTGAGGCACATCTTATCTTTGTATCTAAATATCTCTCCAGTTTGAAGGGTTCATATTCCAATCATTAAAATAAACTCTGCTTCTAGAAGTAAGATTTAGCAGATTCTGCTACAAATCAACTAGATCCTAAATAAAACATTGTTTGATTATATTGCTAGATCTAGTATTGCTAGATCCAAGAATGTTAAGGAATATCTACAAGATTAATTTCCTAAGTAAACAAATATTCAAATAAACTTATGAGTTTAGGATGGAGTAGATCAGTGAGGAGTAACTGGAAAGCAAACTGGAAAAGTGAAGTTGCCCCCCAAAATATGCAAATATTAGTGGAGTAATAAGAGGCTAAATTCTCTGTCAATTGCAAGATGGAAAATCTGATATTTACTCATTAGTATCTCTAATATGAGCCTAAGTGAGTCCAGGTCAACAACAATCCCTTGGCTCTTAGCAGAAACCAATCTAAATCCTCTCTAGAAGATGGAAAATTCTATTTAGGCTGCAGAATTTTCACAGATTAATCTCAAGCAAATTTATTCTCACAATCAGGATAAACAAAATTACTGAAAAGGAAGACTTTGTGACTAATATTTAACAAAAATAACAAATTTTAGCTATTTAAATTATCAGAAATTACAAAGTAACTATGAGGGAATTGGTTAAATATATATTTTTTAAAAAGAATAAAAATGCAAATGTAAAGATTTTTTAAAATTAAATATACATTTTAAGTATAGAAACACAATTGCTAATATTTTTTAAAAAGAAATAGATAAGTTAAATAGCAGATCAGATATAGGTGAAAGAAAAATGAGTGTACTGAAATAAATCATTCAGAATATAGTACAGAAAAAGACAAAAGTATGGAAATAGAAATTTTTAGAAATATGGAGGAAAGAATAAAGTGTAGTATAAGTTGACGGCTTTGAAGAAATTGCCAGAAAATCAAAACAGAGAAAGTGGAAAAGAGACAATATTTGCAGAAATAATGGGTGAAAATAATATTATGAAAAGCATCAATCTATACATAAGTGGTGCAAAGAAAAAAATTTTAAACCTTCACTCTTTGTGATGAAACAGCACAAAACTGAAGAGGAACTTTTAAAAATTTATTTTTTGAATCAGGGTGTAATTACAATGTTCTGTTAGTTTTTGCTGTGCAGGAGTGTGAATCAGCTGTATGTATATCCCTTTCCTCTTGAGCCTCCCTTCCCCACCCCACCCTTCTAGGTCATCACAGAGCACCAAGCTGAGCAACCTGTGCTATACAGCAGCTTCCCACTAGCTAGGTGTATATGCAAGTGCTACGCTCTCAATTAGTCCCCCTCTCCCCTTCTTTGCCCCCATCTCCACAAGTCCATGCTCTGTCTGCTTCTCTATTCCTGTCCTGCAAATAGGTTCTTCAGTACCATTGTTTTCTAGATTCCATATATATGCATTAATATACAATATTTGTTTTTCTCCTTCTGACATACTTCACTCTGTATGACAGATTCTAGGTTCATCCAAAGGGGAACTCTTAAAAGCAGCCAAAGAGGCAAGGTGGATCATCTACAAAGAATGTCAACACTGGGATCTGTTAAGATAAAAATACTTCTAAAAGAAAGAAAGGAAGAAGAATGACCTCAGATAGGATGTAGGAGGTTAAAGAAGAAATGATACTCAAGTTGGTCAACATCACATAAACATTGTGTGAAGCAATAAAAATAGTACTATCTTATTTATAAGTTAAAAAAAGAAAAGAGGTGAAGAAAAATAAGATGTTAGTTGGGAAGAGACAGTGGTACTAGTGTTCTGGAGAAGTACTGAATATCTTAGTCACTTGAGAATAGTTTTTTAAAAAGTTAATTGTCATTTAGCAGATGTTGTAGCCACGCTGAAGAAACTGGAAATATGTTCACAAAAAAATTTGGTTCAGATGTCGGAATTAATGATGACACCCACGCACACACATCCCAAGAGCAGTTGTAAAGGTTTATCACTCTTATAATGAGGCTTGCTGGAAAGAAGAGGTTAGCTGCCAAGGCTTCCAAAATTGACTTGACAGAGCCAGAAGAGGAAGCTCGCCTGGAGATTTTATGGTGGGTAGTGGTGGGCTGGCTGAGGGTTCTTACGAGTGGCTTTGAACTTCTCACAAGTGGCCAAGGAATGAGTACTTTGCTTTCTTATTCGGCTTGTTCAGATGCGTGGCACAGGAGAAGAGTGAGGGATGAGGCTTAAAAACTGTCAGTAGCTCAGCGTGAAAGAAAAAATGGAGTTGGGCGCTATTACAGTTCACCCTAGTCATCATGCGACTGATGTCACATGTGTCTCCTTTAACTGATTTTAAACTTAATAAGCCATTGTATTGCTCCATGAAGCCAGTAAGGAAGATGAAAGTTCCATTAAAAGCCTTATTCAGGAGTTCAACATTGTTTCCTCTGAGAAGTAAAATGAGTGCCTTGGTCACTAACAATGGAATCTAGAACTCTGAAGTGTATCAGGAGTGTTTTTCATTAGTATGTGCAGAGATACGTATAACTTATAATATGATTTATATTTTGTGCATTTATGAAGCAAGAAATTCCAAAGATTCTGTGAAGAATCCTTGCAACCTGTACAAAGAACAGTAGTTTCTGCCATTGGTTTGTCCACACAGCTAGACCATCGACAATGGCACAAGATTCTGTAAGATATGCAGATGGAGCTGACTTTTCACAAGGTCATCTGTAAACCAGACGAGTGCCTGAAGTTTGGCCAATTGTGCTGACATCCTGGTTAAAGGGTAAGAAGCTGTAACTCTCCATTAAACTCCATATTGTTATGTATACAGTGGTTGGACTCTGCTCGCTCATTGCTTTATATCAAGGGACCCCCCCTAAGTATCTAGGAGACCTGTGAGAGGACCTCCTTTTACAGCCTGGCGTCTGGCGAGAACCTAAAGTTAGGGGTAGCTACCCCTTCCTGCAGGTAGACATGCGGGGACCTAGGTTTGATTCCATCCTGTAGTAAGGTAGGCTTGGTGGCCAAGTAGAGATTTCAGGGTATTGCTTTCATAACCCAGGAAAATGGGTATTAAGGGGGTCATGGGTTAGGGCCTGTGAGAGCCTCTATTTCCAAGAAAGCCCAGTATGTAGCCAGTAGTCATCACTCTAATAATAATAATATATGAGATGGAACTGAGGGGAGCAGTGTCTTATATCAGAAGCTCATGGTCAGCTTAAGACCATCATGAATGGCCAGTCTCCAGGAGGCATGAGAAAGGTTGTTAAAACCTCTGCAATGAAGGAATTTCTAGGAAACACTACTGGGGGTATCTGTCGTATTGCAGTCTGAACAAATTCTATAGCCTTTTGCTAGAGGGGGCCCCATTCAAAGTGGGTAACTTTGGAACCTAAGTAAAAAATTTTAAATAAAGAATATGCTGCCTTTAAAACCCCCAAAAGCCTAAAAGATATTGGGCTAGTTTAATGAGGTTGCTGAGAGAGTCAGTAACTATTTATTAACACTGTCAGGGTTGAAGCTACTCTCAGTTTACCAAATAATTTTCGGGGATTTAAATGAGATGGCATCTCACACTGGTCAGAATGGCTGCTGTCAAAAAGTCTACAAACAATAAATGCTGGAGAGGGTGCAGAGAAAAGGGAATCTCTTACACTGTTGGTGGGAATGCAAACTAGTACAACCACTATGGAAAACAGTGTGGAGAGTCCTTAAAAAACTGGAAATAGAACTGCCATACAACCCAGCAATCCCACTGCTGGGCATACACACCAAGGAAATCAGAATTGAAAGAGACACATGCACCCCAATGTTCATCACAGCACTGTTTATAATAACTAGGACATGGAAGCAATCTAGGTGTCCATTGGCAGACAAATGGATAAGAAAGCTGTGTGGTACATATACACAGTGGAATATTACTCAGCTGTTAAAAATAATGCATTTGAATCAGTCCTAATGAGGTGAACGAAACTTGAGCCTATTATACAGAGTGAAGTAAGTCAGAAAGAAAAACACCAATACAGTATATTAATGCATATATATGGAATTTAGAAAGATGGTAATGATGACCCTATATGCAAGACAGCAAAATAGACAAAGATGTAAAGAACAGACTTTTGAACTCTGTGGGAGAAGGCGAGGGTGGGATGATTTGAGAGAATAGCATTGAAACATGTATATTACCATGTGAAACAGATCACCAGTTCAAGTTCAATGCATGAGACAGGGCTCTCAGGGCTGGAGCACTGGGAAAATCCTGAGGGATGGGATGGGGAGGGAGGTGGGAGGGAGGTTCAGGATGAGGACACAGGTACACCCATGGCTGATTCATGTCAATGTATGGTAAAAATCACTACAATATTGTAAAGTAATTAGCCTCCAATTAAAATAAATAGATTAATTAAACAAAAAAAAATAAGCAAATGAGATGACAAGACCTTGAACTATGTGTGGATGATGGCCATCCTTTTTTGTTACTTCCTTTGTAAGAATTTCTATGTCCTTAATGTTTGTGTCAAATATCTTCAGAGGAGGAAGTCATCAGTATGATTTCATATCTGTGCTCCAGAAGAAAATTGGATGTCATTAAGATGTCACCTGTCCAGATCATGTGTGATGGTGAGTAACTGATGTCGCTCAGTCGTGTCCAACTCTTTGCGACCCCATGGACTATAGCCTACCACGCTCCTCTGTCCATGGGATTTTCCAGGCAAGAGTACTGGAGTGGCTTGCCATTTCCTTCTCCAGAGGATCTTCCCGACCCAGGGATTGAACCCGGGTCTTCCGCAGTAGGCAGACGCTTTACCGTGTGTGATGGTAAGACTGTCAAATTGTTGAATAAAGCTGTTGCATTAATCCACTAGGGCTGCCATAACAAAATTTCACAGACTAGGTGGCTTCAGTTCAGTTCAGTTCAGTTGCTCAGTCATGTCCGACTCTTTGCGACCCCATAAATTGCAGCACTCCAGGCCTCCCTGTCCATCACCAACTCCTGGAGTTCACTCAGACTCACGTCCATTGAGTCAGTGATGCCATCCAGCCATCTCATCCTCTGTCGTCCCCTTCTCCTCCTGCCCCAATCTCTCCTAGCATCAGGGTCTTTTCCGATGAGTCAAATCTTCACATGAGGTGGCCAAAGTATTGGAGTTTCAGCTTTAGCATCAGTCCTTCAAATGAACATCCAGGACTGATCTCTTTTAGGATGGACTGGCTGGATCTCCTTGCAGTCTAAGGGACTCTCAGGAGTCTTCTCCAACACCACAGTTCAAACACATCAATTCTTCAGCACTCAGATTTTTTCACAGTCCAACTTTCACATCCATACACATCCAGTTGACCACTGGAAAAACTATAGCCTTGACTAGACGGACCTTTATGACAAAGTAATGTCTCTGCTTTCTAACATGCTATCTAGGTTGCTCATAACTTACAAAATATTTTCTTACAGGTATGGACACTAAAAATCCAAGGTCAGAGTGTTAGCAGGTTTTGTTTCTTCTGAGACCTCTCTCCTTGGCTTACAGATGACTGCCTTCTCACTGGTTGCTCTTCCATCTGTGTGTTTTCAAGGCTCTACACACCAGTCATATTGGATTGGGGCTATTCTTATGACCTAATTTTACTTTAATTACCTCTTTGAAGGCTTAATTTCTAAATACAGTCAAATTCTAAATACTAGGGATTAAGACTTTATCCCCTAAGACAACATCCATTGGATCATCAACAAATCAAGAGAGTTCCAGAAAAACATTTACTTCTGCTTTATTGACTATGTCAAAGCCTTTGACTGTGTGGATCACAACAAACTGTGGAAAATTCTTAAAGAGATGGGAATACCAGACCATCTGCCTCCTGAGAAATCTGCACACAGGTCAAAAAGCAACAGTTAGAACTATACATGGAACAACAGACTGGTTCCAAATAAGGAAAGGAGTATGTCAAGGCTATTTATTGTCACCTTGCTTATTTAACTTACATGCAGAGTACATCATGAGAAATGCTGGGCTGAAAGAAGCACAAGCTGGAATCAAGATTGCCAGGAGAAATACAATAACCTCAGATATGCAGATGACACCACCCTTATGGCAGAAAGCAAAGAAGAACTAAAGAGCCTCTTGATGAAAGTGAAAGAGGAGAGTTAAAAAGTTGGCTTAAAACTCAACATTCAGAAAACTAAGATCATGGTATCTGGTCCCATCACTTCATGTGACATAGATGGGGAAACAGTGGAAACAGTGACAGACTTTATTTTGGGGGCTCCAAAATCACTGCAGATGCTGACTGCAGCCATGAAATTAAAAGATGCTTACCTTGGGGAGTATGCTTATTTTAACAATTAAATTCTTCCGGTCCATGAACACAATATATCTTTCCATCTGTTTGTGTCACATTCAGTTATTTAATCAGTTTCCCAAGCATAGGCTTTTTTACTTCCTTAGTTAGATTTGTTCCTAGGTATTTTATTCTTTTTGGTGAGATTCTTTCTTCCTTTCTCTTTTGGATAGTTTGTTTTAAATTTATGTTGTATTTAGAAATACAACATGTTTGTCTAAATTTTGTATCCTATAAGGTTACCAAATTTATTGATGAATTCTTGTAGAATGTTCTATATAAGTGTTATGTCATCATATAGGATGGTTTTAATTCTTTATTTTCAATTTGGATTCCTTTAATTTGTTTTCCTTTTCTGATTGTTATGACACGTATTTCCAATACTATGTTGAACAAAGTGGTAAGAGTAGGCATCATTCATTGTCTTATTCCTGATCTAGAGGAAATGCTTTCAGCTTTTCATCATTGAGTATGATGTTAGCTGTGGGCTTGTCATATATAGCTTTATTATGCTGAAGTATGTTTTCTCTATATCCACTTTGTTAAGAGCTTTTAATCATAAATGAATGTTGAATATTTTGGAGTTGTTTTTGTAGTTCTTGTTTGTTCCTTTCTTCTTTTGCTCTCTTTCTTTGTGATTTGATAACTATTTTTACTATTATGTGTGTATATCTATTATAGGTTTTTGGGTTGTGCTTACTATGAGTGTTGTATAGGAATCACTTTACATATATATATGTAATAATCATATATAGTATATATAGTACTTTTAATATATAATATATATACATATATAATATGCATTTTAATAACTATCTTTAGTGTTATGTGTATGTCTATTATAGATTTTTGGTTTGCAGTTACCATGAAGTTTGTATAGGAATGTCTTGATATATGTACATATATATTATATATAATAATCACATATAATCATTTATTATATATGCATATATAGCATATATATGTATATGTATATATAGCATATATATATAATAATCATATATGTATAATTATTATAGTTTGCTGATCTAAGTTCAAATATGTTTCAGTAATCCTGTATTTTACCCCCCCCCCATGTTTACTGTTTCTGACATTATAGCTTACTTCTTTTTGTTTTATGTTTTCTCAAGTATTTATTCCTTAAGTGGATATAGATGATTTAATTCTTTTTGTCTTTCAATCTTTCTAATAGCTTTATACATGGTTTTTTGCTCTCTTTATTTTTACATTTTCCTGTACAAAATGCAATTTTTCCTTTCATAATTTTCAAATTTCTACTTATGGTCTTTTCTTCTTCATATAGAGAATGCCCTTTAACATTACTTGTAGAACTGACTTGGTGGTACAGAACTTTTTAGCTTCTGCTTATTTCTAAAACTTTTGTTCTCTTCATCAAATTGGACTAAAAGTCTTGCTGGGCAGTGTATTCTTGGTTGTAGCTTTTTCCTTTCATCACTTTAAATACTGTATATTGTGTCACTCTTTTCTGGCCTGTAGGATTTCTACTAAAAAGTCAGCTGATAGCTTTATGGGAGTTCCTTTATAAATGACATTGTTTTTCTCTCACAGCTTTTAATATTCTTTTCTTATTTTTAATTTTTGCTATCTAATTACAATGTATCTGGGTGTATTCCTCATTGGATTGGTCCTACTTGGGATTTTGTATGATTTTTGTACCTGGATGTATTTTAATTTTCTAAATTTCAGGAAATTGTCAGCTCTTATGCTTTCCAGTATGACCTTTGTTCCTTTCTCTCTCTATTCTTCATCTAGGATCCCTATAATGCAAATGTTAGTACAGTTGATGCTGTCCCAAAGGTCTCTTAAACAGTCCTCATTTCTTTTTATTCCTTTTTTTTTTCCTGTTCAGCTTCAGTGATGTCTACTTTTACCTCCAGCTTGCTGATCCATTCCTCTGTATTACCTCCTCTACTGTTGATTCCTTCTAGTGTGTTTTAAACAGAGAGGGAAATGGCAACCCACTCCAGTATTCTTGCCTGGAGAATCCTGTGGACAAAGGAGCCTGGTGGACTGCTGTCCATGGGGTCGCACAGAGTCAGGCATGACTGAGGTGACTTAGCATGCATGCATGCATTGGAGAAGGAAATGGCAACCCACTCTAGTATTCTTGCCTGGAGAATCCCCTGGACAAAGGAGCCTGGTGGACTGCTGTCCATGGGGTCGCACAGAGTTGGACACGATTGAAGTGACTTAGCATGCATGCATGCATTGGAGAAGGAAATGGCAGCCCACTCCAGTATTCTTGCCTGGAGAATCCCAGGGACAGAAGAGCCTGGTGGGCTGTGGTCTATTGGGTTGCATAGAGTTAGACATGACTGAAGCGACTTAGCAGCAGCAGCAGCATGTTTTAAAAGTTTCAGTTATTGGATTATTCATTTCTATTTCATTCTTCTTTACATTTTTAAATTCTGTATTGAAAACTGCTTATGCTGTTAATTGAATTTTCTCCCAAGTTCTTCGAACATCTTTATCATCATTACCTTTACCATTCAATGAAGCCTTTATTGGATAAATTGCTTATGTCTTCATTATTTTTTCTTTCTTCACTTATTTTTCTTTGGTGGATTTTCTCTTGTTCCTTTGTTTGGAACATAGTGCTCTGCTGCTTCATTTTGCCTGATTTGCTGCTTTTACTTCAATATATTTGGTACATTGATTACCTTTCTTGACCTTGGAGAAGTAGTCCTTTGTAAAAGACATCCTGTACATCCAGCGTCACACTCTTCTTTGGTTACCATAGCAATATGCTCTAGGGATTCCCTCATGAGACCTGCATGGGACCTTCTTTCATGAGAGGCTTACTACTACAAGTGCTCTGTGGGCATGGCTGGCCCCTGCCTGACTGGTCTCTGAGTCCTCCCATGTGAAGAGGATATTGACTGCTGATGGGCCGGGTTGAGTCATGAGACAGCTGGATGCAGAGTTCTGGGGTGGGGGACAATCCAGGAGCTAGTGCTGTCCTACTGGTAGGCAGAGCCCTGTTCTGGGGTGGGTAGTTGTGGGGCTGGGGGTCCTAGATTTAGTGTTTGCCTACTGCTGGATGGGACTAAATCTTGATATTGTTGTAGGTGAGTGAGGCTAGATCTTGGGATGGCTGGCTGTGGGATTCAGGTTATCTCAGAGGTGATGTTGGCCTGCTCATGAGGTGGGGCAGGGGTATCCCTTGGGGGTCGTATCATCCTGCTTGTGGGTGGAGCTAGTCCCAAGGTCTCTGGCTATGGGGCTCCGGTGGTCCCAGGGCTAGTGTGCTGTTGCACTGGTATGTGTGTCCAAGTTCTGGGTCTTCTCATAAACAGGGCAACTTCATGGGGTAGCTGTGGGATAAGGAGGTTTTAAGTTAGTTGACCTACTGGTAGGTGGGAGTGCGTCCCTGTTTGGTTAGTTGCTTGGCATAAGGCATCCCAATACTGGTGTTGACAGGTTAGTGGGTGGGGCCGGTCCCAGGAATAATAAACTACAGGGAGGTTTCTGAAACATTGTTTGTGGGCACCAGTGTTCGCATGGTAGAACAAACTTCCCAAATGGCTACTGCCAGTGTCTGTCCCAAGGAATAATTCCAGTTGCCTCCTCTTGTAAAGTTTCTCCAAGATCAGCAGGTGGGCTTGACATAGGCTCCTTTCAAATTATCACTTCTTCTCTGAGTCCCACAGCGTTTGAAGTTTTTGTATGCACCCTTTAAGAACAGAATCTCTAGGGGCTTCCCTGGTGGCTCACTGGTATAGAATTTGCCTGTCAATGCAGGAGACATAGGTTTGATCCCTGACCTGGGAGGATCCCATATGCTGCAGAGCAACTAAGCCTGTGTGCCACAACTACTAAAGCCCATGCACTAGAGGCTGTGCTCCTCAAAAAGAAAAGCCACCACAACGAGAAGCTCACGTGCTGCAACTACAGAAGAGCCCATGCAGCAATGGAGACCCCACACAGCCAAACATAAATACACACATTCAATTGCTTTACAAGAAAAAGAATGGAATTTCCATTTCCTGTAGCCCTCTGTTTCTTCCAAAAGTCAACTCCACTGACCTTCAAAGCCAAATGTTTTGTGGGCTCATCTTCCTGGGACTGGGCACCACCTACCACAGAGGGGAGCCCAGTGTGGAGCTTAGACCTCCTGCTTCTTGGATAAACACCCTAAACTGTAATATTTCTCCCATTTCTGGGTCATCAACCCAGGTGAGTGGGTCTTGACTATATAACATTTCTACCCCTTCTGCCTGTCTCGTTGTGGTTCCCTCTTCATAGCTTCAGCTGTAGGAGATCTTTTCTGCTGGCTTTCTTATCTTTCTCAACAATAGTAGCTCTTTAAGTCGTTGTAATTTTAGTGTGCCAGTAAGAGGAGGTGAGCTCAAATTCTTCCTACTCTATCATCTTGGTCACGCACCCCCATAAGCTAATTATAACTTCTGAGTTAAATTGATTAAGTCTGTAACAGAGTCTTCACTGGACTCAGTAAACAGGGCAGAATGACACAGGTCAATGTGAAAGCTCACCTGCAGGACACAGATCCAGTTAATAAGCAAAGCAAAAGGAGAAATAAACCTAGTAGGTGCGGTTCTAGTCTAGATATTCAGCTCACAGTGCCAACTGTGGCCACCCCAACCCTAAACCTCTGCAAAAGTTTCCTTTCTTGTCTCTTTGATGCCATTTTCAGGTCTGCTTAAGACATACTTTGCTCAACCCAGCAAGCCTCATTATTTAAGTAATAAGCTTTTTTTTAAAGTTTTTTTGACTCTTTAAAACTTGAGAAAAAAATAGCATTTATAGACATATCTCATTGTTTGTGTGTTTATGTATGTGTGATGTCATCATACTTGACATATGAACCAGATTTTGGATAGGCCATCATTTTCCTGTAGAATAGCTACAGCAGTTGTTCTAGGGTGGGGTGTGAGAATGGGCATTTCTGACAAGCTCCCAGGTAAGGCCCATGGTAATAATGATCCATAGACTTTAGGTACCAAGATTCTAGAGTTCTTTTGTTACTTGAGTGCTTAAAATACTGAGTAACATTTTTAAAGATAAATATAAATCATATAATTTTTAGGATAACCACAGAAGAAACATGTAAAACAGTGAAAATCATTCAGTAAAAATAAAATAGAGGAATAATGCAAGTACAATATATAAATATAAGACATACAAATATAGCAAATCCAAATATATCAGTGATCACAGTAAGCATACATGGAATAAACTTGACAAGCAATAGAAGTATTTTGTATATCATTTTTGAAGACGTAGAAATATAAAGCTAAAACGTAAGCCTGGAAAAGATATACTAGGCATATTAACCAAAAAAAGGAAGAAAGTTAAGGATATATATGTTAATATCAGAAAAATGCATCTCTGATAAAAGTAATATTTTGCTATAGAGAGGATCAATATACAATGATCATAGGTTTAATTCACTAGAATTTATAACAATTCTAAACTTGTATCCACCTAATAAAATAACTTCATTATAGATGAGTACAAACAATAACTCTGATATATATTGTTGGTGGGGATATAAATTTGTACAATCACTTTGTGATTCACTTTGGTAAGCAACATGACTTTATATTTAAAGACGGACAGTCTCATATGTCATATAATATGACTCATTATAGCCACTTGAATTGCTGCTGCTGCTGCTAAATCACTTCAGTCGTGTCCAACTCTGTGCGACCCCATGGACAGAAGCCCACCAGGCTCCTTTGTCCATGGTGCTCTCCAGGCAAGAATACTAGAGTGGGTTGCCATTTCCTTCTCCCATGTGAATTAATGAGTTTAATTATAAACCCTAATGAAAAATTTGTAAATGTGCAAGAATATTCATAGTACTATTCTCTGTAATAACAAAAAACTAGAGACATCTGAAATATTCATAAACCGGAAAATAGGTAAATTGCAGTATATTCATATAATGGCATATTAAGTAGCAGGAAAGCAAGAATGAATTCCTACCACACAACATATGGCTGAATCTTAGAAAATATTTAGTGAAAAATTCAATTCATTGAAGATTACATGTAGCATAATTCTACTTTTATATATCTCAATGACAAGCAAAAACAGATTATTTAAGGACAGATATATATCTGAAAAACTCTTAACAATTTTAAAATCAAGAGAAAACACATTCAAAAAATCATGTAGTGAATGCCTCTGGTAGCAAGAGTTATTGAAGAAGCGAAGAACACTTAGGTAGTGCTAAATTGTTTATTATGCTATTTTTCTTAGTTTGTGTGTTGGATTAATGGACATTATTTTATTATGTTTGACATATATACTATTCTTATATTTCTTATAATCACATATTATACTACAAAAATTTTAATTTAAAAATATATGGGTCATATGCCTTCACTGCTGCTACTAAGTCACTTCAGTTGTGTCCGACTCTGTGCGACCCTATAGACGGCAGCCCACTAGGCTTCCCCATCCCTGGGATTCTCCAGGCAAGAACACTGGAGTGGGTTGCCATTTCCTTCTCCAGTGCATGAAAGTGAAAAATGAAAGTGAAGTCGTTCAGTCGTGTCCGACCCTCAGCAACCCCCTGGACTGCAGCCTTCCAGGCTCCTCCGTCCATGGGATTTTCCAGGCAAGAGTAGTGGAGTGGGATGCCATTGCCTGCTCCGATCCCTTCACTAACACATGGAAAACAACAAAACATTCTAGGTTTTGCTATTATTATAAATAAAGAAAAATCTCCAGAGAAATAAATAATTGCCAACATTTGGAAGAAAGTTAGCCTTTAGTAACGGGAGGGTTAAGAGGAGCATGAGCACACAAGGGACATGTTTGGCTTGTGAGAGGAATGATTAGGAATGATGGGGGTGGGGTGGGGGGCTAAAGAGACCTGAAAGGGAAAGAGGGGGGTCCTGAATGCAAAGTGCTTAGCGTTTTCCAGCCACATGTGCAGTGTAATACCATTCCTTTAATCTGAGATGTTCAGATAACTTGGGAAAATGCTGTATACCACATTTAGCATCGACTCTTCACCCATTTCCCAATTCACAATGTACATTAACATTTTGTGAACAATGCTCATTAACATTTGTGAGAAACCTTACCTATTATTAATAGCAAGTGAAAAATGAAAACCTATTTAGTTTTATTTAACCGAACATTGCCCACTTTGACCAGGAGGCTATTTTTCTCTCTATGTGAAAATTCACATCTTATAGAAATGAATTTTCTTTAGAGATTGCATTGAGAAAGGCTGGCCTATGTCATTTTATCTAAAGCCAGTAGGGCCACATGTCAGAGGGAGACAGGAGAACTGAGACAATTTGGCATCACATGGGAGAGACTGTAAATAATTTAAACTTCAAAAGATAAATCAGGGTTTGACATAGTTGCCATATGCTGGTTTACAATTAAAATGCACTTCATATTTGCCTTTGTGATAAGAGACTTACTCTAAGCTTCTGAAGTAATTGTGCATATGCAAGATTGGCGTGTGTGTTGGTGTGTACAGGCACATGTGTATGTACAGCATTGTTTTTTCTGAGTGAATTGACAATAAAACATAACCAGCCATATCCCTTCTCAATCTAAATTTGGGAATTTAAATTATTAAGGAGATTGATGACCTGGAACAAACAGTTTAACTGGTCAAGGATTTGGAGAATTGTAGCTGAAAAGAACCCCCCCTCCAAAAAAAAAAAGACTCTTACTTCCTGTGATATGTGGTAAATCGAACATTTTAAGATATTAATTTAAATCCTTTGTGTTTTGGGCACATAATATTCCAATAAAAGTCATTTGAGGCTTCTTCCTATCATCTTTGCAACCTTCAGTTTTTCTGTGCTATTTTTTTGTATAAAGTTGGAGGAGCAACTGCTTCAAATCAAACAGACTGGTGATTTTTTTTTTTAAACAGAAATCGCCTAAAATATTTCTGTATTTCAATGCCCTGGGTCACAGTGTTCTAGAGTGAGTTCAGGCACGCTGCAGGCAACTTTCAAATTGTTTTCTTTCTGTAGATTTTAGCAGAAGCATCTGCTAGAGTTTCAGTCTTTAGCCAATTATATATAGTCTATTGGAAAAACTTAGTGCTTGAACATTTTTTAATCTCACCCTAAGGAATTTGAGAATTGGAGCAAAATACATGATTTACAACAGTAGAAGAATAGAAGAATGTGAATAAATGATCCTAATTAATACTCCCTGGTAATTTAAATTTTTCCTCAAATTGCCTTAAAGACTTTCACAGATGTGCTGAGTGAAATCTCTTTCCCAAACTATATTCTCTAACTATGTACATTGCTTAGATGTGCCTGTTTTGGACACAAGAAACATTACCGTAATGGACAAGCAGTGAACCTTTAGTCCAGAAAGCAATATATGGCAATAATTGGAGATATTTTATGCTTTGAATTTTGTGCAAAAAGGGGGAAAAAAAAAGATTGAGAAGGACTGTACCAACACTAGAGAGACAGACAACTAAACCAGACAGCTGAAGAACAAACTATATATAAGAAACTGTCCCAATGTTGATTTCAAGTTCCCTGACATCACCACGAGGCAAACTCTGCCTTACTGAAGTGGTTGTATTTGTTTATATTAAGAAGATATACTTTATCCAGTCTGGTTTATGTTTTTCTATTTTTATTTTGCTCTTGGTATTCAGGTTATACCAGTCATTTGCTTGGTATCCTGGGCAGATTTCTGCCACTAGCTTCTTAGGTGTCTTTCTCACTATATAGCAGAGTATTATACCTATGGGACTTCAGTATGTGAGGGTTGAATAACTGTTGACTGCATATACTGGGATAGTTATGTTTTAAGACTTATTTACCAAAAAAAAGAGAAAACCTCTCAGTCTTAGCTTCTGTCTTTCCTCAAAGTTCATTTTAGAAATGTTATTCATTTTATCAGTATAAAAATTTGTTTTCTTCCTCCTGATCTATGTAAGTCTCTGGCATTAATTATTCAGAAATGGCCTTTTTCTTCTTGTTCCACTATCTGACATGAGTGCTCTGTGGATTCCACTTGATGAGGATTCTGTATTCTGCTTTTCCTTTGGATGTTGCTTTTTTTGTGGGAAAAGTAACTTCATTATTGAAGTCTGAGCTGAAAATAGACTGCCCGTAATTCAAGAAAAGTCTGGATGAAACTTCCTGGTCAATATCATTAACTGTATTCCAGTGGCTATTTCTTACCATTTGCACCCAGTATGACATAGGCTACTCCTTCAAATTTATTGTTATTTTAATGTTCTGACCACATCAAGTTGGTTCATATTAATTCTACTTCTGATTTAAAGAAACAAAAACAGAGATATATTACATATCCTTGAGTCCTCACAATAAAGCCAGATTTAGTTTCTGGCTTTATAGATCGTCTGATTCCAAAGTCTGGCTCCCACCATAGCATTATTGAACTTGTGACTGTGCCATCCAGTCTGGCTACTATGTTGTCATTTCTATGACACTGTATTTCCTTTTCAACAAAATATATGTCAGCATAGTAAAAGGCCGTTGATCTGGGCATTTAAGATCTTAAACTTTAGAATCTCTCTCTTTCACTCACTCTCTCCTCACTGCCTCCCTACTCTCATTTGCTTTTGTTTTGTTTAATAATAGCAGTGAGCCAATGGCCCACATATTTAAAAACATAATTGCTGACCTGGGCTTGAAGGATACCTGAAATGTTGTCAGATGAAGAGAGAAGGGATGGCCTGGTCAGGTAAAGGAGTAACACATATAAACCATTGACATGTAGAAGTACCTGTTTTGTTACCATTTCAAAAGGTACCCAAATACATGAAGCTTTTAAAAGCATTTACTGGGTTTTAAGTTATAAATTCTGGGTAGTACTTTGTTTAACCATTTAAACTAAGTATAGAGGAAAACACCATCGTGAGAAATGGACTTGAAACCTAGAAGATCAATTGATTTTTAGTTAATGTTTAAACAGATTCTCATATTACCGTCATTTAGAAACAAAAAACTATTATAATATTTCAAGTTCTAGGGTTCCAATGAAATTGCATTTTAGCAGGTTTTATTAAGCAAAAGATCACATATACTTATTTCTTGGAATTAATATTCAATTTTATACTGGAAGCTAGAACGTGTAAGGAAATCTTTTTTAACCCTATCTTCAAGGAGCTGTTTTAAAATAACCTCAAATGATGACTGTTTAGTAATTTAAAAATATCTCCACACCTTGCTTTGGTATACTATTAGAGGTTAATCTCTGATATTATGAATAAATTCCTCTTTGTTTTTAATTAGATTCAGTAGCCTCTGAGGGTGAGCTTCCAGATGACAGAGCAGTAAAGAATCTGCCTGCGAATACTGGAGACATGGGGTCAGTCCCTGGGTTGAGAAGATCCCTTGGAGAAGGAAATGGCAACCCATTCCAGTGTTCTTGCCTGGAAAATCCCAAGGACAAAGGAACCTGGCGAGCTACAGTCCATGGGGTTGTGAAAGAAGCAGACACTACTTAGTGACTAAAGAACAACAATATCCTCTGAGAAGGGCCACATTAGTGTCCACAGTGTTTTATTGTATCTTAGAAGCTGTGCCTTTTTTGCCTGGAGCAGGGGTCCCCGTCCCCTGGGCCAGGACGGGTACTGGTCTTCAACCTATTAGGAATGGGGCTGCACAGCAGGAGGTGAATGGTGGGCAACTGAGCAAAGCTTCATCTGCCACTCCCCATCACTTGCATTGCTGCCTGAACCATCCCTCCTCAACCCCTGTCCGTGGAAAAGTTGTCTTCCATGAAACCGATCCTTGGTGCCAAAAAAGTTGCTCTATGATGACCTAGAGGTGTGGAAGGGAGGTTTGGGAGGAAAGGGATGTATGTGTACATATGGCTGACTCACACTGTTGTATAGCAGAAGCCAACACAACATTATAAAACAATTATATTCCTAGACAAAGAAAAAAGTTGGAGACCATTGTCTTAGATCACACAAAATTGGCTTACAGAAAGAAGCCTGGTATAGATTTCAGCTCCCATCCCATTAGCTGGACATATCTGTGTAGGGAAAAAGGTACACAAGCAGTCTTACCTGTGGAGCTTCTTAAAATAAAGACTACTGGGCTATACAAGATACCTATTGATTCAGAATCTCTGATGATTAGAACCTTTAATTCACTTATCGATTGATTCTTTTGGAATCAGCATCATACTTATCCATAAACGGATTTGGTAACCAATGGCTTCCCTGATGGCTCAGTGGTAAAGAATCTGCCTGCAATGTGGCAGACCTGGGTTCAATCCCTGGGCTGGGAAGATCCCCTGCAGAAAGGGAATGGCAATCCACTCCAGTATTGTGGCCTGGAAAATTCCATGGACTGAATAGTTGGGGTCGCAAAGAGTTGGACATGACTGAGCAACTAAAATTTTCACCTTTCATTTTCTCTATATAGAAACAAAATGGAAAAAGTCAATGCTTTCATTCAACATTCATTTGTTCATTCAATAAATCAGCAATGGAGAACGCTCTGTGTGTCAGGAGGTGTTATGTAGAGGGAAAGAAAAAAAATTCTTTGAAAAAGTCTATATTTAAGGTAATATAAAAAAACCTCACAGTAGAGAAAATATTTGAGCTGAGATTTAGAGTGTTAGTTGTATAGTCATGTCAGATTCTTTGTGACCCCATGGACTATAGCCTGCCAGGCTCCTCTGTCCATGGAGTTCTCCAGGCAAGAATACTGGAGTGGATTGCCATTCCCTTCTCCAGGGGATATTCCCGACTCAGGGATCGGACCCAGATTTCCCACATTATAGGTAGATGCTTTGCCATCTGGACCACCAGGGAAGCCCAAGATTTATAGGGTGATGACTAAAAGTTTGCCAGACAAACAAGAGGCTGAGCCATCCAGGGAAAGTAAATAGAAGTGAGCGGTGGAAGTTTCTGATTGTTTTAAGGAATGGCAAGAAATTTAGGATTCATTTTAATCCCAAAGAAAGGCAATGCCAAATAATGCTCAAACTACTGCACAACTGTACTCATTTCACATGCTAGCAAAATAATATCCAAAATTCTCCAAGCTAGACTTCAACAGTACATGGACCGAGAACTGCCAGATGTTCAAGCTAGATTTAGAAAAGGCAGAGGAATCAGAGATCAAACTGCCAACATACGTTGGATCATAGAAAAAGCAAGACAACTCCAGAAAAACATCTAATTCTGCTTCATTGACTATGCTAAAGCCTTTGGCTGTGTGGATTACAACAAACTGGAAAATTCTTAAAGAGATGGGAATACCAGGCCACATTACCTGCCTGCTGAGAAGTCTGTATGCAGGTCAAGAAGCAACAGTTACAACCAGACAAGAGGCAATGGACTGGTTCTGAATTGGGAAAGGAATACATCAAGGCTGCATATTGTTACACTGCTTATTTAACTTATATGCAAAGTACACCATGTGAAATGCCAGGCTGGATGAAGCACAAGCTGGAATCAAGATTGCCGTGACAAATATCAATAACCTCAGATATGCAGAGGACACCACACTTATGGCAGAAAGCTAAAGGGAACTAAAGAGCCTCTTGATAAAGGTGAAAGAGGAGAGTGGAAAAGCTGGCTTAAAACTCAATATTAAAAAAAACTAAGATCATGACATCTGGTCCCATCACTTCAAGGCAAATAAATGGGCAGACAATGGAAACGGTGACAGATTTTATTTTCTTGGGTTTGGAAATCATTGCAGATGGTGGCTGTAGCCATCAAATTAAAAGAGGCTTGCTCCTTGGAAGAAAAGCTATGACAAACCAAGACAGCATATAAAAAAGCAGAGACATTACTTTGCTGACAAAGGTCTGTATAGTCAAAGCTTTGGTTTTTCTTGTAGTTACGTATGGATGAGAGTTGGACCATAAGAAAGGCTGAGAACTGAAGAATTGATGCTTTTGAACTGTGGTGTGGAGAAGACTCTTGAGAGTCCCTTGGATTGCAAGGAGATCCAACCAGTCAATCCTAAGGGAAATCAGTCCTGAATATTCACTGGAAGGACTGATGCTCAAGCTGAAACTCCAATACTCTGACCACATGATGCAAAGAACTGACTCATTAGAAAAGACCCTGATGCTGAGAAAAACTGAAGGCAGGAGGAGAGGGGGATGACAGAGCACAAGATGGTTCGATGGCATCACCAACTCGATGGACATGAGTTTGAGCAAGATCCAGGAGATGGTGAAGGACAGGGAAGCCTGGCATGCTGCAGTCCATGGGATTGCAAAGAGTCGGACATGACTGAGCAACTGAACAGCAATAAATTTAGGAAAGCTAGAGAATGGGATACATGGGTAAGGATGTGATAGTAGAAGTTGAATTTGGATAGATATAAAACAGAAGTTCCATGCTCTGAATTTGTCCTTTATCCTATTGAGGAATCAAGTTTTTAATGTATGCTTTAACTTGAACATTTTGCTTTAAGATGTTAGCTCTTCTAGCAGTATGGAAAGTAGATTCAAGAGTTAAAAACTGTTGAAAAGAAACTGAGCTCATGTTTCTTCTTTCCCTCTCACATTTTCACTTTCTTTTCTTCCCCCTTACTTCCATCTACTTTGTTCTTTCCTCCTCCTCCTCCATTCTTTCCTCTTTCCATTTTCTCTTTCTCTTTTCTTATTTCCTCACCCCCTCTTTTTCTCTCTTCTTCCTTCCTTTCAGTAAATATCTGGGTAGACACCTTTCAGTAAATATGTAAATATCTATTGAGTAGACATCATGAACTAGTCCTTGTACTAGGCTTTGAGAATATGAAAATGAGTAAAACCTCCTATCCTCAGTGCTCATTGTCCAGAGGGGAAGCAGGCAAGTTGATCCATCTTTATGTTATGATCCATCACTAAGCATGAAAAGGATAGGACAAGTGCATTTAAGTAAGAGATGATGAAACCTTGGAGTAAGGTTCTGATAATGGGAGAAGAGGATAAAGTTAGAACCCATGGATCATCCTAAGGGAGAACCTGTTTGGTTTAATAATAATAATACTCATAACAGAAAACAATCATGTTGTACCCAGTTTACAACTGTCCTATGATATGTGTGGGATGTGGCTGTGTGTTTAACACTCATATGCACCCTGTGGAGTAGAAAATTTAATACTCAATTTATAAATAAAAAACTGAAGTACCAAGAGGTTAAATGTTCCCCCTCCCTCCACCCACTGAGGTCTCGCTGCTTAGCAGAACCAAGACTAAATCAAGCCATTAAGCACTACTTCTAGAGTCAATCTAGAATCCATCTCAAATGATGGAGGATCTGAGAGATAAGGGTAGATGGCATTTTTATTCACCGAGGGAGGGACTATGTGGAAAGAAGGAAGGAGAAAGATAGTAGACTTAGCTTGGTCAATATTAATTTGGAAGTTACATACTTGTGGATATATTCACTAAGCTCCTGGAAATATGGGTCTAGATTTCAGGGTAAATATGTAGACTGAGTAAGAGTAGAGGAGAACAAAACTAGATGAAATTATAGATGGGGTTCTGGGCAACATCCTCATTTATCAAAAGGCAGAAAAAGCCCTCTAGAGTTAACAGTTTCAATTTAATTTATATATGTAAATCCCATTTCTTGTTATTTGAGTATTTCTAAATTGTATCATTACTACTATTTGTAATAATTTGTTCTATACACTTAATATATAAAATGATTTGTAGTGCTTACATGCACACATACATACTCAGAGCCTCATTTGGTTTTCATGATGCCCTTTGGAGGTAGACAAAACAGAAGGAACTGGAATTCAGAAAAATTCTGTGATTTGCTCAGAATCACATTTATATCTGAATCTGGGCTCAAGCCATATCATTTGATTTCAGTTCTAGTACTCTTCCTTGGTGGCTATGATGGTAAAGAATTTGCCTGTGATGCAGGAGACCCAGGTTTGATCCTGGGTCAGGAAGATCCCTTGGGGAAGGGAATGGCAACCCACTCCAGTATTCTTGCCTGGAAGATCCCATGGACAGAGGAGCCTGGTGGGCTACAGCCCATAGGGTCACAAAGAGTCAGACTTGACTGAGTGACTAACACTTTCATTTTTCAAAAAATACAGATATTTCACCTAGATCTCAGTGAATTCATTCTATTTATTGCTTCCCACAGTGTGTGATTCATCTTGGTTACTGGGCATGTGATCATTTTTTAAAGGATAAAAACTGAAAATTTGCTTTATTTTACAATTCAGTTACTAAACTACCACATTTAGAGCCATTACTAAATTATAACTCAGCATTTATTTGTGATTATATTTATAATGTCTTGTCCATCTTTCCCATTTAAAGTGGAAGAATAGAATATTAGAGTTTTGAACCAATACTAAGTATATGTCTAACTAACCAGTGATTGGAAATATATCTTTTTTCCCCTCTGATGTTCTCTGTTTAGAATAAATGTCAAAGTTCTTAAAATAATCCATGGTGCAACTGTCAAATCTGATCCCCCACTATTGCTATGATTTTTGTTTCTTATTGTGCTAGGGTTTTGGGACCCTTCCCTGTACATTCTTGACTTGGAGTCTTGGACTTTCCATTTTCTTTGCTTTGAACTTCATTCACAAGTTATCTTTAAGGCTCTTACCTCCATTGTTTACACTTCTCCCAACTTCCCACCTTCCTGGTACTCCGTACTTCCCCTCTGTGCTTTTAATTTTCCTTCCTCAACAGAATTTCCTACTTTTTATCTTACTACATCTCAGTACTTTAATTTTTGTTGTATATATATGTTTCCATACTAAAATGAGGCTGAGATTGCCATATATTTTGTTTACTGCTTTTGTTTTCTTCAGTTGTTAGGAAGGCAATTACTTATTACAGGAAGTAATTCTTCCTTCCTTCCTTACTACAGGAAGGAACTACTTACTAGGCAAGTAGTAGGCAAGCATTGAGATGGTGCTGAATGGATGAATATATACATACATAGGAATCTGAGAACCAGAATGCTTTCCATTGAGTGCTTTTTTTTTCATTATGCTGAAACACTAGAATATTCTCATCAGGGCGTCCTCAGCTAATGAGGGGTACTAAAGATGAGAGAGATGAGGCAGTGAGAATATGGGAACCAGAGACAGGTTACCACCATTGATCTCCATCTCCTGCCCCATAGAAACATTTACAGTTTTGGTCAAATCACTTAACAGCAGGATTCTCAATTTCCAAGTGCATAAAATGAGATATCCTTCACACAATATCACGAGGATATTGTTATGAATAAGTAAGGGAGAGAGTTAAGAGGAAGTATTTTCTAAATCTGAAGACACTATAAAAATCTTAACAATACGATTTTGCTAATATTACTTAGCAAAAGCACGTTATTGGATATTAGAAAATATATATTATAACCAGCCCAATTGAGTGTTCCCAACTACTTTCTAAACTGTATCAGGCAGCCAGGATTAAATGTGATTGTCATTTGATTTAAAGAATCAAGGTCTGATAAACTCCCATAATTTGAATGTGGTTTGTCTTACTAATATTTTAATTGTTATATTTTTCTTTTCCCCAATATTCTCTAATTAATTTTACAAGTCAGTATAAAAAAGGGTTGAACTTGGGGTTGGAAAATTAGTGCAGTATGTTCTGAATTTTGTAGTTTCAGTTCAGTTCAGTCGCTCTGTCGTGTCCGACTCTCTGTGACCCCATGGACTGCAGCACGTGAGTACCCTGTCCATCACCAACTCGTGGAGCTTACTCAAAATCATGTTCATTGAGTTGGTGATGCCATCCAACCATTTCATCCTCTGCCATTCCCTTCTCCTCCCACCTTCAATCTTTCCCAGCATCAGGGAAATAGTCAGTTCTTCATATCAGGTAGCCAAAGTATTGGGGTTTCAGCTTCAGCATCAGTCCTTCCAATGAATATTCAGGGTTGATTTCCTTTAGGATGGACTGATTGGATCTCCTTGCTGTCCGAGGGACTCTCAAATTGCATACTTTATATTCTTTGAGTTAAAAATCCACTCTTAATGTGATCTCTGAATTTTTATAATTTTTTAAAGTATAAAACAAATCTCTGGAAACCTTGTTAAATTTTCTTTTCATACTGTAAAATAATTCTTAAGATATACTCCATATATTTTTTAAAAAACTTTTCCAAAAATTTCCATTCCTAGATAGATATTTTTAGTAAGACTGACTTATTCATTCTGTGAAAGTCACTTAATAAAATCTTCTTTTGGTCTCTTGAAGATACAGTGTTCTTATCTTAGATTAATGGAATTGCATTAACTAAAACAACTTATAAACAGGAGAAAAGAAATCAGAAGTGGTTCAGAGGTATGGTAAATATGTGGCCAACGTTCAAATGATAATAAATAAGAGTAGTAACGTTTTCATCTCAGTAGCTGGGTAATTGATGTTCTTGGTTCAGCAGTCTCAAAATAAATAGTTACCACTCCTAAATAAGGCAAGGCATAGTAAGCTTAAACAATGCTGAGTTTTGCAATAGCAAAAATATTCAGTTTAATTTTAGAATATTCATCTTTTAATTTCAGCTATCTATCTATTTCTAGATCTCTCAGTAGAAACTGCCAGTCAATTCCATATTTTCATGGTGTAACTACCCATATGCATTGCTTGTTAGCATTTGGATGTATACTCACTATCTATTATAGCATCAGTAGAACTAATAAATTCAATGAGTATCAGAGAAGCCCAGTGAGAAACTTTGTGGTATTTAATATCAAGATCTTAGATCTAATTAGGCATTATTATAATATGTATATAATGTAGTATAATAGCAATATAATAACCTATATTATATTTTCACTATCAAGACATATACTTAAATGGGAAATTAAAGTTGCTTTAATAATGATTCATCACCTATTATCCACATAGTATACTATGATATTTGATAGTATTATAGCTCTCACATTTATTGAGTCACTGTAATTACAATTACAATGCATAGAGAAAAAAATGTGAGAGCCGTTTAAATATCTCAGATGGCAAATGTGCAGTGTGAGTGCTTTCCTACATCCTGCATATTGGTCAATGACAATTGTCAAAGAACTCTTTGCTGCTCACCCTGGATAGCAAGGTCAAACAAATAATCTTTGTCAAAATCTATTTGCATTTGATATTCTTTTGTCAGCAATCGGGAAATTACTGTCTTTATGAGTCTGTAATCTTTAACAGTTTCTTTTTTTTCAAACTTTAAGCTTTTTATTCTGTACCAGGGTATAGTGATTAACAATATTGTGGGTTTCAGCTGAACAGCAAAGGGACTCAACCATACATATAAATGCATCTATTCTCTCCCAAACATCCCTCCCATCTTTAATATTTTCTTTTACCTGTTATTCAATGGGCTTCCCTGTAGCTCAGCTGGTAAAGAATCCGCCTGCAATGTGGGAGACCTGGGTTTGATCCCTGGATTGGGAAGATCCCCTGGATAAGGGAAAGGCTACTCATTGCAGTATTCTGGCCCGGAGAATCCCATGGATTGTGTAGTCCATGGGCTTGCAAAGAGTTGGACATGACTGAATGACTTTCACTTTCACTTTCAATGTTTTAATAGTAGAAAGTAGAAACTCACTCAACATTTTAAAAACAACTGGTTAATAATGCCTAGTTTCTGATTCACTTGGTAGTAACAGTAGACATATATCTTGGCATATTTGATTGCCCTGATGAATGAACCAGCATCATAAGCTCATGATGGTATGATTGACCTCAGTAGATTGGGTACTATCCTACGTCATTCCCTGTTTATCACCTGTAGAGTGAAACAAAGTGGCATAACAACCACAGGAGTTTAATCTTTGAAGTCGTTCACATAGATGAGTCAAAGAAGTTGGGGTTCTCTTTCAATGTATCTGTGAGCCTCTGCCATCTCAGTAGAATACAAGGGTGTCTCTCAGTGAGGCATGCTGAAAGTTGTAGGTGACAGTTCCTCACTGAGCAGGACTGTCCCTCACACTGCACTATGTTTAGGTTCTCCCAGATCTTACACTCTAAATCCAAGAGTCCCTCAGTCTTTGTAAAAATCCAAAAGTTTACCAACTTGCATTTCTGCTTCGTAAGCCTAATAGAAAGGAAATATTATTTCAATAACCATGTTCTTAAAGACATGTGCAAGATGCTTCTTGAGGTCCTGAGACCCAGATGAGATTGCAGCCCCAGCGAATCCCTTGACTTCCTCTGGGGATACACTGAGCAGAGCTCCTCTTTCATCTGAGTCCAGACTATTGCCGCAAGGGACCCAAGAGATGATAAATTCTCATTAAGCCACAAAAAGTTGCTTCATGCTGCTGATATATGTAGTCAAAGATTTTTATTAGGCATACTGAGGTAAAAGCAAGCACCAACTCTGAATGCATGGTGATAAACCTAGATATTCTGTGAAAAGCAGTGAATGATCAAAAATGGACTCAAATATATTCCTAAATAAAATTTCAAGAGCCTTCATAGATGAGTTTTTTACATGCTTATGTAGTTGTTTATTTTAAACTGACTCCATAGATTCATGATGTTTTTTCTTATTAAAGAAAGATGTTTACTGCTATGGTGTGTTGGAATGTATAACTAATTACAGTGAGGAGAGGGAGTGGTTTATATAAGGTTAATTCTAAGTTATAGGTGAGATATATTTTGGTAAAGAGAAGATTTGGAGGAACAATAAAGTTTAATGATGGAAATAGAGGTCACTAAATGCACCCCCCACCCATGGAGATTTAAAGAGCTAAACTGTTGTTGTAACTATGGTGAGGAGTTGAAAGACCACAGATTATAACACAGTCACTCCTCCTTTCTCTGGGATACTAAGTTGTTTGTTTTCTGTCAGACTCACTAGTTGGCTGGTTATAACAATAAAGAAATTAATCATATTTATGGACTTCTGAGTTCATCTTTTTATTTCTGCTAATCCCCATGTAGCTCTTATCTGGCTGCCCTCCCGGGGTCAGTCTCTGGTTTAGCTCTGCCTCAGCCTTGAAGTAGAATTGAGGGCTTTGCAGCATTTTCCCCCCTCACCCCTCACCACCACCAACTACCCCCCTCCCCCACCCACCCCTCCATCACCACCCGCCCCACACCCCGCCCATGCAAGCCTCCTTCCTGAAACACTGAGCCAGAGAGAGATTGTAATAAAGATGACCTAGAGGGATGGGGTGCAGGGAGGGGAGGGAGGGAAAAGACCCGGACCCTGGGAAAGACAGGGCAGAAAGAGGAGGGGGCAATAGAGGATGAGATGGTTGGGTGGCATCACCGACTCAATGGACATGAGTTTGAGGAAACTCCGGGAGATAGTGAAGAACAAGGAAGCCTGGCTGTGCTGCAGTCCATGGGGTCTCAAAGAGCTGGACATGACTTGGTGACTGAACAACAACAAATGACTGATTCACACTGCTGTACAGTGGAAACCAATACAAAATTGTAAAGCAATTTTCCATTAATTAAAGAATAAATTGAAAATCTTTTTAAAGTAAGGAAAAGATTTCACATGGGACTAAGAAAAAAGTTCACATCTCACACCACAGAGCAGAGCAAACAATTTAATACAATTCCCCATTTAATTTTTTTTTCATCCATGTCCCTTATTTATTGACCAAACATTAGGGTTTCTTTCTCTCCTTCTCCCTGCCTTTTATGTTTCTGCTGTTGTGTCAAACAACCCAACTGTGGCCTCAAATTTGTAAACAACGCTTTGCAAAATAAAGCCCTGTGATTATTAGGGACCTCCCTTTTTATAAAGTGGTTCAGCAATCATCTAAACTTAATCCAGCTGGTCCCTTGGGGTGCAGGCAGTATCTCACATTCCACTCTCACACACACACCCTCTGAGCAGTTTATACAAGTGCTCATCACCAAAGAAGCTAATTTCTTTAAGCAATAGTTTCTTCATTTAAAATTTGAGCCAACTTTGACAAAAATCCTTTGAATACTTTCCGCCATTGGATCCTTGCAGCAGCCTTATCAGATAGACAGGGAAAGTATTGTCTTCAGTTTGCAAATCAGAGAATCAGAGAAATATACGGACTTGCTCCAAGATACACAGTGATATCAGGTGTAGGATTTGATCCCAGATACTCTGATTTACTTCTAGTGCCATTTTCACTCTATCTTACAACTGTTTTTTTTAATAGATAATGAAGGTAGATTAAAGATAATGTAAGATAATGTCAGAAGTAAATGTCCTGAACTCCAACAGGAAAAAAGGTGGAAAAGTCATTATTTTACACTTAAAACTGAACTGGAAAATAATGTAGCATAAATAATAATAAATGACTGACAATTTCACTTGATTAAACATTCTTTCCTATTATTAATTTTCATTATTTTATGAAGGCAGACAGGACTTCTGTCTAGTTTTCACCATTCATTATCAAGGCTTTAGGTTTTGTTGTTGCTGTTATTATCTCACTACTTGGAATGACAGTCACCTAGTCATGAGAGTAGATTCCTAGGCAGTTAATTTCCTTATCCAGGACACACAAGTGTCACTGTTCAGTTTCTTTGTCACTATTTCCATACCACTTGGCCACTGAAAATGGGTCCAGAAGATATCTTAGCTTTATAAACAGCAATTGAACATATATAGACACAAAGACAAAAAAGTGAAAAAATGGAATTTAGGTTTCTTTTATATAAATTTCCAGGAATAAGAAGAGTTACCAGTCAGTTCTTTTTTACTTTAAACCCTACTGAGACAGTCTGGGACAGCTGTGAGCTTATGCCACAATGGAATTAAACTTTATGCTGGTGTCACTTTTCCTACCATCTGCAGTGAGCTCCATTGCCACTAGCTGATAGATTATGGAAAAATATGATTAGGTGAAAGGAAAAAAAAGTCATAATAATAATTAATCTTTCCAGGTATTTTAAAGCTGGAATCTATCAGAGGATATATAACACTCTGAAATGTGTTTCTATTTTGCTTTAGGGATGGATTAACAGATTCCGTGAAAATTTCAGAGTTCATAATCTAAAGGAAGGAAAAGCTGCACAGTCTGAAGATTACCCAGGGACCTGAGTCAGCTGACTCAGAGCTCCATATCTCATTAACAGATACCAGTTCAACACTTTGCTTTATTCAACCACATTCCCTTTAGTTTGGCATAGTAAAAACTCATGATGAACAGTCTCACCCAGTCTTCATTGCAGACGTGACATTTAGTGATCAGACTTTGAATCTTTTCTGCTCAAGACCTTTTATTAATAGTTTAGTTGTTTTGTTTGTTTTTATTTTGGCTTCTAGAGTTGCACTCAAGTATGGCACCCCACTCCAGTACTCTTGCCTGGAAAATTCCATGGACGGAGGAGCCTGGTATGCTGCAGTCCATGGGGTCGCGAACAGTCGACACGACTGAGCCACTTCCCTTTCACTTTTCACTTTCATGCATTGGAGAAGGAAATGGCAACCCACTCCAGTGTTCTTGCCTGGAGAATCCCAGGGACGGGGGAATCTGGTGGGCTTCCGTCTATGGGGTCGCACAGAATCAGACACGACTGACGTGACTTGGCAGCAGTAGCAGCAGCAGCATAGCCCCTAAAGCTATATTCCTTTGGAGAGCACCCAACTTCCAACCTGATACCCTCACTTGGGTTTCCACAGATATTTCAAATTTAACATATCTAAAACAAAATTCATCATTATACAATGTTGCGTATTACTGCATCATGATTCCTACTTTTGGAATTCTCATACCTTTGCCAACATCCAGCATTACACAAAATTTTAATTTTTGCCAAGTTGATGAGTTTAAATCTTGGTTAATTATCATTGTCCTAATTACTACTGAGTTTGAGCTGTTTGCCTATCTGTCTTCCAATTAGACTGTAAATACCCTGCAGGTAGGGACCATGGGTTCTTTGTTATCTCCCTAGTTTCTTAAAAATTAGTGATTTTTTAATTCAATAAATAAATGAACAGAGGAATGATTTAGTAAGAATCCAGAGACTGCTGAAAAAGTGACCTTTAGGTAAACAGATGTACTATAAATATTCAATTGAAGTTTAACCAAAGTTAAATATGAATAATTGACACAATTTACTCTTAAAAAGCTATAAGGGAAGTTGCTTTTGACACCCTTTTACCAGCAGGTTGACAATACACAACCTTGATGAACTCCTTTCCTGATTTTGAACTAGTCCATTGTTCCATGTCTGGTTCTAACTGTTGCTTCTTGACCTGCATACAGGTTTTTCTCTGGAGGCATAAAAGGTGGTCTGGTATTCCCATCTCTTTAAGAATTTTCCAGTTTGTAAAAACAATAATAGTAATAATTTTGTTTGGTGACAGATATTTACTCTTGTCTTGATCATCATTTTGTAATATATTTGATAGATCACTATGTTATACACTTGAAGCTAATATAACTTTATACACCAGTTATACTTCAATTAAGAAAAACAGTACCATAACACAGCCATTCAGTATCAATGTCAGTCATCCTAAACATGGCAAAAACTAATGAATGACATTGCAGGGTATATATAGTATAATTCTCTTTTAATATGACTCATAGGGAATAATGTGAGGATTCAATTTTAACTGCAGTTTGAAGTTTTATGAAGTTCTCACAACAAAATAATAATGGTATTTTTTTATTTACCTCCTTGTATATACCACATACCAGATGCAATTATGGATACTAGAGTTGGAATGTGAAGAAGGCTGAGCACCGAAGAATTGATGCTTTTGAACTGTGGTGTTGGAGAAGACTCTTGAGAGTCCCTTGGACTGCAAGGAGATCCAACCAGTCCATTCTGAAGGAGATCAGTCCTGGGTGTTCTTTGGAAGGACTGATGCTAAAGCTGAAACGCCAATACTTTGGCCACCTCATGTGAAGAGTTGATTCTTTGGAAAAGACTCTGATGCTGGGAGGGATTGAGGGCAGGAGGAGAAGGGGACGACAGAGGATGAGATGGCTGCATGGCATCACCAACTTGATGGACATGAGTTTGAGTGAACTCCAGGAATTGGTGATGGACAGGGAGGCCTGGCATGCTGTGATTCATGGGGTCGCAAAGAGTCGGACACGACTGAGTGACTGAAATGAACTGAACATACTTTCATATTTAAATTCAAATTATAAATTAGTCCATAGAATATGGATTATTTTCTCCATAGAGTTTAAATTACCCTCCCTAGGTCACACATTTACTATACAGGTAAGAGCTGGGATGCAAACACAGATATGTCTAACTTTAAAAAACATCCTTTTCCACTGAGGAAAAAAAAAATGGAATTATTTGGACCTAGGTAAAGGGGTACAGGAAATCAAACCAGTCAGTCCTAAAGGGAATCAACCCTGAATATTCATTGAAAGGACTGATGCTCAAGCTGAAGCTCCAGTTCTTTGGGCACCTGATGCAAAGAGCCAGCTCATAAGAAAACACCCTGATTCTGGGGAAGATTGAGTGAGGGCAGGAGGAGAAGGAGGTGACAGAGGGTGAGATGGACATCATCATCGACTCAATGGACATGAGTTGGAACAAACTTCAGGAGACGGTGGAAGGACAGGGAAGCCTGGTGTGCTGTAGTTCATGGTGTCACAAAGAGTTGGACATGACTTAAGGACTGAACAAATTGTTTTTTAGTCACTGAGAAACGCTGAGCTGGAGGAAGGCTGGAATCAAGATTGCTGGGAGAAATATCAATAAGCTCAGATATGCAGATGACACCACCCTTATGGCAGAAAGTGAAGAGGAACTAAAAAGCCTCTTGATGAAAGTGAAAGAGGAGAGTGAAAACGTTGGCTTAAAGCTCAACATTCAGAAAACTAAGATGGCAAATAGATGGAGAAACAGTGGAAACAGTGGCTGACTTTATTTTGGGGGGGCTCTAAAATCACTGCAGATGGTGATTTCACCCATGAAATTAAAAGATGCTTACTCCTTGGAAGAAAAGTTTTGACCAACCTAGATAGCATATTAAAAAGCAGATACATCACTTTGTCCACAAAGGTCCATCTAGTCAAGGCTATGGTTTTTCTAGTAGTCATGTATGGATGTGAGAGTTGGACTTTAAAGAAAGCTGAGTGCTGAAAAATTGATGCTTTTGAACTGTGGTGTTGGAGAAGACTCTTGAGAGTCCCTTGGACTGCAAGGAGATCCAACCAGTCCATTCTGAAGGAGATCAGCCCTAGGATTTCTTTGGAAGGAATGATGCTAAAGCTGAAACTCCAGTACTTTGGCCACCTCATGGGAAGCGTTGACTCATTGGAAAAGACTCTGATGCTGGGAGGGATTGGGGGCAGGAGAAGAAGTGGACAACAGAGGATGAGATGGCTGGATGGCATCACTGACTCGATGGACGTGAGTCTGAGTGAACTCCAGGAGTTGGTGATGGACAGGGAGGCCTGGGGTGCTGTGATTCATGGGGTCACAAAGAGTTGGACACGACTGAGTGACTGAACTGAACTGAACTGAACTGAACTGAACTGAAAAGCAAAGTTTTTAGTTTCAGGTAGCCCCATTTGATTATTTTTTGCTTTTGTTTCCCTTATGAAAGGTGATAGATCCCTATCCCACCAGCCCCCAAGTTACTAAGGCTGAATTCAAAGAGCATACTGGCTGTTTTCTTGCAGTTTTAAGATTTCCAGTCATATTTAATCTTAAATCCATTTTTGGTTTATTTTATATATGTTGTAATAAAATGATCCAATTTGATTCTTATATATGTAGCTGTCCAGTTTTACCAACATCATTTATTGAAGAGGCTTTCTTTTCACTCCTGTATATTCCTGCTTCCTATACCATAGATTAATTACCCATATACAAAAAAAAAAAAAAAAATTACCCATATACGTGTGAGTGCATTTCTGTGATCCATTGATTGATGTGCCTGTTTTTGTGTTAGTACTAGCCTGTTTTGATAACTATAGCTTTGTAGGTAGTTTGAATGCAAACAGCATGATACCTCCAACTTTGTTCTTTTTTTCTCAAAATTTCTTTGGCTATCTGAGTCTTTTGTTGTTCCATACAAATTTTAGAATTATTTATTATAGTTCTCTGAAAAATACTATTGGTATTTTGATATGGCTTTCATTGAATCTATAGGTTTCCTTGGGTAGTATGATCATTTAAACAGTATTTATTTTTCCAATAAATGAACAAGGTATATTTTTCCATCTGTGTGTGTCTTTAATTTCTTTCCTCATTGAAATATAATTTTCCAAGTATAGGTCTTTGCTTCAGTTAGTTTTATTCTTGGTATTATTCTTTTTGATGTGATTGTCAATGGGATTATTTTCTTAACTTCTTTTTCTGAAAATTTCTTGATAGTGTATAAAAATTCAACAAATTTCCGTATTAGGATTATTCTGTGAAACTTTCCTGAATTCAGTGATAAATTTTAATATTTTTTTTAGTGGTATCTTAAAAGATTTTCTACATATAGCATCATATTACCTGCAAACAGTGAGTTTTACAATTTCTATTCCAGTTTGGATACATTTTATTGCTTTTTCTTGTCCCACTGCTATGGATAGGAATTGCAATGCTATGTTAAATAGAAGTACTGAAAGTGAGCATCCTTGTCTTGTTTCTGATCTTAGAGATCTTGCAACTTTTCACCATTGACTATGATGTTGGCTGTGAGTATGTGGCCTTTATCATATTGAGAATGTTCCCTCTATACTCACTTTGTGGAGAGGTTTCTAATCATAAAATGATGTTGAATTTTGTCAAAACCTTTTTCTGCATCTACCAAGATGATAATATGATGTTTATCCTTCAGTTTGTTAATGTGGTGTGTCATGTTGATTGACTTTGGATATTAAGTCATCCTTGTATCCCTGTAATAAATCCTACTTGATTATGGTGTATGACCCTTTTAATGTATTATTGAATTCAGTTTGGTAATATTTTGTAGAGGATTATTTTTGCATCTATGTCCACCAGTGATATTGGCCTGTTATTTTGTGTGTGTGCATGTGGTGTTTTTCTCTAGGTGGCATGTGATGCCACCCTTGCAAAATGAGTTCTAAAGCATTCCATTCTCTTTAATACTTTGGACAACCTTGCAAAGGATAAGTAGTAAATATTCTTTAAATTTTTTGTAGAATTCACCTGTGAAACTGTCTGGTCCTGGACTTTTCTTTGTTGGGAGTTTTAAACTTACTGATTCATTTTGAGTAGTAGCAACGATATGTTCATATTATCTATTTCTTTCTGATTCAGTCTTGGTAGATTGTATGTTTCTAGGAATTTATCCATTTCTTCTAGGTTTTCCAGTTTGTCAGCATAAAGCTTTTGTAGTAATCTCTTACAATATTTTTTATTTCATAGTGTTGGTTGTAACTTCTCATTCATTTCTGATTTTATTTAATCGAGCCTTCTCTCTTTATTTCTTAAATCCGTCTTTCTAAATATTTATCAATTTTGTTTATCTTTTCAAAGAACTAGCTCAGATTTATTGATTTTTTTTCTACCTTTTAAACTATTTCATTTATGTCCAATCTGATTTAATTATTTTCTACCTTCTTATAACTTTGGGCCTTGTTTGTTCTTCTTTTTATAGCTTTTTTTAAAAAAAGTATAAGATTAGATTACTTACTTTAGATTTTTCTCAAATAAGATAGGCTTTTATTGCTGTAGATTTCCCTCTTAGAACTGCCTTTGCTCCAACACATTGATTTTGAAATGTTATGATTCCACTTTTGTCTCCAGGCATTTTTGGTCCTCTGATTTTTTTTCAGTGAACCATTTTAGTAACATGTAACCATGTTTAGTAACATGCTGTTTAGACTACATTTTTTAAGCTTTTTCTTGAAGTTGATTTTTAGGCTTATACAGTTGTAGTGAGAGATGCATGACATAATTTCAGTCTTAAATTTATTGAGACTCTTTTGTTGCTTAATGTGTGATCTATCTTGGAGAATGTGTGCTATGCATTTACAAGAATGTGTATTCTGTTGTTTCTGAGTGAATGTCTAATATATTAGGTCCATCTGGAAAAAGGTGTCATTTAATGCCAATGTTTCCTTATTGATTTTCTGTCTAAATGATCTAACCATTGATGTAAGCAGGCTATTGAAGTCCTCTATTATTCTATTACTGGCAATATCTCCATTTATGTTTGTTAATATTTTCTTACGCATTTGGTATTCCTATGTTGCATATATATACATCTTTGTGAATGTTATATGTTCTTCTTGGATTGATCCCTGTATCACTGTTTTGTCCTTATTTGTCTCTTAATTCAGTCTTTGCTTTAAAGTTTATTTTTTTCTGATGTAAGTATTGCTACCCATGAATTCTTTTCGGTTTCATTTGCATAGAATACCATTTTTTTTATCCCCTCAGTTCCAGTCTATTGTGTCACTAGCTCTGAAGTGATTCTCTTGTAAGAAATATATAATGTGTCTTTTTAATATATACATTAAGCCATCCTCTGTATTTTGATTGGAGCATTTAGTTCAATTACATTTAAAATAATCATTGATAACTTTTTACTGGGCCACAGCCTTGTCTAACTCAATGAAACTAACCCATGCAGTGTAGGGCCACCCAAGAAGGATGGGCCATGGTGGAGAGTTCTGACAAAATGTGGTCCACTGGAGAATGGAATGGCAAATCACTTCAATATTCCTACCTTGAGAACCCCATGGGCACTATGAAAAGGCAAGAAGATAGGACACTGAAAGATGAACTCCTCAGGTAGGTAGGTGCCCAATATACTACTGGAGATCAGTGGAGAAATAACTCCAGAAAGAATGAAGAGATAACACCAAAGAAAAAACAACACCCAGTTGTGGATGTGACAGGTGATGGGAACAAAGTCCGATGCTATAAAGACCAATATTGCATAGGAAACTGGAATGTTAGGTCCATGAATCAAGGAAATTGGAAGTGATTAAACAGGAGATGGCAAGAGTGAACATCGACAGTGAACTAAAATGGACTGGAATGGGTGAATTTAACTCAGGTGACCATTATATCTACTATTGTGGGCAAGAATCCCTTAGAAAAAATGGAGTAGCCATCATGATCAACAGAAGAGTCTGAAATGCAGTACTTGGGTGCAATCTCAAAAATGACAGAATGATTTCTGTTCCCTTCCAAGGCAAACTATTCAATATCACAGTGATCCAAGTCTATGCCCCAACCAGTAATGCTGAAGAAGCTGAAGTTGAACAATTCTATGAAGACCTACAAGACCTTTTAGAACTAACACCAAAAAAAAAAAAAAAAAAAAAAGATGTCCTTTTCATTATATGGGACCGGAATGCAAAAGTAGGAAGTCAAGAAACACCTGGAGTAACAGGGAAATATGGCCTTGGAGTACAGAATGAAGCAGGGCAAAGGCTAATAGAGTTCTGTCAAGAGAATGCATTGGTCATAAAAAAACCCTTTTTCCAACAACACAAGAGAAGACTCTACATGTGGATGTCACCAGATGGTCAACACCAAAATAATATTGATTATATTCCTTGCAGCCAAAGATGGAGAAGCTGTATACAATCAGCAAAATCAAGATTGGGAGCTGACTGTGGGTCAGATCATAAACTCCTTATTGCCAAATTCAGACTTAAATTGAAGAAAGTAGGGAAAATCGCTAGACCATTCAGTTCAGTTCAGTCACTCAGTCGTGTCCAACTATTTGCGACCCCATGAATCGCAGTACGCCAGGCCTCCCTGTCCATCACCATCTCCCAGAGTTCACTCAGACTCATGTCCATCGAGTCCGTGATACCATCCAGCCATGTCATCCTACGTCGTCCCTTTCTCCTACTGCCCCAATCCTGCCCAGCATCAGAGTCTTTTCCAATGAGTCAACTCTTCCCATGAGGTGGCCAAAGTACTGGAGTTTCAGCTTCAGCATCATTCCCTCCAAAGAAATCCCAGGGTTGATCTCCTTCAGAATGGACTGGTTGGATCTCCTTGCAGTCCAAGGGACTCTCAAGAGTCTTCTCCAACACCACAGTTCAAAAGCATCAATTGTTCGGTGCCCAGCCTTCTTCACAGTCCAACCCTCACATCAACACATGACCACAGGAAAAACCATAACCTTGACTAGACGGACCTTAGTCGGCAAACTAATGTCCCTGCTTTTAAATATGTTGTCTAGGTTGATCATAACTTTTCTTCCAAGGAGTAAGCATCTTTTAATCTCATGGCTGCGGTCACCATCTGCGGTGATTTTGGAGCCCAAAAAAATAAAGTCTGACACTGTTTCCACTGTTTCCCCATCTATTTCCCATGAAGTGATGGGACCGGATGCCATGTTCTTCATTTTCTGAATGTTGAGCTTTAAGCCAACTTTTTCACTCTCTTCTTTCACTTTCATCAAGAGGCTTTTTAGTTCCTCTTCACTTTCTGCCATAAAGGTGGTGTCATCTGCATATCTGAGGTTATTGATATTTCTCCCAGCAATCTTGATTCCAGCTTGTGTTTCGTCCAGTCCAGCGTTTCTCATGATGTACTCTGCATATAATTTAAATAAGCAGGGTGAAAATATACAGCCTTGACATTTTCCTATTTGGAACCAGTCTGTTGTTCCATGTCCAGTTCTAACTGTTGCTTCCTGACCTGCATACAGATTTCTCAAGAGGCAGGTTAAGTGGTCTGGTATTCCCATCTCTTTCAGAATTTTCCACAGTTTATTGTGATCCACACAGTCAAAGACTTTGGCATAGTCAAGAAAGCAGAAATAGATGTTTTTCTGGAACTCTCTTGCTTTTTCCATGATTCAGCGGATGTTGGCAATTTGATCTCTGATTCCTCTGCCTTTTCTAAAATGAGCTTGAACATCAGGAAGTTCACGGTTCACATATTGCTAAAACCTTTCTTGGGGAATTTTGAGCATTACTTTACTAGTATGTGAGATGAGTGCAATTGTGCTGTAGTTTGAGCATTCTTTGGCATTGCCTTTCTTTGGGTTTGGAATGAAAACTGACCTTTTCCAGTCCTGTGGCCACTGCTGAGTTTTTCAAATTTGTTGGCATATTGAGTGTAGCATTTTCACAGCATCATCTTTCAGGATTTGAAATAGCTTCACTGGAACTCCATCACCTCCGCTAGCTTTGTTTGTAGTGATGCTTTCTAAGGCCCACTTGACTTCACATTCCAGGATGTCTGGCTCTAGATGAGTGATCACGTCATCATGATTATCTGGGTCGTGAAGATCTTTTTTGTACAGTTCTTTTGTGTATTCTTGCCACCTCTTCTTAATATCTTCCCCCAAAAGATGTCCTTTTCCTTATAGGGGGCTGGAATGCAAAAGTAGGAAGTCAAGAAACACCTGGAGTAACAGGCAAGTTTGACCTTGGAATGCGGAATGAAGCAGGGCAAAAACTAACAAAGTTTTGCCAAGAAAACGCACTGGTCATAGCAAACACCCTCTTCCAACAACACAAGAGAAGACTCTACACATGGACATCACCTGATGGTCAACACTGATATCAGATTGATTATATTCTATGCAGCCAAAGATGGAGAAGCTCTATACAGTCACCAAAAACAAGACCAGGAGCTGACTGTGGCTCAGATCATGAACTCCTTATTGCCAAATTTAGACTTAAATTGAAGAAAGTAGGGAAAACCGCTAGACCATTCAGGTATGACCTAAATCAAATCCCTTATGATTATACAGTGGAAGTGAGAAATAGATTTAAGGGCCTAGATCTGATAGATAGAGTGCCTGATGAACTATGGAATGATGTTCATGACATTGTACAGGAGACAGGGATCAAGACCATCCCCATGGAAATGAAATGCAAAAAAGCAAAATGGCTGTCCGGGGAGGCCTTACAAATAGCTGTGAAAAGAAGAGAAGCCAAAGGCAAAGGAGAAAAGGAAAGATAAACCAATTTGAATGCAAAGTTCCAAAGAATAGCAAGGAGAGATAAGAAAATCTTCCTCAGATAAAGGAAAACAATAGAGTGGGAAAGACTAGAGATCTCTTCAAAAAGAATTAGAGATACCAAGGAAACATTTCATGCAAAATGGGCTCAATAAAGGACAGAAATGATATGGACCTAACAGAAGACAAAGATATTAGGAAGAGGTGTCAAGAATACACAGAAGAACTATACAAAAAAGATCCTCATGACCCAGATAATCACTATGGTGTCATCACTCTCCTAGAACCAGACATCCTGGAATATGAAGTCAAGTGGGCCTTAGGAAGCATCACTACGAACAAAGCTAGTGGAGGTGATGGAATTCTAGTTGAGCTATTTCAAATGTTAAAAGATGATGTGGTGAATGTGCTGCACTCGATATGCAGCAAATTTGAAAAACACAGCAGTGGCCACAGGACTGGAAAATGTCAGTTTTCATTCTAAACCCAAAGAAAGGCAATGCCAGTGAATGCTCAAACTACCACACAATTGCACTCATCTCACACGCTAGTAAAGTAATGCTCAAAATTATCTGAACCAGACTTGAGCAGTGCATGAACCGTGAACTTCCAGATGTTCAAGCTGGTTTTACAAAAGGCAAAGGAACCAGAGATCAAATTGCCAGCATCCGCTGAATCATGGAAAAAGCAAGAGAGTTCCAGAAAAACATCTCTTTCTGCTTTCTTGACTATGCCAAAGCCTTTGACTGTGTGGATCACAATAAACTGTGGAAAATTCTTCAAGACTTGGGAATATTAGACCACCTGACCTGCCTCTTGAGAAATTTGATTGCAGGTCAGGAAGCAGCAGTTGGAACTATACATGGGACAACAGATAGGTTCCAAATAAGAAAAGGAGTACGTCAAGGCAGTATATTTTCACCCTGCTTATATAACTGATATGCAGAGTACATAATGAGAAACTCTGGGCTGGTTGAAGCACAAGCTGGAATCAAGATTGCCAGGAGAAATATCAATAACCTCAGATATGCAGTTGACATCACACTTATGGCAGAAAGTGAAGGAGAACTAAAGAGCCTCTTGATGAAAGTGAAAGAAGAGAGTGAAAACATTGGCTTGAAGCTCAACATTCAGAAGACAAAGATCATGGCATCCGATCCCATCACTTCATGGCAAATAGATGGAGAAACAGTGGAAACAGTGGCAGACTTTATTTTTGGGAGCTCCAAAATCACTGCCAATGGTGATTGCAGCCATGAAATTAAAAAATGCTTACTCCTTGGAAGGAAAGTTATGACAAACCCAGGCAACATGTTAAAAAGCAGAGACCTTACTTTGCCAACAAAGGTTCATCTAGTCAAGGCTATGGTTTTTCTAATAGTCATGTATGGATGTGAGAGTTGGACTATAAAGAAAGCTTAGTGCCAAAGAGTTGATGCATTTCAACTGTGGTGTTGGAGAAGACTCTTGTGAGTCCCTTGGACTACAAGGAAATCCAACCAGTCCTTCCTAAAGGAAATCAGTCCTGAATATTCATTGGAAAGACTGATGTTGAAGCTGAAACTCCAATACATTGGCCACCTGATGTGAAGAACTTACTCACTGGAAAAGACCCTGATGCTGGGAAAGATTGAAGGCAGGAGGTGAAGGGGATGACAGAGGATGAGATGGTTGGATGGCATCACCGACTTGGTGTACATGAGTATGAGCAAACTCCTGGAGTTGGTGACGGACAGGGAAGCCTGGCGTGTTGCCTTCCTGAGGTCACACAGAGCCGGACATGACTGAGTGACTGAACTGAACTGAGCTGAACTTTTTACTTATTACCATTTTGTTAATTTTATTCTGGTATTTTTGTTGTTCTTCTTTTATCCTTTCTTCTTCTCTTGCTCTCTTCCCTTATGATTTGATGATTTTCTCTAGCATTATGTTTACATTTCTTTATCTTTATTTTTTATATATCTATTATTTGTTTTGGGGCTTCCCAGGTGGATCAGTGGTAAAGAATTCACCTGCCCGTTCAGGAGATGCTATATAACACAATTTCGATCCCTAAGTCAGGAAGATCCTCTGAGGTAGGACATGACAACCCACTCCGTTATTCTTGCCTAGAAAATTCCATGCACAGAAGAACCTGGTGGGCTACATTCCATGGGGTTGCAAAGAGTCAGAGATGACTGAACAACTGAGCATGCACACATTATTTATTTTTGGTTTGGGGTTACTATGAAGTTCCTATATAACAAACTATGTATGTAGTTGTCAATTGAACTTGATGGTTGCTCAAGTTTAAGCATGTTCTAAAAATATTACATTTTTATTACTAACCACCAGCATTTTATGTTTTTGATGTCATCTGTTACATCTTTGTATTTTGTGTATTCCTTAACTAATCATTGTTGATATATAAGATTTTACCAGCTTTGTCTTTTAACCTTTATAACATATTTATATAGGTTGTTGATCCACTACTTTTACTCCTATTTTTGCCTTTGCTAAGGATATATATGGGCAGTAAAGAATCCTCTTGCCAATGCAGGAGGCTTAAGTTTGATTCTTGGGTCAGGAAGATCCCCTGGAGGAGGAAATAGCAACCCACTTCAGTATTCTTGCCTGGGAAATCCCATGGACAGAGAAGACTGGATAGCTATAGTCCATAGAGTTGCAAAAGGAGTTAGACATGACTTAGTGACTAAACAACAATAACAACAAAGGAAACATTTGCTTTTGTAATTTTTATATTTCTAGTGTGGTCTTTTATTCTGTTTAAAACATGCACTTTGACTTTTTTTGTGTGAGCTCAATTTAATGGTTGTGAAATCCTCTAGCTTTTGCTTATCTGGGAAACTTTTTATTTCTCCTTTAATTCCTAATAACTTTGTCAGACAGACTATTTTGGTTGCAAGGTTTTTGTTTTTGTTTTTGTTTTCCATTCAATAATTTAAATATGTCATGCCATTCTCTCTGGTCTATAAAGTTTTCCTGGAATTTTTTGGAGGGATGCTAATTCTGTTGGGTCTGCAGGTGAATCTGGGATGAGGCATAGGGTACTAATGGGTTAGATGAAGAGATTCAGAAATGGTACCTCTTATACCAGGCCATCTAGGTAGAGGAGGAGCTACCCCCCACAACTCCTCAACATACATGTATACACAAACTGAGGCCCACCAGCTTCTCTTTTCTCAGAGAAAGTTCCAACAGCTCCATGCTTGTCTCGAACATACCCTAAACTTAGTCAGTGGGTCTCCAGCATGTATGATCTTCATTTTCCAGACTGTTGCCTCTCTTCTGGGACTAGAAGGAAGTCAGTTTTTGCATGCATCCTTCAAGAGTAGAGTCTTGGTTTCCTATAGCCCTCTGACTCACCCACAGGTAAGAGTCTTTCATTTTCAAAGCTAGTTGCTCAGAGGCTCATCTTCCCTCTTGCAAATGGGCAAGTCATCTGAGCTCAGGAGCCCAATGCAGGATTTAGAGCCTTTGGTTTTTAGGGAGAACCTCCAAGGCTGTGATATCCCTCCAGCTGATGGATTGCAGCACTGTGGGTATGGGGCCTGGCCATAATATGTCTCTGTAGCTTTTCTGTTCTATCTTTAGTTGTGGACAATCTCTTCTATTTGTCTTCATGTTATTCTCAGAGGAAGTTTCTCTATATGTAGTTGTAATTATGGCTTATCGCCATGGGAAGAGGCAAGCCCCAAAACTCCCTACTCCACCATCTTGTCTCATCCAAGTTGCTGGTTTTGTATCAGCAGTTTCTGAAAATGAAAAACCCGAGGATCTTATAAAATTACTTTTTTCTAATATAATTTTCATTTGAGGGTACACAGTTACCAGTATTGTGATTACAGTTGTTATTTACTTAAATTTTGTACAGCTTATTGCATATTTGTTGAGTGTACTATGTTAAATATTAAAATGTAAGGCTATAAGTTTTGTTACAACAATTCTTCATAGAAAACCACTCCAAACTCAGTGACCTAAGATGACAAATCTTTTATTATCCTACCCTCATTTACAAGTTGATTAGGATTTAGTTAGACCCAGGTCTTGGTTGAATTTATTTCAAGCTATTGATTTTATTTAGATCTATTCTGTATGTCTCTTATTCATGCTGGACCATTGGAAGACCCAGGATGTTATCTTGTGGCAATAGCAGAGGTGTAACAGAGAGAATCCAACTATACAAGCAGGCTGATATTTGGGAATTTATCTGTGACAAGACTAGCAATAATGTAATTAGTCCAATAGACTTAATGGAGGAGGTAATAATGAAAATAGGCAAAATTTCAATAGAGAAAATGAAATTTACCTTAATTGAATGCATATTATCTATAGGCACTTTATTTTTTAAATTAACTTTTAATTGAAGAATAATTGCCTTACACTATTGTGTTGATGTCTACCAAACATCAACATAAATCAGCCATAGGTTTACCCATGTCAACTCCCACTTAAACATTCTCCCTTTTCCCTAGCCATTACACCACTCTAGGTTGTTACAGAGCCCCTGTTTGAATTCCCTGAGTCAGGCAGCAAATTCCCATTGGCTATCTATTTCACATATGGTAATGAATTTTTGAGATGCTTAAGTATGTAATTTATTGAGATATTATTATCAGCCTGGCATGTGTAATTTGCTTTACATAATTATTCCTTTTGTGCTGAGTCATTCAGTCATGTCTGACTCTTTGCGAACCCATGGAGTGTAGCCTGCCAGCCTCCTCTGTCCATGGGATTCTCCAGGCAAGAATATTGGTGTGAGTTGTCATTGCCTCTTCCAGGGAAGCTTCCCAACCCAGGAATCAAACCGGGGTCTCCTGTATTGCAGGAAGATTCTTTACTATTTGAACCACCAGGGATTCCCCATTTGTCTCCTTAGGTAGATTTATTCCTAGGTATTTTATTCTTTTTGTTGCAATGCAAATGGGATTGATTCCCTAACTTCTTTTGCTGATATTTCATTGTTAGTGTATAGCAATACAATTGATTTCTGTGTATTGATTTCATATCCTGCCACTTCGCTAAATTCACTGATTAGCTCTAGTAATTGTTTGATGATATCTTTAGGGTTTTCTATGTATAGTATCATGTCATCTGCAAACAATGAGAGTTTTACTTATATTCCAATCTGGATTCCTTTTATTTCTTTTTCTTCTCTGATTGCCATGCCTGGGACTTCCAAAACTATGTTGAATAGTAGTGGTGAGAGTGGGCACTCTTGTCTTGTTCCTGATCTTAGAGGGAATGTTTTCAGTTATTCACTACTGAGACTAATGTTTGCTGTGGGTTTATCATATATGGCCTTAATATGTTGAGATATGTCCCTTCTATGCTCTTTTTTTGAAGAGTTTTTTTTTATATATAATAAGTGGGTTTTGAAATTTGTTAAAACCTTTTCCTGCATCTGTTGAGATTATCATATAGTTTTTGTATTTCAATCTGTTAATACAGTGTATAACATCGGTTGCTTTGTGTATATTATAGAATCCTTGTATCCCTGGGATAAACCCGGCTTTATCATAGTGTATTATCTTAAAAAAAATAAATTTATTTAATTGGAGGTTAATTACTTTACAATATTGTATTGGTTTTGCCATAAATCAACATGATCCCCCACAGGTATACACGTGTTCCCCATCCTGAACCCCCCTCCCACCTCCCTCCCTGTATCATCCCTCTGGGTCATCCCAGTGCACCAGCCCCAAGCATCCAGTATCATGCATCAAACCTGGACTGGCGATTTGTTTCATGTATGATATTATACATGGTTCAATGCCGTTCTCCCAAATCATCCCACCCTCTCCCTCTCACACAGAGTCCAAAAGACTGTTCTATACATCTGTGTCTCTTTTGCTGTCTCGCATACAGGGTTATCATTACCATCTTTCTAAATTCCATATATATGCATTAGTATACTGTATTGCTTCTGGCTTATTTCACTCTGTATAATAAGCCTCAGTTTCACCCACCTCATTAGAACTAGAATATTGGAAATAAAAGCAAAAATAAACAAATGGGACCTGTATTATCTTTTTAATGTGTTGTTGGATTCTGTTGGCTAGAATTTTGTTTAGGATTTTTGCATTTATGTTCATCAGTTATGTTGGCTTGTAATTTTCTTTTTTTGTGTTGTCTTTGTCTGGTTTTGGTATTAGGGTGATGGTGGCCTCATAGAATGAGTTTGAAAGTGTTCCTTCCTCTTCAATTTTTTGGAAGAGCTTTAGAAGGCTAGGGATTAGCTCTTCTCTAAATGTTTGATAGAATTCACTGTGAAGCCATCTGGTCCTGGGCTTTTGTTTTTTTGGGAGATTTTTGTTTGCAGTTTCGATTTCAGTGCTTGTAGTTGGCTTGTTCATAGCTTCTATTTCTTCCTGGTTCTGTCTTGGAAGATTGAACTTTTCTAAGAATCTGTACGTTTCTCCAGGTTGTCCATTTTATTTGCATATAGTTGCTCATAGTAGTCTCTTATAATCCTTTGTATTTCTGCATTGTCTGTTGTAACTTCTTCATTTCTAATATTGTTGACTTGATTCTTCTCCTTTTTTTTACTTGGTGAGTTTGACTAATGGTTTGACAATTTTTTATCTTCTCAAAGAACCAGCTTATTTTATTAATTTTTGCTATTGTTTCATTCATTTCTTATTTTTTTTAGAATGTATCACCTTCTTTATTTAAGAAAAAAGGCAAAAATACTTACAAATATTGCAAAAAAGGTAAATGAAGTGGCTAATCTGTTTGTCAGCAAGCACACTTTTTTATTTTTTTATTTTTATTTAGAAAATTTTTTTAAATTTCATTTTTACTTTATTTTACTTTACAATACTGTATTGGTTTTGCCATACATTGACATGAATCCACCACGGGTGTATACGAGCTCCCAATCCTGAATCCCCCTCCCACCCCCCCACCCCATATCATGTCTCTGGATCATCCCCGTGCACCAGCCCCAAGCATCCTGTATCTTGTATCGAACATAGACTGGCGCTTTGTTTCTTACATGATAGTATACATGTTTCAATGCCATTTTCCCAAATCATCCCACCCTCTCCCTCTCCCTCACAGTCCAAAAGTCCGTTCTATACATCTGTGTCTCTTTTGCTGTCTTGCAAACAGGGTCATGATTACCATCTTTCTAAATTACATATATGTGTGTCAGTATACTGTATTGGTGTTTTTCTTTCTGGCTTACTTCACTCTGTATAATCGGCTCCAGTTTCATCCATTTCATCAGAACTGATTCAAATGTATTCTTTTTAATGGCTGAGTAATACTCCATTGTGTATGTGTACCACAACTTTCTTATCCATTCATCTGCTGATGGACATCTAGGTTGTTTCCATGTCCTGGCTATTATAAACAGTGCTGCAAATCAACACTCAGAAATCCCTTGCATTCCTATACACTAATAATGAGAAAGTAGAAAAAGAAATTAAGGAAACAATTCCATTCACCATTGCAACGAAAAGAATAAAATACTTAGGAATATACCTACCTAAAGAAACTACAGACCTATATATCGAAAACTATAAAACACTGATGAAAGAAATCAAAGAGGACACTAATAGATGGAGAAATATACCATGTTCATGGATCGGAAGAATCAATGTAGTGAAAATGCGTATACTACCCAAAGCAATCTATAGAGTCAATGCAATCCCTATCAAAGTACCAGCGGTATTTTTCACAGAACTAGAACAAATAATTTCAAGATTTGTATGGAAATACAATAAACCTCGAATAGCCAAAGCAATCTTGAGGAAGAAGAATGGAACTAGAGGAATCAACCTGCCTGACTTCAGGCTCTACTAAAAAGCCACTGTTATTCATTTCTTTTTCATTTATTTCTGCTCAGATCTTTATGATTTCTTTCCTTCTACTAATTTTTAGGGTTTTTTTCTTCTTCTTTTCCCAGTTGATTTAGGTGTAAATTTATCTTGTCTATTTGATGTTTTTCTTGTTTCTTGAATTAGGATTGTAATGCTATAAATTTCCCCCTTAGAACTGCTTTTGCTGCATCCCATAGATTTTGTATTGTTGTATTTTCATTGTCATTTGTTTATAGGAATTTCTTTATTCCCTTTTTATTTTCTTCAGTTATCTGTTGATTATTTTGAAACATATTATTTAATCTCCATGTGTTTGTGTTTTTTACTTTTTTTTTTTTTTTTCCTGTAACTGATATCTAGTCTCATAGCATAGTGGTCAGAAAAGATGTTTGATATGATTTCAATTCTTTGGAATTTACTGATGTTTGATTTGTGACCCAAGATGTGGTCTATCCTGTAGAATGTTCCATGTGCATTTGAGAAGAGAGTATATTCTGAATTCGGGTGGAAAGTTCTGAAGATATCAATTAGGTCCATTTGGTCTAATGTTTCACTTAAGATTATTGCCTTATTAATTTTCTGCTTTGATGAGCTTTCCATTGGTGTTAGTGGGCTTTTAAAGTCCCCTACTATTATTGTGTTGCTGTCAATTTCCCCTTATGTCTGTTAGCATTTGCCTTATGTATTGAGAAGCTCCTATTTTTGGTGCACTGTTATTTGCAGTTGTTATATCTTCTTGGATTGGTCCCTTGATCATTATGTAGTGTCCTTTATCTATCGTAATATTATTTATTTTAAAGTCTGTTTTGTCTGACATGAGAATTGACACTCCAGCTTTTTTTTTCATTCCCATTTGCATGGAGTATCTTTTTCCATCCTTTTAGTTTCAGTTTGTATGTGTCTCTAGGTCTGTAGTGGGTCTCTTGTAGACAGCATATGTATGGGTCTTGTTTTTGTATCCATGCAGCCAATCTGTGTCTTTTGGTTGGAGGGCTTAGTCCATTTCCATTTAAAGTAATTATTGATATATATGTTCCTGTTCAGATTTTCTTAATTGTTTGGGTTTTTTTTGTAGGTGTTTTCTTTCTCTTGTATTTATTGCCTATATGTTTTGTACTTAGTCACACAGTCATGTCCAACTCTTTGTGACCCAATGGACTGTAGCCTGCCAGATTCCTCTGTCCATGGGAATTCCCAAGGCAAGAATACTGGAGTGGGATGCCATATGCTCCTCCAGGAGATCTTCCCAACCCAGGGATCGAACACAGGTGTTCTGCATTGCAGGTGGATGCTTTACTGTCTGAACCACCAGTCCCTATAATAATTGTTTAAAACTGTTTTGGTGGTGCTAGATTCTCTTAACTTTTGCTTGTCTGTAAAGCTTTTGATTTCTCCATTAATTTTCAATGAGATTCTTGTTGGATAGAGTAATCTGGGTTGTATATTTTTTGTTTAAGTACTTTAAACGTATCCTGTCATTCCCTTTTGGCTGCAGAGTTTCCACTGAAAGATCAGCTGTTAATCATGTGGGTTGTCCTTTGTATGTTACTTGTTGCTTTTCTTTTGATGCTTTTAATATTCTTTCTTTGTGTTTAATCTCTGTTAACTTGATTAATATGTGTCTCAATGTGTTTCTTCTTGGGTTTATCCTGTATGGAACTCTCTGCACTTCTTGGAGCTGATTGTTTCCTTTTCCATGGTGGGTAAGTTTTCAACTATAATCTCTTCAAAAATTCTCTCATTGATTTTCTTTTTCTCTTCTTCCTCTGAGACCCCTATAACTGGAATGTTAGCATGTTTAATATTGTTCCAAAGGTCTCTGAAAGCTATCCTCAATTCTTTTCATTCCTTTTCCTTTATTTTGTTCTTCAGCAATTATTTCCACCATTCTTCCAGCTCACTCATCCATTCTTCTGCTTCAGTTAATCTACTATTAGTCCCCATAGGCACTTTATTGAATTTAATTGTATTTAAAACAGCCTTAAGAAGTGAGTGTTTTCATTCTCATTTTTAAAAGTGATGAAACAGAAATATCAGATATCTTGTCAAAGTCAATGTACTAGTGGTGAGACTGAGATTAGAAATCAGGTCTCCAGAGACTATGCTATCTTTAAAAATAGGGGAAAAGTGAATTTCATAGTATAGGATAGGATTAGCAAAAGCTTGGAAGTGGAAAAAAGCACATGTATGGGGGTGGGTGGGCATTGGCAGCTAATCTTTTTGGAATAAAAACCAAAGACCTAGAATACAAGATTGGATAGCAGATTAAAGGGTATATAATCAGATTGCATAGCAGATTAAAGGGTATATACTTTTGTATAGGCTCTTAAAAAATGTTGGACATAAAACTAATAGTTCAGAGATATGCTTTGGAAAGCTAGTTTATCAGGTTACTTGGAAAATTGGAAAACATATGGAGTTGTGTAGACAACTCAGAAAGTCATCACAATAATTGAGTTAAGTAGTAATGGGGAATGGCATAAATTGGTGGTTTGGAAACAGAAAAAATAGAATGATATGGAGGGCACCAATCAAGAAAAACAAGTAATTTATTGATATTCAGTTGGATATGGATAATAAAAGTGAAGAAATAGTCAACCATTACTCCAATATGTTGGGAAGGGATAATTAGAAGAATGGTGATGCCATTAACATGTGTACAAAAAGCAGGATGAAGAGCTGAATATGGGAGAAAATAATGAGTTCTGTTATGGACATGTTGGATTTGAAGAGAAGACAAATTGAAATAGCTGAAACTGTTAGAGTGAGCTGCCAGTGGGAATACATTCTTACTTTCTTTCATACTGATAGAATTGTAACTAAGCTATGAGTGTAGCAGTACATTCCCCTAAGCCCCTTGGAATTATCTTACATAAATAAATTCCCCAAATATTACATGAGTAGAAATTATTTATGCCTCTTTTAGACTTCTATGCATGTACTTTATAGTCTTGAGAAGATGATGATCAGAGCCATCATGTTGAAGATGGTAGAACTAATATCAATTGCTTATCTATGTGAAATACCCTCTCTAGAATGTTTCATAAAAAAGACAGAAACTTGTATAATTCTTAAGTCACTGAATTGTTTTGATTTTTTTTGTTAGTTCACCCTTACTATTATCTAAAATTCATACTTTGAACTCATATTCTGTCCATAAGAGAAACCCAAACTATGTGGTATTATCTTAGCAGTTAAGCTTGAAATCTGTCATCCTTGGATGTTGTGGTAAAATATTTGTTAAGTCAGTTGCCTGTGATAGATTGGAAGGCAGGATGAGAGCTTACTAGGCCTAAAGCTTTAAGGGAAGTATTTGTAAAGAGTAAAAATTTCCTGTGTTGGCTGCTACATGATGCTTTTAACAAGGTAAAACAGGGAAGAAAATCTAACTAAGTCAATAATTAATTTGTCAACAGAGGTTAAAAGAAAGCCAAACTTCTTTCAGAACCTTGCAGGTTTAGAAAAGCCTTTGTATATCAGATAGCAAGAAAAGGACTCTTATTGTTCAAATGTCTCTCATGAAGAATTTTCAAGCAAAAGGACCTAGCCCTGCTTCAAAGAGCAGATTGAGATAGGGACTTCTCAGTCAAGCCTGTATTCAGATGACCTCAGTGGAAGCAATTAAGGTAAAGCAGAGGCATGGGAGCAAGGCAGCAAGGAAACATAAACCTGTGTGTTGTATCCAGAAAATAACATATAGGTGGAGCTGTTTGCACATGAATTTGATAGGAAACAAACCTGGATTCTAAATCTTTGAGGAAATTGTTTTGCCGAAGAAAACATGAGCCTAGTCTGGTAAAGTTTAGGACTATTCAAACCGTAAACTTTGGGCTTCCAAATTTGCCCAAATATCCCTCAGGGGAGATGTAGTGCCTAGCAGTCCTAACAGATATGACATATAAGGTAATAGTTTAAAACCCTATTCCTATCAGAGAATCAAATCAATACAGAAAACAATGGGTGATGAAGTTCTTCAAGAAAGCAGAACTGAGGTTTAATGGAAGAACTTCCTCTAGCATCAGGGCACCGTCATACCCCTGTATAAGTTTATCATTGTTTTCACTGCCTACTCCTTCTTCTCTTACCTCTTTCCTTATTTCTCACAGAAATTTTACCTCAATAAATGTCTTGCATGCCTGGTTCCACATTGGCATCTTTTTCCTGGAGAGCTGTATAGTAATACTGGCAATGGCCTAAGAAATCAGATTGTATGTGAGATGGGGCTCAAGGACTAGCCCACTCACCGCCTCGCTGTCAAGAGGAACTCCATCCCATGTGGATGTGGGGCATGGGAAGCCTGTTACTAGGGGATAGGCCAATGGCTAAAACTTTTAACCAGTATTGATCTGGTAAAAAGCCCTGGTGGATGGGAATGACCTTAATGGTGAGATGATTCAGGCACTTCAAAACTGTGGCTAGAACACTTTTGCAATGCCTGAGGGATTTCTAGAGGGACAACGAGTTGACTGGTTATTAATCAGTTGTTTGATGCAGAGGTATAATGAAAATAGGGCAGTTAAAAAGATTATGTATAAGAGTCACAGGGCTCTTGGCCCTTAGTTCATATAGTGGAAGAGTGGGCACAATGGAGAAGTAAGATCAGACCTTAATGTAAGAGCTCCTTGTGTGCTCAGTTACTCAGTGGTGTCTGACTCTTTGTGACCCCATGGACTGCCAGAGAATTTTAAATGCTCAGTCCAGAGATATCTGTTATACTAAGGTCAGGACCTTGGTTGAGAAAACCTCAGTCACTTAAATACAGGATAGGGTTATCTGGGGGCTGCTACCCTGAGAAATTTGGGTCAGGATCCAGAGCTTGATGAGATAGCCAACCCCTCTCTAATAAGAGCTGGAATTTCCCTAATAGATTCCTCTTCTCTACAAGTCAGAGTTGGAGTTTCAGCTTCAGCATCATTCCCTCCAAAGAAATCCCAGGGCTGATCTCCTTCAGAATGGACTGGGTGGATCTCCTTGCAGTCCAAGGGACTCTCAAGAGTCTTCTCCAACACCACAGTTCAAAAGCATCAATTCTTCTGTCTCACCTTTCTTTATAGTCCAACTTTCACATCCATACATGATTACTGGAAAAACTGTAGCCTTGAGTAGATGGGCCTTTGTGTACAAAGTAATGTCTCTGCTTTTTAATATGCTGTCTAGGTTGGTCATAACTTTCCTTCCAAGGAATAAGCATCCTTTAATTAAATTTTAACCTAAGAAAGACTCAGGGTAGAATTAATGGCAAGCTCTAGTGGGAGAACTATAGTGTGGGTTCTACTTCCAGAGCAGAATCGTGCTACCTGCAGCAGAGAGTTATACACCTTTCTAATAGTTTCTGGAATATCACTGTGCCCTTCTGAAACAGACAATTTGGCCCTGGAGTGCTACATAACCCTCATTTCAGCCCTCCTGACCATTAACAGAGTTTTGCTGAAATTAAGTCATAAGAATCAATTTGGTCCAGCATCAGTCCACCATAAGAATAAAATAAAGTTGTTGCCATCCCCTCCCCAACCCAAGTCTCACAGCAGGAATTTTTGTTTCTTGTTCTGACAGTTCTAAGCTATGCAGGTTTAGTGATTCTGATGTGTGAAGGGAGCACTCTTGCCAGGGAACGCAACAGCATTCTTGCCAGGAACACAACAAAGATCTCACTGAAACATAAGATATGACTGCTTTTTGTGTTCTTTGTGTATAAATGATTGCTTCTAATAAACAGGAGGGGGGAGGGTTGCTCATACATAAAGGAGGTAAGGAATAATACATGTGGGGCCTACATGATCCAATTGGACATCTCTTCATTCTCACACACCAATTGTAATTGCACATGCCAGTTATGACTCTCATGCTACTTATAACTGTATCACATGCAACCTCAGAAGAATATTATCCAAGGTCCAACCACTTAAGTATGAAGGTTTGAGTCATACCATTTGACAAGACCTGTAACAATGACAGTTGAGGGAGGAATCTAGAATGGATAGTGGAGGAAGGGGAAGATGAAAAACCACTACCCATCACTACCCTGAAATCAACTGAACCAATGGGTGTTAGCTCATCCTACTAACTTCCCTCTTCTAAATTTACCCTCAGGTGGAGAGGTTCACAAGAAGCATAAAGGAGCTCCTCCTAACCATGTATAAATGTGTGGATCATTGCAGAGCAAGGGGTGGATTATGCAAATCAGTGAAGTTGCATTGCTAAGATCTCTAGGAAAGTCTTCAGCAAAGACATTTGTCAGGTAGCAGTCTCCATGTGACACAACTTTGCATCTTCTGCAGGGTTAAAACTGAGTAATGTTCTCCCCAAGAATAGTTCTAACCAGTGTCTGAGAATGCTTGGGAGACCACAGCTAGGTCATTTCATAACCTCCTTAGGTAGAGATATATGCTTCTTCTGGTCTTCTGTTATATTAATACCTTCTAGCTTCCTGTTACTATACCCAAAGCAACACTCTAGCAAATATGGGAAAGACATAGGTATAAAAACAACTACTGTTAGCATTTTGATATGTTTTATCAGTCGTTTCATTTTGATGTAATTTTTTCTACCTTTTTTTGTCTCCTTATGAATATGTACACAAATATTAAATGAAAATTTTCAACTGACATCTGTGGTTTTGTGGTACCCAGATTTTCACCATAACCCTAACTGCAGATAGTGAATGTTTAGCTGTTATGTATTCTTTGTCTTTAATTCTTTTTAATTTATTGAAGAACTTGTGATTATTGCTTTTGATAAGAAGCAACTAACTTTGAAAGCAATATAAGTTATTAGAAAAGAGAGGGAAAGATATGTTAAGATTATAAAACAAACTGGAAAATTGTACAGATTGGAAAAGAGCAAACAATGTCCTGACATTTAGTGTTGGTGCCTTGAGGAGGAAAGACATGAAAGGCGATAGCCATATAATATACCTCAGTTCAGTTCAGTCGCTCAGTCGTGTCCAACTCTTTGTGATCTCATGGACTGCAGCACACCAGGCTTCCCTGCCCATTACCAACTCCCGGAGTTTACTCAAACTCATGTCCATCCAGTCTGTGATGCCATCCAACCATCTCATCCTCTGTTGTCCCCTTCTCCTCCCACCTTCAATCTTTCCCACATCAAGGTCTTTTCCAGTGAAGAGAAATCAGTTGGTCAAAGTATTTGAGTTTCAGCTTCACCCTCCAATGAATATTCAGGACTTATTTCCTTTAGGATGTACTGGTTTGATCTCCTTGCACTCCAAGGGACTCTCAAGAGTCTTCTCCAACACCCCAGTTCAAAAGTATCAATTCTTCCACACTTTTTTTTATAGTCCGCCCCCATACATGACTACTAGAGAAACCATAGCTTTGACAAGACTGACATTTATTGGTAAAGTAATGTCTCTGCTTTTTAATATGCCATCTAGGTTGGTCATAGTGTTTCTTCCAAAGAGCAAGCATATTTTAATTTCATGGCTGCACTCACTATCTGCAGTGATTTTGGAGACCCCCAAAATAAAGTCTCTCACTGTTTCATTTGTTTTCCCACCAATTTGCTGTGAAGTGATGGGACTGGATGCCATGATCTTAGTTTTTTAATGTTGAGTTTTAACCCAACTTTTCCACTCTCCTCTTTGACTTTCATCAAGATGCTCTTTAGTTCTTTTTCACGTTCTGCCAAAAGGGTGGTGTCATCTGTTTATTTGAGATTATTGATATTTCTCCTGGCAATCTTGATTCCAGCTTGTGCTTCATCCAGCCCAGCATTTCTCATGATGTACTCTGCATATAAGTCAAATAAGCAGGGTGACAATATGCAGCCTTGACGTATTCCTTTCCAAATTTGGAACCAATCTGTTGTCCCATGTCTGGTTCTAACTGTTGCTTCTTGACCTGCATACAGATTTCTCAGGAGGCAGGTTAGGTGGTCTGGTATTACCATCTCTTGAAGAGTTTTCCATAGTTTGTTGTGATCCACACAGTCAAAGGCTTTGGTGTAGTCAATAAAGCAGAAATAGATGTTTTTCTGGAACTCTCTTGCTTTTTCCATGATCCAATGGATGTTGGCAATTTGATCTCTGGTTCCTCTCCCTTTTCTAAATCCAGCTTGAACATCTGGAATTTCTCAGTTCACATACTGTTGAAGCCTAGCTTGGAGGAGTTTGAGCATTAATTTGCTAGCATGTGAGATGAGTGCAGTCATGTGGTAGTTTGAGCATTCTTTGGCATTGCCTGTCTTTGGGTTTGTAATGAAAACTGACCTTTTCCAGTCCTGTGGGCACTGCTGAGTTTTCCAGGTTTGCTGCATATTGAGTGCAGCACTTTGACAGCACCATCTTTTAGGATTTGAAAGAGCTTACCTGGAATTCTATCACCTCCACTAGCTTTGTTCATAGTGATACTTCCTAAGACCCACTTGACTTCTTATTCCAGGATGTCTGGCTCTAGGTGAGTGATCACACTGTCATGGTTATCTGGGTCATGAAGATCTTTTTTGTATACTTCTTCTGTGTATTTTTGCCATCTCTTCTTAATATCTTCTGCTTCTGTTAGGTCCATACCATTTCTGTCCTTTATTGTGCCTATAATATACCTAGGAATGCTCAACTGTATACCTCACCATTCCTGACCTTGGGAAAGATTCTTGGGCCAAACATATCATCCACAGCACTCTGGTTTTTAGACAGTCTAAGTTTTGAAACTGAGGGTGCCCATGGTGGTCATAATGGACAAGAAGCTAGAAGGCCTCCCTCATTCATACAAGTACCTGGATTTTATACCCACTCTAATCTTTATTCCTAAACCTGTCATGCTACCTCCTAAACCAAGGTCCCTCTTTAGAGACCTCCCCCTACCTCCACTCTGTTCCCATTCCTTCATAATTTTTTACTATTATTTCTACAGTTCTGTAAGTTACATTTCTGTTAACCACTTCACAACTCTTCACAAGTAAATTGTATGGTGAGGATTTTTACTACTAAACAAAAGATATGATATATAAATTCAATATATAAATTAACTTCAGTATATTATTATTTTAAGTCTACTAGATTTCTAGAATTGTGTATATTGGATGGAGGTAGTGGTGGGATGGAAAGATTAAGCTCATTATTCTCACAGCATGACTCTCAGACTGATGTTCCTTTTATCTAAAGTAAGAGTCATTGTTCAAAGCAGTGGCTTATTGGAGTTGCATAAAATGATCAAAGAACCAGAGGTGAACAGTGGCCTTCCTCTTGGGACAATACTTGGGCAGCACATGCAGTCCTGGTTCAGTTGGTGTGTTGGCTGAGCACAAAGATGCTCTGATCCCATGCTAGGGGAGAATAGCTCTCTGTCCTCTGGGAACACTGTACACACCATCGCTAAGACTATACCAAACTAAGGCACACGTGAAATTCAGCCCAATTTCCCAATCACAGAGTCAGCAGATGGAGATGAAAAGAACAAGGGTTGACATTAGGTGAACCTAAGCAGAATAACTGCCAGTGACTTGCTACCTAACCATGCACTCTCAACTTCAATATATTAATTTGTAAATTAAGAGTAGTCACATTTGCATTGAGAGATTGAATACTTGGAAAAGTAAAAGACACAAAGATAATGTGCCACGTGCAATTCATAGTATATAGATAATAAATATTATTCAGAATTAAGTGGCAGCCTTCTTTAAGAATATAATAATAGTGATGATAACATTTTGAAAATTGACTATATGATAGATATTGTGGTGAGTACTTTACAAGTCACATAAATTCCATGAACTAAGTGCTGTTAATGCATTGATATCACAGATTAGGAATTTGAAGCACAAAAGGAGTTAAATAATATTGCTGGCATCCCAAAGCTAATAACTTCAAATCCAGGTATTCTGCCTCTAGCGCTTATGCTATTAAATATCATGTTAGATAGTAATGACTCCTTTCTTCACAAAAAAAGTAGAAAGGGGTTCATTTATCGAAGGACCTTAAACCCATAGAAAGACTTTATTATTCTTGATCTTAAATTTAATATTCAGTGGAAGCTCTTCCTTTGAAACCCAAAGGGGTTGAAATGCACTTTGAATTTGGAATTGTAAGACCTATGAACACTTTCTAATTTTGGCACTTACTGTAAGTCACTTTGCATATCTGAGTTTCTTCATATGTGAATAGAAGTGATCAACATTTTGTTGAGACATATCACTGAATAAATAGATGTGAAAGCACCTTATAAATGCAAATGGCTCACAAATGTTAGTTGTCATTAGTCATAGTACATCATTTTTAAAAGCCTAAAATTGAAATGAGAATTATATTACTTTTCTCTCTGTTCTATTTGAAAAATAAAGCAAATGATTTTATTCCACTTCAGTGTAACATACAACCAATTTAAAATACTTTTTAATATCTAAATTTCTAGAATGTTTTAAATATTGAGATATTCATGTGGATGAAAACAAGAATGATACCACACAGTAATTCAGTTTTCTTTATTTTTATAGGATGTTTCATATGGTAGAATGAAAAACAATAGGTGTCCAGTATTCTGGAGGATTCCATTATGGGCTTGCCTAGGCAATTCACAAGGATATATTTCAGGTTATGCTTCATATTCTTTTGGAATAAGTAGAAATAGGAAAGATGTGAAACAGAGGTTAGGTGTTTTGAAAAGAAACTTGATCATCAACACTATAAACAAGAATGTGAAAATTTTATTTATTCATTTTTTAATTGATTTTGTCAATGAGATTAGGCATGTCGTACAGTACTAGGTGTTAAAGATGCATTAAAACACATTCAGTCTGGTTGAAAATGCAAGATATATAAATCTTGTGATAGAAATAGCATTATTTAATTCAGTTCAGTTCAGTCGCTCAGTCGTGTCCGACTCTTTGCGACCCCATGAATCGCAGCACACCAGGCCTCCCTGTCCATCACCAACTCCCAGAGTTCACTCAGACTCATGTCCATCGAGTCCATGATGCCATCCAGCCATCTCATCCTCTGTCGTTCCCTTCTTCTCCTGCCCCCAACCCCTCCCAGCATCAGAGTCTTTTCCAATAGTCAACTCTTCGCATGAGGTGTCCAAAGTACTGGAGCTTCAGTTTTAGCATCGTTCCTTCCAAAGAAATCCCAGGGTTGATCTCCTTCAGAATGGACTGGTTGGATCTCTTTGCAGTCCAAGGGACCCTCAAGAGTCTTCTCCAACACCACAGTTCAAAAGCATCAATTCTTCGGCGCTCAGCTTTCTTCACAGTCCAACTCTCACATCCATACATGACCACAGGAAAAACCGTAGCCTTGACTAGAAGGACCTTAGTTGGCAAAGTAATGTCTCTGCTTTTGAATATACTATCTAGGTTGGCCATAACTTTTCTTCCAAGGAGTAAGCGTCTTTTAATGTCATGGCTGCAGTCACCATCTGCAGTGATTTTGGAGCCCTCCATAATGAAGTCTGACACTGTTTCTACTGTTTCCCCATCTATTTCCCATGAAGTGATGGGACCAGATGCCATCATCTTCGTTTTCTGAATGTTGAGTTTTAAGCCAGCTTTATCACTCTCCTTTTTAGCTTTTTAGCTCCTCTTCATTTTCTGCCATATGGGTGGTGCCATCTGCATATCTGAGGTTATTGATATTTCTCCCAGCAATCTTGATTCCAGCTTGTGTTTCTTCCAGTCCAGCGTTTCTCATGATGTACTCTGCATAGAAGTTAAATAAGCAGGGTGACAATATACAGCCTGACGTACTCCTTTTCCTATTTGGAACCAGTCCGTTGTTCCATGTCCAGTTCTAACTGTTGCTTTCTGACCTGCATACAGATTTCTCAAGAGGCAGGTTAAGTGGTCTGGTATTCCCATCTCTTTCAGAATTTTCCACAGTTTATGGTGATCCACACAGTCAAAGGCTTTGGCATAGTCAATAAAGCAAAAATAAATGTTTTTCTGGAACTCTCTTGCTTTTTCCATGGTCCAGCAGATGTTGGCAATTTGATCTCTGGTTCCTCTGCCTCTTCTAAAACCAGCTTGAACATCAGGGAGTTCACGGTTCATGTATTGCTGAAGTCTGGCTTGGAGAATTTTGAGCATTACTTTACTAGCGTATGAGATGAGTGCAATTGTACGGTAGTTTGAGCCTTTTTTGCATTGCCTTTCTTTGGGATTGGAATGAAAATTGACCTTTTCCAGTCCTGTGGCCACTGCTGAGTTTTCCAAATTTGCTGGCATATTGAGTGCAGCACTTTCACAGCATCATCTTCCAGGATTTGAAACAGCTCAACTGGAATTCCATCACCTCCACTAGCTTTGTTCGTAGTGATGCTTTCTAAGGCCCACTTGACTTCACATTCCAGTATGTTTGGCTCTAGATGAGTGATCACACCATCATGATTATCTGGGTCGTGAAGATCTTTTTTGTACAGTTCTTCTGTGTATTCTTGCCACCTCTTCTTAATATCTTCTGCTTCTGTTAGGTCCAGACCATTTATGACCTTTAGCGAGCCCAGCTTTGCATGAAATGTTTCCTTGACATCTCTAATTTTCTTGAAGAGATCTCTAGTCATTCCCATTCTATTGTTTTCCTCTATTTCTTTGCATTGATCGCTGAAGAAGGCTTTCTTATCTCTTCTTGCTATTTTTTTGGAACTCTGCATTCAGATGCTCATATCTTTCCTTGTCTCCTTTGCTTTTTGCCTCTCTTCTTTTCACAGCTATTTGTAAGGCCTCCTCAGACAGCCATTTTGCTTTTTTGCATTTCTTTTCCATGGGGATGGTCTTGATCCCTGTCTCCTGTACAATGTCCTGAACCTCATTTCATAGTTCATCAGGCACTCTATCTATCAGATCTAGACCCCTAAATCTATTTCTCACTTCCACTGTATAATCATAAGGAATTTGATTTAGGTCATACCTGAAAGGTCTAGTGGTTTTCCCTACTTTCTTCAATTTAAGTCTGAATTTGGCAATAAGGAGTTCATGATCTGAGCCATAGTCAGCTCTCTGTCTTGTTTTTGTTGACTGTATAGAGCTTCTCCATCTTTGGCTGCAAAGAATATAATCAATCTGATTTTGGTGTTGACCATCTGGTGATGTCCATGTGTAGAGTCTTCTCTTGTGTTGTTGGAAGAGGGTGTTTGCTATGACCAGTGCATTTTCTTGGCAAAACTCTATTAGTCTTTGCCCTGCTTCATTCCACATTCCAAGGCCAAATGTGCCTGTTACTCCAGGTGTCTCTTGACTTCCTACTTTTGCATTCCAGTCCCCTATAATGTAAAGAACATTTTTTGGGGTGTTAGTTCTAAAAGATCTTGTAGATCTTCATAAAACCGTTCAACTTCAGTTTCTTCAGTGTTACTGGTTGGGGCATAGACTTGGATAACTAGGATATTGAATGGTTTCCCTGGAGATGAACAGAGATCATTCTGTCGTTTTTGAGATTGTATCCAAGTACTGCATTTTGGACTCTTTTGTTGACCATGATGGCTACTCCATTTCTTCTGAGGATTGCTGCCCACAGTAGTAGATATAATGGTCATCTGAGTTAAATTCACCCATTCCAGTCCATTTTAGTTCGCAGATTCCTAGAATGTCCACGTTCACTCTTGCCATCTCTTATTTGACCACTTCCAATTTGCCTTGATTCATGGACCTGACATTCCAGGTTCCTATGCAATATTGCTTTTTACAGCATCGGATCTTGCTTCTATCACCAGTCACATCCACGACTGGGTATTGTTTTTGCTTTGGCTCCATCCCTTCTTTCTTCCTGGAGTTATTTCTCCACTGATCTCCAGTAGCATATTGGGCACCTAATAACCTGCGGAGTTCCTTTTTTGGCATCCTATCATTTTGCCTTTTCCTACTGTTCATGGGGTTCTCAAGGCAAGCATATTGAAGTGGCTTGCGATTCCCTTCTCCAGTGGACCACATTCTGTCAGGCCTCTCCACCATGACCTGCCCATCTTGGGTTGCCCCGTGGGCATGGCTTGGTTTCATTGAGTTAGACAATGCTGTAGTCCTAGTGTGATTAGATTGACTAGTTTTCTGTGAGTATGGTTTCAGTGTGTCTGCCTTCTGATGGCCTCTTGCAACACTTACCATCTTACTTGGGTTTCTCTTACCTTGGCGTGGGGTATCTCTTAGAAGGGTATATTATTAATTGACAAAGTAGGTGATATAGCTAGCAAGTACAAAGACAGTTCATAGAAAGGAGAAATTGATGCAAACAGGACAGTTTGGGAAGTCTTACAGGAGTGAGAACAAAGAAAGGAGGTTGGAAATGTCTTTGACCTTGCAGTTTTTTGACACAAACATGTGGGACTAATGATCATGAATATCCAGCCAAATGGTTGAATAGGTGGAAGAAGTTTGACTATACAGAGCTTTGAACATAGGCTGAGGAGTTTTAAATGTATTTTGAGTGGCTGGAGTGTGGAGGAAAAGAAGTCCTCTGTCCACTCAGAAAGCAACCTTCAATAATAGAAGGTAACTCTTTGCTGAACTCTAGACCCCAAACATATAAGTTACAAAAAGAGTTCACCTTTAAGCATCAGAAAAACAAGTGACAGTGGCTTTATACATATAGACAAGTGTTTTTGCTTGCTTGTTTTTCATGTAACAAAACAGACACAAGGAGACATAGGCAGTCAGGGTTGGTATGAAGATACAATGATGCCACCAAGAGTTGGCTGTGTCTTACTATTCCACTATCCTTGCCATGAGGTTTTGTCTTTAGGATGGCAAGATAATAGCCATGATACCAGAAAAAAGGGCAAATAAAATGGCTAAATACACATGCAATGAGAATCTGCCACTTAAAAAATGCTTTTTTCCTGGAAATTCTACCCACTTAATCATTACTACTATTTCCATTGTTCCCTCATCTATTTGCCATGAAGTGATGGGACTGGAAACAATGACAGACTTTACTTTCTTGGGCTCCAAAATCACTGCAGATGGTGACTGTGCCATGAAATTAAAAGATGCTTGCTCCTTGGAAGAAAAGCTATGACCAACCTAGATAGCATATTAAAAAGCAGAGACATTACTTGGCCAACAAAGGTCCATCTAGTCAAAGCTATGGTTTTTCCACCCACAAAGACTGAGCCAGAACTGTGTCTGAGTGTCTCTTGTGGAGGTATGGGTCAGCAGTGGCCTGCCACAGGGGCTCTGGGTGCAACAGACCTGGGTATGGCATAAGCCATCTTGGAGGAGGTTGCCATTAACCCCATAAAGAACCACCAGGACTTATATAGGACTGGAAAACAGACTCTTGGAGGGCACAAACAAAACCTTGTATGCACCAGGACCCAGGAGAAAGGAGTAGTGACCCCACAAGAAACTGACCCAGACTTGCCCATGAGTGTCCAGGAGTCTCTAGAGGAGGCGTGGGTATAATGGTGGCCTGCTGAAGGATTGGGGGCACTCAGTGCAGCAGTGTGTGCATGGGACCTTTTGAAGGAGGTCTCTGTTATCTTCATTACCTCCACTATAGTTTGGCCTCAGGTCAAGGGGGCCAACAAGAAGGGAACAAAGCCCCACCCTTCAACAGAAAATTGGATTAAAGATTTACTGAACATGGGCCCGCCCATCAGAACCAGTTTGCCATCAGTCAGTCTCTCTCATTAGGAAGCTGCCATAAGCCTCTTATCCTTCTCCATCAGAGGGCAGATAGAATGAAAACCACAGTCACAGAAAACTAACCAAACTGATCACATGGACCACAGCCTTGCCTAACTCAATGAAACTATGAGTTATGCTGTGTAGGGCAACCCAAGATGGACAGGTCATGGCATAGAGTTCTGCCAAAACATGGTCCACTGGAGAAGGGAATGGCAAACCACTTCAATCTCCTTGCCTTGAGACCCCATAAACAGTATGAAAAGGCAAAAAGGTATGATACTGAAAGATGAGCTCCCCAGGTCGGTAGATACCCACCATGCTACTGGAAAAGAGTGGAAAAGTAACTCTAGAAAGAATGAAGAGATGGAGCCAAAGTAAAAACAACACCCAGTTGTGGACGTGACTGGTGATGGAAGTAAAGTCTGATGCTATAAAGAACAATATTGCAAAGGAACCTGGAATGTTAGGTCCATGAATCAAAGCAAATTGGAAGTGGTCAAACAGGAGATGGCAAGAGTGAATGTCGACATTCTAGGAATCAGTGAACTAAAATGGACGGGAATGGGTGAATTTAGCTCAGATGACCATTATATCCACTACTGCGGGCAGGAATCCCTTAGGAGAAATGGAGTAGCCATCATGGTCAACAAAAGAGCCTGAAATGCAGTACTTGGATGCAATCTCAAAAACGACAGAATGATCTCTGTTCGTTTCCAAGGCAAACAATTCAATATCACAGTGATCCAAGTCTATGCCCCAACCAGTAATGCTGAAGAAGCTGAAGTTGAACGGGTCTATTTAAGACCTTTTAGGACTAACACCCCCAAAAGATATGCTTTTCATTATAGGGGACTGGAATGCAAAAGTAGGAAGTCAAGAAACACCTGGAGTGACAGGCAAATTTGGCCTTGGAGTACAAAACAAAGCAGGACGAAGGCTAACAGAGTTTTGCAAAGAGAATGCACTGGTCATAGCAAACGCCATCTTCCAACAACACAAGAGAAGACTCTACATATGGACATCACCAAATGGTCGACACTGAAATCAGATTGACTGTATTCTTTGCAGCGAAAGATGGAGAAGCTCTACACAGTCAGCAAAAACAGGACTGAGAGCTGACTGTGGCTCAGATCATGAACTCCTTATTGCCAAATTCAAACTTAAATTGAAGAAAGTAGGGAAAACCAGTAGACCATTCAAGTATGACCTAAATCAAATCCCTTACGATTATACATTGGAAGTGACAAATAGACTCAAGGGATTAAATCTGATAGAGAGCTGAATAATTATGGGCACAGGTTCATGACACTGTACAGCAAGCAGTGATCAAGACCTTCCCAAAGAAAATGAAATGCAAAAAGGCAAAATGGTTGTCTGAGGAGGCCTTACAAATAGCTGAGAAAATAAGAGAAGCTTAAGCCAAAGGAGAAAAGGAAAGATATACTCATTTGAATGCAGAGTTCCAAAGAATATCAAGGAGAGATAGAAAGCCTTCCTCAGTGATCAATGCAAAGAAATAGAGGAAAACAATAGAATGGGAAAGACTAGAGATCTCTTCAAGAAAATTAGAGATACCAAGAGAACATTTCATGCAAAGATGGGCTCAGTAAAGGACAAAAATGGTATGGACTAACAGAAGCAGAAGATATTAAGAAGAGGTGGCAAGAATATACAGAAGAACTATACAAGAACTATCTTCATGACTCAGATAATCATGATGATGTAATCACTCACCTGGAGGCAGACATCCTCGAGTATGAAGTCAAGTGAGACTTGGGAAGCATCATTATGAACAAAGCTGGTGGAGGTGATGGTATTCCAATTGAGCTATTTCAAATCCTAAAAGATAATGCTGCAAAAGTGCTGCACTCAGTTTGCTAGCAATTGTGGAAAACTCAGCAGTGGCCACAGGGCTGGAAAAGTTCAGTTTCCATTCCAAACCCAAAGAAAGGAAATGTCAAAGAATGTTCAAACTACGGCACAGTTGGACTCATCTCACAGACTAGTAAAGTAATGCTCAAAATTCTCCGAGCCAGGCTTCAACAGTACACGAACTATGAAATTCCAGATGTTCAAGCTGGATTTAGAAAATGCAGATAAACCAGAGATCAAATTGCCAACGTCTGCTGGATCATTGAAAAAGCAAGAGAATTGCAGAAAAACAGCTACTTCTTCTTTATTGACTACACCAAAGCCTTTGAATGTGTGGATCACAGCTGTGGAAAATTCCTAAAGTGATGGGAATACCAGAGCACCTGACTCATCTCCTGAGAAATCTGTATGCAGGTCAGGAAGCAATAGTTAGAACTGAACATGGAACAACAAACTGGTTCCAAATCAGGAAAGGAGTACTTCAAGGCTGTATGTTGTCACCCTGCTTATTTAACTTCTGTGCAGAGTACATCATGCACAATGCCGGACTGGATGAAGCACAAGCTGAAATCAAGATTGCTAGGGAAAATATCAATAACCTCAGATACGCAGATGGCACCACCCTATGGAAGAAAGCAAAGAAGAACTAAAGAATCTCTTGATGAAAGTGAAAGAGGAGAGTGAAAATGTTAGCTTAAAAAAACTCAACATTCAGAAAATTAAGATTATGGCATCCAGTTCCATCACTTTATGGCAAATGGATGGGAAAACAGTGGAAACAGTGGCTGGCTTTATTTTTGGGGGCTCCAAAATCACTGCAGATGGTGACTGCAGCCATGAATCCTTGCTCCTTGCAAGAAAGGCTATGACAAACCTAAATAGCATATTAAAAAGCAGAGACATTACTTTACCAACAAAGGTCCATCTAGTCAAGGCTATGGTTTTTCCATTAGTCATGCATGGGTGTGAGAGCTGGACTACAAAGAAAGCTGAGCACCGAAGAATTGATGCTGTTGAACTGTGGTGTTGGAGAAGAATCCCTTTTGAGACTCTCTTGAGAGTCTCTTGGACTGAGAGAAGATTCAACCAGTCCATCCTAAAGGAATGCAGTCCTGAATATTCATTGGAAGGACTGAAGCTGAAGGTGAAACTCCTATACTTTGACCACCTGATGTGAAGAACCAACTCATTGGAAAAGACTCTGATGCTGGGAAAGATTGAAAGCCAGAGGAGAAGGGGATCACAGAGGATGAGATGGTTGGGTGACATCACTGACGCAAAGGACTTGAGTTTGAGTAAGCTCTGGGTGTTGGTGATGGACAGGGAGGCCTGGCGTGCTGCAGTCCATGGGGTCACAAAAAGTCCGACATGACTGAGCGACTGAACTGAACTGAATCGAATCATCACTACTCACAGTAATTGGCTAGAATGAGGTTACAATGCCAGCCCTAATTGTAGGTTCAGCTGGAAAGTGACAGTTTTAGCTGTACATATTGCTGTCAAAAGCAAAATTTTAGGCCATTTGTAAGAAAGAAGAGAATGATTCTATATACATGTATATATTATATGGCTATCTTTTCATTGGGTCATGGATGTTCAGATCAAAACGCAGTGATGAAGATATTAAATATGTTCTTAATATCTCTTTTAAAGGTGTGTCTGTTTTATATGGCAACTCTTAGATAAGTAAGCAAAAATAAGCCTAAGTGGAATTTTTTCTAGTTCTATCAGCTGAATAGTTTTTGGATATTCCCTCCCTCCAGATTCTGATACTACCATTAGCTGTCTAACTTTTCTTTTTACTTGTCTTTTTCTGACACTTCAAAAGCTGTGTTATGGGAAATGGTGGAATAGCTGCACTAAGAGATGCCTGTCAGATACTGTTTTTAACCAATATTTCATAATTTCTGAGGTTTTAACTTTTTATTTTCTCTTTGATCTGAACAGAGTATTTTAAACCTGGTTTACAGGTATTTGTTTTAATGTGAATTCTTATTTCTAGCTTTATTGCCTCTTGCCTAATTTGTTTTTGTTTGCTTTTCCCTCCTTGAAGATATTTCCAAGTATGTTTTCTCTACTCTTAAACATAGTAAGTCTAATTATTTTATAACTACTAAATTTTGATAGCTCCACTATCTCAAGTCTTTGTGAGTTGGTTTTAGATGGCTCTTATTTCTGTTGGTTCTTGGTCCTTACATGCTACCCTCTGAGCAATTCTGATAATACATATGCAGACCACAAATCTACATGAGAGCGGTTTTACTTTCAATTCACTCTGAAGTTGGAACCCTTTGGAAGTTATATCAGACCCTGGCTAGTTTGAAGGGGATTGGTTTTCTTGGGCTAACTTTGACTTTTGTACTCTTCCCTGAAAATACGTCAAAAGTCATGTTGCAAATTCCCTCATGGAAAAAGTGGCTTAGAAAACTAGGCTTCCTCTTTTCAGCCTCCAGATTTGGGCAAAATCATTCCTTCCTGTATCATTAGTGTGTTTATACTTTAAGATAGATTTTATTTCTTTTATTGTTTTTTCAATTGCCCTCAGTGAGATGGTTGGCTCAAATTGCCTAGACCACATATCTTGTGTTCTTAGTCATGGCCAACTCTTTGTGATCCCATGGACTGCAGCCCATCAGACTCCTCTGTCCATGGAATACTGGAGTGGGTTGCCATTCCTACTCTAGAGATCTTCCGACCCAGAGACTGAACCCATGTCTCCCATGTCTTCTTCATTACAGGCAGATTCTTTACCCCTGGGAAGCCCAGACCACCTTTATTAGAAGTTGAAATCCTACTTCTCTATTACAAATCCTTCCTTTTCTCCCTCTCTTCCTCTATTTGTCTTCTCCTCTAACCTTTCCTTTTTTCTTTTGCCCTTGCTTCTTATTTTTGAAAAATGTTCATTTCACACCTTGTTGATTTCAGTTACTTCTTGTGTTACTGTTTATCTGACATAATTTCTTTTGTTTTTAACATCTTTTTGACTTTGTGTTTGCACTTGTAAGTAGCCCATGGATTGTTATTCTTTAACCCGATATGGCTATATTTTTCTTTAAGAGGTTTATAATTTTATATTTAATCCCATAATACTCTGCTGTGTTTCAAGGCAGAGATAATTCTTCATTCTTAGCTATGTGTTCTTGAACAAATTAATTAACCCTATTCACTCTCATTTTCGTCATCTCTTTAGTAATCATTATAAAAGTACTTTCTTCATAGGATTTCTTTGAGAAATGAACAAATAATATATATAAATATTTTTAAAATCAACATATTTAACCTATTATTGTGGTTATCACTTTTAATAATTATAAGAAAGATTAACTCCTAGAGGAGCCTGGTGGGCTACAGTTCAAGGAGTCACAAAGAGTAGGACACAACTGAGCACAGCATAGTAGCATTTCCAACAGTTGTTGTAATTAATATATTGCCTTTATCTCTGTCATATTGTATACCTTTAAAATATTTTCTGATATCTATTTGTTTTCTATCTTTTAATATACACATGAATAGTGATTTATAGGAACACATTCTAAGTTAAGCCTACAGTGGCTTATATGTAAGATATACATACTTAGTAATGTACTAAAACACACAATTAATGGCTATGTTTTAATTAATTAATTGCATTGGAAATTTAATAATGTGGGTCTAAATTTAAAATGCATAGGAAGATATACAGTGATAAAATTTCCATCCTTGTTTCCTGGCCACTTAATTTCTCTTTTCAAAGGCAAGTGATTTTTTAATTTCCTTATGTATTATTCAGTATATTATTTTATGCATTTTAATTACACATATTCTATAGTTTTATGTTATATAGGTTTCAATTATATATAAATTTTTATTCTTTTCCTCCTTTTACACAAATAATCACATTCAGTTCAGTTCACTTCAGTTGCTCAGTCGTGTCCAACTCTTTGTGACCCCATGAATCGCAGCACACCAGGCCTCCCTGTCCATCACCAACTCCTGGAGTTCACTCAGACTCAAGTCCATTGAGTCGGTAATGACATCCAGCCATCTCATCCTCTGTCGTTCCCTTTTTCTCCTGCCCCCAATCCCTCCCAGCATCAAAGTGTTTTCCAATGAGTCAACTCTTCGCATGAGGTGGCCAAAGTACTGGAGTTTCAGCTTTAGCATCATTCCTTCCAAAGAAATCCCAGGGTTGATCTCCTTCAGAATAGACTGGTTGGATCTCCTTGCAGTCCAAGGTACTCTCAAGAGTCTTCTCCAACACCACTGTTCAAATGCATCAATTCTTCAGCACTCAGCCTTCTTCACAGTCCAACTCTCACATCCATACATGACTACTGGAAAAACGATAGCCTTGACTAGATGGACCTTAGTCGGCAAAGTAATGTCTCTGCTTTTGAATATGCTATCTAGGTTGGTCATAACTTTTCTTCCAAGGAGTAAGTGTCTTTTAATTTCATGGCTACAGTCACCATCTGCAATGATTTTGGAGCCCCCCAAAATAAAGTCTGACACTGTTTCCACTGTTTCCCCATCTATTTCCCATGAACTGATGGGACTGGATGCCATCATCTTTGTTTTCTGAATGTTGAGTTTTAAGCCAACTTTATCACTCTTCTCTTTCACGTTCATCAAGAGGCTTTTTAGTTCCTCTTCACTTTCTGCCATAAGGGTGGTGTCATCTGCATATTTGAGGTTATTGATATTTCTGCCAGCAATCTTGATTCCAGTACATACTTCTTATTTAACAGTATGTTAGAGTTTGTTACATATTAACATAAAAAGTCATCCTTGAATCATTTTCTGTGATTTTTCTGAATTCTACTGTGTGGATAGATGATAATTTATTTAACTATCTGCCTATTTAAAGATATTCACGCTGATTCCAGCCTTTTCCTTATACAAAGTACATTTCAATAGATAACTTTGTACATCTGGCATTTCTCACATATGCAAACTAATTTTAGATAAAATCCTTACAAATGAAACTGCTTCATCATGGGAATTGCATACTTGAAATTTTGATTAAATTTGTGAAATTGCCCTTCATAAAGATCATATCAATCTACACAATTACTAGCAATGTATTTATAAGAATGCCTATTTCTCCACATTTTTGTTAGGAGAGTATTATCAAATATTTTAATCTCTGCCTGTCTGAGGTTAAAAAATGGCATCTGAAACTCCAGTACTTTGGCCACCTCATGCGAAGAGTTGATCCATTGGAAAACACTTTGATGCTGGGAGGGATTGGGGGCAAGAGAAGAAGAGGACGACAGAGGATGAGATGGCTAGATGGCATCACTGACTCGATGGACTTGAGTCTGAGTGAACTCCGGGATTTGGTGATGGACAGGGAGGCTTGGCATGCTGCGATTCATGGGGTCGCAAAGAGTCGGACACAACTGAGTGACTGAACTGAACTAAACTGAATATAGTTTTATTTAAAGTTATGATTCTTGATGTCAAAAAAGTGATTCAAACAGTATCTTTTGATTCTATTTTTATGCAAGCCAAAATTCAACTCTGCTTGCCCCCTCTACCACTGAGATCATTACTTAAAATAGCCTACTCTCACTTATTCACAGTATATCTGCTCTTTGAATTTATAGGACCTACAGTCTTTAGATCATTCCATTTTCTCTTATCCATCAACCCTTTCCTGACCCTACTTTTCTACCTATCTAGCTTAGACTCCTTTAAGTAATTTACTCACTTGCCATGTTGTGCTTCTACTGTATCCACGTCACAAACTCAAAACTTGAGATTAGACAACCGTCCATCTTCATGTGACTTGGGCCCTGTTGTGAAAAATGATGGCAATAGGACAACTAATGCCACATTATTAGACACAGCTGTCCAGTCCAATCGAGGCCCTCAAGGCCAACAATAGTTTGTTCAATTGCCTCATTCTTTTGTTTCAGACTGACTATCTCAAACATTTTCCATTTTTGTCAGACCTAGGACACTCTTCACCAATACTTTTCATTTTACATAAAAGATACCACCTTTCATCTTGCAGATCAAGGAGAAACTTTCATTCAGAAAGTCTCTCAACTTTATATCATCAAGTCTATACAGACATCATCCATATCCTCTTCACTTCCATCCTAACAGTAAGGAGGACTATCAATGTCTCTTATGTAAGATTTGCTTCTTTACCTTTGCTCTTAAACATTTGACTTCTTGCCTTCTCAAGAAAGTTGCACTACTGAGTATTTTCTTTGTCAAGTCAACTTCTCTATATTCATCTTTTGCATCAATATTTTCACATATATCAGTCACTGCTACCCAATAAATAAAGAAACTGCTGCTCTTAACTCCTGCCTTCCCCTCTAGGATTTGAAATCTGAAAAGGGTTTTCAAGGTAAGCTATGATGTTTCTATTTGCTTATTTGTTTTCTTTCCCATCCCCACCCCATTAATCTACTTCAGTTTTACCACCACCCACATCTTCATAGGAATTTCTCTTCTAAGTTTGCAAAAACTTACTTGTGCTAATTGAAAGAATACTTTTTGTTTGTTTTTATCTCACTTGACCTCAACTACATTTGACACTTTTGATTGCTTCCTCCTTTTTGAAAATTCCCTCTAGATTTCTATGACACTCATTCTTCTAGCATTCTTCCCTCCTTCCTGTGTGTTCCTTCTCAGTCCTACTTTTCCTCCCCACTTTCTCTGATCATGCTTTAAGCACATAGCTTCTCCTCAGCACTTTTCCTTAGGCCCTTCTATCTTCTCACAGTTTACTCCTGAATTACAAAGGAAGGCCAGGTCAACCTGCCCCAAGTTGGACTCTTGACTCATCTACCCTCTTATTCAGTGTTTCCTTTCTCACTCACTTACTCAGTCGTGTCTGACTCATTTGTGATACTCAGTCGTGTCTGACTCTTCTTTGATCCTATGAGCCTGTAGGAGATCCTCCTCAGCCTGTAGGAGACTCCTGGCAAGAATACTGGAGTGGGGTGCCATTTCCTCCTTCAGGGGATCTTCCTGACAAAAGGATTGAACCCAAGTCTCTTAGGCTTCTGCATTGGCAGGCAGATTCATTACCATTAGCACCACCTGGGAAGCCCTCAGTTCTTCCTATCTCAATTGAAAAAGGAAGAAGAAGAAGAAAAACCTACCATCTATTACTACCTGAAAGTTCAAGCCAGAATGTTGATAAGCACCACCAAATTCTGACGAAGTCTACCTTTAAAATATCTCTTAGATCTAGCTACTTATATCCACTAAGTCATGTCTGACTCTTTTGAGACACCATGGACTGTAACCTAATAGGCTCCACTTTCCATGGGATTTCCCAGGCAAGAATACTGGAGTGGATTGCTATTTCCTTCTCCAGAGGATCTTCCTGACCCAGGGATCAAACTCATGTCTCCTACATTGGCAGGTAGATTCTTTACTGCTGAGCCACCATGGAAGTCCTCATCAATATATTGGAGCTTTTCAAAATTCCCTTTTGTAGTCTAGTTCTGATTTTCCCCAACTGAATTTATAACCTCAGGCCCTTGGATACGGCCAGCAGTTTACCATTGTTTTTGTAATGCCCTAAGGGAAAACGCATCCCTCCAACTATGAGCTGAGGTTGGAGTCAGCCAAATGTCACAAACCCCACTGTTTTACCAAGGTTTAGTAGATTCTTGGATAGACAATTTCGTTTCATTCTGTACAATAATTGACAGAGTTCTAAAGTGGGCTTCCCTGGTGCCTTAGCAGTAAACAACTTGCCTGCAATGCAGGAGATGTGGGAGACAGGGATTCGGTTCCTGGGTCAGGATGATCCCCTGGAGGAAGAAATGGCAACCACTCCAGTATTCTTGCCAGGAAAATCCCATGGACAGAGAAGCCTGGAAGGCTGCAATCCACAGGATTGCAAAGAGTTGGACACAACTGAGCAACTGAACACAAAGTGGTTCATTTAAAAGTTGTTTTATTTGTATTTTCCTTGTTTTAGAGTTGTGGAGTATTCCACTGAGGTCTTCATTCTGACATTTAAAAGATGATTTGCCTGTATTTGTTTTTAATGCTTGTATATATGATTATATTTGAAGTCTCCTTTCTCCCTTACTCCCTTCCCTATTCCTTCCTCCCTTCCTCCCTCCCTACCTGCCTGCCAGAAATACAGTGTTTACCATATGACAGGTGCTAATTTAGGTGCTAGAAGCATAATAGTTAAAACACACACACACCTTACCAGGTCCTTGGCCATTGTATTTTTCAATGATTTATCACCTCTGTGGAGCATAAGGTTTTGGCATACAGTAAATGCTAAATAAATAACTGATAAAGGCCACTTTTCCTCAGGTCCTGTTTTACATTTTTTTCCCCCCCACTGACAACAAATCACTTCAGGATGCAATGAGCTGCCATGCATGCCCCTCTAATTTCTGGTGTCAAAGAGCTGTGTTGTTGTTATTTAGCTGTTAAGTCATGTGGATTTTGCAACCTCATGGATTATAGCCCACTAGGTTCCTCTGTCCATGGGATTTCCCAGGCAAGAATACTGGAGTGGGTTGCCATTCCTTCTCCAGGGGATCTTCCCAACCCAGCAATCAAACTCATGTCTCCTGCTTGGCAGGCAGATTCTTACTATTGAAAAAAGATGTAGGACACATAAAAATCTATTTCTACAAAGTACTTCTCAATCTATCCCCTAAATCTGACAACTATTTTATATTTGCCAAGAAAGAGAATTCTACTAGATTTATTAGTTTGATATATCTTCGAATATTTTAAAGAGAATCTTCTGTATAGAAATGCCAGAGATTTCTGTGAAGACACTCTATTTAATAAGTGGTGCTGGGAAAACTGGACAGATACATGTGAACGAATGAAATTAGAACACCCTTATCACTATACACAAAAGTAAACTAAAAATGGATTAAAAAACCTAAATGTAAGGCTAGATGCTATAAAACTGTTGTAGGAAAGCATAGGCAGAACACTCTTTAACATAAATCATAGCAGGATAATTTTTGACCCACCTCCTAGAATAATGAAAATAAAAAATAATCAAATGGGATCTAATTAAACTTAAAAGCTTTCTCACAACAAAGGAAACTATAAACAAAACAAAAACACAAACTCCAGAATGGGAGAAAATATTTGCAAATGAAGCAACCCACAAGGGATTAATCCCCCAAATATACAAACAGGTCATGCAGCCCAATATCAAAATAACAAACAACCCAATTAAAAAATGGGTGGAAGACCTAAATAAACATTTCTCCAAAGAAGACATACAAATGGTGAAAAAGCACATGAAAAGATGCTCAAAATCACTAATTATTTGAGAAATGCAAATAAAATTGCAATGAAGTATTACTACCTCACAATGGTCAGAATGGCCACTGTAAAAAAGTCTACAAATAATATATGCTAGAGAGGGTATGAAGAAAAGGGAAACTTCTTACACTGCTGGTGGAAATGTAAATTGGTGCATCCAGTATGGAGATTGAGGTTTCTTAAAAAACTAAAAATAGAACTATCATATGACTCAGCAATCCCACTTATGGGCATATACCCAGAAAAAAATCATAGTTTGAACATGGGTCCCAGTGTTCACTGCAGCACTATTTATAATGTCCAGGACATAGAAGCAAGTTAAGTGTCCATTGGTAGATAAATGAATAAAGAAGATGTGGTATATACATACCTGAAGGTGAAGGTGAAGTCGCTCAGTCGTGTCCGACTCTTTGTGACCCCACGGACTGTAGCCTACCAGCCTTCTCTGTCCACGGGATTCTCCAGGCAAGAATACTGGAGTGGGTTACCATTTCCTTCTCATATATATATATATAAATATATATAATGAAATATTATGCAGCCATAAAAAAAAGATAATATCATTTGTAAAAACCAAGGAAAAGGCTACCCACTCCAGTATCCTGGCCTGGAAAATTCCATGGACTGTATAGTCCATGGGGTCACAAAGAATTGGACACAACTGAATGACTTTCACTTTCATGGTGGTTGTCATACTGAGTGAAGTAAGTCTAATACAGAAAAATAGCATATGATATCTCTTATTTCATTTCCTCTCTGATATTTATTATTTCCTCCCTACTGCTGACTTTGGGCTGTTTTCCTTTTTTAATTCCTTTGGATAGTAGGTTAAGTTGTTTATTGTCCTTGAAGTAGGCCTTTATTATATAAACTTCCCTCTTAGAACTGCTTTTGCTTTGGGAAAGTTATGTTTTTATTTTAATTTATTTTAAAGTATTTTCTGATTTCCATTTGGTTTTTTCATTGACCAATCTTTATTTTTAACTGTGTGTTAGTTGCTCAAATATGTCTGACTCTTTGTGACTCCATAGAATGTCACCTGCCAGGCTTCTTTGTCCATAGAATTCTCCAGGCAAGAATACTCAAGTGGGTAGCCTTTCCTCTCTCCAGGTTTTTTTTTTTTTTTTTTTGGTAGGATGTTGTTTATTTTTTGTTCTCATAATTGATTTCTTATTTTATGCCATTGTGTTTGGAAAAAGAAAAAGCTTAATTTAATTTCTATACTCTTATTTTTTATTGAGACTTATTTTTGTGACCTACTATGTGATCTATCCTGGGGACTTTTTCATATACACTTGTTAAGAATATTCATTCTGCTGATTTAGGATGGACTATCCTGTGGATATTTATCATATCCAAGTGGTCTAATGTGTCATTTAAGGACACTATTCCAGTGTTTCCTTACTGATTTTCTGTCTGGATGGTCTTTCCAATGATGCAACCCAGATGTTAAAATTTCCTACTATTATTGTATTGTCATACTATAATCCAATATTATGTCTGTTAATATCTCCATATATATATGTATTCCTATCTTAGATTCTTGTATATTCTTTTACTGATCCTTCTAACATTGTATAATGACCACCTTTGTCTTTTGTTACAGAGTTTGTTTTAAAGTCTACTTTGTTTGATATAAATAGTACTATTCCATTTTTTTGTCATTTACATTTATATAAAAGATCTTTTTCCGTCCTCTTGATTTCAATCTGTGTATGTCTTTAGCACTGAAGTGATTCTCTTGTAAGTAGCATAAAACTGATCTTGGTTTTTGTTCCAATCAGCCACCTATGTTTTTTGATTGAAACACTTAGTCCATTGTTATCTAAAGTAAGTATTGATAGATATGACTTCTTTCCCTTTTGTTACTTGTTTCCTCCATGTTTCTGCAGTTCTCTATTATTTTCTTCTTCTTTTCATTACTTTCCTTGTGGCTGGATGATTTTATTTAGTGGTATGCTTATGCTTTTATTTTTCTCTAGTTTTTGTTTATAATCTGTAGATTTTTGATTTGTGGTTACCATGGGTTTCAAATACCTATGATTATACCTACTTGTTTTAACCAATAGCCACTTATGTTCAAACACATTCTAAAAGACCTACATTTTTCACTCTGCTCCCCCATATTTTGTATTTTTGATATCATATTTTGCATCTTCATGTTCATCCCTTAAATGTTTACTGTGGTCATAGTTGCTTTTACAATTTTTGTCTTTTAACCTTCATATCTTCATATTTGCTTATTTAAATGATTGATCCACAGCTTTTACCATGTATTTGCTTTTACTAGTGGGCTTTTCTTTTCCTATAATTTCTTAATTCTTAGTCATTTTTTCACCTAGAGAAGACCCTTAGGGTTAGTTTAGTATTGATAGCCCCTTTGAGTTGTTGCTTATCTGAGAAGTTCTTTATCTATCCTTCAATTCTAATGATAACCTTTATAGGTAGAGGATTCTAGATTTTAGATTTTTCACTTTGAGCACTTTAAATATATCTTGCCACTCCCTCTGGCTTGCAAAGTTTCTGCGGAAAAATAAGCTGATAGCCTTTAGGGGTATCTCTTGTATACTCTCTTACTGTCTTTAAAATAGTCTCTTTTTCTTCACATTTTGCCATTTTAATTATATGTTTTAGTCTGATTCTGTGTCTGTCTTGTTTGGGGCTCTCTGTGCTTTCCATATGGGTTTCTGTTTCTTCTTCAGGTACGGAAAATTTTCAGCAATAATTTCATCAGTTAATTTCAACAATTTTCTTTTTCTCTGTTCTCCTTCTGAGACCCCATATAATGTGAATATTAGTACACTTTGTATTATCTCAGGTCACTTAAATGTCCTCATTTTAAAAATTTCATAGCTCTAAGGAGTGAATTGAGAAAATATCTTGTTGTGATATATGTCGAAGAGCGTTCTGCCTATGTTTTCCTCCAAGAGTTTTACAGTGTCCATCCCTACATTTAGGTCCTCAGCCATTTTGAATTTATTTTTGTGCATGGTGTTAGAGAATGTTGTAAATTCATTCTTTTTCATGTAGCTGTCTAGTTTTCCAAAGATCATTGTTGAAGAGACCATCTTTTCACTATGGCATATTCTTGCTTCCTTTGTCATAGATTAGGTGACCAGAGATGCATGGATTTATCTCTGGACTTTGTATCCTGATCCACTGATCTACATTTCTGTTTTTGTCCCAGCACCATACTGTCTTAATGACTAGCGTTGTAGTGTAGTCTGAGGTCAGGGAGCCTAATTCCTCCAGCTCCATTTTTCTTTATGAAGATTACTTAGGCTATTTGGGGTCTTTTGTATTTCCAAACAAGTTGTAAAAATTTTTGTTCTAGTTCTTTGAAAAATACCATTGATAATTTCCTAGGGATTGAATTGAATCTCTAGACTGCTTTGTATATTATAGTCATTTTCACAATATTGATTCTTCCAATCCAAGAACATGATATATCTCTTCATCTGTTGGTGTCATCTTTGGTTTCTTTCATCAATATCTTGTGGTATTCTGAATATAGGACTTTTGCCTCCTTAGGTTTATTCCTAGATATATTTTGTTTTTGTTTTTGATGCAATGGTAAATGAGATTGTTTCCTTGGTTTCTATTTCTGATTTTTTGTTGTTACTGTATAAGAATGCAAGAGATTTCTCTTTGTTAATTTTGTATCCTGAAACTTTACCAAATTCGTTGATAAGATCTAATAGTTTTCTACTAGCAACTTTAGGGTTTTCTATGTATAGTATCATGTCATCTGCAAAAAGTGATAGTTTTACTTCTTTTCCAGTTTGGGTTTCTTTCATTTTTTTTCTTCTCTGATTGCCATGTCTAGGACTTCCAAAATTATGTTGAGCAATAGTGGTGAGGGTGGGTACATTTGTCTTGGTCCTGATCTTAGAGGAAATGCTTTCATGTTTTCACCATTGAGAATGATGTTTGCTGTGGGTTTGTCATATATGACTTTTAGTATATTGAGGTAGATTCCTCTCAGCCCACTTCCTAGAGAGTTTCTATTATAAATGGATGTTGAATTTTTTCAAAAGCATTTTTTTGCATCTTTGCGATGATCATATGTTATTTTTTGTTTCAGTTTGTTAATATGGTGTATCACATTGTTTGACTTGCATGTATTGAAAAATTCTTGCATCCCTGGGATAAATTCTACTTGATCATGGTTTATTATCCTTTTAATGTGTCATTAGACTTGGTTTGCTAGCACTTGGTTTTAAAAATGGGTGGAAGATCTAAATAAACATTTCTCCAAAGAAGACATACAGATAGGTAAAAATCACATGAAATGACCCTCAACATCACTTATCATTAGACAAATGCTAACCCAAACTACAATAAGGTATCATCTCATTCCAGTCAGAATGGCCATCACCAAAAATATACAAACAATAAATGCTGGAGTGGGTGTGCAGGAAAGGGCAATCTCCCACATTGTTGGTGGGAATGTAAACTGGTATAGTCACTATAAGAGAACAGTATGGAATTTCCTTAAGAAACAGAACTACCATGTAATCCAGCAACCTCACTCCTGAGAATATATTTGGAGATAATCATAATGTGAAAAAATGCATGGACCCTGATGTTCATTGCAGCACTATTTACAATAGCCAAGACATAGATGGTGTGGGCTTCCCAGGTGGTGCTAGTGGTAAAGAATCCACCTGTGCATCAGTGCAGCAGACATAAGAGCTGCTGCTGCTAAGTCACATCAGTCGTGTCCGACTCTGTGCAACCCCATAGATGGCAGCCCACCAGGTTCCTCCCTCCCTGGGATTCTCCAGGCAAGAACACTGGAGTGGGTTGCCATTTCCTTCTCCAATGCATGAAAGTGAAAAGTGAAAGTGAAGTCACTCAGTCATGTCCGACTCGTAGCGACCCCATGGACTGAAGCCTACCAGGCTCCTCTGTCCATGGGATTTCCCGGGCAAGGGTACTGGAGTGGGGTGCCATTGCCTTCTCCTAGACATAACAGACCCGGGTTCAATCCCTGGTTTGGAAAGATTCCCTTGAGGAGGTTATGACAACCCACTCCAGCATTTTTGCCTGAAAAATCCCCTGGACAGAGGAGCCTGGTGGGCTACAGTCAATAGGGTCACAAAGAGTCAGACATGACTGAAGCAACTTAGCCCATATATAGCAGTAACCTAAATGTCCATCAACAGAGGAATGGATAAAGAAGGTGTGGTACATATACACAATGGAATATTACTCTGCCTTGAAAAAGAAGATAATGCCATTTGTAGCAATATGGATGGACCTAGAGATTGTCATACTGAGTGAAGTAAGTCAGACACAGAATGACAAATATATGATTGCTTATATACGGCATCTAAAAAAAGAGTACAAATGAAGTTATCTACAAAACAGAAACAGAGTTACAGATGTAGAAAGCAAATTACAGTTACCAGGGTGTAAGTGGGGGAGAGATAAATTGGGAGACTGGGATTGACACATACACACTACTATATATAAAATAGATAACTGATAAGGATGTATTGTACAGCATAGAAAACTCTACTCAATACTCTGTAATGACCTGTATGGGAAAGGAATCATAAATAGAGTGGATGTATGTACATGTATAATTATTCACTTTACTGTACACCTGAAACTAACACAACATTGTAAATTTATACTCCAATATATTTTAAATGAAAATAAATAAATAAAAATAAAATTTCTTGTTCATTTTGCTGCTCCAATTGAGTTATATCCCTTATTCTGTCTTCTAGATCACATATGCCTTCTTCTCTATCCACTTATTCGGAGAAGGCAATGGCACCCCACTCCAGTACTCTTGCCTGGAAAATCCCATGGATGGAGGAACCTGGTGGGCTGCAGTCATGGGGTCTCTGAGAGTCGGACACGACCGAGCGACTTCTCTTTCATTTTTCACTTTCACGCATTGGAGAAGGAAATGGCAATCCACTCCAGTATTCTTGCCTGGAGAATCCCAGGGACGGTGGAGCCTGGTGGGCTGCCCAGAGTCAGACACGACTAAAGCGACTTAGCAGCAGTAGCAGCATATCCACTTATTAATGGATTAATGGATTAATGCCTCCTAGTGTATTTTTAATTTTAGTGATTTAGTCTTCTGCTCTGAATCTTAAAAAAAAAATTTTTTTTTCTACTTCATTGTTAAAAATCTCATTGTGTTCATCTATCTTTTTGCTAAATTCAGTTAGCATTCTTATTACTAATGATTTGAACTCTGTGTCTGATAAATTATTTATCTCTGTTTCATGAGCTGTTTTTCCCTTATTCTTCATTTGAAACAAATTCCTGTTTTCCCATTTTGCTTAATTTTTCTGTCTCTGTGGAATAAGGTGACACAGCTGCCTCTCCTGATCTTAATGAGGTGTCCTTGTGTGGGACTATTCTTATGCATTATCTTTGTACCCAGTGGTTTTTGTCTGGGATCTAGATTTGAAATGAGCATGGGCCATGTGTTCCACCAGGGTGTGCTAGAAGCTATGACCTTGGTGGGAAGTGGAGCCAGAAATGGGGACCAGATCCAGTGACAGGTGTGAGCTGGAGCTTCTGCTATGCTCAGTGGCCACTATCACCTTATCAGTGGTGGGCTTGGGTCCCATGGTGCTGGAGAAGAAGCCCTGAGATTTGGGTCTGAGCTGTTTTTTTCCAAGTATCTCTTGTGCCCTTTCAGCAATGGCACGCTGCCCCAAAGGGGAACAGGCCAAAAGCAAGTGTGGGCTGGAACATGTACTAGAACATTCCCAGCGTGCCATCCAGAGCTCCAGATAGCTCCTGATCCACCAACTCCACGAGTGCCAACAGTGGTGGCCCTTGCCATATTCAAATGCAATGCCAGATCTGAGCTGCTCTGTCCCCTTCGAGTGTGCACTCTCCTTGGCCATGGCAGCCTTCACTCTGGTGTGAGCTGCACCGGAGCTAGAGTGGCTAGAGAGGGTGCTCAACACAGGCCGATGCACCTTTTGGGATGTCTTGGCATGCCAATCAGAGCTCCAGCAGCTCCCAATACGCCACCTCCACAAGCACCAGCAATAGCTGTCCTCACCCTGGTCAGAGGCAGTGCCAGGTCCATATTGGCTCCTTCTCCCCAGTGTGTACACTGTCCTTGTAAACAGAAGCTTGGAGTGTCTGGAGAGTAGAGGAGCTGGAGCCAGGACTCACCATGGCCTGGGGTGTGCGTTGGGATGGTTGTAAGGGACCAATATCTCTAGTGAAAATAGATGCTAAAATCATCAATGAAATATTAATAGGCTGAATTCAACTGTACATTAGAAGGATTATGCACCATGATTAACAGGAATTTATCCCAAGATGGAATAAGGTTCATGATCCACAAATTGATCAATGTGATATACTGCATGAACAAACTGAAGAATAAAAATTATATGATGATCTTCATTGGTGCACAAAGGCTTTCGATAAAATTTAATGTCCATTATGATAGAAACTCTCCACAAATATGTATAGAGAAAACTTACCTCTACATAATAAAGACAGTGTATAACAAGCCCATAGCTAATTACATGTTCAATGATAAAATGCTGAAAGCGTTTCCTTTAAGGGAACAAGACAGAGTACCTACTTTCATCACTTTATAGTATTGGAGTGTTGGTGAAGATGTGGAGAAAATGGAACACTTGTGCCCTGTTGGTGGGAATACAAATTGGTACAGATATTATGGAAAATTTTATGTAGATTTCTCAAAAAAAAAAAAAAAAAAGAACTACCACAAGATTCAGCAATTCCACTCCTAGGTATTTATGTCCTTATCTGAAGAAACCGAAACACAAGTTCAAAAGGATCCATGCACTCCTATGTTTATTGCAGCATATTATATTTTTATAATAGCCAAGATATGGAGCCAACAACACAGAGTCTATTGATAGATGAAGAGATAAGAAATATTTGGTATATATGTGTGTGTGTGTGTATGTATATGTACACACAGTGAAATATTTCTCAGCCATAAAAAATGTTATCTTGCCATTTGTGACAACATGGATGAACCTAGAACATGTTATGTTTGCTGACATAAGTCAGACAGAGAAAGACACATACTATATGAATTCACTTATATTTGTAATCTAAAAAAAAACCAAATAAACATATATAACTAAAAAGAAGCAGAGTCACAGATACAGAGAATAAACACGTGATTGCCAGAGGGAAGGGAGTTGGAGGAAGGAGGTAAATAGGTGAAGAATAAGAGGTACAAACTTTCAATTACAAAATTAATGTCACGGGTGTGAAATGTTCAGTGTGAGGAATATAGTCAATAATTATTTAATCTCTTTATTTGATAACAGCAGTAAATAGATATATTATGATGATCATTTTTCAAATGTATGGAGATATCAAATCACTATGTTGTGTTATCAAGAACTGCTGTGGTGCTGTAGATTGATTATATCTCAAAAAATAACCAAATAATCCAACTCATAGAAAAAGAAACAAGATTTGTATGTACCAGATGGGGGTTTGGGGGAGGAGAGTTAGAACAAGATAGCGAAAATGTATAAACTTCCAGATGTGAGATAGTTACTCATGATGTAAGGTGCAATATGATCAATTTAACACTGCTGTAAGTTATATATGACAGTTGTTAAAAGGGAAAATATTTCCTAATCAAGGAAAACTTTTCTATTCCTTCAACTTTATATCTGTATGAGATGATAGATATTTAAACTTGTGATAATCATTTCACCATATGTGTAAGTCAGATCATATCACTGTATAACTTAAGCTTATATGGTGCTGTATGTCAGTTATATCCCAATAAAATTGGAAGAAAAAATAGAGTCTTCAAAATGATACATAGTTGATGGAAGATCTTAGAAAAGAGGTTGCATTCAAAGTGAAAGGAAAAATGAGAAACGGCAGATATTTTTAATCAATAGAAACATTCTCAAAATAAACCAATACAATATTGTAAAGTAATTAACCTCCAATTAAAATAAATAAATTTATATTAAAAAGTTTCAATTAAGCTATCATTTCAAGCGTTTGGCAAGAGATTGCATACATTCGTTAACGTTAATTTGTAGATCCACTATTCCAAAAGATCTGACTTAGTACAATAGTGTTAAATTTCTGAAAATAGTAAAAACTACTAGCAATTATTAGTAGAGTCCCTAATGTATTTTCTTAGTCGGCTTTGCCTTGGCAATTTTTAAATCTCAATATGTGCTAATGTGCTACACTAATATATTCCACAGATAAAGGAGCTCTACCCACATCTATAAGAAATTAATTATATTAGGATTATAAATATAACAAAATAAATGAGATAATAACCTGGAAAGTTTTAGCACTGTTTCAATAGTTCAGGCAAAAAGAGATGATGTTCTTTAGCTGGAAAAAAGAGATATGAACTATTAAGAAAGAAAAAAAATCACAGGATTTTGGGTGTGCTTTTTATTTTCCTGGATGACCGTTGCCTCTTTAAGCTGGCTTTTCTAAAGTGCACTGATGGCTTTAACTCCATCAACATCAGGAGTGATCATTGAGCACTTTTGTTGAGATTACGTATATTATGTGTTAGACTCCCTGGAGATTGTGCAATTAATTAGAAAAATGAAGTTTCTGCTGTTATGAAGCTTCAACTCTACTAGAGTGAAACAGACAATTAAAAAAAAATAAACTCTGGATAAGTTCTTATGCTGTGTGCTAGAAAAATTATTTTATTAGAAATAGTCCATACGTTATTTCAGTCACATATATTAGTGTGATTCTTACCTTTCTGATTCTTCCCAGAAGGACAACTGTTTGAGACAAAGTTTGGGTGGTGGGAAGAGGGGCGGGAAAGCTTAACAACACTAAGGTATGGCACTGAGAGAGACAGCTTCAGGGAGAAACAGATGTTATAGGACCATTAAGCAAAGCTGTGGCTGTTGCAGAGCTTTCGCTGTGCTGGCCTTTCCTACAGTACTGTTGCATTTACCCATACCTGACCTGAGCTGCAGGTACTGACTGGGTCATAGTTACATTACCCAGTGAACAGACTTTTTTCCGAGTTGACTAGCCTGACCTGTTGCTTCAGTGTTGTATGAGCAGCCCTCATAATACCTACTTAGGCCTACAGTATTTGACCACAATAATGACACCTAGCCTGCTCCAAACCCACCTCTTCTTCCCAGAGACTTTCCAAGAAGCCTGTGCATCAGATCAGTGTGAGATGCCTTTTTGCCTCTCTAACCCTGAATACAGATCAAGTACAATAGAAGCACAACAGTCTGATGGAACAGAAATTCTTACGGAATGCTTTCTTTTTAAATTCACTCTCTCATGTTTGCTTTGGGGAATAGATTGTCAAGGCCTACTTTTGCTACCTCACATCAGGTCCAGTTGTATAAATGAAAGTGAAGAAAAAAGCCAGAATAACCTGAGAAGTATCTGATCAACTGCCTTGTATGTTGTAGATATCAAAAGTTTATTATGCCAAGAGTACACTTAACTGATGAAAAAGGAGTGATGTTTGAGCTTTTTCACTCACCTCTTTGAAACACATAAACTATTTGACAATGTTAAGTGTTTGACATTTAACTTCAAGCTCAGTCCTTCCCTGCTGGCTCAGCTGATAAAGAACCTGCCTGCCAGTGCAGGAGATGTGAGACATGGGCTTGATCCCTCAGCTGGGAAGACCCCCTGGGAAAGGGAATGGTAATCTCCTCCAGTATGCTTGCTTGGAAAATTCCACAGACAGGAGAGCCTGGGGGGCTACAGTCCATGGGGTTGCAAAGAGTTGGAAATGATGGCGCACACAGGCACACATGCACACACATACAAAAACACACTGGGGAACAAAGGGAATGTTTTTTTCTGCAGTTTCAGTATGGACTTACGGTTTTGGTTAAATATTTCTCAAGTTATGTCTAATTAGTTGAACTATACCTTTAGGTAAATGTATATGTTTATTTTTCTAGTATATTATAATATGTATATTATATATATATTAACCTAAATAGGGTTATATCATGTATATCTTTCTATGTTTAGTTATGAAGTCATTCATAATGCTTGTCTATCTATCTAGTTTAATATATATGTTAGCAAAAGAAAGCCTAAAACAAACACATTATGTACCTCAAGAAGTCAAGGATCATCAATTTCTTTTCAGCCTCCTATGGATTTACCACTCAATATTGTTTTCTTTTTCTAATGCTAAAGGCTCATCACCACTTTAAATTTTGTCATAATGTTAAAATGTATATGTTTGTATACCTATTATTATTTATTTATTTAAAAATTTAAAAGTAGTTAGCATCATTTTGTTTGTGTCTTTCTGCAACTTGATTTTTTACTCAACGTTATATTTTGGGGTTCAATGTCTATTCCTTTGTACCCCAATCTCACTCAGTCAACCAGATGCTGACTGCCCTGGGAAGGTTGTGAGCTTAGGCAAAGTGGTTTTCTATAGCTGAAACTGACCCTAAAGGAGCCAATAGCCAGGTTTTATTTAAAATTTGACATTTTTATCACAGATTTTTTTCATTACTTTTGATTTTTAAATTATTTTGTTAAAACATGACATCTTGACTGCTTTGTTTTTTGATGTCCCTTTAAATTCTGTACCTGAGGCAAGTGCCTCATTTGCCTGATTTACCTCAATCTAATCCTGGCCCTGATGTCTGATGACTCTATTACCTGCAACTGGGCAGAAACTTCTTTCAAGCGGATTCTGGGTAAGGTATTTTGTTTTCTACTCCTTAAATGTGACATTCCTGTGGATTCTTTCTCATCCTGAATCACTAAGTTAGTATGACATGAAACAGAGCCTTAGGCCAACTGCCTGAGTAAGAAATAAATCTTTATTGTTTAAGGCCCTTAAATCTTGGGAGTTGTATATTACCTAGATGATCTTAACCTGTACAAAGATCAAAGGAGAATGCCTCGCAGCAACCTAAAATATATAAAAACATAGAAAAACAATTGACATTGGTTTGATAGTCAGAGTATGCACAGTGAGAAAATTGCAACTAGAGACTAAAAAGATAATGCATTTTGTGCAGTGGCAAAACATCAGTGAAACTATCCCTTTTGATTATGGGGACCAAAAATCCTCTGCCTAATAAACTTACTGTTATAGAGGAGGGGGATCAGAAAACAATTTTCTTTTTTTGGGCGGTGTGTTGGTTTCTGTCTGTCTTTGGTAAATTGTTATAGGTAAATTGCTATAAGAAAGACATGTGCTTAGAAAGTTTGTCAGTTTATAAGCAGGATATTTTCTTTGTTTACTTCATTGCCCTGAAATTTGATTTTGGTGTGTCTGAATATGGTTTCGAGGTGTTCCCCCAGTGGCTCAGTAGTAAAGAATCCTCCTGCAATGCAGGAGAAGCAATAGATGCGGGTTCCATCTCTGAGTTAGGAAGATCCCTTGGAGGACAGCATAGCAACCCACTCTAGCATTCTTGCTTGGAGAATCCCATGGACAGAGGAGCCTCCTGGGTTACCACCCATTGAGTCTCAGAGTCAGACACAACTTAGCATGCAAGTATGGTTTTGTTTTTATTTATCTTTCTTGATAAATTTTGTGCCACTGGATTGATTCTCAGCCACTGTCTTTTCCAGTATTACCTTTTTCCCATTCTATCTTTTTATCTTTTCTGAAATTGGAATTGGATATCTGTTAGGCTTATTCTATTTTTTTAGGTTGCTTACTGCATTTTCATATAGTTTTTAATCTTTTTACATCTCTGAGATGCATCTGAGTAATAAATTTTTAAATGTATTATCCAGTTTAGTAATTTTTCCATTAGTTACCATACAAACAAATAAATAAAACAATTATATTTTTATTTTTGGAGGATCTTTTGGTATTGTCATTTATGCCTGGTTATTTTTGATAGTTCATTGTTTCTTGCTCATTTTTTTGTATTTTAGACTTTATTTCTTTAAATGTATTAAGCATAGTCATTTTATATTCTTTATCTGAAAATTTCAATACCTAAAGTCTTAAGAGGTCTAAATTTATTTTTTGTTGTTTCTGCTCAATCAGTGAATTATTTATTCATGTATTTGGTAAATTTTAATTGTGAGATCATAATTAGGGTTCATAAGTTCCACTTGAACATGTCATAACATTCTATAAAACAGGATTGCCATATTTTCCTTAATATGTCCACATTACTCTGTATATTTAAGAATAACTTTATAATTTCCTACCATCATGGATACTTTTGAGGAAAGCCCTTTAGTGAGTTGTTTTTTCTCAATAAAAGTTTTCTGAAAACATATTTCCAGAAATGGTGTTATTGAACCAAAATAGAAACATTTTTACGGTTCACATAATTACTTTCATTGAGACTTGAGACCAGTTACAATGCAATCAGAAAAGAACAAGAGTACAAATTTCACAAGATGTTCACAAAATTAGATTTTTATGCATGTTTTTATTGTATGATTTTCTGGATCTTTTTAAAGAATTATGGTAAACTATCATGGTCCAGGGTTCATTTTCCAAGTAATTGTAGCAATATCAGTTAATTACTCTGTTATCTGATTTTATGATTCAGATGTATGGGTGGTCATAGAAAATCTGTGATAAACTATGGTGGCTAAACATATATGTATTTTTGGCCTTTGCTGTAATAAAAAAAAGTCTCAATAGCTTACAGCCACATTTGTTTTTGATTATTGTAAGTGGGGTGGTTTTTGTGCAACTCAGCCTAGTTTTGCTCTGTTTGGGTACATATATATTCTCCTCCTAAGATCCAGGAAGAAGGAATTATACCTATCTAGGACATGTTATTTTTGTGGCAATGATCTTCAAGAGACCAAGTGAAAATGAACAGTTCACTTTAAAGGTTATGTTTGTGATCAATACAATATCACTTCTGCTAATATTCCATTGGTGCAGGCAAATCATATAGCCAAATCTGATAATGAAATGGAAAAATATAGTCTACCTATAGATATATACTCAAGTGACACGGATGTGGATAAAGATAATGCTCATATGAAGTGAAAAGATAGTTGGGAATGGTCTCTAAAACTTTCTTTGCTTGCCTTGGCACTTATTCCTATGGACATGCTCTCATATAATTTAACACATTTTGTTGATGTTATTTCTGCTCTATTTATTTTCTTGTGTAGACCTCAAGTCCCTTAAGGACAGAAATAGTGCTTTACTTATGTTTCATGTAACCCAGTGCCTAGAGCACAACACAGAATATATGGTTTCTCAAATAAGATATGTTGGACTGAATGGTTTTCATGTATGCTTCCCCTGGAATAACGATCCATGTTCTTTGGTCTTAGAACTAGAAAAAGGTAATACAAGCTAATTTTTTGCAAAATTACTGGACTCCCTGATGTGTTTTTTTAAGGTAAGAAAAGATTACTACTCATATTTATTTTTAAATTCATTTCAGGACTGCAGAAGAAAGAGTAGGCTTTTCATTTGTATTAGGTAACAGGATGAGGAGCATATTAACTCTGCTGTCATTCAAAAGCCCAGGGCATATTAAATGTACTCTCTCAATTCAATAGAAGCTCTGTGATCAAGTCAGGCTCTGATTGAGAAGAAGATAAATGTATAACAGGATAACTTCTCCACTCTCAGAAAGAGAAATTGAAAGGTTGCCTGCTGAAAAAAGGAATTTTTTTTAGAAAGCTATCAAAAAATTATTATTCAATAGGGAACCCTAACCATCAGGACCAGCTTGTCCACTGGACATAGAAGGAACAGTGCCTAGTGTCTATGATACTTAGAATGGTCCATGAAAATAAAAAAGGTTTTCCTATCCTTTAAATTTGAAGAAAAATGAAAATAATAAGTACATGATAATAAATCCAGTTAGGAATACATTTGTCTTTATACCAACATGGTCATAAAATATAATTTTAATATTTTTTATGGAGAAAGTGTCTGCAAAGGCGAAGAGGCCCTTGGCCCACAGAAGTCATACTATGACCCTGTTTACAGTGAGTGAATCTTTTGAAGTAGAAGGAGAGGAGATAGATCATTGAGCTGAGCGGCACCCTCCAAAACTGTAGGTTTGGCGTTATGCTCATGGCTGTGGGTAGAATGGTTTTTATCCATTCTGAAATGTGTTGTTTCTGGTAGAACTGACTTGGGCAAAATCATGAAGAAAATTAATTGGGGCTCTCCAGTCCCTTTCTTTCCCTCCTTGCCTCTCTCCACCCACCCCTTACCAAAAGATAGATTGAGACATATTACAAATCTTCAGATCAAGTAAAAAATCAATTTCAATCAGACAGCACCAAAGCAGAAGTAGTTAGAGTACTACTAGGAGGCAGGGGAAAGACCTAGAGAAAAAGTGTAGAAGCAAAGAAAGAAATTATATACTTGGCTATGGTTAAAACCTAGTTGGACGTTTTGGCTATTTGTTATGGTTTTCCTTAGTATTTTGATTTTGTAAACTTGAGGCATTTATAGGCTTAGATTTTGGTTTGCTTACATAGGCTGCCACTGCATTCGAGTTTTTTTAAAATCTTTGGTCTTCTTGTTTAACTAATTTAACAGTATCCATGTATGTTGTACTGTGCTTAGTCACTCAGTTGTGTCCGACTCTTTGAAACCCCACTGACTGTAGCCCACCAGGCTCCTCTGCCCATGGGGATTCTCCAGGGGAGAATACTGGAGTGGGTGGCCATGACCTCCTCCAGGGTACCTTCCCAATCCATGGACTGAACCCAGGTCTCCATCATTGCAGGCAGATTCTTTACCATCTAAGCCACCAGGGAAGCCTGTATGCATGAATAAATGCACACATACACACTTATGTGTATTGCTACTCTTGCTGTTTAATAAATACTTACTTGATACTTCCTTATAATGTGTTGGGCCTTGTTATAGCTACTAGGACCTATCAGTTAAGATGATAAGGAAATTTCAACAGTCTCTGCCATCCAGTTCAGTGGAACTCAAAATGTGTTCTCTGGACTAGCTTTGTGACTTTATTCTTTTTTAATTAAAATTAATGATATATTTTTATGGTTTAGCAATCAGATTGTAGATTTGTTAAAAAGAATGGCCATTAATTTGCAATGGTTTTAATTACAATGAAGATACTTTAAAAATCTATTTGTGTGCCACGTCCCCCACCCCCACTTCCAGTTTTGACTTGAGGATATGAGTGGGTAGGGAGCTGAAGAGAGAGAGGCTGGTGTGGTGGTATGGCATAGAGGAGGAAGAATGGTGACAAAGGGTAGGGAGAGAGAGAGAAGAAAGCATGGGAAGGAGGAGGAGAAGAGCAAAAAGGGGAAAAGAGTAGAGAAGTGTACAGAAGTGTATACAGGTATAAAGGCAAGTGTTCAAGGAGTAAGTGGGAGGGGGTCTCACTTTGTTACAATTCTCTTTTTTTGAGGTAAATATACAGTGAAATGCATACCTTATATAGGTGTATGGATGTATAAATACTTTCTCTCTTGACATTTTCCTCTGGAAACATTCTAATAAACAGAAAATTTGAAAAATATATAGTGAATGCCCATATGCTCACCACACCAGTTATACCATCAATACTATATGTGCCCATATAGTATTTTCTACTCATCTCTCCATTCCTCTAACCATCTTATATTTGAATACATTTTGAAATAATTGCCATCAGGAGACTTACTCCTAACACCTAGTACAACATTTGTCTGCAGTTTTTTTTTCTTTTGAAGTGATATTTATATCCAATTATTTTTTTTTTTTCTGTGTCCATCCATGTTGCAGCAAATGGAGGGATTTCATTCTTTTTTATGGCTGAGTAATATTTAATTTTATATATGTATATATATTTGTTGCTGTTTATTTTTTTTTCTCTACTTTTTTTTTTACATGCATTTTTTTTTATTTTTTTTTAATTTTAAAATCTTTAATTCTTACATGTGTTCCCAAACATGAACCCCCCTCCCACCTCCCTCCCCATAACATCTCTGTGGGTCATCCCCATGCACCAGCCCCAAGCATGCTGTATCCTGCGTCAGACATAGACTAGCGATTCAATTCTTACATGATAGTATACATGATAGAATGCCATTCTCCCATATCATTCCACCCTCTCCCTCTCCCTCTGAGTCCAAAAGTCCGTTATAGACAGCTGCGTCTTTTTCCTGTCTTGCATACAGGGTCGTCATTGCCATCTTTCTAAATTCCATATATATGTGTTAGTATACTGTATTGGTGTTTTTCTTTCTGGCTTACTTCACTCTGTATAATCGGCTCCAGTTTCGTCCATCTCATCAGAACTGATTCAAATGAATTCTTTTTAACGGCTGAGTAATACTCCATTGTGTATATGTACCACAGCTTTCTTATCCATTCATCTGCTGATGGACATCTAGGTTGTTTCCATGTCCTGGCTATTATAAACAGTGCTGCGATGAACATTGGGGTACATGTGTCTCTTTCAATTCTGGTTTCCTCGGTGTGTATGCCCAGCAGTGGGATTGCTGGGTCATAAGGGAGTTCTATTTGCAATTTTTTAAGGAATCTCCACACTGTTCTCCATAGTGGCTGTACTAGTTTGCATTCCCACCAACAGTGTAGGAGGGTTCCCTTTTCTCCACACCCTCTCCAGCATTTATTGCTTGCAGATTTTTGGATCGCAGCCATTCTGACTGGTGTGAAGTGGTACCTCATTGTGGTTTTGATTTGCATTTCTCTGATAATGAGTGATGTTGAGCATCTTTTCATGTGTTTGTTAGCCATCCGTATGTCTTCTTTGGAGATGTGTCTATTTAGTTCTTTGGCCCATTTTTTGATTGGGTCATTTATTTTTCTGGAATTGAGCTGCATAAGTTGCTTGTATATTTTTGAGATTAGTTGTTTGTCAGTTGCTTCATTTGCTATTATTTTCTCCCATTCAGAAGGCTGTCTTTTCACCTTGCTGATATTTTCCTTTGTTGTGCAGAAGCTTTTAATTTTAATTAGATCCCATTTGTTTATTTTTGCTTTTATTTCCAGAATTCTGGGGGGTGGATCATAGAGGATCCTGCTGTGATTTATGTCAGAGAGTGTTTTGCCTATGTTCTCCTCTAGGAGTTTTATAGTTTCTGGTCTTACATTTAGATCTTTAATCCATTTTGAGTTTATTTTTGTGTGTGGTGTTAGAAAGTGATCTAGTTTCATTCTTTTACAAGTGGTTGACCAGTTTTCCCAGCACCACTTGTTAAAGAGATTGTCTTTACTCCATTGTATATTCTTGCCTCCTTTGTCAAAGATAAGGTGTCCATATGTGTGTGGATTTATCTCTGGGCTTTCTATTTTGTTCCATTGATCTATATGTCTGTCTTTGTGCCAGTACCATACTGTTTTGATGACTGTGGCTTTGTAGTAGAGCCTGAAGTCAGGCAAGTTGATTCCTCCAGTTCCATTCTTCTTTCTCAAGATTGCTTTGGCAATTCGAGGTTTTTTGTATTTCCATACAAATCTTGAAATTATTTGTTCTAGTTTTGTGAAAAATATGGCTGGTAGCTTGATAGGGATTGCATTGAATTTGTAAATTGCTCTGGGTAGTATACTCATTTTCACTATATTGATTCTTCCAATCCATGAACATGGTATATTTCTCCATCTATTAGTGTCCTCTTTGATTTCTTTCATCAGTGTTTTATAGTTTTCTGTATATAGGTCTTTAGTTTCTTTGGGTAGATATATTCCTAAGTATTTTATTCTTTTCGTTGCAATGGTGAATGGAATTGTTTCCTTAATTGCTTTTTCTACTTTCTCATTATTGGTGTATAGGAATGCAAGGGATTTCTGTGTGTTGATTTTATATCCTGCAACTTTACTATATTCATTGATGAGCTCTAGTAATTTTCTGGTGGAGACTTTAGGGTTTTCTATGTAGAGGATCATGTCATCTGCAAACAGTGAGAGTTTTACTTCTTCTTTTCCAATTTGGATTCCTTTTATTTCTTTTTCTGCTCTGATTGCTGTGGCCAAAACTTCCAGAACTCCACATAAATCTTAAGTGAAGATAAGCTGAATTTTGTCAGTTGCATGCACTTTTAAAGAACACATATCTTTTTAGATGTGGAACGTGACCATCACCCCAGAAATGTCTCTCATGCCCTTTTCTCAGTCTTCCATTCCATGCGGCAACCTCTATAGAATAGTTTCCTTGCTCTAGAACTTTGTATTAGTGGAATCATACACTATGTACATTTTCATGTAAAGCTTCATTGACTCAGCCAATGTTTTTGAAATTCATTTATAGTGTTACATACATCAATAGTGTCTTGCTTTTTTAAATTGGAGAGTAGTATTCCTTTGTCTGAATATACAAGGGTTTGTTTTCCATCTAATTTAGTTACAAATTTTAGTTATTATTAATAACATGGCTATGGACAATACTGATCATGTCTTTTTTCTTTTTAGACACATTTTTAAAATTTCTCTTTGGTAACTACTTAGGTTACAAGTTAAGTATAGGTTTAGTTGTTTTAAGAATTTGACACCCTTTTCCATGGTACTGTCTTTCGGTCCTACTCATTTGAAAAGTCCAATTCTCTATGCGCTCGTCAATATTTGGTGCTATTAGTCTTTTTAACTTTAACCACTCTATGAGTGTGCTGTGATTTCTCATTGCAGTCTTAATTTTAAGCTTCCTGATGACTAATTATTTTGAGAATTTTTAATTTCTTTCTTTTTTTTTTGCCATTCATGTATTTCCCTTTCTGAAGAATTTCTTAAAATTTTTGCACATGTAAAAAATTGTATTATTGGTGTATTTGTTATTCAGCTGTAGTAGTTCTCTACATGTTCTGGATGGATACCTATCTTTTGCCACCTTAATCAGATAATATGCATTGTAAATATATATCCTCCCAGTCTGTGGTTTGATTTTTCACTTTCTTATAACACCTTTTGATGAAGAGAAATTTTAAATCTTGATGAAGTTTAGCAATTTTCTAGGAGGTTACTGCTTTCTGTGTTGAGCCTAAGAAATCTTTGTTTACCTCCAAGTCACAAAAATAGCCTCCTGTTTTCTTCTAAGCTTTAAGTTTTAGCATTTTATGTCTGGATTGGTGATCCATCTCAAATTAATCTTTGTGCACTTGAGTTAGGAGGTCAAGATTTATCTTTTTCTATTCTGTCTAGTTGTTCCCACACTATTTGTTGAAAAGACTTTTCTTTCTTCGCAAGATGCTTGTGTCAGTAATCCAATGATTATATAGGCACAAGTCTACTTTGAGGTTCTCTGTCCAATTTCACTGATTTATTTGCTGATATTCATGCCAGCTATCACTTTGTTTTCAGTTCTACAGTAAGTCAGGTAGTGTAAGTCATTCAACTTTTTCAAAATTGCTTGGAATAATCTAGATTTGTTGAACTTTCAGTTTTAAAGCTAGCTTGTTAATTTCTGCAAAAAAATATGCCTAGATCTTGATTGGGATTGCATTGAATAAATGATCGACTTAGTTAGAGTTGACACTGACATTATAAAATATTGAGTCTTCCAACCTATAAACAAGTTATATGTCTCCATTTACTTAGGTCCTTTTGAATTTCCCACAGCCATTTTTTGTGGTATTCAATGTAGACATGTTGCATTTATCTTGTCAAATGTTTTCTGATGGTATGTTGACATTATTGTAAATATAATCATATTATTAAATTCATTTTCAATTGTTTGATTTAATATATAAACATACAAATTAATTTTTGTGCATTAACCTTGCATCCTGTGTTCTTGCCCAAGGTAGGTATTATTTCAAATTATTTCCTTGTATATACTTTACAAATTTTTTATGAAAACAAACATTGAAGTCATCTTTCCACAAAAAGTTGTACTAATTCTCCTTTCTAGTTTTGATGTCCTTTACTTCTTTTTGTTGCAATGATTAAAACTTTCAGAGAAATATTGAATGAAAGTAGTCACTTTTGTGCATTGATTCTGACTCGAAGGAGGTCATATTAAACATTTCACAATTAAGTATGATAACATCTGTAGGATTTTCAAGTCTCTTCGATTAATTTGAGGAATTTATTTTCTATCCTTAGTTTTTTGAGTGTTCTTATCATGAATAGTTTAAAAATTTTTTAACTTTGAGCATCTTTGAGATAATTATATGGTTATCTCTTTATCTACTAATATTTTTAATTAGATTGATCATTTTTGAATGTTAAAGCAATTCTACTTCCCTGATAACAATATATTATTCTTTCATTTATTATTGAATACTATCTGATATTTTTTTAAGGATTTTTTCCATTTATACTTATGAGAGGTATTGGTCTGCAATTTTTTTTATCTGTAACATCTTTACCATGATTTAGTGTTAGTTATGTTGGCCTCATAAAATGAATGTTAATGTGTTCTTTCCTCCTCTATTTCAAAAAAATATTTGTATTACTTATTTCTTAAATGCTGCTACTGCTGCTGCATAGTCACTTCAGTCGTGTCTGACCCTGCGACCCCATAGACAGCAGCCCACCAGGCTCCTCCATCCCTGGGATTCTCCAGGCAAGAATACTGGAGTGGGTTGCCATTTCCGTCTCCATATTTCTTAAATAATAGATATAATTTATCATAAAACAATCTGGGCCTGCAAATTTATTAGTGAGAGTGTACTTAAAAGAAATTTAGTTTTCTACTCTAACAGGTATAGGACTATGCAGACTTAGTGTTTCAACCTTTGCTAAGTTTTATATTTAAAGGAATTTGAAACAGATGAATTTGTTGGCTAAAACTGTTAATGTTCCTTCATTTTACTTTAATTTCTAGAGAGTTTCTAGTGATAGTCAATTTTTTATACTCAAGACTGGTAATATTTTTTTCTTATATCTCTTGACCAACCCTTCTAATTATTTGTCAATTTTATTAACTTTTTAGAACCAATTTTTGCTTTTGTCAGTTTTCTCTTGAAGAAGGAAATGACAACCCACTCCAGTGTTCTTGCCTGGAGAATCCCAGGGATGGGGAGCATGGTGGGCTGCTGTCTATGGGGTCGCACAGTCGGATACAACTGAAGTGACTTAGCAGCAGAAGCAGCAGTTTTCTCCATTTTCTATACCATCAATATCTATGCTAGTCCTACTTCCTAGTATACATTTAATTTGCATATATTTTCCAGCTTTTATAGGTGATAAATCAGACATTGGATATATATAGATATATTTATTTATTTATTTTATAATATAAATATATTAGCTATAATTATCCCTTTAGTTAGAACTGCATTAATTTAATAGCAAGTATTGCTGTGATATATTTTCATTATTATTTACTTTGACATTATATAAGATAATCTGTTATTAAATCAACCTAGTTAATGCTTACTTTGGATATTGTATTTTTCAGTTTTATAATTCCCACTTAGTTCTTGCATATATTTTCCATTTATATATTTAGACACATCCTTTGTTCATTCCTGTGAGCATATTTCCCTTCATCTCTTGAACATATGCATGACAAAGTTTTTGCTTATTCCAAAGATTTTGTCTCTTTGACTTTAGTTTCTATTATTTTTTGCTCTTGACTGTGGGTCCCCTTTCCCTGTTTCTTAACACATCTAGCAATTTTTCATTGATTTCTAGACGTTGGACATAGCACATTTTAAAGATTCTAGATTCTGTACCTTCATCTGACAATTGTTGGGTTTTGCTCTAGCAGAAAATATACTTGCCTGGACTGAATCTAAACCGTATTTCCTCTTCAGTACTTAAAAGTTCTGCTCACTTCTGTCAGCCTTTTATTTTTTTTACCTTCTTCCTGGTCAGTGGGAATACAAAATCAGCGATCAGCCAAAGTGTTTGGCAAAATTTTTGCTCAGATTTTAGTGCTCCCTCATCTATAGCAACCCAATTTCTGTGCTCCCATATTTAAAATCTTTCTTGAAACCTGAGATATATCTTCTTACTTCCCAACATGTTAAGACCACATCTTTCTGCTCAAGTTCCAGATGCTCCACACCAAGAAGACTGAGTAGTACCTTTAGATGAAAGGCTTATAAATATGTATTATCTCATCCAGTATAGTTCTTCTCTTTGAAAATTTAACATCTCTTTTCATTTTTTTCCTGCTTTTGGTGACACTCCAAAGTCTTTAAATAGTTGTTTATATATATACCATCCACAGTTTAGAATTATTCATTGTGAGTGACCTGATCTGCTACATGCTATTCTGTCATTACTAGAAATGGAACCCAATGTCTGACTAACTTTTAAATTACAAACTTTAAGAGTAATTTTTCACAAATACCTGAGTATTCTGATCTCAATATTATCACTTGAATTTTGTATGTTGTGTTAGTTTCTGCTGTACAGCAAAGTGAATCAATAATGCATATGCTTATATACACTCTTTTTAAGATTCTTTTCCCATATAGCTCATTACAGACTATTGAGTAGAATTCCCTGTGCTATACAATAGTTTATTATTAATTATCTATTTCCATGTAGTGGTGTGTATATGTCTATTCCAAATTTCCAATTTATCCTCCCAAACCCTTCTCCCCTTGGTAACCACAACTTTTTCCCATACATACGTGACTCTAATTTTATTCTGTAAATAAGTTCATTTGTAACTTTTTTTAAAATTCCACATTTAAGCAATACTATATGGTATCTGTATTCCTCTGTCTGACTTACTCCACTCAGTATGACCGTATCTAAGTCCATCCACGCACTGCAATTGGCATTATTTCATTCTTTTTTTTTTCAAGATTTTATTTATTTTTTAATTTAAATTTATTTATTTTAATTGGAGGCTAATTACTTTACAATATTGTATTGGTTCTGCCACACATCAACATGAATCTGCCACAGGCATACACGTGTTCCCCATCCTGAACCCCCCTCCATTCTTTTTTTAATGGCTGAACAATATTTCATTGTATATATGGACCACATCTTCTACGTCCTAACTTTTTTAAACAGTCAGACTGGGAAATTACTACATGTAAAAGAATGAAATTAGTACATTCTCTAATGCCATGCACAAAACTCAAAATGAATTAAAGACCTAAATGTAAGATCAGATTCTATAAAACTCTTAGGAAAAAGCAGAACACACTCTGATATAAATCACAGTAAGATCTTTTTTGATCCACATCCCAGAGTAATGAAAATAAAAATAAACAAATCAGACCTAATTACACTTGAAAGCTTCTGCATAGCAAAGGAAATCATAAACAAAATGAAAAGACAACCAACAGAATGGGAGAAAATACTTGCAAATGAAGTGACAAACAAGGAATTGTTCTCGTTCTGTCACTAAGTGTCCAACTCTTTGCATGGAGTACGGCAATGCTAGGCACCTCTGTCCTTCACTATCTTTCAGAGTTTGCTCACATTCATGTTCTCCTGAATAAGGAATTAATCATGCAGCTCAACATCTAAAAAACAATTAAATCAAAAAATGGGAGGAAGATCTAAACAGACATTTCTCCAAAGAAGACATACACCTGGCCGAAAAGCACATGAAAATATGCTCAACAACACTAATTATTAAAAAACATTGAAATCAAAACTACAATGAGCTATCACCTCACAATTGTCAGGATGGGCATGTCTAAAAACAATAAATGCTGGAGAGGATATGGAGAAAAAGGAACCCTCCCACATTGTTGATGGGAATGTAAATCAGCATAGCCACTAAAGAGAACACCATGGAGGTTTCTTAAAAAACTAAAAATAAAGCTACCATATGATCCCCAAATCCACTCCTGGGCATATATCCAAAGTAAACCATAATTTAAAAAGATACATGCTCCTCAACATTCATTGCAAAAACTCCAAGATTGTTATTAACTGGAGAGAATAACAGCAAACTGTGCTGTTAAGAATGTACACTATTTTTTTAATATTAAAAAATTTTAAATGGAAGTATAATTGACTTGCATGTATGCTAATTCACTTCAGTCATGTCTGACTGAATTTAATTTCAGATATTGCAGAATTCCATGTTCAATGATTTTATTTTTATTTTTAATATACTGATGTTTCATAGTGTTTACATAAGAAGAATTATGACTTCCTGGGAGCCCACAACCTAAAAATACGAACAGTCCCTAGGTAAGAATGAATAAATTTTCAATGGCTTTCTTTAAAAATGCAGAAAATTTTGAGTTATAAAGTTATATCTCTACATGTTAGACAGCAGTTGAATTTTTTTGAAAGACCTATTTGGTTGTCTGCAAGAAAGTTTAGTAGTTGAACTAAATTTTTAGTGACTGAACTGAACATAACGGTTTAATTTCAGCCCCTGATGATTTTTGCCATTTTTCTTTAGGCAGTCAAATGTTTCTATATTGATTGTCAATGAGTCCACTTCGGACTTTGTGCCCTGATTTGTATTGCTTATAAGGAATTGAGCTTGCTAACAATTCCTGCAGAAAAATTAAATTTCTCTAGATCATATATAGCTACCAAGTTAGTAATGATGCCAAAGTAATCTACCAGAGACCTGGTGGATTTACTTACTTTAACAATGGAAAATGCATGTTGGTTGGTGAGCCACTGACTGTTTATATCTGTTCCCTCATCTACTTATAGTTCCCCTTACACTTTAAGAGTGTCCTTGTGTGGGCAATAGAGTCACTATTACATTTAACTTAAACAATCCTAATTTTTAATGATATATGACTATAAAAACTTCTAACATTGTAAATGAAGTGGTCAAAATATCTACGTGTAATATTTGAATTTATCAATTGAATTATAAATTTGTATTTCAGATTTTCTTATTTATTTATTTATTTATGACCACTCCTCCAGCTTGTGGGATCTTAGTTCCCTGACCAGGGATCGAAACTGCACCCCCTGCAGTGGAAGTGCAGAGTGCTAACCACTGGCCACCAGGGAAGTTCCTAGATTTTCTTATACACACTGTACTAATTTAGATTTTATCCATTTTCACACTTTATAGTCAAATTTTATTTAAACTATCCACTGCATACTTAACATTTATGCTTTTATCTTCAGATTTTCTTCAGTCCTCTAACTACATTTTTCAAAGTATACAGATAAATTATTTGATATATATTATTTTGGGGGAAATTATGCATGAGGCAGAAAAATTTTTTTCATTTATTAATTTTTGAGTTAAAGGATAATTGCAAAACATACATTTCTCCAAAGAAGGCATACAGATGGCTAACAAACACACAAAAAGATGCTCAACATCACTCATTATCAGAAAAATGCAAATCAAAACCACAATGAGGCACCATCTCACACAGCTCAGAATGGCTGCCATTAAAAAGTCTACAAACAATAAATGCTGGAGAGGGTGTGGAGAAAAGGGAACCCTCTTACATTGTTGGTGGGAATGCAAACTAGTACAGCCACAATGGAGAACAGTGTGGAGATTCCTTAAAAAACTGGAAATAGAACTGCCATACGACCCAGCAATCCCACTGCTGGGCATGCACACAGAGGAAACCAGAATTGAAAGAGGCACTTGTACCCCAGTGTTCATCACAATACTGTTTACAATAGCCAGGACATGGAAGCAACTTAGACGTCCATCAGCAGATGAATGGATAAGAAAGCTGCGGTACATATACACAATGGAGTATTAGCCATTAAAAAGAATACATTTGAGTCAGCTCTAATGAGGTGGATGAAACTGGAGCCTATTATATAGAGTGAAGTAAGTCAGAAAGAAAAATACCAATACAGTATATTAACACATATATATGGAATTTATAAAGATAGTAATGATGACCCTGTATGAGAGACAGCAAAAGAGACACAGATATAAATAATATACTTTTGGACTCTATGGGAGAAGGCAAGGGTGGGATGATTTTAGAGAATAGCATTGAAGCATGTATATTACCATATGTGAAACAGATCACCAGTCCAGGTTTGATGCATGAGACAGGGAGCTCAGGGCTGGTGCACTGGGATGACCCTGAGGGATGTGATGGGGAAGGCGGTGGGAGGGGGGTTCAGGATGGGGAACACAGGTACACCCATGGCTGATTCATGTCAGTGTATGGCAAAAACCACTACAATATTGTAAGGTAATTAGCCTCCAATTAAAGTAAATATATTATTTTTTAAAAGGATAATTGCATTATAGAATTTTGTTGTTTTCTGTCAAGCATCAACATGAATCAGCCATAGGTATACATATATCTCCTCCCTCTTGAACCTCCCTCCCATCTCCCTCTCCCTCCCAGCCCTCTAGATTGTTACAGAGCCCCTGTTTGAGTTCCCTGAGTCATACAGCAATTCCCATTGGCTATCTATTTTACATATGGCAACATAAGCTTCCATGTTGCTCTCTACATACATCTCACCCTCTCTTTCTCTCTCCCCCGTGTCCATAACTCTGTTCTCTGTGTCTGCTTCTTCATTATATATTCTTGCCTACTTTGCTGTAGATTAATTAATCATTGGGGTATGGTTTTATTTCTTGGATTTCTATCCTGCTCTTTTGATCTATATTTCAGTTTTTGTGCCAGTAGCATACTATTTTGATTAATTTAGCTTTGTAGTATAGTCTGAATTCAGGGAATCTGATTCCTCCAGCTCCGTTTTTCTTTCTCAGAATTGCTTTGGCTATTAGTACCCTTTTGTTTTATAATTTTAGAGACTTCTCTTCTAGTTCTGTGAAAAATGTCATTGATAATAATAAAGATTGCATTAAATCTGTAGATTACCTTAGGTATATCGACATTTTGATAATGTTGATTCTTCCAATCTAAAAACATGGTATATCCTCCCACCTCTTTGAGTCATCTTCAATTTCTTTCATCAGTTTTCAGAGGAAAAGTTTTTATGTCTCCTTAGGTAACTTTATTCCTAGGTTTTGAAGATTTTATTTTTTTGATGTAATAGTAAATGGAATTGTTTCCTTAATATCTCTTTCTGCTCTTTTTCACTGTTCATGTATAATAATGCAAGTGTATACAGAAATAGATTTATTTGCATTAATGTCAATCCTGCAGTTGTACTGAACTGTCTGATCAGCGCCAGTAGTTTTCTGGTGGAATCTTTAGGATTTTCTATGTATAGTATTATGTTATCTGCTAACAGTGACAATTTACTCTTCTTTTCCATTTTACATTCCTTTATTTCTTTTTATCCCCTCTGATTGCTATGACTCAGTTCAGTTCAGTTCAGTCTCAGTCTTATCTGACTCTTTGAGATCCCATGGACTGCAGCACACCAGGCTTCCCTGTCCATCACCAACTTCTGGAGCTTGCTCAAACTCATGTCCACTGAGTTGGTGATACCATCCAATCATCTCATCCTCTGTTGCCCTCTTCTCCTCCTACCTTCAATCTTTCCCAGCATCAGGGTCTTTTCCAATGAGTCAGTTCTTCACATCAGGTGGCCAACGTATTGGAGTTTCAGCTTCAGCTTCAGTCCTTCCAATGAATATTCAGGACTGATTTCCTTTAGAATTGATTGGTTTTATCTCCTTGCAGTCCAAGGGACTCTAAAGAGTCTTTTCTAACAGCAAAGTTCAAAAGCATAATTTCTTCAGCACTCAGCTTTCTTTATGGTCCAGCTCTCACATCTGTACATGACTACTGGAAAAACCATAGCTTTGACTAGATGGACCTTTGTTAGCAAAGTGCTGTTTTTGCTTTTTAATCTGTTGTTTAGGTTGGTCATAGCTTTTATTCCAAGGGAGAAAGTGTCTTTTAATTTCATGGCTGCAGTCACCATCTTCTCTTCTATTCTCAGCTATTTGTAAAGCCTCCTCAGACAACCAGTTTGCCTTTTTGCCTCTTTCTTGGGAAAGACATTGATCCCTGCCTCCTGTACACTATCATGAATCTCCTTCCACAGTTCTTCAGGCACTCTGTCTATCAGATATAATCCCTTGAACCTATTTGTCACTTCTACTGTATAATCATAAGGGATTTAATTTAGGTCATACCTGAATGGTCTAGTGGTTTTCCTTACTTTCCTCAACTTAAGTCTGATTTCTGCAATAAGGAGTTTGTGATATGAGCCACAGTTAGCTCCCGGTCTTGTTTTTGCTGACTCTATAGAGTTTCTCCATCTTTTGCTGCAAAGAACATAATCAATCTAATTTTGATATTGACCATCTGGTGAAGTCCATGTGTAGAGTTGTCTGTTCTGTTGTTGGAAGAGGGTGTTTGCTATGACCAGTGCATTTTCTTGGCAAAACTCTGTTAGCCTTTGCCCTGCTTCATTTTCTACTCCAAAGCCAAACTTGCCTGTTACTCCAGGTATCTCTTGACTTCCTACTTCTGCATTCCACTCCCCTATGATGAAAAGGACTTTTTTTTTGGTGTTAGTTCTAAAAGGTCTTGTAGGTTATCAGAGAACTTTTCAACTTCAGCTTCTTGGCACTAGTGGTTGGGGCATAGACTTGGATTACTGTGATATTGAATGGTTTGCCTTGGAAATGAACAGAGATCATTAAGTCATTTTTGAGATTGCACCCAAGTACTGCATTTTGGACTCTTGTTGACTATGATGGCTACTCCATTTTTTCTAAGGGATTCTGCCCACAGTAGTAGATCTAATGGTCATCTGAATTAAATTCTCCCCTCCAGTCAATGTTAATTCACTGATTCCTAAAATGTTGATGTTCACTCTTGTCATCTCCTGTTTGACTACTTCCAATTTGCCCTGGTAATGGCCCTAACATTCCAGGTTCCTATGCAATATTGGTCTTTACAACATCAAACTTTGCTTCCATCACCAGTCCCATCCATAACTGGACATTTCGCTTTGGCTCCTTCTCTGCATTCTTTCTGGAGTTATATATCCACTCTTCTCCAGTAGCATATTGGACATCTACCAACCTGGGGAGTTCATCTTGCAGTGTCCTATCTTTTTGCCTTTTCAGACTGTTCATGGGGTTTTCAAGGCAAGAATTCTGAAGTGGTTTTCTATTCCCTTTTCCAGTGGACCATCTTTTATCAGAACTCTCCACAATGACCCCTCCATCATGGGTAGCCCTACATGCCATGGTTCATAGTTTCATTAAGTTAGACAAGGGTGTGGTCCATGTGATCACTTTGGTTAGTCTTATGTGATTGTGGTTTTCTTTCTTTCTGCCTTCTGATGAATAAGGATAAGAGGCTTATGGAAACTTCCTGATATGAATGACAGATTGCTATGGCTAGGACTACCAAAACTATGTTGAGTGAAAATAGTGACAATGAACATCCTTTCCTTATTTCTGATCACACAGGGCAAGCTCTGCCTTTCACCACTAAGGATAGTGTTAGCTATGGTTTGTTTTATATGACCTTTATGACATTGAGGTAGATTCCCTTTATGTTCACTTTCTGGAGAGATTTTATCATAAATGGGTATTGGACTTGTCAAAAGTTTTTTGTGCATCTATTGAAATGATCATATTTTTTTTTCCTTCAGTTTGTTAATGAGGCTAACACAAAAATTGAGTTGTGGACATTGAAGCATCCTTGCATCCCTGAGGTAAGTCTCACTTGAGCTTGGTGTATGATCCTTTCAACGTATTGTTGGACTCAGTTTGCTAGTACTTTGTTGAATATTTTTGCATCTGTGGTCATCTGTGATATCAGCCTGTAGTTTTCTTTTTGCATGATATCTTTGTCTGGTTTTGGCATCAGGATGAAGGTGGCTTCATATAATAAACTTGTGAATGTTTCTTTCACTGTACATTTTTGGAGGAGTGTCAAAAGGATAGATGTTAGCTCTTGTCTAAATATTTGATAGAATTCACCTGTGAAGCCCTCTGGTTCTAGACTTTTGTTTGTTGGAAGATTTTAAATCATTATTTCAATTTTGGTGCTTGTGATATGGCTGTTCATATTTTCTATTTCTTCCTGGTTCAGTCTAGAAAGTTGTATCTTTCTAAGAATTTGTGCATTTTGTTTAGGTTGTCCATTCTATTGGCAAACTGTTGTTTATAGTGGCCTCTTATGAGCTTTTGTATTGCTGTGATGTCTATTGTAATTTCTCCCTTTTCATTTCTAATTTTGAGTTCCCTCATGTTTTTTTTTTTTTCTTGGTGAGTCTGGCTAAAGGTTTATCAGTTTTGTTTGTCTTCTCTAAGAACCAGGTTTTCATTTCAGTCTTTGTTATTGCTTTCTCCGTCTCTATTTCATTTATTTCTGTTCTGATCTCTGATTTCTTTCTTTCTACTAACTTTGGGTTTTGTTTGTTCCTCTTTCTCTAGTTGCTTTAGATACAAAGTTAAACGGTTTATTTGGGATTTTCTTGTCTCCTGAGGTAAGATCGTGTTGCAATAAACTTCCATTTTAAAACTGCTTTTCCTTTTCCAAAGGTTTTGGACTGTAACTTATTCATTGTTATTTTTCTCTAGATATTTTTTAAATTTCCTTTTTGATTTATTCAGTGATCCATTGGTTATTTAGTAGCATCCATTTAGTTTGTGTTTGTTTTTTATAGTTTTATTCTAGGCAATGAGTTAAAATAAGCTATGATTCTGAATTCTATTTATAACTCTGACCTTACAAGAATATAATTATATTTAGCATTTATCTGAAGACAAAGGAAAAATTTATTTATAGAACAAATTTTATAATTGCTGCTTTAAGGTACAGATATGGTCATTTCTTACTTTATATTTCATCCCTTTGGGAATTCAGTTGTTATGAGAAGATGAAATGAATACATATAAATCTTAAGCCATATGTCCTTATTGACAATAAAGCAATTTTTCGATAGTCTTTCAAAACTGACTAATCACAAAAAGGTAAATGTTAGGTTGTGGAAGAAAATTCAAATGACTGAATGTAGATAGATGACAGATTAGAAGCATTAGTGGGAAACAGCTAGGTGTCACTAAAGGAAGAATGTCCTTTTTCCAAAGAGGAAAGAGACAGTGAATGTTAATTTACCTGGATAAGTGGCAGTGAAGTAAAAGGTTGATGCAGATGTGATGGGGAGGGGGTGGGCAGCTTTTTTCCTCCAAAGCAGTTGACAAAGTTAGCAGTTCAATGTCTAGCAGACTACACACTCAAATATTATATATGCTGTTACTGTTGATGATGATGACAGCTGTCTCTTGTGGGTCAATCAACAGGCAGACACTATACATATTATGGAAAAAAATAAACCCTCATAGATTTTGAATATTCACTATAGTGAGTAGTGAAATGTGGGAGAAAAGAGAAAAAGGAAAGGGAGTAGAAGGGAGGGAGGACTTATTATTTATTTACTGCCTGCTCTTTCAGGGTTTGTCAGACTTAATTACATATGAAGTTTCACTCTTCATACTGATAAGAAAGTTGAAGTTCTGAAGTGTTAAAAATATGCACATTTATTCAACATACATTGCACACCAAGAATGTACCATTATTGTGCTCATTTCTGAGGATATAAAGATGGAAACAATCAAATGTGATTCCTTTTTTAAGAAAATTACTGTCTAAATGTATAACAACTGTAAATATGTGATTCATCCAATGTTACACAATTCATGTATAGAAAGGGATTTGGATGCTGGATTTTCTAAGTGTGTCACCAGTGCTCTTGGTACCACTATATCAGTAGCAAGCAAGTTGCTGCTTCTCCCCCTTACATTCTTTCACAACATCCGGATTGAGGATATGGGTGTGTCCAACAGTACATTTCTCTATATTTTCTGAGCTGAGTTTTGTAGGTTTTGATTTGGCATCCATCAAACTGCTAAATACAATAGGAGAATTTGCTTAGAAATCTATGATAACAAATAATTACATGAGTCAAAAATTGTATCTGAAATATATTTGAGATAATGACTTACAAATTACTTTTGTCTATATGAAATTTCCCTCTCATTTCCCCTAAATTTAAGTTTGTTACTGGTATGCATTCATTGATTAAGAAAAGTATGTGTCAGGGAAAAAATAGAAAAACCTATAAGCTTCTGTGGCTTTTTTTTTATAATTAACAAAGAGAGGCCAATGTTTAGTCAAAATATTTTGGAAGAAGAATGTTGTTTCCCAGCATAACCCTGTTTGTTGACTAGAATGAGACCCTCTTGGGCTAGAAGATGTTGGGGAGATATTGGAGCCTGCTGTGTGTTCATACTCTACCTGGCTTTGTAGAAGCATTGCTGAGGGAATATCCCCCAAAAGAAAATTTTTGTAACATTCCCCCCAAATTTCTATTCCCTAAATACAGCAGTGAAGTAATGGAGACTGAAGAGCCTTATGGATTAGAACACTGAAACCTATGCCAATAGGTACAAGTTCTGGCAGGTAGAGTGGCTGCCTGCTTTAGAAGGAGCCTTCTTCATCTGGAACCAAAGGGCTTTGCTTGTTCCCAAAGTCGGATGTTGCTCTGTTTAGTTGCATCAGATTTTACCATGCAACAATTGCATTGGTGCCAAGGTGGCGCTAATGGGAAAGAACCCGCCTGCCAATGCAGGAGACGTAACAGACATGGATGGGTTCGATCCCTGGGTTGGGGAGATCCCCTGGAGGAGGGCATAACAAACCACTCTAGTATTCTTGCCTGGAGAATACGATGGACAGAGGATCCTGGCGGGCTATGGTCCATAGGGTCGCAAAGAGTCGGACACAACTGAAGTGCCTTAGCATACCTGCATACATACACCCATTCTATTCTTTAGTCTTTCTCCTACAGACTGTGCTTTCCATATCAAGCCTTCACTCTCCCCATTTACAAACACACACACACAAATTATCTGACAGAGAGCAGGGCAGTGGTAGAGATATTCATAGGGAAGTACCCCATTAGGTATATAGGTTTGCTTTAAATAGTAAATAAGGGAAAGATACATTTTGTAAGAAGCTTGTGTTTTCTTTTCATATCGATTTATATTAGTGGATCTCACAGGTAAATTCTTCATTGTGTTGAAATTTTAGGGGAACAAAATACTCTGGGTTTTGATAGATGACCCATAGCTCTGGGTCATGGGGCTATATTGATTCTTTCTTTCTATTTTGTACTTAAAACTTTTCTGTGTTTTTATAGCAAGCCGCTTTAAACTTTATGATCTAAAAATGTCTTAAGTAAGAAGAAACTGAATCTTCTCAGCCAACTAGCTCTTGAAACACTATCTCTGTAATATGGGAAAGAACAAGGATCTCTGTTCTTCCTGCTATAATACCCCTCTGGAGTTCTGAACCATGTATACTCCATGCATATGTTCACTGACTGATTTCATGAGACTTTTTCTCAAGAGAATTGCTCCCATCCTGAGTTGTTCTGTATTAGTAGTGGGCATTTTCCAGAGGTTTAAAGCAGATCCCTATTTGAAATTAGTTTTTCCAATATTTCTTTTTGCTTGTTCTTCTCATGTTGCCTAATTCCAACTCACTATACAAAAATTTTTGAAAGCTACTAATCTCTCCTCTGTATATGCTCTATTGCTTAATATGGACTGGCACATCACATAAGGATGTTTGGTGAAAAATATTGTAACATTCTTATGATATGTCCTAAAAATTATAAATGTGCAAAATATTTCTCATTTTGTCTTTTGCAAATGACTTCACATAAGATAGCAGTGGTGGCTCATATAGCCAGTAATCTAATTTCATAAAGATTTTATCCCTTTCACAGAAGCAATTTGTTAAATGACTAATGAAATTTGGCTTAAAAATCTATGCTTTATCAGAATGTTCTAGTAAATAAATTCACAAATCAGGAAATATCTGTTGTTTGACCATATGTCTCAGTTTGCAATTTGGAAGAAATTACCACCATAAGCCACCTCAAGGTTGAGTCTTACTAGACCTGCCTCCCACTTTTTATTCATATGACTTCTAAAATCCAGTCATTGACAGGACCCTGAAGCACCATTTTTCTCTTTTACTTTCCTTGTTATTCTATCTTTTTGAAACACTCTCCTCTCCTTTCCTCTTCTGCCTGTTGAAGAAATTTCAAGACAGTTCTTTCCATTCCTCTCTCACAAAATTTCTTTACTGTTCTCTCCATCAAAACAACAACCAAATTTTTCTAATTTTCATATATACCCAACCAAGTTTTTCTATAAATTAATCCCTGAGTCAAAAAAATATCATTTTGTATGTAAGTCCTTAGAAAAAAACTTTCATTGTTGCATAGCACTGAGATTTTATTTTAAATGACAAAGTATTTTTTGGCAAGAACAAACAAGTCTGAAATAACTCAAGTGATGTTAATTTGGAGTGTTTATATGTCAGGTGATTGAGAGAAAAAAGAAGAGAAAGAAACAACTCAGAATTACTAATAATTCCTGAGGGGTGAAACTTCGCAAGTACAAATATTAAAAGTTTCAAAATTCTTCAATTTTCTTTCTTTCTTTTTTTTTTCTGCCATATGGCACAGCTCATAGTATCTTAGTTCCCTGACCAGGGATCCAATTTGAGTCCTAGGCTGTGGAAGTCTGGAATCCTAACCACATGACAAACCTATAACCAATATCATACTCAATGGTGAAAACCTGAAGACATTCCCTCTAAGATCAGGAACCAAGACAAGGATGCCTATGGTCACCACTTCTTTTCAACATAGTTTGGAAAGCCCTAGACACATCAATCAGAGGAGAAAAGCAAATGAAAGGAATCGAAATTGGGAAAGGGAGTAAAGGTGTCATTGTTTAAAGATGATATGATACTATACATAGAAAATCCTATAGATACCACCAGAAAACTATTAGAGCTCATCAATGAATCTGGTAGTTTCAGGATACAAAGTCAACATACAGAAATATGTTGCAATTTTATACACTAATAACAAACTATCAGAAAGAGAAATTAATGAAAATCCCATTTATCATCATATCAAAAAGAAGAAAACACCTAGGAATGAACCAACCTGAGGAGACAAAAGACCTCTATACTGAAAACTATGAGACACTAACGAATGAAATTAAAGATGACACAAACAGATGGAAGGATATATCATGCTGTTGGGTTGGGAAAATCCCATACTTTGATAAAAAAAGAAGATAAAAATCTTAAATTTATCCTTTTAAAAAATTACTTTTTAATACCACTAGAACAGTTGGTTGTGAAAGTTTCTCAGTCATGTCCAACTCTTTGCGACCCCATGGACTTGGTCCATGAAATTCTCCAGGTCAGAATACTGGAATGGGTAGCCGTTTCCTTCTCCAGGGGATCTCCCAAACCCAGGGATCAAACCCAGGACTACCCACATTGCAGGCATATTCGTTATTAGCTGAGCAATCAGGGAAGCCCAAGAATACTGGAGTGGTTAACCTATCCCTTCTCCAGCAGATCTTCCTGACCCAGGAACTGAACTAGGATCTTCTGCATTGCAGGTAGATTTTTTACCAGCTGAGCTACCAGGGAAGCCCAATATGATGTCATCTGCAAATAGTGACAGTTTACTTCTTCCTTTCCAAGTTGGATGTCTTTTATGTATTTTTCTTGTCTGATTGATGTAGCTAGGACTTCCAATGCTATCCTGAATAAAAGTTACAGGAGTGGGAATCTTTGTTTTGCTCCTGATTTTAGAGGAAATGCTTCCAATGTTTTACCACTGAATATCATGTTAGCTGGTATAGGTCTGGTTCTGTATGGTCCATAAAATGTTGATGTAAGTTCCCTCTAAACTTATTTTATTGAGACTTTTTATAATAAATGGATGTTGAATTTTGTCAAAAACTTTTTATGCACCTATTGCAATGATCATGATTTTTTTATTCTTCAATGTGTTAATGTAATATGTCACATTAATTGATTTGCAGATATTGGACCATTCTTAAATTCCTGGGATAAATCCCACTTGATTATGATGTTTGATCCTTTTAATATGCTAGTGAACTGGATTGCTAATATTTTATTGAAGATTTTTCATCCATATTCATCAGCGATTTTGTTGTTGTTCAGTTGCCAAGTCATGTCTGACTCCTTGTAACCCCACGGACTGCAGGACCCCAGGCTTCCCTGTCCTTCATTATCTCCTGGAGTTTGCTCAAATTCATGTCCATTGACTCAATGATACTATTTAACTATTTCATTCTCTGTCACTCCCTTCTTCTTTTGCCTTCAATCTTTCCCAGCACCAGGATCTTTTCCAATGAGTCAGTTTTTTGCATGAGGTGTAGACACAAAGTACTGGAGCTTCAGCTTCAGTCCCTCCAGTGAATATTGAGTGTTGATCTAACCAGTGATGCTAGCCTAAAATTTTATTTTTTGTGATCTCTTTTTCTGGTTTTGGTGTTAGGGTGAGGCTAGCCTCAAATATTCCTTCCTCTCAATTTTCGGAATAGCTTGAGAAGGATAGGTGGGAGATTGTATGTTATAGGAATTTGTCCATTTCTTCTAGGCTGTCCATTTTATTATCACATAATTTATAGTAATCTCTTATGAAACTTTACATTTCTATCTTGTCTATTATAACATTTTCTCTTTAATTCTGACATCATTAATTTCTGATATTCTGATATTATTATTTCTGACATAAATTCTGTTGGAGGCCTTATCTCTTTTGTTTTTCAAGATGAGTCTGGCTAAAGGTATATCAGTTTTACTATGTTTTTATAACTAGCTCTGAGTTTCACTGATACTTTCTATTATTGGTTAGTCTCCATTTATGTCTGCTCTAATCTTTAAATGGCAACCCACTCCAGTATTCTTGCCTGGAGAATCCCAGGGATGGAGAAGCTTCGTGAGCTACAGTCCATGGGTCGCAAAGAATCAGACATGACTGAGCGACTTCACTTTGATTTTTATTATTTATTTCATGATATTAATTTTGAGTTCATTTATTATTTTTATATTAAGTATAAGTTTACTTTATTTGAAATTATTTTTATTTCCTAAAGTAGGTTCGTATTTCTATAAACCCCTCCCTTAGAACTACTTTTTCTGTGTTCTGTATGGTTTGGTTCATTGTGTTTCCATTTTCTTTTGTCTTCTGGTAGCTTCTGATTTCCTCCTTTATTACTTCAGTGACCCATTGATATGTTTCAGTTCAGTTCAGTCACTCAGTCGTGTCCAACTCTTTGTGACCCGTTGGACTTCGGCACGCCAGGCTTCTCTATACATTATCAATTCTCCCAGGGCTTGCTCAAACTCATATCCACTGAGTCCAAGATGCCATCCAAACATCTCATCCTCTGTTGTCCCCTTCTCTTCCTGCCTTCAATCTTTCACAGCATAAGCATCTTTCCCAATGAGTCAGTTCTTCAATCAGGTGACCAAAGTATTGGAGTTTCCGCTTCAACATGAATTAGTTCAGTTCAGTTGCTCATTTGTGTCTGACTCTTTGCAACACCATGAACCGCAGTGTGCCAGGCCTCCCTGTCCATCACCAACTGCCTGAGTCTACCCAAACCCATGTCCATTGAGTCAGTGAAGCCATCCAACCATCTCATCCTTTGTCGTCCCCTTCTCCTCCTACCCTCAATGTTTCCCAGCATCAGGGTCTTCACAAATGAGTCAGCTCTTCACATTAGGTAGCCAAAGTATTGGAGTTTCAACTTCAGCATCAGTCCTTCCAGTGAACACCCAGGACTGATCTCCTTTAGGATGGACTGGATGGATCTCCTTGCTGTCCAAGGGACTCAAGAGTCTTCTCCAATACCACAGTTCAAAAGCATCAATTCTTCAGCACTCAGTTTCTTATAGTCCAACTCTCACATCCATACATGACCACTGGAAAAACCTTAGCCTTGACTAGATAGACCTTTGTTGACAAAGTAATGTCTCTGCTTTTTAATATACTGTCTAGGTTGGTCATAACTTTCCTTCCAAAGAGTAAGTATCCTTTAATTTCATGGCTGCATTCACCATCTGCAGTGATTTTGGAGCCCTAAAAATTAAAGTCTGCCACTGTTTCCACTGTTCCCCCATGTATTTGCCATGAAATGATGAGACCAGATGCCATGATCTTAGTTTTCTGAATGTTGAGCTTTAAGCCAACTTTTTCACTCTCCTCTTTCACGTTCATCAAAAGGCTCTTTAGTTCTTCTTCACTTTTTGCCATAAAGGTGGTGTCATCTGCATATCTGAGGTTATTGATATTTCTCCCAGCAATCCTGATCCCAGCTTGTGCTTCCTCCATCCCAGAAACTTCCCTGGTGGCTTAGATGGTAAAGCTTCTGCCTGCAATGTGGGAGACCCAGGTTTGATCCCTGGCTTGGGAAGATCCCCTGGAGAAGGAAATGGAAACCCAATCCAGTACTCCTGCCTGGGAAATCCCATGGATGGAAGAATCTGGTAGGCTACAGTCCATGGGGTCACAAAGAATCAGACACAACTGAGGGACTTCACTTCTGCATGTATATTCTATGTTTATTGAATAATAATTCAATATTCATTATTCCAATGAATTAATATTCAGGACTGATCTCCTTTAGGATTGACTGGTTGGATCTCCTTGCAGTCCAAAGGACTCTAAAGAGACTTGTTAAACCCCACAAGTCAAAAACATCAGTTCTTCGATGCTCAGCTATCTTTATAGTCCAATTCTCACATCCATGCATGACTACTGGAAAAACCATAGCTTTGGTAGTCCAGTAGCTAGACGGACCTGTACTGGCGAAGTAATGTCACTGCTTTTTAATATGCAGTCTATGTTGGTCATAACTTTTCTTCCAGGGAGAAAGCATCTTTTAATTTCATGGCTGCAGTCACCAACTGCAGTGATTTTGGAGCCCCCCAAAATAAAGTTTGTCACTGTTTCCACTGTCTCCCCATCTATTTGTTGTGAAGTAATGGGACCAGATGACAGGAATTTAGTTTTCTGAATGTTGAGTTTTAAACCAACTTTTTCATTCTCCTCTTTCACTTTCATCAAGAGGCTCTTTAGTTCTTGTTCACTTTCTGCCATAAGGGTGATGTCATCTGCATATCTGAGGTTATTTATTTTTCTTTCAAAAATCTTGATTCCAGCTTGTGCTCCATCCAGCCCAGCATTTCCTATATGTACTCTGTATATAAGTTAAATAAGCAGGATGACAATATACAGCCTTGACATACCACTTTCCCAATTTAGAACCAGTCTGTGGTTCCATGTCCGATTTTAACTGTTGCTTCCTGAGCTGCATACAGATTTCTCAGGTAAGGTGGTCTGGTATTCCCATCTCTTGAAGAATTTACCACAGTTTGTTGTGATCCACAGTCAAAAGCTTTGACATAGTCCGTAAAGCAGAAGTAGATATTTTCCTGGAACTTTCTTGCTTTTTCCATGACCCAGCGGATATTGGCAATGTGGTCTCTGTTTTCTCTGCCTTTTCTAAATCCAGCTTGAACAGGTGGAAGTTCATGGTTCATGTACTGTTGAAGACTGGCTTAGAGAATTTTGAGCATTACTTTGCAAGAGTATGAGATGAGTGCAATTGTGCAGTAGTTTGAGCATTCTTTGCCATTGCCTTACTTTGGGATTGGAATGAAAACAGACCTTTTACAGTCCTGTGGCCACTCCTGAGTTTTCCAAATTTGCTGGCATATTGAGTGCAGCACTTCCACAGTGTTATATTTTCGGATTTGAAATAGCTCAAATGGAATTCAATCACCTCCACTAGCTTTGTTCATAGTGATTCTTCCTAAGGCTCACTTGACTTCAGACTTGAGGATGTCTGGCCCCAGGGGAGTGATCAACCATCGTGGTTATCTGGGTTATGAAGATCTGTTTTGGATAGTGCTTCTGTGTATTCTTGCCACCTCTTCTTAATATCTTCTGCTTCTGTTAGATCCATACTATTTCTGTCCTATATTGTGCCCAAATTGCATGAAATGTTCCCTTGGTATCACTAATTTTCTTAAAGAGATCTCTAGTCTTTCCCATTCTGTTTAATTATTAATTTATTTATTTTTGCATTGATCACTGAGGAAGGCTTTCTTATCTTTCTGTGCTGTTCTTTGGAACTCTGCATTCTGGTGGGTATATCTTTCCTTTTCTCCTTTGCCTTTTGCTTTTCTTCTTTTCTTAGCTATTTGTAAGACCTCCTAAGACAAACATTTTGCCTTTTTGAATTTCTTTTTCTTGGGGTTCCTCTTGATCACTGCCTCCTGTACCATGTTATGAACCTGCTTCCATAGTTCTTCAGGCACTCTTGTCTATCAGATCTAATCCCTTAAATCTATTTGTCGCCTCCACTGTATAATTGTAAGGGATTTGATTTAAGTCATACCTGAATTGTCTAGTGGTTTTCCCAACTTTCTTCAATTTAAGCCTGAACTTGGCTATTAGGAGTTCATGACCTGAGCCACAGTCAGCTCCCAGTCTTGTTTTTGCTGACTGTATAGAGCTTCTCCATCTTTGGCTGCAAAGAATATAATCAATCTGATTTTGGTATTGATCATTTGATGATGTCCAATGTAGAGTCTTCTCTTATGTGGTTGGAAGAAGTTTATGTTTAGTAAATATTGTTTAGACTCCACATGTTTTTGTTTTTTGCAACTGTTTTGTAGTGAATTTGTAGTTCATACCATTGTGGTTGAAAAAGATTCTTGATATGATTTCCATATTCTTAAATTTATTGAAACATTTTTTTTTAGCCTAGCATGAGCTCACATGTCACATGTGTTCTTAAAAGAAATGTGTATTTTGTTTCTCTGGGATAATATTCCAGCTTATGCTTCATCCAGCCCAGGGTTTCCTATGATATACTCTGCATATAAGTCAAATAAGCAGGTTGACAGTATACAGCCTCGACGTACCCCTTTCCCAATTTGGAACCAGTCTCTGGTTCCATGTCCGGTTCTGACTGTTGGTTCCTGACCTGCATACAGGTTTCTCAGGAGGCAGGTCAGGTGGTCTGGTATTCCCATCTCTTGAGGAATGTTGCAGAGTTTGTTGTGAACCTCACAGTCAAAGGTTTTGGCATAGTCAATAAAGCAGAAGTAGATGTTTTTATGGAACGCTCTTGCTTTTTTGATGATCCATCGGCTGTTGGCAATTTGATCTCTGATTCCTCTGCCTTTTCTAAATCCAGGTTGAATAGTTGGAAGTTCATGGTTCACGTACTGTTGTGTTTCTTTTAAGTTCAGTTCAGTCACTCAGTCATATCTGACTCTTGCAACCCATGGACTGCAGCACGCCAGGCCTCCCTGTCCACCACCAGCTCCTGGAGTTTACTCAATCTCATGTCCATTGGGTTGGTGATGCCATCCAACCATATCATCCTCTGTTGTCCCCTTCTCCTTGAGCCTTCAATCTTTCCCAGTATCAGGGTCTTTTCAAATGAGTCAGCTCTTTGCATCAGGTGGCCAAAGAGCTGACCTTCAAAGTCTTTAAATGTCTTTTAATCTTAAGTGAGAGTCTTTTAGGGAGCATTTATATGGGTATTGCTTTTATCCATTCAGCTACTCTGTGTCTTTTGATTGGAGCATTTAATCCATCTACACTTTTAGTAGTTATTGATAGGTGTGTACTTATTGGCATTTTGTTAATTGTTTGCTGTTGCTTTTATAGTTCTTTCTATTTCTTTATTTCCTCTCTTCCCTTATGATTTGATAACCATCTTTAATGTTATGTTTGACTTTCTTTCTTTTTTTTTATGTGTGTATCTATTAGAGATGTTTGGTTTACTGGTACCATGAGGTTCATATGTAAACATAAACATGTGTTAATTTTTTAAACTGATAATCTCTTAAGTTTGAATGTTCCTGAAAGAGATGGGAATACCAGGCCACCTGACCTGCCTCTTGAGAAACCAATATGCAGGTCAGGAAGCAACAGTTAGAACTGGACATGGAACAACAGACTGGTTCCAAATAAGAAAAGGAGTACAGCAAGGCTGTATATTGTCACCCTGCTTACTTAACTTCTATGGAGGGTATATCATGAGAAACGCCGGGCTGGAAGAAGCACAAGCTGGAATCAAGATTGCCAGGAGAAATATCAATAACCTCAGATATGCAGATGGCACCACCCTTATGGCAGAAAGTGAAGAGGAACTAAAAAGCCGCTTGATGAAAGTGAAAGAGGAGAGTAAAAAGTTGGCTTAAAGCTCAACATACAGAAAATGAAGATCATGGCTTCCGGTCCCATCACTTCATGGGAAATAGATGGGGAAACAGTGGAAACAGTGTCAGATTTTATTTTGGGGGGTTTCAAAATCACTGCAGATGGTGATTGCAGCCATGAAATTAAAAGACACTTACTCCTTGGAAGAAATGTTATGACCAACCTAGATAGCATATTCAAAAGCAGAGACATTACTTTGCCAACAAAGGTCCATCTAGTCATGGCTATGGTTTTTCCAGTGGTCATGTACAGATGTGAGGTTGGACTGTGAAGAAAGCTGAGCGCCGAAGAATTGATGCTTTTGAACTGTGGTGTTGGAGAAGTCTCTTGAGAGTCCCTTGGACTGCAAGGAGACCTAACCAGTCCATTCTGAAGGAGACCAGCCCTGGGATTTCTTTGGAAGGACTGATGCTAAAGCTGAAACTCCAGTACTTTGGCCACCTCATGTGAAGAGTTGACTCATTGGAAAAGACTCTGATGCTGGGAGGGATTGGGGGCAGGAGGAGAAGGGGATGACAGAGGATGAGATAGCTGGATGGCATCACTGACTCGATGGACGTGAGTTTGAGTGAACTCTGGGAGTTGGTGATGGACAGGGAGGCCTGGCGTGCTGCGATTCATGGGGTTGCAAAGAGTTGGATATGACTGAGCGACTGAAATGAACTGAACTGAACTGAACAACCCTGCATTTTCACTCCTTCCCATAGTTAACGTTTTTGACATCGTATTTTACATCTTCTTTTTTGTATACCACCAGTAATTATCATGGATATTGATTTTTCTATATCTGTCTTTCAATCTTCCTACTAGCTTTACGGGATTCTCAGGTGGCACTAGAGGTAAAGAACCTGCCTGCCAATGAAGGAGTTGTAAGAGATGTGGATCCAATCCCTGAGTCAGGAAAACCCCCTGGAGGAGTGCATAACAACCCACTCCAGCATTCTTGCCTGGAGAATCCCAGGGACAGAGTAGCCTGGCAGGCTATAGTCCACAGAGTCGCAAAGAGTTGAACATGACTGAAGCAACTTTGCAGTCATGCACTAGCTTTGTAAGTGGTTGCTCTCTTACCTTTGCTGTATGTTTCCCTGTACTGATAAGAACTTTTCTATCATAATTTTCATATTTATAGTTAGGATCTATTTTTTTCCACTCACAGAAACCTCTACCGCATTTCTTGGAAAGCCAAGTTCAGTTCAGTTCAGTTCAGTTGCTCAGTCGTGTCCAACTCTTCGTGACCCCATGAATCGCAGCACGCCAGGCCTCCCTGTCCATCACCATCTCCTGGAGTTCACTCAGACTCACGTCCATTGAGTCTGTATGCCATCCAGCCATCTCGTGTTTGGTTGTCCCCTTCTCCTCTTGCCCCCAATCCCTCCCAGCATCAGAGTCTTTTCCAATGAGTCAACTCTTCGCATGAGGTGGCCAAAGTACTGGAGCTTCAGCTTTAGCATCATTCCTTCCAAAGAAATCCCGGGGTTGATCTCCTTCAGAATGGACTGGTTGGATCTCCTTGCAGTCCAAGTTACTGGTGCTAAATTCTAAACTTTTGCTTGTTTGTAAGAACCCTTTATTGTTCCTTCAAATTTGAATCAGAGCCTTGGTGGATAGAGTATTTTTGGTTCCAGGGTTTTTACTTTCATTACTTTGAAATATATTGTGCCAAACCTTCTGGTTTTCAAAGTTTCTGTTACAGAGTCACCTGTTAGCTTTATGGGAGTTTCTTTAATGTATAATAGTTACTTTTTTCTTTCTGCTTTTAACATTCTTTTTATCTTCAATTTTTACTCATTTAATTATAATGTATGTTACTGTGGATCTCTTTGGATTAATCTTGTTTGGGACTCTTTTTCTCCCTGAACCTGGATTTTTGTTTCCTTTACCAGCTTAGCTGAAGTTTTTAGCTATTATTTCTTCATATAAGGTATCTTCCCCTTTCTCTCTCATCTCCTTTTTGGGTCCCTACAAGGCAAATGTTTATATTCTTTGTCCTTGTCTCAGATGTCTCTTAAGCTGTTCTCATTTTAAAAAATTCTTTCTTCTTTTCCTTTTTCAGCTTGCCTGATTTCCACTACTCTCTTCCAGTTCACCGATCCATTGCTTTGTATCATCTAATCTACTATTGTTTCCTTCCAGTGTATTTTAAAATTTCATTTATTGTACTCTTCAGCACTGTTGGGTTCTTCATATTTCCTTTGTTAAATTTTCTCTGCATCCATTCGTTTTTATGTGGAGCTTGTTGAACATCTTTATGATCATTACTTCAAACTTTTTATTGAGTAGGTTGCTTATCTCCACTTCATCTAGTTCTTTTTCTGAGGTTCTGTCTTATTATTTCATTTGGACTATAGTCCACTAAATGTTCAATTGTATAATTCTCTGTTTTTATTTCTAGGTAGACCAATTACATTTTCTGATCTTGAGAGGAAGCCTTATGTAGGAGCTGTCCTATGGAACCCAGTGACACACTCTTCTCTGGTCACCAGATTTATATGCTGTAGTGATAGCCCATATGTTGGCTTCATGTGCCTTTCTATTTACCATATTTATAACCCAATAAAGATTAATTTTCAAATTTACTCATTTCAAAGGTACTATTTATTGAAAATATCAAAATATAACCTCTTTTAGAAAAATATTGTCAATAATGATATTTGAGAAACATTGGCAATTAAAATTAGATCAGATCTTTAACATTATTAAAGTAACAAAACATAACTGTACTTTTATCTATGTATATATGTATCTATATATATCTACCTATGTATTTATCTATCTATGTATCTGTCATCTATCTAGTTTCTATTGTTCTGTAATGTATTGTAGTTCACAAAGTGCTTTTTTGGTTATATTATTTCATTTAGTCCAATGCCAACACTATGAGATAGATATTACTGTTTTTATAAATTAGGAAGCAGATATTTGAGGCCAGGCTTAACTCACTTTGCTAGAGAGTAGGGGAGCTAGGACCCAAGCCCAAATCTTTTGATATCTAACCTCAAATATTTTTAATATTAACATGTTCATCTATTTCTTTTTGTTTTTTTGCATTAAGGAATAATGAATAAACAAAGGACTGCCTCTATTTTCTGTCAACTTTGATGATTTAATATACACATACATTTATAAAATGTACATGATGACCAAGATAATAAACACAGTTATCATCCAAAAATTTTTTTCTTAGAACTCTTAGTAATTCCCTCCTGCCTATTCTTTCCCACAGCCCATCCCCAAGGAACCACTAATTTGCTTTATTTGACTATAGATTATTTTACATTTTTAGAGTTTTACATAAATGGAATCATATGTATGTATTACTTATTTTATGGTTTCTTTAATTCAGCATACTTATCTTGAAATTCATCAGTGTTCTTGCTTGTGTCATTATTTTATTCCTTTTTATTGCTGAAAAATATTCTATATACATCAAGGCTGTGTATTCTTTATTTAACATATATGCAGAGTACATCGTGTGAAATGCCAGGCTGGATGAGTTACAAGTTGGAATCAGATTGCTGGGAGAAATATCAACAAGTTCATTTATGCAGATGGTAACACTCTAATGACAGAAAGCAAAGAGGAACCATAGAGTCCCTTGATGAGGGGGAAAGAGGAGAGTAAAGAAGCTGGCTTAAAACTCAGTATTGAAAAAACTAAGATCATGGCATCCAGTCCCATCACTTCATGGCAAATAGAAGGGGAAAAAGTGGAAGTAGTGACAGGTTCTCTTGTCTTGGGCTCTAAAATCACTGCAGAGGGTGACTGCAGCTATGAAAGAAGGAGATGCTTGCTTCTTGGAAGGAAATTTATGAGAAACGTAAGCAGTGTTTTAAAAAGCAGAGACATCAGTTTGCCAACAAAGGTCCGAATGGTCAAAGCTATGATCTTTTCAGTAGTCATGTACAGATGTGAGAACTGACCATAAGGAAGGCAGAGCTCTGAAGAATTGATGCTTTCAAATTATGGTGCTGGAGAAAACTCTTGAGAGTCCCTTGGACAAACCACTCAATCCCAAATGCAGTTAACCCTCAATACTCATTTGAAGGACTTGTGCTGAAGCTGAAGCTCCAATACTATGGCCACCTGATGTGAACAGCCAACTCATTGGAAAAGACCGTGATGCTGGGAAAGACTGAGGAAAAATTTTGACTATTATCTCTTTTAATATTTTTATGTTCTGACTTTCTCATCAAGGATAGCACTTACATGATGTTAGACTGCAATGTTTCCCTATAACTCACTGAGTTTTTGAAAATTCTTTTTTATTCACATGCTTTATTTTTTATAATTTTTACTTCTATGTCCTCAAGTTCAGCAATCTTTTTCTTTGTAAATGATTCAGTTCAGTTCAGTTCAGTCACTCAGTCGTATACGACTCTTTGCGACCCCATGAATCGCAGAATGCCAGGCCTCCCTGTCCATCACCAACTCCCGGAGTTCACTCAGATTCATGTCCATCAAGTCAGTGATGCCATCCAGCCATCTCATCCTCAGTCATCCTCTTCTCCTCCTGCCCCGAATCCCTCCCAGCATCAGAGTCTTTTCCAATGAGTCAAGTCTTTGCATGAGGTGGCCAAAGTACTGGAGTTTCAGCTTTAGCACCATTCCTTCCAAAGAAATCCCAGAGCTTATCTCCTTCAGAATTTAACTCAGATGACCATTATAGGCATGGCGTTCTGTGATTCATGGGGTTACAAAGAGTCGGACATGACTGAGTGACTGAACTGAACTGACCATTATATCTACTACTGTGGGCAAGAATCCCTTAGAAGAAATGGTGTAATATTCATAGTCAACAAGAGAGTCTGAAATGCAGTACTTGGATGCAATCTCAAAAATGACAGAATGACCTCTGTTCATCTCCAAGGGAAACCATTCAATATCACGGTATTCCAAGTCTATGCCCCTACCAGTAATGCTGAAGAAGCTGAAGTTGAATGGTTCTATGAAGACCTACAAGACCTTCTAGAAGTAACACCCAAAAAAGATGTCCTTTTCATTATAGGAGACTGGAATGCAAAAGTAGGAAGTCAAGAAACACCTGGAGTAACAGGCAAATTTAGCCTTGGAGTACAGAATGAAGCAGGGCAAAGGCTAATAGAGTTCTTCCAAGAGAATGCACTGGTCATAGCAAACACCCTTTGCCAACAAAACAAGAGAAGACAATACCAAAATCAGATTGATCATATTGTTTGCAGCCAAAGATGGAGAAGCTCTATAGAGTCAGCAAAAACAAGACTGGGAGCTGACTGTGGCTCAGATCATGAACTCCTTATTGCCAAATTCAGACTTAAATTGAAGAAAGTAGGGAAAATCACTAGATCATTCAGGTATGACCTAAACTCAATCCCTAACGATTATACAGTGAAAGTGAGAAATAGATTTAAGGGACTAGATCTGATAGACAAAGTGCCTGATGAACTATGGACGGAGGTTCATGACATTGTACAGCAAACAGGGATCAAGACCATCAAAAAAGCAAAATGGATGTCTGAAGAGGTCTTACAAATAGCTGTGAAAAGAAGAGAAGCCAAAAGCAAAGGAAAAAAAAGGACAGATAAACCAATTTGAATGCAGAGTTCCAAAGAATAGGAAGGAGAGATAAGAAAGCCTTCTTCAGTGATCAGTGCAAAGAAATAGAGGAAAAAAATAGAATGGAAAAGACTAGAGATGTCTTCAAGAAAATTAGAGATACCAAGGGAACATTTCATGCAAAGATGGGCTCGATAAAGGACAGAAATGGTCTGGACCTAACAGAAGCAGATGATATTAAGAAGAGGTGGCAAGAATACACAGAAGAACTATACAAAAACGATCATCATGACCCAGATAATCATGATGGTGTGATCCCTCACCTAGAGCCAGACATCTTGGAATGTGAAGTCAAGTGGGCGTTAGGAAGCATCAGTAAGAAACAAAGCTAGTGGAGGTGATGGAATACCAGTTGAGCTATTTCACAACCTTAAAGATGATGCTGTGAAAGTGTTGAACTCAATATGCCAGCAAATTTGGAAAACTCAGCAGTGGCCACAGGACTGGAAAAGGTCAGTTTTCATTCCAGTCCCTAAGAAAAGCTATGCCAAAGAATGCTCAAACTACTGCACAATTGCACTCATCTCACATGCTAGCAAAGTAATGCTCAAAATTCTCCAAGCCAGCCTTCAAAAATATGTGAACTATGAACTTCCAGATGTTCAATATGGTTTTAGAAAAGGCAGAGGAACCAGAGAACAAATTGTCAACATCCACTGGAATATTGAAAAAGCAAGAGAATTCCAGGAAAACATCTATTTCTGCTTTACTGACTATGCCAAAGCCTTTGACTGTATGGATCACAATACACTGTGGAAAATTCTGGAAGAGATAGGAATACCAGACCACCTGACCTGCCTCTTAAGAAACCTGTATGCAGGTCAGGAAGCAACAGTTAGACTGGACATGGAACAGCAGACTGGTTCCAAATAGGAAAAGGAGTACATCAAAGCTATATATTGTCACCCTGCTTATTTAACTTATATGCAGTGTACATCAATGGAAACACTGGGCTGGATGAAGCACAAGCTGAAATCAAGATTTCTGGGAGAAACATCAATAACCTCAGATATGTAGATGATAACACCCTTTTGGCAGAAAGTCAAAAAGAACTAAAGAGCCCCTTGATGAAAGTGAAAGAGGACAGTGAATAAGTTGGCTTAAACTCAACATTCAGAAAACAAAGATCATGGCATCTGGTCCTATCACTTCATGGGAAATAGATGGAGAAACAGTGGAAACAGTGGCAGACTTAATTTTTTGGGCTCCAAAGTCATTGCAGATGGTAACTGCAGCCATGAAATTGAAAGACGCTTACTCTTTAGAAGGAAATTTATGACCAAACTAGACAACATATTAAAAAGTAGAGACATTACTTTGCCAACAAAGGTCTGTCTAGTCAAGGCTATCATTTTTCCAGTGGTCATGTATGGATGTGAGAGTTGGACTATAAAGAAAGTTGAGCACAGAAGAATTGATGGTTTTGAACTGTGGTGTTGGAGAAGACTCTTGAGAGTCCCTTGGACTGCAAGGAGATCGAACCAGTCTATCCTAAAGGAGATCAGTCCTGGGTGTTCATTGCAAGGACTGATGTTGAAGCTGAAACTTCAATACTTTGGCCACCTTATGTGAACAGCTGTCTCATTTGAAAAGATCCTGATGCTGGGAAAGATTGAACACAGGAGGAGAAGGGGAAGATGGGATGAGATGGTTGGATGGCATCACCATCTCAATGGACATGAGTTTGAAAAAGCTCCAGGAGTTGGTGATGGACAGGGAGGCCTGGCGTGCTGCAGTCCATGGGGTCTCAAAGAGTCAGACAGGACTGAGCTACTGAACTGAATGTAACTGATTTAATACTTGACACCATTTTTCGATATTTTTTTTTTTCAGTTTTGTGTTATTTCATACAGAGAGGTAAATTCAGTTCCAAATACTTTATCTTATCCAGAAACAAATTTCTCTTACCTTTCTATTGCTTACTTTTGCCAACTCAGAATCAAGTGTGTGTGTGTGTGTGCATATATATATATGTGTATATATATATATATATATATATATATATATATATATATACATACAATATAAAACTATGTACCTTTTTTGTCTTTTGCTAATTTGTGTACTCACAACTTAACTTTCTATCTGCAAACTTGATATATGTTGGAGCAAGAACAACTATGTCTTCTCTGAGACAGCAACCCCACTGTCTAACACAATCACTAGCATACAATATTCACTCTATAAGTGATAGGGTGCATAAATGAACTAATGTTAAGAGCCAGGTGTACTTGGGAAAAGAGATACAAATAACAAGTTTATGTAATACACACTAGTTTGAAAATTCCTTTCATACAATAAAATTGAGATAGCTATGAAAAAAGGATATATGAAAAGGAAATGCAAGATGGACTTTCAGGGCTCTAAGGAGAAGTGAGCAGTACTCTAGATCACATTCATTTGCTACTTACCATTAATATTTAAAGTGGCCAAATTCCACACTAATTTTCTCTTAATTTCATGTTCCTCCAAAGGATTACTTAAGATATCATTAGTTTGGAAGCATTTCATATTTTAAATGCTGTATTTATTACTTTTCAAATGTTAATTTTCCAAGGTTGCAAACTGAGGCCATATTTAAAGATAAAGCTTGTGGGGCGGTCCTAAGATGGTGGAGGAATAGGATGGGGAGACCATTTTCTCCCCCCAAAATTCATCAAAAGAACATTTAAACACCGAGTAAATTCCACTTCTGAATGCTGGCAGAGGACATCAGGCACCCAGAAAAGCAACCCATTGTCTTTGAAAGGAGGTAGGAAAAAATATAAAAGACAAAAAAAAAAAAAAAAAAGACACAAAAGAGGTAGGGACAGAGCTCTGTCCCAGGAAGGGAGTCTCAAAAATAGAGAAGTTTCCAAACACCAGGAAACACTCTTGCTGCTGAGTCTGTGGCGAGCCTTGGAAGCACAGAGGGTAACATAACAGAAAAGAAAAATAATGAAAATCCATAGATTCCAAGCCCAACAGTAACTCCCCCAGCGGAGAAGCAGTGCAGATGCCTGCAACCACCACTAGCAAGCGGGGGCTGGGCAGGGAGGCTGGGGCTGCATTGCTTAGAGTAAGGATCTGGCCTGAATGCCCCAAGAGCAATCTGAGTGAACTAACTTGAGCTAGCAAACCAGACTGTGGGATAACTACCACAATAAAATCCAGCCCTAACCTAAGACACCTCCAGGCCCGCGCACAGAACAAAGGACTAAACAGAGCCGGCTGCAGACCATCCCCATCTGGTGATAGGCAGCCAGAGGTGGAAGGGGGCAATCACAGCCCCAGAGAGACATTATCTCCAAACTGTAAGCAGGCTTCTTTGCTAACTAAGACTTCTTAGGGCTCTAAATGGTCAACATGCACCAGTTGTATACCCAGAAAACTGAGTGGCAGGGACGGGGGAGGTGATAAGTAGCAGTGACCACGCTCACCAAACACCCCATCACCTGAGCTGCTAGGACCTGGGAAGGGAACAAAATGCAGGCCCAACCGAGTCTGCACTTCTGAGGACTACATGAGTGCCTGAACCTGAGTGGCTTAGACCTGGGAGGTGCGTGCAGCCCAGGGCTGGCCTCAGATGGTTCCCAGTGGAGCAACCTAGAGCCTGAGCAGTGTGGGCAGGGAGGGTACATGCATCGTGAGTGGGGGCGGGCCCAGTGTGGCTGAGGCACTGCAGCATCCCTCCCTCCCCACAGCACGACTGAACAAGTGAGCCTAAAAAAAGTGTCCACCACTGCCCCTTTTGTGTCAGGGCGGAAATCAGACACTGAAGAGACCAGCAAACAGAAGAAGCTAAAACAGAGGGAACCACCTTGGAAGTGATGGGTGCAATAGATTAAAACCCTGTCATTAGTACCAACTACATAGGAAGGGGCCTATAGATCTTGAGAAATATAAGCTGGACCAAGGAACTATCTGAAAATGAACTGACCCCACAATACCCACAACACCAGAGAAAGTCCTAGATATATTTTTACTATTTTTACGATCATTCTTTTTTTTTTTTAATTTTTAAGTCCTCTATTACACCTTTAATTTTAATTTTTATAACCTACTATTACTTTGCAAAAAAAGACCCTATTTTTAAAAAGCAAACTTCATATATATGTATATATATTTTATAATTTGTGACTTTTTTTTTCTCTTTTTTCCTTATTTTCTTTAATATTGTATTTTTGAAATTCCAAACTTTACTCTAGATATTTAATTTTTGCTTTTTGGTATTTGTTATCAATTTTGTACCTTTAAGAAACCAATCTTCAGCACCCATTTTTACTTGGGAGCAAGATTACTGGCTTGACTGCTCTCTCCCCCTTTGGACTCTCGTTTTTCTCCATCAGGTCACCTGTGTCTCCTCCCTACACCTTCTCTTCTCTACCCAAGTCTGTGAATTTCTATGTGTTCAAGACGGTGGAGAACACTTAGGGAACTGATTACTGCCTGGATCTGTCTCTCTCCTTTTGATTTCCCCCTTTTATCCTCCTGGCCACCTCTGTCTCCTTCCTCCCTCTTCTCTTCTCTGTATAACTCTGTGAACATATCTGAGTGGTCCAGCTGCGGAGTGCACATAAGGAAGTGATTACTGGCTAGCTTGCTATCTCCTCTATTGATTCCACCTCATCTCATTTCAGTCACCTCTAACTACCCCCTCCCTCTTCTCTTCTCCATGTAACTCTGAGACCCTCTCTGGGTGTCCCTCAGTGTGGAGACACTTTTCATCTTTAACCTAGATGTTTTATCAATGGTGCTGTATAGAAGGAGAAGTCTTGAGACTACTGTAAAAATAAGACTGAAAACCAGAAGCAGGAGGCTTAAGTCCAAACCCTGAGAACGCCAGAGAATTCCTGACTCCAGGGAACATTAATTGACAGAAGCTCATCAAACACTTCCATACCTACACTGAAACCAAGCACCACCCAATGGCCAGCAAGTTCCAGAGCAAGACATACCACACAAATTCTCCAGCAACACAGGAACAGAGCCTTGGGCTCCAATATACAGGCTGCCCAAAGATACTCCAAAACTATTGACATCTCATAACTCATTACTGGACACTTCATTGCACTCCAGAGAGAAGAAATCCAGCTCCACCCACCAGAACACCGACAAAAGCTTCCCTAACCAGTAAACCTTGACAAGCCACCTGTAAAACCCCATCCACAGTGAGGAAATGCCACAATAAAGAGAAATCCACAAACTGCCAGAATACAGAAAGGACACCCCAAACTCAGCAATATAAACAAGATGAAGAGACAGAAGAATACCCAGCAGGTAAAGGAACAGGATCAATGCCCACTTACCAAACAAAAGAGGAAGAGATAGGGAATCTACTTGATAAAGAATTCTGAATAATGATAGTGAAAATGATCCAAAATCTTGAAATCAAAATGGAATCACAGATAAATAGCCTGGAGACAAGGATTGAGAAGATGCAAGAAAGGTTTAACAAGGACCTAGAAGAAATAAAAAAGAGTCGATATATAATGAATAATGCAACAAATGAGATCAAAAACACTCTGGAGGCAACAAATAGTAGAATAACAGAAGCATAAGATAGGATTAGTGAATTAGAAGATAGAATGGTAGAAATAAATGAATCAGAGAGGAAAAAAGAAAAACAAATTAAAACAAATGAGGACAATCTCAGAGACCTCCAGGACAATATGAAATGCCCCAACATTCGAGTCATAGGAGTCCCAGAAGAAGCAGACAAGAAGAAAGACCATGAGAAAATCCTTGAGGAGATAATAGTTGAAAACTTCCCTAAAATGGGGAAGGAAATAATCACCCAAGTCCAAGGAACCCAGAGAGTCCCAAATAGGATAAACCCAAGGTGAAACACCCCAAGACAAATATTAATCAAATTAACACAGATCAAACACAAAGAACAAATATTAAAAGCAGCAAGGGAAAAACAATAAATAACACACAAGGGATTCCCATAAGGATAACAGCTGATCTTTCAATAGAAACACTTCAGGCCAGGAGGGAATGGCAAGACATACTTAAAGTGATGAAAGAAAATAATCTACAGCCCAGATCTCTGTACCCATCAAGGATCTCATTCAAATATTAAAGAGAAATCAAAAGCTTTCCAGACAAGCAAAAGCTGAGAGAATTCAGCACCACCAAACCAGCTCTCCAACAAATGCTAAAGGATATTCTCTAGACAGGAAACACAAAAAGGAAGTATAAACTCGAACCTAAAACAGTAAAGTAAATGGCAATGGGATCATACTTATCAATAATTACCCTAAATGTAAATGGGTTGAACGCCCCAACCAAAAGACAAAGACTGGCTGAATGGATACAAAAACAAGACCCCTATATATGTTGTCTACAAGAGACTCACCTCAAAACAGGAGACACATACAGACTGAAAGTGAAGGGCTGGAAAAAGATTTTCCATGCAAATAGAGACCAAAAGAAAGCAGGAGTGGCAATACTCATATCAGATAAAATAGACTTTAAAACAAAGGCTGTGGAGAGAGACAAAGAAGGACACTACATAATGATCACAGGATCAATCCAAGAAGATATAACAATTATAAATATATATGCACCCAACGTAGGAGCACCACAATATGTAAGACAAATGTTAACAAGTATGAAAGGAAAAATTAACAATAACACAATAGTTGTGGGAGACAGTAATACCCCACTCACAATTATGGATAGATCAACTAAACAGAAAATTAACAAGGAAACACAAACTTTAAATGATACAGTAGACCAATTAGACCTAATTGATATCTATAGGACATTTCACCTTAAAACAATGAATTTCACCTTTTTCTCAAGTGCACACAGAACCTTCTCCAGGATAGATCACATCCTGGGCCATAAATCTAGCCTTGGTAAATTTTTTAAAAAATGAAATCATTCCAAGCATCTTCTCTGACCACAATGCAGTAAGATTAGATCTCAATTACAGAAGAAAAACTATTAAAAATTCCAACATATGGAGGCTGAACAACACACTTCTGAATAACCAACAAATCACAGAAGAAATCAAAAAAGAAATCGAAATATGCATAGAAATGAATGAAAATGAAAACACAATAACCCAAAACCTGTGGGACACTGTAAAAGCAGTGTTAAAGGGAAAGTTCATAGCAATACAGGCATATCTCAAGAAACAAGAAAAAAGTCAAATGAATAACCTAACTCTACATGTAAAGCAACTAGAAAAGGAAGAAATGAAGAACCCCAGGGTTAGTAGAAGGAAAGAAATCTTTAAAGTTAGGGCAGAAATAAATGCAAAAGAAACAAAAGAGACCATAGCAAAAATCAGCAAAGCCAAAAGCTGGTTCTTTGAAAGGATAAATAAAATTGACAAACCATTAGCCAGACTCATCAAGAAATAAAGGGAGAAAAATCAAATCAATAAAATTAGAAATGAAAATGGAGAGATCACAACAGATAACACAGAAATACAAATGATCATAAGAGACTACTATCAGTAATTATATGCCAATAAAATGGGCAACATGGAAGAAATGGACAAATTCTTAGAAAAGTACAATATTCCAAAACTGAACCAGGAAGAAATAGAAAATCTTAACAGACCCATCACAAGCACAGAAATTGAAACTGTAATCAGAAATCTTCCAGCAAACAAAAGCCCAGGTGCAGACGGCTTCACAGATGAATTTTACTAAAAATTTAGAGAAGAGCTAACACCTATCCTACTCAAACTCTTCCAGAAAATTACAAAGGAAGGTAAACTTCCAAACTCATTCTATGAGGCCATCATCACCCTAATACCAAAACCTGACAAAGATCTCACAAAAAAAGAAAACTACAGGCCAATATCACTGATGAACATAGATGTAAAAATCCTTAACAAAATTCTAGCAATCAGAATCCAACAACACATTAAAAAGATCAGACACCATGACCAAGTGGGCTTTATCCCAGGGATGCAAGGATTCTTCAATATCCTCAAATCAATCAATGTAATACACAACATTAACAAATTGAAAAATAAAAGCCATATGATTATCTCAATAGATAGGCAGAGAAAGCCTTTGACAAAATTCAACATCCATTTATGATAAAAAACTCTCCAGAAAGCAGGAATAGAAGGAACATACCTCAACATAGTAAAAGCTATATATGACACAAACCCACAGTAAACATGATCCTCAATGGTGAAAAATTGAAAGCATTTCCCCTAAGGTCAGGAATAAGACAAGGGTGCCCACTTTCACCATTACTATTCAACATAGTTTTGGAAGTTTTGGCCACAGCAATCAGAGCAGAAAAAGAAATAAAAGGAGTCCAAGTTGGAAAAGAAGAAGTAAAACTCTCACTGTTTGCAGATGACATGATCCTCTACATAGAACACCCTAAAGACTCCACCAGAAAATTACTAGAGCTAATCAATGAATATAGTAAAGTTGCAGGGTATAAAATCAACACACAGAAATCCTTTGCATTCCTATAAACTTATAATGAGAAAATAGAGAAATTAAGGAAACAATGCCATTCACCATTGAAACGAAAAGAATAAAATACTTAGGAATATATCTACCTAAAGAAACTAAAGACATATATAGAAAACTATAAAACCCTGGTGAAAGAAATCATAGAGGACATTAATAGATGGAGAAATATACCATGTTCATGGATCAGAAGAATCAATATAGTGAAGATGAGGATACTACCCAAAGCAATTTATAGATTCAAAGCAATCCCTATCAAGCTACCAGTGGTATTTTTCACAGAGCTAGAACAAATAATTTCACAATTTGTATGGAAATACAAAAAACCTCGAATAGCCAAAGCAATCTTGAGAAAGAAGAATGGAACTAGAGGAATCAACCTGCCTGACTTCAGGCTCTACTACAAAGCCACAGTCATCAAGACAGTATGTTACTGGCACAAAGACAGAAATATAGATCAATGGAACAAAATAGCAAGCCCAGAGATAAATCCATGCACCTACAGACACCTTATCTTCAACAAAGGTGGCAAGCATATACAATGGATCAAAGACAATCTCTTTTACAAGTGGTGCTGGGAAAACTGGTCAACCATTTGTAAAAGAATGAAACCAGAACACTTTCTAACACCATACACAAAAATAAACTCAAAATGGATTAAAGATCTAATGTAAGACCAGAAACTATAAAACTCCTAGAGGAGAACATAGGCAAAACACTCTCCGACATACATCACAGCAGGATCCTCTATGACCCACCTCCCAGAATATTGGATATAAAAGCAAAAATAAACAAACGGGACCTAATTAAAATTAAAATCTTCTGTACAACAAAGGAAACTATAAGCAGGGTGAAAAGACAGCCTTCAGAATGGGAGAAAATAATAGCAAGTGAAGCAACTGACAAAACAACTAATCTCAAAAACATACAAGCAACTCCTGCAGCTCAATTCCAGAAAAATAAACAACCCAATCAAAAAATGGGCCAAAGAACTAAATAGACATTTCTCCAAAGAAGACATACAGATGGCTAACAAACACATGAAAAGATGCTCAACATTACTCATTATCAGAGAAATGCAAATCAAAACCATAATGAGATACCATTTCATGGCAGTCAGAAAGGCTGTGATCCAAAAGTCTACAAGCAATAAATGCTGGGGAGGGTGTGGAGAAAAGGGAACCCTCTTACACTGTTGGTGGGAATGCAAACTAGTACAGCCACTATGGAGAACAGTGTGGAGATTCCTTACAAAACTGGAAATAGAACTGCCTTATGACCCAGCAATCCCACTGCTGGGCATACACATGGAGGAAACCAGAACTGAAAGAGACACGTGTACCCCAATGTTGACTGGAGCACTGTTTGTAATAGCCAGGACATGGAAGCAACCTAGATGTCCATCAGCAGAGGAATGGATAAGAAAGCTGTGGTAGAAGTAGAAGTGAAGTTGCTCAGTCGTGTCCGACTCTTTGCGACCCCATGGACAGTAGCCTACAAGGCTCCTCCATCCATGGAATTATCCAGGCAAGAGTACTGGAGTGGGTTGCCATTTCCTTCCCAGGGGATCTTCCCCACCCAGGGATTGAACCCGGATCTCCTGCATTGCAGGCAGACGCTTTACCATCTGAGCCACCAGGGAAGCCCCAACTGTGGTACATATACACAATGGAGTATTACACAACCATTAAAAAAATACATTTGAATCGGTTCTAATGAGGTGGATGAAACTGGAGCCGATTATACAGAGTGAAGTAAGCCAGAATGAAAAACACCAATACAGTATACTAACACATATATATGGAATTTGGAAAGATGGCAACCATAACCTGTATGTGAGACAGCAAAAGAGACACAGATGTATAGAACCGTGTTTTGGATTCTGTGGGAGAGGGAGAGGGTGGGATGATTTGGGAGAATGGCATTGAAACACGTATAATATCATATATGAAACGAATTGCCAGTCCAGGTTCGATGCATGATACTGGATACTTGGGGCTGGTGCACTGAGACGGTCCAGAGGGATGGTACGGGGAGGGAGGAGGGAGGGAGGTTCAAGATGGGGAACATGTGTATACCTGTGGTGGATTCATGTTGATGTATGGCAAAACCAATACAATATTGTAAAGTAGTTAACCTCCAATTAAAATAAATAAATTTATATTAAAAAAAACAAAACAAAAAAAAAGAAAAAATAAAAATAAAAAATAAAAGAGACTTATAAAAGCAATAAATAAATAAATAAAGCTTAGGAGCAAAATCACATTACCAAAATAATAGCTGTACACGTGAAGGCTTGTGGTTTATGTTTTATTTTTCTCAATTAATATAGCAGTGTTCCCAGAAAACAAAATGAAACAAACCACAGAAACTGTTGCCTATCTGAAGTTAATTCTTCCATGAAAACTATGATGGGTCAGGACACCCTTGTGTATTTTTAAACTTGCCTATCTTGATGTATGTCTAATATTTTCTCCTGGTTTAATTCTGTAAACATTCTATCCTCGGTTAGTGCTTTTTCTGATGCAATCAAATCCATGGCACACCTGTCTCTGAGGATGAGAAGAGAGTGAGTCATTTGGGAGGAGGATGGTCACATTAACTCTCGGACAACATAAAGGACAATTTATAAAATTGCGTTTTTGAGGATGTAACACAATGCCTTCATGGCTGAAAAGAACTCATGGATATCCTGAAAGAAGTCATCTCCTCATTCTCACTAAAGGGGTTGCAGGACCATTAAATGCCAAATTAAACTCTAGAGTTAGTGCTCTAGACTTCAGTAAAATAGTTGTAAGTAGTTGCAATGAATCATCATGAGAACTATCATTCAGAATGTTTATTGTCAGACTGCTTCTTTGTGGCTGCAAACCAGCCTGGTTGAACATGTTTGAACCTTGCTGTTCCACTTCATGTTTGGAGATACACTTTAATCTTTAGTTTAGATCTCATTTGTTTTAAGGACACAAATTCTGAGGAATAACCAAACCAATATTATTCCATTAAGTTGCAGCCTTCCATTTTCAGTGAAAACAGCACTCTTCATTTTGCTGCTAAATTCTTTCCCTAGCTATGCACTGAAAAGGGAGAAAAGCAAAAAAAAAAAAAAAAAAAAAAAAAAAAAAAGAATGACAAAAATCAGCCCGCTGATGGACCAGGGCAAAGAAAACACTGTGGCAGGATGGTATTTCATAATGGTAAGGAAAAAGCAATTTGCTCATCTAGGTGAGTGCTTTATCCTCTGGAGGAGTGCAACCTGAAGAAGGTAAATTACTTTCTCTTGGTACCACTTGGTATCCAAGAGGAGGTAATTTACCTCATAATGTCAAGACACCCTGCTGCCATGAAAGTGGTTATATCCTTAGCTGGCTACAAGGAGAATGCTTGGCTCACAGGCAAGCTGATTGATCCCTTCATATATCACTCAATCCAAGATTGAGATGTTTCAGAGCATAAGAGCAAGCATACAAATGAATAGATGCTTTATTAAGGGGTAGCTAAAAGTATGGGTTTTTTTTGACCCCTCCAGCAATTGCAATTCAACTGCACTCTTTCCTTGGAAACAAAGTTGTTTATTGTGCCTGTTTTTTCATTTTAAAATGGTGAAGAGCACTAGTAAGCATTCCTCACTGGTCCATAGGAGTCAATTCAGTCTCACACATGCTTCACAGCAGGATGCTGTGGAGGTGACTTCCTCTGCTTGCTGTTCTGAGACCCCACATGTGGAAAAGGGAGGGTTGTTCAGCTGAAGACCCTGAGACAAGCTTGCCTTTTTAGAAAGAGTTATGCAACTCCTTATAAAGTGACTGATAACAAGAGAACATCTTATAAGCAGAACATTATTTGAACTCTTTCTTTATGACTAAGGATATAAATTATTACTGGGCTGGGGTTTATTACTTTTGCTACATTGTGTGAAACAGAGGTTTAAGGAGAATAACACTGAGTAATAATATTCATATTAAGATAACTTTAAAGAACTAATCACATTGTACAAAGTCACTCAAACTGAGTGTCTAAAGCTCAGCTTTGGCACATTTTTTCTTTCATAAATGGACAGAACTAAACTGCCATTTTGTTTCAAGGTAGATATGACACTCTTGGATTGCACACAAGGATGGAATTTGGGGAATATTGTTTCTTCATTCATTCGTTCATTTTCTAATGTTTATTGGGAGCCTACCATGGACTATTTATTGTGATAAATGATGAGATTAGAACACAAGCAATACAGGCACAATTTTAATGCTAACATCCGAGGGCTTCTAGTTCAGCTAGGTATATGGGCATTAGGGAGGAAACCATGCCAATGTTTAAAACTGTGATAAATCCAACAAAGAAAAAGTAAAAAGTGCTTTAAAATTTGTATTTAGGGAATTTAAATTAGTCTGGAAGTTGGGCATCATAAAAATCTCCCTTTTTAAACTGGATAATCAGAAGGATAAGGTCAGAGCTAGAAATTCCTAGTAGAGAGGTTTAATTTGGCATAGAGCCAAAGGGGGAACAAACTTGAAGTAGCTAGAAATTAAAGGAGAGAATGTGATAGAGAAAATAAAATATAGGAAGAATAACTGAAGTTAAGATTTTTTAATTTTTTCATTTAATAAACATTTGTTTATTAAACTGGTTCCAAATAGGAAAAGGAGTATGTCAAGGCTGTATATTGTCATCCTGCTTATTTAACTTATATGCAGAGTACATCATGAGAAATGCTGGACTGGAAGAAACACAAGCTGGAATCAAGATTGCCGGGAGACATATCAATAATCTCAGATATGCAGATGACACCAGCCTTATGGCAGAAAGTGAAGAGGAGCTGAAAATCCTCTTGATGAAAGTGAAAGAGGAGAGTGGAAAAGTTGGCTTAAAGCTAAACATTCAGAAAACGAAGATCATGGCATCCGGTCCCATCACTTCATGGGAAATAGATGAGGAAAGAGTAGAAACAGTGTCAGACTTTATTTATTTATTTTTTTTGGCTCCAAAATCACTGCAGATGGTGACTGCAGCCATGAAATTAAAAGATGCTTACTCCTTGGAAGGAAAGTTATGACCAACCTAGATAGTATATTCAAAAGCAGAGACATTACTTTGCCGACTAAGGTCTGTCTAGTCAAGGCTATGGTTTTTCCTGTGGTCATGTATGGATGTGAGAGTTGGACTGTGAAGAAGGCTGAGCACTGAAGAATTGATGTGTTTGAACTGTGGTGTTGGAGAAGACTCTTGAGAGTCCCTTGGACTGCAAAGAGATCCAACCAGTCCATTCTGAAGGAGATCAATCCTGGGATTTCTTTGGAAGGAATGATGCTAAAGCTGAAGCTCCAGTACTTTGGCCACCTCATGCGAAGAGTTGACTCATTGGAAAAGACTTTGATGCTGGGAGGGATTGGGGGCAGGAGGAGAAGGGGACAACCGAGGATGAGATGGCTGGATGGCATCACTGACTCGATGGACGTGAGTCTGAGTGAACTCCGGGAGATGGTGATGGACAGGGAGGCCTGGCGTGCTGCGATTCATGGGATTGCAAAGAGTCTGACACGACTGAGCGACTGAACTGAACTGAACTGAACTAAAGAAACATTTGTATAACATTTATTCTATGCCAGCCAGGAACACCTATAAGTGCTTTGAAAGTAAAAGTGAAAGTCACTCAGTTGTGTCCGACTCTTTGTGACCCCATCGACTGTACAGTCCATGGAATTCTCCAGGCCAAAATACTGGAGTGGGTAGCCTTTCCCTTCCCCAGGGGATCTTCCCAACCCACAGATTGAACTCAGGTCTCCCACACGGTAGGTGGATTCTTTCCCAGCTAAGCCACCAAGAAAGCCCTAAGTGCTTTACAAATTTGTATTCATTTAACCCTTATAATAATAATTTTATGACAATTGTACACTTGTCATTTTATAGATGTGGAAACTCAGCAGTTTTACAATGAAATTAGGGAACAAATCATTGAGGAACTGAAAAATGAAGCAAAATATTAAAATTTTTGTCCTTATAGTAATGAAAATTTATAGAATGGTTTTAAACAGAAGAATGTCTTCATCAAAATTTTAATTTTAACTAGATACCTCTGATCAATGCCTGAAGAGAAACTGAGAGGCAGAGAGTCTAGAAAGAATGGATGAGAAAATAGGTCACAGGGCTACTGCAGGACCTCTGGAGAGAGATGAAAGTGCTAAGGTGCTGGCAATGCAAAGAGATGGGTGGATTCAAGAAATATTCCAGAAATAGAAGGGATAAGAATTGGAGACAGATTGTGATAGTGGGAGGGAAACATCAGGGATGAATTTTCAGGTTTCTGTCATAAAATAGATACAGGACCATTTATTAGATTAGGGAACACAGGCAAAAAAAAATCATGTTTGGTTAGTGCGGGTAGAGAAGAACCTTAAATTTTGTTTCAGCTATAATGAGTTTGGATTTTCTAGCATATATTTATATGGAAATGTAGAGAACATATTTGGTCTTAGGAAAATGAAGATATGCTAAAAAGTATATTAATTTGGAAGTTATGTGATATTTATTTATAAATTTTTCATCTTGCTTGCTTCTTCTCTAGACTCTACTGTAGATACAAAGAAGTATAAGACAGTATTTAAGAAGTACCAATGTAATGATATAGTCCATAAAAGCAGTAGGAAGTTTTAGACCACAGAAACTTTATGCAGATGATAACACTGAGAGTATTTTTGTTACTTCTATATCACCTCTGTACTGGTTAAGAAGAAAACATGTAGGAGGAAATGAGACTGGAAAGAGGCAAAGTGATGACCAAAAGATTCTTAGTCATTTCTCCTTTTTTAATAGCAAAAATTGTTGGCAACTTACATTCTCACTTCTAAATATTATAACAAAATTGTAAAACCTTCATTTAATTCTTACCTTAAAATTCTGGGGAACATAATCCCTAATATAATTCACCAAACTCCCACTAAAAGCTTTCCCCTAAAACCAAAATCTTGAGAAGAGTAATGTATTATTCACCATGTACATTTGCAATATGTGTAATTGTGAGGCATGCTTTCACTGGGCCAGATTCCATACTGGCGAGCAGTTTAGGTCCTTTTTTCCAGTATGCCAAGGTATGAAATGGAGCATCAAATAGATGGATCCATAGAAAAAGTAATTCCACCTAAATCTGCTTTGTGATAAGCTATTCTCTTGCAATTTATGGCATCTAATAGCACTGACTGAGAAAAGAGCAAAAACTTTGGAAACTACTGTTCTTTAAATCTTACAATCGACTTCCTTTATAACCTCTCTTCAGTTTTTCCCTCCCATTTTCCTATATCTTGCATTAATTTGGCTCTTCCTGTATCTTTCTTCAAGCTTCCTTTTATTTTTCTCCTCCTAGTCTATTAATGGCTGATATTTAGTTGGCATTGAACCTGAAGAAATCTGTGTATAAAAAAAGCTATGTGTGCATGTATATGTATATGTGTATTTATGACTGTATCACAATTTTATTTATTAAAAAACATAAACAAACTATCTTTCCTTTCATCTGATGAACTCTATTCTTCTAATCAGGTGCTGCTAGTGGTAAAGAACCCACCTGCCAATGCAGAAGACATAAGAGACACAGGTTCGATTCCTGGGTTGGGAAGATCCCCTGGAGGAGAGATGGCAACCCACTCCCGTATTCTTGCCTGAAGAATCCCCATGGACAGAGGAGCCTGAAGACCTAAGTTTATAGGGTAGCAAAGAGTCAGACATGACTGAAGAGACTTAGCATGCAAGCATTCTTCTGATCAACATGGAATCTGAGGGCAGATTCTCAGGGTCTTAAATATGTGTTCTGTGAATTGGATAGAGGACTATGTAAGAAGTCAATTATACTTTTGACTCCATCGGGTAAATTTTGGGACTTTGTTTCCTCAGGAGTTTGGCCAAGAAGATCTGCAAATTTCCTTCTGACTCTAACATTCTATGATTCTTTTGCTAAGTAAAGTACTGGTTTATGATATAAGTAAAATAAAATCAGCTTCCATTGGTGGAAGGATGAGCCTTAGAAGAGAGGAGGACTAACCATTCTTCTGAAAGTTAGGACAGATTTGAAAGTAAGAGTTCCAGGTAGAAAAAGAAGGACCTCTAACACTCTGTTATCCAGTGCCATCACTACATGGAAAATAGATGGGAAAAAATTGGAAACTTGGCAGTTTTTATTTTCTTGGCTCCAAAATCACTGAAGATGATGACTACAATCAGGGAATTAAAAGATGTTTGCTCCTTGGAAGAAATCCTATGACAAACCTAGACAGTGTATTAAAAATCAAAGGCATAACTTTGCTGACAAACATCTTTCTAGTTAAAGCTATGGCTTTTCCCATAGTAATGTATGGCTGTGAGAGCTGGACCATAAAGAAGGCTGAGCACTAAAGGATTAATGCTTTGAAACTGTGATACTGGAGAAGACTCTTGAGAGTCCCTTGGATTGCAAGGACATCAAACCAGTCAATCTTAATGGAAATCAATCCTGAATACTCTTTGGAAGGACTGATGCTGAAGCCCCAATACCTTGGCCACCTGATGCAAAAGCCTTCTCATTGGAAAAGACCCTGGTGCTGGGAAAGATTGAGGGGAAGAGGAGAAGGGAACAACAGAGAATGAGATGCTTGGATGGCATCACCCGCTGTATGGACATAAGTTTGAACAAACTCTGAGAGATGGTGAAGGACAGGGAAGCCTGGCTGCTGCACTTCATGTGGTTGCAAAGAGTTGGACATTGCTTAGCAACTGAACAGTAACAAAACACTCTATAAAGTAATAAACTGTGGAAAATTCTTAAAGAGAATTTAAGAGAATTTAAGAAGAATTTAATTTCTCAAGACGTGCCTCTTGAGAAACCTATATGCAGGTCAGGAAGCAACAGTTAGAACTGGACATGGAACAACAGACTGGTTCCAAATAGGAAAAGGAGTATGTCAAGGCTGTATATTGTCACCTTCCTTGTTTAACTTCCATGCAGAAATGCTGGGCTGGAAGAAGCACAAGCTGGAATCAATATTGCTGGGAGAAATATCAATAACCTCAGATATGCAGATGGCACCACCCTTATGGCAGAAAATGAAGAGGAACTAAAAAGCCTCTTGATGAAAGTGAAAGAGGAGAGTGAAAATGTTGGCTTAAAGCTCAACATTCAGAAAACGAAGATCATGGCATCCAGTCCCATCACTTCATGGGAAAAAGATGGGGAAACAGTGGACACAGTGGCTGACTTTATTTTGGAGGCTCAATTACTGCAGATGGTGATTGCAGCCATGAAATTAAAAGACACTTACTCCTTGGAAGGAAAGTTATGACCAACCTAAATAGTATATTCAAAAGCAGAGACATTACTTTGCTGATTAAGGTCCGTCTAGTCAAGGCTATGGTTTTTCCAGTAGTCATGTATGGATGTGAAAGTTGGGCTATGAAGAAAGCTGAGTGTCGAAGAAGATGCTTTTGAACTGTGGTGTTGGAGAAGACTCTTGAGAGTCCCTTGGACTGCAAGGAGATCCAACCAGTCCATTCTAAAGGAAATCAGTCCTAGGTGTTCTTTGGAGGGAATGATGCTAAAGCTGAAACTCCAGTACTTTGGCCACCTCATGTGAAGAGTTGACTCATTGGAAAAGACTCTGATGCTGAGAGGGATTGGGGGCAGTAGAAGGGGACGACAGAGGATGAGATGGCTGGATGGCATCACTGACTCGATGGACGTGAGTTTGAGTGAACTCTGGGAGTTGGTGATGGACAGGGAGGCCTGGCATGCTGCAATTCATGGGGTCGCAAAGAGTCGGACATGACTGAGTGACAGAACTGAACTGAACTGAACTTTTTGAAGTTTCACCAGTATTTTCTCAGTTTCTTCTCTCCTCTTACTAAACTGTGAGCTCCTTCAGAGTTGGGGCTATGCCATCTTCATTTTCATCCCCAGACTCTCTTAGTGGCTAATACATAATACATTCTCAATAAGAATTTGTGAAGAGGGACTGGGAGAGGCCCAGAGGGCCTGGGAGGACAGCTGAGCCTGCACCTAGAGCCTGCATCCTACAAAACACTTCCCGCCTCTCTTTGCCCCCTCAGACCTGGTCCAAGAGGCTCTGAGAGGCAGGCGGGCAGCCCTCTCCAGCCGAAGCTGCTCCTACACGTGGTGTGGGCACCACCCAGCCGCCAGCCACCAGCCGCCAGTCAGCACCCAGCCACCCAGCCGTGACCGTGGTCTCCACAGGGCCCCGAGGCCCCACAGGGCCGTCTCACAGGCCCTGACACCGCGCCATGGTGCTGGCCCCCGGCCGCCCTGATCTAAACCGTCTTTCACCCTGGCCTCACACCAGCACAGCCTCTGACTGGTGACTCAGCCTGGGCCTCCTTTCCTGCGGCCCCTGTCACCCAAGAATCGTCACTTTATGGTCTCTATGGGCCGTCGAGGGGAGGATGCAGGTGACCCCTTAGCCATGGGGATGGAGGGGTGAGGTGACCCCTGGGCGGTGGGGGGAGGGGTGCATGTGAGCCCTGGGCCTTGAGGGGAGGGGTGCAGGTGAGCCCTGGGTCGTGGAGGGAAGGGTGAGGTGACCCCTGGGCCGTGTAGGTGGAGGGGTGAGGTGACCCCTGGGCCGTGGGAAGAGGGGGAGGTGACCCCTGGGCCATGGGGGGGGATGGGTGCAGGTGAGCCCTGGGCTGTGGAGGGAGGGGGGAGGTGACCCTTAGGCTGTGGGAGGAGGGGTGAGGTGACGCCTGGGCCGTGGGGAGGAGGGGTGAGGTGACCCCTGGGCCATGAGGGGAGGGGTGAGGTGACCCCTGGACTGTGGGAAGAAGGGGGTGAAATGACCCCTGGGCCGTTGCAGGGCGAATGTAGTTAGTGCTCAGCACTGCTGGCGCAGGGTTCCAAGCCCACGCCGGTCCCTTGGTTTGGGGCCTTTATCCTGCCCTTCCTTCTTACGGGGCTGTTGTGTGGAGTGGAGTGAGGTTGGGGAGTAGTCTCAACCAGTGAGAAGACACTTATTACCTGAAGGCATTGTGAGGGCCTGGGGATTTCCAGAGGGAAGCAGTGGTCTCTGGCAATCCTAAAAGTGGTTCTGAGAGACTGAGAAGCTCACAGAGATCTTGCCAAAGTCCATGGTCAAACTGCCCTAGTGGTGTCCTAGGCTGGCCGCCACTGTGTCGGGCCATCCTGCCCACAGGAAGCACACCCATTAGGACGTGCAGGGTGGGACTCCAAATCTGAGCACTAACCATGAACGACTGTGACCAAGAGCTTCCCCTGTGTCTCCCTGCCCCTCCGAGGCCTCTTACCTTGAGACATGGTTCCTGACGTCTGCCAGGCTGTCTCCTCAGGCCCACCATCCATCCCTGAGCTGAAAATTTAATGTGTAATGGCGTGGGCACAGAGCATGGTGGTCATTTCTAAAAGCTTTTTCGGGCTTTTTCATTTTTTTAATCTGCTGCATGTGTGTCTGCTGGAGAAGGGAATGGAACCCACTCCAGTATTCTTGCCTGGAAAAATCCCATGAACAGAGTACCCTGGTGGGTCATAGTCCATTGGGTCCCAAAGAGTTGGACACAACTGAGAAACTAACACAACACAGATAGTTGTTGATCTGAGGCAACTGAGTGACGCTAAATACTTAAAAGTGACAAAGACCAGAAGGAACTGGAACTTAGAATTTTTAGTGGAAACACAAAAGTCTTGGCGATCAGAAAAGCACAAAGAGGGGCAGACCCATGCCCAGGTTAACAAATGGTAGGCAGAATGACAATTACCTCTTCATTGATGATTTATCTCTATTAAGGATTTATAACTGAAAAGAGTAAAACAATCACATTAAATGGAGATCCAAAATAAGAATGCTTAACTTAATTATGGAGGTCTTTGGAAAAGACTTGAAGTTGAAGTGCTTGAAGAATCACAGAAAGCAGAAGTGCCAAACTTCTGGATATGGGAAAATACTAAGCAATTACTGGGAAAAAAATGAGTGCTAGACATTATGATCTAGATATCAAACTGGATAATTCTCAGCAGAATTTTAAGATGAATATCAGGCAAAGTCAGACTAACTAGGTTGCACACTGGCTTTAACACTTTCCAGCTGTATGGCTTGCATTGAGTTATGTGCAACTCTATGTGCCTCAGTTTCCTCAGCTGTAAAATTGGAGTACCTGTCTTACTTAGTTACCTAATCTTACCTGTGAAGATTAAATTCTCTTAAGGCATGTCAAAGATTGCAACACATAGTAAGTGATCTATGAGACTGGCTATTATTGTTGTTATTATTATTCCTAGTACTTAGAAGTGAAGTGATATCACCAGGGGATAGCTCCAATAAGAAAAAATCATACTTTACAAACCCACTTTCAATCTTTTTAAAAAAGCCTTAAAATTGCTTACTGAAGGGCATTTCATAGATATATTTGGATGATAGTAAATCCCCTTGATAGGCTTCCCTGATAGCTCAGTTGGTAAAGAATCCACCTGCAATGCAGGAGACTCTGGTTTAATTCCTGGGTCAGGAAGATCCCCTAGAGAAGGGATAGGCTACCTGCAACAGTATTCTTGGGCTTTGCTTGTGGCTCAGCTGGTAAAGAATCTGCCTGAAATGCAGGAGACCTGGGTTCATTCCTTAGGTTGTAAACATCCCTGGAGAAAGGAAAGGCTACCTACTCCAGTATTCTGGCCTGGAGAATTCTATGGACCATATAGTTCATGGGTTCTCAAAGAGTCAGACATGACTGAGTGACTTTCACTAAAGCCCCTTGATAAATCTTACTGCTGTCCTCAACAGACTTGTGGTGAAGAATCTGCCCGAAGTGCAGGAGACCCACGTTTGAACCCTAGGTCAAGAAGATCCCCTGGAGAAGGGAATGGCAACCCACTTCAATATTCTATCCTGGAGAATTCAATGGACAGAGGAGCCTGGTAGGCCCCAGCCCATGGGGTCACAAAGAGTCAAATACTACTAAGCGACTAACACAAACAGACACACACACTTTAACAGACTTGTGGACACAGTGGTGGATGAAGAGAGTGGGATGATTTGAGAGAGGAGCATTGAAACATACGCATTACCATATGTAAGATAGATAGCCAATAGGAATTTGCCATATGGTGCAGGGAACCCAGACCTGGTGTTGTGTGAAAGCTAAGAAGGGTGGGGAGATGTGGGAGGAAAGGAGGTTCAAGAAGGAGGAGAGTTATATATACTTATGGCTGATTCATGGTGATGTGTGAAAATAAATACAATTATAAGGTAATTATCCTCCAATTAAAAATTTAAAAAATTATAGTGATGACATCTATTTGGGAGAGATGTTTAACTAAGAGAATATTACATTAAGGGTTCAAATTAGTTAGTACACTTTCTATCTATAAAGTTGTACAGAATACATTATAAACAATTGTATAATAAAGTTAACTTTCAGAGTTGTTCAGTTCAGTTCAGTTCAGTTCAGTTCATTCCAGTCGCTCAATCGTGTCTGACTCTTTGCGACCCCATGAATTGCAGCATGCCAGGCCTCCCTGTCCATCACCAACTCCCTTACTTCACTCAGACTCACATGCATAGAGTCGGTGATGCCATCCAGTCATCTCATCCTCTGTCGTCCCCTTCTCCTCCTGCCCCCAATCCCTCTCAGCATCAGAGTTTTTCCAATGAGTCAACTCTTCACATGAGGTGGCCAAAGTACTGGAATTTCAGCTTTAGCATCATTCCTTCTAAAGAACAGTCAGGATTTATTTCCTTTAGAACGGACTGGTTGGATCTCCTTGCAGTCCAAGGGACTCTCAAGAGTCTCCTCCAACACCACAGTTCAAAAGCATTAATTCTTCAGCACTCAGCTTTCTTCACAGTCCAACTCCCACATCCATACATGACTACTGGAAAAACCATAGCCTTGACTAGATGGACCTTTGCTGGCAAAGTAATGTCTCTGCTTTTTAATATGCTATCTAGGTTGGTCATAACTTTCCTTCCAAGGAGTAAGTGTCTTTTAATTTCATGGCTGCAATCGCCATCTGCAGCGATTTTGGAGCCCCCAAAAATAAAGTCAGCCACTGTGTCCACTGTTTCCCCATCTATTTCCCATGAAGTGATTAGGAACCCCAAAACACCTTTCAGCCCAAATGTTCTTACCACAACCAAAAAAAAAAAAAAAAATGATTGAAGGTAAGACAATCCAATGAATTGCCTAAAGGCACACAGGTAACCTGTAGTATAGCTAAGATTTGGACATTGTTTTGGTTCTAAGTGTGTTTCGGTCTACCATCTGGTAGAGGAAAGTTAAAGTATAGTTAATGTATAGAGGAAAGTTAAAGTATTGATTGTTTCTCTGGGAGACTATTTCCTTCCTACTCAGTAATACAAAATCAAGATGCTGTTAACGTCCATTGACTGATCATAGTGGAAAACGTAGTGAGGTTATCTGTTCTTATTACAAGAACTGTCTCCTTCATCTTCCCAGCTGAAATGTGACCTGGACTTCAATGGTACTCACTGAGAGATTTTGGCAATTTTCTTTAGGGCATATTTGTGGATCAAGTGTATTTCCCAAACTAACAAAAACACAAGACTGCCTGGGCTATGAGTTGCAATCTTGTGGTCAGATTTTTTAAGTTTAAATGCCTGTAAGTTATGCAAGTTTTCTTTGATGTAAACAGAGACTCCAGCGCTCCCTACCTTTCTGTCTCTTGAAGTCATTTGAATCTTGATCTCTTATACAGAACTCTGAAGGTATTCCACAGGGGTGGAACACCATCCTTCTGTTGCAGTATTTATTAATTTAACCTCTTTATATCAGTTTTCCTATTCTAACCCCAAATCCCCAGAAAGTACCATTCCTTTTCCCACAATGTGCTACTTCCTTGCTCTATGAGGTTCTGAAAACTTCATGACTTCCAACAACTGCAGAATGTACATGCTTTTGAGGAGAAAAGTGGGTTCTTGTCTCAGTGCTTATTATTTTGAAGAAGAAGATGTTCTATAGATAGTAGAGAGGGGCATAAAATTGTGTGATGGCTTCAACTCAGGTCTATGACTGCACTTTTTCTTCAGTATTTATTAATTAAAATCAAACACACTTTGCCACAATACAGATTATTTCCCTTCTGAACTTCTCATTGATTCTATATGAGGCACTCATATTTTTAAGATTAGTGTAATGTTGACAACCTTTATTGGGTTAAAAAAAAAATACCCTGTTTTGTTTTGCTTTTAGTGTTAAGAATACATTAGGACTTCACTGGTGGTCCAGGAGTTAAAACTCCATGTTTCCACTGCAGGTGGTGTGAGTTTGATCCCTGGTCATGGAAATAACATCCCACATGTCACTTCCCTGGTGGCTCAGATGGTTAAGAGTCTGTCTACAATGCAGGAGACCTGGGTTCAATCCCAGGGTCAGGAAGATCCCCTGGAGAAGAAAATGGCAATCCACTCCAGTACTATTGCCTGGAAAATCCCGTGGACAGAGGAGCCTGGTAGGCTACAGTCCATGGGGTCACAAAGAGTCAGACACAACTGAGTGACTTCACTTCACTTCACTTTGCCACACAGGAAAAAAAAAATACATTAACATTTTCACTACATTGGGTATTTGGGTATATTTGTAAATTTCCGTACGTTAACAGCCAATGATTATCCCTGGGCCCAAGTTGCTTTTTTTCTAATCCTAAATTTAGCTCTAGATTACAGAAAATGATGAAAGAATTTTTGGTTCAACCCCCACTCCACTATACTGACATTTAAAAAGAATACTGAATGCTGATTGTGCTTTGGCATTTATCTCTGCATTCCCAGTGACTAAGATAGAGTTCCGGCCCTAGAGGAGATGACAACATTTCTGTGGTTTTAGATTGATGAAATCCAATGAAGAAGATCAACAAGAGCTGGAAGATGCTGGGAAAGGAAGCCTCATGAATCAGCTGAGGATTTCTGTGGATTCTGTGGGATTTGGATGCATAGGGAAGGTGCTCAAATGATGAGAACAACATATATGGAGGCATGATGATGTAACTGGCAGTGGAAGAGGAGTGTAAGTTGTTACTAGAGGAAGTTAAGCACAGTATTAAAAATTAGCAATGAAAGAGGTAGGTAGATTCAAAAGTTAGATTCAAAAGTTTATTTTTAAATAATTTACATGGCACTAGGCATTACCGACTCCATGAACGTTGAGTGTGAGTGAACTCCGGGAGTTGGTGATGGACAGGGAGGCCTGGTGTGCTGCAATTCATGGGGTCGCAAAGAGTCAGACACGACTGAGCGACTGAACTGAATGAACTGAGACTGTGCTTCAGGAAACAGCTCATTTTCTTATTCAGTATTTTCTGACTATCTTCCATTTGCTAAACTCTATACTAGCATTTTGGAATAAAGAGGTAAATGAGATATAGTCTATTCCTATTAAGCAGTTTGGCATCTAATTATCTTTTTTAATATAAATTTATTTGTTTTAATTGGAGGTTAATTACTTTACAATATTGTATTGGTTTTGCCATACATCAACATGAATCTGCCACAGGTATACACGTGTTCCCCATCCTGAAGCCCCCTCCCTCCTCCCTCCCCATACCATCCCTTTGAGTTGTCCCAGTGCACCAGACCCAAGCATCCAGTATCATGCATCGAACCTGGACTGGCAATTCGTTTCATATAATGATCTTAATTCAAGTTCTTTTCAAATGTCATATTGAGGGCCTTCCATTCCCATTCACAGCCCTACTTTGGAAAGATGGTGGGAAAGAGCTTGGAGGAGGCTAGATGAGGGGCAGACTGCAAATGTCCACCTGGTGAGAAAATTTGTCCCCAGCCAATATCATGTTCAAGACTAGACTAGGGATCATAAGAAACGAGACCATCCAACATATCTTCCATTTTGTTAGCCTTTGCATATTCACTCATTTTTATTTAAAAGGGGATCTTTATTGTGTGTCAGGTATTATGCTAGATTCTGGAGATTCAGAAATGATCAAGATAGACTCATTCCATATCTTTCTTGAGCTTATAATATATGATGTCTGGAAGATGTTCTAGACTGTTACAAGAATACTTAAGAGACACACACACACATTACATAGATTTAAGAGAACAGGGTAAAGAGACATCTGGGAGGGTTCCTGAAGGAAACAAAGCTGAGGATAAATTACAGTTTTTCTACACACACACACACACACACACACACACACACACACACTAAGGTGAAAATTATCCTAAACTTAGGGGACAGCATGTAAGAAGATCTGAAGAGAAGGTAAGGTAAATTTTTTATGAAAATCAGAGTTCATTACAATATAAACAATCTGGCTCTGTTGCTTTCTTCCTCAAGGTCATCTCAAGGAAGAATATATTAAAAAAAAAAATCAGACTGTCAGTATTGAAAAGCTTGGAATTATAGGAAGTCACTTAGCATATAACAAGATCCTTAAAAGCCCTTTTTAGACATTATTTCTGTTTGGGTCCCTTAAAAGCAGAAATACAGAACCTGAGGCAGGGATTGGTGTTCATGTGATCTATTCAGGGAGAATTCTTCAAGAAGAACCAATAAAAGAAAGCAGGATAAAAAGAAAGATAGAACTGAACAAAAATACAGATAGATCTAGCCTTGGCCTGATCTACTGAGAGAAGACTAGGTAGAATACACCATGCAGGCTTGTGTCCCTACGTCCCAGAAAAACAGACTTATTTATTTATTTTTGTACCTATAACACCCAATCATTGGCACAGGTATATGGTTGGGAGCATAAAGATTTATTCTGTTATATGTGTGTGTGTGTATAATATAACATACATAAATATAACATTTACTATATTATATCTTCTAGAAAATTGGAGAAACCAAGGGAAAATTTCATATAAAGATAGGTACAATAAAGGACAACAATGGCAAATACCTAACAGAAATAGAAGAGATTAAGAGAGGTGGCAAGAGTACACAGTAGAACTATATAAAAAAGGTCTTAATGACACAGATAACCAGGATGATGTGGTCACGCTGAGGGTGGAGCCAAGTAGGCCTTCAGAAGCATCACTAGGAACGAAGCTTGTGGAGGTGGTGGAATTCCAGCTGAGCTATTTCAAATTCTAAAAGATGATGCTGTGAAAGTGCTGCACTCAATATGCCAGTGAATTTGGAAAATTCAGTAATGACCACCAGACTGGAAAAGGTCAGTTTTCATTTCAATCCCAAAGAAGGGTAATGCCAAAGAATGTTCCAACAACCATACAATTTCACTCATTTCACATGCTAGCAAGGTAATGCTCAAAATCCTTCAAGCTAGGCTTGGTACATGAACAAAGAACTTCCAGATGTACAAGCTAGATTTAGAAAAGGCAGAGGAATCAGAGGTCAAATTGCCAACAAACGTTGGATCATAGCAAAAGGATTCCAGAAAACATCTGCTTCAATGATGACACCAACGCCTTTGACTCTGTGGATCACAACTGTGGAAAATTTTTCAAGAGATGGGAATACCAGACCACCTTACCTGCCTCCAGAGAAATCTGTATGCAGGGCAAGAAACAATAATTAGACCCGGATGTGGAACAATGGACTGGTTCCAAATTGGGAAAGGAATATGTCAGGATTATATATTGTCTCCCTGCTTATTAACTTATATGAAGAGTCCATCAGGCAAAATGCCAGACTGGATGACTCACATGGTAGATTCAAGATTGCCAGGAGAAATATCAACAACTTCAGATATGCAGATGATACCATTCTAATAGCAGAAATTGAAGAGGGGCAAAAGAGCTTCTTGATGAGAGTGAAAGAGGAGAATGAAAAAGTTGGCTTAAAATTCAATATTCAAAAAATGGAGACCTTTGTATCCAGTCCCATCACTTCATGGCAAATAGATGGGGAAAATTGGAAACAGTGGCAGATTTCAGTTTCTTGGGCTCTAAAATCACTGTCAATGGTGACTGCAGCCATGAAATTGGAAGGTGCTTCCTCCTTGAAAGCAAGCTATGACAAATGCAGACAGCATAATAAAAAGCAGAGACATCACTTGCCAACAAAGGTCCCTATAGTCAAAGCTATGGCTTTTACAGCGGTCATGTATGGATGTGAGAGTTGGACCATAAAGAAGTCTGAGCACCGAAGAATTGATGCTTCCAAACTGTGGTGTTGGAGAGGGCTCTTGAGAGTCCCTTGGATTGCAAGGAGGTCAATTCAATCAATCCTAAAGGAAGGCAACCTTGAATATTCATTGGAAAGACTGATACTGAAGCTGAAGTTGCAATACTTTGGCCACCTGATGCGAAGAATTGACCCATTGGAAAAGATTCTGATGCTGGGAAAGATTGAGGGCAGGAGGAGAAGGGGACAAAAGAGGGTGAGATGGTTGGATGGCATCACCGACTCAATGGACACGAGTTTGTGCAAATCCAGGAGATAGTGAAGGACAGTGAAGCCTGATGAGCTACTTTCCATGGATCACTAGTATCACACATGACTTAGTGAATGAAAAACAAGAACATAATATTATGCATTATATAAAATATAATAATACCACGTAGTATATAGTTTATATATATAATTGTAACCCTTTTTAATTTCTTCATTTGTCTCCTATATTGAGTATAAAATCATGTCCAGAGTTAAATAATGCAAAAGCTGAATAGTACAAATAGACTGCTTCTTAGAAATTACAAAGAAGTAAACAAGGATGCTTATGTTGTGATGTTTTCATTATCCTTGTGGAGTGCAGAGTATGAGGAGTGGAAACTAGGGAGAAACAAAGACTAAAGATGTAAGTAAGAAGCTGGATGATGGGGAACATGGAAAAATATCCAGCTAGACTGAGGATAAATTGAGTAAAACAGTTTCATGGATGGAGGTCTGAAAATGTGGGCTGCTCTGTCCCAGTCAGAAGCAGAAGACTTGACAGCTTGTGTTGATCTCTGATTCTTCCAAAGTGAGTCATGGATTCCTGAGAGAATCATAAACTTAGTTTTGCAGTTGTGTGGAGGTTAGGGCAAGGAAGAGTATCTTTCTGTCTTGTGACTGGAGTTAGAATGACGTACTCCTACAATGATTTTTTAGGGCCATAAAAATAGCAAAAGCTGCCTGGAACTGCATCCTCCACATGTCTCCCAAGTCCCTCATGCACTCAAATCTGATCTTTCAGAAAGAAATCACATTACTTGTACATTCTGCTATTTGAATTTCCGTATGTGTTTTATTTTCTAACCACACTAGTTGAATATCCTATTGATGGTTTAGAACTTCACTCAATATTAGGAAGTTCTGTTTGGCCTTAGAGTTGGTTACTTTTTATGATGATTGTTAACAATAAGACATCTTTCTTTATGGTTAGTACATAGAGATCCTAATTATGCTGTTTAGACACCTAACTCTTAAGAATTAATAGCGATTTAATCTGTTTCCTGATTTCTGGAGCATGTGGTCAGATATGAATATGTTTAGAAACCACCTTTCAATATTGTTCTTGACCTTTTTGGATGTTATGATGGAAAAAATTGAAATGATTCCTACTTCTGAGAAAATAACAAACTAGTGGAAAGAAACAGAACAAGAGCAAGTTAAAATACTCCATATTAAACAACAAACAAGAAAATCTTACAAATGTGAGATATGTTTCATTTCATAAAGCCAAATGATTAAAAGCATCTACACTCAACATTATAAAATACTTACCACTCATAATTCTTACAAAACATTATTATTCTAGTGCTCTGAAGTTGTTTTGGAAACAGATCAGATGTGGTGAATACATATAGACAGTTGGCAAGATATGAACTTAATGTTTAGATTGCCCATTTGGCTTTGAAATTAGTTTCCAAGACTCACACCATACATAGGGAATTACAGTTTTTTTGATTTAAGTTTTGTCTTTTCAGAAAGCCATGGGAATGATTCTGATCCTCTGTCAAATCTGAGAACTATATCTCAAAGTTGCTGAATGCCATACCTAGAAGACACATAATGAGTTTGTAATCAATCCAAGCTTTTGAACTATCTGTCTTCCAAAGATTTGAGTGGTCCATTCCTCATTGTGTTATGCATTTTCTTGTTATATACCTTCCTGGAATCTTAGGACTATGTGAGGAGGGAAGAATTTATGACTACCCCATCACTAAGCCATTTTCAAAGCCACCCGAAGACACCCTACAAATACACTCTAAGGTTATCTCTGAGCCCCATTAAATCATTCCAAGTCTCATTTCTTCATTTCATGAAGGAAAAATAACTTCTACCCAGTGTACAGCTGTGAGGTTCACTGAGCAGATCCATTTCTTAGAATGACAGGCAGCAGCTAGTGGTGATTCCAGAGTACTACATCTTCCCTGAAAGTGAAAGTTGCTCAGTCCTGTCCGACTCTTTGTGACCCCATGGACTATACAGTCCATGGAATTCTCCAGGCCAGAATACTGGAGTGGGTAGCCTTTCCCTTCTCCAGTAGATCTTCCCAACCCAGGAATCAAACCAGGGTCTCCTGAATTGCAGCTGTATTCCCTAGGACATGGCAGCTTCCCTAAGACATAGCAATAACAAATAAAAGAGCTCCTGAAGAAATACTAGAAGGGTCAGGAGAGCAATAAAAAATAAAGCACTTGAGGATAACTTATCTGGAATGGTTATGACCTCTATTTTCACAGGAAAAATAAAAGTGACTTGTTCAAGAAATCTTTCTTCCACCAAACAAAAAACTTTAAAACTCCTGTTCACAAGGAACAATAAAATTACCCAGTATGGAATTCTTCTTAAAAAAAAAAAAAAAAAGAACTGGGAGAAAATATTTGCAACATAAATAAAAGATAAAAGATGACTAGCCATAATATACTGAGTTCCTATTTATTAATATGAAAAAAAGAATGACTCTGTGGGAATGTAGAGAAAGTGTATGAACAAGTAACTCACAGAAGGAATAACAAATGGCCAAGAAATTGAATGTACTAAGCTTGTTTCTGCTTGTTTTTCATGTGCTGCTTCTTATTAAAACCCCATTGCCTGCAGATGTTTACAGGACTCATCCTCTGAGTTCCTTCAGCTCTCTGTTTTAACATCTTCTAGTCAGAGATACCTTCCATACCCACCCGATACAAAACATCATGCCCCACATGATTATCTTCCATTCCATACTTATTTTGACTCAGAATTTATAAATACCTGATACCTATGTTTGCTTATTTTTGTGTTGCATGTTTCCCTGGAGTAGAATATAGGCTCCATGAGAATGGGGACTCCACCTGTCTTACTTACCAGTATATACTCATTTAACAAGTTAGCCTAAAAAGATCTCTTGGGCTTCCCACGTGGTGCAGTGGCAAAGAATCTGCCTTTCTAAGTTTTTTTCTATCACCATTACAGTACAACATTTTATAGTTTTCCGCGTAATGGTTTTCCACACCATAGTCAACATTCTATAATGAAAAGCTGAAAGTATTTCTACTAAGATCAAGAAAAAGACATATTTTTTCAGCATAGCCATAGCAATCAGACAAGAAAAAAAAAAAATGAAATGCATCCAAATTGGAAAGAAAGAAGTAAAGCTGTCACTGTTTCAGATGATATGATACTAAACATAGAAAACACTATAAACAACATCAAAAATCTATTAGAAATAAGAAATGAACTCAGTAAAGTTGCAGTATGCAAAATTAATATAAAAGAAATCTGTTACACTTCTTTACATTAAAAATGGGGTAGCAGAAAGAGAAATTAGGAAAAAAATTCCATTTACTATTTCAGCTGCTGCTGCTGCTGCTAAGTCGCTTCAGTTGTGTCCAACTCTGTGCGACTCCATAGACGGTAGCCCACCAGGCTCCCCCATCCCTGGGATTCTCCAGGCAAGAACACTGGAGTGGGTTGCCATTTCCTTATCCAATGCATGAAAGTGAGAAGTGAAAGTGAAGTCGCTTAGTCATGTCCGACTCTTAGCGACCACATGGACTGCAGCCTACCAGGCTCCTCTGCCCATGGGATTTTCCAGGCAAGAGTACTGGAGTGGGGTGCCATTGCCGTCTTCGACTATTTCAGCATAATGAATGAAATATCTAGGAATAAACCTAACCAGGTGGTGAAAGACCTTTACACTGAAGACTATAAGATATTGATGAAAGAAACTGAAGATGATACATACAAACGGAAAGATGTTCATTGATTGGAAGAATTAATATTGTTAAAATGACCATACTACCCAAGGCAATCTTCAGATTCAGTGGAATCCTTATCAAATACCAAGGGCATTTTCCACAGAGCTAGAACTAATAATACAAATTTATATTTTATGGAAACACAAATTCTCCAAATAACCAAAAGTATCTTGAGAAGAACAAAGCTGAAGATACCACACTTCCTGATTTCAAACTATACTATAAAGCTATGTAATAAAAGCAGTATGGTGCTAGCATGAGAATGGACACAGAGATCAATGGAATAGGACTGAGAGCCCAGAATATAGCCATACTTATATGATCCGTTAATTTACAACAAGGGAGGCAAGAATATCCAGTGGGAAAAAGACAACGTCTTCAACAAATGGTGAAAATTGAACAGCTATATGAAAAAGAATTAATCTGAACAACAGTTTTACACCACACACAAAAATAAACTCAAAATGGATTCAAGACTTAAATATAAGACCTAAATTCATAAAACCTCCACAAAAATAAAACATTAAAACAACAACAACAACAACAAAAACAGGCAAATATGTATGCTCTCTGGCATTGATCTTAGCAATAAGTTTTAGATTTGTCCCCTCAGGAAACAAAAGCATAAACAAATAAATGGGACTACCTTGAACCAGAAAACTTTTGCACAGGGAAGAAAATCATTAACTAAGTTAAAAGTCAACCTACCAAATGGAAGAAAATATTTTTAAACAATATATTTGCTAATGTTTAATATCAAAATTTCCTAAAGAAATCACACAACTCAATATTAAAAAAATCCATTTAGAAAAATGAGCATTGGACCTAAATAGACATTTCTCAAAGAAGACATACAGATGGCCAACAAACACATGAAAAAATACTCAACATCACTAATTGTCAGGGAAATGCAAATCAAAACCACAATGAGGTAGCACTTCACACTTTTCAGAATGACTATCATCAAAAAAGACAAAAAATAAAAATATATTGCAGAGAATGTGGAGATAAGGGAAGTTTTGTGCACTGTTGATGGAAACTTCAAATTGGTATCAGTTCAGTTCAGTCACTCAGTCGTGTCAGACTCTTTGCGACCCCATGAATCACAGTACCCCAGGCCTCCCTGTCCATCACCAACTCCCGGAGTTCATTAAGACTCATGTCCATAGAGTCAGTGATGCCATCCAGCCATCTCATCCTCTGTTGTCCCCTTCTCCTCTTGCCCCCAATCCCTCTCAGCATCAGAGTCTTTTCCAATAAGTCAAGTCTTCGCATGAGGTGGCCAAAGTACTGGAGTTTCAGCTTTAGCATCATTCCTTCCAAAGAAATCCCAGGGTTGATCTCCTTCAGAATGGACTTGTTAGATCTCCTTGCAGACTCTGAAGAGTCTTCTCCAACACCACAGTTCAAAAGCATCAATTCTTTGGCTTAAATTGGTATAGCCACTATAAAAACCATATGGAGGCTCCTCAAAATAGTTAAAATGGAATTACCATATGATTGTGCAATTCTGGCATTTATTCAAAGAACACAAAAATACCAACTCAAAAATATATATGTACTTATATGTTCACAGCCACATTATTTATAATGGTCAAGATATGGGAGCAATCTATTTGTCTATCTATTGATAGATGAATGAATAAAAAAGAAGTAGTGTGTGTCACAATGAAATATCACTGTTGTAAAAAGGAATGAAATCATGTCATTTGTGACAACATACAAACATAGATGGTCGTAGAGAGTATTAAGTGAAATAAGTCAGACAGAGAAAGATGAATACTGTGTGATGATTATATATGGAATCTAAAAAACAAAAACAAGCAAAACAAAACAGAAACAGACTTCAGATACAGAGAGCAAACTTGTTAAATAGGTAAAGGGATTAAGAATAGAAGAGTCAAAAAAAAAAAAAAAAGAATAGAAGAGTCCAAATTTAAAATATATCTGTTACAGGATGCCAAAGAAGCTAAACTTGAACAGTTCTATGAAGACCCATATAACCTTCTAGAACTAACACCAAAAAAAAACCATTCTTTTCATCATAGAAGACTTGAATGCAAAAGTAGGCAGCCAAGAGATACCTGGAGTAACAGGCAAGTTTGTCTTTGGAGTACAAAATGAAGCAGGGCAAAGGATAACAAAGTTTTGCCAAGAGAGCATACTGGTCATAGAAAACACTCTCCCAACAACACAAAAGGTAACTCTATATATGGACATCACCAGATGGTCAATACTGAAATCAGATTGATTATATTCTTTGCAGCCAAAGATGGAGAAGCTCTACACAGTAAGCAAAAGCAAGAATGGGAGCTGACTGTGGCTCAGACCATTAACTTCTTGTTGCCAAATTCAGGTTTAAATTGAAGAAAGTTAGAGAAAACAACTAGACCATTCAGGTATGACCTAAATCAAATCCCTTAGGATTATACGGTGAAAGTGACAAATAGATTCAAGGGATTCGATCTGATAGAATGCCTGAATAACTTTGAACAAAGATTCATAACATTGTAAAGAAGGTGGTGATCAAAATCATCCCTAAGATAAAGAAATGCAAAAAGGCAAATGGTTCTCTGAGGAGGCCTTACAAATACCTGACAAAAGAAGAGAAGCAAAGGGCAAAGGAGAAAAGGAAAGATATACCCATATGAAAGTGGAGTTCCAAAGAAGAGCAAAGAGAGATAAAGCCTTCCTCAGTGATCAATGCAATGTAATAGAGTAAAACATTAGAAAAGGAAAGACTAAAGATCTCTTCAAGAAAATTAGAGATAGCAATGGAATGCATCATGCAAAGATGGGCACAGTAAAGGACACAAATTGTTTGTGAAGCTGAAGATTTTAAGAAGAGGTAGCAAGAATACAGAGAAGAACTATACAGAAAAGATCTTCATGACCCAGATAACCACAATGGTGTGATCACTCACGTAGACCAGACATCCTGGAGTGTGAAGTCAAATAGGCCTCAGGAAGCATCACTATGAACAAAGCTAGTGGAAGTGCTGGAATTCCAGCTGAGCTATTTCAAATCATAAAAGATGATGCTGTAAAAGTGCTTCACTCAACGTATTGGCAAATTTGGAAAACTCAGCAGTGGCCAGAGGACTGGAAAAGGTCTGTTTTCACTCCAATCCCTAAGAAAGGCAATGCCAAAGAATGTTCAAACTACCACACAATTGGACTCATCTCACACACTAGACAAGTAATGTTCAAATTTCTCCAAGCGAGGCTTCAATAGCACATAAACTGAGAACTTCCAGATATTCAAGCAAGATTTAGAAAAGGCAAAGGAACCTGAGATCAAATTGCCAACCTCTGTTGGATCATAGAAAAAGCAAGAGAATTCCAGAAAAATATCTACTTCTGCTTCATTGACTAGGCTAAAGCCTTTGACTGTGTGGATCAAAACAGCCTAAGGAAAATTCGTAAAGTAATGGGAATACCAGACCACTTTATCCCCTCTCCCCTGAGAAATCTGTATGCAGGTCAAGAAGCAACAGTTAGAACTGGACATGAAACAACCGACTGCTTTCAAATTGGGAAAGGAGTATGTCAAGGCTGTATATTGTCACCTTGCTTATTTAACTTATATGCAGAGTACATCATGTGAAATGCCATACTGGATGTAGCACAAGCTGGAATCAAGATTCCTGAGAGAAATATCAACAACCTCAGATATGCAGATGACACCACCCTATGGCAGAAAGTGAAGGGGAACTAAAGAGCCTGTTGATGAAAGTGAAAGAGAAGAGTGAAAAAGCTGGCATAAAACTCAACATTCAAACAACAAAGGTCATGGCATCCAGTCCCATCACTTCATGGCAAATAGATGGGGAAACAATGGAAACAGTGACAGGCTTTCTTTAGGGGGGCTCCAAATTCACTTATGTTGGTGACTGCAGCCATAAAATTAAAAGATGCTTGCTCCTTGGAAGAAAAGCTATGACCAACCTAGACAGCATATTAAAAAGCAGAGCCATTACTTTGCCAACAAAGGTCTGTCTGTCCAAAACTATGGTTTTTCCAGTAGTCAGGCATGGATGTGAGAATTTGACCTTCAAGAAGGCTGAGCACTGAAGAACTGATTCTTTTGAACTGTGATGTTGGAGAAGACTCTTGAGAGTCCCTTGGACTGCAAGATCAAACCAGTCAATCGTGAAGCAAATCAATCCTGAATCTTCATTGGAAGGACTGATGCTAAGTTGAAGCTCCAACACTTTGGTCACCTGATGCGAGGAGCCAACTTATTACAAAAGTCTCCAGTGCTGGGAAAGATAGAAGGCAGGAGGAGAAGGGGACAACAGGGGATGAGATGGTTGTATGGCATCACTGACTCAATAGGCATGACTTTAGCAAGCTCCAGGGAGACAGTGAAGGACAGGGAAGCCTGTCATCCTGCAACCCATGTTTCAGAGTCAGACATGACTGAGCAACTAAACAAGTCACAGGATATAATATATAGCATAAGGAATAATACTGTAACTTTTTATGGTGACAGATGGTTACTGGACTGTACTTTACAAAAGGGTGATTACTTTGTAATGTATTTGACTGTTGAATCACTATGTTGTACAATGAAACTAATGTAATATTGTTCATCAATATTTTAATTTTCATGTCAGCTCAGTTGTGTCCGACTCTTTGCAACACCATGGATTGTAGCTGCAAGGCTCCTCTGTCCCTGGGATTTCCCAGGCAAGAATACTGGAGTGTGTTGTTATTCCCTTCTCCAGGGGATCTTATCCATCCAGGGATTGAACCCAGGTCTCCCACATTGCAGCAGATCCTTTACCATCTTTGCTACCAGGGAAGCACCATTCATCAATATCCTTTAGTGAAAGATAAACAGTAAAACTCAACATTGAGAAGAGAACAACGGATTTCTTATGAAATTCCAAAAGATTTGATCAGACACATCATGAAAAGCATATACAATGGTCAAATAATCCCATTAAAAGATGTTTAAAATCATTGAAAGTGAAAAAGAAAGTGTTAGTGGTTCAGTTGTATCCAACTCTTTGTGATCCTGTAGACTGTAGCCTGCCAGGATCTTCACTCTGTTGACTTCTCCAGGCAAGAATGCTGCAGTGGGTTGCCACTCCCTTCTCCAGGGGATCTTCCCAACTCAGGGATCGAACCTTGGTGTCCCACACTGCAGGCAGCTTCTTTACCCTCTGGGTCACCAAAGCAGCCCCCAAATCATTGGTCATTAGTAAAATGCAAATTAAATCACAATCAAATATCACTATTTACCTATTGAAATGGATGAAATATATAAAAAATACTGTGTATATAAAAAGTAGGAAAAACATATAGGAACTAGAATACTCATATATTCTGGTAGGAATGTAAAATGCTACAGCCACTCTGAAAACTGGAAATTTCTTGTAAGTTTATCATACTTTATTAAGTGACATAGCAAACTAACTCCTAGAGTAATGAAAACTTACATTCACACAAAAGTCTAAGCACAAATGCTTATAGTAACATCATCAAAAGCTAGAAATAACCCAACGTCCTTCCGTAGGTGAACTGATAAACAAATTGTGATTTTGACCATACAGCGGATGCTCAGTAATAGAAAGCAAGGAGCTCCTGATCCATGCAACAGCATGGATGATCTTAAAAGCAGGCAAGTTAAGGAACCCAGATTCAAATGTGACATGTTGTAAGATGTCATGCATATGACATTCTGAAAAAAATGAAAGAATTATGACAGAGAACAGAAAGTAGTTTCTAGCAATATGGTAAGGGGTGAAGTTGACTGCAAGGCACAACGTGAGATTTTTGTGATGAGGGAATTGTTTTGTTCCCTGTGGAGCATCTATGACTCAGTATATTTCTCAAAACCTACAAAAATGGACACTTGTACTGTATCTAAATTAAAGAAAGTGAAAGTTAAATATGCTCAGTTGTGTCCAACTCTTTGCGACCCCATGGACTATACAGTCCATGGAATTCTCCAGGCCAGAATACTGACTTGGGTAGCGTTTCCCTTCTCCAGGGGATCTTCCCAACACAGGGATCAAACCCAGGTCTCCTGCATTACAGTCAGATTCTTAACCAGCTGAGCCACAAGGGAAGCCTGAGAATAATGGAGTGGGTAAATTAAAGATTGTTAATTTAGATTGTTAATATAGATTGTTATCTAAATCTTTCAAATTTAAAAACTATATACATAGTACTATCTTTCCTGAAGTGTGAACTTAGAAACTTTATAATAATCTATTGATTATATACAATATTTTGTAATTTAAAACTCCTTTATGTTTCACAAAATCCTATAAATTTTATATCTCCATTTGTTATTAAAAAGACTAGGCAAATATTATATATTAATACTTATGTATGGAATCTAGAGAGATGGTACCCATGATCCTATTTGCAGGGCAGCAAAGGACACAGAGACATGAAAGACAGACTTTTGGATACAGTGGGGGAAGGAGAGAGTGGGATGATTTGACAGAGTAGCATTGAAACATGTACATTACCATATGTAAAATGGATAGTTAGTGGGAATTTGCTGTGTGACCCAGGGAACCCAAAGCCAATACTCTGTGACAACCTAGAGGGGTGGGATGGAGGTGGAGGTGGGAGGGAGGTTCAAGAGGGAGGCGGACATATATATACCTATGGCTGATTCATGCTGCTGTGTGACAGAAACCATCCCACTATTGTAAAGTAATTATCCTCCAATTGAAAACAAAATTTAAAAAAGACTAGAAAGCACACATTGACATAAAGATAAATGTTTAATAGCTATATACAAACAAGAATAAAAAATAATGAGGTAAGTCATATTACTAATGGACAATTCTCTGGGATATATATGTGAAATAGCAATCGCAAAAAGATGACTCTATTTATGAAGAAATTATATATTTATATGTAATATATGCTTTGCTGATAGCTCAGTTGGTAAAGAATCCGCCTGTAATGCAGGAGACCCCAGTTCAACTCCTGGGTTGGGAAGATCCCTGGAGAAGGGATAGGCTACCCACTCCAATATTCTTGGGCTTCCCTTGTGGCTCAGCAGGTAAAGAATCCACCTGAAATGCAGGAGACCTGGGTTTGATCCATGTTGGGAAGAACCGCTGGAGAAGGGAAAGGTTATCCATTCATTCTCTAGCCTGGAGAATTCTATGGGCTATATAGTCCATGGGGTTGCAAAGATTTGGACACAACTGAGTGGCTTTCACTTTTTCTCTTCTTTAAAGCCCAAGAACAATGCACACTAAATAATTTACAACAGTTCCCAAAAGGGAGGAAAAGATTTGAGCAGGCTTGGGTATAACTAAGTACAGTTCAGTCACTCAGTTGTGTCTGATTCTGTGCAACCTCATGGACTGCAGCACGGCAGGCTTCCTGGTCCATCATCTACTCCTGGAGGTTGTTCAAACTCATGTCCATCCAGTCAGTGATGTTAACCAACCATTTCATCCTCTATCATCCCCTTCTCCTCCTGCTCTCAATCTTCCCCAGCATCAGGGTCTTTTCAAATGAGTCAGTTCTTCAAATCAGGTGGCCGAAGTATTGGAGCTTCAGTTTCAGCATCAATCCTTCCAATGAACACCCAGGACTGATCTTCTTTAGGATAGACTGGTTGGATCTCCTTGCAGTCCAAGGGACTCTAAAAAGTCTTCTCCAACACCACAGTTCAAAAGCATCAATTCTTCAGTGCTCAGCTTTCTCTATAGTCCAACTCTCACATCCATACATGACCACTGGAAAAACCATAGCTTTGACTAGATGGACCTTTGTTGGCAAAGTACTGTCTCTGTTTTCGTCATCTTGAACATCTGCAAGTTCTCAGGCTGCGTACTGTTGAAGCATCACTTGGAAAATTTTGAGCATTACTTTGCTAATGTGTGAGATGAGTGCAATGTGCGGTAGTTTGAACTTTCTTTGGCATTACCTTTCTTTGATATTGGAATGAAAACTGATCTTTTCCAGTCCTGAGGCCACTGCTGAGTTTTCCAAATTTGCTAACAGTCTGAGTGTAGCACTTCACAGCATCATCTTTTAGAATTTGAAATAGCTAACCATCACATCCACTAGCTTTGTTTGTAGTGATGTTTCCTGAGGTCTTCTTGACTTTGCACTCCAGGATGTCTGGCTCTAGGTTAGTGATCACACCATTGTGGTCATGAAGATATTTTCTGTATAGTTCTTCTCTGTATTATTTTTATTTCCAGCTCTTCTTAAAATCTTCTGCTTCTGTTAGGTCCATAATTTCTGTGTCCTTTATTTTGCCCATCTTTGCATAAAATATTCCCTTGGTAGCTCTAATTTTCTTGAAGAGATCTCTAGTTTTCCCTTCTAATGTTTAACTCTTTCTTTGCATTGATCACTGAGAAAAACTTTCTTATCTCTCCTTGCCATTCTTTGGATCTCTGCATTCAGATGGGTATGTCTTACCTCTTCTCCTTTGGTTTTTGCTTCTCTTCTTTTCTCAGCTATTTGTAAGGCCTCCTCAGAGAACCATTTTGTCTTTTTGCATATGTTTTTTCTTGGGGATGGTCTTGATCACTGTCTCCGTTACAATGTCATGAACCTCTGTCCATAGTTCTCAGACACTCTATCAGATCTAATCCCTCGAATCTGTTTATCACTTCCACTGTATAATAGTAAGGGATTTGATTTAGGTCACATCTGAAAAGTGTAGTGATTTTCTCTACTTTCTTAATTTAAGTCTGAATTTTGCAATAAGGAGTTCATGATCTGAGCCACAGTCAGCTCCCAGTTTTGTTTTTACAGCCTGTATAGAGCTTCTTCATCTTCGGCTGCAAAGAATATAATCAATTTGATTTCCATATAGATCATGTGGTGATGTCCATCTGTAAAGTCCTCTCGTGTTGTTCGAAGTGGTGTTTGCTATGGCCAGTGAGTTCTCTTGGCAAAACTCTGTTAGCTTTTGCCCTGCTGTATTTTGTACTACAAGGCCAAACTTGCCTGTTCAGTTCAGTTCAGCTGCTCAGTCATGTCTGACCCTTTGCAACCCCATGGACTGTAGCATGCCAGATTCCCTGCCCATCACCAACTCCTGGAGCTTGCCCATACTCATATCCATTGAGTTGTTGATGCCATCCAACCATCTCATCCTCTATCATCCCCTTCTCCTGCCTTCAATCTTTCCCAGCATCAAGGTCTTCTCCAGTGAGTCAGTTCTTCACATCAGGTGGCCAAGTATTGCAGTTTCAGCTTCAGCATCAGTTCTTCCAATGAATATTCAGGATTTATTTCCTTTCGGATTGACTAGTTGGATCTCCTTGCAGTCCAAAGGACTCTTGAGAATGTTCCCCAACACCACACTTCAAAAGCATCAATTCTTTGGTGCTCAGCTTTCTTTATAGTCCAACTCTCACATCCACACATGACTACTGGAAAAAACCATACCTTTGACTAGATAAACCTTCGTTGGCAAAGTAATATCTCTGCTTTTTAATATGTTATCTAGATTGGTCATAGCGTTTATACCAAGGAGCTGGCATCTTTTGATTTTATGGCTTCAGTCACCATCTTCAGTGATTTTGGAGCCCCTCAAAATAAATCTCTCACTGTTTCCATTGTTTCCCCATCTATTTGCCATGAAGTGATGGGACCGGATGCCATGATCCTAATTTCTGAATGTTGAGTTTTAAGCCAGATTTTTCACTCTCCTCTTTCAACTTTCATCAAGAGGCTCTTTATTTCCTCTTCACTTTCTGCCATAAGGGTGGTGTTATCTGCATATCTGAGGTTATTGATATTTCTCCCAGTAATCTTGATTTCAGCTTGTGGTTCATCCAGCCTGGCGTTTTGCATGATGTACTCTGCATGTAATTTTCAACAAGCAGAGTGACAATATACAGCCTTGATGTATTCCTTTCCCAATTTGGAATCAATCTGTTGTTCCATGTCCAGTTCTAACTGTTGATTCCTGACCTGCATACAGATTTCTCAGAAGGCAGGTAGGGTGATCTGCTATTCCTATCTCTTTAAGAATTTCCCAGAGTTTGTTGTGAAGCACACAGTCAAAAGCTTTGGTGTAGTCAGTAAAGTCAAAGTAGATGTTTTTATGAAAACTCTCACTTTTTTCAATGATCCAATGGATGTCTGCAATTTGATCTCTGGTTCTTCTGCCTTTTCTAAATCCAGCTTGAACATCTGGAAGTTCACGGTTCACATACTGTTGAAGCCTGACTTGGAGAATTTTGAGCATTACGTTGCTAGTCTGTGAGATGAATGCCTTTGTGCAGTAGTTTGAATTTTCTTTGTCATTGCCTTTTTTTGGGATTTGAATGGAAATTGACCTTTTCTTGTCCTGTGGCCTCTGCTGAGTTTTCCAAATTTGCCAACATATTGAGTGCAGCACTTTCACAGCATCATCTTAGGATCTGAAATAGCTAAACTGGAATTCCATCACCTTCACTAGTTTTGTTCATAGTGATGCTTCCTAAGGCCCACTTGACTTCACATTCCAGGATATCTGGCTCTAGGTGAGAGATCAAACCATCCTGGTTATATGAGTCATGAAGATTTTTTTGTATATTTCTTCTGTGGAGTAACTTTCTTCTTCCAGTTATCTCTTGACTTCCTACTTTTGCATGCCAATCCTCTATGATGAAAAGAAAATCTTTTTTTTTTTTTTCTTTTTTTCCTGTTAGTTCTAGACGGTCTTGTAGATTATCATAGAACGGTTCAACTTCAGCTTCTTTGGCGTTAGTGTTTGAGCCTAGACTTGTGCTACTGTAGTGTTGAATGGTTTGTCTTGGAAATGAGCAGAGATCATTCTCTCATTTTTGAGACTGCACCCAAGTACTTCAGTTTGGACTCTTTTGTTGACTATGAGGGATACTCCTTTTCTTCCAAAGATTCTTGCCCACAGTAGTAGATATAATGGTCATCTGAATTAAGTTAATCCATTTTGGTCCATTTTAGTTCACTGATTCCTAAAATGTTGAAATCATTCTTGTCATCTCCTTTTTGACCACTTCCAATTTACCTTGATTCATGAATCCAAAATTATAGCAACACATGTACTAAAAATAATTATAGATTCCTGCCTCTTGAGAAATCTGTATGCAGGTCAGGAAGCAACAGTTAGAATTGGACATGGAACAACAGACTGCTTCCAAATAGGAAAAGGAGTACGTCAAGGCTGTACATTGACACCCTGATTATTTTACTTCTATGCAGAGTACATCATGAGAAACGCTGGACTAGACGAAACACAAGCTGGAATCAAGAATGCCGAGAGAAATATCTATATCCTCAGATATGCAGATGACACCACCCTTATGGCAGAAAGTGAAGAGAAACTAAAAAGCTTCTTGATGAAAGTGAAAGAGGACAGTGAAAACGTTGGCCTAAAGCTCAACATTCAGAAAATGAAGATCATGGCATCCGGTCCCATCACTTCATGGGAAATAGATGGGGAAACAGTGGAAACAGTGTCAGACTTTATTTTTGGGGGGCTCCAAAATCACTGCAGATGGTGATTGCAGCCATGAAATTAAAAGATGCTTACTCCTTGGAAGAAAAGTTATGACCAACCTAGATAGCATATTCAAAAGCAGAGACATTACTTTGCTGATTAAGGTCCGTCTAGTCAAGGCTATGGTTTTTCCAGTGGTCATGTATGGATGTGAGAGTTGGACTGTGAAGAAGGCTGAGCGCCAAAGAATTGATGCTTTTGAACTGTGGTGTTGGAGAAGACTCTTGAGAGTCCCTTGGACTGCAAGGAGATCCAACCAGTCCATTCTGAAGGAGATCAATCCTGGGATTTCTTTGGAAGGAATGATGCTAAAGCTGAAACTCCAGTACTTTCACCACTTCATGCGAAGACTTGACTCATTGGAAAAGACTCTGATGCTGGGAGGGATTGGGGGCAGGAGGAAAAGTGGACGACAAAGAATGAGATGGCTGGATGGCATTACTGACTCAATGGACGTGAGTCTGTGTGAACTTTGGGAGTTGGTGATGGACGGGGAGGCCTGGCGTGCTGTGATTCATGGGGTCGCAAAGAGTCGGACACAACTGAGCGACTGAACTGACTGAGTGACTGATGCAATATTGTTCTTTACAGCATTTGACTTTACTTCCATCACCAGTCACATCCACAGCTGGGCATTGTTTTTGCTTGGCTCCGTCTCTTCATTCTTTCTGGAGTTATTTCTCTATTCTTCTCCAGTAGCATGTTGGACACCTACCAACCTGGGGAGTTCATCTTTCAGTGTCATATCTTTTTGCCTTTTCATACCATTCGTGAGGTTCTCAAGGCAAGAATTCTGGTTTGCCATTTCCTTCTCCAGTGGACATTTTGTCAGAACTCTCCACCATGATCCGTTTGTCTTGGGTGGCCCTACACTGCATGGCTCATAGTTTCATTGAGTTAGACAAGGCTGTGATCCATGTGATCAGTTTGTTTAGTTTTCTGGGATTGTGGTTTTCAGTCTGTCTGTCCTCTGATGGACAAGGATAAGAGGCTTATGGAAGCTTCCTGATGAGAGAAACTGACTGGAGGAATCTGGGTCTTATTCTGATGGGCGGGCCATGCTCAATAAATCTTTAATCCAATTATCTGTTGATGGACTGGGACTGTGCTCCTTACCTGTTGTTTGCTCTGTGCACAAACTGTGGTGGGGTAATAAAGGTAATGTTGATTTCCTGTATTTGAAATTATTTGTTTTATATATTTCCTATTTTTAACACAATCAGAATATATGTATTGAAGTATTTATTTGAGACATAAAAGAGAAATTGAATAAAAGAAATTAATAGAAAATCTTAGGCTAATGAAGAATGCTTTCTACAATTTTTATTACACCATCAGGATGTGGGACAGAAAAAAATGGAACTCAGTACTGCTGCATCAAATAAAGATTACAAGATATAGCCACTTTTCTAATAATGAAGGGAAATTGCCTCCTCTCACTTTGATGTCTGAGGCCTTTGGGCCCTATGTTCTCCTCTTGCCTCTGAACTGCCCTGACCTTTGGTTGTCTGAGCATCTCTATGAGTCAGATTTTAATGATGGAGGAATTTATTTTTTGCCAGAGAGCAGATTCTCCAACATAATTCTAGTTGTTTGAAGATAGATTGCTGGGAATCGTCTTTCAAAACAAAATCTCTTTTCAAGGAGTTTTGGTTAGAAAAGTATCTAGGGAGAAAAATCAGAATAAATGTATATTTATTATTTATTACATATTCAGCCAAGTTTCAGAGTATGTAATTTTAGAAGACATATTTTTCATGAGTTGACCAGCTTGTGAACTCTCATAATAGGGTAATCAACTTCCCTCTTTTACCCGAGACTTAGGAATATCCCAGGATGCAGGACTTTTGGTGAAAAATAAGAAGTTCCCAGTAAATTGGGAAAAGTTGCCCATCACACAGGGAAGGACTAAGATTAAGTGATTCAAAAATTAATTCAGTAAGTACTTTCAATAAATTATTTCACACTAGGGATTATAACATAGAACAAAATATACATGTATACAGTTCCAGTTGAGCTTTTCAAATCCTGGAATATGCCAGCAAATTTGGAAAACTCAGCATTGGCCACAGGACTGGAAAATATCAGTTTTCATTCCAACCCCAAAAAAAGGCAATGCTAAAATATGCTCAAATTACTGTAAAATTGTGCTCATCTCACACGCTAGCAAAGTAATGCTCAAAATTCTCCAAGCCAGGCTTCAACAGTATATGAACCATGAACTTCCAGATGTTCAAGCTGGATTTAGAAAAGACAGAGGAATCAGAGATCAAATTGCCAACATCCATTGGATCATCAAAAAAAGCAAGAGAGTTCCAGGAAAACATCTACTTCTGCTTTATTTACTACCCCAAAGCCTGACTGTGTGGACCACAACAAACTTTGGAAAATTCTTAAAGAGAAGGGAATATCAGACTACCTGAACCCCATCTTGAGAAATCTGTATGCAGGTCAGGAAGCAATATTTAGAACTGGACATGAATCAAAAGACTGGTTCCAAATTGGGAAAGGAGTATGTCAAGGCTGTATATTGTCACCCTGTTTATTTAACTTATATGCAGACTACATCATGAGAAATACTGGGCTGGAGGAAGCACAAGCTGGAATCAAGATTGCCAGGAAAAATATCAATAACCTCAGATATGCAGATGACACCACCCTTATGGCAGAGAGTGAAGAACAAAAGAGCCTCTTGATGAAAGTGAAAGAAGAGTGATAAAGTTGGCTTAAAGCTCAATATTCAGAGAACTAAGATCATTACATCTGGTTCTATCACTTCATGGCAAATAGATGGAGAAGCTGTGGAAACAGCGGCAGACTTAATTTGTTTCAGCTCCAAAACCACTGCAGATGGTGACTAGAGCCATGAAATGAAAAGATGCTTGCTCCTTGGAAGAAAAGTTATGACCAACCTAGATAGCATATTAAAAAGCAGAGACATTACTTTGCCAACAAAGGTCCATCTAGTCAAGGCTATGGTTTTTCCAGTGGTCATGTATGGATGTGGGAGTTGGACTATAAAGAAAGCTGAGTGCTGAAGAATTAATGCTTTTGAACTGTGGTGTTGGAGAAGACTCTTGAGAACCCCTTGGACTGCATGAAGATCCAATCAGTCAATCCGGATGACATGGTCAGATGATGTCACTGACTCAATGGACATGAGTTTGAGTAAACTCTGGGAGTTGGTGATGGACAAGGAGGCCTGGTGTGCTGTAGTCCATGGGGTCGCAAATAGTCGGACAAGACTGAACGACTGAACTGAGCTAATACAGTTCCTGCCTTCGCAGCATTTAAAGTCTTTACTTGAAAGAATAAAAGAGTATTACCAGTAATGCCACACTGGTCACTCAAAGAGAGAGATTTACAATATCTGTGAAAGATTTTTGTGGAAGAGAAAAATTGAGTTGATTCTGAGATTTTTCATGAGCTCAGTTTCTTACATATAGTGGATCCTCAACAGATGTTTGTTGAAATAAACTAACATGTATCTTGGAGCAAACTTTTCATTCACTGTTGGAAACTAAACAGTAGCAAAAAGTCAGGCTTTGTGGATTGGAGTCTGGCTTCTGTTTTGGGCAGACAACTCAAATGTTATTGTAGTTACAGGCTCATTCCTTGAAGTCCTGTCCAATGACTCTCCAACTCAGGAAACAGAATTTTATTTGTTTTTTTTTTTACTTAGAGATATAGCATTCTGGGTAACTGATTCAAAATATTTTACATTTTGCTATGTAGCTATTAGGTAGATTGAATATTCATGCACAATTAGCATGGCTATCTCTTTCTGAAATGAAAGCAGCTGTGTAAGCTGATTAACAACCAGAAAGTTTTCAGGAGAATGGAGAATGATATCTTGGAGCCCTTAGTGGATAGTTTTCATCAAGTTGTGGTAGTTTCATGATTCACTCTTTGTTCTGTGTGCCAAAACTGCCAAGTGGAAAGCATACTTATGTCACTGGTCAGGATAAGCATTGTGATGCAATGTTTGAAGCACAATGCTGAGACTTGGACAAGGCCTGAATGACAACTAAGCTTTTATATCAACTGGCTGTGTGACTTGAAAGAAGTCACTTAACTTTTCTGGCCATAGTTTCTTTATTTCTAAGATGCAAGTTTGAACAAAACCATTTATAAGGACACTTCTGGCAATAATAATCTGGATTTTCACTCTTTTTTATGGGGGACACATGCTTACCATCACTTCATCATCAAAATACCATGTGTTCTCAAATTTAATATACTTTATGACATGTCACAGCATAATTTATGCTAATATATTTTACAATAGGGCTTCCCTGGTGGTTCAGTGAAAAAGAATCCTTCTGCCAGTGCAGGAGACACAGGTTCAATCCCTGGGTTGGAAAGAGCCACTGGAGAAGGAAATAGCAACCCACTCCAGTATTCTTGCCTGGAAAACCCATGGCGAGAGGAGCCTGGTGGACTATAGCCCATGAGTTCACTAAAGAGACACAACTTAGCGACTAAACAACACTTTGTGATAGTGAATTCTTTTTTTTTTTTAATTTTATTATTTATTTATTTAATTAAAGATAGTGAATTCTTAATGGCATGTTTGGAAATATTTTAATCTCATCAGTCATGTGCCTCACCTTAGACTGTAGGCAGTGAAGCAGGAAAAGCAGAATGAAGATGAGAATGTTGATCCCAAAAGGCAAATGTTAAGAAGCTACGTAAACTGATTTCAGAGTAGTACATTGGTCTTTACTTGAGGCACTTTGCTTCCACAATCAAATTTTTGGCACTTTGCTTCCACAATCAAATTTCCCATGACTTGTTTGCTATTGAAATTTTTGTTTTGCAACATGGCACATCTCAGTTAGAATTACTAAATTTTTTAAAAAGATATTAACATGAAATTCACTCTAAATTTAGAAAACTTGCAGATATTTCATTTTGCTTTAGAAGAAGGTGCAGATATTTGGAAATCTAAAAAATTGCACTATAGAACTTCACAATTCCAAAAAGTTTGTGTATCACAATTTTAGGTGTTCCTGTCTGCTAGAAGAAGGACATTTGTAATTTACATGTGGATCTCAAGATCATCTCATTTGTAGGGAATTTGAATTCCTCTTAGTCCTCTTTACAAAATAAGCCCAGTTTGAGAAATCCCTGCTTTCACATAAAAAATACTTTTTTTTTTTTTTTTTTTTTTAGCTTGAAACACACATGTTTATTCTCTTACAATTTGGGAGGTCAGAAATCCAAAATCAGTTTCACAGCACTGAAGTCAAAGTGTTGACAGGGCAAGGACCTCAGTCCTGCAGCTGCAATGAACTGAAGTTCCACCGGAGGTGAACTTAGAAGAGGGTTGCGAGCCTCAGGTGAGATGGCAACCCAGACTGACATGTTGGCTGCAGCCTTGTGGACCCTGAGCAGAGGAATCCACTGTGCCTGGACTCTAGACCCATGGAAACTGTGAGTTAATAAACTGGTGGGGTTTTTTTTTTGTAACATAATTTTATTGTTTTTTTTTTTAATTTTATTTTTACTTTACTTTACTTTATAATACTGTATTGGTTTTGCCATACATTGACATGAATCCGCCATGGGTGTATACGAGCTCCCAATCCTGAATCCCCCTCCCACCTCCCACCCCATATCATTTCTCTGGATCATCCCCGTGCAACAGCCCCAAGCATCCTGTATCTTGTATTGAACATAGACTGGTGCTTCGTTTCTTACATGATAGTATACATGTTTCAATACCATTCTCCCAAATCACCCCACCCTCTCCCTCGCAGTCCAAAAGTCCGTTCTATACATCTGTGTCTCTTTTGCTGTCTTGCATACAGGGTCATCATTACCATCTTTCTAAATTCCATATATATGTGGCAGTATACTGTATTGGTGTTTTTCTTTCTGGCTTGCTTCACTCTGTATAATCGACTCCAGTTTCATCCATCTCATCAGAACTGATTCAAATTTATTCTTTTTAATGGCTGAGTAATACTCCATTGTGTATATGTACCACAGCTTTCTTACTTTTTAAGTCTACCAGCAAGTACTTAGATGTTAATGCATGACAGAAAGTTTGAAGTACTGACCACAGATCAATAACAAAACAAACGCAAGTCTCAAAAAGCAGAATTTATGGTTTCTTTTCACTTAGAGATTTTATACAAGACCAATTTTTAAATTTTGTTTTATTTATATTGAGTATAAGATTCCTATAGAACATTTGATAGGAGAAAAAGATTTTAACCATGTTCAATTGTTATTATACTGCAAGTCTTTAATGTGTGCCTAGATACCCAGGAGGCACTATATTCATGTAGTCTGAGCTTAAATCCTGATTCCAGCTGTCATGGGCCTCTGAGTCAGGGTTTGTTTAGCAGAGACTCAGGAAAAGCATTAGAATCCAGGAATTTACATCTAACTCAGCTGTCTGACCCAGGGCAAATTGCAAAACTTCTCTAAGTTTTTGTTTGCTGGAAAATGGAAAAAATTGTGATACTACTTATCAGATAAGATTTTTGTGAAGATTAAATGAGTTACAAAGGGGCTTCCCTCATAACTCAGCTGGTAAAGAATCCACTTGCAATGCGAGTTGATTCCTGTGTTGGGAAGATTCTTGCCTGGAGAATCCCCATGGACAAAGGAGCCTGGCGGGTGACAGTTCATGTGTTTGCAAAGAGCTGGACATGACTGAGTGACTAAGCACAAATGGAACAATTATATAAAGCAAATTACACATTCCAGGCTCATAAAAATACCTCAATTAATTACATACTTAAGCATCTCAAAAATTCATTTTTTTTCCTCCTGTAAGAGGGTATGTCAATAGTAGCTGCCTCATGAGGTAACTGCAAGGAATAAATAAGTTTCTCTATGTTAGGTGTTTTTCTACTCTCCAAAGAGTAAGTTTTCTCCTTCCTCCATATAATAGTCATTAGCTAATTCCACAAGTATCTATTAAGAGGGTAATGTGTGCTTCTTAATAATATGAATAATTATGTATATCAATATCTCATAAATGGAATAAGGCAGCAAGAACTAGTAGAAAAAAATCTCTGGTTCTACAGACAGAAAGCAAAGATTATCTTCTTACCTTCACTATCCTTTATTTATTTTTTAATGAATTTGATTAAGTCATTTAACTTTTATGCTAGCCAACTTCTTTATCTCCTAAACTGAGGTACTAACAGCTGTCCTATCTGATGTCAGGTATTGATAGGGCCAAAATAATGCATGTAAACGTTCTGTGTCAAATGCCACATATTATTATTCATAATGAGTTGCTACTGCTCTCCAGGATAAAGGAACAGAAGAAAGGAAAGTCCTTAGTGCACTAAAAATTCACTTCTAAGGAGGATCAGATGAGAAATGCCCTGGCAAGAGATTCTTATTCAGATTTCTCCCTCTTAGCTTTTATAGCTATTATTTCCAATGTCCTAAAAGTCAAAATCATCTAAACTCCAGAGAGAGTAATTCCATAGAAATTAAAGTTTAGACTTGTCTGTGTTAATGTGACATGGGTAAGAAGTTCATCTGTTGCAAACAACAGTTTCTACAATAGTTTGTATACTCCTGGTGAGGACAAATAAGTTACCATTCCATGTAAGACTAAAACTTAGATGCCCAACCCAAATCTAAATATTGTAGAAGCTGATTTAATGCCATCATACCTACAAGGATTTGCTTCCTTTATTACTACATGGGATTCCCCCGCATAGTAGTGAAGGGGGGAAAAGAATCCACCTGCAGTGCTATAGATGCAACAGACACGGGTTCAATCCCTGGGTCAGGAGGATCCCGTGGAGGAGGAAATGGCAACCCATCCCAGTATTCTTGCCTGGAGAATCCCATGAACAGAGGAGCTTGACAGGCTACAGTCCATGTGGTTGCAAAGAGTCGAACACAACTATGCAGGCATGCACTGTTTAGCTTTGTCAATGTGTGCTTGCCTGGCTCGCAGGTCATTCTCCAGACTAGCAATGTGCTTCTTCCTGCGCCCTGACTGGCAACCTGCTTTCTTTAATCTCTTCCTAACAGTATTTGAAAGTTTAGGAAGTGTTAGAATGATTTTCAATTTACAACAGACATTATTGGCTACTGTAGTCACATTCTGTCCCATTTCTATGTTTACAATCCAGAAACCTTAGACCTTAAGTCCAAGAAACTGTATAAGGCAATCAACAGTAGATGCGTGAAGTGTCAAGGAATCCGGGCTCTTAAACAGACATGGTATCAATGGGGAAGTGAAGATTTTCTTCCCAATGCTTTTTAAACTTTCTCCCGTGGGGAGAAGCAACTTGGTTTTCTGATACCAAACCTTTTTCATATTGTTTGCTCTAGACATAACTGGAAGTTATGTCTTTTTATTTAAAAACACCCATGTACAAATTTGAGAGGTAAAAGATAATAATCTCAGAAGTATTTCCCAAAATCTAGAAGTTTCAGACAAGTATTTATTATTAGTGAAATAATCTTTCTATGAACTACAGCTATTATCCCCAGGAATAACAATGATGACACTAACTGGAAGAACATCAAAGCCCACGCATTTCTGAAAGCCAGGTGTCATAATGCTGCATCTGAGTTTATGTATTGATCAAACAGGCAGGCCCTTCAGTATGATTTGGACAGAAACCTCATCTTTCTCAACACCTAGTTGCCTGAAGTCACCATGTTGGGAAGCTGGTGGTAAACACGAACCACTATTAGACAAATGGGCAAGCGGATCAATACTTTGATAGAAGAGATTATAAAATGGGTGTTTTAATGAAGAAGAAAACAAGGGTAAAAAATGATTCATAGCAGTATGAAATTCACTGCATTTTTTCAGAATTTACATGGCAGTATTAAGAATGTGAGATGGGAAGAGGAAGAAAAGCAAACCACACTTCCTTCTTTTATGAATTCAATAAATATTTGAGTCAAAACACATGTTAGGCTCCAAGAATATGTAGTTTCCACCCAAAGAAAGAAGCATGGTATAAACAGGCGATTTAAGCATCCTATAAGGCGTGCTACACTAAGAGTCAGAAAAGGCAATGGCACCCCACTCCAGTACTCTTGCCTGGAAAATCCCATGGACGGAGGAGCCTGGTAGGCTGAAGTCCATGGGGTGGCGAAGAGTCAGACACGACTGAGCGACTTCACTTTCACTTTTCACTTTCATGTATTGGAGAAGGAAATGGCAACCCACTCCAGTTCTTGCCTGGAGAATCCCAGGGACCGGGGAGCCTGGTGGGCTGCCATCTATGGGGTTGCACAGAGTCGGACACGACTGAAGTGACTTAGCAGCAGCAGCACAGTAGGAGTAGACAGAGATATATAGGAGCACCAGAGGAGGGACCCTGAAACACAGCACTTTCCTAGATGATGTGAATTCTGAACTATGGCATTTTTGCTACCCAGGCAAAGGGAGGAATGTTAGAGGCCGAGGAAATGGTATATTCTTCCTCTCACCTCAAGGCTGCCCTTCAGAAGAGCTGCAATGAGTGCAGTACAATCACAACAGAGTATTGGGAAGAGACATGACCAGAAATCAGGCTAATAAGCACGAACTCAATCCCTGAAGGACTCTACCAGCTTTGTTAGGAACTGCACTTTATCCTAAGGGCAATGCAGAAAATGCATTGTCCATAATCCTATGAGAGAAGGCAGCAGAGTGTGTAGGACTGTGAACTGTATGTCTCAGTTTCTTTATCTGTGAAATGGGCTGATAGGAACAAAACCTCATTTATAGGATTATTTAAAGAGCAAGCAACTTGTACCACAAGAAGCACTGAGAGCAGTACCTGAATATCATAATCACTCGGTAAGTATTAGCTATCTGAATTATGCTGTTTTAATTTAGGGAATGTCAGAATTGTGTTGTAAAATGATCATTCTCACCTCAGAAAGAGGAACAGTTTTACAGTTTGCTTAAAAATGTGAGATTACACTAATTTTCACTGTGGAGAACAGTTGAATATGTGACTTGGTTGTGAGTAAGCAATGAGATGAGGTTCAGGTTAAACACTTTCTTGAAGTCAAAGAATAGTTTTCAAATTATAACATAAAAAAGTCTTATATGATTACTTAGTTTCAATATTCTCATTTAATATGCAAGTAAATGACTGAGAACACACACACACACAATAACAATAAAACTGAGGGTTCAGTTCAGTTCGGCTCAGTTCCGTCGCTCAGTCTTGTCCGACTCTTTGCGACCCTGTGGCAAAGTAATGTCTCTGCTTTAGAATATGCTATCTAGGTTGGTCATAACTTTTCTTCCAAGGAGTAAGCATCTTTTAATTTCATGGCTGCAGTCACCATCTGCAGTGATTTTGGAGCCCCCAAAAATAAAGTCTGACACTGTTTCCACAGTTTCCCCATCTATTTCCCATGAAGTGATGGGACCAGAGGCCATGATCTTCATTTTCTGAATGTTGAGCTTTAAGCCAACTTTTTCACTCTCCACTTTCACTTTCATCAATAAGTTTGTCTGTTCCTCTTCACTTTCTGCCATAAGGGTGGTGTCATCTGCATATCTGAGATTATTGATATTTCTCCCAGCAATCTTGATTCCAGCTTGTGCTTCCTCCAGCCCAGCATTTCTCATGATGTACTCTGCACAAAAGTTAAATAAGCAGGGTGCCAATATACAGCCTCGACGTACTCCATTTCCTATTTGGAACCAGTCTGTTGTTCCATGTCCAGTTCTAACTGTTGCTTCCTGACCTGTATATAGGTTTCAAAGAGGCAGATCAGGTGGTCTGGTATTCCCATCTCTCTCAGAATTGTCCACAGTTTATTGTGATCCACACAGTCAAAGGCTTTGGCATAGTCAATAAAGCAGAAATAGATGTTTTTCTGGAACTCTCTTGCTTTTTCCACGATCCAGTGGATGTTGACAGTTTGGTCTCTGGTTCCTCTGCCTTTTCTAAAACCATATTGAACATCTGGAAGTTCACGATTCACGTATTGTTGAAGCCTGGCTTGGGGAATTTTGAGCATTACTTTACTAGCGTGTGAGATGAGTGCAATTGTGCGGTAGTTTGAGCATTCTTTGGCATTGCCTTTCTTTGGAATTGGAATGGAAACTGACCTTTTCTAGTCCTGTGGCCACTGCTGAGTTTTCCAAATTTGTTGCCATATTGAGTGCAGCACTTTCACAGCATCATCTTTCAGGATTTGAAACAGCTCAACTGGAATTCCATCACCTCCACTAGCTTTGTTCATAGTGATGCTTTCTAAGCCCCACTTGACTTCACATTCCACGATTTCTGGCTCTAGGTGAATGATCCCACCATCGTGATTATCTTGGTCGTGAAGGTCTTTTTTGTACAGTTCTTCCTGGTATTCTTGCCACCTCTTCTTAATATCTTCTGCTTCTGTTAGGTCCATACCATTTCTGTCCTTTATCGAGCCCATCTTTGCATGAAATGTTCCCTTGGTATCTCTAATTTTCTTGAAGAGATCTCTAGTCTTTCCCATTCTGTTCTTTTCCTCTATTTCTTTGCATTGATCACTGAGGAAGGCTTTATCTCTTCTTGCTATTCTTTGGAACTCTGCATTCAGATGCTTATATCTTTCCTTTTCTCCTTTGCTTTTTGCCTCTCTTCTTTTCACAGCTATTTGTAAGGCCTCCCCAGACAGCCATTTTGCTTTTTTGCATTTCTTTTCCATGGGGATGGTCTTGATCCCTGTCTCCTGTACAATGTCACGAACCTCAGTCCATAGTTCATCAGGCACTCTATCTAACAGATCTAGACCCTTAAATCTATTTCTCACTTCCACTATATAATCATAAGGGATTTGATTGAGGTCACACCTGAATGGTCTAGTGGTTTTCCCTACTTTCTTCAATTTCAGTCTGAATTTGGCAACAAGGAGTTCATGATCTGAGCCACAGCCAGCTCCCAGTCTTGTTTTTGTTGACTGTATAGAGCTTCTCTATCTTTGGCTGCAAAGAATATAATCAATCTGATTTCAGTGTTGACCACCTGGTGATGTCCCTGTGTAGAGTCTTCTCCTGTGTTGTTGGATGAGGGTGTTTGCTATGACCAGTGCATTTTCTTAGCAAAACTCTATTAGCCTTTGCCCTGCTTCATTCCACATTCCAAGGCCAAATTTGCCTGTTACTCCAGGTGTTTCTTGACTTCCTACTTTTGCATTCCAGTCCCCTATAATGAAAAGGACATCTTTTTTGGGTGTTAGTTCTAAAAGGTCTTGTAGGTCTTCATAAAACCGTTCAACTTCAGCTTCTTCCGTGTTACTGGTTGAGGCATAGACTTGGATTACTGTGATATTGAATGGTTTGCCTTGGAAACGAACAGAGATCATTCTGTCATTTTTGAGACTGCATCCAAGTACTGCATTTCGGACTCTTTTGTTGACCATGATGGCTACTCCATTTCTTCTAAGACATTCCTGCCCACAGTAGTAGATATAATGGTCATCTGAGTTAAATTCACCCATTCCAGTCCATTTTAGTTCACTGATTCCTAGAATGTCGACGTTCACTCTTGCCATCTCCTGTTTGAACACTTCCAATTTGCCTTGATTTATGGACCTGACATTCCAGGTTCTTATGCAATATTGCTCTTTACAGCATCGGAGCTTGCTTCTGTCACCATTCACATCCACAACTAAATGACTCAAAGTGTCATAGCTAACAAGAGGCAGATCTGATAGTAAATGTTAAGCCTGTTATATCCTAACCTGTCGTGTTTTTAACTTCTCCTTCTGTGTTCTTAAAGGACCATGAAATGTGTGGTCATCAGGTTCTGAACTTTGTTTCTTCAGTCTCTCTCTGTGGAGAGTCTCATTCAAACTAGAACACTGTGCCCTGCCTTTAAATGACTTCCCCAGGCACAGGCTTCTTGCTATTGAAATGTTTCCATGAATTTTGTTTTCCATCTTACATTTCAAATGATGAAAAGAGCCCTCCATTGAGGACATTCCATCTATTTTGTAATTTCTGACCAAATCTTTTAAGTGAAATGAAAAACAAACTACCCTCTTGAGTGCAAGTGGTTGTTCAGGATGGAGACAACCTGGGGAATGTTTGTTTCACAGACAGCACCTCATCATATAGCCATTTAAGAGCTGCTTCAAAAGCAATATTTTTCACTGTAGAAAATGGGGAATAATTTTGATCCTGCTTCCAGTTAAGGAAATCAGAGCAAGGAAAGCTTTTAGGGTCTCTGGTTCCATCCTTCTCCACTGATTGACTGTTTACCAGAGCTTAATAAATGGCCTTGTGTGTCTGTTGAGTGGTGGAATCATGGGACTTGGTGCCAACATTGTTTGTCCCACGCCTTTGAGCCAATAAGTTGATCCCTTTTTTGATACATTTAGGAAATGAGAAAGAATAAGTGAGTGTTTTATAAGCATAGCTCTCTAGAGTGACATGATATAAAGCATTCAAGATACTTAGAGAATGAAACCCCAAATAGTAATTTTTATAGCACTTTTAAAATACAGTTGAAAAAACTGATTAAAAAAAGTGATTTTTTATATTGCTTGAGGTTACTAACATACAAATATATAACACAATATCATGTTTGGCTTGCCACTATAAGAAAATCATGTTGGTGAAGGGCATTAATAAAAATATTACATACTAGAACAGTGAATATCAACTGAATCCCCTTCTCTAGAATCAAGCAGCCTGATAAGATGGAATAATACAAAAGGACAATAGACATTTACCTTATAACCTTAGGCTACTTGGTTTATACTTACCTCCTCTGTGGGGAAAGCTGCAAATACGGCCTGCTGCCCCTGGAAAGGGGGCCTCCATGTTACCCAGTGTTTACTAGAGAACTCCCATTTTCAGCATTCACCACAGATTTAAAAAATAACATTTTGAATCAGGCCCAGTGCCAAGGGTTTAAGTTTTGTTTTGTATTGTTTTGTTTTTCATAAGGAGGAGTTCAAATTAACAGAGCTTATTTTACATGTGCGTAGAAGTAAAAGGGAGGATAAGTAGAAGGGAATATTTTCAAAGAGTAGAAGATCTTAACAAAAATGGTATTGGGAGTTTGAAGAGTACAAAAATATTATTCAACAAATATTTTCATCATTTGTTATAATTATCAAGCATTTCCTGTTTATAAACACATGTGCCATCAGAAGATTTTCTTAATGACTTCCTGGGTATATAGTACAGTGAAGACTAGTAGTAGAATCCTGATGGTGACAAATATTACTGGATGACATCCATAGCCTAAAATACAGTACATACTATGAAAGTCAGTAATTGCATTACACATTTGGTCATTTTGACATGGAATGTTTCCTTCATTTAAGAAAGATTGTGGGAAAATTTTAGAGTTAGAAGAGCTAATCACTACCTTTGACAAACTTTAATTTTGGTACAGTAAACAATCCTCTCCCACATTTTCTCCACTACAAATTAAATTGAATAAATTATCAGTGTGACTGAAAAGCCTGAAACTAATCATTTTCATCTTACTGCACTGAGTTAGGTTCTACTCATCATTATAATCACAAATAAGTCTTGTGAATTTTGACAAGTCACTTATCTTCTCACTTTCCTAGTCTTTGATGTGGGTTGTATACAGATAATAGAAGCCTTTGGAGAACTTTTAGAAGGTTTTAAGCCTAGGAATGACAAGATTTGGCTTTCTTTTAAAAAGACTCATTCTCTACTATGTTTGGAGGCTGTTACAGAAATTCAAATAAAAGATGATGAGAGCGCAGACTAACATGATGAGAAGTGATCAGATCCTGGATATATTTTGAAGGTAGAATCTGCTAGGTTTCCTTTCAGATTGTCTGTGGGACATATCTAAAAAAGGAGCCAAAGATATTTTCAAAGTTTATGACTTCAGCAACTAAAATTATAGTTGCTATAATAGCAGCTCACATGAAAGGCTACAGTTGAAGAAGAGTTGGGGTGTATGCACTTGTGTGTGTGGTTGGGGGGCAGTGTTGATTTGGGGTTCAGCTTTGATATATCAAATTTGACATGTCAAGTCATTTTTTCCTTATTTTTGCAAGGTAGTCTTAGCCAAATCACTTTAAGTTTGTTAAATAAGCAAAGAAGTATAATGAAGAGAATATGGACATCAGACTCCCACAGATCTGACCTCCAGGGGCAACTTCTCCACTTATTTCTTGTTGCAGCTTGGGGAAGACACTGTAATCTACTGAGTTTCAACTTCAAGATCTATAAATGAACATAATGATATCTACAATGATGTATAGTTTCTTGAGGATAAAATAAAATACCATAAGTGAAACAATTATATGCACATAGTGTATAATTAATTAATATTGCCTATTATAATTGCTATTATTATTATTTTAAAAACTAAATACTGTTTCAAACAGAGCTAGTGAGTCACCACTTTCTAGATGCTACTGTGAACTCTGCTCTCAATCTCCCCACTAGATTTTAGATCCCATATTAATATTTTCTGTGCCTGACTACCCCCTGACTTAATTATTACACTATGCTGTTCCTTCTCTTGCCATCCATTGAGTTATTTCTACCCTGGTCTATTATCCCTTTTTTTCTTTTCTTTTCTTTCTTTTTTACCAGTGGAGATGAGCTCCTAATGCAGATTTTCATTTTTTTGACTTGCAGCTACTTAATCCAACACATTATTATTGAATTGTACCTGCTAGAGAGAAGTCTAGAAGAATATGGTGGGGCCATATTTCAAACGTTATTCTTTAAAAAAACATTATAGTAAGAGTGAGGCTATCATACCTAGAGAATGAACTGTGAAACTAAAACCAGCCAACCTGGTCTGAAGTATTCAGTTCAATTACTTAATTGTGTCCAACTCTTCATGACCCATGGATGGCAGCATGCCAGGCCTCCCTGTCCATCACCAACTCCCAGAGTTTACTGAAACTTATGTCCATCGAGTTGGTGATACCATCCAAACATCTCATCCTCTGTCATCCCCTTCTCCTCCTGCCTTCAGTGTTTCCCAGCATCAGGGTCTTATCCAATGAATCAGTTCTTCACATCAGGTGGCCAAAGTATTGGTCAAAGTATTTCAGCTTCAGTCCTTCCAATGAATATTCAGGACTGATTTCCTTCAGGATGGACTGCTTTGATATTCTTGCAGTCCAAGGGGCTCTCAAGAGTCTTCTCCAACACCACAGTTCAAAAGCATCAATTCTTCAGGACTCAGCTTTCATTATAATCCAGCGCTCACATCCATACATAACTACTGGAAAAACCATAGCTTTGGCTAGATGGACCTTTTTCAGCAAAGTAATGTCTCTGTTTTTAGTATTCTGTTTAGGTTGGTCATAACTTTTCTTCCAAGGAGCAGGCGTCTTTTAATTTCATGGCTGCAGCCATCATATACAGTGACTTAGGAGCCCAAGAAAATAATGTCTGTTACTATTTCTATTGTTTCCCCAATTTTTGCCATGAAATGATGGGACCAGATGCCATGATCTTCGTTTTTTGACTGTTGAGCTTTAAAACAGCTTTTTCAACACTTCTCTTTCACTTTCATCAATAAGTTTGTTTGTTCTTCTTGGCTTTCTGCCATAAGAGTGGTGTCATCTGCATATTGGAGGTTATTGACATTTCTCCCGGCAATCTTGATTCCAGCTTGTGCTTCTTCCAACCCAGTGTTTCTCATGATGTACTCTGCATATAAGTTAAATAAGAAGGGTGACAATATACAGCCTTGACGTACTCCGTTTCCTATTTGGAACCAGTCTGTTGTTCTATGTCCAGTTCTAACTGTTGCTTCCTGACCTGCATACATATTTCTCAGGAGGCCGGTATGGTGCTCTGGTATTCCCATTTATTTAGTGAATTTTCCAGTTTGTTGTGATCCACACAGTCAAAGGTTTTGGCATAGTCAATAAAGCAGAAGTAGATGTTTTTCTGAAACTCTCTTGCTTTTTGTATGTTGGCATATGGATGTTGGCAACTTGATTTCTCATTCCTCTGCCTTTTCTAAATCCAATTTGAACATCTGGAAGTTCTCAGTTCACCTACTGTTGAAGCCTGGCTTGGAGAATTTTGAGCATTACTTTGCTAGCATGTGAAATGAGCACAATTGTGCAGTAGTTTGAATATTCTTTGGCATTGCCTTTCTTTGGGATTAGAATGAAAACTGACTTTTTCTGGTCCTGTGGCCATTGCTGAGTTTTCCAAATTTGCTGACATATTGAGTGCAGCACTTTCACAGCATCATGTTTTAGGATTTGCAATAGCTCAACTGGAATTCCATCACCTCCTAGCTTTGTTTGTAGTGATGCTTCCTAAGGCCCACTTGACTTTGCACCCCAGGATGTCAGGCTCTAGGTGAGTGATCACACCATTGTGGTTATCTGGGTCATTAGGATCTTTTTTGTATAGTTCTTCTGTATATTCTTGCCCCTTCTTTTTAATATCTTCTACTTCTCTTAGATCCATACCATTTCTGTCTTTTACTGTGCCCATTTTTGCATGAAATGTTCCCTTGGCATCTCTAATTTTCTTGAAGAGAGCTCTAGTTTTTCCCATTCAATTGTTATCTTCTATTTCTTTGCATTGATAAGTGAAGAAAGCTTCCTTATCTCTTCTTGCTATTCTTTGGATCTCTGCATTTAGATGGGCATATCTTTCCTTTTCTCCTTTGTCTTTCTCTTTTCTTCTTTTTTCAGCCATTTGTAAGGCCTCTTCAAATAACCATTTTGCCTTTTGCATTTATTTTTTTTTAGGATGATCTTAGTCACTGCCTGCTGTACAATGTCATAAACCTCCACTCATAGTTCTTCAGGCACTCTTGTCTATCAGATTTAATCCCTTGAATCTATTTGTTACTCCCACTGTATAATTGTAAGGGATTTGATTTAGGTCATACCTGATGGTCTAGTGGTTTTTCCTACTTTCTTCAATTTAAATCTGAATTTTGCAATAGGGGCTTTATGATTTGAGTCACAGTCAGCTCTCCATCTTATTTTTACTGACTGTACAGTCTCTCCATCTTCGGTTGCAAAGAATATAATCAATCTGATTTTGATATTGACCATCTGGTTATGTCCAAGTGTAGAGTAGCCTCTTGTGTCTTGGAAGAGCATATTTGCTGAAAGATTAGATAACAATATTAAAAAAAAAAAAAAAAACACCTGGAACAACAAGAGCAAACTTTGGGAGGTCCACATAAGTGTATTTCTCTCATCATTTATAACTAAGTACTCACCTATTTGAGGATCTGGCATTTTGCAAAAGTTTAAGTTCTAATTTCTTACTTCTTTTAAGACCAAATCAAGTCTGTAGCCAAAATCTCCATGTAAAGTTCTGATCCCCTTACTTCTTGGATTTCCATCAGCATCAGACTTGTAGGATTCTTTTTTTTTTTTTTTTGGTACCTATGGATCTTTCCATTTTATTTGGAGAATTCAAATGAATTAAAATGAGTTGGTATTTGGAGATACCAATGAATGTACAGTATACACATGCACACAAACACATTCTTATACATCTATCTATAAACTTTAGGTATGTCATACATAAAATTCAGCCTCTGTAGATACTTGGTGAAAGATTTTTGCATTATTTATCTGCCTTTTTCTTGGAACATCAAAATAAAATAATTCCTCCTCAAATTGACATTAACATGAATTTGCTAGTCACTTGTGTTTTCCTCCTTCATTGTGCAAAGAATTTTATTGCCACAGGACAAGGAAGCTGTGTATTCAACTTTTTGTGCTACATATCAAAAACATGATAAAACATCCATGAGACATGTATAAGAAGTTTTTGCCTACTAAAACAAACAAACAAACAAAGGAATTGACTGGGAAACAGTCAATACAATTTTATGAAAAAAGTAAAAAATTAGTAATATTTTCCTTTGAGATTCAGATTTTTTATTGAAATTTTTACAGTGAAAAGTATAAAAAAGGATTAAATACATTTAAATTGCAAAGAGATGACAATAAATTTAGTTTTTGTATTGATATATTTGTTACCTTTTGGGTGGCTCATATGTTACTGGCAAGTCTTAGAACGTACAGTGACTTAAAAAACTCAAAGAGTCAGTGATAAAATCATAGAAGAAAAAAAAATCTCAAGACAAATGAAAATAAAAAATAATTTTCTAAAAGCTACAGGAAGCATGAAAATGAGTTCTGAGAGGGATATTCAAGGTGATAGAGGCCTTTGGTAAGAAACAGGAAAAATATTGAATAAACAACCTCATTTAGTTCACCTAAATCAACTATTAAATGAAGAAGAAACAAAACTCAAAGTAAGCAAAAGGAATGAAATAAAAAAGATCAAAGAGGAAAGGGTGAAATAGAGATCCAAAAAATAATAGAAACAATCAATGAAAACAAGATCTGTTTTTTTGAAATGGTAAACAAAACTAATAAGCCTTTTGCCAAGGTCAAAACAAGAAAAGAGAGAGGACTCAAGCAGATAAAATAAAAAATGAATAGGGAGAAATAATAACTGATAACACAGAGATACAAAAAAAAAATCATAGGAGAATACTATGAACAGTTATGTACTAACAGAGTGGACAACTTGTAGTAAATGAACAAGTTTCTAGAAATATATAGCTTTCCAAGACTGAATCAAGAAGAAACCAATGAGCTAAACAAACCAATCACTAAAAGTGAAATTGAATCTGTAATGAAAAAGTTCAAAGCAAACAAAAATCCAGGACAAGTTTGCTTCATGGGGGAATCCTATGAAGCATAAAGAAGAATTAATATCTATGCTTCTCAAACTATTACAAAAACTGAAAAGGAGGGAACATTTTCAAATTCATTCTACAAGGCCTTAGTTACCCTGACACCAACCAAAGATACTACAATAAAGAAATTATAGGCCAATTACTTTGATTAATATAGATTCAAAAATCCTTAACAAAATATCAGCAACTTAAATCCAAAAGGGAGGGAGATACCCCTCATCCAAGGTAAGGTAAGGAGCAGCGGCTGTGCTTTGCTGGAGCAGCCGTGAAGAGATACCCCATACCCAAGGTAAGAGAAACCCAAGTAAGATGATAGATGTTGCAAGAGGGCATCAAAGGGCAGACACACTGAAACCATACTCACAGAAAACTAGTCAATCTAATCACACTAGGACCACAGCCTTGTCTAACTCAATGAAACCAAGCCATGCCCATGGGGCAACCCAAGATGGGCAGGTCATGGTGGAGAGGTCTGACGGAGCGTGGTCCACTGGAGAAGGGAATGGCAAGCCACTTCAGTATTCTTGCCTTGAGAACCCCATGAACAATATGAAAAGGCAAAGTGATAGGATACCAAAAGAGGAACTCCCCAGGTCATTAGGTGCCCAATATGCTACTGGAGATCAGTGGAGAAATAACTCCAGAAAGAATGAAAGGCTGGAGCCAAAGCAAAAACAATACCCAGTTGTGGATGTGACTGGTGATAGAAGCAAGATCCGATGCTGTAAACAGCAATATTGCATAGGAACCTGGAATGTCAGGTCCATAAATCAAGGCAAATTGGAAGTGGTCAAACAAGAGATGGCAAGGGTGAACGTCGACATTCTAGGAATCAGCGAACTAAAATGGACTGGAATGGGTGAATTTAACTCAGATGACCATTATATCTACTACTGCAGGCAGGAATCCCTCAGAATAATGGAGTAGCCATCATGGTCAACAAAAGAGTCCGAAATGCAGTACTTGGATGCAATCTCAGAAATGACAGAATGATCTCTGTTCATCTCCAAGGCAAACCATACAATATCACAGTTATCCAAGTCTATGCCCCAACCAGTAATGCTGAAGAAGCTGAAGTTGAATGGTTCTATGAAGACCTACAAGACCTTTTAGAACTAACACCCAAAAAAGATGTCCTTTTCATTATAGGGGACTGGAATGCAAAAGTAGGAAGTCAAGAAACACCTGAAGTAACAGGCAAATTTGGCCTTGGAATGTTGAATGAAGCAGGGCAAAGACTAATAGAGTTTTGCCAAGAAAATACACTGGTCATAGCAAACACCCTCTTCCAACAACACAAGAGAAGACTCTACACATGGACATCACCAGATGGTCAACACCGAATCAGATTGGTTATATTCTCTGCAGCTAAAGATAGAGAAGCTCTATACAGTCAAAAAAAAAAAAAAACACCAGGAGCTGGCTGTGGCTCAGATCATGAACTCCTTATTGCCAAATTCAGACTTCAATTGAAAAAGCAGGGAAAACCGCTAGACCATTCAGGTATGACCTAAATCAAATGCCTTATGATTATACAGTGGAAGTGAGAAATAGATTTAAGGGACTAGAGCTGATAGATAGAGTACCTGATGAACTATGGAATGAGGTTCATCACATTGTACAGGAGACAGGGATCAAGACCATCCCCATGGAAAAGAAATGCAAAAAAGCAAAATGGCTGTCTGGGGAGGCCTTACAAATAGCTGTGAAAAGAAGAGAGGCAAAAAGCAAAGGAGAAAAGGAAAGATATAAGCATCTGAATGCAGAATTCCAAAGAATAGCAAGAAGAGATAAGAAAGCCTTTTTCAGCGATCAATGCAAAGAACTAGAGGAAAACAACAGAATGGGAAAGACTGGAGATCTCTTCAAGAAAATTAGAGATACCAAGGGAACATTTCATGCAAAGATGGGCTCGATAAAGGACAGAAATGGTATGGACCTAACAGAAGCAGAAGATATTAAGAAGAGGTGGCAAGAATACCAGGAAGAACTGTACAAAAAAGATCTTCACGACCCAAATAATCATGATGATGTGATCACTAATCTAGAGCCAGACATCTTGGAAAGTGAAGTCAAGTGGGCCTTAGAAAGCATCACTATGAACAAAGCAAGTGGAGGTGATGGAATTCCATTTGAGCTATTTGAAATTCTGAACGATGATGCTGTGAAAGTGCTGCACTCAATATGCCAGCAAATTTGGAAAACTCAGCAGTGGCCACAGGACTGGAAAAGATCAATTTTCATTCCAGTCCCAAAGAAAGGAAATGCCAAAGAATGCTCACACTACCACACAATTGCATTCATCTCACATGCTAGTAAAGTAATGCTCAAAATTCTCCAAGCCAGGCTTCAGCAATATGTGAACCATGAACTCCCTGATGTTCAAGCTGGCTTTATAAAAGGCAGAGGAACCAGAGATCAAATTGCCAACATCCGCTGGATCATGGAAAAAGCAAGAGAGTTCCAGAAAAACATCTATTTCTGCTTTATTGACTATGCCAAAGCCTTTGACTGTGTGGATCACAATAAACTGTGGAAAATTCTGAAAGAGATGGGAATACCAGACCACCTAACCTGCCTCTTGAGAAATCTGTATGCAGGTCAGGAAGCAACAGTTAGAACTGGACATGGAACAACAGACTGCTTCCAAATAGGAAAAGGAGTACGTCAAGACTGCGTATTGTCACCCTGCTTATTTAACTTCTATGCAGAGTACATCATGAGAAACGCTGGCCTGGAAGAAACACAAGCTGGAATCAAGATTGCCAGGAGAAATATCAATAACCTCAGATATGTAGATGATATCACCCTTATGGCAGAAAGTGAAGAGGAGATAAAAAGCCTCTTGATGAAAGTGAAAGAGGAGAGTGAAAAAGTTGGCTTAAAGTTCAACATTCAGAAAACGAAGATCATGGCATCCTGTCCCATCACTTCATGGGAAATAGATGGGGAAACAGTAGAAACAGTGTCAGACTATTTTTTTGGGCTCCAAAATCACTGCATATGGTGATTGAAGTCATGAAATTAATAGACGCTTACTCCTTGGAAGAAAAGTTATGACCAACCTAGATAGTATATTCAAAAGCAGAGACATTACTTTGCCGACTAAGGTCCGTCTAGTCAAGGCTATGGTTTTTCCTCTGGTCATGTATGGATGTGAGAGTTGTGCTGTGAAGAAGGCTGAGCACTGAAGAATTGATGCTTTTGAACTGTGGTGTTGGAGAAATCTCTTGAGAGTCCCTTGGACTGCAAGGAGATTCAACCAGTCCATTCTGAAGGAGATCAACCTTGGGACTTCTTTGGAAGGAATGATGCTAAAGCTGAAACTCCAGTACTTTGGCCACTTCATGCGAAGAGTTGACTCATTGGAAAAGACTCTGATGCTGGGAGGGATTGGGGACAGGAGGAGAAGGGGACGACAGAGGATGAGATGGCTGGATGGCATCACGGACTCTATGGACGTGAGTCTGAGTGAACTCCAGGAGATGGTGATGAACAGGGATGCCTGGCGTGCTGCGATTCATCGGGTTGCAAAGAGTTGGACACGACTGAGCCACTGAACTGAACTGAAATCCAAAAGTATGCAAAAAGGGTCATACATCATGATTAAGTTGGATTTATTAAAGGATCATAAGAATGGTTCAATGTAAGCAAATCAATCCATGTGATGTATTACATTAATAAAAAGAAAATAAAAAATTACATGATAATCTCAATAGATATAGAAAAAACTTTTGAAACACTTTAACATTCATGATAAAAACTATCATCAAAGTCATTATAAAGGAAACAGATCTCAAAGGAATAAAGACCATTTATGACAAACCCACAGCCAACATAATACTCAATGGTGCGAGGCTCAAAGCTTTTGCACTAAATTTAGGAACAAGACAAGAGCACCTATTCTAACCAATTCTATTTAACACAGTATTGGAATTATTGGATTAGCCACAGCAAACAGAAAAGAAAAACAAACAAGAGGAATCCAGATTGGAAGGGAAAATGTAAAACTATCACCCAATGACATGATATGCTCTATATAGAGAACCCTACACTCTCCACTGAAAAACAGTTAGCACTAATAAATGAATTCATGTTTGCAGGATACAAAATTAATATACAGAAATATGTTGCCTTTCTAAATACCAATAAGAATATCAGAAAGAAAAAGTTTTTTTAAAATCCTGCTTAAAATTGCATCAAAATTACCTAAGATAAACATAACCAACAAGTTGGAAGAACTGCACTCTGAAAATTATAAAACACTGATGAAGGAAATTGAAGATGATTCAAAGAAATGGAAAAGTATCCAATGCTCCTGAATTGGAAGACTTAACATTATTCCAGTGGCCATATTACCCAAAGTAATCTACATATTTAATGCAATCCTTATCAAAATACCCATGAAATTTTATCACAGATATGGAATTATCCTAATATTTATAAGGAACCACAAAAGACCCTGGGAATTGCCAAAGCAATCCTGAGTAAAGAGAAGAAAACTGAAGGAATGACTCTCCTAGGCTTCAGACTATACTACAAAGTTACAGTAATCAAAAGAGCATGGTACTGGCACAAAAGCAGATACACAGATCAATTAAACAGAGTAGAGAGCCCATAAACAAACCCACAGACGCCCAGTCAATTAATCTACAACACAGGAGGCAAGAACAGACAACAGAATAACGACAGTCTATTCAAAAAGTGGTGCTAGGAAAGCTGGACAGCCACATAAAAAAACAATGAGATTAGAACATTCCCTCATACCATATATAAAAATAAACTCAAAATGGTTTAAGGCCTAAATTTAAGACCTGAAACCCTAAATTACCTAGAAGAGAACTTAGGTGGAACACTCTTTGACATAAATTGAGCAATATATTCTTGGATTAGTTTCCTAAGGATAGGGAAATAAAAGCAACCATAAGCAAATAGAACCTAATTAAACTTAAAAAAATTTGTATAGGAAATTATTGACAAAACAAAAGACAGCCTACAAAATGGAAGAAAATATTTGCAAATAGTGTGATAGACAAAGAGTTAATATGTAAAATATGCAAACAGCTCATACAATTCAATAAGAAAAATACAGCCCAATCAAAAAGTGGACAGAAGACCTAAAAAGGCATTTCTCCAAAGAAGACATACAGATGAATAACAGACACATGAACAGATGGTTTTTTTTTTTTTTTGATTCAATTACTAACATTTTATTTTCTCTATACATATTTGTATACAACAGCACATACAAACTTTTTATTTTTTTGAACTCTGAAAATGACCTGAAGACATCATGCTATCTCATTTCTAGATATTTCAGTGTATAGCTCTTATGAACACGGCCATTCTCCTTTATAACCACAATACATTATCATAGCCGTCATTATTATCCAGTTTAAATTTCCTCAATTCTCCCACAATTAACTTTATCAGTTCAGTTCAGATGCTCAGTCATGTCCGACTCTTTGTGACCCCATGGATTGCAGCATGCCAGGCTTCCCTGTTCATCACCAACTCCCAGAGCTTGCTCAAACTCATGACCATACAGTTGGTGATGTCATCAAACCATCTCATCCTCTGTCAGCCCTTAGTCTTCCTGCCCTCAATCTTTCCCTGCCTCAATCTTTCCCAATAGAAAAGACCCAATCAGGTTCTTTTCTAATAAGTCAGTTCTTCCAATCACATGGCCAAACTATTGGAGTTTCAGCTTCAGCATCAGTTCTTCCAATGAATATTCAGGACTGACTTCCTTTAGGATTGACTGGTTTGATCTCTTTGCAGTCCAAGGGACTCAAGAGTCTTCTCCAACACCACAGTTCAAAAGCATCAATTCTTCAGGGCTCAGCTTTCTTTATGGTCCAACTCTCACATCCATACATAACTACTGGAAAAACCAAAGCTTTGACTAGACAGATATTTGTTGGCAAAGTTATGTCTCTGCTTTTTAATATGCTGTCTAGGCTTGTCATAGCTTTTCTTCCAAGAAGCAAATGTCTTTTAATTTCATGGCTGCAGTCACCATCTGCAGCAATTTTGGAGCCCAAGAAAATAAATTCTGTCACTGTTTACATTGTTTCCCCATCTATTTGCCATGAAGTGATGGGACTGGATGCCATGATATATTTTTTGAATGTTGAGTTTTAAGCCACCTTTATAAATATATATATATATATATATATATATATTAACTTTATAGCTTAAAACAAACAAAAAATATCTGACCAAGAATCACTCATTACATTTAGTTGATGTTATGTCTCTGATCTCTTTTAATACAGGTCATCGACCACCTTCTCTTTCTCTTTGTCTCACTCTCTGCCCCTCCTCTCCTCTCCTCCCTCCCTCTTTCTTCCCCTCCTCAGCTACCTTCTTGTTCTTTCTCTCTCTCACTCTCACTCCTCAGACACATGAACAGATGTTTAATGTTACTAATTATAAGAGAAATGAAAATCAAAGCCACAATAAGGTATCATCTCACACTTTTTAAAATAACGATCATCAAAAAGTCTACAAGTAACAAATGCTGGAGAGAATGCAGAGAAAAGGCACTGTTGCACACTGTTGGTGGAAATGTAAACCAATGCAGTCTGTATTGAAAAGAGTATTGAGGTTCTTAAAAAAAAAACCTAGCATGTGATCCACCAATTCTACTTCTGGAAAAAATAAAGACACCAATTCAGAAATAAGCATGCACCCCAATGCTCACTGCATCACTGTTTACAATATCCAAGTCATGTAAGCAAATAAAGTGACTATCGGCAGATGTGTGGCTTAAGAAAATGTGGTATGTAATATTTCTCAATCATGAAAAATGAAATTCTGCCATCCAGCAATATGGATGGACCTAGAGAATATTATGTTTAGTGAAACGTCAGGCAGAGAAAGACAAATACTATATGATGTCACTTATATATAGAATCTAAGAAAGAAGACAATTGAATGCATATGCAAACAGAAACACAGATATAGAAACACAAAGCTATAGAAAACAAACTTGTGGTTACCAAAAAGGAGAGGGAGAAAAAAGAGGGACAGATTGGGAGTATAGGATTAACAGAAACAAGCTGCTATGTATAAAATAAATAAGCAACAGGATATACTGTATAGCACAATGAATTATAGCCATTCTCTTGTAATACACTATAATCTGTTAAAATACTGAATTGCTATGCTGTACACCTAAAACTAATATAATGTTGTAAGTCAGTTATGCTTCAATAAAAAATTGATAAGGGAAAAATAAAAAGACAATACAAGTATGTAGATAGTCATGCTTACATATTTTAGACCATTTTCCCTTAAAGGAAAGCTAACCAATGTTGCACATTTCTCTCAAGACCACTTACTGAAGCTACTGTCTTTTCTCCATTGCATATTCTTGCCTCCTTTGTCATATACTAATTGATGTGTGGGTTTATTTTTGGTTTCCCTTTTCTGTTCTATTGATCGGTGTGTCTCATATTGTGCCAGTATCACGTTATTTTGGTTATTTTAAATTTGTAATATAGTTTAAAATTTAAGAGTTGTTTATACATTTGTCCTTTCTCAAGGTTGCTTTGGATACTGACTCTTCTGTTTCCACAAATTTTTTTATTATTTCTTCTAGTTTCATGGAAAATGCTCTTGGTGTTTTGATATGAATTGCTTCTGAATTTGTAGACTGCCCTAAATAGTATGGTCATTTTAACAATGCTAATTTTTCCAGTTCATGAACATGATATATCTTTCTATTTGTTTATGCCTTCTTCAGTATATTTGATCAATGTCTTATTGTTTTCAGAATAAAGGTCTTTTGTTTCCTGATTAGATTTATTTCTATGTATTTTATTGTTTCTGATGTAATTACGTATGGGATAGTTCAGTTCAGTTGCTCAGTCATGTCCGACTCTTTGTGACCCCATGAACAGCAGCAAGCCAGGCTTCCCTGTCCATCACCAACTCCCAGAGCTTACTCAAACTCACGTCAATCAAGTCAGTGATGACATCCAACTGTCTCATCCTTTGTCATTCCTTTCTCCTCCCACCTTCAATCTTTCCCAGCATCAGATCTTTTACAGTGAGTCAGTTCTTTGCATCAGGTGGCCAAAGTGTCAGAGCTTCAGCTTCAGCATCAGCCCTTCAGTGAATATTAGGGACTGATTTCCTTTAGGATTGACTGGTTTAATCTTGCTGTCCAAGGGACTCTCAACAGTCTTCTCCAGCACCACCGTTCAAAAGCATCAATTCTTCGGTGCTCAGCTTTCTTTATGATCCAACTCTCACATCCATACATAACTGTTAGAAAAACCATAGCTTTGACTAGACAGACCTATAGACAGATATCTGACTTTACAATATAGTATTGGTTTTGCCATACATCAGCATGAATCCACTACGGGTGTACACGTATTCCCAAGAACAGGACTGGGGAAACAGACTCTTGGAAGGCACAAACAAAACCTTGCCTGCACCAGAACCCAGGAGAAAGGAGCAGTGACCCCTCAAAAGACTGACCCAGATTTGCCTGTGAGTGTCCAGGAGTCCCCGGGGGAGTCGTGGGTCAGTGGTGGCCTGCTCCAGGGTCAGAACACTGAGTGCAGCAGTGCCTGCATGGGACCTTCTGCAGGAAGTCACCATTATCTTCATTACCTCCACCAGAGTTTGGTCTCAGGTCAAACAACAGGGAGGGAACACAGACACGCCCACCAACAGAAAATTGGACTAAAGATTTATTGAGCATGGCCCTGCCCATCAGAACAAGACCCAGTTTACCCAGCTTCCCCCACAGTCAGTCTCTCCCATCAGGAAGCTTCCATTAGCCTCTTACCCTTATCTGTCAGAGGACACAGAAAGAATACCACAATCATAGAAAGCTAATCAAAATGATCACATGAACCACAGCCCCATCCAACTCAATGAAACTATGAGCCATGCCGTGTAGGGCCACCCAAGATGGATGGGTCACGGTGGAGAGTTCTGACAAAATGTGGTCCACTGGAGAAGGGAATGGCAAATCACTTCAGAATTCTTGCCTTGAGAACCCCATGAACAGTATGAAAAGGCAAAAAGATAGGACACTGAAAGACAAGCTACCCAGGTCGGTAGGTGCCCAATATGCTACTGAAGAAGAGTGGAGAAATAACTCCAGAAAGAATGAAAAGATGGAGCCAAAGTGAAAACAATGCCCAGTGGTGGATGTGACTGGTGATGGAAGTAAAGTCTGATACTGTAAAGAGTAATATTGCTCATTCCAGGAACCTGGAATGTTAGGTGCGTGAATCAAAGCAAATTAGAAGTGGTCAAGCAGGAGATGGCAAGAGTGAACATTGACATTTTAGGAATCAACAGACTAAAATGGACTAGAATGTGCGAATTTTAGTCAGATGACCATTATACCTACTTTCTTTCTTTTTACTTTCTTCTGTCAAGCAGTTAATGTTGAAATATGTTGTTTCAATTTAATTAAAAATTAAAGCTCTTTCCAAGCTATGCTTCAGGGTTTGTATTTTAATTCTAATTTATGCCTATTCTTAGAATGTAGACATTTGGGAATTCCAAAAGACAGTTTAGGGTGTTTATCAGGGCCCGCATTCCTTCTGGCCCCGGGCTCTATGTTCCCACAGCCCTATAAGACCACTGAGAGCTCTGCTCAGCTTCTTAGTCTCCTATCATCTAAAGACAATAAATGCACTCAGTAAGAAAAGTGACAGCGGATGTCAAGATAACTTCTGTGATCTTGATCAGTGAATTCCTTGGTGCCTGGGTAGGTCTTAGATAACTTTGAACATATTTTTGTTTTACTTTATACTGTCTTTCTAACTGTCTTTGTAAGAAGTCTTGACTTACCATAAGCTGATATTCAATCACCAGAAGCATCCAGTAAAATACTGCAGATTGTTATTTTCTCTAAGATATGAAAGATTTTATTTCACTATACCTTCCCTTCCATTGTGATGCTACTGATAAGTCAATTCTCAATCTATTACCATTTTTAAAAGTATATTCTTGCATGTTTTTTGAATATATCTTTAGGTTTGATGTTCAGTACTTTCATTACAAGTGCCTAAATGCAGACTTGTTTGTATCCTATTAGGAAATTATTAAATGTCTTGAATTTGTGAATTGATGTATTTTATTAGATTTGGAAAATTCTCAGCAACTCTTATTGCCTCTACCCTAGTCTTTTTCTGGGGATCTGGACAATACATATTAGCCTTTCTAATTCAATTCCCTCTCTATGTTAATCTCTTAGATTTTCCATCTGTTAGGCTCATTTGTGACAGTGCAGATTTGTTTTTCTGATATATTTTCCATTTTATGAACTTTTAAAAATTTTTTCTGTTTCAGTGATTTATTAATTATGTTAAATATGAGGGTTTTTTTTTTTCTTCCAGATTTCTACCTGATTGTTGTTGGATTGCCAAGTCATATCCAGCTCTGCCACCCCATAAACTGTAGCAAGCCAGGCTCCTCTGTCCTCTGCAGTCTTCTGGAGTTGGCTCAAAATCATGCCAACCAACCATCTCATGCTCAGTCACCTTCTTTCCCTCCTGCCCTCAATCTTTTCCAGCATCAGGGTCTTTCCCAATGAGTCAGCTCTTTTCACCAAGTGGCCAAAGTACTGGAGCTTCTGCTTCAACATCAGTCCTTCCAGAATATTCAGAGTGATTTCTTTCAGGATTGATTTAATTGATCTCCTTGCAGTCCAAGGGACTCGCAAGAGTCTTCTCCAGCACCACAGTTTGAAAGCTTCAGTTCTTTGATGCTCAGCCTTCTATATGGTCCAACTCTCACATCCATATATGACTACTGGAAAAATCATAGCTTTGACTAGCTGGACCTTTGTTGGCAAAGTAATGTCTCTGTTTTTTACATGTTGTCTAGACTTGTCATAGCTTTTCTTCCAAGGAGCAAGCATCTTTTAATTTCATGGCTGCAGTCACCATCTGCAGTGATTTTGGAGCCCAAGAAAAACAGTCTGTTGCTTTCCACTTTCCCCCCTTCTATATGCCATGAAGTGATGAACCAGATGCCATGATCTCAGTTTTTTGAATGTTGTTTCAAGCTAGTTTTTTTTCATTCTCTTCTTTCACCAACATCAAGAGGCTCTTTAGTTTCTCTTTCCTTTCTGCCATGATAGTGGTATCATCTGCATATCTGAGGTTATTGATAGTTCTCCCAGCAATCTTGATTCCAGCTTGTGCTACATCCAGCGTGGCATTTCACCAGATGTACTCTGCATATAATTAAAATAAGCAGGATAACAATATATAGCCTTGTCTTCCTTTCCCAATTTGAAGCAGTCCATGTTTCCAGATCCAGTTCTAACTCTTGGCTTTTTGACCTGAATACAGGTTTCTCAGGAAACATGTAAGGTGGTCTGATGCTCCAATCACTTTAAGAATTTTTCCCAGTTTGTTGTGATCCACACGGTCAGAGGCTTTAGTGTATTCAATGAAGCAGAAGTAGATATTTTTGTGGAATTCCCTTCTGTTCTCCATGATCCAAATAATGCTGGCAATTTAGTTTCTGTTTCCGCTGCCTTTTCTAAACCCAAATTGTACATCTGGAATGTCTCAGTTTATGTACAGTTGAAGCCTAACTTGAAGAATTTTGAGCATAATCTTACTGACATGTGAAATGAGTGCAACTGTACAGTAATTTGAACATTCTTTGGCACTGTGTTTCTTTGGGATTAGAATAAAAAAGACTGATCCTTTCCAGTCTTGTGGCCACTGCTGAGTTTTCCAAATTTGAGTGCATACTGAGTGAAGCACTTTAACAGCATAACTTTTAGGATTTGAAATAGTTCAGCTGGAATTCCTTCATCTCCACTATATTTGTTCATATTAATGTTTCCTCAAGCCCACTTGACCTCACACCCCAGGATGTCTGAGTCCAGGTGAGTGATCATACCATCATGGTTATCTGGGTCATTAAAACATTTTCTTTCTTTCTTTTTTTTTTTTGTATAGTTCTTTGTCTTCTTGACACTTCCTCTTAATCTCTTCAACTTCTGTTATAATCCTACATTTTCTATCCTTTATTGTGCCCATCATTGCATGAAATATTCCCTTGATATCTCCAAATTTCTTGAGGAGATCTCTGGTCTTTCCCATTCTATTGTGTTCCTCTATTTCTTTGCACTGTTCATTTAAAAAAGCCTTCTTATCTCTCATTGCTCATCTCTGGAACTCTGCGTTCGGTTGGGTATGTCTTTCCTTTCTCCTTTGCCTTTCACTTCTCTTCTTTCCTCAGCTATTTGTAAAGCCTCCTCAGACAACCACTTTGGCTTGTTGCATTCCTTTTTCCTGGGGATGATTTTTGTCACAGTCTCCTGTACAATGTTATAAACTTCCATTCATAGTTCTTCAGGCACTCTATCTATTAGATCTAATCCCTTGAATCTATTCATCACCTCCACTGTATAATCATAAGGGATTTGATTTAGGTCATATCTCAATGGCCTAGTGGTTTTCCCTATTTTCTTCAAAATTTAAGCCTGAATTTTTCAATAAAGAGCTCATGATCTGGGAGAATGGCATTGAAACATGTATATTATCATATATGAAACAGATCGCCAGTCCAGGTTCAATGCATGAAACAGGATGCTCGGGGCTGGTGCACTGGGATGACCCTGAAGGATGGGATGGGGAGGGAGGTGGGAGGGGCATTTAGGATGGGGAACATGTGTACACCCATGGCTAATTCATGTCAATGTATGGCAAAACCACTACAGTACTGTAAAGTAATTAGCCTCCAATTAAAATAAATAAATTTATATTAAAAAACAAACAAACAAACAAAAAGAGTTCATGATCTAAGCCGCTGTAGCTCCAGGTCTTGTTTCTGCTGACTGTATGGAGTTTCTCCATTTTCAGCTGCAAAGAATACAATCAACCTGATTTTGGTATTGTTCATCTCATGATGTCCATGTGTGGCTATCTCTTGGTTTGATGGAAAAAGGTGTTTCCTATGACCAGTATGTTCTTTTGAAAAAACCCTGTTAAACTTTGCTCTGCTTCATGTTGTACTCCAAGGGCAAACTTGCCTGTTATTCTGGGTAACTCTTGACTTCCTACTTTTCAATTCCAATCCCCTATAATGAAAAGGATATCTTTTTCAGTGTTAGTTGTAAAGGGTCTTTTAGGTTTTCATGAAACTAATCAACCTCAGATTCTTTGGCATAAGTGGTTGCATATATTTGGATTAATGTGATATTGAATGGTTTACCCTGGAAACAAACTGAGATCATTATGTCATTTTTGAGATTGCTTCCAAGTACTATGTTTTGGACTCTCTTGTTGCCTATGAGGGCTACTCCATTTCATCTAAGGGATTCTTGCCTACCATAGTACATATGATGGTCATCTGAATTAATTTCTCCTGTTTCTGTCAATTTTAGTTCACTGATTCCTAAGAAGTTGATATCCAATCTTGCCATCTTCTGCTTGACCACATCCAATTTACCTTGACTCATGGACCTAATATTCCATATTCCTATGCATAAGTGTTCTTTACAGCATCAGATTTTATTTTCACCACCAGACATATCCACAATTGAGCTTCATTTCCACTTTGGCCTAGCTGCTCTAATTCTTTCTGGAAATGTTAGTAATTGCCCTCCACTCTGCTCCAGTGGCATATCAGACACCTTCCAGCCTGGGATGCTCACTTTTTTTCTAAGTCATTCTAGTTTCCTGTTCCCTGCATTGACACTTAAGTAAGCAAAACTTGTCTATATTCTCTGCTAATCTGTTTCAACTGTTTGTTATTTTGGTTGGTTTTCACCCAAGATTGCTTGTTTTATTTAGAGTCTAGTAATTTATTTTTATCAAAATTTTCTGTGAACTCTGCATTTTCATTGTATCTTTGTGGGAGTTCTTTGATATGTAGGATAAAGACAGTTTACTTCAATGCAGTTTTGCTTTACTTCTCTGGCAGATAGAGGTACCACTTGTGTAGAATCATTTTAAGTAAAATCACCACTGAAGTATTTAGCTTTACCCAGGCGTGATAATTTGAGGTACAAATACCTGAGAGAGTCAGTTTATGTCACAATTCACAAGGATCTTTCCCCTCTTTACTCAGTGTCATGGTTGAAACAGGTAGTTATCCTTAACAAGAGAGGGATCACGAGGAGATGAGTTTATTTTGAATTTACCGTAATACTGAGAGTGTCCGTACTGGAGTACCAGCTTAAAAAGGTTTGAGTCTCCTGTTATCTTCTTTATTTTGGTTAGTCTTGCCCTGCCTTATTTTGCCTGTGCTCAAGAAGAATGATGAATAAAGTTGAATTCTCTAGTTTCAGTTGAACTCAGACCAAAAGTTCGTTTCTATGTTTCTTTATCTATCTGGATTCCTGACTTCATGTGAATTTAACCTTAGTGTTGCATACATGTTTCCAGTTTATTTGATGACTCCATATTCTATCTAGAACTAAAACAAAACAAGACAAAACTGAAGTGTAGTTGCCATGCAATGTAAGTTACAGGTGTATAAAACTGATTCACAATTTGTAAAGGTTATACTCCTATAGTTATTATAAAATATTGGCTTTATTCCCTGTGTTGTACAATAAATCATCGTAACTTATTTTATACACAATAGTTTGTACCTCTTAATCCTTCCCCCGTATATTATCTCCCTTCCTTTCCCTTTCCTCACTAGTAACCACTGGAAAGTTTGGTTTGGTTACCAAGTCTATCATAACTGAAAATGAAAAGTTTCCCCAGTCTAGTAGCACTGGTGGCCATATAATCTGTTTTGTTTTCTAATTCATCATTACATTAAAGCTGAAAATCCTTTAACAATTTCAGTTTCCCTTAGGATGAAGTTAAAAATTTTTATTGGCTTACAAAGGCCTGCATGATCTTTCTTAATGCTCCATTGTTATACCGTGTCATGCTATCCCTTGACATTCTGTTCGTTAGTCAAATTGCTCTCTTTACAGTTCCTTACATATCTTGTTCAAATGGCTAGTGATTTTGATTGTCATTTTATCTCTGGATTTAAGAATTCCTGTTTTCCTTTTGCTAGATGCTGGTTATGTGATCATGGCAAAGTAAAGATGGGCCACTAAGTCTGATGTACCTCAGCTTGACTCCTAGGAGTTTGTGATCCCTACCTCTCCAAACACTCTGTGCTCCTCTTCCCACACTGTGTCCCTGCAGAGCTGTAATCCGTGAGCAATATTACTGCTGCTCATTGCTCAGCTCAAGTCAGGAAGGGCAAGGAGCCAGCTGGTCCACCTAATTAGAACATAGCGGCCAAGGTAATAATCCTAACTATTTTTCTAGGGTGTCTGTCAGCTCATTGCATCTCTTGGTGCTAATGTGAGGAAGAAAGCAGATTTTGGAACGACCTCAATATCATTCTTTTCCACTATATGTTTTGAACTCTATCCTCTGAGTGAATGTGATTACATTTAATTAACTAATTAATTAATTTCTACATTTCACCAAAATATTTGTGATGATTAATTTTGTATGTTAACTTCGCTGCATCCAGCTATTTAAGTTGATTATTATTTTAGAAGAAGAACTGATGCTGAAGCTGAAACTCCAATACTTTGGCCATCTGAATAAAGAACTGATTCATTGGAAAAGACTCTGATGCTGGGAAAGATTGAAGGCGGGAGGAGAAGGGGACGACAGAGGATGAGATGGTTGGATGGCATCACTGACTCGATGGACATGAGTTTGAGTAGGCTTCAAGAATTGGTGATGGGCAGGGAAGCCTGGCATGCTGCAGTCCTTGGGATCACACAGAGTCAGACACGACTGAGCAACTGAACTGATTCTAGACGTTTCTATGGAGATATTTTTCAGATGAGATTATGAGTGAGTGGGCCTCATCTAATCATTTGAAACACTTGATGGAAAAAGACTGTGTTCACCAAAGGAAAGAGAGTTCTGCCAGCAGACTGCTTTTGAATTAAACTGCAGCATTAACTTTGTGACTCTCCAGTCAACTGGCCTAATATACAAATTTTGGTTTTAGCCTCCACAGTCACATGAGGCAATTCCTATACTGTAGGACATCTCTCTCTCTCTCTCTCTGTCTACAGACACACAGACAGACAGACAGATACACATATTCGCATATATATTAAGTTGGTTCAGTCTTGTCCAACTTTTTGCGACCCTGTGGACTGTAGCCTGCCAGGATCCTCTGTCCAAAGTATTCCACAGGCAAGATTACTGGAATGAGCTGCCATGGCCTCCTCCATAGGATCTTCCTCACCCAGGGACTGAACCCACTTTTCTTGCATCTCCTGCATAGGCAAGTCAGTTCTTTACCACTAGCACCACCTGAGAAGCCATATATTTCCAGAAAAACATCTACTTCTGCTTTATTGACTATAACAAGGCTTTGAACTGTGTGGAACACAACAAACTGTGGAAAATTCTTCAAGAGTTGAGAATACCAAACCACCTGACCTGCCTCCTGAGAAATCTGTATGCAGGTCAAGAAGCAACAGTTAGAACTGGACATGGAAAAACAGACTGGTTCCAAATTCGGAAAGGAGTACCTCAAGCTGTATATTGTCATCCTGCTTATTTAATTTATATGCAGAGTACATCATGAGAAATGCTGGGCTGGGTGGATCACAAGCTGGAATCAAGACTGCTGGGAGAAATGCCAATAACTGCAGATACCAGATGTCACCACCCTTATGGCAGAAAGCCAAGAAGAACTAAAGAGCCTCTTGATGAAAATGAAAGAGGAGAGTGAAAAAGCTGGCTTAAAGCTCAACATTCAGAGAACGAAGATCATGGCATCCGGTCCCATCACTTCATGGCAAATAGATAGGGAAACAGTGGAAACAGTGGCTGATTTATTCTTCTGAGCTCCAAAATCACTGCAGATGGTGTCTGCATCCATGAAATTAAACAATGCTTACTCCTTGAAAGGAAAGTTATGACCAACCTAGATAGAATATTAACAAGCAGAGACATTACTTTGTCCACAAAAGTTCATCTAGTCAAGGCTATCATTTTCCAGTGGTCATGTATGGATGTGAGAGTTGGACTATAAAGAAAGCTGAGTGCTGAAGAATTGATGCTTTTGAACTGCGGTGTCAGAGAAGACTCTTGAGAGTCCCATGGACTGCAAGGAGATCCAACCAGTCCATCCTAAAGGAGACCAGTCCTGGATATTCATTGGAAGGACTGATGCTGAAGCTGAAACTCGAATACTTTGGCCACCTCATATGAAGAGCTGACTCATTGGAAAATACATTGATGCTGGGAGGGATTGGGGGCCAGGAGGAGAAGGGGATGACAGAGGATGAGATGTATTGATGGCATCACTGACTCGATGGACATGAGTTTGGGTAAACTCTGGGAGTTGGTGATGAACAGGGAGGCCTGGCATACTGCAGTTCATGGGGTTGCAAAGAGTCAGACATCACTGAGCAACTGAACTGAACTGAACTGAACTGATAGCCCCTAATAATCACTTTATGTTAATTCATCCTGGTTCTATGCATTTGACTTTTTTAGATACCACATATGAACAAGATCATAAAGAATTTGAATTTTGTTTCTGGCTTATTTCACTTAGCATAATGTTCTCAAAGTTCATTCATGTTGTCACAAATGGCAGGATTTCCTTTTTTTAATGGTCAAATAAAATATGTCGGTGTGTGTGTGTGTATGTAACACAATCACATTTTAATCACAGTATATAATCACATCTTCTTTGTCCTCAGCTGTTGACAGACACAGTGTTTCTGTTTCTGTTCACAATCTTGGGTACACTGAATAGCCATGAATGTGAGAATAAGTATATTTTTTGAAGATACTGATTTTATTTCCTTCACAGGTATACCCAGAAACGGCATTGCTTGATCACATGGTAGTTTGATCTTTAATTTTTAAAAACAACTTTATTTATTTTGGTTGCATTGGGCCTTTATCGCTGCACATAGGCTTTCTCCAATTGCAGTGAGCAGGCTCAGTAGTTGTGGCTCCTAGTTCCCAGGGCGTGGGCTCAGCAGCTGTGGTGCACAGGCTTGGTTGCTCTGCTGTACATAGAATCTTCCTAGACCAGGGATCGAACCTGTGTGCCTGGCATTGGCAGGTAGTTTCTTATTCACTGTACATCCAGGGAAGACCAATCTTTAATTTTTGGTGAATCTCCATATTCTTTACCATAGTGGCTGCACCACCTTACATTCCCACCAACCAGTGTGGGATTCCAGGTGGCGCTAGTGGTAAAGAACCTGCCTGCCAATGCAGGAGACTTAAGAGACATGGATTCAATCCCTGGGTCAGGAAGATGCCCTGGAGGAGGGCACGGTGACCTACTCCAGTGTTCTTGCCTGGAAAATCCCATGAAAAAAGGGGCCTGGTGGGCTGCATTCCATAGGGTCGCAGACTTGGACATGACTGAAGTGACTTACCTCCCAGTACCAACAATGTACTTTTCTCCACTCCTTGCCAACACTTTTTAATCTCCTGTATTTTTGAGAATAGTGATCCTAACAGATAAAGGGTATTATCTTATTGTGGTTTTAATTTGCATTTCCCTGATGATTAGTGCTCTCGAGCACCTTTTGATGTAACTGTGGCCATTTACCTTTCTTCTTTGGAAAAATATCTATTCACATCTTTTGCCCATTTTAAATTAGATTTTTTTGGCTCCTTAGTTGTATGAGCTCCTTATATATTTTAGATGTTATCCCTTATTAGATGTATGGTTTGCAACTATTTTCTCCCATCCTGTAGATTGCATGTTCATTTTGTTAACTGCTTCTTTTGCTATGCAGAGCCTTTAATTTTGATGTAATCCTACTTTCTTATTTTTGCTTTTGTTGTCTTTGCTTTTATGCTTGAGCTTTTGTTGTCATAGTCAAATAATTATTCCCAAGATCAATAAAAACATCTTCAGTCCTACTTTCTAAATAATTAAATCTATGTTTCATAGGAATGCATTCCATGTTATTAATCCTTCTATCTTTTTAATGATTTTTATTCCATCTAGATTCACAGTTTTTCAAGTTTTTTCAGTTTGATATACTGATTCTACTCTGTTTGGTAGTGTCTTGTGAAAGCTAGACTGGAAGAATAAGAAAATTTTGCTTCACTTTCCATATACACTCTGAATGTAATGTATCTGTGGCAATATTCACTTGTCTTTTCAGACTAGCCCCAGATCAGATTGTTACTTTCAATGATTTATTACAGAAAACATTCCACAGTACTCAGACAGCCCTGTTTTCTTCTTACACTGATTAAATATAAAATGACTGTCGGATTTTCTAGCCTAAACTTGGAATGTGATAGACAAGAACACAGTGGACTTTTATCAAATTGCTATACTGGCAATAGCATGATTTTCTTCCAAAGGAAAGAGTGATTGTTTTTCCATTGTTATAGTGGAGCTATCAGAGGGTAAGTTAGCACAACAGTCTCTTGTTGGATTGCACATAAATGGTAAGAAAAACATTTGGACTATGTGCAGGTAGATTATAAAATTAAAAAAAAAATGCTTCTGCTCTATTTTTTATAAGAGGAATGCCTACAAGGGAGGATGTCTTTTGCAAATAAAATAATAATTAAAAGGAAACATTTTCTTGAAATTGAGAAAAACAGTAAAAGAAATTAATTCAACAAACATTTAAAGTGTTTTTCAAGTGCTAGGCATCATGCTAAGCACCGAAAAATAAGAAAATCCGGTCTTTGTTCTTAAAAGACACATGGCCCATAAGAGGAGACATGACACTCAATTTCACTTCACTTGCTTTGTGATTTTGATATTGCCTTCAGATTTGTAAATGAAAAATGAGGAAACACAGCAGAAAGAGTGGTTATATTTACTTAATGAGGCAGGGGTCCAGGAAGATGTTCCAGATGATGTTATTAGGCTGAACTGGAGTACATCAAATTTTATGGTGAGGGATAGATAGCGGTTTTTACAAGCATTTCAGGCAGAAAGATAGTTACGTGCAGAGGCTCAGGGTTGTGAGATAGCATGGAACACTTAGTTGTTCAGAAACAGGTTGGGGTTGGAGTATAAAGCCCCATGAGTTGCAGCACGCCAGTCCTCCCTGTCCATCACCAACTCCCAGAGTTCACTCAGACTCACGTCCATCGAGTCACTGATGCCATCCAGCCATCTCATCTTCTATCATCCCCTTCTCCTCCTGCCCCCAATCCTTCCCAGCATCAGAGTCTTTTCTAATGAGTCAACTCTTCGCATGAGGTTGCCAAAGTATTGGAGTTTCAGCTTTAGCATCATTCCTTCCAAAGAACACCCAGGGCTGATCTCCTTTAGAATGGACTGGTTGGATCTCCTTGCAGTCCAAGGAACTCAAGAGTCTTCTCCAACACCACAGTTCAAAAGCATCAATTCTTTGGTGCTCAGCTTTCTTCACAGTCCAACTCTCACATCCATACATGGCTGCCGGAAAAACCATAGCCTTGACTAGATGGACCTTTGTTGGCAAAGTAATGTCTCTGCTTTTGAATATGCTATCTAGGTTGGTCATAACTTTCCTTCCAAGGAGTAAACGTCTTTTAATTTCAAGGCTAGAGAGTCTAAAAATTTATTGGTGATGTAGGAAAGAGAAGTCAAGTCATGATGAGTCTTATGTCTCAAGATATAAGCTTAGATTTTATTTTTAGGACTATCATTCCCAACTTGGATGCACATTAATCACCTGGTGGCAGTGTTTTTGTTGTTGTTGTTTTTTTTTAAGTCTATATCCCATTTCCAAAGACTTTTATTTAATTTTTATGAGATAGGGCAGGGGCACCAGTATTTTTGAAACCTTCCCAGTGGTTTTATTTGTTTTATTTTGGTTTGCTTTCATTTTAATGGGCAGCCAGGGTTGAGAACCACTATTTTAGAAATAGGCTAGTCAATAAAGCATAGGAAAATCTACACATGCACGCGCGCGCACACACACACACACACACACACACACACACACACACATCTCTTCAGCAGTTCATTCTGGCCATAGAGTCAAGGATAAAATTTGTATTCATGAGTCATGTCTGAAAATAAAAGGAACAACCCTATCATTAGCTGCTGATCCATGCCCATTGACTTCACACCACATTCAATGTTCTAGCAATTTCATATGGGTAGACCCTTACCATCTCTGAGTCTCAGTTTCTACATCTGTAGAACTAGAACTCCAGTAATATCAGCTAACAGCCTTGTTGTACAGTTATATATGTGAAAGCTATGGTTTGCTGTGAATCTCCCTGGGTAGAACCAGTCTACAAGTTGAAAGGGACGGTGTCCAACATCATTGCACCCAGACTATCATGAGAGTTTCAGCTTCATTTCACAAGTTCTACTGCTCCTAAGAGAGATCAATACAGAGAGATCGTGTCTCTTCTTCCACAAGGTCACGTTATTTCTGGAGGTAACTCTTGCAAATGCTACAGCCACTTTGCTAATAACAAGGAAACACATTGTGTGTAGTTGAAGGCTAGGGAGGATAAATTGATCAACCCTGGAATCCACACTACTTCTAGGTTTATTGTTATGTGAGATACAACATTTCCTTTTTGCTTTACCAATTCAATGGAACTTCTTGCAACAAAAAGATGTACACACTATGGATCAAAAAATCAGAGTACTCATGGAGAAAATACTCAACTTGTTGAAAGCAGACTTAATTTTCTCTTGAGCTTGAACAGTCTGAACTAAATGAAAACAGGCCCAAGAAGTCTGCCTTAAATGTGATTTAAATTTACTAAGAATGGAAAACTGATTCCAGTTAGATGGGAGAAGTTCCAGAACTATAATGGGGCATTAAGGATACACAGGGGAAACTGTTAAATCCATTTAATCCTAGGTCCCTGGAGGCAATATGGCTTTACCTCACTGTGTATCCTTGGAACACCAGCTTCCAGGGAAATCATATGACATAGTGCAAAAACATAAGCTCACAGAGGAGCACTGATACAATTTAACTTTATTGCTTTCTAAATGTGTGACCTCTTAAGAGTTATTTAACCTCTCATTTTCCTTAAATGTATCATAAAGAAAATATTGCCTACCTCTAAGAGTCTATTGTGACTATTAAATGAGGTATTATAAAGCACTTAGTATATTAAATGATAATGAGTAATGATGGTGCATGCTAAGTTGCTTCAGTTATGTCTGACTCTTTGCAACCCTATGGACTCTGGCCCACCAGGCTCTTCCACCCATGGGATTCTCCAGGTAAGAATACTGGAGTGGCTTGCCATGTCCTCCTCCAGGGGATCTTCCCTAACCAGGGATTGAACTCGCATCTCCTGCGCCTCCTGCATTGCAGGTAGATTATTTACTTCTGATCTACCAGGGAAGCCCAACGATGATAATGATAATGATAAGAAAACAATAACAGCAGCATTGATGGGCATATCCCTTTATTGAGTACTTTGAATTGGAGAGAGATATTGGAGATTAGGATGGCAGAACAGAAAGACATGCACTCACCTTCTCCTGCCAGAGCATCAAATCACAACTAACTGTTGAACAGCCATTGACAGGAAGGCACTGGAACCCACCAAAAAAGGTACTCCACATTCAAGGACAAAGGAGAAGCCACAGTGAAATGGTCCTCCCTGGATTTGTTGATGTCCACCCACAATGGGGAGGGCAACCTGCTTTACTGAATCCCCTGGTTTAAATGTTCATCCAAAAATACCCTCACATGCACACTGAGAAATAATGTTTAATCTAGGCACCTTTTGCCTCAGTCAAGTTGATACACAAAACAACCCATCACAACCATCACTGGGAGTGACTGGCAGGGCAGTACTGGACATATCTAGTCATGCCATCAACATATACCAAGGGGGCTTCCTTGGTGGCTTGGTAGGAAAGAATCCACCTGCCATCATGGGAGACATGGGTTTGATCCTTGGTCCAAAAAGATCTCAAACACTGCAAAGCAACTAAGCCTGTGCCCCATGACTATTGGCCTGTGCTCTAAAGCCTAGGAAGCAAGACTACTGAGCCCATGCACGTCAGTCTGTGCACCTTAGAGCCTGTGCTGCATAGCAAAAGGAGCCACACAGTGAAAAGTGCACACACTGCAACTGGAGAGGAGTCCCCAATTGCACGACTGGAGAGGAGCCCAAGCAGCAAGGAAGACCCAGGAGAGCCAAAATCAAATAAATAAATTAAATTATTTGAAAAATAATTTTAAAAGGGGGCAACAGAAAATGAGATGGTTGGATGGCATCATTGACTCAGCAGACATGAGTTTGAGCAAACGCCAGGAGACGGTGAAGGACAGGGAAGGCTGGAATGCTGCAGGTCATGGGGTCACAAGGTGTCAGACATGACTGAGTGACTGAACAATTTTTAAAAATACATACCAAAAAATACATAACCCATAACACAGATATGACTGGAGCAGCACCACGTTTACATTATAGGATAGGATAAATATATTATCGGTCCTCGTGCTAGGTTTCCAAGGCACAAGCCCATATTCTTAAAGTCGTGGCCTCTGCCATGAGTTCCCCCAAGAGCAGCAATGCTTGGCTCCCTCACTATCTGTGTAAAGGCTGAAGCTTTACCCAAAATACTTTTTCAGCCCTGGAGAAAATGCTTAGGAAATCGGCAACTAATCATCCTAATAGTTCAGATCATGTTATTGTATTCAGTTACTTCCTTACAGAGACATTCCCAAGGAATTCCCTGAGCGTTCACCATTTGAACTTACTTATTGGAGAAAGGTTAAGAGGTCCTTTAACCCTAATAAAATAACTGGTAAACTCCAAGTAGACAACAACAGTGGAAGAAAATGTATCACATGTAAGGAAGATATCCTCTAGAGAAAAAAAGAATAATAAACCAGTGCAAAGACTTGGGAACCTGAGGAGCTCTGTATAATAGATCACCTTATTCATTGGCCTGGCACCCCATCCTCTGGAGAGACCCCTTTCACAGTCTAAGTGGACCTGGGGGTGGTCACTTGCAAGACACCCCTTCCTCGTATCTCAGTCACATCATCATGGGCTTGAAATGCAGTCTCGTCAGTTAGAATTTCTACCCCCACCTAACCCACAACAATGACTGGGCATGCAACAAGGTCAGATAATTAGATTCTTACCTGGACTTCTCTGGTAGAGCCAATAAATAATATGTCTTGCCTTGATGATTGTAGTTATAGGAAGAAGTCATGTTGGAGCCTCCGGCACTCATCTTCCTGGACTGAAAAGAGTAAAGGAAAACATGTCAAGTAAGAGAAGAAAAGAATGAGGTCAAGAGAAAAAAGAAGTAAAGCTAATAAACTACATCAGAGAAAGTTCTATTGATAGCTATTGATCACCTGGATCCAACTGAGCCTTAATGCTAGATCTGTCTCTAGACAACCCAGTTAAATGGATCAATAATTTCCCCTGTCTCTTAAGCCATTTTGATTATTGTCTCCCCTGCTTATAACTGAAAGACTACTAGCTAATCAAGGATTTTTCTGCTACTGTGCAAAGATGACCTTTTCAGGACAATAAAGATACTACACCCAGGAAGTTTTGGGATGAAATGTTCTATTGAAATAGCAATAAATCACCTTTTATAGAAAAATAAAATCAAATAAAATTGGAGAGACAGGAGCCATGCTTGTCTGTGGTGACTTCCAGTAGGTTTAGTTGTTTCAGACAAAAAGGCAAAATGGTTTTCTGAGGAGGCCTTATAAATAGCTGAGGAAAAAAAGAGAAGCAAAAGGCAAAGGTGAAAAGGAAAGATATACCCATTTGAATGCAGAGTTCCAAAGAGCAGCAAGGAGAGATAAGAAAGCCTTCCTCAGTGATCAATGCAAAGAAATAGAGGAAAACAATAGAATGGGAAAGACTAGAGATCTCTTCAAGAAACTTAGAGATATCAAGGGAACATTTCATGCACAGATAGATACAATAAGGGACAGAAACAGTATGGACCTAACAGAAGCAGAAGATATGAAGAAGAGGTGGCAAGAATACACAGAACTATATAAAAAATACCTTCATGACCCATATAACCATGATGGTGTGATCACTCACCTAGAGCCAGACATTTTGGAATGCAAAGTCACGTGAGCCACAAAGCTAATGGAGGTGATAGAATTCTAGTTGAGCTATTTCAAATCCTAAAAGATGACACTGTGAAAGTGCTGCACTCAGTATGCCAGCAAATTTGGAAAACTCAGCAGTGGTCACAGGACTGGAAAAGGTGAATTTTCATTCCAATCCCAAAGAAAGGCAATGCCAAAGAATGTTCAAACTATTACACAATTACACTCATCTCATGCTAGTAAAGTAATGCTCAAAATTCTCCAAGCTAAATTTCAACAGTATGTGAACTGAGAAATTCTAGCTGTTCAAGCTGGATTTAGAAAAGGCAGAGGAACTGGAGATCAAATTGCCAACATCCGTTCGATCATAGAAAAAGAGAGTTTCAGAAAAACATTTACTTCTGCTTTATTGACTACATCAAAGCCTTTGACTGTGTGGATCAAAACAAACTGTGAAAATTCTTCAAGAGATGGGAATACCAGACCACCTTACCTGATTCCTGAGAAATCTGGATGCAGGTAAAGAAACAACAGTTAGAAACGGACATTGAACACCAGAGTAGTCCCAAATTGAGAAAGGGGCATGTCAAGGCTGTATATTGCCACCCTGCTTATTTAACTTATGTACAGAATACATCATATGAAATGCTAGGCTGGATGAAACACAAGCTGGAATCAAGATTGCTGAGAGAAATATCAATAACCTCAGATATGCAGATGACACCACCCTTATGGCAGAAAGTAAAAAGGAACTAAAGAACCTCTTGAGGAAAGTGAAAAAGGAAAGTGAAAAAACTAGCTTAAAACTCAACATTCAAAAAACAAAGATCGTGGCATCTGGTCCCATCACTTCATGGCAAATAGATAAGTGATAGACTATTTTCTTGGGTGCCAACATCACTGCAGATGGTGACTGCAGCCATGAAATTAAAAGATGCTTGCTCCTTGCAAGAAAAGCTATGACCAACCTAGACAGTGTGTTAAAAAGCTGAGACATTACTTTGGCAATAAAGGTACATCTAGTCAAAGCTATGGTTTTTCCAGCAGTCATGTATGGATGTGAGAGTTGGACCATAAAGAAAGCTGAATGCTGAAGAATTGATCCTTTTGAACTGTGATGTTGGAAAAGACTCTTGAGAGTCCCTTGGACTGCAAGGAGATCCAACCAGTCCATCCTAAAGGAAATCAGTGTTGAATATTCATTGGAAGGACTGATGTTGAAGTTGAAACTCCAATACTTTGTCCACCTGATGCGAATAACTGACTCATTGGGAAAGACCCTTTTGCTGGGAAAGATTGAAGGCAGGAAAGGGGATGACCAAGGATGAGATGGTTGGATGGCATCACTGACTTGATGGGCATGATTTTGTGCAAGTTCCAGGATTTGGTGATGGACAGGGAGGCCTGGCATGCTGCAGTCCATGGAGTCGCAAAGAGTCAGAGAAGACTGAATGACTGAACTGAACTGAAACCTGGTGTCTGGAGCTCTGTCTAAACAGATTCAGTCCAGAAGATAAGATATGATGGGAAGCATGAGCTGTCTTTTTCTTTCAAAATTGTAAATAGTTTAAATATAGGAGCATCTCTTTACTAAGTGTCGAGTTTCTACAGGGAGCTTCAGAAATCCACTAGTTATATAAAAAATAGAAATTTCAGTAAGCAACATAACTTAACACAAGAAAAAAAATTGGCTCAAAATTTAAATGCATGAATAATTACCTTTTTTGACTTGATTTTTGGCCTCTTACGTTAGACTAACAGCCTGAATTTCAAGAATTAAGGTGTTAACTTGTAGTAATTAATGTCTTGCATGCTTATAAGTTCAGACTCAGAGAATCTGGATAGAAAAATGAGAATTTTCTGGGAAAACAGAAAATAATTTTCGTTAGGATAAAATGGCAAAACTGTACAGTTTGGAAGGGTGTTAGGGAAGATAATAGAAATAAATAAAATATGAATACTCTTTGGAGTAAGAAAAGATGATTATGAACAAGTACTATTACTTAGAAATTAGGCTAGATGATAAATCTTTCAAGAAGAGATGCAATTGAGCTTCAGATCAAAACAAAGCAAAGTTTCAACAGCAGAAAAGTTTGGAATGGGGGTTTTGATGGACTGTTAAAAGGAAAAGGAGAAAGTGGCAGATTTAAGGATGAGTTTCTTCCTTTGAGCATTGGCCCCAGCCTTCTTTTTCATTGTCATCAGAAATCTAATCTGGTCAAAATCCTTACTCAATTTAACTCCTGGGTCAGGCTCCTCAGCCAACTCTATAAAAATCTTCCAATTATGTTAGTGTTGTCCTCAGAGCCCTGCCTTTCCTTAGCTGTGTGTATGGCAGTGCATAAACTCCAGCTTCAGCTGAATGTATTTAACTCTTCTCTGTAGCATAAAGGATTGCTTTGTGTAAAACCAAAGAATGAATCTGGTATTTTGTCTTTCAAATAGAAATCAAATATAAAACTACAAGATTAATAAAATATGCATGAAAGGGAACGTGAAAGTGAAACTGAAGTCTCTCAGTCGTGTCCAACTCTTTGTGACCCCATGGACTGTAGCCTACCAGGCTCCTCTGTCCAAGGGATTTTCCAACCAATAGTACTGGAGTAGATTGCCTTTTCCTTCTCCAGGGGATCTTCCCGACCCAGGGATCGAACCCAGGTCTCCCGCATTGTAGACAGACACTTTACCATCTAAGCCACCAGGGAAGTCTTTATTTGTCAAAATATATTGATTATATTACAAGCGTATTTTTAATATTATAATTAAAAAAATCTTTTCTTTGTTGTAATAAAGTTCAGAAATTATTTAGTAGAACAATTGCATATTTTAGATCATCACATTTTCAACTGACTATGGGAAAGATGCTATGATTAAAATGTGTGTATATTGAGGAGGGGCGGTCCTAAGATGGCGGAGGAATAGGATGGGGAGACCACTTTCTCCCCCACAAATTCATCAAAAGAACATTTCAATGCTGAGTAAATTCTACAAAACAACTTCTTTATGCTGGCAGAAGATATCAGGCACCCAGAAAAGCAGATCATATTCAAAAACAGGTAGGAAAAATATAAAAGATGGAAAAAGAGACAAAGGAGGTAGGGAGGGAGCTCTGTCTTGGGAAGGGAGTCCTGTCCCGGGAAGGGAGTCTAAAAAAGAGAGGTTTCCAAACACCCGGAAACACTCTCACTGCCGAGTCTGTGGCGAGCCTTAGAAGCACAGAGGGCAATATAACAGGGAAGAAAAATAAATGAATAATTAAAACCAACAGATTATGAGCCCAACGGTAACTCCCCCAGCAGAGAAGCAGCGCAGACATCTGCATCTGCCACTAGCAAGTGGGGGCTGGGCAGGGAGGAGCAGGCTGCAGTGCTTTTTAAGAATCGGCCGGAATGCCCCAAATGTAACCAGAGTGAACTAACTTGGGGTAGCATACCAGACTGTGGGATAGCTAACATGTGAAAAGCTCTAACATAAGACACTGCCAGGATCATGCACAGAACAAAGGACAGAACAGAAATAGCTGGCTGCAGACCATCCCCTGCTGGTGACAGGCAGCCAGAGCCCTAAGGGCTGGAAGGAGGCAATTGCAGTCCCGGAGAGACTTTACCTACCAAACTGCAAGCAGGCTTCTTTGCTAACTAAGACTTCTTGGGGTTCTGGACAGTCACCATCTGCCTGACAAGGGGCACCAGCGGTACACCCAGAAAACTGAGCAGCAGGGAAAGGCGATAAGTTGCAGCGACCACACTCGCCAAACACCTGAGCTACTCGGTCCTGGGAAGAGCACAAAACGCAGGCCCAACCAAATCTGCATCTCTGAGGGCTACCTGAGCGCCGAGCCTGAGCAGCTTAGACCAGGGAGGTACATGCAGCCTAGGGCCAGCCTCAGACGGTTCCTGGTAGAGCAACGTAGAGCCTGAGCAGTGTGCGCCATGTGCAGGGGCATGCCCAGCGTAGCCGAGACACTGCGAGCACACACCAGTGTTATTTGTTTGCAAAATCCCTCCCTCCCCACAGCGCAACTGAACAAGTGAGCCTGAAAAAAAAAGTGTCCACCACCACCCACCTCATGTCAGGGCGGAAATCAGACACTGAAGAGACCAGCAAACAGAAGAAGCTAAACAGAGGGGACAGCCTTGGAAGTGACCCCACACTGCCCACAACACTAGAGAAAGTCCCAGAAATATCTTTATTTCTTTACTATTTTTACGACCATTTTCTCTCTTTTTTTTGTTGTCGATGTTGTTGTTTGATTGTTTTTTCTTTTCTTTTTCTTCTCCTTTTTTTAAACTTTTTAAGTTTTAAGTCGTCTATTTCTCCTTTAATTTTAATTTTTATAACCTACTATCACTTTTGAAAAAAAGACCCTATTTTTAAAGCAAATGCCATATATATATATATATATATATATATATATATATATATATATATACAAAATGATCCAAAATCTTGAAATCAAAATGGAATCACAGATAACTAGCCTGGAGACAAGGATTGAGAAGATACAAGAAAGGTTTAACAAGGACCTAGAAAAAATTAAAAAAAAGTCAATATACAATGAATAATGTAATAAATGAGATCAGAAACACTCTGGAGGCAACAAATAGTAGGATATTGGAGGCAGAAGATAGGATTAGTGAAATAGAAGATAGAATGGTAGAAATAAATGAATCAGAGAGGAAAAAAGAAAAATAAATTAAAAGAAATGAGGACAATCTCAGAGACCTCCAGGACAATATGAAACACCCCAACATTTGAGTCATAGGAGTCTCAGAAGAAGAAGACAAAAAGAAAGACCATGAGAAAATACTTGAGGAGATAATAGTTGAAAACTTCTCTAAAATGGGGATGGAAATAATCACCCAAGACCAAGAAACTCAGAGAGTTCCAAACAGGATAAACCCAAGGTGAAACACCCCAAGACACATATTAATCAAATTAACAAAAATCGAACACAAAGAACAAATATTAAAAGCAGCAAGGGAAAAACAATAAATAACACACAAGGGATTCCCATAAGAATAACAGCTGATCTTTCAATAGAAACACTTCAGGCCAGGAGGGAATGGCAAGACATACTTAAAGTGATGAAAGAAAATAACCTACAGCCCAGATCACTGTACCCAGCAAGGATCTCATTCAAATATGAAAGAGAAATCAAAAGCTTTACAGACAAGCAAAAGCTGAGAGAATTCAGCACCACCAAACCAGCTCTCCAACAAATGCTAAAGATATTCTCTAGACAGGAAACACAAAAAGGGTGTATAAATCTGAACCCCAAACAATAAAGTAAATGGCAATGGGATCATACTTATCAATAATTATCTTAAACGTAAATGGGATGAATGCCCCAACCAAAAGGCAAAGACTGGCTGAATGGATACAAAAACAAGACCCCTATATATGCTGCTTACAAGAGACCCACCTCAAAACAAGGGACACATACAGACTGAAAGTGAAGGGCTGGAAAAAGATATTCCACGCAAATAGAGACCAAAAGAAAGCAGGAGTGGCAATGCTCATATCTGATAAAATAGACTTTAAAACAAAGGCTGTGAAAAGAGACATAGAAGGCCATTACATCATGATCAAAGGATCAACCCAAGAAGAAGATATAACAATTATAAATATATATGCACCCAACATAGGAGCACCACAATATGTAAGACAGATGCTAACAAGTATGAAAGGGGAAATTAACAATAGCACAATAATAGTGGGAGACTTTAATACCCCACTCACACCTATGGACAAATCAACTAAACAGAAAATTAACAAAGAAATGCAAACTTTAAATGATACAATAGACCAGTTAGACCTAATTGATATCTATGGGACATTTCACCCAAAACAATAAATTTCACCTTTTTCTCAAGTGCTCACGGAAACTTCTCCAGGATAGATCACATCTTGGGCCATAAATCTAACCTTGATAAATTCAAAAAAAATTGAAATCGTTCCAAGCATCTTTTCTGATCGTAAAGCACTAAGATTAGATCTCAATTACAGGAGAAAAACTATTAAAAATTCCAACATATGGAGGCTGAACAACACACTTCTGAATAACCAACAAATCACAGAAGAAATCAAAAGAGAAATCAAAATATGCATAGAAACAAATGAAAATGAAAACACAACAACCCAAGACCTGTGGGACACTATAAAAGCAGTGCTAAGAGGAAAGTCCACAGCAATACAGGCATACCTCAAGAAACAAGAAAAAAGTCAAATAAATAACCTAACTCTACATGTAAAGCAACTAGAAAAGGAAGAAATGGAGAACCCCAGAGTTAGCAGAAGGAAAGAAATCTTAAAAATTAGAGCAGAAATAAATGCAAAAGAAACAAAAGAGACCATAGCAAAAATCAGCAAAGGCAAAAGCTGGTTCTTTGAAAGGATAAATAAAATTGACAAACCATTAACCAGACTCATCAAGAAACAAAGGGAGAAAAATCAAATCAATAAAATTAGAAATGAAAATGGAGAGACCACAACAGAAAACAAAGAAATACAAAGGATCATAAGAGACTACTATCAGCAATTATATGCCAATAAAATGGGCAACATGGAAGAAATGGACAAATTCTTAGAAAAGTACAACTTTCTAAAACTGAACCAGGAAGAAACAGAAAATTTTAACAGACACATCACAAGCACAGAAATTGAAACTGTAATCAGAAATCTTCCAGCAAACAAAAGCTCAGGTCCAGACGGCTTCACAGCTGAATTCTACCAAATATTTCAAGAAGAACTAACACCTATCCTACTCAAACTCTTCCAGAAAATTGCAAAGGAAGGTAAACTTCCAAACTCATTCTACGAGACCACTATCACCCTAATACCAAAACCTGACAAAGATGCCACAATAAAAGAAAACTACAGGCCAATATCACTGATGAACATAGATGCAAAAATCCTTAAGAAAATTCTAGCAATCAGAATCCAACAACACATTAAAAAGATCATACACCATGACCAAGTGGGCTTTATCCCAATGTTCATCGCAACACTGTTTATAATAGCCAGGACATGGAAACAACCTAGATGTCCATCAGCAGATGAATGGATAAGAAAGCTGTGGTACATATACACAATGGAGTATTACTCAGCCATTAAAAAGAATACATTTGAATCAGTTCTAATGAGGTGGATGAAACTGGAGCCTATTATACAGAGTGAAGTAAGCCAGAAAGAAAAACACCAATACAGTATACTAACACATATATATGGAATTTAGAAAGATGGCAATGATAACCCTGTATGTGAGACAGCAAAAGAGACACAGATGCATAGAACGGACTTTTAGACTCTGTGAGAGAGGGAGAGGGTGGGATGATTTGGGAGAATGACATTGAAACATGTATACTATCAGGTAAGAAATGAATCGCCAGTCCATGTTTGATACAGGATACAGGGGCTGCTTGGGGCTGGTGCACGGGGATGATCCAGAGAGATGACATGGGGTGGGAGGTGGGAGGAGGGTTCAGGATTGGGAACTCATGTACACCTGTGGCTGATTCATGTCAATGTATGGCAAAACCAATACAGTATTGTAAAGTAAAATAAAGTAAAAATAAAAATTTAAAAAAAAAAGAAAATTTCTTTGGAAAGGAAAGGACATAATAAAAAGAATTGGCTTAAAAAAAATGCGTGTCTATTGAAAGATTATCAAAAGAAGCCTCTCTGATGTAGCTGGTACATTGTTAAAAATTGTAGTATTTCATGGGCTCCTAAATAATATAAATCATACATTCCTGTAATCACTAAAATTATACATCTAGTTCAACTCAATCATTTTACTAAATAAGGAAAAAGACCTAAAGAATAAATAAATTACTCAAACATGATCATACAGATACTGAGTGAATCAGTGGGGCCTACATCTTCTAGTGCTTAATAACCATTCCAAAATAAAGTCTACACTAACTATATAGATATGCTTGATTATTTTCTAGAATCGAGCTGGACATTTAGTTTAAAAGTTACTTTTATTTCATTAAATTCATCTTTACTAATAGAGTGTTTTATCTAAATTCAGATCTGGTGATTATGAAGTGAAACAATAGAATCAAACCTTAGATGAGTTCCTGAAATGTTATCAATAGCTCTTAATCTTTGATTGCACTCAGTTAAGTTTAATACATACAAAGTCAAAGTTACGTTTTCTAGAATTTTACCATCAGAGAAATATTATTTTTGTGAGGTATTAGACTATTCTCCAAAAATGGAAATGTTTTGGGGAGGTATGAAGTGGAATCTCAGTTAGTTATTTATAGCTTAGCATGATTCTTTTTAATGATTCATCTGCCCACTCCCACTTCAACATCAAGTATAAGCTAAACTTATTTTTTTCTTTTGGGAAAAGAGTTCTGAAAGAGTGATGTGGCCAGTAGAAATGGGTGATTGTAGATTATTGAATATTATTGAGCTATGGCAGATTTGGGTTGGTAGCAAAAGGTAGTCAATCACAGAATAGATGGAGGAATTTGGGGAACATGAACATGAGGGAAGAACATCAGGAAGAGGAGAGGCGCAGCTCTATAGAAATGTCCTTAATCACCTCAGTCTAATACACTGTTGTTGTTTAGTCACTAAACCATGTCCAACTCTTTGTAACCCCATGAAGTACAGCATGCCAGTCTTTCCTGTCCTTCACTATCTCCCAGAGTTTGCTCAAACTCATGTCCATTGATTTAGAGAGGCCATCCAACCATCTCATTCTCTGTCACCCTCTTCTCCTCCTGCCCTCAGTCTTTCCCAGCATCAGGGTCTTTTCCAATGAATCAGCTCTTTGCATCAGGTGGCCAAAGTCTTTCCCATGAATATTCAGGGTTGATTTCCTTTAGGATGAACTGGTTGGATCTCCTTGCAGTCCAAGGGAGTCTTCTCCAGCACCACAATTCAAAAGCGTGAATTCCTTAGCACTCAACCTTATTTATGGTCAAACTCTCACATCAATACATGATTACTGGAAAAATCATAGCTTTAACTTTACTGATCTTTGTTGGCAAAGTAATGTCTCTGCTTTTTAATATACTGTCAAGGTTGATTATAGCTTTTCTCCCAAGGAGCAAGCATCTTTTAATTTCCTATGTGCAGTCACCATCTGCAGTGATTTTGGAGCCCAAGAAAATAACCTGTCACTGTTTCCATTTATTCCCCATCTATTTGTTATGAAGCAATGGGACCAGATGCCATAATTTTAGTTTTGGGAAGCAGAGTTAAGTCAGCCTTTTCACATTATTAAGTATTTATATTATTAGATATTTATACCCAATATTCCTTCTAAGCCACACTAGTGAATAGTTATCCAACACTAAAACATTACATGTTATACTAATGTCCCTAGGTTTAGTATCAGCTGTAGCAAAGCCCTTGAGGGCCGAATAGAAAAACATCTTCAAGAAGTCAGGCCAGGTCTTGAGAAGAGGCTCCTTCAGGGAATTGAGTGAGGGGTCAAGGCAGCTTATTTCATCCCACCTACCTCTGGCAGGTTAAGGGGAAACTGGTATGGCAGATGGTGTTGTAATCCTTTCCCCTCTGAAACCCAGTCTCACAAGAATCAGTGTATTGAGGTTCACATGAGACTATCTTCATCTCTGCTCAATGAAGAACAGGAAGAGAGATATAAGGCACACTTCTCTCTCTCCCCAGTGTGCTTCTTTCAGGCTGCCCACAGTCCCTTCAGTTTCCTCTAAATGCACCAAGCTCTTATCTTCCTCAGGACCTTGAACCTACTGGTTCCGCTGGTAAATTACTCCTTCTCCAAACCTTTGCATGACTTTCTTTTTTGAAACTGAAAGATAATTTTCCTTGACTAACCTATTATGGAAAATGTTTTCTCTCATTTTCTTCCTCTGTCCTCTTTTAATTATCGAAATACCTTAAAGGAAGTAAATCCAGGCTCTAGTCATTTACTCGCCTCCTCTCACCAGAATGTAAGCTGCCTGTATGCAGACTATGCCTTGTTTTCTATTGTCTCTATCTTAGCTACCACAGGATTGAATTTCTTAAAGCGAGAACACTGTACTAGTTTTAGTGCGAGTTAAGTGATTTAGTTCTCAGCTCTGGGAAGGGCTGGGGTGCCACTATGCTATGGAATGGAAAGTGGAGAGGGAGGTTTGCAGACTTGATTTGACACAAGGTCAGCTGGGAAGCCCCTTCCGGTGGGAGGTGGAGGGAGCAGCAGAGAGGGCGGCAGCAGGGATTTCTCTGGTGGTCCAGTGGCTAAGACTCCTCACTCTCAACCCAGGGGGTCTGACTTAGATACCTGGCTAGGGAACTAGATCCCATATGCTGCTCTGAAGATCCCACACACCACAACTAAGATCCAGTGCAGCTAAATAAAAATAATTTTAAAAGGGGGGGGGGGTGCTGCAGCAGAAGAAATCAGCATTTCCCTCTGCCACCCCTCACCCCTGCCACCCCCAGGAAAGAGCATGATCTCGCCTCCAATAGTAGCACAAGCCCTTTGGTGAGGCTCTAGAATTTTGCATTGTATGAAGGCAAAGATTTTCATCTGAAAAACTGAAGGAAAGGTGGTTTGCTCACATGTTATCTATTGATTATTTTATCCATAAAAATAAGAAGAAAAAAAAAAAAGTAGCCTTGTATAGCCTGTGTGAAACCTGAAGTTGAAGAATTGCTATCTCAAGACTGAAATCTCCTTGAAGGAAAGAATTCTGCCTATTTATCTGTAGCTTAAAGCCCTAGACAAAAAGAAAAAAGTGATCCATCATTTAAAAAATACTGTTCCTAAATACCTTTGATAATACAAAATTAAATAGTAACTGCTCCCTCCAGCATGAGATTGCTGCCAAGAATACTTCCAATAGCTGGAGTAATAACCTGAGGGAGAAAGTGTTGGTTAAATCTAGTTAAAACTGACATGACTATTCCTAAGGTGATAGCAGTTCTAGCTTCCTATTTTTCTTTTCCTTCTATTTCCCTGACATTGGAAATGAATGATCCTGGGGAACAAAGGTGGGAGCAGGGAAGAAAACAGTTTACCAAGGGCTTCTTGTATAACAAACCAAGATCTACATGCCTTTCTTCCAGCATGTTGTAAGAATTACTCGAAATATTCTGCTGCTGCTGCTGCTGCTAAGTCGCTTCAGTCGTGTCCGACTCTGTGCGACCCCATAGACAGCAGCCCACTAGGCTTCTCTGTCCCTGGGATTCTCCAGGCAAGAACACTGGAGTGGGTTGCCATTTCCTTCTCCAGTGCATGAAAGTGAAAAGTGAAAGTGAAGTCTCTCAGTCATGCCCGACTCTTGGAGACTGCATGGACTGCAGCTTACCAGGCTCCTCTGTCCATGGGATTTTCCAGGCAAAAGTACTGAACTGGGGTGCCATTGCCTTATCCACATGAAATAGCCTACAATGCTGTTACTTTTACTGTTAGGTCAAGGACTTCATTGAGATACAGAGTGCTTCTGTAACTCACGTATAATCACAAAACTACTAAGTGGTAAGGCTGAAATTTGAAATGAAGTCGAGTTGTTGGACTTAGAAACAAGTTCTATTTCCATTACAAGACACTTAAAATACTCTGAGAAACTGATGAAATCCAGTAGCATCTACTAGAAATGAAATCTACTACTCATGCTAGTAGCACCTCAGGGCCTCCTTTCCAAATGGCTTCCCTTCTAAAAAGGAAGGGCAGGTTTAAAAGAGCGGTACTTGGACTGAGAAGGGTGCTGCAATAGCAGACTCTCAGGCAGAGTAGAAAGCCAGTTCACATCCCAGTGAGAGAAAGCCAGAGAAAAAAAAACAAACAAAAGCCAAGCAAACAAAACATTGGAACTTGGAATTATTTCCTTTAAAGTATTTAAATAATTAAATGGGGGCAGAGAAAGAAAATAAAGAGAAAATATTTCCTAAATAGGTCCATAGGGAAAATAATATTTGTACTGTAAGAGTCTGGGGGAGGAGAATCCTTTTGTGCTTATAAAGTAGCAGTCACATGATTTTCACATGAACCAGCCGTCAAGTTTCATCATTTCATCAGAACTCTTATTTTGCTTCTTATTTCCCTTGTTCATCCTGTATTACCAAGACACAGTGGTTTTTGCAGCACTCAAGAAATGTTAGTCCAGTTTCTTGAAATGCTATTAAATAGCACCGGTTTGCTTTTTTTCTGCCAATACAAACCTTGACTAAAGCTCCAAGTTTGTTTTGACCATGTGACTGCCAGTATTAAGCATGCCAGATGCCCAGTCTTTGTTGTTTCCTCTTTAAGGATCAGAGTGACAAACCAACAATTAATCCAGGTTGGCAAAGCCCAGGTCAAGGTGTTTTGTTTGAAACTCAACTGGGTCACAAAATAATGTTGTAAGTCAAACTGAGTTTCTAAAAAGATCAGGACACAAAGATAGAGCTATACTCTTTTAAATTCAGCTATGAAAAGCATCTCTTGGGAGTCACCCCAGAGCATTACTATAAACTTAACAATGTATCAGATCCTATTATAAGTGACAGATCCTACAATTGAAATATTTCCACTTCCACATTTGTTATCCTGTCATTTCCACAAGGACCCGCTGAGACAAGTGTTGCCATACTCTTTAAATAAGTAAATTAACTGAAGAAAATCAAAATGAAGTCACAACTAGGTTCCAAAACTAGGACTAATATGACTTTACATTCCCAGGAACAGGGGAGAACAGTGATAGGGAAGAGAGATGTTGGAATTAGAGCTGTGTTTGAATATTCCTCTATTAATTATTAAACAATGGGCAAATTCCTTAACTACTTTATGCTTTGGTTAAAATAGGAGTAGTAGTTGTACCTGTTTTAAAGGATTATGAGAGGACTAAAAATATGATATATGGAGTTTCCATTATTATTACTAGTCTGTATCCAGGTTCATCATTCTTTCCAGTTTCCTTCAGCTGCAACTAAACGGTCATGCCGCAGGAAGCAATTTCTGTCCAGTCACTGACAAGGGAATATCTCACCAGTTCCCAGAGTGCCTGGTGCAGACATCTTTATTGTTACCACAAAAACATTGAAAAGAAACAGCACTATTTTTCTCCAAAATTATATCTCAAAATGAAAATGGTGTTTGGGTTCTGTCTTTAAGCTTAGATGGGTGTGAACACAACCTCCAGTACTGATACCTGTAAAAGCAAAGTTTTTGATTTTTACTACCTGCAAAGAAATGTAGATGCCTTAAGCATGCAGGGCTGCCTATATGGTTCCTTTATGGGTCTTCCTTCTCATTGTCCAGTCACTAAGTTGTGTCTGACTCTCTGCAACCCCATGGACTGCAACACACCAGGCTTTCCAGTTCTTTACTATCTCCTGGAGCTTGCTCCAACTCATGTCCATTGAGGTGGTGATACCATCCAGTCATCTCAGCCTCTGCTGCCCACTTCCCCTGCCTTTAATCTTCCCTAGCATCAGGGTTTTTCCCAATGAGTTGGTTCTTCTCATCAGGTGGCCAAAGTATTAGCTTTAGCATCAGTCCTTCCAATGAATGTTCAGGGTTGATTTCCTTCAGGATTGACTGGTTTAATCTCATTGTTATCCGAGGGACTCTTAAGAGTGTTCTCCAGAACCACAATGCAAAAGCATCCATTATGATTCCTACAAAAGAATAAATCCCCCTGCTTCCAAAGAAGTAAACCCTCAGTCACAGGTCCCCGTGCGCACAGAAAACAAAATTAGTTTTTTTAATACGAGTTGCCATGAGACATGATAAGCCATGGTCATGGGCATTGAGGAAAGCAAGGACTAGATCTAAGGCAGCGTCCAGAGCGAGTAGTGGGACTAGGAGAGCAGGGACTTGTGAAAATTCCCCAAGGCAACCCTGAAAAATGAAGAGAGAGACATTGTGGTTCACCTGCACCAAGACCAGGGATGGATGGCTGGGAGGTTGAAATATTCGGGTGGTGGCAGAGTCAAGACCTGATCGTTGAGCTGATACCTGTGCAAAAGCAGATAGCTGAGTTTTAGGCTATGTCCTGCTGCTGTCTCAAATATGATTCTCATACAGAGAAGTCCCAGGGTAGGAAGACTTCAAGGACTCTGTGTGGGCTGCTTCCAAACCCAGGAGGAATGCGGCAGACTTGCCAAGAGATGGGTTGCCCCTGCCTGAAAGCAAAGGAAAACAGTTCTTTTTATTCTTCCCTCCTCCCATAGCAAAATGAAAGTACACTCAAGGCCATGGAGACCTGTTCTGCAGGACGACATGACCTTTCATATTCAAGCCTGGGCCAGGAAATAAGGCAGAGTCTGCAACTTAAACTATAGATCCCATTTGGGAAAATATTTTCCATTCAGGTTTCTAGAAAATGCCATGTTGCACACTGTATTTTTTTTAAGCTTCTTGTTTAAGATTTGGGTAATGCAAGCATTTGGCTAAGTGATAAAGAGACTTTAACGGAAAAAAACTTGAGTGTTTCTTTGTTTAATGATTTAGCCTATTCTTCAATGACTTGTCAATAAACATGCAAAATTGATCTTTATTTTTAAGCAAAAGCTTTATGAAACATTATTCACATGCTGATGAAGCAATGTTATTGCCAAAGTTGTGAACTGTACTGAAATAGTTGAATTGCTAATGGCTATCTCTCCCACACTGGGTGCAGGAGTTATATCTAAGGACACTGGTAGAGAAGCATGATTTCTGCATGTGTCGTTGATACAGCAACTGAAGTGGACATCTGAGAAAAGATTCAGGGAGTGGAAACTAGAAACATTAAAACATGAAAAACATAACTAAAGCAGCTGAAGATGCTGACAGCAAACCCAAAATGACTCTGTTGCCAGTTTTTGCTAACTTACTCCTCTTTCTAAAGACATGCTCTATCAATCAGCATTCAGATTCAATAAGTGCTTCGCAAGGCCAAAACAGGCCAAGAAAAGTATGCCAGACATGCTTACATATTATATCACGTGATTCCTACCACAAACCTCTAGAGTAGGCTTTATTTCCATTGTAACTCAACTGAAGATTGCATTTGCTTTGTCGCTTTGAAGTCATGTAATCTTGTACAAAGCAACTGACCTGTCTTAGACAGGATTTTGTTTTGTTTTCCTTAACTGCTTTGCACCATAAAATCCCAGGCAGACACAATCAGTGGTTCTCTATCTGGGGTGATTTTTACCTCATGAGGGACATTTGACAGTGTCCGAAGACATTTTTGACTACTACCATGAGAGAGCTACTGGCATCTAGTGAATAAGGCCAAGGGTGCTGCTGGACAGCTTATATTGGAACAGGGAAGCCCCCACAACAAAGAACTACCCAGGACCAAAAGTCTACAGTGCTGAGGCTGAGAAATCCTGGACAAAAAAAAGAAATTGGGGAGGCTAAGTCATGAAAGAGTAAGTCTTGCATTGTCAGTAGTTCATGGTAAAAAGAACAAAAGCATTTTTAAACTGCATCTTTCTCTCAGCCCATCCATTTTTTGACAATCCAAACTTGTTTCTTGGCAGGAACAGTGAACACAGAGTTTCATTTATTCAATATTTATTAAACATTGATTGTGTGCTAAATATTATCCAGGAGGACATAAAAAAATAAATAACCCATTATTGCTGATCTCAGGAAGTTCAAACTCAAATGAAAGGAGGCTGACTAAAAATTCAATTATGTTTATGTAATGTAAGTGCTGTACTAAAGGAAGGGAAGTCAAGAAACCCTATCTGGGGTAAGTGGAAAAGGCTTTCAGTTATGAAAATTTTTTTAAAAAAGCATTTTGAATATTTAGGAATTTTGACTCCAAGTTGAGACATTGTATGCTGGTTGAGTCTCAGTCTATTGGATTTTTAATGTGCTTAGTCATTATGTACTTGCTAATATGCTTTTAAAACCCTAGGTTTCATTTCAAATTCATTCATATGGGCTTATGCTTTTATCAAGTATGAACAAACTAAAAGTTGTACTCTAGTATCTTTGAGAATGGGGCCATAAGTTAATAGTCTTTCTCTGTGGAAAATGGCCACTCCAACCATTGCTCTTCAATGCTTGGAATTTTGATAATGCATTCACTACAGACATTTTTAATGAAAAGCAGGACTCATAGTCTATTAAATTTTTTTATTTCTTTAGCAATTTTTATATCTGCTGCTGCTGCTGCTAAGTTGCTTTAGTCGTGTCTGACTTTGTGTAACCCCATAGACAGTAGCCCACCAGGCTCCCCCATCCCTGGGATTCTCCAGGCAATAACACTGGAGTGGGTTGCCATTTTCTTCTCCAGTTCATGGAAGTGAAGTCGCTCAGTCGTGTCCAACTCTGAGCAACCCCATGGACTGTAGCCCACCAGGCTCCTCCATCCATGCAATTCTCCAGGCAAGAGTACTGGAGTGGGTTGCCATTTCGTGCTCCAAATTTTTACATCTAGATACTTTTTTTACTAAGTAGCAACACCCAGAAAATAGATCAGCATCTCTTGAGAGCTATTTGAGAGTAAATATGTGTTGAATGAAACAATGAACAGGTCACAGAATACCTATTACATGACAGATGCTATGCTAGGTTCGGGGGCTATGAAGATAATCAAGGGAAAGAGACAAGTGAAAGGATGAATATGATCAGTTTGCTGTGCAATCCCTTCCCTTCATCCACTCAATCACAATCATGCTGATTCTGTTCAGTACTTTTAAAGCTACCCACATCTCTTTAACTTCACTGCCACTACCCTAGTGAGAGCCACCAACATCCTTTAGTGTCCTGTAATAGTTTTTTAACAGCATTCTCTCTGGCCTCAGAATAAGGGATGACCTGGATGGAGACTGGGAATGATCCCTTTTAAGTGCAACTCAAATCACTTCACTTCTTTGCTTGAAACTTCAGTGATTATGTAGGCCTTTTGTGAGGAATGAATTCTTAGAAAACCTAAACAGATCAATGCTGTACAAGAAATCAAAATGTTATTAAAATAACATGAGATAAAGAATTTCTATTTCCTTATGAATTTATCCATCTCATTTATTCATTTCTGTTGTCATATTTTTCAAAGTAGTCAATAATTTCTGATAGAATACATTTTTTTTCCTTTAACTTTTCAACTTCTTGTCTTTGAATATTCTTATCTGTCCTAGTTAGGTTAGCTACTGTCTTTTTATGTGTGTTTTATTGTGTAACTTCAAAACACATCATACATGTTTTAGTGATCTTATTGTTTTCCTCTTCTCTTTTTTTAATTTAATTTTTAATTAAGACATGTTGCTGTTGTCATTCAGTTGCCAAGTCATGTCCAACTGTAGCCTGCTATGCTATGGGATTCTCCAGGGAAAAATATAGGTGTGGGTTGCCAATTCCTCCTCCAGAGTATCTTCCTGACCCAGGGATCAAACCTGGGTCTCCTGCATTGCAGGAAGATTCTTTTCCATCTGAGCCACCAGGGAAGACTTCTTATAGAATATTAGCAAAATTTCCTGTACTGTACAATATGTGATTGTAGATTATTTATTTGATATATAGTAGTTTGTGCCTTTTAATCTCCTACCCCATCTTTCCTTTCCCACCCATCACTCCTACCTCTCTCACCCTCCCACCACTGGTACCCACTAGTTTTTTCTCTGTATCTCTGAATCTGTTTCTGTTTGTCATTCATTGTTTACTTTTTAGATCCTGTGGATAAATGATAACATACAGAATCCACGTGTTCTTTATCCATTCATTGACTGATTGACACTTAGGTTGCTTTTATATGATGGCAATTGTAAATGATTCTGCTACTAACATTGGGTTGCAAGTATCTTTTTGAATTGTTCTTTTCATTTTCCTCAACTATATACCCAGGAGTAGAATTGCTGGATCATATGGCAGTTCTGTTTTTAGCTTTGGAGGAAACTAGACACTGTTTTACATGGTGACTCCACCAATTTACATCCCCACAGGAATGAAAAGGGTTCCCTTTCATCCACATCTTCAGCAACACTTATTTGTGCGTGTGTTTTTTTAATGATAATCATTATGTGACTATATCATTCTGTGATAGTGCAAGGTCATACCTCATTGTGGTTTTGTTTTGCGTGTCTATAATGATTAGAGAGGTTGAGAATCTTTTCACGGGACCTGCTGGCTATCTGTCTATCTTCCTTGGAAAAATGCCTATTCAAGTCTTCTATTTTTAATTAGGTTGTTTTGTTTTTCAATACTGAGTTGTATGAACTGTTCATATATTTTGGATATTAACCCCTTATCCGTCCTATATCTTTTATAACCCCTTATAACCCCTATATTTTTTGAGAATGCTTTCTCTTTTCCAGTCTTTCTATTTTGCTAATGGTTTCCTTCACTGTTCAAAACCTTTTAAATTTAACTAAGCCTCATTGTTTATTTTTGCTTTTTTTTCCTTCATCCTAGGAGACAGATCTAAAAATATATTGCTATGATTTATGTAAGTTTTCTGTTTTCTTCCTGGAATTTTATGGTTTCCAAGCTAACATTTAGGGCTTTAATACATTTTGAGTTTATCTTTGTATATGATATGAAAAAATATTCTAATTTCATTCTTTTATAAGTAACTGTCCAGTTCTCCCAGCACCACTTATGAAGAGCCTGTCTTTTCTCCATTGTATATTTTTATATCCTTTGTCACAGTTCAATTGACCATAAGTGTATAGATTTATTCCTGGGCTCTCTCTTCTGTTCCACTGATCTATGTGTCTGTTTTTGTGCCAAAACATACTCTTTTGATATTTGTAGCTTTGTAGTATGGTCTGAAGTCAGGGACCAAGATACCTCCAGCTTTGTTCTTTTTCCTCAAGATTTCTCTGACATTCAGGGTCTTTTACCAATTTTAGAATTACTTGTTATAATTCTGTGAAAAAATGTGATAGATATTTTGATAGGGATTTCAGTGAATCTATAGATTACTCTGAGTAGTATGTACATTTAAAAAATATTAACCCTTCCAATACATGAACATGGGATATCTTTCCATTTCTTTGTGTTATCTTCAATTTCCTATCACTGTCTTAAAAGTTTTTAGAGTATAGGTCTTTCGCTTCTGTGTGAAGTTTATTCCTAGGTGTTTTATTCTTTTTGATGTGATTTCCAATAGGATTGTTTTTATTACTTTCCCATTTTTTTTAGCAGCATTTTCTTTATTTGTGAGCTAAGAGTATAATTTTTAATATAAATTTATTGTACAGATTTCTGTGTTAATTGCATATTCTGTAACTCTGCTGAATTTATTTATTGGTTCTAAGAGTTTTTGATGGAGACATTAGGGGTATATATGTATATTAGTATCATGTCCTCTGCAAATAGTGATAGATTTACTTCTCTTCCAGTTTGGATTTCTTTTATTTCTTTTCTTTATTATGTTAAATGAAAAGGACAAGAGTGGACATCCTTGTCTTTTCCCTTATTTTAGAGGAAAAACTTTTAGTTTTTCACCATTGAGTAAGATGTTAGCTGTGGGTTTGTGATGAAGGGACTTTATCATGTTGAGATATGTTCTCTCTCACATACTTTCCTGAGAGTGCTTTTTATCACAAATGAATACCAAATTTTGTCAACTAATTTTTCTGTTTCTGAGATAATCATGTGATTTTTATACTTCCTTTACTGATGTGGTATATCATATTGACTAATTTGCAAATATGAGCCATTCTTGGATCTCTAGAATGAATACAACTAGATTCTTGTGTATGATCCTTTTTATATACCGCTAAATTAGATTTGATAATATTTTGTTGAAAAATTTTCCCTCTATATTCATCAGAGTTATTGACCTACAATTTTCTTTATTTTTTGTAGTTATTTGGTATTAGGGTAATGGTGGCATTATAGAATGAATTTAGGACTGTTTTATCCTCTTCAACTTTTTAGAATATTTTGAAAAGGTCTTTTATATGCTTGGCAGAATTTTCGTGTTAAGCCATCTGGTCCTGGACTTTTGCTTGTTGAGAATTTTTGATTACCAGCTCAATTTCACTATTAGTATTTGGTCTCTTCAGACTGTCTGTTTCTTCCTATTTCATCGAAAAAATTAAAATTATCCATGTTTTCTACGTGATCCAATTTGTTGTTATGTAGCTGTTCATATGTTTATCTTTGTGCTATCAGCTGTAAATTCTCCTCTTTTATTTCTTACTTTGTTTCTTTGATCTCTGTTTTTTTCTTAATGAGCCTAGCTGCTACTGCTGCTGCTGCTGCTAAGTCACTTCAATCGTGGCCGACTGTGTGTGACCCCATAAACGGCAGCCCACCAGGCTCCCCCGTCCCGGGGATTCTCCAGGCAAAAACACAGGAGTGGGTTGCCATTTCCTTCTCCAATGCATGAAAGTGAAAAGTGAAAGTGAAGTTGCTCAGTCGTGTCTGACTGTTCGCGACCCCATGGACTGCAGCCTACCAGGCTCCCCCGTCCATGGGATTTTCCAGGCAAGAGGACTGGAGTGGGGTGCCACTGCCTTCTCCAAATGAGCCTAGCTAAAGGTTTGTTAATTTTTTTTTTATCTTTCCAAGAACAAAATTCTTGATTTCATTAGTCTTTTCTATTGTTTTCTAATCTCTACTTTACATATTTATTTTCTGATCTTTATTGTTTTTGTCCTTCTTCTGATTTTTGGCTTTATTTATTCCTTTTACTAATGCATTTAGATGGTACATTGTTGTAGCTCAGTCTCTAAGATGTGCTCAACTCTTTAAGACCCCATGGACACTAGACCCCTCTGTCCTCCACTATCTCCCAGAATTTGCTCAAATTCATATCCATTGAGTCTGTGATGCTATCTAAACAACTCATTCCTCTGCTGCCTCCTTCTTTTGCCTTCAATCTTTCCCAGTATCCATCTTTTTCAATGAGTTAGCGCTTTGCACCAGGTGGCCAAAATATTGGAACTTCAGCAACAGCTTTTCCAGTATATTCAATTTCTAATTTTCAGATCACTTATGCTTTCTTATGTGTCATTTGACTTGCTGTTGATTCCCTGTAGTAGGTTTTTTTGTTCCAGTTATTGTATTCTTCAGTTTTGACTGGTTCTTTTTTATATATGATTTCTGGTTCCTCATTAAAATTCTCACTCTGCCTATTATTTTCCTCAGTTCTGTTAGCATTTTTATTACTAATACTTTGAACTCTTTATATTGTAAATGATTTATCTCTGTTTTATTAGTTGTTTTTCCTCCATTTTCTCATTTTGCTTAATGCTCTCTCTGTGTGAAACTATGTGAAATAATTACCTTGGTCTTGATGTGGTGTCCTTGTGTGAGAATATCTCTGTGAAATCTGTGTGTGCCTAATATCTTTGGTGGGAGAGTTTGACCTGAAGTGAGTGTGAGCCACATATTCCCCCAGGAGGTTTCGGTGGCTATCACTTTGATGTGTGAGCTGGGGCTACTCCTATGCTCAGTAGCTATCACCAGCTTATTGCAGTTTCAAGGTGCTAGAACAGAAGTCCTGGAGGGCATGTCTGAGCTAGTTCTGTTCCCACTCTCATCAATGGCAACTTCACCCCAGAGAGAAGCGGCACTGAAGCAGTAGAGGCTGCAGTGATTGCTTGGCATGGGCCAGGGGTATCCTGAAACGATCCTGTCACCCCAGGCAGTGCTTCCAGTCTGTCACCTCCCTGAAAGCTTGTAATGGCTGCCCTCACCCAGTTTCAATGCTGCGCAGGTGGAGGACATCTCTAATAACCCACAACTGTGCACTCTCCTCAGCAAAAGCCACTTTTGCACTAGTACGAAGCTCTACAGGAGCCAAACATGCCAGAGTGGGTACTCAGCTTGATGTGGGTGTGCCCTGGGGAAGTCATGGGAAACTCATCAGAGTCCCAGGCATCTCAATTTGCTTTCTCCACCTTGTTTTGGGAGCAAGCAAGTGTGTACACACGGAGTCAAACACATTTCTCACAACTCCAATGTCAGTGCCACCAACTTTCAAACCAGCTAAGAATACCTGCCTTTCTGCATCAGTCCCCAGAGGAAGGGCATCCAGTATGAAGCTCAAGCTTCTTACACCCCAGGGAGGATCTCGAGGCCTTTGTAATCCCCCTCATTCTCTATGTTGCCTCTCAGGAGTGCATGTCCCAAACTTCACTCCTTTTCCCTTCCTACTGATTCTGTGTAGAACATTTTTATAGCCTTAGTTATATAGGAGTCTTTCTGCCAGTATCAAGTCTGCTTCTAGGGAAAATTATTCCACATATAGATGTATTTTTGATCTTTTCATGAGGGAAAGTGAGCTCAACATTCTTCTACTCCACCATCTTGATCTCCAAGGCTGTTTTTCTATTGTCTAACTCATTAGTTTTTAACAGTCTATCGTTATTTCTTTTTTTCTAATTATTTAGGTTCATTTCTTCACTTTTTAGCGACTTCATTAGCTAAATGCTTCAATTCAGTTCAGTCACTTAGTCGTGTCTGACTCTTTGTGACTCCATGAACTGTAGCACACCATGCCTCCCTGTCCATCACCAACTCCCAGAGTTTAGCCAAACTCAAGTCCATTGAGTCGGTGATGCCATCCAACCATCTCATCCTCTGTCATCCCCTTCTCCTCCTGCCTTCGATCTTTCTTTCCCAGCATCAGGGTTTTCAAATGAGTCAGTTCTTTGCATCAGGTGGCCAAAATATTGGAGTTTCAGCTTCAACATCAGTCCTTCCAATGAACACCCAGGACTGATCTGCTGCAGGAAGTATAACTGACCAGTGGCCTCAGCAGCTGCCCTTCTGAGTAGCGTGCTAAGACCATGGTTCCTGTGACTTCCTCCCAGCTAATAGATGAGCATCGTCAAGGAGCTAATACAGAACTATTCCTTCAAAACATAATATTCTTTTAGTATGTGGCTTTGCTTGACAACTTCCACTGGGCTGAAATTTTCATAAAACTGTGCTGTGGTCTGATACCCTTATTACACAATTCCTTTGACTTTCTCAAGACCTCCTTGTCTTCACAGGATTAAGATTTGTACCATGGGCTAAAGGTTCTCCCTGCCTTCTCTGGTGTTGCCCCCTTAATTCTTTTTTCTTTTAAATTTATTTTTAATTAGAGGATAATTGCTTCATAATACTGTGTTAGCTTCTGCCATACCACAATGTGAATTGGCCATAACTGTACCTTATGTTCCCTTCCTCTTGAACCTTCCCCTACCCCTCACCCCATCCCACCATTCTAGGTGGTCACAGAGTTCTGAGTTGAGCTCCCTGTGTTATGCAAGAACTTCCTACTAGCTATCTATTTTACATATGGTAATGTGTGTGTTTCAATGCTGTCTCTCAATTTGTCCCACCCTTTCTTTTCCCTGTCATGTCTACGGTCTGTTCTCTACATCTGCTTCTCTATTCCTGCCCTGAAAATAGGTTCATCCCTTCCTTTTTTCTAGATTCCATATATATGTGTGTATTAAAGGAGTTGTGGTGCATATAAGTAATTAAATATTACTCAGCTATTAAAAAGAATGCATTTGAGTCAATTCTAATGAAGTGGGTGGACCCCTAATTCTTAATTAACATTTCCGTCATGAAATCAAATCCCATCTTGACTTCTGCTTCTGACAGGAAGTGAACTGAAAGTGGGTAGTCTCAGGCACAAGGTGGCATCTGAAATGTTAAATATTTCACAAGCAGTAACTGGAGAAACTCCTCAGTGGAGGGGAACATCATTGCAGGTACAAGATTCAAACTTTTGAAAAACATGGCAGTGCAATGTCTGGGACAGAGAAGTTTGTCAGTGACAGCTAAACCATATTTATGTCCTGGGAATGAAAAACTGAAGACCTTTAAAGCATTTAAAAGCTAAGTGTGCGTGCCAGAGGGCTTCTTTAGTATCTTATGTCCTGCAGTGGGAAAGTTGACACAGTTGAATAGCTGAACAGAGATCTAAATGTTGAAGTTGGAACTCCTAAGATGTAAAAATGGTGAGAACGCTTGGAAAAAGTTGAGAAGACTTGGGACCCTGAAAAATGGAATGAGGGCATTGAGAAGTACACTGATGAGTATGAGAATGTGGGCTCTGTACACACACCCTGGACAATCCTCGGAGTTTGCATCAAGTAGCTACCCTTCTCTAATAAGAGTCAACACTTTCCTCTATACTGAAAGATGCAACAGAGACTTCTGTCCAACAAGGTGAGAGGCATCCCCTCATAAGAGCTTCTCCAACTTTAACTCCTGTATCCCAGACTGATAACCTGTTGAAGATATTCCGGGCCTGACAAGAGAAGGAAGAAATTATATACTGAAAGGAGCTGCAAAAACTGGCTACCCTGTGTCATTATTGGATTTTGAGAGTATTTGGTCAAAGGTGATGGAATTTAAGAGTGGTCTTGCAAGAATTCATTGACTTGGGGGAAATATCTTAAGACACTGAATTTAACACCCACCCTGGCAAGGACCCTAGCTAAGTCACTTCAGTCGTGTCCGACTCTGGGAGACCCCATAGATGGCAGCCCACCAGGCTCCCCCACCCCTGGGATTCTCCAGGCAAGAACGCTGGAGTGGGTTGCCATTTCCTTCTCCAATGCATGAAAGTGAAAACTGAAAGGGAAGGACCCTAGAGGATGAAGCAAATTCACTACTAGGGAGGCTATTGAAAACCTGGAGAAATTGATCGCTCAAATTGAGTCAAGTGTAAATGCTTAAGTCCTTGAAGACAGTGGAGGAAGGAATAAAGAGGCTGAGGGATATGGGCAGGCCAGTAAGGATTTATTCTGTGAGGGCAGAAGGGCCAGCAGAATTCTGTTCTGCAGGAAGATCCAGAGGACACGCCATTCATCAAGGTCACCAGTAATGTACTGATGATAAGGACAGCAGTTTAGGGCAGCTCTCCTCTGCAGGCCTGTGCCTACAGTGGGAGAGGCAGTCACAGAACTGACAGAGCTGGGCTTACTAGTATCCACGGGGAAGATGGAACCTTGGGGGATTAGAGGTGAGGTGGCAGTACTTAGCACTTAACTGCCAGAAGCCAGGAGGCCATAATTACCATAATAACTACCATGCACAGAGGCCAGCCAGAGGGCCTGATCTTCAGGGAGTTTTGTAGATGGTTAATTGAGCATATCGTTCCCAGGAGCAAAGTGGACAGCAGCCAAAAAGGGAGCTATAAAAAATCTACTGCCAGAAAAAGGAAGAATGGAGGAGTGGGAGGCTGGAGACAGTTGCTCCAACACAAAACCACAATTCCGTGCTCAATTCCCAGACCCCAGCTAGATTTCAAATGCTGATTGACATAGTTCCTCTGGGGAAGGATGATGTCGACATTAAGTCCCCTAAAACATGAGTGCTCATGGTCCCCACCATGTTTCCATATAAGTTGTAGTCTGGCCTCCACAGAGACAAGACAGATCCTGGACATAGACCACAGTGTGCCACAGCTCAGAGGCCTGGTGAACCTGAGCAGCGACCAAGAGCTGACCAGACAGGATGAGGAGATGGTAGCTAGGGTGGCAGAGACCCAGTGTTCTCCAGGTTGAGTCAGCCTCCTCACCCTCCTTCTCAGCCCTTCTCCTCATGGGCACCTGGCTCTGCCCACCTCGCTGACTTCTGCCCCCTTTATCCTTAGAGTAAGCCTCTTATGCACCAATCCTGTCTTGAGTCTGCATGAATAGAGAAGCCTTTGGTGTTGATCTAAAAGGGAAAAAAGAAGCCAGAAAGTAAGAACCTCCATCAGGGTTTGTTTTCCCTGAGGAATTTTTTCTCTTGGATATTTTCCTCAGATCTCTGGTAAACAACCTCAATTAATGACTTGTTTGTCCCCAAGCCACCCTTACACTCTCAGACTAAGAATTCTGTTTCCCAAGCCTACTCCCATCCACAACAGAGCTATAAATTACAACACTTAACTATAGCAGGGCTGGAAGAATGTGAGGCCAGTTCAAGCCTCCCAGGCCAGAGTCTCTCAATTTATGCTCAGGGCTCCCCTTTCCAAATTGGCTTTAACTGCTGATCATTAAAGGGCAAGAAAACTTCTGATCTTAGTCTGTGTGGTCCCCCCTTCCCTCCTCTCACTTATTTTTCTAGTGTGGCAGGTGGTCCATGAGGGAGCCACAGGCCTGTTCCACATGTGGCCCACCCGAGGCGAATCTCTGTGTGGTTTTGTTGAGGATTCAAAATCCACCCGGCCCAAGGCTTTTGTGATCTGACAAGAAGAGCCCCTTTGTGGGGTCTGATGGAAAGATCTAAAGGTTCCAGCCCTTTGATTGCTGTGCCAATCACCTTTCTTTTGAGCTGAAATTAGTGATCACTTCCACCAAGTACACCCTCACTTGTAAGCAAAGAATCACCTGGTCAATACTGACCGTGTACATCACGGTACTCCCCGAGGCTCCGAAAGCATGAGTTCATATAAATATTCGTCAGTATCCTTCCTCACTCATGGGGAGCTTTGTACCACGTTTATTTGTTGTGTGAGGTGTATGTCACTTTTGCATACTGCTGAACACTCATTGCTTGAGATGCCAGTAATTGTTCTGCCAAAATGGTTTCATGGTCTAAAATTAATTAAACCTAAAAGCCATTAGACTGAAGCAACTCTAACATCACAGTGACCTACGTAAGCCAACCAAATCTAAGCCTGCAATGACCCCAAAGTTAAGCACTGAAACCTGAGGACAACTAGTCACAAACAGCCTACAGGGCTTTAAGCCATAGCCAAGCAATAATAATAATTATACACACACACACACACACACACACACACACACACACACATATATATATATATATATATATATATTTTTTTTTTTTTTTTGGTTCCTCACTTTATAAATCTTTCTTCTAGCTCCTACTGGAGTTCTCCTACCCACTTCAGCATTTTGCTGCCTGATGCAAATTGATTTTGCTCAAATAGATTCTTTTTCTTAAAATTTTTTTAAATTAATTAATTTAATTGGAGGCTAATAACTTTACAATATTGTGGTGGTTTTTGCCATACATTGACATGAATCAGCCATGGATGTACATGTGTCCCCCATCCTGAACCCCCCTCCCACCGCCCTCCCCATCCCTTCACTCTGGGTTGTCCCAGTGCTCTGGTCCTAAGTGCCCTGTTTCATGCATCCAACTTGGATTGGTCATCTATTTCACATATGGTAATATACAAGTTTCAATGCTATTTTCTCAAATCATCCCACTCTCACCTTCTCCCACAGAGTCCAAAAGTCTTTCTTTATATCTGTGTGTCTTTTGCTGTTAAAAAATTATTAAAATATTTGATATGCCTCAGTTTATCTTTTAACAATGGTTAAATAAAATTTTAAAATGCTGGACTAAAAAAATAATGTAAAGGAATACAAAAAATGAAAATGTTTTTATTTCAGAATTTCTCAGAGTCTTTAAAATAACCAAGAAGAAATATTGGGATTCTTCAGGAGGAAATAGAGTAGCTAGTACTTGCCAAGATTATTTACCACAAAACCCATGGAGTCCATTCTGATTTCTACAGGGTAACTTTCTACAAGTAATGCCCCAGAGACTGACACCTGCAAAATGCAAGGTGGAGGGATGAGAAGGATGTCGGATGCCATCCTCTGTCTAATATGTGAGGCGTTGAGGTTCCAGAATCAACTGGAATAGAGCTGATCCCTGCTCCCTCTCTCTATGGAGCTTCCTGCAGCCAGAGCCCTCAAGACCGGAAACAATTTGATTTTAACATCCTGGCTGCATCTCTTGCAACATAAAGGTCTAACTGTATTCCTTGCCTTCAACTTTCATTTCAGTTCAGTCGCTCAGTCATATCCGACTTTTTGTGACCCCTGCAGCACACCAGGCTTTCCTGTCCATCACCAGCTCCTGGAGTTTGCTTAAACTTGCGTCTATTGAGTCAATGATTCCATCCAACTATCTCATCCTCTGTCATCCCCTTCTCTTCCTGCCTTCAATCTTTCCTAGCATCAGGATCTTTTCAAATGAGTCAGTTCTTCTCATCAGGTGGCCAAAGTATTGAAGCTTCAGCTCCAGCATCAGTCCTTCCAATGACTATTCAGGACTGATTACCTTTAGAATTGAGTGGTTGGCTCTCCTTGCAGTCCAAGGGACTCTCAAGAGTCTTTTCCAACACCACGGTTCAAAAGCATCAATTCTTCTGTGCTCAGCTTTCTTTATAGTCCAGCTCTCATATCTATACATGACTACTGGAAAACCATAGCTTTGACTAGATGGATCTTTGTTGGCAAAGTAATGTCTCTGCTTTTTAATATGCTGTCTAGGTTGGTCATAGCTTTTCTTCCAAGGAGCAAGCATCTTTTAATTTCATGGCTGCAATCACCATTTGCAGTGATTTTGGAGCCCCCCAAAAATAAAGTCTGTCACTGTTTCCATTGTTTCCCCCTCTACTTGCCATGAAGTGATGGGACTGGATGTCAAGATCTTAGTATTATGAATGTTGAGATTTAAGCCAACTTTTTTCACTCTCCTCTTTCACTTTCATCAAGAAGCTCTTTAGTTCTTCACTTTCTGCCATAAGGGTGGTGTCATCTGCATATCTGAGGTTATTGATACTTCTCCCAGCAATCTTGATTCCAGCTTGTGCTTCACCCAGTGTGGCATTTTGCATGATGTATGCTGCATATAAGTTAAATAAACAGGGTGTCAATATGTAGCCTTGCTGTACTCCTTTCCTGATTTGGAACTGGTCTGTTGTTCCATGTCTGGATCTAACTGTTTCTTCTTGACCTGCATACAGATTCCTCAGGAGGCAGGTAAGGTGGTCTGATATTCCCATCTCTTTAAGAATTTTCCAGAGTTTGTTGTGATCCACACAGTCAAAGGCTTTGGCATAGTCAGTAAAGTGGAAGTAGATGTTTTTCTGGAACTCTCTTGCTCCTTCAATGATCCAATGGATGTTGGCAATTTCATCTCTGGTTCCTCTGCTTTTTCTAAATCTAGATTGAACATCTTTAAGTTCACGGCTCACATACTGTTGAATCCTGGCTTGGATAATTTTAAGCATTACTTCACTAGTGTGTGAAATGAATGCAATTGTACAGTAGTTTGAACATTCTTTAGCATGCCTTTCTTTGGGATTGGAATAAAAACTGACCTTTTCCAGTCTTGTGGCTACTGCCAGCCTTCAATGTTAAGTTGGCAGATCCAGACTGTAAGGTGTATAGTTAATGGTTTTCATTCCTTTTTCCAAGGTTCAAATGAGTCTCATCAGAAGACAAACTCATGGTGGCTGTGGAAAACAGGTCACAATGTGAATTCATTTGGCAGTGAAGGAAAGTGGATTGTGTCCCTGGATATACCTTTGGCAACACTAAAACTTCCAAGATTTTCCTAAATAAAAGGTTCCTATTTATGTGACACACTATAACAGCCAGTTACATCATCCCTAATTTGGGAAGATCCTCTGGAGGAGGAAATGGCAAACCCCTCCAATATTCTTGCCTGGAGAATCCCATGGACAGAGGAGCCTGGCAGGCTACAGTCCTTGGGGGTCACAAAGAGTTGGACATGACTGAGCATGCATGCACATAACAGCCATGAGTCCACACTTTCCTTTGGTTTGAAGGCCTCCTAAGTTGTGGTTTGTCGTTAAACTTATTGTACACCACCATCCCACATTTGGCAAACCTCTCCAGGATGCATGTACACGCAGAGGCTTTCTGGTACATGCTGTGGCCTAAAGATAACCTGAGTTGATTCAGAGTGAACCCCTCTGCCAAGTCCTCTCTGGAATTAGGGGCTCATTGCCATAGATGAGCATGACTGACTCAAGTAGAGAAAAGCGCATAATGACTTAAGTGCTTGGCTGATACAGAAAATCCTAGGGTTTGGGAGAAATATCCCTGTAGGAACATTTGCTATTGGCTTTCTGTTGATCATGAGGCTCCATCTGGCCTCAGAGAACTGTCCACAAATGCAAAGTGACTTGCTGCCGCACAGTGGAATGTTCCAGTTGCTACATGTATTGTCTTCTAAAATCTCCATGAATTTTCTTCATTTAACATGGATAATTTACTTCAATATTTATGAATTTATCACTTTCATTAAGAATCCAAAAGCACATATTTATTCTAAGAATAGGAGATTTTCTGAGATACACAGACTTGTTTTCCATCTCTACACTGCTTATTTATTCCTCATAAGTGCCCAGAAGTGGATACAGTGACACTCACGTAGTGAGGGAATATCAGGAATTTCCTCTTGGCCATCTTTTTTTTTTTTTCTGGAGACGTGTCAGATGTTGATAATATTCATTCCTATATCAAGACCACAAGATGGAAGCTGTCCCAGAGACCCCAGCTCAGATCACAAATCTAAACCTATGTCAGCCTGCACTTAGGGGAAACTCTTGTCAAGAAAACCTAACAGACACCAAATGCAGTCCTCCAACTCAGCTCTAGGTACCTTACCTTTCCCTGGAAAATAGGACCTGCTTTGCCTTGGCTTTGACCTTCCAGCCAATTATGTCCTGTTTCTACGTTCCTACTTCTAAGTCTGTTAAAACTCACTCCATCCCAAATCTCTTGGGCAGAATGCTCCACTGCTATGAGCTCCACTGCTATGAGTACCTCCCCAACCCATGGATTCCAGACTTTAAGTAAAAGACATAAAACTTTGACTAAATGGTTTTAATTTTGCCAAAATTTGACAGTTTATATGAGGAGGCCTGTGTTGAGGTATCAGAAGCAGGCAGGGAGAAGACCTGTGAGAGGAGGGCTGGGAAGGTGTGGGGAGGAGTGAGAGACACTACGGGAAAAACTAACACAGACTTAATGGGCTTATAAAGAACAAGTAGATGATGTCAGGAAACCCTGTATGCTTGACCCTCTAAACTACCGCATTTAATTACTTGCATTCACTTTGTGACATAACTCCATGGATTTTGCCAATGCCCTTTTCTTAGAGGAAATGTTGGCACTTCTGGCCTGTAAAAGACAAAATACATTTTCTAGGATTTTTTTTTTTTAATGTCTAAAGTAAATAAAATGAAGATAACCATTTTGCAGGAGGAAAAAAAAAATCACAAAATAAAGTTGGGTGCCAGACCTTATAATGGTACCATCCTGGGGGCACCAGTGGAGCAGCTGCCAGAGGAACAGCCCAAGGAAGGAGGGTCACCGCTTGGCCTGGAAGGGAAAGCGGGGCTTGGGGCACACTGGGAGGAACGGATCACTATCTAGATGTGTTCTTTCCCGCTCAACTCTTTCTCATCAGTTTACAGGAGGGGAAAGTTAGAATTGTGCACTAGGAAGCCATTTGTATTTCCTAGTGTGGTCTTCTCATGTGCATGAATTGAGAAGTTTTCTACAGTTCTTATTTATGAGAATCCCTGTTGGGAGACCTGGGTTCAATCCCAGGGTTGGCAAGATCGCCTGGACAAGGGAAAGGCTACCCACTTAAGTATTCTGGCCTGGAAAATTCCATGGACTGTACAGTCCATGGGTAGGAGAGAGTCAGACACGAATGAGCAACTGTCACTTCCATTGCTATCTCAGACAGTAAAGAATCTGCCTGCAATGCAGGAGACCTGGGTTCGATCCCTGGGTCAGGAAGATGCCCTGGAGAAGGGAATGGCTACCCAGTCCAGTGTTCTTGCCTGGAGAACTCCATGGACAGAGGAGCCTGGAGGGCTTATCTACAATAGAATAAATCTCTCCTCTCTCTGCTGCATCTTGTAGCTTTCACGCATATATCTATTGTTACATTTACCACCCTATGTGTGCTCACGTGCCTGCCTTCTGCATTAAACTAGTCCTGGAGACACAAGGAACAAGCCATGCTCACCTCACTGTCTCAGCCCCCAGCACCCTGCATGGCCTAAGAGCTTGGTTGATGTTTGTTAGACTTAATTAAACTGAAGCTGGGAGAGGAGAGGCAAGAGAGAGGCATAAAACCAACTTTCTTTTCATTCTCAGAAGGAAATTAAGGACAGAGCTTTTAGAATCATTAAGCTTCATTTTCCCACCTACAGCCAGAAATCTGTTCACTCTAGTTATGTTTTCACAGATATACACGCACTAACCCCACAGGCTACCTCCTCTATAGCTCAGATTGAAAATCCAGGCTCTATCTCCAGAGTTCACAGTCTGAACAAGCCAATCTGGGTTTGTACCAGCCACCAGCTGCTCCCTGTCCTTGTCAGACAGAAAAATAGATACATGACCTATAGCTGTCACAAATTACAGTGCTCATGCTACCCAGAATAGTACAAGCTGTTCTTTCTTTTCTCAACAGTCAATCAACCTCGATGTGGAAAACCCATTAGAGCATCTTCGCTGTGCTGCTTCTGTCTCTCTCACCCTCCTATTGCATCCTGCGAACCGGCCTTTGGGCCAAGTTATTTCTTTTTCTGAGTTAATTAAGGTTGGGGCACAGCCACTGCTACTGATGGGAGGTGGTTACACACAGGAGCGGATTTTACCATTTCTTTTCCCCATTTAAATGGTTCCATCTTCAGTTTTCCAGGACTCAGTTTCACCTGTTACTTCTAATTAGAGTCAGCTCCTACTTATTCAACTCATCAGGTATTTATGAAGCATATACCAGAAGTGTGAGTTGTGTCTGTAACCACTGGAAGAAAAAGGACAAATCTAAACATCATCTATGCTTGATCTTCAACATGCTCACTACTGATAGGTGTGAGGTGGACATCTCAGGACCTGTGGCAGGAGGCGTAGCTAGCAAAGGTCACCATCGCCTTGTTACTGTTGAGGATACTAGAGCAGAGATTGGAGTCTTTTGGGTAATTTTTCAACCACCATTTATGAAGTGCTCAATGTGGACAGGAGTTCCTGTATTGCTCACTGTTTCACTACCCTGTCCAGTAAGGTGGCTGGATGAAAGTTTAGAATTGGTGATGGTGGGGAAACGGGGTTAGAGATCATTGTCTATCCAAATTTAGACCCTGATTTTCCTGACAGAACTGGGCAAAGCTGGTTATTCACAGACTAATCCACTCTGAGTACAAAGAGAAAATTAGAATTATTTCAATTCTAGTTTCAGTTAGCTCAATTTCAACATGAGCTACTGTTTCCCTCCTGGGTTTCATTTAGTCATTTATTTTAAAATATTTTTTAGTGAGTTAAAAAAAATCTTTTGAAGACGGTTTTAAAGACATCAAGTTATCTGTAACCATAAAGCACCATTTTTTGCTTGCTAAAAAGAACATTTTCTTATTGATTTCCTGGGTTTTGTGGAGAATAGGTGCAGGAGCATATATCTATATCTATCTATATATATAGAGAGAGAGAGACAGACAGAGACAGAGACAGAGTGAGCGTTTGGGGAATCTCTCACCTGGATCGCTTCAGAAAGTAAGCGGGGTAACAGCCTAGGAGGGCTTTACAGAGTGGGGCAATGGCGCTCTCTAGTGGCTGACCTTTGTCAATATACCTTCTACTGATCTTGCCTGCTGCCGCTGCTGCTGCTGCTAAGTCGCTTTAGTCGTGTCCGACTCTGTGCGACCCCATGGACTGCATGCAGCTTACCAGGCTCCTCTGTCCATGGGATTTTCCAGGCAAGAAGACCTTCACTGGTAAATTCAAAAACAATTTGTTCTTCTTTGTCTAACTTCACTGCTGATAGACAGGAGCAACTTGACCTGAACAAGATGATTGCTTCAACACTCCTCCTCTTGAAGATAGTTTCTTCTTTTATGCTTACGTAAAATACATGCATAAAGTACCAGCCTTGCCATTAAAAATTCTGGAATTAGAATATTGGTCTCAAGCAAGAAACATGTTCACTCCTTCTTTTCTTTAAACCTCAGTATGGGGACTGCTATGAAGACTGAAATAAGCAAATATGTAAGGCATCACATGAAGCACCCCCAAAGAAAACTAGAGCACATTAAACAAGTATTCTCCAAGGAGACTACTTATTGACATTTTCTTACTCTGAGTATTAGAAAATTGACTTTAACTGTCAAATGGGAAATGGGGTCCCAACAGAAAATGAGCAGAGGGGCAGTGATTATGAACAAATTTTTCAGTTACCTTTATATCATATTGAGTTAAATGGTTTGTGAGGAGAATTAAACCAAACTTACTCTGTATACTTATCAGAATCTCCTATGTATCTCTTTTATCAGTTGCAGAGCTCAAGCGCCAATTCATTCCTACTGTGGAGCTGAGGTTTGTTTTACCCCATATGACAAGGAAATGGAAGAGAATTCTAATGGGATAAGCAGCAAAACCATTGTTTGTATGTTTGCTTCTTGGGCCCTTTGGGACCAACTTAAGTAAATGTTTCATATTTGTGATCTCAGGACCCGGTGGTACACAGTGGGAGCTGTCCCTGCCGCCAGGGGTTCTGCAGACCTCTGCCGTCACACCCAGCTCAGGAGCAGTGTTCTCCGTGGGCTGTGAGAGTGTGTGGGATGGACACTGTAGTGGGAGCTGAGACACGTCCTTCCATTTGTGCGGTACTGTAACACTCCCTGCGCAATGCCATTGAACACATGCAAGCCGCCCTCTATCCATCTGTCCACAGAGACCACCACTGTGAATCACAGGCATTTTAACTCCAACACCTGAACTGCCTCTACAGCACTGCCGTTTTCAAACAGACCTGTATTTAAGTCCTGATTCTACCACAGTAATATGAGGCACAGGTAACGCTGCCAGGTTTGGGGGAAATTATGTGATCTATAGTTCTGTTTATTTGTTTATTTTTGTCTGTTCTGGGTCTTTGTCGCTGTGTGGGCTTTTCTCTAGTTGCAGTGCGCAGGCTTCTCATTGCGGGGGCTTCTCTTGTGCAGTATGGGCTCTAGAGTAGGTGGGTTTCAGTAGCTGTGGCTCCTGGGCTCTGGAGAACAGGCTCAATCATTAGGGCACCTGGACTTAGTTGCTCTGGGGCATGTGGGATCTTCCCAGCTCAAGGATTGAACCCATATCTCCTGTACTGGCATGTGAATTCTTTACTACTTAGCCACCAGAGAAGCCCAAATTATGTGGTCTGAGTGAGCTTGAATGTTCTCGTTTCTGCTAAAACAGTAATACCTACTTCACAGGAGTATCTGGACAGTACATGAGACCACGAGGTAGAGACCTAGCACAAATCTGGCCTTGATGAGTGATTTATAGGTGACAACTGTGGCTGATGATTATTACTAAATGTTCTACAAGTAATAAGGATCTTTGAATGATGAAAACTTAAAAAACTATAGAATAAAAATGTTGTCCTTTAAGAATCTCTATAGTTTTAGAAATGATTTATTTTATAGTTGAACGCATCTACTTGCAAAACTCAAATGTCATAGCAGAGTCCTATGCATTGTTAGTGAAGAAAATGTGATGGAGATATTTGTGTGTGGCCCTTGTACAAGTCAAGGCCTTCATGGCATTCCCTCTTTACACAGTCTTCAGGGAACCTTCTTAAAGGCCATGGTTATGAGCAGGGTTATTAGAGACCACCAGTGACCTTGGGAAAGCCACGGAGCTAGCGTTGGGCTACCAGGAAGGCTGCTCCAGAGGCTGGAAGGCACACTGATACTCAAGCTGAATCTGCCAAATGAAGAACCACAGTATCGACTCTTCTCTACTAGGGAGTGGTGCTGGAGGGTGACCCCAATATACGGCTCACACCAGCCCTGAGTTACCAAGTGCATCTTGCTCATCTTGAAATACTGGCTCAAGTCAGTCAGTTTTGTGAAGAAAATGATGGCAAGTTCTTCCTTCCTTCATCAACTCCCCTCTTGACCTGTAATTCTTGGGGCAAGGATTCTGGTACATTTATTGTCATTTCTTGGTAGAAATGGGCAGAGAAGTGGGCACAGAATCTTCCCATTAATCACCAGGCAGCTTGGTATCTGTCACTAGCTTCTAGTAGATATTCAGCAAGCCCTGAGACTGGTGCCAGTTTCCTGGCATGCTAGGGGCAGCATAGTCCATGTTAAGGCAGTTACAGGGAAAGAAAGGGGAAAGGAGAGAAAGATTCAGCTAGAAGCTTGCACGTATAAGCTGTGATCAGAGAGAGTATAAACAGGGCTGTGACTGACCCATTTCCTGCAGGTATGCCAAAAGCAAAGGTGTGCAGAGAGCATCACCACGCGGACTCTGACCCAGCCAGTTCTGATGCTCCTGCTGCTGCTGCTGCTAAGTCACTTCCCTCGTGTCCGACTCTGTGCGACCCTATAGACGGCAGCCCACCAGGCTCCCCTATCCCTGCGATACTCCAGGCAAGAACACTGGAGTGTGTTGCCATTTCCTTCTCCAATGCATGAAAGTGAAAAGTGAAAGTGAAGTCGCTCAGTCGTGTCTGACTCTTCATGACCCCATGGACTGCAGCCTACCAGGCTCCTCTGTCCATGGGATTTTCCAGGCAAGAGTACTGGAGTGGGGTGCCATTGCCTTCTCCGCTCTGATGCTCCTGACATCTCACCAAACCGCCATTCAGGGATGATGTGACATGAGAGGAAGAAAAACGGCTCGGCTTCTAGGAGGGGCTTCCCTGGAAGTTTAGCGGTAACGAATTTGCTGGCGATGTAGGAGATGCGTGTTGGCTCCCTGGGTCAGGAAGATCCCCTGGAGAAGAGAACAGAAACCCATGCCAGTGTTCTCGCCTAGAAACCCCATGGACAGAGGAGGCGGGCAAGCTACAGTCCATGAGGTCACGAGTGAGACACGACTTAGCGCCTAAACCACCTCCACCAGTTTCTAGAAATGAGAGTCTGAAACAGGCCCCAGGCAGGTAGCTGGAGAAGGATGTTGCTCTCACTGACTTGAGGATCCCACCAAGCCTCCTGAGGGAACTCAGAGTAAAAGCCTGGCCGTCTGTGACGTCAAAGCCCCTCCCACCTGGCCTGCTTGCATTTCCGGTCCCAGCTCGGGTCTCTAGCTCTTCGGTTCGCAGCCTTTTCCTTTCCTCTTTGTTCCTCAGATACAGCAGGCACTCTCCCGCCTCAGCGTCTCTGTTCTCAGGTGGGCCCATGAGACCGTTCTCCTCACTTAACGTGCGAAACTCCCTCCCTCACCTCCGTTCGGTCTTCTCTCTCGAGGCCCTCACCGCCTCAGTTTTCTTCATAGCACACGTCACCTTTTAACACCCTGCTCGCTTCACTTAGTTATTCTTCTAGGCTACTTCCCCTTCCTGAATGCGGGTTCCATGAGGAGACAGAGGTTCCGCCCGCCCTTCTGTCCCGGGGCAGTGCCTACTACAGGTGAGCGCGCAAAGCATGTTTGTTCTACAGCAAATTAAGTGTCAAACTCACTGTCTGTCTCAGGTAGGGCACAGAAACTCCAGGAGACAGGAGGCCTGAGCACGAGGGCCTCACACAGGGTTATCAAGGAGTTTCTGATCCTGTGGGCTTTCAGAGAGCCGGTGTATTTAGGACTCAGCAGTTGAGTCCTTCAGTCTGTAGAGTGGTAACTTTGAGGAACGGATATAAGACTGAGGGTGCCAATAACTAAGCCCCTGCCATCCACACCCTGGGGGTACCAGAAAACAAAGCCAGGATGAAGCTGTCCTCATCAGAAAGAGCAACCCTATATTGAAGGCAAATTATGTGTGAAGTTTGGAGGGGAAACTTAGGATACTAAGGCCTACAGACAAAATGGGATGTGTGGGCCTTGATATTTCTCTGGATGACTCCCCTCCCCCAAACGCCTGGCAAAGGTCAGTGAACGCCTCAACTTGGTCTTTATTGATCCAGATACATATCCTGAGGTGTGTCCTGGGATTATTTTATCTCAAAAGTGAGTTGGGCAACCTAAATGACCATCAACAGATTAAACAGATAAAGAAGACGTGGTATATTTATAATACAATGGAATGTTACTGTTATAAAAAAGAATGAAATAATGCCATTTGTAGCAACATAGAAGAACCTAGAGATTATCATACTAAGTGGTCAGAGAAAGACAAACGTACATCCCTTATATGTGGAATCTAAGAAACTGATACAAATGGACTTATTTACAAAACAGAAACTGACCCACTGACATGAAAAACACTTTTCAAAGGGGAAGTGGGAAGCAATAAATTAGGAGTTTGGGTTTAATATATACACACTACTATATATGAAATAGGTTACCACAAGGAAATATACTCAATATTTTGTAATGACCTATAAGGGAAATACTCTGAAAAATAGATATATATGTACATATAACTGAATCATTTTGCTGTACACCTGAAACTAACACACCATTGTAAATCAGTCTACTTCAGTTTTAAAAAGTGAATTGGGTATCTGGGGAGGATGGAAGGTAAAAGATGTCTGAGGATTGTATCACCCAACGTCTGACAGAGATGTTCAGTCGTACTGTCCTTAGAGAAACAGTGCTTCGTGTACATGTTCTTATCTAATCCTTATGAGGAAGGCATTTTTAAGTAACTGAGGAAAATGAGCCCCTCGGAAATGTTCCACATTTGTCTAAGCTCAAGGCAGTGTCAGCAGGTGGGAGGCAAGTGTCCTTCCAGGTCTGTCTCAGAAGCTATGTGCATCTCTCTGAACCACATTGCCACATATTGGCATCAGCAGGGTGGGGCCAGCCTGCCTGGTTCCTCACAGGTCCTGTCGCCAGCCTGCCTGAACTGTGTCAGTGTGACCTCCCAGATCTGGGATAGAATACCTTGTGGTTTGGTCAGCAGCCAGGCATAATGGGAACAAAAAAGCCCAAGTTGGATGTCATGTACAATACAGTAATTATAGTTAATAGTACTGTATTGTATATTTTAAAGTTGCTAAGAGAGTAGATCTTGAAAGTTCTTGTCACAAGAAAAAATTGTAACTATTTGTGGTGATAGATGTTAACTAGAATTATTGTGGTGCTTATTTCACAATATAAGCAAATCATTATGTTATATGTTTGAAACTAACATAATGTGTTATGTCAATTACACCTCAGTTTCTTAAAAAAAAAGAATGAAAAGAATTATGAATGGTAGAAGCCAAAGTGGACCTACCGATTAGCTCCTTTCAGCAAACCAGTCAAAGACTGGGTTAATATTTGTTCTCTTCCCAGTACTTAACAATGAGATTTTGGTAGAAGAGTCTCAATTATTCCAAGCAAATGGCAACTCTTATGGGATGTAATTCCATCACTGACTTTGTGTTCAGAGAGGCTGCCTTGCTCCGTGGGGCAATTTGTAAACATTTTAGAGATATCACTTTTTTTTTCTTTTTTTGCACTTCACCATAATCTCAGGATGTCAAGTTTACAGCAAGGATTACTCCCCTCCTCTGATGATAAAGGAAACCGAAGTAGCAGAGATACAGGCAGCTTCCTGATGTCCCTTTCTCCCTAGAAATTCTGATCACACTGTGTCACCCAGGCAGACCTCCTCTCAACTCTAATCTCTCTTCTGATGTAGATGAAAGGTGATACCCAGGAGGTTGGGACCAGAATAAATTTCTCAAAAAGTGGAAAAAAAGAGCCCAAGTCAGGCCAGACTTGTGTGTATTCTCTGTCAGTCTAGGGTACACCTCTATGGTGACCAGAGAGAGCCCTGCAGCATTGGAAATCTGTGTCCCTCACTAGACTGCAATGCTGACCAAGCCTGCAGGAGGTCACTGGGGTCTCCTGTCAAAGTGTTTGGACAGCAAGTCTTGAAAGGGTTTCTCTCAGGGGTTTTGTCTGCTCAAGGCCTGTTCTGTTTTTCTTCTCCTAGGGAATAGCAATCCCTCCTGGAGTAGCAAGTGGCACCAAACACATTCATCCAATATGTATATTCATTCAGGAAATATACTTTGAGCACCCACTATGTGCTGGGAACCCTGTAAGTACCTGTGACACAAATCCTGTGCCATAGTAGTAAAGAATCTGCCTGCCAAAACAGGAATTACAAGAGACAAGGGTTTGATTCCTGGGTTGAAAAGATCCCCTGGAGAAGGAAATGGCAACCACTCCAGTATTCTTGCCTGGAAAATCCCATGGACAGAGGAGCCTGGCAGGCTACAGTTCATGCTCAGTCAGACATGCCTGAGCACACAGACACAATATATGTTTTTTGAGGGCTCATGCAAATCCTTTTTTGGTGGCAACAATGTTGTGAGTATTGTGAAGTAGGACATGTAAGGGAATCATTAGTCATTGATGCTCTTTGATGCATTTTATTAAGGCTGTCCTGAGCTGTTGCATTCTCCACAGCCTTCTATTACATTTCTTCTGTGCTTTAAGCTAAGGACAACTGCTGTGATGTTCTTGGTTGTAAAGTGGTCTAATTGAACAGCCCCATATTCTAGATTTTTTTTTTTCTTGGACCCACTTTCATCTAAAGTTACCAATTCTGGGTCTCATTCTTCTTTATGAGAAACGAGGACCTCTTTATAAAGGACCTCTTTATCCAGAGGTCTAGATAAATTCTTTCAGTTTGATGTTCATAACTGCTTAATATATCACCCTTATTAAAATTACATTTCAAAGGAAATTATACCTCTACTTAAAGGAATGCCAACTGGTGGGTAATCTGAAGGGCCTAGCTGCCTCATGAGGTATGTCGGTCCAGCATGTGTATGTAACTCTCAACACTTGTCTAGTTCAATGAAGTAAGCAGCCACCTCTGGAAACAGCCCTGTTTCTGATGCGTACAGACACTGCCTGGTTTAACACCAAGTACGACTAACGCAGAATCTCCTTGGTTTCAAGAATCTCTTGGGGCTTCCCTGTTGACTCAGTGGTAAAGAATCCATTTGCCAGTGCAGGAGACATGGGTTTGACCCCTGGGAAGACATGGAACGATCCCACATGCCATGGAGCAACGTGCTCAGAATACTCACAGCTGCTGAGCCTGGGCATTGCAACTACTGAGCCTGTGTTGCAACTACTGAAGCCTGAGTACCCCCAAGCACCCTGGAGCCCGTGTTCCCCAACAAGAGAAACCACCACAATGAGAAGACCATGCACCACAAGTAAAGAAGGGCCCCCACTTGTGGCAACCAGAAAAAAAACCCACACAGCAACAAAGACCCAGTATGGCCCAAAAATAACTAATTAGAAAAGAAAAAAAAAGGTACATGCCCACTGTACATTGGAAGTGGAGCGGGTGTTGTCGGGGCCTCTCCAGATGCTAGCAAACCCGTTTAGAGTGCGCCCCTCCCTGACATCTGTGTGCTTTTGCTTCTAAGTGTTTGTACCTGACGTGCTCTCTGCAGGTCTGCTCTTGGGCTACTGAAGCCTTACTCAAAGAGCCTGGGAGTTTTCATCCTCTTGGGGCAGCTCCTAGACGAAGACCAATGGATCAGAGGCAGAACTTCCTCCAGATTGATGAAATATTTTAGAGCAGGTACTCTTATTAGATCTCAATAAAAATTTTGTTTAAAACCTATTATATTCATTGCAATGTGCTGGGTGCCATTGCCAATAGCAGTACTAGAAACAGAAAACAAGTAGTTTATGTAGAATCAATAGTTTGATGGGGCCTACTTTAATTTATTCATCCTAGAGAGCCATACAATACTTGCGAAGAAATTCTTTACCATCTGCCAAGTGGAAAATGAAGCCTTAGTGGGATTTTGCCTGCATCACACGTTTGTGAGGATTTCTCCTTCCCTGTTCTGCTTTTCCCAGCTCTTCATCAGTTTGTCCTGGGCCTGGGAGCATGGCTTCATTCCAAGTCTGCTTCTGGGAAACATTATTTAAGACAGCCTATATGAGAGCAAGCATCGTGCCAAGCCACCACAGATGTATTTCCAATACCGCTATTTCCAGGAGGTGGAAAGAACAATGTGTCAGCGTACGGGCAGGTTTGTTTGAAATATATGTTACTTCCAACCAGAAGTCTCATTGACATGAAATAACACACCTCTCCCCCAATACCTTAATGCTCCCTTTGAGGGCTTTTACAGCATTGAACAGGTGACACGCCTGACTCCTGTGTCTGACTAAGGCTCCTGGAGGGTAGAAAATGAATACTGATTATTGTTTGAATTTTAAGTGAAATGACTGAATAAGCCACCTATTGCTGACACTCACAACATCCCAGGATCTGTACTAGGCAGGGAGATGCATAAAAGTTCCTGGAACAAAAGTAGCATTAGATACTTCTTGTGTAAAGTCCAGGTCAAAACACACTGACAAATGAGTCCAGGCTTCATTTTCTACTTGGCAGATGGTAAAGAATTTCTTCTCAAGTGTTGTATAGCTCTCTAGGATGAATGAATTAAAGTAGGCCCCGTTGAACTATTGATTCTACATAAACTACTTGTTTACTGTTTCTATTACTGCTATTGGCAATGGCACCCAGAACACTGCAATGAATATAATAGGTTTTAAATAAATTTTTTTTGTTTGAGACCTAATAGAGTACCTGCCCTAAAATATTTTGTGATAATATAACAATACAAAATGATCACAATCAAAAGTAACACATATGCCTTAAGAGTTTTCTAAATATTATTCAAATATGATTTCTTTTTTCAAGGAAGGAAGACCTTCCTTGAAGTTGGGCCAGAGGGCCAACTTCCCATCTGTATGGCAAGAACTGTTTAAATAGTCTCTGCATATTTCTTTCTTACTGATCTCAACAGATCCCTTCTTAGCACAGTGCTCCAGACACATTTTCCAACTAATCAGAGCAACATGAGTTGAAACATATATTTCATACAATATAATGAGATTTAGGAGGGATTTAAGACAGGGTAGAATTTGAGAACCACATTCTTTCTCTACAATTGCTACCATTAACTGAATACTTATACATGGCAAGAATGATTTTCTGAGTCTAAGGTGTATTAACTCATTTTATCCTCATAGAAAGTTTATGCAGAAGGTGATATTAGCTTCTTTTCATCTGTAGAATTTAGATAAGTAGACCCAGAGTGGTTAAACAGCTTAATGACAAATGCACAGCTGATTGTCATAGGTCAGATTCAAACCCACATGTTCTGGCTCTAGATCGTATGCTCTGAACTACTAGACTGAAGAAACTCAGTAGAGGAAGTAGATACAGAGACTAGAGGGAAAAGTTGAAATCATTGAAATGAAAATGAAAGAAAAGGACAAATGAGAAAAGAAACAATCAAAAAGTGCAAATTTATAAGCATTATCTATTTTTTGTGGCTGTGCTGGTTCTTCATTGCTGTGTGCGGACTTCTCTCTAGTTGTGGCCAGCAGGGCCACTTCACTGCAGCGTGCAGGCTTCTTACTGTAGTGGCTTCTCTTGTTGCTGAACATCGGCTGTAGAGCGAGCAGGCTTAGCTGCTCTGCAGCATGTGGGATCTTCCAGGAGCAGGGATCGAACCCATGTCCCTGCATTGGCAGGCAGATTCTTAACCACTGGACCACCAGGGAAGCCCAAGCATAATTGTTTTTTTCTAGGATTATAACCATATTTTGAAAAATGTCTTTGTTTTGATTTATATATACATACATATAAAACAGGCATATATTTTACGTGCATTATATGATTACAGACTAAATATAATGACAAACTATGTATATGTGTGTATATATATTCTACATATTAATAGTAGCAGCAATATGAAAACATGTTAACATTTTTTAATGTTAACATCATGTACACTGAAATTTTACTTCTTCCAATTATTCTGAAGGATAGTCCATTTCCTGAAGGAAAGTGAAGGGTAAATGTCAGATGACCGAATCACAAAATACTGGAAAGGTTAAGGCACAAGCAGAGAGTTGCCATAGTACTTTTAGTCTCAGACATGATAATTAGTAAATTTATTCTGAGACTGTTCTTGTAGTGATACAGAAGTCTATTTTCATGGACAATGATGAGGACAAAAAGGCAGGGCAGTCACGTCCAAAACTCATTTCTTACTGTCGTCATCAAGGTTTCCTCTAATGATTTAGGAAAAAATATTAATGTTCTGCGCATTTACTAGAGGGCATGCCTATTTGTCTACCTTTTACACACTGTTCCTACAGTTTATCAGTAGATAATGACAGAAGTTTATGGCTTTCAGAGTGGCCATTAGAAAAAGAAGAAAGTAAACCATTTTTAGATTCTGTACATACCAATATTTCTCTTAGTTTTTACTTCAGTGTCTTCAATAACATTATACTTAGGGAGTACAATGACTATTATGAATCTAAAAAACTATTTTTTAGCACTATGACTAATATGATCTCTTTAATAGGTATAATTCCCCTTATCATTGAATAAGTTAGGTGCTTGCTATGTCATTTTCAAAGAGTTTGAAAAACTTGAATCAATGACCCCATGATCCACCTATACTGGATAAATGTCTGTCAAATGGCATTAATATAAAAAAAGCCTATCGTACAGTTGGTCAGCATCTCTAGCTATTTACTCAGTTGTACAAAAGTCTCATCAAAAATTGATTTCAAAATGAAAGCTTTCTGTGATTTGAGAATAGGTGTTATCAAATTCATACTGGGAAAGTTTTTAAAAGTGTCCATAGAAATATTTACAGTCGTTGCTGTAAATACAAAGTAAAGAAGAAACTTTGAGCAATCATTCTAATGATGCAATTCATTTGCCTTCAATACCTGAGTCTTTTATTTGTGGTGTATCTCTAACCTCAGCTAGTCACATATAAAAGTAAATACTCAGAAAAGTCAATGTTTTCTATGGTAACAGCTATATTTAGCTGAATTTGGACTTGACTGTCAGTGGTAAGATGCTGAGCTATACTCCTACACAACCTGTGATTAACTTGCTCACTTGGAAAGCTGCTCAGATAAGTTTCCCAAGTACAACACAGAGGTCTGGGTCAAGAATTCACATCCTTTTTGGTAGGTTCTAGCATTTTCTTGTTGATGCTTATACAGCAGTTAGTTGTGATTTTGGTATTTTCATAAGTGGGTGAACTTCTACTGCCACCTTGAGCTAATCTCTAGATGACTTCTTCTGTACAGTGATAGATGCTCAAAACAGATGAAGACCAAATTTTTGATATTGCTAATATTTTAGTTCTGATATTTTTGGTATTTTTTCTTATTGCTAATTCAACCAGGATATAAATTTACCTTTTTATTCTATAATATTTTATTGTTCTGTACTTCAAATTGTTTCCCTATATTGAAGTGGACTTTTTGTTCCAGTATTCTATAAAACAGAGATTATATGCTCATTTCCTTTATCTCACTTTCAAAGGATATATTAATGTATACTATATCATTTTTGGATTAGGCTAAACTATTAAAAAACACTAAAATGTACTTTAAACAGTTTTAAACAATGCATACTTACTAAAAAAGCTTTTCTTAATTATATGAAAATGAGATTCAGATCTAAAAAAAAGAATTTGTATCTTTTTCTGCTTCTTTAGTGATTCAACCTGCAGCCTCTAGTTGGGGAGAGGCTCTAACTATGGTAGAACCTCCCACCCAGCACCATTCAGCACAGCGGTAGGAACACCTAACATGTGACCCCAAGGGATGGTTTCAGGGTGAAGAAGGAAGCCATACCTGCTTGTTGGAACAGATGAAGGTCATACTTAGACTGTGGCACTTGGAGAAACAGCTCTTCCTTGGCCTGAAGCTGGATATTGGTCCATACTGATTCTATTGGAGCATTTTTAGGTCAGGCTTCCTGGTTGGCAAATACTGCTGCATAGAGTCTCTCCATTTTAATTGAAATTTTAGTATATATTTTTCTTTTTTAACTTTTCATATAGTGATAAGATTATTTCATACAGGAATAGTGCTGGATGGGTGGGATAGATTGTCCAAAGTCAATCTGTTCTCCTCAGCCTGAGTCAGAGCCACTGAATTCACTCTCTTCCTCTGTGCCCCACACTCATGTCCAACTCTTGGTCTTGCTCACTCTATGTTCCCCTCTCCCCTTAATATACATCTCCATCTCTTATTCTCTTCTGTATCTGCAGTCCTTTTGAAATAAGATCTTCTCTTTACTCATAGCCTTCCTTGACTAATGTGATTATGTGCCTCTGGACTGGGTATACAATGGAACTGTGGATTTTCAGGTACAGGTCACTTTTCTTCCCCTACAGATTGAACTATGAGCTTTGACACTGAGGTAATCATACTGCAGATTAGCTGGTCAAGATCCCAGGTATGTGTGAGACCTCTGTTGTGAAGCAGGCCTAGGTTTTAGTCCTGATTCTGATACTCTATATTCAAGTCACTTAGCCACTAAAAGCCTCTGTTTTCTCATTTCTAAAATGAGGATAGTAATACTAGTTACCTTATACAGCTATTGTAAGCATTGGTTGCTGTTGTTTAGTTGCTTAGTCATACCTGACTCTCTTGTGACCCCATGGGCTATTATAACCTGCCAGGCTTCTCTGTCCATGGCATTTCCCAGGCAAGAATACTAGAGTGGGTTGCCATTTCCTTCTCCAGGGGATCTTCCCGACCCAGGGACTGAACTGCATCTCCTGCTTGGCAGGCAGATTCTTTACCACTGAGCCACCAGGAAAACCCATCGTAAGTGTTAAGTTATATTAAATTACATAGAGCACAGAAAGCATTTATCACAGTACTTAGCAGATGGTTAGTATTCAGTAAGCACTTCTTGTAGTTGTAGTAAGCCCCATTTCTTTACTTGGTTGCAGTCTCCTTGAGGTCAGACTCATTTTCTATCTCTTAATCCCTGGCAAAGTTTTAAGCAGACAGTAGATTCTGGTGATTAATTTTATACACCTAGTCAAATCACATTGAATTTGTATTATTTCTCAATTTCAGAGTAAGAACAGCAGAGTAGAACAGGCCCAGGAGCAGGCAGGCTTGGCCCTCAGGGAGGAGCGGTTTGGTCAGCGTATCAGACATCATTGTTGTGTCCTCCTTCTGGGACTTGAAGTCCAGAAAGCTCCAAATCTCAGAGAAGAAGTATGAGGGAGAACAGTTTGGATAAACACATTTAAATTTCTTAATCCCCTAATTGTAAAAGGTTAAGCAGATTCCAAATGAATACATGATTTAAAGCTAGTGGTCTTGAGACTTTTGCAGGATGGTTGTGCTTTGACCATCCTTTGCCAATATGCCTTGAATTAAGAAGCTCTTGCCGGAATTCTTAAACCCTTTCTTAAAATATGCTTGGTTTCTCTTCATCTTCCAATTAAAAGGAAATGAGAAGAGATGCCAATTCAGCTGCCCTTTGAAGGAAATATGTTGATCTCAGGACATATAATTTGAATAATAACATGTAGCACTTTGCCTTTTACTGAGGGAGCCCACCATCATGCCTGTTGCATTTCCTAAAACTTACATCAAGTCAGGTCAATCAAACTTAAAAGTCAGTCCATCTCACCAACTGTTACCTGGTGAGCCTGGCCCCTGTGGAGCTGCTGGTGCTCCTGGTGGCTGGAGTGTGAGGAATCTAAATATTTCTTCTGTAGAATCTTCTAGAATCAAGCCCATTTGCTGTCATAGAATGCTGCTTGGCATGGAGGCCAATCTCTTGCATGGCATAACACACAAGGTTTTTGCATTTAGGTTATTTTAATTCATGAGTAGTGCATTTGGTATGAGTTTTATTTTTACAATTTCTGATTCAAATATTGTCATAAAACATTTGAAAACAGACCTTTTCTGTATCACTTTATAACTTTTCAATTAATTGATAACCATAAATACAAAAATCACCTAATATAAAATCTCAGCTAAATTTTTGGACCTGGTTACCTAAAGGTTTTTTGATGTAAACGAAATCAAAGTTGGGGCTAACCAGATTCTCTGTGACCATTTTATCCTTAAAATAAAATTTTGCATATGAAGCCTCTCTTTATTGAGTTTAAAGCAGCACTTCCAGTCAATTCCCAGCATCATCTAAATATTGATAGTCTGGGTACCTGAAGTGTGAACCTTCATTTCTTTCTTTTAGATATTGCCTCATGTTATCAATACATAATAGCAACCTCTTGATAAATGCTCATGAATACAAATTCTTATTTTATATATTTTGAGAGGAGGGTAGAATGTACGGAGAATAACAGATAAGTATTTGCAAGTTCTGTCTACACATTTTTCTCCTTTCCATCTGATGCCAAATGTAGGAAATCACCTATAAAGACTCTTGGAAATGGTACAAAATTGTGCTGCCATTTGACCAAATAACCACAATTGTCTTTGGCTTTGAAAATTCTCCAATAAAAGGTTCTTATTTGGCCAACATCTTTTTAGTCACAATAAAAATTACAACTTAAAGAGCTTTTAAGTGTCTATACTGGCTGCAAAAGAAAACAGGACAATTATTTCATATGCACGTGTGCACATACCCACACAAACACACAAACACACACACACACACCACACACTGAACTATGTTTCCAAGGTTCAGTGAAGGCAGCACTTTTTCACTGGTAACATATCCAAAGAGATGAATCAGAAAATTTAGGAGTGATTTAACACCACTCTGCACAGACAATATCAATCCTATTTTGTGGGGACTAAGAAGGGTGGATGATTAAATAGTATTCTCTGAATGGCAAGAGATTATTTTTCTCTAAATTCAAGTCTGGAAGTCACCATCAGGGGGTCCACAGAACAGGCAAGAAGATGCCTGAAGTCATCATCAGGGGAAATAACACAGTGCAGTGTGTTTGCCCTGCCAGCCTAAATGATCCCCAGACAGATGCTACATGGCAGTCACATCATCACAATAGACCCAAGAAAGCAGTTTATGAAGAAAGGTACCAAACAATTGGGTGTAACTTTCATCATAATCTGCAATCTTTAACCTGAATAATGAAATTTAATCACCATAAATATTGAACTTTTTCTTTTTTAAAAGCTGGTCACAGTGGCACTTAAAAAAATAAATCAGAAAATAATATGGCTTCAAGTGGACGAATAAATATGAATTTTTAAGAAAGTCTCTGCATTATCTATTGCTTTCCTCTTGATTTGGCTCCATTGATAATTTCTCCCCAAGTTTTCTAATAAGTTCTGCCAGGTCTTCTGAATTCTGAGTTTTTTCTTCAAGGAGTTCATAGCGGAGACTTGAGATGTCTTGTTTAATTTCCTTCAGTTCCCCTTTGAAAAATAAGAATGACAAGAAGTCAATTGTAAATATGTAATGCAGAGAAACTAGAGATTCTGTACAGATCAAAATCTGTTTTAATTCCACACACATCTATATTTTGAATCTTTTCAAAGGAAAGATTTCTATTTTCTCAGCTAAGTATTTTGGGTAATGAAAAGATTATAGAGAAAACTTATAATGAAAGTCCTCCTAAAATAATTGAAACATTGGCAACAAATGTTACAGGGTTTTGGGGGCAATGGACCCTCACTTTCCCCACCCATTTATTTCTCCCTCCAAGTGTAAGTGAAAGCATTAGTCACTCAGCTGTGTCCAACTCTTTGCAACCCTGTGAAGGCTGCTTTGTCCTTGGGATTCTCCAGGCAAGCATACTGGAGTGGGTTGCCATGCCATCCTCCAGGGAATCTTCCTGACCCAGGGATCAAACCAGGTTTCCTGTATTGCAGGCTGATTCTTTACTGTCTGAACTACCAGGGAAGTCCTCTCCCTCTAAAGCTCCCCACAAAAATAGTACAGTCTACTTTCCCTGTCTGCAGGCTCTGCATCTGGAATATAAAGAATAGACTGGAATACAATGCTCCTTTTTTAGATAAGGAACTTGGTATTGACACAGGTCCTAGAACCAATCTCCCACAAAGACTAAGGGATGACCACAGTTACTTATCTAGCCAACGACATCTGCCCTTTGGAGAGATAGCCTCTATTTCCCCAGCATGAGGCAGTGCTGATGCCCGGTGGGATGTGGTCTCCTCCCCTTGAAGCCCACCCTTCCCACGCCCACCTCTCCAGCTCTCTCTCAGCTCAGCCTCAGGCCCCAGGTGTGGCTTACGCTCACGGGCTGCCTTCAACTCACCTTCATTCACTTCGTCACTCTCCTTGTCTATCTGGGCTTGTAATACATATCTTTTAATGAGCCTCTTCATTATTTTCTAGACAGGGAAAGGAGAAATCCATGTTAGTTTTATGTTCATGAAAATCTCTCATTTGGAATAAGCTTCTGAATCTTTCTCTCTTTAGCAAATGCTTTGAAGTGATAGCTATGAGAGATTATCTGATTGGGAATGTATACTATCTATAGATTTTAAAGTAAATTTTCATATCACCAGGGCTAATGACTCAAAAGTTAATTCATGAAAAAAGAGTAAGTTTAGAGCAAGCATGTAATCCTTGATGTTCATTGCTTGTATTTTACTTGAAAAATGTTAGAACAAGACACAGCCTTCCAGCTGGGTGAGTCAAAGGTGTGCATTTCGGCCTGTGGGAATGGAAAGTTAAGTAAATGTGCCTCATTTATATATTTTCCCCTCCATTACCAAGAAATGTAGCCAGTTTTGATTGTATACTTTCTGATAATTTAGGAATGGCTACTTTCAATGTAATAATATTTCTCCAGCACTTGAGGATACTGCTTGAGGATACTGCTTTTTCTATATAATTTTTATAAATAGTAAGAGGCTCAGCACATATGTAGGAAGTCCTGAGTGGATGGATATAAAGCTAAACCAAATCTTACTACCTAAGCCCAAAATTAAATGATAGACAATAAAGTCCCACTTTTAAGAACTTATTCTAAGGATGTAATTAGGTATACAAACAAGTCTGTTCATAGTAGTACTCCTTATAATAGTGGAAAAAATAAACCCTAAATGTTCATCAATAGGGGATTATTTATTTGTACCAAGGAATTCAGTACATCCATTAAAATGAACATGAATATATGCTTTGTGAAGTGGAAAACTTACTCATTATATATTATTAACTCATTTAGATAACACTGCATATTCGTTGTTGTTGCTGTTTAGTCACTAAGTTTTGTCCTACTCTTTTGTGATGCTGTGGAGTGTAGCCCTCCAGGCTCCTCTGTCCAGACAAAAATAGTGGAGTGAGTTGCCATTTCCTTCTCCAGGGGATCTTTCCAACCCAGGGATCAAACCAGCATCTCATGCATTGGCAGGTGGATTCTTTACCACTGAGCCTTCAGGGAAGCCCAATATTGCATAAACATTTTTATAATAATATTAAAATGTATGTAAAGTTATACACATACATATAATCATCTGGCAGAATATTCACAAAAGTAAGTAGTCTTAATTGCTCAGTAATAGGGTTTGAGGTGACTGTTACTCTCTTCTTTATGCTTTTTGTAATATAGTCTTGATACAATAAACATGTAGGGTCTAATTTCCATGATGGCAAGATTTAATCTATTTTATTTACTTCTATATCTCTAGTACTTAGAAAGTGCATGGTATGTGGTAGTTAATAAATATTTTTTTGTATTAGTGCATTATTACTGAAAAAATATCATAACAGGTCATTATCCTTTCAATAATAATTGCATAGTGTGAGTTTCTAAATATTACAAATAACTAGTCTTATTTCTTTAAAACCTCATGCTTACCTGATATTGTCTTGGAGGATTAGTGAAACTGTTTAACTGGAAATCTTCTGAGCTCCTTATACTTGATTGTTTACTATGTGCAAACTGTAATTTGAAAAGAATTAGAAGTTGATTCTTATTTAATTTTTAAATAATGTGATGGCATTTATCTCATAGTTTCATATGTGATCGTTACACATATGAACTAATAGTCTTATATACATAATCTTTTCTATATGTATAGTGCCATTTTAATTTAATTTGCTTAATATTCTGTCTTCCAACAGAAATCATAGATGTTTTAGGTGTGTTCATCAGAGGTTGTCTGAGGACTGTCTTAGACTTTGTGGCTGCCAGTCATGCTGTCATGAGAGTCATGCTCTAACACTCCCACAGTTGTGTCCTTAGTAGAGGGAGAGGCAAACAAGCTGAGAAAGTAATAGTGGTGGTCTCAGAAGTCCACTGGTGAGGGAGCCGCAGTCCAGCCACTGACAACACCATCTGCACAAGCAGTAGACTGTGATGAGACTCCCGAGGAAACACCAGGAGATGACTTTGTTGAGGGATAGGATCCAGGTGTCAAGAAAGCACTAATAAATCTATTTGAATTTTAGGTTCTGTAAAATATCCTATCTGGGCAGCACTTTTCAAATAATACATATGCTTGAAGAGGCAAATGACAAAGAAAGCAATCTGCAAGAGAGGTGGTAAAGCACCATATTAACATGCTAAGAGAAAGCTTAGAAACCTCTTTAACACATTTTCTAAAGGGAAAATGGCTTTACAAAGAAAAAAGTAGGAGAAACTGAACAAAACACAGTATCTCCAGATATATATTTTGCGAGGTGCAAAATTTGTTCAGGGGTAAAGAAACTTCGAGACCATTTACTAAGACAGCCATGATTTCTATTTCTCAGTGATATCTACATTGTTAGAGCTAATGAATGCTTGCTTGCTTCAGTTGTGTCCGATTCTTTGTGACCCCATAGACTGTAGACCACCAGGCTCCTTTGTCCACGGGATTCCTCAGGCAAGAACACTGGAGTGGGTTGCCATTTCCTCTTCTGTTAGAAGTAAAGTGAAAGTGAAAGTCGCTTGGTCATGTCCACCTCTTTGCCACCTACTGGACTATACGGTCCATGGAATTCTCCAGGCCAGACTACCGGAGTGGGTAGCCTTTCCCTTCTCTAGGTGATCTTCCCAACATAGGAATCAAACCCAGGTCTCTTGCATTGCAGGTGGATTCTTTACCAACTGAGCTATCAGGGAAGCCCAAGGAAATTCAGTTAAAATCCTTAACTCCAATTCTTTGATGCTATAAATGGCCACACATTTATAGCACACTGCTGAAGTAAAGCAGCTATGCACACATTCATCCATTAAACAGGTATTTTATGAGCATCTTCTATATGTAAAGTACTGTGCTATGTCCTGGTATTTAATGAAGAACATAAATAATTATCTAGCTGAGTTATAATAATAGGAAAAATATGGCAAGCCTGACAAGATTCATAAAAATATATATAATTGTGAAGATATTCTTTAGATAACATCCTTTTTCATGTAGCTATTTCCCCTTCTCTTTCACCCTTTCTAAAAATGTCAAGAAAATATCTGTATTTTTTTAACTTGATATCATCTTTAAAAAAAATAAGATTATATAATTGACCAAATTAACCAGAGAGATGGCTTAGGTTCTGTAGAAGAACTCTTGACAAAAGCCTGAAAACTCAAATCTGGTTCTGCCTTCAGGTTAGCTGTGGAACACAAGGTGAAAAGCTGAAATCTTATAATCTCTCCTGATAGTGAAGAGAATGCCCTAGTTAATCTCTGGAGTCCTTCAAACCCCATTAATTTATGAATTTGTGAGACAAATATAAACTTCAACATATTTTAATATTCATTTGAAAATAACATAATCATTAATTTTTATAATGATATAAAATATAATGATATTAACCTATAATATTAGATATGATTCCTGAATTTCAAACTGTGACTTATGCTTTAAAGGCATCGTTAAACATGATGACCAGAGTCAAGCTCACTTCCACCTCTCAGTTTTTAAGCTAAAGCATGGAGGGTGAGGACAGGTTCATAACCAGAGGGAAAGGATCCAGACAAAGGGAATTTGGGGGCATCACAGCCATCTACTTATGAACACCTATCCTCATGGTGGCAAGTTATTAATTTAATGTTTTATTTTGTTAGAGGCCACGAACATATCCAAATGGTGTTCGTGGAAATAAGAAAGTGAAAATTTATACTTCTTTGAGATTATTTTAGCGATGAATGTGTGGACCTTAGTACATGATGTGCCAATCATCCCAAATTAAAGCAGCTCCACAACACACCACACCTATGGCAATAGTACTTTTTTGAAAACTTAATAACCACATAGGTGGTCTTTCATTTGCTCTTTTCTAACTTAAGGCCTTTGAGTTTGTTGTTCCCAATTCCCACATTATCTTGCTGGGTCTTTGCCTGACTGACTTGCTTTGTCTGATCCTCTGGAGTTGAGATCAATGTATAAGCTCCTCAAATGGCTTTCTCTGCCCACCCTATGAAAATAGATCTTGAGAAAGCTAGGCCTTTTGTATCCTTCGTGCTCTGTGCATGCTAAGTTCCTTCAGTCGTGTCTGACCCCTTGTGACCCTAAGGACTGTTGCCCACCATGTTCCGCTGTCCGTGGAATTCTCCAAGCAAGAATACTGAAGTGGATTGCCCTCCAGGGGAGCTTCCCAACCCAGACAATAAACCCGTGTCTCTTATGTCTCCTGAACTGGCAGGCAGGTTCTTTACCACTAGCACCACCTAAGAAGCCTCTTGTATCCTTCATAACATGCCAACTGCTTTATTCATTGGCTTGTTTACATGGTTATTGTCTACATCCTCCTGGGCTCCACAGAAGGAGGGACTTTGTTTAGTTCATCTCAGTTTCCCCAGAGCCATCACTCTGAGACAGATGGCAAATGCTCAGAAGCAGCTGGCTGATGAAATGAATGAAGTACTTTTAGGTAACTAATGGAGATCACTTGGTTTCCAGACACCTTGGTGTACAAGGCATGTACAATCTAGGTTTATGAAACAGCTAGCTACAACTCAACCACATGGGAAAGATATATCTGAAACCTGGAGAGCTGGTTTTAAGGTCTGAGGCAGATGACTCACAAACTGACATACTGGATGACACAAAAGAGGCAAGGGAAAACCAGAAAACAGTTTTAAGAATGCATATAATTATAGGTTTTCTAAAGTGTAGATCTACAGTATGTCATACAGTTTTAGCATAACACATGGCTTCCCTTTGCATGCGCCCAGTAGGCAGAGTCTGGGTTTTCTCAGTTGCAACATTTTTAACACTTTGGGCTGAGTAATTTTTTTTTTTTACTTCAAAAATTCCATGTGTTTGAAAATTAAATGTCCAATTTTCAATGACGGGTGTATCTAAGAAGCCATTACAAGGAAAATTAGAAAATAGGTGTAACAGAAAATAATAGAATTTTATATCACTAACACTGCCATTTAATAGAAAAATCTATAATCACTTTTTAAAATCCAGATGCACGTTGGAATTTTTTGAAAAAATACAAATACCCAGGTATTGTTTTTTTGCTCCAAAGCTCCAGATGTAATTCCAATGAGCAGCCATGTTTTAAAACAAGGTTTTTAATTTGATCTTTTACTTTTATCTAGCCTGTTTCACTTTTTCTATTTCATATTCAATGTTCCCATTTCATTTCATTTATGGGTTGGGTACTTCCTTACTGTGGGGGTCTTCTAATGCATTGTATAATGTTTGCCAGTACCTCTGGTCTTCACCCCTAGATGCCAATAATAGGACCCATCACTAGTTTTGACAACCAAACCTGTCTCCAGGTATTACAAATGCACCCTAGACTGCTGGTCATGTGGGATCAAAATCAGCTCTCACTGGGAACCACTTATATAATTAAATGGTACCTGACTAAACAGTAATAAATCCACTTGGGTCTTTTTTATGTGACGAATTCTGCTCTAAATCTGCAATGTGAATTTGAATGCAAATCTAACATCTATACAGCAAAAATTTCTAATCAGTTTCTAATATGTAGTAGGTATTCAACAAGCACATGTTTAAACCCCAAGAAATAATATGTAAGAAGAAACTTACCCAGTGGTGCAAAGAAGCATTTTAACCACTTGGTGGCAGAAAATTCTAATTTATATTTGTTTTTACGTACAGCCACTAAAATACACTGAGAAGTCGAAGCAATTCAGCGGGCAGTATGAATAGCATTTAACCCTTAGTGATTTGGACATTTACAGATGATACTGATGTATAATATGCGATGAGAGTGAGGAAAGGGGTTTGGTGAGTGGAAGCAGGATGATTGGGTGTGAGCTCTGTACCTGACTAATATGCAGATATACACTCCAGTTCTGAAGGAAGCACCACCTGCTCCTTTTTTTTTCATACCTTCTACCACATTTCCTGCATTCTTTATGTTGTCTTTCTTTCACTTCCTAGTAATCAGTTTTATATTAGCATTTTCATCTTGCTGCAGCTTCACTGTAGGATGGGAGTGAGGAATACTAAATAACTGTTGTTATTTGTTAAGTGGAGCAAGCAAGCTTCAGTCTTTGGAATTTTTTATGTTTGGACATAGCAACAGTTCTGAGAGTTTCCCACTCTCCACAAGCATTGAAGGGCCTGAGGCAGGGATCAAAGCAATGAACTGAAAAGGTATAGGCAATATGATCAGTCGGCAGTGGGTGCTGACATGTGGGAATGAAGCCACGTGGTACAGTGCTTGTAAAAACTCTTACTTTGGAATCAGGTAGATGTGGATTTGAATTCTGGCTCTGGCACATGTCTGAAATGGGACTTTGAGCAATTCATTTCACCTTTGTTATCCTCAGTTTTCTCATGTATAAAGTAAGGAAAATAATATTACCTACATCCCTAGAGCTAATGTGAGGATTAAAGATATAAGTGGTGTAGAATATGTAGCTTGACATACAGTTGATATTGTACAAATGTCAACAACTGTTATTAGTATATGGAAGGATAAATATCTACTTTGTGGCTTTAGACCTGTTTCATGGTTAGTTTGAATGTTTTGTTTTGTTTTTTTCTTTTTTTTCTGGAGGTACTTCACTGAATATTGGTTTTCACTTATGTTTCCATGACTAAGGCATTCAGGCAATGAAATATTCAATGATTCCCACACCCAGATGAGCATTAGAATCTCTTAAGGACTTAATAAAATACGCATTTCCAGGTCCGATGGCCAGAGATTTTAACTTGATAGCTCTAGAGCAGAGGATGGTAATTTGCACAAATTTGTCTGGCAGAATGACCCTGGTGATTGTAATTGGAACTGTTTCATCGTAACTATTTCATCAGATGACTAAAAAGACAGCCTCGGACCTAATTGAACACTAAAGGACATAGTTCTTGTATATGTAACTGATGAAAAAAATCTGCACATCTCATTCAATATAGTGCAGAATGGACCCAAAATGCTAAGATAACATCTTTATGCTCCACACTGGCCTATTGTCTGGGTCACGTGAAACCTGCTCTGAAACTGACACTTGAAGGTGGTCTGTTCTAGAGCTGGAACAGAGCAGATATTCAAGAAGCTATTTGGCATTTTTAGGTTTACATATATAATATGTACAGCAGAGACTGAATGTATGCTGTTCTTTCAGACTCTGTGTCTGAAAAATTAATGTTAGAGACCACCAAAGTGAGTGACAGAATTAAAAGTGATGACTAAAGATAATGAATGCTACTTTGTTTCAAAAAGTATTGTTTTATGGCTCATCTGACTGATTTCTATAGTTTACATAGAGCAGATATGCAGGAAGAAGATGTGAAGGAATGTTCATGAGACCTAACCACTATAACCTTCAAGGAATCAGAAAGAAGACCCGAGTGAAATAGAAACTGTTAGGTAGATAGAACAGGGAAAAGGAGTCCAAAATGGCAGTGGCTACAGACAAGGAAGGGAAAAGCCCGCGAAAATGAAACAAAAGAAGGTCCAAGGACCGGAGTGAGGACCTCAGGTAAAACAAACAACACTCCTGGTTGGCCCAATTTACATAGGACAAGCCCAGGGAGAGATAAACATATAAATAGAAGAGCCAAAGTTAGCTCTCTCTCTCCCGCGTGCGCTGGGGCACTCTTTTCCTCGTGTCTTTAGATCGACGTGCCCTCACGCCTCAAAGATGGATTTTCCTGCTATCTTCTAAATAAAATAGTGCTGTAGCACTGAGCTGTAACACTGATTTGTCTAAGAGCTATAACATGGTCCATTTGAGACCTGAGAGCTATAACACGGTCTATCCAAGACCTGAGAGCTGTGACACACCGAGGGGCTATAATGTCCGTCACTCCAAATCTTTGTTGTGATGAGACAAAGAATCGAACAACATACGCTCGCGTGACAAAACTAAACATGGACTTCATGAAAAAGTGAGCAAAAGCTACACAAAATGAGTAAGGGAAAACACACCATGAGAGTTCTTCTTAGTACATAACAGTGTCAGACATGTTCCAGTAGTTCACCTCAGCAACAAGAGGCAAAAATAAATGGAACTACAAATGGTTGCTTTAAAAAGCATTTTCTTGGGAATATAGTTAATGTATCATGCAAAAGCACACTATGTGAAATGTGCCTAGTTTTGTTCATCATAAGCTTACATGGCAAGGGGAAATAGACACCTGTGTTGGTTTGGTCCTCTGGGAATCAAATGCCAAGACAGCATCAGAAATATGAAATGTGTTCAGAATCATGCCTCCGAAAGATAATGGGAAGTGTGAGCAGACGGCAGAAAAAGCTTCCAGACCATGAGGCTTGGCTCACTTATGAAAGAGGGGGAGGTAGGAAGATTGATAAAGTTGGGCATAGAGTGCTCCAGGAGAGGTCCTGTGCTGGCAAGAAATGCCCAGGACCCAAAAAGCATGACCGTGTTGGGAAAGCTGAGGGTGCCCCAAAGAGGCTGCAGCAGGAGGCTGCCAGCTGACCAAGTTCCCCAAAGCAGGTTCTCTTTCTTGAAAGAAGATACGAGGCATACATCTCCATGGTTGCCAAAATAAACAGCCACTCTAGAAGGTTCCTTGGGGGCCTCCCCTGGTGGCTTGGAAGGTAAAGAATCTGCCTGCAATGCAGGCGACCTGGGTTCCATCCCTGGGTTGGGCAGATTCCTTGGAGAAGGGCATGGCAACCCACCCCAGCATTCTTGCCTGGAGAATCCCCATGGACAGAGAAGCCTGACGGGCTTCAGTAAACAGGGATGCACAGAGTTGAACACGACTGAAGCAACTTAGCACGCACACACCAGAAGGTTCAGCTGACACTGAAATCAACATTTTATTGATCCACCACTAGGGTCAGACACCCAAGGCTTTGTATTGATCTTAAAGAGTATTTTAATCTGGGGTTGAAGTAAGTATACACTACTGGAAAGCATAAAGTAATCCAAGCCATGTTAAAAGGATATAAGTGTATTTTTCGGATGATTTAAACAAATTTTAATTTTCTACATTTTTGGAGAAACTACAGATAAAATAAAATTATTTCATTTAAAAGGTACTACAGATTCTATCTGCCTGGAGAATTCCATGGACATAGAGTGCAGGGTTACAGTCCATGGGATCACAGAGTCAGAGACAACTGAGTGACTAACACACACACGTAGCTCCTGCTGCTGCTGCTAAGTCGCTTTAGTCGTCTCCGACTCTGTGTGACCCCATGGACGGCAGCCCTCCAGGCTCCTCTGTCCCTGGGATTCTCCAGGCAAGAGTACTGGAGTGGGTTGCCATTTCCTTCTCCAGTGCATGAAAGTGAAAAGTGAAAGTGAAGTTGTTCAATCGTGTCTGACGCAATCCCATGGACTGTGTAGCCTACCAGGCTCCACTGTCCATGAGATTTTCCAGGCAAGAGTGTTGGAGTGGGTTGCCATTTCCTTCTCCAACACACACATAGATTCTGTCATAAAGGGAAAAAAGCATTTTGATCTCCCTTAAATTTTTTATACTTGTTCAATGATTTATTGTTATCATTCCCTCATCATACTTTCAGTATAAGCAATTTCTTACTGCAAAGTTATAAAATCCAACTTGAAGTGAAAGTATTGTTTGCTCAGTCATGTCCACCTCTTTGCGACCCCGTGGACTGTAGCCCACCAGGCTCCTCTTATCAGTGGAATTCTCCAGGCAAGAATACTGGACTATGTAGTCATTCCCTTTTTCAGGAGTTCTTCCTGACTCGGACAAATCTGGGTCTCCTGCATTGCACGCAGATTCTTTACCATCTAAGCCACCAGGGAAGCCCCAAATCCAACTTACACTGACCTATTTTTTTGAAAAGTTTTATTGAGTTAATTATAACCAATGAACAAAAGCTGCTTCTCTGTAATAAGTACCTACTAGTGTTTGTGATTTATAAAGCTTCAACTGAATCCTCCCAACGATTTTGTGTGATGGGTTGTACAACTTGATTGATCCTATTTTGTCGATGAGGAAATTAAGGTGCAGAGAAGTTAAATGAATTGCTAAAGTGGCAGAGAAGAGATGAGATCTCAGTCTTCTGACTACTTAGTTCAATGCTCTCACTATGTCAATATTTTATCAATACTTAAGAGTATTCCTATTTTGTTAGAGGAGGTAATACACTTGGCTTAAAAACAAAACAAAATTGCAGCCCTCTTTGGCATTTGTGTTGCATGCAGTGGCCCTGGAATAGACCTCTGGCTAATGAGATATAGTAACAGATGTTGGAAGGCACTTCTGAGGGTGGTGACTGATTCCTCTGGTGCCCAACTTTTCCTCTGCCCCCTTGCTTCTTCATGCCTGAATAGTGGGTATGATGTCTGGAGGTAAAGGTGTTATCTTGTATTTGACTACGATAAAAATATCCAGGGGAATCGCAGAGACCCTGTACTGCCAACTCTGGAGAGTTAAATGAGAGGGGAGAAGACAACTGTCGTGCTTAAATCACCATGTTTATTATTATTATTATATACAACTGAATGCAAGTCCCACCTAATACATTGCTCTTCTCCTAATTAGTTCACTCATAATTTCCTTCTGCCTTGTGCCCCTACTATGTGCCTGCTGCCAGAATGAATCAAAAGTCCTCATCATGAGGGATTCTGCCACTCCAAATTAGGCAGCTGATGTAGCTCTCGGGTACACTGCTCATTATAAACTGTGCTGACTGGAGCAGCCACTGAATTCTCAGGGAGCCTCTTTTGACAACCTCTCAATTACTGACAAATAATGAAGCTCTGCTAGGTGTGCATAATCGCCACCTGAGCTGTGGAGAATTATATTAATTATATCTCCATTGGGTCCCTGACAATTTCCTCTATTATTTTAATTTTTCCTTCTTTACATCACAATTCTATATTTTATCACCCCAAAGTACTCCAAATATATGTTTAATATCTGCCTTAAACAGCCATATAATTCTTTTTGCTGATGCACTGGACACAGGCTTGCTTTAACTTCTCAATGGCAGATTCTTTGAGCACTGCCAAATTGTTAACTCTTTAATGTGTCTACTGTTTCTTAAAATTGCTTCTGAATATTTGTCCTTCTCTCTGAGAAGATAAGCCAGATCATAAGTGTGGCTCCGTATTTTCAAATGTGATCTTACCTGTTTTCTGTCAAGTGATAATTTTGAAAGGTCTTCATGACTTCCCAAAATTCCAAATTTCTTTCCTTCATTTCTCTTTTAACGATAGAGAGTAAAATGAATACAGTCATTAATTATACATTGAGAACTGTAAGATGAATTTCACTCTTCCTTCATCCCATATTCTAAAAGCCATCTGGTCTAATTTTCCAGCAAGTTTCTTTGAGAGGAACATATTCTTACTAGGGTCTTCCCTTTGGTGAATACTCGGACATTTCGTTTGGACACTGAATTGTCTGGGGTTGCAGTTCTAACCACATGTTACTAAGAGCGACATGCTTAGTAACATGGAGTAAGGTAAGGGAAATTTTTACTATTCAACCCACTGAGTTCTATAAGTTATACATCTGGGAAAGCACCAAAGATCATATATTTTTTTCCAAAATTCCTATCCAAAATAATCGTCATACATTTAAAGAAAACTTAAGAATTCTCAAAGCGCTTTCACATATTTATTTGATTTGATTTTCATGACATAGATATAACTGTAATTCCCATATTACAGGTGAGGAAATTGGAGCTCAGGGAGCTTAACTTGAGAATCCCAAGTAGTAAGATGCAAACCCAGCAGGAATTAAAATATTTCCTTTTTATTCAATAATAGAACCTTATAATTGCAAGGGACCTTTATGATCATTTGGCTCAGTTGCCCACCCAGTGCAGAAAATCTATAAAATCCTAATACTGGTCATCTAGCACTTATTGATTACTTAAAATGATAAGGAACTGACTGTTTCAGAAGAAAGCCCACCATTCTGTTGGACATATCTTGATAAAAATTTTTTTTTTACATAAAGCTAAAATTGAACTATTAGCAACTTTTGCCCATGGCCTCTTTTCCTATATTTGAAGAAAAAATAAACAAATGTGTTTCCTCATTAAAATTCGGAATTGTAAAAACTATTCATTGTATTCCCCTTCAGTCTTCCTTCTAGAAGCAGCTGACTGCATCACTTATCTATGACATCATATCCAAACCTGTCTGTCTCCTGGCCCTCCTCTGGTGGCATCTAGTCTGTGCTCCTCCTGGATACAGAATTCTGTCCCCTCGAATTCCTGGCAGAGAATAACCTCCCCACCGCCATGCAGTCCACATAGCGTTCCACATGCTCCACACATTCCTTAACCCTCTGTGATGGTTCTACTCCTTCATCAGGCCCTAGACAGATCACTTCCATGGATTCTTAAGATGGCCCTGCTTCATGAGATTACAGTTTCCAATTAGTACCCTTAGATTGATCTTTCTTGATGTAATGCCAAGCCTCATCTCCCATATTACATGTGAGCAGTTGATTTCTGAAGTTCTCTGTGTAGAACTTAAGAGTCTGTCACTGTCCCCGAAGTCATAATCAGCTAGCTGTATAAGTTGAAGGTGAAAAAAAAAAAAATTGAAGCTGCATAAGCTGAGGTATATAACTACACCTAGCTGTATAAATTGAAGGCAAAGGGAGGGACATGTAGCTACAACAGTGAAAATGCACCCCAGAATAGCTCTCCCTTTTAATACCCACTCTGGAAAATGTGACACATTATTGTAGCTACATTCCATGGATTTTTCTTATATTTTTTAGTAAAAAATGTTCAGTGTGCTCCTAATAAACAGACAAAAGCCAAAGGACTGCTCTGAGCTAATTGACTACATCTGGGAGTGGATGGGCATGTCATCACAAACTGCTTCTTTATAAAGGGATGTGGTATCATGCTTATCATGGTTTTAGTGTTTAAAAACATAATTTCAAATTATTAAGTCAAATCACCTTGTTCATTTCTGCATCCTCCTGGAAACCTTTTTTATGGCCCTGGAACAATTCAGAAATCCATTTTTTAAGCCTCAATAAGAGATAAAACAGGGACTTTGGACTTGGCACCAGGTTGAAGGGAACAGGAAGAGTTCTTCCCTCCTCAAAGTAAGAAAACCAAAGTTTGGCCCTTGCAAATTTCCATTCCACATCAGCATCATCCTATACAAATAAATATGACAGTTCAGCAAGGAAATGCATAAACAGAATTACTGGGATGCTTCTGACATTGTGTGGCTAAATGGAAGTAATGTTACCTACAACAATCTCAGACCCCAAACACCACCCCAAGATATTCTCAAAAATGTTAAAGTACTATTCACACACTCTTAGGAAAGAAAATTTAGGAAAATTTACTTAAAAATTTATCATTCTTACAGATCTCAAAACTTGCATGTATTTATAAATACACTGAAAGTTATAAAGCTATTTTCCTATATTCTGAAAAACACTATGAAAAATTATTCACTCATATTTTGCAACAGATCACTGCTTTGACGAATTTGGGACACACACCAAGATTCTTGGAATAAAAATCACTCTAAATTTGAGAAAAAGTCAATTTTGAACATCACTCAAAGCAAGATTTGGAGAATAGTGGCATTCATAAGCAATAATTTTTAAATGAAATATAAATTCGTGCTGATATAGTGTCTCTAAGAATTTATAAATAATAATACTAAATCATACAACATTTCTCATCCTTATTCTTTACTATCCTACCACATCCATAGATGTTGTGCTTGGAAGCAAAGGATTAACATTTTCTGATTACTACATATAAAGAATATAAAAAATATAAATTTTTTATAAAATATATAAAGAAGTATATAAAAAGGTAAAGAACAGATAGAAAGTAGTCTATAGTATCATCACCATTGCTGAATTGATCCCTGGAATAGTTAAAACATATACCACATATTATACAAATATATAGAGATTATACCTCAATTTCCTGGAATGAACTGTTGATCATTGCAATTAACATGTTTAGCAAAACAATGACCATCGTAACATTATAGACTCCATAAAGAACATAACCGATGTTTTCGATGAATTTGTGATTATAGTTGATGACCACTGATTTCACTTCAGAAAGTCCGAATATAGCCCAAAACAGTGTTTTAAAACTCTCTTCCACTCTAGGTAAAAAGAAGGAAATAAAGGAGATGATAAAGCATACAAATAAATGACAATGATACCATAATAAAAGCAAGCTGATTTAATGTCTGAAAATTATTAGATACTCATGAGAAAATTCTTCAATTCCCTGAGCCTCAGTTTTCTTTTTTGTAAAATGGGTACAATAACTATTTCCAGGATTGTTGCAAGGATAAGGGAATATTTTACATATGAAGCACACAACTCACTATCTGGCACATAATAAGTGCTCAATAAATGCTAACATAACTTCAAACCACAGACATTAACACTTAAATAATCCATAGTTTTGGTAAAGAAAATATTAAGTATATTAATAAAAATAATGTAATATGTAATTTATAATTTATATATGTAATAATGTAATTTATAGTCCTTTTGTGTTTTCTGCTCATCTACACTTCTGATATCCAATAAATAGATAATGGTATGTGTCTTAAGGTGTCTTAAGGAAAATATGACAATATAAACATAGTGTTACTAAAATCACTGACATGTCTTAGGAATTTCAATTCATTAGGCATAATTATTAACCAAAATGAAGCTCCTCTGCTTAGGTCAGTTGGTTCAATTTCTCTGATAAACTGAACTTTACAGGAATATGAATAATAGGTTATGCTTAGATTAGTACTTCTCATTGTAACATTTTTTGGTTGTTCTTCAGTTGCTCGGTCGTGTCTGACTCTTTGTGGCCCCATGGACTGCAGCGTGCCAGGCTTCCCTGTCCTTCACCATCTCCCAGAGTTTGCTCAAACTCATGTTCATTGAGTCAGTGATGCCATCAGTCTTTCCTAGCATCAAGGTCTTTTCCAATGAGTCGGCTCTTCACATCAGGTGGCCAAAGTATACATGAATACCTAGTATTTGAGTAATGTATTCCAAACATACTTTATAAAAGACATGTAACCATGGTGAACATAAGTTAAAACCCTTGTTGCTGCTGGTAACTCAGATTGATTTTGGAAGTAGCCATTCTCGTAGGGCCCCAGGAGTCTGAACTGAGCAGGACACCACAGTGAGGAGCACAGATGCTAGGGTCAGTGGACAAGAGACTATGTCCTGGCTTTTCTACATACTAGCAGCTCTGAGACGCTCAGCATGTCATTTAAATTCCCTGAGCTTCAGTTCCTTTTTGTGTGAAACAGAAATAATAAGATGATGTGTGTAAGGTAGCTCCTGGCCCTAAAATTGTTAACTATTATTACTTACTATTAGAAAGATTGCCTACATTGTTGAGTTCCTATAACACATTTAAAACTTTTCTCATAATGCTAAAGAGTAACTGGAAATAGTACCTTTACTAAAACATTATTTATCCCACGGTTGCATATGAACACTATTAGGCTAAAGTTTCATTGACAATATCATGATTAAAAGAACCAAAAACACCTACGTTGTGAAGGCTTCGTTTTGCTTTGCACCAATGTAGTAGGAATAGAGGTTGAACATTCCAATCATAAAGGCCACAAACACCATGATGAATATGACCATGAACTTGAAGATATCTTTTACCGTTCTTCCAAGTGATATCTGCAGAGGTCCAAAGCTTTCATTTGCTGGTAAAATGTAGGCTATTCTGGAGAAACTTAAAACTACAGCAATTGCATAAAGACCTTCAGATATGATTTGAGGATCAGAGGGGTCCCACTTTATCCTGGCTAGGAGAAAGGAAAGACAAAAGTTATGGTGAGTTTATTTACATTTTTTACTTCAGACTTTCCTGGTAGCTCAGATAGTAAAGAATCTTGTCTGCATTGCAAGAGACCTGAGTTTGATCCCTGGGTCAGGAAGATCTCCTGGAGAAGGAAACTTTTTACTTAGGTAAAGAAAATGCACTGGTCATAGCAAACACCCTCTTCCAACAACACAAGAGAAGACTCTACACATGGACATCACCAGATGGTCAACACTGAAATCAGATTGATTATATTCTTTGCAGCCAAAGATGGAGAAGCTCTATACAGTCAGCAAAAAGAAGACCGGGAGCTGACTGTGGCTCAGATCATGAATTCCTTATTGCCAAATTCAGACTTAAATTGAAGAAAGTAGGGAAAACCGCTAGACCATTCAGGTATGACCTAAATCAAATCCCTTATGATTATACAGTGGAAGTGAGAAATAGATTTAAGGGCCTAGATCTGATAGAGTGCCTGATGAACTATGGAATTAGGGTCATGACACTGTACAGGAGACAGGGATCAAGACCATCCCCATGGAGAAGAAATGCAAAAAAGCAAAATGGCTGTCTGGGCAGGCCTTACAAATAGCTGTGAAAAGAAGAGAAGTGAAAAGCAAAAGAGAAAAGGAAAGATATAAGCATCTGAATGCAGACTTCCAAAGAATAGCAAGAAGAGATAAAGCCTTCAGCGATCAATGCAAAGAAATAGAGGAAAACAACAGAATGGGAAAGACTAGAAATCTCTTCAAGAAAATTAGAGATACCAAGGGAACATTTCATGCAAAGATGGGCTCGATAAAGGACAGAAATGGTATTGACCTAACAGAGCAGAAGATATTAAGAAGAGGTGGCAAGAATACCAGGAAGAACTGTACAAAAAAGATCTTCATGACCCGGATAATCACGATGCTGTGATCACTCATCTAGAGCCAGACATCCTGGAATGTGAAGTCAAGTGGGCCTTAGAAAGCATCACTACGAACAAAGCTAGTAGAGGTGATGGAATTCCAGTGGAGCTATTTCAAATCCTGAAAGATGATGCTGTGAAAGTGCTGCACTCAATATGTTGGCAAATTTGGAAAACTCAGCAGTGGCCACAGGACTGGAAAAGGTCAGTTTTCATTCCAATCCCAAAGAAAGGCAATGCCAAAGAATGCTCAAACTACCGCACAATTGCACTCATCTCACATGCTAGTAAAGTAATGCTCAAAATTCTCCAAGCCAGGCTTCAACAATGTGTGAACTGTGAGCCTCCAGATGTTCAAGCTGGTTTTAGAAAAAGCAGAGGAACCAAAGATCAAATTGCCAACATCTGCTGGATCATGGAAAAAGCAAGAGAGTTCCAGAAAAACATCTATTTCTGCTTTATTGACTATGCCAAAGCCTTTGACTGTGTGGATCACAATAAACTGTGGAAAATTCTGAAAGAGATGGGAAAACCAGACCACCTGACCTGCCTCTTGAGAAATCTATATGCAGCCCAGGAAGCAACAGTTAGAACTGGACATGGAACAGACTGGTTCCAAATAGGAAAAGGAGTACATCAAGGCTGTATATTGTCACCCTGCTTATTTAACTTCTATGCAGAGTACCTCATGAGAAATGCTGGACTGGAAGAAACACAAGCTGGAATCAAGATTGCCGGGAGAAATATCAGTAACCTCAGATATGCAGATGACACCACCCTTATGGCAGAAAGTGAAGAGGAACTAAAAACCTCTTGATGAAAGTGAAAGAAGAGAGTGAAAAAGTTGGCTTAAAGCTCAACATTCAGAAAACGAAGATCATGGCATCCGGTCCCATCTCTTCATGGGAAATAGATGGGGAAACAGTAGAAACAGTGTCAGACTTTATTTTTTGGGCTCCAAAATCACTGCAGATGGTGACTGCAGCCATGAAATTAAAAGACGCTTACTCCTTGGAAGAAAAGTTATGACCAATCTAGATAGCATATTCAAAAGCAGAGACATTACTTTGCCGACTAAGGTCCGTCTAGTCAAGGCTATGGTTTTTCCAGTGGTCATGTATGGATGTGAGAATTGGACTGTGAAGAAGGCTGAGCACCGAAGAATTGATGCTTTTGAACTGTGGTGTTGGAGAAGACTCTTGAGAGTCCCTTGGACTGCAAGGAGATCCAACCTGTCCATTCTGAAGGAGATCAGCCCTGGGATTTCTTTGAAAGGAATGATGCTAAAGCTGAAACTCCAGTACTTTGGCCACCTCATGTGAAGAGTTGACTCATTGGAAAAGACTCTGATGCTGGGAGGGATTGGGGGCAGGAGGAGAAGGGGACGACCCAGGATGAGATGGCTGGATGGCATCACTGACTTGATGGATGTGAGTCTGAGTGAACTCCGTGAGTTGGTAATGGACAGGGAAGCCTGGCGTGCTTGACTCATGGGGTCGCAAAGAGTTGGACACAACTGAGTGACTGAACTGAACTGAACTTCTTTTCTAGGATAGAAACATAATTACATTATCAATCCAGTTCCTAATGGAACTTCTTTAAGTGTCAGGTATATTTGAGCTTCTGAATTTACAAAGAAAATTATCCCCTGGTTTGCTGGCAGTTTCCCGTAATAGTATAGCTTAATGGTTGAGAGTACAAACCATGGACTTGGCTTATGTAACCACTCCAATATTCTTGCCTAGAGAATTCCACGGACAGGAGAGTGGTGGGTTGTAGTCTGTAGGGTCGCTGAGAGTTGGACATGATTCAAGCGACTTACCACACATTCCTGCATGCATCTATCTATCTAAAATCAACTAGAAGAACTATTACAAATTATTTATCTTATTGTTTTATTTTCCCATCTTTGAAAATGACATACTGTTTATATCCTATCATCTGTTGTGAGAATTTAGTAAGTCAACATACATTCACTATTTAGAAAGTGCTTGGCACTAGCTAAATAGTAGCATTTACTATTTAATCTTAAACTATAATAAAAGAAAATAAGGCCCTAGTAAATGATATCATTATTTAGTCTTAAACTATAATTACACTATAAAGTAATTTGGGGCCTGTGCAGTACTTGTAGTTATTTAAACTTACTAAGGTAATTTATATTGGTCATTCAAGTCTATTTTTATCATATAATGTAGTAATTATTCATTTATGAATTTTTCTGACATTATTACATCAGAACATCAAAAATCTAATTAAGAAGCCATTATGAAGAAAAATGCAAAGCAGTGTGTAACAGAGAACAAAAATACAATTATAAATTTGTATTTGCTTATTTGCTGAGAAGTAGAATTAGAATTAGTAATAAAAGCAGTTTCTTTTTATATAGCACCTTGAATATAAGTACAGTATATAAATAGTTTGACTTGTAAAATTCCATATATTAAAAATTGTCTTATAAAATAATGGCTGTATTCCCTGTGCTGTACAATATATCCTTGTATAAAAGCCCTACATATGCTCTAAAAATTGTTAAGTATTAAAATATTAAAGAGAAATAATAAAAATGAAATCCCTATGTGATACAGCCAATAAAACTCATAGAGATATCAACCGTACGTTAACTGACATCTTATCAGAGGAGGACTTGAAGTAAGTAGTCAAAGAGAATCTGTTTTTCTCACCCTAGGTTTCTAAGCAATAACTGAACCTAATTCTGTTCCTTAGTCACTATCCTCCTGGGGAGGTAGACTGACTTATCTGATTGCTAAACTGGGGTGGAATCTGAGCATACTGGACTCAGCTCTGCCCTCTTTATCTTAGGGATTTCCTTCTGATCTTCCATGGAGGACTCTCACATGATCAGATACCATAACCCCCTTTGGGTATGACTGCCCTGTCCATGGCTGCCTGGAAATTGGAGGATACATCTGCCTAAGCCTGGGGTTCAGTATTGCTGAGCCAGTTGACTAATAAACTCAGAATTTTATCATCCACGCTAAACTTTGTCAGTATTAAAGGTGATGATTTGACCTAATGTTGGCTCTTTGTTTTATTTCTCATCTAGTTCAAAGGCTTCCCTAATGGCTCAGCAGGTGGGTTCTATCCCTGGGTCAGGAAGATCCACTGGAGGAGGAAATGGCAACCTACTCCAACATTCTTGCCTGAAAAATCCCACGACAGAGGGCCTGGTGGGCTACAATCCAATGGGTTGCAAAGAGGTGGACACGACTGAGCAACTAAGCACAGCATAGCACTGGTTCAAAGTCTGGGTGAGAAAAAGGGGCGCTGTTTATTGGGAGCCTTTGATGATTCACTTGCTTTCAAATAGTTTATATGGCTTAAACAGAAATGGCACTTAAATGTGTACTATTTTTAATAAACAAGAAGAAAAAAATAAATCCACAACATAATACAAGCATTCTCAATGAAGTTTGGTGGTTAGCCAATTAACCCCAGAGATAAGGGGAGATGATTCTTGTTATTGAGAGGTTTTCTGCCAGAAGAAATATCAGGAAAGAAGTAGAAAGCATAATAAAAGATATAGATAATCTGAAGAAGCTGGAAACTGACCAATAATTTTATGAGAACTGAATAACAACCAAACTGCTACTGATGTGTTCCTTTTCTTTCATCATTTTAATTTATCTAAAAAATTTAAATAAATTTTTATTAAAGTACAGTTGAATCACAATGCTGTGTTACTTCCTGCTATATAGCAATGGAAATCAGTTATATGTATACCCAGTCTGTTTTATTTTATTTTATTTTTATTTTTTTATATTTTATTTTATTTATTTTTTATTTTATTTTTATTATTTTATTTTATTTTTATTCCCCAGTCTGTTTTAGATTCTTTTCCCATGTAGGTCATTACAGAGTATTGAGTAGAGTTCCCTGTGCTATACAGTAGGTACTTATTAGCTATCTATTTTATATATAGTAGTGTGTATAGGTCAATTCCAATCTCTCTCTTGTGTTTATCCCTCCCCTCCCTTCCCTCTTGGTAACCATAGGCTTGTTTTCTACATCTGTGACTCTATTTTTGTTTTGTAAATAGGCTCATTTGTACCATTTTTTTTTTTTAAGATCCTGCATACAAATGGTGTCATATAAATTCTGCATTTTATAAACATATTGACTGAGTACTGTAAACTCACCCAAATTGTAGTATTTCACATTGTCTCCCAGTGTGACTTTTGTTAAATCCTTTAAAGTATCATTTGCATCAATGATGCTCTGTGCTTTGGAAGCATGCCAAAATGCCATGAATCTTGCAATGAATGATGCTGCAAAGATTGCCAGCATTCCAAAATCAAGCATATTCCACAACTCAAACAAGTACTCCTTGGGGCCTTGAGTCCAAATTTCTTTACATTCAGCCCATATCATGCCTGTATGGGAGAGAGGTTAAAATAGGGGTTAAAATCCAATTTCATTCCAGCCTTAGTTTTCAACAAAACAAATTTAAAAGGTCTTAGGCTGACATTCAAAACCCTTCAAAATATGACCTCATTTTGCCCATTCAGCCATAATTATCCTGTCCCTACAAATCCTATAGTCCAAAAATATCAGTGCATTATCATAAAGCAATTTGACAAAGTTCATTAAGGGTATTCAAACAGCAAACATGACTTGATCCATTAATTCTGTACATAAGATATTCATTATAGGATTCTCTGTAATAAAAAAAATATGTAAACACACTGATACTAACATCCTCAAACTAGAAGTAACCATGGGACTATAGACTATTATGTAGCCATTTCATATGATATTTTAATTACCATGGAATAGTGGCCACAAGAATGTGCCCCACAGGCCTCCAAATACAGGAATTCAACTGGCCATGGGCCAATGCTGCAGCACTCTGAAGACTATAGACACTTTTGCCCTAAGGCAATGCTTCCCATGGCCTGCTCCTCACCAGTGACTGAGGGCACCCCTTCTTGGGAGTCATGGGACTCCAATAGCTGACCTCGGCTCAAGGATCTCTTGACAGACTTTTCAAACTTTCTTTAGACAGAACGGAGATCTAGAGTGCTTCTGTCCTACCTTCTGTCCTACCTTCCTTCCCTCTCTCCTGCCCTCAACATCAACCTTGCATCGCAGTCTTACAGCCCTTTCAGGTTTCTTCAGCTCCCTCCCATTTCTCTCACATAGAATTTCCCTTAATAAAACTGTTGCATGTTAAATTCTGTCTTTGCATATGCTTCTTGGAGGACCTAGAATAATACACAATGGGAAATGTTTATGTCGTAAACATTCTAGCATGCCAAGTAAACATTTTATATATTCTATGATATTATGTTTAAAACAGCATAGTAAAAGACTAGACAGAATTACAGGAGCATAGTAGTAGCAGTAGTTTCTTCATGGCAGAATTATTAATAATGTTGCACATCCACTCTAAAACTTAGTGTATTACTTAGGAGCACAGGTTTTGGAATCAGACACCACGGCATCACTGATGCAGTGAACATAAACTTAGGCAAACTCTGAGAGATGGTGAGGGACAGGGAGGCCTGGCGTGCTGCTGTCCATGGAGTCACAAAGAGTCGGACACGGCTGGGTGCCTGAACAATCACAGTCATCCATTTGTTAGCTGTGCAATATTTGGTAACTTACTGAAACTTTTTAAAACTCAGCTTGCAAAATGGGGATGATAGTAGTTCGTACCTGCTTCGTAGGGTGGTTATGAGACTTAGATAACATATGAAAAATGCATAGCACAGTGTCTGGCACTTGAAAACATAACTAATACTTATTGAGAATTTACTATTTCAGATTTTCTATGTCTGGCGTATATTTTCTTTCTTTATTAAAAAGAAGTAACTTTACCCCTAAGCCATGCCTATGGGGCAACCCAAGACGGGCGAGTCATGGTGGAGAGGCCTGACAGAATGTGGTTCACTGGAGAAGGGAATGACAAGCCACTTCAGTATTCTTGCCTTGAGAACCCCATGAACAGTATGAAAAGGCAAAATGACAGGATACCAAAAGAGGAACTCCCCAGGTCATTAGGTGCCTAATATTCTACTGGAGATAGGTGGAGAAATAACTCCAGAAAGAATGTAGGGATGGAGCCAAAGCAAAAACAATACCCAGTTGTGGATGTGACTGGTGATAGAAGCAAGATCCGATGCTGTAAAGAGCACTATTGCATAGGAACCTGGAATGTCAGGTCTGAATCAAGGCAAATTGGAAGTGGTCAAACAATAGATGGCAAGAGTGAATGTCGACATTCTAGATATCAGCGAACTAAAATGGACTGAAATGGGTGAATTTAACTCAGATGACCATTATATCTACGACTGCGGGCAGGAGTCCCTCAGAAGAAATGGAGTAGCCATCATGGTCAACAAAAGAGTCCGAAATGCAGTACTTGGATGCAATCTCAAAAATGACAGAATGATCTCTGTTCATCTCCAAGGCAAACCATTCAATATCACAGTTATACAAGTCTATGCCCCAACCAGTATGTTGAAGAAACTGAAGTTGAACGGATTTATGAAGACCTACAAGATCTTTTAGAACTAACACCAAAAAAAGATGTCCTTTTCATTATAGGGGACTGGAATGCAAAAGTAGGAAGTCAAGAAACACCTGGAGTAACAGGCAAATTTGGCCTTGGAATGTGGAATGAAGCAGGGCAAAGACTAATAGAGTTTTGCTAAGAAAATGCACTGGTCATAGCAAACACCCTCTTTCAACAACACAAGAGAAGACTCTACACATGGACATCACCAGATGGTCAACACTGAAATCAGATTGATTATATTCTTTGCAGCCAAAGATGGAGAAGCTCTATACAGTGAACAGAAACAAGACCAGGAGCTGACTGTGGCTTAGATCATGAAATCCTTATTGCCAAATTCAGACTTAAATTGAAGAAAGTAGGAAAACTGCTAGACCATTCAGGTATGACCTAAATCAAATCACTTATGATTATACAGTGGAAGTGAGAAATAGATTTAAGGGTCTAGATCTGATAGATAGAGTGCCTGATGAACTATGGAATGAGGTTCGTCACATTGTACAGGAGACAGGGATCAAGACCATCCCCATGGAAAAGAAATGCAAAAAAGGAAAATGGCTGTCTGGGCAGGCCTTACAAATAGCTGTGAAAAGAAGAGAGGAGAAAAATAAAGGAGAAAAGCAAAGATATAAGCATCTGAATGCAGACTTCCAAAGAATAGCAAGAAGAGATAAGAAAGCCTTCTTCAGTGATCAATGCAAAGAAATAGAGGAAAAGAACAGAATGGGAAAGCCTAGAGATCTCTTCAAGAAAATTAGAGATACCAAGGGAACATTTCATGCAAAGATGGGCTCGATAAAGGACAGAAATGGTATGGACCTAATAGAAGCAGAAGATATTAAGAAGAGGTGGCAAGAATACACAGAAGAACAGTACAAAAAAGATCTTCACGACGCAGATAATCATGATGATGTGATCACTAATCTAGAGCCAGACATCTTGGAATGTGAAGTCAAGTGGGCCTTAGAAAGCATCATTACGAACAAAGCTAGTGGAGGTGATGGAATTCCAGTTGAGCTATTTCAAATCCTGAAAGACGATGCTGTGAAAGTGCTACACTCAATATGCCAGTAAGTTTGGAAAACTCAGCAGTGGCCACAGGACTGGAAAAGGTCAGTTTTCATTCCAATCCCAAAGAAAGGCAATGCCAAAGAATGCTCAAACTACCGCACAGTTGCACTCATCTCACATGCTAGTAAAGTAATGCTCAAAACTCTCCAAGCCAGGCTTCAGCAATATGTGAACCGTCAACTCCCTGACATTCAAGCTGGTTTTAGAAAAGACAGAGGAACCAGAGATCAAATTGCCAACATCCTCTGGATCATGGAAAAAGCAAGAGAGTTCCAGAAAAACATCTCTTTCTGCTTTATTGACTATGCCAAAGCCTTTGACTGTGTGGATCACAATAAACTGTGGAAAATTCTGAAAGGGATGGGAATACCAGATCACCTAACCCGCCTCTTGAGAAATCTATATGCAGGTCAGGAAGCAACAGTTCACACTGGACATGGAACAATAGACTGATTCCAAATAGGAAAAGGAGTATGTCAAGGCTGTATATTGTCACCCTGCTTATTTAACTTCTATGCAGAGTACATCATGAGAAATGCTAGACTGAAAGAAACACAAGCTGGAATCAAGATTGCCGGGAGAAATATCAATAACCTCAGATATGCAGATGACACCACCCTTATGGCAGAAAGTGGAGAGGAGCTAAAAACCTCTTGATGAAAGTGAAAGAGGAGAGTGAAAAAGTTGGCTTAAAGCTCAACATTCAGAAAACGAAGATCATGGCATCTGGTCCCATCACTTCATGGGAAATAGATGGGGAAACAGTAGAAACAGTGTCAGACTTTATTTTTGGGGCTTCAAAATCACTGCAGATGGTGACTGCAGCCATGAAATTAAAAAACGCTTACTCCTTGGAAGGAAAGTTATGATCAACCTATAGAGCATATTCAAAAGCAGAGACGTTACTTTGCCAACTAAGGTCTGTCTAGTCAAGGCTATGGTATTTCCAGTGGTCATGTATGGATGTGAGAGTTGGACTGTGAAGAAGGCTGAGCACGGAAGAATTGATGATTTTGAACTGTGGTGTTGGAGAAGACTCTTGAGAGTCCCTTGGACTGCAAGGAGATCCAACCAGTCCATTCTGAAGGAGATCAACCCCGGGATTTCTTTGGAAGGAATGATGCTAAAGCTGAAACTCCAGTACTTTGGCCACCTCATGTGAAGAGTTGACTCATTGGAAAAGACTCTGATGCTGGGAGGGATTGGGGGCAGGAGGAGAAGGGGACGACCGAGGATGAGATGGCTGGATGGCATCACGGACTCGATGGACGTGAGTCTGAGTTAACTCCTGGAGATGGTGATGGACAGGGAGGCCTGGCATGCTGCGATTCATGGGGTTGCAAAGAGTTGGACACAACTGAGCAACTGAACTTCTTACCCCTATTATCTTTAAGGTATCCTAATCTCTGATGTCCTGTCTCCTCCTAGAGCCATCTGGAGGAACACAACCTAAACACCAACAATTCCTCAAAGTCTACTTCCATCAAGAAGTCTCCAGGGTCCCCTAGTTGAAATTAATCTTCCACCCTTTCTGTCACTAATCACCTTCCCCAAATCCCCATATTTGTCATGAACTTGTATCACAGAACTTATGTGAATGATCGTGAAGCCCTGTAGGGGTTTTAAAAAGCCATGCTCTGTCCTTCCAACCGCTTGTGCATGCATGCTAAGTCACTTCAGTTGTATCTGACTCTTTTCGACGTCGACTGTACCCTGCCAGGCTCCTCTGTCCATGCTATTCTCCAGGTAAGAATACTGGAGTGGGTTACCATGCCCTTCTCCAGGGGATTGTCCCCAACCCAGAAATCAAACCTGTGTCTCCCGTGTCTCCTGAATCGGCAGGCAGGTTCTTTACTACTAGCACCACCTGGGAATCCCCTTCTAACAGCTTAACTGTACTTTTCTCAAAATCAGCATTCAATGTATCACACAACTTACTTATTTTGAAATTATTCCAAATATAGCGAAGGCTGGGATTGAATTCATATATACTTCAGTGGATCAAATTTATTAATAAAATAGGAAACACTGCATGTGTCCACTCATGCACACACACAGGCACATGTGCACACACATAAACTATGAGCAGGAGTGAAAAAATCTGAGGGCAGTCTTTGTGTGGATGTTGTCCCTGGGTTCCCACCAGCTTCCTCAATAGAAACAAGGGTAGTTTAGAGTAGCTGAAAGACGGATTACTGGGGGGTTTTAAATTCATATAGTCTAGTTGTTTTCAAAGCTTTTCTCCTTCTTCCCAATTCTCCATCTTCTCTCTTTTTAAGGGGTACATTTCTTGGTAAAAATGATATCTTCCCAAAGCTTATCAAAGATAAAACAGATACAGCAAACCATTCTGTTTGAAGGAAGAATTTCCATGTTATGTTTTCTGGGGACCCCCAGGTGTTGCCAAGCATAGTTCGAAATCCTCCATCTAGTCCAGTTTCTCCACAAACAGAGAACTCCTCCACAGGGTGGAGCCTCTGCCTGAATAGGTCCTGAATTACTCCTACTGAAGACTGCCCATCCCATTGTTGAGTTTGCAGGAAGTATCCCTTCACTGTGAACCTGTCAGTACTAATTCTGCCCTCAAGAGAATGGAATCTGCTCCTTCCACCTTTAAATTCCTTAAAATTTAAAAAAAAGCAAAAACACCTGTGCATTCATTAAATTTATTCTTCTAAAGAAGAGGTGGGTTTCCCATGAAGTGAATGAAATTTAAACTCTAGGATGCCTTATTTGCCCAGGATCCTCCAAAGTCTCTGTTTTGTCTTCTTTTTCTCTAAATGGGGCCCTCCAAAAAACTAAATTTCAGGCTTCACAATCCCTAGGTCCCACCCTACCTCCCACCCTCCAGAGTAAGTTTCTCCAGTCCCAACAGGGGCTTTTCTGTGGAGAAGCCACTCACTTTTCTGATGGATTTCCACTTGGAATGCTCCCTATTTTGCCAATTGCCTGCAGCTGTGGTCTAGACAGAGTGTGGCTCAGGGACGTAATTACAGCCCTTGCCTGCAGTCCTTCCCTCCTGTTGAAGAGTCAATCCTGCATTGCATTTCCTTCCTCCACACTCACACTGGACATTAGGCTAAAACTGCTGCTTAAGACCTTTTCCTGTGAAGTGTCATCAAGCACATGTCCCCCTCCCTGTGTTCCTGGCTACCCTTCTCATTTCTCTTGTTTTGAGCTTGCCATTCCGTCTTGTCAAGATCTGAAATGCAGATTCCATCATTCACCTTTTCAACTTTTCACTAAAAATTATATCAATTTGCTTTTTGTGACCAATAATGTCAGTCTATTCCTTCAAACCAGCTAGCATCAGACCTAAGTAGGCCACTTAATGATTATTTTCAGAAGGTACAACAACTTTCAAGAAAATTCAAGAAGAAAAATAAATATCAGTGTTAGAAACTGAACCAGGAGTCTAACACATGCTACAAAGTACCAGTTGTCCATTCTGAGTTGTTCATTGTTTTCCCTTTAAATGAACACTGAGATCATCTCCAAATCTCAAATATAACGGTTATTGGCCCAGTTGTTCCAAGGAAAATGCTTTTATTCATAAAATTAAAACTTAACATTCTTGGTTTAGGTTTCCAGGTGAAAAAAGAAAAATTTTAATGCTTATATTAAAATATTAGCATGAGAAGAGTAAATTATGTTTGATAAAGAATAAGATGAACATGGATGCACATGTATATATGGCTGAGTCCTTTTACTGTTTACCTGAAACTATCACAACCTTGTTAACTAGCTATGCCCCAATACAAAATAGAAAGTTTAAAATAAGAAAAAGAATAAAATGAACATTCATTATATCTAATCCCCTTACATAAAATTAAATGCTTTCAAAGTTTAACCTTGAATGAAAGAGTCGTGTCTCAATTAATATCTTTTCAGTAGGAAATACCACTTCCATATAAAACATAAGAACTCTTAATCAAGAGTTTAATAATAATCACAGCCATTTGAAATTTATTAGACATTTCCAATGTGCCAAGTACTATATTATGTATGTTACACATACTAACATGTACAAAATATGATGGCATATAGGCATTTAGCTTAGGATAAAGGCAATGTCCAAATGATCATTCTTATTTTAAATCAGATATTCAAAGTGAGATATTTCTTAGAGCTTTATAGCATAAGACAAACCAATTAAATTAGAAAAGAAAAAGTGGACAATCAAACTTTTCTTTATCAAAGGTTTACCTTAGTAATGTAATTCACATGTTAAGACACTGTATTTCTCCTTCGAACATAACCAGGAAATGAAGTGATTCAGAAGTTTTGAATAACTCTCAATGCTGTTTATTACCTCATATGCATTTAAAATGCTCATAAGGTAATATGTATAGTGCTTCATAACATTTCAATTGATTATCCTATCAGCCCCAGAATAAGGAAGCCAAGATGATATCCCTTGCCACAGAAGTGACATAAAACCGATTACAGATGCTTCTCCAGATCACCAGGGGAGAACCAAGCTTACGGACTGCCAACTTGGATAAAGATTCATTGAGCTCTCTTCTTACATCCTTCTCCACATATCTACCCTGCAGGACTTCCTGCATAGTCGGGCCCTTATGGAGACAGCTGAAACTTTGTCCACAGCCTGGCTTCTCTCTGGGGTTGCATTTCCTATTACTTCATAGACATCGTCACCTGGAAATTCCATGGCACTTCAAAGTCAATCTCAAGCAAAATTCCTTACCAGCTTTTCATTCTCCCAGTCTCAATCCTTATCTTCCCTCTGTATTCTTCCTCTTAGAGACTTGCTGTCAGCACCTTAACCCAAGGCAGAATCCACAGCTCTCCCTTTCCACGTGCAATGCATTACCAGGTTTTTTGAAGAGTATCTTTTACAAAGCTCTCAAGTCCTTTCCTCACTCCCCAACTTCTGGCCCCACATTCCACACATGGATCACTTCAGTTGTCTCTCAGCCTCCCGACCCGCCTCCTCAAAGCCACCCTCTATCTCACAGCCAACTGTGTTTTATAAAAGGTGAGGAATCACAGCACCAATAGCTGAAAATCAGCCTCTGACCATGTCTCCTCCCCTCTCTCCCATCACTCACATACAGAAATGAGCCTGTGTTATAGCTGAGCCTAACACATGACCTGGCAAATGAGGTGCCAAGTGTGGACCTAGTTCCACATCTTTGCCTTCAGCATTTTGATTCATGCCTCATAGTGTCCTCCAGTTCAGTTCAGTCACTCAGTCGTGTCTGACTCTTTGTGACCCCATGAACCGCAGCACGCCAGGCCTCCTTGTCCATCACCACCTCCCGGAGTCCACCCAAGCTCATGTCCATTGAGTCAGTGATGCCATCCAACCATCTCATCCTCTGTCATCCCCTTCTCCTCCTGCCCTCAATCTTTCGAAGCATCAGGGTCTTTTCAAATGAGTCAGCTGTCCTCATCAGGTGGCCAAAGTACTGGAGTTTCAGCCTCAACATCAGTCCTTCCTTACCTCCCCATAAACAGTAGGATTAACATCCCCTTATCTTCAAAGTCTCAGATTGAATGTACTGTCTAGAGAGACCTTCTCTGCCCCTTCCACATCCCACCCACTCAGATTTAGGTGCCCAATCTGTGTATGTTCATAACCCTCTAATAGCTCCTCAGTAATATTATTTGTCACATAGTTTTCTTTATTGATTTACTTGTTGACCTGCCTGCCCCCTTCCAGCAGACTTAACTTCCTTAACTATAAGGACTACATTTTATTCACATTATTATCCTCAGTAGGTAATAGCTACTGAGTCTATTCATTTATAAATATCCAATTGAAATATCTTTTATTTTCATTATATTTAATGTCAGGCAATATGGATGACTAATTATAAAGACAGCCTAGTAATTGAGACTGCATTCTCTCTGTTTCACTTTCCATCTGGGAGACCTAAACCCATAGTGTAGACATTATTATTATATGATAGATTAGACCATTAAGGCACAAAGACAGTGTGTAATGTGATGGATGTAAAATGATCTGAACAGTTCTTAGTACATAACAAATGTTCAATAGATGTGAGTGGCTAGGACCTTCTGTTCCTATTAAACTGCAACATAAAATCATATGGTTATTTTTAAGCTTGAAGTCACAGCTGTCCCAAAATATGAACGGCAGTTTTTCATCACTGGCAAGGTTTGATTCATACTATTCTGTTCATTTTCTTCCTGGGTTTTTCTTGGAAATCTAAAAAGCTTGTGGCATGCGAGAGAACTGTGGTACTGAAAATGAACCCTAGATAACTTCACTTTGAAAACACAAAATCATGTTCTGCAGAGCATTGTATTATGCTGCATACATTTATATAACTGACATGTGAGAGAACAGGGGTCATTCAGTCCTATTGCTATGGCTGCAAAAATAAATGATGAGAGAAAGTCAGTCTTTACCTATTACCCAGGAAATAATGAGCATCTCCATCCATGAGAAGCAGGATGTTTTCATCCTGAACAGCTGTTTTGCATGATCTGTGCTGGTTTCATTAGGAAGGATTTTGGTGCCTTCGAATCTGTCAGCTGCATTCATGACTAGCAGTCCCAGAAAAATGGTGAAGGAGGCAGCATGTGCCACAAACTTCATGAATGGTCCACGCATTATCTTCCCCATCTGCCACAAAACACACCAAAAGAATGTTGAGTGCATTTTGCAAAACACACATGTCTATACACAAGAACAAACATCTGTGCAGTCCAATGTTCTTCTAAGATAATTATGTACATTTATAACTGATAATAGAAAAATAATCCTTTATGCTAATATAAAATTTTGTTTCATTGCTCATCTACATATGCTGATATTTGGGATTGATAGTTAAATTCACTTCTATAAAATAATATTTAAGTTTTTAAAATACATGTGATACTGACAAAATACTTTATTAGTATAATAGCAAAAAGCAGAGCAGAGTATCACAATTATTCATGAAAAACAAACTAATTTAGTGGGCATGAAGTATTGAAGAAGCAGCAATGAAAACGTTAAACTGAATCTACTTTGCCATGTATACACCCTTGGTTGATATTTGCCTTCTGGGCTTTCCAGGTGGCATTAGTGATAAAGAATCTGCCTACCAATGCAGGAGACACAGGAGACGTGGGTTCAACCTCTGGGTCAAGAAGATCCCCTGGAGAAAGAAATGGCAACCCACTCCAGTATTCTTGCCTGGAGAATCCCATGGACAGAGGGACAGAGGAGCCTGGCAGGCTACAGCCAATAGTATCACAAAGAGTCAGACACGACTGAAGTGACTTGGCACTAGCACTGTCCACATATGTATTTCAATGATGTGGGTGCAAAGAACTGACTCATTAGAACAGACCCTGATGCTGGAAAAGATTGAAGGAGGGAGGAGAAGGGGACAATGGAGCATGAGATGGTTGGATGGCATCATCGACTCATGGACATGAGTTTGAGTAAACTCCAGGAGTTGGTGATGGACAGGGAGGCCTGGTGTGCTGCAGTCCTTGGGGTCACAAAGAATCGGATACGACTGAGCGACTGAACTGAACTGTTGTGGGTGCGGGTCAGGCTTCAAGTGATAGTGTATGTTGGAGATACTGTAAGTGGAGCAGAAGTCAGGAGGAGAGGACGCCCAGCAAAGGGCAAGACAGCAGGGTAGGTCCTGTCATGCACTGGACCAACGTCCTGGAATGACCCTGCATGAAAGTCCAACATTTTAGGTTCAGGTTCCAGTTTCATTCCCTCATTTGCAATGAGTGAACTTCCTAAATTATGTGAAAATCAGAGTTTTCATATGAAATATGCGGACCATAAACCTCCCGTGCATCAATAGTGCAGGAATCATTCCCATCTGAGATGCACACATCCTAGTCAGAGCAGAGGGGTGGTGTGTGCCCAAGATGTGTCTCAGGGGCTCTGTGTACCCCTGGAATGGTAAACAAAACTCAGTACATACATGTAAGGATATTTTTTACGTAGGAGAGAGCTCATAGCTTTCAAAAGCTTTTTAAGTTAACTGATTATTACAGAAAAATATAGAAATTAATTAAATACAGAAATTAATAATACCACCACCACTTATCCAGTACTAAGTACTGTTTTAAGTGCTTTATTAATTACATGTAACTGTTACAACAATACAAAGGGGTATATGCTGCTGAAATGCCCATTTTACAGATGAAGAAAAAGAGGAAGCAAGGTCCAGAAACTAGCTCCTTAAGTGGTAGAGCTGGAATTTGAACTTAGGTATACTTGGGGCGTCTCGGGATGCTCAGCTGGTAAAGAATCTGCCTGCAATGCAGGAGACCTCGGTTCAATTCCTGGGTTAGAAAGTTCCCCTGGGGAAGGGATAGGCTACCCACTCCAGTAGTCCTGCCTGGAGAATCCCCAGGGACAGAGGATCCTGTTGGGCTACAGTCCATGGGGTTGCAAAGAGTCAGACACGACTAAGCAACTAAGCACAGCTATTTGTTTAAGAGTTAATGTTTCTATTTGGTTTACAACACAATTTCTTATTTTCTAATGGAAGTACATATGCATGTAAATTCTTAGAAAAAAAAAGGTTCTAAGATTTTTAACAAAGCTAATTGCTATAATGGAAGAAATGCAATCAATATTCTCTGCTCCTACAAACTTTATCAGTCTATATGGTTTTCAAGATCATAAAAGTTAGAGCTAGAATGAGTCACATAGCTTAGTTCTTTCTCTCTTAATTAGAATCTTTTTTTAAAATTTTTATTGGCATATAATTGCTTAACAGTGTTGTGTTAGTTTCTGCTATACAACAAAGTGAATCAGGTATACGTATATACATTTTCCGTTCTTCTTGAGCCTCCCTGTCCCAGCATCCCACCCCTGTCAATCGTCACAGAGCACCGAGCTGAGCTCCTTGTGGCATCAGAAGCTTCCTACTGGCTATCTGTTTTATCTATGGGAGTGCACACATGTCAGTGCTGCTCTCCCAGTCTGTGCTGCCCTGCCCTTCCTCTTCTGTGTCCACAGGTTCACTCTCTATGTCTGCATCTCTGTTCCTGCCCTGCAAATAGGTTCATCAGTACCATTTTTCCCAGATTCCATTTTTATGCATTAATGTACAATATTTGTTTTCCCTAACTGAGGGCAGGCAGGATGTCGTGTTGTGCATGTGTGTGTGTGTGTGTGTGTGTGTGTGTGTGTGTGTGTGTGTGTGTGTGTTTATCTAGATTAATAAATCAATCTAGTTTTAAGTCAATGGATCCATACAATTAGATATATTGCAGAGCCAATCCAAAATTAATTTGTAAAAGGTTGCTGTAAAAATCATGTCTGAAAAGCATACTTCTCTAAGTAAATGTTCCTTAGCTTGAATCAAAGTATTTTTTTGTGTTTCTTTTTAAGATCTCATTTAAATAGAACTCTCATATAAAGTTGAAACAAATGGGAGAGAAAATAGGACTGATTTCCTTTTGCCTATTGTCCTTAGCCATGTTTTTCTTTAAATATGGACTGTTAAAAACTGAACATTAATGCAACTTTTCCATAGTGTACGACATATACAATTTAAATTTGACATTGTTATATATACAATTTATTGTGACTTGGCTATTTAATCATGTATTATATAAAGTTTAATCATGTGTATGAGCTTTATTTAATCATTTACTGCAAGGTTCAATATCTTTCTGGTGAAAAAAATCTATTGTTATAAATATTAAATGAACATTTTTAAAGTTCTCAATTTATTTGACTGTTGTGGAAAACTGGGATTGGGGCATTGACTATTAGTAGTGAAATCTGTTAAAAATTTATTTATTCCCTGCCTTGTTCAGGGGAGAATCAGAGGCAGCCTTCAAAACACAAAATAACAAAAACTCAAGAAAGCACAAACTGAAACAGGAGCAGGAGAAGAGAAAAGGCTAGGGATGTAAAACAGAGTGAGAAGAGAGCCACCCACGTGAGAGTGGACCTTAAGTCTGAGAGGCCTGGAGCTTGCATTCAGCTGTCTGAACACATCTCAAGCCAGTATTCAGCCATCCAGAGTGATAAGCTGCACCTCCCTCCTGAGCAGGCTCACTCTCGCCCTTCACGGGGTTCCAGGCCCTCTGCAATTGACCCCGTCATTCTATCCAGGGGGCAAACAGGAGAATCAAACCAAGCACTTTTGTTGCTTATTAAAGGTTGTGGCTTAAAGAAAAAATTAAACAAGAAAACGCATAAAAAGTTGGCTTACAGGAAACTAAAGTGATGTGTGTGGATATTCATATTTTCCATTTATTATCACAAATCATTGAGAGTTACATTTCCCTATAGAGAGATTCAGTGGACTTTAGGAACCAGAGTTACTCCTTTGAGTTTACTATGAGTTACTCATAGTAAAATTTGTCATCTATAAATTCTGTGATGTAAACAAATTTCTAAAAAAAAAACTGTAAAGAATAATTGACCAAAGTGAAAAACTGATGAAGTTTCAAAAGGGAAGGGATATTTGTATCCCTATGGCTGATTCATGTTGAGGTTTGACAGAAAACAGTAAAATTCTGTAAAGCAATTATCTTTCAATAAAAAATAAATTAATTAAATTAAAAAAAAATCACACCAGAAAAAAAAAAAAAAACTTGTTGGGCAAGGTCTGTATTTCACTGGTATGATTTTCTGGCTACAATATTCATTCCCTTTTTGGGAACTATAGCTCAGATATTATGCTACGAGTTGATGCCCTGACTTTCAGTCCTTAAAGCTGAACAAATACAAGTTAGAAAGATGGTTTTACAAAACAGATTGGCCTTAGATATTCTAGCAGCCACATAAGGAGGAACTTGTGCTATTATTAATACCCAATGTTGTACACATAAACAAGATATGAGTACTAATGTTACTCACTTTACTAAACACGTGAACAAAATGAATCAGGCTACGGATACTCCTGAAGCCGCAGTCACCTCACTTTAGGAAACGTTAACCAGCTCCGCATGGTGGAAAACTATCTTAATCATAATAATTCTAATTGTTCTGTTTTTGCTGTTTGCTTTACATCTGTATTTTGGCCACCTCATGCAAAGAGTTGACTCATTGGAAAAGACTCTGATGCTGGGTGGGATTGGGGGCAGGAGAAGAAGGGCACAACAGAGGATGAGATGACTGGATGGCATCACTGACTCAATGGACGTGAGTCTGAGTGAACTCCGGGAGTTGGTGATGGACAGGGAGGCCTGGTGTGCTGCAATTCATGGGGTCGCAAAGAGTTGGATACGACTGAGCGACTGAACTGAACTTACATCTGTAACTGTGTAACTGGATTTGTTTCTCGCCGTCTGAAAGCTTTTAGGTTACAAAAGGTTGTTCAAGTTCCTACGAGTGCCACAGCCTCCTCCAACTATTACTTGGGGCCCCTGGATCAGAGACCCTCCATATGAGGTTTAGTAGAATATGTTGCCTCAATGATTTAGGGACCACGCCCCTCAACAGCAGGAAGTAGTTATGTAAAGAAAACAATGCCCCTTTCCCTTGGCAATATAATTCTCCTAAAAGAAAAGGGGGCAATGAGAGAGTGAATTCCTAGGCAGATTGATAAACAGTCCAGGGTCCCCAAGGAGAGAGGGGTCTGGGGTTTTTGAGGAAGACATAGGAGTCTGGAATTCTCAAGAAGGAGGAAAGGACGAACTTTTTTTTTTTTTTCCTCTACATTCCTTAGTCTTAGTCACATAAAACACTGTTGTTGTTGTTGTTGTTTTTAAGCCCAGAATTGATGATTACATAAAAAAAAAATTCAGTTTAAACTCTGTACTAGGGATTATATAACAACAATGTAGCCTGCTTGAGGACAGTTTTTGCTTCCTGAAAACCTTCTGACTAATCCTGTTATCTTAGAACATATATATTATGGGAGTGGGTTTGGTAGGGTCTTTCTATTGTTATGTTCTAATCCTGTCATCCTAAAATGTAAATTGTGGGAGTGGGTCTAGTAAGATCTTTACAACCTTGAGACATTCTATTGATTTATTGTAATAACTAATGTAAAAAGTATATAACCCCCTTGCTAACAGTAGTGAGGGGGGCATTCTCCATCCCCCTTCTGATATCTGTGTCAGAAGCTTTTTCTGTCCCTTTGCACTTTTATGAAACTCTGCTACACAAAAGAAAAATAAATAAATAATAAAAACACTGATGTACCTGAAAAATGACTGAAAGGAAGAACTTTAAATTTTACATCATATTCTTTTTAAGTATGTATTTGTGATCAAATAGCTATTAAATACCAACAGTAAATAAAAAAGGTTGAAGCTAGTTCTAGCTGAAGCCAAAATGATTTGAAATCACAGCATGACCTATTTTTACTATAATGAGCATAAAACATATTTGGATTATGGTGGAAAACAGAGCACAAGTAAGGACAAAAAAGAATTTCTTAAAGAGCAGACTTGAGGAATGAAAACCAAGCTCTAAACAGAAACAGGGACTCTGTCAAGGTGCATAGGCCTGCAATTTGAGCTTGTATAATTTTCATGGATGTTTTTGAATTTTTAAGTATTTAAAACAGTATTTTGAATTAAAGTATCAATATGGCCTGAGTAATTTTCTCTTCTTAAAAAAAAAAAAACAATTCTCTAAGCTGTAATATTTATATCTGTATCAATAAAGGGAAAATATAAAATATATTTTATAATCATCCTTCAAACCCTAAATAAGAGTCAGTAAAATAGATTTTAGATATGAGAAAAAAATACATTGACAGTGTCCTTTTAATTTGATTATCTGCCTTGATGATCTAAATGAGGATGAAAAACAGATGCCGGAAAGAAACACAGTTAGGGAAGAAGAAATAGTGAAGGAAATCAGGTTGATTAGGATTTAATCAAAAATTAAGTAATGTGAAACTCTAAGGACTGCCAAAAATAGTCTGTCAAACACCAAACCCTCTGAAAGGCATTATGTTTTTGAGATCATTATGGAGAGGGGCAATTATTCACTTTAGAAAATATATTACAGCTTAACTGATCACAGATTAATAACAAGCCTAATTCAGTATAAATCTCTGAAGAACCCAGAAATGTGTGTAGAAGCAGAATAGAGACCACATACATAGATGTGGCCTATGTTCTAGTAAGGAGGATTAATTAGTTTTTTCAAAATGAAATCTGTCATTCCTATGAAAAAAGGAAAAAAAGGAAAAGCTTAACTTCCTAGAAAAAAAATCCATGCAATAAATTCTAATTCTAGTAAATATCACTATTTTCATTTTATTTTCCTTCTTTATATTTTATTTATGAATCAATTTTTGGCCTTTATGGGGCAAACATTTATGATGATAGATTTTACCCTCAGGAGAAAATGCCCAGTTTCTAGCAGTTCCTATCTTCATCACTGGAAGTAATGATGAAGCTCCCACTATGTGAAAAAGGCTTTGCACCAGCTTCTTACTATAAGCCACTTAGAAACATTCCTATAAGGTTAAAGCATCAAATATGTGACTAAATAATAATTTTTTAAAATGTTGGCAATAAATAAAAAAACAATGGCAAGATGTTTGGACCCATGTGAAAATAAACCATATCCAGGTTTAAGAACAGCAAGTGATTCAACTGGCATATCTACATAGCACATAAATAGATGGTCCAATAGACATTTTAGCTACATAGCTTCAGAATTATTTAAGTTTGACTCTCAGAGTTGAAACTTAAAAGATTCCAGAAATGTGGCTTCCAAAATATGAAGAATAAGATTGTTGGCAATGCAAGGCAAATTTCTATGCCTGTTAAAGAATGACAGGTCAACGTTTTCCAAACTTGTTCTGAAAGGCTAGGTTCATTTGAACAAACCAGTTTCATCAAAGTCTGGGCAGAGGGAGTCTGCTAAAAATAAAAACAAACAAACAATAAAAGCTATTTTTGCTCTCAGGTTACAATGTGTACTGTCCTAAAATAAATCCTCTTCATTGAAACAAGCATTATAGGAGTATTTACACAATTGTCCTTTATTTATATTAAGATTTATTAGTTAAAATAAATGATAAACAAAAATTTTCATCTCAAATTTTGCCAGTGGGGGGAAAAACAAAAGGAAACGTTCTTTTAGGATGTTATTTGAAATTCTGCTCAATGCATGCTTCATTAAAAATGTAGAAATATATGCATAGAAATGACTAGAGAGAAGACAAATAGGAATAATCTAACTGATGTTTTCTTTCACATATTACTAACAGTGATATTACAGGTGAATTTTTTCTTTCCATTGCTTTTTAAAAATTTCTTATAGCAAATGTTATTTTTATAATGTGAACCCAACTCTGACTTCCTGACATTTTTGTTTAAGAAATAGAATTTTCCCTGCTTAACTGAATCTGATACATAAACCAGACAGACTGTGAGGGGCTGACAGAGGTCCCGGCTTCGCAGACGTACCTTGCTGCACGGAGCGAACCAGTAAACGAGAGCCAGGAAGGGCAGTCCCACCGCAACGGCGAGGACCACGAGGAACTTGACCGCCATGGTCTGCTGCCGCAGCCCAGAAAGGTTCTCATACCATATGGACAGGAGCTGCTGTTGACAGTTTGGATGGGCTACAAACTAGCAGGGGGTAACAAAACATTTAACAGCTTGATTAAAGAAGGTTTCAGCATAAGCTTTTTTCTTGTATTCTAATATTAGGTTCTATCCTTTCTCATAAAAATTATTGTTAGAATTAAAGAACAAATGTAAAATATGTAGGGGACAGGTATCAAGCAATGTGGCAGGAGGTTCTAATACAGTTTATGTAAATTCAAGGATTCAAATTTACCAAACTTTTCTTTAGGACTAATGGACTTTCAAAGCATACACAAATTTTGAAAATTTAGTGTTATAAAAAGCTTCATCCATATTTTATAAAAGGACTTTTATGATTATGCACTTTTTCCATCTAGAGGGAATGATATAAAGATCTTGCTAATTTATATGTCTAAATACTTTTTTTTAAAAAAAGTACACCACGTTTTCTGCACTGACCTAAAGTGCTAAATGCATTTTATACTAGATTCCCATTGCATATGATCTTTTTATGGACTACCTATTCTATTCCATTGATATATTCCTGTGCCATAAGCTCTTTCAAATAAGAATATTATATAATTAAATTTTAGAATTTTTACTTTTCAAAATATTTTTATTCTCATATATTTAATTTTTATAGATGAACGCTACATATGACAGAGAGCATTATTTAATATACAAAAAGCAAAAATCCAAAATAACAATTGCTAAAGAATATTAAAAGGTTAGACAAAAAGACAGATTATATAAAGGAACTTAAAATGTTTCCTAAGTATGGTTAACAGTCAAAGACAATTAAATCAAGATACAGTGTTTGTCTTTGTAGAATGGTAAGGTTTAATGATACATGAGTGGAAGAAATAAGGCCATCTATACATTGTTGACATGTGTACCTTTTTTGAGGGAAATTTATCAAATGTTTTGAAATAACAGAAACTTAAAGAAAATAATGGATACCCTTAAACAGTAAATGGATTAAGTGAACATAATGCTATAAATCAGCACAATGATATGTAGGCTTTGAAAAGGTTGAGTGGATGTTTACATACTAATATGTGAAGATGTCCAAGATGAATCTATGGAGAAAAATAGAATACTGACTATTCTCCATTAAGAAATAGGAAGACAGAAAGGGGTTATGTCTATACTGTTTGAAAGCCAATCATAAGTCTGTATTACTTTTATTATAAAATCCACCTTTATAAACTGGTTTTTTTTTTAATAAAAAGGGAGAAAAATCAAATCAACACAATTAGAAATGAAAATGGAGAGATCACAACAGACAACACAGAAATACAAAAGATCATAAGAGACTACTATCAACAACTATATGCCAATAAAAGGGACAACTTGGAAGCCATGGACAAATTCTTAGAAAAATACAACTTTCCAAAACTGAACCAGGAAGAAACAGAAAATCTTAACAGACCCATCACAAGCACGGAAATTGAAACTGTAATCAGAAATCTTCCAGCAGACAAAAGCCCAGGAACATACAGCTTCACAGCTGAATTCTACCAAAAATTTAGAGAAGAGCTAACACCTATCTTACTCAAACTCTTCCAGAAAATTGCAGAGGAAGGTAAACTTCCAAACTCATTCTATGAGGCCATCATCACTCTAATACCAAAACCTGACAAAGATGCCACAAAAAAAGAAAACTATAGGCCAATATCACTGATGAACATAGATGCAAAAATCCTTAACAAAATTCTAGCAAACAGAATCCAACAATATATTAAAAATATCAAACATCCAAGTGGGCTTTATCCCAGGGATGCAAGGATTCTTCAATATTTGCAAATCAATCAATGTAATATACCACATTAACAAAATGAAAAATAAAAACCATATGATTATCTCAATAGATGCAGAGAAAGCCTTTGACAAAATTCAACATCCATTTATGATAAAAACCCTCCAGAAAGCAGGCATAGAAGGAACAAACCTCAACATAATAAAACCTATATATGACAAACCCACAGCAAACATTACCCTCAGTGGTGAAAAATTGAAAGCATTTCCCCTAAAGTCAGGAACAAGACAAGGGTGCCCACTCTCACCACTACTATTCAACATAGTTTTGGAAGTTTTGGACACAGCAATCAGAGCAGAAAAAGAAATAAAAGGAATCCAGATTGAAAAGAAGAAGTAAAACTCTCACTGTTTGCAGATGATATGATCGTCTACATAGAAAACCCTAAAGATTCCACCAGAAAATTACTAGAGCTAATCAATGAATATAGTAAAGCTGCAGAATATAAAATCAACACACAGAAATCCCTTAAATTACTATACATTAAAAATGAGAAATAGAGAAATTAAAGAAACAATTCCATTCACCATTGCAACGAAAAGAATAAAATACTTAGGAATATATCTACCTAAAGAAACTAAAGACCTATATATAGAAAACTATAAAACACTGGTGAAAGAAATCAAAGAGGACACAAATAGATGGAGAAATATACCGTGTTCCTGGATCGGAAGAATCAACATAGTGAAAATGAGTATACTACCCAAAGCAATCTATAGATTCAATGCAATCCCTATCAAGCTACCAACCGTATTTTTCAGAAAATTAGAACAAATAACTTCACAATTTTTATGGAAAAACAAAAACCTCGAATACCCAAAGCAATCTTGAGAAAGACAAACGGAACTGGAAGAATTAACCTCCCTGACTTCAGTGTCTACTACAAAGCCACAGTCATCAAGACAGTATGGTACTGGGACAAAGACAGAAAAATAGATCAATAGAACAAAATAGAAAGCCCAGAGATAAATCTATGCACCTATGGACACCTTATCTTTGACAAAGGAGGCAAGAATATACAATGGAGTAAAGACAATCTCTTTAACAAGTGGTGCTGGGAAAACTAGTCAACCACTTGTAAAAGAATGAAACTAGAACACTAACACCATACACAAAAATAAACTCAATATGGATTAAAGATCTACATGTAAGACCAGAAACTATGAAACTTCTAGAGAAAAACATAGGCAAAACACTCTCCAACATAAGTCACAGCAGGATCCTCTATGACCCACCTCCCAGAATACTGTAAATAAAAGCAAAAATAAACAAATGGGACCTAATTAAAATTAAAAGCTTCTGCACAACAAAGGAAACTAAGCAGGGTGAAAAGACAGCCTTCAGAATGGGAGAAAATAATAGCAAACGAAGCAGCTGACAATTAATCTCAAAAATATACAAGCAACTCCTGCAGCTCAATTCCAGAAAAATAAACTACCCAATCAAAAAGTGGGCCAAAGAACTAAACAGACATTTCTCCAAAGAAGACATATTGATGACTAACAACCACATGAAAAGATGCTCAATATCACTCATCAGAGAAATGCAAATCATTACCACAATGAGGTACCATTTCGTGCCAGTCAGAATGGCTGCTATCCAAAAGTCTACAAGCAATAAGTGCTGGAGAGAGTGTGGAGAAAAGGGAACCCTCTTACACTGTTGGTGGGAATGCAAACTAGTACAGCCACTATGGATAAGAGTGTGGAGATTCCTTAAAAAACTGGAAATAGAACTGCCTTATGACCCAGCAATCCCACTGCTGGGCATACACACCGAGGAAACCAGAATTGAAAGAGACACGTGTACCCCAATGTTCATCGCAGCATTGCTTATAATAGCCAGGACATGGAAGCAACCTAGATGTCCATCAGCAGATGAATGGATAAGAAAGCTGTGGTACATATACACAATGGAATATTACTCAGCTATTAAAAAGAATACATTTGAATCAGCTCTAATGAGGTGGATGAAACTATAGCCTATTATACAGAGTGAAATAAGCCAGAAAGAAAAATACCAATACAGTATCTGTTCAGTTCAGTCGCTCAGTTGTGTCCGACTCTTTGCGACCCCATGAATCGCAGCACGCCAGGCTTCCCTGTCCATCATCAACTTCCGGAGTTCACTCAAACTCACGTCCATAGAGTCGGTGATGCCATCTCGCCATCTCATCCTCTGTCATTCCCTTCTCCTCTTGTCCCCAATCCCTCCCAGCATCAGAGTCTTTTCCAATGAGTCAACTCTTTGCATCAGGTGGCCAAAGTACTGGAGTTTCAGGTTTAGCATCATTCCTTCCAAAGAACACCCAGGGCTGATCTCTTTCAGAATGGACTGGTTGGATCTCCTTGCAGTCCAAGGGACTCTCAAGAGTCTTCTCCAACACCACAGTTCAAAAGCATCAATTCTTCGGCACTCAGCTTTCTTCACACTCCAACTCTCACATCCATACATGACCACTGGAAATACCATAGCCTTGACTAGATGGACCTTTGTGGACATAGTAATGACTCTGCTTTTGAATATGCTATCTAGGTTGGTCATAACTTTTCTTCCAAGGAGTAAGCATCTTTTAATTTCATAGCTGCAGTCACCATCTACAGTGATTTTGGAGCCCAAAAAAATAAAGTCTGACACTGTTTCCACTGTTTCCCCTTCTATTTCCCATGAAGTGATGGGACCAGATGCCATGATCTTCATTTTCTGAATGTTGAGCTTTAACCCAACTTTTTCACTCTCCACTTTCACTTTCATCAAGAAGAGTCTTTTTAGTTCCTCTTCATTATGAAAAGGCAAAATGATAGCATACTGAAAGAGGAAATCCCCAGGTCAGTAGGTGCCCAATATGCTACTGGAGATCAGTGGAGAAAAATAATTCCAGAAGAATGAAGGGATGGAGCCAAAGCAAAAACAATACCCAGTTGTGGATGTGACTGGTGATAGAAGCAAGGTCCGATGCTGTAAAGAGCAATATTGCATAGGAACCTGGAATGTCAGGTCCATGAATCAAGGCAAGTTGGAAGTGGTAAAACAGGAGATGGCAAGAGTGAACGTTGACGTTCTAGGAATAAGCGAACTAAAATGGACTGAAATGGGTGAATTTAACTCAGATGACCATTATATCTACGACTGCGGGCAGGAATCCCTTAGAAGAAGTGGAGTAGCCATGATGGTCAACAAAAGAGTCCGAAATGCAGTACTTGGATGCAATCTCAAAAATGACAGAATGATCTCTGTTCTTTTCCAAGGCAAACCATTCAATATCACAGTAATCCAAGTCTATGCCCCAACCAGTAATGCTGAAGAAGCTGAAGTTGAATGGTTCTATGAAGACCTACAAGATCTTTTAGAACTAACACCCAAAAAAGATGTCCTTTTCATTATAGGGGACTGGAATGCAAAAGTAGGAAGTCAAGAAACACCTGGAGTAACAGGCAAATTTGGCCTTGGAATATGGAATGAAGCAGGGCAGACTAATAGAGTTTTGCCAAGAAAATGCACTGGTCATAGCAAACACCCTCTTCCAACAACACAAGAGAAGACTCTACACATGGATATCACCAGATTGTTAACACCGAAATCAGATTGATTATATTCTTTGCAGCCAAAGATGGAGAAGCTCTATACAGTCAACAAAAACACGACCGGGAGCTGACTGTAGCTCAGATCATGAACTCCTTATTACCAAATCAGTATACTAATGCATATATATGAAATTTAGAAATATGGTAATGATGACCCTATATGCAAGACAGCAAAAGAGACACAGATGTATAGAAGTCTTTTGGACTCTGTGGGAGAGGGCGAGGGTGGGATGGTTTTGGAGAACAGCATTGAAACGTGTGTATTATCACATGTGAAACAGATCACCAGTCCAGGTTCGATGCATGAAACAGGGTGCTTGGGGCTGGTACACTGGGATGACCCAGAGGGATGGGATGGAGAACACATGTACACCCATGGTGGATTCATGTTAATATATGACAAAACCAATACAATATCGTAAAGTAATTAGCCTCCAAATAAATAAATTTTTTAAAAAAAGAGTGAAATTTTAAGAATTAATGAGTTTACATACAACTTAAGATATGTGCTGTTTATGGAATACATGTTATATCTCAATAAACAATTTTTTAAGAAAAAAATTAAACATAATTTATATAACTTAAGAAACCAGTCAAGAATAGGAGTCACTGCCTGAAGACAGAGACTAAAAATATTCCACAAATAAAGACACAGGAGATTCAAATGCACTAAAGAAGAAACCGAAGGCATTGGTCCGGAAGTGGACTAAATTAATAAGTGGAGATGGGTCTTAAATAACGATGTTCCCATCCTACAACAAATGCCTTGTATTTTGAACACACAAAGCCATTTTTGCATCATTCATTAAGTAAAAGAAAATGTCAATCATTGCAGAAACAAATATAGATTTTTAAAGACCAGCATTTAGTGTAGGTGAAATATCTCACTGCCAGGCACTTAGAATTTACTAGAGAGCCTACCTAGAACAATTAGTTAGAAAAACCCGGCTTAACCTAATTATGCCAATCCTTCATCTTGATTTAGCACCAATAAAAACTGAAATAACATAAAAAGGGCTTTGTGCCTGATCTTACTTTTTTTACGTCATACTTAATGGCAAGTTTTAAACGGCTGAGGTTAGGACGACTGTGATCTCCACCACTGTGGCGTATTTCAACATCCCCATTCAGAATGGCTTCTACTTCTTCAGTATTTCTGCACAGATCAAGGAGTCCAACAACAAAATCTTTGCACTGCATCGACAGTTTTTTGTAGTCATTCTAGGAAAGATAAAGCAAAGGAAAAAAAAAAAAGTAGAAGTATCACATTTTACTATGTTACACTGTAGAATTTATCAGTGATTTGACTGTAGAGAATAAAAAAGCTCTGTTTTTAGGTTTATTATTCTTTTTAACATGCTTCAGTTGCTATTCTGTTGAGTGAGCTCTGAAATATATTAGCACCATAAAGACTGTCCTTATATTCAAAAGGAAATTTGTCTAAAACACAATGAAAGTTGCCAAAAAGTACTGTACTGTACTAAACCAAATGCACCTGCTGATTCAGGAGAAATAAAAAGTTAGCAAGTCTTCCCAGATCATACTTTCTTGCACACATCATATCTCCTATGTTCATAACTTCATCAGCTAGGCACATAGTACATACATTTGCTAGGTCTTTGGAAGACTTTATATACTGTGTTGATAAACTTGAGAAACACAACATTTGGAAAGGTTTCAAGCAAAGCAAACATATATCACTTATCTATTTACTAAATTGTTATTGAGGAACTTTACTTATCAAACTTATGGGATCAAAAGACAAGATCTAACATAAAGTCTCCAAACTGAGATTCTTTGGATAAAAGGAAGTTTAATGAAAATGCTTTCATTATAAATTACTGCTGAGGACCTAATAGCATGTTGAGAGGATTTGGAGACTACAGATCATGTTTAAACATCAAATAGTCATTTTGAATTCACATACACCATTTATATATATCTTCATTCAGGTCTTTCTAAAATTTCCTTCCTCTGTATTCTCTTACATGGAAATAAGGCCATTCATAACCCAATGTTAGTAAAGAAAATCTATTAGCTAGAATTTGTTTCATTGTAAGTGGATCATAGAATCTCAGTTAATCTTCACAGTCACCTTAATCACTTAGGTTACATCCAAAACTGCAGACACTAGGCACCAAAATGAGGCTTTAAATTTAACCCTGTTTGGCTGCACTTTGCCTGTAAGAGTTTTGTCACTTTGTCTCTTTGTAGAATGCTTTTCTGTTTTGATCTATGAAGAGCTGCAAGGTAAGCCAGGTAAATATGATTTCCATTTTGCACATCAAAAAACTAAGGTCACAGCCTCCCCGGCAGAGTTTACTCTTAAATCAGTTTTGCAGATTCAGAATTAGTTGTCCCCTCCATTTTGAAGTCACCAGTGTTATAGGATAAAAAGACTCCTTGCAGGGATCAAGAGAAGAAGATATTGGAGAAATATGAGAGGCTTTAGATATGAGTCAAAAGGTAACATTGTGGGGAGTCTATATGGGAAACAGTTTCATCCTGAGTGTATGCAAAGGACCTACTTGGGCTCCTCCCTGTTAGTTTCACTTTGCTAACTGTAGGTTCAAACAGATCCTATAAAAGGAAGTTCATAAACTATGTCTCAACTGAGAATGACTCAAACTATTTTCAATAGGTATCTGGTCAGACAGTATAAACAAGGTCATGAGGAAACAGCTCTTTCCCTTTTGTGAAATAGTCAGTTAAGTTCATGAGGGAGACCTTTGAGGTGTGGAAGTACATATGTTGTCCATGCCCACTATTCCAAGTTATAGTGGTTAGGAGCTTGGGCTTTTAAGTTTAAATGCGTGCGACACGCATGCTAAGTTGCTTCAGTCATGTCCGACTGTTTGTGACACTATGGACTGTAGCCCACCAAGCTCCTCTGTACATGGGATTCTCCAGGCAGGAATACTGGAGTGGGTTGCCATGCCCTCCACCATGGGATCTTCCTGACCCAGGGATCAAACCCACGTCTCTTATATCTCCTACATTGGCAGGCAGTTCTTTAACCACTAGCACCACCTGGGAAGCCCAAGGTTAGATATACTTGTGATCAAATCCCAGCTCTTCCAATTTTTAGCCATGTGCTCTAAGGTAACTTAAAATCAATCTATGAGGTAGATGCCATTATTATTCTCATTTAACAGATTAAAAAAAAAAAAAAGGCTTAGTGAGATTAGTTGTCCTAAAGAAATCACACATTTCTTTATATATATATATATATATATATATATAAAGAATATATGTGAAGAAAAGAATATATATAAAGAAACTTTCTTTATATATAAGGAAGTACATATCAAGCACTTGATAAAACATAATTATTGTATTATATCATCAAAGGCAAGACCTGAAAACAAGCTGTTTCTTGACATTAGTAAGAACCCATGGAGTTATGACAAAATTTAATATACCTGGCCTCTCTTGTCTGTAGCACTCAATTCTAGATGTATCCTTAGTCCTTATGGAGACAAAAATGTAAGACTCAAAACCAATACTCTCTAGAATTCCAATAAGGCTCATGTGAAATGAGATATTTCAAAGGAAGGTATGACCCTTCAAATATGGGGTAATACTTTTAGTAGAAACCACATGAATTGATACAGTACAGGTGTTCTTTGCTGTTAAATATCTTAAAAATTATTTCCAATTCATTGCTAATTTACAAGATATATTCCAAGCAAAAACAAAACAAAAACCCATTTTTTTTAAAAAAAGAATAAGACTGCTTTTAGAAATGTATGCTTTTTTTCACCTTGGGAATCAGTTACAAATGTTTTCATATTTATGTTCTCTCACACTGAAATGTAAACTCACTTAAAGTGAGATATTGGCAGTAGTTCATGAGCCAGACTTAACACGGTGATTTCAGTTTTTTGAAAGAAAAAATGAAGCTGGCTGTTGATTTGATTCTGCCTTTGCCTTGTACATTCACACCATACATTAATAAATTAAAAGTGGGTGCTTGCCTATTAACCTTTGACTTTTAAGTAGATGACTGATAGTGGGTTAATAGAACATGAAGATTATAAAACATAAAAAGACCTTGATACAATTATCCTTTCAAAGGGTAATTTTAGTTGGATTTTTATATAGTAGAAGATACGGTGTGTAATTTTAATGCATAATTCCATATAAAGAAAAGGCTGCTTTATAGAAATTAAAAGGGTGAGGAAAATGCATGTCTAATTCTCATGAATCAACACTAATTAAGTGAGTTTTGGATAAGGGCAGACCTGGATTTCAAGTTAAGTACAGTCACCTACTAGGTGCATGAGTTGGGAAAATTACTTAAGCTCTTACAGCCTCAAAATTCTTATTTGTAAAGTGGGGATAACATAAGGTTCTTCCTAGGGTTTCTGTGAAGGTTATACAAGATAACAAATGCTAACTTCTTAGCTCAAACATGGGTTGAATCAATGGTAATTATTATTGTTGTTGTTTTCATCATTTCATAAATACCCAAGTCATCTCAGTACCTTGAGACAAAATTGCACTAAAAAATATAAAACCATGATGAAATTCCTAGTGATAAAAGATATTGTCACATACTAAGGCATGGGTAAGTCATTCTGGCTTATACATGAATTAACTTAAATTTAAGCTAACTAAAAATAGCCTGTTTGTGGCCTGTCAAAACATATATTGTACATCTGCTCTAAATTATTAAGAAAAGGGCACATTGACCAGAAGTAAGGAATGTCCATGTTAAAAATAAAAATTAAATGCCTCCCTTCCTGGGAAGCCAATACTGGTCCTCCTTTTTGATAAGATTCCTTTCCCAGGTGCCAAGACCAGACTGACTGTGTACATTCTGACCTGTGTTTTGAAACCTTGAAGGAATGTATCCCTGACTTGCTTAATGTTCTTTATTCTGACAAGATATAAAACTGTGCTAAAAACCGTGCTCTTCCAGATCAGTTCCTCAGAATTATGAGAGGCTGTCTTCCGGGCTTCAGTTTGGCTCAACTAAAACTCTTTTCTAAGCCTATTATAGATTGTTTATTGATTATTTTCATCAACATTGAGTATCACTTGAATGTACTGAAAATAAAACAATTATTCATTCATTCGTTATTTCAACAAATATTCTACAAATATTCAGCAACCAGTGCTCTGATAGATACCACATTCTATCTCAGACGGAATTTTTAAAATGAGATTGTGTTCTTGTAGAATAAAGCAAGCATAGACTCTCATTATCCAGCTTGTGACTGAATTAACCAGCCATGCTCTTGGAACCACAAGCTACTCTAGGGCTTTCCTGCTCTTCAGAATAATTGTCACTAAATGGCACAATGATCCCTGAGCCCTGTCACAGCTGGTGTACAGAAGAGTAAGAAGCACTTATACAGCACCTAGTCCTCACGGCTGTGAGGGGCATAAAAGGTAGTCAGATACTGCTCTAAAGAAAAGGTAACAGGAGGTGAGATGCAATTTCAGACAAGAATTGAAGACAGGCATTTTCCTAGATATGTCAGATGCTCCTCATTTTTATGCTGATTGTTGCCACAGCAGCAACTCCTTGTTTAACTTAATACAGTGTTTGATTCCAGGTTTTATTCTTCCTTCAACATAGAAATTCTCAGGTTCAGCTGAAGCCATGAAGCTTAAAGAGCAGCCATGAAGGTAAACAGACACTTCAGGGGCTGAGGGCTCTCAGGTTACAAACCGCTGCACTTAACTTCCCTTCCTAACTATTGACTGGATCTAAAATTTTGCCAGAATGGATTTTCTCTGCCCGTCTATTTAAACTGATAGGAAAGTCAAAGACAAGAACAGACTCATACACTTTATAGCATTTGTTCATGTATCTGACTCTCTTGAGCAGACTGTAGATCATAAGAAACTGTGGAAAATTTGGAAAGAGATGGGAATACCAGACCCCCTTACCTGTCTCCTGAGAAACCTGTATGAAGGTCAAGAAACCACAGTTAGAACTGGACATGGAACAATGGACCAGTTCAAAATTGAGAAAAGAATATGTCAAGGTTGTATATTGTCACCCTGCTTATGTAACTTATATGCAGAGAAAATCATGTGAAATGCCAGGCTGGATGAAGCACAAGCTGGAATTAAGATTGTCAGGAGAAACATCAATAACTTCAGATATGCAGATGACAGTAACTTAATGGCAGAAAGTGAAGAGGAACTAAAGAGCCTCCTGATGAAGGTGACAGAGGAGAGTGAAAAAGCTGGCTTAAAACTCAATATTCAAAAAACAAAGATCATGGCATCCAGTACCATCACTTCATGGCAAACAGATGAGGAAAAAATGGAAACAGTGACAGACTTTATTTTCTTGGGCTCCAAAATCACCGCAGACAGTGACTGAAGCCATGAAATTAAAAGATGCTTGCTCCTTGGAAGAAAAGTTATGATGAACCTAGTGAAAGTCTCTCAGTCATGACTGACTTTTTGAGACCCCATGGACTATACAGTTCATGGAATTATTCAGGCCAGAATACTTGAGTGGGTAGTCTTTCCCTTCTCCAATGGATCTTCCCAACCCAGGGATTGAACCCAGGTCTCCCACATTGCAGGCAGATTCTTTACCATATGGAGAACTTAAAAGCTGTTGTATCATAAAGTTAGATTGTAAGTTCAGTTCAGTTCAGTTGCTCAATCCAATCATGTCCGACTCTTTGTGACCCCATGAATCGCAGCATGCCAGGCTTCCCTGTCCATCACCAACTCCCGAAGTTCACTCAAACTCACGTCCATCGAGTCGGTGATGCCATCCAGCCATCTCATCCTCAGTCGTCCCCTTCTCCTCCTGCCCTCAATCCCTCCCAGCATCAGAGTCTTTTCCAATGAGTCAACTCTTTGCATGAGGTGGCCAAAGTACTGGAGTTTCAGCTTTAGTATCATTCCTTCCAAAGAACATCCAGGACTGATCTCCTTCAGAATGGACTGGTTGGATCTCCTTGCAGTCCAAGGGACTTTCAAGAGTCTTCTCCAACACCACAATACAAAAGCATCTATTCAGTGCTCAGCTTTCTTCACAGTCCAATTCTCACATCCATACATGACCACTGGAAAAACCATAGCCTTGACTAGACAGAACTTTTTTGGCAAAGTAATGTCTCTGCTTTTGAATATGCTGTCTAGGATGGTCATAACTTTTCTTCCAAGGAGTAAGCGTCTTTTAATTTCATGTCTGCAATCACCATCTGCAGTGATTTTGGAAACCACTTAGAATAATTCATGAAGCTCGACAATGGTCCATTTCCTCCTTTCCCTTTGGCCTGGACCCTTGTCCTGTGCCTCTGTAGGCTATTTTGCATGCAAGCAACACCTGTGTCATCCTACTAAGGTATGATGACAATCACACCGCCTTTCTGCTAACAAAAACTGCTTTTCAACTTGGTCTGTTTCTTAGAAGGTTATTTCTTTTTCAAACAATGCCAGGCATCTTTGAACATTTTGAATGCCAGAGCATAGCAACCCTTTAAAAACAAGCACAGTAGTGTCTTCCCTTTTGTCTAAGTCAATGGCAGAGGCGTCTGGACAGCCAGGTGCCTGTTTAGATACATGGCCCCAGGAAGACAGGCAGGATTTGGTGAAGCTTCAGAAAATCTATTTTTCCAGAATGACAGGGTAGAGGGAAATCCCTGACATTTATGGAGAAGGTGATTTTAGGGTAATTAAAAGAAACGTTACCACAATCTAAAATGCAAATAGGCTTAAAAAGTGTTCAGAGATATAGGTCATAGGTAAATTCTGAGATAGTAAAAGGAAGTTCAAAATTTTGAAGAATGCTTTGCTAATAAACTGGTACTGATTCTTCTGTCTTTATGATGATTCTTAATCTTGAGTCAAGGAGAGAAGGGAGGTGTTATACTCTCCTTTCCCAATATAAAAAACAGTCAAAATTCTGAGTATATATTGCCAAAATTAGGCTAAGCCCAAGTTTAACTTAAGGTGGCTGAGGTCTCTTTCTACCAAAGTAAAAAGTTATTGATAAAAACTCAGTATATAAAGATTGAACATGAATGGGTGAAACTTTAAATCTGGCTTCTCCCCCATTCACTGTGAAGACCTGTAATCTCTCAGGTCTGTTGGTTTTCTTCTATTCCTGAGGTTCCATCTAACTCTTGGATTTCTCTGCTGTGTTCTGGCTGTCACCTCTGCATAGATCCATCTTCAGACCTGACGATACTGGTAATGAGTGCAATTCATTCTGTCTAGAAGAGTCAAAGTGCCAGACTACAGTTGCCAGAGGAACTCAGTTGCACCTCCTCTGTCCTCTTTTGTTAAATGACTCTGGATTAATACAGAAAAGGAGAATTTAGGAGGAGCTTAGAGAAACTGTATATTGGAGTTTACAATCTTTGTGATCGTTCTCATCTCTAACTCTCATAAAATAGATTAATTGCCTTCAAACAGAGAAATATGAAGACTTTTCAAGGGCCACAGAACACTGATAGTTTTAAGAGAAAATTTCTCGATCCTCAACTTTCCTGTAACTAATTTTCTTGAGAACAGATCATTTTTCCCTTTACAAAAAATTCTCCACTCTCACTCACTCCTGCAGCAAACAATGGAAATTCCCCTTTAATAATTAATTCAGGTACCACAGACCCTAAGGGGTTTCCTGTATTTCCTTTCCTTAATACACATTTCCAATGAAGATGAAACTAAATGATAGGAATACATCATGCCAGTTCATGTTGGGATGTTCTGAATTTAGAGAATTTTAATGTACTTTGCCTCTTCATTCTTCAACAGCTGTCAAAGAATGCATACTTCTAAAATGAGAGGGCATTAAGAAGATATCAGTAGGGAATCAGTTCAGTTCAGTCGCTCAGTCGTGTCCGACTCTTTGCGACCCCATGAATCGCAGCACTGCAGGCCTCCCTGTCCATCACCATCTCCCGGAGTTCACTCAGACTCAACGTCCATCGAGTCCGTGATGCCATCCAGCCATCTTATCCTCTGTCGTCCTCTTCTCCTCCTGCCCCCAATACCTTCCAGCATCAAAGTCTTTTCCAATGAGTCAACTCTTTGCATGAGGTGGCCAAAGTACTGGAGTTTCAGCTTTAGCATCATTCCTTCCAAAGAAATCCCAGGGCTGATCTCCTTCAGAATGGACTGGTTGGATCTCCTTGCAGTCCAAGGGACTCTCAAGAGTCTTCTCCAACACCACAGTTCAAAAGCATCAATTCTTTGGCGCTCAGCTTTCTTAACAGTCCAACTCTCACATCCATACATGACCACTGGAAAAACCATAGTCTTGACAAGACGGACCTTAGTTGGCAAAGTAATGTCTCTGCTTTTGAATATGCTATCTAGGTTGGTCATAATTTTCCTTCCAAGCAGTAAACGTCTTTTAATTTCATGGCTGCAGTCACCATCTGCAGTGATTTTGGAGCCCAAAAAATAAAGTCTGACACTGTTTCCACTGTTTCCCCATCTATTTCCCATGAAGTGATGGGACCAGATGCCATTATCTTAGTTTTCAGAGTGTTGAGCTTTAAGCCAACTTTTTCACTCTCCTCTTTCACTTTCATCAAGAGGCTTTTTAGTAGGGAATACTGAATACAAAATTCACTACTTCATGTTATTTAAATTAAGTGATTATTTCAAATTATTCATTTAAAAAATGTATTGGAATATAGTTAATTTACAATGTTAGTTTCAGGTGTACAGCAAAGGCAATCAATCGTACATATACATAAACCTACGTGTTTTAGACTCTTTTCCCATATAGACCATTACAGAGTACTGAGTAGAGTTCCCTGCGCTATACAGTAGGTTCTTATTAGTCATCTATTTTATATATAGTAGAGTGCATATGCCAATCCCAATTTCCCAATTTATCCTCTTCACCCTGATAACCATAAGTTTATTTTCTACATCTGTGGCTCTGCTTCTGTTTTGTAAACAAGTTTATTTTACCCTTACTTAAAACCATTCTTAGTACTCATCTTTTAGATGTATCATTAACTTAAAAGAAAGACATCACAAATGTGCAAGGCAGAAAAGTTTAGTCAGGATGAGTCTTTTTACCGTGACTTGGAATGGTTTCCAGGACTCAAAAATTTTCACAGGCTACTGGCTAAAGCACAAGGATAAAACTTTTATGTGATTTGTTTCAGATCAGTGTGGGTAATTCAGTAAGACAGTTATCAAATCATATCAAGAAATATTTATCCCAAATATAGAGTACTATCTTTTAATTCTATTCCATAAAATCATTAATAATTTACACATTCCATTAACAAAAACTAAAACAATATGCTGGCTGACAAATCAAGTTATTTTAACAGGTTGTAAGTTTTTCTTTCATTAAATACATAACAAAAGCATGGATATGACTTGTTCCTTTAAAATTCATTTCCAATAGGAAATGTGTCATATATTTAAAATTTATTTTTCAGAATTTGTGTATGTTATTTTGAACAATTATGTTCAATTTATGTAGTTTTGATCAAATATACTGCTAATAAATATAATGGTATTTCCAGAATATTTTAAATACCTAGAGCCAGATGATAACAGAAAGTAAAACAAATTCTAAACTTTCTTATAAACACACATGTTACATATGTGTTATGCAATATATATCATATATTAAAAATACATATTTTATATATATATATATATAATAAGTGATCTATAAAGGCCTTTACAATAAAAAGCTACTACATTAGAAATCACATTTGTGGAGGAAAATGAACTAGAATGCAAGTTTAAGGAGAAAAGGGAAGATGTAACTGTTAACAAATATTAAAGAGGAGGTTGTTTATTTTTAAAATAGGTGATGGTATGTATAAAATCATAGCACTTAAAGGCCCCTAGATACATCTGAAGCAGCCATTTAAGATATCTATTTTTCAATTTTAATATTTAGGCCATGCAGAAATTATACCTTTTTAAATTATTTAAACTTAAAAGTAAATAAATTTAGATGCCAACTCTAAAATGTACTCATGAGCACAGCATTTTTCAAATGTTTTCCTGGTGAAAAGGAAGCAAAAGAATTTGAAGACCACGAGCAGAGAGGATTGCCTGTTGCCAGTACAATATTTCAGGTCCCTGTGAGGTATCTCAGATCCTGCAGTCTTTGGTCCCTGAGACTCTACAGGGCTTGACTACTAAAAATGAGACTGGAAAGATACATGTTGGCATGTTGCAGTATCAGTGTTTATTTCTGGAAGGATACATGTTGGCTTGTTGCAGTATCAAAATTAGAAATGATTTTAAAATTTTTCTTCATGTTTAAATTACTATTTTTTAACATGATCATGTAAGGTGACCTTTGAACAAAGCAGAGGGAAGGAGAACCAGTACTCTATTGAGTGAAAACGCCACATATAACTCTCCAGAAGGCCCTTGGCATCCACTGTTCCACACCCACGGATTCAACCAGCCCAGGCTTGTGTGATACTGTAGTGCATATTTAGTGAAAATAAGCCACATGTAAGTGAACCCAGATACTTCAAACTCATGTTGTTCAAGGGCCAACTATATTCTTTTAAAATAAGAAAAGAGAAGTTATTCTTAAAGGATAGAAGAGCAGATTTAGCAAATCTCACCAGAGACACCAAGCCCTTTTGGTTCCCATCCTGTTGTAAGCTGAGGCTGGGCTGCTGGAGCAAGTTTAGCACCATCACACCAGTGTGCACAATAGCACAATATGCTTTCCCTGAGTTTACACGCGAGAGTCGTGGCGGCGCATACTCACATGAGGCTGTTCTTGCCTCTATAGGCCAACAGAGTCTGGGAGAATAAATTAATTGTTCTAGAGCGTCCCATCTGGTGAGAAAGAAAACATGCTTTCTCGTGAGAGTCGTGGCAGCACATTCTCACATAAGGCTGTTCTTGCCTCTATAGGCCAACAGAGTCTGGGAGAATAAAATAATTGTTCTAGAGCATCCCATCTGGTGAGAAAGAAAACATTATGTTTTCTCATTTTGTATTTGCCAACAGCTTTTAAAAACAGCCAAGAACTGGCCTTTCTCCTTGTGTAATGCAAGGATTTGGGGAGTCAAATTTCTAATTAGAAAAGTTGTTGAATTGTCAAGTTCTAGGACATACTTTTAAAAACATTTTTAAAACTGCTACCCTTTTTTAACAGTATACTTGAATACTTGAGGATGATTATTTAAAGATATTAGGAATAACATATTATTAAACAGATTTGTGTTTTCAGAGAGTTACCTTTTCTTTGCTATTAACCCTTCACGGAGGCAAGGCATTAAGCAAAGGGTGAGCCTGATTAGAGGCTAAAGGTGTGGACCTACACAGAGAAAGCAGGGCTGGAGGGAAAGTGCCTGATCCATTTACCTCACACCTTGGTGGGCAGAAACAGTGTGCGATGAACAAGCAAAGGGATATCCAGATCCCTAATTTATCATAAACCTAAAGCGGCCTTCACATTATGCAATGCATTTAGGGACAATGAAAAATTTGCATTCTGATTAGATATGATTCTTTCACCTTTGGCCCACCAGCCCACCCATCATTCCACAAGGTCATGTCTTATATTATAGTTATTTCACACAGGCCTTTGCTCTCCTATTAAATTTCAAGTTAATTGAGGGCAGGGTTACTGACTGAACTGTCTTGGTGCTGTGTGATATCTCCACCCTCATTCTTGACTCTCCCCAGTACAATATTTGCTACAACCATGGGCTCAGAAGATGTAAGCAAGTGAATGAATGAATGAAGAATGGTTTAGAGTATCGTGTAAACAAAGATACAATTACAGAAACAGAAATGTTGAAACCTAAGCAGTAAAGTTTCATAAATTAAATATAAATTTTAAGATCATATTAATCAGATTTCCAAGATAGCGTAGTTCCCTGCCTCCCTGAGTCCTGGGAGCAAAGTGAGAAGTAGCAAAGAATGAGATTGTTGGAAGAGATCATCTGCTTGTCCTGCATCCTCAGCTGCCAGGGAGCTAGAGGAAAAGCAGCATCCTCCATGCTGGGGACCATCGGAAGGCTTCAGTCATCAGTGACCTGCCCTCCTCACCTGCAGATAGGACCTGGGGAGAGACACATGCTAGGCTGGGGTTTGCAGTGTTCGGAAAAGCAGCATCCTCCATGCTGGGGACCATTGGAAGGCTTCAGTCATCAGTGACCTGCTCTCCTCACCTGTACAGATAGGACCTGGGGAGAGACACATGCTAGGCTGGGGTTTTCAGTGTTCCTTCAGTGACAGAGGCACGAAGAAACTGCACAGGAGAGACCCCAAGGTACAGAATAGAGAGACATGCTTTCTCACAGCATAAAGAATAGAGAAAATGAAACCAACATTTATCTTTGTGTAATACTGTATTTGATGAATCAGACCTGATTCTAAGCAGTATATAGCTGAGTAAAGAAGAAAAGCCCACCCTAAATAGTGACATACAGCAGAACATGATGAACACTGTAAGAAAGGTCAGATAACCTGTGGAGGAAATTTAAAGGTGTGTGTGTATGAGTGTGTGACCTCGGACTAGGAATCTGAACTTTCAGCCTCTCCAAATGAAGCGCAAATCACGCAGACAATGGCAAAGTCTGACAGCGTGTCTCCCCACTTACCTCTTATTTAGAGATTGCTCAAAGTTCCCTTGAGGCAGGAACAGAGACACAGACATAGAGAAAGACATGCGGACTCAGGGCGGGAGGGGAAGAGTGCGATGAGTGGAGACAGCAGCGCTGACATATGCACACTACCTTGTGCACATGTCAGATATAAAACAGGCAGCTAGTGGGATCGCATCAAAGCACAGCGAGCTCATCTCAGCGCTCTGTGATGATCTGGAGGGGTGCAATCAAGGGGACAGAAGGGGATTCAGAAGGGAGGGGGCATACGTATATATTTGGCCAATTCACTATGTTGTACAGCAGACACAAACACAACATCGTAAAGCAATTATATTTGACTACGTCTCCCATATCTGCCAGCTTTAGTTTTGGCTGTTACCTTGGCCTAAAATATCTTCTCCTTCATTCTCTGCCTTCAAATATGCTACTTATTCTGCCGTATGCAGCTGAAATACCATTTTTCTCGTAACTTCTCTGACATCTCATCTGAATTAAATACTGCTTTCTCTGAACTGCTACAGCACACTGCTTATAGCCATATCTAGTAGTTTCATTTCTCTTTATCACAAATGTATACATGCATGCATCTGTCTCTCAAGTCAAACTATGACTTCCTTTATCTTATTCATCTTTCTGACCTCAACAGTAGCTATCACCATGATCTGAATATAGAAACAGAGTTTCACAGGAGACAGACCTGGGTTTTAGAGTCTGCTTCCCTGAGTTCTGATCCCAGCTCTGTCATTTCACCAGCTGTGGATCTTGGGCCTTACTTAACCTTTCTATACCTCTATTTCTGCATCTGAAAAGGAACTAAGATCCTCCCAAGGGTGTAATAGATATCAGACATAATAAATACAAAATGTCTAGTTTATAGTAGATCATCTCCAAATGGTAGTAATAATAAAGAACTTGTTGAATCAAATATATAAAATTGCCTACTATCTATGATACCTAACAGAGTGTGAGTACATAGTGGAAACTTATAAATTCACCTTGACTCCAACTTGTTAAAAACCTACCTTGAACTCCTTCTCTATGTTGGCCAGCACTGCCAGCTCATTGCTAAGCTCTAAAGCTGTCATGACTGGGTCTTCACTAGACAATGACAGGTACGCTGGGCTTGCCAGACCTTTGTAGGCATTAATTCTAGATCTGGAGTGGCTGAAGGAGTCATGCTTCTGTTTCTGGTTGCATTCACTGCACTTGCAGAAATAGTCATGAGGCCGTTCGATCCGAGCACCCTTCCGCAAGAGGGTGTGCACAATTTCATATTCCTGGCAGTGGGCAGCCAGAATGATGGGGGTCACGTCATGGGAGAACCGTGTCCCGTCTTCATCATATGCATAAAAATCATCTTGCTGGAGTTCAGACTGACTGGGGCTGGTTGCTAACCGCTTGCCTTCAGCAAAAGCTGGGTGACTGAGAATGGCTTCCACAATCCGAACATAACCTTTACTAATAGCTAAAAGCAAGGCATCCCCAACGCGAGAGAGATTTTCTTTCTTGAGAAGAAGTTCTGTAATTTCCAGATGCTCATTAGCCACTGCCAGCTGCAGGGCGTTCTGGCCCATGTAATCCACACAGTTGACATTGAGTGAGAGGCATTCTTCCAACATCTTCCTTACCACTGGGATGTTGCCATACTCAGCTGCATCTAAAAAGCGTTCCTCCTCAATAGATAGGCTTGTTGAGTGGTCATTAAACATGTACGCTGGTCCTCGGTTAGCTAACCGTCTCCCCTTCTCACGGAGAACTGTCTGCCGCCGGTGGGGCAGTCTATTGTCGGAGCCCCGGCTGTAATAAAATAGAAAGATTGTGAACAAATTACATTAAGAGCATTTTAGTGTGTCAGATGACCTGCCATTCATCTAATGCAGTCCTCAAACGTATTAGATGTTGTCCCATCATCTCTAGACCGACTATAACACAAATGAAGACACATTTATTTGTTAACGGATTCCAAGAATTTCTCTTTTTAGAAAGTCAAGCACTTTGCAGATTTTAACATTTTAATTTGGGTGGAGGTTCAAGCAGTTCCTATAATCTCTCTGTAACGTGCACATACAGATTAATATGTGTTTTTCATTTACATGTGGTATAGATAAAGACCAAAATGTTGCCATTATGACATAGTGTGTGAAAATATAAAAAATAAGTAGGAAAATAACAAATCCACTCAAATCAACACATATTTATTGAGTCCCTCCTATGCCAGGGTCAGGCATTATTTAAGGTCTGGAAAAAGCAATGGTGAAAACAAAATAAAGTTTCTGTCCTTATAAATCTTATAGTCCAAAGGGAGAAATGGGCAATTAGTGCATTACCCTGTTATTAGCTGTTTAATTGTCATGATAAACCTACCACAGAGGCATCTAGTCTACCTTCCTAGAGAAATGATGTGCTGAAAATGGAAGCATAGAAGTCAAGTGTGACAGTGTATTTGGGGAGAATGGGACAAGGTCAGGTACAGGTGGGGAGCTTCCTCCAGCACAGGGATTAATTAAATGCCATGGTGAGGGTTTCATTGACAAGGAAAATAAATGGGTTGGACTCTGCTAGGCATTATTCTAAAAATCACTGGAAACCTGAAAAGATGTGATCTGGTGTTAAGTGGGAAGGAAAGAGTGTGAGAGAGTGTGAGAGGGAGACAAGGCCAGGTACAGGTGGGGAGCTTCCTCCAGCAGAGGGATCAATTAAATGCCACAGTGTGGGTTTCATTGACAGGGAAAATAAATGGGTTGGACTCTGCTAGGCATTATTCTAAAAATCACTGGAAACCTGAAAAGCTGTGATCCAGGTGTTAAGTGGGAAGGATCAAAAGGGTGGCCAGCCTTCAATGTTGGCTTTCACTCTGTGATCAGAAAAAGTGATACTCCCTCTGAAGGAAATACTAAAATGGGGATTTTTTTCTCTAGTGATTCACAACTTCATGTCTTAAGGTCTTTTTGAGCTTGAAGCTGTGTCACTATCACTAACTGGAAACCCAACAAGGATAAGTTCCTGCAGAATATGAAAGAGCCAGGTTATGAGGGAGTATGAAATGAAGAAAAGTGTGACTGATGATTGATGTCACAGATCTTTATAAATGTTCCAAAAGTCATCCTCCTTCAAAGACTCACAAACTTCCCTGTATGAAGAGAATTTAAATAGACCCGAAAACCCCATAAACCATCTTCCCCTTCTATGGGGCCAGGCCTAGAGAAGCTAACTTTCTTTCCAAACTAACCCTTGTCCATCTTCATACCACAGCTCCAGGCAGTGTTGACCATGGCAGTATGACGCCCAAAGGAGTTAGCAAAAGTCTGCAGCTCAGAAATAGTTTGTTTCTCTCCAAGGAGCTTGAAGAATGTTCTGCCATATTCACAAAATTTTTTCAGAAATTTTTGTTCAACAGTGTAACCATTGACGGCCTCTTAAAACTAACCAAGTTGTTTTACTGAAAAGACAGCTATGTAAATTGTTTAAAATGATGTCGAGGCCATAGCCAAACATACTATGATACTAATAAATTTTTAAAATTTTTAATTGGAGGATAATTGCTTTATAATATTGCATTAGTTTCTGACATGCAATACCGTGAATCAGCCAAAAGTATACATATATCCCCTCCCTCTAGAGCCTCCCTCTCACCTCTCCATAATTTTTAAGATTGATCTTCAAATAATGTATATATAGCTTTATTAAGTACTATAATAAGGGAATTATTTATGCATCTATTTTTCTTTCTATAGCTATTGTTTTGTTTCCAATTCATTTTAACCTGCATCCAAGCCATGCATGTGCATGCTGAAAGACTTGAAAAGCTTGTTACAGAAAATAGCAGGCCCTTATTCGTCATTTTCTCCACATCCTGATATTTAGAGGAAATACATTTCAACTATTTTAGTTGATTATTTTATAATTTAAATCCTCACATCCATATAACTTGGTAATATTGCTATTTCTTAATTTTCCAAATTTGGTATTACCTACAGACTTCCCATTGTGAAAGTTGAGTATATAGGTCACTTTCACAATCTCCCACCCTATGTTCACAACCTTCTCTCTCTCTTTCACATACACACACACACACACACACCCCATCCTTTTTTGGTGATAGTCATTCTGATGGCTTGAGGTGATATCTCACTGTAGTTTGATTTGCATTTCTCTAATAATTAGTGATGCTGAGTATTTTTTTCATGTATTTGTTGACCATCTGTATGTCTTCTTTGGAGAAATGTCTATTAAGATCTTCTGCCCGTTTTTTGATTGGGTTGTTTGTTTCTCTGATTTTGAGCTACATGAGCTATTTGTATATTTTGGAGATTAATCCTTTGTCGGTTGCTTCATTTGCAAATATTTTCTCTCATTCTGAGGGTTGTCTTTTCATCTTGTTTATGGTTTCCTTTGCTATGCAAAAGCTTTTAAGTTTAATTAGGTCCTATTTGTTTATTTTTGTTTTTATTTTCATTACTCTAGAAGATGGGTCAAAAAAAACACCTTGCTTCAATTTTGGCCAGATGCTGCAAAACTCTTAGAAGAAAACATAAACAGAACACTCTTTGATATTTTTGATTCTTGTCTACAGGGTCCTTTGTTTCTGGAACTCCTTCTTTTTGAATGTTGGTAATTCTGGAATATCCTTTATTTTCTTTTTTCTCTCTTATTTTCCAATTATTTATCTCTTTGTATAATACTCTGAAATATTTCTTCAACTTTAATATATCTTTTGAAAATTTTTCCTCTGCTATTACTTTTTAATTTGCAAGGACATCTTTTATTCCTCACATTAAAAAAAATAATATTTTTTTCTGCTTTTGAAAACACAGTATCTTATCTAATTCTGGGGACATCAGTGATAAAGACTCTGACACAGATCAGAACACTTCAGGGAATTTACTCCTATTCCTTTTTTATGCTTGTTTTTATATTTCTATTTTATATTTGTTTTATAATTTATATTAAAGTTTTGCCTCAAGTAACTAGTGATCCTTAGTTGATATTATTTTCAGTTTTTAAAAAATAAATATTACTTCTAATGTCTTTTCAAAGAGAAAGTAATTTTTTCTATGACTTTTCTGGCTTCTAATAACCTCTTTAGCCTTTCACTTCCTCTCTTGTCTTCTGTATATATTACTTTGCATAGATTCTGTTGTAGATAGGAGGAAGCTCAAAAATCAGGGGGAGGATAGACATCTCCTGAATATGATTAATGCTCTGAGAAAGAAAAACTGTAAAATTAAAGGAGAGAAGAGCTAGGATCAGGGGATTTATAGAAGTGAGATTAAATTGCTAGGAGTGCAAGAAAGGTTTTTGTGTAACTGAAAAATAAAAAGACACAGAATTGACACAAAATAGTACCAAGTACCAAAAGGCCAAGAACCAAGCCTCTTTCTTGTTCTTTTCCCTTCCATAAGATCAGCAGAAATAATTATTCCAATCTATTTTACAGAATTACTTCTAGGCTCAATTGAAATTATGAATGTGGAAAGCATTTAAATGGAAATGTTCCAGTTCTAATAATATTGTTTGCTTTCCCACTTGACGTCCATGTGATATTTTAGGCTATTCTTGTAATTATCAAGAGCGCTTTAATCTACATAATCTGGGACAAAGTTGTCACCTAAGAGTACTTGAGATTTATTTATTTATTAATTATTTTAATTGGAGGATAATTGCAATATTCTAATGGTTTTTGCCATACATCAACATGAATCAGCCACAGGTATATATGTGTCTCCCTCATCCTGAACCCCCTCCCACCTCCCTCCACACTCTATCCCTCTGTGTTGTCCCAGAGCACCAGCTTTGGGTGCCCTGCTTCATGCATTGAATTACACTGAGGTAGAATAAGCCTGAGTTGTGACACCTTTCATTCTAAATTTCTAAATTAATGATTTATGACTTTATTATTATTAATATGAATAATGGCAAGTTCTACCCTGGCAAGCCACTAAGGATATATCCAATATCCTTCTAAACTATTATGACTTACATACCTATAACTTTCATCCTTTTGAAGAATAGCAAAGATAGTTCCAGAGAAAATGTTTTCTTCAGTTTTAAAACTTCTCCTGTCTCTATCACAAATTTTAATCATATGCAGTGACATAGATTTCAGATATGTTTTTATAAAAAGGCTTGGATCATCATCATTTCCTTAGCACTCTGCCACAGAAAAGCCAGATACAGAATGTTTATAGAGGCATTTAAGATTGTTTTAGGAAGAAAACTCTGACAGGCAGAATGAAGGCAATAGTCCTTGCATGGGTAGTGAGATAAAGGGAAAGTATCTGCATGTTGACAAAATGCATGATTTGCTGTCTCCTTGTCTTCCTCAATGGCTTCCCTGGTGGCTCAGCTGGTAAAGAATCTGTCTAAAATGCGGGAGACCTCGGTTCGATCCCTGAGTTGGGAAGATCCCCTGGAGAAGGGAACAGCTACCCAATCCAGTATTCTGGTCTAGAGAATTCCATGGACTGTACAGTCCATGGGGTTGCAAAGAGTTGGACAGACTGAGCGATTTTCACTTTCACTTTGTCTTCCTCAACTGCAGTCTAAAGAAGCAACAAAAGGCCTCTATGTATAGCATTTCGTCACAAGTGGCAATGCTTAATCCTAAAGTGTCAAACACAAAAGCAACATGTGTAACAGCTTTTTGAATGACAAATATTTGAAGCCTTTCAAGAAAGATACTAGACATTGCTAGATTATAGTACCTCTCTGAGAATGGATTTTATAAGGCTATATTGTAGAACTGTATATTAATTACAAATGTAACCTAGAAAAACTGTCTACTAGAAATAGGAACAATAGCCCAAAGCATTATGTTAACAAAAGAGACATTTTCATTCCACCTTAAGTGCACACTTTAAAAGCAGGTTCTTGTATTTAAGAAAAATACTTATTAAGATTTTTTTTTTCTTCATCCCTTTAGCCATATTTAGCATGGTTGGATGTTTAGTAACCTACATTTTTGTGACCATATTTTTATAATTTGCTTTATCACAATACATAAATACCAGTTCTAGGAAATAGTATAAATAGTCACTGCCTCCATACTACTCAAATATTGATTAGGTCAAGAAAACAACCTTTTTTACATACCTCATTTCTATGATTATTTTTGTTGGCTACATAGTGCCTGTTGCCCTAGATAGGGAGAGATGGAATAACCCATCTCTATTGAAAATGCCAACAATGCAAATTAGCTTCTGAGTCAAATGGACAGTGTGTTTGAAGCCAGAACATGTGCAGTAATTTTCTACATCCTGTTCAAATATGATACACTTTTATCAAATGGAACTGCTCCTCTACAAACTAAGTTCCATATTAAGTATCTATCTTCACTTTTATTTTTTGCTTCAAAAATCCTTGAAATATTTAAATAGAGCACAGTTCTACTAAAGCAGAAGTGCTGAAACCATAAATGGCATGTAACTATTCCAGGCAGCACGGAAGAGTCACAAGAGTAGACTTTTAGACCTCTTATAGGAAAGTGAAAATTAAACAATTCTAGGATGTATATTGTATTATGTGCACAATTATCCACAGAAAAAATCAGATGTGGATAATCAGAGGTTAACAACCAACTCAACTAGCAATTTTGCATACTACTTTAGGAGGATAAATGATAAAAGTAATTTTATTCTGATTTTGCAATAAAACTGTTTTTATTCTAGTTAATTTCTAGCCACACACTTTCCTCTGGGGCTTCCTCTGGTCCTTCCTAAGGGGCTGAGGGGGCAATAAACAACTGTAGTGGTTTTCTTTTCTCCCATGAGAACAAGGACAATTTTGCCTTATTCAACACTGGATTCCCAGTGCTTAGCAGAAAGTCACACTGCAGACACTCCAGACATAACATCAAATGCATGAACCCCTCTTGTCACAGGAATAAAAACCAAAGCCTGTTTGCTATTAAGCCAACAGCAAATCATTGGGATATAAAACCCTACCAAAAAAAAAAAAAAAAAGGAATACAACATGAAGGTTGAATCATAACGTGCCCTGGAGTACATATAATAATTATATTCATTTCAAATAAGCAGGAAGTTCAATAGGGAACGAAGAAAATTGAAAGGCATATTTTTAAAATTGGCATCCTCGTGACTTGTCCATGATCCAGAAGTGGAGTCTCTTGTCCTTAAAAAACTAATATTATCTCACCTCTATTGCTTTCCTTGTCTACCCTTGACACCATGCATAGACCAGAACTACCTATCCTCACAACATATTATCAAATCCCTTTACCCTCCAGGTACTTTTCAAGATAACAGTTCTTTATTTTGATTCAATTAGCTTCGATTTTCCCCCGTGGACTCTTCCTAGTCGATCAAACACTAACTTTCTATGTGATTAGTCACACTATATCACACCACTGCTTCAGTATTCTGTAAAATGATAGAGGCCTGAACTGCTTGTCACTTTTAGGTGGGAGTCAGCAAAAATGTGACTGAAAAATGTCTTGTGCATATAATGTATTTTTGTCTATTTTTACCACCAATTGACGTCTCATTTTTATACATTAGAAAGCCAACTATGTGAGAGAATGAAAACATGAGTAAATACTGGAACAGTTATGGAATTTTTTAAAAACAACTAAATCTGAAATGTCATTGTTTCTTTTCAGCCCTTAGCTTGTAGTTTATTTCATGTGTCATACCATCCTTCTTTGAAATGCTCTTTCAAAGAAAGAATGCCCATGGATTTTTTATTTGTTTTGACAGAGTACTCTTGGAGATATTAAAAGTTTGTGTTTAATACAAGCAAAATATATCCCAATTATCTCACCAAAGAGTTTTAAGCCCTTTGCCTCAATATCAACAGCCATCATAGTCCTGTGTATTACACAAGCATATTTTCCTATTCCAAAATAACTTCTATACAAGATAGATTCCTGACAGGAAAAGAATACTTAAATTGGGTAATCTGAGGACTTTAATGAAGAGATACTAGGACTGTGTGGCAGGAGCTGGGGAAATCTACCATGGTGCCTTGCAGTACTTGGTCTAGGACAAAGGAGGCTTCAGACTGAAGGGGCAAAAGGAGGAAAAGTTAGAAGCAGTTAAATAGGGTAACTCTAAGGCAAGGCCCACTTGACAGTGTTTCTGGGCCTTTAGTTGAGGGTAATAGCCAACCCTTGAGAAAAAATCAGGGGAACTGATATTCTGACCTCACTTTCTCACCCTCTAGTATCTCAGAGGGGCCTTCCCATGGGCTGCACCCAACCAAAACCTGGGAGTAAGGAGCACACTGAAGCCATCCATACAGGTTTGCACTGATGCCAACCCCTCGGGCATAGGGCAGTGTGCAAAGGTGGAGAATAGGCCATGAGAGCAAACCAACAACACCCAACACATGCTCTGGAGGTGAATTTGACTTTGCCATGATTTTCTCCTTCAGAAATCACTGATGAAAACAGGCATAGAAAATTGTAAGTCTATAATTCTTTTTTTTTTTAAGGAGTCATTGATGCATCATTAGTTGCCACCTTTCTGAGCTTACTTTTCCCTTCTATAAACTATCAGGAGAGATACCCACATTCAATTTCAGGCAGTCAAATATCTTAAAAATTAGCCTTTAACTAAGATTCATCTATCTGCATTTCAGGTAATGCTCCTATGAGGCTTAAGAGGAATAGCTCTGATTGTGAGGGTGAGAAGGAGGGCAATGTGATGTCACTGAAACATTTAGAATTGTTAAGATTGTGTGTTTAGCATGAGTTGAAGCTGCCAACTGCTGGAGCTAACAGTGCTAGACTCTAATAATAAGTCTGAAACATGCTTTCAGCATTTCCTTGGATGCTAAATCCAGTTGCTCACAATGCAGGTTTAAATCTATATGTACCCAGAATGTATAAAGGAGTACAAATATAGAGACAGATGACTAAAGGATACAGTGCACAGTTTAATTGATTTGGAAACCAAAATTGTGGACTGTCTTTCTTTGTTGATTCAGCATGATTTTACCATTATCATGCCTCATATCAACCATCATGATCTTAACAGTTCACTCATTCAGCAGATCAAATATTTGCGATTCCAGGTACTATGCTAGATACATGAGGGACACTTCAAGGAAAGACACTCAAGCCATGGCAGAAAGAAGAAAACTAAACTGAAAATCACACGGTAATGCATATTAATAAAGAAAAGTTACAACATGCTCTATAAATGAAGAGCAAGGAACTGAAGAATTTTCCTTCCTGTTAGAACTAGGAAGAAGTTAGCAGAAGGGAGAGAAGAGGAAAAAAGGCACTCCAGGCAAAGACAACCATACTTGGAAAAGTCAGCAGTCCAAAGAAATGGAAAGATGTTCATTATGGCTGGAATGCACTGGAGTTCCCTCTTCCAAGGGGCTTCTTATCCCTGGCTCAGTTTAATTGAAGGTTGAGGACTCAGGATTTAGAAGCTGGAGTCTGGGTTCCATTGCTAATCTTAGTTCAACACTTAGGATGTATGCCTTAGGCAAAAAGGTGAAAATTTAGATAACTCTAAGGCAAAAAGCTAATAATTTAGTTTTAGGAGATTCAAGCTTCAGAACTCAACTGTGAGGTGTCTAGCTCAAGGGGCTTTGTTCTGAGGCATTTGGAGGTCACATAATTCAAGTGCACAAGTTTGGAAAAATTAAGGACACATATATGGCTGCTGAGAATTAAGTCTTTAGGGATCTAAAGAACTTGAGGCAAGTCTGGGGAGCTCTGCCAAGTACTGGGAAGAACACTGCTTTGAAGAAAGACAGACTTTGTTGGGAATCCTGATTGGGCCATTTACTAGCTGTATCACCTCTCTGAGCACTCAGTGCTATTAAATGGGTAAACTGGGGAGCTGGGGAAATAATGTAACTTTGCAGAGATACTATGAAATTGGTGACTCATGCAATTCAGCTTAAGGTAATTTGATACCTTAAGCCTTATGGACATTAAATCCTTCTTAACTATAATTGTTCAAAGCTTTCCAGCTTGAAGATGTTCTGTTTAATAAACAAGGTGGAAGCTAAGTAGTCATTAAATCGCTTTCCTTTCCTCAATGTAATCTCTTAAATTTGCGCCATGTGCCCCAAATTACAAATTGGCCTTCCCTTGTTTTTTTCCTTACTACTTTCATTGCCTTAGTTTTGTTTTAATCTTCATCATATTCTGAACTTCATTCTTGCTTGCACTGTTCCTAAATAATGCTCCAGTCTTTTCTCTTCATCCCTTGACTGTGTTTGTCTTACCCTTCTTGTATACATGTGCTCTTAAAGCCCCATTTCATCTTCACTTTACAGTGTCAGGCACAAGCTGTGCCTATAATGTCTGTGAATCTACACATGAATGAATAGGTAATAGAAAGAAACATATATGAAAAGAAAAATGAATGGAGAGCATCCTGTTTTGTCACGTTTCTAGAAGCTTCCAAAGCTATTTTATTCCATGTGTGTCTGTGTGCGTGTGCTTAGTCGTATCCAACTCTTTGTGACCCCATGGACTGCAGCCCACCATGCTCCTCTATATATGGAATTTTTCAGGCAATAATACTGGAGTGGATTGCCATTTCCCACTCCAATTTTTACTCCATGTCAATAACTAATTTTTTTACTATACAGTTAGAATGTCATTTATCCTCAATAATCAAGTGTGTCTCAACCATACTGCACAAGCTTCCTGTGCTGGCAGGGAGTTAAACTTTGAAAAGTACATCCTGTATTCACCAAGTAAGGGTAACTTCTCATAATGTTCCTGCATCATTCAGGTAGCTGAGGGCAAAATAGACAGACTACTCTGTAGATATAACCATACTTGCTAAACTTCCTACAAAATGAATGGATTTCTCCCATCCAGAAGGATGTAATCTAACAACACATCATATTTTTAGATCATGAATTTGTGGGATAAGATAATTTTATGTCTAAATATTAAAATAGTCACATAGCTAAATCAACCAATTTTTATATACTCATTTGATACTAAGTGAAAGTGAAAGTCGCTCAGGCGTGTCTGACTCTTTGGGACCCCATGGACTATACAGTCCATGGAATTCTCCAGGCCAGAATACTGGAGTGGGTAAGCCTTTCCCTTCTCCGGGGTATCTTCCCAACCCAGGGATCGAAGCCAGGTATCCCACATTGCAGGCAGATTCTTTAGCAGCTTGCTGCTGTTGCTGCTGCTAAGTTGCTTCAGTCATGTCCGACTCTGTACGACCCCATAGATGGCAGCCCACCAGGCTCTGCCATCCCTGGGATTCTCCAGGCAAGAACACTGGAGTGGGTTGCCATTGCCTTCTCCAATGCATGAAAGGGAAAAGGGAAAGTGAAGTCGCTCAGTCATGTCCAGCTCTCAGCGACCCCATGGACTACAGCCTACCAGGCTCCTCCATCCATGGGATTCTCCAGGCAAGAGTACTTTAGCAGCTTAGCCACCCAATAATCCTCAGTGTTCTCTCTTTTGTTTTATATATATATAATTGTGATAATCCATATTTTTTTAATTTTTATTTTTACTTTATTTTGCTTTACAAGTGTTCTCTTTTTAATAGGCTGGTTCCTTAGAAATATAAGGCAAAGTATTTGAAAGTACCATAAATAAGTAAATATTGCCCCCAGTGACTTTCAAAACTAATTTATATAACTGTGTCCTTTACCATTCCTAGTACAGCAACATCAGACTTTGCAAAGCTACACAGTTTTTTCCTCATCCTGTAATCAAATCATACATTTTCATTAAATACTTCAGATTCACAGTGTTTTAAAGCACAAATGCTAGTGTAACAGGTTCTAATGTGCCAATTTGTTGACTCCCTGGCTTCCTCAAAAATAAGGATGATAATTATCCCATTCACAGGACTGCTGGGAGGGTTAAAAAACTGTATGTATTTTATTTGGAAATATTAGTTATAGACCCAGCATAGTAACAAGTGTTCTTCAAGTCTTAAGTAATCTTAACAACCTTATATAGTAAGTACTCTTATTATTCTCAATGAGGTAAAGAATGTAAAGCATTTACTACTTACAAATAATAAGTGTTCAAAGAATAGTCTGTTATTATTATTCTATTGCATTTGAAAGTAATTTTTACTTGTAATAAAATCAAATATATTTGTCCACCATCAGTGATAATGAAGTGAAGTGAAGTGAAATTTGCTCAGTCATGTTTTTGTGACCCCAGGGACTATACAGTCCATGAACATCAGTGAGAATGAAATATGGCAGTTTGGTAGAGCTTGATTTTTAGCATACCAATTGTGTCAAGTAAAGTTGTTAGTTCACTGTATAGTTACTATTTTTTCTAGCTTTGTAAGGAAAAGTTATATAAATAAGATTAAAACACATATGCAATGTTGGAAATGTAAATTGATAGAGCTGCTATGGAAAACAGTATGGCGTTTCCTTGAAAAATTAAAAATAGAACTCCCATATGATTCAGTAATCCCACTTTTGGGTATATATTCAGAGAAAATGAAATTGTTATTTCAAAAGAGTATCTGTGCCCCCATATTCACTGCAACATTATTTTCAATAGCCAAAACACGGAAAGAAAGTTAGTGTCTATTGGCAGATGAATAGATAAAGAAAACATGATGTATGTGTGCAATGGAATATTATTCAGCCATTAGAAAAAAAAAAACAAGAAAATCCTGCCATTTGCAACAACATGGGTGGATGACAAGGGCATTATGCTATGTGAAATAAGAGAAAGGAAAACAATGTATAATTTCACTTATATATAGCATCAAAACAAAGCAAAAGAACAACAGCAACAAAAATCTAAACTCATCAGTACAGAGAACAAACTGTTGCCAGAGGCAGGAGGCAGGAAGTAGGGTCAAGATGGGAGGAGGTAGGCCAAAGGTACAAACTACCAGATAAAAGATAACAACGTTGCTAAGGGACTAGATCTTAAAAAGTCTCACCACAAGAAAAGATTTGCACTTATATGTTGTGATGGATGCTAACTAAACTTTTTGTGGTGACCATTTTGCAGTACATACAAATGTCAAATCATTACATTGTACACCTAAAATTAACACAGTGTTATACGTTGTTTGTGCTATGTTGTATCCAACTCCTTGCAGCCCCAAGAACAGTAGCCTGCCAGGCTCCTCTGCTCAAGAGATTTTCTAGGCAAGAATACTGGAGTCTGGTGCCATTTCCTACTCAAAGTGATCTTCCTGACCCAGAGATCAAACCCATGCTTCTTGCATCTCCTGCATTGACAGGCAGATTCTTTACCACTAGCCCCACCTGCAAAGCCCTACACATCAATTATCTTTCAAGAAAAAATAATATAAACAAAATTACTGGATAAACTCTTATGAATCTATATATTAAATTAATTTGACTAGAACTGGGAGAGTAAGAATTGATCATTACAAAGGTACAAATTACAATTGATCATTAAGGTTTACTATGTGCCAATCTCTTTATCAATTATATTTTATTTAATTTCCCTACAGTTGGTGAAGCTGGCATTGTTACTTCCACTATACACATGAAGAAATATTCAGAGATCAATCAGGATCAGAAATGGTATGAATAGGGAAAAGTGTTATTTTTGTTGTTGTTATATTTTTTCAGTTCAATTCAGTCGCTCAGTTATGTCTGACTCTTTGTGACCCCATGGACTGCAGCACACCAGGCTTCCCTGTCCATCACCAACTCCCGGAGTTGACTCAGATTCACGTCCATTGAGTCAGTGATGCCATCCAACCAACTCATCCTCTGTCGTCCCCTTCTCCTCCTGACCTCAATCTTTCCCAGCATCAGGGTCTTTTCCAGTGAGTCAGTTCTTCACATCAGGTGGCCAAAGTATTGGAGACTCAGCTTCAGCATCAGTCCTTCCAACAAACAGCCAGGACTGATATCTTTTAGGATGGACTGGTTGGATTTCCTTGCAGTCCAAGGAACTCTCAAGAGTCTTCTCCAACACCACAGTTCAAAAGCATCAATTCTTCAGCGTTCAGCTTTCTTTATAGTCCAACTCTCACAGCCACACATGACTACTGGAAAAACCATAGCCTTGACTAGATGGACCTTTGTTGGCAAAGAAATGTCTCTATTTTTTAAAATAGCTGAAAAAAACTGATACCCTAAAAAATGTTTATGAACTCTCTATAGTACCTGGAACTAGTTATGATACACTAAATACTCTTTAAGTTCATACTAATGACAAATATAGTAAAGCAAGATTATAAAATAGCTTTGTAGATGTATTTCACTTTTTAAATCTTATTTTTATTATTGTGAAACATACATGTTGAAAAGAGCTATGATTTTAAGATTAACAGTAAAATGAACACCATTTACCAACCCTTCACCCCACCTTCCCTCTAAGAATAGACCACTGATAACTTTGGAAACCTCTGTGGCCCACTCTGAATTACTATCTCCCCCGCACACTGAAACAAGTGACCACCACACCAGCACCTTGCTTTGGCATTAAACATTCTTAACATTATTATTATAGCCATTCCATCTGTGTCTGCCCTAAATAATATAGGTTTGTTTGGAAAACTAAGTACTTGGTGCAAACCTGGCAGAATAAGGAAAGGGAACTACTCTGCCACTCTCCTGGTGAGGGAGGCTCCTGGACAGGACCAGCAGAGCGTAGTCCTCCATCCACTGTCTGTCTCCAGCTTCCCTGATGGTTTACAGGGATCCCTGTGGGTTGGTAGCAACTGACCACTCAGAGTCCTGGGAAACAAGGGGTTCACCTGAACTGTAGCATCTGGCCAGACACATGGTGAAGCATCTGGCCTTCTGCAGCTCGTGATTCTGCTGCACAGAGTTAAGGCAAATCACCTCAGACAGAATAGGGTCCTTGCCCTTCTCCTATTTATTCCATAAGGGCTTTAGAAGTCGGTTATCTGACTTTGCTTTATCTCCTCTTTCCTCTGTATTTTAAAAAATAATAATCTTAGGAAAACAAAACACCAAATTACATGGAAATCTCCGTAGCATAACTAGCCATGCTAACTGAAAGCTACTAGTTATCCTGAGCCACGGATGGAAAGTCTATATCTCCATCTGAAGCTATATTCAACTTTCAGAGGCATGGTAAGTGAGCTTCCTTTAAATGGGACTTTCAAGGCAACTTGAGCTATGAAAGTCATATGACTTCCCTAAAGTAAGATGAAAAGGAAAAAACAAACTCAGCGAAACCAGTGAAGCCACTGCTTCGATAGAACACAAAGCAAACCTAGTTGACTAGCCTCTAGAGTATTTGATATCACCTGAGCAAAAAATAAGGGTCTACTTTTCCACAGAGTAGTAATTCTTAGCTTACCCTTCTTTTACGGTAAAAATGAAATTCAGTTCCTATAGGTATAACACAAACCCTTTTTTATTAATTGCATTAAATTGCTATGCTAGTAAATTAAAATTGAGAACACTGCCCAAGGGTCATAGTTCCTCTAGGCATACTACTCTGTGATTCTTTATTAATACCATCAGTCACTTAGTGAATGTTAGTTACTTAAATGTCTGAATGTATGGGATACATTTCTGTATCACTTCACTTTATCCACCAAAACAATAATAGTGGAAGCACAGACTGGAAATGTTAGAAGGGCACTTAGAAATTGTCTCTTCCAACTTTCTGCCTTAAGTTACTTTCTATTAAAGAAAACTGAGGCCCAAAATAACTTGCCCAATGTTAAACAGCTTCTTACAACCCTGAACTGTTCACTCATTTTCATTCCAAGATATTATTACCTCAAGATAAATTTTAAAATAAAGGAAATTAGCTTCTGGTCCTGTTAAGAGGAATTTTCTTATGGTAAAGACCAAATTTAACAAGCACCTCTTGTTTATCAGACAGTCTCACAGCTGGTATTAAATTTATTCCATACAGACTGTGGCCAGATAAAGGAGAAAAGTCAAAACATGTGGCTGGATCTATAAACTTCATCTCTTAGCTGAAGCCCAGAGTAGTGAATTCAACTCAGAGAAGAGCATCAATATTCCTCTCTGGTCTTCCATTTTCTTGCTTGCAAAGGAATCTGTAAGGCCCATTCCAGTTAATAGTACATTTGATTCTGTTTCTTTATTTTAAATAATGGAATACTTATCTTCATTTCCAACAGCTTTCAGGGTAGAGACAAAACTGAATAACTTTAAGTCAGATGAAAACTTGAGGAAAACATTCAACAATATGATGCTTTTTGCCAAATTCTGCTTCTCTTCTCTTATTCCCTGTCTCAGTTGGTGGCCCTCCAATCTTCTAGCTACTCAAAAACAAACAAACAAACAAAATTGCTGATGGCATTCATCCTTGACTTCTTCCTTTCTTGGATACCCCAAGAACTTTAAATTAGGAAATCTTCTCAATTGTACCTTAAAATGCATCCAGAGTCTGAGCATACCTTGCTCCCACCCTAGTCCTGAACCCCTAGCATCTAAATCATTGCTCTAGTCTCCACCCTGCTCTCATCTCATATGGTCACCACCATCCAGGAAAGACTATTCTTACTACAGTAGTAGTCAGGGCAATACTTTTAAAACATTAGTCAGATTGTGTCACCTCTCATCTCAAAACTCTACTACTTCTCCCTGTCTCAAAACAAAAGCAAAGTTCTTACTGTGACATACAAGGCCAGGCACAATCTGGACTTTGTGCTTGTTCTCTGTATGGAGCCCAGCCCCACTCAGACCTTTTTCTCCAGCCACTCTGATCTCACTGCTCTTCCTTTATGTGACAAGCACGCTTGTCTAATATCTGAGTTCAAGTCTTCACTTAATAGTCACCTTCTCATTGAGGTCTTCTCTGGTTACTATTTAAAGTAAAATCGAAACCTCTAACATGCCCTGCTTTTATTTCATCTTACCGCATATCATCAACATCAACATGTTCTACTTATTTGTCTTGTTTGTTATCTGTTTCTCTTATGGGCTTTTTATCTAATGTATTCTCAATGCATCTAGTAAATTCTCAGTAAATGTCTGCTGAATGGATGAAAAGATGAATAGATATACCCTAGATTGACTGCCTATAAGAAATTGGGTGGGTGTAGTTTCAGTACCAGCATTATATAGAGGTTTGTTGTTGTTGTTGTTTTGAGAACAATACAATCTATAAAATTCTATCTGGAGGAAAAAATGAAAGGATTTCCTCTAAGATCAGGAACAAAACAAAGGTGCCCATTCTCACCACTATTATCAACAGTTTTGGAAGTCCTAGTCACAGCAATCAGAGAAGACAAAGAAATAAAAGGAGTTCAGATTGGAAAACTCTCACTGTTTGCAGATGACATGATCCTCTACATAGAAAACCCTAAAGCTGCCACCAGAAAATTACTAGAGCTAACCAGTGAATATGGTAAAAGTTGTAGGATATAAAATTAATACACAAAAATCCTTTTTATTCCTATACACTAACAATGAAAAATCAGGAAGAAGGGTATGGAGATTCCTTTAAAAATTGCAAATAGAACTGCCTTATGACCCAGCAATCCCACTGCTGGGCATACACACCGAGGAAACCAGAATTGAAAGAGACACATGTACCCCAATGTTCATCGCAGCACTGTTTATAATAGCCAGGACATGGAAACAACCTAGATGTCCATCAGCAGATGAATGGATAAGAAAGCTGTGGTACATATACACAATGGAGTATTACTCAGCCATTAAAAAGAATACAGTTGAATCAGTTATAATGAGATGGATGAAACTGGAGCTGATTATACGGAGTGAAGTAAGCCAGAAAGAAAAACACCAGTACAGTATACTAACACATATATATGGAATTTAGAAAGATGGTAATGATGACCCTGTATGCGAGACAGCAAAAGAGACACAGATGTGTAGAGTGGACTTTTGGACTCTGAGGGAGAGGGAGAGGGTGGGATGATTTGGGAGAATGGCATTGAAACATGTATACTATCATGTAAGAAATGAATCGCCAGTCTATGTCCAATGCAGGATACAGCATGCTTGGGGCTGGTGCACGGGGATGACCCAGAGGGATGTTGTGGGGAGGGAGGTGGGAGGGGGGTTCATGTTCGGGAATGCATGTACACCCGTGGTGGATTCATATCAATGTATGGCAAAACCATACAGTATTGTTAAGTAAAATAAAGTAAAAATAAAAATTTTTTTAAAAAAAGAGAAATTAAGGAAACAATCCAATTCACCACTGCAACAAAAAGAATAAAATACTAGGAATAAACATACCTAGAGACAAAAGACTTGTATGCAGAAAGCTATAAGACAGTGATGAAAGAAATCAAAGATGACACAAATGGAGAGATATATCATCTTCTTGGTTTGGAAGAATCAATATCTGAAAATGAATATACTACCCAAAGCAATCTACATTTTCAATGCAATCTCTATCAAACTACCAATTTTTTCACAGAAATAGAACAAAAAAATTCACAATTTGTATGGAAACACAAAAGACCCAGAATAGCCAAAGCAATACTGAGAAAGAAAAATGGAGCTAGAGGAGTCAACCTTCCTGATTTCAGACTACTATAATGCTACAGTCATCAAAACAGTACAGTACTGGCACAAAAACAGAAATATAGACCAATGGAAAATGATAGAAAGTCCAAGAATAAACCCATACACCTATGGGTACCTTATCTTTGAAAAGGAGGCAAGAATATACAATAAAGAAAAAACAGCCTCATCAATAAGTGCTGCTTGGAAAACTGGACAAGTACACACAAAAGAATGAAGCTAGAACTCCTCCTTAACCCATATATGAAAATAAACTTAAAATAGATTAAAGACCTGAGTATAAAGCCAGAAAATATGGAGCTCTTAGAGGAAAACATAGGTATTACACTCCTTGATACAAATCACAGCAAGATCCTCTATGACCCACCTCCTAGAGAAATGCAAAAAAAAAAAAAAAAAAAAAATTAACAACAACAACAAAAGAACAAATGGGACCTAATTAAGCTTAAAAGTTTTTGCACAACAAAAGAAACTATAAACAAGGTGAAAAGACAACCTTAGAATAGGAGAAAATAATAACAAATGAAGCAACTGAGAAATTATTAATCTCCAAAATATATAAATACTTCATGTAGCTCAATACCAGAAAAAGAAACAACCCAATCAAAAGTGGGCAGAAGACCTAAACAGACCTTTCTCCAAATAAGACATGCAGATGGCTAATGAGCACGTGAAAAGATGCCTAACGCTGCTCATCATTGAGAAATGCAAATCAAAACTACAGTGAGGTATCACTTAACACCAGTCTGAATGGCCATAATCAAAAAATCTATAAACAATAAATGCTGGAGAGGGTATGGAGAAAAGGGAACCCTCTTGCATTGTTGGTAGGAATGCAAATTGATACAGCCATTTTGAAGAACAGTAAGGAGATTCCTTAAAAAACTAGGAATAAATCTACTATATGACCCAACAATTCCCCTTCTGGGCATTTACCCTGAGGAAACAATAACTGAAAAAGAACATGCATCCCAATGTTCATGACAGCACTATTTACAATAGCTAGGAGGCAACCCAGATGTTCATCAACTGATGAATGGATAAAGAAGCTGTGGTACATACAATGGTGTATTACTCAGCCATAAGAAGGAACCCATTTGAGTCAGTTCTGATGAAGTGAATGAACCTAGAGCCTATTATACAGAATGAAGTGAGCCAGAAAGAGAAAAACAAATCACATGTACTAACACATATGCTGCCACTGCTGCTAAGCTGCTTCAGTCGTGTCCGACTCTATGCGACCCCATAGATGGCAGCCCACCAGGCTCCCCTGTCCCTGGGATTCTCCAGGCAAGAACATTGGATTGGGTTGCCGTTTCCTTCTCCAATGCATGAAAGTGAAAAGTGAAACTGAAGTCACTCAGTCACGTCCGACTCTTTGAGACCCCATGGTCTGCAGCCTACCAGGCTCCTCCGTCCATGGGATTTTCCAGGCAAGAGTACTGGAGCGGGTTGCTATTGCCTTCTCCGACTAACACATATATATGTAGTCTAAAAAGATGGTACTGATGAATCTATTTGCAGAGCAGCAATTGAGATGCAGACATAGAAAACAGACTTGTGAACACAGTGGGGGAAGGAAAGTATGGGATTAATTGAGAGTAGCATTGAAACATATATACTACCATATGTAAAATAGATAGCCAGTGGGAATTAGCTCTGTGATGCATGGAGCTCAAACCCAGTAATCTGTGACAACCCTGAGGTAATCTGTGACAACCTTGAGGTAATCTGTGACAACCTTGAGGGGTGGGATGAGGTGGGAGGTTGGAGGGAGGTTCAAGAGGGAAGGGACATATGTATACCTATGGCTGATTCATGTTGCTATATGGCAGAAACAACACAATTTGTAAAGCAATTATGTTTCAATTAAAAATAAATTATAAAGCTCTACCAGATTAGAAACAATGCCAAGAATGAAAAGTGACATTATTACTGACTCTACAGATGTTAAAAGGATAATAGAATATTATGAACTACCTTATGCCTACAAATTAGACAATTTTGAGAACTCTAGATATGACACCAAAGTAATGATCCATAAATTTAAAAATTAGTAAATTGTGCTTCATCAAGGTGAAGAACTTTCACTTTTTGTAAGACACTGTTAATAGAATTAAAAGGCAAGTCACTGACTTGCAATTTACCTACCTGATAAAGGACTTGTATCCAGAATACATAAAGAACTTTTATAGTTAATAACAAAATTTGATTAAAAAGAAAAAAAGAACCCAATGAAACAAAGAACCCAGTTAAAAATAAGCAAAGATTTGACAGATATGTTATCAAAAAATAAATACGGATGACAAATAAGCATAAGAAAAGATGCTCAATGTTATTAGCCATTAAATTAATGCAAATGATAAACATTTATGCGATATCAGTGCATACTTATTCAATTCAGTCACTTAGTCGTGTCTAACTCTTTGCGACCCCATGGACCACAGCACAACACACTTCCCTGTCCATCACCAACTCCCGGAGTTTACTCAAACTCATGTCCATTGAGTCGGTGATGCCATCCGGTCATATCATCCTCTGTCATCCCCTTCTCCCCCTGCCTTCAATCATTCCCAGCATCAGGGTCTGTTCAAATGAGTCAGTTCTTCACATCAGGTGGCCTAAGTATTGGAGCTTGAGCTCAGCATAATTCCTTCCAATGAATATTCAGGACTGCTTTCCTTTAGGATGGACTGGTTGGATCTCCTTGCTGTTCAAGGGACTCTCAAGAGTCTTCTCCAACACCACAGTTCAAAGGCATCAATTCTTTGGTGCTCAGCTTTCTTTATAGTCCAACTCTCACATCCATACTGGAGAAGGCACTGGCACCCCACTCCAGTACTCTTGCCTGGAAAATCCCATGGACGGAGGAGCCTGGTGGGCTGCAGTCCATGGGGTCACTAAGAGTTGGACACGACTGAGCGACTTCACTTTCCCTTTTCTCTTTCATGCATTGGAGAAGGAAATGGAAATCCACTCCAGCATTCTTGCCTGGAGAATCCCAGAGATGGGGGAGCCTGGTGCGCTACCGTGTATGGGGTCGCACAGAGTCAGACATGACTGCAGTGACTTAGTAGCAGCAGCAACAGTACCACATCCATACATGACTACTGGAAAAAACCAAAGCTTTGACTAGGCAGACCTTTGTTGGCAAAGTAATGTCTCTGCTTTTTAATATGCTGTCTAGGTTGGTCATAACTTTTCTTCCAAGGAGCAAGCAGCTTTTAATTTCATGGCTGCAGTTAGGATTGCTAAAATTAAAAACAATGATCACGCCATGTTGGTATGGATGTAGGACAACTGGAACCTTTTGTGTTCCTTTTTATATCGTGCAAGATTCCTAGTTCAATTGTACCTTCTTCTGTTAATATCACAAAGCTCAGATAGGTGAGTAGATTGTTGCTCTTTTGGTGGTTGGAGATCAGGTTGTATATCCTTAAAATTTTTGTATCCATTGTCTTCCTGGACAGATACTTCTCTTTTTGGCTTCTTTTATCTTTCACTACTTAATAAATAGCCAAAGGGGGCTTTTCATATCATTTTTGCCTTTCCTCCTAGAAGGTATACATTTTCAAGAATGCTCAACATATACCCTGGAGCTCTTTCCCTGGAGCTCATGCTGATCTACCAAGGCACATTTTTTTTTAGTATTTTTCTGACTAAGTGTAGGCTTAGTCTTTCTGGGGCTTCCCTGGTAGCTCAGCTGGTAAAGAATCTGCTTGAAATTCAGGAGACCCCAGTTCGGGTACAGAAGTTCCCTTGGAGAAGAGACAGGCTACCCACTCCAGTATTTTTGGGCTTCCCTGGTGGCTCAAATGGTGAAGAATCTACCTGCAGTGCAGGAGATCTGGGTTCGATACCTGGCTTGGGAAGATCCCCTGGCAAAGGGATAGCCTATCCACTCCAGTATTCTTGCCTGGAGAATCCCATGGACAGAGGAGCCTGGCAGGCTACAGTCCATGGGGGTCACAAAGAATCAGACACGACTGAGTGACTAAGCACAGCACAGTCTTTCTAACAGTGCTTTTAGATTAACCTGAGACTCTCCACTAGCTTTCTTCTCTCTTACCCATGGTTTTTCTTGGTGTGCCCTTGCTTGTGCCAAAACAAAGAAGGCCAGGGTAGAGCAGAACTGTCAGGAGGATGTGCTCTCGCACTAGGATTTAGTAGGTTTGTTTTCCGTTTCCTTATTTCAGTTATTTTGAAATTTGATCACTCTTTGTTTTCAAGTTATACCATGGGTATGTTTCTGTGAAATTTTATTTGCTCTTTCTTGTTCTTTATTGTTTCTAAGATATATTAGAAAACTAAGAGCTATGCAGTGACCCTTGTCTTTCTTTATCTGAAAATCTCTGTTGTTTTGCCTTTATTCTGAAACATTTCAAATCAGCTGTAGCAGAAATAAAATACAGATTTCACTCATCATTGGAGACTAACTCTGTGATAAAACCAACTGAAATCTTCAGTAAAAAGCAAAAGTTCTGTATTTCCCCTTAGGTTAGACAACTGTCCACAGACATTTATCTGAAACTGAAACAGAACAAATTGAAAAAGACCAAAGCTATTCATTTGTGATAAAAATGTATCTAATCACTACTCAAATATTCTCTACTTGCAATGACTATTTAAGTAATTATATATAAATGGGAAAAAAGTTGTTTACAATTTTTCTGATGCATTAAAAAATCAAAAATGGATACAGTGATTCCACATGAAATTTTCTGCCCCCTCATGTCAACATTTGAGACAAACTTTCACTTCTCTCTCACTTCTCTGCCTCTGTATTCTTTTATGGTTTTAAAATTATAATAGCTAATTTGGAAGTATCTCCCCAAACTAGACAGGCTCTGTCCTTGCCAAAGTCAATTTGAGATTAATTACTCAATGAAAGTCAGCTAGCATTTCTCCAATCTGAAAGTAGTCTCTCATTCATACTAATTTTTATCTTCACTGTAGTGACTCTTTCACAAATTTGGACTGTGTACCCATCAAGACCATTCTGGTGAATGTCTAAAGACAGGGACTTCAATGTCTGTCAGGCCTGTTTTATCCCTTCGATCTGAATGTATTTAAGTCAAATTCTTTTGTTTCAATATTCTCTATTTCCCCCAAAAGACGGAGTAGCAGGAAGTATGATACATGTGAATACATTATTATATATAAATCTACAAAATATAGGAAAATTTGCTAACAATGGTTATATGTGGGTGGGTGGTAGAATTTCCTACAGTTTGCTTGCAATATCTTAAAATTTTTATTTGTTCCTAAGAGATTCATAACTACAATGACATTTTTATCTGATTAGAATTTATTGTATTTTTTCATAAAATTGATTACATTGAAGGTTTACAACACGATGATTTGATATATGTACACATAGCAAATGATTACTATGGTCAAGCTAATTGACATATCCATTTACTCACATAGTTACCTTTCTTGTGAGAGTAAGCGTACCTGTAGTCTACTCTCCTAGCAAATTTCCAGTATTCAATATGGAATTATTAACTATAATCATGCTGTACTTGAGATCTCTAGCCCATTAATTTTACATAATTGGAACTTTGTACCTTTTGACCAACATCTCCTCATTTATCCCATTTCCCTGTCCCTGGTAACCACCATTTTATTTATGTCTCTGTATATTCAGCTTTGTTAGATTCTACATACAAAGTGAGATCAGCCTGAAATCCTTTTTAAATAATTTTTTTGTTTTATTTAAAATGAAAGCATCTGCTTCATCACTTGTCAATTATTTCTCACTCTCTATCCCTTAGAAATATAAAGTAAAAGTCTAGTGCTCAATTTTGTTAGCCACTGATTTTTATATAAATATGGAAGAAACAAAAAATTGAATTAAACATCTTCAAGCAACAACATTTTTGGAGCAAACACCCAATGGTTTAGTCTGGAAAAGTAGTAGAAAGGCAATGTGCTAGAGCATTTTGGCTTTGAAGTCAGATGGAATTTGATTTTCATCCCAGATGTGTGACCTATTAAATGTGTGCTCCTGAGTTGGCAACTTAATCCCTTTTAGCTTTAGTTTTACCAGGGGAACAAGAATACCAACCTTGCAGGTATGTGTTAGTAGGTAGGAAAAATTTAAATAATTCACAGTAAAGATGCTTAGTCTTAGAATTTTTAGGATTTGATGATTGATTAAATGAAAAGGACAAGATAAAGGGAAGAGAGTATGAAGACACTTATCTTTTTGGCTTGGATGAATACATCTGAACAGAAACCTAAAAATGAGAATGAATTAACCAGGTACAGGTGCAGTAAAGGAGATGAGACTGTTCCAAAAAGAGGAAGTACATGAACCAGGGGCATATGAGATGCATAAACATAATGTGTCCTTGGAACTTAAGGTAGTTTAGTTACATGTTAGGGTCAAGTGTAACAAGATAGCTAGAGATTAGGATGGGAAGAACATGGAATCCCAACTATTAAAGATGTTTTGAGACATAATACTGTGTTTGAACGTAATCCTGAGAGTGATGTGGGGAGAGTGAAAGCTTCTAAATTAGATTTAGAGTGGACAGGAGCAAGGACACGAGGCAGGACGATCAGTTAGGAGACTATAGCTAAAAGCTGGGTGCAAGACGAGGACGACCTAACACAGGGCAGCAAGAACGGGGACTGAGAAACACACAGGAAAGCTTTCTCTGACCCCTGGATAAGAGAAGTGGCTTTCCTTCTGTGCTCCATAGCCCTTTGCACTCACTGCCTGCAAAGCAGGGTACTTACCACAAAGAGCTTTCATCACATGGTAGAATGTAAGTTCAAGCAGGACAAAAATCAAGCTTTTCTTTTTCAGTCCCACACACAATTTCTGGCATGTGGAGAGTGTTCAGTATATATAAACATTAATGAAGAGGCATAAATATGAATCTCCTTCCCATTCTGCATCTCTCCTTTGAACAATGAATACTCATGTGGATAATGCAGACACCTCAAAATAATGGATTTGTTTCCTCCAGCGTAGACAGGAGCACTACCATCCCCATTAAAGCTCTGAGTGCTAACTTCCACGTGAAACTGTATTAAACACTGAACATAAGCTATCTATGGTTTATTTTCTGTCCTTAGAAGCTTATATATGCTTCTTAATTTTCAAAAAATGTTATACATATTATTTTCCCTTCCCTCACTTGTGTGTGTGTGTGTGTGTGTGTGTGTTTTATTTTTTACTTTATTTTACTTTACAATACTGTATTGGTTTTGCCATACATTGACATGAATCCACCACGGGTGTACATGCAATCCCAAACATGAACCTCCCTCCCACCTCCCCACAACATCCCTCTGGGTCATCCCCGTGCACCAGCCCCAAGCATGCTGTATCCTGCATTGGACATAGACTGGTGATTCAATTCTTACTGAGGAGATAATTGTTGAAAACTTCCCTAAAATGGGGAAGGAAATAATCACCCAAGTCCAAGAAACTCAGAGAGTTCCAAATAGGATAAACCCAAGGCGAAACACCCCAAGACACATATTAATCAAATTAACAAAGATCAAATGCAAAGAACAAATATTAAAAGCAGCAAGGGAAAAACAACAAATAACACACAAGGGGATTCCCATAAGGATAACAGCTGATCTTTCAATAGAAACCCTTCCCCTTTTTAAAATCAAGATCAATAACCACAGTTACTTTTTACTGAGTGGGCTTTTTCCAGATGTGCCATGCCTAAATTGTCTTTTATTGTATATATAAATACTTTCTAGAATGTTCTGATATCAAAAGATGATTTTATTAGATAGACATCTCCCAAAGTATAGGCAGTGTACATTTTAAAGTACAATTAATTAAGTCATGTTTCTAATGAATTATACTATTCACTATACACACAAATGCTGATGGGATGAAAAAGGCTACAATTTCAAAATGTATAGGTACAAGGTTGTACAATGTTTTATACATCATAGTACTGAAACTGGAGAAGGAAATATGACTAGCAATACAAGAAAACTTTAATTAGTTATAAATTTTCAGGAATAAAAGTAATGTCTTCTTTTGGTTTTCATTTCCTGCAGAACATTTATTTTCCTCTGAAATCATCACTTCTCCTGAAAATGCCAAGTGATGTTCCTGGGCTTTGCAGTCTCTGTTGAATTATTGCCTCTAAGTCGTGGTTAAACTTGTTTTACCAATTAAGAATAATTGGTAAGTTATTTTTAATCTTTTAAAAGTTTAAAAAATATTTTAAAAACAATTGAAACCACTACCTATAATTAAATTAAAATTTAATCTTCTAGGACACTTAACATTCATGAAGTAAATCTTTTGACTTTGCTGGATCATTTTATGCCCACAATGATTGGACTGAGCAAGCAAGTGTTCTTATATAATGTTGAGAGAAAACACAGGTTTCACAGTTTATATTTTTTGACGACAGAGGTCCAGTACTATATACAAGATTGACAGGAGACTATATGCATTTGTGAAATGGGGTATGTATATGTGCATATGTGTATGTCTGCATATGATACATTAATTGTTTTCATGGACACGCTCAATTCAGTCACTCAGTCAAGTCCGACTCTTCGCGACCCCATGGACGGCAGCACACCATGTTTCCAGCACCACCAACTCCCAGAGCTTGCTCAAAATCATGTCCATTGAGTTGGTGATGCCATCCAACCATCTCATCCTCTGTTATCCTCTTCTCCTCCCGCCTTCAATCTTTTCCAGCATCAGAGTCTTTTCCAGTGAGTCAGTTATTCACATCAGGTGGCCAAAGTATTGGAGATTCAGCTTCAGCATCAGTCCTTCCAGTGAATATTCAAGACTGATTTCCTTTAGGAGGGACTGGCTGGATCTCCTTTCTTTCCAAGGGACTCTCAAGAGTCTTCTCCAACACCACAGTTCAAAAGCATCAATTTTTCAGCACCCAGCTTTCTTTATAGTCCAACTCTCACATCCATACATGACTACTGGAAAAACAATAGCTTTGACAAGACAGACCATTTTTGGCAAAGTAATGCCTCTGCTTTTTAATATGCTATCTAGGTTGGGCATAGCTTTTATTTCAAGGGGCAAGCATCTTTTAATTTCATGGCTACAGTCACCATCTGCAGTGATTTTGGAGCCCAAAAAAATAAAGTCTGTCACTGTATACATTGTTTCCCATCTGTTTGCCATGAAGTGATGGGACTGGATGCCATGATCTTAGTATTATGAATGTTGAGATTTAAGCCAACTTTTTCACTCTTCTCTTTCACTTTCATCAAGAGGCTCTTTAGTTCTTCACTTTCTGCCATAAGGGTGGTGTCATCTGCATATCTGAGGTTATTGATACTTCTCCCAGCAATCTTGATTCCAGCTTGTGCTTCACCCAGTGTGGCATTTCTCATGATGTACTCTGCATATAAGTTAAATAAACAGGGTATCGCTAGGTAGCCTTGATGTACTCCTTTCCTGATTTGGAACTGGTCTGTTGTTCCATGTCCGGATCTAACTATTTCTTCCTGACCTGCATACAGATTCCTCAGGAGGCAGGTAAGGTGGTCTGATATTCCCATCTCTTTAAGAATTTTCCAGAGTTTGTTGTGATCCACACAGTCAAAGGCTTTGGCATAGTCAGTAAAGTGGAAGTAGATGTTTTTCTGGAATTCTCTTGCTTTTTCGATGGTCCAGTGGATGTTGGCAATTTCATCTCTGGTTCCTCTGCCTTTTCTAAATCCAGCTTGAACATCTGGAAGTTCATGGTTCACATACTGTTGAAGCTGGCTTGGGGAATTTTGAGCATTACTTTGCTAGCGTGTGAGATGACTAAAACTGTGCGGTAGTTTGAGCATTCTTTGGCATTGCCTTTCTTTGAGATTGGAATAAAAATTGACCTTTTCCAGTCCTGTGGCCACTGTTAAGGATCTGAAATAGCTCAGCTGGAATTCCATTGCCTCCAGAAGCTTTGTTCATAGTGATGCTTCCTAAAGCCCACTTGACTTCACATTCCAGGATATCTGACTCTAGGTGAGTGATCACACCATCGTGGTTATCTGATTCATTAGGATCTTTTTTATACAGTTCTTCTGTGTATTCTTGCCACCTCTTCTTAATATCTTATACTTCTGTTAGGTCCATACCATGGACACTATACAGCTTTTAGAAAAACAATGGTGCACAATTTAAAATTTATTAATTAACTTCATGAAATTATCTGTTTACAAAAGAACATGTTTTAAAATGAAGTAACTAAATATTACACCTTTTGTTTTTAGTTTTTTCTTTAAATCTCTTCCACCACAAACACTTTTTGATATACAATGGATTATATATTTTATCTGTGTCTATCTGTATATCCATATCTATAATCAGGTTTAAATTTATTTGAATAAATAAACTTATGTTACATTTATATATATTTTTTATTTTAAACATGTGTGATGGATAACGTTAAAGTCAGATTAATAAGTATTAGCTAAATGTGAGATTCAGAGATACTGAAATGGAAAGAGGTCTACTGTGATTTTAAAAGGGGAAAGAGAAACTAGATATGATTTACAAATGCAATGCAGTTCATAAAGTAGTATATGCAATGTAATCTTATTCACTAATGTAGTCTTGTTATGAAATATTTTGGTTAAAAAATACCTTTAAAATACAGATATCACCTTAGGGTGTGTCCTCTATTTTTTTTTTAAGTCACTCAGTCATGTCTGACTCTTTGTGACCCCATGGACTCTATAGTCCATGGAATTCTCTAGGCCAGAATACTGGAATGGGTAACCTTTCCCTTCTCCAGGGGATCTATCCAACTCAGGGATGGAACCCAGGTCTTCCCAATTGCAGGTAGATTCTTTACCAGCCTAAGCCACGAGGGAAGCCCCATATATTATAACATATAAAGAACTGCTGAGTGTGGCCCTTGGCATAAAGACACAATAAATGCTGTTATCATTATTTCCTTATTGTTTCTATTATTACCTCTCATTTGTAGGCTGTTTTCTCATATAAATCTATAAGGATGTGGGACCATTGCTTTTGCCATGTGATGCTGTCTCATCTATGTGTATTTGAAAAATATAAACCTTCTCAGGAGTGTGAGGTCATAAGTAAATGTACCAAGAAAAATTCTATCAGACAAACAGAATTTTGACAGGCCAAAAAAGTTCTTAGATATCTTCTAGGAGGTTAAATTGATCTAAGAGTATAGAAACAAAGCAGTAATTTATAAACTAATTCCAAACACCAATTGGTATTGGAAATCATGAAAATATTAATGGTCCTTGCCAAGTCATACATCCTGGAAATTTCCAACTAATCAATAAATAACCTACCAATAGGAAGGAGGCATTTACCATGGACAAGCACAGTTTTCCTCTTTTTAACTACTAATGAACTGAATTTCAGTTGAAAGTAAGGAATAAAAGGGCTTCCCAGGTAGCTCAGTGGTAAAGAACCTGCCTGCAGTGCAGGACACTGGGGTTCGATCCCTGGATCAGGAAGATCCCCTGGAGAAAGGAATGGCAACCCACTCCAGCATTCTTACCTGGAAAACTCCATGGATGGAGGAGCCTGGTGGGCTACATACAGTCCATGGGGTGGCAGAGTTGGACACGACTGAGTGACTTTCACTCCACTTCAAGGAAAAGAAAGTATATTTGCTAAGGAATTCTCATGTGTTTTAAGTGCCAGACTTGTAGATCCATAAGATTTCATTTATAGCTTTATAAAGGTTTATAGCTCAAAAGGTTAGCAAAGTTCAAGATAAGGAATGATTAAAGGAGTTTGCGTGCTGCTAAAGATGGGAGTAGGATGACGCACACGCAGTCTATTAATCAGTTAGGATGGAGTGACACAGAGGAAATGGGAAGCCAAGATGAATACCAGGCGGCCTCCCAGCTCTGCAAGCCCTGCCTTCAGAGCCCTCTCTTGAGGGACCGGCAGACACTACCGCTGCAGCAAAGGAATTAAATGGCCCAGGGAGAGGCATGAGTGTGCACTGAGCAGACTTTTGCCCTTTAACTAGGTTCTCTGACATACATGGGTTTCCCTTGTGGCTTAGATAATAAAGAATCCGCCTCCAATGCAGAAGACCCAGGTTCAATCACTGGATCAGGAGGATCCCCTGAAGAAGAAATGGCAACCCACTCCAGTACTCTTGCCTGGACAATCCCATGTACAGAGGAGCCTGGCAGGCTGCAGTCCATGGGGTTGCAAAGACTGAGACACAACTGAGTGACTAACACTAACATAAACGGTATGTTTTAAAATATTTGTGAATGTAGAATTACCTAAAGGCAAAGTAAAACAAGGCTAAAGATTGGGCAGAACAGACTCTTCTGTTAGATAATCTGAGAATTAGGAGAATCTTAGAAAATGTTTGTTTATGAAATACTTACTTTGTACATGCCAGGTACAATTCTAAAGTTTATTTTATAATTAATAATTCAATTGTCATAACAACTTTAATACTACAAGGTATATAACTATGAGTATCTCCCCCGTCCAAATGGGGAAACTGAGGATGGGAGCATATGTAACTTGCTCTTAGCTTCTCAGTGACAAAGCTGGATTTGGTGCCAGGAAGTCTGGCCCAAGTCTGCCACCTTCACCTCTTTAATGTGTTACCTTTTATCTAGGTAGCCACTCCATGTTACATTCTCTACAGTATGAAAGGCGGTGATAGTGTGTATGAACAGCATGCGTAGCCTGTGTTCTAAGAAATATTTTGATTCACAATCTTGAATATAAGAATATCTGTTTGGTTGTTCTAAAGGAAGATTATTTGCCAAAATTCTTTCTGAATCCTGTGAATATGAATGAAGTAGACATAATTTGAGACTGTCTGTATTGACACAGTTTTACTGTCTGTCATATTTTCAACTAATCTAGATATTCAGACCCACATTAGCAACTTTTCCACATCCATTCCCCCTCTCCAAGTCATTTGGTATTAATTCCATATACTGTTCTCCTTTTTTCATTCCCTATAACCAGTCAAGTTCACCCTCTCTTCTCCCTGTTCTCTCTGCTCTGCTGAAGTTCAAATTCTTATCACCCAGATTATTGCAGGTATGTCCTTGGTGTTCTTTCTCCATCTCCTTCTTCCTGTTTTAGCCATAGCAGAGATGAGCTGGTCAGGGATGGCCTTCGAGTCATTAACTCTGAAGATGAGGTGAGCCATATCCTAAGACAGAGGCACAGCTGGATAAACAAGGGCCCAAGTCAGACCAATTACTCATATTGCCAAGGCAAAAGCAATGTCAGAGGTCAGATCAAGCCACCACACTGCACAGCTGAACTCGGGGCACATTTATCCTGAAGCTAAGGAGCTTCAGAGCTTCTCACTCCCACAGTGGAAACAATGCTTCATAACTGTTGTGATGGGTCACATGTCTACAATGCCCACTTCACAACAAACCGAAGTTCTAGTCCAATATTTTTTTTTCAGAGATTAAAACAACGGTTTATTAAGAAATCTTGATTTGCACAACAAAAATAATGTACATCTGACATAAGATTTACGTGAGAAAATATACACATATAAGTTACGTGGGATGCCAAAGCAACTAAGAAATATATAGTAACATAAAAGAGGAGTTCGAACGTTTCCAGAATGCTCAGAAGTAATGTGTTCTGGTTAATTTATTTTGTTGTTAACTTAGTTACTATACAAACAGCCCATTAATTTTATTTTGTTTTTCCTGTTTTTACCTTTATTATTGAAAGTCCTCATAAAAATAGTTATCCATTTTTAGGCCAATATAATTAAATCTTTTTTTCATGATGTGGGACTTAAGAGGACCATAGGGTCCTTAATCTGAACATTCATGCTAAACTCAAATAGAAAAAAATGTAGAAAGCTGCACTAACTCTGGGACATAACTTAGTAGTTCTGTTTACAGTTTAGTAAAATCTCAGATAATAGTCTTTTACCCTCATTGTGCTTTCTTACCCTGTTAAAAGCAGAGTATCAAAGATTACTAATTGAGAATACTAGTTAATCATTTTTATTGTACTATTTAGAAGTTTTCCATGGCAAGCTAAATCACTTCAGTCATATCTGACTCTTTGCAACCCCATGGACTGTAGCCCATCACGCTCCTCTGTCCATGGGATTCTCCAGACAAGAATACTGGAGTGGTTGCCATGCCCTCCTTCAGGGGATCTTCCCAACCCAGGAATCAAATCCGCATCTTTTATGTCTCCTGCATTGGCAGGGTTTTTGTTTTTTGTTTTTTACCACTAGCACCACCTCGGAAGTCCATTTAAAAGTTTAGATGGAAAGAATAAAATGTTCTGTGATCAAATCTAAAGGCCTGACTGGAAAAATTTCAATTTTAAAAGTTGATTGCCAGATAAATGACTGTGGAAAGGGAGAATATCCTACATATAATATTCCTATAAATATAAAATAGATTGCATCACACTTGGTTTTAATAAATGCAAAGATTAGAGGAAAGAAATTAACCAACATTTTTATGTCTCAATCTTGCCTATTTAGACAATCATTCCCTTATTCATGGGCTTCCCTTGTGGCTCAGCTGGTAAAAAAAACTGCCTGCAAGGTGGGAGACCTGGGTTCGATCCCTGGGTTGGGAAGATCCCCTGGAGAAGGGAAAGGCTACCCACTCCAGTATTTTGGCCTGGAGAATGCCATGGACTGTAGAGTTCATGGGGTCACAAAGAGTCAGACACTGAATGACTTTCACTTTCACTCCCTTATTCATTCAGTAAATATTTAATCAGTAACTGCCATGTGCTAGGAAATGGGAGTTATGTGGGAAATAGGTAGATTCCTCTCTTCATGGAACTCCCATGCTGATGGGGAAAATTGGCATTAAAAATACAAGTGCTCAGAGTGTTCTTAGAAGTATAGGATGCTAAATACTCATGAGTATTTCCTCTAATTAGGGGTGGTGATCAGGAGAATCTGGAGAAGCTGATATTTAAGCTGAAGCTATAATGAAGAATGAGATGCCACAATAGGAGGAAGAATGTGTAACAGGAAGAGAAAACAATCCATGTGATGGCCCTAAAAACTCTGGCATGTTTGAGGAGCCAAAAGAAGCCCAGCAGGACTGAAAACTCAGAGCTGGAGGGAAATGGTGCATCTGAGGACTCAGCATCAACAGTTGCATCATCCAGGCCATTGTAGCCAATCTCAGGACTCTGGGAAGCCACTGAGTTTAAAATGTGGAGCAGAATGATCATACTTGTTATACAGGGATCATTTTGCAAAATAAGGAATGGATTGGAGGGGCAAGGAAAAATGCAAGATCACTGAGGAGATGACTGCAGAGCTCCCAGGTTAGATGGTGGCACCATTAAGATGGAGAAGAATGGATGGATTTGAGAAATATCTAAAAGGTAGAGTTGTTAGAGAAATATCAGTAATCTCAGATATGCAGATGACATCACCCTTATGACAGAAAGTGAAGATGAACTAAAGAGCCTCTTGATAAAAGTGAAAGAGGAGTGTGAAAAAGCTAGCTTAAAACTCAACATTAAAAAGTAAAATCACAGCAATAAGTCCCATCAATTCATGGCAAACAGATGGGGAAAAACATGGAAACAGTGACAGGATTTATTTTCTTGGCCTCCAAAATCACTGTGGATGGTGACTGCAGCCATGAATTAAAAGACTCTTGCGCCTATGACAAACCTAGACAGCATATTAAAAAGCATCATTTTGCCAACAAAGGTCCATCTAGTCAAAGCTATGGCTTTTCCAGTGGTCATATATGGATGTGAGAGTTGGACCATAAAGAAGGCTGAGCACCAAAGAATTGATGCTTTTGAACTGTGGTGTTAGAAAAGACTCTTGAGAGCCCCTCAGACTGCCAGGAGATCCAACCAGTCAATCCTAAAGGAAATCATTCCTGAATATTCATTGGAAGGACTGATGTTGAAGCAGAAGCTCCAATACTTTGGCCACATGATGAGAAGAGCTGATTTATTTTAAAAGACTGAGGGCAAGAGGAGGAGGGGATGACAGAGGATGAGATGGTTGGATGGCATCATTGACTCAATAGATATGAATTTGAGGAAATTCCAGGAGATAGTGAAGGACAGGGAAGCCTGGCGTGCTGCAGTCCATGTGGTCGCAGAGAGTTGGACACAACTGAGTAACTGAACAAGAGTGGGTAGAATTTGCAGGCTGACTGTCTGTTAAGAGGGGATGAGGAAGAAGTAAAGGATTTAAAGAGTTGAGTGTGGCTTATCAAGTTTCTGGACTTAACGTGTAGGAGAAGTAGGAACTGGGGATAAAATAATGCAGCCACTGAGTGTCACTTCCTTTAGTAAAACTTTTAAGATAATTTAATCTTTTAAGATAACGTTTGGACTGATACATTCAATTCAAACCCAAATTCTAAACCAGAGTTCTTCTATATACTTTTTATATATACTTCTCTCTTATATCTGAAGAAGGAAATGGCAATCCTCTCCAGTATTCTTGCCTGGAAAATCCCTTGGATGGAGGAGCCTGGCAGGCTGCTGTCCATGGGGCCGCAAAGAGTCGGACACGACTGAGCGACTTCACTTCATTTCACTTCACTTCACTTCTCTCTTATATACTCTTCATCTGTACCAAGAATCCTACATCTCAAGGACACAGGGAATAACAGAATATCCCACATATATTCATTTACTTTTCCCCACATTACACACATAAGGGTCTCAGAATAACAATACTAATTCTACTATATTAGAATTGTTAGTTACCTATATAATTACTGAGAATGGGTGAATATTTTTTCTTTTACATATGTGCTTTTTACTCTCTATTGCTTAGTAGTTGGACTATGTTATGCCTAAGCATATAGCCATTATATACTATCCTCTCTCATCCTAAAATCATTTACTCTTGAGTTTTATAAGTAACTAAACATTTAATGACACCACATGGCCGTATATTGCTGTTTCTCTTGTCATTTTGGTAGTTCAGGAGCACAGTCTCTAGAAGCTTCTTCAGGAAGAAATCTTGGGAACTATTTCCTCGAGTTCTAATGCTATTTGTTTGTCTATACCCTTTAAATTTGCAGGTAAGTCTGATGAATATAAAATCCATGGCTAACATTTCTTCCCTTGAGTATCTTAACTTTATGTTACTCCATTTTCTCTTAGCATAAAGTATTACTAACATAAAAGATCTGATGATAACATAATTTTCTTTCCCTTATAAATCACCTGCTGATTTTGCCAAGATGAAAAATAAGGCTTTTTTTTCCTTTAAGCTGTAGTAACTTTGCTAGAATATATCTTGATTTTGGTCATTCTAGATTGATATTCTTAGGCACTCAGTGTGCATCTAATACATAATTTCAAATATATACATATTTTCAGAAAGTCTTCTTGTTAGTGGGTTTTCCTATTTTCTTGTTTTGTTTTCAATTTTTTCCAGAAACTTCAATAACATTTATATTGAATTTTTATTGCCAGTCCTCAGTGTTTTTAACTTTATCTCCAATTCTTCTTTAAATTTTTCATGTTTTATATTTGATATGTTGTTCTTTTGTACTATCAGTTTTTCTTAAAGTAATTTCTGTATTCTGTCTTGTGTTGAATTTTTTTTCTTTTATTTCCAATACCTCAGCTTAGTTCCATTACCTCCTTTCTGAATTTTTCTCTGATGAATATTGTTCTTTCACATCTTATACCATATCTTTAAATCTTTAGCTTATTTTTGAAATATTATAAAAGGCCATATTTATACTTTGTTGAATTTAGTTTCTATGAACTTTTAGAAGGAGGCACAGTTCAGGCTAAATTTTTAACATCACGGAGCTCCCTCTTCTGTTATTTTTGTACAACATCTTGCTTCCTGAGATCTCCAGGCTCTGTGCCCCTCCCCTCATAGTGTAGAATGAATGGTCACCCCAGATATCTGAGTCCTAATCTCTAGAACCTGTGAAGACATAACTAAGGTTACAGACCATAAGCTAAAATCCAGGGAGATATCCCAGATTATCTGTGGAAACCCAGTTGAGTCATACAAGCGCCTTAAAAGAAGAGAACTTTCCTTAGCTGGAGGCAATAGGGATAGAGCAGAACAAGAGATAAGAGAGATCTGAGACAGGAGGACTGACCCACAGAAGGAGGCCCCTGATTCTGGCCTCAAAAATGAAGAAGGCCACGAAGCAGAGAATACAAGCTCTGAACATTGAGAAATGACCCTTGGAGCAAACAGCAAGGAAATAGGACCTCAGTCCCTTAACACATGGCAGAGAGCTCTGCCATCCACCTGAATGAACAGAAGGGGATTCTTCCTACAATCTCCCCATAAAAGCCCAGACACATACACCTTGGTTTAAGTCTCGTAGCAGAGTCACCTGAAACCATCCAGAATTCTGACCTAAGAACTCTAAGATAATACATTTATGTTGTTTCTAAGTCACTAAGTTTGTAGCAATGCCTTACTGTACTAACTGTAAGCAAACACACCCAGGTTCTTTTTGATAGGCTTTACTTTTTAGAGCTCCCTTTGTAGCTCAGTCTATAAAGAATCTGCCTGCAATGCAGGAGACCTGGGTTCAATCCCTGGGTCCAAAAGATCCCCTGGAGAAGGGAATGGCAATCCACTCCAGTATTCTTGCCTGGAGAATCCCATGGACACAGGAGCCTAGCAGGCCACAGTCCATGGGGTTGCAAGAGTCGGACATGATGTAGTGACAAAATGACAACGACAACTTTTTAGAGCAGTTTTAGGGTCATGAACAAAACTGACTGGAAGGTGCAGAGATTTCCCATACGTGCCCTGCCTTCACTCATGCAGAGCCTCCTCTAGAGTCATATCCCCCATGACAGTGACATATTTCTTACAACAGATAAACCTACGGTGACACGTCATTACCAATCAAAGACCACAGTTTACATTAGAGTTCACTCTTGGTATGCTCTATGAGTTTAGGCAAATATACAATGACATATATGCATAATTGAAACATTAAACACAGCAGTTTCGCTGCACTTAAAATCCTCTGCCCTGCCTACTCATCTCTCCCTACCCTCTAGCTCCCTCAGCTACTAAGGTTTTAACCCTCTCCATAGATTTGCCTTTTCGAGAATGTTGTAGAGTTTGACTATCACACTATGAAGTCTTGCACATTTTCTTTCACTTCAGTTCAGTTCAGTTCAGTTCAGTCACTCAGTCGTGTCCGACTCTTTGTGACCCCATGAATTGCAGCACGCCAGGCCTCCCTGTCCATCACCATCTCCAGGAGATCACTCAGACTCACGTCCATCGAGTCCGTGATGCCATCCTGCCATCTCATCCTCAGTCATCCACTTCTCCTCCTGTCCCCAATCCCTCCCAGCATCAGAGTCTTTTCCAATGAGTCAACTCTTCGCATGAGGTGGCCACAGTACTGGAGCTTCAGCTTCAGCATCATTCCTTCAAAAGAAATCCCAGGGCTGATCTCCTTTAGAATGGACTGGTTGGATCTCCTTGCAGTCCAAAGGACTCTCATGAGTCTTCTCCAACACCACAGTTCAAAAGCATCAATTCTTCGGCGCTCAGCCTTCTTCACAGTCCAACTCTCACATCCATACATGACCACAGGAAAAACCATAGCTTTGACTAGATGGACCTTAGTCGGCAAAGTAATGTCTCTGCTTTTGAATATACTATCTAGGTTGGTCATAACGTTTCTTCCAAGGAGTAAGTGTCTTTTAATTTCATGGCTGCAGTCACCATCCACAGTGATTTTGGAGCCCAAAAAAGTAAAGTCTGACACTGTTTCTACTGTGTCCCCATCTATTTCCCATGAAGTGATGGGACCAGATGCCATGATCTTCGTTTTCTGAATGTTGAGCTTTAAGCCAACTTTTTCACTCTCCTCTTTCACTTTCAATCAAGAGGCTTTTTAGCTCCTCTTCACCTTCTGCCATAAGGGTGGTGTCATCTGCATATCTGACATTATTGATATTTCTCCTGGCAATCTTGATTCCAGCTTGTGTTTCTTCCAGTCCAGCATTTCTCATGATGTACTCTGCATAGAAGTTAAATAAGCAGGGTGACAATATACAGCCTTGACATACTCCTTTTCCTATTTGGAACCAGTCTGTTGTTCCATGTCCAATTCCAACTGTTACTTCTTGACCTGCATACAGATTTCTCAAGAGGCAAGTCAGGTGGTCTGGTATTCCCATTTCTTTCAGAATTTTCCACAGTTTATTGTGATCCACACAGTCAAAGGCTTTGGCATAGTCAAGAAAGCAGAAATAGATGTTTTTCTGGAACTGTTTTGCTTTTTCCATGATCCAGTGGATGTTGGCAATTTGATCTCTGGTTCTTCTGCCTTTTCTAAAACCAGCTTGAACATCAGGGAGCTCATGGTTCACGTATTGCTGAAGTCTGGCTTGGAGAATTTTGAGCATTACTTTACTAGCATGTGAGATGAGTGCAATTATACAGTAGTTTGAGCATTCTTTTGCATTGCGTTTCTTTGGAACTGGAATGAAAACTGACCTTTTCCAGTCCTGTGGCCACTGATGAGTTTTCCAAACTTACTGGCATATTGAGTGCAGCACTTTCACAGCATCATCTTTCAGGATTTGAAACAGCTCAACTGGAATTCCATCACCTCCACTAGCTTTGTTCGTAGTGATGCTTTCTAAGGCCCACTTGACTTCACATTCCAAGATGTCTGGCTCTAGATTAGTGATCACATCATCATGATTATCTGGGTCATGAAGATCTTTTTCGTACAGTTCTTCTGTGTATTCTTACCACCTCTTCTTAATATCTTCTGCTTCTGTTAGGTCCAGACCATTTCTGCCCTTGATCGAGCCCATCTTTGCATGAAATGTTCCCTTGGTATCTCTAATTATCTTGAAGAGATCTCTGGTCTTTCCCATTCTGTTGTTTTCCTCTATTTCTTTGCACTGATCACTGAAGAAGGCTTTCTTATCTCTTCTTGCTATTCTTTGGAACTCTGCATTCAGATGCTTGTATCTTTCCTTTTCTCCTTTGCTTCTTGCCTCTCTTCTCTTCACAGCTATTTGTAAGGCCTCCAAAGACAGCCATTTTGCTTTTTTGCATTTCTTTTCCATGGGATGGTCTTGATCCCTGTCTCCTGTACAATGTCACGAACCTCATTCCATAGTTCATCAGGCACTCTATCTATCAGATCTAGTCCCTTAACTCTATTTCTCACTTCCACTGTATAATCATAAGGGATTTGATTTAGGTCTTACCTGAATGGTCTAGCAGTTTTCCCTACTTTCTTCAATTTAAGTCTGAATTTGGCAATAAGAATTTCATGATCTGAGCCATAGTCAGCTCCTGGTCCTGGTCTTGTTTTTGTTGACTGTATAGAGCTTGTCCATCTTTGGCTGCAAGTAATATAATCAATCTGATTTCGGTGTTGACCATCTGGTGATGTCCATGTGTAAAGTCTTCTCTTGTGTTGTTGGAAGAGGGTGTTTGCTATGACCAGTTCATTTTCTTTGCAAAACTCTATTAGTCTTTGCCCTGCTTCATTCCACATTCCAAGGCCAAATTTGCCTGTTACTCCAGGTGTTTCTTGACTTCCTACTTTTGCATTCCAGTCCCCTATAATGAAAAGGACATCTTTTTTGGGTGTTATTTCTAAAAGATCTTGTAGGTCTTCATAAAACCGTTCAATTTCAGCTTCTTCAGCATTACTGGTTGGGGCATAGACTTGGATTACTGTGATATTGAATGGTTTGCCTTGGAGACGAACAGAGATCATTCTGTCGTTTTTGAGATTGCATCCAAGTACTGCATTTCAGACTCTTTTGTTGACCATGATGGCTACTCTATTTCTTCTTTTTCACTTAGTGACATGTAATTTGTTTCCTCCATGTGTTTTCGAGGCTCTTGGCTCACTCTTTTTATCTGAACCTTCTTTTTTCTCTCTATAATGTTCAGTTTTGACTCCACACTTCACTGTGAGAACCTTTCTCCAAAAGGAGCTCCGAAGGTTCAGTTTGGAGATTTCACAGGGGCCCGGCTGCTTACATGTTAGGATTCACAATAAGCCCTTGCGCTTTGCTACAGAGATGAACAAAACCCTCCCAGCTGCCCAGCTGCAGCTGCTGTTCTGCGATTGTCCTGAGACTTCTGGTAAAGACCTGTGAGCTGACCTGTTCTCAGTTTCTCAGAAACCACGTTCAGGGTCCCTCTGCTATTTGCAGCTCAGACACTGAGAACTAGCTGGCTTTGTGGCTGCAGCCAGTTTACTCCAGCAGCCTGAATTTTGGGGGATTGATGCTGTTACCAGTTTTGTTGTAAATGTCCATTGGTTTTGGTTCTGCTAAATAGCTGCCTTGGTTGTTTATGTGTGGGAATTCAAATACATTTAAAAAAAAAAAACAGATGTCTTCTCCTGGTGCCATCTTCCCAGAATTTCAAGTCTAATCTAGACATATAGACATTTTTGAAAAATTGCTTGTAAATATCATTCTTAGAAAGTGGGCCATATTTTAATCACCCAGTAGCAGCTTTTCTTGTAAAGAAATTTAGTAATAAGTTACTCTGTAAAAAGAGTTACTTAAAATATGTATCTAATTATGCCCTAGTCTGTGCATTTTATGAATCTGTGGTGTTTGTGAAGTGAGATCCACCTGTATATTACAGACTAGGAGCATCAATGCTGAGGAAGTGGCAGGTGGTAAAGGCAACAGCCATTCAGGCAATTATAGATGTTTCAATGGGAACATTTACTTTTGTTCTGAGATCAATTATATGTCCAAAATACTAAATCATCTTTAAGTTTCCAGTTATGTCAAAGGAGGGAATTGAGTGAGTTATATAAGAAGATGAAAACTTTATTCAAAATGTCTGTAGTTCCTCTGAGCACTGAGCAACACATTTCTGTAAAACTTCCTGTTTTCTAGGACGTGCTTAAACAATTATCAGCAATGAAAATGAGGTAACACCATGGGGTAGATAGGAGAAGACTGCCTTAGGCCTCTCCTCCCTAACTGGGAAGTCTAACAGCGGATCAAGAATAGATGAGAGAACACAAAACTGGGCAGGGAACAAAGTAGACTTAGGTACTTAAAGCAGTTATCTTTCACTTTTCACCATTCTTAAAGACATGAAACAAAGGGAAGAAGTGGTATCTTCCATAGTCAATACTTTTTTGAAAAATGTTTTATCATATGTATTTTCCCAGACTTCTATATAGTATTTAATGTCCCCATTTATCATATGTGTTTGAGTATACTAAAATTCACTCTTATTTAACTTTGTTGCTATATGTAAAAAGACTGTATTTCTGATAGCCTCCATGAGCTCAAAAGCTTGGCCAGGGCCACGATGAATGGATGGGATATGATGAGGGAATTCTTCACATGCAGCTTCCGATTAAGGGCTCCACTCACGCCTCCTTTTGCCAAGGACTGCAAAATTCTTGGAAGATATTGGGCTGGGACATGCCTTTTTCAATTGCCACTTACAGATAACCAGTGTCATCCTGTTAGCATTCTCAATAATTCAAGAACTAAAACACACATGCATGTTTAGCATTGTTAACAACGTGTTCTTGAGGCACCTTTGATGTTTCCATGTAATTGTTTTGGGACACCATGAAACTTGCCCATATAGATGGCGAACTTTATTGATAAATGTGTGTGTTCTGTTTCATTAACCAGCAGTTTCCATTTTTTTACCTCTCTGCAGGCCTCCCTGTTCCCTGACACACAATACTTTATTTAAAAAGAAGACTCAATAGATGTGTTAAACTTCTTTCTTATTTTAAGAAATAATCTCAGCCATCCCAACCTTTAACAGCATCCGCCCTGATCAGTAGCAGCCATCAACACTGAGGCAAGATCCTTCACCAGCAGAAAAATATGGAGGTTCAGAGGATGGTTAGCATTCTTAGCAATTATGTATTTTTTAATTAAGGTATGTACATTATCTTTTTAATATAGTGCTATTTCACTTAACAAACTATAGTGTAAACATAAATTTTATGTGCACCAAGAAACCAAAAACTCTGTGTGACTAATTCTGTTGCAGTGGAGTGGAATCCTCAATACCTCCAAGGTATACTTGTACCCAGACTAAGGTGATAATGAGATAAAACAGCAAGTGCAAAGGTTTCAAGGGAATACAGAGGTTACTCAATAACAATTTACTGATTAAATACATCATAAATTAATTAATGAGTGAATTAAGGGGCCAGAGAAATCTCAGTTTGAATCCTAGCTCTTCCACTTAGTATCTAGAAATTTGGGCAAACTACTTAGCCTTTCAGAGCTTTGTTTTATTTTTTCATTTCCAAGATGGGAATAATTATACTTACTTGGCAGAACTGATCTGAGGACTAGACATGATGTATATATAAAGCATCTAGCACATCATTTGGGAAACAGTAGGCTTTTGAAAAAGCAAAGCACAGCTGCAGGAAGATTTGACAAAATTTAACTTCTATTTATGATTAAAAAAAAAAAAAAAAGAAGGCTCTTAGCAAACCAGGAATAGAAGGGAACTTAGTCTGTCAAAACATGGCTATAAAAAACTAGGAAATGCAAATATCAAATCATAGATAAGAAATTCTTGAGGAACAAATTAGAAAGACTTTCACTATCAAATAAAATTTATTGTAAAACTTTCATAATAAAGAAGGGTCATATAGACATAGTGGTAGAAAAACATACCAGGAGAACTAAATAAAATAGTATAAACAGACCAGTGGACATTGTTTCATAGAGAAGATTTGGGGAGAAAGAATAGAACTTTCAATAACTGATGGTGGAAATCTAATTTTATTATAAAAAGAAAATAAAATTTTACCACCACTTAACAAAAACAAAAAACAATCCCAGGTAGAAACATGACCTAAATGAGAGAAACAAAACTAAGTTTTTAGGAAGAAAATATAGAAGAAGAAATCCATAACCTCAGGGCAAGGAAGGATTTCTTAACAAGACAGAAAAAGTACAAACCATAGGAAAATGTTTACTAAATCAAATAAAAATTTAAGAACTTACTTTTATTATAAAAAAAATTAAGTAAATGGCAAACCACAGGGTAGGAGAACATAATTGCAACACCTATGATCAAAAAAGTACTAGTTTCCAAAATAATAAAGAGAATTTCTATAAAGAAGTATGAAAAATGTTGGCAACCTAAGAGAAATAAAGGGTCAAACCTTGACATGGTATTAAAAAAAAAAAAAAAAGACTATCAGATTATAAATAACATGTGAAAAAATAGAATAATATGTGAAAAATCAGGGAAGTAAATTTAAAATTGTAATGCAATACCATTATACTTCTACCAGATTTGCAAATATTGAAACATCTAATATATCTCTTATAGGCTGAATTATGCCCCTTCTGTCCAAATATATCTGTTGAGGTCTAACCCCTGGTTCCTCAGAATGGGGCCTTATTTGAAGATAGGGCCTTTACAAAGGTCATCAAGTTAAAATGAGGTCATAAAGGTGAGGTCAAAGGGGAAATTTGCACCCAGAGACATTCAGAGGGAATACAATGTGAAGACACTGGGGAAAATGGCCATCCACAAGCCAAATAGAGAAGCCTGGAACAAATCCTTTCCTTAAAGCTCTCCAAAGGAACTATGCCTGTTGACAACTTGATCTTGGGCTTCCCCCTCCAAGAACTGTTAGAAAATAAATTTCTAATGCTTATGCCATCAAGTTTGTGGTACTTTGTTATAGAAGCCTTAGCTGCTGAGCTCCAAACCAAGTGCTGTTGAGGATGCAAGGGCCTTAGGAGTGGGACTGTCTTATACAATTGAATGGAATATAAACTAGTACAACCACTTTGAAAAACAGTGTGACATCATCTGGAAATGTCTGTCTGAGGTCCTAATATTTCCACTCCCAGGTATGTATTCCTAGAGTATTCCTGTTGAATAGAACTTTCTGGAGTGATAGAAATGTACTAGAAATGGTGCTGTCCAATACTATTGCTGTCAGTCAATAGTACTGGTGACACAATGTGGCTGTTGTACACTTGAAATGTGGTTAACACAACTAAAAGACTGCATTTTTAATTTCATTTAATATTAACTAATTTAAATTTGTCAGCCTAGTGCTTGCCATAGTTGATAGTACAGCCTAACATCTGCACTGTCGAATGCTTACAGCAGTATTGATCATAATACTCCAAGCTAGAAATAACACACATAACTATAAATAATAGGATGGGTGAATTACAATACATTTATACAATGGGATACCATATGGTCATGAAAATGAACTAGAGCTACACACCAAATTGACGAATATCAAAATTATCATAAAAGCAAATTAAGCAAAAATATAATACAGATAGCATAATACATTTACATAAAGTTCAAACACAGTAATGGATCATCAACAAGGACCTACTGTCTAGTACATGGAATTCTGCTCAATATTATACTGCAGCCTAGATGAGAGCTGAGTTTGGGGGAGAATGGATACATGTATGTGTATGACTGAGCCCCATCCTGGTTCACCTGAAACTATTGCAACTTTGTTCATGGGCTATACCCCAATACAAAATTAAAAGTTCTTTTTTTAAAAAAAGAATAAATACACAGGTGGTAAAAGGTAAAGAGAAACAAAGAAACGATCGTTACAAGGGTCAGGTTGGAAAGAAGCCCATGGGAGTCTTCTGGGTTTTTGCATGTTATGTTTCTTCATCTTGGTATTGGTTACATGGAGGTCATTTTACAATTATTATTTAAGCTATTACATACATAGGTTTAATATTTCTCTATATGTGATATGTATCTCAATAAAGAACAGGAACAAAACTATAATTATTATCATTATTCTTAGACACTGTTTTTAATTAATGTTTCTTTTCTTTTACAAATACATAAAATCTACATATGTGAAACTAGGGTCAGAGATTTTTTTAGTAGGAATACAAATCCTTATATTCTTTAACATACCTGAATTCTCCAATTTAAAGTCACAATCCAATGACCATATATAGGCTGCTCTCTTAACTGACTTCCTCTTATATAACCCCTAAATTAACTAATGCTTACCATTTGGAAAATAAACTCACTGGTTCTCTTAGCACACAAAATGCTTGTGGCTACTGAGCATGGCAACAGCTCCAATGAAAGTCAATTCTGTATTTTTAATAATAGAATAGGAAGGTAAAGTGAGAATTGTCCTCTATGAAGAGTAATTTGGATACTTTCGAAAGATAAGGGAGAGTCTATCAAGAAAAAAACTGCTGTACATTTAAATCCACTATAAAAATGAAAAATCATAAGACTCTAGAAGAATTCTATTCTCAGATTGGTGTAGTTTGTAACTTCTCATTAACACTATAGATTTAAAATTAGGCATTTTAGTGTTGTTGATAAGAGAAAGACACGAAGCACCAATCAGTGGCCCATAGTATTGAATATACTCAAGGAAACACCTGGGCATGACATCAAAATACTGGTGAGTCAATCCTAATATATGTTTGAACTTTAAGCATTTTTCATTATTCTCTGCTTCAAGTCACTCTTCCAGTCAAACTACTACTCGTCCCAATAGGGAGAAGGAAATGGCAACCCACTCCAGTATTCTTGCCTAGAGAATCCCATGGACAGATGAGCCTGGTGAGCTGCTGTCCATAGCGTCGCACAGAGTCAGACACGACTGAAGTGACTTAGGATGCATGCATGCACTGGAGACGGAAATGGCAACCCACTCCAGTATTCTCACCTGGAGAATCCCAGAGATGGAGGAGCCTGGTGGGCTGCCATCTATGGGGTCACACAGAGTTGGACACGACTGAAGCTATTTAGCAGCAGCAGCAGCAGCAGTCCCATTAGGGTCAGATAAGGAGGTCAGTATTATATAAGCTATACATACATAGGTTTAATATTTCTCTATATGTGATATGTATCTCAATAAAGAACAGGAACAAAAGTATAGTTATTATCATTATTCTTAGACATTGTTTTTAGTTAATGTTTCTTCTCTTTTACAAATACATAAAATCTACATGTGTGAAACTAGGGTCAGAGAATTTTTTAGCAGGAATCCAAATCCTTATGTTAACATACTTGAATTCTCCAATTAAAAGGCACAATCCAATGACCATATACAGGCTATTTTCTTAACTGACTTCCTCTTATATAACCCCTAAATTACTGTACTTTCAACAGGTTAATGTGGGGAGGGCACTGGAAGTTTGATTTTACAAAAAACTCCCCCTAAGTAGCAAAAGTTGTCAGAAGTCTCAAACAGATCTATTATCTCCCTCCTCTCAACCTTAAATTGCCCTCAACTTATTCTAATCTGGATTTTGTATATACTGGCTGCATTGAACACTTTGCACTGAGGCGGTTATTGACCTCTACTGTGAAAATTCAAAAGCCAATTCATTTATATCCATCTTTACTGTTGTGCCAACATCAAGGACACAAAACAAGTGTTTTATCTTCTTTAAAGATTTATTTTCTCTAGGTTCTTGAGGTGCCACATTCCCATGTTCTTCTCCCATTGTACTAGTCAGTCCCTCTTCCTCTGCCTGATGTCTAAAAGTTATAATACCCAGGGTCCTTGTCCTCGTTCCCTTCTCTTTTCTATTTCCACTTACTTCTTAGAAGAGTTCATCCAGTATGTGACTTTAAATGTCAAATCAATATACCTGTATCTAGCCTCATCCCTGAGGCCATTGATTCCACTTCCTGATGCCTAACAGGCATTTTAAATTAATATGACTCAAATGGTACTCATATCTATTTTTCCTGTTCCCCAATTTTCTTTAATTCAGCAAATGGTCTTGCAGTCAAACTTAGGGTGAAAACTTGGAGCAATTCTTCATCTATGTCTTTTCCTTACAAGTAAAATTTTCAGTATTTCTATCTCCAAAATATGTTTCTGCTCCTAGAATCCTCGTCTAAGCCTCTCTCACCCCATCCCTGACCTACGATAACTCTACAACAGCTCTTTTGCATACATTCTTGCCCCCTACACAGAGGTCCAAATATTTTCTCAAAATATAAAATCAGACAATATACTTATTTTGGTATAAGATAAACTCCAATAGATTCCCATTGCAATCAAACAATATTAAACTCTTTCCCAAGGCAAATCAGGAAAAAAAATCAAATCAGTAACTAGCAGTCTGATAATATATGTCTCACATTTCTGCCCATTTTCCATTCTGCTCATGGACACTGGCTTTGTTGCCAATGCTGTTCTCGGAATATGCCAGGTCCATTCATGTTTTCAGGGTCTCTCCAGTCTATCTAGAATGTACTTCCCTCCAGATTTATAGGTAGCTCTCTGCTCCTCAGACAGTATTTGTTTGCACAGCCTAGCTAAACAAGCTCTACATCCTATCATGTTGTATCCCACTGCACAATTTTATTTTCTTTAAGTAATATTTTACCACACTTTAAAATGTGTTTGCTTATCTTATATATTTGTCAGGATTCTGCATCAAAAGGCTTCTCTGGTGGCTCAGACCATAAAGAATCTGCTTGCAATACAGAAGACCTGGATTTGATCTCTGGGTCAGGAAGATTCCCTGGAGAAGGAAATGGTAACCCTCTCCAGTATTCTTGCCTGGAGAATCCCTTAGACAGAGGAGCCTGTTGGGCCACAGTCCATAAGGTCACAAAGAATCAGACAGGACCAAGCAACTAACACACTCCCCATGAAAATGAAGTATTTAGAGGAAGAAATTTGGACCTAAACATTTGGTTACTATCATGAGTGTAAAAGTATTGATAAATAAATAAATGATTGAATGAATAAATAATAGAAGGAAAATAAGACAGTCTCAGTGTTGTGGTCCCATGTAGAGAGACACCAAGAAAGAGGCTCACAAAGGACTTTCATACCCAGTGTTCACAATATCCCCAAAGTATCCTTATACCTAGGAGCAAGGCAGGGATTAAGATTCCTAGGCACTCATGAAACATTCTAGTAACATTTTTCCTTTTTGACATGGGAAATAACAAAGCAGCTCAAGTTCTCCAAAGCATACATAGGATGAATGGCAAATAAAAAAGCTTTGCTTCCAGGAAAACTTTCTAGAATTCTAGTACCTGAATTTAGAAATCCCCAAAACCTCCTTGGTTCAAACTAAGAATTTATGATCCCTGCAAATTATGCCAAGCATACCCCCAGGAGGGCATTAATTACTGTTAAAGCTTAGTCTTATGAATGTCTCTTCCTGTCTGAAATTTAGAAAGCAATGAGTTATAAGAAACTTTGTACAGAAAATAGGCTTTCCTAGAAGACATCCAGGTGATAATCTTCCTGTGAGAGTTTCAGACTCGTGTCCTAACAGACAGACATACACTAACATAGGCACATGGAGAATGGAACAGGTATATTATCAGTTCAGCTCAGTTTAGTTCAGTTCAGTCGCTCAGTCATGTTCAACTCTGTGAACCCATGGACTGCAGCACAGCAGGCTTTCTTGTCCATCACCAACTCCTGGAGTTTACTCAAACTCATGTCCATCGAATTGGTGATGCCATCCAACCATCTCATCCTCTGTTGTCCCTTTTTTCTCCTGTCTTCAATCTTTCCCAGCATCAGGGTCTTTTCAAATGAGTCAGTTCTTCTCATCAGGAGTTTTAGCTTCAGCATCAGTCCTTCCGATGTATATTCAGGACTGATTTCCTTAAGGATTAACTGGTTGAATCTCCCTGCAGTCCAAGGGACACTCAAGAGTCTTCTCCAAGCACAGTTCAAAAGCATCAATTATTCAGTGCTCAGCTTTGTTTATAGTTCAATTCCCATATCCATACATGACTACTGGGAAAACCATAGCTTTGACTAAGTGGACTTTTGTTGGCAAAGTAATGTCTCTGCTTTTTAATACACTGTCTAGGTTGGTCATAGCTTTTCTTCCAAGGAGCAAGCGTCTTTTAATTTTATGGCTGAAGTCACCATCTACAGTGATTTTGGAGCCCCCCAAAATAAAGTCTGTCACTGTATACATTGTTTCCCCATCTATTTGACATGAACTGATGGGACCAGATGCCATGATCTTAGTTTTCTGAATGTTTAGTTTTAAGCCAATTTTTTTCACTCTCCTCTTTAACTTTCATTAAGAGGCTCTTCAGTTCTTCCTGCTTTCTGCCATAAGGGTGGTGTCATCTGATTATCTGAGGTTACTGATACTTCTTTTGGAAATCTTGATTCCAGCTTGTGCTTAATCCAGCCTGGCATTTTGCATGATGTACTCTGCATATAAGTTAAATAAGCAGGGTGACAATATACAGCCTTGATGATTATACACACTCATATTTTGTTTGGTCTCAATAGGCACTGTATTCTCCTAGCCTGTTGCCTCTTTCTTCCTATTATTAATTTCTGATATTCCTGGCTACAGAGCAAACCAAGAAGCACTAAAGTGAGACTACTAACCAACTTCAATATCAAAATTGTTATGTCAATAAATATACTACATTCAAATGTATTCACACACATTTCTTACATACAAACTGTCTCTGGAAATGCCAATTATGACATTAAGATTTTTTAAGGCTGTTCAAAGCACAGAAGTTTTACCAAGTACACTGAATCTATTGTTTCACACTTTAGTGAGGAAAGCTACACATAATTTTATATACAGAAAGCCCTAAAGACTCCACTAAAAAACTGTTCAGTTCAGTCGCTCGGTCGCGTCCGACTCTTTGTGAACCCATGAATCACAGCACGCCAGGCCTCCCTGTCCATCACCAACTCCCGGAGCTCACCCAGACTCACGTCCATCGAGTCAGTGATGCCATCCAGCCATCTCAGCCTCTGTCATGTCGTCCCCTTCTCCTCCTGCCCCCAATCCCTCCCAGCATCAGAGTCTTTTCCAATGAGTCAACTCTTCACATGAGGTGGCCAAAGTACTGGAGTTTCAGCTTTAGCATCAGTCTTTCCAAAGAAATCCCAGGGCTGATCTCGGACTAATCAATGAATAGAGCAAATTTGCAAGATAAAAAATCAATATACAAAAATGAGTGGCATTTCTATACAGAAACAATAAGCTATCTGAAGAAGACTTTTTTTTTAAGCCCTTTTGCAATAACATCAAAAAAAAATAAAATACTTAGGGATAAATTTAACTAAGGAATGAAAAAGCTATACATTGAAAACTATGAAATACTGATTAAGTAAATCGAAGATGACACAAATAAATAGAAAGATATTCCATGTTCATGTATTAGAAGAATATTAAATATCCATACATCCAAAGCAATCCATAGATTCAGTGAAATCCCTATCAAAATCCCAATGGCAAATTGAAAACAATCCTAAAATCTGTGTGGAACCCCAAAAGGCCCCCAAACTAATCTTGAGGAAGAAGTGTAAAGCTAGAGACATCACATTTCCTGATTTCAAAATATATTATGAAGCCATAGCAGTCAAAACAATACAGTATTTGAATTAAAAAAAATAAAAGACTCATAGATCATTGGAACAGAATAGAGGCTCCAGAAAGAAACCCATAGTATACAGTCATCTGACTTTTAACAAAGGCACTAAGAACATACAATAGAATAAGAGCAGTCTCTTTTTAAATGGGGTTGGGAAAATTGGACAAATATCTTAACACGCAAAAGAACAAAATTGGACTGTTATCTTAAAACACAAAAATCAATTCAAAATGAAGACTTCATAGGACGAGGAGACCACTTTCTCCCCCACAAATTCATCGAAAGATCATTTAAACACTGAGCAAATTCCATAAAAACAACTTTGAGCGCTGGTGGAGGACACCAGGCACCCAGAAAGGCACCCCATTGTCTTTGAAAGGAGGTAAGACAAAATATAAAAGATAAAAAGAGAGACAAAAGAGTTAGGGACATAGGCCTGTCTGGGGAGGGAGTCGTGAAAGAGGAAAAGTTTCCAAACAACAGGAAACCCTCTCATTGGCACGTCTGTGGGGAGTTTTGGAATCTCAGAGGGCAACATAATAGGGAGGGAAAAATAAATAAATAAAGCCCACAGATTATGCTCCTAGCTGCAACTCCCAGCAGAGAAGTAGCCCAGATGCTTGCGTCCACTACCAGCAAGTGGGGGCTGAACAGGGGGGCACAGGCTGCATTGCTGAGGGTAAGGACCAGGCCTGAATGCCCTGAGGACAATCTGAGGGAGTTAACATGTGATGACAACCCAAACCGTGGGACTGCCAGAGAGAGAGACAGAAAGAGAACTTTCCCATGAAAAGCTCTAACCTAAGGCACTGCCAGCCCACTCACAGAACAAAGGACTGAGCCATCACCAGAGGAGAGCTAGCCAGCAGCGGACCAGCCCATCATCCCCTGCTGGAGGCAGGGAGGCAGGCGGATGACAGCCAGAGTCAGAAGGCGAGGGGCAATCTCGGCCCCAGAGATGGCATCCTCCACCAAACTGCAAGCAGGCTCCCAGTTCCTAACCAAGTCTTCCTGGGATCCTGGATGGTTAACATCCACCAGGAGGGTCACAGCCAGAGATCAGCTCCCCAGAGGAGACACACGACACACCTGAGATGGTGCTACCGCTGTGTACCCAGGAAACCAAGAGGCTGGGACCAGGAAGGTGATAAGATGCACCACCCACCTGGTGGGAGTGTGCTTGCCAAGCACCTGCTCATCTGAGCTGTTCAGACCTGGGAAGGGCACAAAACGCAGGCCCAACTGAGTCTGTGCCTTTGTGGAGTACCTGAGAACCTGAACCTGAGCAGCTTATACCTGGGAAGTGCAAGCAACCCAGGGCCCACTTTAGACAGTTCCCCTGTAAAGCAAGCTGGAGACTGAGCAGTGTAGACCAAGAAAACACATGCCCTGAGCGGGGGCAAACCACGTGTGGCCCAGACTTTGAGCACTCCCCACACATGCCAGTGATATCTGTTTGCAGTATTCTTCCCTGCCCACAGCACAACTGAACAAGTGAACTTAAATAAGTGACCATCTTCACCCCCTTGAGGCAGGGTGGAAATTAGACACTGAAGAGACTTGCAAACAGAAGCCACCAAAATAAACAGAGGGAACCACTTTGGAAGTGACAGGTGCAACAGATTAAAACCCTGTAGTTAGCACTGACTACATGGGAGGGGCCTATAGATCTCAAGAAGTATAAGCTAGAACAAGGAACTATCTGAAACTGAGCTGACCCCACACTGCCTGCAACAGCTCCAGAGAAATTCCTAGATATATTTTACTATTATCATTTTTTAAATTTTTTTTTAAATTTTAAGTCCTTTATTAATCCTTTAATTTTCATTTTTATAACCTACTATTATCTTGCAAAAAAGACCCTATTTTTAAAGCAAATTTCATATATATTTTTTATAATTTTTGTGATTGTGTTTTGTTTTTTTACTATTGCATTTTTGAGAGTCTAACCTCTACTCTAGATTTTTGACCTTTGCTTTTTGGTATTTGTTATCAATTTTGTACCTTTAAGAATCCAATCTTCAGTACTCATTTTTACACAGGAGTGTGATTACTGGCTTCATTGCCCTCTCCCCCTTTAGACTCTCCTTTTTTCTCCCCCAGATCACCTCTATCTCTTCCCTCCCCCTTCTCTTCTCTACCCAACTCTGTGAATCTCTTTGGGTTTTCTGGGCTGTGGCGAACACTTAAGGAACTGATTACTGGTTAGATCTGTCTCTCCCCTTTTGATTCCCTCTCTTCTCCTCCTGGTCACTTCTATCTCCTTCCTCCCTCTTCTTTTCTCCTTGTAACTCTGTGAACCTCTTTGGGTGTTCCAGGCTGTGGAGAGCACATAGGGACTCGATTACTGGCTAGATTGCTCTCTCACCTTTTGATTCTCCCTCTTCTCTTCCTGGTTACCTCTATCTCCCTCCTCCCTCTTCTCTTCTCCATATAACTCTGCAAAACTCTCTGAGTATCTCTCACTGTGGAGAATCTTTCTCCATTAACCTAGATGTTTTTATCATCGGTGCAGTATGGATGGAGAAGTCTTGAGGCTACTGAAAGAATAAGACTGAAAGCCAGAGGCAGGAGGCTTAAATTCAAAACTTGAGAACACCAGAAAACTCCTGACTCCAGGGAACATTAATAGACAAGAGCTCATCCAAAAGCCTCCATACCTACACTGAAAGCAAGCTTCACCCAAGAGCCAACAAGTTCCAGAGCAAGACATACCATGCTAATTCTCCAGCAACATAGGAAGACAGCCCTGAACATTAATATACAGGCTGCCCAAAGTCACACCAAACCCACAGATACCTCAAAACTCACTACTGGATACTTCAATGCACTCTAGAGACAAGAGATCCAGCTCCACTCACCAGAAAACTGACGCAAGCTTCCCTAAGCAGGAAACGTTGACATGCCACTCATCCTATCCCACCCACAGGGAGAAACCTCCACAATAAAGAGGAACCACAAACTTCCAGCACACAGAAACAGAAAGCAAACACAGCAATCTAAAGAAAATGAAAAGGCAGAGAAATATTCAGCAGGTAAAAGTACATGATAAATGCCCACCAAACCAAACAAAAGTGGAGGAGACAGGGAGTCTACCTGAAAAAGAATTCAGAATAATGATAGTAAAAATGATCGAAAATTTTGAAAACAAAATGGAGTTACAGATAACTAGTCTGCAGACAGGGATTGGCAAGATACAAGAAATGTTTAACAATGACCTAGAATAAATAAAAAAGAATCAATCAATAGTGAATAATGCAATAACTGACATCAAAAACACTCTGGAGGGAACCAACACTAGAATAACTGAGGCAGAAGATAGGATAGGTGAGGTGGAAGATAGAATGGTGGAAATAAATGAAGCAGAGAGGAAAAAAGAAAAAAGAATTAAAAGAAATGAGGACAACCTCAGAGACCTCTGGGACACTGTCAAATGCCCCAATATTTGAATCATAGGAGTTGCAGAATAAGAAGACAAAAATAAAGGCCATGAGAAAATACTTGAGGAGATAATAGTTGAAAACTTCCCTAAAATGTGGAAGGAAATAGTCACCCAAGTCCAAGAAACCCATGGAGTCCAAACAGGATAAACCCAAGGCAAAATGTCCCAAGACACATATTAATCAAATTAATGAAGATCAAACACAAAGAGCAAATATTAAAAGCAGCAACGGAAAAGTAACAAATAACACACAAGGGGATTCCCATAAGGAGAACAGCTGACCTTTCAATAGAAACTCTTCAGGCCAGAAGGCAATGGCAGGACATAAAGTGATGAAAGAGAAAAACCTACAACCTAGATTAGTGTACCCAGCAAGGATCTCATTCAAATATGAAGGAGAAATCAAAATCTTTAGAGACAAGCAAAAGCTGAGAGAATTCAGCACCACCAAACCAGCTCTCAACACACGCTAAAGGATCTCCTCTAGACAGGAAACACTGAAAAGGTGTATAAAATCAAACCCAAAACACCAAAGTAAATGGCAATGGGATCACATTATCAATAATACCTTAAATAAAAATGGGTTGAATGCCCCAACCAAAAGAGAAAGACTGGCTGAATGGATACAAAAACAAGACCCCTATATATGCTGTCTACAAGAGACCCACCTCAAAATAAGGGACACATACATAATGAAAGTGAGGGGCTAGAAAAAGGTATTTCATGCCAATGGAGACCAAAAGAAAGCAGGATTAGCAATATTCACATCAGATAAAATAGACTTTGAAATAAAGGCTGTGAAAAGAGACAAAGAAGGACACTACATAATGATCAAAGGATCAATCCAAGAACAAGATGTAACAATTATAAATATATATGCACCCAACATAGGAGCACCACAATATGTAAGACAAATGCTAACAAGTATGAAAGGGGAAATTAACAGTAGTACAATAAGAATGGGAGACGTTAATACCCCACTCACAACTATGGATAGATCACCTAAAGAGAAAATTAGCAAGGAAACAAAAACTTTAAATTATACAATAGACCAGTTAGACCTAATTGATATCTACAGGACAATTCAGTTCAGTCACTCAGTCGTGTCGGACCTTTGCGACCCCATGAACTGCAGCACGCCAGGCCCCCATGTTCATCACCAACTCCCGGAGTTCACTCAGACTCACATCCATCGAGTCCGTGATGCCATCCAGCCATCTCATCCTCTGTCGTCCCCTTCTCCTCCTGCCCCCAATCCCTCCCAGCATCAGAGTCTTTTCCAATGAGTCAAGTCTTTGCATGAGGTGGCCAAAGTACTGGAGTTTCAGCTTTAGCATCATTCCTTCCAAAGAAATCCCAGGGCTGATCTCCTTCAGAATGGACTGGTTGGATCTCCTTGCAGTCCAAGGGACACTCAAGAGTCTTCTCCAACACCACAGTTCAAAAGCATCAATTCTTCAGTGCTCAGCCTTCATCATAGTCCAACTCTCACATCCATACATGACCACAGGAAAAACCATAGCCTTGACTAGACGGACCTCAGGTGGCAAAGTAATGTCTCTGCTTTTGAATATACTATCTAGGTTGGTCATAACTTTTCTTCCAAGGAGTAAGCATCTTTTCATTTCAAGGCTGCAGTCACCATCTGCAGGGATTTTGGAGCCCCCCAAAATAAAGTCTGACACTGTTTCCACTGTTTCCCAATCTATTTCCCATGAAGTGATGGGACCGGATGCCATGATCTTCGTTTTCTGAATGTTGAGCTTTAAGCCAACTTTTTCGCTCTCCTCTTTCACTTTCATCAAGAGGTTTTTAGTTCCTCTTCACTTTCTGCCATAAGGGTGGTGTCATCTGCATATCTGAGGTTATTGAGATTTCTCCTGGCCATCTTGATTCCAGCTTGTTTCTTCCAGTCCAGGGTTTCTCATGATGTACTCTGCATAGAAGTTAAATAAGCAGGGTGACAATATACAGCCTTGATGCACTCCTTTCCTATTTGGAACCAGTCTGTTGTTCCATGTCCAGTTTGAACTGTTGCTTCCTGACCTGCATACAGATTTCTCAAGAGGCAGGTTAGGTGGTCTGGTATTCCCATTTCTCTCAGAATTTTCCACAGTTTATTGTGATCCACACAGTCAAAGGCTTTGGCATAGTCAATAAAGCAGAAAGAGATGTTTTTCTGGAACTCTCTTGCTTTTTCCATGATCCAGCAGATGTTGGCAATTTGATCTCTGGTTCCTCTGCCTTTTCTAAAACCAGCTTGAACATCAGGAAGTTCATGGTTCACATATTGCTGAAGCCTGGCTTGGAGAGTTTTGAGCACTACTTGACTAGCATGTGAGATGAGTGCAACTGTGTGGTAGTTTGAGCATTCTTTGGCATTGCCTTTCTTGGGATTGGAATGAAAACTGACCTTTTCCAGTCCTGTGGCCACTGCTGAGTATTCCAAATTTGCTGTCATATTGAGTGCAGCACTTTCACAGCATCATCTTTCAGGATTTGAAATAGCTCCACTGGAATTCCATCACCTCCACTAGCTTTGTTTGTAGTGCTGCTTTCTAAGGCCCACTTGACTTCACATTCCAGGATGTCTGGCTCTAGGTGAGTGATCACACCATTTTGATTATCCAGGTCGTGAAGATGTTTTTGTACAGTTCTTCTGTGTATTCTTGCCACCTCTTCTTAATATCTTCTGCTTCTGTTAGGTCCATACTATTCCTGTCCTTTATCGAGCCCATCTCTGCATGAAATATTTCCTTGGTATCTCTAATTTTCTTGGAGAGATCGCTGGTCTTTTCCATTCTGTTCTTCTCCTCTATTTCTTTGCATTGATCGCTGAAGAAGGCTTTCCTATCTCTTCTTGCTATTCTTTGGAACTCTGTGTTCAGATGCTTATATCTTTGCTTTTCTCCTTTGCTTTTCACCTCTCTTCTTTGCACAGCTATTTTTAAGGCCTGCCCAGACAGCCATTTTGCTTTTTTGCATTTCTTTTCCATGGGGATGGTCTTGATCCCTGTCTCCTGTACAATGTCACGAACCTCATTCCATAGTTGTTCAGGCACTCTATCTATCAGATCTAGTCCCTTAAATCTATTTCTCACTTCCACTGTATAATCATAAGGGATTTGATTTAGGTCATACCTAAATGTTCTAGCAGTTTCCTTACTTTCTTCAATTTAAGTCTGAATTTGGCAATAAGGAATTCATGATCTGAGCCACAGTCAGTTCCCAGTCTTGTTTTTGCTGACTGTATAGAGCTTCTCCATCTTTGGCTCCAAAGAATATAATCAATCTGATTTCAGTGTTGACCATCTGGTGATGTCCATGTGTAGAGTCTTCTCTTATGTGTTGGAAGAGGGTGTTTGCTATGACCGGTGCATTTTCTTGGCAAAACTCTATTAGTCTTTGCCCTGCTTCATTACGCATTCCAAGGCCAAATTTGCCTGTTACTCCAGGTGCATTTCACCCCCAAACAATGAATTTGACCTTTTTCTCAAGTGCACATGGAACCTTTTCCAGGATAGATCACATCCTTGTCCATGAATCTAGCCTTGGTAAATTAAAAAAAAAATAAAATTGAAATCATTCCAAGCATCTTTTCTGATCATAATGCGATAAGATTAGATGTCAACTACAGGAAAAGAAAAGAAAACTATTAAAAATACAAACATATGCAGGCTAAACAACACACTACTGAATAACTAAGAAATCACAGAAGAAATCAAAAAAGAAATCAAAATACTCATAGAAACGAATGAAAATGCAAACACAACAACCCAAAAACCTATGAGACTCAGTAAAAGCAGTGCTAAAGGGAAGGTTCATAGGAACACAAGGTAACCTCAAGAAACAAGAGAAAAATCAAATAAATAACCTAACTCTACACCTAGCAACTAGAAAAGGAAGAAATGAAGAACCGCAGGGTTAGCAGAAGGAAAGAAATGATAAAAATTAGGGGATAAATAAATGAAAAAGAAACAAATGAGACCATGGCAGAAATCAACAAAGCTAAAAGCTGTTTCTTTGAGAAGAGAAACAAAATTGACAAACCATTAGCCACGCTCATCAAGAAACAAAGGGAGAAGAATTAAATCAACAAAATTAGAAATGAAAATGGAGACATCACAACAGACAACACAGAAATAAAAAGGATCATAAGAGACTACTATCAGCAACTATATGCCAATAAAAGGAACAACTTGGAAGAAATGGACAAATTCTTAGAAAAGTACAACTTTCCAAAACTGAACCAGGAAGAAATAGAAAATCTTAACAGACAAATCACAAGTACAGAAACCGAAACTTTGATCAGAAATCTTCCAGCAGACAAAAACCAGGACCAGTAACCAACAAATACATTCAGTGAAACTACGAAATAAATTAAAAGGACTAAATGAATAGCATGAATTGGCACTTGTTAAGCGTGACCAACTTAAAAGCCTTAGAGTAAACTATATTTACGGCCAATTTAGGGTGACAATCTTAATTTTAAACTTTTATAAAAAGTTTGTTTTAAAAAAGGCCCAAAATATTTAGCTTTGAGTGTTTAAACTATTTTACTTTGGGGAGCATAACTTCTGTTTTTGAAAAAGGAGTAATGTTATTTAAATTGCTCTCCTGAGAAATCAGTCAATTCAGTTCACTCACTCAGTTGTGTCTGACTCTTTGGGACCCTATGCACTGTAGCACACCAGGCCTCCCTGTCCATCACCAACTCCCAGAGTTTACACAAACTCATGTCCATTGAGTCAGTGATGCCATACAACCATCTTATCCTCTGTGGTCCCCTTCTCCTCCTGCTTTCAATTTTTCCCAGCATCAGGGTCTTTTCCAATGAGTCAGTTCTTCACATAAGGTGGCCAAAATATTGGAGTTTCAGCTTCAGCATCAGTCCTTCCAATAAATATTCAGGACTGATTTCCTTTAGGATGAACTGGTTGGATCTCCTTGCAGTCCAAGGGACTCTCAAGAGTCTTCTAAATAACATTTTTTTAAAACCTGACAACATTTTCAAACCTAAGTTAAACTGCTTTCCACTATTTCCTCATATAGTCGTAAGTATGCAATTTTTTCTATAGTTACAATTTTAAAATCACCTTTCCCCCCAATATATTGTCTCAAAAAGATTCTTAAAATGCAATTATTCACAGATGAGTCTATGTAGAGTGCCTCTATGTAGAGTGCCTACATACTTTGTGTGTGAGGCAATGACTGTCCATTGTTCCAAACTATAATTTACAGGATGCTGGTATAGCAAACAGCCTTGGAAGACAGGGATGCTGTCTTTCTCCAGAGCACAAGGGCAGTCATGGCCATTGTCCATTTCTTAAGATTTAGGTTACCTAAGCTCAGAGTTTCTCTCCTGCAACATAACTCAGTGAGGATAGCACCATCTTGAGCACCCATGTCACCGTGTGGAAATTGGGGCTTGGGGGACCAATCCAAACATGAGAATACACTGGCCACTGTCACTGCTAGTATAACAAACTGTCCTTTATCTCTGACCTAGGAGGATTGTGTCTTCTACCAGTGTCCATGAAACTGTGACAGGTGGTCTTTTAAGTCTGCAAGTGAAGTAAGACCTCAAACCCTGCGCTGCGCTGGACATCAGTAAGACATGTAATTTACATATGGTTTATAAATTATTTTCAGGATTTGATTGTGATTTTCTTTAAATGAGGCTAGGGCCACTCACTGCACATCTTCCAATGTGCAACTAGCTACTGTTAGCTTAAGAGACTAAAGAAATATGTGATGAAGAGAAATCAACATAACCCATATTTGAAACACACAATGACCTATATTTGAAAAAAATCATAAAAAAGCCACATGGGACAGAATTTTCCAAAATTACTTGGCTCTAAATATTTGTGTCACCTTCTGTCTCATTGGTTTATATATCAAGAACTAAAAATGGTCCAGGAAGCATTTGTATGAAATAATAAAATTTTAGTCAACCCATTCTGGCACAAAATAGAAGCTAAGGCAGTAAGCCAGAAACTTCAAGCTTTGCTTTTGAGACATCTTCTTTTCTCTCCATTTAGGTCTGTTTATTTGATGCCTTCCTCCCACCCAAAAAAAAGAGCAATGGTCAAAACTCCAACCATGAATTCTAAAAGAAATTGTCTTAGTTAATTTTTAAAGACTACCCAGTTTTCAAAAATTCTGTCCAATTTATTATGTGTCTCAAACTCTGAACATTTCCTCTACAATTCCCACATTATTATTGTGTATTAGTATTGAGTATTTATCTTACCCCAATAAATTAGGATCTGGTCTAATTCCAGGTTCTAGGTGATGCCTAGAAAAATAGATGTGTAAATGCTATTATGTGAACAAGAATGATAGTTATAAATATTGTTGGACTTTATATCCAGTGTGGTTTTCCTGTTGCAAGTGGAAGAAATGAAACAAAAATATCATGTTTGGGAAATCATCTTTTTTCCTCTGAAAATGGAGAAGAAATAAAGCTGTATTCATTTACTGTGAAAAGAGAAGCTTTCTTAAAGTCTGGTTTGCAGAAATCAGGAAGTAGGGTATTAATGAGAAGTAAGATAAGAGCTATGAGGTGGAATGTAACTTTAAAAAGAAGCAGGCCATCTCTTCTTTGCATGCCTGACTCAGCAGCTGGTGCTCAAGACCATGAATCTGAGCTGATCTTGACCAGTCAATTACTCTAGTCTGTAAAGTTAAGAATCAAAACAGTCCTGGTGCAGAAACCAGAATCCTCCTGAGCTGTATTCTTCCTTATAACCTGTCCCACATTTGCCAGTCCTGATACAGCCTTGCTTTTCTTATGTTTTTCCCTGCCTAGGCTTTGTAATTCTCTGCTTGAATCTTTATTAGAGTTGGTATCTTATTTCAAAATAGATGAATAAAAAATAATTAAGATGATGTCATAGAACAAATATAAATGTCTCACTAGCAGTTGACTCCTGCTGCCTTGTCCACCTGTTAGAACAGACACCTGTAGATGCCAATCACCTAAACCAAGTAACTTGGTCCCATGATTTTGGACATTATAACCTAGACTCCTGACCAAAACTGTAGAATCAACCTAGACTGTGTTCCTAATAGTTCCTGGCTTTCTTCCCTTGTCAAACAGTTCACTTGCTTGAGATCTCAGCATACACTGTATCAGGTCCACAAAGAATCATAAAATTTTCAATCACATTGTATCTGAAAGTTCCTTTGTTGTATTCATGTCTCCATTGACCCCCCACAGTTAGTTCTAGAAGAGAAAATACACTCACACACCATTCTTTCCACAGAAATTCACTTAACGTTTGTCATGTTCCAGAGACCAACCCGTAGTAATAGGATGTACACAAAGGAAAATAAAACACTTGCAGGCAAGAAGTATTTTGTAAACATCTGCTCTGTACAAGAAGCTGTGATAAGTTCATACTTCAGTGAGAAAAAATGTTCACATGAGCATCTTTCATATTTGTTTTAAACATTACACCAGAAGTTTATATAATGAACATGAAAATACAGAAACAGACACACTGAACTTAGCCTGAGTTGAAGTGGAATTCACAGGGAGGTGATTTTAAAATACACTGAGAAAATGTAAAGAGGCTGTCTAAGTGAAAAGGAAAGAACACCGTCTGTGTGTGTAATGGAAAGGAAGTATGAAGCCATGTGCTGTCATTTCAACAGAAAGAACTGAAAGTCAGCACTGTTCCTTCTTACTTCATTTTTATTATTGAGGGGTCAGTTTCAGAGAAGCTGTATAAAAAAGTTTTGATTTGCATATATTCATCTTCTTAAACTTTTGTTTGCATTTATTTTATGCTTGGTATATCAACTAGACACAAGCTTACTTGAAAGTTGAGCAACAGTAGGAAGCTAGCCTCATAAGAGAATAAGCAATAGCCTAATATGCTGGAATCTCTCATGTTTCCCAGATCTGTATGACTCTGACTGTGAAGTATCTATATGGGGGTCTTCCTGGCTCCAGGGAGAGACACTGCCCACTACAGTAACCCCTGTGTCCTGGCCAGTTTCAGCTGGTATCTGCCTAGGGTAGGGCAACAAGACACAAGATATGTGTCTCGCTGCATCCGTTTTTGGTGTCACACAAACAGTGATTAAAAAATTTTAAAAAATGAAATACAACCAATCCAAAATACTACTTATTAAGTAAAGATAAAGAAATTTACTCTGCAAGCTCAGACGGACAGCAGCTGGCCCACCTATCAGAACCGGATGTTCCCTCGAGAGATCTCAGCCTTATCTCCTTGCCTTAGATGTGGGGGAGCTCATTTGGTAAAGAATCAATTTACCTGGTTCGATCCCTGGGTCAGGAAGATGCCCTGGAGAAGGGATGGGATGCCCACTCCAGTGTTCCTGCCTGGAGAATCGCATGGACCGAGGAGCCTGGAGGGCTGCAGTCCATGGGGCCACGGGGAGTCGGACAGGACTGAGCGAGTAAGCACAGCACACACAAGCGTGCACACTAGCTCCCCTGCTCTGTTCCCTCCCTCCCTGTCCTCTCACGGTTTGTCTTGTTCTCTGAACTTCGGAGTCTTAGAACAGGCCACAAAGATGCTATTCCACAAATGCAATCAGGCTGCATCAGTGTTTACATAATTTTCAGAGACAGCACAGTGAGGGCTGATATGCACTGAGCCCTCACTTGCCAAGCCCTGTGCAGCGGAGTTCAGGCTTTGGAGCTTCCTCTCGGTGCTGGTTATGGACGTGGCATGTGCATTCACTAGATGATCCAACAGACTTACTGGTGAAGCAGCTTTCTTCACCTATTCTTCAAAGCAGGATGCTTTATGCTTGGTGTCAACCGGTCATGGAACATACAGGGGCTCCATTTTATTTCTTCCGTTCCAAACACCTCTCTTTTCAACATCGCCACATGGCATCCTACTCTTTCAACATGCCGAAAGGGAACTTCCTCTTATTCCATTATTTTACAAAGGCTTCCTCTTGGCTCCCCTAACTGTCTTTTCCTGTCTAGGAAGTTCCTAGGTGCTCAGAGTATTCGCTCATGGTCTGAGTTTGGGAAGGGGCTGAGTTGACATTTTCTGTTCATAGTCATTGGCTCTTCCCCATCCTATATTAGTACCACTGAGTGTGTGGCAAGACCTAATGGCACACAAAACTATAAATAAACATATTACATCTTTCTGGAAGAAGAGGTGGTAGAAAGCTATTTCTTTTCCCAATAAATACGGGAACATTATGGAATAAATTGCAAACTTGTATTGGGAAGCAGGTGTCAAAGAATATTTGTGCCTCCAGTGGACTCTACCAGTCTCAAAGGCTTCTATGAGAACCTGTCTTTTATTTTCCCCCTGTGTCTGGGGATACAAAATGTTGAAAATTTTACATAAAAAATTTTATTCATAGAACTTTGAGGAGCACTATCCCTAGAGAGTGTTTTTTCATGAAATTATCTTTATAGATTTTAACAGAGTAAATAAACCTTAAAAATCATAACATCATGAATGTACCTTTAAATAAGGGCAGTTTGTTTGTTTGTTTTTAAACCAGGGAGTTAACAGAATTTCTTGATAATTTGGAGGTATTTTTATTACTGAGATTTTTCAAGATTTATTTCTCTAAAAAGATCAATTCACTTTTTTTTTTTACAATTCCTTTTTAAAATAACATCTCCATCTTATGTAAAAGTAACATCTATAAGTCCAAGTTGAAAATTACAATAAAAACCTATATGTCACCAAGATATAGTAACATTCTGTTTTTATCAATAATGTGGTAGATTCCATTATAACAGAATATCAGCAATCAAAATTTGTTAAACCTCTAACTAAGGTTTCATGGAAACTGACTTTTTACTCATTCTAAATCTTTAAAATTGTCAGTGTGGGAGTTGGATCTGGTCTGTAGACCTTTTGGACCATTTGAATTTTTAAAAATGAAAATATTTCTCATATAAAAACCTTACCTTGGGCTTCTCTTTAAAAGCTGGAGGGTTTAGGAGCATGGGCCTCTAGTGCCTCATGGTGACAACTGACAAATGCTAAGTGGAGACTGACACTTTCATACAGGGCGTCTTCTCCAGGTCACAACACTCCCAACACTCCTGGCTTTTCCACCAGACTCGATTCATTTCTTTCCATAATTTGCCCAGGCATTTGAGTTGACACTATTGAATCTTTCTACAAGTCTTGCATTCATCAAACATTTTTAGATATTGTAGTATATTATGAGAAATGCCAGACTAGATGAAGCAAAAGCTGGAATCAATATTGCTGGGAAAATATCAATAACCTCAGATATGCAAATGACACCACCCTTATGGCAGAAAGTGAAGAAGAACTAAAGAGTCTCTTGATGCAAGTGAAAAAGTTGGCTTAAAACTCAACATTCGAAAAACTTAAGATTACGGCATCTGGTTCCATCACTTCATGGCAAATAGATGGGGAAACAGTGGAAACAGTGTCAGACTTTATTTTCTTGGGCTCCAAAATCACTGCAGATGGTGACTGAAGCCATGAAATTGAAAGATGCTTGCTCCTTAGAAGAGAAGCTATGACAAACCTAGACAGCATATTAAAAAGTAGACTTGCAGACAAAGGTCCATGTAGTCAAAACTATAGTTTTTCCAGTAGTCATGTAAGGATGTGAGAGTTTTTCCAGTGGTCATGTATGGATGTGAAGATGGACTGTGAAGAAAGCTGAGCACTGAAGAATTGATGCTTTTGAACTGTGGTGTTGGAGAAGACTCTTGAGAGTCCCTTGGACTGCAAGGAGATCCAACCAGTCCATTCTGAAGGAGATCAGCTCTGGGATTTCTTTGGAAGGAATGATGCTAAAGCTGAAACTCCAGTACTTTGGCCACCTCATGCAAAAAGTTGACTCATTGGAAAAGACTTTGATGCTGGGAGGGATTGGGGGCAGGAGAAGAAGGGGACGACAGAGGATGAGATGGCTGGATGTCATCACGGACTCGATGGACGTGTGTCTGAGTGAACTCTGGGAGTTGGTGATGGACAGGGAGGCCTGGCGTCCTGCGATTCATGGGGTTGCAAAGAGTCAGACATGACTGAGCGACTGAACTGAACTGAACTGATGTAAAGATGTGAGAGTTGGACCATAAAGAAAGCTCAGCACAGAAGAACTGATGCTTTTGAACTCTGGTGTTGGAGAAGACTCTTGAGAGTCCCTTGAACTGCAAGGAGATCAAACAAGTCAATCTTAAAGGAAATCAGTCCTGAATATTAATTGGAAGGACTGATCTAAAGCTGAAACTCCAATACTTTGGCCACCTAATGTGAAGAGCCGACTCATTGGAGAAGACCCTGATCCTGGGAAAGACTGAACGCTAAAGGAGAAGGGGACGACCAAGGATGAGATGGTTGGATGGCATCATGTGGATATGACTTTAAGCAAACTTCAGGACATGGTGAAGGACAGGGAAGCCTGGAATGCTGCAGTCCATGGGGTTACAAAGAGTCAGACATGACAAAACAACTGAAAAACAACAACAACAACAAATGACACTGTTCTACAACTAGCAAGTACATTACTTAGCCCTTGCCCCTGACCTTGAATACCCAGAAGTCCATACAACAGATGCAAGAATGAATCATTGAACTATGGCATTGTAAAAGCAATGGCAGAGATCTGCTCTGAACAATATAAGAGCTCTGAAGTGCAGCAACTATAGTCTGGAATGGAAAAAAGGGTTCAGGGAAGGAGTCCCTGAAGGGGTGTGCCTGATAACAAAGGAGACAAGGATAATTTAGGCCGATGGAATAGTCTAAAGAAAGGCACAGCAGTCAAAAGTGTATGTACTTTTATCGTGAGAACACAAAGACTGGAAAAAGGTGAAGAGAATTGACATTTGAGATGGAAAGAAGAAGTCAGATTGAAGAAGCCAGTATACTGAGTTGCCCACATAGGGCCTCAGGTTATATGTGGTACCAAAAAAAGAATCCACATAAAGGAACATTACAGTTTACTCCCATGTCTTACAACATGACATTTTTGTTAGCTATATTGGATTTAAAATCTTCCTAAAATGCATTGCATACATCTCCTCTTGCTTAAATTATGGAATGATAAATTTAAATTTATTTTGATGACTCAAGAAGAGCAATATAAATGTCAATGATTAAATCACTCCCAATAAAATACCAGTGCTATAAGTGGGAATCTTCCTCTTGCATGAATAAGGGATCCCTGGTGGCTCAGACAGTAAAGAATCTGCCCAGTCGCTCAGTCATGTCCTGGGACCCCATGGACTGCAGCATGCCAGGTTTTCCTGTCCATCACCAACTCCCTAAGCTTGCTCAAACTCATGTCTGTAGAGTTGGTGATGCCATCCAATCATCTTATCCTCTGTCGTCCCCTTCTCCTCCTGCCTTCAATCTTTCCCAGCATCAGGGTCTTTTCCAATGAGTCAGTTCTTTGCATCAGGTGGCCAAAGCTTCAGATTCAGCATCAGTCTTTTCAATGAATATTCAGGGTTGACTTCCTTTAAGAAAGATTTGTTTGATATCCCTGCAGTCCAAGGGACTTTCAAGAGTCTTCTCCAACACCACAGCTCAAAAGTATCAATTTTTTGGTGCTCAGCTTTCTTTATGGTCCAACTCTCACATCCATACATGACTACTGGAAAAACCATAGCTTTGACTAGATGGACCTTTGTCGGCAAATAGTACTGTCTTCGCTTTTTAACATGCTGTCTAGGTTGGTCACTGCTTTTCTTCCATGGAGCAAGCAGCTTTTAATTTCATGTCCACAGTCACCATCTGCAGTGATTTTTGAGCCCAAGAAAATAAAGTCTGTCACTGTTTCCATTGTTTGCCCATCTATTTACCATTGAAGTAATGGGACCAGATGCTGTAATCTCAGTTTTAGGAATTCTTAGTTTTGAACCAACCTTTTCACTCCCCTCTTTTACTTTCATCAAGAGGTTCTTTAGTTCCTCTTCACTTTCTGCCATAAGGGTGGTGTCATCTGCATATCTGAGGTTATTGATATTTCTTCCAGCAATCTTGATTTCAGCTTGTGTTTCATCCAGCTCAGCATTTCTCATGATGTACTCTGCATTTAAGTTAAACAAGCAGGGTGGAAATATACAGCCTTGATATGCTCCTTTGCCAATGTGGAACCAGTCCATTGCTCCATGTCTGGTTCTAACTGTTGCTTCCTGACCAGCAAACAGGTTTCTCAGGAGGCAGGTCAGATGGTCTGGTATTCCAATCTCTTTAAGAATTTTCCACAGTTTGTTTTGATCCACACAGTCAAAGACTTTAGTAATGAAGCAGAAGTAGATGTCTTTTTCTAACTCTCTTGCTTTTTCGATGATACAACAGATGTTGGCAGTTGGATCTCTGGTTCCTCTGCCTTTTCTAAATCCAGCTTGAACATCTGGAAGTTCTCGGTTCACGTACTGTTGAAGCCTGGCTTGGAGAATTTTAAACATTACTTTGCTAGTGTGTGAAATGAGTGCAACTGTGCATATCTGAACATTCTTTGGCATTGCTTTCCTTTGGGATTGAATGAAAACTGACCTTTTCCAGTCCTGTGGCCACTGCTGAGTTTTCCATACTTGCTGGCCTCTTGAGTGCAGCACTTTCACACTGTCATCTTTTAGGCTTTGAAATAGCTCAGCTGGAATTCCTTCACCTCCACTAGCTTTGTTCATAGTGATGCTTCCTAAGGCCCACTTGGCTTCACATTCCAGGATGACTGGCTCTAGATGAGTGATCACACCATCATGGTTATCTGGGTCATTAAGATCTTTTTTGTATAGTTACTGTGTATTTTTGCCACCTCTTCTTAATATCTTCTGCTTCTGTTGGGTACATACAATTTCTGTCCTTTATTGAGCCCATCTTTGCATGAAATATTCCCTTTGTATCTCTAATTTTCTTGAAGAGATCGCTAGTCTTTCCCATTCTATTGTTTTTTCCTCTATTTCTTTGCATTCCCTTAGGAAGACTTTCTTATGTCTCCTTGCTATTCTTTGGGACTCTGCATTCAAATGGGTATATCTTTCCTTTTCTCCTTTGCTTTTCACGTCTCTTCTTTTCTCAGGTATTTGTAAGGCCTCCTCAGACAGCCATTTTGCCTTTTTTGCATCCCACGACCCCTGCCAATTCGGGACACCTGGATTCAGTCCCTTTGTTAGGAAGACCCCCTGGAAAAAGGATAGCTATGCACTCCAATATTCTTTCCTGAAGAAAACCATGGACAGAGGAGCCTGGCAGGCTACAGTCCATAGGATTGCAGAGTGTCAAACACAACTGAGTGACTAACACTTTCATTTTCATAAGTGGGACTCTTCCTCCTAGTTAATAGTAAGTATTTGAGTAACATCTTTCTTTTTCCCCTACTTTACCAAAATCTGTCTTTATTAAAGTGAATAAATCTTTAGTGCAATATCCCAAATGTAATGGAAGAGGGCTGTGTAGACTCGACCTGCCTATCTCCAATCACAAGGATGCCAACAGACTACGTTCACCTTCCACATGACTGTATGGCAGGAGAACTCTCCACACTTACACATATTATTTTAGCAGAAGACAGACAGCAGATTTCAGTGCTTTTAGTGACTTGATATTTTCAGTAAACTATTTCTGAGCAGCAAAGAACAAGAATTTTTTCAAAAATCTTAGAATTGGATATAAATGTTGGTAGTAGATACAATCAATAAGTACCATGAGTAAACTCATCTTTTTTTGATATATACCTGTTAGGTGAATTGAAAGCAACTGAGGGAAAAGTAAGAAGTCTTCAGTGCTGTCTCCCCCTTATTTGTTGTTCCTGAAACAATATAGGCTAAAAGTAAAGGATCAAACTCATTACAAATACATACAATATGTTTTTTATTTAGGCTGGGATCAGTACTTTTATAAACCGGTATGCCTTAACAGCATGCCAACTCTTTTATTTACTCAGAACCACCTCCTTGCCCTTTTTTTTAACTTTCATGTAGACTTGAATACATTTGAGATCAGTGGCCCTCATCCTTTTATTCCTCTCTACATCTGAGCTGGTGTATATCAAAAGGGAAAGAATCTTCCTTGGACTGCATAGAGACAGTATAGGCTGGGTTATACACAAGTCTCACTCCCCTCTTCTACTCTCACTTCCAAAACATATGAAAAGGCAGGTTAGTATCAGGATTCTAGAGATTACCTTAAGTCCCCTAAAATTTAACTTTTTTAAAGCACATTCCTTGGAGGTATTGTCCTTTAACCCTTGTTACTAATGAGCTGCCTGGGGCACAGCTTCATAAATGCCTGAGAGACACCATAATATCACAAAAAGACAGTCTCAGTTGCTCGGATGAGTGAGTGAACCTGTGGTGAAATAAACATCTTGAGATACTAAAATTCCAAACCTGCTTTGACCATGAGTGGTTCCTAATTCTTCCTCCTCTAACCATCTTGAAAATGGATAGGCCAGGTCATAGAAGAGAAGGAAAAGAAAGGAATTAAAAAATAAAGAACTGAAAAAAGAAAAGGTACACAAGAGGAAGAGAAGAAACCATGGGAAATCACCCAATTTCCATGGATCTTGCTAGGGTTTGAATAAGCATTTATATATTTAGTAACTATCTTTTTGGGGGAGTCCCTAAATTCAGGAAACTTATGACTTCATCCTTGGTCCCAGAATATCACCAGGGTAAATCCCTTTGCAAATCAAGTATTTTAAAATTCTTCTCTATTCTCTTTCCTTTTAACTTCTTTCATAAAAAATGGCATTTTCTATACAACTTGAAATTTTAAAGTGGTTAAATTTTGTCCTAGACATTCCTACAAAGAATCTTAGTTTGTAACACACTTTGTATTCATATGTAGGTAGTTACCTTCTGTTTCAAGTTCAAGTATAATAGGAAATGTATCTTTTTCCTTGTTTCTGACCTTTGGGATTATTATGCCAGAAATGGGTATTAAAACTATCTTACTAGAGTGTGTAGAATAAGGGTTTAGAATCCTAGACTCTGGAGTCAGACTGCTTGGGTTTGAATCTGAGGTCTGACAATTGGGAAAATGACGTTAGCTATGTCTGCCTACGTTTCCTATTCTATATGAAGATGACAGTGGGTGGAGGTGTGGCTTTGGGGAAAGATAAATATGGTGCAGTTGGAGCTGGCAAGGTGCACTGTGTGCCCATGGGTGCTCGGGAGGGAGGGAAGGAGACGTGGGCCTTGAGGGAAAGGAAGGAGAAGGTGGGCTGGGGTGTGCTGAGCGTCAGAGGTGTCATAGATGAAAAACACAGACAGACTGCCTTCTGCATATTATGATAAATGACCCCCAATACTCCACCTGAGTGGCTATAAAAAGGGCACATAGAAAGCAACTTCATTTAAAAAGATTTATGTAACCTGCCCCCCCCAGAAAAAACAAAACCATTTTTGTGTACACAATCAGTTTTCTGAAGGGGCTTCCCTGGTGGCTCAGAGGGTAAAACATCTGTCTGCAATGTGGGAGACCCAGGTTTGATGCCTGGGTCGGGAAGATCCCCTGGAGAAGGGCATGGCAACCCACTCCAATATTCTTGCCTGGAGAAGCCCATGGACAGAGGAGCATGGTGGGCTATAGTTCACAGGGTCACAAAGAGTCAGACACAACTGAGCGGCCTCACTTTCTTTCTTTCTTTCAGTTTTCTGACAACAAAGCAACTTGCAAAAGTTGCTTAAACCTGAGCGTTACCTTTCCAATGAAATAAAATAAAAATTAAAAATAAATAGAAACCAAATGAAATAGTCAATTCCAGATACAATCCTAAAAGTTCTGCTGCCTCTCCCAACTGAGCGGCAGGATTCAAGTCATCATTAGGGAATTTTATTTTTAAACATGTTATCTTAAGCTGTAAGACCATCCATGGAACTCTACCTCATAGGGTTATAGTGAAGTTTAAATGAATTAATAGGTGGAAAATGTTTAGGACAGTGCCTGGTGCATTTTCTGTTCTTTATGGAAAGCTCCCTTTGCTGGGAATCTGGAAAACTAACCTGTGCAAAGGTGTTGGAACAGCACTGTCCAATACAGTGGCCTCTAGCCACAAGTAGCAATTGAAGCTTTAATTCAACTTAGTTGAAATTAAATGAAGCTAAAAATTCAGTTGCTCAGTTACATTCATCACATTTCAGGGGCTCAGTACCAGTGGCTGTCATATTGGACATGGCAGGTATAAAACACAAGGCCCAAGAAAGCTCTAAACACAGTATTGTGTTAGAAACTGATAATTATAATAGTAGTAGTAGTAGTACAACAGAAACCCCAGGAACAGAATTAGTTGAGTCAGGCAGTCATTAAACATGGAGTGAGGGTCTCCTCTGGACCAGATGCCATATGAATGCAGAGGATACCATGTCTGTCTGTGCATGCCTGCATGTGTCCCCATGTGCTTGTAAGGGTGGGGGTGGGCTAATGAATCAGGAAAATTAACTGTAAGGAGACTTGAAGGGTGACTATATTTTATGCAGGAAAACATTACAGAATTTTAAAGCTGTTCATTAGTCATCTGCGTAACTAAAATCTCAACTCCATATACCGATATTATGTGTGTCTTGTTCATCTTTTTAATTTCTTGTTCCTTGCACAAGGTTCACCACATGACTGCTCACCATACATTTTCAAAGTAATGAGTTTTAAAATTCAAATCTGAATGGAGTAAGGATGGTGAGGATGAGCATCTGGAAGCGAGGCTGGAGGAAGGAGGAGAGAGAAGGGCAGGATGAGAGGAGAGAGATTCCGGCAGAGAGAGTCAGCAGAGCATACCCTGAGGAGGAGGCAGCACGGGGCAGATGGAGACCGTAGGTGAGAGCAGATCACGCCCCCTCACCCTTTGCCTGGGGATGTCCACCCTGCTTGTACTAAGGATTTCCCTTCTATACCCCACTTTTTACCTGTACATTCCGAGTAAAGAAAAGGTGACTTGGGAGAAAACAGGGTTATATGTTTACTCCATGGAGCTGTAGCAATGGACAATGTCTATCCACACACACATTGCAAAGGTCCAAGGACCTCCTCCAAGGAAACTAACGTAAGGGAAATTGACTGGTTCTGGCTATGTTAGTGTCCTTTACTGTTAGTTTGTTTTCCAATGTGGCAGGTCTGCAGACAGCCTACAATTCCTGCTTGACATTAGAAACAGTGTTTTGAACATTCCTGCATGTGAACACTGGGACACATGAATGAAAATTTCTCTTGGGGAGTGGTTTACAAAACTTAGCAGGTATTAGAACCACCTAGAGAGCTTGTTAAAACACAGGCTGCTGCACTTATAAGTGGAATCTGAAAACAAAAAATGAACTCAGAGAGACAGAGAACAGGTGGGTGGTTGCCATTGCAAGAGGGTGAGGGTGAGGGTGAGGCCAAATGAGTGAAGTGGATCAGAACTTCCAGTTACAAAATAAATAGGTCCTGGGGATATAATGTACCACATGGTGACTGTAGTCAATAATACTGTATAATATATTTGAAAGTTACTAAAAGAATAGATTTTTAAGAAAAGATTTGTCAACTATGTGTGATGATGGATGTTAACTAGACATTTGTGGTGATCCTTTTGCAATATATACACATGTCAAACCATGTTGAACACTTCAAGCTAATACAATGTTATATGTCAATTACAACAATAAAGTAAATAAATATTTTAAAAACTGAAGCCTGAGAAACACTAGGGTTCAAATATTGCAACTCAATGTAAATGAATAAAATTAAGCCATTAATTATTGGGAATTCCCTGGTGGCCAAGTGGCTAAAATAAAGGGGTCTGAATAAAGGGGGGTTGGGGTTTGATCCCTGGTCTATGAACTATTACTAGAATCCACATGTTATAACTAAGAGCTCACCTGCTGCAACTCAAGATCCCACATGCTGAAATGAAGAGCGAATATTCACGTGTCATAACTAAGACCCAGTGTAGCCAAATAAATAAAAACAAAACAAACAACATGAATCACTGTAAAAAAATTTCTCCACACATCACAGCTCCTTTTGGGTTTTAGTAAACCTCAGTTGATACCTTAATCATGTGTTTATTCAAAACATACAGATTATCTGCTATGAGATAGGTGCTATTCTATGCACTGAGAATATAGTAGAAAGGGTCTCTGAGTCCCTCATTCACTGAGATTATACACTAGTGAGGCTATACAAACAGCATGATTTAAAATAATGGAGAGATTCAGTTCAGTTGCTCAGTCGAGTCCGACTCTTTGTGAGCCCATGAATTGCAGCACTCCAGGCCTCCCTGTACATCACCATCTCCCAGAGTTCACTCAAACTCATATCCATTGAGTCAGTGATGCCATCCAGACATCTCATCCCCTATCATCCCCTTTTCCTCCTGCCCCCAATCCCTCCCAGCATCAGAGTCTTTTCCAATGAGTCAACTCTTCGCATCAGGTGGCCAAAGTACTGGAGTCTCAGCTTTAGCATCATTCCTTCCAAAGAACACCGAGGGCTGATCTCCTTTAGAATGGACTGGTTGGATCTCCTTGCAGTACAAGGGACTCTCAAGAGCCTTCTCCAACACCACAGTTCAAAACCATCATTCTTCGGTGCTCAGCTTTCTTCACAGTCCAACTCTCACATCCATACATGACCACTGGAAAAACCATAGCCTTGATAGGACGGACCTTTGTTGGCAAAGTAATGTCTCTACTTTTCAATATGCTATCTAGGTTGGTTATAACTTTCCTTCCAAGGAGTAAGCGTCTTTTAATTTCATGGCTGCAGTCACCATCTGCAGTGATTTTGGAGCCCCCCAAAATAAAGTCTGACACTGTTTCCACTGTTTCCCCATCTATTTCCCATGAAGTGATGGGACCAGATGCCATGATCTTCGTTTTCTGAATGTTGAGCTTTAAGCCAACTTTTTCACCTTCCTCTTAGATCGTTTTCATCAAGAGGCTTTTTAGTTCCTCTTCACTTTCTGCCCTAAGGGTGGTGTCATCTGCATATCTGCGGTTATTGATATTTCTCCCGGCCATCTTGATTCCAGCTTGTGCTTCTTCCAGCCCAGTGTTTCTCATGATGTACTCTGCATATAAGTTACATAGGGTGACAATATACAGCCTTGACGTACTCCTTTTCCTATTTGGAACCAGTCTGTTGTTCCATGTCCAGTTTGAACTGTTGCTTCCTGACCTGCATATAGGTTTCTCAAGAGGCAAGTCAGGTGGTCTGGTATTCCCATCCCTTTCAGAATTTTCCACAGTTTATTGTGATCCACACAGTCAAAGGCTTTGGCATAGTCAATAAAGCATAAAGAGATGTTTTTCTGGAACTCTCTTGCTTTTTCCATAATCCAGTGGATGTTGGCAATTTGATCTCCGGTTCCTCTGCCTTTTCTGAAACCAGCTTGAACATCAGGAAGTTCATGGTTCACGTATAGCTGAAGCCTGGCTTGGAGAATTTTGAGCAGTACTTCACTAGCATGTGAGATGAGTGCAATTGTGCGGTAGTTTGAGCATTCTTTGGCATTGCCTTTCTTTGGGATTGGAATGAAAACTGACCTTTTCCAGTCCTGTGGCCACTGCTGAGTTTTCCAAATTTGCTGGCATATTGAGTGCAGCACTTTCACAGCATCATCTTTCAGGATTTGAAATAGCTCAACTGGAATTCCATCACCTCCACTAGCTTTGTTCATAGTGACGTTTTCTAAGGCCCACTTGACTTCACATTCCAGGATGTCTGGCTCTAGGTGAGTGATCACACCATCATGATTATCTTGGTCATGAAGATCTTTTTTGTACAGTTCTTCCATGTCTTCTTGCCACCTCTTCTTAATATCTTCTGGTCCATACCATTTCTGCCCTTGATCGAGCCCATCTCTACATGAAATGTTCCCTTGGTATCTCTCATTTTCTTGAAGAGATCTCTAGTCTTTCCCATTCTGTTCTTTCCCTCTATTTCTTTGCATTGATCGCTGAAGAAGGCTTTCTTATCTCTTCTTGCTATTCTTTGGAACTCTGCATTCAGATGTTTATATCTTTGCTCTTCTCCTTTACTTTTCACTTCTCTTCTTTTCACAGCTATTTGTAAGGCCTGCCCAGACAGCCATTTTGCTTTTTTGCATTTCTTTTCCATGGGGATGATCTTGATCCCTGTCTCCTGTACAATGTCCTGAACCTCCATCCATAGTTCATCAGGCACTCTATCTAACAGCTCTAGTCCCTTAAATCTATTTCTCACTTCCACTGTATAATCATAAGGGATTTGATTTAGGTCATACCTGAATGGTCTAGATTCATACTATGAATGGAGAGATTAATACTGGTCAATCAGAGACTTATCTCTTGACTCTAACCCCACACTTCTCATGGCAGAGGCTATACAGACAGCATGATTTAAAATAATGGAGAGATTAATACTGGTCAGTCAGAGACTTATCTCTTGACTCTAACCCCACACTTCTCATGGCAGAGGCTATACAGACAGCATGATTTAAAATAATGGAGAGATTAATACTGGTCAGTCAGAGACTTATCTCTTGACTCTAACCCCACACTTCTTAGAGTAGAGGACACTCTGTCCCCTCTCTCACCATCTAGGAATATAAGCAGTGGCTATATCCTTCCTTCCATAGCCAAAGACACCACCAAGTCCTCAATTCCTACTTGACTCAATTCTTGACACCAGCCTACTGCTCCTTTTATGATAGGTCAGTGAATCCACAGATGTTTACTGGCCATCTCCTGTTTCCTCAGGATGAGGCTCTTGTCAGGGTGAAAAAGGGAAAAGAACGAACCCAGAAGGACATGTAACAGAGAAACCCAATACTGATGTGTACTCAGCAAGTCTCTACTCCACAGGTCCACATAGCCAAGTCCTGAAGGGTGAGAGGAACACAGAGAGAAAGAAGCCATGATTCTTGCCTTCGGGTAGGATTGATCCTCTGGTAAGGCAAGACAGCACTTCATTCAATCGAAGATACTTCTTTTACATTTTAAGATCTTTGAAACTGGACTTCATCTTACAATTGGGGTGCTTTCAACTGGATAAGATCATAAAAATAGTGCAAAAGAGCATCACGCCCTGAGAGCTGTGTAGAATCTATGGTGATTAGAACAGCAGTCTGAAGTCAGTCTGTACCTTATGGGGAGGGAGGTGGGAGAGGGGTTCATGTTTGGGAACGCATGTACACCCGTGGTGGATTCATGTCAATGTATGGCAAAACCAATACAGTATTGTAAAGTAAAATAAAGTAAAAATAAAAATTTTAAAAACAAAAGCAAATAAAAGCCACACGTGTTGCTGGACCCCACCTTAAGTTTCTGATTCAGTGAGTCTGGAATAAGGCTTGATGATCTGGATTGCTAACAAGTTCCAGGGTGCTGTTGGGCACATGCTTTGAGAAGCCCTGCTCCAGAGCTGTCTTTAAACTGGAGTACCCCAACCCATGGAGGACACAACTTTGCAAGAGGTGAAGAGTCCACCGAAATCTATTAACTCCTCCATATCTCTGTTCTTTCCTAAAACACCCCTCAGGTTTCCCCCAGAACACGCTTGTCGTCAGTCACCACTTACCAGCCACAACGCCATTGTCTCACTTTACAAAGGAAGAACACGACCCTCACCCATTCCTAGCACTGACGTCAAGTGTAAAGCCTTCTTGAATATTAAACAAATGTTCCAAAGTTCAAACTACGCCTCTCTTAATCAGAGCATCAGAAGTATCCCCATCCATCTTTGCAGTAGATGCTTTTCTACTTGTGTGTGTGTTAGTGGCTCAGTCACATCCAACTCTGCCACGCCATGGACTGTAGCCCGGCAGGCTCCTCTGTCCACGGGATTCTCCAGGCAAGGATACTGGAGTCTTCTCCAGGGGATCTTCCTGAACCAGAGATTAAACTTGGGTCTCCTGTACTGCAGGCCAATTCTTTAGTGTCTGAACCACCAGGGACGCCCTTTCTACTCATTAGTAAATAAAATATAAGCTATTACTGATCAAAATGTATGAAGATTTTATTTTTAAAAATCTGAAAAATGGAATCAAAATATATAGAATCCAATCCTGAACTACTTAACTAGCTGTAAAATCTTGAGAAAATTATTTAATCTCCCTGTGTCTCAAACTCTGCTTCTGTAAAAAGCAAGTGGTAAGTTCCTTTTTTGAGTATTATGCACATTAAATGATACACATAAATAGTATAAGTGTATATTATATACATTAACATATTTAGAAATGTTTAGAATTGTATCTGGCACATAGAAAATGCTATATGTGTTAGCCTACAGTTGTTGTTGTTGTAATTATTAATTGCAATAATATCATCTCAGGATATTTTAACTTAATCCATTTTACATAGATTTGTTTCAGAAAATTTTATTAAGGTCATTAACAAAAAAGCCTTCAAAAATATGTTGCAACGTGATGGTTAAATTATGTAAAAAATGATTTCAAGTAAAAAGAAGTATAAATTTGTAATTAAAGAACTTACATTTTTTTAAGTTCATGGTGACTATAACACAATTTTAAAAGTAATGGATCAATTTTATTTATAAACATTAATTTCACAATATAATGACAATTACATTTTTTTGCAACTATTTAAAATTATGATGCAAGTTTCACATGTTAATATTCTTTAGGGTAACCAACCTGAACAGCATCAAGACCGGTGTTTTAGGTATAGGCCAAGGAATGAAATTATTGGGTTATATGGTGTTCCCATCTTCACCTTTACTAAGTTTTGCCATTTTTATTCTAACAAAGTTTTTCCCATTTGATGTAAACTTCTACTCACTGGGTATAGGGTTTCATTGATCTATATCATCATAGTTACTTAATATAACCAAACTCATTTTTTTTTTTTTGGCAATTTACTGGATATCAAAGAGTAACTCTGTGATTTCTTTGGCATTTTCCAGATTATTAATATGACTGTGGATAATTACTGGTCATTTGTGTTTCTGCTGCTGTAAGATAAAGCTGTGTGTCTTTGCTAATTTTTAGAGAATCTATATATTGTCAGTATTCTATATATTGTCAGTATTTTATATGTTTTCAGTATCTTTTGCCAAAATGCAATCTTATCTTCCTTTTCCACTTATGGTATCTTTTGGTAAGCAGAGTTTCTTAATTTTTATGTGTTAAACTTATCAATTTTATGATTTATGTTTTGTGATTTTTTTGTGTACCATAGGAATCCTTTTCTATCCCAAAGTCATTAAAATGTTTAGAAAAAAAATGAAAACAAATGTTTTGCCTCTTAAAAATCATCTGGAGTAGAATTTTCTGTAGGGTATGAGTTAGAGATCCAATTTATATTATACTTTTTTACCCCCATATGGATGTCCAATTTCCCTATCACTTTAATGAAAAATCAGCTTTCTCTCAGAAAAGGCAGCTGAAGCTGCCCAGCTACATGTTTCATATACATTTAATTTAATAAATTAGTCTATTATTATAGCAATATCACATTGGCTTAATTAGTAAAATCTTAAGGTTTATTCTGATATTTGATGAGACAAATATTTTGATTTTTGACATTTGTTATTTTGATGAGTTCCTCCAGATAATTCTTCAGGATTGCAATGGCTATGATTTGATTCTTTGCAAATGTGAGTAAATATCAGTATCAACTTATTAATCTTCTGGAAAGAAAAAAATCATAATTTTCATTGAAATTATGGTTGAATTATACATTAATTTGAGGAAAAGCTGACATCATTAAAATATCAAGTTTTAATATCTGTGAAGATAATTTAGTATATTTGTATTTACATGAACATTCCTTAATTTTTTCAGTACAATTTAAAAGTTTATTCCATAAAAGCATGCACATTTATGGTTAGATTTAGTACTGATGCCTTAAGTATTTTTTTTTTCAGTGAATAGTAATTTTTGTGATTTATAACAGTCTGCTGCTGATATAAATAAATGTAATTGATTTTATATGTTGATCTCATAACAATGTGTTAAATTCTTTTATTATTTCTATATTTGTCTATAGAATTTGTGGACTTTACTATGCAAGAAATATTATGCTAATAATTTGGGTTTTGTTATTTCAGCTTTATTGTGATATAATTGACTTTATAAAATTATAAGATATTTATAGCATATACATCATGATGATTTGATATACCTAAGTATTGTGAAAGGATTCCCCCATCTAGTTAATTAACACATTTATCACCCTGCAAATTTACATACTTTACTTTTTTTGGTAAGAAAACTTAAATTCCGTTCTCTGAGCAAATTTCAATTATACAATATAATGTTATCAACTATATTCACCATGTTTTATTAGATTCTCGGACTCAGATTGTATTCAAATCTTTTAACTAGAAGTTTTTACCAACCCATCCCTATTTCCCTAACTCCTCTCCTCTGGCAGGTTTCCCTGGTGGCTCAGAGGTAAAGAATCCACCTGCCAACACAGGAGATGCAGGTTTGATCCCTGTGTCAGGAAGATCCCCTGGAGAAAGGAAATGGCAACCCACTTCAGTACTCTTGCCTGGAAAATCACAATCCAATGGGTCTCAAAAGAGACAGACATGACTGGCTGATTAACAACAACAGTCCTCTGGCACCTTCTTCTATTCTGCTTCTATAATTTTAATTTTTTTGAGTCCACATATAAGTGATACCAGTGCAAAATATGTGTATTTACCTGGCTTAATTTGTTTAACATAATGCACTCATGGTTCATCCTGCTGTTGCAAAGGACTGGATTTCTTTCTTATCCTGAATAATATTCCATTAAACATATATGCCACATCTTCTTTATCCATTCATTGAGGAAACCTACTTTGGCTATTCTAAATAATGCTGCAATACTTATATAATAATGGCAGTTCTTTTCTTCCTTTACGAACTTATTATTTCTATTTATGCTCTTTTCCTTTGTGCTTGGTACTTCTCCAATACACACTATAGAAGAAGTGAGGTGGTCATCAGTGTCTAGATCAAGAATTTTTAAAGGAATGCGTCAGAATATTTTCCTGTAGATCTGGGGAGACTCCTATTTTGTTGAGTTTTACTGTGAATTAATACTCAAGTTTATAAAATGATTTTTCATTTATCATTGAGATGATTACATATTTTCTTTAATTTATTGATCTGATGAATTATATAAATTATTTCCTTAGAATTTCCTTAGAATTTCACTGCTGTTTACCAATACCTTGTTCAGAAAGTTTTTAATAAAACTGTCATAACTTTCTTTCCTTGCACTCCTATTTTGGGTTGTGTATCATGGTTACAATGGCTTCCTTATAAGAGTATGTGAAAGATTAAAGGGATCTATTTTTAGGAAATTTACTAAAAATTATTTATAAGGCTCCCTGAGCCTATCTTTTCTTTATGAGAGTTTTTATATACTGAATAAATTTCCTTAATAAATAATTATGAAACTATTTGGGCCCTCGATATCTTCCTGAGTAAATTTTGATATGTTCTGTTATTCTAAAAATTGAGCATGTGCTTTAAATTTTCAAATTTTGGCATCAGTTCAGTTCAGTTGCTCAGTCGTGTCTGACTCTTTGCAACCCCATGAATTGCAGCACGCCAGGCCTCTCTGTCCATCACCGACTCCCAGAGTTCACCCAAACCCACATCCATTGAGTCGGTGATGCCATCCAGCCATCTCATCGTCTGTCATCCCCTTTTCCTCCTGCCCCCAATCCCTCCCATAATCAGAGACTTTTCCAGTGAGTCAACTCTTTGCATGAGGTGGCCAAAGTACTGGAGTTTCAGCTTCAGCATCATTCCTTCCAAAGAACACCCAGGGCTGATCTCCTTTAGAATGGACTGGTTGGATCTCCTTGCAGTCCAAGGGACTCTCAAGAGTCTTCTCCAACACCACAGTTCAAAAGCATTAATTCTTTGGCACTCAGCTTTCCTCACAGTCCAACTCTCACAGCCATACATGACTACTGGAAAAACCATAGCCTTGACAAGATGGAACTTTGTTGGCAAAGTAATGTCTCTGCTTTTCAATATACTATCTAGGTTGGTTATAACTTTCCTTCCAAAGAGTAAGCGTCTTTTAATTTCATGGCTGCAGTCACCATCTGCAGTGATTTTGGAGCCCCCAAAAATAAAGTCTGACACTGTTCCCATTGTTTCCCTATCTATTCCCCATGAAGTGATGGGACCAGATGCCATGTTCTTCGTTTTCTGAATGTTGAGCTTTAAGCCAACTTTTTCACTCTCCTCTTTCACTTTCATCAAGACACTTTTTAGTTCCTCTTCACTTTCTGCCATAAGGGTGGTGTCATCTGCATATCTGCGGTTATTGATATTTCTCCCGGCCATCTTAATTCCAGCTTGTGCTTCTTCCAGCCCAGTGTTTCTCATGATGTACTCTGCATATAAGTTAAATAAGCAGGGTGACAATATACAGCCTTGATGTACTCCTTTTCCTATTTGGAACCAGTCTGTTGTGCCATGTCCAGTTCTAACTGTTGCTTCCTGACCTGTATATAGGTTTCTCAAGAGGTAGGTCAGGTGGTCAGGTATTCCCATCTCTCAGAATTTTCCACAGTTTATTGTGATCCACACAGTCAAAGGTTTTGGCATAGTCAATAAAGCAGAAATAGATGTTTTTCTGGAACTCTCTTGCTTTTTCGATGGTCCAGCGGATGTTGGCAATTTGACTTAGTCTATTATCATACCTTTTCCAACCTCTGATAACTGCTATTATGTTTTATCATTATGTTGTTTTCAATCTTTCAGGTACCTATGAATATATCTTTCATGCTTAATATTATTTATTTGTGAATTATCTTTTCTGGATAAAGCTCACCAGTCTTTTCTACTTAGTTTTTGAAAATAATAAACTTTTAGATTTGTTGCACTCCACTATTTTATTGTTTTTAATTTTAATTTTATTCATTAGCTGAATGTTCAATTTATGAAAGAGAGCACAGAAGAGAATTAACACAAGAACAATAGCATTATAGAATAAAAATATTTGCTAGATTCTGTTTTCTCTAGACATTTAAGTCAAAGTACCGATGTTACTATCACTACTATAAACTGCTATATAATATTTTCATTGTAATTTATTTTAAAATTTCCATTATAATTTCTTCTTTGCTCCATTAAATGTGTGTATGTGTATAGATTTATCATATCAATTTTTAAGTTGATGGAAACTATTTTTGTTGCTCATCTCTATTTCAAATATATTGTGATCAGATATTTTTTCTATGAGGTATATATTCTTTCAGTAAAATTTATGTCTATACCAAAAAGCTATCTCAACAAATTTTAATGTTTCACATTAAAAAGTGGATATTATTTAAACAGCCAGGTTCTTTTTTTTTTTTTTTTTTACTTTACTTTACTTTTGTTTCATAATTTTACTTTCAGGTTTTCTTATTTAAAATTTTTTATTTGCTTAACCTATCAAAAATTGAGATTTCCCACTATGATGACAGATTTGTCAGTGTTGCTCTTACAGTTCTTTTGATCTCTGCTTTTATATTTTTAAGACACTTTATGATGGGTATGCAAGTTTTTAACTTCTATACCTACCAGATGAATTATACCTTTTATTATTTTGTTGTTGTCTCTATTTTCCTACCAATGATTTTTGCTTTAAAACATTTGTTGAATTTGATGTTATTATACCTACCAATATTTCTCTTTGTGTTTGTCATATATATCTTTGTTCTTGTCTTGATCCCAGTCTTTCCATGTCCGTTAATTTTAAGTATACTTCCTATTTAAATGAAAAATAACTAAATTAAGAAAACTCTATTCTTCTGGGAATTTTTCCCAGTGAATTTAGTCAGTTTATATTTATTATCTTAACTGATATATATGAACTTGTTTCTACCAACTTGCTATTCTTTGATTTTTCTTTCTTTTTTTCAATTTTCCTTTCTTTTTATCTTCCCTCTACTGATTCTTACAGTTATATACTCTATTTCTATTCTTATATGGACTTCCTTTGAAATTTTATAATGTAGACTCTAAGCTCCACTGCTTCCTAAGCAACATCAGGACTTTAGAGTTTTTTAAGTCTGAAAATTCTCTTCTAGTTTATAGGAAATTGTTCAGTACTTTAGCTCTGTCCCCTTTTTGAAAGACAAATTAGACATAATTATGTTATAGAGAATGATTATTTAATGTTATCCACATTTATCCATTTCATTGCTCTCATTCCTTTAATATCACAGACCATCCTCCTAGGACGGGTTTCCATCTTTCTGCAGTATGGTCCATCCCTTACAAGTTCTTTTCATGTAGGTATATTGGTTAAAAAAAAAACAAAAAAAAGCTTTTGATTTTTTTCCCTGAAAATATCTTTATTTCAAATTCACACCTAGATACAAGGAACTGAAACTACATTTCAAAAAAAAAAATAATAAGAAAACCATTTAAAAAGACTTTGTAAGCAGTCAGAAAGAAAAATACAGATTATGTACCAAAGAAAGAGAATTTTCTTCCAGCAAATATCTCAACAGTAAGAAAGGAACGATATGTCCAAAGTCATATTAATATTTTGCACTCAGTTCTTTATAACTAGGTACGAGTTTCTTTTTATTTATCTTATCTGATATATAGAAGCCTTTCTCTGTAGCTTTACATCGTTCATCAATTCTGAAGAAAACAAAACCTAAGCCACCATTTTTCTAATTGTTTCCTCAACTACATTCCCTTTATTCTTTGCTTATGGTACTTTGAATATATGTAAACTGTTCCTTCCAATTCTAGCCTCTATATTTCTTAACCTCTCTCATATTTTATAATTCTGATCTTTCTGTATTGCATTTTGAAAAACTTTTTAGTATCTATCTCCCCAATTATCAATTCTCTTGCTAGCTGCTCTTAATCTTCCATGAAGAACTTTGGTCCATTGATACTTTTATTTCAATAGCTTTTGGTTTTTTTCTGAAACCTATAGTGTTGTCATTTTTTTCAACATGCTTGCTCATTGTTGACAGCTTTCCTTTGTTTTTTTCACTTTTGAGACTCTATGTCTTTACACAATTCAAAGTAATTTTATGTGCTTATCTTTAATCTTCACATTGACATGCTTAAAAGTTTATATCTTGCTTGTTATTTCTGCTGACTCCTACTTCTGATGGCTGTTTTCTTGTGTAATTATTGTAAATTAAATATATAGTCACACTTAAAGATTACCAATTTGTAGAGAACCCAGGTGACCAGGATTAACTAAGAATTTGCAGGTTCAAAGCTGAGTCTCCTGACCATAATACTTACATTAGCACCTTATTATGGAATTCTGCCTTTAAAGAGAGTTCACTGTTCACCGCTTCTCTGATAGAAATCTGTGACTTCTATCATGTGTGTGTTTGCATACAGGGTTGGCTAAGATTTTCCTTACATCCTATAAGCACAGAAATATAAACTACTATATTTCATGCAGAATCTAGTTCTTTTGTAACAGGATGATCACCAAGATTATTCCACTGGAGGCAGAATTTCAAGTGTTTCAAAACTTCATAATATTCAGAAAAATAAATCCAGTTAAATGATAATAAGCTTACGTAACAGAATTTTTATCCTTTTAAGAAATTTTAACTCATAAAATCGTGGATGATTTAAGAAGGTCAAACTTCCTCCATATTTTCTGATAATAGATAATTCAAATCAAGAAGAAGGACAACATTAAGATAAAAATAAAATTCAAACAAATTACATTCTCCTCTAATTTAAATATAAAATTATTGTGCTATATTTTGATTTAAGAAACAGACTGGAAAAACAGACTAGTTTTTATCAGGTACCTTCTCATAAAACAAGCTATTACTCTCCTGACATCTTATCAAGCATATTCCCTACATTATCACTATTCTCCTAAATATATCAAGAATACACATTCTATAGAGCAGGTATTTGATGAAAATTTGCTGAATTAAAATATACTATTTTTCAATTTATCTGATAATGACTGATCATTGGATCTTAGGTAGAAAAACTAATTTCAATCTCATATCGTTGCATGGATGAATACACAGTAATGGTTTTCTTGTTTGAAATTAGGTTTAGTTCCTAACTGGTTTTCATAGTGAATCAAAGTAGCTGAAACAATAGGTTTCTAAAACAGACTAATTTGAATCAACTGGGGAAATTAAAAAAAAAAATTAATCCTAGGCCATATCCACACTCCCCTGCAAGAAATACTGATGTATTTGGAGTCTCATAATTTTTAGGGAATTTGTATTTTTAAAAAATAAAACTCAACATTCAGAAAATTCAGATCATGGCATCTGGTCCCATCACTTCATGGCAAATAGATGGGGAAACAATGGAAAAAGTGAGAGACTTTATTTTGGGGGGCTCCAAAATCACTGCAAATGGTGACTGCAGCCATGAAATTAAAAGACACTCACTCTTTGGAAGAAAAGCTCTGACCAACCTAGACAGCATATTAAAAAACAGAGACATTACTTTGCCACTAAAGGTCTGTCTAGTCAAAGCTATGATTTTTCCAGTAGTCATGTATGGATATGAGGGTTGGATGATAAAGAAAGCTGAGCACCAAAGAATTGATGCTTTATGAACTGTGGTGTTGGAGAAGACTGTTGAGAGTCCCTTGGACTGGAAGGAGATCCAACCAGCATATCCTAAAGGCAATCAGTCCTGAATATTCACTGGAAAGACTGATGCTAAAACTGAAACTCCAATATTTTGGCCACTTGATGTAAAGAACTGACTCATTTGAAAAGACCCTGATGCTGGGAAAGATTGAAGGTGGGAGGAGAAGGAGATGACAGAGGATGAGATGGTTGGATGGCATCACTGACTCAATGGACATGAGTTTGATAGAACTCCAGGAGTTGGTGATGTACAGGGACACCTGGTGTGCTACAGTCCATTGGGTCATGGAGTCGGACATGACTGAGTGACTGAACTGAGTCTAATATATAACCAGATTATTAAACCACTGATAAAAACATTTTTTCATCCCCATCATCTGGTGCATGTTTAGACAAAAGGCTGCTGACCTTTTTTCTGTGTTCACATCAGTCAGTGTGCAACTCTATTCTGTTGAGGGTATATCAGACACTTACATGTAGAAAAGAGACCAAGGAAGTTGTCTAAGTCTGAGTTAGGTTGCAATATAATTTGAGAATAACCAATCAAATTTAAAGAAGACATATTGCCATGAAACTCAACTAAATGACATTGTAAGATTTGCCCAGGCACAACGTGATTCAAATAAAGTTGCATTATAATTAACATGTAATTTTTAGATCATTTTATTCAACCATTCTTTCCTCACTTTCTCAATTGTAAGCTAGATTTTCTTTTCATTTATGTATTTAAAACTTTCCTGAATGTAATGAGTTTTGGTCTCAGGAAGTTCAGTTTTCATAAACTTTTTCAACTTAAACAAATAGAAACTCAAGTACCTTTCCTCTTGCCATTAGAGTAAAAACAAAAAAGATTAATCCTCATCGAGTGGTCTATTAACATAATGCAAAATAACTGCATTATATTCATATTTTCTTGTTTGTAGGATTATTTAAAAATATTTAACAAGCACAATGTTAGGGATCAAATAAAATATATATCACAAAACTCTTAGAATTCATTAAATGACCTAAGCTGCAAGAATACAAGACTCTAATATTGTAGTATTCTTTAAAAGACTAAGATGAAAACATGGAAACCTAAAAGCAAAGTCTCACAAAATTGTATGATGCCCAGAAAAAAAAAAAAAAAAGAATTTTAGTGGTAAGGCCAATCAACTGGAGTCAATTTGTATAAGGAAGACTTTGCATTCACCCACCAAATATTTACTGAGTCCCTGCCAAATGCTAGTCAGCATTTACAGACAGTATCCCTGCCCTCATAGAGCTGCCATTCCAGTGGGGGAAGAAGTTCAGACAGTGAAGGTGAAAAGCAAACAAGCAAACAAACAAAACAGTCAAATATGAGTTCAAACACAAGCTCAAATTTTTAAGAGCTATAAATTCATAGACACGTTACTTAACCTTTCTGAACTCATCTCCTCATTTACAAGTGGAAATACTACTACCTATCACACAAGTTTGCTGTTAGAATCAAACAAGATTGGTATGGTCTTATCTGTGTTTTAAAGTCAGGTAGAGATTAAAATTCAAAACTCTCAAATTCTGTACAGATAATGAAGTGTATTGTCTGCCTTGTAATCTTTCCTATCTCACCTGATTTCATTTACCCCAACTCTAGCACACCAAAAACCAAATTTCACTGATTCTAGGACATATATTTCTCCCATTTCAACTTCTCTGGAATAGAACATGTCATCATATAGCCTTCTTGAAATCGCTGCTAGTCAAATATCAATTATTACCATGATAGTTTTCCATTGCCAGTATCTGTGTAAGAATTAAAAGAAATGGCTCCAAAATTGCAAAGTGGATGACAGTGGCTTGAATATACATCTTGGAAACAATAGATAAGCATACCTCTCAAGACTGAGAAACTAATACATGTATGTATATGCATGTATGTATCAGGGAGGATGGATCACACATAGGAAATAGTTGTGAATCACATTTGTTCAGAAACATTCAGGAACTGCTAAGTCAAAATAGTCTATCTCTATATAATTACAAAGTCACTGCTGACAATGACTGCAGCCATGAAATTAAAAGACACTTGCTCCTTGGAAGAAAAGCTATGATAAATCTAGACAGTGTTCTGTTCAGTTCAGTCGCTCAGTCATGTCCGACTCTTTGCGACCCCATGAAATGCAGCACGCCAGGCCTCCCTGTCCATCACCAACTCCCGGAGTTCACTACACAGTGTATTAAAAAGCAAAGATATAATTTTGCTGACCAAGGTCCATATAGTCAAAGCTATGGTTTTTCCAGTAGTCATGTAGAGATGTGAGAATTGGACAATAAAGAAGGCTGAGTTCTGAAGAATATAGATGCTTTCAAACTGTGTTGCTGGAGAAGACTCTTGAGAGTTTCTTGGACAGCAAGGAGATCAAACCAGCCCATCCTAAAGGACATCAACCCTGAATATTCACTAGAAAGGACTGATGCTGAAGCTGAAGCTCTAATACTCTGGCCACCTGATGCAAAGAGCCAATTCACTGGTAAAGGCTCCATTGCTGGGAAAGATTGAGAGCAGGAGAAGGGGATGACAGAGAATGAGATGGTTAGACAGCATCACCGACTCAATGGAAATGAATGTGAGCAAATTGCAGGAGACAGTGAAGGACAGGGAAACCTAGCATGCTGCAGTCCATGGGGTTGCAGAGTTAGACACAACTTAGGGACTGAACACATATAATTGCAAAATCAGCTTAACTGCCTAGAAACAAAAGCTTTGGTTTCTTTGGATTCTTTAAAGAAATGCTGCATCACCAATGTGTTTTTGTCACAGCGGACAAGACTGTGTGGAGAAACATTGATATTGAAAATTCTGACTTGAAACTGGCTCAGGAAAGTTCATCTCTTAATGTTAAGAAGCTTTATTAGAACTTTAACTAAATTCATTTTGTTTAGACTTTCTTTTTTCATATGTGCATAAGAGTTATATATGACCCAAACCTATACCTTGATCTTGTTTAGTCACCAAGTCACGTCTGACTTTTTGCAACCCCATGGACTGTAGCCCACCAGGCTCTTCTGTCCATGGGATTTCCCAGGCAAGAATACTGGAGTGAGTTGCTATTTCCTTCTCCGGGATATCTTCCTGATCCAGGGATTGAACTTGCATCTCCTGCTCTGCAGGTGGATTCTTTACTACTGAGCCACCAGGAAAGCCTTTAATTAAGTACAAAGATATAGTTCAATAGTTATCATATAAAAATCTAAGGTATAATGTAATTGATATCATCTTTTCTTGCTTTTCAAAGGCATATAAAACATCAGGATAGGTTAAAATTGATAGAACCTTGGGCTCTATGAAATATGATATCTAAAGTTCTCTAATATGGAACTTGGCCCATCAAAGGAGCTTAATAAACATTCATTGAAAGAAATGAATGCATTATTCAAGAAAGAATACTGTGTCTGACCCTGAATGCTCCTCCAAGAAAAGGGGTCCTGCAGAAAACATTTTCCTGGGGAGAGGAGAGGATTCTTACAGTGTCCAGGAATCAGCTGTTCATAGCAACCACTGCCATCCTGCAACCTGTTCAATTCAAAATTCTGTTTCAAAAAGGTTAACACAAATAAAGCTTATTTGTATTATTACTATAACAGTTTAACTGCCTAAAAGAAACCTTAAAAGAGTTTTAGAAATCACATCATTTCCAATTCTTATTATAACTTTCAAGATAATTTTCTTAGTAATTCCCAAGAAGAGAACGCTTCCCAGTTTTGTGCAAGGGTTTTGCGCTGACCCATCCATGTCAGGACAAAATGCTCTTTATGCTACAAGCAGAGTTTCTGTAACTGAAACATGAAATCTGCCTTGAAAAGGCAATCAATCTTAACATAGCTATTCATGCTGTAATTGATTTCTGGCAACATATGCTTTCAGATGAATATCATGTAAAATGCTTTAAAAATTATGCATATCCTGCAATGAAATAAATCCACAGTATCACACTACCCTTTGAGTCAGGTCAGTTTTTCTGATACAAACTGGTTTATAGCACAGAAGCAATTTATCCACTTGATAGAAATCAAGACCAAAAGAAAGTTTCATCTTTTGTAACATTTAAAGTGTCATAACCAGCTTGTGGACCATTGGTAAAATTAGTAATTTACAGATTACCTAGCTTTGATGCATTATTAATCTTCCTTTGGTGACAAAGATTGGCAGTTATTTAAAACCTAGTTTCACTGTTTGTTTAGATAAGTGATTAAAAAAACAATCTTCTGTTCTTTCCTTTCTTTCTGTCAACTATTGGCTGTGTAATCCTTAGCAAGTTACCCTCTCATTGCTGTGGTTGCTTTTTTTTTTTTTCTTTCTTATCAATAAAATATCAGTGAAACAGTGATTATAAAAGTGCATACCTCACAGATTTGCTAGAAGTATTAAAGGCTATAAAGCACTTAGAGGAGGGCCTAGCACACAGAAACCCCTAATAAATCTAGCTGCTATTGTTATTATGTGATATAATCACATAAGGACAAAGATGAATGAATAAACAGATTAATGAATTAGTGGAATATAAAGCTTGACCTTCATAGGTGATTAAGATTTCAACAGAGAGAAGAGGTAGAAGTGAAACATACTTAATCCTGCTATTCATAACCTTTCTTCTTGTCTTCTTTTCCTGCCAGAGTATAACTTAGATAAAAGGAGCACAGGTCAGGAATCTTGGTTCAGTGCATCAGAGCCAACCTGTGGCTTCTCAAGTGCCTATCAAAGAAGAGACGAGACGGAGGGATGAGTGTGCACTCCCAGAGCACATGCACAATGTAGCCAGCTGTGCTGGGTGCAGGCATGATTATACAGGACGCTGAGAGGAGACTCTGCAACCAGTCAGCCCTTCCTCCATGAGCTCCAGCCTGCACTATCTAAAATGCATTTGGTTATTGTCCACTTGACAACAACTTGCCAGCTATGTAACTTTCTAAACATTGTCTAACATCTCTAAACTTCAGCATGGGCCATCTATAAAATGGACATTAAAAATAGCCAAGTAGTTGCCTTGAAGAGCAAATTACATTTGTATGACAATTAGAAAAGGATCTGCTACAGAGTAGGTATTCAAAAAATGGTAGTCCCTCAAAATATATGTAAATAGTTTACAGAAAAGTCCTCTACAGAAACAGCAACTTGCCTTGGCCTGTAAATAACTCTGGTCAACACCATTGCTCCTCTTTGTCCTATCTGATTTACCAGAATGGGGCTGAGAACAATTAGGCTGCAACTACATGTGTTGTTTGGGTTTCATTGTTTCATTGTAACAGCATGTATCATTTCTATACCCTGCTCCAAATGGACATTCTATAAGAAATGTGATTCAGTCCATTCCAACTGCTTAAGGGTCTTCAACAGCATACCAAGTTTTAGATATACAAGTTTAACTGAAATTTCGCATACAGATGAGCACTTCTCCATGTACTAAAACCCAGCAGATGACTCCTAAACAAAGAGCAATCACAAATGCTAATTTTACCCAACTGGATCCAATTATATTTAGCATTTTTTTTATGACAGAGGCTGAAAATGAAGAATGGACTTTTTTCCTTTTATGATTTACTCTCTGAGGCAACGATGAATTGCCTTATGAAGTTAACTTACTTCTTAAAACTCAAGGAACATAACTGTCTAGAGGAAAAAAAAAAAAACTATGCGAAGTCTTCCTAGATGTAAACATTCTGTTACAGAACAAGTGTATGCATTTCAGCACATCCGGCAATAACGCCACAACTCACAGTGCTGAGACCCTAATAACATTTCATGACAATGAACTGTTATCAGCAGATGTTGATTACTTCAATCCAGGGAGATTTAGAAACAAAATATCTGGTTTCTGTCATGCAGAACATAATTCTGCAAAGTGGTCAATTGAAAGAGATCCACCATTAATCCAAATGGCAGCTAGAGGAGATGTTGATTGCTAAACGAAGAAGAGGAAGCAGAGCCAAAGGTGATTTTCACACATGCTTTGCAGCTTCCAAACTGCAAACTCTTAACCAAGGTCCAGGTTTTTACTTTATGGTTATGGATACTATTTTTTTTCAAAGGACATAATAGATACTAAGATTCCCTGAATTCTAAACAACTACATATGTTTGTGATATCATAAGAAATCATGATATCACACATACTTCCTTTGATGGATTTTATGTTTCTTTTGATAAGTGTGTTTTTATAAGGAAATGAGACCCTTTATTTTATTTGGAAATCTCTTTTACAGCTGCTGGGTGGTTGTGTTCTCAGGTAACTGCCCCTGTGGGTCCACGAGTGAAGTCTACCTGTGGGGGTAAGTGGTGGGGTCTCTGTTTAAAGGATTAGACATACCTAATGTCAATGATCCAGGAAAGAAGGAAGGAGAAACTAGAAAAACAAATGGGAGTTTGAAAGGCATATCTTACATTGGGTAAAGGGAGTGGGTGGTATTCCTTTATCCATCTGGGCTAAGACTGACTATAAAGAGCTAGACTGTTTGGTGATGGTCTTTGCGGGGTGGGTGGGAGGAGAATACTCTCTGCCAACTGGATGAAGCTTGGGGTTAGGGAGGGGTCAGTCCTTAAGAAGCTTCACAAATGAGGGGAAAGACAGTCACAGCCAGCTGGGAGTTTATCTCTGTATGTTAATTCTCTTTTGTTATCCCTAAGCATTTGACAAGTGAGTAAACTCCAGGAGTTGGTGATGGACAGGGAGGCCTGGTGTGCTCGCAGAGTCGAACATGACTGAGCTGAAATGAATTGGACTGATGAAGATATAGCCTTACCTCAGGTGAGCAGAAGGAACCTGTAGGGAAGAGCCTGGGGCTAGAGCTAAAAGGAGAGCAGTGTTATGGCAAGGTCATCAGTGACAGCTTCCCCAGAAGAGGGTGAATCTCCACGAACCAGCAGCCGGCATAGAAGATCTGGGTATCTCCTAGGTGGACATTCACTCTTTTAACTTCCTTACAGGACTCAGATGCTATTTTACGAAAAGAGCCGGCATCACTTTATTCCTTATCAGAATAAATACCAAGGAGAGTACCATGTCTCTTTTGAGGAATAAATTAATTTATACCTTGTCTTTGGTAGACACTAAGTGTAGAGGGATGAAGGATAGCCCCACCTCTGGAGGTATACGGTCTGGTAGAAACAGATATGTGAGCAAAGAAGTGTAGAAAAGTGAAATAGATGTTTGAATAACATATTTATCAGACATATGGAGGCAAAAATGAAAGAGGTATAACAAGCATATAAAAATGTAATGTGATTCATAGGTATGATGGATACTCTGAAAGAAAGTGAAAGTCCTCAGTCGTGTCCAACTCTTTGCCACCTCATGGACTACACAGTCCACGGAATTCTCCAGGCCAGGATCCTGGAATAAGTAGCTGTTCCCTTCTATGGGGGATCTTCCCAACCCAGGGATTGAACCCAGGTCTCCCAAATTTCAGGTGGATTCTTTACCAGCTAAGCCATCAGGAAAGCCCAAGAGTACTGGACTGGGTAGACTATACCTTCTCCAGTGAATCTTCACAACACAGGTATCGAACTGGGGTCTCCTGCATTGCATACTTCTCTTGAAGCTTGATTGAAGCTATATCCATACCCTAACTTCAATCAAACTTCAAGAGAGTCATGTACTATACTCTATCAACAGTTAATGTCAGAAAAACATTTTCATTTTCTAGCCTGCAGCCTGAATTTTTCATTTCCTTATTAATACATGATTTTGCCTGGAGAAAAGAAGGCTAGATGGGGTGATTCTCTTTATCTGTGGTCTCTGATATTAAGCTACCCCTCTTAAATCAGAATTTCATAGTCTGGGTCCTTGGGCTCATTAGACAGGTTTCATCCAAACCATCCTGAGGTCAATAATGATTTTAAAAGGTCTGTGATCCATTAAAGCAATTCTTTAAAAGGTCATTTTTGTTTCATCATGTGAATTAAAGAATCTCTTTGGGTTTCTTCTGACCATGATTTAATGACCCTTGGAATCCCTTTTTGTTTGTATCCATGGTTAAACAGATCCTACCAGCAATGGAGCAGTGACTTTGTATTTAAAAAATTAAAAACTACATTAATAACGAGAGTAAAAACTGCTTTACATAAAAGAAAACTATAGTTCTCACAAGCTTCACATTGCATAACCTAGGTATCAAGATACGGTGAGTACATTTCCATATTTTGAATTTTAAAACTTATTCAGATCTCTCATATTTTGGTTTGTTTTTTAATGTTTCTTTAGTGTTCTTCAATTTTAATATGATACATTTAAATAACTATGTTTCTGCATCACACTGATATTCTTGTACTTCATAAACATGAGAATGAATCACTTCTGAAAAATTATCATTCATTATCTATTCAAATATTGCCTCACCCTCATTCTCTATATTTTCTCCTTCTGGAGCTTTTGCCTCAATGTTTATATTCTCCACATATTTATATCTCTGTATTCTAGGTATTACTATCAATTATACCATGGTTAGTCTTCACTTTTAAATCTTCCATTGAGTTTTTATTTCAAAATTGTGTTTTTCTTTTATAGGTTTTCTATTTGTGTGTGTGTGTTTTTTAATAACTTATTCTTTGTTAGGGCTTCAATGTTTTCTTTTATACTGTCAAGGTTTTGTGTCCATGGAATTCTCCAGGCAAGAATACTAGAGTAGGGAGTCATTCCCTTCTCCAGGGGATCTCCCCAACCCAGGGATCAAACCTGGGGCCCTTGAATTGCAGGCAGATGCTTTATCATCTAAACCACCAGGGAAGCCCTCAAAACTATACACATATTTATTTTATATATTCTCTTTTATGCTCCAATATCATCTCAAGTTTTTAAGGATCCAGTACTGCTGTTAGGTCTCATGTTAACTCTCCTTCTCATGGATTGTACCATCTGCTAACTTTTGTTTAGTGGATTGTTTCCTTGTGTGTTTCATCATGTATTACAGTGATCATGTCTTTAGCAGGGCTTGGTGTTTTCTGGAAAATACTTAGCAGTCTAGGTGGTTACTATTGTACTTTCAGAATGGTTTTCTGTTTTACTCTTCTAGGAGCCTCAGGGGTGTTTGTCAATTTGAAGATTTCTAGGTCAGTTAGGTGGTATAAAAAGCAAAAGCAAAACATAGTCACATGATGTGCAGGCCTGAAGAATGAAATTCTTAAGGGAAGATTTCTTTTCCTCTTAAAAGTTCTTCTTTTGAAGGAAAAGAAATAAAGTTTCTTCTTCTCACTGTGCTGACAACATATTATTCTAGCCTAACTTTTCACTAACATAGGGTCCTGGTTAAGCAGGGGCTAGGGATGTCTCAATTCCAACTCTCTGCCTCATCTGGGGCCTATGCCTTAGCTTCTCTCTACCTCACATGCACATTAGACTCCAACTTCCTAGTCACCCAAACCTCTAACCCCTGGGGCAACCATGGCATCAGTCAGGGTATCCTCTGGCTTTTAACTTCCTTGCTTTTGGCAAATAGTAATCACTATTTTTTTTTTTTTTGCAAAATTGAGCAACATGTTAAAATCCTTTTAATTGTTTTATCCATTACTGCTAGGTGTTTGTAACCAAGAGTCTGTTTCAGAATATCTCAGTCTACTGTTTTGCCAGAGATTTAGTTTACAGTTTGTAATCAGTCATTTCCAAGCAGGAATTTTAGCTGGACTGTTTCAGATCTTCAGAATTTAGAAACACTTAACATGCGTTATGTCCAGAATTCTTCTCCATGTTCAGAAGTGATGGACTAAAGACATATTGACTTTCTAAATGAAGGAATTCTGTGATATAACTTCTGGGATCCTCCCAGGACATGGGCATTTCTTGCTAATCACCATTACAAACTGATTAAAATAGATTGGATTAATTTATTTTCAACTAGAAGTTGAAAAAAGCAAGATTTTGAATCTTTTTCTTCTAAATACTAACTTCAAAATGTTACTTCCTGAACCTAAAGCCTGAGAATATGTAATTATTCTCAAACAAGATAGTTAGACACAAATTTCAGTAAAAGCCTCATAAATATATGTAAGAAAATCTTTCTACAAAAGTGAACTATGAAAAAGAATATTTTAGCAAGAGTCCATAGAACTTATCCCACAGAAATGACAATTTGCAAAAATATATTCTTAAATGGAAAAATCTCAATAATTTGAGATAATGGCAGAACCAAATCTAAAGTATACTAGTTATTTCAACTTTCAAAAATAACATGCCTCCTACTCTAGGAAAATATATGAAATTGTTTAAATTATAAGTCAAAAGCATAGAGAAGGGCTTATTTGTATCCTCTACCAGAAGGAAATAATTTTCCTTAATTCTTTCTCATAAATCACAGGTGTGAAGTGCTGATGTTTATTGGTGAAGATTTTTCAGTAACTTGATTATTCAAGAGGAAAAAATAAAAACCTTGTAATAGTAAACAGTGATGAAAAGTTACTATAGAACCTTTCGGAAATAATAGATTTGGGCAAGACCAAAGTCTTACTCAGAAACATGGTTCACTCTTAAGTTTGCTATCATATGTTTGACCTGACAGGAGGTGCTCATTATAAATTGAAGCATATTAAAATATTTCTGTTGATCTCTCTGTTACCAATGCATTAAGAAGATCTGGGATTCCTTAATGCAGAAAAATACTTTTTCTCTAAATAGTAGATGATACAAAAACTAGATAAGTCAACGAGGAAGGAAACCACATTTGAAGAAAGCATTAGGGTTATTTTTCAGGACAACTTGGAATTACTATTTAGTCTCTCACTACTAATATACATCCACAAGTTTTAAAAATCAGTTTTCCCCACAAAGTAACAAATGACTAGAGAATGATTAACTGATTAAAAAAATAGATTTTTGTCTATGGAACAGCATAACTTTTAAAAAGCAATATAGCTTTTATACGTTACTTAACTTACTCACAGGTAACATTACCAAACATAACCCTCAGACTTAAGGGTAAGCTCAAGTCTAAGTCAATGTAAAAAATCCATGTATTTTAAACATATCCTCGAAGCAAACTTGCAAGTAACTACATTCAGAGTATGCAGAATTGATTTATATTCTGTCTTTTCTTGAGATATATCTCCTTGCTACTCAAAGTGTGCTCCACGGACCAGCAGTCTCCACATCTCACTGCTGGAAATGCAGAAATTTTGGCTGCACCTAGACCCTACTTTACACAGTTGGAGACGACTGAAGCGACTTAGCAGCAGCAGCAGCAGACCCTACTTGAATCAGAATCTGCATTTTAACAAGCTCCATAGGTAATTCACGTGTCCATTAAAGTTTGACAATTTCTGTAGTAACAGACACAGTAATACTTCCTAATTTAATGTCAAGTTAAAGTATAAGATTTCTTTAGAGGACGATGTCCTGGAATTAGATAGTGGTGACGGTTTCCCCAACTCTGTGCATATACTAAACACCACTGAACGGTGCAACTTAAATGGATAAATTTTATGAAATGTGAAATCTTTTTTTTTTTTAAAGGAATAGTAAATGTTTTCAAACCGTACAGTACACAGATGAAGGGAAGGAGTTACATTCTTTTTTCTTTTATCTAGGGGGAAAATTACATGCAGCATCTTCTGGGGGTCACTTCCTCCTGGGAAAAAGGATCCACAGCAGACCTTGACGCGGGGCAGCCCGGAGCAGTGATCTGAAGGTGTCCCCATCCATCCTGACCCCCTATTCCGCCCCCAGACACACACACACACAGACCTCTAGAGCTGATTACAGAACTGCTACGGAGAAATGCTTTCGGTGGGAAACCCCATGCAGATGATGTGACGTGTCAAGAAACCAGACTGCACAGTCAACTAAAGGGGCAGGGAGACAGAAAGGCTCTCTGGCGGCCACACTTCTGGGCCCAGGCCTGCGGCGGGCGGGAGACTTCGCCCTCCTTCTGCCCTCGGCTCGCCCCTGCCTCTCATCCTCTACCCCCCAAAAAAGAAACCCTGTAGACTTTTGAATAAGATCTCGTAGTTCCTCGGTGTCCACCCCCCACCGCCCTTTGGGGCTTCTCCCCTGCCGAGTCTCTCGGGCGCGCACCTGTAACAGGTCCCTTCCGGGAGCCCTCGTTGAGAGGTGCGCTCGACGGGGAGGTGAGCCTGGAGGCGGCGTTTCTCCGCCGCCTGCGAACTCGGCGGCCGGCCGGGGCCCACGGGCCTGCGGGCGCCTCCTGAAGGGCGCCGGCGGGGCGCGTTCGGACGGCGGAGCGCGCGGGTTCCCGAGCCCCCCGCGGGAAGGAGCGCCGAGCTGCGCCCGCGACCCTGAGAGTTCTCATCAACCCACAGCGGCGTGCCACAGCGGACGCAACTGTGAATCAGCCCCGGCCACGACTGTGACGAGGGAGCTCCTCGAGGACGCGGGGGCAACGGAGCGGACCGGCCGCGGCGGCGTCGGGACCCGGCGCCCCGCGCGCGCTCGCCGGGGCGCACTTGGCCCCGCGCGCTCGGCCCCCTCCGGCCCCGGGGGACCCGCCCGCCCGCGGCGCCCGCACTCACAGGCAGGGGTAGTAGCCGTAGGCAGGCAGCGGGGGCTGCGCGTCGTCTCCCAGCTCTGAGTCCATGAGCAAGTAGTCTTGGCTCTCGTTGCGCCGCGCGCCAGCCCCGGCCGCCAAGGCGGGAGAGCCGGCCCTCCGGGGCCCGAACGCCGCCGGGCTCTGGTTCATGGCGGGGACGCCCGACTGACGGGTCGGGGTCCCGCTCGTGACGGAGCCGCCTCGGTAACTCCCGCGGGGACCCGGTGCGCAGGGGCCCGCAGCGGCCCGGCGCCCCCGGGGCGAGGGTGAGGCTGAGCGCTCAGAAGCCCCGCGGGCTGAGCTCCGCGCTCGGCTGCCCCGCGGGCCCGGGGAGCAGTCGCCACGTAGCGGGGCTCCAAGCAGACGGGGCCGGGGACCCTTGAGGAGGTGGCTGGGGCTCCCGGGCCGAGCGAGCCCAAGCGGGGCGGAGGGCGGCAGCGGAGCCTGAGAGCCGAGAGCCCCGGAGACCGCGATGGAGTTACTATGTCAACCGAGACTCTCCAGCCCTCGACTCCCGCCTTCTTCCCCCGCGCCCTCCGTCATGATCCCACCTTTAAAGGGATCGGAACGAGGTTCCAGAAAGCAGCTAAAGCCTGCTGTGGAGCCACAACTTTCAGAGCCAAGAGGAACCTCAAGTAGGCGGAGCCACACATACGTTTTTTGTTTTTTGTTTTTTTTTTTCCCCCTGGGCCCTAAGAGTCTGCTTATTTAGAAACCATCCAAATGAAGAACTTTCTAGGAAGCTTCTCTTAAGACACAGAGAACCAAGAACTCAACTGTTTTAAAAGGCAGGAGCCTCTCCTTGCTCCATACTGCCTTCATCTTAGGGCATTCTCTCTCCCCCTCCCTACCCCCGAAGTGATAACTCTTCACTTTATAATGAACAACATTCTGTGTTCGCAGTGCCAGATGGTCCCAGTTCCTGAGCAAATCAACCAAAATAGGCCAGCATTTTCCGATAACACCAATAGAGGCCAACAACCTGCTTACTTCAGAGAAAAAACTTTTCTTCCATCGTTGCAAATGCCAGAATTACTTCTCTGCCAGATGTTTCCCACATTTCGGAACTGTTTTTAATTTGAAGACTTAGTTTTAAATTCTGACTTAATCTCCGTACACGTGTGAAGTAAAAAAAAAAAAAAAAACTACTCAACAAGGATGAATCACTAACTGTAGAAGTTCAAGCAATTGTCAATTAAGAATCCATTCATTTATTCAACAAATATTTCATTGATTCCAGTTGTGTTCCAAGCAGCGTTTTAGGATTCAGAGGCAAACTAGCCAGATAAGGCCCCCATCAGCCCTAGTAGAGATTTAGTGGAAGAGAAGGAGACAGAGATTAAACAAGTAAATAGAAAAGGAATCAGAGACAAAGGTCACAATAAAAATAAGACAGGTTGATGTTATAATAACTGGAGACTGTCTATTTAATATAATTTGGTTTAAAGAGGCCTTTCCAAGCAGGTGTTAGTTAAGTGGAGATGGGACAGGGCAAGGAGCCGGATATGAAAAGATCAGAAACTGGTTGCACAAGGATTGAAGAAAGACAGAAATTCTGTTGTAAAGGTACTTTTGCATCCTATAAGTAGGTGGACGATAAAATGGATGTTGGAAGTGTGAAAGCAATGAACTTAATAGAAGAGAAAAGGTGTCACAAATTTAGAGCTTTTACTTGGCCAGTACACTAAGAACTAAAACTCAGAAAAGACAGGAACCATTGTATTCTGAGGGTCTGGTTCTGTATTTGTCACTGGTATGTGGAATGAATGAATGGATAGATGGATGGATGGATGAAGTACAGAAAAAATAAGAAAAGAGTCTTGACCACTAAAAAACATTTACCCTAAAAAACTAATTGCCATCATTCTGAAGTACATTATTCCTGATTTAAGAATCTCTTTGGATTTCTCATCATGTGGAGCCGTGGCTTAAAATTATTACTATTGCCTAATAATTATGCATAGTGATAATGTTCACTGCTTGAAATTTGTTTGTGGCAATTTACTATCCATAAGAACACTAGTTTTCATGCTTGAATAAATTAGTTAATAAATGTTTAATTAAATAGTGCCAAGATAATCTGTTTGAGAACATCAAGTATAGTAAACAATTTAAGGACTTCCCTGATGGTTGGGTGGCATCACTGACTCAATGGACATGAGTTTGGGTAAACTCCAGGAGTTGGTGATAGACAGGGAGGCCTGGCATGCTGCAGTCCATGGGGTCGCAAAGAGGGGGACATGACTGAGTGACTGAGCTGAGCTGGTGGTTCAATGGTTAAGAAACTGCCTTTCAATGCAGGAAATGAGGGTTTGACCCCTGGTCAGAGAGCTAGGATGCCATATGCCACAGGACAACTATGCAAGTAGAGACCCTAACCACCACAACTACTAAGCCCGCACATTCTAGAGCCTGTGTTCTGTGCAACAAGAGAAACTCAGACACCTCAACTAGACAGAAACCCCCAGTGCCGCACATGAAGACAGAGCACAGGAAAAAAAAAAGAAAAAATTAGTGGGGTAAGCAAATGTTTTTGAACTGTCTCAAATTCTGTGAGCTAAAGAAAAGTTAGAAACGACTGATGGTGTTAGTTTAAGTGTTAGTCTTTAACTTAGAAATCAAAAATTGAGACAATTAATGGTGTTGTCATAGTTAGTTGAGCTGTTTGTACCTTTTCTTATAACACTGTTTTTCATTCTCAGGTAGCAACCTTCACACTGAAAAAATTATTACATTAAACTTATAATGTGATATAAATTTATCATTTTGCAAGATAAGACATGCTTTTCTCTGTTATTTGAAATGTAGTTAGTACTAGACCAAAAAAAATTCCAGGGCTGTTTTCACAGAAGGGAGAAGGTGATGGACAGAGGATTAGAGGATTCTGAAAGAGTTTAATGATATGATGAAGTGGAAAGAACATTTAACTGGAAGCCTGAAAGCCTTGTTCTAATCATTCCACTAACTGAAACTGTATCATTTCAAAAAGGATATCTAATTTCTCTCTGCCTCTTTCACTAACCAGTAAGCAGAGATATAATTATTAAGCACTCCTCGGTCTCTAACTTTCTGCATTTTATCCTTACCTATGCAGTTATCTCTTCAGTTACATTAAAAAGATGACCTCCCAACCAATTAATATATTTTTTAAATCAAGTGGGGCATTGTTGAGTAGTATATCTGGAGTAATGAAGAAAATTGGGGAATGCACTGAAAGAAAAAAGTAATAAATGGTTGGTTGAGAGTATATAGTTTTCACAGGGCTTAAAACGTTGCTATGCAATTTTATGTTGTATATACATCATATGTTCATGGTATTAATAAAAAAAGAACACCAAGTGGTAGGTCTGAGACGTGGAGATGAAGGCAGGCTGTGTGTCTCAATGGGCAAAGGGCGGGATGCCATTAAGAGAGGACTTTCACCTCATTATACACACATGCAGTTTGTTTGATTGATTGATTTTAATGCAACACTATTTTGAAAGTCAAGAAGAAGAGTCGCCGTCAAGAAGGTCTCAAACCAAGAGCCCAGAGGGAAAGAAAATGATATTGCTAGTGGCATCAGGGACAAAAGGTTGAGAAAACCTTAGTTGATGCCTAATGACTCAAAAAGAAGGCATTGCATGGAAGACTTTAGGCGGTTGCTGTTCATCAGATGCTACTATTGATGAGAAGCCACTGGCACAAGAGCTTTTCTGGGAAATGCTTCGGGGTTAGTTGACCAACAGCTACGAATAATACTTTAGTCAGAAATTCATGTAGATAATTCAAAACGTGGAGACTCAGAGCCTTGACTTCTCATGCACATAGAATCTAGAAGGGAGAATCTACAGGGGAAAAAATAAACAAACCAACAATAACCCTGGAAGCTTCAGAAGGCCTGATCTATGAACAAAGGTCCTCTGTAAATTCTGGTTTGAGTGAAATAGTTGCAGGTGATACCAGATCTTTGAACCTCAGTTGCTTTATTTTTAAAGTAAAAGGGCTATAACAGTTATATTTAAATCTCTACTGCAGATACTAAAACTTTATTATATTAAGTATTAGAAACAGTAGAGTTAAAATGGTGGCTCAATGGTAAAGGTTCTGCCTGTCAGTGCAGGAGACGCAGATTTGATCCCTGAGTCAAGAATATCCCCTAGAGGAGGAAATGGCAACCCACTCCAGTGTTCTTGTCTGGGAAATCCCGTGCACAGAGGAGCCTGGCCAGCTACAGTCCATCGGGTCACAAAAGAGTTGAACACAAATTAGTGACTAAACAGCTACAACAATAAGTTAAAATAGTGACCTATTTTAATATTTTCTTTGAGCTTAACATAGCTATCTAAAATTCTAACATTATCATATGGGTATTTTGGAAGCACTTGTGATTACCATGGTTTCACTTAGAACAAGTCATGTTTAACTAATCTCTTTTAATAGAATTATTAAAATAGTTTCAGTAAACTACTGGCCAAGGGCATTATATGACATTTATCAGTAAGATTGAAATATGTGGACTGAGGAGCAGATGTATAATTTGAAAGTAGTCAGAAGACTGTTAAGAAGATGGCTGGTCTATGGATCAATGTCACTCAGGCTCAGTAAATGGAGATATGTCGAGAATGGATGGAGTTACTTTGTAACTAGTCAGTTTCCCATCACTGGACACATTCAAATACAACCTAGACCTCAAGTTTTGCTATAAAATGAGCCAATATATTTGTGGAAAATTAAATAAACTCTAAGATCCTTTAAGAAAAGTCTGAAATTCAAAACTTATTGTCATCTCAGTGGATCCAAAATGCACACTGATAAAATTCCATCTTTTCTTGACTTGCTTTTTTTTTTTTTTATAAAGGCTTAGTAAACAGGTACGTTCTTTAACATGGTGAAGAAGATCTACTTCAGACAAAACAAACATGGGGAAATACTGAACATGTTTACATAAGTGTAAGGAATCAGACAAAAATGTTACCATCATTCCTATTAATTATTAGCTAAGAACTTCTATAATAAGCTAAATGAAACATGATAAATAAATGAAGGAAAAATTTGAAAAGGAACATAAATCTATTAGTTTACAGATGATATACTTGTCTACTGTAAAAATTTCAAGATCTTTAGCTGAAAATTATTAGAACTACAGAGTAAGAAAGGTGTTTGGAACAATGTTATGTTATAAAGGTAAGCATGGAAACTTCAGTAGCTGTCCTATATACTAGCAATAGCCAGTCAAAATATAATAAAAGCTTTACCAAGCATAAAATAAATTGAAATAAATTTAACCAAGTACTGTAAGACCTATGTAAAGAAAATTGTAAAAATTTACTAAGACCTAATTTTAAGATGAGTCAAAGGCCTAACTCAAATTATACAATGAATTTTATTGAGAGTGTGATGAAACTGATATTAAAATTTACAGATTAATGAGTGTAATATAGTATTTTCAATATTGTCTTTCTCTCTAAGGACAAGTTTTTCTCTACTATTTATATTTTCCAAGAATAGATGTGAAAAAAGTAAGAAAATTCATTTTTAAAAAGGAATGAAAGGATATTTCTCTATTAAACATTGAATTAGTTTTGATTATTTGTTCACAACAAATAGATTCATATTAACAAAAGAGAAACATTAAAAGAATACAACAGAAAGTTTAGTGAAATACTTCAATATATTAAAGATTTTATGATAAAGAATACATCTTAATTCAAGACGGGAAATGAAGAAATGTTGAATAAATGGAACTGGATGAGAGATTTCTGTCTCTATCTTTGTCAAAATTAATGGAAGGCATTAAAAAGTTGAATGTAATTTTAAATCTCTAAATCCTATTAGAGAAAGATAGGAGTGAAATTTATTTACAATATGTAATCTGAAAGTGGAGAATGCCAGTCTAAGCATTCACCAACAGTTGAAACAAGCAAAATTTAAATTTATAGAATCTACTAATAAAAGCAAAAATATATATGTTAATACATATAACTCAGATGCCGCTGATGCCACTCACCTGAATTGCTGGGGGTCTTCAAAGAGGCAGCAGCTTAAAGTTTGAGCTCTATTGTGGACTTATAGTTCCTTTGACAGATAATTATCTGAAAATTAAAAAATTTCTTTCCATTTGATTCCAGTAAGTTTCATGTACCAGTGGTTATACCCATTCTTTTCTAGTCACATTTCTTGGATTTGCCGCATTTCATTACATCTTCACCCCCGTGACTCTCCTATTCCCTCACTGCCTTTTATGAATGTAGACACCTCGCACAGATCAGGGTGCAGTGGGAGCCCCACACTCTTAGCCATTTCCTGCTCTTGAAAGGATTTACTCTGTGCCACGTAAGTCCATCAGGATTTTAACAGTGAGCCTCGTGGCCACAACTTTGACTTGATCCTTAACATAAGACTGAGAGGTATAGATCTTTGGGAGCTCAAATAATTTCTCAATTTCATAGTTTTACTGTTTGGGGATGAAAACCAACAACAGCCTCTTTAACTCTGCTGTGCATACGTGTGTGCCTGTTAATTTGCTTAAATTGTGTCCGACTCTTTATGACTCTATAGACTATAACCCACCAGGCTCCAATGTCCATGGGATTCTCCAGGCAAGAATATTGGAGTGGGTTGCCATGCCCTCCTCCAGGGGATCTTCCCGATCCAGAGACCGAACCCAGATCTGCATTGCCAGTGGATTCTTTACTGTCTGAGCCACCAGGGAAGCCTTTAACCCTACAGGTCTCTGAATTTCAGGACTCTTTCATTTTTGCTCGCAAACTTTCCAATACTGTTCAGAGATCATCTCTTTCTTTTCAAATTGCCAAATATAGCCAATAGCAACCAACATTTGCTATGAACATTCATTTTTTCAATTTTTCTTTATGATTAGCACCTCATTAGGTACATTGTCCTTCAAGTAACTGGGGGTGACAGTTTTCAACATTTTTTCCTACCACATAACACCAGTAATATGAACTGCCCTCTTTCCAGGAGTTAATAACAAATTATTTGTCTACCATCACTTGGCATCTGAGAAAACGCTACATATTTCAGTTTAAGTTTGTGTGTTCTTTTGTCTTGTTTACAGAATCACTCCACTTCTGATTACTAATTTTGGTAACGGAGATAAGGAAGGTCATTCTGTTAGAAGAGATCCCCAAGAGGGCATGACTCCCAGTTGATCCTCAAACTGAACCTGGGCTTTCCTGTCCTTGGAATGTGTGAAAGCACCTACACTTAGACTTGTTTCAAGGACACAGCCATGAGATCATATGTGTTCTTGAGATCGCCTGGACTGTATATGTGACTGAGCCCAGTCAAGTCCTTTCTGTAAAAGTTTGAAATGCTTGCAGGTGGGTGCAAAGATCTACTCATCTTGCAGCCCCCCAACACAAGTCTTGGTTATTAATCATGCACCTACCAATTGAGTGGTGTGCTCTTTCTTCAGTCTTTCCTTGCCTTCTGTGTAGGGGAGACAGTTTCAGATTTCACTAGAGGAACTCTCGAGTTTGTAAACCAAAAACTTCATAGTGATAAAATGTTTAATTTTTTAGAAAATATGGTCATAAGACAAGCATCACCTAGTGATAATTTTCCAGTTTCCTTCAATATCCAAACTTTATAGAAAGTACTGAGTTCTCATTAGAGCATTTTTGACATGATTTCTAAGCAATAAGCTAATATTTGCATACTCAAACTAAAAACAACATTTTTAACAAAATGATGTGCATTTAACTGAGTTCCATTCCAAATGCAATTGATGAAGCATCATCAAAAATCACATTTATGTAAATTTTTGTGTTGAGAAGTAGCAAGTTTTATTGAGAACCTTCTGTTGTTGCAAGATGGCAACTTGATGTGTTGGGCTTCCCATGTGGCTCAGTGGTAAAGAATCTGCCTACAGGGGAGGAGACCTGGGTTCAATCCCTGGGTTAGGAAGATCCCCTGGAGAAGGAAATGGCAACCCACTCCAGTATTCTTGCCTGGAGAATCCCATGGACGGAGGAACCAGGCAGGCTACAGTCCACGGGGTCGCAAAGAGTCGGACGTGACTGAAGAGACTTAGCACGCATGCACACACCTCAATATGCATTTTCTAAGAACAAAGACATTCAGGTACAGCTATCAAAACTAGAAAATTTAACATTATACAATTCCCTTGTATAACCTCCAGAACTTAATCTAATTTTGCAAAAGTCTTTTTTGGCAATTTTGTTTGTTTGGTCCAGGGCCCCATCCAGGTTGATGCACTTCATTCACGTACCATCTCTTTGGTCTCCTTGGATCTGAAACAGTTTCTCTGAGTGTCTTCACCATGATATTGGTATTTTGAAGGAACAGGTCAATTATTTTGTGAAATGTCTCCCAATTTCAGTTCATCTGACACCGCTTTATCCTTAGATTGAAGTAATACATTTTGGGTAGGAATACTATACAAAACATATGCTCTCCTCAGTGAAGCTCATCAAGAAGCATACAATGTCATTTTGCCCATCATTTGTATTGTTAACTTTGATTACTTGGTTAAGATGGTACTCTGATGGCTTCTACTGTGAAGCTATTCTTTTCCCATTGTAATTAGTAAGTAATTTTTAGGGTGATATATTGGATCTATGCAAATAAATACCTTGTTCTTTACCAAATTTTATACATCCTAGTTTTAGCATCCATTGATGATTCTTGTATGATTTAACTATTATTATGACTACAATAATAGCCATAAGAAATAGTGATATTTCTAATATCATCATATTTTTCATATTCATTTGTTGGCATTCTACTGTAAGAAAGAGGCTTTATTTCCTTGCCGTTCATTCATTCATTTTCTGTATGTATTTTATTCTAAGTGTTGTAATCTATTATTGTCATTACTTTAATACTCAAATGGTCCTTTGTTAGGCCCTTTTTATTGGGCCTCTTGACAATTATTCCATGTGTTTACAGAAAGACTGTCAATTTTTCTTAAAAAATAGATGCATAGTACTCCATTATGTAAATCAGAGCTTGATGAATTATGACCCACTGGCTTAATCTGATCCTACCATTTATCTATTTTTGTAAATAAAGTTTTATTGACACACAGCCATGAACGTTTGCTTACACATTGTTTATGACTGTTATAACCACAGAGGTAAGTTGTTGAAGCAGAGACAGTATGAGTCAAAAATAACTATCTGGCTCTTTAAGAAAAATTGGCTATCACCTGGTGAAATTTATTCAAAATTTGTTCAAATAATATCCAGTGTATTGATATTAAGATGTATCCAATATTTTAAATTATTAATGATGCTATAATAAATAGCTTTATATATGTGTTTTCATATTATTAGAGATACATCTTTAGAGTAATTTCCTAGAAGCAGGATCAAAAGCAAATGCAGAGTTTTTTGAATTTGAAAAACAAAATTTAGGCAATTATATGTTCAAATACTTTTCTCTGTCCCATCTTCCCCTCTCCTGTGACTCCAAACACATGTACATCCTACTTGCTATCCCACAGATCCCTGAAGTTTTGTTTGCTTTCTTTCAATCTTATTTCTTATTATTTTTCTGATGAGATATATTCTATTGGTTTATCTTTAAGTTCTCTTCTCTTTTTCTCTCTCATCTTAATTCTGTTGGTAAAACCATCCAGTGATTTTAAAACTTCAGATGTTATGTTATTCTGTTGTATTCCCATCGATATATATATCAGTTCAGTTCAGTCGCTCAGTCGTGTCCAACTCTTTGTGACCCCATGAATCGCAGCACACCAGGCCTCCCTGTCCATGACCATCTCCCGGAGTTCACTCAGACTCACATCCATAGAGTTCGTGATGCCATCCAGTCATCTCATCCTCGGCTGTCCCCTTTTCCTCGTGCCCCCAATCCCTCCCAGCATTCTGCTTTATTGACTATGCCAAAGCCTTTGACTGTGTGAATCACACAGAATGTTTTTCTGGAACTCTCTTGCTTTTTCCATGATCCAGCGGATGTTGGCAATTTGATCTCTGGTTTTTCTGCCTTTTCTAAAACCAGCTTGAACATCAGGGAGTTCAAGTTCATGTTTTGCTGAAGCCTGGCTTGGAGAATTTTGAGCATTACTTTGCTAGCATGTGAGATGAGTGCAATTATACAGTAGTTTGAGCATTCTTTGGCATTGCCTTTCTTTGGAATTGGAATGAAAACTGACTTTTTCCAGTTGTGTGGCCACTGCTGAGTTTTCCAAATTTGCTGGCATATTGAGTGCAGCACTTTCACAGCATCATCTTTCAGGATTTGAAACAGCTCAACTGGAATTCCATCACCTCCACTAGCTTTGTTCATAGTGATGCTTTCTAAGGCCCACTTGATTTCACATTCCAGGATGTCTGGCTCTAGATTAGTGATCACATCATCATGATTATCTGGGTCGTGAAGATCTTTTTTGTACAGTTCTTCCGTGTATTCTTGCCACCTCTTCTTAATATCTTCTGCTTCTGTTAGGTCCATACCATTTTTATTTACTTCACTGCACACAGTTATAACAGATCCTTTTAAATCCTTGCCTACTAATTCTAGAATCTGGATCATCCCTGTTCATTATCTTTTTCCTTAAAAATGGGTCACATTTTCCTGGTTCATTATTTTTTCATCAATTTTGATTGTATCCTGGAAAGTATGAATATTATGTTTTGGAGACTTTGCAAAAAGTCTGATATTTTTATTTTGAATGAAATTTATTTGATTGAATTTAAATTGGAAACTATTTCTTCTGGATGGCTGCTCAAATCTCAATTCAGTTCTTTTATGTGTTCACTTCTTTGATTCTGCTCCTTGTATGCATAGTTTAAGGGCCAGCCAAAGACTTAGCCAGAGTTCACCAACAAAATTTGAAAATTACTCTGTCCGACTTTATTTCAGGACTCTCTCCAGACTTCCCAGCAGCTGAAATTGCCTGGACTTCTGTTCTTTGTTCTATAGTCTATACACACTATGGATATTGGTGTTTTCAGTTCAGTTCAGTTCAGCTGCTCAGTCGTGTCCGACTCTTTGCGACCCCATGAATCGCAGCACGCCAGGCCTCCCTGTTCATCACCATCTCCCGGAGTTCACTCAGACTCCCATCCGTCAAGTCCATGATGCCATCCAGCCATTTCATCCTCGGTCATCCCCTTCTCCTGCCCTCAATCCCTCCCAGCATCAGAGTTTTTTCCAATGAGTCAACTCTTCTCATGAGGTGGCCAAAGTACTGGAGTTTCAGCTTTAGTATCATTCCTTCCAAAGAAATCCCAGGGTTGATCTCCTTCAGAAATTTAGTAACTGTTTTGGCCTGTTCTCACATAAAAGCTGTGCAAGAGGGAAACTTGCTGTGTGTGACCCTCTTCTTTCAAGTCTTCACACTCCTCAAGAAATCCTGATTGAGTTATTCATGATTCTTAAGTGACTTTGTGTACTTTTTTTTATTTTGTCCATAATTAATAGTTATTAATATGGTAGGTTTGAGTTTGAAAGGAATTTACAGTATGGAAGTAGGCACATCATAGATTAACTGCTGAAAACCGAAGGCAAGGAGACAATCTTGAAAGAAGCCAGTGTCAAATGACACATTATACACAGGGAACCAACAATTTAGTTAAGCAGTAACTTCTCTCTAAGGGCCAGAAGACAGCAATACAGCTTTGTTAAATCTTATCAAATCTGGGTTTTGAGTCATAGTTAGATTGTATGGGTGTATAGAAAATTATCCTTTCTAGTAATTGCATGACTTTATTTTTATATCATTTTGAAATTTACGTGTGTGGTATGAGATATGGACTTACTTTTGTCTTCTTCCACATGGCTATCCACTTACCCCAGCACCACTGAGTAAAAACTTAACTTGTGTCCCAGTGATTTTAGATACCATCTTTATCATATATTAAATTTTCATGTGTACTTGGGTCTATATCCAGACTTGCTACCCTATTCCATTAATGTTTGTTTATTCACATGTGAGTTCCAAACTGTTTTAACTACAGAGGATTAATAATATATTTTTAACATATTGCAAGATTAGTCCCTTCTTTTAGCTTTTCTTTTCTGTTTTCCTAGCTATTCTTGTATGCTTATTTTTCCATATGAACTTTGGTATCAACTTTTCTAACTCCAGAAAAAAATATTCGTTGGCATTTTTATTGGGATCACATTACAATTATAAATTAAGCAAACTGACATCTTTATGGCTCTCAGTTATATCCAAATACAAGGGATGCTTTTTTTCTTTGCTCATATCTATTTTTGTCTTGTAGAATTGTTTTAAAGTTTTCTTCATACAACTTTTGCACATTTCTTTCTAAGCACACTCCCACATTTAAAAAGTTTATCAAGCTATTTTAAATACTGAATATCTTCCATTATATTATCTAAACAGTTATTTTTGCTTATGTGAAATCAACTGATTTCTAGGTTAATCTTATATCCTGATACTTTACTGAGTTCTTTTATTTTCTCAGCTTATCATTGACTCTCTAGGGGCTTCCAGAAATACCATCATATCATTTGAATGAGAGATAGATTTTCTTTTTTTTTTTTTTCAAATTTCTACTATTCTAGTTTCCTGTTACCAGAATATTGTTAATATTACTATAGATTAAATATAAATAATAGAAATGTGTGTATGTGAGGGGGGTGTGTATGCTAAGGAAATGTCTGTCAATTTCTATTTTCTTGAGCTTTAATATTTTTTAAAAAAGAGGCTTTCCAAGTCATTATGGAGATAATCATGTAACTTTTCTCTTGAGATTTATTTGTGTAGTCCATTATACTAATGAATAACAGTACTGAACCATTCTTTCAGTACCAGAATAAATCCCACTTGATCATTATATTAATATATTATGTCCCCAATATGGTACAGAATGTTGCTTGCTAATATTTTATTTGGGATTTTTGTACCAATATTCACAGTAAATATTGATCTGTAACATTGTTTTTGTGCTTTAAAGGTAGACATTTTGAAAAGCATTCAGAGTGTCAACAAAGGTAATGAATGTTTACCTGAAGTTATTGGTGCTAAAAGAAACTGTTATTTTATGCAAAAAAATATATTGGTTAACAAATATTGATAAACTACTTTCTTTGGTGATTAAAAAGTAGGGTTTTGAACATTTTTTTGTATCCTATCATGTTACTTTATATTCACATAGTTACAGGGGCTTCCCCAGTCTCTCAGTGGTAAAGAACTCACTTACTAAGCAGGAGATGCAGGTTCGATCCCTGGGTCAGGAAAATCTTCTGGAGAAGGAAATGGCAATCCATTCCAGTATTCTTGCCTGGGAAATCCCATGGAGAGAGGAGCCTGGCAAGCTACAGTCCATGGGGTCGCAGGAGCCAAACATGACTTTGTGACTAAACAACACTCCAGATTAGTGTTTTTGCATATAATGTCATTTTTCCATGGGCATATTTCCATGGGGATATTAAGCAGAAATTGTTTATATAACAGTTCTAAATAATAAAGCCTCAAAATATATAGAGCAAAAACTAATAGGTTTACAAATAGAAATAAATTGGCAATATATGGTCTATTAGTCATATATAGACTAATAGATTAGTCATATAGACAATATACAACCTAATAGTTATACATAGAACAATCAATTGGAGCAGGAGCCAGCAAACTGGGTGAAATTCTTCCTCTGGCCTGATCTTGAATGAAATGTGAGTTAAGAATGGTTTTTACATCTTAAAACAGTTGTGAAAAAATGAAGGAAAAATTGTTACAAAGACCACAAGTGGCCTACAGAGCCTAAAATATTTACTCTTTACTCTTCAGAGAAAAACAAAATGCTGATCCATACACATACCTTTACAAACATACCTGAAATGTTAAAATGTCAGTCAAAGAGGACCTCATAATGGTTTTTTAATGAATGATGAAATATGCTGCTTTACCTACTTCTGATGTATTCATCAAATTCTATTTAATTTTCCTCTTTCTGAGCATGTAAGAAAATAGCACTTGTCAAATTCTACACTTAAAGGCCATGTAACTGACTATGAAGGTGTTCTAAATATTTCTGTACAACAGTTGACACTCTTCCAACTGATATGTCTATGTCCCCACCCCTTGAATTGGAATCAACTTTAATGACCAATTTATAACTATTAGAATGTAGGAGAAATAATGGTGAGTAACTGCCATGGCAAAGTTAAAAAAAAAAAAAAGCCTTTCTCTGTTTCCGCTTAACTCTCTCTGGTCACTTGTCTTCAGCATGACCCAATTGGAGGTCCTATTGGAGAGCCTCATGCTGTGAAGAATTCAGACCACAAGAAAAGGTGACAGTTCCAGCTGACAATCAGCAGCAACAGCCAGATATATGCACAGAGATAGTCATAGTTTCAGCCCTGAGCTTTGAAGCCATCAAGTGTTAACAACTGAGGCCACAGACTTTGGGGGCCAGAGACAAGCTGATGTACCCTATGAGAATACCTGACCCACAGAATCTGTGAACATAAGAAAATGGTAATTTCATACTACTAAGTTTGGGGGTAGTGGGTCATGCAGCTATAGTGGCTAGATCAGTTATCAGTGGAATAGAGGTATGAGTTATACATGCCACTTTGATAACTAGCCATAAATCCCACCTACACTTAAGTTATTTTCCATAATGACTCTCTCATAGCAGGAGGTTTGGCAGGCATACTGATAAGATAAAAGGACCCTGGATGTTTGAGTAGCCACCTGGAGAAGACTGGCCCATGAGTTTTCCTTGACCCACATTAGACTCATACATAAGTGAAAGATAAATCTTTGCTGTGCTGAGCCCTTGATATTTGGATTAAAGCCCATCCTATCTTACTAACACAAATACACTTTGTACTTTAAAAGATGAAGCTAAGGCAGAATTTAAAGAATTCAGCTTTAAATTCATGTATTACAAAAAGAGAATGGTGAAAAATTAATGATGGAATTACTCATATAATGGTGTAATAAAATCAAAAGCAAAATGATACCAAAGAAAGTAGAAGAAAATAAATAATAAGCACAAAAAGTAAAGGAATAAAATCCAATGTAAAAATATACAATAAAAGCCCAATTTTTAAAAAAAAAAATTTGATGAATGTGATAAACCTAATGCAAGACTTACCAAAAATAGGAAAGAAAGGGCAAAATAAAACAACAAAAATTTCAAAAGAGTATATCACTGTACCTCTTACAGACAGTAAGAAATAATGAAAAGCTATTATAAACAGTTATAACAATATGAAAGTTACAGAAGTCCTAGAAAAATACAGCTTATCAAAACTAACACAAGAAGATATGTCTTACTAGTCCTACATTGTTAAAGAATTGAATCAGCATTTAAAACTGCCCAACAAAGAAAATAGTAGCAAATGACTTCAGGATTTTAAGAAACATAGTCCAATATGAAACTAATTTATCCATAGAATAGTAAAAAAAAAAGAAAAAGGGGGGGGTGGGATATTTTTCAATTTACTTTCATAGTCTCAATATCAGAACAAACTAGGCAATGTAAGAGAACTATTCATTCATGTAACTTAAAAAGCCCCAATAAATACAAGCAAAACAAAAGCATAAATACCTAAGTATCATAAACATAATGAGCAAGAATGTAAGAGGAATTTAATATTACAAAATCAAGCAAGGTACTTTGCATCAAAGAATTGATGCTTTCAAACCATGGTACTGGAGAAGACTTTTGCAAATCCCCTGGACAGCAAGAGATCAAACTTGTCAATCCTGAAGGAAATCAACCCTGAATATTCATCAAAAGGACTGATGCTGAAGCTGACACTTCAATACTTTGGCCACCTGATGAAAACAGCCAACTTATTGGAAAGGATCCCGATGTTGGGAAAGATTGAGGGCTGAAGAAGAAGGAGAGGGCGACAGAGGATGAGATGGTTGGATGGCATCACTGACTCAATGGACATGGGACTCTGGGAGACAGTAAACTCTGAGAGATAGTAAAGGATAGGGAAGTCTAGCGTACTGCAGTCCATGGGGTTGCAAAGAGTCGGAGGCAACTGAATTACTGAACAACAATTTGGTGTGTTAATAATTTAAAGGAAAATGCTCAAAAGATCATTCATCTCTTAATTCCTTTTTTTTTAAATTCTAAGTGAATAGTTCGGGATTTGAATAAATATTATTATAGATAATCTCAATTTTTCACCTGTTTTTCTGTCTATTCCCTTTGCCATGTGACTACAGTTTCTCCTACTAAAGAGGTGGAGTGGATTTTCTAATCTTTCGATTCTGAGGTTGGCTGTGTGACTTGCTTCCTCAAGAAGTATTAGCAGATAAGATCGCTTCAGAAATTGGCAAATGTGGTTCTGCATTTTTACTTCCTCTCCTGGCTCTTCTTCAAACATGCCAAGAGCACTTCTGCCTTCCAGCCTTTGGTCATCCTGCTCTGCCCACCTGAAATGCTCCTCCCACCTGAAATGCTTCCGCCTGTAGATGTCTGACAGCTGACTCCTCACCTTCAAATTCACATCTGAGCTTTTAATTGTTACCTCACCAGAGAAGCCCTTTCTGAATATTAAAGTTAAAAATATGTATCCAATGAAAAAGAAATTCAGGACATCGCTCCCTCTCCTGTTTTCCCAGTTGTCTTTATAGCACCTAATGCTGATTTTGTTCATTGTCTGTCTTCCTGACTGGATTATTGAGTACAGAGACTTTTCCTATTTTACCAATGGATTTTTAGTGCACAGGAACTAATGCCTGGCATGTAATTAGCACTCAAGAATTATAGGCCACCTCAAAAATATGCCTTGGGTCTTACCAATTCAACCACTTTACTCTTTATTAATTTAGCAAAATATAATGCACCCCAGAACCTGACACTTGTTGGGGGCAGGAGTGACAAAGTGAGGCAAGACTTAAAGTTGCTAAAAGATGGGATAGTTAACTTAAAATATAGTTACATGCATGCTAAGTCTCTTCAGTAGTGTCCAATTCTTTGAGACTCTGTGGATTGTACCCTCCCAGACTTCTCTGTCCATGGGATTCTCCAGGCAAGAATATTGGAGTGGGTTCCCATGCCCTTCCAGGTGATCCTCCCCACTCAGGGACAGACCTCGGTCTCATGCACTGCAGGCAGATTCTTTACCATCTGAGCCACCAGGGAAGATAAGAGAGGGCATAACCAGAAAGTATTTAACCATAGAAAGTACATACTTGCAATTAGTCTTTACAACTATTCTACACACTGAGAGAATTACAAATTGATCATTCATGAAAAGCCATATGAAGAAATAGAGATGATAGATAAATTTTAGACAAATTGAAAAAAATTTTGAAGAACTTGAAAGATATAATGAGTCAGAAACCTAAGCATGGATGAAGCATTAATGAATAATAATCACAATGTTCAAGGAAGAAATGGAGTATCTTCACTCAAATAAACTGTATAGATGCAGGGGAGAAAAGCTACAGAAATATCTGGATACAAATACTCAATACACAGTGACCAAAGAAACCCAGAAATTAAAGACAGGGAAATGTGTAAAACTATCTAATTCTACAACCAAAATATTTAGATGTTTAGAATGTACTTGTTTACATAATTGAACATTTTGTTCAGTAACTAGGCAGATGATGAAGAATTTGCAGTAATAATATGGTAATGGCATGTAACAAACTGCAATTGGAAACACAAATAATAGATGCTCAGCAAAAGCTGAATTCTGAGAATTACTTTCCAGAAAGTGACTCCATATGTACAGCAGTCTTGTCCATACCACATAGATGATTTCATAACATTAATAGAATGTCTATGACTAGATGTTAAAAAAAAAAAAAAGGCATCTATGTAAAACAGGAAAAATAGCTTGCCTAACTGAGCCTAAATTAGTCTAAGCTATTTTTAGTCTGTGATTTGGCCTAGAAGCTCCTTGGGAATTGGAGGGAAATATGGAGATAGAAAATTTGTTTTTTTCCCAGCTGAATGAGACCAAAATATTCCTGAAATACAGTTTAAAAGGTTTTCTGTTCCAAAGATAACTCAGTTTCTGTCAGTCACAGAGAAAATTTAAATGTGGAAAGTTTATTATTATTATATCACAATATTTCCTCCAGTGAGCCCTCTCCAGGGTGACCACTGACTCCTGTTATATGTAGTAGAAGCAGACAGGGATGTAAACTCTATGAGATATTAAATATCCGTAAGTTTGACTAAACATCTGGTTATGTACAGTTTTGGAAAAATTCTTCTGAATTTTGTTTGGATATCCCTGGTCACCCTCTCAAATATAACTCCAGATAGTTGTCAGTCCAACATTACTTTTCCAGTGTATTTGTTTAAAATATATTGATTAGTTATCCTTCTTTCTTTTCTTTGAAGTCGCTCAGTTGTGTCCGACTCTTTGCGACCCCGTGGACTGTAGCCCACCAGACTCCTCAATCCATGGGATTCTCCAGGCAAGAATCCTGTAAACCTCACAGCATAGCCAAAAAGAAAAAATCTTCGGGATGATAATTCAGTCTGACCCTTGAAAGTCAATGGAGCAAATAAATAGAAAAACTTTTTTGCAAAAAAAAAATAAATAAATAAATAAATAAAATATATTGATAGTTTCAGTTTCTGGCCAGAAATTAAGGAGTTGGGGGAAAAGAAAAATTGAATCAGTTCATGAGGTGGGTGAATCTAGAGACTGTTATACAGAGTGAAGTTAGAGACAAAAAAATTTTTTATATTATTACATATATATGGAATCTAGAAAATTGGTAATGATGAACCTATTTGCAGGGCAGGAATAGAGACACAAATGTAGAGAACAGACTTGTGGACACAGCAGTGAGGAGAGGGCAGACCAAATTGAGAGAGTAGTATTGAAACATATACGTTACCATATGTAAAATAGCTAGGCAGCAGTGGCTGTACAACCCAGGGAGCTCAACCCAGTGCTCTGTGATGAACTAGAGGGGTGGGATGGGGTGGGAGGTGGGAGAGAGGTTCAAGAGGGAGGGGACATATGGATACTTATGACTGATTCACCTTGTTGAATGGCAGAAACTAACACAACAATATAAAGCAATTAAAAATAAAAATGTAAAAGAAAATTAAAAAATAAAAAGGAAACAATGCCTAAAAAAAAAGAGGTCACCCTAATAACAAGCAAAAAGCTGAGCAAACTGAAAATTCAACAACTCGTCTTAGACCCATAAGACAAAAGAAGTCACAGGGCAAAGTGTTTCTCCCTTAAATTGGAGAGACTGAGGAGCAAGTACAGAGAACCATACTCACTAGGGCAGAAATGTCCATGGGAACCAGTGGTGGAGTATGAAACCTTAAAGTGCAATTAACAAATGCTAGAGGCTTGATATGGGCCATCTCAGAGATTAAAACTCCAAAGAAGCCAGTTACCAGGAGGCCCTCACATGTCTGTGAAGTTTACTTTCTGAAACTCTACCAGGTTCTCACGGTGAATATAAGAGAAAATCTCCCAGTACTTCCTGCAGAGAAAGTGGAGAGGAAACCATTTTTTAAATATTCCAGAACATTCTTTTATTCTTGATAAGTTCTGCCCTCAGGAGAAGCTAGTTAACCAGGGCTCAAATCAATACAATAAGAAATGAAAAAGGAGTTACAACAGATACCATAGAAATACAAAGGATTATAAGAGACTACTAAAGGCAACTATTAATATATACCAATAAAATAGACAACCTGGAAGAAATGGACAAATTCTCAGGAAGCTACAAACTCCCAAAACTGAACCAAGAAGAAATAGAAAATATGAGCAGACCAACCTCAAGTACTGAAATTAAAACTGTGATTCAAAAACTCCCAGCAAATAAAAGTCCAAGCCAGATGGCTTCACAGGCAAATTCTACCAAACATTTAGACAAGAGTTAATTGATGAGAAAAACTGGAAGACTAGCAGAAAATATCTTCTAAAACTAAAAATGTAAAGAACCACAATGAAGTAGGAAGAGCAGAGACAGATGCAATCAAGACCCCATACCCTCTGTGGGCAACCCACAATTGGGAAAATAATTACAATTACTGAGATTGCACCCAAGGATTAAGGGGTCCAACCAGTACACCGAACTCTCCAGTCTGGGGTTCTGCACCAGAAAGATGAACCTCCAAAACACTTGGTTGAAGTCCAGTGGAGCTTCCTTTCAGGGAAGCCAGAGGACTCTGGGAAGATTCCCCTCTTAAAAGGACACACAGAAAGTCACACATGACTGAGGACCCAGGAAAGAAGAAATAATTTGAAAAGAGCCTGGGTCAGACCTACATGCTGATCGTGGAGAGCCTCCCAGAGAGACAAGAGGCAATAGGAACTCATCCTGAGGACATGGACATTGGTGGCACCCATTTTGGGGAGGCTGTTCTATCATTTGGACCCAGGTACTGGCAAGTGCCATTTTGGAATCTCCTGGTATCTTATTAGCAGTAGGGCCCAACCACATCCACTAGCCTGTCCAATACTAGGATGCTCACCAATATTGGGACACTACAGACCAAGACACTAGCTTGTGAAGACACAGTCCTACCCTTGAACAGGCCTACTGCCTCAAGAACTGGTGAGCCATACTGTGACCCTGTTTTGTCCACCAGAAGGCCCAGAACCTAGCCCTATGCACTAGTGCACTAGCGTTAGTCCAAGGATCAGCTTCACCCACCAGTGGGTATGCACCAGTTTGGGGATATCTCTGAACCTGCAGTCAATTGTGTCAGGAACTGGTCCTTCCCACCAGCAGGTTGAAACCAAATCCAGCACCACCAACCCCACAGCCACCCACTCCATAACCAAGCTTTGCCCAATAGGACAGCACTAGCCCTCAGACGCTGAGAACCTCACAGCCAGCAACCTCATGACCTAGCCCTGCCCACCAGTGACCAGTAGCCTCTGTACAAGTCAAGGCCTGGCAACCAACCAGACTGGGTGGTTACCCATGCCAGCCAGACCACCTATAGTCAGCCCTCCAAAGCAGAAGGATCCATGAAGCACAAATAGAGGGCACTCCTAAAACATATAGCTCTGGTGACCAGAGGGAAGTGCACTGCTGGGATATATAGAATATTCTCTACAAAAGGCCACTTCTCCACACTTACCAAATAAATAGAAATAAAAATAACAATTTAGGTAAAATGAGGTGAGAGATGAATATGTTCCAAACAAAGGAACAAGACAAAGCTCTAGGAGAAGAACTAAGTGAAGTGGAGTTAAGTGTGTCTACCCAATAAAGAGTTCAAGGTATGGATCATAAAGATGTTCAAAAAACTGAGAGAAGAGTATATTAACAGAGTGAGAAATTAGAAGAAACAAACAGAAATGAAGAATGCAATAACTAAAATGAAAAATACACTAGAAGGAAATAACAGTGACTTACGGACTGAAAGTGAGGGATGGAAAAAGATATTTCATACAAATGTAAATGACAAAAAAAGCAGAGGTAGTAATACTCATATCTGATGATGCAGACTTTAAAACAATGTCTACAACAAAGACAAAGAGGGGTATCATGTAATGATACAGGAGTTAATTCAAAAAAGATGTTAGCATTTGTTAACATATATACACTTATTATAGGAGTACCTAAATATATACAGCAAATATTAAGAGACCTAAAGATAGAAATTGACATAATGTAATAATAATAGAGAACTTTAACATCTCACTTACATCAAAGGACAGATCATTCATAGAGAAAATTAGTGAGAAAAGAATGGTATTAAACTACACATTCGGCCAGTTGGACTTAATAGAGATCTACAGGGCATTTCATCCCAAGTCAGCAAAATACACTTTCTTTTCAAGTGCACATAGGACATTCTCCAAGATAGATCACATGCTGGGCTGTAAAGCAAGTCTGAACAAATTTAAGTGGCTAGAAGTCATGTTAAGCATCTTTTCCAACCTTAATGAAATGGTATGAAATAGTAGAGATTCATTACAGAAAGAAAAGTAGGGAAAACAAAAATATGTGGAGACTAAACAACATGATACTAAAAAGCAATGAGTCAATAAAGAAATCAAAGAGAGAATCAGAAAATACCTCAAAAGAAGTGAAAATAAAAATATAACTTTCCAAAATCATTGGGATGTACAAAAGCAATTCTAGGAGGGGAATTCATAGCAATACAAATCTGTTTCTTGAAAAACAAGAAAAATCTCAAATAAACACCCTATCCTAACATGTAAAGGAATTAGAAAAGGAATAACAAACACAAAGTCAGCAGAAGGAAGGAACAATAAAGATTAGAGCAGAAACAAATACAATAGACCTCCCCTTCTCCCCAGAAGAAAGAAAGAGAGAGAAAGAAAGATTAAAGGAAGTCAAGAACTTGTTTCTATAAAAGAGAGACAAAATTAATAATCATCTAATTAGACTCATCAAGAAAGAAAAGACCCAAATTAATAAAACAAGAAATGAAAGAGAAGAAATTATAACTGATAATACAGAGACACAAAAAAATCATGAGGGAATATTAAAAATAGTTATAGGTCAACAAATTGAACAACCTGGAAGAAATGGATAAAATCCTATAAAGTTAAAGTCTTCAAAACTGAATCAGGAATAAATAGATAATATGGACAGGACAGTCATCAGGTTGGTAGTGAAACAAATCAGTAATTAAAAAAAAAAAAAAAAAAAAAAACCTCCAGCAAACAAAAGTTCAAGACTGGATGGCTTCAAAGGAGAATTCTACCAAACATATGGAGAAGAGCTACTACTATTCTCCTCAAACTATTCCAAAAAACTGGAGAAGGGGACACTCCCAAATTCCTTCTATGAGGCCACCATTATCCTGATACCAAAAAACAGACAAAGGAAAACTATGAAAAAGGAACATTATAAGGACAATATCTGTGATAAACATAGATGCAGTAATCTTTAACAGTTCAGTTCAGTTCAGTTGCTCAATTGTGTCAAACTCTTTGCAACCCCATGAAGTGCAGCACAATTGCATTCATCTCACATGCTAGTAAAGTAATGTTCAAAATTCTCCAAGCCAGGCTTCAGCAATACGTGAATCATGAATGTCCTGATGTTCACGTTGGTTTTAGAAAAGGCGGAAGAACCAGAGATCAAATTGCCAACATCCGCTGGATCGTGGAAAAAGCAAGAGAGTTCCAGAAAAACATCTATTTCTGCTTTATTGACTATGCCAAAGCCTCTGACTGTGTGGATCACAATAAACTGTGGAAAATTCTGAGAGAGATGGGAATACCAGACCACCTGACCTGCCTCTTGAGAAATCTGTATGCAGGTCAGGAAGCAGCAGTTAGAAGTGTACATGGAACAACAGACTGGTTCCAAATAGGAAAAGGAGTATGTCAAGGCTGTATATTGTCACCCTGCTTATTTAACTTCTATGCAGAGTACATCATGACGCTGGACTGGAAGAAACACAAGCTGGAATCAAGATTGCTGGGAGAAATATTAATAACCTCAGATATGCAGATGACACCACCCTTATGGCAGAAAGTGAATAGGAGCTAAAAGCCTCTTGATGCAACTGAAAGAAGGTATTGAAAAAGTTGGCCTAAAGCTCAACTTTCAGAAAACAAAGATCATGGCATCTGGTCCCATCACTTCATGGGAAACAGATGGGGAAACAGTGGAAAAGGTGTCAGACTTTATTTTTTGGGCTCCAAAATCAGTGCAGATGGTGATTGCAGCCATGAAATTAAAAGATGCTTACTCCTTGGAAGAAAAGTTATGACCAACCTAGATAGTATATTGAAAAGCAGAGACATTACTTTGCCAACTAAGGTCTGTCTAGTCAAGGCTATGGTTTTTCCTGTGGTCATATATGGATGTAAGAGTTGGACTGTGAAGAAGGCTGAGCACTGAAGAATTGATGCTTTTGAACTGTGGTGTTGGAGAAGACTCTTCAGAGTCCCTTGGACTGCAAGGAGATCCAACCAGCCCATTCTGAAGGAGATCAACCCTGGGATTTCTTTGGAGGGAATGATGCTGAAGCTGAAACTCCAGTACTTTGGCCACCTCATGCGAAGAGTTGACTCATTGGAAAAGACTCTGATGCTGGGAGGGATTGGGGGCAGGAGGAGAAGGGGACAACAGAGGATGAGATGGCTGGATGGCATCACTGACTTGATGGACATGAGTCTGAGTGAACTCCAGGAGTTGGTGATGGACAGGGAGGCCTGGCGTGCTGCGATTCATGGGGTTTCAAGGAGTCAGACACGACTGAGTGACTGAACTGAACTGCAGCATGCCAGGCCTCCCTGTCCATCACCAACTCCCAGAGTCCACCCAAACCCATGTCCATTGAGTCGGTGATGCCATCCAACCATCTCATCCTCTGTCATCCTCTTCTCCTGCCCTCAACCTTTCCCAGCATCAGGGTCTTTTCAAATGAGTCGGCTCTTCACATCAGGTGGCCAAAGTATTGGAGTTTCAGCTTCAACATCAGTCCTTGCAATGAACACCCAGGACTGATCTCCTTTAGGATGGGCTGGTTGGATCTCCTTGCAGTCCAAGGTACTCTCAAGAGTCTTCTCCAACACCACAGTTCAAAAGCATCAATTCTTCTGTGCTCAGCTTTCTTTATAGTCCATCTCTAACATCCATATATGACTACTGGAAAAACCATAGCCTTGACAAGACAGACCTGTGTTGACAAAGTGATGTCTCTGCTTTTTAATGCTGTCTAGGTTGGTCATAACTTTCCTTCCAAGGAGTAAGCATCTTTTAAATTCATGGCTGCAATCATCATCAAAATATCAACAAATCATATTCAGTAACACATAGAAAAGATGATACACCATGATCTAGTGAGATTTATTCCAGTGATGCTGAGTAATTCAATATCTACAGATGAATGTGATATACCATGTTAACAAAGAACAGTCTTCCCTGGTGGCTCAGACAATGAAGAATCTGCCCACAATGCAGGAGACTCAAGTTCAATCCCTGAGTCAGGAAGATGCCTTGGAGAAGAGGAAGGCAACTCTCCAGTATTCTTGCCTGGAGGATTAAATGGACAGAGGAGCCTGACAGGCTACCGTCCAAGGGATAAAAACTACATGATTATCTCAATAGACATAGAAAAAGTATTTAACAAAATACAACATCTATTCATGATAAAATCTCATCAAAATGGGTATAAAGGGGACATAGGTCAACATAATAAAAGCCGTTTATGACAAACCTACAGCCAAAATCATATTCAACAGTGAAAAGCTAAAAGGTTTCCTGTTAAATTCAAGAACAAGACAAGAATGCTCATTCTCACTAATTCTATTTAACATAATATTGAAAGTTTTAGCTACATCAATCAGATAATAAAAAGAAATAAAAGGCACCCAAATTAGAAGAGAAGTAAAATTATCAGTATTTGTAGATGACATGATACTATATACAGAAAGCCCTAAAGTTGTCACTAAAAAGATATCAGAACTAATAAATGAATTCAGTAAAGTTCCAGAATATAAAATTAATATACTGAAATATGCTGCTTTTCTATACATTAATAATAAAGTATCAGAAAGACAAACCAAGAAAAAAATCCCACTTAAAATCACATCAAAAAGAATGAAATATCTAGTAATAACATAAGCACAGAGTGAAAGACCTATACTCTGAAAATTATAAACATTAATAAAGGAAACTGGAAGTGACACAAAGAAATTGAAAGATATCCTATTTTTATGAAAGAATTAATACTTCTTAAATGAATGAAATGTTCATACTACTCAAATCAATCTACAGATTTAATGTAATCTCTATCAAATATCCATGATATTTTTTTGCAGAACTAGAAGAAATAATCCCCCACTCAGTTGTGTCCAACTCTTTGCAACACCATGGATTGTAGTACACCAGGCTCCTCTGCCCATGGAATTTTCCAGGCAAGCATACTGAAGTGGCTTGCCATTTCCTTCTCCAGGGGATCTTCCCAACTCAGGGATTGAATACAGGTCTCCTGCTTTGCAGGCAGATTCTTTACCATCTGAGTCACCAGGGAAGCTCCCTGAAATTTATATGGTACCACAAAAGATTCTGAGTAGCCAAAGCAATATTGAATAAAAAGAACAAAGCTGGATGTATCAAGTTCCTTGACTTCAGACTACACTATAAAGCTACAGTAATCTAACACATATGGTACTGTCACAGAAATAGACACAAAGGTCAGTAGGACAGAATAGAGACCCTAAAAGTAAATCAACAAATTTATGGTCAAATAATCTATGACAGACTTTATTTTCTTGGGCTCCAAGATCACTGCAAATGGTGACTTCAGCCATGAAATTAAAAGAGACTTGCTCCTTGGAAGAAAAGCTATGACAAACCTAGACAACATACTAAAAAGCAGAGACATTACTTTACCAACAGAGGTCCATCTAGTCAAAGCTGTGGTTTTCCCAGTAGTCATGTATGGATGTGGATGTTGAACCATAAAGAAGACTGGATGCAGAAGAATTGAGGCTTTTGAACTGTGGTGTTGGAGAAGATTCTTGAGAGTCCCTTGGACTGCAAGAAGATCTAACCTATCAATCCTAAAAGAAATCAACTCTGAATATTCATTGGCAGGGCTGATGCTAAAGCTGAAGCTCCAATACTTTGGCCACCAATATTTTGCAGAGATTAAACAGTTCATACAGCTCAATAGTTAAAAAACAATTTAAAAATGTGCAGAAAACCAGAATAAACTTTTTTTTTTCAAAGAAGAAATACAAATGGCAATAGACACATGAGAAGATATTCAACTCTGATTGACTTGGATGGCATCATGTAAAATAAGTCAGATAGAGAAAGAGAAATATAGTATTATATCATTTATAAAAGAATCTAAAAAATACAGCAAACTATGAATAAACAAAAAAGAAACAGACTTAACAGATATAGAAAACGAATCTGGTTATTATTGGGAAGACAGGTGGGGGAAGAAATAATACAGGTATAGGGGATTAAGTGGTACAAACTATTAAGAATAATGTAAAATATAGGGATATATTATACAACAGGGGGACTATAACTAATATTTTATAATAACTATGGAGCAAAACTTGTACCTCTATAACTTACAGAATATTATACATTAATAAAGAATAATAATAATAAATATACTCAACAACACTAATTATCAGGGAAATTCAAATCAAAACCACAAGGAGAAATGCCCTGTAAATATAAATTAGGTCTAGCGGGTCCATTGTATCGTTTAAAGCTTGTGTTTCTTTGCTAAATTTCTGTTTGGTTGATCTATCCATAAGAGAGTGGAGTATTAACGTCTCCCAGTTTTATTTTGTTGGAGAAGGCAATGGCATCCCACTCCAGTACTCTTGCCTGGAAAATCCCATGGATGGAGGAGCCTGGTAGGCTGAGTCCATGGGGTCGGGAAGAGTCCGACGCGACTGAGTGACTTCACTTTCACCTTTCACTTTCATGCATTGGAGAAGGAAATGGCAACCCACTCCAGCGTTCTTGCCTGGAGAATCCCAGGGATGAGGGAACCTGATGGGCTGCCGTCTATGGGGTCGCACAGAGTCGGACATGACTGAAGCGACTTAGCAGCAGCAGCAGCAGCAGCATTATTAAGCTGATTCAAATTTGGCATGATTTGAATGATATGATTCATGATTATATTCATGAGTTCAAATTTGGTATGATATATATTTCTAGGAATTTATTCATTTCTTCTGTTGTTCAATTGTTGACATATAATTGTTCAGTGTAGCCTCTTATGATCCTTTAATTTCTGTGTGTCAAATATAATGTCTTCGTTTTCTTTATTAGTTTTATCTGAGTCCTTTCTTTTTTCCTTGGGTAGTTTAGCTAAGATTTTGTCAATTTGGTTAACCTTTTTAGAAAAGCTTACTTTGATGTTTTTCTGTCCTTTTACTATATTCTATTTCACTGATTTTCGTTCTAGTCTTTATTATTTCCTTCCTTCTGCTAAGGGTGGGCTTATTTGGTTCTTCTTTTTTAATTCCTTGAGGCATAAAGTTGTTTATTTCATGTGTTTTATTTTGTTACTTTTTTTTGTTGCTCTTAATTTCCCCTTTCATACTTGTTAGCATTTTTTTGCTTACATATTAAGGTGCCCCTATGTTGGGTGCATATATATTTATAATTGTTATATCTTCTTCTTGGATTGATCCTTTGATTATTATGTAGTGTCCTTCTTTGTTTCTTATCATGGTCTTTATTTTAAAGTCTATTTTATCTCATATAAGCATGGCTATCCTGCTTTCTTTTGCCTCCATTTGCATAAAATATATTTTTCCAGCCCCTCACTGTCAGTCTGTATTTTTTCCTAGTTTTGAGGTGGAGAAATATACCATATTCATGGACTGGAAGAATCAGTATAGTGAAAACGAGTATACTACCCAAAGCAATTTATAGATTCAATGCAGCCTCTATCAAGCTACCAATGGTATTTTTCATAGAACTACAACAAATAATTTCAAAGTTTTTATGGAAATGCAAAAGACCCTGAATAGCCAAAGCAATCCTGATAAAGAAAAATGGAAATGGAAGAATCAACCTTCACGACTTCAGAATATACTACAATCTAGCTACAGTCACCAAGACAGTATGGTACTGGCATGAAGACAGAAATATAGATCAATGGAACAAAATAGAAATCTCAGAGATAAATCCATGTGAATATGGACACCTTATCTTTGACAAAGATGGCAAAAAATATACAATAGAGAAAAGACAATCTGTTTAACAAATGATGCTCGGAAAACTGCTCAGCCATGTGTAAAAGAATGAAACTAGAATACTTTCTAACACCATATTCAAAAATAAACTTAAAATGGGTTAAATATCTAAATGCAAGACCAGAAACAGTACAACTCTTAGAGGAAAACATAGGCAGAACATTCTCTCTGACATAAATCACAGCAAGATCCTCTATGACCCACCTCCCAGAGTAATGGTAAAAAAAAGCAAAAATAAACAAATGGGACCTAATTAAACTTAAACGCTTTTACACAACAAAGGAAACTATAAGCAAGGTGAAAAGGCAGCCTTCAGGATGGGAAAAAATAATAGCAAATGAAGCAACTGACAAATAATTAATTTCCAAAATATACAAGCAGCTCAGGCAGCTCAATCCCAGAAAAACTAACAACCCAATCAAAAAGTGGGCCAAAGAACTAAACAGACATTTCTCCAAAGAAGACATACGGATAGCTAATGAACACAAGAAAAGATGCTCAACATCACTGATTATTCGAGAAATACAAATCAAAACCACAATAAGGTATCATGTCACACTGGTTAGAATGGCTGCCATCAAAAAGTCTACAAACAATAAATGCTGGAGAGGGTGTGGAGAAAAGGGAACTCTCTTGCACTGTTGGTAGAAATACAAACTGGTACAGCCACTATGGAGAACAGTGTGGAGATTCCTTAAAAAACTGGAAATAGAACTGCCATATGACCCAGCAATCCAACTGCTGGGCATTCACACTGAGGAAACCAGATTTGAAAGAGACACTTGTACCCCAGTGTTCATTGCAGCACTGTTTACAATAGCTAGGATATGGAAGCAACCTCGATGTCCATCAGCAGATGAATGGATAAGGAAGTCATGGTACATATACACAATGGAATATTACTCAGCTATAAAAAGAATGCATTTGTGTCAGTTCTAATGAGGTGGATGAAACTGGAGTCTATTGTACAGAGTGAAGCAGGTTAGAAAGAGAAACACCAATACAGTACATCAATACATATATATGGAATTTAGAAAGACAGTAATGACAATCCTATGTGCAAGGCAGCAAAAGAGACACAGATGTGAAGAACAGACTACTGGACTATGTGGGAGAAGGTGAGGGTGGGATGATATGAGAAAATAGCATTGAAACATGTGTATTACCATAAGTAAAAGAGATGACCAGTGCAAGTCTGATGCATGAGGCAGGGCCCTCAAAACTGGTGCTCTGGAACGACCCAGAGGGATGGGGTCAGAGGGAAGCGGGAGGGGAGTTCAGGATGGGGAGGTGCAAGTGCACCTACGACTGATTCATGTAAATGTGTGGCAGGGGCCACCACAATGTTGTGAAGTGATTATCTTTCAATTAAAATAAATAATTTTTTTAAAAGACAAAGAAACCCCCCCCCCAAAAAAAAAAAACACACACAAGGAGATATCACCCTACCCCTGCCGAATGTCTTTTATTCAGCACACACACAAAAAAGAACACAAATATAAAATGTTGGAGAGGATCGAGAAAAGGGAACACTTGTGCATGGTTGGTGGGAATGTAAATTGGTGCAGCCAGTGTAGAAAACAGTATGGAAGTTTCTCAAAAAACTAAAAATAGAACTACAATATGATCCAGGAATTCCTCTTGGTATATATCTGAAGAAAATACTAATTTGAAAAGGTCCATGCAACCCAATGTTCATTGCAGCATTATTTACAATAACCAAGATTAGGAAGCATCCATCTATAGATGAATGGATAAAGAAGTGATTTTATATATATATATATATATGAATACTACTCAGTCATTAAATTTTTTTTAACTTTTTATTTTGTATTGAGGTATGGCTGATTAACAATGTTGTGATAATTTCAGGTGAACAGTGAAGGTACTCAGTCATATATATACATGGACCCATTCTCCCCCAAACACCAAATGAAATTTTTCCATTTGCATTTCAATGTGAATGGACCTGAAGGAAATTCAGCTTAGGGAAATAATTCAGATAGAGAAAGACAATACTGTGTGTTATCACTTTTATGGTATCTAAAAAACAAAATAAGGGAATGAATATATATTAAAAAAAAACAGAAACAGACTCACAGATATAGAGAAAAAAAACTAATGCAAGACAGCAAAAAAGACACAGATGTGTATAGCGGACTTTTGGACTCAGAGGGAGAGGGAGAGGGTGGGATGATTTGGGAGAATGGCATTGAAACATGTATACTATCATGTAAGAATCGAATCGCCAGTCTATGTCCGATGCAGGATACAGCATGCTTGGGGCTGGCGCACGGGGATGACCCAGAGAGATGTTATGGGGAGGGAGGTAGGAGGGGGGTTCATGTTTGGGAACACATGTACACCCGTGGTGGATTCATGTCAATGTATGGCAAAACCAATACAGTATTGTAAAGTAAAATAAAGTAAAAATTAAAATTAAAAGAAAAATAGTAGTTACCAATGGAAAGAGGGATAGGGGAGGGACAAAATCAAGGTAGAGGATTAAAAAGTACAAAATACTATGTATAAAATAGATAAAATACAAGGATATACTTTATAGTACAAAGAATATAGTCACTATTTTACAACTTTAAAGGGTGTATAGTCTATAAAACATTAACTCTCTATGTTGTACACCAGAACTAAGATAATAATTTAAATCAGCTGCTAAGTCACTTCAGTCATGTCCGGCTCTGTGCGACTTAATGGAGGGCAGCCCACCAGGCTCCCTCGTCCCTGGGATTCTCCAGGCAAGAACGCTGGAGTGGTTTGCCATTTCCTTCTCCATTAAATCTGCTATACTTTAATAAAAGAAAAGAAAAATGAAATGTAAGGGAGAACATCACTGCCAAAAACATGAATATTAAAATAATAATTAAGAAATACTAAGAACTTTTTTCTGGCAGTATTATGTAATTCTTTTAGCATGAGTAGATTGGAACTTTGCTTGTAGGTTACCATACAGCTAACATGTAATTTTGTCTATTCTTTATTATCTTAGTCATTTTATGCTGTTTTTACCATAACCATGATATTCCTTACAAGAAACATGTAAGATACTTTGTCTACAACCATTTTTCCAAATTTATAATGTATTTTCTATTCAGTTTTATATATATGCCATATAACATTCAAAAGGAATTTTTCTTGATTAAGAAAAGGATACAAGATACAAAATCCACAATTTGATAACAGAAAAATTCCAATTGTTTTGTAGTGCTTTATTATATTGGGTTTCTTATCTTTCTTGGGCTTTTACTTAACTAACATATGAACATACTAGATAGTTTTGGATTTTAATTGGAATTTTATATAGCTTTCATTTTAATTTTTTGCTTCCTTATTGTTTCTATTCATTCATAAAATTATTTTAATAGATGCTATATTACCAACCAAAAGAAAAGAAATACTGTAAATAACTGACCATGAATCTGATAACTAAGATGAAATGGATCAGTTCCTTGAAAGACACAATTTTCCAAAGTTGAATCCAATCCAAAAATAGATGAAAAGTATTATACACTACAACCAAGTGGGATTAATCCCAGGTATCCAAGGCTGATCCAACATTTAAATCATTAATAAAATCAATTACATAACCTAGCTAAAGAAGAAAAATTACTTGATCATATCAACAGATGCAGAAGAAACATTTGAGAAAAACCAATACCCATTAATAAAAAAAAATTTCAGTGAACTAGGAATAGAAAGGAACATCCTCAACTTGTTAAAGAATATCTACAAAAAAACCTACAGCTAACATTATTCTTCAGTTCATTTCAGTCGCTCAGTTGTGTCTGACTCTCTGCGATCCCATGAATTGCAGCACGCCAGGTCTACCTGTCCAACTCCTGGAGTTCACTCAAAATCACGTCCATCGAGTCAGTGATGTCATCCAGCCATCTCATCCTCTGTCGTCCCCTTCTCCTCCTGCCCCCAATCCCTCCCAGCATCAGAGTCTCTTCCAGTGAGTCAACTCTTCACATGAGGTGGCCAAAGTACTGGAGTTTCAGCTTTACCATCAGTCCTTCCAAAGAACACCCAGGGCTGATCTCCTTTAGAATGAACTGGTTGGATTTCCTTGCAGTCCAAGGGACTCTCAAGAGTCTTCTCCAACATCACAGTTCAAACGCATCAGTTCTTTGGCACTTAGCTTTCTTCACAGTCCAACTCGCACATCCATACATAACCACAGGAAAAACCATAGCCTTGACTAGACAGACCTTTGTTGGCAAAGTAATGTCTCTGCTTTTGAATATGCTATATCGGTTGGTCATAGCTTTCTTTTCAAGGAGTAAGCATCTTTTAATTTCATGGCTGCAATCACCATCTACAGTGATTTTGGAGCCCCCCAAAATAAAGTTTGCCACGGTTTCCCCATCTATTTCCCATGAAGTGATGGGACTGGATGCCATGATCTTCATTTTCTGAATGTTGAGCTTTAAACCAACTTTTTCACTAACTTCTTTCACTTTAATCAAGAGGCTTTTTAGTTCCTCTTCACTTTCTGCCGTAAGGGTGGTGTTATCTGCATATCTGAGGTTACTGATATTTCTCCCAACAATCTTGATTCCAGCTTGGGCTTCTTCCAGCCCAGCGTTTCTCATGATGTACTCTGCATATAAGTTAAATAAGCAGGGTGACAATATACAGCCTTGACATACTCCTTTTCCTATTTGGAACCAGTCTGTTGTTCCATGTCCAGTTCTAACTGTTGCTTCCTGACCTGCATACAGATTTCTCAAGAGGCAGGTCAGGTGGTCTGGTATTCCCATCTCTCTCAGAGTTTTTCACAGTTTTTGTGATCCACATGGTCAAAGGCTTTGGCATAATCAATAAAGCAGAAATAGATGTTCTTCTGGAACGCTCTTGTTTTTTCCATGATCCAGCAGATGTTGGCAATTTGATCTCTGGTTCTTCTGCCTTTTCTGAAACCATCTTGAACATCAGGAAGTTCACGGTTCATGTATTGCTGAAACCTGTCTTGGAGAATTTTGAGCATTACTTTACTAGCATGTGAGATGAGTGCAATTGTGTGGTAGTTTAAGCATTCTTTGGCATTGCCTTTCTTTGGGATTGGAATGAAAACTGACCTTTTCCAGTCCTGTGGCCACTGCTGAGTTTTCCAAATGTGCTGGCATATTGAGTGCAGCACTTTGACAGCATCATCTTCCAGGATTTGAAATATCTCAACTGGAATTCCATCACCTCCACTAGCTTTGTTCATAGTGATGCTTTCTAAGGCCCACTTAACTTCACATTCCAGGATGTCTGGCACTAGATGAGTGATCCAACCATTGTGATTATCTTGGTGGTGAAGATCTTTTTTGCACAGTTCTTTTGTGTATTCTTGCCACCTCTTCTTAATATCTTCTGCTTCTGTTAAGTCTATACCATTTCTGTCTTTTATCGAGCCCATCTTTGCATGAAATGTTCCCTTGGTATCTTTAATTTTCTTGAAGAGATCTCTAGGCTTTCCTATTCTGTTGTGTCCCTCTATTTCTTTGCATTGATCACCAAGGAAGGCTTTCTTATCTCTCCTTGCTATTCTTTGGAACTCTGCATTCAGATGTTATATCTTTCCCTTTCTCCTTTGCTTTTCACTTCTCTTCTTTTCACAGCTATTTGTAAGGCCTCCCCAGACAGCCATTTTGCTTTTTTGCATTTCTTTTCCATGGGGATGGTCTTGATCCCTGTCTCCTGTACAATGTCATGAACCTCCATCCATAGTTCATCAGGCACTCTATCTATCAGATCCAGTCCCTTAAATCTATTTCTCACTTCCACTGTATAATCATAAGGGATTTGATTTAGGTCATACCTTAATGGTCTAGTGGTTTTCCCTACTTTCTTTAATTTCAGTCTGAATTTGGCAATAAGGAGTTCATGATCTGAGCCACAGTCAGCTCCCAGTCTTGTTTTGGTTGACTGTATAGAGCTTCTCCATCTTTGGGTGCAAAAAATATAATCAATCTGATTTCAGTGTTAACTATCTGGTGATGTCCATGTGTAGAGTCTTCTCTTGTGTTGTTGGAAAAGGGTGTTTACTATGACCAGTGCCTTCTCTTGACAAAACTCTATTAGCCTTTGCCATGCTTCATTCTGTATTCCAAGGCCAAATTTGCCTGTTACTCCAGGTGTTTCTTGACTTCCTACTTTTGCATTTCAGTCCCCTATAATGAAAAGGACATCTTTTTTGGGTGTTAGTTCTGAAAGGTCTTGTAGGTCTTCATAGAACCGTTCAATTTCAGCTTCTTCAGCATTATTGGTTGGGGCATAGACTTTGATTACTGTGATATTGAACGGTTTGCCTTGGAAATGAACAGAGATCATTCTGTCGTTTTTGAGATGGCATCCAAGTACTGCATTTCAGACTCTTTTGTTGACCATGATGGCTACTCCATTTCTTTTAGGGGACTCCTGCCCACAGTAGTAGATATAATGGTCATCTGAGTTAAACTCACCCATTCCAGTCCATTTTAGTTCGCTGATTCCTAGAATGTCAACATTCACTCTTGCCATTTCCTGTTTGACCACTTCCAATTTGCCTTGATTCATGGACCTGGCATTCCATGTTCCTATACAATATTGCTCTTTACAGCATCGGACCTTGCTTCTATCACCAGCAAGCAACTGGGTGTTGTTTTTGCTTTGGCTCCATCCCTTCATTCTTTCTGGAGTTATTTCTCCACTGATCTCCAGTAGCATATTGGGCACCTATTGACCTGGAGAGTTCCTCTTTCAGTATCCTACCATTTTGCCTTTTTATACTGTTCATGGGCTTCTCAAGACAAGAATACTGAAGTGGTTTGCCATTCCCTTCTTCAGTGGACCACATTCTGTCAGACCTCTCCACCATGACCCACCTGGCTTGGGTGGCCCCACTGGGCATGGCTCAGTTTCGTTGAGTTAAACAAGGCTGTGGTCTGTGTGATTAGGTTGACTAGTTTTCTGTGATTATGGTTTCAGTGTGTCTGCCCTCTGATGCCCTCTCGCAACACCTAACATCTTACTTGGTTTTCTCTTCCCTTGGACGAGGGGTATTTCTTTCTTCACGGCTGCTCCAGCAAAGCACAGCCACCACCCTTTTCCTTAGACGAGGGGTATCTCCTCTCTGCTGCCCCTCCTTATCTTGAACATGGAGTAGCTCCTCTCAGCCATCCTGTGCCCCTGCAGCCACTGCTCCTCCGACGTGGGGTTGCTCCTCTTGCACATTATTCTTAATGGTAGATAAATATTGCAGCTTGCCCACTAAAATCAGGAACAAGACAAGGATATGCCCTCTGACTATGCTTTTCAACATCATATTGAAGTCCCAGGTAATGCAATAAAACAAAAAATGTGATAAAATGTATGAAGATTAAAAGGAAGAAATAAACGTGTCTTTTTTTGCAGATTACATGGTCATCTATGTAAAAATCTGAAAAAGAATTGATCAAAAAATTCCTGTAGTTAATAAAATGATTAGAGCAAGGTTACAGGACACAAGGTTAATATTTAAAAATCAATTGCATTCTTGTGTACCAGCAATGAAAAAGTGAAATTTTAAATCAAAAAAGCAATACCATTTATAACAGCACTTCCAAAAATGCTTAGACATAAATCTAACAAAATGTGTACAAGATGTATATGAGGAAAACTATGAAACACTGATGAGAGATATTAAAAAACTAAATAAATGAAAAGACACTCCATGCTCATGGATAGAAAGACTCAATAGTGTCAAATTTTCATTTCTTCCCAACTTGATCTATAGATTTAATGCAATCACAACAAAAAATTCAGCAATCTATTTTATGGCTATCGACAAACATTCTAAGTTTATATGGAGAGGCAAAAGATCCAGAATAGCCAAAGCAATGTTGAAGAAGATCAAAGTTACAGGACTGATATTACCCAATTTTTAAACTTACTATAAAGTTACAATAATCAAGACAGTATGGTACTCAAGAGAGAATATATCAGTGGAATAGAATAGGGATACTAGAAATAGATTTATACTAATATAGTCAATTGACCTTTGAGAAAGGGGCAAAAGCAATAGAGAAAAGAAGCTCTCAACAGATTGTGCTGGAACAACTAGATATCTGCATGCAAAAAGATAATAAATCTAAACAAAAATCTTTCATTCTGCATGAAAATTGATTGTAAATGAATCACAGACCTAAATATAAAATGCAAAACTATAAAGCTCACAGAAAACAACTTAGAAAATTTAGATGCTCTTGGGTTTGGTGATGACTTTTTAGATATAACATCAATATCATTGATATGCTGGATTTCTGCAAAGGAAATCATCAAAAGAATAAAAAGAAAGACAAGCCACAAACCTTGAGGAAATATTTGTAAAATACATATTTGATAAAGGACTATAATAAAAAAAAACTCAAATAAGTTTCAAACAAATAGCTCAACTTAAAAATGAGCCAAAGACCTTAACAGACACCTCCCCCAAGAAGATATACAGATGGAGATTAAGTATATGTGTTTGGAAAGATACTCCACCTCATAGGTCATCAAGAAAATGCAAATTTAAAAACTAAGAAATACCACCACATACTACTAGAATAGCTGAAGTCCAGAATACTGACAACCCCAAAAACTGGCCAGGATGTGCAGCAATGAAACTCTCATTCATTGCTTCTAGAAATGCAAAATGGCACAGTTTCTTGGGAAGACACTTAGGCATTTTTAAACAAAACTCAACATTCTCTAACCACATGATCCAACAAACATGCTCTTTGATATTTAGCCAAAGAAGTTGAAGACTTACATTCACACAAAAACCTGAACATGCATGATTATAGTAGTTTCATTCATAACTGTCAACAATTAGAAGCAACCAAGATGTCCTTCAGTAGGTGAGTGGATAAATTAACTGTAGTATCGTCACTTCTTTATCCATTCATCTGTCAACGGATATCTAGGTTGCTTCCATGTCCTGATTATTGTAAATAGTGTTACAATGAACACTGGGGTACATGTGTCTTTCTCAATTATGGTTTTTCTCAGAATATATGCCCAGTAGTAAGATTGCAGGGTCATATGGTAGTCTTATTCCTAATTTTATACGGAATCTCCTGTTGTCAACAGTGGTTGTATCAACTTACATTCCCACTGACAGTGCAAGATGGTTCCCTTTTCTCCACATCCTCTCCAGCATTTGGTATATATATAATGGAATATTACTTGGCCATAAAAAGGAATGAATTTGAGTCAGTTGGACCGAGGTGGATGAACCTAAGAGCCTATTATACAGAGAGAAGAAAGTCAGAAATAGAAAAACAAATACTGTATATATTAACACGTATATATGGAATTTAGAAAAGCAGTACAGATAAACGTATTTGCAGGGTGTGAATAGAGACATAGACACAGAGAACAGACTTGCAGACACAGCAGTTGGAAGGAGAGGTGGGACAAATTGAGAGAGTATCATTGAAACATGTGCATTACCATATGGAAAATAGAAGGCTAGTGGGAAGTTGCTGTACAACACAAGGAGCTCAACCCAGTGCTCTGTGACCCCACAAGCAATCTGGGTCCTGTTGTTAAGTCACTAGTCATGTCCAACTCCTTTTGTGACCCCATGGACTGCAGCCCACCCAGCTCTATGGGATTTCCCAGACAGAACTACCAGAGTGGGTTACCATATCCTTTTCCAAGGTATCTTCCTGACCCAGGGATCAAACCCATGTCTCCTGAATTGGTAGGCGGATTGTTTACCACTGAGCCACTACAAAAGCCCAATCTGGGACCTATGCTCTCCAAACTGATCAACAAAGCTTGCATTGTCCACCTACATTTTTCTAGTATCTATTCTTGCCAAGGAACAAATTTAACAGTGTCCAGGCATTTCAAATTGGACTATGGCACCTGATATACATTTCCTTTGACTTGATCCAATAGACAGGCAGGCAGATTGCAATTAGTTGATTCTTGATACATTAAGAATTACCTGGCACAATTTTCCTCTGAAGAAGATGGTAAAATCAGAAGGTTCTAGAGGCTTCATGATATTCCCAGAACCTAAGTTTAGTAGCAAGGCCACTGGATTATGACAGAGAATACCTGGATTCTTTGCCATTTTCTGGTAAACATATTTGGCACATGTGGCAAATATGTGGCAGATAAGGGCAAATATAATCCATCCATAGGGTTGTAAAGTGACCCCATGGACTACAGTCAACCAGGCTTCTCTGTCCATGGGATTTTTCCAGGTAAGAATACTGGAATGGGTTGCCATTTCCTCCTCCAGAGGGGATCTTCCCTACCCAGGGACTGAACCCATATCGCCTGCATCTCCTGCATTGGCAGGTGCATTCTTTATCACTGTACCACCTGGGAAGCACCATTATATACCATCAGTTCAGTTCAGTTCAGTTGCTCAGTCGTGTCTGACTCTTTGCGACCCCATGAATAGCAGCATGGCAGGCCTCCCTGTCCATCACCAACTCCTGGAGTTCACTCAGACTCACGTCCCTCTAGTCAGTGATGCCATCCAGCCATCTCATCCTCTGTCGTCCCCTTCTCCTCCTGGCCCCAATCCCTCCCAGCATCAGAGTCTTTTCCAATGAGTCAACTCTTCTCATGAGGTGGCCAAAGTACTGGAGTTTCAGCTTTAGCATCTTTCCTTCCAAAGAAATCCCATACTTAGGAATAAATGAATGGGTTATATGACTTTGGACTTCCCTGATAGCTCAGTTGGTAAAGAATCTGCCTGCAATGCAGGAGACCCCGGTTCAATTCCTGGGTTGGGATGATCCCCTGGAGAAGGGAAAGGCTACCCCCTCCAGAATTCTGGCCTGGAGAATTCCACGGGCTGTATAGTTCATGGGGTCACAGAGAGTTGGACAAGACTGAGCAACTTTCACTTTTTTATCACACTGTCTAAATCTTTTTCATCTTTTGGGGCCTTTTCTCTCTCCACTGCAAAACTAAAATGTTGGATAAAAATGTGAATTTAAAGACACCAGGGGAAACCATCATCCAGAGTAGCTCTAAGCACATCATCACAAATGCTTTCTAATCCCATCCTACCTTTCTGCATCACCCACAACTTTCTTGAGGGCTCAAAACTCACTTGTTTCCAGTGCAGTGTGCTAAGCCACTCACAGTTCTGTGTTCCCTTTCTAGTTGTGGTTGCTCACTTTCATCCTTCCTGGGTTTGACCTAGGATCCCACTGGCTACCCAAAGGACCTGGAGTTCCAGGAGAGTAAAGGGCATAGCTGTGAAATCTCAGTTCAGTTAATGATCTGATCTATTTATAAGTAATCGTCACTCTGCCTTCACTCCAGCTCTTTCTCCTAAGACTTTTCACACTTCACAACTTTCTTCCTGGTGAGGGAATGACCCACCAGTATTTCTCTCACATTCCAGACTTCACTGTCAGACACTTTGGTAATGTATGGGGGACACACACATTTAAAGAAATATAAGATTATGTAAACATTTCAAATTAGATATTGCAAATCAGTATTGGTTTAGATAAAGTTTCTTCACTCTAAAATATAGATTTAAAGTAGAAATTTGGTGCTTTGCTTTGATGAAAAATTTGCTTTTTCAGATTCTGTATTAGAAGTTCACATATTCACAGATTTCTCAGGAAGATAGTTAAACTAACTTTCATAAAATGCCAGACTCAAGATGTACTTCGTCTTATGACATTTACAGGTGATATTTACATATGTAAGAACATAAACCCTGCATATTAACTCTTTTAAATTTGGCTTGTTTTCCATTGAGTCTTTGTGGTTCTGGGTCATCTGTTTTTTCAGTGTGGGTTTTCAACACTTAACACAGATTGACTCTGTTTAGAATGGTTTAGAATTCAGTGCAACTGAAAAAGTGCAGCAGTCAGATAAACCAGACAGTCTGAACTTCATTCTGTTTTAAGCGTTTGAATATATTTAAGTCTTCCTCTTGTCTCCCTGAAACAGCAAAAATAAGCAAGGGTGACCTTTACTATTCTGCTTAAGCAGAAGCTCTTTCCTTTGAGCCTCCTTCTGAGGATTTATTGGAAGTTCCCTGACTAGTCCCATGATTCTTATTTCCTCAACTTGCTTGCTCCCATCCTTTTTGGTTTGCTTTTTCATAGACGTGGAATTAACACAGAAGGGTACATTTAAAATAAATTTTTGTTTCTCTGAAATGATGTGACGTATTCCATTGATGTCTGGTGCAACTAACATAGATGTTAGGAAAAATCAGAACTAATTCTCTGTATATTGGTAAGAGGAAATATAATGGCTGTGCTGTACAAAATAAGACAAACTGAATAACAAAATGGCTCAAGAGAAAGGAAATAAAGGTGACTCAGAAGCTTTAATTCTATTTTGTTCATGACTAAGCACCTACAAACAGCTTTGAAACAGCACCTTTACCTTTTCCATTCCTGTTCTCAAGTTCTAAAATAAAGTTAGAGTATAAGAGCTACCAATTACTGAGCAATTTTGATATACCAAGAATTATGTGTACTGACATTTTTACCCTGATATTTTAAGACCCTTGCTTGTATACAGTTAAGCTGCAGACCTGAGATTTCTAAAATAGTTTTCTGGGTCCAAAGCTCATGATCTGGGATACATGGCCTTCCCATCTTTGTTTATTGCTATCTAAGTGATGAGCAGGGTTTATGTGACCAGGGATAGCAAGGGATGGAAATCTTCCCAGTAGCAAGGGGTGAGTGGAACAATGAGACATTAAGTTAGGTTACAGAAGTGCATTACATGGGACTAGTCAGGGAACTTCCTATTCCTACAGAAATAGGAAAGGAATAGAACTAGTTCAGTAAAGTTTATGGAAGAAATTATTTCCATTCCTTATCCTGTCTTCCCAATCCCCAACTTCCTTAATTATTTATTGGAGCTTAGTTTTAGAGAATGCCTTTGGTTCCAAACATCTGTTAAACAATATGAGTATTTTAGTGTTTTTGAATAATGATCTATGGTAAAATTTTTAATGATCTCAGTAAAGAAATGTTACATTAATGAATTTTATATTAAAATAAAACTACAAAGATGATGTAATATCCTATATTCAGAAAGATATTTACCCTGCTATTTTCAAAATCACTGCATAAAAATGTTAAATAAAAAAGTAAAAATAGTTTTTAGCTTTTATTTTGTTCTATTTTTAAGACTGGTAGAAACACTCTTTGAAATTTTAAAGTTTATAAATGCAATTCCAACCAAAGTGAGTTTTGGAGCAAATTATTCAGGAAGATAAATCTAGCAGGCATGTATGGAAATGGAAGGACAGAAATGCAGGTGTTGAAGAGATAATGAGGAAATTATTGCAGTAATCCAGCATGAGGGTAAAAGCATATGGTTATATGGTAGCAAAGGCAATAGATAGAAGAAATGAAATGTAAGGCATATTTCAGAGACAGAACCAGATGGACTTTGCGCCATCGGAAATTAGTGGAAGAAAAGAATTGTTAAAGATATGAGGTGATCATACACTTAGCTAAGCAGTTACACTTCACTAAGCAGTTGTAGTACACCTAGCCAACTTTCCTGAAGTTAACTCTGTAGCTTCAAATTAATGAGACTTCCGTATCACCTGGAAAGCAGTCCAAAGTGTAGCTCCACTGGGAATGAGTCGTGTTATAGCAGATTAAAGACTGACACCATGCCAGGCTCGTAGTGAGTGCTCAATCATTATTGTTCATTTCCCGCTATGTGATTCTCTTTCCGCTTCACAGATTTCTGAATGCAACTATGGGGAGTTTATGTTACAGATGCCAATGCTGAGGTCAGAGCAGCTCATTTCACATGAGTAGAGACTGGTTTGCATGGTAGAGAGGAAATCTGAATACAGATCAGGGAGCATGAGAAATGAACATGAGTCCACCTTTTGTCAGAAGAAGTACTTCAAGACCTCTTTGGATACCTTATCATGGAAACACAAGAAACAGGAACAGTGTCAGTATCTCCTGTGACCTCATTTGTAAGAATATTTTACAGTTGATTTAGTGAGAGCAAACTGTCAAAGATGAACTTGCATCCTACTGTGTGCCAGACATTGTGGTAGGTCCTGAGCTTCAGAAAATAAAAATATATCTTGCCCCAGGGGAGCTCAGCATCCGGTGGGCTAGCAAGATAAATGGGAAGGAAACAACACTGTGGAGTAGTGCAGAAACACTTCAGTATGAACTTCAGCACTACCAATTTACTGTATGAGAAGAAATACACAGATTTTTCTCAAACCTGCTTTTTGAGACAGCCTGATTTATATTACACAGAAAGAGCTAAGAAAATTCATTAGAAATAGAACTGAATTTTATAATATTGCACATTTTCAAAGCAGCTGTGTAAAAATTGCTGCAAATAACCATTTAATTCTATCCTATATTTACTGAGTAAATCCAGGTATATTTTAATTCTGACTAAATCAGAAAAACTTTTGAGAGAGTCTTCTTTGTATTCATTTATTATTTCTATGAAAGTTCTGAGGTTTTTGAACCTGAAACTGTTTTTTAAAATTGATTTTTTTTAAAGTATGAGTTTTGTTTCTTACTAACCAGATAGGCCAGCAGGTAGATTATTAAAACCAGCCACCACTTAAATTTTAAGTACTAAATCTATTTAGCTCTAAATGCTACTAATACTTGCAAGGCCCTGGCTTGGACACTGTATCACACATTTTGTCACTGATCTCACCCAGTAATCAACAATAACTCCCACTGCCTGTTGCTTCAGTCTGGTTTTCTTACATATGATCACTGGCTACTGACCTAGACATACTCTTCTTAGAGCCCCCACATGCATTTCTTCACTCCCCCCAACAATGTCATTCCTATCTCCTGCAAGCACACACACTACACATCTCTAAGCTCACTCCCTTCCCTACCTGGTACACAACACCTACAGCAAGTGCTTGTGTCAATACCAGGCTTATCCCTAAATCTTTTCCCCTGACTTTATTAAAGAGGAAGTGAGGGGATGGAGGATAAACTTTTGCAACTTCACTTCCCAGTTCTGTGTAAGCTGGCTTCCAGCAGGACTCAGCTAATGTGAAGCATTCCCTAAAGACTGGGGGGACAGAATGAAAAGAGAAACCAGGGCCTTTCCTTCCCTCTCTCTGTGCCTATGACTCCTTCCCTAGCAATAAAGGCAGCTTCCTGTGGCTCTGCCTCCTGCTCCATGTGTTTCTTTTCATATACTATAGGGAAGACAAGTGCTTTACCTCTTCAAGTCTTAAGGTCACACTGTTGGTAACAGTCCAGATTGGAACTAAGGTTTAGTTACTTTTCACTTCTTTACACATCTATTCAATTAGATAATAAACTCTTTAGAGTCTGGATCAATGGTTATCCTTCCTACATCTCCTTCTTTGATATTTGGTAGAGTTGAGAAGAGTGTGAGCAGAGGCTCAAAGTTTCCAGCCTCAGGAAACCTGTCTTGTAAGAGCATGCTTTAACTATTTCAGTTGCTTGGTCCCATCCATCCTCTTCCATGTCAGTAAGATTTATGACAGAGAAGAGAATTAACTCTTGATGAAAGTGAAAGAGGAAAGTGAAAAAACTGGCTTAAAACTCAACATTCGAAAAATGAAGATCATGGCATCTGGTGCCATCACTTCATGGCAAATAGATGGGGAAACAATGCAAACAGTGAGACATTTTATTTTGGGGGGCTCCAAAATCACTGCAGATGGTAACTGCAGCCATGAAATTAAGACGCTTCTTGGAAGAAAAGCTATGACCAACCTAGAGAGCATATTAAAAAGCAGAGACATTTCTTTGCCAACAAAGGTCCATCTAGTCAAGGCTATGGTTTTTCCAGTAGTCATATATGGATGTGAGAGTTGGACTATAAAGAAAGCTGAGCACCGAAGAACTGATGCTTTTGAACTGTGGTATTGGAGAAGACTCTTGAGAGTCCCTTGGACTGCAAGGAGATCAAACCAGTCAATCCTAAAGAAAATCAGTCCTGAATATTCATTGGAAGGGCAGATGTTGAAGCAGAGGCACCAAGACTTTGGCCACCTGATGCGAAGAGCTGACTCATTTGAAAAGACCTTGATGCTAGGTAAGATTGAGGCAGGAAGAGAAGGGGACAGAGGATGAGATGGTTGGATGGCATAGAAATTTTTGATCCAGGAAAAGGTGGACACCAGGGTTCATATCAAGTTACAAAGCCTCACATTCAAGAAACAAAGCAAAGATTTGATTTCAGGAGGGGAGAGAAGGTGACTTCCCTAGTGGCTCAGTTGGTAAAGAGTCTTCCTGCAGTGCTGGAGACCTGAGTTCCATCCCTGGGTCAGGAAGATCCCCTGGAGAAGGAAATGGCAACCCACTCCAGTATTCTTGCCTGGAGAATCCCATGGACAGAAGAGCAGATCAGAGAAAGACATAGCAAGCAGATGGCAGAGACATGCCCTGGATAATCTCTTTCTGAGATGAACCATGGAATACTCAAAACAGAGCTGAGTCCAAAGAAACAAAGCTGGGCAGGAATGAGAAAAGAATGCATGGCCCAGCCAGCTGGCATGGGTACAGTAAGATGTCTGGCAGGGTGCAAAGAGCTAGAAGAGAGAGAGATTCTGGAAACCAAAAGACTAGACAGACTGTCTTCCATGGGAGTGGACAATTGTTAATGCCGCTAAAACTCACAGCAAAGAACTTAATACTCTCCAAGATTTTAGCTCTTTGATATAAATTTACACAGGAGACTTTCCAACCACTGGTGGGTGTGGCTTCAAACCTATCTCTGCTATACTGCATTATGAACATAGCTTATATACAGTATATGATTTGTAGCTGGGGCTGATAGCTTCCACTCTACTGGGACCTATGTATGATCTTTTACTAAATTTTCTTCCCTTTTCGAAGGAAATGTGGCATATTCCACAGAAATCTCATAGGCACTAGCATCCATTTAGTAGGGACAAAATAGAAGATTGTCCCTGAGAGATTATTGGGTAGGTTGGGAGTTACCTTCCAACTTCTTCTTTCCAAGAATGATGGTACATTATTTCCTCCACTGGCTTTGCCTTCCTTTTCTTATCTCCTTGCCATCAGATAACAAATTTACCTCTCACCTGTTTAAGACAGGGATAAATTAATATTCATTGATTATGCTAAAGCCTTTGACTGTATGGATCACAAAAAACTGTGGAAAATTATTAAAGATATGGGAATACCAGACCACCTTACCTGTCTCCTGAAAAACTTGTATGCAGAACAAAAAGTAATAGAACTGGACATGGAACAATGGACTGGTTCAAAATTGGGAAAGGAATATATCAACAACAACAACAACAGTAAACCTATTTAGGAAGAAAGAGGAAAGCTTAGAGTAACTGGCTTCACAACTACAAATAAAGAAAGAATATGAAAGAGGGAGAGGTCAATAAAAGCAAATTCAGCAGCTAAATTACTTTTCTCCAGCCTTAGTAATTGACATATATATGTCACATATTTAACATTGAGGAAGTTTAAAGGGTACAATGTGATGCTTTAATATACCTATATATTGCAGCATGTCTACCACAAAGGTTTGTTAACATATTCTTTATCTCACATATTACTATTTTGTCATTGTTGTTATTAGGGTAAGAACATTTAAGCTTTAGTCTCATAGCAACTTTCAAATATACAATACAGTATTGCTAACTATAGTCACCAGGCTGTATCCTTGATCCCAGGAATTTATTCATCTTATGACAGATAGTTTGTGCTAGTTGATCAATGTCTTTTCATTTCCCTCACCCCTCAGTCCCTGGCAACTACTGTTTTACTTCTTCCTCTCCTATATGGGTACCTTTAAAAAAATAAATCTAGTTACATGTATGTTTTTATTTGCCTAACTGCTCTAGCTGGGACTTCCACATTAGGTTGAATAGTAGTGGTGAAGGTGGGAACCTTTTTGTCTTGTTCCTGACCTTTGGAGGAAGAGATTTCAATATTTCACCATTGAATATGGTGTTAGCTGTGGGCTTGCCACATTGAGGTATATTCTTTCTACACCTAGTTTGTTGAGCGCTTTTATCATGAAAAGACATTGATTTTTGTCAGTTTTCTGTGCCTATTTAGAGAATCCTTGATTTTTATCAATCATTCTAGTAAAGTAATAAATCATGTTTATTGATTTCTGTTAGTAAACCCTCCTTTTATCCCAGTGATAAGTCCCTCTTGGTTATAAGGTATGACCCTTTTAATGTACTGTTAAACTCAGCTAATTAGTGTTTTCTTAGGAATGTTTATAACTTTATTCATCAGAGTTATCAGTCTGTAGGTTTGTTGTTGTTTTTCCCATAGTTTCCTTATCTGGCTTTCATATGAAAAGGAGCATGTCAAGGCTGTATATTGTCACCCTGCAACTTAACTTATATGCAGAGTACATCATGAGAAATGCTGGGCTGGAAGAAGCACAAGCTGGAGTCAAGATTGCCAGTAGAAATATCAATAACCTCAGATATGCAGATGACACCACCCTTATGGCAGAAAGTGAAGAGGAACCAAAAAGCCTCTTTATGAAAGTGACAGAGGAGAGTGAAAAAGTTTGTCTAAAGCTCAATATTCAGAAAATGAAGATCATGGCATCTGGTGCCATCACTTCATGGCAAATAGATGGGGAAACAGTGAAAAGTGACAGACTTTATTCTTTTGGGCTCCAAAATCACTGCAGATGGTAACTGCAGCCATGAAATTAAAAGACGCTTACTCCTTGGAAGAAAAGTTATGACCAACCTAGATAGCATATTCAAAAGCAGAGACATTACTTTGCCGACTAAGGTCCGTCTAGTCAAGGCTATGGTTTTTCCTGTGGTCATGTATGGATGTGAGAGTTGGAATATAAAGAAAGCTGAGCACCGAAGAATTGATGCTTTTGTACTGTGGTGTTGGAGAAGACTCTTGAGCGTCCCTTGGACTGCAAGGAGATCCAACCAGTCCAATCTAAAGGAGATCAGTCCTGGGTATTCTTTGGAAGGAATGATGGTAAGGCTCAAACTCCAGTACTTTGGCCACCTCATGCAAAGAGTTGACTCATTGCAAAAGATTGTGATGCTGGGAGGGATTGGGGGCAGGAGGAGAAGGGGATGACAGAGGATGAGATGGCTGGATGGTATCACTGACTCGATGGACATGAGTTTGAGTGAACTCTGGGAGTTGGTGATGGACAGGGAGGCCTGGCGTGCTGTGATTCATGGGGTCTCAAAGAGTCAGAAAAGACTGAGTGAATGAATTGAACTGAATCTGGTCTTATAGATATATGAATTTGGGAGTATTTCTTCCCCTTTAATTTTTTGAAACAATTTGAAAAGAATTTGAGTTTAGTTCTCCTTAAATATCTGATAGAAATCACCAGTGAAATGATCAGATCCTGACTTTTCTTTTGGAGAGCATTTTGGTTACTGATTAAACTCCTTCAGTTCAGTTCAGTTCAGGTCAGTCGCTCAGTCGTGACTCTTTGTGACCCCATGAATCGCAGCACACCAAGCCTCCCTGTACATCATCAACTCCCAGAGTTCACTCAGACTCACGTCCATTAAGTCAGTAATGCCATCCAGGCATCTCATCCTCTGTCATCCCCTTCTCCTCCTGCCCCCAATCCCTCCCAGCATCAGAGTCCTTTCCAATGAGTCAAATCTTCACATGAGGTAGCCAAAGTATTGGAGTTTCAGCTTTAACATCAGTCCTTTCAAAGAAACCCCAGGGCTGATTTCCTTCAGAATGGATTGGTTGGATCTCCTTGCAGTCCAAGGGACTCTCAAGAGTCTTCTCCAACACCACAGTTCAAAAGCATCAATTCTTCAGTGCTCAGCCTTCTTCACAGTCCAACTCTCACATCCATACATGACTACTGGAAAAACCATAGCCTTGACTAGACGGACCTTAGTCAGCAAAGTAATGTCTCTGCTTTTGAATATGCTTTCTAAGTTGGTCATAACTTTTCTTCCAAGGAGTAAGCGTCTTTTAATTTCATGGCTGTCTTACTCATTAGTAACCCAAAGAAGGCAATGGCACCCCACTCCAATTCTCTTGCCTGGAAAATCCCATGGATGGAGGAGCCTGGTAGGCTACAGTCCATGGGGTCGCGAAGAGTCCAACACGACTGAGCGACTTCCCTTTCACTTTTCACTTTCATGCATTGGAGAAGGAAATGGCAACCCACTCCAGTGTTCTTGCCTGGAAAATCCCAGGAATGAGGGAACCTGATGGGCTGCCGTCTATGGGGTCGCACAGAGTCGGACATGACTGAAGCGACGCAGCAGCAGCAGCATTATTAAGCTGATTCAAATTTGGCATGATTTGAATGATATGATTCATGATTATATTCATGAGTTCAAATTTGGTATGATATATATTTCTAAGAATTTATTCATTCTTCTGTTCAATTGTTGACATATAATTGTTCAGTGTAGCCTCTTATGATCCTTTGATTTCTGTGTGTCAAATATAATGTCTTCGTTTTCTTTATTAGTTTTATCTGAGTCCTTTCTTTTTTCCTTGGGTAGTTTAGCTAAGATTTTGTCAATTTGGTTAACCTTTTTAGAAAAGCTTACTTTGATGTTTTTCTGTCCTTTTACTATATTCTGTTTCACTGATTTTTGTTCTAGTCTTTATTATTTCCTTCCTTCTGCTAAGGGTGGGCTTATTTGGTTCTTCTTTTTTAATTCCTCGAGGCATAAAGTTGTTTATTTTGTATGTTTTTTTCTTAATATAAGCATCTATCACTATTAATTTCCCTCTCAGGACTCCTATTGCCTCATTCCGTAAGTTTTGTTGTTTCACTTTGTATTGTTGTCTGTCTCAGGATACTTGCAGATTTCCCTTTTGATTTCTTTTTCAACAGATTGGTTTTTCAGGAGAATGTTGTTTAACTTCCAGGTGTTTGTAAATTTTCTAGTTTCCCTCCTAGTTTCATTCCACTGTGATCAGAAGATAGTATGATTTCAGTCTTCTTAAATTTGCTAAGACTTGCTTAGAATTTAACATGCGGCCTATCGTAAAGAATGTTCTATATATACTTGATAAAAATATGTATCTCAGTGCTGTTGCCTAGAATGTTTGTTTATGTCTGTTAGGTCCATTTGTTTATTAATGTTATTCAAATTCATTGTTTCCTTATGGGGGTTCTGTCTGGGTGATCTATCTAATGTTGAAAATGGAGTATTGAAGCCCCCTACTATTGTTGTATTTTTGACTATTTTTCCTTTCAGTTCTGTTATTATTTTCTTTGTGTATTTACATTACCTGATGTTATATGCTTAAATATTTAAAGTTTTGGCTGAAAATAAAAAGAGAGAGGGAGAGAAAGAAGGAGGGGAAGGGGAGAGAGAAGGGTGTTAGAGGATGATCCATGGATTAATAGATGGAATATAATTATGGCAGTATAGCATCTGAGTGCAGTTAGATTTATGAAACTTGAATTAAGAAAAGATAGCTTTTCATTAAGAAAGGCAGTAAAAGAATAAGGATGGGTGTCATTGAGAGGAAGAGTTTGGAAGAGTGATGAAGTGCAGTGGGAAAGGTTAATGCCCAGGTCCCTTCTAAATTATTTTCACAAAATTTATACCTCATTAGCCTCTTCTTAGCACAAATACAGATTATCAAAATAGCATTTATGTAGGTCAACACTCTGTTTTCTCTTAGATTAATTTCCTACCTTTTTCTTCTCATACTCTGTTCTATAGGAAGCTATATTTTCTAGTGTCTCTTCCTTCTGGCTTCATGGTAATTTTGACTAGTTGGTGTAGCTGGCAGAAGGAAGGAATAAACCAAAGTCTTTCCCTCCTTCTTTCTCTTCTTCTTATGGTGTTTGGCAGCAGACAGATCTTAACTAGAGTTCAAGACCTTAAAAAGCTGTGTTTTCTGCTCTCAACTAGTAATGCCTATCTTCTTCTGACACATTCCAAACAATTCTAGCTTTTAGAGTCTGGAAGCATTTCTTCTGTTACCTTCCTGCTATTGCTAATCTCAAAGTTGCCTCAGCACCTCCAATTGGATTTTTTAAAAGAAAAACCTTTATACCCCTGTATAACCAATGTCTTGTATTACACTTACTCTGTTTGAAAGAAATAAAATGTTTCTCTTTTCCCAATTGGACACTGACTGATTAAGCATCCATCTGACGTAAATTGTTTATATAACCACATGTATGGCGTGATCCCAGGGTCATAACAGATGAAGCTCAATCAAATTTCTTCTTTTTGAGAAGCATTCTCAACTACAGTATGGCTATTTTTTTTTTCTGAAACAGACTAATAGCTATTATAACTCTTTCTTTTCAGAATCACTGTTGATAATTTGTTATGATATTGTATACTAGATTTTAAAATAATTTTTCAGTCTTTGATTATAATTAACCAGTTATTCCACAGAAGAGTATAAGTAGTATTTCTAGATAGTTCTGTAATCAATAAATAATAAAAGTCTGCGTTTTATCTTTATTTTTTAGTTAATTTTTAAACTAGAAGATAATTGCTTTACAATACTGTGTTTGTTTCTGCCTTACAACAATGTGAATCAGCTATAAATATACACATGTCCCCTGCCTCCCAAGCCTCCCTCCCACCCTGCTCCATCCCATTTCTCTAGGTCTTCACAGAGCACTCGGCTGAGCTCCTTGCATTATATAGCAACTTCCCACTAGCTATCTATTTTCCATGTGGTAATGTTTCCTGTGGTCATGTATGGATGTGAGAGTTGGACTGTGAAGAAGGCTGAGTGCTGAAGAATTGATGCTTTTGAACTGTGGTGTTGGAGAAGACTCTTGAGAGTCCCTTGGACTGCAAGGAGATCCAACCAGTCCATTCTGAAGATCAGCCCTGGGATTTCTTTGGAAGGAATGATGCTAAAGCTGAAACTCCAATACTTTGGCCACCTCATGTGAAGAATTGGCTCATTGGAAAAGACTCTGATGCTGGGAAGGATTGAGGGCAGGAGGAGGAGGAGAAGGGGATGACAGAGGATGAGATGGCTGGATGGCATCACTGACTTGATGGACGTGAGTCTGAGTGAACTCCGGGAGTTGGTAATGGACAGGGAGGCCTGGTGTGCTGTGATTCATGGGGTCGCAAAGAGTCGGACACGGCTGAGCGACTGAACTGAATGTTATATTTCTATGCTATCTCTCAGTTCCTTCCACCACTGTATCCACAGTTCTCTTCTTTATGTCTGAATCTCTACTCTTGCCCTGTAAATAGGCTTATTGCTACCATTTTTCTAGATTCCATATATATGCATTGTGCTAAGACACTTCAGTTGTATCTGACTCTGCAACCTTATGGACCATAGCCCACCAGGCTCTATGTCCATGGGGATTCTCCAGGCAAGAATACTGGAGTAGATTGCCATGCTCTGCTCCAGGAAATCTTCCCAACTCAGGGATTAAACCTGTGTCTCTTACGTTTGTTTAATTGGCAGGCAAGTTCTTTACTGCCAGCGCCACCTGGGAAGGCCATATATGCATTGCTATATAATATTTGTTTTTCTCTTTCTGACTTATTTCACTCTATATAAAAGGCTCTATGTTTATCCACCTCTGTTCAACTGACTCAAGTTCATTCCTTTCCATGGCTGAGTAATATTCCATTGTAAATATCTACCACATTATTTATCCATTCATCTGTTGATAGACATTTAGCTTACCTCCATGCCCTAGCTATGGTAAATAGTGCTTCAGTGAACATCAGGGTACATGTGTCTTTCTAAATTATGGTTTTCTCAGGATATATGCCCAATAATGGGATTGCTAGGTCATATGGTAGTTTTATTCCCAGTTTTTAAAGGAATCTCCATACTGTTGTTCAAAGTAGCTGTATCAGTTTACATTCTCACTAACAGTGCAAGAGTTCCCTTTTCTCCACATCCTCTCCAAAATTTATTGTCTGTACATTGTTTTGATGATAGCTATTCTGACTGGTATATCTGTATTTTTAATTGTCCTAAAGCGTTTGCCTACAATGCAGGAGACCCGGGTTCAATCCCTGGGTCGGGGAGCTCTCCTGGAGAAGGGAATGGCAACCCACTACAGTATTCTTGCCTGCCCCGCCCCCCAAAAAAAGGGGCTCAGAGAAATATTTACAGTGCTTCCCTGGTGGCTCAGGCGGTAAAGCATCTGTCTACAATGCGGGAGACCTGGGTTCGATCCCTGGGTTGGGAAGATCCCCTGGAGAAGGAAATGGCAATCCACTCCAGTACTATTGCCTGGAAAATCCCATGGACAGAGGAGCCTGGTAGGCTACACTCCATGGGGTCGCAAAGAGTCGGACACGACTGAGCAACTTCACTTTTACTTTCACAAATATTTTTTTTAAAAAAGCTTCCTCACTCTATAGCATAATGTTACTGCCCAATCACATGACAATAAGAATATTCTACACATTGTTACATAATTTGCCCATTAGGACCTAGTAGAAGACTTCTTCACACAGCAAGGCCAATCTGCTTAAAGTTTTTTTGATATGAGAGAAAGAAATCATCTGAAAGGGCTGGAATATTTTGAATTCCCAAGGGAAAATCTGAAAGGAAGGACACAAGCATCGGTGAAATGCCAGCGAAGCCACTTGAAGGAAAGAAAGAAAACCTCCCTTGCCTCTAGCCCCAGGGTCCTTGCCTGGGAAAGAACTTTTAAAATGTTGTAATAGGTAGCCAATGGGAATTTGCTGTACACCTCAGGGAACTCAAACAGGGGCTCTGTGACAATCTAGAAGGCTGGGATGGGGAGTGAGATGGGAGGGAGGGGACATGGCTGTACCTATGGCTGATTCTTGTTGACATTTGACAGAAAACCACAACATTCTGTAAAGCAATTATCATTCAATTAAAAAAAAAAAAAACAAAGTGGCAAAGAAAAAGTTGTTTCATCTAAACTGTTGACTGTGGGTTTTGTCAGGTAAATCTCTGCTGTCTCCTCTAGGGAGTCTTCAAAATGTTTTTATTCATGATGTTATGCAAGTAAATTCAGAGCAAATTGATTTCACATGAGTGAAATCAAACTGATAGAAGTATACTGATAAGTGTGAGATAGCTTTTAAGAAAAAAGCTCATCTGAGATTCAATAAGTATGTTGTCTGCTTTGTGCTTTTCTGAATTTGAAGTTACAAAGTGCCCCGTAAACAGAAGATTCACTCATTCATCCAGATGGCCATCTCCTGTCCTGAGACGTGATGTGTACACATGTGTATTGAGTGGGTTCAGTGTCCACTTACTTCTAGTGTTGGAAAATTATCAAGTCAGACTAAAATATTCAGGTGAATTTTGAATTTATGCTATGAAGTTGTCTTGCAACACAGAGATTCACTCCAGCTCTTACAGATCTGAGGAAGCAGGAACAAGGTCACAGGAACCATTGGCAAAGGTCACTTTTCCCATGGCCTGCTTAGGGTCGCAAAATGGATTTCCTTTAAGAGTACATTTTCTCATAATTTTCTGGGCATCTATATGCTAACCTTAGTATCCAAGAGTCCCTTCATGACACCCAAGCAGTTCTTCAAAATGGGGATCCTCTGTGTGTAACATAGGTTGATGTGCGGAGAGAAGCTGCATTTTCTGAGAAAACATGCTTTGGAGGCCCAGAAACAATATTGGGTCAGTGCCTTTAGATGGCCAGGCCCTGAGGACTTGACTTATACTGGGTAAAATACACAAGATACTGATGTTACCCGGTGGAAAACTGCTGCCACAGTGACAGCAGATGAAGGCCAAACATGTTCTCTTCCTGTGGTAAGCAGCATAGGAAACTGTTGAAAAATCATGAGACATCTCTGCCCTTGGAGACAGAAAACATCTGAACACTTTCCTGTCAATGCACTTCTCCCCCATGAGTAGATCTAAGTGTGAACTGAAATGATCCTTTGTGAACTTTGCCTCAGGACAAAGGGAGTGAATACTATTCTAGTACTGTCTGAAGGTGCCTTTTCAAAAGCTCTCTCTCCTGCACTCCACTCTGAGGTGGCAGTATTGAAAGGATTTGGGTTAATAAGTACCAAAGTACTGATGAAGCGTAGAAGACAACATATACACACACACATACACACAAACAAGGAATAGCTTTTCATGTACTGCCTCATCTCAACAGATTGGATGCATCTCATTTTATCAGATTGCCAACATTTGCTGGATCATAGAAAGAGCAAGGGAAATCTAGAAAAACATCTATTTCTATTTCATTGACTACACTAAATCCTTTGACTATGTGGATCATATCAAACTGTGGGAAACTCTTAAAGATATGGGAATACCAGACCACCTTACCCGTCTCCTGAGAAGCCTCTATGTGCATCAAGAAGCAATAGTTAAAACCCTGTATGGAACAACTGACTGGTTCAGGATTAAGAAAGGAGTAGGACAAAGCTACTTACTGTAACCCTGTTTGTTTAACTTATACAAAGAGCACATTAAGCAAAATGACAGGCTGGATGACTTACAAACTGGAACCAAGATTGCCAGGAGAGAGTGTATTCCTCTTACAGGTAGTCTTAGCATTGGAGCTCCTGACTTAGCTGGTAGAGGACTTGTCAGGATATAATGGAAGATAAATGCTTAATACTGAAGCTGCAGCTGAAAGAGAAGGATGAACTAATTTCCCAACTTCAGGAAGAATTGGAAAAAGTTTAGCACTTACAGAAGACTTTTGCTTCAAGAGTAGATAAATCCACACAAACTGAACTTCTAGAGTGTGATAACACAGGATCATGAAGACTGTGATGGAGAACTAACTGAAGTTGGCCAAGGCAGAAGCAGGAAGACAAGTCAGAAGGCTATTGCCATAATCCAGAGATCAAGCCCTGAGCCTTTGGAGTGGGCACACTGACTCCAAGACCCTAGACTACCACAGAACTCCTAACCCTATGGAGTATCAAATCGTGAGAATTCCCACAAAGGAAATCAGTAGAATACAAGACCTGGCATCACCCAACTACCAGTAGCACCTGTGCAGGATGCCTCATCCAAACAACAAACAAGACTAAAATACAAATTCAATCATCAGCACACAGGATTACCACCTCACTCAGCCCTGCCCATCAGAGGGGGGGAAAACACACACACACACACACACACACACACACACACACACACACAAAACCTCAGCACAAATAATCACCCTATACGAAGCTTGCACAAACCACTGGACCAAACTTAGGAGGGCAGAAACCAAAAGGAAGAAAGAATTCAACCTTGAAGCCTAAGAAAATGAGACCTCAAAAACCATAAGTTTAAAAAAATAATGAAAAAACAGAGAAATACTGCACAAATGAAGGAACAAACTAGAAACACAGAAGCCCAAATAAATCAAGAGGAAATAGGTAAACTACCTGAAAAAGAATTCAGAATAATGAAAGTAAAGATTATCAAAAACCTTGAAAACAAAATTGAGAAAATGCAAGAATCAATTAACAAAAATCTGAAAGAATTAAAGAATAGATATGCAGAGATAAACAGAACAATTACTGATATTAAAAATACTCTAGAAGGAATCAATAGCAGAATATCTGAAGCAGAAGAACGAATCAGTGAGTAGGAAGATAAAATGGTGGAAATAACTTCTGAAGAGCAGAATAAAGTAAACAGAATGAAAAGAACTGAGGATGATCTCAGAGACCTCTGGAAAATATCAAACACACCAACATTTGAATTATAGGGGTCTCATAAGAATAAGAGAAAAAAAAAAAAGGTATGAGAAAATTTTTGAAGAGATTATAGTTGAAAATTTCCCTAACATGGAAAAGGAAATAGTCAAGCAAGTCCAAGAGGTGCAAAGAGTCCTATACAGGATAAACTCAAGAAGAAACATGCCTAAGACACATACTAATCAAACTAACAAAGGTTAAACATAAAGAAAGAATGTTAAAAGCAACAAGGGAAAATCAACAAGTAACATGCAAGGGAAACCCCATACGATTAACAGCTTTCAGCAGAAATTCTGCAGGCCAGAAGGGAATGGCAGGATAAATTTAAAGTACTGAAAGGGAAACCTCTATAACCAATATTACTCTACCTGGAAAGGCTCTCATTCAGAATTGATGGAGAAATCAAAAGCTTTTCAGACAAACTCAAGTAAAGAGAATTCAGTAAAGAATGAAATAGAAGGAGAAGGAAAGAAAGAAATGACAACCTACTCCAGTACTCTTGCCTGAAAAATCCCGTGGATGGAGGAGCCTGGCAGGCTACAGTCCATGGGGTCACAAAGAGTTGGAAATGACTGAGAGACTTCACCTACTTTCTTAAACCAGCTTTACAGCAAATGTTAAAAGGACATATATAGTCATGAATTAAAAGGGAAGAAGAAGATCTACAAAAAAAATACCAAACAACTAAGAAAACGGCAATAGGAACATATATATCAATAATTACTTTAAATGTAAATGGATTAAATGCTCCAACCAAAAGACACAGACTGGATGAATGGAAATAAAACATGACCCATATATATATATATATATGGGTATATATATATATATATATATATATATATATATATATATATATGTATATATATATACTGTCTACAAGAAACACACTTCAGGCCTAGAGACATATACAGACTGAAAGTGAGAGGATGGAAAAATATATTCCATGCACATGGAAAGTAAAAGAAAGCTAGAGCAGCAATCCTCATATCAGAAAAAGTAGACCTTAAAATAAAGGATATTACAAGAGATAAGTAAAGACACTACATAATGATCAAGGGATCAGTCCAAGAAGAACACATAACAATTGTAAATATCTGTGCACCCAACATGGGAACATCTCAATACACAAAAAAACACTAAAAGACATAAAAGGAGAAATTGACAGTAACACAATAATAGTAGGAAACCTTAAAACCCAACTTAGATCAAAAAAAATCACAAACAAATGGAGATTAAACAATACTTTTCTAAACAAACAGGTAACTGAAGAAATCAAAAGGGAAATAATAAAATTTCTAGAAACAAATGAGAATGCAAACATGACAACTCAAAACCTATGAGATGCAGCCAAAGCAACTCTAAGAAGGAAGTTTATAGCAATACAACCCTACCTCAAGAAACAAGCATCAAGCAGACAACCTAACTTTACACCTAAAACAATTGGAAAAAGAAAAGCAAAAATACTCCCAAAATTAACAGAAGGAAAGAAATCATAAATATCAGAGCAGAAATAAATGAAAAAGAAATGAAACAAACAATATAAAGATTAATAAAAATAAAACTGGTTCTTTGAGATGATAAGCAAAACTGAAAAACCTTTAGCTAAACTCATCAAGAAAAAAAAGGGAGAAGAATCAAATCAACAAAATTAGAAATGAAAAAGGAGAGGTTACAGCAAACAATGCAGAAATACAAAGGATTATAAGAGACTACTATGAACAACTATATAGCAATAAAATGGATAACCTTGAAGAAATGAACAGATTCTTAGAAAAGGTCAATCTTCCAAGACTGAAGCAGGGAGAAATAGAAATTATGAACTACCCAATTACAAGCACTGAAATAAAATTGTGATTAAAAATACTTCCAAAAGACAAAAGCCCTGTGCCAGACACCATCACAGGTGAATTCTATCAAACATTTAGCGAAAAGCTAATATCTATCCTTTTAAGACTCTTTCAAAAAATTGCAGAGGAAGGAACACTTCCAAACTTATTCTATGAGGCTATCATCACCCTGATACCAAAACCAGACAAAGAAAACACAAAAAAAGAAAACTACAGGTCAATATTAGTGATGGACATAGATGCAAAAATCCTCAACAAAATTTTAGCAAACAGAATTCAACAATACATTAAAAAGCTCATGCACCATGATCAAGTTTGGTTTATTCCAGGGATGCAAGGATTCTTCAGTATCTATAAATCAATCAATGTGATACACTATATTAACAAACTGAAGGATAAAAAACATATGATAATCTCAATAAATGCAGAAAAAGTCTTTGACAAAAATCAGCACCCACTTATGATTAAAACTCTTCAAAAAATGACCATAGATATAACTTATCTCAACACAGTCATGGCCATATATGACAAGCCCACAGCAAAAATTATACTCAGTGGTGAAAAACTGAAAGTATTCACTCTAAGATCAGGAACAAGACAAGGGTGCCCACTTTCACCACTATTATTCAATATAATTTTGGAAGTCCTAGCTACAGCAATCAGAGAAGAAAAAGAAATAAAAGGAATACAGATTGGAAAAGAAGAAATTAAGTTCTCACTGTTTGCAGATGACATTATACTGTACATAGAAAACCCTAAAGATAGTATCAGAAAACTACTAGAGCTAATAAATGAATTTAGCAACGTTGCAGGATATAAAATCAATACACAGAAGTCACTTGCATTTCTATATACTAACAATGAAAAATCAGAAAGAGAAATTTAGAAATCAATCCCATTCACCTGTGCAACAAAAAGAATAAAATATCTAGGAATAAACTTACCTAAGGAGACAAAAGCACAGTATTCAGAAAATTATAAGACAGTGATGGAAGAAATCAAAGATGATATAAGTAAAAGGAGAGATGGAACCCATGTTCCTGGGTAGGAAGAATCAATATTGTGAAAATGACTATACTACCAAATTTAATCTACAGATTCAATGTGATGTGATCCCTATCAAATTACCAATGGCATCTTCCACAGAACTAGAACAAATTTCACAATTCATGTGGAAATACAAAAGACCCCAAATGGCCAGAGCAGTGTTGAGAAAGAAGAATGGAGTTGGAGGAATCAACCTTCCTGACTTCAGATCATACTACAAAGCTACAGTCAATAAGACAGTATGGTACTGGCACAAAAACAGAAATATATACCAATGGAGCAAGATAGAAAGCCCAGAAATTAACCCATGCACCTATGGGTACCTTATTTTCTACAAAGGAAGCAAGAATATACAATGGGGCAAAGACAGCATTTTCAATAAGTGATGCTGGGAAAACTGAAGAGCTCCATGTAAAAAAATGAAATTAGAACATTTCCTAACACCATATGTAAAGATAAACTCAAAATTGATTATATTCCTAAATATAAGACCAGAACCTATAAAACTCTTGGAGAAAAATAAAGGCAGAATACTGATGATGTAAATCAAAGCAAGATCCTCTATGCCCTATATCCTAGAGTTATGGAAATAAAAACAAAAGTAAACAAGTAGGACATGATTAAACTTAAAAGCTTTTGTATACCAAAGGAAAACTATAAGCAAGGTGAAAAGACAATCCCCAGAATGGGAGAAAATAAAGCAAATGAAACAACTGACAAAGGATTAATTTCCAAATATACAAGCAGCTCATACTACTTGTTACCAGAAAAACAAACAACCCAATCAAAAAATCGGGAAAAGACCTAAACAGACATTTCCCCAAAGAAGGTATATAGATGGCTGATAAACACCTGAAAAGATGCTCAACATTGCTCTTTATTAGAGAAATGCAAATCAAAAGTACAATGAGGTATCACCTCCCACCGGTCAGAATGGCCATCATCAAAAAGTCTACAGACAATAAATGCTGGAAAGGGTGTAGAGAAAGGGGAACATTCTTGCACTGTTGGTGGGAATGTAAATTGATACAGCCACTATGGAAGGTGGTATGGAGATTCCTTTAAAAACTAGGAATAAAGCCACCATATAAAGCCAGCAATCACACCCCTAGGCATACACCCTGAGGAAACCAAAATTGAAAAAGACACATGTATCCCATTGTTCACTGCAGCATTATTTACAATAGCTAGAACATGGAAGCAACCTAGATATCCATCGACAGATGAACAGATGAAGAAGTTGTGGTATATATTTAAAAATGGAATATTACTCAACCATATAAAGAAATGCATTTGAGTCAGTTCTAATGAGGTAGATGACCCTAGAACCTATTATACAGAGTGAAATAAGTCAGAAAGAGAAAGATAAATATAAACTAACACATATATAAAAAAAATCTAGAAAGATGATACCAAAGAATTTATCTGCAGTGTGGCAATGGAGAAACAGACATAAGAAGCAGACTTATGGGCATGGGCAGAGGTGAGAAGAGAGTGAGATGTATGGAGAGAGTAACATGGAAACTTACTTTTCCATATCTAAAATAGATACCCAATGGGAATTTTCTGTATGTCTCAGGAAACACAAACAGTGGCTCTGTATCAACCTAGAGAGGTGGGATGGGGTGAGAGATGAGCGCAAGGTTCAAAAGGGAGGGGATATATGTATGCCTATGGCTGAGTTATGTTGTGATTTGACAGAAAACCACAAAATTCTGTAAAGCAGTTATCCTTCAATTAAAAAAGAAATTTCAAAAAAAAAAAAAAAAAGATTACCGGGAAAACTATCAACAACCTCAAATATGCAGTTGATACCACTCTAATGGCAGAGAGTGAAGAGGAAATACAGAGCCTCTTGATGAGGGTGAAGGAGAGTGAAAAAGCCAGCTTAAGACTCAATATTTTAAAAATTACATTACAGCATCTGTTCCATCACTTCATGGCAAATAGAAAGGTAAAAGGGGGAAGCAGTGATAGATTTCCTCTTCTTGGGCTCTAAAATCACTGTGGATGGTGACTACAGCCATGAAATTAGAAAATAATTGCTTCTTGGCAGGAAAGGTATTACAAAACTAGACAGTGTGTTAAAAAGCAAAGACAGAATTTTGCCCACAAAAGTCCGTATAGTGAAGGCTTTCCAGCAGTCACATACAGATATGAGAGCTGGACAATAAAAATGGTAGAGTGCTGAATAATTAATGCTTTTGAACTGCAGTGCTGGAGAAGACTCTCAAGAGTCCCTTGGGCTGCAAGAAGATCAAACTAATCAATCCTAAAGGAAATCAACCCTGAATATTCATTGGAAGGACTAATGCTGAAGCTGAAACTCTAATACTTTGGCCACCTGATATGAACAGCTGACTCATTGGAAAAGACCCTGATGCTGGGGAAAGATTAAAAGTAGAAGCAGAAGAGGGTGATAGAGGTTGAGATGGTTGGATGGCATCACCGACTCAATGGACACAAACTTGGGCAAATGCCAGGAGATGGTAAGTGACAGGGAAGCCTGCATGATGCAGTTCATAGGGTCATGAAGAGTCAGATAAGACTTAGTGACTGAAGAACAACATTGAAATGTATTGTTCACATTTCTCAGATTACAGTTTGTGTGATTGTGTTAGCTTCATGTTAGCTCTTCTGCTGTTCATGAAACAAGTTCTAGTTCAGTTTGGATATTTGGATCATAAAGTGGACCACAGTGATGAGTGATTATTTTAATGACATCTACCCTAGTGAGAGTTTGCAGAGATGTTTTAACTTTCTAGTTATTTTCTTGCAAATCTTTTGGCTTATGGGTCACTGTTTATACTATCAAGTTAATGAAATCATTAATGTACAGTCATTCCTAAGAAATGCGAGATACTGAATGCTAACTTTCTAAAGCCACAATATGGCAAAGCTGGTTTTTGTCCACCTGAATGTGAAGCCAAGTTGGTGCTCTTTCCAATGCTTCACAAAGCCTCCATCAATGCCCAGGACCCCATCAGTCTGGGCATGTTTATGAAGGCTTCCTCCACTGCCTTAGCAGTGAACTGATATTCTTCCGGGGTAGGAGGTGTTGGAATACTCATAACTGCCCACAGCTCCTGTTAATTCAGAGGTAAGTAGCTTCAGTATGAATGGTTGAGAAAATTCCCAAGTGCTTGCTTATGAGTATTAACCATTCTATTACATGATACAATTAACTTCTGCCATTATGTCTTGTCTCTACTGGCAAATTACTTTGTAAAGTGTCTTATATAACAAATTACTCTACCGTTGAATAGGTCTGTTATCTTGAGAAAGTGATTTAAACTCCCTAAGCTTTGATTTCTTCATCTGTAAATACTGGATAATAAAAGTCATTATATCAAGAGTTTTGTGAGCTTTAAATGAAATTGTGTGGAGAAAGATCTGGGGATGGTTATAGAAGTACAAGTATTGGATATAGAAAAAGTAATAGAAGTTACAGTAATTTTTGTAGAAAACACTAAAATATTATTGCAAATACTTTTATACAAATCACCTCATTGTATCTTTCAAATATCTGTACTATCTCCATCTTACAACTAAGGAAACAAAAACTTGTAGGATTTAAATCCCCTGCTCAAGAACAGGTTAATAAGTCCAGGAAAGTTTGACTTTCCTACAATAAATACATATAGATATTAGACTCTAAATAGTATATATATATATATATGTGTGTGTGTGTGTGTGTGTGTGTGTGTGCGTGTGTGTGTGTGTGTGTGTGTGTGTGTGTACCTAGTAATACTTATGTTCCTAACACTGCGGTAAGTGCTTTATATGTTACCTTAACTGTCAAAATCATGCTCTGAGATGTTTATTATCATTATTTACATATTTAAAGACTGAAGACTAGAGACGGTAAACAGTTTGCCTCTGAAATAACTTGGGAAATAGTTGAGGCCAAGCTTGACCCCAAAGCCCATGCTATTTTCAGGGGGTCTCTTAATGCTATTAATAATTAATGTACGACAGCTTTCTTATCCATTTGTCTGCTGATGGACATCTAGGTTGCTTCCATGTCCTGGCTATTATAAACAGTGCTGCGATGAACATTGGGGTACACGTGTCTCTTTCAATTCTGTTTCCTCGGGAGATGGGAGGGGGTTCAGGATGGGGAACACGTGTACAGCCATGGCAGATTCATGTTGATGTATGGTAAAACCTGGAGAAGGCAATGGCACCCCACTCCAGTACTCTTGCCTGGAAAATCCCATGGACAGAGGTGCCTGGTAGGCTGCAGTCCATGGGGTCGCTAAGAGTCGGACATGACAGAACGACTTCACTTTCACTTTTCACCTTCATGCATTGGAGAAGGAAATGGCAACCCACTCCAATACTCTTGCCTGGAGAATCCCAAGGACAGGGGAGCCTGGTGGGCTGCTGTCTATGGGGTCGCACAGAGTCGGACATGACTGAAGCGACTTAGCAGCAGCAACAGCATGGCAAAACCAATACAATATTGTAAAGTCATTAGCCTCTAAATAAAATAAATAAATTTATATTAAAAAAATAATAATTAATGTAAGTAGCCCTTAGTTTCCTAGTCTATAAATTTTAAGGAATATCTACATTGCAGTACTGTGTGAGGATGAGATGACATAAAATAAAGTACTTAGGTAAGGCTGGACAGCATAATAGACAACAGAATGTTAGTTCTTTTCCTCTTATTTGGGGGAACAGCGGCTCAAAGGGAGGAACAGAAGACAGGTGCAGAGCCATTGGCCTTATCTCTGAGTGACATCTGCAGGCAGCTCAGTGACATTAGAATTGGATTGTTCTTATCTCAAAATGGCCACCACCCTGTGAGTTCTGTACACAGATCAGTTACTGAGGGAGACAGCGGCAGATCAGGGGGGGCTACATCGTAAACTTCCAGATTTAAGTAATGCTATTCTAAACGTCTTCAGACTTTGGCACTACACTGTCACTCCTATACTGTTACTCTTGTCTTAGAAATGCTATACAACTCCTCGATCAGTGCAAGTTAACTTTTAAAGACCAACTATTTATCACCATTTCTAAATAGCAAGATGCTCTATGAATGGTGAAAATACTGTTTCATCTCCATTGAGAACAGATGAGCAACAGACAGAGGAGTGCAGAGAATGAGGCTGGACCCTGTTGGGTCTCATAGCTAAATTCTCTATAGTGGCAAAGCTTAGCACAAAGCTTTGGAATCTACAGATAATCCCTTTAAAAAATACTTTCCAAGCTTCCGGGTTGGTCAGTCAGTAGAGGTGCTGGGAGGTGCTTGGAAAGCTGCACACCCTTTCCCCATACCTTGTCTTAAGGCATGTCTTCCATGTGGCTATTCCTGAGTTCTGTTTTTTTATAACTGACCTGTAATCTAGTTTCTGTATATGTTATTCCACACAAGATAAATCAGGCAGGCTATGCACTGGATACCCAGTACATTAAAAAAATATATTTATTTGAAGGACAATATAATAACTTTTTCAGTCCAATATCACGTAATATCCAACATCACTGATATTAAAATTGAGATGTTTTCTCAGGAATTACATGTGATGTATCACGGCTTAAGAAATCGTAAATAAGAGCACGAAAGGGTTTCCCTGGAGGCTCAGACAGTAAAGAAACCGTCTGCAATGCGGGAGACCTGAGTTCCATCCCTGGGTTGAGAAGAGCCCCTGGAGGGCATGACAACCACTCTAGTATTCTTGCCTGGAGCATCTCCACGGACAGAGGTACCTGGCGGGTTACAGTCCATGGGTTTACAGTCAGACACCACTGAGCGACTAAGTACATGGCATCAAGAGTCTGAATATTTGTGTAGGTTACTAAAAATTGGCATGTTAATCTAGTTTTATTAAATTCTTACACAACAAATGGGTATCTAATTCAAAAGTTTATATCAAGTATAGTAAAATTTTAGTAGAGGAATATTTATGTCTTAAGTGAATATTATAAATGAATTGAGCATATCTTTCAAGTGTTTTCAAGCACTTATTTAATAAACTATAAGTCAGATATGCCCAGTTTATTACCTTTAGCTTTTTTTATACTTTTTGAACTATCATAATTTTCTGCATCTCTCCATTTTTCTTCAAACCTACTATTAAACACATACAGTTTTAACTCAATAATAATAATAAATAGATAGATAGATAAACTATAAGTCACTATGTTAGGTTACATGCATACAAACATTAAACAAAAATACACCCCCAACTTGATTTAGTTCTGTGGGACACCGGAAAACAAACTAATCATCACTGCAGGATATGAAGAGTTGTAAAGAGAACCAGGAGGGAGCAGCAATCTAGGAGACACATAACTAAAAATAAGCTTAGGATAAGGGGACTTGGAGGGATTCCTGGAAAAGCTGATGTTGATATAACTTTGAAATATGGAACAAATTTTGTCAGGCCAAAAAAAAAAAAAAAAGAAAAGTATATCTAGACAGGAAAGGGCATGTGCAAGAACATAGGGAGGCTGTAGTCTGGGCAGCATCAATTAACAAATAAAATGAGTAAACCTGGGATCAAAACAAGATAAGAAAAATCTTATAGCTTGGGGTAAAATAGGAAGCTTAAGTTGGAATCTTAATGGCGCCCCACTACATATAATGTGTGACTAAGCTTCATAGTAAAGTTAATGAAATGTCCATGAGGTGAGCAATTAAAATGAAGTGGCCAGAAATGTAATTGTAATAAAGAAGGTAAAGGAACTTTGATGATGGAGTAGGGCTATGGGCTACCATCTTGACACTGATGTCCTCCAGAACAGTTCTTAGATGTGCAGAGGAAGACTGTGAGCCTATTATCAATGCCAAACACTCACTTGCTCTGTTTCCAGAGGCCAACACTGCACAACTAAGTGGATTGGAAACAGTGAAAATTCATGATCTTGAAACTCAGCTGATATTGGTCAGAAATTCTTCTGTGATTTCTAGGTAGAGCTCACTCTTCAGTTCAGTTCAGTTCAGTTCAGTCGCTCACTCATGTCTGACTCTTTGTGACCCCATGGACTGCAGCATGCCAGGCCTCCCTGTCCATCACCAACTCCAAGAGCTTACTCAAACTCATGTCCATTGAGTTGGTGATGCCATCCAACCCTCTAATCCTCTGTCATCCCCTTTTCCTCCTGCCTTCAATCTTTCCCATTATCAGGGTCTTTTGCAGTGAGTCAGTTCTTTGCATCAGGTGGCCAGAGTACTGGAGTTTCAGCTTCAGCGTCAGTCCTTCCAATGAATATTCAGGACTGATTTCCTTAGGATGGACTGGTTGGATCTCTTTGCAGTCCAAGGGACTCTCAAGAGTCTTCTCTAATACTGCAATTCAAAAGCATCAATTCTTTGGTGCTCAGCTTTCTTTATAGTCCAACTCTCACATCCATACATAACTACTGGAAAAACCATAGCCTTGACTAGACGGACATTTGTTGGCAAAGTAATGTCTCTGCTTTCTATTATGCTATCTAGGTAGGTCATAACTTTCCTTCCAAGGAGTAAGAGTCTTTTTATTTCATGGCTGCAGTCACCATCTGCAGTGATTTTGGAGCCCAAGAAAATAAAGTCAGCCACTGTTTCCACTGTTTCCCCATCTATTTGCCATGAAGTGATGGGACTGGATACCATGATCTTAGTTTTCTGAATGTTGAGCTTTAAGCCAACATTTTCGCTCTCCTCTTTCACTTTCATCAAGAAGCTCTTTAGTTCTTCTTCACTTTCTGCCATGCGGGTGGTGTCATCTGCATATCTGAGGTTATTGATATATCTCACTCTTACTCCTTCACAACTATTCCCAGCCTTCAAAATCCAACTTGTTTTTTTACCATGTAAGCTTCCTCCCCATTCTCAGCAGATTTCCTCACCTTCTGTTTTATAGGGCCAAAGTGAGGTCTATAAGAATTAAAATATCATTTTCTTTCCTCCACCTAAGAACTTATCTGTATCTACATTCTCCTCTTTGTGTCTCCTTTCCTCAGTTATAAAAATGAAATAATAATTAAACAAAACTGACAATGTTTTGTAGGGAAGACTAAATAACACGCAATATTCAGGCAGGTGTGCCATGCAATGGTCAATACTTGTTGGTCACCATCATTGTTGTTATGGTTGTCCAAACCTGATCCCAACATCTATCCTTAAAGTGTCATCCCAGGCAGCCTCCTGGAGCCTCTTACTTCATCATTAACCCTGTCTCTCTCCTGTATCTTCCAAATTTTCCTCTCTAGTAGCTCTTTTCTCTCAGCATAGATCACTTCTCTGATAACTGAAAAAAAAAAAAAAAATCTTCCTCTATATTGATTCCTCTCCCTAAGTCACACCTTACATTTTTTGTGTGTGTTTTATATTGAGCTCTCTGAGAGCTGTTCAGAATCTGCTATGTTCACTTCCTTCATTAATATGAAACCGCTACATTCTGGCCTCTTCCCTGCAGAAACTGCTTTTCAAAAGTTACTTATAATGAGCCAAGTATCAAATCTAATAGGTGCTGTTTGGTTCTTACTGTATTTGAACCCTCATGAACATTGACACTGTAAAACATTCTTTCCTTTTAGACATTCCCTCTTTTCCCCTTCCTTTTAGACATCTCCTTCCTCTTCCTCCCCTCTTCTTGGCTGATTTTATTCTTTGATAAATTTAAATCCCCCTGTTTAGCATGATATTCAGTACATGTTTAGTACTCAGTAAATATTTGTGGAATTAATAAAAATGACCTTGATGATAACATATTGAGCAAAAATGAATTTCTTTTGTTGTTCAGTTTCTGTTGTGTCCTGCTCTTTGTGACCCCCTGAACTGAAGCATGCCAGGCTTCCCTGTCCTTCACCATCTCCTGGAGTTTCCTCAAACTCGTGTCCACTGAATCAGTGATGACCTCCAACCATCTCATCCTCTATCATCCCCTTCTCCTTCTGCCCTCAATCTTTCCCAGCATCAGGGTCTTTTCCAATGAGTCAGCTGTTTGCATCAGGTGGCCAAAGTCTTGGAGCTTCAGGTTCAGCATCAATCCTTTCAATGAATATTCAGGATTTATTTTCTTTAGGATTGATCTCCTTGCTCTTCAAGGGACTCTCAAGGATCTTCTCTAGTACCACATTTCAAGTTTCTTTTGAGCATTAAGTATATTATATATATTTTTTTTTCTGATTTTGATTTTTTTTAATTTTTATTTTTACTTTATTATACTTTACAATACTGTATTGGTTTTGCCATACATTGATGTTTAAGAACTGTTATGTCTGAGCTATGGACATACTCAGCATTGAAAGTTGTCTCTATCAGTGTAGAAATTAAACTATCCTCTGAATTATCTTTTCTTAATAGAATAAAAAACCAATTAGCTGGTGCCCAACTACAATATTTAAAATTATTCAAGTTTTATTTGCTCTCAAGCTTTAGTAAAAAGAGACATATTACCACAGAAATAGCTCCTTTATTGTAAATCCTCTTTATCATCTTGCTGTATTTTGACTACATCATAAAATAAAAGTGTTGGCTAAAAAATTCCTGGATGCTTTACAGTTACAAATATTTGTATCTTGTTAGGTGAAGCTTCAGTGCACCCTCTTATAAAGTTAGTGCCTTAAATGGGAAAAGGGGCCATTTCAGGTTTCCCAGCTGGCAGTGAACTGTGGTAAGATGCACCTAATTAGGAGATCTCAAATCCCTGATTACCATTCATGGGACTTGCGATTGTAGCACAGTAAATATCTCATTGAAAATGTTCTGCACTGCTTTCCTCATCACAGTCTTTGTATATATAAGTATAACAGAATCAGATGCAAGGACAAAAACAACCAGTCAGCTTCTCTGTGGCTTATTACCATAGCCCTCCAAAGAGTAGAATCTGTATTTCTGGTCTCCCTCTATTCATGAAACTATAAATGAACTTGCCACATCTGTTTCACTTGTTGATTTATTCATTAATTTACTCACTCATTCATGTTCTCACATATGCTTTGAATGGATGAGGCTGAATCATTTTTGCAGTCACATGGATTGGTCCTAGTGAATCCTAATTACAGGATCCCCAAGGGTGTCTACATACAGCAAAACCATCCAATGGATGAGCTGACTCCATTATGTCTGCCCTTTTTATTCCAAATGACACTACTCTAATTTATGTCCTATTGCCAATCATCTCAGAGAAGGCAATGGCAGCCCACTCCAGTACTCTTGCCTGGAAAATCCCATGGACGGAGGAGCCTGGTGGGCTGCAGTCCATGGGTCGCTAAGAGTCGGACAAGACTGAGCGACTTCACTTTCACTTTTCATTTTCCTGCATTGGAGAAGGAAATGGCAACCCACTCCAGTAGTCTTGCCTGGAGAATCCCAGGAATGAAGGAACCTGATAGGCTGCCATCTATGGGGTCGCAGAGAGTCAGACACAACTGAAGCGACTTAGCAGCAGCAGCAGCAGCCAATCATCTAGGCTAGTAGTGCACTCGTATCATGAGTAATGTCACAGATAGATTTCCCTGGAGAACAGGCTCTGAGATGTGTTTAGGATGCAGGATATTTATTAAGAATTTCCCTTGGGACCAATATCTGTGGAAGAGAAGAAAAGGAAGCAGGAGTGGACAGAGAGAAAAGTCAAGCCACAATCAAGTCCACAGGCAGCCTGAGACCAGCCCGACCCCAAAGGAAGCTCAGAAGCCAGGATGACTGTTCTGAGTTGTCCCAAGTTTGGACAAGATATGAAAGCCTTTATGTGCATGAGTGCTAAGTTGCTTCAGTTGTGTCTGACTCTGTACAACCCGATAGATTGTAGCCTGCCAGGCTCCGCTGTCCATGGGATTCTCCAGGCAAGAATACTGGAGTGGGTTGCAGTGCCCTCCTCCAGGGGATCTTCCTGACCCAGGGATCAAACCCACATCTGCAAAGTCCCCTGCATTAGTATGTGGGTTTTCTGTTTTTTGTTTTTTTGTTGTTGTTGTTGTTTTTTACCACTAGCGCCACCTGGGAAGCCTTTATAGTACTGCATAAAATAGTCACTGGATGTGAGCTGCTCCTGTCAGAAACTTGACCTTGGCCAAGATAGCTGAGCCAATCTATGGCAAGCCTGACAATCAAAGGCTGCCTGTGGCTAGCACTCCCAGCATCATTCCCCTCACTGGGGCATATCTCATTGCTCACCACAGCTGGATTCCTCCTTCCCCCTCTCCCCACTGCATTCACCGCACATATTATCACCAATTCTCCAGATCAATTTCCCAACAGGCCAGGTTTACTCATGACACCCGACTGTGCAAAAATCAGCCTGAGCTTCAAAAAATGCAATAAAATTTAATTTGGCTAGTTCTCCTTTATCTCCCCCCAAACCAGCTCTCTAAGTTCTCATCCACAGTACTCATGTATGCATCCTCAATGTGGCAAAACCACATCCCTACACCAGTGCAGCTCTCAACTGCAGCCACATGAAGCATGTGTGTGTAGGAACAGTGGCGGGCAATCTGGAAAAGCATTTTCATGAAAGATCACTTTTCATATCCCACCCCCATTCTTATCTTTGTTCCTAATGTTTCCTTGATAGATGCCCTATTTTACCCAATTTCTAAGTCTATAAATCCTATTGTTCTTCAAGGCCTAGCTCATTACACTATTTCTTCCATACGATTCCTCATGTAGAGAATACCCAAGTGACTTTCATGAACCATAAAGTTCAACACTAAATTTTATGTGATTTGGTATGCAATAGTGTGTCTCTCCCTTACCCTCAAAACTGCCAACTGCCTTGTCTGGGTGGTGCTTCAGAGACATCAGAGATGGGGGACTATGCTCCATGTCTTGTTCATCCCAGAGACAGAGGACTGAATGGTTGCAGAAAGCAAGACTTTACTAAGGCTAAGTGCTCTCAAAAAGGTAGGAGTGGAACAGGACCATAAAACTTTTAATCCCTCACAAACTGCATACATTTGGTAAGACACACTACTCCCTCAATATGAGGAAAGAGGACTTGTAGCCATTTAAATTTTAACATTAAGGAGCCCATAAATTCATATATCTGGGTACTGCATACCTCATTTAGCGTTGGGTTGAATGTGTAAAATGAGCAGGGTGGGTTAGATGGTTTCCAGTTTCCTTCATGAACTCTTAATATAATTAATAAAAAATTGGGGGACCTAGGTTATGCTTTATATTTGCATAGTCATCTTGTTGATGTCTATGTTTGTGAGCTCTTTGAGGGCACAGACTTGGTCTTGTTCATCTCTCTGTTACTGAAAGAACTGTGTCTTACAGGTGAGTGAAAGTGAACATCATGTCTGACTTCTTGTGACCCCATAGACTGTAGCCTGCCAGGCTTCTCTTTCCATGGGATTCTCCAGGCAAGAATACTGGAGTGAGCTGCCATTCTCATCTCCAGGGATTTTCCTGACCCAGAGATTGAACACAGGTCTCCTGCATTCTAGGCAGACTCTTGAATGAGCACCAGGAAAGCCCTAGAGGATACTTAATGAAGGCTCAGTAAATGTTAACTGAAAGCAATACCTCATCACAAGTCAGGTCACCATAAAGAAAATTCAACTAGGGATGGTATTTCAGGTGATGAATTTAATTAGAGAAACAAAATATTTCCAGTGAGTAAGCTTTAAAGACATCTTGGGATATCCCAGTATCTACCCTTTTCATTTTCTTAACCTCTTAACAGTTGTCAAATGAAAGGGCCAAACATTATAGCATAGAGTTATACACTCATTCAGTAAAATCCCCACAGCCTAGAGTGAGGTTCCATTCCTTTTTTTTTTTTTTTTTTTTTTTTTTTTGTAGGGAGGACCATAGTCCTAATTACATGACAAAATGAATGTAAAGCAATTATCCCAATGTATATGGTAAGCTTTTGATAAATCCTAGCTATTATTTGTTATTTGCATGATATTTGTGTCCAATTAATATAGCTGGAAGAAAATCAGTATTTTATTAGATGAAGCCCCTTCTGGTTCTGATTTCAAGGCTCTACGATTCAAATCTCCAAAGCAATTTGGGAAATTAGCAGTCCAAAGCTACAGGCTAGGTAAATCCCTTTTTTAAAAAGGCTACACAGAATTCCACGAGGCTTCTGGGCTGCTGTTGCACTCTATACACATCCTTTAAAATATAAAAAAGATAAAAAATAATATTTTAAAACTTAAGAAACCAACTCATGTTTTCTGAGATTGTCACATATTCCAGTCTCATCTTTTATTGTTTGTTTTACACTAAACAGACATAATCAATCAGGTTCTTGGGAAATAGCACACCCAGAGAAGAGAGCAAAGAGGTTTTTATGAAGAAATGGTTTAAGAGGCTGTGGGCAAGTCTGGAACTCACAAGAAGTGGTGATGAATCCCAGGACTAGAAATCACAGGAAGATTCTACTTCTCTTCAGTTGAAGGGGTAAGGATATGTAGAGGTAGCTTTTAAGAAAACAGCAAAATTTATAGTGTGGGTGAGATGTCGTGTGATGGTAACTATGGCCTTTAGATGAAGGACTGCAGTCACTATAATCCCCTCCAAATAAATACCCCCTTCTCTCTCTATTCCCAATTACTAATATCTGGCTGTTGAAAGTCATCCACAAAATCCAACCAGAATCTAGAGAGCGAAGGATTAATTATGAGATTAAAGCAGTCAGCCTCCTAAGGCACAGAGCCTAGTGGCAAAGGTGAAGAGCAGACTTGCAAAAGCAAGCAGGAATATCCAAAACATTGGTGGTGGTGGTTTAGTTGCTAAGTCATGTCTGATTCTTGTTTCCCTCTGGACTGTAGCCTACCAGGCTCCTCTGTCCATGGAATTCTCCAGGGAGAATACTGGAATGGGTTGCCATTTCCTTCTCCAGAGGATCTTCTGGATCAGGGATTAAACACGTGTCTCCTGCATTGCAGACAGATTCTTTATCACTGAGCCACCAGGGAAAACCATCCAGAACATTAGGCAACCCTATATTTACACCATATCTTAAGACAGTGGGTACATATTAAGCACAAAATACTAGACAAAGGCAGAAAAGCTGAGAGAAAAAGCACCAGTGAAGAATGCAATAGGAAATCATTATCTTGACTTGTAGAGGGGATTATGAGAAAAACAATAGAGAAAACAATTGTGACAACAATATTATGAGGCTTCAAAGAAGACACATGTGATGAAGATGGGGAATAAAGTGGGCCATAATACATACTTAGTTGGGCCAGGCAAAGGCCCTGCAATCTGTGGATGCCATTATTGAAAGTATAATAAAATGATAATTGGGGAAAAAATCATGCTCCTTATTATACCATCTTCACTCTCCATGAGGCATGTTCAAGGTCTTGAATTATGATGAGGAGGGGTTCAGTATGAGAGATATAGGGAGAAGGAAAATGACAGAATTTGGAAACCATAAAAGGAAAAGTGAAACGTGCATAGCATAGTTTATAAATAGGCTCCTTTTTTTGCTACTGAGATAACATTTGTGAAACTTATTTAGGATGTTAAGCTGTTTATCTCATGGAACCAGAAAGGAAGGTCATCTTGCTGTTATTATGGGTTCATAACTGTGGGTCACAGTTTGATGCAGTCTATTTGCAACAGTCTGACATTAGGGAAATTTCTGTTCTTTATAGGGTAGAAATTATGACTTCTTTCCTCCTTCAGTTAAAAAGAGTTTAAAAATTTAGCTCAAAATTCTGAATATAAATATTTTTGCCATTTTTTATTACTTTAAAGCAATATGCACCGTTAATAAGTGCCTGAAATCAACTGAGATGCATGTGTTTCTAAAGAAAAAATTATATTTCAGCCTTTGTTGAACACTTATTTTTATGTAGTAAACAATTTCCTTTTTCTCAAACTCAAAACATATTTCTCTTCTTTTTTTAGTTTATTAATTAATTATAACTTACATGTAATGAAATGTATAATTGTTAATTGCATAGATCAATGAAATTTTCCTATGTAGACATTCATATAACCACTCCAGTTTAAAAAATATATAGAATATTTTCCTCATTCCCTATGTACCTTCCCAATCAATCCTAACATAAATTTTGTCTATTCTCAAAGATATGGACCTAACAGAAGCAGAAGAGATTAAGAAGAGGTGGCAAGAATACCTAAAAATACTGTACAAAAAGGTCTTAATGACCTGGATAACAACGATAGTGTGGTCACTAACCTATAGCCAGACATCACATATAGCCATAGCTAAATCAAGTGGGCCTTAGGAAGCATCACAATGAACAAAGCTAGTGGAGGTGATGGAATTGCAGTTGAGCTATTTCAAATCCTAAAGGATGATGCTGTCAAAGTGTTACACTCCATATTCCAGCAAATTGGGAAAGCAACAGTGGCCACAGACTGGAAAAGGTCAATTTTCAATTCAAACCTAAGAAGGACAATGTCAAAGGATGTTCAAACTATCACACAGTTGTGCTCATTTCACATGCCAACAAGTAAATGTTCAAAATCCTTCAAGCTAGGCTTCAGCAATGTGTGAATTGAAAACTTGCAGATGTACAAGCTGGATTTAGAAAAATCAAAGGAATCAGAGATCAAATTGCCAACATCCACTGCATCATACAAAAACCAAGGAAGTTCCAGACAAGCATCTACTTCTTCTTCACTGACTACGCTAAAGCTTTTGACTGTGTGGATCACAACAAACTGTTGAAAATTCTTAAAGAGATGGGAATACCAGACCACCTTACCTGCCTTCTGAGAAAGCTATATGCAGGTCAAGAAGTAACAGAACTGGACATGGAACAACAGGTTGGTTCCAAATTGGGAAAGGAGTATGTTAAGGCTGTTTATTGTCACCCTGCTTACTTAACTTATATGCAGAGTACATCATGAGAAATACCAGGCTGGATGAAGCTCAAGCTGGAGTCAAGATTTCTGGGAGAAATATAAATAACCTTGGACATATGGTTGACACCACTCAAATGGCAGAAAGCAAAGAGGAGCTGGAGTTTCTTGATGAAAGTGAAAGAAGAGAGTGAAAAAGCTGGCTTAAAACTCAATATTCAAAAAACAAAAATCATGGCATCTGGTCCCATCACTTCGTGGCAAGTGGATGGAGAAACAATGGAAATAGTGAGAGACTTTATTTTCTTGGGCTCCAATATCACAGCAGACAGTAACTGCAGCCATGAAATTAAAAGACGCTTGCTCCTCAGAAGAAAAGATATGACAAAGCTAAACAGCGCGTTAAAAAGCAGAGACATTACCTTGCTTATAAAGGTCCATCTAGTCAAAGCTATGGTTTTTCCAGTAGTCATGTATGGATGTGAGAGTTGGACTATAAAGAAAGATGAGTACTGAAGAATTGCCGCTTTTGAACTGTGGTATTGGAGAAGACTCTTGAGAATCCCTTGGACTGCCAGGAGATCAAACCAGTGAATCCTAAAGGAAATCAGTCTTGAGTATTCATGGAAGAACTGATGCTGAAGCTGAAGCTCCAATATTTTTGCCATTTGATTCAAAAAATTGGCTCATTGGAAAAGATTCTGATGCTGGGAAAGATTAAAGGCAAGAGGAGAAGGGTGACAGAAGATGAGATAGTTGGATGGCATCATAGACTCAATGTCCATGAGTTTGAGCAAACTCCTGGAGATAATGAAGGACAGGGAAGCCTGACATGCTGCAGTCCATGGGGTCAGAAAGTCAGACATGACTGAGTGACTTATCAACAACAAAAACCTTCATATAAAAGAAATCATATGCTCCATACTCTTTTCACTTCTTTGATTCAACCAAATGTTTTAACATTCTTCCATGATGTGGCATGTTCAGCCACATCATGTTTATAATGTATCCACACCATTATCCATTTGCCATTAAGACTGTTTTTAATTTGGGCTATGGTTTAAAAAAAAAAAAAAAACAAAAAAAAAAACTCTCTGCTCCAAATTCTTGGAAATACACATGGTATTGTCAGCCATTTAAACTTTAGTCCTTTGGGAGGACTAAAGGACTGTGTGCTGCTAGATTATGGTTTTAATTTGCATTTTGCTGGTGATGAATTACGCTGACCACCTTTTTCTATATTTATCAGCTTTTTGGATATTTTATTTTATTTTGCTTGTGTTTAAAAAACTAGGGTTGCCTTACTTTTTCTTTATATAATCTTGATATAAGACCTTGTCAACTTATGAATTATAAATATCTTCCACTAGCATACAACTTGCCTTTCTACTTTCTTAATAATGTCTTTTGATGAACAGCTTTTTCATTTTTATAGTGTCTAATTATAACTTTTTCTCTTATAGCTAGTGTTTTGGTTTTCTGTTTGGGAAATCTTTATATACCCCAAGTCTTAAAGCTATTCTCTTGTTTTCTTCAAGAAGTTTTACAATTTTAGTTTTCACATTTAGGTCTCTGTCTCATGTAAAGTAAGTTTTTATATAAGGTGTAAGTTATAAGGTAAAGAGTTACTTTTTTCCATATGAATTTACCAGTTCCCCAGAACCATTAATTGACACAACAAAATTCACTGTGCATTTAATTACATTAAAATCTTTTTTAAATTAATTATCTGCATTCTTGTATCTATGTTTCTATTTATCTATCCTTTCACAAATATGTTATCATCTTAATTAATGAGTCTTCACAATAATTTTATCCAAGACGCATTTATTAAGCACTTAGCATCTGTTACAAAAAATCAGTGTAAGCCACTGAGCCCTTTTAGGAACATGCAAGCAAGACCTCTGGGACAAGACCTATAGCCTATGATCTGCATGGAGACACTCCTACCGCCCATGTTTGTTATATATTTGTTCATTACACAAATATATATGAAGTGCCAAACCATGTTCCAGGTTTTGCTCAAAATTTTGTGAATATAACAATGAATAATAAGAAAGGATACTGTCTTCTTGGGATAAAAGTGGCAATATGCAAGTATATATTCTATAAAGTAAATGAATAAATAACATTATTTCAGATAACAATAAGGTTCTATGCTCCAGAATGGTAGGGAGCAATTTTACAGAGTGATACAGGATGGATGTACAAAACTGAACCAGGCTGTACATTGCCCAACTCCAGTACCATTGCATAGACCACAGTGTAAATAGTGACCTTTTGAGCTGTACTATATAGCCCTGGTCAATCAGGGAAGGGCCTTTTTAATGAGATGACATTTGAGTGAAGTCCTGGATAACAAGAAGGTATCATCCATATCATCCTCTTGAGTAGGAGTGTTCCAGGCAAAAAGAACAAAGGATTCCAAGGCAGGTAGCAGTTCAGTGTGTTTGAGAAAAGATGACCATGATTGCAGGAACATAGTAGATGAAGATGGTTTTAGATGAGATTGGATAGCAAGCAGTGACAGCTCATGTTAGGCCTTGTTGATTACGGTAAAGAGCTCCAGTTTTATTCTAAGTGCCCTGAGATACCTTCAAAAGGCTTTAATTAGAAAGCTGATCTCCTCTGATCCATGATTTGAAAAGATTACTTTGACTACTCTGCAGAAGGCTTGTAGAGAATTCTGCTTTGGTATATGGAAGATTATCAGATTAATCATAAAGGTAAGAACAACTAACAAAGGTGGGTAGTACTTACTAAGTAGCTATTAAGCTATATTAAGCTGACACTAGCTTAGAAGGTTGTTTTCTTTGAAAAAAATAGAATGGGCATTTTCTTATTAATATTTAATATTAGGATAAGGTACATGAGTTAAGTATGTATTCAAAATATTCTGTTTATTTCCCAAGAAGTATTCTTACAGTTCCTATTTCTGAATATACTGTTGGGTGATTTTTAAAAGTAATCTGTGTGTACACTCTAAAACCTTTGAAGATCTATTTCAGCATAAGAATTAAGGTTGCACAAGTCAATTTTGGGCTCAAATTTGATTATGCCTATGATTTAAATGTGTTTCTAAATTTATAGTTACATTGAACTGTAATGATTCTAGAGTAGTGTGTATTATAGGGTTTATTTCTGAAGTGGTACTTAATCAGCATTGAAGTGAAGTGAAGTGAAGTTGCTCAGTCATGTCCGACTCTTCAGGACCCCATGGACTGTAACCTATCAGGCTCTTCCGTCAATGGGATTTTCCAGGAAAGAATACTGGAGTGGGTTGCCATTTCCCGCTCCAGGGATCTTCCTGACCCAGGAATCAAACCTGGGTCTCCTGCATTGTAGGCAGACTCTTTTATCATCTGAGCCACCAGGGAAGCCTAATCAGCATTACTGACACCTTTAATGACAACACAAATTTGTGTCCATTATTCATGTCACCATCCAGAACTCAGGGCTACTTCCTACCTAGAGATTAAGGCCAAGTTCTGAGTGAAATGATGAGTATCATGGGCAGCCTGTAAAGTGGCCTCCAGCGACCCCCACTTTCTGGTAGTCACACTTTTGTGTGATGCCCTCCACTTGAGTGTGGACAGGGCCTTGTAAGTTGTTTCTGATGAGTAGAATATAATAGAAGTGATGGAATATCAGGTCTGGGATTCAGTAACAAAAAGCCTCCGACTCTCTTCTTGAGAACTCTGTTCTGCACTCTTGCTCTCTCTTTGATTGCTCACGTGGAAGTGGAAGCTAGCTACCACTTGTGAGGACACTCAAGCAAGCTAAGAAGAGGTTCATGTGGCAAGCAGCAGGCCAATAACCATCGAGGAACTGAAACCTACAACAACCATGTCAGGGGTTTAGAGGAGAATTCTTCAGCTCCAATCAAGCCCAGTAATGACTGTAATCCTGGTCAACAGCCTAAGCCTAACTGTGACTTCATGAATGAACTTGAGCCAGAGACATCCAGTTAAATCACAATATTTCTGCCAATAGGAACTATGAGATAACCTAACATCTATCTGACACTGGATGTTTTTAAATCAAAATTCCCAACAAAGGAAAACTATAGGCCTATATGTTTGCATTGCATCAGACATGTAACGAAGAAACAGTACTAGCATTGTACAAAGTATTTGAGACAATAGGGTGAGGCCATACTGTTCAACTGGTTTTATGGGGCCAGTACAAGCTTGATAACACAACTTGCCGGATACATTACAACAGAAATAAAGTGTAGAACAATATCTACCATGAGCAATGAATAAGGATTAAAAAAACCCTTAATAAAATATTAATATTTTAGAAATGAACCATTGTGACTGAATATGGTTATCCCCTAGGAATACAAAGTTGGCTTAACATTACTCAGTTAAATGATACAAAAGAGAATAACTTAGATGGTCTTGTTAATAGATTCAGAAAAGACATTTTAAAAAATTCAACACTATCTTCTCCTGGATTTTATGATTCTATGCTCTAGTTTTTCTTCATATCTGCTGATTATTTTTTCTTTATCTTTTTTTATAGGCTATACTTCTGTTATCTCTAAATGGTGTTTATATGTCTCCAGCCTAAGCCATCTTCTTTTCTCCACCACCTCTTTAGGTAATATTGTTTCTGTGGCTTAAATTTTTATTCATATTTACAACTCTTACTCAACCTTCTCTTCTACCTTCCAGACCCATATGCACAATTGCTTATTTATATATTCTTTGGGAAATCTCACACTTAATATGTTGAAAATTGAACTCATATCATATACACTCCCACTTCTTAAAAAAATCTATTTATCCTCTAGTCTCTTCCTTCACAATAAATATCAGTGTAATCTGCAAAACTGCTTGAGTCAATGGCTCTGGTATCCTGCTCAATTCCTCCTTCTTACTCATTACTCTCTTCTTCTAATTTATCAAGTACTATAATTTATATTTTTATAATATAACATATTTTCTATGTCATCTTGTGTCTATTTTGAAATGTTTTTTCCAAGAAATTTTTCTAATTCAATAAAATTGAATTTATTGTCAGATTCATAGTGGTTTATGCTACTCCTTCCTTTATATTTTTAGGCCTGTGACATAGATAGTTAAATTATTAATACTGGGAATTAAAGAAGAGATAGTTTTTTTTTTTTCTCACTTCTCTTTCTTTCTTGATGTACTTGAACTAGGTTTTTAAAATATATATTAGTCTCTTCAAAGAATGGACATTAGGTTTTGTTAATTTATGTATGTGCTAATTTTCTACTGATTGATTGATTTTAATTTGCACATCTTTTGAAGCTTTTTAATTTGGAAAGTTAACAAAGTGAGTTTGAAATTAATGATATAAGCATTTAAAGTTATAAAATTCAGTCAGTGCAATTATAGCTGCATCTAACGATTTTTATCTCTTTCAAGGATCACTGTCTGTGTTGTGGTAGACGGGCTTAAATAATTCAGTGAAGCTATGAGCCATGCTGTTCAGGGCTACCCAAGGTGGATGGGTCATAGTAGAGAGTTCTGACAAAACATGATCCACTGGAGGAGGGAATGACAAACTATTTCAGTATATTTTCTGTGAGAATCTCATAAACTGTATAAAAAGGCAAAAAGATATGACACTGAAAGATGAGTCCCCCAGGTCGGAAGGTGTCCAATATGCTACTGGGGAAGAGTGGAGGACAATAACTCCAGAAAGAATGAAGAAGCTGGGCCAAAGCAGAAATGACACTCAGCTGTGAATGTGTCTGGTGATGTAAGTAAAATCTGATGCTGCAAAGAACAGCATTGCATAGGAACCTGGAATGTTAGGTCCATGAATCAAGGTAAATTAGACATGGTCAAGCAGGAGATGGCAAGAGTAGACATCGACATCTTAGAAATCAGTGAACTAAAATGGACAGGAATGGATGAATTTAATTCAGATGAGCCTTACATCTACCACTGTGGGCAAGAATCTCATAGAAGAAATAGAGTAACCCTCATAATCAACAAGAGCCCCAAATACAGTACTTGGGTGCAATCTCAAAAACGATAGAATGATCTCAGTTTGTTTCCAAGGCAAACCATTAAACATCACAGTAATTCAAGTCTATGCTCTACTACCAACGCTAAAGAAGCTGATGTTGATCAGTGCTATGAAGACCTAGAAGACCTCCTAGGACAAACACCAAAAAAAAAAAAAAAAAAGATACCCTATTCATCATAGGGGATTGGAATGCAAAAGTAGGAAGTCAAGAGATGCTTGGAGTAATAGGTAGGTTTGGCCTTGGAGTACAAAAATGAAGCAGAACAAAGGCTAACAGAATTCTACCGAGAGAATGCACTGGTCATAGAAAACACCATTTTTCAGCAACACAAGAGATGACCTTACACATAAACATCACCAAATGATCAAAATCGAAATCAGATTGGTTGAATTCTCTGTAGCCAAAGATGGAGAAGACGTATACAGTCAGCAAAAAACAAGACCTGGATCTGGCTCAGATCATCAGCTTCTCATAGCAAAATTCAGGCTTAAACTAAAGAAAGTGGGGAAAACCAGTATGCCAGCCAGGTATGACTTAAATCAAATCCCCTATAAATATACAGTGGAGGTGATAAATAACTTCAAGAGATTAGATCTAGTAAACAGAGTGCCTGAAGAACTATGGGCAGAGACCCATAATATTGTTCAGGAGGCAGTTAGCAAAACCACCCCAAAGAAAAAGAAAAACAAGAAGGCAAAGTGGTTGTTTGAAAAGGCTTTACAAATACCTGAAGAAAGAAGAGAAGCAAAAAGCAAGGGAGAAAGGGAAATGTACACCCAACTAAATGCAGAGTTCCAGAGAATAGCAAGGAGAGACAAGAAGGCCTTATTCAATGAAAAATGCAAAGAAATAGAGGAAAGCAACAGAAGGGGAAAGACTAGTGATCTCTTCAAGAAAATTGGAACTATCAAAGGAATATTTCATCCAAAGATAGGCACAATAAAGGACAGAAATGATAAAGATCTAATAAAACAGAAGAGATCAAGAAGAGATGGAAAGAATATACAGAAGAACTGTACATAAAAAAGATGTTAATGACCCAGATAATCACAATGGTATGGTTACTCACCCAGAACCAGACATTCTGGAGTGTGAAGTCAAGTGGGCCTTAGGAAGCACTTCTGTCAATAAAGCTAGTAGAGGCGATGGAATTACAGCAGAGTTATTTGAAATCTTAAAAGATGATGCTGTCAAAGTGTTGCACTCAATATATCAGCATATTTGTAAAACCCAGTAGCAACCACAGGACTGGTAAAGGTCAATCACCATCTTACCTCCCAGGAAGGGTAGAACTAAAGAATGTTCAAACCATGAGAAAATTACACTCATCTCCCATGCTGGTAAGGTTATGCTCAAAATCTTGCATGCTCAGCTTCAGCATTATGTGAACCAAAAACTTCCAGATGTCCAAGCTGGGTTTAAAAAAGGCAGAGGAAACAGAGTTCAAATTGTCAACATTTGCTGGATCATGGAGAAAGCAAAGAATTCCAGAAAAACATCTACATCTGTTTTATTGACTACACTGAAGCTTTTGACCGTATTCAGTTCAGTTCAGTTGCTCAGTCGTGTCTGACTCTTTGTGACCCATGAACCGCAGCACGCCAGGTCTCCCTGTCTATCACCAGCTCCCGAAGTTTACCCAAACCCATGTCCATTGAGTCAGTGATGCCATCCAACCATCTCATCCTCTGTCATCCCCTTCTCCTCCTGCCTGCCCTCAATCTTTCCCAGCATCAGGGTCTTTTCCAGTGACGCAGTTCTTTGCATCACGTGGCGAAAGTACTGGAGTTTCAGCTTCAACATCAGTCCTTCCAATGAATATTCAGGACTGATCTCCTTTAGGATGGACTGGTTGGATCTCCTTGCAGTCCAAGGGACTCTCAAGAGTCTTCTCCAACACCACAGTTCAAAAGCATCAATTCTTCTGCACTCAGCTTTCTTTATGGTCTAACTCTCACAGCCATACATGACCACTGGAAAAACCATAGCCTTGACTAGACGGACCTTTGTTAACAAAGTAATGTCTCTGCTTTTTATTATGCTGTCTAGGTTGGTCATAACTTTCCTTCCAAGGAGTAAGCAGCATGTATCATAACAAACTGTGGAAAACTCTTTAAGAGATAGGAATACCAGACCATCTTACCTGTCTCCTGAGAAACCTGCATACTGGTGAAGAAGCAACAGTTAGGACCCTTTATGGAATAACTGACTGGTTCAGGATTGAGAAAGGAGTTCGACAAGGCTGTTTATTATCACTCTCTTTATTTAACTTATATGCACAGCACATCATGAGAAATGCTGGGCTGGATGAGTTACAAGCTAGAATCAAATTTATGGAGAGAAATATCAACAACCTCAGATATGCAGATGATACCACCCTAAAGGCAGAAAATGAAGAGGAACAAAGGATCTCTATATGAGGGTGAAGGAGGGGAGTGAAATAGCTGGTTTATAAATAAATATTAAAAAACTAAGATCATGGCACCTGGTCCCATCACTTCATGACAAACAGAAGGGGGAAAAGTAGAAGCAGTGACAGATTTCCTGTTCCTGATCTCTAAAATAACTGTGGATGATGACTGCAGCCATGAAATTAGAAGATGATTTCTTCTCGGCAGAAAAGTTATGACAAAACTAGATAGCACATTAAAAAGCAAAGACATCACTTTGCCAACAAATGTTTGTATAGTCAAGTCTATGGCCTTTCCAGTAGTCACATACCATTGTGATAGCTGGACCATAAAGAAGGCAGAGCACAAAAGAACTGATGCTTTTGAACTGTGGTGCTAGAGAAGAACCTTGAGAGTCCTTGGACTGCAAGGGGATGAAACTAGTCATTCTTAAAGGAAACAAACTCTGAATACTCATTGGAAGGACTGATGCTGAAGCTCCAATACTTTAGCCACTTGATGAGAACAACTGTCTTATTAGAAAAGACCCAGATGCTGGGAAAGATTGAAGACAGAAGGAGAGGCGGGTGACAGAGGATGAGATGGTTGGATGGCATCACTGGTGCAGTGGACATGAACTTGATTTAACTCTGGGAGATGGTGTGGGACAGGGAGGCCTGGTATGCTACAGTCCATGGGGTCTTGAAGTCGGACAGGACTTGGCCACTAAACAAAAACAATCTTTATATACCGTTTTTATTATCTTTAAGTTGGAATATTTTAAATTTCTCCTAGAGTCTTTTTCTTTGATTCATAGAATATATTAAAATGTGTTGCTAATTTACCCACAGTTGGGCTTTTCTATATTTTTAATTTTTGTTGGTTTCTAATTTAATTTTCTTTTGTCAAAGAACATCCTCTCTAAGATTCAATCTTTTTTAGCTAATTGAAAACATTTTTATGGTCCAGCATTTCTTCTATTATGATGTACATTTTATGTGTACTTGAAAGGATAAGTTGTTCAATTGCTCACTTTCAATTAGTGTAAAAATGTCAATTGGTCAAGATGAATGATCATGTTATTAAATACATTCCACATTCTTACTGTTTTATTATCCAGTCCTCCTATTAATGAGAGGGGAATGGGAAAATACTCCACTCTAATTTTAGATTTGTCTCTTCCTCCTTTTAGTTCTGCCAGTTTGGCTTCATGTATTTTGAAGCTCTTCTTTTTATTGTGTGTGTATGTATTTACACATATGATGTCTGCCTGTTGAATTTTTTATGGTTAAAAAATTGCACTTTGTTCATATGCTTTTTCTTAAAGTCTGTGTTGTTGATGCTTAGATGGTTGTACCAGCTTTCATATAGTTAACTTATGAATGGTAAATTTTCCCCACCCATTTACAGTTTACATGCTCTATCTTTACAGTTACTGCAAACTAGATACCACTTTATTTTTAAGATAAGCAATCTGCAGTTGGATAGCCTCTGCCTTCTACTTGGGACGCTTAGTCCATTAACATTTAATGCAACCACATGGTGGTGCTTAGGTCTGCCTTTCTACAATTTGTTTTCCATTTCTCTCCCTGCTTTCTCCTTTTTCATTCTTTATTTAAGATTAATTTATTGTTACATAACGATTCTTTGTATTTGACATTTTTAATTATTTGTATTCAAGTATACTTCTCTCTATTTAAATTGCAGCTGTAGCTATAATTTGTCACATTCTACTTAGAGTTAAAATTCTGTTTTTGATAAAACTGTAAGAACCTTGAAACATAATTTCATTCACTATTTCCTTTGTGTTAGTATTTTCATATATCTTGTATCTGCATATATTATAAATTTTGTTTTACTTTACCTGATTGTAGGGATTTTATAAAAATTAAGAGAAAAAATCAGTTTTCCTTGCATTTATGCATATATTTAAAATTACTAGTGCCTTCATTCCCAATTGTAAACATGATTTTCCCTGTAGTGAAATTTTCTTCTAAAGAAATCCCTTAAGTATCCTTTATAGTGTAGGGCAGATGGTGATGAATTATCAATTTTTCTTTTTTATCTGAGAAAGTTCTTGTCTATTTTAACTTATGCAGATATATTTTTAAAGGATATTTCATGGAAAGAATTCAGAGCAGACTTTTTTTCTTCTTTCAGTACGTTAAAGATGTTTTCTACATTTTGGTCTTCATTAGTTCAAATGAGAAGCCATCAGCCATTTATATTATTGGTTGTCTATATAATTATCATTTTTGGGGTGTGTTTCAAGACTCTCCATAATTAATCTTTAGCAATTTGACTATGATATGCATGAGAAAGATAGTGTATATATAGACATGTGTGTGTGCATATATATACATATATAAAGTATATATATATTTACTTTAGAATTTGCTGAACTTCTTGAATCTAGATTTAAATGTTTCCCCAAGATGGGAACTTTTCAGCCATTATTTTTAAAACTATTCTTCTGTCTAATTTTCTCTTTCTCCTCTCTTTCTGAGACTATAATTATATGTAAAGTATATTTTTGTGATGGTATTCCACAGGTCCCTAAAGCTCTGTTCAATTATTTTTATTCATTCTGTTTTTTAAGTTCACCAGAGAAATGTGTGTGTGTGTGTATGTCACTTCGTTGTGTCTGACTCTTTGCGACCCCATGGACTCCTTAGTCCATGGGATTCTCTGCCAGGCTCCTCAGTCCATGGGATTCTCCAGGCAAGAATACTGCAGTGAGTTGCCATGCCTGTCTCCAGGAGACCTCCTCAAACCAGGGATCAAACCCAGGTCTCCCGCATTGCAGGCAGGTTCTTTACCATCTAAGCCACCAAGGAAAACCAAAGAAATGCATAAACATTATCCAATTTTTAAGGTCAGACATTATTTTATCATGTTCAATCTGCTAATAAGTTCATGTCATGAATTTTTTAGATAGTCTATATATTGATTATTTTTCATAGCTATTTTATATTTTATTCAGTTTAGTTTTTAGCTCCAGAAACTCTACTTAGGTATCCTATTCATTTGGAACTTATTTTTAGACAACTTCCCTGGTGGGCTTCCCTGGTGTCTCAGAGGTTAAAGCATCTGCCTCCAATGTGGGAAACCCAGGTTCGATTCCTGGGTCGGGAAGATCACCTGGAGAAGGAAATGGCAACCCACTCCAGTATTCTTGCCTGGAGAATCCCATGGACAGAGGGGCTTGGTAAGCTACAGTCCATGGGGTCGCAAAGAGTCGGACATGACTGAGTGACTTCACTTTCACTTAGACAACTTTGTGTGCACTTTGAGTATGTTTTGCAGTTCAGGGACCCATAAGATAGAAAATACACCAATAATTTGAATAGGAAAAGTATAATTAAAAGAATTATTACCTAGTTGCAGGGAATTAACTACTGACAGATAAAGAGAACTTAAAAGAATATATAAATAACCTACACAGGGAGCAGCCACTGCCACTGATTCAGGTATAAATAGACATGGAATGAGGTATAAATAGACATGGAATAAGCCACTTTCATCTTCAAGACTGAGATTCATACATCATTAGATTGAGTGTATCTTTGGACCACTGGATGGTAGGAAAGTTCATGATATAATTTGGGCAAGGGACAGAAAGCAGGAAATCACCTGCTGGGATGGCAGTCCAGTGGAGGAACAAGCAGAAAGCTGCCTGCCGAGGTGCTGCTAAAACTCACTGGAAAGCCACCGTCTGATGTCACATGTTCTACTGGCTGCCTCATGCTGCAACAACCAGCATTGTTAAAAAGTTAAAAGCACACCATAACCAGGAAGAGGAGCCTCTATCCCTTGCAATAACTTGTTTAGTACCTTCTATTAGCAAACTTTTTCATTGTGCCAGCTGGCAAAAGAGAAGTGTTTGTAGACTCTAGTTCCAATATCACAAAATGGGGCAAAGAAAGGTTGAATTGGGACTGAGAAACAATAAATAGATAAATTTCAGTTTGCGTATAGTTATAACAGCTGCTTTAACATTCTCATCTGCTAGTTTCAATATCGATGTCATCAGGGTTAGTTCTTTTGGCTCATTTTTCTCTTGACCCTGTGTCACATTTTCCTGGTTCTTTGCATACCTACTAATTTTTAGTATGTACTAGACATTGTCAGTGGAAGAGTGCAGAGGCTCTGGATCCTCCTATCATCCTCTGGGTGGTGTTTGTTTTTGATCTAACAAGCTATTACATTACTGGCCATTTATACTGGCCTTGTGAAGGCTTGGTTCTATGATGTCAGGAGTGAGTCTCATGATTTATGTTCAGACCTAGGGTGAACCCTTTATATCTGGCACATAGTCCTTAGTCCAGTGACTTGAAATTTGGGGGCTTTCCATGAACAGCTTGAGTTAACCAAGCCTTCCAATATGGCCGGACTCAAAACTCTAAACTCTTCTCTCCCTCATGGAGGCAGCAACTGAAATTTCTTTCAACCTTTTCACTGTTGCTTTCTATAGGGTGTCTGAGCATCTCCCCTATGTTGGGGAATTTGAGATGAATTTATATAGAGATTTAGGGGCTCTTCCTTCTGTGGTTTCTTTCTTGTTAGAATTTCCTCACTCAATTTCCAGTCATTCTGGCAGCCATCAGCTCTATCCTCTGATATCTCAAGTCAGTAACAAAACAGCTTTCTACTCATCTCCAGCTTTTCTGTGCCTCTCAGACAAGAGATTTCCCTCAGAGGAAAAGCCTTATTAAAATGCATCCCACCCAGTGAAGTTTCCCCCCTTTAAGGGTCATATCCTTTACAGTTTCTTTCCTGTTTTTTGTTATTCTCAAATTCCTGAGATAAACATCTCTGCCACTACTGGAACAAGGTACATTCTTACTCTAAGGGCTTTGGATCCAACTTCAAGAAGTTAAGTACATTGTAACACACATGGAAATGAATCTGCGTTTATTGAAAAAAAATTATAAACTGTGAATTTCAGTACAATATTATATTTGAGTACATACTGACTGCAGTTCTATGCAGAGTATTAATTGCCCAGAAGTATCAGTTCAGTTCAGTTCAGTCACTCAGTCATGTCCAACTCTTTGCAACCCCATGAGTCACAGCACACCAGGCCTCCCTGTCCATCACCATCTCCCAGAGTTCACTCAGACTCATGTGCACCGAGTCAAAGATGCCATCCAGCCATCTCATCCTCTGTCATCCCCTTCTCTTCCTGCCCCCAATCCCTCCCAGCATCAGGGTCTTTTCCAATGAGTCAACTCTTTGCATGAGATGGCCAAAGTATTGGAGTTTCAGCTTCAGCCTCAGTCCTTCCAATTACACCCAGGACTGATCTCCTTTAGGATGGACTGGTTGGATCTCCTTGCAGTCCAAGGGACTCTGAAGAGTCTTCTCCAACACCACAGTTCAAAAGCATAAATTCTTCGGCTCTCAGCTTTCTTCACAGTCCAAATGTCACATCCATACATGACCATTGGAAAAACCATAGCCTTGACTAGACAGACCTTTGTTGGCAAGACAATATTTCTGCTTTTCAATATGCTATCTAGGTTGGTCATAACTTTCCTTCCAAGGAGTAAGGGTCTTTTAATTTCATGGCTGCAATCACCATCTGCAGTGATTTTGGGGCCCCCCCAAAATAAAGTCTGACACTGTTTACACTGTTTCCCCATCTATTTCCCATGAAGTGATGGAAGTGAGAAATAGACTTAAGGGACTAGATCTGATAGACAGAGTACCTGACGAACTATGGACGGAGATTCGTGACACTGTACAAGAGACAGGGATCAAGACCATCCCCATGGAAAAGAAATGCAAAAAAGTCTTCTTGGTCAGATGGCTCTTATTATGTTTCACTTTAGTACCGTACTGTGGATGCCAGAGAACTTGAGTTTGCTAATGAATAATCTGAGATGCAATGTCATGGAGGAGAATGGTGTAGTCTAACTCAATAAAGTCATCATTTCTTTGCACTTGCTAGACAGTCTGAATTTTTGCCATTTTGTACCATGTATCTTCAGTAGAATTTTTCCATATTATATAACCACTGGCAACCCAGGCTAATTGTCGAACTGGCTTCTTTTCTGGATGCACATTTCCAAAACTGTCTGGAATATTTTGTGTTTCTATTGTTTCCTTCACTCACTTGCTGCTAAGCTGCTGCTAAGTCGCTTCAGTCGTATCTGACTCTGCGTGACCCCATAGATGGCAGCCCACCAATTCCCCCGTCTGTGGGATTCTCCAGGCAAGAATACTGGAGTGGGTTGCCATATCCTTCTCCAATTCTCACTGTCTTGTGTCTTTGATAAAATGTGTTTCCTTCCTCATCTAGGTTTTCTCCAATTTCTCCTTCAAATTTGAAGTTGACTTCTGGTACAGTATTTTGTCCCATTGAAGGGTACAATACTTCAGCTGTGCAGTTCACTGTAACTTCTTTTTGGATAATTTCTTCCACAGAAAATTTAAAGCAATGCTTATATCCTCTTCCTGAAGTATTCTCCAGGCTGGCTTGATTGACTGCATCAGAAACACCTTGTGAGGGGTCCCCTGCTTTCTACCTCTAAGGCCGCCCTGGAAGCCAGGTAGTGGGTCAGAGGGATTTTCATTCTTCCTGAGTGTTGACTAGGCTGGTGTGAGTCCCTGTCTCCATTCTGCCTGCTGCTGGGTCCCCTGGGAGGAAAAGTCTCTATGAGTTTGACTTTTTTAAAAAATAAACTCCACATATAAGTGAGCTTTCCTGGTGGCTCAGACGGTAAAACATCTGCCTGCAATGCAGAAGATGAGAGTTCAATTCCTGGGTCAGAAAGATCCCTTGGAGAAGGAAATGGCAACCCACTCCAGTATTATTGCTTGGAAAATTCCATGGACAGAGGAACCTCGTGGGCTACAGTCCATGGGATTGCAAAGAGTCATATGACTGTGCAACTTCACTTCTTCAAGTGAAACCATACAGTATTTTTCTTTCTGTCTGCTCATTTCATTTAACACAATGCCCTCAAGTTTCATCCATGTTGTTACAATTGACTAGATTTCCTTCTTTTTTAGCCTGAATATTATATATATATATATATATATATATATATATATATATATATATATACCACTTTTCTTTATCCATTCATCTGTTAACAGACAGATTGTTTGTATATCTTGGGTATTGGAAAAAAAAACTCCAGCATATATTGATTAATTAATTCTTCAGAGGCTTTTCTTAATTCTTTAAACATAAGTCACTCACTAATACAATAGCTTTCTTTAAATAAATTTTTTTACTTTTTTTTTACTTTAAGTAAATTTTTTTACTTTAAAAATTCCTGGCAATGCATTTATCATTCCTTGATATTTGCATGTTTGTCCATTCATTTCCCTGTTCACTGTCTATGTCTTTCTCTAGATTATAAATGATGTAAGATTTGGACATTATTTTATTCAGTCCTGTCTCCCAAACAACAAGAACAGGGTCTTATACAAAAAAAGTTTTCATAAGTATTAATGTGAATGGAAACTGATACTGTGATGCCCTAACTGTTTTGAGTGGAGAGAGTGAGATTTTTGGCCTATAGCATTGTCAAAGTTAGGTTGTAAGACCATTGCCTGACATAAGTATTTAGAATTTAAGAATGGTCTTGGACTTGTACTGGAATATTTTTGAAGAAGAAAAAATATCATAACCTGTGTATGGAAGGGAAGTTGGCATTAGTAGGATCAAAGAATCTTCTCCCAAAATATAATATTCATTAAGCTCAGTTCAAATGTTCACCAACTTCCTATCATACACCTAGGCTAATCATTGTCATCTGTGCAACCTCTGATGTGGCCTATATAATTGCTGTAGGAGTGGCAGGCTGAGCTGCAGGTATTAATAGATAAATTGTGAACTACACTCTGAAAATGAGATAGGACAGGCACTGGGGTCAGTCCCAGCTGTAACTGACAGAATAGCATGGTGGCCAGGAGCATGAGGACAGAGAACATAACACACCCAAACAAGGACGTGGCATCAAAGACATAAAAGGGAGTGATCTGTGTCCTGAAATGAAGCCAGCACACAGTGATGGGCATTCCAGAGGAGGCAGTAAATCACTAAGTTGAAGGGAAGCAGGCACTAGGCCAGGACACCAACTCAAGAGCTTTAGGAACCAAGGGGTGAGGATGAAGGATGGAATTAATCAAAACAAAGCACAGTCCAAGTACTTCTAATTGATTTACTGCACACGTTACCAATGCAGGGACTATGACAAGGATGGGAAAAAACAATGTATGAAACATTCCATGATAAAGACACCTGGACCAGCACACGAAAGGATCTACATTGTTCCTCTGTTCTTATTTGGCTGCATCAGTTCTTAATCGCAGCATGTGGGATCTTCTTTGCATCATGCAGGATCTTTCACTGAAGCACATGGAATTTCTAGTTATGGAGGGCAGTCTTAGTCTCCCTGCAGCATGTGGGAATCTTAGTTCCTGACCAGGGATGTCCTCTGCATTACGAGGAAAACTCTTAACCTCTGAGCCACCAGGGAAGTCCCATAGTTTCTCTGTTTAGGAGTGGCTGAATACAGGCCCAGGAGCATGTTTCCATAGGAGGTTAGGACAGTTAGGTTCAACATGTTGTTAGGGCAAGCTTATAAGGAGTTCTCATTGACAGCATGGCAAAAATAGCAACTTACCACCAGATGAAAATGAAAGTGAAGTCGCTCAGTCATTTCTGACTCTTTGCGACCCCATGGACTGTAGCTTATCAGACTCCTCTGTCCATGGGATTTTCCAGGCAATAGTACTGGAGTGGATTGCCATTTCCTTCTCCAAGGGATCTTCCCGACCTAGGGATCGAACCTGGGTCTCCCACATTGTAGACAGTCGCTTTACCATCTGAGCCACCAGGGAAGTCACCAGATAGCTATTCTTATTTTCTTGTTTAGAAAAAGAACCTTGATTTAATTGGGGCAACAATAGCTCCAGTTAAAAACTACATCTTTCAGCCTCCCTGTCAGCTCTGTGCAACTAAGGTATATGTAAGCCTCAGCTATATGTAAGGCTTGTCCAAAGTGAGGGACTGCTTTATTGGAGCTGCTTTAGCTGGGTTGAACATCTTTCTATTTTTCTATCTATTTGATTTTTTATGTTAGTGATGGCTACAACTATCAATAGTCATACTGAATGATGAAGTGACCTTAAGACCAAAAGCTATGACTGAATGATACACTAAGAACTGCACAAAACAAAGAGAGATTTGGGGTCCCAGATGAATAAGAGGACCTGTCATACTGGTATTGACGTGCTTTCTTCTGGATTTATCTTCCTCTGTTTTTATGTGAGAGAAAAATTAAGTTCTAATTTTGCTTTAGTCAGTATTAACTTGGCTTTTTCATTATAAGCAAATTTCTTAATCTCAGTCAATATAGACAGGCTAAGGACTAGGATGAACAGACTCTACAGTGGTCCTTATAATCCCCATCTCCTTGTTCTCATAGCCACATAGAATTGCCTTCCCTGGAGTGTAGGAAAAGTCCATCACTTGCTTCTACTTGGTGGAATCACTTGCTTCTACTTGGTGGAAAAATGGCAAAGCAGACGGTAAGTCCCTCCTATGTTTATATTATGTTTATAAGACTATCTTGTTGGCAGAGTAACTAGAGTCCCTTTTTCCCTAGCCAACTTTCTTTTTCCTTGCCAGCAAAACTCACCTGGCAAGGAGCTGAGGATGGTCACTAGGATCTGAAAGTGGTTTCCACCCAACAGCCAGCAACAAGGCAGGGTCCTCAGTCCAACAGTCAAAAGAAAATGAATTCTGCTGACATGCTAAGTAATCTTGGAAGTGAATTCTTCCCATCAGCCTCCAAATGTGAATATATCCCAGCTAAGAGTTTGGTTGAATCTTTCAGAGATCCTAAGCAGAGAACTCAGACTTGGACCCTTGGACATTGTGAGATATTAACAATAAACCTGTGTTGTTTGAAGCCCCTGAGTTTTCGATAACTGTTATGCAGCAGTAGGTTGCTAACACAAGGAATCTAGACTTAATCTGCAGTTCTCAAATTCCCTGTGACTGTAGTTCACCTTAGCCTACAAGGATAGTATCATTCCATTATCCTGTAGAATGTGTATATTTGGAGTTCACAGTTACCTAGACTATACCTATAATGTAAAAAATTAAAAAATGCAAAAGCATGATCTCTACCTCCAAGAAGTCCATGAAATGGACTTTTTTGTAGCTTTACTTATGACTTCATTTGCACCTTCACCAAATGAAGGCAAGAAAGTTAAGGCCCATTCAGGTTTCTTGAGAACAACAGCTGAGTGAGACTCTCTTTTTATTTGCACAGTGTACCATGCAAATGCATTACTGAACAAAAGAGGGGTTTTTTTTACATGCACTATTTGTATTTTTTTAAAAAGTAGAAAAGAAACTATTACTGATTCACATCTCTCCAAAGATATGATTAACATTAAGTAAACATTGAGATTCTCAGACAAAAAGGTGCCACAGAATTGCAAAACATTGTTATTAATTAACATAGCTGTAAAATTTCATGTTCCAAGGAGAGAAAAATCTTGGAAACAATTATGAAAGTAGTTGTATAACATTTAGATTAAATAAACATTTCTCTTAAGAAAAATAAAACATTAAATATTTCCTTTGATTTTTCAAATATGAGTAATCCAATTTGCTAGCCCTTACCTAACACTTTTCAGTGGTACTGAAAAAATTGCAGATGACTTAATAAGCATAAATAGCATCTAACAATGTCACACCAATCAAACATAATATATTATATAAACATACTTGTTCTTTATAGCACAATAACAGGATAACACAAATGTCACAGAAACAGTCACAGGCAAAGGAGATGCATTCACTTCCTTTTGAATTAATACACAGTGAATAAATTCTAGATAATAAAGCAGCTTGTGAGTGAATATTTTAGAAGGCTATGGATGAGCACAATAAATGTTATATATCTAATTGTTAAAGAAGTACAAGTTCTAAGCATATCAATTACCCCCATTATGTCCCAAATGAAGATGAAATATGTGAACATGTTGTCAGTTTAATATGTACAAATAAAAAAAAAAACCTTTGATATGAAGCTTAATTGTCTGAGTTTAAAACATTTTTTCAACTACAAATTTTATCAACTATAAGCTTGTCTCAAACGCATCACATGGCAAGTTTTGCCTCTTCTTCCATCCTTCCTCCCAACCAAAAGCAAAAAATAACTTAAAAAATTGGTATGTTAATCCTTAAATATCCTGTATGTGATTCTTTGGAAATAAACTATTTGAAAGGAAAAATAGTTTGACCAGCAATTGTAACTCTTAATTATGATCTCTAAGACTTGTGATTCCTAAGATATAGATTGTTAACATTTTGTGTCTTCAAAAGAGATCCTATAATGAGAAGTGGAGGAAGATAACTTGGCTGACTCTATTGTATTAGGTGTAGCTTTTTGCTTCATATCAACATACTAATGGGATATAAGACTAATATTTCAGAAATTAAATTTCCACAGGCTCCTGAATTTCTAACAAATTAGAATCTCATATACAAATCCCAAGTACTTTGTGACAGATTACTCCTACTCTTATTTCCTGAGCTTGAACATCTGATCTACTTTTGAATATAATTTTTAATATTAGGTAATTTTTTGTGTTAGTGATAATAGTTAATTGTGAAGCCTTAATTATGAAAAGATTTTAAAACAAGATCATGCTGACTCTTCCAAGAGAAGTAGAATAGTTCTGGAGTTCTAAAGCAGAAAAAAACTCAAGTGGACATGGAACATTCTCCAGGATAGATCACGTCTTGAGTCACATATCAAATCTCAGTAAATCTCAGAAAATTGAAATCACATCAAGCATCTTTTCTGACAACAATGCTATGAGACTAGGTATCAATAACTGGAAAATAATCATAAAAAACACAAACATATGAAGACTAAACAATATGTTTCTAAATAACAAACAGGTAACTGAAGAAATCAAAAGGGAGATCAAAACATTCCTATAAACAAATAGCAATGAAAACAGGACAACTCAAAACCTATGGGATGCAGCAAAAGCAGTTCTCAGAGGGAAGTTTATAGCAATATAATCCTACCTCAAGAAATAAGAAAAACATCAAATAGACAACCCAACTTTACACCTAAAATAACTGGAAAAAGAAGAACAACAACAAAAGCCTGACATTAGCAGAAGGAAATAAACCATAAAGATCAGAGCAGAAATAAATGAAAAAGAAATGAAAGCAGCAATAGTAAAGATCAATAAAACTAAAAGCTGATTCTTTGAGAAGATAAACACAATTGACAAACTTTTAGCCAGACTCATCAAGAAAAAGAGAAAAGAATCAAATCAACAAAATTACAAAAAGAAAAGGAGACGTTGCAACAGACAATGCAGAAATAAAAGAATTATGAGACTATTATGAGCAAATATATGGCAATAAAATGGATAACCTGGAAAAATAGATAAATTATTAGAAAAATTCAATCTTCCAAGACTGAGCCAGGAAGAAAGAGATTATGAACAACCCAATTACAAGCACTGAAATCAAAACAGTGATCAAAAATCTCCCCAAAACTAAAAGCCCAGGGTCAGATGGCTTCACAAATAAAATGTTTGAATTCTATCAAACATTCATAGAAGAGCTGACGCCTATCCTTCTAGAACTCTTTCAAAAAACTGCAGAGGAAGGAACACTTCCAAACTCATTCTATGAGGCCACCATTACCCTGATACCAAAACCAGGCAAAGATGAAAAAAAAAAACCACACATAAAATTACAGACCAGTGTCACTGATGAATATAGATGCAAAAATCCTCCACAAAACTCTAGCAAACAGAAGTCAGCAACACATTTAAAAGCTCATGCACCATGATCAGGTCAGGTTTATTCTAGGGATACAAGGATTCTTCAATACACATGAATCAATCCAATAGATAAACCATATTAACAAATTGAAATATAAAAACTATATGATAATCTCAACAGATGCACAAAAATCCTTTGACAAAATCCATCACCCATTTATGATTAAAAAAATAAAAACCAAATTCTTCAATAAATGGGCATAGAAGGAATCTACCTCAACGTAGTAAAAGTTGATAAGCCCACAGCAAACATTATTCTCAATGGTGAAAAGCTGAAAGGATTCCCTAGTTTAATATCAGGAACAAGACAAGGGTGTCCACTCTCATCACTATTATTCAACATAGTTTTAGAAGTCCTAGCTATGGAAATCAAAGAAGAAAGGAGATAAAGAAATCCAACTTGGAAAAGAAATAAAACTCTTGCTGTTTGCAGATGACACAATACTATACATACAGAACCCTAAATATACTATCAGAAAATTACTAGAGCTAATCAGTGAAGTTAGCAAAGTTGCAGGATACAAAATTAATACCCAGAAATCACTTGCATTTCTATATCTTAACAATGAAAAATCAGAAAGAGAAATTAAGGAATCAATCCCATTCACCATTGCGACAAAAAGAATAAAATAACTAGTAATAAACCTACCTGAGGAGAAAAGTGGTCCTGACAAGTGGTCTGGCATAATGTGGTTTACTGGAGAAGGGAGTGGCTAACCACTTCAGTATTCTTGCCTTGAGAACCCCATGAACAGTATAAAAAGGCAAAAAGATTGGATACTGAAAGATGAACTCCCCAGGTCGGTAGGTGCCCAATATGCTACTGGAGTTCAACGGAGAAATAACTCCAGAAGGAATGAAGGCATGGAGCCAAAGTAAAGACAATATCCAGCTGTGGATGTGACTGGTGATAGAAGCAAGGTCCGATGCTGTAAGAGCAATATTACATAAGAATCTGGAATGTCAGGTCCATGAATCAAGGCAAATTGGAAGTGGTCAAACAGGAGATGGCAAGAGTGAACGTTGTCATTCTAGGAATCAGTGAACTAAAATGGACTGGAATGGGTGAATTTAACTCAGATGACCATTATATCTACTACTGTGGGCAGGAATCCCTTAAAAGAAATGGAGTAGCCATCATGGTCAACAAAAGAGTCTGAAATGCAGTACTTGGATGACATCTCAAAAAAGACAGAATGATCTCTCTTCGTTTCCAAGGCAAACCATTCAATATCACAGTTATCCAAGTCTATCCCCCAACCAGTAATGCTGAAGTAGCTGAAGTTGAACGGTTCTATGAAGACCTACAAGACCTTTCAGAACTAACACCCAAAAAAGATGTCCCTTTCATTATAGGGGACTGGAATGCGAAAGTAGGAAGTCAAGAAACACCTGGAGTAACAGGCAAATTTGGCCTTGGAATATGGATGAAGCATGGCAAAGGCTAATAGAGTTTTGCCAAGAGAATGCACTGGTCATCACAAACACTCTCTTTTAACAACACAAGAGAAGACTCTACACATGGACATCACCAGATGATCAACACCGAAATCAGATTGATTAAATTCTTTGCAGCCAAAGATGGAGAAGCTCTACACAGTCAGCAAAATCAAGACCAGGAGCTGACTGTGGCTCAGATCATGAACTCTTTATTGCCACATTCAGACTAAAATTGAAGAAAGTAGGGAAAACCACTAGACCATTAAGGTATGACCTAAATCAAATCCTTTATGATTATACAGTGGAAGTGAGAAATAGATTTAAGGGACTAGATCTGATCGATAGAATGTCTGATGAACTATGGAATGAGGTTCATGACATTGTACAGGAGACAGTGATCAAGACCATCCCCATGGAAAAGAAATGCAAAAAAGGAAAATGGCTGTCTGGGCAGGCCTTAAAAATAGCTGTGAAAAGAATAGAGGTGAAAAGCAAAGGAGAAAAGGAAAGATATAAGCACCTGAATGCAGAGTTCCAAAGAATAGCAAGGAGAGATAAGAAAGCCTTCCTCAGTGATCAATGCAAAGAAAGAGAGGAAAACAACAGAATGGGAAAGACTAGAAATCTCTTCAAGAAAAGTAGAGATACCAAGGAAACATTTTATGCAAAAATGGGCTCGATAAAGGACAGAAATGGTATGGACCTAACAGAAGCAGAAGATATTAAGAAGAGGTGGTAAGAATACACAGAAGAACTGTACAAAAAAGATCTTCACGACCCAGATAATCACGATGGTATGATCAGTCATCTAGAGCCAGACATCCTGGAATGTGAAGTCAAGTGGGCCTTAGAAAGCATCGCTACAAACAAAGCTAGTGGAGGTGATGGAATTACAGTTGAGCTATTTCAAATCCTGAGAGATAATGCTGTGAAAGTGCTGCACGTGATATGCCAGCAAATTTGGAAAACTCAGCAATGGCCTCAGGACCGGAAAAGGTCAGTTTTCATTCCAATCCCAAAGAAAGGCAATGCCAAAGAATGCTTAAACTACCTTACAACTGCACTCCTCTCACACGCTAATATAGAAATGCTTAAAATTCTCCAAGCCAGGCTTCAACAGTACGTGAACCGTGAACTTCCCGATGTTTAAGCTGGCTTTAGAAAAGGCAGAGGAACCAGAGATCAAATTGCCAAAATCTGCTGGATCATCAAAAAAGCAAGAGAGTTCCAGAAAAACATCTATTTCTGCTTTATTGACTATGCCAAAGCCTTTGACTGTGTGGATCACAGTAAACTGTGGACAATTCTGAAAGAGATGGGAATACCAGACCACCTCACCTGCCTCTTGAGAAACCTATATGCAGGTCAGGAAGCAATAGTTCAAACTGGATATGGAACAACAGACTGGTTCCAAATAGGAAAAGGAGTATGTCAAGGCTGTATATTGTCACCCTGCTTATTTAACTTCTATGCAGAGTACATCATGAGAAACGCTGGGCTGGAAGAAGCACAAGCTGGAATCAAGATTGTTGGGAGAAATATCAATAACCCCAGATAAGCAGATGACACCACTCTTATGGCAGAAAGTGAAGAGGAACTCAAAAGCCTCTTGATGAAAGTGAAAATGAGTGGAAAATTTGGCTTAAAACTCAACATTCAGAAAACAAAAATCATGACATCTGGTTCCATCACTTCATGGGAAATAGATGGAGAAACAGTGGATTCAGTGGAAACAGTGTCAGACTTTATTTGGGGGGCTCCAAAATCACTGCAGATGGTGACTGCAGCCATGAAATTAAAAGACGCTTACTCCTTGAAAGGAAAGTTGTGACCAACTTAGATAGCATATTAAAAAGCAGAGACATTACTTCACCAACAAGTTCCATTAGTCAAGGCTATGATTTTTCCAGTGGTCATGTAAGGATGTGGGATATGGACTGTGAAGAAAGCTGAGCCCTGAAGAATTGATGCTTTTGAACTGTGGTGTTGGAGACGACTCTTGAGAGTCCCTTGGACTGCAAGGAAGTCCAACCAGCCCATTCTAAAGGAGAGCAGCCCTGGGTGTTGTTTGAAAGGAATGATGCTAAAGCTGAAACTCCAGTACTTTGGCCACCTCATGCGAAGTGTTGACTCATTGGAAAAGACTCTGATGCTGGGAGGGATTGGGGCCAGGAGGAAAGGAGACGACAGAGGATGAAATGGCTGGATGGCATCACCAACTCAGTGGACGTGAGTTTGAGTGAACCCCAGGAGTTGTTGATGGACAGGGCGGCCTGGCATGCTGCAATTCATGGGGTCACAAAAAGTCAGACACAACTGAGCAACTGAGCTGAACTGAGGAGACAAAAGAACTGTACATGGAAAATTATAAGACACTGTTGAAAGAAATCAACGATGACTTGGAGATGGAGAGATATTCCATGTTCTTGGGTTGAAAGAATAAATTTTGTTAAAATGACTTTACTACCAAATTTAATCTACAGATTCATTGCAATCCCTATCAAAATACCAATGACACAACTAGAAAAATTTTTCAGAATTCGAATGGAAATTCAAAATACCTGGAATGGCCAAAGCAGTCATCAGAAAGAAGACGGAGCTGGAGGAGTCAAACTTCCTGACTTCAAACTACACACAAAGCTACAGTCAACAAGACAGTATGGTACTGGCAAAAAAAAAAAAAAAAAAAACAGAAATATGGACCCATGGAACACGATAGAAAACCCAGAGATAAATCCACACACCTATTGGTACCTTATTTTTGACAAAGGAGGCAAGAATATACAATGGGACAAAGACAGCTTCTTCAATACATGGTGCTATGAAAACTGAACAGTTGCATGTAAAAGAATGAAATTAGAACGTTTCATAACACCATACACAAAAATAAACTCAAAATGGATTAAAGACCTAAATGTAAGACCAGAAACTGTAATACTCTTAGAGGAAAACAAAGGTAGAACACTCGACGACATAAATCAAAGAATGATCCTCTATGACTCATCTCCCTGAGTAATGGAAATAAAAGCAAAAATAAACAAATGGGACCTAATTAAACTGAAAAGCTTTTTCAAAGCAAAGGAGTATAAACAAGGTGAAAAGACAATTCTCAGGCTAGGAGAAAATAGTAGCAAATGAAACAGCTGACAAAGGATTAATTTCCAAAATATGCAAGCAGCTCATACAAGTCAATATCAGAAAAAAAAAAAAAAAACCTATCAAAAAGTGGGAAATGTATCTAAACAGACATTTCTCCAAGGAAGACATACAGATGGTTAGCAAACATATAAAAAGATGCTCAACATCGCTCATTATTCATTTCAGTTCAGTTCAGTTGCTCAGTCCTGTCTGACTCTGCGACCCCATGAGTCATAGCACGCCAGGCCTCCCTGTCCATCACGAACTCCTGGAGTCCACCCAAACTCATTATTAGAGAAATGCAAATCAAAACTACAGTGAGATATCACTCCACACCAGTCAGAATAGTCATCATCAAAAAGTCTATACACAATAAATGCTGGAAAGGGTGGATAAAAGGGAACCCTCTTGCAGTGTTGGTGGGAATGTAAATTGATGCAGCCACTATGGAAAGTGGTATGGAGATACTTTTAAAAACTAGGAATGAAACTACCATCTGACCCAGCAATCCCACTACTGGGCATATATCTTGAGGAAACCAAAATAGAAAAAGACACATGTTCAGCAAATTTAAAAGGAACATGTACCCCAATGTTCATTGCAGAACTATTCACAACAGCTAGAACATGGAAGCAACCTAAATGTCCATTGTCAGATGAATGGATAAAGAAGCTGTAGTACATATATATAATGGAACGTGAATGCATTTGAGTCAGTTCTAATGAGGTGAATGAACCTAGAGCCTATTATACAGAGTGAAGTAAGTCAGAAAGAGAAAGATAAATATTGTATGCTAATGCATATATGAACCGTGAACTTCCAGATGTTCAAGCTGGTTTTAGAAAAGGCAGAGGAACCAGATATCAAATTGCCAAAATCTGCTGGATCACTGAAAAAACAAGAGAGTTCCAGAAAAACATCTATTTCTGCTTTATTGACTATGCCAAAGCCTCTGACCGTGTGGATAACAATAAACTGTGGACAATTCTGAAAGAGATGGGAATACCAGACCACCTGACCTGCCTCTTGAGAAACCTATATGCAGGTCAGGAAGCAGCAGTTAGAACTGGACATGGAACAACAGACTGGTTCTATATAGGAAAAGGAGTCCATCAAGTCTGTATACTGTCACCCTGCTTATTTAACTTATATGCAGAGTACATCATGAGAAATGCTGGGCTGGAAGAAGCACAAGCTGGAATCAAGATTGTTGGGAGAAATATCAATAATCTCAGATATGCAGATGACACCACTCTTATGGCAGAAAGCGAAGAGGAACTCAAAAGCCTTTTGATAAAAGTGAAAGAGGAGAGTGAAAAAGTTGGCTTAAAGCTCAACATTCAGAAAATGAAGATCATGGCATCTGGTCCCATCACTTCGTGGGAAATAGATGGAGAAACAGTGGAAACAGTGTCAGACTTTATTTTGGGGGGCTCCAAAATCACTGCAGATGGTGATTGCAGCCATAAAATTAAAAGATGCCTACTCCTTGGAAGGAAAGTTTTGACCAACCTAGATAGCATATTCAAAAGCAGAGACATTACTTTGCCAACAAAGGTCCATCTAGTCAAGGCTATGGTTTTTCCAGTGGTCATGTATAGATGTGAGAGTTGGACTGTGAAGAAAGCTGAGCACCGAAGAATTGATGCTTTGGAACTGTGGTGTTGGAGAAGACTCTTGAGAGTCCCTTGGACTGCAAGGAGATCCAACCAGTCCATTATGAAGGAGATCAGGCCTGGGATTTCTTTGGAAGGAATGATGCTAAAGCTGAAACTCCGGTACTTTGGCCACCTCATGCAAAGAGTTAACTCATTGGAAAAGACTGATGCTGGGAGGGATTGGGGGCAGGAGGAGAAGGGGACGACAGAGGATGAGATGGCTGGATGGCATCACCGACTCAATGGACGTGATTCTGAGTGAACTCCTGGAGTCGGTGATGGACAGGGAGGCCTGGCGTGCTGTGATTCATGGGGTCACAAAGATTTGGACACGACTGAGCAACTGTACTGAACTGAACTGAATGCATATATATGGAATCTAGAAAGATGGTACCAATGAATTCGTTTTCAGGGCAGCAGTGGAGAAACAGGCATAGAGAACAGACTTATGGACAGGTTGGGGGAGGAATGAGATGTATGGAGAGAGTAACAGGGAACCTTACATTAACATATGTAAAATAGATAGCCAATGGGAATTTACTGCATAAATCAGTGAACTCAAATAGGCGCTCCATAGCAACTTAGACAGCTGGAATGGAGAGGGAGATGGGAGGGATATTCAAGAGGGTGGGGATATATGTATACTTATGGCCGAAATTCATGTTGATATTTGGCAGAAAACAACAAAATTCTGTAAAGCAATTATCCTTCAATTTAAAAATAAATAAATTTTTAAAAATTAGACAGTAAAAAACAAAGTGTGAAAATCTCAAGAAAGAACTCAGGAATATAGTTTAAAAAACTGTCCTTTTGAGAGAGAGATGAAGTTTAGCTAAGAGGAAGCCAGGGACCAGAAGAGATATTCAGATTGCCTGCTTATTAAAGATATTGTCATGAAAGTTACACACTCTCCATGAAATTTTTTGCTGAAAACACAGATAACTTTGATATGTATATCATTTGGTAATTGTAAAGGGGTTCCATTTCATGTCCATTATTTTAATTTTAAACTCAGTAAGAGTCTATGCAGCTGACATTAATCAATCCCATCAGAGAGGTATTCATGGTCACAGACTTATAAGTGGCTCAAAAAGAACTTAAAATCCTAGTGTTCTTTTTTTTAATAGATGTATTTTATTGAATATAAATGATACCTCAGTAGAATTGCTTTTAATATGAAACATCCATTGAGTACTTTTAATGTCACCTTGTTTATCATTCCAAAGATGTTCTCTAACATTTCATTTCAGTTCAGTCGTGTCTGACTATTTGCGACCCCGTGGACTGCAGAACACCAGGGTTCCCTGCCCATCACCATCTCCTGGATCTTACTCAAACTCATGTCCATCCAGTCAGTGATGCCATCCAACCATCTTATCCTCTGTTGCCTCCATCTCCTCCTGCCTTCAATCTTTCCCAGCATCAGGGTCTTTTCAAATGAATCAGTTCTTTACATCAGGTGGCCAAAGTATTGGAGCTTCAGCTTCAACATCAGTTCTTCCAATGAATATTCAGGACTGATTTCCTTTAGGATTGACTGGTTGGATTTCCTGTAGTCCAAGGGACTCTCAAGAGTCTTCTCCAACACCACAGTTCGAAAGCATCAATTCTTCATCACACAGCTTTCTGTATAGTCCAACTCTCACATCCAAAGATGACTACTGGAAAACCATAGCTTTGACTAGACAGACCATTGTTGGGAGAGTAATCTCTCTGCTTTTTATATGTTGTCTAGGTTGGTCATAGGTTTTCTTCCAAGGAGCAATGTCTTTTCATTTCATGGCTACAGTCACCATTTGCAGTGATTTGGGAGCCCAAAAAAACATTGCATTTATTTATTTATTTATCTGGTAAATCTTTTCTCCACAAGATCTCCTCGCTTGGGCAAAAGACTATGTTATTCATCTTGTTATCTCTCATAACATCTAGCACAAAACATGATAATTGTATGTGCTACACATTACTGCTTTTAGAAATGGACCTAAGAACCTAGGAAAAAATATATCTGTGTGTGTCTGTGTGTGTGCACAAGTTGTTTATACATAAAATCACTGTGAAAGCAAAATAGAATGGGTTCAGTTGCTCAGTCATGTCTGACTCTTTGCAATCACATGAACTGTAGCCTTCCAGGTTCCTCTGTCCAAGGGATTTCTCGGACAAGAATACTGGAGTGGGTTGCCATTTCCTTCTCCAGGGGATGTTTCCAACCCAGGGATCAAACTTCAGGCACGAGGATAAATTTACCATGCTGTTTATTCAGCAGATTAAATAGTGAAAGATGCAACATACACTTCAGGTATGGCAGTTTGGGTTGAATTTAAGAAAGCTGTCTTGAAAGCACACTGGACTAATCACAGTAAAAACAAACAAGAGCTGAAGGATGGAACTGTGATGTCATGGTCACAGGTGTAGGAAAAGGCTTCTTGTCTTTATGAAACCAGATAATGAGTTTGCACTGCCATCATGTCACACCACAGGCTATGGAGGACTAAAGCCCACAGCTCTTATCTCTAGGTCCGCTGAACTAATGCTAATCAGAATTCTGCCTTTTTTTTTTTTTTTTTTTTAATGTTCTGGTAGCTAACAATTTTTAATTTTTGATTCAGTATTTCTACTTAGACTGGAAACCTTACCAGGTTAAAATGAATGTACCCTACAGCTTATAAGATAAATTAGCCTTAGGAAGATTGCTTTGGTAAATTGCCTTAGAAAGATATGTTGCCTAAAATGGAGAAATGCTAAAAAGGTTTACCCTGTAAGCTTGTATAATCTATTAGGTGCATTGTACAGAATGATGTTTTCTTTCTCTTAGGACAGAAAGAGAAACATCTTGAATGCAAGGCAGTTATAAATAGTTTTTGCAAGACATTAGTGAAAAAAATAAATGAGTTAATTATTTCAGATGTTTTTGGACAAGCCCAACTATTCCTTGCAGTGGTTCCAAGTTACTACGTGAAATATGTGCCTATTTTTCAACTTGGATTTAATAAATCCAAGTTGATACATTTCCTTTTAAGCTTCTATTTTTATACAAATATATGAAAAATGTAAATGCCCAAAGAAGCATTGTTTTTTTAAAATGGATGGTTCCCACAGGTTTAAGGTATCAGAAAGATAAAGAGTACTTGACTAAACTTTCTTATTTTAAGAGGCAGTATGACCATTCAAGTCACTAACTTTTCAATCACTATGAAGTGCAATAACTATTTCACATTGTAACTTATTTTGAAGAGAATATACTAGCTTGGAGGAAAAGACTGTTTGCTTAAGTTTCTTAGCCTAACAGCAATGCTTACCACCTGAAAAACATATTTTAACAAAATATACTGATGGAAATTCAAGAAAAAAATAAAGTTATACTTCAGTTCAGTTCAGTCACTCAGTCGTGTCCGACTCTCTGCCACCCCATGAATTGCAGCATGCCAGGCCTCCCTGTCCATCACTCACTCAAACTCACATCAGTCGAGTCAGTGATGCCATCCAGCCATCTCATCCAGCCATTCTGTCATCCCCTTCTCCTCCTGCTCTCAATCCCTCCCAGCATCAGAGTTTTTCCAATGAGTCAACTCTTCACATGAGGTGGCCAAAGTACTGGAGTTTCAGCTTTAGCATCATTCCCTCCAAAGGACACCTAGGACTGATCTCCTTTAGAATGAACTGGTTGGATCTCCTTGTAGTCCAAGGGACTCTCAAGAGTCTTCTCCAACACCACAGTTCAAAAGCATCAATTCTTCGGCGCTCAGCTTTCTTCACAGTTCAACTCTCACAGCTATACAAGACCATCGGAAAAACCATAGCCTTGACTAGTCGAACCTTTGTTGGCAAAGCAATGTCTTTGCTTTTTAATATGCTATCTAGGTTGGTCATAACTTTTCTTCCAAGGAGAAGCGTCTTTTAATTTCATGGCTGCCATCACCATCTGCAGTGATTTTGGAGCCCCCAAAAATAAAGTCTGACACTGTTTCCACTGTTTCTCCATCTATTTCCCACGAAGTGATGGGACCAGATGCCATGATCTTCATTTTCTGAATGTTGAGCTTTAAGCCAACTTTTTCACTCTCCTCCACTTTCATCAAGAGGCTTTTGAGTTCCTCCTCACTTTCTACCATAAGAGTGGTGTCATCTGCATATCTGAGGTTATTGATATTTCTCCCAACAATCTTGATTCCAGCTTGTGCTTCTTCCTGCCCAGCGTTTCTCATGATGTACTCTGCATATAAGTTAAATAAGCAGGGTGACAATATACAGCCTTGAAGTACTCCTTTTCCTATTTGGAACCAGTCTGTTGTTCCATGTCCAGTTCTAACTGCTGCTTTCTGACCTGCATATAGGTTTCTCAAGAGGCAGGTCAGGTGGTCTGGTATGCCAATCTCTTTCAGAATTGTCCACAGTTTATTGTGATCCACACAGTCAAAGGCTGTGGCATGGTCAATAAAGCAGAAATAGATGTTTTTCTGGAACTCTCTTGCTTTTTTGATGATCCAGCAGATTTTGGCAATTTGATATCTGGTTCCTCTGCCTTTTCTAAAACCAGCTTGAACATCTGGAAGTTTACGGTTCATGTATTGCTGAAGCCTTGCTTGCTTAAGCAGATTTAATGATCAATACTTTTATGGAGAAAAGAATTTGAAAATAATGGATGTATACATATATATATATATATATATATATAACTGATTTACTTTGCTGTACACCTGAAAGTAACATAACACTGTAAATTAACTGTATTCCAATAAATTTTTCAATAGGAAGTGTAAAAGGTATTTGATAAAGTCCAACACCTAATCATGATAAAAACTCTTGTCAACTAGAAATAGAAGGAAATTTCCTCAATTTGATAAAAAGATACCAACAAAACCTCTAGCAAATACAGTCTATAATGATTAAATAGTGAAAGCTGCTTTTTTAAGACAAATGAGATAAGAATGACACTATCACCACTGATATTCATCATGTTTCTGGGGATCTTTTCAGTGCGATGGGGTTTAATAAATAAATAGGAAAAGTATTGGAAGAAAATTTAAAATTGTCATTTAGGTATAATTTAGAAAAACTAGTATAACTGATTAATTCAGCAATGTTTCTATATACAGTATTAACATAATCATCAACATTGCAAAATTTGGAAAATAAAAGTTATATACTTATAACTTTTAGAATGGCTTCCCAGGTTGCTTAGTGGTAAAAAATTCACCTGCCAATGCAGGAACTGCAGAAGACGGGTTCAATCCCTGATCAGAAGATCCCCTGGAGGAGGAAATGGCAACCCACTCCAATATTCTTGCCTGGAAAATCCCATGGACAAAGGAACTACAGTCCATGGGATCACAAAAAGTTGGACACTGAGCATGCAAGCACCACCAAAACGTTAAAATACATCAACACTTTGGAATAAATTTAACACAAGATATACAAACCCTCTGCAAACAAAACTATTAACAATAAATGAAGAGAGATACTATATCCACGGTTTGTAAGATTCAATATTGTAATAACATCAAGTACACTTTAATTGTTCTATACATTTTAAAAAATATTTTTTGTTAAAGAACAGTAGGTAAAATGCAGAAGATGTAGAAGATGCAGTTTCAACCTCTGGGTTGGTAAGATCCCCTGGAGAACAAAATGGCAATCCACTCCAGTATTCTTGCTTGGAGAATCCCGTGGACAGAGGAGCCTGGTGGGCTACAGTCCAAGGGTCCCAAAAAGTTGGACACAATTGCAGTGACTTAGTACACACGCACACACACACATTTTCTAGATTCTAATTATTTGAAATTGCAGTGTTAAAGAGATTTTACTGTATGCAACATTCTATGAATAAGATGAGTAAGTTGAGACAACTGTTGTGAATAGCTTTATTTGAAATCATCTTCCTATATAAGGAAGAGAACAAAGTATGAGGTTTCATTTGATTTTTTTTCTTAAAGAAAGTTATTCTTTTGATAAAATTTCAAGCTATTTTAATTAAAATGGGTGATTCTGAATTTCTTTATGTGATTACTCTGCTAAATATTATCAGGAATTCATTTTAAAAGTATTTGACATGTCATTGACATCAAGATAAATATCTAGAAGAGAAATAAGATTATTTTTCTACAAGCAAAATTATGAAATCCTATGTAGATTTAGTAATTAATATGGAAAAAAGAAAGAAAAGATACTAGTATGGGCTGATTTCATAAAAAATAACCACCTTATAGATTAGTACTCAAATCACTAAATTTTTCTACATCTGATCTGTTCTTTTTATAGACATGAATAATAGATTAAACCTACTTTAAGCTAATTTTATCTTTCAGAACTAAAGCTACTCTACCTTGATCAAAGATCATCAAAGAGCACAGAGTGAATCTTTTGTAAAGGTTCTACCAAGTTAATCACCTGATAAATATGCCATACTGCATTAGAGATCTTAGACACAATGAAGCTGCAGATGCCTCTCCAGCTGTTACTTTTCTAATTTATTAATTCAAGCTTCAATATGACAAAGGAAACTCTGTACTTACCCATCTATTTTAATTTTCAGGATTCTCTATCTTTTGACTTGCTGCTGGGAAGAGCAATAATGGAAGAGCTTATGGGAGAAACTTATCCTCTTGTGTACCACACTTAGCACAGAGCATATTCAGTCTGCTGTCTCAACTTTCACCTGTACCTTAATTGATATTTTTACATTACATAGACTTCCTTCCTCTTTTCTTCCTTACTCTTCCTCTTTTCTTCTTTCTTCCTTCCTTTCTCTTCTTCTTTCCTTTCCATACTCTTTCCTTTTTTCTTTTCTCCCCTTCTTCCCTTCACTCCACTTTTCACTCTTCCCTCCCTACCTTCCTTTCTATCTTCTTTCCTTTTTCCCAAGTCAAATATATGACTGAGCCCTTCAGAAACCTGGCTTTTGGAACTGGAGAAGCAAACAAACAAAAAAAAAGTCTTAGTAAAAGTACCAGATTTAAAATTGCAAATAGATATGTTTAAATTCTGTTATTTATTAGCTGAGTGAATCTGACCTGGATTTCTGTTTCTTCATCCATAAAATAAAAATAATTAAAATGTATATAGGCTAGATATAAATACCAAATGATAAAACATACCTGAAAACATTCATGAAACTTCAAAATTTTTTTATAAATTAAGATATTATTATAAATTATGTATCCCCCCAAAGCAGATATTAATTGGTTTTAGATGACAATGTTTTTCTTAGGATGTCACATTTGCCTAGTAAATTGTCCGGAGTTGTCACTCATAGCTTATTTTTAAATAAAAGTTGAAGAAGAAAATAACTTTCAAGATTTGTATCTGAACTTAACATTGTTTAGCAATGTTGTTAAGAAGGGCAACTTATTCAATTACTCACATAGTAGTAGATTTTATGAATTCGGAATAAATATGGAAATAGGTAGGGCTTCCCAGGTGGCATGGTAAATGACCCATCTTCCAATGCAGAAGACATAAGAGACCCAGGTTTGATCCCTGGGTGTGGAAGACACCCTGGAGAAGGACATGGCAACTCACTCCGGTGTTCTTGCCTGGAGAATCCCATGGACAGAGGAGCCTGGTGGGCTACAGTCCAGAGGATCCCAAAAGCTGGACACAACTGAAACGACTTACACATGGAAATACCTAAGTGCAGATGGAAGAATGGTAAGTATGGAAGACATAAGAGGAAGAATCCAAATCAAAGAGAGAAGTCTGAGCACCATATGAAGATTTAAGATTCATTAAAGCTGGGAAGGAAAGGGAGGGTTCCAAAGACTGAAGTTTTGATTACATGCCACCTCTCACAATATGAGGTCATTTCTTGTTCATTTATCTGTCTCCCAGTGTGCTTGCAAGAATTACATTTTCTAAACTTGTGTTGTTGATGCTCAGTCTCTAAGTAATGTCTAGCTCTTTGCAACCCCATGCAAGGCTTCCCTGTCCTTCACTATCTCCTGGAATTTGCTCAAACTCATGTCCATTGAGTCAGTGCTGCCATCCAAACATCTCATCCTTTTGCCCTCAATCTTTCACAGCACCAGTGTCTTTTCCCCTGAGTGGGTTCTTCACATTATGTAGCCAAGTTATTGGAGCTTCAGCTTCAGAATCAGTCCTTCCAATGAATATTTAGTGTAATTTTCTTCAGAATTGACTGGTTTGATCTCCTTACTGTCCAAGGGACTCTCAATAGTCTTTTCCATCACCACAGTTCAAAAGCATCAATTCTTCACTGCTCAGCCTTCTTTATGGTCCAACTCTCATATTTATACATGGCTACTGGAAAAACCATAGCTTTAGCTATATGGACTTCTGTCATCAAGGTGATTTCTCTGCTTTTTAATACACTGTCTAGGTTAGTCATAGCTTTTCTCCCAAGGAGCAAGTGTCTTTTAATTTCATGGCTTCAGTCACCATCTGCAGTGATTTTGTAGCCCAAGAAAATAAAATCTATCACCTTTTCCACTTTTTCTGCATCAATTTGCATGAAGTAATGGCACCAAATGCCACGATCTCTGTTTTTTTAATGCTGAGTTTTAAGCCAGCTTTTTCACTCTCCTCTTTCACTCTCATCTAGAGGCTCTTTAATTCCTCTTCATTTTCTGCCATTAAAGTAGTATCATCTGAATATCTGAGGTTGTGGATATTTATCCCAGCAATCTTGATTCCAACTTGTGACTTATTCAACCCAGTATTTCACATGATGTACTCTGCATATAAGTTAAATAAACAGGGTAACAATACACAACCTTGATGTACTCCTTTCCCAATTTTGAACCAGTCCATTTTTCCATGTCCAGTTCTAACTGTTGCCTTGTGACTTGTATACAGGTTTCTCAGGAGACAGGAAGGGTAGTCTGGTATTCCCATCTCTTTAAGAACCTTGTGTTAGTGTATATAATTTTAAGGAGAAACTGAGTAGATGAATAAAAAATCTGTTTCAATTTTCTTGAGACCAAGTCCAGGTCAAGGTGGCCTAGTAGGAAGACCCTGAGCTCACTTCTTCCCATGGATATATCAAAACTACTACTACATACAGGACAGCTATCTTTGAGAATAACCTGAAGATTGACAAAACAGATTTTCTACAACTAAAGATATAAGGCAATATCAAGACAAATAGAAGGGGCAAAGATGTGGGCTAGTCAGAACCCCTACCCCTGATGTAGCAACTCACAAGTAGGAAGGATTTCACAACCATGGAGACCCCTACCAGAAGAGTTAGGTGTCTGAGTCCCACATTGGGTTCCTAAGACCAGGGAACCTGTGCCAGGAAAATAGCTTGTATAATGTCTGGTTTTTGAAAACCAGCAGTGTTACATCCAGGAGAACCAGAAAGTTGTAGGAAACAAAGACACCCACTCTTGAAGGGCTATTGCACAAACTCACTCAGTCTGAGTCACAGAACATAGACAACAGTTTGAAAAGCACCTGAGTCACCCAAGATGAAGACTCACTGGCTGATATTAGGGCATGTGGCACAGGGGCAGGGATCTGGTGGAATTTTCTCCAGGGAAGGAAATGGTGGTGCAGAAATGGTGATACACACCAATTTTTTTTTTTTAACTTTCCTTCTACCTAGCTAGTTAGTGTCATTTCTGACACTCTCAGTCAACTTAGCTAACACCATGTGACCTACTCAGGCAGCCCTTCCAAAATGGCTCCCAACCCACCCCACCCAGCAGGCAAGTACAGGTGGCACTGGTACCTCTCCAGAGCTCCTGGGGCTCCAACTGTGCCCCACCTGGAAGATGATCTTGGCCAACATTACTCATCTTCAAAGTGACTTGTATTCCAAGGGGTCAGCCCGATACATCAGCACAGCCACAGCAGTCATGGTTACCAGGAACCAGCCCCACTCAGCAGAGTGTTAACAGCAGTTGCAGTTGGGTCTTGCAGCTAGCAAGCCTGAGCACAAACACTACCCAGAAGCACACTCACAGCAATTGCAGCATAACCAAAATAAGAATATGCATGCTGCCCACACTGGGGATACCCCTGGAGTACCTGGTTCTGGTGAACAGGGTAGGAATCATGCCACTGGGCTTTACAGGCACATTCTGCACGAAGCTACTCTTTCAAAAATGGGAGACATAGCTAATATACCTACTACTTAGAAACAAGCACAAATAGGCAAAATTAGGAGATAAAGGAATACCTTCCAAATGAAAGAAAAAGACAAATCCCCTAAAAAGAACTGAATGCAATAGATATAAGAAAGTTTCTTGAAAAAATATTTTAAATAAATAATCTTTGCTCTATACTTCTCAATACTGTGCAGTTATAATCTTTGACTATTATTAGTTACTCAAGAACAGTTTAAAAATTAGTCTTATACATGCTCACCAAACTCAGAACAATGGACGGACAGAGTAAGAACTTAAACTGAGAGAAACAAAATAAAGAGAATCAGTCATAAATGAAAAATACAGTAACTGAAATGAAAAGTACAATAACTGAAATAAAAAAATATGCCAGAGGCAATCAGTAGCAGATTAAACGATGTTGAAGAACAGTTTCACAATCTAGACTAAGACAGGGTAGTGAAAATCACACAATCAGAACAGCAAAAGATAAAAAAGAGTCAAAAAACAAGAAAAGTTTCAGAGATGTCTGGAACATCAAGCAACTAGCATTTCAACATTTCAATTAGGACACCTCAGAGGAAGAGCAAGAAGGAACAGAAAATCTGCTTGAAGAAGTAATGACTAAAAACTTCCCCCACCTGGCAAGAGAAACAGATATCCAAGCACCAGAAGCACAGAAAGCCTCCACAAAAGAAGAAAACAAAGAGAACCACACAAAAACACATTATAATAAACATGTCAAAAGTTAAAGAGACTATCTTCAAGGCAGCAAGAAAAAAATTTAATCACATATGAGGAAACCCCCATAAGACTAGTAGCTGATTTCTCAAAGAAACTTTACAGACCAGTAGGAATTACACAATACTTTCAGAGAGCTAAAAAGAAAAAATTACAAACAAGAATATTCTGCCTGGTTAGATTATCAGTCAGAATGAAAGAGATTAAAAAAGCAAAAGCTGAAGGCAGTTTGTCACCACTAAACCAGACTTGCAATACATGTCGAAGAGATTTATTTCAACAGTTGTTTGTTTTTTTTTAAACAGAAGAAACTATGAAAGAAAAAAATCTCACAGGTAAAAGCAAATATATAGTAAAGATCAACTACCTATAAAGGGAGTATGAAAAAACACAAACGTAATAAATATTGATATAAAATAATTAAGTGCTACAAAAAAATTAAAAGATGACAAATATGATTTCAAAGCAGAAAACATGGGGCAGGGGAATAAAAATATAATGCTTTCAGAATGCATCTGAACTCATAAGAACATCAACTTAAAATAGACTTTGATACACATAAATTGTTATATATGAAGCCCCAGTGACCATAAACAAAAAGATCTATAACAGAAACACAAAAAATAAAGAGAAGAGAATACAAATATAACACAAAAGTCATCAAATCATAAGAGAAGTGAGCGAGAGCAAAACAAAGGAACAAAGAACTATGAAAACAATCAACAAAATGACAATAAATGCATATCTATCAATAGATGCTTTAAATTTAAATAAATTAATGCTCCAATTAAAAACATATGGTAGCTAAATATATTAAAAAAACAAGACCTACCTATATGCTGCCTACAAGAGCCTCCTTTCAGATCTAAAAACACATGTAGACTAACAGTATCAGGATAGGAAACGTATTCCATGGAAATGGAAATTTTCAAAAAGTTAGTAGCAATACTTATATCAGGGAAAATAGACTATAAAACAAAGATTGTAACAGAAAAGAACAAAAAAAAATGTAGCAAGACACAAAGAAGGACATTATATATAGATAAAGGGATAATCCAACAAAAAGACATAATATTTACACAATCTTTGCACTAAACTTCAGTTCAGTTCAGACACTCAGTCGTGTCCGACTCTGTGAACCCCATGAATCACAGCATGCCAGGACTCCCTGTCCATCACCAACTCCCAGAGTTCACTCAGACTCACGTCCATCGAGTCAGTGATGTCATCCATCCATCTCATACTTTGTATTCCCTTCTCTCCTGCCCCCAATCCCTCCCAGCATCAGAGTCCTTTCCAATGAGTCAACTCTTCGCATGAGGTGGCGAAAGTACTGGAGCTTCAGCTTCAGCATCAGTCCCTCCAAAGAAATCCCAGGGCTGATCTCCTTCAGAATGGGCTAGTTGGATCTCCTTGCAGTCCAAGGGACTCTCAAAATTGTTCTCCAACACCACAGTGCAAAAGCATCAATTCTTTGGCGCTCAACTTTCTTCACAGTCCAACTCTCACATCCATAACATGACCACTGGAAAAACCTTAGCTTTGACTAGACAGACCTTAGTCGGCAAAGTAATGTCTCTGCTTTTCAATATGCTATCTAGGTTGGTCATAACTTTCCTTCCAAGGAGTAAGCACCTTTTAATTTCATGGCTGCAGTCACCATCTGCAGTGATTTTGGAGCCCCCAAAAATAAAGTCTGACACTGTTTCTACTGTTTCCCATTTATTTCCCAGGAAGTGATGGGACCAAATGCGATGATCTTCGTTTTCTGAAAGTTGAGCTTTAGGCCAACTTTTTCACTCTCCACTTTCACTTTCATCAAGAGGCTTTTTAGTTCCTCTTCACTTTCTGCCATTAGGGTAGTGTCATCTGCATATCTGAGGTTATTGATATTGCTCCTGGCAATCTTGATTCCAGCTTGTGCTTCTTCCAGCCCAGCATTTCTCATGTACTCTACATATAAGTTAAATAAGCAGGGTGTAAATATACAGCCTCGATGTACTCTTGTTTCCTATTTAGAACCAGTCTGTTGTTCCATATCCAATTCTAACTGTTGCTTCCTGGCCTGCATACAGATTTCTCAAGAGGCAGGTCAGGTGTTCTGGTATTCCCATCTCTCTCAGAATTTTCCACAGTTTATTGTGATCCACATAGTCAAAGGTTTTGGCATATTCAATAAAGCAGAAATAGTTGTTTTTCTGGAACTCTCTTGTTTTTTCCATGGCCCAGCAGATGTTGGCAATTTGATCTCTGATTCCTCTGCCTTTTCTAAAACCAGCTTGAACATCGGGAAGTCCACAGTTCACGTATTGCTAAAGCCTGGCTTGGAGAATTTTGAGCATTTCTTTACTAGTTTGTGAGATGAGCGCAATTGTGAGGTAGTTTGAGCATTCTTTGGCATTGCCTTTCTTTGGGATTGGAATGAAAACTGACCTTTTCCAGTCCTGTGGCCACTGCTGAGTTTTCCAAATTTGCTGGCACATTGAGTGCAGCAGTTTCATAGCATCATTTTTCAGGATTTGAAACAGCTCAACTGGAATTCCATCACCTCCACTAGCTTTGTTCATAGTGATGCTTTCTAAGGCCCATTTGACTTCACATTCCAGGATGTGTGGCTCTAGGTGAGTGATCCCACCATCATGATTATCTTGGTCATGAAGATCTTTTTTGTACAGTTCTTCCGTGTATTCTTTCCACCTCTTCTTAATATCTTCTGCTTCTGTTAGGTCCAGACCATTTCTGCCCTTTATCGAGCCCATCTTTGCCTGAAATATTCCCTTGGTATCTCTAATTTTCTTGAAGAGATCTCTAGTCTTTCCCATTCTGTTGTTTCCCTCTAGTTCTTTGCATTGATCCCTGAAGAAGGCTTTCTTATCTCTTCTTGCTATTCTTTGGAACTCTGCATTCAGATGCTTATATCTTTCTTTTTCTCATTCGCTTTTTGCTTCTCTTATTTTCACAGCTATTTGTAAGGCCTCCTCAGACAGCCATTTGGTTTTTTGCATTTCTTTTCCATGGGGATGGTCTTGATCCCTGTCTCCTGTACACTGTCATGAACCTCATTCCATAGTTCATCAGGCACTCTATCAGATCTAGGCCCTTAAATCTATTTCTCACTTCTACTGTATAATCATAAGGGATTTGATTTAGGTCATACCTGAATGGTCTAGTGGTTTTCCCTACTTTCTTCAATTTCAGTCTGAATTTAGCAATAAGAAGTTCATGATCTGAGCCACAGTCAGCTCCTGGTTTTGTTTTTGGTTTTGACTTTATAGAGCATCTCCATCTTTGGCTGCAAAGAATATAATCAATCTGATTTTGGTGTTGATCATCTGGTGATGGGCATGTGTAGAGTCTTCTCTTCCCCAGGTCGGTAGGTGCCCCATATGCTACTGGAGATCACTGGAGAAATAACTCCGGAAAGAATAAAGGGATGGAGCCAAAGCAAAACCAATACCCAGTTGTGTATATGACTGGTGATAGAAGCAAGGTCTGATGCTGTAAAGAGCAATATTGCATAGGAACCCGGAATGTCAGGCCCATGAATCAAGGCAAATTGAAAGTGGTCAAACAGGAAATGGCAAGCGTGAATGTTGACATTCTAGGAATCAGCAAACTAAAATGGACTGGAATGGGTGAATTTAACTCAGATGACCATTATATCTACTACTGTGGGCAGGAATCCCTTAGTAGAAATGGAGTAGCCATCATGGCCAACAAAAGAGTCCAAAATGCAATACTTGGATGCAACTCAAAAACGACAGAATGATCCCTGTTCATTTCCAAGGCAAACCATTCAATATCACAGTAATCCAAGTCAATGCCCCAACCAGTAACGCTGAAGTAGCTGAAGTTGAACAGTTCTATGAAGACCTACAAGACCTTTTAGAACTAACACCCAAAAAAGATGTCCTTTTCATTATGGGGGACGGGAATGCAAAAGTAGGAAGTCAAGAAACACCTGGAGTAACAGGCAAATTTGGCCTTGGAATGCGGAATGAAGCAGGGCAAAGACTAATAGAGTTTTGCCAAGAAAATACACTGGTCATAGCAAACACCCTCTTCCAACAATACAAGAGAAGCATTCAACTTAAGAGCACCTAAATATATAAAGCAAATTTTTTAAAAAAAAATAAAAAAAATATTGACAATAATACAGTGATAGTAGGGGATTTTAACACCCTGCTTTTGTCAGTGGATAGAGCATCCTCACAGAGTCAATAAGGAAACACTGGTCTTTATTACATTAGATAAGATGAAATACATATGTATATATACAAGAAGCACAAGCTGGAATCAAGATTGCCAGGAGAAATATCAATAACCTCAGATATGCAGATGACACCACCCTTATGGCAGAAAGTAAAGAGGAACAGAAGAGCCTCTTGAAGAAAGTGAAAGAGGAGAGTGAAAAAGTTGGCTTAAAGCTCAAGATTCAGAAAATGAAGATCATCACATCTGGTCCCATTACTTCATGGGAAATAGATGGAGAAACAGTGGAAACAGTGTCAGACTTCATTTTGGGGGGCTCCAAAATCACTGCAGATGGTGATTGCAGCCATAAAATTAAAAGACGCTTACTCCTTGGAAGGAAAGTTATGACCAACCTAGATAGCATATTGAAAAGCAGAGACATTAGTTTGCCAACAAAGGTCCATCTAGTTAAGGCTATGGTATTTCCAGTGGTCGTGTATGGATGTGAGAGTTGGACTGTGAAGAAAGGTGAGCACTGAAGAAATGATGCTTTTGAACTGTGGTGTTGGAGAAGATTCTTGAGAGTCCCTTGGACTGCAAGGAGATCCAACCAGTCCATTCTGAAGGAGATCAGTCCTGGGTGTTCACTGGAGGGACTGATGCTGAAGTTGAAACTTCAATACTTTGGCCACCTGATGCAAAGTGTTGACTCATTGGGAAAGACTCTGATGCTGGGAGAGATTGGCGGCAGGAGGAGAAGGGGACAACAGAGGATAAAATGGTTGGATGGCATCACCGACTCGATGGACATGAGATTGAGTGAACTCCAGGGAGTTGGTGATGGACAGGGAGGCCTGGCATGCTGCAGTTCATGGGGTCGCAAAGTGTCAGACATGACTAAGCGACTGAACTGAACTGAACTGAACTGATACAACTTTTCATTCAAAAGCAACAGAATACACAGATATACATTCTTTTCAAGTGCTCGTGAAACATTCTCCACAATAGATTGCATGCTAAATCACAAATCTCAATAAATTCTACAAAATTGAGATCATGTCAAGCATTTTTTTGGACCACAACAATATGACACTAAAAATCAACTACACGAAAAATATTGGAAGAAGCACAAACATTATAAGTATAAACAATCTGCTGCTAAACAAACAATAGATTATTGAAATAATTAAAGAGGAAGCAAAAAATTACCTCAAGACAGTTGAAAATAGAAATCAACATTCCAAAGTCTATGGGACACTGCAAAAGCAAATATAGCTATATAGTAGCTCAACTGTGTCTGACTCTTTGGGACACATGGACTATAGCCTGCCAGACTCCTCCATCCATGGAATTTCCTAGGCAAAAATACTGGAGTAGGTGGACATTTCCTTCTCCAGGGAATCTTCTGCACTGCAGGCAGACTCTTTACCATTTGAGCCATCAGGAAATCCCAAAAGCAATTCCAAGAGGGGAGTTTATAGCAATACAGGCCTACCTTAAGAAATGAGAAAAATATCAAGCTATCTAACTTTATAACTACAAGAACTAGAAGAATAATCAAAACCCAAAGCTAGTAGAAGAAAGGATATAATAAAGCTCAAAGCAGAAATAAATAAAATAGAGATTAAAAGCAATAAAAACTGAGTTGGTTCTCTGAAAGAAAAAAAATTGGTAAATCTTTAGCCAGACTCATCAAGAAAAAAAGGAACAGGGCACAAATAAACATAATCATAAATGAAAGAAGAGACATTACAACTAACACCACAGAAATACAATGGACCATAAGAGAAAACTATGAATAATTATGTATTAATAAATTGAATAACCTAGAAGAAATGGATATATTCCTAGAAATGCACAGTCTTCTAAGGTTGAACCAAAAAGAAAAAGAAAATATAAACATACCAATTACCAGTAATGAAACTGAATTGCTAATCAAAAACTCTCAATATATAGAAGCCCAGATTCAGACAGCTTCAGAGCTGAAGTCAACCAAAAAACATTTAAAGAGGTATTACACCTACATTCCTGAAACTGTCCCCCAAAAAGGAAAAGGAACAAATGTTTTCAAATTGATTTTATGAGGCCAGGAACACCCTGATACCAAAACTAGACAAAGACTACTTTAAAAAGAGAAAATTACAATCTAGAAGACAGGGTAGTGAAAATCACACAATCAGAATAGCAAAAGAAAAAAAAAAAAGAGTCAAAAAATGAGAAAAGTTTCGGAGGCCTCTGGAACATCAAGCATACTAACATTTCAATTATAGAGGCACTTCAGAAGAAGAGCAAGAAGGGGCTGAAAATCTGCTTGAAGAAGTAATGACTAAAAACTTCATGACTAAAAACTAAAAACGACTAAAAAAAATCCATCTCTTGGTTATAAAAAATTTTCAAAAAATGTTAACAAACCAAAGTCAACAACACATTAAAAAAACCATACATCATGGGCAAGTGGAATTTATCTCAGGGATGTAAGGATGATTTAAAATTCACAGATTAGTCCGTGTCATATACCATATTTATAAAAAGAGACTAAATAGTGTATGATCATCTCCATATACACAGGAAATAGATTGTTAAAATTCAACATCCATTTTTGACAAAAACTTAACAATGTTGGTACAGAGGGAAATATCTTAACATAAAAAACGTTATATAGGACAATCCTGGGCTTTTCAGGTGGTGCTAGTGGTAAAGAACCCACCTGCCAGTGAAGGAGACATAAGAGACACAGGGTTGATCCCTGGGTTGGGATGATCCCCTGGAGGAGGACATGGCAATCCACTCCAGTATCTTTGCTTTGAGAATCCCGTGGACAGAAGAACCTGGCAGTCTACGCTCCATAGGGGATCCCAAAGAGTTAGAAACAACTGAAACAACTTAGCATGCATGGCTACTACAGCCAACATCATACTTGAACCATGAAGAGACGAAAGCATTTTCTCTAAGAAGCAAGACAAGGATGTCCACTGTTGACACTGTTATTCAACATAGTATTGGAAGTCCTAGCAAAAGTGATCAGACAAGAAAAAGAGATTTGTTGTTGTTCAGTCACTGTTATCTCCAGATAGTTCAGATCTCATGAACTGCAAGTCAGGTTCTCCTATCCTCTAGAGCCTCTTGGAGTTTGTTCAAAGTCACACTCATTGAATTGTTGAAGCTATCTAACCTTCATCCTCTGCCACCCTCTTCTCCTTTTGCCTTCAATCTTTCCCAGCATCAAGGTCTTTTCCAATGAGTCAGTTCTTCTCATCAGGTGGTCAGAGTATTGGAGTTTCAGCTTCAGCATCAGTCCTTCCAATGAGTATTCAGGACTGAGTTCATTTAGGATGAACTGGTTGGATCTCCTTGCAGTCCAAGGGACTCTCAAGAGTCTTCTCTAACACCACAGTTCAAAAGCATCAGTTCTTTGGCGCTCAGCTTTCTTTATGGTACAACTCTGACATCCATACATGACTACTGGAAAAACCATAGTTTTGACCTTTGTTGGCAAAGTAATGTCTCTTCTTTTCAATTTGCTATCTAAGTTTGTCATAGCTTTTCTTCTAAGGAAGAAAAAAAAGCTTTTCTTTTAGTTTTATGGCTGCAGCCACTGTCTGTAGTGATTTGTGAGCCCAAGATAATAAAATCTGCTACCTTTTCTACTTGATTCCTTTCTATTTGCCATAAAGTGATGGAAGCAAATGCTGTGATCTTAGTTTTTTGATGTTGAGTTTTAAGCCAGCTTTTCACTCTCCTCTTTTACCGTCATGAAGAGGTTCTTTAGGTCCTCTTCATTTTCTGCATTAGAATGATATCATCTGCATATCTGAGGTTGTTGACATTTATCCCTGCAAACTTGATTCTAGCTTGTGATTCATCCAGGCTGACATTCCACATGATGTACTCTGTAAGTTAAATAAGCAGAGTGACAATATACAGCCTTGGTGTACTCTTTTCCCAATTTGGAACCAGTCCGTTTTTTCCACTTCCAGTTCAAACTGTTGCTCTTGATCTGCATACAGGTTTCCCAGGAGACAGGAGAGATGGGCTGGTATTCCCATTTCTTGAAAAAATTTATACAGTTTCCTGTGATTCACACAGTCAGAGTCTTTAGAGTAGTCAATGAAACAGAAGTTGATGTTGTTTTCATGGAATTCCTTTGCTTTTTCTATGATTCAGTGAATGTTGGCTATTTGATCTCTGGCTCCTCCATCTTTCCCAAATCAGCTTTTACATCTGTAACTTATGGGTCCATGGGTTTTTTTGTTTTTTTTTTAATGTGTTTATATATATTTTTGTCTATCCCTGAGTCTATATGACATTTTAATAGACAAAGCATAAGAAATCAAAATATGCATAGAAATGAATGAAAATGAAAACACCACCCAAAACCTGTGGGACACTATAAAAGCAGTCCTAAGAGGAAAGTTCATAGCAATACAGGCATACCTCAAGAAAAAAGAAAAAAGTAAAATAAATAACCTAACTCTACACCTAAAGCAACTATAAAAGGAAGAAATGGAGAACCCCAGAGTTAGTAGAAGGAAAGAAATCTTAAAAATTAAGGCAGAAATAAATGCGAAAGAAAAAAAAGAGACCATAGCAAAAATCAACAAAGCCAAAAGCTGATTCTTTGAAAGGCTAAATAAAATTGACAAACCATTAGCCAGACTCATCAAGAAACAAAGAGAGAAAATCAAATTAATAAAATTAGAAATGAAAATGGAGAAATCACAACAGACAACACAGAAATACAAAGGATCATAAGAGACTACTATCAGCAACTATATGCCAATAAAAGGGACAACTGGAAGACATGGACAAATTCTTAGAAAAGTACAACTTTCCAGAACTGAACCAGGAAGAAATAGAAAATCTTAAACAGACCCATCACAAGCATGGAAATTGAAACTGTAATCAGAAATCTTCCAGCAAACAAAAGCCCAGGACCAGATGGCTTCACAGCTGAATTCTACCAAAAATTTCGAGAAGAGTCAACACCTATCCTACTCAAACTCTTTCAGAAAATTGAAGAGAAAGGTAAACTTCCAAACTCATTCTATGAGGCCATCATCACTCTAATACCAAAACCTGACAAAGATGCCACAAAAAAGAAAACTACAGGCCAATATCACTGATGAACATAGATGCAAAAATCCTTAACAAAATTCTAGCAATCGGAATCCAACAACACATTAAAAAGATCATACATCATGACCAAGTGGGCTTTATCCCAGGGATGCAAGGATTCTTCAATATCCACAAATCAATCAATCTAATTCACCACATTAACAAATTGAAAAATAAAAGCCATATGATTATCTCAATAGATGCAGAGAAGGCCTTTGACAAAATTCAACATCCATTTGTGATAAAAACTCTCCAGAAAGCAGGAATAGAAGGAACATACCTCAACACAAAAAAAGCTATATATGACAAACCCACAGCAAACATTATCCTCAATGGTGAAAAGTTGAAAGCATTTCCCCTAAAGTCAGGAACAAGACAAGGGTGCCCACTTTCACCACCACTATTCAACATAGTTCTGGAAGTTTTGGCCACAGCAATCAGAGCAGAAAAAGAAATAAAAGGAATCCAGATTGGAAAAGAAGAAGTAAAACTCTCACTGCTTGCAGATGACATGATCCTCTACATAAAAAACCCTAAAGACTCCACCAGAAAATTACTAGAGCTAATCAATGAATATAGTAAAGTTGCAGGATATAAAATCAACATACAGAAACCCCTTGCATTCCTGTACACTAATAATGAGAAAGTAGAAAAAGAAATTAAGGAAACAATTCCATTCACCATTGCAACGAAAAGAATAAAATACTTAAGAATATATCTACCTAAAGAAACTAAAGACCTAGATATAGAAAACTATAAAACACTGATGAAAGAAATCAAAGAGGACACTAATAGATGGAGAAATATGCCTTGTTCATGGATCGGAAGAATCAATATAGTGAACATGAGTAAACTACTCAAAGCAATCTTTAGATTCAATGCAATCCCTATCAAGCTACCAGCGGTATTTTTCACAGAACTAGAACAAATAATTTCAAGATTTGTATGGAAATACAAAAAGCCTCGAATAGCCAAAGCAATCTTGAGAAAGAAGAATGGAACTGGAGGAATCAATCTGCCTGACTTCAGGCTCTACTACAAAACCACAGTCATCAAGACAGCATGGTACTGGCACAAAGACAGAAATATAGATCAATGGAACAAAATAGAAAGCCCAGAGATAAATCCACACACCTATGGACACCTTATCTTTGACAAAGGAAGCAAGAATATACAATGGAGTAAAGACAATCTCTTTAGCAAGTGGTGCTGGGAAAACTGGTCAACCACTGGTAAAAGAATTAATCTAGATCACTTTCTAACACCACACACAAAAATAAACTCAAAATGGATTAAAGACCAAAACATAAGATCAGAAACTATAAAACTCCTAGAGGAGAACATAAGCAAAACACTCTCCGACATACATCACAGCAGGATCCTCTATGATCCACCTCCCAGAATTCTGGAAATAAAAGCAAAAATAAACAAATGGGATCTAATTAAAATTAAAAGCTTCTGCACAACAAAGGAAAATATAAGCAAGGTAAAAAGACAGCCTTCTGAATGGGAGAAAATAACAGCAAATGAAGCAACTGACAAACAACTAATCTCAAAAATATACAAGCAACTTATGCAACTCAATTCCAGAAAAATAAATGACCCAATCAAAAAACGGGCCAAAGAACTAAATAGACATTTCTCCAAAGAAGACATACGGATGGCTAACAAACACATGAAAAGATTCTCAACATCACTCATTATCAGAGAAATGCAAATCAAGACCACAATGAGGTATCACTTCACACCAGTCAGAATGGCTGTGATCCAAAAGTCTGCAAGCAATAAATGCTGGAGAGGGTGTGGAGAAAAGGGAACCCTCTTACACTGTTGATGGGAATGCAAACTAGTACAGCCACTATGGAAAACAGTGTGGAGATTCCTTAAAATGTTGCAAATAGAACTGCCTTATGACCCAGCAATCCCACTGCTGGGCATACACACCGAGGAAATCAGAACTGAAAGAGACACGTGTACCCCAGTGTTCATCGCAGCACTGTTTATAATAGCCAGGACATGGAAGCAACCTAGATGTCCATCAGCAGATGAATGGATAAGAAAGCTGTGGTACATATACACAATGGAGTATTACTCAGCCATTAAAAAGAATACATTTGAATCAGTTGTCTTGAGATGGATGAAACTGGAGCCGATTATACAGAGTGAAGTAAGCCAGAAAGAAAAACATCAATACAGTATACTAACACATATATATGGGATTTAGAAAGATGGTAATGATGACCCTATATGTAAGACAGAATAGAGACACAGATGTGTAGAGCGGACTTTTGGACTCTGAGGGAGAGGGAGAGGGTGGGATGATTTGGGAGAGTGGCATTGAAACATGTATACTATCATGTAAGAGACGAATCGCCAGTCTATGTTCGATGCAGGATACAGGGTGCTTGGGGCTGGTGCATGGGGATGATCCAGAGAGATGATATGGGGTGGGAGGTGGGAGGGGGGTTCATTTTTGGGAACTCATGTACACCCGTGGTGGATTCATGTCGATGTATGGCAAAACCAATACAGTATTGTAAAGTAAAATAAAGTAAAAATAAAAATTTAAATAAAAATAAATAAAGAAAATAAAATAAAATTGTGATACAAGTGTATGATTAATAAGTGTATGATTAATAAAGGCAACCGGTTTATTTTGAAGTCAGACTTAAAGCTGTAACAGTTTAAAAGAAATGATTTCTAAATATTCAAAATACAAACACTAAAAAAGATTTTTATGGTTGAGAAAGAAGTAAGAGCAAGCAAAGGAAAATAAGCACTAGCATAAACTTGCTAGCATGTGAAATGAGCACAATAGAATGGTAGTTTGAAGATTCTTGGACATTACCTTTCTTTGGAATTGGAATGAAAATTGATTTTTTTTTCCCAGTCCTGTGGCCACTGTTGAGTTTTCTAAATTTGCTGATATGTTGTGTGCAGCAATTTTAACCACATCATCATTTAGGATTTGAAATAGCTCAGCTGGCATTCCATCACCTCCACTAGCTTTGTTATTAGTAATGCTTCTGAAGACCCACTTCACTTCACACACCAAGATATCTGGCTCTAGGCAAGTGACCACACCACTGTAGTTATCTGGGTCATGAAAGTCTTTTTTGTATAGTTCTGTGTATTTTTGCCACCTCTTCTTAACCTAATCTGCTTCTGTTAGATCATTTTTGTTCTTTATTTTCCCATCTTTGCATGAAATATTCCCTGGTATCTCCAGTTTTCTTGAAGATATCTCTACTTTTCCCATTCTATTGTTTTCCTCTATTTCTTTTCATTATTTATCACATAAACAATGCTAAGAGGGAGGTTCATAACAATACAAGCCTACCTCAAGAAACAAGAGAAACATCAAATAAACAACCTAATTTTACATCTAAAGCAACTATAAAAAGAAGAAAAGAGGAACTCCAAAGTTAGTAGAAGGAAAGAAATCATAAAATCAAAGCAAAAATAAATGAAAAAAATAAATGAACAAGACTGTAGCAAAAATCAACAAAACTAAAAGCTGTTTTTGTTGCCAAGAGAAATAAAATAGGCAAATCGTTAGCCAAAGTCACCAAAAAAAGTGGAGGGGGAGAAGAATCAAATCAATAAAATTAGAAATGAAAATGGATAAATCACAACAGACAACACAGAAATACAAAAGAGCATGAGACTACTATGAGCAATTGTATGCCAATAAAATGGACAACTTGGAAGAAATGAATGAATTCTTAGAAAAGTAAAACCTTCCAAAACTGAACCAGGAAGAAATAGAATATCTTATCAGAACCATCCCAAGCACAAAAATTGAAACTGCAATCATAAATCTTACAACAAATGAAAGCCCAGGACCAGATGGCTTCACAGTTGAACTCTACATAAATTTTTAGAGAAGAGCTACTTCAGTACAATTCAGTCGCTCAGTCGTGTCTGACTCTTTGCAACCCCATGAACTGCAGCACACCAGGCCTCCCTGTCCATCACCACCTCCCGGAGTTTACCCAAACCCATGTCCATCAAGTCGATGATGCCATTCTACCATCTCATCCTCCGTCATCTCCTTCTTCTCCTGTCCTCAATCATTCCCAGTATCAGGGTCTTTTCCAATTAGTCACCTCTTTGCATGAGGTGGCCAAAGTACTGGAGTTTCAGCTTCAACATCAGTCCTTCCAATGAACATCCAGGACTGATCTCCTTTAGGATGGACTTGTTGGATCTCCTTGTAGTCCAAGGGACTCTCAAGGTCTTCTCCAACACCACAGTTCAAAAGCATCAATTCTTCGGTGATCAGCTTTCTTTACAGACCAACTCTCACATCCATACATGACCACTGGAAAAAACATAGCCTTGACTAGATGGACATTTGTCGGCATAGTAATGTCTCTGCTCTTTAATATACTGTCTAGGTTGGTCATAATTTTCCTTCCAAGGAGCAAGTGTCTTTTAATTTCATGGCTGCAATCACCATCTGCAGTGATTTTGGAGCCCAGAAAAATAAAGTCTGCTACTATTTCCACTGTTTCCCCATCTATTTCCCAGGAAGTGATGGGACCAGATGCCATGATCTTCGTTTTCTGAATGTTGAGCTTTAAGCCAACTTTTTTACTCTCCTCTTTCACTTTCATGAAGAATCTCTTTAGTTCTTCTTCACTTTCTGCCATAAGGGTGGTGTCGTCTGCATATCTGAGGTTATTGATATTTCTCCCAGCAATCTTGATTCCAGCTTGTGCTTCATCCAGTCTAGCATTTCTCATGAAGCACTCTGCATGTAAGTTAAATAAGTAAGGTGACAATATACAGCCTTGACGTACTCCTTTTACTATTTGGAACCAGTCTGTTACATATACTTTTCAAACTCTTCCAGAAAATTGCAGAGAAAGATAAATTCTCAAACTCATTTTATGAAGCCACCATCATCCTGATATGAAATCCAGACAAAGATGCCACTGAAAAAGAATACTACAGGCCAATATCACTGATGAGCATAGGTTCAAAATTTCTCAACAAAAATTCTAGCAATCAGAATCCAACACCATATTAAAAAGATCATATGTCATTACCAAGTGGGCTTTATTCCAGGGATGCAAGGATTCTTCAATATTCACAAATCAATGAAAGTGATACACCACACTGAGAAATTGTAAGATAAAAACCATATGATTATCTCCATAGATGCAGAGAATGCCTTTGACAAAATACAACACCCGTTTATGATTAAAAACTTTCCAGAAAGCAGATATAGAAAGAACATACCTCAACATCAGTTCAGTTCAGTTGCTCAGTCGTGTCTGACTCTTTGCAACCCCATGAATCGCAGCATACCAAGCCTCCCTGTCTATCACCAACTCCTGGAGTTCACTCAGACTTGTGTCCATCAAGTCAGTGATGCCATCCAGCCATCTCATCCTCTGTCGTCCCCTTCTCCTCCTTCCCCCAATCCCTTCCAGCATCAAAGTCTTTTCCAATGGGTCAACTCTTCGCATGAGGTGGCCAAAGTACCGGAGTTTCAGCTTTAGCATCATTCTCTCCAAAGAAATCCCAGGGTTGATCTTCAGAATGGACTGGTTGGACCTCCTTGCAGTCTAAGGGACTCTCAAGAGTGTTCTCCAACACCACAGTTCAAAAGCATCAATTCTTTGGTGCTTAGCCTTCTTCACAGTCCAACTCTCACATCCATACATGACTACTGGAGAAACCATAGCCTTCACTAGACAGACCTTAGTCGGCAAAGTAATGTCTCTGCTTTTGAATATGCTATCTAGGTTGGTCATAACTTTTCTTCCAAGGAGTAAGTGTCTTTTAATTTCATGGCTGCAATCACCATCTGCAGTGATTTTGGAGACCAAAAATATAAAGTCTGACACTGTTTCCACTCTTTCCCCATCTATTTCCCATGAAGTGATGGGACCAGATGCCATGATCTTCGTTTTCTGAATGTTGAGCTTTAAGCCAACTTTTTCACTCTCCTCTTTTACTTTCATCAAGAGGCTTTTTAGTTTCTCTTCACTTTCTGCCATAAAGGTGGTGTCATCTGCATATCTGAGGTTATTGATATTTCTCCTGGCAATCTTAATTCCAGCTTGTGCTTCTTGCAGTCCAGCATTTCTCATGATGTACTCTGCATATAAGTTAAATAAGCAGGGTGACAATATACAGCCTTGACGTACTCCTTTTCCTATTTGGAACCAGTCTGTTGTTCCATGTCCAGTTCTAACTGTTGCTTCCTGGCCTGCATACAGATTTCTCAAGAGGCAAGTCAGGTGGTCTGGTATTCTCTTTCAGAATTTTCTGAAGTTAAGCCATATACAATAAATGCACAGAAAACATTATCCTCAATGGCAAAAAATTGAAAGCATTTCTTCTAAAATCAGGAACAAGACAAGGGTTCCCACTCTCACCACTACTATACAACATAGTTTTGGAAGTCCTAGCCACAGTAATCAGAGAAGAAAAAGAAATAAAAGGAATCCAGTTTGGAAAAGAAGTAAAACTCTCCCTGCTTGCAGATGACATGATCCTCTACATAGAAAACCCTAAAGACACCACCAGAAAATTACTAGAGCTAATCAATGAATACAATAAAGTTGCAAGATACAAAACTAATATACAGGAATCCTTTGCATTCCTATACACTAACAATAAAAAAAAAGAGAAATTAAGGAAGCAATTCTATTCACCATTGCAGAGAAATGAATAAAATACTTATGAATAAATTTACCTAAAGAAACAAAAGACCTATATATAGAAAACTACCAAACAATTATGAAAGAAATCAAAGAGGACACAAATAGATGGAGAAATACACCATGTTCATGGATTGGAAGAATCAATATAGTGAAAATGAATATACTACCCAAAGCAACCTATAGATTCGATGAAATCCCTATCAAGCTACCAATGATATTTTTCACAGACCTAGAACAAATAACTTCACAATTTGTATGGAAACACAAAAAAATTCGAATAGCCAAAGCAATCCTGAGAAAAAAAGAATAGAAATGAAGAAACCAACCTTCCTGACTTCAGACTATACTACAAAGCTACAGTCATCAAGACAGTATGGTACTGGCACAAAGAAAGAAATATAGATCAATGGAACAAAATAAAAAGCCCAGAGATAAATCCACACACCTATGGACACCTTATTTTTGACAAAGGAGGTAAGAATATACAATGGAAATAAGACAATCTCTTTAACAAGTGGTGCTGGAAAAACTACTCAACCACATATAAAAGAATGAAACTAGAATACTTTCTAACACAATATGCAAAATAAACACTAAATGGATTAAAGATCTAAATGTAAGACCAAAAAAACTATAAACTCTTAGAGAAAAACATAGGCAGAACACTGTCTCTGACATAAATCACAGCAAGATCCTCTATGACCCATCTCCCAGAGTAATGGAAATAAAGCAAAAATAAACAAATGGGACCTAATTAAATGTAAAAACTTTTGCACAATGAAGGATACTATGAGCAAGGTGAAAATACCGCCTTCATAATGGGAGAAAGTAATAGCAAATGAAATAATTGATAAAGAATTAATTCCCAAAATATATAAGCAGCTCATACCAGAAAAATAGATGACCCAGTAAAAAAGTGGGCCAAAGAAATAAATAGATATTTCTCCAAAGAAGACATACAGATGGCTAACAAATATATGAAAAGATGCTCAACATCACTCATTATCAGAGGAATCCAAGCCAGAACTACAATTAAGTACCATGTCACACCAGTCAGAGTCACTGCTATCAAAAAGTCTACAAACAATAAATGCTGGAGAGGGTGTGGAGAAAAGGGAACCCTCTTAAACTGTTGGTGGGAATGCAAACTAGTTCAGCCACTATGGAGAAAATTGTGGAGATTCCTTAAAAACCTGAAACTAAAACTGCCATGTGACCCAGCAATCCCACTGCTGGGCATACACATCAAGGAAACCAGAATTGAAAGACACACATGTACCCCAATGTTCATTGCAGTACTGTTTACAATAGCTAGAACATGTAAGCAACCTAGATGTCAATTGGCAGATGAATGAATAAGGAAGTTGTGCTACATATACACAATAGAATATTACACAAGTATAAAAATGAACACATTTGAGTCTCTTCTAATGAGGTGGATGAAACTGGAGCCTATTATACAGAATGAAGTCCAAAACAGAAACACAAATACAGTATATTAACACGTATATATGGAATTTAGAAAGACGGCAACGATGATCCTATATCCAAGATAGCACAAGAGACACAGATGCAAAGAAGAGAGTTTTGGACTATGTGGGAGAATGTGAGAGTGGGATGATTTGAGAGAATAGCATTGAAGCATGTATTTACCATATATAAAATAGGTGACCAGTGCAAGTTTGATGAATGAAGCAGGGCACTAAAAGCCGGTGCTCTAGGACAACACAGTGGGGTGGGGTGGGGAGGGTGGTGGGAGGGGGCTTCAGGATGGTTAGATATATATACACCCGAGGCTTATTCATGTCAATGTATATCAAAAACCACCACAAAATTGTAAAGTAATTAGCCTCCAACTAAAATTAATTAATTGTAAAAAAAGAACGTCTGTATTGTATGTATAAATTTTCACTTATCTGTAGTTTCAAAAACATCCTAATTATATACCAGTATCTTATTCTCTCAAGAAAAATTTAAAAGGCCTTATTTTTCCTTACTATTCTCTTGAACTCTGCATTCAGTTGGGTATTTCTTTCCCTTTCTCCTTTGTCTTTTGCTTCTCTTCTTTCCTCAGCTATTTGTAAAGCCTCCTCAGACAACCACTTTGCCTTCTTGGTTTCTTTTTCTTTGAATGGTTTTTGTTACTGCCTCCTGTACAATATTAAGAACCTAAGTCAATAGTTCTTCAGGCACTCAGTCAACCAGATTTAACCCCTTGAGTTTATTCATCACCTCCACTATATAACCTTAAGGAATATGATTTAGGTCATACACGAAGAAAGCTGAGCACCAAAGAATTGATGCTTTTGAACTGTGGTGTTGGAGAACACTCTTGAGAGTCCCTTGGACTGCAAGGAGATCCAACCAGTCCATTCTAAAGGAGATCAACCCTGGGTGTTATTTGGAAGGAATGATGCTAAAGCTGAAACTCCAGTACTTTGGCCACCTCATGTGAAGAGTTGACTCATTGGAAAAGACTTTGATGCTGGGAGGGATTGGGGGCAGGAGGAGAAGGGGACGACAGAGGATGTGATGGCTGGATGGCATCATCGACTCGATGGACATGAGTTTGAGTGAACTCCAGGAGATGGTGATGGACAAGGAGGCCTGGCATGCTGCAATTCATGGGGTCACAAAGAGTCAGACACGACTGAGCGACTGAACTGAATTGAACTGAGTGATCTAGTGTTTCCCCTACTTTCTTCAATCTAAGCCTGAATTTTGCAATAAGGAACTCATGAACTGAGCCATAGTCAGCTCCAGGTCTTGTTTTTGCTGGCTGTATAGAGCTTCTCCACACATTTTTGGCTGCAAAGAACATAATCAGTCTGATTTCAGTTAAAAAGAAGAGAGAGAGAGATAAAGGCACCTAAATTGGAAACAAAAGAGTAAAACCGTCCTGTTTGCAGATGACATGATACTATTCATAGAAAACCCTAAAGACCATCAAAATCTATTAAAACTATTAATAAATTTATTAAAGTCACAAAGTACAAAATCAGTATACCAGAAATCTAATGTATTTCTACATACATAACTCAGAAAGAGAAATCAACAATCCTATTTACAATTGCATTAAAAGAATAAGATACTCATGAATAAATTTAAACTAGGAGGTAAAAGACTTATACACTGACAATTGTGCATCATTGATGAAATACGTTGAAGACCCAAAAAATGAAGATATATCATGTTTATGAATTTGAAGAATTTAAAATGAACGTACTAACCAAGGCAATCCATATTAAAATGTCAATAATATTTTCACAGAACTAGAACAAATCATTTTAATGTTTGTATGGAAAAACAAAAGACCCCAAATAGCCAAAAGCAATCTTGAGAAAGAAGAACAAGCTTGAGGTAATACATCGTGCTCTCTGACTTAAAAGAACCCTACTGAGCTATAGTACTCAGAACTATACAGTACTGACACAAAAACATTGATCAAAGGAGCAGAACAGAGAACCCAGAGATAAACTCATGTGGTCACTTAATTCACAGCAAAGGAACCAAGAACATACAGTGAGGAAAAGACAGTCTCTTCAATAAATGGAGTTGGGAAAACTGGACAGCTACATGCAAAAGAATGAAACCAGACCACTTTTCTTACACCATACAAAAAAGCAGACTCTAAATGGGTTAAAGATGTAGATATAAGACCTGAAGCCATAAAAATTTTAGTATAGAAAATATACTTTTTTATTTCAATCATAGTTACATTTTTTATACTTTCTTCCTCAAGCAAGTGTAACAAATGAGATGACACCAAGTCAAAAATTTTTGCTCAACAAAGGAAACTATCAACAAAACAAATAGATGACCTACTAAGTGGGAGAGAAGATATTTGCAAATAATATATCTGATAAGTGGCTCAGTTCAGTCGCTCACTCGTGTCCAACTCTTTGCAACCCCATGGACTGTAGCACACCAGGCTTCCCAGTCCATCACCAGTTCCCAGAGTTTACTCAAATTCATGTCCATCAAGTCACATCCAATCATCTCATCCTCTGTCATCCTCTTCTCTTCCCACCTTCAATCTTTCCCAGCATCAAGGTCTTTTCAAACAAGTCAGTTCTTCACATCAGGTAGCCAAAGTCTTGGAGTTTCAGCTTCAACATCAGTCCTTCCAATGAATATTCAGGACTGATTTCCTTTAGGATGGACTGGTTGTATCTCCTTTCAGTTCAAGGGACTCTCAAGAGTCTTCTCCAACACCACATTTCAAAAGCATCAGTTCTTCAGTGCTCAGCTTTCTTTATACATTCATACATGACTATTGGAAAAACTAAAGCTTTGACTAGATGGAGCCTAGAGATTCTAAAAGATAAGTGGTTAATATCTGAAATATATAAAGAATTCACACAACTTACTATAAAAATCTTTAAAGAATTTTGATGTAAAAATAGAGAAATTGAATAAACATTTTCTGAAAACATACACATGGCCAACGGGCACACAAAAAGATGTTCAACATCACTAATCACTGGGAAAATGAAAAGACAACAATGAAATGTCATCTCACATCTTTCAGAATAGCAGTAATAAAAGAAGACCACAAATAAAAAGTGTTAACAAAGATGTGGAGAAAAGGAAACACTTATACCCTGTTGGTGGGAATGCAAATTGGTGCAGCTACTATATGGAAAACAGTATGGCGATCCTCCCAAAAATAAATAGAATTATCATATGATCCAGCAATACCACTCTTGTGTTTTTAGCTGAATAAAACTAAAATCATTAATTCAAAAACATATAAACTCCTATGTTTATTGCAGTCTTATTTACAATATGCAAGAATGGAAGCAACTTAAATATTTATTGATAGATTAATGGATAAAGAAGATTTGGTACATGTATAAAATAAAATATTACTTAAACATTAAAAAAGAATGAAATATTGCCATTTACAACATCAATGGATCTGAAGTGTAATATGTTAAGTGAAGAAAGCCAGACAGAAAAAGATAAATGCCACATAATTTTACCTACATGTGGAATCTAAAAATCAAAAACACACAAATAAAAGATAAATCAATTCATAGATACAAAAAATAAACTGGTGGTCACCAGAGGAGAACATGGAAGTGGGTTGAACAAAACAGATAAGATCAAAAGAATAAGCTTCCAGTTATAAAATAAATGTCATGAGGATATAATCTACAGTATAGAGAATATAGTCAAAAATACTGTAATAACTTTGCATGTGACAGATGGTTATTATATTTGTCACGGTGATCAATTTGTAATGTGAAAGTGAAAAAGTAAAAGTGATAGTTGTTCAGTCTTGTCCAACTCTTTGTGACCCTGTGGACTCTAGCCCTCCAGGCTCCTCTATCCATGGAATACTCCAGGCAAGAATATTGGAGCAGGTAGCCAATCCTTTTATCAGGGGATGACCCCCACCCAGGGACTGAACCCCAGTCTCCTGCATTGCAGGCAGATTCTTTACCATCTGAGCTACCAGGGAAGCCCAACTGTAATGTATGTAATTGTCAAATCACCTATTATACAATTGAAATTTATATAACATTGTATGTCAAATATTCTTCAATTAAAAAAGAAAAATTATACAAGTAAAATGCTTTTAGAATTACTGGCACCTCTCTTTTCATCTATGTGCATTATTTCATACTTCTTCCCTAGTCACCTACAAATCAGAAGATACTCATTGAATAAATACTGAGAGGAAGCACTGAAGTGAGTGTTGCCAATTCAAGTGAAAGGAAAGGAAGTACTATATAAATATGAATTTTCCAAACATCAGAAACATAATTTTATTTAAATTGTATTCAATTATTAATATAGAGTTCACTGAGGAATTATCCCTGGGTAAAATTGAAAGCCTCTTGATGAAAGTGAAAGAGGAGAGTGAAAAAGTTGGCTTAAAACTCAACATTCAGAAAACAAAGATCATGGCATCTGGTCCCATCACTTCATGGGAAATAGATGGAGAAACAGTGGAAACAGTGTCAGACTTTATTCCTTTGGGCTCCAAAATCACTGCAGATGATGACTGCAGCCATGAAATTAAAAGACGCTTACTCCTTGGAAGGAAAGTTATGACCAACCTAGATAGAATATTGAAAAGCAGAGGCATTACTTTGCCAACAAAGGTCCATCTAGTCAAGGCTATGGTTTTTCCAGTGGTCATGTATGGGTGTGAGAATTGGACTGTGAAGAAAGCTGAGTGCCAAAGAATCAATATTTTTGAACTGTGGTGTTGGAGAAGACTCTTGAGAGTCCCTTGGACTGCAAGGAGGTCCAACCCGTCCATCCTAAAGGAGATCAGTCCTGGGTGTTCGTTGGAAGGAATCATGCTAAAGCTGAAACTCCAATACTTTGGCTACCTCATGCGAAGAGTTGACTCATTGGAAAAGACCCTGATGCTGGGAAGGAGTGGGGGCAGGAGGAGAAGGGGACAACAGAGGATGAGATGACTGAATGGCATCACTGACTCAATGGACGTGAGTCTGAGTGAACTCTGGGAGTCGGTGATGGATAGGGAGGCCTGGCGTGCTGCGATTCATGGGGTCACAAAGAGTAGGACATGACTGAGTGACTGAACTGAACTGAATTGAACTGAAAATTGAAAGTTATACAAAAGATAATTTGCTCCAGTAAGTAAAAATTATTGTAGCTTAAGTATTAAAGGTGGTTTGAGAGACTGGCAAATTTTCTTTTCTGAGATATCTGAGATAAATAGCAATCATCTCAGGGATTTCTGAAGGTTTCTAACCTATAATAGTCAAGGTTATATTGCTTAATGAGACCTTTGCTTACTTAGTTGAAAGGAGAGTTGATAGGCTTGGCTGCTTAGTGCAAGCTCTTCGGATGGTTATTTGTTAAGTCTGGTTAGCAGGGCTTTACAGTGCAATTTATTTCCAGTGACTAGGATAGATGCGGGGGGGGGGGGGGGGAGCGGGGGGGGAGGGGGGGAATGCCTGAAAGGTAGATGAGTGCCAACAGTGTATCTTTCCTGAGGCCAGCAATGAGTGTCTCTGGCCCTGAGTCAGCTTAACTGGTATGCCTGGGAAAATGCTAGGGCAAATCATGGTAAAAATCAATTTGCAACTGCTTCTAAAAGACCATGGATCTGTGAAGAACAAAGCTTGGAAAATTTATCTCATATGCCAGAGTTCAGAGTGACATCAGATTGATAGGTTAAGAAGATATGTTGGAATTTAACTTTATAAGGTTTTGATCCTTCCTGCACGAAGCCACCAATCCACTGGAAAAATAATGGAGGAGAGCCAAGAAGCAGAGGTGTGTCTTCCTACGCAGGGATCTGTGAAACCATGCTGTAAACTCAGCTAAAACCACATGTGGGACATCTGGCATTAGACAGAATCAGTCTTGGTCAGTCCTGACTATCCGTTGTTACATAGGAAGCACCAAACTAGAAAATCTTAAGATTAAAAATTCTCACTTAACTCTGCTTCCTCCTCTGGCTCCATTTTTCTGATCTCATTTGCATAAAATGCCTTGGAAGAGTTATCCATGATCACTATTTCCAGTTTTGTTTTGTTTTTTCTTCCATTGCAGGACAAGCTATATAGTCTGTTGTGATCAGTTCAAAGTAAAACTGTGAGACTTCTTTGTAAGATCCTTTTTCAAAATTAAGAATTTCTAGAGTGACGTGTGTGTGTGCTAAGTCACTTCAGTTATGTCTGATTCTTTTCCACACTATGGCCTGTAGCCTGCCAGGTTCCTCTGTCCATGAGAATCTCCAGGCAAGAATACTGGAGTGGGCTGCCATGCCCTCCTCCAAGGGATCTTCCTGACCCAGTGAGAGTAAAACAATCCACCTGTGTGGCTCATCCAAAAGTGGGGCCTTGTGGGACAGTGCATATCTTATAACCACTAAGCTGGTCCTGCTGCATCTTCTAAGATACTCCAGTCAGGCTTTTATTTTCCGCTTTTCCACAAATGTAGTTCTTGTCAGGGTCAGCAATGAATTCCATTGGGTTAAACCTCTAAGTTAATTCTCATCTGCATCTTCTTGGATCAATGAGTGACATATAATAGTCACTCCTCTTTCCTTGAAGGACTGTCTTCACCTAATTCCAGGACACATTTCTTCTGTTCTCTGTCCACCTCACTAGGTGCTGCTCCCTTTAGTCTTAACTTCTGATTCTTCCTGGTTATGGGCTAAAATATTGGTCCACCAAAGTTATGCATGACCTAACAGTGGTAAACTATAACTATGTTACCTTACATGGTTAAAAGGGTTTTGTCAATATGATTGAGTTAAGGATCTTGAGGTAGAGATTATCCTGGATTATCCGAGTGGGATCAATGTAACCACGATGGTTCTGATTAGAGAAAAACAGAAGAATTAGTCAGTAGTAAGTGATGTGATGATGGAAGCAAAACATTGGAGTAATACAAGGAAGGGTCAGGAGCCAAGGAAAGATGAGCACCTCTAGAAACTTAAAAAAAAAAAAAGAGAGAGAGAGAGAGAGACAAGGAAACAGACTGTCCCCTGAGGCCTCCAAAAGGAATATGCCAGGAGGCAGTGTGAGGAATCCCGCCCGTGACAAGGTCATGAGGAAGGAAGCTGACATACGCAAGGCGTGCTCAGACTTCAGGGGCCCCTCTGGAAATTCCTAAGCATGTACCCCAACAAAAATCTGTAGGTTTTTGTGCTCTGCTTTTCCACTCTTCTGACATTCTCTGGAAAAAGTCAATTCAGGGCTTTAGTCTTCTGCATTTGAAAGAGTGTTTCAATCCAAATACCCCTCTGGTGGCTTTCTAGCAGGAGGCACAGAAAGCTTAAAACATTCTAGGAATGTAGGGGCTTCCGAAGAGTCAAAATCTTTAGAATAGGACTGATTAAAAGTTTGATTTGTTGAGTCAATGCTTGCTGCCAAATTTTCATATCCTTTATTTTTAGATATAGTTGGTGTATAGAAAAACAAGTAGTAGACCTGGTATTAGCAACATTAGATCTTTGAGTTAAGTACTTTCTTTGTTATAACCTTTGTTATAACCTGCACCTTTGTTCTATAGAGATGTAACTTTAATGCTTTAAAGTAACCTGCACCTTTGTTCTATAGAGATGTAACTTTAATGCTTTAAGGAGATGCAGATTAAAGAAAAATACTTCAGGGGAAACAAAATTAACATTCATTAAGGAAGAGAGCCAAAAAGTGTTAACAAGCCTCTTGGCCAGAAGATAATGTAAATCACCTGAGACCTTTTGTATACAAAATGATGTATAGAAAGAATCTGGGTTGCGAACGCTACATAATTTTGTGTTACCCATTGATCTCCATGTTTTATCAAAAGTATAAAAGGCCTTCTGAACAATAAAGGATAGGACCAGCTTCTCGGACCAGTCTCTCGGCCTGGTTTCTTGGGAATCTGGCTCCCCCCGTGTCTCTCTCTCTTCCCCTCCCTCTGCTCTTTACTTTAATTTCAGGCTGAATCTCCACCTGGGGCGCGGAGGCCCGCCAAGTCTACTTACTTGCCCTGGCTGTTAAGACCTGCGCGAAAGAGAGCCTAAGGTGAGGCACCCTTAGATATTCAAGCGAGCCCGGTGGCCCAACATAGATGGTGCAAATTCCTTGTCTGGAATTTTATTGGTCTTCAGCTGTAAACCAAGCTATTCAGCCCTCTTCCTCCACTTAATCTTCTTACTACACTATAGTTTTTTAATCTAATCTTATATCAATCAATAAACAAGTCTTTCCACGCCAACGCCGTCCACCCTTCAAATTCCCTGGATCCACCGGGGCTGGACCCCGGCAGGAATGCTGGCTTGAAGTCTTGATAAGAACTTGGTTTTAGACTTCAGATCTCCATACTCATAAGGCAATAAAACTTACGGTTTTTAAGCCACTAAATTTTTGGTAATTCATTTCATAAGTTATAACAAACCATATATTCATCAATCCAACCTGTATATATTGGCCTGTACCAGTGCTCATCCCTAGGATCTTCAATTTCTCCATACCCATCCCCTAATAGCCTTAAAATAGCTAGCTTAAAGCCTTTAAAAATACCAACTATCAAAAATGAAAATCAAAACCACAATGAGATACCACCTTACATGCTAAAATAACTATCATCTAAAAGATAAGAAATAAGTATAGGGAAAGATGTGGGGAAAAGGGAGTCTTCTTGCACTGTTGGTGGGAATGTAAACTGGTACATTCATATAGAAAACAGTATAGCTGTTCCTCAAAAAATAAAAAATGTACTTACCATATGATCTATTTATCCCACTTCTGGGTATTTAGATAAAGAGAACAAAACCACTATCTCAAAAAGATATCTGCCCTCCCACATTCACTGAAGCATTATTTACAATAGCCAAGATTTGGAAACAGCATAAGGGTTCACTGATGAATAAATAAAGATGTGGCATATACATGTAACAGGATTCAATCATAAAAATTATATCCTGCAGTGTGTAACAACATGGTTAGAACTTGAGGGCACTAAGTGAAATAATTCAGAGAAATACTGTATGATCTCATGTATTAATATATAAGGAATCTAAAAAACAAACTTTTACAAACAGGAAAGATTGGTGATTGCCAGAGATGGAAGGGGCATGATGAAAGAAATGGGTGAAGGGGGTCAAAATGTACAGATTTCCAGTTGTATGGTAAATAAGTTGTGGAGATGTAATATACAGCATTATGACATTAATTAACACTCCTGTACTGTATATTTGAAAATTGCTAAGAGAGTGGATTTTTAAACTCATCAATATAAGAAACAAAAACTTGTAATTATGTGAAGTGATAGATGTTAACTAAATTTACTGTGGTAGTCATTTTGTGATATATGTATATATCAAAACATTGTATTATACTGATACAATTTTATGTTAATTATAACTCAGTAAAACTGAAAAATAAATAACAAAATAAAATACCAGATAAATATTGATAATTTTCACATTTATTTCTCTGGATCAGACTTCTTTTCTAAACTCCAAATTAGTTTAGCCAGTGGTTCACAATATTTCCACATAAATTTCCAAAAGTCATCTCAAATTTAAAATGTCTCCAACTGCACAGTCCTTCTGCCAACTTCCCTATATTAGCAAATAACAGCTCCAGCTCATCTCTTCTTGTTTCACAGTCTAAAATCCTCAGTTATCATTGACTCCCCTCTTTTATTCATCCTACATTTCTTCCTGCTAAAAAATTCTTTTTGTTGGGCCTCCAAAAACACTTCAAAATCCAATACTTATTACCATCTTCCTTGCTTCTACTGTGGACAGAGTCAGCATCATAGCCCACGTGGAATATTCTAACAGACTCCTAACCGGTCTTTCAGCTTCTCACTTTGTTCCCCTACCATCTAGGCTCAACCTAACCAACAAAATGATTCTCTTCCAATATTTTCAGTATCTCATCATTTCACTTAAAACCTTCTAATGGCTTTCTATTTCTCTCAAAAGCCAAAATCCTTACAGTGGCCTAGAGGTTCTTTGTGATCTGGCCACACTGCAACTTCAATAACCCCATTTCCTATCACTCTAACTCACTCTGCTTCTACACCAGCGTCATTGCTCTTCCTAGAATACACTCATGAAGTTTTTGGTTATTATTTGTCCTTCTACCTGAAATGGAAAAACATACATCTACATTACTCATTCTTCCTTCTTTCTGGTCCTCTGTTAAACTGTCACAATCCCTGACCACTTTCCTTATTCCTTCTCTTTTTTATCCTACTTTGTTTATTCCCATAGCTCTATAGCTATCTTACAAACTGCATGTTTGTTTCAGTGGCTCAGTTTTGTCCAAATCTATGCGACCCCATGGACTGCAGCATTCCTTGTCCATCACCAACTACTGGAGCTTGCTCAGACTCATGTCCATAGAGTTGGTGATGCCATCCAACCATCTCATCTTCTGTCATCCTCTTCTCCTCCTGCCTTCAATCTTTTCCAGCACCAGGGTCTTTTCAAATGAATCAGTTCTTCGCATCAGGTGGCCAAAGTATTGGAGTTTCTGTTGCAGCATCTGATTTCCTGTAGGATGGACTGGTTTGATCTCCTTGCTGTCCTAGGGACTCTCAAGAGTCTTCTCCAACACCACAGTTCAAAAGTATCAGTTCTTTGGCACTCAACTTTCTTTACGGTCCAACTCTCACTTGCATGCATGACTACTGGAAAAAACCTAGCTTTGACTATATAGACCTTTGTCGGTAAAGTAACGTCTCTGTTTTTTAATATCCTATCTAGGTTTGTCATGGAGTTCCCTGATAATTCAGTTGGTAAAGAATCTGCCTGCAATGCAGGAGACCCTGGTTCAATTCCTAGGTTGGGAAGATCCTCTGGAGAAAGGATAAGCTACCCGCTCCAGTATTCTTGGGTTTTCCTTGTGGCTCAGCTGATTAAGAATCTGCCTGTAATTGGAGAGACCTGGGTTTGATCCCCGGTTTGGGAAGATCCCCTGGAGAAAGGAAAGGCGACTCACTCCAGTATTCTGGCCTAAAGAATTCCAAGGACTGTATAGTCCATGGAGTCGCAAAGAACTAGGACACAACTAAGCCACTTTCACTAGGTGTGTCACAGCTTTTCTTCCAATGAGCAAGCATCTATTATTTCATGGCTGCAGTCACCATCTGCAGTGATTTGGGAGCCCTCAAAAATAAAGTCTCTCTCTGTTTCCATTGTTTCTCCATCTATTTGCCATGAAGTGATGGGACTGGATGCCATGATCTTCGTTTTTTGAATGTTGAGTTTTATTTTTTATATAAATTTATTTATTTTAATTGGAGGTTAATTACTTTACAATATTGTATTGGTTTTGCCATACATCAACATGAATCTGCCACAGATATACATGTGTTCCCCATTCTGACCCCCCCCCTTCCATCTCCCGCCCTGTACCATCCCTCTGGGTTGTCCCAGTGCACCAGCCTCAAGCATCCAGTATCATGCATCGAACCTGGACTGGCAATTTGTTTCATATATGATATTATACATGTTTCAATGCCATTCTCCCAAATCATCCCACCCTCTCTCTCTCCCACAGAGTCCAAAAGACTGTTCTATACATCTGTGTCTCTTTTGTTGTCTCGCATACAGGGTTATCGTTACCATCTTCCTAAATTCCATATATATGCATTAGTATACTGTATTGGTGGGTTTTTTTTTCCTGACTTACTTCACTCTGTATAATAGGCTTCAGTTTCATCCACCTCATTAGAACTGATTCAAATGTATTCTTTTTAGTGGCTGAGTAATACTGCATTGTGTATATGTACCACAGTTTTCTTATCCATTTGTCTGCTGATGGACATCTAGGTTGCTTCCATGTCCTGGCTATGCTGCAATGAACATTGGGGTACATGTGTCTCTTTCAATTCTGGTTTCCTCAGTGTATATGTCCAGCAGTGGGATTGCTGAGTCATAAGGTAGTTCTATTTCCAGTTTTTTAAGGAACCTCCACACTGTTCTCCATAGTGGCTGTACTAGTTTGCACTCCCACCAACAGTGTAAGAGGGTTCCCTTTTCTCTACACCCTCTCCAGCATTTATTGCTTGTTGACTTTTGGATCGCAGCCATTCTGACTGGTGTAAAATGGTACCTCTATGTGGTTTTGAGTTTTAAGTCAGCTTTTTCATTCTCCTCTTTCAGCTTCATCAAGAGGCTTTTTAGTTCCTCTTTATTTCTGCCATAAGTGTGGTGTCATCTGCATATTTGAGGTTATTGATATTTCTCCCTGAAACCTTGATTCCAGCTTGTGCTTCATCCAGCCTGGCATTTTGCATGATATACTCTGCATATAAGTTAAATAAGCAGGGTGACAGTATGATGTACTCCTTTCCCAATTTGGAACCAGTCCATTGTTCCGTGTCCAGTCCTAACTGTTGCTTCTTGACATGCACATGGGTTTCTCAGGAGGCAGGTAAGTTGGCCTGGTATTCCCATCTCTTGAAGAATTTTGCACAGTTTGTTGTGATCCACATAGTCAAAGACTTTACCATAGTCAATGAAGCAGAAGTAGATGTTTATCTTGAATTCTCTTGCTTTTTCTATGATCCAAGAGATGTTGGCGATTTGATCTCTGATTCCTCTGCCTTTTCTAAAACCAGCTTGAACACCTGGAAGTTCTCAGTTCACATGCTATTGAAGCCTTGCTTGGAGAATTTGCTTGTTTATTATTCTATTTTTCTACCAAATGTGAGCTCTGTTAAGGGAAGAGCATTCATTTGTTCTCTGATACATTCTCAATGCTAGAACAGCAACTAGCTGATTGAAGGCAGTTTTATAAACACTTGTTGAATTACATGGATAAATAATGGCACAAAATGAGGAGTGCTGATTCACCATGTGCCAGTTTCTAACTAACATAGCAATGAAGATTCATGAACAAACCACAGCTCAAGTCCACAATTTGCAATGAAACTGAGAGGACTGTTACTAAATTTTTGAAAGTCCACTGATTTTATCAGAACAGTGTTTGAAACTGTGATCTGACTTTATTGGAAAACTAGCTATCCATCAGTTCAATTCAGTCGCTCAGTCGTGTCCGACTCTTTGCGACCCCATGAATCGCAGCACCCCAGGCCTCCCTGTCCATCACCAACTCCCGGAGTTCATTCAAACTCATGTCCATCAAGTCAGTGATGCCATCCAGCCATCTCATCCTCTATCGTCCCCTTTTCCTCCCGCCCCCAATCCATCCCAGCATCAGAGTCTTTTCCAATGAGTCAACTCTTCACATGAGGTGGCCAAAGTACTGGAGTTTCAGCTTTAGCATCATTCCTTCCAAAGAATACCCAGGACTCACCTCCTTTAGAATGGACTGGTTGGATCTCCTTGCAGTCCAAGGGACTCCCAAGAGTCTTCTCCAACACCACAGTTCAAAAGCATCAATTCTTTGGTGCTCAGCTTTCTTCACAGTCCAACTCTCACATCAATACATGACTACTGGAAAAACCATAGCCTTGACTAGATGGACCATATTTTTCCTCAAATATATGTTCCAGAGTAAAACCATGTTTTAAATCAGCAATTTTCAACTTTCATGATTGTGCCCCTAAGGAACATTTGGCAAAGCCCGGAGACATTTTTGTTTGTTATAATGAAGGCAATATACTGCCAGCATCCACTGGGTAAAGGCTGAGGATGCTTCCAAACATCCTACAGTTCAGAAGAGAGCCTCCCACCTGAGTTATCCTGGATTAAATGCAAATAGTGTTAAGGTTGAGAATGCATATCCTGCTGTCATTGGCTAGCATGTTTGTAAAGTGTCAGTTAAGTTACAGTGATCAAAAGTGCTGTTCAAGGCTTCTATTTACTGATTTTATTTTTACTATTTGTTGAGATATGGCTGCTGATTCTTCAGCTACATCTGGAGTCTATTTCTCCTTTCAGTTAAAGCATTGTTGCTTCATGTATTTTGAAACGTTGTTATTAATAAAGAAACACTTAAAATTGTTAGGCCCCCTTAGTAAAGTTACCCTTTACTTATTATCAAAGGACTTTATTTACTGTTAGTAAGATTCTGAAATTGACTTTGTTGTAAATAAAGCCACTCTAGCTTTCCTTTGGTTAGTGTTGGGATGGTTTATTTTTTCTCTGTTCTTTTACTTTTAATCTATTTGTGTGTTTATATTTTAAATGGGATTCATATAGACAGCGCATAGTCATCTGGCTTCTTTATCCAACAGAAAAATATCTGCAATTTAATTTTGGTGTTTAGATCATTTAAATTTAATATGAGTATTGATATTGTTCAGTTTAACTCTACTGCTTTTTGCTTTACATTTGTCCCATCTCTTCTGTGTTCACTTTTTCCTTTTTTTCCCCCCTCTTTAATATTTGTTAAGTCTTCTTTATTTGTCCATATGGCAGGCACAACTCTCAGATGTCTCCCAAGATTGTTGCCCCAAGTTTGTGCACTCTGTTTATTCCTCTACCCTTGAGTGTGCACAGGGCTCATGAATGTGATGGTATTTTACTCCCTTTATTAGTTCACACTACTTTGGGGCTTCTCAGGAAGCTCAGCAGTAAAGAAAATTTGCCCGTAATACAGGACCCACTGAAGACTCAGGTTTGAGCCCCAGGTCAGCAAGATTTCCTGGAGGAGGACATGGCAACCACACCGGTATTCTTGCCTGGAGAATCTCATGGACAGAGGAGCCTGGCGGGCTACAGTCCATAGGGTCACAAAGAGTTGGACATGACTTAGCAGAGCACATTTAGATAGTACATATAAAGACAATTTTCTGTAATTAAGGCCCCTGAACAATGGATTTTGAACTAATCAAGAAGATATTATCCTTGGTGAGCCGTTTTCTTTTTTTTAAAGGCCCAGTCCTTCCTTAGAAAGGGAGATTAGAATGTAGAGATTTTCCTGCTGAACTTGAGGACTTAAGTTCCCATGATGTGGGATGGCCTGTAAGGACAGCATAGCAAAGACCTGAGAGCAGTCCTAGGAGCTGAGAGTGGTCTCTGACTTGCAACAACAACAACAAAGTCATGCAAACACAGTTAAATGAATTTTGCCTGTAGCTTGCATGAGCTTGGAAACAGATCTTCCTAAGTCAAACCTCTGGCTAAGAATGAAGCTAAGGCAACCCCTTGAATTTCAATCACATGAGATCCTCAGCAAGGACTAGGCTAAACCGTGCCTGGATTCCTAACCCACAAAAACTGTGAGAAAATAAATATATGCTGTCTAACATTAAATTTGTGACAATTGTTGCATAGTAATAGAAAATTTATATATTTTATTTTAGTTTCTTTATTTCCTTGTTAGATACTCTTCTTGCTTTTTAGTGGTCACTGTAGGGTTAGTAGTATACAAGTTCAATTTACCACTCTACTTTCAAGTAATGTTATACTACTTTATCACTACACTGGAGATACCTTATATAACATCTTACTTATATTTCACCAATTCTGACTTTTGTGCTATAGTCATTCTACTTCTGTCTGTGTTCAGTTCAGTTAAATCACTCAGTTGTGTCCGACCCTTTGTGACCCCATGGACTGCAGCATGCCAAGCTTCCCTGTCCTTCACTGTCTCCAGGAGTTTGCTCAAATTCATGTCCATTGAGTCAATGATGCCATCCAACTATCTCATCTCTGTTGCCCCTTTCTCTTCCTGCCCTCAATCTTTCCCAGCACCAGGGTCTTTCTTTTCCACTGAGTCGGCTCTTCCCACCAAGTGGCCAAAGTATTGGAGCTTCAGCTTCATTATCAGTCCTTCCAATGAATATTCAGGACTGATTTCCTTTAGGATGGACTGGTTGGATCTTCTTGCAGTCCAAGGGACTCTCAAGAGTCTTCTCCAGCACCACAGTTCAAAAGCATCAATTCTTTGGTGCTCAGTGTCCGATTCTCACATCTGTACATGAATACTAGAAAAATCATAGCTTTGATTATACAGACCTTCATCAGCAAAGTGATGTCTCTGCTTTTTAATACTCTGTCTAGGTTCATCATAGCTTTTCTTCCAAGAAGCAAGCATCTTTTAATTTTGTGGCTGCAGTGAACCATTTGCAGTGATATTGGAGCCCAAGAAAATAAAGTCTGTCACTGTTTCCTTTGTTTCCCCATCTATTTGCTATGAAGTGATGGGACTGGATGCGATGATCTTCATTTTTTGAATGTTGAGTTTTAAGCCAACTTTTTACTCTCCTCTTCCACCTTCAAGAAGCTCTTTTAATCCCTTTAAGAGTTTCTTTGTTTTACCAAATTTAAGCAGTTTATTATGATATACCTTGGTGTTTTTTCTTCATGCTTCCTATGTTTGTGGTTTGTTGAGTTTTGAAGACCAATATGTTTATAATTTACATAAATTTTGAAAATTTCCAGCCATTATTTCTTCCATCATTTTTTATTGCCATTCCCCAATTCATCTTTCTGGGAGTTTCCTAGTTAAACATATCTTCAGACAACGTAAAGTTATCCCACAGTTTCCTATTGCTCTGGTTCATTTATTTTTAGTCCTTTTTCTTTCTCTGCTCAATTTGAGGCTATTTCTATCCCTTTGCCTCGAAATTCACTAATATTTTCTTCTAAATTGTCTGATATGCTATTAACATCATCTAGTGTATTTTCTTCTCAGATATTGTATGTATGTACCATCACCAGGATTGACTCTCATTTTACCTTTGGAGAGGGGTGTGTCTTCTATGCCTTTCATTAACATGGAATGCTTCACTCTACCTTTTTTGACATAGTGTTTTGTAAAGGCTGCTTTAATGTCCTTTTCTAATAATTCTATCATCTGCATCATTTCTGGGTCTATTTTTATTGAGTTCTTCTCATTATGGATTCTATTTTCCTGCTTCTCTGCATAACCAATAATTTTTTTTTAACTGAATGGCAGACCTTGTGAATTTTACACTATTAGGTGTGAATTTTTTTCATTTCTTGAAATATTTTTAGCAGTCTTCTGGAACCCAGTAAAATTATTTGGAAAGAAATAAATGTCAAGTTTGCCATTAAGCTTTGTTAGGTGGAATCAGAAGAGGCTTAAGTCCAAGAGCTATTTAGATCTTATTAAAGTAAAATACTCACTGAATATTTAACCCAGTACCAGGTCTATTATGAGATTTCTTCATTCTGGCTATTGGGAATGTGAACTACTCCAACCTTGTGTAAACTTCAGGAATTCTTCACCTTCTTGTTCACAGTGGTTCTTATCCCGGCCTGAGATAGTTTCCTCATAGGCAGGCACTGATCAGCACATATCTGAGGACTGTCAAACCCTCTACAGAATTCCAATATTCTCTGTCTCTCCAGTTTCCCCCTGTCTGATATTCTGTCCTGAATATCCTAGCCATGTTAGTCTCCCTGAATGCTGAACTGTGTCTCCACAACTTGGGAGGCAATATATTGTTTTGGTTCCTCCTTGGCTTTGGAAATTCCTTCCAGACAGTAAACTGAGGCAATCATAAAGTTCACTTCATTTGTTTCCCTTCTCTCAGGGGTCACTGTCCTTTTCTGCCATTGTTCAATATCTTTAAAATGTGGTTTCATGAACTTTGATTGTATAAGGCAGAGGGAAAAGCCAACCTGTGTTATTCCATCTTGACCAGAGGCAGAAGTCTGTATCTAAGTTAATTTTGAAAAAGAACAGAATGGGCAACTGGCTTTATCATATATCTGGCTTTCTTATGAAGCTATGATAATTTAAAGAATGCAATATTAACAAAAAGATAAGGAAATAATAGTAGAAAACAAATTAGAATAATACTTAAAATTTAATACATAATTTATTAATGTATTCAAATATGTGTTTTATATGTATTAGTTTGATCCTCACACTATGTCATAAAGTAGGGACTACAATAATTTCTCTTATACTGGTAACAAGTAAACTTACGCACAGAGAAGCTCAGTATTATGCTCTAATTCACACAGGTTCTAAAAACAGAGTTAGGACTGAAATCAAGACATTCTGGCTCCAGAGACCATGTTCTAAACCTTTAGGCTACATCACCTTTTCCTAGAAGAAATCAATAGATTTATGAAATCTCAGAAAGAGCTGAGAACATATCTAAGCATTATATGTGTCCGACTCTTTGCAACCCCATGAAACGCAGCACACCAGGCCTCCCTGTCCATCACCAACTCCTGGAGTTCACTCAGACTCATGTCCATTGAGTCCATGATGCCATCCAGCCATCTCATCCTCTGTCGTCCCCTTCTCCTCCTGCCCCCAATCCCTCCCAGCATCAGAGTCTTTTCCAATGAGTCAACTCTTTGCATGGGGTGGCCAAAGTACTGGAGTTTCAGCTTTAGCATCATTTCTTCCAAAGAAATCCCAGGCCTGATCTCCTTCAGAATGGACTGGTTGGATCTCCTTGCAGTCCAAGGGACTCTCAGGAGTCTTCTCCAACACCACAGTTTAAAAGCATCAATTCTTCAGCGCTCAGCCTTCTTCACAGTCCAACTCTCACATCCATACACGACCACAGGAAAAACCATAGCCTTGACTAAACGGACCTTAGTCGGCAAAATAATGTCTCTGCTTTTGAATATACTATCTAGGTTGGTCATAACGTTTCTTCCAAGAAGTAAGCGTCTTTTAATTTCATGTCTACAATCACCATCTGCAGTGATTTTGGAGCCCCAAAAAATAAAGTCTGACACTGTTTCCACTGTGTCCCCATCTATTTCCCATGAAGTGATGGGACCGGATGCCATGATCTTCGTTTTCTGAATGTTGAGCTTTAGGCCAGCTTTTTCGGTCTCCTCTTTCACTTTCATCAAGAGGCTTTTTAGTTCCTCTTCACTTTCTGCCATAAGGGTGGTGTCATCTGCATATCTGAGGTTATTGATATTTCTCCCGTCAGTCTTGATTCCAGCTTGTGTTTCTTCCCGTCCATAGCCATGGGTAAATACAGTCCACATAGGGACACATCCACATTAGAAAACCCCTTTAAGGGCACAGCAGGTAACTGTTTAACCTAACAGTATTCTGACCTGGAGAATTCCATGGACTATACATCCTCTTCCAACAACACAAGAGAAGACTCTACACATGGACATTATTGGATGGTCAACACCGAAATCAGATTGATTATATTTTTTTAAAGCCAAAGATGGAGAAGCTCTATAGAGTCAACGAAAACAAGACCAGGAGCTGACTATAGCTCAGATCATGAACTCCTTATTGCCAAATTCAGACTTAAACTGAAGAAACTATGAAAAACCACTACACCATTCAGGTATGACCTAAATAAAATCCCTCATGATTACAGTGGAAGTGACAAATAGATTCAAGGGATTAGATCTGTTACACAGAGTGCCTGAAGAAATACGGACAAAGGTTCATGATATTGTACAGGAGGCAGGGATCAAGACTAACCCCAATAAAAAGAAATGCAAAAAGGCAAAATGACTGAGGAGGCCTTACAAATACCTATGAAAAGAAGAGAAGTGAAAGGCAAAGAAGAAAAGGAAATGTACATGTTTCAATGCCATATGATAATATACATGGCATTGAAACATGTATATTATCATATGTGAACAGGATAGCCAGTCAAGGTTCAATGCATGAGACAGGTGCTCAGGGCTGGTGTACTAGGATGACCCAGGGGGATGGGATGAGGAGGGAGGTGGGAGGGGGGTTCAGGATGGGGAACACATGTACACCCATGGTGGATCCATGTCAATGTACGGCAAAACCACTACAATATTGTAAAGTAATTAGCCTCTAATTAAAATAAATAAATTTATTTTTTTAAAAAGAGAAAAGGAAAGATATACCCATTTGAATGCAGAGTTCCAAAGCATAGCAAGGAGAGATAAGAAAGCCTCCCTCAGTGATCAGTGCAAAGAAATAGAGGAAAACAATAGAATGAGAAAGACTAGAGATCTCATCAAAAAAAGTAGAGATATCAAGGGAATATTTCATGCAAAGATGGGCTCAATAAAGGACAGAAATGGTATGGACTTAACAGAAGCAGTAGACAAAAAAAGAGGTGACAAGAATACACAGAAGAACTAAACAAAGATTTTCATGACTCAGATAATCATGAAGGTGTGATCACTCACCTAGAGTCAAACATCTTGGAATGTGAAATCAAGTGGGCCTTAGGAAGCATCCCTAAGAACAAAGCTAGTGGAGGTGATGGGAATCCAGATGAGCTATTTTAAATCCTGAAAGATGATGCTGTGAAAATGCTACACTCAATATGCCAGCAAATTTCGAAAATTCAACAGTGGCCACAGAACTGGAAAAGATGAGTTTTCATTCCAATCCCAAAGAAAGCCAATACCAAAGGATGCTCAAACTACTGCACAATTGCACTCATCTCACACGCTAGTAAAGTAATGCTCAAAATTCTCCAAGCCAGGCTTCAACAGTACGTAAACCGTGAACTTCTAGATGTTCAAGATGGATTTAGAAAAGGCAGAGGAAGCAGAGATCAAATTGCCAACATCCGTTGGATCATTAAAAAAGCAAGAGAGTTCCAGAGAAACATCTACTTCTGCCTTATTGACTACGCCAAAGCCTTTGACTGTGTGGATCACAATAAACTGTGGACAATTCTGAAAGAGATGGGAATACCAGACCACCTGACCTGCCTCCTGAGAAATCTGTATGCAGATCAAGAAGCAACAATTAGAACTGGACATGGAACAGCAGAAGTAAAGTGAAGTGAAGTCTCTCAGTCATGTCCGACTCTTTGCGACCCCATGGACTGTAGCTTACCAGGCTCCATCCATGAGTTTTCCAGGCAAGAATACTGGAGTGGGTTGCCATTTCTTTCTCCAGAGGACCTTCCCGACCCAGGGATCGAACCCAGCTCTCCCACATTGCAGGCAGGCGCTTTACCATCTGAGACTGGTTCCAAATCAGGAAAGGGGTATGTCAAGGCTGTACATTGTCACCCTGCTTATATAACTTATATGCAGAGTACATCATGAGAAATGCTAGACTGGATGAAGCACAAGCTGGAATCAAGATTGCAGGGAGAAATATCAATAACTTCAGATATACAGATGACATCACACTTATGGCAGAAAGCAAAGAAGAAATAAACAGCCTCTTCATGAAAGTGAAAGAGGAAAGTGAAAAAGTTGGCTTAAAACTCAACATTCAGAAAACTAAGATCATGGCATCTGGTCCCATCACTTCATGGCAAATAACTAAAGGAAATCAGTCCTGAGTGTGCATTGGAAGGACTGAAACTGAAGCTGTAACTCCAATATTTTGGCCCCCAATGTGAAGAACTGACTCTTTGAAAGACCCTGGTGCTGGGAATGATTGAAGGCAGGAGGAGAAGAGGACAACAGACGATGAGATGGTTGGATGGCATCACCGACTCAATGGACATGAGTTTGAGCAAGTTCCAGAAGTTGTTGATGGACAGGGAAGCCTGGCGTGCTGCAGTCCATGGGGTCACAGAGAGTTGGACATGACTGAGTGACTGAACTGAACTGATTCTGGTCGTTTGAGGTGATACCTCAATGTAGTTTTGATTTGAATTTCTCTAATAAATGATGTTGAGCATCTTTTCATGTGCTTATTGGCCATTTGTATATCTTCTTTGGAAAAATGTCTATTTAGGTCTTCTGGCCATTTTTGAATTGGGTTGTTTGGATTTCTTATCTTGAGCTGTAGAAGCTGTTTATATTTTAGATATTAACCCCTTGTCAGTTTCATCATTTGTAAATTTTTCTCCTATTCTGTAGGTTGTCTTTTCATTTTGTTTATGGTTTCTTTTGCTATGCAAAAACATTTAAATTTGATTAGGTCACAATTGTTTATTTTTACTTTTATTTATTTTGCCTTAGGAGATTGACTTGAGAATATAAGAAACATTGCTATGATTTATGATTTATGTTAGAGAATGTTTTGCCTATGTTCCCTTTTAGGAGTTTTATAGCATCACATCTTACATTTAAGTCTTTAAGCCATTTTGAGTTATCTTCGTGTATGATGTGAAAGAATGTTCTTAACTTCATTGATCTGCATGAAGATTCCAGCTTTCCCAGCACAACTTGCTGTAGACTATCTTTTCTCCATTATTTATTCTTCCCTCCTTTGTTACAATTTACTTGACCATCAGTTTGAGCATTTATTTCTGGATGCTCTATTGTGTTCCACTGATCCATATATCTGTTTTTGTGCCAACATTATGCTATTCTGATTACTGTAGCTTGTAGTACTATCCGAAGTCTGGAAGGGTTATGCTTCTAGCTTCATTCTTTATCCTCAGGATTGATTTGGCAATTCTGGATCTTTTTTGGTTCCATATAAATTTTAGGATTATTTGCTATAATTCTGTGAAAAACATCATGGGTGATTTGGTAGGAATTTTTAAAAATCTTCAGATTGCTTTGGATAGTATGGCCATTTTAGCAATATTAATTCTTCCATTCCAAGAGCTCAGAGATACATACATCCCAATGTTCACAGCAGCACTATTTACAATAATCGAGACATGGAAACAACACAAATGCCTACCTACAGATGGATGGATGAAGATGTGGTATGTATTTTAAATGAGTTATTAGTTAGCCATAAAAAAGAATGAAATTCTGCCATTTACATTAGCATGAATGGATCTAGAGAATATTATGCTTAATGAAATGTCAAACAGGGAAAGACAAGTAGTCCATGATATCACTTATATGTGGAATCCAATACAAGTGAATGCATATGAAAAATACAAGCAGACTCACAGGTACAGAAACCAACTTGGGGTTACCAAAGGAGAGAGGCGAACAGACGACAAACTAGGGATCTGAGATGAACAGATATACACGATTGTGTATAAAATAGATAAGCAGCAAAGATATACTGTATAACAATGGAATTACAACCTTTATCTTGTAATACTGTATAACTGAATATAATTTGCAAAAATAGTGAATCACTATGCTAAATACCTAAAATAATATGGTGCTGTAAATCAAGTATACTTCAATAAAAAATTAATAAGAAGAAAAATTAAAAGAGAATATAAATACATAGTTATGCTTAACTATTTTAGACTGCTCCCTCAAAATAAAACTAATTTATACTGCCCTCACATAAGAAGCCAAATATATTTTTTAGTACATCAATATGAAATTGAGTAAAAGTATAAACAGGTTAAAAAAATATTTCTAATTAAGCGATGAGCAGAGGACCTAAATAGACATGGCCAACAGGCACATGAAAAGATGCTCAACATCACTAATCAGCAGCGAAATGCATATCAAAACCAAACATACTGAGCTATCACAAAATACCTGTCAGAATGGTTATTATAAAAAAAAAAAAAAAGACAGCAAAGAACAAGTATTGGTAAAAATGTGGACCAAAGGAAACCCTCTCTCTCTGTTGGTGGTAATGTGAATTAGTGCAGTCACTGTGGAAACAGTATACAGTTTTCTTTAAAAATTAAAAAGATTTTTTTCATGTGTTTATTATAAATCTTTATGTCTTCTTTGGAGAAATATCTGTTTAGATCTTCTTCCCAGTTTTTTATTGTGTTGCTTGTTTTTCTGATATTGACTTGTGTGGGCTGCTTGTAAATTTTGGAAATTAATCTTTGGTCAGTTGTTTCATTTGTTATTATTTCTCCCATTCTGAGGGTTGTCTTCTCAGCTCGTATATAGTTTGCTTTGCTGTGCAAAGGCGTTTAAATTTAATTAAGCCCCACTTTTTAATTTTTGTTTTTATTTCCATTACTCTAGGAGGTGTGTCATAGAGGATCTTGCTGTGATTTATGTCATTGAGTGTTCTGCCTGTTGTCCTCTAAGAGTTCTACAATTTCTGGCCTTACATTTAGGTTTTTAATCCATTTTCAGTTTATCTTTGTGTATGGCATTAGGAAGTTTTCTAATTTCATTCTTTTACTTTTAGCTGTTTGATTTTCCCAAATTACCTATTGAAGATATTATCTCTGTCTTATTGTATATTCTTGCCTCCTTTGTCAAAAATAAGGTATGAAGAGGTATGTGGGTTTACCTCTGGACTTTCTATCTTATTCCATTCGCCTATATTTCTGTTTTTATGCCAGTATCATACTCTCTTGATGACTGTAGTTTAAAGTGTAAAGTCAGGAAGGTTGATCCCTCCAGGTCCATTCTTCTTTCTCATTATTACTTTGGCTATTTGGAATCTTTTGTTTCCATATGAATTGTGAAATCCTTTGTTCTAGGTCTGTGAAAAATGCCATTGGTAATTGGATAGGGATCACAATGAATCTGTAGATTGCATTTGGTAGTTAGTCATTTTCACAATATTGATTCCTCCAGCCCAGGAACATGGAATAATTCTCCATTTCTTTATGTCATCTTTGATTTCTTTCATCTATGTCTTACAGTTTTCTATATACAGCTCTTTTGTCTCCTTAGGGAGGTTTATCCCTAGATATTTAATTCATTTTTTATTGTTGCAATGGTGCATGGGATTGATTTTTTTTTAATTTTTTAATTTTTATTTTTACTTTATTTTACTTTACAATACTGTATTGGTTTTGACATACATTGACATGAATCCACCACAGGTGTACATGCAGTCCCAAACATGAACCCCCCTCCCACCTCCCTCCCCACAACATCCCTCTGGATCAGCCCCATGCACCAGCCCCAAGCATCCTGTATCTTGTATCAAACATAGACTGGCGCTTCGTTTCTTACATGATAGTATACATGTTTCAATGCCATTCTCCCAAATCATCCCACCCTCTCCCTCTCCCTCTGAGTCCCAAAGTCCGCTATACACATCTGTGTCTTTTTTGCTGTCTTGCATACAGGGTCGTCATTGCCATCTTTCTAAATTCCATATATATGTGTTAGTATACTGTATTGATGTTTTTCTTTCTGGCTTACTTCACTCTGTATAATCGGCTCCAGTTTCATCCATCTCAAGACAACTGATTCAAATGTATTCTTTTTAATGGCTGAGTAATACTCCATTGTGTATATGTACCACAGCTTTCTTATCCATTCATCTGCTGATGGACATCTAGGTTGCTTCCATGTCCTGGCTATTATAAACAGTGCTGCGATGAACATTGGGGTACATGTGTCTCTTTCAATTCTGATTTCCTCGGTGTGTATGCCCAGCTGTGGGATTGCTGGGTCATAAGGGAGTTCTATTTGCAATTTTTTAAGGAATCTCCACACTGTTCCCCATAGTGGCTGTACTAGTTTGCATTCCCACCAACAGTGTAGGAGGGTTCCCTTTTCTCCACACCCTCTACAGCATTTATTGCTTGCAGATTTTTGGATCGCAGCCATTCTGACTGGTGTGAAGTGATACCTCATTGTGGTTTTGATTTGCATTTCTCTAATAATGAGTGATGTTGAGCATCTTTTCATGTGTTTGTTTGCCAGCCGTATGTCTTCTTTGGAGAAAAGTCTATTTAGTTCTTTGGCCCTTTTCTTGATTGGGTCGTTCATTTTTCTGGAATTGAGCTGAATAAGTTGCTTGTATATTTTTGAGATTAGTTGTTTGTCAGTTGCTTCATTTGCTATTATTTTCTCCCATTCAGAAGGCTGTCTTTTCACCTTGCTGATATTTTCCTTTGTTGTGCAGAAGCTTTTAATTTTAATTAGATCCCATTTGTTTATTTTTGCTTTTATTTCCAGAATTCTGGGAGGTGGATCATAGAGGATCCTGCTGTGATTTATGTCGGAGAGTGTTTTGCCTATGTTCTCCTCTAGGAGTTTTATAGTTTCTGGCCTTACATTTAGGTCTTTAATCCATTTTGAGTTTATTTTCGTGAGCGGTGTTAGAAAGTGATCTAGTTTCATTCTTTTACAAGTGGTTGACCAGTTTTCCCAGCACCACTTGTTAAAGAGATTGTCTTTCCTCCATTGTATATTCTTGCCTCCTTTGTCAAAGATAAGGTGTCCATAGGTGTGTGGATTTATCTCTGGGCTTTCTATTTTGTTCCATTGATCTATATTTCTGTCTTTGTGCCAGTACCATACTGTCTTGATGACTGTGGCTTTGTAGTAGAGCCTGAAGTCAGACAAGTTGATTCCTCCAGTTCTATTCTTCTTTCTCAAGATTGCTTTGGCTATTCGAGGTTTTTTGTATTTCCATACAAATCTTGAAATTATTTGTTCTAGTTCTGTAAAAAATATGGCTGATAGCTTGATAGGGATTGCATTGAATTTGTAAATTGCTTTGGATAGTATACTCATTTTCACGATATTGATTCTTCCGATCCATGAACATGGTATATTTCTCCATCTATTAGTGTCCTCTTTGATTTCTTTCATCAGTGTTTTATAGTTTTCTATATATAGGTCTTTAGTTTCTTTAGGTAGATATATTCCTAAGTATTTTATTCTTTTCATTGCAATGGTGAATGGAATTGTTTCCTTAATTTCTTTTTCTACTTTCTAATTATTAGTGTATAGGAATGCAAGGGATTTCTGTGTGTTGATTTTATATCCTGCAACTTTACTATATTCATTGATTAGCTCTAGTAATTTTCTGGTGGAGTCTTTAGGGTTTTCTATGTAGAGGATCATGTCATCTGCAAACAGTGAGAGTTTTACTTCTTCTTTTCCAATTTGGATTCCTTTTATTTCTTTTTCTGCTCTGATTGCTATGGCCAAAACTTCCAGAACTATGTTGAATAGTAGCGGTGAAAGTGGACACCCTTGTCTTGTTCCTGACTTTAGGGGAAATGCTTTCAATTTTTCACCATTGAGGATAATGTTTGCTGTGGGTTTGTCATATATAGATTTTATTATGTTGAGGTATGTTCCTTCTATTCCTGCTTTCTGGAGAGTTTTCATCATAAATGGATGTTGGATTTTGTCAAAGGCCTTCTCTGCATCTATTGAGATAATCATATGGCTTTTATTTTTCAATTTGTTAGTGTGGTGAATTACATTGATTGATTTGTGGATATTGAAGAATCCTTGCATCCCTGGGATAAAGCCCACTTGGTCATGGTGTATGATCTTTTTAATGTGTTGTTGGATTCTGATTGCTAGAATTTTGTTGAGGATTTTTGCATCTATGTTCATCAGTGATATTGGCCTGTAGTTTTCTTTTTTTGTGACATCTTTGTCAGGTTTTGGTATTAGGGTGATGGTGGCCTCATAGAATGAGTTTGGAAGTTTACCTTCCTCTGCAATTTTGTGGAAGAGTTTGAGGAGGATAGGTGTTAGCTCTTCTCGAAACTTTTGGTAGAATTCAGCTGTGAAGCCGTCTGGACCTGGGCTTTTGTTTGCTGGAAGATTTCTGATTACAGTTTCAATTTCTGTGCTTGTGATGGGTCTGTTAAGATTTTCTATTTCTTCCTGGTTCAGTTTTGGAATATTGTACTTTTCTAAGAATTTGTCCATTTCTTCCATGTTGTCCATTTTATTGGCATATAATTGCTGATAATAGCCTCTTATGATCCTTTGTATTTCTGTGTTGTCTGTTGTGATCTCTCAATTTTCATTTCTAATTTTATTGATTTGATTTTTCTCTCTCTGCTTCTTGGTGAGTCTGGCTAATGGTTTGTCAATTTTATTTATCCTTTCAAAGAACCAGCTTTGGGCTTTGTTGATTTTTGCTATGGTCTCTTTTGTTTCTTTTGCATTTATTTCTGCCCTAATTATTAAGATTTCTTTCCTTCTACTAACTCTGGGGTTCTCCAATTCTTCCTTTTCTAGTTGCTTTAGGTGTAGAGTTAGTTTATTTATTTGGCTTTTTTCTTGTTTCTTGAGGTATGCCTGTAGTGCTATGAACTTTCCTCTTAGCACTGCTTTTATAGTGTCCCACAGGTTTGGGGTTGTTCTGTTTTCATTTTCATTAGTTTCTATGCATATTTTGATTTCTTTTTTGATTTCTTCTGTGATTTGTTGGTTATTCAGAAGTGTGTTGTTCAACCTCCATATGTTGGAATTTTTAATAGTTTTTCTCCTGTAATTGAGATCTAATCTTAAAGCATTATGGTCAGAAAAGATGCTTGGAATGATTTCGATTTTTTTGAATTTATCGAGGTTAGATTTATGTGCCAGGATGTGATCTATCCTGGAGAAGGTTCCATGAGCACTTGAGAAAAAGGTGAAATTCATTGTTTTGGGGTGAAATGTCCGATAGATATCAATTAGGTCTAACTGGTCTAATGTATCATTTAAAGTTTGCATTTCTTTGTTAATTTTCTGTTTAGTTGATCTGTCCATAGGTGTGAGTGGGGTATTAAAGTCTCCCACTATTATTGTGTTATTGTTAATTTCCCCTTTCATACTTGTTAGCATTTGTCTTACATATTGCGGTGCTCCTATATTGGGTGCATATATATTTATAATTGTTATATCTTCTTCTTGGATTGATCCTTTGATTATTATGTAGTGGCCTTCTTTGTCTCTTTTCACAGCCTTTGTTTTAAAGTCTATTTTATCGGATATGAGTATTGCCACTCCTGCTTTCTTTTGGTCTCTATTTGCGTGGTATATCTTTTTCCAGCCCTTCACTTTCAGTCTGTATGTGTCCCTTGTTTTGAGGTGGGTCTCTTGTAAGCAGCATATAGAGGGGTTTGTTTTTGAATCCATTCAGCCAATCTTTGTCTTTTGGTTGGGGCATTCAACCCATTTACGTTTAAGGTAATTATTGATAAGTGTGATCCCGTTACCATTTACTTTATTGTTTTGGGTTCGGGTTTATACACCCTTTTCGTGTTTCCTGTCTAGAGAATATCTTTTAGAATTTGTTGGAGAGCTGGTTTGATGGTGCTGAATTCTCTCAGCTTTTGCTTGTCTGTAAAGCTTTTGATTTCTCCTTCGTATTTGAATGAGATCCTTGCTGGGTACAGTAATCTGGGCTGTAGGTTATTGTCTTTCATCACTTTAAGTATGTCTTGCCATTCCCTCCTGGCCTGAAGAGTTTCTATTGAAAGATCAGCTGTTATCCTTATGGGAATCCCCTTGTGTGTTATTTGTTGTTTTTCCCATGCTGCTTTTAATATTTGTTCTTTGTGTTTGATCTTTGTTAATTTGATTAATATGTGTCTTGGGGTGTTTCACCTTGGGTTTATCCTGTTTGGGACTCTCTGTGTTTCTTGGACTTGGGTGATTATTTCCTTCCCCATTTTAGGGAAGTTTTCAACTATTATCTCCTTAAGGATTTTCTCATGGTCTTTCTTATTGTCTTCTTCTTCTGGGACCCCTATAATTCAAATGTTGAAGCGTTTCATGTTGTCCTGGAGGTCTCTGAGATTGTCCTCATTTCTTTTAATTCGTTTTTCTTTTTTCCTCTCTGATTCATTTATTTCTACCATTCTATCTTCTATTTCATTAATCCTATCTTCTGCCTCCATTATTCTACTATTTGTTGCCTCCAGAGTGTTTCTGATCTCATTTATTGCATTGTTCATTATATATTGACTCTTTTTTTATTTCTTCTAGGTCCTTGTTAAACCTTTCTTGCATCTTCTCAATCCTTGTCTCTAGGCTATTTATCTGTGATTCCATTTTGATTTCAAGATTCTGGATCATTTTCACTATCAATATTCGGAATTCCTTCTCAGGTAGATTCCCTACTTCTTCCTCTTTTGTTTGGTTTGGTGGGCATTTCTCCTGTTCCTTAACCTGCTGGGTATTCCTCTGTCTCTTCATCTTGGTTATATTGCTGCGTTTGGGGTGGCCTTTTAATATTCTGGTAATTTGTGGAGTTCTCTTTATTATGGAGCTTCCTCGCTGTCGGTGACGTTCTATCAGTGGCTTGTCAAGGTTTCCTGGTTAGGGAGGCTTGTGTTGGAGTTCTGGTGGGTGGAGCTGGGTTTCTTCTCTCTGGAGTGCAGTGGAGTGACCAGTAATGGGTTATGAGACATCAAGGGTTTTGGAATAATTTTGAGCTGCCTGTATATTGAAGCTCAGGGGAGTGTTCCTGTGTTGCTGGAGAATTTGCAAGGTATGTCTTGCTCTGGAACTTGTTGGCCCTTGGGTGGAGGTTGGTTTCCGTGTAGGTATGGAGGCATTTGATGAGCTCCTATTGCTTAATGTTCCCTGAATTCAGGAGTTCTCTGATGTTTTCAGGCTTTGGACTTTAGCCTCCTGCTTCTGGTTTTCAGTTGTATTTTTACAGTAGCCTCTAGATTTCTCCATCTATACAGTACCAATGGTAAAACATCTAGGTTAAAGATGAAAAGTTTCTCCACATTGAGGGATACCCAGAGAGGTTCACTGAGTTACATGGAGAAGAGAAGAGGGAGGGGGTAGTTAGAGGTAACTGGAATGAGATGCGATGAGATCAAAAGAAGAGAGAGCAAGCTAGCCAGAAGTCACTTCCTTATGTGCGCTCCATAGTCTGGACTGCTCAGAGGTATTTACGGAGTTATACAGGGAAGATGAGAGGGAAGAAGTAGACAGAGGTGGCCAGGAGAACAAGAGAGAGGAATGAAAAGGAGAGAGACAAATCCTGCCAGTAACCAGTTCCTTAGTTGTTCTCCACCGTCTGGAACACACAGAGATTCACAGAGTTGGGTAGAGAAGAGATGGGGGAGGAAAGAGACAGAGGCCACCTGGTGGAGAAAAAGGAGAGTCCAAAGGAGGAGAGAGTGGTCAAGCCAGTAATCTCGCTCTCAGGTAGAATGGGGTAGTGAAGTTTGGATTTTTAAATGTACAAAATTGACAACAAAAACCAAAAAGCAAAGTTTAAAGATCTAGAGTAGAGGTTGGATTTTCAAAAATACAATATTAAAGAGAAGAAGCGGAAGGAAAAAAGAAAACAGAAAAAAAAAAGAAAAAAATACCACAAGAATTATTAAAAAACTCCAACCACACCACATAAAGACTATATATGGTATTTGCCTTAAAAAAATAGTCTTTTTTTAAAAAGTAATAGTAGGTTATAGAAATAAAAATTAGAGGAGAAATAGAAGACTTAATAATTTTTAAAAAAGGTTAGAAAAAAAAGAGCAAAAAAAAAAAGGGGGGGGGAAGGAATGATTGTAAAAATAGTAAAGATATATCTGACCCTTCTCTGATGTGGGCAGTGTGGGGTCACTTCCAAGGCGGTTCCCTCTGTTTCACTTCTTCTGTTTGCTGGTTTTTTAGGTTCACTAGTTCAGTCACACTGTGCGGAGCGGGGGATGCTGCAAACAAATAGCACTGTCATGTGCACACAGTGTCTCAGCCCCGCTGGACCTATCCCTTCTCGTGGCGCACAAACCACTCCGGTTCTACGATGCTCAGCCGGGAACTGTCTGAGGCTGGCCCTAGGCTGTGTGCACTTCCCCGGTCTAAGCCGCTCAGGTTCGGCGCTCAGGTAGCCCTCCGAGGCTCAGATTAGGTTGGGACTGCATTTTGTGCCCTTCCCAGGTCCGAGTAGCTCAGGAGTTTGGCGAGCACCGTCGCTGCGACTAGTCGCCTTTTCTGTCTCTGTTGCTCAGATTTCTGGGTGTACCGCTGGCGCCACTTGTGAGGCAGATGGTGACTGTTCAGCACCCCCAGAAGTCTTAACAAAGAAGCCTGATTGCAGTTTGGTAGGTAGAGTCTCTCCGGGGCTGCAATTGCCCCTTTCCAGCCCTTACAGCTCTGGCTGCCTGTCCCCGGCGGGGGATGGTCTGCAGCGGCTATGTCCGTTCCGTCCTTGGTTCTGTGCTCAGTCCTGGTGGTGTCTTATGTTCGAGCTTTTCGCGTGGTAGCTATCCCACAGTCTGGTTTGCTAGCCCAAGTTAGATCATTCTGGTTACGCATGGGGCGTTCCTGCCTGATTCTTACAAATCTCTGCAGCCTGCGCCTCCCGCGCTTCCCTGCCCTGCCTCCACTTGCTAGTGGCGGATGCAGGTGTCTGTGCTGCTTTTCCGCTGGGGGAGTTACTGTTGGGCTTGTAATCTGCTGGTTTTAATAATTTATTTATTTTTCCTTCCTGTTATGTTGCCCTCTGTGTTTCCAAGGCTTGCCATAGACTCGGCAGGGAGAGTGTTTCCTGGTGTTTGGAAACCTCTCTTCTTAAAATTCCCTTCCCAGGACAGGCTTCCCTTCCTGGGACAGAGCTCCCTCCCCACCTCCTTTGTCTCTCTTTTCGTCTTTTATATTTTTTCCTACGTGTTTTTGAAGACAATGGTCTGGTTTTCTGGTTGCCTGATGTCCTCTGCCAGCATTCAGAAGTTGTTTTGTGGAGTTTGCTCAGTGTTGAAATGTTCTTTTGAGGAATTTGTGAGGGAGAAAGTGGTCTTCCTGTCCTACTCCTCTGCCATCTTAAACCCCCCTCCGGGATTGATTCTTTAATTTCTTTTTCTGATTTGTCATTGTTAGCACATAGGAACACAAATGATTTCTGTGTATTGATTTTGTATACTGTGAGTTTACTAAATTCACTTGTTAGCTCTAGTAATTTTCTGATAATATCTTTAGGGTTTTCTAAGTATAGTGTCATGTCATTTGCAAACAGCGAGAGTTCTGCTTCTTTTCCAATCTGGATTCCTTTTATTTCTTTTTCTTTCTGATTGCCATAGCCAGGACTTTCAGAACTATGTTGAATAATAGTGATGAGAGTTAAGCTGCTCAGTATAGCTCATTATTAGAGAAATGCAAATCAAAATGACAATGAGATATCACCTCACACCAGTCAGAATGGCCAACATCAAAAAGTCTACAAACAATAAAAATTGGAGAGGGTGTGGAGAAAAGGGAACCTTCTCACACTGTTGATGGGAATGTAAATTGATACAACCACTATGGAAGACAGTGCAGAGATTTCTTTAAAAACTAGGAATAAAACCACCATATGACCCAAGAATCCCACTCCTAGGCATATACCCAGAGGAAACCAAAATTGAAAAAGATACATATATCCCATTGTTCATTGCAGCACTACTTACAATAGTTAGGACATGGAAGCAACCTAGATATCCATCTACAGATGAATGGATAAAAAAGTTGTGGTACATATATACAATGGAATATTAGCCATAAAAAGGACACATTTGAGCCAGTTGTAATGAGGTAGATGAACCTAAAGCCTTTTATACACAATGAAGTAAATCAGAAGAAAAAAACAAATATTGTATACTAACATATATATATGGAATCTAGAAAGATGGTACTGATGAAATTATCTATGGGGAAGCAATGGAGACACAGACAGAGAACAGACTATGGACATGGAAGGGAGGGAGGGATGTATGGAAAGAGTAATGTGTAAACATACATGGGTCTATGTAAAATAGACAGCCAATGGAAATTTGCTGTGTGACTCAGGGAACTCAAGCTGGGGCTCTGTAACAACCAAGAGGGGTGGGATAGAGAGGGGTGGGTGGGAGAGAGAGAACATATGTATACCCATGGCTGATTCATATTGATATTTAACAGAAACCAACACAATACTGCAAATAAATTTTTAAAAAAGGAGAACTTCCATACAGTCCAGCAATTCCACTTCTGACTATCTGAAGAAAATAAAATATTAATTTCAAGGAGATTAAGAGGTATAAATTTTCCAGTTAGAAAATAAATGAGCCATTGGGATGAAATATACAGCATGGGGATATTTTCAATAATATTGTAATAAATTTATATGGTGCCAGATGGTAACTAGACTTATCAATGTGATCACTTTGTAATGCATAGAAATATCAAATCACTATGTTGTATGCCTGGAACTAACATTCCATTCTGTTGACCTACTGTATTTCAACTAAAAGTAGATAATAGGAACTAAAGCTAGTTACAGTTTCAGGGCTGCCCTCTGCAGAATCTGATGGTGCAGGGTGACAGGGTATATTTGCATGGTTTTATACTCCAGTTCACAGATGACACCACCCTTATGGCAGAAAGTGAAAAGGAACTAAAAAGCTTCTTGATGAAAGTGAAAGAGGAGAGTGAAAAAGTCGGCTTAAAGCTCAACATTCAGAAAACGAAGACCATGGCATCCGGTCCCATCACTCCATGGGAAATAGATGGAGAAACAGTAGAAATAGTGTCAGATTTCACTTCTGGGGACTCCAAAATCACTGCAAATGGTGATTGCGGCCATGAAATTAAAAGACGCTTACTCCTTGGAAGAAAAGTTATGACCAACCTAGATAGCGTATTCAAAAGCAGAGATATTACTTTGCCAACTGAGGTCCATCTAGTCAAGGCTATGGTTTTTCCTGCAGTCATTTATGAATGTGAGAGTTGGACTGTGAAGAAGGCTGAGCGCCAAAGAATTGATGCGTTTGAACTGTGGTGTTGGAGAAGACTCTTGAGTGTCCCTTGGACTGCAAGGAGATCCAACCAGTCCATTCTGAAGGAGATCAGGCCTGGGATTTCTTTGGAAGGAATGATGCTAAAGCTGAAACTCCGGTACTTTGGCCACCTCATGCAAAGAGTTGACTCATTGGAAAAGACTCTGATGCTGGTAGGGATTGGGGGCAGGAGAAGAAGGGGACGACCGAGGATGAGATGGCTGGACAGCATCACTGACTCAATGGACGCAAGTCTGAGTGAACTCCGGGAGTTGGTGATGGACAGGGAGGCCTGGCGTGCATGGGTTCGCAAAGAGTTGGACATGACTGAGCGACTGAACTGACTGACTGACTGACTGACTGACTGATACTCCAGTTCAAAGTTAAGGCAGCACCTAAGACCTGAGATTGAATTAAAAGATCATCTTTAAGAGAATCTGAGATAGAAAGTCAGGCATAGCATCAACCAAATTCTTAGTGAGAAGGGGCTCACCAGAGAGAGGAAACAGGGCGAAAGCTGGAGAAATCAGACCAGAGTAGAGGTTCCAATCATAGCTTGTGAGACCAAGGACATATAGGCCTTGAGAACATGGCTTTTTGTTACAGGTAGTTAGATAGCAATTACCAGGGACCAACTAGAGCTCAGGTAAGCTATTCCTCCACACAGGAGGAAAAATCATTTCTCATAAAGACTCTCAACTCCCAAGCAGGAAAAGTGGAAAGTCAGACTGTTTTTTTACTGTATCTGACTGCTCTAGAGTAAAAAGGTAAAAATTGTACCCTGAGAAAAGATGGGAAACTACTACTCTCCAGATACACTTACTATAAAAGTTTAAGTGAATAATTAATGAACTTACCAATGCAAGTTATACAGTTCTTTTTAAAAATTTATTTATTTTTAATTGAAGGATAATTTTACAATATTGCATTCAGTTCAGTTCTGTTCAGTCACTCAGTCATGTCCAACTGTTTGTGACCCCGTGAAGTGGCTTCTACCAAACATCAACATGAATCAGCCATAGGTTTACCCATGTCCCCTCCCATTTGAAAGTCCTTCCCACCTCCCTTTCCATCCCACCCCTCTAGGTTGTTCCCAAGCACAGGTTTGAATTTCCTGAGTCATATGGCAAGCTCCCATTGGCTATCTATTTTACGTATGGTAATGTATGCTTCCATGTTGCTCTCTCTATACCTCCCACCCTCTCTTTCTCCCTGTCCTCCCCCAAGCTATATCCATAAGTCTGTTCTCAAGGTCTGTGCCTCCACTGCTGCTCTGTGCAAAAGTTCATTGAGTTTCCTGTTCCAAACCTCCTCTCTGAACTCACCACATATCCTTCAATCTAAATAATTTGAACTCATAAAAAATGAATTCAAATATTTAAAGAGAGCCATCAAATTTATTTTCAATTGAAAATTGGAATGAGATTTTATTGCAAGGTTACCACTCAATTCCAATTTGGGTATTGTTGGCCTAAGACCAACTTTAATTCAAAACATTGTTTGAAACTAGGTCAGATAAGATTTCATGAAGGTGAAGTTGGTCTCTACTTATTTCAGGTTTTGTGACAAGTTGGCACATATTTTATGTCTAGTGTATCTGACTCTCACCCTTTTGCATAATTTACAGTTTTCTAAGTCAGAGCAACATGGCACTGTCTTTGTGCTAGACAGGTTATGTAATCATTAATATTTTATTTTATAAATGAAAATTTTGCTAATACTCCAATATAATAAACACTTCTATGCTCAATAGAAAGGAAAAAAAAATGCTGTGCTGTATAGCAAAGTTGGAAGAGGTTTGATCCTGTGTTTCTTAAGAAAAATTCTTGCATTTTAAACCACTAGTAAAATTTGTAGAATTTGAAGTGATTTTCTGGGATAAAGAGTTTATAGGTTTAAGCAAGTACTAATGGAAGGGTAAAAAGTAAACTGAGAACTTACTGAGGACAGAATTCTATAAACCTTTTTGTTTTATAGTTGTTGTAGCTATTCTTACTTAACAATTTTAATAACCCTAAAGTATATTTACATTTGTATCTGCTTTAAAGTTGAAAAAGCCCTGAACCTCATAAGTGTTAAGCTGTTTGATTAAGGTCACTTGGCTGCCCAAGCTTTACTCAAGAACTGAACCCACATCCATCTGACTCCACAGCCCAGGCTTGGTCCATGCATACCAAAGTGACGCATCATGACACGGCAGGCAATACTGATTGCCTACTAGCATCCATTCTCTCTTCTTCTTGATAAAAGCCAAATGTTGTTAAGATATTCACTCTCCCCACATCACCATGTAGTTCAGAAGGAGACAGCATCCTGCACTCAAGGGATGCTTGATTGAAAGTATTCTCCTTGCAATGACTAGTGTAGGGGGGGAGAGAGTGCAAATCAGTTCTGCCCAATAACAGAGGAAATCTGCTGGTGGAAGGGCAGCTGATGGGAAATGCTCTGGGGAAAAGAATTTCCTTTTTCTTTGGAGCGAACCAAACCAGAAACACTTCTCTTCATCTTGGGGATATGGTTTTGTCTGGAAGAGATGCCTACCAATAGCTTCATACCAGCCTGAAGAAAAGAGGACAGATAAAGAGGAATAAGTGGAATGAAAGTACCATGCAACTGACCGACTGAGTAACCCTAGAGTCTGCTCTACCCCTGGACTTCCCCTTATGAAATAACATGTTTGTGTTTCTTCCCATTTAAACGTTAGTTTCTGTTAATTGGCGCCTAGGGCATCCTAATGATATAACTGGATGCCAAGACTACATGCAGTAAGACTTGACTGACTTATTCCTTGTAGATTTTAAATATGACAGAAGGTCCCAAACTGAAGTAAAGTCATCCAAGTAGGCCATATGAATGGATGAAAATTGCTAGGATTGTCACTAGGACTTCTAAGGCAGAAGGCTTAGGAAATCAGGGGGTCACTTGACACAAAGACAGGAACATCTGCAGGAATGAAACCTGGGATTCACAGTAATGTAACCTGGCCAGTTTAATCAGCTGAAGTTAGATCCTGAACAGACTCAAAGAACAGATGGTCCATAAAGCTGAAGTCATTTAAAAGGAAGTAGAAAGGAATTGCCTGGCAAGAGGAATTTAATTAAATTCATCTCTTAAGAATTTCTTCTGGGCAGATTTTCTTTTTCATTTAAATGAAAAATTTGAAAACTAATTAGTCCCAGTCCTGAATATTCATTGGAAGGACTGATGCTGCAGCTGAAACTCCAATACTTTGGCCACATGCTGAGAAGAACTGACTCCTTGGAAAAGACCCTGATACTGGGAAAGATTGAAGGTGGGAAGAGAAGGAGATGACAGAGGATGAGATGGTTGGATGGCATCACTGACTCAATGGACATGAGTTTAAGTAAACTCCAGGAGTTGGCGATGGACAGGGAAGCCTGGCATGCTGCAGTCCATGGTGTCGTGAAGAGCTGGACACAACTGAATGACTGAACTGACTGAATTATTCCCATATGCTGCACTGTGCTGTGCTGTGTTTGGTTCCTCAATCGTGTCCGACTCTTTGCGACCCCATGGACTATAGTCCGCCACACTTCTCTGTCCATGGGGATCCTCCAGGCAAGAATGCTGGAGTGGGTTGCTGTGCCTTCCTCCAGGGGATCTTCCCAACCCAGAAACTGAACCCAGGTATCCTACAATGCAGGTGGATTCTTTACTCTCCAAGTCACTGCTGCTGCTGCTGCTAAGTCGCTTCAGTCTTGTCCGACTCTGTGCGACCCCATAGATGGCAGCCCACCAGACTCCCCTTCCCTGGGATTCTCCAGGCAAGAACACTGGAGTGGGTTGCCATTTCCTTCTCCAATGCGTGAAAGTGAAAAGTGAAAGTGACGTTGCTCAGTCCAAGTCACTAGGGAAGCCCAATTACTCGCATAATCACTCTCAATTTTCGGCTTAGGGATTTAAATTTAATGTATTAAAAATTTATGTTTAATATATAAAACATAATTACCTATCAACAGGTTTTACTGTATCTAATAACTCAATGAAGATTCTAAGTATATAAGCTATTTAAGTTATTCCCTGGAGAAAAAAAATAGTAACCCACTCCAGTATTCCTGCCTTGGAAGTCCCATGGACAGAGGCTGGTGGGCTACAATTTATGGGGTGGCAAGAGTTGACTTAGTGACTAAACCACCACCATTTAAGTTATTAACACAATATTTGTATTTATCAGAGAGGGATATGGAAAGAGAGAGGTTGAGAGTAAAGAGAAAAATACTAAGAAATTCCAATCTCATAGTTCTTGCCATTAATCATATCCCTTGTTTTCTCCTTTTATGCATAAAAAAGAAATGCCATTTGCAGCATTTTATAATTCGTTGCATTTTATTTACTAGAAATAATGAAAATGCCTCCCAAGAACTGTATGTACAAAAGTACTAAAATAGTTTCCTGGGAGAAAATGAAAATAGCCACTATTTAAATGTAGAATTACACAAACAAATGAATATCAATTTACCAATTATCTTCTTCTATTAATACAGCCTGGGGTGCTTTGTTTTATAGGGTTGACTAATGACAACAAGCCATTTTCATGGTAGACCTATTAAGAATGCAAGACACTGAACCCTGACTTTAGAAAGTCATCTGACCAAATGTGATTCTCTGTGTTTTAAAAGACAAAACGCATACCAATAAGCACGTTTTATTAAACATTAATTTTATATTTCATTGGGTAATGGAAACCACAGAGGTAGTGAGTGTGTCATCTGTTAATGAAGATAAAGTAAGGAAATTTTTAACCTGTGCTATTCTAGTTACCTCTGATGAAATCAACAATAAAATTTCTGATTAAAAGAAAAAAGGGAAAAGATTGATGCAGGATACAGCATGCTTGGGGCTGGTGCACGGGGATGACCCAGAGGGATGTTGTGGGGAGGGAGGTGGGAGGGGGGTTCATGTTTGGGATCGCATGTACACCTGTGGTAGATTCATGTCAATGTATGGCAAAACCAATACAGTATTGTAAAGTAAAATAAAGTAAAAATGAAAATTAAAAAAAATTAAAATTTTTTTTAATAAATAAAAGAGTGGTAGGGGAAACAGCAGCCCCGAGGACAAGATATTAATACAATTATACTGACCATGGTGCTAGATATTGTTTTCAACCTATATGTTATTAAAATTTAGAATTCCCTTTAATAAGATATTTTGACTCAGGAATGGAAGGTGTTGTGACTCTGTAGTGTGTCAAGTTAGCTAAGTTGGAACCATGGTTCCCAGGATTCTTTTCTTTATACTATTGGAGGTCAGAATGGGATTCAAGAGACATTTACAAAGAGATTTGAAAGGTAGATATGAAGCAGAAGTTATTCTATGCTCTGAAAGTTGTTCTAGGACCAGATCACTGCAGCTCAGATGTGTGTTGCTCATCTGCTATCTCAGCTTGTTGGCACAAGACAGCAGCTGTGAACATAACTCCATCAGATCCCACCAGATTTTCTTTAGTCTATCAGTTACAAAGTGGCTAAGAGATTATGAGGTTATAAAAATGTACATAAGTTTTAATCAATGGGAAAACAGACTCATTATAGGAAGGAGTGTCTTTATTAAACTTACCTGATTTGGACATTTCTTTCTTCTGCTTTTAAACTGTTTCATTAGTTCATGTTCAATTAAAATGATCAGCTGCATTAAATAGGTCTTTTAAAAAAACTCAACAAACGAAGAAGCTCTTAAAAACTAAGAATAGAGTTCAACAGCTTACAATTTAGCAAATTAGAATGTAACAAAAAAGAACATGTTTCTTTACAATAATCACAAAATACTAATACTCAGAATAAACTTTAAAAGAAATATACATCACCATATCAAAGAAACTATAGAACTCAATAAAGAGACCTAAAACAAAATGTAAATCGATGGAAAGATAACATATGTTCCTTGATGACAAGACTCAATATTATTTCCTGTCAAATTTGTTTATAAGAATAATACAAATCCAACCACTATTGAAAGGTGTGTATACATATACACACACGCATACACATACGCAGCCACAAAAATTTTTTTAAAACATGAGAATGAGGATTTGTACTGCCAGATATATGACACTAATACTTTTAGGCACTTATTCTTTGTGTCATATTCTATGATTAGCAAATACTGAATATAAAGTTCATATTTTTATTTATTTTAGTATATTCTCCTTAGAAGTGAAGAAAAGGCTTAAGGATAATTAAACATACAATAATATTCAATTAGGTAAGCAAGTGCCTGGGGAGGCCTCTGAGGCTCGGGGAAGCCTCAGAGACAGGGGTTCAATCCTTGTGTTGGGAATATCCCCTGAAGAAGGAAATGGCAAACCACTCCAGTATTTTTGTGTGGGAAATCTCATGGACAGAGGACCCTAGCAGGTTCATGGGGTCTCAAAGAGTTGGACACAACTGATCATGCTCACAGGCACACAAAAGTTTTAGGGAATTCATAGTATGAAATCCTGCAAAATTATTTAAATTATACACTTTGAAAAAACATTTAATGTGGGAAATATCCATAGTGTAAATCAATGAAAGATGCAATTCTTTTGGCTGTGCTGGTTCTTCACTGCAGCCTGTGGCCTTCTCTAGCTGTTGTGCACAGGCTTAGTTGCCTCACAGCACATGAGATCTGCTTCCCTACTAGTGATCAGACCGGTGTCCCCTCCATTGGAAGGTGGATTCTTAACCACTGGCCCATCAGGGCAATCCCAAAAGAAGCAATTTTAATCACTACTTAGGCACTGGAGAATTCCATGGACAGAGGAGCCTGGCAGCCTTCAGTCCATGGGGCGGCAAAGAGTCGAACACACCTGAGCACCTAACACTATAATTATCATGTTTAGTAAAACTGATGGACTCTCCATTCCCTTGCTCTCTCAACATCCGGACCCTTGCACACCCTGAGCAATCACAGTCAGCAAGACACTCTCCAGAACACTTCAGTATTAATGCTGCCAACAATTAGGTAATGTTCACAAGGATCTATTACAGTTGCCCAAGCCTGTGCATGTTGGTTGCACTTATTATTGTTATTTTGTAATTTAATTGACTAGTATCTAAATAGATGAAATAGGAGCAAGGAAACAGAGAGCTGCTGTTTCTAAGAACCAAGTTGACAGTTTTGCAAGGATTTTATAAAGTCCAGTAAATTGACAGAAAGAAGGAGAAAGACAGAGAGAAAACTTGCCTAATATGTGGGGCTAACTTAAAAGAATGGGAAAGGAGACCAATAAAATCTGGATTCAGATTGCTTTGTAAATATAAGTTCTCTAGACTGAAAAAATTGACAAGGGAAAGAGTAAATGCTATACCGTTGCTGTGACATGTAAGAAAAACCTTGAGTTGCCCAATAAGTGGGCCCTGGATTCTTTAGCAAAGGATTGGTGAAAAGTGCACATTTAGGCCAGAGCATAAAGATGGCAGAGGAATAGGACGGGAAGACCACTTTCTCCCTCACAAATTCCTCAAAAGAACATTTCAACGCTGAGCAAACTCCACAAAACAACTTCCGTAGGCTGGCAGAGGGCATCAGGCAACCAGAAAAGCAGACCATTGTCTTCAAAAACAGATTTTTAATCTTTGCTCTTAGGTTTTTGTTGTCAATTTTGTACATTTAAAAACCCACTTCACTACCCAAGTTTACCTGAGAGCGAGATTACTGGCTTGACCACTCTCTCCTCCTTTGGACTCTCCTTTTTCTCCACCAGGTGGCCTCTGTCTCTTTTCTCCCCCATCTCTTCTCTATCCAACTCTGTGAATCTCTGTGTGTTCCAGACGGTGGAGAACAACTAAGCAACTGGTTACTGACAGGATTTGTCTCTCTCCTTCTCATTCCTCTCTCTTATCCTCCTGGTCACCTCTGTCTACTTCTTCCCTCTCATCTTCCCCGTATAACTCTGTAAATACCTCTGAGCAGTCCAGACTATAGAGCGCACATAAGGAAGTGACTACTGGCTAGCTTGCTCTCTCCTCTTTTGATCTCACCGCATCTCATTCCAGTTACCTCTAACTACCCCCTCCCTCCTCCCTCTTCTCTTCTCCTTGTAACTCAGTGAACCTCTCTGAGTGTCCCTCAATGTGGAGAAACTTTTCATCTTTAACCTAGATGTTTTATCTTCAGTGCTGTATAGATGGAGAAGTCTAGAGGCTACTGTAAAAATACAACTGAAGACCAGAAGCAGGAGGCTAAAGTCCAAAGCCTGAAAACATTAGAGAACTCTTGAATTCAGGGAACATTAAGCAATAGGAGCTCATCAAATGCCTTCATACCTACACTGAAACCAACCTCCACCCAAGGGCCAACAAGTTCCAAAACAAGACATACCACTCAAATTCTCCAGCAACACAGGAACACTCCCCTGAGCTTCAATATACAGGCAGCTCAAAATTATTCCAAAACCTTTGATGTCTCATAACCCATTACTGGTCACTCCACTGCACTCCAGAGAGAAGAAACCCAGCTCCACCCACCAGAACTCCAACACAAGCCTCCCTAACCAGGAAACCTTGACAAGCCACTGATAGAACCTCACTGACAGTGAGGAAGCTCCATAATAAAGAGAACTCCACAAATTACCAGAATATAAAAAGGCCACCCCAAACGCAGCAATATAACCAAGATGAAGAGACAGAGGAATACTCAGCAGGTAAAGGAACAGGAGAGTTGCCCACCAAACCAAACAAAAGAGGAAGAAGTAGGGAATCTACCTGAGAAGGAATTCCGAATATTGATAGTGAAAATGATCCAAAATCTTGAAATCAAAATGGAATCACAGATAAATAGCCTAGAGACAAGGATTGAGAAGATGCAAGGAAGGTTTAACAAGGACCTAGAAGAAATAAAAAAAGAGTCAAAATATAATGAATAATGCAATAAATGAGATCAGAAACACTCTGGAGGCAACAAATAGTAGAATAACGGAGGCAGAAGATAGGATTAGTGAAATAGAAGATAGAATGGTAGAAATAAATGAATCAGAGAGGAAACTAGAAAAACGAATTAAAAGAAACGAGGACAATCTCAGAGACCTCCAGGACAAAATGAAACGCTCCAACATTCGAATTATAGGAGTCCCAGAAGAAGAAGACAGAAAGAAAGATCATGAGAAAATCCTTCAGGAGATAATAGTTGAAAACTTGCCTAAAATGGGGAAGGAAATAATCACCCAAGTCCAAGAAACACAGAGAGTTCCAAATAGGATAAACCCAAGGCGAAACACCCCAAGACACATATTAATCAAATTAACAAAGATCAAACACAAAGAACAAATATTAAAAGCAGCAAGGGAAAAACAAAAAGTAACACACAAGGGGATTCCCATAAGGATAACAGCTGATCTTTCAATAGAAACTCTTCAGGCCAGGAGGGAATGGCAAGACATACTTAAAGTGATGAAAGACAATAACCTACAGCCCAGATTACTGTACCCAGCAAGGATCTCATTCAAATACGAAGGAGAAATCAAAAGCCTTACAGACAAGCAAAAGCTGAGAGAATTCAGCACCACCAAACCAGCTCTCCAACAAATTCTAAAGGATATTCTCTAGACAGGAAACACGAAAAGGGTGTATAAACCCGAACCCAAAACCATAAAGTAAATGACAATGGGATCATGCTTATCAATAATTACCTTAAACGTAAATGGGTTGAACGCCCCAACCAAAAGGCAAAGACTGGCCGAATGGATACAAAAACAAGACCCCTCTATATGCTGCTTACAAGAGACCCACCTCAAAACAAGGGACACATACAGACTGAAAGTGAAGGGCTGGAAAAAGATATACCACGCAAATAGAGACCAAAAGAAAGCAGGAGTGGCAATAATCATATCTGATAAAATAGACTTTAAAACAAAGGCTGTGAAAAGAGACAAAGAAGGCCACTACATAATGATCAAAGGATCAATCCAAGAAGAAGATATAACAATTATAAATATATATGCACCCAATATAGGAGCACCGCAATATGTAAGACAAATGCTAACAAGTATGAAAGGGGAAATCAACAATAACACAATAATAGTGGGAGACTTTAATACCCCACTCACACCTATGGACAGATCAACTAAACAGAAAATTAACAAAGAAACGCAAATGTTAAATGATACATTAGATCAGTTAGACCTAATTGATAACTATAGGACATTTCACCCCAAAACAATGAATTTCACCTTTTTTTCAAGTGCTCATGGAACCTTCTCCAGGATAGATCACATCCTGGGCCATAAATCTAAACTTAATAAATTCAAAAAAATTGAAATCATTCCAAGCATCTTTTCTGACCATAATGCTTTAAGATTAGATCTCAATTACAGGAGAAAAACTATTAAAAATTCCAACATATGGAGGTTGAACAACACACTTCTGAATAACCAACAAATCACAGAAGAAATCAAAAAAGAAATCAAAATATGCATAGAAACTAATGAAAATGAAAACAGAACACCACCAAACCTGTGGGACACTATAAAAGCAGTGCTAAGAGGAAAGTTCATAGCACTACAGGCATACCTCAAGAAACAAGAAAAAAGTCAAATAAATAACTTAACTCTACAACTAAAGCAACTAGAAAAGGAAGAATTGGAGAACCCCAGAGTTAGTAGAAGGAAAGAAACCTTAAAAATTAGGGCAGAAATAAATGCTAAAGAAACAAAAGAGACCATAGCAAAAATCAACAAGGCCAAAAGCTGGTTCCTTGAAAGGCTAAGTAAAATTGACAAACCACTAGCCAGACTCATCAAGAAGCAAAGAGAGAAAAATCAAATCAATAAAATTAGAAATGAAAATGGAGAGATCACAACAGACAACACAGAAATACAAAGGATCATAAGAGACTACTATCAGCAGTTGTATGCCAATAAAATGGACAACGTGGAAGAAATGGACAAATTCTTAGAAAAGTACAATTTTCCAAAACTGAACCAGGAAGAAATAGAAAATCTTAACAGACCCATCACAAGCATGGAAATTGAAACTGTAATCAGAAATCTTCCAGCAAACAGAAGCCCAGGTCCAGACGGCTTCACAGCTGAATTCTACCAAAAATTTCGAGAAGCGCTAACACCTATCCTACTCAAACTATTCCAGAAAATTGCAGAGGAAGGTAAGCTTCCAAACTCATTCTATGAGGCCACCATCACCCTAATACCAAAACCTGACAAAGATGTCACAAAAAAAGAAAACTACAGGCCAATATCACTGATGAACATAGATGCAAAAATCCTCAACAAAATTCTAGCAATCAGAATCCAACAACACATTAAAAAGATCATACACCATGACCAAGTGGGCTTTATCCCGGGGATGCAAGGATTCTTCAATATCCGCAAATCAATGTAATTCACCACATTAACAAAATGAAAAATAAAAACCATATGATTATCTCAATAGATGCAGAGAAGGCCTTTGACAAAATTCAACATCCATTTGTGATAAAAACTCTCCAGAAAGCAGGAATAGAAGGAACATACCTCAACATAATAAAAGCTATATGACAAACACACAGCAAACATTATCCTCGATGGTGAAAAATTGAAAGCATTTCCCCTAAAGTCAGGAACAAGACAAGGGTGTCCACTTTCACCGCTACTATTCAACATAGTTCTGGAAGTTTTGGCCATAGCAATCAGAGCAGAAAAAGAAATAAAAGGAATCCAAATTGGAAAAGAAGAAGTAAAACTCTCACTGTTTGCAGATGACATGATCCTCTACATAGAAAACCCTAAAGACTCCACCAGAAAATTACTAGAGCTAAGCAATGAATATAGTAAAGTTGCAGGATATAAAATCAACACACAGAAATCCCTTGCATTCCTATACACTAATAACGAGAAAGTAGAAAAAGAAATTAAAGAAACAATTCCATTCACCATTGCAACGAAAAGAATAAAATACTTAGGAATATATCTACCTAAAGAAACTAAAGACCTATATATAGAAAACTATAAAACACTGATGAAATAAATCAAAGAGGACACTAATAGATGGAGAAATATACCATGTTCATGGATCGGAAGAATCAATATAGTGAAAATGAGTATACTACCCAAAGCAATTTACAAATTCAATGCAATCCCTATCAAGCTACCAGCCATATTTTTCACAGAACTAGAACAAATAATTTCAAGATTTGTATGGAAATACAAAAAACCTCGAATTGCCAAAGCAATCTTGAGAAAGAAGAATGGAACTGGAGGCATCAACTTGCCTGACTTCAGGCTCTACTACAAAGCAACAGTCATCAAGACAGTATGGTACTGGCACAAAGACAGACATATAGATCAATGGAACAAAATAGAAAGCCCAGAGATAAATCCACACACCTATGGACACCTTATCTTTGACAAAGGAGGCAAGAATATACAATGGAGTAAAGACAATCTCTTTAGCAAGTGGTGCTGGGAAAACTGGTCAACCACTTGTAAAAGAATGAAACTAGATCACTTTCTAACACCGCACACAAATATAAACTCAAAATGGATTAAAGATCTAAACGTAAGGCCAGAAACTATAAAACTCCTAGTGGAGAACATAGGCAAAACACTCTCAGACATAAATTACAGCAGGATCCTCTATGATACACCTCCCAGAATTCTGGAAATAAAAGCAAAAATAAACAAATGGGATCTAATTAAAATTAAAAGCTTCTGCACAACAAAGGAAAATATAAGCAAGGTGAAAAGACAGCCTTCTGAATGGGAGAAAATAATAGCAAATGAAGCAACTGACAAACAACTAATCTCAAAAATATACAAGCAACTTATTCAGCTCAATTCCAGAAAAATGAACGACCCAATCAAAAAAAGGGCCAAAGAACTAAATAGACATTTCTCCAAAGAAGACATACGGATGGCTAACAAACACATGAAAAGATGCTCAACATCACTCATTATTAGAGAAATGCAAATCAAAACCACAATGAGGTACCACTTCACACCAGTCAGAATGTCTGCGATCCAAAAATCTGCAAGCAATAAATGCTGTAGAGGGTGTGGAGAAAAGGGAACCCTCCTACACTGTTGGTGGGAATGCAAACTAGTACAGCCACTATGGAGAACAGTGTGGAGATTCCTTAAAAAATTGCAAATAGAACTACCTTATGACCCAGCAATCCCACTGCTGGGCATACACACCGAGGAAACCAGAATTGAAAGAGACACATGTACCCCAATGTTCATCGCAGCACTGTTTATAATAGCCAGGACATGGAAACAGCCTAGATGTCCATCAGCAGATGAATGGATAAAAAAGCTGTGGTACATATACACAATGGAGTATTACTCAGCCGTTAAAAAGAATTCATTTGAATCAGTTCTGATGAGATGGATGAAACTGGAGCCGATTATACAGAGTGAAGTAAGCCAGAAAGAAAAACACCAATACAGTATACTAACACATATATATGGAATTTAGAAAGATGGCAATGACGACCCTGTATGCAAGACAGGAAAAAAGACACAGCTGTGTATAACAGTCTTTTGGACTCAGAGGGAGAGGGAGAGGGTGGGATGATTTGGGAGAATGGCATTCTATCATGTATACTATCATGTAAGAATTGAATCACCAGTCTATGTCTGACGCAGGATACAGCATGCTTGGGGCTGGTGCATGGGGATGACCCAGAGAGATGTTATGGGGAGGGAGGTGGGAGAGGGGTTCATGTTTGGGAACACATGTAAGAATTAAAGATTTTAAAATTTAAAAAAATAAAATTAATAAAATTAAATTAAAAAAAAAAGAAAAGTGCACATTTAGAGTTTTAATTTTTAAAATGACTAAAATCTAAGCCCCACCCATATATTTCACTAATACCGATAGAGTAATAGAACTGCAACCATGTTTTACTGTGGAATTTTTAATTTAATCTGCATTATGGAAGAGTGTTCAAAATTCTCCAAACTAGGCTTCAACAGTCTGTGAACTGAGAACTTCCAGATGTTCAAGATGGATTTAGAAAAGAAAGAGGAACCAGAGATCAAATTGCTAATATTCATTGGATCATGGAATAAGCAACAGAGTTCCAGAAGAACATCTACTTCTGCTTCATTGACTACCCTAAAGCCTTTGACTGTATGGATCACAACAAACTGTGGAAAATTCTTAAAGAGTTGGGAATACCAGACCACCGTAAGTAATGCCTCCTGTGAAACCTGTATGCAGGTCAAGAAGCAAAGGTTAGAACTGGACATAGAACAATGGACTGGTTCCAAATTGGAAAAGGAGTATGTCAAGGCTGTATATTGTCACCCCGCTTATTTAAATTATATGCAGAGTACATCATGAGAAACGCTGGACTAGATGAAGCACAAGCTGAAATCAAGATTCCCAGGGGCAATATCAATAACCTCAGATATGCAGATGACATCACCCTTATGGCAGAATGCAAAAAAGAACTAAAAAGCCTCTTGATGAAGCTGAAAGAGGAGAGTGAAAAAGCTGGCTTAAAACTCAACATTCAAAAAATGAGGATCATGGCATCCAGTCCCATCACTTCATGGCAAATAGATGGGGAAACAAAGGAAAAAGTGGCAGACATTATTTTCTTGGTCTGACAAATCACTGCAGATGGTGACAGCAACCATGAAATTAAAAGATTCTTGCTCCTTGGAAGAGAAGCTATGACAAAACTAGACAGTGTATTAAAAAGCAGAGACATTACTTTGCCAATAAATGTCCATATAGTCAAAGCTATGGTTTTTCCAGTAGTCATGTATTGATGTGAGTGTTGAACCATAAAAAAGGCTGAGTGCCGAAGAATTGATGCTTTCGAACTGTGGTGTTGGAGAAGACTCTTTAAAGTCCCTTAGACTGCAAGGAGATCCAACCAGTCCATCCTAAAGGAAATCAACCCTGAATACTCATTGAAGGGGGTAATCCTGAAGCTGAAGCTCCAATGCTTTGGCCACCTGATGCAAAGAGCCGACTCATTGGAAAAGACCCTGATGTTGGGCAAGATTGAAGGTGAAAGAAGGGGATGACAGGATGAGATGGTTGGATGGTATTACTGACTCAGTGGACATGATCTTGAGCAAACTCCAAGAGATGGTGAAAAACAGGAAAGCCTGGAGTCCTACAGTCCCTGGAGTTGCAAAGAGTTGGACACTACTGAGCAACTGAACAACAAAAATGGTAGAGTGGAAAGTACACAAGATGGGGTCTTGTGATCTCAGTTATAATCCTAATTCTGCTGCCTACTAGCTATAAACTTTTGAACATAATTCTCTTAACCCCTTGGCCTTAATTTCCTTATTTGTAAATGAAAAGGTTTGGCTAGAAAATGGAATCAAAGTCATCTGCACTTTTCATAACAATAGTTTTATTTTAAATAAATATTTACAAAGTAGTCACTACACTTACAACAGAGAAACAGTATATTTCCATAATTCATGGTATATGATATCCAATTAAAACTACCCTTTTTAGGAAAAGATAGGAAAAAGGTATAAATTTAGCCGCATCATAATTCTGCAAAAAGGAGAAGCAAAAAAATCACACTTATAAGCTTTTTTAAATACAATAAATTTATATATCCAGTATAATCATTAAGATTTGGGGAACTGTATTTCCTCCAAGTTAAACTGGTGTAAAGCTATTTTTTGTTAAGGAATTTAACATAACTGAACTCTGAATCCAGATTTGTTACTAAATTGCTTTGGTACTCTAGAAAAGTTCAGTTATCACTTCTCAAAAACACATTTATTTTTTTCATTTACCCCGCCCCCGTCCAACCCTGTCCTACAGTGTGTGAATAATTAAAGAGTTTGCAGGAACATGTTCCATAAATTAAAAATGAATCATTATAAACTGGCAAGGAAGCCATAAAGCCTGTAGTGACCTCTTGTTCACAAGCCCACTGACCACAAGTGGCCGAGAGGACTGTAACTAAAATTCCTAATTTGTTTTAAAGGTCTCTACATCCTGCTGAATTACATACTCACAACAATAGAGTATAAAAAACATCCACTTTCAATTAGTTCAAATGTCCTGGGGAAAGAAATGCCCCAAATATTCCAATCATCAAGTCACTTTTCATGTAAAAAAAATCAAAAGAAAGTCAGCCAACCAACTGATTAATAACTCTACCGAGAGCTAAGTTTAGACTTGAAACTGAAGAGCCGCAGGAAGACACATTGCAAGTGAAACCACTTCCAAGCAGTTTCGGTAAGTTCAGTGTATCCAAATTCTTAAAGTTGAAACCAATGAAAGTGCTGCTTGCAAGGAGGCACAAAATTATACACATTTCATTTTAACATTTCACCTTTTATTTCTCATGTACGTCTCTTTAATCATCTTTCTACTCTGTATCTTCAGAGATTGCAGATTTAATGAGTTTGAGAACCCAAAGTGAAGATTTAACTCTTCCTTATTTTTCAGTTGTGCTACTTTGGGTAAGCAGAATTCCAATTCCCTATCAAGAAAATTGGTATTATAAGATTTAGTTTGCCTGCATTATAGCATAATTAGAGAAATCATATGAGATAATAGAAAACTGCTTAGCAAACTTTAAATTCTATCCATAGTTTTTTGTACTTAAACATTAATAAGTGTTCAGCTTTTTAGAATATAGATTGCCTTTTCCTTTAAAAGATTGTAATCTTCAAAAATCTTACATATAGTTTCTTTATGTGTATTCATTTGCTTATTTGCTTATTTACTTATGTTATTTTGTGTGTGCATGAAATTTGAACAGAATTTATACTTTAGTTAATGGTACCATGACATGAAGTGAAGTGAAGTGAAGTAGCTCAGTTGCTCTTTGTGACCCCATGGACTGTAGCCTGCCAGGCATGTTAATTTCCTGTGTTTTTACAACATAGTATTTATATTCTCAGGATTGGATTAGAAGTGTCAAGCCTCACCCCTTTTTTTAAGAAAATCATTAAGATAGTAAAGTTTCTAGATTTTAGCAGTAATGCTAGATGCTGGATTGCTAGATGCATCTGGTTTTACATATATATTACCATATGCAAAATAGATAGAAAGTAGGAATATGCTGTGTGACACAGCAAGCTCAACCCAGTGATCTGTGACAACCTAAAGGGCTGGGATTGGGTGGAAGGTGGGAAGGAAGCTCAGGAGAGAGGGACCATAAGTATATCTGTGGCTGATTCATACTGATGCATGGCAGAGGCCAACACAATATTGTAAAGCAATTATCCTCCAACTAAAAGCAAGTTACTATAGGTTTTTTCAAATTAATTAATTTATTTTCATTGGAGGCTAATTACTTTACAATATTGTAATGGTTTTTGCCATTAGCTCAGCTCAGTCGCTCAGTCGTGTCTGACTCTTTCGACCCCATGAATTCCAGCACCCCAGGCCTCCCTGTCCATCACCAACTCCCGGAGTTTACCCAAACTCGTGTCCATCGAGTCAGTGATGCCATCCAGCCACTCATTCTCTGTCATCCCCTGTCATCCCCTTCTCCTCCTGCCCCCAGTCCCTCCCAGTATCATGGTATTTTCCAATGAGTCAACTTTTTGCATGAGGTTTTTACCATACATTGACATGAATCAGCCATGGGTGTACATGTGTCCCCCATCCTGAATCCCCCTCCCACCTCCCTCCCCATCCCATCCCTCAGAGTCATCCCAGTGCACCAGCACTGAGTGCCCTGTCTCATGCATCGAACCTGAACTGGTGATCTATTTCACATATGATAATATACATGTTTCAATGCTATTCTTGTCTTCTCCCACAGAGTCCAAAAGTCTGTTCTTCACATCTGTGTCTCTTTTGCTGTCTCGCGTACAGGGTTATCGTTATCATCTTTCTAAATTCCATATATATGTGTTAATATACTGCATTGGTGTTTTTCTTTGTGACTTACTTCATTCTGTATAATAGGCTCCAGTTTCATCCACCTCATTAGAACTGATTCAGATGCATTCTTTTAATAACTGAGTAATATTCCATTGTGTATATATACCACAGCTTTCTTATCCATTCATCTGTTGATGGACATCTAGGTTGCTTCCTTGTCCTGGCTATTATAAACAGTGCTGCAATGAACATTGAGGTTCACGTGTCTCTCTCAATTCTGGTTTCCTTGGTGTGTATGCCTAGCAGTGGGTTGCTGGGTCATATGGTAGTTCTATTTCCAGTTTTTTAAGTAATCTCCACACTGTTCTCCATAGTTGCTGTATTAGTTTGCATTCCCACCAACAGGGTAAGAGGGTTCCCTTTCCTCCGCACCCTCTCTAGCATTTATTGCTTGTAGACATTTGGATAGCAGTCATTCTGACCAGCGTGAGATGGTACCTAATTGTGGTTTTGTTCTGCATTTCTCTGATCATGAATGATGTTGAGCATCTTTTCATGTGTTTGTTAGCCATCTGTATGTCTTCTGTGGAGAAATGTCTGTTTAGTTCTTTGGCCCATTTTTTGATTTGGTGGCTTATTTTTCTGGAATTGAGCTGCATGAGCTGCTTGTATATTTTTGAGATTAACTCTTTGTCAGTTGATTTGTTTACTATTATTTTCTCCCATTCTGAAGGCTGTCTTTTCACCTTGCTCATAATTTCCTTATTTGTGCAAAAGCTTTTAAGTTTACTTAGGTCCCATTTGTTTATTTTTGCTTTTGTTTCCATTACTTTGAGAGGTGGGTCATAGAGGATCCTGCTGTGATTTATGTCAGAAAGTGTTTTGCCTATGTTTGCCTCTAAGAGTGCTATAGTTTCTGGTCTTACATTTAGATCTTTAATCCATGTTGAGTTTATTTTTGTGTATGGTGTTAGAAAGTGTTCTAGTTTCTTTCTTTTACAGTGGTTGTCCAGTTTTCCCATTACCATTTGTTAAAGAGATTATCTTGTCTCCATTGTATGTTCTTGCCTCCTTTGTCAAAGATAAGGTGTCCACAGGTGCGTGAATTTATCTCTGGGTTTTCTATTTTGTTCCATTGATCTATTTTTCTGTCTTTCTGCCAGTACCATACTGTCTTGATGACTGTAGCTTTGCAGTATAGTCTGAATTCAAGTAGGTTGATTCCTCCAGTTCCATTCTTCTTTGTCAAGATTGCTTTGGCTATTCAAGGTTTTTTGTATTTCCATACAAATTATGAAATTATTTGTTCTAGCTCTGTGAAAAATACCATTGGTAGCTTGATATGGATTGCATTGAATCTGCTATAGATTTTTATTAAATGACTGTTTCAGTGATATGGAATTCTATTATTTTCTGTTGACCAACCAAGACACAATAGTATTAAAATGAATAATGTTTCCTTAATCATAATATTAAAAGATGTTTATCAGTTTCCATTGTCAATAACCAGACAAAAAATAAAAAGATAATTACATTTGCAAGCCATAATGGAAACATGATTAACCTAACAATATAAAATAATTGCATACAATTAGAAGGGTTAAGTAGAGTGATGTGATAAGTGGAAGTGCATGCATGTACATGTTTTCATCCTGCATAGCCAGTATATCTTTTGGTTGGTTCATTTAATACATTTATATTTAAGGTAATTATTGATATGTATGATCCTATTATCATTTTCTTAATTGTTTTGGGTTTATTTTTTGTAAATCTTTTCCTTCTCTTGTGTTTCCTGTTCAGAGAAATTCCTTTAGTATTTACTGTTAAGCTAGTTTGGTGGTGGTGAATTCTTTTAACTTTTGCTTTTCTTGAAAGCTTTTGATTTCTTCCTCAAATCTGAATGAGACTCTTGCTGGGTAGAGTATACTTGGCTATAGGTTCTGCCCTTTCACCACTTTAAATATATCAGGCCATTCTCTTCTGGCTTCTAGAGTCTCTGTTGAGAAATCAGCTGGAAACCTTTTGGGAATTTCCTTTTATGTCATTTGTCATTTTTCCCTTGTTGCTTTTAATATTATACCTTTGTTATTAATCTTTGTCAGTTTTTTCTTTTTCATTTTTTTTAATTGAAGGATAATTGCTTTACAGAATTTTGTTTTCTGTCAAACCTCAACATGAATCAGTCGTAGGTATACATATATCCCCTCCCTTTTGAACCTCCCTCCCCCACCTCACTCTTCCAGGTAGATACATAGCCTTGTTTGAGTTTCCTGAACCATACAGCAAATTCCCATTGGCTATCTATTTTACTTTGGTAATGTAAGTTTCCATGTTACTCTTTCCTTACATCTCACCCTCTCCTCCCCTCTCCCCATGTCCATAAGTCTATTCTCTATGTCTGTTTCTCCACTGCTATACTGTAAATAAATTCTTCAGTACCATTTTTCTAGATTTCATATATGTGCATTAGAATATGATATTTATCTTTCTCTTTCTGACTCACTTCAGTGTATAATAGTTCTAGGTTCATCCACCTCATTAGAACTGACTCAAATGTATTCCTTTTTATGGCTTTTTATTCCTTTTTATGGCATTTAGGTCTTTAATCCAGTTTGAGATTATCTTTGTGTATAGTGTTATGAAGTGTTCTAATTTCATTCTTTTACATGTAGCTGTCCAGTTTTCCCAGCACCATTCATTGAAGAGGCTGTCTTTGCCCCATTGTATATTCTTGCCTCCTTTGTCAAAAATAAGGTGCCCATGGGTGCATGAGTTTACTTCTGGACTTTCTATCTTGTTCCATTGGTCTATATTTCTGTTTTTGTGCCAGTACCATACTGTCTTGATGACTATAGGTTTGTAGTATAATCTGAAGTCAGGAAGGTTGATTCTTCTGGTTTCATTCTTCTTTCTCAAGACTGCTTTGGCTATTCAGGGTCTTTGTGGTTTCAAATGAAACACAGATGTGAATTTTTTTGTTCTAATTCTGTGAAAAATGCCACTGGTGATTTGGTAGGGATCACATTGAATCTGCAGATCGCATTTGGTAGTATAGTCATTTTCACAATATTGATTCTTCCTATCCAGGACCATGGGTTCCTTCTCTCCATCTGCTTATGTCATATTTGATTTCTTTCATCAATGTCTTGCAATTTTCTGTATACTGTTCTTTTGTCTCCTTAGCTGAGTTTATTCCTAGATATTTAATTCTTTTTATTGAAAAGGTGAATGGGACTGATTCCTTAATTTCTCTTTCTGATTTTTCATTGTTAGTATATAGAAATGCATCATCTTTCAGGATTTGAAATAGCTGCGCTGGAATTCCATCACCTCCACTTGCTTTGTTCATAGTGATGCTTTCTAAGGCCCACTTGACTTCACATTCCAGGATGTCTGGCTCTAGGTGAATGATCACACCATCATGATTATCTGGGTCGTGAAGATCTTTTTGTACAGTTCTTCTGTGTATTCTTGCCACCTCTTCTTAATATCTTCTGCTTCTGTTAGGTCCAGACCATTTCTGTCCTTTATCGAGCCCATCTTTGCGTGAAATGTTCCCTTGGTATCTCTAATTTTCTTGAAGAGATCTCTAGTCTTTCCCATTCTGTTGTTTTCCTCTATTTCTTTGCATTGATCACTGAAGAAGGCTTTCTTATCTCTTTTTGCTATTCTTTGGAACTCTGCTTTCAGATGCTTATATTTTTCTTTTTCTCCTTTGCTTTCCACCTCTCTTCTTTTCACAGCTATTTGTAAGCCCTCCCCAGACAGCCATTTTGCTTTTTTGCATTTCTTTTCCATGGGGATGGTCTTGATCCCTGTCTCTTGTACAATGTCATGAACCTCATTCCATAGTTCATCAGGCACTCTATCTATCAGATCTAGGCCCTTGTGCTGGGGTCCAGCCCCGGTGGATCCAGGGTGATTTGAAGGTGGGGGGACGGTGTCAGCGTCTTTGGAAAAATACATATTTAATTACAGATATAGAGAGAGATTAGAAACAGATAGTGTAGTAGGAGATAGTGTAGTGGAGAAAAGGAGGCTGAATCCAGATGGGAATTCAGCCAGAGAAACGGGAGCAAGAATGAAGCGACATGGGGGAATCAGTCTTTCTGGAAAATGATCCGATTTCTTTATATTTGGGTTTGCTTATATACCTTTTGTTACACATAGGGATGAATACAGAGTCACGCAGGGGTCAGCAGTCCTGACCTTTATCAAAATCAGGTGCTTCACATAAATGTATAAAAAAAAAAGGTCTTAGGGATATTACATCATCTTCTGGCCATGAGTGAGATCTGCTGACATTTTATGATCCTTTCTTTCTGATAACCAAAAAACTTATTTTTTCCAAAGGTGTTTTTTCTTATACCAGGCACCACCCTCCAAATAAAGTTGCATTCCTATAGGGTGAGGGTGTAGTGTTACAATCAAGAAAGGAATCTATTTAACCCAAGGTTAACATGATTAATCTTAAAGGTTAATACTTATTTCTCCTATATGTTAGTTATATTCATTATAAGGGCAGGGAATATGGAGATTTAGCAGCAAACATCAGCCCAACGAATAAAAATCCTTTCACCAATGCTCCCCTTAAGATCTATTTAGTCTTAAGATAGTGATAAAGTTACATTTTCACATAGCAAGGACACAGTGATTTATAACAAAGCACAGTGATCTATTACAAAAGAGAAAATCCATTAACTAAAAAAGTCTAGTATTGCTAACATCAAAAACTGCTATATTTCCTTTTCTATATTTCAAATACATTGATTAATATATTCCCAGGTGCCTAAGGATATGGAGGCCTGGCGGCAATCATTGACTCAACAAGAAGAAAAAGCCCTATGCTAATTAAGACTCAAAATACTCCAAAACTCTCTGTGCTGTTTATGGTTAAGAGGTAGTAAACAATCATGTGGCAGGAGTATGGATAATCCTGTCACACAAGCTAGTCTGTCAGCAGAGAGGTTTGACCTGAGACATCCTTGTCCCACCCAGAGCAGGGAATTAGCAGCAATTATTGACACAACAAATGAAAAACCCTTCACCAATATAATTCCTAACCAACCCACTATACTAATAATTTCCAACTCCTCAAAAGAATTTGCCTTTAGTAAGTCTAAAACATCTCATGCCTCTCAGGTTGGGAGGCTGTAAACAATCACATGTGGCCAGACGAACCTATACAGGCAGGCTAGATAACCTTCAGAGGAGTCCATAAGCTGAAACACTCTTGTCACGCCCAGCAATTTTTATTGCCTTGGAGCTGCATGTTTACTCCTTCTCCAAGAGAAATGGTTATGGGGGAGAGCCCCCCATAAAGTCAGAGGTGTAGGTGAGAGCATAAAACAGACTCTGGTTTTGGGGTAGATGCTTGGGAACAGGGGGTTTCCTGAGGCTTGATCACGCCTTTGCGTATGCCAAGCCTCCTTCCTCATGACCTTTGCCATGGGTGGAGTTCCTCACGCTGGCCCCTGGCACCCTTGAATCTATTTCTCACTTCCACTGTATAATCATAAGGGATTTGATTTAGGTCATACCTGAATGGTCTAACGGTTTTCCCTACTTTCTTCAATTTCAGTCTGAATGTGGCAACAAGGAGTTCATGATCTGAGCCACAGTCAGCTCCTGGTCTTGTTTTTGTTGACTGTATAGAGCTGCTCCATTTTTGGCTGCAAAGAATATAATCAATCTGATTTCGGTGTTGACCATCTGGTGATGTCCATGTGTAGAGTCTTCTCTTGTGTTGTTGGAAGAGGTTGTTTGCTATGACCAGTGCATTTTCTTGGCAAAACTCTATTAGTCTTTGCCCTGCTTCATTCCGCATTCCAAGGCCAAATTTGCCTGTTACTCCAGGTGTTTCTTGACTTCCTACTTTTACATTCCAGTCCCCTATAATGAAAAGGACATATTTTTTGAGTGTTAGTTCTACAAGGTCTTGTAAGTCTTCATAGAACTGTTCAACTTCAGCTAAAGCTGAAACTCCAGTACTTTGGCCACCTCATGCGAAGAGTTGACTCACTAGAAAAGACTCTGATGCTGGGAGGGATTGGGGGCAGGAGGAGGAGGGGACGACAGAGGATGAGATGGCTGGATGGCATCACTGACTCGATGGACATGAGTCTGAGTGAACTCCGGGAGTTGGTGATGGACAGGGAGGCCTGGTGTGCTGCAATTAATGGGGTTGCAAAGAGTCGGACATGACTGAGCGATTGAACTGAACTGAACTGATATAGAAATGCAAGTGATTTCTGTGTATTGATTTTGTATCCTGCTACTTTGCTAAGTTCACTGATTAGCTCTAATAATTTTCTGATAGTATCTTTAGGGTTTTCTATGTACAATATTATGTCATCTGCAAACAGTGAGAGCTTTACTTCTTTTCAGATCTGGGTTCTTTTTATTTCTGTTTTTTTCTCCAATTGCTGTAGCTAGGACTTCCAGAACTGTGTTGAATATTAGTGGTGAAAGTGCACACCCTTATCTTGTTCCTGATCTTAGGGGTACTGCTTTCAGTTTTTTACAATTGAGAATGATGTTTGCTGTAGGCTTATCATATTATTATGTTGAGGTAGGTTCCTTCTATGTCCATTTGTTGAAGAGATTTAATCATAAATGAGTGCTGAATTTTGTCAAAGTCTTTTTCTGCATCTACTGAGATCATCATATGGTTTTTATCTTTCAATTTGTTAATATGGTGTATCACATTGATTGATTTGTGTATATTGAAGAATCCTGGCATTTCTGGAATAAACCCAACTTGATCACAGTGTATGAGCTTTTTGATGTGTTGCTGAATTCTGTTTGCTAAAATTTTGTTGAGGACTTTTGCATCCATGTTCATCAGTGATATTGGCCTGTAGTTTTCTTTTTTTGTGTTGTCTTTGTCTGGCTTTGGTGTCAAGGTGATGGTGGCCTTGTAGAATAAGTTTGGAAGTGTTACTTCCTCTGCAATTTTTTGAAAAATTTTAGAAGAATAAGCATTAGCTGTTCTCCAAATATTTGATAGAGTTCTCCTGTGAAACCATCTGGTCCTGGGCTTTTGTTTTTTGGGAGATATTCGATCACAGCTACAATTTCAGTGCTTATAATTGGGTTGTTCATAATTTCTATTTCTCCCTGCTTCAGTCATGGAATATTGACCTTTTCCAAGAATCTGTCCATTTCTTCTAGGTTATCCATTTTATTCCCATATAATTACTCATAATAGTCTCTTATAATCCATTGTATTTCTGCATTGTCTCTTTGTAACCTCTCCTTCTTCATTTCTAATTTTGTTGATTTGATTCTTGTCTCTTTTTTTCTTGATGAGTCTGGCTAAAGGTTTGTCAATTTTGTTTATCTACTCAAAGAACCAGCTTTTAGTTTTATTAATCTTTACTATTGTTTCTTTCATTTCTTTTTCATTTATTTCTGTTCTGATCTTTATGATTTCTCTCCTTCTGCTAATTTTGTGGGGTTTTTGTTCTCTTTTTCCAGTTGTTTTAGGTGTAAAGTTAGGTTGTCTATTCGGTGTTTTTCTTTTTTCTTGAGGTAGGATTGCATTGCTATAAACCTCCTCCTTAGAACTGCTTTTGCTGCATCCCATAGGTTTTGAATTGTTGTTTTCATTATCATTTGTTTCTAGAATTTTTTTTATTTCCCTTTTGATTTCTTTAGTAACCTGTTGGTTATTTAGAAAAGTGTTGTTTAATCTCCATGTGTTTGTGCTTCTTGCATTTTTTTTTTTCATGTAATTGATATCTAGTCTCTTAGTATTGTGGTCAAAGAAGATGCTTGATATGATTTCAATTTTCTTAAATTTACTGAGATTTGATTTGTGACCCAGGATGTGGTCTATCCTGGAGAATGTTTCATGTGCCCTTGAGAAGAAGGTGTATTCTTCTGTATTTGGATGGAATGTACTAAAGATATCAATGAGATACATCTACTCTAATGTATGATGTAAGACTTGCATTTCTTATTAATTTTCTATTTTGATGATCTGTCCGTTGGTGTGAGTGGAGTGTTAAAGTCTCCTACTATTATTGTGTTACTGTCAATTTCTTATTTTATGTCTGTTAGTGTTTGTCTTGTGTACTGAAGTGTTCCTGTGTAGGGTGGATATTTACAATTGTTATGTCTTCCTCTTGGATTGATCCCTTGATCATTCTGTAGTGTCCTTCCTCATCTCTTGTAATATTCTTTAAGGTTTATTTTGTCTGATATGAGGATTGCTACTCCAGCTTTCTTTTGCTTCCCATGTGCATGGAATATATTTTTCCATCCTCTCACTTTCAGTCTCTATGTGTCTTTAGGTCTGAAGTGGGTTTATTGCAGACAACATATGGGTCTTGTTTTTGTATCCATTCTACCAGTATGCATCTTTTGGTTGGACCATTTAATCCATTTACATTGAAAGTAATTATTGATATATATCTTCCTACTGTCATTTTCTTAATTGCTTGGGTTGATTTTATAAATCCTTTTCCTTCTCTTGTATTTCTTGACTATATAAGTCCCTTTAACATTTGTTGTAAAGCTGGTTTGGTGGTACTGATTTCTCTTAACTTTTGCTTGTCTGAAAAGCTTTTTATTTCTCCATCGATTTTGAATGAGATCCTTGCTGAGTACAGTAATCTTGGGTTGTAGATTTTTCCCTTTCAGGACTTTAGATATATTCTGCCATTCCCTTCTGGCCTGCAGAATTTCTGCTGAAAGATAAGCTGTTAAGAGTATGGGGTTTCCCTTGTATGTTACTTGCTTTTCCTTTGATGCTTTTAATATTCTTTCTTTGTATTGCTGCTGCTAAGTCGCTTCAGTCATGTCCAACTCTGTGCAACCCCATAGATGGCAGCCCATCTGGCTCTCCCATCCCTGGGATTCTCCAGGCAAGAATACTGGAGTGTATTAGGTCTTTGTTAATTTGATTAGTATGTGTCTTGGCATGTTTCTACTTGGGTTTATCCTGCATGGGACTCATTGTACCTCTTGAACTTGATTGACTATTTCCTTTTCCATGTTGGGGAAATTTTCAACTATAAACTCTTCAAAAATTTTCTCATACCCTTTCTTTTTTTCTTCTTCTGAGACCCCTATAATTCTAATGTTGGTGGTTTGATATTGTCCCAGAGGTCTCTGAGACCATCCTCAGTTCTTTTCATTCTTTTTACTTTATTCTGCTCTTCAGGATTTATTTCCATCATTTTATCTTCCAGCTCACTGATTTGTTCTTCTGCTTCAGATATTCTGCTATTGATTCCTTCTAGAGTATTTTTAGTTTCAGTAATTGTGTTGTTTGTCTCTGTACTTTTAGTATCAGTAATTGTTCTGTCTATCTCTGCATATTTATTCTTTAATTCTTTTAGGTTTTTGTTAACTGATTCTTGCATTTTCTCCATTTTGTTTTCAAGGTTTTTTTTATCATCTTTGCTATCATTATTCTGAATGCTTTTTCAGGTAGTTTGCCTATTTCCTCTTCATTTATTTGGACTTCTGTGTTTCTAGTTTGTTCCTTCATTTCTGTAGTATTTCTCTGCCTTTTCACTATTTTTTTAAACTTACTGTGTTTGAGGTCTCCTTTTCCCAGGCTTTAAGGTTGAATTCTTTTTTCCTTTTGGTTTCTGCCCTCCTGAGGTTGGTCTAGTGGTTTGTGTGAGCTTTGTATAGGGTGAGATTTATGCTGAATTTTCATTTGTTTGTTGTTTGTTTTTCCTCTGATGGAAAAGGTTGAGTGAGGTGGCAATCCTGTCTGCTGATGACTGGATTTGTATTTTTGTTTTGGTTGTTGTTTGGATGAGGCATCCTGCACAGGGTGCTACGGGTGGTTGGATGATTCCGGGTCTTGTATTCAAGTGGTTTCCTTTGTGTGAGTTATCACAATTTGATATTCATTAGGGTTAGTTCTCTGGTAGTCTAGGTTCTTGGCATCAGTGCGCCCACTCCAAAGGCTTGGGGCTTGATATCTGTTCAGGAACAAAGATTCCACACATGGTTTGTTATGGTATTAAGTGAGATTAAAAGAAATATCCAAAAGCGAGAAACCAAAGATGAACCCCAAACAAATGGCAGTTATAAAATTATGCAAATAATACTTAAATTAATGGAATGTACACATGTACATATACACCCATGAGCAAGGTCAACACGGTCCAACAAAAATAAAGTACAATAGATTGATCAGGAAAACAAAGGAAATAAAAAATTATATTTACCAGTTAAGAACAAAACTAACCAAAGCACAAAATGGAAAGTAAAACTAAAGCAAGGTGCCAAGTAGGGCATAAAGCAAAGAAAATGAAACTAACAAATCTGTTGAGAGGAAAGGAAAGAAAGAAATGAAATAAAGAATAGATATGCAAAGTTAAATACAGGTAGATGAAGAAGATTTATATGCATTAAAGATTAACTGCAAAGGGAAAAGAACAGTAGGAAAGTCAAACAAAGTAATAAATGTAGAAAAAAATATAATAGATTTTAAAAATTAGAAGTTAAAAGTATAACAAAAAAGAAAAGAAAAAACAAAAATGGAAGAAGGAAGAAAAAAGAGGAAAAAAATTAAAACTCCAGAGAACTGCAAAAGCCTAATATAGATGCAGAGGTTTATAACAACAATAAAAAGTGTTACTGAACATATGCATATACATATACACCCATAAGCAAAATCAAAACAACCCAACAAAAATAAAGTACAATAGATTGACCCAGTGAACAAAAGAAACCAAAAATTATGTCTATCAGAACAAAGCTAACTAAAGCACAAACTGGAAAGCAAAACTAAAGCAAGGTGCCAATTAGGAAATAAAGCAATGGGTGGGGAAAAAAAAGCCACTATATTGAGAGGAAATGAAAGAAAGAAGGGAAAGAAAAATAGATATGCAAAGTTAAATAGAGGTAGGTAAAGAAGATTTATATACATTAAAGATTAACTGCAAGTGGAAAAGAACAATAGGAAAAGCAGACAAAGGAATAAACATAGAGAAAAATATAATAGATTTAAAAAATTTAAAAAGAGAAAAAAAAAAAAGGAAAACCCCCCAGAACTGCAAAAGCCCAGTGTAGAGGCAGACGTTTATAACAATGATAAAAAATGTGACTGAGAAGAAAAAAAGGAAAAGAAAAAGAAAAAGCTCAAAGGCTTAATTAGATTTCATAGTGCCAATAAAATTGACAGCTACAACAGACCGGAGGATTGGGGGGGGGGGGGGCGGGGGGCGGGGGGAGGAGAAAAAAAGAAAAAAGAAAAAATCCAGAAGAATCTACAGAACAAGTGAAAACATAAGAATAATAAATGTTTTTCCTGAATCTCTGCTGTCAGAGTCCTTTCCATTGCTGGGAGTCATTCCATCTCACCTCCCTAAGATGCCCTCCAACACTGCTGATCTCTGGACCTTTTGTGGGGGCAGCTCAGATTCTAATCTGGTCCTAGTATTCTGTGTTTTTGCCTCTAATGTCCACATCTATCAGAACGAGTGCGTTTTCTCTTGTGGGCACTCTCAATGACCTTTTGTTAAATTCCATAGACACAGAGTCTGCCTAGTTGATTTTGTGGGTTTAATCTGCAGCTTGTACAGTTGCTGGTAAGGTTTTGAGTCTTTTTCCTTAGTCCCACTGCCCCTAGATTTCAATTGTGATTTTATTTCCACCTCTGCATATGGGTCATCCATTGGGGTTAGCTCCTGAGGCTGCCCTGGAGGACTCAGGTTTGCCCCTGTGAGGGCCAGGGGTGGAGGTGCTGCAGCTGCTTGGGTTGCAGGGATTATGGCAGCACCAGGTACTCAGGAGAGTTGGCAGCTAGGGCAGCAGGAAATATAGTGCTCTAGAAGGGTGTGGTAACCAGTGTTGGCCAATACGCTCGGGTGTTCTTGCCTGGAGAACCCCGCTGACAGAGAAGCCTGGCAGGCCACATTCTACAGGGTCGCAAAGAGTCAGACAGGACCGAAATGACCCTGTGCACATAGATTCAAGATTTTTTTGCCTGTGGCAACTCTGCCCCAGTGAGAGTTGAGCGTGAAGATGGCACAGCTGCTTGGCTTGCAGGGACCCTGGGGTGGCCAAGTGTGCAGGGACACAGCCTGCCTCTGCTGCAGGAGTTATGGTCCTATCAGAGTTTTTTTTCAAGCCTCCTGTAGCTGGCGATCAGAAGGCCTCTTAAGCAAGTCTTCTCTATAGCTCTGCCCATTCAGGCACTTAGTGGGCTCTCTTGCCTGGGGTCCTTCTCTGTTGTTCAGAGCATCAGGCACATAGAAGTGCCCCCCGGCTGGAGTCTTACTCTGTAGTTCAGCTCATCAAGCACTTAAAGGGGCACCCTGTTTGGGGTCCTACTCTGTAGTTCAGTGCCTCAGGCGATTGATGGGCCAGGCTCTCTGTTGTTCAGCTGCGGCTGCTGGCCTGTGGGGAGAGAGGCTATGGTGATGGCTCCACCCCCTACGTATGACACAGCAGTATCTCCTTGCTTCCATGGCTACCTGGCTTTCTTCCACAGGCATTTTCCACCACAATCTCCTCCCTCACATCCCCTCAATACGTTTCTCCACAGTCAACAGCAGCCCTCACCCAGGGACTGCTCCACAATCCCTGAACTCCAGCTTCCAGCTGCTGCACCTTCCAGGGGACCTGTGTCCCTGTCCAGGGTATGTATGGCTGAGGCAAGAACTGTCTGATTCTCATTCCATTTAGGCTGTCATAGATCAGCTGTTTCACTCTCAGCCTTAAATGTTTCTCCCCTGACTCAGACAATTGCCCTGATGCGGGGATCAGACCCCTGCTTCAGTTCCCCCACCCGCTGAAGGCAGGTCCAGTCCTACTAACACTCCTGTTTTTCCCCCAGTTCCTTCATCCTCCCAAGTTTTGCGTGGTTCTATATACTCTTTTCTGCTGATCAGGTACTCCTGTCCACTCTCAGCTGGTGTTCCGCATGCACTTCTGTGTCTGAAGGTGTATTTCTCATGTATCCATGGAAAGAAAGGTACTCTGCATCCACCTACTCCTCAGCCATCTTGCTCTCTCTAGTCTCAATCTTTGTCAGTTTGATTACTATGTCTCTTTGTGTGTTCCTCCTTAAGTTTATCCTGCCTTGTACTATGTGCTTCCTGGACTTGGTTGATTATTTCCTTTCCAATGTTATGGAACTTTTCAGCTATTATCTCTTCAAATATTTTCTCAGCTCCTCTCTCTTCTACTTCTGGTACCCATATAATATGAATGTTGGTACCTTTAATGTTGCCCCAGTGGTCTCTTAGGCTGTCTTCTTCTTTTTTTCTTTTTTTTCATTCTTTTTTCTGTATTCTGTTATGTGGCAGTCATTTGTCCACTCTTCCACCTCAGTTATTCTGCTATTGATTCCTTCTAGTGTATTGTTCATCTCTGTTAGTTTGTTCTTCAGTTCTAGGTCTTTGGTAAATATTTCTTACATTTTCTCCATTCTTTTTCCAAAATCTTGGATCATCTTCACTATCATTATTCTGAATTATTTTCCTGGAATGTTGCCTATCTCCACTTCATTTAGTGGTTTGGGGGGCGGGGGGGGGGGGGGTGGATTTTATCTTTTCCCTTAATCTGGGACAAAACCCTTTGCTTTTTCATTTTGATTCATTTTCTGTGATGTGGATTTTATTCAGGAGGTCAGGAGATTGTAGTTCTTGTTTCATCTCTATGCCTTCTGGTAAATCAGGCTAAGAGACTTGTGTAACCTTCCTGATTGGAGAGATTATTGTTACTACTGTTGTTTAGTCTCTAAGTTCGACTCTTTGTGAACTCATGAACTGCAGCACGCCAGGAGATTAGAGTGTTATCATCTGCATATGTGAGATTACTGATATTTCTCCTGGCAATTTTGATTCAGGTTCGTGCTTCATCCAGCCTGGCATTCATGTGATATACTCTGCATGGAAGTTAAATAAGCAAGGTGACAATATACAGCCTTGACATACACCTTTCCCAATTTGGAGCCAGTCCATTGTTCTCTGTCTGGTTCTAATTGTTGCTTCTTGACCAGCATACAGGTTTCTTAGGAGGCAGGTAAGGTGGTCTGGTATTCCCATCTCTTTAAGAATTTTCCACAGTTTGCTGAGATCCACAGTCAAAGACTTTGGCATAGTCAATGAAGCAGAAATAGATGTTTTTCTGGAATTGCCTTGCTTTCTCTATGATCCAACAGATATTGGCAATTTCATATCTGGTTCCTCTGCCTTTTATAAATCCAGCTTCAACATCTGGAAGTTCTTGGTTCATGTACTGTTGAGGCCTCACTTCAAGGATGTTGAGAATTACCTTGATGCATGAGAAATGACTGCAATTGTGAGGTAGTATGAACATTCTTTAGCATTGCCCTTCTTTGGAATTAGAAAGAAAACTAATCTCTTCCAGTCCTGTGGCTACTGCTGAGTTTTCAAAATTTGATGGCATATTAAGCACAGCACTTTTACAACATCATCCTTTAGGATTTGAAATAACTCAGCTGGAATTTCATTACCTCTACTAGCTTCTTTCATAAGGCCCACTTGACTTCATATTCCAATATATCTGGCTCTAGGTGTATGACCACACCATCATAGTTATCTGGGTCATTAAGTTCCATGTATTCTTGCCACTTCTTAATTGCTCCTGCTTCTGATAGGTCCTTGTCATTCCTGTCCTATATTGTGCTCATCTTTGCAGGAAATATTTCCTTGGTATCTCTAATTTTCTTAAAGGCATATCTAGTATTTCCCATTCTATTGTTTTTTTCTATTTCTTTGCATTGTTCAATTTAAAAGGCTCTCTTATATCTCCTTGCTATCCTTTGGTACTCTGCGTTCAGTTGGGTATATCTTTCCCTTTCTTCTTTGCCTTTCACTTCTCTTCTTTTCCCAGCTATTTTTCAGGACTCCTCAGACAAGATTATGGGAGGGACTGGAAGTGGGAAAAACTGGGTCTTGCTCTGGTGGACATGGCTATGCTCAGTAAAACTTTAATCCTCTTTTTTGCAGATGAGTGAGATTGTGTCCCCTCTCCATTAACTGTTTGGCTTGAGGTGACTCAGTGCTCAAATCTACAGGCTCTGTGGTAGGGTTAACTCCAAGAGAGCTTTCACCAAGAGGCCTATTCCAGGGCTGCTGCTGCCAGTGCCCCTGTCCCTGTGGCAAGCTACTGCAGACCCATGCCTCCACAGGAGACCCTCCAACACTAGCAGATAAGTTTTGTCCAGTCTTCTTTGGGGTCACTTCTCCTTTCCCCTGGATCCTGATGCATGCAAGATTTTGTTTGTGCCCTCTGATAGTAGAATCTCTGTTTCCCCCAGTCCTGCAGAAATCCTGTAATCAAATCTTGCTTGTCTTCAAAGTCAGATTGAGAGAGATAATTTTTAAGTAGGTTCATAAAAAGTCTGGGGTTCCCAAGGAAGTGAAAGATGTCTGGGGCTCTCAAGGAGGAGAAAAGGAAAAACTTTTTTTTTTTCTACTTTCCTTAGGCTTAGTCACATAAGACATTGTTTTCTTAAAGCCCTGAGCTAATGAATACATAACAAAACAACTCATCTTGCTGAAGGGTAGGTTTTTCCTTAAGCTCTGTACTAATGATTATATAACAACAATGTCTGTTAATTGAGGACATGTTTCTCATTTTTAACAAAAACCTTCTGACAATTGTACAGATGATTATACAGTGAAAGTGACAAATAGATTCAAGGGGTTAGATCTGATAAACAGAATGCCTGAAGAATTATGGACAGAGATTCGTGATATTGTACCAGAGGCAGGGATCAAGACCATCCCCAAGAAAAAGAAATGCAAAAAGGCAAAACGGTTGTCTGAGGAGGCCTTACAAATAGCTGTGAAAAGAAGAGAAGTGAAAGACAAAGGAGAAAAGGAAAGATATACCAATTTGAATGCAGAGCTCCAAAAAATAGCAAGAAGACATAAGAAAGCCTTCCTCGGAGATCAATGCAAAAAAAGAGGAAAAGAACAGAATGCAAAAGACTAGAGATCTCTTCAAGAAAATTAGAGATACCAAGGGAACATTTCATGCAAAGATGGGCACAATAAAGGAAAGAAATGGTATGGACCTAACAGAAGAAGAAAATATTAAGAAGAGGTTGCAAGAATACACAGAAGAACTATACGAAAAAGATCTTCATGACCCAGATAGCAATGATGGTGTGATCACTTACCTAGAACCAGACATCCTGGAATGCAAAGTCAGGTGGGCCTTAGGAAGCATCACTATGAACAAAGCTAGTGGAGGTGATAGAATTCCAGTTGAGCGATTTCAAGTCATATACGATGATTCTGTGAAAGTGCTGCACTCAATGTGCCAGCAATTTTAGAAAACTCAGCAGTGGCCACGGGACTGGAAAAGGTCAATTTCCATTCCAATTTCAAAGAAAGGCAATGCCAAAGAATGTTCAAACCACCACACAATTTCACTCATCTCACATGTTAGAAAGGTAATGCTCATAGTCCTCCAAGCCAGGTTGCAACAGTACATGAACCATGAACTTCCAGATATTCAAGCTGGATTTAGAAAAGGCAGAGGAACCAGAGATCAAATTGCCAACATCTGTTGGATCATAGAGAAAGCAAGAGAGTACAAGAAAAACATCTACTTCTTCTTTGTTGAATACGCCAAAGCCTTTGACTGTGTGGATCACAACAAACTGTGGAAAATTCTTCAGGAGATGGGAACACCAGACCACCTTATCTGCCTCCTGAGAAATCTGTATGCAGGTCAAAAAGCAACAGTTAGAACCGGATGTGGAACAACAGATGGGTTCAAAATTGGGAAAGGAGTATGTCAAGGCTGTATATTGTCACCCTGCTTATTTAACTTCTATGCAGAGTACATCATGCAAAATGTCAGGCTGAATGAAGCACAAGCTGGAATCAAGATTGCCAGGAGAAATATCAATAACCTCAGATATGCAGATGACACCACCTTTATGGCAGAAAGCATAGAAGAACTAAAGAGCCTCTTGATGAAAATGAAAGAGGAGAGTATGAAAAAGCTGGCTTAAAACTCAACATTCAAAAAACAAAGATTATGGCATCAGGTCCCATCACTTCATGGCAAACAGATACGGAAACAATGGAAACAGTGACAGACTTTCTTTTATTGGGCTCCAAAATCACTGCAGATAGTAACGGCAGCCATGAAATTAAAAGACGCTTGCTCCTTGGAAGAAAAGCTATGAGCAACATAGCATATTAAAAACCAGAGACATTACTGACAAAGGTCCATCTAGTCAAAGCTATGGTTTTTCCAGCAGTCATGTATGGATGTGAGAGTTGGACCATAAAGAAAGCTGAGCACTGAAGAATTGATGCTTTTGAACTGTGGTGTTGGAGAAGACTCTTGGGAGTCCGTTGGACTGCAAGGAGATCCAACCAGTCAATTCTAAAGGAAATCAGTCCTGAATATTCATTGGAAGGACTGATGCTGAAGCTGAAACTCCAATATTTTGGCCATCTGATGCAAAGAATTGACTTCTTGGAAAAGACCTTGATTCTAGGAAAGATTGAAGGCAGGAGCAGAAGGAAACGACAGAGGATGAGATGGTTGGATGGCATCACCAACGCAATGGACATGAGTTTGAATAGGCTCTGGGAGTTGGTGATGGACAGGGACGCCTGACGTGCTGCAGTCCATGGGGTCGCAAAGAGTTGGACAGGACTGAGCGACTGAAATGAAATGAACTGAACTGAACTGTGTAATTCTTAACAGATTTTTGGAGGTTCTCCAAGATATTCATTTCCAAAATTTTCAATTTATGCAAATAGAAATTTTGTGGGAAAAGGCATAAAATGTTATTTCTGTCCTTTAGTATCATTGCAAAGTGAAAAGTTATGTTATATTGTCAAAACACAAATTTTCATTTAATAAAGTATGTGTTTGTTTTGAGACTCTGTTTTTCCTTTAAAGCTTAAGATAAATTGATGTACAACTTAATAGATTCAAATAGAGTATATATTCAGACATGTCATAGTCAGTCAAAACTTGTGTACATTTGGCATAATGTCGCTTAGCATTTCCCAAACTGTTTGATAGTGAAAGGTTGTTGCTGAGCCATGAAAGATGCTGGGATTCTTGGCCTCTGCAGGAGAAGAATTCAATCCAGGGCCAGTGACAAGGTTTGATTGCTCAGAGATTTTATGTAATAAAGTTTTATTAAAATATAAAAGAGACAGAGAAAGCTTCTGACATAAGCATCAAGAAGGGAGCAGAAAGTATTCCTCCCTGCTAGTCTTATCTGGATGTTATATAGCTACTAGCAAGCTGTTTTATAGAAAAGAGATGTCTCAAAATTCAGAGTGGCACCAGGCCCCTCACCCACAACATGTGTTTTGAGATAACATTGGCACCACGTGAGCCACCCTGGGTCACAAAATGATTGGCATGAATCTTGAAGAAGGCAGGTTTCCAAGTAAATATGTAGTTTCATTAACATAGTTAGGAGAAAAATGTATGAGTAAAACATACGTGTTTGTCAAGTTGGTTCTGACAGAGTCTAGGGTAAATACATAGTTCATTAACATAAGTTAAGAGGAACACTTCCATAAGAAAAACACATTGGTTAGCTCAATGTTTGAGAGAAGTTAAGTTCAGGTGGAACCAGGTGTCATTATGGCAACACAGAATTTTAAGAGAAACCTCTTTTTAAATTTGTGTAGAAAAGGGGAAAAAATTTAACACTTGTTTGTTTTCTCCTGATGCTTAAGAGAGAGATAAAAAATGTCTGACACTTGCAGCCTATTTCCTCCATCTGGAGGCCCCTGGCCCTCCTGCCTGCTAGCCTCTCAATAGAATGTTTTCTTGTTGTGAATGAAGAACCCTTTAAACAAGCTTAGAAAATTACAGGAAAGCAAAGTTAAATGTCTTTTGTTTCTGAGGACTTCTCAAAGCATTTAATTTGTTAACCTGCAGCATGATTCTCAAGAGGAAAATATATCATATTTCCTCCTGCTACATATAATTTCAAAATGCAGCTAAGTTTTTAGGCAAAAAGCAACCATGCTTTAGAGGCCTTCATTTTTAGAGGTCTTCAATTTTGTGTCTTCAGCTCCACAAAACTACTAAAATATTTATTAATTTCTATGCACCTCGTGTCAGTCATTTTCCCAGATGAAGCCCAGATTCTTGGTCTCTCGCCCTCTACCACAAATCAGGTCAAATCCCTAGGTTAAAGCCTCTCCAGAACAATTCAGCTCACTGCGGTTCTCCCTGCACCTGAATTTTGTCCATTCCAGCTCTCATTGCTTCAGCAGCAATCTAGTGGTTTAATTTTTAAATTTAATTATTGCCCAATTGTTTTCATCACAAAGATTGGAATATCACAAGTTGTTGCATACTATTCAAAACCATAATTTTGTATTTGAATTTTTAGTCAAAGCAAATAAGTCAGGAAAATTGAATGTTCAGTAAATTGGCCAATTAGAAAATATATAAGCAAATCTTGAAGTTTCTCACATATTGTCAAAAAGCTATTTAGAAATTGTAAAGAAACTATGTCCATTAATAATAGCAAAAATAAAAATGCATAACCTGTGCATGTGTATGTAATGAGTAAAACAAATCTTACATATAGAACTTCTGTAAAGAAAATGATAATATTTCACCAAAACAAAGTAAATAAATGATCAAGAAAAGTTAGTACACTTTTTAATAGAATGATGAATAAGGGGCAAAGTGCCTTATCAGATGTTTAAATGCATTTAAAGACAATGTGATTTAAACAGATATTACTAAGCCACATTTAGAATTTAGGATATTTAGCTATTTAAATATAACTAAGACAGAAGCATGTCTAAATATATGTGAGTTAGATATGTGGAAAAGCTCATAAAATTAGGAAAGTAAAAATAGATTCTTCATAAATCTTGTTGGATTTCTCTATTTTGACCTTTATATTTCAAAATCCAAATGGACTGAGCCATGAATAGATGTTTCACATGAGAGAAAAACTACATTTATTTAAAAAGTATACAGTTAAATGCTGGTAAGAATTTGAGTAATTAAATATTATTACACACTCAATGACTATTTACATTTTTCAATCTATTTGAAAAGCAGTTCATATGTCAAGGGTCATTTTAAAAATATCTCTTTTACCTAATATCATAGGGAGCAGGCCAATTTTTATGAACACTGCAAGTAGTGTTGGTTTTCCATATGCATCACACATTAGAAAATACTTTCTAAAAACTTTTTAGTTCCTGGCAGTAACAAACTGCCTAGTTCAGTGCTATATCCTCACTGCCTACAGCCTGGAACATTATAAGAACTTAGTAAATGCTTTTCAATGAATGGAGTAAGTGACTCACATCCTTTCAATAAAATATTACACAGATAATTAGGATAATAATTGAAAAACTTAAATAATAACACAAATATATATTGTAGCAAGCAAGCCAAATATAAACTTTTATGTAGTTTTTATGTATATTATGGCTAAACTAAGTTAAAATGTAACACATACAACAATAATAGAAGAAATGATATTGATAAGCCCAACAGTGAAAGAACAATGGCAAGTTATTAATCATGAAAGACTGGGGAAGTCACAACCAAAATGGGCCTCAGTTTCCTTGTGTATTTGGTGTGTATGATGCCATGCTATATAAAGTCATATAGGGAAAAGTGAGTGAAAAAACATGTATGAAGACCATTTTACAAATCATGAACGCCTTCACAAGTATTTAATAGAAATTTTGTTATTCACAGTGAGTTATGACCACCACTGATTACTGGTATTTATATGCTGTGAATGATTGACTATTTCCTTTTTGGCTTAATGCTTTCCCTGGAAAAATATGAGCAAATATTTGTAAGAAAAAGATAGATAGACTTATTTTTTAGTTTACCATCTTCTATCTTGCTTTTAAAGAAATTCATTATAAATTAGGCATGAATATATATAACAATGCATTTCAAATCTGGGTCAAAGTTTAATCATAACCTTGCTCCAAGCTGACTTAGAGCAAATTGTTTTAAGGAGAACCTTACAGGTACTCAAATAACCTTGTGTTTCATAATCTGCAGTCACTAAATCTTCATCTCCAATATTATTTTAGGGGCCATTTTTGACAATAAAATATCTTGAGCATAGCTATGGTGAATAGGACTCTACCATTTTAACTCCTCTGTTATTCCATAAGCAATATTTTCAGACACTGGTTGAGCTTCTCTCATTTATTTCTGGTCACTATGTATTGAATATCATCAAGTTGGCTTAATATATCTTATATTCAGTTTTATATTTATTACTTTAAATGGTGATAGTCCATGGAATTAATATTAACTGAGCAGTTACTATGTGCTAAACACTTTTATAAACAATACAGATAAGGTGTGAACCAAACCTTATAAAAAAAAAGTTTCTAGTAATTAAAAATCTGAATATTATTAATTATTAAATTCAACTATTAATTAAATTCAATTATTTAAATTAAATTAATTATTTTAATAATTAATTACTTAATTATTAAATAGTTATTATTAAATTTAATTATTACTGCCATAGCATCTGGTACAGAACATGGCACATTGGTGTGTGCTCAATTACAGTACTTTGAAGAATAGATCAATTGTCATTTATTCAGCCCTCTTACCTATTCCAAATGTTGAGAATATGAAATTTAAAGACAAATTTCAAACAAAAGACCAATGATTTGATCAATTCAAAAACACAGATGCAACACTTGAGTGACTCCTGCATATATGCAGAACACCGGTAGTTTCTTACATAGTAGGTCTATTTTGTGGTACCATCATTACACCATATCACTTTTTGTCTGAATCTGAACAATATAGTCAATTCAAGAACCTGTATTATAATTGGAATCTATAGGGAAGTAATCTGCCAAATAGATCAGAATTTTAGGTCAGATGAAAGCTTCCTTAAAATATATGGATCCTCCTTAGTTAAAATTTCCAATCTGTAGCAGACATACCAAGATGCCTTATAAAGATATGACTGTATGTATATAATTATCTACATTAACATTTTCTTAGAACATATGTGGATAAACACTCTTTTAGAAATCAGTTGCATTAAACAGATTTTTTTTTACATTTCTTACACCATAATGATAGACCAGCCCACAATCTTGAGAAGGATAAATTATAAAAAAGGAAAAACATCCTGCAAATAATTGGCTAGCTCAGTTCATCCTATATTGAACTGTTCTCCACCCTAACAAAATGGAGCAGAAATACTTTTGTTGTTTTATTTCCTCAGAATAGTGCTTCTGTGTTCAAGGGGATTTAGATGAAGAGAAGCTCTTGGAATTACAAAGTCTTCAGGGCAATGCTAGCATTCTGTATTTTTGCCACCACCAAAGAGTTTAGGCTTTTGGTTTACAGAAACATCACTCACAGATGTTATGCAATGAATATCCTTTGTATATCATAGACTATCACCAGGAACACTTAATTTTATGCCTTAAGATGTTGTCCTTACTAGAATTTGCTCTTTAACAAGATATATCGTCTCTGGGTCATAACACTAAAAAGAAAAACAAGGTAAGTAATTTGAATTTGCGTAACTTTGGATTCTCAATTCTGGCTCACCCAAGAAATAAGGTGATGTCCATCTTAAATCATTTGACATTAACATCATATACACTTTGCCCCAGGAAATCTAATTACAGGCATCTATCTGAAGGAACTCCCTGCACGTGGGCAGGAAGGCATGTCCAAGAATATTGATAGCATAAAAACATCTATTTCTGCTTTATTGACTATGTCAAAGCCTTTGACTGCATGGATCACAGTAAACTGTGGAAAATTCTGAAAGAGATGGGAATACCAGACCACTTGACCTGCCTCTTGAGAAATCTGTATGCAGGTCAGGAAGCAACAGTTAGAACCGGACTTGGAACAACAGACTGGTTCCAAATAGGAAAAGGAGTACTTCAAGGCTGTACGTTGTCACCTTGCTTATTTAACTTATATGCAGAGTACATCATAAGAAACGCTGGACTGGAAGAAACACGATCTGGAATCAAGATTGCCAGGAGAAATATAAATAACCTCAGATATGCAGATGACACCACCCTTATGGCAGAAAGTGAAGAGGAGCTAAAAAGCCTCTTGATGAAAGTGAAAGAGGAGAGTGAAAAAGTTTGCCTAAAGCTCAACATTCAGAAAACGAAGATTATGGCATCTGGTCCCATCACTTCATGGGAAATAGGGAAATAGTGGAAACAGTCTCTAACTTTATTTGTTTGGGCTCCAAAATCACTGCAGATGGTGACTGCAGCCATGAAATTCAAAGACACTTACTCCTTGGAAGAAAAGTTATGACCAACCTAGATAGCATATTCAAAAGCAGAGACATTACTTTGCCGACTAATGTCTGTCTAGTCAAGGCTATGGTTTTTCCTGTGGTCATGTATGGATGTGAGAGTTGGACTGTGAAGAAGGCTGAGCACCAAAGAATTGATGCTTTTGAACTGTGGTGTTGGAGAAGACTCTTGAGAGTCCCTTGGACTGCAAGGAGATCCAACCAGTCCATTCTGAAGGAGATTAGCCCTGGGATTTCTTTGGAAGGAATGATGCTAAAGCTGAAACTCCAGTACTTTGGCCACCCCATGCAAAGAGTTTGGAAAAAACTCTGATGCTGGGAGGGATTGGGGGCAGGAGGAGAAGGGGACAACCGAGGATGAGATGGCTGGATGGCATCACGGACTCGTTGGACGTGAGTCTGAGTGAACTCCGGGAGATGGTGATGAACAGGGAGGCCTGGCGTGCTGTGATTCATGGGGTTGCAAAGAGTCGGACACGACTGAGCGACTGAACTGAACTGAACTACTTTTTTACCAGCAAAATAAAAAGCTACAAAAGTCCATTGACAGGAGAAGAAATAAACTATGGTTTATATGCACAGTGGAATATTATACAGTAGTAAAAATCAATGACCTACAGTTGTATGCAAAAATATGGATGAATCTTAGGAATTTAATGTTGAATAAAAAAGCATATTTCTGCAGAATTCATTTAGTGTGATACCATACTTTATAAATCTCAAAAGCAAGTAAAGCTTAATAGTACATTCTTTAGACACGTGTATGTATGTAAAAAAAAATAAAGGATAAAAATGATGTAATGATAAATCAAAATTTCATAGGAATCATTGTGGGGGGAACAAGGACTAAATGAGGGGAAGAAAATAAAAGTGAGTGAGAGTTATTAGCAATGAACTAAGATCTAATTTGGATTGTTGGTTGTGATTAGTCAGTATATCATGCTTTATTTTGTGCATATATTCCAAAATATGAATTCAATTCAGTTCAGTCGCTCAGTAGTGTCCAGCTCTTTGCGACCCGATGAATCACAGCACCCCAGGCCTCCCTGTCCATCATAAACTCCCGGAGTTCACTCAGACTCATGTCCATCGAGTCAGTGATGCCATCCAGCCATCTCATCCTCTGTCATCCCCTTCTCCTCCTGCCCCCAATCCCTCCCAGTGTCAGGGTCTTTTCCAGTGAGTCAACCCTTTGCATGAGGTGGCCAAAGTACTGTAGTTTCAGTTTCAGCATCATTCCTTCCAAAGAATACCCAGGGCCAATCTCCTTCAGAATGGACTGGTTGGATCTCCTTGCAGTCCAAGGGACTCTCAAGAGTCTTCTCCAACACCACAGTTCAAAAGCAGTAATTCTTCGGCACTCAGCTTTCTTCACAGTCCAACTCTCACATCCATACATGACTACTGGAAAAACCATAGCCTTGACTAGACAGACCTTTGTGGACAAAGTAATGTCTCTGCTTTTGAATATGCTATCTAGGTTGGTCATAACTTTTCTTCCAAGGAGTAAGCGTCTTTGAATTTCATGGCTGCAGTCACCACCTGCAGTGATTTTGGAGCCCAGAAAAATAAACTCTGACACTGTTTCCACTGTTTCTCCATCTCTTTCCCATGGAGTGAAAGGAAAATAAATATTATTTTTATATATTGTCACATTTGACTAAATCCTATAAATGATCCAGTAAATATTATTCTCTAACATTTTAAGTAAAGTAGTCTTCTCTTTCACTTATTCATTTATTTACTCTCCTCTTTCTGAAGAAATAGAACAAATGTGCTAATTACTAGGAATTCAGAGATTTTAAAAATGGTCAGTATCCCTGAAGAACTTACAATCTGATGGAAGAATTTTAACATGATCGCTCTTCTCCATGTATAGGAAGAAAAAGTAAAATATTATATTAACAGTTCCTAGTATATCATAAGTGCTTGAAACTATTAACTGTAATTCTTATTATTACTATTATTTTTGTTACTTGAGCTGGGAAAAATAGCATTGAGAACAGACTCTGGGCACTTAATATTATTCAAGAGGTGTCATTTCTTTCTTACTAACTTGATATGTACACAATAATGGACATTTTTGTTTCATATCTCGCCTCTGAGTAAGCAAAACTTGAAAGGTAAGAGAACAAAACAAACCCAATACTGTTTAATCTAAGCTCTACACCACACTGACTGTTCTTTTAATATTTACTTTCTTTATAAATGTTTGCCATTCACTCTAGTTTAATAATTCTAAGAATGCAATTTCCTCACAGAGTTGTACTTATCTTTAGAAAGTCAAAGATAGGAATAGTTTATGGACCAAATAGGAGAACTAAAAGACAGCATATGAGAATTTTACTCTGGTTAATGAGTCAAATGGCTTTGAAAACCAAAAGCCCATATCTTAAGAAGCATTTGGATAAATTTAAATGCCTTGTCAGATGTAGTGACTCATATATACATCAACTGATGATGCTTTAGTCTGGGATTAAAATCAGAAGTAAATATAACCTATTAAATAACAATATTAAGATGAAAAAGAAATGTATCAGACCAAGTTACACATTTTTGTGCAGCAGAGTAATCACTATTATTGTACAGGCAAATTTTTGAAGTAACTAATGGGACCTTCATTCATGTCCACAATTATTTTATTTATGTCTCAATGGACAATACACGAAACCATAATAAACCAAGAGCTTAGATGCTAGCTGTACTACACAAGCCACATAGGTTTCAAATCAAATCCTCAACCAAGTAACTTTCACCACAGGAAATTCCAAAAATATCTCCACCAAATGGGTAATTAGAAAAGAGAAATAAACACAGCCCTTGGCAAAGATTTTCCCCATAAACAGAGCTCTGTAGGCACATTCCACGCCAGGCCATCTACTGTTTCATGATGTTGAGTTAATACTTGAAACAAGTGACTAAATCCATTACAGAGAGCAAATCATTATTCAAGGCTCCTTCACAAAATAAAATTCTAATCCCACTATGTGTCTTCTAGCCTCTCTTTTACTGGATTCAAGGTAAGGAAGGGCTCCTATTTAATCATTCCTATCTTTTGGCTTTACTTTTTACAAAGAGCCAAAACAAAAGTGAAATAATCCCTCTAGTGGTCAAGTATGTCAACAGCAAAGCATAGGGCAAGGTGGTCAGGATTGAGTTGCCTGATTCTGATTTGGAAAAGAAAGTTCTCAGAACTGTGAGGTGAACAGTTTAGTAAATTCATGCTAGTAATTGCAGTTGCCAGATAAAATACAAATGTCCAGTTAAATTTGAAGCATTGAATTTTTAGGAGATAAGTATGATTCATAAGTACTTGGGGTATACTTAATACTAAAATATAATTTATTTCAGTGATATTCAAATATAACTAGGCATCCTGTATTTTATGTACCAATCTGGAAACCCTACTAGTAATGGATTCCAGTGATTACAGTCTAACAGGGCACAAAATATAAATACTGTGATCACCACACAGTGAATGAAAAACAGTACAAAACATAGCATGCAATGAATATATCTACCCAGACATAGTCAAAATTTATGGGATATTAGAATTAATTCAGTTAGAAAATATACTAAAATTTTGAAGGTTATAGCATAGGCTTGCATACTGAAATGTCTCATCATTTCTATTGCAGAGTCAGATGACTTCTTTTTCTCTGTTTAAAAATTTTATTTTGCAAAATTAACAGAGAAATACATGTGCATTATTTTTTAAAGCTAGAAAATAGAAACATGGAGAATACCCATATTCCCACCACCTTAGAGAAGATAATGTTTTTCAACATATAGCTATAAGCAAATGCAATTAATTACTTGCTTCTTCATTAATGTATTCATTCTTTTATGCTCTATGCCATATACTTTTTTAAAAAACATCAGGAATAGAGCAGTGAACAAAAGACTACCTACATGGAGCTTGCCTTTCAGTGGCAGGAAACAGAAAACAAATAAAAATATATCAGAGAGTTAGTGAATCAGAGAAAAATAAAGCTAAGTAAAGGAGATAGTGTTGGAAGAGATGAGAAATAGTATTGCTTTGGGTAATGAAGGAAGACTGACCTCAGAATGTTTGAACAGAGAACTGAAAAATGCAAGGGAGCAGACTTGTAGACGAAAAAGTGAGTATTAGGGTCCTCAGACTAAATTCTGATTGCAGTCCAGAGGCAGGAGGAAGTCAGCATGGTCAAAGTCAAGTGACTGAAGGAACAAGTGGTGGAGATGAAGCCACAAAGTGAGTGTTGGAAGCAGTCCTTGAAACCATAGGACTTCACACATAGAGAAATAAGCTACTGAATGATTTCAAAGTCTTCTCAGAATCCCAGCACTCTTCAGTTCAGTAGAATCTCTCCTGGTTCTGTGTGGGGGATAATCTGCAGACTGGAGAGATGCAGGCAGAACTGTCAGGAAGCACTGCTACCCCTCAGACCAGAGATGACAGGGACCAGGATCAGGTGGAGCCTGGCTGGAGGATAAGAGGTTGAATGTGAATATACTTTGAAGATAGAGTTAACAGGAAAGAGGGAAAGAGGCAGTCTTTGCCCTTAAAGGTCGTTCTCTAAGAGATAACTGACACTTATTCAATATTCATATACCAAAATATACATACACACAGCTAAACTCTTTACATGTTTAGTATCACTAATCTTCTCAACAGCCCCAAGAGAAAACTTAAGCTAAGAGAAGCTAAGGTGTTTGCTCAGGGTCATTGAGTAAGCAAAGCAGCAGTCACATTTGGCCGCAGCCCAACAATGAACCAACCATGCTCTATAGGTATATACAAAGACAGATAAGCTGTAGGTTCTAACTTCACACAGCTTGGGAAAGTTTTAGATTACCATATGAGACATAGCTAAATTACCCTCGTAGGCAGTGTGTGATTGAGAGCCAGAGAAGTGGTGTGCATTGAAGTGCTATGTGAGCCCAGAAGAGTAGGAAAAGGGTATGATTTCAAGTGCTTGGAGGAGGAGCCATGGGGGAGGATGTACAAGTTGAGCATGGAGGAAAGAGAGTGTTTGGACCACGTGGAGAAGAGAAGGAGGATAAAAGGCAACAACAAAAATAGATCTTATTTAGAAATGAGTACCCACTCCAGTATTTTGGCCTAGAGAATTCCATGGACAGAGAAGCCTGGCAGGCTCCAGCCCATGGGCTCCCAAAGAGTTGGACACAACTGAGTGACTTTCACTCACAGCTTGTGACATTTCTAGGACAGAGCTGACCTAACTGACCTTGGCTGAAACTGAGGGAAATTTAAGCAGGACCCACGCTATTGAAAATCTTTGCCATCTTAACCAGATTGTCTGATGAGCTCTTTCAACCAGAAGTGAAATATACACTGGTATTGACAAAGAGAATAGACAGAGCCAGAGAAAAAAAACACCCTTTGTGTTTTCTTATCCAAGTACATATCATTTGACAGCCACTTCTCCCCATTGGAATTTATTGTTTTGGTTATTGACAGGCCATAGATGATGCCACAGTAATGGTAGTCATGTGTCAAAATCTACACACTAGAGCTCAGAGGTATAACAAAAATGAAGAATTTTAATTTCTCTACAAAATCACTAAGCTTCCTGCCAAGCACCATTCTGGCATATGGCTGGGGGTGGGATGGGGGCAGAACACTAAAATGACAATTAGAGGTGAATCATTCTTTTCTAGTCCAAAATGGTCTTTTATAATACAAAAGTTCCGTTCTGGAAGATATTCAGCCAATTCAAAGTTCAAACTATACATCAGGGCTGCCATTCCTCTGTCAAACAGACTGCCTTCCTCCTTCATGAGACACTTTCTGGGAATGGAGTAAGTCTCGTGAACACCCAGGGAGTTGGAGCAGTGGGAGCACCAATCCGGCTCTGGTTGAGTTCCAGATGGAGAGGAGGTGTAGATAACATACCCCAGCAACTTCATCTTGCCAGGTCTGTCTGTAGCTTCTGTCCTCACTACATCTGCTTCTGGAATGTTCAGCTTATGTAATTTGTGCTCTGTCCCTCCAGCATATGAGGCGGTTCTTGCCCTTCACCTCAAACCTCCCATCTCAGCTCCTGAGTCCTCTGGGTCTCTTCTGCTTTCTCTGTCTGGTCTCTACCTTGGCTGGTCACAATGCAGCCTCTGTTAGGTGGCTAACACAGTCCTCACCATGACAATGTCATTGGTTCTCCACAAGAATGTGTGAGAAATTCTGGATCTCTCTTCGTGCTCTCCAGCTAAGACAGTTTTTAAGAGAGGGAAGAGATTGCCAGCACTCTCTACTCAAACATGCACAATTATCATTATCATTTCCTACATGTAGGCTCTCCATGTTGGCCTTGGGGCTCCCTATGAAATGGTCTGCTACCTTAGAACCTAATAGAAAATGAGGGTTCAACCTCTCTCTGCTTGCAAATCCCTTCTCAATCTTTCTGAGATTTCTCTCATTCTTTAATAACCACCTCCAGAGTCTTTCTTTAAACAGCCTTCGTGTGGGATATTTCATATGGCATAAAATTTACACATTTTAGGTTTATAGATCAATGCATTTTAGCAAATTTATACAGTTATACAACCATTACCACAATGCAGTTTTAGAACACTTCCATCATCCTCAAAGTTTCCCTCCTACCCATATGTAGCAAATCCTTTACATATAGCCAATCTTCCTGCCCACCCAGGTTCTAGCAGCCCCTGGTCTGCTTTCTGCTCTAGGAGAAAATAATTCCACTTCTAGTATGTTGCCTCAGGTAATTAAGACCAGCTTTCCACCTAGCAGAATTAAAAATCAACATTATGTACATAATGTATGACAAACAGATGAATGTTAATTTATATGAAAATTACCAGGTAGAAATCTAAGAAGACATGGGAGCCCAATAAGGTAAGAATGATTTGCAAAACTGCTTTTACCTTGAGAGTATTTGTCCACATAAAGAGAGAGCTATCAACAGAACAGGGGTTCAGTAGCTTTTCAGACTGATGACAACTAAAGCAAAAGTCAGCACCTCCCTAAAGAGGCATCCTGAGACACCACCACTCACACTTTAAATTGGGACTCTCAGGGGAAGAGTAAACTTGAAGTAAGCTAACACTTTTCTGGATTTTCAACCCAACCATAACAAGGAAGTTTAACTGTTGAGCTTGGAAAACCACACTTTAAAAATCAACATATAAGGAAGAAAGACAAAACACAGGAGGAACAAGATAATTGAAACATTCAGAAATATTTTATCTATTGGAATTATCATACACACTATGAAAAATATACTGAGTATGTTAAAATCTTTTAATCTTGAAAATATTTCAAAGGAATTGGAAACTATACAAAAGTAATAAGACAATTTTTTAAATTAATTTATTTTAACTGGAGGCTAACCCAACCAGTCCATTCTGAAGATCAGCCCTGGCATTTCTTTGGAAGGAATGATGCTAAAGCTGAAACTCCAGTATTTTGGCCACCTCATTCGAAGAGTTGACTCATTGGAAAAGACTCTGATGCTGGGAGGGATTGGGGCAGGAGGAGAAGGGGACGACAGAGGATGAGATGGCGGGGTGGCATCACTGACTCGACGGCCATGAGTCTGAGTGAACTCCGGGAGTTGGTGATGGACAGGGAGGCCTGGCGTGCTTCGATTCATGGGGTCGCAAAGAGTCGGACACGACTGAGTGACTGAACTGAACTGAACTGAATTGCTTTGCAATATGGTGATTTTTGACATACATTGACATCAATTAGCCTCAGGTGTACATGCGTCCCCCATCGTGAACCCCCCTCACACCTCCCTCCCTATCCCATTCCTCTGGGTTATCCCAGTGCACCGGCTGCGAGTGCCCTGTTTCAGGCATAGAACTTGGACTAGACATGTATTTCATATATGGTAATATACATGTATCAATGCTATCCTCTAAAAAGCATCCCACCCTCACCTTCTCCCATTAAGTCCAAAAGTCTGTTCTCTATATTTGTGTCTTTTTTGCTTTCTTGCATAAAGGGTAGTCATAACCATCTTACTAAATTCCATATATATGCCTTAATATACTGTATTGGTGTTTTTCTTTCTGACTTACTTCACCCTGTATAATAGGCTCTGGTTTCATCTACATCATTAGAACTGATTCAAATGCATTTTTTAAATAGCTGAGTAATATTCCATTGTGTATATGTACCACAGCTTTCTTACCCATTCGTCTGCTGATGGACATCTAGGTTGCTTCCATGTCCTAGCTATTGTAAACAGTGCTGTGATGAACATTGGGGTACAATGTCTCTTTCAATTCTGGTTTCCTTGGTGTGTGTGCCCAGTACTGGGATTGCTGGGTCATGTGGCAGTTCTATTTCCAGTTTTTTAAGGAATCACCATATTGTTCTCCATAGTGGCTGTACTAGTTTGCATTCCCATCAACAGTGTAAGAGGATTTCTTTTTCTCCACACCCTCTCCAGCATTTATTATTTGTAGACTTTTTGCTAGCAGCCATTCTGACCCACGTGAAATGGTACCTCACTGTGGTTTTGATATGCATGTCTCTGATAATGAATGATGTTGAACATCTTTTCATGTGTTTGTTAGCCATCTGTATGTCTTCTGTGGAGAAATGTCTGTTTAGTTCTTTGGCCCACTTTTTGATTGGCTCATTTATTTTTCTGGAATTGAGCTGCTTGTATATTTTTGAGATTAATTCTTTGCCAGTTGTTTTGTTTACTATTATTTTCTCCCATTCTGAAGGTTGTCTTTTCACCTTGCTTATAATTTCCTTCGTTGTGGAAAAGCTTTTAAGTTTAACTAGGTCCTATTTGTTTATTTTTACTTTTATTTCCATTACTCTGGGAGGTAAGTCATGGAGGATCTTGCTGTGATTTATCTCAGAGAATGTTTTGCCTATGTTTTCCTCTAAGGATTTTATAACTTCTGGTCTTACATTTAGATCTTTAATCTATTTTGAGGTTATTTCTGTGTAAATGTTAGAAACTGTTCTTCAGTTCACTTCAGTTCAGTCACTCAGTCATGTCCGACTCTTTGCAACCCCATGGGCCACAGCACACCAGGCCTCCCTGTCCATCACCAACTCCCAGAGTCCACCCAAACTCATGTCCATTGATTCAGTAATGCCATCCAACTATCTCATTCTCTGTTGTACCCTTCTTCCACCTTCAATCTTTCTCAGCATCAGGGTCTTCTCAAATGAGTCAGCTCTTTGCATCAGGTGGCCAAAGTACTGGAATTTCTGCTTCAGTGTCAGTCCTTCCAATGAATATTCAGAACTGATTTCCTTTAGGATTTACTGATTTGATCTTCTTGCAGTCCAAGGGACTCTCAAGAGTCATCTCCAACACCCCAGTTCAAAAGCATCAATTCTTTGGTGCTCAGCTTTCTTTATAGTTCAACTCTCACATCCATACAGGACCACAAGAAACTGCTCTAGATTCATTCTTTTACAAGTGGTTGATCAGTTTCCCCAGCACCACTTGTTAAACAGATTATCTTTTCTCCATTGTATATTCTTGGCCTCCTTTGTCAAAGATAAGGTGTCCATAGGTGCATGGATTTATCTCTGGGCTTTCTATTTTGTTCCATTGATCTATATTTCTGTCTTTGTGCTAGTACCATAATGTCTTGATGACTGTAGCTTTGTAATATAGTCTGAAGTCAGGCAGGTTGATTCCTCCAGTTCCATTCTTTTTTCTCAAGATCGCTTTGGCTACTCAAGGATTTTTGTGTTTCCACACAAATTGTGAAATTATTTTTTCTAGTTCTCTGATAAATACCATTGGTAGCTTGATAGGGATTGCATTGAATCTATAGATTGCTTTGGGGTAATATACTCATTTTCACTATATTGATTCTTCTGATTCATGAACATGGTATATTTCACCATCTATTTGTGGAATCTTTGATTTCTTTCATCAGCGTTTTATAGTTTTCTATATATAGGTCTTTTGTTTCTTTCTTTTTTAAAAAAAATCTTATTTTTTACTTTATTTTACTTTACAATACTGTATCGGTTTTGCCATACATTGACATGAATCCACCACGGGTGTACATGAGTTCCCAACCATGAACCCCCCTCCCACCTCCCACCCCATGTCATCTCTCTGGATCATCCCCGTGCACCAGGGGGTGTTTCTTTCTTTTATGTTTTTTTTTTTTAATTTATTTTATTTTTTGGCCATAAGGCATATGGGATCTTCCCTGACCAGGAATTGAACTCATGTCCCCTGTGTTGGAAGTGCTGAGTCTTAACCACTGGACCACCAGGGAAGTCCTGGTCTTCTGTTTCTTTCAGTAGATTTATTCCTAAGTATTTTATTCTTTTTGTCACAATGGTGAGTGGGATTGTTTCCTTAATTTGTCTTTCTGTTTTCTCATGGTTAGTGTATAGGATTGCAAGAGATTTATGTGTATTAATTTTATATCCTGCTACTTTTTAATATTCATTGATTGGGTCTAGTAATTTTCTGGTGGTGTCTTTGGGGTTTTCTATGTAAAGGATCATGTCATCTGCAAACTGTGAGAGATTTACTTCTCCTTTTCCAATCTGGATTCCTTTTATTACTTTTTCTCCTCTGATTGCTGTGGCTAAGACTTCCAAAACTATGGTGAATAGTAATGGTGAGAGTGGCCACCCTTTTCTTGTTTCTGATTTTAGAAGCAATGCTTCCAATTTTTCACCATTGAGGATAATGTTTTCTGTGAGTTTGTTTTATATGGTTTTTATTATGTGAGGTATGTTCCTTCTATGCCAGGTTTCTGGAGAGTTTTTACCATAAATGAAGATTGAATTTTGTCAAAGGCTTTATCTGTATCTATTGAGAAAATCGTATGGTTTTTATTCTTCAATTTGTTAATGTGGTATATCACATTCACTAATTTACAAACTTAGAAGAATCCTTGCATCCCTGGGATAAAGCCCACTTGGTCATGATGTATGATATTTTTAGTATGTTGTTGGATTCTGTTTGCTAGAATTCTGTTGAGGATTTTTGCATCTATGTTCATCAGTGATATTGGACTATAGTTTTCTTTATTTTGTGGCATGTCGTCTGGTTTTGGTGTTCGGGTGATAGCGGCCTCATTGAATGAATTTGGGAGTGTACCTTCCTCTGCAATTTTCTGGAAGAGTTTGAGCAGGATAGGTGCGAGTTCTTTAAAATTTTGGTAGAATTCACCTGTGAAGTCATCTAGTCCTGGACTTTTGTTTGTCGGAAGATTTTTGATTACAGTTTCAACTTCTGTGCTTGTGATGGATCTGTTAAGATCTTCTGTTTCTTCCTGGTTCACTTTTGGAAGATTATACTTTCCTAAGAACTCATCCATTTCTTCCAAGTTGTCCATTTTATTGGCATATAGTTTCTGATAGTAGTCTTTTATGATCTTTTGTATTTCTGTGTTGTCTGTTGTGATCTCTCCATTTTCGTTTCTAATTTTGTCGATTTGATTTTTCACTGTTTTTTTCTTGATGAGTCTGGCTAATGGTTTGTCAATTTTATTTATCTTATCAAAGAACCAGCTTTTAGTTTTGCTGATTTTTGGTATAGTCCCCATTGTTTCTTTATCATTTATTTCTGCTCTAATTTTTATAATTTATTTCCTTCCACTAACCCTGGGGTTCTTCATTTCTTCTTTTTCTAGTTGCTTTAGGTGTAAAGTTAGGTTAATAATTTAATGTTTCTCTTGTTTCCTGAGGTAAGCTTGTATTGCTCTGAACCTTCCTCTTAGCACTGCTTTTACTGAATCCCATTGCCTTTTGGTTGTGGAGTTTTCATTTTCATTTGTTTCTATGCATATTTTGATTTCCTTTTTGATTTCTTCCATGATTTGTTGGTTATTCAGAGGCGTGTTGTTTAGCCTCCTTGTGTTTGTATTTTAATAGTTTATTTCCTGTAGTTGATAGCTAATCTTACACATTGTGATCAAAGAATATGCTTGAAATAATTTCAACTTTTTTAAATTTACCAAGCCTAAGTTTAAGGCCCAGGATGTGATCTATCCAGGAGAATGTTTCTTGTGCACTTGAGAAAAAAGGTGAAATTCATTGTTTAGGAGTGAACGGCCCTATAGGTACCAATTAGGTCTAACTGGTCCATTGTATCATTCAGTATTTCCTTGATAATTTTCTGTTTAGTTGATCAATCCATATGTGTGAGTGGGATATTAAAGTCTCCCACTATAATTGTGTTACTGTTAATTTCCCCTTTCATACTTGTTAGCATTTGCCTTATGTACTGAGGTGATCCTATGTTGGGTGTGTGTATATTTATAATTGTTACATCTTCTTCTTGGATTGATCCTTTGATCATTATGTAGTGACCTTCTTTGTCTCTTTTCATGGTGTTTTTTTCAAAGTCTATTTTACTTGATATAAGTATTACTACTTCTGCTTTCTTTTGGTCTCCATTTGTATGATATATCTCTTTCCAGCCCTTCACTTTCAGTCTGTATGTGTCCCTTGGTTTGAGGTGGGTCTCTTGTAGACAGCATATATAGGGGTCTTGTTTTTTAATACATTCAGCCAGTTTTTGTCTTTTTGTTCAGGCATTCAATGCATTTACATTTAAGGTAATTATTGATAAGTATGATTCCATTTCAATTTATTTTGTTCTTTGGGGTTCAAGGTTATAAACTTTTTCTGTGTTTCCTGTCTTGAGAAGATCCTTTGGCACTTGAAGAGCTGGTTTGTTGGTGCTGGATTCTCTCAGCTTTTGCTTGTCTGTAAAGCTTTTGATTTCTCCTTCATATTTGAATGAGATTCTTGCTGGGTACAGTAATCTGGGTTGTAGGTTTTTCTCTTTCATCACTTTAAGTATGTCCTGCCATCGCCTTCTAGCCTGAAGATCCCCTATTGAGAGATCAGCTGTTATCCTTATGGGGATCCCCTTGTGTGTATTTGTTGCTTTTCTCCCTTGCTGCTTTTAATATTTTCTCTTCGTGTTGACCTTTGTTAGTTTGATTAATATGTGTCTTATGGTGTTTTGCCTTGGGTTTGTCCTGTTTGGAACTCTCTGGGTTTCTTGGACTTGGGTGGCTATTTCCCTGCCCATTTTAGGGAAGTTTTCAACTATTATCTCCTCAAGTATTTTCTCATGCCCTTTCTTTTTCTCTTCCTCTCTGGGACACCTGTGATTCAAATGTTGGGGTGTTTAACATTATCCCAGAAGTCTCTGAGGTTGTCCTCATTTCTTTTAATTGTTTTTTCCTCTCTGCTTCATTTATTTCCACCATTCTACACCTCACTTATTCTCCTTCTACCTCAGTTATTCTACTGTTGGCTCCTTCCAGAGTGCTTTTGATTCCATTTATTGCCTTATTCATTATTGATCTACTCCTTTTACTTCCTCTAGGTCCTTGTTAAACATTTCTTGCATCTTCTCAATCCTTGTCTCCAGTCCATTTATCTGTGACTCCATTTTGATTTCAAGATTTTGGATCATCTGTATTCTGAATTCTTTTTCAGGTAGACTCCCTATCTCCTCCTCTTTTGCTTGATTTGGTGGACACTTATCATGTTCCTTTTCCTGATGAATATTTCTTGTTTATTGTGGAGCCTGCTCCCTGTGGGTGGGGTTGGACTGTGGCTTGTCAAGGTTTCCTGGTTGGGGGAGCTTGCATCTGTGTTCTGGTGGGTGGAGCTGGATCTCTTGTCTCTGGAGTGCAATGAAGTGTCCAGTGATGAGTTTTATGGTGTATATGGGTTTGGTATGGCTTTGGGCAGACTGTCTCTTAATGCTTAGGACTGTGTTCCTTCTTTGCTGGAGAATTAGCATGGTATGTCTTGCTCTGGAACTTGTCAGGTCTTGAGTGGAGCTTGGTTTCAGTGTAGGTATGGAGGCTTTTGTTTGAGCTCTTGTCTATTAATGGTCTCTGGAATCAGGAGTTCTCTCATGTTCTCTAGTTTTGGAGTTAAGCCTCCTGTCTCTGGCTTTCAGTCTTATTCTTACAGTAGCCTCAAGACTTCTCCATCCATACAGCACAGATAATATAACTTCTAGGTTAATGGTGAAACAATTCTGCACAGTGAGGAACACCCAGAGAGGTTCACAGAGTTACATGAAGAAGAGAAGAGAGAGGAGGGAGATAGATGTGATCAGGAGGAGAAGAGGGGGAGTCAAAATGGAGAAAGCAATCTAGCTAGTAATCAATTCCCTAAGTGTTCTCCGCAGTCTGGAACACCCAGAAATATTCACAGAGTTACATACAGAAGAGAAGAGGGAGGAGGGAGACAGAGGTAACCAAGAGAAGAAGAGGGGGAGTCAAAAGGGAAGAGAGCAGTATAGCCAGTAATCAGTTCCCTAAGTGTTCTCTACATCCCAGAACACCCAGAGAGATTCCCAGAGTTAAGTAGAGAACAGAAGTGGGAGGGAAGACATAGAGGCGACCTGGGGGGTGGGGGTGGGGGGGGTGGGGGTGGCGAGAGTCAAAAAGGTACAAAATTGATAACAAATACCAGAAAGCAAAGATTAAAAATCTAGAGTAGAGGTTAGACTCTCAATTAAGCAATATTAGAAATACAAAACAAAATCAATCACAAAAATTAAAAAATATAATATGAAATTTACTTTTAAAATGGCATCTTTTTGGGGAAGGTAATAGTAGCTCATAAAAATGAAAATTAAAGGAATAATAAAGAACGTTAAAAATTAAAAAGTGATAATAGTAAAAATATATCTAGGAATTTCTTTGGAACTGTTGTGGGCAGTGTGGGGTCAGTTCAGTTTCAGATGCTCCAGCTCCTTGTTCCAGCTTGTACTTGTTCTTAAGGTCTATAGGCCCCCTCTAATGCTTAGTCAATGCTCACTACAGGGTTTTAATCTGTTGCACCTGTCACTTTCAGTGCAGTTCCCTCTTCTTTGTTTATTTTGACTTCCTCTGTTTGCAAGTCTCTTCAGTGTCTAATTTCCCCCATGACACAGAGGGTGAAGGTGGTCACTTATTTAGGCTCACTTGTTCAGTTATGCTATGGAGAGGGAGGTACACACAAACAAATATGGCTGGCTTGTGTCACAGTGTTCGAAGAATATGAACCTCCCTGGGTTTGCTAAAGCCCAAGGCAGCATGTGCTTCCCAGATCTACACTGCTCAGGCCCAGGGTGCTCTGCAGGGCACTCTCCCAAGTGGGCCTTGAGTTTCATGCACTTCCCAGGTCTAAGCCGCTCCTGTTCTCAGGTACTCCACAAGGGCACAGACTCTGTTGTGAGTGCATTTTGTGCCCTTCCTAGGTCCCAGCAGCTCAGGCAACCAGGTGCTTCGCGAGTGCACTGCCCCAGGTCGACCATGCTCCTTAATCACTTCCCCAGTCCTGGCCACTCAGTTTCCTGGGTGTGCCATGAGAGCACCACCTCAGTTGTAGTGTATGTCTCCTCTGGGGAGCTGATCTCAGGCTGTGACCCTCCGGCATATGTCAACCATCCAGGATCCCAGGAAGACGTGGTTAGCAACTGGGAGCCTGCTCACAGTTTGGTGGAAGATGCTGTTCTCTGGGGCCAAGATTGCAGCAGCCCCTTGTCTTTGGGCTCTGACTGTCGCATGCCTGCCTCTCTGCCTCTGGTGAGGGAGAGGGGCCTGTACGCAGTCAGCTAGCTCTCCTTTGGTATTTGCTCAATCCTTTGTTCTGTGAGCAGGCCAGGCTGCATGTTAGAGCCTTTTTCAGGAAAGTTCTCTTTTTTTTTTACTCTCTGGCAATCCCACCATTTGGGTTGCTACCTCATGTTAGCTCCCTCAGATTTTCCTCAGGGCATTCAGGCCTGATCCTTACCCTAAGCACTGATTATGCAGCCCACGCCTCGCTGTCCAGCCCCTGCTTGCTGGTGGCCAATTCAAGCCTCTGGGCTACTTCTCCGCTGGCAATTGCAGTTAGGCACGGATTTTGTGGGTTATTGTTTGTTTGTTTGTTTGTTTTGGGGGGGGGGTCTCCCAGTTATGTGGCCCTCTAAGATTCCAAAACTCCCTACAGACCCGCCTGTGAGAGGATTTCCTACTATTTGGAAACTTCTCCTTCACAACTCCCTCACCAGGATGGGTCTCTGTCTCTAACTCTTTTGTTTCTCTTTTTGTCTTTTATATTTTGTCCTACCTCCTTTTGAAGAGAATGGGCTGGCTTTCTGGGTGACTGGTGTCCTCCGCCAGCACTCAGAGGTTGTTTTGTGGAAATTGCTCAGCATTCAAATAACCTTTTGATGAATTTGTGGGGGAGAAAGTGGTCTCCTTGTCCTATTCCTCCTCCATCTTCTAAGACAATTTTTTAAAAGAAAAATTTAACTCTTCTAGAACAGAAAACTGAAGTTTAAATCCCTGTTCTGTATTTTATCAGTGGTTTTGACAACCTTTCGCAAATTCTTATCCTTTCCTTCTCCCGATTCTTCTATCACCTACTCTCTCCCAACGTTACTAAAATATGCAATCTACACGATAGTATACATGTTTCAATCGCCAGTCTATGTTTGATGCAGGATACAGGATGCTTGGGGCTGGTGCACAGGGATGATCCAGAGAGATGATATGGGGTGGGAGGTGGGAGGGGGGGTTCATGTTTGGGAACTCATGTACACCTGTGGTGGATTCATGTCAGTGTATGGCAAAACCAATACTGTATTGTAAAGTAAAATAAAGTAAAAATAAAAATTTTAAAAATAAATAAATAATATAAAATATGCAATCTACAAACAAAAGGGTCAAAGATATTGGTATCTCATCAATAAATTAGTCTCAATTCATCCTACCCTCGAGAGAATAGCATTGCCATATATGCACTACCATGTGTAAAACTGATAGCTGGTGGGAAGCTGCTATATAGCACAGGGAGCTCAGCTCAGTGCTCTGTGATGACCTAGAGGAATGGGATGGGAGAGGGTTGAGAAGGCTACTCAAAAGGGAAGGGATATATGTATACATATAGTTGATTTGGAAAGACCCTGATGCTGGCTAAGATTGAGGGTAGGAGGAGAAGGGGATGACAGAGGATGAGATGGCTGGATGGCATCACTGACTCAATGGACATGAGTTTGGGTGGACTGCGGGAGTTGGTGATGGACAGGGAGGCCTGGCGTGCTGTGGTTCTCGGGGTCACAGAGAGTTGGACACAACTGAGCAACTGAACTGAACTGAACTGATAGTTGATTCACTTAGTTGTATAACAGAAACTGACACAGCATTGTAGAGCAATTATATTCCAATAAGAAAAGCTCATGATAATAAAGAATAAATACCGTCTGTCTTACCCATATGAAAAAAAGTTTTTGTCTGAACATAGCTTCTTATTCAGTGGCTTGTTAATGCACTCCCTAGAAATTTATACCCAAACTCTTTATTGGAAGTAAATAATCTACCTAAAAATTGGGAAGAAACTGCCTTCATGCAGATGCATTCTGCTGCATGTCATAAAAATCCATCTTGAGCTAGCTTAAACATAGAAGAAAATCATCCTAACAACATTGTGCTTTCATCAAATCTAAGTACATAGTTGCTACATGACTTCAGAATAAAACTTGGTAAATGGACACCATCTTATTGCTTCTCTCAGGCTCTCTTCCTCCCTCCTGTATTTGCTTCTCTCAGTTTTTTGGCTCCACTTCCATCCACAGAGAAAGAATGACTTCATATTCCCATAGCCCAGATCTATCACCCCTATCCTCTGTGGTCAGGGGGCAAAGTTTTTACTATTCCCAGAAGGAAGGGAGGTAGGAAAACAAAATATTAGCTGTTCATGATTGAGACAACACCAGTTAAATCATATAAGGTTCATCTCTAGGTTATGTAAGTATGTCAAAGAATAAATAAAACGATATGAATTTTTCTCTGTGTGTATGTGTTATAGGTCACAGTAAAACAAAACAAAACAAAAAAAATGTTAAAATATCAAAAGAACAAATAAAGTCCTTAACGCATAAGGAACTTTCATACACAGAATTTTAAAACATAAAAATAAACAGGGAATCACAATAGGAACTGCACAAAAGAGAAATGGAGAGTCAATAAGCAGTTCAAAATATGCTCAGCCTTACTAGCGATCAAAATAGGCAAGCCTTTAAATTTCCCAGCAGTCCAGTGATTAGAACTGCATGCTTTCACTCCCGTAGGCTCAGGTTTGATCCCTGGTCCAGGAACAAAGATCCCATAAGTCACGCAGCACAGTGAAACAAAACATACAATTTTTAAAGAGGTTTTTCCCATCACCCAACTAGTAAAAATCATGGAGACTGATTACAACCAGTGTTGATAAAGATATAAAAAAACTGACTTTCAAATATGATTACTAGAATGTAAGCTAGTCATATTAATGGACAATTTGGTGATTTTTATTAAAGTAATTAATTATTAGAGCTTCTCTGGTGGCTCAGTGAAAAAGTACATACCTGCCATTGCAAGAGACCTAGGTTTGATCCATGGGTTAAGAAGACCCCTGGAGAAGGAAATGGCAACCCACTCCAGTATTATTGCCTGGGAAATCTCACAGACAGAGGAGCCTGGTGGGCTATAATCCATGGGGTTGCAAAGAGTCAGACATGACTTAGCAACGGAATGAATTAATTAATTATTTATCAAAATTTTAAAAGTGTATACCTTTTGAGCCAGCAATTGTGATTTAAAAAATCGAAGCCTGCTATTTAACTACCCACAAGAAAACAGTTAAATAAATTTTACAATACCATATTGTGACACTACTCTGCAGCAATTCCAAAAGATGAAATGCATTTTTATGCATCAGCATGAAAAGATCAAGAAATCATACTCTTAGATGTAAAACATAAGTTGCCAAATAATAATTTTCTATTTTTATTGAAAACCAAAACTATTAATACCTTAAGACAGGGCAGGTGAAAAGAAGGTACCTTTGAAACAAGAATTATAACCATCTGGTATTAAGGTAAATAACAAGGCCTGGGGCAGGTATAAGAATTAGAAATATTTCAGTGGGCCAGATGCATTAAAAAGTCAAAAGTCTGAAAGCAAAGAACACAAGACAGCACTGAGGGAATCAGTGCTTCACCACCATTAAGGATATGCTGAAGGCCACAGAGCCCAGATAATACAATTAAGTGCCTGGAATTTAGAAAACCCTATGTCTCTGAAATTGAACACAGAAATGGAAATAACTAGTTATTTTCAATAGGGGAATTATGAATGCATTTGCTCTCTGATCCTTGTGAAGACAGGAAAAGAGAGTAAAAGCTCATGAGCTGCTCACATACAGGAAAAAAGAACATTTATTCTGAGTACATTTGTGACAAAACAGTGCAACTCAACCACATGGAATAATAACATACTGTGCTGTGCTATCTCTGGGACCTCTCAAGCGAGACTAAACTCTGAATTTTTGGCTTCCTTCTTGCTGACCACAGTTGTACATGAAAACAAAAGTTCTACTGAGCAAATAACTCACATTATAAACTTAAAGAAATGCATCGACTCTCAAAACATACTGATTTCAAAGAATTCATGCTCAATAACCAGATGAAACAGAATTGCAATGCCAATAAAAACTGATGCAACAAATTTTACTTTAAATAGAGAAAGAATGGAATTCCGATATCCAAAAAAAAGTTCTTCTATTTAAATCAATTACTGTTGCTTTCTTATGTGCTAGCTTACTTAGTTGTCAGTTCTAATTTATTAATGCCAATAATTTATTAACCTATAAATTTGAATCTTAGGCATAGGAATGTAAAATATATCAGGATAAAAGAATATTAAAAGCCCTCAATAAAACAGCAATTGCATTTTGTCTCCATTGCATTTTGGTGTAAATGTACATCAAAAATAAGATGTACTCTGATTTCTATTAAAAGAATAAATTATTTCTACTCATGTATAGACAATGCAATAAACCATCACAGCTCCCAACAATATATTTAAGTGCTTCATTAAATCTATGGAATTAGCTGCTTTTTTTCTATTATTTCTTTTTATTCACATCTCTTGCCACTGAAATACAAGGCAAGACAGTTTTTGAAACTATACTGCTGCCACTAAGTCACTTCAGTCCTGTCTGACTCTTTGCAACCCCATGGACCATAGCCCACGAGGCTCCTCTGTCCATTGGATTCTCCAGGCAAGAATACTGGAGTGGTTTGCCATTTCCTCCTCCAGAGGATCTTCCTGACCCAGGAATTGAATCTGCATCTCTTATATCACCTGCATTGGCAGGGGATTTCTTTACTACTAGCACCGAAAGTATAGAACAAAGAAAAAATTTCTGTCACATCCTTTCTTATCTACCCTGCAGCATTTCCCTTCTCTTCCCTCTTTCTTTTTAACCAAACTTAAAATTCCACTCAGTGAAATTGAGAAGCATTTTTATATAATTATTAAACTAGTAGATTGATATTATAAAAGCATGTAAATGTAGAAATTAATATGTTGCATAGCATAAGAAGCATTATGTTACAGAAAGTTCAGTTCAGTCGCTCAGTCATGTCCGACTCTTTGCGACCTCATGAATCACAGCACGCCAGGCCTCTGTGTCCATTACCAGCTCCCAGAGTCCACCCAAACCCATGTCCATTGAGTCGGTGATGCCATCCAACCATCTCATCCTCTGTCGTCCCCTTCTCCTCCTACCCTCAATCTTTCTCAGTATCATGGTCTTTTCAAATGAGTCAGCTCTTTGCATCAGGTGGCCAAAGTATTGGAGTTTCAGCTTCAACATCAATCTTTCCAATGAACACCCAGGACCGATATCCTTTAGGATGGACTGGTTGGATCTCCTTGCAGTCCAAGGGACTCTAAAGAGTCTTCTCCAACACCACAGTTCAAAAGCATCAATTCTTCATTTTCAGCTTTCTTTATGGTCCAACTTTCACATCCATACATGACCATTGGGAAAACCATAGCTTTGACTGGATGTATCTTTGTTGACAAACTAATGTCTCTGCTCTTTAATATGCTGTCTCAGTTGGTCATAACTTTCCTTCCAAGAAATAAGCATCTTTTAATTTCATGGCTGTACTCACCATCTGCAGTTATTTTGGAGCCCAAAAAAATAAAGTCTGCCACTGTTTCCACTGTTTCCCCATCTATTTCCCACAAAGTGATGGGACCAGATGCCATGATCTTCGTTTTCTGAATGATGAACTTTAAGCCAACTTTTTCGCTCTCCTCTTTCACTTTCATCAAGAGGCTTTTTAGTTCCTCTTCACTTTCTGCCATAAGGGTGGTGTTATCTGCATGTCTGAGGTTATTGATATTTCTCCCAGCAATCTTGATTCCAGCTTGTGCTTCTTCCAGCCCAGTGTTTCTCATGATGATATTTTAAATATTATTCAATTATTAATAAGCTGAAATTACATTTTGAACACTTTTGCAAGAAAGTGTTCAATGATATTTTTCTTTATCGATAAGAATACATTACATATTTGCCTTAGTTTTTGCCATAATTTGTCCTTTTCATAATTGGTGGCTCATATTTTGCTTGAACATAGTGCTTTCAATGTACAGAAATATTGAATTTTATGTAGTTCACAACATTTCTTACGTGTTCTTATCATTTCAAAGAAGTTCTTCCATACCACATCAAATTAATATACACTATTATGCTATTAATGTTTTAAACCAACATTAATTAATGCAGATGAAAATCTGAAACCTGTAAGGAATTTATGGAGTCAAAGAACTATGACTGACAACTATTACTTATGCAAAGCTTAAATGTTTTAAATATAGCATTTTAGTTTCTTTTTAAACAAAAATTATCACTTATTTTGAATTTCACATTGTCTGAAATGCCAAAAAATACCATTTAGAAGACACAGTCATATTCTACTTCAGAAACTGCAACAAGGTTTTGGAACTTTTTAAAAATTTCAGTTATCTCAAACTTAGTTGCATTGAACTCAATTTGTTTTGTCCTTACCAATTGATAAGAAACAATTTCAGTCAAGTTAATATTAGGAATATTTTGTCTGATAATATCTAAATATTGACAATGTCAAATAAGATGAAGAAAAAGTGAAAGTGTTAGTCACTCAGTTGTGTCTGACTCTTTGAGACCCCATGGACTGTAGCCTGCCAGGCTCCTCTATCCATGGAATTCTCCAGGCAAGAATACTGGAGTGGGTAGCCTTTCCCTTCTCTGTGGGATCTTCTGGACCCAGGGATTGAACTCAGTTTACCTGCGTTGCAGGCAGACTCTTTACTGTCTGAGCCATCAGGGAAGTTCGTCAAATAAGGTATCAGTAGGAAAATATTGATAGTGATTTTCACAAAGGAGCCTTGAGGAGAAACATGCTAGAGAACATTTGAAGAAAAAGGCTGAAGCAAAATACAGGAGCAGTTATTTTCAGTAGTGGGAGCTGAGATCTACTCTATATTCATTCTTTGTATTCCTAAGAAATTACCAGGCCAGCTTCTCCCATATGGGGGACAAGATACTCTGACAAACTCTTCTGCTGCAATACAATTTCCTGTCCTGGATGAACTGCAACAGTTTTGCTTTTGAGTATACTGCTGAAATAACACAGTGAGATCTCCAAAAACTAGACAGAAAAACAAAACATAAAGGCAATCTGCATTTCCCTGGGGGAAATGACAGCTCTAGAATCAGCTCCATGGTCTAAACACCTGTCTCAAACCTAAGACTTTCAAGTGTGGTCAGGACCCCACAAGGGGGAAAGGACCTACTCAGTGGTTACCCATTGCCACTTTCCCTAGCAAAAAAAAAAAAAATTGCATATACATTTCACTCCACTGCCTGGGCTTTGTCTCTCACTGCCTCCAGCATAGCTTGCAGCCCTTTTCATCTTTTTTTTTAATGAAACTAGAAAATATTCATTCTTGGCCAGAAGATTCCATTTATGTCTTCTAAATTCAGTCACCATTGTAATGCCTTCTTCATCTTTCAAAATATAGTCTATTTTATCACCAGTCTCTTGAATTTCTTTTACTGAAACAACTCCATGTCTATAGGGTATACCTTTGATCTTGGATAATATTTTTCTTTTTTCATCAAACTTTTTTTTCACTTGCTTTGCATACTATCAACCATGTTATTCCTGGGAGTCTTGTCCAGCCTGTATGAGGGAGCACAGCATAGAGTACTCTTTGGTTTGCCACATAGCCTAGTTTTTTTAAGAAGAAAACACCAAAGTTATCCAGCTACTGAAGATCAGAAAGCTGTAATAATACTTAATACTTTATTTTTTATTTTCGATGAAAGAGAATTTATTGAATTCACTTTTAATAAATCGAACAACTATTTATTGAGCACCCAAAACAAAGTGGGATATTCAAAAATGTAGGCTCATTTGGTACAAACTGAAATATTCAGCCATTATAATTATGTCTTTACAAACTAAAACATCTGGATGACTGATGTTAATTTATAGTTTCTTTTTTTTTTCTTTTTTGTTTTTTAAAATTAATTATTTTAATTGGAGGCTAATTACTTTACAATATTGCAGTGGTTTTGCCAAAGATTCACATGAATTAGCCTTGGGTGTACATGTGTTCCCCATCATGAGCTCCCCTTCCACCTCCCTCCCCATCCCATCCCTCAGGATTATCCCAGTGCACCAGCCCTGAGCATCCTGTCTCATGCATTGAACCTGGACAGGCGATCTGTTTCACATATGATAATATACATGTTTCAATGCTATTCTCTCAAATCATCCCACCCTTGCCTTCTCCCACGGAGTCCAAAAGACTATTCTATACATCTGTGTCTCTTTTGCTGTATCACATATAGGGTTGTCGTTACCATCTTTAAAAATTCCATATATATGTGTTAGTATACTGTATTGGTGTTTTTATTTCTGACTTACTTCACTCTGTTTAATAGGCTCCAGTTTCATCCACCTCATTAGAACTGATTCAAATGTATTCTTTTTAATGGCTGAGTAATATTCCATTGTGTATATGTACCACAGCTTTCTTATCCATTCATCTGCTGATGGACATCTAGGTTGCTTCATCCTGGCTATTATAAACAGTGAGTGATGAACATTGAGGTACATGTCTCTCTTTAAATTCTGGTTTCCTTGATATGTATGCCCAGCAGTGGGATTGCTGGGTCATATGGCAGTATTATTTCCAGTTTTTTAAGGAATCTCCACACTGTTCTCCATAGTGGCTGTACTAGTTTGCATTCCCACCAACAGTGTAAGAGGGTTCCCTTTTCTCCAAACCCTCTCTGGCATTTATTGTTTGTAGACTTTTGGATAGCAGCCATTTTGACCAGCATGAGATGGTACCTCATTGTGGTTTTGATTTGCATTTCTCTGATAATGAGTGATGTTGAGTATCTTTTCATGTGTTTGTTAGCCATCTGTATATCTTCTGTGGAGAAATGTCTGTTTAGTTCTTTGGCCCACTTTTTGATTGCATTTTTTATTTTTTTGGAATTGAGCTGCAGGAGTTGCTTGTATATTTTTGAGATTAGTTGTTTGTCAGTTGCCTTGTTTGCTATTATTTTCTCCCATTCTGAGGGCTGTCTTTTCACCTTGCTTATAGTTCCTTCATTGTGCAAAAGCTTTGAAGTTTAATTAGGTCCCATTTGTTTATTTTTGCTTTTATTTCCATTACTCTGGGAGTGGGTCATGGAGGATCTTGCTGTGATTTATGTCAGAGAGTGTTTTGCCTATGTTTTCCTCTAGGAGTTTTATAGTTGCTGGTCTTACATTTAGACCTTTAATCCATTTTGAGTTTATTTTTGTGTACGGTGTTAGAAAATGTTCTGGTTTCACTCTTTTACAAGTGGTTGACCAGTTTTCCCAGCACCACTTGTTAAAGAGATTGTCTTTTCTCCATTGTATATTCTTGCCTCCTCTATCAAAGATAAGGTGTCCATAGGTGAGTGGATTTATCTCTGGGCTTTCTATTTGGTTCCATTGATCTATATTTCTGCCTTTATGCCAGTATCGTACTGTCTTGATGACTGTAGCTTTGTAATAGAGTCTGAAGTCAGGCACATTGATTCCTCCAGTTCCAGTCTTCTTTCTCAAGATTGCATTGGCTATTCAAAGTTTTTTCTATTTCCACACAAATTGTGAAATTATTTGTTCTAGTTCTGTGGAAAATTCCGTTGATAGCTTGATAGGGATTGCATTGAATCTATAGATTGCTTTGTGTAGTATACTCATTTTCATTATATTGATTCTTCCGATCCACGAACATGGTATATTTCTCCATCTATTAGTGTCCTCTTTGATTTCCTTCATCAGTGTTTTATAATTTTCTATATATAGGCCTTTAGTTTTGCTAGGTAGATATATTCTTAAGCATTTTATTATTTTCGTTGCAATGGTGAATGGAATTGTTTCGTTGATTTCTTTTTCTACTTTCTCATTATTAGTGAATAGGAATGCAAGGGATTTCTGTGTGTTGATTTTATATCCTGTAACTTTACTATATTCATTGATTAGCTCTAGTAATTTTCTGGTGGAGTCTTTAGGGTTTTCTATGTAGAGGATCATGTCATCTGCAAACAGTGAGAGTTTTACTTCTTCTTTTCCAATTTGGATTCCTTTTATTTCTTTTTCTGCTCTGATTGCTGTGGCCAAAACTTCCAGAACTATGTTGAATAGTAGTGGTGAAAGTGGGCACCCTTGTCTTGTTCCTGACTTTAGGGGAAATACTTTCAATTTTTCACCATTGAGGATAATGTTTGCTGTGGGTTTGTCATATATAGCTTTTATTTTTTTTTTTTTTTTTTTTTTTTTTTGCCTTATAGCCCATGTTATATTTATTTATCTTTTGTTCCACAAGTGTGTGCATTGTCAACTGGAATTTACATTGTGTTAACCTCCACATCCACTCAAGTCCTGTGCACAATCAGCCACTTGTTCTTTTTTTTTTTTTTTTTTTTTTTTTTTAGAATCTTTTTTTTTTTTTTTTTTTTTTAATTTTAAAATCTTTAATTCTTACATGTGTTCCCAAACATGAACCCCCCTCCCACCTCCCTCCCCATAACATCTCTGTGGGTCATCCCCATGCACCAGCCCCAAGCATGCTGTATCCTGCGTCAGACATAGACTAGCGATTCAATTCTTACATGATAGTATACATGATAGAATGCCATTCTCCCATATCATCCCACCCTCTCCCTCTCCCTCTGAGTCCAAAAGTCCGTTATAGACAGCTGCGTCTTTTTCCTGTCTTGCATCCAGGGTCGTCATTGCCATCTTTCTAAATTCCGTATATATGTGTTAGTATACTGTATTGGTGTTTTTCTTTCTGGCTTACTTCACTCTGTATAATCGGCTCCAGTTTCGTCCATCTCATCAGAACTGATTCAAATGAATTCTTTTTAACGGCTGAGTAATACTCCATTGTGTATATGTACCACAGCTTTCTTATCCATTCATCTGCTGATGGACATCTAGGTTGTTTCCATGTCCTGGCTATTATAAACAGTGCTGCGATGAACATTGGGGTACATGTGTCTCTTTCAATTCTGGTTTCCTCGGTGTGTATGCCCAGCAGTGGGATTGCTGGGTCATAAGGCAGATATAGCTTTTATTATGTTGAGGTATGTTCCTTCTATTCCTGCTTTCTGGAGAGTTTTTTATCATAAATGGATGTTGGATTTTGTCAAAGGCCTTCTCTGCATCTATTGAGATAATCATATGGCTTTTATTTTTCAATTTGTTAATGTGGTGGATTACATTGATTGATTTGCAGATATTGAAGAATCCTTGCATCCCTGGGATAAAGCCCACTTGGTTATGGTGTATGATCTTTTTAATGTGTTGTTGGATTCTGATTGCTAGAATTTTGTTGAGGATTTTTGCATCTATGTTCATCAGTGATATTGGCCTGTAGTTTTATTTTTTGTGTGAGTGTGTGGCATCTTTGTCTGTTTTTGGTATTAGGGTGATGGTGGCCTCATAGAATGAGTTTGGAAGTTTACCTTCCTCTGTAGTTTTCTGGAAGAGTTTGAGTAGGATAGGTGTTAGCTCTTCTCTAAATTTTTGGTTGAATTCAGCTGTGAAGCCATCTGGTCCTGGGCTTTTGTTTGCTGGGAGATTTCTGATTGCAGCTTCAATTTCCGTGATTGTGATGGGTCTGTTAAGATTTTCTATTTTCTATTTGGATCATTTTCACTATCATTATTCTGAATTATTTTTCAGTTAGACTCCCTATCTCCTCCTCTTTTGTTTGGTTTGGTGGGCATTTATCCTGTTCCTTTACCAGCTGAGTATTTCTCTGCCTTTTCATCTTGTTTAAATTGCTGTGTTTGGGGTGGTCTTTCCATTTCTGGCAGTTTGTGGTTCCTCTTTATTGCAGAGGTTCCTCACTGTGGGTGGGGTTGTATGGGTGGCTTGTCAAGGTTTCCTGGTTAGGGAAGCTTGTGTCAGTGTTCTGGTGGCTGGAGCTGAATTTCTTCTCTCTGGAGTGCAATGAAGTGTCCAGTAATGAGTTTTGAGATGTCAGTGGGTTTGATGTGACTTTGGGCAGCTTGTATATTGAAGCTCAGGGATATGTTCCTGCGTTGCTGGAGAATTTGCATGGTATATCTTGCTCTGGAACTTGTTGGCTCTAGGGTGGTGCTTGGTTTCAGTGTACGTATGGAGGCTTTTGGATGAGCTCTTATAGATTAATGTTCCATGAGTCAGGAGTTCTCTGGTGTTCTCAGGTTTTGGACTTAAATCTCCTGGCTCTGGTTTTCCATCTTATGCTTACAGTAGCCTCAAGACTTCTCCATCTATACAGTACCAATGATAAAACATCTCGGTTAATGATGAAAAGTTTCTCTGCAGTGAGGGACACCTGGAGAAGTTCACAGAGTTACATGGAGAAGAGGAGAGGGAGGAGGGAGATAGAGGTGACTAGGAGGAGAAGAGGAGGAATCAAAAGGGGAGAGAGCAAGCTAGCCAGTAATCATTTCCCTATGTGCTCTCCACAGTCTGGATCCCTCAGAGATGTTCACGGAGTTACACAGAGAAGAGAAGAGGGAGGAAGGAGACTGGGGTGACCATGAGGATAAAAGGGGGAATCGAAAGGAGAGAGACAAATCCAGCCAGTAATCAGTTCCCTAAGTGTTCTCCACAGCCCGGAACACACAAAGAGATTCACAGGGTTGGGTAGAGAAGGAAAGGGAGAGGGGGGAGACAACCTGGTGGAGAAAAATGAGAGTCAAAAGGAGAAGAGGGCAATCAGGCCAGTAATCACACTCCCAAGTAAAAATGGGTACTGAAGATTGGGTTCTTAAAGGTACAAAATTTGATAACAAATACCAAAAAGCAAAGATTAAAAATCTAAAGTAGAGGTTAGACTCTCAAAAATACAGTATTTTTAAAAAAAAGTCACAAAAATTATAAAATATATATATGAAGTTTGCTTTTAAAATAGGGTCTTTTTTGGCAAAGTAATAGTAGGTTATAAGAATGATAATTAAAGGAGTAATAGAGGACTTAAAATAAAACATTTCTTTTTTTAATTTTTTTAAAGGATAATAGTAAAAAATGTATCTAGGAATTTCTCTGGAGCTGTTGCAGACAGTGTGGGGTCAGTTAAGTTTCACATAGTTCCTTGATCCAGCTTGTACTTCTGAAGATCTATGGGCCTCTTCCAATGTAGTTAGTGTTAACTACAGGGTTTTAATCTGTTGCACCTGTCACTTCCAAAGCAGTTCCCTCTGTTTATTTTAGCTTCTTCTATTTGCTGGTTTCTTCAGTACCTAAATTCCACCCTGACACAAGGGGGTGAAGGTGGTCACTTAATTAGGCTCACTTGTTCAGTCCTGCCGTGGGGAGGGAGGCACACTGCAAATAAATATCACTGGCATATGTGGGGAGTGCTCACAGTGTCTTGGCCACACTGGGTTTGCCCTTGCTCACAGCAAGTGCTCTTTCCCAGTCTACACTTAGACTCTAGGTTGCCTTGCCAGAGAACTGTCTGAGGTGGGCCCTGGGTTGTGTGCACTTCCCAGGTGTAAGCAGCTCAGGTTCAGGTTCTCAGGCAATCCACAAAGGTGCAGACTCTGTTGGGCCTGCGTTTTGCACCCTTCCCAGGTCTGAGCAGCTCAGGCGACCAGGTGCTTGGCGAGCACAGTCTCCCCCAGGTTGGGGGTGCATCTTATCGCCTCCCCTGTCCCAACCACTCAGTTTTCTGGGTGGCTGTGGGCGCGCTCCTCTCAGGTGTGCAATGTGTCTCCTCTGGGGAGCTGATCTCTGGCTGTGACACTCCTGGCAGATGTTAACCGTCCAGAATCCCAAGAAGTCTTGGTTAGCAATGGAGCCTGCTTGCAGTTTAGTAGAGGATACCTCTCTGGAGCCGAGTTTGCCCCTTTCCAGCTCTGGCTGCCCCCCACCTGCCTGTCTCCAGTGGGGGATGGGCCGGTAGCCAGCCTGTTAGCTCTCGTCTGGTATTCATTCACTCAGTCCTTTGTTCTGTGAGTGGCCCGGCAGTGCCTTAGGTTAGGGCTTTTCACTGGATAGTTCTCTCTCTCTCCCTCTCTCTCTGTCTCCCCCCCCCCCCCCCCCAACATCCCCCCCCACACACATAGTTTGGGTTGCTATCTCATGTTAGTTCCCTCAGATTGCCCTCAGGGCATTCGGGCCCAGAACTTACCCTAAGCAATGCAGCCTGCGCCTCCCTGTTCAGCCCCCTGTTCAGCCTCCACTTGCTGGTGGCAGCTGCGAGAGCTGGGAGTTGCTGTTAGGCATGTAATCTGTAGGTTTTGTTTATTTATTTTTCCTTCTGGTAATGTTCCCCCCTGAGATTCCAAAACTCCCCACAAACCCACCAGTGAGAGTGTTTCCTGGTGTTTGGACACTTCTCCTCTTTTAAGACTCCCTTCCTGGGACAGGTCTTCATCCCTACCTCTTTTGTCTCTCTTTTTATCTTCCATATTTTGTCCTACCTCCTTTTGAAAACAATGGGCTGCCTTTCTGGGTGCCTGATGTCCTCTGCCAGCATTCAGAAGTTATTTTGTGGAATTTGCTCAGCGTTCAAATGTTCTTTCAATGAATTTGTGGGAGAGAAAGTGGTCTCCCTATCCTATTCCTCTGCCATCTTCTGAGCCTCTAATTTATAGTTTTGTTCTGAATGTTTAGTATTGCATGTAAGTAGCTGCACTTCATACTTATGTTCACTTTATATTTGCTGCAAGAGAAAGCCATGTAGTAGCCTATGTTTCAGTTTGTATGAGCTCTTTTATTCAGCTTCTACTTAACTGGCTCACTGGACTAATCAAACTTTGCTTTCCTGCTTTAGGATTATTGATGGCAGCTATGGTAGCAGGCAGCCCTGTATGTCTGCTCTTCTCTTACTCAGGTTGAATGGAAAACAAGAATACTTTGTGTTTCTTTCCAAAACGGGTTATACCATTTGTATTTGTTATGCAACTAACATATAATTTGATGAGTTACTAATCACTCAGTCAAGTCTGACTCTTTGCGATCCCACAGACTGTAGCTTGTCCAGCTCTTCTGTCCATGGAATTCTCCAGACAATAGTACTGGAGTTGGTTGCCATTTCTCTCTCAATAATTTGCTTAACTAGTATGTAAACAGAAGAAATAATGAAACGCATTGATTGCTTTGGGAAAACTCAATAAAATTGAGCATAAAATTGCTGCTGATTTGGTTGTGGGGAAAAACAACTTTAAAAAGATAGAGAACAAAATCAGAAAAATCTAGGAAAATGTAGCCTTCAGAATTCATTGCAGTGTCATTAAATGCTTACCTGACATAAATAGACAGAAATAGGTGACAGCAAATGCTGCATTGTGGGTAGGATTTATGCAAGAAATTGAATAGAGAACACCAATCAGCCAAATTCATGGACCCTTTCCACTGGACCTGGAAGAATCTGGCAATCTTCTCATCACCTTCCACTATAGCACTAAACTGAAATTAATTTACCACACTGAGGCGATAATGTAATGTTAGGCAATATCTCTACACTAATTCTGTTTGAAGACTACTTTGCATATAGAGAGGAGAGGAGAAATAAGAGGTTGACGACAGCATTTTTTGTCTTTTTTGAGAACCAGAGAGTGTCAGACACTGCTACATTTTTTGCCTATTTAATCTCATTTAACTCTTAAAAGAATGCTAGCATCAACGTGTTAGTCTCATTTTACTAATGATTTTTTCTTTTTTTTTAAGGCCAGGAGAAGATACATACATAGCCAAGGATACCTGGTTGAGAAGTGTCAGGGTCTAGAGTCAGCTCAAGTCTTTAAGCCTGGCTCTTTCCTCTCCTCCATTTCTTTAGCAATCAAACACTAACTCTTGCTATACAGTAACAATTTAGAGAAAGGTCTATATCTCTCAGACTCAATCATTGAATGTGGCATAATGAATTTTAGGTAGGTCCATGAGTTCGCAAAAGAATATTAAAAAGTGTTTGCAAATCAATTCAAAGAAATATTTTTAATAGCAATCAGCTTCAAAATATCTGTATTCTAAATCTTCACAGTTTACGACTGCTCTTATAAACAATGAAACTTTACAATAAAAATATTTTAAATAACGTCTACAAAAAATAAATTTTATAGCTAAAAATTTCCCAATATCCCATTCCAATAAAAATACAGCTTTATTTTTGCAAATTATTTATGCTATAATAGTGAGAATTCCATGGACAGAGGAGCCTGATGGACTATAGTCCTTGGGGTTGCAAAGAGTCGGATGTGACTGAGTGACTAACACACTACACTACACACTTAAGATGATTAGCAGATATTACTCTATGATGACTTACTTCAATTAGCTTAATCTTATAAACAATGAATACTTAAAGTGAAAAACGTTTTAAATAATGCCTAAAAAATAAATTTTATAGCTAGAAATTTTCCCAATAGCCCATTCCAATAAAAATATTTTTTAAATTCTGTGTACTATAATAGTGAATGTATGACCTTATTATATTTTCTGACACTTTATCCTCAAAAAAGCAAATGTTTAGGAGAGTCTTCAAAATATTTCTTATACTTGACCAAAGAAGCAATTTCTGCTCTAGAAATTAGGTCTCCTTTCTAGTTAAATGTGTCAACACTGAACTTAAATTTCCCATGGACTTCAGTGCTTTCTACTCCCTACTCTTTTTTTTTTTTTTTTTGTCTACTCCCTATTCTTACATGATTTTTCCTACTGTACTAACAAGGATTGGTTCATTCATTCATTCACAAACTCATAAACTCATTAAAGCAATTACTCAACAAATATTGAGTTCCTACTACGCACTTATCACTGTTTTAGAGACATGATGCAATGATAAATAAGTCACAGTTTCTGCTTCCTTGGGCAGTGTACCAGTCTATACTCTCCAGCCTTCTTGAAATTACAAGCCAGAGGGTGGGAACAAAGAAGCAAATTCAGTCGAATGAAATAGGAACAAAATAAATGCAAGTTACCTTCAAGCTTGGAGTCAAAAACCTCTCAGTGATCCTCTACATGCCCCTTCTTCCTCACCTACTGGCTTGAAAGAGGGATACACAGAAAGACTTTCAGTTCCTAAGGGATGATATGAACAAAGCTGGCAAGGAAAACTCGAATTCTTAAAATACGTGGAAGACCACTCATTCAACAATTATGACATGGTGACAGATAAACACATATTCTGATGGTGCAGCCACTGTGGAAGACAGTGTAGTAGTAGGATAAAATCTTAAAAATAGAACTACAAATGATACAACGATTCCACTTCATGGAATATACCCAAAGGCAAATAAGACTAAAATATACTTTTAGATTTAATCTGATTCTTCTTGGGTCCTGGAACAAAGTTGATTTCAAGAGGTGGATGATCCTAAGCATAAGCCTTTTAAATTGTCAACTTAGACTTTGATGTTTCATTTTATTATTTATCAACCAAATATTTGGCATATATTTTTTAGAATAATGGTCTCTATTCCTTTTACCTATTCATTAATGAAATAGACCACTTTCCTCTAGGTAAAGTTACAGGTTAAGTCTCTGAAATCTAAAGCAGTTATTAAAAGATATGGTAAATAACTAAGATCCAAATGGAGACCAAATAGTGTAGAATGACTCTTTAATCTGTGGGAAAGACACATAAATCCCAGAGGTTAGCAAGCCCTCCAGTTATATTCTATGGCCTTGAATGTGGTTAGTGAAATCTGAGAGTGAGAGGCTTAAGATGGCAGAGGGAAGAGGAGAGTTCATAGAAATATAAGCCTATTTCAAGAAATAAGAGAGACATCAAATAAACAAACTTACACCTAAAGCAACTAGGGAAGAAACAAACAAACCAAAAAAAGTTAGTAGAAGGAAATAAATCATAAAAATAAGAACAGAAATAAATGAAAAAGAAATAAAGCAGACTATAGAAAAGATTTAAGGTCGCTCACTCATGTCTGACTCTTTGAGACCCCATGGACTATACAGTCCATGGAATACTCCAGTCCAAAATACTGGAGTGGGTAGCCTTTCCCTTCTGCAGGACATTTTCCCACCCAAGGATCAAACCCAGGTCACACACATTGTAGGCATTTTCCTTACCACCTGAGCCACAGGGAAGCCCAGTAAGATTTGATTACACAACTTACAAAGGACTGGAGAGACACTTTTCAGTTCAGTGGCTCAGTCGTGTCTCTTTGCGATCCTGTGGACTGCAGCATGTCAGGCTTCCATGTTCATCACCAACTCCAGGAGCTTTCTCAAATTCATGTCCATTGAGTCATTGATGTCATACAACCATCTCATCCTCTGTCATCCACTTCTCCTGCCTTCAATCTTTACCAGCATCAGTGTCTTTTCCAAAGAGTCAGTTCTTCACATCAGATGGCCAAAGTATTGGAGCTTCAGTTTCAGCATCAGTCCTTCCAATGAATATTCAGAATGATTTCCTTTAGGATTGATTGGTTTGACCTCCTTGCAATCCAAGAGACTCTCAAGAGTCTTCTCCAACACCAGTTAAAAAGCATCAGTTCTTCATCATGCACCTTTATAAGCCAACTCTCACATCTATACATGACTACTGGAAAAACCATAGCTTTGACTAAAAGAACATTTGAGGAGAAAGTAATGTTTCTGCTTCTTAATATCTTGTCTAGGTTAGTCATAGCTCTTTTTCCAAAGAGCAAGTGTCTTTTAATTTCTTGACCTCAGTCATGACCTGCGGTGATTTTGGAGCCCAAGAAAATAAAGACTCTCACTGTTTCCATTGTTTGCCCATCTATTTGCTATGAAGTGATGGGACCAGATGCCATGATCTTGGTTTTCTGAATGTTGAGTTTTAAGCCAGCTTTTTCACTCTCCTCTTTCACTTTCATCAAGAAGCTCCATAGTACCTCTTCACTTTCTGCCAATAAGGTGGTGCCATCTGTGTATCTAAAGTTACTGATATTTCTCCCAGCAATCTTGATTCCAGCTTGTGCTTCTTCCAGCCCAGCACTTCGCATGATGTACTCTGTGTAGAAGTTAAATAAGCACTGTGACAATATACAGCCTTGACATTTTCCTTTCTCAATTTGAAACCAGTCCATGGTTCCATGTCCAATTCTAACTGTTGCTTCTTGACCTGCATACAGATTTCTCAGTAGACACGTAAGGTGGTCTGGTATTCAAATCTCTTTAAGAATTTTCCACAGTTTGTTGTGATCCACACAGTCAAAGGCTTTGGCATAGTTAATAAAGCAAAAGTAGATTCTTTTCAGGAAATCTCTTGCTTTTTCTATGATCCAATGGATGTTGGCAATTGGATCTCTGGTTCCTCTGCCTTTTCTATATCCAGTTCCATGAACACCTGGAAGTTCATGGTTCATGTACTTGAAGCCTAGCTTGGAGAATTTTGAGCATTACTTGGCTAGTGTGTTAGGTGAGTACAATTGTGCGATAGTTTGAACATTCTTTGGCATTGCGATTTGGGGGACTGAAATGAAAACCGACTTTTTCCAGTGTTGTGGCTACTGCTGAGTTTTCCAAATTTGCTGGCATATTGAATGCAGCACTTTCACAGTATCATCTTTTCGGATTTGGAATAGTTCAACTGGAATTCCATCACTTCCACTAGCTTTGTTCGTAGTGATGAATCCTAAGGCCCACTTGACTTCACATTCCAGGATGTCTGGCTCTTGCTGAGTGATAATACCATCATGGTTATCTGGATCATGAAGATTTTTGTATAGCTCTTCTGTGTATTCTTGCCAACTCTTCTTAATATCTTCTGCTTCTGTTAGATCCACAATATTTCTTCCTTTATTGTGCCCATCATTGCATGAAATGTTCCCTTGGTATCTCTAATTTTCTTGAAGAGATCTTGAGTCTTTCCCATTCGATTATTTTCCTCTATTTCTTTGCATTGATCACTGACGAAGGCTTCTTATCTCTCCTTGCTATTATTTGGAACTATGCATCCAAATGGGTATATCTTTCCTTTTCTCATTTGTCTTTCGGTTCAGTTCAGTTCAGTCGCTCAGTCGTGTCCGACTCTTTGCGACCCCATGAATCGCAGCACGCCAGGCCTCCCTGTCCATCACCAACTCCCTGGAGTTCACTCAGACTCACGTCCATCGAGTCCGTGATGCCATCCAGCCATCTCATCCTCTGTCGTCCCCTTCTCTTCCTGCCCCCAATCCCTACCAGCATCAGAGTCTTTTCCAATGAGTCAACTCTTTGCATGACGTGGCCAAAGTACTGGAGTTTCAGTTTCAGCATCATTCCTTCCAAAGAAATCCCAGGGCTGATCTCCTTCAGAATGGACTGGTTGGATCTCCTTGCAGTCCAAGGGACTCTCAAGAGTCTTCTCCAACACCACAGTTCAAAAGCATCAATTCTTCGGTGCTCAGCTTTCTTCACAGTCCAACTCTCACATCCATACATGACCAATGGAAAAACCATAGCCCTGACTAGACAGACCTTTGTTGGCAAAGTAATGTCTCTGCTTTTCAATGCGCTATCTAGGTTGGTCATAACTTTTCTTCCAAGGAGTAAGCGTCTTTGAATTTCATGGCTGCAGTCACCATCTGCAGTGATTTTGAAGCCCCCAAAAATAAAGTCTGACACTGTTTCCCCATCTATTTCCCATGAAGTGATGGGACCAGATGCCATGATCTTCATTTTCTGAATGTTGAGCTTTAAGCCAACTTTTTCACTCTCCTCTTTCACTTTCATCAAGAGGCTTTTTAGTTCCTCTTCACTTCCTTCATAAGGGTGGTGTCATCTGCATATCTGAGGTTATTGATATTTCTCCCAACAATCTTGATTCCAGCTTGTGCTTCTTCCAGCCCATCGTTTCTCATGATGTTCTCTGCATATAAGTTAAATAAGCAGGGTGACAATATACAGCCTTGACATACTCCTTTTTCTATTTGGAACCAGTCTGTTGTTCTTTATCCAGTTCTCACTGTTGCTTCCTGATCTGCATTAAGGTTTCTCAAAAGGCAGGTCAAGTGGTCTGGAATTCCTATCTCCTTCAGAATTTTTCAACAGTTTATTGTGGTCCACACAATCAAAGGCTTTGGCATAGTCAATAAAGCAGAAATAGTTGTTCCTCTGGAACTCTCTTGCTTTTTCCATGATCCAGCAGATGTTGGCAATTTGATCCCTGGTTCCTCTGCTTTTTCTAAAACCAGCTTGAACATCGGAAAGTTCACGGTTCATGTATTGCTGAAGCCTGGCTTGGAGAATTTTGAGCATTACTTTACTAGCATGTGAGATGAGTGCAACTGTACGGTAGTTTGAGCATTCTTTGGCATTGCCTTTCTTTGGGATTGGAATGAAAACTGACCTTTTCCAGTCCTGTGGCCACTGCTGAGTTTTACAAATTTGCTGGCATATTGAGTGCAGCACTTTCACAGCATCATCTTTCAGGATTTGAAACAGCTCAACTGGAATTCCGTCACCTCCACTAGCTTTGTTCGTAGTGATGCTTTCTAAGGCCCACTTGACTTCACATTCCAGCATGTCTGGCTCTAGGTGAGTGAGCACACCATCATGATTATCTTGGTCGTGAAGAACTTTTTTGTACAGTTCTTCTGTGTATTCTTGCCACCTCTTCTTAATATCTTCTGCTTCTGTTAGGTCAATACCATTTCCGTCCTTTATCGAGCCCATCTTTGCATGAAATGTTCCCTTGGTATCTCTAATTTTCTTGAAGAGATCTCTAGTTTTTCCCATTCTGTTGTTTTTCTCTATTTCTTTGCATTGGTCACTGAGGAAGGCTTTCTTATCTCTTCTTGCTATTCTTTGGAACTCTGCATTCAGATGCTTATATCTTTCCTTTTCTCCTTTGCTTTTCTCTTCTCTTCTTTTCACAGCTATTTGTAAGGCCTCCTCATACAGCCATTTTGCTTTCTTTGCATTTCTTTTTCATGAGGATGGTCTTGATCCCTGTCTCCTGTACAATGTCACGAACCTCAGTCCATAGCTCATCAGACACTCTATTTATCAGATCTAGGCCCTTAAATCTATTTCTCACTTCCACTGTATAGTCATAAGGGATTTGATTTAGGTCATACCTGAATGGTCTATTGGCTTTCCCTACTTCCTTCAATTTAAGTCTGAATTTGGCAATAAGGAGTTCATTATCTGAGCCACAGTCAGCTCGCGATCTTGTTTTTGCTGACTGTATAGAGCTTCTCCATCTTTGGCTGCAAGGAATATAATCAACCTGATTTCGGTGTTGACCATCTGGTGATGTCCATGTGTAGAGTCTTCTCTTGTGTTGTTGGAAGAGGGTGTTTGCTATAACCCATGCGTTCTCTTGGCAAAACTCTATTAGTCTTTGCCCTGCTTCGTTCTGTATTCCAAGGCCAAATTTGCCTGTTATTCCAGATGTTTCTTGACTTCCTACTTTCGCATTCCAGTCCCCTATAATGAAAAGGACATCCTTTGTCTTTAGCTTCTCTTCTTTTCACAGCTTTTTGGAGGGCTTCCTCAGACAACCGTTTTGCATTTTTGCATTTCTTTTTCTTGGGGATGGTCTTGATTCTTGCCTCCTGTACAATGTCACAAACCTCCATCCATAGTTCTTCAGGCATCTGTCTATCAAATCTAATCCCCTGAATCTATTTGTCACTTCCACTGCATAATGGTAAGGGATCTGATTTAGGTCATACCTGAATGGTCCAGTGGTTTTCCCTACTTTCTCAATTTAAGTCTGAATTTGGCAATAACAAGTTCATGATCTGAACCACAGTCAGCTCCGAGGCTTGTTTTTGCTGACTGTATGGAGCTTATCCATATTTTGGCTAGAAATAATATTCCAAAATTCACCACCCAGCTTTCAACAATATGTGAACTGAGAACTTCCAGATGTTCAAACTGGATTTAGAAAAGGCAGAGGAACCAGAGATCCAATTGTCAACATCCATTGGATCATAGAAAAAGCAAGAGAGTTCTTAAAAAACATTTACTTCTACTTTATTGACCATGCCAAAGTCTTTGACTGTGTGGATCACAGCAAACTGTGGAAAATTCTTCAAGACATGTGAATACCAGACCATCTTACCTGCCTCTTGAGAAATCTGTATTCAGGTCAAGAAGCAACAGTTAAAGCCAGGCATGGAACAATGGACTGGTACCAAATTGGGAAAGGAGTATATTAAGGCTGTATATTGTCATCCTGCTTATTTAACTTCTATGCACAGTACATCATGTGAAATGCCGGGCCAGTTGAAGCACAAGCTGGAATCAAGTTTCCCGGGAGAAATATCAACAACTTCAGATACGCAGATGACACTACATTTATGGCAGAAATTGAAGAGGAAATGAAGAGCCTCTTGATGAAAGTGAAAGAAGCAAGTGAAAAAGCTGGCTTAAACCTCAACATTCAGAAAACTAAGATCATGGCATGTGGTCCCATCGCTTCATGGCAAATAGATGGGGAAAGAATGGAAAGAGTGAGAGACTTAATTTTCATGGGCACCGAAATCAATGTAGATGGTGACTCCAGCCATGAAATCAAAATACGCTTGCTCCTTTGAATAAAAGCTATGACCAACCTAGACAGCATATTAAAAAGAGAAACCATACCTTGCTGACAAGTCCATCTAGTCAAACTGTGGTGTCTCCAGTAGTCATGTGTGGATGTCAGAGATGGTCCATGAAGAACGCTGAGCAACAAAAAATAGATGTTATTGAAATGTGGTGTTGGACAAGACTCTTGAGAGTCCCTTGGACTGCAAGGAGATCAAACCAGTCAATCCTAAAGGAAATCAGTCCTAAATATCCATTGGAAGGACTGAGGCTGATGCTGAATCTCCAATCCTTTGGCCACCTGCTGCAAAGAACTGACTCATTGGAAAGGACACTTATTCTGGGAGAGATTGAAGGCAGTAGGTGAAGAGAATGACAGAGGATAAGATGGTTGGATGGCATCACCAGCTCGATATACTTAAGTCTGAGTAAGCTCTGGGAGTTGGTAACAGGGAAAACTGGCTTGCTGCAGTCCATGGTGTCACAAAGAGTCTGACATGACTGAGCAACAGAACTGAACTGATAGGAAAGGTAAAACTAAAAGACTAGAGGAAAGATAAAACTAAAAGTTGGTTCTTTGAAAAAATAAACAAAACTGACAAACCGTTAGTCAGACAGAAGATAACAGGCAGAAGACTCAAATCAATAAAATTAGAAATGGGGCCGGTCCCAAAATGGCAGAGAAATAGGACAGGGAGACCACTTTCTCCCCCACAAATTTATAAAAAGATCATTTGAATGTTGAGAAACTTCCACAAAACAACTTCTGAATGCAGGCAGAGGACTCCAGGCTCCCAGAAAGGCAGCACATTCTCTTCAAAAGGAGGTTGGCCAAAATAAAAAGACAAAAAGAAAGACAGAAGATAAGATTTAGGAATGGAGACTCAACCTCAGGTGGGAGTCTAGAAGGAGAAGTTCCTCACAGTAGGAAATCGTCCCACAGGCAGGTCTGTGGGGAGTTTTGGAATCTCACAGGGCAATATAATCAGGAGGAAAAAAAAAAAAAAAAACCCACAGAATACACACCTAACCACAATGGGCAATGGAGAAGTAACCCAGGCACTCACGTCCACCACCAGTGAGCAGGAGCTGGGCAGGGAAGCACAAGCTTCACCATCGGTCATTAGGGTAAAAACCAGACCTGGATGCCCTGGGGACAATCTAAAGGGTTAACATGAGATAGTACCCCAAACCTTGGGATCGCCAGAGAGACCCCCCCCAAAAAAAAAGAAAGAAAAGAAAACCTTTCCCACGAACGGCTCTAACTCACAGCCTGGTGGTGCCCATAGAAAAAAGAATTTAGCATATACCAAAGGAGAGCTATCCAGCTGTGTGTAGGCCTCTCCCCTGCTGAGACAGACAGGCAGGCGTGTGACATCCAGAGCCAAAAGGCAAGGGGCTGCTGCAATCTTGGCCCCAGAGATGGCATCTTCCCTCCAAACTGAGAGCAGGCTCCCATGTCTTCCTGGCAACCTAGACAGTTGACCTCTACTAGGTATATCTCAGCCTGAGATCAGCTCCCCAGAGGTGACTGCCAGCACACCTAAAATGGTGCTGTCTGGCGTGCCCAGAAAATTAAGCAGCCAGGACCAGGGCATGTTTAAGATCCACGGCTCACAAGGGACAGTGCACTCACCAAGCACCCAGTTGCCTGAGCTGCTCAGACCTGGGAAGGACACAAAATGCACCACCCAACCGGGTCTGTGCCCTTGCAGAGTACCTGAGAACCTGAGCAGCTTAGATTGGAAAGTGCATGAAACACAGTGCCCTCTTGGGACAGTGCCCTTGCAGAGCACCCTGGAGCCTGAGCGGTGTAACCCAGGAAGCACACTCTGCCTTGGGCTTTGGCAAACCCAGTGTGGTCCATCCACTGCAAGCAATCCCCACACATGCCAGCGATATTTGTTTGCAGTGTCCCTCCCTCCACACAACACAACTGAACAAGTGAGCCTAAATAAGTGACCACCTTTGCCCCCTTGTGTCAGGGCAGAAATTAGACACTGAAGAGACTTGCAAACAGAGGAAACCAAAATAAACTAAGAAGAGGGAACCACTAGAAGTGACAGGTGCAATAGATTAAAACTCTGCAATTAATATTGACTGTGTATTAGAGGAGGTCTATAGACCTTAAGAACAATTGCAAGCTGTAACAAGGAACTATCTGAAACTGAACTGACCCCACAACAGCTCCAGAGAAATTCCTAGATATATTTTTACAATTATCACTTCTTAATTTTTTAAAAAATTTAATTTTTTATTACTCCTTTAATTTTCTTTTTCATAACACACTACTACCTTCCAAAACAAGATCTTATTTTTTACAGCAAATTTCATATATATTTTTTAATTTTTCTGATTGATTTTGTTTTGTATTTTTTATATTGCATTATTGAGAGTCTAACCTCTATTTTATATTTTCAGCCTTTGCTTTCTGGTATTTGTTGTCAATTTTGTACCTTTAGGAATTGAATATTCAGTACCCATTTTCACTTATGGATTTGATTAATGGTATGATTGCTCTCTCCCTTTTTGACTCTCCCTTTTCTCCCTCAGGTCACTTCTATATCCTTCACCCCAATCTCTTCTCTACATAACTGTGAATTTCTCTGGGTGTTTCAGGCTATGGAGAGCACTTAGGGGTCTGATTACTGGCTAGACTGGTCTCTCCCCTAGGATCCAAATAAAGAGGAACAACGAACTGTCAGCCTACAGAACAGGCACCTTCAAACACACCAATCTAAACAAAATGAAAAGGTAGTAAAATATTCAGCAGCTAAAGGAGCATGATAAATGCCTGCCAACCCAAACAAAAAATGAGGAGATAGGGAGTCTACCTGAAAAAGAATTCAGAAAAATAATAGTACAGATGATTCCAAATCTTGAAAACAAAATGGAGTTACAGAGAAATAGACTAGAGACAAGGATTGAGAAGATGCAAGAGATGTTTTAAAAGGATTTAGAGGAAGTAAGAGGAGTCAATCAATAATGAATAATGCAATAATTGACATCAAAAGCACTCTGGAGGGATCCAACAGTAGAATAACTGAGGCAAAAGAGAGAATAAATGAGCTGGAAGATAAAATGGTGGAAATAAATGAAGTAGAGAGGAAAAAAGAAAAAATAATTAAAAGAAATGAGGACAATCTCAGAGACATCTGGGACAATGTTAAATGCCTCAACATTCAAATCATAGGTGCCCAGGAGAAGAAGACAAGGAGAAAGGGCATGAGAAAATACTTGAGGAAATAATAGTTGAAAACTTCCTTAAAATGGGCAAGGAAATAGCCGCCCAAGTCCAAGAAAACCAGAGACCCCCAAACAGGACAAACCCAAGGCAAAACACCACAAGAAACATATTAATCAAACTAATGAAGGTCAAATACAAAAAGAAAATGTTAAAAGCATCAGGGGAAAAGCAATAAATAGCACACAAGGAGATCCCCATAAGGATAACAGCTGATCTTTCAATAGAAACTCTTCAGGCCAGAAGGGAATGGCAGAATATACTTAAAGTGATGAAAGAGAAAAATCTACAAACCAGATTATTATTCCAGCAAGGGTCTCATTCAGATATGAAGGAGAAGTCAAAAGTTTTACAGACAAGCAAAAGATGAGAGAATTCAGTACCACCAAATCAGCTCTTGAACAAATGCTAAAGGATCTTCTCTAGATAGGAAACATGGAAAAGATTTGTAAACTCAAAGCCAAAACAACAAAGTAAATAGCAATGGGATCATACTTATCATAATTACCTTAAACATAAATGGGTTGAATGCCCCAACCAAAAGACAAAGACTGGCCGAATGGATGCAAAAACAAGACCCCTACATATGCTGTCTATAAGAGGCCCACCTCAAACCAAGGGACACATACAGACTAAAAGTGAAGGACTCAAAATGATATTTCATGCAAATGGAGACCAAAAGAAAGCAGGAGTAATAATACTCATATCAGATAAAATAAACTTTGAAATAAAGACCATGAAAAGAGACAAAGTCTTTGACTGCATGGATCACAATAAACTGTGGAAAATTCTGAAAGAGATGGGAATACCAGACCACCTGACCTGCCTCTTGAGAAACCTGTGTACAGGTCAGGAAGCAACAGTTAGAATTGGACATGGGACAACTGACTGGTTCCAGATAGGAAAAAGAGTACATCAATAGGAAAAAGAGTACATCGAGGCAGTATATTGTCACCCTGCTTATTTAACTTATATGCAGAGTACATCATGAGAAACCCTGGGCTGGATGAAGTACAAGCTGGAATCAAGATTTCTGGGAGAAATATCAATAACTTCAGATATGCAGATGACATCACCCTTATGGCAAAAAGTGAAGAAGAACTAAAGAGCCTCTTGATGAAAGTGAAAGAAAATATTGAAAAAGTTGGCTTAAGCTCAACATCTTACAGAAAACTAAGATCATGGTATCTGGTCCCATTACTTTGTGGCAAATAGATGGGGAAACAGTGGCTGACTTTATTTTGAGGGGCTCTAAAATCACTGCAGATGGTGATTGCTGCCATGAAATTAAAAGACGATTACTCCTTGGAAGGACAGTTATGACCAACCTCGACAGCATATTGAAAAGCAGACACATTTCTTTGTCAGCAAAGGTCCATCTAGTCAAAGCTATGGTTTTTCCAGTGGTCACATATGGATGTGAATGTTGGACTATAAAGAAAGCTGAGTGCCAAAGAATTGATGCTTTTGAAATGTGGTTTTGGAGAAGACTCTTGAGAGTCCCTTGGACTGCAAGGAAATCCAACGAGTCCATCCTAAAGGAGATTAGTCCTGGGTGTTCATTGGAAGGACTGATGTTAAAGCTGAAACTCCAGTACTTTGGCCACCTGATGCGAAGAGCTGACTCGTTTGAAAAGACCCTGATGCTGGGAAAGGTTGAGAGCAGGAGGAGAAGAGGATGACAGAGGATGAGATGGTTGGATGGCATCACCAACTCAATGGACATGGGTTTGGGTGGGCCCCAGGAGTTGGTGATGGGCAAGGAGGCCTGGCATGCTGTGGTTCATGGGGTCACAAAGAGTCAGACACGACTGACTGAACTGAACTGAACTGATAAGAGACAAAGAAGGATACTACATAATGATCAAAGGATCAATCCAAGAAGAATATATAACAATTATAAATATAAACACACTCAACAGAGGAGCACTTCAGCACATAAGGTAAATGTTAACAAGTATGAAAGGGGAAATTAACAGTAACACAATAATAGTGGGAGACTTTAATACCCCCACTCACACCTATGGATAGATCAACCAAGCAGAAAATTAGCAAGAAAACACAAACTTAAAATGATACAATGGACCGGTTAATCCTAATTGATATCTGTAGGGCATTTCACTGAAAACAATGAATTTCACCTTTTTCTCAAGTGCACACGGAACATTCTCCAGATAGATCACAACTTGGCCCATAAATCTAGCCTTGGTAAATTCAAAAAAACTGAAATTATTTCAAGCATCTTTTCTGATCAAAATGTGGTAAGATTAGATGTCAACTACAGGGGGAAAAAATCTATTAAATATACAAACATATGGAGGCTAACCAACATGCTTTGAATAACCAACAAATCACAGAGGAAACCAAAATATGCATAGAAACAAATGAAACTGAAAACACAACAACATAAAACCCACGAGATTCAGTAAAAGAAGTGCTAAGAGGAAAGTTCATAGCAATACAAGATTTCCCCCAGGAAACAGAAAAATCAAATAAATAACCTAACTTTATACCTAAAGCAACTAGAAAAAGAAGAAATGAAAACACCATTGTTAGTGGAAGTAAAGAAATCATAAAAATTAGAGCAGAAATAAAAAGAAACAAAGGAGACTATAGCAAAAATCAGCAAAACTAAAAGCTGATTCTTAGAGAAGATAAATAAAATAGACAAACCATTAGCCAGACTTATCAAGAAAAAAAACAGCAAAGAATTAAATCAACAAAATTAGAAATGAAAATGGAGAAATCACAACAGACAACACAGAAATACAAAGGATCTTAAGAGACTACTATCAGCAACTATATGCCAATAAAATGGACAACTTGGAAGAAATGGACTAATTCATAGAAATTCTTCCGAAACTGAACCAGGAAGAAATAGAAAATCTTAACAGACCCATCACAAGCACAGAAGTCAAAACTGTAATAAAAAATCTTCCAACAAACAAAAGCGCAGGACCAGATGGCTTCACAGGTAAATTCTACCAAAAATTTAGAGAAGACCTAACATCTATCCTACTCAAACTCTTCCAGAAAATCGCAGAGGAAGGTAAACTCCCAAACTCATTCTACAAGGCCACCATCACCCTAATACCAAAATCAGACAAAGATGCTACAAAAAAGGAAAACTACAGGCCAATATCATTGATGAACATAGATGTAAATATCCTCAACAAAATTCTAGCAAACAGAATTCAACAACATACTAAAAAGATCATACATCATGACCAAGTGGGCTTTATCCCAGGGATGCAAGAATTCTTCAATATTCACAAATCAATCAACACATTAACACACCACATTTACAAATTGAAAGGTAAAAACCATATGATTATCTCAATAGATACAGAGAAAGCCTTTGACAGAATTCAACACCTATTTGTAATAAAAACTCTCCAGAAAACAGGCATAGAAGGAACATACCTCAACATAATAAAAGCCACATATGAGAAACCCACAGCAAACATTATCCTCAATGGTGAAAAATTGGAAGTATTTTCCATAAACTCAAGAACAAAAAAAGGGTGTCAATCTCACCACTACTATTCAACATAACATAGTTTTGGAAGTTTTAGCTGCAGCAATCAGAGAAGGAAAAGAAATAAAAGGAATTCAGATTCTAAAACAAGAATTAAAACTCACAGTGTGCAGATGACATGATTTGAGAGAATTGCATTGAAACATATATATTACCATATGTGAAATAGATGACCAGTCCAAGTTCAATGCATGAAACACGGCATTCAAAGCTGGTGCACTGGGACAACCCAGAGGGATAGAATGGGGAGGGATGTGGGAGGAGCATTTGGGACTGGGAGACACATGTACACCATGGCTGATTCATGTCAGTGTATGGCAAAAACCACCACAATAGTGTAAAATAATTAGTCTCCAATTAAAATTAATTAATTAATAAAAAATGAAATTAGAAATGAAAACAAGAAGTTACAACAGACAACCACAGGAAATACAGAGGATCATAAGCGACTACCACAAGTAACTATATGTCAATAAAATAAACAACTTGGAAGAAATGGACAAATACTTAGAAAAATATAAACTTCCAAAATGAACCAGAAAGAAATAGAAAATATGTATAGACTTATCAGAAACACAGAAATTGAAATCATAATCAAAACCCTTCCAACAAACAAAATCCTAGGACCAGATGGCATCACAGTTGAATCTTACCAATAATTTAGAGAAGAGTTAATACTTATCCTTTTCAAACTCTCCCAGAAAATTGCAGAAGGAAAATTCCCAAACTCACTCTACAAGGCTGCCTTCACCCTGACATTAAAGCCAGGAAAAAACAATCACACAAAAATGAAAATCACTGGATAATATCACTGATAGACATACATACAAAAATCCTCAACAAAATTCTAGCAAACAGGTCCAGCAACATATTAAAGAGATCATACAACATGACCAAGTGGCCTTTATCCCAGGGATGCAAGGATTCTTCAATATACGCAAATCAATCAATGTGATAAACAATATTGACATATTGAAAGATAAAAGCCATATCATCATTTCAATAGATGCAGAAAAATCCTTTGACAAAATTCAGCATCCATTTATGATAAAAACTCTCCAGAAAGTAGGCATAGAAGGACATAAGTAGGCATATCTCAACACAATAAAGGCCATATATGACAAATCCATAGCAAACATTTTCCTCAATGGAGAAAAACTGAAAAAAAAAAAATCAGTAACAAGAGAAGGCTGCCCACTCTCACCAGTATGCAATATAATTTTGGAAGTCTTAGCCACAGCAACAGAAAAGAAAAAGAAATAAAAGGAATTCATATTGGAAAAAAAGAAGTAAAACTCACTGTTTGCAGATGACATGATTCTTACATAGAAAACCCTAAAGATGCCACACAAAAAAAATTACTAGAGCTAATCAATGAATATGGTAAAGATTCAGGATACAAAATTAATACATAGACATCCTTAATCATTCTATCCAATAACAATGAAAAAATCAGAAAGAGAAATATCAGAATAACTGAGGCAGAACAGATAAGTGATCTGAAAGACAGAATGGTAGAAATCGCTGCTGTGGAAAAGAATAAAGAAAGACAAATAAAAAGAAAAGAGGACAGTCAAAGAGATATTTCAGACAACATTTAATGCACCAATATGCAAATTATAGGGGTCCCAGAAGAAGAAGAGAAAGGGCCTGAGAAAATATTTAAAGAGATTGTAGTCAAAATTTTCCCTAATGTGGGTAAGTAAATATTCACCTTATTTCAGAAAGTGTGTAGAGTTCCTTACAGGATAAACCCAAGGAGGAACACATCAAGATATATAATAACCTAACAAAAATTAAATACAGAAAAATTAAAAGCAACAAAGGAAAAGCAAAAAATAGCAAACAAAGGAGTTCCCACAAAGTTATCAATTGATTTTCAGCAGAAACTCTGTAGGCCAGAAGAGAATGGTATGATATATTCAAAGTGATAGAAAGGAAAAACTAGAGACCTGGATTTGATCCTTGGATTGAGAAGATCCCCTGAAGAAGGGAATGGCTACCCACTCCAGTATTCTTGCCTAGAGAACTCCATGGACAGAGGAGTCTGGTGGGCTATAGTTCATGGGGTTGCAAAGAATCAGACATGACTGAGCAATTAACACTTACATACTTTCACAACCAAGAATACTCTACACTGAAAGGCTCTCATTTATATTTAATGAAAAAATCGAAAGCTTTACAAGTAAGAGAAAGCTCAGAAAATTCATCACTACCAAGCAAGCTTCAGAACAAATGCTACAGAAAGTTATCTAGGCAGGGAAAAAAGAAAGACTACAAAAATAAACAAGAAAATCACAAATGGGAATCTCACTAGTAAAGGCAAGCATACAGTGTGTAGATAGCAAATACAATATCAAATCCAGCAACTGTGAGGAGAGGAGAGTACAATGCAAGAAATGGGAATTGCATTTGAAATTGAGACCAACAACTTAAAACAACTTTATGTTTGTGTGTGAGTGTGTGTGTATGCTTTATCAAAACCATGGGAAACGCAAGTCAAAAAACCACAATCAATAAATACAAAAGAAAAAAGAAAAAGTGATCGAAACACAACATTAAAGATGGTCACCAAACCACAAGAGAAGAGAAAAAATGATGAAGAGAAGAAAAAAAACCTACAAAAATAAACCCAAAACAATTAAGAATATGCTAATAAGAATGTACATATTGATAATTATCTTAAAAATGAATTGATTAAATGCTCCAGCCAAAAGACATGAACTGGCTGAGTGGCTAGAAAAACAAGACCCATACATATGCCATCTATAAGAGACCTACTTCAAACTTAGGGACACATACAGACTGAAAGTCAGGGGATGGAAAAAGGTATTCTATGCAAGTTAAACTCAAGAGAAACCTGGAGTAGTACCAATTACTCATATCAGAAAAAATAGACTAATGATCATGAGATCAATCCAAGAAGATACAGCAATTGTAAAATATATATGCATGCAACACACAAGCACCTCAATACATCAGGCAAATGCTAAAAGCCATAAGAGGGGAAATTAACAATAACACAATAATAGTGGGGGATTTTAACACCCAGCTTATACCAGTGGGCAGATCATCTAGACAGAAAACTAACAAGGAAACACAAGCCTTAAATGACGCATTAGACCATATAGAATTATTAATAATTTATATCTATAGGACAATCCATTCAAAGGCAGAAAACATTTTCTTCTTAAAAGCACATGGAACATTCTCAAGGATAGATCACAATTTTAGGTCACAAATCAAGCCTAGGGAAATCTAAGAAAATTGAAATGATATCAAGCATCTTTTCCAACCACAACACTATGAGATTAAAAATCAATTACAGGGGACAAAAGCTAAAAAATACAAATACACTGTGACTAATCTATATGTTACTTAACAACCAATGGATCACAAAAGAAATCAAAGAGGAAGTTAAAAATACCTAGAAACAAATGACAATGAAAATATGATGACCCAAAACTTATGGGATGCAGCAAAAGCAGTTCTAAGAGGGAGGTTTATAGCAATACAATCTTACCTCAAGAAACAAGAAAAATCACAAATAGAAACCCAAACTTATACCTAAAGTAATTAGAGAAAGAACAACAAATAAAACCCAAAGTTAGTAGAAGGAAAGAAAATCATTAAAATCAAAGCATAAATAAGTGAAATAGAGATGAAGAAAACAATAGCAAAGATCAATGAATCTGAAAGTTGGTTCTTTGAGAAAATAAAAGAAGTTGACAAATCATTAGCCAGACTCATCAAGACAAAAAGGAGAGGACTCAAATCAATAAAATTAGAAATGATAAAGGAGAAGTTACAATGGACACCACAGAAATACAAAAGATCATAAGAGATTACTGCAAGCAACTATTAATATATGTCAGTAACATGGACAATCTAGAAGAAATGAACAACTTCTTAGAATGGTACAACCTTCCAAGACTGAACCAAGAAGAAATAGAAATGAAAAGACAATTGCAATTGCTGAAACTGAAACTGTAATTAAAAATCTTTCAAAAACCAAAAGTTCAGAACCAGGTGGCTTCACAGGCAAACTTCATCAAATATTAAGAGGACAGTTGACACATATTCTTCTGAAACTCTTCCACAAAACTACAAGGAAAGAAATACATCCAAGCTCATTCAATGAGGTCACCATCATTCTGATACCAAAACCAGATAAAGGCATCACAAAAAAAAAGAAAATCACAGACCAATATCACCGATGAACATAGACACAAAAATTCTCAACAAAATACTAGCAAATTGAATCCAAAAGCACATTAAAAGTATCATTCACCCTGATTGAATGGGATTTATTTCAGGGATGTAAGATTTTATATTTGCAAATCAATCAATGTGATACACTATAGTAATAAATTTAAGAATAAAAATAAGCATAGGATCATCTCAATAAATGCAGAAAAAGTTTTTGACAAATTTCAATAACAATTTATTATAAAATTCTCCAGAAAGTGGGCATAGAGGGAACTTATCTGAACATAATAAAGGCCATATATGATAAACCTACAGTTAACATTGTATTCAATGGTGAGAAACCGAAAGCATTTCTTCTAAGATCAGAAACAAGACAAGAATGTCCATTCTTGTTCACTTTCATTCAACATAGTTTTGGAAATCCTAAGCCACAGACATCATGCATCCTAGGTGGCACTAGTGGTAAAGAACCCACATGCCAATATAGGTGACTGGGTTGGGAAGATCAGTCTCTGGGTTGGGAAGATCCCCTGGAGGAGGGCATGGCAACCCACTCCAGTATTCTTGTCTGGCGAACCCATGGACAGAGAAGGCTGGTGGGCTACAGTCCATGGGGTCGCAAAGAGTCAGACATGACTGAAGAGTCGGATATGACTGAAACAACTCAGCATACATGCACAAGTCACAGGTATCAGAGAAAAGAAACAGAAGAAATCCAAATTGGAAAAGAAGTAAAACTGTCATATATGTAAATGTAGAACTGATTCCATTTGCTGTGCACCTGAAACTAACACAACATTCTAAATCAACTATACTCTAAGAAAACATTTTAAATAAATAAGTTAAAAATAAATCTGAGCAAGCTAGGTTGGCACTGACTAGTAAGTCTAAAACAATAAATTTCAATGAGATTGCTATAAAATCTCTCAGTTCAGTTCAGTCACTCAGTAGTGTCTGACTCTTCGCAACACCCTGGACTGCAGCACATCAGGCTTCCCTGTCCATCACCAACTCCCAGAGCTTACTCAAACTCATGTCCATAACGTCGGTGATGCCATCCAACCATCTCATCCTCTGTCGTCCCCTTCTCTATATACACATTACATACACCTGTAATTTCAAGTTATATTTGTTGACACGGAAATTTTGTGCCAAAGGGCATATACATTTTTTCAAATATTGTCAAAATGCCTTTGGGAAAAGATGATCCAATTTCAACTCCAACTAATGGTATTTGAAGGGATAGCTTTTATGACCCCACTTCAGTATATATATATATATATATATTACACACATATATATATAGTGTAGCACCTAAGTTGTGTCCAACTATTTTACAACCCCATGAATTGTAACCCCCCAGGGTCCTCTGTCCATGGGATTTCCCAGGCCAGAATACTGGAGTGGGTTGTCATTTCCTTCCCCAGGGGAACTTCTCAACCCAGGGATTGAACCCATTCTCCTACATTGGCAGGTAGATTCTTTACTACTGAACCAAGAAGGAAGTCCATATATATCTCTGAATCACTGTGCTATATGCTTGAAACTAACACAATATTGTAAATAAACTATACTTCAATTAAAATACAACTTTGCAACAACTTTGTTACCTGATTTTTAAGAGCAGAGGATGAACCTTGTCTGTCCTGCAGCTATACCACATAAAAGATTTTTTTTGAATGTCACCATATCTGTATCTTGGGATTGAAATTTAAAGTTTCTTTGTCTTTGATGTGATACCTAGCACTATACTATCTCATTTAAACTTTTCTCTAGTGATTTTGAGTAGTTTTATAGCCCTATTGTTCATTACATTATATGTGTGTGTTCGTTTGTGAATTTGAAAAGTCTCTGCACAATAAGCTATCAACTGACATATTATAAATGTTTCCTAAAATTTTCCACTCATCTTTCAAATTTATTTATATTATGGCATACCAAATATATACAATATGGAGTTAACTCTAATTTCATTTAAAATAATTTTTCAAATTATGCATTTGAAACTGATTGTTTAGAATGCTTCTAAGTTAAAAGTCTTTTCCATCTCTACAGAAATATATACATAGGTTCTCACCAGAATTTAATAGCTTCTTGTTTCATTTAACACCTCAATATATATGGAATTTATTTTAATATATAGATAGTATATATTGTATATGATATTAATCTATTGATATGTATTTTCAAATTACTATTCATTTGTTAGATATATATTTTCAAATTATTATTCCATTTTTTTAAAACATTGGTTGGCTCCTTTTATCTCCTAATTACTTTCAGTTTATTATTTAATAAAATGCACATGAGACTCTTTGTAGCTGACTTTATTGTCTCTTTCATCTGTAAATCCTCATGTTAATATCACATTGTTTTGATAATATCTGATATATCAAATACTTCCAAATTTAAATACATTTACAAAATTTTATTAACTATCTTTATATCCTTATTCTTCAAATAAACTTCAAATTTTTATTAGCTATCTTTATTTGTTCATTTTTCAAGACAAATTTAAACTCACTACCAAGTTCTAAAAGTAATCCAATGGGATTGTTATAAGCATTGCTGCTAAGTCACTTCAGTCATGTCTGACTCTGTGCAACCCCAAAGATGGCAGCCCACCAGGCTCCCCCGTCCCTGGGATTCTCCAGGCAAGAACCCTGGAGTGGGTAGCCATTTCCTTCTCCAATGCATGCAAGTGAAAACTGAAAGTGAAGTTGCTCAGTCGTGTCCAACCCTCAGGGACCCCATGGACTGCAGCCTTCCAGGTTCCTCCGTCCATGAGATTCTCCAAGCAAGAGTACTGGAGTGGGGTGCCATTGCCTTCTCCGATTATAAGCACTGAATTATAATTAATTCTGATAGTGATTTTTTATGATATTTAAACTGTCCACCAAGGAATCTGGTATGCAGAATCATTTAGTCACTTCTACTTTTTTTAAAAACTACATCTCACTTAAAAAATATTAAGGAATATAATATAGAAAGCCAATATACAAAATCAAATATGTGTGTGTTTGTGTGTGTGTGCACGCTAAATCGCTCAGTTGTGTCTGACTCTTTGCAACCCCATAGGCTGTAGCCTGCCAGGGTCCAGCCCCGGTGGATCCAGGGTAATTCAAAGCGGGGACAGCATGGCGAGAGAAATATATAGATTTAGAGAGAGATAAGGAAAGAGTTTGCAGTTAAGAGACTAGAGGAGAGAAAGAGGCTGAATAACTTGGTTTACACAGAGAGCTAATAAAATCTCAAGACAAGAGGTTTGCACCATCTACGTTAGGCCACTGGCACCCGCTTGAATAGCGGAGAGTGCCCCGCCTTGGGCTCCCTCTCGCGTGGGTCTTAGAAGCCAGGGCAAGTAAGTATACATGGTGAGCCTCCATGCCCCAGATGGGAATTCAGCCAGAAAATAGAGTAAAGAAGACACAGGGGAAACCAGTCTTTCCAGTGACTTGCCCATCCTTTATTGTCTGGAAAGGCTTTTTATACTTTTGGTTGTACATAGAGATCAATGGATAATACAAAATTATGCAGTGTCAGCAGCCCTGACTCTTATCAAGACCAGGCTTTTACTCTGCATACCTAGCTGTATACACAAGTCTTAGGTGATTTACATTATCTTCTGGCCAGAAGGCCAATTAACATTTTACGGCCCTTTTCTGATAAGGGTCTGTCAACCAGAAGACTTATTTGCCTTAATAGTGTTGTTCTTCCCAAAGTCTGATGCCACTCTCAGAAAGCACTAAATAAAGTTACATTCTTACATAGCAAGGACACAACAATTTATAACAAAGAAAGAGAAGTACAGTGATTTATAACAAAGAGAAAATTCATTAACTCAAAAGTCTAGTGTTGCTAACATTAGAACTACTATATTCCTTTTTCTATATCCCAATCACATTGATTAATATCCTCCAGGTGCCTAAAAGATAAAGAATATGGAGGCCTGGCAGCAGTCATTGACTCAACAGTGAAACCCATCACCAATATAATTTTTAGCTTTTTACAAAAGGCTCTATATCTTTAAGATGCTTTAAGCTTAGTGCCTTTCATGGTTGCAGGGCCATAAACAATTCACAAGTGTAGCTAAACCTATCAGGCAAGTTAGAGAGCCATCAAAGGGGTTTGAGCTGAAACATACTTTTCATATGCAGGAGACTAATTGGAGCTCTAAGTTAACTTTTTCCAGAGAAACAGTGGTCAGGGATAGCCCCCTGTTATGTCAGAAGAGTGGAAAGCACAGTACAATAAGGCAGGCAGACTCTGGTTTTTGGGGGTAGATGCTCAGGAAAATGCAGGGGGAACCCCTGAAGCCAGATCACGCCTTTGTGTATGTCAGGCTTCCTTCCTAATGACCTTTGCCATGGGCGGGATTCCTCATGCTGGCTCCCGGCAGTAGCCCACCAGGTTCCTCTGTCTATGGAACTTTCCAGGGAAGAATACAGGAGTGGGCCGCCATGCCGTCTTCTGGGGGATCTTCCTGACCCAGGGATCGGACCCAAGTCTCTTGGGTCTCCTGCATTGACAGTCAGGTTCTTTACCACTAGTGCCAACTGGGAAGCCCCACAAAATCAAGTGGATGTGTATAAATAAAGCTTACACAACATACAGACACCTACATAATGATAAATATTTGCTATGGCACATGAGACATCTTTCTGTACTACTTGCTAGTCATTACTGGTATATTGAAAGCCTACTGACTTATTTATATTTATTTCCAACTTCAATAGTTGGGCTCATGGTAGAAAAACAGATGGCACACCCAAACAGATAATTGATAAGAATTTCAAAAAGTCTACTGACAGACGTAGAGCAAGGTTAAAAATACTATAAGAAATAATGAAGCACGAGGGGCTGGCAACAGCGGAAGCCATTGCCTTGACTAGGCTGTGGGGGTGAGGGAAAGGTCTTGCACTGGGCACCCAGAACCCATTAGGGTTGTTGCAATGGCAGAGGACCTCCTGAATGAAGCCTTAGCCTGACAGTGTGTAAATAGTAAACCATTATTATGATTTCATCCAGCTCTCCAGCTGGTGTCTCCCAGTTGCTGAATTCAACCAAAAGGCAAAAGGGGAGTATTCCCCACTGAAATATTTTAAAGAATTCAACCCCCCTACTGAGAAAAAAAAGAATAAAGAAGGGCTTAAAGGAAGCTGAGCACCGAAGAGCTGATGCTTTTGAACTGTAGTGTTGGAGAAGACTCTTGAGAGTCCCTTGGACTGCAAGAAGATCCAAGCAGTCCATTCTGAAGGAGATCAGCCCTGGGATTCCTTTGGAGGGAATGATGCTGAAGCTGAAACTCCAATACTTTGGCCACTTCATGCAAGGAGTTGACTCATTGGAAAAGACTGATGCTGGGAGGGATTGGGGGCAGGAGGAGAAGGGGACGACAGAGGATGAGATGGCTGGATGGCATCACGGACTCGATGGACGTGAGTCTGAGTGAACTCCGGGAGTTGGTGATGGACAGGGAGGCCTGGTGTGCTGCGATTCATGGGGTCACAAAGAGTCAGACATGACTGAGCGACTGAACTGAACTGAACTGAACTCAAGACCCAAATAAATAAGGGGAATAGAAAATCATGGCTTTTTAATAGAATTTAAACGTATGCATCTGTACAAAAAAAAATGAAAGGTTTGCAAATGTTGACAAGGATAATTACTGAAAATATTGAATGAATAAACATAGGTTAAAAAGTACAAGTTTGATATGATTCAAGTCATTTATATTTATGAAACACAGAAAGCAGCAATATGTATCTCTTTTACATAAACCAACTTATTAAAAATAACAAAAAGTAACAACATGGAAAGAAAATATATATATTAATTTCAGAGTTACCTCTAACAAGAAAGAGAGTAAACCCTGTGGGAATGAGAAGGCTTCCACTTTTATTTTATTAAATTAAAAACAGAGATTTGATATATTCTAAAGTCTCAGTAATGGGCACATGAATTTCTGTTATACACTCTCTTTACTTTTCTGTACGTTTGAGGATTTTCATAATTAACTATACAATCTAAAACTGGTGTGAGAAAGAAGGAGGGTGAGAGTAGCCAAGTGCCTTAAAGAAGGCAGCTGTGTTTCTCTCTGACAGAGTTCTCTGAGTCAGGATGCACAAACAGACGGGTATTGTTTCAGTAGCCCATGCTCCATAAACCAAAAGTCCAGTGCCATCTCCCTTAAGAGTCAATGGAGTGGGAGGTCCAAGAGGGAAGGTATATATGTATATACATGTAGGTATGTATATATATATATATACATATAGCTCATTCACTTTATTGTGCAGCAGAAACTAATACATCATAAAGTGAGTATATTCCAGTTAAAAAATAAACAAATAAAATGAGAGGAAAAGTCAGTGGGATTTGCAACCAGATTCTGACGTTAAATTTTCCATTAGTTTTAAGTAGTGTTGCCATTTTTCTCCTTTCCTGTGACCTGATTTGAAGAAAGAATGTGAGATAACCTATGTCAGCTGCCAGTAATGCTGATAGGCATTATTTTAAACTGGGGCTCACAGGAATGAATCAGTTTCTGTGAAGATTCTTGAGACATTGTATTGTAATTTATCTATTTGTTGTGCTCTTCCTTAATAGTCTATAAATTCCTTTGAGAAATAAAAACATTTTGTATTCATTTGTCTTTGTGTCTTCAGCACCTGTCACAATGCCGGACAGCAATAAAAGCAAACACCTGTGTTCAAGAGATGACAATTTAGAAGTGCCAAGTATTGCACAATAAGAAGAGCAAAATCGAAAAATGAAGACAATATATATATTGAAAAAAATTTAAGAAAAGTTATATCTTTTAATGAAACACACTTACTATAAATAGGACAATTTTGACAGTACATTTATTTATATATATATGTGGGTTCCTAAGATATAAGTATTATTCTATAATTCATGCCTGTATGGAATTTATATTGATAATAAATTTATTTCAGCTGAACTATACAATACCCACTGACCTATACCACCAAAGCCTTCTTGTTATTGTCTTTTTCTTACTTTTGTTTTAGTTTCTTTACTTTTCTTTTCTCTAAATTTCAAACTAATGGAAAAACTGATAAAGTAACAAGCACCAGTATAGTCTTTGACTAGATAAAGACTCTTATAGCTATTTTTTCCCTATTCAACATTCAATCAATGGATTGATTTTTATACATTACTTTCAATTGCCATGTCCCATTAGTCTTCTTTAATCTAGAAGTGACAAATTCTCAACACTTGTTTTTTTTCTTCATAATATTTGCATTTTTGAAGACTCCAAGTGATTTGTCATATAAAAGTTATCTTCATCTGTATTTGACTGATGGCTCCCTCACTTTCAGAAGTCCAGTTAAATATTTTTGGCAAAAATACTTGGGTGATTTTGTGTGTCTCAAAAGATGTGTGCATGATTAATGTAATGTCAGTTTGTTCTGATAGTAATGATGCCAAATTTGATCACTGGGTTTAAGTAGTATTACCAATTTACTCCTATAAAACACTGCTTTCTTTCTGTAATTAAAAAGTAATCTGTGGGGTGGTTTTTGTAGATTGAATATTCTATTATCCCAATAAATGTAATATCCACTGATGAATCTTGTTTGAATAATTATTATACAGATTTTACAAAATACTGGTTGTTTAATTCTGTCAGTCATTTTGCATTTATTAGCTGACATCCTTTTGTAAAGAAGAGTTTTCTCTTCACACATACTTTTATTTTATCACTGTATAGTAACAGACTCTACTTCTGACTTCAGTGTGCTATCATCCATTATCATTATTAGCTCATTCACTGGCTTCTGAATCATTTTGACTTACCACCATCATTTTTGAACATGCCTTTGCTTTCTGACTCAACAATATATTTCAGGATTTCCTTTTTTCCTTCTCCAGACCTGAAAATAGGCTTTACTGTAGTGACGGATTTTATTTTCTTGGGCTTCAAAATCACTGTGGACAATGACTGCAGACTTGAAATTAAAAGACCCTTGCTCCTTCAGAGGAAATCTATAACAAACTTAAACAGCATATTAAAAAACACAGACATCACTTTACCAACAAAGCTTCATATAGTCAAAGCTATGATTTTTTCCAGTGGTCATGTATGGATGTAAGAGTTGGACCATTAAAAACCTGAGCACTGAAGAATTGATGCTTTCGAACTGTAGGGCTGGAGAAGACTCTTGAGAGTCCCTTGGATAGCAAGATCAACCAAGTAAATCCAAAAGGAAATCCACTCTGAATGTTGAGAGGACTGTTGCTAAAGTTGAAGCTCCAATACTTTGACCACCTGATGCAAAGAGTTGACTCATTGGAAAAGACCCTGATGCTGGGAAAGACTGAAGGCAGGAGGAGAAGGGGGAGGTAGAAGACGAAATGGTTCCATAGCATCACTAACTCAATGGACATGAATTTTAGCAAACCCCAGGAGACAGTGGAGGACAAGGGAATCTGTCATGCTATAGTCCATGGGGTCACAAAGATTCAGACAAGACTTAGCAACTGAACAACAACTAAACACTCCATTTTACTGGTATGGTGCTCAGATCCCAAAACTTTTGCAGTAAATGTGATCATTGCTACTGAGGTCATTGCCTAAATAGATCTCTGACCCATCTCTATTGCCTTGACTATTCTACTGAAATAACCCACATTTCTTCTGACAGGCAGTTTGGCTTTCCTTCAACAGTTCTTACCACTGCATTCAGAGCAATCTTTCCAAAATACAAGTCTATCCTTGTTATACTCAGAGCAGAACCATGTGTGCTTGCAAATATTTGTGTACTTTAAGTCTTACTGAAAACCATTTGGTGGCTGCCCTTTGGTTATAAGATAAACACAAAAATCATTAGTATGATCACAAAGATCTCACATGGCCTGTCCTTTCCCTATGCCCTGGTCACATCTTGACCACATTAACCCAGTCGTAAGCCAACATGACTGATGTCTTTGTAAGAAAAAGAACTGGGACTTCCCTGATGGCCCAGTGATTAAGACCATGCTCCCAACGCAAGGGGCATGAGATCAATCCCTGGTCAAGGAACAGAGATCCCATGCACTGCACAATGCAGCAAAAAAAAAAAGAGGGGGTGAATTTTCTGGTATGTGAATTATATCACAATAAAGCTGGTGTGTGTGTGTTTAAGAAAAAAAGAAGAGGAAACTTAGACATAGACACAGACAGAAGAAAGATTGTCTGAAGATAAAGAAGATGGCCATGTGGAAGCCAAGGAGAGAGGTCTAGGAAAGATCCTTCCCTCTCAGCTTTCAGAAGGAACCCTGTCAATATGCAACTCAGATCTCTAGCCTCTGGAACTATGAGCAAAAAATTTCTATTGTCTAAACCACCCAGTCTGTGGTACATTTTTAAAGCAGCCCTGAAAGACCAACAGACCAATACACTATTTTTTTTTTTTTTTTTTGCCTTTTAATTCTTCATCTTTTAGCACAGAGAATTATATACCACAGAGACTTGGTAAACTATTTTCTTGTGAATTGAACTAATCCCCATGTTAAGAAATGATCCCGTGGAGGAGGGCGTGGCAACCCACTACAGTATTCCTGCCTGAAGAATCCCATGGGCAGAGGAGCCTGGCAGGTTACAGTCTTTTGGGATGCAAAAAAGTTGAACAGAACTGAAGCAACTTAACACACACACCATGTTATTGCATATCCCTTTCCAATTAGAATATAAATAACTTTGGTTTTAGAAGCAAAACTGAATTCAAGCTTAACCACCTTACTGACTTCAGGAAGGAAAGCAAACCTTAAGTTAAAGATAGGAATAATAATAATCTAACTTGTGGGAGCAGTTTGATAATTAAATGAGATATGAATATAAAGAATTCACAGTGCCTGAAAAATAGTAAGCACTCAATAAATATTAACTATAATTGTATAACAAAAATATGATGAGGCAGAATGGAGAAATATATAGAAGTACATTTTAGTGATCCAGTAGGGGGATAACTTTAAACGCATAGTACGTTTTCCCTGGGGGCTTCCCTGGTGGCTCAGTGGTAAAGAATCCTCCTGCCAATGCAGGAGACACAGATTCAATCCCTAGGTCAGAAAGATCCCCTAGAGAAAGAAATCGCAACTCACTCCAGTATTCTTGCCTGAGAAATCCCATGGACAGAGGAGCCTGAAGGGCTACAGTACATGGGGTCACAAAAGAGTCAGACATGATTTAGCAACTAAACAACGTTTTCCTCAATATTTTTACTATAAGTGAACTGAAGAACACACCAAGTTCCCAAAAAGAAGAATATCTCTGTTCACTGTGTACTAAAATACTTTATGGGAATAGTCCTGGTTTAGGTCTCTCACAACCAATATTCTTTACAAAGAGACATATCCCCAGGGTAAGACAAGCTCAAATGCCCGGCAGTTCTCCAGATTGACACACTATTAAGTTTCAGCGTCAGAAGGAGGGCTGACCAGAGATAGGGCTCTGAGAGAGTAAACTATCCCACAGAGATTTACACATGGGACTGGGCTGAGCTGGAGGAAAGTAGATTTAAGTATCTGAACAATGCCATTATTTCCTTCTAGAAAATGGCACTTTCATATCTATGTCACATTAGTGTTGGATATAAAACTTTACATAAAAGGAAACAGTGAAATATGTATGTTAGGGTGAGAATGTTCAATCTAGAAGATACCAGGGATTGTTTTCTTAAACACATGCACGCACACACACAGTAGATCAGTGTCCCTCACCTGTAAGACTACAATGGAAATGCGTGAAGTAAGTCATACATAGAAAGACAAATATCATATGATATTGCTTATATGTGAAAAAATTTTTAAAAGGGATACAAATGGACTTATTTACAAAACAGAGGTAGAATCACAGATGTAAAAAACAAACTTATGGTTACCCGGGGGTAATCGGGGGAGGGATAAATTAGGAGATTGGGATAGGCATATACACACTACTATGAATAAAATAGACAGCTGATAAGAACCCACTAAATAGCACAGGGAACTCTATTCAATACTCTATGACGACCTGTGTGGGAATTTTTTTTTTAACGGATATATGTACATGTTTAATTGAATCATTTTGCTGTATACCTGAAACTAACACAGCATTGTAAATCAATTATACACCAATACAAATTTTTAAAAAATAATAATAAATGTAGACTACTTCAAGTAGCAAGTGAAATCTGCAAAGAGCAGCAGACGGAAGAGAGGGACAAGGAAGGGCCAAGTATAAACTGAGGTAGTAAAGAGTGAGACCCACTGGCCTCAGCCATCCTGAGACAAGCTGAGACTGAAATTTCAAGTTTGAGAAACCCGGTATGTTCTCTTAGCAAGTTTCAAGTATACAGTGCAGTTCTGTTAACTATCATCACCAGGCTGTGCCTTAGCTCTCCACAACTCCTTCATCTTGCATAACCAACACTTCTCACCCTGTGACCAGCATTTTGTTCCCCTCAACCTCATTCCCAGCAGCCACTACTGGACCCTCTGCTTTTATGTATTTGACGATTATAGATTCCACATACAACAAGTGAGATCAATCTCAATAAAGTTAAGAACATTTTGAAAAAAACACAATCTGATCTTGCCATCTCAGCTTGAGAAAATAGCTTTGGTAAATGATTAAAACACTTTCCCATTATTTTTTAAAGGTAAACTAGGATATTTCTCGGTCCACGTGGGACTACTTGGTCCTAAAAGGCCAAATTTTCCTATAACTAATCAAGAAAATGCCCTAAATTCCATTTGGATGCTATTGATTGTCATGCTGCTCTCACAACAGCCCGTGGGAGGTCTGATCCCCTTGAAATACTACAAATCAAATTTATTCTTACCCTTGGGAACAAGACATCTCCCACCTCAAGACAGTCTTCCAGATTGTACAGTCGATAGGTACAAAATCTGCAGAGGCTCCCAAGACCTATAGCTGAATGCTGGATACCCTTTCCCATCCAGCAGGATAACCTATCCACCCTGAGCATGTCACATTCCAAACTACTTTGCTTTTTCAAGATAGTTTGTACCCGCATGTGTGTGTGCTATCACTTCAGTTGTGTCTAATTCTTTGTGATCCCCTGGACTGTATGTATCTCATCAGGCTTCTCTGTCCATGGAACTTTCCAGGCAAAAGTATAGGTATGGGTTATCATGCCCTCCTCCAAGGGATCTTCCCGACCCAGGGATTGAACCCAAGTCTCTTGTCTCCTGCATTGGCAGGTGTGTTCTTTACCACTACCACCGCCTGGGAAGCCCAGCTAGATCCCCAAATTACCTCCATGCTTTTTTCCCCAATTAAGACAACCCTCCACCCACCCCAGTAAACCATGAGACATTTATGCCAACATAAAACACTATGGCCTTTTTCTCCACGTTTTCAAGAATGCCCCTCCTGTGAAAACTGGAAGATTGCATAGAAGGTTAAGAGATTTTCAAAGACCTTTCTGTTACAAAGTTTACTACTGTCTACTTGTTATATTCAGTGACCAGTACTATGTGGTTAAAAATAAATGAAATACAGCTAATGCTTTAAAAATAGCCACAACTTTACATCTGCAGTGATGTGCTCTTTGATAAAGATGTGTGTTCATTGTCTTTTAATAACTCCACATCCCATGACTAATTTCTGAGAAAATATTGTTTTACAAATTCCAGGTGGGTCACAGCCTCACTGATAATATCAGAGTATAATTCTGTCATAACTCTTTCTTTAAATTCTAAGCAATGACAATACCCAGCACTGATGATGGTGAAAGAAAAACATTTTTCTACAGAACCAAAGGCCATCTATGGGAACGTTTGAATTGCTGTTTAGTAAACACAGATACTTGGAAAGAGTCAGCCATGAACTGAAAGCCTTGAGTATAAGGGAGTGGATAGAAAGAATAGCAAGCATCAGGTTTTCACGACCTAAGCACAGTTTGTATATGTTGTATACAACATATGTTGTGTCTATTATCATAAATATTTCTACAAGCCATTGAAGCAATGATCTTTCTTCTGAAAATGAACACTGACTTGTAGGTATTTAACAACTCAGTTTGTAATAGCTATATTTTTGCACTTCATTGATGGTATTTCCTTTAATCATTTAAAGATAGTTTACTAAATTAAAAATTATATTCATTAAATGCAATAAATACTGTTGCAGTTCTCTATGTCATCCCCGCAGCCCACCTCAGATTCCAGCTGCAGTTTGGAGTTGCCAACATCCCATCTTAAGCATGCGTATTTCATCTAAATCAAGGAGCTTACTCAGCCCTGCAAAACCACAGCTCAGAAGTATGGGTGATTAAAGGCCCCAGAGGCACATTCCGTCAGTGGACAATGCGAGCTGGCAGGGAAGTGCCCTATTCTTTCTTTTAGATGAACAGTCCCAAGAGGTAATCTGTATGTTTCTCTGAGATTCTTACAAAACTGTGCCTGCCTCTGCTTCAATGACTCATCGTGATAATGATTTCTTCTCTTTCCTGTGCTCAGTCTCTGTGCTGCTCCACTACAACTTCCTGGGATTCTATCCCAATCAAAATACTTGCTCCCAACTTCAAATCTCAGGCTCTGCTTTAAGAGAACCCAAACAAAGACGTCAAATATCTTATATCTAGTGAAATCTAGATAGTGAAATTTTGGATATTGAAGCAAAATCAGTGAGAGCAACATGGGAAAATATTATCTAATCATTAAACAAGTATCTATAAAGTATCTATAAAGTGCTTACTAGTGCCAAGCACTGGGGATGCTGCTCCAGGAACTGGCTTCTAAAAATAGCCATTTTCTGAGTTACTCAGTAAATTACTGAGCCATTTTAATATTTACAAAGCCCTTTGGACTGTGTTACTGTGACTGACACATATTAAGTGGTAGGTGTCTATTAAACAAATAAAAAATACACGAATGTATAAAATCCTAAGTATATACTGATTATGCCTCAAATTTTAAATCATCTCTCAGTTTTTCAACAAACTCTGATAAGTTTTTTAACTATTTTTTTTTTATTTTGGGATAGTTATATATTTAATGTGATTATAAGTAGGAATGATAGAAAGATCCCAAGTACCTTTTAGGTGAGTAGCTTAAGTTTAAATCTATTGCTAAGCAAATAATTCAAATCAAATTGTCCTTTTTTGTTGTTTGTTTCCACTTGCCTGGAACTCAGAGTCCAGTGCTTTTATTTTTATTGAGGTGTAAATTTCATATCAAAATTTACTTTCATAATATTGTTGAACTACCATCCATATTAAGTTCCAAAACATTTCATTAGCCTAAAGGAAAACATCATACCCAGTAAGCAGGCACTCCAAATTCTTCCCTTCTCCCAGCCCCTGGCAATCACCAACCTGCTCTCTGTCTCTCTGAATGTGCCTATTCTGGGTTTTTATATAAACAGTACTGTATAGTCGAAGGTATGGTTTTGCCAGTAGTCATGTATGGATGTGAGAACTGGACAATAAAGAGGGCTGAGCATCAAAGAATTGATGCTTTCAAACTGTGGTGTTAGAGAAGACTCCTGAGAGTCTCTTGGACTTCAAGGCAATCAAAACAGTCAATCCTAAAGGAAATCAATGCTGAATATTAACAACATATGTGAAGGTTTATTTCTGGATTGTCTATCCTAGTCAACTGATCTTTATATCTGTCCAGTACCGCACTGTTTTGATTACTGTAGCTTTTTAGTACATTTTGAAATGCACTAGGAGTCCTTCACGGAGAAGGCTATGACACCCCACTCCAGTACTCTTGCCTGGAAAATCCCATGGACAGAGGAACCTGGTGGGCTGCAGTCCATGGGGTCGCTGAGAGTCGGACATGACTGAGCGACTTCCCTTTCACTTTTCACCTTCATGCATTGAAGGAAATGGCAACCCACTTCAGTGTTCTTGCCTGGAAAATCTCAGGGACAGGGGAGCCTGGTGGGCTTCTGTCTATGGGATCACACAAAGTCGGACAAGACTGAAGCGACTTAGCAGCAGCAGCAGCAGCAGGAGTCCTTCAACTTTGTTCTTTCTCAAAATTGTTTGGCTATTTGCAAGGTCACATGAATTTGAGCACTGGCTTTTCTGCTTCTCAAAAAAAAAGAAAGAAAGAAAAGCCCACTGGAATTTTAATAGGGATTACAATGGATATGTAGATCACTTTGTGTAATATTGCCTTTAAATTGTCCAAACATTAGCATAGGATAGCTTTCCATTTATTTAGATCTTCTGTAATTTCTTCTAACAATTTCTTCTTCTTCAGTGTACAAGTTTTCATCTCCATAGTTGAATTTAATCCTAGTTGTTTCATTCTTTTGGATGCTATTATAAATGAAATAGTTTTCTTAATTTTATTTTTCATCATTTATTGCTAGATAGATATATAGATATTGCTAGATAGATATAGTTTTATAGATATAAAACTGACTTTGTGAGTTGATCTTGTATTCTGTAACCTAGCTGAATTCATTTATATGTTCTAATTGGGTTTTGCAGATTTTTAAGATTTTCTATATATAAGATCATGTCATCTATGAATAGAAATAGTTTTCTTTCTTTCTTTCCAATTTGTATGCTTTTGTTCTTGTCTCATTGCTCTGGCTAAAACTTTCAGCATAACCTTGAACAGAAATGGGAAATTGGGCCTCCTTGTCTTGATCCTGATCTTACAAGAAAGAATTTCAGTCTTTAACCACTGCATATGAAGTTAGTTGTGGGTTTTTCATAAATGCCCTTTGCTAGATTGAGGAAGTTTCCTTCCTCCTAGTTTAAGTTTTTATCAGGAGATGGTGCTGAATTTTATCAAATATTTTTCTGCATGAATTGAGGTGAATACGTGAGTTTTTTTCCTTTCATTATATCACTGTGGTGTATTACATTGACTTTTATATATTGAAGCACACTTGAATTCTGAGAATAAATTCCATTTGATCATGGTATATAGTCCCTTTAATATGCTACTTAATTTTATTGAGGATTTTTTCATCTATATTCATAAAGGGGTGTTAGATTATCGTTTTCTGTCTCTGTGATGTTACTATCTGGCTTTGGTATCAGAGTAATACTCCACCCAAAATGAGCCTCTTTTAGACAGCATGTACTGTCTAAAAGATAGATTATCTAAAGATAATTTTTTTAATCTTTCCTGACAATCTTTACCTTTTAATTGGAGAATTAATCTATTTACTTTTGAAGCAGTTATTGACAAGATTTTACTATTTGTTCTCTGTATGTTATATTTTGTTTGTTCCTCTATTCCTTTATTATTTTCTTCTTTTGTGTTTAATTTTTTTTATCCTTTATTCTTTTAATATTTTATTTTCTGTATACCAGGCAAGAGTACTGGAGTGGGTTGCCATTTCCTTCTCCAGGGGATCTTCCCAACCCAGGGATCGAACCCAGGTCTCCTGCATTGCGGGCAGACGCTTTACCGTCTGAGCCACCAGGGAAGCCCATTATTTTCTTCTTTTCTGTTTAATTTTTTTAAATCCTTTATTCTTTTAATATTTTATTTTCTGTATCTTTTCGTTATTTTCCTACTGATTATCCTCTGCCCCAATAATCATGCTCCTATATAGCAATGCTATATACTAATGAATATAGATTTATAATTTATGTTTTATGCATTTGCCTTTTAAGTCATGTAAGAAAAAAAGGTAGTTACAAACCAAAAATATATTAAAACAATAATACTATCTCTTTTACTCACCTATGTACCTAACTTTACCAATATTTCATATTTCTTTGCATGGTTTCAAGTTGTGTTCCTTCATTTCCACCTGTAAGACTCCCTCTAGGGCAACTCTACTATTGATGAACTACCTCAGATTTTGTTTATCTGGAAATGTTTTAGTTTTACCTTATATTTTGAAGAATAGTTTTGCTGGGTATATGGTTCTTAATTGATGGATTTTTTCTTTTGTACTTTAAATATGCCATCCCACAACCTTCTGGATTCCATGGCTTCTGCTGAAAAATAAATTGATTTTTTTATTGAGGATCACTTGTATATGATGAGTTGCTTATCTTGCTGCTTTCAAGATTCCTTGTTTTTGACTTTCAACAGTTTGCTTATAATGTGTCTTAGTATGGTACTCTTTGTATATATCCTCCTTGGAATTAGCTTGGCTTCTTGTATGTGTACTGTGCTCAGATGTTCAGTCACATCCACTCTTTGCAACCCCATGAATGGTAGCCCACCAAGCTCCCTTGTTCGTGGAATTTTCCAGGCAAGAATACTGGAGTGGGTTGCCATTTCCCCCTCCAGGGAATCTTCCTGACCCAGGATCAAACCCATGTCTCTTGTGTCTCCTGTTTTGGCAGGCACATTCTTTACCACTAACACCACCTGGGAATCTAGGAGGTACTGACCACTATTGCTTCAAATACCCTTTCTATATCTCTATGTCTCCTCTCCTTTGGGGTCTCTGATGCAGTTGTTGGTACTCTTGGTGATTCTAACAAGTCTCTTTTTCTCCTGTTTTCTTTCTTCTCCTCAACCTAGATAACCACAGTTGATCTATTTTCAAGTTTGCTAATCCTTTCTTCTGCCTGCTAAAATGAGCATGCTATTAAAATCTACTACTGAGTTTTTCATTTCTGCTATTGCTCTGCTAAGTCCAGAATTTCTTTGGGGTTATTTTTATAATTTCTATATCTCAAATGATATTCTTTACTTGTTGAGACATCATTTTACTGGTTTCCTCTGTCAGTTTACCCATGGTTTTCTTTAGCTCTTTCAACATACATGGAATAGGTAATTCAAAAGTCTTTGTCTTTTAAGTCCAATATATGTGTTACCTGAGGAACAGTTGCCATTCATTTTTCTGAGAATAAGTCATCCATTCTTGTTTTTCATATACTTTACAGTTTTTGAAACTGAACACTTTGAATATTACAATATATTAACTCTGGAAATCATATTCTTCCCTCCTCATTTATTAAATTTTATTTCACATTATTTTAGCTTGCTCTTGCTTGCTGTAGGTTTTAGTGGTTTGTTTTCTGTTGTTGTTACTTTTCTAAACTGTTTTTCTAAAGCTTTTATTTTTTGTTGACTGTCCTCTCTGAAGTCTCTTGCAATCAAGTAATGTTGACAGAGATCACTTTGAATGCCTAGATCCAAAGAAAAAAAGAAAAGACAAAAATCTCTCCCAGCATTTCCAAATTGGTTCTCTTGATGCTTAACCAGGCTGTTCAGAACTCTGAATTAGCCTGAACTTGTGTTTTCACTGACCCTAAAGAATGGCCAGAGGAGAAAGCTATGGTTATTTTCTAGTTTTTATGAACACGCTCCTGCCCTGGGCATGCATATGTCTTTCTAGATTCCCCGGAATATGCAAGACTATTCAATGCCCTAAATTCTAATTAAAAAAAAAAAAAGAGTGAAAACTCTCTCTCCCCAGGTTTTCCTTCCAGGCTGTGGAAGGTTGAGTTGTTGTTCTTTGCTGTTTTTTGTTTGTTTTGTTTTGCCTCAACTTTAATCTTTTGCCCCGGGCAGCAACAGGTTTTTCATTTGCCTTAAAATGACTTCAAGGAATGACCTTTGTGTGGCCACTCTTCACCCTGAGAAAATTTCAATTTAGGTGAAACAAAAGCAAGCAATTTATATCGGTTCTTCTGGTATCCCCCAGATAGTTCAAAACATACAAACACAATTCTTTGAGAATATATTCTACTTTGCTCCCTCCTGAAGCAGATACCAGGGCTCACACTGTCTACACAGGGGGGCATCTTCAAGTCTATCAGAACAAGCAGAGGAATGAGGTGAGAGGAGGCAAACACCACAAAGCTTTTTTATCATTCATAAGTTGCTCCCTTTTAAAATACCATGTTTGCTTCTTTTCTAAAAATCTTTGACTATTTTCCAGAGTTCTCACAAAGTTGCTTCTGACAACTTTTGCATTATGTTTTGAAGTCTTTATAGACAGAACAGGCCCTTGGATCTACCAACTCCTCTTTTTGGTCAACATAAATATTTTTTTTCTGATAATATTTGAGTTTCATTTTCAACTCAGAAATTCTCAAAGAAGAGAAGCTAATAAAAAAAGTATTATTGCTAACAAGTAAATAATAAACTTCATAAGGATTTCTTGATCATATTTATGTCCATAAAATAAATTTAAATGCACATGTGGAAATTGTGTAAAACCCATCAGTGTCAATCGTGAAAATGGTACAAGCCTGGAGAGCAAAGGCACTTTTAATGGAATAAATTTCTACCTCTTTTATACTATTCTTTTCATCTATAGACTTGTAACAGTTTCAGGATGAAAATTTTACCAGTTTCTTGATACTAAAACCCCATAGTCAGCTGAGTCACCCCAGACCACACAGTCAACCATGCAATGAATTTTGCCACACCCACCAGCAAACCGACATCAGTTATGGGATCAATTTAGCCACCAGCTCCTCCCAAGAGCAGCCAACAGATTCCACAAATGGGAGGTCCTGGCACAAGGCCAGGCACAGTAGTCAGCTTCCAAAGCAGAAGTAACCATGAAGCCCATATTTAGGGCATTCTTAAAACATGTAGCTCTGGTGACCAGAGAGAGGCATGTTATTGGGCTCTCAAGGACATTTTCTAAATAGGACCACTCCTCCAAGCTTGGAAAATATAAAGAAGGCAAGGGTGGAATGATATGATAGAATGGCATTGAAACATGTATATTCAGTTCAGTTCAGTTCAGTTCAGTCACTCAGTCATGTCCGACTCTTTGTGACCACATGAATTGCAGCACGCCAGGCCTCCCTGTCCATCACCAACTCCAGGAGTTCACTCAAACTCATGTCCATCGAGTCAGTGATGCCATCCAGCCATCTCATCCTCTGTCATCCCCTTCTCCTCCTGCCTCCAATCCCTCCCAGCATCAGAGTCTTTTCCAGTGAGTCAACTCTTCGCATGAAGTGGCCAAAGTATTGGAGTTTCAGCTTCAGCATCATTCCTTCCAAAGAACACCCAGGATTGATCTCTTTCAGAATGGACTGATTGGATCTCCTTGCAGTCCAAGGGACTCTCAAGAGTCTTCTCCAACACCACAGTTCAAAAGCATCAATTCTTTGGTGCTCAGCTTTCTTCATAGTCCAACTCTCACATCCATACATGACCACTGGAAAAACCATAGCCTTGACTAGACAGATCTTTGTTGGCAAAGTAATGTCTCTGCTTTTCAATGCGCTATCTAGGTTGGTCATAACTTTCCTTCTAAGGAGCAAGCATCTTTTAATTTCATGGCTGCAATCATCATCTGCAGTGATTTTGGAGCCCCCAAAAGTAAATCTAACACTGTTTCCCCATCTATTTGCCATGAAGTGATGGGACCAGATGCCATGATCATAGTTTTCTGAATGTTGAGATTTAGGCCAACTTTTTCACTCTCCACTTTCACTTTCATCAAGAGGCCTTTTAGTTCCTCTTCACTTTCTGCCATAAGGGTGGTATCATCTGCATATCTGAGGTTATTGATATTTCTCCTGGCAATCTTGATTCCAGCTTATGCTTCTTCCAGCCCAGAGTTTCTCATGATGTACTCTCCATATAAGTTAAATAAGCAGTGTGACAATATACAGCCTTGACGTCCTCCTTTTCCTATTTGGAACCAGTCTGTTGTTCCATGTCCAGTTCTCACTGTTGCTTCCTGACCTGCATATAGGTTTCTCAAGAGGCTGGTCAGGTGGTCTGGTATGTATATTACCATATGTAAAACAGATGACCAGTGCAAGTTCAATGCACGGAGTAGGGCACTCAAAGCTGGTGCTCTGGGACAACCCCAAGGGATGGAGTCAGGAGGGAGGTAGGAGAGGGTTTCAGGAACAGGGGGGACCCACGTGCACCCATGGCTGATTCATGTTGATGTATGACAAAAACCACCACAACATTGTAAAATAATTATCCTCCAATTAAAATAAATAGTTATATATCTATAACCTCAGCAAAGGAAAAGCAACTATATATATATATATGAAAGTGAAAGTAAAAGTGAATTTGCTCAGTCGTGTCCAACTATTTGCGACCCTGTGGACTGTAGTCCTCTAGGCTCCTCCATCCAAGGGATTTTCCAGGCAAGAGTACTGGAGTGGGTTGCCATGTCCTTCTCCAGGGGATCTTCTTGACCCAGGGATTGAACCCAGGTCTCCCATATTGCAGGCAGACGCTTTACCGTCTGAGCCACCAGGGAAGCCCACCCTTATATATATATAACCTACCAAATAAATAGAAATAAAAATAATGAATTAGGCAAAGTGAAGTGGCAAAGAAATATGTTCCACATGAAGATGCAAGATAAAACCTGAGAAGAAGACCTGAGTGAAGTGAAAAAAAGCAAACTATTGGGGGGTTCAGGATGGAGAAACACATGTACACCCATGGATGATTCATGTCAGTGTATGACAAAAACCACCACAATACTGTAAAGTAATTAGCTTCCAATTAAAATAAATTAATTAATTTTAAAAATAAAAATATAAAAAAAGCAAACTACCCATTAAAATCTTTAAGGTCATTATCATAAATATGCTCAAAAGTCTCTAAAGAAAAGTGGATGAACTGAGTAACTAGTTAGAATTTTTTAGCAAAAATTAGAATGTATAAATAAATAAACATAAATAAAAGAATATGATAACTGAGATTTTAAAAATTTTAGGAGTAATCATTAGTAAAGTAGATGATAGAAGAACAGATCAGTGACTGGAAGACAGTGGAAATCACTCAGGTCTAGAAGAGAAAAGAAAAGAAGAATTTAAAAAATGAGGACAATTTGAGACATCTAGAATAGCATCAAGCAAACTAACATTCACATTATAAGGGTTCCAGGAGAATAGAAAGGGGGCAGATAAAATATTTGAAAACAAATTAGCTGAAAACTTCCCTAACCTGGGAAAGAAAGCAGACATCTAGGTCCAGGTACCAAAGAGAATTGCAGACATAATCAACCCAAAGTGGACTAAACCAAGACACAAAGTAATTTAAATGCCAAATAAAGATAAACAGAATACTAACCTCAGCAAGGGAAAAGCAACTAGTTACATACAAAGGAAGTCCTATGATTTTATTAGATGACTTTTCAGCAGAAAATCTGTCAGCCATCAAAACAAACAAACAAACAAACAAACAAAAAACCAGATACATAGATCATTGTAACTGAATAGAGAGTCCAGAAATGAATTCACATTTATATGGATAATTAACTATGACAAAGGAGGCAAGATACGTAATGATAAAGGACAGCCTCTTCAATAAATGGTTTTGGGAAAATGGGACAGCTACATACAAAAAAATCAAACTAGACTACTTTTCCACACCATATACAAAAATCAACTCAATGGATTGAAGACTTAAATGTAAGAACTAAAACCATAAAACTTCTGGAAGAAAACATAGGCAGTAAGTTCTTTAACATGGTCTTAGTAACATTTTTATATGCCTCCTCAAGCAAGGGAAACAAAAGTAAAAATAAACAAATGGGACTACATCAAACTAAAAAGCTTTTGCACAGGAAAGGAAACTACCAACAAAACTCCCCCTCCCCCCAAAAAAACCCACCTACCTAATAGGAGAAGACATTTGCAAACAATATATCTGACAAAGGGATAATATCCAACATATACAAAGAGCACACTTATCAGAATGTCTGTTATTTTTTAAAAATGATATAAGAAACAAGGATTGGCCAGGATGTGGAGAAAAGGGTATACTGTTGGTGGGAATGTAAATTTGCACAGCCACTATGAAAGACAATATGGAGCTTTCTAAAATATTAAAAATAAAACTACCATACAATTTATTAATTTTACTTCTGGATATTTATGGGCAGAAAGCCAAAACAACACTAACTTGAAAAGAAGTATGCATTCCTGTGTTCACTGAGGCATTATTAAAATAGTTATGATGTGGAAGCAACATAAATGCTCATATGTGTATATATAGGTATATATGCATATTATATATTTATGAATATTAGCCATAAAATGGAATATTATCCATAAAACAAATGAAATCTTGCCATTTGTGATAGCATTCAATTCAGTTCAGTCAGTCAGTCATGTCCAACTCTTTGCGACACCATGAACTGCAGCACACCAGGCCTCCCTGTCCATCACCAACTGCTGGAGTCTACCCAAACCCATGACCATTGAGTCAGTAATGCCATCCGACCATCTCATCCTCTGTCGTCCCCTTCTCCTGTCCTCAATCTTTACCAGCAAATGAGTCAGCTCTTTTCATCAGGTGACCAAAGTATTGGAGCTTCAGCTTCAACATCAGTCCTTCCAATGAACACCCAGGACTGATCTCCTTTAGGATGGATTGATTGGATCTCCTTGCAGTCCAAGGGACTCTCAAGAGTCTTCTCCAACATCACAAAAGCATCAGTTCTTCAACACTCAGCTTTCTTCACAGTCCAACTCTCACATCCATACATGACTACTGGACAAACCATAGCCTTGACTAGACAGACCTTTGTTGACAAAGTAATGTCTCTGCTTTTTAATATGCTATCTACGTTGGTCATAATTTTCCTTCCAAGGAGTAAGCGTCTTTTAATTTCATGGCTGCAATCACCATCTGCAATGATTTAGAGCCCCAAAAAATAGCCAGCCACTGTTTCCACTGTTTCACCATCTACTTGCCATGGAGTGATGGGACCAAATGCCATGATCAAAATTTTCTGAATGCTGAGCTTTAATCCAACTTCTTCACTCTCCTCTTTCACTTTCATCAAGAGGCTCTTTAGTTCTTCTTCACTTTCTGCCATAAGGGTGGTGTCATCTGCATATCTGAGGTTATTGATATTTCTCCCGGCAATCTTGATTCCAGCTTGTGCTTCCTCCAGCCGAGCATTTCTCATGATGTACTCTGCATATAAGTTAAATAAGCAGGGTGACAATATACAGCCTTGACGTACTCTTTTTCCTATTTGGAACCAATCTGTTTTTCTATGTCCAGTTCTCACTGTTGCTTCCTGGTCTGCATACAAGTTTCTCAAGAGGCTGGTCAGGTGGTCTGGTATTCCCATCTCATTCAGAATTTTCTATAGTTTATTGTGATCCACACAGTCAAAGGCTTTGGCATAGTCATATGTGATAGCATAGATGGTATTATGCTAAATGGTATTATGCTAAGTGAAATATCAGACAGAAAAGCACAAATACCATATGATTTTACTTATATGTCAAATCTAAAACCCTATTAAGTGAACAAATGTATCTAAGCAGAAACATAACTATAGATACAGAGAACAAACATGCAGTTTTCAGAGGAGAGGGAGCTGGGGAGAAGGAGAGAAATTAGATAAGGGAGATTAAGAGATACAAACTTTCAGTTGCAAAATAAATGAGACACAGATATGAAATGTATGGTGTCGGGAGCCGTGTTAGACATTACTGACAAAATGGAGGCACGGCCCCAACCCTCTCTCCTCATCTAACAGGCACAGCCCCGGAATGATGGAGTTAGGCCTTGTGATTCTGACTTGTTCTTTCTTTTCTTCGACTGAGTTGGCTGGAAAGAATGTTAAGGTGCTTGAGAGAAGCATGAGAAAGCACAAAGCCTTCTACAGTTATGCCCAGAAAATAATCTATAAAATAACCATTGACATTTGTTGCTCACTAAGCGCAGGCAGCTGCGAGCCGGCTCACTAAGCGTGGCCGAGAGGAGCTTCCCCACATCCGAGATCAAGGGCAGTGGCCTAGAGTGCCAGGCTGTGTCGGCACAGGAACAGTTGAGAGGAGCTACCCTGCGTCCGAGGTCAGTGGCAGCTGGGAGGAGCTACCCCATGTCGGAGGTCAGGGGCGGCGGCCGAGAGGAGCTACCCCGCGTCCGAGGTCAGTGGCAGCCAGGAGGAGACACCTTGCATCCAAGATAAGGGGCGGTGGCCGGGAGGACCTACCGCATGTTCGAGGTCAGTGGCAGACGGGAGGAGACACCCCACATCCTAAGTCAGGGGCGGCTGGGAGAAGTCACCTCGCACCCGAGGCCAGGGGCAGTGACCCTGAGGAGCCACCCCGAGCCCGAGGCCAGGGGCGACACCTGGGAGGAACCACACACACCCGAGTCCAGGGCCTTCAGCTGGGAGGAACAACCCAAGGAGTAGTTGTGCAGGCACATGAGGGCCTAGAGGAGCTATTCCACGTTGAAGGTCAGGAATGGTGATGGTAAGGAGATACCCCTCATCCAAGGTAAGGAGCAGTGGCTGTGCTTTGCTGGAGCAGCCATGAAGAGATACCCCACACCCAAGGTAAGAGAAACCCAAGTAAGATGGTAGGTGTTGCAAGAGGGTATCAGAGGGCAGACACACTGAAACCATACTCACAGAAAACTAGTCAATTTGATCACACTAGGACCACAGCCTTGTCTAATTCAATGAAACCAAGCCATGCCCATGGGGCAACCCAAGATGGGCGGGTCATGGTGGAGAGGTCTGACAGAATGTGGTCCACTGGAGAAGGGAATGGCAAGCCACTTCAGTATTCTTGCCTTGAGAACCCCAGGAACAGTATGAAAAGGCAAAATGATAGGATACTGAAAGAGGAACTCCCCAGGTCAGTAGGTGCCCAATATGCTACTGGAGATCAGTGGAGAAATAACTCCAGAAAGAATGAAGGGATGGAGCCAAAGCAAAAACAATACCCAGCTGTGGATGTGACTGGTGATAGAAGCAAGGTCCAATGCTGTAAAGAGCAATATAGCATAGGAACCTGGAATGTCAGGTCCATGAATCAAGGCAAATTGGAAGTGGTCAAACAAGAGATGGCAAGAGTGAATGTCAACATTCTAGGAATCAGTGAACTAAAATGGACTGGAATGGGTGAATTTAACTCAGATGACCATTATATCTACTACCGCGGGCAGGAATCCCTTAGAAGAAATGGAGTAGCCATCATGGTCAACAAAAGAGTCTGAAATGCAGTACTTGGATGCAATCTCAAAAACGACAGAATGATCTCTGTTCGTCTCCAAGGCAAATCATTTAATATCACAGTAATCCAAGTCTATGCCCCAACCAGTAATGCTTAAGAAACTGAAGTTGAACGGTTTTATGAAGACCTACAAGACCTTTTAGAAGTAACACCCAAAAAAGATGTCCTTTTCATTATAGGAGACTGAAATGCAAAAGCAGGAAGTCAAGAAACACCTGGAGGAACAGGCTAATTTGGACTTGGAATGTGGAATGAAGCAGGGCAAAGACTAACAGAGTTTTGCCAAGAAAATGCACTGGTCATAGCAACCACCCTCTTCCAACAACACAAGAGAAGACTCTACACATGGACATCACCAGGTGGTCAACACCGAAATCAGATTGATTATATTCTTTCCAGCCAAAGATGGAGAAGCTCTATACAGTCAACAAAAACAAGACCGGGAGCTGACTATGGCTCAGATCATGAACTCCTTATTACCAAATTCAGACTTAAATTGAAGAAAGTAGGGAAAACCGCTAGACCATTCAGGTATGACCTCAATCAAATCCCTTATGATTATACAGTGGAAGTGAGAAATAGATTTAAGGGACTAGATCTGATAGAGTGCCTGATGAACTATGGAATGAGGTTCATGACATTGTACAGGAGACAGGGATCGAGACCATCCCCATGGAAAAGAAATGCAAAAAGCAAAATGGCTGTCTGGGGTGGGGGCCTTACAAATAGCTGTGAAAAGAAGAGAGGCAAAACGCAAAGGAGAAAAGGAAAGATATAAGCATCTGAATGCAGAGTTCCAAAGAATAGCAAGAAGAGATAAGAAAGCCTTCCTCAGCGATCAATGCAAAGAAATAGAGGAAAACAACAGAATGGGAAAGACTAGAGATCTCTTCAAGAAAATTAGAGATACCAAGGGAACATTTCATGCAAAGATGGGCTCAATAAAGGACAGAAATGGTATGGACCTAACAGAAGCAGAAGATATTAAGAAGAGGTGGAAAGAATACACAGAAGAACTGTATGAAAAGATCTTCACGACCCAGATAATCATGATGATGTGATCACTAATTTAGAGCCAGACATCTTGGAATATGAAGTCAAGTGGGCCTTAGAAAGCATCACTATGAACAAAGCTAGTGGAGGTGATGGAATTCCAGTTGAACTGTTTCAAATCCTGAAAGATGATGCTGTGAAAGTGCTGCACTCAATATGCCAGCCAATTTGGAAAACTCAGCAGTGACCACAGGACTGGAAAAGGTCAGTTTTCATTCCAATCCCAAAGAAAGGCAATGCCAAAGAATGCTCAAACTACCACACAATTGCACTCATCTCACATGCTAGTAAAGTAATGCTCAAAATTCTCCAAGCCAGGCTTCAGCAATATGTGAACCGCGAACTCCCCGATGTTCAAGCTGGTTTTAGAAAAGGCAGAGGAACCAGAGATCAAATTGCCAACATCCACTGGATCATGGAAAAAGCAAGAGAGTTCCAGAAAAACATCTATTTCTGTTTTATTGACTATGCAAAAGCCTTTGACTGTGTGGATCACAATGAACTGTGGAAAATTCTGAAAGAGATGGGAAAACCAGACCACCTGACCTGCCTCTTGAGAAATCTGTATGCAGCTCAGGAAGCAACAGTTAGAACTGGACATGGAACAACAGACTGGCTCCAAATAGGAAAAGGAGTGCACCAAGGCTGTATATTGTCACCCTGCTTATTTAACTTATATGCAGAGTACATCATGAGAAATGCTGGACTGGAAGAAACACAAGCTGGAATCAAGATTGCTGGGAGAAATATCAATAACCTCAGATATGCAGATGACACCACCCTTATGGCAGAAAGTGAAGAAGAACTAAAGAGCCTCTTGATGAAAGTGAAAGAGGAGAGTGAAAAAGTTGGCTTAAAGCTCAACATTCAGAAAACGAAGATCATGGCATCTGGTCCCATCACTTCATGGGAAATAGATGGGGAAACAGTAGAAACCGTTTCAGACTTTATTTGGGGGGGGGGGGGGGGGCTCCAAAATCACTGCAGATGGTGACTGCAGCCATGAAACTCAAAGACGCTTACTCCTTGGAAGAAAAGTTATGACCAACCTAGGTAGCATATTCAAAAGCAGAGACATTACTTTGCCAACTAAAGTCCGTCTAGTCAAGGCTATGATTTTTCCTGTGGTCATGTATGGATGTGAGAGTTGGACTGTGAAGAAGGCTGAGCACCGAAGAATTGATGCTTTTGAACTGTGGTGTTGGAGAACACTCTTGAGAGTCCCTTGGACTGCAAGGGGATCCAACCAGTCCATTCTGAAGGAGATCAGCCCTGGGATTTCTTTGGAAGGAATGATGCTAAAGCTGAAACTCCAGTACTTTGGCCACGTCATGCAAAGAGTTGACTCATTGGAAAATACTCTGATGCTGGGAGGGATTGGGGGCAGGAGGAGAAAGGAAAGACCGAGGATGAGATGGCCGGATGGCATCAGTGACTCGATGGACGTTAGTCTGAGTGAACTCCGGGCGATGGTGATGAACAGGGAGGCCTGGGGTGCTGTGATTCATGGGGTTGCAAAGAGTCGGACACGACTGAGCGACTGAACTGAACTTACAAAAAAATGTCCCAGCATTAGCACGTAGGCCACAGCTTGAGGCCATGGGAAGGGTTATTTTTTGAGACCTGTTTGTGAGGGAAATATTTATGGCAAAAGAAGTTTGCTGAGTTTAGGGTTCAGGAATAATTAAGAATAGCTAGAAGCCTTTTTAGGAGATCGTGATCTTAAGATGCTAGGGGCAAACAGGATTTAGAAAGATAAAAAATAAACTGAGGAATGTAGCATGAGTTACAATGTAATCACGTTAAGTATAGGACACATAAGAGAAAGTAGATAACAGATAGTAAAGCCAATTCTGAGAGAATCACTGAAGCAGGAACTCTGTTTATAGGACAACAATGATTTCTGGAGACAGTAAATCTTAGTGGGGAAAACTAAAAATGTCAAACCTCTGACCTAATGCTTTTGTCAAAGTATAAAAGAGAACCTGAAGCTTGAAATAAACATGTAGTTCCGTACTATGAGTCAGAGGCTACATCATTGTTCGCCGACACCACTCACCTCTTCAGGCTGATTCCCTGGCTGCTGGAGCTGGACTCTGGCAGTATGGTGTGGGGAAAACAGTCAATAAATATGCAATATCTTTGTATGTTGACAGATGATACCTAGACTTACTATGGTAATCATTTTGAAATATACAGAAATATCAAATCACTATGTTGTGTATCAGGAAATAACATTATGTTGCAGGTCAATTAAACTTCAAAAAATAAAACAAATAAAATCATAAAAAAAGAGATCAGACTGTGGCTACCAGGAATGCAGTGTGGGGAGAGGGAATTGGATAAAGGTGGTCAAAGTTACAAGCTTCCAGTCATAAGATAAATAAGTACTAGGGGTATAACGTCGTATAGTTACTGTGTTGTGTGTGTGTGTGTGTGTGTGTGTGTGTGTGTGTGTGTGTGTGTTGGTCACTCATGGCCCAGGAATCAAACCCAGGTCTCCCATATTGCAGGCAGACTCTTTACTGACTGAGCCACTAGCAAAGCCTAGTATAATTACTACTGTTGTATATTATATGTGAAAGTTATTAAGAGAGAAAGTCCTAGTTGTTCATATCACAAGGGGAAAAAAAAATGTTATGTCTATATGAGATGACGGATGCTCACTAAACCTATTGTGATAATCACCTCATGATGTAAGTATAAATAAGTCAAATCATCATGTTGTACACCTTAAACTTATCAATACTGTATGACAAGTAAAACAATTATTTTAAAAAACACAATCAGGGTTCAGGATGAAGGTTGAAAAACACTTTCTGCACTTTGATATAACAGAATATCTAATAGCTGTCCATTTTTGACAGTCATGAGTGAAAGCAGCAGTTCCTGTGTTTTATATGCCCCATCTTCCCTTTTACCAACTTAATCCTTCCTCTTATTCTTCTTTAATCTGGATCCAAATCAAGGTCAGCTATCTTAATGAAGTGTGTAAAATACTCCTATGTACACTCATCTCTTCTCTCTACTTCTAGAAAACTTATTTCTAATATTTATTTTTGTTTTTAGTGAAATAATAAAGTTAGTTAAGTCTCTCCATCGTGTCCGACTCTTTGCGACCCCATGGACTGTAGCCCACCAGGCTCCTCCGTCCATGGGATTCTCTAGGCAAGAATACTGGAGTGGGTTGCCATTTCCTTCTCCAAGGGATCTTCCCCACCCAGGGATCGAACCCAAGTCTCCTGCCTTAGAGGCAGATGCTTTAACATCTGAGCCACCAGGGAAGTCCCCAATGAAATAATATACATACCTAAAACACATAACTGATAGCATAATAGTACCTTTTAAATGTGGAAAGTAATTTCCTGGGGTATAGCGTCTCTTTGAGGGTAATGAAAATGACTTACAATTGTGGTGCTCGTTGGGCAACTCTGTGAATATACTTAGAATCATTGAACTGCACACTTTATATGTGTCCATCGCATGTCACATGAATTATATCTCAATACAGAAGCCTATCAGAGAAGGCAATGGCACCCCACTCCAGTATTCTTGCCTGGAATATCCCATGGACAGAGGAGCCTGGTAGGCTGCAGTCCATGGAGTCACAAAGAGTCGGACATGACTGAGCGACTTCACTTTCACTTTCACTTTCATGCACTGGAGAAGGAAATGGCAACCCACTCCAGTGTTCTTGCCTGGAGAATCCCAGGGACAGTGGAGCCTGGTGGGCTGAGGTCTATGGGGCTGCACAGAGTCAGACACAACAAGCAACTTAGCAGCGACAAAGAAGCCTATAAAAAAAATTTTTTTTAAGTTTTTTAGTGAATAAATAGTTGTTTAATAATTGAAAATTATTGGAAAAAAAAACCGTATTTAAGCATTTAATTTTGTATCTCTCTCAGTACTGGACAAGTAGGATGCATTCCAAAAACATAATGACATCATGAAAAGTGAGTGAATGTCACTCAGTCCTGTCTAGTTCTTTGTGACTCCGTGGACTATACAATCTGTGGCATTCTTTAGGCCATAATAGTGGAATGGGTAGACTTTCCCTTCTCCAGGGGATCTTCCCAACTCAGGGATCGAATTCAGGTCTCCCATATTGCAGGTGGATTCTTTACCAGCTGAGCCACCAGGGAAACCCATTGACATCATCTTCCTTATCAAATAAAGAATCTTCCTGCAATACAAGACCAGAGATCAGTCCCTGTGTCAGGAAGATCTCTTGGAGAAGGAAATGGAAATCCACTTCAGTATTCTTTCCTAGGAAATCCCATGGACAGAGAAACCTGGTGGGCTACAGTCCGAGGGTCACAAAGAGTCAGACATGACTGAACAACTAACACTTTCACACTTGCCTTGTCAAGTAGGCCCACAGAGCACTACCTTAGTCAGGAATATGTATATTCTTAAAAACTTTCCAACTTCCATTGTTTTTTAAAAATAAAATACATATAAAAATGATAATTCTTGAATCAAAGTAAAAAGGTGGTAATTTCATTAAAAGGCAAGTTCATACTGCATATCTTTTTTCTCCAATGCAGTCAATTAAAATTCCAAGCACCTTAGACTCACATTCCTGGATCTGAGGAAACATGTTTGCAATCTTCTTTCAAATGGGTAAAATATTTCCAAAATATGTAACAAAGCAAATAATCAGAAAAACATACGCGCCCAAAATATGTTATTTAGGGAAAATTATCAAGCATAACAAACATCTCTTGGCTTTCATTTTATACTTGAGTCATCTATGATTAAAAACCTGTCAATGATGTCACTTATATGTGGAATCTTTAAAAATTATACAAATGAACTTATTTACAACACAGAAACAGACTCAAAGACACAGAAAACAAATATATGGTTATCAAAGGGAAAGGATAAGGGAGAGATAACTTATGAGTACGGGGTTAACAGACACATACTACTCAACTGGCAAAGAATCTGCCTGCAGTGAGGGAGACCCTAGTTCAATTCCCAGGTTGGGAAGAGCCCCTGGAGAAGGGAATGGCGACCCACTCCAGTATTCTTGTCTGGAGAATTCCATGGGATTGGAATTGTCTGGGCTATAGTCCGTGGGATTGCAAAGAGTCGGACATGACTGAGAGACTAACACTTTCACTTTTCACTGTCTATAAAACAGATAAGTAATAACCAGTGAACCAGTGGAGTTGCTAGGTCATGTCCATCTGTTTGCAATCCCATGAAGTGTAGCTTACCAGGCTCCTTCATCCATGGAATTTTCCAGACAAGAGTACTGGAGTGGGTTACCATTTCCTTCTCCAGGGGATCTTCCCAACCCTGGGATTGAACCCGGGTCTCCTGCATTGCAGGCAGATGCTATACTGTCTGAGCCACCAGGGAAGCTTTATTGTATAACAAGGGAATTATATTCAAAATATTGAAATAGCCTATAATGGAAAATAATCTGAAAAATAACATAAACACATGTATATACATATTGTATATATATAAATTACTTTGCTATGTATCTGAAACTACACAATATTGTAAATCAACTAGACTTTGATTTAAAATAATAATCTTTCAAATTGTCCTTTTTCCTTCTGAGCAAGGGGGTAATAGTGATACAGAGGTAGCAACATTCCCTAATATTCAAGAGGTGCTGCCAGGGGAACAAATCTGAACACACAATCATAAAACAAAGTATATAATTTAAATGAATAAAACTTTTCACTTAGAGAAAAACCTTTTCTAGCAAGGAAGAGAGAAAAAGTAATTAATACATCTTCAAAGCAAGACTCACAAGCAAGAGAGAAAATAAGATGCTATATTTGAGGTTCTTAGCTTGTTATCTAGGGTTTTCCAATCTAAAAAGATAAGAATATGTTAGCTAAATTAAGAAATTAAAGTTATTCACACTTTGAAGAATGGAATCAAAAGTCTCTTCAAACTCCTTTGTAACAAAATTCTTGTGTGCTCGCATACCTTAACATGTCACTTTTTTTGATCTGACAGTCTGAATTTACATGAAAAACACTATTCATGTTTTAGTGTGACTTGCATGTTCTCTTCGTCAGAACCACTGTGTTAATGGTGTTCTCCCCATGAGAAATATATACAGAAACTTAAAATAATATCCAGAAAACTGAGTTAATGAAGTCATGAAATGGTTTGTTGGTACTATGAATTATTTGGTGTTTTTCTGATTTTTTTTTTCTGGTAAAGATTAGTAATTCATTCATCTTTTCTAGATTCTTTGTCGTATGACTTCTTCTGCAGGTCTTTAGATTTTGGGCATGTTCATGTGCTTTATGACTGAACACAACAACCATATGCTGAAAGCACTGTTTAACAAAAACAGCCTGCAGATTTAACCAACTATAAACTAAGCCATAAAATCACCTTTCCCATTATACTGCTCTACCTAAAATAACTGAAAACTTTCTAATTATGAAATAAAATGGCTTTAAATAGCAGTCATGTTGGCAGTATTGATGAGTCAACATTTCTTCCCTTAGCTTCTCCAGTGATGTTCTCTACCAGTTCTTTATTGCTTCTGCTCCCATATCCTTCCAACCATCTTCAGAGATTCCTTTTCCTCCAGTTGTCCCTACTCCAAATGGTGTTAAATACCAAATATATATATATATATATATATATATATAAATGTGAGGGGAAATGTCAGACGTATCTATACAGAACTATTTTAATAGTGGTAGTGTTTGAGATGGTAGTTATGTAATTTTTTCTACCTTCTCTGGTACCTTTCTTTAACTTCCAAGTTCTTCTTTTGGAAACAAATTTAAAAATTAATAAATAATAACTTTTTTTAAGTTTTAAGAATAAAATGAATTCCCCATATTCCATTCCTAATGCTTTTCTCTTCCTATGGTATATATTCTCCTCTGGTAAAGACATTCTTCCTCTGGTTTTGGTCAGCAAATCTACAATAACAAAGTCTAACTTTACATAGGTTGCCCTCTTTTCGAAAAGTACAATCAGAAGTTAAAAGTGTGAAAGGCAAATAAAAGATATATGTATTAAGGTACATTTACACGTTTGAAGAGCTTAAATTTTCTAAGCAACTCTATATGAGGTGTCTTTAGGAGCTGAATTTATCTGAAAAACTTAGGGAATCAAGCCAAGCGTCCCCCTCCTCTTGCATGGATCCATACATGGGCCAGAGGGGCCAGAGCAGAATATCTCCATTCAGATGTCCCATGGGAGCATCAAAGAATCCAAAATGAATTCTTATTCTTTCAGTTCAGTTCAGTTCAGTCGCTCATTCGTGTCCGACTCTTTGCGACCCCATGAACTGCAGCACACCAGGCCTTCCTGTCCATAACCAACTCCCAGAGTTCACTGAAACTCACATCCATCGAGTTGGTGATGCTATCCAGCCATTTCATCCTCTGTCGTCCCCTTTTCCTCTTGCCCCCAATCCCTCCCAGCATCAGAGTCTTTTCCAATGAGTCAGCTCTTCACATGAGGTGGCCAAAGTATTGGAGTTTCAGCTTTAGCATCAGTCCTTCCAAAGAACACCCAGGACTGATCTTTAGAATGAACTGGTTGGATCTTATTATTTACCATTACTCAAAAAGAATTTCTCATAGTTTAATTCTGTCTAAGTGGCATCTGCTCCAGTGAAGTGTACTATACAAGAGTGGAGAGAAAATTCAGGAGTCTAGAAGAACACTTACATCTCAAATTTGTACAACATTCTGCCTAATTTTATTTATAAACATTTCCACACTCCACTTCAACCTCACATACTTACCTTGGCTCAGACGTTCATCATTTCCTAATCAGATTCATGATCTTAACAGTTCCCCAAATTTTCAGTTTTGTCAAGAGGATGGGAACCCAGAACTTTCAGATGTACAAGCTGAATTGTAAAAGGCAGGGGAACCAGAGATCAAACTGCAGATAACCACTAGATCGTAGAAAAACCAAGGGAATTCCAGAAAAAAAAAAAAAAAAACACATCTACTTCTGCTTCATTGACTATGCTAAAGCCTTTGACTGTGTGGATCACAACTGTGGAAAATTCTTAAAGAAATGGTAATACCAGACCACCTTACCTGCCTCTTGAGAAATCTGTATGAAGGTCAAGAAGCAACAGTTAGAATCAGACATGGAACAAAGAACTGGTTCCAAATTAAGAAATGAGAACAACAAGGCTGTATATTGACATGCTGCTTATTTATCTTATATGCAGAGTACTCCATGAGAAATGCCAGGCTGGATGAATCACAAGCTGGAATCAAGATTGCAGGGATAAATATCAACAATCTCAGACATGCAGATGATACCACTCTAATGACAGAAAGCAAAGAAGAACTAAATAGCCTCTTGATGAGGGTCAAAGAGGGGAATAAAAAAGCCGTCTTAAAACTTATTCAAAAAACTAATATCATGGCATCTAGTCCCACCATTTCATGGCAAATAGTTGGACAAAAAGTGGAAACAGTGGCAAATTTTATTTGGGGGGGCTCCAAAATCATTGCAGATGTTGAATGCAGCCATGAAATTAAAAGAAACTTGCTCCTTGGAAGTAAAAAGCATCACTTTGCCGACAAAGGTCCATCTAGTCAAAGCTATGGTTTCTCCAGTAGTCATTTATGAATGTGAGAGCTGGACCATGTAGAAGGCTGAGCACTGAAGAACTGATGCTTTCAAACTGTGGTGCTGGAGAAGACTCTTGAGAGTCCATTGGACTGCAAGATCAAACCAGTCAATCCTGAAGGAAATCAGCCCTGAATACTCAGTGGAAGGACTGCTGTTGAAGCTAAAGCCCCAATACTTTGGCCACCTGATGTGAACAGGCAACTCATTGGAAATGACCCTGATGCTGGGAAAGACTGAGGGCAGTCAGAGAAGAGTGCACCAGAGGATGAGATGGTTGGATGGCATCACCAACTCAATAGACATGAGCTTGAGCAAACTCAGGATACAGTGAAGGACAGGGAAGCCTGGTGTGCTGCTGTCCATGGGGTCACAAAAAGTCAGACACGACTTAGTGACTGAACAACAACCTGCCTCCAGGCAACCAATCCCCAACATTGTTTTAGAGTGATGCTTCTGTAATATAAATGTAATGAATAGTTAGCATTCAATAAACATTTGTTGAGTATGTGAATGATCAAAATTGGGTAAATCACTATCCCTAATCTCAAAATGCTTAAAATATACCTGGAGAAACAGAGACTGACAAACTAATTTAATTTTTCTACCTATACCATTGTCAGTCAGTTCAGTTGCTCAGTCATGTCCAACTCTTTGTGACCCCATGAATCACAGTAGGCCAGGCCTCCCTGTCCATCACCAACTGCCAGAGTCTACCCAAACCCATATCCACTGAGTCGGTGATGCCATCCAACCATCTCATCCTCTGTCATCCCCTTCTCCTCCTGCCCTCAATCTTTACCAGCAAATGAGTCAGCTCTTTTCATCAGGTGACCAAAGTATTGGAGTTTCAGCTTCAACATCAGTCCTTCCAATGAACACCCAGGATTGATCTCCTTTAGGATGGATTGGTTGGATCTCCTTGCAGTCCAAGGGACTCTCAAGAGTCTTCTCCAACACCACAGTTCAAAAGCATCAATTCTTCAATGCTTAGCTTTCTTTATAGTCCAACTCTCACATCCATACATGACTACTGGACAAACCATAGCCTTGACTAGACAGGCCTTTGTTGACAAAGTAATGTCTCTGCTTTTTAATATGCTGTCTAGGTTTATCATACCTTTCCTTCCAAGGAGTAAGTGTCTTTTAATTTCATGGCTGTAATCACCATCTGTGGTGATTTTGGCTATACCATTGTACATTTACAGTACTTTCTTTTACTTTGTAAAATAATTCTTTTGGAGTAAAGACATTTAAATTGGAAAACAAACATTTTAACAAAACTTTTAATAAGATGATATTTTAACAGGGAAATATATATATATCATATATTATATGTAATTCCTCTAGTATAATGGGGCCTCCCCAAGTGGCACTAGTGGTGAAAGAACACACCTGACAATGAAGGAGATGTAAGAGTTACACGTTCAGTCCCTGAGTTGGGAAGATCCCCTGGAGGAAGGCATGGCAGTATGGCAACTCACTCCAGTATTCTTGCCTAGAGAATCCCATAGACAGGGAGAGCCTGGCAGGTTACAGTCCATAAGGTCACAGTCAGACAGGACTGAATTGACTTGGCACAGCACAGCAGTACATGGAATAAAGAGGAAAAAACATTGGCAGACTTATTATGTAATGATGAGCTGGTATGAAGTAAAGACTAAACCATATTATAGGGTATGAATGAAAGTTTCACTGTTATTTAGTTACAGAAAGTCTTGAAAGAACTGAGCTACCATGTGGCTTGGGATAGTAGAGATTTTTGAACACAAAGGTACCTACCCCAGAGCACTGGGTAGGATAATCATTAGAGCAGCTCCTTGTACAAATCCTATCTTGTACAAAATGATTTATGGTTAAAAGGAAAAATGTTTTCTAAATAATTATTAAAATTCTTTTACTTTAATTTGCTTAGTTTTCGCTATGTGTCTGTGCTTAGTGGCTCAGTCAGATAATATTCAAATCATTGGCCCCATAAAATAATGTACAAGTAACCAAAGCCTTGTTGAAAAAGATATTAATGACACTGATAATGGTGGTCACTTTAAGGATGGTTGATTGGGCTTCAAATAAAAAAGAATTAATGTGTGAATAAATATATGAATGGATGGGTAGATAGATAGATAGCCAGCAAGTACATCCTTCTACTATTAAATTTAAACTAGCAATTTAATTTTACCAACTATCACTCATTGTTTTAAATTCCAGGAATTTAAAAGTCATTAATTTGACTTTTAAAAGGCCTTTAGAATTGTTTTGTTTAATTAATAAATTTGGTTTTATTTGATAGGCATGAAAGAGTTCAAGTATGAAGAGATTATAGCTAGTTTTATGTCCTTACATATTTAAGAAATATAGGGGCTTCCCTGGTGGCTCAGTGGTAAAGAATCTCCTTGCCAACGCAAGAAACACAGGTTCAGTCCCGATCTGGGACTGTCCCACATGCCACAGAGCAACTAAGCCAGGCACCACAACTACTGAGCCTGTGCTCTAGAGTCTGAGAGCCACAACTACTGAAGCCTGAGTACCCTAGAGCCCATGCTCCACAACAAGAGAAACCACTACAGTGAGAGGCTCATGGACCGCAGCTAGAGAGTGGGCCCTGCTCATCACAACCAGAGAAAAGCCCAGGCAGCAATGAAGACCCAGCACAGACAAAATTAATTAATTAAAAAGTTAAAAACAGAAATACAGTATTCAATAATAAAATCCTTGAAAAATATTTCCTTATATATGGAATTTCTATATTACTCAAGTTTGAGAAACATAGCTAAAAATAGTGAGTAGAAGATTGATTTTTAAGTAGTAAAAGGTCAGTACCTTCTCCCCAACCTAGACTGCTACACAAAGCTACTTGCAGTTCTGTAAACATGTCTTCAGTTTAGTTCAGTCACTCAGTCATGTCCGACTCTTTGTGACCCCATGGACTGCAGCAGGCCTCCCTGTCCATCACCAACTCCCAGAGTTTACCCAAACTCATGTCCATTGAGTCGGTGATGCCATCCAACCATCTCATCCTCTGTCGTCCCCTTCTCCTCCCACCCTCAATCTTTCCCAGCATCAGGGTCTTTTCAAATGAGTCAGCTCTTCGCATGAGGTGGCCAAGATATTGGAGTTTCAGCTTCAACATCAGTGAACACCCAGGACTGATCTCCTTTAGGATGGTCTGGTTTGATTTCCTTGCAGTCCAAAGGACTCTCAAGAGTCTTCTCCAACAACACAGTTCAAACGCATCAATTCTTCTGTGCTCAGCTTTCTTTATAGTCCAACTCTCACATCCATACATGACTACTTGAAAAACCATAGCCTTGTTGAGACGGACCTTTGTTGACAAACATGTCTGTTCTCTCATTAATCTGGTCCTTAAAAGAAGAATTGCAGCAAACCTCCTAAAATTCCCAAGTTACTTGGTACTATTCCATGCCTCTGTCTTCTTTTCACATCTGGGGTAAAGCTCCCAGCCATTGTTACAGACTCAGCTGAGAAGTCACTTGCTCATTCATAAGCCCTGCCCTCCAAGAGCAAATACTCTCATGGGAGGAGCAAAACCTAATTAAGCAATCAAGGAAAAAAATTCTAGATCTAGGAAACATAATTTTGTCAAGAATGCTTGTGACTGATAAAAACTAAAGAGAAAGGTTGTAACAGTAGTGAGACGAGTCTTGGAGAGAAGAGGCCAGTGTTTAGGAAGATAGATCTACAGGCTTCACTAATGGGTTGGATATCCATAGTAAAAAACAAAACAAAACTGGAAGGATTTTGAAAGACTAAGCCAGCAGCAGAGTTTTCCATATAGAAGAGGGATGCCAGAGGAACACAAGCTCAGTTTATCCCTTCTCCCTCTCAGTTTGGGTTTAATTTCTCTTCTTTGGTCATCTTATCCTCAGTACAGAGTACTTTTTATTTACTATTTTCAGAACATTCAATGTGTTATCCTGTGGTTATTTATGAATATAATATCTCTCCCCACCTTCATTATACTCTAGGTCTCTGAAGATGAGGAAGGAATAACATTTTATTCAACTTTCAGTTAGGAACTACATAGGTGGTTAAAGCAGGAGTGCAACTGCAACAAAAAGAGTGAAGGGGATGGATAGGGCAGAGAACTCTAGAAGACAAAGAAGGTTTGCAGAATTATTACATCTTCCACTTGGCTATTTGGTGACCACATCTACTAGGTTCATCAGACTGGAGTTTTAACATACATTAATACTTTGAGTAATTCTGAAAATGCGTCTAGTTTTCCAGAAAACTGAAAATCTAGAATTTCTAACATTGTGGTTTACATTTAACTGGTACCTCCCATGAATTTTTTTTATGCATGGAAGGTTTTTACCCCTATAGTCACCCAAAGATAGCTAGTATTGATTTCTGGAAACAAAGGGACTTAAAAAGGAACCACAGAGTCAGTGACAGAGCATTAACTGTTCCTGGTAATAACAAAGTGAATAAAAATGTTCAGCAACAAAAGGCTTCTTGCCAAACTCTGTAGCAGAAAGATTATCTTTAAAAATCTCACACTCACCAATTATCATCTTTGTTATAAAGAATAAGTAAGGAAAACAGTTACAAGACCTGACTATCATAGAAAGGTCACTTCCAACCTAGGCCACGCTGAATGACCTCTGTATTGAGATGGTAGCAGGAAGTGGGGAAAGCTGACAGGACAGTCTCACTGGATAACATGTGGCCTTTAAAATGACTGACCCACCGGTGCCTGACAGAATCTGAGTCAATTGACCCACAGAGCAAATACAAAACTTAACATTTCAGTTCAAGTAACAACCAAAAATTTGAGAGCCAGATGCCTTTTATGTCTTCACACTTGCTTCTCTAAATATAACATAATGGAAGTGACAAGGAGAAAACAAAAGTGAATTGACATCATGGGGTATAAAGATTACAGGAATGATCCTCATGAAGTTAATAGTTCTTGTCATATTTCAGACTGGATGATAGCATGACATCCCCAGCATTGGAGCCAGTGTTTACATATCTACTTGCTTTTAAAATAATAGCAAATGAAGCAACAGACAAAAAATTAATCTCAAAAACATACAAGCAACTTCTGCAGCTCAATTCCAGAAAAATAAATGACCCAGTAAAAAAAATGGGCCAAAGAACTAAACAGACATTTCTCCACAGAAGACCTACAGATGGCTAACAAACACATGAAAAGATGCTCAACATCACTCATTATCAGAGAAATGCAAATCAAAACCACAATGAGGTACCATCTCACACTGGTCAGAATGGCCGCTATCCAAAAGTCTACAAACAATAAATGCTGGAGAGGGTGTGGAGAAAAGGGAACCCTCCTACACTGTTGGTGGGAATGCAAACTAGTACAGCCACTATGGAGAACAGTGTGAAGATTCCTTAAAACACTGGAAACAGAACTGCCTTATGACCCAGCAATCCCACTGCTGGGCATACACTCCAAGGAAACCAGAATTGAAACAGGCACATGCACCCCAATGTTCATCACAGCACTGTTTACAATAGACAGGACATGGAAGCAACCTAGATGTCCATCAGCAGATGAATGGATAAGAAAGCTGTGGTGCATATTCACAATGGAATATTACTCGGCCATTAAAAAGAATACATTTGAATCAGTTCTAATGAGGTGGATGAAACTGGAGCCTATTAAACAGAGTGAAGTAAGTCAGAAAGAAAAACACCAATACAGTATACTAATGCATATGTATGCAATTTAGAAAGATGGTAATGATAACCCTATATGCGAGACAGCAAAAGAGACACAGATGTATAGAATAGTCTTTTGGACTCTGTGGGAGAGGGAGAGGGTGGGATGATTTGGGAGCATGGCATTGAAACATGTATATTATTTCACAGATAACATGTATCTGTGAAACAGATTGCCAGTCCAGGTTCAATGCATGAGACAGGGTGCTCAAGGCTGGTGCACTGGGATGACCCTAAGGGATGGGATGGGGAGGGAGTTGGGAGAGGGGTTCAGGATGGGGGCACATGTACACCCATGGCAGATCCATGTCAATGTTTGGCAAAAACCACTACAATACTCCAAAGTAATTAGCCTCCAATTAAAATAAATAAATTTAAATAAATAAATAAAACAATTATGCTAGGAAAAAAAAAGAGAGAAGATGAATATGATGAAGAATGGTCAATTTGCAAACTTCCTGAATTGAGCCAAAAGATGAAAATGTGCAAATAGGTAAGAGTTCCTGGAACTAAGAGGAGAGAATTTTGGAAAAATAACAAGGAGATAATGGAAAATAAGATGAATGACCACTGTGGCCAGTTGGCAATTACAGATGAAAGAAAATGAGAGGGAAAAATTTGAGTGATAAGCCTGTGCTTCTAAAAATAATCTTTAGACTTTACAAGAAGGGTTCAAAGTAAATGATAAGAATTGTAATATCATTGAGACAAGGCTCATTGTCTAAACTTTTTAGTAGCCCCTATCACAGTCACTTACAATTTACATTAACTTAGTTTAAAACATTCACATTCTTATTTCGTTTCTTTTTCCACATCCATATTTTTGCTGTCTTCATCCATCCCAATTTGATTAATATTATCAGTCTGCTTTTTAGTAACTGGCAAACTCCTAAAATAGCACACATCACTTGCCATATAGGTCATCACATCTGATACCTAGCAACAAGAAATATATTTAATATGGCACAAGTCAGGCAATAAGCAACCTATTATTCATAAGGTCTAGTTCACCACTTTACTGAAAACCATATTTTCTATTCAGAATGTTTAGATGCATTTGAGTACTTGTGGTTCTATACTTTAAGTACTTTTACCAGATATAAAAAGAAAATGTTTCCATTCATCCTTTATTCCAAGTTTGTGGTTTTTTTAATCACATGCATTTTTATGAGAATCACACAGGTGTTCAGTGACACCGGTTCCACTTCTTTCCTAAGACTGTCAATTTCTCCCTCTTGTTGATTATTTTCTCTAAACATAGAATGCTCAAAAATCTGACATCTTACAACACCTGCACGCACACACATACACACACTCACGTGCACACTTACACACCTCTCTTTACCTCATCCTCAAATCAGTCTACCCCAATGGCTCTGCTCAGTTTCACAACAGAATGGTTGGTATATTTGTCCAAATCCATTGACTTCTGTAACTCACCTCCCATTTATTCTTCTAACCAGTCTAATCTGACTTTTCCCTGCTTTTAGAAGTTATATCCTACTTTCCAAATTCTAAAAACACTTACTTTCTTTGAAGTCTTGGGTTATCTTAGCAAGCCTTTGAAACATCATCTGAATCAGAATATCAAACTTGGTTTCTAAGGAACTCAGGCTCCCAGGAAGAGTCTATAAGGAAGTGAGAGAAGTAGGATAGGAAAGTGGAAGAAGTTAAGTGAGTCCCGATCCCATGCTGCTGCTGCTAAATTGCTTCGGTCGTGTCCAACCCTGTGCAGCCCCATAGACAGCAGCCCACCAGGCTCCTCTGTCCACATGATTCTCTAGGCAAGAATAATAGAGTGGATTGCCATTTCCTTCTCCACCCGATCCCATAGGAAGCTGTGAAACATAAACTGTACTGTAGAGTTTGTTCCTGGACTGCCAATCCTGCTCACAGTGCCAACTGTCTCCCTGTTCACCCTGTCCACACTGTTCACTGAACCCAGATAGGCAAGGCTCAAGCTAAGAGGTCTGAAGACGCAGAGCCATAGGAACTGCAGACACATTTATTCTCCCCTGCTGGCACAGCAGCTGAGGCAGCAGCCATAGCCTTACCTAACACAACACAGCCTCTCTCTTGGCTGTCATAGCGGCCATAACAGTATTCTCTCCTGACGGACACAGCAGCCATAGCAGTAGACAGGCATGCTGTATTCTCTCCTCTAGTGGCTGATCCAACAGGCGCAGCTGTGACGCAGCAGAAATGCTGCCCCTTTCTAGGTGGAGCTCATATATACAACCAGCACGATGAAGCCTGTGGCCAAGCTACACATGGGCAGTGTTCTAAATGATCTAAATGATCTCAGCTGCTGCATAGTGATTAGTTACAAAACTGGGGTGAGAGAGCCTGAACACACCATCTTGGCTAATTTGCTTTCTCCCCTCACAGTTCCATTGTAAAGAGAAGGACTGGAGATTTTGTAGTTCGCCCCTGCAAGATATTGGGCTAACTAACTATCAGGACCTGCAGGTAAGTCCTCTCTAATTGCCCAGGGACAAACCTCCAAAGTGAAAGAGCATCCAGTAAATCTGGCAAATGCACTAGTACCATCTGCTACAACTTTCTTCCCACGTGACACTTCAAATACCTTTTCTTTCTTAAACCATTACTTTTAGGCATCTGTGACACTCTTTTGGTTTCTTTGCTACTTTTCAACATCTAGGTGCTTCCTTCTACTGTGTAGTGTGTTTGTGTGTGTGCACACACACATTCAGTTGTGTCCAGCTCTTTGCAACCCCATGAACGGTAGCTGGCCAGGCTCCTCTGTCCATGGAATTTTCCAGGCACACTGGAATGGATTGCCATTTCTTATTCCAGGGGATCTTCCTGAGCCAGGGATTGAACTCACAGCTCTTGGCAGATGGATTCTTCACCACTGAGCCACCTGGGAAGGCTTTACCTCCCATTACTGCTCTTTAACTATTGTTATTCTCTGGGGTCATTCCTGCTCTTCATTCTTCTTAGGTTTTGTCATTAGCAGGCATGGCTCCAAATACCACTACTATGCTGACAACTCCTATCGTAGGTCAGCCTCCCTAGAAACAACTTGATTCCAGGACCCTTGTTAAAAATATTCATTTGAAGAAGCATTCTTTGGATAAGGGGGAGGGGGGTGGTGAGTGAAGCTAGATAAGGTGGAGAAAATAATCAAGCAAGAATGTAGTCTTGTCTGAAGACTAACTTCAGTTTGTTCCATGGAGAAGCTCTAGAATGCAAACAACAACAAGAGATGGTATCACCTTAAGGAAAATAGAAACATCCTCACACTTGTGGTCACTTCCATAGGTTCCTTACCACAGCAGTACCCGACCTTTATGGCACCAGGAACCAGTTTCATGGAAGACAATTTTTCTATGGATGAGGGTGGGGGCAGGTAATCTGAGCTGTGGTGCAGGGGTGCTGTTCAGACAGGAATGCAATAATGCAAGTGATGGGGAGTGGCAGATGAAGCTTCACTTGCTTGCCCACTGCTCCTCTCCTGCTGAGCAACCTGGCTCCTAATAGGCCACGGATCAGTCCCTGTCCATGACCCCAGAGCTGGGGACCCCTGCATTACTAGGTCTCTTCCCAAATATGTGATTGGGTTTACCCTTCACTTTGCAATTTTGTTCCCTTCAGGCCCCCTGGAAAACCTGTTAAGCTATTTACCACTGCCCATGTTTACATATATACTCTTAACTTGGGCCAATTTTTTCTCCACACATAGCTCTGTCAACTAGGAGGATTTCATCTCACTGTTTTTCAGGCCCACCTTCAAGGGGAACTATAGTGAATCTGTTGTCTATTTTTCAATCAACCTATCTGTGATTGGGTTTACCCTTTTCTTCCTTCATCATCTGTTCATAGAGGAGTCTTCCCCTATCTCCCTACCCTTTGCATATAAATTTAGGATGAAAATAAACATCAATAATAGTCACAGTGATGGGTATCTGGGCCAGTTGCTCATGCAGTTTACTTGTAGCTCTACGCAAACCATATGAGGTACTATTCCCATTATGTGATAAATAGCTTTTCCTTTACCTCACTTAATGAGTTTATGTATCTGGCAACACCTAAATCATGATGGGCAGTTTCAGGTTCATGGTTACTTTGACCCCATAGTGAGATGCTCACTTTCTCTTACAGCCCAGTAATATACCAAGAGCTGTTTGAATGGTGACTGGTGTATAGCATTTGTAAAAGGTATAAGGATTGTCTTTACTCTAGAGCTTTATGAGTCTGTACTATGTTTCTCCTTTGTGGCCTTGACAGAAACTGCAGACAGCATCTTTCTTTACCATTCTAGAATACGGTATCTGCTAAAATGATTATCCCCAATAACAGAACTGCTCATACTGCAAACTAGACCTGTTGCACTAGACCTTCCTCGATCTTGATCTGAGTCTTTCTCAAAATGAGAAGCCTTTCATGTCACCAAATAAATTGAGCATTAAAGTAATCCTAAGAGTAGAATATGTGGACTGCAAAACCCCAAAAGAGCTTACCAGTCTTTCTGTTTCTTCTTTAGGGGTAGAAATACAAGGTACAATGTAAGTGAAAGTGAAGTTGCTGAGTCATCTTCGACTCTTTGCGACTCCGTGAACTCTAGCCTATGAGGCCCCTCCATCCATGGAATTTTCCAGGCACGCATACTGGAATGGGTTTCCATTTCCTTCTCCAGGTACAATAATTGTCCCATATTCTGGAAAGGATAGAAAAATAAACCCTAGACCATAGACCTCTAAACACCTCACTAATATGACATGTCCCTGAATTTTTATAGGGCTTTTCTCCTGCCTTCTAGAGCACAAATGCTTTACCAAAGCACCCAGAACACTCTCTAGCTCTGGCTCATCAGATTTCATTGACATAATGTAATCAGTGTGGAGGAACAATGATCTTTTGCAGAATTTCCAGATAACTGAGATCCCTTTGGACTAAATTATGAGAGACACTTATAGACAGATTTAAATAGACACTTAAAGAAAGATTTTGAAAGTATACTATTGACCCTCCTCTGAGAATAGAATCTGTTTCTGATCTTCCTTCATGATGGATAAGTAAAAGAATGTATTTACCAAATCAGCAGTCACATACCATGTAGGCAAAGCAGTGTTAATCTGCTCTAGCAAACATACCACAACTGGCATAGCAACTGCTTTAGGTATCCTACTTGGTTAGGTTTCTGGTAATCCCTCATTAATGAAGCTGCAAATGAGACTTAAACCAATGCAACAGGCTGTTTTGAAGCAAGGACTCTTCAGAATTGTCCCAAATTGAGTCAAAAAAGTAGACCTTTAGATGCCCTGCTATCAGTCAATCACTGGCAAAATCTTGTCTCCTGGGAAAGGTAGTTATACCTTCAATGATTCAGTTCTCTAAGGACAAGGGACATTGCTATGTGCCAATAGTAACTAATATTCTCAACAATTGGGGGAAATTATGATTGAAGAATAAGGCATCTGAGTGAAGCATGATAGTGTCTGCTACACATTCCTGCCTTGCTTTGATGGTTAAATGTTGCCACATGGCCTCAGGTATTTAGGATCCTATAATCCACAGCACTACTAGGGATCTAACTTCTGACAGTATGCTGAGCTCTTGATGCCACGGCTCCCTTACCAGTGTATTCCTTATTGCCTTGATCAATGCAAAGAAATAGAGGAAAACAACAGAATGGGAAAGACTGGAGATCTCTTCAAGAAAATTAGAGATACCAAGGGAACATTTCATGCAAAGACGGACTCGATCAAGGACAGAAATGGTATGGACCTAACAGAAGCAGAAGATATTAAGAAGAGGTGGCAAGAATACACAGAAGAACTGTACAAAAAAGATCTTCATGACCCAGATAATCACGATGGTGTGATTACTCACCTAGAGCCAGATATCCTGGAATGTGAAGTCAAGTGGGCCTTAGAAAGCATCACTATGAACAAAGCTAGTGGAGGTGATGGAATTCCAGTTGAGCTATTTCAAATCCTGAAAGATGATGCTGTGAAACTGCTACACTCAATATGCCAGCAAATTTGGAAAACTCAGCAGTGGCCACAGGACTGGAAAAGGTCAGTTTTCATTCCAATCCCAAAGAAAGGCAATGCCAAAGAATGCTCAGACTACCGCACAATTGCACTCATCTCACATGCTAGTAAAGTAATGCTCAAAATTCTCCAAGCCAGGCTTCAGCAATATGTGAACCGCGAACTCCCCGATGTTCAAGCTGGTTTTAGAAAAGGCAGAGGAACCAGAGATCAGATTGCCAACATCTGGTTGATCATCGAGAAAGCAAGAGAATTCCAGAAAAACACCTACTTCTGCATTCTTGACTTTGCCAAAGCCTTTGACTGTATGGATCACAATAAACTGTGGAAAATTCTGAAAGAGATGGGAAAACCAGACCACCTGACCTGCCTCTTGAGAAATCTGTATGCAGCTCAGGAAGCAACAGTTAGAACTGGACATGGAACAACAGACTGGCTCCAAATAGGAAAAGGAGTACATCAAGGCTGTATATTGTCACCCTGCTTATTTAACTTCTATGCAGAGTACATCATGAGAAACGCTGGACTGGAAGAAACAAAGGTGGAATCAAAATTGCTGGGAGAAATCTCAATAACCTCAGATATGCAGATGACACCACCCTTATGGCAGAAAGTGAAGAGGAACTAAAGAGCCTCTTGACGAAAGTGAAAGAGGAGAGCGAAAAAGTTGGATTAAAGCTCAACATTCAGAAAACGAAGATTATGGCATCCAGTCCCATCCCTTCATGGGAAATAGACGGGGAAACAGTAGAAACAGTGTCAGACTTTATTTTGGGGGGCTCCAAAATCACTGCAGATGGTGACTGCAGCCATGAAATTAAAAGACGCTTGCTCCTTGGAAGAAAAGTTATGACCAACCTAGATAGTATATTCAAAAGCAGAGACATTACTTTGCCAACTAAGGTCTGCCTAGTCAAGGCTATGGTTTTTCCAGTAGCCATGTATGGATGTGAGAGTTGGACTGTGAAGAAAGCTGATCGCTGAAGAATTGATGCTTTTGAACTGTAGTGTTGGAGAAGATTCTTGAGAGTCCCTTGGACTGCAAGGAGATCCAACCAGTCCATTCTGAAGGAGATCAGCCCTGGGATTTCTTTGGAAGGAATGATGCTAAAGCTGAAACTCCAGTACTGTGGCCACCTCATGCGAAGAGTTGACTCATTGGAAAAGACTCTGATGCTGGGAGGGATTGGGGGCAGTAGGAGAAGGGGACGACAGAGGATGAGATGGCTGGATGGCATCACGGACTCGATGGACGTGAGTCTGAGTGAACTCTGGGAAATGGTGATGGACAGGGAGGCCTAGGGTGCTGCGATTCATGGGGTCGCAAGGAGTCAGACACAACTGAGCGACTGAACTGAATTGAACTGAAGGAGCGTGGGAAGCTTGTGAATTTTTCTTGTGTAGAAGACCCACTCTAGGATTCCCACTTTTCTCAATTGTTGGAAAAAGGAAGTTGTAGCATCTCTGCTTTATTTAATGAGGGATATTTTTCTCTAACCTTTCAAATAGATGCCAGCTTTATGTAAGCACCATCACCTATGGTCTCAGAGTGGTATATGAAAAACCATCATATTGATAACTTTTCCTAATCCAGCTTCATATTCCACCCCCTTGATCTAGCACTCTCAAGATTCGCTCCCAGTCAGACTCTTCTATTTCTTGGTAGTACACATAAGCCAGGCTCCTCCTAAGGAAAGACCATTTATCTTCCCTTAGCAGAATTATGCAAATATTTGACCTCAATTATGGACTGGCAGGCAGGAAAGGAGATGGAGGCAGAATCTAATAAGAGAAAGCATTGTCTTAGAAGGAATTGCCTTACTTGACTGTTTTGCATAGTTTCCAAGCAAGGGAGAAAGGATATTCTATATCCCAACAAAGGGTAGTAGGCCTCTTTTGCAGACCCAGAAGGTTCAGAGGAGTCTAGAGGCTCAAAGGTCTCAAGTGTCTTTATCCAAACACCTTTATTCCAAGTGTCAAAATCCCACTCCTTCCTTAGCAGGGTTAACATTAGTGTAGAATACTTGTCTAGGCTTAGAACTCAACCTTCTATTAAATTCTTCCATTCTGTGCCCTATCTTAATCCGTGTTTGTCCTCCAACTGCAAGAGAAAGAATTTCTTCAAATGATGTTTAGGAGGCCCTTTGACCTTTATGCTTTTCTTTTTTTTTTTTTTTTTTTTTTTTTTTTTTTTGTCTTTTTTTTTTAATTTTTATTTTTACTTTACAATACTGTATTGGTTTTGCCATACATTGACATGAATCCACCACTGGTGTACATGTATTCCCAAACATGAACCCCCCTCCCACCTCCCTCCCCATAACATCTCTCTGGGTCATCACCATGCACCAGCCCCAAGCATGCTGTACCCTGCATCGGACATAGACTGGAGATTCGATTCTTACATGATAGTATACATGTTTCAATGCCATTCTCCCAAATCATCCCACCCTCTCCCTCTCCCTCTGAGTCCAAAAGTCCGTTATACACATCTGTGTCTTTTTTGCTGTCTTGCATACAGGGTCGTCATTGCCATCTTTCTAAATTCCATATATATGTGTTAGTATATTGTATTGGTGTTTTTCTTTCTGGCTTACTTCACTCTGCATAATCGGCTCCAGTTTCATCCATCTCATCAGAACTGATTCAAATGTATTCTTTTTGACGGCTGAGTAATACTCCATTGTGTATATGTACCACAGCTTTCTTATCCATTCATCTGCAGATGGACATCTAGGTTGTTTCCATGTCCTGGCTATTATAAACAGTGCTGCAATGAACATTGGGGTACATGTGTCTCTTTCAATTCTGGTTTCCTCAGTGTGTATGCCCAGCAGTGGGATTGCTGGGTCATATGGCAGTTCTATTTGCAATTTTTTAAGGAATCTCCACACTGTTCTCCATAGTGGCTGTACTAGTTTGCATTCCCGCCAACAGTGTAAGAGGGTTCCCTTTTCTCCACACCCTCTCCAGCATTTATTGCTTGCAGATTTTTGGATCGCAGACATTCTGACTGGTGTGAAGTGGTACCTCATTGTGGTTTTGATTTGCATTTCTCTAATAATGAGTGATGTTGAGCATCTTTTCATGTGTTTGTTAGCCATCCGTAGGTCTTCTTTGGAGAAATGTCTATTTAGTTCTTTGGCCCTTTTTTTGATTGGGTCGTTTATTTTTCTGGAATTGAGCTGCATAAGTTGCTTGTATATTTTTGAGATTAGTTGTTTGTCAGTTGCTTCATTTGCTATTATTTTCTCCCATTCAGAAGGCTGCCTTTTCACCTTGCTTATATTTTCCTTTGTTGTGCAGAAGCTTTTAACTTTAATTAGATCCCATTTGTTTATTTTTGCTTTTATTTCCAGAATTCTGGGAGGTGGACCATAGAGGATCCTGCTGTGGTTTATGTCGGAGAGTGTTTTGCCTATGTTCTCCTCTAGGAGTTTTATAGTTTCTGGTCTTACATTTAGATCTTTAATCCATTTTGAGTTTATTTTTGTGTGTGGTGTTAGAAAATGATCTAGTTTCATTCTTTTACAAGTGGTTGACCAGTTTTCCCAGCACCACTTGTTAAAGAGATTGTCTTTACTTCATTGTATATTTTTGCCTCCTTTGTCAAAGATAAGGTGTCCATATGTGTGTGGATTTATCTCTGGGCTTTCTATTTTGTTCCATTGATCTATATGTCTGTCTTTGTGCCAGTACCATACTGTCTTGATGACTGTGGCTTTGTAGTAGAGCCTGAAGTCAGGCAAGTTGATTCCTCCAGTTCCATTCTTCTTTCTCAAGATTGCTTTGGCAATTCGAGGTTTTTTGTATTTCCATACAAATCTTGAAATTATTTGTTCTAGTTCTGTGAAAAATATGGCTGGTAGCTTGATAGGGATTGCATTGAATTTGTAAATTGCTTTGGGTAGTATCCTCATTTTCACTATATTGATTCTTCTGATCCATGAACATGGTATATTTCTCCATCTATTAGTGTCCTCTTTGATTTCTTTCATCAGTGTTTTATAGTTTTCTATATATAGATCTTTAGTTTCTTTAGGTAGATATATTCCTAAGTATATTATTCTTTTCGTTGCAATGGTGAATGGAATTGTTTCCTTAATTTCTTTTTCTACTTTCTCATTATTAGCGTATAGGAATGCAAGGGATTTCTGTGTGTTGATTTTATATCCTGCAACTTTACTATATTCATTGATGAGCTCTAGTAATTTTCTGGTGGAGTCTTTAGGGTGTTCCATGTAGAGGATCATGTCATCTGCAAACAGTGAGAGTTTTACTTCTTTTGCAATTTGGATTCCTTTTATTTCTTTTTCTGCTCTGATTGCTGTGGCCAAAACTTCCAGAACTATGTTGAATAGTAGCAGTGAAAGTGGGCACCCTTGTCTTGTTCCTGACTTTAGGGGAAATGCTTTCAATTTTTCACCATTGAGGATAATGTGTGCTATGGGTTTGTCATATATAGCTTTTATTATGTTGAGGTATGTTCCTTCTATTCCTGCTTTCTGGAGAGTTTTTATCATAAATGGATGTTGAATTTTGTCAAAGGCTTTCTTTGCATCTATTGAGATAACCATATGGCTTTTATTTTTTTCAATTTGTTAATGTGGTGAATTACATTGATTGATTTGCGGATATTGAAGAATCCTTGCATCCCTGGGATAAAACCCACTTGGTCATGGTGTATGATCTTTTTAATGTGTTGTTGGATTCTGATTGCTATAATTTTGTTGAGGATTTTTGCATCTATGTTCATCAGTGATATTGGCCTGTAGTTTTCTTTTTTTGTAGTATCTTTGTCAGGTTTTGGTATTAGGGTGATGGTGGCCTCATAGAATGAGCTTGGAAGTTTACATTCCTCTGCAATTTTCTGGAAGAGTTTGAGTAGGATAGGTGTTAGCTCTTCTTGAAATTTTTGATAGAATTCAGCTGTGAAGCCGTCTGGACCTGGGCTTTTGTTTGCTGGAAGATTTCTGATCACAGTGTCAATTTCCGTGCTTGTGATGGGTCTGTTAAGATGTTCTATTTCTTCCTGGTTCAGTTTTAGAAAATTGTACTTTTCTAGGAATTTGTCCATTTCTTCCACGTTGTCCATTTTATTGGCATATAATTGCTGATAGTAGTCTCATGCTTTTCTTTAAATTGGTGATTAACAGATTTGACTAATCATTTCCTCTTATAAGTCCATGTGCTGTGATCAGCTGTGCTAAGTCTCCTCAGTCATGTCCAACTCTGCAACCCCATAGACTGTAGCCCACCAGGCGCCTCCATCCATGATATTCTCCAAGCAAGAGAATAGTTACAATTCCTCCTATACCTCTAAAATGCTGATGATAGCTTACTACTGAACAATGTCAGATTCATTATCTCCAAAGAAGATTTAGCTTCAGGACCAAGGACCAGGCTTGATCACTCAGAGCTTTTGTGTGGTCCAAGTTTTATTACAGTGAAAAAGGACAGAGGAAATTTCTGACATAGACATCACAATGGGGATGGAGCTAATCTTATCAAGGCCCTATATACTTTTACCAGACACACTCCCACAAAATACATCTTAAATTAACAAGATTAGAACAAACAATAGAAAGATGCTACCAGACCCCCTCTCACAGCAATCATCTTAAGGCAACAAGATTAGTCAGAAGGTTCTAGTTAAGAAGGAGAAACTTGTCCTCAAGCAAGATACCTTGTTGTTATATAATAATTAGTACAGAACTTATGAAAAAACATATCAATTCATATTGAGCAATATGAATTGCTTCCTGGTATAATTATTAGCTTTGGGCTTAAAGAAAGTTAGTCTTAAAGATTGCCATCGTAACAACTCATAGTTTAAGAAAAAAAATATCTTATGTGACTAAATGCAATATAGAAAAAAAAAATTGTCTTTTTCTCCTCCTCAAGAACCCTGGACCCTTTTCTCCTCAAGGTCTCTGGACTCCTCCTCCTCAAGAGCCCTGAACTTCTTTCTTATCTACCTACCTAAGAATTAACTCTCTCACTGAGACATTTCACTATTAGTTCCTTCCTTTCCACAAGGAACCCATCCCAGAATACTATCAATAAAAGTCATAACAATTGCACGGCTATTAACAGCACACACTGTGAAATATTATACCAAATTATACTGAAGAAGTTATTATGCTGTTGTGAAAGTTCTAGGGCCCACAACATTTCCCAACCTGGGGACCCAGCAAAGGGACTTGAGAAGCCCCAGGGAATTTGACTTTGAAGGCCAGTGGGATTTGATTCCAGACTTCCACAGGACTGGGGAAACAGACTCTTGGAGGGCAGAAATAAAATCTTGTGCATACCAGGGTCCAGGAGAAAGGAGCAGTGACCCCCACAAGACACTGAGCCAAACTTTCCTGTGAGTGTCCAGGAGTCTCTGGCAGAGGCATGAGTCAACAGTGACCTACTGTGGGGTCAGAGGCACTGAATACAACAGTCCTGGCATAAGTCTTTTTGAAGGAGGTCGCCATGATCACCATTACCCCTACCACAGTTTGGCCTCAGGACAAAATACAGGGAGGTGACACAGCCCCACTCATCAACAGAAAATTGGATTAAAGATTTACTAAGCATGGCCCTACCCATCAGAACAAGACCTATATTTCCCCACAGGAAGCCCCTCCTAACAGGGAGCTTCCACAAGCCTCCTATTCTTATCCCTCAGAGGGCAGACAGAATGGAAACCACAGTTACAGAACTAACCAAACTGATCACTTGGATCAGAAACTTGTCTAACTCAATGAAACTAGGGCCACCCAATATGAATGGGTCATGGAGGAGAGTTCTGACAAAATGTGGTCCACTCAAGAAGGGAATTGCAAACCATTTCAATATTCTTGTCTTGACAACTCCATGAACAGTATGACAAGGCAAAAAGATATGATACTGAAAGATGAACTCCCAGGTTGGTAGGTGCCCAAAATGCTACTGGAGAAGAGGGGGGGAAATAGCTCCAGAAAGAATGAACAAGTGGAGCCAAAGCAAAACAACACCCAGTTGTAGATGTGACTGGTGATGGAAGCAAGGTCCAGTGCTGTAAAGAACAATATTGCATAGGAACCTGGAATGTCAGGTCCATGAATCAAGGTAAATTGGAAGTGGTCATACAGGCGATGGCAAGAGTGAATGTCAATGTTTTAGGAATCACTGAACTAAAATGAACTAGAATGGGTGAATTTAACCCAGATGACCATTACATCTACTACTATGGGCAAGAATCCCTTAGAAGAAATGGAGTAGCCCTCATAGTCAACATAAGAGTCTGAAATGCAGTACTTGGGTGCAATCTCAAAAGTGACAGAATGATCTCTGTTTGTTTCCAAGGTAAACCATTCCATATCATGCTAATCCATGCTAGTCTATGCTGGTGAAGCTGAATCTGAATGCTTCTATGAAGACCTACAAGAACTTCTAGAACTCACACTGAAAAAAGATGTTTTTTTTCATCATATAGGACTGGAATGCAAAAGTATAAGTCAAGAGATACCTGGAGTAACAGGTAAGTTTGGCCTTGGAGTACAAAATGAAGCAGGGCAAAGGCTAACTGAGTATTGCCAAGAGAAAACAGTGGTCATAGCAAACACTCTCATCCAACAACACAAGAGACGACTCTACACATGGGCATCACCAGATGGACAATACCAAAATCAGATTGATTATATTCTTTGAAGCCAAAGATGGAGAACCTCTATACAGTCAGGAAAACCAAGACCAGGAGCTGACTGTGGCTCAGATCATGAATTCCTTATTATAAAATTCAGAGTTAAATTGAAGAAAGTAGTGAAAACCACTAGACCATTCAGGTATGACCTAAATCAAATCCCTTATGATTATACAGTGGAAGTGACAAATAGATTCAAGGCATCAGATCTGACAGACAGACAAGCTGAAGAACTGTGGACCCAGCTTATGAAATTGTACAGTAAGCAGTGATCAAAACCATCCCCAAGAGAGAGAAATGCAACAAGGGTAAATGATTGTATGTGGAGACCTCACAAATATCTGAGAAAAGAAGAGAAGCAAAAGGCAAAGCAGAGAAGGAAAGATATAAACCCCATCTGAAAGTGAAGTTTCAAAGAATAGCAAAGAGAGATTAAGCCTTCCTCAGTAATCAATGCAAAGTAATAGAGAAAAGCAATAGAAGGGAAAGACAAGAGATCTCTTCAAAAAATTAGAGACACCAAGGAAATATTTCATGCAAAGATGGGCACAATAAAGGACAGAAACTGTATGGACCTAACAGAAGCAAAAGATACTAAGAAGAGCTGGCAAGAATACACAGAAGAACTGTACAAAAAAAATCTTAATGACCCAGATAACCACGATGGTGTGATCACTCACCTAGAGCCAGACGTCCTGGAGTGTGAAGTCAAGTGGGCCTTAGGAAGCATCACTACAAATAAAGCTAGTGGAGGTGATAGAATTCCAGTTGAGCTATTTCAAATCCTAAGATATAATGCTGTTAAAGTGCTGCATTCAATATGCCAGCAAGTTTGGAAAACTCAGCAGTGGCCACAGAGTTGGAAAACGTCAGTTTTCAATCCAATCCCAAAGAAAGGCAATGCCAAAGAATGTTCAGACTACCCCAAATCACATTCGTCTCACAGGTTAGCAAAGTAATGCTCAAAATTCTCCAAGTTAGGCTTCAACAATACATGAGCCAAGAATTCCAGATGTTCAAGCAGGATTTAGAAAAAGCCGAGGAACCAAAAATCAAATTGCCAACATCCATTGGACATAGAAAAAGCAAGAGAATTCCAGAAAATCATCTACTTCTAATTCATTGACTACACTAAAGCCTTTGACTGTGTGGATCACAACAAACTGGAAAATTCTTGAAGAGATGGGAATACCAGCCTACCTTACCTGCCTCCTGAGAAACCTGTATGCAGGTCAAGAAACAACAGTTAGAACTGGACATGGAACAACAGACTGGTTTGAAATTAAGAAAGGAGTACATCAAGGCTGTATATTGTCACCCTGCTTATTTAACTTCTATGCAGAGTACATCAGGTGAAATGCTGGACTGGATGAAACACCATATGAAATCAAGTATTCTGGGAGAAAAATGTAGATGACACCACCCTTACAACAGAAAGCAAAGAGGTACTAAAGAGCCTCGTGATGAACTTGAAGGAGGAGTGTGAAAAACCTGACTTAAATCTCAACATTAAAAAAACTGAGATCATGACATCCAGTCCCAGCACTTCATAACAAATAGATGGGGAAGCAATGGAAACTGGGACAGATTTTATTTTCTTGGGCTCTAAAATCACTGTAGATAGTGACTGCAGCCATGAAATTAAAAGAAGCTCCTTGGAAGAAAAGCTATGATCAACCTAGACAGCTTATTAAAAAACAGAGACATTACTTTGCCAACAAAGGTCCATCTAGTCAAGGCTATGGTTTTTCCAGTAGTCATGTATGGATGTGAGAGTTAGACCATAAAGAAAAGTGAGCACCAAAGAATTAATGCTTTTGAACTGTGGTGTTGGAGAAGCCTCTTGAGAGTCCCTTGGACAGCAAGGAGATCCAACCAGTCCATCCTAGAGGAAATCAGTCCTGAATAGTCATTGGAAGGATTGATGCTGAAGCTGAAGCTACAGTCTTTGGCCACCTGATGCATAGAACTGACTCTTTGGAAAAGACCATGACCCTGGGACAGATTGAGGGCAGGAGGAGAAGGGGACGACAGAAGATGACATGGTTGGATGGTATCACTGACTCGATGGGCATGAGTTTGAGCAAGCTCTGGGAGATGGTGATGGACAGGCAAGCCTGGCATGTCACAGTCCATGGGGTAGCAAAGAGTTGGATATGACTGAGTGACTGAACTGACTGACCAAGAATTATCAACAATCTGTTTACCACCAGCGATAGCATCCAGTTTGCCATGCAGTGGATAACAAGTCCAGTTCCAGACTTCAACCCTTACAATCTACTACTTCCTAGCCCAATATAAGAACGTTTGTTCAAAATATTTATTGAAGTACATGTTGGTAAACTGACAAGGTAGTAGGTTTAATGTTTTTACTGAGTTTTTTTTACTGACTTTTGCATTTTTTACCCAGACTGTTGGGACACAACTTTTGGGGCTTTCCAGTTTGGTCAAAGTCTGTATGTGCTCCTCTGACTTTGTTTTAAAAAGATCTCAAAGTTCAGAGAATTCAAACAGGGGTTCTATAACAACAAAGAGGGATGGGAAAGGTGAGAGGGAGGTTCAAGAGAGAGGGGATGTATGCACACCTATAACTAATACTTGTTGATATATGACAGAAATCAAATCAATACTCTAAAGCACTCAATAATCAGTTAATAATAAATAAAATAATTTTTTAAATCTCAAAGTCTTTCTAAACACTGTTTTTTAAACATTATAAAATCATTTTTAAAACATTATAAATGACAGAAATGCATATGAATAATAGATTGAAGAACTGAAAGGCATTGTAGTACAAAAGGAATAAGGGAATTATTTTAAAGCTTATTTTATCTCTACACCATTTGCATCCCACAGTCAAAAATATTCTGTCATCTGTTATTCAGCATAATTTTATAAAATTCAAGAACTGATTTTCTAAATATTTTCTTAAAATTACTTATAAATGAGTCACTCAAGACTGTAAAGTATTATATGTTTTGTAATTCTTAGTAAGAAGCTGTTTAATACAAAATAATTAAACTCCTTGTTGTCAAAATAAAGCTTTGAAAAATAGCAACATATAGTACATTATTGTATGTTATTGAAGACAGGAGAAGGGGACGACAGAGAATGAGATGGCTGGATGGCATCACTTACTCAATGGACAAAAGTCTGACATGCTCTCGGAGTTGGTGATGGACAGGGAAGCCTGGCGTGCTGCAGTCCATGAGGCAGCAAGAGTTGGACACAACTGAGTGACTGAACTGAACTGATTGTATGGTACTAATAAATGCAACATCAATAAAATACAAAATATTAACGTACTTAGTTTATTTCAGTTCAGTCGCTCAGTCATGTCCAACTTTTTCCACCCCATGGACTGCAGCACACCAGGCTTCCCTGTCCATCACCAACTCCCAGAGCTTGCTCAAAGTCTCACATTCATCGAGTCGGTGATGCCATACAACCATCTCATCCTCTGTTGTCCTCTTCTCCTCCTGCCCTCAATCTTTCCAGGATCACGGTCTTTTCCAAAGAATCATTTCTTCACATCAGGTGGCCAGAGTATTGGAGTTTCAGCCTCAGCATCAGTCCTTCCAATGAATATTCAGGACTGATTTCCTTTAGGTTGGACTGGTTTGATCTCCTTGCAGTCCAAGGGACTCTCAAGAGTCTTCACCAACACCACGGTTCAAAAGCATCAATTCTTCAGGGCTCAGCTTTCTTTATAGTCCAACTTTCACATCCACACACGACTACTGGAAAAACCATAGCCTTGACTAGATGGACCTTTGTCAGCAAAGTAATATCTCTGCTTTTTAATACACTATCTAGGTTGGTTACAACTTTTCTTCCAAGGAGCAAGCGTCTTTCAATCTCATGGCTACAGACACCATCTGCAATGATTTTAGAACCCCTCAAAAGTAAAGCCTCACACCGTTTCCATTGTTTTCCCACCTATTTGCCATGGCATAATGGGACCGGATGCCGTGATCTTAGTTTTCTGAATGTTGAATTTTAAGCCAACTTTTTCACTTTTATCTTTCACTTTCATCAAGAGGCTCTTTAGTTCTTCACTTTCTGCTATAAAGGTGGTGTCATCTGCATATCTGAGGTTATTGATATTTCTCCTGGCAAACTTGATTCCAGCTTGTACTTCATCCAGCCCAGCATTAAAGTACTTATTCATTGTGATTAAATCATAGTTTAGTCTTCTTTGTTCTTTGACAATCTGAACTGTTACCATATCACATAGCATTGAAAATAGGTTTATACATATTATATACACATGTATAATATATACATACATAATATATAATTTATAAGCCACATTATTTGTTATTTAATCTCTCTGTCCCTCAGCTTTCTCATGTTTGATATGAGAATAATCATATTACTCTGTTCATAAGGTTAGGGATAGAATTCACTGTGTAATATATGTGAACCTCAAGAGGCAGTGGCTACCACATTAGAGGTACTCAAATGTTACCTACATATATTTTATTCTTTCTGAAATTAAAGGCATATTCAAAGATCTTTGAAGAAAGAGTTATGGCAATTCATCTTCAACACTATTATAGTATGTTTTATGGAGAATCTATGATTTGCCAAAAACTAATGCAACCACCTTTATTTTGGGGGGCTCCAAAATCACTGCAGATGGTGACTGCAGCCATGAAATTCAAAGACGCTTACTCCTTAGAAGAAAAGTTATGACCAACCTAGATAGTATATTCAAAAGCAGAGACATTACTTTGCCGACTAAGGTCTGCCTAGTCAAGGCTATGGTTTTTCCTGTGGTCATGTATGGATGTGAGAGTTGGACTGTGAAGAAGGCTGAGCACCAAAGAATTGATGCTTTTGAACTGTGGTATTGGAGAAAACTCTTGAGAGTCCCTTGGACTGCAAGAAGATCCAACCAGTCCATTCTGAAGGAGATCAACCCTGGATTTCTTTGGAAGGAATGATGCTAAAGCTGAAGCTCCAGTACTTTGGCTACCTCGTGTGAAGAGTTAACTCATTGGAAAAGACTCTGATGCTGGGAGGGATTCGGGGCAGGAGGAGAAGGGGACGACAGAGGATGAGATGGCTGGATGGCATCACGGACTCGATGGACGTGAGTCTGAGTGAACTCCGGGAGTTGGTGATGGACAGGGAGGCCTGGCGTGCTGCGATTCATGGGGTCTCAAAGAGTTGGACAAGACTGAGTGACTGAACTGAACTGAACTGAATGCAACCACCATAACTGACTCCTTATTTTGAACCAGTGTCTGGTGTTTTGGGGTTTTTTTTAATGGGAAAATTATGATAAAAAATAATTTTTCTCTTGTATTTATAGTATAATTTGTTAAACTTTAGAACTGACTATCAAATCTGCTACAACATAGCTATTAGTTTAAGCATTTTTTCTGTTCTTACAGATACTGATTTATGAACACCATTTCATGAAATCACAAATATCACACAAATTTTAGAATTGGAAAGGGCATTTATAGCCACCTAATTTAAGTTCCCACTCAGGGCAGAATTTACTCTACATTGTAGAATCTACAGTATAGATAATAGGTTCAGTCTTAATATAAATACTTCCCTTTTGCCTGCTGCTGCTGCTGCTAAGTCGCTTCAGTCGTATCCGACTCTGTGCGACCCCAGAGACGGCAGCCCACCAGGCTCCCCCGTCCCTAGGATTCTCCAGGCAAGAACACTGGAGTGGGTTGCCATTTCCTTCTCCAACGTGTGAAAGTGAAAAGTGAAAGTGAAGTCGCTCAGTCGTGTCTGACTCTTAGTGACCCCATGGACTGCAGCCCACCAGGCTCCTCCGTCCATGGGATTTTCCAGGCAAGAGTACTGGAGTGGGGTGCCATTGCCTTCTCCTTCCGTTTGCCTATTGATCATATATTCTCCCTTATTCTAGGGAGAATACCCATACTTTTCTACCATGCTCCTCTTCTACCTCATTTCACCCTGTATGGCCCTTGGGAAAGACGCTTGTCTCAGGGGTAGCATAAATAACCCAGGAGAAGCTCATCAGCATACTGAGTCCACCCATTCACAGTAACTGGCTTAGAGATATATGTGTGATCCATATTAATCCAGAAATATTGGGAAGGTACCCCCTTTTCTATCAACTTATACATGGGAGGATACAGATATGAGCTATTGATGGCTATTTTGTAGCCTTTGTGATCTGTGGAACAGAATAAGTTGGAAAGCAGGAACGAGAGATGTAGAGAAACAGGTTTTCAATGATATAGCTTGAGTCCTAGGATTATGCTGAACCTTGAATTTTCAGTTGAGTGAGCCAATAAGCTTCCTTTTTGTTATTGTGGTCTTGTTTGTATTGTGGCTTTAGCCAGTGAGTGTTGATTTTTCTGTCACTTGCAAATAAAAATATGAGAACTGGCATGTCAAACAGATGTCTTCATAAATTATTCTTACTTTTAGGGCATCCTTGAAGGAAGAATTTGTTATCACTCTCTATTCTAGACCCATGAACTCATTTTGAACTTGGGGCCAACTTAAACCTCTACTGTTAAATTAAGCAACTCTCTGCTGTGTACATAACTGGCTCACAGGGAATCCTCAGTGAACACTGATTGATACATACAAGAATTTACATTTTCAAGGTTATATGGAAGTTAAGGTTAATAGTCAAGTTGAACTACTAAATATCATTAATAGAAATGCCTCTTGCAAGGTTAACCACATTTTTGTCTTTTTCATTCAAAAATTTGTAAAAATATTTAGCAGACAGGAGATTCAAACATCAGAAGCCCTTTAAATAAGCCATAAAAAGGTTTTAAAAGAGTTTAAAATATTTAAACACCACTGTTCATAATCATTAAAATGGTATAGAATGGTAATGAAACCAGTATCTGGCAGGGAATTAACCAAAATACGCTTAGACGTAAATGACTAGAAAAAGTAGTATCTCCATCATTGAAAAGTTACATATGTTTATTAAGATATCAGCACTATGCTAAGTGCTTTAATTGCACTATTTTATCCTTCTAATAACTTACAAGGTAGGTACCAAAAATTATCTCTCTGAACCTCAGTTTCTTTATCTGTAGAGTTCTAATCTGTAAACTCCCAACATCACATAACTAATAAATGTAGAAATTCAAGCAGACTTACCTCAAGTTCATGCTCTTAATCTGGAGCTTATAACCAATAAATCTAGTATGTAGACACATATTCTGAATGATAAATCTTTTCAGAAAAAAATATTTTTTATTTAATTAACACCAGGTCTATTAGTTTATGTACATTCAACTTCTTGGAGTGATACTCAAGAGTCTATGGAATGCACTTCCATCCCATAAGTATTTCATGCCTTCTCAAATTTTTTGGCATCATTACAAGGTACAATAATGAATACTGAATAATGATGTCTAAAAGTCCAAGGGAGTTCACTGTGGGTCAAAGTAATGTCAAGAGGCCATGGGAAGAGAATGTTACTGAGTCACTCAATTTTTAAAAACTATTTTAGACTTCTTTAATAACATGGAGATCTTTAAATATAGAGTTTCCAGCAATGATGACAATTTTGATTAATTCTAGTCTATCCTCCCTTTGTGTGCATGCTAAGTTGCTTCAATCATGTCTGACTCTTTGAAACCCTGTGGACCCTGAGCCCCACCAGGTTCCTCTGTCCATGGGATTCTCCAGGCAAGAATAATGGGGTAGCTTTCCAGGCCCTCCTCCGTGGATCTTCCTGACCCAGGGATTGAACCGATGTCTTTAACATCTCCTGTATTGGCAGGTAGGTTCTTTACCACAAGCACCACTGGGAAGACCAGTGGCTTCCTTTAAGAAAAGTTAACTATAATATAAGCCAGAAAGTGATAAGTTATGTTAGAGAAAAAAAACTGCACACAGATGTGAAAATTCATCAATATTAGTTGACATGAGAATCAAGTCATAACTTTTTTTTTTAGGAAAACATGTTTATTTTTAAAAATCAATGATCTCCATGCATGTCAGGGTGTTTCACAATGAGATGGTGGAGAGACCTCTGCTTTTCCTCCATAGGTGTATCTGTCACTGTGTTCCATTTGTGGATGAGATAGCTACTAACCTCACCTTCTAGTGACAGTAAGTTCCAATAGCTGTTTCTAAGGAGTTTTGCCCTTTTGTGAATTAAAGGGGTTTGCATAATTCAAGGAAGCTATGATCCATGCCATACAGGGCCACCCAAGATGGATGGGTCATATGAAGATTTCTGACAAAATATGGTCTACTGGAAATGGCAACCCAATCAGGTGTTTTTGCCAAGAGAACACCGTGAAAAGGCAAAAATATGACACCAGAGGATGAGCACCCTAGGTCAGAAGGTCTCCAATATGCTACTAGGAAAGAGTGAAAACAATTACTAATAGATTCAGAAAGAATGAACTAGCTGGGCCAGAGTGGAAACAAAACTCATTTATAGATGTGTCTGATGGTGAGAATAGAGTCAGATGCTGTAAAGAAAAATATTTCATAGGAACCTGTGATGTTAAGTTCATGAATCAAGGTAAATTGGATGTGGCCAAGCAGGAAATCAGTTTAGTTAGATTCCTGTAATTGTGGTTTTCATTCTGTCTACCCTCTGATGAATGAGGATAAGAGGTTTGTAGAAGCTTCCTAATGGGAGGGACTGGCTGTGGGGAAAACTGGGTCTTGCTCTGGTGGGCAAGGCCATGCTCAGTAAATCTTTAAACCAATTTTCTGCTGATGGATGGGGATGTGTTCCCTCCCTGTAGTTTGACCTGAGTCCAAACTATGGTAGGGATAATGGTTCAGTTCAGTTCAGTTCAGTCACTCAGTTTTGTCTGACTCTTTGCAACCCCATGGACTACAACATGCCAGGCTTCCCTGTCCATTGCCAACTCCCGGAGCTTGCTCAAACTCATATCCATCATGTCAGTGATGCCATACAACCATCTCACCCTCTGTCATCCCCTTCTTCTCCTCCTTCAATCTTTCCCAGCATCAAGGTCTTTTCAAATCAGTTAGTTCTTTGCATCAGGTGGACAAAGTATTGGAGTTTCAGCTTCAACATCAGTCCTTTCAATGAATATTCAGGACTGATTTCCTTTAGGATTGACTGGCTTGATCTCCTTGCAGTCCAAGGGACTCTCAAGAGTCTTCTGCAACATCACAGTTCAAAAGCCTCAGTTCTTCAGCACTCAGCTTTCTTTATAGCCTAACTCTCACATCCATACAAGACTACTGGAAAAACCAAAGCTTTGACTAGATGGACCTTTGTCAGCAAACTAATGTCTCTGCTTTTTAATATGCTGTCTATGTTGGTCATAGAGTTTTTCCAAAGAGCAAATGTCTTTTAATTTCATGGCTGCAGTCACATCTGCAGTCATTTTGGAGCCCCAAAAATAAAGTATGTCACTGTTTTCCTATCTATTTGCCATGAAGTGATGAGACCAGATGCCATGATCTTAGTTTTTTGAATGTTTAGTTTTAAGCCAACTTTTTCACTCTCCTCTTTCACCTTCATCAAGAGGCTCTTTAGTTCTTCTTTGCTTTCTGTCATAAGGGTGGTGTCATCTGCATATCTGAAGTTATTGATGTATCTCCTGGCAATCTTGATTCCAGCTTGTGCTTCATTCAGTCCAACATTTCTCATGATGTACTTTCCATGTAAGTTAAATAAGCATGGTGACAAAATACAGCCTTGACGTACTCCTTTCCCAATTTGGAACCAGTCTGTTGTTTCATGTCCAGTTCTAACTGTTGCTTTTTTGGCCTGCATATAGATTTCTCAGGAGAGAGGTCAAGTGTTCTGGTATTCCCATCTCTTTCAGAGTTTTCCACAGTTTATTGTGATCCACACAGTCAATGGCTTTGGCATAATCAACAAAGCAGAAGTAGATGTTTTCTGGAACTCTCTTGCTTTTTCAGTGATCCAATGGATGTTGGCAATTTGATCTCTGGTTCCTCTGCCTTTTGTAAATCTAGCTTAAACATCTTGAATTTCACAGTTCACATACTGTTGAAGCCTGGCTTGGAGAATATTGAGGTAATGGTGACCTCCTCCAAAAGGACTTATGTTAGCATGCTGTGCCTCCCAGGACTGCTGTAGTCAGTTTCTTTGATCATGCAGCAAGCCACTCTTGGCACAGGCCTCCACCAGAGAATCCCAAACACTCACAGGTAAGTATGGCTTGGTCTCTTGTGGGGTCACTTATCCTTTCTCCTGGACCCTGGTGCTCACAAGGTTTTGTTTGTGCCTTCCAAGACTCTGTTTCCCCAGTCCTATGGAAATTCTGTAATCAAATCCAACTGGCCTTCAGAGTCAAATTCCCTGGGGGTTCTCAGTCTCTTTCCTGGATCAACAGGGAATAGCTGAGAAAGGAAGACAGGTGAAAGGCAAAGAAGAAAAGGAAAAATACATACAGCTGAATGCAGAGTTCCAAAGAATAGCAAGGAGAGATAAGAAAGCCTTCTTAAATGAATAATGCAAAGAAATAGAGGAAAATAATAAAATGGAAAAAACTAGAGATTTCTTCAAAAAAATTAGAGATATCAAGGGAACGTTTCATGCAAAGATGGACACAATAAAAGACAGAAAAGGTATGGACCTAACAGAAGCATAAGAGATTAAGAAGAGGTAGCAAGAATACAAAGATGAACTACACAGAAAAGACCTTAATGACCCAGATAACCATGTGGTGTGATCACTCACCTCGAGCCAGACATCCTGGAGTATGAATTCAGGTGGGCCTTAGGGGTATCACTACATATAAAGCTATTAGAGGTGATGGAATTCCAGTGAACTATTTCAAATCCTAAAAGATGATGCTGTGAAAGTATTGCACTCAATATGTCAGCAAATTTGGAAAACTCAGTCCAGTGGCCACAGGACTGGAAAAGGTCAGTTTTCATTCCAATCCCAAAGAAAGGCAATGCCAAAGAATGCTCAAACTACCACACAATTGTACTCATTTCACTTGCTAGCAAGGTAATGCTCAAACTCCTTCAAGCTAGGCTTCAACAGTACATGAACCAAGAACTTCCAGATGTCCAGGCTGGATATGAAAAGGCAGAGGAACCAGAGAAAAAATTGCCAGCATCTTCTGGATCATAGAAAAAAAAACAAGAGAATTCCAGAAAAACATCTACTTCTGCTTCATTGACTACTCTAAAGCCTTTAACTCTATCTATCACAACAAACTTCATGGCAATTGGATGGAGAAACCACGGAAACAGTGACAAACTATTTTCTTGGGCTCAAAAATCACTGAGAATGGTGACTGCAGCCATGAAACTAAAGCTATGACAAATCTGCAGCCTATTAACAGAAAAAGACATATTACTGATAAAGGTAGGATTTTTTCAGTAGTCATGTACACATGTGAGTGTTAGACCATAAAGAAGGCTGAGTGCTGAAGAATTGCTGCTTTCAAATTGTGGCACTGGAGAAGACTCTTGAGAGTCCCTTGGACTGCAAGGAGACCAGTCAACCCTAAAGGAGATCAGTCCTGAATATTCATTGGAAGGACTGATACTGAAGCTGAAGCTCCACTACTTTGGCCACCTGATGCAAAGAGCCAACTCATTGGAAAAGACCCTGATCGTGGGAAAGACTGAGGGCAGGAGGAGAAGGGGGCAACAGAGGATGAGATGGTTGGATGCCATCACCGACTGAATGGACCTGAATTTGAACAAACTCTGGAAGATGGTCTAGGACAGGGAACCCTGGCAAGCTGCAGTTCATGGGGTCACAAAGTCAGAGATGACTGAACAACTAAACAGCAACAAGCAGGTGACAGCAGGAGTGAACATAGACATTTTAAGAATCAATGAACTAAAATGGACAGGCATAGGTGAGTTTAATTCAGAGGACCATTATACTGCTGTGGGCAAGAATCTCTTAGAAGAAACAGAGTAGTCCTCATACTCAACAAAAGTCTAAAATGTAGTACATGGGTGCAACTTCAAAAATGACAGAATAATCTTTGTTCATTTCCAAGGAAAACCATTCAACATCACAGTAATCCAAGTCTATGCCCCAAATACTGATTTTGAAGAAGCTGAAGTTGACCAGTTTATGAATACCCACAAGGCTCTGTAGAATCACACACACACAAAAAGATGTCTTTTTCATTACAGGGGACTTGAATGCAAAAGTAGGAAGTCAGGAGACACCTGGAATGACAGGAAAGTTTGGCCTTGCAGTACAAAATATTAACAGAGTTTTGTCAAGAGAACATTCTGTTCAAAGCAAAACTCCTTTCCTACAACACAAGAAACAACACTACACATGGACATGGTCCACTGAAGGAGGAAATGGAAATCCACTACAGTATTTTGGACACAGGACATCATTAGATGGCCAATATTGAAATCAGAGTGATTATGTTCTTTGTAGTTGCAGATGGAGAAGCTCTACACAGTCAGCAAAAATAAGACCTGGTGCTGACTGTGGCCCAGATCATGAGCAACTTATTGCAAAATTTAGGTTTAATTGAAGAAAGTCAGGAAAAAAAAAAAAAAACACTAGGCCATTCAGGTATGACCTCAATCAAATCCTTTATGATTATACAGTGAAGGTGATGAATAGATTCAAGGGATTAGATCTAGTAGACAGAGTGCCTGAAGAACTATAGTGACCAAAATCATCCCAAAGAATAAGAAAGGCAGGAAGGCAAAGTGGTTTTCTGAGGAGCCTTTACAAATAGCCAAGGAAAAAGGAGAAGCAGAAGGCAATGGAGAACGGGAAAGATATAACCAACTGAATCCAGAGTTCCAGACAATAAGGAGTAGTAAGAAGGCCTTTTTAAATGCACAATGCAAAAAAAAAAAAAAAATTGAGGAAAAAGTAGAATGGAAAAGACTAGATATCCCTCAAGAAAATTAGACATATCAAGGGAACATTTCATGCAAGAATGGTTACTACAAAGGACAGAAAGAGTAAGGACCTAACAGAAGCAGAGGAAATTGAGAAGAGGTGACAAGAATACACAGAAGAACTGTACAAAAAACGTCTTGATGACCCAGATAACCATGATGCTGTGGTCATTCACCTAGAACTAAACATCCTGGACTGTGAAGTCAAGTGCGCTTTATGAAGTGTTACTATTAACAGAGCTAGTGGAGGTGATAGATTTCCAGCTGAGCTATTTCAAATCCTAAAAGATGATAATGTTAAAGTGCTGCACTCAATATGTCAGCAAATTTGGAAAGCTCAGCAGTGGCCACAGGACTGGAAAAGTTTACATTCCAATCCCAAAGAAGGGCAATGAGAAAGAATGTTCAAACTAATGTACGATTGTGCTCACTTCACATGCTAGCAATGTTATGCGCAAAACCCTTCAAGCTAGGCTTCAGCAGTATGTGAACTGAGAACTTCCAGATGTACACTTTCAGTTTAGAAAGAACAGAAGAACCAGAGCTCAGATTGCTAACATTCATTGAATTATGGAGAAAGGTGGGAGTTCAGAAAAATATGTACTTCTGCTTCATTGACTACAATAAGATTTTGTGAATCACAACTGTGGAAAATTCTTAAAGAGATGGAAGTACCAGACCATCTTACCTGTCTCCTGAGAAACCTGTATGCAGGTCAAGAAGCAACAGGTAGAACAGGACATGGAACAATGGACTGGTTCCAAATTTGGAAAGGAGCACATCAAGACTGTATATTGTCACCCTGCTTACTTCACTTCTATGCAGAACACATCATGTGAAATGTGAGACTGCATGAATCACAAGCTGGAATCAAGATTACCAGAAGTATCAACAACCTCAGATATTCAGATGACACCACCCTTACGATAGAAAGTGAAGACGAACTAAGGAGCCAGTTGACGAAGGTGAAAGAGGAGAGTGGAAAAAACTGGCTTGAAACTCAACATTAAAAAAACTAAGACCATGGCATCCGATCCCATCACTTCATGGCAAATAGAAGGGGAAAATAAGGAAGCAATTACAGACTTTATTTTCTTGGTCTCCCAAATCACTGTAGATGGTGACTGCAGCCATGAAATTTAAAAGAGGTTTGCTCCTTGGAAGGAAAGCTGTGAAAAACCTAGACAATATATTTAAAAGCAGAGCCATCTCTTTTCTGACAAAGGTCCATCTGGTCAAAGCTGTGGTTTTTTCAGTGGTCATGTATGGATATGTTGGACCATAAAGAAAACTGAGCACCGAGGAACTGACACTTTCGAACTGTAATGTTGGAGAAGACTCTTGAGAGTCCCTTGGACTGCACAGACGTCAAACCAATCAATCCTAAAGGAAATCAACCCTGAATATTCATTGGAAGAACGGATGCTGAAGCTGAAGCTCCAATACTTTGGCCACCTGATGCAAAGAACTGACTCACTGTAAAAGACCCTGATCCTGGGAAAGATTGAGGGAAGGAGGAGAAGAGACGACAGAGGATGAGATGGTTTGATGACATCAACAACTCAATGGACATGAATCTGAGCAAACTCCAGGAGACAGTAGAGGACAGAAGATCCTAGCTTGCTGCAGTCCATGGGGTTGCAGAGAGTCAGACATGACTTGACAGCTGAACAGCAATGACAACAACAACAAGAAGATTTATCCATGATGGCAGAAATTTTCATCCTCCTTGCCCTCACCTGAATCCTTGTGTCTTAACACTCTTTGGCTCAGTATAGGCATTCAATAAATAGTTCTTGAATAAACTATATAAAGGTATAGATCTTAACAACTGCTATGACTGTATTTGGCAGCAACCACCAGTGAAAACTGCCTTCAGCATCTGCTTTCCTTAGTCACTGTAAATTTGGGGTATTTCTTGCCTCTGGGACAGCTTTCAGACTTCTAGTAGCTGATTTCAGATTTCTGAGCACATTCCTATTGAGCAATTCAAGAAATGGTCCCTGCTGAGAGCTCTGGGTAAAATCCTACACAACTCTTCCTAACAACTCTGTGGAATGATCCAAAGCTCTGTGGAATTGTAATCTGAGCACAATTCAAAGACCATCACAAAGTCCCATGCTAGCTGTCCACTCTTATTCCTGTGTTCCAACTCAAAGCATAGTTCCCTTGACCCAACTATCAAAAGGGAACCATCTTGATAGTTGAAGTTATCAATAATTCAATTCACCAAATATGTCTACTCTAAGAAGGCATTCTTCCAGATATTTAATAAAAGGCTCATAAATTTCTCCTAAGGACTTCAAATTCAGCTAAATGTGGACATTAGCAAAAGCTCCAGATTCTCCTTCACATATGGTTTGATTCTTACATTTATATAGCATTTTCAAGTTAACAAACACCCTGATGTATATCTCCTGACTTACAGTTTCTTTCCCCTGGGAGATAGACATAAAATTAAAAAAAAAAAATGCACTATGCTGTACACCTGAAACTAAAAAAGCGTTGTAAATTATACCCCAATAATTTAAAGAAAAAAAACAGAATAAGCATGTTGACTAAGATCACAACTCTTAGACTCCTTAGTAACCAGAAAACAGCAGTGCTTGGTTTTTTATTCAAGTCAACGGACATTTTTCACTAGATTTTTCTGTCTCCTCTCAGGTACTATAAAGTTCTTGTTGCTGTTATTCAATGTAGATATTTATTGACTTCTTTGTGTATTCTATCTTTTAAGCACCTCATCCATTCAAGATACTGGAAGTATTATGTGTATAGAGCATCTTTTCTCAAGGCTGTTTTACATTATAATGAGAAAAATAAAGTATCTATAGGTATCTATGTTAAAATAGCAAGTGAAACATGCCATAAAAAAGCTCCAAAAATAAAAGTATATGAGAGAGATAATTTCCAGCTGGAGAAAGAGCAAGTAAGATTTTCTGCAAATAATACATGGCTAAAGACAAAAATTCCATTTAATGATCTTTGCAAAACATCCTCTATTTTGGTAAGTTATAAGCTAAGGAAAAGACAGAAGAACACTATGACCCATTTCAAGTTCATGACATTGTTCTTGCATTAAAAAAAAAAAAAAAATGAACATGAAGTGCAAATGCATAAATTCCCACACTGGCAAATTTTGAGTGCAAAGTTAACACAGGATCTCCACCCACCCACCCCCAATGCACTTTTCATTGGAGAAAACTTAGCTTAAATTGGTAGAAAATTATAAGCTTCTAAGTTTAGCTGACTGAAAACCTATCAGAGATAAATCTTAGTCACTGCTGGCAAAATCATCTTCCTCCTTGTTAAACTGCATGTGTTAAATGTAGTTCATATTCTGTTCATTCAGTTCATTATACATAACACAAAACAAAGTGGCATAGTCACGTGCAATCCAAATTTGAATCAACTGTGAGAACATCCTTAGTGCCAGTGTAATTAGGATTGGCTTAGATACTGGAAAATCCCATGGACGGAGGAGCCTAGCAGGCTGCAGTCCATGGGGTCGCGAAGAGTCAGACACGACTGAGCGACTTCACTTTCACTTTTCATTTTCATCTATTGGAGAAGGAAATGGCAACTCACTCCAGTGTTCTTGCCTGGAGAAGCCCAGGGACGGGGGAGCCTGGTGGGCTGCCGTCTGTGGGGTCGCACAGAGTCGGACATGACTGAAGCGACTTCGCAGCAGCAGCAGCAGTTGGTGGAAATTCATCAGCCAATATTGTCCATTAAGAGAGAATGTGTTTACCAAAAATGTACTTGCATCAATCAGCCTGTCTTTTTTTCTCTTCCAATTTTAAAGTATTATATTGGAACCAAGAAAAGGCATGATTTTGTTTTCAAGAGGCAACGCTTTTAACTAATAGCTATGGCTTTTATTGTTATTTTGGGTTTGGGCTTTTTGTTTTTAGTTCTATGTCTATAAAGATGTTTTGATTTTTCTTCAATGTGCCATTAAGACAGAAGGGAAAATCATTATTTGAAAAAATTTTGAAGCCTTGAGATGAAAATACTCAAAACAATTGGAGTAGAGAACTAGGGGCAATCAAAGGGTTAGAAATAAGAGCCAGATTAAGTGAAGATAGGAAGTTATAGTAGCATACTTAACTGAGCCATAAAGTATATAAACTTATTTTGTGATAATAACCAAAATTTACATTATCAAGATGCTAAAGTACCTAGAGTAAATAAAGCAGTTTTAGGTACATCTCATATTTGTAGCATGTTTATAACTCAGAAATTTACTAATTTTCACAATTCATAATTTTAGATGTTTTCTCTATGTGCTTTATATTAGAAGCATATATTTTCATTTCTTAGTTGTAGAAACTAAAACCGAGAAGGGTAGGTGTTGACCAAAGTCATATGATGAGTTGGTGGAGGAGCATGGATGTGAATCTTGGCTTCTGGTTGCCAGTTCCAGTGCGTATTTACCACCCTACATTCCTGTTGAGTGGTTTCAAAAATTCTAAAAATGAGAGTATACCTGGCTTCTTTATCAAAGTAAGTAGTAGAATGGAGGGATGTCCTTCACTCAGCAGAAGAGATCAGAGGAAAATGAATTAGAAACTGCAAGTGTGTTCACATTATTCAAATTGCTTTTAAAAGATAGATTAGCTACTCAAAGAAAAAAATTGGAAAAAAACATTTTAATTAAAGGTTGGAAAGGCTTGGGTTCAGTCAATAAATGTCAAATGGATTATTAAAGCTGGTTTAGGGACATTTTATGGCCAAATGAATAAGATAAAAATAGCTAATAATAATTAAGAACTTATTTACCAGGTACTGTATGTACTAAGTGCTTTAAGCATACCACATCACTGAATACTCACATTATGAAGCAGGTATTACTTTGATTTCTATCTTACAGACGAAGAAATAAAGGAAAACAGGTTCAGGGATTTCCCCAAAGCCACAAGGCAGTGGCAGAACAGTGGCAGAAGTGGGACACACAAAGTCTGATTGATTCCTAGGCTAAAGTTCTAACAACCATACTTCGTCTACTAGTTCTAGTTACTGAGTCCAAACTGTGTCAATAGTAGACAGTTACATTACTACAATCCCCCTTATTCCTAAGAACCCTAAAATACATATAATACCCAAATGGTTTATGCCTGGGAAACAAATTTGGGAGACTAAGTGGGAAAAATTTAAAAGTCTAAGGAGGAACTTAATCAAAGTCAAAAAGGAATAGAAGAAAGTGCTCTCACCAGAAACAGGTAAAGGAGCCTCTTCTTACTCCTTGGAAGGAAAGTTATGACCAACCTAGATAGCATATTCAAAAGCAGAGATATTATCTTGCCAACAAAGGTCCATCTAGTCAAGGCTATGGTTTTTCCAGTGGTCATGTATGGATGTGAGAGTTGGACTGTGAAGAAAGCTGAGGGCCGAAGGATTGATGCTTTTGAACTGTGGTGCTGGAGAAGACTTTTGAGAGTCCCTTGGACTGCAAGGAGATCCAACCAGTCCATTCTAAAGGAGATCAGTCCTGGGTGTTCATTGGAAGGACTGATGCTGAAGCTGAAACTCCAATATTTTGGCCACCTGATGCGAAGACTTGACTCATTGGAAAAGACCCTGATGCCAGGGGAGATTGGAGGCAAGAGGAGGGCGGTACAACAGAGGATGAAATGGCTGGATGGCATCACCAACTCGATGGACATGAGTTTGGGTAAACTCCGGGAGTTGGTAATGGACATGGAGGCCTGGGGTGCTGTGATTCATGGGGTCACAAAGAGTCAGACACGACTGACTGAACTCAACTGAATTGAACTGATGAGAGAGAAAGGACACTTTGACATTAAAATGAACCAAACGTCAATAGAATAAGGCATTTAACTGCCTGTGTCATTTAACAGTTCATCAGTGACTTGGCAAGAGTCATTTCACTTAAGTCATTTTAGGAAGGGGATATAAATCAAATTTCAGTGGCTTAATAATGTGACTGTGAGGTGTGTGCATCCATGCATGCACACTCAGTTGTGTCCTACTCTTTGGGACCCTGTGGACTATAGCCCACCAGGCTACTCTGTCCACAGAAGTTTCCAGGCAAGAGTACTGAAGCAGGTTGCCATTTCCTTCTCCAGGTGATTTTCATGACCCAGGGCTAAGACCCACATGTCTTACATCTCCTGCATTAGCAGGCGGATTCCTTACCACTGAGCCACTTGGCTGAGGACACATCAAATATAGTGTAAAAGAAAGACAAGAGGGCAGTAGCTGAAGGGAACTGCCAGAGACTATTCTTGACGTAAAGATATTGGAACATATTTGAATGGAGATGGAAAAGACTCTTTGAAGAGAGAGATTTAAGATATAAGGAGAGGATGAGGTAACCAAAGAAGCTAAATCCTGAAACGGGGGAAGAAAGATGGAATTCACAGCACTTGTGGGGAGATTTGCTTAGACAGGGTGAGGGCCAGCCATTTCAGGATGTCTTCTATTTCAACAGGGTGATTGAAGTGGAATAAATGCAGAATAATAAAATATTAGTTTATTTTGATAGATGAAGAGGAGGCGAGATGAGTGGCAGAGAGCTCTCTGAGTATCAAGGTCATGGGAAGACTCTGGAGTTCAAAGAATGAGAAAACGTCTATCAACTGAAAGCGGATCAAAGCTTAATTTCAAAGCACTGGGCTTAAGGAACAAGGATCAGTAACAGTTCGTCATTTGCGAAAGTACAACGTGTAAACATCACCCTATCCCACAGTACACTCATGTATTTTGGAAAAAAAAGTTTTACTAATCTTCATCATGTTATTTTAGGACCTGCAAAATTATTATGAATCATTAGTTATATAGTAGCTTCCCTGATGGCTCAGTGGTAAAGAATCTTCCTGCAATGCACAAGATGCCTGTTTGATCCCTGGGTCAGAAAAAATCCCCTGGAGAAAGGAAATGACAGTTCTTTCCAGTATTTTTGCCTGGGAAATCCCATGGACAGAGGAGCCTGGCAAACTACAGTCCACGCGGACATAAAAGATCTGGACACAACTTAGCAACTAAAACCACAGCAACAATAACCATTCATTATATGAGACTGCTCCCACCATGAAATTTTAATAATTTTTAATAATTAATTTTTCTTCTAACATTTCCTGCTTGCCTCTGTGTCTATTCCTTTTTATATACATACAATTTTAAAGGTTACTTTCCATTTACAGTTATTACAAAGTATTGGCTATATTCCCCACATTGTACAAAACATCCTTGAGCCTATCTTACACCCAATAATTTGTACTTCCCACTTTCTCCCCTCAATATTGCCTCTCCCATGTTCTCCCTGCTGGTAACCACTAGTTTGTTCTGTGAGCCTGTTTCCTTTTTGTTATATTCACTATTTGTTGGATTTTTTAACTTATATATATAAATGATAACTTTTGTCTTTCTCTGTCCAACTTATTTCATGCAGCATAATGCCCTCCAAGTCTATTCATGTTGCTGAGAATGGCAAAATTTCATTCTCTTTTATGGTTGAGTAGTATTCTATTGTGTATGTATACCAGACCTCTTTTGCACGTTTATCTGTTGATGGTCACTTAGGTTGCTTCCACATCTTGGCAATTGTAAATAATGCTGCTATGAACACTGGGGCACATGTATCTTTTCAAATTAGTGTTTTGGGGTTTTTTTCACATATATACCCAGGAGTGGAATTGTTGAGTCATATAGTAGCTGTAATTTTAATTTTCTGAGCAACCTCCATACTGTTTTCCATAGTGACTGCACCAATTTACATCTCCACCAACAGAGTACAAGGGTTCCCTTTTATCAACATTCTCACCAACATTTGTTCCATGTGTTCTTTTTGATGACAGCAGTTCTGACAGATGTGAGGTGATACTTCATTGTGGTTTTGATTTGCATCTCCCAGAAGATCAGTGATGTTGAGCATCTTTTCATATGCCTGTTGGCCGATTGCATTTCCTCTTTGGAAGAATGTCTATACAGTTCTTCTGACCATTTTTAATCAGATTTTGGGGGGATTTTTGTGATGCTGATTGTATGAGCTATTTATATACATTGGATATTGATCTCTTATCAGTCATATCATTCCAAATATTTCCTCCCATTCAGTAAGCTGTCTTTTAATTTTGTCAATAGTTTCCTTTGCTATGCAAAATGTTTTAAGATTAATTAGATCCCATTAATCTATTTTTTGCTTTTATTTTCTTTACTTTAGGAGACAGATCCAAAAATATATTGATGCAATTTTTGTCAAAGAATGTTCTCCCTATGTTTTCCTTTAGGAGTTTTATAGTAGTTGATCTTACATGTAGGTTTTTGATCCATCTTGAGTTTGTTTTTGTATATGTTAGGGGCTGTTCTGATTTCATTCCTTTTCTTGTAGCTGTCCAGTTTTCACAGCACCAGCACCACTTATTAGAAAGAGCCCATTGTATATTCTTGCCTCTTTTAACATAGATTAATTGATCATAAGTGTGTGTTTATTTCTGGGCTTTCTATCCTGCTGCATTTGTCTCTGTGTCTGTTTTTGTGCCAGTACCATACTATTTTAATTATCATAGCTTTCTAGCATAGTCTGAAGTCAAAGAGTATGTTTCCTCCAGTTCTGTTCTTCTTTCTCAAGAATATTTTTGCTATATGAGGTTTGTGTTTCCATGCAAATTTTTAAATTATTTGTTCTACTTCTGTGAAAAGTGCCATTATTGGTAACTTAATAGGGATTGCATTTAATATGTAGACCACCTTGGGTAATATGGTAATTTCAGCAGCATTGTTTCTTCCAATCCAAGAACACTGTATCTTTCCATCTGTTTGTGTCATCTTCAATTTCTTCAATGTTTTAAAGTTTTTAGAGTACAGGTCTTTTGCTGCCTTAAGTAAGTTTATTCCTAGGTCCTTTAATATTTTTAATGCAATGGTAAATGGGATTGTTTCCTTAATTTTCTTTCTGTTAGTGTGTAGAAATGCAGGAAATTTATGTACGTTACTTTTGTATCCTGCAGTTCTACCAAATTCAGTGATGAGCTTAGTAGTTTTCTATTCATAGATTCATGTTGTCTACAAAACAGTATCAGTTTGACTTCTTTCTTTCCAATGTGAATCCCTTTTATTTCGTTTTCTTCTCTGATTGTAGTGGCAAGGACTTCCAAACTATGTTGAATAAAAATGGTAAGAATGGACATTCTTGTCTTCTTCCTGATCTTAGAGAAAATACTTTCATATTTTCACCATTGAATATAATGTTAGCTCTAGCTCAGTCATATATGACCTTTATTATGTTGAGGTAGGTTTCTAGGTTTCCCTGGTGGTTCATATGGTAAAGCATCTGCCTGCAATGCAGGAGACCTGGATTCAGTCCCTGGGTTGGGAAGATCCCCTGGAGAAGGAAATGGCAACCCACTCCAGTACCCTTGCCTAAAAAATCCCATGGACAGAGGAGCCTGGTAGGTTACAGTCCTCAAAGAGTCGGACACAGCTGAGCGACTTCACTTTCTTTCTTTCTTAGGTTTCCTCTATACACAGTTTCTGGAGAGTTTTTTTCATAAATCAATGTTGAATTTTATCAAAAGCTTTTTCTGTATCTATTGAGATGAGCATATAGTTTTACTCTTCAATTTGTTAATGTGGTATATCATATTAGTTAATTTGTATATCTTTAAAAATCCTTGCATCTCTAGGACCAATCCCACATGACAATGGTGTATGATCCTTTTAACGTACTCTTACATTTAGTTTGCTAGTATTTTATCGAGGATTTTTCATCCATGTTCATCAGTGATATTGGCCTCTAATTTTCTTTTCTTTTTTTGGATATCTTTGTCTGGTTTTGGAATTAAGGTCACCTCATAGAATGCCTCTGGAGATGTCCTTCCTCTGAAAATTTTCTAGAATAGTTCACAAGATTAGGTGTCAATGCTTTTCTAAATGTTTAGTAGAATTCAACTATGAATCCATTTGGTCCTGGACTTTTGTTCATTTAAAGCTTCTTAATTACTGATTCAATTTTATTACTGGTAATTTCTCTGTTCATATTTTCTATTTCTTCCTGATTAGATTATACATTTTTAAGACATTGTCCATTTATTCTAGGTTGTCTACTTTATTGGAATATAGTTGTTCATACTAGACTCATGATCTTTTGTATTTCTGTGGTGTTGGTTGTTCAATTCAGTTCAGTTCAGTAGTTCAGTCATGTCCCACTCTTTGCTACCCCATGGACTACAGCATGCCACGATTCCTTGTCCATCACCAAACCTGGAGATTGCTCAAACTCTTGTTCATTGAGTCGGTGATGCCATACAACCATCTTATCCTCTGTCGTCCCCTTCTCTTCCTGCTTTCAATCTTTCCCAGCGTCAGGGTCTTTTCCAAAGAATCAGTTCTTCACATCAGGTGGCCAAAGTATTGGAGCTTCAGCTTCAGCATCAGTCCTTCCAATGACTATTCAGGACCAATTTCCTTTAGGATGGACTGGCTGGATCTCCTTGTAGTCCACGGGACTCTCAAGAGACTTCTCCAACACCACAGTTCAAAAACATCAATTCTTCAGTGCTCAGCTTTCTTATTGGTGTTGGTTGTAGCTTCTCCTATTTCATTTCTGATTTTATTGATTTCTGTCTTTCCTTTATTCTTGATGAGTCTGGTGAAAGGTTTATCAATTTACCTTTTCAAAAAAGCAGCTTTTAATTCCACTGATCTTTTGCAAGTTTTTAGACTTTGTGTCATTTATTTCTGCTCTGATCTTTATTATTTCTTTCCTTCTACTAACATTGGACTTTTTTGTTCTTTATTTCTCTAGTTGTTTTAGGATTAAGATAAGCTTGGTTATTTGAGATTTTTCTTGTGTTGCTATAAACTTCCCTCTTAGAAATGCCTTTGCTGCATCTTATACATTTTGGATCATTGTGTTTTTGTTGTCACTATTATCTATGTGTTTTTAAAAATTCTTCCTTGAAAAAAAAATTCTTCCTTGACTTCTTCAGTAATCCATTGATTATTTAGAAGCATACTGATTAGCTTTACAGGTTTGTATTTATTTGGCTATGTTGGGTCTTAGTTGTGGCATGCAGAACCTATGTTTCATTATGTGGGGCCTTTCACTGTGGCACACAGACTCCCTAGTTGTGGCAGGTGGGCTCAATAGTTGCAGCACACAGTATTAGTTGCTCCACAGTATGTGGGATCATAGTTTCCCAACCAGAGATTGAACCCACATCCTCTGCATTACAAGGCAGGTTCTCAACCACTGGGCCATGAGGGAAGTCCCTATATTTGTATTTTTTGCAGTTTCTTTTTTCTTGTAGTTAATTTCTACTATTATGGCATTGTGTAAAAAGATACTTAATACAATTGAATTTTAAATTGAATTTTAAATTTACCGAGATTAGTTTTGTGGCCTAACATGTGATCTATCCTGGAGAATGTTCCATATGCACTAGAAAAGAATGTGCATTCTGCCTCTTTTAGATGAAATATCTACATATGTGCATTAAGTCTATTTGATCTAATGTGCCTTTTTTATTTCATCTGAATGATCTATCCATTGATGCAACAAGTTAAAGTAGCCCCTACTATTATTGTGTTACTGTCAGTTCTTTATATCTGTTAGCATTTGCCTCATATTTAGCGTTTGCCTCATATTTACGTACTCTTATGTTCAGTTCAGTTCAGTTCAGCTGCTCAGTCATGTCTGACTCTTTGTGACCCCATGAATCGCAGCACCCCAGGCCTCCCTGTCCATCACCAACTCCCAGAGTTTACCCAAATTCATGTCCATCGAGTCAGTGATGCCATCCAGCCATCTTATCCTCTGTCATCCTCTTCTCCTCCTGCCCCCAATCCCTCCCAGCATCAAGGTGTTTTCCAGTGAGTCAACTCTTTGCATCAGGTGGCCAAAGTATTGGAGTTTCAGCTTCAGCATCAGTCCTTCCAATGAACACCCAGGACTGATCTCCTTTAGAATGGACTGGTTGGATCTCCTTACAGTCCAAAGGACTCTCAAGAGTCTTCTCCATCACCACAGTTCAAAAGCATCAATTCTTCGGCACTCAGCTTTCCTCACAGTCCAACTCTCACATCCATACATGACCACTGGAAAAACCATAGCCTTGACTAGACGAACCTTTGTTGGCAAAGTAATGTCTCTGCTCTTCAATATGCTATCTAGGTTGGTCATAACTTTTCTTCCAAGGAGAAGGCATCTTTTAATTTCATGGCTGCAATCACCATCTGCAGTGATTTTGGAGCCCCAAAAAATAAAGTCTGACACTGTTTCCACTGTTTCCTCATCTATTTCCCAAGAAGTGATGGGACCAGATGCCATGATCTTCGTTTTCTGAATGTTAAGCTTTAAGCCGACTTTTTCACTCTCCTCTTTCACTTTCATCAAGAGGCTTTTAAATTCCTCTCACTTTCTGCTTTCTTTCTGCTTACTGGTAGTGATTTTCACTACTCTACCTTCTAGCTCACTGATCCATTTTCCTGTATCATTTACTCTACTATTGGTTCCATCTAGCATAGTTTTTATTTCTGATTTTGTGTTCTTCATCTCTGTTTAGTTGTTCTTATATTTTCTAACTGTATGTTAAAAACCTTTAACTTCTCCCCCTTTATATCTATTCTTCTTCCAAGTTCTTTGATCATCTTTACAATTATTACTCTGAATTGCTTCTTAAATAGACTATTTCTCTTTCACTTAATTCTTCTTTGGGGGTTTAATTTTGCTCCTTCATCTGAAACATGTTCATCTGGCGCCTCATTTTGCCTACATTGCTGTTTATATTTTTATGTATGTGGTAGGTTAGTTACATTTCCCAACCCTAGAGAAGTGGCCTTCTTTAGGAGACATCCTGTGCATCCCAGCTGTGCCCTCCCCATTCATCACCCAAGCTATATGCTCTAGGGGTTTCCCCTAAGGAGGGTTCTGTGGGTCCTTCTGTTGTAGCTGGCAATATTGGCAATCTGGTAGACTTGGTTGGCTCCTAGCCTGATTGGTTAACAAGCTCTGCCTTGTGTGGATGGTGCTGGCTGCTATTTAATGGGGCCTGGTCACAAGGCGGCTGGCTGAAGAACCCTAGCGGGCCCTAGGGTTACTGCTAGCTCACTGCTGGGTAAAGTCAGGGTCCTGAAGACTTCAGAGCTGTTTTCTGCCCAATGGAGTTCAACGTCAGGTCATGGGGTTAGTCCTGGACTACTGGCAGATAGAGCTGTATCCTGGAGTCTGTGTGGAGGGTCTAGAGATCCCAAAGGTTGTTGGTGGGGATTGGCCGATTTCTGATACAGTTGGATATAGGGTCCAGGGTGTCCCAAAATTTGCATTGACCTACTACTGCAGAACAAGGCCAGGGCTCAGCTTGTTCAAGGGTAGGTTGTGACCTGCTGTGAATGTGCTGAGTCTGCAAGCTGCAAGCTTATATTTTTGTTTTGTTTTGTAACTGGTGTCCTCCACCTGATGAGTGAGATTGGTCTAGAAGCTAGTTCAGGCTTCCTGGAGGGAAGGGTCAGTGTTTGCCCACTGGAGGGTAGAACTGTGGTTTGGCCCTCTGGTGGGCAAGGCCATGTCTAGGGACATGTGTGGGCTCAGAAGGCCTGTTTGCTGATGGGTGGGGCTGTATCACTGCCCAATTAGCTGTTCAGCCTGAGACATCCCAGCACTGACACCTAGAAGCTGTTGGGTGAGGCCATGTCTTGGCACTAATGAACTAAGATGGTAGCCACCAGCAGAAGTGTTCACATGATAAAATGTTGCCTAGTATAACTGACATCAGTGTCTGTCCCCAGAGTAAGATTCCTGACTCCACAAGTCTTTCTAAGAACAGCAAGTAGGTCTGACCCAGGCTCCTGTCAAATTGCTGCTCTTGTCATGGATACCAATGTGTATGAAATTTTAGGGGCACCCTTTAAGGTTGAAGTCTCTATTTCCCCCAATCCTGTGGGGTTCCCAAAATTAGGTCCATTGGCTTTCAAATCCAAATGCTCTGGGGTCTTATTTTCCCAGTGCAGGAGCCCAATGTGGGGCTCAGAACTCTCTTATGGGAGAACCTCTGCAAATAATTATTCTCGTTTGTGGGTTGCCTACCCATGGATATGGGATTTGATTATATCTCAAGTCCACTCCTCCTACCTGTCTCATTGTGGTTCCTTCTTTGTGTCTTTAGTTGTAGAAGATCTTTTCTAGTAGGTTCCCATCTTTTTCAAAGATGGTTGTCTACAGATAGTAGTAATTTTGGTGTGCTCACAATAGGAGCTAAGTTCAGGGTCTTTCTACTCGGTCATCTTAGTCACTCTCTCACATCTGTGTCTATTCCTCCTGCTAATTCAGCTCCTCTTCCCAAGTTCAGGAAGGCCTAATGGTCCACAGCTCCCAGTTAGCCCACTCTGGGCCATTCACACCAGGACTGAATTCTCTGTGCAGTCTTCTTAGGGTGATCCCTCACTGCTCAAATCATGGCCTGCAAGCCAGCAGCCTAGGCTTCCCCAGACACACCAAGTCATAATCTGCATTCTTTCAAGGTCTCCAGGCCAGTCTTACACACATTACAATTTGAGATGCATCAGTTTAGACTTCTCTTCACAATCTGTCTTAACCTTAAGTCTGCTTGTTTATGTCCCTTTCAATTTCCAATTTAAATTTCTGAAAGAAAGGCAATTTTTCATTCACCTTGCCTACAGCGTATTTGCCTCTGGATTATAGTACCAACCATTTTTAGCTCAGGGTAGGCAATTCTTCAGTTCAGTTCATTTTCAGGTTCATCTTCTGCTGTTACAACCCTTTCAACACAAATTTTTTTATTCAAGCCATAGCCATGCAGCTCCACCCAAAAGCAAGCCATGTGCTGTCATACTATCATGACTTTTATCATGTTATTCTTTTGATCCCTCCCCAATCCTTTTCGTTTTGTTGAACTACTAATCATCATAAAAGTTTACTGTCACCTAGCCTATAAAGCCTTGTGTGCTCAGTCACTCAGTCATGTTCAACTCTCTGCAGCCTCATGGATTGTAGCCTACCAGGCTCTTCTGCCTATGGAATTTTTCAGGCAACAATATTGGAGCAGGTTGCCATTTTCCTACTCCAGCAGATCTTCCCAACCCAGGGATCGAAACCGCGTCTCTTGCATCTTCTGCATTGGCAGGAAGATTCTTTACCACTGAGCCACAAGGGAAGCCCCCGTACTACGCTGGATCTTAGACAAAAGGCCGAGAAGTGAAAGCAATATAACTGTGTCCAAAAACCTATTATGCAGGACTGCTCTTTTCTCTACCATCATTTCTCTTTGTTACACATCTGCTATGTCAGATATAAACACTATATTATACATTTCTTTATTTCATGAGGGCAGAACTATATTTTATTCATCTTATATCTCTGGCACAATTCCTAGAACCTTCCCAAAACACCCAGTTATAATGAATATGTAGATAAACATATGATATGGACATAGAATCAACATAGTTTGTTTTTACATTATATTTAGTTAATTTATATATATTAGAGTTTATATATACAATCATATATGTATATGTGGTTTTTATTTAGTTTATAGGTTTAGTATATATGTATTTATTTGTATACAAAGGATGAGATGGCTGGATGACATCATTGACACAATGGACATAAGTTTGAACAAACTCCAGAAGATAGTGAAGGACAGGGGAAGACTGATACGCTTCAGTCCATGGGGTTGCAAAGAGTTGTATATGACTTAGCAACTCTACAACAACAAATTTTATATATATGTGTAAAATCTAGTTTATATGCATGTAATTAATAAATATATTTTGTCTATATTAGTCTGTTTGTGTATGTGTGTGTTCAGGATATGTGAATTAGTTGAGTTTCTCAGTAGAAAATGCCAAAACACAAAACCAAAAAATTATGAGACTTGTTAAACATAAGGGAGTTGGGGGAAAAAAACTTCGTTCTCACAGCCCCCAAAATAACTGACATAACCACGTAAATCCCATGAGCTTATGCAATTTACTTTCGGCCAAAGCCTGAGATGCTTTTGTTGTTTAGTCTCTCAGTTTTGTCAGACTCTTTGCGACTCCACAAACTGCAGCACGCCAGGCTTGCCTGTCCTTCACTATCTCCCAGATCTTCCTCAAACTCATGTCCATTAAGTCAGTGATGCCATCCAACTATCTCATACTCTGTTGTCCCCTTTTTCTTCTGCCTTCAATCTTTCCAAGCATCAGGGTCTTTTCCAATGAGTCAGTTTTTCTCATGAGGTGGCCAAAGTATTGGAGCTTCAGCATCAGTCCTTCCAAAGAGTATTCAGGGTTGATTTCTTTTAAGGTTGACTGGTTTGATCTCCTTGCAGTCCAATGGGGTCTCAAGAGTCTTCTCCAACACTACAGTTTAAAAGCATCAATTCTTCAGTGCTCAGCCTTCTTTATATTCCAACTCACATCTATACATGACTACCGGAAAAACCATCGCTTTGACTAGATAAACCTTTATTGGCAAAGAAATGTCTTAGCTTTTTAGTATGCTGTCTAGGTTGGTCATAGCTTTTCTTCCAAGGAGCAAGCATCTTTTAATTTTATGGCCACAGTCACCATCTGCAGTGATTTTGGAGCCCAAGAAAATAAAGTCTGTCACTGTTTCCATTGCTTCCACATCTATTTGTTATGAAGTGATGGGACTTGATGCCCGGATCTTCATTTTTCGAACACTGCATTTTAAACCAGCTTTTTCACTCTCCTCTTTCATCCTTATCAAGAAGTTCTTTAGTTCCTCTTAGCTTTCTGCCATAAGGGTGGTGTTATCTGCATATCTGAGGTTACTTACATTTCTCCTAGTAATCTTGATTCCAGCTTGCGCTTCATCATGCATGATGCATACATGTAAGTTAAATAACAGGATGACAACATACAGCCTTGACATACCCCTTTCCCAATTTGGAACCAGTCCACTGTTCCATGTCCAGTTCTAACTGTTGCTTCCAGATCTGCATACAGGAGGCAGGTAAGGTGGTCTGGTATTCCCATTTCTTGAAGAATTTTCCACAGGTTGTTATGATCCACATAGTCAAAGGCTTTAGTGTAGTCAATGAGGCAAAAGTAGATATTTTTCTGGCAATTTGATATCTGGTTCCTCTGCCTTTTCCAAGTCCACCTTGAATATCTGGAAGTTCTTGGTTCACATACTATTGAAGCCTAGCTTAGAAGATTTTGAACAATGCCTTGATAGCATGAGAAATGAGTGCAATTGTGTGGTAGTTTGAACATTCTTTGGCATTGCCTTTCTTTGGGATTGGAATAAAAACTGACGTTTTCCAGTCCTGTGGCCACTGCTGAGTTTTCCAAATTTGCTCGCATATTGAGTGCAGCACCTTCACAGCATCATTTTTTAATACTTGAAATAACTTAGCCAGAATTCCATCACCTCCACTAGCTTTATTCACAGTGGTGCTTCCTAAAGCCCACTTGTGAAGGCATTCCAAGATGTCTGGCTCTAGGTGAGTGATCACACCATCATGGTTATCTGGATCATTATCATCTTTTTTGTACAGTTCTTCTGTGTATTCTTGCCACCTCTTAATATCTTCTGCTTCTGTTAGGCCCTTACTATTTCTGTCCTTTATTATGCCCATCTTTGTATGATATGTTCCCTTGGTATCTCTAATATTCTTGGAGAGATCTCTAGTCTTTCCTATTCTAATGTTTTCCTCTATTTCTTTGCATTGTTCACTTAGGAAGGCTTTCTTATCTCCCTTTGCTATTCTTTGGAACTCTGCATTCAGATGGGTATATCTTTCCTTTTCTCCTTTACCTTTCATTTCTCTTCTTTTCTCAGCTATTCGTAAGCCCTCCTCAGATAACCATTTTGCCTTCTTGCATTCTTTTTATTGGGGGTTATTTTGATCACCACCTCCTGTACAATGTTATGAACCTCCATCCATAGTTTTTCAGGCACTCTGTCTATCAGATCTAATCCCTTGAAACTAGATGTTTAATAGTTACCAAACTAGACTTGTGATCATTTTACTCAGTCATGCTCTGCATGACTTTCAGCTCTTCCAATTCCTTTCTGAGCCACTTACAATGCAAAACTCCATTTTAATAGCCACAACTGTCAATAAATAAGCAAGAATTCATCAAAAGTCCAAAATGTACAAGAACAGAGTTAAAGAAGGAGTTCTTGTCCCTAGAAATGTGCAAAGGAAAGATTTTATTATATTTCAGACATTATTCTGGACATTTCACCTGTATTTTCACTGCTATCTTCATGACAACTTAAAATGTAACCGTATTATGATTATCCTCCAAGGATACTTTTAAGTTTTTATTCATAAATCATTGTTTAACAGAAAGGGTTGTACCTTGAAATCACTGAGAACAAAAATTCTCATTTTGACATTCATCTTTCAGAAGAAAAATCAATGCCCAATGCCCATATTCTTTTTTAAACATTTTATGAATTTTAATACATCCTATGAGGTGACTTCCCAAACTACCAATAAATATTGATTTTAAGAGCTAAATATGGTGGAAAACTTATTGGGAACCTTTTTTCTGCTAATAAATATTGGTTTCTTTTCCCTTCACTCCTTGTCAGAAAAATCCCAATAGACAATTTCTGAAATCAATCCTAGAGTTTTATATAACTATTACAAGTTGTTATTTAGATAGAATAATTAAAAGAATCAAGCTCTATCTGCATTTAAATATATAAAAATAAACAGTTCTTCAGCAAATAGAGACTCTTCAGTAAACAGGAAATTTCTAATTTTACATCACCCAGTCAGTTCCAGTTTCAGTGTATCAAGATCTATTTTGAATATTGTTATTAATGTGCCTTCAGAAATATAATTTTCTCTTAAAATTCTTTTCAAATATGATTTTCTATTCACTTAAGTATAATACTTAATTTCTTCTTTTTATCATGTAGATTTCAGTAGATTGTGTCAATCATTTTCCACAATGCAGATTGTGCTTAAAATGAAATTCAGTGATGGCTACAAAAAAAGTGCTATTATATATACCTGCTGCTCTCCCTTTCTTCTAGTAATCATGGCTCCTCCTGCCCTCAGTTCACAAATGTAGCGAGATGTAGCTCTGACCACACCCCAGAGAACTGAAAGTGTGTGGGCAGTTTGTCAGAACCGTCTCAAGACCTAGTGTTCAAGCAACAAGTCTTCTCTCCTCCCTTGACTCATTTAACTGGCTTTCCTTCTTCTACTGCTCAAAACCTATGCGTTCCCAAAGTTTCATCTGTGGTCCTTAGGAAAGTTCTGATTAGGAAAACTGATAAAAGAGGTCCTTGTTCTCACTGGATAGTTGATTTTTCCTGGGACCCTTTCACCTGATTCAAAAGTACAGCATAGCAGCCACATATATCTTATGCCACACATACCTTAGCAGTTTTGTCTTACAATCGATATGCTACATAGCTCCCTGTAAATATTAGCAGCAACCTCATTTTTCCAAGGAGATATTAACCTTGTTTCTTAACCCAAGCAAAGATTCCTTGACAGATCAAACAATCATCCTATTGTCTTAACTGGATAATGCTTCTAAGGAGATGCTAATGAGGTTAGCTTCTCTCAGGGTATTTTATGTTTTTGCAAGTGAAAGCAATTGAATGAATGATGATGTCAAACCTTTTACTCATAATAACCAGAAACCTGGTGGGGAGGGTACAGCTAACCCCTGGGAAAACAAGGAGAACTAATGGGAAACATTCTTTCAGCTGTGCTCCGCTAAATGAGGAGTATAACATCAAAATGTTCCTAACACCACTTTTCAGCCCCAGTAATTTTAGAAGTAACAATTTTCCTATTATCTTCCAGTGAGAAGTGCTTTATCTTACATATATTTTAAAGTTATCTTTGAAGCTTTGTTTGCCACAACTAATTTAAATACCTGGAGAGAGAGGACTTTCTTACTAATAAATGTCATCTTCCAAAATCATCTTGACTAACAAAGACTCCTGGAAACCTGAATATTGTCTTAAATCTGTGGTTCTTCAACTTCAGTTTGCATCAGAATCCTGGAAGGCTTGTTGAAACAGAGCTGGGGCCCTATACCCAAAGTTTCTGATTCAGTAGGAGTGGAATAGGGTCTGAAAATTTACATTCCTGACAAGTGCCCAGGTGAGCCTGTTGCTGTCGATCCCATACCAAATTTTGAGAATTATAAGAGGTAATAAATGATAGGCTACTGTATTTATGACAGTCCTCTCTAAAATTGATAATTTTGTGTAAGAAGTTAGCAGTTAAATAGTGAAAAGAAATAGCTCCTATTATGTCCTGAAATGATAATAAAGATCTATGCTGCTGCTGCTGCTGCTGCTGCTAAGTCGCTTCAGTGTGTCCGATTCTGTGCGACCCCATAGACGGCCTCCCACCAGGCTCCCCCGTCCCTGGGATTCTCCAGGTAAGAACACTGGAGTGGGTTGCCATTTCCTTCTCCAGTGCATGAAACTGAAAAGGGAAAGTGAAGTTTTCCAATCGTGTCCAACTCTTAGCGACCTCATGGACTGCAGCCTACCAGGTTCCTCCATCAATGGGATTTTCCAGGTAAGAGTACTGGAGTGGGGTGCCATTGCCTTCTCCGAATAAAGACCTATATTAGTGGATTTAAAAAGTTAGCTCTTTTAAAATACAAGGTGATGTCAGGATTCCTATAACTGATCAGCTAACGGGTCAATGGTGAAATGCATGTTACCATCCCAAGGTACCATTGTCCCTGGCCTGTGACCTGAAGTAACTCATGAGCTTTACATTGGAAAGACCTTCCAGGGATTACTAGCCAAATGTCAATGGTGCCCTTTATGGAGGAAAGACTATCTAAATAAGAGAGCCAAATTAAAGAAAAGTAGGGGAAAGAAGGGCTTTGAGAGAATGAGATTTTCAAAAGGCAAAGCAAAATCTCACCTATGGTCTATCATAATTTGCCTCATCTGCTAAGAAAGTCTATTCCAAACTGTAAGAGTAGGTCTTGGCCTGATATTGAAAGCGAGCTTTCCAATGTTTGCTCTATGACCATTGTCTTTTTCCTTCCCTTTTTTCTACTTTCTTACAGTGGAAACTTCTTGTTGGTGTTTTTAATTAAACAAGACCACCATCAGCGCCACATAAAAATGACATATTTCATATGGTTTTACTTAGAGATAATTCATGCTATAACATTTCCGGAGGGCAATTGGCTGTATAAACCAAAACAAAAATGTCTAAGTAGGTATTTTCTGAACCAGCAAGTCCCTTTCTTGGAATTTATGCTGATGGAAATCAGCATGAATATATCTTCAAATGTAGCAGTCTTTATTTTTAAAACAATAAAAAAACCTAAATGAAAATGAAAAATGATAAAACCTAATAACAGTCTTTTAAAACTTGTGGTACATTAATATAAGCCACTTAAATATTATAGAAGAATTTTTTATTGATATAGAAAGATATTCAAGATATAGTATTACATTTTTTAAAAGTCCATAACATGTTCTAAATCACTATTTTGGAAAAATGAGTATGTGAATATGTGAAAGACAGTGAGTAAACACAAATATACTAACCTATAATCTCACTATCTAGAGACAAATGATCACTGAATTCTTTATTTGTCCAGCTTTTTTATGATAATTTGTGTTTCATAGTGAAGAAACAAAATTTAAATAATTTCATATTTTAAATAATTATGAATTTTTATTCCTTAAAAGATAAAGAAGCTATTTGAGAACTGTATAAAAGTTAATTTTATTTTCACATGTAAATAAATTGTTTGGGCCAGATAAAAAATGTTGAGTCTACAAAATATAAGGAAAAATTATCTGAGTTCATCAGTGAAAATTTTTCGCAACCAAAAATTTGTTTTTCCAGTTTCTAGGGTAAATCAAAACTGATCAGTCTTTTTAAAGGAAATGAGATTATTTCATTGAAAGAAACTCTTCCACTACTAGGGTGCTACTAGATACAATACTTTTTTTACTAAAAATATATGAACAAAAGAAGTGTGGGATTTTGTTTTTATTTGGTGTCCAGCAGCTAGTGCTTCTATTCATGAAAAGGTCAATATTCTAATACTCACTCATTAAAGGGTATAAATTTAATTTCCTTTAGTTACTCTGTCCTAAAATGGTCAGCATCGAGGTATGGCTAGCACAATTGTTTACAGTGTGGAAACTACAACCTGCTCAGGAACACAGAGGGATTTCTAAACAGTGGATTTTTTTTCTTCACACTAAAGCATCAGTGGCTAGCCTGCTACACTAAGCTGTACACGTGCCAACTTCTGACGAAGCTCAAAATCCTTATAGTAGTGTCTTCCTCATTTAAATACTGCCTCAGATCTAGGTCCTACCACCTGAGTTATAATTCCATGTTATACCTGCCATGTCCTTGTAATATAATTACTTAAATAATCCTAGTTTCTTGAATACTTTGGCTATAACTGCTTGGGAAAGATAATTCAAAAAGAAATCTGAAAAAGATAATATCTAAACCATAAGATTGTTTCTGGCTCCAGCTTTTTAATCTTTGCCCTTCTTGCTCAGTAGAGATTCTTCTCTTTGCACAAGGCCCAAAGACATGAAGCAACTATACAAATAATTCACATTATTCTAGTGGGCCATTTTTGCCCCCTAAGATGAATGTATTTATTTTTTAAATTTTTAATGGAGCATAGTTGATTTACAACATTGTGTTAGTTTCAGGTATACATCCAAGTGACGTACTTATACATATACAGATATCTACTTCTTTTTTAGATTCTTTTCCTATATAGGCCATTACAGAGTATTGAGTAGAGTTTCCAGTGCTACAGAATAGGTTCTTATTAGTTATCTATTTTATATATAGTAGTGTATGTATGTCAATCCCAATCTCACAATTTCTCTTTTGCCCCCTCTTACCCTATGGTAGCCATGTTTGCTTTCTACACCTATGACTCTTGTTTTATAAACAAATTTACTTGTATCTCCTTTTCTTAGATTCCACATATAAGTGATATCATATGACACTTGTCTTTCTGTGTCTTATTTCACTCAGGATGACAATCTCTAACTCCATCCATGTTGCTGTAAATGATGTTAATTTTATCCTTTCTATAGCTGAACAATATTCCACTGTATATATATACCACATCTTCCTTATCCATTCCTCTGTTGATGAATATTCAAATTGCTTCCATTTCTTACCTATTGTAAATAATGCTGCAGTGAACATTAGGGTGACTGTATCTTCTGGAGTTATGTTTTTTCCAGGAATATACCCAGGAGTAGGATAGCTGGGTCATATGGTAGTTCTAGTTTAGTTTTTTAAAGACCCTCCATAGTGGCTGTACCAATTTGCATTCCCACCAACAGTGTAGGAGGGTTCCCTTTTTCTCATACCCTCTCCAGTGTTTATTGTTTGTAAATTTTTTTTGATGGTGGTCATTCTGATTGGTGTGAGGTGATACTTCATTGTAGTCTTGATTTTCATTTCTCAAAATAATTAGTGATGTTGAGCATTTTTTCATGTACTTTTCAACTATCTGTATGTCTCCTTTGGAGAAATGTATGTTTAGCTCTTCCTCCTACTTTTTGATTGGATTATTTGTTCTTTTGGTATTGAGTTGAATGAGCTCTTTGTGTATTTTGGATGTTAATACCTTGTTGGTTGCTTCATTTGCAAATATTTTCTCTCAGTTTGAGGGTTGTCTTTTCATTTGGTTTCTAGTTTCCTTGGCTGTGCAGAAGCTGTTAAGTGTAATTAGGTCCCATTTGTTTATTTTTTTTTTTTCTTATTTTCACTACTCTAGTAAATGGATGGATCAGAAAAGATCTTGCTGCAATTTATGTTTTTCTCTAAAAGTTTTATAGTATCTGGCCATGCATTTAGATCTTTAATCCATTTTGAGCTTATTTTTGTGTATGGTATTAGGGAGTGTTCTAATTTTGTTCTTTTACATATAGCTGTCCTGTTTTCCCAGCACTACCTATTGAAGAGATTTTCTTTTCTCCATTTATATTCTTGCTTGTATTGTTGCAGGTTAGGTGACCACAGGTATGAAGATTTTTCTTTGGGCTGTCTATCCTGTTCCATTGGTCTGTATTTCTATTTTTGTGCCAGTACCATTCTGTCTTGATTATTGTAGCTTTATACTATTGTCTAAAATCAAGGGACCTGATACCTCTAACTCCATTTTTCTTTCTCAAGATTGCTTTGGCTTTTTCAGGGTCTTTTGTGTTTCCATACAAATTGTAAAAATATTGTTCTAATTCTGTGGAAAAGGCCGTTGATAATTTGAGAGCGATTGCACTGAATCTGTGGACTGCTTTGGATAGTATAATCATTTTCACAATATTAAAATTCTTCCAATCCAGAAACATGGTATATCTATCTGTTTTATTGTTGTTCAGTCATCCAGTCATGTCCAGCTCTTTGCAACCCCATGGACTGCAGCATGCCAGGCATCCCTCTGCCTCACCATCTCCTGAAGTTTGACCAAGTTTATGTCCTTTGCGTGAGTGATGCCATCCAACCATCTCATCCTCTGATGCCCTCTTCTCCTTCTGCCTGCTTTTATTTCTTTCATCAGTGTCATATAGTTTTCTATGTCCAGGTCTTTTGCCTCTTTAGGTAGCTTTATTCCCAGGTATTTTATTCTTTTTATTGCAATGATAACTGGGATTGTTTCCTTAATTTCTATGTTTGATCTTTTGTTGTTGTTGTATAAGAATGCAAGAGATTTCCATCTGTTAATTTACTATCCTGCAACTTTACCAAATTCATTGATGAGCTTTAGTAGTTTTCACATAGCACCTTTAGGATTTTCTATGTATAGTATCACGTCAACTGCAAACTGACTGTTTTACTTCTTTTCCAATTTGGATTGCTTTTATTTCTTTTTCTTCTTTGATTATCATGGCTAGGACTTTCAAAACTATGTTAAATAACAGTAGTGAGAGTGGACATCCTTGTCCTGTTCTTGATCTTATGGAAAATTATTTCAGTTTTTCACCATTTGACACTGTCTGTTGTAGGTTTTTCATATATGGCCTTTATTATGTTGAGGTAGGTTCCCTGGCAGCTCAGCTGGTGAAGAATCTGCCTGCAATGCATTAGACCCAGGATTTATTCCTGAATTGGGAAGATCCCCTGGAGGAGGCATGGCAACCCACTCCAGTATTCTTGCCTGGAGAATCCCCATGGACAGAGGAGCCTAGCAGGTTGCAGTCCATGGGGTCACAAACAGTCAGACACGACTGAGTAACTAATTACAGCACAGCACAGGTTCCCTCTGTTCACTTTTTGGAGAATTTTTATCATAAATAAGTATTAAATTTTGTCAAAAGCTTTTTCTGCATTGATTAACATGCTCATATGGTTTTAATTCTTCAGTTTGTTAATATGATGTATTATATTGATTGATTTGTGTATGTTGAAGAATCCTTACATCCCTGGGATAAATCCCACTTCCCTATGGTATATGATCCTTTTAATGTTTTGTTGGATTCTGTTTGCTAGTGTTTTGTTGAGGATATTTGTGTCTATGTCCGTCAGTGATACTGGCCTTTAATTTTCTTTTTTGCGTGATATCTTTGTTTGGTCTTGGTATCAGGGTAATAGTGGCCTCATAGAATGAGCTTTGGAATGTTTCTTCTCTGAAATTTTTGGAAGAGTTTGAGAAAAATAGATGTTAACTCTTCTCTAAGTATTTGATAGAATTCACTTGTGAAGCCATCTGGTCCTGGACTTTCATTTGTTAGAAGATTTTTTACCACAGTTTTTATTTCAGTACTTGTGATTGGTGTGTTTATATTTTCTATTTCTTCCTGGTTCAGTCTCGGAAGGTTGTACCTTTCTAAGAATTTGTCTCTTTCTTCCAGGTTACCCATTTTATTAGCATATATTAATAGTTGCTTGTAGTAGCCTTTTATGATCCTTCGTGTTTCTGTGGTGTCAGTTGTAACTTTTCCTTTTTCATTTCGAATTTTGTTGATTTGAGTACTCTCCCTTTTTTCTTGATTTATCTTCTCAAGAAAACCAGCATTTTGTTTCATTGATGTTTTGTATTGTTTCCTTTGTTTCTATTTCAGTTAGTTCCGCTGCTATGATTTTTGTGATTTCTTTCCCTCTGCTAACTTTGAGTTTTGTTTTTTCTTCTTCCTCTAATTACTTTAGGTTTAAGGTTAGGTTGTATACTTGAGATATTTCTTGTTTCTTAAAGTAAGATTGTATTGCTATAAACGTCCCTCTTAGAACTGCTTTAGCTGCATACCATGCATTGTCCTATATATATTGTCATCTGTTTCTAGGTATTTTTTAATTTCCTCTTTGACTTCTTCAGTGATTCATCAGTTGTTTAGTAACATTATTTAGCCTCCGTGTGTTTGAGTTTTTAACAGATTTTTCTCTGTAATTGATTTCTAAACTCATAGTTTTGTGGTTGAAAAAGATGCTTGATATTATTTTAATTTTCCTAAATTTACCAAGGCTTGATTTGTGACCCCAGATGTGGTCCATCCTGCAGAATGTTCTTTGTACACTTGAAATTGTATTCTGCTGCTTTCAGATGGAATGTCCTATAAATAGCAATCAATTGTATTTGGTCTAGTCTGTTATTTAGAGCTTGTGTTTCCTTGCTGATTTTCCATCTGGATGATCTTTCCTTGGTGTAAGTGGGGTATTAAAGTCTCCCAAAATTATTCTGTTACAGTTTCCCCTTTTATGGCTTTTAGCAATTGTCTTATATACTGAGGTGCTCCTATGTTGTTGCATAAATGTTTACAATTGTTATATCTTATTCTTGGACTGATCCCTTGATCATTATGTAGTGTCCTTTGTCTCTTGTAACAGTCTTTATTTTAAAATATCTTGTGTGTGATAAGAGTATTGCTGATCCAGGTTTCTTTTGATTTCCAATTGCATGGAATATCTTTTCCCATCCCCTCATTTTCAGCCTATATGTGTGATGTGGGTCTCTTGTCGACAGCATATAAATAGGTCTTATTTTTACATACATTCAGTCAGTCTATTTTTTGGTTGGAAAGCATTTCATTCATTGACATTTAAGGTAATTATTGATATATATGCTCTATTGCCATTTTCTTAATTGCTTTCAGCTTGTTTTTATAGGTCTCTTTTCTTCTCTTCCTCTTTCAGTCTCTTCTCTTGGGTTTCTTGCTTTTAGCAATTCTTGTAAAGCTGGCATGGTGGTGCTGAATTCTCTTAGCTTTTTCTTGTCTGTAAAGCTTTTGATTTCTCTCAAATTTGAATGAAAGCCTTGCTGCATAGAATAGTCTTAGGTGCAGGTTTTTTCCCTTTCATCACTTATAATATGCCCATCCCTTCTGGCCTGCAGAGTTTCACCTGAAAAATCAGCTGATAACCTTTATGGGGATTATCTTGTATTGGGTTGGCCAAAAGATTCATTCAGGTTTTCTTGTAGAGGATATTAGTTGTTTTTTCCTTGCTGCTTTTAACATTTCTTCTTTGTATTTAATTTTTAATAGTTTGATTAATATGTATCTCAGCATATTCCTCCTTAGGTTTATCCTGTGTGGAACTCTGTGCTTCCTGCACTTAAGTATCTATTTCCTTTCCCATGATAGGGAAATTTTTGACTATGGTTTGTTCAAATATTTTTTCAGGCTCTTTTTCTTCTTCTTCTGGGACCTCTATAATTTGAATGTCTGTGCTTTTAATGTTGCCCCAGAGGTCACTAAGACAGTCCTTATTTCTTTTTTTCTTTTTTCTTTACCCTTTCCCAGAGCAGTGATTTCCATCATTTTGTATTCCAGCTCATTTATCTGTTCTTCTGTCTCAGTTAATCTACTATTGATTCATTCTAGTGTATTATTCATTTCAGTTACTCTTTTGTTCATCTTTTTTTGTTTGTTCTTTAGTTCTTCTAGGTGATTGTTAAGCTTTTCTTGTATCTTCTCAATCTGTGCTTCCTTTCTATTTTCATTGATCTAAGGATCATCTTTACTATCATTACCCTGAATTCTTTTTCAAGTAGATTGCTTATCTCCTCTTCAGTCATTCTCCTAGATTTTTATCTTGCTCTTTCATCTGCAACATATTTTTTTGCCATCTCATTTTGTCAAACTTACTGTGGTTGTGATCTTTCCACAGGCTGTGGGATCACCATTTCTCTTGCTTCTAGTGTCTACCCTCTGGTGGATGAAGTTTTTCAGAGGCTTATGCTCCTTGATACATGCTAAGTTGCTTCAGTTGTGTCTGACTCTGTGCAACCCTGTGGACTGTAGCCTGCCAGACTCTTCTGTCCATGGGATTCTCCAGGCAAGAATACTGGAGTGGGTTGCCATGCCCTCCTTCAGGGCATCTTCCCAATCCAGGGATCAAATCCATGTCTCTTATATCTCTGGCACTGAAGGCAGGTTCTTTACCACTAGTGCCACCTGGGAAGCCCCTTGATGGGAATCCCCTTGTTAGGGGATTTTAATTGATGGCATGGTGATTAGAGCCTGCCCTAGATATTGAGCAGGGCTTCCCCTTTGCTCTGTGGTTTTCACTTCCATCAGGCATGAGTGTGCTCCCTGGTTGTTGAAGTAGAAGCCCCCTGATCTATTTCTTAGCTGTGATTCTGATCTGCATTCAAGATAAACAGGATTAGAGCACTCCCACTGGGAGAGAAGTCACTGAGTTTTCCTCCTTTGAAGCTGTTCACCTGTGAATGTGCTCTGTTCTGTCCCCTTTCTCCCGATGTACAGATTCACAAAGTATACAGTTTTGGCACTGCTCTCAGACCCACTTTAACTGTGGATGTGCCAGAAATTGGCCCTGGTGACTCTCAAGCATTGCTTTCACCGGGCCACTGGTGCAGGTACACTGAGGTTACGTCCCTGTATGGCAGGAGGTATGCACCTACACCACTGCAGGAGCTATGGAGGCAACTCAAGCCCTGATCTGCCCTACTCCCAAGTGCACATGCCCACAGGACCCACAGCTAGCTACTAATGCCAGACTTAGCTATAACAGCACCTGATGTCCTTTTGGATGTTTTGCAGGTGTTGAATTTAGGTATAAGCACAGGAGTAACTCCACACTTTGTGCAGCCACAAGGAGAGATTTCAGCTCTTCTTCCTTGGCCACAAAGCCCCTGGGGCTCATCTATGGTTTCAGCTCTTCCTGTGGATGAATTTCCTAGTTGGGGGGGGGGGGGGGGGGGGGGACGGTATCTGCATCCCCCGGGGACAGTGGCACATATTCTGGCACCCACTGGCAGATTTCCTAGTAGCAAGAGTTTTCTGTGTACTCCCAGGATAGCAAGGCAGATTCTGGCACCTGCCAATGGATTGTCAAGTAGCGAGAGCAATCCACACCCTCCAGGAACAGCAAGGTTCCAGCACTCAGGGCCAGATTTCTCAGTCATGAAAGATTTCTAAAGCTTCCCAGGACAGCAGGACAGGTTTTGGTGCTCACTGGTGAATTTCCCAACAGCAAGAGCAGGGCAGATCTTGCCCCCACTGGAAGATTTCCCTGTAGGGAGTTATCTATGTCCTTTTGGAACAGAGACACAGTTTTCAGCACCCACTGACAGCTTTCCCAGTCTTAGAAGCTTTCTCCGCCTTCCAAGGACAGCAGGGTGGGTTCCCACATCCATCAGTTGACCTCCTGGTCATGGAAGCTATCCATACCCTCCTGAGACAGCTTGGTCAGATACTGAGGACTGCTCTCACCCCTTTGGGTCTGTGGGGGCTGGTACTGCACCCCCGCTGTTATTTTTTTTTAATATAAACTGGAAACAATTATAAAGCTATTCATAATGACACACTATTGGAAATGGAATTTTCTGCTTGATCTGAAGTAAGCAATGAAAGACAACTTCCTATTGAGAAATCAAAAACCCAGTGAACTTTTACAGAAATTCCTAAAAACATAAATGGCAATTTTTCACCTATTTTTAAATTAAAGTTCACTTGGGATTTGTTTTGGAGAAGGAAATGGCAACCCACTCCAGTAGTCTTGCCTGGAAAATCCCATGGATGGAAGAGCATGGTAGGCTACAGTCCATGGGGTCACAAAGAGTCAGACACAGCTGAGCGACTTTACGTCACTCACTTTGGGATTTGTTTTAAATATTTGACTATAGATTGTATTTTATTTTGGTTTGCATGTAATCTTCACTTTTGAGCACTCAGATGAATCTGATTTGATTTTAAAAAAGAAAAAAAAAAGGACACTACCGAAAGTTTCTTGGTCCTTGTTTAGCTACTACCTTGAATGTTTGGTATCAGTAATCAGTACCAAGCAAATATTTATGAAACTGTTAAGTTTTCACAATCCATTCACATAATTTATTATTGAGAACATCAAATCAGATGCGACACAGTCAAAATATAATTATCCTTTTTTTTTTAAGTAGAGAAATGGAGAAAGAAACTAACATTATAGTTTAGACCGATAATACCCAGTCACTGAACTTTAATTCTTTTTAATAAAAGCTCTTATTTAAACTTCACAATGACTAGAATATATAATTATTCTCTAGATGAGAAAACAACAACTCAAGAATTTTTAAAGTTATTCCAGAAAAAATGATGAAAAAATAGTTGGTTTGGGGAAGTAGTCAGTTAAATATGTAAAACTACAGTTTATGACTCCATTAATTAAGGCAATCCTAAATTTAAAGTTAATACATATTATAACTTTCCCCTTTAGAAATTTGGAAGTTTCCACTTACTTTCCTAAAAATAAAGGCTTCCCTGGTGGTTCAGATGGTAAAGAATCTGCCTGTGATGCAAGAGACCCATATTCAATTCCTAGATTGGGACGATCCCCTTGAGAAGGGAATGGCAACCAACTCCAGTATTCTTGCCTGGAGAATTCCATGAACAGGGGAGCCTGGCAGGCTACAGTTCATGGGATCACAAAGAGTCAGACATGACTAGGCAACTAACACACACACATCCTAAAAATAAACATTCTTATCTTTAAGGTAATTCAAGTATATCCTTGTACCTTGCAAACTAAGGCATCTTAAATTATTTATTGAAATAATATTTTAGTCAATGTGAAAAATTATTATATGCACAGCATGTTTGGATGCATATTAATAAAATAAGATTCTTTAAAAATAAATTTTGCTAAGCAGAATTTTCCCCCTCACCCTTCATGTCCTTTACTCATTTGTTCATCTATCTATATATCCATCCATCCGTTCATCTACCATCCACTTCTTCCCTCTCCCCCTCCCTATTATAGGCAGTAACTATTTCACGGGCTGAGATAACAAAGAACTCACTGGCTCCTGGAGGCTCACAGTCCAGAGGAAGAGACTCAGAGAAAAGTAACATAATTTGAAAAAAAAATTATATTATAGGATGTAAACAAAGAGCTTAAGGTCTGAGCAGATTTAAAAAAAAAACTACAAAACTTATTTATATTTCTGACATACATTTGCCACTCATTTGTCATTTTTGAACTTGACATTTGAAGTGATATCTAAAATTCCTCACAAAAGTACTAATATTCCCATTGTGAAGTTTAGTAAGACAAAGCAATGAGTTTTTGTGTTTTCCATAAGTGGACTTTACATAATGTAAAAAAATGTTTTATGTGCAACCAGGAAAAGAAATATAATTGATATTTTTAAATAACATACACAAAATTTACCCAAAGAGGAAACCTCTACAGGTACACTTTTTCACAGTGATAGGAGAAGGAAATAAGAATGTAATGTTTGCTGCAAAGAACTTGAAAATTTCACTATCATTAATTTTTTGGATAAGGAATACCACACACACTCAAAAAGACATGCTGTGGCCATTACTATTTCCAATCTTATATTCTTGTAGTGTTTTAGAGCTGAAGAGACTCTTATTGACACGATCTTCTTCCACTGCTGCTGCTGCTGCTGCTGCTAAGTCGCTTCATGGCTCCCCCATCCCTGGAATTCTCCAGGCAAGAACACTGGAGTGGGTTGCCATTTCCTTCTCCAAGGCATGAAAGTGAAAAGTGAAAGTGAAGTCGCTCAGTCGTGTCCAACTTTTAGCGACCCCATGGACTGCAGCCTATCAGGCTCCTCCATCCATGGGATTTTCCAGGCAAGAGCACTGGAGTGGGGTGCCATTGCCTTCTCCACTAGTTCTCTTTATAAAGTTGGGAGCTACATGGAGCAGAAAGAGCACAGAGTTCCATCTGAGACATGCTAAGCTGCAGTGTTAGAAGGGGAAGAGTATCAGCCCATTGTTGGAAAGAAATTTTAGAGAGAGCACAGATCTGGGTAATGTTCTATGATTAGAAATAATATGATTTCTATGAGAGAAAACTGAATGCCAAGAAGACTCTATATATATTATTACACTGCCTACATTAATATAAGCAGTGTTCAGCTCCTTGTGAAATCTGTCCATGCTCTTCAAATTACCTGATAGTCTACTTTCCCCACGAGATCTTCCTGTTTAATAGGCAGCTCAATTATCAGCATGAGCAAAGAGCCTCTCCAGCCACCTCTGTTGACAATGACTTTGCCTTTAATAGTCGTTTGTGTTATAGTGAAGACACAGCTGTTTATGTTCACATCCATATCTGCCACCAATGAGTCTCATGAACTTAGGCAAGTAGACTTCCTCTGCCTTTACAAGGGAACTCATATATGCATTGATACTAATCAGTACCTTCCGCATTGTTTTGTATGTTAGCTTTGTCTTTTTAGCTAAATGATAGACTTTGTGTCTGACAAAACCCTGAAAATGATGAAAATTACTAAATGCTATCAAAAAATCCATATTTAAATTAAGATTTGAGGTTTGGAAGGTGTTCCTATGTATTAACATCTCTATTTTTAGGCACTTGAATTTGATTTCCAAATTTCTTCCTGCTACACAAGTTTTTTAGTTTAGTGACAAGAAAGTAAGTGAGTTAAGTGATAACATCAAGAACAAATAGCTAGCTATTTACAGGATCGATTGATTTTAACTTTTATTCTTGTATTCTTTGTTTTGTATTATATTAGTAAAGAAAGATAAGAATTATTTGAATGACTGAAGTAAAGGTCTGCCTGTATGTTAATCAACTGCTTCTTAAAAGTCTTTCAAGTGCTATTTTCCAAAGTCAAAACTGATCAGATGTTTTTATGAATAAAGTTTGGCTATCTTTAAAGTGGCTAAAACTTAACATATATGTACACTATAAATATATTATTATATATATATATGCATATCTATCCAACAGAATATGGTACAAAATCTTGATATACAGAGTGACCCACAATCTTAAAAAGAATTAAGAACCACTGGTATAAATTATATATTAAGTCTCTTTCACTCTAAAATTCTATGACTACATCATTAAGTCTGCTAATTATAAATAGCTAGATTTTTATGGTCAAATTCTTCATAATTAGCACGGATTGGAATGTCATACATACTATTTTAAACTTCAGAAAAATAACAATATTTACTTCTATTTTTAAGACAATGCTAAAATAAAAAATTTTCATCATTTCTGGCTTTGGGTTACTACATTTAGGAACTCCGAGAATGAATCAACTTTATATTACAACAGAGGGCAATGCAACATGAATCACAAAAGTGCTTGACTCAAGCAAGGCCACATCAACTCTTCATCAGAGAAATACACTGCTTTCCAATCATGAACATCTCAGTTCAGTTCAGTCACTCAGTCATCTCAAGCTGTGCATAATTATATATAGAAATGTTCTTCCTCTAATTTGTACTACATCATTCTCATTTTAAAAAACAATAACAATCAATTAGAACCTAAATTGAATAAATTCAATATAATAATAAGACACAAAACAAGAGATACCTCTGTCTTCTTTGGGCAAATTGCTTAACCTTGTCCAGGTCTCCATTTCCTCTGTTATAAAAATAAAGAAGTAAGGAATCAAATCTCCTCCATTTTCCTTATCTACAAAAATCTTACTCATCCCTTTAGATATGGCTTACCTCAAATTGTTTGTACCTAGTTATTTGTATCCTCATTTATTTGTAAAGTCTCAGCTATTTGTAAAGCCTTCTCAGCCAATTTAAGTTCAATTCAGTTGAGTCACTCAGTCGTGTTTGACTCTTTGCAACCCTATGGACTGCACCACACCAGGCTTCCCTGTTCTTTACTATCCCCCAGAGTTTGCTCAAACTCACGTTCACTGAGTCAGTGAAGCCAACCTACCATCTTATCCTCTGTTGCCCTTTCTCTCCAGCCTTCAATCTTTCACAGCATCAGGGTTTTTTCCAGTGAGTCAGGACATCATATCAGGTGGCCAAAGTATTGAAGCTTCAACATCAGTCCTTCCAATGAATATTCAGGGTTGATTTCCTTTAGGGTTGACTGGTCTGATCTCCTTGCTGTCCAAGGGACTCAAGAGTCTTCTCCAGCACCATTTCAAAAGAATCAGTTCTTTGGTGTTCAGCGTTCTTTATGGTCCAACTCTCACATCCATACATGACTACTGGAAAAACCATAGCTTTGACTATACAGATCTCTGTCAGCAAAGTGATGTTTCTGCTTTTTAATATGCAGTCTAGGCTCATCAAAGCTTTCCTTCCAAAGAGCAAGTATGTTTTAATTTCATGGCTGGAGTCACAATCTCAGTGATTTTGGAGCCCAAGAGAAGAAAGTTTGTCACTATTTCCATTTTTTCCCCATCTCTCTGACATGAAGTGATAGGATTGAATGCCATGGTCTTAGTTTTTTGAATGTAGAATTCTAAGCCAAATTCTTCACTCTCCTCTTTCACCTTTATCAAGAGGCTCTTTTATTTCTCTGTACTTCCTGCCATAAGGGTTGTAACATCTGCTTCTGCATATCTGAGATTATTGATATTTCTGCTAGTAATCTTGATTCCAGCTTGTTCTTCATCCAGTCCAGCATTTCACATGATGTACTCTCCATTTAAGTTAAATAAGCAGGATGACAATATACAGCCTTGATGTACTCCTTTCCCAATTTGGAAACAGTCCTTAATTCAATGTCCCATTCTAATTGTTGCTTCTTGACCTACATACAGGTTTCTCAAGAGGCAAGTAAGGTGGTCTGGTATTCCCATCTCTTGAAGAATTTTCCACAGTTTGTTGTGATCCACAGAGTCAAAGGCTTTAGCATAGTCAATGAAGCAGAAGTAAATGTTTATCTGGAATTCCCTTGCTTTTCCTGTGATCCAAAGGATGTTGGCAATTTGATATTTGGTTCCTCTGCCTTATCTAAATCCAGCTTGTACATGTAGAAGTTTTTGGTTCATGTACTGTTGAAGCCTAGCTTGAAGAATTTTGAGCATTACCTTACTAGCATGTGAAATGAGTCCAATTGTACGGTAGTTCAAACATTCTTTGGCATGGCCCTTCTTTGGGATTTGAATGAAAACTGACCTTTTCCAGGACTGTGGCCACTGCTGAGCTTTCCAAATTTGCTGGCATATTGAGCGTCATACTTTAACAACATCATCTTTTAAGATTTAAAATAGCTCAGCTGGCATTCTATCACCTCCACTAACTTTGTTCTCAGTAATGCTTCCTAAGGCTCACTTGACTGGGATGGTTTTCGTCACTGCCTCTTGTACAGTTTTATGAACAGAAGTTCATAGTACTTCAGGTACTCTATCCTTTGAATCTATTCATCACTTCCACTGTATGAGCATAAGGGATTGATTTAGATTATATCTTAATGGTCTAGTGCTTTTCCCTACTTTCTTCAATTTAAGCCTGAATTTTGCAATAAAGAACACATGACTTGAGCCACAGTCAGCTCCAGGTCTTTCTTTTTTTCCCCACTGACTGCATAGAGCTTCTCCATCTTCAGCTGTAAAGAAAATTATCAGTCTGATTTCAGTATTGACCATGTGGTGATGTCCATATGTATCATCATCTCTTGGATTATGGGGAAAAGGTGTTTCCTATGACCAACATGTTCTCTTGACAAAAGTCTGTTAACCTTTGCCCTGTTTCATTTTGTACTCCAAAGCCAAACTTGCCTATTTTTCCAGGTATTTCTTGACTTCCCACTTTTGCATTCCAATTCACTATGATGAAAAGGACATCTTTTAGGGTGTTAGTTCTAGAAGATCTTGTAGGTCTTCATAGAACCAGTCAACTTCACCTTCTTCAGCATTGATGGTTGGGACATAGATTTGGATTAATGTGATGCTGAATGGTTTGCCTTTGGAGGGAACAACAATCATTCTGTCATTTTTGAGACTGCACTTGAGTACTGCATTTCAGACTCTTTTGTTGACTATGAGGACCATTCCATATCTTCTAAGGGTTTCTTGCCTACAGTTCAGTCACTCAGTCATGTCCAACTCTTTGCGACCCCATGAATCACAGCATGCCAGGCCTCCCTGTCCATCACCAACTCCCGGAGTTCACTCAGACTCACATCCATCGAGTCCGTGATGCCATCCAGCCATCTCATCCTCTGTCATCCCCTTTTCCTCCTGCCCCCAATCCCTCCCAGCATCAGGGTCTTTTCCAATGAGTCAAGTCTTTGCATGAGGTGGCCAAAGTACTGGAGTTTCAGCTTTAGCATCATTCCTTCCAAAGAAATCCCAGGGCTGATCTCCTTCAGAATGGACTGGTTGAATCTCCTTGCAGTCTGAAGGACTCTCAAGAGTCTTCTCCAACACCACAGTTCAAAAGCGTCAATTCTTCGGCGCTCAGCCTTCTTCACAGTCCAACTCTCACATCCATACATGACCACAGGAAAAACCATAGCCTTGACTAGACGGACCTTAGTCAGCAAAGTAATGTCTCTGCTTTTGAATATGCTATCTATGTTGGTCATAACTTTTCTTCCAAGGAGTAAGCGTCTTTTAATTTCATGGCTGCAATCACCATCTGCTGTGATTTTGGAGCACCAAAAAAATAAATTCTGACACTGTTTCCCCATCTATTTCCCATGAAGTGATGGGACCTACAGTAGTCACCTGAATTAAATGGTCATCTGAATTAAATCCACCCATTCTCATCCATTTTTAGTTCACTGATTCTTAAGATCTCAGTGTTTAGTCTTGCCATCTCCTGCTTGGCAATGTAAATTTACCTTGATTCACAGACCTAACCTTCCAGGTCCCTATGCATTATTGTTCTTTACAGCATCAGACTTTACTTTCACCAGCAGACATATCCACAACTGAGCATCATTACTGCTTTTGCCCAGCCACTTCATTCTTTATCAAGCTATTAGTAATTGACCTCTGCTCTTCTCCAGTAGCATACTGGACACTTCCAACCTGGAGGATATGATCATCTACAACTTTTTGTTGTTGTTGGGTTTTTTTGTTTGTTTGTTTTTTTTGCCTTTTCATACTGTCCATGGGGTTCTCCAGGCAGGAATACTAGAGTCAGTCACCATTTGCTTTTCCAGTGGACCACGTTTCATCAGAACTCTTCACTATTACCCATCCATCATGGGTGGACCTACACAGCGTGGCTCATAGCTTCATTGAACTATGCAAGCCCCTTCACTGCAACAAGGCTGTAATCCAAGAAGGGGATACACAGTGCTACAAATTCTCAAATCACAAAAAATCTATTATGCCTGTGTTCAATAAAGGGAACTTTAAAAATACCTTCCAAAAACAAAGGATTTCAAGATTCACAGCTACTTAGGGGGAAAAAAATAGCAAAAAGAGACTTTTAAGTAAAGATACAGTAAAATTGTTCTTTTGGAAGAATGGCCAAAATATAAGCCTACCTATATATAATAATCCTGGCCGTATATGATAAGCCTACAGCAAACATTATTCTCAATGGTGAAAAACTGAAAGCATTCACCCAAAGATCAGGAATAAGACAAGGGTGTCCACTTTCACCACTATTATTCAACATAGTTCTGAAAGCCCTAGATACAGCAATCAGAGAAGAAAAAGAAATAAAAGGAATGCAGATTGGAAAAGGAGAAGTAAAGCTGTCACTGTTTGTAGATGACATGAAACTGTACATAGAAAACCCTAAAGATTAAGTATCAGAAAATTACTAGAGCTAATCAGTGAATTTAGCAAAGTTGCAGGATACAAAATCAATACACAGAAATCACTTGCATTTCTATACACTAGAAATGAAAAATCAAAAAGAGAAATTAAGGAATTAATCCCATTCACCATTACAACAAAAACAATTAAATATCTAGGAATAAACTTACCTAAAGAGACAAAAGAACTGTGCACAGAAAATTATGAGACAACTAATGAAAGAAATCAAAGACAACATAAACAGATGGAGAGACAGTCAATGTTTCTGGGTAGGAAGAATCAATATTGTGAAAACGACTATACTACCAAATGCAATCTACAGATTCAATGTGATCCATATTAAATTGCCAGTGGCATTTTTCACAGAACTGGAACAAAATATTTCATAATTCATATGGAAGCACAAAAGACCCAGAATAGCCAAAGCAGTCTTGAGAAAGAAGAATGAAGATGGAGGAAATAACCTTCCTGACTTCAGATTATACTACAAAGCTACAGTCATCAAGATAGTACAATACTGGCACAAAGACAGAAATATAGACCAATGGAACAAGATAGAAAGCCCATAAATAAACCCAATCACCTATGGGTACTTTATTTTTGACAAAGGAGGCAAGAATATACAATGGGGCAAAGACAGCCTCTTCAATAAATGCTGCTGGGAAAACTGGACAGCTACATGTGAAAGAATGAAATTAGAACACTTCCTAACACCATACACAAAGATAAACTCAAAATGGATTAAAGACCTAAATGTAAGACCAGAACCTGTAAAACCCTTAGAGGAAAACAGGCCAAACACTCAATGACATAAATCAAAACAAGATCCTCTATGACTCACCTTGTAGAGTAATGGAGATAAAAACAAAAGTAAACAAGTGGGACCTAATTAAACTTAAAAGCTCCTGCACAGCAAAGGAAACTATAAGCAAGGTGAAAAGAAAACCCTCAGAATGGGAAAAAATAATAGCAAATGAAACAACTAAAAAATGGTTAATTTCCAAAATATACAAACCCATACAACTCAATACCAGAAAAACAACCCAGTCAAAAGTGAGGAAAAGACCTAAACAGACATTTCTCCAAAAAAGACATACAGATGACTAATAAACACATGAAAAGATGCTCAACATCACTCATTATTAGAGAAATGCAAATCAAAACTACAATGAGATATCACCTCATGCCAGTCAGAATGGCCATCATTAAAAAGTCTACAAACAATAAATACTGGAGAGGGTGTGGAGAAAAGATAATGCTCTTGCACTGTTGGTGGGAGTGCAAATTAATACAGCCACTATGGAAGACAGTATGGAGATTCCTTAAAAATCTAGGAGTGAAACAACCATCAGTCAGTCAGTCAGTCAGTTCAGTCGCTCAGTCGTGTCCGACTCTGCGACCCCATGAATCACAGCACGCCAAGACTCCCTGTCCATCACCAACTCCTGGAGTTCACTCAGACTCACGTCCATCGAGTCAGTGATGCCGTCCAGCCATCTCATTCTCGGTCGTCGCCTTCTTCTCCTGCCCGCAATCCCTCCCAGCATCAAAGTCTTTTCCAATGAGTCAAGTCTTTGCATGAGGTGGCCAAAGTACTGGAGCTTCAGCTTTAGCATCATTCTTTCCAAAGAAATCCCAGGGTTGATCTCCTTCAGAATGGACTGGTTGGATCTCCTTGCAGTCCAAGGGACTCTCAAGAGTCTTCTCCAACACCACAGTTCAAAAGCATCAATTCTTTGGCACTCAGCCTTCTTCACTGACCATCTGGTGATGTCCATGTGTAGAGTCTTCTCTTGTGTTGTTGGAAGAGGGTGTTTGCTATGACCAGTGCATTATCTTGACAAAACTCTATTAGTCTTTGCCCTGCTTCATTCTGTATTTCAAGGCCAAATTTGCCTGTTACTCCAGGTGTTTCTTGACTTCCTACTTTTGCATTTCAGTCCCCTATAATGAAAAGGACATCTTTTTGGGGTGTTAGTTCTAAAAGGTCTTGTAGATCTTCATAGAACCATTCAACTTCAGCTTCTTCAGCGTTGCTGGTTGGGGCATAGACTTGGATTACTGTGATATTGAATGGTTTGCCTTGGAGACGAACAGAGATCATTCTGTCGTTTTTGAGATTGCATCCAAGTACTGCCTTTCTGACTCTTCTGTTGACCATGATGGCTACTCCATTTCTTCTGAGGGATTCCTGCCCGCAGTCATAGATATAATGGTCATCTGAGTTAAATTCACCCATTCCAGTCCATTTTAGTTCACTGATTCCTAGAATGTTGACGTTCACCCTTGCCATCTATTGTTTGACCACTCCCAATTTGCCTTGATTCATGGACCTGACATTCCAGGTTCCTATGCAATATTGCTCTTTACAGCATTGGACCTTGCTTCTATCACCAGTCACATCCACAGCTGGATATTGTTTTTGCTTTGGCTCCATCCCTTCATTCTTTCTGGAGTTATTTCTCCACTGACCTCCAGTAGCATATTGGGCACCTACTGACCTGGGGAGTTCCTCTTTTGGCATCCTATCATTTTGCCTTTTCATACTGTTCATGGGGTTCTCAAGGCAAGAATACTGAAGTGGTTTGCCATTCCCTTCTCCAGTGGACCACATTTTGTCAGACCTCTCCACCATGACCCACCCATCTTGGGTTGCCCTGCAGGCATGGCTTAGTTTCATTGAGTTAGACAAGGCTGTGGTCCTAGTGTGATTAGATTGACTAGATTTCTGTGAGTATGGTTTCAGTGTGTCTGCCCTCTGATGCCCTCTTGCAACACTTACCATCTTACCTGGGTTTCTCTTACCTTAGGCATGGGGTATCTCTTCACGGCTACTCCAGCAAAGCACAGCTGCTGCTCCTTACCTTGGATGAGGGTATCTCCTCCCACCGCCCTTCCTGACTTTCAACGTGGGATGGCTCCTCTAGGCCCTCCTGCGCCCAGGCAGCCACCGTTCCTTGGGCATGGGGTTGCTCCTCCCGGTCCCTGCCCTGGCCTTGGGTGCGGGGTAGCTCCTCTCGGCCGTTGCTGGCTGTTTCTGGCTGTTTCTTGGCCGTTCCTGGCCGTTCCGTTCTCGGTCGCAGCCTGGCACTCTAGGCAATCCCACTCTTAGGCATATACCCTGAGGAAACCAAAATTGAAAGACACATGTATCCCATTGTTCATTGCAGCACTATTTACAATAGCTAGAACATGGAAGCAACTTAGATATCCATCGACAAATGAATGGATTAAAGAAGTTATGGTACATATACACAGTGGAATATTACTGAGCCAAAGAAAGGAATGCATTGGAGTCAGTTCTAATGAGGTGGATGAAACTGGAGCCTATTATACAGAGTTAAATAACTGAGAAAGAGAAAGATAAATATTGTATTCTAATGCATATGTACAGAATCTGGAAAAATGGTACTGAAAATTTATTTACAGGGCAGCAATGGAGAAACAGACATAGAGAATAGACTCATGAAGATGGGGAGAGGGTAGGAGGGGGTAAGATGTATGGGAAGAGTAACACAGAAACTTGCATTACCACATGTGAAATAGATAGCCAATGGGAATTTGCTGTATGGCTCAGGAAACTCAAACAGGGGCTTTGTATCAACCTAGAGGGTTGGATGGGGAGAGAGGTTCAAAAGGGAGAGAATATATGTATACCTATGGCTAATTCATGTTGAGGTTTGACAGAAAGCAACAAAATTCTGTAAAGCAATTATCCTTATCCTTCAACAACAAAAAAATAATTTAAAAAATCATTCTTTTGGATTCTATCACATCAGAATTTGGAACAATTTTTATATTCAGTACAGGAGTAAACAGATAAAGTACACTGCTTCCCCGTGATCAAGTAAATGAAGAACTGAGAGGAAAGAAAACTTCCTGTATGTGAATGTTTACATATGTTTCTCTTTTGCGTATCATTTAAAATCTATGTTATCTATAGCAGGGATCAGCAAACTGTAGTTTATGGGCCAGCAACTATTTTTGTAAATAAAATTTTTTGGAGAATATGGTGAGTGATATCAGCTACATGGCAACATAAGATGCCTTTCCTATTTGTGCCCCCTTTTCAACAACTAAACTTTGGCATCCATCTATGAACAAAAGTACCTCTGCGGAAGTTGTGGGATCCAGCACCATATGCCAAGGGACCCAGAAGAGTTCCACATATGAATTGGCAGATAGATATCCCTACAGATTGTGAAACCAGCAAGATCTGGCAAATGGGCTCCAGTCCCTTTCAGCCTTGGTTGTAGAAAACCTAGAGAGTGCTGCTTTAGGCAGACAAATGGATGAGAGGGCCTTTAAAAAATAATAATAAGTCCATCCTTACCAAATGGAGATTTTAGCACTCCATTGTAGCAAAAATAACAACAACAACAACAAAAAGGGGCTGGGGGGACCCAAGTTTGGATAATTGGAGAAGATAAGTGGAAATTTGAAAGCAGCGTCCCTTCCCCAAGGCAGCATGGGAAACTTTCTTGCAAACGGGAGGGAAAGCAGTGAGTGAGTACCCGGCTACTCCAGTTGTGTGGAACACTGCTAGAAAAACACATTTCTCTCCTGCAGCACCCAGATTAGCAAGTTGACCTCCCCAATAGGGAGGAAGGTGAGGAAAGAGGCAGATAAGAATATCAAAGGGCACTAAAATGACATTGTCCCTGTCGACTTTTTCAGGACTCCAGCAAGAAACTTACCCAAGGGTTACTGGGAGAACTTCACTTTAAGATTCCCTCACCTTGCACCCCAAGTATTGAGTGATATGAGAACATTTCCTCCAACTCTGGGGCTAGATCCTTGTACACACACCTGAGTTTGGTGGCCAAGATCTGCTAGAGTAACTTCAGAAAGCTAAGCCAAGCTTTCAGGTAGGAAGAAACCACAAACACAAACAATAGCACCAATTTTGAAACACAACAGAGCAATTTCCTGAAGCTGGTCTGGTGACTTCTAAGAACCAAGAAGACATAAGACATCTACCCAAGAATGAGTAAGAAGTGTGGAATAAGTGCATCCATTCATTGTTGGAGAAATTCCCAGATATAAGCAGGGCCAATAAATAGAATCTACCACATTAAACTAGTAAACATTCGAGGAAGTGATTGATACAGCTAATACAAAAACAGGAACGCAAAGCTCCAGAGAATAAGAATAATGAAGAAAGCATGTTATCTTCAGAAGTAATAATAATCCTCTAGTTCAATTTCATTCCATTCAGTTGCTCAGTCATGTCTGTCTCTTTGTGACCCCATGGACTGCAGCATGACAGGCTTCCCTGTTCAGTCCATCACCAACTCCTGGAGCTTGCTCAAACTCATGTGATGCCATCCAAGCATCTCATCCTCTGTCATCCCCTTCTCCTCCTGCCTTCAGTCTTTTGCAGCATCAGGATCTTTTCCAATGAGTCAGTTCTTCCCATCAGGTGGCCAAAATATCGGAGCTTCATACTTTCATAATCCTCTAATAACTGAATTCAAAGGCAAAATTTTGCAGTGTAATCAATATAAAGTCAAAATAGCTATTTAGAGGATGGCTCAGATGGTAAAGCATCTGCCTACAATGTGGGAGACTCGGGTTCGATCCCTGTGTCAGGAAGTCCCCCTGGAGAAGGAAATGGCAACCCACTCCAGTATTCTTGCCTGGAAAATCCCATGAATGTAGGAGCCCAGTAGGCTACAGTCCATGGGGTCGCAGAGTCGGACACGACTGAGTGACTTCACTTTACTTCAACAAACTGTAAGAAAACAGAAAAGCATGCAACAAAACCAGGAAAACAGTAAGTGAGCAAAGTGAGTAATTAACAGAGATAAGAATCTTAAAAAAGGAACTAAATTGGAATTCTGGAGCTAAAGAATTCAATGAATGAAATGAAGACTGTAATAGAAAGCATCTACAGCAGAATAACCAAACAGAAGATAGAATCAATGATACACAGGATGGAAACTTTGAAACTCAAAGTCCGAGGAAAACAAAAAAGAAAGATATTTCACGCAAATAGAAACTAAAAGAAAGTAGGGGCAGTGATACTTATATTTGACAAAATAAACATTAAGCAAAAACAATAACAAGAGACAAAATTAGTCATTATATAATAATAAAGCAGATCAATTAAATAAGAACACATAACAATTGTAAATATACCCATATTCTACATCAGCCAAAGCAGAACAACATCCAGCTGGGGATGCATATGGTGGTGAAACTAAAGTCCCATTCTGTAGAGAACAATATTTTATAGGAACCTGGAATATGAGGTCCATAAATCAAGGTAAGCTGGAGGTAGTCAAACAGGAGATGGCAAGACTGAGAATCAACATTTTAGGAATCAGTGAACTAAATTTAGAGAAACCAAGGGAAAACTAATGCAAAGATGGGCACAAAAAAGGACAGAAAATCTATGGACCTAACAGAAGCAGAAGAGATTAAGAACAGGTGGCAAGAATACACAGAAGAACTATACAAAAAAGATCTTCATGACCCAGATAACCACGATGGTGTGATCACTTCCTAGAGCCAGATATACTGGGGTCCAAAGTCAGGTGGGCCTTAGGAGTCATCACTATGGACAAAGCTAATGGAGGTGATGGAATTCCACTTGAGCTATTTCAAGTTCTAAAAGATGATGCTGTTAAACTGTGGCATTTAATACACCAGCAAATTTGGAAAACTCAGCAGTGGCCACAGAATTGGAATAGGTCAGTTTTCATTCCAATCCCAAAGAAAGACAATGCCAAAGAATGCTCAAACCATTGCACAATTACACTCATCTCACACGAGAGCAAAGTAATGCTCAAAATTCTCCAAGCTAGGCTTCAACAGAACATGCACCATGAACTTCCATATGTTCAAGCTGGATTTAGAAAAGGCAAAGGAACCAGAGATCAAATTTCCAACATCTGTTGGATCACTGAAAAAGCAAGAGAGTTCCAGAGAAACACCTGCTTTGCTTTATTGACTATGCCATGGCCTTCAACTGTGTGGGTCACAACAAACTGTGGGAAATTCTGAAGTAGATGGGGCTACCAGACCACCTTAACTGCTTCCTGAGAAATCTGTATGCAGGTCAAGAAGCAACAGAACCAGGCATGGAAAAACAGGCTGATCCCAAATTGGGAAAGGAGTAAATCAAGGCTATATAGTCACATGCTTATTTAACATATATGCAGAGTACATCACATAAAATGCCAGGCTGGAGGAAGCAACAGCTGGAAGATTGCTGGGAGAAATATCAATAACCTCAGATATGTGGGTGACACCACCCTTATGGCAGAAAGCAAAGGAGAACTAAGGAACCTCTTGATGAAAGTGAAAGAGGAGAGTGAAAAATTTGGCTTAGAACTCAGCATTCAGCAAACAAAGATCATAGCATCTGGTCCCAGCACTTCATGGAAAATAGATGGGGAAACAATGGGAACAGTGAGAGATTTTATTTGGGAGGGGAGCTCCAAAATCACTGCAGATGATGACTGCAGCCATGAAAATAAAAGACACTTGCTCCTTGGAAGAAAATTATGACCAACCTAGACAGCATATTAAAAAGCAGAGGCATTATTTTGCCAACAAAATTCCGTATAGTCAAAGCTATGGTTTTTCCAGTAGTCATGTATGAATGTGAGAGTTGGACCATAAGGAGAGCTAAGCACTGAAGAATTGATGCTTTTGAACTGTGGTGTTGGAGAAGACTCTTGAGAGTCCCTTGGATAACACGGAGAGCAAATGAGTCAATCCTAAGGGAAATCAGTCCTAAATATTCATTGGAAGGACTGATGCTGATGCTGAAACTCCAATACTTTGGCCACCTGATGCAAAGAACTGACTTATTTGAAAAAACCCTGATGCTGGGAAAGATTGAAGGCAGGAGGAGAAGAGGGTGTTAGAGGATCAGATGATTGGACGGCATCACTGACTCGATGGACATGAATTTGAACAAGCTCCAGGAGTTGATGGTGACAGAGAAGCCTGTTGTGCTGCTGGGGTCATAAAGAGTTGAGCGACTGAACTGAACTGAACTAGAATGGACCAGAATGAGCGAATTTAGTTCAGATGACCATTATATTTACCATGTGGGCACAAATCTCTTCGAAGAAATGGGGTAGCCCTCTGAGTCAACAGATGAGTCTGAAATGCAGTACTTGGATGTAATCTCAAAAACAACAGAATGATCTTTGTTCATTTCCAAGGCAAATCATTCTCAGAGTAATCCAACTTTATGACCCAGCCCAGTAATGTTGAAAAAGCTGAAGTTGAATGGTTCTCTGATGACATCTGAGACCTTCTAGAACTAACACCAGAAAAAAGATGTCCTTTTCATTATAGGGGACTGGAATGCAAAAGTGAGAAGTCAAGAGATCCCTGGAGTGTCAGGGAAGATTGGTTTTGAAATACAAAATGAAGCACAGCAAAGGCTAACACAGTTTTGCCAAGAGAACACACTGGTCATAGCAAACACCCTCATCCAAAAACACAAGAGTCTCTACACATGGACATCACCAGATGGTCAATACTAAAATCAGATTGATTATATTCTTTGCAGTCGAAGATGGAGAAGCTCTATACAGTCAGCAAAAACAAGCCCAGGAGTTGACTGTGGCTCAGATCACAAATTAATTATTGCCAAATTCAGATTTAAATTGGAGAAAGTAGAGAAAAACCACTAGGCCATTCAGATATGACCTGAATCAAACCCCTTATGATTATACAATGGAAGTAACAAACAGATCCAAAGGATTAGATCTGGCAGACAGAGTGCCTGAGGAAGTATAGATGGTGGGTCATGGCAATTTTACAGGAGGCAGCGGTAGAGACCATCCCCAAGAAAAACAAATGCAAAAAGACAAAATGGTTGCCTGATAGGCTTACAAATATCTGAGAAAAGAAGTGAAAGGCAAAGGAGAAAAGGAAAAATATGCCCCTATGAATGCAGTGTTCCAAAGACTAGCAGGGAGAGATAAGAATGTCATCCTAAGTGAACAATGCAAAGAAAAAGAGGAAAACAATAGAATGGGAATGACTAGAGATGTCTTCAAGAAAATTAGAGATACTAAGGGAACATTTCATACAAAGATGGGCACAAAAAAGGACAGAAACTCTATGGACCAAACAGAAGCAGAAGAGATTAAGAAGAGGTGGCAAGAATACACAGGATTATACAAAAAAGATCTTCATGGCCCAGATAACCACGATAGTGTGATCACTCACCTAGAACCAGACATCCTGGAGTGCAAAGTCAATTGGGTCTTGGGAAGCATCACTATGAACAAAACCAGTGGAGGTGATAGAATTCCAGCTGAGCTATTTCAATCCTAAAAGATGTTGTTGTGAAAGTGATGCACTCAATATGCTAGCAAATTTGGACAATTCAGCAGTGGCCACAGGATTGGAAAAGGTCAGTTTTCATTCCAGTTCCAAAGAAAGACAATGCCAAAGAATGTTCAGACTACTACACGTTGAACTCATTTCACACGCTTGCAAAGGAATGCTCAAAATCCTCCAAGCTAGGCTTCAACAGAACATGAACCATGAACATCCAGATGTTCAAGCTGGATTTAGAAACTGTAGAGGAACCAGAGATCAAATTGCCAACAGCTGCTGGATCATAGCAAAAGCAAGAGAGTTCTAGAAAAATATCTACTTATGCTTCATTGACTACACTAAAACTTTTCACTGTGGATCACAGCAAACTGTGGAAATTTCTTACAGAGATGGGAATACCAGACCACCTTACTTGCCTCTTGAGAAACCTGTAGGCTGGTCAAGAGGCAACAGTCAGAACCAGACATGGAACAGCAGACTGCCAAATTGGGAAAAGAGTATGTCAAGGCTGAATATTGTCATCCTGCTTATTTAACTTATTTGAAGAGTACATCATGCAAAATCCTGGGCCGGCTGAAGCACAAGCTATAATCAAAATTACTGGGAGAAATATCAATAACCTCAGATATGCAGGTAACACTGCCCTTATGAAAGAAAGCAATGAGGAACTAAATAGCCTCCTGATGAAAGTGAAAGAGAGTGAAGAAGCTGGCTTACACCTTAACATTCAAAAAACAAAGATCATGGCATCTGGTCCCATCATTTTATTGCAAACAGATGGGGAAACAATGGAAACAGTTACCGACTTTCTTTTCTTGGGCTCCAAAATCACTGCAGACAGTGACTGCAACCATGAACATAAAAGATGCTTGTCCCTTGGAAGAAAAGATATGACCAACCTAGACAGCGTATTAAAAAGCAGAGACATTGCTTTGCCAACAAAGGTCTTTAGAGTCAAAGCTATGGTTTTTCCAGTAGTCATGTATGGGTGTGAGAGTTTGACCATAAAGAAGGCTGAACACCAAATAACTGATGCTTTTGAACTGTGGTGTTGGAGAAGACGCTTGAGAGTCCCTTGGACTACAAGGAGATCGAGCCAGACTTCAAGGAGATCGAGCCAGTCTATCCTAAAGGAATACAATCTTGAATATTCACTGGAAGGACTTATGCTGAAGCTGAAGCTCCAGTACTTGGCCACTTGATATGAAAAGCTGACTCATTAGTAAAGACCCTGATGCTGTGAAAGATTGAAGGCAGAATGAGAAGGAGACTACAGAGGAAGAGATGGCTGGATGGCACCAACACAATGGATTGAGTTTGAGCAAACTCTAGTGTAGTGAAGGACAGGGAAGCCTGGAGTACTGTAGAACATGGGGTCACAATGTGTCAGACGTGACTAAGTGACCGTACAACACTAACAGCATAACTACATCAGAGCACCCAAATATATTAAGCAAATACTAAAGGTTCTGAAGAAAGAAAGAGACCACGATACACTAATACTGCATGGATGCATGCATATTAAATCACTTTAATTGTGTCCAACTCTTTGCAAACCTATGGAGTGCAGCTCACCAGGCTCCTCTATCCATGGGATTCTCCAGGCAAGAATACTGGAGTGGGTTGCCTTGCCCTCCTCCATAAGGATTTTCCCAACTCAGGATTGAACCCACAGCTCCTGAGGCTCCTGCATTGTAGGCATATCATTTGCTTCTGAGCCAGTAGTGAAGCCCATAATAACAGTAGAGGACTTCAGTACCTTACATTTAGCAATGGTTAGATCATCCAGAAAGTAAATAAGGATAAATTGGACTTAAATCATGTATTTGACCAAGCCAACCAGGTAGATATATATAGAAATTCCATCCAACAACAGGAAAATACATCATAGTCTTCTCAAGTACCCAAGGGACACTTTGCAGGATAGATCATATGATGGTCAAAAGCAAGTCTCAAGGGACCTTTTAAAAATTTAAAGTATACCAAATATCATTAACTTAAAAATTAACAAGAGGAGAGCTGGAAACTTTGCAAACACATGGAAACCAAAGAGCACATTCCTGAACCAATGGGTCAGGGAAGTAATCAAAAGGTAAATTTTTAAAAAAAGAAAAAGAAAAACTTGAAACAAATGGGAAGTTTCAACATTAATGCACCAAAACCTGTGGGAAGTTGCAAAAACTGTCTGGGGGAAAGTTTATAGTGAAAAAAATGCATATATTAAAAAAAATAGAAAGATCATAAATAAATAATTTTACAACTCAAGGAACTAAAAAAATAATAACAAACTAAGTAAGGAGAAAGAGGGAAATGGCAAAGATCAAAGAAGAAATAAAGACCAGAAAAAATAATTAGAAAAGACTGACAAAATTAATAGCTATTTTTTCAAAAAGATAAAATTGACAAACCTTAGCTAGGCAGATGAAGTGGAAAAAAAGACTCAAGTAAATAAAAATTTTAAGTGCATAGGAGTCATCACAATTGACACTACAGAAATACAGAGGATTGAGAGAAAACTATAATCAATTATATGCCAACAAATTTAATAACCTAGAAGAAATTTAAAATTTCCTAGAAACAACAACCTACCAAAACTGAATCACAAAGAAATAGAAAATCTGAATAGACCAATTTTCAGGAAGGAGACTGAATCAATAATAAAGAACATCCCAACAAACAAAAGTCCAGGACCAGATGATATTATATTGAATTCTAACAAACATTTAAAGAAGAATTAATAACAAACCTTCTCAAACACTTTCAAAAATAGAAGAGGAGTAATTTTTCCAAACTCATTTTATGAGGCAAGCACTACCCTGATATCAGAATCAGACAAGAACACTACAAAAAAAAAAAAACAGAAAATTACAGACTGATTCCCTGGTGGCTCAGATTCTTTACGAATCTGCCTGCAGTACAGGAGACCCATGTTCAAGCTCTAGGTCAGGAAGATCCCCTGGAGAAGGGAATGGCTACCCACTCCAGCATTCTTGCCTAGAGAATTCCATGAAGAGAGGAGCCTGGTGGGCTACCGTTCATGGGTTCACAAAGAGTTGAACACAACTGAGTAGCTAACACTTTCACATCTATGAATGTACATGAAAAATCCTCAAGTATTAGTTTTCATATTTGATGAATATTATAAACCCTTAGATCTAAAAAGTTCAAGAAATCTCAAGAAAAGAAAATGAAGAAAGCTAAACCAAGTCATATCATAATCCTAAGGGGGAAATATATGTCTTTAATCACTTGTATTAGACAGAAGAAAGTATAATATCAATGACAAAATCTTCTACCTTACAAAGTTAAGACAGTCAAACCCAAAATGAAGAGGAGCAAAGGAATAAAGAAGTGGAAATAAGTAAAATATAAAACACACATGCAACAGAGAAAAATGATAAAGATAAATGCTAGTCCTTGTAATGGATAAATAAAATGATATACCTATTTTAAGACTGAAAAAGGAAAAGAGAAAACAAAAATTTCCAATATTAGGAATAAAAGAAGTAAAACTATAGATTCTACAGATATTAAAAAGAAAGTAATAAATAACTTCATGCTGATAATTTAATAACAGGGTTAAAAGCAAATTCTTGAAAAATAAATACTTAGCAAGACTATATGAACATTCTATCAATGAAAATTGAATTTGTTAATAAAACCTTATCCCAAAGAAAACCCTAGGCACAGATGACTTCATTGATAAATTATATCTGACATATAGGGAATAAATATATCAATCTTATACAAACTCTTTATGAAAATTGAAAAGGAAGGAACAATTTCCAACTGGTTTTCTAACATCAGCAGAATCCCAATACAGAAACCTGGAGGAAAAAATTTACCAGAAAGAATATTACAAAATAATACCTCTCATTAAGATAAAAGCAAAATTCCTTAACAAAATATTGCTAAGCAAATTCAGCAATACATATAAAGGATAATACATCAAGATAAAATTCACAAAGGTGAATATCAGAAATGCAAGACTGGTTTAATATTCAAAAACCAATCAATATAATTTACCATATTAATAGAATGATGGAGAAAAACATATTAAAAATGAGATCATTTCAATTGACTCAGACAAAAGCCTTCATGATAAAAATTCAGACCTACCTGATAAATGGCCTCAATGAAAACTTGCAGCTAACATCATGCTTAAAGGTAATATTGGATGTGGTTTCCCTAAAACCAGGAACAAAGCAAGGATGTCTACTATAACTATTTCTACTCAGTACTGTATAAAGTGTTCTGCTGGTATGGCAAGAGAAAGAAATAAAAGGAATAAAGATTGGAAAGAAAATTATTTACAAAAGATATCATTGCTTATATAGAAAATTCTAGAGAATCAACATGAAAATGGCTAGAATTCATGGATGAATTTAACAATGTTTTAGAATATAGGGTCAATATGAAAAGATTCAATTGCATTTATATTTGGTAGCATCAAATATTTGGAAAATAAGTGTAAAACAAAACAATCTGCAAAACATCAAAAAACAAAATATGTAAGAATAAACAATTTAAAAAGTGCAAAATCTGTATTTTAAAAACTAGAAGACACTGCAGAGAGAAATTTAGAAGAATGTTAATAAATGACATACACCATGTTCATGAATTGAAAACTCATGAACTGATATTAATTCTCCAAAAATTGATCTGTAGATGCTCAAGCCAAATCAAATCCCAGCAGAAAATTTTCTGTAGAAATAAGTAGGTTGATTACAAAAATAATATAGAGAAATGCAAAGATCTGAGTAGCCAATATACTCTTTTAAAGGAACAAAATTGAAAAATACTACATGATTTTAAGACATGTTATAAAATTACAATAACCTAAATAGTGTGGTAATGGTCACAAAATGGGCATATAAATCAATATGTATGATAGAGAATTTAGAAATATTTCTAAGTATACTAAACCATATGTACACACAGATAATATATACTTACGCATATATGGTTAATTGGCTTTTGAATATTTTTTTAACAAATGGTGCTAAAGCAATTTGTTACTCACATGAAAAACAAATCAACCTCAATCACTATCTCACACCATGTAAAATTAATATGAGATAAATCATAAATCTGTATTAAAAAGATGGACCCATAAACTTTATAGAAGAACACGAAGGTGAATGTCTTTGCAGTTTTGAGAAGCAAGTATTTTATAGGACACAAAAATCATTAACCATAAAAGAAAAAAATAGTGATTAATTGAGGTCTAACAGTTTTTTTAAATGCTTCTGCTTTTTAAAGAAATCATTAAGAAAATAATAGCCAAATTATATATATGCATAAATATATATATGGCAAAGTACTTTTATCAACTTTTTATCCTACAAAACAATTTTTTCTTAATGGAAAACATGGGCATCAGACACTTTGAAAAAGAAGATGTGTGAATAATCAAAAAATATATGAAAAGATGAAAGATAACATCAATATATAAGTTTAAAACAACCAGTAAATGCAACTTCAAACTCATGGATAAAATTAAAAGACTAATAGTGTTGGCAAGAATTTAAGCAACTGGAACTCTCGTACATAGCTGGTGAAAATGTAAACTGATACAATCACTTGAAAACAGTAGCAGTTTCTTTATGAGTTAAATTTGCATTTACCACATGATACACTAATTCTGCTCTCAGATATTTACCCAAGAGAAACGAAAACATATGTCCACAGAACACTTACCCATTACAATATTATTGATAAGAGGGGGAAAAAAGTATAAACAGCCCATATATTCTACCACTTATAGAATGGACAAATTTTGGCACATTCATTAAATGCAAAACTACTTGACAGCAAAAATGAACAAACTACTAAAACACAGAAGTGTATAAATCTCAAAAACATCCTATTGAGAGGGATGATCCCAAGTTAGTGGAGGAATAGGATGGGGAGACCACTTTCTACCCCACAAATTCATCAAAAGATCATCTGAATGTTGAGCAACTTCCACAGAACAACTTCTGAAGACTGGCAGAGGACACCAGGCACCCAGAAAGGGAGCCCATTCTCTTTGAAAGGGCTAAAAAAGACAAAAACAGACAAAAGAGTTAGAGACAGAGACCCAACCTGGGGAGGGAGTATAGAAGGAGGAGAAGTTTCCACACAGTAGGAAACCCTCTCACAGGCAGGTCTGTGGGGAGTTTTGCAATCTCAGACAGCAACATAACCAGGAGGGAAAAAAAAAAAAAGCCCATGGAATGGCACCTAACAGAAATGGTCAGTAGAGAAGTAGCCCAGACACTCCCATTTGCCACCAGTGAGCTCCAAACTGTGAGCAGGCTCCCAGTTGCTAACCATGTCTTCCTGGGATCCTGGACAGTTGGCATCTACCAGGAATATTGCAACCTGATATCAGCTCCCCAGAGGAGACACATGGCACACCTGAGATGGCACTCTCTGGCACACCCGGGAAACCAAGCGGCCAGGACCAGGGAGCTGATTAAGACACAAATCCCATCTTACAAAAAAAAAAAAAAAAACAAACACCTTATTTTTTAAGCAAATTTCATATATGTATATTTTTTAATTTTCTGATTAATTTTATTTTCTATTTTTATATTGTATTTTGAGAATCCAACCTCTATTCTGGATTTTCAATCTTTGCTTTTTGGTATTTGTTATCAATTTTGTACCTTTAAGAATCTAATATTCAGTGTCCATTTTCACATAAGGATTTCATTATTGTCTTGATTGCTCTCTCCTCTTTTGACTCCAGCTTTTCTCCCCCAGATCACCTCTATCTCCTTCCTCCCCCTTCTCTTCTCTATTAACTCTGTGAATCTCTCTGGGTGTTCCAGGCTGTGGAGAGCACTTAGGGAATTAATTGCTGGCTAGACTGCTCTATCCCCTTTTGACTCCCCCTCTTCTCCTCCTGGTCACCTATATCTCCCTCTTATCTTCTGCATGTAATTCTGTTAATCTCTCTGGGTGTCCCTCACTGTGGAGAATTGTTTCACCATTAACCTAGATGTTTTATTATCTGTGATGTATGGATGGAGAAGTCTTGAGGATACTGTAAGAGAGGGACTGAAAGCCAGAGGAGGAGGCTTAATTCCAAAATTTGAGAACATCAGAGAACTCCTGATTCCAGGGAACACTAATAGACAAGAGCTCACCCAAAGGTCTCCATACCAGCACTGAAACCAAGCTCCATCCAAGAGCCAACAAGTTTCAGTGCAAGACATACCATGCTGCTGCTGCTACTGCTGCTAAGTTGCTTCAGTCGTGTTCGACTCTGTGTGACCCCATAAACGGCAGCCCACCCGGCTCTCCCGTCCCTGGGATTCTCCAGGCAAGAATACTGGTGTGGGTTGCCATTTCCTTCTCCAGCACATGAAAGTGAAAGTGAAGTCGTGTCCAACTCCTAGCGATCCCGTGGACTGCAGCCTACCAGGCTCCTCCATCCATGGGACCTTCCCGGCAAGAGTACTGGAGTGGGTTGCCATTGCCTTCTCCGTCCAGTTGCCATACCATGCTATTCTCCAGAAAAGCAGGAACACAACACTGAGCATTAAAAGACAGGCTTCCCAAAGCCATGCCAAACCCATAGACACCTCAAAACTCACTATTGGACACTTCATTGCACTCCAGAGAGAAAAGATCCAGCTTCACCCACCAGAACACAGACGTAAGGTCCCCCAACCAGGAAATCTTGACAACCCACTAGTCCAACACCACCCACAGGAAGAAGGCTCCACAGTAAAGAGGAACCACAAACTTCCAGCGTATAAAAAGGACACCCCAAACACAGCAATCTAAATGAAATGGAAAGGCAAAGAAATATGCAGCAAGTAAAGGAATCTGATAAATACCCACCAAATCAAACAGAAGAGGGGGAGATAAGGAGTCTACCTGAAAAAGAATTCAGAATGATGATAGTGCGGATGATCCAAATCCTTGAAAACAAAATGAAGTTATTGATAAATAGATTAGAGACAAAGATTGAGAAGATGCAAGAAATATTTTAAAAGAACCTAGAAGATATAAAGAAGAATCAATCAATAATGAATAATGCAATAACTGAGACCAAAAGCACTCAGAAGGAAACCAACAGGAGAATAACTTGAGCAGTGGAGAGGATAAGTGAGTTGGAAGATAGAACGGTGGAAATAAATGGAGCAGAGAGGAAGAAAGAACAAAAAGAAATGAGGGCAACCTCAGAGAACTCTGGGGCAATGCTAAATGCCCCAACATTCTAATCATAGGTGTCCCAGAAGAAGACAAAAAGAAATGGCCTGAGAAAATACTTGAGGAAATAATAGTTGAAAACTTCCATAAAATGGGGAAGGAAATAGCCACCAAAATCCAAGAAACCCAGAGACTCCCAAACAGGACAAACCAAAGGCACAACACCCCAAGACACATATTAATCAAACTAATGAAAATCAAATACAAACAGCAAATACTCAAAGCAGCAAGGGAAAAGCAACAAATAACATACAAGGGGATCCCCATAAGGATAACAGTTGATCTTTCAATAGAAGCTCTTCAGACCAGAAGGGAATGGCAGTACATACTTAAAGTGATGAAAGAGAAAAAAACACAACCAAGATTACTATACCCAGCAAGGATCTCATTCAGATATGAAGGGGAAATCAAAAGCTTTACAGAGAAACAAGACCTTAGAGAATTCAGCACCTCTAAACCAGCTCTTCAACAAATGCTAAAGGAACTTCTCTAAACAGGAAACACAGAAAAGGTTTATAAACTCGAACCCAAAACAACAAAATAAATGGAAATGGGATCATACCTATCAATAATTACCTTAAATGTAAATGGGTTGAATTCCCCAACCAAAAGACAAAGACTGGCTGAATGGATACAAAAACAAGACCCCTATATATTATGTTTACAAGAGACCCACCTCAAACCAAGGGACACATGCAGACTGAAAGTGAAGGTCTGGAAAAGATATTTCATGCAAATGGAGGCCAAAAGAAAACAGGAATAGCAATACTCACCAGATAAAATAGACTTTGAAATAAAGACCATGAAATGAGACAAAGAAGGACACTACATAATGATCAAAGGATCAATCCAAGAAGAAGATATAACAATTATAAATATATATGCACCCAACATAAGAGCCCCTCAATACACAAGGCAAATGCTAACAAGTATGAGAGGGGAAATTAATAGCAGCACAGTAATAGTGGGAGACTTTAATACCACACTCATACCTATGAATAGATCAACCAAATAGAAAATTAGCAAGAAAACACACATTTTTTAAAATGATGTAATGGACCAATTAGAGGTAATTGATATCTATAGGGCATTTCACCCCAAAACAATGAATTTCACCTTTTTCTCAGGTGCACACGAAACATTCTCCAGGACAGATCACATCCATGGCCATAAATCTAGCCTTGGTAAATTCAAAAACATTGAAATCATTTCAAGCATCTTTTCTGATCACAATGTAGTAAGATCACATGTCAACTATAGGGAAAAAACCTATTAAAATACAAACATATGGAGGCTAAACAAAATTCTTCTGAATAACCAACAAATCACAGGAGAAATAAAAAAGGAAATCATGATATGCATACAAACAAATGAAAATAAACACAACAACCCAAAACATATGGGATTCAGTAAAAGCAGCGTTAAGAGGAAGGTTCATAGCAATACAAACTTACCTCAAGACACAAGAGAAACATCAAATAATCTAACTTCACACATAAAGCAACTAGAAAAACAAGAAATGAAGAGCCCCAAAGTTAGCAGAAAAAAAGAAATCATAAAAATCAGAGCAGAAATAATGAAAAAGAAACAGAAGACACTATAGCAAAAATCAACTAAACTAAGAGCTGGTTCTTTGAGAAGATAAATAAAACAGACAAACCATTAGCCAGACTCATCAAGAAAAAATGGGAGAAGAATCAAATCAATAAGATTAGAAATGAAAACGGAGAAATCACAACAGACAACACAGAAATACAAAGGATCTTAAGAAACTACTATCTGCAATTATATGCCAATAAAACAGACAACTTGGAAGAAATGGACGAATTCGTAAAAAAGTAAAACCTTCCAAAACTGAACCAGGGAAAAGTGGAAAATCATAACAGACCCTTCACAAGCACAGAATCGAAACTGTAATCAAAAATCTTCCAACAAACAAAAGCCCAGGACCAGATGACTTCAGTTGAAGTCTACCAAAATGAAGAGATAACACCTACCTTACTTAAACTCTTCCAGCGAATTGCAGAGGAAGGTAAATTCCCAAGCTCATTCTATGAGAGCACCATCACCTTAACTCCAAAACCAGACAAAGATGCCACCAAAAAAAGAAAACTACAGGCCAATGTCACTGAGAACACAGATGTAAAAATCCTCAACAAAATTCTAGCAAACAGCATCCAACAATATATTTAAAAGATCATACATCATGGCCAAGTGGGCTTTATCCCAGTGATGCAAGGATTCTTCAATATTCACAAGTCAATCACCACATTAACACATCACATTAACAAATTGAAAGATAAAAATCACATGATCATCTCAATAGATGCACAGAAAGCTTTTGACAGAATTCAACACCCATTTATGATAAATTTTTTTAAAAAAAACTCTCCAGAAAGCAGGCCTAGAAGGAATATATCTAAACATAATAGAAGCTATATACGACAAACCCACAGAAAATATTATTCTCAATGGTGAAAAACTAAAAGCGTTTCTTCTGAAGTCAGGAAGAAGACAAGGGTGCCCACTCTCACCACTACTATTCAAGATAGTTTCAGAAGTCTTAGCCATAGCAATCAGAGAAGAAAAAAATAAAAGAATCCAGATTGGAAAAGAAGAAGCAAAACTCTATTTTTGGATGACATGATCCTCTACATAAAAAACCCTAAAGACACCACTAGAAAATTACTAGAGCTAGTCAATGAATATAGTAAAGTAGCAGGATATAAAACTAATACACAGAAATCCCTTGCATTCCTATACACTAACAATGAGAAAACAGAAAGATAAAGTAAGGAAACAATCCCATTCACCATTGCAATGAAAAGAATAAAATACTTAGGAACAAATTCACTTAAAGAAACAAAAGACCTATCTACAGAAAACTATATAATGCTGATGTAAGAAATCAAGGATGATACAAATAGATGGAGAAATATACCATGTTCGTGGATCAGAAGAATCAATATAGTGAAAATGAGTATACTATCCAAAGCAATCTATAAATTCAATGCAATCCCTATCAAGCTACCAACAGTATTTTTCAAAGAGCAAATAATTTCATAATTTGTATGGAAACACAAAAGCCTCAAATAGCCAAAGCAACCCTGAGAAAGAAGAATGGAACTGGAGGAATCAACCTTCCTGACTTCAGACTATACTACAAAGCTACAGTCATAAAGACAGTATGGTGCTGGCACAAAGAAAGAAATATAGATCAATGGAACAAAATAGAAAGCCCAGAGATAAATCCACACACCTCTGGACACCCTATCTTTGACAAAGGAGACAAGAATGGAGAAAAAACAATCTCTTCAACAAGTGGTGCTGGGAAAGCTGGTCAACCACGTGTAAAAGAATGAAACTAGAACACTTTCTAATACCATACACAAAAATGAACTCCAAATGGATTAAAGATCTAAATGTAAGACCAGAAACTATAAAACTCCTAGAGGAAAAAATAGGCAGAACACTCGACGACATAAATCAAAGCAGGATCCTCTATAACCCACCACCCAGAGTAATGGAAATAAAAGCAAAAATTAACAAATGAGACCTAATTAAACTTAAAAGCTTTGGCACAATGAGGAAACCTATAAGCAAGGTGAAAAGACAAACTTCAGAATGGGAGAAAATAATACCAAACGAAACAACTGACAAAGAATCTCCAAAACGTACAAGCAGCTCCTGCAGCTCAATATCAGAAAAATAAATGACTGAATCAAAAAATGGGCCATAGAATTAAACAGACATTTCTCCAAAGAAGACATACAGATGGCTAGCAAACACATGAAAAGATTCTCAACATCACTTATTATCAGAGAAATCCAAACCAAAACCACAACGAAGTGCTATCTCATGCTGGTCAGAATGACTGCTATCCAAAAATCACAAACACTAAATGCTGGAGAGGGTGTGGAGAAAAGGGAACACTCTTACACTGTTGGTGGGAATACAGACTACTCACTATGGAGAACAGTGTAGAGATTACTTAAAATACTGGAAATAGAACTGCCATATGACCCAGCAATCCCACTGCTGGGCATACACCCTGATGAAACCATTATGAAAGAGACACGAGTACCTCAGTGTCCATTGCAGCACAGTTCGCAATAGCTAGGACTTGGAAGCAACCTAGATGTCCATCAGCAGATGAATGGATAAGAAAGCTGTGGTACATATACACAATGGAATATTACTCAGCTACTAAAAAGAATGCACTTGAATGAGGTGGATGAAACTGGAGCCCATTATACTGAGTGAAGTAAGCCAGAAAGAAAAACACCCATACAGTATATTAATGCATATATATGGAATTTAGAAAGATGATAATGATGACCCTTATGCAAGATAGCAAACGAGACACAGATGTAAAGAACAGACTTTTGGACTCTGTTAGAGAAGGCAAAGGTGGGATGATTTGGGAGAACAGCACTGAAACATGTATATTACCATATATGAAACAGATCACCAGTCCACGTTTGATGCATGAAACAGGATACTCAAAATAGGTGCACTGGGACAACCAGAGAGATGGGATGGGGAGAAAGGTGGGAGGGGGTTTCAAGACAAGGGGACACATGTACACCCATGGCTGATTCATGTCAATGTATGACAAAAGCCACCACACTATGTAAAGTAATTAGACTTCATTTAAAATAAATAAATAATTTTTAAAACAATTTTTTAAAATCCTATTGATAAAAAAAATAATATACAAAAGAGAGGATTGAATAGGAATAAGAGAGAGGAAATTGTATAGGAGCGATAAAAGTATTTGTTACGTTAACTAGGATAGTTTTGTTGCTTGGGAACATTTATCAGAACATATTGAACTGTACACTTCAAGTTTATTTGCCATCAAATGAACATAGTTTATCTCAAAAAAAAAAAAAACTGGCAGCTGTAAGACTACTGTTAGTAGCCTTATACACATTTTGTACACAAAATGATAAGCCACACAGATTCCCCTCAAGAAAGAGCTTGTTACCCAGCTGTGGAGAGTACGTCTCTCAGCCCTTGGCAACCAAGCCAATGTATGAAGGATGTGACTTGACCAACATCCTAGCCTTTCTGAGGCAGCTGGCATTTCCTGACTGAATGGAGTGGAAGAATAAAGATCCAACCATTTTGGCCTGACCTGGACCTCATCTCACTCCCTTATTTCCCCCTACAACATACACACTGCTACACCTCTTCCTCCGATGGTGTTGGCTACCACCCTGATGACTGTGATGCTTCCTCCATCCAATTCCTCCTCCTTCCTTTTTCAGGTGTTGATCTCTGACACATATCTTTCACACTAAACTCCATCTCCTTATCTACTTCCAGAGAGATCAACTTGTGATAATTCACTTTGGCAACACTGTGAGTGGCAGTTTGGTATTGCATACCTGTGGAGTTTCTCTAGGAAGTATCTTAGCCACATGCCTCAAAATCCTTGCCTTGGGTATGTTTCACCTAGCTTTACTTAGCAGAATGTGAACAGTCCTTCCAGAGGGACTTCCTAAACACTGAAGCCTAACTTTTTATCTCTTCTGATATTATGCTGGAATCTTTTCGAGCTGTTCTGCTTCTATTCAGTCAGGATGGCAGGAAACAGATGGCACACTCAAGTTGGTGAACTGGGAAAAAGAAAAAGAAAAGATTATTTATATAGGTTGGGTAGGCCATATGGAAATCAGTGAAGAATAATTCAGTACCTAGAGTCTAACACCAACAGGATGTCCTAAGAAATTCCCACTGGGCCTGAAAGAGTGGGAAAGAGGCATGGTAATTGGAATCAGAGATCTGTGTGCAAAGAGCTCCTAAGAGAATTTTGCTGGGAATTACCACATTTTATTAATAATTTATAATTATTACATAGTTTCAGAAAAAAGATTGAAATATTTATAATTCTACTTTAAAACTCCTAAATAATTATTTGGCCAGTATTGTATGCCAATTATTTCATTCATTCACTCATTTAACATATAAATATTGAATATATACTGTGCCAAGAATACATTTAGCCATAAATTTATAATTATAAATTATTTAGCCATAAATTTATAATTATATTCAAATTACATTTAGGTTGCAGTCTAAAGTTTCTGTAATTACTAAATACTTTTACCACTTGACACATCCATACTACCTATGTACATTATTGAATGAAGACACATTTACCCAGTAGGAATTTATATTATTATAATTAACTTCTGGTGGAATTGTTATGTGTGCTCAGTTGCTTCAGTAGTGTCTGACTCTGTGTGGCCCTATGGACTGTAGGCCTCCAGGCTCATCTGTCCATGGGATTATCCAGGCAAGAATATTGCAGTGGGTGCCATTCCCTTTTCCAGGGGATCTTCCCGACCCAGGAATCAAACATGCATCTCCTGCAGCTCCTGCACTGTTGGCATATTTTTCACCCCAGAAGCCCACTGTGGAATTGTTATACTGAGTTATTATTGTTGACATACTCAAATATATTTTTGTGAATGATTTGTGTGAGTAATCAAGTACATTTCTGATTTAGTGTGAAAAGTACTATATAATAAAATAGTCAATCAGTTCAGATCGGTCGCTCAGCCATGTCCAACTCTTTGAGACTCCATGAACTGCAGCACACCAGGCTTCCCTGTCCATCACCAACTCCCAGAGTCTACCCAAACCCATGTCCATCGAGTCAATGATGCCATCCAACCATCTCATCCTCTGTCTTCCCCTTGTCCTCCTGCCCTCAGTATTTGCCAGCATCAGGGTCTTTTGAAATGAGTCAGCTCTTCACATCAGGTGGCCAAAGTATTGGAGTTTCAGCCTCAACATCAGTCTTTCCAATGAACACCCAGGACTGATCTCCTTTAGGATGGACTGATTGGATTTCCTTGCAGTCCAAGGGACTCTCAAGAGTCTTCTCCAACACCACAGTTCAAAAGCATCAATTCTTCAGTACTCAGCTTTCTTTAGAGTCCAACTCTCACATCCATACATGACCATTGGAAAAACAATAGCCTTGACTAGACAGACCATTGTTGGTAAAGTAATGTCTCTGCCTTTTAATATGGTGTCTAGGTTGGTCATAACTTTCCTTCCAAGGAGTAAGCGTCTTTTAATTTCATTGCTGCAGTCGCCATCTGCAGTGATTTTGGAGCCCAGAAAAATAAAGTCAGCCACTGTTTCCACTGTTTCTCCATCTATCTGCCATGAAGTGATGGGACCAGATGGCATGATCTTCGTTTTCTGAATGTTGAGCTTTAAGCCAACTTTTTCATTCTCTTCTTTCACTTTCCTCAAGAGTCTCTTTAGTTCTTCTTCACTTCCTGCCATAAGAGTGGTGTCATCTGCATTTCTGAGGTTATTGATATTTCTCCAGGTAATCTTGATTCCAGCTTGTGCTTCTTCCAGCCCAGCGTTTCTCATTATGTACTCTGCATATAAGTTAAATAAGCACAGTGATAATATACAGCCTTTTCCTATTTGGAACCAGTCTGTTGGTCCATGTCCAGTTTTGACTGTTGCTTCCTGACCTGCATATATGTTTCTCAAGAGGCAGGTCAGGTGGTCTGGTATACCCATCTCTTTCAGAATTTTCACAGTTCATTGTGATCCACACAGTCAAAGGCTTTGGCATAGTCAATAAAGCAGAAATAGATGTTTTTCTGTAACTCTCATGCTTTTTTCCATGATCCAGCGGATGTTGGCAATTTGATCTCTGGTTCCTCTGCCTTTTCTAAAACCAGCTTGAACATCTGGAAGTTCATGGTTCATGTGTTGCTGAAGCCTGGCTTGGAGAATTTTAAGCATTACTTTACTAATGTGTGAGATGAGTGCAATTGTGCGGTAGTTTGAGCATTCTTTGGCATTGCCAAATAGTCAATGCATAGATGCAAACAAGAGGGAACAGAATTATTCAAACATGTACTTTGAAAATTAAAGTCACATTCAATATTAAAATAGTGAAAACCTAAAAAGTCTGTGTATCTTTTGGGTCCTCCAGGAAACAGATACCCAACAAGAGGCTTTCAGTTAACTCACTTCAGTTACATCCAACTCTTTGTGACCCCATGTTCACAAAGAGCCTGTAGCCCACCAGGCTTCTCTGTCCATAAAATTCTACAGGCCTAGAGAATACTGGAGTGAGTTGTCACTTCCTTTTCCAAGGAATCTTCCCAACCCAGGGATCGAACCAGCATCTCTTGTGTCTCCTGAGGAGAGTTCATTACTACTAGAACCACCTGGGAAGCCCTTACTGAAAGTTCAGTTCAGTTCAGTCACTTAGTCGTGTCCAACTCTTTGTGACCCCATGGACTGCAGCGTGCCATGCTTCCCTGTCCATCATCAACTCACAGAACTTACTCAAACTCATGTCCATCAAGTCAGTGATGCCATCCAACTGTCTCATCCTCTGTCATCCCCTTCTCCTGCCTTCAGTCTTTCCCAGCATCAGGGTCTTTTTCAGTGACTCAGTTTTTCACATCAGGTGACCAAACTATTGGAGTTTCAGCTTCAGCATCAGTCATTCCAATGAATATTCAGGACCAATTTCCTTTAAGATTGACTGGTTGGATCTTCTTGCAGTCCAAGGGACTCTCCAGAGTCTTCTCCAACACCACAGTTCCAAAGCATCAGTTCTTTGGTGCTCAGCTTTCTCTATAGTCCAACTCTCACATCCATATGTGACTACTGGAAAAACCATGGCTTTAACTAGAAGGACCTTTGTTGGAAAAGTAATGTCCTTGTTTTTTAATATGCTGTCTAGGTTGGTCATAGCTTTTCTTCCAAGGAGCAAGCATCTTTTAATTTCATGACTGCGGTCACCGTCAGCAGTGAAATACTACAAGTAGTATCTATGAAAATTGAGGGGAAAGGAAATAGGAGTAGACAAGGAAATTCTTTAGACTGTAATACAGTTCTGAAACCTCTGCCATTAAAGTGGTATCATCTGCATATCTGAGGTTGTTGTCGTTTCTCCCAGCAATCTTGATTCCAGCTTGTGATTCATCCAGCCCAGCATTTCGTATGATATACTCTGTATGTAGAGCTTCCCTTGTGGCTCAGCTGGTAAAAAATCCACCTGCAATGCGGGAGACCTGGGTTTGATCCCTGGGTTGGAAAGATCCCCTGGAGAAGGGAAAGGCTGTCCACTCCATTATTCTGGCTTGGAGAATTCCATGGGCTGTATAGTCCATGGGGTCGCAAAGAGTTGGACACGACTGAGCAACTTTCATACATAAATCATTAATGTAGAGCCTAAGAAAAGCATACCCATGAGTAAGATGTATTATTGTGCCATATAATCATTAGCTCCAGACCTAAAGAAAGGCCAGGTCTCGAGTGAGACATATTGTTGCTATATCAGCACAGGGACTAAAAGAAATGTGTCCTATCTGACTAAGGCAAACAAATGTTTAAAAGAATGTTTGCCTCCTCCTCCCTTAAGAGCCTTGGACTTCCGATCAACCTGCCTAAGCTTTAACTCTCTCAGTATCATGGGTCAGACAAATAATATGGCCTAGGCAGCAGAGCTAATCACACCAGAGCCTGGTCTTAATGCAGAAACAATTCCTGCCTGGGTCCTACTCAAATCTGGCAGCCTTCTGGGTCACTCTGCAAATGGTCTAGAATACAACTACTGAGCATGGAATGTGCTGCCCTCAAAACCCAAAGAGACCCAATGGATCCTATGTTTCTTTCTCTATGGTAGAGGATGCAAGATGCTGCAAATTATCTTTCATATTGGAGTAGGTGTTCCAGCATGACCCTGAGCACTGGATCTCTAAGATTTTCTTGAATGGAACATTATAGATTCTTTGAATATTTTGTTTCCCACTCAATGTAACTTTTTTACTGTGATCTCAAGCATGCTAGCCACATCTTGTTTATCTGGCTTAATCAACATGATGTCACCAATTTAATGGATTGATGTGATATTCTTAGACTGTTCAGATGGCCCAGATCTCTTTTGACCATATTGTGACAGAAAGCCCTATGGCAAAACTCATGTAAATTTTTGCTCATTCCTAGTGAATGCAGTTTCTGATACTTTTTTCTGACTGGGAGAGAAAAGAACATATTTACCAAATCAGTGTCTGCATACCATGTGCCCAAGACCTTCTTAGCATACTGTAGCTATGATTCCACAGGCAGCATAGCAGCCAGACTAGGGACCAATACTTAGTTGAGCTTGTAGTAATCTATAATCTCTTCTGAGAATCCATCCAACTGCTGCAGGAAAGAAACCGGTAAATTAAAGAGATAGATGAAGGGAAACACCACCCTTGCATCTTTATGACTCTTAGTGGTAGAAATAATCTCTGCCATATCACTTGAAATGTACAATGATTATTTTATCTTAGCAGAAGGTAGAGGTTGGAGAGGAATGCATACAGCTTTAAAGGCTCCCACTTTGCCTTCCCCACTATAGGATAAGGCCTAGAGTATGGTAGTTACATCAGCTGCTATGCATATCAATGCCATTAATACATTCCTAAACCAAGGAAACGGTCATGAGACTCCCAGTCTTAGACTCAGTAGACCCAATGGAAACTGAAACTTGGCCACTACTCCATTTACTGCCCAGAATGGAGCCACAGTGATGCTCCTGGTCTCCAGGTATCAACGTCAACCCAAATTCTGTGTCCAAGATTCCTCAGAACATCTAGTGCACTGTCATCCAAGTAAATAGCCATAGGTCCCTTCAGGAAAAGATCAGAAGAATCAACATAGTATATGTTTTGTTGTGGAATTTCTAGGGGTATGCTGGCCAGATTTAACAACAACAACAAAAATAGAACACAATTAAATTTGAATTTCAGATAAGCAATAAATAATATTTAGCCAAAATACTTCCCAAGTATTGTATAGAGCATGCTTATACTAAAACTCTGTTGTTTATCTGAAATTCAAATTTAACTAGGCATCCAGTATTTCAGTTAGTAACTCTATCCTGACCACCTCCTCAGTCAACAGATTCCAGATCTGAGAAATGGATTGAGTCCAGGTCTTGAGCAAGATACAGTGTTGGAGCAAGAAGTAACTGACTTCAGTCTCCTGCTTATGTATTTTTGTCTTCTGCCTTTAGCATGTATGGTTAAACCTGTTTTTCCCTTGGTGACATCATGTTCATTAATCATCTTTGCAATTCCCTCCAGGTCAAGCCATTTTGGTGACTACCCTTCAACCTTACTGGGCTTCCCTAATGGTTTAGATAGCAAAGAATCTACCTGCAATGCAGGAGACCTACATTTGATCCTTGGGCCAAGAAGATCCCCTAAAGATGGGAATGAAAACCACTCCAGTATTCTTGCCTGGAGAATTCCATGGACAGAGGGGTCTGGCAGGTTACAGTCCATGGGGTCACAAAGAGTCAGACATGACTGAATGGCTAACACACAAACACACTTCAGCCTTACTGACTCTTATGATAATTGTGACTGCTCAGCTTCTGGAAGCTAACCACCAACAACCTCTATTGCTTTGTGGCCCTGTCATTTCCACTGCAGTTAATAAGTCTAGCTCTATGACCAGTTTTCCTACTGTCAACCCTGGCCTGCAGAGAAATCACCACAGCACTTTCACTTGATGCTGATTTCTCTCATCAACACGTTGCTGATTGTACTTGTATCCCTTGGTCCCTTCAGTGAAATAAAATAATTCTTTGTTGGATCTTCTGGCATCACATAACATTATTCATTTCCACATGCCTCTTTTCCTGCATCTTTTAATACTTTCCTACAGAGTGTCAATTACAATATTGGATACTATTTACTCTATTACAAAATCGTGTGGAGGGGTGGATATATTTTCACTCCAAAGTTACTTAGAGTATGTTACCAGTGGTTGGCAATGAGATTATGGGAAACTTTTTTCCCTTCATGCCTTTATATATTTTATAAAATATTTTTTCAGAATTAGAAAAATAATTTTTAACATTTAAGTTTACCAGTTTATTATAAAGGATAATAAGATACAAACGTTCAGCTAGATGAAAAGGCACAGAGGGTGAGGATTAAAGGGTCTTGAACACTGCATTTAGGGTGAACCAACCTCCCTGACAGAGAAGGCAATGGCAACCCACTCCAATACTCTTGGCCTGGAAAATCCCATGGATGGAGGAGCCTGGTACGCTGAGGTCCAAGCGGTCGCGAAGAGTCGGACACGACTGAGCGACTTCACTTTCACTTTCCACTTTCATGCATTGGAGAAGGAAATGGCAACCCACTCCAGTGTTCTTGCCTGGAGAATCCCAGGGATGAGGGAGCCTGGTAGGCTGCCGTCTATGGGGTCGCACAGAGTCGGACACGACTGAAGTGACTTAGCAGTAGCAGCACCCTCCCTGAACACGGGTGTGTTCACCGCCCCAGAAACTCTCCGAACCCTATAGTCTAGATATTTTTATGGAAGCTTTGTCACATGTAAGCATGATAGTTTACTAGCTCTTTCTCCCGCCCCTCTCCCTTCCCCTGAGGTCAAGCGTAGGGCTGAAAGTTCACACCTTGTTCTTGCCAGTGACCAGACCTTGTGCTGACGCTATCTAGGGAGACCCAGTCACCAGTCAGCTCATTAGCTTCCAAAAAACATTCTTATGAAAATGGTGATAAGGAAAATAATTTTTCTAATATTTTATTTTTAAAATTATTTTTAATTATTTTTTTTAATTTTTAAAATTAAGAACATTGGAAAAGATACAGAACACCCTTGAGCAGCATTGAAGCATTTTTTTTACATTGTCAGTTACTATGATAATGCCAAGTTTCAGGTACTTTATAGACTGAAGCAGTTCGATGGGCATAAGTACAAGAGATGTGCAAAAAAAAAAAAGCCCAAGAGATCATGCTGTATAGAAGCTAAAAACTTAAATGCCCACCAAACTGAAGTAGAATTTTTTAAATTAGAGCCAGACTACAATTCTCAGAAAATTCGATCAGTTTTATTCTTATCTGGAATTACATCACAACTTCTCCCATTTTAACAGGATTAAATTAATCTGGACTCTGAAAGCAAAAGGTAGGTAGGTAGAGCTTTTTAAATTTTATGCAATATGAACAAATTCCCTATTGTTGATTTTTTTTTCAAATTATAGCTCTAAATTCATGATTTGAAAACATACTGATTGGCACAGTATTGACTATATTTTTCCTTAAAATACTGTATTTAATAGGTTCAGATAAATGGAAGAATCACAAGAGATGCTCTCTGCCTTACCTCCTATACCAAATATCAGCAGAAACTCTTTTTCAGACACTCATCTTTATTTTGCTAATATAATATGTCCAAGTTACCATACAAATATACTAAGAGAATCAGAAAACGAATGAGGGGGCCTGTGCTAGAATCATATAGCCACTGCCTATCTCTTGGGCCATTTTTCTTAGGAGTCTGTAACAGCCAGACCCTATCGCATCAGTCTTCAACATATAACGGCATTCATTACAGCTGATATCAAAACACAAGCAATCACAGAGATGCTGCATTTCTTCCCCTCCCTTGCTTTTCATAAGCCTGAATCAGTCACCCCAGTGAGTTAGTTCTCCTCAAAATAAAAATGTCTCCAGGGACTTTCCTGGTAGTCCAGTGGCTGGGGCTCCATACTCCCGGTGCAGGGGCCATGGGTTCAATCCCTGGTCAGGGAACTAGATCCCACATATTGAAACTAAAATGTTCACATGCAGCAACTGAAAGATCAGCATGCTGCAACAAAGGTCGAAGATTCCATGTGACCCAACCAAGAACAGGTACAGCCAAATAAATTATTTTTTAAATTACCCGAGGACTGATATGTTTTTAAGAAAATGCCTCCAGAACCTGCCCTCTTTACTCCATCCCTATCATTACTGTTAGTGCAGTGTAAGGTTTTGGAGTTAGACAGTTTGGGGTTCCAGTTCTAGTTCTCATGTACGAGTTTTGAATAAGTTACTTAACCTCTTTGAGAAGTTACTTAGCCTGGATTTCGTTATCTATAAAATGAGAATATCTCTTATATGGCATATTTATAAAAATAAAATATTATGTGCAGTAAGTACTTAGCATTATAAGTAGTATAAAGTAGCTGCTCGATAAAATTCTGGTTTACTTTGTTCCATCCCTTAATGTCTAATCTAACCTTTACTATATGATATCCTTCTAATGGGACTCTTTGCCTTCTTTTTCCTCTTCATTCTCATCCTCTCTATTTTTGCCAAAACGTCTATATTTAAAAAAAATTAATCACACCATATAAGATCAGCTCTCAAATTCCTAGCTCACCATAAAATGTCTTTATGGTTTGACTTCCATTTTTCCACTCCTCTCATTATTTGAGCCAAAGACAGCCTTTGAATATCCATTATATGTCAGGTATAGTGGATGTGGTGGGTAGCAAGACTCACATGACCTGTATTCATAGAGCTTATTTAACAGTCTCCATCATGTTAACTCTTTCCTGAACAGAGTATTTATTCACCATACAGTTTAAAATGAGGAAAGGGATCAAATCTGATTGAAGGAGAACTCAGAGGAAAGGAAGGGAAAATTGAAATTCAGCCTCTGGTTTTAGTTTAACACTAGCAGGAGAGAAAAGTTGATACAGGAACCAATGGAGCTATGCACAGCTGGAGTTCAAATCCCTTAGAAGTGATTATCAGACAGACCTTCTAGACAACTGTCATTAGGGCAGGGTCTTAAAGGTAGGTAGGATTTCTACAATTAGAGGAGGTGGAAGGTATTTCCAACTGACAAGAGCATCCAGCCAGGCCAATCACATTGCTAGTCAAGTTTGAAGTTACTATCAGAGAAACAGAGTGTTCAAATGATAATGTCTAGGTTTATTTACCTATAAGAAATCTAGTTATCTTAAAAGAATCATCCTCAAACTTTTTGTGAGTCAGCATCACCTGGGTTCATTGACGTATATTAAGTTCTGAGCCTGTTTTTACCAATTTTTGCAGGTAATTCTACTACACACAAAATATTGAGAACCAGTATCCTAAAAGAGCTAAGCCAATGCTTTCCAAAGCATGGTAAGTGCAGCAGCATCACCTACAAACTGGTTACAAAAGCAAGAAATGAAAACCAACCAGATCTACTGAATATTTATGTACTAATAAGATCCTCATGTAATTTATAGGAACATTTAAGTCTAAGAGAAACCAGTCTAAACTTCACCCTAGGAACTTTAAAAATTACTGATACATGGATCTCATCCTCAGATTCTTCCTTAATTTGTATGGAAGTGTCCTGGATGTGAGTTTTAGATGTTTCCTAGGTGGTTCTAATAAGCAATAAAATTTACAAATCATGGATCTAAGCAATTTTCAGGCTTTCCTGATTCTTTATAAGTATACTAAACTAATATGGGCTCCTTGATAGTTTTTAATAGTCCCATAAAGACAAAAGAAATCTGAAGAAATTTCAGTTAATTATAAAATATTAGAACAGATTAATCTTTCACTAACTTCATATTACAAACCCATACACATGCTTAGTTTATATGTTATAGAAGAAAGCAATAAGAATAAAGCTATGTATCATATATGTAAGCTCTTCTAGTTATCAAAGTGCTCAGATATTAAATTTAACAGCTCACTGCAAAAGTTTCTGTTGCTTAATTCATAGGAAAATTGATTGGAAAAAAAAATAGAAGGGTTCCCTTAACCAGTAGGGTTCTGACATTTAAAAGAGGGTATTTTGAACCTTAGAAGTCAATAATACTTGCATATAGACCATGTTCATATTGTCAAAAAATTAGAATTAGCGTATATAATTTAGTTTGATTTTGCAATTAAAGACTCACTACAACAACAACAACAACAACAACAAAAACTTATTCCAATTATTTTTTACCAGCTGAGCCATAAGGGAAGCCCAAGAATACTGGAGTGGGTAGCCTATCCCTTCTCCAGTGGATATTCCTGACCCAGGAATTGAACCAGGGTCTCCTGCATTGTAGGCTGATTCTTTACTATCTGAGCTATCAAGGAGGCCCTATTCTAATGATACTATACATTTTAAAATTCATAAAATTCATCCTTACAATATTGAGTCTATCATTGATTAACATAGCTTCTCTGTAATAGTTTAGGGGTTTTTTCATGTTTTAAATAAAATTTTATAAATTTATCATCTTTAAAAATAAAATCAAGGTCATAAAATTAATGACTTTTTATAGCTTTTAAATGGATATAAAAAGACCAAAAAAGTCTTGGTGCAAGAAAATTCTATGGGGTGAAATTGAATTTAATTTCTTTGGAAATATGCAAATATGCTATTTCCATATTTTACAAACTATCTAATTGCCTATGATCAGTAGCATTTATGATTATATTGCCATCTGCTGGTGAATAATTTAAGACTCTCATATAATGATGTAATGCTTATTTTCTTTTAAAATAAACTTGGTTTTTTGCTATTGTTTTCAGTGAATGTTTATATCACATTAAAATTTAAAACTTCATAAGAAAAAGTCTTTGAATCATCATATAAACCAGAACATAGTTAAGGCCTATTACAAAATATGCTTTGGGAAAATACACAAACTGAGGATTTGTGAATATTGATTTACATGCAGGGTTTGGTCCACTGTTATCCTCAGTTCTAAGACTGCCGAATAGAGTGTGCCTGGACCAGGGGCCCGGGGTCACCCTAAGCTGGTTCCTGAGCCCACTGCTGCCAGCTGGCCAGAAGCTGGGTTCCCATCATGGTATGTGGGGTCCCTGGACACCATAGGGCTGGTGTGGTCACCAACTGGTGACTGACTCTGGCCAGAGTGTTCTACCTCAACCACAAGTGTAACAAGGATGAGTTAAATCAGTCACCCTGAAGCCCTTCTGGTATCTGTAGGTGCTGCCTCCTTCCATCTGCCTCTGAAACAGCCCAAGCTCTCGGGCTGGACCTTGAGGAAACCTACAGCACGATTTAGACTTTGTTTGTGAAAACAGCTTTGGTGTGTGAATGCACACACCATTAAACCTCGCTCTGAAACTTGAAAGGAAAAATAGACTGAAGAATACTTCAGCATGTCCCTCACCATGGTTAGGTTATTGACAACAGGGAGTATTCTCTGCTAAGGCATTAAAAACAAGTCCAGGATTCTAGGGAATTCTGAAAGTGCAGCACTCACATAATTACACCTAGTGCCAAAGCAGAAAGAAAGGCAGAGAGAAAAGGCATGTGATTACAGAAAGGATACATCTATATTAGGAGGAAAGTTAGGACTTGTATAGAAAAATATAGGTCATTCCACACATCTGAATGTGGTTGGGCTTTTGGTCCTAAAGAAATAAGTATCTGGAATCCCTTCCAGTCTCTGGTGGCTCTGGTGAAGAGCAATATAATGCTTGAAAGAGGAACGGCTTTGGGAGTGTGCTGTGACTTTCCCCTCTGCAGAGACCTGGGGTGTTTTTCCCACTCCCTCCTTGACACACAAGGAGGAGAACATTAGCCAAGACTTCAGGCTCAAAGTAGGGATGCGAAGCTTCAGCTGGGTGATGGCCTTTCTGCCCCAGAAGGTGGCTGCCTCCAGGAGGGACGCTGCTGTCTCTCCCTCTCATACTGCTTCGAGAAAACGCTGTCCCCTCTATGCCGTCTCCTTTACCTGCCTCTTCCTCCCTGACCAAAAAAAACTTTGTGGAACCCAAAGAAGGGGTCGACATGTGTCTCAGCTTTCTAAATGTAGGACCACTTTTTCAGACCTCCACTTATCTCTTAGACAATGCACTTCCAGCCATTGCTAGAAGTACAGAGACACCTACACAGACTCTGCTGTGTTGTGCTTAGCTGCTCAGTCATGTTCGACTCTTTGCTACCCCATGGACTGTAGCCTGCCAGGCTCCTCTGTCCATGGAATTCTCCAGGCAAGAATACTAGAGTGAGTTACCATGGCCTCCTCCAGGGAATCTGCCCAACCCAGGGATCGAACCCAGGTCTCACAAATTGCAGGCAGATTCTTTACTGTCTGAGCCACCAGGGAAGCCCAATGCCACCAGTGTAATTTTATGAATAATTTATTATAATTAGAAATAAAGCATGGCAGCTGTAAGTGTTAATAGCCAGTTTTTATACCAATATTTCACATGTAGCCTGATGCAAGTCAGTTCATCTTTGTTTTCTCTATATAAATTAAGCAGTTGACCAGACTAACAAAGACAACTAGGCCTTTCATGGTGTGATCCTTAATTTTATGTGTCCGTATGGCCCGGTCACCAGGAGGGCATGTCAGCCCACCCACCACATGCGTGGCTCAATCACAGTATCCAGATGATTGGTCAAATGTTATTCTAGGTATTTGTGTGAAGGTTATTTTTAGATGATATTGGCATTTAAATCATTAAAACATTTTTAGCAAAGCAGATACACCTCCATAATGTGGTTGGGCTTCATTCTATCACTTGAAGACTTTAACAGAAAGAGAGGGAGGTCTCCTAATGGCTCTCTTTCTCTGGAGACCCCTGACTAATACACATGGTAATGGATTTATGTCAGCTAAAGTTATAAAGAAGGTTCATTTATAAGTTAAAATGAGACATATTATTCCATAATACTTTTTCCCCATCAAGGTAACTGAAAAAGCCAAATTTGTCATCAGAAAGGGAAATCAATGGCTTCAAAGAATAAGATATTCTTGGCACTTCATATGCTGAAGTTATTTTGCTATGGAGTATGCATTTGCCCTTTGTTTTGGTTAGCTGATCAGCAGCTAGGAGGCTGTAGCTAGCACACCTTGAGTCACCCTAAAAGTCATGTCTTTGTAGCCCTGCTATAGTCTTCTTCCCCTGAGTGTAAGTGGGGTGTATGACTCACTTTTATACCAATAGAAAATGGCAAAGAGGTTAGCAAGTCACTGTCTTGTTAACTGACATTATATAAGATTCACAGTCTTAGCAAACTGGAGAGATTCTTCAGTCAGCCTTAAAGAAGCAAGCAACCATTTGGGGCCTACAGAGAAGGCTACATGAGGGCCTGAGGGCTTCAGTCCTATAACAACAAGGACATGAATTCGGCCAACAACCAGAATGAGCTTGGAAGAGGATTCTTTGCTCACCAAGCCTCCAAATGAGAACTCAGTGTGGCTGGCACCTCAATGGAACCTTATAAGATTCTGAGCAGAAGACCCACCTAAGCCATGCCCAGACTCCTGCCCACAGAAATCATAAGATAATAAATGTATTTTATTGTAATTTACTAAGCTGTGGTAATTTGTTAAACAATTATAAACTAACACAGAGACAGTCCTTATTGTTTTCATCTTTCTCAGAAGCAGTGCCCTGCATATCTCTGTTGATGGCAATGGGAGTCAGATATTTCTTCTGTTTCCCCAACATCAAATTCGGGATTGTGACATTACACCCATGCAAATAGATGCCCTCAAGATTTGAAGTCTTGGATAAAAGACATAAATATTCACAGAAAACAGTAACAGTAACATTAAGAATTACACATAATTTTTTACTATTACCTGTCACTTTTGCTGGCTGCATGGACCTGGAGCAGCAGCTGCACAGTGCTGGAGCAACTTTGAGGAGATACCCCACGTCCAAGGGCAGAGAAGCCCCAGCAAGATGGTAGGAGAGGCAAATTTGCATTTAGAATCAAACCCCCATTCCCACCAGAGACATTCAGAGGGCTCAAACAAACCTTAAGTGCACCAGGACCCAGAGACCCCACAGAGACTGAGACAGAACTGTCTCTGAGCATCTCCAGTGGAGGTGTGGATCAGCAGTGGGCTGCTGCAAGGACAGGGGTCTCGGTGCAGCAGACCTGGGTGTGGCATAAGCCCTCTTGGAGGAGGTCACCATTAACCCCACCATAGAGCTGCCAGAAGTTACACAGGAGTGGGAAATAGACTCTTGGAAGGCACAAACAGAACCTTGTGGGCACCAGGACACAGGAGAAATGAGCAGTGACCCCACAGGAGACTGACCCAGACTTGCCTGTGAGTGTCCAGGAGTCTCCAGCAGAGGTGTGGGTTGGCAGTGGCCTGCTACAGGGTTGGTGACACTGAGTGTAGCAGTGCATGCATGGGGCCTTTTGAAAGAGGTCACCATTATCTTCATTACCTCCACCAAAGTTTGGCCCCAGGTAAATAACAGGGAGGGAACACAGCTCTACCCATCAACAGAAAATTGGACTAAAGATTTACTGAGCATGGCCCTACCCATCAGAACAAGACCCAGTTTTCCCCTCAGTCAGTCTCTCCCATCAGGAAGCTTCCATAAGCCTCTTATCCTTCTCTATCAGAGGACAGACAAAATGAAAACCACAGTCACAGAAAACTAACCAATCTGATCACATGGACCATAGCCTTGTCTAACTTGATAAAACTATGAGCCAGGTAGGGCCACCCAAGATGGACAGGTCATGGTGGAGAGTTCTGACAAAACGTGGTCCACTGGAGAAGGGAATGGCAAACCACTTCAGTATTCTTGCCTTGAGAATCCCATGAACAGTATGAAAAGGCAGAAAGATAGGACACTGAAAGGTGAACTCCCCAGGTTAGTAGGTGCCCAATATGCTACTGGGGATCAGTGGAGAAATAACTCCAGAAAGAAGGAAGAAACAGAGCCAAAGCAAAAACAACATCCAGTTGTGGATGTGACTGGTGATAGAAGCAAAGCCCAATGCTATAAAGAGCAATATTGCATAGGAAGCTGGAATGTTAGGTCCAAGAATCAAGGCAAATTATAAGTTGTCAAATAGGAGATGGCAAGAGTGAACATTGACATTTTAGGAATCAGTGAACTAAAATGGACTGGAATGGGTGCATTTAACTCAGATGACCATTATATCCAGTACTGTGGGCAAGAATCCCTTAGAAGAAATGGAGTAGCCATCATAGTCAACAAAAGAGTCTGAAATGCAGTACTTGGATGCAATCTCAAAAATGACAGAATGATCTCTGTTCATTTCCAAGGAAAACCATTAAATATCACAGTAATCCAAGTCTATGCCCCAACCAGTAATGCTTAAGAAGCTGAAGTTGAATGATTCTATGAAGACCTATAAGACCTTCTAGAACTAGCACCCAAGAAAGATATCCTTTTCATCATAGGGGTCTGGAATGCAAAAGTAGGAAGTCAAGAGATACCTGGAGTAACAGGCAAATTTGGCCTTGGAGTACAGAATGAAGCAGGGCAAAGCCTAATAGAGTTTTGCCAAGAGAACGCACTGATCACAGCAAACACCCTCTTCCAACAACACAAGAGAAGACTCTACACATGGATAGTCAACACTGAAATCAAATTGATTACATTTTTTGCAGCCAAAGATGGAGAAGCTCTATACAGTCAGCAAAAACAAGACTGGAAGATGACTGTGGCTTAGATCATTGAACTCCTTATTGCCAAATTCAGACTTAAATTGAAGAAAGTAGGGAAAACCACTAGACCATTCAGGTAGGACCTAAATTAAATCCCATTATGATTATACAGTGGAAGTGATAAATAGATTCAAATGATTAGATCTGATAGACAGAATGCCTGTAAAAACAATGGACAGAAGTTCGTGACATTGTACAGGATACAGGGATCAAGACCATCCCCAAGAAAAGGAAATGCAAAAAAGACAAATGGTTGTCTGAGAAGGCTTTACAAATAGCTGAGAAAAGAAGAGAAGCAAAAGGCAAAGGAGAAAAGGAAAGATATAAGCATCTGAATGCAGAGTTCCAAAGAATAGCAAGGAGAGATAAGAAAGCCTTCCTCAGTGATCAGTACAAAGAAATAGAGGAAAATAATAGAATGGGAAAGATGAGAGGTTGCTTCAAGAAAATTAGAGATACCAAGGGAATATTTTGTGCAAAGATGGGCACAATAAAAGACAGAAATGATATGGACCTAACAGAAGCAGAAGATATTAAGAAGAGGTGGCAAGAATACACAGAAGAACTATACAAAAAAGATCATCACAACCCAGATAACCACGATGGTATGATCACTCACCTAGAGCCAGACATCCTGGAATGTGAGGTCAAGCGGGCTTTAGGAAGCATCACTATGAACAAAGCTAGTGGCGGTGCTAAAATTCCAGTTGAGCTCTTTCAAATCCTAAAAGATGATGCTGTGAAAGTGCTGCACTCAATATGCCACCAAATTTGGAAAACTCAGCAGTAGCCACAGGACTGGAAAAGGTCAGTTTTCATTCAATCCCAAAGAAAGGTAATGCCAAAAAATGCTCAAACTACCATACAGTTTTACTCATCTCACACGCTAGCAAAGTAATGCTCAAAATTCTCCAAGCCAGGCTTCAACAGTTCATGAACCATGAACTTCCAGATGTTCAAGTTGGATTTAGAAAAGGTAGAGGAACCAGTGATCAAATTGCCAACATCCATTGGATCAATGAAAAAGCAAGAGAGTTCCAGAAAATCATCTACTTCTGCTTTATTGACTATGCCAAAGCCTTTGACTGTGTGGGTAACAACAAACTGTGGAACATTCAAAGAGATGGAAATACCAGACCACCTGACCTGCCTCCTGAGATATCTGTATGCAGGTCAGGAAGCAACAGTTAGAACTGCACATGTAAAAACAGACTGGTTCCAAAAAGGAAAAGGAGTACATCAAGGCTGTATATTGTCACCACGCTTATTTAATTTATTTGCAGAGTACATCATGAGAAACATTGGCCTGGATGAAGCACAAGATGGAATCAAGATTGCAGGGAGAAATATCAATAACCTCAGATATGCAGATGACACCATCCTTATGGCAGAAAGTGAAGAAGAACTAAAGAGCCTCTTGTTGAAAGTGAAAGAGGAGAGTGAAAAAGTTGGCTTAAAGCTCACATTCAGTAAACAAAGATCATGGCATCTGGTCCCATCACTTCATGGGAAATAGATGGGGAAACAGTGGAAACAGTGCCAGACTTTATTTTTCTTGGTTCCAAAATCACTGCAGTTGGTGATTGCAGCCATGAAACTCAAAGACGCTTACTCCTTGGAAGGAAAGTTATGACCAACCTAGACAGCATATTAAAAAGCAGAGACATTACTTTGTCCACAAAGCTCTGTCTAGTCAAGGCTATGGTTTTTCCAATGGTCATGTATGGATGTGAGAGTTGGACTATAAAGAAAGCTGAGCGCAAAAGAACTGATGCTTTTGAACTGTGGTTATTGAAGATGACTCTTGAGAGTCCCTTGGACTGCAAGGAGATCCAACCAGTCCATTCTAAAGGAGATCGGTCCTGGGTGTTCATTGGTAGGACTGATTTTGAAGCTGCAACTCCAATACTTTGGCCCCCGGGTGCAAAGAGCTAACTCATTTGGAAAGACCCTGATGCTGGGAAAGATTGAGGGCAGGAGTAGAAGGGGACGACAGAAGATGAGATGGTTGGATGGCATCACCGACTCAGTGGACATGGGTTTGGGTGGACTCTGGGAGTTGGTGATGGACAGGGAGGCCTGGCGTGCTGCGGTTCCTGGTGTCACAGAGTCAGACACAACTGAGTGAGTGAACTGAACTGAATGGTAAGTTTGCATCACATCCTGCTGTCTTTGCAAGGCTTAAATTTTTTACTGCAGGAGAGTACTACCAAGTCAATAAATTCTTTCAATTTTGTTATTGATATCAGTCCCAAAGTTAAGGACCCTCACAATCTAGTCTCAGGCTTACGCCCTAACTCCTACTAGAAACTCTACAAGTCCTTTAGGATATACTCCTGCCCCTTCCTGATCCGATCCAGCACTTCTCCAACTAGATTATTCTGTAATTGAATCATGAATATACCTACTGGCCAGGACAAGGGGTGGGAAGATTTGCAGCAGAAATGCTTACAGGCTATCTTTCAACCCAAAAAGAACAATTCTTAATTAAGAAGGCATGGGCCATTTCTGCACTTTCAGAAAATTAGGGGGAGTCAAAATTTATCTACCCAAATAGTCCCATCTCAGGTGTTAGGAGTCCAGAGTCTCTCAACCAGAGTCTTAAACTTGCTCTAACAGATCTGTTTAGATTGGGCTTTTTAACCATCTTTCTCATTCTATCACTCAGACCACTGGGTCCTGAGGTTGGTCATCTCTTTCTGCCTTCCTGATGCAGGAAATGGATATTTGTTTATATATAATCAAAGAAGTCCTCTGGCTCTCACATCTATTTCAATTGCTTGTTCATTTTCTTTTGAAGCATGAAGATGCTCATTCATGAAGATGTTCATTCATTCTCACAGCCTCTATTTCCTCCATGTCTCAAATACCTGACACATTGCGCCCACTAGTGCAGCCAAACCTGCCACATGGTAGACCACCACCATATGCCACCAGTGAAAGTTTGCGTAAGGTCCTCATTACCAGTGGGGCAGTGAATAGCCCAGCTCCAAACTGCAACTTATCACTTATTTTTCAGTCCATACCACTTCTAGTACCAACTGTTGTAGTTTGGAGTTTCTAGAACCGATCTGAGACTGAATTTGGGATGCAAGCCCAACAAATCCTCTAACCAAACAGGCGGAGAACTTAAGAGGGAATACTGCTTACCAGAGTTGTCCTGTTTCAGGCTGCAGTGCCCAGCCTTTTTCACCCTCTCCTATTCAGTCACTGGATATGAACTTTCCCAGCAAGGGGGTGATCATGGGTGAGGAAAGTGATCACAGAGGCAGATCTTGAAGGATCTCACAGGTAGAAGCTGCTGTGTCCTGAACTGCCCACAATGAGGCTAGAAATGCTAACAGCAAGAGACCTGAGTGGCACGTCTCTGTGTTTGCCACGTGGTGGCAGTAGAGGAAGAATGGTCTGCGATTATAAATGGAAATTTTACCAGCCAAAGTAACTGCAGAATATTGTTATCTGAATTTGCAAAATATGGGAACATGTATGAGATTGAACTAGAAAATGTGAAGCTGCTTGACCAAGCAAGTTCTAACCTTTACCTTGGGCTTTATTTAGCAATATGGGTGGAATTACCAGATTATGGATTTGACTATAAAAGCTGAAGTAGCCAGCTTGTCTCTGAACAAACTCAGAAATTTGAACTCAAAGGTGGTCCTAGCTAGGTTCTGACTTGTATATTGTAAACAAAGAATTTCTGTCAATTCAGGACTTCACAATATAGAAATCCTGAGTGCATTTATAATATATGAATTAGGAAATCACTATCTAAATAATTGGGCTTCCCCAGTGGCTCAGGGGTAAAGAATCTGCCTGCAATGCAGGAGCTGCCAGAGACTTAGGTTTGATCCCTGGGTCAGGAAGATCCCTGGAGGAGGGCATGGAAACCCAGTCCAGTATTCTTGCCTGGAGAATCCCATGGACAGAAGAGCCTGGCGAGCTATAGTACATAGGGTCGCAAAGAATGGGACACCACTAAAGCAACTTAGCATGCACACACACCTATTCAATTACATCCTATTAAAGGATGCAGAAGGCATACTGTCTCCATCAAGACTTAAGAAAGGAGACATCTTTAAAGTCCTAGAGTGGTGGTTAAATATAATGAACAATAATTCCCAGGACCGGGCTATTATGAATTGGCTGACCCTTGTGCCAAGCAAGACCAGGCTTTTAACTGTAGCTGATATTCCAGTTGTCCCCACTTTGCTGCTGTCCTTGCTGGTAACTGGGTGTGACTTTTAAATATATGCCACGGACCCTGACATCTCACATTTCTCATTTTCCCCAATCATGAATTCTGAAGGTGTGGTCACTAGGATGGAAACACTCACTAGATAGTTGTTAGTGAGGTTTGGAGAATTTCCTCCCTTCCCAGGTTAATGGTTGCTACAGCCATAATTGGTTGTCAGAGTCCTTTTTGGAGACTCCCCAGCATAAGGTGATTTTCTGCCCATGCCCATGAGTTTCACTCAGTCTGGATCACAAGAGGCTCACCCACAGCTTCTCCCTGACTTCTAGGAGGAGGAGGTCGTTTGAAAGCCCAAGATTCCTCTGCCCCAACCTAAGCCCAAATGATTTATGCTTCTAAAGCAGTAAACCTTGGATATTCAAAGCAGAATCTTCCATCAATGCACCAACCAAATAAAGAATGTAGTAAAGTCTACAGCCCTGCCCCCACATTTGAGGCCCTTCCTTCATAAGAGATGAGAGTAGTTTCTTCTAGTTCAAATAGAAACATCTTTGCTACTCACATTAAATAATCATTTCTAAAGTTGGGCAGATAATATCCTTGTTCAGGAGAAAACCTACCAGGCAATGGCACCCCACTCCAATACTCTTGCCTGGAAAATCCCATGGACGGAGGAGCCTGGTAGGCTGCAGTCCATGGGGTCACTAAGAGTTGGACATGACTGAGCAACTTCACTTTCATTTTTCACTTTCATGCATTGGAGAAGGAAATGGAAACCCATCCAGTGTTCTTGTCTGGAGAATCCCAGGGACGGTGGAGCCTGATGGGCTGCCGTCTTTGGGGTCCCACAGAGTCGGACACAACTGAAGCGACTTAGCAGCAAGCCCTCCCTGAATAGGGGCCTGCAGTACTACTACATTCTGTAGATCCATTTGAACATCACCCACCCAAACCAAGAATCATAGACTGAAAGACCCTGCTCCATTTCCCACCATCCCTCCCTACCATGATGCCTTTTCTGGTGCAATGAACCAGACAAGGAACAAGTAAGACAAGGCAGATCTCTGCTTCCTCAGCTGGGAACTCTCTAGGTCAGGCAGAAACCTCAAGTCTTGCAAAGTATTCGGCATAAAGGATGGATAAGGCCATGTGTAAAAGGGTTCTCCTGATCCTATGTTGGAGTAGGAGGAAACATATAGGCCTCTACCCCTGTCCACAGCTGGAGAAGTGCTTCTCTCTGGAACCTCAGGCCTGGAGATAGTCAGGATCTGGCAGCTCAGGAAAGCCACAGCTGACCACAGACCCACCACCCGGGATAATTCATTCCTTTAGAACAAGAGGCAGATATAACACAAGGTCAGGCCTGAAGGTAGCTGAGGCCAGGGTATCTTGGGGATCCAGCAGAAGAGTGCTTCCATTGAAACATCATAATGAAAACTCAGAATAATAAAGAACAGAAAAGAAGCAGCCTAGCAGTAACTAGGGATCAGAGCTCTTTCCCTCACCCCTACTTGAGTAGCAGAAGATCACTTCAATACAATGAGGCACAGGTTCCAGAGCTAGTTGTTTGATGTCTTGTTCTCTAAGATCTGTTTGAGGGAATGAGACATGTGCCATTCATCAGAGAGGATCAGGGATTCTGTCTTCAAGTGAACAAGGTTTGGAAGTCCCAGGAATGATTTTGAAATCAAACATCAATGGCTCAGAATGACCATCATCAAAAAATGCTACAAACAATAAATGCTGATGAGGATGTAGAGAAAAAGGAACACTTTTACACTGTTTGTGCGAATGTAAATTGGTACAACCACTACGGAAAACAGTATGGAGTTTACTCAAGAAGTTAAAAATAGAACTGCCATATAGTCCAGCAATCCCACTTCCGGATATATATCAAAAAGAAATGAAATCACTATTTGAAAGAAATATCTGCACCCCATGTTCACCACAGCAACCTAAATGTCCCTTGACAAATTAATGGATTATAAAAAGATGTGTGCACACACATAATGGAACAACATTCAGCCATGAAAGAAGAGAAGCAAAAGCTGCCATTTGCAATAACATGGATGAATCTTAAGGGCATTTGCTCCCTTGCTTCAGTCATGTTTGACTCTTTGCAACCCTGTGGACTATAGCCCACCAGGATGCTCTGTCCAGGGGATTCTCCAGGCAAGAATACTGGAGTCGGTTGCCATTTCCTCCTCCAGAGGATCTTCCCAACCCAAGGATCAAACCCATGCCTCTTACATCTCCTGTATTAGCAGGAGGCTTCTTTACCACTAGCGCCCTCCTGGGAAGCCCCTTGAAGGCATAATGCTAAATGAAATAAGTCAAAGACAAATACTATATGATCTCACTGTGGAATTAAAAAAAACAAAACACCAAACTCATAGAAACAGAGTATAATGGTGGCTGCCAGGGGACGGGTGATGAGGGAAATGAGGACGTGTTGGTCAGAGGTACAAACTCTCAGTTACAGTATGAACAAGTTCTAGGAATCTAGAACTTATTGTATATTTGAAAGTTGCTAAAAGATTAGATTTTAAGGTTCTCACGATAACCAGGAAAAAAAAGACAATTTGTGAGGAGAAGAATGTGCTAACTAACTTCGTGGTTGTAATCATTTTGCATTGCATACATGCATCAGTTGGCTCAGACAATAAAGAGTCTGCTCTATCCCTGGGTTGGGAAGATCTCCTGGAGAAGGGAATGGATATCCACTCCAGTATTCTTGCCTGGAGAATTCCATGGACAGAGGAGCCTGGCAGGCTCCATTACAGTCCATGGAGTTGCAAAAAGTCAGACACATGGAGCAGCCAATGGAGCATATTCACTTTCACTTTTCACATGTATCAGATCATTATATTGCACAACTTAAATTTATATATTATATTTTAAAATTTTCTCAAAAATTAGAGAAAAAAAGAGCCAATGGCTAGAGTACATCAGCAAAGTGATGTAGTAATGAGCCAAAAAAATGAGATAAAACTGAACTATAAAAAAAAGATTTAATTAATACAAAACTGCAGAGGTAGAGAAAACAAAGAATACATGAGAAAAATACAAAGAGCAAGATAACATTAACTAATCATATCAATAAATACATTAAATGCATATGGTTGAAAGTCCTCAATTTAAAGACACAGATTTTAAGGCTGGATAAGAAAGCAAAACTGAACTACACACTACCTACAAAAACACACTGTAAATATAAAGATATAAATATGTTTTTTAAGCATGGTATATCTTTTTGCATCCCAACACTAATCAGACTAAAGCTGGAGTGGCTACCTTAATAACCAACAAAGTATCCTTCAGAGAAAAGAGTATTTTCAGAAATAAAGAGGGTCCTTTTATTATAATAAAGCAATTAATTGATCAAAGGACATAAACCTTTATCTACCTAGTAATATAATTCATAAATTATCTCAGCAAAATAGGACTAGAAGAGAATTTTTTCAACCTTATAAAGGGCATCCACAAAAACTTTATTCATAAACAATGTGATTATCAATGTAGAAAATCTAATCAAACACGTTTAAAAGTTACTAGAACTGATAAGCAAGTTTATCAAAATTACAAGATATAAAACCAATACACAAAAATCAATTTTACAATGGTAAAAGAAATGGTGGTGAATCCCACCATGAAATGCCTTTCAGCAAGAAAGAGTAAGAAACTATTGATACACACAACAGTTTACATGAAACTCAAGGAAATTGTGAGTGAAAAAACAAAGCTCAAAATCTCAAAAGAATACACTATATGACTCCATTTACACAACATTCTTTAGAAAACGTAATTAAAGATGTGGAGAGCAGACATCGTTGAGGAGAGAGAGAAAGCCTTCGGCATAGAGCACAGTTAGGAAACCAACAGCCTCCACTGTCCATGCTTTCAGGATTTCTCAATGTTTGACTTGAGGCCACACTCTTCCTGAGCAGCTTCAGGAAGTGATTGATTATGGGGGGAATCATAAGGCCTGGCTATTTCTGCCCAGTATTGGAAACTCTAAAGGAGAATCTTTGCTCTTTAGCTCCCTGATAGCTAGCCAAGTCTTTCTCAAACCTGGGGAATCTGAGCCACAATCTGAGTTTCTTCTTATCCAGTCTTTCTTCTTTTTCTTTTATGGGTGTCAGACCTATATCACATTCCTATTCCATTTCTATTCCAGCCCCTCCCATTTCCTTTATCTTTCACATGTATTGCCTCCAGTTAATTTGTTACAAAAGATGCTTTCAGAGATGACAAGTGGGAATTATTGCTCCTCAAATGCCAAAGAAAAATTTTGTTCAGTAGCAGAGTCACAGGTCACTGTGTAAGTATTAACATATTTGCTGAATTATACAGAAAAGTGTCCAAATATGATGGATTGGCTACATGCCCAACTTGTCACTGCATCATGTACCCTAATGCCTGTAGATCATGTTTTCATAGATCAAGAGCAATAATCAAGGTAAAGAATGCTAAACAAACAAACCAATGTCAGTTGACATGACTTGGTAGGCTTATATACATACTACTAATAGCCCATTGTCGCTTAAATCATCTATGGAAAGCTCTTGGCATAATCAAACTATATTTTGACCCATCGCTACCCTTGTGGCATTATGCTGTAGAACTCAACATTTTGGAGTCCAAACTATATATTCAAAAATCCCCAAGTGCTCTATGTTAAAGACACAGTAGGTGACTATCCAACATTGGCCAAAATACTGTATAAGAGCCCTGGGTGAAAATGTCTAGGAGTCCTAGATCAAGTCAGATTTATCTTCAAAGAAGAGAGTCATCCTGAGGGAAAACTTATCAGCCCATGTTTTAGAAGGAAGGGGAAGAGTGAAAGGAGACTGGACAGATAATATAGTTTTTCAGACACTCAGTTTCAGTTCAGTTCAGTTCAGTTGCTCAGTCGTGTCTGACTCTTTACGACCTCATGAATTGCAGCACCCCAGGCCTCCCTGTCCGTCACCAACTCCTGGAGTTCACTGAAACTCATGTCCATCGAGTCGGTGATGCCATCCAGCCATCTCATCCTCTGTCGTCCCCTTCTCCTCCTGCCCCCAATCCCTCCCAGCATCAGAGTCTTTTCCAATGAGTCAACTCTTCGCATGAGGTGGCCAAAGTACTGGAGTTTCAGCCTTAGCATCATTCCTTCCAAAGAACACCCAGGGCTGAAGTCTTTTAGAATGGACTGGTTGGATCTCCTTGCAGTCCAAGGGACTCTCAAGAGTCTTCTCCAACACCACAGTTCAAAAGCATCAGTTCTTCGGTGCTCAGCTTTCTTCACAGTCCAACTCTCACATTCATACATGACCACTGGAAAAACCATAGCCTTGACTAGATGGACCTTTGTTGGCAAAGTAATATCTCTGCTTTTGAATATGCTATCTAGGTTGGTCATAACTTTTCTTCCAAGGAGCAAGCCTCTTTTAATTTCATGGCTGCAATCACCATCTACAGTGATTTTGGAGCCCAGAAAAATAAAGTCTGACACTGTATCCATTCTTTCCCCATCTAATTCCCATGAAGTAATGGGACAAGATGTCATGATCTTCGTTTTCTGAATGTTGAGCTTTAAGTCAACTTTTTCACTCTCCTCTTTCACTCTCATTAAGAGGCTTTTTTGCTCCTCTTCACTTTCTGCCATAAGGGTGGTGTCATCTGCATATCTGAGGTTATTGATATTCCTCCCAGCAATCTTGATTCCAGCTTGTGTTTCTTCCAGCCCAGCATTTCTCATTATGTACTCTGCATATAAGATAAATAAGCAGGGTAACAATATACAGCCTTGATGTACTCTTTTTCCTATTTGGAACCAGTCTGTTGTTCCATGTCCAGTTCTAACTGTTGCTTCCTGACCTGCATATAGGTTTCTCAAGAGGTAGGTCAAGTGGTCTGGTATTCCCATGTCTCTCAGAATTTTCCACAGCTTATTGTGATCCACACAGTCAAAGGATTTGGCATAGTCAATAAAGCAGAAATAGATGTTTTTCTGAAACTCTCTTGCTTTTTCCATGATCCAGAGGATGTTGGCAATTTGATCTCTGGTTCCTCTGCCTTTTCTAAAACCAGCTTGAACATCTGGAAGTTCACAGTTCACATATTGCTGAAGCCTGGCTTGGAGAATTTTGAGCATTACTTTACTAGTGTGTGAGATGAGTGCAATTGTGTGGTAGTTTGAACATTCTTTGGCTTTGCCTTTCTTTGGGATTGGAATGAAAACTGACTTTTTCCAGCCCTGTGGCCACTGCTGAGTTTTCCAAATTTGCTGGCATATTGAGTGTAGCACTTTCACAGCATCATCTTTCAGAATTTGAAACAGCTCAACTGGAATTCCGTCACCTCCACTAGTTTGTTCATAGTGATGCTTTCTAAGGCCCATTTGGCTTCACATTCCAAGATGTCTGGCTCTAGATGAGTGATCATACTATCGTGATTATCTGGGTCATGAAGATCTTTTTTGTACAGTTCTTCTGTGTATTGCCACCTCTTCTTAATATTTTCTGCTTTTGTTAGGTCCATGGCATTTCTGTCCTTTTTCAAGCCCATCTTTGCATGAAATGTTCCCTTGGTATCTCTAATTTTCTTGAAGAGATCTCTAGTCTTTCCCATTCTGTTGTTTTCCTCTATTTCTTTGCATTGATCACTGAGGAAGGCTTTCTTATCTCTCCTTGCTTTTCTTTGGAACTCTGCATTCAGATGTTATATTTTTCCTTTATCCTTTGCTTTCCGCTTCTCTTCTTTTCACAGCCATTTGTAAGGCCTCCTGAGACAGCTATTTTGCTTTCTTGCATTTCTTTTCCATGGGGATGATCTTGATCCCTGTATCCTGTACAATGTCACGAACCTCCATCCATAGTTCTTCAGGCACTCTATCTGTCAGATCTAGTCCCTTAAATCTATTTTTCACTTCCACTGTATAATCATAAGGGATTTGATTTAGGTCATACCTGAATGGTCTAGTGGTTTTCACTACTTTCTTCAATTTAACTCCGAATTTGGCAATAATGAGCTCATGATCTGAGCCATAGTCAGCTCCCAGTCTTGTTTTTGCTGACTGTATAGAGCTTCTCCATCTTTTGCTGCAAAGAATATAATAAATCTGATTTCGGTGTTGACCATCTGGTAATGTCCATGTGTAGAGTCTTCTCTTGTGTTGTTGGAAGAGGGTGTTTGCTATGACCAGTGTGTTCTCTTGGCAAAATTCTATTAGTCTTTGCCCTGCTTCACTCTATATTCCAAGGCCAAATTTGCCTGTTACTCCAGGTGTTTCTTGACTTCCTACTTTTGCATTCCAGTTCCCTATAATGAAAAGGACATCTTTTTTGGGTGTTAGTTCTAAAAGGTCTTGTAGGTCTTCATAGAACCATTCAACTTCAGCTTCTTCAGCATTACTGGTTGGGGCGTAGACTTGGATTACCATGATATTGAATGGTTTGCCTTGGAAACGAACAGAGATCGTTATGTCGTTTTTGAGATTGCATCCAAGTACTGCATTTCAGACTGTTTTGTTGACCATGATGGCTACTCCATTTCTTCTAAGGGATTCCTGCCCGCAGTAGTAGAGATAATCATCATCTGAATTAAATTCACCCATTCCAGTCCATTTTAGTTCACTGATTCCTAGAATGTCAACGTTCACTCTTGCCATCTCCTGTTTGACCACTTCCAATTTGCCTTGATTCTTGGACCTAACATTCCAGGTTCCTATGCAATATTGCTTTTTACAGCATCAGACCTTGTTTCTATCACCAGGCACATCCACAGCTGTGTATTGTTTTTGCTTTGGCTCCATCTCTTCATTCTTTCTGGACTTGTTTCTCCACTGATCTCCAGTAGCATATTGGGCACCTAATGACCTGGGGAGTTCCTCTTTCAGTATCCTATCATTTTGCCTTTTCATACGTTCATGGAGTTCTCAAGGCAAGAATACTGAAGCAGTTTGCCATTCCCTTCTCCAGTGGACCACATTTTGTCAGACCTCTCCACCATGACCCGCCCGTCTTGGGTTGCCCTGCAGGCATGGCTTAGTTTCATTGAGTTAGACAAGGCTGTGGTCCTAGTGTGATTTTCAGACACTAGTAAGAGACTTAATGAGATATTTAGATAGAACCCTAGGGATCACACTAACCCAGGATAGACCAGAAGCATATTCATCCAGATGGAAGAAAAATATAGGGCCACTTGTTGAAAACAATTAGAGACAATTGTTTAACATGCAGTTGTCTAAAGCAACAGATAAGAGTTGGGAAAAAAAATAGATTAATCAAAAAGCTTAAAAGAAAAAACTGGCAAGTAAAAGTCCATAAAGGCTTTAAAAAGCTGTATATCCTTTAGTATAAAACATGGGAATCTTCTTGGGATTTTTCCAGATATCTGAGAATCTAGAAGGCCATTTGAATGTGTAGAGCTGTGTGTACTCACAAGGCCATGTTCATACTCAAGAAAGATATAAGAAGGCCCTAAATTCTTGCCTTTGACTGGCCTTGAGTTTCTGCACAAGGAAAAGTAAAGATTAAGGCTCCATTGTCAAATGCCTGGCTGAGTGTTTAAGGCAGGCCCCCAACACATATACAGAGGCACTTAGTAGAGACTGGGATCCTTATTGATTCCAGACACTTAGGACAATTTGTGTCCAATCATTATTTGACCACCAAGCTAATCAAGTAGACACCTCAGTGACCACATATGAAAAAGAATAAGAACTTTACAAAATTGGTTCTGAAAACTCACTAAACAAAATTACAAATAACAAAAGCATCAAAAAACAACAAGCCCTGAAGCTCAAGAAGAGTCTGAATTCCAGAGCTACCACACTACATTATTTTACATGTTCAGTTTTCAACAAAATATTATAAGACATGAAACTGAAAAAAAAAATGTATAATCAAAACACAGGACAAAAACAAAAACACCCAACAAATGAAAAGCACCATTCAATAAAAACTACTTTTGAGGAAGCCCAGATATTGGAATTAGTAGATAGAAACTTTAAATTCAGTGTTTAAATAAAGGGAAAAAAACACATGTAAAGGTTCACAAGAAAGCATAAGAATGACACCTCATCAAATAGAGATTATAAGTTAAAAATAGAAATTATTTTTTAAAAATCACTAAATTCTGGAGCCAAAGAATATAATAACTGGACTAAAACATTCACTTTAGGAGCCCAACAGAAGATTTGAACAGGCAGGAAAAAAGAACTAGAAAACTTGAATAGAAGTCAACTGAGGTTACATAGTCTGAGGACAGAAAGAAAAAAATAAATAAAGGAAAATGAATAGAGTGACTTCGCTGGTGGTCCAGTGGTTAAGAATCTGCTTCCCATGCAGAGAACATGGGTTCAATCCCTGGTTGAGGAACTAAGATCCTACATGCCACAGGGCAACTAAGCCACGACTTGCCATGCCACAGCTAGAGCACCCATGCATGGGTATGAAGAGTGGCAAAAGATTCGCATGCCACAGCTAAGACCTGACAATGCCAAATAAATAAATAATTGTTTAGAAAATGAATTGAGTCACAGAATCCTGTGGGACACTATCAACTGTACCAACATATAGCACACTGAGAATCCAAGAAGGAGACAAGAAAGAGAAAGAAGCATTAAAAAAAATCTGAAGAAATAATGACCAAAAACTTCCCAAATTTGATGAAAATCATTCATCTACATGTTCAAAAATCTTTGTTGTTGTTGTTTAGTCAGTCACTAAGTCATGACTGACCCTCTGTGACCCAATGGACTACAGCATTCCAGGCTCCCCTGTCCCTTCACTGTCTCCTGGAGTTTGCTCAGATTCATGTCCATTGAGTCGGTAGTGCTATCTAACCATCTCATCTGCTGCCCTCCCACCACCCCTCTTTTTTTGCCTTCAATCTTTCCCAACATCAGGGTCTTTTCCAATGAATCAGCTCTTCTCATCAGATGGCCAAAGTATTGGAGCTTCAGCATCAGCATCAGTCCTTCCAGTGAATATTCAGGACTGATTTCCTTTAGGATGGACTGGTTTGATCTCTGTACAGTTCAAGGGACTCCCAAGAGTCTTCTCCAGCACCACAATTTGAAAGAAACTCTAAATAAGATACACTCAAAGATAAGATAAAAATTAACATTGATTGTGCTGATGGTTGTACAACTCTGAACATACTAAATGCCACTGAGCTGTACTTTCTAAATTGTGAATTTGAGTAGAATGTGAATTATATTCTCAATAAAACTGTTTTTTTTTAAAGAAGAAAAATGAAGTATTGTTACTTGTTACAACATAGGTGAAACTTGAAAGCATTATGCTAAGTGAAAGAAGTCAGTTACAAAAAAATCATGTGTTGCTACACTTATATGAAGTGTTCATAATAGGCAGTGTCCTATGCCCTAAAATGGGTATAGGATTTCTTTTGGGAATGATGAAAAATTTCAATTACATAGTAGAAATGCTTACACAATCTTGTGAATATACTAAAAATCACTGAACTGTACACTTTTAAAGGATGACCTTTATGGCTTGTAAATTATGTCTCAATTCTTAAAAAAAAAACTCTGTCTTCCCCAAATTTTTTATTGATGGAAAGAGATAAAATTATTATTACATTTGTACATGATTATGCTAGAAATTTACTAAACTTGGTTTAAAAACATGTTTAAAACACCACCTATTTAAAACAATGCTCATTGGGAAACAGATATTATTTTGGAAAATGTCTTTTCAGAGTTTTCCATTCCCTGACCAAGTTTCAGGAAAAGAATATTATGCAACATATAATTTAAAAGCTATGACCATTAGTCAAAGCATAGATTACATAGGATAGTTATGTTACTACTGGACCAGGACAGCTCTATGCTTATCTCTGGGAATGCCTGGGAATCTAGTTCTGACTTTTAGCCAAGCTAAGGGCAGTAAGCTAACGATTTATGATGTGCTGTTTAGAGTTTGAACTATTCTGGTGTCAGCCAGGACCAGTTTTTTTCCATTGGTTGTTTATACCAGTGTAACCAGTCAGACAGCCAGGCTTGGCTATGTGACCAGGAGAGTCATAAAAAACGAAGATGGAAATTCAAACTCCTATCTCAAAAATCTATCATCACACAATTCTTGGTAACTCAGTCTGGAGGCAAAATGTATCCTTGCGCAAGTAAGAACAACAGGGAGCCACACTGGGAAGTTTCTTGGGCTCCAGATACTTGCTTGCACTCTCTTTCTCCTGCTGTACTAAATAGTTTGCCTCTGTAGGTCATGATCTGTGATGCCTGGCAAGTCTTTCAATTATCCAATCTAATGTACTTATGGTACTAGTAATGCATTCCTCACTGCACATCTTTTTTTTTATACAAAGTAAAGGAGAGCTGTCGTCTCTGGGATTGCAGAGTCGGATACGACTGAAGCAACTTAGCAGCAGTAGCAGCAGCAAAGAAGGACAAACCTCAGAAATTCTATTTGATAGGCTGATTCATGTTGATGCATGGCAAAAAAAAAAAATCACAATATTGTAAGGTAATTATCCTCCAATTAAAATAAATTAATTAATTTAATTAAAGAAAAGAAAAAGAATTCTATTCCAGTGAGGCTCTCACACTGTGAATATAAGCAGAGAGTAGTCCCATTCTTGGGGCAGTGCCAGCATATCCAGGAGTTGTTCATGAAAAGAGATTTCAAAGAGAATGCATCTCTTCCCAAACATGGAAACTCAAACTTGGGTACCCAATTCAAACCACCACAAGTGATACATTTGATAGACATGGATTATAAGAGTTATATCTTTGAAAGAGAAGGTTATGCTGCTGAAGATCTTTCTCAGTAAGTCCAAGAACTAAGGGTCAGACAACCAACCCCTGAAGCTAAGTATCTACTTTTAAAGTACCAGTCCACCTCACATCATCTAGCATCTGACCATAAAGTGAAAGTGTTAGTCACTCAGTTGTATATGATTCTTTGTGACCCCATGGACTGTATGTAACCTGCCTGCCAGGATCCTTGTCATGGGATTCTCCAGGCAAGATTACTGGAATGGGTTCCCATTCCCTTCTCCAGGGGATCTTCCTGACTCAGGGATCTAACCTGGGTGTCCCACATGGAGGCAGATTCTTTACTGTCTGAGACACCAGGGAAGCCCATCTAGAACATAGGTCTCAGAGAAAGACTCTTATAATCTTCCAAGGCACTTCAGCAAACATCACAAACATCTCTGGTCATGCATGGGCTGGAAAAGGTTTAGGGTTAAAATCTACCAGAATAATCCTGGAGCCCAAACATTCAATTCAGGAGGATAAGATCCCCCCATCCGCCTCAACACAATTCACAATAAGGTCCTCTAGAGCAGAGGTCCCCAACCTCTGGGGTCTAATGCCTGGTGATCTGAGGTGGAGCTGATGTAATGATAATAGAAATAAGGTGCGAAGTAAATGTAATGCTCTTGAATCATTCCAAAACCATCCGCCCAACCTGGTCCATGGAAAAATTGTCTTCCACGAAACTGGTTCATGCTGTCAAAAATGTTGGGTACCGCTGCATCCACCAGAGTCTTCCTCACGTTATCTTAGCTCTCTGACACAGGTGTTCAAATTTCTCCAAATTTCACCACTGAAAAAGTATCAGGGCACACGGTGCCATATCCTCACAGATTTGAAGTAAACTTTAGATGCTTCCCTCTCCTTTCCTTCAGTTCACACTGTCAAGAAAGTATGCAGGGAAAGGCCTGACTGATTACCTGCCCACTGAATCTAACCACCAGACCCAGCTACTTCAGTTGCTATTTAACTGCTATTTAACCACCCGCATTCATTCTATCATGATGACCTGCTGTCTCTTTCACCCAAAATGTAACCAACGGACATCCTGGCTTGCTGCCACTCTAGAGAATTTCCACAGTAGACTGGTTCTCAAGACACTGGCTTGTATTTGTCATTTACTCTTGGGGCTATAGGGCTTCCCAAGTGTCTCAGTGGTTAAAGAATCTGCCTGCCAATGCAGGAGATGCAGGATCAATCGCTGGATCAGGAAGCTCCCCTGGAGAAGGAAATGGTAACCCATTCTAGTAGTTTTGCCTGAGAAATCCCATGGACAGAAGAGCCTTGAGGACTATGGTCTATGGGGTTGCGAAAGAGTCAGACATGACTTAGAAACTAAATAACAACACATGACTATATTCTAGATCTCACCATTTGGAACCATATGGCTCTAAGATCCTTGTATTCAGACAGAACTCTGGCCTCAGCAACCTGTTCCTCCCACTTGCTTAGGTGACAGAAGGGATTCCTGTGGCCTGCAAGAGCCCTAACACAGGGAATAATCAATCCCAGTGTAAATCCCTCTGGACCACAAATTCATTTTTACTCTTTGAGCTGCTTTTGAATATTTCTTTAAAAGCTGACAACACAGAGGAAATAGGTTGTTTCCACTGGTTAATTTTTGGATGTGAAATAATCTAGTTAACCTTTCCTTCAATTCAGTTCAGTTCAGTCACTCAGTCATGTCCGACTCTTTGTGACCCCATGGACTGCAGCACACCAGGCTTCCCTGTCCATCACCGACTCCCAGAGTTTACTCAAACTCATGTCCATTGAGTTGGTGATGCCATCCAACCATCTCATCCTCTCTCATTCCCTTCTCCTCCCACCTTCAATCTTTCACAACATCAGGGTCTTTTCCAATGAGTCAGTTCTTCACATCAGGTAACCAAAGTATTAGAGCTTCAGCTTCAGCATCAGTCCTTCAAATGAATATTCAGGACTGATTTCCTTTAGGATGGACTGGTTAGATCTCCTTGCTGTCCAAGAGATTCTCAAGTGTCTTCTCCAACACCACAGTTCAAAAGCATCAATTCTTCTGTGCTCAGCTCTCTTTATAGTCCAGCTCTCACATCCACACATGACTACTGGAGAAACTATAGCTTAGAAGTGAAAAATAGATTCAAGAGATTAGATCTGATAGACAGAGTACCTGAACAACTACAGATGGAGGTTCGTGACATTGTACAGGAGGCAGGGATCAAGACCATCCCCAAGAAAAAGAAATGCAAAAAGGCAAAATGGTTGTCTGAAGAGGCCTTACAAATAGCTGAGAAACGAGAAGTGAAAGGCAAAGGAGAAAAGGAAAGACATACCCATCAGAATGCAGAGTTCCAAAGAATAGCAAGGAGAGAGAAGAAAGCATTTCTCAGTGATCAATGCAAAAAAAATAGAGGAAAACAATAGAATGGGAAAGACTAGAGAGCTCTTCAAGAAAACTTTCCTTCAGGACCACTTATTTCCTAGGGGAGAGAGTGAACACTGAGGAAAAATTCTCCAAAGACTCTGCTAGGAGAAGGCCCTAAACTTAGTTCCAGTTCCAAGGAAAATGACTCTACCTATGAAGGCAAATGGGAAAAGAGTGCATCACCAGCTGAGCACCTAAGAGGAAAAATGTGCAGCCTAAACCATGAGGTGTCATCTGGCTGCTCATGTAAGCATCTGCTCTCCGGGCTCAGAACACTTAAAAACACCAGTGGGACACAAACACCTAGCAGGGAACTGACTGAATTGGAAACATTTGATAAGACAAGACAGTGGTTCACATATACAACAGTTGCACTATAAAGATATATATATATCTGTTTATATTAAGACTTATTTAGAATTAATAGTTAAATTTAAGTACTGCTGCCCAGATGATAGAACTTGTCAGATAATCAGCTGTTTTGACATTTTTTGTTTATTATACTAAGTCTGTTCACTTCTTGCATATCTGGCAGGTTTTAGGTGTTCTATTTGAGTTATTTATGGAGTTTCACCACCCCCAAAATGTATTTTTGTAACAAAACACTCCAAGTGTAAAATTATAGTATTGTTGAAATATAAATTAATTGTGTTTTCATATATGTTTCCAAGAAATCTGTATAACTTATAAGAGAATCACAATTCTCCTTAAACCATTTGTTTCAGTTTCAAAAGACTAGCCTTACTGAAACACAAAATGCTTCAGGCATTAGCGGAAAATGAAATACCTCATCTTATTCGCAGCTGTTTAATGCATTAAATTTTTAAATGCCACATAACAAGCATTTGATTTCTTAAACTCTGCTTTTATAGAAAACAAAAAGTATGACTACATTAAATGTGTAATACTAGGAACCGCGAAATGAAAATAGCCTTCTATAAGCTTCAATATTGCCAATTTTTCTCATCTCTATTTCTCAATATTTTTAGTTATACTTGTTTATTTGAATTGAAAGCACAAGTCCTGTGAAACTCTTACATCATTTCTTGGATTGTAAGCAACCACTGCAAGCCTGACTGCTGAGGTCCAGCCTCAGCAGGATCCAGGGATATCCTTAGGATGGACGGCGTCGGCAAGAGAGAAACTGAGGCAGCCTCTCAGTCTTTCTTTGAACTGCCTGTTTATTTCAAGCTTATGATTCTCTTTTATACTTTTACAAAAGCATTAGGTCAGAGGTTTGATATTTTTAGTTCCCATTGACTCAGATTTATTTTTCTCCAAAAATCATTGTTGCCCCTCAAAAGGAGTTCCTTGCTCAGCAGTTCTCTTATCTGCTTCTCCTCATGTGTCCTTGTGAACACACTGTAACTCATGCTAATGTCTGGGCTGCATACCACATTCCTCAGTTTATTTCTTATCTTTCTAAGTCCTGTTTGCCCCTAGTAAGGGCTTCTAGCTAATAATATCTCTAAAGTCCCTAATTTTTATAAGCCATAGTAGAATATTGTAACATTACAGCAATCCTTAATCTTTAGCTTCTAACTATTTTAATTATTCCTAAGCCCTAAATTCAGCAAACTTCTTTGCCATAAACACTTTTCTCACAAATGGGCCTCAGATAGGAATCCCTCCCATGGTCTCAAGCTGCGGCCTCTGTGCTCACCCTGGAACACTCTTTTGTAAAAGTCCTTGAACAAATGTCAGTGATTAACTTTATGAATTATTCTTTGAGCACAGCTGCAGAAGGCTTTATGCCTTCTCTTGCTCCTCTCAAGAACAATAAGCACCTTAATATTCTCTTTAGTCAACTTAGCCGAGGAAAGGAAAACACAAGTCAGAATCACAAAGCCTAACTCCTTCATCCCAGGTCCGTGCCTATGGAACAAAGGGAGGGGGCTCAGGGCCGTGCCTTTATTTTGTCAGTAATGCCTAATGCTGCTCCTGACACCTGACAGCAAGCCTGGTTGGGGCAAATTTCAATAGAAAATATAGTCTTGCTTTTGCTTTTTCCTACCTACCTTTTTGTCTCCTGGGTCTTTCCTGGTAGCTCAGTTGGTAAAGAATCTGCCTGCAGTGCGAGAGACCTGGCTTCGAACCCTGGGTTGGGAAGATCCCCTGGAGAAGGAAAAGACTACCCACTCCAATATTCTGGCCTGGGTAATTCCATGGACTGTATAGTCCATGGGGTCACAAAGAGTTGGACACAACTGAGTGACTTCACTTTCATATCTTCTATTACATCAACCAATGGCTTTCCAAGTCTTTCTATATAAATCACTGAAAATCTGTTTCAGACTAGCATAAGGATTGATTTGTCTTTACTTATAAGAAATATTCACTTCACAGTAGTACAATGTAGACAACAGATATATAGGGGCAGGGCCAGATTTATGTAAGCCTCCATATGTCACTCCATCCAGCTGTTTTTCACGTGGAAGGGGTTCAGAAGACCTGTGCTCAGTGGGGAGTGGCCACAATGAAGGAGTAGAAAGACCCCTAGCTTACCTCTTCCTACAGACACATCAAAATTACAACTATTTAAAAGCAAATATTGATGAGAAAGACTGGACGGTTAGAAGAAAAAAAAATCTATACATAAAGATATAAAGAAGGAAAAATCAGATGTGTAAGAGGGGTAGAGATACAGAATAGTCAAGCCTATACCTCTGAAGAGGCAACCTACAAGCTGGAAGATAATTACAGAGGTTCTCCTCAAAGAATGAAGTGTCTGAACCCCACATTGGGCTCCCTAACCTGAGGCTCTTGCACTGGGAAGACAAACCCTCTGAACATCTGGACTTGAAGGCCAGCAGGGCTTACTTTAGGGATACCCTGTGTGCTATGAAAAAAAAGAGACTCTACTGTTAAAGAATGCACACAAAATCTCACATGCTCTGGGATTCAGAGCAGAAGCAGAAATTTGAAAGGAGTCGGTCAAACCCATCTGCCAATCTTGGAGTCTCATTGGGAAAGGTAAGAAAAAACTGGAGCTCACCCTGGGGATGTAAACCCTGGGGGCATCTATTTGGGGGAGCTTGTTCTACCACAAGGATGCTGGTACTGACAAGTGCCATTTTGGAATCCTCCCTTTAGCTTATTAGCACCAGGACCTGGCCCCACCAATGAGCCTATCAGCATCAGTACTGGGACCCTCAAGCCAAGCCACTAACCACATGAGGACCCCATCCACCAGCAGACCAGCCACCTTAAGATCGCCTTAGCCCACAGCAGCCTCAGGGTCCAACCCTGCCTTCCAGGGGCCCGAGATCCAGCCCTGCATACCAGGGCACCAGTACTAGGCCCAGGACCTCCGGGGCCCTACAGCCAGGGGCTCTGGGGCCCAGGCACACTCACTAGCCCTGAGACCAGCTTTGTTTATAAGTGGGCATAACCTCAAGATACACTGGGCCCCAGCCCCAGCCTTCAGAAGGCTGGCAGACAAACTGTGGGACCCCAGGACACCACAGCCAGAGAGCCTAGGATTTTGCAAAAAAAGAGTTAGAATATATAAAGGAAAAAACAAAAAGAGATAAAGAATACAATCACTGAAATAAAACATACACTAGAGATAATCAACAGTAGATTAGATGATACAGAGGAACAGATCGACATGCTAGAAGACAGAATGGTAGAAATAATTAAAGCTGAATAGAAAAAGAAAAAAAGAAAAGAAGTGAGGACAGTTAAAGAGACTTCTGGGACAACATCAACATTCATATTTGAAGAAGACCTCAAAAGCAGAATAACAATCACATTTTAGAGGCCCAAGAAGGAGGAGAGAGAGAAACCTGGGCAGAGAACATAGTTGAAGATATAATAGCTGAAAACTTCCTTAACCTGGAAAAAGAAACAAGTATCTAGGTCCAGAAAGCACAGAGAATACCGAACAGGATCAGCCCAAAGAAGATTACACCCAGATATGCTATAAACAAAATGGCAAAAAAATTAAAGATAAAGAAGTGAAGTGAAGTGAAAGTCGCTCAGTCATGTCCGATTCGTTGTGACCCCATGGTCTATACAGTCCATGGAATTCGCCAGGCCAGAATACTTGAGTGAATAGCCTTTCCTTTCTTCAGAGGATCTTCCCAACCCAGGGATCAAACCCAGGTCTCTCACATTGCAGGCGGATTCTTTACCAACTGAGCTAAAGGGAGAATATTAAAAGCAGCAAGGGAAAAGAAATCAGTTGCATACCAACTAGTATGCAGAAAATTCCCATAAATTTATCAGTTGACTTTTTAGAAGAAACTGCAGCCCAGAAGAAAGTGGCAATATGTTTACAGTGATGAAAGGGGAAAACCTTGGAAAAACCAAGAACAGTCTATCTGGCAAGGCTATCATTCAAATTTGAGGAAGACCTCAAAAGCTTTATAGATAAGCAAAAGCTAAAAGAGTTCAGCACCACCAAACTAGCTTTACAATATATGTTAAAGGGACTTGTATAAGCAAAAAAGAAAAGGTCACGATATAAATATAAAAAGTATGAAAGGAAAAAACTCAATAGTAAAGGCAAATATAAAGTTAGTAAATTAACCATGTTTAAAACTAGTATGAAGGTCAAAAGACAAAAGTAGTAAAAATAAATAAAGTCTATATCCACAACACATAGGCAAGGGATATGCAAAATAAAAGGTGTAAAATATGATGTCAAAAATAGCAAATGTGGGGTGGGAGGAGTAAACATGCAGCGTTGTTAAAACGCATTCAAACTGAAAAAATCAGCAACTTATATAATATAGATAGAGATATATAGGCCTCATGATAACTACCAACCAAAAACCCATAAACATGTACACACACAAAAAGAAAGAAATCCAAATATATCACTGAAGATTGTCATCAAATCACAAGGGATGAGGGCAAAAGAAGAAAAGAACCAAGAAGAACTTCTAAAACAACCCCTCCAAATTAACAAAATGGCAATAAGTACAAAACTATCAATACGTTTAAATGTAAATGGATGAAATATTCCAATCATAAGACATGGACTGGATGAACGGGTTAAAAAAAGAAAAACAAGACCTATATAAATATTGCTTACAAGAGATTCACTTCAATTATAGAGACAAATGCAAACTGAAACTGAGGCAATGAAAAAAAGCATTCCTTGCAAATGGAAATGAAAAGCAAGCCAGGCTAACAATGCTTACACCAGACAAAACAGATTTTAAAGCAAAGACTATAACAAGAGATAAAGACATTACATAATGATAAAGAGATCAATACAAGAAGAAGATACAATTGTAAATATATTTGCACTGATCATAAGAGCATCTAAATACAGAAAACAAACATTAACCGACATAAAGGGAGAAATTGATATTAAAACAATAAGAGTAGGAGATTTTAACACACTACTAGCATCAATAGATCATCCAGACAGAAAATCAATAAGGAAACACTGACCTAAAACAATATACAGATCAGATGGATTTATTAGAAGTATATATATATAGAACATTTCATCAAATGAAGCATATGCATTCTTTTAGGTGTACATGAAATGTTCTCCAGGATAGATCACATGCTAATCCACAAAACAAGTCTCAGTAAATTTAAAAATACTGAAATCATATCAAGTAATTATCCCAAACACAATGGTTTAAGACAAAAAATCAACTACAATTTAAAGACTCCAAAAAAGACAAAAACATGGAGTCTAAACAATATGCTACTAAACAACTAATGGATCACTGAAGAAATCAAGAGGAAATTGAAAATATCTAGAGACTAAAGAAAACAAAAATACAGTTTCAAAATCTATGGGACAAAGCAAAATTTCTCAGAAGCTAGTTTATAGTGGTACATGCCCTCCTCAGGAAACAAGAAAAATCTCAAATAAACAACTGAACCAACAACTAGAAAAATAAAAACAAAGAAAATTCAAAGTTAGTACAAGAAAAGAAATCATGAAAATTAGAACAGAAATAAATGAAAAAGAGATCAGAAAAACAATAGAAAAGATCAATAAAACTAAAATTGGTTCTTTGAAAAGAAAAACAAAATTTATAAAACTTTAGCCAGACTTATCAAAAAAATAGAGGGCCCAAGTCAATAAAATCAGAAATGAAAAGGGAGAAATAGCAAGCAACACAAGAGAAACAAAATATGAGATTGCTATGAACTATTCCACAATGATAAAATGGACAGCATAAAATGAATGGACCAGCTCTCAGAAACAAGTAGCAAGTAACAAGTTTGTACTTGTTAAGTACAAACTCCCAAGACTTAACCAGGAAGAAATAAAAAATATGAACACACCAATTATCAGTAATGAAATTGAAACAGTAATTTAAAAGACAAAGAAAACTCCCAACCAACACAAGTTCAGGACCAAATGGCTTCAATGTGAATTCTACCAAACATTTAGAGAAGAGTTAACACCTATCATTTTTAAACAATTCCAAAAAAATTGCAGATGTAGGGACACTTACACATTCATTCTACCAAGCCAACATCACCCTGATACAAAAAGAGAGAGAGAGAGAGAGAGAGATCACACACAAAAAGAAAACTACGTGTCAATATATCTGATGAACATAAATACAAAAATCCTTAACAAAATATTTGCAAATGAAATTTGACAACACAATAAAAGAATCATACACCATGATCAAGTGAGATTCATCCCAGGGATGCAAGGATGGTTCAATATCCACATATATCAAACAAACTGAGAAAGTAATCTGATTTAAAATCACATCAAAAAGAATAAAATACCTAAAAATAAATCTAGCTGAAGAAAAAGACCTGTACTAGTAACTGTAAGGCATTGATGAAATAAATTGAAGACACAAATGGATGGTAAAATATACCTTGTTCACTGATTGGAAGAATAAATACTGTTAAAATTATCATACTACCCAAAGCAATCTACAGATTCAATGCAATCCTTATCAAAATACCAACTGCATTTTCATGGAACTGGAACAAATAATTCTAACATTTGTATAGAAATACAGAAGACTGCAAATAACCAAAGCAATATTGATAAAAAAAAAAGAATACAGCTGGAGGTATCATACTCCTTGATTTCAAGCTATACTACAAAACTATAAGAATCAAAATGTATGGTACCGGCACAAAATTAGACACATAGATCGGCAGAGCCGATTAGAGAACTAAGATATGAACCCACACTTATATAGGCAATTAATCTATGACAAAGAAGACAAGATATACAATGGGGAAAACAGAGCCTCCTCAATAAATGGTGTTGAAAAACTGGACAACTGCATGCAAAAGAATCTAACTGGACTATTCTCACATACCATGCACAAAAACAAATTCAAAATGGTTTAAAGACTTAAATGCAAGACCTGAAAACATATGCAATAACTTTTTGAAATTTTCTTGGTAGTACTTTTTGGATATTCCTCCACAGGCAAAAGAAACAAAAACAAAAATAAATGAGACTGCATCAAACTAAAAAGCTATTGCATAGCACGGGAAACTATCATCAAAAAAGGCCACCTAATGAATGGGAGAATATATTTGCAAATGATATGTCTGATAAGGAGTTAGTATCCAAAATTCACAAAGAACTCATACAACTTAACGTCAAAACACAGGCAATCTAATTTTAAAATGGCAGAGGATTTAAATAGACATACAAGATCTGAATAGGAGACATACAGATGGCTAACAAGCACATGAAAAGATGCTCGACATCACTAATCAACAGAGAAATGCAAATCAAAACCACAATGAGATATCACCTCACACTCATCAGAAAGCTATTAGCAAGAAGACAGCAAATAAGTATTGACAAGGATATGGAGAAAAGGGAGCCCTCAGCACTGTTGGTGTGAATGTAAGCTAGTGCAGCTGCTATGGAAAATAGTATGAGGATTTCTCAAAAAATTAAAAATAAAACTACCATATGATCCATTCACAGATGTGAAAGGTACAGTGTGGGGACTATAGTCAATAACCATGCAGTATCTTTGTATGGTGACTGATCATAACTAGACAATCATGATATGGAAATACTGAATCACTATGCTGTGTAACAGGTGCTAATATAGTGTTGTAGGTCAGTTCAGTTCAGTTCAGTCGCTCAGTCGTGTCCAACTCTTTGCGACCCCATGAATCGCAGCACCCCAGGCCTCCCTGTCCCTCACCAACTTCCGGAGTTCACTCAGACTCACGTCCATCGAGTCTGTGATGCCATCCAGCCATCTCATCCTCTGTCGTCCCCTTTTCCTCCTGCCCCTAATCCCTCCCAGCATCAGAGTCTTTTCCAATGAGTCAACTCTTCGCATGAGGTGGCCAAAGTACTGGAGTTTCAGCTTTAGCATCATTCCTTCCAAAGAACACCCAGGGCTGATCTTTAGAATGGACTGGTTGGTCAATTACACTTCAAAAACAAATAAAAAGTATACTTCAAAAACAAACTCATAGAAAAAGAGATCAGATTTGTGGTCATCAGAGGAAGTGGTTGCAGTGAGGGGAACTGAATGAAGACAGTCAAAAGGTACAAACTCCCATTTACAGGACAAATAAGTAGTAATGATGCCATATATTGGGTTGGCCAAAAAGTTCATTCAGTTTTTCCATGTTATGGAAAATCCAAAGAAACTTTTTGGCCAACCTAATACATGATGCTGGGAGGAATTGGGGGCAGGAGGAGAAGGGGGCGACAGAGGATGAGATGGCTGGATGGCAGCACCGACTCGATGGACATGAGTTTGACTGAACTCCAGGAGTTGGTGATGGACAGGGAGGCCTGGCAAGCTGCAATTCATGGGGTCTCAAAGAGTCAGACATGACTGAGCGACTGAACTGAGCTGAGCTGAATACATGATAAAGGTAATTAGAACTGCTATATATATTATATACAAACGTTGATAAGAGTAAGTCCTATGAGTTCTTATCACACTGATAATTTTTTCTCTTTTTTTACAATTTTGCATCTATTAATATATGCATGAGTGTTAAGCAGCTTCAGTTGAGTCCAACTCTTTGCTACTCCATGGACTGTAGTCCACCAAGCTTCCCTATCCATGGGATTCTCTAGGCAAGAACACTGGAGTGGGTTGCCATGCCCTCCTCCAAGAGATCTTTCCCATCCAGGGATTGAACTTGCATCTTTTAAGTCTCCTGTATTAGCAGGCAGGTTCTTTACCACTAGCACCACCTGGAAAGCCTGAGAGCCATTTGCACCAAATCCCCTCTCAAAGAACATGACTATGCTGCCATTTAGAGTCATTTATGTTTCTCAGTTTTAAAATAGATTAGTAACCTACTTCTAAGCATTTTAGCTCTCAAAGCTATTATGAATGTTAACTTTTTTATTTATAACTAATTTTCAAGAAAATTGGAGATACCAAGGGGACATTTAAAGCAAAGATGGGCTCAATAAAGGACAGAAAAGGTATGGACCTAACAGAAGCAGAAGATATTAAGAAGAGGTGGCGAGAACACACAGAAGAACTGTACAAAAAAGATCTTCACAACCAAGATAATCACGATGGTGTGATCATTCACCTAGAGCCAGACATCCTGGAATGTGAAGTCAAGCGGGCCTTAGAAAGCATCACTATGAACAAAGCTAGTGGAGGTGATGGAATTCCAGTTGAGCTATTTCAAATCCTGAAAGATGATGCTGTGAAAGTGCTTCACTCAATATGCCAGCAAATTTGGAAAATTCAGCAGTGGCCACAGGACTGGAAAAGGTCAGTTTTCATTCCAATCCCCAAGAAAGGTAATGCCAAAGAATGCTCAAACTACCACACAATTGCACTCATCTCACACACTAGTAAAGTAATGCTCAAAATTCTCCAAGCCAGGCTTCAGCAATACGTGAACTGTGAACTTCCAGATGTTCAAGCTGGTTTTAGAAAAGGCAGAGGAACCAGAGATCAAATTGCCAACATCTGCTGGATCAGGGAAAAAGCAAGAGAGTTTCAGAAAAACATCTATTTCTGCTTTATTGACTATGCCATAGCCTTTGACTGTGTCAATCACAATAAACTGTGGAAAATTCTTCAAGAGATGGGAATACCAGTAACCTATAAGAAACCAGAAACCTCTTAAGAAACCTATATGCAGGTCAGGAAGCAACAGTTAGAACTGGACATGGAACAACAGACTGGTTCCAAATAGGAAAAGGAGGACGTCAAGGCTGTATATTATCACTGTGCTTATTTAACTTATATGCAGAGTACATCATGAGAAACGCTGGGCTGGAAGAAGCACAAGCTGGAATCAAGATTGCTGGGAGAAATATAAATAACCTCAGATATGCAGATGACACCACCCTTATGGCAGTAAGTGAAGAGGAACTAAAAAGCCTCTTGATGAAAGTGAAAGTGGAGAGTGAAAAAGTCGGCTTAAAGCTCAACATCCAGAAAATTGAGATCATGGCATCTGGTCCCATCACTTCATGGCAAATAGATGAGGAAACAGTGGAAACAGCATCAGAATTTATTTTGGGGGGCTCCAAAATCACTGCATGTGGTGATTGCAGCCATGAAATTAAAAGACGCTTACTCCTGGGAAGGAAAGTTAGGACCAACCTAGATAGCATATTCAAAAGCAGAGACATTATTTTGCCAACAAAGGTCCGTCTAGTCAAGGCTATGGTTTTCCCAGTGGTCATGTATGGATGTGAGAGTTGGACTGTGAAGAAAGCTGAGCACCGAAGAACTGATGCTTTTGAACTGTGGTGTTGGAGAAGACTCTTGAGAGTCCCTTGGACTGCAAGGAGAGCCAACCAGTGTATTCTAAAGGAGATCAGCCCTGGGTGTTCTTTGGAAGGAATGATGCTAAAGCTGAAACTCCAGTCCTTTGGCCACCTCATGTGAAGAGTTGACTCACTGGAAAAGACTCTGATGCTGGGAGGGATCGGGGGCAGGAGGAGAAGGGGATGACAGAGGATGAGATGGCTGGATGGCATCACGACTCGATGGACATGAGTTTGAGTGAACTCTGGGAGTTGGTGATAGACAGGGAGGTCTGGGGTGCTGCGATTCATGGGGTCGCAAAGAGTCGGACACGACTGAGCAACTGAATTGAACTGAATCTATACTGGGCTTCCCTGGTGGCTCAGCTGGTAAAGAATTCACCTGCAGTGTGGGAGATCTGGGTTTGATCCCCTGAAGAAGGGAATGGCTACCCACTCTAGTAGTCTAGCCTGGAGAATTCCATGGACTGTATAGTCCATGGGATTGCAAAGAGTCAGACACGATTGAGTTACTTTCACATGCTGGTATAGAGCAAAGTTTTTTGATCTGTATATTTTCCCTTTGATTTTTAAACTGGGCACAGTTTCAATGTTTAATGATAATTAAGTTGACAAAATAACAAAGCATTTGTATTTTTAAATGGGACCATGGACAGGAAGCCATGGGAACCATATTTACCCACTTGCAACTATATCCTGTGCATGTTCTGTACATGATTTATTCACTGCTTGGAGAGGAGATCAAAGTGAAAGCAATCTTGAAAGGTGATCATGTCATTTTTGCTCATCCCTGAGTTTAAATCAGTTTCTGTGTTCTAATCAAGTTAAGCCTTTTGCTGGATTTAGATAATGTACTGTGATCTCTATACCTTCATGTGTGGTAAAGAATCGAACTGCAAAGTAGGAGATGTGGGCTTGATCACTGGGCTGGGATCAAGTAGGAAGGAAATGCAAAATCACTCCACTATTCTTGCCTGGGAAATTCCACCGACAGAGGAGCCTGGAAGGCTACAGTATACATGGTCTCAAAGAGTCGGACATGACTTAGCAGCTAAACAACAAAGCAACATAGCTGATTTACAATATTGTGTTATTTTCTGCTGTACAGCAAAGTTAATCATTTACATATATACATATATCCACTTTTTTAGATTCTTTTCTCATATCAGCTATTACAGAGTATTAAGTAGAGTTCCCTGTGCTATACAGTAGTGTAGTGTTGGTCACTTAGTTGTGTCCAACTCTGCAACCCCATGGACTGTGGCCCACCGGGCTTCTCTGTCCATGGGATTCTTCAGGCCAGAATACTGGAGTGGGTTGCCATTCCCTTCTCCAAAGCATCTACCCAACCCAGGAATCGAACCCAGGTCTCTTGCATTGCAGGCAGATTCTTCACTATCTGAGCTACAGGGAAGATCCTGTATATAGAATAGTGCTATACAGCAGTTCTTAATAGCTATTTATATATAATAGTATGTATAAGTCATTCCCAATCTTCTAATTTTTCCCCACTCTTTCCCCTTTGGTAACCATAAGCTTGTTTCCTACATCTGTGTCTCTATTTCTGTTTTGGAAATAAGTTCATTTGTACCATTTTCTTAATATTCCCCATATAAGTGATATCACAAGATATTTGTCTTTGCCTGTAGTTCAGACCTCCTCTCACCTCATTTTTTCATATACTTCTACCCTCCTTTGGACATTGTATAATCCTAACTCTGGACAAAGTACTTTACCATTCAACCCTAATTTTCTTAATTAATATAAATTTAGTCCAGCACATTCCTTGCTATGTTTTCTTATAGAAGCCTAACCATTCCAACTCCTTCCAACTTCATGAAAAAGTAGATGGGATAAGCTTGCTCGTAGAGCCACCTCTAACCCACTGATTCATTGCTCTTTCTTCTTCACTTAAAGTTCACACCATTCCTATTGGCTTAAAAACAGTTAAGATACAAATGTGTTTTAAAATGCAACTGGTAGTTTGAAAGTAAAAGTGAAGTAGCTCAGTCATGTCCAACTCTTTGGGACCCTGTGGACTGTAGCCTACCAGGCTCCTTTCTCCATGGGATTCTCCAGGCAAGAATACTGGAGTGGGCTGCCATTTCCTTCTCCAAGGGATCTTCCTGACCCAGGGATCAAACCGGGGTCTCCCGCATTGCAGGCAGACGCTTTAACCTCTGAGCCACCAGGGAAACCCAACTGGTAGTTTAGTTGTGTCCAACTCTTGCGACTCCATGGACTGTAGCCTGTCAGGCTTTTCTGTCCTATGAGGAGGAAAGGATATGGGACTTTTCATATCCTATAGAATATGGGAAAATCTATGGAATTTTCCAGGCAAGAATACTGAGTGGGTTGCCATTTCCTTCTCCAGGGAATCTTCCCAACCCAGGGATCAAACCCTGGCCTCCTGCATTGCAGTCAGATTCTTTACTTACTGATCTATCAGAGAAGCCACCATCAGAATTCATCTGTTCAGGATACAAATGTATAGTCAGTTTATTACAAATAAGAGTAAATTTATTAGCCACAATAAAATAACAAGGAAGACTTTATTTTTGCAGCAAATTCTTAATTGTAAAATATTATGGAGTCACTCAGAAATAGTTAGGTTTTTAAACCATGTGAAGTTTATATATTAATCTGCACAAAATTATTCTATATAATTGTCTTCTATAGAAATTATCTGTGGATTATATGAGTAACTATTTCAAATAAATATAGCAATAAATATAAAACCTTTTTAATTTTCATAACAATCTACTATGGTTATATATGCTTTAAAGAAAAGGGCAAATCCTTTCAAAGGACAATAGATTTCAGGTAGACAAGTTGCAATTCACTCAAAACAAATTTTATTATATATTACTAATATAGCTAGTAGTAAAAGCATACATTGAGCCATGTTTTCCTTTATTAAAACCCTGCAAAATTAAAGATTTCTAATTAGATTCATAATACCTAGATGTCATCTATGGTTAAATTTTGGCAAATGTGCTCAGTAAAAAAAGAACTATGTAGAATCTTTTATATATTATCAAAAAGAGCATTAAAATTTTAAATGAGATTATTTAAAATATGGATTGTAAGTTCTTCTAATTTTCATTGAAACAGATTTAATCTTGACGGGTGAGTTGTTTTTAGTCCATGTGTCCCATCGAATCCCAGTTGTAAGCAACTTTCCAGAGAAGTGATGAATGCCATTCAGATTTGCGAGACCACACTGGCTGAACCACCATCCGGTATTGTTACTGAGGTGGCTGCAGCTTTTCACAGACTGATCACTGATAAAGCATGCAGGACGACATCCATCATTATCAACATCTGGTGTGCTGAAAGGCATTGCATTTTGATTATCTTCTTTTCTGAAGCCCCGGAATGCATCACCTGGGTAAAACAGATATTTTTGAAGACTAAATTTAAAGGCACTTTTTGTAATTTTAATCAACTTTTACCAACCAATCGTGAAAAAGCATTGCATCTAAAATTAAGGCTTAAACTAGATATCAGATTAAAATCTCTCCTCCAGGAGCAATAGGCCAAAATCTGGTAATGAATTCCTCAACATAATAAACATCTTCAAGTGGACACTGAATGCGTGCTAAGTTGCCTCAGTCGTGTCCAACTCTCTGCAACGCTACGGACTGTAGCCTGCTGGTTTCCTCTGTCCATAGGATTCTCCACCTCTGCCCTATCCCCTTTATCTGGCATTCACTAATGTGTTCTCCGTTTCTGTGCCTTGTCTCAAACTGTTCTCTTTGCCAACATTCATTTGCCCAAATGCCATTCATTCCTCCAAGTACAAATCAGTGATTCTCAACTATAAGGATGCTAAATATCCATCTAGTTGATACAAATACCTGGGCCCAAACTTACTGCATCAGATTCTGCACAAGTATGTACTCTCATAAAGCATCCCAGGTTGAATCTAACATTAATTCTTTGTTGCAAATCATCTTTCCATGAAGATTTCCTGGATGCAATCAGTTGGAATCATTCTCTCCCTCTTAACCTCCAGAGCTGCATCAGTATTCTGTTCTATTCTGTTTTCAGTTCTATTTAATCTTCCCCTCTATATTGTGATCAGTTAAAGAGCTAGAAGCATAACTCATTCATTTTTGGATTTCTAACACTAATCATCCCTACTGAACAAGAACCATCAAGAGCAATCAACAGAAGAACTAAACAGAAGAATTTAAAATGTCAACATCAAAATATAAATTTAACATCAAGTATTTTAAAGTGCTAACACATATAATTTTTGGGGGGAAGTAGATGCATTGAAATATAGACCCTTAAAAACCCATTAAACTAGTTGTTTATCAGCCTGGATCCTTGCCACGGCTCAGATGTCATGAGCAATCCCAGGAAGTCACTTAATCTTTCTTCACCTGGGAAGCGAGAAGAGTGAAGATCAGCTCTAACATTCTAAGACTTCTAAATGCTGGCCTCTTAGAACATGAAAATGGAAATAATGCCTTCCCAGCCTATCCCACAGAATCGCTATCTAAAGAATCAACTGAGATTACATATGGCAAGTTGTTTTAAAGTGTCTAAAGCAGTTCAAAACCATGAGATGATGCAACCATCTCAGAGTTTCAAAACTCAAGACTTAGACAGTTTTCTCATTTTTAATCTAATCTGTCAACAGTGATATATATGCCAAAATAAATATATTACTTTTTATCTTCATCTAATATTGAATCAGCTAGATTTAAATCTTTTGGATAATTTTAGTAATAAAAAACTTACCAGCATTTCCTGAATATCGTCCTAAGTGCATTTTAAAAAATTTTGTTTCATCCTCTATCCAAAAATCATCATATGATGCATAAGCTAATGTGTCATCTTCAGATTCCAGTGCCACATGCAGCATAAAACTGGTATTCTTCTGATTCACTATATAAAAAGTCTTTTTCAGTCCTAGCCAAAATTCGCCTGTTTAAAAAAATGCTTTTTTAAATATGTTACAGCATATTTAGAATAACTCTGTATTATTAGCTTAACTTTGTATTATTAAGTGCTTGATGTTTGGTGTTTCAATAACTCTCAGATGGTGCACATAAATTATTTGAGGGAATAGATGGCCCTAGCTCAAATTATCACTGTGTGCCTAATTTGCCTATATATATATACGTATGTGTGTGTGTGTGTGTGTGTATCTTCTCACTTCTGCTTTACTAGACCAAGGATAACTAGATTGTTTCATTTTTTTATCTGCCTAAATTAAATTCAAAAAGTCATTTAAAGACTAAGTTAAAAAATCAAGTTCTACCTTAAGGCATATCAACAAAACTACCAGTTCAAATATTATGGCCGGTAACAAAATGATGTGTACCAGGAAATGTAAGAGGTTTAACCTCCAAATCAGCAACTCCTAAAGAAATATTTCCTGAAAGTGCTCAATAGAAATTATTCTTACTCTGTCTTTGAGAATAATGTTTTGTGAACTAATATTTCTTTGTTATAATGTAGCTTGTCAGTTACCTCTGAAGGAATGAAAATAAAAGGTAGAAACACCAGAGTATCCTCAGGTTAGGGTCAGTATTTCCAAGATGATTGTAGATCCAGGATGAATGCTTAAACTCCGTAATACAAACTGCATATTTGCATGTTCTAGCCATTGGCTTTCTACCTCCCTCTACTCACTGTCATGGCCTAAATGTGGACACTCCTGCTCTGAAGCACATCCCTCTACCTGAATCATGAAATTACCAAAAGAAGTAAGGTCTAATAAAATGAACTTCAAAGAATTGGGGACTATATGACAGCATTCAGACTCTTAAAACTATAGCTAAGACATTAAGTCACTCTCAAGGGCTTGCAGGAGCACTTTAGCTGCATACCCACCTAGAACTAAAGATATTCTGAAGTACAGGAAGAAAGAAAGTAAGAAAGATGGACAAGTAAGACGGGACTGCTTGGTTTCTCCTAGTCTGACACCAATTAAATGTCTTTGCCATACTGCCCCTATACCCCAAACTTGGGGTTGGGGGTATACTTAAGATACTTGAGTATACTTAAGTTATACTTAAGATACTTAAGTTATAATTAAGATACTTTCCTTAATACAGTTTATTTCTTTAATAGGCCAAGTACAAAGCAGTCTGTTTACCAAAGTATATCTGCCTGAAGACATTTTTCATTAAAACTAAAATTATCTCCCTATAGAAATAAGGATTATATACGGAACATAGCAATTTAGAGTATGCAGATCCATGACTGCTTGATTCAGATGGCCGGGCTTGTTGGAAAACTGGAGGTAATGCTGAGAAAACACAAGTATATCAACTGCACTCCATAGTATGGCAGCTATTTGGCCTTCATGGTGACATTTTATTACATTTCACACACTTTCTAACCTCACTGACATGCAGTAGGTTTTTAGCAGTAGGACTAACACCACCACTTACTAAATCCTTGAATGACATTATTATGGGATGTTAAATATTTTAAGTTATAACAACAGCAACTTAAAATAATTGCATAAAAATGATCAAAGTCACCTGCAAATGTTCCAATTGATGTAAAATTCTTCATTGTTCAGGAATACTAACGTTTTTGTTCAACAGCCAAAGTGATGTTGCCATGGAATATTGGGAACAAATTTTATAGTTCACCTGGGGTTTCCATTTTCCAAATTTTACTGATGCTTTTATAAATCACTACTCTCAGTTCACATTACTTGAGCTTATACACAATGTACCCCCATTTCCATTTCATTTGTTTGTACAGACACAGCACAAATCTCAAGAATTTCAAGGTCCCTGTTCATTCAGTTTTTGATTCTACAAATAACTATTAACCATCTGCCAGAACTCTGCTGGGTGTATAATCAATACTTAATAAATACCCAACTTACAATTTTCAGTCAAATCACATTTCAACAGGCATCTAAAAATAAAGATATCTAGATCCCAACTGAAGACCTACTTATTTGAAATAATTTGGCTAATAACGAGAGAGTAGTTTAAGTCATGTGTTTATATTCACAAGTTTTGCTATTTTTACTAATAATTTAACCAATACAGACAGTCTATAGGCATAACACCAAGAAGAAGAAAAGAGAGAAGAAATGAATAAAATTTGACCTAAGAGGTCACCAAATCCATCCAGATAATCACACCACAACTTTTGGAAATCAATTATCCCATCAATCCTTTTCTGTATCACAGTCCATCCACCTCCTCTGTAATCCATGTCACACATAACCTAAAATAACCCAGAAAAGACAAAAACAACATGCTATTATTTTCATTCTTTGATATAAAACTCATACTTCAAGCTTGTGCAAGCTGCTCAGTCGTGTCTGACTCTTTGCAACCTCATGGACTTTATAGTCCTTGGAATTCTCTGGGCCAGATTACTGGAGTGAGTAGCCTTCCTCTTCTCCAGGGGATTTTCCCAACCCAGGGACTGAACCCAGGTCTCAGGTCTCCTACACTGAAGGCAGATTCTTTACCAGCTTAGCCACAAAGTAAGCCCAAGAATCCTGGAGTGGATAGCCTATCCCTTCTAGAACGGATCCTCCTGACCAAGGAATCGAACTGGGGTCTCCTGCATTGCAGGCAGATTCTTTACCAACTGAGCTATTAAGGAATCCCATACTTCACCCTAAGCCTAGAGAAAGAGAAGATACTGCCACTGAAAGTTTCAATGCAACTATATGTCATTAAAATATTCAGATTTTTTTTAATCTCAAGAAATAATACTGTTATAAAACAAACCTAACTGCAGTCCCTGTGTCAGTCAATATATGTGTTTGTAGCATTTTAAGGCTCTTATTCCTCAACTTTATAAATATTTTTCAGTTGAGTAATAATAGTGACAGATTTTACAGTAATGAAAGTGACAGATTTTATTTCTTGGGCTCCAAAATTACTGTGGACAGTGAGTGCAGCCATGAAATTAAAACATGCTTGCTCCTTGGGAGGAAAACTTTGACAAACCTAACCTAGACAGTGTATTAAAAAGCAGAGACATCACTTTGCCAACAAAAGTGCATATAGTCAATGTTATGGTTTTTCCAATAGTCATGTACAGGTGAGAGTTGGACCATAAAGAAGGCTGAGTGCTGCTTTTTAATTGTGGTACTGGAGAAGACTCTTGAGGGTCCTTGGACCACAGGGAGATGAAACTAGTCAGTTCTAAATGAAATCAACCCTGAATATTCATTGGAAGGACTGATGCTGAAGCTAAAGCTCCAATACTTTGGCCACATGATGTGAAGAGCTGACTCACTGGAAAAGACCCTGATGCTGGGAAAGATTGAAGGCAAAGGAGACAGAGGCAGGAGCAACATTGAATCAATGGATATGAATCTGAGCAAACTCTGGGAGACAGTGGAGAACAGAGGAGCCTGGCATGCTGCAGTCCATAGCATCGCAGACTCAGACATGACTTAGCAACTGAACAACAACAAAAACAAATGACATCCATCTGATGTGGCAGAGTGATTCATTTCTTTATAAATAACTTTGCCTTTTAATTAAAACACTGATTTTTTAAAACAATGTCAAATATGCCTGTGTGTCTGTCTTTGATTGCTTTTTTTCTTCATAGCCTGGATGGCCCATGTTCAGATTGAGATTTGCAGAGAGAAAAGCATGGTCTAAGCCCCATCTATAGGGCTTCCCAGGTGGCGCTAGCGGTAAAGAACCCCCCTGCCATTGCAGGAGACGTAAGAGACGTAGGTTCGATCCCTGGGACAGGAAGATCCCCTGGAGGAGGGCAAGGCAATGCACTTCAGTATCCTTGCCTGCAGAATCCCATGGACAGAGAAGCCTGGTGGGCTACAGACCATGGGCTCGCAAAGAGTCAGACGTGACTGAAGCAACTTAGCACATGCCCCACCCCAAAAGCCACTCATAGATGCATCTGTGGTGCTCTGCTAAATGCCCTTAAGAGGATCACCATGGAGGAGTCATTGAAGTGATAAAGCAAGAAAATCAGAGCAATCCTCCCCATCAGAAACTTCCCACACACAGACAGAAAAAGGCAGTGTGGAGGAAGTTAGGGAACCAACACTTTCCCACAAAAGAGGTAATTATGCGTCCCACTCTTCACAAAATTAGAAACCTTCCCTTTCCACATCTGTTCAGGCCCACTTCTGAATCTGAAGGTGAGATAATTTAGGTAATTTAAAATTATTTCCCACTTAATTCCCAATTTTTGACATCCTGTTAATAGATGTCAGAAAATGTTCATAACTGAGATGAGAAACTGGTAGTATCTACTTAGAAAAATTATTTTATCGTGTAACAAAGACTATTAATAAGGTATGATATTCATGTTACAACCTTTCTAATGCACAAAAATGTAACCAGAAAATTATATATATAATATTAATATATAATATATAATAACATATAGTTTTAATAATACATAGAGTTGAAATTGCCTCTAAAAATCATGATAGAGACCTACTAAGGATAGACATGAGTAATTTATTTTATGCAGTTTAATAAATGGATCAGCTTCTCAGTCTCACAATTTAGTGAAAGGTTTTTTAAATTATTAATTTTTTATACAATCACAAAAAGTCATTTACCATCCAAACAAAGTATATCCATGTGTAGGAAGAGAAATTAAAGTATTTTTATCAAGCTCCAAGACAAAGTACACCATTATTTTTTAATATCCATAAGCTAATTAAAGCAAATAAGTATTTATTTTGCATAATTCCATCTACTGTAAGGATAAGATCTAGCACCAAATGGATTCACTTTAAAGAATGTAACCAGAAACACTCAAATAGAAAAGTGAACAACTCTCTAATTCTTTTACTGGTTTGTGGTTTGGGCAAAGAATCCCAGAAAACAAAACTTTCAAAACTGGAACCTATACTAATTTATTTGAAAATTTTTAAGAAGAAATAAAATAGTAAAGCAATTAAAACTAACATTATTTAAATAGACTAGATGCCTATCCCATTCCATATATAATAAGGGAAAACTTTACCTCAAATGGATGACTAGCGCCTTCTGGATGGATTATATACAAACCACTTGGTGTTTTGGTGACAGAACCAATGGTATCTTTAATATCAGTACAATCTAGACCTAGAAAAGTAAAATTAGTTATTTAGGATATTTCCACATATACATTTAAGACTTAATCATTTTATTATAAAGAATTGACAGTGTTATGTGAAATTATTATTAAAATGTTCATTAATGATATGCTTATTTAGCTTGTATGCAGAGTACATCATGAGAAACGCTGGGCTGGAAGAAGCACAAGCTGGAAGCAAGATTGCTGAGAGAAATATCAATAACCTCAAATATGCAGATGGCACCATCCTTATGGCAGAAAGCGAAGAGGAACTAAAGAGCCTCTTAGTGAAAGTGAAAGAGGAGAGTGAAAAAGTTGGCTTAAAACTCAACATTCAGAAAACGAAGATCATGGCATCCAGTCTCGTCACTTCATGGAATATAGATGGGGAAACGATGGAAACAGTGACAGGTTTTATTTTCTTGGGCTCCAAAAACAGTGCAGATCGTGGCTGAAGCCATGAAACTAAAAGACACTTGCTCCTTGGAAGAAAAGAAAACCTATACAGCATATTAAAAAGCAGAGACATTACTTTGCCAACAAAGATCTGTAATAGTCAAAGCTATGGTTTTTCCAGTAGTCATGTAGGGATGTGAGAGTTGTACTATAAAGAAAGCTGAGCACCGAAGAATTGTTGCTTTTGAACTGTGGTGTTGGAAAAGACTCTTGAGAGTCCCTTGGACTGCAAGGAGATCCAACCAGTTGATCCTAAAGGAAATCAGCCCTGAATATTCATTGGAAGGACTGACACTGAAGCTGAAGCGCCAATACTTTGGCCACCTGATGCGAAAAGCCAACTCATTAGAATAGACCCTGATACTGGGAAAGATAGAAGGCAGGAGGAGAAGGGGATGACAGAGGATGAAATGGTTGGATGGCATCACCAACTCAATGGACATGAGTTTGAGCAAGCTCTGGGAGATGGTGATGGACAGGGAAGCCTGGCGTGCTGCGGTCCATGAGGTTCTTAAATCATGCAGTCCATGACTGAGCAACTGAACAACAACAACAATGACATGATGATTTTAACTTCTTAAAAAGAAAAATCATCTCATCATTAAAAATAAGAATCTAGATGAACAAAGGAACTGGGACTAAATAATTTATGCTGCAATAAACCTTCACTGATAGCTCACTGTTATTGATTATTTGCCCAGTTGGTATCAACATTTATTTAATATGTTTTACAATTATGCATGCTTTTGTCCAATAAATAGTGTATTTTCAGAAATCTAGGCTTATCTTGGGAACATAATATGTGACAGAAATCTGTAATGATGACAAGGAGAAAATCCAAAAGAATAAGTAGGCTAGCTACTATTGACACATCCTTTCTCCACTATTTGAAACTTCAGATATTCTAGTGTATTGGGGCCCCCATTAAAAACAAGGAAAGGGAGAGGAAGGAGGAATCATGTTCTTCACCAGAGGAATTGGTGCTGAGGCCAAAGCCTGCTCTGTTGACAATAGCTAGAACTGTAGCAGTCTATAATCACCTTCTCTACAGCATTCCACTTTCCAGGGGATTGTAAACATAACTATTATGTGGATATAATGCTACATTTTACTCTGGATGCTTTATTTTGTATCATCTCCTAGAAATATAATAAAATAAATTTAGCCTTACAATATCAATTACCCAGAGAACAAACACATCAAAGCCTGAGACTTCAGAGCCAGAAGCTTGGGTTAGAGTCTAGTTCTACTCTTTACTGGTTAGGATTATTAGCTAAGTTTCTTAACTACTTTTCTTCATGTGCAATATTGTTATAATAATAATACTATCTACTTCATAGTGTTATTCTGACAATATACATATAAGACATTATGTAAAGTACTTAGCATAGTGCCTAGCACACAGTAAATATGCAGAAAATATCATCTACAAAAAGTTAGCTGTAAAAAATTGTTTGCTTTCACCTTTACTTCCAGAAGATAGAGATTTGTTGCCTTTCTTCTGAGTTGCTAAGAGATATTTTTATGATAAGCTTATGCTTAGAGATATGATAGAAGCTTACAGTGAAGGACTAAGCTGTGATAGAGTATCTGCTTTGCCATCACCCTCCAAATAAACGTGAATAGATTGTTTAGATTTTTCTGGACTCCATATTCCTTAACTGATGATAATCATCATCATAGCAAACTCTTATACTGTCTTATTATGCTCAGGCGATACTTTAGGAGATTTTGATGTATTTACTCATTTAAATCTCACAAGAAACATACAAGGTAGGTACTATAAGTTTGGGCTTCCCTGATGGCTCAGATAATAAAGAATCTGCCTGCATTGCAGGAGACCCGGGTTTAATTGCTGGGTTGGGAAGATTCCCCGTAGGAGGAAATGACAACCCAGTCCAGTATTCTTGACTGGAGAATTCCATAGACAGAGGAGACTATTAGTTTCCTGATAAGGAAACTGATATCAGGAAACAGTGGATCAGGGATTTGAAGACAAATGATCTGACACTAGAGTCCATGCTCATGACCACCTTGTTACACTATCTTCACTACTCACAAATGAGGTAAAATAACATAATAAAAAATAACACAGTAACATGTGAAAGTGCCTGTCATAGTCCCTGACAAATAAGTGATCTCAGTAACAGTTTATTTCCTTCTTTTTGCAAGGAAAAAAGAAAGATCACTTACAAGGCCACCAATAAGCATTTATTTGCTTTGAAACTTTGGTATTAATTCACAACTGTAAGATATATAGGGCATTTTTATTAGAAACCTATTCCTTTAGGAATTACTGTACTGTTATACTGTATTTTAGCATCAAAAGAGCTAAATTCCAGTTTCTTTCTGAATCTAGCTTCTTCTTCAAATTTTATGTTCTAATTTGAAATATCTCAAGCATGTCAAAAATACTTTTTACAGGTGGGAGGAACTCTGAAACTTTTCTTCTAAGCTAAGACTATTATTACTAAAATGTAAAAGGAGAGCCTACATTTGGTTACATATTAATAAAACTATGCTATTTTCAACAGATTCTGAATATCTGTCTATAGCCATGGCTTTCAAATGGTCCGAAAATTTTGCCAATTCAGAAAAGTATGCATTGTCTGCGCCGAAATTTGCTTAATGGCAGGTGTTACTTCTCCAGCCTGTTAGATGATAATAAGCTATATTTTTTAAACGAAAGTTCTAAATGTACCAACCCGTCCATGAAATTTTTAAGTAACAAAAGACAAATATGAAAAAGCTAAAATACAAAAGTTCTCACCGTGTGACTGAACTGGTCTGTGAGGAAAAGTATCCAGCTGTTTTCTAAAAACTTCTGTTGTCAAAAGGAGAACTCGATTCATGAGCTCATTAACCTAAACACACAGGCATATATTTAAGCAAATATGTATTGGAACAAAACGTTTTTAGCTGAATTCTGTAACTGATATTCGTAAGACTCTTATAAATCCAGCTTTGAAATATATATAATGCTCATCTTTCTTTTGAATTTCTCACTGCTATAAGGAAGCAATAAAGCTTGCTAATGATTGCTAAATAGCAGTCATTAAATTCAGTACCATTTTCCCCTGAACACTGCCTTCATCTGTGCATTTCTATATTTAACTACTCTTGCAGATCTGTTCTTTGGAGCTTGTCTGCACCTTTGCTGTAGTTTGTTATCTGCTCTTCCTCAAGCCATCCTCCACACCAGCTGCCAATCTAGTCATTGCATTTCCCTGCTCAGACATTTCGATGACTTCTCGGTGTGGCATGATTTAGCTCCTATTTCCTCGAGTCAGTTTTCTTATACACCCTCTACCTCACCAGTCACTCCACTCCTGCACCACTTCAAGAAGGTCCCCGAGGATGGAACATCCTGCTCTTAGTCTTCTTGCCCAAACTTTGTGACCTCTGAAGTTTTTATCCGTCTTTCATGACTCAGTTCATAATCTCTGTAATCTGGGAAAATTTCCCACAGCTCAGATTTTGAATTGCTTTTGTGCAACTTTCTAACAGCATTCACAACATTTTCAACACATTCTTCTGCCCCACCCCCCAAACTCCCTGCTCAGACTGAATAATCTTTAAGTGAAGATCCTTTTTTTGGTTATTGTTTTCTATTTGCTTGCACTTTACTATGGTGTCTCTGACATAGTAGGCACTAAATAGATTTCTGAACATTAAAAAAAATCGAACAAGTATACTTCTAGCTAACTGTATCAATGTATACATACAATAAGAGCACAATTCTAAAAAAAAAAAGGCCGTACCTGATTAATTAAATAATCCAAGGAAGCTTGCTGCTCATCCATCACGTTTCTTAGTAGTTTTTTGGTACTTCGTGTATAAGAAACAATAGAATTTTGCAAATTCCCTTAAATCACAATAAAATGGGTTTGCTAAACATTATATTGTTACAGAAGATAACTACAGTAAAAAATAAAGAATTTTTAAATGATTTTGGATAAATATGTAAATGCAATAGCATCTCAATCTAACTAAATATATAGAGTTGCATATTCTGCTTAGTACTTTTTTGTTTAACTCAAGATTAACGAAGAAAACAATTTTTTCAGTACCTCGCAATGAAAATATGCTTCCTAATAATCTATTTTAACCCCCTAATTTAAACTGATATAAATGAGAGACAGCATTCTGAATATCAATTCTTACTTTATGAGAGAGAAAGGAGCAGGAGGTCAAAAATTCATCAATTCTTACTACATAAGAAAGTAAAAGGCAATAATTCTGTATCATGAAAGTTAATTTCTAAGGTAAATCTTTCTTTTAATTTTTTCTATTAATGCTGTATTTTTGTGTAAAAAAAATGCAAACACGAAAGCATATACACACTTAATAAACCTCAGTCAAAAGTTTTAACTGGTTGGTTTCTGGTTAAACTTTTTTACCATGTATTTTTTCTTTTTAAAAATGTTTTTATTTTAAAACAATCTTACTCATAGGATAGTTGTAAGAACAGTATGAAGAATTTTTTCTTCTTTTGAGAGCATGCCACCATGATACCTCTGGATATTTCTGGGTATTTTACACCAAAGACATTCTCTCCAACACAACCATCAAAATCAGGAATTATGCATTGACTACCATGTATTTCTCAGACTTAATCCAAGTTTATTCAATTATACTGATGATATCCTTTATAACAAAAGAAGTCCCCTATTATTGCATAATTATTCTTTTAAGAATTAGTCATTTCTATTTTCCTAAATTTTACTCTAGCAGTAGAATCCCATCAATAACTCTTGATAGTTTAAAATATACCTCATTCAGTCTCACTTGTCATTTTTACTTTCAGTCTCTCACTTTCTATTAGATATTCGCTGGATTTAGACATTTATCTTAATAGATCTAAACCTACACTCATTGGTTTGAGAAGCCTGAGATATTTGTGTTACACACAGGATTAAACACAATAAAGTGAGCTTTTTATACTTTCTGACCTAAGAGTTAAAGTCCTATAAGAACTGGCTCAGAACTTCTTCCCCTTCTGATCCCCCTTCTCATCCCATCCCCTATGTACATATAGTAGATCATGAGAATTACTGTGCTGCTACTAAATAGTTTTAAACAAAAATGAAGATTTTAAAATTCTTTATTTTTTATGCTTTGCTACATAAATTGGCTATGAATTTGTATTGTATCTATTATAGCAGTTATTCAATATTAATTAATTCCCCCCTCAAAATTTAGGTGAAATTTCCTATTGATTCAGATGGAACCAAGAAAATAGTCCTAGGCAAATTGATAGTGTCAGGGCCTTCTGTGGTCAGTTGATGTTACTGGGCTATATAACATAGAAGAAGGAATTGTTCATTTACAAATTAGGTAAATTAGGTGTGAAGCACCTACTGTGTACCCAAAACATATACCTCTAGCCTAGGATGATCAGGATATATATTAAATGATTCAACAAATGTTAAAGCATAATTTTCCATCTCTACCATAGAAATAATAAATCATATACTTTTATAATTCTGGTTGTTTTTAATACTTACTACACATGAAATATTTTTCTTCTCGTGTAATTTTAGTTTTAATATCACATGCTTCCTCACAATCTTCTTTGTAAACAGTAGCATTACTTTTACTTTCACCTTTTGTATTAGATTCATCTTCTACAATGTTAACTCCTGGAGAATCCTTTATATTAAAAAAAAAAAAAAACAAGAAAAAATATATGAAGCATGTTATATTACCTAATATATCATAAATAAGACTCTAGAAAAAGATGAGATTTTAAGCCATACACCAAGAAAGAATATATAATTAATTGGTTAATTCAAACTTCCACAAACAAATCTTTTGCTCTCTTTTTTCCTCTCCAATTCGAAAAGGATTCATTTAGGGCCTACTTTCCATTACAGTGGTTTTATGGCCTTGACTGTTTCACATTTCCCTGTGTGATACAGTGCTGAGCCATTCCTCTTTCAAGAATCATGCCATTTGAAATTCCTTCGATGGATACTAAGAAGGTTCCCTGAGAGGCCTACAACATTTCTATGCCAGAGGACGTTCTGCCACCAATTTGTAGGAATTGTGATGTGGGGCTGAGGGGAAAATGTGTAGGAGATTTGTCGCTTTTGTATAAGCTAAAGTATTTACAGATTTGAAAGGTAAAGTATTCATAGACTTAAAAGGCAGCAATAATAATAGCAGAAAAAAGAATGGAATTTTTCTTTCCAAAATCAACAACAGATGTCATTTTTTAAAGCCAGCAACATTATATCTGGAATGGATAAACAATGAGGTCCTACTCTGTAGCACAGGGAACTATATTCAATATCCTATAATAAACCACAATGGAAAAGAATATGAAAAAGGATACATATTTTATATATGTATGATATAAATATATATAACTGAATCACTTGGCTGTATAGCAGAAATTAACACAACATTATAAATCAACTACACTTCAATAAAATACATTTTAAAAAATTAAAATCAAAAGCTAACAACCAACTATAAACTTTTGAATACTAGTGGGGAGAAGGAAGGAGAGAGAGACCAAGGTAGGGGGTAAGAGAGTAAAAAGTACAGACTACTGTGTTCAAAAAAAAAGAAAAAAAGCCAATTACAGCTATCATTCCAAATGTATCGGTTCTTATTGGTACATTGTTGGGTTTTTTAATGTTAAAGCATACATTACCAGTTTTTTTATTATTAAAACATTCTTTGGTAGAAGTTATAAGATTTAAATAACTGTAATGAAAAGAAAATAACAAGATCTGTCATCTTTCACATGGATATTGAGAGAAAAGTGAAGAGCTAATCACATAATTTAAAAGATATTTGCCCAAAATACATTTTGCTACAAAGATCTACTTTTAACTTTTGCTCTTTCCCCTATACTCCTATAACAATTGACATATTAGCTGTTTTCAAAAACAGCTATAGTTTACAACTATAGTTTTTTAGATCTAAATAAGGTTCTTAAATTTTTAGCATAGAGAATTCTTACTAATATTTCTGTAGCTTCCTTAGAATTTATTCTTGCTTCAACTTTGGTATTTGGTATTGATACAGTGGTAAATACATTTTATAACATTTAAATATTATAAACCAATATTTAAATTATACAGATTCAAACCACCATCTACTCATAGTATTGCATACAGTCTTAGCTATCACTTTGACATTGTTCTGAATACAGTTTTTTCATTTTAAATTTTAAAATTTCCTGAGTAACCAGGTACAAGACTATATTGAAAGTATGAAAGTTTATAGAACAGTTTTTTTTTTTAGTAAAATGAACTTTTCATTGCCTACAAGATATTTCATTATTAAAGTAAAGTGGAAAGTTGTTAGCTAGTTTTTAACCTAGGTCTGCAACTTCTTTAACAATTTTTACAAGAAATGTGTTAAGAGTCAATCTTCAGTTTATAGTTTCCTAAGTTTAAAAATAATATTATTTAAGCATGTCTCAGCATTTCTAAATAAACACTTTAATTTTTCCATAAATTATATTGAGTGCTGTAATTAATCTTGTCAAACACCTAGTATATATCTTAAAAACTATATAATCATGCTTTCTTAGCTAAAATAACATTGCTGAAATTCTTACCGTAGAATGATGCACACAGTTATCTTGTATAGCTTCTCCACAAGTAAAAATACATAGATTTAAGAACAAGAGTGAGGCTTGGAAAAGATAAATCATATTTTTCTTGGTTGGAGAAGTGAAAATTTTCTTCAAATATCAGTTAGCTCTGTGTGGAAAGAGCTCCAGTACATTGAGTCTTCAGTCGAAAATTTCTGGAAGGTGTACAACAAAAACAGAAGCCAGTACTTACTGGTTTCCATGCCCTCGTTTGAAACAACACCCTTCATATAAGGAATAAGGTAGCCTCCAGAGATCCCATCATTCTAAGTTATACAAATCCTTTTTATCACTACATGTCTGCATTGTAAATTCATGTTTTTGGAATATAAGCAATAGCTGGCCAGCTAGCTAACTAAATCAAGCAAGCAACCAAGAATTTATAGAGTTATCCAAGTTTTACGAGCCAGGAATTTTTTCCTCAGAAAAAAATGCTTTTGATAATGTGTAACTCTCTTACTGTGAACCAGTTTGCATAAAAATAGTAAGAAAGTAGAAGTTAAGTTTCTACTTAAATGATGGAGTGGAAGACTAATACATCAAAACTATTTCTACAAAATACTAAATAGAAATTTAATCAATGTGGACACCCACAGCAGATAATTCAGACTTAAAGCATTCTTAAAACTGAAAGTAGCTATCGATGATGGTCATATTAACCATCTAAACCAAATTCCTAGGACTCTAACTGATTTGTATGTTTACATCAATATTGTTAAAATTTCAACAATTGTGAATATAAGGGCACTGTTGTTAATGAAAATCACTACTCTCTGAAAGTTGATAGATCAATGTCTTTGATGAATTTTCGAATTCTCCATGATAGAGGCTCCTTCTTTTCCCTATAGAAACATGCCTAAGTCTTCATTACCCTAAAATTAAGACTTTCCTGAGTTTTGTTTCCAATTCAAGGTATTATTATCTCCATTTCCATTCCTAGCCCAAGAACCACAAGGTAGAGATGACAGTTTTTATGGCACTTGCATAGTGAGTGGTATGGTCTAGGTATTAAGGTAGTAATTAAGGAAGTAATATCTTAGATTATTTTCTTACTTTACATCCTCACTACCCTCTGCTTAAACGCAAGCACTCTCATCTCTTATTCTGCTGAAATTTTCTGTTTCTCCCAACAGGCAATATGGGGTAGTTGAGAGTGCTGGCTCTGGTACCGGCATTCTTGGATGAATCTTGATTCACCACTCCGTTGCTCTGGAAACTTGGGCATAGTTACCTAATATGATAGCTTACTTTCTCTGTAGAATGGGGATTGTCGTGTGGATTCAATTATTTGATGTATGTAAGCACTAGGCACAGTGCAAGAGAAATGACAAGTATTCAAGTATTAGGTGGTATCATTATTATTTTTATTGTCATCATTATTTTCTAGTATTAATCTTTAATCTTAAATTTCTAGTTGAAGTCTTATAAAATTGAAAAGAAGATGGCAGAATTTTAGTAATTTTAAACCAGCCAGACATTAAAATACTTTGTTCTTTCACAGCTTGCCCACAGACAAATTCAGGAAATTTTTACTTGAGCAAGAAAATACTTCAGCAGAAAAAGTAATAGCCTCAGCAAGAAAATACTTTGGTAGAAGAAAAAAAATAACCTCAGCCAAGAAGAAACTGAAAGCTCAAGAAATTGTCCATCACGTGCTGCCTCACATAATTCTCAAGGTTATGACATTATCCAAATTAGATTACTACGTGAACATGTTTTATAACCATAAAGTGGTTACTATATTTTCTTCTGTAAACAGAACACCATTAACAATTTCTGAAACCATGTTAATAAAGTCATGTGTCTAATAGGCATCTCACACTTAACATACTTGAAACTTAAATCTTATTTCTTCTCCCACACTCAATCTATTTTAATAAATGGCAATATTCCTTATGTGGTTGGTTCCAGTCCCATATCTGAGAGTCACATTTGACTCTTCTTTTAAAATAAATTCCACTCACTTGCCACAACCATGCATCTACACATCTTAATGACTCAGGTTAAAATTTTGAAAACTTCTCGCTACCTCTTTGACTACCTAGTAAAAGCCTCCATAATCTCTCAACTAACCTACCATAACAACATCCAATCTGGTCTCATTGTTTCTAGTGTTATCAACTGTAGACTAGTTTCCCCACAGCCACTAAAGCGATCCTTTTGAAAGATTAAACTAGGTCTTACTCTCCTACTCAAAATTTTCCAATGGCTTTCCCTCCATTGGAAGTTGGATTTTATATTAATTCCTTATGTACTACGTAAGTCACCACCATATTTGGAGGACATCCCCCATACACTGCTTTAATTTCATGTCCTAGGACACCTCCCCTACCTCACTCTGTTCTGGATACAGTGGTCTCCTTATTGTTCCTTGAATATATCAGCTAAAATTCTGCCCTGAGAGCCTTTTGTACTTAAAGCCCCCACTGCTTCTGAATAACAACCTTCATCCAGATATTTGAGTGGCAATCTTCTTTATTCATTCAGACCTCTTCCCAAATTTCCCATTTTGGGAGGCTTTTCCTGAGCACACTATCTAAAATAGAACTGACATCAGTTATCTATCTGTCTACACTACTCCATTTTTCCTCATAGTACTTTTCATTACCTAATATATTCTAGTAAGAAAGAAAAATAAATACAAGCTTAAAGAACACAGGGACTTTGAAGTTTTGCTCACTGCTATATCCCACCACTAGAGAGTACTTGGCACATAGTAACTGGTCAATATTTATTTTCTTAATAAAAGAATGAATTACTTTATGGCTCTTGATGTGAAAAAGTAATCATTATATTTAATTCACTTATCTCTTTTACCAAAATATAGAGATTTTTTGGTTCCATTCAGTTCAGTTGCTCAGTTGCGTCAGACTTTTTGCAATCCCATGGACTGCAGCATGCCAGGCCTCCCTGTCCACCACCAACTCCTGGAGTTTACTCAGACTCATGTTCATCGAGACAGTGATGCCATCCAACCATCTCATTCTCTGTCATACCCTTCTCCTCCCACCTTCAATCTTTCCAGCATCAGGGTCTTTTCCAGTGAGTCAGTTCTTCGCATCAGGTAGCCAAAGGATTGGAGTTTCAGCTTCAGCATCACTGCTTCCAATGAACATTCACGACTGATTTACTTTAGGATGGACTAGTTGGATCTCCTTGCAGTCCAAGTGACTCTCAAGAGTCTTCTCCAACACCACAGTTCAAAAGTATCGATTCTTCCATGCTCAGCTTCATATCTATAAAGGTGCAACCTACACATGGACATCATCAGATGGTCAACACCGAAATCAGATTGATTATATTCTTTGCAGCCAAAGATGGAGAAGCTCTATACAGTCAGCAAAAACAAGACCGGGAGCTGACTATGGCTCAGATCATGAACTCCTTATTGCCAAATTCAGCCTTAAATTGAAGACAGTAGGGAAAACCATTAGACCATTCAGGTATGACCTAAATAAAACCCCTTGTGATTATACAGTGGAAGTGAGAAATATATTTAAGGGATTAGATCTGATAGACAGAGTGCCTGATGAACTATGGATGGAGGTTCGTGACATTGTACAGGAGACAGGGATCAAGACCATCACCATGGAAAAGAAATGCAAAAAAGCAAAATGGCTGTCTGAGGAGGGCTTACAAATAGCTGTGAAAAGAAGAGAAGAGAAAAGCAAAGGAGAAAAGGAAAGATATAAGCATCTGAATACAGAGTTCCAAAGAATAGCAAGAAGAGATAAGAAAGCTTTCCTCAGCGATCAATGCAAAGAAATAGAGGAAAACAACAGAATGGGAAAGACTAGAGATCTCTTCAAGAAAACTAGAGATATCAAGGGAACATTTCATGCAAAGATGGGCTCCATAAAGGACAGAAATGGTATGGACCTAACAGAAGCAGAAGATATTAAGAAGAGGTGGCAAGAATACACAGAAGAACTGTACAAAAAAGAGCTTCACAACCAAGATAATCACGATGGTGTGATCACTCACCCAGAGCCAGACATCCTGGGATGTGAAGTCAAGTGGCCCTTAGAAAGCATCACTATGAACAAAGCTAGTGGAGGTGATGGAATTCCAGTTGAGATATTTCAAAGACTGAAAGATGATGCTGTGAAAGTGCTGCATTCAATATACCAGCAAATTTGGAAACCTCAGCAGTGGCCACAGGACTGGAAAAGGTCAGTTTTCATTCCAATCCCAAAGAAAGGCAATGCCAAAGAATGCTCAAACTACCACACAATTGCACTCATCTCACATGCTAGTAAGGTAATGCTCAAAATTCTCCCAGCCAGGCTTCAGCAATACGTGAACCGTGAACTCCCTGATGTTCAAGCTGGTTTTAGAAAAGGCAGAGGAACCAGAGATCAAATTGCCAACATCCGCTGGATCATGGAAAAAGCAAGAGAGTTCCAGAAAATCATCTACTTCTGCTTTATTGATTATGCCAAAGCCTTTGATTGTGTGGATTACAATAAACTGTGGAAAATTCTGAAAGAGATGGGAATATCAGACCACCTGACCTACCTCTTGAGAAACCTATATGCAGGTCAGGAAGCAACAGTTAGAACTGGACATGGAACAACAGACTGGTTCGAAACGGGAAAAGGAGGACGTCAAGGCTGTATATTGTTACCCTGCTTATTTATCTTATATGCAGAGTACATCATGAGAAACGCTGGACTGGAAGAAGCACAAGATGGAATCAAGATTGCCGGAAGAAATATCAATAACCTCAGATATGCAGATGACACCACCCTTATGGCAGTAAGTGAAGAGGAACTAAAAAGCCTCCTGATGAAAGTGAAAGAGGAGAGTGAAAAGGCTGGCTTAAACCTCAACATTCAGAAAATGAAGATCATGGCATCTGGTCCCATCACTTCATGGCAAATAGATGGGGAAACAGTAGAAACAGTGTCAGACTTTATTTTTTGGGGCTCCAAAATCACTGCAGATGGTGATTGCAGCCATGAAATTAAAAGACGCTTACTCCTTGGAAGAAAAGTTATGACAAACCTAGACAGTATATTCAAAAGCAGAGACATTACTTTGCCGACTAAGGTCCGTCTAGTCAAGGCTATGGTTTTTCCAGTAGTCATGTATGGATGTGAGAGTTGGACTGTGAAGAAAGCTGAGCCCCAAAGAATTGATGCTTCTGAACTGTGATGTTGGAGAAGACTCTTGAGAGTCCCTTGGACTGCAAGGAGATCCAACCAGTCCATTCTGAAGGAGATCAGCCCTGGGATTTCTTTGGAAGGAATGATGCTAAAGCTGAAGCTCCAGTACTTTGGCCATCTCATGCGAAGAGTTGACTCATTGGAAAAGACTCTGATGCTGGGAGGGATTGGGGGCAGGAGAAGAAGGGGATGACAGAGGATGAGATGGCTGGATAGCATCACTGACTCGATGGACGCGAGTCTGAGTGAACTCCGGGAGTTGGTGATGGACAGGGAGGCCTGGCGTGCTGCGATTCATGGGGTCGCAAAGAGTTGGACAAGACTGAGTGACTGAACTGAACTGACTCTGCATATAAGTTAAATAAGCAGGGTGACAATATACAGCCTTGACGTCCACCTTTTCCTATTTCGAACCAGTCTGTTGTTCCATGTCCAGTTCTAACTGTTGCTTCCTGACCTGCATATAGGTTTCTCAAGAGGCAGGTCCGGTGGTCTGGTATTCCCATCTCTTTCAGAATTTTCCACATTTATTGTGATCCACACAGTCAAAGGCTTTGGCATAGTCAATAAAGCAGAAGTAGATTATTATTGCTTAAATCATACTTCTCTTTCCTGCCAAAAGATAAAGTTTACAAATGCTTCAAATTATCTACCATCCAAATATTTAATATTTTGAAGAAGGAAATAATTTAAAGATCAAAAAATCCTGTAATTTTTTTAAAAATTGGTAACATTGTGTTTGAAATTTCTTTCCTTCTTGAAGTATCACTGTAAAGCAACATTTGAATGAAGAATGATTATATGGGCAAGCATTTGTAGGAAACTAAGAAACCAAATTATGCCTCTTAATGCTAATACCCCATGTGACAAAACAATAAGGTGCCTAAAAGTCATGTCATACAAAACTGATAATGTAGCAAAAGCTAGATTTTCAGGAAGGCTGCTGCTGCTACTGCTGCTAAGTGGCTTCAGTCACGTCCAACTCTGTGCTACCCCATAGACGGCAGCCCACCAGGCTCCCCCATCCTTGGGATTCTCCAGGCAAGAACACTGGAGTGGGTGCCATTTCCTTCTCCAATGCATGAAAGTGAAAGTGAAGCACTCAGTCGTGTTCGACTCTTAGCCACCCCATGGACTGCAGCCTACTAGGCTCTTCCGTCCATGGGATTTTCCAGGCAAGAGTACTGGATCAGGAAGGCTAACCATGCCCAAATACTTCAAACAGCAAGCATTCACTTTTATTTGCACTTTACTGACCTATATTACTTGCATGCTAAGTCGCTCCAGTCGTGTCTGACTCTTTGCTACCCTATGGGCTGTAGCCCACCAAGCTCCTCTGTCCATGAGATTTCCCAGGCAAGAATACTGGAGGGGGTTGCCTGCCCTCCTCCAGGGGATCTTCCCTACCCACATATCCTAAGGCTTCTGCATTCCAGGTGGATTCTTTACCACTGAGCCACCAGGGAAGACTGCCCTACATTGCTTTTTCTCTCTCAGATTGGCTCTAGAGAAACAGACTTGTGATGATAGCCAGTGGGAATAGAATCAATGTAAATTCCTGTGACTAAGTCAGTTTAAAATTTGCAAAGATAGATAATCCTCCTAGTGTACACAGTTAGCCTTTCTTTGCCAAGATTACATATTGTGTCCTCTTGGCATGGTCCTGAAGAGGGCTTACGTGCTTTGTGTTTTAAGTAAAAACTCGATTTGTTGTGGCAGTTTTAATCAGAACACATTCCAGTTTGAATCATTGCATCCAACTTTGCAAAAACTCTGTTTTAAATAGCTTCAACTGGAAAAGTTTATTATTTTGAACTCTAAAAATGAACAAATTGATTCACAAAGGCATAGGCATTTGAATGGTGGTGAGTGATTTTCATTTGGTTTATACATTCTGCTTCCAAAATGGGAGGTTTTTCCACACAAAAAGAAAAAGAAAAAAAAACGCTGAAATATACTCAGAATTCACATGTGTTTTTACAATGAACTCCAAAAAAAAGTTCAGCCTTTTTTCAAATTTTTTTACTTGCAAAACTTCTGAACTGATGGCTCAAAAATCCATTCGATTTTCCATACCTCCTGAAACAGTTTCAATATGATGATCTGTTTTGGCATGTCTTCCCAGGAGATTACTAAATTAAATCTGCACTACTTTCCTGGCCGCCGATGCTTTGATGGTCTATTTCCAGAATCTGGCAACAAGGCTGGCACCATTAAAAGTCTTTGAAATGCAGACCTTATAAGTAGGGAAATGGCAAGGAAGACGACTTGCAGACGGAATGGCAGAAGCATCAGGGAGGGAGAGATGGAATGCAGAGAAAGGAAATTTCCACTCCCAAAGCTTTTTTAAAAAGATGGTGATTGGGAACAGTGATGCTCCAGAAAGACAGAACTTCAATCACACAACAGCACTCGGCAGTTAAACAACAAATTCTACCCTGAATTACCCCCGGAGGAAATCATTTCAGAATCCCCACGGTGGCTTTGCCAATGTCTGTGGATTTTTGCATCTCACTGTCTTTCATCACTCTTAGTAACCCCACGAAAACAGCCTCATAAAAGCGAGGTGGAACGGAGTCAGGTTCCGAGGCACAAGTCAGCACGTCCTCCTGAGAGGACTTGTGTCCCGGAGGAGGCAAGCTTCCTGGCCGCCGCCTGCGGGCAACTCGCGGGTTGGGGGGCGGGAGGCGGGGCACAGGGGAGGGATCCGCGCCTCCTATTGGCTGCCTCCAGGGCACCGCCCCCAAACCCTGGTCGCCGTCGCGAAGGACGCGGCGTCGGTTGCTTGTCAACATGGCGGCGGCGTCGCCACCTCTGCCGTTTCCAGGCAAGGTCGCCGCTGCGGCAGCTGCCGTCGACACCACAGCCGAGAGCGCCGCTGTGCGGGAACCGGAGCTGCGGCGGCCAACTTTCCCGCCTCAGTGACCCGAGGCTTGAGAGAAGGAGTGCTGGGAGGGCCGAAGGAGGCAGCGGGAGCTGCCATGAGGGAGGCTCTGGGGGCTAGCCGGGAGGCGGCGCTGAGGTGAAGGATGCTGACCAGGAGGCCTGGAGCCCGGAGCGCGGTCCCAGGACTGGGCGCTGAATCCTCGGACACCCACGTCAAAGCCCCCCTCAGCCCTCGCTTGAGCGGCGGGCGTCACCGACCTGGCGCCTACCTGTATCCTTCCAGCCGTGGTTGCCTGGGTGGCGGTGTTGGAAGTGGGGAGCCCCATCTTTTTTCTGTTCTGTTCCCATTATCACAGATGCTAGATGAGAGAAACCGGCCAGTCATCTTAATGCGGGTATTTGCTCCGGCAACTGTCGCTGCTCCCCTTAAACCTGAAATATCATCTTCTATTCTAGGACCACTTTCCCGGCCACCTTGTTATCTCCCCCGTTTTCAACTTTGCAGTAAAAAAAAAAAAATTTTTTTTAATGAGTTTTGAAATGGGTAAACGTGTTCTCTGGGGATTGTTTTCTTGTGGAGTTAGGCCATTATGTTCTTTACTTCGTATTATCCATCTGATAATTCATGCTGCTTGGAGAAGAATGCCGCAAGTAAATAAAATGTTTTGGTCTCCTGAAATAGTCCGTCTTAACAGTTAACCTAACACTTCATTTATTTTACAGAGCTGCTAAAGCCTAACATATTTGGTTAATTTGTTTTGTTTTCCATCCTCTGCCCAGTCTGTTGTCAGAGAGACAACAGACAGAAAATGAGAAGCAAAGGACCTGGAGCCTTCGCACAGGTTTATCACTGACTTGTCCCTACCTAAGAATTGGTCTAGCCCACCTTTGACATTATTATTGGTTGCATTGTAGAAAATTGAAAGTGTTAAACAGTTCTGTTTTCCGAATATGTAAACCATGTTTATTCCTTCAGAGAGTGTTATGATAATTAGAGTGTAACCTTTGTATTCTCAGAGGACTTGGTTGGTAGTGATGATGCTGTGTAATCATCTTCTTTCTTGTCAGAGAGTCTCTGCTTTTCAAATTAATTCCCACTTTCTTATTGTCTCCCGGTTCTGGGAGTTGCACTTTTAAAAGCAAGTCAACAAGCAATTTTCATTTAGTGCCTCCTTTTTTGGCTAGGTGCTTGGGATACAACTCTAGTGAGGAAGACAGGTACATACAAAGCTTAAATAATGGTAAATATTCCTCTTCTGATCATGCTTCCTCAAGCTTTTATCCCATCTCTTCTTGCTTTAGTTGACTTTTCAGAATGCTAACCTGCAATGACAGCTTCTAATTCTTTTCATCTATTCATTATTAACTCCATTCACTTTGGCTTTTGGCCTTGCTGCTCCTCAAAACTATCCTGATTCAAGGTGTAATCTGAAATAAACCAGATTGTTTTCAGTATGGATTTGATTCTGCCCCATTGACATTGTGTTTACTTGAACCCTGAACTCCTATTACACTGACCCTGATTTATCTGTAAATCAGAAAATAGGGAAGCACTGTAAGTGGCTCATTGGCAAGGTGTATCTTTCCATCATTTTCATTAGTGAAATGATCATAGACTTAGTATTTTTAAATTTTTAAGGTGTGAATGTTGATACAACAAAGGAAATAGTTGTAAAATAAATTTGGCAGTACCTCAAATGAACAAAACCAAATAGATATAATTCCAGAATTATAATGTTGGTTTCCTATAAAGAAATGTATTACTAAAAATTTACTTAAATACTAAATATATAGTTAAAATTAAGAAAGTTGTAAATAATCATTTCAATAGATACCCTGAGCCTTTGCTAAAATCCAACAACTTTTGCTAGTGTATGTGTGTGTATGCATCTATATGTATTATATATAATATACATTTTTTCCTAGTTTATACATATATGAAAGTGAAAGTGAAAGTGAAGTCGCTCAGTGGTGTCCGACTCTTTGCGACCCCGGGGGCTATAGCCTGCCAGGCTTCTCAGTCCATGGGATTTTCCAGGCAAGAGTACTGGAGTGGGTTGCCATTTCCTTCTCCAGGGGATCTTCCCGACCCCGGGATCAAACCTGGATCTATATAGTTGCTAGTAAATCAAGAATATCATTGTTACTAGTTGGAGAAACACTTAAGTACTTGTGTCATATTGTACATTTTCAGTGTCTGTAATGTTTCATATTGGATACCTGGTACAGAGTAGGTGTGCAAATTTATTAATAACTAAATTTTTTAAAATGAGCTGTAGACTTAAAATAAGAAGTGGCTTGGTAAAATTTCTACATGTGACTTCTGAATATGAATTCAGTACTCAGAGGCTGTATTTCTCTACTCGCATTGGAATTTCCTAACTCCAAAAGCTATGGAAGAACAAAACTTCATGAAGTTTATCTAATTAAAATTAGATGAAGTTCTATAATTTCAACTTCTTAAAACAATTCAAAAGAAAATAGAATAAAATTTATTTTCAAAAAAACGAGGGCAGTTCTCTCATGTCCCCTTCACAGTATGCCTCCTTTTTTCTCACAAGTATCTCCAGTCTTTTCCCCTTCCATTTATCCTAGCATCCACCTTGCCTCTTTTTATTCCCTACCCAGTTTAAACCTGTTTTTAATTATCTACACATATTCTCTCAACAATATCCTTGGTTTTTTGTACTCCTGTTCTTCTTTCTCAACCATCCAATAACTATTACCACCCTATATTTCTGCGCCTTCACTCAATAGTGAAAAATCTATCAGAGAAAAGTCACAAGATTGCTGTGGTTTGATTGTTCTCAGCTTCACCAGAACAAGAACGAAATTCTGTCTTGTTCATTTTAAATTAATTTCTGTGCCAGATCTTGATCACCTCCCCTCATTCTTAATAGCCTCTTTTACTATTTTATAAGAGAATGGATGCATAAACTCCCTCAGGTCCCTCCCAACAAACAACACAAACCATCCTACTCCCATCACCAACCTCAGTCCCCTACCCTATCTTTTTTTCCAGGCTCACTGATGGGATATCACTTTTACTGTAGAAGGTTAATCCATTCACTTATGCCCTGTTTTCATCACCTCTCTTCTCAGTAACCCTGGATTGTAAATTATCCTAACTCTCTATTACAATTTACTTCCAACTCTTCCCTAACAGCCTTCTTTCCCTAAAGCCTGTAAACACCCTCTAGTCTTGACTATCCTTAAAACTAAAAATCACATCTTTTGATCATAAGAACTCTTATAACTGTTTTAATATCTCCTGTCTCATTATTCAAACCACTAAAAAAGAATAGTCTAAATTCACTGTCTCTACCTTGAGTTACACTTTATACTTCATTCCAAAATATACTTGAACTGATTAAAAAAAAAAAAAAAAGGCATGGACTGTAGTCTGTCAGGCTTCTCAGTCCATGGAATTCTCCAGGCAAGAATACTGGAGTGGGTTGCCATGCCCTTCTCCAGGGAATCTTCCCTACCCAGGGATTGAACCCAGGTCTCCTGCATTGCAGGAACATTCTTTACCCTCTGAGCTACCAGGTGGTTCATAAAAAATAAATACAAAATTGTAAAGAAAAACTGACAGAAAATAGATTTTCACATTTTTCATAACTTGAAGATATAGCTACTTTACCTTTTGAAAAGCAAGAACCAATTTCAAATGAAAAGTATTTCAAAGATAACTTGTTAATTTAAAACTTTAAGGGGAAATTGTATAATTAAATAAAATGAATTATCTGGAGAAAATACTTGTAATTATGATAGAAGGTTAATATTTACACTATTCTATCTCTATTGAATTTACTGAAATTGATTTTTTAAATGAAGTTCTCAATAGATGAATGACCAGTGACTCTGAACTAACAATTCACCAAAGAGGAAAATAAAAATATAGTATCAAATAAGACAAAGACAATTATTCTGTTTTGCTAATGCATACATACTAAAACCTGACTTCCCACATGGTCTTACTTTTTTTAAAAGTACTGCCTTATACTCATGAGGTTTTAACTCATATACATATATTTCTAATGACATGTTAATTTATATAACCCTTTTGGAAATCAATTTGTCTGTGAGACACTGAAAGCTATGAAGATATGTATACCTTTTGTCTTAGTTTATCTGCTGAGAATTTTCTCCAAGGAAATCATTCAGCAAGCTTTCATTACGCCATTACCATATTCTAAGTGCCATGCCAGGCATATTATATTTTATAGAAATGTAGAGGAGATACACATGATGTACCCATGAGAGTGTCATATCATCCAGTGAGGGTTAGAAAAAGCTTCATAGGGTAGGAACTGTTTGAGGTGTCCCTGAAAGGATGGATAGAGTTATCCAGCATGTACCAAAATATAATGGCATACTATGTCATGGCTTGTTCTGTTAATAAGTATCTTAGTGTGATAGTGTGACTGAGCTAAGAGTCATGTAGGGAAGTGTTGAAAAATGAAGATGAAAAAACAGACCAAATTATAGGATGCCTTGTATTCTAATTTTATCATGAAAGTAACAGAGAGATTTTGGAGAACAGCAAAGAATGAGAGACCTAGTGAGATTTGTGTTTAGCTGGTTTTGTGGACATTCAAATGTAGGAATGACAAGTTTAGGAGTAATATGATGAGTTAAAAGACTACTGAAGTGGTCTGGGCAAGGGATTTAGAGCATCAGAGTCAAGGCTGTTGAAGAAGGTACAGAGAAGAAAAAGAATCAGGATAGCTCTAATAATTTAACAAGAGTATTGGTTATATGATTCATAGTTATTAGTGGTGGTACAATATTTGAAACAACCTAAATGAGCTACAATTAGAAAAATACTATATTGGGAGAGGATGAGGTGGGGTATATTAGGCTATCCTTTTAAGTTACAATCATTATGTATTACTTAGCCAGTACTACAACCTATGATTTTCTTGGTTTTGTTGTTGGTTGGTTGTTTTTTTTTTTAATATAAATATATAAACTTTCTTTGAACAAGTATTTAACTATGGTTCTTATGGAAGTATCTTACCTTTACAGTACAGCTTGTATGAAAAATAAAAGTTTAACCAGCCATCTAATATTTTTTAAATTTGAATACCATACTTTGAAGAGATGCAAAGGCAAAGCCTCTTTTATAACTCAGCAGGCAATATTATATATATATATATGTAGAGCGTAGAAGGCAACGGCAACCCACTCCAGTACTCTTGCCTGGAAAATCCCATGGATGGAGGAGCCTGGTAGGCTGCAGTCCATGGGGTCGTGAAGTCAGACACAACTGAGCGACTTCACTTTCACTTTTCAGTTTCATCCATTGGAGAAGGAAATGGCAACCCACTCCAGTGTTCTTACCTGGAGAATCCCAGGAACGGGGGACCCTGGTGGGTTGCTGTCTATGGGGTCGCACAGAGTTAGGCACGACTGAAGCAACTTAGCAGCAGCATATATGTAGAGAGAGATTTAATTAAATCTAACAATATATAGTTGTCAGAACATTATTACAAACTTTACATTTGTGATTTTCTTTATGTTACTGTGGTGAGACTGCAAGCATGTTAAAACCTTGAACACAATTGTTTCCACGTGCATCATACTCCTTCATATTTCTCACCTGAACTGAAGCAACTTCTCCCTTTCCTCCCACCAACAGTGTTGATCTTGGGTACCCTGAAAGGATGTGGCACTTTCCTCCACTGAGATGTTGTGATTTAGCAGTTAGCCATCTTGTTGAAGTCTGACTCTTTCTAGTAAATTACTCTGTTGGAAGAAGAAGCTAAATCTTTCTTTAGCTTTTTCCATGGTAACAAAGAACCAGATTCCTTCCTTTTTTTTGTTTCAATTTTATAAATCCTTCAAAAGAAACATTAAGTAAAATTATCATGTATGCAAGTGCATGTATTTGTTTATGGCAAGGTATAAAATTTTATAATAAATTAATTATGGCCAATGGCATAAAAATAGATAAATAGCAACATAGTTGAAAGTGCCCATTCACAAAGTTTCAAATGACTAAAACAGTCAAATAAATGTGATTGGTTTGAAGTATATAGTATTGGATAGGTTTTTTTTACTATGTTGCTGAAATACTGTAGGATCCTAAAATTAAGACATTTTGAATTAACAAATTATGTACTGCTTAACTTATTTAATATGTTATTTTACCACTAACACTTATATCTTATAAAAATTTTGATTAAATAGACCTCTTAAAGAGAATTTCAAATCTTTATTTGGGGGGAGAGGTGATTTAAACATAGTTTATTCTAAAAAGACAACTAGGCATGCTCACAATATATAACTTCAATACAATCTTATATACATCTACATCTAATGATGAGGTTCTGGAAATGGTAATTCAATGACCACTTCTTAAAACTTCGGAATCATTAAAAGCAGAAAAATACTATGATAAACTTGATAAAGGCATTCAGTAATGCCAGTTGAAATGTAGCTGAGTAAATGCAGACATCAGTTAACCACAGTAATTCAACTTATTTAAAGAAATAAATTTCAAATGAATGGATGATTTAGATAACTAAAATACTCTTTATCTGGCAAACTTCTTGTAAACACTGCTATGTATGGTTTTCCTGATGGTTTTTTTTATAACCTATGAGTAAATTAGCAAATTTTCCCAGTTATATTGCTAGCTGATTTTTAATATTTTGGTATGACTTTCATAATGTGAATTAAAATATCAACCGAAACATTTAACTCATCTGCTTTATATTAGTGAAATATAACCTCCTTTCATTTTTCTACATACATTCCTAAGATGTGTGTGTGTGTTTAGCCACTTCAGTTGCGTCTGACTCTGTGCAACCCTATGGACTGCAACCTGCCAGACTCTGTCCGTGGGATTCTCCAGGCAAGAATGTTGGAAGTGGATTGCCATTTCCTTCTCCAGGGGATCTTCCTGACCCAGGGATCAAACCCAGGTCTCTTAATATCTACCTGTATTAGCAGGCAGATTCTTTACCATCAGCACCACACATGGGAAGCCCAACATTCCTAAGATAGCAACTTGTTAATAAGTACCCAAATATCTGTATAATAAAAGAAAAAACAGACATTCTCCTTATCTGGGCTCATGATGTATAAAAGTAATTAATTTTTCCTCAAAGAAAATGAGACGTATCTTCAGTTCTATTATCAAGTCAAGAAAAAATAAAACATCTGCCACTGACACTAATGTGTACACATACTGATTATTCTACAAAAAATCATTACATCGTTAGTATGAGGCTGTAATTATATTTATCAGATAGCACTGACATTCATCCACTAAAGACGTAAACCACTGTCCTTAACTTTATGCTGTCATTAGAGATATGAAAATTCATTTTGAGAAAAATTTAGAGGAAGAGCGCCAAATATTACTGCAGCAACAAAAAATATGTCGAAATCGAGCACGTAAATATTTTGTGGAGTCAAACCGGAGAAAAAAGTAAGTAATTGTATTTTATTCAAAAGCATAGAAACTCAGTCTTTATAAATTAATAATTTCTCTACTTTGTAGCATTTTATGAACCTGTCATGACAGTGATTTCTGTATAAAATTGATCAAAATGTTTGTGACTTTTTAATTTTATTGTTTTTCTGCCATTGCACAGAATGATGTATCATCTAGTTGAGTAAATGTAACTGAGGCAGTCTTTTCTTGTCATAGAATTTATTAGTGTCATATCTACTTCTTAAAATGACTATAAAATATATTCTTCATTTTTTGTGTCATTTTATGATAAAAAGTGTGGAGAAGGAAATGGCACCCTACTCCAGTGCTCTTGCCTGGAGAATCCCAGGGATGGGGGAGCCTGGTGGGCTGCCATCTATGGGGTCACACAGAGTTGGACACAACTGAAGTGACTTAGCAGCAGCAGCAGCATGATAAAAAGTGACCAATTAGCATTTACTCTCTAATAGAATATATTTTATTTTAATTATTATTCACTTATATATAATTTTTATGTATGTACTTCCCTCATTCATCCAGTCAGAAAAATAGGGGAAATATGAATAATGGTGGAAATATTATAAAAAGAATTTTATAAATGATTGCCACTTTAAAAAAAGAGCTTTCTAGTATAAACTGGAAACTAAATGAAGTAAAAACACAAATGCAAACGATCCTATCTCTGCTTGACATTTCTCAAAATTCATTTGAATTACTGGGGTTTTTTTTTAATGCAGAATGGTTATGCCATTTTTATTGTTGTTTCTTTCTACTTTGTTTATATTTCTACATTAGCTGAATAGCAGAAAATCCCTAGAGTTTATTAACTACATCATTGGGCATATGTTGCAAATCCCATTTGGGGAATACAAAATTGTTTACCTGTAATTTTTTTTCTGGCACTGTATTTCTCTTTAGCTCTATACCGCCTGGTGTAGTTGATAATATTTAATGAAGCTTCATTTTGTTTCCATTTTTTATTTGTGTATTTCTGTTTTTCTCCTACCTTTCAGCTCCTGAAGCTTACAAAAGGCACTGATAGGTGTTCACTAAAGATGAATAATCTTATGTTGAAAGGGTCATTGGCTTTGGAGTCAGAGATCTAGGTTAAAATCCTAGGTCCATCAGTTAGAGCAAGTTATTTAAGCTCTTTGAGCTTTAGTTTCTCATTTATGGTTGGAATTAATACTGTATGTTTCAAGGAACTGTTATGTAGAGAAAAAAAGTTTAATAATAGAAATAGTTGAGAACACATATACAAAATATTTGTCATGTAGTGCTTCAACATTAAAGCTTATTTTATTGATTAACAAATTAATATTTGTCAATTGTACATTTTTTAATAGTCTTGCTGTATGAAATGGCAGGCTTTATATGTGGAATTTGATTCATAAAATTCCAACCTATCTTGTCTCATCAAATACCATAAGAATTCTGATGTGGAAAATATAGAAGAAAATTTTGGGTTTAAAATTCTAAGAGGCAGTACATTTTCCAATATAATTTCATTATGTTTTCCTTTTCTGTTGCCCTACAGATGGCGAAAGAAAACCTGTTTTTATATAAAGCTACATAATAGTGTTTCTTTTAAACACTAATTAGTTATTTCTATATTCACCTTTTATAAAGGGAACGAAATTCTAAATACACTTCTGAACTTCAGAATATATCTATCATTGTGACTTTTTTGGCCTTGCCATTATCTATCCATTTATGCTTTACATCATCTGAGTTTATGGTGTCTATTCATGTTATGGTCATAGAGTTTAGACAAACTATTTTTCCTACAGGTAGAGATAGTCTCCTAACACTTAGGTTTTTTCCTACAAAATGAGATAAATTTGTACTTTGACGTTGTCATTACTGTTTCCCCAGTAGTACTCAAAAGATCTTCATAGCACCAAGTGCTCTTTTTTACTTATATTAATTGCCTAAAATCACACACATTTTATTTTCTCTTTACCATTTTTTGCATTTCTGTTGCCAGTGTTTTTCTTGTATGTGTTTATCGCATTCTTAATTTTTCCATTCTGTCACTCAGTATTCGTACAGTGAAGTCCCTTTTGTTTCTCTCCAAGACCTTCCTCCACCAGTAGTTACTGCTGCAATAGATATACCCATAGACCTAATCACAATAGGCATCCTGAGACTTCCCTTAGTTGCTCTTAGCAATTACAGCCACAGTTGCTTGTCTTCCATAGCATCCCATTTTTTGTTTTGTTTTATAATATTAGTTTGTGGGAACACAACCACAGATAACTTTCTAGTTAGGCTGCTTTGTGGACCAAGTAATTGTAATATATACACATACTTAAAGAATATTAACTTATTTCCTGCATTGTTTTTAATTTTCAACTTAGAACTATCTTTTGATAAATTAGTAAAGAGGCATTTATTCATCAACAGCATAGCTAATTGAGTACCAATTATTAAATATTAGGAGAAAAAATAATTTTGGTTAATCTGTTTCATCATTATAAGTTAGAAATGTCAATAATCAGATCCAGTGTGGCTTCATGAGGAAACTAAATAGAAATGAATTTTAAGAAGTAAAAAACTCAAAAGAAACATTCAAATAGTTTTAAAACAATATAACGTAAGCATGTAGGCTTAAAAGTTCAGATGATCAGACAAAACTCCTATGTAACTATATAACCAACTGGCATAATAAGAAAGAAAAGGATTGAATGGGGAAAACTGCCCAAATAAAGCAAAGAGGAAACGCTAGCAAGTGGTGAGGGTCAGGCACTTTGGAAGAATCTTTAAAACCTGTAATAAAGAAGATTCCTTAAATATCCTATAGGCAGAAAAAAAATTACCTAGAGAATCACAGGATGAATTATTTGGTGAACATGAAGTATGAGGTAGCTGCATTATCTATTTGTGAGAATGGTGGAGTATGGAGTTCCCCATGAAGCAGGAAAACTGTACCTTAGAATAAATAAGGACTTATACTTTAAGCAATTTAAGTCATATTAATCAAACCTACATATATAGATGTATGGAATAAGCTAAAAAATATAAACAGATTCAAACAAATTCAGTTATCAGTAGATTTAAATATCCCTGGATATACTATTCATGCATGCGTGCTCAGTGGCTTCAGTCGTGTCCGACTCTTTGGTACCCTATGGACTATAGCCCACAGGCTCCTCTGTCCATGGGATTCTCCAGGCAAGAGTACTGGAGAGGGCTGCCATGGCCTCCTCCAAGGGATCTTCCCAACCCAGGGATCAGACCCATTTCTGCATTGCAGGCGGGTTCTTTACCACCAAGCCACCAGTGAAGCCCATATTATCCATAATATATTCATAATATATTTAGGAGAAATGAATTCAGGATATTTTCGGCTACTGAAAATGTTATAAAGGATAACATTTATTCATTCAACTAACATTTGAAAGTGTAGTGAAAGTGTTAGTCTCTCAGTCTGAATAATGTCCTACTCTTTGCAACCCCATGGACCATAGCCCACCAGGCTCCTCAGTGCCTGGAATTCTCCAGGCAAAAGTACTGGAGTGGGTTGCCATTTCCTTCTCCAGGGCATCTTCCCAACCCAGAGATCAAACATGGGTCTCCCACAGTGAAGGCAGAGTCTTTACCGTCTGAGCCACCTTTCATATACCAGAGGATAAAAAATAAAATGCATGATTCTTGCTCTCTATTTACTAATAATGAAGTAGTAAAAAAAAAAAGGATGGTAGTGCTGTACAGTAAATACTATAATTGAGTCACCAACAAGGTGCTGTGGAAGTACATCTCACATAGTACATGACAAAGAATTCCTGGAAGAGTAAATTCTTATTAGATAACCAGGAGTTAGCTCACTTGAGTGGCAAAGGAGAACAATATGTGACAAAACTTAAATGTTATGAAATAAAATACATTAAAAAAAAGTTTTATGTGATTTAGGCACTGGAAAATGTGGAAGGGCATCAGGAAAGGAAGCTATAGAGCTGACAGGAGACATTACTAAAATAACTTTTGTGCCAGTCTAAAGAAATTAAACCCTATCCTGAGATGCTGTTGAAAGAGTAAAAGAGAGATGGATGATCATGTTCATATTTTATCTCATTATTACAAAGTGTAGAGAATGAATTGAAAGTGTAGGCTGGAGGCAAAGAAGAGGGGTAGAAAACTGTTATGGGGATCTAAGCAAGAGAAGGTATGAAGCTGGCCTATGAAGGCAGAGTCAGAATTGAGTAGTAGGGTCAATTGGAGTCAAGGGTCAGTTATGGGTGGCGCATGAAGAGCATTGTGAGAAGTGGAATACTCATCAATTATGCAAACCTTATTTTGACATTTTTAATGCAAATCTAAATTACAATACATATTTCTGTCATCTTTTATACAGATTATGATAAATGTGTTTGATCTTTTGTTCATGCCTTAGAATCATTATTATGGCATCAAATATTCTACTCTGTTATGTTATTGTGTTGCCCTTGAGCTATTAAGTTTAGCTATTAAGGTTAGCTTGGTGAATTCTTTGTTAAAGATTTTTTCCCTTACTGCATAGCTGTAATTTCTTTTTTAAAGTTAAATTTAACTTTGTTGTTTTTACTGTTTAGTCGCTAAGTCATTTCTGACTCTGCGACCCCATAGGCTATAGCCCACCAGGCTCCCCTGTGCTTGGGATTTCCCAGGCAAGAATACTGGAGTGGGTTGCCAGTCCCTTCTCCAGGGGATCTTCTGCACCCAGGGATCAAGCCCAGGTCTCCTGCATTGTCAGGCAGATTCTTACCACTGAGCCTTCATTTTGAGGTAATTGTAGATTCTTGCAATTGTAAAAAATAATACAGAAAGATCCCATGCATGCATGCTGACTTGCTTCAGTCATTTCTGACTCTTTGCAGCCCTTTGGACTGTCGCCTGCCAGGCTCTTCTTGTCCATAGGATTCTCCAGGCAAGAATACTGGAGTGGGTTGCCATACCCTCCTCCAGGGGGTCTTCCCAACCCAGAGATTAACCTGCGTCTCCTGCAGCTCCTGCCTTGCAGGTGTATTCTTTACCGGTGAGCCACTGGGGAAGCCCAAGATCACATAATACTCTCTATTCAGTTTCCCCCAGTGGTAACATCTAGAAAAACTGTAGTGCAACCTCACAACCAGGATAATGACATATATATAGTCAAGACACAGAACAATTCTGTTATTTCACATTGCCCTTTTATATCCACACCACTTCCCTCCCACACCCATTCCCTGGAAATCACTAATCTGTTCTCATTTCTATAATTTTTTCATTTCTAGAGTATTATATAAATACTATCATATATATGTATCAGTTCAGTTCAGTCGCTCAGTCGTGTCTGACTCTTTGCGACCCCATGAATCGCAGCACACCAGGCCTCCCTGTCCATCACCATCTCCCGGAGTTCACTCAGACACACGTCCATCGAGTCTGTGATGCCATCCAGCCATCTCATCCTCTGTCATCCCCTTCTCCTCCTGCCCCCAATCCCTCCCAGCATCAGAGTCTTTTCCAATGAGTCAACTCTTTGCATGAGGTGGCCAAAGTACTGGAGCTTCAGCTTTAGCATCATTCCTTCCAAAGAAATCCCAGGGCTGATCTCCTTCAGAATGGACTGGTTGGATCTCCTTGCAGTCCAAGGGACTCTCAAGAGTCTTCTCCAACACCACAGTTCAAAAGCATCAATTCTTCGGTGTTCAGCCTTCTTCATAGTCCAACTGTCACATCCATACATGACTACTGGAAAAACGATAGCCTTGACTAGATGGACCTTAGTCAGCAAAGTAATGTCTCTGTTTTTGAATATGCTATCTAGGTTGGTCATAACTTTTCTTCCAAGGAGTAAGTGTGTTTTAATTTCATGGCTGCAGTCACCATCCACAGTGATTTTGGAGACAAAAAAAATAAAGTCTGACACTGTTTCCACTGTTTCCCCCTCTATTTCCTATGAAGTGATGGGACCGGATGCCATGATCTTTGTTTTCTGAATATTGAGCTTTAAGCCAACTTTTTTGCTCTCCTCTTTCACTTTCATCAAGAGACTTTTTAGCTCCTCTTCACTTTCTGCCATAAGGCTGGTGTCATCTGCATATCATGTATAGTGTATATATTATATATGTTTGATTCAGGATTGCCTGTTTTCACTCAACCCATTTCTCTGGGATTCATCCAGGTTGCTGGATGAATAGCTTATTCCTTTTTGTTACTGAGTATTATTATATTGTATTATTACCATTCACCCATTAAGGATATTTGGGTAGTTCCCAGTTTGGAGTTACTATGAATAAAGCTGCTATAAATATTCATGTATAGGTTTTTGTGTAAGCATTGAGGGCAGGAGGAGAAGGGAATGACAGAGAATGAGATGGTTGGATGGCATCACCAAATCAATGGACATGAGTTTGAGTAAACTCTGGGAGTTGGTGATGGACAGGGAGGCCTGGAGTGCTTTGGTCCATGGGGTCGCAAAGAGTTGGACACGACTGAGTAACTGAACTGAACGTCTTTATTTCTCTGGGATAAATGAAAGAGTACAATTGCTGGATCATATTTTGGTTTAGCCTTTTAAAAAACCACTAAATTGGTCTTCAGAGTGACTATCCACCAGCAGTGTAAGAGTGATCCGGTTTTCCACATCCTCATTAGCATTGATGTTGTAACTATTTTGTATTTTAGCCATTCTTAAAGGTGTAGTGTGGAGAAGGAAATGGCAACCCACTCCAGTATTCTTTCCTGGGAAATCCCATGGACAGAAGGAGCCTAGTGGGCTACAGTTCCATTGGGTTGCAAAGAACTGGGTACAACTTAGCAACTAAACAGCAACAACAACAAAGGTGTAATAATATCTTGGTGAGGTTTTAACTGATATTTTCTTAATGCCTATTGATGCAGAATATCTTTAATGTGCTTATTTGCCATCTGCCTATCTATGAAATTTCTCATAATGTCTTTTATCCATTTTCAATTTTTTTGAAGTATAGTTAATTTACAATGTTATGTTAGTTTCATGTGCACAGCCAAGTGATTCAGTTATACGTATATACACGTTCTTAGATTCTTTTCCATTATAGGTTATTACAGGATATCGAGTACAGTTCCCTGTACTATACAGTAGGTCCTTGTTGTTTGTTTTTTATCTAGTCTATATATAGTAATCAGTATATTTTAATCCCAAACCCCTAATTTATCTTCCTGCCCCTCCCACTATCCCCTTTTGTAACCATAAATTTGTTTTCTATTTCTGTTTTGTAAATATGTTCATTTGTATCATTTCTTAGAGTCCACATATAAGTGGTATCATATATTTGTCTTTCTCTAACTTCACTTAATATGGTAATCTCTAGGTCCATAAGCAAGTGGTTTTATTTCTTTCTATGGGCAAGTAATATTCCTTTGTATATGTATACTACTAATTTATCCATTCATCTGTTAGTGGACATTTTGGTTGCTTCTGTCAGGTTGGTTTATTTCTCTCCCTGTTTTTGTCTCATCCATAACAAAGATTTGGAATGATGGACTAATTACAGCTAAAGCAGGCAAGATATCTTGACTGTTGTCTCATAATAACAAGGATTCAAAACAACAGACTACAGACTACAGACAACAGTTACAGATCAACCACAGCTCAAGCAGACAGAATTTTTATTAAACCAGAGAGTGGATAGTACACTCTGGAGACATGGGAGCAGCTGTGGCAACGTTCCTCTTGGTTTCCATTTTTATACTTCCCATCTCCTCTTCTTGGTTCTGCCCTGTGTACCCAATACCAATCAGGAAAGGGAATGCAAATGGCTGTATGCTCAAGGTCAGTCAGGGAAAGGGCGCGTGTCTGGGCACATGCAAAAGTAGCATTTTTACATATTCATCTAGGTGGGGGTGGGCTGGGAGCTTTAATTAATAGTTGCAAGTTACATAACAGGCTCTATTGCTCCTGCTTTCCCATATTTCAGTCTGTTATAATCATATGTATGTATAGATTATTTATGAACCTTTAATGGGCTCCTGGCTGCCTAAGAATACTTGAGGACACAGCTGTGTACAAGAGAGAATGTGCCAGAGTTGGAGACTCCCTGTGCTGAGTCTGTATCCACTGTGTGCCTAGGGCACATGGGCAAGAATTGGAAAAGTCTCTGTGGCTATTTTTGTAGCATATCTGTGAGCTCTCCTGGGAGTGTCTGAGGTTTAGAGATCAGCTTGCATCCCTTTCCCTTAAGCCACCCCTTATGGCTCATGCCTAACTTCCTACCTAACAGTTCCATATCTTGACTATTGTAAATAGTGCTGCTGTGAACATAGGGGTGCATGTATCTTTTCAAATCAGAGTTTTCTCCAGATATATGCCCAGGAGTGGGATTACAGAATCATATGTTTACTATTTTTAGCTTTTTAAGGAACCTCCATGCTATTCTCCACAGTGGGTGCACCAATTTAAATTTCCATCAACAATTTAGAAGAGTTCCTTTTTCTCCAGACCCTCTCCAGCATTTATTATTTGTAGGCTTTTTAATAATGGCCATTCTGACTGGTATGAGATGATACCTAACTGTAGTTGTGATTTTCTAATAATTAGTGATATTGGTCATCTTTTCATGTGTCTATTGGCCATCTGTACGTTTTCTTTGGAGGAATGTCTCTTTAAGTCTTCTGCCCATTTTTTTGATTGGGTTGTTTGTTTTTCTGATATTGAAGCTGTGTGAGCTGTTTTTATATTTTAGAAACTAATTCCTTGTCAGTAGGATCATTTGCAAATATTTTATCCCAGACTGTAAATTGTCTTTTCATTTTGTTTATGTGCAAAAGCTTTTAAGGTTAATTAGGTCCTATTTGTTTATTTTTGTTTTTATTTCCATTAGTCCAAGAGATGGCTCCAAAAATATTGCTATGATTTGTGTCAGAGTGTTCTGCCTATATTTTCCTCTAGGAATTTTACAGTATCTAGCCCTACATTTAGATATTTAATCTGTTTTGAGATTATTTTTACATGGTGTTAGAGAATATTATAATTTCATTGTTTTACAGGTAGCCATCTAATTTTCCCAGAATCACTTCTTGAAAAGACTGTGTTTTCTCCACGTATAGCCTTGCCTCCTTTGTCTTCAGTTCAGTTCAGTCACTCAGTTGTGTCCAACTCTTTGCAACCCCTTGGACTGCAGTACACCAGGCCTCCCTGTCCATCGCCAACTCCCAGAGTTTACTCAAACTCATGTCCATTGAGTCAGTGATGTCATCCAGCCATCTCATCCTCTGTTGTCCCCTTCTCCTCCTTCCTTCAATCTTTCCCAACATCAGAGTCTTTCCCTTTGTCTTAGATTGACTTTTCATCCATTTTCTAATTAGATTATTTGCTTTTTTACTGTCGAGTTTTGAGAACCCTTTATATATTCTAGGTACAAATCCTATGTCAAATGTGTGGTTTGCAAATATTTTATTCTGCACTGGAGTTTATATTTTCACTTTTTTAATAATAGAGGCTTTCCTAGAGCAAGTTTCTCATTTTTATGAAGTCCACTTTATCACTTTTTCTTCTTATAGGCTGTGTTTTTGGAGAAGCCTTTGCTTGGTTCTAGATCCTGAATATTTTCTCCTAAAAGTTTATAGACTTACAAACTGTAAAAAGTTTGTATTTTTATAGTCTAGGTGTGTGATCTATTTTAAGTTAATTTTTTTATAGTGTGTGAGACATAGGTCATGGTTTTTCGGTTTTGTTTTGTTTAACCTATGGATATCCAATTAGTCCGGCATTCTTTGTTCAAAAACTATCTTTCCTCCATGAATTTTTTGCACCCTTGTCAGAAATCATTTATGCACATTTGTGTGGGTCTATTTCTTGGTTCTCTAAATGGCAGTCCACTCCAACACTCTTGCCTGGAAAATCCCATGGACGGAGGAGCCTGATAGGCTACAGTCCATGGGGTCACAAAGAATCGGACACTGAGCGACTTCACTTTCACTTTCATCCCTCCACCAAGGCTATTACACAGTTTTGATTACTGTGGCTATAAGTACTCAAATCACTTCCTTCCATTTTACTCCTTTTTTTTTTTCAAAATTTTTTTATTCTAATTATTTTACCTTTACATATAAAATTAAAATAATCGTTTTGTATCTGTAAAAAAATGTCACTAGAATTTTTATAGGAATTGCTTTATACTTGTATATCTAAAGGATGTGGGAAGAATTGACATACTATGTTGAACATACTATGTTTCTATGTTGAATCTCCTAATAAATCCACTGAGTATTTTTCTTTCAATAGTATTTTTTAGTTCTAAATTTTCCATTTGATTTTTCTTTATATCTTCTGTTTAGTTTTGGAAACTTTGTGTTTTCATTTGCAAACCTGTCAACTTGATGTTGGCCTATGGACTATCTTTTTTCATTTAGTTTGTGATCTTCCTGGTTCTTAGAATGACAAGTGATTTTCCTACTGGAAATCAGACATTTTCATATCTTGTTATGAGACTCCGAAACTTACTTCAGCCTCAGGTGGCTTTCTCTGGCACTGTGCCAGCAGAGGAAGGGAGTAAGAGGGGGAGACACTGCTTCATTGCTGACAGTTGGAGGTGGAAATCTAGGTTTACCCCTCTGTTGGCACGGTTGGGAAAGAGACTTCTTATCACTTCTGGGCAGTTGGAGTTACAGCTCCTCACGTGGTCCCCATTGGCACCACATCGGGAGTGGCCTCATTACTGTTAGTGAAAGTTGGTAAAAGTTTTGTCTTTCCACAGGCCTCCTGAAAAGAATCCACCCAGGGGAAGCAGGGGATAGCTCATCATTGCAAGGCAGGTGATAGTGCAGACTCTCCGCTTAATTACTGCTAATACTGGGACTGGGGAGGACCTCATTACCACTAGATGGGGATGAAAGCCTAGCAGTCTACTGAGCTTCTCTGACAGCATTCAACAGTGTTCTGGCTACATTCTGGTGAGGATGGAAATGAAATCTAGGCTCCCTACTGTCTTGGCTTAGATGGGAAAAGGACCACAGTTCTTTTTTTCTGTGATGTTTAGATGAAGTAGTAAGATTATTGTCAAAAAGTTTTCTGTCTTGCTACACTGGCCTTTTCCTCCTCGTGGAGCTAGAGATAGCAGACTTTTTTTTTTGGTGGTGGTGGTGGTGAAGTGAGAGGTGGTGCTTTTTTGTCCTGTTTATGTTTCCATGTTGCGTATTTCTCCCACTCCAGGTATGGGATATATGAAGCCAAAAGAAAACTCAAGGAGCTTACGACCATGTTTTCCCTTGGATCCTGAGGTGCCTAGCCAGTTTGCCTCCTTTTCTCCATCTTTCAGACTCTTCTAAAATTTTTTTTTAATGTAATGTCCAAGATTCTTATTTGTACTTAGTGAAAGACATAGCAGAAAGTCTGTTTACCTCCTCTTCTCAGAAGCAAAATTTCTTTTTGATGTTAGTATTTCTTCTTCTGGACTTCCCTGTTGGCTCAGTGGTAAAGAATATCTCTGCTAATAGAGGAGCCACAGAAGTGGGTTCAATCCCTGGGTTGGGAAGATCCCCTGGAGGAGGCAATGGCAACCCACTCCAATATTCTTGCCTGGAGAATCCTATGATTCTCCTATGGTCAGAGGATCCTGACGGGCTACATCCATGGGGTCAAAAAGAGTCAGACACTGAGCACATACATACACACACACATTTCTCCCTCTAGACGCTTGTTCACCTTTCTTCTTTCATTTCTAATGCAGTATTACCTAAGCAAACAAAGGATTTTATCGGAACTGAGTCTAATAAGAATGTATGTGAATAAGGACTTGAGACTCTTATGACTGAAATTTATGTGCTTTAATTGATATTGATATGTTTATTTTAGCCAATACCTCAGCCTTTAGAGAAATGAGGTGCTATTATATTTTCCCTTTGTCGTATGTACATTACTAATTATATTTGTTAAGTCTGAATATGAATCTTTGTTGTTTGGGTATTTTCCCCTCCAATAAGGGTAATTTTTCATTTTTTATTGTTTTCTTTTCCAGTCAAATGACAGACAGTAAGTTGGAAATATGATATTCAACACAGATTTGGGGCATTCCAAATAAGTTTCACTCTTTTCAAGTACAAGATATGTTTCTTTGCCATGCAGTGAAAATTGACAGTATATTCTTGAGCTGTTTTATTTCTAAATTCAATATATTCTTGAGCTGTTTTATAGGATATTGGCATTATTGTTTGTTTAAAATGTTATACTTTATTCTTAAAAACTATTTTTCTAATTGCATTAATTTAAAATATAATATTTTATTCTATTTTTAAATATCTTTAATTATCTCAAAATATAGTTGAGTTTTAAACTAATATGTGATCATATCTCTAGAAAGTTATATCTACCTAAATCTGAATTATGGTTCCAAATAGAAAAAAACGCATCACAGAAGGCCAGCTCTCCAGTTCTGCCTGTGTTGTTCTGATCGAAGTTACTCTTAGTCACTATTGTTTGGGTTCTGCTGTTAAAGAAAGTAATTGTCATGGTGGTTATTTATATACTTCTTAAGGAAGTATATAAAGAGAAAAATTATAATCCCTAATTGTAGATTCCCAAGCTGTTTGTTTGTGGAAACCAAACAGTTTAGCAAATAGCTATCATTTTCTGAAGTGTATCGCTTTGAGCCAAGGTGGTCTGCATCTTTCATGGTCTACATCAAGGTGGTCTACATCTTTCAGAATTGTACATTTTAAATAGACTCTTCAAAAGTTGCTAAGGCACATTATTCATAGTACCCAATCTAAAAGTCTATTAACAGATGAATGAATAAAGAAAAAGTGGAATATAAATACCATGGATCCATGTCTTGGCTATTGTAAACAGCAATGAATATTGGGGTGCATGCATCCTTTCAGACCATGTTTTTTTCTGTATATATGCCCAGGAATGGGTTTGCAGGGTCATGTGTTAGCTCTATTTTTAGTTTTTTTAAGGAATTTGTTCTCCATAGTAACTATACCAACTTACGTTCCCACCCCCAGTGTGGAAAGGTTCCTGTCTCTCCACATCCTCTCCAGCATTTATTGTTTTTGGGTTTAGGGGGTTCTTTTGTGATGATAGTCATTCTGACTTGGTGTAAGATGGTATCTCATTGCAATATAGATTTGTATTTCTCTGATCATTAGCAATGTTGAGCATTTTTTCACATGCCTTTTGGCCATCTGTATGCCTTCTTTGGGGAGCAGGCAATGGCACCCCACTCCAGTACTCTTGCCTGGAAAATCCTATGGACGGAGGAGCCTGCTAGGCTGCAGTTCATGGGGTCGCTAAGAGTCGGACACGACTGAGCGACTTGACTTTCACCTTTCACTTTCATGCACTGGAGAAGGAATGGCAACCCACTCCAGTGTTCTTGCCTGGAGAATCCCAGGGATGGGGGAGCCTGGTGGGCTGCCATCTATGGGGTCGCACAACACGACTGAAGTGACTTAGCAAAAGCATCCCTTCTTTGGAGGAATGTCTGTTTAGGTCTTCTGCCCATTTTTTTGATTGGGTTGTTTGTTTTGATGATGTTAAACCTCATGAGCTATTTGCAGATTTTGGAGACTAATCCCTTGTCTGTCACATCACTTGCAAATATTTTCTCCTAATCTCTCTTTCCCAGCATCAGGGTCTTTTCCAATGAGTCAGTTCTTCATATCAGGTGGCCAAAGTATTGGAGTTTAAGCTTCAGCTTCAGTCCTACCAATGAATATTCAGGACTGATTTCCTTAGGATGGACTGGTTGGATCTCCTTGCAATTCAAGGGACTCTCAAGGGTCTTCTCCAATACCACAGTTCAAAAGCATCAATCCTTCGACACTCAGCTTTCTTTATAGTCCAACTCTCACATCCATACATGACTACTGGAAAAAACTATAGCTTTGACTAGATGGACCTTTGTTGGCAAAGTAATGTCTCTGTTTTTTAATATGATGTCTAGGTTGGTCATAACTTTTCTTCCAAGGAGCAAGCGTCTTTTAATTCATGGCTGCCATTACCATCTGCAGTGATTTTGGAGCCCCAAAAAATAAAGCCTGTCATTGTTTCCACTGTTTCCCCATCTATTTGGCATGAAGTAATGGGACTAGATGCCATGATCTTAGTTTTCTGAATGTTGAGTTTTAAGCCAACTTTTTCCTCTACTCTTTCACTTTCATTAAGAGGCTCTTTAGTTCTTCTTCACTTTCTGCCATAAGCATGGTGTCATCTGCATATCTGAGGTTATTGATATTTCTCCCGGCAATCTTGATTCCAGCTTGTGCTTCTTCCAGTCCAGCGTTTCTCATGATGTACTCTGCATAAAAGTTAAATAAGCAGGGTGACAATATACAGCTTTGATGTTCTACTTTCCCAATTTGAAACCAGTCTGTTCTTCCATGTCCCATTCTAACTGTTGCTTCTTGACCTGCATACAGATTTATCAAGAGGCAGGTCAAGTGGTCTGGTATTCCCATCTCTTTCAGAATTTTCCACAATTTGTTGTGATCCACACAGTCAAAGGCTTTGGCACAGTCAATAAAGCAGATGTTTTTCTGGAACTCTCTTGCTTTTTCAATGATCGAGCAATGTTGGCAATTTGATCTCTAGTTCCTCTGCCTTTTCTAAATCCAACTTGAACATCTGGAAGTTCATGGTTCACATACTGTTGAAGCCTGGCTTAGAGAATTTTGAGCATTACTTTGCTAGTGTGTGAGATGAGTAATGCTAGCATTACTTTGTGCGGTAATTTGAGCATTCTTTGGCATTGCCTTTTTTGGGGATGGGAATGAAAACTGACCTTTTCCAGTCCTGTGGCCACTGCTGAGTTTTCCAAATTTGCTAGCATGTTGAGTGCAGCACTTTCACAGCATCATCTTTCAGGATTTGAAAGCGCTCAACTGGAATTCCATCACCTCCACTTACTTTGTTCATAGTGATGCTTCCTAAGGCCCACTTGACTTTGCATTCCAGGATGTCTGCAGTAATCACCATTGTGATTATCTTGGTCATGAAGATCTTTTCTGTATAGTTCCTCTGTGTATTCTTGCCACCTCATCTTAATATCTTCTGCTTCTGTTAGTCCATACCAGTTCTGTCCTTAATTGTGCCCATCTTTGCATGAAATGTTCCCTTGGTGTCTGTGATTTTCTTGAAGAGATCTCTGTAGTCTTTCCCATTCTGTTGTTTCCTCTATTTCTTTGTAATGATGACTGAGGAAGGTTTTCTTATCTCTCCTTGCTATTCTTTGGAACTCTGCATTCAAATGGTATATATTTATAGACTTAGAGAATAAACTTATGGTTGCCAAGGGGAAGGATGGGAGGAAGGAATTGTTAGGGAGTTTGGGACATGTACACACTACTATATTTTAAATGGATAGCCGACAAGGTCCTACTGTATAGCACAAAGAACTCTGCTCAATGTCATGTGGCAGACTGGATGGAAGGGGAATTTGAGGGAGAATGAATACACCTATAAGTATGGCTGAATCACATTGCTGTCCACTTGAAAATATCACAATGCTGTTAATCAGCTATACTCAAATACAAAATAAAAAATTTTAAAGTAAAAAATAAGTAAATAAATAAACACCATGGAATGCTACTCAACCTTAAAAAAAGAAGGAAATCCTATCATTTCTGACAACATGAATGAAACTATAGGGCATTATACTAAGTGAAATAAGCTAGACACAGAAAGACAAATATTGCATGATCTTTCACTTACTTATATGTAGACTCTAAAAACAAAATTGAACTCATGGTAACAAAGTGGAATTATGGTTTCCAGAGGCTGGTGGAGAAGATGGGGGAATAAAAGGAGAGAGATTGATCAAAGAGTACAAACTTTCAGGTATAAGGTGAATAAGTTTGCAAACCAAATGTACAGCCTGGTGACTATAGTTAATATTAATAATAATGTATTATAAAAAATAATAATGTATTATATGCCAGAAATTTGCTAAGAGAATAGAGCCCAAGTTATCACACAAAGTAATCAGAGGTGATGCGTGTGTTAATTAGTTTGATTGTTGTATTCATTTCAGTGTGTACATGTATATCAAAACATCATTTTGTAAATCTTTAATACATACAATTTTTATTTATCCATAAAATTTATTTTTACATTGCCAAAGAAGACCATTTTTTTTCTGTGAAAAAGTGTAATTCCATGGTAAATGGGAGGCAGCAACATACCCTTCCAGTGCTGAATTCTGCAATGGCAGAGAAGCTGTCTCTCGTTTTTATCCCCAGATCCTTTTATTCCCACAGTCCTTACCACAGTGCCTGACATATATTAACATAAAAGAAAATTAGTAACTACTCATTAAGTGAATAAGGAAGGAACTACATTAATCATCACTTTTTTAATAAGCAAAGTTTTTTAGTAAGACTTTGTTTTATTGAGCCTGTTATTAAGTTTGGGAGTGGAAACGTCTGCTTTTTGATCACATTCCATCCCTTGTTTAATTTGATTCGGTCTATCACAGCCCATATTTCCTATGATACAAAAAAGTGCTGTGTGAAATTATTTTTTACTATCTTTATGCATTTTATCCCAGAGAACAGGGCCACTGTGGAACATTATAAAATTATAGTGATAGTAGTTTGCTATCAAAATGAACTTCTGATTATAGCATGGAAAATAATCACTTCTTAGCTTTGGAAATCCATCATTCCTCATTGCCAAATTGTTGAACTGGTGTTATTTTCTCAATCTGAAAAACTGCTAATTTTTTTCTTTTTCTCAGCTTGGAAGCTTTGCATGCTATTTCTTCAGCCTAAAGCATATCCTTACTCCTCATTCTTTTCATGACTGGCCTCCTTATTCTGAAAATTGTAGCTTAAATGTCATGTCTCCAGAGAAATGTTCCCTGTTTATTTAAAGTGAGTTTCCTTGGTTCCCTATCGTGGACTAAAGTTTGTTTACTTCAGAGCACTACGACAATTAGGAACTCTTTGTTTACTTGAGTAGATTGCCTCAGTAGATTATAAATAACTACACAGACCATATCTGTTTTACTTATCCCCAGCAGATAAATTATTAAGTTAAAATAATAAATAACTGCTTTTAAATGTGCACTGATCTATTGATGTTAACATGTGGTCAGACATTTGTTCAACAATTATTTATTGAACATCCACCAAGTGCAAGGCTTTGGTATTCTAGAAATACCAAAACTCCAGGAATTCTAGAAATTAAGTTTTCAGTCCCTGTACTTAGAGAACTGAATATGATGGGGGAGAGAGAGTTCCTATGCGATTAATTCTTTGATTCAACAATGAATATTCCAAGCAGGATGCTGTGTGCTGACCCAACTGTCCTTCTTAAGATACTGAGAGCCTAACAAGTAATACAGAAAACTGAAGAGATGATTACAGGTTAGTGGACAAATACTATAAGAAAATCAAGCTTAGTGTTCTTTGGGAAGCCAGTTTTGTTACAAGTGATGTCAGAGACAGAAATGCTTTAGAAAAAGAGAGAAAAATTACCCCAAAAAGGCTGTTACATAGTATATCGTATAATGATTAAAAACCAGCCAAAACCAGACTGCCTAGTTTAGACTACCAGTTCTTCCACTTAGTGATTAATGTGACCTTAGAAAAAAGTACTTAACCTTTCAAAGACTGAGTTTTTTCATCTATAAAATACTTAACTCAGAGAACTGTTGTGAGATAAACAAGATAATACACATAAAATACTATCATCTACAATGCCTGACCGTAGTAGCACCTGGAGTACATGATGATGATGATGATGATTATGTCATTTTCGCAGGTTGCCTTATGTGTAGTAATGAACTTTTCTTTCCCAGCAGTCTTCACCCAAACTTCCTTTTTAAATCAGTCCCTAGAATCCTGATTGTATCCCCTATCCAGAATACAAAGGTCAGCTATATAAACTCTTACCCATGTGCAGAGTGCCTTTCACACTGCAAAGAACACAGTAAAAGTGGAAAATGTTCATCCCCTCCAAAGCAAAATGAAGGCTTAAAACAGGTAAAGATGTGATTGTATTAGAAACTGTTCCTAGAACCTCAAATTTAGATTAATATGGATAAAAGTAAATTTTGGGGTGTGTAAAAAGTTCTCTGCTTAACAGCTTCTGTTTTCCTCAATGATAAAGTATGTGAGAGGAAAATAGAAGGTGATACTGTAGAAAGTAAAGGAAACTAGTAGATATTTGATTGGAGAAGGCCATGGCACCCCACTCCAGTACTCTTGCCTGGAAAATCCCATGGACAGAGGAACCTGGTAGGCTGCAGTCCTTGAGGTCGCGAAAAAGCAGACACGACTGAGTGACTTCACTTTCACTTTTCACTCATGCATTGGAGAAGGAATTGGCAACCCACTCCAATGTCCTTGCCTGGAGAATCCCAGGGATGGGGGAGCCTGGTGGGCTGCCATCTGTGGGGTCACACAGAGTCGAACACGACTGAAGTGACTTAGCAACAGCAAAGGATGGAGTACGAGAAGTCACTGTTGCCCCTCATTATCACTCCTAACCTGTCTTCTTTAAAATCCTCCAGCTCTTTTGAAGCATATCCAGTCAAACTATGTTGCTCACCACTCTGATTATGGTTATCTATAGATCCTCTATGTCATCCCTTGAAAATTTTAACACCTGGCTCTTTTTGTCTCCCTACCACTATTCTAGTGATTGTTCTTTGTAATTTCAATATTTGCCTAAACCACCCATCCAACCTGATGGCTTGTTATTTTCTTGAACTTCACCCCGTCATTGACCTCAGCTGTTACCAATTGCTCCTCTACCTCCTAAACCTAAATTTCAAGTATTTCAATCTCTATACCTCCTATCTTCCTCCTAGTACTCTGGATTCAGCAATTTTAAGACCCCACCCCAGTCCACTTGTCTTAGCACCGTTTTTCTGTTCATTGTGTGCTCAGTCATGTCCGACTCTTTGCGACACCATAGACTATAACCCACAGGCTCCTCTGTCCATGGAATTTCCCAGGCAAGAAACCTGGAGTGGGTTTCCTGTTTCTTCTCCAGGGGATCTTCCCCACCCAGGGATCGAACCCACGTCTTTGTGTTGCTTCAGCCATGTACAACTCTGTGACCCCATGGACTGTAGCCCGCCAGGCTCTTGTGTCCATGGGATTCTCCAGGCAAGAATACTGGAATGGGTTGCCTTGCCCTCCTCTAGGGGATCTTCCCAACCCAAGGATGGAACCATGTCTCTCATATTTCCTGAATTGGCAGGCGGGTTCTTTACCACTAGCACTACCTGGGAAGCAGACAGTGTCTTTACCACTGAGCCACATGAGAAGCCCCTGTTCATTCCATCCCTTATAGCCTTGCTTTTATTCAAACTGAATAAAGTGATCTATCATTATCATTCCCTTGCATGTATTAATACCTCCAAATCCCTTGTTAATTTCTACCCTTATAACAACCATTGTTCTGATTTCTGTAATCAGAATTCATTTTGCCTGTTTTTGTACTTTTGTTTCTGGCTTCTTTTTCTTAATGTTGAAAGTCATGCTCATCATTATATATATGTATATATATCAGTAGGTCATTCTTTTTTATTGTTGAGTGGCATTACATTGTAAGAATATATCATAATTTGTTTATCCATTTTCCCATTGATGGACATGAAGTTGTTCTAATTTAGGACTATTAATAAAGCTACTGGCTGTGATAATTCAAGCTGAAGTGGTAAAGAAACTTTTTTGTGGATGTGTGTTTCATTTCTCCCAAGTAAATACCTAAAAGTAGAATTGCTGGGTCTTAGGGTATATGTGTGTTTATTGGTGTATGAAGCTGTCAAACAATTTTCCAAAAGGGCTAACCATTTTACATACCCAGTAACAGTGTACATGAGCTCCAGTAGCTTTTTAACCTTCCATTCAACCTTTTCACATTTAGCCATATAATAGACTTCAAATGGTTTTATTTTGCAATTCCCTGATTAGTCATTCCTGTATAGTTTTTGTGAAATCCCTGGGAAGGGGACTTCATTTTTTAATTGGATTTTCATCTTCTTGTCATTGTAAGATTTTTTTATGTATTCTGGATAGAGTTTCTTTGTCAGAGATATGTAATTATTTTCTTCCAATTGGTGGCTTGCCTTTTTATTTACTTAATGAAATCTTTCAAAAAGCAGTTGTAAGTTTTAATAAAGAATAGTTTATCAATTTTTTGTTCTATGGATAGTTCTTTTTGTGTCCTCTGTAAGACATTTTTGTCTACTACAGGGTTATGAACATAGCCTTCTTGTTTTATTCTAAAACATTTATAGTTTTAGCTTTTTAGTTTAGGTTTATCATTCATCTCAATTTGTGTATGGTGTGATATGAAGGTTGAGGTAGTTTTTTCCTGTAAGTGTATCTGGTTGCTCTGGCACCATTTGTTGGATTGTTTCCTTTTTTCATTTAGTGGCCCTGGCCTCTTTTTTCAAAAATCAATGAACCATGTATGGGAAGGTCTACTTCTGGATTGCATATTCTGTTCTACCCTGCTATATGCTGCTGCTGCTAAGTCGCTTCAGTCGTGTCCGACTCTGTGCGACCCCATAGACGGCAGCCCACCAGCCTCCCCCATCCCTGGGATTCTCCAGGCAAGAACACTGGAGTGGGTTGCCACTTCCTTCTCCAGTGCATGAAAGTGATATGTGAAAGGGAAGTCGCTCAGTCGTGTCTGACTCTTAGCGACCCCCTGGACTGCAGCCCACCAGGCTCCTCCGTCCATGGGATTTTCCAGGCAAGAGTACTGGAGTGGGGTGCCATTACCTTCTCCGACTGATCTATATATTCCATAGCAATACCACACTGCCTTGATTATTGTAGCATTATAGGAGGAGAATTTTTCACATTTTGTTTTTCTTCTATAGTAGTTTTGCTAACTTATTTCTTTTAAGAAGTTAGTCCATTTTCTCTAAGTTGTTCAATTTACTAGCATAAAGTTGTGCATAATATTTTCCTATTTTTTAAATGCCTGGGGTATTTGTAGTGATCTTTCATTCATGATAGTGATCATTTTTGTTTGCTTTTTCTTAAATCACTTTTGATATGAGTTTATCAATTTTATTTAGATTTTCATAAGCAAATTTAGTCTATGTGGTCTCTATTTTTTGTTTAGTATTTCATTGGTTTCTTTTCTGATTTTTGTTTATTCCTTTCTTTAGAATAAATTTGTTCTACTTCTAACACCTCAAAATAGAAGTTAAATTATTAATTTTAACCCATTCTGTTTTTCTAATATAGGCTTTTAAAGCTATTTCCCTCTTAACAATCTTATAACTACATTTAATAGGTTTGATATGCTATATTTACATTTTCAGGTAGTTTAAAAAGTTTTCTTTACTTTTGATTTCTTCTTTGACCTGTGGCTTATCTAGGAGTATATTGCAGTGGTGGTTTTTAATTTCCAGTTATTTGGAACTTTCTTAGATATCATAATTGATTTCTAATTTTTTGGTCAGAGAACGTGTTCTGTAGGATTTAAATTTTATGAGATTCATTGGCATATATGTTATGTCCCTACCTAAGATTTCTTATGGTGTACTTGAAAAGAATGTATATGTTGTATCTAAAACAGTTGTTGGTTATTAACAGTTCTATAAATAACAAGGTCAAAGTAGTTGATAGTGTTCTTCAAATCATCTGTATTCTTACTGATATTATTTATCTGGTTGTTCTGTCAGTTATTAAGAGTGAGATGTTATAATATGCAACTATGGTTGTGGATTTATCAGTTCCTCTCTTTAGTTCTGTTTGTGTGATGTATCTTGATGATCTGTTATTTAAGCGCATACATATTTGATTGTTATGTTTTCTTGACAAACTGACCCTTCTCTCATTATGAAATGTTGTTTTTCATCTTGTAATACTCCTGTCTTAAAGCCTGCTTCATCTGGTATTAATATATATATTATATATATATATATATATATATATATATACATTTTTTTTTTCCCCTGCTTTTTCGTCCTTTGGCTTTCATCCTATCTGTATTTGTAGTGGTCCTCCTGGGTTTTGCTTTATAACCAATTTAGCAAGTGTTTCAGTTATAAACTGTGAATAACTATGAAAGGTCTAAGATTTTTAACCAGCTTGCAAGCTAATGATTTAGCTTACACAATTTCATATATGTTGTGGTAGGCTAAAAGAAAAACATAACCCCCCTAATTCGAACATAGACTTTCCATAGGAAAAGCAATAGCCAAAGAATATCTTGTGTCAGTTCCCAACCTCCAGGCCCCTAAGGGCAATGTAGTGAAGGCCACAGCAGTTATATATGCAGTAAAGTTCATTACAGAGTAGGAAGCACAGAATTGGGCAACTCGAATCTTATACATTGCTGCTGCCTATCCTCCTCTCCAGAGAGGGAGACATCTTATCTTTACTCTGGAATGTAAACAAGTAGAGATCTCTATCTTTACTACCCCAGATTGTCTCCAGGAAGAAAGACCTTTCTAAGCTTTACTATCCTGGAATGTCTCCTTATACAAACATTTTTAACTAGGCTGTAAATGCCTTCAAAGAGGACCTGAACTGTGTAGAAACATGAAATATTCATAGAGAATTATCTCCCAAAACCAAGACTCTGCTTTTTAAATGGAGTGTTTAGTTCATTTACATTTAATAATTATTGAAATGGTTTGATTTAGGTCTATAATTTAACTTTGTTTTCTATTAATTCTTTATTTTTTTCTATTGTTTGTGTTTTCCTCCTTCCTGTCTTCCTTTGACTTAGTTAAAAAGAAAGCTTTTTTTTTCAGTTTTCCTATTTTCAGTGGCTCCTCTTGGAATTGCAATAAATTTATTAACTGTTTATAGTTAATATTAGATCATGTCACATAAAATATAAGGATCTTTCAACAATTTAATTATGTTTACCCACCTCCCTGGCATCCTTTGTGCTATTTTGTCATTTCTTTTATATCTATAAATGTTATAAACCCACAATACAATATTGTATTTTTTGTATTAAACCTCCAGTTGTCTTTTTAACAGTTGAGGAAGAGAGAATTAATATACTCTTTTCCATTTACCTGCATATTTATTGTTTTCAGTGTTCTTCATTCCTTTGCGTAGATCCCTGTTTCCATCTGGTGTAATTTCCCTTTAGCCTGAAGAACTTCCTTTGGCATTTCTTGTAGTACAGGACATCTGGCAATACTCTCAGCTTTTGTTTATCTGAAGATAACTTGATTTTACTTTCAGTTTAAAAGACAGTTGCACTGAATCCACAGTTGTGAGTTAACAGCTATTTTCTTTAGCTCTATAAAAAGGCCACTGTCTTGTCTTGTGACCTCCGTGTTTCTCATGGAGAAGTTAGCTGTCATTCTCATGAAACGTTAGCTGTCATTCCTATTTTATTCTGGTATATGTAGTATACCTTTTATTCTGTAACTACTTTTAATATTTTATGTTTGGTTTTCATTAGTTTGACTTAAATTACCTAGGTCTGTGGTTTGGTATTTATCTTTATAGGAGTTCACTGAGCTGCTCTTATCTGTAATTTAATGTTCTTCACCAAATTTGGAAATTATCAGGCCATAGTTCTTCAGACATTTTCTGCCTTATTCTCTTTCCCTTCTATTTCGGGGACTCCAATTTACATATATTGTACTGCTGCTGCTACTGCTAAGCCGCTTCAGTCGTGTCCGACTCTGTGCGACCCCATAGACGGCAGCCCACCAGGCTCCTCCGTCCCTGGGATTCTCCAGGCAAGAACACTGGAGTGGGTTGCCATTTCCTTCTACAGACACATAATAATGACCACTTACGATTTGGTGACCCACAGGTAACTAAAGTTGTTACTCATTCTTTTGCCCTCTCATCTGTGCTGTTGTTCAGACTTCAGTTCAGTTCAGTCGCTCAGTCAGGTCCAACTCTCTGCGACCCCATGAATTGCAGCACGCCAGGCCTCCTTGTCCATCACCAATTCCCAGATTTCACTCAGATTCATGTTCATCGAGTTAGTGATGCCATCCAGCCATCTCATCCTCTGTCATCCCCTTCTCCTACTACCCCGAATCCCTCCCACCATCAGAGTCTTTTCCAATGAGTCAACTCTTTGCATGAGGTGGCCAGAGTACCGGAGTTTCAGCTTTAGCATCATTCCTTCCAAAGAAATCCCAGGGTTGATCTCCTTTAGAAGGGACTGGTTGGATATCCTTGCAGTCCAAGGGACTCTCAAGGGTCTTCTCCAACACCACAGTTCAAAAGCATCAATTCTTCGGCGCTCAGCCTTCTTCACAGTCCAACTCTCACATCCCTACATGACCAATGGAAAAACCATAGCCTTGACTAGACAGACCTTTGTGGGGAAAGCAATGTCTCTGTTTTTCAATATGCTATCTAGCTTGGTCATAATTTTTTTCCAAGGAGCAAGCGTCTTTTAATTTCATGGCTGCAATCACCATCTGCAGTGATTTTGGAGCCCAAAAACATAAAGTCTGACACTGTTTTCACTGTTTCCCCATCTATTTCCCATGAAGTGATGGGACCAGATACCATGATCTTCATTTTCTGAATGTTGAGCTTTAAGCTAAGTTTTTCACTCTCCTCTTTCACTTTCATCAAGAGGCTTTTTAGTTCCTCTTCACTTTCCGCAATAAGGGTGGTGTCATCTGCATATCTGAGGTTATTGATATTTCTCCCGGAAATCTTGATTCCAGCTTGTGCTTCTTCCAGTCCAGCGTTTCTCATGATGTACTCTGCCTTGACATACTCCTTTTCCTATTTGGAACCAGTCTGTTGTTCCATGTCCAGTTCGAACTGTTGCTTCCTGACCTGCATACAGATTTCTCAAGAGATAGGTCAGGTGGTCTGGTATTCCCATCTCTTTCAGAATTTTCCACAGTTTATTGTAATCCACACAATCAAAGGCTTTGGCATAGTCAAAAGCAGAAATAGATGTCTTTCTGGAATTCTCTTGCTTTTTCCATGATCCAGCGGATGTTGGCAATTTGATCTTTAGCTCCTCTGCCTTTTCTAAAACCAGCTTGAACATCAGGGAGTTCACAGTTCACGTATTGCTGAAGCCTGGCTTGGAGGATTTTGAGCATTACTTTACTTGCATGTGAGATGAGTGCAATTGTGTGGTAGTTTGAGCAGTCTTTGGCATTGCCTTTCTTTGGGATTGGAATGAAAACTGACCTTTTCCAGTCCTGTGGCCACTGCTGAATTCTCCAAATTTGTTGGCATATTCAGTGCAACACTTTCACAGCATCATCTTTCAGGATTTGAAATAGCTCAACTGGAATTCCATCTCCTCCACTAGCTTTGTTCGTAGTGATGCTTTCTAAGGCCCACTTGACTTCACATTCCAGCATGTCTGGCTCTAGGTGAGTGATCACACCATTGTGATTTTCCAGGTCGTGATGATCTTTTTTGTACAGTTCTTCTGTGTATTCTTTCCACCTCTTCTTAATATCTTCTGCTTCTGTTAGGTCCATACCATTTCTGTCCTTTATCGAGCCCATCTTTGCATGAAATTTTCCCTTGGTATCTCTAATTTTCTTGAAGAGATCTCTGGTCTTTCCCATTCTGTTCTTTTTCTCTATTTCTTTGCATCGATCACTGAGGAAGGCTTTCTTATCTCTCCTTGCTATTCTTTGAAACTCTGCATTCAGATGCTTATATTTTCCTTTTCTCCTTTGCTTTTCACTTCTCTTCTTTTCACAACTATTTGTAAGCCCTCCTCAGACAGCCATTTTGCTTTTTTGCATTTCTTTTCCATGGGGGTGGTCTTGATCCCTGTCTGCTATACTATGTCACGAACCTCATTCCATAGTTCATCAGGCACTCTATCTATCAGATCTAGGCCCTTAAATCTGTTTCTCACTTCCACTGTATAATCATAAGGGATTTGATTTAGGTCATACCTGAATGGTCTAGCGGTTTTCCCTACTTTCTTCAATTTAAGTCTGAATTTGGTAACAAGGAGTTCATGATCTGAGCCACAGTCAGCTCCTGGTCTTGTTTTTGTTGACTGTATAGAGCTTCTCCATCTTTGGCTGCAAAGAATATAATCAATCTGATTTTGGTGTTGACCATCTGGTGATGTCCATGTGTAGTGTCTTCTCTTGTGTTGTTGGAAGAGGGTGTTTGCTATGACCAGTGCATTTTCTTGGCAAAACTCTATTAGTCTTTGCCCTGCTTCATTCCGCATTCCAAGGCCAAATTTGCCTGTTCCTCCAGGCGTTTTGCATTCCAGTCCCCTATAATGAAAAGGACATCTTTTTTGGGTGTTAGTTCTAAAAGGTCTTGTAGATCTTCATAGAACCGTTCAACTTCAGCTTCTTCAGCGTTACTGGTTGGGGCATAGACATGGACTGGAATGGGTGAATTTAACTCAGATTGTTCAGACTAGATGATTTCTAGTTAGTCCTCAAGTTTACTGACTCTTGTGCTATCAGTAATCTGCTACTGTTGCAGGAAGGCGGACCCCTTCCAGGGCCCAAAACTGGGCTCTTGTCTAACACTCGGAATTGAATTGTCTGAGAAGATACATGTGCTGACAAAGCAAGAGATTTTATTGGGAAAGGACATCCAGGTGGATAGCAGTAGGGTAAGGCAACCCAGGAGACCTGCTCTGCGGCGTTGCTCGAGTCTCAGGTTTTATGGTGATTGGATTAGTTTCTGGGTGGTGTTTGGCCAATCATTCTAATTCAGAGTCTTTCCTGGTGGCACACGCATTGCTCAGCCAAGATGGATGCTAGCGAGAGGGATTCTGGGAAGTGGATGAACACGCGGTGTCTCCTTTACACCTTTCCCAAACTCTTCCAGTTGGTGGTGGCTTATTAGTTCCATATTCCATATCAGGATCTCCTGTCATAAAACAACTCATGCAAATGGTTACTATGGTGCCTGGCCAGGGTGGGCGGTTTCAATCAGTGTGCTTCCCCTAATGCTACTAAGCCTACTAGTGGAAATTTTTCTTTCAGATATTGTACTTTTGAGTCCCCAAATTTCCAGTTATTTCTTTTATATAATAACTTTCATTTCTCTCCTCAGTATGTTTTTATTTCCCTTTAAGTATTCAAGCTATAAAAAGTTCTCATCTATTTGCTAGTCTGTATCTCCTAATACAAGGGCTTCCTTGGTGACTCAGTAATAAAGAACCCTCTTGCCTATGCAGGAGACATAGGTTCAATCCCTGGGTCAGGAAGATCCCCAGAAAAGGAAATGGCAACCCAGTCCAGTATTCTTGCTTTGGAAATCCCATGGACAGAGGAGCCTGGGCGGGAGTCAGACATAACTTAGTGACTAAACAGTAACAATCTGCTAATATAAAGCCAATGTAAACATCAATTATATTTCACTCTCTTACAAGGGTAATAATGGATCAGTTCAGTTCAGTCGCTTAGTCATGCCTGACTCTTTGTGACCCCATGGACTACAGCACACCAGGCTTCCCTGTTCATCACCAACTCCCAGAGCTTGCTCAAACTCATGTCCATCAAGTTGGTGATGCCATCCTACAATCTCGTCCTCCATCATCCTCTTCTCCTGCCTTCAATCTTTCCCAGCATCAGGGTCTTCTCAAATGAGTTAGTTCTTCCCATCAGGTGGCCAGAGTATTGGCGTTTCAGCTTCAGCATCAGTCCTTCCAAGGAATATTCAGGACTGATTTCCTTTCAGAAGGACAGGTTTGATCTTTTTGCAGTCCAAGGGCCTCTCAAGAGTCTTCTCCAACACCAAAGTTTAAAAGCATCAACTCTTCAGCACTCAGCTTTCTTTATGGTCCAACTCTCACATTCATAGCTTTGACTAGACAGACCTCTGTTGGTAAAGTAATGTCTCTGCTTTTTAATGTGCTATCTAGATTGGTCATAGCTTTTCTTCCAAGGAGCAAGTGTCTTAATTTCATGGCTGCAGTCACCACCTGCAGTGATTTTGAAGCCCAAGAAAATAAAGTCTGTCACTGTTTCCATTGTTTTCCCATTTATTTGCCATGAAATAATATATAACAAATTTGCAATTATTATTCCTTGCTTACTAGAATCTTTTCAGAATCTTCTGTCTTTTTAGTAATGGTAAAGTGGTTATAATTCATTTTTCCTGTTTTAAGATTCTAAACAACAAATAACTTGTTTCCCTATTTTTGTGTCTGCTATGCCAAGTAAATGTTTAGTGTCTTACCTGATGACTCATATATAAGCTATTGATGAACCACTTTACATATTTGAATTACAGAAAAAAAAATTTTTATTTGACAAATTCCCTTAAGCATCTGGACAGCCATGGATTTCTCAAGCCACCTCTCAAATATATAGTTTTGTCTAGAGTACGCTTCACACTGGCCAGATTAATGGACAGATAGTGCATTCGCCCACCCTAATTTTTGTGACAATCAAAACTCCTTCACAAATTTGTAAATACCCAAGGAAGGGGAAATATCCCAGGGTTGAGAACCACTGTATTAGAATAATTAAAGGAAATTCTGTTTTAAAACAAAAGTTTTATAAAAATTAAATGACAGCTATGTATTTTCCTATGGATTAGGAGAAAATTATTTAAGAAGTTGTATTAATCCTTTTATAGGCCTTCTTAGTTTCTAACCTAGCTTCCTTATTATTAAGTCTTTGTCTGCTGTGAAAACTCTTCCTTCTTCAAAAACCAAACCACCTACCAGAAAAGTTTATTAAAATAGCTGCTAGTCTGATATGTCCATTGAGCACTTAAGATGTAACTAGTCCAAATTTAAATATAAAGCAACACTTAGTACAAAAAAGGATATAAAATATTTCAATAATTTTTACATTGATGCATGTGTTGAAATGAAAATATTGGAGACATACTGATTTAAATAAATACTGAAATTCTCCTCATTTTCAATGTGGCTACTAGAAAATGTAAAATTATATATACAGCTTACATTTTATTTCTCATGGACAGTGCTGATAAACTATATCTCAGTGTGGAGACGCTTAAGTGTTCATCTGGTTGCACAGTTGCACAAAGGACCTTATAGCTATACTTGCTTTGTACATTACATAAGGTTGATAAAACATCCTTCATATCAAATACCTGAGGGGATTCTTATTTTTTATTGTGATAAAATATGTATAACATAGAATTTAATAGTTTAAGCATTTTTAAGTGTATAGTGAAAATGAAAGTCACTCAGTCATGTCTAACTCTTTGCGACCCCATGGACTGTACAGTCCATAAGATTCTCCAGGCCAGAATCTTGGAGTGGGTAGCCTTTCCCTTCTCCAGGGGATCTTTCCAACCCAGGTCTCCTGCATTGAAGGTGGTTCTTTACCAGCTGAGCCACAAGGGAAGCCCTTTAAGTGTATAGTTGTGACATTAGGTACATTCATAGTGCTGTGTAACCACCACCATCATCCATCTCCAGACCTTTTTCACCTTCTCAACTGAAACTCTGTGCCTATTAAATACTAACTTCTCATACCCTCACTCCCTCCAGCCCCTGGCCACCAGTATTGCACTTTCTGTCTCTATGAATTTGACTACTCTAGGTACCTCATATGTATGCATGCATGCTAAGTCGCTTCAGTTGTGTCTGACTCTGCAACCCCATGGACTGTAGCCCACTAGGCTCCTCTGTCCATGAGATTCTCCAGGCAAGAATACTCGAGTGGGTTACCATGCCCTCCTTCAAGGGATCTTCCTAACCCAGGAATCAAACCCACATCTCTTACATCTGCCTGCATTAGGCAGGCAGGTTCTTTAGCACCAGCACCACCTGGGAAGATGAGGTACTTCATATAAGCGAAATTATATAAGATTTCTCCTTTTGTGATTGACTTATTTAACTTAGCAGAATATCTTCAAGGTTCATCCATGTAATAGTATGTGTCAGAATTTCCTTATTTTTAATACTGTATCATATTCCATTGTATGTGAATGTTACATTTTGATTATCCATTCATCTGTCAGTGGATGCTTGAGTTACTTCCACCTTTTGCCTACTGTGAATAATGCAACTATGAACATAAGTATACAAACATATATTTGAGTCCCTGATTTCACTTCTTTGGTATATTCCCAGAAGTGTAATCATATGGTAATTAAATGTAATTTTATGAGGGCTCACTATACCATTTTCTACAGCAGCTGCTTGTTTTACGATCCCACCAGCAATGCATAAAAGTTTCAATTTCTCCATATCCTTGTTAACAGTTGTAATTTTCTGGGTCTTTTTATAAATATAATAGTCATTCAGATAGTTCCAGCCAGTGGAGATCTTTGGAAGGTTGGTTAATAGTGACCTGTGGCATTAAAAAATTTAAAGAGTTCTTGCCAACCACCTCCCAACCCCATGTACTCCCAAGAGATACTTGACAGTTTCTCTGCCAGTGAGTCATACCAGTGCTCCTTTTTTCATTACCTAGGAGATATTATTGACACACTCAATCACACACATTTTTATGAACAAAATTAATTTTTTATATTAGTTCTTTGAATATAAAATCAAGTGCCTAGGGACAGTCAGAAATAAATGAAATAGGAAAGATAAGAAAAATAGGGAATGGGAGGCTTCCAGTTCAAGATGGTAGAATAGAAGGACATTCATTCATTTCCTCCTGCAGGAACACCAAACTCACAACTAGCTCTTGAATAACCTTTGACAGGAGGACACTGGAACCAACCAAAAAAAAAAGAGATGTCCCACATGCAGAGACAAAGAAGTGACAGCAAGATGGTAGAAGGGGCACAAACACGATAAAATCAAATTCCATGTCTGTTGTGTGGGTGACCCACTATCTAGAGAATAATACCAAAGAAGTTCTGTCACTGTTGTGAAGGTTTGGAGCCTCATGTCAGGCTTCCCAGCCTGGGGATTCAGCAAAGGGACTGGGAATCCACAAGGAATCTAAAGACCAGTGGGATTTGATTATAGAACTTCCACACAACTGGGGAAAACAGCGACTCCACTCTTGGAGGGCAAAACAAAACCTTGCATGCATCAAGACCCACCAAGACTGCTTCCCCTCTCTGTGGGGAAATAAGAAGTGACCCCAAAGGAGACTGACCAGTCCTACCTGCTAGTGCCAGAGAGTCTTCTGTGGAGGCATGGATCTGCAGTGGCTCACCATGGAGACAGGAGTAATGGTAGCAGCAGTAGCAGTCCTGGAAGATGCTTCACAGTGTAAGTCCTCTTGGAGGTTGCCAGCAACCCTACCGTAGAGCCGATAGACCCCAGGACTGGGTCACCTCAGGCCAAACAACTAACAGTGAGGGAGCATAACCCCACCCATCAGCAAATAATTGGATTAAAGTTTTACTGAACAAGGGCCTGTCCATCAGAGCAAGACCCAGTTTTTCTGCACCCCATGTTTCTCCCATCAGATGTTTACACAAGCTTCTTAGTCTTATCCACCAGGGGGCAGACAGAAGAAGCAAGAAGAACCACAATCCCACAGCAGCTAGAACAAAAGCCACATTACAGAAAGTTAATCAGAATGAAAAACCAGACGGTTATGTCCCAGATGAAGAGACAAGATAAAATCCCAGAAAAACAACCAAATGAAGTGGAGATAGGCAACTTTCCAGAAAAAGATTTCAGAATAATGATAGTGAAGATGATCCAGGATCTTGGGAAAACAATGGAGAAGATACAAGAAATGTTTACCAAAGACCTAGAAAAACTAAAGAACAAACAGAGATACACTAGAAGAAATCAATAGATTTCCTCCAGTGACCTGGAGGACAGAATGGTGGAAATCACTACAGCACAACTGAATATAGAAAAAAGAATTTAAAAAAATTTTTTGAAGATAGCCTAAGAGACCTCTGGGACAACATGAAACACAACATGAATAGGGGTTCCTGTTTAAACAGCATTCACATTATAGGGGGTCCTAGAAGGAGAAGAGAGAGAGAAAAGACCTGAGAAAATATTTGAAGAGATAATAACTTAAAGCTTACCTGACATGGAAAGAGTCAGTCAGGTCCAGGAAGTGCAGAGTAAGATAAACCCAAGGAGGAACACACCAAGACATATAGTAATCAAAATGATGAAAATCAAAGACAAAGATAAAACATTAAAAGAAACAAGGGAAAGATGATAAAGGTTATCAACTGGTTGCTCAACAGAAAATCTACAAGCCAGAAGGGAATGGCATGATTTATTTAAACCAATGAAAGGGAAGAACCTACAACCAAGAATATGCTACCCAGCAAGACTTTGATTTAGATTTGAGAGAAATCAAAAACTTTGCAGAAATCAAAAGCAAAAGTTAATAGAATTCAGCACCACCAAACCAGTTTTACAACAAATGCTAAAGGAACTTCTCTAGGCCAGAGACACAAAAGTAGGAAAAGACCTATATGAAATAAACCCAAACAACTAAGAAAATAGTAATAAGATCGATCATACATATTGATAATTACCTTAAATGTAATTGGATTAAATCCACCAACCAAAAGACATAAACTGGATGGGCAAATGAAAACATGTGCATGTATGAACTTTCACTTACCACATCAGTCTACTTAACCCACCAAATTATATATAACTATTTATATTGTTAGGGTAATCATGTTTCCATTATGGCTTGCCATTGTAGTTATCTTTTTTGTCTGGCTATTGACTGTGAAAACTGATAAACATCTTTTACTATTGTGATTATGTAACTGTTATTCACCTAATACCATTGGATCATGATTGGTCAATAGAAAGTAATAATTCTGTATCACTAAAACTACCATTTAATACAAAAATTTGGAATTAATTTTTTAAAATCCAGATGTATATCAGAATTCTCTTGGAAGATTTTGAAAAATAAAAATGTCCAGGTATTGCTTTTTTTCTCCAAAGCTCCAATTGTGCTTCTAATGAGAAGGCATGTTTAAAAACAACTGGACTATATGATGACCTTTTACTTTTATCTAGTTTGTTTCACTTTTTCTGTTTCATATTTAGTGCTCCCATTTCATTTAGTTTATGTTTTCCAATTTCTCCATCTCTTTTTTTTGTTGTTATTGTTCTTAAGCCTTTATCAAGGGTAGTAGAAAAGCTTTTATATACATATATACAGTGTATGATATATATGTTTTTAGAAAATTTATGAATTTTTGCTGAGCTAAAAGATTTATGACATTTTGATTCCACTTGTTTGATTTAGTATGAATAGAATACTAGATTTCTAATTTATATTCCCTCAAAACTGAATATAGTTCCCGTGTATTTTGGCACCTAGTATTACTGCAAATAGTCTAGAAAATTTATTATCTTAGTAAATAAAAAAAAATTGAATGAGGCTCGAAACTTCTAATCCAGTTCTGAGGATATAAAGAATACTATGTTGTTAACAACAACAACAAAAGAAAAAAAAAACAAGAAACTAACATGTGATACAGTATTATTAACTAAAGTACAGATTTTGTTCAGATTTCACAAAATTTTATGGTAGTGTCCATTATTTGTTTTCATACCTTATTCAAGACTCCACATTGTATTTAGTTGCATTGACCAGCTTCAGCTGCATGCAACAAATTCTAGTAAATTCTCTTTTCATTTTTATTCTATTACAAATATTTTCTAATTTTCCTTGTTATGGCTTCTTAGATACACCCATCATTTAAAAGTGGACATTTAATTTCCAAATCCATGGGACTTTTAAAAAAATGTCTTTGATATTAATTTTTCATTTTGATACTAATTTCTCATTTAAATATGTCTTCTATGCAATCACTCTCCGTTTTTTTTTCAGTCCTCTAACTTTATTGAGGTTTTCAGTGGCTAAGTCAAAGATCTCTCTTGGTAAATGTCACATTGCACTTGAAAATATATTGGTTATTTTCAAATACAATTTCTAATACAATTCTACAATGATAAGGGAACAAACTCCGTATGATTTCAATACCTTTAGACCATGAAATTTTTGCACCTTGTTTAATGTCTCTGTATATGTTCCAGTGTCTCCTAGTTTATAGTTTATGAGAACTTGAATGGAATTTGTACAAAAATTGTATAAATCTTAATTATACTGAATTGATTCATAGTGCTTTGCAGATCTACTGTATCCTTCTACTTCTCTGTATAGTCATTCTAGTAATTTTTGAGAGTTTGATATTGAAACTCCAACCAAAAATCTTAATTTATCTACTTAAAAATACAGTTGTAATATATAGAGGAATTATATGTAACCTTGTTCTGTACTTCCTAACTCTCCTGTAAATCTATTATACCTCCATAGTTTAAAAAATTAAAAAATTATTTAAAAATAAAGAATAATAGAGGATAGTAAGAATTATGGGAAGATGTTTCTAACCATAAGTGAATAAAGAGTCCAAGGTTGTCATGTCTTTCTTGTTTTCAAAAGAAGTTGAGAATCACAATTTTTATGTAAATTGTCTGAATTTTTAGCACAACCCAGACTTAACATGACTGACAATTTTAAACTTTTGGCTAAAAGAGAAATACACATTATCTTCCTGGCTACTACATAATTTGCAAGGCTTATTCTTTTACCAATCAGTTATTTTCTTCACAGTACAGAAAATAATGTAGCTTTTTAGAAGCGACTTTTTCCACAGCAGGGTTTGGAAACTGAAAATGGGAAGTGTATGCAGGCCTGCCCCATGTTAGAAAGAGGTTCATTACATGCCTTCTTTTAGTTGCAAAAGGCCCAGGTAAGATTCTGAAATTACTACTTGCAAAGATATTTAAACTGTTAACAAATGGTCTTTTTTTACTTAAAAGTTGTTTTTTCTAAGTAATTAAACATTTTTTAAATTTTCAATGTTTATACTACATAATTCTGTTGTCTACATTGTTTTAAATATAGAGCATTTGAAGAAAAACGAAAAGAACAAGAAGAAAGAGAACATCAAATCAGAGAACAGATACTTCAACAACGAAAACAGAAGGTTGAAGAAGTTACTGAAAAATTCCAGCGTGCTCATATTCCTTTTTCACAGCGGAAGAGAACAGGTGCCTTAATTTCTAGAGCAATATAAATATAAAAATGAAAGTTGTAATCACATTCAACTTGAGTAGACAATAAAATAAATTAAGAAAAAAAAGTGGAAATTCAGCCTATATGTTTTGAATAATAGGACTTTTGCCAAATGGAAAATTGCAATTTGATATAGGTTTAATTTGAAGAATTAATATTTTGTTGGATCTGTTGGGAAATTTGAAAAACATGCAAGTTTGATTATACTTCATACTGGCTTGCAATGTGTTGTCTTTTTAAAACTGATTTAGTAAATAGCTTAACATCAAAAGACAATTTAACATTTAGATTTAATAAGTTAATATCAGATTCATTTTGGCATTTGGCTACATTTTTGTTCAAATTCACATTTGAGAGACCAGCAAAATAAAGAGATCCATAAAGAGGGTGCTGCTGCTGCTGCTAAGTCACTTCAGTCGTGTCCGACTCTGTGTGACCCCATAGATGGCAGCCCATCAGGCTCCCTCATCCCTGGGATTCTCCAGGCAAGAACACTGGAGTGGGTTGCCATTTCCTTCTCCAGTGCATGAAAATGAAAGGTGAAAGTGAAGTTGCTCAGTCGTATCCAACTCTTAGCGACCCCATGGACTGCAGCCTACCAGGCTCCTCCGTCCATGGGATTTTCCAGGCAAGATTACTGGAGTGGAGTGCCATTGCCTTCATAATCCAACAATCTAAGACTGGAGTCAATTAAAAATTTTTAAATGATTATGTTTGATTCTTCAGTACCACATCTACATTTTTATGCCTTAAATAGTAACACAGAATTAGCAACAAAATGTCAAAGCTTCAGAAAGAAAAGGGACAAGCAGAACCTTTGAGTATTTAGCAAACACATGTTGTACTGCTATATTGTACACCAGTCTAGGGTAAGCTAAGATGCCAAGATACAGAAAAATCTAATTGTACTCTGCTGTTAAAGACTTCACAGTTTATTTTGGAGATGAGAGTAATGCAAACAAGTAATATCAATAAATCTAATTTTTGTGGTAGCAGAATGTGTGAAGTACTATGAAACACAAAGAACACTGGACATATATAGGAACTTGCAGGATATCATCCCTAAAACAATGACTTAATTTGAATCTTAAACAATAAGCATTTTGCCAAGCAAAGAGGCAATTTTTAATATCCCAGACATAAGGAACAACTTTTGCAAGTAAATTATGAATTGCAAATCCAAAGTGTATCCAAAGCATAGGATGGGGAAAAAAAGAAAAGAAAAATGGATATAAGACTAGAAAAATGAATTGGGACAATTCTGTAAGAAATTTGAATGCCATGCTAGGAATTTCATCTTTATCCAGTATGCAGTCCACTTCAAGTGTTTTAACGGGAAAGCGAGCCATTACTATGTCAATAAGAGAGCTTACTGAAAGTAAGAACAACTAGTAACACTGCTAAAATTAATATAGCTTAAACATGATAGAGGTTTTTCTCTTGTATAATGTGAAATACTCAGGTAGGCAGTCAGGAGCTGGTCTGAAGATCATGCAGTGCCACAGGGAACCCGGACTCCTCTCTCACAGGAGAGTTCAGCTACCCTTAGTATATGATTTATAGCTTCACCTTCATTGGTCACATGGTAACAGCTATAGCTCCAGCATCATGTCACTATTGTCAGCGTTGTAGATGGGAAGGAAGAAATATATAAAGGAGAGAAGGGTGTACCTCTGAACTCCTGTTAAATTGTTTTCCTAAAAGCCCCCATCTATCTGCTTCTATTAATATCTAATTGGCAACTCCATTTGCAAGGCAGACTGGAAAACATAGGGGTTTTTAATTGAAGTATTGATTTACTTTTTTTCAATATTCTAGAACTTTATTTTCAACAGTAAATAATTTCTTTAAACACATACATAACACACACAGAATATGAAAATTAAACTTAACATTCAGAGTAGCAAAATCCTTGTTTACCATTTTAGTATCTTTATTGTGGCTATATTGCTACCCCTAACAATATAGAGTGTGCTACCCAGGAATAAGGGCTTCCCAGGTAGCACAGTGGTAAAGAATCTGTCTGCCAATGCAGGAGTAGTTATCAGGAAAACAGGATGGGAAATAAAAGCAAATAAAGAAAATTGTATAAGAGGCAAAAGAAAAGGTAGTTTTTCTTAAGAAAGAGGATGTACTTAGCTGTGATAAATGCCTCAGAATACTCACCCCTCCTGGGTATCCTTCTCCCAGAAAGAGTGCTGATTACCCAAGGGCCTAGGTACGCAGAGTTAGAAGTGTTAGTAAAAACAAATGGCATGTACATTCACTCAATGGAATATTATGCAGCTATTGAAAGAAGAGGAAACAGTTTACAGACTGATATGAAATGATGTCCAACAAACGTAGATTTACCATGCAGTCAATAAGGTTCAAGTTTCAGGAGCTGTCTCTGTCATGGTCCCTACATCTAATTTTGTATTATTTCTCTTAATTGGGCCCTCAAATTGTATAAGCCTTATCCTTTCATAAAACCCAGATCTATCCCTGATTTCCAGGATTTGTTGTTCAGTCATTGTGTCCAACTCTTTGCGACCGCATGGACTGCCATGCTTCCGGCATGCCATGCTTCCTGTCCTCCACTATCTCCCTGAGTTTGCTCAAACTCACGTCTGTTGAGTCAGTGATGCCATCCAACCATCTCATCCTCTGTTTCCCCCTTCTTCTGTTGCCCTCAATCTTTCCAAGCATCAGGGTCTTTTCCAATGAGTCGGCTCTTCACATCAGGTGGCCACACTATTGGGGCTTCAGCATCAGTCCTTCCAATGAATATTCAGGGTTTATTTCCTTTAGGATTGACTGGTTTGATCTCCTTGCAATCCAAGGGACTTTCAAGAGTCTTCTCCAACACCACAGTTCAAAAGCATCAATTCTTTAGCACCCAGCCTTCTTTATGGTCCAGCTCTCTTATCTATATGTGACCATTGGAAAACCATGGCTTTGACTAGATGGACCTTTGTTGGCAAAATATGCCTCTGCTTTTTAATACAATTTTCAGGATATATTTATTATTAAGTATAAAAATAAGGTTCAGATGAGTATACTTAGTATTCTGACTTCTTTGTAAGAAAAGGAAGAAATTAGAATGTATGTTAAGAGAGGAGATCAAGATGGTGGCATAGGAGGGTATGGAACTCACCTCCCCCAACAAACACATAAAAAAAGATATCTACATATGGAAAAATTCTTGCTGAAAACTAACTGGAAACTGACAGAAAGACTCCTGTACAACCAAGGCTGAAAAAAAGATCCTCATAGAATAAGATAAGAAGGAAAGAGAAGCAGTCGGTTGGAGACCTGTGTCCAGAGGGATACCCAAAGGAAAAGGGAGATTACACAGGCAGAAATCCTCTCGGGGGAGTGAACGGTTGAAGCTACAAATTAGACCCCCCGTCCTGGTATCCAGCACAAGGGAGATGAGCCCCTCGGCTGATTGGAGGGTTGGTGGGACTAAGAGGAGGACTGCAAGAAGCCTGGACTCCACCTGGGAGGAATGCACACACACTTATTGTCAAAAGAGGGCAGAGAAGGCAGATTGAAACTGTACAGTTGACTGGCTGGTCTCCTGAAACTGCTCTGGGTATGCCCCAGCTTGAGCTCCACACTGGAGTGAGGGTTGCCCCAGCCAAGAAAGAACTCAGCCAGGAGACACAGAGGTAGCTCAGAACCAAAGTGGCATCCTTTGGGTGAGGACAGCCATTATGGGCACTTGCACAGGCAGCACATCAGAAGCAGCCTAAACTCTCTGCGGCCAAACTGTTGCAACCCGCACCTGGTCACACACTAGGAGCTCATTCTGGCCCCTCTTGCTCCAGCACTGCTCACCTCAGGGGTCAGAGTGCTGATGTTGGGAGAGAGAAAACCTCACACCTGAGCTAGCTCAGACCTGCTCCTCAGGGCTTCTATTTCAGGAACTTGGGACCCAGCCCTGGACCTGATAGGGTGGTGGTAGTCCCTGACAACAGAGGAAGCCCGAGCTCACTCTTGGCTCTGGCCCTAGCCTCTCCTCCCCAGCCCCAATCCTTCCAAAGTGATATGAAAGCATGCCCTGTGTAATATGGAAGCACAGCTTGAGAAAAGATGTGACCTGTCTTCATGTCAAATCCAGCTCTCCCACCAAAACCATTGGACACACAGGCTGTATAGGGTTGCTCCTACAAAAGAACACCCCTTCAAGACAGCAATTGGTAACTGTTTCACCTATTTCATAGAGATGGAGACTGTTAAGCAAATTGAGAAAACAGAGAAATGGATCTCAATGGAAAGAGCAAGAGGAAAAAAAAAATGAAACAGAAACAGTTTACCAGAGGATTCAAAGCAATAGTGATAAGAATACTAACTGAATTAAGGAAAATATATATAATGGAATATTCAGTTCAGTTCAGTTCAGTCACTCAGTCCTGTCCGAATTCATTGTGACCCCATTGACTGCAGCACGCCAGGCCTCCCTGTCCATCACCAAATCCCAGAGCTTACTCAAACTCTGTCCATTGAGTCGGTGATGCCATCCAATAATCTCATCTTCTGTTGTCCCCTTCTCCCACCTTCAATCTTTTCCAGGATCAGGGTCTTTTCAAATTAGTCATTTCTTTGCATCAGGTAGCCAAAGTATTGGAGTTTAAGCTTCAACATCAGTCCTTCCAATGAACACTAGGATGGACTGGTTGGATCTCCTTGCTGTCCAAGGGACTCTCAAGAGTCTTCCCCAACACCACAGTTCAAAGCATCAGTTCTTTGGTGCTCAACCTTCTTTGTGGTCCATCTCTCACATCCATACATGAATACCGGAAAAGCCATAGTTTGACTAGATGGACCTTTTGTTGGCAAAGTAATGTCTCTGCTTTTTAATATGCTGTCTAGGTTGGTCGTAACTTTTCTTCCACGGACCAAGCGTCTTTTAATTTCATGGCTGCAAGTCACCATCTGCAGTGATTTTGGAGTCAAAAAATAATAATAATAAAGTCTCTCACTGTTTCCATTGTTTCCCCATCTATTTGCCATGAAGTGATGGGACCAAATGCCACGATCTTAGTTTTCTGAATGTTGAGCTTTAAGCCAACTTTTTCACTCTCCTCTTTCACTTTCATCAAGAGGCGTTTCAGTTCCTCTTCACTTTCTGCCATAAGGGTGGTGTCATCTGCATATCTGAGATTATTGATATTTCTCTCTACAATCTTGATCCCAGCTTGTGTTTCATCCAGCCCATTGTTTCTCATAATGTTCTCTGCATATAAAATAAATAAGCAGGGTGACAGTATACAGCCTCAATGTACTCCTTTCCTGATTTGGAACCAGTCTGTTGTTCCATGTCCAGTTCTAACTGTTGCTTCTTGACCTGCATACAGATTTCTCAAGAGGCAGATCAGGTGTTCTGATATTCTGATCTCTTGAAAATTTTTCCACAGTTTGTTGTTATCCACACAGTCAAAGGCTTTGCCATAGTCAGTAAATCAGAAGTAGATGTTTTTCTGGAACTCTCTTGCTTTTTTGATGATCCAACAGATGTTGTCAATTTGATGTCTGGTTCCTCTGCCTTTTCTAGATCCAGCTTGAACATCTGGAAGTTCACGGTTCATATACTGTTAAAGCCTCGCTTGGAGAATTTTGAGCATTACTTTAGTAGCGTATGAGGTGAACGCAATTGTGCAGTAGTTTGAGCATTCTTTGGCATTGTCGATCTTTGGGATTGGAATGAAAACACCTTTTCCAGTCCTGTGGCCACTGCTGAATTTTCCAGATTTGCTGGGATATTGATTGCAGCACTTTCATAGTGTCATCTTTTAGGATTTAAAATAGCTCAACTGGAATTCCATCACCTCCACTAGTTTTGTTCATGGTGATGCTTCCTAAGGCCCACTTGACTTTGCATTCCAGTATGTCTCGCTCTAGGTGAGTCATTACACCACCGTGATTATCTGGGTTGTGAAGATCTTTTTTGAACAGTTCTTCTGTGTATTTTTGCCACCTCTTCTTAATATCTTCTGCTTCTGTTAGGTCCATACCATTTCTGTCCTTTATTGAGGCCATCTTTGCATGAAATGTTCCCTTGGTATCTCTAATTTTCTTGAAGAGATCTCTAGTCTTTCCCATTCTATTGTTTTCCTCTATTTCTTTCTTATCTCTCCTTGCTATTCTTTGGAACTCTGCATTCAAATGCAATATTCAAATGGGTATATCTTCCCTTTTCTCCTTTGCCTTTCACGTTTCTTCTTTTCTTAGCTATTTATAAGGCCTCCTCAGACAACCATTTTGCCTTTTTGCATTTCTTTTTCTTGGGGATGGTCTTGATCCCCTGCCTCCTATACAATGTCATGAACCTCTGTCCATAGTTCTTCAGGAACTCTGTTTATCAGATCTAATCTCTGGAATCTATTTGTCACTTCCACTGTATAACTGTGTTTGCTATGACCAGTGCGTTCTTTTGGCAAAACTGTATTAGCCTTTGCCCTGCTTCATTGTGTACTCCGAGGCCAGATTTGCCTGTTACTCCAGGTATTTCTTGACTTCCTACTTTTGCATTCCAGTCCCCGTAATAAAAAGGACATCTTTTTGGGTGTTAGTTCTAGAAGGTCTTGTAGGTCTTCATAGACCCATTCAACTTCAGCTTCTTCACCATTACTATTGAGGGCATAGACTTGGATTACTGTAATATTGAATGGTTTGCCTTGGAAATGAACAGAGATCATTCTGTCAGTTTTGAGACTGCATCCAAGTACTGTATTTCGGACTCTTTTGTTGCCTATGATGGCTACTTCGTTTCTTCTAAGGAATTCTTGCCCAGTAGTAGATATAATGGTCATCTGCATTAAATTCACCCATTGCAGTCCATTTTAGTTTGCTGATTCCTAACATGTCAGTGTTCACTATTCCAATTTGCCTTGATTCATGGACCTAACATTCCAGGTTCCTATGCAATATTGCTCTTTACAGCATCGGACTTTTACTTCCATCACCAGTCACATCCACAACTGTGTGTTGCTTTTGCTTTGGCTCCGTCTCTTCATTCTTTCTGTAGTTATTTCTCCACTGATCTCCAGTAGCATGTTCGGCACCCTCCAACCTGGGAAGTTCATCTTTCAGTGTCCTATCTTTTTGCCTTTTCATACCGTTCATGGGATATTAAACAGTAATGGACTATTACTCAGCCATAAAAAGAATGAAATTCCACCATTTGCAGCAATGTGAATGGACTTAGTGTTATGCTTGTTAAAATGTCATAGACAAAGTTACATTTAAAAATAAATATGTTATCACTGATATGAAAATCTTAAAAAAATAAATGAATGTATATTTTTAAAAAACGAACAAGACTTCCCTGGTGGTGCAGCATTTAGTAATCTGTCAGTGCAGGGAACATGGGTTCAGTCTCTAGTCCGGGAAAATTCCACATGCCCCAGAGCAACTAGGCCCATGTGCCATGACCACTGAGCCCGCACTCTGGAGCCTGTGCTCTGCAACAAGAGAAGCCACTGCCGTAAGCCTGCACACTGCAGCCAGGAGTAGCTTCCACTCACCACTGCTAGAGAAAGCCTGCACAAAGCAACGAAGATCCAGCAGCAGCCCAAATAAATGAATAAAATTAAAAAAAAAAAAACCTTAGAGATACAGAGAACAAACTAGTGATTACCAGTGGAGAGAGTGAAAAAGGAGGGACACATAGGGGTATGGGTTAAAAGACACAAGCTACTATTAATATGAATAAAATAATTAAGCAACAGGGATATATTACACTAACAGGGAAACATAACCATTATTTTTAACAACTTTAAATATAATCTATAAAAATAGAGAATATCTGATTGTATACCTGAAACTAAGATAGTATTATAAATTAACTATACTTCAACTTTTAAAAATAGAATATATATTTATGTATGTTTATATCTGCATAAACAGTGAAAGAATATACAAATACCAGTTAGAGCAAAACTTCCAAATTTGTATTATATTTTTTGATTTCTAAATATGAATATGTTACCTGTACAAAATATTAAATTAAAATTTTAAGAAAGTTTACTGTCATGAATGAAGAACAACAAAGTTGTGATAAACAACTGTTTACTTGTCTATTCATTTAGTTTATTCTCAAATATTAGAGTTACACCAAAGTTCACCCAATATGCATGATAGCTAATGCTTCCCCTTACTATAAAAAAGGGATGGATTGGGGTTTTTAATGAGGTCAGAAAATTGTCAGAGTAAGAGAATTGTTGGAGTTAGACTGTCAGGGCAAAAGAACTAGAAGGAGGAGCCTGGTAATTTAAATGGAATAATAAAGCCCTGCTACTGCTAAGTCACTTCAGTCGTGTTCGACTCTGTGCGACCCCATAGACTGTAGCCTACCAGGCTCCCCCGTCCCTGGGATTCTCCAGGCAAGAACACTGGAGTGGGTTGCCATTTCCTTCTCCAATGCAAGAAAGTGAAAGGGAAAGGGAAGTCGCTCAGTCATGTCTGACTCTTAGCGACCCCATGGACTGCAGCCTACCAGGCTCCTCCATCCATGGGATTTTCCAGGCAAGAGTACTGGAGTGGGGTGCCATAAAGCCCTAATACACAATAAATATTCAAAAAAATGTAGACTTGAGTATTCCTCAGTGAGTATGAGGTACTGACTAGGAGATCATTAGATAATAGCAACAATAAACAGCAATGTAAATGACCCAAGTTAGTTTTAAAAGTAGTTGTTAAATTCTCTTTGACAGTTAGTGGTGAGTATTAATTAAAGCAAATCTCAAGCTATAATCTAGTTCAACTAAACATTTTTTTAACAAATCACGCACAAAACAATCGGTGTAACTTGTTCACTAAGTTCAATAAAGTCCTAGCTCTGTGTTATGTGCTCTGACTACACTTTATGTGAAAGATCCATTTAGACTTACACAGTCATATTCTAGAGACAAAATTATATGCCTTCTGGCACTGCACAATCAGAAATGTTCCTGTTTAACAGCTGGAGCCAAGACTAATTAGAGGTCAAACCTCAATGCTATCTGTAAATGTAAAGGGTATAGACTCCCTAGATTCTTATTCTCTGTTCATGCAAGGGTAGGGAGTGATTAAAATACTTTAGGGAAGTCCATCTGTCTTGAATATCATTAATTTCAACAAAGAAAGTTCATTTTTAATATTCATCAGGCTATGCAGCTAGCCATTAATTTTACCAATAAACAATCATTTGGGACATTGCTTATGCTCATTAGAAAATCAAAATCTAAAGCTTGATAGTTTCTGCCTTAAGAGGATTGGTCCTTCATGGTTAGAATATCCAGCAAACCATCTCATAACTGACATTTTTCACTCATATTTTATGCAATCACCCCCTGACTCTAGAGTTCAAGTTTGAACTAACCCATTCATAATAATATACTGATTTTGCTTAAAAATTTTAAGGTGAATGACAAACATCAATCATGATGATATGGGTTTTTGAAGGAGAAAGGAGGAAAAAACAATTTGGTAGCATCATTGGAGAGCTAGAAAGTCAGCTATCCTATCTTCAGGCCTTCAGTTATTTGTAGTTACTTGTATCTTCCCCTAAGAGGGCTGCAGGAAAGCAATATCCTTTAAATAGAAGGTACGTTTCAACTTGAACAAGAAGGTGTGTACCAAAGTGCACAGTGGCAATTCTTGGGAAAGTGGATACTTATGGGAGCTAGGGTTGGATTAGAGGTTGTGCAGAATGACATGTGAATGAGTATTCATTTAATGTGTGACCCTGAACAAGTTACTTAGCTATGTTTCGGTTTCCTCAGTTGCAAATGGAGATTGGGGCTTTTCTGGTGGCTCAAACAATAAAGAATCTGCCTGAAGTGCAGGAGACCCAGGTTTGATCTCTGAGTTGGGCAGAACTCCTAGAGGAGAGTGTGTCAACCCACTCCAGTATTCTTGCCTGGAGAATCCCATGGACAGAGGAGCGTGGCATGCTTCAGTCCATGGGGTTCCGAAGAGCTGGACACAACTTAGTGATTAACACTTTCTTTCTTTCAAAGGCCTTAGTGAGAATAAAGTAGTTAATACTTATACAGTGCTCAAAAATAATGTCTTTCACAGTAAATACTCAATAAATGTTAACTGCTATTTTTATATTTTCCCCTTTTCTTAATAAGGATATTTGTAAATTCTGTCAGAAATTTATGGAATTATGAGGCTAGATATAATGGGGTTTGCATGCCAGATCAAAGAACCTGGACATTTCTCAGATTTCATTTTTCCAAATAAGTATTCTTAAAATTGCTGATGAGAATTTTGAGATAACTATTTCTTATTGGGAAGAGGATGTTTAAACTTAAAATATACTGTTCAAAATAAATTTGTCACACAAGTTTTAAGATAGTATTTTATCATTGACCAATTAAATTATGTATAAAGAGATTGTTGAAGTGATTCTGTACTATATGATTTTATTATTTCCTTAGTTCTTCAAAGACCAGTTCTTCCATTAGAAGATGCCCTCAAACAAATTCAGGAATCCAACCTAAAATCAGAAGTAAACCTTCCCTCTTCCCACAGACCAATAATAAACTGGAGGTAAGTAACTTATGATTATCATGTATAGTTACTAATATACAGTAATTAAATAGCTCTCTAGTTGCTAAGTTTACAGGCCTTTTCATCAGTTACTCCTCACCTCTATTTTGTAGTATACTATTTTATTTTCACACACTGGATTGAAGTAGAGTGTAATATAAATTTCTTCAAGAGTAAGTAAAAATTTTAGTTTCTTGTCTTTAGTTTTAGTGTTGCCTATGTTGAGTAATTTTCTATGGGAGCTATTATAAAAACCATTTAAAAATAGTGATACTGGTTTTACTGAGGAAAAAAAGCTGAATAACAGTGATATAAATTTAGATAAAAAGAGTAACTTTATGGTAGGAATGGGATTTTCCTCACTGAAAATCTTTCCTAGATGGATATCTTTAAAAAAGCTACTGCAATGCCTCCTGGTTCCTCTCTAGGTTAGTTTAAATGAACCATCTTGATTCAGTAGGATGGACCAACCAACTAGGGAGTACCCTCTGACATCCTGTATTTTCCATTTATTTACTATAAATGTTTCTTGAACCTACTATGTATACAGCAGTAGATCAGCCATTGTGAAAGGGATATGGAGAAATATGATATTCAAAAATATAATCCCAAGAGTATAATCTAGGAGAAAGTGAAATAATGCTTTAAAAATTATAGAACAGTACCAAATGGGTAATAATAATAATAATATTTAATGTTTATATATATAAAGATATATATACATAATTCATGTGTAAAGTATGTTAATATTTTAACTGTTTATAACATATGTACTAAAGTATTTCCATTTTTAGAACACCTATGGCAAACTGTTCCCTTAATCAGATATAAGAACAATTAAATTCATCCTCTCAAGTCTTTATTATAGTTCAAGAAAGACCTCATGGAATAGAAGAATCTTCAGCAAAGCTTTGAAGAAAATAGGAGTTAATCATGAAACAAGTGGGTAGATGGTATTCCAGACGGAGGGATGAGAGTGTGGAAAGGCCAAGAGTAGTAGAAGGAATGATATGTTCCAGGAATAAGAGTATGGCTGAATAACAGAATGCAAAATAGCAATAGCTTCACTAGATATGAGATTGGAAAAGTAAATACACCTGTATGCTAGGGAATATAAGCTTTATCCTGAGAGTTTTAAGAGGAGTCAGTGAAGGATTTAAGCAGATAGGTAATAAGATCAATTTTTCCTGTTTAGACTTCCCTGGTGGCTCAGACGGTAAAGCGTCTGCCTACAATGCAGGAGACCCAGGTTCAATCCCTGGGTCAGGAAGATCCCCTGGAGAAGGCAATGGCAACCCACTCCAGTACTCTTGCCTGGAAAATCCCATGGACAGAGGAGCCTGGTAGGCTACAGTCCACGGGGTTGCGAAGAGTCGGACACGACTGAGCGACTTCCCTTTCCCTTTTCTTTCCTGTTTAACATATCATTCTAATCTATTGTGAACAAGTGTGGATAACGGATTGAAAGAGGACAAAACAGACTATTTCAGTATCTGTAACTGAAAATACATAGGTCTGGAGCTTAAGAGAAAGATCTAGACTTAAGATATTAGAAGCCAAGACAATGGATGAAGTCAGCAGTGGAGATTATGTACTGTGACAGCAGATCTAGGATAGAGCACTACAGAAGAGCAATATATGAGGAAGTGAAAAAAGAGAAGCCTGCAGACAGGAACAGAATAGTTGGTAGAGACTATATATAGGGAGAAGATGGAGCTAAGCAAGTATAGACTTTCACAGGGAATGAAACCTTATGGCAATCAAATGGCTTCTAGGTAATCATTAATATAAAAAGTTTTACCAGTTGAGATACTGGCAGAAAACATGTAGCGTTTAAAAGGGGTAACTGAAAAGAGGTTAGTAAAGAGACTGTGATGCCAACAAAGGATGATGAAGCAACCCCAAAACTGACAGCAAACTTAGTATTATCACAACAAACCTAAACTGAAAAGAGCTGTAACTGTAGGAGAGGGCTACTAGGCAGAGGAGCATTGCACTGCTAAACCAAGCCAAGCAGAGAGGAAGCCTGAGGAGTGGTTATCAAAAACCGCTTTGTGCTGTCACATTCCCATATCTTGCTAGTACATTTCATTGGTCAAAACAGCCATAAATCAAAAGGCAGGGCATCATTCAGTCTCTGCCTAGCAGAGGTAAGTGTGGAAAATGAACCTGGAGTGGCAAAGAGAAAATATCCAGCTTAGAGGGACTATGTCCCATATATTTCAAAACAGAGAAGTCACTCTGGCAGTTTTTGTCAAAGAAATTTCATTGGAGGGATAGAGACAGAAAAGAAATGGCTGCATTGGAAGGAAACTACAGTGTGAGAAAGAAAAAATACCAACTGTAGCTTGGCTGTGAAAGGAAAAGAGTGGTAGAACAGTAGCCAAAGGGGATGTAGGGCCAAAATATGGCTTTTTCCCTTATGATGGAAGAAATATTATCCTGTTAAATATGGATGTTAAACTAATGAGTAACAGAAATGCAGTAAAAATGGGAAGTCTTAAGTCCTATTATGTGCTGTACATTGATTAGCAAGAGTTATAATATGAATGAAATATGGTCCTCTGCCCAATAAGTGTTTGCAGTTACATTATAATACTGTGTAATGGTAATTACACTGTAAGACTCGAACAATACTGTATAATGTGGGCAGTTACAGAAATATTAGCAAAGTGATAAAGGGCTTTCCTGGTGGCTCAGTCAGTAAAGACTCCACCTTCAATGCAGGAGGTCCGAGTTTGATTGTTGGGTCAGAAAGATCCCCAGGAGAATGGAATGGCAACCCACTCTAATATTCTTTCCTGGAGGATCCCATGGACAGAGGAGCTTTGCAAGCTACAGTCCATGGGGTCACAAAGAGTTGGATACAACTGAGTGACTAAGCATACACAGACAAGTGATAAAGTACAAAATTTAAAGTTGGAGAGGAGACTTAAAGGATGAGTACATATTGTCTACTAAAGAAGCACGGATTGATTTCTGGCATGTTTAGGACTACAGTGTTGTAAAAGGCAAAGACACCTGAGGACATAGAATTTGTTCAGAGTAACAAGACTGCAGTATATGTTGCTGGTAGGACGAGAGATTATCTAGAAATGTAGATTGAGGTCAGATGTGAATGCTTGTATGTCTAGCTAGGAAGTTTTTATTTCATCCTATAACTAGTAGAGAGCCAATTGTGGTTTTAAACAGATCGACATAGTCTTCTTTATATGGAAAGATAATTGGTATGAATGTTGGAGAATGAAAAGAATGGAAAGAAACTGGAAACAAGGAGACTAGAAAAACTTAATGGGCTAATCCAAGTGACAGATCATTACTACCTAAACTAAAATAGTACTGTTTTGTATAGTGAGAAAATGAGGGCCCTCCCTGGTCATCCAGTGGTTAAGACTTTGCCTTCCAAAAGGTGCAGGTTTGATCCCTGGTTGGGGGCTTCCCTGGTGGCTCAGAGGTTAAAGCATCTGCCTGTAATGTAGGAGACCTGAGTTCAATCCCTGGGTCAGGAAGATCCCCTGGAGAAGGAAATGGCAACCCACTCCAGTGTTCTTGCCTGGAGAATCCCATGGACGGAGGAGCCTGGTGGGCTATAGTCCACAGGGTCGCAAAGAGTCGGACACGACTGAGCGACTTAACTAACTAACTTAATATGGCCAAAAAAGCAAAACAGAAGCAGTACTGTAACAAATTCAATAAAGACTTCTAAAAAAAGGAAAAGACAGATCTAATAAAGAATAAAATTATTTTGAGAGATTAGAAGGAAAAGATGAGAGAATAAGAAAAAATGAAAATGCCCTTTATGGCATAGAAGAGACATAAACTTTTAAGAATGCTGATGAATCAGAAGTGTAAGAAGTAGAGTATAAAAAATGGGAGCTGAAGAGGACCTGAGCTTACCTCCCATAACAAACAATGCAAAAATACATCCACATGTAGAACAATTCATGGAAAGCTAACTGGAAACTTGCAGAAGGACCATTATATAACCAAGTTTGTAAGAAAGATACACATGTAATCAGGCAGGATAGGAAGAAAAGCATCAGGTAATGGGTCTGTGCCTCTGGGAGAGGACTGAAAGGAAAAGGGAGATCATGCAGGCAGACACTCACCCTGAGAAGTAAGGGAGTCCAACCATAGCCTGGGCATCCCTATCCTGGAGTCCTGCATATAGGAGACAAGCCCCTTTGGCTGCTTGGAGAACCACTGAGAAGGCTAGAGAAGCCTAGACTCCACTCATGAGGAGAGTGCAAGTGTTAGCTTGCCGTAAGACAGGGCAGAGAGAGGTGTACCCTAGTGGCTGCTGCCATGCCACAAACCCCAGTCTAAGCCAAGTGAATGTTACCCTGCTCACTCCAAGCCACAGCTTGGCCCTGGATCTCAGGCATTCAGGACCTGAGAAAGAGTCAATCTAAAGATCCAAAGGTGTCCTGGGGGCCAGGGATGTCGTCTAGATAGAGCAGTGTCCATTGCTGGTGCTTACTCAAATAGCACCCAAGAAATAGCCCAGACTTGAATTCCCACAACTACATGTTCAAGCCTAGTGCAGGGAGAAGGAAAAATACATACTTAAAGGAAGTAGAACCAGGTTGAGCCCAAATATGAGGGCTTTTGCTCCTACAACTTAGGAGCAGATCTCACCCCTGACAGGACAGTGATGGCCACTGAGCATAGAAGTACTGTCCCACACCCTGCACAGGCTCTAACTCCTCCATTACCAGCCATACCCCCTTTCCAATGTGGTAGAGGCCAGTATACCATGAGGAAAGACATGACTTGCATCCACATCTAATCCAGCCCTCCCTCCAAATACACTGGGCGCACAAAGTCTGCATGGGGACACACCCACATAAGAACACCCCTTCAAGACTGTAATAGGTAACCATTTCACCTAAAGTCAGAAACACAGAAAGGTAAGTAAAATAAAAGGGCAGAGAAACCTGCAACCTAAGATAGTCTACCCAGTGAGATTATCATTTAGAATAGAAGATGAGATAAAGAACTCCTCCGACAAGCAAAAACTAAAAGAATTCAGCAATAATAAACCTACCCTAAAAGAAATGTTGATGGGTCTTCTCAAAATGAAAAAGAAGAATCTATAGGAAAGGGAAAACTCCAATAGGAAAGCCATATATAGTGGGGATTGAAGATCACTTAAATAAGCTAGCACATAGATTAAAAGACAAAAGTTGTAAAGCAACTCTAACTACAATAAATAGTTATGGGATAAACATGAAGATGTAAAAAATTACATCAGAAACACAAAATGTGGGGGAGAGTAGTAAAAAATGTAGATCTCTTAGAATGTGTTTGAACTTAAATGGCTATGAGTTTAAAGCAAGTACACATAATTAAGGTTTAACATATATGAACACCATGGTAACCACAAATAGATACACAACAAGCAAAAAGCAAGGAACTCAAACATACTACAAAAGAAAATCATCAAACTAGGAAAAGAGAGAGACCAACTGGAAAACAAGTAATAAATTAATAATAAGTATATACCTATTAATAAATTACTTTACATATCAATGGATTAATGCTTCAATCAAAAGACACAGCTAGCTTATTGGATTTTTTAAAAGACCCTTCGATATGCTGGCCTGCAAGAGAGTCATTTAAGGCAAAAGATACAACTGAAAGTGAGGAGACAGAAAAGGATATTTTATGCAAATGGAGATGACAACAAAACAAAGGCTTAATGAAAGACAAAAAGGGTACCATATAATGATAAAAAGAGATCAGTACAAGAAGAGGATATATACTGTTTAACATATACATACCCAATACAGTAGCACCTAACTGTATAAACACTAACAAACATAAAAGGAGAAATTGACAATAGGGCAATAATTACAGCAGACTTTAACACCCCACTGATATCAATGAACAGATCATCCAGAAAGAATATCGATAAGGCAACTGTGGTAAAGTAATTCTTTGCCACCCCATGAACTGCAGCATGCCAGGCTTTCCTGTCCTTCACTATCTCCTGCTGCTGCTGCTGCTGCTGCTGCTGCTAAGTCGCTTCAGTCGTGTCCGACTCTGTGCGACCCCATAGATGGCAGCCCACCAGGCTCCCCCGTCCCTGGGATTCTCTAGGCAAGAACACTGGAATGGGTTGCCATTTCCTTCTCCAGTGCATGAAAGTGAAAAGTGAAAGTGAAGTCGCTCAGTCGTGTCCGACTCTTAGCGACCCCATGGACTGTAGCCCACCAGACTCCTCCATCCATGGGATTTTCCAGGCAAGAGTACTGGAGTGGGGTGCCAATGCCTTCTCCACTATCTCCTGGAGTTTGCTCAAATTCATGTCTATTGAGTCAGTGATACTATCTAACCATCTCATCCTCTGCCACCCTCTTCTTCTATTGCCTTCTCCTTTCCCAGCATCAGGGTCTTTTCCAATGAGTTGGCTCTTTGCATCAGGTGGTCACAGTATTGGAGCTTCAGCATCAGTCCTTCCAATGAATATTCCAGGTTGATTTCCTTTAGGATTGACTGGTTTGGTCTCTTTGCAGTCTAAGGGGCTTATCTAATGGCTTAGACTGTCCAGAACCCACCTGCAATGCAGGAGATCTGGGTTTGATCCCTGGGTAAGAAAGATCTCCTGGTTAAGGGAATGACTACCATCTGGTCACAAAGAGTCAGACATGACTGAATAACTAACATATATCACATACTAGGTCTCAAAACAAGACTCAACAAATTTAAGAGGATAGAAATTATATCAAGCTTTTTTTTTTTGCCAACCTCAAGGGTATGAAACTAGAAATCAACTACAGAAAGAAAAACAGAAAAGAATAAATATGTGGAGACTACACAACATGCTACTGAAAGAAAAGGGGGGGTAACGAATAAATCAAAGAGTAAATCAAAAAACACCTCAAAACAAATGAAATGGGAAGCAAAACTTTCCAATTTATGTGATACAGCAAAAGCAGTTCTAAGAGGGAAGTTCCTAGCAATACAGTCCTTCCTCAAGAAATAAGAAAAATCTCAAAACAACCTAACCTATCACCTAAAAGAATTAGAAAAGGAACAAACAAAACCCAAAGTTAGCAGAAGGAAGGAAATAATGATATCACATACATGTGGAATCTGAAAAATAATAGGAATGAATCTATTGATATATACAAAACAGAAACCAACTCACAGGCATTGGTTATGGTTAAACAAATTTAAGGTTATCAAAGGGGAAAGGAGGGATAAATTAGGAATATAGGATTAACAAATGCAAACCACTTATATATAAAATAAGCAAAAACGATTTATTGCATAGCATAAGGAACTATAGTTAATATCTGTAATAATCTATAATACATATAATCTGAAATATATATATAACAATCACTTTCGGTTCAGTTCAGTTCAGTCGCTCAGTCGTGTCCGACTCTTTGCAACCCCATGAATCGCAGCATCCCGGGCCTCACTGTCCATCACCAACTCCCGGAGTTCACTCAGACTCACGTCCATCAAGTCAGTGATGCCATCCAGCTATCTCATCCTCTGTCGTCCCCTTCTCCTCCTGCCCCCAATCCCTCCCAGCATCAGAGTCTTTTCCAATGAGTCAACACTTCGCATGAGGTGGCCAAAGTACTGGAGTTTCAGCTTCAGCATCATTCCCTCCAAAGAAATTCCAGGGCTGATCTCCTTCAGAATGGACTGGTTGGATCTCCTTGCAGTCCGAGGGACTCTCAAGAGTCTTCTCCAACACCACGGTTCAAAAGCATAATTCTTTGGCGCTCAGCTTTCTTCACAGTCCAACTCTCACATCCATACATGACCACTGGAAAAACCATAGCCTTGACTAGACGGACCTTTGTTGGCAAAGTAATATCTCTGTTTTTCAATATGCTATCTAGGTTGGTCATAACTTTTCTTCCAAGGAGTAAGCGTCTTTTAATTTCATGGCTGCAATCACCATCTGCAGTGATTTTGAAGCCCAAAAAAGTAAAGTCACCCACTGTTTCCACTGTTTCCCCATCTATTTCCCATGAAGTGATGGGACCAGATGCCATGATCTTCATTTTCTGAATGTTGAGCTTCAAGCCAACTTTTTCACTTTACTGTACATATAATACAATATTGTAAATCAACTGTGCTTCAATTTTTTAAAAAGTCATTTCCTAGGAGAGAAAAAAACAGTAGGAAAAAATTAATGAAATCAAGAGCTAGTTTTTTGAAAAATAAACAGGCTCACCAAGAAGAAAAGAGAGAGGATCCAAATAAAATAAGAAAATAAAGAGGATAAATAACAACCAATACTACAGAGATACAAAAAAAAATCATAAGAGAATACTTTGAACAGTTTATATGCCAACAGATTGGACAGCCTGCAAGAAGTGGACAAATTTCTTGAAACATACAGCTGCCAAGACCATCGAGAAGAAATAGACAATTTGAACAGAAGACCATTCACTAGAAGTGAAGTTGAATTTTAAAAAAAGAAAAATGCCCAGCAAACAAAATTCCAGAACAGGACAGCTTCGTGAGGCAATTCTACTAAATGTGTAAAGAAGAATTAAAACCTGTCCTAATCAAACTATTCCATAAACTTGAAGAGTTTATTAGAACACTCTCAAATTCATCCTACAAGACAGCCCTTACCCTGATACCAAAACGAGGCAAAGACACTACAAAAAAAAAAAGAAAAAATTATAGGCCAATATTTTTGATGAATACAGATACAAAAATCATCAACAAAATATTAGCAAACCAAACCCAACAATATATAAAAAGAATCATACATCATGATCAAGTTGAATTTATTCCAAGGTCAGAAGGATGGTTTGAGGTATATAAATCAATCAATTTGATACACCATATTAACAAAAGGAAAGATAAAAATTATGTGATTGTCTCAATTGATAAGAGAGAAAACACTTGACAAAATTCAGTGTCTATTTATGATTAAAAAAAACCCTCATCAAAGTGTGTATAGAATGAACATATCTCAGCATAATGAAGGCCATTTATGACAAATCCAATAGCCCACATCATATTCAATTGTGAAAAAATTTTAAATTTTTCCTTTAAAATCAAGGACAAGACAAGAATGTCCACTTTCACTGCTTCTATTTAACATAGTGTTGGAATTCCTAACCACAGAAACAGTAATAAAAGGAATCCAAATTAGAAGATGAAGAGGTAAAACTCGCTCTGCAGATGATATAACACTCTATATAGAGAACTCCTGTCATCTCCACCCAAGAACTATTAATATTAGAAACTAATGAATTTAGCAAGGTTGTGGGATATAAGAATAATATGCAGAAATCTGTTGTTTTTTATACACTAATAATGAAATATCAGAAATAGAAAGTAAACAATCCTGTTTAAAATCACATCAAACAATAAAATACATAGGAGTAAACTTAGCCAAGAAAGTGAAAGGCCTGTACTCTGAAAACTGTAAAACCTGATGAAGGAAATTGAAGATGATTCAAAGAAATGTAAAGATATTCCATGCTATTGAATTGGAGGGAGTAATATCATTAAAATGGACATACTACCCGAAGCAATCTACAGATTTAATTCAATCTATCAAAATACCTATGACATTTTTTCACAGATCTAACACAAATAATACTAGAATTTATATGGAATCACAAAACATCCAGAAATTACAAAAAAAATCCTGAGAATAAAGAACAAAGCTGGAGATATAAACCTCTCAGACTTCTGACTGTACTACAAAGCCGCAGTAATCAAAACAGTAGTGTTATTGGCACAACAGACACATTGACTAATGAAGCTGTATAGAGAACCCAGTAATAAACCCACACACTTACAGTCAATTAACCTATGACAAAGGTGACAAGAATACACAATAGAGAAAAGACAAGTAGTTCAAGGAAAACTGGACAGCTACATGTAACAGAATGAAGTTAGAACATTCTCTAACACAGTGTACAAAAGTAAAAACTCAAATGGATTAAGGATATAAACATAATACCAGAAACTGCTACTCCTAGAAGAAAACATAAGCATAACACGCTTTGACATAAATCATAGCAATTTTTGTTTTTTGGATCTGTCTTTTGAATCAATGGAAATAAGAGCAAAAATAAACCAATATTATCTAATTAAATGCAAAAGCTTTTGCACAATAAAGGAAACCATCAACAAAAAGCTAACTTTTTTAAAACTGGATAAAATATTTGCAAATGAAAAAACTGCAAAGGGGCTAATAGCCAAAATACATAAACAGCTCAGTTTAATGTTTAGAAATTGCATCCCAGTTTTCCAGATGGTTGGTTTAAGATGTGTTATGTATATGATGGAATATTACTCAGCCATAAAGAAGAATAAAATTCTACCATTTGCAGCAACATGGATGGACCTAGAGAATACAGTGCTTAGTGAAATAAGTCAAACAAAAGCAGGTATTGTATGATATCACTTATATGTGGAATCTAAAAATACATATAAATGTATGTGCAAAACAGACATACTATATATAGAAAGAAACTTGTGGTTGCCAGAGACAGGGGGAAGGACAAATTAGAGATTTGATATTAACAGATACAAACTACTATATATAAAATAGATAAATGGAACTTCCCTGGTATTCCAGTGGTTCAGTTCAGTTCAGTCGCTCAGTCGTGTCCGACTCTTTGCGACCCCATGAATCACAGCACACCAGGCCTCCCTATCCATCATCAACTCCCGGAGTTCACTCAGACTCACGTCCATCGAGTCAGTGATGCCATCCAGCCATCTCATCCTCTGTCGTCCCCTTCTCCTCCTGCCCCCAATCCCTCCCAGCATCAGAGTCTTTTCCAATGAGTCAACTCTTTGCATGAGGTGGCCAAAGTACTGGAGTTTCAGCTTTAGCATCATTCCTTCCAAAGAAATCCCAGGACTGAGCTCCTTCAGAATGGACTGGTTGGATCTCCTTACAGTCCAAGGGACTCTCAAGAGTCTTCTCCAACACCACAGTTCAAAAGCATCAATTCTTCAGTGCTCAGCTTTCTTCACAGTCCAACTCTCAGATCCATACATGACCACAGGAAAAACCACAGCCTTGACTAGATGGACCTTAGTCAGCAAAGTAATGTCTCTGCTTTTGAATATGCTGTCTAGGTTGGTCATAACTTTTCTTCCAAGGAGTAAGCATCTTTTAATTTCATGGCTGCAGTCACCATCTGCAGTGATTTTGGAGCCCAGAAAAATAAAGTCACCCACTGTTTCCACTGTTTCCCCATCTATTTGCCATGAAGTGATGGGACCAGATGCCATGATCTTCGTTTTCTGAATGTTAAACTTTAAGCCAACTCTTTCACTCTCCACTTTCACTCTCCACTCTTTCACTTTCATCAAGAGGCTTTTTAGTTCCTCTTCACTTTCTGCCATAAGAGTGGTGTCATCTGCATATCTGAGGTTATTGATATTTCTCCCGGCAATCTTGATTCCAGCTTGTGTTTCTTCCAGGCCAGCGTTTCTCATGATGTACTCTGCATATGTTAAATAAGCAGGGTTAGGACTCCCTTAAACTGCAGGGGGCGCAGGTTCCATCCCTGGTGAGGGAACTAAGAACCTGCATGCTGTGTAATCAAAAAAATAATAACAAAATAAAATAGATAGCAACAAGAAGATACTGTATAGTATCGAAAACTATGCCCATTATCTTACAGTAACCTATAATTGAGTATAACCTGCAAAAATACTGAATCAGGTGCTGTATACATGAATTTAACATAAAAATGTAAATCATCAAAGAATAAATTAAAGAATAAGAATAATGTGTTAAGTTTCATATAGAATAAAGTGTCTCGATATAAAAATAATTGGAGTATGGATAGGATAGTGCAGGAAAATCAACAGATATTCAAGCAATGAGTTTAAAAGGACTTATGTTAAAAGAGTGGTAGTGAAATACAAAAGAAAGACAGAAGAAAAATATTTCGTGGAAAGACTATATTATAGCTCTGGTGTATGGTGGGATAAAGAAAATGAAAAAGTATAGAAATCAAAAGAGGGTGAAATTTTGAATCTTGATCATTGAGGGAATTTCCTGACTTTAAAAATTATAAAGAATGTAATAAAAGTGTATAGGTTTAACAAGATATTATTAAACTTCATTTGAGCTTTCTGAATTTAGAGAGTAAATATCCAAGTAGAAATGTATAAAAACAGTTGAACCTAAGATGAAACAAGAGCTCAAGGCTATAGAAATAAATTTTAAAGTCATGATCGTATATGTTATTGCTCAGTTTTTATGTGTAGTTATGCCTACCCCACCAAACTGTAATATTGTAGAGAACAGTAGCTTAATCTCACTCATGCAGATATTCCCTATGATGCTCAGTTCAGTGCTGCACATGTTGGAAGTATTCAACAAATACTTTAAACAGAGAAACATCACACATCACTGGCATTATGAAAACTCAAAGGATATAAACATGACCTGAAGCTTAATAAATAAGGAAGATATTTATCAGAGACATTGAGAGGGAGCTCTGGAAAGATGGAACAAATAGGAAAAGGAACGAAGGTATAAGAGGACATGCTGTATTAAGAGAACTGAAAGAGGTGGTTCATTTTGTTCATTTTAATTTTTATTTTATATTGGAGCATAGTTGATTAACAGTGTTGTGTTAGTTTCAGGTATATTGCAAGGTGATTCAGTTATGTATATATACATGTATCTATTTTTCAAATTCTTTCCCCATTTAGGTTATTACAGAGTATTAAGCAGTGTTCCGTGTGCTATACAGTAGATTTTTGTTGGTTATCTATTTTAAATACAGCAGTGTGTACGTGTCAATCCCAAACTCCCAATCTATCTCTTCCCTTCTGGTAACTATAAGTCTGTAGGTAATTTATTTTGACTAGTGTGTACGCTGAGAAATTGTACACAGATTGTTTAGAAAGGAAGCCATGAATTAAGTCATGAAGAGCTTTGTTAAGGAATTTGTCCTAAAAGCAGTTACTGAGAGATTTTAAGCAAGCATGTAAGATTTATATTTTAGGAATATTGTCAGGATGAGGAAGAATATAGTAAGACTAAAGGCTTAAAAATCAGACAAAATGGTAGTTTAGTTAATGAAAACAATGACTTATGAAGACCTACTTAGTAGGTAGAATCAACATGATTTGGTAACTTTTTAAGAACCAAAAGGTGAATGGGAGGAATCAAGAATGACTGTGGAGAATGGATTTGGTTAGTTAATGGATAGTGAAACGATTTATCAAAATGACTGTTCAGGACAAAGAGGTTTAAGGGAGAGAGTAACTGGAAGGATGATGATAAACTGTGAGTTTGAGACACTTATGAGCTATTCTGGAGTCAATTTCTCACTGGTAAAATGTCTGGGCCATGAATATAGGTATGATAGTTGTCAGTGAATGGATAAGTTAAAGCCATAGTTCAGTCCCTGGTGGCTCAGACAGTAAAGAATCTGCCTGCAATGCAAGATACCCAGGTTCAATCCATGGGTTGGGAAAGTCCCCTGGAGAAGGGAATGGCAACCCACTCCGGTATTCTTGCCTGGAGAATTCCATGGACAGATGGGCCTGGTGGGCTATAGTGCATGGGGTCACAAAGAGTCAGACACAACTGAGTGACTAACACTTTAGTACCCACCAGTGGTGGTCTTGGTTCAGCTGAACACTCAAACTCATGACTGCAGTAGACCAGGTTTGACCTCAATTGGAAGACATAAAACACTGCATGCCAGCATGCAACATTGTTCAGTAGGCGGAATCCTCATGGCATGCCACGAAATAGTTAAAGGGCTCATCTTTGCTATGCTACTCTTCCCACAAGTGACATCACAATGCACAGACAATCACCCTGGGTTAGAAATCCTCTGTTCTAAACAAGAGCCAACATTTCTTGTAATGACTATATGAATAGCTTCCATGCAAGCGATATGTTCAATTATAAGAATTACCACATTTGGGGAAACCCAAAACTATAGCGTCCTACCAGTCCTTCCTATAAGTCCTTCCTATGACTTATTCACAGTCCTGTCAGTACAGACAGTTTATCCATGAAGGGTCATTTTTTACATCTGTGTCCCTGAAACACAGTCCTAGTTCTACTAATAATCCAGGGAACCAAGTTAGAGAGTTAACCCAGAGTTGAATTGGTCCACAGAGGATGGATTAAGCCTTCACTTACATACAGATACAGATAAGATCACACAGACAATATGAATAAGATTACACAGAAAATACAGATAGACAAGCAGAGGATTGCATGACTCTTAAAAATTCTAGCATATCCAAGCAAAGAAAGAAGAGCTCAAGAAAGAGCCTGAGGAGGAACAACCAGAGAAGTTGTAAAATATCCAGGAACATATGATAATAAGAAATCCAAGGGAATTACAGTCAAGAAAGATAGTGGTCAAGAAGTGTCTCTTTTTGCAGTTAGGTCAATTAGTTAATCACTAGCAAAAGCAAGAGACAGAAGCCAGACAGCAGTAGATTAAGGAACAAATGGAAGCTGAGGCAGTGAACACAGTGTAATTTTAGAGTACTCACTGGAAATTTTGTCTCAAAAAGGAAGATGACAGACAATTAGAGGGGGTTTAGGGTCCAGGGAAATTTAGAGGAGTAAAAACTTTCAAGTAATTTAGTATAGGAGTAATGTGCATTTTTATATACAGGTTTTCTGCTCTATTAGATTTATTTTTCTGTGTATTATTATCCTGATAACATCAACTATTTTCAATAAAAAGACTTTTGCACAATGAATAAAAGGATAGACATTTTTGTTCAACAGTGTACACTTTCTTAAAGTCTTAGAAGAGATAACACATCAGACAACTTTGATTTCACTGTAGCAAACACACATGTAGTTGTTATACCAAATTTGTGCTAGGACCATTGTACCAATTTTCTTTTACAAGAAATTATTTCCATTCTAAACTAGAATACATAGTTTTCAGTTATTGTTGTAATATACTATTATTACTATGACTTCATGATGTCTATATCTCTATATACACATACATAAATTTTATGTATTTGGAATACAAATGTATACAATTTATAGAGAGAACACCCTTGTTTACTTATTATAAAGTTAAGCTGCTCTCCACAGATAACTGACAGTATTAAAATAATGTATGTGAAAATGCTTAATAAACTGTAAAAATGCTGTACTACAAATGTGAAAGCTTGGAATATTAAAGATCAGGTGTTAAGTTCATAGAAATATTTATATGTACTATGATTAAAAATGTAATTAGGCTACAAATACTTATATGTGGTTATCACATTAAAAATACATTTTCTGTACAATATAAACCTAAAATGTGTTAAGGAATAAAGTAATACCAAGGAGGGGCCTTCCAAAGAAGGGGAGATATATCTGTACTCACAAATGATTGTTCTAATGTAGAAAATATTAGTGGTAGATAAAAATAACTTAAGATGCTGTAATGTGATAATCTAAAGGAGAGAAGAATTGTATTAAAAATGGAAGGCATTCAGTGCTTAAGCCTCAGGAAAAATGAGAGTTATGTCCATATGAAAATAAAAACTACTTCAAGAAATAATGAGATATAAGAAATGACTAATAAAAATAAAAGCCTTCCATCACAACCAAATCCTTATCACAAAGATAATATACTTGACCCTTTTGGGAGATGTACACATAGAACAAAAGAAACTACATTTTCCCCATATTTTTATACTTTAAAATAATGTTGTTAAGTATCTATCTCCAATATCCATGTATTTGTGGTGAGACAGTTGATCCTGAACCACAGGCTACCTACCCTGAGAAATCTGACCAAAGCTGAGCATTGATCTGTTTGACCTCTATTTGCCCTTTGTATCATCACTTTCAACCAGATTTTCTAGCCCATATTCATTATCTGTATGACTATCAGACTTCTGAGAGGTGAAAGTACTGTTAAAGGTCAAGGAATGAGAAAAGGGGAACCTGAATAAGTAACCTATGTACATTTCTCAACTCATGAGAGGACACTGGTTGATCAGAAGGACATAATGCATGGAACCTCAGAACAAAGCATAGTATGAATTGAAGACATAGAGGAAGCCCAATAAAGCGAAAAACCATCTTAATAAGGCTGTCTCTCTACTTCCTGTTCAAATGCTTTTCCACCTGTGCAGATCCATTCCTGCCTGTTCAGCTACCTCCACACTTGATCCCCACTTACCTAATAAGCTATCTCCTTTCAGAGCCCCATTGCTATCCCACCATTCCCAAAATCTTCCTAGCTATCCAACCGTTTCTCCCACCCGCCAGCCTATCCATCCATCTGTCCCCTCTGCTCTTCCAAAGAACTTACCAGCCCTGTTACCATCCTACCCAATCAAGTATCTTCCTCGGCCACCAGCCTCAGTTACTTCCAGCTTTCCTGGCAGTTTCCCTCATCTACCAACCCCAATTCCTTCTGGCCCACCTGACCATTTACCCCACCCACCCCGAGGTTCACCAGTAATTCCTGATTCAGACTCACAGAGCAAGTTGTTTTACAACACTTTCAGACCCGAACATTCTCTTCCAGCACAGCATTCAACCCCAACTACTCTAATGCCTGCCCTTGTCCGTCGTTCCCTTCCAGCTCGACTGACTGTTCCTCCAACCCCTTTGGAAGGTTTTCCTGTTTTGAAGCCTTCCTGTTTAGCCAGTCATCCCCCTCATCAACCAGTCCCCGCTCTTTCTGCTATCACTCCTTTACCTGAACATCCTACTCAGTTAGATCCTTTTCCATCAGTCCAGCAATCTGTCCCACAAACCACAGCATTGTCAAATCTTCCCCAGGCCTTCGTAGGTCATGCACCCGTGTCAGTTCTGTCCAATCCACCTCCCTGTAATTCTCCATCCTCCTCTTTGTCTTCACCTTCTAATTCCATATCCTCTTCTTCATCCTCTCTACAGCTTTCTTCCTCTTCATCTGTTCTTTCCTCCTCTCCTTCACCTTCCCCTACTACCTCTCCATTCTTACCTCTTTTATCTGTCCCTCTTTTTTCCTCTCCTTTGTATTCATCTCCCTCTCCATATTTGCCTTCAGCAAATTTAGATTTCCCCTCTCCTATTCCTTCTGTTTCTTCTTTTATGATTTCTTCTTCCTTTCCCCCCATGCTTCACTCTTCCTGTCTTTCTGCCTCCCCATCTCCTTTTATTCCTATACATTCCTTCAATCCTCCTCACTGGGGGAAGAAAGTAGAGAAGAGAAGAGAAGCAAGTGGAGTAGAGAAGAAAGAAATAGAGAAGAAAAAATTGAGAGACGACAACTTAAAAGGTAAATAAATTTAGTTTATTAGATATTTTTGTAGATCTAGCAATACTTCATTTGGGAAGTGTGACTGAAAGGGAAGGAATATGTAAGAGTAAGAAACCTAAAAGGATTAGAGAAACATAATCTCAGTGTTCAGGAACTTAGATACCTTTTTGCTCTCCTTGATCTCTCTGTGGTTACAAAAGGATAGTCAGAAATCTAGTAATCATTGACTTTGACTATTCCAATCTGTCCAAATAAAGATATATATGGGTATTGGAGATAGATATGTGTCACATGTGGCCACAAGTCACTTTTCAAAGTATTTTAATCCTCATTGAATTGAGGATAATTCAAGTAAATTGGGGATAAATACCCTTGGGATTCATACTGCCAGCCCTAATGCAATAGCAGTCAGCCTTTGATATACTTTCATCTCTCACCCACCCCCAAAATATCTTCCTTTGTTTTTTTTTTTATTTTCACTTTGTTCATATACTTAAGTGTAACATGCTGTAAGTTTCCAGAAGATGCAAAATTCTGAAAGAGGATGATATCATCCACTGATAATTTGGAGGTGGCACTTTAACACACTAAAAATAGACTCTGCATTAAAGGTGCCCCCTCTGTGCCATGAAAACCATGCTTATATTTGTGGTACAACTGAGAACAATATGTTAATATCTTCCAAACCTAGTAAAGTTAGATGGAATCCAAGCTTCCAAACGTATTAAAGTTAGATGGAAATTCCAGTCTACCCTGACAAGAATTCTTCATATTTTCTAACTGCTGGAATCTTCAACCAACTTTATTAGGGTTATAGGGATACCACCATCTATGATATCAGCTCAGAACTAAGGGTAGTGCAGCATGTTATTATCCAGATAGGGATCTCTTAAAGAACTGAGGACTGACTCTGTACATCTATAGTAATTACTTCAATATCTATCCCAAACAGTAGAGGAATAGGATTTAATAAATAAAGCCATGAAAAATTGGGCATTCCTACTTGAAGATGGAATGCTTTATTGACACTATAATCCCATATCCATTTTTATTCTACTATTGATTCCTTTAAATTCCCATTCTAATATATCTATATATTTCTCCAATATCCTTATATATGATTATCTGGACACACACAAACACATATTACATGAATATGTCATTTGCATGTTAACTTTATTTAAGTATACTAAACATTTTTTATGTGTGGTTCACAGAGCTATAGATAATGACTTGCCTTCATCACTGTCAAAAAATGATCATAAGCATCAGAAATATCTCATATCCAAAATCAATTGTGGTCAAGAAATGGAAAACAGCAAGGCAAACTTGACTACTAACAAAGATGCATTCCAGCTTAAACTGGAGGAAACGCAGAAACTCCTAGAAGATCAGCATCTAAGCAGTTTGCAAGTATGAAACTCTAAATACATTATTAATATTCTAATATCTAGCAATAATTCTGTCCCGTTTTTGCATTGTTATCCACTAAAGAAATATATAACACTAGCCAAGGGTATGTTTGGAGGAATCAGCACAGATTCATTACAGATACTAATGAGAGAAGGTTTTAGCATTTTTAGCTTTTTGCTCCAGTTTTCTCTCTGCTGCTATTCTTCTTTTTCCATGTCTCATACATAGAAAAATATGCTTTATGAACATTATTTTTTGAAAAATATGAAAGTTATTTGAAAGTAGAATATATCTTATGTATCGTTATAGATTGGATTATAAAAAACAAATTGAAAATTATAATACATGTGGATATTAAGTTCTTATAAACAAACGGCATAATTAGCTAGAAATGGTGTTTCTCTTCTCTCTAGTATGGTGTTTACTTTGGTTTTTCCTACAAATGAGTATGGATTTCATACTAAACTTCCTGAAATGTTCATGCACTTTATTTTTAATGAGTACTTGCACACATTTATAAGATTCTTAATATGCTAATATCAAGATTAAATTTGTAACCTTGGCCTAGTTTATCCAGTAACTGAGCAATTGTGGCAAGGCTAGAAAAGCAAAGCAGGAGACTTTGTCTGGCTATAAAGAAGTGCCATCCTGCCACACACAACTATAATTCTGAATAAAATATATGAAACAGTTGTTTTTATTTTTTATTTTTTTTATTTTTTTAATTTTAAAATCTTTAATTCTTACATGTGTTCCCAAACATGAACCCCTCTTCCACCTCCCTCCCCATAACATCTCTGTGGGTCATCGAAACAGTTGTTTTTAAACTGTGCAGAAGAGGTAGTATAAGAGATGGTCTTGAATAAAGGGAAACAAATGAGGTAAGCTCTATGATCACATAGGCTTTTTACCTGGACATATCCTCCTGACAGGCCTCGGAAAAAATCCATAGGTATTTTAACTGCCTGTCAAAAAAAGAAACACTCTTTTAAAGAAGACTGAAATTTAGACATACAGCATAATGTTCATAATGTCCAACACTCAGAACTCAGTAGGTATGAAAAAGCAGAAAGCTATATGACCCATAACCAGGAAAAAAATAGTCAATATAATCATAAATGATAGAGATAATAGGCAAGAGTTTAAAGTAACTTTTACAAATATTTTCAAAGAATTAAAGAAAAGTGAACATAATGAGAATGAAATTTTGGGAGGAACCAAATAGAACTTCTAGATCTGAAAAACATATTACCTGAAATTAAAATTATATTAATTGGACTTATCAATGAAGGCACTATAGACAAAAGAATCAGTGGACAGAAATCATCCAGTTTGAAGCATTGGGAGAAAAAAGTCAGAAAAAATATATTTAACAAAAATTAGTGACATGAAGGACAATATCTAAATCTAACATACATTTAATTAATCTCACAAAGAGGAGAGGGAACATTTAAAGAAACAGTGGCTGGGAATGTTCAAGTTTGATGAAACTGCAAATCCACAAATTAAAGAAGCTCAACAAACTCCAAGATAAGTAAGTATACACTCATATGTATGTGCCCACAACCCATCACAAAAAAACCTTATCAAAATTAAATTAAGCTAAAGGGAGTAAAAGATGTATTACATGCAAGTCAACAAAGGTAAGATGAACCACACTAATTTCAGGCCAGAAGACAGTGAAACATTTTCAAAGTTCTAACAAGGAAAAAAAAAAACTACCAACCTATAATCTATATTTAACTAAAATGTCCTTCTAAAATGAAAGCCAAATAGGCATTTTCAAATGAGCAACAGCTGAACACAACTGTACTACACCAGTATCTGCAATAAGAGACCCTCTGGAAAGTCTTTCAGGCAGAAGGAAAATGATAACAAATGAAAACTCAGATCTATATAGTAACAAAAAACAGAGTAGTAGTTGTCAGTGGTGGGTAGGTATTTACTGAAAAGAAGCATGAGAGAACTTTCAACAGATGGAAAGTTCTTAAATGTTTCAGTGTGATGGTTATGGGTAAATAATTTGTCAAAACCTATCAAACTATACATTTAAAATATGATAATTTAGGGATTCCCTGGTGGTCCAGTGGTAGAGACTTCACCTTCCTATGAAGGAGTATAGGTTCAATCCCTAATGAGGAAGCTAAGATACCACATGCCTCATGGCCAAAAAACTAAAATATAAAACAATATTGTAAAATTCAGTAAATAGTTTTTTTTAAATAGTCCACATCAAAAAAATATGACATGCAAATATGTAAATATATTAGGTAACACTATTATTTATTTCTCTTAACATAATTTAAGTTGTAACTATGTCATTGGAAATATTTTTGAAAGAATCTATATTCATATTACTTGTGTTTTGTTTTTTAAAGTTTGTATACATCATGTGTGTATTTTTGGTTTGAAATAAGGTACTATTGTAATTTTTCTTGGCATTTTGTACATAAATTTTTTGAAGAAATGGTAACTTCTCAAAGATGTGAATAAATACATTTTATATTTAAAAATAATAAATTATTTGATTATTACTAGTTTCACTCCATTCAGTTCAGTTCAGTCGCTCAGTCGTGTCCAACTCTTTGCAACCCCATGGACCGCAGCATGCCAGGCCTCCCTGTCCATTACCAACTCCCAAAGTTTACCCAAACTCATGTCCATTGAGTCGGTGATGCCATCTAACCATCTCATCCTCTGTCGTCCCCTTCTCCTCCCACCCTCAAATCTTTCCATGCATCAGGGTCTTTTCAGATGAGTCAGCTCTTCGCATCAGGTAGCCAATGTATTGGAGTTTCATCTTCAACATCAGTCCTTCCAATGAACACCCAGGACTAATCTCCTTTAGGATGGACTGGTTGGATCTCCGTGCAGTCCAAGGGACTCTCAAGAATCTTCTCCAACACCACAGTTCAAACGCATCAATTCTTCTGTGCGCAGCTTTCTTTATAGTCCAACTCTCACATCCATACATAACTACTGGAAAAACCATAGCCTTGCCTAGACGGACTTTTGTTGGCAAAGTAATGTCTCTGCTTTTTAATATCCTGTCTAGGTTGGTCATAACTTTCCTTCCAAGGAGTAAGCATCTTTTAATTTCACAGCTGCAGTCACCATCTGCAGTGATTTTGGAGCCCTCCCAAAAAAGTCAGCTGTTGTTTCCACTGTTTCCCGGTCTATTTCCCATGAAGTGATGGGACTGGATGCCATGATCTTAGTTTTCTGAATGTTAAGCTTTAAGCCAACTTTTATGTTATGGAGTTTTACTCCATAAACATACAATAACAACCAAAAAATGAGTACATTTTACTGTAGATAAGTATATCACAATAGAGTTGATTTAAAAATTAAGAAACAAAGCATGTTAAGTCTAGTACAATTTATATCAGTAACTTACAAGCAAAGCTTGAAGCTGATCACAATGTTTCATTTTTTAGTAATAAGAAAAATTCTGAGAAAAAAAAGTTGATTTAGTGAAAAATTCTGAGTAAAAAAAAGTTTGCTGAACTTTTTAGGTGCTTTGGGAAATGAAGCAACCACAGACCTAGGCAAAGAGAGATGTTAAAGCCACAGACATCATACTTATGTCTAAAAGGACCTTCTAATCCAGATTTCTATATCTCATTAGATGCAATCTCAAAGAAATTCCTGTTAGAGTCATAGAGCTTTTAGGAGCCTCATTATCAATTAAAATCACTCTGTTCCAAAAGTAGACATTGAAGGAGCTGTGCTTTGCTTTGTTCGAGTTAGGTTGAAGGAAGTGACAGGCAGGGAATAAATGCTAGTAATATCAAACTCTTATGAACCATTTGCAAAACATTTACAATAGTATATCAATAAGTATTAACTATACAAACTAAAATATTTTTAATCTGTAACTGATTTCATTGGTTTCTCAGTTTATTTTCAGGGCTAAAAAAATACTAAATTTTTGTTTAACATCAGAATATTTAAATTTTCTAAAATTTGTGTAAAATTTTAAGGCAACTAATTTTCTTTGAGTTCATTTAACTTTTTCAATAGATTAACAAATTAAAGTCTTCTTGAATTTATTTCTACATATGTTATGCAGATTAATGCTTTTTAAATATCTGTGTTATATGTATGAAATTAGAAATAGTTTTAAACATTGACTATACCATCACTGCTGATGGTGACTGCAGCCGCAAATTTAAAAGATGCTTCTCCTTGGAAGCCAGGCTTCAACAATACATGAACCAAGAACTTCCAGATGTTCAAGCTGGATTTAGAAAAGGCAGAGAAACCAGGGATCAAATTGCCATCATCTGTTTGATCATAGAAAAAGCAAGAGAATTCCAGGAAAACATCTACTTCTGCTTCATTGACTATACTAAAGCCTTTGACTGTGTAGATCACAACAAACTGTGGAAAATTCTTAAAGAGATGGGAATACCAGACCACCTTACCTGCTTCCTGAGAAGCCTGTTTGCAGGTCAAGAAGTAACAGTTAGAACCAGACATGGAACAAGGACTGGTTCCAAATTGGGAAAGGAGTATGTCAAGGCTGTATATTGTCACCTTGCTTATTTAACTTCTGTGCAGAGTACATCATTGGAAATGCCAGGCTGGAGGAAGCTGGAATCAAGATTGCTGAGAGAAATATCAATAAAATCAGTTATGCAGATGACACCACCCTTATGGCAGAAAGCAAAGAGGAACTAAAGAGCCTCGTGATGAAGGTGAAAGAGGAGAGTGAAAAAGCTGGCTTAAAATGCAACATTGAAAAAATGAAGATCACGGCATCCAGTCCCATCACTTCATGGCAAATAGATGGGGAAACAATGGAAACAGTGACAGACTTTATTTTCTTGGGCTCCAAAATCACTACAGATGGTGACTGCAGCCACGAAATTGAAAGATGCTTTCTCTTTGGAAGGAAACCTATGACAAACCTAGGGAGCATATTAAAAAGCAGAGACATTATTTTGGCAACTAATGTTCATCTGGTCAAAGCTATGGTTTTGCAATTAGTCACATATGCTTGTGAAAGTTGAACCATAAAGAAGGCTGAATGATGAAGAATTGATGCTTTTAAACTGTGGTGCTGAAGAAGACTCTTGAGAGTTCCTTGGACTGCAAGGAGATCAAACCAGGAAATCCTAAAGGAAATCAATTGTAAATGTTCATTAGAAGGACTGATACTAAAACTAAAGCTCCAATACTTTGGCCTCCTGATGCAAAGAGCCGACTCATTAGAAAAGACCCTGATGCTGGGAAAGATTAAAAGTAGGAGGAGAAGGGGACAACAGAGGACAAGATGGTTGGATGGCATCACTGACTCAATGAACATGAGTTTGAGCAAGCGCCAGGAGATGGCGAAGGACAGAGCAGCCTGGCATGGTGCAGTCCATGGAGTTACAGAGTTGGAACAACTGAGCAACTGAACAACAACAACAACCTTGGAATAGCTATGACAAAGCTACATAATGTATTAAAAAGCAAAGGCATCACTTTGCTGACAAAGGTCCATATAATCAAACCTATGGTTTCTCCAGTAGTCATGTATGATGTGAGATTTGGATTACAAAGAAGGCTGAGCCCCGAAGAAGTGATGCTTTCAAACTGTGGTGCTGGAGAAGATTCTTGAGTCCCTTGGACTGCAAGGAGATCAAACCAGTCAATCCTTAAGGAAATCAACCCAGTATGTTCTTTGGAAGGACTGGTGCTGAAGCTGAAGCTCCAATACTTTGGGCACCTGATGTGAAGAACTGACTCATTAGAAAAGAACCTGATGCTGGGAAAGATTAAAGGCAGAAGGAGAAGGGGACAACAGAGAACAAGATGGTTGGATGGCATTACTGACTCCATGGACATGAGTTCGAGCAAACTCCGGGAGTTGGTGATGGACAGGGAGGCCTGGCATGCTGCGGTTCATGGGGTGGCAAAGAGTTGGACATGACTTAGCGACTGAACAACAACAATACTTTAAAGTGATCATGAAATTTTATTAAAAACTGATAGTTTCCATTCGATTCCATTGAAGTAATGATGAGACTCTTACTGTAAAGAATTCATGGAAATTATTACTGTGCTAAATCTCCAAAAATGAGCCATTAAAATCAATAGTTCTCAGTCCTAAATCCAGATTAGAATTCCCTGGGGAATTTAAAAATAATAATACCACCACCAGTGCATACACTCCATCTGAGTATTAAATCAGCAGGATCCAGGCATGTTTTCATAAACAGCTTACATTTTTATAGACCATGAGATTAACTTTTATAAGAAGGTATAGCCTTACCAACAGGAAAGTCATTAGAGTCATAGGGCTTTTAAGAGCCTCATTCAAGTCCAGTCCAAGTCTCATGAAAAAAAAATACCCTTTGTAAATAACTACTTTTCAGAATTTCACATGCTATTATGAAACCTTCAGGAAACTCTATTCTCTGAATGGAACAGCAATAGCAAAAATTATTTTCTAAGCTATAACTAATGGCTAGGATAATTGAGTAGTTACTTTAAGGTGAAGAAGCTAAGGCAAATACGTTTTATTGTCTTTGTTGGCTCCCTCTTTTTCACTGTGAGGACTTCTCCAGGGATATGGATTATTTATATACCTATACTGTCTGTAGTCATATTACTCTATTTTATGTGCCAAGTAATGGTGGTATATTGAATCATTTTTGGTGACACTTAAAATTTCTAAACTATAAAACAATGTTCTTTTTTTTCTTTCAGAAATTTCGTGATGAAGTTAATCATATAATAAATTCTGAAACCCTCTCAAGTGTAGACAGTCTTGAGGCTGGGGAATGTGAAGAAATATATTTAACACTTAATAAGGAGCCTTCCACATCAGTCCAGCAGCAGAATTCTGTTTCCCTCAAATCCGCAAATCTGCAATCAACTAACCTAAGCTGCTTTGATGAAGATAAAATGTCATTCTCTAAAACTCAACACATAAATAATTGGCTTATAAATATAGCTGATCCAAATATTTTCTCAGATATTTTTAGTAAACCTGATGTTCTCCCTGATTCAAGTAAATGTTTTGATAGTAAAGAACAAAATCCATCTGCTCTGAGTAGAACCGTGGAAAGAGCCGTAAACACTGCTAATAATTCAGTAGCCGTTCTACATAGTCCATCCATATTTGTACAAGATAAAAAAAGCAAAAACGCATCTGAAACTAGTGTTATAAGGACAAGTGACTCCTCTTCTGGAACATTCATAAGGGAGAAACCATTAGTTACTGTGAGCCCAAAATTTAAATTCAGCAAAGCCTGGGCCACTCCAGATTCTCTAACCCAGGAAATCACAATAATTTCAGACCAAGAGAAATATTCTGAAATGACTCAAGAAAATAGAACTACTTCAGTTCCTACTTCATTTGTACCTTTGGCAACACCTTTAGTTTTGCCATCGAATACACAATCAGCTAGGCCTTTACCAAAGAGCAGTATACACATAAAGGAAATTGACCCAGTGCAGTGTTCTGATAAGTTAGGGGAAATAAAAGACATTAAAGATGAAAAGACAAAATATTTTAATTGTAATGAGGAAGAGTTGTCTTTATTTTCAGATAATTTTCAAGTCGCCTGTATACTTCACAACTCTGATTCAAAAGATAAAAAACAGAAAATACCTGAAGCATCAAAATCATTATCTAATATAATTTCTAATTGTGACTTAGTCAGTCAGCACAAGAAAATAAAATACAATATTTGTGAGAAGAACAGTGTGAGATTTCTTAAAAGTATTTTAAAGAAAGAATCTAAATACGAGCATGATTATTTTAAGGCACTGGTTACAAGCCAAGGCTTTAAGTTAGGAAATCAGAAAGCAGCAGATATCAGAGATAGTATTGAATTAACAAAAGAAAAAGGGAAAAGTGCAGAAACTCCAAAAACTATTAAAAAACTGAGATGGTTTGATGAAACTGGCAATACATGGAAAAATGCTGAAGATAGTCATTTGCTGAAGAGTAGAAAAAGAGTATCTCAACAGTGGTCTCAACCATTCCACATTCGAGCTAAAAGTGGTGCTGCCAGCAACATGCCTAGTATTCCTGCTTCTGCTGTGGATTCTGCTAATAAAAAAGAGCCCAAGGACGATTTTATCTCTGAAAATGTCACTGCTTTAGGAGGATCTGGAATAGACCATGTGCCTTTGAACTGTTTTATATCTTCAGGTTATAACACTGCTAAACAAGCCTGGCCAGACTCCACAGAGGAGGAAAGTATATCCCCTGTAAAGAGTGGTGGTTCCAAAACTCAGAAAAGTAGTCCACAAAGGAGTGAAGCGAAAGTCATTAGAAGAACAAGATCCGCTAAAGTCCAGTCAGGCTTTGTATGTATGAACAGAAAAGGCACTGTTATTCGACCACAGTCTGCGAGCAAAGCCAACACATTTGCACAAGCTCAGGGTAAATTAATTGTACCTCATCCTCCTCCTACATCTCAATTAAATATTAGAAGTTGTAAAAATATACAGGCATCTCAGTGTCAATCTGTAATGCCTGATAATTCTCAAAACATCAGTACATGTAACTACTTTAATTCAAAACATATGCTTCCAACAGAATACAAGTTAAATCAGTGGAATCAAGAAAGTAGTCTTCCACTCCCTCATGTCTGTTCTGACTTAGTCACTGTGATGCCAACTCTACCATATTGTTCTTCAGAGTGCCAAACGTTAACGAAAATAAATCATTCACATGGCAGGCAAACTGTTGCCCCACAAGATGGGACATTATATTGCCCCCAAAGATGTCCAACATATGAAGAAAGTCATCCCTCTGTGACTCTTAAAACTACTAGAGAAGAACTGGTTCCCTTGTGGAAAAGACAGCATAATATTCTGGGTCAAAATGAAAAGGCTGCTGGTAAGAATAAATTTATATATTTTTATAGGTAAAATGTGAACTTTTTCTTATTGTGGTTTGATAATGTACAAGATATTAAAATTGAATAATAACAGCCTTATAGAAATAACATCACCCATAATATTGTACCCATCTGTCTAGTAGCTAACACTTTTAAGCAAATGACCCAACCTTTGCATAACTAAAATTAAAAACTTTTACTAACTTCTGTTTTTCCCCATGACTTGTTAGTTTAAAAGAGAGAAGACAAGAAATGTGGTTTGATTCTTATCCCATATCATTCTGTTATTACTGCAGTGTTACAGTCAAAATTTCTGTCAAAGTAAGCACAGTGGAAAATATTTGTTTAAATTATTCTAAACAGGTGAATAAATGTGATTATAATACTTTTCTTTATTCTTCTTTAAAATATTTGTTAAATTTAATTGTTATTAGCTAACAATAGGTGTGCCTAACCCTCTCATTATCTTTCCAAAAGAGGGGCAGCTCTGTTTTAATTGGCTATGTATGGAAGGTTTCATATGAAGGAAAAAAATATAGAATTCCTTTAAACATTTTTGAAAATTAGTTCTCTGTGTTATGCCATTGCCCTTAGTAGGCCTGGTTGACTCTTCATGAAGCTACTTTCCTCTAAAGGAATGGACTATAGGCCCATACATTTTTCTACTAGTAGAAATCAGATGACTAGTCAGAAATACATAAGATTTGAGAAAAAAATCAGAAAAGCAACTCTTTCTTTTCCCAAAGGTATGAATAAATATTAAGATATAAAGTGAGAGTTAGTTTAATATTTACACCTTTCTTCAATTAGACCATGAGATTTTAAGAACAAGGGAATTTTTTTGACTTCTTTACCTTATCCCCAGATTTTAACAGTGCCTGGCACTTATTAAGCACCCAAACTTTTCTTAAACTGAATGGACACAGGCCATGTTAGCAGATGGGAAGCTAAAATGCCAAGACTCTAGTTTTAAACTAGATTTTTAAATATTATTTCTCTCACTAAAGGTTTTGCTTTCTTTTTATCCAGCCACTTCACAGTGTAACTTTAGTTTTCACACTGCTTCCAAAAAAAGAATACATCATGTAGATTTGATATTTTAAAGGAAATTTTGATAAATAAATTATGATAGTTAACTGTTGTAAATTTCTACTCTTTGCCAATTATAGTAATAAGTGCTTTATACATATTATCTCATTTAAACCTCACAGCAATCCTAACAAATACATATTTTTTAAAACCTCATTTTGCAAAGAAGGAAATAGAATTGCCAAAAGTCAAGAGCTATTATCAATAAATAGCAAAAGTAGTATTTTCATCCAAATATCTATGACTCCTAGTCCCATACTAAAGCTATGGGACTAAAGCTATGTAATAAATATAATTATTAAGAAAACATATGTCTGAGATGATCAGGAAAAGCATTAAGAAATATAGTTTCCCAATAGCATAAATACAAAAATATATGAAAATTATATTCTCATTCTCTGATAAAAGAAAAAATATATATTGTATATATAATCTGAGAAACAAATATTTTTCTAACATATAATCAAAGTAGGGGCCTTTGTATAAGAAATACTGGAAAATTTTAATATTTTTAGCCATGTTTTTAAAGAGATATTGAAATTATATATATCCATACTTTTTTGTTCATTGCTTTGTTTTTATTGAAGTATAGTTGATTTACAGTATCATATTAGTTTCCAGTATACCTCACAGTGATTTAATATTTTTATAGATTATACTTCATTTAAAGTTATTAAAAGCTAATGGCTATATTTTCCTTTACTATACAATATATGCTTGTTGCTTATCTGTATTTTACATAGTAGGTTGTATAATTCTGTACCTCTATCTTGCCTGTTCCCCCTTCCCACTTCTCACTGGTAACCACTGGCTTGTTTTCTATACTGTGAGTCCATTTCTGTTTTGTTATATACTTTCTTCCCTGGTGGCTCAGATGGTAAAGCGTCTGCCTCCAATGCGGGATACCTGGGTTCAATCCCTGGGTCGGGAAGATCCCCTGGACAAGGAAATGGCAACCCACTCCAGTATTCTTGCCTGGAGAATCCCATGGACGGAGGAGCCTGGTAGGCTACAGTCCACGGGGTCGCAGAGTCGGACACAACTGAGCGACTTCACCTGTTCATATGTCTTATTTTTTTAGATTCTGCAAGAAAGTGATAACAATAGTGTTTTTCTTCTCTGTCTACCTCATTCACTAAGCATAATATTCTCTGTTTGTCCATGTTATTGCAAATGGCAGAATCTCATTCTTTTTTATGACTGAATAATATTCCTCTGTGTGTGTGTGTGTGTGTGTGTGTGTGTGTGTGTACCACATCTTTATCCATTCATCTGTTGATGAGCTCTTGCATTTCATCCATAACCTGGCTATTGTACATAATGCTGCTATGAACATTGAGGTGCACATAGATTTTTAAATTAGTGTTTTCATTTTCATCATATATATGTCAAGGAGTGGAATCGTTGGGTCATACAGTAGTCTTATTTTTAGTTCGTTGAGGAAGCTTCATGCCCTTTTCCATAGTGACTGCACCAATTTACATTGCTACAGTATAGGAGAGTTCCTTTTCTCCACACCCTCTCCGGAATTTATTATTTGTAGACTTTGTAATGATAATACTTTTGACTGTTATGATACCTCACTGTGGTTTTGATTTGCATTTCTCTAAAAATTAGTGATATTAAGCATCTTTTCGTGTGCCTGTTAGCCATCTGTATTTCTTTGGAGAAATGTCTATTTAGGTCTTTTGCCTGTTTGTTTGTTTTTTTAATAGGGCTATCTTTATTTTTTGCTATTGAGTTATCTGAGCTGTTTACATATTTTAGATATTAACCCCTTATCACAAAGAGTCAGACATAACTGTGCAACTGAACAAGAACAATTGGTCATATAATTTACAAGTATTTTCTCCTATTCATGAGGTTGTCTTTTTGTTTTGTTGATGGTTTCCTTTGCTGTACAAAAGCTTTTAAGTTTAACTGGATTTTATTTATTTTTTATCTTATTTCCTTTGCTTTAGGAGACAAATCTAAAAAAAATATTGCTATTATTTCTGTCAAAGAGTGTTACACTTATGTTTTCTTCTAGGAGTTTATGATTTCCAGTCATATTTAGATCTTTAATCCATTTTGAGTTTATTTTTGTACACTGTGTTAGAGACTATTCTGATTTTTTCTTTTACACTTAGCAGTCCAGTTGTCCCAGCACCAATATTGAGGAGACTCTCTTTTCTCCATTGAAAAGGAGAAAAGGTTAATTGTCATAGGTTAATTGACCATAGTGGGTCGGTTTATTTCTCGGCTCTCTGTTCTGTTCAGTTGATCTATGTGTCTGTTTCTGTGCCAGTACCATGCTGTTTTGTTGTTTATTTCTATACTTCTTATTATTGTAGTTATACTTAGAAAATCTAATACTAACAAAACTTTGTATGTTCAGTCATTCAAACATTTTTTAAAACTGTTTTAAATATTAAACATTTCAAGTGAACCCCTTGTTAATACTGAATTATAGTTCTCAGGGCTAAGTCACTTCGTATCTGAATCTGCAACCCCGTAGGCTGTAGCCTGCCAGGATCCTCTATCCACAGGATCTCTATCCACAGGGATTCTCCAAGCAAAAATACTGGAGTGGGTTGTCATTTCCTATTCCAAGGGATATTCCCAACCCAAGGATCGATCCTGCATCTCTATGTCTCCTGTGTTGGCAGGCTGGTTGTTTACCACTAGTGCCACCTGGAAAGCCCATGAATTATAGTTCAGTGAGCATCTATTCATTTTTTCCTACTCTGCTGTTTGCTAGGGCATTTTTAATCTCGTAGTCAGTGTACCCAGAGTTGACAATTATGGATGGTGTCCTGCTCTCTGTTAGCATATCCAAAACTCTCCAGCAAAACTTTCAGTAAAAACTCTTCCATGAGACCCAAGCCATTCAACGGTACCAACTCCTGACCTTTCAAGTCATTTTCCCCTGAAGATGACTTTGATATCTAGTTCACTGCTGCTGCTGCTAAGTCGCGTCAGTCGTGTCTGACTCTGTGTGACCCCATAGACAGCACCCAACAGGCTCCTCTGTCCCTGGGATTCTCCAGGCAAGAATACTGGAGTGGGTTGCCATTTCCTTCTCCAATGCATGAAAGTGAAAAGTGAAAGTGAAGTCTCTCAGTCGTGTCCGACTCTTAGTGACCCCATGGACTGCAGCCCACCAGGCTCCTCTGTCCAAGGGATTCTCCAGGCAAGAGTACTGGAGTGGGGTGCCATTGCCTTCTCCAATTGTCTCCCTTTATTGGAAAAGTCTTTGCTTTGGTGATTCAGCATTCATGTGAGTGAACTATCCAATGCCCTGATCTCTCTCAATCCTTTCTCACCTCTAGTGATTTTCTGTACTATTTCTGCCTCAAGTACCCATTCCCTTTGTCATACTTTGGACTGGGTTAACATCAATAACTTCCTTAATTCTAAAATTAGTAATTTAATTTACATTCTTCTTTCTGATTGCAATATGCTTTTTGCACCAGATGCTTTACATCAGTGGAATAAAATACAGTCTAAAAACAGACTCATATTTGAATGCTTGATTTTTGGCAATGATGGTACTGCATAGCAGGGAAAAAGTACTTGTCTTTTTATCAAATGGTACTGAGTCAATTGAATGATTTTATGGAATTAGTAAAATGACTCTTAGCTCACACCATACACAAAAATCAATTCCAAGTGAACTGCATATATGAATATGGAAAGTGAAAAAGAAATGCTTCTAGAAGATAATACAGGGAATGGGCTTATGACTTTGGGATGGGAAGAGATTTTTTTACATAGACATAAATTAATGGTTAATTAAGGATAAGACTGAAACTTTTTCATCCAAAACACTATTAAAATACTGAAAAGGCAAACTATAGAGTGAAAGAAGATATTTATAATGCATAATACCAACAAAGAGTTCATATCCAAAATATATGAAGAACTCCTACGATCAATAAGAAAAAGACATCGTAGTTATATGAGTCATGTTTGAACCAACAAAACAAAACCAGTAAGATATATTGTTTATTACAACAGATTGGCTTACATAAATATGGGGAACAGGAAATCTAAGCAAGTACGAAATTTTTAAGGCAGGCCAGGAAGAAGGGCAGAAACTCACAGTAATATATGAAATTTGCCATTCACAGGCAGAATTTTGTATTCTCTCAAAAAAGACTTACCTTTGAGGCCTTTGACTTAATTGACTCAAGTTCACATGGGTTATCTAGGATAATCTCCATTACTTAAAGCAAACTGATAATAGACTTTAATAATATCTACAAAATACCTTCACAGCAATACATTAGTGCCTAATTGAACAACTGGGGACTGTAGACAGGTGACATATCAAAAAAACCATCACACCAATTTATTTTAAAGGCAGTATATTTGAATTAGCTTTTCATAAAGGAGGCTTATCAAATGGTCAATTAACATATGTAAAACTTCAGCCTCAGTCCTCAGAAGAATTCACATTAAAATAATTAGATAAAATTACATCTGAAGGGCTAAAATTTTTAAACTACAATGCTGTTAAGAAGGATGTGTGATGCCTGGAAGGTCACATCTACTAAATTTGAATATATGCATATCCTATGACTCAGCAATTCCAGACCAGCAGGTGTGTGTGTGTGTGTGTGTGTGAATTTCATTCATGTGTAAAACAGAAGATATGTACCAGAACTTTCATAGCAGTTTTATAGCCATAATCTAGCATGATCTCAAATGTTCTTCAGTGCTATATTATGTAAAGTAAAAGTTATTCAATGAGTGTAATACCATAATAAAAAATTAATCAGCCACTACTAAGAAACAGTAGCATGACTAAATCTCACACCAGGATATCGTGCAAAAGAAGCCAGTCATAAAAATGCATATTATATTCCATTTCTATCAGGTTGAAGAATAGGTAAAACCATGGATGGGGTTATATGGAAACAGGTAAGAAGGAAAGCTTTTTCAGTGGTGGTAATGTTCTATTTCTTGACTTGGGTGTCTGTGCCATTTGGGTATGTCTACCTGAATACTTAAAATTTGCACATGTTTCTATAAGCAGCTGTACTTCAGTTTTTTTAAAATCCAAATGATGTTGACATACTAAATACTTTGAAATCTGATTTCAAAAAGAATGCTTTGTTTTCTTCTCCAGGGAGTGTTAAAAATACCTTCAAGGAATCAAAATTTTGATTAGAAAAGATCAAAGATACAATTGAGCTTAGCTCCCATATTTTATGGATGAGGAAACTGATACACATAATGAGATTATATAGCCCAAGAAGACATAGGTAGTTCAAAGCAGAGCCAGAATGTTGTATTGCAGCTGAATTTATTCTTACCTTAGAATAAATCTAGTTTTCATGAGATCAGAAATGTAATTAGAGATACTGAAGCAAATTATTCTAGATATAAATTAGGTAGCATTTACTATGTGCCAATCACTATTGTAACCACTTTACGTGTGGAAACAAGTTTAATTCTCTCAATAACTGTGAGTAAATAATAATACTCCCATCTTATAAACGAGGAGAATGAAGCAGTGAGAGAGCTAATAACATGTGTAAGTCACATGACTAGGACTAATGGCAGAGCCAGGGTTAAAATTCAGCATTCTGTCTCTATTATCTCTGCTCTTAATTACTTAGCTATTATGCTTGTAATTAAAAAACAAAAACAACAAAAATACCTCTCTGTGTAAGAAGATGGAGATAATCTTATTGTGGCAATTATTTTGAAATACATATGTTACCTACTAATCACATTGTATACCTTAAACTTAAATATGTTACATTGTCAATATTTCACTAAAGCTGAAGAGTATAAATTAATTTTTAAAACTCTGAATAACCACAAATTTTTCAGTGATACACATTTTTAAAATAGTACATTCATCTAACACAGTTTGTCAAAAGTACAGAGTAACAAAAAAGTCATTAATCAAATGAATAATGGCATGAAGATTTAAAATCATCTTTACCAGTTGAAGTGATAAACCAAAACTGAAAAACTATGGTTTAGTAGAGATAACTATGGTCATGTATATGCATTCAATACAATTTTTAAAATTTTTTTATTGGAGTATGGTTGATTTACAATGTTGTTTTAGTTTCAGGTATACAGCAAAATGAATCTGTTATACATATATTCACTTTAAAAAAAATTATTTTCCCACATAGGCCATTACAAAGTATTGAGCAGAGTTCTCTGTGCTATACAATAGGTCCTTTTCAGTTATCTATTTTATATATAGTTGTGTGTTTTTATCAATCCCAATCTCCCAATTTATCCCTCCCTCTCTACATTCAATATACTTTTTTAAGTCTCTCAATTGTGAAATGTATCTTACATACAAAATAATGTACATAATATACAAGAACAAGTTAAAGACTAATAATAAAAGAAACCAATGCCCAGTTTCAAAAATAGAAAATCACTGGTACTGTTGAAATCTCACATACCTCTCCTTAGTTACATCCCTTTTCTCTCTTACAAAATGACACTATATAGAATTGTGTATATGATTCCATGCCTTTCTTTATAATTTCACCATATATAAATGTATCTCAAACAATATATTAGTTTTGCTTTAGTTTTGTAACTCATATAATTAGAACCATTTCATCTATATACTTCTATGATTTGCTTTTATTCAGTTTGTGTTTTGGCTTCATTATTATTGATTAGTTTAGCTACACTTCATTTGTGTTTGTTTTGTATTGCATTTCATTAAAATTGCTGTATTACAGTCTATGGAAATTTTTCATTTTCCTACTCCTGGCCGTTTGGGTTCTTTCAGTTTCTCGCCTTTATGAATAGTGCTTCTAGAAACAGTTTTGTACATCTGCTGATACACATGTTGCTGGGTATGTGTATTTCAGCCAGGTTAAGTATACTGCTACAGGTAATGCCAAATTATTTTCCAGAGCAATAAATGAGAGTGCCTTTACTACATGCTCACTAAACCTCCAGTAGTCAAACTTTTTAATATTTTCAAAGGTATGGATGAGAAATGGTGTCTAATTATAACAGTTTGCATTGCCCTAGTTACTCATGAATTGAACATTTTTCATATGTTTATGCATAATTTGCATTTCCTTTTTTGTGAAATGTCTGCTCTTGGGTACTGAGTTCTTCTTCCTTATTGATAAAAGTTCCTTATATGAATATATTCTAGGATTCAACATCAGTTATATGTATTGCATATATTTTCTGCCACTTTGTGATTTGTGTGCTTGCCTTTTTTTTTTTTTTTTTTGCATTTTGCTTCTATCTATTTAGTTTGGCTTTTTTTTTTTTTTAACAGAAGCAAGATATCTATCTTGACAATTTTTCTTTAAGAAAAGGAAAAAATCAAGACAAAACTAAACAAACAAAAAAGAAAACTTTACTATATCTGTTAGAAACTTATTATAATTTTAGGCAATAATAACCAGATCTTTGGAAGTACTTCGATAGTCTACATTATTTTAAGCTATATATTTTAAGAGCTATATATAAACAAACTAGAGTGAGCCAGAACTCTGGAAGGAGGGGTTGTTTCTGAAGACCAATTAAAGAAGCTCAAGCCAGAGAGATATGTACAGGCTCTGTACAAATGTTTGAAGGTTTATTATGTAAAAAAAGGAGGAAACAGAACTAAGTGAAGGGGTAAAATGTGCAAAGATGTTTTCGGCTCAGCATAAGGAAGAATTTAAGCTAATACCACCAACAATTGAGGAAGGTACCCCATGGGGAAGTGGCTCCTCATCACTTAAGCATTCAAGCACAGGTTGATTGTCCACCTCTGAGTACTTTAGATTTACGAGTAAGAGGTTGAACTAATTAACATCTAAGATCTCTTCCAAACTTATAATTTCCTGAATGTCTCCAGAATTTCCCCTTGTTTTAATTAACAACACTATAAATTTTAAAATATGTAATACTTTCCTAAAGATTAGTAGCTTTATTTTGAGTTTTGGTAGTAATTCTATCATATTTTGAATTTTCTTATGAGACAAGAAATTTGGCTAGAGATGCCAGTACAAACTATGTTACTTTTGCAAAAATACCTATATTCTCAGCTATTATATTAATTAGTAAATATAATAATATTTAAGTTCATGTATGTGAATGGAACAAAACTTGAACAGTTTTAAGCATAAATTTTCATCTGTTTTCTGGATCAATCTATAATCCACAAAACTGAACATCTACACAAAGAACAATCAAAGGCAAATAATTATGGAACAGATCAAGAAAGTACAAAAGTATTGGTAGATCTTGCCTCCAGAAGATTTATTAACAGGCTGAAGGAAGAGAAAAATTATTGATACAGCAGTCATGTAACCAAGTTAATTTTCATTTAAGATATTTTTCAGTTCAGTTCAGTTCAGCTGCTCAGTCATGCCCTACTCTTTGCGACCACATGAATCACAGCACCCTGGGCCTCCCTGTCCATCACCAACTCCCAGAGTTCACCCAAACTCATGTCCATCAAGTCAGTGATGCCATCCAGCCATCTCATCCTCTGTCATCCCCTTCTCCTCCTGCCCACAATCCCTCCCAGTATCAGAGTCTTTTCCAATGAGTCAACTCTTCGCATGAGGTGGCCAAAGTACTGGAGTTTCAGCTTTAGCATCATTCCTTCCAAAGAAATCCCAGGCCTGATCTCCTTCAGAATGGACTGGTTGGATCTCCTTGCAGTCCAAGGGATTCTCAAGAGTCTTCTCCAACACCACAGTTCAAAAGCATCAATTCATCGGTGCTCAGCCTTCTTCACAGTCCAACTTTCACATCCATATATGACCACAGGAAAAACCATAGCCTTGACTTGACGGCCTTTGTTGACAAAATAATGTCTCTGCTTTTCAATATGCTATCTAGGTTGCTCGTAACTTTCCTTCCAAGGAGTAAGTGTCTTTTCATTTCATGGCTGCAGTCACCATCTGCAGTGATTTTGGAGCCCCAGAAAATAAAGTCTGACACTCTTTCCACTGTTTCCCCATCTATTTCCCATGAAGTGATGGGACCAGATGCCATGATCTCTGTTTTCTGAATGTTGAGCTTTAAGCCACTTTTTCACTCTCCACCTTCACTTTCACTAAGAGGCTTTTTAGTTCCTCTTCACTTTCTGCCATAAGGGTGGTGTCATCTGCATATCTGAGGTTACTGATATTTCCCGGCAATCTTGATTCCAGTTTGTGTTTCTTCCAGTCCAGCGTTTCTCAAGATGTAGTCAACATATAAGTTAAATAAGCAGGTTGACAAAATATGGCCTTGATGTACTCCTTTTCCTATTTGGAACCAGTCTGTTGTTCCATGTCCAGTTCGAACTGTTGCTTCCTGACCTGCATATAGGTTTCTCAAGAGGCAGGTCAGGTGTTCTGGTATTCCCATCTCTTTCAGAATTTTCCACAGTTTATTGTGATCCACACAGTCAACGGCTTTGGCATAGTCCATAAAGCAGAAGTAGATGGTTTTCTGGAACTCTCTTGCTTTTTCCATGATCTAGCAGATGTTGGCAATTTGATCTCTGGTTCCTCTGCCTTTTCTAAAAGCAGCTTGAACATCTGGAAGTTCACGTTTTACGTATTGCTGAAGCCTGGCTTGGAGAATTTTGAACATTACTTTACTAGCGTGTGAGACGAGTGCAATTGTGTGGTAGTTTGAGCATTCTTTGGCCTTGCCTTTCTTTGGGATTGGAATGAAAACTGACCTTTTCCAGTCCTGTGGCCACTGCTGAGTTTTCCAAATTTGCTGGCATATTGAGTGCAGCACTTTCACAGCATCATCTTTCAAGATTTGAAATAACTCAACTGGAATTCCATCACCTCCACTAGCTTTGTTCGTGATGCTTTCTAAGGCCCACTTGACTTCACATTCCAGGATGTCTGGCTCTAGGTGAGTGATCACACCATCGTGATTATGAAGATCTTTTTTGTACAGTTCTTCTGTGTATGTATTCTTGCCACCTCTTCTTAATATCTTCTGCTTCTGTTAGGTCCATACCATTTCTGTCCTTTATCGAGCCCATCTTTGCATGAAATGTTCCCTTGGTATCTCTAGTTTTCTTGAAGAGATCTCTAGTCTTTCCCATTTTATTGTTTTCCTCTATTTCTTTGCATTGATCGCTGAGGAAGGCTTTCTTATCTCTCTTTGCTATTCTTTGGAACTCTGCATTCAGATGCTTATATCTTTCCTTTTCTCCTTTGCTTTTCACTTCTCTTCTTTTCACAGCTATTTGTAAGCCCTCCTCAGACAGCCATTTTGCTTTCTTGCATTTCTTTTTCATGAGGATGGTCTTGATCCCTGTCTCCTGTGCAATGTCACGAACTTCTGTCCATAGTTCATCAGGCACTCTGTCTATCAGATCTAGACCCTTAAAGCTATTTCTCACTTCCACTGTATAATCATAAGGGATTTGATTTAGGTCATACCTGAATGGTCTAGCGGTTTTCCCTACTTTCTTCAATTTAAGTCTGAATTTGGCAACAAGGAGTTCATGATCTGAGCCACAGTCAGCTCCTGGTCTTGTTTTTGCTGACTCTATAGAGCTTCTCCATCTTTGGCTGCAAAGAATATAATCAATCTGATTTTGGTGTTGACCATCTGATGATGTCCATGTGTAGTCTTCTCTTGTGTTGTTGGAAGAGGGTGTTTTCTATGACCAGTGTGTTCTCTTGGCAAAATTCTATTAGCCTTTGTCCTGCTTCATTCCATATTCCAAGGCCAAATTTGCCTGTTACCCCAGGTGTTTCTTGACTTCCTATTTTTGCATTCCAGTCCCCTATAATGAAAAGGACATCTTTTTGGGGTGTTAGTTCTAAAAGGTCTTGAGGTCTTTATAGAACCATTCAACTTCTGCTTCTTCAGCTGAAGATATTTTTAGAGCTGTTCAAAAATAGGAAAATGGGGACTTTGCAAGATTTTGAAGACAATCCAAGCTTAACAAACAGTATTAAAACTTTATTGGTACCCAAATTATCTCACTATAAGCTATTAGCATGTAACATATCTAGCATTTAACATATTTAGCATCCCCATATTAGAATAAATATAATACAGTGTATTTTAAACTATAGGTCATGACTCATCAGCAGGTTATAAATCAGTTAATGAGTAGTAACCAGAAATTTTTAATGAAATATAATTGTAGAATGTTCTAGAATAGAAACTACCCGAGGGCACTGTATATTGTAAGCGTAAATATGGTTCACAAAGCTATATGTGCATCACAGGTTACAATGGAAGATATCTTTCTATGAGACACAGTCAAATCAAAATTACTAGCATAGAGAGTAAGAGCTAGATATCTAGATTTTAGAGATTGTTTGAGCTAAATCTCATCTTTGTCCTTTACTGGCTCTGTGACCTTGAGCAAGTTACTAACCCTTGCCTGTGCCTCAGTTTTTTTATCTATAAAAATAGTGATGATAATAGTGCCTATAGTATAGAACAAGGCCTGGGCAACTATAAATGTTCAACACATTAGCTAAAATTATGTTAGTATTTCTTACTCTAAAAAGTCAGATGTTCAGTTACTAGCCAGCTTTCTTGAAATTTGAAAGCTTTTATGTCTTTGTTGTTATATAGATATAGATATTTACTTATAGTGTATGTATAGCAGCATGTATATAATTATATATATATGTTATATAGAGAAAATATACAGATAATTAGCTATGGTAGCATAAATATCTGTGTTCTTTCAGTAACACAATTTCAGCTAAAAATATTTGTATATTTTTTCCTACCTAAACCTGTATGACAGAAGCACACTTATACACTCCCAAGATATTTGTGTGCTTATACACACTCATTGAATTTTCCGCCTTTCAGTCCAAGAATCTTATTAACTATGTATCTTTGTTACTTTGTACTTTAGAACATAATGTTCCTTTTGATTCAAAGATCCTTATACTTGGAGGCTTACTACTCCTTTAAGACCAAGCTTAAACATAACCTCTATGAAAGCTTTCTTGATTCTCATAAAGGCTCTGTGTTTTCACTTAATTCTGTTACAATTTCACATACAGTTTATTCACTTTACTGTAATAATCCATTTAAATTTACATCCATTCTTCTGGAATACTGCAAGAGTTTTTATTGTACCACCACTAACAAAAATGTTGAGCAAATATCACATACATATATACCATACACGCATATTACTCTACTAATATATACATTAAGCACCTTAGCCAGAAATAGAAAAAAATTTTAACTGAGACAGGATGAAATACAAACATTTAAAATAATTGTTATATTTTGTATCTTATAAATCATACATTTTAAAATATTTATAAAAATAATTTTACATATTAACATGCAAAATTCTCATATGGTATTAATAATTTTTTGAATGGTTAGTTTCAAATGTCTTATCAATTATGATGACTTCATTCTATATACCATCCTTAGATATCTCAAGGCGTAATACACAGAGTGAGGTTTATTGTTATTTTTTACAATTTTTAGATTTGTGATCCTTTGTTATAATATAACTATACTGTAATTGTTATTATGTGGCAAAGAGTTTGCAATGAGAATAAGATGTGTATCAGCTCTGTCTTATTCGCCTGTTCTTGTGCTATTAGTATTGTCTTTATGATTTTGCAAGACTATGTTTTTAATTAGTCATAGGAAAAATAATAAGTAAAGTAATAATAAAACATTACATATACAATAAAAGCCCTACAAAAGTCATTTTAGCCTCTTTTCCACTTTGTAAAGATTCATTCATATACTATGAAATATCCATAAATCCAGGGCACACATAAAATTCAGTGCATTGAAGGACACAAAAGAACACTAATGAAGATAACACTGCCAACCTCACACACTTAGAACCTGTGCACTTCCTCCAAGATAACTGTTTACTGTAAGCAATGTGCATACCTTGTATGCATACTATATGCATCTACCTTGCAAACTCACAAGGGTGCCAGTATCAATCATGTTTTACCACAGTAAATTTTAAATTTCTAATTTTTAGATAATAGGAAATGAAATTTTAACATGTTCTTCCTGTGCAACAGTGATTTGTTTTGCATATCCTCCTGGTGTTCTGCCACAACACTTTAGAGGTCACTGCTCTAAACTATAGACCCCTCAAAAGCAGAGATGTTGTTTAAATCTTTATGGTACCTGTGTCATGCATAGTACATGTAAGAGAAGTTCAATAAAAGCTTGCCAACTGAATGAATGAAACTTTGGGTTTTCTGTGATGTTTGAAGGTAACTTGGAAGTTTACAGTGGATATATACTGTCTACTCATGTAAATTTTGACTTTGTCGTGGTATTTGTTTAAGATTCTAGTGTTACAAGAAGAAAACGAAGTGTCAAAAATAAGCACAAAAGTCTTTTAGAGCAAAAAAGACAAAACCCTGGATCTGTAGGACAGAAGTACAGTGAGCAGATGAATGTAAGTACAGCATTAGTAGACATCTCTATTCAGTAGTGAAAAGTTGCTTGGAAAACAGAGTGTTCTTAAAGGTCTGTGCTCTGCCTGCAAACTGTTCCACAACATAAATGATGTAGCCAAAGCCATTGTGAAGCACTGGAACTCTCTATGCTAGGAGCTTATTGTTCTGTACGTAAATGCTATATTCTAGTCTGCCTAAATGATCAGTTACTAATGAATATTTTAAAGCAAGCTTAAGAAATCACATTATTTTATTTGTTATTATTTATAGTCAGCTCTGGGGAAAAGCTGAATTTATTCACAACAATATTAATATTTAGCTATACATTAAAAAAGGGAAAAAAAGAAAAGTAAACCAGAGCTGTGGAAAATAAAGCAATGTGCTTATCATAAAGACTAATATAGTTCCAGTGTGTTTAAATGTCCTCCTTGAACCTGAACTTCCTGGAAGACATGCCAAGAAGGAAAATAGAGTGTTGCATTGTTCTCAGGGGATATCGATAATGACTTTGTTTGTATCACTGAGGATCATACAGGACCTTGAAGTTCATAATAGATATATTCCTATTAACAGTCAGCAACAAATAAACAAGAAGTTTCCTGTGCTGTTAGAAATAGAGGCCTTCAGTAAAGGTCAGAAGCATAATAATGTGGATTTAAAAGTTAGTAGAGGCGATTCTGTGAGAGCTAAGTAAATGTGACCTAAATATAACATTTTCTAGAGGCCTAATTTGATCCAAAGATTGTATTTAAAATATTTTTTAAAACCTAGGTGGATGAGTGAATAGCATTAAATACCACCTCTGATTTTTAATAGAATTGAAAATAGAATGTTTTATGAAAAATTTGTATTTCAAGTTAAAGGTAGAATGTCTTATTGTTTGAATATTGTAGGAACTATTAATTTTATATGGCTAGTTATTAGTATGGAGAACAATCAATCATGATTTAGCAAAACAAATCATTAGTTTTTTTATTTATGTAAATAATCCTGTCACATTACCAGTACATTTTTACTGTTTAATAACAAACATAGTACTTAATTATAAATATAACTTCCTGATTACAAATAGAATAATACCTAAGAAGTCCTTCCTTTTTAACTTCCATATCAAACATCTCAAAATCTCTAAAGTGAACAAATTTTTTATCTTTATTTTTTCTTTCTTTTTATCAATCTATATGAAATTTATAAGTAATGTATAGTTATTATGACAAAAAAATGAACAAACTGAATTTTAAATGACATTACTATTGTCCTGTCTAAATTCACCCTCTGTTTTCCTGTGTCTTTTTCTGTTCTTCTGTGTGTTGCTCCTTTGCATTCTATCCTGCTGCCTTTAGAGACCGTTTCTATTCTTCTCAGAAGTTCCACTTCCACTTTCACATACACGTCTTTCACTCCACTTACACATCTACAAAAGTCTCGTTAGCTTTAAAACAGGTCAGTGTCTCCTGACTCAAAACAAAGTTTTGAAGTTTAATTTTTTTCATCCCTATTGTTTTGTTTTGATTTTTGGTTTGGGGTTGAGTTTGGTTTTGTTTTCACTCAAGAGGGTAAACAAGAATTCAGTTACTATAGCACTGGCTCTTATCACCTTGTTATTAGGAAATGTATTTTATCACACTGGATTTTTCCCAACCACTACTTCTGTGTGCAGAGAATCTAAAAGAGGTCTGTTCAGTTCAGTCACTCAGTCGTGTCCAACTCTCTGTGACCCCATAAATCACAGCACGCCAGGCCTCCCTGTCCATCAGCAACTCCCGGAGTTTACTCAAACTCATGTCCATTGAGTCGGTGATGCCATCCAACCATCTCATCCACTGTTGTCCCCTTCTCCTCCTACCCTCAATCTTTCCCAGCATCAGGGTCTTTTCAGATGAGTCAGCCCTTCACATCAGGTGGCCAAAATATTGGAGTTTCAGCTTTAGCATCAGTCCTTCCAATGAACACCCAGGACTGATCTCCTTTAGGATGGACTGGTTGGATCTCCTTGCAGTCCAAGGGACCCTCAAGAGACTTCTCCAACACAATGAAAGATTTTAAAAAGCACAATTGCCACTTTGTTTCATGGTCTCAGTCCAGGTTGTCTCAAGTCTATAATGGAGATCAGGCAAGGCTATGAGAGCTATTGAAGCAGGGTTTTTGCAGAAACCTGCCTCAGTTACTCTTACAGTTAGACTGAACAAAGGCTAGGTATAGTAATAGCCAGGCAACTTTATCTAAGAATCATTTCTTAAAGTGGAACAGAACGAGAGTAAAGAATCAAAGTAGACCATATCCAGGGAAAGAGAGTTGGTATCACTTAAGAGTGTTGAATGGAAATGCTAGTTGCCAGAGCTCTGATATTTCTTATTTCCCAGTTCTGCACAGCATTGAGGCAGCTGTTTCTTTTTTAGGTATTGTCATCTAAGATGCTTGCTTATCTTTGGCATAAAGCCACAATCAGAGACTTCTGGTTAGTAATTGTCACCTACCCTTACAATGATAAACTAGCCTTAGGGTAATTTTTTACCTTTCCTTTAGTTAATACTTTTGATTAACAACCAACTTACCTCCCTCTTACAAATGTCTGAGATGATATTGCAATCTGAAAACGTACCAAAATTGACATAAAACGTTTTTCTAATCTTTAGTTACCATGAAAGTGGAAGTTACTCAGTTGTGTCCGACTCTTCGGGACCCCATGGACTATACGGTTCATGGAATTCTCCAGGCGAGAATACTAGAGTGGGTAGCCTTTCCCTTCTCCGGGGCATCTTCCCAACCCAGGGATTGAACCTAGGTATCCCGCATTGCAGGTGGATTCTTTACCAGCTGAGTCTCAAGGGAAGCCCAAGAATACTGGTGTGGGTAGTGTATCCCTTTACCAGGAAGTCTTCCTGACCCAGGAATCAAACAGGGGTGTCCTGCACTGCAGGCGGATTCTTTACCTACTGAGCTATCAGGTAAGCCATTTAGTTAGAAAGGGCTTATTCCAGTAATTCTTAATTTCTGCTCCCCAAAAAAAGGAAATATGTATTATATGAATAGTGATAATTGAAAATAAAAACAGCAAATAAAATTTTTAAGCCAATATATATCACTAATTTTAAATATGGAATTATATTCTGATTTAATACTCTATTTTTATAGAATTTTGGACAAAATATCCAGCTAAGTTCAAGTGAGCCAAAACAAACTACAAGGGGTACTTCTAATATTGAAGAAGGTATGTTTTAGTTTAAACATTTTCCTCTTAGCTTTGTTCCCAATGATTTCTTTTTTGTTGTTCTTATGCATATTTTCCAAAGTTCTTACATATCACATGACTGTTACACCACCAATTAGGACCTGAATTCATCTTAACCTGCACATTTAGAGTGTTGCCAGTTGTTATTTGTTCTAAATAATAATATATTGAACATCTTTCTACATCCGATTTTTTCCTATTTGGTGATTTCCATATTTATATACCCAGAATTAAAATTAGAGTACCTGGCTTAATTGGCACCCAACTAATATTTATTGAATGAAACTCTGTGTATTAAATGAGTACTGCTGCTGCTAATGCTGCTAAGTCTCTTCAGTTGTGTCCGACTCTGTGCGACCCCATAGACGGCAGCCCACCAGGCTCCGCTGTCCCTGGGATTCTCCAGGCAAGAACACTGGAGTGGGTACTAGGTCAAAGGAAATAAATTTTGTTGTGGCTTTTTTTATATATTCCTGTAGCATTTTCATGAAAAGTATTATTCAAAATTCTTCTAGGGTGTATGTGAACTTGAGGTAAATATCACATCTATTATTTGCATATATGACAGAGAAATGGTGTGTTATTAGTTTTTATTTGAGTACCTTTTTACTAATAATAAGCTTAATTGTTTCTGTATGCATATTTATTTTAGTGAATTATTTCTTCGTATTCTTTTTTCCTGTAAATATTGGAGTTTTAGTATTTTCTCACTCATTTCTGCAAACTCTTTAAATATCAAGGATTCTGATCCTTATGCTAGTTACAAATGTTTTTACTACTTTATTATGTGCATTTTATTCCACTTACGTTTTATTTTCACATATAGAAGTCTTACTTTACATTTTTTCATTTAATAAATAATTATTGAGAGCTAATTTCCTGCCTGCAACTGAATATTTTGGATACATAATAATTAACCAAACATATAAAAGTCTTGGCCTTCAGAATTTAAAATCTATTAGGGAAGACCAACCTTTAAAAATTTGTTTTTGGTTTTGTCGTAGTGATTTGTGCATTATCAAAGACACTTTCCAATGAAGAAAGTTAGAAATGTTTCTTTTCCGTTTAGATTACTTTAATGATTTGATTCATTAAACTTAACTCTTTAATTCCTTTGAAATTTGTTTAAATAGATGATGTGAAGTGAAACTCCAAAGTGCTTATTTTATAAGCAACAAGCTAAGTTATTAGACTCATCTTCTTTGAAGTATTTGATCCTTCTTTAGTCATATGGTCTTTTATTTGGTCAGTTTCTAAGCTTTCAGTTCTGTCCAGCTGATCATCTAATTTTCTACAATTTCTGTAAGTTCCTTTTCTCTTATCATCATAATTGCTATTATAAGACAATCTACTTCATCTCTTTATTCTACCAATAAATAATAAAAACAACACAGAAATAATCTACATATACATAATGTATTGTTTCCTTAGTTAAACACTCTATGAACTTTTATTACCTCACTGCCATCATTTTGAGTATCTGTTTTTTAATTAGGGATGGGAAAATGCTAGATATAGAAGACCTTGATAAATAAAATGCAAAGTAACAAAAGACTTACTGGGTTTCTGTTTGTGAAATTAATACATACAGGCATGTCAGTTATGTATAAGGAGAGATCCCAAAGACAAAAAGGGATCAAAGAATAGTTAATATAAAATTTCTGTAGTTTCAGGCAGTACTTCTGAATTTTTGATGGCTGAAAATCTAGTGAAAGCTTCAGTGCCGGAGGATGAGATTCTAACTGTCATGAATAGCAAGCAGCTACAGCAAACAAATCTGGATTTAAATAAAATGCAGCAATTTAACATCTGTGCACTATCAGCTGAAGAACAAAAGATCCTGCAGTCCCTTAATCATCTCAATGAAAGATTATACTGTAAGTATGGAAGAGCACTTTTTGCATACAGGAAATTTTGTATTTTATTCTTAGACAATTTTTATTTAAAATTTAATTTAAAAATTGAAAATGAAAATGCAAAAGGTATCCAGATTATCACCTATTTGAACCAAGTAGATAACAATTTAAAATTTATCTGAATGTATATACTATTTCAAATATACTGTATTCATATCATTTACAATGATACCAGTTTCACTGGCAGGCTTAATTGTCTTTTGGCAATGTGTGAATATACTTCCACTTCAGCAATGTGACAAGCTAGTTATCTGTACTTACCATCCATCCAAAACAACCATAAATTCAGGATTGTTATTGTCATTCAGTCAGTAAGTTGTGTCCAACTCTTTGTCAGCCCATGAACTGCAGCATGCCAGACCTCCCCATCCTTCACTGTCTTCCTGAGTTTGCTCAAACTCATGTCCATTGAGTCAGTGATCCCATCCAATCATCTCATCTTCTGTATTTACCATCCATCAAAAACAACCATAAATTCAGGATTATGTACTTTAAAATCTTAAATATAGCAATAAGATGGTAAGAATATAGAAGTTCATAGGACCAGGAACTAATATAAATAAGAACCTAAAGTGATAAGGAGAGTACTGCTGCTAGCTTTTGTCTTGAGAACATTTAACCCACAGAGTGAAATTGAGCTTTGCTTTTCATGGCCTCACGGAAAAATGGGAACAGAAGACAAAATCCATGGCCTACTTAATATGAGTAGTCTATGGAAGACCCTCCCATCCTAAAGTTGGGCCTACCGAGGAGCTACATCCTATGCAGTCTCAGACTCCCAGAGAGACAAAGAGAGAGGTTAAAAAAAAAAAGCTTGCCTAACAAGTTTCAAAAATAAACAGATGAGGGGAGAAGACATGCAAGCTTTGTTCACCCCTCTGTATGTCTGTATAGAATGTAACTCTTTAAGAGGTTTTTGTCAACAGCAGTCTCTTACTAAAGGAAATTCTAAAGAATGTACTTTAGCAAACCAAAAGTGATCTCAGATGGACAGTCTGAGAGGGTAAATTTGAGCAAACATTGTATTAAAAAAATAATAAATGTAATTAAAAAGTAGTATGTGATTCAAAGAGAAAACAGAATTTAAATACCTATCAAAAATATTACATAAATTGGAGAACATAAATGGTGTTAAAGTGTACTAGAATTCTTGTATGGTTATCGAATTGAATAAAGATAGAGATTAACTTTGTGCATGCTTGCTAAGTCACTTCAGTCATGTCCTACTCTTAGCAATCCTATGGACTGCAGCCTGCCAGGCTCCTCTGTCCATGAGAGACAGAAATTAACCTTAAATGTTGATGAAAAAAGTATGTCTGTGCTAATTACTAAGGTCACAGAGGAAAACTAGTTTAGATGAATTATTATCAGATGAAATTGACTATAAAGCAGAAAACATTACTGGATATAAAAAAAGATGACTTCATGATGATCAAAGTTTTAATACAGGAAAAATCTATAAAATATTTTCATTGTATAAACATTTAAAAACATAGCCTCAAAATGTATAAAGTATGTTTTAGCCATGGCTAGGGGATATTTCAATATTAATTATAATTAATTACAATCAGTAATTGATAGAACAAATAGACTGAAAAAATTTATATGTAAGAATCAAACATGATTAACATTCTTCATCAAAGGGACACATTCTTTGTAGGCACACATAGAACATTTATTAAAATGAACCAATATTATACTATAAAACACACTGACACACTTCAAAGGATTGGAGTAATGCACATCCTCTGACCACATGCAATTTAACTAAACATGAGTAACAAAAAATAACCATTAAGAAAAACATTTCTAAACAAACCAATGTTCTGGAAAATTAACCATAATCAAAATTACAAGCTATTTAGATGTGAACAATAATAAAAATATTTTCTGTATGTATGTATTTATCAAGGTCTCTCAACCTTGTCACTACAGACATTTTTGGTCGATAATCATTTGTTGTGGGGGGCTGTTCATGCCTTGTACCATGCTTAGCAGTATCTCTGGCTTTGAAAATCATAGAATGTCCCCATCATGATAAGTGTCTTCAGACATAGCCAGATGTTCTCTGAATGGCAAAAAGAAAATTACCTATGGTTAAGAACTACTGAATATTTTTTATATGTAATATATATATAAATATATATGTATTTACTGTGTGCATGTATATATTCCACTTTTGCATAAAATGTAGAAAACTGGAATATATCAATCAATCACACACTAAGAATGAGAAAAAACAGATAAACAACAAAAACATGGGTTTTCTTGAACCCATTAGACAGCTGAGATCCCATCACAACAAAGTAGCCTGACATCCAAGGAAAGACAGGAACTTCCGAGGAGAGACAACATGAGCATTGGCTCCCCTGTGGCAGAATATGGTGAAATGCCAGATTCCATACAAGCTGATGTTAGAAATTATGTTTAAATTGCTAACAGATAAATGTGGGCTATTACTGGAATATAAAACCCCTGGGAGCCACAGACACAAGAGGAGTTCACACAGCTCACAGATTCTTCTTTATAAACTTATACTATGTGTTCATAAGAAAAAGAGCAGAACAGGAGACTAGAGGAATCCTTTCTCAGTGATGCAGTCTTGGAGAAAGGGAGCAGCCATCACTGTAGGAAAGGTATCCAGCTCCATGCAGAACCTTTTTTTCTGCAGAATGAAGGTCTAGGCTTCCCAGATGGCACTAGGGGTAAAGAATCCACCTGCCAAAGCAGGAGACAAAAGAGATGTGCGTTTGATACCTGGGTCAGGAAGGGTCAGGAAGATCCCCTGGAGTGGGAAATGGTACCCACTCCAGTATTCTTGCCTGAAAAATTCCATGGGCAGAGGAACCTGGTGGGCTACAGTCCATTGGGGTGCAAAGATTTGGACACGACTGAGCAACTGAGCACACACACACAGGTATTGGGATAGAGGCAGCAAACTTTGCTGATTGCCCTCAAGGCACAAGTGAAGACTTACTGGGTGTAGCATAAAGATAAGAGAAGTAGGCTTCTACTCTTGGGGCAGAAAGGAGGCAGAGACCCAGATCGTTAGAGATATCATGCTATTGGAGAAGGGGCACAAAATTGTCTTGCACAAAACCTTCCAAAGATATAGTGGACAAAGTGGACTGCCCTGGAAAGGAGGAGGAGAATGACTGAGGAGACATAGAGGACCTGCCTAAGACTAAGCCTGGAGCAGGACAACAGAAAAACTCCACTACTCCCCCACTACAAGGCCAGCGAGTACCAAAAAACAAGCAATGGAAATCAGCTGGAGAAAAGCAAGAGCATAGAGTCTTGTGGTACTGTGAAGACACACAGGGAGGCAAAAACTGAAAGTAGAGGGGGAAATTTAAGGGAAAAACCTCTGACACCTGCAAAAGCACAAAACAACACTAGAGAATTTTGAAACCATTGATGTACTGAAGGTAACCATAGCAACAATAAAACTCAAACTGAGTTGATTAATGACACACACACATACATACACACCAACTGTCTAACAGAAAAGACATGCCCATTTTCTGGCACAAACATATTTACCTCAAACAAGAAATTCAGCATTCAGTCAAAACTTAAAAAGCAAGAAAAAAAATCTTAGTCAAGGGACAAAGCAATTAACACAGTGAGACACAGAATGCCCAGAAGTTGAAACTGTTAATAGATAATTTTAAATAACTATGACTAATATGACTAATATGTTAAAGGTTAGGGAAAGGTGGGCCACATGGGAGATTACAAGCCTGAACAGATAAGAATTTCAGCAGAGAGATGGAAACCATACAAAAGGGTCAAATGGAAATGTGAGAAATAGGAACACTGTTAACAGAAATGAGTAATGTATTCTATGCACTTGTCAGTAGATTCAACAAAGCTGAGGAAAGATTTATGAATTTGAAGATAGGTGAGAGAAAATTTCCAAACTGAAACACCAAGAGAAAAAACAACAAGTTTGAAGGAAAACACCAGGACAGAGGCTCTAAGAGCCATGAAACAATATAAACTAGTCTAACAAACATCTGATTGGGATCCCAGTGTGAGAAATTACAGCCTTTTTCACTGGAATGAGCTACCGATTAGATTTAGGTAAAGCCCATAGGATGAGAACCCGTTCTTGGGTCCCAAGTAGCTATAAAGAACTTCTGGGGTCATTTTGAGACAAGTTGTTTGTCATTTCATGTTGCAACAATTGGGCACCAAATAGAAAGAAATTAAATTGAGCTCCTACTACATAATATACGTAAAAATCAGTTACAAGGTGATTAAAGATTACATGTGAAATATATATATATAAAGCTTATAGGAGGTAGTATAGAAAATATTTGTAATCTCAGGATTTCAAGGAAGGATTTCTTAAGTAGAGCACAAGGATCATAATCCATAGAGGAAAGAGATAATAAATTTGACTGTATTAAAGTTATAAACTTTTCTTCGTTTCAGAACATTAAAAGAATGAAAAGGCAGGCCACAAAACAAAATTTAATACATCATTCAAATATATAAAGAACTTCTATATATCAATAAGAAAAGTCAATTTAGTAGAAAAATAGGTGTGGGAAGATGAACAGGAACTTCAAAGCAAAGAAAATGCAAATGACAATAAACACTAATAGATTATTCAACATTATTAGTAATGCAAAATAAAACAATGAGATACAGTTATATACTCATCAGAAAGACATGAGTTTAAAAGCGTGGCAATGCTAAGTGTTGGCAAAGACATACAGCAATTAGAGCTCTCTGATAATGCTGATGGGAATGTAAACTGAGGCAATCTTTTAGAAAATATTTTGCTACCCATGTAATAAATTGAACATGAACATACCCTATAACCTAGCAATTTTACTTCTAGGTGCATATCTAGAGAAAACTGCACATGTGTATCAAGAAACATGTATAAGTATGTGTAGTGTGTGTGTGTGAGTTGCTTAGTCATGTCTGACGCTTTTCAACCCCGTGGAGTGTAGCCCGTTAAGTTCCTCTGTCCATGGGATTCTCTAGGCAACAATACTGGAGTGGGTTGCCATTCCCTTCTCCAGGGGATAAAGATCATCATAACAACAAAAGCCAAGAATTTTAAAACATATGTATATGCACATATATATATGGTATATTCAGGTTCTGGATTACTATTCAACAAGGAAAATGAACAGCTACACACATGGAAAACTAGAGCTACACACGTCATCATGGATGAATCCAAATAATATATAATTCTGAGCAAAATAAGACAAACCACAGAAATACTTTTTATGTAAATCTCTGCTGCTGCTGCTGCTGCTGCTGCTGCTAAGTCGCTTCAGTCGTGTCTGACTCTGTGCGACCCCATAGACGGCAGCCCACCAGGCTCCCCCGTCCCTGGGATTCTCCAGGCAAGAACACTGGAGTGGGGTGCCATTTCCTCCTCCAGTGCATGAAAGTGAAAAGCGAAAGGGAAGTCGCTCAGTCGTGTCCGACTCTTTGCGACCTCATGGACTGCAGCCCACCAGGCTCCTCTGTCCATGGGGTTCTCCAGGCAAGAGGACTGGAGTGGGGGGCCAGTGCCTTCTCCGTGTAAAGCTCAGAAACATGCGAAACTAGACAGTTACTGGGGGGCTGTGCACACATGTACTAGCCCTATAAAGAAGCGAAGCCAGCCTAGTGCATTGCCTCTGTGAGCAAGGGGAGAGAGTGCAGTCCCCAGAGCAGCGGAGGCATTCCAGGCCTTCTCCAGAGTGAGGATAATGTTCAAGTGTCTTAGTCTAGGTAGTTACACAAGGCATTAGCTTAATTATTGCTAACTGAAACGTGCACCTATGCTTTACATACTCTTTGTGTTAATTTCAAAATTAAATACTTAATACATTAATAAAAGACAGGGTGCTGAATCTACAAAAGCAGTACATAACTAAAGCTGTAGGGTTACGATGTAAAATTATGCGGCTGTGCTGTGCTCAGTAGCGTCCACCTCTTTGCTACCCCATGGACCATAGCTCACCAGGCTCCTCTGTCCATGGGATTTTCCAGGCAAGAATACTGGAGTGGGTTGCCATTTCCTTCTCCAGAAATTAAGCAGATAAAGAATAAAAGCCTCAAGTCAGTTTTTTTGGAGGGTTCTTTTTTTTCCTTTAGATATTTTCACACATCTTAAATACTTCATATAAAAGATTCTGTTTTAATTTTTTTCTTTTGTCCAGATCCTTGCTATTATATGGACAAAAGCAAAAACATTGAAAAGGCAAGAGCTGACCAAATTACTAAACTTTTTGCACCTCAATAGCTAAACATCTCCTCCTTTTTCCTGAGATCCTCCAAGAATGAAATTTGTTTTTTGTTTAAAAAGAAGATAGAAAATTTAAAAAAAAAGAAGATAGAAAAATTTTAATGAAAAAATAACCATGCAAATGATTCAAACAATCATTTGAATAAAGATTGGTATGGAACAGTCAAAGTACTAGGAATGTCTTTTTAGGAACATAAATTTTGTTTTTATGTTCCTAAAACATAAATAATTGTTTTTAATCAAATTAACTCTTGACTGTTTCTGAGGACAATATGGAAAAAAGTTTCTTATTCAGTTTTGAATATTTTGACACATCAGAATTTGATATTTGATTCTTTAGCCAGTCCTTTCAATATATATAACTAAATTATTTATATATCATGGTATAATTATTTCAGATATACAAGAAACCATTTGCAAAAATCCATCCATCAAAAGTACTTTACAAATAATACCACTTCTGGTAAGTATTTTCAGAGTATTTTTTGTTTTCTTGTTTTAGGAAACATCATGTTTTTATATGCAAGAATCCTTTATTGATAATAATTTTTCTTGAGATTGACTTTTAGGAAGCTTTTCTCCCCAATCAACTTTTTAATTATAAGATGTTTTATTAGAATCAAGGAAATATCCTCTCAATTAAAAAATCATAATATAAAGATTTTTACATTGAGAGCATTTCATCAATTGACGGATGGTAACCATTAACTTTCTCTCCAAACACGTTACTCTTCCTTATTTTAACAGTAACATCAGTCAGCAACCTTCCTTTTTCAGGGAAAATGGTATAAATTCACAGAATTATGACATCAAAATTACTCCATTCCCCTCCTCCATCAATACGGTTTCATTTGCCATATTCTGCCTGGAGATTTGAACATTTTATTTTTGTTTGCCCGTCTGTCTGCTGTTTTTATTTTATTTTATTTTACTCTTCATTTAGATCCACCAGCTGTTGACATTTTGCTATCCTTGGTTTATCTGCTGTATGGATGGATGGGCAGATGAAAGAGGAGAGTAGAATAGGTGGGCTCAGATAGAACAGGGTAGATGGGACAGAGGATGCATAGTTACACACACACAAAAATATACTTTCATGAACTGCTTTAAAGTGTAGACATGGTGATACTTCCCCTGTAATACCCCAGCATACAGAAATTCACCTACATCATCAAAATCATCACACCCAAGAAATTTAATATCCCATATTATTTGATACACATTCCACATTCAAAGTTCTTCAGTTGTCTAAAAAAGAACTTTCTGTGGCTATTTTATTTCTCTGATCCAGGATCTAACCCAGGATTATAATGTTTCATTTGGTTGTCGTATCTTTTAACCTAGAAAAGTCTCTTCTCTTTTTTAATCTTTCATCTACATTGACACTTGCGAAGCATCCAGACTGATTATATTGAATACCCTGTAATCTGGATTTGTCTGATTGTTTTCTCATGATTAGATTCAGGTTATTTTTTAATTTTTTTATTCAGGTTATTACGAATGCAGAGTTCTCAGTTTATGTTTTTGTAGCCTGTTTTTCTTCTAATCACTTGGGCTTATTTCTACCTGTATCTTGCCTTTGCATCTTTTGTTTAACTGTTTTTTATCTATAGTCCCGAAAACAGATGTCCACACTTTTAGATGTCCAACCTTAGTTCTTCTCTTTGGAATAAAGTGCATGGGCTTTCGATGTACTTTGGTCTTTTAAAAGATTTCAAAATTTGTTCTTGGGTCTTCATTGTATTTTATGTGTGTAAAATTATTTAATATGAAAGTTCTAAAAAGGCAGTATATAACCATAGTCTTACACTTTCTGTATGTACTGCTGCTGCTGCTAAGTTGCCACAGTTGTGTCCGATTCTGTGCGACCCCATAGACAGCAGCCCACCAGGCTCCCCCGTCCCTGGGATTCACCAGGCAAGAACACTGGAGTGGGTTGCCATTTCCCTCTCCAGTGCATGAAAGTGAAAGTGAAAGTGCAAGAGACCATTAAAATTGTATTTTCCAGGACACCTGTAGTGTAGCCTATTTCTAGTCAATAGAGATTTTTCCAAAAAATATTTCTATCTCTTTAAATGGCAGAAATGTCTGTTCAAAAGTATTTGTTATTTTGGAGATATTGCAGATAAGCTTTTTATCAGTGTTTTTTTGTTTTTCATTCATCTCCAGTGTTTTCCTATCCATATGAACAAGAATTTTGTTTTTAAATTATAATGTTATATTATAGCTTTACAATGTACAAGTATTATGTAGCTAACTCAGAAACTGAATTTCTCCACCTAGCAATATATAATATCTATCAGGTACCCCAATACTAAAAACCCAAATGTCATTGGTTTAATATTGGAGAACTGATGTTTCATTCCCAGAAGTTGTATATCTCTCTGGAAAATTCGCAACCTGAGTGAACTTTATATATTAATCCACCACCCCCCAACCCCACATATATGGCTTTATTGTTGTTGCTGTTTGCATATTTACCCCATTCAATTGCCCTTTGGGATGTTCCCCCCATACCAGTGCTTGATAGTGTTGATCTGGGTTTCTCATCTCAAGCATAGAAGTAAACTGATGTATTTTTTCTTCCTAATGTGTTTAGTATAAATTTTAAAAGATACTTTATCATTTTAAAAAATCATTCTGAAAGGTGTAAAACCATTTAAATCATTTGAAACCATTATCTAGAAAGAACAATAATGGATTTCTAATAGTGGGATTTCAGGCACTTTAATACTTGGGTTAGAGGAATAATTTTGAGCAGGAGAGCCACCTCAGTATCTTTCATAGCACAGTCAACTGCTATTGCTTATAGCAAGTGCTGTTTTGAGATTTTTCAGAAGAAAAGTATTCAACCCACTCTTTCCTGTATTCCTTCATTGAATACTCATAATCACTTTAATAGTATCCACCCCCACAGAGTACTGATTAGCATTATGTGAGATAATCACCCATGTAAAGCACTTAGAATAGAACCTATTATATAGCCTGTGCTAAATACATGTTAAGTTGCACTATTGTTATTATCATTATTGCCACCTCGGCTTCCCAGGTGGCTCAGACGGTAAAGAATCCGCCTGCAATGTGGGAGACCTGGGTTCGATCCCTGGGTCAGGAAGATCCCCTAGAGAAGGAAATGGCAACCCACTCCAGTATTCCTGCCTGGAGAATCCCATGGACAGAGGAGCCTGGTGGGCTACAGTTGATGGGATCACAAAGAGTCAGACATGACTGAGCAACTAACACACATGGTCATCTTACTAGCTTAAATTATCTCCAAAAAAAGTGACATTCCAAAAAGTATTTACATGAAATTTACATGCAAAGTGTAACTTCTCTTCTAAAAAATAGGAATTATTCTAACAACAGTTTTTAATCCCACAGTGTACAATGTCGATCTTCCATTCTAGCCAAACATGTTTAATGTATTTAATGGGAATCAAGTTTGCAGTCCTCTGCTCTGCTTTCATGTTTTTCTCATGCTTTACTTACGTTCTTGCCCAATTCCTATCTGCACTGTGTTTTTGCTCTACTCTTCAGACACAACCCTCTAAGCTGCAGTTTAATGTTACTTCTCCCATGAAGCATCCTGCGACCAATACTCTATGGTACTGTTGTCTGTGATACTCTAAGCCTCCTCTGAACTTATTACTGCAGTATATCTGGTTTTATACATATATACTCCATATGCACTTTGTTAGTTGTCTTTCTAAGTGAATAATCTTTTTTGGATCTTAGAGGCTTTTTTTCACTTATCTGTCCACTTCATAGAAATTTGCAAAATATTGGTGGAGATTATATGGCTTTTTTATACATGGTCTGTGAATATATAAATTATCCATATTTTTCAGGCTTCATTAAAACGCAGTGAACCTGAAACTTTTTTTAATATTCTAAGGATTCTATGCTCCATAAGAGTACCACTGTTTCTAGCGTTCTTCCAAAGGCCTCTACTGAGTGTTGTTTATCTGTTTGTTTGCTTTGGCTGCGCAGGCTTTCTCCAGTTGTGGGTGCACAGGCTCCTCTGGTTGCAGAGCGCCGGCTCCAGAGCACACTGGCTCAGCTGTCCTGTCAGCTGAGGTCTTGGTTTCCCAACCACGACCACACCCACAGCCCTGTGGGCTCCCAGCCACCGGGCCACCTGGGAAGTCCCTGAGTGTTAATGTTGTTGTGTACTCACTCAGTCGTGTCCAACTCCAAACCCATGGGCTGCAGCCCACCAGGCTCCTCTGTCCATGGAATTCTCCAGGCAAGAATACTAGAGTGGGTTGCCATTTCCTTCTCCAGGGGATCTTCCCCACCTAGGGATCGAACCTGTATCTCCTACATTGGCAGGTGGATTCTTTACCAGTGCACCACCTGGGAAGCCCCTGAGTATTAACATTTAATCAATAATAGTCTTTGTGGCAACTGAACATTTTTGAGATATAATTAGAAGAAAGGAAACTCGCACTTACTAGGCTCCTACCATTGAAAAGCACTGTACCAAATGGTCTCATAGATATATTCTTCAGTTTAATCTTCTAAGTTGGCGACATTAAGTGATTTTCTCAACTCTCAGAACTGTGATGAGTTCTGGTGATGAGTTCTCAGTGATGAGTCAGGGTTTACACTTTCCCATCTTCCCCCCAAAATCTGTTCTACCTTTTATAACCCTTATTTCAATCAATGACACCATTATCCACCAAATTTCCCAGAGAGAAATTTATATCTTATCCAGGCTTCTCATTCTCCCTTAACCCCTAGTCAATAAATCCTCCCAATAATAAAGTGCATCTCAAATCCGCTGACTCCTCTCTATTTCTACTATTATCTTAGTTTAATAATTCATCATGTCTCATCTAGACCATTTCAACAGCCTGCCTTTTTGCTCTCACCACTGCGTCTTTCACACCATCGCCATCAGAGTAATCTTTTTAAAGCGCAAATATGAACATAACACTCTCTTTCTTAAAACCCAATCTCAGTAGTTACCCATCACCTGAAAGATAAAATTAAGACTTCCCTGATGGTACCTTGAATAAGAATCCGTCTGCCAGTGCAGGGGACAGGGTTCAATCCCCGGCCCAGGAAGATTCCACATGCCACAGAGCAGCTAAGCCCATGTGTACCACAGCTACTGAGCCCGCGCTCTAGGGCCTATGAGCCACAGCTGCAGAGCCCACGGGCTGCACCTGCTGAAGCCCCTTCACCTAGACCCTGTGTTCTGCAACAAGAGAAGTCACCCCAATGCAGCAAAGAGCAGCCACTGTTTGCCACAGCTAGAAAAAGCCAGTGCAGCAACAAAGACCCAGTGCACCCAAAAATAAATAAATAGATAATGAAAAGTAATTTTTTAAAACTCCAGAGAACTACACTCAAGAGCTTTTCACTCTCATCTCCAGTTGCTCCACAGGTCATAATTTACATACTCTTTGAGTAAGAAGCAGGTCTCCCTGGAACTTCTTGCAGCATCCCGGGCCCACGCTGCTCCCACTGCTTCACAGGAGTGCTCCTAAATTCCTCTCTCCTCTATTCTTTAAGACTTGACTTCAGTGTCATCCCCCTGATAGGCTTACCCAGCTCAGACTTGTTTTACCCAAAATTTAGAAGTTCTTCTTTTTGGCAACCGTAGAAGTCTGATATTTTCTTTTTGTAAAAATTATTATATTTGTCTATTTTTATTCACTAAACAAATATAGACTTAGTTCTTACCCTGTGTCAGGCTGGGACTCGAAAGCAGAAAATACTTTCCTTTCCTCAAGTAAGGAAGTAAGTCTGTGCATTACAATATAGGATAAAGGGTTACTGCAGGGCAGCCTCCAGGCCCTCCCATGATTTTTCAATATAAAAATGAGGAATCTTAGAAGCAGAATTTTCAGTTTGGAATATTTTACCTGCTTTTTTAATAAAACAAATTTAATGAATTTTTAACAATCACCTTCCCAAGAACTTCTTTAGCCTAACATTGTTAAACTATTCCTAGGTTATTATATGGGCTCCAAGTGATTCCTGTAGAAAATAAAATTATTAAATTTTGACCATTTACACAGCAGGTTATGATTTTTAAAAAGCACCTCTAAGTACATCTGACCAATAGCAAAGAGTAAAGATTATGAACCATTATAATTAGTATGATGCCTTATATAAAGTGATAGTCATCATGTTGAGATTGATGTTTATGTAGCATTTGAGGAATTGAATTACGAGTACAGTCTTATTAAAATCTGTAATGTGTAAGGAGATCCACCTAACAAATTTTACCTTAAAGAATATGAATACTACAGTAAAAGAATATATTCTGAAATTATGTTACAGAACAGCCAGCCAAGGACCAGTCCATCTCCTGATGTTGGATCCAGATCACAGAGAAAATACTGATGAGTATAACAGTAGCTATTAAATGGGATCATTATTTTTGAGAATCTCCTATAAATATATATTTATGTGTTTGTTAATTATTAAAATAAAATACCATCAAATAACATGAACAATGGAGATAAATTGATTGATTTACATTTATGCTTATAATACTTTATTATGTATTTAATTGATAAATACATTTTTAATAAATGAAAATACTGTACTGTTTTTAATGAGAATGCTACTGGAAATAAATTCATTGTATTTGAAAAGTAAGATATTTTATTATTCAAATTAGTTCAGGAGCTTGTTTTGCTGAAATTCCTAATAAATCCTAAATTTTTGTAGAATGGTGTAAAAAGTTTATGATTAATAATACCTCTCATAAATAGTAATTTTATTTGTTTAGGACTTTGAAGGATCTCTGTACTTTGGAGATGTTACTATAGGATCTTATTCTCAATTCTACATGTTCAGAAATTAAAGTTATCGCTTTTTAAAGGGGTGATTGGTCTCTAAAGAATTGGCTTTGCTAGTAGAGCTCATGAGGCAAATGATAAATATCAAAAGTAAACTGCAATCCCAACTGGATTACTTAAATTGTCTGATCAGTATGTTCTTTTCCCAATGAGAATGTCTATTTTCTTTAAGCATAGAAACAAAACCAAAAGTTGTATGATCATTAAAAAAAATTGTTTTCATAAAATTAAGATAGTCTCATACATCCTTTTGAAGAAGGATATGGCTACCCACTCCAGGATTCTTGCCTGGAAAATTCCATGGACAGAGGAACCTGGCGGGCCACAGTCCATGGGATCAGAGTCGGCCACGACTGAGTGCATCAGCAGCCTACATCCTTTTATCAAGTATTTCTACTTCATGCTCTCATCACTTCTCATCTGGACTATTTCAAGATGAATCTCTTACCTCTGGCACCAATAAGGCTTCTAGAGTGGCATTTCTAAAGTGTGAGTGAAGTGACCAGAATGAAAATCATATCAATCCCAACTTAAATGTCTTTAGAGCTTCCTCTCTGGCTGCTAGAGAAAATTTACACACCTGAGCATGGCATGTAAGGCTCTTCATATCCTGAGTCCTCCCTGTTTACCTACATCATCTTTACCAACTCTCTCACCACACCACTTACTTCAGCATACTGAACTCTTTACAGACCCCCAAATACAACCTGGTATTTCATGCATCTCTGCCTGTACATATACCCTTGGTACTATCTTGGAATACCTTCCCTTTCACTCTACTTACATCTGCTGATAAACTTTAATTCATTCTTTTAAATTCTGTTTAGGTTAAATTTCCTCCCAATTTTTTTTTAGTAATCATCTCCACTACCTATAAATCTCCACTACATATAAATTTGTACCCTACATTATAATTATTTGTGTGCATAAATGTCTGTTCTTCTAGATCAAGAGAATTCTAGAAGATAGAAATTGTCCTTAATTTGTGCCCTTTGAAATTAAAATAAGGTACATACTGGCAGATCAAAATAACAAAGGAAAAAATATTCAATTGTTCAATTTGCTGAGCCCCTACTGTGTGCTAGGTACTGCTTTGTGTGCTAGGGATACAATAAAAAACAAAACTTAACTGTCTGCCACTATGGAATTTAAATTTTAGTGAGAATTACAGATTTTAAAACATAAGACTATAATATTAGATAGTTATAACATCCTATAATATCAGATAACACTGAATGGAAAGCAGAGCATGGTAAGGGACAGAGAATGATGGGAGTGTTATTTTATACAGAGAGGTAAAGTGCTCAGAGAAGGGCTCTGAGAAACTGACATTTGGGTACATATGTGAGTGAGGTACAGTGGCCTCAGGATGGAAAAGGTCAGTTTTCATTCCAATCCCAAAAAGGGCAATGTCAAAGATGTTCAACTACCACACAATTGCACTCATCTCACACACTGGCAAAGTAATGCTCAAAATTCTCCAAGCCAGGCTTCAACAGTACGTGAACTGTGAACTTCCAGATGTTCAAGCTGGATTTAGAAAAGGCAGAGGAACCAGAGATCAGATTGCCAACATCTGTTGGGTCATCGAGAAAGCAAGAGAGTTCCAGAAAAACATCTACTTCTGCTTTCTTGACTTTGCCAAAGCCTTGACTGTGTGGATCACAACAAACTGTGGAAAATTCTTCAAGAGATGGGAATACCAGACCACCTGACCCACCTGTTCAGAAATTTGCATCCAGGTCAAGAAGCAACAGTTAGAACTGGATATGGAACAACTGACTGGTTCCAAATAGGAAAAGGAGTACGTCAAGGCTGTATATTGTCACCCTGCTTATTTAACTTATATGCAGAGTACATCATGAGAAATGCTGGGCTGGATGAAGCACAAGCTGGAATCAAGATTGCTGGGAGAAATATTAATAATCTCATATATGCAGATGACACCACCCTTATGGCAGAAAGTGAAGAATTAAAGAGCTTCTTGATGAAAGTGAAAGAGAGGAGTTAAAAAGTTGCCTTAAAACAACTAATCTCAAAATATACAAGCAACTTATGCAGCTCAATTCCAGAAAAATAAACGACCCAATCAAAAAATGGGCCAAAGAACTAAATAGACATTTCTCCAAAGAAGACATATGGATGGCTAACAAACGCATGAAAAGATGCTCAACATCACTCATTATCAGAGAAATGCAAATCAAGACCACAATGAGGTACCATTTCACACCAGTCAGAATGGCTGCGATCCAAAAGTCTACAAGCAATAAATGCTGGAGAGGATGTGGAGAAAAGGGAACCCTCTTACACTGTTGGTGGGAATGCAAACTAGCACAGCCACTATGGAGAACAGTGTGGAGATTCCTTTAAAAACTGGAAATAGAGCTGCCTTATGACCCAGCAATCCCACTGCTGGGCATACACACCGAGGAAACCAGAATTGAAAGAGACATGTGTACCCCAATGTTCATTGCAGCACTGTTTATAATAGCCAGGACATGGAAGCAACCTAGATGTCCATCAGCAGATGAATGGATAAGAAAGCTGTGGTACATATACACAGTGGAATGTTACTCAGCCATTAAAAAGAATACATTTGAATCAGTTCTAATAAGGTGGATGAAACTGGAACCTATTATACAGAGTGAAGTAAGCCCGAAAGAAAAACACCAATACAGTATACTAACGCATATATATAGAATTTAGAAAGATGGTAATGATAACCCTGTATGTGAGACAGCAAAAGAAACACAGATGTATAGAACAGTCTTTTGGACTCTGTGGGAGAGGGTGAGAGTGGGATGATTTGGGAGAATGGCATTGAAACATGTATAATATCATATAAGAAACGAATCACCAGTCTAGGTTTGATGCAGGGTGCAGGATGCTTGGGGCTGGTGCACTGGGATGACCCAGAGGGATGGTTTGAGGGGGGGAGGAGGGGGGTTCGGGATTGGGAACACATGTACACCCGTGGCAGATTCATGTTGATGTGTGGCAAAACCAATACAATATTGTAAAGTAAAAAATAATAATAATAATAATAAATAAATATTTAAAAAAATTCAGCATTCAGAAAACTAAGATCATGGCATCCAGTCCCATCACTTCATGGCAAATAGATGGGGAAACAATGGAAACAGTGACAGACTTTATATTTTGGGGGCTCCAAAATCACTTCAGATGGTGACTACAGCCGTGAAATTAAAAGATGCTTTCTCCTTGGAAGAACAGCTATGACCAACCTAGACAGCATATTAAAAAGCAGAGACATTACTTTGCCAACAAATGTCCATCTAGTCAAAGCTATGGTTTTTCCAGTAATCGTGTATGGATGTGAGAGGTGGGCTATAAAGAAAGCTGAGCACCGAAGAATTGATGCTTTTCAACTGTGGTGTTGGAGAAGACTCTTGAGAGTCCCTTGGACTGCAAAGAGATCCAACCAGTCCATCCTAAACTAAATCAGTCCTGAATATTCAGTGGAAGGACTGATTCTGAAGCTGAAACTCCAATACTTTGGCCACCTGATGTGAAGAGCTGACTCATTTGAAAAGACCCTGATGCTGGGAAAGATTGAAGGCAGAAGGAGAAGGGGACGGCAGGGGATGAGATGGTTGGATGGCATCACTGACTCAATGGACATGGGTTTGAGTGGACTCCGAGAGTTGGTGATGGACAGGGAGGCCTGGCGTGCTGCAGGGTCACAAAGAGTCGGACACGACTGAGCGACTGAACTGAACTGAACTGATTCAGTTACCATAGTCCAGAGACAGCTTAAACCTGCCCAAGGTCATGACCAACTGAAAGAAAAAGTATTTGTTCATTCTTATTTGGAGTGTATAAGAGTAGAATTTGATAAGGCAATAAAAAATTTAGAGCTCAGATTTTAAAAAATAGAAAGTTGCTTGCCTCTACCAGTAAACATTTTGGACTCTTTTTTTATGCCATCAATACACCTCTGTGAATCAGGATGGCATTAAACAACTTTCCCTTCAGTCCTGGTCATGTGCAGAGGTCCAGAAAGGGCTGTGGCCCTCTCTGTGTCATGCCTTTGTTACCAGTGGCTTCCAGTCCGTGAGTACTAACCTTGAGCACCCAGACATCAGGCTCCAGAGCAGTAGGGTTCAGCAGGCTCCTCCCCGAGGTTCTGACTCGTTCTCCTTTGATATCTGTTCTGGAGAGCTGCGCTGGGAGCCTGAGCTGTGCTCACCTCTCCTCTCCCACTTCACATTTCAAACAATGAAGGCTGTTCTACAGGAAAATAAATAAAACCAAATTATATTCCCATGGGGTAATCAGGCAAAATGGGTGTGCCATGATGTTTGTGAAGCATTTCAAACATCTTAAATGAAAACGTGTTATTTTTTAAGACAAGGATTCATATTTATGTGTTGCTGTGAATGTATTCATCAGCCTCCTACATGCTAAAGCAACTCCACAGTTAATATTCCTTAACTTTAATCCCTTTCATTTGTACATCAAAGAATATCTCTAAACAAGGGATAGTTTAAAAATAATTAAAAATCCAAAGTCAGGCTAGACCAGGATAACCTCACTAGTAAACTGGTAAAGCAGGACAAGATTTGTACTTTACTATGGCATCTGGTCCCATCACTTCATGGGAAATAGATGGGGAAACAGTGGAAACAGTGTCAGACTTTATTTTGGGGGGCTCCATGAAATTAAAAGACGCTTACTCCTTGGAAGAAAAGTATGACCAACCTAGATAGCATATTCAAAAGCAGAGACATTACTTTGCCAACAAAGGTCCGTCTAGTCAAGGCTATGCTTTTTCCAGTGGTCATGTATGGATGCGAGAGTTGGACTGTGAAGAAAGCTGAGCGCCAAAGAATTGATGCTTTTGAACTGTGGTGTTGGAGAAGACTCTTGAGAGTCCCTTGGACTGCAAGGAGATCCAACCAGTCCATTGTGAAGGAGATCAGCCCTGGGTGTTCTTTGAAGGGAATGATGCTGAAGCTGAACTCCAATACTTTGGCCACCTCATGCGAAGTGTTGACTCATTGGAAAAGACTCTGTTGCTGGGAGGGATTGGGGGCAGGAGGAGAAGGGGACGACAGAGGATGAGATGGCTGGATGGCATCACTGACTCGATGGACATGAGTCTGAGTGAACTCCGGGAGTGAGTGATGGACAGGGAGGCCTGGGGTGCTGCGATTCATGGGGTCGCAAAGAGTCAGACACAACTGAGCGACTGAACTGAACTGAACTGAATACATTATGACATTGTCCTTTTATGAAACTGCAATATGACCAGAATATCCATGCAGTATTGGCCCTGTGTGTATGTGTATGTGTGGCAGTCACTCAGTCATGTCCAGCTCTTTGTGACCCCATGGACTATAGCCTGCCAGGCTCCTCTGCCCATGAATTCTCCAGGCAAGAATTGATAACCATTCTTGCCTGAAGGAATGGCTGGAGTGGGTAGCCATTCCTTCTCCAGAGGATCTTCCTGACCCAGGTATTGAACCTGGTCTCATGCATTCCAGGCAGATTCTTTACTGTCTGAGCCACCAGGGAAGCCCATTATTGGCCCTAACTCCTCCAAAAAGAGATGTTATAATTTTAGGCCAGAGTGGCTTCATTAAATAAGAAAAGTAGAAGGACAAAGAATATACATTCCTTGCAAATTAAAGTGAAAATGAATAGTGTATTGCATGCAACCAAAGTGAACACTAAGTAAGAATGTGAAATATATACATTTCAAATAACGTAAGAAAAGTGCCTTATAACACTGAGTTTTAACTTTTAGGGGAAAAAAAAGAATTCTCTTTCAAATTGAGAAGGTAAACTTAGAAGAAACCAAAGAAAATATCACTTTCCTCAATGAATAAACTTATAAAACTCACTACAAGGTAAAATAATCTCTTAGGCAAAGAATATCAAAAAAATTTTTTTTAATTAGACACATCTGTGAGACACAGAGCTCCTAGTAACTCATAAAAAATTTAGACAGGTTTATCTTTATAACTGGTGTCAGAGAGGATACTTGCTTCCAAGAGCATGGAAAAATATTTGGATATTTGAACTAAGGATGAGTCTAGAAATTTTTTAAACAGATGTTTTAATTATAAAATTATAAAGGGAGGACAAATTATAGATAGATACATCCTATGTCTTTATAAAATTTTATGAAGTGGACACACCTATGTAACCACAACCTACATGAAGATATAGAGCATTACTAGAACCCCAAAGTATTATACATTACCCCCCGAAGCTAATTGCCATTCTGATATCTATCACCAGAGATTTAATTTGTCCATTTTGGGCCTTTATATAAATAAAATCATACTGGGAAATATATATATATATATACATGTATATAATATTAAAATAAGCATCAGAGAGGATTACCAATGACTTCATTTTAAATCCATGTTGGCAAAGCATGTGAAAAGATGCTCAACATCACTAAATTAGAGAAATACAAATCAAAACTACAATGAGCTATCACCTCACATCAATCAGAATTCACCAAAAAGTACACAAATAATAAATGAGACGGTGTGCAGAAAAAGGAACCCTCCTACACTGTTGGTGGGAATGTAAATTGGTACAACCGCTATGAGGTTCCTTAAAAAACTGAAAATAAGTTGTCATATAATCCAGCAATCCCCCTCCTAGCACATATGCAGAGAAAACCATAATTATAAAAAATGCATGCACTCCACTGTTAATTACAGTGCTGTTTACCACAGCCAAGACATAGAAGCAGCCTAAATGTCCATCTACAGAGGGATGGATAAAGAATATATATATAGTGGGATGTATATATATTGTGGAATATTACAGCCTTAAAGAATGAAATAATGCTATTTGCAGCAACATGGACGAACATAGAGCTTGGCTACTGAGTGATGTAAGTCAGACAGATAAAGACAAATATCATATGATACTGCTTATATGTGGAATCTAAAAAAATGACGCAAATGAATTTATTTATAAAACAGAAATAGAGTCACAGATGTAGGAAGCAATCTTGTGGTTACTGGGGGGGAAGGAGTGAAAAGGATAAATTGGGAAATTGAGATTGACATATACATGCTATTAAATATAAAACAGATAACTAATAAAGACCTGAAGGCAGGAGGAGGAGGGGATGACAGAGGATGAGATGGTTGGATGACACCACCGACTCAGTGGACATGAGTTTGAGCAAACTCTGGGAGATGGTGACGGACAGGGAAGCCTGGAGTGCTGCAGTCCATAGGGTCGCAAAGAGTTGGACATGACTGAGCAATTGAACAACAGCAAATAATGACCTACTGTGTATCACAGAGAGCCTTACTCAATACTCTGTAATGACCTACATGGGAAAAGAATCTTTAAAAGAGTGGGTATATGTATACATATAACTGACTCACTTTGCTGTACAACAGAAATGAACACTACATTGTAGACCAACTATACTCCAATAAAAATTTTTAAAATAAATAAATCCATGTTGGAAGTAAAATGCATTAACACCAGTCAACACAAGAAATATATAGATTTGGATAGAGGATACTCTTGCTTTCCAAACCCTTCTCTGACTCTCATCTCCCTTCCTTTATGTCACCTCAAGGTCAGTGTCCCTCTGTGAAGTCCTGCTGTCCAGTGCAGTTTCTGGATCAAGGCACTGACTACAGAACTGAGGTGTAATTGCACCTGAGGGCTTTCTTCTCACTCCTGTCCAGAAATTCCTCAAAATTGAAACTCTTCCACAAAGATTCACAGCCTCATCACCTCTAGAAATAAGTCTACATTTCATCTTCTCAAGGACAGAAGGATCAAGCCCTGAGCTTTCAGAATGGGAGCACTAACTCTAAGACCTGAGATTACTAGAGAACTAACCCTAGGGAGTATCAAATAGTGAGAACCCACACAAAGAAAGCCACTTGAATACAAGACCCGACATCACCCAACCCACCAGTAGCACACTGTGCAGGATGCCTCATCTGAACAACAAACAAAACAAAAATACAAAACCACTCATCAGCAGAAAGGATACCACCTCACTCAGCCTTGCCCATCAGAGGAAAATCAAACGAACAAACAAAAACTCAGCAAAAATCTCACCCTATACGAAGCTTACACAAACCACTGGACCAATCTTAGGAGAGCAGAAACCAAAAGGAAGAAAGAATCCAAACTTAAAGCCTGGGAAAAGGAGACCTCAAACACAATAAATTAAAAAATAATAATAATGAAAGAAAAAGAGAAATACTACACAAATGAAGGAACAAACTGGAAACACAGAAGTCCAAATAAATGAAGAGGAAATAGGCAAACTCCCTGAAAAAGAATTCAGAATAGTGATAGTAAAGATGACCAAAAATCTTGAAAACGAAATGGAGAAAATGCAAAAATCAATTAACAAAAACCTAGAAGAATTAAAGAATAAACATACAAACAACACAATTACTGAAATTAAAAATACTCTGGAAGGAAATCATAGCAGAATATCTGAAACAGAAGAATGAATCAGTGAGCTGGAAGATAAAAAGGTGGAAATAACTTCTTAAGAGCAGAATAAAGTAAAAAGAATGAAAAGAACTGAGGACAGTCTCAGAGACCTCTGGGATAATATCAAATGCACCAACATTAGAATTATAGGGGTCTCAGAAGAAGAGCAAAAGAAAGAGTATGAGAAAATTTTTAAAGAGATTATAGTTGAAAATTTCCCCAACATGGAAAAGGAAATAGTCAGTCAAGTTCAAGAGGTGCAAAGAATTCCATACAGGATAAACCCAAGGAGAAACATGCCAAGACACATACTAATCAAACTAACAAAGACTAGATACAAAGAAAGGATATTAAAAGCAGCAAAGGAAAAGCAACAAGGACCATACAAGGGAAACCCCATATGTTTAACAGCTGATCTTTCAGCAGAAACTCTGCAGGCCAGAAGGGAATGGCAGAATATATTTAAAGTACTGAAAGGGAAAAATCTACAGCCTAAGATTACTGTACCCAGCAAGGATCTCATTCAAAATTGATAGAGAAATAAAAAGCTTTTCAGACAAGCTAAAGTTAAGGGTATTCAGTACCACCAAATCAGCTTTACAACAAATGTTAAGGGACTTATATAGTCAAGAAATATAAGAAGGAAAAGATCTACAAAATCTACCCCAAACAATTAAGAAATGGCAATAGGAACATATCTATCAATAATTAATTTAAATGTAAATGGATTAAATGCTCCAACCAAAAGATGCAGACTGGCTGAATGGATACGAAAACAAGACCGATATATGTGCTGTCTACAAGAGACCCACTTCAGATCTAAAGACACATATAGACTGAAAGTGGGAAGATGGAAAAATATATTCCATGCAAATGGGAAGCAAAAGAAAGGTGGAGCGGCAATCCTCATATCATACAAAATAGACCTTAAAATAAAGAAGATTACAAGAGATAAGGAAGGACACTACATGATGATCAAGGGATCAGTCCCAAAGGAAGACATTACAATTGTATATATCTATCCCCCCAACATAGGAACACTTCAATACATAAGGCAAACATGAACAGAAATAAAAGGAGAAATTGACAGTAACACAATAATAGTAGGAGACTTTAACACCCCACTCACACCAATGGACAGATCATCAAAACAGAAAATTAATAAGGAAACACAAGTCTTAAATGATACAGTAGATGAGATGGATCTCATTGATATCTTCAGGACATTCCCTCCAAATGCAGAAGAGTACATCTTCTTCTCAAATGCACATTCTCCAGGATAGAACACATCTTAGGTCACAAGTCAAGCCTCAGTAAATTTAATAAAACTGAAATCATATCAAGCATCTTCTCTGACCACAACTCTGCTGCTGCTGCTAAGTCACTTCAGTCATGTCCGACTCTGTGCAACCCCATAGATGGCAGTCCACCAGGTTCCCCCGTCCCTGGGATTCTGGCCAGAACACTGGAGTGGGTTGCCATTTCCTTCTCCAATGCATGAAAGTGAAAAGTGAAAGTGAACTCACTTAGTCGTGTCCTACCCTCAGTGACCCCTTAGACTGCAGCCTTCCAGGCTCCTCTGTCCATAGGATTTTCCAGGCAAGAGTACTGGAATGGGGTGTCATTGCCTTCTCTGACCACAACGCTAGGAGACTAGATATCAATTACAAAAAAAAAACTAAAAAACACAAACAAATGGAGATTAAACAATACGTTTCTAAATAACCAACAGGTTACTGAAGAAATCAAAAGGGAAATCAAAAAATTTCTAGCAACAAATGACAATGAAAACATGACAACTCAAAACCTATGTGACGCAGCAAAAGCAGTTCTAAGAGGGAAGTTTATTGCAATACAATCCTACCTCGAGAAACGAGAAGCACTGAACAGACAACCTAAATTTACACCTGAAACAACTGGAAAAAGAAGAACAAAAAAAAATTTATCAGAAGGAAAGAAATCATAAAGATCCAAGCAGAAATAAATGAAAAAGAAACCATAGTAAAAATTAATAAAACTAAACGGTGGTTCTTTGAGAAGATAAAATTCACAAAGTCTAGTTAGACTCATCAAGAAAAAAAGAATCAAATCAACAAAATTAGAAATGAAAAAGGAGAGGTTACAACAGACAGTGCAGAAATACAAAGGATTATAAGAGACTATTATGAACAACTATACGGCAATAAAATGGATAACCTGGAAGACATGGGCAGATTCTTAGAAAAGTTCAATCTTCCAAGAGTGAACCAGGAAGAAATAGAAATTATGAACAACCCAAATACTGAAATTGATGCTGTGATAAAAAATCTCAAGCCCAGAAGCAGATGTCTTCACAGGAGAATTTTATCAAACATTTAGAGAAGAGCTAATGCCTATTCTTCTAAAACTCTTTCAAAAAATTGCAGAGGAACGAACACTTCCAAACTCATTCTGCAAGGCCACCATCACTCTGATACCAAAGCCAAAGGCAACACAAAAAAGAAAGCTACAGGCCAATATCACCGATGAACATAGATGCAAAAATCCTCAACAAAATTTTAGCAAACAGAATTCAGCAACTCATCAAAAAGCTCATACACCATGATCAAGTTGGGTTTATTCCAGAGATGCAAAGATTCTTAAATATATGGAAATCAATCAATGTGATTACACCATATTAACAAGTTGAAATATAAAAACCATATGATAATCTCAATAGATGCAGAAAAAGCCTTTGACAAAATTCAGCACCCATTTATGTTAAAACTCTTCAACAAATGAGCATAGAAGGAACCTACCTCAACATAGTAAAGGCTGTACATGAAAAGTTTACAGCAAATATTATTCTCAGTGGTGAAAAACTGAAAGCATTCCCCCTAAGATCAGGAACAAGACAAGGGTGTCCACTTTCACCACTATTATTCAAAATATTTCTGGAAGTCCTAGCTACAGCAGAGAAGAAAAAGAAATAAAAGGAATCCAGATCAGAAAAGAAGTGAAGCTCTCACTGTTTGCAGATGACATGATACTGTACATAGAAAACCCTAAAGATAGTATCAAAAAATTACTAGAGCTAATCAGTTAATTTAGCAAAGTTGCAAGATACAAAATCAATACACAGATATCACTTGCATTTCTATATACTAACAATGAAAAATCAGAAAGAGAAATTAAGGAATCAATCCCATTCACCATTGCAACAAAAACAATTAAATATCTAGGAATAAACTTACCTAAGGAGATAAAAGAACTGTACACAAAATTATAAGACACTAATGAAAGAAATAAAAAATGACATAAACAGATGGAGAGATATTCCATGTTCCTGGGTAGGAAGAATCAATATTGTGAAAATGACTATACTACCAAACACAATCTACAGATTCAATGCAAACCCTATCAAATTAACAATGGCATTTTTCACAGAACTAGAACAAAAAAATTCACAATTCATATGGAAACACAAAAGATCCCCAATAGCCAAAGCAGTCTCAAGAAAAAAGAATCAACCTTCCTAACTTCAGATCATACTACAAAGCTACAGCCATCAAGACGGTATGGTACTGGCACAAAAACACAAATATAGACCAATGGAACAAGATAGAAAGCCCAGAAATAAACCCATGCACCTATGGGTACCTTATTTTTGACAAAGGAGGCAAGAATATACAACAGGGCAAAGACATCCTCTTCAATAAATGGTGCTGGGAAAACTGGATGAAATTAGAACACTTCCTAACACCATACACAAAGACAAACTCAAAATCTATTAAATACCTCAATGTAAGAAACTATAAAACTCTTAGAGGAAAACATAGGCAGAACACTCGATAACATAAATCAAAGCAAGATCCTCTGTGACCCACCTCCTAGAGTAACAGAAATAAAAACAAAAGTAAACAAGTGGGACCTGATTAAACTTAAAAGCTTTTGCACAGCAAAGGAAACTGTAAGCAAGGTGAAAAACCCTCAGAATGGGATAAAATAATAGCAAATGAAACACCTGACAAAGGATTAATTTCCAAAGAATACAAGCAGCTCATACAACTCAATATCAGAAAAACAAACAACCCAATCAAAAAGTGGGGAAAAGACCTAAACAGACATTTCTCTGAAGAAGACATACAGATGGCTAACAAACACATGAAAAGATGCTCAACATTGCTAATTATTAGAGAACTGCAGATCAAAACTACAATGAGATATCACCTCACAGCAGTTAGAATGGCCATCATCAAAAAGTCTACAAACAATAAATGCTGGAGAGGGTGTGGAGAAACGGGAACACTCTTGCACTGTTGGTGAGAATGTAAACTGATACAGCCACTATAGAAGACAGTATGGAGATTCCTTTAAAAACTAGGAATAAAACCACCGTAGGGCCCAGTAATTCCACTCCTAGGCATATACCCTGTGGAAACCAAAATTGAAAAAGACACATGTACCCCATTGATCATTGCAGCAGCACTATTTACAATAACTAGAACGTGGAAGCAACCTAGATGTCCATTGACAGATGAATGGATAAAGAAGTGGTACATATACACAACAGAATATTACTCAGCCATTAAAAGGAACACATTTGAGCCAGTTCTGATGAAGTGGATGAACCTAGAGCTTATTATACAGAGTGAAGTAAGTCAGAAAGTAAAAGATAAATATTGTATTCTAATGCATAAAATCACTGCAGATGGTGATTGCAGCCATGAAATTAAAAGATGCTTACTTCTTGGAAGAAAAGTTATGAGCAACCTAGATAGCATATTCAAAAGCAGAGACATTACTTTGCCGACTAAGGTCCATCTAGTCAAGGCTATGGTTCTTCCAGTAGTCATGTATGGATGTGAGAGTTGGACTGTGAAGAAAGCTGAGCACCAAAGAATTGATGATTTTGAACTGTGGTGTTGGAGAAGACTCTTGAGAGTCCCTTGGACTGCAAGGAGATCCAACCAGTCCATTCTGAAGGAGATCAACCCTGGGATTTCTTTGGAAAGAATGATGCTAAAGCTGAAACTCCAATACTTTGGCCATCTCATGCGAAGACTTGACTCATTGGAAAAGACTCTGATGCTGGGAGGGATTGGGGGCAGGAGGAGAAGGGGACGACAGAGGATGAGATGGCTGGATGGCATCACGGACTCGATGGACGCAAGTCTGAGTGAACTCCAGGAGTTGGTGATGGACAGGGAGGCCCGGGGTGCTGCGATTCATGGGGTCGCAAAGAGTCGGACACAACTGAGCAACTGAACTGAACTGAACTGAATGCATATATTCAGAATCTAGAAAAATGGCAATGAAGAATTTATTTTCAGGGCATCAATGGAGAAAGAGACATAGAGAATAGACTTATGGACGTGGGGAGAGGGGAGGAGAGGGTGAGATGTATGAAAAGAGTAACATGGAAGCTTACACTACCACATGTAAAATAGATAGCAAATAGGAATTTGCTGTATGGCTCAGGAAACTCAAACAGGGGCTCTGTATCAACCTAGAGGGGTGGGATGGGGAGGGAGATGGGAGGGAGGTTCAAAAGGGAGGGGATATACGTATACCTATGGCTGACTCATGTTGAGGTTTGAGAGAAAACAACAAAATTCTGTAAAGCAGTTACCCTTCAATTACAAATAATTTTTGAAAAAAAGAAATATGTAGGTAACTTTTTATTTCTAAGAACAAAACCTTGTTAGTTTAAGTCAGAATTGCAATGTCTGTGTTCCTACAAATGCCGATGCTTCTAGAGAAAACTACATGTTGTGTGTGTGTGTATAAATATATAAATAGATAAATTTTTACATGTATCAGATTTTCTCAATTTCATAGATTTTTCTTTTTCAATTAAAAGAAATCTTTCAGTGAATAACTAAATATGACTATTAAGAAAACATGGCAGTATCATGTTGTACTGCCTTATCTAATGCACTGAGAAGGGTATGTCATTTCTGTGGCACTCTTCCCAAAACTATAAACTCAATAATCTGGAGAAAAACATCACACAAACTCAGACAAATTAAGGACATTCTGCAAAACGCTTGATCAGTACTTTCCAAAAGTGCCAAGATTGTGAAAGGAAAAGAAAGGCTGAGGAACTGTCCCAGATTAGAAGAGACTAAAGGACAGAACGGATGTAGCAAGAAGTCTTGGATTGGACTCAGAAACAGAACAAGGACATTACTCGGGGTGGGGAAATGGTGAAATCCTGATGAAATCTGTAGTTTAGTTAGTTCAGTTCAGTTCAGTTCAGTCGCTCAGTCATGTCCGACTCTTTGCGACCCCATGAATCGCAGCACCCCAGGCCTCCCTGTCCATCACCAACTCCCGGAGTTCACTCAGACTCACGTCCATCAAGTCCGTGATGCCATCCAGCCATCTCATCCTCTGTCGTCCCCTTCTCCTCCTGCCCCCAATCCCTCCCAGCATCAGAGTCTTTTCCAATGAGTCAACTCTTCGCATGAGATGGCCAAAGTACTGGAGTTTCAGCTTTAGCATCATTCCTTCCAAAGAAATCCCAGGGCTGATCTCCTTCAGAATGGACTGGTTGGATCTCCTTGCAGTCCAAGGGACTCTCAAGAGTCTTCTCCAACACCACAGTTCAAAAGCATCAGTTCTTTGGTGCTCAGCCTTCTTCACAGTCCAACTCTCACATCCATACATGACTACTGGAAGAACCATAGCCTTGACTAGATGGACCTTAGTCGGCAAAGTAATGTCTCTGCTTTTCAACATGCTATCTAGGTTGGTCATAACTTTTCTTCCAAGGAGTAAGCGTCTTTCAATTTCATGCTACAGTCACCATCTGCAGTGATTTTGGAGCCCAGAAAAATAAAGTCTGACACTGTTTCCACTGTTTCCCCATCTATTTCCCATGAAGTGATGGGACTGGATGCCATGATCTTCGTTTTCTGAATGTTGAGCTTTAAGCCAACTTTTTCACTCTCCTCTTTCACTTTCATCAAGAGGCTTTTGAGTTCCTCTTCACTTTCTGCCATAACGGTGGTGTCATCTGCATATCTGAGGTTATTTATATTTCTCCCGGCAATCTTGATTCCAGTTTGTGTTTCTTCCAGTCCAGCGTTTCTCATGATGTACTCTGCATATAAGTTAAATAAGCAGAGTGACAATATACAGCCTTGACGTACTTCCTTTCCTATTTGAAGCCAGTCTGTTGTTCTATGTCCAGTTCTAACTGTTTAATAGTACTGTACAAATGTTTGTTTCTAAGTTTTGATAATGCCACCATGGTTACATGAGATGTTAACATTAGGGAAAGCTGAGTAATGGGTATTTAGGAACTCTCTGTACTGTCATGGCCACTCTTTTGTAAGTCTAAAATTATCTCAAAATCAAAAGGCTAAAATGTTTTAAAATTTTTGTTGTACCATATGAAAGTGAAAGTCGCTCATTGGTGTCCGATTCTTTGCGACCCCATGGACTGCATAGGCCAGAATACTGGAGTGGGTAGCCTACCCTTCTACAGCAAATCTTCCCAACCCAGGAATCAAACTGGGGTCTCCTGCATTGCAGGCGGATTCTTTACCAACTGAGCTATCATTTTCGGCTCAGAACAAATGTCACTATAGTTATATAAAATATTAAAATATATAATTAATAGTTAGCTCAAAAATATATTAACTACTTATGTATGTAACTTTCCCAGTGGCTCAGGGATAAAGAATCTGCCTGCAATGCAGCAGACCCAGGGGACACAGGTTCAGTCCCTGGGTCGGGAAATGGCAACCACTCCAGTATTCTTGTCTGGGAAATCCCATGGAGAGAGGAGCCCGGTGGGCTGCAGTCCATAAAATGGCAAAGACTTGGACATGAGTGAGCACACAGAACACGCACTCACACACTTATGTATTAATATATATGTCATTTTGATATGTATTATACAGAGCAATGTTCCTACCCGCAGGAGTTGATAATTTAGACAATCTGTTTGAAAACCATATTCCAAGCCAACATCAGTGATGCCGAAGAAGAGAAAGCTCACTCTTGCCAAAGTAGTAGAAGAGCTTCAAGAATGCTTAATAGCAAGGCTGTATGCCCCACTGCATTCGCAGGGGCAGCAAAGGTAAGAGCTCTCTGGATGGGAAAACACTGGAAGAGACTTTCTGAGGCTCACAAAGTCCGACCCCCGACTAGCCCAGGCTATAGCACCCACAGCAGGGCCTTCACTTCATCTCCACCAAGGTTCTCGTGCTTGCAAGCCCCCATTAGCTTATGCCATATGTTTTATCAAAATGGGGGAATAAACTTCTTACTGCCATAGTAGCAGAGTCGGGGGTGGTGGGAATCCATTAAGCACTGGTTATTTGAAAAAGAAGAAAGAAAAACTCACAAAGAAAAAATGATTTTATCTTGCACTGAAGATCTTCATCTTATAATAAGAGCTAATGTCTACTGAAAGCTCACAATTTGCCAAATCTTGTGTAAAGCTCTTTACATGCAGGCCTTTGTCTAATCCTCCTAGCAACTCCACTGAGGGAAGAACTGCTGTGTCCATATTTCAAATGAAGGAACTGAGGTGAAGTGAGGCCAAAGTTCACAAAGCTAGAAAAAAAGACATATCCAGGACTCACACAGAAGTGCATTTGACTTTAGACTTCATTTATCCCTTGTAATATACAACCAGGTCTCTCTACAGAATTTCCCAGATGATATGAGTACAGGCAGAGGAGCCTGGAGGGCTCCATGGGGTCGCAAAGAGTCAGACACAACTGAGCAGCTAACACACACTAACATAACATTAACACACTTGAGTATGGGCATACCTACAAGATTGTAAGCAAGCTAAAAATATGTTTTAATCTTTTTGCAAACATCTAAAGTGAACATATATCAAAAACTTTTATAAACAGGTATATATACCACTTGGATGGAGAACTGTTTAATTTGTCATATGAGGACTTGGAACATGTTGAAACTTGACTCTGATTCCTTCAGCTTTTGTAGATCACAATGCAGTGTACTAGACACCCTGTCTTAATGCTAAAGTGTCAGGGTTGTTAATTGCTAGCCAAATGACAAACGTAACCACTTTGCCTACTTGGCTAGTCTAAGAAAGGGATGGCAGAACAAAGATTATTCAGTCTCAGCTGTGTGTTGCTAAAGTGAAGATCATCCCCCAGGGTGTCATGGGGAAATACTAGGGAAATCTAAATTTTCCTCCAAAATTATTTTCCCTTCCCTTCCCTTGTTTGACAAAGCCTAACTCTCCCTCACCATTGGCAAGTCAAAAAAACCTCTCTGGTTTGCTATGGAGATTGGATAGGTGCTTTTTAGTGGCATGGTTAGAAGGAGAGGGTGGAAGAACTAATGGAGAGATTATGAGGAAATTATCTCCTCACAGCATCTGTTCATAGCACTTTTCTTTGTTCGTTTATTAAATGTGCATTTTAAGCACTATGTCACAGACACAACTAGAGAAATAAAAATGAACAACACGTCTTTTGCCCTCCAGTAGTTCAGTTTCCTAGGGAAAAGAGGTCACCAGCTCTAAGAATATTAAAGTTGGTTCCATGTGAGTGAAATGGAGAAAACACATGCTTGCACTTAACTTTGCCTGGAAAAGTCAAGATATTGGAGGTTGAGGTATAAGTTAGGGTTCAACAGGCAGAGAAAAGCACAATGTTTCAGGAAGAGAGAACAGCATGTGCAAGACGATTAGGAGGGGTTGAGCATGACCACAGGTCAGGTTGCAAGCTGGGGAGTGGCAGTGTATGAGGCTAGAAAGGCGGACAGGAGCCAAACCAAAGTGGGTAACTGTCTCGTCCTCTTACTAAATTATAGAACGTGTCTTATTCACCAGTTTATCCATATCTCAGTGTATGCCATGTGGTAGGTTCTCACATAATATTAATAGGCCAACACAAAATTACGTGTAATTTTATGTCTTTCACAACCAGTTGTAAAACTAGACTGTTATTGTCAGATTTTTTTTTTTAACTAATGTAGTATACTGCCCTCTAGTGGTTAGGAAACAATAGGCTTTCTATCACAATGAATGCCAGTAGTTTCACCCGGATTTGCTCTCAGTAAGTTCAGTTCAGTCGCTCAGTCGTGTCGGCTCTTTGCGACCCCATGAATCGCAGCACCCCAGGCCTCCCTGTCCATCACCAACTCCCGGAGTTCACTCAGACTCACGTCCATCGAGTCAATGATGCCATCCAGCCATCTCATCCTCTGTCGTCCCCTTCTCCTCCTGCCCCCAAACCCTCCCAGCATCAGAGTCTTTTCCAATGAGTCAACTCTTCGCATGAGGTGGCCAAAGTACTGGAGTTTCAGCTTTAGCATCATTCCTTCCAAAGAACACCCAGGGCTGATCTCCTTCAGAATGGACTGGTTGGATCTCCTTGCAGTCCAAGGGACTCTCAAGAGTCTTCTCCAACACCACAGTTCAAAAGCATCAATTCTTCGGCACTCAGCTTTCTTCACAGTCCAACTCTCACATCCATACATGACCACAGGAAAAACCATAGCCTTGACTAGACGGACCTTTGTTGGCAAAGTAATGTCTCTGCTTTTCAATATGCTATTTAGGTTGGTCACAACTTTTCTACCAAGGAGTAAGCATCTTTTAATTTCATGGCTGCAATCACCATCTGCAGTGATTTTGGAGCCAAAAAAAAAGTAAAGTCTGACACTGTTTCCACTGTTTCCCCATCTATTTCCCATGAAGTGATGGGACTGGATGCCATGATCTTCGTTTTCTGAATGTTGAGCTTTAAGCCAACTTTTTCACTCTTCTCTTTCACTTTCATCAAGAGGCTTTTGAGTTCCTCTTCACTTTCTGCCATAACGGTGGTGTCATCTGCATATCTGAGGTTATTTATATTTCTCCCAGCAATCTTGATTCCAGCTTGTGCTTCTTCCAGCCCAGCGTTTCTCATGATGTACTCTGCATGTAAGTTAAATAAGCAGGGTGACAATATACAGCCTTGATGTACTCCTTTTCCTATTTGGAACCAGTCTATTGTTCCTACCCCACTACAAAAAAAGATTGAAGGCAAGAGGAGAAGGGGATGAAGAGGATGGGATGGTTGGATGGCATCAACCATGGTTGGATGGACATGAGTTTGAGTAAGCTCTGGGAGCTGGTAATGGACAGGGAGGCGTGGCATGCTGCAGTCCATGTGGTAGAAAAAAGTCGGACATGACTGAGCAACTGAACTGACTACAAAATAAGTTTAAAAAAGAACATGCAGTTGTTTTCATGCCTTAGCTATTGAAAATAATGCTGCAATGAACATGGGGGTTTGGACATCTTTTTGAGATAGTAATTTCATTTCCTTCAGATAAATACCCAGAAATAGAATTGCCTGATTATGTGGTAGTACTGCTTTTTATTTTTTGAGGAATTTGAAAGTTGCTTGAAAGTTAACTAAATTTATTGTGGTAATCACTTTGCAATGAATATATTATTGTGTACACATAAAAGTAATACAATGTAACACATCAATTGCTTTGTTGCTCATCTGTGGCCAACTCTATGCAACACCATGGACTGTAGCCCACCAGGCTCCTCTCTCCAAAGGATTTCCCAGGCAAGAATACTGGAGTGGGTTGCCATTTCCTTCTCCAGGGGATCTTCCCAATCCAGGGATCAAAGCCATGTCTCCTGCATTGCAAGCAGATTCTTTACCACTGAGCCACCAAAGCCATCAATCATATCTCACTTTAAAAACAAACCTATGCTAGTTACAACCAATAAGATACATTCACTCACTGATATCTTGCTGCCCAGTTTGAAAATCAGTGCAAACGAAGCAACTGACAAAGGATAATCTCCTAATTCAATAAACAGCTCATACAGCTCAATATCAGGAAAACAATCAAAAAATGGGCAGAAGACATAAGCAGACATTTCCTCAGAGAAGACAGACAAGTGGCAAATGAACACATGAAAAATGGAAAGATATTCAACATTGATCATTATTAGAGAAATGCGAATCAAAACTACAATGAGGTATCACCTCACCCCAGTCAGAATGGCCATCATCAAAAAGTCTACAAATAATCAATGCCGAGCAGACGTGAAGCAAAGAGAACCCTCCTACACTGTTGGTGGGAATGTAAATTGGTGCAGCCACTGTGGAGAACAGTACAGAGATTGTTTTAAAAGCTAGGAATAGAACTACCATATGACCCAGCAACCCCACTACTGGGCATATACCCTGAGTAAACCACAATTCAAAAAACACATACCCCAATGTTCATTGCAGCACTATTTACAATAGCCAGGACATGGAAGCAACCTAAATGTCCATTGACAGATGAATGGATAAAGAAGATATGGTATATGTATACAATGGAATATTACCCAGCCATAAAAAATAATGAATTTGAGTCAGTTCTAGTGAGATAGTTAAACCTCGAGCCTGTTTTACAGAGTGAAATAAATCAGAAAAAAATATTGTATATTAATGCACATACATAGAATCTAGAAAAATAGTACTAATGAACCTATTTCAGGGAAGGAATGGAGATGCAAATGTAAAGAATGGACTTATGGACACAGGAGGGGAAAGAGAAGGTAGGAGAATTGACATATAAACACTACCACGTGTAAAATAGATGGCTAGTGGGAAGCTGCTGTATAACACAGGGAGCCCAGCCCTCACGTCTATAACATCCTCAAAGGAAGGGATGAGGGGAGGGGAGACTCAAGAGGGAGGGGACATATAATCATTATTGCTGATTAGCGCTGATGTACAGGCAAAAACCAACACACCATTGTGAAGCAACTATCCTCCACTTAAATCAACTTTAAAAAAGAAAATCAGTGGTCTCTGACAATACTTGTTTCATTTTAATGTATTGTTTTATGTATTTGATGTTCCCTGGTGGCACAGACAGCAAAGGATCTACCCACAACGTGGGAGACCCAGGTTCAGTCCCTGCATGGGGAAGATCCCTTGGAGAAGGGAATGGTTACCCACTCCAGTACCCTGCCTGGAGAATCCCATGGGCAGAGGAGCCTGGTGGGCTACAGTTGCTGGGATCTCAAAGAGTCAGAAATGACTGAGCAACTAACACTTTATTTTCACTTTACATATTTATATATATATCATAGACTATGATTAATGATATAATTCACTCTGAATGTAGATATGATCTACCTTCTTTTCCAAATAGTAAGTTCGTTAAGCTCAATAATACAAATAATATAAATAAAAGTCTCCAAGCATGCTAAATCATGTCAGTTATGTCCAACTCTTTGCAATCCTATGGACTGTAGCCTTCCAGACTCCTCTGTCCATGGGATTCTCCAGGCAAGAATACTGGAGTGGGTTGCCACTTCTTCCTCCATACACTAATACTAATAGGAAGCTAAACCAGGTAAATATATTATGTTTTTTTAATTTATATACATTTTATGTGCATTATCACAAAATATCTATGAAAAGCCTCTCCACTTTTACTCTTCAGAGTTAAAGACTAAATTTCCTCAAGAATAGCATTTCAAATATATGTAACAAAGTTTATTGTTACCAAAAAAATGTAATAAAACACCCTAGATGACAATAGGAAAATTGTTAAATTACATGCATTCTTCTGATGACCATTACACAACCATAAAGATCATGTTTGTAAAGAATACTTAATGAAACGGAGATAAAACAATGATTCATTGCTACATGAGAAAAGAGGGAGCTACACTTAACAGTGTCTTAACTATGAGAGGAAACCAACATGGAGAAGGAAACCAGGAAATGTATGCAACAAAGCATTAGCAGTAGTGGTTTCTCAGCAGTGTATTTTTAACACTATCTACCTTGTACATTTATTGCTTTTTTTTAATCAGGTAAGTCAAGAAATTAACAGCAAATGAGAACGTCTTCTTTGACAAAAATGTACACATGAAAAACTAAAGAATGCACCTGAAAGCCTGCCTTTCCAAATTTCCTATGACACTGGATTACAGCTCCTGTGACAGTTTTCCCATATTGGAGGTTGAGTTTGCTTGTCACAAAAGCACCTTCCAGGTTAAACAGGAAGTCTCCTGTACCTTCAGAATCAGAAGATGAGTAACCATAAATTTGCTTTTATTTCTCCCTATATATGAATATTGATGAAAATACATTCTCCAAGAAATTCCTTGGAAAGGTTACATCAGAATGACTTTTATTCTGTGGTTTGCACTTTTGAAAACAAAGTATGTAAAAAGTGAAGCGTTAGCCTGCCAGGTTCCTCTGTCCATGAAATTCTCCAGGCAAGAATACTGGATAGTCATTCCCTTTTCCAGGGGGTCTTCCTGACCCAGAAATCGAATATGGATCTCCTGCATTGCAAGCAGATTCTTTACCGCCAGGGAAGCCTCAAACAAAGTGTAGTAAAACACTATTAGTATTGCACTACAGAGTGCAAACTAGGTAGGCAAAAATACAATATTACCATTCATATTTGGAGGAAACAAGAGTGAGTTTACACTGCAACACAGAGAAGCAGTATATAACCCAGACGGGCTGAGGAGGTACGTGTCCTGGAGAATGTGAGACCTGAAGGGTGGGTTAGACAAGCAAAGACCGAGAAGAAAGAAGGGGTAATTTCAAACTTCAGAAACAGCCTATGTCAAACTCTGCCCACTTTCTGTTTCTTTTTTTTTTTTTTTGGTTGCCACAGCCATGTGGGATCTTAGTTCTCTAACTAGGAATCAAACGCACACCCCCTGCACTGGAAGTGTGGAGTCTTAACCACTGGACCACCAGGGAATTCTCTGCCCAATTTACCTTTGTTTCATAATTCTCTGAATCAGAACACTGAGAGAGCTTCTCAGCAAGAACAATTGAACATATGAATTACCTATGCTCCTTCTTGAACCCGACTTAAATGACAATTCAGGAATAAAAAAGAGAGACCAGAGGAGTCAGCATCAGACCTTTGAAGGCCAGAAAACAGAGGTCAAGTGGGAACTGACCAGGATGACGGAGGAAAGCTAAACCCTGTGCTGCCGTCAAAGAGGCCTGAGAGCCAGCTGTCTCTCCCGCAAACCACAGAAGAGGCTCGGGCTAGCCGAGGCAAGAGGAGGCTGACGGAGGAGGAGTGGAAAGCCTGTTTAAAACACGGCTGGACCCCACATCCAGTTCCGCACACCACACAGGTAGGCACGGCCAAAACCACAGAAGAGGCTCGGGCTAGCCAAGGCAAGGGGAGGCTGACGGAGGAGGAGTGGAAAGCCTGTTTAAAAAACATCTGGACCCCACATCCAACTCCACACGCCATACAGGTAGGCACGGCTTCTTCTTTTACCAACCCAGGAAAACGTAACAAACCTAAGAATAAAAGAGAATTCTTCAATCTGCTGAAGGACCTTGAACATCTCTGTGACTCTTAAATGCTGAGAAGCCCCCTTCGGGCCTAGGTGGTATTTGCCCAGCTGGTGGGAATGTCTGCAGCTCAGTTGAGTCATTCTTCAGGCACTGACCTCAGGCCAAGAGGCTCCCCGAACAGGGTCACACCCAATCCCTGAGGGCAGTCTTCAGCCAGTAATTGGTAGATAAGGGGTATCCGGGCCCCCTTGCCTGAAGGTAGGACAATTCTGAAAGGCATGACGATACACAGGCAAGAAACAGAAAATATAACCGGTTTTGAAGAAAAGATACCATTTACATCAGGGACAAAAATTTAAATTATCAATGCTGAATCTTTAAAAAGATAAGCAAGACTTTTCTGGGAAAAATTTATACATATAATAGCAAAAGATGTTTTAAAAGAAATAAATGAAAGTATATACCATATCATTGGATTTGAGGATGCATCATCACACAGAGTTCTTCCCATTGATCTTAACTATTGAATGCAATCCCAGCTAAAACATTAAAACTTGGCAAACTAATCTGAAACTCTATGTGAGCGAGGAAATGAATGAGAATAGCCCAGATACGATAAGGAGAAAAAAATGGATGTATTTGCTTTACAAATAACAAGACTTAATAGAAGTCCTCACAAAATAAAATCATGTGGTAGTAGCACAGATATACTTACAAAGTCAATCAATGGAACAGATTAGAAAACCGCAAAATAAACACTACAAACAAAGCACCTTGATTTATGACAGAGCAGTGGGGGAGGATGGAAGTGACCCTCAGGGGTGTGCACTGCTCAGATCTCTCTTTGCAAATGAAAGGAACGAAGCCTGTTGTCCACGATCATACAAATGGGTTAAGATGAAACACAACAACAGTGCACCCGAAGGGGAATTCAGGATTGGAAAAGCAAGATGAAAGTTCTGTGTTTTTGGATATTTGGGCCCCTAGATAGTTAAGATACATACCTAAGAGAGAATTTCAATGACCCCAGATTCTTGAATCTTCTTACAATAGAAAAGCACTAGTCATTAAATTGAAACATCTGTTATTTTTTGGAGCTTCTCAGGTGGCTCAGTGGTAAAGAATTCTCCTGTCAATCCAGGAGACACAGGAAACATGGACTCAATCCCTGGGTTGGGAAGATCCTTTGAAGAGGGGAATGGCAGCCCACTCCAGTATTCTTGCCTGGGAAATCACATCGACAGAGGAGCCTGGTGGGCTACAGTCCATAGGGTCAGAAAGAGTCAAACACGACTTAGCAACACACACACACACGTGACTACAATATTTCCCAGCCAGAAAATTCATATATATACTAACTAGCTCCTCCCCTGCCTCTTAGAGCAGTCTCTCCTGAAAAGGTGTTTTCCAAGCTATAGTCCTCAGTAAGGTTCCTGAATAAAACTTGACTCACAGCTTTTACTTCATTTGTTTTCCTTTAGATAGACATCTTTGACCCCAGGAGGATATTGGCTGACAGCCTCCATGTATTGTACCTGCAGGATCCAGCACCACATTCACAGCCTAGGCTGCTCACCATGACTGATAGTGAGTGGACTTGAAGAGGACCATCTGGCCAGTGGGGACTCCTCACAGCTGACTCACCAGCCTGGTCAAGACTCTCTGAGCTGCTGCTTCCTTCCCGCTCTCCTTTTTCAGTTGTCAGATCCACATCATAATGTCAAAACTTTCCTAGCTAACACCTGCTCTTGTTCACTTTATCCTTCACAGGTGTTTCCTCCTAATAAACCTTGTACATCTCCACTCCATCATGGTATCTGCTTTTCAGAGGAACTGAACTGACCAGTTGGTACTAGCAAATGGTCTGAGAAGGCAGCCTCTAGGGCAGAGAATGGATTGCTCACTGGCCAGCCAGGAAAACTCCAACCTCAGAGGGATGTGGGCCACAGATCATCCCTGGCACAAGGTGGTATCTCAAATGCTGAGTATTTCATAGATGATGCCCTGAAGAAACATACCCAGTGGAGAAAATCAAGCTTACCCATGCAATGAATGAGGCCTTTAAAAGACACAACAGGGCCAGGGCCTGCAAATACAGGGGCTAGTCTTTACAAGTGAATGGAAGCCCTTCAGAGGGATAAGGAGAAACTGAAGGCAGTTAATGAGCAGTTCAAGGCTAAGTATAAGAGCCAGTGTGTGCTTGTGGTGGTACTTCTTACAAAGCCATCCTTATCTCCCTGCAGTGGCAGAGAACACAGCTCAGGAGCAATCACAGGACTTTGCAGCTTTACAACTGGGAGCCGCAGAGATGCTTAAACACTCTGTTACACTAGGGTCCAAGCCCTGAAACATGGGATGGGGACATCTAGGTGGATGTCCCCCAGTATTGAGGCTCAACACACCCCCAATCCTGTGGCCACTGTTCTACCACCAGCCCCAAACTACAGAGAGGAGCCAGCACTGAAGTTCTTGGTGATGCTGGTACCTCTCTCACCAGACGCTTCTTTGCAGACCCTCAGGTCCAGCACTCCCAGCTGTATTGTGTTGGGATGTAATAACAGTTATCTCCCTCGCAGCCAGGAGAGGAAGTGGGGACAACTCTAAGGGGTACTCATTGGACTGTGGTGGAGAAGCCTCAGTAGGGGCTTACTGTCATAGGAGAAATGGGGCAAAAAAGGATGATCGTGTCCCAAGTCTTAGGTGAGCCCCTGCGTCAGGCCACCAAGTCAGGGTCCTTGGCTTTGAACAGGAAAGAACTCAAGAGCAAGCGTTAAGGAAGTGAAAGCAGTTTTATTCAGGGAGATATGCATCCAAAGACAGAGCATGGGCTATCTCGAAAGCCAGACTTGCATTCTGGGCACACAGTCAGGGTCTTGGAAAGTGAGAGTGGCCCCGAGGTGTGGGAGTGATTTGTTTTTGTGTGTTTTTTTTTTTAATGTTATTTTATGGTGGTGAAAGTCATCTAATATAAAACATTATTTTAACCATATTTATCTCTACATTTCAGTGGCACTAAAGTACATTCTGAGAATGGTTAGTTTTTATGGGCTGAATAATTTCATAGACTAATGAGTGGGAGGATTACTCTTAATCTAACTATTTTGGGGTAGGGGTGGAGATTTCCAGGAATTGGGCCATTACCCACTTTTTGGCCTGTTATGGTTGACCTCAGAACTGTCGTGGTGCCTGTGGGTGAGTCAGCAGGCTGATGTATTACAGTGAGCATATAATGAGGCTCCAGGTCTCCTGAGGTCCGGTCTCCTGCGGTCCAGTCTCCTGCCATCTTGGGCCTGCGTGCTAAGTCATTTCAGTCGTGTCCAACTCTGTGCGACTCTATGGGCTGTAGCCCACCAGGCTCCTCTGTCCATGGGATTCTCCAGGCAGGAATACTGGAATAGGTTGCCATGCCCCACTCCAGGGGATCTTCCCCAACCAGGGATGGAACCTGTGACTCTTACGTCTCCTGCATTGGCAGGTGGGTTCTTCACCACTAGTGCCGCCGGGGAAGCCCATCTTGGGCCTAGTAGGTTCTAACTGGTTTTTGTTGTATCCTGATCTTCTCAATAGTTGTGCTATCCTTTTAATGCTTGTGCTCTGACCCCTTTCTTCCTGTCTCATTACAAGGGGTAAGTGCTGCTTGTTACGGAAGACAATGCTGTCACTAAGAACTTTAGTACCAGTTATCTGTAATCCATGCCTAAATGTAGGAAGAGACGGCTCAGAGCCAGGCTCACTAAAAGTGACAGACATGATGAATCCCTGGAATAAGGGAAACCAGGTAGCAGCACTTAATTGCAGAAATCAAGGGACCACAGTTACCATAACCACTAGCAAGGTTAAAGTGGCAGCTGAGAGAACTTAGCTGGCAGAGAGAAAATTAATAAAAATTTAGGTTTGTAGGGACAAAATGCCCAGGCACCCTTCAAAGGTACGACTTAACATCTGCAATCAGAGGTAGGAATGGAGGAGCAGCTGGCTGAGGACAGCAATCCCAGCAAAGAGTCACAATGCCTTGCTCAGTCCCCAGACCTGAGCCCATTTTCAGATATGCAACCACCAAATGAAGAGATAGCCAGGTTCCCAGGAAGAAGAACCCTGCAATACATCCAGCAAATATATACTGTAAAGATTCCCTCATTCCTTGCCCAGAGGGACAGTTTCAGTGGATAAACACTGAGAAAAGGGGAATAAACCAAATATTAAGGAATATTGCACAGGATATTAGTGCACCATGATCTTAAGCAACTAGAGGATATGATCTACCAAAACAAGGGACTAAACTAAGGGGAAAAAATATATGAAATCTAAGAAACAAGGTGGCCTTAGTGGCCACGAGAATGCATTTGGCAACCCTCCAAACTATAGGAGACTATTGACCAAGCGTCTTAACTGCTGTGCTCAGAAACCCAGCCCAGCCTGGGCTTTCCATGCACTGGTCCCAGCAAATTATTCCATTACTAAGAAAGGCTTATTCCTGGGAGGCCCAGGACTCTTCTCATGGGCCACACAAAGGCTTGTTTAACCTTCCTTCCATCGAACCCTCCATCCCTGAGGGTCAGACTTGTCTTCTGATCTGATAGATTCCCTCAGCCTCTCCAATATCCTTGTTTCTATTCACAGGCATTTCATTAATAAATTATTTGCTCATTTATCCCCATCTTGGCATTTAGTTCTTAGAAGACCCAAAGCCAACACAGGAAAAGGATTTTTTTCTTAAATTCCCACGATAATGATAAAGGAAGATTCCAGCTGAGCATCAAGCCTAGAAAGCAATAGCTTAGACAGATGCAGAAGAGATGACTGTAAGAGCATAAAAAGAAGGGAATTCCCTAAAGGTCCAATGGTTAGGACTCCATGTTTTCATAGCCAGCAAACTAAGACCCCACAAGCAGTGCAGCTGGGGAAAAAATCAACAACAAAAAGCATTAAAAGGATAGAAAGTCTACTCGGTTTGATGTTATTTATTATTCTGCAATCTGGAAGGGCATGAAATGCAATTAAAAGCTAAACAGAAAATCGTGATTTCTTAATAAAAACCAAAACAAAAGGTTGAACAAGAAATAAATATGTTCATAGGACACTATATGACAAGAGCAAAAAATTATTATTTATATGAAAGTGAAAGTGAAAGTTGCTCAGTCATGTCCGACTCTTTGCAACCCCATGGACTGTATAGTCCATGAAATTCTCCAGGCCAGAATACAGGAGTGGGTTGTCTTTTCCTTCTCCAGGGGATCTTCCCAACCCAGGGATTGAACCCGGGTCTCCCACATTGCAGGTGGATTCTTTACCAACTGAGCCACAAGGGAAGCCCATTATTTATATAAGGGAAACCCATTACTTATATAGTCAATTATTAAATATTAATTTAATATATTAGTAAATATTCTACAGGTTGAAAGGAAATGTGGTATGGGCAAAAGGGTAGAGAATGCTATAAGAACTACAATGAAGTGAAAAAGTTTAAGTGTTAGTCACTCAGTTGTATCCAACTCTGTGCCACCATGGAATGTAACCCACCTGCCTCCTCTGTCCATGGATATTTCCAGGCAAGAATACTGGAGTGGGTAGCCTTTCCCTTCTCTAGGGGATCTTCCCAACCCAGGGATCAAACTCACAACACCCGCATTGCAGGCAGATTCTTTACTGTCTGAGGTACAAGGAAGCCCAAGAACTACAGTAGGAGGTGAATGTATCACATACACAACTGAACTATCAAGAATGACAGCATAAGCTCATTGCTTAGAAATTTCACGGTAAATACTAATATTAATAGAAAAAAACTTAAAGAATTAAAAGTGATTATCACTGGGAAGAAAGAATGGAGATAAAGCTGGTGATTATTTCATGATAACACTTGTAATGTATTAAGACTTTTTCATCGTTTATTTTTGACTGTGCTGGGTCTTTGCTGGTATACACAGGCTCTCTCTAGTTGCAGCGAGTAAGGTGCAGTGTGTGGGCTTCTCATTGCAGCGGCTTCTTTTGTCGTACAGCATAGGCTCTAGGGCATGCTAGCCTCAGTAGTCGCAGGATGTGAGCTCAGTATTTGCCGTGTTGCTCTAGGTGTGTGGGCTTCAGTAGTTGCTGCATATAGGCTCAACAGTTATGGCTCATGGGCTAACTTGCCCTACAGCACGTGGAACCTTCCTGGACCAGGGATTGAACCCATACATGTGCTCTGTATTGGCAAGTGGGTTCTTAACCACTAGACTACCTGGGAAGTCCCAACACTTATAGATTTTTAAGCTATATGTACATTTGGTAAAGTTTAAAATAAAAATAATTATTAAAAATCAACAATTTGCATATGTAGAATATATAGCTATTAGAAATCAACAAAAAATAAACATCACAATGTGAATAAACAAATAATTCATTAAAAACTGAAAATATGAATTAAATGTAAAAACATTTTATTTCTAATTAAATTAATTAAAAATTTTAAAACAGTAATGAAATTATGTCTAGATCTATACCCAAGAGAATTGAAAGCATATTTCCACATTAAAAATTTGTACATGATTATTCATATCAACTTATTCATAATAGCTAAAAAAAGTTGATGGGCCCAAATGTCCAGCAACTGATGAATGGATCAATAAAATGCAATATATCCATGTAGTAGAATATTATTCAGTGATTAAAAAGGAAGTACTGACACATGCTACAACATGAATGAATTTTGAAAACATTCTAAATGAAAAAAGTCAGTCAAAAAATGTCACATATTGTAAGATTCATTTATATGAAATGTCCAGAACAGGCAAATCCACAGAAACAGAAAATAGTTTAGTGGTTGCCAGAGACTTGTGGAGGAGGAAATAGGGAGTTTTTGCTCATGAGTACAGAGTTTTTTATGGAATTGTGAAAATATTATGAAATTAGATAGTGGTGATGATTGCACAACTCTATGAAGGTATTTAAAAAACCCTGAACTGTATACTTTATAAGGACAAGTATTATGGTATGAGAATATATTTCAGTAAAGCTGTTGTAAAATTGAAACCATCAAAAAAAATCCAAAAAAAAGAGATGAGAAAAGAAATCTGCAGCAAAAAAAAATAGTAAAACTGGAAGAAAAATAAACAGAACAAAGGCAGAAAGCCACAATTTCAGCAAATGTGTTTCATGGTTAAATAAATGAATGTTAAACTATAAAGATCCTCACTCACGGAATCACACATGGAAATTTATGTCTCAGATAAGTAATATGCATTTGGATGTGTCATTTTTGTATGCAAAATATTTTATTTTACATACTGATTATCATAAACTAATGTTCAAAGAGTTCAAGATTTTTTTAATTTTTTTTTTTTTTTTTTTTTTTTTTTTTTTTTACTTTACAATACTGTATTGGTTTTGCCATACATTGACATGAATCCACCATGGGTGTATACAAGCTCCCAATCCTGAATCCCCCTCCCACCTCCCACCAAGATTTTCTAATATTTTTAAGGGCTAGGAATTAGAATAAAAACCTATAACAAAATCTATTTCATCAACAAAGAGAAGACTATTTTCTCCTTGACCTGAGAAGAAAAACAAAGAACAAATGGATTGAAAAAAAAAAAAAAACAACTGTTAAAGTCACAGATTTAGCAAACAGATACCACATTTCTAGGAAAATCTAGCTGAACCACCCCAATGCAAATACTGAGGTTGCTTCTCAAGTGTGCATATTCCCTGAAGTGAGTACAGTTTTCAGTTGGCTTTTTGCCGAATGAGTTGGGAAGGCAAAAAATACCATCAAAGACCCAGAGATGCTATCAGAGCATTAGAAGAAAAGACCTGGAAAGAGTGCTTGGACAGGGAGCTAAGAATTCATGCATCCGAATGAATCATGAACCAAAAGCATCATTTTCACGAAAGAGAATGAAATCAGCCTCTTCAGTATGATCATATCCTCACTTTCCAGTTTATTTCCATGACAAACAAGCTAAAATTCATGGGGTTTAATTGGCAAGATTAGTTTTTTTTAAGCTTTTGAGGCATATTTGTAAGTTTGATATAAACTGAAGATAATCTCCTTGCAGAAACATCTGCTACAGTATTTTTCACACGTGGAATTTCACTGACACATATTCTCTTTCAGTCAGATCAGTTCTTAAATAATTCATAGAACCTCACCCTGCTTATTTAACTTCTATGCAGAGTACATCATGAGAAACGCTGGACTGGAGGAAACACAAGCTGGAATCAAGATTGCCAGGAGAAATATCAATCACCTCAGATATGCAGATGACACCACTCTTATGGCAGAAAGTGAAGAGGAACTAAAAAGCCTCTTGATGAAAGTGAAAGAGGAGAGTGAAAAAGTTGGCCTAAAGCTCAACATTCAGAAAACGAAGATCATGGCATCCGGTCCCATCACTTCATGGGATATAGATGGGGAAATAGTGGAAACAGTGTCAGGATTTATTTTGGGGGGCTCCAAAATCACTGCAGATGGTGACTGCAGCCATGTAATTAAAAGATGCTTACTCCTTGGAAGAAAAGTTATGACCAACCTAGATAGCATATTCAAAAGCAGAGACATTACTTGGCCGACTAAGGTCCGTCTAGTCAAGGCTATGGTTTTTCCTGTGGTCATGTGTGGATGTGAGAGTTGGACTGTGAAGAAGGCTGAGCGCCAAAGAATTGATGCTTTTGAACTGTGGTGTTGGAGAAGACTCTTGAGAGTCCCTTGGACTGCAAGGAGATCCAACCAGTCCATTCTGAAGGAGATCAGCCCTGGAATTTCTTTGGAAGGAATGATGCTAAAGCTGAAGCTCCAGTACTTTGGCCACCTCATGTGAAGAGTTGACTCATTGGAAAAGACTCTGATGCTGGGAGGGATTGGGGCAGGAGGAGAAGGGGACGACCGAGGATGAGATGGCTGGATGGCATCACAGACTCGATGGATGTGAGTCTGAGTGAACTCCGGGAGTTGGTGATGGACAGGGAGGCCTGGGGTGCTGCAATTCATGGGGTCGCAGAGTCAGACATGACTGAGCGACTGAACTGAACTGAACACCTTTCACCTTGGGTACCTAAATAAACATTAAATAAAACACAAACACTTTGAAAAATTTTTAAGAGAAAATGTAATAAAAAACAGAATCATTTTAAGGAATAAGGTACAAGCACAGCATTTCCTATCTTTGGAAGGCAAGAGTGTGGTAAGACTTCTGAATAAGCCTAGATAATATATCTGTCAAGATCATGAGTCTATTTTTTATTCTTATAAATGAAAAATGCTATAGCAATATTAAAGTCTATGCATTATGACCACACTCCTATTAAAATCTTAAAATAATCTGAAATATGTATATTCAGGTATGCTATTTCAAGACTTTCTCATTATGAAAAATACTGATTGCTTTTTTGTCCCACAATTTCCAGAATAAATTATAATTTAAGGTAAAATTCAAACTTTCTGTTATTGAAATAGTTTGATATGCCCTCTTTTAAGATTAAAGGAATCAAATAAAAATAATTCAAATGACAGTTGATTTAACATATATGATCTGAAAATAGAATCACATATCTCATAAACAGAAAGGCAAGAAAGCTCTGAGAAATGGAATATTCCCTGCCTTATCAGTAAATAAGGATGTCGCAGTCATCACCAATTACAGCCCTTCAACCTGAGACTGTGAGCCCCAAAGGAACACAAGAAGACGAATACCTGCAATCTAGCAGCCATCAGACTACAGCCACTGCCCACAGTGAGCCCTGAGGAAAGGAAGCTCCGGACTGAAAAACACTGGAGACTGGCCCCGACAGCTGAGATATGTATGAAAGGAACGAGGTCAGTGAGTCCAGACTCTTGCACCTTCCCATACACAGAAAAGTGCTACATTCCTTAACTTGGGATATCTGATTTTCTTTCATTAACAAGTCTTTTGATGTTCAGACTACCTGTCCTTTGTTGCAAAATTTCTCCATTACCTGGTTCCTCCCCTCACTGCCTCAGAGCAATTTCCTCAGGATTGCTTGAGATGCTGCCTCCCAGGCCTGACGTCTAAAAGTTTCCACTGAATAATAAATATTTTTCAACTTTAAGGCTGTGACCCTTTTTTAAGTCGACAGTTATGGAGACCATGAAGGAACCCAGGAGGACTTCTGTGCTCCGCCTGCACTCTACAAGCGTCCAGAGCCTTGGTGCAGCAGAGGCCTCCTGCACCTATCCACCTCCTTCAGGAGTCCACGTGAATCTGAGTGAGTCTCCTGAACTGATTGATGATCCTGAGTTTTATCTGGTGGGGTATGGCAGGAACATGCCCCCGCTCAAGGACGTGGGGGCGGATAGTTGAAAGATACTAGAGAATACTCACTAGTAGAGAAATACTGGGTGGGGCTTGGTTGTAAGATAACAGGGAAATACCCACACAGTTGAAAGACATTGAGGGAATGGGCTGGTTGAAAGGCACCAAGGTTTGCTCAGTTATAGGAAACTGAGTGGTCTTGGCTGAGTGGTTAGGTAATAGCCTGATCTGACATTTTTCCTTAATTCGGCTTCCTTAATAGAAATGTCAGAATAAAAGTGAAGATATTATATGAGAGCTAGGCTCTGACGAAAAGGGACAAGACTAATCCCAGCCAGTTACGGATTTCTCAGTTGACTGAGAAATTTACAGGAATGATGGAGGTTGACCCTTCAAACTTCACAGTGGTCCCTAGGGAAATCCACTCATTAATTAAAACACTTGCTCATCCAGAGGTCGCAAATAAGAACTGGTCATTCATCTATCCAAGCACCCAGGGTGGTCTTAAACTGCCAAAGGGAGAAACCAAGACACGTTAAGATGAGCTGAAATGACTCTGGAGGAGTTAAGTTCACAAGCAGCACACACACCCACCACACAATTTCACTAGTATGGATAAATGTCATTAATATAGATATCCCAAAATTTATATGGAATCCCTAACATCTGATATGTCCTGATATAATGTTATCAGTCATAATTTCTCATTATCCTAAAATGTTATATGTTACAGAAATATCCAAGTTTCCTGCTAATTGCATTGTACTCAGATCTTTAACCATGCTATTTTGGTTTGTCCTTTATAGACTATCATAACTTTACACTGCTTTTACAAAATTTTCAAGAAGTCTCATAAAAAGAACTTTTTAAACAAATATAAGTTTCTGATAGCCTTTATATAATACCACTGAACTGGGTAACAAATGACAAGCACTAATGGAAAACGTGATTACTTCATGCAGACCAACAAGAATCAATTACTGAATAAACTGCTGAATATTATTTATAACTTTGACTTCTGAAAATATACTAGTCTGAATCTGTTTTCCAGTAAACCCTTTTCTCTTATGCTGTGACCTACAAGCTGACAAAGTATACCTTTGTAAACAAAGATAAAACATTTATCTTTTTCTCTCTACCTGATCCTGCCAGAATTTGGCTTCTCCAGCTGGCTCTCCTATGAATTGATGGTTTATTGCAACTGGACTACAACTAATTACACTGATCATTGTTTTAATTTGTTCTGTTTTCATAATGTTTATGCTTTGTGCGTCTGCTACACTATAACTTTGTCAATGTTACTAGCAACTGTTAGGACCAAACTGAAGCCGGGACAGGCTCTAAGGGGCGGGCTAGGCCTGAGAAAACCTGAGGCTCTGGAATTCCCACAGGCAGTGTAGCTCGACCAATCAGAAAAAATCCCCGTAGCCCCCCGCCCGCGCCAGACCTGAGCCAATCCGGATAGGGATGCGAGGTTTAAAAGTCGCGCGCGTACAGTTTAACCAATCAGCTATGCTGTTACAGAAACAAAGAACCATCTGTATAAAAGTATATGTGATTCAGAGCTCGGGGCCTTTGTCTGATTCCACTGTGCTGGATGAAACATGGGTCCTGGCTCGAGCTAGTAATAAACCCCTTTATGCTTTTGCATTCTGTGAACGTCTTATTCTCTCAGTTTTGGGGACTCGGACTCTGGGCATAACAGCAACATTACTTACATCTATTTTATATGATTGTTGTGTGTAACACACACAATGTGTAAGCAGGCCTCCAACAAATGTAGCAATGATTAAGTGACTTGAAACAATTGATCTTATGTATAGTTCTGTGTGTGATCAGTGACTGTCTTCGTGTGATTCTAGGCACTGGAAGAAGCAACAAGGGAAGTATCTTGTGGATCATAGTAGGTTAGAATAAAGAGAATCCAGAGAATCTTTTATTATTTATCAATGGGCCTAATCCAGAAAATTAACACCTGGAGTTATCGATGAGAATTATTGCCTGATCTGGGATGAGCCTCCCAGTGCCATGGGACAAAAATGGGCCATGAAATGTCTCCAAATATTGGTCGAATTCTTGACCAAGAGGAAGAAACAGAAATGGAATATTTTCCACCATGTCCGTAAACAAGGATTTCATCACCAATTACAGCCCTCCAACCTGACCCCGTGAGCTCCAAAGGAACACAAGACGAATACCTCTGATCTAGCAGCCATCAGACTACAACCACTGCCCACAGTGAGCCCTGAGGAAAGGAAGCTCTGGACTGAAACGCAAAGGATACTGGCCCCAGACAGCTGAGATGCATATGAAAGGAATGATTTCAGTGAGTCTGGACTCTTGCATTTTCCCATACACAGAAAAGCGCTACATTCCTTAACTTGGGATATCTGATTTCCTTTAATTAACAATAATCTTTGATGACCAGATTACCTACTCTTTGTTGCAAAATTTCTACATAACCTGGTTCCTCACTTCATTTCCTTAGAGCAGTTTTCTCAGGGTTACTTGAGTTGCTGCCTGCCAGCTTAACGTCCTAAAAGTTTCCACCGAATAATACATAACTCTCAACTTTAAGGCTGTGCTGCTGCTGCTGCTGCTGCTGCTGCTGCTGCTGCTGCTGCTGCTGCTGCTGCTGCTGCTGCTAAGTCGCTTCAGTCGTGTCAGACTCTGTGTGACCCCATAGACGGCAGCCCACCAGGCTCCCCTGTCCCTGGGACTCTCCAGGCAAGAACACTGGAGTGGGTTGCCATTTCCTTCTCCAATGCATGAAAGTGAAAAGTGAAAGTGAAGTCACTCAGTCGTGTCCGACTCTTCGCAACCCCATGGACTGCAGCCTACCAGGCTCATCCATCCATGGGATTTTCCAGGCAAGAGTTCTGGAGCGGGGTGCCATTGCCCCATACAGGGCAGCTTTTGGATGAGTTACTATATTGATACTATAATTTCTTGACACATATGATTGACATCAATTAAAATTGACTATGATAATTTAGTGGGCTTCCCTGGTGGCTCAGAGGTTAAGCGTCTGCCTGCAATGCGGGAGACCTTGCTTCGATCCCTGGGCCGGGAAGATCCCCTGGAGAAGGAAATGGCAACCCACTCCAGTACTCTTGCCTGGAGAATCCCATGGACAGAGGAGCTTGGTGGGCTACAGTCCGCAGGGTCACAATGCACACTTACAATGTGTCAGGCATTTTGCTAGACACAGTACATGATAATTTCATTTAATACTCTCAAAACCTTATAATGAAGTTGGGACAATTTTACCCCTTTTAACAAATGAAACAGTGAAGCATAGAGAAGTTAAGAGACTTGCCCAAAGCCACACAGAATGTGTGGATTCTACAACAGCTTATCTGATCTCAGAACCTACACTCTTAGCTACTATGCCTGAGTGCATGCTCAGTCACTCAGTTGTGTCCAGCTCTTTGCCACCCTTGGATTGTAGCCCAACAGGCTCCTCTGTCCGTGGGATTCTTCAGGCAAGAATACTGGAGTGGGTTGCCATTTCTTATTCCAGGGTATTTTCGTGACATGGAGATCAAAGCCACATCCCAAGTGTCCCCTGCACTGCAAGTGGATTCTTTACTACTGAAAAACCTGGGAAGCCACTTAGCTACTATTTGTTGTTGTTATTCAGTTGCTAAGTCATGTCCACTTCTTTGCAACTCCATGAACTGCATCACACCAGGCTTCCCTGTCCTTCACTATCTCCGAGAGTTTGCTCAAACTCATATCCATAGAGTCTATGATGCTATCCAAACATCTCATCCTCTATCATCCCCTTCTCCTCCTCCCCTCTATCTTTCCCAGCATCACGGTCTTTTCCAGTGAGTGGGCTCTTCACATCAGGTGGCCAAAATATTGAAGTTTCAGCTTAAGCAACAGTCATTCCAATGAATACTCAGAGTTGACTGGATTGATCTCCTTTCTGTCCAAGGGACTCTCAAGATCATTCTCTAGCACCATAATTTGAAAGCATCAATTCTTCAGTGCTCAGCTTTCATTATGGACAAGTTCTCACATTTGTACTTGACTACAAAACTATGGAAAAACCATAGTTTTGACTATGTGGACCGTCGTCAGCAGAGTGATGTCTCTGCTTTTGAAAATGCTGTCTGGGTTTGTCATAGCTTTCCTTCCAAGGAGCAAGCATCATTGACTGCAAGAAACATTTAGGAAGTCAAGAAATATCTGGAGTAACAGGTAAATTTGGCCTTGGACTACAGAATGAAGCAGGGCAAAGGCTAATAGAGTTTTGCCAAGAGAACACACAGGTCACAGCAAACACCATTTTGCAACAACACAAGACAAGACTCTACACATGGACATCACCAGATGGTGAACACCGAAATCAGACTGATTATAATCTTTGCAGCCAAAGATGAAGAATCTCTATACAGTCAGCAAAAACAAGACTGGGAGCCAACTGTGGCTCAGATCATGAACTCCTTATTGCCAAATTCAGACTTGAATTGAAGAAAGTAGGGAAAACCACTAGACCATTCAGGTAGGACCTAAATCAAATCCCTTACAGTGCAAGTGAGAAACGGCTTCAAGGGATTAGATCTGACAGACAGAGTGTCTGAAGAACCATGGATGGAGATTTGTGACATTGTACAGGAGGCAGGGATCAAGACCATCCCCAAGAAAAAGAAATGCAAAAAGGCAAAATGGTTGTCTGAGGAGGCCTTGCAAATATCTGAGAAAAGAGGAGAAGCGAAATACAAAGGAGAAAAGGGAAGAAACCTCCATTTGAATAGAGTTGCAAAGAATAGCAAGGAGAGATAAGAAAACCTTCCTCAGTGATCAGTGCAAAGAAATAGAAGAAAATAACAGAATGGGAAAGACTAGAGATCTTTTCAAGGAAATTAGAGCTACCAAGGGAATATTTCATGCAAAGATGGGCACAATAAAGGACAGAAGAAGTATCCACCTAACAGAAGAAGAAGATATTAAGAAGAGGTGGCAAGAATACACAGAAGAACTGTGCAAAAAAGATCTTCACGATCCAGATGATCATGAAGGTATGCTCACTCATCTAGAGCCAGACATCCTGGAATGTGAAGTCAAGTGGGCCTTAGGAAGCATCACTATGAACAAACCTAGTGGAAGTGATGGAATTCCAGCTGAGCTATTGAAAATCCTAAAAGATGATGCTGTGAAAGTGCTACACTCAATATGTCAGCAAATTTGGAAAACTCAGCAGTGGCCACAGGACTGGAAAAGGTCAGTTTTCATTCCAGTCCCAAAGAAGGGCAATGACAAAGAATATTCAAACTACCACACAATTGCACTCATCTCACATGCTAGCAAAGTAATGCTCAAAACTCTCAAAGCCAGGCTTCAAAGGTACATGAACTGTGAACTTTCAGATGTTCAAGCTGGATTTAGAAAAGGCAGAGGAACCAGAGATCAAATTGTCAACATCCATTGGATCATTGAAAAAGCACAAGAGTTCCAGAAAAACATCTACTTCTGCTTTATTGACTGTGCCAAAACCTTTGACTGTGTGGATCACAACAAACTGTGGAAAATTCTTCAAGAGATGGGAATACCAGACCACCTGACCTGCCTCTTGAGAACCTGTATGCAGGTCAGGAAGCAACAGTTAGAACCGGACATGGAACAACAGACTGGTTCCAAATCAGGAAAGGAGTACTTCAAGGCTGTATATTGTCACCCCGCTTATTGAACTTCTATGCAGAGTACATCATGTGAAATGCCAGCCTGAATGAAGCACAAGCTGAAATCAAGAATGCCAGGAGAAATATCAATAACCTCAGATATGCAGATGACACTACAATTATGGCAGAAAGCAAAGAAGAACTAAAGAGCCTCTTCCTGAAAGTGAAAGAGGAGAGTGAAAAAGTTGGCTTAAAACTCAACATTCAGAAAACTAAGATCATGACATCTGGTCCCATCACTTCATGGCAAATAGATGGGGAAACAATGGAAACAATGAGAGAGTTTATTTTGGGGGACTCCAAAATCACTGCAGATGGTGACTGCAGCCATGAAATTAAAAGACACTTGCTCTTTGGAAGAAAAGTCATGAGCAACCTAGACAGCATATTAAACAGCAGAGACATTACTTTGCCAACAAAGGTCCATCTAGTCAAAGCTTTGGTTTTTCCAGTAGTCATGTATGGATGTGAGAGTCGGACCGTAAAGAAGGCTGAGTGATGAAGAATTGATGCTTTCAAACTGTGGTACTGAAGAAGACTCTTGAGTCTCTAGGACTGCAAGAAGATCAAACCAGATAATCCTAAAGGAAATCAATCCTGAATATTCATTGAAAGGACTGATGCTGAAGCTGAAGCTCCAATACTTCGGCCACCAGATGGGAAAAGCGGACTCATTAGAAAAGACTCTGATGCTGGTAAAGATTGAAGGCAGAATGAGAACAGGGCAACAGAAGACATGATTGGATGGTGTCACTGAATTAACGGACATGAGTTTGAGTAAGCTCCGCGAGTTGGTGATGAACAGGGAGGCCTGGCGTGCTGCAGTCCATGGGGTCTCAAAGAGTTGGACACAACTGAGTGACTGAACAACGTTTGTGTTTTGTAAATAAAGGGATCACTGTTACACAACTTCTCTTTGCTGCCTGTTTTTTGCCTAAATATGTAATCACTTCAGTTCAGTTCACTCACTCAATTGTGTCCGTCTCTTTGGAGTTTCAGCTTCAGCATCAGTCCATCCAATGAATATTCAGAGCTGATTTCCTTTAGGATGGATTGTTGGATCTCCCTGCTGTCCAAGGACTCTCAAGAGTCTTCTCCAACACCACAGTTCAAAAGCATCAATTCTTTGGTGCTCAGCTTTCTTTATAGTCCAATTCTCACATCCATACGTGACTACTGGAAAAACCAAAGCTTTGACTAGATGGAGCTTTGTTGGCAAAGTAATGTCTCCTGTTTAATATGCTGTCTAGTTTGCTCATAACTTTTCTTCCAAAGAGCAAGTGTCTTTTAATTTCATGGCTGCAGTCACCATCTGCAGTGATTTTGGAGTCCCCCAAAATAAACTCTCTCATTGTTTCCATTGTTTCCCCATCTATTTGCCATGAAGTGATGGGACCAGATGTCATGATCTTAGTTTTCTGAATGTTGAGTTTTAAGCCAACTTTTTCACTCTCCTCTTTCACTTTCAGGAAGAGGCTCTTTAGTTCTTCTTTGCTTTCTGCCATAATTGTAGTGTCATCTGCATATCTGAGGTTATTGATATTTCTCCTGGCATTCTTGATTTCAGCTTGTGCTTCATTCAGGCTGGCATTTCACATGATGTACTCTGCATAGAAGTTCAATAAGCGGGGTGACAATATACAGCCTTGAAGTACTCCTTTCCTGATTTGGAACCAGTCTGTTGTTCCATGTCCGGTTCTAACTGTTGCTTCCTGACCTGCATACAGGTTCTCAAGAGGCAGGTCAGGTGGTCTGGTATTCCCATCTCTTGAAGAATTTTCCACAGTTTGTTGTGATCCACACAGTCAAAGGTTTTGGCACAGTCAATAAAGCAGAAGTAGATGTTTTTCTGGAACTCTTGTGCTTTTTCAATGATCCAATGGATGTTGACAATTTGATCTCTGGTTCCTCTGCCTTTTCTAAATCCAGCTTGAACATCTGAAAGTTCACAGTTCATGTACCTTTGAAGCCTGGCTTTGAGAGTTTTGAGCATTACTTTGCTAGCATGTGAGATGAGTGCAATTGTGTGGTAGTTTGAATATTCTTTGTCATTGCCCTTCTTTGGGACTGGAATGAAAACTGACCTTTTCCAGTCCTGTGGCCGCTGCTGAGTTTTCCAAACTTGCTGACATATTGAGTGTAGCACTTTCACAGCATCATCTTTTAGGATTTTCAATAGCTCAGCTGGAATTCCATCACCCCCACTAGGTTTGTGAACTGTGGTGTTGGAGAAGACTCTTGAGAGTCCCTTGGACTGCAAGGAGATCCAACCAGTCCACTCCGAAGGAGATCAGCCCTGGGATTTCTTTGGAAGGAATGATGCTAAAGCTGAAGCTCCAGTACCTTGGCCACCTCATGCGAAGAGTTGACTCATTGGAAAACACTCTAATGCTGGGAGGGATTGGGGGCAGGAGGAGAAGGGGACGACCGAGGATGAGATGGCTGGATGGCATCACGGACTCGATGGATGTGAGTCTGAGGGAACTCCGGGAGATGGTGATGGACAGGGAGGCCTGGCTTGCTGTGATTCATGGGATCGCAAAGAGTGGGACACGACTGAGTGACTGAACTGAACTGAACTGAACTGATGCTTCCTAAGGTCCACTTGACTTCACATTCCAGGATGTCTGGCTCTAAGTGAGTGATCACACCATCGTGGTTATCTGTCATGAAGATCTTTTTTGCCTCTCTTTTTGGGTTTCAAGGTCCCTCCCTGTAGTTGACTGGCTTACTTTAAGTTGCAGAGAGTAACAACTTTAAGTGACATGGGGAAACAGACTCTTGGAGGGCACCAACAAAACCTTGTATGCACCAGGACCCAGGAGAAAGGAGCAGCGACCCCACAAGAGACTGACCCAGACTTGCCCTTGAGTGTCCAGGAGTCTCCTGCAGAGGCATGGGTTGACAGTGGCCTATTGCAAGGTTGGGCACACTGAGTGCAGCAGTGCGTGCAGGGGACCTTCTGAAGGAGGTCGCCATTATCTTCATTTCCTCCACCATAGTTTGGTCTCAGGTCAAACAACAGGGAGGGAACACAGCCCTGCCCATCAACAGAATGAAAACCACAATCACAGAAAACTAACCAAACTGATCACATGGACCGCAGCCTTGTCTAACTCAATGAAACTATGAGCCATGCCTGGTAGGGTCTCTCAAGATGTACAGGTCATGATGGAGAGTTCTGACAAAAGGTGGTCCACTGGGGAAGGCAATTGCAGACCACTTCAGTATTCTTGCCCATAATCAGTATGAAAATATGTAATAAGAAACCCTTAAGCCCTTTTCATATCATTAGATTATCATATCACGTTTTATCAACTCTCTCATTCAGCAAATGTTTACTGAGCACACACTACATGTCAGGTGCTGTCCTAGACACCAAGAATAGAGTGGCGACTGTGACAGATTAGGTTCCCAGTCTTCTTTATGGGCTTCTCTGGTAGCTCAGTCAGGAAAGAATCTGTCTGTAATGAAGGAGACCTGGATTCAGTACCTGGGCTGGGAAGATCCCCTGGAGAAGGAAAGAGCAAGCTACTCCAGTATTCTTGCCTGGAAAATCCCATGGACAGAGGAGCCTGGTAGGCTACAGTCCATGGAACCACAAGAGTGGGACAGAACTAAACCACCAGAGCAGATAAATAAATGATAAGCTGGGAATGTTAGGGCTTGACAGGAGCTAGGCAAAGAATTCAATGAGGTGATGTGACTGAGTCCCTGAGGCTACTATCAATTGGATGGTTAGGGGAGACCTCTGAAGAAGACTTACACTGAGAGCAAATGACAAGAGTGAGTCGTGCAAAGATGAAGGTAAGGAATCACAGTCACATGGAAAGCTAGTGCAGAGACCTAAGGTAGAAAGATGCTCAGTCTGTGTAAGAAACAGTGAGAAGGCCAAGTGACTGAGTGTAGTAGGAAAGGGAGGTGAGGTCACAGAGGTTAGGAAGACCTGATGTCCCAGCAGAAGTGAAAAGAGTTCAGAGTTCTGTTCCAAATGTGAAGGGAAGCCATCAGAGTTTACTTTATAGAAAATGTGTGTGATCTTTACTGATTGTGCTGTTGTTGTTTAGTCATTGTAAATAAGTGTGATTCATAAACAATAAAAACTCCCAGCTTTAAATTCCAATTTGACTGGTTTTAATAGATACACAGAATTGTGTAATAAACACCACAATCTATGATATAAGACATTTTCATCACTCCAAAAAGCTTCTCTCTGCCTCTTTGCCATCAATACCCTCTCTGCTAACCATTGATTTCTTGTTACCAGCATTCCAACTTCCCCAAAATCTCATACTAATGGAATCACACAGTGAAAACAATTACATAGTTTGCAGGGCCCAGAAAAGAATTTAAATGTGGGACCCCTTGTTACAAAATTATTAAGAATTTCAAGGCAGCAAAAACATAGCATTAAACCAAACACAAGGTCCTCCTGAGCATGGAGCCCATGTGGCTACAAACATCACACACCTCTGAAGCCATCCCTACATTCAGTATGCAGTTCTTAGCATCTGGCTTCTTTTACTTAGCATGATGATTCATTCATGTTGTTGCCTGGATCTGTTGTTTTCCCCTTTCTGTTGCTAAGTACTATTCCATTGCGTGAGCATGCCACAAGTTATTTACCTACCAGTGAAAGGACATATGTGCTATTTCCAGTTTGGAGCTATTATGAATAAAACTACTATAAGCATTGAAATACAAGTCTTTGTGTAAGGTCTTTAAAAGGGAAGCTTTTAATTTTAATGAAATCCAAATTATCAACCTTTTTCTTTCATGATTCATACTTTTTATCTCCAATCTAACAAATATTTACCTAACCCAATATAACAAAGATGATCTCTCAACTTTTTTCGGAAGTTTCACAATATTAAATTTAAATCTATGCTCCATTTAAAGTACATTTTTATGTTGTACAATGTATGATTCAAAATTCTTTATTTATTCTCCAGCTATAGGAAAGGAACTTTGTTGTTGTTGTTCAGTTGCTAAGTCATATCCAACTCTTTGTGACCTCATGGACAGTAACATGCCAGGCTCCTCTATCCTCTGCTATCTCCCTGAGTTTGCCAAATTCATGTCAATTGAGTCGGTGATGCACTCTAACCATCTCATCCTCTGTCATCATTTTGCATGATATACTCTGCACAGAAGTTAAAGAAGCAGGGTGACAGTATACAGCCTAGGCGTGGGCGGCTGTGACTGGAGCAGTAAGCGCGGCCAAGAGGAGCTACCCCACGTCCGAGGTCAGGGGCAGAAGCCAGGAGGACCCCATGCCCAAAGGGCGGCAGCCAAGAGGGGTTACCCCACATCTGAGGTCAGGGGCAGCGGCCGAGAGTGCGAGGCTGCGATGACGCAGGAACGGCCGAGAGGAGCTACCCAAGTCCGAGGTCAGCGGTGGCAGCAGAGAGGAGCCACATGGTGCCCGAGGCTAGGGGCGGCAGCTGAGAGGAGCAACCTGGCATCCAAGGAGCGGTGGCTGCACGGGGCCTAGAGGAGCTATCCCACGTTGAAGGTCAGGAAGGGCGGCGGTGAGGAGATATCCCTGGTCCAAGGTAAGGAGTAGTGGCTGTGCTTTGCTGGAGCAGCTGTGAAGAGATACCCCACGCCCAAGGTAAGAGAAACTCAAATAAGATGGTAAGTGTTGCAAGAGGGCATCAGAGGGCAGACACACTGAAACCATACTCACAGAAAACTAGTCAATCTAATCACACTAGGACCACAGCCTTGTCTAACTCAATGAAACCAAGCCATGCCCGCGGGGCAACCCAAGACAGGCGGGTTATGCTGGAAAGGTCTGACAGAATGTGGTCCACTGGAGGAGGGAATGGCAAACCACTTCAGTATTCTTGCTTTGAGAACCCCATGAACAGTATGAAAAGGCAAAATGATAGAATACTGAAAGAGGGACTCCCCAGGTCAGTAGGTGCCCAACACACTACTGGAGAGCAGTGGAGAAATAACTCCAGAAAGAATGAAGGGATGGAGCCAAAGCAGAAACAATACCCAGCTGTGGATGTGACTGGTGATAGAAGCAAGGTCCGATGCTGTAAAGAGCAATATTGCATAGGAACCTGGAATCTCAGGTCCATGAATCAAGGCAAATTGGAAGTGGTCAAACAAGAGATGGCAAGAGTGAACATCGACATTCCAGGAATCAGTGAATTAAAATGGACTGGAATGGGTGAATTTCACTCAGATGACCATTATGTCTACTACTGCAGGCAGGAATCCCTCAGAAGAAATGGAGTAGCCATCATGGTCAAGAAAAGAGTCTGAAATGTAGTACTTGGATGCAATCTCAAAAACGACAGAATGATCTCTATTCGTTTCCAAGGCAAACCATTCAGTATCACAGTTATCCAAGTCTATGCCCCAACCAGCAATGCTGAAGAAGCTGAAGTTGAACGGTTCTATGAAGACCTACAAGACCTTTTAGAACTAACACCCAAAAAAGATGTCCTTTTCATTATAGGGGACTGGAATGCAAAAGTAGGAAGTCAAGAAACACCTGGAGGAACAGGCAAATTTGGCCTTGGAATGTGGAATGAAGCAAGGCAAAGACTAATAGAGTTTTGCCAAGAAAATGCACTGGTCATAGCAAACACCCTCTTCCAACAACACAAGAGAAGACTCTACACATGGACATCACCAGATGGTCAACACCAAATCAGATTGACTATATTCTTTGCAGCCAAAGATGGAGAAGCTCTACACAGTCAACAAAAACAAGACCAGGAGCTGACTGTGGCTCAGATCATGAACTTCTTATTACCAAATTCAGACTCAAACTGAAGAAAATAGGGAAAACCGCTAGACTATTCAGGTATGACCTCAATCAAATCCCTTATGATTATACAGTGGAAGTGAGAAATAGATTGAAGGGCCTAGATCTGATAGAGTGCCTGATGAACTATGGAATGAGGTTCGTGACATTGTACAGGAGACAGGGATCAAGACCATCCCCATGGAAAAGAAATGCTAAAAAGCAAGATGGTTGTCTGGGGAGGCCTTACAAATAGCTGTGAAAAGAAGAGAGGCGAAAAACAAAGGAGAAAAGGAAAGATATAAGCATCTGAATGCAGAGTTCCAAAGAATAGCAAGAAGAGATAAGAAAGCCTTCCTCAGAGATCAATGCAAAGAAATAGAGGAAAAGAACAGAATGGGAAAGACTAGAGATCTCTTGAAGAAAATTAGAGATACCAAGGGAACATTTCGTGCAAAGATGGGCTCGATAAAGGACAGAAATGGTATGGACCTAACAGAAGCAGAAGATATTAAGAAGAGGTGGCAAGAATACACAGAAGAACTGTACAAAAAATATCTTCATGACCCAGATCATCACGATGCTGTGATCACTCATCTGGAGCCAGACATCTTGGAATGTGAAGTCAAGTGGGCCTTAGAAAGCATCACTACGAACAAAGCTAGTGGAGGTGATAGAATTCCAGTTGAGCTATTTCAAATCCTGAAAGATGATGCTGTGCAAGTGCTGCACTCAATATGCCAGCAAATTTGGAAAACTCAGCAGTGGCCACAGGACTGGAAAAGGTCAGTTTTCATTCCAATGCCAAAGAAAGGCAATGCCAAAGAATGCTCAAACTACTGCACAATTGCACTCATCTCACACACTCGTAAAGTACTGCTCAAAATTCTCCAAGCCAGGCTTCAGCAATACGTGAACCGTGAATTCCAGATGTTCAAGCTGCTTTTAGAAAAGGCAGAGGAACCAGAGATCAAATTGCCAACATCTGCTCGATCATGGAAAAAGCAAGAGAGTTCCAGAAAAACATCTATTTCTGCTTTATTGACTATGTCAAAGCCTTTGACTGTGGGGATCACAATAAACTGTGGAAAATTCTGAAAGAGAATGGAATACCAGACCACCTGACCTGCCTCTTGAGAAATCTGTATGCAGGTCAGGAAGCAACAGTTCGAACTGGACATGGAACAACAGACTGGTTCCAAATAGGAAAAGGAACACTTCAAGGCTGTATATTGTCATCCTGCTTATTTAACTTATATGCAGAGTACATCATGAGAAACGCTGGACTGGAAGAAACACAAGCTGGAATCAAGATTGCCAGGAGAAATATTAATAACCTCAGATATGCAGATGACACCACCCTTATGGCAGAAAGTGAAGAGGAACTAAAAAGCCTCTTGGTGAAAGTGAAAGTGGAGAGTGAAAAAAATGGCTTAAAGCTCAACATTCAGAAAACGAAGATCATGGCATCCGGTCCCATCACTTCATGGGAAATAGATGGGGAAACAGTGGAAACAGTGTCAGACTTTATTTTGGGGGGTACCAAAATCACTGCAGATGGTGATTGCAGCCATGAAATTAAAAGATGCTTACTCCTTGGAGGAAAAGTTATGACCAACCTAGATAGCATATTCAAAAGGAGAGACATTACTTGGCCGACTAAGGTCCGTCTAGTCAAGGCTATGGTTTTTCCTGTGGTCATGTATGGATATGAGAGTTGAACTGTGAAGAAGGCTGAGCACCGAAGAATTGATGCTTTTGAACTGTGGTGTTGGAGAAGACTCTTGAGAGTCCCTTGGACTGCAAGGAGATCCAACCAGTCCATTCTGAAGGAGATCAGCCCTGGGATTTCTTTGGAAGGAATGATGCTAAAGCTGAAACTCCAGTACTTTGGCCACCTCATGTGAAGAGTTGACTCATTGGAAAAGACTCTGATGCTGGGAGGGATGGGGGCAGGAGAAGAGGACGACAGAGGATGAGATGGCTGGATGGCATCACTGACTTGACGGACGTGAGTCTGAGTGAACTCCGGGAGTTGGTGATGGACAGGGAGCCCTGGTGTGCTGCGATTCATGGGGTCGCAGAGTCGGACACGACTGAGCGACACAACTGAACTGAACTGATAAGAAAGGAACTTCGTTATTGTTATTCAGTTGCTAAGTCATATCCAAATCTTTGTGACCTCATGGACAGTAGCATGCCAGGCTCCTCTGTCCTCTGCTATCTCCCTGAGTTTGCCAAATTTATGTCAATTGAGTCGGTGATGCACTCTAACCATCTCCTCCTCTGTCAGCATTTTGCATGATATACTCTGCACAGAAGTTAAATAAGCAAGGTGACAGTATGCAGCCTTGATGTGCTCTTATCCCACTTTTGAACCAGCCAGTTGTTCCAAGTCTGGTTCTAACTGTTGCTTCTTGACCCACTACAGGAAAGGAATTGACGACTTGCAAATATCTTAGAAGTACTAATTTCTGTAGCTGTTTTTCTCTCTCTCTCTCTCTTCTTTTTTTGCTGGTTTTTTTTTTTTAAATCAGTTTATTTAAACTGATTGAAAAAAAACAGTTCACCCACTTCTTCTACCCCCTTTACCCTCACCTCTTGCCAACAGTTCTCTGCATCTATGAGCTTGGCAGGGGGGAGGTTTAGAATGCACACATATAGGAGATCATACTGTATTTGTCTTTCTCTAATTTATTTCATTTAGCATATTGACTTCACTGAGATATATACGTGTGTGTGTGTGTGTGTGTGTGTGTGTGTGTATTTATCTCACAACTTCTTTATCCATTCATCCACCAATGGACATTTAGGTTTCCTATATCTCAGCTACTGTAAATAATGCTGCAATGAACACAGGGGTGCATACATCTTTTCAAGTTAGTGTTTTTGTTTTCTTCAGGTAAATACTCAGGAGTGGAATTGCTGGATCATATGACAGTTCTATTTTCTTATTTTTTGAGGAATTTCTATTCCTTTCTCCATAGTGACTGCATCAGATTAGACCCCATCAACAGTGCACAGTGTTTCCATTTCTCCACATACTTTCCTTTCTTGTCTTTCTGATAATCTCCATTTCAACAGATGTGAGGTGATACCTATTGTGGTTTTGATTTGCATTTTCCTAATGATTAGTGATTACTGACTATGCCAAAACTTTGGCCACCTCATGCACAGAGTTGACTCACTGGAAAAGACCTTGATGCTGGAAGGGATTGGGGGCAGGAGGAGAAGGGGGCGACAGAGGATGAGATGACTGGATGGCATCACCGAGTCGATGGACATGAGTTTGGGTGAACTCCAGGAGCTGGTGATGGACAGGGAGGCCTGGCGTGCTGCGATTCATGGGGTCGCAAAGAGTCGAATACGACTGAGTGAACTGAACTGAACTGAATGATTAGTGATGCTGAGCATCTTTTTGTGTACCTGTTAGATATCTGTATGTCTTCTTTGGAAAAATCTCTTATTGAGATCTCTTGCCCATTTTCAATAGGATTGTCTGATTTTTATATTGAGTTCTGTAAGATATCTATGTATTTTGTTGACACGAGGTAGTTGTGACAATTTCTTAAAATAAGACAACAATAAAGTTTGCTGCATAGACTGATTCTTCCTTTCATAAATAATTTCTTTGCGAAATGCAGTGTTGTTAGATAGCATTTCACCTACAGTGGAACTTCTTTCCACATCAAAATTGGATTTGATGGTCTCAGAGCCTACCGGTGCTTTAGCAACTGGGTTAAGGTAATCTCTCAGTGCTTTGTTGTCACTGCACAGCATCTTCACCGGGAGCACATTTCAGCTCAAGAAACCACTTCCTTGGGCTTCCCTGGTGGTCCTGGAGTTAAGAATCGACCTTACAACTCAAGAGACGCTGGTTTGACACTTGGTCTGGAAAAACCCCCACATGCTGCAGAGCAGCTAAGCCCGGGTGCCACAACCACTGAACCAGTGCTCTAGACTGCACAGACCACACCTACTGAAGCCCGCGTTCCTGCAGCCTGTGCCCCACGATGCAAAGAGCCACTGCAGTGAGAAGCCCTCGCACCACAGCGAAGACCCACCACAACCAAAAATAATAAACTAAATAAATAAACGTAAAAAAGAAATAAACCACTTTGTTCATCCATAAGAAACAACTTCTCACCCACTAGTTCTACCATGAGATAGCAATTCGGGGCTTCCCTGGTGGCTCGGCTGCCTGCAATGCAAGAGATCTGGGTCCGGTCTCTGGGTTGGGAAGATCCCCTAGAGAAGGGAACAGCTACCCACTCCAGTATTCTGACCTGGAGAATTCCACAGACTGTATAGTCCATTGGGTCACAAAGAGTCAGACATGACCAAGCAGCTTTCACTTTCATTTCACTGTAGCAATTCAGTCACATCTTTAGACTCCCCTCTAATTTCAGCTTTTTCCACCACATTTGCAGTTACTTCCTCCCCTGAAGTTCTGAGCCCCTCAAAGTCATCCATGAGGGTTAGATTCAGCTTCTCTCAAACTCCTGTAAATGTTGATATTTTGACCTCTTCCCATTCACAATTCACAGATGTTCTTAAAGGCATCTAGAATGGTTTCCAATAGGTTTTCAGCTTACTTTGCCCAGACCCCTCAGAGAAATCACTGTCTGTGGTGGCTGTAGCTTTATGAAATGTGTTTTTTAAATAACAAGACTTGAAATTCAAAATTACACTTGATCCATGGGTTGCAAGATGCATGTTGTGTTAGCAGGCATGGGAAAAAAAAGAAAACATTAATCTCATGGTACAAGTCCATCAGAGCTCTTGTTTGACCAGGTGCATTGTCAATGAGCAGTTATATTTTAAAAGGAATCTTTTTTTTTTTTTTTTTCCTGAGCTGTAGGTCTCCAGAGTGGGCTTAAAAAAATTGAATGAAGTAGGTGTAAACATATGTGCTGACACTCAGGCTATGCTATTCCATTTCTAAAGAATAGGCAGAGTAGATTTAGCATAATTCTTAAGGGCCCTAAGATTTTGGCATGGTAAATGGAGCACTGACTTCAAACTTGAAGTCACCAACTGCATTTGACCCTAACAGGAGAGTCAGGCTGTTCTTCAGAGCTTTTGAAGTCAGCATTTCCCCCTCTCTAGTTATGAAAGTCCAAGATGCCATCTTCTTCCATTATAAGGCTGCTTTGTCTACATTGAAAATCTATTGTTTAGTGGTGCTGCTGCTGCTGCTGCTGCTGCTAAGTCGCTTCAATCATGTCCGACTCTGTGCGACCCCATCGACTGCAGACCACCAGGCTCCTCCGTCCATAGGATTTTCCAGGCAAGAGTACTGGAGTGGGGTGCCATTGCCTTCTCCTTAGTGGTGCTACTTTCATTAATGACCTTAGCTAGATGTCAGTAACTTGCTGCAACTTCTATATAAGCACTTGCTGCTTCACCTTGCACTTTTAGGTCATAGAGGTGGCTTCTTAAGGCTCAACAATTTCTGTTAGCTTCAAATTTTTCTTCTGCGGCTTCCTCACCTTCCTCAGCCTTCATAGAATTGAAGAGAGTTAGGACCTTAGTGAGGATTAGATTTTGGCTTAAAGGAATGATCTATCCAGACCACTAAAACTTTTCCCGTATCAGCAATAATGTTGTTTGGCTTTCTTATCATTCCTGTGTTCACTGGAGTGGCACTTTTAATTTCCTTCAAGAACTTTTCCTTTGCATTCACAGCTTAGCCAGATGCCTAGCTTTGGGCCTGTCTCTGCTTTTGACATGCCTTCCTCTCTAAAGGGCTTCCCTGATAGCTCAGTTGGTAAAGAATCCACCTGCAATGCAGGAGACCCCGGGTTGATTTCTGGGTCGGGAAGATCCACTGGAGAAGGGATAGGCTACCCTTTCCAGTGTTCTTGGGCTTCCCTTGTGGCTCAGCTGGTAAAGAATACACCTGCAATACGGGAGACCTGGGTTCCATCCCTGGGTTGGGAAGATCCCCTGGAGAAGGGAAACGCCTTCTAGTATTCTGGCCTGGAGAATTCCATGGACAGAGGAGCCTGGCTGCCTACAATGCATGTGGTCACAAAGAATCAGACACGACTGAGTGACTTTCACTTCACTTCACTTCACTTCCTCTCTAAGCTTAATCATTTCTAGCTTTTGTTTTAAAGTGAGAGACATGCCACTCTTCCTATCACTTGACTACTTGGAGGTCATCGTTGGGTTATTAATTGGCCTAATCTCAAAACTACTGTATCTCAGGAAATAGAGAGGCCCAAGGAGAGGGAAAGAGACAGACAACAGCTGGTCAGTGGAGCAGTCAGGACACACACAAAGTTTATCAGTTAAGCTTGAGGTCTTGTGTGTGTGTGGTTTATGGTGCTCCAAAGTAATTACAATAGTAACGCCGAAGAATTGATGCTTTTGAACTGTGGTATTGGAGAAGACTTTTGAGAGTCCCTTGGACTGCAAGGAAATCCAACCAATCCATTCTAAAGGAGATCAGTCCTGGGTGTTCTTTGGAAGGAATGATGCTAAAGCTGAAACTCCAATACTTTGGCCACCTGATGTGAAGAGCTGACTCATCTGAAAAGACCCTGATGCTGGGAAAGATTGAGGGTAGGAGGAGAACAGAGTGGATGAGATGGTTGGATGGCATCACCGACTCAATGGACATGAGTTTGAGTGAACTCCGGGAGTTGGTGATGGACGGGGAGGCCTGGCGTGCTGCAATTCATGGGGTCTCAAAGAGTTGGACACTGAGCTTCGACTGAACTGAACTGAACTGAACTGAACTTCAAAGGTCACTGATCACAAATCACCATAACAAATACAGAATAAGAAAAAGGTTGAAATATTGTAAGAATTAACAAAATGCGACAAAGCGATAGGAAGAAAGCAAATGCCACTGAAAAATACCACAGGTAAACTTACTTGACAGATGGTCACCACAAACCTTCAATTTGTAAAAAAAAAATGCATTATATTTGAAAGTGCAATAAAGGGAAATAAGAGGCACAAAAATGGAAGCAGATAGATCTGCTGGAAGACTATCTACAGTACAGGTGAGAAGTGATGGAAGCTGGGCCTAGTTTGAGCAACAGGAATGACAAGATTTCACTCCGGTTTTGGTTCTCATTTCCCTAATGGCTAACGATGCTGAGCATTTTTCAAGGGCTTATTTGCCTTTTATCATCTTCAGTGGAGTCTCTGTTTAAATCATTTGACCTACTGTTGTTGCTCTTTTGTTTTTGCTCTTTAACATTTAGGCCCAATGCTACAGGGTTTTAAGTAAAAGAGTGACAAGATCTCATTGTAGTTTTCATTGGCATTTCCTTAATATTTCATGATGTTGAGCATTTCTTTGCCATTCATTTTAACATCTTTCATGAAGTGCCCACTCAAATCTTTTGTCTATTTTGTTTTTACATTTAGTTCTATGATCCATTGGAGGATTTTAAGCAGAAGAGTGGCAAGGTCTTTTTACAAGATCATGTAGCTGCCATAAGAATGGATTACTATGAAGCAAAAGTAGAATCAGATCAATTAGGAAACTTTTATCCAAGGGAGAAAAAATGTAGGCTTGTACTGGCAGGGGAATAGGAGACAGGAAGAGAAATGGGCATATTTGGAAAGTTTTACAAGTAGAATTGATAGAAACTCCTAGTAGATATGCTGTGAAAGATAGGGGAAAGACAGGAATTCTTATATTTGGGGCTTAAACTACAAAAAAGAAGGAGAGGTTGTTGAGTAGGATGGAAAAAAACTAGAAAGTGGTGGAGAAAGCAGAAGATGGAGGGGCCTGTTTGCTGTTGTTCTGTTGCTAGGTCGTGCCTGACTCTGCAACCCCATGAACTACAGCACACCAGGCTTCCCTGTCCTTCACTATTTCCTGGAGTTTGCTCAAACTCATGTCCACTGAGTCAGTGATGCCATCCAACCATCTCATCCTCTATCACCACTTCTCCTCCTGCTTCAATCTTTCCCAGCATCAGGGTCTGTTCCAATGTGTCAGTTCTTTGCATCAGGTGGCCAAAGTACTGGAGCTTCAGCTTCAGCATCAGTCCTTCCAATGAATATTCAGGGTTGATCTCCTTTAGGATTGACTGGTTTGATCTCCTTGTAGTCCAAGGGACTCTCAAGAATCTTCAATACCACAATTTGAAAGCATCAATTCATTGGCATCAATTCTTTGGACCAGCCTTCTTCATGGTCCAACTCTCACATCTGTACATGACTACTGGAAAAACCAGAGCTTTTGACTACATGAATCTTGGTCGGCAAAGTGATATCTCTGCTTTTAAATACACTGTCTAGGCTTGTCATAGCTCTTCTTCCAAGGAGCAAGCGTTTTTTAATTCCATGGCTGCAGTTACCTACCACACTGATTCTGGAGCCCAGGAAAATGAAATCTGACACTGTTCCCACATTTTCCCACCTATTTGCCATGAAGTGATAGGACCGGATGCCATGATCTTCGTTTTTTGAATGTTTAGTTTTAAGCCAGCTTTTTCACTCTCCTCCTTCACCAAGAGTCTCTTTAGTTCCTCTTCACTATCTGCCATTAAAGTGGAATCATCTGCATATCTGAGGTTTTTGATCTTTCTCCTGGCAATCTTGATTCCAGCTTGAGATTCATTCAGCCTGGCATTTCACATGTACTCTGTATATAACTTAATTAAGCTGGGAGACAATATACAGCTTTGATGTATGTTTAGGCCATGTTAAATTTAGGTGCTTGTTAGACATTCATGCAAGATGTTAAGCAGGCATTTGGAGATACAAGTCTGGAATTTCAAAGAGAGGTCAGAGTCAGAGTTTTTTTTTAAGTTGACATGATATTTAAGACTAAAATAACTGCTTATGTACAAAACTGTTTCTACCACTCCAAATTTCGTAGGTTGAAGCCCTAACCCATGGTGTGATTATAACTGGCCATAGCGCCTTTAAGGAAATGCATGGGAGCATGCTAAGTTGCTTCAGTCATGTCTGACTCTTTGCGACCCTATGGGCTACAGCCAGCCAGGCTCCTCTGTCCACGGGATTCTCCAGGCAAGAACATTGGGCAAGAATATGCCCTCTTCCAGGGGAGCTTCCTGATCAGGGATTGAACCCATGTCTCCTAAATTTTCTGCATTGACAGGTGGGTTCTTTACCACTAGTGCCACCTGGGAAACCCTTTAAGGGAGTCATTATGGTTAAATGAGGTCATAAGAGTGGAACTCTAATCCACAGGACCGGTGTCCTCATACGGAGAGAAAGAGACATCAGGAGTAAACAGATACTAAAAGGTCAAGTAAGAGAATAAAGAAGAGGGACTTCCCTTATGGTCCAGTGGCTAAGATTCCAAGTTCTCAATGCAAGGGGCCCAGGTTCTAGTTCTAGTCAAGGAACTAGATCCCACATGCCACAACTGAGAGTCTATGTGCTGCAACGAAGACCCAATGCAACCAAATAATATATTTATTTATTTGTTTATAAAATATGTATGTGTGCATGCTAAATCTCTTCAGTCATGTCCAACTCTTTTCAACCCTAAGGGCTGTAGCCCACTAGGCTGCTCTGTCCATGGGATTCTCCAGGCAAGAATACTGGAGTGGGTCACTGTGCCCTCCTCCTTTCCCGATCCAAGTATTGAACCCACGTCTCTTACATCTCCTGCATTGGCAGGCAGATTCTTTACCACTAGTGCCACCTGAGAAGCCCATATGATATTGATATATATATGCAATATGTATCATGTATGATATATATTTATATTTTAAAGAATAGGGAAGACAGTAGGATTTAGAGACATTGGACGTCACTAATTATCTTGATGATAAATCTTAATGAATTGATATAGATTCAAGTGTAACTAGAGCAGATGATGGAAAAAATGTGAAGTAAAACAGTGACTAAGACAAGTTTTCAAGATGTGTTGCTGTAAAGGGAATCTAAGAAATGGGATGGTAACCAGAAGGGGATATGGAATCCAAAGAAGTTTTCATAGATTTGTTTTCATGTTATTTTTAGGATGTGAGATAATGGTGCACATTTGTATGGATGATTAAGTAAAGAAGCAAGCAGAAAAAAAAGAAACAAGTAGAGCCAAAGAGCAGGAGTTGTTGTTGTTCAGCCGTTCAGTTATGTCGGACTCTTCGCAACCCGATGGACTGCAGCACACCCAACTTCCCTGCTCTTCATTATCTCCCTAGCTTGCTCAAGCTCATGTCCATCAAGTCTGTGATGTCATCCAGGCATCTCATCCTCTGTTGCCCCCTTCTCCTCCTTTCCTAGCATCAGGGTCTTTTCCAATGGCACCCCACTCCAGTAGTCTTGCCTGGAAAATCCCATGGACAGAGGAGCCTGGTGGGCTGCAGTCCATGGGGTCGCGAAGAGTCAGACATGACTGAGTGACTTCACTTTCACTTTTCACTTTCATGCATTGGAGAAGGAAATGGCAACCCACTCCAGTGTTCTTGCCTGGAGAATCCCAGGGACGGGGGAGCCTGGTGGGCTTCCGTCAATGGGGTGGCACAGAGTCGGACATGACTGAAGCGACTTAGCAGCAGCAGCAGCAAGCTCTTCAAATCAGGTGGCCAAAGTATTGGAGCTTCAGCTGCAGCACCAGTCCTTCCAATGAATATTCAGGGTTGATGATTTACTCTTCTATTTCAGCAGCCTAAATGGACCTCAGATTTACCCCTAAACCAAGGACTGGAACTGCCTTCACTGAGAACAGTAAACTGCTACCCAATTTGAAAACATAGCTACGATTCTGTTAGCAAGGAAGAGACTAGGAGATGGCTTTGGGGTAAGCAAAGAACAGTACCTGCCATACTTTGCCAGTCTGATGAGTGAAAAAAGGGACATCATTATTTTAATTTATATGTATTTCTTTGATTACTGGAATTTTTTTTCATTTTGGTCATTTGTGTGTGTGTGTGAATTACTTGTACATATACTTTACCCAATTTTTCTATTGTTAAGTTGATTTTCATGAGCCTTTTGTGTATTCAGGATAGTAATTATCAATCTATTTCAAAATATATTTTCCAATTATCATTTGGGTTTTTTAGTTAGGGTGTTTTCCGTGTGCAGATGTTTCTAATTTTTCATCTAAATCTGTCAATCTTTTTCTTTCTGGAGTATCGTGCTTAAAAAGAATGCCCCCCAGGTAACACTTGTGGTATCATGTTTTTAAGGAAAACCCCAAGACTCTGTACACATTTATATATTTTATACTAATTTTATGACCTCACTACATGTATGTATGTAATCTACCTGGAAATTGTTATATAATATGAGGAAGAGATTTCATTTATTCGCCTTATGTTTACCCATTTGCCTCAATGCAGTTCTGATCACGTTAGCCGCTGAATTTACTACTGTCAGTATTCTCCTACCCTCACCTCCAGAATAATGTTCAGATTTCCTGTCCTGACATTCAAAGCACTCAACAGCCTGACCTTGTTTTCTCTCCTACTCTATTCCATGGATTCTGTGATTTTCCTACTGGTTTTTGAACTGTACTCAGATGAGACCTAGTGGGTGTGTAAAGCCCTCTGAGAATTATCTTGGCACAGAATAAGGGAGCCAAAATAGGCAAAAACAGTAGCACTCCCTCCTACTTCAAGTACAGAAACTCCCCTTTCACCATATTTACATGATGATGTTTCCAGACAAGAATTTTGTTGAAGAGATTCAACTGCTTTGAATGGGGAGGGGTGGAGGGCAGGAAAAAACCTTCCATTTTCTAGACCAACTGATCCTCCTGTAATGTCTGCTGCTCATTTAGATAGAGGTCCACAGGAAACAGACTTTGAGGCAGAGATCTGTGCACAAAAGTTCTGTCCTGTAAAGGAGTGAAGGAAGCAGGATGAAAACAGAAAGAGATGTTAGAACTCTGAAACAGTTACAACAGAGATTCCAGGAAAAACTAGAACGACCTCTGAAACTCAAATGAGAAGTCCCAAATTGAAGTAAGGGGCAATGTTGTCCAGGCATTGGATTGTGCCTGCCCTGAGAAGTAAACTTGAGTGGAGAAGCTCTCCTGGGTTGTGGGCCTTTCCTGGAGAAAGACTCCGATCATAATTCCATTCTTTGGGGCAATGAGTGCCTCAGTTCCACAAGGGACTCTAGGCGGTACACATAGTGTCTACGCCATTTCACACACTGGCTCAGGCTATGGTCAAGGGGGACATTTCTCACCACCTCCAAATCCTACCCATCCATTAAGCCTAGCTCTAATGCTACATCCTCTATTGAGCATTCCCTGATTCTTATTGTAAATAATATTTTTCTCCTCTAAATTTCAAGCACTTTATCTATATTCCTCTTATGGCACTATAGTGTTTATCTTAGTCTACCTTCCATTAGGAGCTTCCCTGATGACTCAGCAGTAAAGAATCTGCCTGCAATGCAGGAGTCATGGGTTCAATCCCTGGGTTGGGAAGATCCCCTGGAGAAGGATATGGCAACCCACTCTAGTATTCTTGCCTAAACAGAGGACAATGGGATTGCAAAAAAGCCAGACATGACTTAGCAACTAAACAACAACAGCCTTCTATTAGAGCTGTTTTCACTTTGAATAATTAAGAACTTTCAATGACCCGGGCAATAAACTAGGACCTGGGGATACAGAGTGAACAAAACAGATATGATTCTCCTGATACTTTAAACAACTGGAAGTTTTAAAGTTCACAAAATTAAATTTGAGCATGTAGCACAAAATCTAATGCAAACAAGGGTGTCAGAGAACAACTCTCCAAAGGAGAGATATTAAACACAGGCCAAAAGGATAAGTAGAGAGTAGCTCAGTGAGAGAAGGTGATGGGGATAAGTGGGTTGCATTCAAGAAAGTGCTTGTGCTTACTTCAGGCATGTCTGACTCTTCTCAGTCCTATGGACTGTAGCCCACCAGGCTCCTCTGTCCATGGGATTCTTCAGACAAGAATACGGAGCAGGTTGTCGTTTCCTCCTCCAGGGGATCTTCGCAACCCAGATGAACCCGAGTCTCTGGTGTCTCCTGCATTGCAGGCAGATTCTTTGCCCGCTAAGCCAAGAGAGTTGCAAATGCTAACACTAACATTTATTCAACAACAATAACAAATGATAGAAGATAGATCTCTTCCTGTGTTCCAGACTACATCATAGGTGCTGGAGTTTCATCACTAAACAAAAACAGAAGAAAATTCTTTCTCCTAATGGAGTTTGCATTCCAGGAAATGAAATAAACCAATATAGCTAGAGTTTAGAGAACAAAGGAGAAACTGGTACAAGATATGGCTGTGTTGGTAGGTACAAGCAGACAGACCACTAGAGGCCTGATAAGAGTTTGAAGATTTTTATACAAAAGTTATGATCACTTTTTTTTTAAAGCAGTAACTCTAGCTGCTATGTACATGTCCTGTCTCTCCTACTATATTGTAAACTTTCAGAAGACTGGTCTCTAAGAAGCATGGAAAGCCCCTGTGTAAATAATGGGCACCCAATAAATAATAACAATGGCTAACACTTGAGAGCTTTCTGTGTTCAGAAGACTGGTCTAAGCACATTCCATGTGTTAAATCATTAATCCTTGCAATCCACCACCTCAGTTGACTGGATGAATGAGAGGAGGTATGCTTATTCCTTTGCAGTACTGGAGCCTGGACACACCTGAAAATCTACAGATACCACTCTGTGTGCAAGGTAAGGGGACGGAGAAGTTGCAGAGGAAGAAAACATCAAAAAGCTGCATGCACAGCTCCATTTGCCTTTACAGCTTATTCAAACCAAATCACTTAAAGGCATTCACAGTGATCTACAAAGAAAAGAAATGCATGGATAAGAAAACAGTGTGATCCTGCAGCCAAGAAAGACTGGTGTACACACTGGCACATCTCAAGGACCTCATCTTATCATTTGCATTAATAATTATTTAAATATGTATCTAAAGAACATGATGAGCTGGTTTAACAAATCACTGTGCTTTCTGAGGAGCCGTGTTAAACCACAACAATCTTTAAAGTATCAACAACAGTCCATATCTCTTGTACAAAATAATAATAGTAATAATAACCTTTTACATCTTGAGAATTTGTCTTCTTGGGTCTGCAGAGAGACCTGCTTTGATTGAGAGACACCCCACCCCATTCCTGCAGCTCCCTGACCTTGCAACATACAAATGAAAGACTCCCTATAGCCTTGAAAGAGGAGCTGGGCCTGCCTGCGTGAGAAGCTAGATAAATATTACACTTTGGAAGAAGCATGCAGGAACAGCTATGGACTGGGCCGCACAAGTATGTTCCTAATTCCAAATAGGAAACAACACATTGAGCCAGAACATCTCAGATGAGGAAAGGCAATCGAGGTGGGAGGACACGGTTGGGGGTGAAGGGTGGTCACGGTTAACAGGTTAACACGGAGGATCTCTCACCAGAATTCCATTCCCAATACAAAACTAGTGTGAAACAGCTCAGCGTCCCTTTCTGCAAGCAGAACAGTCAGTTCTTGGACTAAATGGAAGTTTATCTACAGATCTACTCATAAAGAATAACCTGCAAGTAATAATCAAGTGCACCCCTTCCCCCTCAACCTTCATTCCTGAGCACCAGTTTCCTGCTTTGGTTCTTAGTGTTTTCCTCCATCGAAGGCAAGAGTGACACCCCTCGCTGGGCCTTACCCCTCTCGCAGGGCTGGAGGCGTGGCGGACTGATTGGAGTAGGAAATCAGGGTCCCTTACTATATACCATTTCATAAATTTTGTTTAAACAAGTGTCAACCAAAACCAGGATTTTGCAATAAAAAATATTTTTATAGAAACCAAACAAGACTAACGAGTTGTACCCAACTATTGGAAAGGCAAAGGAACTCTTTTCTTGACAGTCCTGAAAAGCTTTAACGTCAAAGACAGTAAGCGGCCCTGTCACAGATCAGAGACAAGTTCCAGCCCCAACTTGTTTATCTCTTCCTGGGGCCCTGCCCATCCCCCTCTGCACTATTGGAGGCAGAAATCTTCCAGAAACAGGAGGCGTCAGGTTTAACCCTTTTCTTTACCGCAGGACCTTTTAACTGCTGCAGATACATGAGTCGATGAACTACAGGCTGTTGCTGTGCTAAACACAGTCAAAGCCAGTAAGCAAATAATGATAAAGCTCCCTTAGTCAGCACACACAGGCACTGTGATAAGCATGTATATTCTTGCAACAACCCAGACGAGGAAACTGAGGCTTAGAGATTAGTATGTGGCAGAGTAAAGAGCAGATAGCTTGACCTAAAAAAAATCTATGCTTAGCCCACAGAACTAATTACCTGTAAATTAAACCTCTAAAAAGTTATCTGTAAATATAAGAGCTCAAATTGTTTTAAATTCAACAGATAGAAGAAGGCAGCAAATCTGCCTGGAGCTAAACTTAATGCTTTCGTGTGTGCTGACTCTGTCGTGTCAGACTCTTTGTGACCCTATGGACTCCTCTGTCCACAGGGTTCTCCAGGCAACAACACTGGAGTGGGTTGTCATTTCTTCCTCCAAGGGATCTTCCCGACCCACGGACTGAACCTGTGTCTCCTGCGTCAACTGCACTGCAGGCGGATTCTTTACCACTGAGCCATCCAGGAAGCTTACAACAAAAACACAACTTAGTCAAATTATTTGTCTTATTTGTATAGAATATGGTGGTGTTCCTGTTGTTCTTTAGTTGCTAAGTTGTGAACCTATGGACCTTAGGCCTCCAGGCTCCCCTGTCCATGGGATTTCCCAGGCAAGAATACTGGACTGGGTTGCCATTTCCTTCATTGACAAGCGGATTCTTGACCACCGAGCCACTAAGGAAGCCCATGTAACATGAAATAGCTCAGTAAAATCAGAATCACTGACTCATTTACTCAATAGATTTTTTTGGAATTTCCTTCTGTGTGCCAGTGACCAAGAACATGTGTTGAACAGTCTCTGACCTCTTGGATTTTTATGGCTAGTAAGGAAGACAAACATTAACCATGGAAGCACACAAATATTTAAATAATTGTACATTGTTATAAAGCTTATGAGGGACAAGTATGTGTTATGAGTGAATAACCAGGAAAACCAATATTAACTAGGCTGTCAGAAAGGTCTCTCTAGGGAAGCAATTAATAATTCAAAATGTGAAGGATGCATAGGAAGTAGTTAGGCTGAAAGTAAAAGGAAGAAAAGTGTTCCAAGCAAAGGATATACTTTTTACCAGGCCCTGAGCAAGAAGAGTTTGGCTCTTTCCAGACCAATGATCTCTGAGTAGGGAGCCCAAGAGGGAGGTGAATAATGAGGCTGAAAATGAAGAATACAGACCACCAGAAGTTGGATTTTACCTAAGGGCAACAGAAATGTGGTGTGAGAGAAGACTCTTGAGAGTCCCTTGGACTGCAAAGAGATCAAACCAGTCAATCCTACAGGAAATCAATCCTGAATACTCATTGGAAGGACTGATGCTGAAGCTGAAGATCCAATACTTTGGCCACCTGATGCGAAGAGCTGACTTGTTGGAAAAGACCCTGATGCTGGGGAAGATTGAAGGCAGGAGGACAAGGGGATGACAGAGGATGAGAGAGTTGGATGGCATCACCGACTCAATGGACATGAGTTTGAGCAAGTTCCAGGAGTTGGTGATGGACAGGGAAGCCTGGCGTGCCAAAGTACATGGGATCACAAAGAGTTGGAGACAACTGAGCGACTGAACTGAATGGAAACCCATTAAAAGATTCTCAGCAGTGAAGTTTTAGAATCTGATTTATTATTTTCGTAAGCTCAATCTGGCTGCTGTGTCCAGAATGGAAGTCAGGATGGCAGACGTGAAAGAGGGAGAGGAGGTAGGAAGCCTTGCTGATCGTCATCCAATCAAAAAGATGGTGGTGGCTTAAACTGAAGTGTCAACAGTGGAAACTGGAGAGAAGGGGATATCTTCTATATTTAGAAGATTATGAAATTTAATGATGAGTTTGACATGGGAGAGGATGGGGAGGGGTGAGACAGGTAGGGTCAAAGATAAGGCCTAGGTTTCTGAATTGAGGAAATGGGCAGACAGAAGGACAGAATAACTTGAAAATAAAAGGGGATAGGGCCGATGGATGGGTATTTCTAGACCAGCATTTCTCATTTAATGTGTTTATGAATCACTTGCAGAATCTGATTCCATAGGTCTGGGGTGGGGTCAAAGATACTGCATTTCTACAAGCTCAGAAGTAATGTCAATGCTATTTGACCATCAACCACACTTTGAGCAGCAAGACTCTACCAACCTAACAGACATAGGGTTATAAAACTTTTATTTAATATCACCATTTCCTAAGGAAGTGGAATTTGCTCAGTTGTGTCCGACTCTTTGAAACCCCATGGAGAGTCCATGGGATTCTCCAGGCCAGGATACGGGGGTGGGTCATCATTCCCTTCTCCAGGGGATCTTCCCAACCCAGGGAACAAACCCAGGTTTCCTGCATTGCAGGCAGATTTCTCACCAGCTGAGCCACCAGGGAAATCTACGAATACTGGAATGGGTAGCCTATCCCTTCTCCACCAGATCTTCCACACCCACGAATTGAACTGGGGTCTCTTGCATTGCAGGCGGATTCTTTACCAACTGAGCTACCAGGGAAGCCCATTTCCTAAGGAAAGGAGATTTTAATTATTAAAAAAAAAAAAAGACAGCATAATTTAGAAATAGAGAAGCTTCTTTAATATGAAGGGATATAATTTTATGAAAAAGTATATCATGCTTAGTTTGTTCATTTGGCCACAGACAAAATGAAGCTTTTATTATGAACTGACTTTGAATAGCCACTGATCTAAACAAAGTAACTTATTGATAAACAACATTTTTCAAATTTCAAATAGTTGTGATCACAGTTACTATTTCATTCCTCCAAAGTAAAAATTCTATCCTTATTTGTTAGGAACACACAACCACTAAAATCAACTTAATATTGTTCTTGGCTACTAACTGTGTTCCATAAATCTGTTTCACATCACTAGAATCATAGAAAATTCCTGCCAAGTAGAATTATAGAAAGAACATAAGTGCTATTTTGACACATTGATATAAGCCGATATTAGAATTAGCTCTCTCCTCAATTTATTGAATGTTTTTAAGTCAGACTTCTGAAGGAGATCAACCCTGGGCTTTCTTTGGAAGCAATGATGCTAAAGCTGAAGCTCCAGTACTTTGGCCACCTCATGCGAAGAGTTGACTCATTGGAAAAGACTCTGATGCTGGGAGGGATTGGGGGCAGGAGGAGAAGGGGACAACCGAGGATGAGATGGCTGGATGGCATCACTGACTCGATGGATGTGAGTCTGAGTGAACTCTGGGAGGTGGTGATGGACAGGGAGGCCTGGCGTGCTGTGATTCATGGGGTCGCAAAGAGTCGGACACGACTGAGCAACTGAACTGAACTGAACTATTTTAGGTCAAACAGATGTGTACTGTAAATTATCAGGTGAAAGCTGGCAGTTTGGCAACCTTAAACAGTGACAGAGGATAAGTAAACGATCAATGAGAAGATTAGGTTGAATTTTAGAAGAATGAGAGGAACTAAGCAGAGTTTATGCACATGAAAGACAAGATAACATGGACTTCTCAGGTGACTCAGTGGTAAATTGGCCTGGCAATGCAGGAGACCCAGGTTTGGTCCCTGGATCAGGAGATCCCCTGGAGTAGGAAATGGCAACCGACTCCAGTGTTCTTGCCTGGAAAATCCCATGGACAGAAGAGTTTGGCAGGCTACAGTCCACGGGGTTCCAGAGTCAGACATAACAGAGCAACTAAACATGCATACAAGATGAGAAGGACTGTTCAATAATTTTGAACTAATTTGTAAGAGCTTTGCAGGCAGGATCAATATTTCATCAATATCTTGGAACTCTCATAGTGCCTAGTAACATGCAGGGTATGTGCAAACTAGCCAAATGAAAAGAATGTAAAACCTGAAAGAATAATAACAGCTAATGACCAAATAATAACAGCTAACTTTCCTGGTAGCTCAGAGGTTAACGCGTCTGCCTGCAATGCGGGAGACCAGGGTTCCATGCCTGGGTTGGGAAGATCCCCTGGAGAAGGAAATGGCAACCCACTCCAGTACTCTTGCCTGGAAAATCCCATGGACAGAGGAGCCTGGTAGGCTACAGTCCACGGGGTCGCAAAGAGTCGGACACGACTGAGCGACTTCACTTAATGACCAAATATCAGAACAATGGTAATGTTTTACTTAGCAATCTTTTACAGTTACATGAATGCATGAGAGCCAGCAGTAATAATTACACATTCAAAGGCTTCCCTTGTAGCTCAGTCGATAAGGAATCTGCCTGCAATGCAGGAGACCTGGGTTCGATCCCTGGGTCGGGAAGATCCTCTGGAGAAGGAAATGGCAACCCACTCCAGCATTCTTGCCTAGAGAATCCCAAGGACAGAGGAGCCGGCAGGCTACAATCCATGTAGGACACAACTTAGCAACTAAACCACTGTAGCAACAATTTACAATCCAATGAAGCAAAGTTCATGTTTTAAGGATGCAAACTGAGATTCATAGCAATTGATGAAAAACTATAAACAGCTAAAGGAGAGAAAAACAATAATTTGGTTTTCCTAGTAGTCATGTACAGATATGAGAGCTGGACCATAAAGAAAGCTGAGAGCCAAAGAACTGATGCTTTTGAATTGTGTTGGAGAAGACTCTTGAGAGTCCCTTGGATGGCAAGGAGATCAAACCAGTCAATCCTAAAGAAAATCAGCCCTGAATATTCATTGGAAGGACTGATGATGAAGCTCCAATACTTTGACCACCTGATGCAAAAAGCCAACTCATTGAAAAAGACCCTGATGCTGGGAAAGACTGAAAGCAAAAGGAGAAAGTGGTGGCAGAGGATGAGATGGTTAGATAGCATCACCGACTCAATGGACATGAATTTGAGCAAACTCTGGGAGATAGTGAAGGACAATGGAGCCTGGCATGCTGCAGTCCTTGGGGTCACAAACCGTCATACACAACTTAGTGACTGAACAACAAAAACAACAAATCCAATGAATCTCTAAGGGAGAGACACAAATTGAAATATATCAACTCAAACCTTATTTCCTATATATACAAACTATATACTGGTATTCTGTCTTAGAAGCCCATGTGAAAATAGCCATTAATATTAACAACTACCACACACTGGAATTTTAAGTGCCAGTCACTGTGATAAGCACTTCATACAACTTAATTAATCCTCATGATATTACTATAAAGTAAAAAAAAAAAGTTCAATTTATAGATGAGGAAACCTAAACACTAGAGCTAGAGTTAGATTTCTGATCTAACTTCATTGTCCATGCTATTAAACACAGTTATACTGAGACAGGTTGGGACCCGGGGCCTGAGACCCTTTGCTGTAGTGTTTACACATACAAGCATTTCCTAGAACAACAGAATACAAAGAAACTATAACTGCACCTAGTCCCAGTTGGGGCAAATTATGAACAAGATACAAAAAGGCCAAAATCCAGCTTCCACTTTTGAGGTACAGAGAGCAAAAGCAAGGCACTGTAAATGATCCCTGCACACAGCACCACCAAGGGGGTGGGCAGACCACCTAATCCACCCCTCTGGCCTGAACTACCCATCAGCTCCACCCTCACCCCTTTTCAGGGACCAGCTAGCAGCCCCTCAGGGAGTGAGCAAGAGAATCTGTTACTTGTTTTTACTTCCTTGCACTGCAGCAGGAGTCCCAGTAAAGCCTTGTCTGAATTCCTTGTCTGGTCTCTGATAATTTCTTTTGATTAAAAAGTCCAAGGACCCTGATCAGTAACAATACTTTGAAAATACTGAAACTGATAATAAAAATAAAGAAAAAACAAACCATAAACATACATAAAATTAAATACAATATGAGAACTGTTTTGTAAATATGGGAGGGTTTTTTTTCCTACATAGACTTGTCTGGCCAAGGCGCCTTAGAGTGTGTCAATGAAATTCAGACTGAAAACTTTTTTTCTGGAAAATCTCTCTATGGAAAATGTTATTCACTGCTCCAAGAACTTGAAAGATTATAGTTCTGGGATCATGGGTATTTCTGTTCTTTTTGCTTACTTATTTTTATCCTGGTTAAACATGTTATGTACTTTTTTAATAAAGGAAAAACTTAAAGATGATTGTGCTTGTGCTTAGCCTGTCAGGCTTCCTCCAGGCAAGAATACTGGAGTGGGTTGCCATTTCTTCCTCCAGAGGATCTTCCTGACCTTCCTGATCTTCTTCAAGGATCAAATCCGAGTCTCCAGTTTCTCCTGCCTTGCAGATAGATTTTTTTTACCTGCTGAACCATCACGGAAGGCCAGGTGATTGGGAAATAAAAATAAAAAACTACTGTCGAGACTGAATTAATAAAGGCTGTATAGAACATATACCAATCATGCATATTTAAATAACAAACAGCAACCAGAAAACTATCAATTTCCAAGTAAATACTGAACTTAAGACTATACAGGCAAAGTATAATCACTGATTACAGGGTTGAAAAAAAGAGGATGAATTTCATCAACAACACAAGTAAAAATGATTTACTTTTGAGTAACGCAAAAATAAGCAAAGACATTTTTAAATTAGCATCCTAAATTCAAAATAAGTATAATTATATCTTTACTTTTATTTGAGGGCTTTTTAAAAAACACAAAGATCACATATATCAAATCTCATCACATTTTACACTTTAAATACGTGCAGTTCATTGTAAGTTGGTTATACCTCAACGAAGCTAGAGAAACCTAGAAAAAAATTAACTAAACAAATACACAGGCTTAGGTCCTATGGAAAATGTTTTCATAAAATGTCAAATTCCATACTGAATAGTATGTAATCTCTTTGGAAAGATGTTTCCAAACAATCAGAACCATAAAAATTCAAAATAGTATATGATCAAATATTTGATTGTCTAGCAAGAACCAAATCTATATAAAGTCAGACAGAAGTATTAAACAAATTTCTTCATGAGATGATATTTAATATAGATTTTAAAGAAAGTGTGGGAAAGTTTTTCTCATTGAATAGTGTGGAAAATCTGCATCAAATTTATCCAAAGTGCATATTAAAAATAAAATTCCTACGCACCATCCAAGAGTTGTGGAATCTCAATCTCTGGTGGTAAAATCAAGGAATCTACATTCTGATACCTCCCCTAGAAAACCCTTCCAAGATGAGTTGAGGTTTTCAAAAGTCTCATTTACTGACTGATGCAAAGATTAAGGGCAGGAGGAGAAGGGGGTGACAGATGATGAGATGGTTGGATGGCATCACCGACCCAATGGACATGGGTTTGGGTAGACTCCAGGAGTTGGTGATGGACAGGGAAGCCTGGTATGCTGCAGTTCATGGGGTCACAAAGAGTCAGACACGACTGAGTGACTGAACTGACTGACTGACCAATGCAAAGTTAAGACTGAATGACTTTTGGTAGTCATGCAAGGAAATTTTAAGGGTTAAACATGGCTACACTGCCAAAGTAAATTTGCTGAGTTTGGGCACTATTGTGGAGGATGTGGAGTTACTCTGCAGAAACTTCTAAAGCACAGTGAGATTTTCCATAATTTCCTGGTGCTTAGCAAGCAAAGTCCTACTGAAGAGCTGGGGCCTGTCTCAAACACACATTCAGTCTCCTCGTCAAGACATTTGCTAGATTTCAGTGCTCAAGAATGTAGGAAGCTGAAGTGTAAGCTCAATACCTCTGAAAAGAAGACCTGAATGTTCTCATTTTGGGGGGCCCAGAAGATAAGGATCTATTAGATTTTCAATCAAGCCTGCTCAAGGTATAGAAACAAAACAGACAAGACTGCAGTTCAGTCCTACTAAAACTAAAACTCAGTCTTGACCTACTGAATCCCTGATTCTATTAAAGTTATCGGCTAAAGCAAATAGTGAACACTTTCTGGTGGAAGATACGTCTTCTGAATCCCTCATGCATTTCAAATACACAGTGTTGTAGCTAAAACAAAAAGTTGTTAAATGTGTGAGAAGGCAAAGAAACATGATTTATAATCAAGAAATAAAGCAGGCAGAAGAAGTAGATCCAAAATTCTTCTATTGAAGCACTCAAAGGTTTAAAAATAACTTCAATTAATCTGTTAAGAAAAATGTATACTAAATGAATGAAAAATGGAGACTTAAATAGAATAAACAAGATTAAGATGGACATTTGAGAAATAAAAAATAAAATATCTAAAATTGAGAATTAAGCAGGAAAGATTAGTGAATTCAAAGGCAGATCAATAAAGAGTAAAAAAGATGAAGCACAAGAAGACACAAAGAATTGAAAAAGATGTAACAGAGAAATACAGGAAATAGTTAAAAGTTCTAATATTCATGTAATTGGAGTCCAAAAGAAAAGGACAAAGTAGGATATTTGAAGAGAGAATGGCTGAGTTGTTGAAAACTGATTAAAAGAGATCACTGAAAGAATTCAAGAAGTTCATCCCAAACAGGATGAAAACACAAGACACACACAAAAACACGTATATACAAGATAGAAACACACACAAACAAAACAGAGAGAGAGAGAATAGCCAAACTGCTGAAATCAAAGGCCAAAAAAAAAAAAAAAGACATGGCTTTGAAAGGAGCAACGCTAAAAATAATGCTTGACTTTACAACAAAAATTTGAAATCCAGAAGGCAATGGAATACATATTTAAAGTGCTGACAAAAATAATTGTCGACTTAGAATTCTGCACAGCCTGATATCACTCAAACACAAAGATAAGGACACTTTCAGACAACAAACTGAGAAATTTACTTATCAGAAGACTTGAATGATAAGAAATACTAAAGGAAGATGTTCAATTTCAATGAAAAGCCCATATTGTAAATTCAGAACTGCTAGAAGGAATAAGAAAAATGCAAAGGGTAAATATACTAGTAAATATGAAATAATATCTAATGCTTAAAATAACAGTAACAAAATAATGTATTTTGGACATTTTGTAGAAGTAAAATATTGATCCTCCGCAACAAACAAAAGGTAAAAAGTGAATAGATTTTTACCTGTTTTAAGGTTCTTGTTTGAAACATGGTTAAAGTGATGACTTAAGGTATGAAATAAATGAAGTAGTCATATTTTATCTCGAGTAATCATTAAAAGCTACACTAAAACATAATTAAAAAGCTAAAAAGGAGAAAAATGAAATATTATTTCTTCTTTGTTGGATTAAAGGGAAGAAAGAACAGAAATACAAAACAACAAAGAGTCTTAAACTCAACCATGTTCATGACATAAAAGGACTAATATAAATATTTAGAAGACAACAGTTAATGAAAACAATAAAATCAATAATGAAGACGAATACTGTGTGTGCGCGCGCGCGTTTCCCTCCCTCTCTCTCCTACCGCTGTTGGCTGAAAACAGAATAATCAAGATTATGGAGGACTAAGGGAACTGAACTGAACTGAAGGGAAAAGGAAAGGGAGTTAGAAAAGAGGTGGCAAAGAACGACATCCTGCCATTTCTCAGCTCCTTCTGATACACAGCTATTAGACAAAACAACTACACACACGAAACGCAATTTTCAATACAAAATCAGAAATATATGTTTCTATTAAACAGCACGTTGTACTGTAGTGTATTTGGAAAAATTTTTTTAGCCTTCAGAGGTAACGTTCAAAGAAAAAAAAAAAAGCCGAGGGTGAAACAGTTTCCCAAGTAATTATATAGACATCTCTCTTGAAAATAATTAGTTCAGAATAACTTTTTCTTCACAAATGGTTGAGTCACTAAACTTAGACGGCTATAAATCTAAGATTAGAGGTTCGAAACTAAGAAATTAACCCACGCGGAGTAATTATTAACGGTTAAAGCCAGCAAGTATGTACTGGCGGTGGCTTCCGCAGACCCCTAGTTTCCTCCTCCGCCGGCTCCGCGGACTCCTTGATCGCGGTAGAGCCGTGGCCCCGCCCCGCTGTGGCCCCGCCACGCCCCCTCAGCGTCACCTCCCCCCCCCCAGGCTGCCGCGTTGCCTTGGAAACGGCCCCGACTCTTCGCAGTGAGGACCAAGATGGCGGCCGGGGAGCCAGGCGATTTGGGCGTCTACAGCTTCAGATTCCTGCCTCAGAAAACCTTCCAGTCTCTGAGCACCCCGCAGACTACCAGCCGGCTCCGCCAGTGGTGAGAGGCCGAGGGGCTCTTCTCTATGCCCCTTGGCCTTCTCTGTTGTGGAGGCACGGATCGGGCGTCGAGGCGGCCCCGTCCTGAGTGAAACCCGGAGGCAGCGTTACCCTCAAGAAGGGCGGGCTCCGGGGGTGGGACGGATGAACGTGCTGCCCAGAGGGTACCAGCCCGAGTTGACCGTCCTTCTCTTCTCTGCCCCAGGTCTATGCTGGGTAGAATCGAGGCGCAGGCGTTCGGGTTTGACCAGACGTTTCAGACTTATCGCAAGGATGATTTCGTTATGGTTGGTATGGAAGTTGGAGCGTTCCTTGAACCACTGCTGATGTTACATTTTTTTTTTTTCTACTTTGGCATAGATTCTGGTGAACACGGTATTATTCTGTGACGACGTTTTCTTGAAGTTTGAGGATAATAAAACGGTTCAATCGATTGTTTCACAGGAACTTTTATGTTTTACATCACCATACATTAGCTCTTCAGTATGCCGCCATAAAGAACTTTTCGATTTTGGAAAGATAATCTCTCCCTGGAAAATCGGTCTCTTTTTTAGTAGGCACATCTCATTTTTAAATCTTATCCAGCTTTATCACCAGCTTTATTTACTAGGCCTAGCTTCAAATTACTTTTGGTAGTTTCTCAAAATTAAATCTACCCTGTGAGAAGAGGCTCTATTAGCAGTTCCATATGAAGAATTCCAGAAAAAGTTTTAAGCAGTGACTAAGTTATTGAAATAAATCTTTAGCTGGTAGAGGTGGCTGCTTTGAAAGGGGGAAAAACATTCCAAAGTACAGATTCTGGTGTGTTCACTGTATTTCATTCACGTTATTTAAAATCCTAGGGGTTTTTTAGTCCTCAGTTAAATGGAAAAATACTTTTATTGTTTGTGATATTATCTTTGCGGTTCATGTCCTCAGGCATTGACTGTAGTGTCTAGTTGGCATAGTTTATTCACTCATTCAAAAACACTTCCTCAGGGCCTGCCCTGTGCTAGAAATTTTGTCAGGTAGTGGGGATGCCAGAAGGAAGAAGACAGGAGCCTGGCTTTCAAGGATCTTACCGACTCCTAGCAAGACTGCCAATAAATTTAAAAAATCAGATCATCTCACATAGAGAGATAGTGCAGTGAACAAAATATTAATCTAATTAACCAAAATATTTACTGTGAGGGTGTATTAGTTTTCAAGGGATGCTGTAGGGAAGTATCACAAACTGGGTGGCTTAAAACAAGAGAAATGTATTATCTTACAGTTTTGGAGGGTGGAGATCCAAAATCATGTGGTTAACAGGGTTGTGCTCTCCCTGAAATCTGTAGAGAGGAATCCTTCCTCACCTTTTTCCTACCTTCTCATGGTTGCCAGCAATCCTTGGCATTCTTTGGCTTGCAGCTGCAAAAGGTGAATCTGTACTCCTGTCAAAGCCCCTTAGCTCTCCTTCCTTGTCTCCCTCCTAGCTGTGTCGCTTCTCCTTTTATAAGAACACCAGCCATATTGAATTGAGGGCCCACCTTATTCCAGTATAATTTCACTTTAACTAATTGTATCCACAACAACCCTGTTTCCAACTAAGGTCACTTTCCAAAGTCCCAAGGACATGAATTTTGGACAGGGGGCTGAGGAAATACTGTTTAAAATGAGGGTAGATTATTTAAAGTCTATTTCCCTTTACCTCAGATTGTTATAATGTTAATATGCTACTGATTATAATATTAATGACATTTCTCATTCAGCTAGATTTTTATAGTTTTTAATGTATCTCATTTATGCCAGGACTGGCTCTCAAATGAATTTTTTTTTAAGATCATCAGGATTTTATTAACTGAATTTTAGAGTGCTGTAAAAATTTTAATATAAGTTATTTATTCAATAAATATTTGTCGAATACTTACTGTATCCCTGCTCGGAGGTGTTAAAAAGACAAAAAGAGACTTGATCCCAGCTTGTAAGTCATGTGTATAGGTGTGGAAGCTAGAAGTGTAGAAAATTCTCTACAAGACAAAATAATTGCTATATTGGAGGCTATATAAGGTGCCCTAGGCACAAGGAAGAAGATCACTCAATGGAGGGGCATTGGTATCAGAAAAATATCATAGACAGAGTGTAGAATTAATTTGGTTTGTTCAGTACACACAGAGATCTTCAACAGAACCAATATTAATCTGTAAAGCACAATAAATTTCTGTAATAGGCAGTTTTTTCAAACTAATTTTCAATATCTTTCATGTTTATCCTTTTTTCTTGTGAGTAGGCAGTATTCTCATATTTTAATATAAAGAAGGGTATTCATACAATCCTTAATTTTACTCATGCAACTAATTTGGAGGAGATAAAGCATTGTGGCTGAGAGAATGGCCTCCAGAAGGGGATTTACCCTGAAGCTACTGAATCTTCAGGACCCCTCACCAGCTCAAGCTCCTCACCCACAGAATCCCCTTCCAAGGAACTCTGAGCTACTCCAGCAGCATGCTCACATGCTCATATGTTTTTGGAATTTTTCAAAATTAAATGTTTTGTATTCTTAGTGAAGTTCACTCAGTCGTGACTGACTCTTTGCAATCCCACGGACCCATGGAATTCTCCAGGCCAGAACACTGGAGTGGGTAGTCTTTCCCTTCTCCAGGGGATCTTCCCCACCCAGGGATCAAAACTAGGTCTCCCGCATTGCAGGCAGATTCTTTACTAGCTGAGCCCCAAGGGAAGACCTTGTATATTCTTTGAACCCCTAAAATTGTACATGCTTAAGACACTACAGAACCTGGATCCTCCCTTCATTTGACCTCTAGATAGCTGTCTGTCCAACTCTGCTGCTTACTGGCTGTATGACATTGGGCAAGTTATTTAAGGTTCTTCAACCTTTACTTTCCTACAAAATTGTCACAATGCTTAACACTTAAGTACTTTCTGGAAATGAAAATAATGCTGAATATATGTTGAGATTATTATGAAGATTGAGTGAAATATAAAAATATTTAGCAAAATGCCTGGCTTATAATGTGCTGTTATTGTTACTAACATTTGTATACTACTTTGCAAAATGTTTTCCCAAAGCAGTAATGACTCCTGTGTGCCAGATTTAGCTTTCAGCACTTTTTATCCATTTATCACTAATCTTTACAACAATCTGGTAGATTTGGTGTTTTGGCCCACACTTTAGGCAATGGCACCCCACTCCAGTACTCTTGCCTGGAAAATCCCATGCACAGAGGAGCCTGGTGGGCTGCAATCCATGGGGTCTCTAAGAGTCAGACACAACTGAGCAACTTCAGTCTCACTTTTCACTTTGGTGCATTGGAGAAGGAAATGGCAACCCACTTCAGAGTTCTTGCCTGGAGAATCCCAGGGACTGGGGAGCCTGGTGGGCTGCCATCTATGGGGTCGCACAGAGTTGGACACGACTGAAGTGACTTAGCAGCAGCAGCAGCAGCAGCAGCAGCTTACAGCTAAGGAAACTGAAGCTCAGAATGGCTAAATAATTTGTGCAAGGTTGCCCAGCAAATAGCAAAACCTAGACCTTTTGGCTCCAACTTCCATGTCATTTTTACTACAAAACCCGTAACTGAGCAAAGAGTGCTGCTTAAAGTAGGATTCCAGATTTTGAATTTTCGCTTAAAATTTAGAAACAGATTTCAAAAGTTTGTAAGGTAGTAAGTGGATGGAAAGAAGGAAATATTCATCCAGAAAATATTTCTTTAGTTTCTTAGTCTGTACAGATGAGCAGGACACAGTTAAAGAGGAAAACAGACCAAAAAGTGCATTGTAGAATGAGAAGCTGTATAATATAAAATGCACAAGGTACTGTGGTGGCACAAAAGAGAAAGTGGTCGTTTTTGACTGAGGTGGTTAAAGGAAAAGGTTAAAATTAACCTTAAAAAAGGTCAAAAAAGTGCCCTTCCAAAAGACAGGGCACTTGAACTCTGGCCTGAAAGATGAATAGGAGTTTGTCAGGTAGGCAGAGTGGGGTATTGTCAAACAGGTGGTTGGGACAGTACTTTTTAAGACTTCCTGTGCCATGCAAAGGAATTTGGTCTTTATGTAGCTGAAGAGTTGCTGAAAGGTTTTCAGCAAAACAGTATAATTTAAAGTAATGAGATCACCTGGCAGAAGTATAGGGGGTGGATTGTTAGAACTGAGTCCGGAAACAGACTAAATTGGAATCTTATCTTCCAGACCGTATATGGTGGTGCCCTGAATTAAGACAGAAGCACTGAGATTGCTTGGAGAGATCTTTATGAGACAGGTAGTACTCAAGGACTGATAAGATAACTGACAGGCAAAGGAGGAAATGTAGGATGACCGAGTTTTTTATTTGGTTGACTAGAGTGGAAGATTTAAATGTATAGAAAATGGAAAAGAATAAATAACGAAAATGATTGCAGTTTCAGGCATGCTAAATTTGAGGTGCATCCAAGTGGCAGTATCCTAGATAGTTGAATATAAGATCTCACTTTGAGTCTCAAGAGACCTCTGTGCGTAGAATATAATGCTGGCATTCTCACCATGGATTAGAGACACTGACAGGAACCCTCCAAATTCACTGCAAGGGAGAGCTTCAGTTTACAGAGCTTCCTGAAGGTCTGCACATAGCTTCTGCTTATATCTCATGGCCAGACTCTGCATATATCTCAGGATCACTTGCCGCAAAGATTGCTAGGAAGCATAGATGTTTAGCTGAGCATATTACTGTTTAAAATAAAATTGAGATTCCTTAAGGAAAGAGAGATATGATGGATCAGAAATCAGCAGTCTGCCAGATACATGATTGAGTCAGACATCTACTTATATTTCAAATGTGTGGCATCTAACAAACATACATTTAAACTGTTGTTATGTAAAATTTCTAAAACATTTAGAAATATGTTTCTACTCTCACATTTTTAGTCCAACTCTCACATCCATACATGACTACTGGAAAAACCCATAGCTTTGACTAGATGGACCTTTGTTGGCAAAGTAACGTCTTTGCTTTTTAATATGCTGTCTTCTGCTTCTGTTAGGTTGGTCATAACTTTTCTTCCAAGAACCAAGCGTCTTTTAATTTCATAGCTGTAGTCACCATCTGCAGTGATTTTGGATCCCCCCCAAAATAAAGTCTGTCACTGTTTCCACTGTTTCCCCATCTGTTTGCCATGAAGTGATGGGACCAGATGCCATGATCTTAGTTTTCTCATGATGTACTCTGCATATAAGTTAAATAAGAAGGGTGACAATATACAGCCTTGATGTACTCCTTTCCTGATTTGAAACCAGTCTGTTGTTCCATGTCCAGTTCTAACTGTTGCTTCCTGACCTGCATATAGGTTTCTCAAGAGGCAGGTCAGGTGGTCTGGTATTCCCATCTCTTGAAGGATTTTCCACAGTTTGTTGTGATCCACACAGTCAAAGGCTTTGGCATAGTCAATAAAGCAGAAATAGATGTTTTTCTGGAACTCACTTGCTTTTTCAATGATCCAACAGATGTTGGCAATTTGATCCCTGGTTCCTCTGCCTTTTCTAAAACCAGCTTGAACATCTGGAAGTTCACGGTTCACATACTGTTAAAGCCTGGCCTGGAGAATTTTGAGCATTACTTTCCTACTGTGTGAGATGAGTGCAATTGTGCAGTAGTTTGAGCATTCTTTGGCATTGCCTTGTTTGGGATTGGAATGAAAACTGACCTTTTCTAGTCCTGTGGCCACTGCTGAGTTTCCCAAATTTGCTGGCATATTGAGTATAGCACTTTCACAGCATCATCTTTTAGGATTTGAAACAGCTCAACTAGAATTCCATCACCTCCACTAGCTTTATTTGTAGCAATGCTTCCTATCACCCACTTGACTTTGCATTCCAGGATGTCTGGCTCTAGGTGAGTGATCATACCTTCATGATTATCTGGGTCATGAAGACCTTTTTTGTATAGTTCTTCTGTGTATTCTTGCCACCTCTTCTTAATATCTTCTGCTTCTGTTAGGTCCATATCACTTCTGTCCTTTATTGAGCCCATCTTTGCATGAAATGTTCCCTTGGTTTCTCTAATTTTCTTGAAGAGATCTCTAGTCTTTCCCATTCTATTGTTTTCCTCTATTTCTTTGCATTGATCACTGAGGAAGGCTTTCTTATCTCTCCTTGCTATTCTTTGGAACTCTGCATTCAAATGTGTACATCTTTCCTTTTCTCCTTCCCTTTCGCTTCTTTTCAATTCACAGCTATTTGTAAGACTTCCTCAGACAACCATTTTGCCTTTTTGCATTTCTTTTTCTTGGGGATGGTCTTGATCCCTTCCTCCTGTACAATGTCACAAACCTCTGTCGTAGTTCTTCAGGCGCTCTGTCTATCAGATCTAACCCCTTGAATCTATTTGTTACTTCCACTGTATAATCATAAGGGATTTGATTGAGGTCATACCTGAATGGTCTAGCAGTTTTCCCTACTTTTTTCAATTTAAGTCTGAATTTGGCAATAAGGAGTTCATGATCTGAGCCACAGTCAACTCCTGGTCTTGTTTTTGCTGACTGTATAGAGCTTCTCCATGTTTGGCTGCAAAGAATATAATCAATCCGATTTAGGTATTGACCATCTGGTGATGTCCATGTGTAGAGTCTTCTCTTGTGTTGTTGGAAGAGGGTGTTTGCTATGATCAGTACATTCTTTTGGCAAAACTCCATTAGCCTTTACCCTGCTTCATTCTTCACTCCAAGGCCAGATTTGCCTGTTACTCCACATATGTCTTGACTTCCTACTTTTGCAATCCAGTCCCCTAAATGCCAAGGACATCTTTGGGTGTTAGTTAGGTCTTGTAAGTCTTGTAGGTGTTAGAAGGTCTTGTAGGTCTTCATAGAACCATTCAACTTCAGCTTCTTCAGCATTACTGGTTGAGGCATAGATTTGGATTACTGTGATATTGAGTGGTTTACCTGGGAAACAAACAGAGATCATTCTGTCATTTTTGAGATTGCATCCAAGTACTGCATTTCAGACTCTTTTGTTGACTATGACGGCTACTCCATTTCTTCTAAGAGCTTCTTGCCCACAGTAGTGGATATAATGGTCATCTGAGTTAAACTTGCCCATTCCAGTCCATTTTAGTTCACTGATTCCTAAATTGTCGATGTTCTCTCTTGCCATCTCCTGTTTAACCACTTCCCATTTGCCTTGATTCATGGATCTAACCTTGCAGGTTCCTGTGTGATATTGCTCTTTACAGCATCAAACTTTACTTCTGTCACCAGTCATATCCACAACTGGGTGCTATTTTTGCTTTGGCTCCATCCCTTCATTCTTTCTGGAGTCATTTCTCCATTCTTCTCCAGTAGCATATTGGGCACCTACCGACCTGGGCAGTTTATCTTTCAGTGTCCTATCTTTTTGCCTTTCATACTGTTCATGGTTCATTGCCTTTTCATACATGTTCATACTGTTTATATCAGTATCTTTGTTATCACTCCTATTTGGGAATAAAAAATTCCAAAACATGTCAGCTTTCTTAAAACTATCCGAGATTCAGAGAGTCACTTCTAATGCCTCACTGGAAATTCTATAACAAACCCAACATAACATTTGTACACATTAAGGCAGGCTGTTCTTGTGTTTTTTAAGAAAGTTCATTCTTCAGGTGTATAATTATGATTTCAGTAACAACTGTTGCTTTATTTGAGGGGCCTTTTGTTATTGCTGTTGTTCAGCTGCTCAGTCGTGTCCAACGCTGTGACCCCATGGGCTGCAGCACGCCAGGCTTCCGTGTCCATCACCAGCTCCCGGAGCTTGCTCAAACTCATGTCCATCGAGTTGGTGATACCATCCAACCGTCTTGTCCTCTGTTGTTCCCCTTCTCCTCCTGCATTTATATCAGTATCTTTGTTATCCCTGGACCTTTTATGAAGACTTATTTCCATTGGCTCCAGGCCAATTCACTGCAGGCCACTTAACCCACTTCCATTCATAGTGACATTTAAAATGTAAGTGGATTCCCCCCAGGTATAATTACTAAATCTGAATTAAATTTCCCCTTTTGCTGATTCTTTCAGAAGACTTCTAAAAAGCATTCAAAACCAGTGTTAATTGGAGTTGGTTCTAGCATACATGTCTTTTTAAAATGTGTGTTATATGAATTAAAATAGTTGCACAAACACTCCTTATTTGACTTTTTAAATTTATAAAGTAACTTCCTTTTTTCTGAGTAAGATTTTTTTTGTAGTTAGAAGATACCTGTAAGCTGTTTGTCTTTAATTTCCACCATTTGAATGTCAACACCATGGGACCAGGGACTTTGTCTTGCTTGGCATAATGTAGACATTATGCATTGAGTACCTGTTGAATGTTGCACTAATCTTCACTCACATATCTGGTCCTCTCCACTGTTGCTTCTCATTAAATGACATTCATTCTGCCTGATTTTTCATGCAAAAATTTGGGGAGTCATCTTTGAGTCCTCCTTCTCCCATTGTCCCTTTCTTCTAAATATTCATGGACTCCATCCACTTCTCTCCCTCCCCACTTGCTATCATTTTGACATGTGAACATCAGACCTTCTTGGATTACAGCAGTACCGTCTCTCTTAACCAGTCTTTTTACAGCCCCTCACTTCATTCTCCATACCACAGAAGGAATGAACTTTTAAAAATATGACTCTAATCACATCTTTCCTTGGTTTAAATCTCTTCAGTGTCTTCCAACTGCCCTTAGCTCAAAATACTGATCAATCTAGAGCAGTGTGACATTAAGATAAAAATTTTTGACTTTTGACCTCCAAAGTTCAGTTTAACTCCCCAATGTCATTAGACCCGTCGGCCCATCGACTCTGGTCATGCTGAACCTTGTTACTTCTTTTTTTTTTTGGCAGCACTGCGCGGCTAATAACTGGACTGCCAGGGAAGTCCCATGAACCTCATTACTTTTCTTCAATGGGATGTCCCCTCCATTCTCACCTTAAAGATTTTAAACTCGCCATTTTCTCCACCTTAAAAAGATAGTCTTTCCAGTGTCACGCTGAAACCAGCTCAGGACAGCTCAACTGCTAAATGTTCAGGAATCTTTGCTGGCTGTTAAGCTGTTGGCAATTTGAAATCCACCCTGGAAATCATCAAATGCTACAAATCAGGGCTTTTTGGGGAGGAAGGTGTTTCAGTTATTAAGCATTTACCAGTATATCTTTTTTCCAGCTGACTCCTACTCAGCTTTTAGATCTGAACCTAAATGTACTTCTGCATTAACCTTTCATCCCACAGCTGTTAGAGTAGGTCTGCCTACTATATACTTCAATATTAGCACCTTGTATTTTTTCATTACACTCATGGTACGTTAATACCTTAACATCTCTCCTTTCAGTCTGTTGATTCTATGAGGGCGGGACTATGTCCATTTGATTTTGGGAATTAGGATACTTTCAGTTGAGTGTTAGGAGCAGGAGCCAGATGTAGAAAAATAACTGGAAGACAGAGAAGTGAAACAAGATAGACTCCTCTTTCAAGAAACCATTTAAGAAAATAGAGCAATAGCTTAAAGGAAGTGTCGCAATAAGAGAAATGTTTATTGAAACAATCTGAACAGCAAAGAACAACTCACAGAGTCAATAATCAAATACCCCAATCTAATCCAACCCTCTCAACCCCTCTCTTCCCACAAGCCTACAACTATCACTTCTTAGGTGACTATTGGCAATGGTTTGGTATATATTCTTCCATATTTTTCTTAATGTTTGTGTAAAGATTTTTGTTTTTTTCTTATATATTTCTCTTAAACTACTCTTTTTACTCAAAATACTTAACGGCTTTCCTTCAAAGTCAAAACAGTAAACTGAGTAACTGCTATATGCCAGGCCCTGGCAATATAACAGTGAATAAGAAAAACAAGCTTCTGAAGCTTACATTCTATTCTATTACTTTCTTTTCAATAACTGCATGCCATCTAGTGTAGATGTATTCAGCCATTTTATTTTATTATTATTCAGCCAGTTTATTCAATCATTCTACCGATGGGCATTGAAATTTTGGGGCATTGAAATTTTCAGGTATTGACACTACAGACAATACTATTAAAAAATTCCATGTACATAAATTTTACCTACTGATGGTTTCATTTTTGTATAACATACCCAAAAGTTGAATTTGTTGGATCATAAGTTACATGTTTTTAATGTTAAAGATAATATCCAGTTCTCTCTGGATATAAAGTTATAAAGATTCAGACTTCTACTAGCAGTATGTAAGAGTGCCTATTTTCTGGTACTCCTGCCAAAAGTTATTAGTCTTTTTAAATCTTGCCAATATAGTGGGTAAAAATGATATCTTCTGGCTTTTATTTTTCTCACTGCTCTTGAAGTTGAGCATCTTTTCATAAGTTTGTTGGCCATTTGTATTTTTTTACATGGCTTTTTGTTATCTTTTGGCTGTGTTTAAATCGGGTTGTCAGTTTTTCTTATCATAAATGTTGGGCTTTTTAAAGCCAGTATGAATATCAACCTCCCTCTCTTTTAAATCATATTTGTTGCAAATATTTCTTACCAATCTGTTGTTTTTCTTTTATTGCTCATCCTGGGCATCATTATTTTCTGACTGCCCAATATTTTTTGAACATACATGTGATTTGGAGTGATTTTCAACCTTCATTTTTTAGGAAGTCCAAAGCAGAATCCAAAACACTTGCTTTTTTTTTAGGTATAATTGTCATGGGCTTCCCAGGTGGCTCAGTGGTAAAGAATCCACCTCCCAAGGCAGAAGATTCAAGAGACATGCATTCGATCCCTGGGTCAGGAAGATCCCCTGGAGAAGGAAATAGCAACATGCTCCAGTATTCTTTCCTGGAAAAGTCCGTGAACAGAGGAGCCTGGAGGGCTACAGTCCGTGGGGTCACAAAAAGTCAGACACAACTGAGTGGCTGATAGTGCATAACTGACATATGATACTAGTTTCAGGTATAATATAATGATTCACAGACTGCAAAATGGTTACCATAGGAAGGCTAAGTATCTTTTGTCACCATGCAAAATTACATTTCTTTTTTCTTGTGATGAGAACTTTTAAGATTTATTCACTTAGCAACTTTCAAATATGTGATAAATTAATTATAGTCACTGTGCTATTCATTACATACCCTATAACTAACTTATCTTATAATTGGAAATTTGTGCCTGTTGACCTCCTTCACCCATTTCATCTACCTCGCAACCCTTCTCTGTGGCAACAGCCAATGTGTTCTCTGTATCTGTTGGTTTGATTTGTACTCACTCACGCAGTTGTGTCAGACTCTTTGTGCCCCTTTGGTCTTTTGCCCACCAGGCTTCTCTGTCCATGGATATTCTAGGCAAGAATACTTGAGTGGGTTGCCATTTCCTCCTCTAGGGTATCTTCCTGGCCCAGGGATTGAACCCCTGTCTCCTATGTCTCCTGCATTGCAGGCTGATTCTTTACTAATGAGCTATCTGGGAAGCTCACTTGCTTGGTTTGGTTTGTTCATTTATTCTGTTTTTTAGATTCCATATATAAGTGAAACCATAGAGTATTTGTCTTTCTCTGTCTGACTTATTACACTAATTTACTGTAATACCTTCAGGGTCCTTCCATGTTGTCACAAATGGCAAGATTTCAATCTTTTTATGACTGATATTCCATCACACACACACACACACACACACACACACACACACACACATATATATATATATATAAACACAGCTGCTTTATCCATTCATCCATAAATGGACATGTAAGTTATTTAGGTTGTTTCCATATCTTGACTCTTGGTAAATAATGCTCCAGTGAACATAGGGTGCATAAAGCTTTTTGAATTAGAGCTTTCATATTCTTTGAATAAATAGTCAGAGGTGCAGTTGCTGGGTAATATGTTAATTCTACTTCTTGTGTTTTGAGAAACCTCCATACTGTTCTCCATAATGGCTGCATCAATTCATATCCCCACCAGCAGTGCGTGAGGATTACCTTTTCTTCACATCTTTGCTAATGCTAGTTATTTCTTGTCTTACTGTTAATAGCACTTCCAATAGATGTGAAGTGATACCTCATTGTGGGTTGATTTGCATGTCCCTGATGATTAGTGTTGGGCATCTTTTCATGTCTTGTTTGGAAAAATGTCTGTTCAGACTCTCTGCCCATTTTTTAAATCATATTTTTAGTTTGTTATTGAGTTATGAGTTTTAGTTATTTGAACTGTGTTCCTTATATAGTTTGGATTAACCCCTAATCAGGTGTATGACTTGCAAATATCTTCTCCCTTTCAGTGGGTTGCCTTTTCATTTTGTTGACGGTTTACTTCATTTTGTAATACTTGCCTCTTTTTGCACTCAGAGTGCAAATCTAGGATCTGGTGTTACTAATCAGACTCATCAGCACAAAACCAGTTTTTCGAAAGTGAGCAACTGAGGGAGGTGGGAGTGGGGTTCAGGATGGGAAACACATGTACACCCATGGCGGATTCATGTCACTATATGGCAAAACCACTACAATATTGTAAAGTAATTAGCCTCCAATTAAAATAAATAAATTTACTAAAAAAAAAAGTGAGCAACTCAAGGAAAGATTCTGTACAAAGAACCCTAAGGGTTGGTGGCCAACGCATCTAGCTTTCAGGCAGGGCACTCCTGGCACAGCAGTGGCCTTGGTGAGGAAGGGATCATGATAGCATTTTTTAGTGCTTAGCAAGGCTATAGCAAGGGAGACTGTTTCCTCATCAGGGCTGCTCTACATATGATTCTGTATTATTCCCAGTGCCTTAGCCTGATTCTCTATATCTCCTGAAAATTATGTGGACTGCCTGAGATACTTTTAATAACTTTCTCTTCAAATCTTTTTGCCCAGAGTCAGCTGTTAGTGCCTAAAAATAAAACTCATGGCTACTTTTCCTTCTTTTGCTATACAGAAAGTTTTCATTTTTAAAAAGCAAAATCTGTCACTTTTCTGTGTGCCCCTTGGATAGAATTAAATTGACAATTACATTTAGATTTAGATTTAGTTTCTCAGTCAAGTCTAACTCTTTGTGACCACATGAACTGTGTAGCTTGCCAGGCTCCTCTGTCCATGGAATTCTCCAGGCAAGAATATTGGAGTAGGTAGCCATTCCTTTCTGACACCAGGATCAAACCCTAGTGTCCTGCATTGCAGGCAGATTTTTTATTGTCTGAGCCACCAGGGAAGCCAATGGCTACCCACTCCAGTATTCTTGTCGGGAGAATTCCATGGACAGACGAGCTCCAGTATTCTTGTCGGGAGAATTCCATGGACAGACAAGCCTGGCAGGCTACAGAGGAGCCTGGCAGGCTACGGCCTATGGGTCACAAAGAGTTGGACATGACTAAGCAACTTTCACTTTCACTTTACTTTTTAGATTTGAGAGGTAGGGAGAGTGGGAATAATGATTGCTAAGTTAATTGAGAGAACAAGGTTAAAAGAAAACAAAATTTCCAAACATTATTTAACTTCCTACTTTTCACTATAAATCATAACTTTCTATTTATTATATTAAGTCCCAAAGGTAGCTACTTGGACATTATTGTTAATACTGTTCTAAAGTGAAGGTAAGAAAACTTCATTTCTTTATGACACATTAATTACTCAGACATTTTACCAATTAAAGATTTCCCTTCCCCAATTTAAATAAGATTCTACTGTAGTTATTTTAAAGTTAATTCTTATTATTGTGGATAATAATGTAACTAACTTTGTTCCCCTCAAATTTGTATTTTAGGCCTTTTTCAAAGATCCAAATGTCATTCCCAATTTGAAGTTACTTTCAGAATCTTCTGGAGAGTGGCTTACATTAGGTAAACAAAATTTATTTTCATCTCTTCATATTACTATTTTACTATTATAACAAAATTTCACTTGAGGAATTTTCATTATTAAAGTACAAATTATGAATAGTGACTCACGTTTGATAACATCAAGGTCAAAATAATTGTCTGTGCCAGGCCTGCCATATATCTTCCCTCCAAGGGTCCACTATAGATATCCTGGCTTAGCACATAAGGGCAATTTTTCTCTCTTTACATTCATTTGGAAAGTATTTATTGTGCACCATCCATGGACTCTGACAGATGCAGGGAATGAGGAATAAGAGAAATCAGAATAAGAGAAAACCTGTACTCAAGGAACTCACTGATATGTTTGAAAATACGTGCAGTAATATATCGCTGGTATATCCCATAGCAATGGGAGCAAAAGGAGGGGAGTGGTCAATTCCACCCAAGGGAAGAGGGTCAGGTAAGAGTCCACTAACATGAGGGTGCTTGGGTGAAATCTTATTTGGGGCGGCCCATGGCTGCGACCAAAGAGAAGAAGGACTGAGAAGGCAATTCAGAGATCGTCAGGGCCACCCCTCAGTTTCAGTGACACACTCCCCTCAGAGGAAGAAACACGGGGCCACCCCCCATGCAGTAGGTCTGGCAGGCAGAGCATTGGACCAGAGAGGATTACTCTTGAGGCTTCAAGTCTAATGAAATTTGCCTTGTCAAGTTTTAGATTGGCTTGGGACCATCACCTCTTTCCTCTTCCCTATTTCTCCCTTTTGGACTACAAATGTCTGTCCTATGCCTGTCCCACCATTGTATTCTGGAAGCCTGTAATGTCTCATTTCACAGGTTCATAGCTGGAGAGGAATTTTGCCTCAGGACAAATTATACCTCGAGTCTTACCCATATCCGATTTAGATGGCACTTTGGACTTTAAACTTTTTGGTTGATGCCAGAATGAATTGAGACTTTTGAGGTTGTCAGGATGAAATAAATTTGGGAGGGGGACAAGGGCAGAAGCCTATGGACTGAATTGTGTCCCTTCAAACTTCATATGTTGAGGTCCTCCTAACCCACTGTGACCTCATTACTTTCTCCAAAGGCTCCATCTCAAAGTACCATCACTTTGGGGGACAGGGTTTTAACATTATGAGTTTTGGATGGACACAGTTCAGTCCATAGCAAATGCTATTTCTGTGTCTCAGACTAAGTGGTTTGAATTTAATTACGTTCTCTCACCATCCCTACCCTCCTGCCACTCCCCACATCAGACCAAGGGTAGGTTTATTAAAGTGGCAAGTTGCCCAGTGTCAGTCCCTCATCCTGTGGCCACCGACTCATGTTCAAAGATTGTCTGGTTTTATACTGCTGTTCTTTGGTTTTCTAATATTGCTCAGACCTACTTTATCACTTTCTAGGATCTTCTTTTCACTTTAATCCCCCAGAGAATTTTGCCCCTGAAACAAAAGAAGCTTTTCTTAGCAGCAAAGATTTTGAAATAACTGAGGCAAACACAGTTTTTTTTTTACCATCTGAGCCACCAGGGAAGCCTTGTGTCCATGGGGTCACAAAGAGTCAGACACAGCTGAGTGACTCACACACAAGTTCTTGGCTCCAGACAGTCTTCTTGCCTCCACAGTAGCCCAGCTCAGGATCAGAACGAGAGCAATAGTTCCTAGCCAGGACTCTGGGTGGACAAGAGAGAGGAACTGCAAATAATCACCAATATTACTCTTCTCAAGCTCAAACTGCTTCTCAGATCAGAGATCCAGCAAAGATATTGGGGAGAGGACATACCATGTCTAAGTCTGCAGTCTTCCTAGAACTTTGAACAAGGAGAGCCCCATCCCTTTATATCTGAGTGAGTGCGTGTTCATATGTAGGTGCATAAAAGAGAGAAACTGACTGAGTGATTCACTGAGGCAATAATAAAAAAATTCACCTTAATCTTTATATCTTTCTATCACTTAATAGAACCTCTACTAATGGAAAATATATTCCTGAAAGACACATTCTGGAAATGTCAGGGAGGGAGTGTATGTTTGGAAGGGGGAAGAACTAAAGCTGAAAGAGAAAAATAGAATACCAGATTAGAACAATAGATTTCAAATTTCTCTAATTCCATACTTGTAACAACTTGAGTAGGACCTGGTTCAAAATTTACCTTGGCTTGGAGAAAACTTTTTTTGTAATAAACAATGTCAGTGAGATCAGAGGAGGAAATTTTTTAATGGAGAGAAATAGTTTCAAAACACCCTCAATGACTTTAGAAACACACTTGTTACATTGATTAAAATTTTTGTATTATGAATTATAAAACATTAAACGTAATACAAATCTAAAATCATATGAAGCAATTTCTATGTTTTTACAGGTAGTTCTGATATCATTCATTAAAAGTGATCTAAGAACCTCCTGCTACCCAATAAATGTATTTCATTTTCAAGTATTGATATTTTCTAATTTACATATCCTTCATCTAGGCCTGAAATGGTGAAATTTAAATAAGAATTTAATAAAATCCCTAAACTAATGTGACTTTCAAATATATCAAAACATACGTCATTTTTTGTTAATTCTTAGAATCTCTGAATAGTGATATTTGTTTTGGAAGTAATTGAGAATACTAAATTAATTTTTATATCTCTTTCTTCAGGAACTGAAGTGAAAAAAGTTGAAGCTATAAACGTTCCTTGCACACAGCTTTCAATGTCATTTTTTAATCGGTTATATGATGAAGCTATTGTACGAGACAATGGCTATATTGTTAAATGTCTAGATTCTTTTTGTGATCCCTTCCTTATTTCTGATGAGTTACGAAAAGTAAGTACAGAATTTAAAATTTTCACAATAGAATTTCATTTCAGGAAGTGCTTAATGTCAAAAACTTCTGCCTGCCTAAAACCCATAAAATACCTCTTATCAATGAATAATGATCAGTAATAATCATTGCATGTAGGTGTCTTCTTGAATGGCACTTTTCTTATCAACTTGTTTATTTGTATTTCATTAGTTCTCAGTGGGGTTTTACTGACATCTAACGGGTAGAGACCAGGGATAATGTTAAACACCATACAATGCACAGGACAGTCCCCAAAACAAAGTTATCTGGCCCATAATGTCAGTAAAGCCTGAGCTCAAGAAACACTGGCCTATTAAGTTGATGACTATTTTTCTTTCAAATTTTCCCTTAACATGTGAAATGAGTATTTAAAAACATCCCTGGAGTGAAATAATCTGTCAATCTCATTGCTGAGATCAAAAAGCTAGTTGATTAACCAATTTAATTTTTGTTTTAATGAGAGTTGTACTAAACTTGACATCAGAAGACATGGATTATTCACCTAATTCCTGATTTATTATTTACAAGAGAATAATAACCTTAGGCAAGTCATTCAGTATCTTGAGCCTCAAGATCTTATCTATACTCTATGGAAATTAAAATGCCCATTCTACTCTCTTCCTAAAATTGCTGAGAAAGTGAGTTGAGAAAGCATTTTATGAAATCCTGTTGAAATGAATTATTATTATTTACAAGGTGGTAAAAATTTAGGGCTGTCAAATAGATGTAGGTTCCAATTCAGGCTATGCCACTTAATCATGGTCATACTTAACCTCTCTAAGCTTCAGTTTCATATATGAAATCAGAATAATGTAAGAATTTTGTTAGATAATGCATTTAAAATGCTTTGTACAATGCCCAACACTTAGTAATCTTTCAATAATATTAACTACTACTACTAATTACTATTATTATTATTTTACATTAAGAGAGATGTACAAGTCTAATGTATTATAAATCAGATAAAAATGAACTAGGGAAGCCATTCATATACCATTCTGGACACAGAAATCTTATCTGAAGGAGACCAGAGGGCATCCCACCAGTCTATATATTGATCTTCACTAAAACAGTACCTAAAAGAACTCTCATTCCTATGCTCTCACATCTATAGAGAGAGCCTCAGCAATGGACTTTTCAAAAGGATTTGGTTTTCAACAGAATACTCTGCAAAACCATCAGTTGCTGCCTGTTTTATTTCTTGCGGTGAATAGCACCTCTATTCAGGAAGTGTTGGGCTCCATGTTTTTTGCTGCTTGCCTCTATGTTTTGCTTTTGTGTTCTTTGCCATTCTGTGGCAACTGAGAAGGCTTTATTTAACTTTGTTGCTTTCTGGCTAAAAAATACATATATAAATAGCTTCTAGCTTTAGCCTGAACTGGAAAGGTCCCTCCCACTGTGTAGCAACACAGATTCTGTAGGCCAGCTCTCAGGTAAGAACTGATCATAGTATCCTTCCTGACTGGCTCAGAAGTTGGACTCGTTAACTATTGCATATCTATTCTTGGAGGGCGACACAACTGAACAGGTCTGTATGTGAACAAACAGGGAGATCAGACATAAAGCATTATTGTTTTAACATTCACTACAAAATTTTACTATTACAATCTTTTAATTGCACAGCCTAATCAGTTCAGTATATGAGAGTCCTTGTGTTAGAAATGTGTGAACTGTTCTTTAAGGGCCAGAGCTTTAAGCAGCTGCAAAACCTGGGTTTCAGTATCATATCATTTCCTTATAGAGAGGGAGGAAGAGCTGGAGGGGAGATGTACAAGTGTTACATGTGGCACACAGAATAATAAACTGTAGACCACTTCCTCTCTTTTTTTACTATTTTATTTATTTTTTTATTTATAGCTGTGCTGCATCTTCGTTGCTAGGTGGGCTTTTCTCTACTTGCAGCAAGCAGGGGCTACTCTTTGGTTGCAGTATGCAGGCTTTCTCTTGCGGTGGAACGCGGGTTCTAGGGTGTGTGGGCCTCAGGAGTTGCAGCAGGTAGACTCAGTGGTTGTGGCTCCCGGGCTCTAGAACACAGACTCAGTAGTTGTGGTGCACGGGCCTAGTTGCTCTGCAGCATGTGCGGCCTTCCCAGACCAGGGATCAAACTCATGTCTCCTGCGTTGGCAGGCGGATTCTTCACCACTGAGCCAGCGGGGAAGCCCGCACCTATCTTTTACCGTATATACTTTGGCTCTCATCAAGTCATTATAAGTAAATTATATACAAACAGTACCATAAAGTTTATTACTTTTAAATGCCTCTTTATGTAATGACCTTGGAGTGATTTTCATTTGAGATAAAGGTAAATAAAATGGTTAAGTTTAATCAATTTTCCTAATAAAAATGTGCTTCTTACTTCTAGACTGTGATTGTTATGACTCATGTGTCCCTCCTTTACCTGTATGGCAGTATTAAGTGTTACACACAATTTTTATAGCTTTTCTCCATCTAGAGTTCTTCTGTGTATTTATTTTCTCTTCCCAATTTATGTCTTGGTTACATTCTTTTGTTTCTTATTATTTTTATCTTAGTGTATCTATATTTTATTGTTAGCTTCCTTTATATTCTTTTTTCAAGTAAGTGGTGTATAAGCAATTCAATAAAAAGGAATATATTTTGTAGTGTACATTCATCACCTGTTTATGTCCACCACAGTCAACAAATTAAGCAATTGTCTGTAATGCACAATGTTGTAAGAAAATCTTCCACATCAGAGCTAGCCAAACTGTTTTCCGAAAGAGGTAGCAAGGGCACAAGAGAGCAAGAGTCCATGTAGGTTGGTGATGTGTAAGGTGATATTATTAGAGGAGAACAGGAAAAAAAGAGAGGTGATTATGAGGCTCCAGCTACCACAATAGTTCAAAATGGTGTAACTGCAGGCATAAAGAAAGTAGTAATCCAAACACTATGAGAGGGCTTAGAAAATGAACATTTTTGTTTAGTTTCTTGGTGGAAGCAAAGACTATGATGGAAAAGTTTCTCCATTTATTTATACTCCCATTGTTTCCAAATGAGATTCACAGTGACTCAAGACTAAAATTGCAGTAGCACAAAATTACGAAAGATTAAACTAGAACAAAGAAAGCAACAGAAGAGAAGGCTTGGGCTTAGATTTATTCCTTTCACTGAGTGTCATTAACTAATGGAGGGAAAATAAGCACAGGTCTTACAGATCTCCTTCTCCATGGCCTCAGGATTGGTTCTTAAAATAGGTCTAAAATCACTTTTAAACATATAAATTGAAACTTTTGAAAGCATAAAAATTAGAACCTCGAATTATGTTACATTAAGATGAATTTTATCATCTTATATAGGTTTTGCTAGTGGAAGACTCAGAAAAATATGAAGTATTCAGCCAACCAGATAGAGAAGAGTTCCTGTTTTGTCTTTTCAAACATCTTTGCCTTGGTGGAGCCCTTTGTCAATATGAAGATGTAATTAATCCATATCTGGAAACAACAAAACTTATCTATAAGGATCTAGTGAGGTAATGTTGCTCTATTACAATATGTAAATCTCTGGTTAGCAGAGGAAATTATTTAACTCTGGTAAGATTACCCAGCCTCCACTTGTGGATCTATTAATAACCAAAGTGAATAAAAATAGCACTACTCTGGCTCTCTCCTCAGAGCCTCCTTCTTCACTTCCAAACTAGAACATTTCATCTCCCTGACCCTGTTTTGGTCCTCAGTTCTCTCTTCTGCCCCTTGACCTTTCCTCAGCCAGGCCTGTCACTCACTCTATCCCTTACTGGCAACTGCTGTCTTCCAGGTCTCCCTTTCCCCCCCAGGCCTCCTTTTAAATCTCAGGGAGACATGAGATCCCTCAGGATGTTTGAATTTGGTTGACTAATACTAATAAATAATAGTAAAAACATTACCTTCGTTCTAAGGAGGGGGAAGAATTTTCACCAAGGTGTTTATCTTTTCAAAATTAATCCTAGGTTTGTTTTTGGTATTGCACTAGGGCTTTTTTTTCTTTTTGAAGATCACGTGAGGATAAGAACTTTGATATATTTTTTAATTTGAGTGAACATTCTATGGTTGGGTTTTTCAATGATGAAGATGTTGGATCATGTTTATAGGCATACAGGATAGGAAAAAGTAAAAAGCAAAGGTTCCCAGAATTTGGTTACAAATTTTTACTTTCATAGGCAAACAGTAGAACTAGCTTCCCATCAGACTCTTATTACTTTACTTATCCTCAACATCTTGATTCTCATAACCATTACACATGTCATACAGCTGTACAACAAACTGCCTGGTTGAGTTACTCTACTGAGTTTATTTCTGATACAGTTTTTAAAAAATATTTCTATTATCTGTTTCTGATTTTTATGAAACAGTTATTGTGTCAATTCATAATGATTATTAGAAGAGAAATTACAAAAACAGTTTCAGAAGCAGCATGCACATACCTACATCAAACATATTCTTATCATTTGCAGCCCATGAAAACTTACGACTTCTAGCACTCCCGCTAGATACTCCTCAGCATACGCCAAACACACACACACCACGGCCACCACAGTGTGCTGCCCCCACCAGCCACAGGAACCTGTGGAATTCCTCACTGCCATGTGCTGTGGAGGAAGAGGTTCTGGTAGAGATACTTGAAACAACTTCAGAACCTAAACATCACAGAAACTACAGTTTTTTCCCACAGTCTCTTCCTTGAATTCTTGTGATTCTCTTCTCTGTTTTGAGGGTGCTAAGAAATGTATGACTCAGAGTAATGGCCACTCATAAAATGAGTAGGCAAAATTCATGACATCGTATACAAAGAATAGGAACTTATCCATGGACTCACTTGATTAGGCCACCAGCAAGTGTTAATGTTAGGCACGGAACCCTGGCAGGCCCTGAGGAGTCATCAGGAGGCACTCAGGAGTGCGACAGGCGTCATCAGGTGGTCTCTGACCTCAAGGAAATTACAAGTTAACATAGGAAATAATAATAAAGTAATTGCTTAAAATATTTTATAAGTAAATATTTTTGATATAATCCAATGTTCAGTTATGTATAGGCAAATGTTTATAGTTCTTTATACTGTAATAAAAACCTCAGAAGTTCAAAAGAAGACATTGTCAGTGTGGGTACACGTGTTCTAGAATTTCTTGATGGAATGGAGTCCACAAGGGCCAGCAAACAGGAGGGCAGTCTGTTCCCAATTCAGGGGCGATGCACCCCAAGTCTGTCATTCTAGGGAGAATGAGAAGACTAGCCAGTTAGAGCATTACTTTTCTTTGAGAACTAGTAAATATTTCTCTCAATGATCCAAGTTTAAGCATGCTTATGAGTTTCTTTGGTGAATGAGGAAAAGATATAAAATTGTCTTCTCAATGCAATTTCAGTAGAAAATTATGATTAGAATAAAAATCTTGATTAAGATAAAGATATAGGTGGTTCAACATAGCCATTATCAAGGGATATAGAAGTAGAGAAAGCACAGGTGGGACTTGAAATATCATCAGTAATTTCTCAGAATTCTGAGCTACATATCTAGTTGTGTCATTTGTACAAGCTAACTTATGCAAGAATATTTTTTTTCTGTTGCTTTACTTGAAATTTGGGTGTTTTTATCTGCTTTAGAAAAATATCTGCTCTCTTTCTAATTATACATGCAGTGGCTACCTTACAGTATCTAACCTGCACTTGCAGGTAAACATTGTTACTATTTAATTCTATCAAAAAAGTTGATCCCTTACATTTGTATCAGTAGATATTGACGGCACATTACAGAGCCTGATTTTTAGAGGTCTCTAGCTCAAACAAAAGGATAAAAACATTCTTAAGGTATTTTTTCCCTCATCCATAATTATTAATATAACTCCTATAATAGACATCTTTTAAATGTTTTGGGAAATGCCTTATTTTCAAGGATTATGGGTTCTTTAAATCATATAGGCAATACTTTAAAATCATTTTATCAGAGTAAACAATCAATTGTTTCATTACATTTCAAAACTGTCTTAGAAATAATTCTATACTACTAACAGTGCCTCTCTGTCTTTCCTGTTTTAGACATTAAACACACTCTTGTCAGATATTTTGGAGAGGTTCCCCAAACTACATATCTCCCCTAGATTTATGATTTGAACTGGTTTAGGCTTAGATTATGGCCTTCTGATGCTTATTAAGCAATAGGATTATTGTTTCTTAAAATGAGCAGAGCTAGCTAGAATGTTCTGTACACCATGACATTTAGAATCAATATGGGACAAATCCTTAGAAATTAGCACAAATGATATTGATAAGAAATCAATCATCATATTATTTTATTTCTAAATAATTAATATAATCATACTGTTAACATCCAATTTTTTTTTTTTGGCTGTGCTGTGAGGGTTGCAGGAGCTTCGTTCCCCAGCCAAGGATCAAACAAGGACCCTCAGCAGAGAAAGTACCAAGTTTGAACCACTGGATCATGAGGGAATTCCCTAATCATATTTTTTAAAATATGATTATTTCCACATAAATTTCTATGTGGAACTTATGTTCCAACATCCTTAAAAACCATGGTACCTGAAGAGTGACTTCAGTTCAGTCCAGTTGCCTAGTCGTGTCTGACTCTTTGTGATCCCATGGACTGCAGCACGCCAGGCTTCCCTGTCATTCACCAACTCCTGGAGTGTACCCAAACCCATGTCCATCCAGTCAGTGATGCCATCCAGCCATCTCATCTTCTATTGTCCCCTTCTCCTCCTGCCCCCAATCCCTCCCAGCATCAGAGTCTTTTCCAATGAGTCAGCTCTTTGCATTAAGTGGCCAAAGTATTGGAGTTTCAGCTTTAGCATCTGTCCTTCCAATGAATACCCAGGACTGATCTCCTTTAGGAAGGACTGTTTGAATCTCCTTGCAGTCCAATGGACTCTCAAGAATCTTCTCCAACACCACAGTTCCAAAGCATCAATTCTTCAACACTCAGCTTTTTGCACAGTCCAACTCTCACAGTCATATATGACCACAGGAAAAACCATAGCCTTGACTAGATGAACCTTTGTTGGCAAAGTAATGTCTTTGCTAATATGTTATCTAGGTTGGTCATAACTTTCCTTCCAAGGAGTAAGCATCTTTTAATTTCATGGCCGCAATCTGCAGTGATTTTGGAGCCCCCCAAAACAAAGTCTGATACTGTTTCCACTGTTTCCCCATCTATTTCCCATGAAATGATGGGACCAGATGCCATGATCTTAGTTTTCTGAATGTTGAGCTTTAGGCCAACTTTTTCACTCTCTTCTTTCACGTTCAAGAGGCTTCTTAGTTCCTCTTCACTTTCTGCCATAAGGGTGGTGTCATCTGCATATCTGAGGTTATTGATATTTCTCCCGGCAATCTTGATTCCAGCTTGTGCTTCTTCCAGTCCAGCGTTTCTCATGATGTACTCTGCATAGAAGTTAAATAAGCAGGGTGACAATATACAGCCTTGACGTCCTCCTTTTCCTATTTGGAACCAGTTGTTCCATGGCCAGTTCTAACTGTTGCTTCCTGACCTGCATATAGTTTTCTCAGGAGGCAGGTCAGGTGGTCTGGTATTCCCATCTCTCTCAGAATTTTCCACAGTTTATTGTGATCCACACAGTCAAAGGCTTTGGCATAGTCAGAAGCAGAAATAGATGTTTTTCTGGAACTCTCTTGCTTTTTCCATGATCCAGTGGATGTTGGCAATTTGATTTCTGGTTCCTCTGCCTTTTCTAAAACCAGCTTGAACATCTGGAAGTCCACAGTTCACATATTGCTGAAGCCTGGCTTGGAGAATTTTGAGCATTACTTTACTAGTGTGTGAGATGATTACAGTTGTGTGGTAGTTTGAGCATTCTTTGGCACTGCCTTTCTTTGGGATTAGAATGAAAACTGACCTTTTCAGGTCCTGTGGCCACTGCTGAGTTTTCCAAATTTGCTGGCATATTGAGTGCAACACTTTTACAGCATCATCCTCCAGGATTTGAAAGAGCTCAACTGGAATTCCATTACCTCCACTAGCTTTGTTCATAGTGATGCTTTCTAAGGCCCACTTGACTTCACATTCCAGGATGTCTAGCTCTAAGTGAGTGATCACACCATTGAGCTAAAGCCAGCTTTTTTACTCTCCTCTTTCACTTTCATCAAGAGGCTCTTTAGTTCTTCTTCACTTTCTGCCATAAGGGTGGTGTCATCTGCATATCTGAGGTTATTGATATTTCCCCTGGCAGTCTTGTTCACAGCTTGTGATTCATCCAGCCCAGTGTTTCTCATGATGTACTCTGCATGTAAGTTAAATAAGCAGGGTGACAATATACAGCCTTGACGTACTCCTTTCCCTATTTGGAACCAGTTTTTGAAGAGTGACTTAGTGAGTGCTAAAAATCTGATACAATGCGATTGTATCAGGGCACAAATGAATATCACTTTATGTTTCCTTTTCTTTTTTTTCTTATGAGATATAGGACAGATAATACTGTACTTTGCTTGATCTGTAAAAAATCAGGCAAATTGTCTTAGAGATATTTTAAAGTATCAGTAATATAGGATCAGAGGTAGTAAAGTGGAATAATATTAATATCTATTAGGTACCAACTTCTAATAGTGTACCAATGTAGTTTCTTTTTAAAAGTGAGACATCTTTGGTACGTGTTTGTAGGTGGTAAGTGATTATTTCATGTAGTATCAAATACTAAATTTTCCTCCAAGTTCATCTGATAGGCACAGACATTTACAAGGGTGTTTTTTTAGACTTTTCTAAACTAAGGAGTAATTTGCATACAGTAATCTCAACAAATCATAGTACACATAAGCTCAGTGAATTTTTATATATGTTTATACCCATATAACCACCTCCAGATCAAGATTTAAAATTAGATATAACTATAGATAGATTCTGTATTTTAATCTGGGTGGTCATGTAGGTATATATAAATGTTTTATATGTAGTGGTTATAGGCTTCCCTATGATAAGCAAGAAGTTTTAAATGTAGTCTCCAGCTTTCAAGCAGTGTATCTTAGGCATTAGAAATGAAAGAAGATGACCTCAATTCATGTTACAGAAATTGATAGAAATCAATATAATTGCATGATTCCTGGGTTTAAATTTTAGTGAAATGTTTTTGAGATGAAAACTACCTAATAATCTTAAGCCCTAAACCCTGAAATAGTCTGGGGCCACCTCCAACAGGTACCCAAGCTCAAACACAAATGTGCATGCATACCCTCCCCCAGAGTCCCCCTTCTTCCTGCTCGTCTTTCTTTTCCCCCATTTTTTTACATACATAGTGAAGGGAAAGCAATAATCTCACCTGACAAAGTGAAGAGGGTTCCCTTCCTTTAAATTTAAACTATACACATAACACATGAACAATACCTTTGATGCATATGAATTTATATAACATAAGTATAGGATAAACAGGTGAAATGTAGAGAAAGAAAACTGGACTCTGTATCACCTACATTCTATTTCCAGAAATGTCACTTTTAGTTGGAATGTCTTAAATATATCACTTGACTTCTCTAGTTCTATTGTCTATAAAATCGGCAAAATGATGCCTACCTCACTGAGTTGTGTGATCTTTATGTGAAGTAAAGTATAAAAATTTTTTTGCAGATTGTAAAGCATTATAAATTTAACATGTATTTATTTATATATAAATTAAGTCACCTATTTCCCCAATCTTCAGTTTGCTTCTGCAATATATGTTACTAAAGATTATCTTTTGTGGGGAGAATAAATGAAAGAGAGCTAGGAGAGAAAGTGATTTTAATTTAGCAATACATGATTTAACAAATAGTTTTCATAGATATTATTCTTAATATCTCATATAATCCTAATTCTCATATAATCCTAAAAGGAACCATATCATGAGTTCACATATGAGAAAACTGATGTTGAGAAAGGTTAATCTTGCTAAAAGTAGAATAACAAATTGGTGACAAAACTGGCATTTATGTTCAGGCTGTTTAAGTCTTTAGTATGCTTTTATCTACCCCTTTCAGCTGTTTACCCTTAAGTCTAACTTTAACCTGTTCTTGTTTGTCAGTAATTGTCTCTGGCCTAAGAGTGCTTTTATCATCTGAGTCTCAAACTAACCTCAAACCCTCCAACTGAAAAATTCCATTTTCTGCAACTTCAGTTCAGTCAACCTTACTGAAACCACAGGTGCCATCCTTTTCAAACTACTTAATTAGATATTTTATATTTCCATGTTATATGTGAATGAGGACACCCAAGTACTAAAAGGGATCAGTATCTTAAATATATTATGCTAGTGTTTGCTGAATTTTAAAATGTTCCCTTTTCCCCCCTATTTTAGTGTTCGGAAGAATCCTCAAACCAAGAAAATACAAATTACCTCTTCTATTTTTAAAGTTACAGCATATGTAAGTGTTGAGGGGGAAATTTGCAGCCAATCAATTTAATTACTTGTTATTTTAGAATTGTTGTAACTGGAGTTAGCAACTAGGAGAGACATGGTTAAGAGAACATATATGTGTATACACTTCCTTGGTGGCTAAGGCAGTAAAGAATAAGCCTGCAATGCAGGAGACCCACGTTCAGTCCCTGGATTGGGAAGATCTCCTAGAGAAGGGAATGGCTACCTACTCCAGTATTCTTGCCAGGAGAATTCCATGGGCAGAGGAGCTTGGCGGGCTACAGTCCACGGGGTCTTCCAAAGAGCTGGACGTGACTGAATGACTTAACACTTTTACTTTTTCACTTCATACATGTATGCACAGAACATAGTTAACATAAACTTAATAGTTTTCTCTTAAAAGTTGATGAGCTATGCTTTATTTGGAGAATGGGATGAACTTTCCCCACCAGCTTTTCTGTTATCCATGCCTAATAATAGTTACTTCTTATTTGAGAGCTAAATCTGTAGCTCAGATGAGGTAGAACACAGTTCCTTAAACTTGTCAAACCATAATTTATAGGACAAATAAGAATGACATAAATGTTTTTATATCACAGAATCTGAGACTTGAATTTTAGCACTGCACAAAATATTATTATACATATGAAGCAGTTTGTAACTATTCAATCACTGAATAATTATTTTTAAAATTCCTACTGTGTATCAGCTACTGTGCTGGGCTAGGGTCCAGGGTTAAACAAAGGAAACATAGTCCCAGCCCAAATAGTATGTATAGACTGTGTTCTAACAAAAGCGAAGATAGAAGAAAAATGCAAAACTTTTTTTTCTATATTAGCACTTTTTTAAAAGATAGAATTTTCTCTGGATTATAAATTCCTTAAGGTCAAGAAGTATGCATGTGTGTATAGTGTATATGTATTGTTGGCATAGTAGACTGTGCTGTCCGACTTATTGTCAAAGATTTTATATGTGTTTCATGATATTTTAATAGAAAATACATAATAGCTAAATGTGTTGACTATTATTTAAATGTAGCTGTATATTAAATAAGTTTATCTTTTTCAGGATTCTGTTGGTGTGTGCTACCCTTCAACAAAGAGTCATGAACAGACATTTTCTTACTTTATTGTGGATCCTATTAAGCGTCATGTTCATGTTTTATACCACTGTTATGGCGTGGGGGAAGTGTCTTAATATTTTTTCAGGTTATCTATACTTACTGTTTTTTCTTTACCAATTTTTTATTTTAACACTGATTTACAGATAAACATTTACTCTGCAAGTTAATTCAAGTAAAATGTAAAGAACCTGTGTAGAGGAGAAGAAAACAAATACCAAGATGCTTTTCTTTAAATTTTTGTAGAATACCAGCACAGGAACCAAATTTTATCTCTAACGTAATCTACACCAATACAGTTATGGAATTTTTACAGAAAGTCACAAAGAACTAAAAATCTTGTTCATATTTGTTACATTAACTTTCAAGTGAGTCTTCAATATTCCATGCATTTTATTTAGAAGCCAATTAATTCTGGATTGAAATTGTGAGAGAAAACTAAACATGTCTAACCATGAATCATTAATGTGAATCATTAGCTTTTAAAATTTAAGTTTCATTTAATTATGTTTGTTCATTGTATGAAGATTTGTTTCTGGAACTGTGAAAAGCATAACAATTCCTTTGTTTCATTTGTCCCACTTAAAATTCTCAATAAAAAAAAATAATGTTCTGAGCATAATTGAAAACTCTTTTATTATGTAATAAAATTGGAGCTGCCCCACCACTAATTCAAGAGCTGTATAAACAAAGAGAGTTGCCCTCATTGTATTATTAGGTTGGCAGATGAGTAAAGTACAGGGTGTCTTAGTACTGTCCCTTCATTGAAAGTGAAAGTCACTCAGTCATGCCCAACTCTTTGCGACCCCATGAACTATATAAAGTCCATGGAATTCTCCAGGCCAGAATACAGGAATGGATACCCTTTCCCTTCTCCAGGGGATCTTCCCAACTCAGGGATTGAACCTAGGTCTCCCACATTGCAGGCAGATTCTTTACCAGCTGAGCCACCAGGGAAGCCCAAGAATAATGGAGTGGGTAGCCTATCCCTTCTCCAGCAGATCTTCCCAACCCAGGAACTGAACCAGGGTGTCCTGCATTGCAGGCTGATTCTTTACCAACTGAGCTATTAGGGAAGCCCCTCATTACCTTCATACAATGAATATATAACTTTGATCTTTTTAATGATTGACATATACCCCAAACATGATGATGGAGAGCCTGCAAGAAATGCTGAAACCCTGAGGAAGAGCTGTTTGGAATATGCGTTTCTGAGTTGCAGGAATCAGGATAATAGTCTTGGATTTGAACCTGTGGTTGTACCTGGAAGGCAGCTGGCAATTTAGGTATATAGTTCAGGAAAGAGAGTCAGTTTTACTTCTAATACTTAGCACAATGCTTTGGTATGTTAAATGTTTATTGAAAGAATATTTTCCAGATATGGTCTTAACATCCATGCCACTGCCAAGTCGCTTCAGTTTTGTCCGACTCTATGCAACCCCATGGATGGCAGCCCACTAGGCTCCTCCGTCCATGGGATTTTCTAGGCAAGAGTACTGGAGTGGGGTGCCATTGGCTTCTCCATAGACTTTTTTTAAAAAAAATCATAAAAACATAAACTCAAGAACTAAAATGTCCATTTGCCACTGACTTTGCTGCCTATCATACAGACCCCTACAACCCAGGGACCCTCTCTTAATAATTCTGAGTACCAATTTACAAGGCACTGTGCTGTTTACTTTGGGGAAACATATACTTGCTGTAAACCTAGTAGAGAACATAATCTGTAAGAGTGTGTCTGTGCACAGTGATTGTACATGAATTCAGAGATAGAAGTGATTCCTGTGAAGACCTAGGAAGGGTCTCCTCTGGCTTCTATAGAGGAACTAGTGGGCTGTCAGCAACTAGGAGAAACAGTGCAGTGAGTGGAGAAGCGTGATGTGGCAGGGTGCTCTAACCCCAGCCCTGGGGTGGACATCCAGAGGCAAAAGATAGGAATGCGCTGTTGAGAAAAGATTATGAAATTCTCTATATTGAGAGGTGTAATAGCCCAGTAATAAAGAATTTGGGCTGGCAGTCAGATTGCCTGGATTCTTAATTCTGCCATTACCTGCTGTGTGACTGAGCTAGTTACAATCTTTCTGTGCCTTAGTTGCCTTATCTGTGAAATGGGGAAAATAGTAGGACTCCTTCATTGGTTATTGTGGAAATTATATAAATTAATATATATTGGGCTTAGAATGGTACCAAGAACATAGTTTAAGTGTTCATGCATTTTGGCTCTTTTCATTCTCCATGGAGGAAATAAAAAAACTAGGAGCTAAATTGTCTGCATAATGTAAAATACTATCTTCCTTAAGGTCAGAATTGCTTTTCTACAGATTATACCATTACTAATGTGATTAGACATCTGTAAGAGATGGGAACTGGTTTCCACGCCCCCCTCCCCCCGGGCCACTAGAGAATGTAGAGGACTTACAATTGTACTCCAGGTATTTCTTTGGCAGCATTTTGCATACTTAGAATTATTTTCCCAATTATTTGTAATAATTTATTTAATATCTGTCTTGAAAACAGGAACTGTGTCTATTTGGTTCATCCCCAATGTGTGGCACACTGCCTGGCACTTAGTTGACACTCAATATCGGTTTCCTGATTGAGTCCACTTGCTGGAGAGAAGCTGGCTCTTGAAGTGTGACTGCAGGTGTGAGATGGGGGGCAGAGGGTGGGCGAGTAAGGACCAGGAGTATCAATAATGCAGTATTTCCTCTCGCTGTTCCTAAGCCTTTTGTAAGATTTTGCAAACTACTATAATTTGGATTTAGCTGTACTGTGTGGGATTAGATATGCAGCCTGGGAACATGCCTGGGACAAAATTGTCCCTGGAGAACAGTAACAGCCTGTGAAAGCCAGCTTTGAAAGAGTCAACTGTAATCAGCTGAGGGTGGAGGATTTTTCTGGGGTGAAAAAAAACAACCATAGTGACAAGCAACAACAGAATGGTTTTCCAGAATTTGAGAGCATTCTTCAGAAATTCTGAAAGTAACTTAAAGAGAGAAGGCTCACAGAATTATAATTTTGACGTTCAGAAAAGGCCCCTAGGCTGAATAACAGAGAACTTGGGACTGTTAAGACCCATGAGCAAGCAAATAAATACAGATACATTGAAACACAAGGTGATTTGAGGAGGACGTAAGTACACCTGGACTAACTGGGACTGAGGAGTTCTGTCCAGGAGTTCTGGGTAATAACACAGGGAAGGCAAGTGAATGGGGTCCTGGTCACTGAAGGCTATGGGTACAAAGCTAAGAAATTCAAATCTTTTAAGTAGGTGATGTATAGAAGTCATGAAAGACCTTTGAGCAGGGTAGTAGGATTATGAAAGCGGTACTCTGGAAAGATTAGTCCATCGGTTATAAATTGGCATGAAGAAAGTTCAAGGTCCAAAGTTTAAATAGAAGATTATAATAATTGTTGAAACACAAAATTGAGTGATCTGAGTTAATAACAATAGAGACCTTTCTGGGTATCATGAAGTACATAATAATAGAGTGCTCATTAGGCAATAATTAACCATGGCCCCCAAAACTTAGCTACTGAGTGAATTATGAAGTGTTGGGTACTTCAGGCACTAAGAACTGGGAAGTGGGAACTGTGTCAGGAAGCTATGGTCGGAGAGGGGAAATCGTTCATTCTGCCTGCCCCAGCCCATGCTCAACCAACTTTGGTCCTTACAACTTTAAAAACCTAGGTCTGAAGTTTCTGAAAACTGGCTGAAGGCTTTTCAGTCATCCAGTTAATCAGCAAATGTTTGTTAAGAACTAATATCCTTCATTCTTCCAAAAATATTTATTGATTACTTACTATGTGCTGGGTGGGCCCTTCTAGGTACTACAGATACAGTGATAAGCAAAAAAGACAAAAATGTCTATACTGGGGAGTTTACATTCTAGAACCCATAACATTTGTGAGGAGCAATGAGAGAAATACCCAGTTACTCTCAAGAAACTTAAAGTTTTGCTGGAGAAATGACACACTCATAATTTTTATTATTTTCAATCTGTATGAAATGGTAATTATTATTTTAATTGTTCTGACTTTTTTATGAGATGGAACATTGAGTTTTGTATATTCCCTTGATAATGTATATTCATTCTAGTGGGCAGCTCCACAGTTGGGCATCTGCTCTCTACTTCTCTAGTTTAAAAAAAGACAGAATAGATGAAAGGAAAGAATTAAAGACAGAGAAGTATGTGTCTTTTACAGTAAAAGCTGCATTAATTAGCACTAAAAAGGTGCATTTAAAGCCACATTTAGCAGTGTCCAACTGGCAAACTTTAGTAGCTGGTATACCCGATATCCTCTAATGTAAGTCTTCAAGTCAGGAGACTTGGCACACGTGTTACAGTGGATTGGGATAGGCAGGCTGAACTGGATTTCAGTAAGGTTGAAACTTGTGTCTTTAGTCGCTCAATCATGTCTGACTCTTTGTGACCCCGTATGTTGTAACCACCAGGCTCCTCTGTCCATGGGATTTTCCAGGCAAGAATACTGGAGTGGGTTGCTATGCCCTCCTCCAGGGCATCTTCCCAATCCAGGGACTGAACCCAGGTCTCCTGCACTGCAGGCAGATTCCTTGCCATCTGAGCCACCAGGGAAGACCAAGGTGGTCTTGATCTTATCAATGATAAGGAAACTTATCATTTCTGTTTATTTTTTATTTTTTTTAGAAAGAAAGAACTAAGTTACTGGGCTTTAACAAATAGAATCTGTAAATTATTTTTCTTATCTTTTTTGTTACTAGAAATATGTATGAAAGTAGTAAAATAGAAACCACCTATGACAATATAAATTAACTTTCATTCAACCAAATTTTTTATCAGGTATTACCTTTTATCCTCTTAACACATTGTAAAATAAAATGTTTATTTTGCTTAAAACTACTTACTTCCTCCATATAAAGCAACTGCTTACTTCCTACATTTAAAATATAAAACTTATCACTGAAGTTCTGAGGGAGTCTAGAGAGATCAGAGTCAAGGATGATTCATAATGAAAGGACTCTTTGAGAAGGGAATTGAGGGACATTTTAAAAGAAAGGACAGTTATGGATTAGCTTGGGGGGAAAGATTTCTAGGCAGAGAAGACGTTTCAGGCTATGGTACGGAGGTAGAAAGAACATGTAGGATTATGAACTTCCTTGAATAGAGCAGTTGGGCTGTAAAGAAAGCTGAGCACTGAAGAATTGATGCTTTTGAACTGTATTGTTGGAGTAGCCTCTTGACAGTCACTTGGACTGCAAGGAGATGCACCAGTCCATCCTAAAGGAAATATTCATTGGAAGGACTGATGAATATTCATTGGAAGGACTGATGCTGAAGCTGAAGCTCCAATACTTTGGCCACTTGATGAGAAATGGCTGGATGGCATTACTGACTTGATGGACATGAGTTTGAGTAAGCTCCTGGAGTTGGTGATGGACAGGGAAGCCTGGCGTGCTGCAGTCCATGGGGTTGCAAAGAGTTGGATACGACTGAGCACCTGAACTGAACTGAACTGAATAGAGCAGTAGATACACTTAGAGAAGCAGATCATTCATCTAATGTCCACTGAGTGCCAGGCACAATGCTAACCCTGGGAACACAGTGGTAAACGAAACCCAAAAATCACTGCTTCCAAAACACTATAATCCAGTGACAAAAAAATACTATAAAATACATAAAGTAATTATAAATTATGATTTTTCTAGGGAATAAATCAATGATAGTTAGTCCAAGAATGTTCTCAGGAAAAATACAGTGTATGTGAGGCCCTGGGAGGGACATGAGTTTAGTGTGTCTAGGAATTGACAGAAGTCATTGTGGACAGAGCATAACAGACAAGAGTGACATGAGTTGAAACTGGGAAAGAGAAAGATCACTCATGTCTCACCAATAAAATGAGTTTGGAATTTAATGGTAGTGCAGTGAGAAACTGCTATAAGGTTTGAAACAAGGGAGTGATGTACATTTTCAAAAGATCAAAAGGTCACCATGACTGTTAACTTGTAAATGGTTTTGAGACAACATGGGGAAACTATTACCATAGTCCAATGTGAAATGAAGACAGTTTGGACTAGGTTGGTTTTGTTGAAGATAGTATGTTACTGGCTGAATTTTGTGTCCTCCCCAAAGCTCCTCATACTCAGTACCTCAGAATATGACTGTATTTGGAGATAAGGGCTTTAAAGAGGTAGTTAAGCTAAAATGGGGAAAAGAGTATGAAAAGGCTCTCTACTGTCACCCTGCTTATTTAACTTATATGCAGAGTACATCATGTGAAATACCGAGCTAGATGAATCACAAGGTGGAATCAAGGTTACCAGGAGAAGTATCAACAGCCTCAGATATGCAGATGATATCACTCTTAATGGCAGAAAGTGAAGAGGAACTAAAGAGCCTCTTGATGAGGGTGAAAGCAGAGAGTGAAAAAGCTGACTTGAAACCCAACATTCAAAGAACTAAGATCATGGCATCTGGTCCCATCCCTTCATGGCAAATAGAAGAGAAAAAGCGGAAGCAGTGACAGATTTTATTTTCTTAGGCTCCAAAATCACTGAAGATGGTGACTGCAGCCATAAACTTAAAAGATGGTTGCTCCTTGGAAGAATAGCTATGACAAACCTAGACAGCATATTAAAAAGCAGAGACAGCACTTTGCCAAAAAAGTGATGGTTTGTCATTGTCAAAGCCATGGTTTTTCCAGTAGACACATACACATGTGAGAGTTGTAGCGTAAATAAGGCTGAGCACTGAAAAACTGATGCTTTTAAAGTGTGGTACTCTTTGCGAGTCCCTTAAACTGTGAGGAGATCCAACCAGTCCATCCTAAAGGAGATCAGTCCTGAATATTCCTGGGAAGGACTGATGCTGAAGGTGAAGCTCCAATACTTAGGCCACCTGATGCGAAGAGCTGACTCGTTGGAAAAGACTCCGATGCTGGGGAAGATTGAAGGCAGGAAGAGAAGGGGACGACAGAGGATGACATGGTTGGATGGCATCACCGACTCAATGGACATGAGTTTGAGTAGGCTCTGGGAGTTGGTGATGGGTAGGGAAGCCTGGCATGCTGCAGTCCATGGGGTCACAAAGAGTCAGACACGACTGAGCGACTGAACTGAACTGGATGCAAGGAGATCCACCCAGTCTATCCTAAAGGAAATCAACCCTGAATATTCATTGGAAGGACTGATGCTGAAGCTGAAACTCCAATACTTTGGCCAACTGATACAAAGAGCTGACTCACTGGAAAAGACCCTGATGCTGGGAAAGACTGAAGGCAGAAGGAGAAGGGGACCACAGAGGATGAGATGGTTAGATAGCAACACTGACTCAATGGACCTGAATTTGAGACAACTCCAAGAGACAGTGGAGGACAGGGTAGCTTGGCATGCTGCCAAGCATGGGGTTGCAAAGAGTGGGACACGACTTAGTGACAGTGAACAACAAAAAGTAAAATGGGGTCACATTGATGGGCCCTAATCCTATATGAGTAGCATCCTTATAAGAAGAGGAGATTAGGACACAGACAGCAAGCGAAGACTCTGTGAAGACTCTGGAAGAGGACAGCCATCTATAAGCCAAGAAGAGAATCCTGAGAAGAAACCAACCCTTATCACACCTTGATGTTGGACTCCTAGTCTCCAGAACTGTGGGAAAGTAAATTGCTATTGTTTAAACCATACAGTCTGGGATACTTTGTTATGGCAGCCCTAGCAAACTAATACATGGAGGGAAGTGGATATATTCCAGATGTTTTTCTGGACCCAGAACCAAACCAACATTACTTTTTGATGGACTGAACTGGGGGTTGGGAAGTGGGAACTGGAAAAGTCGAGGCTGACTCTCAAGTTCCCGGTTTTTGAACTTTTAGAAAAAGTCTATTTAAAATATTTAATAAGAAGCAATCCTGTGAAATAAAAGGGCAACAGTTAATTGAAGGCCTTGAAATCCGGGGAGAAAAATGGAAATGGGTAATGTGTGGAGAAGTTTTTATTTTGCAAATGCAAGTTGTTGACTGTATCATATTTGTTAGTTTATGTACACACAAGGAATCTACTACAGTTTTGAATAGAAGATCAAGGGTGAAAATGGTACTTGAGGGAAATGGATTTTGAACGATAGAAAATTGACTGAAGTGGGAAAGGCCAAATGGAGCCTAGGAGACCAGCTAGGAGTGGGCTGTAAGAACTGAGATGTGAATTGAGAAATGTCTGATATGTCAGGGAAAATCAAAGGGTCTGAATACACTTCAGTAAACATTTGGTGCATTCAGTGAATACACATTTGCATACATATACAGTGGACCCTTGAACAACACAGATTCAAACAGCTCACACCCATCTATCATTCACTAAATACACAACATGGTACTATATGATCTGAGTGGGTTGAATCCTCAGATGTAAAATCAAGGGACAAGTGTAATTTTATCTGCAGATTTTTGGACTGTGGGGAGGGTTGGAGCCCCAGCCCACACACTGTACAAGAGTCAGCTATAGACATTAAATAGCTGGAGGCCAGAAGGGACATGTAACTAAACCTCCTGCTATTGTTTTAAATAGGCAGCAAGCCCACCTAAGGTAATTTTCTTCAAAGCCTTTTGGGGTCAGGATCCATGCCTTCCACACTGCTTTTATAAAACTTAATAAATGTTTTAGATAAGTAATCTATTCTATTTTGCCTTTTTTAAAAAGGTGGTATTATTATTTTAAAATAAATATGGTGAGATACCTCTGGACCAGGAACTGGAAGCTCTGGTTCTGTCACACAAAAGCTGTATGGGCAAGTCATTTCTCCAGTGCTATCCAATAGAATTTTCTGGCATAAGGGGACTGTTGTATATATGGAGCTGCTAACCATATGCATAGCTACTGAGCACTTAAAACGTGGTTAGTGTGACTAAGGGAACGGAATTTTCTATTTAGTATGCAATTCAGTTCAGTTCAGTCGCTCAGTCGTGTCCAACTCTTTGCGAACCCATGAAATGCAGCACGCCAGGCCTCCCTGTCCATCACCAACTCCCGGAGTTCACGCAGACTCACGTCCATCGAGTCTGTGGTGCCATCCAGCCATCTCATCCTCTGTCGTCCCCTTCTCCTCCTGCCCCCAATCCCTCCCAGCATCAGAGTCTTTTCCAATGAGTCAACTCTTCACATGAGGTGCCAAAGCACTGGAGTTTCAGCTTTAGCATCATTCCTTCCAAAGAAATCCCAGGCCTGATCTCCTTCAGAATGGACTGGTTGGATCTCCTTGCAGTCCAAGGGACTCTCAAGAGTCTTCTCCAATACCACAATTCAAACGCATCAATTCTTCGGCGCTCAGCCTTCTTTACAGTCCAACTCACATCCGTATATGACCACAGGAAAAACCATAGCCTTGACTAGAGGGACCTTAGTTGGCAAAGTAATGTCTCTGCTTTTGAATATACTATCTAGGTTGGTCATAACTTTTCTTCCAAGGAGTAAGCGTCTTTTAATTTGGCTACAATCACCATCCGCAGTGATTTTGGAGCCCGCAAAAATAAAGTCTGACACTGTTGACACTGTTTCCACTGTTTCCCCATCTATTTCCCATGAAGTGATGGGACTGAATGCCATGATCTTCGTTTTCTTAATGTTGAGCTTTAAGCCAGCTTTTTCACTCTCCTCTTTCACTTTCATCAGAGGCTTTTTAGTTCCTCTTCACTTTTTGCCATAAGGGTGCTGTCATCTGCATATCTGAGGTTATTGATATTTCTCCCAGCAATCTTGATTCCAGCTTGTGTTTCTTCCAGTCCAGCTTTTCTTATGATGTACTCTGCATATAAGTTAAATAAGCAGGGTGACAATATACAGCCTTGATGTACTCATTTTCCTATTTGGAACCAGTGTGTTGTTCCATGTCCAGTTCAAACTGTTGCTTCCTGACCTGCATACAGATTTCTCAAGAGGCAGGTCAGGTGGTCTGGTATTCCCATCTCTCTCAGAATTTTCCACAGTTTATTGTGATCCCCACAGTCAAAGGCTTTGGCATAGGCAATAAAGCAGAAAGAGATGTTTTTCTGGAACTCTCTTGCTTTTTCCATGATCCAGCAGATGTTGCCAATTTGATCTCTGGTTCCTCTGCCTTTTCTAAAACCAGCTTGAACATCAGGAAGTTCATGGTTCAAGTATTGCTGAAGCCTGGCTTGGAGAATTTTGAACATTACTTTGCTAGCATGTGAGATGAGTGCAATTGTGCGGTAGTTTGAGCATTCTTTGACATTGCCTTTCTTTGGGATTGGAATGAAAACTGAACTTTTCAGGTCCTGTGGCCACTGCTGAGTTTTCCAAATTTGCTGGCATATTGAGTGCAGCACTTTCACAGCATCATCTTTCAGGATTTGAAATAACTCTACTAGAATTCCATCACCTCCACTAGCTTTGTTCGTAGTGATGCTTTCTAAGGCCCACTTGACTTCACATTCCAGCGTGTCTGGCTCTAGATGAGTGATCACACTATCGTGATTATCCGGGTCGTGAAGATCTTTTTTGCACAGTTCTTCTGTGTATTCTTGCCACCTCTTCTTAATATCTTCTGCTTCTGTTAGGTCCATACCATTTCTGTCCTTTGTCGAGCCCATCTTTGCATGAAATGTTCCCTTGGTATCTCTGATTTTCTTGAAGAGATCTCTAGTCTTTCCCATTCTGTTGCTTTCCTCTATTTCTTTGCATTGATTGTTGAAGACGGCTTTCTTATCTCTTCTTGCTATTCTTTGGAACTCTGCATTCAGATGCTTATATCTTTCCTTTTCTCCTTTGTTTTTCACCTCTCTTCTTTTCACAGCTATTTGTAAGGCCTCCCCAGACAGCCATTTTGCTTTTTTGCATTTCTTTGCCATGGGGATGGTCTTGATCCCTGTCTCCTGTACAATGTCACGAACCTCATTCCTTAGTTCATCAGGCACTCTTATCTATCAGATCTAGGCCCTTAAATCTATTTCTCACTTCCACTGTACAATCCTAAGGGATTTGATTGAGGTCATACCTAAATGGTCTAGCGGTTTTCCCTACTTTCTTCAATTTGAATCTGAATTTGGTAATAAGGAGTTCATGATCTGAGCCACAGTCAGCTCCTGGTCTTGTTTTTGTTGACTGTATAGAGCTCCATCTTTGGCTGCAAAGAATATAATCAATCTGATTTCGGTGTTGACCATCTGGTGATGTCCATGTGTAGAGTCTTCTCTTGTGTTGTTGGAAGAGGGTGTTTGCTATGACCAGTGCATTTTCTTGGCAAAACTCTATTAGTCTTTGCCCTGCTTCATTCCGCAGTCCAAGGCCAAATTTGCCTGTTTCTTGACTTCCTACTTTTGCATTCCAGTCCCCTATAATGAAAAGGACATCTTTTTTGGGTGTTAGTTCTAAAAGGTCTTGTAGGTCTTCATAGAACCGTTCAACTTCAGCTTCTTAAGCATTACTGGTTGGGGCATAGACTTGGATAACTGTGATATTGAATGGTTTGCCTTGGAAACAAACAGAGGTCATTGTGTCGTTTTTGAGATTGCATCCAAGTACTGCATTTCGGACTCTTTTGTTGACCATGATGGCTACTCCCTTTCTTCTGAGGGATTCCTGCCCGCAGTAGTAGACATAATGGTCATCTGAGTGAAATTCACCCATTCCAGTCCATTTTAGTTTGCTGATTCCTGGAATGTCGACGTTCACTCTTGCCATCTCTTGTTTGACCACTTCCAATTTGCCTTGATTCATGGACCTGAGATTCCAGGTTCCTATGCTATATTGCTCTTTACAGCATCGGATCTTGCTTCTATCACCAGTCACATCCACAGCTGGGTATTGTTTCTGCTTTGGCTCCATCCCTTCATTCTTTCTGGAATTATTTCTCCACTGCTCTCCAGTAGTGTGTTGGGCACCTACTGACCTGGGGAGTCCCTCTTTCAGTGTCCTATCATTTTGCCTTTTCATACTGTTCATGGGGTTCTCAAAGCAAGAATACTGAAGTGGTTTGCCATTCCCTTCTCCAGTGGACCACATTCTGTCAGACCTCTCCACCATGACCCGTCCATCTTGGGTTGCCCAGCGGGCATAATGTCATTGAGTTAGACCTGGCTGTGGTCCTAGTGTGATTAGATTGACTAGTTTTCTGTGAGTATGGTTTCAATGTGTCTGCCCTCTGATGCCCTCTTGCAACACCTACCATCTTACTTGGGTTTCTCTTACCTTGGGTGTGGGGTATCTCTTCACGGCTGCTCCAGCAAAGCACAGCCACTGCTCCTTACCTTGGACAAAGGGTATCTCCTCACCGCCGCCCTTCCTGACCTTCAACGTGGGATAGCTCCTCTAGGCCCTGCTGTGCCCGTGCAGCCACCGCAATAGTGGCTACCATATTGGATAGTGCAGAATAACTTCTCAAGACCTTAAATTCTTGTGTAAAATGTGGGAGCTGAGCTAAGTGATCTCCTTTGCCTTTTAGTTCTAAAATGCTGTCATTCTAATTCAGCAGAAAAAATTCATGTTCACATAAGAGTTCAAATTTTGACTTCCTAAAACTGTATTTCCAAATAATAAATTATATACCTTTACATATAGAAAGTATGTAAATAATGACCTTCACTAACTTAAATCAAATGTGTATAAATGATATTTTGGACACTATAGAGCATATATTGTGACTTAATTGCCAGAGAAAATAAGGTGTACTTGGGGAAGAGTCAGAGAACTGCAAGAGGAGAATTAAAGAGTTGAGAAACAAGACAGTGAATAAAGGTTAAGAAACTGGGATCATTTAGGAAAAAAAGACTGATGGGAGACAATATATTCAAGTATTTGCGAAGGGTTATTAGACATGGTATCCAGATATTCTCCATTATTGTTGTTGTTCAGCTGATAAGTCATGTCCAACTCTCTGCAACCCCATGAATTGCAGCACACCAGGCTTCCCTATCCTTTACTATCTCCTAGAGTTTACTCAAACTCAAATTAAGTTAAAGAGGAAACAAGTTATATTGACATACTTTCAGAGTTCGGTAAATTAAATCCTGAAAAGAAACTCAGATTTTAATTTAACAGTTTTAAACCATTTTTGTGCCACGTGTCATGTTGAAGATATGCACATTTCAAAATAATAATCAGAGGACATTAACACTACAAACAAATTGGAATAACTGCTTAATAGCTCTTTTTTAAATTTACTTTTTAATTGGAGAAAACTGCTTTACAATGTTGTGTTGGTTTCTAGATCTTTTAAAATAGAATTAGTTGTCAACTTTTAGGTAATATTCAAGACATCACTCTTTGAGATCCTTTACAACATGAATATGTTACCAAACATACATTTTTCAATTATCAATACATATTGTATACTAGATGTAGATATTTCTAGAATAAATGATGACATGAAAGGGATACTTATCTATAGAACAGTGAAGCATAATGTTTACAAAGTATGATGTGTAATATTATTGATAAAATCCAGATTGCTATCTCCAGGGTTTCTGATTCAGTAGGTCTGGGTTATGGTCTGAACATTTACATTTCTAACAAGTTTTTAGCAATGCTAATGCTGCTCATTTGGGGACCACACCTTGAGAAAAATTGATAGAGAATATAATAAATTTGATATTTTTAGAAAACACCTTTCCATTTTTACTATTATTTACAAAAGTATAGTAAAGGCTGAGACTAGTAACTTTTCCTTTCAAGGCTGGATACAGAAAGCACAACCCTGAATTTGACAACCTATGTTGTGTATAGCACTGCTGCTGCTGCTCAGTCGCTTCAGTCGTGTCCGACTCTGTGCGACCCCATAGATGGCAGCCCACCAGGCTCCCCCGTCCCTGGGATTCTCCAGGCAAGAACACTGGAGTGGGTTGCCATTTCCTTCTCCAATGCATGGAAGTGAAAAGTGAAAGGGAAGTCGCTCAGTCGTGTCCGACTCTTAGCGACCCCATGGACTGCAGCCCACCAGGCTCCTCCGTCCCTGGGATTTTCCAGGCAAGAGTACTGGAGTGCGGTGCCATTGCCTTCTCCTGTGTATAGCACTAGAGAGGCTCTTTGGGGACTCAATTACATATTCCACTTAAGTTCTACCCTAAGTCTGAAGAGCTTCATACTCCAAAGTTCTTCACATCCCACTGTCAGAATAAACTTTAATTTCTCCCATATGGATAACCAGCTAGATTTTAGGAGAGAAAGACATTTGATTTTACATGATTTTTTTTACTGTGTTATATATGACATTACATTGAAAAAAGAAGCTTATTAACCAAAATGCATTAGAGTGCTAAAACTATATATTTTATATATATGTATTTGAAAGTGATCCTTCTGTAATAGGCTTGACATGTCCTCCAACACAGAAGAACAAGATTGAACAATTTACTCATGCCCCCAACCTTTTCTGGAAGGCTATTATACCTTGGTGTATTGTTTATTAGTTTAGGCAACTAGCTCATCCAAGTAGCAACCTAAGTAGTGGTGGTTTATGGTGATTTAGTCTCTAAATTGTGTCCGATTCTGTGTGATCCCATGGACTGTAGCCTGCCAGGCAATCTGTCCATGGGATTCTCCAGGCAAGAATACTGGGGTGGGTTGCCATTTCCTTCACCAGGGGATCTTCCTGACCTAGGGATCGAACCCAGGTCTCCTGCATTGCAGACAGATTCTTTACCTGAGGAGAGTTACTTTAAATATTTTTTCTGCTCTCAGGGAAAGTGTCCACATAACTGTTAGAAAAGCCCACTGATGTCAGTGAAAAGTTGACATTATAACTTTTTACAAAGAAGTACTGTTTACATAGTCTAGCTTATGTCTTTTCTAATCCAGCTCCCTACTCCAATTCATACTGTGTAACTGAACAGGGGTGAACATGGTTTGGGTTTTTAAAATAATTATTTACATATAGAGTCCCTCTTTAAAGCACTTTAAACAATTCACAGTTGTTTTTTGCTATTATAGAAGAATCTCCTTCAAACCATAGACTATTTTATAATTATTGATTAGTGTCTAATATGGAACATGCATAACAATCAGTAAAGACTGTAGTGATAAACATTTATATTACCGGATTTAGAACATGAATTAGAATAAAAGAATAATTTCAGGAATATTTAACTCACAAATGCACACACAATATCTTCTAACTTATTAAAATGGAGAACTCTGAAATAATGTCTTTGAGTTAAACAAGGAGGTACTCCTGACAAACCTGTATGCACGTCCGGAAGCAAAAATTAGAACTGGCACTGCAAGCATGTGTGAAACAATGAAACTAGAACACTTTCTAACACCACACAGAAAAATAAACTCAAAGTGGATTACAGATCTAAATATAAGACCAGAAACTATAAAACTCTTAGAGGAAAACACAGGCAGAACACTCTCTGACATAAATCGCAGCAAGATCCTCTATGACCCACCCCCCAGAGTAATGGAAATAAAAACAAAAATAAACAAGTGGGACCTAATTAAACTTAAAAGCTTTTGCACAATGAAGGAAATTATAAGCAAGGTGAAAAGACAGCCTTCAGAATGGGACAAAATAATAGCAAATGAAACAACTGACAAAAAATTAATCTCCAAACTATGCGAGCAATTCATGCAGCCCAATACCAGAAAAACGAACAAGCCAATCGAAAAGTGGGCAAAAGAACTAAACAAACTTTTCTCCAAAAAAGACATACAGATGGCTGATAAACACATGAAAAGACGCTCGACATCGCTCATTATTAGAGAAATGCAAATCAAAACCACAATGAGGCACCATCTCACGCTGGTTAGAATAGCCATCACCTAAAATTCTACAAACAATAAATGCTGGTGAGGGTGTGGAGAAAAGGGAACCCTCTTGCACTGTTGGTGGGGAATGCAAACTAGTACAGCCACTATGGAGAATGGAGAACAGTGTGGAGATTCCTTAAAAAACTGGGAACAGAACTGCCATACCACACAGCAATCCCACTGCTGGGCACACACACTGAGGAAACCAGAATTGAAAGAGACACGTGTGCCCCAATGTTCATTGCAGCACTGTTTACAATAGTTAGGACATGGAAGCAACCTAGATGTCAACTGGCAGATGAATGGATAAAGTTGTGGAACATATATACACAATGGAATATTACTCAGCTATAAAAAGGAGTGCATTTGAGTCAGTTCTAATGAGGTGGAAGAAACGAGCCTATTATATAGAGGGAAGTAAGTCAAAGAAAAACAAATACTGTATATTAACCCATATATACGGAATTTAGAAAAACAGTAAAGATGATCCTACATGCAGGGGAGCAGAGGAGACACAGATGTAAAGAACAGAATTTTGGCTCTGTGGGAGAAGGCGAGGGTGGGATGATTTGAGAGAATAGCACTGAAACATGTATATCACCATATGTGAAATAGATCACCAGTGCAAGTTTGATGCATGAAACAACGCAGAATAACCCAGAGGGATGGGGTTGGGAGGGAGATAGGAGGGGGGTTCAGGATGGAGGGAAACATGGTTGATTCATGTCAATGTATGAGAAGAGCCATCACAATATTCTCAAGTAATCATCCTTCAATCAAAATAAATTTTTTTAAAAAAGAACACCACATGGATAAATAGACTGGTTCAGAATTGGGAAAGGAGGACAACAAGGCTGTGTATTGTCACCCTGCTTATTTAACTTCAGTGCAGAGTCAGTTCAGTTCAGTCCTTCAGTCGTGTCTGACTCTTTGTCACCCCATGGTCTGCAGCACGCCAGGCTTCCCTGTCTATCACAAACTCCTGGAGCTTGCTCAAACGCATGTCCATTGGGTTAGTGATGCCATCCAAACATCTCATCCTCTGTTTTCCCCTTCTCCTCCCGCCTTCAAAAATTCCTAGCATCAGGGTTTTTTCAAATGAGTCAGCTCTTTGCATCAGGTGGCAAGAGTATTGGAGTTTCAGCTTCAGTATCAGTCCTTCCAATGAATATTCCGGGTTGATTTCCTTTAGGATGGACGGTTGGATCTCCTTGCAGTCCAAGGGACTCGCAAGAGTCTTCTCCAACACCCACAGTTCAAAAGCATCAATTCTTCAGTGCTCAGCTTTCTTTATGGTCCAGCTCTCATATCCATACATGACTACTGGAAAAACCATACTTTTGACTAGACAGACATTTGTTAGCAAAGTAATGTCTCTTCTTTTCAATATGCTGTCTAGGTTGGTCATAGCTTTTCTTCCAAAGAGCAAGCGTCTTTTAATTTCATGGCTGCAGTTACCATCTGCAGTGATTTTGAAGCCCCCCAAAATAAAATCTGTCACTGTTTCCATTGTTTCCCCATCTATTTGCTATGAAGTGATGGGACCAGATGCCATGATCTTGGTTTTCTGAATGTTGAGCTTTAAGCCATGTTTTTCACTCTCCTCCTTCACTTTCATCAAGAGGCTCTTTAGTTCCTCTTCACTTTCTGCCATAAGGATGGTGTCATCTGAATATCTCAGATTATTGATATTTCTCCCAGCAATCTGGATTCCAGCTTGTGCTTAATCCAACCAGGCATTTCACATGATGTACTCTGCACAGAAGTTAAATAAGCAGGGTGATAATATACAGCCTTGATGCACGCCTTTCCCAAATTGGAACCAGTCTGTTGCTCCATGTCCAGTTCTAACTGTTGCTTCTTGACCTGCATACAGATTTCTCAAGAGGCAGGTCAGTGGTCTGGTATTCCCATCTCTCGAAGAATTTTCCAATTTGTTGTGATCCACACAGTCAAAGGCTTTAGCATAGTCAGTGAAATAGAGGCAGATTTTTTTTTTAACTCCCTTGCTTTTTCTTCCCTGGTGGCTTAGAGGGTGAAGCGTATGTCTGCAATGCAGGAGACCCGAGTCGGGAAGATCCTGGGTCGGGAAGATCCCCTGGAGAAGGAAATGGCAACCCACTCTAGTACTCTTGCCTGGAAAATCCCATGGATGGAGGACCTTCGTAGGCTACAGTCCATGGGGTCACAAAGAGCTGGACACGACTGAGTGATGACATATTTATTACTTTTTCTATGATCCAGTTGATGTTGGCAATCTTGTCTCCAGTTCCTCTGACTTTTCTAAATCCAGCTTCAACATCTGGAAGTTTACAGTTCATGTACTAGTGAAGCCTGGCTTGGAAAATTTTGAACATTACTTTGCTACTGTGTGAGATGAGAGCAATTGTGCGGTGGTTTGAGCATTTTTGACATTACCTTTCTTTGGGATTTGGAATGAAAATGACCTTTTCCAGTCCTGTGGCCACTGCTGAGTTTTCCAAATTTGCTGGCATATTGAGTGCAGCACTTGCACAGCATCATCTTTCAGGATCTGAAATAGCTCAGCTCGAATTCCATCACCTCCACTAGCTTTGTTTGTAGTGATGCTTCCCAGGGCCCACTTGACTTCACATTCCAGGATGTCTGGCTCTAGGTGAGTGATCAGACCATCATGGTTATCTGGGTCATGTAGATCTTTTTGGTACAGTTCTTCTGTATATTCTTGCCACCTCTTCTTAATATCTTCTGCTTCTGTTAGGTCCCTACCATTTCTGTCCTTTATTGAGCCCATCTTTGCATGAAATGTTCCCTTGGTATCTCTAATTTTCTTCAAGAGATCTCTAGTCTTTCCCATTCTGTTCTTTTCCTCTATTTCTTTGCGTTGATCACTAAGGAAGGCTTTCTTATCTCTCCTTGCTGTTCTTTGGAACTCTGCACTCAAATGGGTATGTCTTTCCTTTTCTCCTTTGCCTTTCACGTCTCTTCTTTTCTCAGCTATTTCTAAGACCTCCTCTGACAATCATTTTGCCTTTTTGCATTTCTTTTTCTTGGGGATAGTCTTGATCACTGCCTCCTGTACAATGTCATGAACTTCCATCCTTCGTTCTTAAGGCACATTGTCTATCAGATGTAATCCTTTGAATCTAGTTGTCACTTCCACTGTATAATTGCAAGGGATTTCATTCAGGTCATACCTGAATGGTCTAGTGGTTTTCCCTACTTTCTTCAATTTGAGCCTGAATTTGGCAATACAGAGTTCATGATCTGAGCCACAGTCAGCTCCTGGTCTTGTTTTTGCTGACTGTATAGTCTTTCTATCTTTGCCTGCAAAGAGTATAATCAACTTGATTTTGGTATTGACCATCTGGTGATGTCCATGTGTAGAGTCTTCTCTTGTGTTGTTGGAAGAGGGTGTTTGCTATGACCAGTGCATTCTTTTGGCAAAACTCTGTTAGCCTTTGCCCTGCTTCATTCTGTACTCCAATGCCAAATTTGCCTATTACTCCAGGTGTTTCTTGACTTCCTACTTTTGCATTCCAGTCCCCTATGATGAAAAGGATATCTTTTTTGGGTGTTAGTTCTAGAAGGTCTTGTAGGTCTTTGTGGAACCAATCAGTGTCAGCTTCTGCAGCTTTACTGATTGGGACATAGTCTTGGATTACTGTGATATTAAATGGTTTGCCTCGGGCTTACCTGACAACTTAGTTGGTAAATAATCCACCTGCAATGTGGGAAACCTGGGTTCAATCCCTGTGTTGGGAAGATCCCCTGGAGAAGGGAAATGCTACTCACTCCAGTATTCTGGCCTGGAGAATTCCATGGAGTTGCGAAGAGTCAGACACAACTGAGCGACTTTCTATGCAGAGTACATCATGAGAAATGCTGGACTGGATGAATCACAAGGTGGAATAAAGATTGCCAGGAGAAATATCAACAGCTTCAGATATGCAGATGATACCACTCTAATTGCAGAAAGTGAAGGAGAACTAAAGAGCCTCCTGATGAAGGTGAAAGAAGCGAGTGAAAAAGCTGACTTGAAACTCAATATTCAAAAACTAAGATCATGGCATCTGGTCCCATCACTTCATGGCAAAGAGAAGGGGGAAAAGTAGAAGCAGTGACAGATTCTGTTTTGTTGGGCTCCTGCAGACAGTGACTGCAGCCATGAAATTAGAAGACGCTCGCTCCTTGGAAGGAAAACTGTGACAAATCTAGACAGCAGATTAAAAAGGAGAAACATCACTTTTCTGACAAAGGTCTCTCTCGTCAGAGCTATGGGTTTTCCAGTAGTCATGTATGGCTGTGAGAGTTGAAGCATAAAGAAGACTGAGCACCAAAGAATCGATGGTTTCAAACTGTGGTGTTGGAGGAGACTCTGGAGAGTCCCTTGGACAGTAAGGAGATCAAACCAGTCAATCCTAAAGAATATCAACCCTTAATATTCACTGGAAGGACTGATGCTGAAGCTGAAGTTCCAATACTTTGGCCACCTGATGCAAAGAGACGATTCATTGGAAAAGACCCTGATGTTAGGAAAGATTGAAGGCAGGAAGAGAAGAGGGTGGCAGAGGATGAGATGATTAGTCAGCATATCTGACTCAATGGATACAAATTTGAGCAAACTCAGGAGATAGTGGAGGACAGAGGAGACTGGCGTTCTACAGTCCATGGGTTGTAAAGAGTCAGACACAACTTAGCAACTGAATAACAATCCCAACAACATCAGGTCAAGTAGAAATTTCTCCTGAAAGCTGTTCCTTAATTTCTTCTCATGCATTTATATCAATTTTCTGTTGATGGGTGAGGCTGTGTTCCCTCCCTCTTGTTTGGCCTGAGACCAAACAATGTTAGGGGTAATGGCGGTAATGGCACCTCCTTCAGAAGGGCTTATGCCAGGACTGTTGTATTCAGTGCCCCCAACCCCAAGGCAGGCCACTGTCGACCTCTGCCTCTGCCAGAGACTCCTGGACACTCACAGGCAAGTCTGGCTCAGTCTCTTGTGGGGTCACTGCTCCTTTCTCCTGGGTCCTGGTGCACACAAGGTTTTATTTGTGCCCTGCAAAAGCCTGTTTCCCCAGTCCTGTAGAAGTTCTGTAATCAAATCCCACTGGCCTCCAAAGTCAAATTCCCAGGGGGTTCTCAGTCCCTTTCCCAGATCCCCAGGTTGGGAAATCTGCTGCGGGTCCTAGAACTTTTGTAACAGTGAAAGAATTTCTTTGGTGTAATTGTTCCCCAGTTTGTGGGTCATCTGCTCAGTGGCTCGATGGTGGGGCTCTCACACCTTGCCTCCCAAATCTGCTGCAGCCAGAGCCCCTGTCCCCGTGGCAGGCCACTGCTGACCACTGCCTCCGCAGACACTCAAACACTCAACGGCAGGTCTGGCTCAGTCTCTGTGGGGTCTCTGGGTCCTGGTGCAAACAAGGTTTTCTTTGAGCTCTCCAAGTGTTTCTGGCTGGTAGGGATTTGATTCTAAGTGCAGTTTCTCCCCTCCTACTGTCTTGTTGGGGCTTCTCCTTTGGCCTTGGATGTGGGGTATCTATTTGGTGGAATCGAACATTCTCCTATTGATGGTGTTTAGCAGTGAGTTGCAATTTTGGAGTTCTCACAGGAGAAGATGAGCACACGCCCCTCTACTCCACCATCTGGATTAAAGATTTACTGAGCATGGCTCTGCCCACCAGAACAAGACCCAGATTCCCCCAAAGCCAATCCCTCCCATCAGAAACCTTTCACAGGCCTCTTCTCCTCATCCATCAGAGGGCAGACAGACTGAAAACCACAGAAAACTAACCAAACTGATCACATGGTTCACAGCCTGGTCTAACTCAGTGAAACTATGAGTCATGCAGCATAGGGCCACCTAAGATGGATGGGTCATGGTGGAGAGTTCTGACAAAACGTAGTGCACTGGAGAAGGGAATGGCAAACCACTTCAGTATTCTTGCCTTGAGAACCCCAGGAACAGTATGAAAAGGCAAAAAGATATGACACTGAAAGATGAACTCCCCAGGTTGGTAGGTGCCCCATATGCTACTGGAGAAGAGTGGAGAAATAACTCCAGAAAGAATGAAGAGACAGAGCCAAAGCGAAAACAACACCCAGTTATGGATGTGACTGGTGATGGAAGTAAAGTCTGATGCTATAAAGAACAATATTGCATAAGAACATGGAATGTTAGGTCCGTGAATCAAGGTAAACTGGAAGTGGTCAAACAGGAGATGTGAAGAGTGAACATCGACATTTTAGGAATCAATGAACTAAAATGGACTGGAATGGGCAAATTTAATTTAGATGACCATTATATCTACTACTGTGGGCAAGAATCCCTTAGAAAAAAGGAATAGCCCTCACAGTCAATAAAAGAGTCTGAAATGCAGTACTTGGATGCAATCTCAAAAACAATAGAATGAACTCTGTTTATTTCCAAGGCAAACCATTCAATATCACCATAATCCAAGTCTATGCCCCAACCAGTAACACTGAAGAAGCTGAAGTTGAACAGTTCTATGAAGACTTGTAAGACCTTCTAGAACTAACACCCCCAAAAGATGTTCTTTTCATCACAGGGGACTGGAATGCAAAAGTAGGAAGTCAAGAAACACCTGGAGTAACAGGCAAGTTCAGCCTTGGAGTACAGAATGAAGCAGGGCAAAGGCTAACAGAGTTCTGCCAAGAGAATGCACTGGTCATAGCAAACACCCTCTTCCAACAACACAAGAGAAGACTCTACACATGGACATCACCCAATGGTCAATACAAAAATCAGATTGATTATATTCTTTGCAGCCAGAGATGGAGAAGCTCTCTACAGTCAGCAAAAACAAGACCAGGAGCTGACTGTGGCTCCGATCATGAACTCTGTATTGCCAAATTCAGATTTAAAATTGAAGAAAGCAGGAAAACCACTAGATCATTCATGTATGGCCTAAATCAAATCCCATACAATTATACAGTCAAAGTGACAAGTACATTCAAGGGATTAGATCTGATAGAGTGCCTTAAGAACTATGGACAGAGGTTCATGACATTGTACAGGAGGCAGTGATCAAGACTGTCCCCAAGAAAAAGAAATGCAAAAAGGCAAAATGGTTGTCAGAGGAGGACTTAGAAATAGCTGAGAAAAGAAGAGAAGTAAAAGGCAAAGGAGAAAAGGAAAGACATACCCATTTGAGTGCAGAGTTCCAAAGAGCAGCAAGGAGAGATAAGAAAGCCTTCCTCAGTGATCAATGTAAAGAAATAGAGGAAAACAATAGACTGGGAAAGACAAGAGATCTCTTGAAGAAAATTAGAGATACCAAGGGAATATTTCATGCAAAGATGGGCACAATAACGGACAGAAACAGTATGGAGCTAACAGAAGCAGAAGATGGTAAGAAGAGGTGACAAGCATACACAAAAGAACTCTACAAAAAAGATCATCATGACCCACATAACCACAATGCTGTGATCACTCACCTAGAGCCAGACATCATGAAATGTGAAGGCAAGTGGGCCAAACAAAGCTAGTGGAGGTGATGGAATCCGAGCTGAGCTATTTCAGATCCTGAACGATGATGCTATGCAAGTGCTGCACTCAATATGCCAGCAAATTTGGAAAACTCAGCAGTGGCCACAGGACTGGAAAAGGTCATTTTTTTCCAATCCCAAAGAAAGGCAACGCCAAAGAATGTTCAAACTACTGCATAATTGCTCTCATCTCACACAGTAGCAAAGTAATGCTCAAAATTCTCCAAGCTAGGCTTCAACCATACATGAACTGAACTTATAGATGTTGAAGCTGGATTTAGAAAAGGAAGACAAAGCAGAGATCAAATTGCCAACATTCACTGGATCACAGAAAAAGAAAAAAAGTTCCAGAAAAATGTCTACTTCTGGTTTATTGACTACCCAAAGCCTTTGGCAGTGTGGATCACAACAAACTGTGGAAAATTCTTCAAGAGATGGGAATACCAGACCACCTTACCTGCCTCCTGAGAAATCTGTATGCAGGTCAAGAAGCAACAGTTAGAACCGGACATGGAACAACAGACTGGTTCCAAACTGGGAAAGGAGTATGTCAAGGCTGTATAGGCAGAGTACATCATGCAAAATGCCTGGCTAGATGAAACACAAGCTGGAATCAAGATTGCTGGGAGAAATATCCATGATCTCAGATATGCAGATGACACCATCCTTATGGCAGAAAGTGAACAGGAACTAAAGAGCCTCTTGATGAAAGTGAAAGAGGAGAGTGAAAAAGCTGGCTTAAAACTCAATATTCAAAAAACTAAGATGGCATCCGCTCCCATCACTTCATGGCAAATAGATGGGGAAACAAGGGAAACAGTGACAGACTTTATTTGGGGGGGCTCCAAAATCACTCTGGATAGTGACTGCAGCCATGAAGTTAAAAGACACTTGCTCCTTGGAAGAAAAGCTATGACCAACCTAGACAACATATTGAAAAGCAGAGACATTACTTTGCTGACAAAGGTCCATCTAGTCAAGGCTATGGTTTTTCCAGTAGTCATATATGCACATGAGATTTGGACTGTGAAGAAAGCTGAGCACAGAAGAATTGATGCTTTTGAACTGTGGAGAAGACTCTTGAGAGTCCCTTGGACGGCAAGGAGATCCAACCAGTTCATCCTAAAGCAAATCAGTCCTGAATATTAATTGAAAGGACTGATGTTGAAGCTGAAGCTCCAGTACTTTGGCCACCTGATGGGAAGATCCGACTCCCAAGAAAAGACCCTGATGCTGGGAAATTTTGAAGGCAGGAGGTGAAGGGATTGATAGAGTATGAGATGGCTGGATGGCATCACCGACTCAATGGACATGAGCCTGAGCAAGCTCCAGGAGTTGGTGATGGATAAGGAAGCCTGGTGTGCTGCAGTCCCTGGGATCACAAAGAGTTGGACACGACTGAGTGACTGAACTGTACTGAATTATCCCAAGTCAACTAAATCTTGGTGCTTCTTCATCCTCATTATGCAATGATAAAAACTCATTCATACTTCCTATTTAATTTTTTTTATTATCCTATGAAATAGGCATCATTATGCCAATTACTACCAATGCCTGGCAGAAAGTCAGCACTCTACAATACTTATACAAATGTTTCATCTTAATTTTATCCACTCCTATAGTTAGCACACCATTAGGAAGATCCAAAAATAGAAGGGAATAAGCAGAAGCTTTGAAGCTATGAGAGAAGAGAAATCATGAGAAAGAGATGGAAGAAAAGAGTTCTCCAGCTTTAGACCAAAGAGAAGCTGAGTACGGGTCACTGTGATAGAGAATTTACAAATAGACAGTGATGGATTCTGCAAGATTTAGAGTCCCCGTCCCCTCCCCCAACACATCATAAGGTTAGGGCTACAAAGAATCCTGAGCAAGGTATAATGCTCCATGATGTCCGACTCCAGGCACTAGAACTGTTTCCTTCTCCTTCCTGTGAACTCTTCAGTTAGAGTCTCATGAACTGAGGTAATCTATGTCCCGCACGGTATGAAAAGCCCTAAAATTATATTGTGCAATAAAATGTTTCCAAGCATCTCCTTTGGGACAAAAGATTGTGTCTCTTTACGCTTTCAGCTGGACTTCCCCAATATCAATCCAGATTGTCCTTGACATTTAACACTAAGACTTTGTAACCCTAAACTAGCACTTATTGGTCAATAGAAATAAGTAAAATATTTCTTAGATGACAGAGTTCCTATACCCTGTTATCTTTCTATATGTATGTTTGTCAATAACCCTTTTGAAATTATCTGAAATTAAATGTAATATGCCTTATGGGAAGTTCGAATTCTGGACTTAAAACTGCAGATTCAAATTCAGCTCTACCATCTACTAGCAGTACAACTTTGGCAAGCTTGTCTCTGCCTGTTTCCTCATCTATAACAGGTTTCTTTTAATTTGAATTTTTAATTTTAAAGAATTGTTATAAGGATTAAATGACTTAGCCCAGTGTTTGGCATAATGTTAACTGTTCCTTTCATTCCATGAAGAACATTTGAAAAGTCAGGCAAATTCACTAGCATTTATTAAATGTTGTAAGTCCTACAGGTATATGATATAGAAACATCTGTCTGCTCTGTGGAGACTGAATTTTCACAATCAGAGTCATGGGAGCAAACCCAAATCTTTACTCTGGAGCTCTGGGATCCCTCCCTACCTCTCTCCCTTCCTTCTTTTCTTTGTATTGAGTGTCTATTGTTAAGCATTTACTGGCATAAGAGTAAAAGATGGGAGATATTGTTGTAGAAGCTCCCAGAGTGGTGTCGGGGACACAGAAACATACAAACATTACGACTATGATAAAAGCCATGATGGAAGTGGTGGGCGGCTTCTGTGAGAGCCCAGAGGAGCAGCCTCTCAGTTGCTGTTGGGTGGAGGCCAGTGAGAAGGGCAGAGCCCAGGAGGACTTCCCACTGAGAAGCTTTGCAATTCAAGTACCAAGGGAAACCAGGTGAAAAGGGAGTAAAAGTTTCCAAAGGGCGAGAGTAGCACCTGCAGAGGCCAAAGCCGAGAGCGCAAATGGCTTATTCAAGGAACCATAAGTGGTTCAGTAACCTGGAAAACAGAACTTATATAAGTGAGTCTTAAGAGTTCAGTGGAGGGGAGAAGCAAAGGGCCTTGCATACTTTGCCAAGGGAGCTGAATTTGTCCTGAATGATATCACACCGTGATCAGACCTGCACATTGGAAAAGTCAGTCTGATGGAGTGACTAGAATCAAAATAGATGTCTGATGCAACCATGCAAAACTAGAAGCAGGGACACGATCTGGGAAGCTCTGCAGAAAGTGATGGGAAGTGAAGTCTAAGTGGAAATAGACCTGGAGTTGGGCAGTAGACTTTCAAAGATGTGAAAGAAAATCACCACATGTATTAACTGGTTGGATGGTAACAGGGAGGTGATTAAGAGGACATTCAATTTTCTGGTTTGAACAAGTGGGTGGATCCTGATGCCATTAACTGAGACGGTGAATCAGAAGGAGGATGTGGCTTGGGAGGGTGTGTGTGTGGTATAAAGTGGACAAGGGTAGGGGTAAAAAGTTCAGTTTCAGATGGGTTGAGTCAAAGGGTAAATGATCAAAAGGTGAGGAAGTGAAGAACAGGCATGTAGACTGCTTGTCCCAAAAATGTACCTGTGGAGAAAAGGGCTTGTGCAGTTGTATACATGTTTCTGCAGGTTCAGTTCAGTTCAGTCGGTCTATCATGCCCAGCTCTTTGCGACCCCATGGACTGCAGCACAGTAGGCTTCCCTGTCCATCACCAACTCCTGGAGCTTACTCAAATTCATGTCCATCAAGTCAGTGATGCCATCCTACCATCTCATCCTCTGTCGTCCCCTTCTCCTCCTGCCTTCAGTCCTCCCCAGCAGCAGGGTCTTTTCCAGTGAGTCAGTTCTTCGCATCAGGTGGCCAAAGTATTGGAGTTTCAGCTTTAGCATCAGTCCTTGAATATTCAATGAATATTCAGGACTGATTTCCTTTAGGATGGACTGGTTGGATCTCCTTGCAGTCCAAGGGACTCTCAAGAGTCTTCTCCACAGTTGAAAAGCATCAATTCTTTGGTGCTCAGCTTTCTTTATGGCCCCACTTTCACATGCATACATGACTACAGGAAAAACCACAGCTTAGACTAGACGGACTTTGATGGCAAAGTAATGTCTCTGCTTTTTAATATACTGTCTAGGTTGGTCATAGCTTTTCTTCTAAAGAGCAAGCGTCTTTTTATTTCATGGCTGCAGTCACCATCTGCAGTGATTTTGGAGCCCAAGAAAAGTTTGTCACTGTTTCCATTGTTTTCCCATCTATTTGCCAGGAAGTGATGGGACTAGATGCCATGATCTTAGTTTTCTGAATGCTGAGTTTTAAGCCAGCTTTTTCACTCCCCTCTTTCACTTTCATCAAGAGGCTCTTTAGTTCCTCTTTGCTTTCCGCTGTAAGGGTGGTGTCATCTGCGTATCTGAGGTTCAGGGGAAGACTTCTAGGTCTTTTGTGTATGGTGGTCTCCTGTTCCCTGAGCAGCTGGAAGTGATGTGATTTTGTGAAAGTCGGTGGGGGGCGGGAGGGGATGATCAATAAACATGAGGAGGAGAGTGGCAAAGTTTAGAATATCATATGAGTGAGAAGCTGACTGTGGACACCAGGAAACATGGTTAGGGACTATAAATGTGGAGGGGAACCAATCTACCTGCCTGTGAGATTACCTCCGGCTGTTCCCAGGAACCAGGGTGTCAGCCAGGTTTTCTGGAGGCTGAGTGGGAGAGGGCTGGACACTTCCTCTTTTCAAGCCCCCCTGTGTATTTGAGTGTGCTGAAATGCCAAGGGAGGGTTACAAAATCAGAGTATGTTTCAAATCCTTATACTTTGCAAATTAATAACTGACAATCATTACTACACAATAAAATTGTGCTATTCATTCCATAATTACAGAATTTACTTAAAATATTAATTCATAATGCATTACAGATGGTGTCATTTGGTAAAAGGACAAAGTTTAAGTTTCTAGTGAATGCTTTCTTGTAATTGCATAGGTATATCTGGGATGACAGGATAACTTCATTTGGACAAACCGTCACATGTTTTGATTTCCTCAGGGTTTACACCTACTACTGGGACTGCTGGGTCATATGGTGGTATTAGTCCTAGTTTCTTTTTAAGGAATCTCCATACTGTCTTCCATATTGGCTGTATCAATTTACATCTCACCAAACTGTGCAATAGGGTTCTCTTTTCTCCACACCCTCTCCAGCATTTACTGTTTGTAGAATTTTTCATGATGGCCACTCTGACTGCTGTAACTGTCCCAAGTTTCATTTGAGGCTTTTAATGAATGTGGAGCCCAGGCCCCCTATCAGCCTCAGGTATTAGAATGGAAAAGACAGATGACTGGATTAATCCAGTTTAATAGATCCAGCTTATCGAAATACAATAAACTTGAGGACACAGATGATAACGGAGGCTGAAGCAAGGAGTTACAATTTCTAACCTGAATTGGGAAGGAAGTGAAAACAGGAGTGATAGGTTGGTAGAAAAGACAGAGGTTAATAGTAATGAGGTATGAATCATTAAGGGAATAGTATAATACAGCTTGATTTCACAATTAGAGTATTTCTGAATGATGGTGGAGTGTGGACATAGGTGCAGATCGCTAAAGTGAAGTGGAGAAGACAGTCCCTCGTAGCTGAGAGGGCAAGTCATTGCAAGACTAGTGTTCTGAGAGAGTGATCTACACGGATGTGGAAAGTGATCCGGGATACCATGGGTCTGCGTATGAAGAAGGCAACTCCCTGTCTCAAAGAGCCTTGGGTTCATTACTGCTCTAAAAGTGGAGCTAGAGAGGAACAGAGGGGACGAAGGACTGAATTCATGTTATCTTTATCCCTTGCTGACCTGTGACTGAAATTTATAGATGAGGAATAGTCAATTACAAAATCTTGGTTGATGTTACTGAGGTGCTTACAGAACATAACATCACTCCAGACAGCCTTTAAATCCACTTATCAAAGTAATTTTGTTCTCAACTGAACGGCAGGTGAAACAATACTGAACAAAGCAACCTCGGCCTTATCCTAAGCCCTTTAATTACAGTGTTCATAGTAATAAATACTCTAGTGAAGGGACAACTTGCATTACAATCCTAGGTTTTCAATCACTTTAGTTCTTAAAAAGGTTTTTTGGGGGGTTTTTTTTTTTTTTAGTTGAAAAACTTAATGCCTAGTTTGTGCGCAAAGGCTTTGTTTGTGTGGATTGATTATCAGATGTGAGAGGAAGGGGCTGCCGGCAGTGTCCCCAAGGAGCGCTGTAGCGAAGGAGAGGCTGTGAGAAGTAGTCTGTGAACATGGGACGATGAGAGCTGACATTTATGCAGATCTCACGACATGCCAAAAACTGGGCTAAGTATTAATACTTACTTTATGTCCACTGACTCCTTGTCTCAACATATGCAGTAGGTGTCATTACCTGACCCCAACATTAAAGAAATTAAAGACTAGGAAATAAGTCACTTGTCCAATGTCACAGAGATAGTAAATGGTGGATCTGGGATCTGAATTCAAGTATCTGTAACTCCAGAACTTATAAATTTGTGGTTAAATGCACTTGACATTTGGGATGTGCATTGCAAGTCACTCAGTTGTGTCTGACTCTTTTCGACTCTATGGATTGTAGCCTCCAAGCTCCTCTGTCCATGGATTCTCTAGGCAAGAATAGTGGAGTGGGTTGCCATGCCTTCCTCCAGATCTTCCCGACCCAGAAATTGAACCCATGTCTATTATGCCTCCTGCATTGCAGGTGGGTTCTATACCATTAACACCCCCTGGGAGGCTTCATTTGGGGATGGGGTGGGGATAAATATAAAAGCAGGCATGGGCATCATGGAGGCAGATCTCATTCTTCACATGAAAGTGGAATCCAGAGCAGTTGATTAGAAACGTGCCTTAAAATATTGAGGGCCTGAGGCCTCTTTCCCTGGCCCACCCTTCCACACCAAGTGGTGTAGCTCCCTCTGAACTGTGGTGTTGGAGAAGACTCTTGAGAGTCCCTTGGACTGCAAGGAGATCCAATCAGTCAATCCTAAAGAAAATCCGGTCTGAACATTCACTGGAAGGACTGATGTTGAAGCTGAAACTCCAATACTTTGGCTATCTGATGTGCAGAACTGACTCACTGGAAAAGATCTCGATGCTGGGGAAGACTGAAGGCAGGAGAAGGGGACCACAGAGGATGAGATGATTGGATGGTATCACCGACTCAATGGACGAGTTCGAGTAAACTCCGGGAGTTGGTGAAGGACAGGGAAGCCTGGCATGCTGCAGTCCACGGGGTCTAAAAGAGTTGGACACGATTGAGCGACTGAACTGAACTGACTGGTCTGGCTGGAGGAAGAGGTGTTTTTTTTTTTTTGCTCAGGGGACCTTTTCTAGTTTAATCCTATTTGCACATCTGTTTCATTAGCATTGCAGACACAATCATTAAAACAGGAAGCTAGTTTTTCTTTATAATGAACTAGTGGATTTAAAATCAGTGATGTTGCATAACCCCGTGAATAAACGAAAAATAATGTATTGCTTGCATGGGATATCTCAGTAAAGCAGCTTTTTAAAAAATCAGACTGTATGAAATAAGAAACAAATTTTGGAGAACTCCCTGGCACTCCAGTGGACTCCCTGCTTCCACTGCTGGAGGCACAAGTTCGCAAGCAGCGTGGTCAAACAAAAAACCTTAACACATTTTCATGGCTTTTTGAGTGATTTCAAGTGGACTTGCATGTATGACACCGCCACAAAGAGAACCAGGTGCATGGTGTGAGTTCCTCACCCATTTACTTCTTATTCGGTCAACTATCACAAAGTGAAAGTTAAGGTCCCAGGCACAGCGGTAACAAAGAAAGATAGGCTCCCATCCCGTCAAGGATAAGACAGGTACACAAGGCAATACTTGAAACTTGAAGCGTGGGCTTCCCCGTTGAAGTTTTCACGACTATGTGGCAAATCTGAGTACTAAAAAAATGTTTTCACTTTAAACAAAGGCAATTTTTTGGTTACTTAGTAAATTAGACTGAGTCCCAGATATAGTCTTTAAGCTTCAAATCACAAAACTGGTTTATGTCTTTCAAGTGGATTTTGCATGTTTAAGAAGTGAAAAGTATCAAGTGCATGTTTTGTTTTGTTTTGTTTTTTAATGGATCCTTATTAAGTCAATGTGTGTTACGGGTACCATTTTAGGTCCACCCTCGCCGTGAGCCCACAGGAGCACTCCCGTCGGTGCGGTCGGGCTGACGCGGGGCGGGCGTCCGTGGACTCCGCCGTCCCCGCCAGACTCCTTTCTGCCTTAGCTGTCCGGCATCGAGGGGCGAGGGGCGACTTGCCGCCGCTCCCGAGGGCTAGGGGGAGGCGGCCAGGCCGGGCGGGCGGCCGGACCCCCTGCGCCCGGGGCGGCCGCGCTCCCGGCGGCGCCGGGGCTCCGACCTGGACCCGCCGCGCGCGCGTCGTCGGGCCGGCGGCTCCCCGGTCGCGGGGCGCCAGGCACGCTCGCAGCCGCGGCCGCGGCTCCGCGAGGCCCCGCGGAGGCCGGGCAGGCGGGCACGCGGGCGGGCGGGGCGGCGGCGGCCGGAGTCCGCAGGAATGCGGCGCCCTCGCCGGGGAAAGTTTCCCTGAGCATCTGGCGCGGGCGGGCGCGCAGAGGAAGGAAGCGCCGCGAGGAGGCGGGGCCGCGGCCGCTCGGGCGGGCGCGTCTCCCAACTTTAGTTTTGGCGTCCGAGGCGAGTTTGCGTCTCAGTCGGGAGCGGCCGCCGCCGGGGAGGAGAAAGGGAGGAAGGAAGGAACAAGGAGAGGAAACCGGGCGAGGGGGAGGGGAGCGGCGCGGGCCGTGCGGCCGCAGCCCGAGCCGAGGGAGCGAGCGCGGGCGCCGCGGGCCCCGGTCTCCGGCGGCCCCTCCCGACGCGCCGCAGGCCCGCGGAGCCGGGCGCGGGGCGGGGGCTGCGGGGCCGCGGCGCAGCCCCCGGCCCTGAGCGCGAGGCCAGCGCCGCGCCCGCTGCTTCCCCCGCCGCGGCCCGTCGAGCCGGGCCGTCCGGGCGGAGCCCGTGCCCGCCGGGTGAGGCAGGAGCCATGGATCCCGGGCAGCCCCCGCCGCAGCCAGCCCCCCAGGGCCAGGGGCCGCCGCCCGCACAGGGCCCCCAGGGCCAGGGCCCGCCGTCCGCGCCTGGGCAGCCCGCGCCCCCGGGGCCCCCGGCGGCTCCGCAGGCCCCCCCCGCCGGCCACCAGATCGTGCACGTCCGGGGGGACTCGGAGACCGACCTGGAGGCGCTCTTCAACGCCGTCATGAACCCCAAGACGGCCAACGTGCCGCAGACCGTGCCCATGAGGCTCCGGAAGCTGCCCGACTCCTTCTTCAAGCCTCCCGAGCCCAAATCCCACTCCCGACAGGTAACCGCGCCGCCCGTTTCCCCGTTTCCCCGCCGGGTGGGCCCCCGGCGGGGGCGCTCGGGGGGTGCGGGCTCCGGGGGCGCCGGCGGGGCGGGGATGGGCGCGCGCAGGGGCGGGCCGGCCGGGGCGCCGCGCTCCTCCGGAGTCCGAGGCCGAGATTGGTCCCCCCCGCCCCCCGGGAGTCCGTCTCGGCGGCTGCAGCCCCCGGGGGCGCGCTTCGCCTGCTCGCTCCGTTCCTCCCCCGCGGGCTCCCGGCGGAGTCGGGGGGAAAGCAGGGGCGGGCGAGGCGGCCGGGCCGCGGGGGGCTCGCACAATACGCGCGCGCCCCGCACCTCCGCTCCCGCCGCCGGGCCGCGAGCGGGGGCGGCCCTGGCTTCCGCGGGCGGAGTCGCGCCCCGAGCCCCCTCTCCTCCAGGGTCTCCCGGGTCCCCTCGTCTCCCCGGGAGGCACGCAGTCGTGCCCTCGTTGGCCAGCGTGGAGCAGAGCCGGGGCTCGAACCGGCCCGGGCGGTCCCGGGCTCTTTGTCCCCCTCCCCCTCCCGGGAGCACTTCTCCTCCTCGCGGCCCCGGCGCTCGCCGAGCACAGGATCCAGACTTTCCTGGAAGTTGTTTATGGAGTTGGGCGCTCTCACCCCGGCCCTTCCCCCTTGCGCTCTGCAACTCGCGCAGGCTCACTCTCCCCGAAACGCAGTGGGCTCACGTGCTGGCTTCCCCACGGCGGACAATTATTTACAGTCCGCTGAAATGCTTTTAAATGGGCCACATCTGCACGGCGCGCGGGCTCTGGGCTGGGTTGCACCGCGCCTGGGGTTTAACACAAGTCTTTGATAACGCTCCGCAGGTTGACTCACAGGCCGAGTCCTGCCTAGTTCAGCTGTGATTAGAAGTTAATGTTTGGGAAGCGATGACTAATTCGAGGCTCGCCATTGCTCTTTAATTCTTACTGAGGATATGAACATGGCTGTCCCACATATACAGCGTTCGATTATTTTGTCAACGTGATGCAGCGTTGAAGTGCAACTGTATATTATGAAAGTGTTAACATTCCGATCGGTCCCAGAAGATTTGTTTAGGGGAGACTTTTCTTTCTGTCCTTCGTTTTTAAAAAAGAACTTGCTTCAGGCTAAACTTCAGCATAGGAACTTTGCCCAAAAGTTAATTGGTTTTCCAAATAACTGATGAAGTTAGTCCACTCGGCTGTAACTTGAGCGGAAAGAACACTTACCGCCCCCACTCCCATCGCCCCTCCTATTTGGAGGCCTGTGATATGTTCTCCTCCCTCAGACCAAGGGGTTTGGGAACTCAGAAAAACTCACTCACGCTGGCTGACAAAAACCTGGGTTAAGGAGAGGAAGGAAAAACAATTTAGCTGCTTGCCCTAAATATTTCAGTTTGCAAGAAGTAGACTTGGGTGCGCTTCTCTCTTACCCCTGGAAATGAGTTTCCGAACTCATGGGTAAAAATGTGTGTTGGCCTTGCACCCCACCGTCTGCACAGCTGTGCTGCTGGTTAATATGTTTCAAAAGTATAATACCCATATGATATTGAATTCCCCATTTTGTGGCATCTGTAAGCCGAAAAGAATTGCCATTGAAAAGTGTACCTATTCTTCTAGTAAATGATTGCATGAAAGTTTGTATCAGCAGTTTATGGATTCATAATATTCACAATTTACTATAGTTTTATTTGTTTTAATGGGTTTGTTGACCAAGTGTGCATCTGTAAGTTAGACTTTTATTTCTGCTAATGAGTCCTAAATTCCAATTTATTCTGATTGGAAACTCGGAATATATATGATTTAACATCAAGGCATAGATGCCCTTGCTGATTGCTTTCAGTCTCTCTTCTTGGTTATATGAATCTGGGAAATTTAACTTTTTGATAAATCAAACCCTAACTCTAATTAAGGAATTTAAATAACTATATTTGCTTATGAATAGTATGAATGGGGGTTGTAAATACTGTTGTTCACAAATTATTGAATAGTTGAATATAAGTTCATTTATTGCCTCATTTTTCCATGGGGGGGTGGGGAAAGTATTACAAATGAGACGTCTTGAGGCTCACAGAGTAAGATATTGTCCAGTGTGTCACACTAACCAGGTTGGACTGAAACCCATATCTTTAGGGTCTGACTTAAGCAGTTTTTCTGCTGCTACACAGTTGTAAATATGTAAGTATGTAAATTCTTAAGTTACCATTGTAGTTACATTGCTGACATCTTTATCATCTAGGTACAAATATATGGCAGGGTTTATATTTCATTCATTAGGTGGCTTTTAAAGAATCTTTGGATGTTTCTGGATCTTTTGTAGTTCTTAAAAGTTGTATAAATTTTGCTGGTTGCTGTATTGATGACATTTGTCCATGGTGAGAAAATAATGACACCTGTCTTGTGTTTAGGGCTTGGCTTAGAAAAAAACAATTACGTAAAACTTAGTTTTGAAAAAAGGTGGGGAGTACATAGTTATTTGATTCTTTGGGTTTTGTTTATATCTAAAACAGTTCAGAACTTGGAAAAACACCCACACTGCCTTGGCGTTTACCTCGGCTTTTAAAAGTATCCATCTGCAACCTGTATTCCGATGTGTTAGATGTTGAAGTTTACCTTTGGTATTTAGAATTTCATGGCAACCAAATATCTAGAAGAAGTTTGCAAGGACTCTCTTTGAGAACCTATTTTAAGAAGTCTTTGTTTTCACCTTCCCAATAGGCCAGTACGGATGCAGGCACCGCTGGAGCACTGACTCCGCAGCACGTGCGGGCTCACTCGTCCCCCGCGTCCCTGCAGCTGGGAGCTGTGTCTCCAGGGACGCTGACCCCCACGGGAGTGGTCTCCGGCCCGGCAGCCGCACCGGCTGCTCAGCACCTTCGACAGTCTTCCTTTGAGATCCCTGACGATGTGCCTCTGCCAGCCGGCTGGGAGATGGCGAAGACATCTTCTGGTCAGAGGTACTTCTTAAAGTAAGTGGAAAAAGGGTGGGGGATCATTTTCTGGCACCAAGATATGATTTATTTTTATATTTTCCTTAATATTTATGTCAGGCTCAGTGATCTCTTCCATAATTTTTTTTCCCCCCGGGATAGTACGACCTAAATACCTTCTTTGGGTAATATTTTGAAAGCTTTATGGATTCCTGGCTCATAGCCTCTTACTAAACTTTTTTTGTGGCAGTTAGGATGTTCTCATTTTGAGTTTGTGCCAAACCTGTTAATTAGCCTAGCTCTAAACTGAAAGGATCCCATGAAGAATTTCAAATTGTGAGAATTAGTAGGCTGGCATAGTTTTATGAAGTAGGTATGGCACTACTTAGCTTTTTAAACATTTTACTGGTAGAAAAGAACTATAAAAATAAGTAGGACTTCCCTGGAAGTCTGATTTTACAGAATTTTAGATGTGAGATGACAGACCCTTGAGCTGCAGTTTGATGCATTTTCTCCCTCAAAAAGCAAAGAGAAATATGCATTTTCATATTTGATATACAGCAGTTCAGTCAAACTTCTTTTGAGCCAGCAGGTCTTCAAAATAGAATCCCTCTTCTCTGGGTAAACAAAAACAAGGCTATTGGGTTGTTTGTTTTTCTCAGCCTTATTTTTTTTGTGTGTTTAACAAAATGGCAAATTTTCATTGAAACTGAAAAGATCCAAGTAGAATTTTGTCTCCTCTCACTTTGAAATTATGGATCAGACTTTAATATTTTTATTTGGCTTCTTTGGCATAAGTATATACAGAATGTTTCCTATACGTAATTATAGACTGAAACTGATATTTTCAAAAAGTTGCTTAGTTCTGTTCAGTCATGTTGAGATAATGAAAACAATCCAAGTTTTGATTGACATTTGTCTTTGACAGTCTACTCCCAAGGCAAATGTAACGTTTATTCATTAGATCAGATAATACAATAATAATAATACTGTTTTGTTGTATATCTTAATATTTTATATTGCCTTTCAGGGCAGGTTGTTAACTTTCAGTGTAAGATACAGTTTTGTGACAAGCTTATTTAGGAGAAAAGCAGAGGGAAAAGTTTGATCTTGAGAAGTTTCTGCAGTTTTTTGCTCCCCTTTCCTGCAGCTTTTTTCTTTTTCTGGTGTCCCGGTATCCATTTCAGAGGGTCAGGTTTCAACCAGAACAATAAAGAGCCTGAGACTGGAAGGTACACACAAGTCTGGCAAACTCATCTGCATGAGCAAGATCATTTGTTCTGAAGCAGACATCCACAGTAAATGATTGAAAGAGTTGCTCGCTGTGAGGGATGTGTCTTGAAGGGAAAAGGAATGGAAACAAACCAGGTTGTTAGGAAAAAGAAAGGCTGTACTTTTCTGAAGCTCTCCCTGCTGGGTCGCATGCTGACCTGGGGAGATTTTTAAACAGTTTAATAGCTGGCTTGCCTCTCTTCTTTGGTTGATGTTATAGCTGAAAGTCTGTGATTAAAGAGCAACATTTATGCTCCCCTTTTCATCTTTTGTATCTTGTAATAATTGCTTTGAGGTGACATCTGCCTACATTTTTATGTATGTACATTTAATGATCTTTTTGTTTTGACGTGAAATGTTCTGTATTTTATTTTTTAAAGTTTCCAGTGCTGCTTTCTTTGAGAAAGTGTCTCTCAGAGGTGGATTAACAAAGGATACACACACATACACCCCCGACCCCAAACACCCCACTCAAGTCAGCCTCTGGCGAAGGTAAACCAGGACAAAATGATCTGAAAATTATGCCATATGGGTAGTGGTTACCATGAAAAAGAAAAACTTGAAAGAAGATAGATTAGCATGATTGTTTTTCAAGATTTTTGAGAGATTCTCACTGGAAGTAAAATTAGATTTATTATGTGATAAGAATCATGAAGATTTTTGACTCTGTGGAATATTTGGCTCACATCAAACCTTTAGAAATAAAAAGATGTCCCCTTATAGATGGATCTCGGTCAGTAAAAGCAAAATCATGGGTTAGTTGGTACACATCAGGAATTACAGAGAGGGCCCCTAAGCACTGACGGTGGAAGTTGGATGTAGACTTAACAAATTTAGTCTCTTCTAAAGGATCTGCTTTATGAGCAGCATGTAAGTTGGAGAAGAGTTATAGAAAGATTAGTTCACATCCAGTTGGTAGCTATTTCCATGATGTCGTGGGGCATGTGAGTTGTCCTAAACAACTTATTTTTGTGTATTGCATAGGAAATGAGTTAGTATCTGCCTTGACTTAGAGTTGAAGGTAATAAATGAAGTTTTTGGAGCAGGGTTGTTAATTGTCAAAGTTCATTTTTACTCTGGGTTTGATATTTTAAAGTCAAGCTCTCTTTGCAATCAGCAGCACTTTTCTCTTGTGTCTAAAGAAGATTCTTATTGCTGGCTAGATGTAGAATGAAGATTTAGAGACTTCACACTCATTTCAATAGTGAAAGCTGGACCTTACTATACCTTTTTTTTTTTAGATACTTGTTGGCACCAATTTTAAGTTACAAAGTATATAATGTGTTGAAATACACACTTGGCATAGAGAAATCTGACCATAAATGGTCCAAATTTGCGAGATGATATAATTTAAAAGTTAGAAACATTTACTTTGGAAGCAACTGATTGTTGTCTTGTGACATTAGATAAATGACTTTGAAGTTAGTTGGCCCATCCTGTTGTTTCAAGGCAGCATAACTACTGAAGGATTACAGGCAGGCAGCTGTTGGGACTTTTAAAGCCCTGCCTCCATCAGTGAGATTTTCTGGAGAAGACTCGTGCCTTAGGTTGGCAAGTGATAAGGTGGAAGTGTGGTCCTAGCTATTTATCAGTGACACATATTCAGGTTCTAGTATGTGAAGTATTTTAGGTTTAGTCTGCATATTAGGTATAATATTTGTTCTACTGAGTTTACTGTTTAAAACGAATTCCTTCAAAATTATGTATTGAGCTTTAAGAGAATTCTTTTATTGCTTTGAGAATTACTGCTTTCTTCATCTGTCTTACAGTTTTCCTACAGGAAATAGCTCTTCAAGTAGTTGGTCAACAACTTCCTATTTCTTTATAAGCTGCTGAATAACTTCCTGAATCAGAATTCTATATCTCTGGTTACAAGAGTGTTCTTACTTCTCCAATTTGTTTTATTGACTCTGATGCTCTGTAACTGTTATGACATACAAAGACCTTCTTATGTAAAATGTAGCATGTAGGAACTTATAATTTAAGAAGTCTCATCCAGTGATTCTAAAAATGTGTAGATTTTCATTGTTTTAATAATCTTCTAATTTTTAAGAGGTCATTTTGTTTCATTTCTGTTTTTTTATCATTTTCTAAATAACTGGACTCTGTTTTTAAACCTTGAAGATTCAAGGTTTCTTGTGGCTATGATTTAATTAACAAGTATATTGAATATCTTGATTCACAGTTTTAAAAGGTACCTTTTCAGAGATTTTTGACATTTCACAGCATAGAAATTAGCCCGTATTCCAACATTAAATGAAGTTGCCTTCTAGGTGTTATTAATTGCTGTAAGTAATTGGAGTCTTTTTTTTTTTTTTTGACCCTTACCTTGTTTTCAAAATGAATGTTCCTCTACCCTAAGTAAAGCTACTTCAAACATGTATTAATTAGGGAGACATATTATCAATTAAATTGTTTCTTATTATAATAATTTGATCTTGCATCTTATCCCAAACACTTAGAAGAGTATGAACACATATAATGTGTATTGCTACTGTAATAAATATTAGGCGTTTTTAAAAGGAACAGTTTTATTGAGAGGCTAATCTGCTCCTTTGGTTTCTTGCTATATCAAATGTAACCCAAATGATTTCCCTTTAAAAATGAAAAGCCTGTGATATTGCCCTTAACTGTTGATTAAGCTGCAAAAAAACAAAACCCAGAAAAGAGGGGAGGGTGAGGACACGAGCCCATAAACAGTTGAAATTGCAGTCACAAAATATTTCCCTAATATAATATTGTAAGTCAATTGTACTTTAGTTTTAAAAATCCGCAGAGTTACTTCCCTGTCTGAGGGGATGGCCAACCTATCCGTCTGTCTCGCTGATTGAGACTGAGTGGAGAGAGATGAAAGCACGCCCTCGGCTCTCAGGAAAAATGCTTCCTTCTGCTCAGTGGGTGGGCACCCCGGGAAGAATGGCCTGCCGTGCCACAGATTTACGCGAAAGTGTTGAATATGGTGGTAGGGAAAAACAGTTGGAAGATAGTGAGTGTGACGATAAATGTAGCATAGAACTTACTTTCCTAAAAATAATGAGTATTGTCAGTGTGAAGGTACTAAGACAGGTACTTGACCTTTATTAAACTAGAAGTTTAATTGCAGCAAACTCAGTTAGCTGCAAGACGGTAGGCAAATTTTCTTTAAAAAGTAACGTTAGAATATTTCTCCCCCGAAGCTTCATGTTAACTGTAGAAAAAAGCCCGGGTGATAGTCAAATAGTTGAAACTTGAAAAACTTCTCGAAACCCTGAGATCAGTCCTCGTTAATAATATAGAAAAGTATGTTTTACATTGTAGTTGGGAAAATAAATTAGCATCTTAAGATAGTAATGCTGGTATGACTCTGAATTTCATTTTACCTTCAGATTTTGGGGAAGATGTAAGCTCTAAATGTAATCTTATTTGTCAAAATATTTGTGACGTTTAGACTTAGGGCAAATCAAAGTGAAGTTGTTTTAAAAATCAGTTGTTAAGGGTTAAGATTATTCAAACTTAATTTGCTACCTTAAGTGATAGTATAATTTAGCCATTAATTATGACTTGAAAGTTTAATAATAGTTGGGTAGCACATATAAAAGGAAGTCTTAAAGAGCTGTGTGATTCTGTAACTATGGTTACTAAGTGGTGCAGTTTTTGCAAAAAGGGCTTCTGATTCGCGGATTAATCAGAACTTCAAGCCATGAAAGGGACATTTCTGTTTTTATGAAGAAGAATTACTTCATGGTTCTGGATGCTCAAGTACTGTAGCACAAAGTTTCCTGGGAACAGTACTGCCCCCATGGAAGCACTTCTATTTGCGCAGGGCTTGACCCCTTCTGAAAGCAAACAAAAGAAGTTTGGTATAAATCACAATGGTCTTTTTCTTCCCCCTTCCCTTTAATATTTTTGACAAGAAAAAGTGGTCGGTAGTTTAATCCTTATTTGGCGTTTAGCATGAGAAGAATCACAATCTTTAACACATCAAGTGATAAGATGATGTTTCTCTGAATAGTGTAGCAAATTAGCAAAATGAATAAGGCTGTCTATTTAAAATATTACTATTTCCTTCTACCAAATATTTTCAGTGTTTTTGTGGTTAGTACTATTACCTGCTCATTTTCACTTTAGTGGGCTTTTTCTCTGCACAGGATAGTGTTACTCAATAGACTTAGCACATTTTTCAACTAAATCTTGCTTTGAGGGTGATGAGGGTCCAGTTTGTTAGAAGCTCCTTCTCTGCTCTTGTACTTTCTTACATAACCTAGAGTGAGGAGACTTTTAAAGTAAGGTCTTTGTTTAACCAATAGATACATGTTTAGAGAATGAGCTTTTTGGTACGTACATGAAGACTTGCTATAGACTAGTTGATCTGGGCTTTAGAGTGAAAGTGTCTTTCTTCAGAGTGCTACTTTGAGCCTTCCCACAGTTAATTGGGTATTTAGAAAGTTACCTGAAATTTTAACTTCTCACATATCCTGAGGCGACTATAATATGAAGTAAGGTTTGAGGAAATAATTTAGTAAATCCTATCATCTCGGAGGTAGGGGTAAGAGGTGGATTTTTTTTTTTTTTCCTGTAGAAGCATGAATATGGGGTTCCTTTGTTTTATATTTATAAAACTGCCCTTCCTTCCTTTGCTTCTTCTCCCATGTATCTGATTTTGTGAATTTTTAACGAAAGTGTATTTTTTAAATTATGAAAGTAACACATGTTCATTAGAGAGAATTGGAAAATTCAGGAAAGAATAATGTTAGGAAGCACTAGATTTCTGCCAGAGAAAGGTGGTTGAAGATTCATTCATGTTTATATAGCATCATCTGTAAATATATATTTTAAATTTAATTTTAGGGGAGTAACATATACATAGATTCAGACAATCCCTTGCTGCTATAAGGGTCATAAAGAAAAGAACAGTTTTAACAGGACTTTTCTTTGTCTCTGACTTACATTCTCCAGAGGCAAACACTTCAGTTCCTTTGAGATTTTCCCCTTTAAAAATAATGTATTTATAAAATATGTTACCATTTACAATTTTTTCTGCGCCCTCTAAAACTCCCCTTTCCTTTACTTTGCCACCAAAATTGCTAAAACTGTTTCGCTAGTATTCTTACTAGTATTGTTAAGATTAGGATTTGCGTACAGCCGAGTTGTATAATGTAATACGATTTTCTGAACAACTTGGATATTCTCTTGGAATTGTTAAGTATCTCATTTTTCTCATTTGTATTCCTGTTGCTCTTTTGGCTCCTTGGAGATATCCCTGAACCTTTCGTCTTCCTGCCCTGAGCTAGATGGGTTGCTTTCAGCTTGCTTCAGAGTCATCTTACTAGGACTTTGCTTCACTCTCAGCCTGGCAAGTCCCTGTGTCACTCTTCTTGGTTTGATACTGTGTTTACTATTTTTCTCTTTCTTGATTTACTCACTCTTAGAGTTGAACTTTCTCAGGAACTTGCTGAGAAAAAGGGTGTAGGTAGCTAACTGTTGAGATCTTTTATGTTTAAAAGTATCTTTATCTGTTGGCCTCTGATGGCAGTTTGGTTGTAGAACTCAAGCTATTTTCCATTAGAGTTTAGAAGGTAATACTCCATTTTATGCTATCTTCTTATTGAACAGTTAAACCCGATTTGCTTTCTTTGGTGATTTTAGGGTTTTTTCCCCTTTATTTTTGGTTGGGGGGGGTGTCTTAAATTTCATAGTATGCTTTGGTATGCACTTTAAAAAATTCATTGTAAAGATCATGTTGTTTGGAAACTCAATCCTCAGTGTGAATGGTGCCCTTCAAGATTTTGCAATGTCATTTCCCTATACTTCACTCCTGGGGTCTTTTATTATTTCCTGGATAATTTCTTGCAGTCTTTTTCATGTCTTCTCTGTTTTTGGAATTCCTGCCAGTCAGAATAGCTCTTGAATTTTCTTATCTTTCCTTCTCTCAGCCTTTTGGTATGCTTTCTGGGAGATTCTTTCAACTCTTAACTTTCAATTGTTTTTTTGTTTTTCCAGAAAGATATTTACCATTCTTAATTTCCAGGGACTCTTCTGAGCTCATTGTTCCTTGGTTATTTTTTAATAGCATACTGTTCTTATTTCATGGATGTAGTAATGTCATAACTCTCTAAGGATACGACAGTGGGTGTTTCTTCTTAAATTTTCTTCTGCTTGCGGTGTCTTAAGTGGGCTTCATTGGAGAGTGATGTAACAGGAACCAGCCCAGGCCCTGAAGTTGTGGGAAGCCTTAAATGTCAGTAGGTCTCTTGTAGTGGCCAGTTTCTCCAGATAAAATCTGCCAGCCCCCTCGCTAGAGCTCTGGCCGTGGAATGCGTGTTAAGACTGGCAGCTAGTGTTTGGGGCTGAAAGTGTGGGGCTTCATCCTTGCTCTTTGCTGTGCCAGGTACGTGAATCCAGGCCCTCTAAGTCTGCTTCTCTGGAACGTAAATTTCGCATTTTCTGCCTAGGCCAGGGAAGGGAGTGTGATTGCAGTAGGTTTTAAAAAGTTGAATATAGGCTTAATTTTTGTGGTTTCAATTTTGCAGTTACTAAGTTGACTATATAAAGTTGCCAGTTTTCTAAGCTCCAAACAGTAACCACTGACAAATTCATATGATTTGACTTAGCTTTTAAATCAATACTTAAATAAATGCGTTTACCAGGCAAGCGATTAATTCAGTGTCATTGGTCTCTTTCAGCATCGATTTTGCTACTTTGAGTCGTCATATTAGATTTTGCTCAAGGAGGGAATTGTGTGCTCTGATAGCAGGGTGGTTGGCTTTAGGCAGTGTATCAGTTTGTTCAGAGGATTTGGATCCCGAAAAGTGTGAAGGGGCACAGAGCCTGGAGACTTAATTTCTATCTGTACATATAATGAGCTGATCCTATCTGTTTTTCGTGTCATTTTCTAGTTTTCTGTCTAGTATCCACTGCTTTAAAAAGTAGGGCTTAAAAGTAAAATAGCCTTATGAAATCAGCAGATAGATTTTCTTTCATTCTTTTCCTTTCACCTGGTTTTTATCAACACAGATGTTAAAGAAAACGCATATGCATGTCTAAACTCATTAAACAGTTACTAGTGTCCTTGCGTGGGCTGGCCCCCACAGGCACACAGCGTGACCCCGCCTTAGTTTAGGTGGTTGCTCTCTAACAACTGCTCTCTTGATGGCTCGGAAAAGTGACCTGTGCTGCCTTCAACAGGCCACTGTAGATGTCATACAGCGATATTAAGAGAGTATTGTTTACATATAAAGAAGCCATGGACGTGTAAAAAGTTAGAATTTTATGAAAACTGGGTTTAGGTTAAAATGGATTCACCTTAGTAACAGAGATGTGTTAGGATCCTTTGGTAGCAAGTTGAATTTCTTCACATCCACTTTTTCAGCAGTCTCTTCCTTGAGTAGTGTAAAAAGTTGGAAATTCTTGATAGAAAAAGAAGAAGCAAACCTTTTAAAATCTGCATAAAATCTTAAGTGACCAACACAAAACCAGACCAGAACACTCTAGCATCAGAGAAGAGTGCTAAATGATACTGAAAAGGTAGATACTTCGGGGTGGTAAAAGATTTGAATGGGGTAGAGGAATGGAACAGAATCAATACATCTTAGTTAAATATGTAACATGGTGTGTTAAAATGACAAAGTACTAATGTTAGAAACGAGCTAAATCAGCTTTCTGAGAATGCCTGGAACTAATCGTTACCAGTGATGGGGTCACAGTTAAAACTTACCAAGCTTTCCTGGATAACTTTTTTTTTTTTTCCATTTTAAAAACAAACAAACAAAATAACTGGGGCAAAGTTGGCCAAGATACAGATGTTTCTGTTTTTCCTCTACACATGTTCAGACTGATACAGGTTATATTTCCGAAATTGTGTAGTCTGGATGGTCGCCAGCTGATGTAATAGATAGATCACTGTTGACCCCTCCCAGTTGTAGGGGTATGCAGACTTTCCTGTTAAGACTAGTACAGATCTCTTCTTATGGGTCATGCAGTAATCGCTGTTTCTGCACAGTGATAGATAAAGTTAGTATCATTGTCCTCTGTGCTTGAGGATAACCCACCCCCCATATCCCCGTCTGTTTTTCGATTTTCAGTTAGTGCCCGTCACTACAGATAGGGATTTGCACAGCTCCCTCTTCTCCCTCAAACACAGGGTGACTTTTCTTAAAAAAGACCCACTTGGTTTTGGATGGTGTGTGTTGGATCACTTACGTTGATATGTCTATGATTTCTTTCACTCTTCTATTCTTAATTATCTTATTTGAATTCACTGTATGTGCTTAGTGGTCTCTTCATTTCATAAGCCCTTACCTCTTGGTTTTATGTAGAAGGCGTTGGTTTAAGGGTTCGCTGGGTTCCCCTCTCTGGAGTTGGGGCAAAATTAATAATATATCAGTCTTGATAGACCAGACAGATCTCAGGACACGTTTATTGCAGGTTTGCCTTTTCGTTGCTAATTATCTCTCTGGAGAAGCTGTGGAGGCTAGGTCATCATGGACTCGATGAAGACAGATCTTTGTTCAGCACTGTGTGTGTAGCTTTTGATGTGTTTATTTGTGGATGACATCCCTTTGTTGTTATTTAGTCGCTGTCATGTCCAGCTCTTTTGCAACCCCATGGACTGTAGCCCATCAGGCTCCTCTGTCCATGGGATTCTCCCGGCAAGAATACTAGAGTGGGTTGCCATTTCCTTCTCCAGTGGGTCTTCCCCACCCAGGGATTGAACCCGCATCTCCTGCATTGGCAGATGGATTCTTTACCACTGAGCCACCAGGGAATCCCTTGCTGTCCCTTAGGCTGCTGATTTATTTCAGTCCATTGGTTGATAGTCACCCTGAATAATGCCTGTAGCCCCTGCTTAGTTATTGTTATTCGTTCCATGCTAAAAAGATGCTAAGAGTACTTACTTGTGTATTCTAAAGTTTATAAGTTTGAGATTATTCTTAAACTCTTAATAGCTAGAACTATTAAAGAAAGACACTTATTTGGGATTATAAATGAATGATCTATGGTTCCATGGACGGGGAATATATGACTGCTTTAGAATTAAATGAATAAGAAATGAAATTATGTTGTTAAAGCATTACATACGGTGAGTAGAGTACTGTGAGAATTCAGGGGAAAATTAATGAGGTGATGGCAGTGGGACTTTGGAGAGACAGTGTTTAAGTTATATAGTTGGGCTCTGCTGTGCTCAGTCGTGTCCAACTCTTTGGAACCCTGTGGACTGCAGCCCACCAGGCTCCTCTGTCCGTGGGATTCCCCAGGCAAGAATACTGGAGTGGGCTGCCATGTCCTCCTCCAGCGGATCTTCCCAACCCAGGGATTGAACCCAGGTCTTCCGCATTGCAGGTGGGTTCTTTACCATTTGAGCCACCAGGGAAGCTTGTACAATTAGTATTTTCAATTCAATGAATGTGGGGGCATAGGAAGTGGGGAGACAAAGACAACTGCAAAGAGATTTTCTGGTAACAACCAAAGAGGTTGCCCTTCCCATCCTGAATTCTATTTGCATCTTAAGAGATTCCTCCCTTCATCAAAAGGAAGCTATTAATTGTGGTTACTTCTGCACTCTGACCTTGGGCATTAAAAAAAAAAATTCTTATATCAAAACACTTGAAAAACCACTAAGTGGCATGGTTTTATTCACTGCTTGGGGAAAAAAAGTTTTACAAGTGAAGACCATCTATTACAGACCATCCATTACTTGAACATTGTCAAATGTGTTTGTATCCTATATGTGTTTTTTTAACTTTTAGTGTTACAGGCTATTTAAGGTTTTTTTTTTTTTTGGCTACTTTTTAACACTATTATTTGTAGGAAATGCTAGTTAAAAGGGATTGTTTTCAACTTTCTGGTACTGTTTTTAAGTTTAGCTTGATGTTTATTTACCAAGTAAACTTTGTTAAAATTTTACAAAATGAATGTAAGCCCTTTTCATTCATTGATATTACTGTTGGACAAATTGAATTACTAATAAAATATGCTGTAAAAAGTTACAGTCTTTACGTTTTAAAGTTGGTAGGAAAGCTGTTAATAACGGAAATGTTTTCTTTCAGAGATTTAAAGAATTCTTTAAACTTTAGAGTGATAGACAAGCAAAATCAGGTAGCTTAGAGTCCATTTTACATTACCAACACCAAATAAACATTTGAGTGCATATTTATTAATCAACTCTATTAAAATAAATTGTAAAGCAAATTTAATATTCTGCCTATCACTATTATAAGTTACTGTTAAAACACCCAGTAACAGGTTAAAACAATCAGATTTAAATTTATTAATAAAACTTTTGTGGGACACAGAGCAGTCAAAATTCTTTTTACACGAAACTCATTAACATGGTTTTGGAAGGAAGTTAGGAGTTTCAGGAATGCTAGTAATTAAGACATGCGAATGGCCGATAGCAGCATATTAGGTCATGAAGACTTCCAGCTGTTTTGTAGTAAGCCACATGGAGGTTATTTGCTCTTACTAGTTGATTTACCAAACTGGGCTACCATAACAGCAACAGCAAAAGCAACGTGGATTGGGTGGCCTAAACTACCACCTAGCGTTTCTCACAGCTCTGGAGTCTTAGGATCAACGTCGTTTGCATCCTGAGGCTTGTTCTCCTGGCTTGTAGGTGGCTGCCAGGTGGGGCACAGAGGTCTCCTTCCGTGTTGGGGGGAGCCTTCTGGGGAATAAAGGCAGATGCTGCAAAGCCTTCTGAGGCTGTTCCATAATGTCACTTGTTACTGCCTTCTCTCAGCTCAGACTGAAAGGTTTGAAAAGTAGACTCTTTGTTCATGGGAGAAACTGCAAAATAGTGTGGCCATGTTTTTCAGCCTACCGTACTTGGATGGAAGTTTTTTAAAAATAATGTCCAGGATAGTTGAATTTCACCTGAGGCCTAAAAAACTCAGGGTAAAGCATAATGTCACAGGAAAACAGTTTATATTGTTAAAATGTAAAGTCTAATTGTTGGCAAATAATGTAATCTGAATTGAGGTGCCATCCGATCAGGTTGTTTCTGAACTATTTAGTAAGTTAGACAGAATACTGGCTTTTTGATTACAAGTCATCATTTCTATTTAAAACCATGAATTCTAATTGACAACTACTTGTACCTGTCCTGTAAAATTTGACTCTCATGTTTTGTTTTTAAAAACTGCCTTATTTGTTGTAGATTAAGTTAGGCATGAACTCACGTGGAAAACTGGAGCGACATGGAACCTGAATTTCCTGGTCCCTATCTGTGTTTGGTTTAAATGCATTGCTGCTTTCTTTCCCTGCCTGAATTCAGCTAAGAAAAATCTTTATTGTTACTGCAAATATATTTGACTTAAAGTGGCTGTTCATTGAGTTTTTGTTAATTTACAGTAAGTTATCTGAATGATCAAGTTACATGCATATATGTAAATATACATGAACATAAGGAGTGCAGGAGGTGTGAGTGCTAACGGTGACCTTCGAGCCGTGGTATATATGTGGTTCCTGCTTCCCCAGAGTGTGTTCTGTGACCACACCACGTCTCGGCTTGCAGGTGGCTTATGAATGGACACCGAAGGAGCCCTGCTCCACTGGGAGTTGAGAAGGCATTCTCAAACATTTAATTTCAAACTCAGTATACATCCCTTTTTCTAAAGGCCTATAAAAACAACAGTTCTTTTTCCTTTTCATGAAATTGCGTGATTACAAAAACTGACTTAATCCCTTGTAATTTTTGTTACCTAAAAGTTGAATGCAAACAGTGGGTCAGATTTCAGTACTGTGATTCATTCCCCCAAAATGAGTAACCTGGTTAGCAGGATATTCCTCCTTGTTCTCTTGACCTTTTTTTTTTTTTTAATAAGATCCACGGTGACTCCTCCATTTTTGGTAGTGCAGTTCTATTGGGTCTATGAAGAGGCTTTACAAGAAAAAAGAGCTGCTATTTATGGAGCATTTCCTCAGGCCTGCAATTTGAAGCCATTACAGCAAAGTTGCTGAGCAAGTCAGTGATTACACGCCCGCAGTCACTGAGGCCCCCACCCTGCAGCCTGTGTGGGGTAGGAGCTCAGTAACCCTGCTCTGCAGAATCTGCCCTCTTCAGTTCCTGTCAGTCGCTTACTTTTTAAAGAGCAGGAAGGTTTCAAGCATTCCAAACAGTTAGATTATTAAGTGGATGTAGAATAGAAGCTAGCTTTTAAGTTTTCAGGAAATAGTTCAGCATCCAAGAACAGTGATTCTCTCCACTGCCACCCCTGCAACCCCACCCCAAGTCCCAAGTCCCTTCTAGTTACTTAAAATCAGGTCACCTTATCAAATGCAGAACTTGTCCAGCAGTTTTGCTAAAGCTCACAAAAACAGATGACGGGAGTTGTCTGTCACCAGAATTGCAGCTTAACATGTATATCCTTTAGATCTGAGTCCGTGATTGGGAGGAGTTTGATTTTCAAAATTTAAGTAACTTTGTTGTCTATCTACGGAAACATCATTTCTCTATAGAGATTTTCTTTTTAAAATAGTGTTAGAAAAGAAAAGAAAATGGTCTCATTTGTGGGTGTTTTGGTTTTTTTTTGTCATCAAGGGATGAAATTGGGTTATGTGAATGTGGTTCAGTTCAGTCGCTCAGTCGTGTCCGATTCTTTGCGACACCATGAAACGCAGCACGCCAGGCCTCCCTGTCCATCACCAACTCCCGGAGTTCACTCAGACTCGTCCATCGAGTCAGTGATGCCATCCAGCCATCTCATCCTCTGTTGTCCCCTTCTCCTCCTGCCCCCAATCCCTCCCACCATCAAAGTCTTTTCCAATGAGTCAGCTCTTCACATGAGGTGGCCAAAGTACTGGAGCTTCAGCTTCAGCATCATTCCCTCCAAAGAAATCCCAGGGCTGATCTCCTTCAGAATGGACTGGTTGGATCTCCTTGCAGTCCAAGGGACTCTCAGGAGTCTTCTCCAACACCACGGTTCAAAAGCATAATTCTTTGGCACTCAGCTTTCTTCACAGTCCAACTCTCACATCCATACATGACCACTGGAAAAACCATAGCCTTGACTAGACGGACCTTTGTTGGCAAAGTAATGTCTCTGCTTTTGAATATGCTATCTAGGTTGGTCATAACTTTTCTTCCAAGGAGTAAGCGCCTTTTAATTTCATGGCTGCAGTCACCATCTGCAGTGATTTTGGAGCCCAAAAAATAAAGTCTGACACTGTTTCCACTGTGTCCCCATCTATTTCCCATGAAGTGATGGGACCAGATGCAGTATTGCTGTTTATGTGAATGTGGTTAGGAATTGTTAATTACAGCAAATGATTAATTGAAAACCAAGGAGCTTCAGTCCACTCAGGGTAAAATTAGTAGCCATTTTATCTTAAATAGGACACTTCTAATATGTGAATTTGACAAACTTTCGACTCTTTGGTGTCAAACTTTTAAAACTTAGTAGCTTCTGTGTTATAGTTTGTTGTCCTAAAAAATTGAGGCATTATTCAATGTTTTTCTCCATCCTAAAAAAAAAAAAATAAAAAGTGTTTTCTCCACTGTTCTGGATTCAATTTCAGGGAAATTTTACATGACTGAGAAAAGTGGTTTTCAGCCATACCTATAATTTTAATTTTAGGAAAGCATCAATTGATAAAATCAGGAATTATGTTACAAGAATTGAAATTTGCTTTTAATTCAAATTCTTTGAAAGTGCATTTGGAACTGTAATAATCTAGGATATTTAAAGTGATTTTCTAGTCATGAACATTATCTATAAAAGGTGAGTTATTTCCTAACTTACTGTGTCTCTATAATTCCCCTCACTGCCCCGCCCCCCCCTCAAAAAAAACCTCATGATAGTCAACAGCATAGACTAAAAGGAAAAAGAGAAGAGTATCCTTATAGGATGACCCCCAAGGTACTAGGCCTTTCCAAAGAGGCACCCTTGGACTTCCATGGTGGTACAGTGGAGAAGAATCTGCCGACCAGTGTGGGGGTCACAGGTTCCATCCCTGGTCCAGGAAGGTTCCACATGCTAAGGAGCAACTAAGCCCATGCCCTGCCACTACTGAAGCCTGTGTGCTCTAGGGCCAGCAAGCCACAGCTACAGAGCCTAACACCTGTGCCCGCAGCAGAGGAAGCCAGCTCAGCCAGAAGCTCATGCACCGCCCCAAAGAGGAGCTCCTGGTGGCCGCAGCTAGAGAAAGCCTGTGTGTGGCAGCTAAGACCCAGCACAGCCAAAAATAGTTTTTTGAAAGAGTGGCACCCTAATGACAAATCTCTGAATAACCCTCTTAAATTTCACAGATTGAGTGAAATAGTGAGTTTCTTAATTGTGGCAATTATAATTGAAGGAAACTTCCTACTTCTGTGACCTAAGTTGAGATTTAGGACATTTCTGTATTTTACTAAATGGTAGCTTTTTTCATCCTCAGATCCCTACCCTTCATCAGGGAACTGTTTTAAATGAAATACAGATTCCTTCAAAATGCAGCTCAAGATGTTAATTCCCCTGGATTGTCTTCCTGGATTTTTCTAGCCTCAAGTCTGCCTTGAAGTTCCCCCTTCGAGCCTGTCATGAACATTTCTATATCAGGAGTACAGTTTCACTTCAAAGCTGTTGATATCATATCTCCCTGCACCTAGTATAGTGCCACCGCATAATAATTTCTCACCAAAAAAGTGTTGAGAGTTGTTTCTAAGTGTTGTTCTCAGTCATTTTGGAGGCACCGAGTTATGTTCATCTGTTCTGATGTCTTTAGAAAGTGTTAGTGCCATGCTTGCCCGAGGTGTAAAACATACAGATTAAGAACCTCATGGTCCCTTTCTCAGTTAGGAGTCAAGGTATGTGAAATAAAAATGGTCCAAGAATATGTCCACTTGACTGCTAAGCAACACGGTCAGTCTTAGGTAGTAACCTGGAAAAGGACGAGATCATTGTGCCAAGTCATTAGAGATGTAGGCAAGAGTTTGGTTGTATTTAAAGGACAAACAGGATTCGATGGAAGAGAATTTTATTGTTTACTGAATATTGAGTCCTTTTGTTGAGTCTGCTTTATTTGTGAGTGGTTTTGTAACTTGACATTATGTGATTTTAGGAAAACTCTGTGTCTAGTAAGAAAAAATTTCCTTCTTACTTGAACTTCAGTTACCTGTTGCTTGTCTTCTCCATTGGATATTACAAAGCCCACATTCAGTTCACCGTATGTCTTTGGCACTTACCATAGTGTCCGGCATTTAATAAATGTTTAGTAATATGGCTGACTGGCTGGTTGCTTACGTGGGAACCTTGATTTCCCCATCTGTGAAATTAGTGGATTAGAATATATGATTTCTAAGAACTTTTCCAGCTCTAAAATGCTGTGAAAATCAATGAAAAAAATTCACGTGAACTCCCAGTCTATATATAAGTATCAAATTAACTTTTTGATGTGATGTTGTATTTGCAATGCTTTACATTTTACACAAAGAATACTAAGTTTAATGGTGTAAATACCACCATTAAGCAAAATCTCTTAGCGATGTTGGTAATAGAAGGGGGATTACTAATGTTTAAAGGAGGGATTTTTCTTATTGTGACTTAAGTGTAAAGGAAAATGAAAAGTAAAAGAGCTCTAACAGTGACACTAGGAATATAGATAGAAATTTAAGATGAAATTGATAGTTAGAGGTGAAAGAGTTAGAAAAGAGAGGGCTGGCTATATATATAGATAAAGAATCGGTGATTAGTTTTGGGATGTGGTTTTGCTAAGAGTTCAGTTCAGTTCAGTTGCTCCCTCGGTCGTGTCTGACTCTTTGCGACCTGATGGCCTGCAGCTTGCCAGGCTGATTTTAAGAAATACTTTGTTTGAGAAAATACTAACGTATCACTAATTGTTTATTATCGATTAGCTGTAAATAAATATTAGAAAGAAGCAATTTGAGATTCAGACTTGGAGCTCTCTCTCATCTGTAGCTTCTCTGTTGGCACAGAAACTAAAGGCAGTCACTGTCCCCGAGAGTCCCACAAAAGGCTTCTTCAGCCTTCTGAAGAAGAGCACTTTATCTGTCAGAGCCGCAGCATCACAGTCCCAGACACCTTCCATATTTGCAGCGTCTGGTCTTTATAGTCAGCTGTAACTTTAGACTGTTTTGATTGTCAGATACAACTTAGTGGTTTTTTTTTTAGCCCATTGTCAGTGGTAGTGCATATTGTTGATGATTATTTACGTTGCTTTATTCATTCCAGTGTATGGAAGAATGTTAATATTTTGTGAGTCAGCTAGTGATTTATATTTAATTTCAAAGGAAAACATTTAAAGAAACTTCTTTTTGAATATGCAGAATTAGTTTATATACTACTGCTTTAAAGTTAGGGTAACCGTGCCTTGAATACTGCTGTGTGGGTACTTAACCATGAGTACTTACCATACTGTCTCATTTAGTCCTCTCTATAGTCCTGTAGATATTTCCCGTTATATAGATTGGGCCTCTGCCTTGAAGAGGTGAAGTAACTTCTACAGATTCACCTATCCTGGCCTGTGTCATTCATAGCATGAGCTCTTCCTATTAAATCTCTTTACAATGATAAACTTTGTGTTTGTCCTGTGAGGTTTTTTTTTTTTTTGGCAGACTGAGCTAAATCTACACTGTATTTATCGTAGAGTTTCATTCAGTAATTGTATACTCATTTGGTGATGATTAAACACTTGTTGGATTAAACTAGGATGTTTTAATTGCTTTATCAGCTTCCTTAAATGATACCAGTAAGGCTAAATTATCTACTCTTTCAAAAGCTTCCAGAGTCATTCTGATATGATTTTACTTATAAGTTGTTGAATTAATTGAAAGGACATAAGACTGAACATATGCTTCTGTACATACAGTTGACCCTTCATATCCATGGGTTCCACCATTCGAAGAAGGAAAGTTTTCAGGAAAAAAAATTTTCCAGAAAGTTACAAAAATCAAAACTTGAATTTTCCATGAATCAGCAACTATTTACATAACATTTACATCGTGTTTGTTATTAATAAGTAATCTAGAAATGATTTAAAGTTACAGGAGGATGTGTGGAGGTTATATGCGAATACGATGCCATTTTAAATGAAGGACTTGAGCATGCTCGGATTTTGGTGTCTGAGGGGGTTCTGGAACCAGCCCTCAGAGGATTCTCCAGGAGGCTGTACTCTGGTGTCATTAAATGCGTCAAGGCCATGGAATGAAGGGATCCTCGTTTGACATGTGTGGAGGTTCAGCTGGCGTGCCTCCCGCCCAGCTGCTGTTAGTTTAAGGTCCCTTTACTGTTCTATACATTTGTGGTAATGTATGCAAGAGTGCTTCATAAACTGTAAAGGACTATATCAGTGTTGTCTTTTATTACCTGGCTTTGTGTATTGCTAAGAGCAGGTTACACCTTGTAGAGTCTAAGGAAGAAGAGGTTACCCAGAGCACCTTGCTTTGTTGTGTTTTAGTTCGGCGAATTACTTGTCAATACTTACCCACTGGATTAGAATTTAATGAGGATTTGATTTAGTGTCATGTTGCTCTGCCTTCACGTAACTGTGAAAACAGCAAATTCAAATTGCCACTCATTCATTACAACTGTCTTTTTTCCGAATAATTTTTGTCGTTGGGTCTTAGTGCTGCTTGCAGGCTCCCTCTGATGACGAGAGGAGGCCCCTCTTGTTGAGAGCAGTGCTTCTCGTTGGGAGCACAGGCTTGAGGTGCTCTGGCTCCAGCAGCTGCACGCGCGGCCCTCGGGCCTGTGGGCTTCCCCAGTTGCTGCACTAGGCTCCGGAGTTGTGGCGCATGAACTGAGTTGCCTCACGGCATGTGGAATCTTCCCGGACCAGGGATTGGACCCGTGTCCTCTGCATTGACAGGCAGATTCCTACCCCCGGAGCCACCAGGGAAGTCCTAGTATAACTTTCTGAATGGAATTGTCCCAGTTGGAATTTCCCAATTCTAGGAATATTAAGCAATAGGAATGATTTTTTTTATAGTACCTGATTAAGATAAAGTGGCCTTTGTTATAAAGACGTTTAAAGAGCAATCAGGTGTGTGATAGAGGGCATTGGAGCATTGGCAGTCCAATGTGAGAAGAGCCAGGATGCCATCGTGGATGCCTTCTGGCTCTAGACCTGTGATAAGCGTTCATAACTAGGGACTTTCCCAGTGGTCCATTGGCTAACACTCCATGCTTCCACTGCAGAGGGCAAGGGTTTGATCCCTGGTCAGAGGATTAAGATGTGGCCAAAAAACAATTTTTTTTTTAAATTTTTAAAGAAAAAAATTCATAACTAAAAGCTGTTTGAATGCTGAAAATAATAATACCAGACAAACCTGTTTAAAATGAAAACTGATAATTCATGACATTATAAAAAGACTATTTACAACTCACACACATAGATAATTTTTTCCCAACTGTGTACAAAGTCAGTTCAGGTTGCATAGTTTTTATTGTAGGGCTGAATTATTTCCCTGGGCGTCAAGTATTTGACTATGTAATTTTAAGTAGGGAAAAAAATTTTACTTAGGAAATTTACCTTGTAGCATATTAGGACCGCTAATCTTTAGGACACCGGGTATATGAATTTTAAGTCTTACTGATTTTCGTGGGATGCCTGTTTTTAAAGTACAGAATAAGTTTCTGTTTTCAGGAATACATTCTAGTGTTTCAGATGAGAGCTCCTGTATTGCAACATTATTTATCTATTTTTGTAAAGGGCTGTTAATCACTTGGTGCCACCGTGTCTGAGTTGTGTGCTTGTGGATTGTCTACGTGAAATCACTTGATGCAGCCTTTCATTTTTGCAGGAATTTTTTTTTATATTTTTAGCCCATCACTGTAGTATAAATCTAAATTATTTATTGGAAATATTTAAAGACCGGAAGCTTACTTTTAATAAAATCTTTATTGCAGATGTTGTCCTACCTGTTTTTGAACAGGGCAGTGTTAAAGGCAAGTGTCAATATAGTTATGAAATAAAATTCGTTTAGCCTGCCTTTGGCCAGAACACACACACACACACTCACACTCACACTCTCTCTTCTTCTCCCTCTGCCTTTCTACCATTCCTAGGTCAGAGTCTTTTGCTTAAAAGGATTATTGTGTGCAATTTATTTCCATATTATATTTCTAGATTTGAAATTTTACTGGATACTTGGCTTTTGATGGAACTGTCATTTAATTCCTCTTGAAGTAATTCTGCAGGAGTGTTAGCAAGGATTGTAAACTGGAGTTCTTACCTGATACGTGAGACTGTGACCTCTTGATCCAGAGGCCAGGAGTGTTGCCAACTGAACCAAACCCTGCTGTCCCCTAAGAATAGAAGTTCTCTGCTTAATGATTGGAGTTCGATTCATTGCTTATGGTGTTTTCCTATACTTGCTCAGAATCCCAGATACACATGTTGGTTTTGAATGTCTTTTCAGTGGACAGGCAGGTATTTCTTTGTGGGAAGGAGGAGAGGGAAAATGGGAATAATTTCTTCAGGGTTTGGGAAGGAGTTCTAGTATACCGGAAATACCACTGCTGCCTAAGGCCTTCCTCTGCTGGGACCACAGAGGTTGTCTTCAGATGTGGAGAGAAGTGGCCATTTTTATGTTACATATAACCAACTTGAAAAGAAATGTAATCATCTAAGTCTTTTCATCCTTGGAAAGTTAAGCCCTAGAAACCATAAAGGTTGAACTGAGAAAAAAAAAAAATTGAAGGTAGAGAAAGATTATTAGGAAGCATAAATAAATAGATTCTTCTGTGAAATATCTGTAAAATGTTGACCGTATTAGTTTGAACTGTTCAGAATCAAAACACAGCAAGCCTTACAGGTCTTCACTTGATTCAGTTCAGTTCAGTTCAGTTCAGTTCAGTCGCTCAGTCGCGTCCAACTCTTTGCGACCCCGTGAATTGCAGCACGCCAGGCCTCCCTGTCCATCACCAACTCCTGGAGTTCACTCAAACTCATGTGCATCGAGTCGGTGATGCCATCCAGCCATCTCATCCTCTGTCGTCCCCTTCTCCTCCTGCCCCCAATCCCTCCCAGCATCAGTCTTTTCCAATGAGTCAACTCTTCGCATGAGGTGGCCAAAGTATTGGAGTTTCAGCTTTAGCATCAGTCCTTCCAATGAACACCCAGGACTGATCTCCTTCAGAATGGACTGGTTGGGTCTCCTTGCAGTCCAAGGGACTCTCAAGAGTCTTCTCCAACACCACAGTTCAAAAGCATCAATTCTTCGGCGTTCAGCTTTCTTCACAGTCCAACTCTCACATCCTTACATGACCACTGGAAAAACCATAGCCTTGACTAGACGGACCTTTGTTGGCAAAGTAATGTCTCTGCTTTTGAATATGCTATCTAGGTTGGTCATAACTTTCCTTCCAAGGAGTAGACAAGGTTAATAATAACTTCAGGATTCTTGTTCTCACATCCATGTTGCCTTATATGTATTTCTGCTTTTCCTGTCCTTTGCCTACTCCTCTTGTTCTTTATGCTTTTCAGAATTTGTGGTGTTTTGATGCCTGATTATTTGTGAGTCTTTCAGGACCAAAGGGGTTGTCCAAAGCCATGGTCCACCAGAGACACAGAAGAGAAGCCCTTTGCCCTGAGCCCCAGCAGTTAAGACAGGGCACTTAATCCAGATTCACTTAGGATGAGTTAGTTGGGTGAGCTATGTCAATAACTTAGTTTGGTAGTTAAATTAGTTAAGTCACATATAGTGATTGCACGTGTACAAGCCAGTGGAGCAGCTCTCCTAGAGGTTACAGTTCACCACCTGCCCAAGTCTCCTTTCCAGCCTCCTCTCTGTCTGTCTGCCCCGCCTGCTCGCCCTGCGCACCGCACACTGCAGAGACCATGCTGCAGAGACTGTGCTTGTTCATGCATGTGTAACTCTGCATGGCAGGTTCCCTCTGTTTGGGCTGCTTACCCTTCCGGTCCCCTCAACTTCTCCTAATTTTTATTTTATCATTTAAGAAGCAGCTCCAGCTCAGATGCCAGCACAGATCTTGTTTATGTAGCTTGCATTGACAGTGTTTGAACCTTCCTATCTCAACTTTGGTAGCATTAAGGTCACTCATTTTTATTTTAGTAGCATTTCTTCGGTTCTGACATTGAAGAAAATCTAACATAATTTGAATAACATTCAATTCTAACATAATTTCACTCTCAAATTAGAGTGCTTCTTAACATTTCATGGGATCTTAGATTTGATTAATAAGTAAAGTACCTCTCTTCTGCTACATATTACAGAGAATTGAGTTTCTGTGGTCAAATACCTTTTGCAACTTGTACTGTTTGTTGGGGCTGTAACTTTAATTTCTCTTCAACACCCAGTAGTTTATGCTCAGGCATTGTTGCATGAGATTGACTTTATTATTCATTTGGCTATTAATATATTTAGGTGGGTTACAAGGACATGGTTTGTTTTAAACTGTATCAGCAATAGTAACAATAACAACTAGTATTTCTTGAGTGCTCATTATAGGCCAAGCTATAATGGCTCAGACAGTGAAGAATCTGCCTGCAGTGCAGGAGACCTGGGTTCAGTCTCTGGGTTGGGAAGATCCCCTGGAGAAGGGAATGGCAACCGACTCCAGTACTTTTGCCTGGAGAGTTCCATGGACAGAGGAACTGGCAGGCTACATTCCATGGATTCGCAAAGAGTTGGACACAACTGAGCAACTAACACTATTAGAGGCCAAGCACTGATTTAAGTCTTTTATAAGAAGTAATTCAATGAATTCTCACAAAAACTCTTATTATTCCCATTTTATTGGTGAGGAAACTAAGGCACACTTCAAGCAAGAGTATATCGGTAGTGGCTATATCACCTTCTTGGCTTGTCAGTCTGACACCTAAGTCCATACTCTTAACCGCTGCACTAGACTGAAACATAATTGAATATTTCACTTCAGTTGAGTCGCTCAGTCATGTCTGACTCTTTGCAACCCCATGAACTGCAGCACGCCAGGCCTCCCTGTCCATCACCGACTCCCAGAGTCCACCCAAACCCATGTCCATTGAATTGGTGATGCCATCCGACCGTCTCATCCTCTGTCGTCCCCTTCTCCTCCTGCTCTCAATCTTTCCCAGCATTAGGGTCTTTTCAAATGAGTCAGCTCTTTGCATCAGGTGGCCAAAGTATTGGAGTTTCAGCTTCAACATCAGTCCTTCTAATGAACACCGAGGACAGGTCTGCTTTAGGATGGACTGGTTGGATCTCCTTGAAAGAGTCTCTTGTCTCTCATGAGTCTTCTCCAACACTACAGTTCAAAAGCATCAGTTCTTTGGCACTCAGCTTTCTTCATAGTCCAAGACCACTGGAAAAACCATAGCCTTGACTAGACGGACCATTGTTGACAAAGTAATGTCTCTGCTTTTCAGTATGCTCTCTAGGTTGGTCATAACTTTTCTTCCAAGTAGTAAGCGTCTTTTAATTTCATGGCTGCAGTCACCATCTGCAGTGATTTTGGAGCCCAGAAAAATAAAGTCTGACGCTGTTTCCACTGTTTCCCCATCTATTTCCCATGAAGTGATGGGACCAGATGCCATGATCTTCGTTTTCTGAATGTTGAGCTTTAAGTCAGCTTTTTCACTCTCCTCTTTCACTTTCATCAAGAGGCCCTATAGTTCTTCTTCATTTTCTGCCATAAGGGTGGTGTCATCTGAGTATCTGAGGTTATTGATATTTCTCCTGGCAATCTTGATTCCAGCTTGTGCTTCCTCCAGCCCAGCATTTCTCATGATGTACTCTGTATATAAGTTAAATAAGCAGGGTGACAGTATACAGCCTTGACATTCCTTTTCCTGTTTGGAACTAACTGAATATTTAGTGATCCACTATATGCTCTAACTGCATTTCTCATATAACGCTCAACAGAGGACCATGAAAATTTATAATGTCATATAACAGAATACTCCATCTAGTCATCTCTATAAATTCTAGTCCCTATTTTGGCACTATAAAGAGATAAGAATAAGGGATTTCTTACCATTACATGTAGATACTGGGGTATTGAGGTTAATAAAATGATTTCTCTAGGCTTCTTCTATTTTTTGAAATTATTAAATTGCTGAAATAAAACCAGACTTAAAGGAAATGAGCTACAATTGACCACTTTCTACACATAAGATGAACATCATTCCTGTTTTACAATTGAAAGTAGGTTCAAAGAGATTAACTATTGAATAAGAAATAGAGTTTAATTTTAGCATTGGACCTCTGCCTCGAGAATGACTTCTAAACAGGCAGAACCACTGTGGTGTTATTTTATTTTTCTGGTTTTAAGAAGTCTTTTTTCTCCACAATCCTAACAACAGCTATTATCAAAATTTTTTAACCTGTATTTACTATTATAGCCACATGTTGCCTCTGCCAACCATATGATGGACTTTAAAAACTGATTATTAAAAAAAAAAATTTAGAGTGATAGTCATGAAAAGCAGAAGGAAATGTTTACTGTTCATGTTTTAAAAATTATTTGAATATATTGCTGAAAATCCTTTCGGCAAAATAAAGCTTTAGAAAAGTCTTTTAAAACCTTTAAAAGTGTTCTTGTGAATTTTCTAAGTCCATGCTAATTTTGGCTCCCCTTGATTATTTAAAATAATTAAAGTTTAGTCTGTATTAGGAAAAAAAGAATTTTTAAAATAGTGTTTTAAAATCTAACCATTTCATAGCATCTGAAATGACCAGAGCATGCTTTACCTTGGGAAACTTGGTATTTCTTGTTGTTCAGTTGTGAAGTCCTCTCCGATTCTTCACGACCCCATGGACTGCAGCGCGCCAGGCTCCTCTGTCCTCCAGTGTCTCCCAGAGTTTGCTCAGACTCACGTCCTTTGAGTGGTGATGCTGTCTCACCACCTCATCCTCTGCTGCCTCATTCTCCTTTTCCCTTCAGCCTTTTCCAGTGAGTCAGTTCTTCGCATCTGGTGGCCAAAATGTTGGGAGTTTCAGCAGTAGTCCTTGCAATGACTATTCAGGGTTGATTTCCTTTAGGATGGACTGGTTGGATCTCCTTGCAGTCCAAGGGACTCTCAAGAGTCTTCTCCAACACCACAGTTCAAAAGCATCAGTTCTTCGGCACTCAGCCTTCTTTGTGGTTCAACTCTTACAACCGTACATGACTACTGGGAAAACTATAGCTTTGACTATGTGGACCTTTGTCAGCAAAGTGATGTCACTGTTTTCTAATATGCTGTCTAGGCTTGTCATAGTTTGCCTTCCAAGGAGCAAGCTTCTTTGAATTTCATGACTGCAGTCCCTGTCTGCAGTGATTTTGGAGTCCAAGAAAATAAAATCTGTCACTGCTTCCACTTTTCCCCTTCTGTTTGCCATGAATTGATAGGACCGGATGCCATGGTATTTCTTAGTTGCCTCGTAAGAATGCAACATTGGTCTCTAAACTGGAAGTAAATGTCTGGCTTATCTGTAAATACCTGGTTTTCAGGGCTTTCCGGGAGCATGGAGGCTTGGTGTGCTGCGATTCATGGAGTCGCAAAGAGTCGGACATGACTGGGCGACTGAACTGAACTGAACTGAAAAGACCATTGGTTTCAAAGCTGAGTGTACATATAGGACAGCATGTGTTTCTGCAAAAGGAAAGCAGACTTGGATTAATTTCTGTGTCTGAAAGATCTTGTGTAATAGAAAAAAACTGAAGAGGGGGAAAAAAAAAAAAAGACTTGCAACTAAGACATAGTTCAGCAGGGGTTTATTCCCTTCAGTGAATCTGTCTGCAATACAGGAGACCCAGCTTCAGTCCTTGGGTTAGGAAGATCCCATGGACACAGGAGAGCTTGGTGGGCTACAGTCTGTGGGGTCACACAGAGTCGGACATGACTAAGTGACTAACGCTTTTTTTCATTCAGTTCAGTAAGTCCTGTGTGCGCACACTGGTGATTCTGGAAGGCATTAATGTGCCAGGTTTAAGGATCCCACAAGAGTTAATGATGCCTGCTCATCATTGGTGTCAGTTTTGGGGTAGCTGTCAACACTGTAGTTAGTATTTGATGTGCTTTATAAATGGGCTTCCCAGTGGCTCAGTGGTAAAGAATCCACCTATAATATAAGAGGCCCTGGAGACACGGGATTGATCCCTGGGTCGAGAAGATCCTCTGGAGGAGGAAAGGCAGCCCACTGCAGTATTCTTGCCTGGAAGAAACTCTCGTGGACAGAGGAGCCTGGTGGGTTATAGTCCACGGGGTTGCAAAGAGTCAGACATGACTGAGCGACGAAGCACGAATGCCTTATAAATACTAGTTTACTGTTCTGTGTAAAACAGGACAGTATCTGAAATGTCCACTCATCTGCCAGCTGATCATCGTATCAATACGTTTTTAAAAACAAGTTACATTTTTTATTGCACAGGTAATGGAGCTGTTTTGTAGTAAGAATTTGAAAGCGGTATAGGATAATAGAAAGAAGAGGCATGGTTTGTTCCGGGAGATGGAATAAGATGAGCATGACCTCTGTGCTGAATAAAAAATTAACAGTATATCTGAAGGAGGGAAAGGCTGTTAGATATGGGGCTGGGGCTAGAGGTCAGATGAAGTGTTAAGCTGGGGATGATGATAGGGGAAGCCAGATTTACTGTTGTAAAGGAAGGGGAGAGAACAGACAGGAGTTGTGTTTAAGGGAAGCTGGCCCAGAAGCTGGTGTGGAAGGTGGTGGCCTGTGAGGCGGGCGGTCAAGTCTCAGTCCTTTAATCAGGATGGATATGAAATGATTGGCCAAACTCGTTATTGCTGAGTGTAGGTGGTTAAAAACTGGGGCGGGGGCATGTAAATATTTAATACCGCTTTTGTGATTGTGCAAAGGTGGAAGGAATTTGGGAAAGTTAAAATGATAGCTTTTGATTGCATTTATATAAAATATTAAACTTATTTCCTTTCTAATCCTTGCTCTGAGGAGTCTTGGGGCTCTGGTTGGGGACTGGATCTCCCTTCTATTCCCCACATCACCCCTCCATGGGGGCATTGCCCACAGATGGTGCTTAGGCACCTTCCTCGTCTGATTGCACAGATGAAGGGACGTGCCTTACCAAGGGATGCTGCAGCACCAGGGCCGTCCTGTACGGGGACAGGGGCCTGTCTACATCCGTCTTCTCCAGGCTGGACAAACAGGAAGAGCTGTCAGCCATGAAGTGAGAAGACAGCCATGGGGCCCGCGGATCTTTGCCAGAGAGAACTCTGGAATCTCAACACGGTGCTTAGACTTGGAGGAGAGAAGAAAAGAAAACTCACTCTCTTTCCGTTTCCGTTTTTTAACTCCGCTGCTGTTAATTTGCTCAGAAAGAGATTGCGAGCAGTTTTTGCACACTTCTTTCCGGAGAAATTGGGAGTGTCATTTTAGCGTCTCTTGTTTGTGAGACATAAGTCTCGGGATGCTTTGATTGTTGGCCAGTTGAAGTATTGTCAAGCAGTATATTGGGAGCTTTAAAAATGATGGATTAGTGCTCAATTATCTTGTGTCGCAAATTGTTGAGATATAAAGTCTCATGAGAAATAGCTTTAGTTAACAAGTTAAGCCACGGTTAAACAATATATTTGGTTATTTAATAGTTTCATCCAACTCTCTTCCTTGAGATAACTTTTTTCCCTTAGATGGCATCCTTAGAGAGAAAGGGTTCTATCTTGTATTTATTTTGTAGTTTCCACAATGTCTATAGTTACACATGGCCTACAGTAATTAAAAAATACCTATATACTAGTCTGATATATGTGTTAATTCTCGAAAAATTCTTGTTATTATTCAGTTGCTAAGTCGTGTCTGACTCTTTGCAACCTCATGGACCCAAAGTACACCAGGCTTCTCTGTCCTCCACTGTCTCTTGGAGTTTGCTCAGACTCATGTCCATTGAGTTGGTGATGCCATCCAACCATCTCGTCCTCTGTCATCCCCTTCTTCTCCTGCCCTCAGCCTTTCCCAGCATCAAGGTCTTTTCCAATGAGTCAACTCTTCGCATCAGGGGGCCAAAGTATTAGAGTTTCAGCTTCAGCATCAGTCCTTCCAATGAATATTCAGGAATGATTTCCTTTAGGATGGACTGGCTGGATCTCCTTGCAGTCCAAGGGGCTCTCAAGAGTCATCTCCAACACCACAGTTTGAAAGCATCAATTCTTCAGTGCTCAGCTTTCTTTATGGTCCAACTTTCACATCTGTACATGACTATTGGAAAAACCATAACTTTGATTATGTGGCCTTTGTCGGCAAAGTGATATCTCTGCTTTTAATATTGTGTCTAGGTTTGTCATAGCTTTCCTTCCAAGGAGCAAGTGTCTTTGAATGTCAAGGCTGCAGTCACCGACTTCAGTGATTTTGGAGCCCAAGAAAAAAAATCTGTCACTGCTTCCGCTTTTTCCTCTTCTGTTTGCCATGAAGTGATGTGACCATGATCTTAGTCTTTTTGATGCTGATATTCAAGCCAACTTTTTCATTCTCCTCTTTCAACCTCATGAAGAGGCTCTTTAGCTCTTCACTTTCTGCCGTTAGGGTGGTATCATTTGCATATGTGGATGAAAAATTCTTACATACACATATTTTTGTCTACACTTCTTTATGAAAATACGTATCTAAGCAGTAGTTACAATCATAGTCTGAAATTTCATTTTCTTTGTTTTGATGAAATTATCAGACCATTTTTCAATCTACGTAGTGTCTTTGTGTTGGTCACTTTAGGATTTAGGCTGTGGATTTCATTGAGAGATGCTTACTTGTTTTTGATGATACTGTGGGAGTGTCACAGAACCATGTACCCAGTCTTTCACCATACACAGCTTAATGTTCTACTTAATATTTTGCCAAAATCCAGTATTCTCACAGTCAGTTAAAATACTGCCTCTTGAGTATGAAACGAGCCTGAAACCTTTACCTGACGTGAGTATATGTCACTGTTGATTGCAGACAAGACTGGTCTTTCTAGTTCTGTATCTACCTTTCTAGTTTTGTAGCTGGAACTTATTGTTGATAGTTCTGCTTTAGTTCTTCAGGAATTTCTGGTACCTTGCTTGCTTAGCATACTGTAGCTATCAAAGGCTGACACTGCCAGTGGTATTAGGTGGATTTGTGAAGTCAACAGATACTGCACAGAGATCTTGATTTTCACTAAATTTTTTCCTGTACAGGTTCACTGAACTTCCTTTGAGGCAGTTCTTAGACTGTATTGGGAATGTGGTTCAGTACTGCGTTTAGAAGAATTTCACCAGGCATTAGGTTGTGAAGGAAAAAGAAAACAGCTAATAGTCTGCATGATTAACTTTTTTACTTAAAAAAAGTTTTTTTAAAATTGTGGTATATAACATATACCATAAAATTTACCACTTTAACAATTTTTAACTACACAGTTTGGTGGCATCTAAGTTCATTCATAATGTTACATAACCGTCATCAATATCCATTTCCAGAATTTGTTCATCATCTGAAATAGATACCCTGTGCCCATAATGTTCAATAGTAGCTCTGCATTCTCCCCTTTGCCCCGTCCCTGGTGTGGGGTGGGAGGTGGGGCTTTAGTCTGCATTCTTGTGTCTATGAATTTGCCTATTTTAGGTCCTTCTTATAAGTGTGTGTTAGTCAGTCGGTCCTGTCCAACTCTTTGTGACCCTATGGACTGCAGCCCACCAGGTTCCTCTGTCCATGGGATTCTCTAGGCAAGAATACTGGAGTGGGTTGCCATGCCCTCCTCCGGGGGATCTTCCCAACCCAGGGATGGAACCCAGGTCTCTTACACTGCAGGCAGATGTGTTTTTTGTTTTTTTTTAAACACCTGAGCCACGAGGGAAGCCCTTTATCATGCAGTATTTGTCGTTTTTTAGTAAATGTCACGGCTAAATAACATTCTGTATGTGTGTGTCACATTTTGTTTATCCATCTGTGTGTTGACGGATGCTTGGTTGTTTCCACCTTTTAGCTATTGTGAATAATGCTACTTTTGAACACTGATGTACACATCTGCTGGAGCACTTGGTTCGAGTATATACCTAGAAGTGAAAGTATTGGATCATATGGTAATTTTATATTTAATTTTTTTTCTAAGAACTGCAAAATGTTTTCACAGTGGCTGCAGCAATTTTCATTCATATCATCAATGCACAAGAGTTCCTAAGTGTTCTAGTTCCCTGCCAATACTCCTTTTTTGTGTTCTTGATAAATTGTTGTTGTTCAGTTGCTAAGTCGTGTCCGATTCTTCTGTGACCCTGTGGAGTGTAGCCTGCCAGGCTCCTCTGAGATTTCCGAGACAAGATTACTGGAGTGGGTTGCTCTTTCCTTCTCCAGGACATCTTCCCAACTCAAGGATCCAACTCACGTCCGTTGCATTGATAGGCGAATTCTTGACCACCGAGCACCAGGGAAGCCCCTTTCTTGATGATAGGCATCAAATGGGTTGTACTTCATTTGGTCTTGGTTTCTGTTTCCCTAATGACTCTGATAATGGTGGTGCTGAACATCTTTTTGCGTGCTTGTTGACCATTTGTATGTTCTCCTTGGAGAAATATCTATTTGGGTGCTTATCTTTTAAAATAAATACAGTGTTTATAGTGAAAATTCTACATTTTTGTGTGTGATAGGTGAGTTTCGCAGCATAAGGACTCTTCAGGAAGTAGGTGCTCGCATGTCTCAAGCATCTGAGTGGACAGGTGTCGGACACTAGCAGTGCTTTTTGGTGTTTTGTCCTGGGACAGGGGAGGTGATGCTGAGTAACACGGGATCCAAACGCCCTCGGTGTCTGAGTGCTTTGTTGCTCACTCACAAGATGCTTTTGGCTGCACTGGGCCTCGGCTGCTACCGAGAGCTTTCTCAGTTGCGGCGAGCAGGGGCTCCTCGGTTGCGGGTTGCAGGCCGCAGCAGCGGTGACCCAAGGGCTCAGCGAGTTAGCTGTCCTGTGGCATGTGCAGTCTTCCCAGCCAGGGGTCAAACCTGCATCCCCTGCTTTGGCAGGCAGCTTCCTAGCCACTGTACTACCAGAGCAGTCCTAAAGGGTAACATTTTAATATAGCATGTTAGGTTCACAAGAAAGATAGCTTAGTTGAATCAACATTATAGAACATATAAGGGACTTTTTTTTAGGAACTAGAGGTACATAGTGTACATAACGCACAGTTTTTATTCTCAAGTCTAGAGTAGTCGTACTCCAACAGGATTGGTGTTGCCCCCTCCCGGGGGCATTTAGTAATGTCTAGAGACAAATCTTTTTGTTAGAATGATGTTAAATCTTTTTCAGTCACAGTGGTTTAATTGAAATCTACTCCAGCCCTTTTATTTAAGTGGACAGAAGCTACACTTCTGTGATTTAGCCTGTGTTTCTCCCTTTGTGGAATGCTTTTCCAGCCTCATCAGCGAGCTAATTTTATAGATTTTTGAGCACTCAGGTCAGAGGTTATCTTCTCTGTGTCCTCTGTATACCTAGGTGGGACCAAGAACCTTTCCATAAAAAACATGAGCCTCACTGTATCATTTTCAATTAAAACTTTATCTTAGTGGATCTTTCCCACTAAAAGGAAACATTTCCAGGTCAGGAACTGTGTCTGACTCATTTTGATGTCAGTAGTACCTTGCACTTAGCAGTGTTCAGGAAGTGTTTCAAACAAACTCTAGTCCAGATAATACTGTTTTGTAATATTGTTTGGCTTGGGTGTAGATTTATTTTTGTTTTCTTCCTTTTGTGTGTGTGGTATGGGAGAGGGTTATTCTTGTGTGTGGCGGTGGGGACATGGGAGAGGGCTGGGAGAGAGGAAAGTTCACTGACGGGAGACTGGGATTGTAGTTCTGCCTTTACCGCCCACTTGGTGTCACGATCTCAGGCAGGTGCTTGAGTGACCACCGTGGTCTCAGTTTTGCTGTTTACAAGGTGAGAGAGAATTGGACTTGGAAGATCAAGAATGCTCCACCTGTAGGCAGTGTGGCACAGCCCACTGGACCAGAGGCCAGACCACTGTGTGTCCAGGAAAGAGAAGAGGTCTTAGTGTAACTCCAGGTGTTTTCCCTATAATTTAAGATAGAGGACTATAAAGAGTAGTCAGTAGTAAATTAATACCAACAACTGAGAGTCCAGTGAAGAGGTCCTTGCACTTCTCTGTAAAAGAACTTCTGGAGTACACTTTTCCTCTTTGTTAGTGACCTGGTTCACGTGCACTCTTCAGTAAGCGCCTGGCTAATGAAGGACCCATAAGATGCTGATGACATGGCTTTGTTGTGCGTTGTTGTTCATCCTGAGTCACAGGCATCAGAGCAGTTGCAGATGCTTCTGCCAGTGACCTTGATATTAGCAGGTGTTGGACAGGTGAGGCGGTGCCCATGCCCCTTTCACTCTGGCCTCTCTTGGCCAAGCTGCTTGATTCAGGAGATCAGGCTGGGTGTTGCCAGCGGACACTGTGCTACTCTGTGAGTCAGAAACCTGTCACAGAGCCACTGTAGGCACTGAGTTACAATACTCTCTTATCCGCCCGTTTCCCCATCCGTAAAATTAAACGATTGGTCTGTTGGTCGTCAAGTTTCCTTTCAGTTCCAACATTATACTATTCTGTGTAAGTTTGCCATTTAATTTCAGCAGTTCTTTAATTATATTGACTTACACCAGTTTAGTGATTCAAAAGATTCAGGTTATGCCTAGAAATAACTGAATGATCTAAATATATGTCAGGACTTGCTTCAGTTAGTAGAAGTAAGTTGTGCTGTCTTTGGGTGATTAAAGTGAAATTTTTAACAGTTCATCTTGGAATATATATATATATATATATATAATGTATATTCTTGAGGTTTATTCCTACCAGCCATTAACTTGAGTTTGTTATTCTGTACCTTGACATGGTATGCAGGAAAGGAATATAAATGTTTGTGTATGAACAATAAACAAACAATTATAGACATTTTCTTTATAATCTAGTTGGTGAGCTAAACCGTACCAGACAGATGTCCTGCAGCAGATGTAGAATCCCTCAGAACCAGGAAACGATTTCAGTTTTGTTTCCCCTGCACCTACTACCATGCTTAGAGTTAAGAAAATGAATGTTTAAATGACTGGATGATAAGTAATATACTATACTACGATACTTTTGGAAAAGAAAATATCACTAGGGGCTGAAGTAATTACGGTTTTATGAGACAAAGCAGACCTAAACAATTTATTGAAAGAACTAAAAGATTTGGGATTTTCTTCCCCAGTTTTACTGAGATAGAGTTGACATGCAGCACTGTGTAAGTTTACCGTGTAAACATAATGATTTGACTTATATATATTGTGAGACAGTTACCATAAGTTTACTTGACATCCATCATCTTATATAGAATGGAAAAAGGAAAAAATGGATGGTTTTTCCTAATGATGAGAACCCTTTGAATTTACTCTTTCAGCATTCATGTGTCATGCAGCAGTGTTAACTCTCGGCACCATGTTGTACATTATGTCCCTAGTAGTTATCTTGCAACTGCATGTTAGTACCTTTTGACCAGCCTCATCCAGTTACCCCTACCCCTGCCCTCCCCTGCCCACCTCTAATAACCACGAGTCTGGTGGCATTTTCTATGAGCGTTTTAACCCCCTTAAGGTTCCACATATAAGTGAGATTGTACAGTATTAGTCTTTTTCCCTCTAATTTAGTTCACCTAGCATTATGCTCTTAAGTTTCATCCATATTGTCTCAAATGGCAGGATTTCCTTGTTTTTTTTGCCGAGTGCTACCCACCCCCTCCACACACACCTTCTTTATCTGGTCGCTCATCAGTGGACAGTTAGACTGTTTGCATGTTTTGTTTATTGTAAATAATGCTGCTATGAATATGGGAGTCCATCTATCGTTTTGCGTTAGTGCCTTTGCTTTCTTTGGATACATACCCCAAAGCTGGATCGTGTGGTAGTTGTGTTTTCAGTCTCTGAGGACCCTCCCTGCTCTTTTCCCCAGTGGCTGTACCAGTTTGCAGTGCCGCCAGCAGTGTACTGGGCTTCCCTTTTCTCCTTATTCTCTGCGGCATTTGCTGTCTCTTCTTTCTGATGCTTGCCATTCTCACAGTCTGGCAGTAATATTTCATCAAGGTTTTCATTTCCATTTCTCAGATGTTTAGTGATCCTGAGCATCTTTTCACGTGCCTTTGTGTATCTTCTTTGAACAAATGTCTTTTCAGGTCCTTTGCCCATTTTTATTGGGATTATATAGGGGCTTTTTGAGATGAAATTTAATATTTTGGATAGTAACCCCTTACCAAATATATATGGTTTGCACTTTTTTCACCCCAGTTCCATGGGTATCTTTTCATTTTGTTGCTTGTTTCTTTTGCTTTGCAGATTTGAGATCTTTTAAGCTGCCTAAGGTTGATGGTTTTTGTAAGGCTTTTACATGATTTTTGAAGATTGCTTAAGCTAGCAGCATACTTTTGTTTATTTTTTATCTTTTGTTTGTGATTTTCCTCATCTGTAACATGAGTATGTTGGATTAAGTAATTCTGGGATCTCAAGGAGCTCCTCTAAACAAATACTAGGTCTTCTCTTTGATGCCACTTGGCTGATCACATCAAAACTCTTGATACAGGTATGTTTTCACTTTATGCATCTGAGATGATTCATATAATCAAATGAGAGTTTGGCCCAATACTATTGAAACTAAGACCTTTAGATATTTTCTTTGCCTTAATATTTGTTATGGTGGAATGCTGCTGCAGCTGCTAAGTTGCTTTAGTCGTGTCTGACTCTGTGCGACCCCATAGACGGCAGCCCACCAGGCTCCCCCGTCCCTGGGATTCTCCAGGCAAGAACACTGGAGTGGGTTGCCATTTCCTTCTCCAGTGCAGAAAAGTGAAAGTGAAGTCGCTCGGTCGTGTCTGACTCTTAGCGACCCCATGGACTGCAGCCTACCAGGCTCCTCCGTTCATGGGATTTTCCAGGCAAGAGTACTGGAGTGGGTTGCCATTGCCTTCTCCCTATGGTGGAATAATACTTTGTCAAAAAATAATGCCTCACACTTCCATAGAGCTTCATAAATCTACAAGATTCCATGTTATGCCCCTTTTGTTCCATAAAACATTAATAAATGTATATTACAGTGGGGATTGAAGAACATGTATGCATAATAGCCCTCTGACCTGTACAGTGTTAAAAGTAACTCTAAAGAAACCTCCATGAAGGCAGAAGAGGATGGTGAAACATGTACAGGGTCGAGTGAGGTGGGGAGAGCTCAGGAAGCCCAGCAGTGGACATTGGAGCCAACTCAGAGCTGCTGACATGAGAGGAAAGACACTGAGGCCGGGGCCCCGTGTGAGCAGAGGCATGGAGACAGGAGACGATGGCTGATGGCAGAAGTTTTCCCTCAGACGTGACGTGTTTTTCATATTTTAAGAACTTCAGAATTTTCCTTTCCATTTGTGATTTTAATCACATCTCCACTTGGACTTCATCTTTATAGACTGAAGCGTTCCAAATAGGCCTCGTCTGTTTCATCCCTCAAGCGATATTAATAGTTTGTCTTTGTCCAAAGCTCCATTTTGTCGGTCTTGAGCAACAGTGACAAAAACTTTCCACAATTTCACAGATATAAGTGATTCATGATCGGCAGGCATTATAGCCCATTCTACCACTCAGCTGCCGCTCCTTCCCAAAGTTGCAGCCGACGAAAATATTTCATGCAAACTCTTGTACAGAGATGGGCTTTTTTTTCTTCAAGATATAAAGAAATACTTATTTTATAATTCAGGTATTTTAGTTTTACCTTAAAATCCAATGGTATGTTCTAATATTATTCTAAAGAATCAGTTATTTAGATTCCTAGAGTTTGGATTTGTTTTCATAAGCTCGTGGGTATTTGCCATTTTAATCAGAGTAGAGAGAGTACATCGGAATTCTCAAAAAATGACAATCTAAAAGCTAGATACCTAAGAATGCCTCTTTGGGCAGTGTCTCGTGTAAAATTGAGGATTCAGCCAATGAGCATGGTTCAAAAACTGACATGGTCCCTAAGTGATCATGTGTTTACAGTATTCAGTTCAGTTCAGTTGCTCAGTCGTGTCCGACTCTTTGCGACCCCGTGAGTCACAGCACGCCAGGCCTCCCTGTCCATCACCAACTCCTGGAGTTCACTCAGACTCACGTCCATCGAGTCCGTGATGCCATCCAGCCATCTCATCCTCTGTCGTCCCCTTCTCCTCCTGCCCCCAATCACTCCCAGCATCCGAATCTTTTCCAATGAGTCAACTCTTCGCATGAGGTGACCAAAGTACTGGAGTTTCAGCTTTAGCATAATTCCTTCCAAAGAAATCCCAGGCCTGATCTCCTTCAGAATGGACTGGTTGGATCTCCTTGCAGTCCAAGGGACTCTCAAGTCTTCTCCAACACCACAGTTCAAAAGCATCAATTCTTTGGCATTCAGCCTTCTTCACTGTCCAACTCTCAAATCCATACATGACCACAGGAAAAACCATAGCCTTGACTAGACAGACCTTAGTCAGCAAAGTAATATCTCTGCTTTCTAGATTGGTCATAACTTTTCTTCCAAGGAGTAAGCGTCTTTTAATTTCATGGCTGCAGTCACCATCTGCAGTGATTCTGGAGCCCCCCCAAAATAAAGTCTGACACTGTTTCCACTGTTACCCCATCTATTTCCCATGGAGTGATGGGACCGGATGCCATGATCTTCGTTTTCTGAATGTTGAGCTTTAAGCCAACTTTTTCGCTCTCCTCTTTCACTTTCATCAAGAGGCTTTTGAGTTCCTCTTCACTTTCTGCCATAAGGGTGGTGTCATCTGCATATCTGAGGTTACTGATATTTCTCCCGCCAATCTTGATTCCAGCTTGTGTTTCTTCAAGTCCAGCATTTCTCATGATGTACTCTGCATATAAGTTAAATAAGCAGAGTGACAATATACAGCCTTGACGTCCTCCTTTTCCTATTTGAAACCAGTCTGTTGTTCCATGTCCAGTTCTAACTGTAGCTTCCTGACCTGCATACAGATTTCTCAAGAGGCAGGTTAGGTGATCTGGTCTTCCCATCTCTTTCAGAATTTTCCACAGTTTACTGTGATCCACAGTCAAAGGCTTTGGCATAGTCAATAAAGCAGAAATAGATGTTTTTCTGGAACTCTCTTGCTTTTTCCACGATCCAGTGGATATTGGCAATTTGATCTCTGGTTCCTCTGCCTTTTCTAAAACCAGCTTGAACATCAGGGAGTTCACGGTTCACGTATTGCTGAAGCCTGGCTTGGAGAATTTTGAGCAGTACTTCACTAGCATGTGAGATGAGTGCAATTGTGGGTAGTTTGAGCATTCTTTGGCATTGCCTTTCTTTGGAATTGGAATGAAAACTGTCCTTTTCCAGTCCTGTGGCCACTGCTGAGTTTTCCAAATTTGCTGGCATATTGAGTGCAGCACTTTCACAGCATCATCTTTAAGGATTTGAAACAGCTCAAGCGGAATGCCATCACCTCCACTAGCTTTGTTCATAGTGATGCTTTCTAAGGCGCACTTGACTTCACATTCCAGGATGTCTGGCTCTAGATGAGTGATCACACCATTGTGATTATCCGGGTCATGAAGATATTTTTTGTACAGTTCTTCTGTGTATTCTTGCTACTTCTTAATATCTTCTGCTTCTGTTAGGTCCATACCATTTCTGTCCTTTGTCGAGCCCATTTTTGCATGAAATGTTCCCTTGGTATCTCTAATTTTCTTGAAGAGATCTCTAGTGTTTCCCATTCTGTTCTTTTCCTCTATTTCTTTGCATTGATTACTGAAGAAGGCTTTTCGTCTCTCCTTGCTATTCTTTGGAACTCTGCATTCAGATGCTTATATCTTTCCTTTTCTCCTTGGCTTTTCGCTTCTCTTCTTTTCACAGCTATTTGTAAGGCCTCCCCAGACAGCCATTTTGCTTTTTTGCATTTCTTTTCCATGGGGATGGTCTTGATCCCTGTCTCCTATACAGTGTCACGAACCTCATTCCATAGTTCATCAGGCACTCTATCTATCAGATCTAGTCCCTTAAATCTATTTCTCACTTCCACTGTATAATCGTAAGGGATTTGATTGAGGTCATACCTGAATGGTGTAGCGGTTTTCCCTATTTTCTTCAGTTTGAGTCTGAATTTGGTGATAGGGAGTTCATGATCTGAGCCAAGTCAGCTCCTGGTCTTGTTTTTGTTGACTGTGTAGAGCTTCTCCATCTTTGGCTGCAAAGAATATAGTCAGTCTGATTTCGGTGTTGACCATCTGGTGATGTCCATGTGTAGAGTCTTCTCTTGTGTTGTGGAAGAGGGTGTTTGCCATTAAATCTATTTCTCACTTCCACAGTATAATCATAAGGGATTTGATTTAGGTCATACCTGAATGGTCTAGCAGTATACCCTTTTTGTTAATTTCCTTTGATGGTAACATTTTCTATCAGTATCCATAAAAATCCCCTTCAAAAAGGTGTTAGTATATTTTATAGTGTGATTGAATTTCATAGTCAGTTAACTTGAAAGTTTCAGAAAGAGAACTGTTTTCACTGACATCTCAGTTGCAGTGTTACATTTCAGCTGTGACTTAGGAAAACCAAGTTGAATCCTAGTTTTCAACCTGAGCAGAACCTCAAAAATCATAAAGTGATTTTTGTTCTTCTTTTTAATGAACATAGTAAGCCTAGAGGAGGGACAAAGAAGACATTTAATTTGTATTTATAATTAGTGTTGATAGACTACTAAGTATAATTAGTGTTGATAGACTACTTAGACTACTAAGTCAACACTACCTAAAAAGGTAAACCTAGATTGGATGACTGTCTGACATTTATTTTCTTTAATTAAAAAAAAAAATCTTGGCATGACCGTATAAGGAAAACTTACTGGATGGAAGATAGGTGAATGACTACTTGGCCACAAATTAAAGAATCCTACTCCACTTTGGCACGTTTTACACAGGCCTAGCAAACCACCTTATTAGTTCCTGCAAAAGTCCTACACATAAAATCTATTCATTTATTTATTATTAGTTGTTACCAGTATAAATTGTTAACCTTAATTTAACTAAGTGGTTCTATCAGTCCATTCAAAATAATTTTTCCAAGTGTTGCCATCAGATACATATTTACGTTAACAATAGCTCTATGGATAAAATGCTTGTTTTTTTGTACAGTAGGTGTTCAAGAAATGAAGTATTGGTTCTTATCAATAAATGGAGGCCTATCACAGCTACTGAAGATGAGGTCCAGAAAAGTTGAATGACTTGACTAAGATTGTGTACCGTGAGTCTCCATTTAAGTAAATAAACGTAGCACATTTCCACCAGTGTCCTGCTTTGTCTTCTGAGAAACCCCTTGTGAAACCCCTGAAGACATTACTAATTTTCAGCTATCTGAGCAACCAGCACCCCTAAAATGACATCTAACTATTAAGTAATGAGATACCAAATAAAAAAAGGTTTTTTAGGTGAGATTTAATGAAATGCAGTTAAGGCTGAATAAGACTCTGAATACTCTTGTATAGAAATCATCTCTCATTGTTCAATGTGCATTATATATATTTATTCTGAAAATGTGATGTCTTTGTCACTAAGTGGTGTCCAACTCTTTGTGATGCCATGGACTGCAGCACGCCAGGTTTCCCTGTCCTTCACTGTCTCCCGAAGTTTTTGCAAACTCAAGTGCGTTGAGTTGGTGATTCCATCCAACCATCTCGGCCTCTGTTGACTTTTCGCTTTTGCCTTTAGTCTTTCCCAGCGTCAGGGTCTTTTCCAGTGGGTCAGCTCTTTGCATCAGGTAACCAAAGTATTGGAGCTTCAGCATCAGTCCTTCCAATGAATATTCAGGACTGATTACCTTTAGGATTGACTGGTTTGATCTCCTTGCAGTCCAAGGGACTCTCAAGTCTTCTCCAGCACCACAGTTTGAAAGCGTCAAGTTTTTGGCTCTGAGCTTTCTTTATGGTCCAACTCACACATCTGTACATGACTACTGGAAAAACCTTAGCTTGACTATACGTTCCTTTATCAGCAAAGTAATATCTCTACTTTATAATAGGTTCGTCATAGCTTTTCTTCTAAGTAGCAGGTGTCTTTAAAGTTCATGGCTGCAGTCACTGTCCACAGTGATTTTGGAGCCCAAGAAAATAAAATCTGTCACTGTTTCCATTTTTTCCTCATCTATTTGCCATGAAGTGATGGGACCAGATGCCATGTTTTTTGAGTGTTGCATTTTAAGCCAGCTTGAAAACTCTCTTCTTTGACCCTCATCAAGAGGCTGTTTAGTTCCTCTTTGTTTTCTGCCATTCTAGTGGTTGTTGCTATTTCTCCCAGCAATCTTGATTCCTCATCCAGCCCAGCATTTCTCACGATGTACTCTGCATAGAAGTTAAATAAGCAGGTTGACAGTATACAGCCTTGATGTACTCCTTTCCCGATTTGGAACCAGTCTGTTGTTCCATGTCCTGTTCTAACTGTTGCTGCTTGGCCTGTGTACACATTTCTCAGGAGGCAGGTCAGGTGGTCTGCCATCCCATCTCTTGAAGAATTTTCCACAGTTTGTTGTTATCCACACAGTCAAAGGCTTTAGCTAGTCAGTGAAGCAAAAGTAGATGTTTTTCTGGAATTCCCTTGCTTTCTCTGTGATCCAACAGGTGTTGGCAATTTGATCTCTGGTTCCTCTGCCTTTTTTGAATCCAGCTTGTATATCTAGAAGTTCTCGGTTTATGTACTGTTGAAGCCTACCTTGAAGAATTTTGAGCATTAGCTTGCTAGCATGAACTGAGTGCAAATTTATGGTAGCTTCAACATTCTTTGGCATTGTCTTTCCTTTGGATTGGGATGAAAAGTGACCTTCCAGTCCTGTGGCCACTGGTGAGTTTTCCAAGTTTGCTGACATATTGAGTGCAGCCATATGCACTCAGTATGCAGTATACACTCCATGGAGATTTTGGGGTCCTTCCCCAAGTTACTTTGCTGATTTCAGTAAGACTCATTTTAGATGATTGAAGACGTTCTACACTGTTATACAGTTATTGTTTAAAGCAAGTTGTGAATAAAATAAAAATACATACAAGAATGAAATATATATATATATAAGATTCTTTCATTGTATCATTTTCATCAAAATGGTGGTGGTATTAAAAGTAGGGCCATTTGCCTACCTTGCTTAAAGGTGTTCATTGTGCCTTCCTGGTGATTTACATTTGGGCAATGTTTTCTAGGCTGTTTGACTCCTCAGGTGTTAGTATTTTGGGTGACTTAAGCCATGTTCTGTAGATAACAGTTGAAAACTTGAATGTCGCCATAAATATGCAATGAATATGGCTCCAGGTTTGTAATTTAATGTGATTTCTTCACAGTAGACACAAGAGCCAACAGCCTGAACGCATCCTTATTTGGAAGCCAGCTGGTGTTTCATGAGACGCAGAAGGCTGATTGTAGCGTTGCTTGACTGCCTAAACCTGTCTTCCTTGGTGCCTGGCTGAGGGCCTCAGGCCTAAGTCATGTCATGGCAAATGAGGTCAGAGCTGGTACTCAACACGTGTGTTTCCTTACCTTCACAGGGCTTGTTGTTGTTTAAACCTAGACTGGCAATTTTGAAATGAAAGGATGATACTGCCAAGATCTAACATATATAAGAAAGTTCACTGCATTTTGACCATCTGACATCTAGTAGTTTCATTTAAAACAGTATTTGCTAAGGAATATAACTCTAAGGATTACAGGGGAATGTGAGAAAATCATCAGCCGCCTTCAGAGTGGTTGTATTGTATTCCTCATTTAGCTCCTCTGGTAAATGAATGTCTTCTTATTGTATGTAATGATCTCAAATTATGAAAAAATATGTAAAAATAATTGATAAATTATTCTTCAGTCTTATCCTGTTTTAAAATACTGAGGAGCTAATAAGCCTTCCAGGTAATTGTGATGCAGGTGGTTTAAAGACCATATTTTGAATAATGTGTATATATTTTCTGTCTTAATATTTCTCAGAACTCTAAAAAAATTATTTTCATCATAATTCTGCCATTCAGCCATTTCTTTTTTCTTTAAGATGACTCTTATGAAAGAATCTAGGTAGACCTTATGATTGAGAATCAAGAGACTTGAACTCTGGTCTTCTGTTAACAAAATTATGAGCCTCAATTCATGCTGTGATGACGTCTGACTTTTTCTATAACATGGAATAAGGACAAACACTTTTTTTTTTGAACTTTTGCTGAGAATGTTCTCAGTCATTATTGAAAGAATGTTGCTGAACCTAACTACAGATAAAAGCCATCTGGAATCAAGTTGGAGAGAACTGCATGTTTTAAGAAGCCTCCACTAGAGCTTTGGCATTATTCTCATAACTGCTCCACCCCACGCTTGCTTTAGGGAATAACCACTTCCAAGGGAGATGTATATGGGCATGTCACTTTCATACGACAACATGGTTAAGTTTGTGTTTCAGTTGGTTTCATATTTGTACGTGCATGCGTGCTCAGTCGTGTTTGACTCTTTGTGACCCCGTGGACTGTAGCTGGCTAGGCTCCTCTGTCCATGGAGTTTTCCAGGCGAGAATCCTGGAGTGGGTTGCCATTTCCTCCTCCATCCTACTTGTGATCAAATACTCAGTTTATTCAACCTGAGGCTATAGGGTCAGATTGCACTGTGGTTATACAATTTGTAGAGTGGAATATAATCAGTTGTCACATTCGCTTTTCTGTGTTTCTGCCCACAATTGTTCATAAATTTAACTCATTTTTAAGCCTTTAGTGATAGTCCAGTTAAATATAAGATATTAATTTCCATTAATTATAAATACTATGTTGTAGTATAAGTGAAGTCGGTACGTTTTCTCATCCTTATCAAGAAATGATAGTATATGCCTATCTCTGAGTTTTTGAAGATTTCTAAAAATTGTTCATGGTAGATATGTACAAATATAAAAAGCATATGGTTGTGGCTTAGAAACTGTAGCTCATAGAAGGATTAGGTTGAACAATGTATCATTGTTCCTAGGGTCAATTAGGCGTGTAGGTTTAGCTAGCTTGGGAACAGCCTCTAGCATGTGACTCTATAAATAACACTTGCACAACAAACATGGGCTTGATAAGTGAGCAATAAATCTGGGCTGACTGCCCGCTCTTCTGAATTTTAGAACCAGTCCTGCCATCATAGTATTTCAAGGGCCTGACAGCAGTAACAATTTTTAAATGAAAACATTTTTCACATCTACTTTTTGTTATATTCCTGGTTATCTAGTTTTATTCTTATTTTTTGTTGTTTCTCAAAAGTCAGCTTTGCTTGACAAAAAGAATGCTTTGGTTTCGTCACTTGTCTTCTCATTAGATACTTAGGTTTTGTGGTCTTGCACACACTTTTTTCATCTTTGTTTACCTTTATTGGAAATAAGTGGGAACTTCCAACAATTCCTACAATGTCCTTGATTTATAAGCCCAAGCAACAAAGATAAATTCATAAAGACGCATTTTATCAAAGGATCTATTGGAGCAAGTCACTGTTGCCCCCCCAAACCCCCTTTTTTTGTTTTGTTTTCCCCTGTTGCAGCACAAGGTCTGAAAGGTGTGTTAGGAGATTAAGCATCTGTCAGATGTAATTTTCTATTGGTTTAGTTTGTAAATTATGTTGTTAAATTCTTATGACCAATTTGTGCCATCTAATATCACAGAATCTTGGCAAAGTTGAAAAGAACCAATTTGTTAGGTAGTTATAAGGTACAGACAAATAAAGACTACACTGCTGGGATTTTGTGAAAAAGAGGTTTTATAGTTTAGAAGAAAACTTTTTCAAAAGTGGATTATGAAAAGGGAGTAAACCATACAAATTATATAGTTAGTCTCAAGTTTATAAGTTTATGGCAGGTTCATTTTACTGCTATTAGTTCTAGATTTTAACCGAGATTGCAAGTATTTTACTGGGGGCTTGCGAGGACATTGAACTCCTCTGCCATCTTTTCTCCACCTAAAATCCAGGATGTTGTAAACCACCATTTAGTTCTTACTGTGTGTAACTACATTGTTACATTTAACTCCTTATCTTGAAATATTGGTGTTTATTTCTCATTACTTATAGCCTTGGGGGCAGGATTTTGTCTTTATTCTCAACATCTAACTTATTTATTTATTTCTCACAAATGTGCCACACCCTCCATTGCAATTGAATCCATTTAGGATTTAGGTACTTGGTGGTTAAAAAATAACCCAGTAGAATAAGCTTTAAATTCATCAGAGGAGTTATTTATGCAGAGCATTTATGTAGAGCACTGTGTTTATTGAAATGTAGAATGGGAGAGAGAGTGAGATCATTTACCCTCCAGAAATTCATGATCTGATGGAAAAGACATCTTAGGCTTAAGCTAAAAATGCTGTTTATAGTTTATGGTCTCTACATGCAGTGGTTCTTATCTCTATCAATCCCATCAGCCTCTTTTAGTAAGAAATATTTCGGAAAGTGTTTATTGTCATCCTGAAGTAAAATTTTTATGTAACTGCATACATAATTTTTAAAAGTCAACATTATATCAAATGTATGCAATGTGGAGGAGAAATAAAGTAATTTATGTTCAAACAATGCAGATACTAACTTAGAGATTTTTGTCTGTGTCAGTCGCTCAGTCATGTGCAACTCTTTGTGACCCCATGGACTGTAGCCCACCAGGGTCTTCTGTCCATGGAATTCTCCAGACAAGAATACTGGAGTGGTAACCATTCCTTTCTCCAGGGGATCTTCCCAACCTAGGGATCAAACCCAGTTCTCCTGCATTGCAAGCAGATTCTTTACCATCTGAGCCACCAGGGAAGCTCTATAAATGTTTGGGCCTTCTAATATATTCAAGGCTCTAATAAAGTCGTCAGGTGCCTGCATCTGTATCTAAAATTGCCGTGAACACGGCAGTTTTGAATAAAGACCAGTTGTGCTGAGTTGGTAACTAAAATACCAAGGCGTCATTGCTGTGATGATATGCTTATCCAAAAAGAATACACTATTAACAGATTTCCAAACAAAACTTAAGTATAATTGATTGCCTTCCAGAAAAATTTGGTATATAACTAAAATTGTGCAAAACGCACTTTGTCTCTGTATAAAATGAAGTTTCGTATAAAATTGGATTTTTATATACATGAATGTCTGGCATGACATGCAGAAGTGGTGCGAGACCGTCTACTGCAGTACAGGAAACCTAGCATCCAGTACTCTCTCCCTGTTAGATGCTTATGACTGTGATAACTAACAACCCCCGTTCCCCAGTTTCTAAAGTGAGAGCTGTTGCTTTAAATAAAAATGTTTCATACAGTACCAAATCCGTTTTTGCAAAGCTGCAGCACTTTGTTTTGTTTTGAATTAAGGGTAGGCGTGAACGGGTAGAAAAAACTGTCACCAGCGCAGCCGGCGCTGTAGCACAGTGAGGAGGCTCTTTCCCTGTGGCCTAAGTGATGTCCTCACTGTGCTGCCGTCAGCAACCGGTGGGTTTCCGTGCACCCGTCTGCAGTAATGGTGCAAACTGAAGTTTGACTTCTTACCACAGGTTATTGGTTTTGCTTTAACGGTAACATCTGAAGTATATAGCTCTTCATTTATACAAAATGTTTACCCTCCAGGCACTCGTCACCCTTAAAACACAGTGTAGGTGATCCAGTCTCAAAGCAGTGTCTAAGGCAGTGTTTCTCGAACAGATCTCCTCTGGATATTGTTAGCCCACAGAGTCTTAATCAGCAGGTTGGACAGAGCCTGAGCCTTCCTGCCAAAGTTTCGTCAGTTCTGCGGGCTCAAGGCCTGCACTCTGTTTTCTTCAGTTTCTCGGCCACGCTGCGTGGCATGCAGCATCTTAGTTCCCTGGGCAGGGGTGGACCTGTGCCCCCTGCCGTGGAAACCGAGTCTCAACCACTGGCCACCAGGGCAGCCCTCAAGGCCCACGCTCTTACGGAGCAGGGCCATGAGAAGTTGTTAGATATCCATTCCTTGAGGTGTCCAAATTTAATCAGTATTAATGTTAATCACTAAAATTATTTTACTAAACTACGTTAGCTTAGTTCTCTAATACTTTCACTAATGCATAACATAAGGTTTTTAGGATAGAGATAAGAAAAGTTATCAGTATTTTTCTATCACTATGAAACTCATTTCCCATAATGTTGCTCAGTATTCCTTAAGTAAAGGTTATGTATCTAGTATTTGACAGATAAAATGTACAAGAACGAATTTGAAGAGCACCTTAGAATTTGTTGGGATGGGCTTTGCCTCATTCATAAGAAATGTAGCATTTTCTTTGCCTTGTTTCAGGTGGATAGAGTTGACCACCTTATGACTTAAGTTAAAAAGAACTGGAGTCCTTTTTTAACAGTATTTCAAGATATTTGCTTATATGGATGGCATTTTTCTTTTACTTTGAAATTACTTACCTGCTCTTCCCTCAGAGCCAGTATGATTGTACTTGCACAGTTCCTTTTCCAGTACATTCTTATTCTAAGCAGATAGATCTGTGCAGACTGAACTTACGGTCCAGACGCATTTTGTTTTCTGCCCCATAACCTGTGCCTGTCTACTACATCTCTTCATCACCTATCAGAGGAAAACTAAACTCTTATTCAGAGTTCTTAAAGCCCTGAATCTGTCATTCTCACTTAACCAAACTCATCTCATTCTTAAATATTCTCTTGACTTTACCTGTCTACTGTGAAGTTTTTCCTGTTTTGAACTAGCACAGAAATGAAGTCAGGAATACTTTTGATGCTTTTGAACTGTGGTGTTGGAGAAGACTCTTGAGAGTCCGTTGGACAGCAAGGAATCAAACCAGTCAGTCCTAAAGGGAAATAGTCCTGACTATTCATTGGAAGGACTATTGCTGAAGCTGGAGCTCCAATACTTTGGCCACCTGATGTGAAGAGCTGACTCATTTGAAAAGACCCTGATGTTGGGATAGATTGAAGGCAGGAGGAGAAGGGGACTACAGAGGATGAGATGATTGGATGGCATCACCGACTTGATGGACGTGAGTTTGAGCCTTCTCTGGGAGATGGTGAAAGACAGGGAAGCCTGGTGTGCTGCAGTCCATGGGGTTGTAGAGTCAGACATGACTGAGCAATTGAACTGACTGAAATCAAGAAAAATATTTGAGGGCTGTTTGTGTACCAGGAACCACAATACTAACTGCTTTTTTTGTATGCTACTAAATTTAATTCTCAAAACCATGACAAGTAAGTGAATATATCAGTCTTATTTTAATGAAGATAAAACCATTTGATAAAACGACCTGCCTGTACAACCCAGTTTGTCATTGGCAAATTTGAGACTGGGGTTTGAATCCACGTCTGCTTTTTCTTACTATTTCATAGAGGAGAATTCTGAAATGAAGGATCTGGGTCTTGAGACGGTTAGGTAGAAATTAAGTATTTTGTGGGCCAGTTGGGGAGAAGATTAACGGAGGAAGAACAGTAGTCTCAAGAAATATAGCAGATGTCTCAAAAGAAACATGTTTATATTAAGTTTAGATCGTTGTTGTTCAGTCACTAACTTGTGTCTGACTCTGCAGCCTCGTGGACTGCAAGTGAGGGGACCTGACTGATAGCCTGTTGTTGTTGAGTCACTCAGTCATGTCCAACTCTTTGTGACGCCATGGACTGCAGCATACCAGGCCTCCCTGTCCTTCAGTATCTTCCAGAGTTTGCTCAGACTCATGTCCATTGAGTCAGTGATGCCATCCAACCATCTCATCCTCTGTCGTCCCCTTCTCCTGCCTTCAATCTTTCCCAGCATCAGGGTCTTTTCCAGTGAGTCAGTTCTTTGCATCAAGTGGCCAAAGTATTAGAGTTTCATCATCAATCCTTCCAGTGAATATTCTGAGTTGATTTCCTTTAGGATTAACTGGTTTGATCTCCTTGCTGTTCCAGGAATTCTCAAGAGTCTTCTCCAGCACCACAGTTTGAAAGCATCAAGTTCTTGGGTGCTCTGACTTTTTTACGGTCCAGTTCTCATATCTCTACATGACAATTGGAAAAAACATAGCTCTGACTATGTAATTTAGTGATATATCACTTTGTTGGCAGAGTGACGTTTATGCTTTTTGATACACTGTTTAGGTTTGTCTTAGCTCTTCTTCCAAGGAGTAAGCATCTTTTAATTTCAATGCTGCAGTCACTGTCCGCAGTGATTTTGGAGCCCAAGGAAATAAAATCTGTCGCTGTTTCCTCATCTGTTTGCTGTGAAGTGATGGGACTGGATACTGTGATCTTCATTTTTTGAATGTTGAGTTTTAAGCCAGCTTTTTCATTCTTCTCTTTTACCTTCATGAATATCTGAGGCTGTTGTTATTACAATCTTGGTTCCAGCTTGTGATTCATCCAGCCCAGCATTTCACGTGATGTACTCTGCATATAAGTTAAATAAACAGGGTGAGAATATACAGCCTTGGCGTACTCCTTTCCCAATTTTGAACCAGTCCTTTGTTCCATGTCCGGTTCTAACTATTGCTTCTTGACCTGCATGTAGGTTTCTTAGGAGATAGGTAATGTTGTCTGGTATTCCCATCTCTTTATGAACTTTCCACAAATTTGGGATCCACAGAGTCAAAGGCTTTAGCATAGTCAATAAAGCAGAAGTAGATGTATTCCCCATAGCCAGCTCCTCCCATCAGGAAGCTTGCGCAGAGCTAACCACAACGATCACATGGACCACAGCCTTGTGCAGCTCAGTGAAACTATGAGCCATGCCACTTTGGGCCACCCAGGACAGCCAGGTCATGGTCAAGAGTTCTGACAAAACGTGGTCCACTGGAGAAGGGAATGGCAAACCACTTCAGTATTCTTGCTTCGAGAACCCCATGAACAGTATGAAAAGCAACAAGATACGATAGCAAAAGATGAGCCCTCCAGGTTGGTAGCTGTTCAATGTGCTACCGGGGAAGAGGGGAGAAATAGCTCCAGAGAAAATGACAAGGCCGGGCCAAAGCAGAACGACATTCAGTTGTGATGTGTCTGGTGGTGGTGGTTTATGTGCCATTGTGAAAGTATCTGTTGAAGTAAATAATAGGAACAGTTACTTTTAGTAGATTCTGAGCAAGTCTGACCCTGCGAAGAACAATATTGCATAGGAACCTGGAATGTTAGATCCATGAATCAAGGTAAATTTTACGTGGTCAAGGAGATGGCAAGAATGAACTTTGACATCTTAGGAATCGGTGAACAAATGGACGGGGATGGGTGAATTTAATTCAGATGAGCATTATGTCTACTACCGTGGGCAAGAATCCCTTAGAAGAAATGGAGTAGCCCTCAAAGCCAACAGAGTCCGAAATGCAGTACTTGGGTGTAATCTCAATAATGATAGAATGATCTCAGTTCATTTCCAAGGCAAACGTTCAGCATCACGGTAATGCAAGTCTGTGCCCCAACCACTAGTGCCAAAGGAGACCTAAAAGACCTTCTAGAACGAATACCAAAAAAAAAGATGTCCTTTTCATCATAAGGGATTGATGCAAAAGTAGGAAATCAAGAGATTCCTGGTGTAACAGGCAAGTTTGACCTTGGAGTACAAAACAAAGCAGGGCAAAGGCTAATAGTTTTGTCAGGAGAATATGTTGGTCCTAGCAAACACTCACAGGAGACGAGTGTATTCGTTCTTGGACGTGACCAGATGGTCATTTCTTAAATTAGACTGATTATGTTCTGTGTAGTCAAAGATGAAGAAGCTTATATGGCTGTTGCTTATATAATGTTGATAACACTTGATTTGCAAAGGGGATTTTTATAAAGTAACACATGCTATCTAAGCCATCTCTCCATGAACCACTTCCAAAATTAGTTCACTGTTTCCTTAAAACAGTTGTTTATGTGCCATTGTGACAGTATCTGTTGAAGTAAATAATAGGGACAATTACTTTTAGTAGATTCTGCAGAATGATTTAGCAGAAGTCTTTAAAACCTGAGAAAGAAGTACTTTCTCAGGAGAGTAGACCCTATATTATAACAAGAGGACAATGTCTAGATAGGGAAGTGACTTGCAGGTTATCATACCTGTATCTTAATTTATACCAGTGCCAAGAATCTTGTTTCCAAAGTAGGAAACAAAGAAAGAGAAAAACCAGTGTCACTTCAGCTACAAACCACCAGATTAAAAGATTAGAAATGGAGGCATAATACTCCATAACCAATTTATCTCTTTACCAGTGCTATCAGTTAATTGATCACTAACCTCTCTAATGACTGTGCATTTTATAAAAGACAACTTTGGTTCCGATTGCAGAGCTCATCTGCTTGTCCTGGAATGGTCTTTGCTCTGGGGCTGCCCTGGCTCTTTGTTGGAGCGTGTGGACTTCTCTCGTTGTGGTGCATGGGCTCAGTAGTTGTTGTGGCTTAATTGCCCTGTGGGCTGTGGGATCTTAGTTCCCAGGCCAGGGATCAAACCCGCACTCCCTGCATTGGAAGGCGGATTCTTAACCACCAGATCATCAGGGAAGTCCTCTGGGATAGTCTTAATAGTTGATAAATTGAATCAGGAAGCATGTAAAAGATTTCTGATTCTCTTTGATTACATTCCCTGAAAAGATTTTTTTCTGTAGAGTGTCAGATTATCATTTTAGAAAATCTTTTACTGTTTAGTCATCAGTACACTAAAGTGAAAAGAACACTGAGCTACAAGCTAATTTATTTTAATCCTGGCTTTGTGTGATTGCGTGTTTGGTCTACTGGCTGTTGTTGCAGGGATTTTATCCCTTTGTACTTAATTATTACAAGGGTTGGAGGAGGGAAGGTTGGTGATGTAGAGGTTAGTTTTAAGAAATCTAAACAACACAGTCCAAGGAGTGGTGGCTGTGCAGGTGCAGGAGGGCCTAGCAGAGCCATCCCACGTTGAAGGTCAGGAAGGGCAGCGGGAGGAGATACCCCTCATCCAAGGTATGGAGCAGCGGCTGTGCTTTGCTGGAGCAGCCGTGAGGAGATACCCCACGCCCAAGGTGAGAGAAATTCAAGTAAGATGGTAGGTGTTCCAAGACGGCATCAGAGGGCAGACACACTGAAACCATTCTCACAGAAACTAGTCAATCTAATCACACTAGGACCACAGCCTTGTCTAACTCAATGAAACTAAGCCATGCCCGTGGGGCAACCCAAGATGGGTGGGACATGGTGGAGAGGTCTGACAGATTGTGGTCCACTGGAGAAGGGAATGGCAAGCCACTTCAGTATTCTTGCCTTGAGAACCCCATGAACAGTATGAAAAGGCAAAATGATAGGATACTGGAAGAGGTACTCCCCAGGACATTAGGTGCCCAATATGCTACTGGAGGTCAGTGGAGAAATAACTCCAGAAAGAATGAAGGAATGGAGCCAAAGCAAAAACAATACTCAGTTGTGGATGTGACTGGTGATAGAAGCAAGGTCCGATGCTGTAAAGAGCAATATTGCATAGGAACCTGGAATGTCAGGTCCATGAATCAAGGCAAATTGGAAGTGGTCAAACAAGAGATGGCAAGAGTGAATGTGGACATTCTAGGAATCAGTGAATTAAAATGGACTGGAATGGGTGAATTTCACTCAGATGACCATTATATCTACTACTGCGGGCAGGAATCCCTCAGAAGAAACGGAGTAGCCATCATGGTCAACAGAAGAGTCCAAAATGCAGTACTTGGATGCAATCTCAAAAACGACACAATGATCTCTGTTCGTCTCCGAGGCAAACATCCAGTATCACAGTTCTCCAAGAGTATGCCCCAACCAACAATGCTGAAGAAGCTGAAGTTGAACGGTTCTGTGAAGACTTACAACACCTTTTAGAACTAACACCCAAAAAAGATGTCCTTTTCATTATAGGGGACTGGAATGCAAAAGTAGGAAATCAAGAAACACCTGGAGGAACAGGCAAATTTGGCCTTGGAATATGGAAAGAAGCAGGGCAAAGACTAATAGAGTTTTGCCAAGAAAATGCACTGGTTATAGCAAACACCCTCTTCCAGCAACACAAGAGAAGACTCTACACATGGACATCACCAGATGGTCAACACCGAAATCAGATTGATTATATTCTTTGCAGCCAAAGATGGAGAAGCTCTATACAGTCAGCAAAAACAAGACTGGGAGCTGACTGTGGCTCAGATCATGAACTCCTTATTGCCAAATTCAGACTCAAACTGAAGAAAATAGGGAAAACCGCTAGACCATTCAGGTATGACCTCAATCAAATCCCTTATGATTATACAGTGGAAGTGAGAAATAGATTGAAGGGCCTAGATCTGATAGAGTGCCTGATGAACTATGGAATGAGGTTCGTGACATTGTACAGGAGACAGGGATCAAGACCATCCCCATGGAAAAGAAATGCAAAAAAGCAAAATGGCTGTCTGGGGAAGCCTTATAAATAGCTGTTTAAAGAAGAGAAGCGAAAAGCAAAGGAGAAAAGGAAAGATATAAGCATCTGGATGCAGAGTTCTAGAGAATAGTAAGAAGAGATAAGAAAGCCTTCTTCAGCAATCAATGCAAAGAAATAGAGGAAAAGAACAGAATGGGAAAGACTAGAGATCTCTTCAAGAAAATTAGAGATACCAAGGGAACATTTCATGCAAAGATGGGCTCGACAAAGGACAGAAATGGTATGGACCTAACAGAAGCAGAAGATATTAAGAAGAGGTGGCAAGAATACACAGAAGAACTGTGCAAAAAAGATCTTCATGACCCGGATAATCATGATGGTGTGATCACTCATCTAGAGCCAGACATCCTGGAATGTGAAGTCAAGTGGGCCTTAGAAAGCATCACTACGAACTAAGCTAGTGGAGGAGATGGAATTCTAGTAGAGCTCTTTCAAATCCTGAAAGATGATGCTGTGAAAGTGCTGCACTCAGTATGGCAGCAAATTTGGAAAACTCAGCAGTGGCCACAGGGCTGGAAAAGGTCAATTTTCATTCCAATCCCAAAGAAAGGCAATGCCAAAGAATGCTCAAACTACCGCACAGTTGCACTCATCTCACATGCTAGTAAAGTACTGCTCAAAATTCTCCAAGCCAGGCTTCAGCAGTACGTGAACCTTGAACTTTGAGATATTCAAGCTGGTTTTAGAAAAGGCAGAGGAACCAGAGATCAAATTTCCAACATCCCCTGGATCATAGAAAAAGCAAGAGTTGCAGAAAAACATCTATTTCTGCTTTATTGACTATGCCAAAGCCCTTGACTGTGTGCATCACAATAAACTGTGGAAAATTCTGAAAGAGATGGGAATACCAGATCCCCTAACCTGCCTCTTGAGAAACCTGTATGCAAGTCAGGAAGCAACAATTAGAACTGGACATGGAAGAACAGACTGGTTCCAAATAGGAAAAGGAGGACGTCAAGGCTGTATATTGTCCCCTTGCTTATTTAACTTATATGCAGAGTACATCATGAGAAAAGCTGGACTTGAAGAAACCCAAGCTGGAATCAAGATTGGCGGGAGAAATATCAGTAACCTCAGATATGCAGATGACTCCATCCTTATGGCAGAAAGTGAGGAGGAACTCAAAAGCCTCTTGATGAAAGTGAAAGAGGAGAGTGAAAAGTTGGCTTAAAGCTCAACATTCAGAAAACGAAGATCATGGCATCCGGTCCCATCACTCCATGGGAAATAGATGGGGAAACAGTGGTAACAGTGTCAGGCTTTGTTTTTGGGGGCTCCAAAATCACTGCAGATGGTGATTGCAGCTGTGTAATTAAAAGACGCTTACTCCTTGGCAGAAAAGTTATAAGCAACCTAGATAGCATATTCAAAAGCAGAGACATTACTTTGCCGACTAAGGTCTGTCTAGTCAAGGCTATGGTTTTTCCTGTGGTCATGTATGGATGTGAGAGTTGGACTGTAAAGAAAGCTGAGCGTTTTAGAATTGATGCTTTTGAACTGTGGTATTGGAGAAGACTCTTGAGAGTCCCTTGGACTGCAAGGAGATCCAACCAGTCCATTCTAAAGGAGATCATTCCTGGGTGTTCATTGGAAGGACTGATGGTAAAGCTGAAACTCCCGTACTTTGGCCACCTCATGCAAAGAGTTGAATCATTGGAGAAGACTTTGATGGTGGGAGGGATTTGGGGCAGGAGGAGAAGGGGACGACCAAGGATGAGATGGCTGTATGGCATCACTGACTCGATGGACTTGAGTCTGAGTGAACTCCGGGAGTTGGTGATGGACAGGGAGGCCTGGCGTGCTGCAATTCATGGGGTCGCAAAGAGTCGGACACGACTGAACTGAACTGAAACAACACTGACAATACTCACATATCAGAAGAGAATTCTAATAATAGTTCAAAGGGTACAGATTTTTGTATCAATTCATTCCTGACTTTATATCCATTTCTATGGCGTACTTGTTGGCTGTCCTTTGGCATATCACTTAATACACTGTAGGAAATGATTATCTTGTTCAGCCTTTGTGAGAGACTCATAGAACAGTGGCACAGTATCATCTTTGCTGTTGAACATAGTCCTGGGGAGATGGGATATTTGGGTCTCCCCAGTGTAGCTTCCGGCAGCATTTCACGTTATTACAGTTTTCCTGCTTCAAATTTGAAGATGTGACTGTAATGTTCTTCTTTATAAGGTCAGAATTCCTTACGTTCCTTGCCCATGCTTCAGGTTCATAAGCTTTACGTCTCACAGGAGGATATAAAGCTGTTCAAATATTTCTGCATACTGTAGCCTCAATTAACTTTTGTGGGATTATGCAAAAGTCAGTAGTACTAATAATTCACTTTGGATTTCTGCCCGTTTCTGCCCGTTTGTGGTCTACATGCATTCTACCAAGTAATCCAACATGTAAGGCCAAATTCTGCAGTATAAAGTAAGAGACGAAAGCCAATAGGAGAGTGGCTCTGTATATAGCTAGAGATCAGACCTTGGTCCAAGTACAGCTGCTTATGTTTCTTCAGTCTAAACTTTTGAGAGGGTCACTGTTTCCCAGCTATAACTGCTCTACAGTAAGGTCTTATCTTGGTCATAAATTCAGTTACCTTTCCTTTTCCAGAATAATAGCAGAGGCTAGTTTATTTATATACCTTGAAGGGGCTAGAGAATTTCAGACATTGTTTTTCTGTAGTAGGGCTTCCCTGATAGCTCAGATGGTGAAGAATCCACCTCCAGTGCCGGAGACCCCATTTCCATTCCTGGGCTGGGAAGATCCGCTAGAGAAGGAATAGGCTACACAAGCTTCCTTTGTGGCTCAGCTGGTAAAGAATCTGCCTGCAATGTAGGAGACCAGGGTTCGATTCCTGGGTCAGGAAGATCCGCTGGAGAAGGGATAGGCTACCCACTCCAGTATTCTCGGGCTTCCCTTGTGGCTCAGTTGGTAAACAATCCGCCTACAAAGCAAGATACCTGGGTTCAAGCCCTGGATTGGGAAGATCCCTTGGAGAAGGGAAAGGCTACCCACTCCAGTATTCTGTCCTGGAGAATTCCATGGACTGTATATACTGTCCATGGAGTCACAAAGAGTCAGACACGACTGAGTGATTTTTACTTTCACAGTAGCTTTAGCAGCTAGACTATTCCTAGGACAAGATAAACTAAATATTAAATTATTTTCTATGTTATATATAACTACTCATACATTTAACTCTGAAAATAACTGTTTTATGAGTTTTTCTTAATTTTGTCTCCATGGTTTGTATATTTTGGTTTTGTTATTTATAATTTGACAATTTTTAGAATCTTCAGTTTAAGTGAAAATTGTTTTCAACTCTTTCTCAGATGCGTATTTATGTGAACTCTTAATTACCTACATTCTTAAATAGCGCACACTGCTTTAATATTCACGCCGTTTGCATGTTCACTGAGCCCCGCTGTATACCAGGCACTCTCCCAGGCACACTTTCTTCAGTAAGTTTATATTCCATTAGTAATAGAGATTGTGTTTCTTAATGTTTTTTCATCTTTTATTAAGTCTTCAATACCATGCCATTATATTCCCTCTTCAGCATTTATGCAGTTTTTCAGTGTGTATTGCAAAGATTTATATTTTAAAGTATTGTCCTTTTCGTGTGCATTTCTAGTACAGAAATTGCTTTCAGAATTCCTGGACACCACGCGGTCCTGACTGGCTGTGTGACCTTGTGCACGTGCTTCAGGTCTTGTTTTGGCATTTGTTCACTTACTTGGCTGGGTCAGGTCTTGCTGCTGCCCGCTGGACCTCCGTGGGTCAGGCTCGGTCCTTCAGTGGCGAGCACAGGCTCGCGTTGTTGTGAACAGGCTCCAGTTTGCATGGGCTGCAGTTGTGGTAGGGCATGTGGGATCCTAGTTCCCCAGTCAGGGATTGAACCTGTGTCCCCTGCATTGCCAGGCGGATTCTTAACCACTAGAGCTCCAAGGAAGTCCTTAGTCCCTCAGTTTTCTATTTGCATAGTGGAGGTACACGCTCGTTAATCCTCGTAATGATAGATCTTTCCATAAGAGAGTGGAAGCCATCACACCAGAATGCAATCAGCTGACAGTCATTTGCCCCTGCCTTGCCCCTTCTCCCCCGCCTCCTGGTGCAGTGGACACCATGTCTACACTTGCCCTTCTCTTGCTCTGATGGATGGCTGGAACTCTTCAAATGCTCACTGAGCACACCTTCAGCTCCTCTGTTTTCAATCACATTTAAACGCTTGAGTTTCTTCCTCCTGAAAAAAACAAAAATCCATACCCATTCATTGGCGGTTTTTCTTGCCTCCTATTGACTCGACCCTCATCACGCCCCTGAAGCTGCTCTTGGCAGTGTCCCCAGTAATCTTGTTGCTGTTTCTAGTGGGTCTGTAGTGTTTGCCTGAGATTACATTTTTGGAAAGGAAGATGGGTGTTGATAAGGCTAGTCCTTAAGGCTGCAAGGACTTTGGGGGACAGATTGATGTCCTTAGGTCAGAAAGGAAAAAGTTTTCATTAATTCATTGACAAATATTTATCAAGCACTCTACTGATCATTGAAGATACGGTCGTTAACAAAATAAGTAAAAGTGGCTTTTCCTCTGGAGCTTATTGGAGAAAATAGATGAATACAATAAGTATATTATATGTCAGATAACAATAAAAGGTAATCAAACAAAAATAAAGCGAAGAAAGAGTAGAGTTTAAATAGGGTGGATTTTAAATGACATGACTACAGAAATCCTCAATAGGGATAAGCCATTTGAGCAAAGACCAGAGGAGATGAAGGAAAGTCCCGTGCAGGTATCTGGTGGAAGAGTAGGCCTGGCAAAATTTCTTAACAAAAAATACTTCTTTGTTGTATGAAGTGTTTTTATAAAGATTCTTATTCTTGTGGTAAAAAGGAAAACTAGATATTTTTAGATGTACTGCTACAAATCGGCTTCAGGATAAAACAATATTCATGATTCTTAGAGAATAAGTGAAGACAAAAATTCTAAAGTTAGTTTTGTTTCATATTCCTTTTGGCATCTAAATGGTCATATGCTTTTATACTTGGGACAGTTTGTTATTGTTGTTCAGTTTCTCAGTCGTGTCTCTTTGCAACCCATGGACTGCAGCACACCAGGCCTCCCTGTCCTTCACCATCTCTTGGAGCTTACTCAAACTCATGTCCATCAAGTCAGTGATGACATCCAACCATCTCATCCTTTGTCGTCTCCTCCTCCTCCTGCCTTCAATCTTTCCCATCATCAGGGTCTTCTCTAATGAATCGGCTCTTCGCATCAGATGGCCAAAGTATTGGAGCTTCAGCTGTAGCATCAGTCCTTCCAATGAATATTCAGGATTGATTTCTTTTAGGGTTCACTGGTGGGATCTCCTTGCAGTCCAAGGGACTCTCAAGAGTCTTCTCCAACACTACAGTTCAGAAGCATCAATTCTTCGGCACTCAGCTTTCTTTATGGTCCAACTGTCGCATCTGTACATGACTATTGGAAAAACCATAACTTTGACTAGATGGACCTTTGTTGGCAAGGTAATGTGTCTGCTTTTTAATATGCTGTCTAGGTTTGTTGTAGCTTTTCTTCCAAGAAGCCAGTGTCTTTTATTTTTTTGGCTGCAGTCACCATCTGCAGTGATTTTGGAACCCAAGAAAACAAAGTTTGTCACTGTTTCCATTGTTACCCCATCTATTTGCCATGAGGTGATAGGACTGGATGCCCTGATCTTAGTTTTTTGAATATTGAGTTTTAAGCAGTTTTAAGCCAGCTTTTTCACTCTCCTCTTTCACTTTCATCAAGAGGTTCTCTAGTTTCTCTTCACTTTCTGCCATAAGGGTGGTGTCATTTGCAAATCAGAAGTTACTGATATTTTTCCTGACAGTCTTGACTCGAGCGTGTGCTTCATCCAGCCTGGCATTTCACATGATGTACTCTGCATATAAGTTAAATAAACAGAATGACAATATACAGCCTTGACATACTCCTTTCCCAATTTTCAACCAGTCCATTGTTCCGTGTCCGGTTCTAACTGTTGCTTCTTGACCTGCATACAGATTTCTTAGGAGGCAGGAAAGTGGTCTGGTATTGCCATCTCTTAAAAAAATTTTTCCACAGTGTATTGTGATCCACACAGTCAAAGGCTTTAGCATAGTCAATGAAGCAGATGTTTTTCTGGAATTCTCTTGCTTTTTCTATGATCCAGTAGATGTTGGCAATTTGATCTCTGGTTCCTCTGCCTTTTCTAAATCCAACTTGAGCATCTGGAAGTTCTTGGTTCAGGTACTGTTGAAGCCTGACTTGGAGGATTTTGAGCATTACTTTGCTATCATGAAAGGAGTGCAGTTGTTCAGTAGTTTGAGCATTCTTTGGCATTGCCCTTCTTTGGGATTGGAATGAAACCTGACGTTTTCCAGTTCTGTGGCCACTACTGAGTTTTCCAAATTTGCTGACATACTGAGTGTAGCACCTTAACAGGATTTGAAATGGTTCAGCTGGAATTCCATCTCCTCCACTAGCTTTGTTCGTAGTGATGCTAAGGCCCACTTGACTTCACATTCCAGGATGTCTGGCTCCAGGTGAGTGATCACACCATCATAGTTATCTGGTTCATGAAGATCTTTTCTGCACAGTTCTTCTGTGTATTCTTGCCACCTCTTCTTAATATCTTCTGCTTCTGTTAGGTCTATACCGTTTCTGTCCTTTATCGAGCCCATCTTTGCATGATATGTTCCCTTGGTATCTCTGATTTTCTTGAAGAGATCTCTAGTCTTTCCCATTCTGTTGTTTCCTTCTATTTCTTTGCATTGATCACTGAGGAAGGCTTTCTTATCTCCTTGCTATTTGGAATTCTGCATTCAAATGGGTATATCTTTCCTTTTCTCCTTTGCCTTTCACTTCTCTTCTTTTCTCAGCTATTTGTAAGGCCTCCTCAGACAGCTATTTTGCCTTTTTGCATTTCTTTTTCTTGGGCGTGGTGTTAATCACTGCCTCTTGTACAGTGTCACGAACCTCTGTCCATAGTTCTTCAGGCACTTAATACTTTTATGTTTGGGACAGTTTAGATGACGGCATATTTATTCCTTAAAGAAAAGTAGATCTTTTTTGAGTAAGTGAAACATTCACTGAAGTGACATGGAATAGCTCTGTACCTCTCTAAACTAGCTTACTGAGATTCAACAGAAACCTTTTTAGGGGAAGAAATTTTAGCATTTGTACACTTAGTAGCATTTCAGCAAAATAGTCACTCTTACGAGCAGTGAAGCTATGCATTCTCTGCATTATATTTAAAAGCCTAGTTTAAAGGAGATGAAAACCTTAAGAACAGATTTATGGATTGCCTCCTCTATCTGGGAAGATTTGTTGTTCTATTAGTCATCAGAATAGGGTCTTCCTAAGCCCTCAGGTGGACTTCAGTCTAGTTATGAAGGATTAATGGGATTTATGTCATTGGTTAGTTTTCAGAGAAACCCAGCTGTTAGATAGATATTAGAAAACCTTCAGCAGTTAAAATCCTGAACCTGCCAGCCTCTTCTCTTTCACCCCTCACAATGTAACAGATTTTCAGAAGTACTGCAGACAAGGAGTAGGCAGGTGGCACACGATTTGATTGAAATTTAAGAGCTAGTAATAATGAATCACTGGCCACTTTCCCTGGTTTCTTAACATTATAACAGGCGGTGAGAAACAGAGCATTTCCCTACATTTTGGTTGTGTTACCGGTTTCAAGTTTCTTTCCTTCCGTATGACTGTATTAATTATGTGTACTGCTCTATAAGCATGAGACTATCTAGAAAACATTTTATGGTTTAGTTTGTTCAGTGACTCACTGAAGGATGGAAAAAGAGTTAGCTGTTACTGGGCTTGACAGGAAGCTGATCTCTTGGAACAAGGTGTTTACATATCCAGACTTAAACAAGGTTTTACGTGTATTGTCTAGACCTGAGCAATGTTAGTGCAACTGCTGAAAACCACCTGTGGCTGGTGGAGAAGTGCTGGTCAGGCAATATTTGAGAGACTGTATACTCGGTTAACTATTTTCTCTCAGCGTTGTTAGTTGCTTTGTAATAGCATTCAGTTGTCAGGTATCATTGTTATTCCCAAGTGTACAAATTTTTCGCACTTGTACCCCCTCTGTTTTCCTCTTCTTTCTCCTTCCTTAGGAAGAAGGATTCTTCCATCTCCAGGAGATAATATTTAAGGTCTGTTCTAGCCTGAGCACATGGCAAGCCACCCCAGTGTTCTTGTCCGGAGAATCCCATGGACAGAGGAGCCTGGCCGGCTTCAGTCTGTGGGGTCACAAAGATTAGGACAGGACTGAGTGACTGATCACAGCACAGCACTAGTCAGCGCCTAGATCCCTGTGTTATTGATCAAATAACATTATTGATGAGAGCATTCAGGTTTCAAGAAAATTAATCACAGGGTGTCATTTCCTTACCATTTACATAAGTATCATGGGGATGATTCAAGGAGAAATCAGATTTGAAATTTAAATAGCCATAGGAAAAATGATTTGAGTTTTTAAAAAAATAACCCTTATTTCTTCCACACCCTTTTCAAAGATAGTGAGTTCATGACTGTCTTTCTAGGTTTTCCTATTATTAGACAAAGTTCTGTAATTTTGCCATCTAGAAAGAAACACTGTTAAAACATTCTAATGTTAGAATGTATAGCTGATTCACTTTGCTCTATGGAAGAAACTAATACAATACTATAAAGCAGATATACTCCAGTAAAAATTCATTCAAAAGAGACCTTTTGATGTGTATCCCTCCCATGTGCTTTCAGCACACAGGTTTAAACAGTTAGCTCCATGCTGTACATACTGTTTCACAGTCTACCTTAAAGAGCTCTGAGTGACTGAAAGCACTCGGTTGTGTCTGACTGTTCGCAACCCCATGGATTATACAGTCCTTGGAATTCTCCAGGCCAGAGTACTAGCACGGTAGCTTATCCCTTCTCTAGCAGATCTTGCTCACCCAGGAATTGAACCGGGGTCTCCTGAACTGCAGGCAGATTCTTCACCAGCTGAGCTATCAAGGAAGCCCCAAAATTGAAAGCCAGATAACATCTAATGAAAGGGACTAGTTAAATACTGTTACATATGATGTACTATATATTGAAAATATTTTAGAATAATATTTAATAGCATAGAAACTAATAATCTGTATACTCTGCTATAATCTGTAGTATTAATATTTTCTATTCTATTAAATATTATTCTAAAGTATTTTCAATAGCTGCAGTATAATACATCATATGTAGCAATATTTAATTAGTGCCTTTCATTAGATGTTAGCTGGCTTTTATAAATTATACAGAAGAGGACTTGGCATAGATCTTTGAGTACTTCTCTGTCTGTTTCTTCAAGATAAATTTCAGGTAGTTTCATGGGTTTAATTTTTTGTTTTTTCTTTCACTGAAATAATTACACTTTGCTGGAAGATAAAAACTAATATTTTTTATGCATGCTCGTAAACCAAATACTGTGCAAGATGCCTTGTAGTTTCACATTCAGGTAATTTTTAGCTATTTTTCATCCCCAGTTTTTTAGAGGAAGATGTCCATATGCATATGTATTAGACATTTTGTAGTAAGTTAATAGTTCAGAGAAAATGTTTACCTGTTTTGTTTAGCAAATGAAAAAGTCCTTCGGTAATCAACAGGAGACAATCAAAACTTAGTTTGTATATCTGTTTTGGCTTTGGAGTATACAGTATAATAAGAATGTTTAATCTTTCTGTGCTTTGTTCAGTGTAAAGGGTTTTGGGTCTTCAAATTATATGGTTAATTAGCATTTATAGCTTTGGGAGGAAAAAAAGTGGGTGATTCCCTAATGAATTTTGGGTTTAGCTTGTATGACTACTGTTATAGATGATTTATAAATCACACTTAAACTTTAGATTATGGCAGCTAATTGTCTACTAGGTGAAAATGATTTCCCTTCGCTTAAAATTTCAGACATAACTTTCAGATTTTACACTTATAAAATCTCAGAGCAGAAAGTTCAGTGATAGAAGGATGAGGAAAGTTTGTAGAGGAAGAGTGAGGGCAGCGAGGTGGTAAGACTGCTTTTACAGAGCTCACTCAGAAGCCTGCCTGCTAGTTCATACAGCTAGCCTATTTTGCAAAGCGAGGCTGCTGTTTGTAGGGCCTCGTCTGTGTTATCTAACGCAGGGGATGTTTTTGTCTCAGTCACATAGATCAGACAACAACCTGGCAGGACCCCAGGAAGGCCATGCTCTCCCAGATGAACGTCACCGCCCCGACCAGCCCACCGGTGCAGCAGAACATGATGAATTCGGCCTCGGGTGAGTGCAGTGCTGTCGTGAGGGCACACCAGGTAGTGCTTTGGTGAAACTTTCCGTGGAAGATAGTAATTATTCTTTTAAGGAAACTGGAGCATGGGTGATGGTGACTTTCTATCCTCTTTCATAAGAGAAACTTAATGTCAAATAGCCTGCTATACCAAACCCTTGTTTAATCATGAATACATAAGGGACTTGGTGATTGAAAGCCAGCAGTTTTCCAAGTTTCATTTCTGAAGTGAGTGTCTCAAATTCCTAGTCTGGTTCATTTTGACATGCTCATGCTTTATTCTACTGGCTTTCTTGTGTCCGAGACCTTAGAGTTGAAGCTTCCCTCTTCCTTTTGTGGTTTGAATGGGAAGCCACCTCTTAGCGTGAATGTTTGTTCTACCTTGAGGATAACGGGAAGGGAGCAACTTATAAAACCCCAAAGCACCTTTCTTAGGGCTGGTACATGTTATTTAACACATTTCCACCTTTTTCGCAGAAGATAACCCTGAGTGTACATTTTTCTTCTGTCTCCTGTTTGGCAGTCTACTTAAATTTCCTGTTTTTCTCATCTGTGTAACTGGGAGTAACAGTGCCCCTTACTATAGAGAGGAAAACAGTAAAGGAAATAATACACATATAAAGCTTTTCTGTTACACTTCTAGTACGGAGTAGGTACTAAGTAAAGGGTTACTTCCTTCTTCCCTATGGCAGTTAGATTTTGGATGGCTTCTTTCTTCTTTGTTACATGGGCCAAGGCCATAGCTACCCATTAGGCATCTTTGTGCATGGTAGGAAAAGGGCTTCCCAGGTTGCATTAGTGGGTAAAGAACCTCCTGCCAATGCAGGAGACTGAGAGACACAGGTTCAGTCCTTGGGCCGGGAAGATCCCCTGGAGGAGGGCACAGCAACCCGCTCTAGTATTCTTGCCTGGAGAATCCCCATGGACAGAGGAGCCTGGTAGGCTACAGTCCATGGGGTCACAAAGAGTCAGACACAACTGAAGCAACTTAGCACGCATCCCCGCCCCCTCCTCTGGGAAGATGCCTCCCAAGCCTGGCTTCGGGGCTTGGAGCTTGTAGGCTGGGTCTCTGACCACGCCCCTGCCCCCACGCTTTAGCCCCCTCGCTGAAGTGCTGGGTCGGGGCACAGACGGCAGCAGCAGTGCCCGTGATGGCCTTCCCCTTCACAGCCCTACCCAGCAGACCAGTCAGCGCGATGCTGTTGGAAGCTGCACTGTAGATTGTCTTAAACAGCAGCCTTTGGAAAGGGACTGGTAGAAGTGGAGAGGGTGGTATAATTCCTTGTCAGAAGGAGTCCTTGGCTAGGAAAGCTCATGAAACTTAAAAAGTGTCCTTCTACCCCTAGAGATGATGACAGTGTGTTAGAATGTTTTGCTGTTCCATAACTCTATTCTTGCCTTCAATGGGTTGAACACTTGAAAGAATTCAAGAAAATGAAAATCAAGGCAAGATTTGTGACTGAGCTTTTCTTGTCATAAAGTTTCCTTTTTATCTGTGCTTATTTTAATGTCAATACCTTTACTTATCCTCAGAATATGTTTTATATGTGACATTGAAGTGAAACTTTTTTCAAAGGCCAAATATTATGCAAGTATTTATTGACTAATATTTTTACTTGACAGCTATTTTTTAAATTATCAAATATCCAAATAAATGTTGTGAGAGCTGCTTTGTATTTATAGTTCAAAGAAGATGATGCTAGTTTTTCATTTTGTCATAATCCAACTAAAACTATACCTGGGAAATTAGTAAAAAATAACTCATTAATTTAACTTTTATCTTGGAAGATCAAGCATTTTGCTTCTATAAGATTGATTATGATACTTTAAGAACATTGATTTGTTTATGTTTTTCCTATTAAATTTTCTAACAGCAATGGTCTAAGGAAATGAAAAGAATTGGAGTCAAGTTTATGTTTAAAACCAAAAGTATGTATCAAATTGGTATTACTGGATTTTAGATTATTTGTGTATATTATTATTTCAGCTCTGTGTTTTGTAAAATATGAAATGTGTTTTTCTGTTGCACAAAAATTACTAGACATGCTTGCTGCTGTGTTAATTAAAGAGGGGACTTTGGCAGGAACGGTTTGAGTAAAGTGGCAGGAGGCACAATTGTAGTGAGTTGGTGTGTTTTTGTGGGGAGGGGCTGGGAGTTGTATAAAGAGAGGCTTAGATATGGAGAGTTGAAGGCAGGACCTGAAATGGGAAAAGCCACCCCTCAGAGACCTGGGCATGTTGAACTGGTGGTGGGTGTGTGCTGTTCTCTGCTTAGTCGCTCAGTCATGTCCAACTCTTTGCAAGTAATCCCCAGGCTCCTCTGTCCATGGGATTCTCCAGGCAAAAATACTGCGGTGGCTTCCCTTGCCCTCTTCCAGGGGATCTTCCCAACCCAGGGATCAAACCCAAGTCTCCTGCATGCAGACGGATTCTTTACCATCTGAGCCACCAAGGTGTTAAATAATAACAGGAAGCCCTATTTACATGCCAGGCTTCCTGCTAAGGTCATTTTGTACAATCTGATTTAATTCCCATAATGGTCATTAAACTAGGTGCTGTTATTAGTCTCACTTCACATTTAAGAAACCTTGCGTGTCTGTTTAAAAATAGAAGACTTCGTGTTGTTGCGATGCTTTGGAGTGAGTGCCATGGGAACTGTAATCTTGATAACCTCATGTTCATGTACAGTTACAGCCCTAATGTCATGTTAATAAGGGTTCAACTCAGGGGCTTCCCCTTCTCCATCTGAACCGAATTCATGGTGTTTGGCGACTGTGCATTCTCCACTGAGGTACAGAGCATGATTTCTCGAATAGCTTTAAGAGAAAATGATCTTATCTCTCAGTCAAGGATTTCTCCTAGAGTAAGGCAGCAAAAGTGATGCTCCTCTGTACTTGGAAAATAGTCTTTTGAGTTTTCAAAGCCTGGAGCCTGTGAGCAAGAATTGTGAGGATATTTAAATAAATTTTCAGAGTACTGACAAAGTCGCTATCCTATTTCCAGTTAAGCAGGGTATCTGCAGACAGTTTTCACCTTGAAGACAATTCCTTCTGAACCTGCTAATCTGAAGCCTTTGTATAAAAGAGAAGGATACACAGCTCTTTTGAAACCCTTTACTGAGTTAATCAAGCTAAATGCAGCTTGATTTACATTTTCGTCATTAATTATTTTAACTGGAACTTCCTATTGTTAATCTTTTTATAAAAGAACTCGCCTCACTCAAATATTTGAGTCCATCTTTGTTCTAATTATTTCTAATCAGATCACTTTCCTATATTTTCTCTAGGCTCTCTAGGTTTCTGCATAGGTTTTAATGGAACTATATTTTTAGATTCTCTCCAGTTCTAAGATTTTATGATATCCACTTTCTTTCACTGGAATTTGGTTTAGCAAAAATGATTAGTTTACTTTTCCGTTTTATGTCTTTTTCACAATATGAGGTTGAAATGATGAGTTTTATTGCTAGAATGGAGGAATGTGATTATAATTGGCTAAATTTCTGTTAGTATTAGTCGCTCAGTCATGTCTGACTCTTTGCGACCGTAGCCCACCAGGCTCCTCTGTCCATGAGATTTTTCCAGGCAAGGACACTGAAGTGGGTTGCCATTTCCCTTCTCCAGGGATCTTCCCAACCCCAGGATCAAACCCAGGTCACCTGCATTACAGGCAGATTCTTCACCTCTCAGCCACTGAGAAATCACTTAAAGATGCACCTGGAAGGGGTTCTAGAGGCAAGACTTACTTGATCCTATGAAGAAATGTATATTCTTTTAACTGGCCATTTAATTAGCAAGACAGTGTCAGACTTTCTTTTTTGGGGCTCCAAAATCACTGCAGATGGTGATTGCAGCCAGGAAATTAAAAGATGCTTCCTCCTCGGAAGGAAAATTATGACCAACCTAGATAGCATATTGAAAAGCAGGGACATTACTTTGCCAACAAAGGTCCGTCTAGTCAAGGCTATGGTTTTTCCAGTGGTCATGTATGGATGTGAGAGTTGGACTGTGAAGAAAGCTGAGCATTGAAGAATTGATGCTTTTGAACTGTGATGTTGGAAAAGACTTGAGAGTCCCTTGGACTGCAAGGAGATCCAACCAGACCATTCTAAAGGGGATCGGTCCTGGGTGTCCTTCGGAAGGACTGATGCTAAAGCTGAAGCTCCAATACTTTAGCCACCTCATGCAGAGCTGACTCATTGGAAAAGACTCTGATACTGGGAGGGATTGTGGGCAGAAGGAGAAGGGGACAACAGAGGATGAGATGGCTGGATGGCATCACGGACTCGATGGACGTGAGTTTGAGTGAACTCCGGGGGTTGGTGATGGACAAGGAGGCCTGGCATGCTGCAGTTCATGGGGTTGCAGAGAGTTGGACACGACTGAGCAACTGAACTGAACTAACTGAATTAGCAAGACAGTGAACTTAGTAAAAAGGAATTTGAAATGTGAGGAAAAGAAAATTACAAAATAAGAGGAAATTTGAATAATTAGTAAAATAATTCTACTTTTCTTTACATTAAATATATAATATATAAATATATAAAAGTATCTACAAACCATATTCTATTATATTGATGACTGCCCCTTACAAGTTACATTAAATGTATTATGTTTATGGCACATTGTTGTTGTTCAGTCACTCAGTCATCTCTGACTCTTTGCAACTCCATGGACTGCAGCCCGCCAGGCCTCTGTCCTTCACCAATTCCCAGAGTTAGCTCAAACATGTCCCTTGAGTCCATGATGCCATTCAACCATCTCATCCTGTCGTTCCCCTTCTCCTCCTGCCCTCAATCTTGGCCAGCATCAGGGTCTTTTCCAAGTCAGCTCTTCGCCTCAGGTGGCCAAAGTATTGGAGTTTGAGCTTCAGCATCAGTCCTTCCAATGAATATTCAGGACTGATTTCCTTTAGGATTGACTGGTTTGATCTTGCAGTCCAAGGGACCCTCAAGAGTCTTCTGCCACACCACAGTTCAAAAACATCAATTCTTTGGCGCTCAGGCTTCTTTATGATCCAACTCTCCTTTTATGCTCCTTAGAAGAAAAGCTATGACAAATATAGACAGTGTATTAAAAAGAGGTGACAAAGGTCTGTATAGTCAAAGCTGTGGTTTTTCCAGTAGTCATGTATGTATGTGAGACAGTGTGTGAGAGCTCCATTTATATGAAGCATTTTATTAGTAGTTTGTTACCAGTGATTCACAAGATTGCTGAATCTTAAAGCTGCAGTATAAAGAAAATATATCCTGTGAAAATCCAGAAATAACTTGGTGCCAAAGGACAGGTGACTGTTTGGGATTGTTAAAAATGGCATAAGCCTTGATTTAAATGATGCAAAGTCAATGAACCTTCTGTTGTCTGCTTTTTAAAAATCTACCTTTGATAACAGTTTGATAAAATCAAATGTCTTGTTACAGGTACATTTTAAGGAATTCATTATTTTCATGGTTTAAGTCTGGCATATATTCGACTAATGCCTGAATCTGCCTATACAGCACTTTCTGATTTCCCTGTTATGAAAACCTGCATGGAATTCCTAGGAGATCTGTCAAGATGGGTGGAGAAAATGCTGTCTTGATCGTGGAAGATGATGCATGTTGAAGGAATTTGCTCAGCACCTCCATTGCTCTGGGGGAAACATTGAGAAGCAGTCATATTGGGTCATTCGGAGGTTCCTTGATATTTGCCTGTTGTATTACTTCTGCTTTGTGTAATCTCTCTCAGAGGACCAAATTCCAGATGGGAAAGAGAGATTGTTACCAGGGAAAATAGGACAGAGCAGATGCGAAATGTAACAATAACAGGTAAAAGGTTGATAGTGAGGTTTTTAACTTTAAAAAGCACAGAAGAGGTAAGGATATATGAAAAGTACAGAGCTGAGTTTAGGAGTTGCTGATTCCTGCTTTATGTGTTGTAGTTCACAAGCGTTTAAGTTCTGCTTTTCACCTTTGGAGTGAACTCAGGAGGAGTTTAGAATAAGGGTTAAAGATCAAGGGCTCGGGGTCAGGGGGACACAGGTTTGAATCCCAGCTCTGCCTCTTAATTGACTATAAGATCTTGGATAAAGGAGTATATTTACTTGTGCCTCATTTCTTCACTTGGAAAATGGAGTAACAATAAAAATAGTAACACTGAATGTCCAGGTCTGTGGTGAAGATTAAATGATACAATCTTTATACAAAGCGGGTACATCAGTTGCTCAGTCGAGTCCGACTCTACGAACCCATGAATCGCAGCACACCAGGCCTCCCTGTCCATCTCCATCTCCCGGAGTTCACTCAGACTCACGTCCATCGAGTCCGTGATGCCATCCAGCCATCTCATCCTCAGTCGTCCCCTTCTCCTCCTGCCCCCAATCCCTCCCAGCATCAGAGTCTTTTGCAGTGAGTCAACTCTTCACATGAGGTGGCCAAAGTACTGGAGTTTCAGCTTTAGCATCATTCCTTCCAAAGAAATCCCAGGGTTGATCTCCTTCAGAATGGACTGGTTGGATCTCCTTGCAGTCCAAGGGACTCTCAAGAGTCTTCTCCAACACCACAGTTCAAACGCATCAATTCTTCGGTGCTCAGCTTTCTTCACTGTCCAACTCTCACATCCATACATGACCACGGGAAAAACCATAGCCTTGACTAGACAGACCTTTGTTGGCCAAGTAATGTCTCTGCTTTTGAATATGCTATCTAGGTTGCTCATAACTTTTCTTCCAAGGAGTAAGCATCTTTTAATTACATGGCTGCAGTCACCATCTGCAGTGATTCTGGAGCCCAAAAAAATAAAGTCTGACACTGTTTCCCCATCTATTTCCCATGAAGTGATGGGCCCAGATGCCATGATCTTCGTTTTCTGAATGTTGAGCTTTAAGCCAACTTTTTCGCTCTCCTCTTTCACTTTCATCAAGAGGCTTTTTAGTTCTTCTACACTTTTATTCCATAAGGGTGGTGTCATCTGCATATCTGAGGTTACTGATATTTCTCCCGGCAGTCTTGATTCCAGCTTGTGTTTCTTCCAGTCCAGCGTTTCTCATGATGTACTCTGCATATTAGTTAAATAAGCAGGGTGACAATATACAGCCTTGACGTACTCCTTTTCATATTTGGAACCAGTCTGTTGTTCCATGTCCAGTTCTAACTGTTGCTTCCAGACCTGCATACAGATTTCTCAAGAGGCAGGTCAGGTGGTCTGGTATTCCCATCTCTTTCAGAATTTTCCACAGTTTATTGTGATCCACACAGTCAAGGGCTTGGCATAGTCAATAAAGCAGAAATAGATGTTTTTTGGGGGAACTCTCTTGCTTTTTCCAGGATCCAGCGGATGTTGGCAATTTGATCTCTGGTTCCTCTGCCTTTTCTAAAACCAGCTTGAAGATCAGGGAGTTCACAGTTCACGTATTGCTGAAGCCTGACTTTGAGAATTTTGAGCAGTACTTTACTAGCGTGCGAGATGAGTGCAATTGTGTGGTAGTTTGAACATTCTTTTGCATTGCCTTTCTTTGGGATTGGAATGAAAACTGACCTTTTCCAGTCCTGTGGCCACTGCTGAGTTTTCCAAATTTGCTGGCATATTGAGTGCAGCACTTTCACAGAATCATCTTTCAGGATTTGAAACAGCTCAACTGGAATTCCATCACCTCCACTAGCTTTGTTCGTAGTGATGCTTTCTAAGGCCCACTTGACTTCACATTCCATCGTGTCTGGCTCTAGATTAGTGATCATATCATCATGGTTATCTGGGTCGTGAAGATCTTTTTTGTACAGTTCTTCCGTGTATTCTTGCTACTTCTTCTTAATATCTTCTGCTTCTGTTAGGTCCATACCATTTCTGTCCTTTATCGGGCCCATCTTTGCATGAAATGTTCCCTTGGTATCTCTGATTTTCTTGAAGAGCTCTCTGGTCTTTCCCATTCTGTTGTTTTCCTCGATTTCTTTGCACTGATTGCTGAAGAAGGCTTTCTTATCTCTTCTTGCTACTCTTTGGAACTCTGCATCCAGATGCTTATATCTTTCCTTTTCTCCTTTGCTTTTCGCTTCTCTTCTTTAAACAGCTATTTATAAGGCTTCCCCAGACAGCCATTTCGCTTTTTTTTCATTTCTTTTCCATGGGGATGGTCTTGATCCCTGTCTCCTATACAGTGTCACGAACCTCATTCCATACTTCATGAGGCACTCTATAAGATCTAGGCCCTTCAATCTATTTCTCACTTCCACTGTATAATCGTAAGGGATTTGATTGAGATCATACCTGAATGGTCTAGCGGTTTTCCCTATTTTCTTCAGTTTGAGTCTGAATTTGGTAATAAGGTTTTCATGATCTGAGCCACAGTCAGCTCCTGGTCTTGTTTTTGTTGACTGTGTAGAGCTTCTCCATCTTTGGCTGCAAAGAATATAGTCAGTCTGATTTCGGTGTTGACCATCTGGTGATGTCCATGTGTAGAGTCTTCTCTTGTGTTGTTGGAAGAGGGTGTTTGCTATGACCAGTGCATTTTCTTTGTAAATTTCTGTTAGTCCTTGCCCTGCATCATTCCTCATTCCAAGGCCAAATTTGCCTGTTACTCCAGATGTTTCTTGACTTCCTACTTTTGCATTCCAGTCCCCTATAATGAAAAGGACATCTTTTTTGGGTGTTAGTTCTAAAAGGTCTTGTAGGTCTTCATAAAACCGTTCAACTTCAGTTTCTTCAGCGTTACTGGTTGGGGCATAGACTTGGATTACTGTGATATTGAATGGTTTGCCTTGTAGACGAACAGAGATCATTCTGTCGTTCAAGTACTGCATTTTCGGACTCCTGTTGACCATGATGGCTACTCCATTTCTTCTGAGGGATTCCTGCCTGCAGTAGTAGATATAATGATCATCTGAGTGAAATTCACCCATTCCAATCCATTTTAATTCACTGATTCCTAGAATGTCGACGTTCACTCTTGCCATCTCTTGTTTGACCACTTCCAATTTGCCTTGATTCGTGGATCTGACATTCCAGGTTCCTATGCAATATTGCTCTTTACAGCATCGGATCTTGCTTCTATCACCAGTCACATCCACAACTGGGTATCGTTTTTGCTTTGGCTCCATCTCTTCATTCTTTCTGGAGTTATTTCTCCACTGATCTCCTGTAGCATATTGGGCACCTACTGACCTGGGGAGTTCCTCTTTCAGTATCCTGTCATTTTTGCCTTTTCATCCTGTTCATGGGGTTCTCAAGGCAAGAATACTGAAGTGGTTTGCCATTCCCTTCTCCAGTGGACCACAATCTGTCAGACCTCTCCACCATGACCCACCCATCTTGGGTTGCCCCGCAAACATGGCTTGGTTTCATTGAATTAGACAAGGCTGTGGCCCTAGTGTGATTAGATTGACTAGTTTTCTGTGAGTATGGTTTCAGTGTGTCTGCCCTCTGATGCCCTCTTGCAACACCTACCATCTTACTTGGGTTTCTCTTACCTTGGGTGTGGGGTATCTCTTCACGGCTGCTCCAGCAAAGCACAGCCACTGCTCCTTACCTTGAACTGAATTATTATTAACAAAATACAGTGCTTGGTATAATATACTGAATAATAAAGTAAATGATTTCATCTGATATTTTACAATTTAATCAGTTTACATTACCTGGTAATTACTGTTCAGTTCAGTTCAGTCACTCAGTCATGTCTGACTCTTTGCGACTCCATGGACTGCAGCACACCAGGCCTCCCTGTCCATTACCAACTCCTGGGGCTTACTCAAACTCATGTCCGTCGTCAGTGATGCCATCCAACCGTCTGATCCTCTGTCATCCCCTCCCCCTGTCGCCTTCAATCTTTCCCAGCATCAGGGTCTTTTCCAGTGAGTTGACTCTTCTCATCAGGTGGCCAAAGTATTGGAGTTACAGCCTCAGCATCAGACTTTCCAATGAACACCCAGGACTGATCTCCTTTAGGATGGACTGGTTGCATCTCCTTGCAGTCCAATTACTGTTACTTAATTCTAAATAAGTTTGTTATAATCTTTTACCACACTATCTTTAGGGCTAGGTTTACAAGCTTTTTAACACCAGATGTACATCATTGGTTCTTATTCAGCTCGTGTTATCTGCTGACTTTTAGAGTCACATTGATTTTCCATTTGGTATAGAAGTTGTGAGAGTGTAAAATGTAAATATCATTTTCTTCTCATGGGTCAAACTTTTTCCTGATTCTTTCCTGAAGTTGTAATATATGGAGCAAGACTATACTAAAGTATACCAAATGGGAATAAAACTACAATAAAGCCCAACGTCATAGCAGTGAAGTACAAGACAGAGGCAGTATATCCCAAATAATCTTTTTTAAACCAAAATTAGTGCTTTTTTCTAATCTGTAATTTTGGTTAATTAAGAAAGATGACCACAGGAAAAGAGAAAAGAGTAAAAAGTGAAAAACATAATAATTCCAAATGAATATAATCCTTTAGAGACTCTGTTTTATTCAGTGTCTTGATTTATTTGTTAATTAAGTTCCTGAAAAAATGGTTAATACTGTGGAAATGAGAACCACTCTTTTAATTTAAAAATATGGACCAGTCTATTTCATGTTAATTAAAGTTATGAATAAACAATATATAGGGATTATGATGGTAAAAATATTTATTTGTGAAATAGAAAAAATAATCCAATTAGAATGTCCAAATGAGTTGCAGATGACAATAGCTTGCAATTATATCTTCAGTATTTAGGAGTTCTTCCGAGGTGGTGTTAGTCGCTCAGTTGTGTCTGACTCTGCCACCTCGTGCACTATAGCCCGCCAGGCTCCTCTCTCCGTCCATGGGATTCTCCAGGCAAGAATACTGGACTGGGTTGACATTTTTTAATCTTGATGGCTTCATGACATTGCTGCTGATGAAACATGCCACTCATGTCAGGGCAGCTAATGGCCTGTATGTTACTCTGGTGGTGAGAGCTTCTCCCTCCTTCTACACTGGGAGTCACTCTTGATATTGACTAATTCCATTCATGATTTTTAACTGGAAAGTATTTTCTAAATAATATTAAAGCTCAGAATACCTGAGCAAGGCAGCAACATTTGGCAAATGAAGCAAGGTGTTAGCTTTCTTCTGAATTTACTTAGTTACATTTCTGAAATGACTCTCAGACACCCTCCCTGCCAAATGTATCAGTGGAACTATAAATTCAGTTATTCTGGAATCAAGGCATGTGTTTATATATTACTAAACATATTGGCATGTACACTATATGTTGTTTGGCTCTGCATCCCCACGGACTGTAGCCTGCTATGCTGCTCTGTCCATTGAATTCTCCAGGCACGAATACTGGAGCGGGGTGCCATTTCCTACTCCAGGGGATCTTCTTGACCCAGGGATTGAACTGTATTCATAATTTTAGCTGTATGCCCTATTTCATACAAGGTCATTCTTTTCTGTCTTCTTCACTTTAGAGGTTATCTTCGAAAGCAAGGGGAGACATACAGAAACTCAGGATTGCTGAGGTCCCTTGATGTGATCTTAGGGCATGAATAATAAATATTTTTTAAAATGTATTAAAAGCCTCTTAAGTAACCATTTGGGAAAGTAAAGTTCACTTGAATTCTGAAAGTTACTAAGAATTTGTTGTAAATACTGAGCCTAATGAAAAAAAGGATATAAGCTTATTTTGGTTACTTTCACAGATTAACTTAGAAGAGTAAGAGGATATTGTTAAAGAATATACAGGAAAAAATTGATGCATACCTTTGCTACCAGGTCTTAGTAAAATGAGTTATTAGATAGTGGTGTTTAAAAATACAAGTGTCCATGTTCAACTTTTCTACAGTGATTATTTGTAGAATTTTGGAGACTTTGCTCAGCTTTGGAATAGAAAGGATAAAAAGATTAAATTATTTCCATTTAAGAACTAAATAAATGCCTGTTTTCGTGTCTTCTTTTGATAAGCTTTGGAGTATTACTTCTGCCTTTCCTACTGATTTCTAACTCCTGGCTATTCCCTGCTGTAATAATTTTATGACTCACAAGAGGAATATTTGTGTGAAAGATTAAGATGCTAATTCTTTTAAAATGGTATCCATAGACTACCATATATAGCCAGTATCAGTGAAATGAAAAAAAAATCCTGCAACAGTAGAGTTTTTCAAAATAATATTTTATTTGGAGTTAAAAATGTAAAGAAATGGTAAAACTTGGGGTTAAAATTTTACCAACGGTCATTATTGGAACATTTCTGAAGTCTAAGCTTGTAGAAAGCTAATCTTTTATAAATTTACATACTAAAGCTATAGGCTATTAAGTTAAAATCTTAAGACTCAAGTTACGTTTAAGACAGTCTGAAGAGTTTCGTGTCGGAAAGTTCTCTGAGCTTGCACTTGGCCTTTTCCTCTGGGAAGTTCATCTGGCTGTAACAGACTAACTGATTTAAAAGTCTTCTTATTCAACCTTGAAACAATAGAATCGTTCCCTTTCTAAATTACTCATTCAACAAATATATATACTAGACATTGTAAAGGCCACTTGGATTGTGGAGTAAGGTAAAATAATTTTTTCCCATGCAACAGTAAATGCTATGGGAGACATACACCGAGCCGAGAAAGCGGGGGAGGACAGGTCGATAGAGCTGCAGAGGGCCGAGCAGACATCTTTAAGGTTTGTTCATTCTCGCAGCAAATGCTGAATATTGAACATGTGCAGAGCACGACTCTAAATGTTCTATAAGCATATAGAACAGAGACAAATACACAGTGTCATCAGTTAGAAATGGAAAGGGAAAAATAGTTAGGAATCAGAGAGGGATTGACTGGGGATGGAGGGAAGTGATCATTTTTAGATGGCTTCTCCAGGATAGTCCTCTGTAATCAGTGATTTTTGAGCAAAGATCCGAATGAACTGAAGAGCCATGCAGATAGCTGGGGAAAGGAATGTTCCGTGCCTATCGCAACAGCCCCGTCAGAGGGGCTGAGGCAGATTTGAAGAACAGCAGGAAGGCCATTACAGCGGGAACAGAGCCGGTGAAAAGGAGCAGGGAAGCCATATTATGTAGGGGTTTGTAGGTTTTGAACAGAGCAGGGACATGATTTGAGTAAGTTTTTTTAAAGTAGGAAGATTAGTTACTGGGCAATTGTAATAATTCAGGGGAAACAATGTACCAGGGTGTTTGAAGGGAAGTGGTAAGAAGTGACGGGACTCAAAACCTAAATTTTAGTAGTTCAGTGGGGCTTAAGTTTCCGGAAGAAAGGGGAAAGTAAAGGAAACGTTTTGTGAGAGATCACTGAGCCTCAAACCCCCAGCCCCATATGACTTGTGATAGAATGGTGAGGAAGCGAGGCTAAAGACAGTTAAGAAGGCTGGGTCCCGAAAGGTTTGGGAGACCGTTAAAAATGACTCCTTTCTAGGGTTCTTCTCCTATAGAAGGGAAAATCTATGGGTTTCCTGTTTTTAATTATCCAGTCATTTCATCTTTGAGACCAGGTTTATTTTATCATAAGCTTATCTTATATACAATTTTTGTTGAAGTATGTATATTGTTAAAACAAAATGGCAGAACTCCCAAGAAAGAGTTGGAATGACTTTTCCTAAAAGTATCTTTTATAAGCCTGGCCCTCTGTCAAGCACTTTCTCCTTTAAATCCTTTTAACAATTAGTTGAGAAAGTACTTATCTCCATTTTTATGAAGAAAGTGAGCATCAAGCAGATCAGGAATTTGCTCAAGGTTAGAAGGCTAATAATTATAAATATTAATATAATTGCTAATATAAATAATTATAAATATTGGATTCAGAATTTGAACCCAGATCTGTCGTGAGTTTAAACCTTTCATAGTTTTCTTTAAAGTGTGCTGTCTCTAAGCTTAATTTCACTTATAATACATTAAAAAAACCAAGCAAGCCATATTAGTTTTCTGAATTATAAATCAGTTCAATTCAGTCCCTCAGTTGTGTCCAATTCTTTGCGACCCCCTTTGGACTGCAGCATGCCAGGATTCCCTGTCCATCACCAGCTCCCGGAGCTTGCTCAAACTCATGTCCATCGAGTTGGAGATGACAGCCAGCCATCTTGTTCTCTGTCGTCTCCTTCTCCTCCCACCTTAAACCTTTCCCAGCATCAGGGTCTTTTCCAGTGAGTCAGTTCTTCGCATCAGGTGGCCAAAGTGTTGGAGTTTCAGCTTCAGCATCAGTCCTTCCAATGAATATTCAAGACTGATTTCCTTTAGCATTGACTGGTTTGATGTCCTTGAAGTCCCAAGGGTCTCTCAAGAGCACAACACCACAGTTCACAGTATTGTAAATCAGTGGTTCTCAATTTGTAATGTGTAAAGGAATCTCCTGGGAATATATATATATATATATATATATATATATATATATTTTTTTTTTTTTTAATGCAGATTCTGATTCTATAGGTCATGGGTAGTACCTGAAATTCTGTATTTCTAATGAGTTTCCAGGAGGTGCCAGACAGCTGGTTCATGAACTACGCAGATAGACGACTCTAGAATGATGAACTTAAAACCATAGACACGTTATTAAAGATCCACTTTGTTATTCCTATTATTTTATTTGTATTTTCAGTGAGAAAAAAAAAAAACCTTTCCTAAGTACCTATTACATATGAATTACTCCACCATTTCACATGAGAGCTCATTTAGTATAAGAGCACTGCAAAATGTTGCCAACTTATTAAAAAAAAACAGTCTATGATCCATAAAAGCACAAACTGAGGATCAGAGAGACTGACTTGACCAAGATTAATCAATCATTCTTTTCACAAGTAAGTTCTTAATCATTTCCGCTCAATAAACCTCAGTTATATTTGGTGGTAGTGCTAAGCCCTAAGAGATAGAAAAACCAAAAAGTCAGAGTACTTCTTTTAAGACTTAGAGCTTCCTGGAAGACATGCCGGGATGTAGGCAAATGAGTGGAGTTCACTGAGGCATCTGCTAAAATGGGACATTTGAGCACAGTGGTTGGGGACACAGTTTACAGTAGTGAGCAAAATACAGGTAAGTAGCAGTGTCGAAATTCCAATCTAAGCCTTAAAATACATCAGTTCAGTTCAGTCGCTCAGTTGTGTCTGACTCTTTGGACCGTAGCACACCAGACCTCCCTGTCCATCACCAACTCCCAGAGTTTACTCAAACTCGTGTCCATTGAATCGGTGATGCCATCCAACCATCTCATCCTGTGTCGTCCCCTTCTCCTCCCACCTTCAGTCTTCCCCAGCATCAGGGTCTTTCCCAATGAGTCAGTTCTTCGCATCAAAGTATTGATGACCAATACTTTGGTGACCAAAGTATTGGAGCTTCAGCTTTAGCATGAGTCCTTCCAATGAATTTTCAGGACTGATTGCCTTTATGATGGACTGGTTGTATCTCCTTGCCGTCCAAGGGACTTGCAAGAGTCTTCTCCAACACCACAGTTCAAAAGCATCAATTCTTCAGTGCTCAGCTTTCTTTATGGTCCAACTCTCACATCCATACATGACTACTGGAAAAACCATAACTTTGACTAGACAGACCTTTGTTGGCAAAGTAATGTGTCTGCTTTTTAATATGCTGTCTAGGTTGGTTACAACTTTCCTTCCAAGGAGTAAGCGTCTTTTAATTTCATGGCTGCAGTCCCCATCCGCAGTGATTCTGGAGCCCAAAAAAATGAAGTCTGTCACTGTTTCCAGTGTTTCTCATCTATTTGCCATGAAGTGATGGGACCAGATGCCATGATCTTAGTTTTCTGAATGTTGAGCTTTAAGCCAGCTTTTTCACACTCCACTTTCACTTTAATCAAGAGGCTCTTTAGTTCTTCTTCATTTATGGGCTAGAGTTTAATCTTACCTTAGCGACCCCATGAACTGCAGCATGCTAGGCTTCCCTGTCCTTTGCTATCTCCCCGAGTTTTCTCAAACTCATGTCGATTGAGTAATGAGTTGGCTTTTAACATCAGGGAGCCAAAGTATTAGAGTTTCAGCTTCAGCATCAGTCCCTCCATTGAATATTCAGGGTTGATTTCTTTTAGGATTGACTGGTTTGATCTCTCTGCTGTCTAAGAGACTTTCAAGGGTCTTCTCTAGCACCACAGTTCAAAAGCATCAATTCTTTGGCTCTCAGCCTTCTTTATGATCCAACTCTCACATCTGTACCTGACTACTGGAAAAACCATAGCTTTGACTACATGTTATATGGACTTTTGTCAGCAGAGTGATGTCTCAGCTTTTTAATACTCTTTAGGTTTGTCATAGCTTTTCTTCCAAGGAGCAAATGTCTTTTAATTTCATGGCTGCAGTCACAATCCACAGTGATTTTGGAGCCCCCAAAATAAAATCCGTTTCTTTTTCCATTGTTTCCCCATCTATTTGCAATGAAGTGATGGGACTGCATGCCATAATCTTAGCTTTTTCATGTTGAACTTTAAGCCAGTTTTTTTGTTCAGTTTTCTCTTTCACCTTCATCAAGAGGCGTTTTAGTTCCTCTTCACTTTCTGCCATAAGGGGGGTGTCACCTGCATATCTGAGGCTATTGATATTTCACCTGCGATCTTGATTCTAGCTTGTACTTCATGCAGCCCAGCGTTTCTCAGAGCGATGATATACAGCCTCAATGTACTTCTGTCCCGATTTTGAATCAGTCCATTGTTCCATGTCCAGTTCTAATTGTTGCTTGTTGACATACAGGTTTCTCAGGAGGCAGGTACTGTGGTCTGGTATCCCCATCTCTTTTAAGAATTTTCCACAGTTTGTTGTGATCCACACAGTCAAAAGGTTTTAGCGTCGTTAATGAAGCAGAAATTGAACGCACAACTCAAAAAACATGGAGAACTCTTTTTTCGATTCTAGTGCAAAATGATAAACTCTGAGTTAAACTCACTGTTAAAGAACCAATACAAGATAAGCACCCAAAAAATGAAAAACAAGAGCAATTTCTATTCACAGGTGGGGAAGAATGTTAGTAGTGGGATGGAAATTAAGAAAAGCTTCACTCTTGCCTGGAAAATTCCATGGATGGAGGAGCCTGGTAGGCTACAGTCCATGGGGTTGCAAAGAGTCGGACACGACTTAGCGACTTCACTTCACTTCACTTCACAAAGATAGAACATGAAAATAGGGCAGGATTTCAATGGCTAAAAATCGTGAAGGCTCAGAGGCGACAGGCTGGGGTTTGTGCATTGGGGATATGTGCGGAGGTGAAAAGTGCAGGACCCTGCTGAGTACTGGAAAGACAGGCCATGCCAGGGGGACTCACTTTGAATGGATTACTAAGTTACTGATGCGCTAGAATCATCTCACTTAAGAAGCGCATGATGCATAGGAGAGGAATGAACCTTTGTGATTGTAGGCAAAGCCCTCTTGAGGAAGGTGCGTCCACACTGGGGAGGGAAGAGGAAGAGTTGGCTGAGCAACTGAGCAAGGCAGTTGGGAGAGGAGGCCCTGCAGGAGGTCCTCAGAGAAAGGAAAGGAGTTGGCAGGACTGAACCACGACAGAGTGAGGAGGGCGTGAGCTGTAGGGCGACACTTTAGACCCTCTTCAGTGTGCTGTGCAATGGTTGGCGACAGAGGACCTTGGATAGCCCAGTGAAGCCCAGACTCCCAGGGCCTTAGGGAGCTCTGAGTCATAGAGCTGCTTCCTCAGAGGAGGTGTGAGGCAGGATGCTCTTAATGTACATAAAATGTGTCCGTGATTAAGACCACTTGGGAGGTTACTGCTAAAATTTAGTCATGGAAATATGGAAGCCTACATTTAAGTTTTATCTGAGGAACAAGGGCAGTTGTATTGTATTATAAAGTAAAATCAACTCAAATATCAGGACATGTTTTGTGGAGTGTTGGTGTGCAGTTGGTGGAGGAGAAAGACTGGTGTTGTCCCTGTGAGAAGTAGTAAAGATATAAGAGCCATCTATGTGGAAATGACTGAACCAGTGAGATTTCATGAAAGTTCTAGGAGAAGAAATTTTTTAAAACACTCCTTTTGATTAATGTTTGTCGTAATTGCAGTGTAGTACTTAAGAGCATGAGTTCTGGAAAGCTAGAACTATCTGGGTTTGAATCCACCCTCTGCCAGTTACTAGTCTTAAGTAATCTGGGGCAACTTTTCTGTGGTTCAGTTTGCTCATCTGTAAAGTGAGGATAATAATAGGACCTGTACCATGGGACTATTAATTGAGTTAGTATGTGCTTGTAAAGAACTTAGAACAGTGTAGTAATGCAGTTTGTGATGCATCATAAATGTCAGAGACCAGAATTTCAAAACGGAAATTGGTCAAAATTAGATACCTTTGAAAGATGGATTGCATGTACTTTTTCCAGCTGCTCTTACTTCTTGATAGCCCTGTACTTTGAACCACTAAGTTTTGTTAAATAACCTGGGTTACTTCTTTATTCCTGAGTTGTGGGGCAGGTGAGAGGGAGAGATTTATCATCCAACTTGTGGCATAATCAAGACTTTCTGGTTTGATTAGACGTTGCAGATGATTTGAGTCATTCCTGATGCAAGAGGGTCCTTAGATAAGAACAGGAAGTTGACGTTGAGTCACCTTCAGTATTATGACATAGAATGTTTTGTTTGTTTTCAAAATATTACAGGAAGTTAGTGTTTGTTATAGTAGTTTTTTAGCTAGTAGTAGTAAATACTGCATAAAAATTTATTTTTCCCAAGGATAAGTAATTCTAATTTATTGATTAATTATAGGTTACTACTCTTTCTTGTTTTTCCTAATTCAAATTTCTCACCCTGTTTGCATCTTATTAAAGTGATAACCTCTTATTGTTTACTTTCATGATCCAGGGCCTACTTTCTATCTGCTCCTTATCCCCAAAAGACTTTGCTGCGATAGTTAAGCCTAATAGCCTAGCCTTGGAAAACTCCCACACCTTTCCCATGTCTAAGGGTCTCCCTCACGTATGCGCACATTATCTGGGATGAAAATGTTTGTTGCCCACTTGCACATGTTTATAGGTGATCCATGAATTTGGAGAAGTTGTTACTATCCTTTAGGATTGGTGATCCCCTGTATTCCCCACTCCACCATTTGCCTGTTAAAATGATTGGTGATCTGCTGATCGAGCCTGGGTCATGACAACACGGTGACCATCTTGGCTTGCTTTGTGTTTGAGTCTCTGCCCTAAGGTCACCATGTCAATGAGCCCCTTCTTAGTCCACATTTCTGAAAGACCGTCTCCAGGTTTGGTTTGGGGTTTTTTTTTTTTCACTGTGCTTGTCATTAGCCAGCCTTGTACTGTACATACCTGTCTGTCTTCCTGGCTAGACCATAATCCATGAAGCAGGAACTATTTTGCTTATTGCTCTATATCCAGGGCTTGGATCAGTACTTGAATATAGTAGGGGCTCAATGCATACTTATTGAATAAAAGAGTTTACTACATCCTTGTGCCTTTAATTCCAGTGGTACTTAATAATGGAGAAATTGAACTTAACATGGAAAGGATAAAAGGATATTTTTCTCTCGTAGTCATAAATGAATTTTAATTGAACTTTGTTTGGATTGCATTACTCTCAGCAAACATGGATTTGTGCCCTTTCTGAGTAGTAGGCACTCTGCTCGACAGTAAAATAGAAAACTGCATAATATACACTTCTCTGTTCAGGTGTTTCAGTCTCGCCTGGAAGAAAACACATATGGACAGTACCGTGTGATGAGTATTAATTATGGCATTAGGTATAAAGAAAATATTTTGTTAGCACAGAGAGAGGACTCCTCATTTGAATTGAGAAAGTGAAGAGTTCTCAACTAAAAATGGTTTGAAGCCCAGTTAAGAGTAATAATTCCCATGGATCACACCAGTTTACTTGCCTCCATGGTCCCTACTCTTCGTTAACATCTGGTCATTAGAGGCCAAAAAGAAATGTATCTGGTCTGCTTCTCCGTGATAGTTACTTGGGCCATTTCAGTTCTTTTTAAAAAGAAGCATTGCCCTTCTGCTTCATCCTGATAGAGGGTGAGCCACTTGCCTCATCTTATTCTGCCAGAGGTGACTCTGTGCTGTCCTCAGACATGCGGTACTTGATAGTTTGGGCTGAACTGCCCCGATGCCTAACAAACAGTGGACAACTGTAGTTTCATAAAAGTTAGATGAATTCAGTTAACAGTTATATACCAGCTAAAGAATTGTAAGTAGTTACATTGTTTCTCAAAAAATGTGTTCCTTGGACCAGCAGTATCAGTGTCATCTGGGCATTTTCAGGCCCAACTGCAAACCTGCTGAATCAGAAGTTCTAAGGATGGGGCTCAGCTTGCGTTTTATCCTAAGTCATTAAAATATTGCTACTTACATTTGCTTTATTTTATGTACTCCCTATTGGAGAAGTTTTAATATTTATGGTGCTAAAATCAGGATGTAAATTGAACTGAAAAATTTTCTGAATATATTTTGATCCATCCCTGTAGTCTCCTCTTGTGAATCTAGTTTTGTGAGAAGCCCAGATTTCCCCACAGACTTACTGGCTTTACTGCATTCCAGATATAGCCCAAACAGATGCTTGAATCAAACTTTCAGTAGCCTGTGCCACTTGATGATTCAGAAGATATGTCACTTTGCTGTCTCAGCTTCTTATGGTTATTCAGCAGTTAGCTTAGTTTAACACAGTGTTTTAGAAACCTGCATAATCAAGTCACTGAATTTCATCCCAAGAGCATTTAAATCAAAATTCTCTTGTGTGTGAATAAAGCTCAGATCTCTTATTGTTCATTTAGTTCACATTTGAGGTTGAAGACTTTTTTTTCTTTTCAGTTTTGTTTTTTCTGTTAGAATTCGATTGTGATGCAAAGCTATTTAAAGGAAATGTTTCCTCATCTACTCCTTTGCCTTTGATCAGTAGCTTTTTCAGTAAAGAGGACATCCTGTTTTAGACAGTCTCTTTCCATACATTAAATTTTGACCTAGTGTTAAATGAACCTAAACATAAAAGCATTCTTTTGTGTTTAGTATATATATTTGATACCAGTTTGAATTCCAATCCCAAAGAAAGGCAATGCCAAAGAATGCTCAAACTACCGCACAATTGCACTCATCTCACACACTAGTAAAGTAATGCTCAAAATTCTCCAAGCCAGTCTTCAGCAATATGTGAACCGTGAACTTCCAGATGTTCAAGCTGGGTTTAGAAAAGGCAGAGGAACCAGAGATCAAATTGCCAACATCCACTGGATCATGGAAAAAGCAAGAGAGTTCCAGAAAAACATCTCTTTCTGCTTTATTGACTATGCCAAAGCCTTTGACTGTGGGGATCACAATAAACTGTGGAAAATTCTGAGAGAGATGGGAATACCGAATCACCTGACCTGCCTCTTGAGAAACCTGTATGCAGGTCAGGAAGCAACAGTTAGAACTGGACATGGAACAACAGACTGGTTCCAAATAGGAAAAGGAGTACATCAAGGCTGTATATTGTCACCCTGCTTATTTAATGCAGAGTACATCATGAGAAACGCTGGGCTGGAAGAATCACAAGCTGGAATCAAGATTGCCAGGAGAAATATCAATAACCTCAGATATGCAGATGACACCACCCTTATGGCAGAAAGTGAAGAGGAGCTAAAAAGACTCTTGATGAAAATAAAGAGGAGAGTGAAAACGTTGGCTTAAAACTCAACATTCAGAAAATGAAGATCATGGCATCTGGGCCCATCACTTCATGGCAAGATGGGGAAACAGTGGAAACAGGGTCAGACTTTATTTTGGGGGGCTCCAAAAATCACTGCAGATAGTGATTGCAGCCATGAAATTAAAAGATGCTTACTCCTTGGAAGGAAAGTTATGACCAACCTAGATGGCATATTCAAAAGCAGAGACATTACTTTGCCAACAAAGGTCCATCTAGTCAAGGCTATGGTTTTTCCAGTGGTCATATATGGATGTGAGAGTTGGACTGTGAAGAAGGCTGAGCACCAAAGAATTGATACTTTTGAACTGTAGTTTTGGAAAAGACTCTTGAGTCCCTTGGACTACAAGGAGATCCAACCGGTCCATTCTAAAGGAGATCATTCCTGGGTGTTCATTGGAAGGACTGATGCTAAAGCCGAAACTCCAGTACTTTGGCCACCTCATGCGAAGAGTTGACTCATTGGAAAAGACTCTGATGCTGAGAGGGATTGGGGGCAGGAGGAGAAGGGGACGACTGAGGATGAGATGGCTGGATGGCATTACTGACTCGATGCACATGAGTTTGGGTCTACTCTGGGAGTTGGTGATGGACAGGAAGGCCTGAGGTGCTGCGATTCATGAGGTCGCAAAGAGTCGGCCACGACTGAGCAGCTAAACTGAACTGAATGCTTATAAAATTTTACCGTGATTATTCTACCTCATATGTACATTTTTACTTCTTTAATTAGAAATATGGGTGAGAAAAGAGGCAACAGTCACTACATTCTTTTTTTGTACCAGTCTTGTCTCCTTTGTATCTTCATGTCTAATATTAGTTGTTTAGTCACTCAGTCGCGTTTGATTCTCTGCATCACGATGGACTGCAGCACGCCAGGCTTCCCTGTTCTTCACTATCTCTGGGAGTTTGCTCAAACTCATGTCCATTGAGTCAGTGATGCCATCCAACCATCTCACCCTCTGTCGTCCCCTTCTCCTCTTGCCTTCAGTCTTTGCCGGTATCTGTGTCTTTTCCGATAAGTGGGCTCTTCGCATCAGGTGACCAAAGTATTGGAGCTTCAGCTTCAGCATCAGTCCTTGCAATGAATATTCAGGATTGATTTCCTTTAGGACTGACTGTTTTAATCTCTTTGCAGTCCAAGAGACACTCAAGAGTCTTCTCCAGCACCACAGTTTGAAAGCATCAGTTCTTTGGCTCTCAGCCTTCTTTATGATCTAATTCTCACATCTGTACCTGACTACCAGGAAAACCATAGTTTTCACTAGACAGACTTTTGTGGGCAAAGTGATGTCTCTGCTTTTTAATATGCTGTCTAGGTTGGTCATAGCTTTTCTTCCAAAGAGCAAGCATCTTTTAATTTAATTTCATGGCTGTAGTCACCATCTGGAGTGATTTTGGAGCCCAGCAAAAGAAAGTTAAGATTAATAGTTAGAGGTTTATTTTTTGTTTTTAAATTGGAGTATAGTTGATTTACAATGTTGTGCCAACCTCTGCTGTGTAGAGGTTTGTTTTTGATTGTTTATAGTATACAAGAACAGAACTGGTAGCAAGTTTGCTAAATTTAATTTTTGAAGTCTACTCTTTTTAGTGAAATACTAAATATTATACTTAATGACATATAGGAAAAATACTTGAGAAATATGATTTATATAGGATAAATAGCTAATAATTTAAACAGGATCTCTGATGTCAGATTGCCTGGGTTCAAATCTTTATCTTGGCAAAGTTTACTCTGCTGTCTACCTTGGGCAAGTGATCTGTCTGAATGTCACTGTTTCAGTACGATGGGGTTAAGTATAGGGTGTGCAGTGTAGTAATGGAGCTGGTGCTATCACTACGGGGGGGTGCTGTGCATTGCACAGTTTATAACAAATTTAGGACAAAATGTGGAAACAACTCTGATATGTAACACTGGGATAAATGAATTCTAGTATATCTGTGTAGTAAGATCTGTGAAGCCATTAAAAAGAATGAGAGAGGCTTACATGTTGTAATGTAAGATGCCCATAATGTATATTAAGTGAATAAAAGCAAATGTGGCTCAGGTATAGCATGATGTCAGTAGTTACACATGTGTATTACAAAATGTGCACAGGAAAAAAAAATCCACAGTATATCACAAAACGAAAGTTCAGTTTTTCTCCTGGAGAATAGATTACAAGAAACTTTTGCTTTTCCGTTTTACTGTTCTACAGATTTTAAACACTTTTTAAGATATCAAATGAGCTGTAAAAATGAAAACATTTAAGGAGCAAAACGCGCTGGATTAATATCAAATCATTCACATAATCTGTTTATAATAGAATATGTGACTCTACTCACACTCTCTGATCTGCTTCAATCCATCTGCGAAAATTTAGCAATCAATAATTTCCAGCTCTTCTTATCCAGGTAAGAGCCATCTTCTGCAATTAAAGTTAGTAACAAACCCTTGGGCTTCCCTGGTGGCTCAGTAGTAGAGAATCCACCTGCAGGTTCAATACCTGGGTTGGGAAGATCCGCTGGAGAAGAAAATGGCAACCCACTCCAGTATTCTCGCCTGGGAAATGCCATGGACCGAGGAGCCTGGTGGGCTACAGTCTGTGGGGTCACAGAAGAGTCGGACACAACTGAGCGACTAAACAGCAACAGTTCTGAAGTTTCTGACTTCCTGGTGGGGAAGCAGAGACCAAAGTGACACTGAAGGCTGCTGAGAGAAGTGGTTTTATTTATACGTGTTTACCAACTCTGCTTCCCGTTTACCTCTTAGTAAACACAGGATACCTGTAGCAGAGTTCCACCTCTGGGCATAGCATCATATGCAGAACTTCACACTCAGGATTGGAGGAGGGTCTTCCCTTGTGGCCTCTAGTAGGAGTCTAGAACACTCCAGTTGCACGTGCCTGCATTCCCTAACATGATTTTGACCCCATCAAAGAAGATCTTCGATAATAGCATAATAGCAAATCAGTCTGTTCTTGATACAAATGAAACTGGCCTAGAATTAGGGCCTTGGGTCCCATGGGCCCGTGTAAGCGGTCTGTTAGCCACAGTTCTCTTCCCGCATCACTCACAAGGCTGTCTTGGACTGCCAATGCACTCAGTCCCCTGCACGCGACTGAGTTCTGTTCCAAGAGCTAGTTCATAAGTTCAACAGAGTTAGCCTAGGTACCCAACTAACACAATCAGGCTATATAGTATTGTACAGTAATAGGTTAATAATATTTTTTCAAAAATAATACATTAAAAAATACACCAAAAAAGTTTTTACCTTACAGTATAGTACCTTGAAAAGTATAGTAGTAGAGTATGATGGCTGGCATGAACTGGCATCAAGTGAACAGGCAGGTTCCTGACTGGAGCGGGGAGTGGAGGTGGAGGATCGGCGAGTTAAGGATCTCGGCGATGGGAGGCAGAGGACAAGCTGGTCTCCCTCATGCCGGCCCCGGGAGCACAGGCGCCTGGCTGCATTCAGTTCTGTCCACCTTCTTGAAAGAATGATCCGATGATGCTGGGTGCTAAGTACATGCTGTGCTGCTGCACTCTCTGCAGTGAAATGCACAAAAGCACAACCACGTGTAGGGGGGGTGCACGCATGTGACAGTGTGCACCAAACACGTGAGCAAACGTAAACACGGTTGGGCGTGTACGTTTACATCTTTGCAAGTTCACAACTTGGAGGTTCATATGCAGGGGACTTACTGCCTAGAGAAAAGGGACTTGTTCCATTTTTGCACAGGAGATACACTTAGTCTCTAATCTTGGATGTGGAAGATGAATAAAAAGTTGTGGGAGTAAGAGGGAGGGGACGTGTGTATACTTAACAGGTGACTCACGTTCTTGTGTGACAGAAACCAGCACAACATTGTGAAGCAGTTATCCTCCCCTTAAGAAGAAGTTTTTTTAAAGCTTAAAAATGATAAAATTTTAAAGAAAAGAAGTGTTATGAGGAAACTGGCTCAGGAATCAGGCTGCTGGGTTTGAGCATCATCTGTGATGTGCGGCTAAGCCACGCAGCCTCAGTTTCTGGTTAGAATGGAGACTGTCCTGCCACATGCGTCCTCAATCATCGTCTGCGTCAGATGAGTCCATGCACGTGTGTACTTAACACCATGCCTGGCGCCCAACGAGCAGTCAGTTCCTGTTGGTCCATTTCTCTTTGCCTCTCCTGATCCTCGTGGGGGTGGGAAGTGGAGGAGACAAGGAGACAAATGTGCCTGGGTTTGATCACTTATACTGGGTCTCTCATTTCATTACTGTTCCCTCTCAAAAGCAACTCGCTTCCCTTGTAAGGATAGCATCATCTTGGTGGTTGTTTAGTTACTAAGTGATATCTGACTCTCTGACTGCATGGACTGCAGCCTGCCAGGCTCCTCTGTCCATGGAATTCTCCAAGCAAGAGTACTAGAGTGGATAGCCTTTCCCTTCTCTAGGGGATCTTCCCCACCCAGGGATCAAACCTGGGTCTCCCGCATTGCACATGGATTCTTTACCAGCTGAGCCACAAGGGAAGCTCAATAATACTGGAGTTGATAGCCTATCCCTTCTCCAGCAGATCTTCCCGACCCAGGAATTGAACCAGGGTCTCCTGCATTGCAGGTGGACTCTTAACCAACTGAGCTACCAGGGAAGCCCAAAAGTGAAAGTGAAAGTCACTCAGTCACATCTGACTCTTGTATCGTCCATGGAATTCTCCTGGCCAGAATACTGGAATAGATAGCTGTTCCCTTCTCCAGGGGATCTTCCCGACCCAGGAATCCCAACCCGGGTCTCCTGCATGGCAGGCAGATTCTTTCCTGAATGAGCTAGGAGGGAAGCCTAGAATGATCCCTAAACTTTCTGTGTTCTTAGCCCTATCTCCCAGGTGTTGCTTCCTCACACTGTAGTTTTGGAATTTGTACCTGTTTTCTTTTTCTTCCTGAGAAACGTGCCTCTCAGCAGTCTTGGTCCTTACTCTGCCTACCTCCCACATCTCTGACAGACTGAAACTTCCAGCCCCATCCCCACCTCCTAGCAACTTCTGGGCTGCTTAAGAATCAGCTCTTTTCAACCACGTTTTCTCTATTATAGTGTTCTTGGTGTGTGTCAGTCACATAAATAATGGAAATCAATGGCAGTTGGCAGGCTAAGCTAAACTGTGCTCTATATTCAGCAGAATGTTTATGATACCGTAGTGCTGTGAGAACTCTTGCACAGATTCCTTATTAAGAGCTCTGGGGTCTCTAGGAAGGTACTGTCATGAAACAGGCTGGACGGGGGGACAGTCCCCGAGCTGTAGCGCTCCATGTCTTGTAGTAACACTAATAGTAATGGCTTGGGTCATGACTTCCAGAGAGTTTTTCCAGAATCTGAAGTTTGTTTACATCTGTGTCTCTGGGGATGTAGATTTTATTATTGGATAATTTCTTCTTGGTGGAGAAGAATCAAGTATTGGGGTTTACCTTTCTTTTCTGAACACATGCTTAATTCTACTTTAATGAGTTGTTTTATGTCAGGATGTGTTTTCTTTTTAAATTAGCACCTCTCCCACTTTTTTTTATTTTTAGGTGCACCAAATAAAAACCAACTGTGATTTTTTTTTTTTTTTCTGTTGTTTATAGGTCCTCTTCCTGACGGATGGGAACAAGCCATGACTCAGGATGGAGAAATATACTATATAAACCACAAGAACAAGACCACCTCTTGGCTAGACCCCAGGCTTGACCCTCGTTTTGGTAAAGGTTCATCTCAAAATCTTTTAAAATATTTTTGATAACTGTTTTTTGGTATATGAAGTTTGGAAGGTACATTTAAATTAAGTTGCATTGCTTTATAGTTTTAAAAAATGACTGCCTAGCCAACTTATCTATTACTATTTTTATGCCTTTCACTTTAAACTTGAATTTGGATGTAAATCAACTTTTTAGCTTTGACTTTTTGGGATGGGATTGGAGGAATGTTGTGGTGGTTTACTAACCAGACTCGCTGTTTCTTTCACATTTTTGAGAAGCACAGTGATCTGGTTTAAAATTATCTCTCTAGCTATAGAAATAATCAGGCTGTTGCTTCATCTAAAACCTGAAATAGCAGCTTTTGTCGGTGAGTGACCTGGTGTCTGCTTATGCTTAGCTTGAGAGAGCAGTGACTCCCATCCTGTGTCTCAGTGGTATAATGTTTTCTGTCCTCAGCTGGGGCAGGGACCCCTGTCACCTAGAGATAGGCCAGAAGTGTTTTTTCCCTTCTCTTCGTTTCTGCCCTCACTCCCCCACCCCACACCCATATTTTAAGGGTTTTTTTTTCTGTGTTTTTCATTTAGGAAATGAAAAGTAAAGCCATATTTCTCCCTCAAATGACAAAAATTACCATTTGCACAAAGAAATACCCCCCTCCCAAATGTGCATATCTTGATAATAGTATACAAGCACTTTGGGGCCTTTTTAATCCATACTTTTTCACTGTTTTCCTTTCTTCAGTTGGATTTCTGAGATATTTTTCCAAAGCCATGGAAAAATGAATCTAAAAAGGAGCAGATCGTTGTGGTTTTAAAGCTTTCGTCTTGGACTGGATGTAGCTAAATGAAAACAATGTGCAGATCACTGAGTAGGTCAGACTGCGGGAGCTCGGAACCTTTGAAGCTTTGCAGGGGTTGACCTAACAACAACTGCGGGGCCCTTACGGGAAGGAGGAATTAACTCCTTGAATGCCATCAGAACACAATCTGGGGTAAAAGGGGAAAAAGAAAACTCTACCCAGGACTGGGCAAAATAACTGCCCTGTTAGGAACGTTGCGAACAGTTCTGTGTTGGTATGTATACCTTTTAAAAACCCCGACATTTGGGTTTTTAACTTGAGAGAGCAGTGACTCCCATCTCTCTCCTGAAGCAGTGCCACCCCAAGCTCACCATTGGTCAGCGTTATGAACCGACCCCTATTCAGGTAAAGTCAGAGTGGGATCAGGGCAGAAACTGTCTCTTTGGCTTAAATGCAAGCCTTTTGAGCTTCAAGACCTATTTGGGTGTTCAAAAAGTAATGTGGCATGTTAATAATTTGCAACTTCTGATTCTATTTAATATTTGAATAAGGCCTTCTGGTTGAAACAGGAACCCAAGTAAGGTAGAAAATTTAATAAATCTTGCCATTTGTATGGACTAGAATGATAACAGCCATGTTTCCTCAAATCATCTTTAATGAAATGAATTCAGCTTGTCCGCATTTGGAAATTTTAAAAAACGGTTCTGTGGGATTTTTCTTTCCCTCTACATGAGGCTCTGAAAAATGATGATTAACTCTTAACTAGCTATAGAAATCAGCAGTTGGAACAAAAGTTTTTGTTTTGTTTTTAAGTATTTCCAGTTAATAAAAAGTGAAGTAAATAAAGCAAGTTGGCTGTGAGCTTAAGTAGATCCGTTAATCACACATAGCTTGGTCTTTTGTTTTAAATGGGAGAAAGTACCAAAAAAGTAATAGTCTCCCTCCCACCTCAACACATATGTACACACAGCGTACAATTAAGTATGCCAAGAAAAGTTTTCGTAAAATACTCTTCCTGCTTTTAGTTTCCCCTTTTGGGCCCACTGTTGTATGTGTATTCCAGACAGGCTTGACAGCTTGCCAAAGCTTTTTATTTTGTGGCCCGACTTCTAATCTGTTCCAGACCTTTTCAGTCAGAGAGCTCAAGTGTAACTGAAGGGGAGCAGGAAAGGGGAAAAAAGACGTGCGGGTTTCTCTGATCCAGAGTGACAGCAAATGGAGGCGAGCTGTTAGCTGCTGAATTTGAAGGAGTTTTCCTTGAAATCTGCAGTTCTACGGTAGATTGCATTTTATCTGCCAAAAAAATATAAACTGTCCCCTTTCTGACCCTTTGAACCATGCAAACAGCAACAAATGATAGGTTGTTTCCTTCATGGTTGTGCAATTTGCTTTCCTATATTCCCTGAATCTATATTAAAGTATTGACCATTTTTTACATGACATTGACCTATGTCTTTTGACATTTTAGAGTGGAAAATACATTTGACCTCTGTATAAGCTTGACTTTATCACTTAATTGCCTTCAAACACCAGCCTCTTTTATATTTCTGTTCTTTATCAGATGCTCTGGAATAATTATATTTAGAATAATTTTTTAAATCAGTTCTTCACATCCCCCATGAAGTTAATAAGTTATTCATATAATATAAATTTAGGAAATTCATAATTTGTTATGTATTGGTTCCTTTTTATTCGATTTTCTTGTTCTTTAACATTTAAAAACTATATCTTTAAAAAAATTATTGAAGTTTTTATTTTATGTTGATTTACAGTATTAGTTTTAGGTATATCACTTAGTGATTCAACATTTTTCTAGATGAGACTCCATTTAAAGTTATTACAAAATAAAGACTGTTTCCCTGTGCTGTATTTTTCCCTGTTGCTTTTTTTTTTACATAGTAGTTTGTATCTCTCAATCTCATGCCCCTTTCTTTCCCTTCTATGAAAAGTATATATTTTTGACATTTATATTATTTTACAGCATTGATTGGTAATTTATAACAAATCATGAGGTAACATCCAGTGGCAATAAGAACTAGCTGATATTTACTGGCTGTGAAAAAAGAAGGGCTTTTATCTATTTTTAAGGAATCATACTAGGACTGTTTTTACACTTATTAAAGTAAGTTGATGCTTGAATATTACACAGGTCATTAAATTATTTCATGTTTACACTTTTTCCCCCTACAGATTTTATACGTGCAAACATAAAAAGTCTCATTTTCTTGTACATCGTAAGATTATTTATTTTATATAATATAGCCATATGAATATTTTCCAGTGAAAGCCCTAATGAAAGCAAACCAAAAAAATTCCCATTCTTCAGAATGAAAAATCTACTCCAGAATACTAATGGTCAGTGAACTGATCTTTTATGTAATGTCCCTGTTTATGGGAAAGAACATATTAAATAGTGTTAGAATCTGTGTTTCTGGAAATAAGTGCTGATGGGACCACGGGGATTGAAAACACATTTGGGGTAAATAAAGTACTGGAACTAGAGATGTGGATTAAAAGGTGTATCTTTTGAGTCTTAAAGGAGGTAATAAATAACCTAGGTTGGCGAAAACACAATATCCTTTGTAATCACTAACAGCAATTCTGTGCGTAGACATTCTATGCATGGAAATATAACAGGTAATTAAAACCTAGAAGTTAATTTTGGTCCTTGGTTTCAAGATATTCCAAAACTTGCTTTTCAGTCACAAACTAAAAGTTGTTCAGCACACCTTTCTGATCACAGTTAAATATTTTGCATCAGTAGTTAAAAGTCTGTTTAATTTTTTAAGTGTTCAGACCTTTTCCCTTTAAGAGCAAATATTTCTGATAGCTGTTAAAAGTAATATTTTGCTTTTAATGAAGATGCACCTAATGACCAACTAAAGATTTTTCCCTCTGTTGTAGAGGAAGGGAAAGCGCTGAAGGCTATAGGAACTAACTCTGTAACTCCATTAATGGAGTCTTGGGTAGCTAGAATACCAGCTTCAGCTCATTCGAACTTTTACTGAAGCAAGTCTCTTGATATCCATGCATTAAAAACAAGTTTTTCCTTTGTTTTTTGTTCTGTTTTCCTTACCCTCTTTTAAATATTGCCTAGTGATCCTAAAATGTCAGTTTGGGTTGTGAACTATATTATTAACTACTTAGGGTGGGGAGGAAAAGCTGTTTCATTGTGTTTTAGGTAAATAGAGCTGTTGCTAACTGCAGTGTCTTAAAACAGATAAATCTCACCAAGTTTGGCACATAAAAGCAACTTGTGACTCTTCTCTTCACCTTTCCTCAGGGGAGGAGGAAAGGGGTGCCCTGGGCACTAAAGGAGCGTTTAGCACCCTGACTCCTGCCCGGTGAGCCACGGTGCCACCCAGTCCTGTGACTGCAAACCCACCAACGTCCATTAAAAAAAAAATACTGGGAGAGGTAGGGAATTCTGCCCCAAGTTTGAGTTTCTCTGAGATCTAGAAAAATGGTGACTTACCGAGTTACATAGTTAAGTGACAGAACTAGAATCTGGACTTGATCTTTTGACGCCCAGAATTTTAAAGAAATCTAGATTGCAAGCAGTTAATCTTTAGAAACACACCTAAGTCACCAATACTAATACATGGAAATTTCAGAAGGAGGAAGATGACAGTGGTTAATGCATTTACTTATGTACCGTGACTTACATGTTGTGACTCATCTTGAGGAAATTACCGAGGTAGTGAGTTTCCAGCTACAGAAGTGAAACCATCCAGTTGAATTATCAGGCCTCGCCTCTTCCACATCCTTAAGAGATTACCTTCCAACCTCACCTTTGACCTTTCCCTCGATTTGACCTTTCCCTCAACTAGGAACTTAACCACATTACAAGTCAGTCCATTTTGTTTAAGGAAGATTCTAATGACCAGAAAGTATGTATTCCTTTATTACTCAGAAATTTACTTCCCTTCAAATTTGTGAATACAGTCCTAATATCAGAACATTCTCTTTTAACTGGTTTCTCTAGTTTTTTCCATGCATTAAGAGTTCTGAGTTCTTTACTAGTTCAGTTCCCTTCTTCTGGATGCCTTTCATTTAACTAGTGCCTCTTTAAAGGTAACAGTCAGTGTAGTTTTTAAATGCACATTATCCAGTGAGAAAAACAATTGCAACACTTCTCTGACCTGGCATTTTATATGACCTTGAAAAATCCTTTAAAAGAAATTAGCATCCTGTTTTCTCCATAGTAGTTGCATAATACATTCAATATGAATTTGAATAGAACTGTGATACAGAAAAATTCAATATGAAGTAAATTGTGATGTAGAAAAATGTACCTCCTCAGTTAGAAATCAGGAGACCCAAGTTATTCTGGTATCCCAATATAACCAATTCATTCAGAAAGATACCTGACTTCTCAGCTTATTTGGACTCATATACTGGATGCTTTTAAGACTATTTCCAGTCCTTAATTATTGTCATTCTCCGACTCTTTGCAACCCCATGAATTGGGGCCCTCCAAGCTCCTCTGTCCACGGGATTCTCTAGGCAGGAATACTGGAGTGGGTTGCCGTTCCCTTCTCCAGGGGCTCTTCCATACCCAGGGACTGAACCCGAGTCTCCTGCATTACAGGAAGATTCCTTACCGTCTGAACCCCCAGGGACGCCCCTTCTTAATTATTGTGATTTAATATAATATGCTAGAGTATGAAATCTTCAGTGGCTGCTTTGGATCCTTACTTAAGGTTACTTCTCAATAGCTTTCTGGATTTGAGTGCCCTGAGGTTTCAAAAATACTTTTGAACTATTTATTGTACCATTTAAGTTTAGCTTTTGGCCCTCTGGTCACAGCTGGAAATTACTTGTGAAGAGGAGACTAGGAAATCTTCCAGCTTAATCTAAAGATAAGCCTTATCACATGGTGAGTATGCCCAGGCAAACATCTGACAGGGAATGGCCAGTGCTGGATGGAAGAGTTAAGTTTTGTCTACACTGTCAAACTCTGACACATGTAGGAATTTAATGCATGTGTTAGTGGGGTTCAGCTTTACTGTCTTAAAGATGGATACAGTTTTGGTGTGCTTGGTTTCTAAAATTTAGAACTTCCCTAAAGTTGCTGTAATAGAAAGCCTGATGTAAGCTGATTTGAAGTATAACTCCAGGCCATGTGCTCAGTGAAGCTCAATTTAAAACACAGTTAGAGATTGTTACAAATTGTTGCCCTCACTATTTTTTTTTAAGTTAAAATTAAATAAACACTGAAATGAACGTTTTCATGTGTAAGGTTATGGACTGTCAAAGTTAGTTCAGACTTGAGGTTTGCAGTTTTAGTCTTTTTTTCTTTTAATTTATGTTATATTCGGGAGGATAGTGTCAAAATAGTCAATTATTCATATATGCAATCTCTTCTATTCGTTGAGGGTGCGTAGACATACACTGTTGTTGTTCAGTCGCCCAGTCGTGTCCAACTCTCTGCAGCCCCATGGACTGCAGCACGCCAGGCCTCCCTGTCTGCACCATCTCCTGAAGTGCCCAAGTTCGTGCCCATTGCATTGGTGTTGCCATTCAGCCATCTTATCCTCTGATGCCCTCTCCTCCTCACATACATTAATGAGGTGAAATTAGTACATATTTTCTACTTGATGATGGTTCAGGGACACAAATAATTACATAGTGAAGAAGTATTTTCTTTGTATAGCGAGTGATAATTTAAATTACTGGCTTGTGTTACTAAAACTCCTCCCATCAGACATAAGAAAATATATTTTTAAAAGAAACCTGTGTTTCAAGTTACATTTGCATCATTTCAGTTCAGTTCACTGCTCAGTTGTGTCCGACTCTTTGCGACCCCATGAATCGCAGCACGCCAGGCCACCCTGTCTATCACCAACTCCCAGAGTTCATTCAAACTCACATCCATCGAGTTGGTGATGCCATCCAGCCATCTCCTCCTCTATCGTCTGCTTCTCCTCCTGCCCCCAATCCCTCCCAGCATCAGAGTCTTTTCCAGTGAGTCAACACTTCACATGAGGTGGCCAAAGTACTGGAGTTCAGCTTTAGCATCAGTCCTTCCAGGACTGATCTCCTTCAGAATGGACTGGTTGGATCTCCTTGCAGTCCAAGGGACTCTCAAGAGTCTTCTCCAACACCACAGTTCAAAAGTACCAATTCTTCGGCACTCAGCTTTCTTCACAGTCCAACTCTCACATCCATACATGACCACTGGAAAAACCATAGCCTTGACTAGACGGACCTTTGTTGACAAAGTAATGTCTCTGCTTTTGAATATGCTATCTAGGTTGGTCACAACTTTCCTTCCCAGGAGTAAGCGTCTTTTAATTTCATGGCTGCAGTCACCGTCTGCAGTGATATTGGAGCCCAAAAAAGTAAAGTCTGACCCTGTTTCCACTGTTTCCCCATCTGTTTGCCATGAAGTGATGGGACCAGATGCCATGATCTTAGTTTTCTGAATGTTGAACTTAAGCCAACTTTTTCACTCTCCTCTTTCACTTTCATCAAGAGGCTTTTGAGTTCCTCTTCACTTTCTGCCATAAGGGTGGTGTCATATGCATATCTGAGGTTATTGATATTTCTCCCAGCAACCTTGATTCCAGCATCACCTTTGCATTAATAGCAAGTGTCTTATAAAATGCACTGAAGAAGAGATCCATTTGGTGGTGCCACTTTTTGTGCCAACTCAGAGATTCAGATAAACAGAAAAAGAGATTATAGACTTCCGGAGGGAAAAGCCAGATAGATTTCTGCTGAAATCAGTTGGAGTGACTTAGAAGGGGAGTGGTTCCTATTCTTTGTTTTATGCTCATGTTGTTCTGCTACCCTGGTTGCTGAGGTCACTTCAGAACTCATTCTGGACTCACTTCAATTTGGAGATTCTCCTGTGCATTACTAATAGCATCCTACTAACCAGGGATAAAAACTTTTTGTACTTAACTTACTCATTCAGCAGATGAGTGCCAGTTACATACCAGGCACTATGCTAACAGTTGGGGGCTGGGGGTTGCAGGCTACTGAGTAAATAAACCATTACAAAACCTGTTAAATACAATGAAGGGCTTTATCATAAGGTGCTCCAAAAGGGAATGAGGTGAGGTAGTCAGGAACACTTTTTTGAAGTGGGACATTAAAGGATGAGAAGCCAGTCAAGCTCTACACTATATAAAAGGACCAGTTTTTGTGCTTAGCTGTCAAAACTCAGATTCTTCTCTTTTAAATTATAAATTCCCGTAGTGAAAGAGTAATAAATTACATGTAATTAGAAGTAAAGCTATTGTTAATGGGACTATTTACTCATTAATCTAACATGAATTCTTGATGCCAGGTAGATTTTAAAACGTTATTCCCTGTCTCTTTATAGACCAGTCATTTCATTATTTGTACTTTAAACACTGTTTTCATAGTAGAGGGAAAAACATAGTTATGTCCTGGAGACAGAGCTGAAGGCTAGTTAAGACTACTTCTCCCTTCTCCTCCTCACCTCATTTAGCAACTCCTGTGTCCTGCCCCAAACTGCTTAATGAGGTGATGAGGAGAAAATGTTCTGTTGAATGTTTTTTAAGCTCTATTCACAATTGTATTGTTTGAAAAATACCATTATAATGAATTTTCATGCCAGACTTTTGATAGATGGTTGAAGGAAGATGATATCAAATTGACCTTAGTTAGTTAGTTAGTTGAGTCGCTCAGTCGTGTCCAACTCTTTGTAACTTCATGGACCGAAGCACGTCAGGCCTCCCTGGCCATCACCAACTCCCAGAGTTCACCCAAACTTATGTGCATCGACTTGGTGATGCCATCCAGCTATCTCATCCTCTGTCGTCCCCTTCTCCTCCTGTCCCCAATCCCTCCCAGCATCAAGGTCTTTTCCAATGAGTCAGCTCTTTGCATGAGATGGCCAAAGTATTGGAGTTTCAGCCTCAGCATCAGTCTTTCCAATGGACACCCAGGACTGATCTCCTTTAGGATGGACTGGTCGGATCTCCTTGTAGTCCAAGGGACTCTCAGGAGTCTTTTCCAATACCACAGTTCAAAAGCATCAATTAATTCGGTGCCCAGCTTTCTTCACAGTCCAACTCTCACATCCATACATGACCGCTGGAAAAACCATAGCCTTGACTAGACGGACCTTTGTTGGCAAAGTAATGTCTCTGCTTTTGAATATGCTATCTAGGTTGGTCACAACTTTCCTTCCAAGGAGTAAGGGTCTTTTAATTTCATGGCTGCAGTCACCCTCCGCAGTGATTGTGGAGCCCAGAAAGATAAAGTCTGACCCTGTTTCCACTGTTTCCCCATCTATTTCCGATGAAATGATGGGACCAGATGCCATGATCTTCGTTTTCTGAATGTTGAGCTTTAGGCCAACTTTTTCACTCTCTTTCACTTTCATCAAGAGGCGTTTTAGTTCCTCTTTACTTTCTGCCATAAGGGTGGTGTCATCTGCATATCTGAGGTTATTGATATTTCTCCTGGCAATCTTGATTCCAGCTTGTGCTTCAAGTCCAGCGTTTCTCATGATGTACTCTGTGTATAAGTTAAATAAGCAGGGTGATAATATACAGCCTTGACGTACTCCTTTTCCTATTTGGAACCAGTCTGTTGTTCCATGTCCAGTTCGAACTGTTGCTTCCTGACCTGCATATAGGTTTCTCAAGAGGCAGGTCAGATGGTCTGGTATTTCCATCTCTTTCAGAATTTTCCACAGTTTATTGTGATCAAAATAAAGACATTATTGATATTTTTGAGTAGTTAATAAAGATTCAAGTACTTTAACCCAGTTTGGGGGGCCTGGAGTTTGATAATTCGAAAGGGAGAAAAGTACAGAGTGTGCCTAGCGTGGACTATTAGAGGAGGTTAGCTGTTAGCACGTCATGCAGACCAAAGCCACAATGAGACACCACTTTATTCTCAGTAAGATGGCTGAAGCGAAGGACAGGCATCGCTAAGTGCTGGCGAGCACGTGCAGCAGTTGGCACCCTCGTCCATTGTCCGTGTGATTGAAAACGGAGGCAGCCACTCAAGAAAACCGTTTTGTTGCAGTTTCTCAGAAAGTTGCACCCACTGTGCGACCCAGCAATTCCGTGCCCTAGATACGTATGCCCGCAAGAGGAAACCATATGTCCATACAAAAACCTGCAAACTTTAATGTCTGTAGCCACATGATTCATAAAAACCAAAAGATGAAAATAACAGATATTCCATCAACTGATGAACAAACTAACAAAATGTAGTAAATCTGTACAATGGAAAGTTATTCCATGATAAAAAGGAGTAAAATGCTGATACATGCTATAATATGGATGAATCTAGAAAACATACTAAGTGAAACAAGCCAGTCTCAAAATTGATTCCACATATATGACCTGTTCAGAATAGGCAGTTCCAAGGAGACAAAGTAGTTTAATGATTACCAGCAACTGGGGAAGGGGCAGCAGAAAGTGTACTCACAAAGGAATACTTGGCTTCTTTGGGGGATGATGAAAATGTTCTGAAATTAGATAATCGTGATGATTACACACAGTCCTATGACTTTATTAAAACTGATAAAGGGGTGAAGTATCTCAGAATAACTTTTCATTTAGGTAGGTATAGCTTAAGAGTGTTGGGACACATCTTTTGCATATTGATAATGAAAAGGTATTCAGTCGTTAAATTAGGACCCTAGCCTTATTTAAAATACATAAATTATTGTCCCAGTTAGTAACAACTTTTTGTAGACAGTGCAGTTCCCTCAGTCATATTGAAATACTGAACTAGCAGTAGGAGTTTTGTGTTTTGTTTTTACCGTTTTAAGACTGATAGGTGGCCTGTTAGATTGTTTTCAGAAAACTTTCATTTCTTCTAATAAGCCTGCTATTTTGCAGAAGTCTTAAGTATCTTATTAATACAGGAAAAACCTAAAAGTTCTTTCTAAATGTTATGAACAAACTAATACAGTCATTCTAACATGTAACCATGTAATGTCTGAAACTTGGTAAAATATTAGACAAAGTAAAGAAGCGCTTTCTTGTGTTGTGGGAGGTTTGATGTGAGCTAATGTTTTAAAAGTTCAAAAAAATGTTTCTAGGTTTAAATTTACACTTAATGACATTGCTGGGATAGACTTTATTATCAAAGTCTACAGTTGATTCCCAGATCTGAAATACTTTGTAATATTACAAGATTGAAGATACCAATTACGCAAACTTAAAATGTGTCTGAAGTTTGAAAACTCATGTTTAGAATGACATTTAGAAACAACCCATGGTGACGACCTCCTTTGGTCTTTTTTTTTCCCTTCAGTAATTGCTGATTGTGTAATTTGCTACCATAAAGCTGTCAGGACTGATTTGCTTCTGACTGATTTGTTCAAGTTATGAGATAGTAACTTGAAAGTTACTATTAGGCAGCAGACTCTGAATTTTTAAATATAGCATATTTTTAAAAATTCGATCCTGTTTTAGAGATTTACTTTCTCTTTACCTTTAAAACTGGAAACATTTGGATTTTGGTGGTTGATCACTTAGGGGAAGAAGTTGGTAATGCAGTTCTTTTCTTTTTAACTGCCCTGCTCCCTTCCCCCATGAAACAAAGCCTGTCTTGTTTCTTGCCTGCTTGTGAGGTCTCTGGTGCACCCCATGTGGGTGCGCTGCTCTGTGCTTTGTTGAAATGCTAGAGATGGTCAGAAGGTAAAGAATGGGATGCTTCTGAAGAGAAGAAATCCCAGCTTCAGTGGATAAACAAGGTTGTTTGAGTTGGTCATTTAAGTGAACTCTTAGTACAGAAACTTTTAGGACGGCTTGTATCCACAGGTAACAAACAGCATTTAAGTAAACAACCAAAAGGACTGACCATTATTTGCCAGAGAAACTGTATCTATTGCATATTTTGTGCACATTTCTTTTTATTTTGTGGAGTTTTTACTCTGTCTTTTGATACCCTATTTTCCCCTTCTGTGGTTTTTAGCAGTCAGCTTAGGTTTGAAAACGACTTTACCAGTCAGTTCAGTGTGCCATCAGTGGTGGTCGCTGTCGTTACTGGTTACTGCTAATGGCATCTAATTCTGAGAAACTGGTGAGGAGCAGAGGATAGTTATGTTTATTTTCATACGATATTATCCAGCTAGTTTTCACAAGAATATATATTTACATTAACGTGTTATATGCAATATTAATAAAAACACAATGTGGAAAGTTCAAAGGTTTTTTTTTAATGTTTCTAAATAACCCTAGAATCTGTTTTGAAATCAGTCATATTTTATCATTTCAACACTTTCCAACTTACTTACTAAAATCTAACAGTTTTTTTTTTTTTTAACTGCTTGGAATGGAAAACGTTTTTCCCAGTAGTTTTTGGCTCTAGACCTCAGATACTTAGAGGTTCACCATACGTGAGAGATATTCAGATCAGTCCCCAGTTCATATTTAACTCATATTTTCAAAACTGACATAACACAGTGTATGAAAACATCTCTTTGAGAAAATGTTGAGTGCCCTTTGGGAATGCCAGGAACATTTTCACGAAAAGAGATGGATCCTTAAGGAGGTTGAGCTAAGGCTCAAACTCTACCACTTATTTTTTTCCTGTTTAGATCGTGTAGGAAAATATAGATCTTGTAGATAAATAAATTTAGATCTTGTAGATAAATATACATATCTTTGTGAATCATAAAATGCTTAGGAACAGTGACAAGCATGATGGATTGGAGCAATGGGGGAGAGACGGTATGGGAATTCAAGCCAAGGTGGTTATACGTCAGTTCAGTTTCTCAGTCATGTCTGACTCTTTGCAATACCCTGGACTGCACCACACCAGGATTCCCTGTCTATCACCATCTCCTGGAGTTTGCTCAAACTCATGTCCATCAAGTCGGTGATGCGATCCAATCAGCTCATGCTCTGTCATCCCCTCTTCCTCCTGCCTTCAGTCTTTCCCAGCATCAGGGTCTTATTTAAAAAGTCAGTTTTCACTATAAAAGCAGTGCTAAGAGGAAAGTTCATAGCACGACAGGCATACCTCAAGAAACAAGAAAAAAGTCAAATAAATAACCTAACTCTACACCTAAAGCAACTAGAAAAGGAAGAATTGGAGAACCCCAGAGTTAGTAGAAGGAAAGAAATCTTAAAAATTAGGGCAGAAATAAATGCAAAAGAAACAAAAGAGACATCAAGAAGCAAAGAGAGAAAAATCAAGTCAATAAAATTAGAAATGAAAATGGAGAGATCACAACAGACAACACAGAAATACAAAGGATCATAAGAGACTACTATCAGCAATTATATCCCAATAAAATGGACAATGTGGAAGAAATGGACAAATTCTTAGAAAAGTACAACTTTCCAAAACTGAACCAGGAAGAAATAGAAAATCTTAACAGACCCATCACAAGCACAGAAATTGAAACTGTAATCAGAAATCTTCCAGCAAACAAAAGCCCAGGTCCAGACGGCTTCACAGCGGAATTCTACCAAAAATTTCGAGAAGAGCTAACACCTGTCCTACTGAAACTCTTTCAGAAAATTGCAGAGGAAGGTAAACTTCCAAACTCATTCTATGAGGCCACCATCACCGTAATACCAAAACCTGACAAAGATACTACAAAAAAGGAAAACTACAGGCCAATATCACTGATGAACATAGATGCAAAAATCCTCAATAAAATTCTAGCAATCAGAATCCAACAACACATTAAAAAGATCATACACCATGACCAAGTGGGCTTTATCCCAGGGATGCAAGGATTCTTCAATATCCGCAAATCAATCAATGTAATTCACCACATTAACAAATTGAAAAATAAAAGCCATATGATTATCTCAATAGATGCAGAGAAGGCCTTTGACAAAATTCAACATCCATTTATGATAAAAACTCTCCAGAAAGCAGGAATAGAAGGAACATACCTTAACATAATAAAAGCTATATATGACAAACCCACAGCAGACATTATCCTCAATGGTGAAAAATTGAAAGCATTTCCCCTAAAGTCAGGAACAAGACAAGGGTGCCCACTTTCACCGCTACTATTCAACATAGTTCTGGAAGTTTTGGCCACAGCAATCAGAGCAGAGAAAGAAAGAAAAGGAATCCAAATTGGGAAAGAAGAAGTAAAACTCTCATTGTTTGCACATGACATGATCCTCTACATAGAAAACCCTAAAGACTCCACCAGAAAATTACTAGAGCTAATCAATGAATATAGTAAAGTTGCAGGATATAAAATCAACACACAGAAATCCCTTCCATTCCTATACACTAATAATGAGAAAGCAGAAAAAGAAATTAAGGAAACAATTCCATTCACCATTGCAACAAAAAGAATAAAATACTTAGGAATATATCTACCTAAAGAAACTAAAGACCTATATATAGAAAACTATAAAACACTGATGAAAGAAATCAAAGAGGACGCTAATAGATGGAGAAATATGCCTTGTTCATGGATCGGAAGAATCAATATAGTGAAAATGAGTATACTAACCAAAGCAATTTACAAATTCAATGCAATCCCTATCAAGCTACCAGCGATATTTTTCACAGAACTAGAACAATAATTTCAAGATTTGTATGGAAATACAAAAAACTTCGAATAGCCAAAGCAATCTTGAGAAAGAAGAATGGAACTGGAGGAATCAACTTGCCTGACTTCAGGCTCTACTACAAAGCCACAGTCATCAAGACAGTATGGTACTGGCACAAAGACAGAAATATAGATCAATGGAACAAAATAGAAAGCCCAGAGATAAATCCACACACATATGGACACCTTATCTTTGACAAAGGAGGCAAGAATATACAATGGAGGAAAGACAATCTCTTTAACAAGTGGTGCTGGGAAAACTGGTCAACCACTTGTAAAAGAATGAAACTAGATCACTTTCTAACACCACACATGAAAATAAACTCAAAATGGATTAAAGATCTAAATGTAAGACCAGAAACTATAAAACTCCTAGAGGAGAATATAGGCAAAACACTCTCTGACATAAATCACAGCAGGATCCTCTATGATCCACCTCCCAGAATTCTGGAAATAAAAGCAAAAATAAACAAATGGGATCTAATTAAAATTAAAAGCTTCTGCACAACAAAGGAAAATATAAGCAAGGTGAAAAGACAGCCTTCTGAATGGGAGAAAATAATAGCAAATGAAGCAACTGACAAACAACTAATCTCAGAAATATACAAGCAACTTATGCAGCTCAATTCCAGAAAAATAAACAACCCAATCAAAAAATGGGCCAAAGAACTAAATAGACATTTCTCCAAAGAAGACATACGGATGGCTAACAAACACATGAGAAGATGCTCAACATCACTTATTATTAGCGAAATGCAAATCAAAACCACAATGAGGTACCACTTCACACCAGTCAGAATGTCTGCGATCCAAAAATCTGCAAGTAATAAATGCTGGAGAGGGTGTGGAGAAAAGGGAACCCTCCTACACTGTTGGTGGGAATGCAAACTAGTACAGCCACTATGGAGAACAGTGTGGAGATTCCTTAAAAAATTGCAAATAGAACTGCCTTATGACCCAGCAATCCCACTGCTGGGCATACACACCAAGGAAACCAGAATTGAAAGAGACACATGTACCCCAATGTTCATCGCAGCACTGTTTATAATAGCCAGGACATGGAAACAACCTAGATGTCCATCAGCAGATGAATGGATAAGAAAGCTGTGGTACATATACACAATGGAGTAATACTCAGCCGTTGAAAAGAATACATTTGAATCAGTTCTGATGAGATGGATGAAACTGGAGCCGATTATACAGAGTGAAGTAAGCCAGAAAGAAAAACACCAATACGGTATACTAACACATATATATGGAATTTAGAAAGATGGCAATGATGACCCTGTAATCAAGACAGCAAAAAAGACACAGATGTGTATAGCGGACTTCTGGACTCAGAGGGAGAGGGAGACGGTGGGATGATTTGGGAGAATGGCATTGAAACATGTATACTATCATGTAAGAATCGAATCACCAGTCTATGTCTGATGCAGGATACAGCATGCTTGGGACTGGTGCACGGGGATGACCCAGAGGAATGTTATGGGGAGGGAGGTGGGAGGGGGGTTCGTGTTTGGGATCGCATATACACCCGTGGTGGATTCATGTCAATGTATGGCAAAACCAATACAGTATTGTAAAGTAAAATAAAGTTAAAATAAAATTTTAAAAATAAATAAATAACTAAAAAAGTCAGTTTTTCACATCAGGTGGCCAGAGTATTGGAGCATCAGCATTAGTCCTTCCAATGAATATTCAGGACTCATTTCATTTAGGGTGGACAGATTGGATCTCTTTGGTGTCCAAGGGACTCTCAAGACTCTCCTCCAACACCACAGTTCAAAAGCATCAGTTCTTAGGCACTCAGCTTTCTTTATGGTCCAACTCTCACATCTGTACATGACTACTGGAAAAACCATAGCTTTGACTGGATGGATGTTTGTCAGCAAAGTAATGTCTCTGCTTTTTAGTATTCTGTCTAGGTTTGTCATAGCTTTTCTTCAAAGGAGCAAGCGTCTTTTAATTTCATGGCTGCAGTCACCATCTGCAGTGATTTTGAAGCCTAAGAAAATAAGTCTGTCACTGTTTCCATTGTTTCTCCATCTATTTGACATGAAGTCATGGGACTGGATGCCATGATCTTAGTCTTTTGAATGCTGAGTTTCAAGCCAGCTTTTTCATTCTCCTCTTTCATTTTCATCAAGAGGTCTTTCGTTCCTATTCACTTTCTGCCATAAGAGTGGTGTCATCTACATATCTGAGGTTACTGATATTTCTCCCAGCAATCTTGATTCCAGCTTGTGCTTCATCCAGCCCAGGATTTCTCATGATATACTCTGCATAGAAGTTAAATAAGCAGGGTGACAATATACAGCCTTGACGTCCTCCTTTTCCTATTTGGAACCAGTCTATTGTTCCATGTCCAGTTCTAACTGTTGCTTCTTGACCTGCATACAGATTTCTCAGGAAGCAGATAAGGTGGTCTGGTATTCCCATCTCTTGAAGAATTTTCCACTTTGTTGTGATCCACACAGTCAAAGGCTTTGGCATAGTCAAGAAACAGATGTTTTTCTGGAACTCTCTTGCCTTTGTATGATCCAGTGGATGTTTGCAATTTGATTTCTGGTTCCTCTGTGTTTTCTAAATCTAGTGTGAACATCTGGAAGTTCACGGTTCACATACTGTTGAACCCTTGCTTGGAGAATTTTGAGCATTACTTTGCTATGTGTGAGATGAGTGCAGTTGTGTGGTAGTTTGAACATTCTTTGGCATTGCCTTTCTTAGGGCAGTGCCTTTCATTGGAATGAAAACTGACCTTTTCCAGTCCTGTGGCCCCTGCTGATTATCTGAAAAACTAGTAATCTCAAGTTTTAGAAAGAACTGTTGGGAGAGGAGAGGAGGCTAACATTTGGAGCACATATTGTCTTCCAGGAATATAACAGAAGCTTTCCATTTTACTTAAAAGCCCCACAATGGCATCCACTGGCTCAGTGGTAGAGAATCCTCCTGCCAATGTTGGAGACACAGGTTCAGTCCCTGTCAGGAAGATCCCTAGAGGAGGAAATGGCAACCCATTCCAGTGTTCTTGCTTGGCAAATTTCATTGATGGAGGATCCTGGTGGGCTACAGTCCTTGGGCTTGCAAAGAGTTGGACACAACTGAGTGACTGAGCACACACACCCACAGTGATCCATCCCCAACGTATAATTGAGGAAACTGAGAATTGGATGAAGTACTGAACTGATGTGCTAACTCTAATCATGGTTTGTTTGACTCTAAAGGCCATGTTTTTTATATCATGGTATGAAACAACAGAATGGGAAAGACGAGAGATCTCTTCAAGAAAATTAGAGATACCAAGGGAACATTTCATCCAAAGATGGGCTCGATAAAGGATAGAAATGGTATGGACCTAACAGAAGCAGAAGATATTAAGAAGAGGTGGCAAGAATGCACAGAAGAACTGTACAAAAAAGAGCTTCACGACCCAGATAATTGTGATGGTGTGATCACTCACCTAGAGCCAGACATCCTGGAATGTGAAGTCAAGTGGGCCTTAGAAAGCATCACTATGAACAAAGCTAGTGGAGGTGATGGCATTCCAGTTGAGCTATTTCAAATCCTGAACGATGATGCTCTGAAAATGCTGCACTCAATATGCCAGCAAATTTGGAAAACTCAGCAGTGGCCACAGGACTGGAAAAGGTCAGTTTTCATTCCAATCCCAAAGAAAAGCAATGCCAAAGAATGCTCAAACTACCGCACAATTGCACTCATCTCACACACTAGTAAAGTAATGCTCAAAATTCTCCAAGCCAGGCTTCAGCAATACGTGAACCATGAACTTCCAGATGTTCAAGCTGGTTTTAGAAAAGGCAGAGGAACCAGAGATCAAATTGCCAACATCCACTGGATCATGGAAAAAGCAAGAGAGTTCCAGAAAAACATCTCTTTCTGCTTTATTGACTATGCCAAAGCCTTTGACTGTGGATCACAATAAACTAGAAAATTCTGAAAGAGATGGGAGTACCAGACCACCTGACCTGCCTCTTGAGAAACCTATATGCAGATCAGGAAGCAATAGTTAGAACTGGACATGGAACAACAGACTGGTTCCAAATAGGAAAAGGAGTACGTCAAGGCTGTATATTGTCCCTCTGCTTATTTAACTTATATGCAGAGTACATCATGAGAAACACTGGGCTGGAAGAAGCACAAGCTGGAATCAGGATTGCCGAGAGAAATATCAATAACCTCAGATATGCAGATGACACTACCCTTATGGCAGAAAGTGAAGAGGAACAAGCCTCTTGATGAAAGTGAAAGAGGAGAGTGAAAAAGTTGGCTTAAAGCTCAACATTCAGAAAACAAAGATCATGGCATCTGGTCCCATCACTTCATGGCAAATAGATGGGGAAACAGTGGCTGACTTTATTTTTGGGGGCTCCAAAATCACAGCCGACGGTGATTGCAGCCATGAAATTAAAAGACCCTTACCCCTTGGAAGGAAAGTTATGACCAACCTAGATAGCATATTCAAAAGCAGAGACATTACTTTGTCAACAAAGGTCCGTCTAGTCAAGGCTATGGTTTTTCCAGTGGTCATGTATGGACGTGAGAGTTGGACTGTGAAGAAAGCTGAGTGCCGAAGAATTGATACTTTTGAACTGTGGTTTTGGAGAAGACTCTTGAGAGTCCCTTGGATTACAAGGAGATCCAACCAGTCCATTCTAAAGGAGATCAGTCCTGGGTGTTCATTGGAAGGACTGATGCTAAAGCTGAAACTCCAGTACTTTAGCCACCTCATGTGAAGAGTTGACTCCTTGGAAAAGACTCTGATGCTGGGAAGGATTAGGGGTGAGAGGAAAAAGGGATGATAGAGGATGAGATGGCTGGATGGCATTATCAGCTCGATGGACGTGAGTTTGAGTGAACTCCGGGAGATGGTGATGGACAGGGAGGCCTGGCATGCTTCGGTCCATGGGGTTGCAAAGAGTCGGACACGACTGAGCGACTGAACTGAACTGAACTGAACTGATGGTACCTGTCAGTTGTGAATCTAATAATGTTGGTTACAGGTAGATAGCAATTGTATTAATGAGGTTGCTGTGCTGTGCTTAGTCACCCAGTTGTGTCTGACTGTTTGCAACCCCATGGACTGTAGCCCGACAGGTTTCTCTGCTTGGGGATTTTCCAGGCAAGAATACCGGGGTGGGTTGCCATGCCCTCCTCCAGGGATTGAACCCAGGTCTCTTGCATTGCAGGTGGGTTCTTTACCATCTGAGCCACCAATGGAGCAAGTCTAAGCTATGAAGTGTGTGGCTTTTTTCTATCCATTCCCCTATAGAATACTGTCAACCATAATTATTAAGGTACCAGCCATTTATTCTTTGTAAAGACATTTCTTAAATGTGGCTTTTTTGCCATGTGAAAGATTAATAAGGCTTTGAAGAATAAGAAGCAGCGAGTCATGTTTTTGGGGCATCCCTTCTCTGCTCTGTCAGGCAGAACATTAAAAAGAAATAACCAAAAAGACTTAACTCGATTCATAAATTTAAAAGGAAAAAGTCTCTGTCAGTCAGAAAATAAAACCACACAAGACACAGGGAGCACAGACAGGGCTGGGGCCAGTCCTCTTGTTGGGATATCAGGAACTGAGAGTGTTCAGAGCATAGAGAGATGCGTGAAGCAGGCCCGATGGGGAAAGGCGCGGTGCAGCTGACCAGCCGTGGCCTAGGGCAGAAGCAGGACTGCCCCCGTACCAGTCACAGATTTCACAAAGCAGTGTACAGACCAGGTTATTTTAACCACAAAGCAATACAATTAGATCCCAATAATCAAAAGTTCCCTTCAAAAAACATATGGCTTGCCCCACCAACTATTAAAACATACAGATTATAATTAAAACTGTGGTACCTAATAAGAAATTAGTTGAATGAAATACTAGTCAGTTATTTTTAAAAGAAAATGGGAGAAAAAACTCTAATACTACTTTGGCGTAGTCTCCAGGATATTATTATCAAAAAGGCAGAGTGAAGTTAAGTATTAAGAATCTGCTCCAATGTGCTGTACAGCGCCCTGCCATATCTGCGTCTGCTTAGGTTTTTAAATGGGGGCAGGGCGGTGGTGGGTGGTAAGTAAAGCAAGTGTATAGAATTCAAAAGCACAGTGTCACAGTGAACCAGTATTTGAGTTGGTGGCTCAGTCACATGAAGAAGAATTGTTTCAGGTAACCCTAAAGCTGATTTGGCTGGATATACTTAATGAAATATCTTAAGGACAAAAAAAAAAAAAAAGACAATTCAAACCTTTTAATTATCATTTTGTTCATCATAACTCTAATATTCAGTCATAATGTTATTTTGAAATAATTGTTTATGTATAAAAGGATAATATATATTAATGTGGTTAGAACCAAGTTTTTCAGCATTAGGCAGGAAATAGTTATAAAATCTAAGAACCTAAGCAAAACTCCCATATAATACCTATTGAGGTTATTTACAGATGAAAGGCTATGTTATTTGCTTGAAAGTAATTGAGGGAAAAGTCAGAACAGATGTCAAACAAAATTGGTTATGTGTTGATCATTGGGAAGCTGGGTGATGGCTACATGAGGATTCATAATATATTTTTTTTCTGCTTCTCTGTGGCAGTTATTTTTCAAAATTTTAAATACATGCTTAAGAGTATAAAACTGTACTCCTAAATAACTCATGAGTTAAATGGAAATCAAAATAGAAATTACAGATATTTGAAATAGAACAATCATGAATTATATGTACGATTTCAAATGTGTGACATGCCAGAAAAGCAGTCCTTAAAGGTAAATTTATTGACTTAAATGTTCTAAGAAAAGATTTGACTAAGTGAGTTCAACAGAAGAAGTTGGAAAAAGAGCCCTGGCAGTCCAGTGGGTTACGACCCCATGCTTCCAAAGCAAGAGGCGTGGGTTCAATCTCTGGTCAGGGCATTGAACTAAGATCCCACATGCCATCTGCCATGGCCGAATTTTTGAAAAAGTTAGAAGAAGAAATATAGGAAAAATAGAGGGGAAAGTAAGAACAAAAATGTTATCACTTTCTATTAATAGCTCAGCAGCTTGAATTGAACTAAGGCATTCTCAGAGAAGATTGGTCTGTAATTTTCCTTTTTTCTAATATCCTTGGTTTCAAATCAATGTTATACTGCCACATAGAAGAGTTGGTAGTCTATGGGGAAATTGGTAGGATTTCTGCATTGCCATATCTTTTATAAAGTTACATTTCTGCCTCAGTGCATAATGAACGAACTTGGAATCATTTCAGTGTTGTTTCCCCGCACAGATTTTATGCCAGGCTGCTGGTCTAGGCACTAAGAATATATGCGCGGTTGGGATTCTGTCCCCGCTCCTGAGGCACTTGTTTGAGAGAAGATGTGTGTGCTCAGTCGCTTCAGTCGTGTCCAACTGCTTGCGACCCTGTGGACTGTAGCCCGCCAGGCTTCCGTCCATGGGATTCTCCAGACAAGAATACTGGAGTGGGTTGCCGTTCCCTCCTCCAGGGCATCTTCCTGACCCAGGGACTGAACCCATGTCTCTTAGGTCTCCTGCATTGGCAGGAGGGTTCTTTGCCACTGGTGCCACCTGGGAAGAGAAGATATAAATTTGTAAATAAAAAATTACAGTCAGGTGAGAAATGTCAGTAGACAAAGTCCCAAGGCAGTGCCCTGAAAGAGGTTTGTTCAGGTGGCCTCCAAGAGCTGTACCTGTGGTCCAACAGAGGACATGTGAAGATCATCACAAGGAGTTTGCTTCGTGGCCAGGGTCTAGTAAGTCATGAGCACCACCAGTGAATCATTTCAGATTTTGGTAGCAAGGTTGACGAGAGAGAGCCATCTATGATTTTTCTTTGTTTTAGTGTCTTCGTAAGGTATTAGGGATATGCTGGTCACAAAAGCGTGAAGTTTCCTTCTTTGCTGTTCTCTGCAAAAGGTTGTAAAAGATTAGTGTCATTTCTTCAAGTGTCATATGTATTAAACAGTGACCTGAAATGTCACCTTAAAAAGTTGAATAGATGTCTGAAAAGGTAATATATCATTCTTATTGCCATTTTCATGTAATAAAACTTGCATGTGCTTACTGAGGCTAACACAATCCATAGTTTGATCAGTGTTTTATCAGTGACAGAAATTCGCTATTATAAGAATCCAATCTAATTGTCAAATGGTGTATTACAGGCTCAACTCAAAAAATAACTGACTACCTTGGCTGTGTGGGGGATTCGGTGGTGTTGAATGAGACCAATCTGTGCCGTCTAGATGTAGGCTTTATTTGGAGCATGCATCTAACCTACTTGATTTGTTAGTTAACATTGTATTTAAAGATTAATAATGAACTTTACTGCTTAGATTGCTTTCTCTTAGTTACTTTGAGGGATTTATTTTTAATTGGATATATATTTTATAATAAGCGGTGCATTCACATTATTCAAAGTTGAAAAGTTATCAAAAATGTCTCTCTTGAACGTCAGTTCTTTAGTCACCCAGTTCCCCAGCTACAGAGCCAGCAGGTGTTGATTGCTTCTTAGCTGTCCTTCGATTTAGATTCTCTGGATATGCATGTAATATATCAGTACAGCCCTCCTCTGCCTGTTCCTGTTCTGTACTATGCCTTTACCTTTGTGTGCCTTAGACTACTCCGCGCCATTGCCTGTTAGAGCTGCTGCTTGTTTCTTTCGTTTTAAGGCTGCATACTACACTAATGACAAGCATGTCTGTAATAATAATAAACTGATGTACCCTTTGTACTATTGGTGGGTTTTTAGGTTATTTCTGGTCTTACTACAGAAGAGGCTATGTTGAATATCCCCATCATGCTTGTGAATAACAAAATATCCTTTTTCTTGGCTAGTTTTTTAGAACAGATCTTCTGTTTCCTTGCAGCCATGAACCAGAGAATCAGTCAAAGTGCTCCAGTGAAACAGCCACCCCCGCTGGCCCCCCAGAGCCCACAGGGAGGAGTCCTGGGTGGTGGCAGTTCCAACCAGCAGCAACAGATGCGGCTGCAGCAGTTGCAGATGGAGAAAGAAAGACTGCGACTGAAGCAGCAAGAACTGCTTCGGCAGGTGAGGCCCCAGGTTAGAGACCAGCCTTCCACTCTTGGGGCTTTGTTTTCCTACGTGAAGCTGGGTGTGTTTCATTTTGGCATTTGTTGGTTACAGAGGAATGTTGTTTCTCTAAAACTAGAGTGACACAGAAACATTCTGTCCAGCTCTGTCCTTGTCTTAGTTTCTCTGCTGGCCTCTGAGCACGTGGGCTGTCACTTGTAAACCTGTGTCACACAGAGGCGTTTGGGCCATGTTCACTGCAGTCAAGCAGAAGGCAAAGGAAGCAAGGGTGCTTTTCCTCAAATATACAGGCATACCTCGGAGATATTGCCCATCAGTTCCAGACCACCACAGTAAAGCAAGTGTTACAGGAAAGTGAATCACATGAATTTTGGGGTTTGCTGGTGCATATAGAAGTTAATGTTTATACCATACTATAGTCTTAACTGTGTAATAGCGTTATGTCTTAACAGTGTACATTTTTAAAAAGTACTTAATTTTTAAATACTTAACTGCTGAAAAAAATGCTAGCCATCATCTGAGCTTTCAGTGAGTCATCTTTTTGCAATAGTAACATCACAGATCACTGTTATAAATAAAATAATAATGAAAAAGGCCCAAATATTGTGAGAATTACCAAAATATGACACCAAGGCGTGAAGTGAGCAGTTGCTTTTAGAAAAATGGCTCTGATAGACTTGCTAGTCGCAGGGTTGCCACAAACGTTTGATGTGTTTTTTTTAAAAAGATGCAGTGTCTGTGAAGTGCAATAAAACGAGGTATGTCTGTACAGGGAATTGCAGACTATTTAATATCTGAAGATTTCACTAAGGAAGAAACTCTGGAACATCACTTGGGGAGAAACATCTTTTACTTTAAACAAATTACTTGTCTAGGAGAATATACCAGTATGATACCTCTCAAATGACAGCTTTGTTTCACTATTGCTGAATCTAAGATGTGTTTTATTTAAAATGTAACACAGGCTATCCCAAGTTTAGAAGATCCCCAAGTGCCCTAAAATTACCTGCTTGTGGTTGTTTTTTCACGTTGGGAAGGGCAGGTTCTAACATTAGAGAGCTGGAAACCTTTAGGGCCATTTCTGTCGGTTTTCTTTCAGAAATACTGGTTTTTCTGTGCCATAAGAATACAGTCCCTCATCTCAAATTTCAGAGTGACAAAATCTAAAGTTTAGATGTTGGGTATGATCTTAGTATATTTTAAAATTTTTATGTAAATATTTTGGGTAATAAAAACACAATGTGATTTTGAAAGTGTACAAAAGGTGTAAGTGAAAATAAAATCTCCTTTTCCCATTTCTCTAGTTCTGTTTTCTGGATGTAAATAGCTAACCATTTCTTATACTTCCCCTCACCCCCGCCCCAGACATTCTCTTTATTTACAAACATGAAATACAAGTGTCTCTACTATTGCCCGGCCCTAAATCAGAGCATACTAAGAACAGGCATTAAAAATACCATTATAGGCTACATTTTTGTTGCCAGGATGTAGACATTTGAACAAGGTACTGTTTTCTTCATGAGGGTTATATTTTGATAGTGTCACTTGAGTGTTAATGGAAATAGATGAACTTGATACAGTGATTGAACTCTGATTTGAGGTTTGAAGAACTGGTACCCAAGAATTAAACTGAGCCATGAGGACTCCAGGCCGCCACACTTGTAAACTGAGCTGACAATAACCTGCCACTATAATCTGGTGTGGTTGGCCCCAAAAGAAGAGGGATAATGCCAGGATATGGTGTCATGAAGTGGTCTTGAAAGAAGTATTTCCTCATCTGCCTTTAAGAAAGTAGAAAAAGGAAGCCCATTAACAAGTTCACTATACCTCTGACAGACTTTTAACATATTACTATAAAAGAAAGATATTTTTCATTTAAATAAAACTTTATCACCGGAACAAGGTAGCACCATCGAGAATATAATTATATAGCTATTGGAAGAAATAAAGTAATTTCAGGGTACGTTTTACGCAGCCTGTTGTCATTGCTTGCTTTTCATTTTGTCGTTACTGAGTACTAGATGGTGTAAGTGAATAAAATTTCACATGTGAATTGAAGACCATCAAAACCAAGAGACCTTATTAATGAGAAAGATTAAAATCCGTCATTTTGTTGCTGTAGATCAGCTGTCTCCCATCCCCTTCCCACCTGGTGGGCAGAATGCTGCTGCTTATAAATTCTTTATTCTAAAGAATTTTCCTAAGCCTTATTCCCACTCTTACTCTGGGTGACGGTCCCGGACAGAATAGCTTCCTTTACAGGTGACTTCTTTGTCTCTTTACTGCCTGCTGTGTTGTCTTTTCTTCTGTTGAAGTGCCCGACCTGCTCTAATCTTATACTAATGGGGCATTGTTTAAGGTGTTTGTTTTTAGCAATCAGTATAAATTCAGTTTAAGTCTTCTGGCTTCCTGTGAACTTCTTCCATTGACAGTTTCTCTTATCACTGAAACATCAGATTATGTTTTTCCTGCTTCATCTAATACTCAGAAGTAAAGAACCTGCCTGACCAGTATCAGATTGTGAGTCCTGACACCGGAAGTCTTGCTGTCCTGCCCTCCACGCTGTGGACACTGCTGAGGCTTCCGTTTGTTCCGTGGGGACTCCCCTGGCTCCTGTCTCCCTCAGTCTGCTTCTTCTTGAGCTAGCTTGGGAATTCTGTGCTATGGTGATATGTCTGGATGGAATTTGTAAGTCAGCCTACACAGCCAAACCATGTGGCTTAAAGTAATTTTTATCCATCTTATTTTTCACTCTTAGGCAATGCGGAATATCAATCCCAGCACAGCCAATTCTCCAAAATGTCAGGTAGGCTCTTGTCTGATGTTTTAGCATTGAAAACAGATATGCTGTTAGGAAAGAGAAAACCTTGTGCTCCGGGGGCTTGTCCTCACTGAAGAATAACTGAGGCCTCTTCCTACCAAGCTGCTTAAGTTAACATTGCTTTTCCCAGAAAGTCGACACTATCTGCTCCTCCCACAAGAGTAGTCCTTTTGACTCGGTGGAGGTCTCTCCCCTCAGCCCCGACATTGATACGTAGTGTATGCCTCCTGTCAGCCCTGAAGTGTGCCTGATTTTTATTTGTGTAGCCTAAAGTAGTGCTTACAGCGCCTTACAGGAATTAAAAATTTGAACAGTAACAAAGCGGACACAGATGATTTACTTAGGTAGGCTACTTCAGGAAATCTTATTAGGGTGTAATGATGCTACTAGGAAGGGAGAAGTTTTTCTAGTGGACATTGCAAAGAAAGAATATCAAAATCACTAGAAGAGAGAAGTGGACAGTGCTCTACCTGAGTACTCTTTTGGCTTTCTTTGTTGGCTTTTATCAGCATTTCTCCCTGGTGAACCCAAAGAAACACTGCTTGTGAAGGTATCTTATTTAGATGCAAAGGTTGTAGCCACTTTTTCCTTCTATAACACAGGCACTTGTCTGACTCATGAAGAGAATCTCATTCTTAAAACCAAAGAGATCTCTGTGTTTAGGGTTCACCAATTATGGAGGAATTCGGAGCTGAGGGATTATTGGACTTTTTTCAGGGGGGCGGAAGCAACCATCAAATACCTCATTTTATTCTCTGTAGCTCTTCTGCACTAGGCTGACAGGTGCATTGTGTTGGAATGAACTGTGGAAGTAGAATTGTCAGAACTCCACTCACATTAGATTCTGTTAACTTGTCTGTCTAGAAACTATAGTAGGTAGAATCCTCACAGAGACCAGTTAACTTTGTGAGAGGAAAATCTCTATTCTTTATCTCTCTCATAAATGCTTTCTTTAATCAAGAAATCAAGTAAGAGAATAATCCGTGAACATCATCTTTGCTAAAGCAGTGCAGACATTCTTACGGTGAGGGCTGCTGGTTTCACATTTGACTGGGAAGAGCACTGTAGCATTAGATCTTGAAATAAAGTGGAAACAGAGGAGCAGAAATTAATTCAAATGAGATTTGGGATCAAGCAAAAAGTTCTCTGTGTTAAAGTGTTTTGAAATTGTCTCCTGTTAATTTTTTCCTGTTAAGATCTTAAACTTTAAATCTGATAAATAAATGAACTACCTTCAGGTCTTTATTTCATACATCAGTATAAATTTAAATAGTGGCTCTCATTAAAATTATCGGGAGTTTTTAGATACTTCTTTTAGTAGTAAAGCTTTATAAAGTTAAGGCTGATAAATTAAAACTCTGTTATCAATAAATTTGTATGGTATTAAGATTACAGTGTTGATTCCTTAGATTTATCTAAGCCAGATCTGGAAACCTGAAAGAGATAGTTTTATTAAAAGTTATTTTTTAAATTAGCTTTGCATATGTGGAGAATAAAATATATTAGCTTGTTATATAAGTTTCAGTGGTCAGTGTATTTACCTGGCACAATTGGGAAAATGTATGAAATTCCAATGTAGGGCTAAATTTGGAATTGCTCAAATACATAGAAACTGGTGGTATTGTATCAAGCAAGTATTTTTATTTTTCTCATCCTACTTATTTCTAGATTATCTTAATGTAGATGTCAGGAAATTTTTCACAAAGAACAGTCTTAAGTGAAGATGCCTTTAAATAAGGTTACCAAGATAATCAAGAAAGCAAGAAGAAACTTTCCAGTATCAAAGAACAGACTGGACAAAGGAATAATGAACAAAAAGCGATGGATCCATTGAATACTTGATGCCAGGCACTTTTGTTCAAAGTTGTCAGATATCTTTGTTTTTATTTATTTTTACTTTTCTAATAGAAATTAGTACAGATGAGTTAACAAGCACAATGAAATCAGTAGCATTATTTTATAATTATATAGCTCATTTGCTGTGGACTGTGGGAAGGTATCAGACTTCAAAATGTTTACAGATTACCAAGTACTTCTGCATAGGATTAACAAAGCATGTCTGTACTGTAGGATTCTCTGGTTATATAAGCTAGTATCAGTATGGGTGAGGGTAATGCAAAATTCTGAAAAATTAAGACAACTTTACAGGCATTAGTATATCTGTTTAGTTAAAAATGGAAATTATTCCCTTCGTTAGGGTTTGTTGGCAGAATTTTGGAAAAACTTGTCCTCGTAGAGCTTTAAATTGTTTAATTTCATTCTGATTAGCTGTTTGTATGTTTCTAAAGCAGTTTCTAGTCTCAGGAAAAAACAAAACTTTGAAACTGTAAGCATTGTCTTTGCTCTGTGAGATTGAGCATGCATGTGATGTTCAAATTGGAGAAAAGATAGTTCCTCCACCTGAGTGTGAATGTTTTTACCTGTCTTAGGCTTAAGAATGAGGTTCTTACTCCCTGTGGTTCCCTCAGTACCTGTGAGATCAGTCTTAAACTCTGCAGCCTGGCTCTTCTATGGTCTGTGGTCAGTAATCTTTCTTTCTCTCAATTCTGGTTAAGCCAGTTACCTTCCTTCAGCCAAGTACACGCCTCTGTCTTGTTGCCATGATCCCACTCATGAGGAATCCTTTTCCCCTTCCCTTTTACTAATTAAGATTCTCCATTTCTTTCATCAAGCCTAGGTCAAAACACATCCCCAAGAGCCCTCATCAGAATTCTTGAAAAACCCAGAAAATAGAAATAAGACTGCTATGTATAGATATCTTAACTTTATTTTTGAGCAAGTAATTGCTTTACTTGTCATAGAAATTATAGCTTCAGAGAAGTTATTTATATTGTGAAAAATATTTTGCAACTAATGAATATTGTGTAGTTGCCATTCCATGTATATAGTAATAAATACACACCAGGGTCAGTTACTGCTTTTGAGGGATTAAAAAATTAATTAAAAAATAATTTAAATAAATAAAAATTAATATTGTTGTATTAATATTAAACATATTATACTACACTCTTAGCCCAAAATGGTGAAGAAATTCAGATGTCCATAGTTTTAGTCAAATAGAGCAAAATAAAACCTCTTTACAGAGCCATGTGAAAATAATCACTGCAATTTTTTTTTTTTCTGAATTTAATAATAGCAAATTTTTGGCTTTCTTTCCCTCCAGACTCTCTTTTATGTTAGTAGATACTAGAAAAGCTAAGATTATCTCTCCTTTTTGAAGTCCTAATATTGACTAAATCATAGATTCATTTTGGTATTTTCCCATGAATATTTTATTTTTAATGGGCATATTGAAAACTGTATAAGAAGGGAGGAGATTCAGCCTCACACTTTGCATACTCTAATAGATTATCTCATTTGTTTTATTCATTAAGGTCATGGTAATTTGAACAATGTTATAATAACTTTTTTACTTTGAGACCACAATTAAGTAGCATAAATTACAAAAGAGATCTGTCAAGTGTTGAATCTCAGGATCATACTGTGGGAACATAAAAGTGCAAATCTATTTTGATTATCACTTTTTAAGAATTTAAGATTATCATACAGTTCTCATAACTATCCCCAAATCCATATATACACATTTTTTAGTCAAAAAGGTTGTTCTGAAGTTGAAGATAACTTAGGTAAATGCCACAAATATTTAAAAAAAACAAAAAGCATTTTCAACATTGGTTAAATATTTTAATAATTTTTGACATAATTAAATATTCTATGGTGGTTTAAAACTGTGTTGGAAAATGGGGTATGATAAGAACCTATCTTGAATTGCTGGAGGAAATGGCTTTTTGCTTCTGTTTTTAAAATTGTTGATGTAAACTGCTATTACTAAGACAAACTGTTTAAAAGATGTGTGTTTTTAGAGTTTTTCTCCATTTCTAAATTTGGGTTTCTATTTTAGTAAACTAACCTACTTTAAATAAATTGATTGGGTTCAAGAAGGGGAAACTCATTTGTGTGCCATGTATTATCCAGAAATGAGACATAAATAGTATTGGCTGAAGAAAAAAATTGCTTTAAGAAAGTAAAGTTGACATTAATTTTATAGGATTTTCTAATGAATGGGATCATAACTTTTTCACTTTAACATGATTATTTTGAGATTCATTCATATTATATCTATAGTTCATTCCCTCTTATTGCTAACTCGTATTCCATTGTAGGGATATGCTACAGTTGTTTATCTGTTCACCTATTGATAGATATTTGACTGGTTTCCAAATTTTGATTTTGTGTAGGCATATTCCTCCATTTTGGTAGGGTACTCTTAAGAATTTGATAATCTAGCAGTGTTCGAAGTGTTTCCGGACTACTGACTTCTTCTACTGCCTTTCTCCTTATTTTTCTAAATAATGTGAACCAAAGCATCAGTTTTTTATGGAGCCAAAATACTTAACATCTTAAAGTATCTTTTTTACCCTATGAGAAATGGTACTGCCATTTGAATAAGAGAAGGGAAATTTTAAAAGGACTAATGGCTTATGTCTAGATTTTGAGTCCATAAAAGTCCACTATATGAACCAGGCTAATCCTATTTTCCTTTATAAACCATCCTGGAAAGTTCCTTCCAGACCAAACTGGGTCCATGAGTTTTACTTACAGTGCAGATAGCCCTGGCTCCACACGCATCCCAGATTAGCTAAGATTTACAGGCTCAGTGGGAAAAGTCACCACATTTTTGTATTATTACAGAAGAAAATGAGCTAAAAATACTTGCTTCCGTTAAGAAGAAGTCAAATACGCTAAAAGAACTGTTTGACTTTTGAAATACAGAAGCATGATAAATTTTGGCTGAATCTCGTATAACTTGCTTAGTTCTCCATTTTTGAAAGTCTGTCACACTATTTATTCTGACTACCTTTGGGAAAAGAGAAGCTTCACGAACTTGTATTTTTAGCTCAGTATTCTAATTTTAGACATTTGTTCGGGATAAACAGCTTCTTTAGAGATAGACATAACTTTCAACATGAAATGTTTCAACTGAAATCAGTTTTTGTAGACAGTCCAAATATGTCCCAAGGCTACTTTTTAAAACAGCTATGCCAGATTTACTCAATTACAAAATAATGTTCATATTCATCCAAAATGCTTTAATAATTGGAATAGAATGGGTGTATTCTACATAGGTATATGTAGATATATGCAGGCATTATTTGAAGATGGATGGTATGAAGAAAGTTTATATGAAATATTTTTGATTAAAAAATTCAGATTATGTAACTTCATTTCATAGTTATCCATATTAAAGTAATTATTTTTCTGTAAAGGCACTGGGCTTTCCTGGTGGCTCAGACGTTTAAGAACCCTGGTTTGATCCTGGATCGGAAAGATCCCCTGGAGAAGGGAATGGCAGCCCACTCCAGTATTCTTGCCTGGAGAATCCCATGGGCAGAGAAACCTGGTGGGATACAGTCCATGGGGTCGCAAAGAATCGTACACAACTGAGCAACTAAGCTCACAGAGTCACTAGCAAAAATTCTATACAGTCTGAAACATTTTTAATATTTTACTATAAAACTGTTAATTTTATGCAGTGTGTTCACTTTCACATTTGCAGTCCTTGGCTAAGAATACAAAGCATTATAAAGCTTACTCAACAATGAAAACCCATGATCTAATTGTTCCTCACTGGCAGCAGGACAGCTTTCGGGAGGAACTCTCTGTTAACCTGACTCCACATTCACTCTCCTTCAAAACCCAACGAGGCAAAGCACAGAGTCAGACACTTCTGCGATTTTCCATCTCAATGTGGATGTGTGTGTGTGTTTATGTGGAAGTGGGCCTTACTGTTTTCATATTCACATGAACTCCAAACTTACATATAAGAAGTGGGGGAGAAGTTGGCCTGTGTACTTATATATGGTTTTCCTCCCCAAGTCTTGACAGTTTCTTTAAAATATCAAAAAAAAATGTTGATCTTCCTTATTGAAGTCCATGAAATAAATTATGTTCACAGCAGATGAAAATGTTAACAAAAGAATTAATGCTTTGGGGAGGGAGCTACCAAGTCAACTTCAGTTACTTGAAGTTGTTTTGTTTTTAGCAAATACTGAGCTATGTGAAAATATACCCGTTTTTGGATAATATATGTGTAAGCTATTATATATCAATTATACCTCAATAAAACTTCAAAAAGTACTTCTAATCAACCTGGTTGGTTTTGGGATTTTGTTTATTTTTCCTATAACTAGAAGTTTCAAACCTCAGCTGAATATTCATACCTGGTGTGTATGGGTTCTATAATCTATGTATATGTTATTTGTATTATTGGCCTTACCACATTACATTTGTTTTCCTGCCGTATTCCTTACTATTAATGCTAACATCATCCTGCCACCACTCCCAGTAAATAAAGTGGCATTTTTTCCCACTTGTTCCTTTCAGGTTCAGTTTAGGTGAATCCCTAGGTTAGTTGCTCTTAGTCTTGACTCAAAAACAGATTTGATGAGAAGTATATATTTCCATATCCTTTAGGGGGGTTGGATATCTTTTTAGGCAAATTATAAGAAAGATCGGCCTTCGTATTCACGTCTCTAAATTACTTTTCTTTGTAAATGTGCATAGTTGGTTCTTCAGTGTCTGCTGACAGTAGAAATTCAGTTGTTAGAGGCAGCAAGAAGTAAAAATCTCTCAGCTTCAAACAAGCAATGTGGCAGAATGAGAACATGGAGATTTTGCACATGGCAATTAGCTTTAGCTTCATAAAACCTTAAAAAAAATAGAAACGATCAAAAAGGGTAAGACAGAAAGTTGTGAAGGACAATATGAAAAGTATAGCCAGTTTATTTAAGTTGCTTCAGTAATGATCTATTTGCTTCATGTTGCAAGAAGTTCAAAACTAGGTACACAGAAAACAAAAGGATGCCTCTTCCCGAGGCATCTCACCTCATCTGGAGCCTGTAATTTTACTCATTTTAAACTTTATTGCTTTTAACATCCTCATATTTTAATAGCAATATAAATTCTTCAAAGTGTTTAGAAGCTCTTTTATGTGCCAAAGCATCCATTAATTTATTCACTCTGTACCTTTAGGGACAGAGAAGAAATAGTGAAGGAATGATTACAATATCGTGTGATAAATGCTGAGATAAGCGTGTACTAAGTGCTAAGTACATATATATGCTCAGGGTGAGAAGAGAAGCAAAAGGAAAAAGGAGCAAAGCAGAGGTATATCTATCTGACTGCAGAGTTCCAAAGAATTCTAGGAGAGAGAAAGCCTTAATGAAAACAGTGAGAGACTTTATTTTCGGGGGCTCCAAAATCACTGCAGATGGTGGCTGCAGCCATGAAATTAAAAGACGCTTGCTCCTTGGAATGAAAGCTATGACAAACCTAGACAGCATATTAAAAAGCAGAAACATCACTTGGGCAACAAAGGTCTTTTTGTCAGAGCTATGGTTTTTCCAGTAGTCATGTATGGATGTGAAAGTTGGACTGTAAAGAAAGCTGACCACTGAAGAATTGATGCTTTTGAACCTTGGTGTTGGAGAAGACTCTTGAGAGTCCCTTGGACTGCAAAGAGATCCAACCAGTCCATCCTAAAGGAAATCAGTCCTGAATATTCACTGGAAGGACTGATGCTGAAGCTTAAACTCCAATATTTTGGCCACCTGCTGCTGGGAAAAATTGAAGGCGGGAGGAGAAGGGAACGACAGAGGATGAGATGGTTGGATGGCATTACTGACTCAGTGAACATGAGTTTGGGCCATCTCCGGGAGCTGATGATGGACAGGGAAGCCTGGCATGCTGCAGTTCATGAGGTCACAAAGAGTCAGACACGAATGAGCGACTGAAGTGAACTGAACTTTGCATTGATCAATACAAAGAAATAAAGGAAAACAATAGAATGAGAAAGACTAGAGATCTCTTCAAGAAAATTAGAGTACCAACGGAACATTTCATTCCAAGATGGACACAATAAAGGACAGAAATGGTATGGACCTAACAGAAGCAGAAGATTGTAAGAAGAGGTGGCAAGAATGCACAGAAGAACTATACATAAAAGATCTTAAAAATCCAGATAATGATGATGGTGTGATCACTCACCTAGAGCCAAACATCCTGGAATGTGAAGTCAAGTGGGCCTTAGGAGGCATCACTACAAACAGACCTAGTGGAGGTGATGGAATTCCAGCTGAGCTATTTCAGATTCTAAAAGATGATGCTGTGAAAGTGCTGCACTCAATATGCCAGCAAATTTGGAAAACTGAGCAGTGGCCACAGGACTGGAAAAGGTCAGCTTTCATTCCAATCCCAAAGAAAGGCAATGCTAAAGAATGTTCAAACTACCACACAATTGCACTGATCTCAGACACTCCAAGCTAGGCTTCAACAGTATGTGAACCAAGAACTTCCAGATATTCAAACTGGATTTAGAAAAGGCAGAGGAACCGGAGATCAAATTGTGAACATCCATTGGATCATAGAAAAAGCAAGAGAATTTCAGAAAACATTCTTCTGTTTCATTGACTACACTAAAGCCTTTGTGTGGATCACAACAAACTATGGAAAATTCTTAGAGATGGGTATAGCAGACACTTTACCTGCCTCCTGAGAAACCTTAATGCAAATCGAGAAAAAACATTTACAATTGGACATGGAACAACAGACTGGTTCCAAATTGGGAAAGGGGTACGTCAAGGCTGTATATTGTCACCCTGCTTATTTAACTTATATGCAGAGTACGTCTTGAGAAATACTGGGCTGGATGAAGCACAAGCTGGAATCAAGATTGCCAGGAGAAATATCAATAACCTCAGATACGCAGATGACACCACCCTTATGGCAGAAAGCGAAGAGGAACTAGAGAGCTTCTTGATGAGGGTGAAAGGAGAGTGGAAAAGTTGGCTTAAAACTGAACATTCAAAAAACTTGAGATCAGGGCATCCGGTCCCATCACTTCATGGAAAATAGATGGGGAAGCAGTGACAGATTTTATTTTCTTGGGCTGCAAAATCACTGCAGGTGGTTACTGTAACCATAAAATTAAAAGACACTTCCTCCTTGGAAGAAAAGCTGTGACAAACCTAGACAGCACATTAAAAAGCAGAGACATTACTTTATCAACTAAAGCCCATCTAGTTAAAGCTATGATTTGTCAGACCATAAAGAAAGCTGAGTGCTGAAAAACAGATGGTTTTGAACTGTGGTGTTAGAGAAGACTTTTGAGAGTCCCTTGGACAGTTGGATTTTATCAGCAACTCGATGGATATGTGTTTGAGCAAGCTCCAGGAGTTGGTGATGGACAGGGAAGCCTGGCATGCTGCAGTCCATGGAGTTGCAAATGAGCAAACCAGTTAATCCTAAAGGAAATCAGTCCTGAATATTCATTGGAAGGACTGATGCTAAAGCTGAAGCTGCAATACTTGGGCCACCTGATGCAGAGAACTGACTCACTGAAAAAGACCTTGATGCTGAGAAAGATTGAAGGCAGGAAGAGAAGGGGATGACACGATGAGATGGTTGGATGTTATCACTGACTCGATGGACATGTGTTTGAGCAAGCTCCGGGAGTTTGGTGATGGACAGGGAAGCCTGGTGTGCTGCAGTCCATGGAGTTGCAAAGAGTTGGACACAACTGAGCAGCTGAACTGAACTGAACAGGGTGTTAAGGCATAATGTCCATCTGTGTAATTCAATCTAAAGATGGAGATGGGATCATTCTGGAGAATTTCCTAGAGAAGGAACTGGATCTTAAATATAAGAGAAGTATTGTTGTTGTTTTTATTTTTTTTAGTCAAGAGAAGAGTGTATGAAAGACATAGTATCAGGGAAAACATGCCATATCACAGACCTGCAGTCTGTGGGAAGTGCAAACTGTCTTTGTTTTAAAGTCACGTGTTACTTTGTAAGATGAAAGTGGGGCATGGGTAATGTTAGAGATAGAAGATACAGAGAAAACAAGTAAATGGGATCCCCAGAAGCTGCTAGGAGTATGGGTTGGCCTAGAACAGGGGGTGGTGGTAGGCAATCCATTTTTTGAGCCTGGAAGAGAAGTTGTAAGTATGAAAGAAGATGGCTTTGTGGGAGCAGCCCAGGGTGACAGGGGGAACCAGAAAACCATGATTGTGGCTGATGACCTCTAGTGTCCTGATTTAAGTGGGAGGGAGCTGGAGAAAGGGAGAGCACGTGAGTGACCAGGGGCTTGAGAGAGTGTGCCAGATTTGGAGTAGTAATCAGGAGAATGTGAGAAAAAGTAACCAAGAACCAATGCCCCCACCCTCAAAAAAAAGTAAGTGATACTAGAGGCTCAGCCAAGACCAGAGAATTAATTTATGATAAGCTGTATGGTTTTTCTCTTAGCATTTCTTAGCAATCTCAGCATAGAAATGAAGCAAGCATATTTTTAGTATTGATTCATTGTTGGAATTTGCTGTGTTGAAACAAAATTTGTGTGTGTATCAGGAATCTTAAAGATACTTGTGTGTATTTACAATGATCTGCTCGGGGCTTCCCTGGTGGTTCAGTGGTTGGGGATCCACCTCCCAGTTCAGGGAGCACAGACTCAACCCCCCACTCGGAAGGAGGAATTTCAACATTAGATTACTGTATAGATTTTGTGCATGGCTGTTGAAGGTTCCCGAGTGGTAAAGTGCAGTTCCAATGAAGTGAAGCACTGATCATTGTCCCAAACGTGAGTAAAGATTGTACGGGCAGGTTTGGTTTTGAATAGCAAGGTCTTGGGTGTACAAATGGGTGATTTTGAGGTATGTGGGGATAAAGATCATTGGAATCCAGAAATTTACGGAGCTCTCATGTTACATAAATCATCTGCCTAATGTATAAGTAATAAGAGATCGTGGCATGTCTTATGACTAATATTGGAATAGTAATGAACATTTTTAAGAAACTTAACTGGAGTATGATATGAAAATGTTTTCTAAAAAAAAAAGAAAGAAAATGTTTTCTACTGATGAAAAATTGGAGATATAGTAAATACTACTGTTTGTTGCCTAACATAATTGAAGAAAATGCTAAATTTCACTTACAGTTTAATGAAAATAAAGATGTAACTTTTTTCTCCGTCGAAGTTCATAGACCCTCTGCATTCCGTCTTGACTTTCTGGCTAAGAAACCATTTAAAGAATGGTATATCTAGAAGGGAGAAACCTGAGTAAAAAGTGGTTGTTGCAAAGTCTAGAAATGTTGGTGCAGAGCTCAGAGAATACCTCCACGGCCTCTGGACCGAGTGGTGCCCTGGGAGTGAGGGTCTTGGAGGTGGTGTGTGCCTTGGTGAGCAGGCTTGCCCACTTGCAGGAGGTGGGGAAGTGTCCTTTGTGATAGAAAGCCACGTTTCAAGTCAGACCAAAACTGTCAAGGAGGAGAAAGCTGATCTCTAGCAGAAGACGTTGATGAGAGCTTGAGAGGCACAGTGGAAATCCTCAGGAAAGGGTACAGCAAACGGATGAAAAGGTGAGGAAAGGACAAGCTGGTAATGGAGGTGTAGGACTTGGCCAGAGTAAAGTAAACTAGCCTTGGAGCCCTGGGCAGATGACAAGCTGAGACCCAGAATGTCTGAAAGCATGTTGAGGCAGGCCTTCTGAAACAATCAGTAGTGATGGCTCACAGCTTTTGCTCCGTGTCCAGGTGGTATCCTGCTGAGAAACTGTGGGATACCCTTGAAGATATCAGTAGCTCAAGACTGAAAAACCTACATCAGATTGAGTTGCTTGATACCAAAGTGTAAAACAGTGCAGAAAGGCAGTGAGGAGTGATGGTATCTTGGTAAATCACCAAATTTTGTTCTTTTGACCTTATTTTTTTTACTGGTGCCAAATATATGAAACCGTATGAGAGTTGGTCAGACTTGCCACCCTATTCTAAAGGAGGGATCTAGGCATGTCTGCCAGAATAAAGAAAATAACAAGAGAAAACTAAGTCGTTAAGTTAGTTAAGTGTATGTTGGGGGGTTAATAAGCCTGGATAAACTTTCAGTTTATATAATTTAATGTTCAGTGACTTGAAATAGAGAGAACTTGGTCCTTCTGACTGGTCAGCTCAATAACTTTTAGATGTTAATACTTAAGCTTTATATGTACATATAAGATTTATATGTAAATCTAATGATAAATTTGTTAATTAGTGGATTGATTCTGTTTGTGTTGATTTTTTTCTTTTTTCTTTTTTTTTAGGAATTAGCTCTCCGTAGCCAGTTACCAACACTGGAGCAGGATGGTGGGACTCAAAATCCAGTATCTTCTCCTGGGATGTCTCAGGAATTGAGAACTATGACGACCAATAGCTCAGATCCCTTTCTTAACAGGTTGGTAAGAGTTGCTGCTGGCCAACATCTGAAAAAAATCACAGCTTACGGTGTTCTCCTTAGTGCTTATATATAATAAGCTGTTTGAACATCCGTGCGGGCCAAGAACCACGGCTGTAAATGAATCTCTCCATAAATGGCTCGTACAATAAAGCTTGAGGATTAGACGCTGGCTGCTGTGAGAGGAAATGAGCTGTTCAGACTTGTAGAGGGGATACTTACTCAGAGTCACGTGTTTGCTTGTGCCTGTGCTGTTGACTAACAGTTACTTGCAGAATCGTGAAGGAACATGTGAATGCCTTTCTATGAAAGCAGGGGGAAAAAAGGCATCTTAAACCTGCTTAGGGCAGCATTATAAGGATCTTTGGAAGGAATTTTCCACGTAAGTGTTCAACCTGAAAAGTTTCACTACAGGAGCACTGTAGGGCCTCATATTCTTAAGGGCTATAGGTCAAGGAGATAAAAAGGAAGGTTGTGTCTCTTTCAAATAATGTGTTAATATTCAAGAGTATTCAAAAATAGCACAGTTAAGGATGATTTTTAGTGAATTACCAGAAATCTTGGATTTCGGGCATATTGCAAAGATGTTATTATATGTAGTGCTGTGCTGAAAACTGCAAGCTGAGACAGATCATCATTTTTGCCTAGAAAGGCATTTAAAACTAAGACTTAACTACAATTCTTTCTTGTAGATTGTCAAATATTTATGCAGTTTCTATTTTCAAAATAAGAAACAAATGCTTTCTGGTCTTTGCTTTTGTTTGTAATCAGTTTTAGACAGTGCACTTTTAAGAATGTTGAAAGGTATATTGATTTAGGAAGGTTATTATGCTACCCTTTCAGTTCTCACAAGTTGAATTGAAAACATCCAGACCCTAAGAAAAACAAGATACCTTGTCATACCAAAATGTTTAGTACAATAAACTTTCTCTCTCTTAAGATAAGTGCTGGTGGCCTGATTGACTGGTTTGATTTCAAAGGCCATCTAAGAAGAAATCAAAAGGGAGGTGAAAAACTCCTGGAAACAAATGACATTGAAAACAGGACAACTCAAAGGCCATCTAAAATGTATTTAAGTTTTGTATTTACTCTCTGACACATGCAGTTTAAAGTCCTGCCAGTAATTGAGTGTATTTATAGAAGATTATAATTCTGAGGTTAATTAGGAAAAGTCATAGCCACAGACCTTTTTTCCCCCACAGAGGAGATTTCAGATCAGTGTAATTCCAGTACCCATGTCGTTGATGGTCTGTGTTTATTGGTCCAGGGATAAAATGAGACCATCTAGAAAAGAGGGATGGAGACCGCATAGCCTCCTGTTAGTCGTTTGTGCAGATTCTTAGAACTTTTGATAAAAGCTGAGCTACAGTTTAAGATTCTATTTCCTGGTAAAGAACAGAGTGAATCATCCCCAGAGTTGCTAGTCTCAGGGCAGAATCCAATGCCTCCTGTCTGTAGTACCCGGTTTCTAAAACACATCTGGGCCTAGCATTTTTCTTTTCAGAAACTTTGGACAGTTTCCCCCACTGCCTGTATTTAATTTATGATATTCCTTAAACTCTAAGCACTTGTTCCCCTAACTTGCCATGGAGTTGACTCTGATGGTGGTGGTACATTCACTCGTCTCCTTTTTACTCAGATGTTTCAAGGCCAACTCCGGCTTTCCCCTCCATTAAACCTTTCCCCTGTACTTTGAAAGTTTTCTCTTCTGCAAGCACTTTGCTCACATAGCCCTTGTATATGTATTTGTTCCCTTCCCTCCCTGAAGTTGTGAGCCTCTCAGAAAGCATCAGTTGTAGGTTGTTGCTGTTAACCTCTGATTCCTCAGCCTTGTCTCATCCCTATCACATAGTAGCAGATGCTCAGTGTGTGTCATTGAAGGGAGATGGGGGCTACAGGGGGCAGTTCCTAATCAGGGAAATGGCCTTGTGAACTCCGTCCTCAGGAATGCCCATGTGCTTCCCCTGAGGCCTGGAAAGAACTGTGTAAATTCAGCCATTCTGTAACGGAGTCTTGAGTGTCTTGATATGTGCCCCGTGGTGAGCAGTGGGAATAGAGAGATGACTAGGACCAGGCCCTCGTCCCAGATCGAGTCAGGCAAAATAAAAACAAACCACATCCTGAGGGCTTCTCCGAAGCGGCTGCATTGTGTACAGATGGTCTCAGAGGCAAATTTGTGTTTTCTTGGATCTGTGTGAGGCTTTCGAATCTTGCCAAAATCTGACAGAAGCATTAAACTAGTGGTTGCAATATACAGTGTGAAAGAGAGGGGAACAAGGCAAGTGCATTGAGTAATGTAGGGAAGAAGGGCTTGAGCTCTCAACCTTGAGCAACTATGAAAGCTTGGTTTTAAAGCTTAGTTACTACTCTTCGCGACCCCATGGACCGCAGCCTACCAGGCTCCTCTGTCCATGGGATTTTCCAGGCAAGAGTACTGGAGTTGGGTGCCATCGCCTTCTCCTATTTTTTGCTGAATTTTTGTGTAAACTGAACAGCTCCTCAAATGTCCAAGCTGTGCGGAAAGTTAAGTTCACACTGTAGTCAGAGACTGTTAAGAATTACAGTTGCCTTTATTTCACACTCTGCTCTAAGATGTTCTAGAATTAGTAGAACCTCTGATCTTACTGTTGATGCCACCTGGTGTCTGTGTGCTACTAGGTTAGGGAAGTGTTCTATTTATGAAAGTAATGTTCTGAGGATATTTAACATACTTGTATGTAAATCTGTGATACTTTTCGTTCAGCCTAAAGTAAAAACCTGGTTCTGTTTTTCTGTTTTTCTCAAGCTATGTGCCTTGCAGGGCTGTTTTGGTTTTTGTGTTTAATCAGTTCCTTCCATTGGAACTTTCGGGACTCCTGTTTCATGCTGAGGTGTTTGTTCGGGGTTCCCCCCACTTTCCCGAACAGAAGCAAGGAGATCAAGCTAGTGAGTTCTGTTCTTATCAGCACTGACTCATCTGTTTTGGCCCAGTCCAAAAAGAAATTCTGGTTCCTTACTTAGGGTTCATTTTTCTGGCTTAAACTCTCTGCATGAGCCGAGGAATTCAGCAGGAATCTAGTGCAGGCCTGTCTTAGTACCACCTGGAAGCTGTGTTTTGACCCACACCTGTGACCACTGCCACTCGGGGCACGGAGACCTTGAGACAGGTGAGCTGTTTGGAGCCCCCAATTCAAACGGCGTTACACTGAGAGTTTCCTGTCCCTCAGGAAAGCTGGGTGTATCTTGCTTTTCCCTTATGACCACAGAACCTTAGGAGAAATTTTGACCCCCTGAGGTTGCCAGTCTGAATTAGGATCGACTTGTCCATTTTGCTTCATGGCACAGGAGCTTGGTACCGGCTCTGAAGGAGGGCGCTTGTTGATGCTGCAGGGCAGGAGTCTTCGCTCATCCTCCGGGAATCACGTTGGTACTGAGCAAGTGTTTATGTGTTCACCTGGGAATCTTTTCTTACGTGTGTTGCGTTGGTCTGTGACCCTCATTCTTCGCAGTGGCACCTATCACTCTCGCGACGAGAGCACAGACAGCGGACTGAGCATGAGCAGCTACAGCGTCCCTCGGACCCCCGACGACTTCCTGAACAGTGTTGATGAGATGGATACAGGTTGGTACTTTTTGTTGCTCTCGGTCATCTAGCTTTCGGTCAGATACAGTCATTGTGTTGCTGGGTCTGATAAAGTATAGTGAGCCAAGAGTATTCAGAAGAAAACCAGTTAAGATCCTGTAAACTTAATTGAGCCCTGCTTTGTTGTTGTGGTTGTTTTCTTTCTTTTAGTAACATCTTGTAATTGAAGTCTTTTCCAAGTTTTTATATGTCATGGATGTCTTTTCTCTATTTGACATGACTTAGGATTTAAAATATTGAGTTAATTTAAAATGTTGAGTTAATGGGCAGGGCAGTTGAGGACCATATTAGAAGTCTCTGTTATATGGATATTTACTCTTAATTTCAGAGCAAGAGCTCTGTATTTGATTTATATGTCTCTCTGTGTATGTGATTCTTTGTCTGCCTCCCTCTTTGTGAGGGTCTTTTGTCCAGCTTAGGTGATGCGGGCCTCAGGTTGGCAGGTTGGAAAAGTTAGGTGGTGGCCTTACGTCCTTTATTGGAAGAGTTGCAGGAGCTTGAAAACCTCCCCCACAGGAGTGGTGCTCCTGTGGCTTACCCTTTGACCTGGACTTGGCAGCTGTCAGAGGGCACGAGCTGGCTGGGCAGTGAAAAGGCTCTCCGGCTCACTGGCCCCTCAGCCTGCCGCTTCTGGGAGCGTTTGGCAGGGCTTCTGTGCTGGTGTGCATCCAGCCGATGGCGTCGGTGTCCCTGGGAATCCACACCACCCTCTCCTCATCTGGATCTTAAGTCATCCGTACGAGTCACCTCAAACCCATCTCATTCATAACACCTTTCCTTATTCCTCTCTCCCCCGTTTCTCCCTTCTCTCTAAACTTTTATAACAATTAATGGTTTATGTTAGTTTTTCTGAAAGCATAGTCCATGGAAGTGTTCATGAATGTTAACGTCATCATGGCAAAAAAGGTTTCTTGGCCAGGTAAGTTTGGGAGACCTATAAGCAAAGAAAGCTAGGAAGACTTACTTTTCCAAGGACTTCTGGGAGGCGTGGTTTTACTGTTGTGAATGTGAATCTCCTGAGAGTGGGATAGAGTTTCATGCAGCCTTTTTATTTTATTCTGTTCCCCAGTGTGTACTTGCGAGAAAGACAGGCATACCCATTCATCTTTGTTTTCCCTTACTGTGGCGGTGCACGCCTGGAGCAGTCGGGTACTGACGCTGTTGAGTCACACCTGCGCTCTCTCTCTCTCGCTGTATATAATGTTTCGACGAAAAGTACTAATACAGTTGTGTCCTATCTGTCCTCTCTCTCTTGAGTATATAATGTTTCAGCGAATTTCTTCCCAGGACCTTCTTCAGGGCTGACCACGCAGGAATAAGCAGTCAGACTTGTTCAGTATCTGAACACATGAAGCTGAAGGAGACTTGGCATTGTCACTTTGCTAGCTGTGGGTTGTTTGGCCTAAAGTAAACTGGGCATCAGTGGAGGAAGTCCATCAGGAATGCGTTTCTTTCCCTACGTGTGTCACGATGTCAGCTTTTCAAAAGGACCTGTTTTCTTTCTCTCTCTCTCTCTGGTCCATCTAGGTGACACTATCAACCAAAGCACCCTGCCCTCCCAGCAGAACCGTTTCCCAGACTATCTTGAAGCCATTCCTGGGACAAACGTGGACCTCGGAACCCTGGAGGGAGATGGGATGAACATAGAAGGGGAGGAGCTGATGCCGAGCCTGCAAGAAGCGTTGAGCTCTGACATCCTCAACGACATGGAGTCTGTTTTGGCCGCCACCAAGCTAGATAAAGAAAGCTTTCTTACGTGGTTATAGAGCCCTCAGGTAGACTGAATTCTAAATCTGTGAAGGATCTAAGGAGATAAGACCTATACCTGAAATTTCCAGTTAAGCCAGGGGCAGTCTTCTGGCTAATACAGAAAAAGATGAACAAACGTCCAGCAGGATTCTTTCATCCACTATTTTGCTCTTCTTGTCCATTGCTGCTGTTAATATATTGCTGACCTCTTCCATAGTTGGCTCTAAGGAATCAAAAAAAAACTTTTGTTTCTTTTGCTATTATAACTACTGTTTGTTTTGGGGGCTGGGGGGAGTGAGCCTGTTTGGATGATGGATGCCATTCCTTTTGCCCAGTTAGATGTTCACCAATCATTTTAACTAAATACTCAGACTTGGAAGTCAAATGCTTCATGTCACAGCATTTAGTTTGTTCAAGCAATTGTTCTTCAGCTGCCTTTGGCCAGTGGAAAAACATGACTTACTGGTCTAACAAGCCAAAAATGTTGTATCTGATGTTTAGTACTTAGACTGATTTGAAGAGCTAGCTGAAACCAAGGCTGAAGACTGTTTTACTTTCAGTGGGTTTTTTTTCCTCCTAGTGCTATCATTAGTCACATAGTGACCTTGATTTTATTTTAGGAGCTTATAAGGCTTGAGATAATTTCCATAGAAATATATTAATTATTGCCACATACTCTAGTATAGATTTTGGTGGGTTTTATTGTGGGTTTTTTGTTTGTTTTTCTTTTTTTTGGTCTTCATCGGGATTTTTATTGTCTTAGGGGTTTTGTTTTGTTTTTTTCTTTTTTCCTCAGAATCTAAGGCAAATTACCATTGTAGTGCATCTGTTTATACTTGTAGCTTGGGACAGTTATTATAGTTCCTTTGGTAAATCTACATGTCATGGGTTTTTTTACCATCCTATTTAAATCTTGGTAATCAGCTCTCTTTATATATACCCACACACACTTAATAATGTTTATAATAGTGTGATAGCAGAATGTATCTTTTTTTTTTAGTTTTCCCTACTTTCCAATTTATTTTAAAATGGTAGCTATGAATGTATGCATTTAGAATACAAGACTAGTAGTTTATATTTCACAAGTAGTTTAAATCCGGTTGGGGTAGTGTGCAGTTGGTGGTGGTTTAGTGTTCTAGAAAGGGCTGTTCTTATGGATAGTGCCTCCAGGAGTCTTGTATGCCCTCTGGGCACACAGTGGATATTATCTGCTGAATTTGAAAGAAGTAAACAAGAAATGGCTTTATTATCCCCTTTAGCTTTGGAAGATTACCTTTGCCTTAGTTTTGGAAGTAAAATCTAGTAGTTTAGTTCTCTTTTATCATGAACACATTAAACACTACATTGAAATATTGCCTACAAAGTTGTTTTTACTTATAAGACTTGCTCCTACTTCTGTATGCTGAGAATTTACCCTGGATAGTATATGGGATACTGTACGGTCATAAGTTAGCTGGTAAAGTGATCAGATTAATGTATATTACTAGTTGATTTTAGCAAAGAAATAGAGATAATCATGATTATACTTTTATTTTTACTGGAAGAGATATAACTAGAGTATGTGTCTACAGGAATAATAATGTTTTCCAAAGAGTATTTTTAAAGGAACAAAATGAGCATGAATCAACCCTTCAGTATAAGCTATGAAGTAATACTTGCTTGTGAATTACAGTGGCATCAGCTAGCACCTCTACGATTAAGGGTCTTTCAGTGTTTATAGAGTAAGCCCTTATTTTCAAGGGTTTAGAAGACATAAAATCTCTCTTTTCCTGGCTAAAACTGCTATGAAAAGCCTCAGCTTAGGAAAACCTCAGGTGGGGTTGGTTTTTTTTTTTTTTTTTTTTTTTTCTGATTACAAAATATAAGTATTTTGACCCTTCAGTTTAGAGGATTGCAAAAGTTGGAAGTAAAGTTTTATATTAGGTAATTTCAGTGCTCAAAATGCAGTCATTGTGTTATATATATTGATTCATAGGTTGATCATTTGTAATAATTGACTCTAAGGCTATTATTAAAACAGCAGAAAGATTAAATCTTGAATTAAGTCTGGGGGGAAATGGCCACTGTGCAGATAGATGTATTGATTTTTTTTTTAGAGGAATAATGAATTTCTGCCTAGAATGCATAATTGAGTTTATGGATGAATGATACAGCATGTTGGCTTTTTTATATGCAGAAGATCAAAGCTACTTAGAAGGAGTGCCTACAATTTGCCATTAAGCCACAAATTAAGATCTCATCTTATATATCAGCAGAGTAGCTTTAGATTAGGGGAAAGGGTGGGAAAATGGGAGGGGGGTTGTGAAGATTTAGTGGGACCTTGATAGAGAACTTTATAAGCTTCTTTTTCTTCAATAAAAACTTGTCTTGTATATTGCTGTCATTAAAAGCAGTTGTTCCTAAAATTTCAATCACTTAAGTACACCCACAAAACAAAAATATGGAGTTCTTCATTCCCCCTCGATTTGGATTTACCCAGTTATACCTCAGTGTTGTGGCAGCACCGTGGTGTCTGAAGGACATGGTGCTTTGACCTAATCGTAACCGTTGTACTGACCTGAAGGAGACCTAAGCCTTTCTCTTTCTGAATTTGAATCACAGTCTTGATGTGGTCTTTCTTGTTTTTTGTCCTTGTTCCTAATGTAAAAGTGTTTAACTGCTTCTTGGTTGTATTGGGTGGCATTGGAATAAGATTTTAACTGGGTATTCTTGAATTGCTTTTACAATAAACCAGTTTTATAATCTTTAAATTTATCAGCTTTTTACATTTGTGTTCTTTTTAGTTAGGGCTTATTAGATCTACTTATGGTTGATGGAGCATATTGATTTATAGTTTCAGATTTTCCAGAGCACTATTTGTTATAATAACTATTTTCTAAATAATAGTGCTTTAAAAAAAATTGGAAAGTAACTTTTATACAAATTATGTTGCTGTTTTAAGTATTCATACTAAATAGATGCATTTTATATGGAACCTTGGCAGAAACACTAAAATTTTAAAAATAAAACTAATTGTGTAATTCATAATTTATACTAATCAGTGTTGAAACTCAAACAGTGCGAAAGTGGGAGGCAATATCCAGTGATTTACAGTTTCATAGCTTCTTTGCATCTGAGAAATGAATGCTCAGATGAATTTTATCTTCCATAAGCACGTTTTTATAAGAATTGTGGGTGTGCCTATCTTAACAGTTGTTTTCTGTGTCTTGACAAAATATTCTCCACATTTTAAATGTTTTATATTAGAGAATTCTTTAATGCACACTTGTCAAATATATATATATAGTACCAATGTTACCTTTTTATTTTTTGTTTTAGATGTAAGAGCATGCTCATATGTTAGGTACTTACATAAATTGTTACATTATTTTTCTTATGTAATACCTTTTTGTTTGTTTATATGGTTCAAATATATTCTTTCTTTAAACGCTTCTTTGTTGTTTTTAACAGTTAATATATTTAAAACGTTTTTGGCTTCTGAATGGGTCTTCCAGTAGAACAAGTGCAAGTAATAAAAGGTGATAATAGTGGTAACTAACTGGCAGACAGGTTAAACTGAAGGTCGGTGTGGCACTTGGAACTTCTGTAGTGTGGATATAATTCTTTGAACTTTATGTGCTCTACTCTTCCTGTAAACCATCCTCATTGATAAAAGTGTATAAGCAGAACTGTATCCCCTTCAGTCTTAAAATGATTTTACGACATGTGTTAATAGCAGCACAGAAGAAAATAATATTTCTTTCAAAATAGCCTTTGGTTTTATGTCTCCAAAATCGAATACTTAATGTGCTATGCTAAGTCACTGCAGTCTTGTCGAACTCTCTGCAACCCTGTGGACCATAGCCCACCAGACTCCTCTGTCTGTGGGAATCTCCAGGCAGGAATACTAGAGTGGATTGCTGTGCCCTCCTTCAGGGGATCTTTGCAACCCAGGGATCAAACCTATGATTCTTATTTCCTGCATTGGCAGGTGGGTTCTTTATCACTAGCACTACCTGGGAAGCCCTATAATACTTATGAAAATTATTAGGTACTATTTTATAAATTAAAATACTCACAGATTAAGTGGTAGGCTCTGAACTTTGAAGAAGCAGCTTTGTCTTTGAAAATCATTTATTTCTGTGTGTATATAATATCTTAATTATTGACATGTTTTTGGTGAGGCAAGTCTGAAAACAGTGTTTTGTTATGTATAATTTCTTTATGATAGTAAAACATTTTGTAGAACTTGAAATTGATTGTTCCCCTTCTGCAAAATGCACAACCCCTACTGGTTGTACATTTTAACGCAAAACCATACTGTGTGTCTATAGACATTGCCCCTCTTACTAGGGAGCTACTCTTAAGAGGCCGTACGCTTTATATTGGATGGCTTACAGTCCTTCTGGAGTCTGTGAACCAGAATTGTATAGCCTTCAGGTAACTGATTTAGTCAGTGTGAGTCAGTAAAATTCTCAGAATATATTAATTTGGATTTGGGAAAAACAGCCTCTAGAGAGAATAAGGACTAGTAGTGGGAAGTGGTGAGCAGCCCAGTGAGTTATCCCTTGACTTCCATCCTGTCGGCTGAGGTTGTAAAGAAAGAGCAGCGTCAAGGACCCCATCACATGTTCTTTCCTTCTGTAATGACAGCTCGGCCGTCCCTGGTCCTGGAAGCCATCACTTAGACTGAAAATCCGGCTTTACTTGGTATTTAGGGTAAATCCACATACTGCTGTCTTGGACTCCAGGGTTGCATGCACACTGCTGCTTCTGGAATCAGCCTTCTCTCTGGCTGGGCGACTTGTCCCCGCCCTGCTTTAAATCGTTGCCATTTAATTTCTTTATTTAAATAGTCCTGAAAACTTTCATAAACAATCCTCTTCAATTAAAAATTTGCTGAGTTAATATCAGATGAGAATTCTGTGACATACAGTGCTGTAGTTTTTCCAGATCAAACATGAAATGTTTTTTGCCATATCATCTGTATACAGAAAGCTCTGATACAAGTGAAATTAATAATTTTCTAACCATAAACATAGCCTTAAACTGGCAAACATAATAGTACCACAAATGAAAACAGTTACAGAATCAAGGCACTCGCAAAATAAGATGATGTTTAAAAGATACTCTGAATTTTTTAATCTGTCATATTTTAACCACAAACAAAACTCCTGAATCAGGTGACTTGACATCTAAACTGAGAGGACTCTGTTAGAAGTTGAAAACAAAATGAGACAAAACTGGGTCTGTGTGTTGCTAATTGGAGATATCTGAGTGAAGAGCCTATTTCTGTAAAATTCCTAAACAGCTAATCTGGCACTTGGATTTCTTTTTTTTTTTTTTTTTTTTAAGTGAAACTATTAAATACTAGAGTTACTATAACTTTGTGAAGCTGATACTGGTTTGTATTGCAAAGTCAGTGAATGGACAATTTCTTGTTCAGTCACTCAGCCGTGTCCGACTCTTTGCCACCCCACGGACTACAGCAACAGCACGCAGGACAGTGCTTGATTCTTACTGAAAGAAACCTCTCCAAAAAACAGACAGAAAAACAGCATCTAAATCAGGAGGGTATCCTATTAGCATGACTTAAATTATTTCTCAGGCTTAGGATACAGTTTTACCCATGTTTCCTTATGTCTCAAGTATCTTCAGAGACTATAGTCCCTGTGACCTTCACATAGGACTTCACATGTGGACGTCAGAGTCCATACAAAGTAGTCTATGAGTTAAACGTTACCTTTCGGGTATAATTTTCATTGTAACATTCTAGAAGTCTCATCTCAGTTCCATTTAAGGATGTATTGTGAGTTCAAGTTCTTGTGTATAGTGGATTTACCCAGGATTAAAATGATGGTATATTAGAAATGATGGCCAATTAGAAGAGAAATTCATTTTCTTTAAGTTGTAGATTAAGTGGCAGAACTTGAGGCAAAAGCACTGCTGCATGAGTGCTGTCTCCCTGAACTGCTGAAGCCAACAGTGATAAATGGACTAGGAAATTGAAGATCATTTCTCCTTAATTGAGCTTAATAGCGACTTGTATTTATCTACAGCCGGGGTTCAACAGAAACATCTCATTGGCTCAGTGATGAGGATCTGAATAATAGTCAGAATATCACAGCTGCAATGAGATTCCAATCACTGGGGTAACCATGAATTAGGACCTTAGGTTTTATGAGAGATACGAAGAGTCATATTCATGAAGCGTCAGGCTGCTGAGTAACTTGAAGTCACACTGCAAAGCTGCATGTGCAGTAGCTACTGAAGAAGGCCATTTGCTGAAGTATTTTCTCCAGACACCAAGAAATCTCTTGAGCCCTATAAAATAACCTCAGTAAGACTGGCCAGAGTAGAATGTGGGCTGGAGATTCAGTTGTCTCTTACAATCTAAATCTTAAATAGCATATGCCCATGTATTGTCCAGTCAAAAAATGGCTGATGCCTTACAGGAAATACATTATTTTATAAACAGCTAAGAACTACACACACACACCCCTTTATTTTTTTAGCCGCACCACAGGGCACCTGGGATTTTAGTTCCCTGGCCAGGGATCACACCCATGCCCCCAGCATTGGAAGCACAGTCTTAACCACTGGACTGCCAGAGAAGTCCCAAGACTCCCTCTGAGGGTGCATCATTGATCTAAAATGGAGCGGGAAGTCCTGGCTGAATCTGGAATGTTGTTCAGGAAATTTAACATTGATTAAATAACTATTGACCAAATCCCAATCAGTTTTCTAAAATCATTTAAGCAAATTTCTCAAGGCCTGAACATTTCCAACAGTTTTCAGTGTTGTGCTGTGCTAAATATTGCAGAGTTCAAAAGCAGATTCTTTGCCTTATCAAGGTTACATCTCACTGCCATCACTATGGGAGTGGAAGACTGGAACTTCTCTCAGGTCAAGTGAAAATATTATCATTTATCCAATCTCTGACACTGGTTAGAAGGACCAAAACAAAATATAGGAATAACTGGTAAGTTACTGGCATTCTTTAAAAGCAACGTTTTTCAACATGAGTATGATCTTTCTCATCTTTACATTGTTATTGAATGATCCTTCAAACTTGAGTAGGTCTACTCAGGGTACTTGCATAGTTACATGAGTTGGCTTGCTCTCATTAGTATGCACTCCAAGTGACCTACCCCTCCCATTTTTGTCTAAATATGCTTTGATACTTTTTTTCAACAGCAATGAGTAATATTCTATAATAATTACCAAAATGTTTATACATGTTACCTTATTTGGAAAACTCAGCAATGGCCACAGGACTGGAAGTCAGTTTTCATTCCAGCCCCAAAGAAGGGCAGTTGAAAGAATGTTCCAACTATCAGACAATTGTGCTCATTTAACATGCAAGTAAGATTATGCTCAAAATCCTTCCCAGTTAGGTTTCAGCAGTATGTGAACCAAGAACTTCCAGATGTACATGCTGGGTTTAGAAAAAGCAGAGGAACTAGGGATCAAGTTGCCAACATTCATTGGATCATAGAGAAAGCAAGGGAATTCCAGAAAAACATCTAGATCTGCTTCATTGACTATGCTAAAGCCTTCAACTATGTGGATCACAGCAAATTGGAAAATTCTTCAAGAGGTGGGAATACCAGACCACCTTACCTCTCTCCTGAGAAACATGTATGCAAATCAAGAAGGAACAATTAGAACCAAGCAACATGGAACAACTGACAGGTTCCAAATGGGGAAAGGAGTATGACAGGGCTGTATATTGTCACCCTGTTTATTCAGCTTACATGTGGAGAGTACATCATTTGAAATGACAGGCTGGATGAAGCACAAACTGGAATCAAGATTGCCAGGAAAAGTATCAAAAACCTTGGATATGCAGATGATACCACTCAAATGGCAGAAAGTGAAAAGGAACTAAAGAGCCTCTTGAGGAGAGTGAAAGAGGAGAGTGAAAAGCTGGCTTAAAACTCAGCATTCAAAACACTAAGATTATGGCATCCAGTCCCATCACTTCATGGCAAACAGAAGGGGAAAAAGTAGAAGCAGTGACAGACTCTTTTCTTGGGCTCCAAACACTGTGGACAGTAACCGCAGCCATGAAATTCAAAGTCACTTGCTCTTTGGAAGGAAAGCTATGACAAACCTAGACAGCAGATTAAAAAGCAAAGACATCACTTTGCTAACAAAAGTGTGTATAGTCACAGCTATGATTTTTCCAGTAGGCTTGTAGAGATGTCAGATACAGAATGCTGAGCACCAAAGAATTGATGCTTATGATTTGTAGCGCTGAGAAAGACTCAGGAGAGTCCCTTGGACTGCAGGGAGATCAAACCAGTCAGTCCTATAGGAAATCAACCCTGAATATGCATCTGAAGACTGATGATGAAGCTGAAGCTCCAGTACTTTGGCCACCTGATGCAAAGAGCCAACTCATTGGAAAAGACCTTGATGCTAGGAAAGATTGAAGGCAAAAGGAGAAGAGGGCAGCAGAGGATGAGATGGTTAAATAGCATGACCGACTTGATGAACATGAATTTGATCTAACTCTGGGAGATAGTGAAGGACAGGGAAGCCTAGGGTGCTGCGGAACGTAAGGTCACCAACGTTTGGACATGACTTAGCAACTGAAAAACAACAGCAGAACCTTACTTGATCAAGTAAGGCCGAGTCCTTTAAGGTATTATTACTGCCTCTCCTAAGTGCCTTAAACCTAGGTCCAAATCCCACCCTCTGTGAAGTGACTGGTAAAAGTTGAGGGCATGGCCCGTAACTGGGGATCTTGTGCACACAGGCAAACTCTACTCAGGGGGCCTCTTCCATATCTATCCCTGGCCCCACTGCAGGTGGGACTGTGCCTTCATACAGAGCTAATCCTAGCAAAGACTGCCACAGCATTGCAGTGCTCTTGGTTATCAAGGCTAATGTTCCATTTTTGAGAACCATGTATACATAGATTCAAGAAACAATGCTGTCGGGTAATATTCTAGTCTTGAGTAGTGGTATGGTAACTTCCTCAAGTTGTTCACAAAATAGAAGAGAGAAAACTGCTAAGTGTTGAAGGGTAGTTCACACAGTGTACCGTGCAAGTGTAGTCTAGGGAAAGACTTCCTCCTGGGATGATTAAGAACAGCTTCATACTGGTGGCATTTAAACTGAGCATTGAGGGGTTGTGATTTAACCAGCAGAAATGGTGTTATATGCAGAGGAGAGCACAAAGCGGGACTGTGGGGATAGGGAGTATTTCCTTTGGTCTGTAAACTATAGTATGATGGATTGACTCAGTATATTTGGTATGTGCCAGGCCTTATTCCTGACTTTGCTGCTGCTGCTAAGTCGCTTCAGTCATGTCCAACTCTGTGCAACCCCATAGACAGCAGCCCACCAGGCTCCCCCGTCCCTGGGATGGAGAATTGGCAAGAACACTGGAGTGGGTTGCCATTTTCTTCTCCAGTGCAGAAAAGTGAAAGTGAAGTCACTCAGTCGTGTCCGACTCCTAGCAACCCCATGACTGCAGCCTACAAGGCTTCTCCATCCATGGGATTTTCCAGGCAAGAGTACTGGAGTGGGTTGCCATTGCCTTCTCCAACTCTGGAATACAGCAAAGATCAAAGCAAACACAAATCTCTGCCCTCACAGGGGTTACTACACTCCACAGCCAGGACCAGATAATAGTATGTATTGAGTGCACTGTAGGCCAAGCACTTTTCATGTATTCATTCATTCAGTCCTGGCAACAGCCCACTGAGGTATGTCCTATCCTAGTTTTGCAGGTAAGAAAACTAGCAGAGTTCACACAACATTTGTGTTTAAAGTACAGGCTTGCCATTCACATTTTAAGAAAATAATGATTGAACTTGCACAAAGGTTAACAAAATCCGCTGGATATACAGAAAAAAAAATGTAGATAGCTGCATACACATCCCCAGATACTACCGGTGAACTCGGTACTTTTTCTACATAGCAAATGGAAAACAAGAGGGAACATCATTTCAAAGGCACCTGATGTTTCCCCAATGGTATAATCAGACTTGTCTGCTCAGACAATGAAGTACTATAGATGGTGTTTCTCACACAGAGATAGAAATTAGGAAAACTGGTGTCTGAGCAGATTCCTAACTTGTGAAACTTACCTCAAGCAAAGAAAAACAGGAAAATCTAATTTCGTGAGTCCACCAAGAGCAGTAACTCGTAGGCTCAAAGGCCATGAACCACTGGAGTAGGGGAGAGGAGTGTCATTGAACAGAAACGGGCCAAGTGAACCACCAGCAGAAAACTGAAGTCACAGACGTAGCATCAGCAAGAGGCGGCAGTACTTGCATATGTGCTGAACCACACATCCAGTCTGAACCCTTTGGACTGGACTACCATGAGCTGAGACGTGATGCGGGGAATGCATGCTGACAGCGCCCGCATTCCAGCTGAGGGGCAGGAATCACAAGCTGGTATGAGCAGGGGGGCACTCGCTTCTGTGTGGCTCCTTGGAGATCAGGGGCAACAGACCCGTGCAGCTGTGCCCCCAGAGACGGGCATGTGGGAGTAAGACAAGTAGCTCCAGAAGCTCTTGAAGGTGGCTAAAAGGCGGGTCACAAGACCTCAGTGACCCAGACTTGAGTTCTTAGTACCCCTCACAGTTCACTCCTCCAGAGAGGAGTGAGTTCTGGGGGAATTGTCTCTGGCCTCTCCATTCAAGAGGAGACTGAATCATGTCCAGGAAAAAGATCCATGAATTTGTAGAGTAAAACAAGTGCCAGAGAGGAAGCCACCCACACAGGAGAAACTCCTTATTCTGTCAATATCAGAGAACACCTCCTGGGTGGAAGGTATGCTGCTAGGTGGGTATAGAGTCGAACAGGACAGCATCCCTGCCCACGTGGAGCTGGCAATCTCGAGGGGGAGGCCAACCTGAAATACTTCACAGCCATCTAACTATGATTGTGATCACTGTTAACCATAAGGAGTCTGGGAGCCAAGAGGGATGTGTTGGCCAAGTGGATAAAAAATAGAGGTTGCTAACTCTCTTAATCCTGTTTTGTCATGAAGAACAAATTTATTTAGATGATGAATTTAATGGGCAACTCTAGAGTGTATTTGATATTAAACCAACTTGACACTCAGGAAACCCTAAAAACAAGATCAGTCCACAACCCTTTAAAATCAAGAGCAAAATGAAAAGAAACCCAAGCTAACATACAGCAGTTCGAAACGCACAACATGGATTTAAAAGCTTTGTCACTTCCCAATTTTTAAATGCAGGTCAAATTTCACTAGAACATGCCTGTTTATGGTTAAAGCAAGAATTCCATGGTCCTACCCAAAGAGTCCCACTTAAATAATACAACAAAAGAATGTTGGCAATTCTGTTATTTTATCCCTAACTAGAATTGGCCTTATTTCTCCGATTGATTTTGTGAATTTTAAAATTGACCAGAATGGGTGGGTTAGGGGGCTGATTTTGGCATCTATCCAGCTGTTCTGAAGCGCACCAGGCTGAGAAACCTCCCTTGATTAGGACAAGTAGGGCAAAGGCCAAGCTGACTGAAACATCAGATGGTCCTGTTTTCTTGTTTTTGTTTTAAAGAAATGCCCCAAAGCCTGAGCTGGATCTTAGAGTTCTCTTTATTTCCCAGAACCAGCATCTAGCAAAGAAGAGATTTGTTTATGGCACTACCCTTTCCCCTTGGCCACAGCAGAGTATTTTTCCTTTGGGCTAAATGTGTAAGTGGCAACTGGTTTCCAAGACTATTCAACACACATGGCTGTTGAACAATTTCGGACTGATACTAACAGCCTCCCTTGACAACCCCAGGTGTGGGGAGGCCTCTGGGGCATTGGTGGGGAGAGAGCCTCACTGAGCAGGTGGGCCGGGTGGCCAGGAATGAGGTCAGCACAGTCCTGACTGTGCGCCTGATCCATCAGACTCACAGGAGCAGACAAGATGGTGCAAGACAGGGTTTACCCAGGTTTCCGAATCAGAGAAGAGGGACTCAGAGATGAATGTGACCCTGAAGGCTGGAGGAACCTGCTCAAAGCTGCCCAGCTAGAAAGAGGCAGAGCCAGGGACAGAACCTTAGACTTCAAACTTTGCGTGAATTTATCCTGTTAACTACATTGGTAAAAATCTCATAGACTCAAAAACTCTTCAAATTGCTTGCATACAGGACAGCAAGATGCTCACACTGTGACAAGCAGGCCCATAGGACTAAGATTTACAGAAGGAAAGGCAAATCGAGGTTGCCAGTTTCAAGACTTCTCTGGTACCTAGGCTTATAGAGTGGAGGGGGTCCATGTAATCGTCTTTAAAGGGTTATTTTTCTTGTACTCTCTTCTCTTTGTCTTCAGAATATATAGTTCTGTGTGAGTTCAGTTGGTGGGAAGGTGGCTACTGTGTGTCAGAAAGCCTGCTTGGCCAGTCGGGAGTTCCCACTACTGCTGCTGCTACACTGCTATTACTAACCAGCCAGCTGTCCAGAGCTGAGTGTAGGCCAGCACTCTGCTAAGAGATTTATTAGCTCATCTAACAAACGATGAATCAGCATGTGCCTGCTTTCAAAGAACTCCTTTAGGGAAGTGGCTCTGAATCCTGGTTGAATATTAGAATCCCTTGGGGAGATTGGAGGACACCTTGATGTGTGGGCTCCCCCTTCAGAGGCGGTGCTTCCATTGGACAGGGGTGGAGCCTGGGTACCAGGAGTGTTTAAGGCTCTCTGGATAATTGCAACGTGCAGCCAGGATTGGGCCCCACTGAGCCAAGGTGAAGCACACAGACGTGTAAACGGCAGTGACAGGTGAGTGCACCACAGTCTGCGTCATCCTGTGTGCTCGGGGAGCCCACAGATAGCAAAAGTCAGGAGGAGGTTCACAGAGGAAGTGAAATGTGAGGGAGCGTCACTTCAGGCCTGTCTCACCAAGGTGTGTCCAAGAGGAGTCTGTTCTCATCACGCTGCTTTGACTCACAGCTACCCAGGTGGCCCTGTCCCAGATGGAAACTTTGGAAAAGCCTGAGCCAGTTAAGGTCCAACCAGCACTTGTGAAGGTAGGTGTTTCCCCCACAAAGCCACACCCAGGAGGAGGTGCCTATTTTATTTTCTGCCTGGATCTGCAGTTCAGCAGCAGAGCCTCTGTCCCCAGGAGGGACTGCATGGGACTGGACATCAGTGAGCAAGGGGCTGGCTTGTTTGAGGAACTTCCCTTCTTGGCACGTGGTGGTTTAGTTGCTAAGTCGTGTCCGACTCTTGCAACCCCATGGACTGTAGCCCGCCACACTCCTCTGTCCATGGGATTCTCCAGGCAAGAATACTGGAGTGGGTTGCCATTTCCTTCCCCAAGGGATCTTCCTGTTGGAGACCTGAATCCTGCATTGCAGGCAGATTCTTTACCCACTGTGCTATGAGGGAAGCCTTCTTAGCATAACTCTCCATAATCCAGCATAATCTTTAGGGTAGGAGTTGTAGCTAGACCATGGAACTCCTGATTAATATTGCAGCTACACTAGAAGTCAGATGGGTTTTATGTGAGAATTGAGGGGTTGACAACTAATTCATAACACCGCTTTAATAGGTAAATTCATTCTAGTGCTAAACAGTCAACTGGTAAAGAATTCTTGGAATATGTTCCCACTATGGAAATTGAGTCTGTATGGTATACATTACAATCAGAGACATTAATCAGATATTAATTAAATATAAAATGTTATATTTTAAAATCAATATTTGGCCTAACTGCATCAATGTTGGTCAGTCACTCAAATGTGCCATACATTAAATTGTTTAACATACGGAACAAAATGGGAGCAGGATGCTGGTTAAAATTTTACATGAAAACATTTTGCAAATTAAAACTTTACCATTTTAAGGCTTTCTTTCTGTCGGTACTTTTAGGCTATTTTGAAAGCAAACTATCCACAATGACAATGGATGAAACACCCTGGCCTTACTGTAAGTGACCTTCAGTCCTGCCCGGAGGTGAGAGTCATGGGCCGCGCAGACCTTCTCCTTCTCCGAGGCAGTGGTCAGAGTGAGCTGGCCCCTGATCTGCATCGCAGCAGGGAATTCAGTAGCCCAGGGGCCCAACAAGCAGACTGGAGATGGGAGATCTGATTTGAAGTTGTCTGACAAGACTGCCCTGTAGTTTCCACTTCTAGGACCTTATCCCAAGAAAAGAATTGAGGATATATGCAAGAATTTAGCAAACTAAGAGCAAAAAGTCTGGGAATAACTTAGTTTTCCAAAACAGAGCTTTGTAACATGAATTGTTATATCCATAAAATAAAATACTATGCAACCAACTATCAGGAATGAGGCTAAAGAATTACATTGATTGATATGAAAAAATGTTGACAATATTGAATACTCTGACAAAAAAACAGGTAATAAAATTATACTCTTAGGACCAACCTCATGACTAACACAAAACAGTATTGAGTAGCAAAACAATAATGTTAAACATTTATCTCTTTTTATTGAAAAACTAGATAAATGCATTTTTAAAAGGGAATTATAGACATTAAAGTGATTACAGAGATTATCTCTGAGTGACAGGATGATTCCTTTTTGTTTCTCTCTGATCATTTTTCTTTTTTAAAAAATTTTTACCTGTTTTAGGGGGCTGCACTGCATAGCATGTGGCATCTAAGTTCCCTAACTAGAGATCAAACTCATGCCTCCTGCGGTGGTCATTTTTCTACAATGAGTGTGTATTTCTTCTGTTGAGTTAAAAAATAAAAAACCTTTAGATTTGTGACTCATCTCTATATCTGTCTTTGAGTAGATAATATTCCTTCGGGGATTTATATATCTGAAGGCCTTGTAAAGTGATGCATCTCCAATCTGAAACTGCTCGTCTCTTGCTTTAAGTAAGTACAGTTATTACATGTAAGGCTTATATCTCATAAAACTTTTTAAAATGTTACTTCAGATTTTTTAAGGTATGAATTCTTTATGATACTGTAATGGTGCATACATGACACTGTGTTAGTCAAAAGCCTTATAACTTTACAAGACAAAGAATGACTCTTAATGTATGCAAGTATTTAGAAGATCATTTAGGAGGTAAGGGTATCCCAGGATGGAATACAGAAAGTGACAAAAGAATCTAAATGTGTTACAACTCTATGAAACAGCCTCACCAAAAGGAGTGGGAAAAAGTTGCTGACCTAAGTAACCTTGGAAATGAATGCAGTCTGTAAGACTAAAGGAAACCGGAACCCTGCACAGAAACCTTGTAGTCTGATTGATAAAGTTGTTTCCCACAGGAATATGTGTTAACAGTTCTGATACCACCATGAATGTCTGTTGAAACAATAATTAACTAAATGGATGAGGGCCCCTGAGAGTTAGTTAGGTTTTTCATTGTTGGAGGAGGGGTTACAGAGAAGCAAGGGGAGGAGGTTAAAATGATCCATGTGGTAATGGATGAGAATTAGAGATCTTGGTGTGAACTCATATTTAGTTTAATTTAGACACAATTGATTATCTATTAAAATATTTATAGGTATGTGTAAATATTTATAGATACAGATATACTCTTACTCTGTCAGGTAAGAGGGCTTATAAGCAACAGCAACAAATACTCTTACCCCCCCTCACCTTTCTCACACAAGCAGCAGCATATTATACACACTGTTCTGTACCTTGCTTTTCACTTAATATATCCTACATATCTTCTATATAAATGGATGAAGCTCACAGTTTTTTCACAGTCACACAGAATTGGGTTGTGTGGATATAACGTAAAGTGATAACTTCCTATTAGCAAAGAGTGAACATGTATTATTTCCAATCTTTTCCATTTCAAAGAATGCTGCAATAAATCGCCTGGGACATGCATCGTTTTGTATAAGCACATATATCTTTAGGCTAGAGGCCTGAATTAAAGGGTACATGCATTTGTAATCAGATGAATGAATACAGACATTATTTTAGAGCGTAGAGGCCGTTCCATTTTTGTACTCCAGCCAGTAGTTTATGAGACTGCTGGTTTTCCCACAATCTTAGCAATAGAGTGGGATGTCCTGCTTTTGGCATTTTGCCAATTTAATTGGTAGGATATGATTTCTCTCTAGTTTTCATTTACATGTCACTTATTGTAAGTCAAACTGAGCATCTTTTGTTCGTAGTGAGTCTTCCTAAGGCCCACTTGACTTCACAGTCCAGGATGTCTGGCTCTAGGTGAGTGATCACACCATCATGATTATCTTGGTCATGGAGATCTTTTTTGTATAGTTCTTCTGTGTATTCTTGCCACCTCTTCTTAATATCTTCTGCTTCAGTTAGGTCCATAACATTTCTGTCCTTTATTGTGCCCACCTTTGCATGAAATGTTGGCTTGTTATCCAATTTTCTTGAAGAGATCTCTAGTCTTTCCCATTCTATTGTTTTCCTCTATTTCTTTGCATTGATTACTGAGGAAAGCTTTCTTATCTCTCCGTGCTTTTCTTTGGAACTCTGCATTCAAATGGGTATATCTTTCCTTTTCTCCTTTGCCTTTAGCTTCTCTTCTTTTTTCAGCTATTTGTAAGGCCTCCTCAGACAACCATTTTGCCTTTTTGCATTTCTTTTTCTTGGGCATTGTCTTGATCACTGCCTCCTGTACAATGTCATGAACCTCCCATAGTTCTTCAGATACTCCATCAGATCTAATCCCTTAACTCTATTTGTCTCTTCCACTGTATAATCATAGGGGATTTGATTCAGGTCATACCTGAATGGCCTAATGGTTTTCCCCTACTTTCTTCAATTTAAGTCTGAATTTGGCAATAAGGAGTTCATGATCTGAGCCACAGTCAGCTCCGGTCTTGTTTTTGCTGACTGTAGACAGCTTCTTCATCTTCAGCTACAAAGAATATAATCAATCTGATTCCAGTATTGACCATCTGGTGATGTCCATGTGTAGAATCATGTCTTGGGTTGTTGGAAGAGGGTTCAGTGAATTGGAAGAGACCAGTGTGTTCTCTTGGCAGAACTCTGTTGGCCTTTGCCCTGCTTTGTTTTGTGCTCCAAGGCCAAACTTGCCCGTTACTTGTTATCTCTTGACTTCCTACTTTTGCATTCCAGTCCCCTATGATGAAAACGACATCTTTTTTGGATGATAGTTCTAGAAGGTCTTGTAGATCATCAAAGAACTGTTCAACTTCAGCTTCTTCAGTATTAGTGGTTGGGGCATAGACTTAGATTACTGTGACATTGAATGGTTTGCCTTGGAAACGAGCAGAGATCGTTCTGTTATTTTTGAGATTGCACTCAAGTACTGCATTTCAGACTCTTTTGTTGACTTATGATGGCTACTCCATTTCTTCTCAGGGATTCTTGCCCACAGTAGTAGATATAATGGTCATATGAATTAAATTAAATTAAGCCCATTACAGTCCATTTTAGTTCACTGATTCCTAAAATGTTCACTCTTGCCTTCTCCTGTTTGACCACTTTCAATTTGCCTTGATTCATGGACCTGACATTCCAGGTTCCAATGCAATGTTCTTTACAGCATCGGACTTTACTTCCATCACCAGTCACATCCACAACTGGGCATTGTTTTCGCTTTGGCTCCATCTCTTCATTCTTTCTGTAGTTATTTCTCCACTCTTCTCCAGTAGCATGTTCGGCACCTACCAACCTGGGGAGTTTATCTTTCAGTGTTCTATCTTTTTGCCTTTTCATACTGTTCATGGGCTTCTGAAGGCAAGAATACTGAAGTGGTTTGCTATTCCCTTCTCCAGTGGACCACGTTTTGTCAGAGCTCTCCACCATGACCTGTCTGTCTTGGGTGGCCCTACATGGCATGGCTCATAGTTTCTCTTAGTTAGACAAAGCTGTGATCTGTGTGATCACTTTGGTTAGTTTTCTGTGACTATGGTTTTCATTCAGTCTGCCCTCTGATAGCTAAGGATGAGAGGCTTCTGGAAAGTTTATGATGGGAGGGACTGGCCGTGGGGGAATCTTGAGACTTGCTCTGATGAGTGGGACCATGCTCAGTAACTCTTTAATCCAATTTTCTGTTGATAGGTGGGGCTGTGTTCCCTAAGCAGTCCACAAAAGTGAGTCCATATTTGTACATTGATGAGAACGACTACTCTGACTTGGCTAAGACTTCTCTCACTTAGTTTTACAATCGTTGCAAAATATACAGAAATGATTAATGATACATGCCTGGTGTGAGCAGCCAAATACCTAAGGATCCCTATTGTATACCTTAAGTTTTGCGGTCTCAGCAGACCTCACAGAATCATGAATTCTTCAGGTCAATTAGAAACATGGCTGGCTATCTTTCATATCAATTCAGGAAAGCCCATGCCATCATTCAGGAGCCCACTTACTTCCATGAAGGAAATTTCTTAGTCAACTGCAGGTACATAATCTGGTTCCGTCTGCTTTTGTGGCTTTCTGCATCATCAGGCCTACTTGAAGATTTATTGTAGCAGGTCTGGACACCGGATTGCCTCTGCTGGCTTCAGTGGACCAGCTTTTAATATAAAAATGGAGCATATAGGTAAAATTTCCCCTAGCCATGTAATTTCAGAATCTCTGGTAATTTCACCCACATTGATAATTTCGGCCTAATCTAAAATTTAATCTGTCCTATTTGATCCAGCACCATCAGAATATCACTTAGGTATTCCATCTTATTTTTTTCCACAATAGAAATTAGCAAAAATCTCTGAGTTTGTAAGTGGCTCTGATTATAGTTGTATTTTTACAAACGGAGGGCAGAGGGCAAGTGAAGAACTGACTTACTCTTGCAAGTAAATTGTTGTAGGAGCTTCAAGTAAGGCAAGATAGATTCATAAGAAGAGAAGCAGGGCAACTTTCTCTAGCAAGGGAGGCTCAGAATATGCTAGAGATTCGATACACGATCTATTTCAATCTGGGGGTAACGTTCTTTTCCTAAGTACCATCATAGAAAGATTTTTGTTTTCAGCTGATCCTTGGCCAGCAATTTAGGACTCTGAGCTGGACATTCTCTTTCTTTACACTATCCAGCAATAACCATGCACTTGTAGATTTCTTCAATTCCTTGTGGCTTTCATATCATTTTATGTCAGTTGCCACTTGTTTCTCCGAAGTCTTACCTTTAGTGAGCACATTCAGATACCATTCTGGTTAGAATTTTGCCACTGTACAGCATGCGTTCCCAGAGTTCTGTCCTTTAATACTTGAAGGATTTTTCTTGCTGTCACATAGAGCATCCAAATGATGATTGCTTCCTGAGAGGCTTTGGCCTGCAGTTGCTCCTGTCATTGGTTTCTATATGAATTAAGGTTCTTGTTATAAGCAACAGAAACAAACTCATACTATTTTAAGCAGAAACTAGTATTTTTTATTAAAAAAAAAATGCACTGAGTAGATCATAGACTCTGCAGAAGCCAGAGAATCATATTTAGGGGAGGTCGGTTGAGATGTTGTGGCCAGCAGCTAGCTCGTCGGTGCTCGTGGGCTTAGCCTGTTCCATGCCTCATCTCTCCCTGGAAGGGGAGGGTGGCTTTGAAGCCGAGCAGAAGCTGCCACCGCCATAGTCCCGGGCTTGAAGTCTCTAAGACTTTTCTCAAACTTGCGTGCTGAGGAGACTCAGATGTTGGCCTCAGCTCCTAGGCTGAACTCAGCAGATTGGCCCATGAAAACTTCTGTATTGAGACAAAGGAAAGGATCTGTCAGAAAGCAACATCTATTATCCTGGGCATGGCAGCAAGGAAGAGGACAGGTAGTAGAAATCCTGCAATCGGGAAAGCAGACTGAAAGGTGACGAAGAAGCTGAAGATGGGTGGTAGAGAGAGGTGTAACATTCCAGCCCCTCAAACTAGAAATGCTGGTAAGAACAACAACAGCTTAGTAGACGGAAGACCAAGGATCAGAATTCCCAGATGAAGACTGTTCACAAGAAAAAGGAAAGAGGACATACTTGTGATTCATCATCAGCTGCATGGCAGGCCACGCAAGATGGGGGGAAGAACGAAAATTTTCCAAACAATCAAAACTGGAACTCTAGCTTATCAAGTCCCACCTTACTTTTTAAGTCTCAAACTAATCAGAACTATGCTGGGGCCGAATTTAGTGAGCCACCATCACCAAGTGTTCTTCCTGAACCACCACACCACTGGGTTCCTGTTTCCTTTAATCTTTCTGATAAAGAAATAATGACATTTCAACTTAAAACCTTACTTAAAGTACAGGTATAAAACGAGATAAAGTACTAACAGTTAAACTTAGTCATATTTAAGGATAACTGGCAATTGTTTCAGACCAAATTCACTAGGGAATTAATCTGTAAAACTGATTAACGTAGAAAATATAATTAGACTTCATCTTAATTGTTTTATGTGCACTCTGATGGTAGAATCAGTACAGTTTAAAATAACTGAATTATGGATAATTGTATTTGATCTCTTTACTAGTGTTCTCAATTGAGTAACCATACAAGTGAAACCATTCAAGTTTAGATTTGGGGAATTTAAAGGAATCAACTTTTTATATTGCTTGTTGGGGGAAAATACTAAAGATTATCAGTTCACGGGTCAGCAGATTGACTTGTTAAGATATGGTAAATCTGATTATAACCATCCAGTTAAAGGCATACAGGGGTTGAAAACTATTTGAATCTTTGAGATGTTATTGTCCTGCTGCTGCTGCTAAGTCGCTTCAGTCATGTCCGACTCTGTGTGACCCCATAGGTGGCAGCCCACTAGGCTCCGCCGTCCCTGGGATTCTCCAGGCAAGAATACTGGACCAGGTTGCCATTCCCTTCTCCAATGCATGAATGTGAAAAGTCAAAGTGAAGTTGCTCAGTCCTGTCTGACTCTCAGCTACCCCACGGACTGCAGCCCACCAGGCTCCTCCACCCATGGGATTTTCCAGGCAAGAGTACTGGAGTGGGGTGCCATTGCCTAGAGACACCTAAATCAGTACACCTAAACCAGTAGTATGGCAACAACCTGATGCACTGCCTAAAGAAAATGTGAATTTTTTTTTTTTTTTTAGAGAACAGTTGTATTTTAATGAACTGTATGGTGGTGAATGTGGAAAGGACACTAGGGGCTATTTAGAATGAAACAAGTATACCCCACTGGCCCTGTTATGTGCAGTGGATGGGTGTCTGCCAACAAATGCACCAAGACCATTTTTTATAGAAAGAGTATTTGGTGTTCAGAGTAGCTTTCAAAATACATTTTTGTATGATGGCACTGCACAAGCTGTTCTGACAATGCTATGGCTTTAAATCATCCCTGCAAAGGTTTTTTAAAGTTGGGAGCTGTATAATGTGAAAGTTCTGCATACCTAGGAAAGAGCCATGTAAATATATGTAATAAAATTGTAGCATATGTAAAGTTTTGTTGGCATTTATCCTACAAAAATAGAATATTTTAGTATGAATTTGCTGAATGTAAGACATGGACTCTTTTATACTATGGCCTAATTTTAAAGGTAAAACAAACCTGTTTTTAAATTTTGCCCTTGTGCTGAAGTGCCAGTGTATGTATATTATAATTGATCTTGCTGTAAACTATATTTCAAAGTAAATCCTAGTGTAAGAAGTTTTATATAACTGAACAGATTTTAAGCTGCTAAAACACTTGCTATTTTTGAGATGTGAAATGCAGTATGGGGTTATTTTTTTTTTCCTTAAACCCCAAGATTAACTATTAAGCAGTCCCTCCAACCTCAGAGACTCCTTTTGGCTTTCAACAACTTGTGTAACCTGTGAGTATAGTGTACAACGTCAGTGTATTTTTTTTCTTGTCAACAGGTGCAACCCAGGGGACCAACTTATTGAAAAAGATGTAATTTGTTGCATAATACCTTGATAACATGTTTTGCTTACTTTAAACATGCTAATTAAAACAGCCATCCCAGTAGTAAAAGTAAAGTGTGTGTTTGGGGCAGGGGGGTGGGGGGGAGGGGGAGGCAGGGATCTATTTTCTAATTTAGCAGCTTTTTTTATGCTTTTAAGCAGAATGGCTAAATTGTTTCTCCAAATAGAGGTGAGATAGTATTGTCCAAGTTAAATGATGATATCCTAAAAACAAGTTTTATTTATAAATAGGAAAAGGATTACGTCAAGGCTGTATATTGTCATCCTGCTTATTTAACTCATATGCAGAGTACATCATGAGAAACGCTGGGCTGGAAGAAGCACAAGCTGGAATCAAGATTGCTGGGAGAAATCTCAATAACCTTAGATATGCAGATGACACCACCCTTATGGCAGAAAGTGAAGAGGAACTCAAAAGCCTCTTGATGAAAGTGAAAGAGGAGAGTGAAAAAGTTGGCTTAAAGCTCAACATTCAGAAAATGAAGATCATGGCATCTGGGCCCATCACTTCATGGGAAATAGATGGGGAAACAGTGGAAACAGTGTCAGACTTTATTTTTTTGGGCTCCAAAATCACTGCAGATGGTGATTGCAGTCATGAAATTAAAAGACGCTTACTCCTTGGAAGAAAAGTTATGACCAACCTAGATAGCATATTCAAAAGCAGAGACATTACTTTGCCAACAAAGGTCCGTCTAATCAAGGCTATGGTTTTTCCAGTGGTCATATACGGATGTGAGAGCTGGACTGTGAAGAAAGCTGAGCGCCAAAGAATTGATGCTTTTGAACTGTGGTGTTGGAGAAGACTCTTGAGAGTCCCTTGGACTGCAAGGAGATCCAACCAGTCCATTCTGAAGGAGATCAGCCCTGGGTGTTCTTTGGAAGGAATGATGCTAAAGCTGAAACTCCAGTACTTTGGCCACCTCATGTGAAGATCTGACTCTTTGGAAAAGACCCTGATACTGGGAGGGATTGGGGGCAGAAGGAGAAGGGGACGACAGAGGATGAGATGGCTGGATGGCATCACCGACTCGATGGATGTGAGTTTGAGTGAACTCTGGGAGATGGTGGTGGACAGGTAGGCCTGGTATGCTGCGATTCATGGGGTCGCACAGAGTCGGACATGACTGAGCAAATGAACTGAACTGAACTGAACTGAATGTACATACATGAATTTGAAGCATGAAATTAAAAAATAAAATTGTTTCTTCCCCCCAAAAAAGAATCATATTTAGGGGTTGCAGATGAGCTGGGAACCATTCCCATAATAATGCTACAGAGGGAATCTGCTGGACACACATATTGCAACTTGTACCACTAACATCAAGTCTTGCATGCGTGCCAAGTTGCTTCATTCATATCCAACTTTTTGTGACCCCATGGACTGTAGCCCACTAGCCTCCTCTGTCCATGGGAGTCTCCAGGCAAGCTGCCATTTCCTCCTCCAGGAGATCCTTCTGACCCAGGAACCAAACCCATGTCTCCTGTGGCTCCTGCATTACAGACGAATTCTTTACCATCAAGCCACAGTCCTGAATATTCATTGGGAGGACTGATGTTGAAGCTGAAACTCCAATACTTTGGGCACCTGATGCGAAGAGCTGACTCATTTGAAAAGATCCTGATGCTGGGAAAGATTGAAGGTGGGAGGAGAAGGGGACGACAGAGGATGAGATGGTTGGATGGCATCACCAACTCAATGGACATGAGTTTGAGTAAGCTCCAGGAGTTGGCGATGGACAGGGAGGCCTGGCGTGCTGCAGTCCATGGGGTCACAAAGAGTCGGACACGACTAAATGATTGAACTGAACTGAGTCACTGGGGAAGCCCCAACATCAAGTCTTGAACAAGGACAAAGAATGTGTCTTTGCTGCCTCTGGGAAGTGGTTGCTGAAACCACCACTGTGTCTGCCTGTGCCAGAACAGAGGCAGTGTGAACTCTACAGTTTTGTATCACTAGTTTCCGACTCAAAGTCCTGGAGAGAGGTGTCTAAATGGGAGGATCTTGAGTCCTCCACTCTAAATGGAAGACTGTCCTACTGGAAAAGGAAATATCCAGCATTTTCAGCTTCTGTACTGGTGATGGGGGTTTGCAAACATAAGAAATAGTACTTGGATGCTGGGACGTGAAAAGGAATGACAAATGACGAATTAAGCTCATGAGATCAATTGACATTTACAAAAAGAAGAAATATCTCTCAAATTCCTCACCAGTAGAAAGGACATTCAAGGTCTCCATTTTATTTACTGACCTACAGTGTATTTTTTACTCATCTTTCCTTATTTGCACTGAGTAGGACAGTAGGAATAAGAGGATTATTTTGAAGTCAAATGATTATATTTCATTCGTTTTTGTGCTTTATTGATATACTGAACCTATGCCATTTTCAGGATCTTCCCTGGTGGGTCAGACACTAAAGTATCTGCCTACAATGTGGGTAGGCCCGGGTTTAATCCCTGGGTCAGGAAGATCCCCTGGAGGAGGAAATGGCAACCCACTCCAGTACTCTTGCCTGGAAAATCCCATGGGTGGAGGAGACAGGCAGGCTACAGTCCATGGGGGTCGCAAAGAGTCTGACCCAACTGAGCGACTTCACTTCACTTCATGCCATTTTCAAGTATTACATTTTATAGAGGTTAATTTCAATTTTTTTTTTATTTCTTCTATGTTAAAATAGTTGAAAAACAGAAGAGTCATAAAATAAAATAATAGCAACACACTCCTTATTTTTGTTATTTGTTAGTACAGTATCCTAAGCCTTCCTGAGTGTGCTTTGCTTTGTTTCAAGCAGAACTGATGATGGTCCTGTCTCTGTGCAGGAAATTGGATTTAGTGAGTGGCAGCTGCAGCCACACAGCGAGTCCTTAAGTGGCAACCCATTTCTAACGCTGAGCCTCTAGACATCATACTAATCCTGGCAATATGAGAGAGAGCCAGATCAAAGCCCATTTGGAGAAAGAAAGAAAATAATCCCAAACTGCTCTTTTGATGTCACATTAGGCCATTAATATACATCATGTCTGTTTAATTTAAAACTTCTGACTAGTGCTGGTACGACTTAATTGCACACCTCTTGAGACCCAGCATTAAGTTACTGTGTGCTTGGATGGGAAACATGATTTGTGCCATAGTTAATGATGAGGTTTAGAGTCAAGTCCAGAGTCATGCATTCTCTGTACTCTCCACTGACCTGACTGCATGTCTCTCGTAAATAACATCTTCAGTGGATGAAGGGACCATAAATCTGTCCCACGATGGGTCTCTCCACCCCGTTCCACTCTCTTCCTGGACATTACCTTTTGATTCCCTGGAGTATAATGAGAAGTCTGTTGAGTAAGTGTCTTTCATTTTTCTCTTAGTGGGCTGTTCATTTCCTTCCTGCTCTTACTGGGGCTTATGTTAGGGAGAGTAGGGTCGTTTGTTAGGGTATTTTGACAGTATTTTTAAAATAAATCCATAATTCAGACTCTGATCTCTATTCATATTCTAAGTACTTTTATATCATGTTCCTTTATTTTTTCGATTATAGAAAATTTCTCAAACAGATCTTCTCAGGCTTTGTGCAAAACCTGGAGGAGCTGAAATAATTGAAAAAAAATTAAAGAAAATATCAGGCTTAAATATTATATAAAATGGCATCATAAACTAGGTTTACCTTTAGCCAACTTGGGAAATGCAGAAATGGCATGTCAGATTTTAGCAGAAACTATCTCATGTTTTCACCTCTTATCTCTATAGACTAGCAGGAGAAGCAGTCATAAATTTCTAGAAAGAAGCTGGATGGAAGGAGAAACTAAGGGTGCCACAGAGGGAGTAGACTTAATGTGAACAGTTCTAAGTCAGAGGTAAGGTTCATGCAAAGCTGGTGTGAATGGGTGGGAACTGGCACTCTTGGGAAAGGGACAATCTGTGCGAGATAACCAGCATGGTCTGAAACCATGAGCCTCATATACAATACTTAGGTGTTTATAGACAATTGGGAGGGGAAAGAAAGAAAGAAAAAAGAGAACGTTCATAATAACTTGGCACTCTTCTCTCAGTCCATAAAGGTAGTATAAACTTTAGATGAGCTCCTTTTGTTGTTGGAGAAGGAATGATAAGGACCAGACACAATGTCAAGGTTGGTTAGATTTTCTAAAGGTCATTTAGTGAGCTCTGACTGAGATTAACATATTAGGTTAGAGCATCTTAAGTTTCTCCCAAACAATCTCAAGGAAAAGGAAAATGAACACATATCTTTGGCAACTGGAGAGACAATGCCAGCACTGCAAACAAAATTTTCTTTGAAATGCTCTGTTTTATCTTAAAAATTTGTACAAATGTTGCTACATATTGTATATTTTAATATAAAATATTTAAGTTAAAGACTGTTTAGCAAAATCAATTCTTCCAGAAATTGTGTCCCATTAGTCTTATGATTTTGCAAAGCCCATAGCCCATTGCCAAGGGAATCTCTGAGAGGGCCACATTATCCATTTAAGAACTAGATGAAGAGCAATGAGATCAATTTCAAATGTTGTATCTGAAAATATTGTGATATTCAGTTAAGTGTATTCAACCATTTAGCCAAATATTTTAATAACCTGTAGAAACCCAGGGAATATAATTGTAAACTTTGGCCTGCTCTGTTCTCAGTTGAACAAACCAAGCTTTGCATGACTCCTTTCCAGCAGGAGATCCTTAGTTCAATCAGACATTGCTCACTCTCAAAATTTGATCCAAATCTGGAGTTAGTGTTAAATGACACCATGTGTTTCCTCTGGTTAAATAAGGTCAGTAAATTATTATGTTCCTTTGTTTCAGAAAACGAAGATATTTTAGTCTTCTCATGTTGAAAGAATACTAGTTGTGAATTTAAGAAATTTGGAAGAAGAGTAGGGACTCTAACTGCATTTGCCATGCCTGCTCATTTTGCCTTCAGAGTTCTGGGTTATTGGAGGAGTTACTATAAAGAAGCAAGTCTACTTTTCTTATGGCTTAAAACATGTCCAAAAATGTTTTGAAAAATGACAGACAGCATTGTTAAATAGGCATACAACGTTCGGCAACATTATTTCAATATTTAAGTGAAAATTTAAAAATCATCTACAACTGAATGTTAGAGATGAGGGTAAACATGATTCCTTCCTTTGAAAAATGAAAACACTTAGCCCTCCGCGATCATTAAAAGTCTACCACCCAAAATTAATATCCCTATACTACCCAATATGTATGGAGTACTACATGGAAATATGTGGAGAAGGAAGGAATGTTAAAGATGAAAATCTCTTAACTGAATACAAATAATTTAACAGTAGATGTAAAATTCAATAACTGGCAGTTATTTGGCTCAAACATTTATCCTGAGAGACTTCAAAATATAAAAGATCAAATTAAGGCAGTGTTGTCCCCTTGTTTCCAATGTCTCATACTTTATCTGAATGCATCTTCCTGTCTGACCTGTTCTCCACAGTCAAGGAAACAATCCACACGATGAAGACGCTTTCCTTCCTAACTACTGAAGGAACTTCTTTCCACAACCATACTTCTAAGTGCCAGGGACTGTGCTGACAAAGGAACAACAGAATGTTTCTGACCTAAGGTTTCCCAGCCTCATGGGGGCGATAGATCAAAAAATATCTACTAGGTAAATTTAAAATGTGAGTCCTCTGCCTGAGGTGGAAATGTACAGGGTGTTGTGGCACAGACCCAATAGTAGGTGCTTAAGAAGGAAATGCAGAGCAGACACAGAACGGAGGCTTCAGGTTCCAAAACTCCCGGCGATCTTCCGGATGAGACGTCGAGTTGGCATCAGAAGGGGCGGGGTGTGTGTGGCCTTGACTACTGCCCCACGGTGGGCTTGCTCCACACACGGTGGGCTCTCAGGGACTGGGACAAGGTCAGTTTCAACGGATGAGAACGAGAAACTCGGAGTATGGAGAGCAGCTTCCAGTTCAGGCCGAGGAAAACATTCTCCAAGGAAGCACCAGATTCCTGAAACGTGTCCAGCCCTTGTGGAAAAGATACAGTTTGGGCCGCAGTTCAAGTAAACTTCTGAGGAGCTTCAAACGCTCAGACTTGGCAGTTCAACTCAAACGGCTTTTCCAAGTTCTTCCTAGGCAACTGCCACTTCTAAGGCAAAGTCATTGTTTACAGCCTGGCGGAGTTGGAATCTTGTCGGAAAAACAAACTTGTCGTGACAGCTGGGGTTTATAACCACCCTCGGACTTCACGAGAGGCGCATTTGAGGCGCTTCCAAACTCGTCAGCCGGCTACCTGACGGCTTTCCGGCGGCCCGACGTGCGTCCCTGTGTGAGGCTGACAGGGGAGCCGGGGTCTCAAATTGGCTAGCGACTCCTTTTCAGGGAACACCGGCCACACCCCCAGGCCACCTGGAACTGCAGCGTTGCCGTTTTCCACCGCATTTTCGCAGCGTGAAGCCAGCGGGGTCCGGGCCGCCCCTCCGCCCCGTCTCCCCATGCCCGGACCCCGCGGCCCGTCACCAGCCCGGCACGGGGTAGGCGGGGCACCCGGGCAGGGACGCGCCCGGGCAGGAGGGGCGGGCCGGGCCTGCGCACTAATACCTGCTGGCGCGGCATGTGGGGTCAGCCCCGGAGGTGGGGTTAGCGCCACCAACGCCCTGGGCAGTCAGGGAGCAGAGCCACACTGCTTGGGAAGCAAGCGTCCTAGCCCTAGACGACGGACTCTGTGCTCCTTCCTACCTGATTTGCCCCTCGCTCAGGAGACGCGGGTTCGATTCCTGGGTCAGGAAGACAACCCCCCCCCCCCCCCCCCGCCACTGGAGGAGGAAATGGCCACCCACTCCAGTATTCTTGCCCGAAAAATCCCATGGACAGAGGACCCTGGCAAGGTACAGCCCTGGTCGCAAAGAAAGTGGAGTCGCTCAGTCGTGCCCAACTCTTTGCGACCCCATGGACTGTAGCCTGCTAGGTTCCTCTGTCCCCGGGATTCTCCAGGCAAGAATACTGGAGTGGGTTGCCATTTCCTTCTCCAGATTATAAGAAAAAAACTGTCTAAATTACTTCTGTGCGTAGCATTGGTAGGTACTTTTCAGTCTTAAGTTTTCTTTCTACATTCAAAAGCTACCGAAGGGCTACAAGTTTTCAGGCACTGGGGGTATAATGAAAATAACCTTCCAGAAACTTGGCCAGTGAAGAAGACAAGTGAAGGGGCTGTGGCGAATGTGGTGATGGCAGGATGGCTGGGCGGTCTGGGAGCACCCGAGAAAGGCGCCTAAGCCATTTTCAAGCTGTCAGGGGAGGCCTCTGGCTGGAGACGAAAAAATCAAAAGGCGCTGGCCAAGCGGAAAGGGCTGAGGAGCGAAAAGAGGCTACAGTCCATTGGGTCGCAAAGAGTGAGACACGACTGAGCGACTGAAGTGAACTGATTTTAGGAACAGATTTTATGATCTCAGTCCTCATATCCTGCATCTCCTCGGAAGAGAGATGGGATTGATGACTAAAAAAAGAGATGTACAACTTGAGAGTTGCAAGTTAAGTTTTATTTGGGGCAAAATGAGGACTGCAGCCCCAGAGGAGGAATCTCAGATAGGTCTGAGAGACTGCTGCAAAGCGGCAGTGGGGGAAAGTCAATATATAAGGTTTTGGTGAAAGGGGAGTTCAATAACACGAATCACTCATTTTACAAAAGGTTTTTTGTTAGTCATGAGGGTCTGATGTCACCATGAAGGGATTTAGTGCTTCTCTAGATATGAGGAGATGCAGGATATGAGGACTGAGATCATAAAATCTGTTCCTAAAATCAGTTCACTTCGGTCGCTCAGTCGTGTCTCACTCTTTGCGACCCAATGGACTGCAGCACGCCAGGCCTCCCTGTCCATCACCAACTCCTGGAGCTTAATCAAACTCCTGTCCTTTGAGTCAGTGATACCATCCAACCACTCATCCGCTGTTGTTCTCTTCTCCTCCTGCTTTCAATCTTTCCCAGCATCAGGGTCTTTTCAAATGAGTCAATTCTTTGTATCAGGTGGCCAAAGTATTGGAGTTTAAACTTCAGCATCAGTCCTTCCAGTGAATATTCAGGACTGATTTTCTTTAGGTTGGACTGGTTAGATCTCCTTGTGGACCAAAGGACTCTCAAGAATATTCTCCAACACCACAGTTCAAAAGCACCGATTCTTTGTCTCTCAGTTTTCTTTATAGTCCTGCTCAGATCTGTACGGAGAAGGCAATGGCAACCCACTCCAGTACTCTTGCCTGGAAAATCCCATGGATGGAGGAGCCTGGTAGGCTGCAGTCCATGGGGTCGTGAAGAGTGGGACATGACTGAGCAACTTCCCTTTCACTTTTCACTTTCATGCATTGGAGAAGGAAATGGCAACCCACTCCAGTGTTCTTGCCTGGAGAATCCCAGGGATGGCGGAGCCTGGTGGGCTGCCGTCTATGGGGTCGTACAGAGTTGGACACGACTGAAGCAACTTAGTGGCAGCAGCAGCAGATCCATACATGACTACTGGAAAGACCATAGCTTTGACTAGACGGCCCTTGTTGGCAAACTAATGTCTCTGCTGTTTAATATGCTGTCTAGGTTGGTCATACCTTTTCTTCCAAGGAGTAAGCGTCTTTTAATTTCATGGCTGCAGTCACCATCTGCAGTGATTTTGGAGCCCAAGAAAATAAAATCTCTCACTATTTCCACTGTTTCCCCATCTATTTGCCGTGAAGTGATGGGACTGGATGCCATGATCTCAGTTTTCTGAATGTTGAGTTTTAGGCCAAAATTTTCACTCTCCTCTTTCACTTTCATCAAGAAGCTCTTTAGCTCTTTGCTTTCTGCCATAAGGGTGGTGTCATCTGCATATCTGAGATTATTGATATTTCTCCCAGCATTCTTGATTCCAGCTTGTGCCTCATCCAGTCCAGCATTTCTCATGATGTACTCTGCATATAAGTTAAATAAGCAGGGTGACAATATACAGCCTTGATGTACTCCTTTCCCAATTTTGAACCAGTCTGTTGTTCCATGTCCAGTTCAAACTGTTGCTTCCTGACCTGCATACAGATTTCTCAGGAAGGCAAGTCAGGTGGTCTGGTATTCCCATCTCTTGAAGAATTTTCCACAGTTTGTTGTGATCCACATTCAAAGGCTTTGGCCTAGTCAAGAAAGCAGAAGTAGATGTTTTTCTGGAACTCTCTTGCTTTTTCAGTGATCCAGCGGATGTTGGCAATTTGATCTCTGGTTCCTCTGCCTTTTCTAAATCCAGCTTGAACATCAGGAAGTTCACGGTTCACGTATTGCTGAAGCCTGGCTTGGAGAATTTTGAGCATGACTTTGCTAGCATATGAGATGAGTGCAACTGTGCAGTAGTTTGAGCATTCTTTGGCATTGCCTTTCTTTGGGATTGAAATGAAAACTGACTTTTCCAGTCCTGTCACCACTGCTGAGTTTTCCAAATTTGCTGGCATATTGAGTGCAGCACTTTCACAGCATCATCGTTCAGGATTTGAAATAGCTCAACTGGAATTCGGCCACCTCCACTAGCTTTGTTCGTAGTGATGCTTCCTAAGGCCCACTTGACTTCGCAATCCAGGATGTCTGGCTCTAGGTGAGAGATCACACTATCATGATTATCCAGGTCATGAAGATCTTTTTTAAAAAGTAATTTATTTATTTTAATTGGAAGCTAATTACTTTACCATATTGTAGTGGTTTTTGCCATACATTGACATGAATCAGCCATGGGTGTACATGTGTTCCCCATCCTGAACCCCACCTCCGCCACCTCCCTGCCCATCCCACCCCTCTGGGTCATCCCAGTGTACCAGCCTTGAGCGCCCTGTTTCATGCATTGAACCTGGACTGGTGATCTATTACACATATGGTAATATACATGTTTCAATGCTATTCTCTCAAACCACCCCACCCTTGCCTTCTCCCACAGAGTCCAAAAGTCTGTTCTTTATATCTGTGTCTCTTTTGCTGTCTCGCATATAGGATCATTGTTACCATCTTTCTAAATTCCATATATGTGCATTAATATACTGTATTGGTGTTTTTCTCCCTGACTTACTTCACTCTGTATAATAGGCTCCAGTTTCATCCAACTCATTAGAACTGATTCAAATGCATTCTTTTTAATAGCTGAGTAATATTCCATTGTGTATATGTACCACTGCTTTCTTATCCATTCATCTTCCGAAGGACATCTAGGTTGCATCCATGTCCTAGCTATTGTAAACAGTGCTATGATGAACATTGGGGTACACGTGTCTCTTTCAATTCTGGTTTCTTCGGTGTGTATGCCCAGCAGTGGGATTGCTGGGTCGTATGGCAGTTCTATTTCCAGTTTTTTAAGGAATCTCCACACTGTTCTCCATAGTGGCTATACTAGTTTGCGTTCCCACCAAGAGTGTAAGAGGGTTGACTTTTCCCCACACCCTCTCCAGCATTTATTGTTGGTAGACTTTTTGATAGCAGCCACTCTGACTGGTGTGAGATGGTACCTCATTGTGGTTTTGATTTGCATTTCTTTGATAATGAGTGATGTTGAGCATCTTTTCATGTGTTTGTTAGCCATCTCTATGTCTTCTTTGGAGAAATGTCTGTTTAGTTCTTTAGCCAATTTTTTGATTGGGTCGTTTATTTTTCTGGAATTGAGCTGCAGGAGCTGCTTGTATGTTTTTTGAGATTGATTTTTTGTCAGTTGCTTCATGAAGATCTTTTTTGTATAATTCTTCTGTGTATTCTTGCCACCTCTTCTTAAAACTCCTAAAATCATCCAACTATCTGGAGAGTGCCTCACTCCACCCTGAATGCCCTCAGGGGTTATTGAAGGTCAACAGCTATAGCAGAATGAGGTTCAGTCTCCATACAGACAGATGGCAAATGCCTTTGTTGTTCAGTCATTGGCAATGCTCTTGGTAAGTGCCAATTTGTAATTGATGTGGCCCCCTTGTGGTCATAAATCCGACCATACTTTGGGGGGCATTTCATGACCATTTTGTCCCACATTGCTGGGAAGGCTTGTTTCCAGTTGTGGAAAGGTTTTTGTTGTTAGGGCACTCAATGTGCTATTACTGGACTAGGTCTTAATAGTCAAAGATCTCTGGACTCCTGTCTTCTAGTTATGGTCCAGGAAAGTATTCCCTTTTGTTGCATCTTCCCATATCTAGAGTTACACTATTACAATCATTGATCATATATCAAACTATACGTTTGATCAACTGCTTCAAGTCTAGTCATCATTTTCATTGGAGGCCCAGTCATACACTTGGTAATATAACAAATAATAATCTTGTGAAACAAGTAAAATACAAATGGTATAGTTAATAACATTATTGGAATTAAAAGTAAATATTTTACCCATGAGCCTCCCACACCAAACCAGTTTTTTTTTTTTTTTTTTTAAATAATCATTAAGACTAGGGAATGGGTCACTTAAAGCAGAAATCTGATTTTTCATGTGGTTCATCAAATGTGTTACATTAAAGGATTTATCAGGTATGAAAATATAGCATTCACTTTGAATTATAGCACAGAAATCTCCTGAGGTGCTGTAAGATGTCAAGGGCCTTGCAGTTGTTAGCACTGCCTTTCTCAGCATAGAGATCTCAGAATTCAATAGGCTAACAGCCCAGTTACTATCATTTAAAGCTTATGAAAGTTGTTAAACCTTTGATATCGCCTATTTTATTCTCTGACCCCACTGAAGGCATGCATGCACACACACACACACACACACACACACACACACACACACACACACACACACACACACATGATCATACCAGTAGAACACAGATCCTTGACCCACTGGGATCATACCATTGGTAGATTGGTTGGGGTTACCTCTAATCTGTTAACATGTATGACCTTAAATTCATGGGAATCCCAGGCTACACCTTCGTATCCATCCCTGTAGATGTGAAGGCCATAAATTAATGCCACAAATCCACTGAGTTCCATACCAATCACTCTTTCTAAAAGAAATAATAGACATAGTTCATAAAGCACCCAGCCTTGTCTCATAATTTCCAGGTTGATCATTTTTAGTATGATTTAACCCTTCCCAACGTAGAGGAGCTTTTAAACTTAAATGACCGTAGCCTGGTGTTAACCATGTAGATCCACCCCATAGTTGTGGGAGTTTTCCTTTTAATAGATGAGAGTTTAATTTTTTTTAATTGAGACTTAGCTCTTCACTCCAGTTGAGTTTGAATGACCCTAAGATAAAACTTAAATCTATGGCCAGCATCCGAGCAGGTATTATTAATTGGCCAGGTGAGAGGATCCCATCTAGTAATATCATGAATAGATAGAACAGGACTGAATATTCATCTAGAGTAAATTTCCTGCTGCTGCTGCTGCTAAGTCACTTCAGTCGTGTCGGACTCTGTGTGACCCCATAGATGGCAGCCCACCAGGCTCCACCGTCCCTGGGATTCTCCAGGAAAGAACACTGGAGTAGGTTGCCATTCCCTTCTCCAATGCATGAAAGTGAAAAGGCAAAGTGAAGTCACTCAGTCTTGTCCTACTCTTAGCGACCCCATGGATTGTAGCCCACCAGGCTCCTCCATCCATGGGATTTTCCAGGCAAGAGTAATGGAGTGGGGTGCCATTGCCTTCTCTGAATAAATTTCCTGGGGGGTATCAAATCAGAGCCCTAGAGAACAGAAATCCACCAAAGTAACCCAGAAGTACTAGATACAGGTAATTGGCCACAATGCAACAATTGGATTGAGTTTTAAACCAGCATAGAATTATGTCCATGATAGAAAACATTTGATTGATAGGCATAGGACCAAGGAATCAAGAAAATGTTATAAATGATAATACAAGTCAAATCAGCATCTTGGGCAAGGTGTCTACTTCTAATGTCGTCTTCTCGTCCTAGTGTAGTGTAATTTCCTCTGTTTGAGCATTGTTTAAAGGTGAGCTTGATGTCAGAAGACCTCTCTATAGGCCAGTCCAGCTTAGGGGCCTTTGGAAGTAGGATTTAACCCGAGTCAATTTCCCTTCAATTTCACTGGGCATGAGCGAGTTAAGAGAACCTGACAGAAAGGTCCTTCCATTCAGGTTGGAGAGAGTTCCTTAAATTATGTCTTCTTCCAGTCTTGGTTGCAGGTCACGTGTGAGGCATCTGTTCTTCATCCAAAGACAGATTACTGAGACAAGCTTCAGAAACAGCCCTACAGTGGCCTTTAATAATTAAAGTTTACATTAATATACTCTAACAGCCAAGAACTATACAGAAAATGAGTTTTAGTAGATACAGACCTCCATTAACAAACTGGGATTTAACATCCATTGAAACATCTTTTTCTCCCTAAAATCACTGTCATTTTTACCAAATATAACCAAATTAAGACATGTTTGTAACATAGGTCTGGTCTCAATAAACTTGGATTGATGATTTATATAACCATAATTGATCATAACCTTTTTTGCTTTGCTGAGACTTTTATAGAATCTCAGACTGAACTTTTAAAATAAAACCTTTCAGGGCTAGGAAAGTCATGCCAAAGGCTTATCACAGATTTTGCCTAACAGATCTAAGTGAATTCCTCCCTTCTCAAGGTCTCCAAAATTCCTTGAGGTTTCTGTACCTGTTATTGAGATAACCTTCCTAATTTATCTGATAAAGTTACTGGAAACTAAGAGCTTCCTATCTCTGGAGGGTTCAGATAGAGGAAAAAGATAAATGTTTCAATTTGTTTATAAAATATAATTTTACCAAATTACTCATAATTAGTTTGAGGGGGAGGGTTTTTTTTTTCTTACACCTAGAAAACAGATTCAAATCAGTAAGTTTTCAGATAGAAACCATAAAAGTTATAAGCATATTCACCAGTTCATTCAGTCCTTTTGTTAACCTTTGTGAAGTCATCAGGTTTGCCATTAGAATCCTTATCCAGTTCAGAAATTGGTATTTATTCAAAAATCCTTTTCATAAATCTTCTTGAAGAGGAAGCATTTTTGTGAAACTTGGTTAGACCTATGACAATATTTTGAGATAGTAGCTAGCATTATGCCTGATAACGTTTTACCCAAACATGTCAATTTTAGGAACTCCATATAGTTTCTAGGATATCTATATTAGTAACATTTACCATACAATATAACCAAGCCAAGACTTATTACTTATTATTGACAATACTTCCCATGTAATTCTGTATACAAAATGAACCTAATTAGTGTATCTCTCTCTTTGGGAGCCTTCTGAAACATCCCAAAATTAGCTACAAATCTTCTTCATTAGAATGATTTAGGAAGGTTTGTCAACAAATATCAAAAAGGTTTAGGACACTCAGTCAGATAGGACTATAGGTCATTGTGAAACAATAGGTGTTCAGTTAGCCAAAGTAACAATAAAGGATTTCAGAACAGATCATTTAAGATAAAGAAACTTAAATCTGTTATCAAAGTCGGTTCAACATCGGAAGAAAAGTTGTCCTCTTAACAGAGAGAAAAGCTAAATTCAAGTTTTTGCACCAGGTTACTTTATTTAAAAGGTAACCTTAATTAACTTTATTTTAAACTTAATTCTAACCATGTACAAAAGTCTTTCCTCATGGTTCACTTTTCAAAAACTTTCACTTTCTGTACCCATTACTGTGTTCTTCCATCCTAAAAAGTCACTTTTTAGGCTTACTTCCTTTTCCTTTCACAAAATACAATTCCATTCCTCATACCTTCTTTACCGAAAACACACTTCCTACTTCCCTTAAGCAACCGAGAACTGACTTTTATATTAGCATTTTGTAGGTTGGTGAGCATAAATACCAGTGATAATTGCTAAAACCTTGCTTTCTTAAGGAGAACATTTTAGGATGGCACCAAACATCATATATTTTTGTCAGGCAAGTGTATGCTCCTCGGTTCTGTCTCGTCACAACAAAGATTTGGAGTGATGGACATTAAAGCCCTTCGGTCTTGGACAGACTGTGTTTATAGCTCCTAGACAAATCGGTGTTACAGCTCTATTTTATTTAGAAAACAGCAAGAGAATACGTCGTCGAAGCGTGAAGGCATGCCGACCCAAAGACGCGAAGAGAAGAGAGTGGGGGAGAGCACCAGCGCGCGGGAGAGAGAAAGACAGAGCGCGCTTTGGCTCCTCTTTTTATATGTTTTTTTCCTCCCCCTGGGCCTGCCCTATGTAAATTGGGCTAGCCAAGATTGCTGTTTGTTCTACCTGAGGTCCTCACTCAGGTCCTCGGACCTTCCTTTGACCTTCCTTTGTTCTATTTTCACAGGCTTTTCCCTTCCTTGTCTTTTAGCCACCGCCATTTTGGACTCCTGTTTTCTATTCTAACTACCTAACATTTTAATCCCAAATCTCTTGAGTTTCTCTGTAGGAGGAAATTAGTGTTTAGTAGTAAATGTTTCAAAATCTTATTTTATTTGGAAATGACTTAGCTATTCAATAGACTTCCAACACTTAGTTTAGCACAACCTTTAGAAGTTCAGTTCAGTTCAGTTGCTCAGTAGTGTCCGACTCTTTGCGACCCCATGAATCGCAGCACGCCAGGCCTCCCTGTCCATCACCAACTCCCGGAGTTCACTCAGACTCACGTCCATCGAGTCAGTAATGCCATCCAGCCATCTCATCCTCTGTCGTCCCCTTCTCCTTCTGCCCCCAATCCCTCCCAGCATCAGAGTCTTTTCCAACGAGTCAACTCTTCGCATGAGGTGGCCAAAGTACTGGAGCTTCAGCTTTAGCATCATTCCTTCCAAGGAAATCCCAGGGCTGATCTCCTTCAGAATGGACTGGTTGGATCTCCTTGCAGTCCAAGGGACTCTCAAGAGTCTTCTCCAATACCACAGTTCAAAAGCATCAATTCTTTGGTGCTCAGCCTTCTTCACAGTCCAAGTTACCCCAATCTGGAGAGGCTATTTTAGACACATATTCTTTAAAAGCATAATTATTTTTAATAGAGTCTATCTAAAGGCTCATATCTCATTTATATTTTTAGAAATTTCTTCACTTGAGGTGATTTCCTTGCTGACAAACTTGTAAAAGATATAATATAATTTAACATATTAAAACTAGGTATAATGAAAATATTCTGCTTAATTACTCTTAGACATGTCTACATTAGTTAGATCAATAAACAAAGATTAATATCAGGTATTTAAAACTGAATATTTCCCAGTTCATGTGAACCTGAAATTCATTTAGGTTAATTTCTCTTGTATTTACAATTATTTGATTTGTAAGTGGGTACTTAATTTTTTAAGGCCAATTAGATTAGAGCTCATTTACAAGCTGATCTCAGCAATCAGCAATATTATCCAAAAAAAACAAAAACACACACTGAGACATACATATATCCAAATAGACCCAAGATATCCTATAGCTTCGTTTTCCAAACTTAGTCATGAATAAAAAAGATCACTGGAATAAGATTTTAAAAGGATTTGTTCCCCCACCCACGCCTCCTTTTTTTCCTTTTGATTTCAGGAATTAGAGATGGTCTAGATAAGTGACCCAGAGAGCTCTGGCCTAAAGGTATAGGAGGAGTTATATCCTCAGGGCAAGAATTCTTAAAGAGATAATTTTTTATTCAAGCTTCCTCTGGAGTCTAAGGATTATTGTGACCACATTGTCAAAAATTGTATTTTTCTGTGACCATAGTTTTATAGCCAAAATTTAAACCAGTTAGCGCTCAACTTGGCCCTGATAGCAAGGGCAGATTGGTCCCAGCAGGGATTGTCCCTCTGGGGAAGTAAGAGTCTTGGTTTGATCAGCCCCAGGCTGTTGATTACAGGAGGAATTCCTGGACATAAGGGAACTTCAGCCCATTTTCCTGTCATGTGTCAATAAAGATCTAATATTTTTAGGCTGTTTTTCTTGTCATTGGATTGTAGCTATAGATTGGCCAGCCCCCCAAAAAATTTTTCCTCCCCAAGGGGTTCCCATGTGGAGTGGAATCTTAGAGTGAGCAATTCCCATATTAAATCAAGCAGTTTGTACCAGATGTCTGTGCACTCAAACCAAACCAACAAAACCAAACCGAACCAGAACTTCACCAGCCAGGAATCACACTCCAAATGAAACAAAAGGCAAAGAGATGCCCAGAAATCAAAAACCAAGTAACAAGAGTGCCCCCAAAAGATGGTAAAGGAAGCAGTGAAAAGTGTTATCAGTCTTGCATAAGATCAACCCCTCCCTAAAGACATTCTGAAGACAAAGCCAAATAAGGTGGTGTCGGGCAGGGTGGAAGCTTCAGGCTCAGGCTTGCAGGCTGTCTTGGGGGATTAGAAGCCCTGAACAAGTTAGAGGGGTTATTCCGCTCCCTTTGTTTCCCATTAGGTGATATGTGAGTTGGTTATGTTTTTATTTCAATGATTTGCCCCTGATCATTGCTTTTGAAACAGCAGTTTACAGGATTAGCTAATCACCATGCTGTCATACTTGTTTAAACCCACTGTACTGTGATTTAATGTCAGATTGCTCTATGCCAACTTCAGGTGCTGTTCACCCAGCCCTAGCCTTGCATGGGTAGGGTGACTTAGTGGGTTTGGGGAGGAGTTGTTTGGCTTCTTCTGAGAGATCCCCCAAGAGGGGGAGTTGTGAGAGAGTGAGTCTTGTCAACATCAACTCCTTTTTTATTTTTTAATTTTTCTAGTTGATTATATGGGACACAGTACAGATCTGGCATTCAGCCTTGAGCTGCTCCCAATTTGTTCTGTAATCTAAGATTATTTCTTCCATTCTCTGTTGTTGTTGTTCAGTCACTCAGTCATGACCGACTCTTTGTGACCCCATGGACTGCAGCATGCCAGGCTCCTCTTGTCCTTCACCATCTCCCAGAACTTGCTCAAACTCATGTGCATTGAGTCAGTGATGCCATCCAACCATCTCATCCTCTGTCGTCCCCTTCTCCTCTTGCCTTCAATCTTTCCCAGCATCAGGGTATTTTCCAGTGAGTAAGTTCTTCCCGTTGGGTGGCCAAAGTATTGTGTTTCAGCTTCAGCATCAGTCCTTCCAATGATTATTCAGGACTGATCTCCTTTAGGATGGACTGGTTGGATCTCCTTACAGTACAAGGGACTCTCAAGAGTCTTCTCCAACACCACAGTTCAAAAGCATCAATTCTTTGGCACTCAGCTTTCTTTATGGTACAACTCTCATATCCATACATGACTACTGGAAAACCATAGCTTTGACTATCAGTTCAGTTGTCCGACTCTTTACGACCCCATGAATCGCACCGCATGAGGCCTCCTTGTCCATCACCAACTACCGGAGTTCACTCAGACTCATGTCCATTGAGTCCGTGATGCCATCCAGCCATCTCATCCACTGTCGTCCCCTTCTCCTCCTGCCCCCAATCCCTCCCAGCATCAGAGTCTTTTCCAACAAGTCAACTCTTCGCATGAGGTGGCCAAAGTACTGGAGTTTCAGCTTTAGCATCAGTCCTTCCAAAGAAACCCCAGGGCTGATCTCCTTCAGAATGGACTGGTTGGATCTCCTTGCAGTGCAAGGGACTCTCAAGAGTCTTCTCCAATACCACAGTTCAAAAGCATCAATTCTTCGGTGCTCAGCCTACTTCACAGTCCAACTCTCACATCCATACACTACTGGAAAAACCATAGCCTTGCCTAGACGGAACTTAGTCGGCAAATTAATGTATATACTCTTTATATAAGAGTATCTCTAAAAAATTTTGAAATGGTAACTATGTGAGATGATGGTTATGTTAATTACTTGATTGTGGATGATTTCACAATGTATATGTATATCAAAACATCAGATATACACCTTAAATATATACAGTTTTTAATTTGCCAATCAAACTTCAATAAACCAAAAAAAAATTATTTCTAGCTTTCTACTTTGTTTAGAGAGACACTGCACAGATCTCTCTTGCTTAGCAAGCCAAAAATATTCAGCTTTTTGTTTTGGTGGCTTCTTCATTTCAACAGCAGTATCAAGGATAAATAAAAAATATTCCTTCCCCTTAAAGACATCATGGCTTAGAGATAACTCACTTACATAAAAAAAACTATTACACCTAGGTATGCCGCAAGAGAAATACTAACAAAGAACCACATGAATTCAGAGAAGAGTCCTTCCTACTAGGAAGTTCAGAGAGAGTGTCACAGAATGGACCTAGAAGGAGGTATAACTAGAGTTGCTTATACCCTGGAATAAAAATATCACAGTAAAATCAGAAACCAAGATTTTTTGTTTTCATATTTTATGAGTCTGCTCAGGCTGCCATAGCAAAATGCCATGAAATAGGCGGTGTAGACAATAAAATTATTTTCTCACAGTTCTGGAGGCCAGAAATTTGAGCTCAAGGTCCAACCTGTTTGATTTCTGATGAGAGCGCTGTTTCCAGCTCACAGCTAGCTGTATTTTTGCCATGTCCTCACCTGATAGAAAGAACAAACTCTCTGGTGCCTCTTATAAGTTTACTAATTTTATTGGATAAGGCCTCTATCCTAAGAACCTCATTTAACCCGTATTACTCCTTGCAGCTCCTATCTCCAAATACAGTCACATTGAGGAGATTAGTGCCTGAACAGGTGAATTTGGGAGAGGACGCATTTTAGTTCACAGCATATATGAATTTCAGAATGTCACTCAAATTACAAGACATACAAATAATAGACTTGACAAAACTTAGCAAGTGATTTGAAATTGACTGAGGAGAGAGTAAGAGAGAGAAGTTAGAGGTTAAGATATTTTACAGATTCCTAGATTGGGGACTGGAAGTAATTTAGTGAATGCAGAAGAAGAAATAAGTTTGAAAAAAAGATAAAGAGTTGAACATGCAGATTCTCTACCTGTGCAAATTCAGATAGGCTCTGGTCTTGGAACAGCATATGCTGCAGTCGCCAGCCTCCTAGATAGCCAGCCTCAAACAGTTCTTACCTCCAATATTCATGCCCTATGCAGTTCCTTCCCATGGTGATCCATATAACCAGCAGGGTATAGCAGAAATGGTGGTGTGAATCTTCCAAGGGTGGGTATTAAAAAGATACTGTGACTTTGTTTCTACTTGGATCACTCAACTTGGGAAAGAGAGTTGCCACGCTTTGAGGACACACAGGCAGTTGTCTGGAGAGCTCCACATGGCGAGGAACTGCAGCCCACCTGCCAACAACAAGTGCCACCTGGCTGCGTGGGAATGAGCCGCCTTAGAAGGCAGCGCTCCAGCCCCAGTCAAGCCTTCGGATGACTGTAGCCCCTGATACCATCCTGACTGCCACTTCATGAGAGGCCCTGAGGCAGGGTCACCCAGCCAAGCCACTGTCAGATTCCTGATCTGCAGAAACTGTATGAGATAACAAGTATTTATTATTTTAGGCCACTTTTGGGGGGGTAATTTGTTAACAAAAGATAATAAATCTGCTTTAGAGATTGGGAGTCATTCAGCAGCAATCTAAAGAGTTAATAATAGCATTGAGATTTTTAAGAGCATGGATTCTAGAACCAAACTGCCTAGGCTTAAACCATGTCTCTACCATTCAACTTCTGGGCCTCTATTTTCTCATTGCAAAGTAAGAAAATAAAAAATTATACCTATCACCAGGGCTCCAGTGGTTGAGTTTTCATGCTCTCAATACAGGGGTTGTGGGTTCAGTCCTTGGGTTGGGGAACTAAGATCCCGCATGCTGCAAGGTGCAACCAAAATTTTTTAATAAATAAATTGTCCAATTCCTTATATAGGACAGACAGACATTTTCAAATTTGGAATTTCAAGTAAAGTATCAAAAAAGATATTAACAAAATTATACCTATCTCATTTTTAAGGGTTAATTGAATTAATGCATATAATTATAATAATGCTTAGGACATAGCATCCTTCTTAGCCATTATCATTAGATGCTGCTGCTGCTGCTGCTGCTAAGTCGCTTCAGTCATGTTCAACTCTGTGTGACCCCATAGATGGCAGCCCACTGGGCTCCCCCTTCCCTGGGATTCTCCAGGCAAGAATACTGGAGTGGGTTGCCATTTCCTCCTCCAATGCATGAAAGTGAAAAGAGAAAGTGAAGTTGCTCAGTCGTGTCTGACTCTCAGTGACCCGATGGACTGCAGCCTACCAGGCTCCTCTGTCCATGGGATTTTCCAGGCAAGAGTACTGGAGTGCTACTCAGTATTATAATCTAAGTAGTACTGTAGTAACAGGCAAGCAGGAGAACTAAAGGTTCTCTGGGAGAATATGGAGTGGTCAAAAGAGAAGCTGACTGTATACATCAAAGCTGCAGAGCTTCGGTTGCTCCAAATCCTAATTTCAAGGTCTAATGGACTTTCAGAATTTGTCCAAGTATTTCCCCACCACCATTTTCCCAGTGATCTAAACCAGAACTCTGAACTTATCCTAAATCCTTTCCTGTACCTTGTCCTTCACATCCAATCCTTCATTCCACTTATCATTGTTAAGGCTCCAATTAATGCCAGTCACTGTTTCTAGTGGCCAGAACAGAAGGCAAAACAGTGAATAAGACGAAGTCTCTGTCCTAACATGAATCGCATTTCTATCGCATTCTAGAGAGGGACACAGCCAATCTACAAAGAAGAACAGAGTATACTGTCAGGTAACAGTAAGTGCTATACAGAAAAGTAAAGAAGGGTAAGGAGGTGGAGGGGGAAGCAACTTTAGAAAACCTAACCATGTCTGTTAACTTTATCACCTAACTCTCTCCACCTCATCCTTGCCTTCCCACTGCCAGAATCAATACACTTCACCATCCTTGGTCTTGATTGTTCCACCAGTCTCACCACCTTTACTTGTTATGATTCACTAGCTCATGTCTGATCACGTTATTTCCCAGCTCAGAGTACTTCAGTGGTTCCCTATCCAAACTGAGAGTGAAACCTAGGCACCTACAAACTCTCAGCTGATAACCTTTTTTCCTGTTTCACAGAACAAATTGAAGTAATCAGAAAGAAAAGAAAGTGAAAGTCACTTAGTCATGTTGGACTCTTTGTGAAGTGATCAGAAGAGAATTTCAGTTCTCTCATTGCATATACACACATGCCTGAGTTTGTGTCCATATGTTCTACCCGTCCCTGCATTTTAATGGACGAACTGCCCTCACGCCAATCAAAGGCCACAATTTACACTTATACACCAGGTCCCATCCTCTCAGCCACTCAGGGACATTGCTCATCAATTTCCTGTTTCTCTTCTACATCATCAACTTCCCCGACTTTAGCAGACCATTCTCATCATAAACATATTATTTCTGGCACTATGAAAAACTCTGTTGACTCACTTCTCCCCTTGTTACAGCCCCATTTCTCTTTAATGAATAACTACTTCAAGAGTTGTTCATGTTGTCACTAAATCTGCTCTTTCCATTCTTTCTTGAATCTATTCCAATTATGCTTTCGACCTCAAAACTGCTTTTGTGAAGGTTACCAGGACCCTGCATTGCTAAATCTAGAGAACAGTTCCCAGTGCTCCTCTTCATTGATTCATAAGCATAATTTAACACAATCAATCAGACTCAGACTTTCTCTACTTGTTTATTTCTAGGCATTGCAAGTTTTCTAATTTTTCTTCTAGCTCACTGGCTTCTCTTTCTCAATTTCCTTGCTTTTATACCAAACAAAATTGAAAGTCTGACATATGATTGATCTCTTGTTGATAACTTTCAGTCTTGTGGCTTTAAAACCCACCTGCCAGGATACACTTACATCTGCTAACTTCCTCTCCCTAGCCCAGAACTCCCTCTTGAACTACAGACTTGTCCACCTCTGTGCTCTCCCAAGTCTCCCTTGTGGCTCAGCTGGGAAAGAATCCACCTGCGACGCTAGAGACGTGGGTTCAATCCCTGGGTGGGGAAGATTCCCTGGAGAAGGGAAAGGCCACCCACTCCAGTATTCTGGCCTGGAGAATGTCATGGACTGTATCATCCATGGGGTCACAAAGAGTCAGACACAACTGAACTACTTTCACTTTCACTTTCAGCTTTCCCAAACTCCATTCTCTCTCTTTTACATGCTTGCCTGCTAAGTTGCTTCAGTCGTGTCCAACTCATTGTGAGCCTATGGACTGTAGCCCTCCAGTCTCCTCTGTCCATGGGATTCTCCAGGCAAGAATACTGAGGTGGGTTGCCATGCCCTCCTCCAGGGTATCTTCCCAACCGAGGGATCAAACCCTGGTCTCTTATGTCTCCTGCACTGGCCACTGGTGCCACCTGGAAAACCCGTTTCTTCCTTAATACCGCAGGAAAATGACAGTACTGTCCTTCCAGATGCTCAAACCCAAAACCCTGGAGTCGGGTTCTTTCTTTCAGACCAGCCCCTCACAGTCTGCAAGTCTTTGCTCAAATGTCATCTTTCCTTTGAGTTCTTTCCAGGTTACCATAGTTTAAATTCAGCTTCCTTCCCTGACTTAATATCCAAAGAAAGCTGAGCGCAGAAGAATTGATGCTTTTGAATTGTGGTGTTGGAGAAGACTCTTGAGAGTCCCTTGGACTGCAAGGAGATCCAACCAATCCATCCTAAAGGAAATCAATCCTGGGTGTTCATTGGAAGGACTGATGTTGAAGCTGAAACCCGAATATTTTGGCCACCTGATGCGAAGAGCTGACTCATTTGAAAAGACCCTGATGCTGGGAAAGGCTGAAGGCAGGAGGAGAATGGGACAACAGAGGACGAGATGGTTGGATGGCATCACTGACTCAATGGACATGGGTTTGGATAAAATCTGGGAGTTGGTGATGGACAGGGAGGCCTGGCGTGCTGCGGTTCATGGGGTCACAAAGAGTCGGACATGACTGAGCGATTGAACTGAACTGAAGTAACTCATTACAGTCTGACATGCAGCGTTCACTAAATTGCTGTTTTCTTCTGAAGGAGATCGTTTTTGACTTAGAATCTTGGCTGGGAGTGAAGGGAGGGCAGTTTTAGAGTTCTCTAGTAGGCTTTCCCCACTAAGATAGTTCTTACCTCCCAGGCCAACCACCCAAAATGGGTTTCTGCCAAGTGCGTCTATTCCAGTGTCCATCTGGAAACCTGGAAAGTGGACATGGGGGTGGGTCTTCAGAGCCAGTGGACCCACTGCAAGTTGAACTCAATTCTTACTTTACCCCCACATACCTCCCTCTACAAGGGGATCCATTCTATTGCTTCAGGTCTCTGCGTATCTGTTTCAAATTGGACCCAGTGTCCAGTGGTTCTTGAAATACTCCCTTTTCCTGGTGTGCAGCTGCTTGAGCACCCACTGGTTTCTTGGGCTGGAGGACTGTCTTCATGTTCCCTGGTATTTCAGGGCCCTTCCTCCTGGGAATCTGACCTCTTTTTTTCCCTCTCTTAGTCAGTAGGTTCCAAGTTGGAAAACTGGTTCAGGTTCAGAAATTTGGCAAAGGACTGTGGCTTTTTACTGAGCTATCTTCATCCTCCTGTTTATCAACCTTGATTTTTTTTTTCTTTCTAAATAGGTTTATTGAGATATAACCCACATACTACATAATTCACTTGTTTAAAATATACAACTCAATGGTTTTTATTGTATTCACAGATACGTGCAACCATCTCCAAAGGAAATCTTAGAGCATTTTCACCATCTCAAAAAGAAACCCGGTGCCTTTTAGGGATCAGCACCTTATCTGTTTAACCCCCAAACCCCACCCTGAGCAGTCACTTTCTAAACCTATGTAATTGCCTATTCTGAACATTTTATGAATTATATAATATGTGGCTTTTTGTGACTGACTTTTCCCATTTAACCAAATGTTTTCAAGTTTCACTCTATGTTGTAGCATATATTCATACTCCATTCCTTTCATGGTCAAATAATATTCCACTGTATGGATTTACCAAGTTTTGTTTACCCATTCACCAGTTGATGAATATTTGAATAGTACTGCTGTAAACATTTGTGTGTAAGTTTTTATGTGGACAAATATTTTCATTTCCATCCTTGATTTCTTTTGGTTATACAGACTCAGTAGAAACTAGGTTAGCCACCCATCTATTTTTTCCCCTAGAGAAAATTCACTATCTATTAACTATCTCCACAATTCTTTGTGGATCAGGCTTCCCTGGATACCCTCCAGTCTTACCACTCACGACAATAATTGCATCCACCTGCCTTTTAATAGCTAAGCACTTTCGCTTGATCTCTCGTTTTTCAGGGTCCTAACATTCCCAGGAGGAGAAGGCAATGGCACCCCACTCCAGTACTCTTGCCTGGAAAATCCCATGGACAGAGAAGCCTGATAGGCTGCAGTCCACGGGGTTGCTGAGAGTTGGACACGACTCAGTGACTTCACTTTCACCTTTCACTTTCATGCATTGGAGAAGGAAATGGCAACCCACTCCAGTGTTGTTGCCTGGAGAATCCCAGGGACGGTGGAGCCTGGTCGCCTGTTGTCTATGTGGTCGCACAGAATCGGACACAACTGAAGAGACTTAGCAGCAGCAGCAGCAACATTCCCAGGGCTATTACTAATCCCTATTATTATATGACATCTCCCACCATCAGCTGGTGATGCTGGACTCTGTTGCACCAGTGCATCCCTCAGTGCTTCGCTAAATGATGTGTCCTTTTGTTCTTTCAGGAAACATAGGGCTTTAATGGGTTTTCCAGCCTTATATAGTACATCCTCACCAACATGCCTATTTCACCAAGCATTGTCATCCCTTCTTCCGCTTTTTAGCATACTTACCTCACTCAGGGTGGGCTTCTCCTTTTCCATGCATCTAGGAACCAGACTATTTGCATATCTGCAACATCTCCCGGGGTCTTTTCCAGGGTGTTAACCCTTTATTTTGATTCAAGCTGATAAGACTCCAAACTCTTTTTTGTTTTTTTTTTTTTGCATTTTTATGTTTCAGTCTCCTTAATTCAATCTCAAGCCTAGTCTGGCTCCTGAAAGTCCATGCTGACCAGGGCCTGCAGCTTCTTTGTAATAGTTTCTTTCCTTTCTCATCAGCATGAACCCATCTTAACCTGTGACTTAACCTAGTTATTCTAAAGAAGGGAATGGCTACCCACTCCAGTACTCTTGCTTGGAGAATTCCATGGACAGAGGAGCCTGGTGGGCTACAGTCCATGGGGTCACAAAGAGTTGGACATGACTTAATGACTGAACAACAGCAACAACAACAATAAATCTAGTTATTATCCTTGAAGTCAGAGGTTAGGTGGGTACAGCTATTTGGGAGAGGGTAAGGGGAGGGGATAAGGGAAAGATTCAGCAATACATGAACCGTGAACTTCCAGATGTTCAAGCTGGTTTTAGAAAAGACAGAAGAACCAGATATCAAATTGCCAACATCCGCTGGATCATGGAAAAGGCAAGAGAATTCCAGAAAAACGTCTATTTCTGCTTTATTGACTATGCCAAAGCCTTTGACTGTGTGGATCACAATAAACTGTGGAAAATTCTGAAAGAGATGGGAATACCAGACCACTTGACCTGCCTCTTGAGAAACCTATATGCAGGTCAGGAAGCAACAGTTAGAACTGGACGTGAAACAACAGACTGGTTCCAAATAGGAAACGGAGGACGTCAAGGCTATATATTGTCACCCTGCTTATTTAACTTATATGCAGAGTACATCATGAGAAACACTGGGCTGGAAGAAGCAGAGCTGGAATCAAGACTGCCAGGAGAAATATCAATAACCTCAGATATGCAGATGACACCACCCTTATGGCAGAAAGTGAAGAGGAACTCAAAAGCCTCTTGATGAAAGTGAAAGTGGAGAGTGAAAAAGTTGGCTTAAAGCTCAACATTCAGAAAACGAAGATCATGGCATCCGGGCCCATCACTTCATGGGAAATAGATGGGGAAACAGTGGAAACAGTGTCAGACTTTATTTTTCTGGGCTCTAAAATCACTGCAGATGGTGACTGCAGCCACGAAATTAAAAGATGCTTACTCCTTGGAAGGAAAGTTATGACCAACCTAGATGGCATATTCAAAAGCAGAGACATTACTTTGCCAACAAAGGTCCATCTAGTCAAGGCTATGGTTTTACCAGTAGTCATGTATGGAAGTGAGAGTTGGATTGTGAAGAAAGCTGAGCACCAAAGAATTGATGCTTTTGAACTATGGTGTTGTAGAAGACTCTTGAGAGTCCCTTGTACTGCAAGGAGATCCAACCAGTCCATTCTAAAGGAGATCAGTCCTGGGTTCTTTGGAAGGACTGATGCTGAAGCTGAAACTCCAGGACTTTGGCCACCTCATGCATAGAGTTGACTCACTGGAAAAGACTCTGACGCTGGGAGGGATTGGGGGCAGGAGGAGAAGGGGACAACAGAAGATGAGATGGCTGGATGGCATCACCGACTTGATGGATGTGAGTTTGAGTGAACTCTGGGAGTTGGTGATGGACAGGGAGGCCTGGCGTGCTGCAATTCATGGGGTTGCAAAGAGTCGGACACGACTGAGTGACTGAACTGAACTGAACTGAAGGCCCCTAAGTATAAATTACCGCACAATTAAGTCAAGATCTATCTTCCAGAGGACACTGATGGGTTTAACTCTAAACACTGTATATAATAATAGTTCCTTTTTCTGAAACTGTTTTGTGCGGTGATGACACATATCTTTTTTTTTTTTAACCTAAAGGGGACGTAAAGCATTTCGAGTTGTTACCCCCCCTTTCTTTTTAAACCTGTTTACACCTGATTTTCATTTTCTGTTTCATCATCTATTTGTTTTCACAGTACAAATGCTGTGATTTCCTGTCATCATATACTTTTCATCATTTACTAGAAATGAATAGCTTCTGGACTTATTGGCAGGCAAAGAAAGCATTGTGAAAGCTGATCTCTTTTCCTATTAACAAGCAGATTGGTAGTAACCACTTAATGGAAGTGGAAAAGTACAAATTTTATTTGATGCAGTGAAGTGGTAATTTCTCCAGATACGCAACAGTGCTTGTTTATCCATATTATGAAGTTAACTCAGACTGGCACTAAAAAAAAAGTGGTTTCAAGCCCTGGATTCCCTACCACATCCCTCTGAACAGCCAGTCCAGAGCTGCACATGGGTGGTGTTCCAAAAATGTGTTTGAAAGTCAGTTTAGGACTCAGATCACTTCTCCAATGGAAGCAAGGTGGTAAGTGACTCAAGGGGCCAGCCCCTCAGCCCCTCAAAGTCTACTGAACACACAAAGTAGCTGAGATTAGAGGGGCAGCAGTCCTATTCTGTTTCTTCCCCCCCTCAACCCCCCGCCCTGCTGACTATACCCCTAATCTTTTTTTAAAATATAAATTTATTTATTTTAATTGGAGGCTAATTACTTTACAATATTGTATTGGTTTTGCATACATCAACGTGAATCTGCCGCGAGTGTACACGTGTTCCCCATCCTGAACCCCCCTCCCTTCCCCCTCCCCATACCATCCCTCTGGATCATCCCAGTGCACCAGCCCCGAGCACCATGTATCATGCTTGAACCTGGACTGGCGATTTGTTTCACATATGACATTATACATGTTTCAGTGCCATTCTCCCAAATCATCCCACCCTCGCCCTCTCCCACAGAGTCCAAAAGACTGTTCTATACATCTGTGTTTCTTTTGCTGTCTCACATACAGGGTCATCATTACCATCTTTCTAAATTCCATATATATGCGTTAGTATACTGTATTGGTGTTTTTCTTTCTGGCTTACTTCACTCTGTATAATAGGCTCCAGTTTCATCCACCTCTTTAGAACTGATTCAAATGTATCCTTTTTAATGGCTGAGTAACATTCCATTGTGTATATGTACCACAGCTTTCTTATCCATTCATCTGCTGATGGACATCTACGTTGGTTCCATGTCCTGGCTATTATAAACAGTGCTGCAATGAACATTGGGGTACACGTGTCTCTTTCAATTCTGGTTTCCTCGGTGTGTATGCCCAGCAGTGGGATTGCTGGGTCATAAGGCAGCTCTATTTCCAGTTTTTAAAGGAATCTCCACACTGTTCTCCATAGTGGCTGTACTAGTCTGCATTCCCAGCAACAGTATAAGAGGTTTCCCTTTTCTCACACCCTCTCCAGCATTTATTGCTTGTAGACTTTTGGATCGCAGCCATTCTGACTGGTGTGAAATGGTACCTCACTGTGGTTTTGATTTGCATTTCTCTGATAATGAGTGATGTTGAGCATCTTTTCATGTGTTTGTTAGCCATCTGTATGTCTTCTTTGGAGAAATGTCTATTTAGTTCTTTGGCCCATTTTTTGATTGGGTCGTTTACTTTTCTGGAATTGAGCTGCAGGAGTTGCTTGTATATTTTTGAGATTAGTTGTTTGTCAGTTGCTTCATTTGCTGTTATTTTCTCCCATTCTGAAGGCTGTCTATTCACCTTACTTATAGTTTCTTTTGTTGTGAAGAAGCTTTTAATTTTAATTAGGTCCCATTTGTTTATTTTTGCTTTTATTTCCAATATTCTGGGAGGTGGGTCATAGAGGATCCTGCTGTGATTTATGTTGGAGAGTGTTTTGCCTATGTTCTCCTCTAGGAGTTTTTTAGTTTCTGGTCTTACGTTTAGATCTTTATCCATTTTGAGTTTATTTTTGTGTATGGTGTTAGAAAGTATCCTAGTTTCATTCTTTTACAAGTGGTTGACCAGTTTTCCCAGCACCACTTGTTAAAGAGATTGTCTTTTCTCCATTGTGTATTCTTGCCTCCTTTGTCAAAGATAAGGTGTCCATAGGTACGTGGATTTATCTCTGGGCTTTCTATTTTGATCCATTGATCTATATTTCTGTCTTTATGCCAGTACCATACTGTCTTGGTGACTGTGGCTTTGTAGTAGAGCCTGAAGTCAGGCAGGTTGATTCCTCCAGTTCCATTCTTCTTTCTCAAGATTGCTTTGGCTATTCGAGGTTTTTTGTATTTCCATACAAATTGTGAAATTATTTGTTCTAGCTCTGTGAAAAACATCGTTGGTAACTTGATAGTGATTGCATTGAATCTGTAGATTGCTTTGGGTAGTATACTCATTTTCACTATATTGATTCTTCCGATCCATGAACAAGATATGTTTCTCCATCTATTAGTGTCCTCTTTGATTTCTTTCACCAGTGATTTATAGTTTTCTGTATATAGGTCTTTTGTTTCTTTAGGTAGATATATTCCTAAGTATTTTATTCTTTTTGTTGCAATGGTGAATGGAATTGTTTCCTTAATTTCTCTTTCTATTTTCTCATTATTTTTGTATAGGAATGCAAGGGATTTCTGTGTGTTGATTTTATATCTTGCAACTTTACTATATTCATTGATTAGCTCTAGTAATTTTCTGGTGGAGTCTTTAGGGTTTTCTATATAGAGGATCATGTCATCTGCAAAGAGTGAGAGTTTTACTTCTTCTTTTCCAATCTAAATTCCTTTTATTTCTTTTTCTGCTCTGATTGCTGTGTATGCCCCTAATCTTATCTACTCCGCACACATCCATGGCCAGTGGTCACCCTCACCCTATGACTCAGTGCTTAAAACCCTATCTCTATCCCAGGGCCCTATATCAAATCTACTTTCAATTCTATACCCTAAATATTTCTCTGTTCTTCATTTTTTCCTGACCTTATTGCTAAAATCTTAATCTAGGCTGTGATCGGTTCTTACCCAGACCACAAGAGTGGTCTCCCAACAGTTCTGCTTCTCCCCTTTCCAGATGCCCACCACCCTGCTGCCAAATGCTGGAACAGAGCTGGTAGGATCTTTCAGTCTTTGGAAAACCCCCTTTAAAAGCCTCAACTGTTCTCACACCAAGTCACATGCTTCTGCACATGTTATTTTTTTAACTTGGAATTCCTGAGACATTTCTGGTGAAGTGTCAGCTCCTCTGGGAAGTCTTCCCCAGCATCCAGAAAGAGAAACTCACTCATTCTTGCGTGCTTCCAACCGAGCACTGTGCACATTACTCTCGATGGATAGTCAATGGGAGTATAAAGATGGTAAATTCCCACTCCTCATTCTTCAAAAGCTCACTCTAGACAGAAACAGAAATCAGTAATTACAAAAAGTTCACTTTACATAGTGTGTTGAGAGTGTTATGGATTCAAGGACAAAGGAGTAACCAACTTTTCCTTAACCGGGGGCCTGGAAGTAGTTGAAAGGGGGTGATATTTGAGTTGGTACTTGAAGCATGACTAGAACTTCATGAAGTGTTTCACAGGTGAAAGAGCATCCATGTAGAGAGACTAGTATTTGCAAAGGCTTTAAAGCTTGGGAAAGGTTAGAATATTTGGAGAATTTATAAATAGTTTCATATTGTTCCAGGGCAAGGCCTGTAAGACAGCAGTGGAAATCAGGCAAGTAGCAGCCAGAGTAGAAACTTTCCATTTTACTCAATGTGAAAGTCTATCATAGAGTTAAAGCTAAATGGTTATTCATCTTCATATCATCTCTGGGAACTGGCACCAGGTGAGCACACAGTAGGCCTGATATTTATATTTCTGCAAGGAGATCCAACCAGTCCATCCTAAAGGAATCATCCTGAATATTCATTGGAAGGACTAGGCTGAAGCTGAAACTCCAATACTTTGGCCACCTGATGCAAAGAACTGACTCATTAGAAAAGACCCTGATGCTGGGAAAGATTGAAGGCAGGAGGAGAAGGGGACGACAGAGGATGAGATGGTTGGGTGGTGTCACTGATGCGATGGACATGAGTTTGAACAGATTCTGGGAGTTGATGATGGACAGGGAGGCCTGGTGTGCTGCAGTCCATGGGGTCGGAAAGAGTTGGACATCACGGAGTGACTGAACTGAACTGATTGATTTTTAAGATAGTTTTTGTTATCTCCTAGTGAGAAAGTCTGGAAAAATATAGGCAAAACTGAAAGTTAAATCTAATAAAATTATCAAACAAACTTTTTTTCTATACATTTGCTTCTATTATTTTAATACTAAAACAAATCAAGATACACATGAAAGCGGGTATTATGTTTTCCCTTTAATTGTATATTTTCTGTATAGTTTAAACATTTAGAAAATCAGGTTCATATGCTTTTCTAATTTTAAAAAGTGTTTACATTTTGTTAATTAAGAAAAGCAAATAGAGGCCTAAATATTGAAGGTTGAAAAATGATTCCCTCATTAACTTGCATTCCCTTTGAGATTTATTGCACAGTAAATTAGTTAATTGCAAACCTTCCAGCAATGTTTTACTCCATTATAGATTACTTTGGAAAAACAAATTTGAGTTTTCCCTCTTGAACAATGAATGGTTTATTTTAAAGTAGGTGAAAGGTAACGTGAAGGGAAAAAAAACCTGGCTTCACAGATGTATGGTTAAAGTTTGCCAAGTACTTAGTGAAGAGTTACACCAACTTCAAACGGTTGGAAAGTATAATGTAATGTGAGAACACGAAGGTCTTGTTTCTTTTTCAGCTCTTACTCAGTTCCCTGCAAACCATCAACATAAAGAGCAGAGTTTTCAAAATCACATCCCCTAGTGGAGAGCAAATGAACGTAATGAGAAAGAGAAATGCAATGCAATGAGTGTTCTCCATTACATTTGCAATTGGGTTATGCTGTCCTTGGATAAGAATTTTATGTTCCCCGATGAGTCTGAGAGTCTGTGCTCTAAATTATATATTGCTCAATTCAAGCAATAATCCAAAGTCAATGACAGTGTGCAGAGGTACCACTTCTTGGTAGGTTGAGCACTCATTTGTGTATTTTATGTATACACCTTATAAAAGGCAGAGTAAATATTGGTACTATAAAAGTTGATATTCCCCGTGAATTGTCAGTTGCTTGCCAAGCACCTCAAGTCTTTCCCTTTAGGTGATGGGCCTTAAAATCTCAGCAGGGAAATGTCCTTGGATTTTAAGGTTCTCCCCTAAGCATTCCAGTAAGACACTTTTTTCTAAGAAAGATCTCAGGGTGTTGGTATGAAAGGGAGTAGAATATGCCCCCCCTCATATAGTTCTTTGTCATAAGAATTATATTGAGCTGATTATTTGAGAAACAGCAGGTATAGCAGATCTTAATCAGTAAGAGTTACCTTTGGTAAGGGACATTTACATTTATAAAGGAAATTTCCATTTCTAAGCCACCCTCCTTTTGGCACCAGGAAGAGAAGTGTGACTAAATCGAAAGAGAATCTCCTCAATGGAGAAGGCGGTAACCTAAATCTACATAACTAACTGTACCCTTTTCCCAGTAACCTCCCATAACTGAACTCTCCCTCCCACACACTTTTCTTTTTCCCCATATCATGTTGTCTTTTAAAATTATTGTCACTATTGAAGTACAGCTGATGTGTTGTACAATATTATATAAGTTACAGGTGTACAGTATAGTGATTCACAAATTTTAAAGTTCATACTCCATTTATACTCATGCACTTCCCTGGTGGCTCAGACAGTAAAGAATCCTCCTGCAATGCAGGAGACCTGGGTTCAATCCCTGGGTTGGGAAGATCCCCTGCAGGAGGGCATGGCAACCCACTTCAGTATCCTTGACTTGAGAACCCACGTGGACAGAGGAGCATGGTGGGCTACAGTCCATGAGGTCAAAAAGAGTTGGATATGACTGAGCAACTAAGCACATACTCATGGCAAAATGTTGGCTATACCTTTCTTTCTTGTGTCTTTAGCAGAACATCGTATTTAAGTTGGTGACTTAAGCCACCTTGGAAAGTTACTCACTTTCCTTGGGTATCTCCCGTGTTTATGTGAGGTATACATGTTGATAAACTTCTGCACTGTTTTTCTGTTGTGAGTCTGTCTTTTATTAGAGAAGATCTAGGCCAAGAACCAACTCACTCCAGTGTTATTGCCTGGAGAATCCCTGGGACGGGGGAGCCTGGTGGGCTGCCGTCTATGGAGTCGCACAGAGCCGGACACGACTGAAGTGACTTAGCAGTAGCAGCGTTCTCAAATTACAATCCAAAAGACAATTTCTGTCCTTATTTGTGACTCTTCTTCAGTTCCGTTCAGTTCAGTGACTCAGTCGTGTCCGACTCTTTGCGACCCCATGAACTGAAGCACACCAGGCCTCCCTGTCCATCACCAGCTCCCAGAGTTTACCCAAACTCTTGTCCATTGAGTCGGTGATACCATCTAACCATCTCATCCTCTGTCGTTCCCTTCTCCTCCCGCCTTCAATCTTTCCCAACATCAGGGCCTTTTCAAATGAGTCACCTCTTCGCATCAGGTGGCCAAAATATTGGTTTCAGCTTCAACATCAATCCTTCCAATGAACACCCAGGACTGATTTCCTTTAGAATGGACTGGTTGGATCCCCTTGCAGTCCAAGGGACTCTCAAGAGTCTTCTCCAACACCACAGTTCAAAAGCATCAATTCTTCAGTGCTCAGCTTTCTTTATGGTACAACTCTCATATCCATACATGACTACTGGAAAAACCATAGCCTTGACTAGACGGACCTTTGTTGACAAAGTAATATCTCTGCTTTTTGATATGCTGTCTAGGTTGGTCATAGCTTTCTTTCCAAGGAGTAAGTGTCTTTTAATTTCATGGCTGCAATCACCATCTGCAGTGATTTTGGAACCCAGAAAAATAAAGTCAGCCACTGTTTCCACTGTTTCCCATCTATTTCCCATGAAGTGATGGGACTGGATGCCATGATCTTCATTTTCTGAATGTTGAGCTTTAAGCCACCTTTTTCACTCTCCTCTTTCACTTTCATCAAGAGGTTCTTTAGTTCTTCTTCACTTTCTGCCCTAAGGGTGGTGTCATCTGAGTATCTGAGGTTATTGATATTTCTCCTGGCAATCTTGATTCCAGCTTGTGCTTCCTCCAGCCCAGCATTTCTCATGATGTACTCTGCATAGAAGTTAAATAAGCAGGGTGATGATATACAGCCTTGACATACTCCTTTTCCTATTTGGAACCAGTCTGTTGTTCCATGTGCAGTTCGAACTGTTGCTTCCTGACCTGCATATGGGTTTCTCAAGAGGCAGGTCAGGTGGTCTGGTATTCCCATCTCTTTCAGAATTTTCCACAGTTTACTGTGATCCACACAGTCAAAGGCTTTTGCATAGTCAATAATGCAGAAATAGATGTTTTTCTGGAATTCTCTTGCTTTTTCAATGATCCAGCAGAGGTTGGCAATTTGATCTCTGGTTCCTCTGCCTTTTCTAAAACCAGCTTGAACATCTGGAAGTTCACGGTTCACGTATTGCTGAAGCCTAGCTTGGAGAATTTTGAGCGTTACTTTACTAGCGTGTGAGATGAGTGCACACTTCTTAGAGGATACTATTTGCTTCAAACAACCTAGATAGCATATTAAAAAGCAGAGACATTACTTGCCAACAAAGGTCCGTCTAGTCAAGGCTATGGTTTTTCCAGTGGTCATGTATGGCTGTGAGAGTTGGACTGTGAAGAAAGCTGAGCACCAAAGAATTGATCCTTTTGAACTGTGGTGTTGGAGAAGACTCTTGAGAGTCCTTTGGACTGGGAGGAAATCCAACCAGTCCATCCTAAAGGAGATCAATCCTGGGTGTTCATTGGAAGGACTGATGTTGAGGCTGAAACTCCAATACTTTGGCCACCTGATGCGAAGAGCTGACCCATTGGAAAAGACCCTGATGCTGGGAAAGATTGAAGGCAAGAGGAGAAGGGGAGGACAGAGGATGAGATGGTTGGATGGCATCATCGACTCGATGGACATGGGTTTGGGTGGACTCCAGGAGTTGGTGATGGACAGGGAGGCCTGGCGTGCTGCAGTTCACGGGGTTGTAAAGAGTTGGACATGACTGAGCAACTGAACTGAACTGAACCCCACGTCTGGTGAGAGGCTAGCCTTGACCTCTGGCTGGGACCATGCATGATTCCACTACAGGCAAGCTGTTTCCCACTGGTAACAGGTCTTTCCTTATGGGTGAAAGAGATGCCTTTCTAGGGGCTATCATTTCAGGAGTCAAAGTTTCCCTGAGGTTCCTGAAGAAATCATAAATAGTCTGAGTGCCAAAGAATTGATGCTTTCAAATTGTCATATTGAAAAAGACTCTTGAGAGTCCCTTGGACTGCAAGGAGATCCAACCAGTCTATCCTAAAGGAAATCAACCCTGAATATTCATTGGAAAGACCGATGTGGAAGCTGAAGTTCCAATACTTTGGCCACCTGATGTGAAGAGCCAACTCATTGGAAAAATTCTGGGAAAGACTGAAGGCAAAAGAAGAAGCGCATGGCAGAGGATGAGGTGGTTAGATAGCATCACCCACCGACTCAATGGACATGAATTTAAGCAAATTTTGAGAGATACTGGAAGACAGAAGAGCCTAGCATGGAGTCCCAAAGAGTCAGACACAACTTAGTGAGTGAAAAACAACAACCTGAAAGAAATATTAATACTTTCCCCACCTGCTGGTTCCCTTCTGTAAAGCTTCACTCCTGCTGTTAAAATGCAGATACGTCCTATAGAACAGTTGGAACTGTTCGCTGTTACAAGTCATTTACATCATAGTGAGAGTAGACTCTTCTTTATCCTGAGAATAAGCTTTAATTATAAGTGGAAGAGAAAGGAGCTTGAAGGAATTGAGATGTTGGCTAGAGAAGGAAAGGGAATGTTGGTTTTAATATAATAATAACGGTAGATAGACATACTAAGTAGAGATGTTCAAGATAACTTTCATTTCAATTTTGCCTAAGGCCTTTATTTTTTTCCTCTGCAGTGTTTACCTTTTAACAGAAGGGACAATGCATCCATTCAATAAGCTTTTTCGTGCTTTCTAGAGAAAGACTGATAATTCAATTTTTTAGAAATTTTATAGAGGAAAATAAAAACTAATACTAAAAAAATGCCAATTTTCCCCTCAATGTTATCAAATGTTCTGTTATCAAAGTAGAATTGTAAGTGCAGAGTTAAACTCCATTTTTTCTATCAAGAGGTATTTATAAAGGGCTATTGTGGCTATTGTGGAACAATCTTTCTTCTGCCTCAAAACAATTTTCTGAATATGATTTGCAACCACCTTTAAAAAATTTGTTTGGTCAAGACACCATCCCTGTGACTTTATGCAGAGTATTATTACCGTGCATTTTTAAAAATGTACCAGTTAAGGGGGCAGGGAGGGGAGGAAGGTGGGGGTGGGAGGCTTCCCTAGTGGCTCAGATAGTAAAGAATCTGCTTGCAATGCAGGAGACCCAAGAGATGTGGGTTCAATCCCTGGGTCCGGAAGATCCCCTGGAGAAGGGAATGGCAACCCACTCCAGTGTTCTTGCCTGGAGAATCCCATGGACAGAGGAGCATAGCAGGCTACAGTCCATGGGGTCCCGAAGCTGGACACACTGAGCAACTAACATTAAGGAAAAAATACACAAATAGTACATCTCACTAAAGCAATGGTTGGCAAAGTACAGCCTGTAGGTCAAATCTGGCCCCCTGCCTGTTTTTGTATGGCTCATGAGTTAAGAATGCTTTTCATATTTTAAAATAGTTTTTTAAAAAGTCAAATGAAGAATAACATTTCATGACATGTAAAAATTGCATTAAATCAAAATTCCAGTCTCCATAAACAAGGTTTTATTAGAACACAACACATCCATCCGTTTACATGTTGTCTATGGCTGCTTTGTAGCCAAAGGGCACAATCAAATAGCTGCAACAGACCATTTGGCCCACTGAGCCTAAAATATTTACTATTTGGTCCTTTACAGAGAAAGTTTGTCAGCCACTAGAGAAGAGTATTCTCTCCCAAAGTGTGTTCTCAGGAATAGTCTGGCTATGTGCTCTGCATAAAAAAAGGCTTCCATGGTCAAATACGTTAGGCAGTTATGACAACTCACTTTGAGGTAATCGAGTCTATGTTGATGTACTAAAGAATCTGAGAAGTCTTCAAGTAAATATATCCTGTTTAACTATTTTAAGCCACTTTCCAAAACTCTCTGACTTTAGAGCAATCTCCATTCCCTTCTCTTTTTATTACACCCATGAACTTCCCATGGGACTGAGAGGGACTCTAGCCTAGAAGATTTGCACTGGGGCCTCCTTACAGGTAGGAAGTATTTTCAAGCAAAGTTCTGTTGCAGGAAGGGGGACTCCTTCCTGGGCCCAAAATTGGGCTCTTGTCTAACACTTGGAAATGTATTTCCAAGGAGACACACGTGCTGACAAAGCAAGAGATTTTATTGGGAAAGGGCGCCCGGGTGGAGAGGAGTAGGCTAAGGGAACCCAGGCATGCTTGCAGTCTCAGTTTTATGGTGATGGGATTAGTTTCTGGGTTGTCCTTAGCCAATCATTCTGACTCAGAGTCCTTCCTGGTGGTGCACACTTTGTTCAGCCAAGATGGATGCCAGAGAGAAGGATTCTGGGAGGTGGTCGGACAGGTGGTGTCTCCTTTTGACCTTTCCCGAACTCTTCTGGTTGGTGGAGGCTTATTAGTTCCCTGTTCCTTACCAGGATCTCCTGTCGTAAAACAACTCATGCAAATAGTTACTATGGTGCCTGGCCAGGGTGGGCAGTTTCTATCAGTGTGCTTCCTCTAAGTTCCCACATGCTCCACGTACTCAGTACATTTCCAAGGGAGGTTTAACATCATTTGGTCCAGACGTCTCATTTTACAGATTGGATTATGGAGGTAGATAAGGACCCTGTACTTGTTATTCCTTTTGCCTAGAAAGCTCTTCCCCCGGTCATCCCTGTATCTCCATCTTTTGCCTCTTCTAGGTGTTGGTTCAGAGAACTAACAGTGAAGGCTTCCCTGAAGATCTTAATGGGAAGTGAAACTCTCTTCCCTACCCACCTTGACTATGTTATTTTGTTTCACAGCATTTATCACTATTGGACCCACATTGATGAATTTTTTTTAAGTTATGAATTGCCCCTCATTAGCCTATAAACTCCCAAGGGTTTTTATCTGTTTTGCTGTATCCCAGGGCCTAGAATAGCGTATGACTCATATGTGTTGTGGAGAAGGCAATGGCAACCCACTCCAGCACTCTTGCCTGGAGAATCCCATGGATGGAGGAGCCTGGTGGGCTGCAGTCCATGGGGCCACTATGAGTTGGACATGACTGAGCGACTTCACTTTTGCTTTTCACTTTCATGCATTGGAGAAGGAAATGGCAACCCACTCCAGTGTTCTTGCCTGGAGAATCCCAGGGACGGGGGGAGCCTGGTGGGCTGCCGTCTATGGGGTTGCACAGAGTCGGACACGACTGAAGCGACTTAGCAGCAGCAGCATCATATGTATTGTATCCAATATATATTGTTGTATGCAGTAGGCATAAGATGAGGGCTTGTTCCCAGATCTCCTGCATCCTCTGGCAGGAAAACAAGTGGGCTAACACAACAAATGTGAGAATTTAGCTTCATGTAAATTCAGTGCATGGACTTCCTGGGTGGCTCAGTGGTAAAGAACCTGCCTGCCAATGTAGGAGACTTAAGATACTCGGGTTCAAACTCTGGGTTGGGAAGATCCCCTGGAGGAGGGCATGGCAACCAACTCCAGTATTCATGCCTGGAGGATCCCGTGGACAGAGCAACCTGATGGGCTACAGTCCATAAGGTCACAAATAGTCAGACACGACTGAGTGACTAACACTTTCACAAAGATACAATAGAGTAGAAAGATATAATAGGCTAAGGAGTGTGAGCTATGTACAGTAAACGGGGAGAGACTGGGCAAAGTCTGCTCATTTGGATTCTTGGTGTCTCTTGTCTTTGGAGACCAAGGGGTTCCTTCTCTTTTGAATACAGGAAAGCCATCTCTTCAATTTAAGTCTGAATTTGGCAATAAGGAGTTCATGATCTGAGACACAGTCAGCTCCCAGTCTTGTTTTTGCTAACTGTATAGAGCTTCTCCATCTTTGGCTGCAGAGAATATAATCAATCTGATTGCGGTATTGACCACTGGTGATGTCCATGTGTAGAGTCTTCTCTTGTGTTGTTGGAAGACGGTGTTTGCTATGACCAGTGTATTCCCTTGGTAAAACTTTGTTAGCCTTTGCCCTGCTTCATTTTGTGCTCCAAGGCCAAATTTGCCTGTTACTTCAGGTATCTCTTGACTTCCTACTTTTTCATTCCAGTCCCCTATGATGAAAAGGACACCTTTTTTTGGTGTTAGGTCTAGAAGGTCTTGTAAATCTTCATAGAACCATTCAACTTCAGCTTCTTCAGCATTACTGGTTGGGGGCATAGATTTGGATTACTATGATATTGAATGGTTTACCTTGGAAACGACCAGAGATTGTTCTATTGTTTTTGAGATTGCACCCAAACACTGGATTTCAGACTCTTTTGTTGACTATAAGTGCTACGCCGTTTCTTCTAAGGCACTCTTCCCCACAGTAGTAGATATAATGGTCATCTGAATTAAATTCACCCATTCCAGTTCATTTTAGTTCCCTGATTCATAAACTGCCAATGTTCACTCTTGCCATCTCCTGTTTGACCACTTCTAATTTACCTTGATTCATGGACATAACATTCCAGGTTCCTATGCAATGTTGTTCTTTACAACATCCATCACCAGTCACATTCACAACTGGACGTTGTTTTTGCTTTGGCTCTGTCTCTTCATTCTTTCTGGAGTTATTTCTCCACTGATCTCCAGTAGCATATTGGGCACCTACCAACCTGGGGAGTTCATCTTCCAGTGTCATATATTTTTTAAAGAAATCTTTATTTCCTAAGATTTAATTAATTTAAAGAATTTTATTTAAATTAAATTTAACTTTTAAAATTAAATTAAATTTAAAGAATAAATTTAATTTAAGAAATCTTCAATTTCTTAAACTGAAGAAAGTAGGGAAAATCACTAGAGCATTCAGGTAAGACATAAATTGAATCCCATATGGTTGTACGGTGGAAGTGGCAAATAGATTCAAAGGATTAGATTTGATAGAGTGCCTGAAGGACTATGGATGGAGGTTTGTGACACTGTACAGGAGGCAGTGATCAAGACCATCCCCAAGAAAAAGATGCAAAAATGTTGTCTGAGGAGGCCTTACAAATAGCTGAGAAAAGAGAAGCTAAAGGCAAAGGACAAAAGGAAAGATATACTCATCTGAATGCAGAGTTCCAAAGGATAGCAAGGAGAGATAAGAAAGCTTTCCTTAGTGATCAGGGCAAAGAAATAGAGAAAAACAATAGAATGGGAAGGACTAGAGATCCCTTCAAGAAGATCAGAGATACCAAGGGAACATTTCATACAATAAAGGACAGAAATGGTATGGATTTAACAGAAGCAGAAGATAGTAAGAAGAGGCGGCAAGTATACACAGAGGAACTGTACAGAAAAGATCTCCATGACCCAGATAACCACGATGGTGTGATCACTCACCTAGAGCCAGACATCCTGAAATGCAAAGTCAAGGGGGCCTTAGGAAGCATCACTATGAATAATCTTAGTGGAGGTGATGGAATTCTAGTTGAGCTATTTCAAATCCTAAAAGATGATGCTGTGAAAGTGCCAGCAATTTGAAAAACTCAGCAGTGGCCACAGGATTGGAAAAGGTCAGTTTTCATTCCAGTCCCAAAGAAAGGCAATGCCAAAGCATGCTCAAACTATCACACAGTTGCACTCATTTCACACACTAGCAAAGTAATGTTCAAAATTCTCCAAGCCAGGCTTTAGCAGTACATGAACTGTGAACTTCCAGATGTTCAAGCTGAATTCAGAAAAGGTAGAGGAACCAGAGATCAAATTGTCAACATCCGTTGGATCATTGAAAAAGCAAGAGAATTCCAGAAAAAACATCTACTTCTGCTTTATTGACTATGCCAAAGCCTTTGACTGGATCACAACAAACTGTGGAAAATTCTTCAAGAGATGGGACTACCAGACCATCTGACCTGCCTCCTGAGAAATCTGTATGCAGGACAAGAATCAACAGTTATATGACAAGGAATCCATTTCTGGCCTTTCTTAGCCGTCCTCGTTAGTATAGTGGTGAGTATCCTCACCTGTCACGCGGGAGACCGGGGTTCGTTTCCCTGACAGGGAGGCAACACACCCTTTGGAGCTTCCCTGGTGGCTCAGAGATTAACGCGTCTGCCTGCAATGCGGGAGACCTGGTTTCCATCCCTGGGTCAGGAAGATCCCCTGGAGAAGGAAATGGCATCCCACTCCAGTATTCTTGCCTAAAGAATCCCATGGACGGAGGAGCCTGGTGGGCTACAGTCCACGGGCTCGCAAAGAGTTGGACACGACTGAGCGACATAACTTTAACTTTCAATTCTTATTTATAGGTAGTTTCATGCATATATGAGAGGCATTTAGTTCTGAGGATTAACCCTGGGGGAAATTAAGCTGTTGGATATGAGAAATATCGTTCATCATGGGAAGGGATTTAGGGCAATCCATGGAAATGGCTGTGGCAGGCAGATGTCTTGTGAGTGGATGCCCTGCATAGAATCATTCTTCCCTTTCTAGGAATCACTAGCAGCTGGACCAGAGCCTCAGGACTGCCCCAAGACCAAAGCTGGTGGATCTAAGAATGAACCTTGACCCTGGCCTACAAGATTCTTTTATTTTTTTTAAGTATCTAGACTTTTAAACTACAGATGTAAATGGGGAGTGAGTGGAACCAAGCCCTGTTGCTGCAGCCTCCCGGTCCTGCCTCTTGCTTGCTCCAAGGGCAAATGCAGATCTTTGTAATTCCTCTGTGCTTTAGGGTTCTTTGAAGTTGGCACAGGTTATTTTCTGCAAACCAAAGGACCTTAACTGATAAAATACTGAAGTTTCAGGATTATTGTTGCTGTTCAGCCTCTAAGTCATGTCCGATTATTTGCAACCCCGTGGACTGTAGCCCACCTGGCACCTCTGAACTCCACTATCTCCCAGAGTTTGCTCAAATTCATATGCATTGAGTTGGTGACGCCATCCAACCATCTCATCCTCTGTCATCCCCTTCTCCTTTTGCCTTCAATCTTTCCCAACATCAAGGTCTTTTCCAATGATTCAGCTCTTTGCATCAGGTGGCCAAAGTATTGGAGCTTCAGCTTCAACATCAGTCCTTTCAATGAATATTCAGGGTTGATTTCCTTTAGGATGGACTGGTTTGATGTCCTTGCAGTCCAAGGGACTCTCAAGAGTCTTCTCCAGCACCACAAATCGAAGGCATCAACTCTTTGGCGCTCAGCCTTCTTTACGGTCCAACTCTCACATCCCTACATGAAGTCTCAGGATGTGTGCATGCGTGCTAAGTCGCTTCAGTCATGTCCAGCTCTTTGTGGCCCTATGGACCATACGTAGCCCTCTAGGCTCCTCTGTCCATGGGATTTTCCAAGCATGAATACTGGTGTGAGTTGCCACGCCCTCCTCCAGGGTATCTTCCAGACACTGAGGTCAAACCTGCATCTATTTCTCCTGCATTGGCAGGCGGATTCTTTACCACTAGCGCCACCTAGGAAGCCTGAAGTCTCAGGATGCTAGCCCCAAAATACAAAGAAGGGTACACACATTATAGATTGTTTCTACTTTCATAAGCTTTCTATTTAAATAGCCATATCTATTGAATTTTTCTGATCTTGAACCATTGATAAACCTTATTTTAAAACAATTTTCATTTTATGGCTAAACATCAGCACATTAAACCCTTAAGAGAGTTACCAGACCCTTAGTGTCAAGCCTTCCATTCTTCTGAACTCTGTGAGGTAGAGCTAGACGAGCCAAGCAGATGCAAAAAGAATTAGCACAGAGCTGGGCTTTCTATGCAGATCTGCATGTTCCTTCAACTTTTCATTCTTCAGCTTGAAAATCTGTGGCCCAGAACATTAAGAAAAAATGGAAGCAGAGCTCAAAATAACCAAGTTTTATAATAAAAATCTATACCAAAAGGATGGTTTAATATTTCCTCTATTTTGAACCAAGAAATTAAAGAAGAAAAGGCCACAGATATGTGAGCTGTCAGGCTGCAGACAACAGAAGAGATGATGCTTCAGTTTGGTTCAGGTCTGAAAACCATCTCCTGGCAGAATTTACTCTTCCTAAGGGAAGATCAGTCTTTTCAAAAGATTGATGTGGTTCAGACACATTGTGGAAGACAATCTGCTTTACTCAAAGTCATATCTGTGTATTTCAAAATAGTTGCCACTGCATTTTTAACTTACTCAAATCCTTTAACATAATGATGTTTGTTGGTAGTATTTTTAGTAAAATAGAAATAAAGATAATTTTTGCATTGGCAGCATATTCCCCATATTCCCTTGTTCCCAAATATTCTAGAATAAGGGAAAGGAAAGATATAAAGGATCTAAGAAAATTTTGGTGTGGGGAGAGATGAAGAATGGGGTTCTCTTTGGGGCTTCCCTGGTGGCTCAGCTGGTAAAGAATCTGCCTGCAATGTGGGAGACCCGGATTCAATCCCTGGGTTGAGAAGATCCCCTGGAGAAGGAAATGGCACCTTCCTCTAGTATTCTCGCCTGGAGAATCCCATGGACAGAGGAGCCTGGCAGGCTGCAGTCCATAGGGTCTCAAAGAGATACGACTAAGCAACTAACACACTTAACGTGCTCTCATATTTCAAAAAATAGAATTGTTGTGGCCATCATATAGAGGTAGGATGAATTCTTCCCTTCCCCCCAAATTTAATTTGGATGTGGAGACTATTTCATACCTGCACCAAGAGGGTATGAAAAGGTTTTTTATTTGTTTGCTTCTTATCACTGGGTAGCTTTGCTTTTTATTTGTTATTATTATTACTTTCAGTGAGGTGTAATTGATGTTACACCTCACATGTATAACACAACGACTGCATATTTTGTGAAATGATCACCACAATTAATCTAATTGCCATATGCTGCGCTTGTTGGACTCAGTCACTCAATCGTGTCTGACTCTTCACAACCCCGTGGACCATAGCCTGCCAGGCTCCTCTGTCCATGGGATTCTCCAGGCAAGAATACTGGAGTGGGTTGCCATGCCCTCCCTCAGGGGATCTTCCCAACCCTCAGAAATTGAACCAAGTTCTTCCACATTGCAGGTGGATTGCAGGGGAATTCTTTACCGACTGTTGCTGTACATAGTTACACATTTCTTTTTCTCATTATTACTCTTTCATAAAATTTCAGATATGTAATTTACAGTATTGTTAACTGTATCCCCATGACATATTTTATTGTAAAATTGGAAGTTTACACACTTTGACCTCCTTTATCTACTTTCTCTCTGGCCCACCCCCTTCCTCTGGCAATCACCAATCTGTTCTCTGTGTCTGAGGGTTCAGTTTTTTTCTAATTTATGCATATAAATGAGATCATATGATATTTGTCTTTCTCTGTCTGACTTATTTCACTTTGTGGGCTGCCCCCACAGTTCATCCATATTGTCACAAATGGCGAGATTCCCTTCTTTTACTTGGCCGAATAATATTCTATTGTGTACACCGTCTTTGTCTGTTCATCTGTTGATGGACACAGGTTGCTTCTATATCTTGGCTGTTGCAAATAATGATGCAACAAACCTGAGGAGTGCATATATATCACTTTCGAGTTAGTGTGTTCTTTTCTTCAGCTAAATAACCAGAAGTGGAGCTGCTAGATCATACAGTAGTTCTATTTTTAATTTTTTAAAAGAAGCTCCATACTGTTTCCCATGCTGGCTGTACCACTTTACATTTCCACCAACAGTGTACTATGGTTTCCTTTTCTCCAAATTCTTGTCAACATTTGTTATTTTTTGTCTTTTCGATTTTAGCCATCCTGACAGAAGCAAGGTGATATCTCATTGTGGTTTTGGTTTCACTTTCCTGATCATTAGTGGTATTGACCACTTTTTCATGTGCTTGCTGGCCATCTGTTTATTTTCTTTGGAAAAAATGTCTACTCAGATCTTCTGCCCATTTTTTCATCAGATTGTTTGGTTTTTTTGTTTGTTTGCTTGCTTTTGTTATTTTACTATTGAGTTGTATGAGTTCTTTATATATTTTGGATACTAACTCCTTCTCAGATATATGATTTGCAAGTATTTTCTGCATTCAGTAAGTTGCCTTTTCATTTTGTTGATGGTTTCTTTTCCTGTGCAGAAGTTTATTGGTTTGACCTAACCCTGCTTGTTTAGTTTTGCTTTTGGTGTCAGATTAAAAATATCATCACCAAGATTTCTCTCAAGGAGTTTACTGCTTAAGTTTTCTTCTAGGAGTTTTATGGTTTTAGGTCTTTCATTCGAGTCTTTAATTCATTTTTAGTTTATTTCTGTGTATGGTATTGATATGGTCCACTTTTATTCTTCTGCATGTGACAGGCCAGTTTCCCAAAACTATTTGTTGAAAAGAATGTCCATACCCATTGTCTATTTCTTGACTCCTTTGCCATAGATTAATTGCCCACATAGGTATGGGTTTATTTCGGGGCTCTCTATTCTGTTCCATTGATTGGTGTGTCTGTTTTTATGCCAGCATCATACAGTTTCAGTTACTATGACTTTGTAACATAGTTTGAAATCATGGAATGTGATGCCTCAAGCTTGCTCTTCTTTCTCAAGATTGCTTGTGAAGGTTTATTAAGCTCAGAATGAGCCGTTCTGGGGAGAACAGAGTGGCTTCTGAGCCAGTCCACGAATGGCTACCTGAGAGAGCAGGGATAGGAGACTGACTGCTTTCACTGGGATCAAGAGGAGGGGTCCCGATGAGGGCCAAGGCTTGCACTGAACTTGCCTTCAGTACCAAAAGAGGAAGCACCAGGCCTTCTTATAACTTTCCCAGATGTGGGGCAAAGAGAAGGAAGTAGTGAGGCTCAACATTTGTCGGCAAACATGAAAAATGGAGTCAGATTCTTTATTATGAGAATAAAACGCCTAAAGTCTCATGTTCATTAATAGTAAAATATTTAATTTGTAGTTTATTATTTTTCCACGCAATGTTCCATAGTATAAGAAACCCATTTAAACACACTTTAAAAATAGTATATGGTCTTAGAAATTTTAAGAATTGAAGAAAGAGAAAGTACTTGACATGCTAAGTCACTTCAGTCATGTGCAACCCCATGGACGGCAGCCCACCAGGCTCCCCATCCCTGGGATTCTCCAGGCAAGAACACTGGAGTGGGTTGCCATTTCCTTCTCCAATGCATGCAAGTGAAAAGTGAAAGTGAAGTTGCTCAGTCGTGTCCGACTCTTTGAGACCCCATGGACTGTAGCCTACCAGGCTCCTCCGTCCATGGTATTTTCCAGGCAAGAGTACTGGAGTGGGGTGCCATTGACGTGGTATAAAGTAGTTTAAAAAATATCATGCAAGAGGAACTTTCAAGCTGGCTCATTCAGAAGCCATTTTCCCCAGCAAGTAGTGTGTGCATCTTTTTTCTATTAACAGAAAACTTCACTTTAAACAGTGAACAAGTAGTGTGCTATCTTAATTTGAGGCTTCCAAGTCTGTGATAGTTGTGCTGAATCAGCTGTGGAGGTCTACACTACTCTGCAGGGCTTGGAACTAGTCTGTGCCCTATTAGAATGAAAGTCTCACTAGGACTGAGGCTTTCGAGTCTCTCCTGTTCACCATCTGCTGTTACCCAGTACCTGACACTAGCAGACACATGAAAGATACTGGATGGGTGGTTGGTAAGTTCCAGTGAGCTGCCACTGGATGGCAGTCTTTTCTTGGGTCTGTGCGGCGCATCTCCACAGCGCTGAAACAGTCCCTACTGACGGGTGTGCCCAATCACATCAATCACACGTGTCCAGACCTCCATGATCCTGCCCCCTCCTGGCTGAAACTTTGTCCCCCAGCCAGCCCTCAGAATGCTAGCGGTTGGAGAAGTACACAGGAATTTTTCTTTGTAATTAATCTTAGATATTATCTGTTCTGTTCCAACTCCCTAATTTTTCAAGCCAACAACATGGGGCACAGTAAAGCCCTAAGCCTCATAGTGGAAGCACAGCCTTCACTGAACCACTATATATATATGTGTGTGTGTGTGTGTGTGTGTGTGTGTGTGTGTGTGTGTGTGTCTGTGTGTGTAAGTGAGTGAGTGTTAGTCGCTCAGTTGTGCCTGACTCTTTGCAACTCCATGGACTACAGCCCACCAGGCTCCTCTGTCCATGAGATTTTCCAGCCAAGGATACTGGAGTGGGATGCCATTTACTTCTCCAGGGGATCTTCCCAACCCAGGGATCAAATCTGGGTCTCTTGCATTGCAGGCAGATTCTCTACGGACTGAACTACAAGGGAATCCCAGTATATATAAAGTATATATATATATATACTTTAGTATAGTTATATATGTGTGTTTGTATGCTTTAGGACAGTTATATATATGTGTGTGTGTGTGTGTGTGTGTGTGTGTGTGTGTGTGTGTATAATTTAGTACAGTTCCTGGCCCACAGTAGGTGGTCAAAAAATACTTCTTCCTTTCCCCTTCTCTGTGACAGAGGTATAAACAAAAGTTTGTTTGGACCCAGAGTGAGGAGCAGTAGGTGTAAGAGTTTCCTGAGAACATTTTTAAGAATGTGACGCTGGGGATTGGAAGGACGGACGTGACTCTGGAGGTGCAGAAAGAAGAGAAAGTCCCAGGCAGAGGACAGAGCAAGCAGAGAGGAGACAGTGGCTGAGGCAACGCAGGAGTGCTGCCCGGGGCCTCTCTAGCCCCCTTCCCTCCCAACACGGCTCACCCTGTCATTTCAGGTCTCAGCTCAAATATCCTCAGAGGGGCTTCTCTGACTAGTTCTCTAGAATCACTGCTATCTACCTGCCCTCCTGTTTCTTTTCTTTCTGAGCACACTTGTTTATTTGTGCACCTCCCCAACTACAATGTGGAGAAGGAAATGGCAACCCAGTCCAGTATTCTTGCCTAGAGAATCCCAGGGATGGAGGAGCTTGGTGGGCTGGCGTCTATGGGGTCACACAGAGCTGGACATGACTGAAGCAACTCAGCAGCAGCAGGAGCAGCAGCAGCAACTACAATGTAAGCACACTGAGGTCAGGATTGTATCTGTCTTTTCATGGTAGCGTCACCAATCCCTAAAATAAAAGAGAGCCCTTTGTAAACACCGATGACACTGAGAAATGTACACAACACCAGTAATAGCAGTGGGTGACTTCTGCACAGCAATGACTGTCCTTTCATCACAACCTCCTGCCAGAGAGGAAGGGGTGCATTGTACCACGCAGTGGCCGTGTTCTCTGCTGTGAAGAGGAGATTCTGAGCCAACCATAGGTGAACCGCTCATGTCCCTGACTTCCTGTGGTATCAAGAAGAGGGAGAGAGGTTGCCTGAGCTTCTGGCGGGGAGGAATGTGATAGAAACAGAAAGGACACAGCCAGAGGTAGTTAAAATTTACCTCATCCTCAAATCCACCCGTGATCACGGTCCTGCTGTAGTCTCAGATCCAGTTCTCAGAACAATAAAACCCTCTCTCGTGACGTTTGCAAAGTCACAAGCAACTAAGAAAAAATTAGGAAGATTTTCCATACAAGGGAAATGTCAGATTAATTATGCCCAAAGTTCTGAACCACATCAAAAAGAAAATCTTCATCATGGCATTTAAACTGTCCACCCTAATGCGGGGAAAGATCTGGGTGCTGTCCGGTGCAGGAAATGATGTTGGGAGAAGCAGTGGGCGAATTCTTCTCCAGTGCTTTCCAGTCTTAGTAAGGCCAGATTGTCTTTCTTTTGTTCCTAAATGTGCAATGCCACATCTTCTATTCTTGTTGCCAGATGGATGTGATTTAGCACAATACTGTCCCATCAGCATTTCTGTTCAAACATAAGTCAGTACAATGCCGAGCTGGAGGCTATATAAAAAGTAATTAACCACAAAGACAATTACAGTGTAAAGCAGCTGTTCAAAAATCTGAGATGTTGTGAACAGTTGCGACCTAGAAGAAAAAAGCACCTAAAATTTCCTGAAACATCTTGACCTTTATGATGAAGTGTATGTCCCAAATTGACTTCACACTATTTTAGTGGGGTGTGTGTGTGTGTGTGTGTGTGTGTTTTGAGTTTCACAGGCTCTGCAGCTATCTGAAGAATAGAAAAGTAAAAATACCACGAAGCTACAGATTGATGTTTATGGGTTTTTTTGCGTTAAAAAAGAAGCAACCCAAACTATCTACCCTAGGTTTCTCCTTGTTACCACTAGAAGGTGCTAGAATCAGCTCTAAACCAAAGTTCATTGTTGAGTGTTTCAAGTGTCACAGACGTGAAGAAGCCTGGCGAGCCCAAGGTAAAATGTATTGTGCTTACTTTTGAAGAATTAACTAATAGTTTGACTGGAAAAGACAGAATATAAAGGTTTGGTTTTTTGCTCAACTGGGAAAACAGTTATAAATGTTATTAGTGTTCAATTTAGAAAAGGAATACAAAGAAGAAATACATTAAAAAAGTAAAAAAAACTATCTCTTAGTCCTTTAAATAAAGTCAGCTGAGATGTACTCTTGATCTGTTGAAATGACTCACTGACAGTGCTTCTTGAATTTTCTGTCAAGATAAAATATCAGACCAAGTGAATAGAAAGTGAATGAATAGATGTTCACCTCAACATTGTTTAAAATACTGTATAATGGCTATATTATGGTACTTCACTGTGTAATCATAAAAATGGTATAAATGTTTGTTTATTGTCATGGAAATCTACCATGCAATAAAGTTACATGTCTGTAATAAAGTTACATATAACATGCATGTTACAAAACAGTGATTCAAAATATCATTTAAAGGATTTAATGATAGAAAAGCATCAAAAATAACTCTTCAAAATGATGATTGCATCTGGATGACATGATAATTCCTACTATATTTTGGTGGTGTGATCTTGGGAAACCAGTGTAACTACCCTGTGCCTCTCAGTCTCATCAGTAACAAACAGAGGCGATGCTACTCCATGGTGATACATATGAAGCCCTTAGAAGAGTGTTGAGCACACAGTACATATGCAAAATATGTCAGCTGTCATCATCGTTATCCTACCTGTTCTTAGTTTATAATTTTATGAGTACATGTGTATTAGCGTTATAATCAGAAAAGATAATAAATTTTTCAAAAGATGATTCACATGGGGGAGGAGGGAACTGGATTTAGTCTCAGATGGTAAAGAATCTGCTTGCAAGGCAATAGATCCAGGTTCAGTCCCTGGGTTGGGAAGATCCCCTGGAGAAGGAAATGGCAACCCTCTTTAGTATTCTTGCCTGGAGAATGCCATGGAGAGAGGAGCCTGGAGGGCTACAGTCTATAGGTTTGCAAAGAGTTGGACCTGACTGAATGACTAACACTTCCATGCTACATATAGTAAGTCAGCTCCCCTTTACCCAGAAAGTTTAGTGGCCAGATCTTTTTAATGCCTAATTTTCAGAATCTTCTAAACAAGAATTCACTTAGCATTTATGGATTAAGCCTAACACTACATTTCTTGGTGTCAATCCATGCTGTAAAAATTAAACATTATTAAGTCTGGCAAATAATAAGAGCTCAAAATTTGCTGCAGGTGTAACAGAAGGCAATTAAAAAAATCACATTGACTGTTTGTCCCACAGCTCTTGGTACATAAGGAATTGTTTTTGTCTAGAACAAAGACACTTAGGTAAATGTTTGGGTAAATGGTGAGTGTCCATTGGAAGCTCGGGTAAATGGTGGGTATCCATTGGATCAATACTTTATAGAACAAAGGAATTTGGTGCTTTTCAGTGTAGAGGAAAGATGGGAGAGGGGAGAAGTTGAGGGCAGGAGAAGAGAAGAGGGAAAGAGAGTGAAGGGAAGAGTGAGGAAGGTGAAGAGAAATGAGGGAGGTAGGAGGAAAAGGCTGGATGGAGGGCTGGTGGAAGCGCGTCTCACGGGACCTCACGAAAGCTGTTCTGGGCAGTTGGTGACAGTGGACCCCAGTGATTCTGTAAAGACGGTGTACTTTGGGGAGAATGATGAAAAGGATAGGTTCCACCTCTGTGTGATGCTGGTTGGACAGAGAGGATATGTGTAGATGCAGGATTTGGGGGGAGGGCGCTGGGGGTATGAGAGCACATGAATTTCCAGAAACTCATAGAAATCTTGAATAACCCTGGGCCATGAAACTTGGGCTCAAGGCAATCTAGATCTCAAGGGACAAGGGAGCAGGTAGCAGCATCCAGATTACATAAAAGTGTGTGTGTGTGTGTGTGTGTGTGTGTGTGTGTGTGTGTGTGTGTTTGAGAGAGAGACAGAGCATGGGTCCCTGCAAGTGCGAGCTAGAGAGGGAGAGAAATTCACAAATGGGAAGAGAGTTGGGGAATGGAGAGAGAAACCAGTTGCACTTATGAAAAATTCAACTACAGTTATATCTGAAACCCTGTAGTGGTCACATTACACGCAAATATAGCCTTTCTTCCGGTTTCCTCCCTGCTTCCGATTAGCAGCTGAATGTGTTGCCCAATATTCCAGACCAGCAGATATCGCTCAAGTCATGGGAAACTCGGTGCTTTTGGGGGAAGTCCTTTCCATTTAGAAAAACACTTGTGGTTACTAAGTTCTTTGTATTAAGCTGAATTTTCATTCATTCATTCATCTAACAAATACGTATGAAGTGTGTTCTGTGTGCCAAGCATTGGTCTGTGTACTGGGGCGGGGGGGGGGGGGGGGGGGCGGGGGGGGCGGGGCAGACAAGCTGTGGGACAGTGCCCAGCAGATGTGGCAGCAATAACAGCAGCCAGGACCCCTGGCAGGGTCAGAAGCCACAAGGCAGCAATACCAGAGCCATGCCAGCTACTGATGGGATCTTTGTTGGCTCCTGGGAGGAGGGAAGCCACCCAGAAGCTGCCCAGGGGAAGTGATTTGCATGGGTCTAGAATTCCAGCAACTACACTAACTGGAGGCTGCCCTTATCGCATCCCACTTCCCAGAAACTATACAGCCCTCATATTCCATCCTACATTGGGATGATCAGGTTAACACAGGCTACACTACAAACCACAGCCCTGCAATTCTATTCTTGAGCTATTTTATGCCCAAAGTAGGTCATTCACACTCCAAATCTCACCTGCTGAGAGCTGAAGATCTAAGACTATTTTGATTTTACAGGTATCAATCCTAGATTTCTGCTGCTTATAAAAATGATGGGCAGTATTTTCATCCAATCTATTCTTCACTATATTCACTGTAAATTTGCAAAGAAAAAATTTGAGATCAGGCTCCAAGATATCATTAAAATCTGCAGGGAGGGAAAAATGTCTGTTTGACAAACATCAAGTTGGACTGAACGTCAGATACAAATATACCCTCATCCAGCCAGATGCTGTTCATTTGCCACAAAGATATAGATTCAGACAACTGCTACAAGTCAGAGCTTATCAAAACAGGAAGTGGGCGTGCCAGGCCCAGATCTTTCCTTGTGATTGCAGACTCTCTCATGGTGAGCACTTCTTCATTTTCTTAAAGCTTACACACCACTTTGACTAATTCATAATAGAATTTTGCTTCAAATGGCTATTACATTTATTTACTCTGTCAACTGTCTGCAGAAGTCCCTTCCTTCCCTTTTCTGAAAATTAGAAATCTTAGCTCATTTCCAGTTTGTCCACTATTTTGTGATTTTCAAAAATAATTATATCAATAGTTAAGTAATATGTTCTGCAAGTTTTTAAGGTCATGTGTCTGAAACAAGAAACAAGAATTATTCAGAGTGGCTACTTGCTTTCTATAGCCTCCTCATTATGTTGACCTCTGTTTTCTTCTTACTAACGTTTAGACCATCTTATTCCCTCCTCCCTCCATGGGATTCAGACTGGGAGAAATATTCACCAAGTAGCTGCTGCCAGAGAATGGGACCAAAAGCTGAAGCATAAACTTGATTGTCCAATTTAGATGAGTGCAGTGAGGGGCTGTGAGATGCAGGCAAGCTAATTAACGTCCATCAGGAGAGACAGAGTCTAAGGCAGAGCAAATAGAGGGTCACAGCTGGGGTTCAGAAGCAAGTCAGGCCTGGAATTCCCTGGCAGTCCAGTGGTCAGGATCTGGCATTTTCACTGCTGTGGGCCTGACTTCAATTCCTGGTAGGGGAAGTAAGATTCTGCAAGCCGTGGGGCTCTGCCAAAAAAAAAATAAAAATAAAAATAAAAGCAGGCCAGGACCAAGCAAGTATGGTGTAAATTTGTAGGGTCAAATTTAGTGGGCACTAACCACGTGGGCTCCTGAGCATTTGAAATGTCCACTGCGGAACTGGATTGTTAATTTCAGTTTAATTTAAACTCATTTATTTTAGAATTTTAAAACTGAACCAAAGTAAAAATGTTCTCATTAAGTACAACCCCATTGTTCTGAGAGGACTATGTTTCACTTTAACAAATCATGTAAGATGTTTTTGTGATGCTGGAGTGTGCCTCGTGGGCCTATGTTTACACATCAGCAATCTACTTGGTATTAACAAAATTATTTCAGTGATTTTTCCTACACAATGATGTAACGTTGCAACAAGATTATTGGATATTTATGCAGAAAACACAAGTTACAGTGATAGTTATGAAAACAGTAATCAAATGGAAATACTTATAATTTTAATTAAAACAATTATGCTTTTGTTCTTATTCAAAAGTTAAGTGTAAACAAAATTTTAAGTTTAAAATTAGGGTATACCAGTGATGTAGATGGAGAAGGCAATGGCTCCCCACTCCAGTACTCTTGCCTGGAAAATCCCATGGACAGAGGAGCCTGGGGGGCTGCAGTCCATGGGATCGCTAAGAGTTGGACACAACTGAGAGACTTGACTTTCACGTTTCACTTTCATGCATTGGAGAAGGAAATGGCAACCCACTCCAGTGTTCTTGCCTGGAGAATCCCAGGGACGGCGGAGCCAGGTGGGCTGCCGTCTATGGGGTCGCACAGAGTTGGACACGACTGAAGTGACTTAGCAGCAGTTAGCACTGATGTAGAATCAAGTGGAGATGGAGAAGCCAGTCACACAAACAAAGCAATAAAGGAAAAAAAAAAATATTGAGAGAAGATGTGTCCCAAATTTCACAAAGCACGGTAACTGCAGATTTTGGGCTTAAACAAAATGAAAAAGCTATTTGCTTGATGTGTAAGTTTTGTTTAAGATGATGAAGCGGACAATATTACAGACATTAGCAGAAAAAACATGGTGCATTTGATAAGTTTCCTCTAACAGTCAAAAAAATTTGAAAAGAATAGACTAAATTAGTTATCAGAAATCAGAAATGAATATCCAACAAAATTTTTAAAAATTATATTTAATGTGAGCTTATAACTTAAGCTAGCTGTTAAATGACTTAGACTCTTGCACAAAAAAAGAAACTAATTTTTTAGATGGAAACATGGTAAAAGAAATCCATTTCAGTTATGGAAATATAAAATTACTAGGAAAGGAGTAAAAAAAAAATCACATTTTACAAAAAACAAAATATCTTCAATAAAGCCACTGAACAATCATCTGTAAGTCACAAGCCCTTTTCAAGAATATCAAAGATCAATTGATTCAGAATTGGAAAGACTGCAAGAACTTTCTTTAACACATTTCAAGTGCTTAGGATGAGTCATGCCTAATTAATACTTTGGTTATGTTTAGTCTCAGAGGACTTCCAAACTCATGAAGAAGTGCTGTCAACTCATAGTCTAAAAAGTCAAACTCATGGCATAGATATATTTGAACTTTTTATGACTGTCAAAGAATTTCAACTAAATATGAAAAAAAATTGGTTTCTATATGATACAGGTGCTTCAGCTGTTACATCAAAAATCTGGATTTATAAGAATTTTGAAAGAATAGACTGATGAGAGTCCCTTTGGACTACAAGGAGATCAAACCAGTCAATCCTCAAGGAAATCAAACCTGAATATTCATTGGAAGGACTGATGCTGATGGTCCAATACTTTGGCCACCTAATGTGAAAAGCAGACTCATTGGAAAAGACCCTGATGCTGGGAAAGACTGAGGGCAAAAGGAGAAGGAGGCAAAAGAGGATGAGATGGTTGGATGGCATCACTGACTCGATGGACATGAGTTTGAGCAAACTCAGGGAGATAGTGAAGAACATAGAAGCCTGGTGTGCTGCAGTTCATGTGGTTGCAAAGAGTCAGACATGACTTAGTGACTGAATAACAACTATGTTGTTAACTCCAATTCAAGATTTTCTTGAAACAAAAGAATATTTGCCAAATTTTCAGTAGTGGAAGACAAAACTTGGCAGTTATGAGTTATGTTTTCTCAGTCATATCACACTGCATAAGAACAAGCAGACCTTGAAGCTCCAAAGAACAGAACAGCTTATTTGTAACCTAGATCTATAGATATGAGAATTAATGTTGATACTGAAATTTTTCATAATACTAGTCAATAATGATTTTATACATTTTTATAATATAAATTCATATGCAGAATATTTTAATTATAACTGAAAGTGTTATGTAAATTGGCTGATAGAAATACAAAAATTGAAAACACTTTGTTGCTAATGTTTAATTTAGTTTCTTTCCTTCCTTCCCCTCCAACTTTGTTGAGATATAATTAACATATAACATTGTATGAGTTTAATGTGTACACTGTGATTACCACAATAAGGTTAGTTAACACATCTATCACTTGACGTAAATAACTTATTTTTGAGGGTTTGTTGTTGAGAACATTGAAGATCCCATCTCTTAGCAACTTTCAACTATACAATACAGTATTATTGATTATAGTCACCACACATCAGATCCTCAGAACTTGTTCATTTTATAACTGGAGGTTTGTACAGTTTGGCCAACAGAGTTGCTTTCAATTTATGCAATTCTCCTTTGAATTTGAAGTTAACTTTAATTGTCTTGTTAGTGAATTTACTAAACTTTGACATAAATTTGAAATTGATATGCTTTTAAGGATGCTGAACCTTACAGTTTGTTTTATTGCATAATATTTGCATAAGAAAAAGTATTGAAAATTCTAAGATATCCTACAACCATCAATCAGCTAATTATTAACTCTACACTAAAGCTAGGCAGACATATAATCTTAAATTTAAAAGCTAGTTTCAAAAAAAAGTAGACAAAAATTTAACATGATGCACTTTTCAATATGGCTATATTTGTAGTTTCATGTTGTTAATAAGTGTTTCAAATGTACTGCTGGAAAGTTGCTTTTCATACTGTGAATATTGCTAGGGTAATATCAGATTATAAGCTGTAAAAACTAATTACTTTTATGGAATGATAAAGCTAACATTGTGATAATCAGTTTTCAATTCACATGCAAATTAAGTTGATGTAATAGTAATAATCTAAATAGCCTTCTTATAACCAACAAAATTCTACTGAATTCAAGTTATACATGTTGCATGATCAGATCTCCAAGTAGAACTGAATAGTGAGACCTGGAAACATTCAGGCTGGTGTTAAGAACCTGTGCTTGCAGCGGACACTCTCTTAGGAATCTTGTCTTTTGAGCACGCTGTACTTGAAAACCTACAGGTCAGCATTCAGCTCTTTCCTGTTCTCTGACCATATAAACCAAACATCTCTCTTAACCTCTCTTCATCGATGGCTTCAGGTCTGTTGATCTTATTCCCAAGAATCAGTATAAATGCATTAGAAGTGGTTTCAACTGTCATTAGCAAATCGAGTTCTTCTTTTGATTCTTTCGATTCATGATCTGTACAATCCACCAGAAGTGTAACGCCGTTGATAGCAGGAAGGTAGTTTTTCCATACTCTTCGAGCTTGAACAGTCACCCACATTAAAATTTGCAAAGGTTGTGCCAGCAGTGGTTAGTTCTTTTGAAGGGGGATGTAACTAATATAGGGGACATGTGTCCATGTCTGTCATCTTTTAACATAAGCAGTAATGTTGTTTTTCTCATGTTGTCCAATCCAAAAAAATACCAATGTGCCAGTTTTCTTTTATAATCCCAAAAACTATAGCACTCTGTTGAAATCACTGTATATCCAATCAAAGATGAAGGATCTGTCCATATTTTAGCATCAGACTGAAGAGAATGCTATTCCTTGCTTGGTGCTGGCCCTGAACCCTCTAAGACTGGACTGCAAAGTGATGGCTAATGAGCTTTGCTTAAAAGTCAAATAGTTCTTCTTGGAAAAGAGGAACAAGTTTTGTCAATGTACATGCAAATACTGAAAGAAAAGAACTTTCCATATTCAATTTAGTTACTTGAAAATGTTTAAGTTTGCTTTTCACTGTAAAAAATATGGCTACTAGGAAATTTTAAATTATATATACGGCTCAGATTATACTTTCATTGGACAGCATGAGTCTAAGGATCTTGTCATGATCAATGCTGGAGTGTCAAGAACTCACCTTTTCATACATACGGGGGAGTGTGCAGCTACTTCAAAGGACCAGAGGCAGAGTAGTCAATTTTATTCATTTCCAGTTCTGTTGGATTGTCATCTCAAAAGTGGGGTGCAGTATTATGCTGATACAGTATTAACAATTGGTTCTTGGGGTAAAAAAAATCCCTGTTTTCTACCATTATCTGGTTTCCATAGTACAAATGTTTCCATCAAGGCCCATTTCAAGCTACCAACTGGACATCACTGGGAGTCTGGCAGAAGTCCTGATAAATTGGCTGTGGCTAGCAGGTTGCAGCCAGCTTCAGCCCACCACTAGCTGGGACTGTCTGTGATTCATCATTGCTTCTGCAGTAGCTTGCATAGTCAACAAAGAGTAAGCCCATTTTAAGTATAGTACTTGTTGAATGAACAAGTATTTCCGCTAGCCACAAACCTCCTGTTGTTTCAGTTTTCCCCAGATCCGGTAATCTTTCTGAAATGTACATCCCTAAAGTTGGGGGTCAATGTATGACAACAGGCATTCTCTTTCTTGGCCCTTGTAATGAATGTGTCGGGCTGTCTGGATCTCCCTTAGCTCGGAGCCATTCATTACCCTGATGGTTGGGAGTGCTGCCTGATGATGCTCAGCTGGAACTCTCTGTAAGAATTCTACAGGTCCGAAAGCAGTTGCCCCTCCAGTGGTATCCCAAGCAGCTCTCTGCGTCTAATGATTGGTTAATGAGGGAGTCCAGGTTTGGCCCCTTCAGTTAGAGACATTTTGGAAGAACCATCCGAGTTTCAGAATTCCCTGTGAGACCTGCCATAACCCCTGTTGCAGCTGCATTATGATTCAATTTATACCTCTGCTCAGCACTACTTCATTCATTCCTTCATGGGCATGTGTCTGAAATCACTGCCCCATGTCCTGCCTGCACAGTGTCTCCATGGCAAGGTCTGCTTGCCAGAGAGTGCAACCTACACAACGCAGAGAATGCAAAAGGCACAACGGAAAAATCTGACAAGTCCGCTCCTCTGACTCAAGGTCCATGCTATTTTTAACTTCATCAACCAGTTCTTATATGTTGGTTATCAAGGTCAGATCTTGCCACTTCCTCCAGCTTATAGAGATGAAATTTATAAGCGAGGTAAGTCAAGAAGTTCTATTGGAGAAGATTTCCAAGAATTTTCATTGTGGTCACATGGAATCCTTATAACTAATATGTCTTATTAACTACTTGGAACGTTGTGATTTTGACTATATTGTTGTAGAAAATATCGACATATTGCAATGGTTGACTTCAGCTCCATTTTGCATTTTTGCACCCATCAGAAAAATAGGAATAACTGCCCAAAGTTGAGGTACTCATAATCATATCAGAGGAGGGCTATTTTCAAAATACTTTTACTATAAAATGACACCTCAAGTATTCTCATTTTTTGAGAATACTTTAGTGCTTTTTATTTTATGAGAAAATGTTTTTCAGCCTATCCCCAAAGCAAATTTATTTATTTTTTCCTTTCCAAATTTCTGTTATTTCAAGTAAAAAAAATATGATAACATAAAGTCAGATAGTTCTATTCAATTATTGCATAAAATTCTATAGACCATTTTGAAGAAGTCCATTGCATGACTCATATTTTTTTCCTTAGCATTGCCTTTGGCACAGGTTAAATTACATTTTCCTAATTTGATCTGCAGACTAAAACAAAAGGAAGCTACATGAAATGAAATAATAAGAACTTGCTTTATTTTCTAACTTCTGCTCTTTATTAATCATAGATCAATATTACCTTCTAAACACTTAAAAATCATTTTGTCAACATATTTGCCAAATATCCAGAGGAATAGTCTCTTATTTATTATACTTTTTTTCTATAGTACCAGATATAAGAATACAGCCAGTAAAATATGAGTAAAATGCAGTCAAAATGTTCTTCATAAACTCCCTTTATCAGCACAACAACTCCAAATCTAACATTTACTCTCATTGTCATAATATACTTACAGAGAAGTAAAAGTTTTTATTGGTTGTTGTAAAAGTAAAATGAAAGTGAAAGTCTCTCAGTTATGTCCAGACTCTTTGCTACTGCCATGGACCGTGTAGACCATGGAATTCATCAGGCCAGAATATTGGATTGGGTTGCCATTTCCTTCTCCAGGAGATCTTTCCAACCCAGGAACCGAACCAGGGTCTCCTATATTGCAGGCGGATTCTTTACTGGCTGAGCTGTAAATAACTTTTCAAATATGTCTGATGTTGTGATCCAAGGAGGAAAGAGCACATAAAACCAAGGAGGGTCTTGGAAGGCAGGAAGGGAAAAACCAGAACCTTATTGTCCTTCCCTCCCCTGTGTTGTAACTGTTAATGGATTTTAGGTCCTCCTGAGCAGTATAACCTGTCTCCCCTCATACCCCATAGAGAGAAGGTATTTGCCTTACTCTTCCCCCAACCCAGTATACATGCCTCATCCAATCAACAAATGACCCACAAAACCCTTATCCCATTCCTTATACCCTGGCTATAAAAGTGGACTAAGAATCCCTGTTCAAGGTCAGTTCTCCCTTGAGTTGGCTGGCCTGCTATTCTAACAGCGTCTCCCACTCTAATAAACTATTTCCCTCTCATTCTGTCTCATATCTGGAAATTTTTCATATCTGGAAATTCTTTTCCAACCTGCGCCCAGACTACAACATCTAATAAGAGATAGTCTGTTATTGAGTAGTCCGTGGTGGTTTCTACTTGCTTATAGTCATCTTAAACTACTGAACCTGAGACTGGGTGTCTTTCAGTCTTTCTGGAAAAGTCTCAGACTTCTCAATAACCTCTCTATTGGATTTTCCTGTCTCTTTATTGGGCTTCCCAAGTAGTGCTAGTGGTAAAGAACCCACCTGCCAGCGCAGGAGACATAAGAAACACAGGTTTGATCCCTGGGTCTGGAAGATCCCCTGGAGGAGGGCATGGCAACCCACTCCAGTATTCTTGCCTGGAGAATCCCATGGACAGAAGATGTGTGCAGACCACACACCATAGGGTCAGAAAGACTCAGACTTGTCATGCAGGCACATCTCTTTATTATCTCTTACTGGTTCTTGAATTGGACAAATATAGGGCCTGCTCTCTATGTCTAACTACATTTTCATTTTTTCACTTCATCTCTTTATGCTCCAACTTAGTCGTTTCCACAAGTTGCTTATCCAGGTCACTAAATATTTCTTCATCAGAAGTTTGAATATTTCATGAAGTTTTTAATGCCATGATTATTTTTCAACTTCTAGAAGTTCTACTTTGTTCTTTTACAAATCTTCCTGTTCATTTTTAAAATAAGCTCTTACTCCTGTCAATTTAAAATATAGTCACAATCTAAAAGTTGAGAGTTATGTTTTATTTGGTAGAAATTTTTTGGACTTAGGCCCAGAGGCAACATCTCAAGTAACCCTGAGAGAACTGCATCGAGGCGGTGAGGTGGGGTGGGGCAGGGAAGAACCAGCGACAGAGGGCTGATAGTCTGAACATCAAAAGATTTTTGTTAATTAAAGAAAACCAGATAAGCCAAGCTAAGGAATTTAGCTATTTTCTATGTATGGGAAGATGCAAGAGTCTGGGCTCAATGAAATCATTCCTTTCATATGCTTCTCAGCTGTTGGGGCCAGTCTCCTGCGTTTTTCACATCCTGAGCTCCCTTGGGGTTCACCATAGGGAGTGGCTGCAGTTTGATGCCTGCTAGATCACAGGTATTCTTCTCCTTCTTGAGTTCCCTCAGGTCTCACTGGCTCACATTGGAGGGCTGCAATTGCTGATTGTGACATCATGGTTTACTGATATGGCAGGAAATATTCCATTTCTCACTCTTTACTTAGGTTTGCAACTCTTTTTATTTCTTTAAACATCTTAGGTGTTTAAGAATTAAGTAAAATTAGATATCTTAGATATCTAATTAAATATCTTAGATATTTGGTGACTCTAATGTCTTGTGACATGTGTAAACTCATTTGTTGGGGCTCTATCAACATTTTTTTGAGACACAGTTTGAAGATACAGTCCTTCAGAAAGAAGTTGAGTTTGCCTCTGTTATGCAGTCTGTTATATTTTAAATAGGTATATAATGTTTCATGGTCTAGACATATAATTTATTTAGTCACTTCTCCACTGGCAGAGGGGTCCCGGTGGTAGAGTGGTAAGAATCCATCTGCCAATGCAGGAGGCTTAGAAGATGTGGGTTCAATCCTTGGGTAGGAAAGATCCCCTGGAGGAGGAAATGGTAACTGACTCCAGTAGTTTTGCCTGGGAAATCCCATGGACAGAGGGGTCTGGTGGGCTACAGTCCATGGGGTTGCAAAGAGTCAGAAATACCGACTGAGCACAAGCTAATGGCAGAGATCATGGGATGGGGCACTGTGTACTTCTTCTATTTAGTTTGGATTACATTTTGAGGTTTCCCCCGCCCCCCACCTCAGTTGAAATGATAAATTACTGTGAAACACTGATACAACCTAACACATTCCTGTGAATAATGGTATAAGTAAGACACTAATTTGGCTGAGAAACATCATTCCCAAAACAACTGTACTAATTACCTGTTCTGAAAATGTGAAGAACTGTCATATCGTTATGTCAGATGGCATCAACCTCTTATAGTAAGAACCAAACTGACTCTACATGTCAGAACCTTTTTGAAGTATCTCATAAACTTCAAATCATCTAATCTTTGTAATACTCTTAAAAGGTGTGTACTACTACTATGCCAATATTACAGCTGGAGTGTAATGGGTAACTTGCTCTAGCCACCACTGTCTTAGGCTTTCTAGAAGCAGAAGCTAGCACCAAGATTCAGGAACACGTAATCTCCTGAGAGTGTACCTACCACTCTTCAAGAAAGCCTGTCGTGAACTGGGCAGGGGGATAAGCTGAGCCTTGGCCTGACCCACTGTGGGGAGGGCAGAGAATGGCAATGATAGCAGCTGTGGTAGTGGTCTCAGAGTCTCATCAGCCAAGGGCGATACTCTAGGTCACAAGTGCAAGCTGTTAGCAGCGCTTCACCACCTGGGGTTTAGGGGTACAGGGAAGTAAGGGAGATCTGGGATGAGTACCAGTAGTGTCTGCTGTAGCCATAGAGCTGGGAGGGGAAAGTGGGTTCAAAGCCAGGTCATCTGGCTCCAGAGTTCTACCAGTTACACTACAGAGCCTCCTGCAAACTCTGTGTCTGCTGCCTTCAGACACCTCAACACTGCCCATCAAGCTTTGTTTGACTTGCCAAACCAAGCACTGCCTCCAGTTTCCTAGAGGAATAAGAGCTTTTCATTTGGAGAAAAATGTATGCGCATTTAATTCAGAGGTTGCAAGACCAATTCAGCTATCTTGTTTCCATTGCCCCCAATTCAAAAGGCCATTTACTTGCACTTGCCTGGGGCCAGGACTAGTGTACACAAACCTAAGAGAAGAACCTCTGTTGGCTTGTCCCAGTGCCACGGATAAGGGTATGATCCTATACCCTTTCTTCAGACAGCAGAGAATCTGCTTGGCCCTAACAAGCCTGGCATTTTCTTATGTTCCTTTTCCTATACCTTGTCAGTGAAGAATATGGTAGAATGAGGGAGGGAGACATCTGGAACTGCTCACTTCAGCTCTTAAAGCTTCTGGGACTTAGGAATGTACTCAAACCTACACAGGCATGGAGTCAGCCACGGAAAGCTGGAAAGTTTTGAGAATGGGGAAACAAGGCTACACTACAGTCGTCCGATATACTTAGAGCTCTTTGCATAATATCTCTCTCCTGAAACCTCAGCCAGTCTTCTTAGCCTAGTTCAAGCCTTCAAGCTTCCCCAGTTCTGAGAGTGCTATTTCCTAGCTACCATAGGGGGACTGTCAGTCCCAATATTTTCATTGTGCTAGTCTGGCTCCTGTAATAATTGATCAGGTCCTAGGGAAGACACCTAGTGGTTTTCAGCCTTCTAACACGAATTGACCTGCTTTATCTCTCCATGCACCAAACCCCAAAGCTGTGGGAGCCGCTAAATGCTTTACCTGTGACCTACTCCAGAGCTTGGCTGCTGTGAGTCTGGGGCCACTTCCACAGCTGCTATTGTTCGAAAAATTCTGTCAGTAAGTAATAGTTACTTTATGTGATCAAATGTGGTTTAAGTCTACATTGCACGTGTTTCTCTTCATTCAACTACACAGTAAGTAAATTTTTGACTTTTAATTAATTCTTCTCTACTAAATAGAAGTATTTTGTTCTACTTACATCCTACATTATCTTGGTATCTCAATTACCTTATTTCCATTTTTTCCCCCTTATTGCTCTTCTTTTCCAGCCTCAACTCAAAAATCCTAAACAAGATACTAGGAAATTAAATCCAGGTATATATAATAAGGATATTACATCATGATCAAGTGGCAGTTATCTCAGAAGTACAAGACTGAAGTAACACATAAATTAATGTAAATCTCCATATTAATAGAATAAAGGACAAAACTATATGGTCATATCTGTAGATATAGCTTCTATTTATGATTTTAAAAGATTCAGTAAACTAAGAATAGAAAGATATTTCCTCAATCTAATAAAGAATATCTATGATAAATCACGTTTTCTCTAAGATCAGGAATAAGGCAAGGAGGTTGACTAATCAAGCCTATTCACCATTGTACTGGAGGGCCCAACTTGTACAATAAAGCAAGAAAAAAATAGGCACAAAAATCAGAAAGGAAAAGAGATGATTATTTCTACAAATGACATTATAGTTGACTGAAGAAAATAAAGAAGAATCTAAGAAATGACTATAGTAAGTGAATTTAGCAAGGTAGATCCTGATTCTTAATTCAATTTTATTTCTACATACTGACAAGAAATAACTAAACATGGAATTTAAAAATACTATTAACAATTAAAATCTAAACTTAAATAGTATTTAAAATAACATCAAAATATGAAATACTTAAGAATAACAACAAAAGGTGAGAAATATCTTCATACTGAAAACAAACAAAAATATTAAAAAAGGCTAGCTGAAGGGATATACAATGCTTATGGATTAAAAGACTCAGTAACAATAAAATGTCACTCATTCTCAAACTGATCTATAGATTGAATGTAATGCTAATCAAATTCTCAAGAACTTTAAGAAAGATATTCACAAAATAATTCTAAAAATTATAGGAAAATTTAAAGAGCTTAGACTAGCCAAGACAATTTTGAGAACAAAGTTAGAGGACCTATTCTATCTGATGTCAACACTTACTATAAGGATACAGTGATCAATACAGTATGTTATTGGCAAAGTGTAGACAGATTAATAGACCAGAATAGAGTTCAGAAAGAAACCTCCAGATGTATGTTCAACTGATTTTAATTTCTAAAATTGAAAATGTAAAAACTTACAGTGATATAGCATTATATTGGATCTGAAGAGGTTACAGCAATAATATATGAAGTTCCTTCCAGAGAAAGAATGTTTGTTATCATGGTTACCCTCAAGAAAAAAATTAAGTTGATTAGTTAACAAGAGGATGTTGAGAACACACCACTATTAAAAATTATAAAAAGTCCAAACCACGAATGGGGTGGAAAACTCTTGCACCACACTTCTTATACCTTGTTTGCACATTGCAAATAGAAGAAAAACTGGCAAACTAGACATAGTAATAGCCACCTTGTCACTTTCCTCAAATATTTCTTTGCTTATTTCTGTCCCTAAAGAATATTTGGAGAAATAAGTATATTTAGCAAGGTTGGGTATTGGGAGGAGAAGGGTTTTTACACAAAATATTTGGTATAGTCAAAGTGGGCTAGAGGAAAATATAAGGTATGTTACATTATTAAACATTTGGATGGAGGTTTAGAATAGAGAAGGGCTTCTCTGGTGGCTCAGATGGTAAAGAATCTGCCTGCAATGCAGGAGACCAGGGTTCAATCCCTGGGTTGGGAAGATCTCCTGGAGAAGGGAAAGGCTACCCACTCCAGTATTCTTGCCTAGAGAATTCCATGGAGAGAGGAGCCTGGTGAACTACAGTCCATGGGGTTGCAAAGAGTCAGACATGACTGAGCGACTAACACTTTCACTTCACTGTCTTAGACTAGAGAAGGCCCAAGCCGACAGACTGACTTCCTTTTTGTCAGTCTATCAACAAAGCTTTATTGAGCACCTGGTGGCTGAGCTGGTAAAGAATCTGTCTGGAATGTGGGAGACCTGGGGTCAATCCCTGGGTTGGGAAGATCTCCTGGAGAAGGGAAAGGCTACCCACTCCAGTATTCTGGCCTGGAGAATTCCATGGACTATAGTCGCAAAGAGTCGGCAACGACTGAGCAACTTTCACTTTCTCTCTTCCTGTCTGCATGTTCCCCTCTAGTATTAGAATAATGCAGTAAGGGAAATAAATACAGTCCTTGATCATAATCATTATTTTAAATTACTTTTTAAAAAGTACTTTAAATTACTTTTAAAAAATCAATAAAGTTGTGCAAAATTTTGCAAAGGAGACATATTCATCTACTTTAGGCCCTGACAGATCTGATCCCAACTTTCATTACTAATGTGAAGAATGTGGGAATCCTATTAACTAATAATAGTTCAGTGTTTATTAGGCCATGATCTTTAAATTGGGATACTGTTCCCTTGGACAAAGTTACCAAGTATTTACAAAAATTTAGTCTTGGGGAAGTGGGAACTCAAATACTTTTAAGGAAATTAACAACCTGATCCTCAGTTTCCACGTGTAGTTTTTCCTAAAACAGATCTGAGTGAAAACAAGAGCTGTTAGAGGTGCGAGGATTGTCTTCCAACCAACCTTTTCGCAATGGTTCTTCTTAAAAAAAGACAGGCCCACCTCTCACCCATCTTGGATTTTAAAATGGTATAATTTTGGCCAAGGGTGTAAAATATTCCTGAATGGTCAGAAGTAATTGGTGTTAATGTTGAGAAAAATGAATGACTTTAATATTTGGGTATCAGTTCTGTTCAGTTGCTCAGTTGTGTCCGACTCTTTGCAACCCCATGGACTGCAGCACACCAGGCTTCCCTGTCCATCACCAACTCCCAGAGCTTGCTCAAACTCATGTCGATCAAGTTGGTGATACCATATATCTGGGTATAGTTATCAGATAAAATACAGATCACCCAGTTAAATTTTAATTCTAGCTAATCAATGATTAATATATTGCATGGTACATAATTATACTAAAAAACTATTTGTTGTTTGTCTCAAATTTAAATGTAACTAGGCTTCCTGTATTGCTAACTCTGGCAGTCCTATTTGGGTAAAATACCTGTGGTTTCCAAGTCACAGAGTTCAACAAAATGAGTTGTCTATTGAAACCTAATTGCATTTTAGGATTAAATATTACTAAATAATTTTGGAGCTATAAAATTGGTGTTAAAAATTTTGGAAAAAATTGATGTAACATTTTTTGGAGGCCAGTCTACTTATGTAAAAAAGATTTTTCAACACATACACTTTGGGAATTAAAAAAGGGAAGAGAATCTATGCTGAACTCTATAATATTCTACTAATAAGTAATATTCATGAACACACACTTGAATAAATTGTTCAAATATAAGCTGCAGCCTCCATTAAGATTGCATTTGTAAAAGAATCATTTTTTATGAGTATATTGTTATATCAGCATATGTTTACATTGCTTTGACCAATTGACTTTGAATATAAGTACTGAAAGTAATATAAATGATAATGTAATCAAGGAGAAAATTTTGAGTTACAGCCTATGATCACAGGAAAAAAGTTAAATTTCAATTTATACATGTTTGTTTCAGAAATTTGTGCCAGAGGGATCATAAAGATGTCCATTTTAAACACAAAAATTCTGTGGGGAAGTAGAATGTTCAAGGACAAAAAGCAATGATAGAGTATTACCAATTATTAAAGATGAACAGATATATTAATAATGAAGGTTATCAAATGGTATTTGTAGTCCACTGAATATATTTGAAAGACTGTTGATCAACCTTATTCTAAGACATCAATGTCTAGATTTAAATCCATTTAGTTGGTCCCATCACTTCATGCGAAATAGACAGGGAAACAGTAGAAACAGTGTCAGACTTTATTTTTGGGGGCTCCAAAATCACTGCAGATGGGGACTGCAGCCATGAAATTAAAAGATGCTTACTCCTTGGAAGAAAAGTTATGAGCAACCTAGATAGCATATTCAAAAGCAGACACATTACTTTGCCGACTAAGGTCCGTCTAGTCAAGGCTACGGTTTTTCCTGTGGTCATGTATGGATGTGAGAGCTGGACTGTGAAGAAGGCTGAGCGCCGAAGAATTGATGCGTTTGAACTGTGGTGTTGGAGAAGACTCTTGAGAGTCCCTTGGACTGCAAGATCCAACCAGTCCATTCTGAAGGAGATCAACCCTGGGATTTCTTTGGAAGGAATGATGCTAAAGCTGAAACTCCAGTATGGTCACCTCATGCGAAGACTTGACTCATTGGAAAAGACTCTGATGTTGGGAGGGATTGGGGGCAGGAGTAGAAAGGGACGACAGAGGATGAGATGGCTGGATGGCATCACGGACTCGATGGACATGAGTCTGAATGAACTCCGGGAGATGGTGATGGACAGGGAGGCCTGGCGTGCTGCGATTCGTGGGGTCGCAGAGTCGGACACGACTGAGTGACTGAACTTAACTGAACTGAGTAGTTCCTTAGCAACTACAACTTTTGTGTTTTGATGTTAAGTTAAAAATGTGCAGGGAAATATAGTTTTCCAAAATTATTTTGGTGGGTACATGATTATAAATATATATCAAGATCACAAAATTTTTTTCCACCATCTCACAGGAGAGGTGAAAATGGCTTATAAAATTTTGAACTAAGCAGGCTCAAAATGAATCGAAATCTCCACATAAGTAAACTTAATCTTTTTTATATAGTTCCAGCTGGAAATCTGCTATGGACAGCCAAACCAGCTAACACAGAAGATAGCCCAGCTCATCCTGACTGTACTGCATCCTTGCTTCCACAGGAGAGTGAAGTACTAAGTAACATTACAGTTCTGCCTTTAGTGCTTGGTATCTTTTTCTTGATTTACTGGAAGGCAGGAAAATCAGGTGAGCTTTCCCAATCTGTTATCCTGGCATGCACTGTCTTTAGATAAATGTGCTTAAATCGACTCCTTAAGCAGGAAATGTTGAGGAAAATATGACAACGTAGTGAGACTAACTTCAGATTTCTATGAGGCTATCATGGCAGACATCTCCCCTGTGAAACTGAAGCCTACAAAGAGGAATTTGTTTTACAGCCAACTCCACCCTAGTTATAAATATAACCAATCAACCAGAAAAAACAATTTTTTCCCCCACTAAACTAATATGGTAACCTTTTTTTCAGACTAAAAATAAATTGAAAAGGAGAATCTTGTGATTTTTTTTTTTTTTTTTACAAAACCCCTACCTTTCCACTTATGCTTTACAATTAGAACAAAAAGTAAAAAATAAATCAGAGAGCTTGCACAAAGTTTAATATTTTATTATGTGGGGAGATGCACCTTTTCCAGTCAGGCTGACCAATGATCATCTTGCCCCCTCACAGATTATGAAGATTTCCTCTGACCCACGAACAGTGAAGCAAAGGTATTTCAGTAAATGCCACGTCGATCCGCCCCGGTTAAGAAACAGTCACGCTTTCTGGGTCATGGAAATCCCCGAGTGGGTCTGCCAGGCCACTGATTAAGGGGAAGTGTGTGTGGTTATTACCGCTGGAGTTCCCCTAAGACTTCAGAGGAAAGCACCAGCTCACAAGCAAACCGCTGGGAGGAGTGCGGGACGCGGGGAGCGGGGAGTGGGTGGGGAAGGGGCGGGGCGGGGTGGGGGTGGGGAAGACGGTTAAAAGGCCGCGGGAGCCTCCGGCCCGCCCCGAACGGCGGGGGCGACGGGTGGCGCCCGCCAGGTCTCGGCAGGCATATCCCCTCTGGCGCGCACGGCGCCGGGCCGCAGGCCGGCGACCAGGACTGCGGTGAGTGAGCGTGCGCGTGCGCGCGACCCCCAGGGACGCTGCGCGGGAGGGGCCCGCCTCTGTGGCTCTTCCCGGGTCTCGCGAGCCGGCGCGGGAACAGAGTGCGAGCGGGGCGGCCCTGACTGGCGCGGCCGCGCTCCTTAGGCCGCTCTCCTCAGGCAGGTCCCCGCCTCCGCCTCCGCCGCCCAGACTTGCCCTCCAGCTCTAGGGGCCGCCGGCTCCGGCCCTGCTTCGCCGACACTCGCTTTCCTTCCGCCTTCCTGCCAGGTGTGCAGTTCCTGTTTTCCTTTTGCCGTGAGTCAGTGGAAGGGGGGGTGTTTGACAGTTGGTTTAATGGATGGCCGAAAGGTATCACTGCAGGAGGACATGGCGACCCACTCCCTAGTTCTCACCTGGAGAATCCCCTGGACAGAGGAGCCTGGCGGGCCACAGCCCATGGGGTCGCACAGAGCCGACTGGACTGAGCGACTAAGCCCAAGAGGTATCACTGGCCTCCGCCGGTGCCAGATGGCTTGGCCATAGTAAGGACTTAGTAGAGTCTTTCATGGAGAAGGCAATGGCACCCCACTCCAGTACTCTTGTCTGGAAAGTCCCATGGATGGAGGAGCCTGGTAGGCTGCAGTCCATGGGATCGCGAAGAGTCGGACGCGACCGAGCGACTCCCTTTCACTTTTCACTTTCATGCATTGGAGAAGGAAATGGCAACCCACTCCAGTGTTCTTGCCTGGAGAGTCCCAGGGACGGGGGAGCCTGGTGGGCTGCCGTCTATGGGGTCGCACAGAGTCGGACATGACTGAAGTGACTTAGCAGCAGCAGAGTCTTTCGTTAATGAACAGATGGTAGAGTGTTCCCAAGTGGTGGCGGAGAGAGATTTTTGGTGTTTTCCTGATAATCGGCCTGGAAATCCTGTAGTGCTCTTAATCTAGTTATTACAGTGCTGGAGATATTTACCTGATGCTAAAGGAAATGGCACCCTACTCCAGTATTCTTGCCTGGAGAATCCTGTGGACAGAGGAGCCTGGTGGGCTGCTGTCCATGGGGTCACACACAGTCGGACACGACTGAAGCGACTTAGCAAACTAAGAGTAATATTAACTTTGTCATTATTTTTTGCCAACATTAGGTGTTTCTAAGACCTAGTCTACTCAAAGGCTCTCTCAAAAGACTTCACATGTGTCTTTCAGGTTTTTCACAGTCCTACGAAGCAGTTGCCATATTTATCTCCACTGACAATGAGAAAACTCTGGGCCCAGGGAGGTTTACTTGCCCGAGGTCACACGTCTGGTACCGGCACACTAATGAGTATTGGAAACCCAAGATGTCTGACTCCAAAGCCTGTACTAAACCATCACCTAGCAGACTTTGTAGTCATTAATGTAAAATTGATGTCCTTAATACCATGCAAATGAGGGTGCTGCGGTCCTTGAGGGGCTCAGTCAAGTTTGCTGACATTGACTTCTCAACAGAAACTCTTACTGTCTTCATTGTTTGCCAGATGGGATGAATGTGGGGCTAGGAGGATTGATACAGAGCTGCTGCACAGTTCTGTGAAGGAGACTGCAGACTAGAGGGTGATGATTTAGTTGCTAAGTCGTTTCCGACTCTTGCGACCCCGTGGACTGTAACCTGGCAGGGTCTTCTCTCCATGGGATTCTCCAGGCAAGAATACTGGAATGGGTTGCCATTTCTTTCTCCAGGGGATCTTCCTGACCCAGGAATGGAACCCGGGTCTCCTGCATTGCAAGCTGATTCTTTACAGACTGAGCTAGAGACAAAAGGCACACTTAACGTCCAGTATCAGAGACTTGGATGTGCCAAGTGTCCAAGAGGAAGACATATCCAGTATCCCTGGCATCAGGGAGGTTGCCCACTAGAAGTGAAGAGTGAGAAGAGGCATGATTGGGGATGAGCCAATCTGAGAAGTAACCACTAGAAAGGAAAGAGGAATTCCGAGAGAGAAGCCAAGGAACTAGAACATTTGTTAGAGGAAGTGGGCCCCAGTGGCAGGTGTGAAAAATTCCACTGGTTTTGGGAAAGAAGCCATTGGTGTTACTCATATTGAGAGTGGTTTTCCCCAGGCATAGAAAACAAACTTACCACTACCAAAAAGGAAGAAGGGGGAGGGATAAATTAGGAAGATAGGATTGACATATACACACTACTCTCTCTCTATATATAAAATCAACACGGGCCTCCTGTATAGCACAGGAAACTATACTCATTTGTAATAAACTATAAAGGAAGAGAATCTCTGTATCAGAGTGCCAAATGGGAGAGCATGAACCCTCCCAAAAGGGTGCAGCCATGGCTTGGCACTAGCTTATTGTTGCCATCCAGAAATATATGCCTGGCATAGTGAGATCTTTTGCTATTTTTATGAGAGCATTGGGATCTAGAATGTCATGGGAAATCTTTTACTTTTTTTTTTGGCCCCTCCACGTAACATGGAGGATCTTAATTCCCTGTCCAGGGACTGAACCCTTGCCCCATTTAGTGGAAGTGTGGAGTCTTGACCACTGGGGAAGTCTGGAAATCTCTTACTTACAAAAAGTGTTGGTAATTAACTAAAACATTGAAAAAATACAGTGATATTTTTCCAGGAAAAATCTTACTTGGAAGGCTGGTGGAATTCAAATGAGGCATACAGATTAATTAATAGCACTGTTTCAGTGTTAATTTCCTGGTTTCTGTAGTTGTGCTATGGTTTTATAAGATGCTAATTTGGAGGAAGCTGAGTGCAGGATATGTGAAAACTCTTTATGTTTACGAATTTTCTCTCTTTATAAGTTAATTTCAAAGTAAAAAGTTTAAAAAGTTAATGAAATGCTGGAGTCTAATTCTGTGCAAGCCAGCCATAATACCTCTGCTGGCCACCAATCTGAGGCCTCTGGTTTTCGTCTGGGATTTTTTGGCCTCTACAGTGGCTAGCACACCAACTTGTATATGGTAGACGTTCAGTAAATACTATTGCTCTGCTTTGGAAAAAATGTTTACAAAGTGATCATGGTGTAACATCTATGAATTATTTGACTTTTAAAACTGTCTTTTTTTTTTTTTAAACAGGTTTTACAAAAGAGAGGAACTGTTCTACTTCTAGATTTTTTTTTCAGTTTTTTCTATAAATCAAAACATCTGAAAATGGAGGCCTAAAACTCTTAAAAGGGACTTAGTCTGATCTGAGGGAGGTAGTTTTGTGCATGAATAAACAAAGTAGATAACTGGAGTTTTTATATACAAAGAATGTTAATTTAAAAAATATAATCTAGTTATAAGAGGTATAATTACACAGTAATAATAGGTTTGATTCTGAATTTGACTTGTGGATATAAAGAAATGATTGTAGTCGAGACAAATTGTTGAAGTACTTTTTTTCGGAGTTGGCCAGGCAGTTTCGTACTGGCTGCTGTGTAGAATAGAAAAACTTGTACCTGTGTTTGGTAAAGATTTAAAAATGAATGACAGTTATCTAGAACAAAGAATTAATATTCAGCCTTCTGCTAAGTTAGAGAAAAATGCATATAAAACCTTTGGCATGTTAAAAGATTTCTTCAGTGACAAAGAAATGTTAAAACCAAAACTTTTTGATAGGTACAACAAAATAAGAGTAAGTATGAAAGATAAACGTGATGATTGGTAAATAAATTAACCATTTCTAAGCCTATTGATATTTTGAAAGTCAAAAATTTAGTTTGTTCAAATGGGTTGTTATCTCTGAGAATAATTAGAATGAGAGTGATGGGTGGATGGTTACTTTTTGGTAAATGAACAAACTTCAGAAAGAAACACAGAGATAGTGGTAACACCACACAGAGACAGTAATAACACCAAGAGTTTTATATTTTAAAATAACACAATATTTCACATTTTATAACAATGTGTAAAATTATTGACTAATGAAAGGAATACTGAAGTTAAACAGAATAATTCACCTTTGAGGGAAATAATCACTGCTATTTCTGATGCCACCTGGAAAGAAAGCATTGAAGTCTGCCGTAAAAAGCCTCAATATATATGAGACCCAGGAAACATGCTTGCAAATCACTTCTAGAAGAACCATGATGACTTGTTTATTGGTTATTACTGATACTATTGATGTAGTCCTGCCTACTGGTAGCTAGTTTTAATTGAGAAATTCTGAATTTTGAGGTCTCTATTGTTCAAAAGAAGTGGATTGTGACAAAGTAAATTTATTATGTTTTGTCAAGATAAATTCTGGTTCAAGGTATGCTATCTGTGAAATAGTTTCTGACCAAAACCAAATTTTTTTAATCCGTCTATTTTTTGTTTGTTTGTTTAAAATTTATTATCCATCTTAGCTTGGAGACTCAGCACTCTGATTTTTGACTGTTTTTAAAAATAAATTCATTATCAGGAGATTTGATGTTGGCTTTCAACAGCATGCAGCTGAGCCTAAGAGATCAAATGAGCAAATATACTCATCTCTGATAGTTTATTTGAAATGGAATGTTTAATTTGCTAAGATCTAGAGGCATCACTATGACTTAGCAGTCAGGTACCTATCTATGGAAGTAATTAAATCTTGAAACCAGGTCTTAAGATCTGTGAGCCAATTCTGTTACTACTGAAGTTCTTCATCTGGAAGAAAATTTTGGATTGTTTTCTTCTCCCTATTAAAATGGTTGTAGGAAGAAAAATTAATTAATTTGAGCAAGATTTAGGATATACTATATTTCATTGAATATAAGATGTCATCATTTGTAAAGCATGCCATTATTTTATGTACCTCCTAGAAATAAAAATCCTGTTAATTAAAATGTGATATGCCATTGATTGTAAGATACCTCTCCATAATAGAGATATTGAAACATGCACCTTAGAATCAGTGAAATATAATAATCCATTCTTAGGTAGGTTTTACACTTTCTTTCCCTTGGCTCCAAAATTTCACAATTTAAAAAAAGCAGAATAAGTATAGTTTGAATATTTTTGTGTATATGGGACACTTATGCAGCATAGCTTTCTTCCAGAACAAACTATGTGAGACATTTTATCTTCAGGCTGACTTTAATGTCACTGAAGCATACTAGTGGAGAGGGTGACCTTCTTGTGGAGACACCTGACACAAAATGGCATCTTGATGACCTAATGCATTGTACATTTTTATGAAGGTTTTAATTTTCATCACAAGGTACTGTGTAGCATCATGTTTACATTGTATATATCAAGAGTATGCAGAGGTGCAAGTTGTACATAATTGTCCCTTAAAATGTATCAGTATAGGATTTAGAATCTTGCCATGCTGTAATCCTAAATTCATAGAAGAAAAAAAAAGAAAGATTTCCTGTTCTAAGTGTTCAGCCTGGTACTAAAGTGACTAAAAATCAAAAGTCATGCACAAAACTACCTCCCCAGAGAAAGACTAGTCCCTTTTCCTCCCCATCCATTTCATTATGAACATAGTAGAAAATAGTGTATTCTTATCAAATTTGATGAAGAGTGCCAACATGTTTGAACTGAAGTATGACTTTTCATGTGAGCTCTACCGAATGTCAACATATTCAGCTTTCCCTGCCGGTGTTCCTGTCTCAGAAAGGAGTCTTGCTCGTGCTGGTTTTTATTACACTGGTGTGAATGACAAGGTCAAATGCTTCTGTTGTGGACTGATGCTGGATAACTGGAAACAAGGAGACAGTCCTATTGAGAAGCATAAAAAGTTGTATCCTAGCTGTAGCTTTGTTCAAAATCTAAATTCAATTAACGTTTCAGGAGCCTCTTCTCAGCCTACTTTTCCTTCTTCATTAACAAATTCCACGCATTCACTACTTCCCAGTTTGGAAAACAGTGGCTACTTCAGTGGCTCTTATTCAAGCTTTCCATCAAATCTTTTAAACTCTGGACCAAATCAAGATTTTTCTGCCTTGAGGATAAGTTCCTACCCTTGTGCAATGAATACTGAAAAAGCCAGATTACTTACCTTCCAGATGTGGCCGTTGACTTTTCTGTCACCAACAGACCTGGCAAAAGCAGGCTTTTACTACATAGGACCTGGAGACAGAGTGGCTTGCTTTGCCTGTGGTGGAACATTGAGCAATTGGGAACCGAAGGATGATGCTATGTCAGAACACCTGAGACATTTCCCCAGCTGTCCGTTTTTAGGAAATCAGCTCCAAGGCACTTCAAGGTACACTGCTTCTAATCTGAGCATGCAGACATATGCAGCCCGCATTAAAACGTTCTGCAGCTGGCCCTCTAGTGTTCCAGTTCATCCTGAGCAGCTTGCAAGTGCAGGTTTTTATTATGTGGGTAAGAAGCTTAATCTGTTAATTAAAAAAATATTCAACATGTTTATCTTATACATTTTAGTGGTAAAATTATATGGATTCATAAGTTTTGGTCCAAAATTAATTTTAGGTCACAGTGATGATGTGAAATGCTTTTGCTGTGATGGTGGACTGAGGTGTTGGGAATCTGGAGATGATCCATGGATGGAACATGCCAAGTGGTTTCCACGGTAATTGTTTTGAGATTTTCTATGCACATGTGTGTAAGATGAGTTTTATGTGTGTAACTTAATCAACTGTTACTTTAGTCTGCCTTTGTTTCAAAAATACATTTGTGAATAAATTTAGGGAGGCTTACTTAGAAAAATAACTGCTTAAAAAGTTTTGGTGGAAACTTAAGATAAATAGTTCAGGATTTCTTTGTGTGTGTAATTAATATAAATATGTATATATTAAAATAACATGCTCATTATGAACCCAAGTCACACATTATAGGAAAGTACAGAGAGAAAAAATTTAAATGTCAAGAAATCTCACTACCTAAAGATGACCACAGTTAACCATTTTCATGAACATCCCTCCAGAGACATCTCAAATGTATAAAATTTTATATAAATTAGAAATATGTACTATTTTGAAACTTTTCAGTCAACATTATGTCTTGAACATATTTCCATTTATTCAACACTCAATAATATTAATTACCTATTACCAGGCATTGTTGTAGATGTTTAATATAGTTGGTTGAACAAAATCAAAACTCCTGGTCTCATATGCTAAACTTATAGCAGGACCGATCACACAATTAATACAAGCTTAATAAATAAGTTATATAGCATGTTGGAATATAATAAGTGCTTTGGATAAAAAGAAAAAAAGAGATGGATGAAGGAGATCAGAAGTACCAGGCTGATTGCAATATGAAACAGAGTCATCAGGGTAATTATAGATCCATTTCATCTGTTTTGGTCACTGCATAGCATTTTGCTGTCATGTCTTTCGATTATTCCATGCTTCTTTTCATTCCTTTTTAAATTAAAATCAGATAGCCTTTAATTATATTTTTCATGGTCAACACTCCTAATATCTGTTAATGTTGATTACTAAATGTTTACATTATATGTTTTAATACTGGTCTTCCCTTATAACATCTTTGCACTCCCCAAATATTTCAGATTTCAAAAATTATGAAGATTAAAAAGAATACCTTTAAAAAACATAGACATTTTTTAAAAATGGTGCTAGCTTTCTATTGTGGTAATTTTGTGAGTATATAAAGAACTGATAATTTTGCTTTGAATTTTGTTCTTAAATTTGACAGTGGATATATATTATCTAGGAACTGCCAAACTTGTAAATGTCTGACGTACTAGAAAATGTGCTCATCTTCCTAATTCTTTCTCTTTGTGTATTTTCAGCTTTTAAACATACATACATACATACCTTATGTATGAACAGTATCATTTATTAGGGAACTTTCTACCTTGTCTCCTTGTTATTAGTGTTCAGAGTGTTTTTAGGAATCTTAGAACAGTTAAAGAGAGCAGCTGGGAACTTGGAGTGGAGACCCCTTGCTTTTCTCAGTAGACTTGAGAGCCTCATGACCTCTGCCTGCCTCAGCCTTGGCTGATTACCAATTACAGCCTTCCTCTTGATGATATCTTGCTTTTGACTGCAGCATCTCTTACAACTTCCTATATGCTAAATGAATAGTCAAGTAGTTATAATTATGCTTATGTTCATTTGAAATATTTACCAGGCTACAAATGGCCAGATTAAAATAACCAGATTTAAATTTGTTTAAATATAAATAACCAGATTTAATTTTGTTTACATTTTAGATGTGAATACTTAATACAAATTAAAGGACAAGAGTTCATTAGTCGAGTTCAAGCCAGTTACCCTCATCTACTTGAACAGGTAAGGGACAGTTTTTTAAAATCATTTGTTCAATTGACTTTCTGATAATTACAGAGAGTAAATTTTAGTGAAAAGACAAGAATCACTTTAAAAATATACTTTCTTTTTTCAACACCCAGCATGATCTTAGAGAGTGCTCAGTTCAGTTCAGTTGCTCAGTCGTGTCCAACTCTTTGCGACCCCATGAACCACAGCATACCAGGCCTCCCAGTCCATCACCAACTCCCGGAGTTTACCCAAACCCATGTCCACTGAGTCGGTGATGCCATCCAACCATCTCATCCTCTGTTGTTCCCTTCTCCTCCTGCCCTCAATCTTTCCCAGATCAGGGTCTTTTCAAATGAGTCAGCTCTTCGCATCAGGTGGCCAAAGCATTGGAGTTTCAGCCTCAACATCAGTCCTTCCAATGAACACCCAGGACTGATCTCCTTTAGGATGGACTGGTTGGATATCCTTGCAGTCCAGGGAACTCTCAAGAGTCTTCTCCAGCACCACAGTTCGAAAGCATCAATTCTGCGATGCTCAGCTTTCTTTATAGTCCAACTCTCACATCCATACATGACTACTGGAAAAACCATAGCCTTGACTAGACTGACCTTTGTTGACAAAGTGATGTCTTTGCTTTTTAATATGCTGTCTAGGTTGGTCATAACTTTCCTTCCAAGGAGTAAGCGTCTTTTAATTTCATGACTGCAGTCACCATCTGCAGTGATTTTGGAGCCCAGAAAAATAAAGTCTGTCACTATTTCCACTGTTTCACCATCTATTTGCCATGAAGTGATGGGACCGGATGCCATAATCTTAGTTTTCTGAATGTTGAGCTTTAACTCAACTTTTTCACTCTCCTCTTTCACTTTCATCTTCAGTTCTTATTCACTTTCTGCCATAAGGGTGGTGTTATCTGCATATCTGAGGTTATTGATATTTCTCCTGGCAATCTTGATTCCAGCTTGTGCTTCCTCCAGCTCAGCGCTTCTCATGATGTACTCTGCATATAAGTTAAATAAGCAGGGTGACAATATGCAGCCTTGACGTACTCCTTTCCCAATTTGGAGCCAGTCTGTTGTTCTGTGTCCAGTTCTAACTGTTGCTTCCTGACCTGCATACACATTTCTCAAGAGGCAGGCCAGGTGGTCTGATATTCCCATCTCCTTCAGAATTTTCTACAGTTTATTGTGATCCACACAGTCAAAGGCTTTGGCATAGTCAATAAATAGTAGAGAGTGCTATTCTTTGGATGATAGCAGATGCAAAATTAGAAGCCTTCTGAAAAATAATATTTATGTTTCTGAATATTACTCTATAATAAAGTTGTGATAAATTGAACTACTTGAGGAAAACAATTGACTAGGTAGTAGCAGTTAAGTTATACTCTATGTCACCATGATGATGAGCTATACTGTATAAATTTTTCTTAAAAGGATTTGAGGAAGATAATTGTATTGCTCTTTCCAATCTTCCCAGAAAAGCAAATAAGAACTTATAGAACAGCTTGAGGGTCAAACACTTCCTAGCCATGGTCAATGGAATTAATGTTAGATCCAGCTTATCCCAAAGAAACACCCAGAAAATGGAAGATCCTTGGGATAATAGGCAAACAATGATTGTCTTATAGATCACTGAAAAGGTATAACCCTTTTTGTGCCTTAATGAAAATGAGTTTTATTTGTTAATACATACACACATGTGAAGAAAGTCTTACTAGTTTATGGCCTACAGAATTGCTGTTGAATGTAAATAAAATTCTACTTTTGACATAAAAAAACATGTTGCCAATAAACAAGTCAGTTTGCAATAAATTGAACAGGTCTCTTGATTAATTTTTATTGCAATGAATAAGATAAAATTTACATTTTAATTTATGTACATTTTTTTGTAGCTGTTATCTACTTCAAACAATCCAGAAGATGAAAATGCAGAGTCACCAAGTATGTATACTAATAATTGCTACATTTATATATTAGAATCATTTGCTACTGTTACGATTGAAAGCTGATAATTACATAATATACATTTATGTTATTATTTATAATTTACAATGAATTTTTAGATACACTTGATATTTTTCAAACCTTAGTGCATATCATAATTGCCTGAGGAACTCCAAAAAATATAGATTTCTAGTCTCACTTTAACCCTGTTGAACTGAATCATAGTATCTAAAAGTGGGGCTTGACTGTCTCTAGTTTTAACAAACTGCATACATCCAGTTTTCAGACCAGTGTGGGAACAGATGCGCTATGACATTAGATTGCATACATATTATTTCTATGAAATGGAGAAAGTAGAAAATAATATTCCCATTTTTTTCAGTAAGGACTTGGAGGCTCAGAGAGGTTAAGTAACCTATCACCTTAACTTAAAAGGTGATAGAGCCAATATTTGAATAAGCCCTTCTCCATTATCTAGTGTTAAATTCAATAAGTATTTGTTGCGCTTCTGCTATTCTGAGAAACAAAGAACAGAATAAATGTAACACCTATTCTCATGAGCTGCTAGTCTAAAAGATACAGGAAAATGCACAGATAGGATAATGGTGCAGAAAATAAAGTGGGCTCGGAGAGCACATATGGGACATTAGCCCAGACTTGGAGAATCAGAAAAGCCTTTCCAGAAGAAGTATTGTCTTAGCACAGAAGCAAACAGAAGAGTAAAAGTTAACCAAATAACAAATGGAAGAAAAGAATATTCTCGGCAGAGAGAACAGCACGTGAAAGACATAAGTGACAGAGGAGAACAGGCATATTAGAAGAACTGAACAAACTTCTGTATGGATAGAAGTAGGATTTGTGAACAGGTGAATCAATGAAGCAGGCTGGCTTAACAGTAGTCAGCACAATAGGCAGAATTTGAACCAGCAGCTGTCAGTTTGTGACTTCTGGGGTAGAAGACAATTGAGTAAGTGGCAAGTAGTGAGGCTGAAGGGGTTAGGGTCCAGATTGCGTAAGATCTTATAAGGCACAATTGAATGTTACCTTAAAGGCAAAGGAATTGATGGAATTTATGGAAATTCAGATTTGTGTTTTTAAAAAGTCATTCTGATTACAATATTGAGAATAAAATAGACAAGAACAGTGTTGTAGAAGGCCACTGCAGTAATAGAGATGAGTGATGACAGTTGGCCTATTTCAAAATTATATAAAACATATTTAATTTAGAAAGCTCATGTGTTCATTCAACTTGGGGAAAAAGGAATCTCAATGCTGGTTGGGATGATCCACCAGCACCAACATTCTATTTCTTTCTCCCACTTATAGTTGTGCTAGATAATGCATATTTTGTATCTGAATACAACGTTCTGTGTTCCTATTTTAGTGACTGAACATGTATATCATTATTTTAAATTTACGAAAGGTAGTACAAAAATAGTACCTGCATATTTTCTGGGCCTTATATTTTTGATATTGTAATAAATCACAATTTAGAAAATATACAGACTCTCTCATAATGTGTTAAATTCCTTATTTCATATAGTTATTCATTTTGGACCTGGAGAAAACCATTCAGAAGATTCAGTCATGATGAATACACCTGTGGTTAAAGCTGCTTTGGAAATGGGCTTTAGTAGAAGGCTGGTAAAGCAGACAGTTCAGAGTAAAATCCTAATGACTGGAGAGAATTATAAAACCATCAGTGATCTTGTATTAGATTTACTTAATGCAGAAGATGAAATAAGGGAAGAGGAGAAAGAAAGAGCAACTGAGGAAAAAGAATCAGGTACACATATTTATTTACAGTCTCTATTTCCATAAGGATGCCACTGTATATCTTATTGAAAATATACTCATTAATCCAATTGGATTTTATGTTCAGTCTTCTACGTTTGAATTCTGAAAACTTTCTTCACAGTAAACTATATTTGATTGCTTATTAGTAAATTGAAATTGTATATATTGAGTGAAAGCAAATTTTCCTGCCTTTGCTTAATTTCTGTTTTTACTCTGAATAATTGATTGTGTATATAATTATTCATGGCACATTAAAAAGAATGTTTTGTTTTTTTAAAAATTTTTGGCTGCACTGGGTCTTCCTTGCTGCACGTGGGCTTTCTCTAGTTGTGGTGCCCGGCTTCTCATTGCAATGCCTTCTCCAGTTGTGGAGCACGGACTCTGGCACTCGAGCTTCAGCAGTTGCAGCTCTCAAGCTTTAGAGCGCATGCTTAGTTGTTGTGGTGTACAGGCTTAATTGCTTCTTGGCACGTTCAGTCTTCCCAGACCAGGGATTGAACCAGTGTCCTCTGCATTGCAAGATGGATTCTTAACCACTGGACCACCAGGGAAGCCCATGGCACATTTTTTATCCCAGACTAGTTACTCTGTCCTCTTCACTGTAAATTGGGGTGGGATCAGGGACAACTATTAATAGTAGCATAACAGTGTTTCTCAACCTGTGACTGTAAAGTAATATGCAAGTTATCATTAAGTTTCCTATTTGCCCACACAAGATCTGAGTTCCCCTTTGAAGTGTCTTTCTGTTATTTAAAAGAGTGCTGGAATACTGTTAAACATTCTCTCAAGACAAGTAGCCTGTGACCTTCCATGCTAGCCATGTCTTCTTGTTAGCTCTGCTCTGTTGCTCTTCAAAAAACTCTCCTCTCAGCATGTTCATTCTCATCTGGTTGCTCTGCTTCCATCATCACTTTGGCCTGGACAAAGAGAAATGTTGATCCCTCCTTGGCCACTCTTTCTCAAGCATGGACCAGATCCAAGAGTCCTTTCAACACAGCTGAAAACAGAATACAACTCTTAAGCTCTTACCGAAGATTTAGGGATCATGGAAGGACATTATATCACACATGGCAGTTTATAGCTATAACTGTATGTATGCTCTTTTGGTGCCCCTAAACCCATCCTCATGAATCTCTCTGCCTAGCTCCTGATTGATCTCTGTGTAGCTCTGACCAGTTTACACAAATGACTAGGAAAGTCCCAAGCAAGGCTCAGTTCAGTTCATTCAGTCACTCAGTCATGTCTGATTCTTTGCGACCCCATGGACTGCAGCATGCCAGGCTTCCCTGTTCATCACCAACTTCCAGAGCTTACTCAAACTCAATTCCATTGAGTCAGTGATGCCATCCACCCATCTCTTCCTCTGTCGTCCCCTTCTCCCACCTTCAATCTTTCCCAGCATCAGGGTCCTTTCAAATGAGTCCTTCGCATCAGGTGGCCAAAGGATTGGAGTTTCAGCTTCAGCATCAGTCCTTCCAGTGAATATTCAGGACTGATTTCCTTTAGGATGGACTCGTTGGATCTCCCTGCTGTCCAAGGGACTCTCAAGAGTCTTCTCCAACACCACAGTTCAAAAGCATCAATTCTTCGGTGCTCAGCTTTCTTTATAATCCAACTCTCACATCCATACATGACGACTGGAAAAACCCTAGGTTTGACTAGACGGACCTTTGTTGGCAAAGTAATGTCAGCTTTTTAATATGCTGGCTAGGTTGGTCATAGCTTTTCTTATAAGGAGCAAGTGTCTTTTAATTTCATGACTGCAATCACCATCTGCAGTGATTTTAGAGATCCCCAAAATCAAGTCTGTCACTGTTTCTATTGTTTCCTCATCTATTTGCCATGAAGTGATGGGACCAGATGTCATGATCTTAGTTTTCTGAATGTTGAGCTTTAAGCTAACTTTTCCACTCTCCTCTTTCAGTTTCATCAAGAGGCTTTTGAGTTCCTCTTCACTTTCTGCCATAAGGGTGGTGTCATCTGCATATCTGAGGTTATTGATATTTCTCCTGGCAGTCTTGATTCCAGCTTATGCTTCCTCCAGCCCAGCATTTCTCATGATTTACTCTGCATATAAGTTAAATAAGCAGGGTGACAATTTACAGCCTTGATGTACTCCTTTCCCAGTTTGGATCCAATCTGTTGTTCCATGTCCAGTTCTAACTGTTGCTTCTTGACCTGTGTACAGATTTGTCAGGAGTCCCACAAATACCCACAAAGCCCAGAATGAGAAAGGTTTGCACCCCTGCCCTGGTTCATGGCCATCTGAGACCTCTTTCCTCCCAGGATAGTTGACTGTGAGATTGTCCACTCCATTCCTGGGTAAATCTACCCCTGGCCAACCCAGACAGACATACCATGCTGTATCATGGTGATACAGCATCCTCTGTTTACCAAAGTGTGACTTACTTATTCAGTTGTACATGTCAGCAGTACAGCAGTAGTATAGTCCAAGTTTGCCCAGCTTTGCCAAGTTCTTTTTCATTTTAAAGGGAAGATAAGACCGCATGTCCTTCCTGTAGTTGTCACATTCTTGCCACTGGTTGTCAGTGGACAACTGCTCAAAGAAGAGAACACTCATCTCCACAACTGTTTAAAAACTCTATGAAGACTAAAGCCATCCAGCTATAAAATGCTTATTTTTCTTAAAAAACAAAATCAACAATTTCCAGAGATAACTCCAAGTCAACGAACGGTATAACTTTCATGTGTCTGCACAGTCTGTGCCCAAGAAATATTTTTTAAATGACAGTGAAAATTCTTACATTTGTGTTACTAATTAATTTCTAGTTTCCGAGAATGGTAGGTGGGTGATTTCTTTACAAATGTGCACTTAAAGAGGCAACTTAGGATATTTTTTTCCAGAATAAAAGAATAAAAGGTATATTCAAGTCTTTACTTTCTTATAAGCTATAATATAGCCTATGACTTTGAAGTGAGACTATTTTCCTCAGTCAGTAGCAGTCTAATTCTGGAAATCTTAAGAATTTCAGAGAACTTATTAGTTTAAGTAAAATGTAATTAGAAAAATAAACTTTAAAATGAATATAATTCAATATAAAATTATATTTTAATTTTCTAATATATCACTACTTCTTAATAATAAATTACTTAACAATATAGTAAATTCTGATTCTTCCATCCCTCTGCTGTAATCTACTTCAAATTTCTTTGTTCCAACTGCTCTTTAAATTACTGAGCCTTGATTGTTCATTTGTTCAGCAGGTATGTGTGGAACATTGACTTTTTACCCAAACACGCTTCTGTTCGTTTTCTCATTTATTTTCAGAGCTTCAATCCTCTTCAAAATGTGTATCTTGAGCCTGGACCATCTGACTAGGCACTAGTTAAATGATGTTCCTTGTTAAATGGTTTTATTTACGTGTCCTATTTGATAGAGTCAGAGTTTCTAAAATCTATCAATCATCTCCACTCAAATAATCCTTCTTTAGACAACTCAATTTCTCTTTTTATTTTATAGTAAAGCTTAATGGATCATGGTAAAACTATATGATAATTAACAAACCTAGATTCATAAGTCATATTCCATAAAGATAATGCAATTGCAGAGTTTCAAGTATAAAATATTTTACTAGTAGATACAAAATCTAGATTTTTAAGGAGAATATAGTGATCCTATAGCACAGGAAGGTTTGACAAGTAGGATTTCTTTTTCAAAATGTTGTTAGTGCCTTTTCCCCATTGTTATAAAATATTGAGCTAATGATGATACCATGTATAATTTGGGGAAATAATAATTAAATGGAATTTTAAGTTTTATGGGTTACTGATAATTTAAGAAAAAAATCTGTCATTTTAATTCTCTTGATTTTGCCTTTACCACTTGGACTAGATTGGATTGAAATTTCAATTTCATTAGGCTCTAAGGTTTATTTAGGTTAAAGATTAGCAGTATTGCAGAATTGTTGAAAGCAGAGATTATGACACCAAATTGCCTAGTTTTATATACTCTAGCAATTTATTTACCTCATTGTGCCTCTGTTTTCTTATCCACTAAATAAGGACATTGGTGCTGTTGCTGCTAAGTCGCTTCAGTCGTGTCCGACTCGGTGCGACCCCATAGACGGCAGCCCACCAGGCTCCCCCGTCCCTGGGATTCTCCAGGCGAGAACACTGGAGCGGGTTGCCATTTTCTTCTCCAATGCATGAAAGTGAAAAGTGAAAGTGAAGTCGCTCAATCGTGTCCGACTCTTAGTGACCCCATGGACTGCAGCCTACCAGGCTCCTCTGTCCATGGGATTTTCCAGGCAAGAGTACTAGAGTGGTGTGCCACTGCCTTCTCCAATAAGGACACTAGTCAAAGTGAAAGTCGCTCAGTCATGCCCGACTCTTTGCAGCTCCATGGAAATTCCATATAGTCCATGGAATTCTTCAGGCCAGAATACTGGAGTGGGTGTCCATTCCCTTCTCCAGGGGATCTTCCCAAGCCAGGGATCGATTACAGGTCTCCTGCATTGCAAGCGGATTCTTTACTGGCTGAGCCACAAGAGAAGCCCAAGAATACTGGAGTGGGTAGCTTATCCCTTCTCCAGCAGATCTTCCCGACCCAGGAATCAAACCAGGGTCTCATGCATTGCAGGCAGATTCTTTACTGACTGAGCTGGGCTGTTGTAAAGATGAAATGAGTTAATACATATGAAGTGCCTACCACAGTGCTCAGCATTAGTTCTTATTATCAATAGAGTTATTTTCTACTTTGGTACTGCCAAGCTAGCCATCAACTTCTGTGCTAACTGATACTGAATTATGGTTGTTTTCATTCAATTATATGTGTATATGTGGAAGGAAGTTTGCGGGCAGAGTTTGCATGTGATTATGTTTGTGTTCTTTTCTATAAAGATGACCTGTCATTAATCCGGAAGAATAGAATGGCACTTTTTCAACATTTGACTTCTGTGCTTCCAATTCTGGATAGTCTCCTAACTGCCAGGGTGATTAGTGAACAAGAACATGATGTTATTAAACAGAAAACACAAACATCTTTACAAGCAAGAGAACTGATTGATGCTATTTTAGTGAAAGGAAATTTTGCAGCCACCGTATTCAAAAACTCTCTACAAGAAACTGATCCCATGTTATACAAGCGTTTATTTGGTGAGTGCTGAAAAATTACTTTTGAAACTTTCTAGGTCAATTGAAAATATGCTCGTATTAATAATTTGTGATTACTGAAAATAATTTAACCTAATTTGTAAGCTAGTAATTGTACAAAAAGATAGAAGGCTTTCATTGCCTTGACATTTTGAAAATTATTTATAGTGTTTGGGCAGAGTCCAAACTGTTAGTTTAAAAATACATATTCTGTGACTAAATATTGTTAACCTTATTTGTAATAGTAATGCTTTTGCTTTTGCTCCCTTAGTGCAACAAGACATAAAATACATTCCTACAGAAAATGTTTCAGGTAAAATATTAATAATTTAAACCAGAAGAAAACATTGTTTTTTATTTTCTTGGCTTTTCATTGGAGGAGAAGCAGCAAATTGCCTTTTATTAATACTTTTTCTCTCTTCTTAGATTTACCAATAGAAGAACAATTGAGGAGACTACAAGAAGAAAGAACATGTAAAGTGTGTATGGACAAAGAAGTGTCCATAGTGTTTATTCCTTGTGGTCATCTCGTAGTTTGCAAAGACTGTGCCCCTTCTCTAAGAAAATGCCCTATTTGTAGAGGTACAATCAAGGGTACAGTTCGTACATTTCTTTCATGAAGATCTAAAACTCTGTCTAAACTTAGACTAGAATTAATGGATGAAATGTATTATAATTTTAACTTTGATAGTGTTTTGGTTTCTTAAAGATATTTTTATTTATCTGCAACTCAGAAGATTTTGTTTTATATAAATATATTTATATAAATATATCTCTAAAATATGAACATGAATATTTTATATAGCAGGGAATGATGGACTTTTGTTCTTATGAACAAAATATAAGGATAGCACTATAAGCACAATACTAAATTAAAATTTCAGCATTATTGAAGTTGTAAGTGATGTAAAATTTAAGCTTTTGAACTGACCTTTCTGAATTTTACATATTTTTGAGTTGTATTAAGGATCAGGAACACAGATTCCTTTGCTTTTTCCATCAATGTCCTATACATAGAAGGTCTTGATATTTGTTGAATGACTTTTTTAGGAATGTTTTTGTAAAGAATTCTATGAGGAACATTTTAATAAAGCAATCAAAATTACTGTTGTTCTTGATACCTTCATTTCTATGATATCAGATAGTGTACTGACTCCCATGCTCCTTCCGTACCTCTCTAAGACCTTTTGAATGTTGAACTCTGCTTTAGATCCCTTTCTGTAAGATGCTTCTTCATTTATACTTGTAGAGCACAACAGTCAACCACAGCTGGCTTTAATCTATAGGATTTTATAGGATGTCTGAGTTAAAATCAAATATCCTCCCATTAAATTTGTTTATTCATTTGTCTGTTGATTCATTCAGGAAGTCTCATGCCTGTCCTGCTATCGGGAAAGGCCCCTAGTTTTATTCTCACCACTTTGGTATTAATTCTGGGATTTGAAAAGTACCCTGGTTAGCAGTGTTTGGAATGAACAGCTTGTAAGTCAATTTGTTCTGCTCTGCCAGTGCAGAAAGATTTCCTCCTTTGCATTACTTTTTGGTACTCAGCATGTCCAATTCATAATTCTCTAGCCTTTGTTTCCTGTAGAGTTTTTAGGGCTTTAAAACCAGAAGTGAAGCTGTAATTGGGAATAGTCTGGAGAGACAAACAAAAAAAGCCAGTCATCTAAACTAGTTCTAAATGGCTGCTAGAGTTCCATAGAGAGAAAGCTTAGGAACCAAGTAAGAGGGGAGATTCCATCTCTTCAGGCTGTTGCTGGGCGGCTGCATGTGATGCCACTGATTTTGCCTCTTTGTTCAAATACTTAGTTGGCTAGCCACATGGTAACCACAGTGTCCTGCAGGGGTGCGAGGCTGATTCAGTTGGATTACTGCTTAGATGATTTGTGTTCAGTTGCTCAGTCATGTGCAGCTCTTTGCGATCCTGTGGACTGCAGCACCGCAGGCTGACCTGTTCTTCACTGTCTCCTGCAGCTTGTTCAGACTCATGTCCACTGAGTTGGTGATGCCATCCAACCATCTCATGCTCCATTGCCCCCTTCTCCTCTTGCCCTCACTCTTTCCCAGCATCAGGGTCTTTTCCAAAGAATCGGGTCTTTGCATCAGGTCGCCAAAGTATTGGAGCTTCAGCTTCAGCATCAGTCCTTCCAGTGAACATTCAGAGTTGATTTCCTTTAGGATGGACTGGTTTGATCTTGCAGTCCAAGGGACTCTCAAGAGTCTTCTCCAGCACTACAGTTTGAAAGCGTAAAGTCTTCAGCCCTCAGCCTTCTTTATGGTCCAACTCAGCCTTATAAACATTTAGGTAGTATATACCCTTTCTGACAGCAGCTATGTTTATATCTAGTTCTTATTGCATGCTACACTTAGTATTTGAACTTTCCCATATCCACTGTGAAAGTCTTGTTCATTTCTCATTTTGGTAGTATATGCATAACTAACATACCCAAATTATTTTGTTATTACCCTGTTAGTCACTGTAGGTAATAATAATAATGGTAGTTTCACTTGCAGATGCCATGTCAGGCATCAAGCATGTTTTTAGGTGCTTGACATTCATTCATTCACTTGATTCCTTCCATCTTCACCCCTCACCCAACCTGGCCTTACAATTCCCATAACTGAGTAGATAATTTAAACCTCAATATACAATATATACTAAGTGTTATAATTCAGAATTTGCAGTGGGCTTAATTTCTTATTTAGATTATGCTCATTAAACTTCCATCCATTCTTTTTATTCATTTCCTTGTATTACTTGATACTATTAGCCTGTAAAATGCCCTTGTGATCATAGGCAATGTTATTCAACCATCTTTACCTTGTTTTGATGGCTTGCATGTGATAGTAGACAGTGTGGATGTTTGCTGTGTAAGTTCTAGGCAAAACTATGGGTTGTTTAAGGGAGTCACTGTTTTAGAAGCAACACTAGTACCCTTGAAATAGTATTAGTAGGTCAGGATTGCTCATTCTTTTTAAAAATATGCCAATCCCCACCCTTCTAGTCAGGAGGAGATGGGCAAGGTCCAATTTCCTGAGTATGTACTGTGCAAATACAGTAATAGGTATTTTTTTTTTCCAAGTTGCACAATATACCTGCTCTTCATCAGATTCTCATCTGGCCCTGTACAGTTTTCTGCCACTTTCTTCTTGCTCACTGTAGCTCAGCTACTTTGGTTTTCTTCAGTTTCTAAACATGGCAGGTGCTTTTGCTTCAGGGCCTTTGACTGGACTGTTCTTTCTTTCATTCACTCTTTCCCTGAAAAATTTCTACTCATTCTTCAAGTCTTTAGCTTAGATGTTACTTCTTCAGAGAGGCCTTCTCTTACTTCTTAGAGCTAAATTATATCCCTTAAACTGTCTCACGACTGAGGAACTGAACTGAACTGAAACTGTCTTTCCAAAGTCCTCTTTTTTTTTTTAATGAAATCACAATTTGTATTTATACATTTATTTGTGTAATGTCATGTTTATTGTAAAAATTTCCATGAGAAAAGGAACCATGTGTTTTGTTTGCCATACATGTCTAGCACCTAACTCAGAGCCTGACATAGAATAGGCCCTTACTGAATGACTGAATGAATAACTTTCTATGAGCAGGGTTGGGATATGAGGGAATTTCTTCCTCCATAATTACCACTGTTGATAAAGTACTAAGGCATAATCATTGGTGTAGAATCATGGACCAAATTCTGCACTCCTTTAGATATCAAAGGGAAGTTTTAGAGAGCGATCAACTCAGTTAAAAAAAAGACTTATGTAGGAGATGGGACTTGCAATTATTTTCTGAGTGATGAAGCAAGGCAATTATTTTCTAGATTTCAAGTTTGGAAAGAGCATTTTAAAAAGGTACAAATATGGACATTAGAATCTTAATAATTGACATGTATTGAACTTGCATGTACTAAGTGTCTGTGGACATTATCTCATTAGAGAATCACTGTAACTTAAAAACAGTATATAACACAGGGACTTACAGTGCAAGTTTGGGGTTCAAATTATAGCTGAATAATCTTGGACAAATTAGTTAACACCTCTGTGCCTCTGAGTGCATCTGTGTGGAATGGGGATAATATACCTGTTGCTATATTATCTCATGTCCTGTGATGAGATTAACATCTCATCTCCCATGAGATGTTTCTCATGGGATTGCAGTGAGGATTTAAAGAGCTGATGCTGTAAGATGCCTGGAGTGCTCAACAAATATTAAGTAGATATTGTTCTTGTTTTTTAAAGATGAAAGAACAGTGATTTAGAGAGGTTTAGTATATTGCCCAAGGTCTCATAGCTGGTAAGTGAAAGAGTTGGAAGGAGAACTCATACTACCATCAATTGGAAGAGACCTTAGGAGTTCTTTTTTCTTTTTTTTAAAACTTATTTTTTAATTGAAGGATCATTGCTTTACAGAATTTTGTTGTTTTCTCAAACCTCAACATGAATCAGCCATAGTTATACATATATCCCCTCCCTTATGAGCCTTCCCTCCATCTCCCTCCCCATCCACCCCTCTAGGTTAATATAGAGCCCCTGTTTGAGTTTCCTGAGCAAATTCCCATTGGCTATCTATCTTACATATGAATGTAAGTTTCCACGTTACTCTTTCCATACATCTCACCCTCTCCTCACCTCTCCCTATGTCCATAAGTCTATTCTCTATGTATGCTTCTCCATTGTGAGTGAGTGAAGTTGCTCAGTCGTGTCCGACTCTTTGCGACCACATGGACTGTAGCCTACAAGGCTCCTCTGTCCATGGAATTTTCCAGGCAAGAGTACTGGAGTGGGTTGCCATTTCCTTCTCCAGGGGATCTTCCCGACCCAAGGATCGAACCCAAGTGTCCCACATTGTGGACAGACGCTTTACCATCTGAGCCACCAGGGAAGTCCATTGCTGCCCTGTAAATAAATTCTTCAGTACCATTTTTCTAGATTCCATATATGTGCATTAGTATACAATATCTTTCTTTTTCTGACTTACTTCACTCTGTATAATAGGCTGTAGGTTCATCCACCTCATTAGAACTGACTCAAATGTTTCTTTTTATCACTCAGTAATAGTCCATTATGTACATGTACCACAGCTTCTTTATCCATTCATCTGTTGATGGACATCTAGATTGCTTCCATGTTCTAGCTATTGTAAATAGCACTGCAAGGAAAAATGGCATACATGTGTCTTTTCCAATTTGGGTTTCCTCAGGGTATATGCCTAGGAGTGGGATTGCTGGGTCTTATGGTGGCTTTATTCCTAGTTTTTTAAGAAATCTCCATACCGTCTTCCATAGTGGCTGTATCAATTTACATTCCCACCAGCAATGCAAGAGGGTTCCCTTTTTTCCACACCCTCTCCAGCATTTATTGTTTGTAGACTTTTTGATGATGGCCATTCTGACTGATATGAGGGATATCTCATTGAAGTTTTGATTTACATTTCTCTAATAATACATGATGTTGAGCATCTTTTCATGTGTTTGTTAGCCATCTGTATGTCTTCTTTGGAGAAATGTCTGTTTAGGTCTTTTCCCCACTTTTTGATTGGGTTGTTTGTTTTCTGGTATTGAGTTGTATGAGCTGCTTATATACTTTGGAAATTAATCCTTTGTCAGTTGTTTCCTTTGCTTTTATTTTCTTCCATTCTGAGGGTTGTCTTTTCACCTTATAGTTTATAGTTTCCTTTGCTGTGCAAAAGTTTAATTTTAATGAGGTCCCACTTGTTTACTTTTGTTTTTATTTCCATTACTCTAGGAGGTGGGTCATAGAGGATCTTGCTTTGATTTATGTCATCAAGTGTTCTGCCTATGTTTTCCTCTAAGAGTTTTATAGTTTCTCTTATATTTAGGTCTTTAATCCATTTTGAGTTTATCTTTGTGTATGGTGTTAGGAAGTGCTCTAATTTCATTCTTTCACATGTTCCTGTCCAGTTTTCCCAGCACCATTTATTGAAGAGGCTGTCTTTTCCCCATTGTATATTCTTGCCTCCTTTGTCAAAAATAAGGTACCCATAGGTGAATGGGTTTATTTCTGGGCTTTCTATCTTGTTTCATTGGTCTATATTTCTGTTTTTGTGCCAGTACTATACTGTCTTGATGACTGTAGTTTCGTAGTATAATCTGAAGTCAGGAAGTTTGATTCCTCCAGCTCCATTCTTCTTTCTCAAGACTGCTTTGGCTATTTGGGGGTCTTTTGTGTTTCCATATGAAATGTGAATTTTTTTGTTCAGGTTCTGTGAAAAATGCCATTGTTAATTTGATAGGGATTGCATTGAATCTGTAGATTGTGTTTGGTAGTATAGTTATTTTCGCAATATTGATTCTTCCTACCCAGGAACGTGGACTATCTCTTTATCTGTTCATGTCATCTCTGATTTCTTTCATCAGTGTCTTATCATTTTCTTTGTATAGTTCTTCTGTCTCCTTAGGTAAGTTTAATCCTAGATATTTAATTGTTTTTGTTGCAATGGTGAATGGGATTGATTCCTTAATTTCTCTTTCTGATTTTTCACTGTTAGTATATAGAAATGCAAGTGATTTCTATTTGTTGATTTTGTATCCTGTGACTTTGCTAAATTCACTGACTAGCTCTAGTAATTTTCTGGTAGTATCTTTAGGGTTTTCTATGTACAGTATCATGTCAACTGCAAACAGTGAGAGCTTTACTTCTTTTCTGATCGGGATTCCTCTTATTTCTTTTTCTTCTCTTATTGCTGTATCTAGGACTTCCAGAACTATGTTGAATAATAGTGGTAAAAGTGAACACCCTTGTCTTGTTCCTGATCTTAAGGGGAATGCTTTCAGTTTTTCACCATTTAGAATAATGTTTGCTGTAGGCTTATCATATATGGCCTTTACTATGTTGAGGTAGGTTCCTTCTCTGCCCATTTTTTGAAGAGTTTCAGTCATAAATGGGTGCTGAATTTTGTCAAAGGCTTTTTCTGCATCTATTGAGATTATATGGTTTCTATCTTTCAATTTGTTAATATGGTGTATCACATTGATTGATTTGTGTATATTGAAGAATCCTTGCATCCCTGGAATGCATCTCAACTTGATCATGGTGTATGAGCTTTTTAATGTGTTGTTGAATTCTGTTTGGTAAAATTTTGTTGAGGATTTTTGCGCCTATGTTCATCAGTGATACTGGTCTGTAGTTTTCTTTTTTTGTGTTGTCTTTGTCTGGCTTTGGCGTCAGGGTGATGGTGGTCTCATAGAATGAGTTTGGAAGTGTTCCTTCCTCTGCAATTTTTTGAAAGAGTTTTGGAAGGATAGGCATTAGCTCTTCTCCAAATGTTTCATAGAATTCTCCTGTAAAGCTATCTGGTCCTGGGCTTTTGTTTTTTGGGAGATCTTTGATCACAGCCTCAATTTCAGTGCTAAGAATCTGGCCATTTCTTCTAGGTTATCCATTTTATTGCCATATAGTTGTTCATAAGAGGTGGAACAGCTGCTTGGGTCACAAGGATTCTGGCAGCACCAGGTACTCGGGAATTGGCAGCTAGGGCAGCAGGAAATATAGTGCTTTAGAAGGGTATGACAACCAGTGTTGGCCAGTATGCTTCAGTATTCTTGTCCGAAGGACCCCCTGACAGAAAAGCCTGGCAGGCCACAGTCCACAGGGTTGCAAAGAGTTGGACACAACTAAAGCGACCTTCTGTGCTTAGACACAAGACTCTTTTTTTGTCTGTGGCAGCTCTGCCCCAGTGAGGGCTGAGCATTGAAGGTGGCTGCCTGGGTTGCGGGGATCCTGGCAGCACCAAGTGTGCAGGGAAATGGCCTATCTCTGCTGCAGGAGTTATGGCCCTCTCAGAGTCTTTGTTCGAGCCTCTTGTAGCTGGCGATCAGAAGGCCTCTTTGGCCAGTCTTTCTCTGTAGCTCTGCCTGTTCATGCACTTAGAGGGCTCCCTTGCCTGGGGTCTTTCTCTGTTGTTCAGCGCATCAGGAACATAGAGGGACCCCCCCCTGGCTGGGGTCCTCTGCTATAGATTGGCATGTCAGACACTTAAAAGGGCATCCTGGCTGGGGTCCTACTCTGTAGTTTAGGGCATCAGGTGTTTGATGGGCCAGCCTCTCTACTGTTCAGCTGGTGATGCTGGCATGTGAGGGGAGAGAGGCTATGGTGATGGCTCCACCTCATATGTGTGACTCAGCATATCTCCTTGCTTCCATAACTGCCTGCCTTTCCTCCACAGGCATTTCCCACCACAGTCTCCTCCCTCACATCTCCTTGATCCATCTCTGCAGTCAACAGCAGCCCTCCCCCTGGGATTGCTCCACAATCCCTAAGCTCCAGCTCCCAGCTGCTGCACCTTCTAGGGGACCTGTGTCCCTGTCCAGGGATGTATGGCTGTGGCAAGGACTGTCTGTTCTCATTCCATTTAGGCTGCCACAGATCAGCTGCTTCACTCTCAGCCTTAAATGTTTCTCCTCTAACCCAGACAGTTACCCCAATGTGAGGATCAGACCCCTGCTTCAATTCTCTCACTGTGGAGGGTAGGTCCAGTCCTGTTTTTCCCCCTAGTTCCTTCATCCTACTGGGTTTTGCATGGTTCTATGTATTCTTTTCTGCTGGTCAGGTACTCCTGTCCACTCTCAGCTGGTGTTCTGCATGCACTTCTGTGTCTGAAGGTGTGTTCCTGATGTATCTGTGGAGAGAGAGGTACTCCACGTCCACCTACTCCTCCACCATCTTGTTCTCTCTAGGAGTTCATCGTGGCACCAGAATATTTGAATCATCTCTATAAGGAACCTCTCAAAAAATGCTCATGTGTCAGCTTTATTGACCTTATGGTAATAGAGGTGGATATGATAGAACTTAGGTGATGCTTAAAAATAGTGATCTATATGTTTTGTCAGGCCAAAGAAAGAAAAAAAAGTGAAAGTCACTCAGTCGTGTCTGACTCTGTGCGACCCCATGCAGTCCATGGAGTTCTCCAGGCCAGAATACTGGAGTTGGCAGCCTTTCCCTTCTTCAGGGGGTCTTCCCAACCCAGGGATCAAATCCAAGTCTCCCATGTTGCAGGCGGATTCTTCACCAGCTGAGCCACAAAGGAAGCCCAAGAACACTGGAGTGGGTAGCCTATCCCTTCTCCAGTGGATCTTCCTGACCCAGGAATCAAACCGGGGTCTCCTGCATTGCAGGATGATTCTTTACCAACTGAGCCACAAGGGAAGGGATAATAAAAGTGTCAAGCTATAAAGTGGATATCCTCAAAATATTTTGAGAGGTCTTCATACTTGAAAATATTTGGAACTAGTAGTTCAAATTAGTTCTGTGTTGGCTAGTCAGGCCATTAAGCCCTTAAAATGTAGCTTAGTTTGAATTGAGATAAGTGGTAAGTACTAAGACACAGTAAATTTTGAAGTCCTAGTACAGAAAGCTATAAAATACTCAGTAATTTATATTGATTACATGTTGAAATAATATTTTAGGTATATTGTGTTACATATATTGTTAAAATTAATTTCACTTGTTTTTTTCTTAATATGGTTATGAGACGATTTTAAATTACTCATATAGATCATATTACATTTCATTGTATAGTACTGATCTAGATAATATAATTGCTCTTAATTTTATCATTTCAAGATATTAGGGACTCAGCAAAGTTTATTAAAAGGTAGTTTGTACTACAAAATATGGTCTTCTCTAGAAAACTACTCTGTCCATGCACCATCACCTCCTTTTCCTCTGGTCTGGATTGAAAGTTCCCTTAATGCTCTACTTTTAAAAAAATTGTATTAAAGTATAGTTGATTTTCCTTGATGATCCTTTATTGTCCCTATGATTGACTTTATGCTAGTGTTTATCACATTGTATGGGATTTGTTTTGACAGGCTTCCCTGATGGCTTAGTTGGTAAAGAATCCTCCTGCAATGCGGGAGACCTGGGTTTGATCCCTGGGTTGGGAAGATCCCCCAGAGAAAGGAAAGGCTACCCACTCCAGTATTCTGATCTCCAGTATTCTCTATAGTCCATGGAGTCACAAAGAGTTGGACACGACCAAGCCACTTTCACTGTGGGGTTTGTTTATTGGTTTCTTTTGCTAGTTTGTGAGCTCGTGAGAAGGGACTGTTTTTTATTCTCACTGCCCTTAGAATTTGTGCACAAATCATACGTCCTGTGATTCTTTTCCCCCCAATTTTACTGAAATATATTTGACATACAGTACTATATAAGTGAGTGAAGTCACTCAGTCATGTCCGACTCTTTGCGACCCCATGGACTGTAGCCTACCACGCTCCTCTATCCATGGGATTTTCCAGGCAAGAGTACTGGAGTGGATTGACATTTCCTTCTCCAGAGGACCTTCCCGACCCAGGGATCAAACCTGGGTCTTCTGCCTTGTATGCAGACGCTTTACCATCTGAGCCACAAGGGAAGTCCACAGTACTATATAAGTTTAAGATAAATATAATGACTTGATTTACATACTCCATGATGTGACTTACATAGTCCGTGAAGTGACTATTGCAGGTTTAATAAATATCCATCATCTCATGCATGCATGCATGGTAAGTTGCTTCAGTCATGTCTGATAGTTGTGATCCTATGGACTCTGGCCTGCTAGACTCTGTCTGTTGGATTCTCCAGGCAAGAATACTGGACTGGGTTGCCATGCCCTCCTCCAGGGAATCTTCCCCACCCAGGGAATGAACCCACGTCTCTTATGTCAGGTTCTTTACCAGCTAGGAAGCCCATTGCCTCATATAGATACACAATTAAAGAATCAGAAAAAAAAATGTTCTCATGATGAGAACTCTAGGGACTAAATCTAACTTTCATATATAACATACAATAGTGTTAATTATATTTATCATGTTGCATGTTACATCCCTAGTCACTCAGTTGTGTCTGACTCTTTGCAACCCCATGGAATGCAGCATTCCAGGCCTCCCTGTCCATCACCAACTCCCGGAGTTTACTCAGACTCATGTCCATCAAGTCAGTGATGCCATCCAACCATCTCATCCTCTGTCGTACCCTTCTCCTCCCACCTTCAGTCTTTCCCAGCATCAGGGTCTTTTCCAATGAGTCAGTTCTTTGCATCAGGTGGCCAAAGTATTGGAGTTTCAGCTTCAGCATCAGTCCTTCCAATGAATATTCAGGACTGATTTCCTTTAGGATGGACTAGTTGAATCTCCTTGCAGTCCAAGGGACTCTCTAGAGTCTTCTCCAAGAAGTCTCCAAGGTAGTGTGGGATGAATTGAGAGAGTAGCATTGAAACATATACATTACCATATGTAAAATAGATAGAAGAATTGATGCTTTTGAACTGTGGTGTTGGAGAAGACGCCTGAGAGTCCCTTGGACAGCAAGGAGATCCAACCACTCCACTCTAAAGGGGATCAGTCCTGAATATTATTTATTGGAAAGACTGATGCTGAAGCTGAAACTCCAGTCCTTTGGCCACCTGATGTGAAGAACTGACTCATTTGAAAAGACCCTGATGCTGGGAAAGACTGAAGGCAGGAGGAGAAGGGGACAGTAGAGGATGAGATGGTTGGATGGCATCACCGACTCAAAGGACATGAATTTGAGCAAGCTCCAGGAATTGGTGATGGACAAGGAAGCCTGGTGTGCTGCAGTCCATGGGGTTGCAAAAAATCGGACACGACTAAGCGACTGGACTGAACTGAACTATGTGATTTATGTGACTAAGACAAAGCATTTTAGAAAGAAATGTTTGTCACTTTCTCCTCCTTAAGGGTCCTGGTCTTATCAACCTAACTAAGAATAAGCTCTCTCATACCCATGACTCGTTTTTTTGCAACTAGAAATTTGCATTTCTGTTTTTTTTTTTAAATTTGCATTTCTTAACCTCCCTCACCTAGTTCTTTCCTCCTCCTACCTACCTCCCCTCTGGCATACACCTACTGTTCTCTGTACTATAACTGTTTATGTTTTATGCTTTTTCATTTGTTTTGTGTTTTTAAATTAAACATGTAAGTGAAATCATATGATGTTTGTCTTTGTCTAAGTTATTTCCCTTAGCATAATACCCTCTGTGTTATCACAGATAACAGATATTTCCTTTTTATGGTTTAGTAATATTCCACTATATGTATATATACCACATCATCTTTATCCATTTATCTCTTGCTGGACACTTAGGTTGTTTCGTACCTTGACTATTATAAGCAATGCTGCAATGAACATAGGGGTGCATATATATTCTAATGTTTTTGTTTTCTTGGGATAAATATCTAGGAGTGCTGTTGCTGGATCATATAATAATTCTAGTCATAATTTTTTGAGGGCTTCCTATACTGTTTCTTTTTTCTTTTTTGTAGACATACATATTTTTACTTCAAAGGGCATGTAATTGATCCTCTCTCAAATCAACTTTTTCCAAAGAGTAATCCCTATATATAAATAGGGCCAATCTACGTAAATTTATGTGATGGTTGTGGTAGCTTTTGAAATATCTTTGGTAAATAAATAAAGGGGAGATGTAAAATTTTGTGATTTTCTTGATGAAACAATTATGAAGTTACTGTACTGTTTTCTATAGTAGTTGTACCAACTTAAATTCCCACCAACAGTGTACAGGATTCCCTTTTCTCCAAATTCTTATCAACACTTGTGTCTATTTTGGTGATAGCCATTCTGATAGGTGTGAGGTTATAATTTAATTTTTGTTTTGATTTGCATTTCACTAATTAGCAATGTTGAACATTTTTTCATGTGCCTGTTGGCCACTTGTCTGTCTTCCTTAGAAAAATGTTTATTCAGGTGTTCTGCCCAATTTTAAATGGATTGTTTGTCTTTGTGATGTTTTTATGTATGAGTTCTTCGCATATTTTAGATAGTGACCCCTTATCAGTATATCATTTGCAAATGTTTTATCTATTCAATAGGTGGCCTTCTTATTTTCTTGGTTATTCCTTTGCTGTGCAAAGGCTTTTTTTTTTTTTTAATGTAGTACCATTTATTTTTGCTTTTGTTTCCCTTGCCCAAGGAGAGAGATCCAAGAAATATTATAAAGACTGTTGTCAAGGAGTATACTTCCTATGTTTTCTTTTAGAAGTTTATGGTTTCATACCTTATATTTAAGTCTTTGAAAGTTAAGTGAAAGTTGCTTAGTCGTGTCTGACTCTTTGCAACCTATGGACTATACAGTCCATGGACTTCTCCAGACCAGAATACTGGAGTGGGTAGCCGTTCCCTTCTCCAGGGGATCTTCCTGATCCAGAAATTGAACCAGGGTCTCCTGCATTGCAGGCGGATTCTTTACCGGTTTAGTCCATTTTGAATTTATTTTTGTGCATAGAGTGGGAGAGTAGTCCATTCTGATTCTTTTGCATGTGGCAATCCAGTTTTCACAAAATATAATTGAAGAGACTGTCTTTTCCCCGTTGTATAATCTTGCCTCCTTTGTCATAGATTAATTGCCCATATAAGTGTGGGTTCATTTCTGGGCTCTCTATTTTCTTCCATTGATCTGAGTGTCTGTTTTTGTGCTAGTGCCATATTGTTTTGTTTGCTGAAGTTTTGTAGGATAGTTTGAAATCAGGATGCCTATACTTGTAGCTTTGTTCTTCTTAAAGTTGTTTTAGCTATTCAAGGTCATTTGTGTTTTCATACAGATTTTAGATATATTTGTTTTAGTTCTATGAAAATGCCATTAGTATTTTGATAATGATTGCATTAAATCTGTAGATTGCCTTGGATAGTATGGGGATTTTAATAATATTAACTATTTCAATCCATGCACATATCTTTCCATTTTGTGTCATTTTAATTTTTTTCATTATTATCTTACAGTTTCCCAAGCACAGGTCTTTTATTTCCTTAGTTAGGTATTTTATTCCTTTTAATGTGAGGTAAATAGGATTTCTTTTCTTAATTTCTTTTATCAATAGTTGATTGTTAGTATAAAGAAATGCAATAGATTTCTATATGTTAATTTTGTATCCTGCAGTTTTACCAAATTCATTGATAAGCTCAAGTAGTTTATTGGGAACATCTTTAGGATTTTCTATGTGTCATATCATGTAATCTGCAAACAGAGACTTTTATTTCTTCCTTTTGAATTGGACTTTTTATAGTTATTTTTCTTGTCTGATTACTGTGGCTAGGACTTCTAATACTATGTTGAGTAAAAGTGGTGAGAGTGGGCATCCTTGTCCTGGTCCTGATCTTAGAGGAAATGCTTTTGGCTTTTCACCATTGAGTATAATATTAGCTGTCAGCTTGTCATAATATATGGCCTGTATTATGTTGAGGTATGTTCTCTCTATGCCTACTTTCTGGAGCATTTTTTTTAAAAATCATATTTGAACTTTGTAGATTTGAACTTTGTCAAAAACTTTTTCTGCCTCTGTGGAAATGATCATTTGATTTTTTATTCTTCAGTTTGTTAATGTGATATGTCACATTGATGATCTGTGGAGACTGAATCATCGTTGTATCCATGGTATAAATCCCACTTGATAATGATCTTTTAAATTTTGGATTTGGTTTGTTATTATTTTGTTGAGGATTTTTGCCTCTATGTTCATCACTGATACTGGCCTGCTATTTTCTTTTTTTGGTAATGTCTGATTTGGTATCATGGTGATGCTGGCCTCATAAATGAGCTGGGATGTGTCCCTTCCTTTGCAAATTTTTGGAATAGTTTGAGAAGGATAGATGTTACCTCTTCTTAAAGTGTTTGATAGAATTCATGTATGAAGTCATCTGGTCCTGGAGGGACCAGGACCTTTTGTTTGTTGGAAGTTTTTTCTTTGCTTGTTTTTAATTACTGATTCAATATCATTGCTAGTAACTGGTCTGTTCTTATTTTCTATTTCTGCCTGATTCAATCAGTCTTAGGAGATTATGCATTTCTAGGAATTTGTCCATTTCTTCTAGATTGTCCATTTTATTGTTCATAGTAATCTTTTATGATCCTTTGAATTTCTGTGGTATCGTTTGTAACTTTCCTTTTGTTTCTATTATTGATTTGGGCCCTCTCTGTTTTTTGATGAGCAATTTTGTTTATTTTTTTCAAAGAACCAGCTTCCTAGTGCTGCTGATCTTTCCTATTGGCTTTTCCTTTTATATTTCTTTTATTTATGCTCTGACTTTTATGGTTTGCTTCCTTTTATTAACTTTGGATTTTGTTTGTTCTTCTTATTCTAGTTCCGTTGGGTGTAAGTTTAGGTAGTTTGAGATTTTTCTTGCTTCCTGAGGTAGGCTTTACTGCTGTAAACCTTCATCTTAGAAATGTTTTTCCTGTATCCCATATATTTTGGATTATCATGTTTTCATTTCATTTGTCTCCAGATATTTTTTAGTTTTTTCTCTTATCCTTTGGTTGTTTAGTAGCTTGTTGTTTAATCTTCATATGTTTGTGGGGTTCTTGCAGGTTTTTTTCTTTGTAATTTATTTTTCTCTTAGCACTGTGCTTAGAAAAGATGCTTGATATAATTTCAGTTTTCTTAAATTTATTGAGACTTGTTTTGTGGCTTGGCATGTGACTTATCCTGGAGAATGTCCCGTGTGCATCTGAAAAGAATGTGTATTCTGCCATTGTTGGCTGAGATTCTCTCTCTCTCTATATATATATATATATATCTATATATATATAGATATATAGATATACAGATATATATATAAAGTCAGTTTGGTCTAATGTGGCATTTTAAGACATGCATTTCCCCATTGATTTTGTGCTTGGATGACCTGTGGATTGATATAAATAGGGTGTTAATTTTCCAACTATTATTATGTTCCTATCAATTTCTCCCTTTATGTCTGTTAATATTTTCTTCCTGTATTTACATGCTTCTATGTTGGGTACATATATCTTCTTTTTGGATTGACCCTTTAAACATTATGTTGCTTTCCTTTGTCTCTTGTTACACTCTTTAACATATATTTTGTCTGACACTAATATTGCTACCCCAGCTTTTATTTCCGTTTTCATGGAATAACTTTTTCCATTCTCTCATTTCAGTCCATGTCAGTGTTTAGATCTGAATGTGTCTCTTGTAGGCCACATAAAAATATAGGTTCTGATTTTGTGCCCATTTAACCACTCTATGTCTTGATTGAAGGATTTAGTACATTTATATTTGAAGTAGTTATTGATAGGTATATACTTCTTGCCATTTTGTTAATTTTGACTTTTTTTGTAGTTTTTTTTTTTCTTTTTTGATTGTTGACTTTTTCTCTTCTTCTCTTTATTTGTGATTTGATTACCGTCATCAGTGTTATGTTTGGATTCCTTTCTTTTGTGTGTGTGTATATCTATTACAGCTGTTTGGTTTGCAGTTACCATAACGTTTATATATGTATACATATATAATGTAATACAATATAATATATAATACAATATAATATTATGTTGTGGTCTATTGATTTCAAATGCATTTTAACAACCCTACAGTTTTACTCATCTTTCCCCTCATTTACTCTTGTTTGACATCATATATTACATATTTTTTTTTTAGGTATCCTTTAACTACTTATTGCAGATATAGATGACTTTACTAGTTTTTTTTCTTTTAACCTTCCTACTAGCTTCATGCATGCTTTATTTCCTACCTTTTCTGTAGGCTAGCCTTTACCAATCAAATTTTTCCTTTCATAATTTTCATTGTTTCTAGTTATGATCTTTTCTTTTTCACTTAGAGAAGCCTTATTAACATTTCTTGTAAAGCTTGTTTGGTGGTGCTTAACTCTGAGCTTTTGCTTGTCTGTAAAGATTTTGATCTCACCATCAAACCTGAATGATGGAAGGAAATCAGATAGTCTGGTCTACCTTGCTGGGTAGACTATTCTTGGTTGTAGGTTTCCTCTTTCATTGCTTTAAGTACATCATGCCACTCCATTCTTGCCTGCAGGGTTTCTGCTGAAAAGTCAACAGATAGCCTTATGGGAGTTCCCTTGTGTTTGTTGCTTTTCCCTTGCTGCTTTTAGTATTCTTTCTTTATCTTTCATTTTTGACATTTTAATTATAATGTTTTGCTTGTTCTTATTGTTTTGGTCTTAGTCTTCTTTGCATTAATCCCACTCATGGCTGCCTGTGCTTCTTGGACCTGTGTGCCTGTTTCCTAGTGAAAGGTTGAGCCAGCACATGAAAAGACATTGGGATTCTTGGCCTCTGGAGAAGAGGAATCCAATCTGGGGCCAGTGATGAGGCTTGATCGCTCAGAGCTTTTGTGTAATAAAAAGTTTTATTAAAGTAAGAAAAGGGACAAAGAATGCTTCTGACACAGACATCAGAAGGGGGACAGAGAGTGCCTCCACCCCTAGTCTTAGCAAGGGAGTTATATACTTTCTAATTGGTTATTACAATAAATCAAAAGAATGTCTCAAGATTGTAAAGATCTTACTAGACCCCTTCCCATAATATACATTTTAAGGTAACAGGATTAGTCAGAAGGTTTTCAGGAAGGAGAAACATGTCCTCAAGCAGGATATATTCAGTTTAGTTCAGTTCAGTTGCTCAGTCATGTCCCACTCTTTGTGACCCCATGGACCGCAGCATGCCAGGCCTCCCTGTCCATCATCAACTTCCGGAGTTTACCCAAACCCATATCCATTGAGTTGGTGATGCCATCCAACCATCTCATCCTCTGTTGTCCCCTTCTCCTCCTGCCTTCAATCTTTCCCAGCATCAGGGTCCCAGATGAGTCAGTTCTTCACATCAGGTGGCCAAAGGACTGGAGTTTCAGCTTCAGCATCAGTCCTTCCAATGAATATTCAGGACTGATTTCCTTTAGGATGGATTGGTTGGATCTCCTTGCAGTCCAGGGGATTCTCAAGAGTCTTCTCCAACACCACAGTTCAGAAGCATCGATTCTTCAGCGCTCAACTTTCTTTATAGTCCAACTCTCACATCCATACATGTGAAAAACCATACTGGAAAAACCATAGCTTTGACTTTTTCAGCAAAGTAATGTCTCTGCTTTTTAATATGCTGTCTAGGTTGGTCATAACTTTTCTTCCAAGGAGCAAATATCTTTTAATTTGCTGCAGTCACCATCTGCAGTGATTTTGGAGGCCCCCAAAATCAAGTCTGCCACTGTTTCCACTGTTTCCTCATCTGTTTGCCATGCAATGATGGGACTAGATGCCATGATCTTAGTTTTCTGAACTTGGTTGAGTTTTAAGCCAACTTTTTCACTCTCCTCTTTCACTTTCATCAAGAGGCTGTTTAATTCTTCTTTGCTTTCTGCCATAAGGTTGGTGTCATCTGAAGTTATTGATATTTCTCCTGGCAATCTTGATTCCAGCTTGTGCTTCATCCAGTCCAGCATTTCACATGATGTACTCTGCATATAAGTTAAATAAGCGGGGTGACAATATATAGCCTTGACGTACTCCTTTCCTGAGTTGGAACCAGTCTGTTGTTCCATGTCCAGTTCTAACTGTTGCTTCTTGATCTGCATACAGATTTCTCAGGAGGCAGGTCAGGTGGTCTGATATTCCCATCTCTTGAAGAATTTTCCACAGCTTGTTGTGATAGCAACAAAAAAGCAGGATACATTTTGTTATATAATCCTTACTAAGGAATGTAGAAAAAAAGAAATATTTGTCCTTTCCTCCTCCTCGAGAATTCCAGACCCCTTTCTCCTCCTTGGGGACTCTGGACTTTTTATCAACCTGCCTAGGAATTGACTCTGTCACTAGGCTGGGGAAGTTTTCAGCTAATATGTCTTCAAATATGTTCCTTCTGGGACCCCTGTAATGTGAATATAAGTGTACTTGGTATTGTCTCAGAGATCTCTTAAACTGTCCTCATTTCTTCTATTATTTTGTCTTTTTTCCTGTTTAACATCAGTGATTTCCATTATTCTGTCTTCCAGCTCACTGATTTTTTCCTCTATTACATCTAATCTACTCTTGATTTCTTTTATTATATTTTGCATTTCAATTTTTGTATTCATCTCTGTTTGGTTCTTCTTTATATTTTTAACTCTCTGTTAAAAACATCTAACATCTCACTCTGTCCATTCTATCTTCTCCTGAGTCCTTTGATCATCTTATGTTCCTCTGTCACCTCATTTTGCCTAATTTGTTCTTTTTATTGTTATGTATTTGGTAGGCTGGTTAAATATCCCAACCTTGGAGAAGTGCCATTTGTAGAGAGGTCTTATGCATCTAAGCAGCACACTCTTGTCTGGTCACCAGAGCAATATGCTCTAGTGGTACTCCCAGAGTGGGGTGCATTGGTGCTCTGTTGTGGTGGGCTAACTACACTGAGTGGTCTGATGGGTGTGGCTGGCCCATGAAGCCACTAGTTAGTGGGGCTGGGTCACTGGACATCTGGCTGCAGAGCCCCACCGGGTTCCCAGGGCTCCTAGCCCACTGCTCAGTAAAACCTGGATACAGGGCTGGGATTCCTAGACATAGTAGCAGCCTGCTGGTAGGTAAGGCCAATCTCTGATATGGCTCACCATAAGTTCTGAGGTATCCCAGAGCTCGTGCTGGCCCTTCTGTGAGTGGGGCTTGATCCCAGGGTGGCTGGCTGAAGGGTTTCTTAGAGCTGGTGGGCAGGGCCTGGACATGGGCTGTTCTGGAACTCATGCTGGTCACTGGTGGTCACAGCAATGTCCCAGGTTCTCTGGGTGCAAAGCCTTGAGGGTCCTGAAACTAGTGTCAGCACCTTGGTAGGTGGGGCCAGACCCTGGGACAGCTGGCTGAGAGTCCACTGTGTCTCAGAGCTGTTATTGGCTTATTGACGGATGGGCTGGGTCCTGCCATGGCGGTCTGTGAGGCTGCAATGGTCCTGGGACTTGTGCCCACGTATTGACTAGTGGGTAGGGCCTTGGCTTCTTGGGGCTGGTTCTGGCATGGTAGATGGAGGTAAGTCCTGGGGTCTCTGACTGCAGGGCCCTGGGGTTCTGGACTTGGTGTGTTAGCCCACTGATAGGTGGGGCTTGGGCCCATGGAATCTTGGGGCCAATGTCTGCTCACTGGTGGATGGCTGGTCCCAATGCTAGTGAAGTGGTGCGTGGAGCTGTGTCCCCAGGTCTCTAGTTGCAGTGTCCTGGGGTTCCTGGGACTAGTGCTGGCTCACTGGTGTATGGAGCCAGGTTCGGGGCCCTCTGTTGGACAAGGCTGTGTTCTAGGATGGCTATGGCCTCAGCAGGTCTTAAGGCAGCCTGCCTGCTGGGCAGGGCTTGGTCCTAATATTAATAAGCTAGAGGGAGGATTCCAAAATGGCAGTTCCCAGCACCAGTGTCCTAGTGGTAGAATGAGCTGCCAAAAGTCATCACTGTGTATGTTACAAGGGTGAACTCCATTTGCTTCCTGCCTCTCCAGGAGGCTCTCCAAGACCAACAGGTGGGTCTCACCGAGGCTCCTTTCGAATGACTGCTTCTTCCCTGGGTCCTGGAACATGTGAAAGTTTGTATGTACCCTTTTAGTGAGAAGTCTCTGTTTTCCACAGCCCTCTGGCTCTCCCCAGTGTAAGCCCTACTAGCCTTCAAAGCCAAATATTTTGGGGTTCATCTTCCCTGGGATGGGAAGCCCAATGTGGAGTTCAGACCCCTTGTTCCTTTGGGAGAACCTCTGTTAATTGTAATTATCCTCTCGTTTGTGGGTCACCCGCTTGGAGGTATGGGTCTTGACTATGCTGTGTCTTCTCCCCTCCTGCACATCTCATTGTCTTTATATCTTTAGTTGTAGACCATCTTTTCTTCTAGATATCAGTCTTTCTTATCGATAGTTGCTCTGTAAGTAGTTGTAGTTTTGGTTTGCCTGTGGGAGGAGATGAGCTCAGGATGTTCCTACTCTGCTGTCTTGGCCACTCACCTCCGTGATTCTTAAATGAATCAAAGAGTTAAATAATTTGTTCACAGGCATGTAACTCAAGGAGAAACAGCAGAGATTAAAGCAAAATCTCTTTCACTGTAATGCCCACGTGTTATACATTGTGACATATTGCATATACTTCAAAGATTGGAATAATTTTGCACTGTCATTTCTAAAATGGTATGTTTTCACTATTTAATATAGTGTACCTATGTTGTGAAGAGAACTCAACTTTCTAAGTCATCTAAAGTTTTATTTATTGCACTTTTCTAAGGCTTTCAAATAATTCTACTAGATTGAACTGTTCAATTTCTCTCTCATGATTGCTTTCTGAAAAACCACAGGAAAAACTTCCCCTAGACCTTCATCAGCTTTTTGGATCCTAGAAATCTTTAATCTTCTCCTTGCTCGAAAGGAAATATGTATAGAAAGAACAAGGTTCTCTATGCCTTGCGTATACGAGCATGACTCCTTATGACCGTTTTTTCTCCAGTGGCAGGTCTTTTCTTTTTGTTACTGTTTGAGGATTTGGGGGCTTATTAAAGAAAAGACCAGCAGGTGGCAGTAGGGCACAAGGAGCTTTACTCTGGTGTGCTTGGCAGGTTTCAGGCAAGGGAAGTTCCCATAGAGGGTGGGTGACCTTCCAGTCAGAGGTGTGGGGCCACCACCAGGAGGGGAAGAAGGCAAGGGAACTCCCAGGCAGGAGGGGAACGAGGCAGGAGGTTTCGTCTAAGTGCTGTTGCAGACAGCTTAGTCATGGATCTCAGAAGGCCAGCAGGGACTTGGTTTCTTAGACTGAGGATTTGTCTTGTGGATTCTGGGTATGCAAAACAGGCAGGATCTAAATGGCTTAAAATATGGGTATTTAGGATACAGTTAAAGTAATTAGATGTGTAAAAATTTGAGTTTGTCATAGGCAAGATTTTGAGCTAGTAGTCCGAGTCTGCTGTGAAAAAGTAATATGAAGCTAATAAGCAGGGGGCATCTTTTTTTTTCATTGAAGGATAATTGCTGTACAACAATGTGGATCAGCTGGAAGTATACATATATCCCCTCCCTAGTGAGCCTCCCTCCCTCTGCCCACCCATCCCACCCTCTGGGTCATAACAGAGCCCCAGCGGAGTTCACAGGGTACATCTTTAGTCCATTTATATAAATCTTCATCATCCTTTTATTTTCTTGTTTATTTTTGGTTTCACTGGGTCTTTGCTGCTGCACATGGGCTTTTCATTGCGGTGTGAGGGCTTCCCTGCAGTGGCTTCTCTTGCTGTGGGGCACAGGATCTAGGCTTGCAGGCTTCAGTAGTTGCAACAAGCAGGCTCAATAGTTGCAGTGTGCGACTTTAGGGCACACAGGCTTCGGTAGTTGTGGCTCACAGGCTCCAGACTTCAGACTCAAAAGTTGTGGCTCACAGGCTTAGCTGCTCCGTGGCACGTGGAATCTTCCCAGACCAAGGATCGAACATATGTCCCTGCATTGGCAGGTGAGTTCTTATCTGCTGCATCACCAGGGAAGTCCCATACTAACTTTTAACTCATTGATTTCTTTTCAGACTTTAAACTTTTTATTTTGTATTGGGGTATAGCCAATTAACAATGTTGTGATAGTTTCAGGTGAACAGTGAAGGGACTCAGCCATATATATACATGTGTCCTGTCCATTCTCCCCAAAGTCCCCCTCCCATCCAGGCTGGCACATAACACCAAGTAGAGTTTAATGTGCTATATAATAGCTCCTTGTTGGTTATCCATTCTGAATATGGCAGCATGTACATGATCTTCCCAAACTCCCTAATTATCCCCTCCCTCGGGCAACCATAGGTTTACTTTCTAAGTCAGTGAGTCTCTTTCTGTTTTGTAAGTTCATTTGTATCATTTCCTTTTAGATTCCACATATAACGGATGTCGTATGATACTCTTCCTTCTCTGTCTGACTTACTTCACTCAGTTTGACACTCTCTAGGTCCATCCATGTTGCTGCAAATAGAATTATTTCATTGTTTTTAATGGCTGTTAACTCACTGATTTTTTTAAATTAGAGCTGCTGATATTTGAACTTATATCAATTAAAGTTCACTAATTAAGCTTTTAAATAATATTTCTGATATTAAAATTTTGACTTTTGCTACAGACAACAACATTTTAAAGCTGTCATGAACTTAATACATATAGTGATTTTTTTTTCCCCAACAGAGGGAAAGGTAATACTTGGGATGTTGTAAGTAACTAGAAGTTGGGGAAGAAAATTATGACATGGCCAAAATTTCCAAATTTTTAATGTGTTCGGTTTTATTTAAAATTTTAAATAAAATACTTCAAAAATTCAGGAAAGGATACATTTCATTCTTGTATTGAGGAGTACCAGAATATGCCACCCCAAAGTGTACTTTTGGAAAATGGATTATTTTGTCTTGCTCTTTAGTATCTTAAAGATGACTCTTAAAATTCTTATCAAAGGAGAAGACAAGGACTCAAAACTGCAAAACAAATCTTACTAAACAATTCTTATTTACCATTCTTTTCCTGATTACCTTCCTATATCCTGATTCTCACCCAGAAACCCTAAGCCTCTTTTCCTTTGCTGGTATTAAAACCCAAGTTCTAATCCCATCTTTAATGTTATTCATCACTGAGGATTCTTATTCATACATGTGTAATCCACATGTTAATAAACTTGTTTTTCTCTTGCCAATCTATCTTTGGCCAGTCTAGTTTCCAGCATCCCAGCTGGGGAACCTAAGATGGGCAAAGGAAGAATTTTTCCTTCCTTATGGTATACACTGATGTTAGGGAGAAAAAAAAAAATTCCCCTCTGCCCTTCTGAGTTCTTGGCTGAGACCCCTGTAATAAAAGACTATTAACAAGAAAAACATCAGAAAAAAATTTCACATATCTACCTCATGTATACATGGGAGATACCCTGGGGAAACTGAGTAACTCCCTGAGATGGACTAAGCCACAGGCTTAAATACCACTTTCACCTCAAAACAAAAAGAAAGAAGGGTGTGAGGAGGCCAGTTATGGGGAAGTTTCCAGGAAAAGCACAGTAAACCAGGGTAAAGTTTGCTGCTGCTGCTAAGTCGCTTCAGTCGTGTCCGACTCTGTGCGACCCCATAGACAACAGCCCACAAGGCTCCCCCGTCCCTGGGATTCTCCAGGCAAGAACGCTGGAGTGGGTTGCCATTTCCTTCTCCAATGCATGAAAGTGAGAAGTGAAAGTGGAGACGTTCAGTCGTGTCCGACTCTTAGCCACCCCATGGACTGCCGCCTACTAGGTTCCTCCGTCCGTGGGATTTTCCAGGCAAGAGCAGTGGAGTGGGGTGCCACTCCTACATAGATTTAAATTAGTGCCTTCTCCATTTGTCACTCCCCAGTGCATCTTTGGCCTGTCTAGCACAGTCTTAGCAAGAATCTTGCTAAATCATGTTAATGAGAATGTGCCCAACCTTAATATCTGATTAAATTCCTTATCCTCCACCTTTGATATATATAAGCTCTCAGCCAATCTTCAGCAAGGGTCCACCTGCCCTTGATGTCTCCACTAAGTAATTTTACATCCCCTGACCCTTCATTCCACTGGCTGGCTACAAATTCTCAGCTCCCTTTGCGGTATTCAGAGTTGAGCCTGATCTCTCTCCTCATGGCAGTGCTTTATTGCAACAGTCTTAAGTCTTCCTTTCTGTTGTTCATTACTTGTTAATGTTTTGACAAGTGTCAGAACAATTTTTTTCTTTAATAATATCATAATAAATCCTAACATTCTTTTAAAAGACGCTTACTCCTTGGAAGAAAAGTTATGACCAACCTAGATAGCATATTGAAAAGCAGAGACATGACTTTGCCAACAAAGGTCCATCTAGTCAAGGCTATGGTTTTTCCTGTGGTCATGTATGGATGTGAGAGTTGGACTGTGAAGAAAGCTGAGTGCCGAAGAATTGATGCTTTTGAACTGTGGTGTTGGAGAAGACTGTTGAGAGTCCCCTGGACTGCAAGGAGATCCAACCAGTCCATTCTGAAGGAGATCAGCCCTGGGATTTCTTTGGAAGGAATGATGCTAAAGCTGAAACTCCAGTACTTTGGCCATCTCATGCGAAGAGCTGACTCATTGGAAAAGACTCTGATGCTGGGAGGGGTTGGGGGCAGAAGGAGATGGGGACGACAGAGGATGAGATGGCTGGATGGCATCACGGACTCGATGGACATGAGTCTGAGTGAACTCCGGGAGTTGGTGATGGACAGGGAGGCCTGGCGTGCTGCGATTCATGGGGTCGCAAAGAGTCGGACACGACTGAGCGACTGAACTGAACTGAACATTCTTTTATACTTCCTAAAAAATTAAACAACCATTACATATGCAATTGATGCACTGAAAAGATTATCAATCTCATTCATCATAAAGCAATGAAATTAAAACTACACTGAAATACTATTTAACAGACTGGCAAAAATTCAAAAGTTTGACAACATATCTCCTTGATGAAAGTGAAGTGAAAGTTGTTTAGCTGTGTCCAACTCTTTACAGTCCATAGAATTCTCTAGGTCAGAATACTGGAGTGGGTAGCATTCCCTTCTCCAGGGGATCTTCCCAAACCAGGGCTCGAACCCAGGTCTCCCACATTGCAGGCGGATTCTTTACCAGCTGAGCCACCAAGGAAGCCCATCTCCTGGATGAAGCGGTGTAGAAAAAAAGGAAATTACATACATTGCTGACTGGATTGAAAAATGCTAATACCTCCATGAAAGGGAAGGGGTATTTGATCACGTCTAGCAAAATTACATACAAATTTGCCATTTGACCTAAGATCCAACTTCTGGGAATATATCCTAGAACAAAATGTCCATGACTATTCATTATAGTATTATTTGTAACAGCAAAAGATTGGAAACCACCCAGATGTCCACCAATAGGGAAGTAGTTGAATACATTATGGTATATGAAATAAAATTACATTTTATAGCAAGCCAAGAAAAAAAATCAAACACAAAAAATTTTCTCAGCCCTTTGGCCTCCTCTTTCCTGCCACTGTGCATTATGTATCTGCATTAGACATCGACCAGACCTCTCCATTTGCAGAAATACCTGCTCAACTATACAGAGCAACATTCTCCTAGTACCAACAAGACAGTTCCTTAAAAGATAACAGTCCTTCTTAATCTAGGAAGGGGCCCATTACTTGCTTAATTACTATAAACTGTCAATAAGACATCATTTAATATACAGCCCTCTGTCTCAAAAACTTATATTGATATAACTGTGCTTTGACCTTTAAGAGGCAGAACAGTTCTTAGAGCTTTCTGAGAATCTGTTCCTGGGTTATAACACTCAATTTGGCTCAAATAAATTTTCCATTTCTTTCTTAGATCAACTGATTAATTTTTTCCCCAACAGGGACTAGTTGTCTATATAGTGCTACACTATGGAGTACTGTGCAGAAATGAGAAATCTATCTATACTAGTATTGAGTGATGTCCAGAATTAGTAAGTGGAAAAGGTGGGAAAAAGTGTGCTACCATTTATCTAATAAAAAAAATGGATATACATAATTATATTTTTAGAATTAAAAAAAGAACCATAAAAATGTTTAAATCATTGCCTACAGGGCAGGAAGAAAATGGAGGTGAGAATAAGGATTTTTCAGTGTGAAGGAAGGGAGTTACAGATGTACAGTCAAGGGTTATCTAGCTTTGTCCACAGAACAGGTTATAAGGAAAATACAGTTGATGGGAACAGAGTAAAGGGACAAAGTAGGTGATTAAATAATTAATCTCACTAGGACCTTATAAGTAGAAAAAACATGGGCCACCCTTGTAAGTTAATGATTACTCAAGAAAGCAGGTTTGCTTAACCACAAAACCAGGTAGGGTTGCTTAGCAACAAGACCATGCAGCAGGAGCATGAGACACGCCCCCAAACAATAAAACAGTGGTGTCATAAAACCCCCATATCTCAGTGAGCTCAGTAATGATTGTTAGGACATGCTCTCTGCACACATAAAAAACAATAACTTGTGGACTTAAATTGACCATGTAGGGAACAAGATAACTTTCCTGCTCAGCCTGGAGGAGGAACTAATGATGGAAGCATGATGTCTACTCAGTTCAGTTCAGTTCAGTTGCTCAGTCGTGTCCGACTCTTTGTGACCCCACGGGCTGCAGCATGCCAGGCCTCCCTGTATATCACCAACTCCCAGAGTTTACTCAAACTCATGTGCATTGAGTTGGTGATGCCATCCAACCATCTCACCCTCTGTCGTCCCCTTCTCCTCCCACCTTCAATCTTTCCCAGCATCAGGGTCTTTTCCAATGAGTCAGTTCTTCACATTAGGTGGCCAAAGTATTGGAGTTTCAGCTTCAGCATCAGTCCTTCCAATGAATATTCAGGACTGATTTCTTTTAGGATAGACTGGCTGGATCTCCTTGCTGTCCAAGGGACTCTCAAGAGTCTTCTCCAATACCACAGTTCAAAAGCATCAGTTCTTCGGCACTCAAGTTTCTTTATAGTCCAACTCTCACATCCATACATGACTACTGGAGAAACCATAGCTTTGACTAGATGGACCTTTGTTGGCAAAGTAACATCTCTGCTTTTTAGTATGCTATGTGGTCATAACTTTTCTTCCAAGGAGCAAGCGTCTTTTAATTTCATGGCTGCAGTGATTTTGGAGCCCCCCCAAAATAAAGTCTATTCAATGGAAAGTACTCTGAGGTCTACTCAAGAAAGACAAAGAAGTTCTTCTCCCTCTTTCATTTTCCCTTTGATTATAAAACTCTAGCCCAGTAAGATCCTGGGGCATGGCACCCCCTTGCCTGCCTGCTTGTAAGCCTCACAAGCATGTTATTCTAATAAATCACTTTTTAGCTATCACTTTGCCTCTCACTGAATTCTGCACTGAGACACAGAGCCCCTGATATGACATCAAATGGTTTCACAACTGAATAACAGTACCACATACAGTTAGATTATGGTCTTAAATATCATTTCCCACTGAAGGAAACAAAGCACTTTGAATAAATGGCTCGTTATAATTACTGGGTAAGAGATGTACAAAGCCAGTATTGAAAGCAATCAAAGACTACCAGGGCCATTTCGAAAGGACTCAGGAATGACTTCCCTGGTGGTCTAGTGGCTAAGGAGGCTCTATGCTCTCAAGGCAGGGGCCTGGGTTCGCTACAACTAAAGGTCCTGCATGCTGCAACAAATATCGAAGATTCTGTGAGCCAAAAGTAAGACTCAGCACAGTCAAATAAATAATTAAAATATACACATAAATTTTTTAAAAAGGACTCAAAAGCCAACATAAATAAGCTCCCATTGGACTATTGAGAATAAGTGCAAAGGATTATAACTCACAAAGTGTTAAAATCCCTAGATTCATACAGATAGCTGTTCCCTTTAGGGTTTTTACCCATTAGAACTTTTTTTTTTAAACAGTTTAGGTCACCATTTAATTTTATTTTTTATTAGCATAACCACTCATTATTACTTATTGACCAGTTAAGTCCTTTTCTCAATGATATGTAATATAATACCAACGTCAGGTTCATATATATATTTCTAGGCACTGTATCTTGTTCCTTTATTTGTCCATCCTTGTGCTAACTCAGTACTATCTTAATTACTATGACTTTACTATATAACTCATTATCTCATGGATAAGTCCCTTCAATCTTATATTCTTCAAAATTGTCTTGGATCCTGTAAATATTTTGTTGACATAGATGTGAAAAATATTAGGATAGCAACCTCAGTAGAAATGCACACCTTATTTTAAAAAATCACCAGCTATTCTACACTGTAAATATTAAAAAGATTAACTGAGTAAGTGGGCAACAATAAATTTAACATTCAACTACAAGGTTATGCTGGAGAAGGCAATGGCAACTCACTCCAGTATTCTTTCCTAGAGAATCTGAGGAACAGGGGAGCCTGATGGGCGGCTGTCTATGGGGTCGCACAGAGCTGGACATGACTGGTGACTTAGCAGCAGCAGCACAAGGTTATACATGGTTAAAGTTATAGTTATTATACCTGAATGTTATTACACAGGTTTTCTTTTGGAAATATCTATGGACTTTCAGTTTTTGAAATACGAATTTTCCCTTATACTGTTTTGGTTAGGACAAGAATTGAAAATGAGAAATAGTCTTGAATCCAGAATGAACAGTTCTTGCTATATTTATTTCCCACACATAAAAAGAAAGTTGGGTAACTTTCAGAGAAATTGTAACTTGAACTAAATACTGAACTCATGTGCATATTTGGAAGTTTTTAGTCATTGGGAGTCACGGCATTTCTTTTCTCTGTATCACAATCTGTTATGAATACTTTCTTTTTACTACTAACACTTGAACAGAAGCCCTGCTGTTCTGTGATTGACTGGCAGGCAGAAATGACAGGGACAGGAAATGGGAAATGGTTCAGGGTTTTGGAATTCCCCCGGCTGCCTAATTAAGTAGCTTATTTGGAAGTTTTTGAAATATTTGCCCCCCTGGGGTTCCCCTGAGAGAAGAAATCATCTGATATCATTCGCAAAGAGAGTCTTCACAAAACATAAACTAAAAAATTCCCTTGCTGCAATATAGCAAATATTTACTGTATGCCACTGTGTTCACACACTGCTAGAGAGGGGAGCAAACCAAGATTTTGTATTTACGATTTTTGTTTATCATTTAACTATACGAACATGTCACTTAACTATATAAACGTCATTGATAAAGGCTCCTCTGTGGTTCCTTCACGACTAACATATACATGCGTATGAATGTACCCATTCATTGGAAAAGACCCTGACTGATTTTGGGATTGAGGGCAGAAGAAAAGCGCCACAGAGGATGAGACGGTTGGCTAGCATCACCAACTCAATGGACATGAACTTGGGCAAACTCTGCGGAGATGGTGAGGGACAGGCAGGCCTGCTGTGTTACAGTCCATGGGGTTGCGAAGAATCAGACACGACTTGGCGACCGAACAACAATGTATGAATGTATACATTCCATTCTAGCCACATTCAGATTAAAAAAAGGAGTGAGGCCTAGTCTGAAACGTGGTTCCGGTTGCTCGTGATGACTTACTGAAATTAGAACACTTTCGTCAGTTATTCCGCCTCCAGGACAGAAAAACAAATGTTTAAAAATAAAAGATACAGTGTCTGATTATAAAATTTATTCTCTGATGCTGTTCTGCCGTCCAACACTTTTTTTCCATTTCCACGGCCAGCTGTCGAAGGTTGACGTTACGCAGCCGCTGAGACCGTTACAACTATTCATTTAATGGAAGCCCAAACGCCGGCAGGTTGCCTCCACCCCGGGACGTGGTCACCCGCGCTGACGGGACCCCGAACGCGCGACGCCGGGGAGAGGCGCTTCGCCCGAACGGGGGCGTTTCTGCAGGGCTTCCCGCGGCTCGCGCTTCGTCACGTGCCCATCAGGAGAAGGTCAGGAACGGCGAGGGAACGAAACATCAAAAGTGCCCACGCCGCGAGATGAAAGGTCCGATTACCAAGCTGAGGCCCGGCTCCGTAGCCCCGCCCAGCTGACCCAAGGCCGGGCCCTCCCGCCCGCGCGCACTCCCCGAGCCGCGCCAGACCCGCACTTCCGCCCTCAGCCACCCCGGCGCCCTCGGGCTGCGTGACGTGATCCCGGCCGGCGCGCTGACGTCAGCGGGCGTCGGCGTGGGCCTCGCGCGGGCGGGGAGCCTGTGGCGCGCTGGAGCCCAGCCACCCGGCCGCCCCCTTCTGCCGGCGCCGTTGTTCAAGGGGCTGAGGAGGCTCCGGGAGGCTAAGCCGTTTCCACGTTTGCTGCGTCGGCCTCGCGGTGAGTGCAGCTCCTTCCGGGCCGCGCGGTGCGAGGCGGCTTGGGGCGCGCGGGCCTGTGGGGCTCGCTTCCCTGCAGCTGCGGTTGGGAGGATTGGGATGACAGGGCCGGGGCCCATCGGCCGGGAGCTGGGGGATCGCGGCGAGCTCTCCGGTCTCCTCTCGCAGATTCTGTTTCATTCGGAAGCCCCAACTCCAAAAGTTGCAGTCGAAAGTAAATTTTTTAAATTGACCTGTTGGCAAGCCTCCGCTGGCCGCCGCCCACTTTGGTGGCCATTGGACTCAGCCCAAGATGTTGGTCAAGCTTCTGCAGGGTTTTAAACTTAGCCCTCGGTGGTGTTTTGTTTAGTGTGTTCGAAGGAGAACAGTCTGTGGGAGCGGGGTCTCCTGTTTCAGATCGCTCCAGCCGCGCTCTGCCACTTTCGTGGTCCACTGTGTTGTGAGAAATAGCGCTGGGAAATTAAAATTTCGGTTTCCCTTCTTTTCCCTTGCAGTCTGTCTCTCGGCCTCAACCCCCGAAGCCACAAATTTGCTTTAAGAGGGCAAACCAGTGTAGGGTGGCTGTGGACAAAAGTCTTTTAAGACAGAACGCCAAGTTCTGGTGTAACAGAAGCTTTCTTGCAAGGGGTCGCATTCCCAAGGCCAGTGTTTCACAGAGCCGTTGTGGGGTGTGTTGTTTTTGAGCTACTTTCTGTGGCTGCTCCTTTGGATTGTAAGGGCGTTGTAGAGTTAAAGGGTCATCATGTATTAATGAGTTCCTGACACATTTTACTCTCACTGGTGAGTTTTCCGAGTTCGGGAGAAACTTGATATTAAAGAATAAAGAACATTGTGAGCGCGCACTCGTGTCCGATTCTTTGCGACCCCAGAGGCTGTAGCCCGCTAAGCTGCTCTGTCCATGGAATTTTCCAGGCAATACTGGAATGGGTTGTGTGTATTAAATCGTCTAAGTAACTGCTGCATTGTTGCTGATGGGTGCCCTCTCTTTCAGCACTAGTGCCCCTTTGCCTCTAGCAAACTGCCAGAGATATTACCCTTAAAGTATGTGTTAAAGTTGTCACCAGAGGAAGAGAGGAGACCAAGAACAAAATAGGTTTCTGTGTCCATCTTTCTTCAAAGTTGTACGTTAAAAGAAATGCATATTTAATGCTATGGGCCATATATTGCATTTATTTTGATAAAGAGATTTTCTAATTAGTTTTGGTGACAAATTGCTGAAATTTAAGATGTATTATCTAAAGTAAATCACTTTTAGAATTTATTGAATAAGTTGAAAGGAATATATAAATTGTATTCATGGTGAAAATGCAGTTTTCTAAAATAGCCTTTGTTTTTCCTTTTCAGATTTACAGCCCTGAAGATCTACATTTTTCCCCCTCATTTTTTCCCCTGCAGTAATAAATCCCATTATGGACACCCAGAAACTTTATAAAGGGATATAGTTTGAATTCTGCAGAGTGTAATTTTGTGTATGACTTATACTTTTAAAATATGAAGGGTTTTCAGAAACAAGGCTGCTGCTGCTAGTAGAATTAGTGGCATATTATGCATGAGCAGTGTTGGTGGTAGAGTATCTTGTTAGGCATTTGTGATAATACTAGAACAGTCAAGCTGTATCTTGATAAACTTGATTTACCTTTAAATACAAAATGAGTGATATTATAGGTGCATGATTCTTAAATGAAAGACAAATTATGTAAAAAGGTTTTGCTGTAGAAACTTTATGGTTAACTAGTTAAGTTTATGGAGACAATACCTTCAATTGACCAAATATAATAAAGTGGTATGCAAAGTTAGGAAGAAAGACAACATAATATTAATGCTGCAGAAAATGAAAACAAATATAGACAGTATTAACAAAGATGAGTTAGCAGCTGGTGAGTTTTAACATCGTGCACAGTATAACAGATTTAGGTTCAGCAATGCTTGTAGGTGCTGACATCCTCCAAAATTGTTAACTGAAGCTACTTTAAGTAAATACTATGATGATAAGCTATGTGAAATTAGCCTTTAGATAATGTGACCATATGAAGACATTGTTTACTAGAATAAAAGAAGATTTTTTTATAAAAAATATATTAAAGTGCTTGGAGGGAAAGAAGTCTGCATATAGTTTTTTTCTCTTGTAGGATGGCCATTAATTGGCTTGATATCCAGGCTTTGTAATTTGTAACCAAAAGCAAATAAAAGGCATAAGTATTGTGTCTTTGTTTAGAATTTTGGGAATATAAACTTCCTTGAAAAATCAAGGAGTGTTAACATATTTTCAAAAGTGTCTCAACTTCTTTCAGTCTGTTTAGTATTATACCAAATAGTGAACAGAGATAGCACTTGAGTTAATATAGTCCTAAAGAGTATTAAATAGTATTTTGATAATATAGGAGAGAGAGTCATCCTACCTGAGTGTAAATTCAGATGTAAATCCAGTAAAGAAGGTGTAGTGAATTTTATATAAGTAGGAGCCTATCGTTTGATTCTTTTTTATGGTAAAAAAAAAATCTAATGTGAAGAGAAGAAAAATTTCATGTAAAGGATTTTTGCTGTCAAAAAGTAAAAATCGCTCATGCACAAAACTACCTCCCAAAGACTTGTCCTGGATCCCTCATATCGAAAAATTAAGTGTGATGGAAGATAGCACAGTCTTGTCAAATTGGACAATTGGCAACAAACAAAAGATGACATACGACTTCTCCTGTGAACTCTACCGAATGTCTACATATTCAACTTTCCCCACCGGTGTTCCTGTCTCAGAAAGGAGTCTTGCTCGTGCTGGTTTTTATTACACTGGTGTGAATGACAAGGTCAAATGCTTCTGTTGTGGCCTGATGCTGGATAACTGGAAACAAGGAGACAATCCTATTGAGAAGCATAAACAACTGTATCCGAGCTGTAGCTTTGTTCAGAATCTAGTTTCTGTTACTAGTCTGGAATCCACTTCTAAGAATGCTTCTTCAACGAGAAACAGTTTTACTCACTCATTATCACCCACTTTGGAACATGGTAGATCATTCAGTGGTTCTTATTCCAACCTTTCACCAAACCCTATTAATTCTCGAGCAGTCGAAGACTTTTCCCCATTGAGGACTAACCCCTACAGTTATGCCATGAGTACTGAAGAAGCGAGATTTCTTACTTATCAAATGTGGCCATTAACCTTTCTGTCACCGTCAGAATTGGCAAGAGCTGGCTTTTATTATATAGGACCTGGAGACAGGGTAGCCTGTTTTGCCTGTGGTGGGACGCTAAATAACTGGGAACCAAAGGATGATGCTATGTTAGAACACCAGAGAAATTTTCCCAACTGTCCGTTTTTGGAAAATTCTCTGGAGACGCTGAGGTTCAGCATTTCCAATTTGAGTATGCAGACACATGCAGCTCGCCTGAGAACATTTATGTACTGGCCAGCTACTGTACCAGTTCAGCCCGAGCAGCTTGCAAGTGCTGGTTTCTATTATGTAGGTAAGAGAATGTATAGGTATATGTTTTATCTAGTTCATTTTGATTAATATATTAGAACACGTGTGTATTCAGTTATTCTTGTGTTTTCTTTAGGTCGCAATGATGATGTCAAGTGCTTTTGTTGTGATGGTGGCTTAAGGTGTTGGGAATCTGGAGATGACCCATGGGTAGAACACGCCAAATGGTTTCCAAGGTAATTGTTTTGAAAGGTATTTGTATATACAACTCTGTGCGTGAAAGATGTAGGCATGTTTGTGTATTTTAAGTTTACATTTCAGTATAAGAAAGCTTCTTTATACCATTAGAGAATTAGCCTTTTAAGACACCAAATTGTAACAGTTATTTTGATAGAAAAATGTAGAATATTCTGTGATTTTTTTCTTTTATAAACCATGTGTTCAGGATATAATTTAACTTATTCTTGATGCCTCATTCACAATTGTGGCCATACATTACATTTATGTATTTTCCATTTTGTTTAAAGTATTATAAAAATATGTAAAGTAGAGCAAAAAGGGGATACGTTAGAAAAAGATAAGGAAAAAGAAAAACAAGGGACATTAAATGAATCTAGGAATGGGACAAATATAAAAATGCATATAATAAAAACCTAATTGTATAATCAGTTTTAAGTGATTATAATTGTAAATTATTCTTTTTCTGTACAGTTTTATGTTTTTGTGATATGTCATGTATCTCTCTTTAGTCACTCTGTTTCTACCAGTATGTCCTATTTTTTTTTACTATAGCCTGGAAAGAATTTAGAGGCAGTGCTGTGGGTGGAATGTTATTGAGTAGTTGTGTGAACTTGGACAAGTCATGTGACCCCTTTGAGCCTTTCCTCATCTATAAAATGAGGAATTTGGAATAGGTAATACTGTCTTTTTAAAAAATTACAAAATGTACATAACATAAAATTTGCTATTTTATCCATTTTTAAGTATACAGTTTTGTGGCATTAAGTACATTCACCTTATTCCTCATTCATTACTACTGTCAATTTCCAAACTTTTTTTATCTTCCCAAACTGAATCTTGTATTCATTTCATTAATTCCTTATATTCCCAGCCCCTGGCAACCACCATTCTACTTTCTGTCTCTGTGAATTCAACTATTTTAGGTACTTTATAAGAGTGGAATCATATCATATAGATAGTGTTTTGACTGGTGAGTGACTTTCCTAATAATGAGGAATCTCTAAATTATTTTTGTAGGAAAAATCATGTTTTATTGTCATAATTGTATTTATTTTTGGCGTCTCTGTGTGGCTTCTGGGATCTCAGTCCTTATTCAGGGATTGAACCTGGGCAACAGCAGTGAAAACACCAAGTCCTAACTACTGGACCACCAGGAAATTCCCAGTTGTCAGAATTTTAAATGACTTGATTGTCCTTGGCTCTACAAGATTGGCTTATTCTGTAATTTGGAATTTAATACTATATTAAAAAGACAAAAACAGCTTTCTGATTAACAGTGTTTCATTTGCTATAATTTTTCCTTTAGAAAACAAGACCAAACAAAATCTTGGTTTACTTCTGTAATTAGTGTTTTGCTTGAAATGGTTACATAAGGGAAAAGGCCAGAAGTACTTTTTGTAAACACTTCTGAAAACAACAAATTTCAATTGTGGATAGTCTTTCATCTCAGAAAATGAAAATCCAAAGTGGATAATCATTATCATTGTATTTTAACACAGTTTATTTATTCACTTATTAAATATTTGTATGCCTACTAGCTACTATTTTACTTCTGTTATTTCTCTCTTAACATTTTTATTCATAATCATTCAAAAGAATTTCCTTTTTCATAATTACTAATATTTACACGACAGTGTGGAATCAAATGAAAAGTCAATCCAAAGCAAAATGAAGAAGAACCAAATTAAAGAGAAAGGCAAAAATTGTGGTACCATTATTACATATGAGGTTGAAACTGGTAGATAAAGGCTGATTTTGCAGCAGACCAGTAAGAATACTGGGATCCTGTTGATTGAGCATGATAATTCATGACAGTCACAGCATTATCTGGTGGCAAGAGTCTTAGGAATAAGTAGTTAGAAGTAACAGTGGAAAATCATAATGATCTTTTTTTCCCCCTTCTAATATCATTTTTTAAAAATTGAAATACAGTTAACATACATAATATGTTTCAGGTGTGCTGTGTCCTGATTTGATGTTTGCATATATAATGTTGTTACCATGATAAGCCTAGTAACCATCTGCCCCTATACAGTTATTGCAATATTGTTGACCATATTAAAAATTTTTTTTTCTTTGAAGTATAAAAATTGCTTTTGGCTTCCCTGGTGACTCAGACAGTAAAGAATCTGCCTGTAATGCAAGAGACCTGGGTTTGATCTCTGGGTGGGGAAGATCCCCTGGAGAAGGGAATGTCTGCCCACTCCAGGATTCTTGCCTGGAGAACTGTATGGACAGAGGAGCCTCGTGGGCTACAGTCCATGGAGTTCACAAAGACTCGGCCACGACTGAGCGACTAACACTTCAACAACAAAGTCATAATTGCTTTTAACCACATTGTTTTTGCTGTATGTATATTATGTCCCCATGGCTTATTTATTTTATCATTGAATTTTATATCTAAATCACTTTCACCTATTTCCCTATATGCTTGTGAATACTACTTTAGATGCTGGAGATAGTAACAATGAATAAGACAAGACAGAAGTCTTAGTCCTCATAGAATTTATTGGAAGGAGGAAATATGGAGCAGCCAATGTTCAGTATACTTCCTATCTTTAGTCATTATAAGTTAATCCCAGAATAAAAATAATTTAGACCTATATTAAGATCAGGAACAATGACAAGCTGTGTTCTCGGCATGATGACTTGAGTGATGAGCATGTTTACATGATCTCTACTAAATCTACCTCAGTCACCACCTGAAGGACATTGGGTTGTTTCCAGTTTGGAGCAATAATGAGTAAAGCCACTCTAAAAATTAGTAAACCTTTGTGAACTTGTTTTCATTTCGTTTAGGTAAATACTTTAAATACTTAGAATTGGGATTAGTGGGTTGGATGGCAAGTTTTATTTACCATTGTAACTTTAGAAGAAACTACCAGATTGTTTTCTGAAGTGGCTGTATCATTTTAAATTCATACCAGGAATGTATGAGACCTCCAAGTATTCCAGATTCTTAATGACATGTGGTAATATCTTTTTTATTTTAGCCATTCTAATAGATGTGTAGTGGTATTTCACTGTGATTTTAATTAGCATTTCCTTAGTGATTAATGATGTTTATTTGCTGTCTATATAAGTTGTCCCTCAGTGTCAGCAAGGAATTGGTTCCAGGACACTCCCAGGGTTTCCCCTCAAGAAACCAAAATCCATGGGTGCTGAAGTTCCTCATAAGAGATAGTAGAGTCAGCCCTTTGTATCTGTGGGTTCTTCATTCTTGGAACTGTGTTTTCTTTGATGAAGTGTCTCTTTTCAAGAAGTTTTTTTTTTTTTTAATTGCTAGGTTTTGAGAGTTCTTAATGTATTCTAGATACAGGTTCTGCATCAGGTGTGTTCTGGAACATTTCAGTCTGTAACTTTCTTTTTTATCTTTTTAACAGTGTATTTGATGAGCAGAAGTTTTAAATTTTGATGATGTCAGTTTATCAATTTATCTTTTATGGATTATGCTGTTGGTTTATTAGCTAAGAAATCTTTACTTAACCTAAGGACAAAAAGATTGTCTCCTGTGTTTTCTTCTAGAAGTTATATTGTTTTAGGTTTTGTATTTAAGCATCTGGTTCATTTTTAGTTTGTTTCTGTGTACAGTATGGACATAGATAAAGGCTAATATTTATGAATATTGAGTTGTCTGTGTCCATTTGTTGAAGAAACAAAAGGGAAGAAATAGAAACAAATGTTATATGAACTTCCTGGAATAACCATTGAGAAATTCTAGTAATTTGAAAGCAAGTATTTGGGAAACACTGTCACAGTATATATAGATGAAAATACTTGATACTCTTTATTTTTTTAGGGGATTTGTGCTTCCTGTATAATGGAAGAGTGGACAGTGGAGAAAGATTAGCAGTCATTTTGTGAAAGATCATATTTTAGGCATACCACATTACAGTTCCTGAAACTTATGTTAAACTCCCAAAGTAAATTGTCTAGAACAGCATTTTCCAAGTCTTAGCTTTTTCTCCTTTGAGATCCAGACTCCTTTATTGTTGTATTAATGTAATAAAAAAAAAATATCAGAATGTATCAATACATAGTAAAAATTTGTGATGTTTTATGAGAATTTTGTTTCTGTTAGGTGTATATGTGTACTAGGTTGTGATGTAAAATGTTTATACTATGGGATATAGTCCAAGAGTTTGAAAACCGCTTTTCTAGAATGATCTGAGTATGTTTTTGGCATAAAAGAATTTTAAAAATTTTCCTCTTATGTTTTAGGTGTGAGTTCTTGATACGCATGAAAGGGCAGGAGTTTGTTAGTGAGATTCAAGCTAGATATCCTCATCTTCTTGAACAGGTAAATATGTTTTTATAATTGGCAACATTGGATTCTCCTAGATAACAGTTACAAAATATGATTAAAAGTGATCTTTGTATCTTTTTAAAGTTAATTATAGTTATATGTTTCATGTCCGTCTTAATGACACTTTTAAGTTTTATTTTCAGACTACCTTGTTTGTTCATGGCTTTTAAAAACTATTTTTTAGTTTTTTGAAAAGTCACATAACCTGCCCCTCTACAAATTTGTGGCAGGGTTGGAGAAGAGTCTTTAGTATCTACTCCGTCTTTTTGAGAAAAATAAACAAAAAAATAACTTTTTAGGAATTTGGAACCTCAGAGAGTGGTTAAGCTGAAATACAACTTTCTAAGTGGAATGAGAAACCATTACTACTTTTTCCTGCTTTCCTGATACTTAAATTCTAATATGGAATTAACTGAAGTTTAAGGAAATATTTTATGGTGATTAAGATAAAGCATAGCAAAGTGCAGTATGTAAACTACCCAGTTTTCAAAGCATGTGCATAGTACTTAAGATAAACTTACCTTAATGTTGCTATGTTCAGATTGTTTGAGATTCTGGACTTTACCTATTTTTTTTTTTTCCTGTTTCATAGCTGTTGTCAACTGCAAATACTCCTGGAGATGAAAATGCTGATCCACCAAGTATGTATGAAAATATCCCAAATAAAGAATAGGATTTAAGAGTATTGAAAATAAAAGTTTGTATATAAAGGATTGCTGGGTTATAGAAAAAAAGTGCTAAGAAGTTAGCAGTAAATATTATGTATGTTTTCTATTCTCTAGAGAAGGGAATGGCAACCCACTCCAGTATTCTTGCCTGGAGAATCCCATGGACAGAGGAGCCTGGCAGGCTGCAGTCCATGGGGTTGCAGAGAGTCGGACATGACTGAGCGACTGAGCACATACACACACATCTATCTTCTAAGATTCATGACATTTTTAGAGGATTCTTGGAAGTATTCTAGTTTTTGTTCTTTAAGTGCTCATATTCTAATTGGGGAGACAAATAGGAATACCAAATGAGAGGAGCAAATAGTAAGCCCTCCAAAGAGGGAAAATTTGGTATAAACTATCATGTTTGGAAAGGCCCAGGTTACATGATTTGAGAATGGGTCTAGAAAAGTATTTGCCTGGTATGTAGTATTTTAGTGCCAGGGTAGGAAATACATATTCTGATTATAGTTTATAATTTTAGCTACATCTGGCATTTAGTGTAAAGTGTTATTTAGTCTGCTGTTACCCTATTAACTTTCTGTCTGGATGATCTAACCAGTGTTGGGAGTGGGATATTGAAGTTCCCTGCTATTATTATATTCCTCTGTATTTCTCCCTTTAGTTATGCTAATATTTGCTTTGGATATTTAGATGTGCCAGTGTTTTGTTGCATATAAGTTTGCAATTGTTTTATGTGTTCTTGATGAGGTGACGCCTTCATCACTGTGTACAGTGATTTTCTTTGTCTCTTAGCACTAATTTTGACTGAAAGTTTATTTTACTTTATGTAAGTAGAGCAACTCCCCATCACTTTTGATTATCATTTGCATAGAAATTTTAATCTTTTCACTTTCAGCCTTTTATATCTTTCCACTTCAAGTCTTTCTGTGTCCTTAAAGCTAAGGTGATTCTTTTGTAAGCTGCATACTGTTAGGTCTTATGGGGTTTTAAAATCCATTCAGCCATTCTGTGTCTTTGATGGAGAATTTAGTCTATTTACATTTAAAATAGTTACTGATATATAAGGACTTTTTGCTGTGTTTTTGTTAATTGTTTTCTGACTGGTGTTTTTTTTTTTTAATTCTTTTGTTCATTTCTTCCCTTGGCTGTCTTCATCTCTGACTTAATTTCTATAGTAGTGTACTTTAATTTCTCTATTGTATTTTCTGTATCTACTGTAGGTTTTTTCTTTGTGTTTACCATGACGCTTACATAAAATATCTTACAGATATAATAGCCTGTGTTAAGCTGATAACAACTTACCTTCAATCGTTTAGAGAAACTCTACAGTTTACGAATCCTCACCCCATGTTTTACACTATTGATGTCCTACTTTATATCTCTTTATATTCTGCATCTAGTAACAAATTACTGAAGTTGTAGTTGTTAGTATTGTTTTTTATTTTTCTGTATTTTTCTATAGTACTCCTTTTTAAACAAAATTTTATTGAAATATAGAGGATTTACAGTGTTATGTAGTTTTAGGTGTACAGCATAGTGATTCTGTGATACTATATATTCATTCTTTATCAGATTCCTTTCCCATATAGTTTGTAGTGGAATATTGAGTAGAGTTTTCTGTGCTATACCATAGGTCTTTATTGGTTATCTCTTTTATATATAGTAGTGTGTGTATGATAATCCCGTGCTCCTAATTTATCCCTTTCCCCAGAGTTTCCTCTTTGGCAGTCATAGGTTTGTTTCTGAAATCTATGAGTCTGTTTCTGTTTTGTAAGTTAATTTAAATCATTTTTAAAAAACATTTAGATATCCCATATGAGCAATATCATATGATGTTTGTCTTTCTCTGTCTGACTTAGTTTGTTAATCTCTGGGTCCATTCATGTTGCTTCAAATGGCATTATTTCGTTCGTTCTTTGTGGCTGAGTGAATTCCATTACATGTATGTACATCTTCTTTATCCATTCCTCTGTCAGTGGACATTTAGGTTTCTTCCATGTCTGGCTGGGCTTTCCAGGTGGCTCAGTGGTAAAGAATCCACCTGCAAAGCAGGAGGTGCGGATTTGATCAGTCCCTGGGTTGGGAGGATCCCCTGGAGAAGCAGATGGCAACCCACTCCAGCAGAACTTTTGCCTGGGAAATCTCATGGACAGAGGAGCCTGGAGGACCACAGTCTATGGGGTCACAAGAGTCGGACACAGCTTGGTGACTAAACAACAATGTCTTGACTATTGTAAATAGTGCTGCAGTGAACAGTTGAGGTTTTTGAATTATGGTTTTCTGCAGGTATATGCCCAGGAGTAGGATTATTGAGTCATACGGTAGTTACAGTTTTAGTTTTTTAAGAAACCTCCATAGTGTTCTCCATAGTGGTTATAAGCAATGTACATTCCCACCAATAGTGAAGGAGGGTTCTCTTTTTCTTCACTCCCCCTCCAGCATTTATTTTTGTAGACTTTGTTATTAGCTGTTCTGACCAGTGTGAGGTGATACCTCATTGTAGTTTTCATTTCTATTTCTGTAATAACTAGTGATGCTCAGCATCCTTTCATGTGCCTTTCGGCCATCTGTATGTCTTATAGAAGATCTTCTGTCTCTTTTTGATTGGGTTTGTTGTTTTTACATAGAGCTGCATGAACTCTTTGTATATTTTGGAGATTAATCCCTTGTCAGTCACTTTGCAAATATTTTCTCCCATTCTGTAGGTTGTCTTTTTGTTTTGTTTATGGTTTCCTTTGCTGTGCAAAATGTATTACTATTTTTTTAACTTACACTAGACATACAATTACAGTATAGTGTGTTTTGAATTTGACCTGCATACTTAGTTTTACCAGTTAAGTTTTATACCTTTATATGTTTTCATGTTATTACTTAAGGTCTCTTCATTTTAACTTGAAGAAATCATTTTAGCATTTCTTATAAAACAGGTTTCATATTCATGAACTCTCAACTTCTGTTTGACTGGAATGTCTTTATTTTTCCTTCATTTCTGAAGGACAATTTTGCCAGTATTTGTTTTGCTGAAAGTTGTACTTTATTTTGGTTTCAAAGGATTCGTTAACAAAAGAAACTGCTTGTTACACACAAATAAGCAGTTTCAATATTTAATATTCAATAATTAATTTGGCTTAATTTCAGTGTACAGTCATTAAAAGAAAAGAAATAGAAACAGTAAACAGAAGTAATAGCATATACATCTCTGCTGCTGCTGCTGCTAAGTCGCTTCAGTCGTGTCCGACTCTGTGCGACCCCACAGACAGCAGCCCATTGGGCTCCGCCATCCCTGGGATTTTCCAGGCAAGAACACTGGAGTGGGTTGCCATTTCCTTCTCCAATGCATGAAAGTGAAAAGTGAAAGTGAAGTCGCTCAGTCCTGTCTGACTCAGCGACCCCATGGACTGCAGCCTACCAGGCTCCTCCATCCATGGTAGTTTCCAGGCAAGAGTACTGGAGTGGGACGCCATTGCCTTCTCCGATATACATCTCTACATTGGGCCAATACCCACGTTAATCTAGTATTGAACAGTGCTGGAAGTCCCATGTAACAGCAGTCTAGAGTCCTAACTGGGAAAGGGTCCTGTCAGTACATCCACCACACAGGCCAGACTTCAGATTGCAGCTTTGGGAGGTCCTGCTTATGATCCTAGGCCACAAACTGATAACAGTTTGCATGCAAGAATGCAGTTCAGGTTTTTCTTTAACTTTTACAATGCTGTTTGCTTCATCTTGTGAGTCATAAAGTTCTTTAGACTCTGGGGTCCTGATTAGGTTCCCGGGGCTTAAGAAATTCTAAGGCTGGATTTCCCTCGTGGTCCAGTAGTTAAGAATCAACCAGCTAATGCAGGGACACCAGTTCAATCCCTGGTCTGGGAAGATTCCACATGCTGCAGAGCAGTTAAGCCCATATGCTACAACTACTGAGCCCGTGCGAAACCTGCACGTTGCAACTAGAGAAAGCCTGTGCAGCAAATAGACCCAGTGCAACCAAAAATAAATACATGAATAAAAAAATAATCAAATATAAAGTACTCGTTAAAAAAAAAATCCAAGACTCACTCCCTTTCTTACCTGAAGTGCTGCTTGACTTGCTGGTAATGATTGATGTTCATGCATGCAGGCAGGCATGTAGTCCAGGCAAGGTCAGAAGTCGGTTAGAGGTATGCTCCCCTACTTCTGAAGCCTGGACAAGACTACCTTCATTTTTAATTTCCCAGTGTTCTTGGTTGGCATTTGTTTTTCTTTTAGCACTTGGATATATTAAGTCTTTCTCTCCTAGCCTGGAAGGTTTCTGCAGAGAAATGTGCTGATAGCCTTAGGGGGTTCCCTTGTATGTAATAATTCATTTTTTCCTTGCTGCTTTCAAAATGCTTTCTTTGTCTTTTTATTTTTAATATTTTGACTATAATGTGTCTTGGAATAATCTCTGGCCTGATCTTGCTTGGGGTTCTCTGTACTTGCTATTTCTGGATATCCCTATCTCTCCCAAGATTTGGGAACTGAAGTTCTAAGCTATTATTTCTTGAAGTAAACTTTCTACCCCTTTTTTCTGTCTTCTGGGATTCCTGTGATGTTCATCTGCTTGGTGGTGCCCTGTAATTCATGTGGTCTTCCGTCACTCTTTTTTATTCTCTTTTTGTTCCTATAACTGGCTAATTTCAAATGATCTCCGTTTGGGTTCTCATTCTTTTTTTCTGCATGATCAAGTCTGTTGAATTTCTCTATTGATTTTCAGTTCTGTGCTTTTATTCTTCAGCTCCAGGTTTTCTGTTTGATTCTTTTTTCTTTCTTTTGATTAAACTTCTGATTTTGGTTTCTATTTCTTGTTTAAACTTTTGATTTTGTTCATGCATTGTTATTTTCATTTCATTTAGTTGTTTACCGTTGTTCTCTTGAATTTTATTGAGTTTCTTTAAGGTGACTGTTGAGTTCATTGTGAGATGAATCATAAATCTTCATTTCTTTGAGGTCAGTCTGGATGTTTATTAGTTTCTTTTGATGGTGTTGTATGTGCCTGATTTATATATTTATATGCTATATGTAGCCTGGCCATAGTATCTGTACATTTGAGGGAGCAAACACCATTTCCAGTTTTTACTGATCGGTCTTGCCAGGTGAGGCCCTTCTTCTGTCAATTTTGATGGATACAGAGCTATTTTGGGGTCTGTCGCTGGGACCATGGTCAGGAATTCAAGCACCTGGGTACAAGCCAGTCTTCTCAAAATCGCTGTCCTTGGTTTTGGAATACACAGGCTTTCAGAATCTTATATCTCAATCACAGAGCCTCTCACAAGGGCACTTTGGTCCTTGGATGGATTCCAAATTGTTGTTGAGTCGGGATCCACATGGGAGACATCTTAATTAGCAATCTTGCTATCATTACTCTCTTGTATCCTTCTTAAGGTATCGTCCTCACTTGGCTTCCTGGACACCACATTGTTGATTTTCCCATTTCCCTGGTTGATCATGAACAATTTCCTTTGGTGGGTACTCCTTTTTCAAACCTCTTAAGTGATGGAGTGCCCCTCAACATTCAGCCCAAAGGTAGTTCTCCATTTCCTGAGCTGCAGACTAGCATGTTCAACCACCTGTTTAAATCTCTGCTTGTTTATAATGGATTTCTCAGAGTTAATAGGACCAGAGCAAACATTTTCTCCCTGCCCTTCGTACCTCAGATGTGCTTCTTCTCTGATCTTCCCTGCTCAGTTAATGGTCTGCACTTGCTGAGGTTGACTTAAGTTAGACATCATCCCTGATTCCTCCTTTTACTTTGTATATTTAAGCTATTAAAAGTCCTTTCATCTCTATCTTTATATGTCCCAAATCTTACCACTTCTCTTCACCGTCACCACTGTTAACCTGATTCAAGCTTCTATCACCTTTTGTCATAGAATCCTAACAGGTCTCCCTGATTCCATTTTACCTCACTCAAGTTTATCACAGAGCTGCCAGAATCATTTTTTGAAAAAAACAAATCAAGTTTTATCAGTCCTAGAATATTCTAGCAGACTTAAGATATAAACTCCTCACAAGGCTCTACATGATCTAGGCCTCACCCTACTCTCTGACCTACTCTCTGACTCTGCACGGCCTTACTATTTCTTGAATAATATCAAGCTTTCCTCTTGACTTGAGGCTTTTATATTCGCTCTTCTCTTTGCCTGAAAGACTTCTTTCAGATATTCTCACACTCATTCCTTATCATAGAGTTGTTTGCTCTGCTGTTACCCATTCATGCAGGGTTCCACATACATTTGAGCAAGGGAGCACACACAGTGTATATTTATGTTTATTATACAACAGTTTTCCAGCAGATGGCAGTAAAGTATCTTGAAGAATGATGTCTTTGTATACTTTTCACAAAAGTGCCATATTGGCTGGCATAGACCCTGTTATCAGAAAGTGCCTCTCTGGTCACCCTGAATGTCCTCTTGCTGCTTCCTAGTTTGTCTTAACACCTTATTCTGCTTTACTTTCTTCAGAATATGTGTTGCTATCTGAAGTCATATTATTTTAATTCTTTAATCACATTTATCACGTTTTTAGATGTATTCTGTGTGAATTAGTCTTCCACTTTACTGTTCTTCCCATCTCTGTTTTTTCTGCTTCATGTATCCACCTCTTCAGGTCCTGTCTATCCTTCAGGTTCAGACTCTTGTGTGATTTTTTTCATTAAGTCTTTGTTGATTTCTCCCACTTTCCTAGCTGAATTGAGATTATTCTCACTTCCAAATTTGTGTAGCATCTCAGTTTCCAAAAATAACTGTACAACAGAGTCATTTGAGGAATTTTTAGGATATTCTTATGTTCCATCCCTAAAGACTCTTAACGAAGTAGGTCTAAGATGTGGGAATTGGTATTTTTTTAGAGTACACTGGGCTTTCTTGGTGGCTCAGTGGTAGAGAACCTGCCTGCCAATGCAGGAGTCATGGGTTCGATCCCTGGGTTGGGAATATCCCCTGGAGAAGGAAATGGCAGCCCTCTCCAGTATTTTTGCCTGGGAATTCCTATGGGCAGAGGAGCTTGGTGGGCTATTGTCCATGGGGTCACAGAAGAGTCAGACACAACTTAGCAACTGAACAACAATAAGAGCAGCCTGTAACTGCACTCTCATTTGATCCTTATCAGGTTCAGACTTCGGTTGGAGTTATAGGTAACTTGTGCATACAGCTCATCTCCATTACCAGGATATAATCACCCCTAGAGTAAAGATTGCATCAGAGTCATTATTGTTCCCCATATTTTTATATTTATGGAATTTACCCAAATATATATCTTTTAAAATAGTTGTTCAGTTTGGACCTGGAGAAAGTTCTTCAGACGATGCAGTCATGATGAATACACCTGTGGTTAAAGCTGCCTTGGAGATGGGCTTTAGTAGAAGCCTGGTAAAACGGACAGTTCAGAGTAAAATCCTGACAACTGGAGAGAATTACAAAACAGTTAATGATATTGTGTCAGCACTTCTCAATGCTGAAGATGAGAAAAGAGAAGAAGAAGAGGAGGAAGAGAAGGAAAGACAGACTGAAGAAACAGCATCAGGTATTTGGGAATGTTAGTCCCCTGGATTATTCCCATTGAGGTCTCATAGGATTGTCTCACGTGTTGCAGCACAGTGAGTATCCCTGTCTCTCCACTAACTGGTGGCAGCCAGCAGTCATTTCCAAACCTCACATCCCCTTCACTGTGAGCAGTGTATTACCTTAGTTGAGAATCACTGACTACAGTTTTTTTTCTTTCTGAACATTTTTTTTCTCCCCAAGAAGATCCCTGATTTATGCTAATCAGAGGATTTTGTCATAATTTCTTTCTTGAGCTATATTGCCTTTCTCCCTCTTACATTAACAGATTTAAACTGTTTAGAAAAAGTAAGATTTTAAAGCTGGGGGCCTGTCTCATTTCTACTTATTTTTTTTAAGTTCCTTTAAATCATATTTTTAACATGGTATTTTACTGTCTAATCCTAGCTTAGTGATCCTTATAGAAAAAATAAAATCCATGATGAAATTCTAGGATTTGATAAGAAGCACCTCCCCAACCCAAAGATCGTAGGGAATTGATTTTGGTATTCATCCATATTGTGTTAAGCTTCAGACTTCCACAACAAGTCTTCTGAGTAATCATTCCTTTAACAAATACTAACTGAAAATGATCACCTGTACCAAGTACTGTGCTTCTCATGGTGCTTACTTTCAAGGAGCTTAGAGACTAGCTGTGGAAACTAGTATGCAAAAAGATGGGGTTACTGGGCCAGTAGAGGTGAAGGTTGCATACATAGTGTAAATTTGACTGTCGGATTGGAAAACGCTTTTTCTCTTTAAGCTTGTAAGTAATGATAGGAATAGTTTGAGAACTGTATCATTTGGCTGTGTAGCAGAATGTTTAAGGTCTGATTTCTAGTTGAGACAAATTTGTGTTTAAATCCTGGCTCTGTCAGTTACCAGCTTGGCGATTAATTTAACCAGAACTCTTGTTTTCTCACCTGTAAAACAGGGATGATAGTAGTACAAATTGCATGGGGCAGCTATAGGAATTAAATGAGATGTTACAAGTAAAACAGTTTAGCGCCTTTACCTAGCACATCAAAATTTTTTTTAAATAGATTGTCTTGGGAAGTGGGAGGGTCTTCGTGCAAGAAAGGGCCCACGGATAGTGAGATTATTAACCAGAGGGCAGGAGGAGAAGGGGAGGACAGAAGATGAGATGGTTGGATGGCCTCGCTGACTAGGAGACTTGAGTTTGAGCAAATTCTGGGAGATAGTGAAGGACTCCTGGAGTGCTGGAGTTCATGGGGCCGCAAAGAGTCGGACATGACTGACCAGCTGAATGACAACAACAATAAAATACACGTTAAATGAAATCACTCTAATAAACTTGGGCACCATAGTTTTGTGACTTTCTTGTACTTTGTAAGGTTCAGAGAAAAGTCTTGAATTATAGCTTGAAATTGTTTCTTAATAATCAAAAAAAGAGAGGAAGAGTTTAGGACGCTAATAAGAGAAGATAATTAAAACACCTGACTGATACATAGATTAGAATGGGACATAAGCAAAGCCAGGAGACAACTCTTGTTAATAGGCTTGGAAATGACATAGAGCTACAGCATCAGGTGAAGAACAAATCTGTTAGTAGTAAGGTGAATTATTAAGGCAGAAGGATATAAGTTGTGGGCAGAGAAGGGACTTTTATAATTTTGAGATGAGTAGTGTGTTTCACTTCTTAGTTGTTCAGTCACTCAGTCATGTCCAACTCTTCGCAACCCCAAGGAAATGGTCTTTTTTTTAAACAACTTTACAATAGACTTCTTTATTTTTCATTAAACTTATAAATATAGAGATGTACAAAATGCTAAAGCCTTTGACTGTGTGGATCATAGCAAGCTGTGGAAAACTTTTAAAGAGAGGGGAATACCAGACCATCTTACCTGTCTCCCGAGAAACCTGTATGCGAGTCAAGAAGCATGACTGATTGGTTCAGGATTGAGAAAGGGTGTCTGTTGTCACCCTGTTTATTTAACCTATACCCTGAGCACATCGTGAGAAATGCCAGGCTCGATGAGTTACAAGCTGGAGTCAAGATAGGCGGGAGAAACATCAACAACCTCAGATATGTGGATGAAACCACTCTAATGGCAGAAAGGAAAGAGGAACTAAAGAACCTCTTGATGATGATGAAGGAGAAGAGTGAAAAAGGTGGCTGAAGATTAAATATTAAAAAAACTAAGATCATGGCATCTGGCCCCATTACTTCATGGCAAATAGAAAGGGAAAAGGTGAAAATAGTAACACATTTCCTCTTCTTGGACTTTAAAATCATTGCAGATGGTTACTGCAGCCATGAAATCAGAAGATGATTGCTTCTTGGCAGGAAAGCTATGACAAACCTAGACAGTATGTTGAAAACAGAGACAGCATTCTGCCGACAAAGGTCCATATAGTCAAAGCTATGGTGGTCATGTATGGTTGGGAGAGCTGGACCATAATGAAGGCAGAGCACCAAAGAATTGATGCCTTTGAACTGTGGTGCTGGAGAAGACTCCTGAGAGTCCCTTAGACAGCAGGGAAATCAGAGCATTTAGTCCAAAAAGAAATCAACCCTGAGTATTTATTGGAAGGACTGAACAGCAACTTTTTTTTTTAAAGCTGAAAGAAGGCAATTAAATATTGGTGATTGGGGCATCAAAAGAGGAAGTTTTTGAAAAATACTTCAGAAATTTATGGATTTTGTGTGGTTTAAGGTTAAAGGAGAAAACATTACTTTAAAAACAAAACTAGGCTTGATTCATATGCATTCTTTTTAAATTGCTATAAACCTAGACATTTATAAAATATTGGTAGCCAACTATGTGCCAGATACTGTGATAAATACTTCACATATATCTCATTTAATCCTTACAACTCTTTGAGAAAGGTACTATTATTATCTACATTTTACAGATGAGGAAACTGAGGTGTATGAAGGTTACGGCACATAGCTACTAAGTGGCTGTGCCTGTGTGGGCAGCTAGGTCTGTCCTAACTCTGCAGCTCAAACCCTTCAGCACTGCTTACTGCTTTTATTCCCCACCCCAACCCCCCGACTCTGGGTCTTTGTTGCTGAGTGCAGGCTGTTCCCTAGTTGCAGCGAATAGGAGCTGCTCTCTGTTGCGGAGTGTGGGCTTCTCACTGCGCTGTCTTCTCTTGGCGCAGAACACTGGCTCTAGGCCTGTGGGCTTCAGAGGTTGTGCTGCATGAGCTCAATAGGTGCAGAGCTCTAGGGTGCAGGCTCAGCAGTTGGGGAGCACAGGCTTAGTTGTAACATGTGGAACCTTCCTGGACCAGGGATCAAACCCATGTCCCTTGCATTGGCAGGTAGATTCTTAACCAGTGGACCACCCGGGAAATCCTGTTTACTGCTTCTTAAACATGAAGTTGAAGAGAGTAGGAGACTTGATTCTACAACTGATTCTTCCTGTGACATTAGACAGTTCACTCATTCCGCCTGAGTCTTTCTTACCCTATCTGAAAATAAGAAACATTCATAACTGACTTGTTTAATTGATAGGATCTTTTTATCTAATGAGACAATTCATATGAAAATGCTTATAAACAATGCGATATAATGCAAAGAAAAGTCAGTATTTCACTGGGGCAAAGTATAGAGGTGGCACATTTATACTCTCCTCTAAAATTCTCTTCCTACTTTCTGCAGGATAAAGCAGGATTCTAAGATATGTTAAAAGATAAAATATTACAGAAAAACCCAAAGCAAGTTTTTGGCCAACCCAGTATATAGACTTAAGTAGGTTACAAAAACAGAGGCCATGTGTATACTACATACTATGCCATAGTGTAGTATGTGTACTACATACATACCAAACCTTCTGAAAGTTTTCCAAATGACAGACATTAAGATGCAGACAAGTAATTTTGTTCTTTTTTTCTAGCTCCTGTTTAGTGTCATAATTGTTCATTGGGTTGGTTGTTAGTGACTATGAGTGTGGTTGGAGCAGTTTATAATCTAATACATCTTTTCTTTTCTTTTTTAACATTGAAGATGATTTGTCATTACTTCGGAGGAATAGAATGGCTCTCTTTCAACAGTTGACGTGTGTGCTTCCTATCCTGGATAATCTTTTAAAGGCCAATGTAATTAATAAACAGGAGCATGATATTATTAAGCAAAAAACACAGATACCTTTACAAGCAAGAGAACTGATTGATACTGTTTTAGTTAAAGGAAATAGTGCTGCCAACATCTTCAAAAACTGTCTTAAGGAAATTGACCCTACATTGTATAAGAACTTGTTTGGTGAGTTTGTTGTACAGTTATTTTTAGAATTGTGTTCATGTTTGTGTTTGATAAATAAATTGAATCCAGTTAGCAAACTGTGTACATTTAACTTGTTCTAAAAAAGTGAAGTCTTTTATTCCCCGAGTAGCTTGGCTAAATAATACCCTATGATATACAACTAAAATCTGTGTATTCAACACATAGTACGGGAAAAATAATACGTAGTAGGCAAAGCAGTCTTGTATTTGGTAGAGTAATGCTTTAAAAAAATTTTTTTAATTGAGGTGTAGGTGGTTTACTGCATTGTGTTAGTTTCAGGTATACAACAGTTATTTAAAATTTTTTAGATTATATTCCATTTATAGTTATTGTAAAATATTGGCGATTTTCTCTGTGCTGTACAATGGACCTTGTGGCTTGTCTGTTTTATACGCAGTAGTCTGTACCTCCTAATCTTCCTACCCCTGTGTTGCCCACCCCCACTGGAAGTAGTGCTGCCACTAGTTTGTTCTCTATATCTATGTCTGTGTCTTTTATGTCATGTTCACTAGTTTTATGTTTTAGATTCCGCATATACATGGTAACATAGTGTTTCTCTGTGTAATAGAAATAAGTCTTAGTGACTTATTTCACTAAGCACAATACACTCCTGGTCCCATCTGTGTTGTTGCACGTGACAAAATTTTATTTCTGTGGCTGAATGTTAGAGTGATGTTTTTTGTATGTTTTTCTTTCCTCAGTGGAAAAGAATATGAAGTATATTCCAACAGATGTTTCAGGTAAAACAAAATTAAGACTTGGGACCAACATAAAATATTACCCTTTAAAAAAAATTATTTATTTATTTATTTATTATTTTTGGCTGTGCTGGGTCTTTGTTCCTGCGCAGGCTTTCTCTAGTTGCGGTGTGTGAAGGCTGCTCTTCATTGTAGTGCACGGGCTTTTCATTATGGTGGCTTCTGTTGCAGAGCACAGGTTCTGGGGTGCACAGGCTTCAGTAGTCATGGTGTGTGGGCTCAATAGCTGTGGTTCCCAGGCTCTAGAGCACAGGCTCAGTAGTTGCGGTTCCCGGGCTCCAGAGCACAGGCTCAGTAGTTGTGGTTCCTGGGTTATAGAGCACCGGCTTCAGTAGTCGCAGTGCGTGGGCTCAATAGCTGTGGTTCCCAGGCTCTAGAGCACAGGCTCAGTAGTTGCGGTTCCTGGGCTCCAGAGCACTGGCTTCAGTAGTCGCAGCGCGTGGGCTCAATAGCTGTGTTTCCCAGACTCTAGAGCACAGGCTCAGTAGTTGGGGTTCCTGGGCTCCAGAGCACAGGCTCAGTAGTTGGGGTTCCCGGGCTCCAGAGCACCGGCTTCAGTAGTTGCAGTGCGTGGGCTCAATAGCTGTGGTTCCCAGACTCTAGAGCACAGGCTCAGTAGTTGTGGTTCCTGGGTTATAGAGCACCGGCTTCAGTAGTCGCAGTGCGTGGGCTCAATAGCTGTGGTTCCCAGGCTCTAGAGCACAGGCTCAGTAGTTGCGGTTCCTGGGCTCCAGAGCACTGGCTTCAGTAGTCGCAGCGCGTGGGCTCAATAGCTGTGTTTCCCAGACTCTAGAGCACAGGCTCAGTAGTTGGGGTTCCTGGGCTCCAGAGCACAGGCTCAGTAGTTGGGGTTCCCGGGCTCCAGAGCACCGGCTTCAGTAGTTGCAGTGCGTGGGCTCAATAGCTGTGGTTCCCAGACTCTAGAGCACAGGCTCAGTAGTTGTGGTTCCCGGGTTCTAGAGCACAGGCTCAGTAGTTGCGGTTCCCGGGCTCCAGAGCACCGGCTTCAGTAGTTGCAGTGCGTGGGCTCAATAGCTGTGGCTCCTGGGCTCTAGAGCATGGGCTCAGTAGTTGTGGTGCACAGGCTTAGTTGCTCCACGGCATGTGGGATCTTCCTGGATCAGGGATTGAACTTGTGTCTCCTGCGTTGGCAGGCAGATTTCTTCACTGAGCCACCAGGGAAGCCCCTACCCTTTTATTTTTTTAATGGAAGGTAAAGTAGAAACTGAATTTCACTGAGGTTTTTGTTGTTATAGGTCTGTCCCTGGAAGAACAGTTGAGAAGGCTGCAAGAAGAAAGAACTTGTAAAGTGTGTATGGACAAAGAAGTTTCTATTGTATTCATTCCTTGTGGTCATCTGGTAGTATGCCAGGAATGTGCCCCTTCTCTAAGAAAATGCCCTATTTGCAGAGGTATAATTAAGGGTACTGTTCGTACATTTCTCTCATAAAAGAAAAATAAGCTGTATGTTAGCTTATATATAAACATCTTTAAAATGTTGTTTGAAGTAAAAAAAGGAATTACTGACTCCTTAATTAGTAACATTTGTATTCTCTGCTTTCTTTGGTACTAGTACTCATGTTTCAAAAAAAATGGTGTCACATATAATATTTAATCTTAATCTCTGTTTATATGAAAAGTAAGGTTTATGTTTGAGCTGTGTTAGTGTACATATGCACACACAGAAGAAGTTAAAAGAGCAGTGTTAATGCTATTATGTATTATTTTAGGAGTGACTGGATCTGGTATTCTTTCTGAAAGCATTGAGTACTACTTTAAAGTACAGTTGAAAAGAACTGGAAACCAGGAACTCTGGAGTTTATCACAGTTATATTGCCAGATGCTCACTGGTTCTTTTTCAGTTGTGTTCTTTTTCAAATAGTGGTACAGCGTTGAGACAGGGTCCTGGTTCCTACTCAAAAAAAATATACATAACAATGTCTTTGAGTTCCACAGAACTGGGGCCCCCACCCAGGTGGAGGATGGTAACTTGAGGCTGAACACAAGATTTCTGGAGCACCGCTCTGTTGCCTCACCAGTAACCAATCAGGAAAAAGTCACACACCCTGAAGCCCTCATCCCAAATGTTGCCTCCTGTTTCTGGGGACCAGTGATGACCATCCTGTTAAGTTTCGTGTTTGGCCCCTGTCTATTTCATCTCTGAGAGGAGCCAACAGTTGCAAGCTAAATTGCTGTTACTACAAGGTGAATGCTGGTTTCAAGCACAGAATACCTCAACTTAGATCAGGTAGAGAGAGACTTCTGCTTTGCTAGGCAGGCCTATGCCCATGCACAGCAGGAAGAAGTTATAGAAGAAAGAGACTTCCACTCCAGTTCCCAAGAAGGATCTTGAGTTTGAAGTCTCCCAGCAGGGAGTTGTTAGGGGAAGCACACTGACTGAAACCGCCCACCCTGGCCAGGCACCACAGTAACCATTTGCAAGAGTTGTTTTATGACAGGAGGTCCTGGTATGGAACACGGAACTAATAAGCCACCACCAACCGGGAGAGCTTAGGAAAGCTCAAAATGAGACAACACATGTCCAACCACCTCCCAGAATCCTCACCTCTGGCATCCATCTTGGCTGAACAAGGCGTGCACCACCAGGAAGGACTCTGAGTCAGAATGATTGTCTAAAGACAACCTGGAAACTAATCCCATCACTGTAAAACCCAAGACTGCCAGAGCAGTTCTCCTGGGTTCCCTCACCCTACTGCTTTCCACCTGGGTGCCCCTTCCTGATAAAATCTCTTGCTTTGTCAGCAAAAAAAAAAAAAAAAAAGGTGTCATATATAATATTTAATCTTAATCTCTGTTTATATGAAAAGTAAGATTTATGTTTGAGCTGTGTTAGTGTACATATGTGTACACAGGAGAAGTTAAAAGGAGCAGTGTTAATGCTGTTATGTATCATTTTAGGAGTGACTGTATCTGGTATTCTTTCTGAAAGCCTTGAGTACTACTTTAGAGTATTGTTGAAAAGAACTGGAAACCAGGAACTCTGGAGTTTATCACAGTTACATTTCCAAATTCTCATTGGTTGTTTTTCAGTTGTGTTGTAACATAAGGATTTTTCTCTTAGTGATATAAAAGTTTTTCCCCAGTTTGTGAGAAACATCTGAATAAAAGGTCTTTAAAAAGACTACATCATTTCACACCAGTTTGTTGTTGTTGTTCTGCTTTATAATTTCCATAAACTTTCATAAAGTTATATGAGAATGAGATAATGTACATAAGCATAGTACTTGTCACATTGTAAGCAGTTCAAATGCTTTATTAAAAAATAGAATTCATAAAACAAATTACCAAAAAATGTTTTTTAAAATAATAGTGAAATTTATGAGAATTTCTTTCAGATGACAGTATCTGTCTAGTTGGTTTGTATATTATAGATACTATTTGAATTAAAAATCCATATCAAACATTCTTAACAAAATTATGTAAATCTTCATTTGGATTTAAGAAAATAGTGTCTTCATTTTGTTGTAGAAGTGTTCGTGGTAGGTTGATTACAGCCAATGGTAAGTATGTTCTTTGGGGCCCAGTCATATTTGACCTTTCCCAGATCTGGGTCTTTGACAGACTTCTGAGGCCAAATGAAAAGGAGGTCTAGTATAAAAAATTCTTATCCCCAAACTCCATTAGATTCTTTCAGGTAGAGAGTATAGTAGGAAGAAAAAATTTCTCTATCCTTTTTTTTAAAGTCAGACTTAATAGGTGCTGTTTAATGATGGTTAAGTGAAAATAGGCAGGAATTCTGTAGGAAACGTATCTGCAGGGCCCTGGCATGCACTCTTAAGGGCCATGGAGGCAGGCCCTGTACTGGTCTGCCCATGGCACAGCCCCTTTCTCCTGTGAGTTGTGGGACACTCATCACTTGGCCTAGGCCTGGGTCTCCAGAAAGCCTGAGTCCTCTGCTGGGCAGAGAGCAGCCCTGCAGGCTCCATGACGCATCTGTGGGCCCAGGTCTGGCCCTGGGAGGAATCTGAGGCTCTGTGTCTGTCAGGGAGCTGCAGCAAGTGTTCCATCAGGTAGGAGAGGGACTGAATGGTGGCAGTGTGTGTGGCAAGGCCAGGAGAGTGTGGTCCACCAGCCGGGCTGTTGCCTTCATTCATCGTGATGTGCTGGTGCATTGGTGTAAGTCTGAACGCATACTTCTAGGTGCAAGACCTATGTCAGTAAGAGATTCTCCCTGCCATTAAAGAAGGAATTTAAAGAGGGAATTAGATCATTTTTGAAACTGTACTATAGTAAAACATAGTACTCAGTATCCACTGTGTACCAGGCACTGTGGAAAATTCTTCAAGAGATGAGAATAGCAGACCGCCTTATCTGCCTCCTGAGAAATCTGTATGCAGGTCAAGAAGCAACAGACTGGAACAACAGACTGGTTCCACATTGGGAAAGGAATCTGTCAAGGCTGTATATTGTCACCCTGCTTATTTAATTTATATGCAGAATACATCATGAGAAATGCTGGGCTGGATGAAGCACAAGCTGAAATCAAGATTGCTGGAGAAATATCAATAACCTCAGATATGCAGATACTACCACCCTTACGGTAGAAAACGAAGAGGAACTAACGAGCCTTTTGATGAAGGTGAAAGAGGAGAGGGAAAAAGCTGGCTTAAAACTCAACATTGAAAAAAATAAGATCATGGCATCCAGTCTCATCATTTCATGGCAAATAGATGGGGAAACAATGGAAACAGTGGCAGACTTTATTTTCTTGGGCTCCAAAAATCACTGCAGGTAGTGACTGCAGCCATGAAATTAAAAGACGCTTGCTCCTTGGAAGAAAATCTATGACCAACCAAGGCAGCATATTAAAAAGCTGAGACATTGTTTTGCTGACAAGAGTCCGTCTTGTTAAAGCTGTGGTTTTCCAGTAGTCATGTATGGGTGTGAGTGTTGGACCATAAAGAAGGCTGAGCATTGAAGAATTGATGCTTTTGAACTGTGGTGTTGGAGAAGCCTCTTGAGAGACCCTTGGACTGCAAGGAAATCAGACCAGTCAATCCTGAAGGAAATCAACCCTGAATATTCATTGGAAGGACTGATGCTGAGGCTGAAACTCCAATACATTGGCCACCTGATGCGAAGAGCTGACTCATTAGAAAAGACCCTGATGCTGGGAAAGATTGAAGGCAGGAATAAAGGGGACAACAGAGGATGAGATGGTTGGATGGCATCACCGACTCAATGAACATGAGTTTGAGCAAACTCAGGGATATGCTGAAGGACAGGGAAGACTTGCATGCTGCAGTCCATGGGGTCGCAAAGAGTTGGACACTACTGAGTGATTGAACAACAACAGCAAATCTATGTATGATCACTTCTTTACCTTTTATTGTTTCTGCACTTGGGTAAAAGAGGTATTTTTTATTATTGGGCTCCACAAACCCACTGTAGGGAACAAGGTATAAAGAAGGTTGAGAAGTGCTTGCAAACGAGACTCTCAACCAGGGCTGAACATTCTTGCAAATGAGATGTTCAGCTAAGAATCCTGTTTGTTCCCATGGGAAAAGAACATTTCTTGCACACAAGGATGTTTCTGATTCCTCAAAAGGAACAGACCCTGGGACAAAACGGATTCTAAGTTGATAAGGAAGTTCCCCAAAACAAAGTCTTAGCTGCAGTAAATAAGGCAAAGGTTATCTCGCCCTGCGCCTGCGCACTGTACAGTCTCTGAATCATAGTGCTTGGCAGCTTGCCCTGCAGGTTGTTGTGCAAGGGATATAAAATAAAGCAGCTGTAAGAAGCAAGTGTTAAAATATAAAGATTTAAACCACTCTGCAGTGTTGGTGTTTCATTCCGTCACCAGCAACCCACAACAGATAGTATTTCTTGGGTGGTCAGTTGGGAAAGACATGATTAACTCAGTAGAAATAGAAAAAAACATGCTAATAATAGATAATTAGGAGACATACTGTTATATTATGGTATAATGGTGTCCAACAGGTTTTAACCAGTGAGTCCTTGGTACTTTTAATCCTTAGCAGTTCTGATGACATAAGGTAAAATTGTATAATTATCCAAGAATTTCAGAATTCAGAATTATTATCCAGAATTTCAGAATTATTCAGAATTTCAAATCTGAAGACTTTACCTCTAAGCTCAGTTCTACCATTAAACAAGGTTCTTAGCCAGCCCTTTATAACTCTATTTGATCCTTGGCTTTTCTTTGAGGGTCAGTTTCTGCCTTCCTTATTCCTCACAAGGTTATATTGGAGTCTAATGTGGGGCTACACATAAGAACTTCTGTGTTCTCTATTAGCAGGCAGTGCTGATGACAGTGTCGCTGGTCTCATCCCTAAGTGGCAATCATCTCCTTTGACATCAGACCCAGAGAAACTGAGTCACAGCATTGGGCTCCATTCAGTGTTTTTTGTTGCACTCTGTTTTTCAAAGGCCAAGTAATACTTGAATTCTAGCTGAGCTATTTCAGTCCTAAGAGATGATGCTATGAAAGTGCTGTACTCAATATGCCAACAAATTTGGAAAACTCACCAGTGGCCACAGGACTGGAAAAGGTTGGTTTTCATTCCAATCCCAAAGAATGTTCAAACTACCACACAATCACACTCATCTCACATGCTAGCAAAGTAATCCTCAAAATTCTCCAAGCCAGGCTTCAACACTACGTGAATTGTGAACTTCCAGATATTCAAGCTGGATTTAGAAAAGGCAGAGGAGCCAGAGATCAAATTGCCACCATCTGTGGGATCATCAAAAAAAAAAGAATTCCAGAAAAACATCTGCTTTATTGACTATGCCAAAGCCTTTGACTGTGTGGATCACCACAAACTGAAAAATTCTTCAAGAGATGGGACTACCAGACCACCTGACGTGCCTCCTGAGAAATCTGTGTGCAGGTCAAGAACTGGACATGGAACAACAAACTGGTTCCAAATTGGGAAAGGAATCTGTCAAGGCTGTACATTGTCACCCTGCTTATTTAACTTATATGCAGAGTACATCATGCGAAATGCTAGGCTGGATGAAGCACAAGCTGAAATTAAGATTGCAGGGAGAAATATCAATAACCTCAGATATGCAGATGACACCACCCTTATAAAGCAAAGAAGAGCTAAAGAGCCTCTTTATGAAAGTGAAAGAGGAGAGTGAAAAAAAGGACTTAAAACTCAACATTCAGTGCTGGGGTCCAGCCCTGGTGGATCCAGGGAAATTCGAAGCAGGGATGGCATTGGCGAGAACTTATTTATTTATTAATATAGAAATATAAGATTAGATTAGGGAAAAATAGTGTAGTAGGAAAATTAAGTGGAGAAAGAAGGCTGAATAACTTGGTTTACGTGGGAAGCCAATAAAGTTCCAGACAAGGAGCTTGCACCATCTACTTTAGGCCACTGGCGTCCTCTTAAATTTCGGGGGGTGCCCCACCTTGGGCTCCCCCTCGCGTGGATCTTAAAAGCCAGGACAAGTAAGTAGACATGGTGAGACTCCATGCCCCAGATGGGAATTCAGCCTGAAATTAGAGTAAAGAGGAGACGGGGAAACCAGTCCAGCGACTGACCCCGTCCGCTATTGTTCAGAAGGCCTTTTATACTTTTTGATTATACATAGAGACCAATGGGTAACACAAAGTTATGCAGCGTTAGCAGCCCAGACTCTTATCAAAACCAGGCTTTTCTCTCTGCATACCTAGCTGTATACACAAGTCTTAGGTAATTTACATCATCTTCCGGCCAAAAGGGACAATTAACATTTTACAGCCTTTTTTCTGATAAGAGTTTGTCAATCAGAAGACTTATTTGTGTTGATCTTCCCAAAGTCCGGTGCCTCTCAGAAAGCACTAAAGTTACATTCTTACATAGCAAGAACACAAGAGGAGTGCAGTGATATATAACAAAGAGAAAAGTAATTAGCTCAAAAGTCTAGTGTTGCTAACATCAAAACTATTATATATTTTTCCATATCCAGTTTACATTGATTAACATCCTCCCAGGTGCCTAAAAGATAAAGAATATGGAGGCCGATAAAGAATATGGAGGCCTGGCAGCAATCATTGAGTCAACAGTGAAATCCTGTCACCAATATGATTTTTAGCTCTTTAGAAAAGGCTCTGTATCTTTAAGATGATTTTAAGCTTTGTGCCTCTTGTGGTTGGGGGCTGCAAGCAATTCTCAAGCTGTAAGAGGTCTGGGGAACCTGTTAGGCAAGCTAGAGAGCTATCAGAGGGGGTTTGAGCTGAAACATCCCTTTCAAATGCACAAGACTAAAGCCCTGATTTGACTTTTTCCAGAGAATATCAGAAGAGTGGAAAAGCAGGCAGATTCTTATTTTGGGGGGGGGGGGGGGGGGCGGGGGGTGGATGCTCAGGAAATTCCAGGGGGAAAACCTGAGGTCTGATTAGCCTTGCCATCAGAGGTCTGCCGCATGACCTTGTCATGGGTGGAATTCCTCACGCTGGCTCCCAGCAATTCAGAAAACTAAGATGATGGCATATGGTCCCATCACTTCATGGCAAATAGTTGGGGAAACAATGTAAACAATGACAGACTTTATTTTTGGGGGGCTCCAAAATCACTGCAGGTGGTGACTGCAGCCATGAAATTAAAAGACACTTACTCCTTGGAAAGTTATGACCAACCTAGACAGCATATTAAAAAGCAGAGACATTACTTTCCCAACAAAGGTCCATCTAGTGTAAGGTATGGTTTTTCCAGTAGTCATGTATGGATGTGAGAGTTGGACTGAAAGAAAGCTAAGTGCTGAAAAATTGATGCTTTTGAACTGTGGTGTTGGGGAAGACTCCTGAGAGTCCCTTGGACTGCAAGGAGATCCATGAGTCCATCCTAAAGGAAATCAGTCCTGAATATTCATTGGAAAGGCTGATGCTGAAGCTGAGACTCCAAAAATTTGGCCACCTAATGCAAAGAGCTGGCTCATTTGAAAAGACCCAGATGCTGGGAAAGATTGAGGGTGGGAGGAGAAGGGGACGACAGGATGAAATGGTTGGATGGCATCACCGACTCAGTGGACATGAGTTTGAGGAAATCCAGACAGAAGGCCTGGCATGCTGTGGTGCATGGGGTCACAAAGAGTCAGACACGACTGAGCAACTGAACTGAACTGAATACTTGAATAGATACTTGTAAAAAATTCAAAGTATATAAAGTAAAATGCACAAGTCCTCAATTTCTCCTTACTGCTACTTTCAATCTTCTTCACAGGGCTAGTCACCTTTAAATTTGCCATGTATTTAATGTGTGTGGTTGTGCATATGTATATGTGCACAGATAGTATGAGTTTCTTCAGGTTTTTTTTTTCATTTGAATATGCCTTGAAGATCTTTACTTTTCCCTACTTTTCCAAGTCCGTAGGTACATACTCCATGATTTTTCTGTGCAAACAGAAATCAATCTTGGTTTCAAAGTTACAAGGAAACTAAAGGTTTTCTTGGTCCTTATTTTGTATTTGGGGCTTCCCTGGTGGCTCAGACTGTAAAGAGTCTTCCTGCAATGACAGAGACCCAGGTTCAGTCCCTGGGTTGGGAAGAACCCCTGGAGAAGAGAATGGCTACCCACTCCAGTATTCTTGCCTGGAGAATTCCATGGACATAGAAGCCTGGTGGGCTACAGTCCATGGGGTCACAAAGAGTCAGACACAGCTGAGCGACTAAGACTTTCACTTTCAGTATCTGGTATATATAATCTTGATAACACTTAAGGTGATTACATAGACAATATCTGTTTCCACCAGAACTCACTGTCTCTTGAAACTTATTCATTTTGAAGCTATTGCGATTGAGAAGGTAATTTGTAGAACAATGTAATTTGGAATAATTAGGATATATGCAGATACCAAAGGCGAAGAAGCCTGGGGGCAGGCATGGAGACTGGTGACAGGTTCGGCATATGTAAAGCACAGAAGTGCAAAGGAAGAAGACAGAGGCACTGAGGCCCTGAAAAATACATTTTAATTCAACGTAGAAAATAACTGCTGTAAGAGAGGTTCAGATAAAGTGCTCTGGGGATTTTTAAGAAGAATCTTAATTAGGGTAGTAATCAATTGGGTATTGAAGATTAAATAGGATTAAAGTATATAAATTTGGAGAACAGAGGTGTTGGGAAGTATTTTCCAGGCAGAGGGAAAAATCAAAAAAAAGATAAAAATGCATGAAGTATTTTTTTGGAAAAAGTGAGTAGTTATAGGTCAATGAGAATAAATAATGGGAAACAAGTTTCAAAAGTTAGGGTGGGAACCAGATTTAAAAAGATACAGATATTGAGCTTTGCTGTCTAGACATCATTCTAAAGGTGATGAAGAGCTATTGGTTTCTCAGCAGAGTAGTTCTGTGATTATAGCTTTATAAAGAATAATATAGTGGCAGAATTGAATTTAAAGGAGTTTGGGAAGGCTAGTTGGTGGGACTTGAAGTTCAATTCATAAACACCATAAATAACATAAAAGATAATATTTGTGCTAAAAAATGGAGAAGGGGGTTGCAACTTATGCAGATGACTAAAGCCAAAAGAGAATCTTGTCCTCTTGAAGCTGTCAGTCTCCATACCCTCTTCCCCATTGTCCTGGCAAACAATTTGCTTTTTGTCTCTGCGTTTATCTATTTTGGATATTTCATATAAATGAAGTCAATATGTGGCTTTTTGTGCCTGGCTTCTTTCACTTTGTGTAATGTTTTTGAGGTTCATCACATTATAGTGTGTATCAGTTCTTCATTCCTTTTTATAGATAAGTAAAAGACGCTTACTCCTTGGAAAGAAAATTATGACCAACCTAGACAGCATATTGAAAAGCAGAGACATTACTTTGCCAACAAAGGTCTGTCTAGTCAAGGCTATGGTTTTTCCAGTGGTCATGTATGGATGTGAGAGTTGGACTATAAAGAAAGCTGAGCACCAAAGAATTGATGCTTTTGAAATGTGGTGTTGGAGAAGACTCTTGAGAGTCCCTTGGACTGCAAGGAGATCCAACCAGTCCGTCCTGAAGGAAATCAACCCTGAATATTCATTGGAAGTACTGATGTTGAAGCTGAAACTCCAATACTTTGGCCACCTGATGTGAAAAACTGATTCATTGGAAAAGACCCGGATGCTGGGAAAGATTGAGGGCAGGAGGAGAAGGGGATGACAGAGGATGACATGGTTGGGTGACATCAACCACTCAATGGACATGGGTTTGGGTGGACTCTGGGAGTTGGTGATGGAGGCCTGGCATGTTGTGGTTCATGGGGTCGCAGAGTCAGACATGACTGAGCGACTGAACTGAACTGAATACTACACTGAACATATATACCGTTTTGTTTATCCATACACCTAATGATGGACTTGGAGTACTTTCTACTTTTTGCCTCAGTGAGTAGTGCTGCTATGAATATTCTACAAGTATTTGTTTGGATACCTATTTTCAGGTCTTTTGGTTATGTACCTGGAATAGGTTTAACTTATTTAGGAACTGCCAGGCTATTTTTAACAGCAGCTGCACCATTCATTTAACATTCCCACAAGCAGGCAATACACAAGGGATCCCATTTCTCTACATTCCCTGCAACACTTGGTATTTTCGGTTTTCTTTCTCTGTTTTATAGCTGTCCTCATGGATGTGGAATTGGTTCATATTATGTTTTTTATTTGCATTTTCCTGATGGCTAATATATATTTTTGGAGAAATGTCTATTCAAGCTCTTTGTCCACTTTTCAGTTGGGTTACTTGTGTTTTTGTTGAGGAGTTCTTTATATAATATGTGTTGTATACTAGACCCTTTTTGGAGAAGGCAATGGCACCCCACTCCAGTACTCTTGCCTGGAAAATCCCACGGACGGGGGAGCCTGGTGGGCTGCAGTCCATGGGGTGGCTAAGAGTCGGATACGACTGAGCGACGTCACTTTCACTTTTCAGTTTCATGAATTGGAGAAGGAAATGGCAACCCACTCCAGTGTTCTTGCCTGGAGAATCCCAGGGACGGGGGAGCCTGGTGGGCTGCCGTCTATGGGGTCGCACAGAGTCGGACACGACTGAAGCGACTTAGCAGCAGCAGCAGCAGACCCTTTTGAGGGCTTCCCTGGTGGCTCAGAGTTCAAGGCGTCTGCCTCCAATGCGGGAAACCAGGGTTCAATCCCTGGGTCGTGAAGATCCCCTGGAGAAAGAAATGGCAACCCACTCCAGTATTCTTGCCTGGGTAATCTCATGGACGGAGGAGCCTGGTAGGCTATGGTCCATGGGGTCGCAAAGAGTCAGAGACCCTTTTTGGAACTATGACTGCAAATATTTTCTTGTGTTCTATAGGTTATCTTTTTTACTTTCTTGCTAATGTGCTTGGTGTAAAAGTTTGGTTTTTAATTTTTTTTTTTCACAACTCAAAATGAGGACAATGTAATTTTTGTTTTTTGGGTTTTTAAAATAAATTTTTTAATTTTAATTGGAGGTTGATTACTTTACAATATCATAGTGGTTTTTGCCATACATTGACATGGATCCACCATGGGTGTACATGTGTTCCCCATCCTGAACCCCCCTCCCACCTCCCTCCCCATACCATCCCTCTGGGTCATCACAGTGCACCAGCCCTGAGCACCCTGTCTCATGCATTGAACCTGGACTGGCGATCCCTTTCACATGTGATAATACACATGTTTCAATGCCATTCTCCCAAATCATCCCACCCTCACCCTCTCCCACAGAGTCCAAAAAACTGTTCTATACATCTGTGTCTCTTTTGCTGTCTCGCATATAGGGTCATTGTTACCATCTTTCTGGATTCCATATATATGCGTTAGTATACTGTATTGGTGTTTTCCTTTCTGGCTTAATTCAGTCTGTATAATAGGCTCCAGTTTCATCCACCTCATTAGAACTGATTCAAATGTAATCTTTTTAATGGCTGAATAATTTTCCATTGTGTATATGTACCAAACTTATCCATTCATCTGCTGATGGACATCTAGGTTGCTTCCATGCTCTGGTGGTACAAACAGTGCTGTGATGAACATTGGGGTACACGTGTCTCTTTTGATTCTGGTTTCCTCAGTGTGTATGCCCAGCAGTGGGATTGCTGGGTCATATGGCGGTTCTATTTCCAGTTTTTTAAGGAATCTCCACACTGTTTTCCATAGTGGCTGTACTAGTTTGCATTCCCACCAACAGTGTAAGAGGGTTTTGTTTTCTCCACACCTTCTCCAGCATTCATTGTTTGTGGACTTTTGGATAGCAGCCATTCTGACTGGCGTGAAATGGTACCTCATTGTGGTTTTGATTTGCATTTCTCTGATAATGAGTGATGTTGAGCATCTTTTCATGTGTTTGTTAGCCATCTGTATGTCTTCTTTGGAGAAATGTCTATTTAGTTCTTTGGCCCATTTTTTGACTGGGTCGTTTATTTTTCTGGAATTGAGCTGCAGGAGCTGCTTGTATATTTTTGAGATTAATTCTCTGTCAGTTGCTTCATTTGCTATTATTTTCTCCCATTCTGAAGGCTGTCTTTTCACCTTGCTTATATTTTCCTTTGTTGTGCAAAAGCTTTTAAGTTTAATTAGGTCCCATTTGTTTATATTTGCTTTTATTTCCAATACTCTGGGAGGCGGGTCATAGAGGATCATGCTCTGATTTATGTTGGAAAGTGTTTTGCCTTTGTTTTCCTCTAGTTTTATAGTTTCTAGTCTTACGTTTAGATTTTTAATCCATTTTGAGTTTATTTTTGTGTATGGTGTTAGAAAGTGTCCTAGTTTCATTCCTTTATAAGTGGTTGACCAGTTTTCCCAGCACCACTTGTTAAAGAGATTGTCTTTAATCCAATGTATATTCTTGTCCACAGGTGTGTGGATTTATCTCTGGGCTTTTTATTTTGTTCCATTGATTTATATTTCTGTCTTTGTGCCAGTACCATACTGTCTTGATGACTGTGGCTTTGTAGTAGAGCCTGAAGTCAGGCAGGTTGATTCCTCCAGTTCCATTCTTCTTTCTCAAGATTGCTTTGGATATTCGAGGTTTTTTTTTTTTTTGTATTTCCATACAAATTGTGAACTTATTTGTTCTAGCTCTGTGAAAAATACCATTGGTAGCTTGATAGGGATTCAATGCAATCCCTATCAAGATTGCATTGAATCTGTAGATTCCTTTGAGTAGTATACTCATTTTCACTATATTGATTCTTCTGATCCATGAACATGGTATATTTCTCCATCTATTAGTGCCCTCTTTGATTTCTTTGACCAGTGTTTTATAGTTTTCTATATATAGGTCTTTAGTTTCTTTAGGTAGATATATTCCTAAGTATTTTATTCTTTTCATTGCAGTGGTGAATGGAATTGTTTCCTTAATTTCTTTTTCTACTTTCTCATTATTTAGTGTATAGGAATGCAAGGGATTTCTGTGTGTTGATTTTATATCTTGCAAATTTACTATATTCATTGATTAGCTCTAGTAATTTTCTGGTGGAGTCTTTAGGGTTTTCTATGTAGAGGATCATGTCATCTGCAAACAGTGAGAGTTTTACTTCTTCTTTTCCAATCTGGATTCCTTTTATTTCTTTTTCTGCTCTGATTGCTGTGGCCAAAACTTCTAAAACTATGTTGAATAGTAGTGGTGAGTGGTTTTTAATTTTTAATGTTTTATATATTTTTGTTTTATGTTTAACTCAGTGATATATTTTGAATTGATTTTTATTTATTTGACTACCCTGGGTCTTCACTGCAATGTGAGGGTTCTTTGTTGTGGTACATGGGTTTCTCATGTGGAGTGTGGGCTCTTGAGTTCATGGGCTCAGTAGCTGCGGTGTGTGGGCTTAGTTGCCTTGCAGCACGTGGGTCTTAGTTCCCAGATGAGGGATCAAACTTGCATCCTCTGCATTGCAAAGTGGATTCTTAACCACTGGACCACCAGGGAACTCCCCTGGTTTTTAATTTTGATGAGGTTTAATTATCTAGTTTTCCTTTGGTTGCTCATGATTTTGATGTTAATTTAAGAATTCATTACCAAATTCAGGGTCATAAGAGATATTCCTGTTTTAAGAGTTTTATGGTTTGGCTTTTATATTTAAATTGTTGATTCATTTTGAATGATTTTTTCTATATGGTATGAGGTGAAGGTCCAACTCCATTCTTTTGCAATTTTGAACAGGGACAACTGGATATTTGTTGAAGAGACTATTATTTCCCCATTGAATGCCCCGGGAACCCTTGTCTAAGGAAAAAACTTAAAAAAATAAATGAAAATATATCTTGTGTACATGAATTGGAACAATTAATATTGTTAAAATGTTCATACCACCCAAAGACATGTATGGATTCAATACAATATCTATCAAAATTCCTGTGACATTTTTCATAGAAATAGAAAAAAATTCTAAAACTTGTATGGAACTACAAAAACAAAATAAAACAAAACCCAAACCTTTAATTTGCTAAAGCCATCTTCAGAATAAAGATGAGAATTGGGGGCATCACGTTTCCTGATTTCAAGTTATATTGCAAACCTATAGTAATCAAAAGAATATGATACTGGCATAAAAACAGACCCATAGACCTGTAGAAGAGAGTAGAGAGCTTTGAAATAAACCAAAGCATGGATCTAGTGCTAAAGAACATGCCTTTCAATGCAGGAGATATAAGAGGTGCAGGTTCAATCCCTAGGTTGGGAAGATCCCCTGGAGGAGTTCATGGCAACCCGCTCCAGTATTCTTGCCTAGCAAATCCAAAGGATGAGGAGGCTGGCAGCTATAGTCCACAGGGTCGCAGAGTCAGACACAACTGAAACGACTTAGCATACACAAACACAGTCAACTAATTTTTGACAAGGGTGTGAAGAATACACAATGGGAAAAGGACAGTCTTCAATAAAAGATATAGGGAAAATGATATCAACATACAAAATAATAAAATTGGATCCATATCATACACCTTAACAAAAATAACTCAAAATGTATCAAATACTTAAACATAATACCTGAAACTGTAAAACTTCTGAATGGAAAAAAAAAGTAGGGAAAAACCTTCTTGACACTATTCTTGGCTATAATGTTTTGTGTATGACATCTAAAATTCAGACAAAGAAAAACAAGTGAGACAACATCAAACTAAAATGCTACTTCACAGCAAAGGAAACAATCAACAAAATGAAGAGGGAAAAATATTTGTAAACCATATATCTGATAGTGTCCAAAATATATAAGGAATTTATACAACTAGCAAAAAGCAAACCTATCAATTAAAAATGGGCAGAGAAACTGAACAGACTTTTTCCAGAGAAGACATACAAATACCCAATATGCAAATGAACAGGTGCTCAGCATGACTAATCATCAGAAATGCAAATCAAAGCCACAATGAGATAACAACACACCCCTGTTAGGATGGTTGCTATCAAAAAGACAACACAAGTGTTGGTGAGAATGTGAAGGGAACCCTTGTACACTCTTGGTGGGACTGTAAATTGTATAGTCATTGTGGAAAACAGTATGAAGTTTTCTCAAAAAACCACAAATAAAGTTATCATGACCCTGCAATCCCACTTCTGGGTATATCAACAATGGAAATGAAATCAATACCTTGAAGAGTTATCTGCTCTCCCATTTATTATGGTATTATACATAATAGGCTAGATGTGGAAACAACCTAAGCGTCCATTCAACAAAGAATGGATTTAAAAATTGTGAGAGATTTTATATACATAATATACTTCAGTCTTGAAAAAGAAAGAGATCCTGCTATTTGCAACAACATGAATGAACCTGGGTAACATTAGGCTAAGTGAAATAAGCCAGACATAGAAAATACAAAACATGATCTCGCTTGTATGTGGAATCTAAAAAAGTCAGATAAATAGAAGTAGTATAATTGTGGATACTAGGAAGAAGGAAGTGGGGGAATTGGGGAGATGCTGGTCAAGAGCACAAACTTGAAGTTATTTTGGATGAATACAGAGATACAATGTACAGCATAATGACTATAGTATTTATAGTTAATAATATTGTACTGAGTAATGAAAATTTGCAAAGAGAATAGAATTGGGTTCTCATAAAAATTACATAGTAAATATATTTTTTATTTAAAATATAAAATTTTTTAAAATGGGCACTTGCTCTCAAGGGCACAGAGCACACACACACACATCTTAATTGCCCATAGATTAGGGGTTTATTCCTGATGTTTAATTCAATTCTATTGGTGTTTATGTCTGTCCTGGAAAAGGTCAGTTTTCATTCCAATCCCAAAGAAAGGCAATGCCCAAAGTGTTCAAACTACTGCACAATTGCTCTCATCTTATACGCCAGCCAAGTAATGCTCAAAATTCTCCAAGCCAGGCATCAACAGTATGTGAACCATGGACTTCCAGATATTCAAGCTGGATTTAGAAAAGGCAGAGGAACCAGAGATCAAATTGCCAACATTCGTTGGATCACTGAAACAGCAAGAGAATTCAAGGAAAACATCTACTTTTGTTTTATTGACTATGCCAAAGCATTTGACTGTGTGGATCACAACAAACTGGAAAATTCTTAAAAGAGATGGGAATACCAGAACACCTGACCTGCCTCTTGAGAAACCTGTATGCAGATCAAGAAGCAACAGTTAGAACCAGACATGGAACAACAGACTGGTTTCAAATTGGGATAGAAATCTATCAAGGCTGTATATTGCCACCCTGCTTATTTAACTTCTATGCAGAGTACATCATGAGAAACACTGGGCTGGATGAAGCACAAGCTGGAATCAAGATTGCCGGGAGAAATAACAATAACCTGAGATATGCAGATGACACCACCCTTATGGCACAAAGCGAAGAACTAAAGAGCCTCTTGAAAGTGAAAGAAGAGAATGAAAAAGCTGGCTTAAAACTCAGCATTCAAAAAACTAAGATCATGGCATCCAGTCCCATCACTTCATGGCAAATAGTTGGGGAAACAATGGGAACAGTGACAGACTTTATATTTGAGGGTGCTCCCAAATCACTGCAGATGATGACTGCGGCCATGAAATTAAAAGACGCTTGCTCCTTGGAAGAAAATCTATGACCAACCTAGACAGTATATTAAAAAGCAGAGACATTACTTTGCCAACAAACGTCTGTCTAGTTTTTTTTAAAAGCTATTGTTTTTCCAGTAGTCATGTATGAAGGTGAGAGTTGGACTATAAAGAAAGCTGAGTGCCGAAGAATTGATGCTTTTGAACTGTGGTGTTGGAGAAGACTCTTGAGAGTCCCTTGGACTGCAAGGAGATCCAATCAGTCCATCCTAAAGGAAATCAGTCCTGAATATTCATTGGAAGGACTGATGCTGAAGCCAATACTTTGACTACCTGATGTGAAGAACTGACTCCTTGGAAAAGATCCTGATGCTGGGAAAGATTGAAGGCAGGAGGAGAAGGGGACAACAGAGGATGAGATGGTTGGATGGCATCACTGAGTCTATGGACATGAGTTCGAGTAAAACTCCAGGAGTTGGTGATGGACAGGGAAGCCTGGCTTGCTGCAGTCTACCGTGTTGCAAAGAGTCAGACACGACTGAGCACCTGAACTGATACTGATATGTCTATCCTGTGCCAGTACCACACTGTTTTAATTACTGTAGCCTCCTAGTAAGTTTTTAAATTGGGAAGTATGATCCTTAAACTTAGTTCTTATTTTTCAAGGTTGTTTTGGATATTTGTGGCCCCTTGTGATCCAGGAATTTCAATACAGATTGCATTGAACCTGTGGATTGCCTTCGGTAGTGTTGCCATCTTTACAATATTAAATCTTCTCATCCATGAACATGGGGATTTTTTTCCATTATTTAGGTCTTTAATATCAGCAAAGTTTTTGAAAAGTGTAAAAGACTTTCCCTTTCTTGGTGTTTTATTCTCTTGGTTGCTGTTTTCTTAATGTCATTTTGAACTGTTTATTGTTAGTATGGAGAGACACAACTGATTTTTGTGTATTGGTCTCATACCCTTACAGCTTTGTGAATTTAATAGCTGTATATTCCTTGTTTATTTGTTGGGAATTTTCATATATAGAATCATGACATTTATAAATAGGGATTGTCTTCGTTTCCAGTTTTGAAGCTTTTTCTCTTACCTAATTGCTTTGGCTAGAATTTTCAACACGATGTTGAACATCAGTGATGAAAGTGGGCTTCCTTATAGGGAAAGCTTTCAATCTTTTACTATTGGGTGCATTAGCTCTTTTTATCTATTTTTTAAATAGATGACATTTGCCAGGTCGATGAAGTCACTTCTAGTTATCTGAGTGTTATAAAAGATGTTGGCTATTAACAAATACTTTTCTTCACTGAGATGGTCACATGATCCCCTCCACGTTTGTTCTATTAATGTGGTATGTTACATCGATTGATTTCGTTATGTTGAAACATCCTTGTATTCATGAGATAAATCCCATTTGATTGTGGTGTATAACCTTTTTAATATATTGTTGGATTCAGTTTGCTAATATTTTGTTGAAGATTTTTGCCTTTATATTCATAAGGGATATTGGTTTGTAGTTTTCTTGTGGTGAGTTTGTCTGGCTTTGATATCAGGATAATGACACCAAATGATACTCATTCACAGAATGAGTTAGGAAGTGTTGTAGCTCAGTTGATTTTTTCCTAACTTCCTTTGGTGCAGAGCATTTTGTAGTTCCTAGACAGAAATTTCCTTCCTAATCCTGCAGTAAAAGTAGCAGAATATGACATGTTTTGAGAATCCTTTTGCTGCGTGCCGTCCTGTCAACACTTTGAAGCATCAATATCAGAAGACACATAACAGAAGAAAAAGAGCAGGCTTGGGGGCATGGGAAAAGTTCTGCATAAAAGAGGTGGCACTTTAACTGGCTCTTAAGAGATTAGTAAATAATGATTATGATATTTTATTAATAAAAATAGACAAGGCCTTTGAGTAGCTGGGAAGTGATATGTGTGGGTATTTTGAGCAGAAGTCTATCTCTTCTTCAAATGAAATGGAAAAGGGTTAGGATGGATGGATGTGTGAGGGGGCAGATGGTAGGTGCAGTGGTGCTGCTACAGGAGAAGTGGAGGACGCTGAGCACTCTCTACTCAGTGAAAATCTTTTAGGAGTTCATCTCAGATCTCCAACTCATTTTCTTCTTAGTTATCTGCTATTTATATCCAGAGATATCTATTGTGTTCTCCTGTTTGCTACAAACTTAGTAATGAACCTGTGCATCTATAATCACACAACAGCAGAGCAGATATAAAATGTTCATATTTATCAAATGTTTCTTTTTATAATATTATGCATTACTTCTTAGGAAGTTGTCAGTTACTGCACTCTAATACAGAACAATTTCAGGGATAATAACAAATATCTCTTTTGCCAGAAACATATTTAATGAAAATATGCTATTTGTTCTTTGAATTATATACTTTGCATAGAACAAAAATTTAGTTTTCCTATATTTATTAAATGGATTTGGAGAGATACATTTGTAAATGTATTACTGACTGAAACTTTCATCAAGAACATATAAACCTACTGTACAGTAAGGGGAACTCTCCTAAATGCTCTGTGGTGCCCTAAGTTGGAAGGAAAACAAAACAGAGAGGATATGTATGGCTGATTCACTTTGCTGTATAGTGTATAATGCAACATTGTAAGGTAACTATATTCCAATAAAATTTTTAAAAAACAGAAAAAGGACATATAGAAAATTATAAATAAGAAAACCTATCAAAAAATGGGCAAGAGACTCAAATCGGCACATCCTAAGAGTACAGCCAAATGGCCAACAAACAAATGAAAAGGTGTGTAATCTTGTATCAGAGAAATGCAAAGTACACCCACAGTGGGATACTGTCACCTGCCAGGATGACTGAAATTCAGGCCTGATAAATCAAAAACATGAGACAATAAGAACTCTTAGGCTACCATGGGGCTGCAAACTGATGGAGCCACCTTGAAAACTGTTTAGCATTTTCTATTGCAGCTCAGCTATACTCACAAACCTTCTGACCCAGCAATTCCTGTCCTGGGTATATACCTAAATGAAATGCTTACAAATTTGCATCAATAGCCATATATATATAGTTCATACCCATGTTATTTGTATAAGCCAAATTCTGAAGACCCAAATATACAGTAGATGAACAAATCAGTATGCTCAAAATGGAATACTAAACAGCAATGAACATAAATTAGTGACTATTTACAGTAAGTAATATGAATGAATCTCACAAACGTTGACTGAAAGAATCTAGATGAAAAGAAGCATGATTATATCACACGAAATTCTAAAACAGGCAATACTAGTCTATGATGCTAAAAGTCAAGCACTTGTTAACCTCAGAGGAGAAGGAAGGAAGTGAGGTTGGGAAGGGGTGAAAGAGGGACTTGCAAAGTGTTGGTAATATTCTTGTCTCTGATCTGGGTGGGGGTTAAAGAGGTCTGTTCAGTTTATGATTATTCATTGTGCTGTATATTTATGTACACAAGAGAAGACTCTACAATGGACATCACCAGAGGGTCAACAGCGAAATCAGATTGATTATATTCTTTGCAGCCAAAGATGGAAAAGCTCTATACAGTCAGCAAAAACAAGACCAGGAGCTGACTGTGGCTCAGATCATGAACTCCTTATTGCCAAATTCAGACTTATATTGAAGAAAGTAGGGAAAACCACTAGACCATTCAGGTAGGACCTAAATCAAATCTCTTACGATTATACAGTTCAAGTGAGAAATAGATTTAAGGGACTAGATCTGATAGACAGAGTGCCTGATGAACTATGGACGGAGGTTCCTGACATTGTAAAGGAGACAGGGATCAAGACCACCCCCATGGAAAAGAAATGCAAAAAAGCAAACTGGCTGTCTGAGGAGGCCTTACAAATAGCTGTGAAAAGAAGAGAAGTGAAAAGCAAAGGAGAAAAGGAAAGATATAAGCATCTGAATGCAGAGTTCCAAAGAATAGCAAGGAGAGATAAGAAAGCCTTCCTCAGCGATCAGTGCAAAGAAACCGAGGAAAACAACAGAATGGGAAAGACTAGAGATCTCTTCAAGAAAATTAGAGATATCAAGGGAACATTTCATGCAGAGATGGGCTCGATCAAGGACAGAAATGGTATGGACCTAACAGAAGCAGAAGATATTAAGAAGAGGTGGCAAGAATATACAGAAGAACTGTACAAAAAAGGTCTTCACGACCAAGATAATCCTGATGGTGTGATCACTCACCTAGAGCCAGACATCCTGGAATGTGAAGTCAAGTGGGCCTTAGTAAGCATCACTGCGAACAAAGCTAGTGGAGATGACGGAATTCCAGTTGAGCTATTTCAAATCCTGAACAATGATGCTGTGAAAGTGCTCCACTCAACATGCCAGCAAATTTGGAAAACTCAGCAGTGGCCACAGGGATGGAAAATGTCAGTTTTCATTCTAATCCAAAAGAAAGGCAATGCCAAAGAATGGTCAAATTACCGCACAATTGCACTCATCTCACACACTAGCAAAGTAATGCTTAAAATTTTCCAAGCCAGGCTTCAAGAGTACGTGAACCGTGAACTTCCAGATGTTCAAGCTGGTTTTAGAAAAGGCAGAGGAACCAGAGATCAAATTGCCAACATCCTCTGGATCATGGAAAAAACAAGAGAGTTCCAGAAAAACATCTATTTCTGCTTTATTGACTGTGCCAAAGCCTTTGACTGTGTGAATCACAATAAACTGGAAAATTCTGAGAGAGATGGGAATACCAGACTACCTGACCTGCCTCTTGAGAAACCTATGTGCTGGTCAGGAAGCAACAGTTAGAACTGGACATGGAACAACAGACTGGTTCCAAACAGGAAAAGGAGGACGTCAAGGCTGTATATTGTCACCCTGCTTATTTAACTTATATGCAGAGTACATCATGAGAAACGCTGGGCTGGAGGAAGCACAAGATTGCTGGGAGAAATATGGATAACCTCAGATATGCAGATGACACCAGCCTTATAGCAGAAAGTGAAGAGGAACTAATAAGCCTCTTGATGAAAGTGAAAGAGGAGAGTGAAAATGTTGACTTAAAGCTCAACATTCAGAAAACTAAGATCATGGCATCCCACCTATCACTTCATGGGAAATAGATGGGGAAACAGTGGAAACAGTGTCAGACTTTATTTTTCTGAGCTCCAAAATCACTGCAGATGGTGACTGCAGCCATGAAATTAAAAGACACTTACTCTTTGGAAGGAAAGGCATGACCAACCTAGATAGCATATTAAAAAGCAGAGACATTACTTTGCCAACAAAGGTCCATTTAGTCCAGGCTATGGTTTTTCCAGTGGTCATGTATGGATGTGAGAGTTGCACTGTGAAGAAAGCTGAGCATTGAAGAATTGATGCTTTTGAACTGTGGTGTTGGAGAAGACTCTTGAGAGTCCCTGAACTGCAAGGAGATCCATCCAGTCCATCTTAAAGGAGATCAGTCCTGGTTGCTCATTGGAAGGACTGATGCTGAGGCTGAAACTCCAATAAGTATTGTACACCTGATGCAAAGAGCTGACTCATTTGAAAAGACCTTGATGCTGGGAAAGATTGAAGGCGGGAGGAGAAGGGGACGATAGAGGATGAGATGGCTGGATGGCATCACCGACTCAATGGGCATGTGTTTGAGTGAACTCTGGGAGTTGGTGATGGACAGGGAGGCCAGCGTGCTGCGATTCATGGGGTCACAAAGAGTTGGACACCACTGAGCAACTGAACTGAACTGATACAGTTTTATAGAGATATAGTTGATATATGACACTATATGTTTAAAGTTTACAGAATAATTATTTGACTTACATACACTGTGAAATGATTACCACAGTAAGTTTAGTTAACATCCACCATCTCATATAGACACAAAATAAAATTTTTTTCCCTTGTAATGAGAATTCTTAGGATTTACTGTGAACAACTTTCTTACATATCATAGAACGGTGATAAACCATAGTCATCATGTTGTAATTATATGCCTAGTATATATTTACCTTATAACCTGAAGTTTGTACATTTTGACCTTTTATCCAAATGCCCCTCCCCCCACACCTCACTTATGGTAACCACAAATTGGCTCTCTTTTTCTATGAGTTTGGGTTATTGTTTTCTAGATTCTGCATATATGTGATATATCCATTTGTCTTCTCTGTCCAATTATTTCACTTAGCATAATGTCGTCAAAGTCCATGTATGTTGTTGTGTGTATGTATATATATATATATACATACACACACACACCACAAGATTTTTTATCCACTCATTAGTGGTCACTTAGATTGTTTCTACATTTTGGCTATTGTAAATAATGCTGCTGATGAACATTATCTGGGGGTGCAGATATCTCCTCAACATAGTGTTTTTATTTCCATTGGATACATTCCCAGAAATGCAATTGCTAGATCACATGATAGTTCTATTTTTAATTTTTTCAGGAACCTCTATATTGTTCACTTCCTTTCCAATTAATTTTTTTTTTGCTGCTATTCCAAGAGTTCTTTATACATTATGGATATTAACCCTTGTTACATATGTGGTTTGCAAATACTTTTACATTTTCGATCGGTTGTCTGTTCATTTTGTTGATCATTTCTTATGCAGACGCTTTTTAGTTTGAAGTAGTCCCACCAGTTTATTTTTTATTTTGTTGCTTTTGCTTTGTGGTATATTTAAAAAAATCATTGCCAAGACTCATGTCAAAGTTCTTTCCTATATTTTCTTCTAGGAGTTTTATGGTTTCAGGTCTTATATTAAGTCTTTAATCCATTTGAGTTAATTTTTGTGAGGAGTGTTAAGATAGGGATCTAATTTCACTCTTTTACATGTGAATGTCCAAATTTCCTAGCACCATTTATTGAAGACTGACACACTTCCATTGAGAATTCTTGGCTCCTTTGTCAAATATTATTTTACCATATATTGTTGTTCAGTCGCTCAGTCATGTCTGACTCTTTGCAACACCATGGACTGCAGTAGCCCAGGCTTCCCTGTCCTTCACTATCTCCTGAAGGTTGCTCAAAGTCATGCCCATTGAGTCAATGATGCCATCCAACCATCTCATCCTCTGTTATCCCATTCTCCTTTTGCCTTCAATCTTTCCCAGTATCAGGGTCTTTTCAAATGAGTCAGTTCTTCACATCAGGTGGCCAAAGTGTTGAAACTTCAGCATCAGTCCTTCCAATGAATATTCAGGACTGATTTCCTTTAGGATGGACTGGTTTGATCTCCTTGCAGTCCAAGGGACTCTCAAGAGTCTTCAACAGCACAGTTCAAAAGCATCAATTCTTCAGTGCTCAGTCTTCATTATGGTCCAACTCTCATATCTGTACATGACTGGAAAAAACACAGCTTTGACTATAGGGACCATTGTTTGCAAAGTGATGTCTCTGCTTTTTAATATATCATCTAGGTCTGTCATAGCTTTTCTTCCAGGGAGCAAACATCTTTTAATTTTATGGCTTCAGTCACCATCTGCAGTGATTCTGGAGCCCATAAAAATAAAGTCTGTCACTGTTTCCACTGTTTCCCCATCTATTTGCCATGAAGTGATGGGACCAGATGCCATGATGTTAGTTTTATGAATGTTGAGTTTTAACCCAACTTTTTCACTCTTATCTTTCACTTTCATCAAGAGGCTCTTTAGTTCTTTTTTGTTTTCTGCCATATGGGTGATTCATCTGCATATCTGAGGTTATTGATATTTCTCCTGGAAATCTTGATTCCAGTTTGTGATTCAACCAGCATAGCATTTCACATGATGTACTCTGCATATAAGTTAAATAAGCAAGGTAACAGTATACAGCCTTGACAGACTCCTTTCCCAGTTTGGAACCAGTCCATTGTTCCGTGTCTTGTTCTAACTGTTGATTCTTGACTTCCATACATTCTCAGGAGGTGGGTAAGGTGGTCTGGTATTTCAATCTCTTAAAAAATTTTCCAGTTTGTTGTGATCCACACAGTCAAAGACTTTAGTGTAGTCATTGAAGCAGAAGTAGATGTTTTCTGGATTTCTCTTGCTTTTTCCATGATCCAGTGGATGTTGGCAATTTGATCTCTGGTTCCTTTGCCTTTTCTAAATCCAGCTTGTACATCTGGAAGTTTTCTGTTTATGTATTGTTGAAGCCTAGCTTAAAGGATTTTGAGCTTTACCTTGCTAGTGTGTGAAATGAATGCAATTGTATGGTAGTTTGAACATTCTTTGGCATTTCCCTTCTTTGGAGTTGGAATGAAAATTGACCTTTTCTGATCTTGTGGCCACTGCTGAGTTTTCCAAATTGCTGGCATACTGAATGCAGCACTCTAAAAGCATAATCCTTTACAATTTTAAAAAGCTCAGCTAGAATTCCATCACCTCCACTAGTTTTGTTTGTAGTAATGCTTCCTAAGGCCCACTTGACTTCATACACCAGGATGTCTGGCTCTAGGTAAGTGACCACACCATCCTGGTTATCTGGATCAGTAAGACTTTTTTATACAGTTCTTCTGTGTATTCTTGCCACCTCTTCTTAATCTGTTCTGCTTTTGTTAGGTCTTCACTGTTTCTGTCCTTTATTGTGCCCATCTTTGCATGAAATATTCTCTTGGTATCTCTTAATTTTCTTGAAGAAATCTCTAGTCTTTCCCATTCTATTTGTCCCATTCCTCTATTTCTTTGCACTGTTCACTTAGGAAGGCTTTCTTATCTCTCCTTGCTAGTCTCTGGAACTCTGCATCCAGTTGGATATATCTTGCTCCTTCTCCTTTGCCTTTCACTTCTTTTCTCAGCTATTTGTAAGGACTCCTCAGATAGCCTTTTTGCCTTTTGCATTTCTTTTTCCTTTTGGAATGGTTTTGATCCCTGCTTCCTGTACAGTGTTACAAACCTCTGTCCATAGTTCTTCAGGCACTTGGTGTATCACATCTAATCCCTTGAATCTATTTCTATTTCCACTGTATAATCATAAAATATTTTATTTAGGTCATACCTGAATGGTCTAGTGGTTTTCCATACTTTCTTCAATTTTGCAATAAGGAGCTTATGATCTGAACCATAGTCAACTCCCAGTCTTATTTTTGCTGACTGTATAGAGCTTCTCCAACTTCAGCTGTGAAGAATAAAATCAATCTGATTTCAGTGTTGACCATCTGGTGATGTCCTTGTGCAGAGTTATCTCTTGTGTTGTTGGAAGAGGGTGTGTGCTATGACCAGTGTGTTCTCTTGACAAAACTCAATTAGCCTTTGCCCCGCTTCTTTCTCAGGATTGCTTTAGCTCTTTTTAGTCTTTGTGGTTCTATCTAAATTTTGGGATTGTTTTTTACCTCTGTTAAAAATGCCATTTAAATCTTGGTAGGGATTGCACTGGATTTCTAAATGGCTTTTGGTAGTATTGATGTTTTAACAATATTAATTCTTCCAACCCAGACTATATTTCCATTTACTTGTGTCTTCTATTTCTGTCATCACTGTTTTATAATTTCAGAGTGGAGATCTTTCATCTCCTGATTAAATCTATTCCTAGGTATTTGTTTGTTGTTGATGCTATTGTAAGTGGGACAATTTTTCTCTTTTTCAAATAATTCATTATTGGTGTATAGGAAAACTACTGTTTTTGAATGTTATTTTGTAAACTGCAACTTTGTTGAGTTTGTTGAATAGAACTAAAAGCTTTTTGGTGGGGCTTCCCTGGTGGCACAGTGGTTAGGAATCTACCTGCCTAATCAGGGGACAGAGATTCAATTCCTGATCTGGGAGGGTCCCGCATGCAGAGGTGACTAAGTCCATGTGCCACAACTGCTGAGCCCGTGTGCTGCAGCTACTGAGGCCTGCAAGCCCGAGAGCCTGTGCTCCGTAACAAGAGAATCCACCACCACGAGAAGCTTCTGCACTGCACCTCGAGTGTAGCCCCCACTTGCCTCAACTAGATAAAGCCCGCACGGAGCAATGAAGACCCAGTGCAGCCTATATACTTTTAAAAAAGATTTATGTTTTGTCCATAGTCTGTATTTAACAAAATAAAAGCTTTTTGGTGGAGTCTTTAAGTTCTTTTATATATAAAATCATGTCATCTGCAAACTGGGACAGTTTTACTTCCTCCTTTCCAATTTTATTGCCTTTTCTCTTTCTTGCCTGATTGCTCTGGCTAGGACTTCTGGAACTGTGTTGAATAGGAGTGGTGAAAGTGGGCACCCATGTCTTGTTCTTTTTTTAAAACAAATATGTTTTAAAATTTTTATTTAGCTGCACCAGGTGTTAGTGGCAGCACATAGGATTGCCAATCTTCATTGAGGCATGCAGAATGTTTAGTTGCAGCTTGCAAACTCTGTTAGTTGTGGTATATGGGATCTAGTTCCCTGACCTGGGATCAAACTCAGGCCCCCTGCGTTGGGGGCATGGAATTTTATCCACCTGACCATCAGAGACCTCCCTCTTGTTTTGTTCTTATCTTAGAGGGAAAGCTTTCAACCTTTCACTAATGAGTATGTTAGCTGTGGGCCTGTGATATATAACTTTTATTATGTTGAGGTGAAAGTGAAAGTGAAGTTGCTCAGTCATGTCTGACTCTTTGCAACCCCATGAACGGTAGCCTACCAGGCTCTGCCGTCCATCGGATTTTCCAGGCAAGAATACTGGAGTGGGATGCCATTTCCTTCTCCAGGGTATCTTCCCAACCCAGGGATCGAACCTGGGTCTCCTGCATTGCAGACAGACGCTTTACCATCTGAGCCACCAGGGAAATCCAGTATGTTGAGGTACATTCCTTTAATTATGTTAAGATGAACGGATGTTAAAATTTTCAAATGCTTTTTCTGTGTCTGAGGTATTTTTTTTCATTCTATTAATGTGATGTATCACAGAGTTATTTGCATATGTTAAACCATCCTTGAAGTGAAGTTGCTCAGTCCTATACGACTCTTTGAGACCCCATGGACTGTAGCCTACCAGGTTTCTCAGTCTATGGGATTTTCCAGGCAAGAGTACTGGAGTGGGGTGCCATTTCCTTCTCCAGGGGATCTTCCTGACCCAGGGATCGAACCCCTGTCTCCCGCATTGCAGGCAGACGCTTTACCCTCTGAGCCACCAGGGAAGCCTGGTGAAACCATCCTTACATCTTAGAAATAAAAGTCCCAGTTGATCATGGTGAATGATCTTTTTGTGTGTGTGTGGCTGAATTCAGTTTGCCAGTATTCTATGAAGAATTTTTGCAACTATATTCATCATGGATATTGGCCTATAGTTCTCTTTTCTGGTAGTGGCCTTTTCTGACTGGTATTACAGTAATGTGAACCTCATAAAACTAATTTGGGAATGTTCCTTCCTCTTTTTTTTTGTAAGAGCTTTGAGAATGATTTAGTTCTTTCAGTGTTTTATAAAATACTCCAGTGAAGCTGTTTTGTCCTGGTATTTTTAGTGCTGGGAATTTTTGACTACCCATTCAGTCTCCTTATTAATAAATGGTCTGTGCAAATGTCCTATTTCTTCTGAGTCAGTTTGGCAGGTTATATGTTTCCATTTTTCCCACTTCATCAGTGGGCCAGGGTATGCCTCAGCTTCTGGGGGTGAGAGTAGACCATGGGCCAGGGCTGCCAAATCTCTTTGGGGACCCAAATCAGGCAGTCCTGCACTTCACTGACTTCCCAGGTTAGACTGTGCCACCAAATTGATTCCGATGCTGGAGATGAGCAAAGCTGCTGGGACCACAGCACTTGCATGTTGCTGGTCGGACTTCATCTGCCACGTTCTGAGTGCTGGTTATTGCAAGCTTTCTCCTTTCCTCTGTTGGATTCCAAGTGGTCAAGCCCCCCAGATTTCCTTGCAGTTCTCAGGGGGTGAGACGAGTGGGTGCTCCAAAGAAGTGACGTATAGTGCTGGGGGAACTGGATATCCACTCTGGGCTCTCTCTCCCAAATGGGGTAGCTCTAAGCTCAGGGGAAACCTCTTGGTATGTTATGGTGCTAGCCTGGGGAGGGGCAGTGAGTCACCATGTAGTCCCTCCTCTGTACCTTTAAATGTGGTCTTTCTTGGTGTCTGTGGTGCAAGGGGATGCTTCAGCCTCACTCCTGTGTTCCAGGCTTCTCTCGGTGCACAATAGTTGTCAGCTGTGCTGCTTGTAAGTGGGGTGAGAGGAAGTCAGGAACAATCTATGTTGCCATCTTGGTGATGACACACGGCATTTTTTTTGTATGTATGCTGCTGCTGCTGCTAAGTCACTTCTGTCATGTCCGACTCTGTGTGACCCCACAGACGGCAGCCCGCCAGGCTCCCCCGTCCCTGGGATTCTCCAGGCAAGGACACCTGGAGTGGGTTGCCATTTCCTTCTCCAATGCATGAAAATGAAAAGGGAAAGTGAAGTCGCTCAGTTGTGTCCGACTCCTAGCGACCCCATGGACTGCAGCCCACCAGGCTCCTCCATCCATGGGATTTTCCAGGCAAGAGTACTGGAGTGGGGTGCCACTGCCTTCTCCATTTTCTATGTATAAGATACTTCAATTTTTAAAGAATAACTAGCTGAACCTTAAAAGGGCATTTTTTTCCTCGACAGATGTGATGTTTATTCTATCTATACTCATACCATTGTGTACCTAAATAAGAAACACATTCAAGCCTGACGTTGCTGGGAGCATAACTACCCTGAGTGAAGCTGAAGTAATGATGCGGAGGGAGGAAGAACTATGTACAAATATTACTGTAGGAGTACATTTTATTATATAAAGAATTTTCTGCACCTTTTCCCCTTGGTTACTCTGTAACAATACGTATTTAAGTCTTCCTTGCATGTGTGGTAAGTCACTCAGTCCTGTCTGACTCTGCGACTCTACGGACTGTAGCCCGCCAGGCTCCTCTGTCCATGTGATTCTCTAGGTAAGAATACTAGATTGGGTTGCCATGCCCATCTCTAGGGGACCTTCCCGCCTGGGGGTGGAACCCCCATCTCTTATGTCTCCTGCATTGGAAGGTGGTTCTTTACCACTAGCACCACCTGGGAAGCCAAGTCATTCTTTCAATAAAGCTAAATTATATCCAGTTGTAAAGAAAAAGTGTTGAAAAACCATATGTTAATACTTTTGCAGCTGACTTATATCAGAAACGGTAGTTGTAAAATTTCTACAACAGATATGCTTGTTTTAAAGGTTCTACCCAGAAGAATAAAAATAAGTGGCTTTAAATCAAAGTCCTTTGAGCAGTGCCTCTCAGACTGGTGTTCAGAATCACCTGACAGGAACTGCTAAAAGACTGCTGGGCTCCACCCCAGAGACTGTGATTCAGTAGATCTGGGCTGGGATCTACTGTACCAGGCTTCCACGTGAGGCTGCCGCTGGGCCAGGCAACCACACAACAATCTGCCTTTTCACTTTGGGCATTTTCTGTTAGCTTCTCCTAAGTTTGATAAAAAATGAAGCAAAACCACACACTACTCTTGGATAAAGAACAAACTTTTATTCTAAAAATAGATCTCAGTAACAAGGAAATACCAAAAGTTGGTCCTTATAATAAAAAGAAAAAATGTAACAGAAATTTGCTTTATATTTTTTTCCTGAAAAATACAAAATTATCACTCTAATTTTGCCAGCTCTCATTAACTGTATTTGAATTATTCATTCTACGGACTATCCAAGGAAATTTAAAAATCTTAGGTTGAATTCTACCTAATATTTAAACAGACATTTGAGTTGGTTTTATCTTCAAGTAAATACATTCTTAAAGAATGCAAATGAAACTGAACATTTGCTGAAGTAAACATAACGAGGAAGATAAATTTATACTTAGGAAATGTGCTCCAAAGTGAAATACTGGTTTATATAGTTGTTTCCCTTATTTTTTGCAGATAACCAAAAAAACCCCCAAACCCCAAAACCTGATTGTATTGAACTACTGATATTTGAAAGTAACAAATTATACAACTTATATACAGAAAAAGACATAACTAAATTTTTTCAAGCCCCAAGAACAGGAAATTTTAAAGGCAAATAATGACATTCAGTACTTAAAAAGTGGTTTTATATTTTCAAAGTGCTAAGAAACAAGTATTCAAGAAAATTTCAGGCCTGTCTACAAAGTTCTGACTGACTTGAAGTACTGAAATACCAAGAATTCAGAAGACAAGTTAAGGTTAAAAAGCCTTCTTTACTATAAAACATGTCTTCAGTATATTTTGCAAAGAAGTAAAGCAGTGGTTAAAGGACCAGTTATGGATAAGTTAGTAACATACAAGTCATCTATCAGCCCAGATCTCTTTCCAAACTAATGCAAACACGTGTTTCATGCACGCCTTCCACACTGCATGTGTCTCATCCACCCGTCCTGTCACATCCAGATTTTGCATGATTCTTATTCTTCATCATGTCAGTTGGCCACAATACACAGTGAGTAGAAATGATCCTTTCATATCAGAATTCTTGATTCTCTGCACAAAAGTTACATTTAATTCCTCTTAAATGAACGTACACATTTATTAGGACTTCTTAGCTCATTTCTGGGCTGTCAGAAATTGGTGTGATTTACTTTGACCGTCTAAGATAGAAGAAACAGTATGTTAGTATGTAGTATGACTAAGTATCTCTTTTGTTAAAACTTGACCCTGAGTTTTGAGTGCTGGAATATAAACTGTAAAGCTGAAAACACTCCAAAATATGTTGGCTAATACTGCTGTCTTTACAATATTATGCTTTTTCTCTCCATTAACATAATACATCTGAAAGTGCCTCCTCCTCAGCAGGCGAGAAGAGGAGAAGTTGGAGAGAAAACCCAAATACGGAAGCAGGAATGTCCGGTCTTAAAAACTCCTGTTTTAAAACTAAGAATTTATTCCAAAATATGTTGGTGTTTTAGTGTAAAAATGCTATTTCCTCAAATCTCTGAGTGACACTGACGGAGTGCACCTATAGGAGTAGCAGCCTGAGGGAAGCCCCACAGCTTGGCAAACACAGCACTTCTCTCTCATTTGGACCAAAGAGTGCTAAGTGTTGCTGTGGAAATCATCTAAAGGTATTTTTTTTTTTTAAGCTAGGTCTGTTTACATTATGTTAACCATTTCTAAACATTGAAAGCAGTTCTACATCTGTTAAAAATATTCACTAAATATAAAATTAACAACTGAACATGAAATAAAGCAATTTCCAGTGGTGACAGTGTTCTCACAGTAGCAAATAATCTAATTATTTAATACTAACAACTAAGTTTTTAAAACATTATTATGTTAAACAGCAATTACAGAGGAGAAAAAAGGCAGTTACATCAACTGCTATTGAAAGCACAAAAGAAAAATACAGGCTCTCCAATGGTTCTCTAACAAGGATGAGCCTAGACACTGTTTCTAGTTTTAATTTTTCGTTTTTTTTTTTGGTGGGGGAGGGCATGTATTTTGTTCTAAACAAAATAACTAACTTTAACTATATAAAATATTGATGGTTTCTGAAGAGACAATAAACTAAAATTATGCTTAAGATGTGGCTTATTCATATAATTTCTGCTCTGTGGCAATGGTAATTAGGATATATCCAGCTGTTATTAGCACTGAGATTCTTTGTGTGACTAACAAAGACATCAAAATCCTTAGTGCTGAGACAAGCTCCTTATTTGAATGACCAGATGGCATCATACCCTTCAGTGATGATGCTTTCCAATTACTGGCCTATGTGACCAATGCCACAGAAAAGTAAGACCAGACTTGTTTGTCTTACTATGTATTTTCTAAAACTGAATATAATACCACTGCACTAACTATATGCTCCATATGTTCATTAAAAACCCCCAAACCAAAACCTTTTTCCTTTAATAATCATGAGGAATCTTTACATATTTATATAATACACGGTATATTATATGCACGGCCTGTTTATGCTATTTTCAAGAAGAGAATACTGTATTAAAGTAATAAATCAAAATTAGGTGATAAGGCTGTATCACTCTTCTTTCCACTGGTTCTTGGAGTCTCTTAAATGATGGCATCATGTTCATCGCTGTAATAAATCAAAAGTTAAAATTACTTTATGTTTTATATTTGTATCAAAATACTTATAGTTTATATTTTTAAGTAATGAATAATTTCAAGCTTCAGAATCAAAACTGTCATTGCTTTGTGTTTTCTTAAGCAAAAGTACCTGGTATACTATAGTGGTGAAGGATTCAAGCAGTGTATTCAGGTTGCAAAATGGATCTACACTCAAATCTCTGCTCTACAGCGGCTGTGACTTTTCATCAATTAGCTATTATAAACCTCTTTAAAAAAGAAAATAACCAGAACAATCATTTTATGAGCATCTACTATGTGCCAGGTGTTCTGCTACAGACTTTACACCCATATCTCATTCAGTCATCACAGGAGCCCCAAGCAGAAGGGAGGGTGCTGAAAAAAATATCTGTGTGTGTATGTGTGGCTAATGGTAGGTATTTAATCAGTCAATTCCATTTTGCAGAAGATCAGAAGCTAAGCAAGCATGTAAGCCTGAGGCCTCTCATCTTGACTACTAGACACTGCTACACCATGCACATGAATGTAGGCAGGCACCCTGCTAGTCAACAGTAGAACCAGACTCACATTTAAGTCTGTCTGCCCCAACCCCACCTCTTACCACATCACTCCACCGTCTATCCATGCAACCCTAAGAAACACAGCAGCTGACACTTTAATCAGTGTTATTATCCAGTAATGGAAATTAGAAATGCTCATAATTACTAGATACTGGTCTCAGTGTCCTTAATGGGAAAATAGTAAGTCTTTATTTATGGAATGTCATTATTTATAACTTCAAAGGAACGACTGGCTTTAAAATAACACTTTAAAAAAGTGTAGCACTAAGAAAAACATGGTCAATTAAACTACAACACAATGCTTTCTCATCCCATAGAAAGTAAGATGCATCTACTTCAGAGGGGTTAAAATGTGGAAAAACATAAAAACAAAAATGTGTTCTGAGACTCAATGAAATAAGGTGTTTCACCAGCTACTGGTGTGATATGAATAAGACTGCTTCTAGCGTCACACTGCCCTATACACCTCACAGTCCCCTCAGTTATGGGGACTCTGGACCTGACGCCTTCCACAGGGCATGCAGCATTATGTGGCCATGTACATGTGACAAAGAAGCTGGCCCGTAAAGCTAACACTACATACTTCGTAGTTAAGGCTCTTTAAAATGAAAACAGCACACTTAAATTTAGTTCCTTCATAGTTTTATAGTCTCGAGTATCAATAAATATTGATGATATAAAAAAGGAGATGTATTAAATTTAATCAAAATGTGCCTTCTGTTTAACTGGTGAAATTAAAAAAAAAAAAAAAGCCAGATGATAAATATTTCTAGGAACAGAGTGGTTTAAAAAATTTTTCCATATGTTAAAGCATTTTTAGAATTAACTTGATTTAGTTAGTTTCCTTTTTTTTTCTTCTTTTACAGGCTGAGCTACAAGAGGAAGAATGAATGTTTCTGAATGTGCGTTTATCTGACAAGACACCACCTTGATATTCTTTTAAAGTAAGTTTGATATGATGGCTACTATACATGGAAGGTAAGTTACAATTTAAATATTTTTTAAAGTCTGGTTTTCTTAGTTCAATGAAAAATCTGAGACTTATTTTGATATTATAATTTCCTCCTAGAAATTCATAATGTACATCAACATATTAAAGGCTTACACAATTTTACTGTGCTCAATCAGCATTTCCTAAACGTTTCTGACATGGAAATTCTATGGGACATATATGTATTGACATATGACAACTTACATTTTGGAAAATGCCATTTGTTCTATGGTATTTATTTTATATATACATTAACTGATGCTGGGAAAGATTGAGGGCAGGAGGAGAAGGGGATGACAGAGGATGAGATGGTTGGATGGCATCACCGACTCAACGGACATGGGTTTGGGTAAACTCCGGGAGTAGGTGATGGACAGGGAGGCCTGGCATGCTGCAGTTCATGGGGTTGCGAAGAGTTGGACACGACTGAGCGACTGAACTGAACAATCAAAAGAATAAATTCACTCTTGTACATATAAGACTCAAAAGAAAAACCAAAAGGACTTTGTTGTAGTAACAAAAATTGGGAGATGATACCTCTAAAAACCATCAGCTCTACAGAATGACATGGTTTGTTGTTGAGGACTTGTTGATAAAGCTCACCTGAAAAGATGGGTTTTACTACAGAGTAACTGATAATATATATTATACTAACAACTCATTATCAGGGAAAATGAGGCTGTCAGAATTTCTTTACTTTCTTTGTCACAGAAAGCAGAAATCATGTTTTTATCAAGGATGCTACTTTAGTGTATCTTACATTTGTCAGCAGCACTAAGTCAACAGCCTTAGGAGACCTGATAGGGTATTTCTTGTGATTAGAGGTGTAAGCATGTGAAAAGGGCTGATTAAACTTGGGTCTCCAGTTAGAAAAAGGATGGCACACTAATAAAACACAATCATTTTTACAGGTATATACATCCATTTTCATTTGCAAATAATTATAATCACGAGCTTGTACCCAATTTGCTTTAGGCACAAAGGATTAATAGGAATATAACTCATAAATCTGTGAATTAGTAGTCACCGAGATGAACACTGGCTCTACTCTTAAATTTTGTCATGATATTTAAATAAAGAACTAATAATAATAATAATAAAAGTCCTGGCCAATCAAAACTTACATGGTTCTATACCGAATGCCTCGTCTTGAATAATACACTTTGCATCCAATGTAAAGAAAAGATAAAACTCCCAGTGTTAATACAATACCACCAACAAAGCTGCCAGTATCAAATTTTGATCCTTTATTTTCCTTAGAAATAATAGTTGTTGTGACTAGAAGAAAACAAAACAAAAAATAGGTTTTAGTGCTTTTAAAATACATTGTAATCAACTAAAACATTTTGAATTTCCATGTAAGCACTCTGACCTGGGGACGAGAAGGACATGAAGTTGCTCTCCAGCTGGTTTTGTGTCTAGTGACTGCCTGGCTTTAGTTTTCTTCAGCTGACCCAACACATCCCTTATTAAAGAAACCCCCACTGCCTGCAGTCCCAAGATCTTAATGCGAGACTGGACTTAGATGGGCTACCAATACCATCCAAGGCAGCAAGAGTCGGGGAATTCTTTTACGAATTCTCTTTAAGAGTTCATGCCCTAAACAAAACATGTCTGGGTAACAGCTGTAATCCTGAAACTGGATCCAATTTGAATAAATGTTTCTAACTGAGATTTCTCCTTTTGAACAAATTGTGAATTTTTACTATTTTAATTTTGTGAAGTCAATACATAAATTGTAGTAATAAAGAAGAGAAACTATTCCGAATAAAAGTATATAAAAACACAAAAAAGAAACCATAAAATCTGATATTTGTTCTGGTAAATGTAATCAACAGCTTTTAAACAGAAGTTCAACTTTGGATAACTTAAAAGAGAATTTAAAGGTTTTGAATTCCAGGTTTCACAGGCATTATATTTTAAACAAATGAAGAAAAAGAGTGCTGAGACTAATAATATATATGTGACTATATCTAATACCATTAAAAAATATCTTTATGGTACAAGTGGATTAAAACCGAAGTTCACCATGATTTAGGTTTAGAAATCATGGAGACTGACCCTACCTAATTCCCTTCTAGAGTGAGGTACAAAAAAAATAAAAATAAAATTCCGTTAGGATAATTTATTTATTTACAGATGGATCTTATACAGTCATTATTTGTCATGATTAAGTTGGAAGCTAATTTCTTAAAGGAACAAGATAGTTACTACATCAACCCTTTTCCTGATCTCTACAACTAATTTATACAGAAAATGAGAAATAATTGCCTAAATTTCTATATTTTACAGAATGGAATGATATAAATGCAGCATTTTAACAACTATTTTTCAGCATAGGAAAAAAAATCCATTTTATACATACCTGTTACTGATGAAGAACTATTGTGGGCTGTGGTCACTGTGGATACTGATACCTGGGATGTATTTTGTGAAACATTTGTTATTTTGGGTGTAGACTTTAAGGTGGCAGAAGTCATATTTGTTGAGACCACTGGTGTTATCATTTTAGATGTTAAGGGTCTCGAGGTGGTGGCTGTCCCATTATTTGAGGCTGAGGAATCTTTAGTTTCTGATGATGATTTTCCTGTGGGTTTCAAGGTAGTAGTGGTTACATTCTTTGAGACTAGGGAAACTGAAGCTGTTGATGGTTTTGGACTGAGGTTGGAAGATTCACCTTTATGGTCGTGATGTCCCTGTGGGTCTATGAGAAGATATAGAAACATTAAAGCAAGAGCTGTGACTCAGATAATCAAGCTTCCACTTCACTGCCTTTCACGGTCACACATAAAGGAAAAGATCTAACAAACAGCAGCATGAAGATACTTAGTCTACTAATACTCTGCAGTACACAGCAATAAGCCATAAAATGTCTCAAAACAGGAAAATATTCAAAAGGAACCACGCCTGGATTTACATAGAGTTAGGAATTTTTGTGACCATATGGTGGGGTGGGGTGTGGGGGGAGGGGGAAGGAGACCCAACCCAGTAGACGGAGCTCTTTCAGTACAGGGACAGTGTCTTAACCACCTCTGTCTGAATATGCCATACTTTATGTCACAGTATTAGTTGAAAAGATTATTAAACCAATGGATGTAAAAAGGGTTTTTAAAGTTTAAAGTTTCCCTGCCACATTCTTTCAAAAGGCTTTGGGGACAAACAGTAGCTACATGCTTCTAACCACCTGAAGTGGCTGTGAGCATAAGCGGGACACTCTTTATAAGAGTAAAACCAACTTCCCATGATACATTAGGAATTGAAATAACATTGCAGAACATGGTTGGTTGGAAATCTCATAGTGGTGATAATATTCCATCGTTGGAAAAATATTTTGGAAAGCTTAAAATATGCAAAAGCCAGTTTTATAAGGGGAAACCATTCATGTTAATTTAAAAAAAACAACTGGAAATAAATAAGCACTATTATCAAAAAATAAATACTAAATATCTATGTATAAAATGCCCTATGGCCAAAAGCAAACATTTCTGTCTTAATATTTTTTCATACTCTATCTTCATTGTAACATCATAACCTAACTGATACTTACAACTAAAGATACTTTAGTTACTTATAATTTACTAAATAAATGTGTGTTAGTTGCTCGGTTGTGTCTGACTCTTTGTGATTCCATGGACTGCAGCCTGCCAGGCTCCTCTGTCGATGGGATTCCCCAGGCAAGAATACTGGAGTGGGTAGCCATGCCCTTCTCCAGGGGATCTTCCCAATCCAGGGATCGAACTTGGGTCTCCCGCACTGCAGGTGGATTCTTTACTGTCTGAGCCACAAAGGAAGCATAATAAATACTATTTTACTATATACTATCCAAGGAATCAAAAATCTCTCTTTGCCCTATTGTTATTGTTCAGCTCCTCTGTCTTCCACTATCTCCCTGAGTTTGCCAAACTTATGTCCACTGAGCTGGCAATACTATCCAACCATCTCATCATCTGCCGCCCCCTTCTCCTCTGCCTTCAATCTTTCCCAGCATCAGGGTCTTTTCCAATGAGTCAGCTCTTCGCATCAGGTGGCCAAAGTATTGGAGCTTCAGCTTCAGCATCAGTCTTTCCAATGAATATTCAAGGTTGATTTCCTTTAGGACTGATTGGTTGCAATTTATCTATTTGTCTCTGCAGGTTTAGTAGTTGCTATGTTGCCTGCATTTTCTCATTTCACTCTCTCTGGCCAAGAACCAAAGTGGAAAGAATTCGCCCCTGGCCTGCCTTCTCCACGGACAACAGCATCAGGCCTTCAAGGTCCCTGTCACACCCAAAAGCTATGACTTCAGGTACTATCACCCTATCTCTCACAATTATTCTGTACTTTTTATTCAAAGAATTCAAATATTTGTTTTCAGCTTTACAGACTGGTTTTAATAGTGCTTCTTATCTGGCCATCAGCTTTTACTATTTAAATTCCTATCACCTTTTCTGAACTCTGGGTCTTTATTGTGTGATCTCTTCCACTGAGTATTACCTGATTTTTAAAAAAGACAAAAGGAATTAGTACTTCTATATTATGTTGTTGTTCAGTAGCCCACTCGTGTCTGACTCTTTGTGACCTCATGGACTGCAGCACGCCAGGGCCCCCTGTCCCTCACCATCTCCTGAAGTTTGCCCAAGTTCATGTCCACTGCATTGGTGATAATACCAAAACTTTTGTATTATACAGACTAATAAATTATAATCATTCAAGTAGATGATAGAAATGCTATGAACTTGAACTAATCTTTTATTAATCAATTAAAATGTGCTACAGATATAAGTAATATACTTTAGCATTGAAATAATCACCTATTATTTTAATCTACTGAATGAATTCTATTATAGTGAAATTAAATACAGCAAAGAACCATTGTTTATATCATATCTTTAGAACAGAATGATCTTTGCAGAGTGGAACAATGAATACAATGCTGCTTTTGGATTATACACATGCGCACACACACACACAGCCCACTCTCTTCTCCCAGCCATAATAAGATATTCTTCACAGATACTATACAAAGTCACATGGGCAAAAACAGGGACCTGTCAGGTTCGTTCATTAAGAAAATCCAAATGTGTTAAAGAAATGACTAAGCAGCTAAAATTTTCTACAAATTTTGCCTGACAAAACAGGCAAATAAGTTTCATGTTAAGGTGTGTTCTGTGATGTTTAAATGTGTTAGCTGCAATGCAAGGATACTCTCTTCAAGGTCAGAGCTCACATTCAGTGAGTCACTCCCCCCCACCCACTGTCTATAATATAAGTGAATGGTCCTCTGGGCTCCTCTACAAATGAGAGCATCCCTCCATGGGCATCTGGGTGTCTTCCCTCTCCCATAACTGTTCAGTGACTGGCCAGTGTTCTCCATGGCGAGGCACAGTGAACACCTGCAGAGATGTCGGGAGAACAGACCACGCACGCAGGGCTTGGGAAGGGTTAAGCTCTGCTGCGTTAGCCCTTCAGTCTCCACAGCCTCTGAGAAGCGGAAGTTGTAAGGATGTGGAGGGCGGGTGACATGAGCGAAGGGGGTCAAAGGAACCAACCTCTAGTTATAAACTGAGTCAGTCATGGGGATGTGATGTAAACCACATGGTGACTCTAGTTCATATCACACTGTGTATTCGAGAGTCTTTAAGAGAATAGACCTGGAAAGTTCTCATCAGAAAAAAAAGTAACTAAATAGGATGACAGATGTTATATAAATTCTTATATATATTATGATAGATGTTCTTATTATGATCATTTTGCAATATAGACAAGTATCAAATCATTATGTTATATACCTGAAACTAATGTGTTATATATCAACTATGTATTTCAATCTAAGAAAGTACAAAAACATCAAGTTAAAACAAGACAAAAGAAGGTACAAAGGCCCAAGGAGGGTATGTTACTGGAAAGTGTGATGTGTGCTCTTTGTCCACCCCCACCTCAGCCCACAGAGTAAAAGAGGGGAACACAAGCCCTTGCCCTCAAGGCAAGCTGGAAAGGCTTCAAGGGAATCACCTGAAGAGCAGGCCCAGCATCCGCTGGACCTGAAGGGACAAACACTGAGATCTTACTCTGGCCTGAAAAGTAACTCTAAAGGCGAGAGGCCGTGGGTGAGCTGTCTCTACCTGTCAGCAGAGTTTAAAAAGGCTACTCTGGGAGTCGATTCTTGGTTCCAGTGACAACAAAGGGTGCTTGCTTCCCATGAACCAAATCAGGCCCCGTGGAACACAGCCAGCACGGGGCTGCTTTAAACGACAGCTTTGCAGAGCAGGGGCCACGAGAATGGCATCATTGACTCAATGGCCATGAGTCTGAGTAAACTCCAGGAGTTGGCGATGGACAGGGAGGCCTGGCATGCTGTGGTCCATGGGGTTGCTGAGAGTCCGACATGACTGAGTGACTGAACTGAACTGGACTGAAGGGAGTGGAACACGAGGACCAGTAGGGGTAAGGTCCTAGGGCATCCAGAGACTGGCGGGGGAAGCACCAGCTGAGGGTCTCTCCAGAAGCTCCCCAAGAACCACATCTGCCACCCAGGGACACCTCCACCAGCTGCAAACATCCCAGCGGGCTTCTCCCCAAGCCCCTTCAGGCCTGCTTCCATGAGGTCAAAACAGCAGAGGTGAGGGGAGAAGGGGGAGCAAGGACAGGGGCTGGGCTGTACTGCAGCCCCCCTGCAGGGCCTGGGCTGCCGGAGGGAGGAATCCCACTCATCACAGTGCTATTCCTTTTGGTTTCATTCTGAACAAGACAGACATCCTACTAACTACAACTCGTTCAACAAGCTGAGCATATATACCTCAGCTAACCTGTCTCTTTAGAAACCTATATGCAGGTCAGGAAGCAACAGTTAGAACTGGACATAGAACAACAGACTGGTTCCAAATAGGAAAAGGAGTACTTCAAGGCTGAATATTGTCACCCTGCTTATTTAACATATGCAGAGTACATCATGAGAAACACTGGGCTGGAGGAAGCACAAGCTGGAATCAAGATTGCTGGGAGAAATATCAGTAACCTCAGATACTCAGATGATACCACCTTTATGGCAGAAAGTGAAGAAGAACTAAAGAGCCTCTTGATGAAAGTGAAAGAGGAGAGTGAAAATGTTGGCTTAGAGCTCAACATTCAGAAAACTAAGATCATGGCATCTGGTCCCATTACTTCATGGCAAATAGATGGGGAAACAGTGGAAACAGTGTCAGACTTTATTTTTCTGGGCTCCAAAATCACTGCAGATGGTGATTGCAGCCATGAAATTAAAAGACGCTTACTCCTTGGAAGGAAAGGCATGACCAACCTAGACAGCATATTCAAAAGCAGAGACATTATTTTGTCAACAAAGGTCCGTCTAGTCAAGGCTATGGTTTTTCCAGTAGTCATGTATGGATGTGAGAGTTGGACTGTGAAGAAAGCTGAGTGCTGAAGAATTGATGCTCTTGAACTGTGGTGTTGGAGAAGACTCTTGAGAGTCCCTTGGACTGCAAGGAGATCCAACCAGTCCATTCTGAAGGAGATCAGCCCTTGGTGTTCTTTGGAAGACTGTTCTTTGGAAGATGCTAAAGCTGAAACTCCAGTACTTTGGCCACCTCATGCAAAGAGTTGACTCACTGGAAAAGACTCTGATGCTGGGAGGGATTGGGGGCAGGAGGAGGAGGGGACGACAGAGGATGAGATGGCTGGATGGCATCACTGACTCGATGGACATGAGTTTGGGTGAACTCTGGGAGTTGGTGATGGACAGGGAGGCCTGGCGCACTGCAATTCATTGGGTAGCAAAGAGCTGGACACGACTGACTGTACTGAACTGAAGTGAACGCAGGTGGAGCTGCGGGACCGGGTGTAGGGGGCACACAATCGTCAACACTTATTTAGTGTTATATGTTGAACTGTGTCCCCTTAAAATTCATATGGTGAGGCCCTAATTCCCAGTACCTGAGGATGTAGCCTTATTTGGAGATAGAATCTTCACAGAGGATTATAATCAAGTTAAAATGAGGTTAATAAGATTACTGGGATGAGGCTTAAGTACCTGGTATCCTTGTGAAGTGGGAAATTTGGAGACAGACAAACATACAGGAGGAACACTGTGAACATGAAGACAGAGATCAGGGTGGTGCTTCCAATAGGCCAAGGAAAGCCAAAGATTGCTAGTGAAACACCAGAAACGAGGGAACAGGCATGGAACAGACCTCTGTCATCAGCCCTCAGGAGGATGTAATCTGACAGTCTGTCGACAGTCTGACAATCCATCTCTGCTGTTTGCGCCACCCAGTTAGTGGTCCTTTGCTGTGGTAGCCCTGGCAAACCAATGCACTCAGGATCATAGTTCTTCCATTTCTAACAAGATGTGTCTCTGGGCAACGGTGCTGGCTGGTGGCTGTGCTAAGCTGGTTCCTTTCACAGATCTTTGAAACTCAGATCTTTGAGACAAATCCAGTGAGTCAGTACTTGTCAAACCACTCTCAGAACTGGCCTAAGTAAAACCTGACATCATCTATAGATTTCAGTCAGAGCTATAAAAATGTCCTCACCTTAACTCTTGGTTTCAGCTAACAATCACAGGAAGAGGAGACGAAGGCTGGCAGTGAGGGCGCCATGTGCCCTCCGTGCCAGCAGCTGCCATGCTCAGAGGGAGAGGAACGAGATGGACAAGGTACCTGTGGTGATGAGGGACGTTCTGCCACTGCTGCAGAGATGCTTGGAACAGACCTACTTCCACGATTAGCACCACTGTCGCCGGAATCACAGCACGTGAAGAGGATGCTATTGAAGATATTTTCAGTTCACTGATACAAACATCCAAAAAAGAAAAAAGGGATACTCCAACCCTTTTTCTAACACCAGCCAGCCACCTTCTATCACAGCAGGACCAAGGACACTATGAAGCAGCCTGTTTTTTAGCACCAAGTAAAAGTACTCATCCTCTTTAGAGTCTGGATTTATTCCAACTACCTTTGTATACCCCTTCATGGATCATTGCCTTGTTGTGGCGAGGGAGCCTGCGTAACTCAATGATGCTACGAGCCATGCTGTGCAGGGCCACTCAAGATGGATGGGTCATAGCAGAGAATTCTGACAAAACATGATCCACTAGAGGAGGGCATGGCAAACCACCCAGTATACTTGCCATGAGAACCTCATGAACTGTACAAAAGGCCAAAAAGATAGGACACCAAAGTTGAGTCCCCCCGGGCCTGAAGGTGTCCAACACGCTACTGGGGAGGAGCAGAGGATATTTACCAATAGCCCCAGAATGAATGAAGTGGCTGGGCCAAAGTCGCAAGATACTCAGTTGTTGATGTGTCTGCTGATGAAAGTAAAATCCAACGCTGCAAAGAACAGTATTGCACAGAAACCTAGAATAGAATGTTAAGTCTACGAATCAAGGAAAATTGGAAGTGGTCAAGCAGGAGATGCTAAGATTGGACACTGACATCCTAGGAATCAGCAAACTAAAATGGACAGGAATGGGTGAATTTAACTCAGATGACCATCTACTACTGTGGGCAAGAATCCCTTAGAAGAAATGGTGTAGCCCTCATAGTCAACGAAAGAGTCTGAAATTCAGTACTTGGGTGCAACCTTAAAAATGACAGAACGATCTCAGCTCATTTCCAAGGCAAACCATTCAACATCACAGTAATCCAAGTCTATGCCCCACCACTGATGGCTGAAGAAGCTGAAGTAGGTTAGTTCTATGAAGACCTAGAAGACCTCCTAGAACTAACACCTAAAAAAAATATTCTAGTCATCATCAGGGATTGGAATGCAAAAGGAGGAAATCAAGATAAACCTGGAGTCACAGGCAAGCTTGGCCTTGCAGAACAAAACGAAGCAGGGCAAAGGCTAACTGAATTCTGCCAAGAGAATGCACTAGTCATAGCAAATACTGTTTTTCAACAACCCAAGAAACAACTTTACACATGGACAATCACCAAATGGTCAATACCAAAATCAAATTGATTACATTCATTGTAGCTGAAGATGGAGAAGCTGTATAGTCAGCAAAAACAAGACCTGGATCTGACTGTGGTTCAGATCATCAGCTTCTTGTAGCAAAATTCAGGCTTAAACTAAAGAAAACTGGGAAAAACACTACCTGAATGAATTTGCAGTGGAGGTAATGATAGATTTAAGGGACTAGATCTAGTTAACAAACAGACTACTTAACAATCAAAAAGGTTTGAGAGAGAACCACGAGCTAGGGCAGGATTGAACAAGGTTCATCTCCTACATGGATCCACTCATTCAGGTCTGGGCCAGATGGCTGTTTTATCTAATGCATAGAAACCATGACAGAGTGTCAAGGAAAAGGAAGAAATAGGAATATGTTCCAAAGTTAAGAACAAGAAAAAACATTAGAAAAATACTTCAATGAAACAAAGATAAAAATTTACCTGATAGAAAGTTCAAAATAACTGTCATAAAGATTCTCACTGAACTTGGGAGAAAAATGGATAAGCACACTTCAATAAAGAGAAAATGTAAGAAAGTGTGAACAAGATGACACAGAGCTGAAGAATAAAATAACTGATACAATAAAGAGGTTTAATAGCAGAATAGATAAACCAAGAGAAAGGATCAGTGAACTCAAGGACAGGACAGTGGGGCTCTCTTAATCAGAGCAGCAAAAAGAAAAAAAGAGTAAAAAAATAAAGATATTTCAAGGGACTTATGGGAAAACTTATAGGAATGTTATAAATAAGCTGTTATATGTAAGCTTCATGGTAACCACAATGAAAAATACTTGTAGTAGATAAAGAGAAAGGAATCAAAGCATACCACTAAAGTATGCCATCAAACCACAAAAGAGAACAAAAAGAAGAAAGAAACAGAGAAACTGCAAAAGAGCCAGAAAATAGTTGACAAAATGGAAATAAGTCCGTATTTATCAATGATTACTTTAAATGTAAATGAACTAAATTTTCCCACTGAAAGATATAGACAGAGTGGATGAATGGATTTAAAAAAACAAAAACACACCCATCTGTATGCTGCCTACAAGAGACTCACTTCAGGTATAATGACACAGAGAGATTGAAGGAGAGGGAACAGAGAAAGATATGCCCTGCAAATGGAAATACAAAGAAAGCTGGGGTAGCTATACTTATATGAGACAAAGTAAACTTTAAAACAAAGACTGTAACAAGAGACAAAGAAGGGCGTTACATAATGATAAAGGGGTCAACCAAATAAGCAAATATTTGCAAATATTTATGCACCCAACATAGGAACACTTAAGTATATAAAACAAACATTAACAAACTTAAAGGGAAAAATAAGACAGCAACACAATAACAAGAGGAACTTTAATATCCCACTTAAATTAATGGATAGACCATCCATCAGACAGACTATCAATAAGGAAACACTGACCTTAAATGACAAGTCAGAACATAAAAGACCTAACAAACTAGTACAGAACATTCCATCCAGAAAGCAACAGAACACACAATCTTCTTAGTGCACATGGAAAATTCTACGGGATAAATCATATTATTAGACCAGAAAACAAGTTCTTAACAAAGGTAAGAAAACTAAAATAATATCAAGTATCTTTTCCAACCACAATGGTAGGAAACTAGAATTCAATTACAGAAGAAAACTGAAAAATGCACAAAGATGTGGAAATTAAACAACATGCTACTGAACAACTGATGAGTCAAAAAGGAAACAAAAAAATACCTTAAGACATATGAAAATGGAAATATAGGATTCCAAAATTTATGCATGTATGCTAAATTGCTTCAGTCGTATCCAACTTTTTGTGACCCCATGGACTGTAACCTGCTAGGCTCCTCTGTCCATGGGATTCTCCAACCAAGAATACTGAAGTGGATTGCCATGCCCTTTTCCAGGGGATCTTCCTGAACCAGGAATCGAATAAGCATATCTTATGTCTTCTGCACTGGCAAGTGGGTTCTTTACCTCTAGTGCCACCTGGGAAGCCCCTTATGGAATGCAGTAAAAGAATTCTATCAGTGAAATGCATAGCTATAAATGCCTACCTCAAGAAACAAACAAAAAACAAAACTCACATAAACAACCTAAATTTACACCTAAAGAAACTAGAAAAAAATATTAAACTCAAAGTCAGTAGAAGCAATAAAATAACAAAGATCAAAGTAGAAAAATGAAATAAAGACTAAAAAGGTAACAGAAAAGATCAGTGAAATCAAGAGTTGTTTCTCTCTTTGAGAAGATAAACAAAAAATGGACAAACTTAGCTAGATTCACCAAGAAAAAAGAAGACTCAAACATTAAGTCAGAAATGAGAGACATCAAAACTTATACCACAGAAATACGAAGAATTTTCAGAGACCACTATGAACAATTATATGCCAACAAACTGGACAACCAAGAGAAAACAGATAAATTCTTAGAAACATAAAATCTTCCAAGACTGACTCAAGAAGAAATAGAAAATATGAACAGAACAATTACTAATACGGACATTGATTCAGTAATCAAAACCTCCTAACAAACAAAAGTCCAGGACATGACAGCTTCACTGGTGAATTCTGCCAAATATTCAGGAAGAATTAACATCAATCCTTCTAAAACCCTTGCAAAAAACAGAAGAGATAAGATTTATAGACTGATTTTAACTCATTGTTGACTGGGGGATTTTTGCAGAAACTAACACCTGTGGTAAGTGATTTTTATTTTGACTGGCCAAAAATTAAGTCCATCATTTCACTAACACTTTGTGGGTTATTACACTCAATAGTTACAACTGACACACTTGTAAAGTCTCCTAATTGTTGTAAAATATTGTTTCTAATCCACTCTTCTGTAGAAGCAATGGAGCATTCTCCAGCACCATTTCATTTTCACTTGCCATATCAGAATCAATCAGTAAGGTTTTCTGTATTTTTGTTGGTCTACTCATCATATGTGAATCAGAACTGTTCTCTGAAGAACTCCCATTTTCTGAGACATTAGTATATATGTTACTTAGAAAATCAGAGGAAGTATCTGCATAAAATTTACTGAAATATTCTTCACTCAAAATTTTTCATTACATCATTTTTGAAAATCTTTTGTTTATTATAACATATGCAAGGTTGAAACCAAAAGCTAATGGAACAAAATGTGAATGATAATAATCGTAAGTTATATGATTATTGATGATAATCATAACGAATTCTTGATCAATTTTAAGCTCTAACAACTTTGTACAGTGATGTTAACTGTATCACTCTCTAAAAATGTACTGATATGTGATAAGTCTCTGGTTGATAAATGTTTGGGTAACAGAAGATGTACTAACACATCTCCAGTCAATAAAGTGAGAAGAGGTCAAAATTACCCTGATACCAAAATCAGACAAAGATGCCACAACAAAAGAACAGGCCAATATCACTGATGAAAATGGATGTAAAAATCCTCAACAAACTATGAGCAAGCTGAATTCAACAATACATGAAAAGAATCATACATTATAATCAAGTGAGATTTATTCCAGGGATGCAAGTATGGTTCCACATCTGCAAATCAATCAGTGTTATATACCACATTAACAAAATGAAGGATAAAAACCATATGATTATCTCAATAGCAAGTAAGTATAAGTTGCTCACTTGTGTCCAACTCTTTGTGACACGAAGGACCGTACAGTGTGGCCTAGAATTCTCTAGGCCAGAATACTGGAGTAGGTAGCCTTTGATGCAGAAAAAGAATTTAAGAAAATTCAACATTCATTTATGGATGTGTCTCAACAGAAGAGAGGCCATAATGTGCCTCAACATAATAGAGGCCATAAATGACATGACCATAGCTAACGTATGCATCACTGAACACTTCTCCTGTAATATCAGGAACAAGACAAGGATGCCCACTCTAACCACTTTTTTCAACACAGTATTGGAAGTCCTAGCCAGAGCAAATGGCCAAGAAAAAGAAATAAAAGGCATCCAAGTTAGAGAGGAAGAAGTAAAACTGTCACTATTTGCAGATAATATGGTATTATAAACAGAAAACCCTTAAGACACCACAGAAAACTGTTAGAACTAATAAACAATTTCAGTAAAGTTCAAGAATATAAAATATATAAAAATATACTGCATTTATATACACTATAACAAATTATCACATAAAGAAACTAAAACCAATCCAATTTACAGTTGCATGAAAGAGAGAAAATACCTAGGAAAAAATTTAACCAAGTAGGTAATAGGCCTGTACACTGAAAACTATAACACATTGATGAAAAGAATTAAAGAAGATACCAGTAAATGGAAAAATACTCTGCGATCATGAATTGGAAGAATATTGTTAAAATATCCACACTATCCAAAGCAATCTACAGAGTTCATGCAATCTTGATAAAAATTTCAATGGTATTTTTCTCAGAATAAATAACGCTAAAATTTATACAGAATCACAAAAGATCCTGAGTAGCCAAAGCAATCCTGAGAAGTAACAATAAAGCTGGAGCCACCACACTGTCCAAATTTGAACTAATTACAAAGCTGCAGTAATCAAATGTGCATAAAAACAAACACATATCAACAGAAGTGACAGCCTAGAAATCATACAAATATGGCCAATTAATTTATGATGAAGAAGCCAAGAATATATCAATACAAAGGGAAAAGGACAATCTCTTCAATAGTGGTGATAGGAAAACTGGATAATGATATGGAACAGAAAGAAACTAGACCACTATCTTATACCACACAGAGAAAATTAACCCAAAGTGCAGTAAAGACTTGATAGTACTTAATGCAAGTCCTGAAACTATAAAACATCTGAGAAAACACAGGTAATAAAGTCCTTCACATACGGCTTGGCTATGGTTTTTGATATCTGAAACCAAAACCTGAGATAACTAAAGCAAAAAATAAACAGGTGGGACCACATTAAACTAAAATGCTTCAGCACAGCAAAGAAAACCATTGACAAAATGAAAAGGCAGACCACTGAATGAAGGAAAATATTTGCAAATCATATATGTTAAGAGGTAAATATCCAATTTATATAAAGTCATATAGCTCAACAGCAAGAAAATCAATATCTCATTTAAAACACAGAGAATCAGAATAGACATTTTTCCAAAAAAGACAGAGTTGGCCAGATCAAAAGTGTTCAACATCACTAATCATCAGTTCAATTCAGTCGTTCAGTCATGTCTGACTCTTTGTGACCCCATGGACTGCAGCACGCCAGGCTTCCCTGTCAATCACCAACTCCTGGAGCTTACTCAAACTCATGTTCATTGAGTCAGTGATGCCATCCAACCATCTCATCCTCTGTCGTCCCCTTCTCCTCCTGCCTTCAATTTTCCAGCATCAGGGTATTTTCCAGTGAGTCAGTTCTTCACACTGGGTGGCCAAAGTATTGGAGTTTCAGCTTCAGCATCAGTCTTTCCAATGAATATTCAGGACTGATTTCCTTTAGGATGGACTGGCTGGATCTCCTTGTAGTCCAACGGACTCTCAGAGTCTTCTCCAACACCACAGTTCAAAAGCATCAATTCTTTGGTGCTTACTTTTCTTTATAGTCCAACTCTCACATCCATATATGACTATGGGAAAAACCATAGCTTTGATTAGATGGACCTTTGTTGGCAAAGAAATGTCTCTGCTTTTTAGTATGCTGTCTAGGTTGGTCATAGCTTTTCTTCCAAGGAGCATGCATCTTTTTAATTTCATGGCTGCAGTCACCATCTGCGGTGATTTTGGAGCCCAAGAAAATATTCTGTCACTGTCTCCATTGTTTCCCCATCTATTTGCCATGAAGTGATGGGACCAGATGCCATGATCTTCATTTTTTGAATGTTGAATTTTAAGCCAGCTTTTTACTCTCCTTTCACTTTCATCAAGAGGCTCTTTAGCTGCTCTTCACTTTCTGTCATAAGGGTGGTATCATCTGCGTCTCTGAGGTTATTGATGTTTCTCCTGACAATCTTGATTCCAGCTTGCGTTTCATCCAGCCTAGCATTTTGTATGATATACTCTGTATAGAAGTTAAATAAGCAGGGTGACAATATACAGCCTTGACAGACTCCTTTCCCAATTTGGAACCAGTCTGTTGTGCCATGTCTGGTACTAACTGTTGCTTCTTGACCTGCAAACAGATTTCTCAGGAGGCAGGTCAGGTGGTCTGGTATTCCCATCTCTTGAAGAATTTTCTACAGTTTGCTGTGATCTATACAGTCAAAGGCTTTGGCATAATCAATAAGGCAGTGATAGATGTTTTTCTGGAACTCTCTTGCATTTTCTATGATCCAACGGATGCTGGCAATTTGATCTCTGGTTCCTCTGCCTTTTCTAAAACCAGCTTGAATATCTGGAATTTCTTGGTTCACATACTGTTGAAGCCTGGCTTGGAAAGTTATGAGCATTACTTTGCTAGCATGTGAGAGGAGTGCAATTGTGTGGTAGCCTGAGCATTCTTTGGCATTGCCTTTCTTTGAAATTGGAATGAAAACTGACCTTTTCCAGTCCTGTGGCCACTGCTGAGTTTTCCAAATTTGCTGGCCTATTGAGTGCAGCACTTTCACAGCATCATCTTCTCGGATTTGAAATAGCTCAACTGGAATTCCATCACCTCCACTAGCTTTGTTTGCAGTGATGCTTCCTAAGGTCCACTTGACTTCACATTCTAGGATGTCTGATTCTAGGTGAGTGATCACACCATTGTGGTTATCTGGGTCATGAAGATCTTTTTTATATAGTTCTTCTGTGTATTCTTGCTACCTCCTCTTAATATCTTCTGCTTCTGTTAGGTCCATATCATTTCTGTCCTTTATAGAGCCCATCTTTGCATAAAATGTTCCCTTGGTATTTCTAATTTTCTTAGAGAGATCTCTAGTTTTTCCCATTTTATTATTTTCCTCTATTTCTTTGCACTGATCACTGAGGAAGGCTTTCTTATTTCTCCTTGCTATTCCTTGGAACTCTGCATTCAGATGGGTATATCTTTCCTTTTCTCCTTTGCTTTTTGCTTCTCTTCTTTTCACAGCTATTTGTAAGGCCTCCCCAGACAGCCATTTTGCCTTTTTGCATTTTTTTTCTTTGGGATGGTCTTGACTTCTGTCTCCTGTATAATGTCATGAACCTCCATCCATAGTTCATCAGGGACTCTTACCAGATCTAGTCCCTTAAATCTATTTCTCACTTCCACTGTATAATCGTAACGGATTTGATTAAGGTCATACCTGAATGGTCTAGTGGTTTTCCATACTTTCTTCAATTTAAGTCTGAATTCGGCAATAAGAATTCATGATCAGAATGAACCACAGGCAACTCCTGGTCTTGTTTTTGCTGACTGTATACAGTGTCTCCACATTTGCCTGCAAAGAATATAATCAACCTGATTTCGGTGTTGACCATCTGGTGATGTCCATGTGTAGAGTCTTCTCTTGTGTTGTTGGAAGAGGGTGTTTGCTATGAGCAGTACATTCTCTTGGCAAAACTCTATTAGCCTTTGCCCTGCTTTATTCTGTACTCCAAGGCCAAATTTGCCGGTTACTCCAGGTGTTTTTTGCCTTCCTACTTTTGCATTCCAGTCCCCTATAATGAAAAGGACATCTTTTGGGGGTGTTAGTTCTAGGTCTTGTAGGTCTCCATAGAACCATTCAACTTCAGCATCTTCAGCATCACTGCTTGGGGCATAGACTTGGATTACTGTGATACTGAATGGTTTGCCTTAGAAACGAACAGAGATCATTCTGTCCTTTTTGAGACTGCATCTAGGTACTGCATTTAGGACTCTTTTGTTGACTATGATGGTTACTCCATTTCTTCTAAGGGCTTCTTGCCCACAGTGGTAGATATAATGGTCATCTCAGTTAAATTCACCATTCCAGTCCATTTTGGTTTGCTGATTCCTAAAATGTCGACGTTCATGCTTGCCATCTCCTGTTTGACCACTTCCAATTTGCCTTGATTCATGGACCTAACATTCCAGGTTCCTATGTAATACTGATCTTTACAGCATTGACCCTTGCTTCCATCACCAGTCATATCCACAATTGGGTGATGTTTTTGCTTTGGCTCCGTCTCTTCATTCTTTCTGGAGTCATTTCTCCACTGATCTCCAGTAGCACATTGGGCACCTACTGACCTGGGAAGCTCATCTTTCAGTGTCCTATCTATCTTTTTGCCTTTTCATACTGTTCATGGGGTTCTCAAAGCAAGAATACTGAAGTGGTTTGCCATTCCCTTCTCCAGTGGACCACATTTAGTCAGAACTCTCCACCATGACCCGTTTGTCTTGGGTGGTCCTACCTGGCATGGCTCATAGTTTCATTGACTTAGACAAGGCTGAGGTCCATGTGATCAGATTGGTTAGTTTTCTGTGACTGTGATAGGAATGGTGGCTGATATTCACAAGTGAGAGAATTAGACAGAGGGAGAGGGTCACAGGAGGGTCATCTTAGAATTCTGCCTACTGCACAGTGTTTTGGGAGTAAAGTTGATCCTGCTTTGCAAATATGAGAAAACTAAATTCCTAGGTGGTGAATGAGAGAAAGTATGAGCAACCCCTCATTAAATTCAAAGGTTCAAACTCAGGCAAAAAGAAAAATGGCTCCCAACCATAGGCAAGCTAAAGTTTTCCTATGTAAAACATAATTTTGGGTGTTACAAAAATGTGTTTCCTCATGCCCTGAATCATTACTTATTAGCTACCAAATGTCCAACTGCATAAGATGGTTGGAGTTTGAGGATGCTCTGGGTGTTGGTGATGGACAGGGAAGCCTGGAGTGCTGCAGTCCACAGGGTCGTAAAGAGTCAGACACGACTGAGAGGCGGAAATGACTGATTGACCAAATGTTAATTGTCAAATCGAGGCTAATCATGTCCCCTGTGTGCCTGAACACAGAATTAACACAATGCTGTGAGGTTAAGTGAGTTTCCTTCTCCAGAATGCAGAAATTTAAAATGGTCCTCCAGGAACAATCACTGAGAGAATTAAAGCCTGCTCATTTGTCATCTCCCAGCTACCACAATTCCCCAGGGCAACTGTGAGTCCAGTCTGTTATATAGTGATTGCTTTTGAAATGTTCAATTAACTACTTTTGTTATTCAGAATACTGCATATCACCTTTACCTCCCACTGAAGACAGGAACATCAGAGTGAGCTCAATGGGGCTCTAGTAGAAGAAAAATGAAATGACTGATTTAGGCATAGAAAGTACTTTAAAAACCTCATTCAACATATTCTGTTGAATTTATGAACAGATTCAATTCTGTTCTATTTATGAACAGAAATTATTGGTGCAGATTAGAAGCATTTGGTATAAAGACTGAGAAACAGTTTTGCTGGCATTTCTACATAGGAGGTAGTACTATCAATTCTATCAGCTCTTCAACATTTCCTACCAGGCTTGCAATGTTTTTTTTTGGATTAAGCAGAAAATGAACTGTGTTCCTCCACTGTTTTAGGCAGGGAATAGTAATGCTGAAATATGCTTTAAGTGACTGAGATTTTCATGCTGAGATCAAATTTCTTTCTGTGGAGAGTTAGAAAATACATGGGAAGATGATGGAAATTTTATATAGAAATAGCACATATCTACATATTATTTATGCATTATATATAAATATGCACTCTGTCTCAGAAAATGTGATGGATATTTTCTGTCTGTCCCTTCAGATCCCTCCCTACTCCTGTTGCAACAGCCCTCTGCCCTGAAAAATGACACAGGCTGACCCCCTAGGCTTCTGGTTTGGTTAAGCCAAAGGGAAATCATCATTCATTGATGATTTATACTCCTCCTTATCCTTATGAGCTTGTATGACTAATCTGACTGAAAGGACAGTGTCTTACTGTTTGGGGACTGATCTGATCTGGGATGAGCTCACAGAGCTGAGCCTAGTCCTGTGTGCTCTATGCTCTGCAGCTGTCTGTCTGCTGTACTTATTTAATGTGCTTACTTAATGAACATTTGAACAGTCCCCATTATGAACCAGACACTGCTTTAGTATTTTGTAAACATTAGAAATCTTCATATTACTTTAAGGGGCAGATGTTATGCTCATCCCCATTTCATAGATGAAACTGAGGAACAGAGAGACTCAGTGACTTGAGAACAAATTCAGGAAGGGAAGAGCCAGGATGTGAACCGAGGCAGTTCGGCCCAAGAGCCTCTGTTTTCAAGCACTGCGTTTGGCTACCAGTCATGAAAGTAGTGCCATCAAAGCAAAAAACTTTGTCGGGATGAGTGAGTGACTGTATCATTGCCCTAATGACCTTCATTCAACGTGTTTTGCTAAGAATAAGCTAGAAAATAGATTTTAGGGAGAAAAAATAACAACATGAACATTTTCAAAATTACTTTCAGTATTTAATAACCCCCAGCTAGGTATGTACCGAATACTCTGGATGTTCTACATGTCATACAATCCTACATACAGAAAATTCTACCGTCTGTCTGCACTGTAAAATACACACAAAAAATAACAATAGTTTCTCCTACTCTGAAATACCATTTCATTGTCCCAGCTGTGCTAAAATGTACGAGAAAACATATCTGGCTATTTTGAAATAACATTATTAGAGCTATATCTGCAACCTCAAAAGACTATGCAGGTGGCGCTGTCACTCAGTCACAGAAGATTTATGGCCTGAACACGGAGAAGAAGCATGTGTAATATGCAGCTGCCACATAAGAATTTGGTTGTTAACGAGCTCAAAGTACCACCACAAAGAGATATTCAGTCAGCCAGAAAAACTGCTCAAATGTCAGCAAAAAGAAATCCCTAGAGATGGCAATTGTACAGTTTAACATCCACTATTAAATGACTTTAGCTCACTGTATAAAGGCATTAAAAAATTTAGTATTGAATACTGAACATTCTTTCTTGCACACCGAAAAATACAAAACTTGCAATTACTAAAAATACACACTTGCTAAAATGCTAGACACAGAATCAGAATCAAGAGGCAATATCTGTGCAAGTAGGAAGAAAATACTGAGGATCTGTTGTGTGCCAGTAGCTGGATATATTTCATATTAAAAATTAAATATTTCATATTTTTAATTAAAAAAATTTCATGTGATATGTATAACAGCATGAGAAGTGGGCTTGTTCCCTGCAATTTATTGATGAGACTGACTCCAGTTAAGTAAATGCTCCAAATCACTGTCACACACGGTGATGAATAGACCCTAGCACAGGTTGTTGGACTTCTCCCAGCCTGGTGAACTTTCCACTGGTTTGCTCATTGTCTCTTAATGGAAATCCTCCTGAATTCCAGAGCTTACTGCATTTACTTTAGGTTCTAATTTTACCATTGACTATCTTCACTGCACTAAAATCACCATCAATAAGCAAATGTATACATGTAAGCTGAAGCTAAAATAAGGTCAGAATTTAAAAATCGAGAGCCTCTCAAAATTTTCATTAAGCAGTATGTTTAAGAACATCTCATGGTTAAGAACATCTGTGTTCTCATTAGTCTGATAAAGACATAAAATTGTCAGTTAAGAAATTCCCTCAAATTGTGCACCTTCATCAAATGCAGTGCCTTCAAAGTAACCATTATCCTGAAATTATTGTAGATTTCTTTATAATTTACTGTTTCTAAGCACTTCCTACACTATCTCTAAGCACTACACTATTTCTATTTCACTTTCCTTCTAGGTGGACCTAACTGAGAAATTTGTTTCTAGCAAAGAATATGTCAAAACTATAACTTCTGAGGTTAGGTCATAAAACAATAGCTTCTACTTGGCTCTCTCTGCTGCTGCTGCTGCTCAGTCGCTTCAGTTGTGTCCGACTCTGTGTGACCCCACAGATGGCAGCCCACCAGGCTCCCCGGTCCCTGGGATTCTCCAGGCAAGAACACTGGAGTGGGTTGCCATTGCCTTCTCCAATGCATGAAAGTGAAAAGTGAAAGGGAAGTCGCTCAGTCGTGTCCGACTGTTAGCGACCCCATGGACTGCAGCCTACTAGGCTCCTCCATCCATGGGATTTTCCAGGCAAGAGTACTGGAGTGGGGTACCATTGCCTTCTCTGTGGCTCTCTCTAGGATCCAGTGAATCTCTAGAGAGCTCACTCTTGGGGAAGCCTGCCACCATGCTGTGAAGATGCTCAAGCAACGCAATGGAGAAAGAACTGAGGCCTCCAGGCTGTGACTTAGTTTACCTTAGAGTGGCGCCTTCAGTCCCACTCAAGCCTCCAGTACTGCAACTTCAAATCCACCTTCAGTGAAAAGTGAAAGTTGCTCAGTCGTGTTCGACTCCTTGCAACCTCATGGACTATACAGTCCATGCAATTCTCCAGGCCAGAATACTGGAGTGGGTAGCCTTTCCCTTTTCCAGGGGACCTTCCCAACCCAGGGATCGAACCCAGGTCTCCTACATTGCAGGCAGATTCTTTACCAGCTGAGCCACAACGGAAGCCCGAGAATACTGGAGTGGGTAGCCTATCCCTTCTCCAGTGGATCTTCCTGACCCAGGAAATGAAATGGGGTCTCCTGCATTGCAGGTGGATTCTTTACCAACTGAGCTATCAGGGAAACCTTGAAACCTTCAGCAAAGTACCCAGCTAAGCCACTACTGAACTCTTTACCCAGAGGAACTGAGGTAATATATACAGTCAAACCACTAAGTCCTGGGGATTCTCTTACACAGCAATAACCAATAATGTGGGCCTCCTAGGTGGCAGTAGTGGTAAAGAACCTGCCTGCCAATGCAGGAGACATAAAGAGACACGGTTCAATCCCTGGGTCCAGAGGATCCCCTGGACAGCATGGCAACCCACCCCAGTATTCTTGCCTGGAGAGTTCTACGGACAGAGGAGCCTGGTGGGCTATGGTCCACAGGGTCGCAAAGAGTCAGACACGACTGAAGTGAATTGGCACGTGTACACATAACCAATAATGTACTAATACAAAAAGGTTAATAGTTTGGTCAAAAAAACGAGGTGCAGAATATCATGAGCCTATTTTGTATATTCATTCCACAAATACTGATTATTTCTAGGGAGTTATTGAGAAGGGAAAGGGAGGGAGGCATCAGATCTTTTTTTATCTTATATGCTTTTGCATTGCTTGAAGGGTTAAGTGCAAGCATTATTAATTTCTAAAAATGCTTAAGACCTTAAAAAAAGATTTCAAAAATAAACATGAAATTTTAAACCAACTGAGATTTTAAAAAAACTTCCTCTCACCCCTTGTGAAAAAGAAGAACAAAATTACTTTAATTTTAGACATATTGCTAACAGTTCTATTCTGTGGTTTTCTAGTTGACTGCTGATTAAAAGCAGCAAATAGAGGGAGGAGTGGGTATCAGGGGGAAGCATAATGCCAATACAAAGACATGACAGTTGAGTCTGTTAGAAAAAAGGAGAAGCTAAAACAAGCCGTCTGAAGCCGCTACAGTGCAGGAACAAGGACCCCTATATATCTAGAAGCCTCTGAGGATATAACTGCCTCACAAGACTATGATTATAGAAACAATGTTTATAAAGCAGTGAGCAGCTTATGAACTGCTCCATGTACTGATTTTTACTTTACCCCACAATGAACCCAGGCATACAGAGGTATTTTTACTGATGTTTTACAGATCTGGAAACAAAGCCAGGAAGTGCATGGAGCCAAGGCACACAGACCCTGAATTCCATTCTGAATTAGGGCTTGATTACACAGATAATGCTATTTATCTGATACGGAAATGGGACAGAGTCAGCCTTGTGGATGCAGGACCCTGTCACTTCAGCCAGAATGAGTGCTCCCTCCAACCATCCAACTCTGCACAGACTGCATGCTCACTTGCTACCTTTTCAGAAAAGGTCTTGGAGAAAGACAGACAAACCATCTTATCAGGTTTCTGGGAAACACCGGGGGCAGAAAAATCTGCTGAAAATTCAGAAGTAGTAATGAAGAAAATTCTAATCTGTATCAACTGGTACTCTCAAGATGGTAGACTAGGTATCTAATTATCTGTCAATCAATCCCTGGAGATTTTGAAGAGGCAGCCAGGTATGTCAGAAAGAAACCCCTCATTTTCAAACCAACTCCTGGGCTTCCCGGGTGGCTCAGATGGTAAAGAATCTGCCTGCAATGCAAGACACCCAGGTTTGATCCCCGGGTCGGGAAGATCCCAGGAGGAGAGCATGGCAACCCACTCCAGTACTCTTCGCCTGGAGAATCCCACGGACAGAGGAGCCTGGCAGGCTGCAGTCTGTGGTGTCGCACAGCGTTGGACATGACTGAGTGGCTAACACTTTCACTTTCCTTCCTGTGCTCAAACGGTCATGCAATTATTTTCTAAGTGTACAACGTTTCCTCATCTCTAAAATAGGGAAAACAATACTTAACTCATCTGGTTATCATGCAGAATTCAACAACAAGGGTGAAGAACCACATGATGCTTGGCAGCCAGAGGCTACCATTGTTACCATCACCACCCTCTCCCTCAATTCACAACAGGGAACACATGATTTAAAGACAGCCCAGATCCATTCCCTTCCCCATACCTTTCCTCACATCGTGTCCTCCAATGACAAATCTGTGCTTGCTTACTCCATTTTTGAATGCCACATCCACTCAGACATGTTCAAGTGCTATTTCCTTCAAGGTTTTCCTAACTGAAAGTAATCTCTCCCTCCTTCGAATGTGTTTTTCTACTAAGCACATTTTTGATTATAGCTATTTTGGTTCTTATTACTTTTGGAAGTAAATTCCAAGTGTCATAAAGACAGTGTCTATATTCAGGTGGTCTCTACAACTCCCACAGAGCACACTGCCTAACACATATTAGGTTCAAAAGGAACCTTTGATGAATGGATGTAAGAAAAGAATATTAGAGGCTTATGTAGCAGAATTATCACTGAACTCTTGACAGAAAGGTCAGCTAGGTTTTTATAGCTTTGAGTCTAAGTAACTATGTGGTTATTTAGTTGCAAAATCTTGTCTCTTTGAGACCCCATGGACTGTAGCCTGGCAGGCTCCTCTGTTCATGGGATTCTCCAGGCAAAAGTACTGGAGTGGGTTGCCATTTCCTTCTTCAAGGTATCTTCCTGACCCAGGAATCAAACCTGGGGATCTTCCTGACCCAGGGATCGAACCCGCATCTCCTGCTTGGCAGGTGGATTCTTTACCACTGAGCCATCTGGAAAGCCCCTAAGTAACTATAGCATTCTATTAGAACTCTGACTTCTCACTCTTGAACATCTGGATCATTCTTAACAATAATAGTAATTCATATATATATATATATATATATATATATATAGCATTTATGATGTGCCAAGCACTGTTCTAAATCCTTTACATGTATCAACTCACTTAATCCTCACAACCTTAGAAAGAAGTGCTAGAAGAAAACTGAGGCACAAAAATTTCAATTCTTTTCCTTCTAACTGTGTAAGAAAAAGGAAGACTAATGAAAACTCAGATCGGTAAAAACAGGAGCCAACAATTTTAAAAAGCTAAAATGGGTAAGGAGAATTTATTAAGTGTTGCAAAGCTCCTCATAGTTTACCTCAGTAATCTCCATAAAACTTCTGTCGGTTAGAATTAGTTCTATGCTTTATTTTCCACTCTTTTCCTATTCATATTTCAGTGATATTAGTCTTTATGTTTTCCTCAAGGTAAAAGAAGTTTCTACTTCTTAATCTACTATCATAATTGATTTCCACTGATCTACTGAGACACTTTTACTTATTTCCAACTAAACAGTGTCAATAGCAAGTAAACTGTCTCCCTATCTCTAGGCAATGAACTTCCAGAAGGACTTAACTTTGTGTGAGGTCAACTGTCTTGCAGCTAACTAGTGGGATGGACAGAGCATATATGAGATTTTAAAACAGAACAAAAATTGCATTTAACCAAAACCCTGTCTTGAGTAGAAAATAATGGAAGGTCAGTTTCTTTTAATACTCTAATACTATAATATCCCTACATACAGAGATTGCCATGTAAGTTTTAGCTATCTCAAGAAAGTTATAAAATTTGTCTTTGACTTCATTAATAATGGAAAACCCCAGGAAAGTTTACACCCAAGGTATGTGAGGATTTTGGTATGCCTTTTGTTGTTATTGTTTAACACTGAAAGCAAAATTACTTACTAGAGTATGATGATAAAGACTGAATGAGCCTGTGGCCTAGTGTTCACAAAGGCTGTTTTATTCCCTACTTATTGATTAAAATCTGGCTAACACATTTATAATTAGAAAACTTCTATTTGTTTGGCGATATCCTGATTACTATAAATAGCAAATAACTGATGTATATGCCTAGTCACAAACCTTTTTATTAACTGAATAGCCAGCTGTGGATAAACAGCTTTGTGTCTGGGCATATACAACCAGTTACGTGCTAGTCTAGAATAGCTGGGATGTCACCAAGCCGAATGGAAGTCTTCTAATTGTGAATGTGTTACTGTCTACTGTGGAATGCTTTAACTTGCAGAATTAAGCTGCAAGGTTTTGGTCTTTAGCAGGTTCTCTTTTCACAACCTTCAGTCTGTGGTTGGAACTTACTACATGTCTCTTATCCACACCCTGTATCAAGCTAGAGTGCTGACCAGCACTGTTATTCACAGCTGGCTTAATGTCCTAAGCAGTACCCGCCTCTCTGTCCCTGTAAAGGTCTGGGTGTGCGCTGGGAGGAAGGTGGCTCAGTCCTTCTCTGCAGCCAGTTTCCTTAGGGCTGCTCAGCCCTCCCTCTTCCTCTTGGCACGGTGGGGGTCCCCACCCTTTTCCTCATGGACTGGAGGGCCCACTTGGGCTCAGAGACCTTGAACAGTTCCCTGTGTGCACAATCACTCACCCCGGGTGAGACCATGCACCTCTGGGACAGGCCCACATAAACCGAGCGTACCTGGCCACCTTGGGGCGCTTGCCGAGTTCGTGGCCGTGGGGCAGCACTGAGCAGTGGCCACTGCTCTTCAAGGCTAATGGCACAATGTTACCCCAACACATTTTAATTAATTCCTGTTCCGTGGGCTTTTTGATTGTTTTGAGTTTCACAAAAGCTGCCCCAGGTCCCTTAGTACCTGACCAGCTAGGGGACAAGAACTATGAGGGACAAGGAGAAAGATAGAAGTGGCAGGACAAGAAGAGGGTGGGTATAAGTTCTAAGGAAACAGACTTTAAAAAACACAATTCTTCATTTGTTCCTTGGGGCTTCCCTGGGTCTTCGCTGCACTGCATGGGCTTTCTCTGGTTGTAGCAAGGGGAGCCACTCTCCAGCTGCGGTGCACAGACTTCTCACCGCAGTGGCTTCTCTTACTGCGGAGCACAGGCTCCAGAGTTTAGGCGCAGCAGCTGTGGAGTGCGGGCTTAGTTGGCCCATGGCATGTGGAGCTTCCTGGACCAGGGATTGAACCTGTGTTCCCTGCACTGGCAGGCAGATTCTTAACCACTGGACCACCAGAGAAATCCTAGGAAATAGACTTTAAATGTAAACAATCTACCAGTTCATTCAGGAAGACAAAGAATATTCTCTCTACATGGAGATGTAGAAAAGAAGAATACACATTTACCTTCTGAGAATTATCATGATAACTTTCTGGCAATACATACTTCAAGTATAAGAACTTGCTGAAAAAAAAACTGAAGCAAACAAGAAAAGTGATTCTAGATTATTTTTACTCCATATCAGAAATTACTGGTCATCTGGACAATTTATAAAGCTAAATGAAAAAGAGATTCTGAAATTCAAGGGAAATGATTCCTCTCCAATTCAAAGTGGCATAATATTTTCACCACAGTTAACTAATGAATACAAAGCTGACAAGAGCTGTTTCTGAAGAGAAAGATAGTAACTATCTGGCACTTACTCTAGTCGCGCAGAATCACTACTACTGACCGTGGCTACTCGGCGGGCGTAATGAACATTCACTGTTTTTCCCTTGTCTAGCTCCAGGTCCTCATTTTTCATAACAGCTTCCACTCTTCCTTTAAAGACCCCTCAGTCTTGCCCTCCATGCAGTTTGGAGGGACTGTCAGTGGGTAGGCGATGACTCAAATTAGGTCAATCAGATCTTCCCACGAATTTGAAACTCAAGCAGCGTACAATAGAATGGAAAAGAGCTGACAAGTCATTTTGACAACTCCTCAGAAGATTCTTTCTGTTCACTCCTTTCCTTAAAATACCTAGTGCTAGGTCTAGCTGTTCAGTGTTTTCTCTTTGATTCTGTGAGTGACCCCATCTGTGTCCAACAATTTCTTGTTTGCCTAAGTGCTTAGCTGGAGTTGCTTTTTGTTGCTTGCAACCAAATACATGTAACAGGAAATATGAAATATGAAAATTAAATCTGTGGTGATGTTTACTTTCTTCTTCCTGTTCCTTCACTTCATAAACAGGCTTATAGTTTCTTGTCAGGTTATTTTCTATTTTCCTTTCCAACAGAATGTACTTTTCAACTTGTGCCAGCAGGAAAATTACCCAAGCTATTTACTGAAACGAAAGTTCTGGTATGTAAAGTAGAAGCTTCTAAAATTAGACTTTTCTTTTTGAAATAGATTTTCACACCCCTCTATGAACTTCTGACTAAGCTAACGAACATGAATTCCTGTGTCTGTGTGCTGCAATGTTACTTATACCAAGTCAGCTAGACTCTATTGATTCTAAAGTAAATTGTTAAAATCATAGCATTCTACTAAGCAGACGTTTCATGTCTTATATATAGCACCTTTCACTGGTAAACTAGTGTGGATCCCAGATGTAGCCAGACTCACTGAACTTACAGAGACTTAGCATCATTTAAAGCACTTAGACTAAAAACTTTATCCTGGGTCAGCATGATCTAGAGTCTAGTTATAAACAGAATCATCCCCAGAAAAACTTAATACAAAGAGAGATTAACCTCATTACAGAGACAGGCACACATACATTTGTTATACATATCATGTCATCTCATCGAGACAGTTACGCTGTGGTAAGCAGGGAACAGCCTCGGTGTGTCACAGTTACTGCAGCCTGCTGAATCTTAGGGCTGCTTTGTGAAACACAAACTCTGTGAATTGAAGAGATAAGTCATGGCAAAACTTGGATTGTACAACTCACAGGAAAACTGACTAGCTAAACTCAACTGGAAAAAGTCAAAAACTGAATACTTTCTCCTCCCTGGTTAAGTTTAGATGTTCACTTTAGAACTGTATAGTACTTTTTGGTTTATAATTTTCATATAACTAAGCATTATCATAGTTCCCAGTACAAACAGTTTAAATAACCAAAAGAAAAAAAAATCATACAACTGAGGGAATGACAGGTTGCTCAGTTGGTTAGAATGTGGTACTAATAAGGAGAAAAACTGCTCAAAGGTTACTTCCAGTTCTAAGGTTTGATAATTTAGAACAATAAAATGCAGTAATATAACTATTAATACTAGATGACAATTTCTAAGACTTACCCTGTAAAGACCCCCAAAACTGGCTCATGTAGGAAGTTAAAGCTGCCTAATTCTCACACTGTCACCCCTAACTCTCAACTTTCTCAAAGACAATGAAACACACCAAGTGGGGTTCTCCTCATCCTCCACTTCTTTGTCCATGCTCTTCCCTCTGTCTTTCATCACAAGGCTCTCCATCTTTGGACACTCACATCTTTGGACAGAGATCCAGCCTGCTGGGATCTCTCAGCCATTCTCGTTTTTAACTCCTCCCCTGTAGTAACTGCCTGGACACGTGGTGACCAGCTGTTGGGTTTGCCTGGGCCAGTACAACATCTGAGCTCAAACTCAAATACCCAGCCACCAGTCCCCCTCTTCCTCTCACCTGCCACAGTCAGCCCATCAGCAAAATCTGTCTTCATGTCCACCATAGCATCCTGGCCCACCATCCATTTGAACTAATCTGTTTAAAACTCTGCAATGTCTTCCCACGGCATTACTGTCAAAGCCATACTCCCTTAGGGGCTTGGGCAACCCCTCCCATCACCCAACATGAGTAAACCCAACACCTCCTCCCTGTATCACCGCTATGACCTCTTGCATCACACAAAGCACAGATGGTCCCCTCCTGCAGCAGGTCACCAGGGCTGAATGACCTGAGCACCCCCGACTCGACAGGAAGACTGAGCACAGCGTGGCCCTGCTAAGCCTGGCGAGCTCCTCTCTGTCCTCATGGATCTGAAGGCCCCTGTCCATCCCCTTCCCCACACCCCTCACAGATCAGGGCCTGGCTGGAGGTGCTTCATGGGAACAAGAGCAAAGACAGGAGTTGCCCAGGAACACAGTGACAGAATTATGGCAACAGTCCTACCATCATGTAAGCCTGTTCTTCCCAACTGTAAAGTGAAAAACCCTGCATCCCATTAGAGAAGTATGTAGAGAGCAGATGGTGATTTACTGTGATCAAAGGACTCCCAACTAACCTTGAAGGTAAGGCTGGGGTAGCAAGCACAGAAACAAGATCCTCCTCCCAGAGCATTCACTTGTCCTTTGCTTCAACAAAAATGTGTCAGGCCTGAGCTGGACACTGGCAATGTGGTGCTGAGGAAGATGACTTTTCAGCTGAGAAGGCAGTCTTCACTAAAGCCTAACACAGACAGATATGGTCCTCGGGAGGCCTGTAAGCACAGGTCAAGGACTACTCCCTGAGGAGGTGAGGCCGGAGCAGAGCCCTGAGGGCGGAATGGGTGTTCAGCAGGCAGAAGCAGAGATGGGAGGGGAGAGTGACCCAGGGAGTGAGAGCAGCTTATGCCAAGGTTCTGGGGCAGAGAGCACAGCTGGGGATCAAAAAGGTCCATTCTCACAGGCGCAGAGGACAAACCGGCGGTGACAGGGAAGAGGAGCAGAGGAATGCGTGAAATGGGTGACTAAGAGGCACAGACTTCTCGTTATAAAGTAAGTCGTGAAGAGATAATGCACAGCACAGTGAATATGATCAATAATATTGTAAACGCTTTGTATAGTGACAGATAACTAGACTTACTGTGGTGAACATTTCTTAATGTAGAAGAATACCAAATTACTATGCTAAGCACTTGCTGAAGCTAATGTAACATTTTAAATTAATTATATTTCAATGAAATAAAAAAAAAGGACCATCATGGCTGGAGAGCAAAGGGGAACACATTTATTTAGTTTTTAATTTGTGCCAGGTACTGTTTTAAAGCCAGGTGCTTTACTTGTAATTTACCCCATTAGGAGATCTGTATTATTTTATCAGTTCTATTTTTACAAAAGGAACTGAAGCACAGAGAGGTTAAGTACCTAATCCAAGTTCACTGAACAACAAAACAATTACTTTCTCTTTGTATCTTCCTCTAAATACAACAGGGCACACACACTGGGGTGAAAAACACTAAAACTGGCAAATCAAATTCACTGCAGAGTGAGAAAAGTAGTCAAACCAAAGCTTACTGAGCAATAAGTAAGTTATTATTGTAACAGGTAATAGGCTAAAAGTGTCACTTCTCAACTAGTTGTTCTCATGTTGTAACTTGGAACCATAATAACATGTTTTGTGGAACAGTGTTAGTTTCCATTTAAGAAACTGTGCCTATATATCAACTCTGAGTCTAAAAATAACTAAAAGTGCTTGGTGGGAGTAATTTGAATAATTAAAAAATACTTTGCTATAGTTTCCAAAATCTCCACAAGAACTATTTATATAATCAGAAAAAATTTATTAATTTAAAAATGGGCAAAATACTTAAATATTTTGAAATGGGTGGTTGGGGTTAGCAGATGTAAGCTTTTATATACAGAATGGATAAACAGCAAGGTCCTACTGTGTAGCACAGAGAACTATATTCAGTATGCTACAATAAGCCATAATAGAAAAGAACATATAAAAGAAGATGTACATATATGTATGTAAAACTGAATCAGGGCTTCCCTGATCGCTCAGTGGTAAAGAATCTGCCTGCCAGTGCAGGAGACACAGGTTCAGTCTCTGAGTCAGGAAGATCCCCTGGAGAAGGAAATGACAACCCACCCCAGTATTCTTGCCTGGAAAATTCCATGGGCAGAGGAGCCTGGTGGGCTACAGTCCATGGGCTTGAAAAAGAGTTGAACACAACTTAGCAACTAAACAACAATACAACTGAATCACTATGCTGTACGGCAGTAGTTAACACAACACTGTAAATCAACTATACTTCAAACTAAAAAAACCAGGTATTTTTTCAAGGAAGATATGCAAATGACTAATAAACACATGAAGGATGTGCAACATCATTAGCCAACAAAGAAATGCAAATCAAAACCACAATGAGATACTATTTTATACCTACTAGGATGACTAGAATCAAAAAGTTTAAAGGTGCTGAAAAGGATGTAGAGAAATCAAAATCCTGACACAGCGTACTCTACTAGTGGGAATGTGAAATGGGACAGCCTTTTAGGAAAACAGCCTGGCAGTTCATCATGCACAGTGTTGCCATATGACCCATCAATTTTGTATAGCAATACTATTCATAACAGTCAAAAGGCTGAAGCAGCCTAAATGTCCACCAAGGGATGAATATATAAGCATTATATGGTATCTCTGTACAGTGGAACATTACTCAGCCATAAAAGGGAATGAAGTGCTGACAACTTGCTACAACTCACGTTATCTTGAAAACATAAGTGAAAGAAGTCAATCATCAAAGATCAATACTAAAATGATTCCATTCATATGGAAGTCCAAAATAAGGAAATCTAGAAATAGAAACTAGATAAATGATTGCTTAGGGACTGAGGGGTCAGGGTGAGATGGGGGTAAGGGGGGTGACGGCTAAAGGGCACAGAATTTCTTTCTGAGGCAATGAAAATATTCCAAAATTTACTGGTGATGGTTGCACATACCTGAATATATTAAAAAACCACTGAATACACCAGAAATGAGTGACTTATATCTCAGTAAAGCTGTCATTCATCTAGAGCAGACATCCTGGAATGTGAAGTCAAGTGGGCCTTAGAAAGCATCACTACAAACAAAGCTAGTGGAGGTGATGGAATTCCAATTGAGCTGTTTCAAATCCTGAAAGATGATGCTGTGAAAGTGCTGCACTCAATATGCCAGCAAATTTGGAAAACTCAGCAGTGGACTGGAAAAGGTCAGTTTTCATTCCAATCCCAAAGAAAGGCAATGCCAAAGAATGCTCAAACTACTGTACAATTGCACTCATCTCACATGCTAGTAAAGTAATTCTCAAAATTCTCCAAGCCAGGCTTCAGCAATACGTGAACTGTGAACTTCCAGATGTTCAAGCTGGTTTTAGAAAAGGCAGAGGAACCAGAGATCAAATTGCCAACATCCGCTGGATCATGGAAAAAGCAAGAGAGTTCCAGAAAAACCATCTATTCTGCTTTATTGACTATGCCAAAGCCTTTGACTGTGTGGATCACAATAAACTGTGGAAAATTCTGAAAGAGATGGGAATACCAGACCACCTAACCTGCCTCTTGAGAAATCTGTATGCAGGTCAGGAAGCAACAGTTAGAACTGAACATGGAACAACAGACTGGTTCCAAATAGGGAAAGCAGTAGGTCAAGGCTGTATATTGTCACCCTGCTTATTTAACTTATATGCAGAGTACATTATGAGGAACGCTGGACTGGAAGAAACACAAGCTGGAATCAAGATTTCTGGAAGAAATATCAATAACCTCAGATATGCAGATGACACCACCCTTATGGCAGAAAGTGAAGAGGAACTCAAAAGCCTCTTGATGAAAGTGAAAGAGGAGAGTGAAAAAGTTGGCTTAAAGCTCAACATTCAGAAAACGAAGATCATGGCATCTGGTCCCATCACTATATGGGAAAGAGATGGGCAAACAGTGGAAACAGTGTCAGACTTTATTTTTTTGGGCTCCAAAATCACTGCAGATGGTGATTGCAGCCATGAAATGAAAAGACGCTTACTCCTTGGAAGAAAAGTTATGACCAACTTAGATAGTATATTCAAAGGCAGAGACATTACTTTGCCAACTAAGTTCCGTCTAGTCAAGGCTATGGTTTTTCCTGTGGTCATGTATGGATGTCAGAGTTGGACTGTGAAGAAGGCTGAGTGCTGAAGAATTGATGCTTTTGAACTGTGGTGTTGGAGAAGACTCTTGAGAGTCCCTTGGACTGCAAGGAGATCCAACCAGTCCATTCTGATGGAGATCAGCCCTGGGATTTCTTTGGAAGGAATGATGCTAAAGCTGCAACTCCAGTACTTTGGCCACCTCATGCGAAGAGTTGACTCATTGGAAAAGACCCTGATGGTGGGAGGGATTGGGGGCAGGAGGAGAAGGGGATGACCGAGGATGAGATGGCTGGATGGCATCATTGACTCCATGGACGTGAGGCTGGGTGAACTCCGGGAGTTGGTGATGGACAGGAGGCCTGGCGTGCTGTGATTCATGGGGTCGCAAAGAGTCAGACACGACTGAGCGACTGAACTGAACTGAAAGCTGTTTTTTTAAAAAAGAACCAAGCCCCTTCATAACCAATATGACAATATCCTAAACTTATTTAAAGCACTGTAACTCCAAACAAGGAGACTTCATTAATCATGTATTAGATTGGCAAATATTAAAATATTTGCTATTACCCAGTGCTGTTGAGGCTGTGGAAAACAAGCCCCTTTTACTGCCTGTGGGAGTAAACTAGTGTAATCTCCTTGCAAGAAAATTTAGCAAAACATCAGTTAAAATACATGCACAATCTGACTCACCAGTTCCACTACTTGGAAGGAGCATCACGGGGGCCCTACGGAACAGGAGGGATGCTCCCTGCAGCACTGCTTAAATGAGCAGAGACTGCAAATAACCTGCACACTCCTCAGTGGGGGCCTGGGAGAATCAGCTGGGCTGCATCTGTACCGTGGAATACATGTAGCCACCAGGAAGGATGAGCGCAAGTGAGACCAGCTGAGCAGGGAAAGGCGTGCTTCACACATTTATGTGCTTATCCATTTATGTCCGTAAAAAACACATATGCTATATATGGATTAGGCTTAAACTGTCTTGCATGGAGAATTCCATGAACAGAGGATCCCTGTGAGCTACGGACCGTGGGGTCACAAAGAGTCGGACACGACTGAGCAACTAACACTTTCACTTTTGAAGTGTCTTGGAAGAATACATGTAAAACTGGTAATAATTTCTTGCTTTAGATACAAATGGTTGGTCATTCAAGTGAGACACGAAATACAGATCTTTGGATGGAAATAATGAGTCTGGCTTTTGACCATTAGAGGACATCTGAGAAAAGGAGTCAGTGGGACTCAACAGAGAAAGGAAGGCAGGTATTATGTATTTCATATTTTCAAACACTCTCTGAACTTTCAAATTATGTACATGCGTTACTCATATTTTATAATAAGTTGTAAACAAAATTAAAATATTAAGGAGAAAAAGAAGATATTGACAAACAAAAAGATGAAGGCCTGATACCAAAGTGAAAGTGAAAGTGAAGTCGCTCAGTCATGTCCAACTCTTTGCGACCCCATGGACTGTAGCCTACCAGGCTCCTCCATCCATGGAATTTTCCAGGCAAAAGTACTGGAGTGGGTTGCCATTTCCTTCTCCAGGGGATCTTCCAAACCCAGGGATCAAACCTGGGTCTCCTGCATTGCAGGCAGATGCTTTACCTGATATCAACTACTGCTTAATTCTATAATTAGTACATCAAAGTCTTTCTTTTTTTAATACTATGCATCTGGGAAAGTTATTCTTGGGCAATCTCTATGTATTCCTGTACATGATTGAATAGATAAGTCAATAATATTTGTCTGAGAGATGACATGAGAGTCTAGAGCAAGCTAAAAAAATGAGTGTCATGTATTCAATGCCACGTAAGTCCATTGTCCTATTCAAACTAGAATTCAGATTCAGCAAGCACCCACTGGGCACTCACTGTGTCAGACCCTCGTGGGCATACTGAAAGACAATAGGAACAGCGGGTCCAGTAGCTGGCTTTCTGCCCTAGGTTTACTTTTTGGGGGAGAGGACACCTATGCTTATCTTCTACACCATCTGTGAAAAGGAACAAAAGTATTAAAAACTGCTCATTTATTTTTCTCATTTCTGTTGCTGTTTAGCATTTCTGGGTGTTTCTGGGATTTCTGCATTGAATTCTCAGTGCATGTGCATCCTGCACCATCTCTCTAACCTCCATTCATCACGACCTCACCGGCCTCACAAACCCAAGCTAACATTCACAATTTCCTGGGTTTTCCCAGAACTCATACAGCAGGCTGGTTACCCAGCCCCATACCTCTAACCCTTAAAATGATTTAACTGTTAAACATCTGCTGTTCCCTTTTAAAGCTCACATTACAATCAAGTACAAGCAACAGTTGTTGATCTGAACTGGAAGCTTTTCATCTGGCTCCTAATTATAACTTTGGATAGCAACACACTTCAGGAAAGAAAGCACCAGAACAGTTCCAATTTATTACTATACCTGCTGTCTTGAAAGTACAGAGAATATGAAGGCGCACTGTGGTTTAGAATAACCATAACATTTTATGCCGGAAGAACTAACACCTACCCCCACTCGAATGACAACAAAAAAGACCCAGAAAAGTTAATGAAGTAGCCAGAATCTGCATTTCTGGCCTCCTCTTCAGAAGTGTGCTCTACTATGTTTTTGATGTTTCAAAATACAACTCTTACATATAAAACATTGTATTCCCATTTCATAATTCCTGTATGTAATAAGTACACACCCACGGCTGCATGCCAGCCACATGACACAGAGGTTCACTCCTGTTTCACACCTGCACGAATTATTCCTTCTGCCTGCAATGCTCTTCCTGCTGGTATGTGCAGGGCCGGCTGCTTCCTGTCAGTCAGGGCTCAGCTCAGATGACCCCACCTCAGAGAGGTCCTCCCAGACCACCCGGTCTGAAGCAGCCCTTCCTCAGTCATTCTCCACCACACACACACACACACACACATATATTATATCCTGTTTATTTCTAAAAATCACGATCTGAAATCACCTTCAGTTGATTATCTCATAGTCTGTATCTCCCCACCCCTCGTAGCTCAGTCGGTAAAGAATCTGCCTGTAATGCAGGAGACACAGGTTTGATCCCTGGGTTGCGAAGATCCCCTGGAGAAGGGAATGACTACCCACTCCAGTATTCTTGCCTGGAGAAGCCCCATGGACAGAAGAGCGTGGCAGGCTATAGTCCATAGGGTCGCAAGAGTCAGACACGACTTAGTGACTCAGCCTGAAACTGAATACAATGATTTCCCACTCTACATTCCTTGAAATTTACATTCCTACAAAATCTAATGATGTTAAAAATTATCAGCAATTTTCAAATGCAGTCTCATAAACATGAGTTGAACAAACTAAAGTCTTTGAGGAGTTGAAGCACTTCCTTAAGTATACAGTAACCTTTGCAGTAGTCAGAGAAATTGTTTTCTACGTCAACTCTCTGGTTAGAAATAACAATACCTATATCTACGTCTCTGTCCGTCTAACACCATCTGCATCTGAGGTAACCTGTCAGGTCATCTGGTTCCTGTCTTATAGCAGCTTACAACCTAACTGGAAGTTTCCATCTAATGTTTCTTTCATACATAAACCATGTTACCCAAAGGAAATAAAGGAAGGTACTGAGGACTCGGAGATTATGTACCTGATGAATTCTTCCCACATCAGTAAGGCTTCTTTTCATTGGGGGTAAAAGTTGGAATAATTATTTGAGTAAGCTGTTCCCAAATTTCCACCACCCTCTTCTGCAGAAATCTAACACTCAAACCAGGTGCATCTGTTCAAAACTGCTACGGTCCTGTCGGATCTGTCGATAAAGCCAACCCTACTAGGGTAGCCCAAGGAACTGTACCAAGGATGTACCAAACAACTGTACCAAGCAATCATGTATGCTGAGAACATTACGGGAGGTCAACTGCTTTGAATACAGCTTTGTAAAATTATGCCCAAGAAAAGAGCTTCAGACTGGATGGTGGTACCTTGAACCTGAGACTCCCCTTTTGGGGGAAGCATTAATCCTAACTGATCAAGAAGAATGCTCCTGTATCCTGACTGATACTGAACTATTGTTCTGATTATCTACTGTCCATTCTAGACTATGTTACATTTCCTTGCCCAAACCCTGTAATGAAAGACAATCTGGGCCTGTGCCTTTCTTGCACAGAAAGGATAAATCTATCCATCCACAGACCCTAAACAATATGCTCTCTCTCAGACTATACATGAAATGGGGGAAATTATTTTCTTTCTAAGTAGATGAAGTATCAAACAAGTCCCTGTACAAAACAATGTCAAAAGTATGTCTGTCTTCAAATAATTATTAGAACATACTAAAAAACAAAACTATCACATGTAACTCTGTGGTGCAGTTAGAAAGTAACCTTAATTCCTGTTTCTTTGACCTCAAGTGTCTATCTTACTCTATAAACAAAAAAATCCAGCTAGAATAACAGATAAGATTGGAGCATGGACCAGTCAAGTCTGAAAAACATATACAGTGGTTCTTTGTAAATCAGCAACTACAAAATATGTACTTGGTTCCATATAGTGTTAAGTGCCAAGATGAATAAATCATAGAAAGCACTCACAGAACTCAGAGGAAGACCAAAAACAAACAAACAAAATCTAAAACAACTGGATTTGCTGAATTCAATGTGCTGAGTCCAATGTAACAGTGATACAGATGCATGTTGTAAGTGGTACCGCTAGCAGTCTCCTCTTTTGCCAACAGTACATTCCTGGAGAACACATCATACAGGATTTCTCAAAGGTATTGTTTTCCTTTTGGGACAGGTGCCAAATAAACTGCACTAAATTGCACCCAATAAATTGGTAAACAGTATGTTCAAATGACAATTTTTCTATAATTAGAAATGTTACTAACGAAACAAAATATTAAGCATTATGTCCTATTAAAAAAACAAATTCAACAGGTTACATAAGGATCTTCAAGCTTCAGAGATATATCAGAGGGATAAAACAGTTATGCAAAAATCTTACACAGTAAACAAAACATTTTTATAATGGCTGTATTATCTGGGCTCTTCAGGAAAAATTTGAGGCAATGCTTTTTCCCCCTCAAGATAAATACCCTGTGCTAGAAGGAGCATTTAAAGTTATCTCATGGACTCTAACGTGTGTGTATGTGTGTGATCAGTCGTGTCTGACTCTTTGCGACCCACTGGACTACCGTCTGCTAGGCTCCTCTGTCTGTGAAATTTTCCAAGCAAGAATATTGGAGTGAATTGCCATTTCTTAATCCAGGGTATCTTCCCAACCCAAGGATCAAGCCTGAAGCTATTCTCAAAGTACTGCACTGAGCTTTAATGGTAATTCAGCAAGAAAAATAACAGTAGGATCAGACTTTCATAATTAATCTAAATATAATTTTTAAAAAACAAGTAAATTAAATAGATATACACAGAATAGCCTTTAGATAAACTTTTAAAAATTTCCTTAAATCTTCTGGTACCCTAGAACCTTAAAATTTTGTTAAGTTCAGCTAAATAGTGAGTTAAATTCACTGAATATCTGAATCATTTTCAAATAAGAAAAAACACTGAAAAAGTAAATACCAAACATAGGTTTATCCAGTTTTGGCTTTCTTTGACAGAGTTACTAAAGATATTTGGTTTTCTTAGTAAGCATGTTTTGTGCCATGCTAAAGAACTGTACTATGAGAAAGCATGATTCTAGAAATTATGAAGTGTATTCATAAATTGACTAAAGAATGCTTTATTAGAAACCAAGGTTACCAAGGGTTAAGAATTCTAATCCTTTAACATAATTAAAGCTATTAAGTGAAAAATCTTCATATATAAGAAAAATAGGATGGTTAAGGAGGTATAAGAGATATATTTTTGTTGAAATAAAAGAAAGTAACTGACCTAAAGCAGGCTTATCATTTCAGAGAGGGAAAGAGGAAAAACACAGAATAAAATCTGAAGGGGTATTAAGAAAGTTGTAGGATTTTGGAAGGAGAATCTGGGAAAGGAATTTTATGAGTGATCAGGCTGGGTAAGATCAAAAGAATTTGTTGTAAGGTTTTTAAAAAAATAAGCTTTAATATCAATAGTGTACTTACGTAAAACTGGAACTTAATTTTCCATCATCTACTAAAAGACCAAAGTTTGCTTGGACTATGATCTGCTTCTGATAAAATTCTATGAAAGTCTTCTTTCTTACCTTTTAAGTACTCTTGTCTAGAAAGCAATGATTTTGTGTTTTACCAAAATTATTTTTGTGTGCTTCATGTTATCTCAGTCAGATCTTTGTTTTTACTTATGAAAACAAAGTTTTTTAAATTCTAAAAGAGCTAAATTTTGCTCAGACCTATGTAACCTTCTTAGGTAATAAAGTATTGATTTATAACAATATGTGATCATATTTAGTCAGATGTCTGAACCCTTCTGATGTTTTTGACAAACTTCCCCAAGATCAAATTCTAAATAAAGTCTTTCTGACCTGAAAGTAACACTGGACATTTCCAGAGAGCTCCTACAACATCTCAAAAGATTTGTTCTCTTTCTTTACAAAAAGAGAAATCAAACTAATTAGGCTCATTTGGCATGTTAAACTATATGGGAAGCACTGTTAAATAAGTGATGATAAACCTTCTTAGGTTATAATGCATGGTGAATGTTATTAATATAAATGTTCCCAAAAATATATATAAATGTTCCAGAAATTTTATAAAATTCTGATATGTCCCGGTATGATGTTATCAGCTGTAATCTAGTTAGTATCTTAAAATGTATGTCACAGAAATAACCAACTTCAGTAATCTGTTCATAGTGTATTCCTAGGAGACGAAACCTTAAACAACACACTCTGCAGTCTGGAAATTTCACCTCTAGAAAGACTCCTTTCAATCCCACTGAAAAGGCCTCAATCAGGTACTGTTAACCAATCTTGTGTCATCAAATTCCAAAAGAAATAGACTCTTGGATTAACACATCACATATAAAGAAAGCATCAAACCCAGAGTGGACTTGCACTGGTGACTTGAAAACAAAGACTTCTAAGAAATGAAGCAGATGACATCTGAAGGAGACAGCTTTTCCAAGATGACAGAACCAGGCCAGTATACCTCTTTCTCTCATTCTTAGGAAGACAATGCTTTTATCGGCTTTTCCCAAACTACTGCAAAATGTGGAACTTCTCTGACCATTGGATCTGTCATTAGAAACTTCAATCTGTTCATGATACTGGAAATACCTTGTTTTTCCCTGTAACCAATTTCTTATCACCAACATCTGCTGGATCATAGAAAAAGTTAAGGGAATTCCAAAAACATCTAGTTCTGTTTCACTGACTATGCTAAAGTCTTTGACTGTGTGGATCACAACAAACTGGAAATTTCTTAACAGATGGGAATACCAGACCACCTTACCTGCCTCCTGAGAAACCTGTATGCATGTCAAGAAGCAACAGTTAGAACTGGACATGGAACAACAGATTTGTTCAGAATTGGGAAAAGAATATGCCAAGGCTGTATATTGTCACCCTGCCTATTTAACTTCTATGCAGAGTACATCATGTGAAATGCTGAGCTGGATGAAGCACAAGCTGGAATCAAGATTTCTGGGAGAAATATCAATAACCTCAGATATGCACATGACACTGTCCTTATGGCAGAAAGCGAAAAACTAAAGATAAAGAGCCTCCTGATGAAAGTGGAAGAGGAGAGGGAAAAAGCTGACTGGAAACCCAAATTAAAAAGACGAAGATCATGGCATCTGGTCCCATCACTTCTTGGCTAATAGATGGGGTGAAAGCAGAAACAGTGACGTTTTATTTTCTTGGACTCCAAAATCACTGAGGATGGTGGCTGCAGCCTTGAAATGAAAAAACGCTTGCTCCTTCGAAGAAAAGGTATGACAAACCTAGAAAGCATATTGAAAAGCAGAGGCATCCTTCCACTGACAAAGGTCCACATAGTCAAAGCTATAGTTTTTCCATTTGTCATGGGTGGATGTGAGTCGGACCATAAAGAAGGCTGAAGGCAAAAGATTTGATGCTTTTCAATGTGGTGCTGGAGAAGCTTCTTAAGAGTCCCTTGGACAGCAAGGAAATCAAACTAATCGATCCTAAAGAAAATCAACCCTCAATATTCATTAGAAAGACTGATGCTGAATGAAGCTACAATACATTGGCCACCTGATGCAGAGAGCTGACTCATTGGAAAAGACCCTGATGCTGGGAAAGATTGAGGGCAAAAGAAGAGGGGGCAACAGAGGATGAAGTGATTGGATGGATTGCTGCTAAGTTGCTTCAGTTGTGTCTGACTCTGTGCGGACCCCATAGACGGCAGCCCACCAGGCTCCCCCGTCCCTGGGATTCTCCAGGCAAGAACACTGGAGTGGGTTGCCATTTCCTTCTCCAATGCATGAAAGTGAAAAGTGAAAGTGATTAATCAGTGATCTGATTAAATGGACAAGAGTTTGAGCAAACTCTGGGAGACATGAAGGACCGGGAAGCTTGGCATACTGCAGTCCAAGTCCATGGGGTCACAGACACAGACACGACTTAGTGACTAAACAACGACAAATCACTTCTATGTGGAATCTAAAATATGGAGCAAATGAACCTATCTATGAAGTAGAAACACACTCACAGACATCAAGAACAGACTTAGGGTTTCCAAAGGGGAGCCTGGGTCGGGGAGGGAGGGACTAGGAGTCTGGGGTTAGTAGATGCAAACTGTTATATTTAGAACTGAGAAACAACAACGGTGCTCAGGGAACTCCATTTATTATTCTGCAATAAACCACAGTGGAAAAGAAAATAAAGAATGTATATATGTATATAACTAAATCATTTTGCTGTACAGCAAAAAATGAACACAACATTGTAAAATAACTATAGTTCAATAAAAATTAAATAAAAAATATCCATGACAATCAATAAATATTTGTTGAATAAAAGTAGAAAATATGGGTCCACTGATAGGATTTGTGCACCTTTTTTAAGTTTCTACCTCTGTCACTCTTAATAAAGGCAGTGAGAAGATAAACTAAATATCACTTAGAAGAAACATGCATTGATGGTACTATTATTTATAACATCAGTCTGGTTCCGAATTTATATGTTAATTGAGAAAATCAAGGAAGAAATCCATCTGTCCCAAACTAAAAGCACAAGAAAAAGGCCTCATCTATTGTTTCAATAAGGAAGCAAGGGCATGGATAGAAATTTAACTCTTGGGTGAAATATAAGCAGGGTCTCCTTAGAGTCCACCAAGGCAAAATAAGGATGCCACGGCTGACCAGCTTTAAGTGATTTCTTCTACCAACAAGATCAGCAGATTTGTGAATTCTAGTTCATAACCATAGGCAGAGTGCACAATGTCACACCAAAAAATGGGCTTGAAAACTCAGTAATACATTCCAGTATGTTTCTATTAATAGTTTTAGAATTTACTCACAACTTTGCTAGACTGAGAAAGATGGTGAATCCAGTGAACTATCATTTCCTGATGCCTCCTAAGGGAAGCCTTTGATGGTAGGCTTTAAGTATTCACAAACGCACAAATCATGGTTAAGACAGGTCAGTGTACCAGCTTACATGTACTGGACTAGCTGATATTACTTATGTATGCTAGGCAGATAATCCATTTTCTGTCCTTTTTAAACTCACCTTTTTCGTCACCATTGGGCTTTTCTTCAGACTGAGTATTATCCTGGTTTTGAGATCCTATAAAAACAAAGAAATATTCTGTGAAGAACAGACATCAATACTTAACTAACGATACTGGCAATATGCTTCTCCCTCACTTTTCTTTTTCTATCGGCCTCTGATGGGTGAGAGGGTAGATTATTCCACAGGAAATTCTACTTTTGCACTGTTTCTATGAAACATGCCTTGAAAATGTTCATAAATCTAGATCTGTATCACTGGATTTTTTCAGACAGAAGACATATAGCTAATATAACAATTACCAGGTACTTACTATGTCCCAGCCACCAATAAAACAGCTTGGACATAAGGCCTTGTGGTTATGAGGAATTTCTACTACTGACAACTCTGCTCTTCTGAGGAGAGTGGACCAACCTTATTATTAACGAGTGGCCCAGGTCTTGTGCACCAGCACACCTAACTTCATACAATGGAGAGAAGATGAAGTGGCTTAGATTTTCACGTAAACTTGGAAGTTTCTTGATATAATTCTTTGAATTTTTAACTAGTACCTTAAAATGTGGAAAAAGTATGGAAGAATTCTATGCTCCAGTTAAGCAACTTTTCAGGGTGCAATATTCACCCTGGATCTTTATATAATGGAAGATTAGACACATATATTACATGGGAGGCAAGCAAGTATGTTATTGTGTACTTTCCCAAAGAAGGCCGCCCCAACCAAAAACCTCCCAAGTACAAAGAAAGTAGGCAAAAACAATTCTGAAGAAGCTATGTTTACTCTGTCTGCCAATTTCTTCCTCTTGCTGGAACCATAATCCATTTATACCAAAAGACTATGGTGGGAAGATTAAACCTGTAAAAGATCAAGGTCAGTAGACTATGTATTTAAATGTATTTAGCAGCAGGTAGCAAATAACTGACAATATTACCAAGGGCTTACTACATGCCACGCCTTGTGGGGAGCATGTAACCTGCCTTAGCCCATCTAACCCGCAAAACAATTCTGCGACAGGAACACAGCTAGGCAGTGACAGAAGGGAACTCCATTTACTATTCTGCAATAAACCACAATGGAAAAGAAAATAAAAAGAATGTATACATGTATATAACTAAGTCATTTTGCTATACAGCAGAAATGAACACAACACTGCAAATTAACTGTACTTCAATAAAAAATTCGTAAAAAATCTCCATTACATTGCACAACTTTATGAATGTATTATATGCCATCTCTACACTGAAAAATGACTACATTGTGAATTTTACGTTATGTGTATGTTTCAACAATAAAATAACACAAAAAACAAAGAAAAACTCCAAGAAGTCAGAGCTTGGTCCCTTTTGTACTATGTCCACACATTAAAGACGCTCAATAAATATTTGTTGAATAAAAGTAGAAAATATGGGTCCACTGATAGGATTTGTGCACCTTTTTTAAGTTTCTACCTCTGTCACTCTTAATAAAGGCAGTGAGAAGATAAACTAAATATCACTTAGAAGAAACATGCGTTGATGGTACTATTATTTATAACATCAGTCTGGTTCCGAATTTACATGTTAATTGAGAAAATCAAGGAAGAAATCCATCTGTCCCAAACTAAAAGCACAAGAAAAAGGCCTCATCTATTGTTTTAATAAGGAAGCAAGGGCATGGATAGAAATTTAACTCTTGGGTGAAATATAAGCAGGGTCTCCTTAGAGTCCACCAAGGCAAAATAAGGCTGCCATGGCTGACCAGCTTAAAGTGATTTCTTCCACCAGCAAATCAGCAGATTTATGAATTCTAGTTCATATCCATAGGCAGAGCGCACAAAGTCACACCAAAAAAGGGGCTTGAAAACACAGTAATAAATTCCAGTATGTTTTTATTAATAGTTTTAGAATTTACTCACAACTTTGCTAGACTGAGAAAGATGGTGAATCTAGTGACTTTCATTTCCTGATGTCTCCTAAGGGAAGCCTTTGATGGTAGGCTTTAAGTATTCATAAACGCACAAATCATGGTTAAGACAGGTCAGTGTACCAGCTTACATGTACTGGACTAGCTGATATTACTTATGTATGCTAGGCAGATAATCCATTTTCTGACCTTTTAAAACTCACCTGTGTGGTTCTTACCATCGGAGTTTCCTCCAGACTGAGAATTATTCTGGCTTGAAGATCCTATAAAAACAAAGAAATATCCTGTGAAGAACGGCCATCAATATTAAACTAAGGGTACTGGCAATATGTTTCTTTCGGCCTCTGAGGGGTGGCAGGTAGATTATTCCACAGGAAGTTCTGCTTTTGCACTGCTTCTATGAAACATGCCTTGAAACTGTTCATAAATCTAGATCTGCATCACTGGATTTTTTAAGACAGAAAACATGTAGCTAATGTAACACTCACCAGGTACTTGCTATGTGCCGGCCACTGATAAAATAGTTTGGACATGAGGCCATGTGGTTATGAGGAATTTCTAGTACTGACAACTCTGCTCTTCTGAGGAGAGTGGACCAACCTTACTATTAACGAGTGCCCCAGGTCTTGTGCACCAGCACACCTAACTTCATACAATGGAGAGAAGATGAACTGGCTTAGATTTTCATGTAAACTTGGAAGTTTCTTGATATAATTCTTTGAATTTTTAACTAGTACCTTAAAATGTGGAAAAAGTATGGAAGAATTCTATGCTCCAGTTAAGCAACTTTTCAGGGTGCATTATTCACCCTGGATCTTTATATAATGGAAGAAAAAACACATATATTACATGGGAGGCAAGCAAGTATGTTATTGTGTACTTTCCCAAAGAAGGCCGCCCCCACACCAAAAACCTCCCAAGTACAAAGAAAGTAGGCAAAAACAATTCTGAAGAAGCTATGTTTACTCTGTCTGCCAATTTCTTCCTCTTGCTGGAACCATAATCCATTTATCCCAAAAGACTACGGTGTGAACATTAAAGCTGAAAAAGATCAAGGTCAGTAGATTATGTATTTAGATGTATTTAGCCTGGAAAATCCCACAGACAGAGGAACCTGGTGGGCTGCAGTCCATGGGGTCGCTGAGAGTTGGACACAACGGAGCGACTTCACTTTCACTTTTCACTTTCATGCATTGGAGAAGAAAACGGCAACCCACTCCTGTGTTCTTGCCTGGAGAATCCCAGGGACGGGGGAGCCTGGTGAGCTGCCGTCTACAGGGTCGCACAGAGTCGGACACGACTGAAGCGACTTTACAGGGTCGCACAGAGTCGGACACGACTGAAGCGACTTAGCAGCAGCAGCAGCAGCAGCAGCAGGTAGCAAATAATTGACAATATTACCAAGGGCTTACTACATGCCATGCCTTGTGGGGAGCATGTAACCTGCATTAGCCCATCTAACCCCCCAAACAATTTTGCGACAGGAACACAGTCAGGCAATGACAGAAGACCCACAGGAGATGCACACGGGACCACCCAGCTGTGTTTAGTTCCTCCACTGTATCTAACTCTTTGCGATCCCATGGACTGTAGCCCACCAGGCACCTCTGTTCATGGAGATGCTGCAGGCAAGAATACTGGAGTACGTTGCCATGTCCTCCTCCATGGGATCTTCCCAACCCAGGGATGGAATCCAGGTCTCCCGCACTGCAGGAGGATTCCTTACCATCTGAGCCACCAGGGAAGCCCATGAATACTGGAATGGGTAGCCAATCCCTTTCTCCAGGGGACCTTTCCCACCCAGGAATCGAACCAGTCTCCTGCCTTGCAGGCAGATTCTGGCCACCCAGCCAGTAAGAGGTGGATTCTCAGATGGAGACCAGGCTGTTTGATTCCAAAGCACATACATGAGAGTGCCAAATGGAAGTGTTGATTTTCTACAATAAACCTGCTTCTGCCCGCATGTTCCCAGTTGCTGCATTGCTGGTTGCTCAACATTAACACCAGGAAGTTATCTTTTGATTCTTCCTTCTTCCTTACTCCACCATCCAATCCATTAGCAATGATTTCAGTTCCACACCCCAAGTAGATCTAGACTCTACCCTCTTATCCCCATTACCCCATGTCTTCATCTTTCGCCCAGATTACAACATCCTCCTCTTTTTCTCTCCCTGCTGTTGTCACTTTTACGACAGATGTTTTCCATTTTCCTTTTTTCTGGCTTGAGGAAGAAGGCAGAAACTGCCCTCTTTCTCTCTTTCCAGTTTTAAGACCTCTTCACCTTTTTCAAAAAACAGTTAGCAAGTACCTACTGTGTGCAAGCACTGAAATGAATGTCTTGAACAATCTAAGTAAAAGGAGGTGGGTGCTTTACGTGACAAAAAAAGACCAAGTATTACAACAGAATACTTCACTAAATGGACTTAAGTTCATAAACTGGCACAGATTCATTAGATTAATTTCATCTCCTAAGTGGCTACCCATTATGGTGGCTTTTTAAGTCTGGAAATCACTGTATACATAGCTTATTAAAAAGCAGAGATATTATTTTGCCACAAGGTCCATCTAGTCAAAGCTATGGTTTTTTCAGTAGTCATGTACGGATGTGAGACGGACCTTAAAGAAGGCTGCACACGAAGAATTGATGCTTTTGAATGAGGTGACAGAGAAGATTCTTAAGAGTCCCTTGGACAGCAAGGAGATCAAACTAGTCAATCCTAAAGAACATCAACCTCAGTATTCATTGGAAAGACTGATGCTGAAGCTACAATACTTTGGCCACCTGATGCAAAGAGCTGACTCATTGGAAAAGACCCTGATGCTGGGAAAGATTGAGGGCAAAAGAAGGGGGCAACAGAGGATGAAGTGACTGGATGAATTAATCACTGATTATTCAGTGATCTGATTAAATGGACAAGAGTTTGAGCAAACTCTGGGAGACGTGAAGGCCAGGGAAGCTTGGCATGCTGCAGTCCATGGGGTCAAGAGTCAGACACGACTTAGTGACTAAACATCAAGAAATCACTTATATGTGGAATATAAAATATGGTACAAATGAACCTATCTATGAAGTAGAAACAGACTCACAGACATAAAGAACAGACGTAGGGTTTCCAAGGGGGAGCCTGGGTCGGGGAGGGAGGGACTAGCAGCTGGGGGTTAGTAGATGCAAACGGTTACATTTAGAACTGAGAAACCACAGTGGTGCTCAGGGAACTCCATTTACTATTCTGGAATAAATCATAATGGAAAAGAAAATAAAAAGAATGTATACATGTATATAACTAAGTCATTTTGCTGTACAGCAGCAATGAACACAACATTGTAAATTAACTGCACTTCAATAAAAAATTACTAAAACATCTCCATGACACTGCACAACATTGTGAATGTATTTAATGTCACCTCTACACTGAAAAATGACTACATTGTGAATTTTATGTTATGTGTATGTTTCAACAATAAAATAACACAAAAAAACAAAGAAAAACTCCAAGAAGTCAGAGCTTTGTGCCTTTTGTACTGTGTCCACACATTAAAGACGCTCAATAAATATTTGTTGAATAAAAGTAGAAAATATGGGTCCACTGATAGGATTTGTGCACCTTTTTTAAGTTTCTACCTCTGTCACTCTTAATAAAGGCAGTGAGAAGATAAACTAAATATCACTTAGAAGAAACATGCATTGATGGTACTATTATTTATAACATCAGTCTGGTTCCGAATTTACATGTTAATTGAGAAAATCAAGGAAGAAATCCATCTGTCCCAAACTAAAAGCACAAGAAAAAGGCCTCATCTATTGTTTTAATAAGGAAGCAAGGGCATGGATAGAAATTTAACTCTTGGGTGAAATATAAGCAGGGTCTCCTTAGAGTCCACCAAGGCAAAATAAGGCTGCCATGGCTGACCAGCTTAAAGTGATTTCTTCCACCAACAAGATCAGCAGATTTATGAATTCTAGTTCATATCCATAGGCAGAGCGCACAAAGTCACACCAAAAAATGGGCTTGAAAACACAGTAATAAATTCCAGTATGTTTTTATTAATAGTTTTAGAATTTACTCACAACTTTGCTAGACTGAGAAAGATGGTGAATCTAGTGACTTTCATTTCCTGATGTCTCCTAAGGGAAGCCTTTGATGGTAGGCTTTAAGTATTCATAAACGCACAAATCATGGTTAAGACAGGTCAGTGTACCAGCTTACATGTACTGGACTAGCTGATATTACTTATGTATGCTAGGCAGATAATCCATTTTCTGACCTTTTAAAACTCACCTGTGTGGTTCTTACCATCGGAGTTTCCTCCAGACTGAGGATTCTTCTGGCTTGAAGATCCTATAAAAGCAAAGAAATATCCTGTGAAGAACGGCCATCAATATTAAACTAAGGGTACTGGCAATATGTTTCTTTCAGCCTCTGAGGGGTGGCAGGGTAGATTATTCCACAGGAAGTTCTACTTTTGCACTGCTTCTATGAAACATGCCTTGAAACTGTTCATAAATCTAGATCTGCATCACTGGATTTTTTAAGACAGAAAACATGTAGCTAATGTAACACTCACCAGGTACTTGCTATGTGCCGGCCACTGATAAAATAGTTTGGACATGAGGCCATGTGGTTATGAGGAATTTCTAGTACTGACAACTCTGCTCTTCTGAGGAGAGTGGACCAACCTTACTATTAACGAGTGCCCCAGGTCTTGTGCACCAGCACACCTAACTTCATACAATGGAGAGAAGATGAAGTGGCTTAGATTTTCATGTAAACTTGGAAGTTTCTTGATATAATTCTTTGAATTTTTAACTAGTACCTTAAAATGTGGAAAAAGTATGGAAGAATTCTATGCTCCAGTTAAGCAACTTTTCAGGGTGCATTATTCACCCTGGATCTTTATATAATGGAAGAAAAAACACATATATTACATGGGAGGCAAGCAAGTATGTTATTGTGTACTTTCCCAAAGAAGGCCGCCCCCACACCAAAAACCTCCCAAGTACAAAGAAAGTAGGCAAAAACAATTCTGAAGAAGCTATGTTTACTCTGTCTGCCAATTTCTTCCTCTTGCTGGAACCATAATCCATTTATCCCAAAAGACTACGGTGTGAACATTAAAGCTGAAAAAGATCAAGGTCAGTAGATTATGTATTTAGATGTATTTAGCCTGGAAAATCCCACAGACAGAGGAACCTGGTGGGCTGCAGTCCATGGGGTCGCTGAGAGTTGGACACAACGGAGCGACTTCACTTTCACTTTTCACTTTCATGCATTGGAGAAGAAAACGGCAACCCACTCCTGTGTTCTTGCCTGGAGAATCCCAGGGACGGGGGAGCCTGGTGAGCTGCCGTCTACAGGGTCGCACAGAGTCGGACACGACTGAAGCGACTTTACAGGGTCGCACAGAGTCGGACACGACTGAAGCGACTTAGCAGCAGCAGCAGCAGGTAGCAAATAATTGACAATATTACCAAGGGCTTACTACATGCTATGCCTTGTGGGGAGCATGTAACCTGCATTAGCCCATCTAACCCCCCAAACAATTTTGCGACAGGAACACAGTCAGGCAATGACAGAAGACCCACAGGAGATGCACAGGGGACCACCCAGCTGTGTTTAGTTCCTCCACTGTATCTAACTCTTTGCGATCCCATGGACTGTAGCCCACCAGGCACCTCTGTTCATGGAGATGCTGCAGGCAAGAATACTGGAGTACGTTGCCATGTCCTCCTCCATGGGATCTTCCCAACCCAGGGATGGAATCCAGGTCTCCCGCACTGCAGGAGGATTCCTTACCATCTGAGCCACCAGGGAAGCCCATGAATACTGGAATGGGTAGCCAATCCCTTTCTCCAGGGGACCTTTCCCACCCAGGAATCGAACCAGTCTCCTGCCTTGCAGGCAGATTCTGGCCACCCAGCCAGTAAGAGGTGGATTCTCAGATGGAGACCAGGCTGTTTGATTCCAAAGCACATACATGAGAGTGCCAAATGGAAGTGTTGATTTTCTACAATAAACCTGCTTCTGCCCGCATGTTCCCAGTTGTTGCATTGCTGGTTGCTCAACATTAACACCAGGAAGTTATCTTTTGATTCTTCCTTCTTCCTTACTCCACCATCCAATCCATTAGCAATGATTTCAGTTCCACACCCCAAGTAGATCTAGACTCTACCCTCTTATCCCCATTACCCCATGTCTTCATCTTTCGCCCAGATTACAACATCCTCCTCTTTTTCTCTCCCTGCTGTTGTCACTTTTACGACAGATGTTTTCCATTTTCCTTTTTTCTGGCTTGAGGAAGAAGGCAGAAACTGCCCTCTTTCTCTCTTTCCAGTTTTAAGACCTCTTCACCTTTTTCAAAAAACAGTTAGCAAGTACCTACTGTGTGCAAGCACTGAAATGAATGTCTTGAACAATCTAAGTAAAAGGAGGTGGGTGCTTTACGTGACAAAAAAAGACCAAGTATTACAACAGAATACTTCACTAAATGGACTTAAGTTCATAAACTGGCACAGATTCATTAGATTAATTTCATCTCCTAAGTGGCTACCCATTATGGTGGCTTTTTAAGTCTGGAAATCACTGTATACATAGCTTATTAAAAAGCAGAGATATTATTTTGCCACAAGGTCCATCTAGTCAAAGCTATGGTTTTTTCAGTAGTCATGTACGGATGTGAGACGGACCTTAAAGAAGGCTGCACACGAAGAATTGATGCTTTTGAATGAGGTGACAGAGAAGATTCTTAAGAGTCCCTTGGACAGCAAGGAGATCAAACTAGTCAATCCTAAAGAACATCAACCTCAGTATTCATTGGAAAGACTGATGCTGAAGCTACAATACTTTGGCCACCTGATGCAAAGAGCTGACTCATTGGAAAAGACCCTGATGCTGGGAAAGATTGAGGGCAAAAGAAGGGGGCAACAGAGGATGAAGTGACTGGATGAATTAATCACTGATTATTCAGTGATCTGATTAAATGGACAAGAGTTTGAGCAAACTCTGGGAGACGTGAAGGCCAGGGAAGCTTGGCATGCTGCAGTCCATGGGGTCAAGAGTCAGACACGACTTAGTGACTAAACATCAAGAAATCACTTATATGTGGAATATAAAATATGGTACAAATGAACCTATCTATGAAGTAGAAACAGACTCACAGACATAAAGAACAGACGTAGGGTTTCCAAGGGGGAGCCTGGGTCGGGGAGGGAGGGACTAGCAGCTGGGGGTTAGTAGATGCAAACGGTTACATTTAGAACTGAGAAACCACAGTGGTGCTCAGGGAACTCCATTTACTATTCTGGAATAAATCATAATGGAAAAGAAAATAAAAAGAATGTATACATGTATATAACTAAGTCATTTTGCTGTACAGCAGCAATGAACACAACATTGTAAATTAACTGCACTTCAATAAAAAATTACTAAAACATCTCCATGACACTGCACAACATTGTGAATGTATTTAATGTCACCTCTACACTGAAAAATGACTACATTGTGAATTTTATGTTATGTGTATGTTTCAACAATAAAATAACACAAAAAAAACAAAGAAAAACTCCAAGAAGTCAGAGCTTTGTGCCTTTTGTACTGTGTCCACACATTAAAGACGCTCAATAAATATTTGTTGAATAAAAGTAGAAAATATGGGTCCACTGATAGGATTTGTGCACCTTTTTTAAGTTTCTACCTCTGTCACTCTTAATAAAGGCAGTGAGAAGATAAACTAAATATCACTTAGAAGAAACATGCATTGATGGTACTATTATTTATAACATCAGTCTGGTTCCGAATTTACATGTTAATTGAGAAAATCAAGGAAGAAATCCATCTGTCCCAAACTAAAAGCACAAGAAAAAGGCCTCATCTATTGTTTCAATAAGGAAGCAAGGGCATGGATAGAAATTTAACTCTTGGGTGAAATATAAGCAGGGTCTCCTTAGAGTCCACCAAGGCAAATTAAGGCTGCCATGGCTGACCAGCTTAAAGTGATTTCTTCCACCAACAAGATCAGCAGATTTATGAATTCTAGTTCATATCCATAGGCAGAGCGCACAAAGTCACACCAAAAAATGGGCTTGAAAACTCAGTAATACATTCCAGTATGTTTCTATTAATAGTTTTAGGATTTACTCACAACTTTGCTAGACTGAGAAAGATGGTGAATCCAGTGAACTATCATTTCCTGATGCCTCCTAAGGGAAGCCTTTGATGGTAGGCTTTAAGTATTCACAAACGCACAAATCATGGTTAAGACAGCCTGTGTACAGGCTTACATGTACCGAACTAGCTGATATTACTTTATGTATGCTAGGCAGATAATCCATTTTCTGACCTTTTAAAACTCACCTGCTTGGTTCTTACCATTGGAGTCACCTCCAGACTGAGAATTATTCTGGCTTGAAGATCCTATAAAAACAAAGAAATATCCTGTGAAGAACAGCCATCAATATTGAACTAAGGGTTCAGTTCAGTTCAGTTCAGTCGCTCAGTTGTGTCCGACTCTTTGTGACCCCATGAATCGCAGAGTGCCAGGCCTCCCTGTCCATCACCAACTCCTGGAGTTCACTCAGACTCATGTCCATCGAGTCAGTGATGCCATCCAGCCATCTCATCCTCTGTCGTTCCCTTCTCCTCCTGCCCCCAATCCCTCCCAGCATCAGAGTCTTTTCCATTGAGTCAACTCTTCGCATGAGGTGGCCAAAGTACTGGAGTTTCAGCTTTAGCATCACTCTTTCCAAAGAAATCCCAGGGCTGATCTCCTTCAGAATGGACTGGTTGGATCTCCTTGCAGTCCAAGGGACTCTCAAGAGTCTTCTCCAACACCACAGTTCAAAAGCATCAATTCTTTGGCGCTCAGCCTTCTTCACAGTCCAACTCTCACATCCATACATGACTACTGGAAAAACCATAGCCTTGACTAGACGGAACTTAGTTGGCAAAGTAATGTCTCTGCTTTTGGCAATATGTTTCTTTCGGCCTCTGAGGGGTGGCAGGGTAGATTATTCCACAGGAAGTTCTACTTTTGCACTGCTTCTATGAAACATGCCTTGAAACTGTTCATAAATCTAGATCTGCATCACTGGATTTTTTAAGACAGAAAACATGTAGCTAATGTAACACTTACCAGGTACTTGCTATGTGCCGGCCACTGATAAAATAGTCTGGACTTGAGGCCATGTGGTTATGAGGAATTTCTACTACAGACAACTCCACTTTTCTGAGGAGAGTGGACCACCCTTACTATTAACGAGTGCCCCAGGTCTTGTGCACCAGCACACCTAACTTCATACAATGGAGAGAAGATGAAGTGGTTTAGGATTTTCACGTACACTTGGAAGTTTCTTGATATAATTCTTTTAATTTTTAACTAGTACCTTAAAATGTGGAAAAAGTATACAAGAATTCTATGCTCCAGTTAAGCAGCTTTTCAGGGTACATTATTCACCCTGGATCTTTATATAATGGAAGAAAAAACACATATATTACATGGGAGGCAAGCAAGTATGTTATTGTGTACTTTCCCAAAGAAGGCCGCCCCACACCAAAAACCTCCCAAGTACAAAGAAAGTAGGCAAAAACAATTCTGAAGAAGCTATGTTTACTCTGTCTGCCAATTTCTTCCTCTTCCTGGAACCATAATCCATTTATCCCAAAAGACTATGGTGTGAACATTAAAGGTGAAAAAGATCAAGGTCAGTAGACTATGTATTTAAATGTATTTAGCAGCAGGTAGCAAATAATTGACAATATTACCAAGGGCTTACTACATGCCACGCCTTGTGGGGAGCAGGTATCCTGCATTAGCCCATCTAACCCCCAAAAGAATTCTGCGACAGGAACACAGCTAGGCAGTGACAGAACACCATAGGAAGACCCACAGGAGACCCACAGGGGACCACCCAGCTGTGTTTAGTTGCTCCGCTGTGTCTGACTCATTTTGATCCCGGGGACTGTAGCCCACAAGGTACATCTGTCCATGGAGATACTCCAGGCAAGAATACTGGAGTGAGTAGCCATGTCCTCCTCCAGGGGATCTTCCCAACTCAGCTATCGAATCCAGTCTCCTGCACTGCAGTGGATTCTTTACCATCTCAGCCACCAGGTAAGCCCATGAATACTGGAGTGGGTAGCTGATCCCTTTCTCCAGGGGATCTTTCCCACCCAGGAATCGAACCAGGGTCTCCTGCCTTGCAGGCAGATTCTGGCCACCCAGCCAGTAAGCGGCGGATTCTCAGATGTGGACCAGGCTGTTTGATTCCAAAGCGCATACATGAGAGTGCCAAATCAAAGTGCTGGTTTTCTACAATAAACCTGCTTCTGTTCGCATGTTCCCAGTTGTTGCATTGCTGATTGCTCGACCCTAACACCAGAAGTTTCTTTTGATTCTTCCTTCTTCCTCACTCCACCATCCAATCCATTAGCAATGATTTCAGTTCCACACCCCAAGTAGATCTAGACTCTATCCTCTTATCCCCGTTACCCCATGTCTTCATCTTTTGCCCAGATTACAAGAGCCTCCTGTTTTTCTCTCACTGTTGTCACTCTTACCGCGGATGTTTTCCATTTTCTTTCTCTGGATTGAGGAAGAAGGCAGAAATTGCCCTCTTTCTAAGCTCTTTCTAGCTTTAAGACCTCTTCACCTTTTTCAAAAAATACTTAGGAAGTACCTACTGTGTGCCAGCACTGAAATAAAGAATGTCTTGGACGATCTAAGTAAAAGGAGGTGGGTGCTTCACGTGACAAAAAAGACCAAGTATTACAGCACAATACTTCACTAAATGGACTTAATTAAGTTCATAAAGTGGCTCAGATTCATTAGATTAATATCATCTCCTAAGTGGCTACCCATTACGGTGGCTTTTGAAGTCTGGAAATCACTTTATACATAGCTTATTAAAAAGCAGAGAGATTATTTTGCCATCAAAGGTCCATCTAGTCAAAGCTATGGTTTTTACAGTATTCAGGTCAGATGTGAGTCAGACCATAAAGAAAGCTCAACAAAAAGAACTGATGATCTTGAATGTGGTAACAGAGAAGATTCTTAAGAGTCCCTTGGACAGCAAGGAGATCAAACCAGTCAATCCTAAAGAACATCAACCTCAATATTCATTGGAAAGACTGATGCTGAAATTACAATACTTTGGCCACCTGATGCAAAGAGCTGACTCATTGGAAAAGACCCTGATGCTGGGAAAGATTGAGGGCAAAAGAAGAAAGGGGCAACAGAGGATGAAGTGATTGGATGGATTATTCAATGATTAATCAATGATCTATTAAATGGACAAAGAGTCTGAGCAAACTCTGGGAGACACGAAGGACAGGGAAGGTTGGCATGCTGCAGTCCATGGGGTCATAGACACAGACACGGTTAGTGACTAAACATCAAGAAATCACTTATATGTGGAATGTAAAATATGGAGCAAATGAACCTATCTATGAAGTAGAAACAGACTCACAGACATACAGAACAGACATAGGGTTTCCAAGGGGGAGCCTGGGTCGGGGAGGGAGGGACTAGCAGCCAGGGGTTAGTAGATGCAAACTGTTATATACAGAACTGAGAAACCACAGCGGTGCTCAGGGAACTCCATTTACTATTCTGCAATAAACTACAATGGAAAAGAAAATAAAAAAGAATGTATACATGTATATAACTAAGTCATTTTGCTGTACAGCAAAAATGAACACAACACTGCAAATTAACTGCACTTCAAAAAAAAAGAATTACTAAAAAATCTCCATGACACTGCACAACATTGTGAATGTATTTATGTAATGCCACCTCTACACTGAAAAATGACTACATTGTGAATTTTATGTTATGTGTATGTTTCAACAATTAAATAACACAAAAAAAACAAAGAAAAACTCAAAGAAGTCAGAGCTTTGTCCCTTTTGTACTGTGTCCACACATTAAAACACTCAATAAATATTTGTTGAATAAAAGTAGAAAATAGGGTCCACTGATAGGATTTATGTACCTTTTTAGAGTTACTACCTCTGCTGCTCTTAATAAAGGCAGTGAGAAGATAAGCTAAGTATTACTTAGAAGAAACATGCATTGATGGTACTACTATTTATAACATCAGTCTGGTTCCTATCTTTACATGTTAATTGAGAAAATTAATGAAGAAATCCATCTGTCCCAAACTAAAAACACAAGAAAAAACCCTCATCTATAGTTTCATTAAGGAAGCAAGGACATGGACAGAAATTTAACTCTTGGGCGAAATATAAGCAAGATCTCCTTAAAAGTCCATCAAGGCAAAATAAGGCTGCCATGGCTGACCAGCTTAAAGTGATTTCTTCCTCCTGCAAGATCAGCAGATTTATGAATTCTAGTTCATATCCACAGGCAGAGTGTACAACGTCACACCAAAAAATGGGCTTGAAAACACAGTAATAAATAACAGTATGTTTTTATTAATAGTTTTATAATTTACTCACAACTTTGCTAGACTGAGAAAGATGGTGAATCCAGTGAACTATCATTTCCTGATGCCTACTAAGGGAAGCCTTTGATGGTAGGCTTCAAGTATTCACAAATGCACAAATCATGGTTAACACAGGCTTGAGTACAGGCTTACATGTACTGGACTAGCTGATATTACTGTATGCTAGGCAGATAACTGGTTTTCTGAAATTTTTAAACTCACTTCCTTGGTTATCATTGGAGTTTCCTGCAGACTGAAGATTATTCTGGTTTGAGGTTCCTATAAATACAAAGAAATATCCTGTGAAGAACAGCCAACAATATTTAACTGGCAATATGCATCCATTTTTTTTTTTTCTTTTGGCCTTTAGCGGGTGAGAGGGCAGATTATTCCACAGGAAGTTCTACTTTTGCACTGTTTCTATGAAACATGCCTTGAAACTGTTCATAAATCTAGATCTGAATCACTGGATTTTTCCAGACAGAAGACATGTAGCTAATGTAACATTTACCAGGTACTCACTATGTGCCAGCCACTAATAAAATAGTTTGGACATGAGGCCATGTGTTTATGAGGAATTGCTACAGACAACTCTGCTCTTCTGAGGAGAGTGGACCACCCTTACTATTAATGTGTGGCCAGGTCTTGTGCACTAGCACGCCTAACTTCATACAATGGAGAGAAGATGAAGTGGCTTAGGGTTTTCACATAAACTTGGAAGCCTTCTTGATATAATTTGTTGAATTTTTAACTAGTATCTTAAAATTTGGAAAAAGTATGCAAGAATTCTATGCTCTAGTTACGCAACTTTTCAGGGTGCATTATTCACCCTGGATCTTTATATAATGGAAGAAAAAACACATATATTACATGGGAGGCGAGAAGTGTGTTATTGTGTACTTTCCCAAAGAAGGCCCTCCCCACACCAAAAACTCCCAAGTACGAAGAAAGTAAGCAAGAACAATTCTGATGGTACTATTTTTACTCTGTGTGCAAATTTCTTTCTCTTCCTAGAACCATAATGCATTTATCCCAAAAGATTATGGAGTGAACATTAAACGTGAAAACTCAAGGTCAGCGGACTATGTATTTAGAGGTATTGAGCAGCAGATAGGAAATAACTGACAATATTATGAAGGGCTTACTACATGCCACACCTTGTGGGGAGCATGTAACCTGCATTAGCCCATGTAACCCTCAAAACAAATCTGCGACAGGAACACAACTAGGCCGTGACAGAAGACCCACAGGAAGACCCACAAGAGGCCACCCAGCTGTGTTTAGTTGCTCCGCTGTGTCTGACTCTGTGATCCTGCGGACTGTGGCCCACCAGGCACCTCTGTCCATGGAGACACTCCAGGCAAGAATGCTGGAGTGAGTTGCCATGTCCTCCTCTGCCAGGGTCCTGCCCTGGTGGATCCAGGGTAATTCGAAGGGGAGACGGAGTAGGCGAGGAAAAACTTACTTATTTAGAAATATAAAAGAGAGATTAGGAAAGAATACTATAGTGGGAAATTTAGTGGAGAAAAGAGGCTGAATAACTTGGTTTACGTGGAAAACTAATAAAGTTCCAAGACAAGGAACTTGCACCATCTGCGTTAGGCCACCGGTGTCCACTTGAATAGCAGAGGGTGCCCCGCCTTGGGCTCCCTCTCGCGTGGGTCTTAGAAGCCAGGGCAAGTAAGTAGACTCGGAGAGCCTCCACGCCCCAGATGGGAATTCAGCCTGAAAAGGAGAGGGAGGGAGAGGGAGAAGAGAGAGAGATTTGACACGGGGGGAGCCAGATTTCCAAGAAACCAGTTTGAGAAGCTGGTCTGAGAAACTGGTCCATCCTTTATTGTTCGTAAAGGCTTTTTATACCTTTTTTTGTACATAGAGATCAATGGATAATATAAAATTGTGCAGTGTCAACAGCCCTGACTCTTATCGAGACCAGGCTTTCTCTCTGCATACCTAGTTGTATACACAAGTCTTAGGTGATTTACATCATCTTCAGGCCAGAAGGCCAATTAGCATTTTACAGCCCTTTTCTGGTAAGGGTAATAGTGTTGTTCTTCCCAAAGTCTGGTGCCACTCTCAGAAAGCACTAAATAAAGTTACATTCTTACATAGCAAGGACACAACAATTTATAACAAGGAAAAGGAGTACAGTGATTTATAACAAAGAGAAAAGTAATTAACTCAAAAGTCTAGTATTGATAACATCAAAACTACTATATTCCTATTTCTGCATCCCGTTTACATTGATTAATATCCTCCCAGGTGCCTAAAAGATAAAGGATATGGAGGCCTGGCGGCAAACATTAACTCAACAAACTCTTCACCGAACTAATTCTTAAGTCTAAAGGCTCTATATCTTTAAGATGTTTTAAGCTTCGTGCCTCTCGCGGTTGGGGGGCTGTAAACAATTAACAAATTGTAAAAGTCCGGGCAGACCGGTCAGGTAAGTTAGAAAGCCATCAAAGGGGTTTTAAGCTGAGACACTCTTTTTATATGCAGGAGACTGTTAACTGGAGCTCTGAATTAACTCTTTCGGGGATAGCCCCCTGTTATGTCAGAAGAGTATAGTATAGCAGACAGTAAACAGACAGATTGTGGTTTCGGGGTAGATGCTCAGGCAGAGGACCCCTTGAGACCTAACTCGCCTTGCCCATCAGGTCTCTCCATATGACCTTGTCATGGGTGGCTTCTCCCGTGCTGGCTCCTGGCACTCCTCCAGGGGATCTTCCCAACCCAGGGATAGAATCCAGGTCTCCTGCACTGCAGGCGGACACTTTACCATCTGAGCCATCAGGGAAGCCCATGAATACTGGAGTGGGTAGCCGATCCCTTTCTCCAGGGGATCTTTCCCATCCAGGAATCGAACCAGGGTCTCCTGCCTTGCAGGCAGATTCTGTCCACCCAGGCAGTAAGCGGCAGATTCTCAGATGTGGACCAGGCTGTTTCATTCCAAAGCATGTACATGCGAGTGCCAAATTGAAGGGCTGATTTTCTACAATAAACTTGTTTCTGCCCGTATGTTCCCAGTTGTTGCATTGCTGATTGCTGAACCCTAACACCAGGAAGTTATCTTTTGATTCTTCCTTCTTCCTCACTCCACCATCCAATCCATTAGCAATGATTTCAGTTCCACACCCCAGGTAGATCTAGACTCTATCCTCTTTTCCCCATTACCCCATGTCTTCATCTTTTGCCCAGATTACAAGAGCCTCCTGTTTTTCTCTCCCTGCTGTTGTCACTCTTATGATTGATGTTTTCCTTTTTTCTGGCCTGAGGAAAAAGTCAGAAACTGCCATCCTTCTAAGGTCTTTGTAGTTTTAAGACCTCTTCACCCTTTTTCAAAACTACTTAGAAGTACCTACTGTGTGTAAGCACTGAAATAAAGAATGTCTTGGATGATCTAAGTTCAAGGAGGCGGGTGCTTTACCTGACCAAAAAAGCGAAGTATTATAGCAGAATACTGCACTAAATGGACTTAAGTTCATGAAGTGGCACAGATTCATTAAAGATTAATTTCATCTCCTAATTTCTACCCATTATGGTGGCTGGTGGCTTTTGTAGTCTGTAATCACTTTGCTGCTGCTGCTGCTAAGGCCCTTCAGTCATGTCCGACTTATGCGATCCCATAGACGGCCGCCCACCAGGCTCCCCCATCCCTGGGATTCTCCAGGCGAGAATACTGGAGTGGGTTGCCATGTCCTTCTCCAAAGGATGAAAGTGAAAGTGAAAGTGAAGTCACTCAGTCATGTCCGACTCTTAGTGACCCCATGGACTGCAGCCTACCAGGCTCCTCCATCCATGGGATTTTCCAGACAAGAGTAATGGAGTGGGGTGCCATTGCCTTCTCCAGTAATCACTTTATACTTAGCTTATTAAAAAGGTCCAACAAAGGTCTGTCTAGTCAAAGCTATGGTTTTGCAGTAGTCATGTACAGATGTGAGTCGGACCATAAAGAGGGCTCAACACAAAATAACTGACGCTTTTCAACGTGGTGCCGGAGAAGATTCGTAAGAGTCTCCTGGACTGCAAGGAGATCATACCAGTCAACCCTAAAAAAAATCAACCCTCAATATTCATTGGAAGACTGATGCTGAAGCCACAATACTTTGGTAAGACCCTGATGCTGGGAAAGATTGAAGGCAAAAGCAGAGGGGGCAACAGAGGATGAGGTGACTGGATGGATTAATCACTGATTAATCAGTGATCTGATTAAATGGACATGAGTTCGAATAAAGTCCAGGAGACATGAAGGACATGGAAGCCTGGCATGCTGCAGTCCATGGCGTCACAGAGTCAGACACAACTTAGTGGTTAAACAATGACAAATCCCTTATATGTGGAATCAAAAAATGGAGCTAATGAACCTATCTTTGAAGTAGAAACAGAGTCACAGACATACAGAACAGACTTTGGGTGTCCAAGGGGGAAAGGGGTCGGGGAGGGGGGGACTAGGAGTTTGGGGTTAGTCAATGCAAACTGTAACATATAGAACTGAAAAACCACAACAGTACACAGGGAACTCTATTTGCTTTTCTAGAATAAATCATAATGGAAAAGAAAATAAAAAAGAATGTATACAGGCATATAAGTAAGTCATTTTGCTGTACAGCAGAAATGAACACAACATTGTAAATTAACTGTACTTCAAGAAAAAGTTGCTAAAGAATCTCCATGACACTGCACAACATTGTGAATGTATTTATGTAATGCCACCTCTACACTGAAAAATGACTACATTGTGAATTTTATGTTATGTGTATGTTTCAACAATAAAATAACAAAAAAACAAAGAAAAACTCCAAGAAGTCAGAGCTTTGTGCCTTTTGTACTGTGTCCACACATTAAAGATGCTCAATAAATATTTGTTGAATAAAAGTAGAAAATATGGGTCCACGGATAGGATTTATATACCTTTTTTAAGTTTCTACCTCTGTCACTCTTAACAAAGGCAGTGAGAAGATAAACTAAATATCACTTAGAAGAAACATGCATTGATGGTACTATTATTTATAACATCAGTCTGGTTCCGAATTTACATGTTAATTGAGAAAATCAAGGAAGAAATCCATCTCTCCCAAACTAAAAGCACAAGAAAAAAGCCTCATCTATTGTTTCAATAAGGAAGCAAGGGCATGGATAGAAATTTAACTCTTGGGTGAAATATAAGCAGGGTCTCCTTAGAGTCCACCAAGGCAAATTAAGGTTGCCATGGCTGGCCAGCTTAAAGTGATTTCTTCCACCAGCAAGATCAGCAGATTTATGAATTCTAGTTCATATTCATAGGCAGAGTGCACAATGTCACACCAAAAAATGGGCTTGAAAACACAGTAATAAATACCAGTATGCTTTTATTAATAGTTTTAGAATTTACTCACAACTTTGCTAGACTGAGAAAGATGGTGAATCCAGTGAACTATCATTTCCTGATGCCTACGAAGAGAAGGCATCACAAATGCACAAATCATGGTTAAGACAGGCCTGTGTACAGGCTTACCTGTACTGGATTAGCTGATATTACTTATGTATGTTAGCCAGATAATCCATTTTCTGACCTTTTAAAACTCACCTGCTTGGTTGTTACCATTGGAGTTACCTCCAGACGGAGGATTATTCTGGCTTGAAGATCCTATAAAAACAAAGAAATATCCTGTGAAGAACGGCCATCAATATTGAACTAAGGGTACTGGCAATATGTTTCTTTCAGCCTCTGAGGGGTGGCAGGTAGATTATTCCACAGGAAGTTCTACTTTTGCACTGCTTCTATGAAACATGCCTTGAAACTGTTCATAAATCTAGATCTGCATCACTGGATTTTTCCAGACAGAAAACATGTAGCTAATGTAACACTTACCAGGTACTTGCTATGTGCCGGCCACTGATAAAATAGTTTCGACATGAGGCCATGTGGTTATGAGGAATTTCTACTACTGACAACTCTGCTCTTCTGAGGAGAGTGGACCACCCTTACTATTAACGAGTGCCCCAGGTCTTGTGCACTAGCACGCCTAACTTCATACAATGAGAGAAGATGAAGTGGCTTAGATTTTCACGTAAACTTGGAAGCCTTCTTGATATAATTTGTTGAATTTTTAACTAGTACCTTAAAATGTGGAAAAAGTATGGAAGCATTCTATGCTCCAGTTAAGCAACTTATCAGGGTGCATTATTCACACTGGATATTTGATATAATGGAAGATTAAACACATATATTACATGGGAGGTGAGCAAGTATGTTAATGTATACTTTCCCAAAGAAGGCCCTCCCAACCCCAAAAACCTCCCAAGTACAAAGAAAGTAGGCGGAAACAATTCTGAAGAAGCTATGTTTACTCTGTCTGCCAATTTCTTCCTCTTGCTGGAACCATAATCCAGTTATACCAAAAGACTATGGTGGGAAGATTAAACCTGAAAAAGATCAAGGTCAGTAGACCATGTATTTAGATGTATTTAGCAGCAGATAGCAAAAATTGCGGAGAAGGGAATGGCACCCTACTCCAGTACTCTTGCCTGGAAAATCCCATGGATGGAGGAGCCTGGTAGGCTGCAGTCCATGGGGTCGCTAAGAGTCGGACATGACTGAGGGACTTCACGTTCACGCATTGGAGAAGGAAACGGCAACCCACTCCAGCGTTCTTGCCTGGAGAATTCATGGGATGGGGGAGCCTGGTGGGCTTCCGTCTATGGGGTCGCACAGAGTCGGACATGACTGAAGCGACTTAGCAGCAGCAGCAAATAATTGACAATATTACCAAGGGCTTACTACATGCCACGCCTTGTGGGGAGCACGTAACCTGCCTTAGCCCATCTAACCCCCAAACAATTCTGCGACAGGAACACAGCTAGGCAGTGACAGAACACCACAGAAGACCCACAGGAGACCCACAGGGAACCATCCAGCTGTGTTTAGTTGCTCCGCTGTGTCTGACTCTCTCTGATCCTGCGGACTGTAGCCGATGAGGCACCTCTGTCCATGGAGATGCTCCAGGCAAGAATACTGGAGTTAGTTGCCATGTCTTCCTCTAAGCGATCTTCCCAACCCAGGGATGGAACAAGTCTCCTGCACTGCAGGTGGATTCTTTACTGTCCGAGCCACCAGGGAAGCCCATGAATACTGGAGTGGGTAGCCGATCCCTTTCTCCAGGGGATCTTTCCCACCCAGGAATCGAACCAGGGTTTCCTGCCTTGCAGGCAGATTCTGTCCACCCAGACAGTAAGCGGCGGATTCTCAGATGTGGACCAGGCTGTTTGATTCCAAAGCAAATACATGAGAGTGCCAAATCGAAGTGCTGGTTTTCTACAGTAAAGCTGCTTCTGCTCTCATGTTCCCAGATGTTGCATTGCTGATTGCTGAACCCTAACACCAGGAAGTTATCTTTTGATTCTTCCTTCTTCCTCATTCCACCATCCAATCCATTAGCAATGATTTCAGTTCCACACCCCAAGTAGATCTAGACTCTATCCTCTTATCCCCGTTACCCCATGTCTTCATCTTTTGCCCAGATTACAAGAGCCTCCTGTTTTTCTCTCCCTGCTGTTGTCACTCCTACGACAGATGTTTTCCATTTTTCTTTCCTCTGGATTGAGGAAGAAGGCAGAAACTGCCCTCTTTCTAAGCTCTTTCTAGCTTTAAGACCTCTTCACCTTTTTCAAAAAATACTTAGGAAGTACCTACTGTGTGCCAGCACTGAAATAAAGAATGTCTTGGACGATCTAAGTAAAAGGAGGTGGGTGCTTCACGTGACAAAAATAGACCAAGTATTAGCGCACAATACTTCACTAAATGGACTTAATTAAGTTCATAATGTAGCTCAGATTCATTAGATTAATTTCATCTCCTAAGTGGCTACCCATTATGGTGGCTTTTGAAGTCTGGAAATCACTTTATACATGGCTTATTAAAAAGCAGAGATATTATTTTGCCATCAAAGGTCCGTCTAGTCAAAGCTATGGTTTTTACAGTATTCAGGTACAGATATGAGTCAGACCATAAAGAAGGCTGAACACAATGAACTGATGCTTTTGAATGTGGTGCCGGAGAAGATTCTTAAGAGTCCCTTGGACAGCAAGGATATCAAACCAGTCAATCCCAAAGAACATCAAACTCAATATTCATTGGAAAGACTGATGCTGAAGTTACAATACTTTGGCCACCTGATGCAAAGAGCTGACTCATTGGAAAAGACCCTGATGCTGGGAAAGATGGAGGGCAAAAGAAGAAAGGGGCAACAGAGGATGAAGTGATTGGATGGATTAATCAATGATTAATCAGTGACCTGATTAAATGGACAAGAGTTTGAGCAAACTCTGGGAGACATGAACGACCGGGAAGCTTGGCATACTGCAGTCCAAGTCCATGGGGTCACAGACACAGACACGACTTGGTGACTAAACAACGACAAATCACTTCTATGTGGAATCTAAAATATGGAGCCAATGAACCTATCTATGAAGTAGAAACACACTCACAGACATCAAGAACAGACTTAGGGTTTCCAAGGCGGAGCCTGGGTCGGGGAGGGAGGAACTAGGAGTCTGGGGTTAGTAGATGCAAACTGTTATATTTAGAACTGAGAAACCACAGCGGTGCTCAGGGAACTCCATTTACTATTCTGCAATAAACCACAATGGAAAGAAAATAAAAAAGAATGTATATATGTATATAACTAAATCATTCTGCTGTACAGCAAAAATGAACACAACATTGTAAAATAACTGTAGTTCAAAAAAAATTAATAAAAAATGTCCATGACAATCAATAAATATTTGTTGAATAAAGTAGAAAATATGGGTCCACTGATAGGATTTGTATACCTTTTTTAAGTTTCCACCTCTGTCACTCTTAATAAAGATAGTGAGAAGATAAACTAAGTATCACTTAGAAGAAACATGCGTTGATGGTACTATTCTTTATAACATCAGTCAGGTTCCTATCTATCCATGTTAATTCCGAAAATCAAGGAGGAAATCCATCTCTCCCAAACTAATATCATAACAATAAAACCTCATGTACTGTTTCAATAAGGAAGCAAGGGTGTGGATTGAAATCTAACTGATGGGTGAAATATAAGAAGGGTCTTCAACTAGTCCACCAAGGCAATTTAAGGCTGCCATGGCTGACCAGCTTAAAGTGATTTCTTCCACCAGCAAGATCAGCAGATTTAGGAATTCTAGTTCATATCCACAGGCAGAGCGCACAATGTCACACCGAAAAATGGGCTTGAAAACACAGTAATACATTTCAGTATGTTTTTATTAATAGTTTTAGAATTTACTCACAACTTTGCTAGACTGAGAAAGGTGGTGAATCCAGTGAACTATCATTTCCTGATGCCTACTAAGGGAAGCCATTGATGGTAGGCTTTAAGTATTTATAAACGCACAAATCATGGTTAAGACAGGCCTGTGTATAGGCTTACCTGTACTGGACTAGCTGCTATTACTTATGTATGCTAGGCAGATAATCAGTTTTCTGACCTTTTAAAACTCACCTGCTTGGTTGTTACCATTGGAGTTACCTCCAGACTGAGGATTCTTCTGGCTTGAAGATCCTATAAAAACAAAGAAATATCCTGTGAAGAACGGTCATCAATATTAAACTAAGGGTACTGGCAATATGTTTCTTTCAGCCTCTGAGGGGTGGCAGGTAGATTATTCCACAGGAAGTTCTACTTTTGTACTGCTTCTATGAAACATGCCTTGAAAATGTTCATAAATCTAGATCTGCATCACTGGATTTTTCCAGACAGAAGACATGTAGCTAATGTAACACTTACCAGGTACTTGCTATGTGCCGGCCACTGATAAAATAGTTTGGACATGAGGCCATGTGGTTATGAGGAATTTCTACTACTGACAACTCTGCTCTTCTGAGGAGAGTGGACCACCCTTACTAGTAACGAATGCCCCAGGTCTCCTGCACCAGCACACCTAACTTCATACAATGAGAGAAGACGTAGTGGCTTAGGGTCTTCACGTAAACTTGGAAGCCTTCTTGATATAATTTTTTGAATTTTTAACTAGTACCTTAAAATTTGGAAAAAGTATGGAACCATTCTATGCTCCAGTTAAGCAACTTTTCAGGGTGCATTATTCACCTAGGATCTTTATATAATGGAAGAAAAAACACATATATTACATGGGAGGCAAGCAAGTACGTTATTGGGTACTTTCCCAAAGAATGCCTCCGCCAATCCAAAAAACTCCGAAGTTCAAAAAAGTAAGCAGTAACAATTCTGATGGAGCTATGTGTACTCTCTGCCAATTTCTTCCTCTTGCTGGAACCATAATCCATTTATACCAAAAGACTATGGTGTAAAGATTAAACCTGAAAAAGATCAAGGTTAGTAGGCTATGTATTTAGATGTACTTAGCAGCAGGTAGCAAATAACTGCCAAGACTATGAAAGGCTTACTACATGCGATGCCTTGTGGGGAGATGTAACCTGCAGCAGCCCATCTAACACCCAAACAATTCTGGGACAGGAACACAGGCTAGGCAGTGACAGAACACCACAGGAAGACCCACAGGATACCCACAGGAGAACACCCAGCTGTGTTTAGTTGCTCCGCTGTGTCTGACTCTGTGATCCTGTGGACTGCTGCCCACCAGGCACCTTTGTCCATGGAGATGCTCCAGGCAAGAATACTGGAGTGAGTTGCCATGTCTTCCTCTAAGGGATCTTCCCAACCAAGGGATGGAATCCAGGTCTCCTGCACTGCAGGCGGATTCTCTACCGTCTGAGCCACCATGGAAGCCCATGAATACTGGAGTGGGTAGCCGATCCCTTTCTCCAGGGGATCTTTCCCACCCAGGAATCGAACCAGGGTTTCCTTCCTTGCAGGCAGATTCTGACCACCCTGCCAGTAAGCGGCAAATTCTCAGATGTGGACCAGGCTGTTTGATTCCAAAGCGCATACATGAGAGTGCCAAATCAAAGTGCTGGTTTTCTACAACAAAGCTGCTTCTGCTTGCATGTTCCCAGTTGTTGCATTGCTGATTACTCAACTTTAACACCAGAAAGTTATCTTTTGAGTCTTCCATCTTCCTCACTCCACCATCCAATCCATTAACAACGATTTCAGTTCCACACCCCCAAGTAGATCTAGACTCTACCCACTTATCCCCATTATCCCATGTCTTCATCTTTTGCCCAGATTACAAAAGCCTCCTGTTTTCCTCTCCCTGCTGTTGTCACTCTTATGACAGATGCTTTCCTTTTCTCTTTTTTTTGGCTTGAGGAAGAATGCAGAAACTGTCTTCTTTTTAAGCTCTGTCTAGTTTTAATACCTCTTCACGTTTTTCAAAAAATACTTAGGAAGTACCTACTGTGTTCAAGCACTAAAATAAAGACTATCTTGGACTTTCTAAGTACAAGGAGGCAGGTGCTTTACATGACAAATAAAGACCAAGTATTACAGCAGAATACTTCACTAAATGGAATTAAGTTCATAAAGTGGCACAGATTCATTAAAGATTAATTTCATCACCTAACTGGCTACCCATTATGGTGGCTTTTGAAGTCTGGCAATCACTTTATAGATAGCATATTAAAAAGCAGAGACATTACTTTGCAAACAATAGTCTGTTTAGTCAAAGCTATGGTTTTTGCAGTAGTCATATATGTGTGTGAGAGGTGGACTATAAAGACGGCTGAGTGCCAAAGAATTGATGCTGTTTAACTGTGGTGTTGCAAGAAGACTCTTGAGAGTCCCTTGGACTACAAGGAAATCAAAGCAGTCAATCCTAAAGTAAACAACCCTCAAAGTTCATTGGAAAGACTGATGCTGAAGGTACAATACTTTGGCCACCTGATGTGAATAGCTGACTCATTGGAAAAGACCCTGATGCTGGGAAAGATTGAAGGCAAAAGAAGAAGCAGGAAACAGAGGATGAAGTGATTGGATGGATTAATCAATGATTAATCAGTGACCTGATTAAATGGACAAGAGTTTGAGCAAACTCTGGGAGACATGAAGGACCGGGAAGCTTGGCATACTGCAGTCCAAGTCCATGGGGTCACAGACACGACTTAGTGACTAAACAACAACCAATAACTTCTATGTGGAATCTAAAATACGACACAAATGAAACTATCTATGAAGTAGAAAGAGACTCACAGACATACAGAACTGACATAGGGTTTCCAAGGGGGAGCCGGGGTCGGGGAGGGAGGGACTAGGAGTCTGGGGTCAGTAGATGCAAATTGTTACATATAGAACTGAGAAACCAGAATGTTGCTCAGGGAACTCCATTTACTATTCTGGAATAAACCACAATGGAAAAGAAATTAAAAAGAATGTATACATGTATATAACTAAGTCATTTTGCTATACAGCAGAAATGAACACAACATTGCAAATTAACTGTACTTCAATAAAAATTTCATAAAAAATCTCCATAACACTGCACAACATTGTTAATGTATTTAATGCCACCTGTACACTTAAAAAGAAAGTGTATTATCAAGAAAGGCAATGCCAAAGAATGCTTAAACTATTGCACAATTGCACTCATCTCACAGTCTAGTAAAATAATGCTCAAAAACCTCCAAGCCAGGCTTCAGCAATACGTGAACCATGAACTTCCAGATGTTCAAGCTGGCTTTAGAAAAGGCAGAGGAACCAGAGATGAAATTGCCAACATCCACTGGATCATTGAAAAAGCAACAGAGTTCCAGAAAAAGATCTATTTCTGCTTTATCGACTATGCCAAAGCCTTTGACTGTGTGGATCACAATAAACTGTGGAAAATTCTTCAAGAGATGGGAAAACCAGATCACCTGACCTGCCTCTTGAGAAACCTACATGCCGGTCAGGAAGCAACAGTTAGAACTGGACATGGAACAACAGACTGGTTCCAAATAGGAAAAGGAGTACGTCAAGGTTGTATATTGTCACCCTGCTTATTTAACTTACATGCAGAGTACATCATGAGAAACACTGGGCTGGAAGAAGCACAAGCTGGAATCAAGATTGCTGGAAGAAATATCAATAACCTCAGATATGCAGATGATACCACCTTTATGGCAGAAAGTGAAGAGGAACTAAAAAGCTCTTGTAAAAGTGAAGGAGGACAGTGAAAAAGTTGGCTTAAAGCTCAACATTCAGAAAACTAAGATCGTGGCATCTGGTTCCTTCACTTCATGGGAAATAGACGGAGAAACAGTGGAAACAGTGACAGACTTATTTTGGGGGGCTCCAAAATCACTGCAGATGGTGACTGCAGCCATGAAATTAAAAGACACTTACTCCTTGGAAGGAAAGTTATGACCAAGCTAGACAGCATATTAAAAAGCAGAGATATTACTCTGCCAACAAAGGTCCGTCTAGTCAAGGCTATGGTTTTTCCAGTGGTCATGTCTGGATGTGAGTGTTGGACTGTGAAGAAAGCTGAGTGCCAAAGAATTGATGCTTTTGAACTGTGGTGTTGGAAAAGACTCTTGAGAGTCCCTTGGACTGCAAGGAGATCTAACCAGTCCTTCCTAAAGGAGATCAGTCCTGGGTGTTCATTGGAAGGACTGATGCTGAGGCTGAAATGCCAGTACTTTGGCCACCTCATGCGAACAGTTGACTCATTGGAAAAGACCCTGATGCTGGGAGAGATTGGGGGCAGGAGGAGAAGGGACGACAGAGGCTGAGATGGCTGGATGGCATCATCGACTTGATGCACATGAGTGTGGGTGAACTCCAGGAGTTGGTGATGAACAGGGAGGCCTGGTGTGCTGCGGTTCATGGGGTTGCAAAGAGTTGAACACGACTGAGCAACTGAACTGAACTAAACACTTAAAAATGGCTAACTCTGTGAATTTTAAGTTATGTGTATGTTTCAACAATAAAATATCACAAAAAAACAAACAAAAACTCCAAGAAGTCAGAGTTTGGTCCCTTTTGTATTATGTCCACACATTAGAGACACTCAATAAATATTTGTTGAGAAAATGGTTCAGTGATAGGATTTCTCTACCTTTTTAAGTTTCTACCTCTGTCACTCTTAATAAAGGCAGTGAGAAGATAAACTAAATATTACTTAGAAGAAACATGTGATGATGGTACTATATAACATCAGGCTTGTTCCTATCCTTCCATGTTAATTCAGAAAATCAAGGAAGAAATCCATCTGTCCCAAAGTAAAGGCACAAGAAAAGAGCCTCATCTACTGTTTCAATAGGGAAGCAAAGGGGTGGATTGAAGGCAAATTAAGGCTGCCACGGCTGACCAGCTTAAAGTGATTTCTTCCACCAGCAAGATCAGCAGATTTATGAATTCTAGTTCATATTCATAGGCACAGCCCAAAATGTCATACCTAAAAATGTGCTTCTACATTCAGTAATATATTCCCGTATGTTTTTATTAATAGTTTTAGAATTTACTCACAACTTTGCTAGACTGAGAAAGATGGTGAATCCAGTGAACTATCATTTTCTGATGCCTGCTAAGGGAAGCCTTTGATGGTAGGCTTTAAGCATTCACAAATGCACAAATCATGGTTAAGACAGGTCAGTGTACCAGCTTACATGTACTCGACTAGCTGACATTACTTTATGTATGCTAGACAGAAAATCCATTTTCTGACCTTTTTAAACTCACCTCCTTGGTTATCACTGGAGTTTTCTGCAGACTTAGGATCATTCTTGTTTGTATTTCCTATAAAAGCAAAGAAATATTCTGTGAAGAAAGGACATCAATATTCAACTAAGGGTACTGGCAATGTTTTTCTTTCGGCTACGTGGGTTGGGAGGGTAGATTATTCCACAGGAAGTTCTACGTTTGCACTGTTTCTATGAAACATGCCTTGAAATTGTTCATAAGTCTAGATCTGCATCACTGGATTATTTAGGACAGAAAACATATAGCTAATGTACACATTTACCTAGTGCTATGTGCCAGCCACTGATAAAATAGTTTGGACATGAGGCCATGTGGTTATGAGGAATTTCTATTACTGACAACTCTGCTCTTCTGAGGAGAGTGGACCACCCTTACTATTAACGAGTGCTCAGGTCTTGTACACCAGCACGCCTAACTTCATACAATGGAGAGAAGATGAAGTCAGTCAGGGTTTTCACGTAAAGTTGGAAGCCTTCTCAAGATAATTCTTTGAATTTTTACCTGCTGCTGCTAAGTTGCTTCAGTCGTGTCCAACTCGGTGCGACCCCATAGACGGCAGCCCACCAGGCTCCCTCGTCCCTGGGATTCTCCAGGGAAGAACATTGGAGTGGGTTGCCATTTCCTTCTCCAATGCAGGAAAGTGCAAAGTGAAAGTGAAGTCGCTCAGTCAGGTCCAACTCTTCGTGACCCCATGGACTGCAGCCTACCAGGCTCCTCCGTCCATGGGATTTTCCAGGCAAGAGTACTCGAGTGGGGTGCCATCGCCTTCTCTGGAATTTTTAACTAGTACCTTAAAATTTGGAAAAAGTTTGGAAGAATTCTATGCCTCAGTTAAGCAACTTTTCAGGGTACATTATTTACCCTGGATCTTTATATAATGGAAGATTAAAGACATATATTACATGGGAGGCGAGCAAGTGTATTATTGTGTACTTTTCACAAAGAAGGCCTCCCCTAAAAAAAAACCTTTCAAGTAAAAAGAAAGTAAGCAATAATAATTCTGATGGAGCTATCTTTACTGTGAGAAAATTTCTTCCTCTTGCTGGAACCATAGTACATTATTCCCAAAAAGCTATGGTATGAAGATTAAACCTGGAAAAGATCAAGGTCAGTAGACTATATATTTAGATGTATTTAGAAGCAGGTACCAAATAACTGGCAATATTATGAAGGGCGTAACAATACCAGGACCTGTGGGGAGCATGTAACCTGCCTTAGCCCATCTAACACCCAAACAATTCTGCGACAGGAACACAGCTAGGCAGTGACAGAACACTACAGGAAGACCCACAGGATACCCACAGGGGACCACCCAGCTGTGTTTAGTTGCTCCGTTGTGTCTGACTCTGATCCTGCGGACTGCTGCCCACCAGGCACCTCTGTCCATGGAGATGCTTCAGGCAAGAATACTGGAGTGAGTTGCCATGTCCTCCTCCAGGGGATCTTCCCAACCAAGGGATGGAATCCAGGTCTCCTGCACTGCAGGCGGATTCTCTACCGTCCGAGCCACCAGGGAAGCCCATGAATACTGGAGTGGGTAGCTGATCCCTTTCTCTAGGGGATCTTTCCCACTCAGGAATTGAACCAGGGTTTCCTGCCTTGCAGGTGATTCTGGCCACCGAGCCAGTAAGCGGCGGATTCTCAGATGTGGACCAGGCTGTTTGATTCCAAAGTGCGTACATGAGAGTGCCAAATCGAAGTGTTGATTTTCTACGATAAACCTGCTTCTGCCCTCACGTCCCTAGTTGTTGCATTGCTGATTGCTCAACCCTAACACCAGGAAGTTATCTTTTGATTCTTCCTTCTTCCTCACTCCACCAACCAGTCCATTAGCAATGATTTCAGTTCCACACCCCAAGTAGACTCTACCCACTTATCCCCATTACCCCATGTCTTCATCTTTTGCCCAGACTACAAGAGCCTCCTTTTTTCCTCTCCCTGCTGTTGTCACTCTTATGACGGATGCTTTCCCTTTTTCTTTTTTTTTTTTTTGGTTTGAGGAAGAAGGCAGAAACTGCCTTCTTTCTAAGCACTTTATAGTTTTAAGACCTCTTCACCGTTTTTCAAAATATACTTAGGAAGTACCTACTGTGTGCAAGCACTGAAATAAAGACTGTCTTGGACAATCTAAGTACAAGGAGGAGGATACTTTACATGACAAAAAGACACCAAGTATTACAGAAGAATACTTCACTAAATGGAATTAAGTTCATAAAGTGGCACAGATTCATTAAAGATTAATTTCATCTCCTAACTGGTTACCCATTATGGTGGCTTCTGAAGTCTGGGAATCACCATATAGATAGTATATTAAAGAGCAGAGACATTATTTTGCAAACAAAGGTCCATCAGCTATGGTTTTTCCAGTAGTTATGAATGGATGTAAGTCGGACCATAAAGAAGGCTGAACACAAAGATTTGATGCTTTTGAATGCAGTGCTGGAGAAGATTCTTAAGAGTCCCTTGGACAGTAAGGAGATCAAACCATTCAATCCTAAAGAAAATCAACCTCTATATTCATTGGAAAGACTGATGATGAAGTTACAATACTTTGGCCATCTGATGCGAAGAACTGACTCATTGGAAAAGACCCTAATAATGGGAAAGATTGAAGGTAAAAGAAGAACGGGCCAAAAGAGGATGAGGTGACTGGGTGGATTAATCACTGATTAATCAGCGATGTACATAAATGGACATGAGTTTGCACAAACTCCGGGAGATAGTGAAGGACAGGGAAGCTTGGCATGCTGCAGTCCATGAGGTCACAGAGTCAGACACGACTTAGTGACTAAAGAAGAACAAATCACTTATATGTGGAATCTATCATATGGTGCAAATGAACCTATCTATGAAGTAGAAACAGACTCACAGACGTACAGAACAGACATAGGGTTTCCAAAGAAACCCCAAGGTTTCTAATGGGAGGGAGGGACTAGGAGTCTGGGGTTAGTAGATGCAAACTGTTACATATAGAACTGAGAATCAACCGGTGCTCAGGAACTCCATTTACTATTCTGCAATAAACCACAATGGAAAAGAAAATAAAAAAGAATGTATACATGTATGTAACTAAGTCATTTTGCTGTACAGCAGAAATTAAAACAACATTGTAAATTAACTGTACTTCAATAAAAATTAATAAAAATAACATGACATTGCGCAATATTGTGAATGTATTTAATGCCACCTCTACACTGAAAAATGGCTAACGTTGTGAATTTTATTTTACGTGTATGTTTCAACAATAAAATAACACAAAAAACAAAGAAAAACTCCAAGAAGTCAGAGCTTGGTCCCTTTTGTACTGTGTCCACACATTAAAGACACTTAATAAATATTTGTTGAATAAAAGTAGAAAAAATGGGTTCAGTGATAGGATTTGTGTACCTTTTTAAAGTTTCTACCTCTGTCACTCTTAATGAAGGCAGTGAGAAGATAAACTAAATATCACTTAGAAGAAACATGCGTTGATGGCACTATTATTATAACGTTAGTCTGGTTCCTCTCCTTCCATGTTAATTCAGAAAATCAAGGAAGAAATCCATCTGTCCTAAACTAAAAGCAGAAGAAAAAAGTGTCATCTACCTTTTCAATAAGGAAGAAAGGGGGTAGATTGAAATCTAACTGATGGGTGAAATATAAGCAGGGTCTCCTTAGAGTCCACCAAGGTAAATTAAGGCTGCCATGGCTGACCAGTTTAAAATGATTTCTTCTACCAGCAAGATCAGCATATTTATGAATTCTAGTTCATATTCACAGGCAGAGCACAAAGTGTCATACCTAAAAATGTGCTTCAAAACTCAGTAATAAATTCCAGCATTTTTTTATTAATAGTTCTAGAATTTACTCACAACTTTGCTAAACTGAGAAAGATGGTGAATCCAGTGAACTGTCATTTCCTGATGCCTACTAAGGGAAGCCTCTGATGGTAGGCTTTAAGTATTCACAAACGCACAAATCATGGTTAAGACAGGTCAGTGTACCAGCTTACATGTACTGGACTAGCTGATATTAGTTTATGTATGCTAGACAGATAATCCGTTTTCTGACCTTTTAAAACTCACCTGCTTGGTTATCATTGGAGTTTTCTACAGACATAGGATTCTTCTGGCTTGGAGATCCTATAAAAACAAAGAAATATCCTGTGAAGAACAGCCATCAATATTGAACTAAGGGTACTGGCAATATGTTTCTTTCAGCCCCTGAGGGGTGGAGGGTAGATTATTCCGCAGGAAGTTCTACTTTTGCACTGCTTCTATGAAATATGCCTTGAAATTGTTCATAAATCTAGATCTATACTACTAGATTTTTAAAGACAGAAAACATATAGCTAATGTACATACTTACCAGGTACTTACTATGTGCTGGCTACTGATAAAATAGTTTGGACATGAGGCCATGTGTTTATGAGGAATTTCTACTACAGACAACTCCGCTCTTCTGAGGAGAGTGGACCACCCTTACTATTAATGAGTGCCCCAGGTCTTGTGCACCAGCACTCCTAACTTCATACAATGGAGAGAAGATGAAGTGGCTTAGGGTTTTCATGTAAAATTGGAAGCATTCTTGACATAATTCTTTGAATTTTTAACTAGTACCTTAAAATGTGGAAAAAGTATGGAAGAATTCTATGCTCCAGTTAAGCAACTTTTCAGGGTGCATTATTCACCTTGGATCTTTGTATAAGGGAAGATTAAATACATATATTACATGGGAGGTGAGCAAGTATGTTATTATGTACTTTTCCAAAGAAGGCCCTCCCCACCCCAAAAATCTCCCAAGTACAAAGAAAGTAAGCAATAACAATTCTGATGGAGCTATCTTTACTCTATGTGCAAATTTCTTTCTCTTGCTGGAACCATAATCCATTTATCCCAAAAGACTATGGTGTGAAGATTAAACCTGAAAAAGATCAAGGTTAGGAGGCTATGTATTTAGATGTATTTAGCAGCAGGTAGCAAATAACTGACAATATTACGAAGGGCTTACTACTTGCCACGCCTTGTGGGGGGCATGTAACCTGCATTAGCCCATCTAACCCCCAAAACAATTTTGCGACAGGAACACAGCTAGGCAGTGACAGAAGTCCCACAGAAGACCCACAGGAGACCAACAGGGGACCACCCAGCTGTGTTTAGTTGCTCCGTTGTGTCTAACTCTTTGCGATCCCATGGACTGTAGCCCACCAGGCACCTCTGTTCATAGCGATTCTCTAGGTAAGAATACTGGAGTGACTTGCCAAGTCCTCCTCCAGGGGATCTTCCCAACCAAGGGATGGAATCCAGGTCTCCTGCACTGCAGGCAGATTCTTTACCATCTGAGCCACCAGAGAAGCCCATGAATACTGGAGTGGGTAGCCGATCCCTTTCTCTAGGGGATCTTTCCCACTCAGGAATCAAACCAGGGTCTCCTGCCTTGCAGGCAGATTCTGGCCACCGAGCCAGTAAGCGGCGGATTCTCAGATGTGGACCAGGGTGTTTGATTCCAAAGTGCGTACATCAGTGCCAAATGGAAGTGTTGATTTTCTACAATAAACCTGCTTCTGCCCTCATGTTCCCAGTTGTTGCATTGCTGGTTGCTCAACCCTAACACCAGGAAGTTATCTTTTGATTCTTCCTTCTTCCTCACTTCACCATCCAATCCATTAGCAATGATTTCAGTTCCACACCCCAAGTAGATCTAGACTCTACCCTCTTATCCCCATTACCCCATGTCTTCATCTTTTGCCTAGATTACAAGAGCCTCCTATTTTTCTCTCCCTGCTGTTGTCACTCTTATGATGGATGCTTTACTTTTTTCTTTTGTTTTGACTTGAGGAAGAAGGCAGAAACTATCTTCTAAGCTCTTCACCTTTTTTCAAAAAATACTTATGAAGTACCTACTGTGTGCAAGCTGAAATAAAGAATGTCTTGGACAATCTAAGTACAAGGAGGTGGATGCTTTACTTGACAAAAAAAGACTCAAGTATTATAGCACAATGCTACTCTAAATGGAATTAAGTTCATAAAATGGCCCAGAATCATTAAAGATTAATTTCATCTCCTAACTGGCTACCCATTATGGTGGTTTTTGAAGTGTGGAAATCATTTTAGACAGTATACTAAAAAGCAGAGACATCACTTCGCCAACATAGGTCCGTCTAGTCAAAACTATGGTTTTTCCAGTACTCCTTCATGGATGTGAGAGTTGGACTACAAAGAAAGCTGAGCACCAAAGAATTGATGCTTTTGAACTTCAGCGTTGGAGAAGACTCTTGAGAGTCCCTTGGAGTGCAAGGAGATCCAACCAGTCCATCCTAAAGGAAATCAGTCCTGAATATTCATTGGAAGGACTGACACTGAAGCTTAAACTCCAATACTTTGGCCAACTGATGCGAAGAACTGACTCATCTGAAAAGACCTTGACGCTGGCAAAGATTGAAGGTGGGAGGGGAAGGGGACGATAGAGGATGAGATGGTTGGATGGCATCATTGACTCAGTGGACATGAATTTGAGTAGGCTCCAGGGCTTGGTGATGGACAGGGAGGCCTAGCATCCATGGGGTCACATAGAGTCGGACATGACTGAGCAACTGAACTGAACTGAACTCAATCACTTTAGAAAGTTCCTCTTATTTGGATTCCCCCTGCAGGCTAAGAACATTTCAGCGCTTGCCTAAGGTTTGACAGATGTAATCTTAGTTCAGTTCAGTTCAGCTGCTCAGTCATGTCTGACTCTTTGCAAACCCATGAATTGCAGCATGCCAGGCCTCGCTGTCCATCACCGACTCCAGGAGTTCACTCAATCTCACGTCCATCAAGTCGGTGATGCCATCCAGGCATCTCGTCCTCTGTCGTCCCCTTCTCCTCCTGCCCCCAATCCCTCCCAGCATCAAAGTCTTTTCCAATGAGTCAACTCTTCACATGAGGTGGCCAAAGTATTGGAGTTTCAGCTTTAGCATCATTCCTTTCAAAGAACACCCACAGCTAATCTTTAGGATAGACTGGTTGGATCTCCTTGCAGTCCAAGGGACTCTCAAGAGTCTTCTCCAACACCACAGTTCAAAAGCATCAATTCTTCAGCGCTCAGCTTTCTTCACAGTCCAGCTCTCACATCCATACATGACCACTGGAAAAACCATAGCCTTGACTAGACGGACCTTTTTTGGCAAAGTAATGTCTCTGCTTTAATATGCTGTCTAGGTTGGTCATAACTTTTCTTCCAAGGAGAAGCGTCTTTTTATCTCATGGCTGCAGTCACCATCTGCAGTGATTTTGGAGCCCCCCAAATAAAGTCTGACACTGTTTCCACTGTTTCCCCATCTATTTCCCATGAACTGATGGGACCAGACGCCATGATCTTCATTTTCTGAATGTTGAGCTTTAAGCCAACTTTTTCACTGTCCTCCTTCACTTTCATCAAGAGGCCTTTTAGTTCCTCTTCACTTTCTGCCATAAGGGTGGTGTCATCTGCATATCTGAGTTATTGATATTTCTTCCAGCAATCTTGATTCCAGCTTGTGCTTCTTCTAGCCCAGTGTTTCTCATGATGTACTCTGCATATAAGTTAAATAAGCAGGGTGACAGTATACAGCCTTGACATACTCCTTTTCCTATTTGGAACCAGTCTGTTGTTCCATGTCCAGTTCTAACTGCTGCTTCCTGACCTGCATATAGGTTTCTCAAGAGGCAGGTCAGGTGGTCTGGTATTCCCATCTCTCACAGAATTTTCCAGTTTATTGTGATCCACACTATGCTTTGGCATAGTCAATAAAACAGAAATAGATGTTTTTCTGGAACTCTCTTTCTTGCTTTTTCAATGATTCAGTGGATGTCGGCAATTTGATCTCTGGTTCCTCTGCCTTTTCTAAAACCAGCTTGAACATCTGGAAGTTCACGGTTCACATACTCTTTAAGCCTGGCTTGGAGAATTTTGAGCATTACTTTACTAGCGTGTGAGATGAATGCAACTGTGCGGTAGTTTGAGCATCCTTTGGCATTGCCTTTCTTTGGGATTGGAATGAAAACTGATCTTTTCCATCCCTGTTGCCACTGCTGAGTTTTCCAAATTTGCTGGCATTTTCAGTGCAGCAGTTTTACAGCATCATCTTTCAGGATTTGAAATAGCTCAACTGGAATGACATCACCTCCACTAGCTTTGTTCATAGTGATGCTTCCTAAGGCCCACTTGACTTCACATTCCAGGATGTCTGGCTCTAGGTGAGTGATCATACCATCGTGATTATCCTGGTTGTGAAGATCTTTTTTGTACAGTTCTTCTGTGTACTCTTGCCATCTTTCTTAATATCTTCTGCTTCTGTTAGGTCCATACCATTTCTGTCCTTTATTGAGCCCATCTTTGCATGAAATGTTCCCTTGGTATCTTCTTGAAGAGATCTCTAGTCTTTCCCATTCTGTTGTTTTCCTCTGTTTCTTTGCATTGGTCACTGAGGAAGGCTTTCGTATCTCTTCTTGCTGTTCTTTGGAACTCTGCATTCAGATGTTTATGTCTTTCCTTTTCTCCTTTGCTTTTCGCTTGTCTTCTTTTCATAGCTATTTGTAAGGCCTCCCCAGACAGCCATTTTGCTCTTTTGCATTTCTTTTCCATGGGGATGGTCTTGAACCCTGTCTCCTGTACAATGTCACGAATCTCATTCCATAGTTCATCGGGCACTCTATCTATCAGATCTAGTCCCTTAAATCTATTTCTCACTTCCACTGTATAATCATAAGGGATTTGATTTAGGTCATATCTGAATGGTCTAGTGGTTTTTCCTACTTTCTTCAATTTAAGTCTGAATTTGGCAATAAGGAGTTCATGATCTGAGCCACAGTCAGTCCAGATGCAATCTAGAGCATTAGAAATGGCTGTCTCTTAGCAACCTGTTTGAATCTTGAAGGCAGCATTTCTGAAGCCACCTCAATCCTTGGGCTTTTCAGTTCATGGTCATTAAATTCCCTCCTTTCCCCTATGCTTGTTTAAGGTGGGTTTCTGTCACTTGCTACTACTAACAGTCCGAGTAACAGCTTTCCCATCCCTGATATCTTTCATTGTACTACCACATTCTATCCTGTTTGCTGGCTTGCTAACTTGTTCATAGTATCCCTCCTCCTTCAGCTGAAAATATTTATGAAATTATGCAGCAGACTGAAGAATATCTTAAAAGCAGAATTTCACTAATCTTTTTTTCTTTTCCCACAATATTCTGGGCAATGACAGTATTGCTTGAAGAGTCAACATCACACAATGTAGCTTAGTGGAAAATGGTTGAAAGATTGATTCTGGCCTCTGAAATCAAACATCTATTAGTTGTTTCACTTTGCACAAGTTAGGTAACTTCTAAGCCTCAATTTCCTCATTATAAAATGGGGATAATACTGGAAGGATCCAATGGGATGATGTATGGACCTCAATTAGCACAGAGTGAGAAGCTCACAGAGTGAGATGAGAGTGTCTGGTAAAAATTAGTTACGGAACTCTAGTCTGACAAAAATCACTGCACTTCATAATGACACTTTAAACGGATTACAGATTACCTATAAACACTAGGACAACATTTACTCATTCTTTTGAGATGTCCTTTATAGAACCTTCATTTAGTTTCAAGGTGACAATACAGTCTGGAGAAATGGATTCCTGCTCACATTGGTTATACCAGTTCATGAAATCAAGGCTCTCACATAGTAGAGCATTCCAAAATTTTCAAATAGCATTAACATCTAGTGAGATATCAGGTAATAAACAGAACTGTCAAACAGTGAGTATTAAATTAGGGCAAAAAAGTCTGTTATGAGGGTACAAGAAAAGCAAGGACACTTTTTCTCTACTCAGTAATTCTTCAGAGAAACAATAAAAAGGCATACTTTTACAAAGTAAAATAAAAAATGGAGACCTACTGACATGAATATTGTTATAAAATTAGCACCAAGTTATACTCTTTAACTCTAGACAGATCACTTTTACAATCAAACACCTCATAATATTGAAAATATGATGGACATGCTTTTATTGATCATTCTTTCCTTAAATGATCTCAAAATGCGGTCTACAAAGCTAGTCTGTCACATGTGCAATTCAGCAAAGCAAACAAAAAAATTCAGCAAAGCAAAAGAAAATCGTTGTCTAATTCACCCAGATTATTCTAGCAAAAGTAGGCGTTGTGTCTGAATTACCCGGTTTTGCAAACTGCTGGATAAAACTAATGTAAAACTAAAATACAGTGGGTAGAATTTAAAAGCCATGAAAAGCTCGGGTCTTTAAACTAACTTATTGTGGTTTACTGATCATTAACCAGTGATCTGACTTCCATTAGAGTTGAAAAAGAGAAAACAGAATTTACACAGGAAATCCCAGCTTTTGCCGCTTTATCGAAAAAGTCCCCAAAAGGCCAACGGCCTAAAGGGACACCTCCCTTCCCCTAGAAGCGAAAGGTCAAAATCATTCTGTCATGACTCTACTGGAGGTATCCTGAACTCCTAACATCCGCGCAGCTGTTCAAGGCCGCAGAGCCGATGCGCCTCGGCCGCTGTTTACGGTACACGAAGGGCGGGAGCGGCCATCCACAAGGGCGCGAGCATCACCTGCGCCCGGGAGGGCTGGTCGCATGCCCCCGAAGCGCCCAACCTGCCACATGAGCCCCAAAGTGCAAACTTGAGGCGTCTGGGGTCCTTAAGACTATATATGCATAACCGGTTTGATTTTACACGAGGCGATGAGACGCCGGAAAACGCTGAAAGGTTCGCAACTAACACGTCTGCTCAGGAGTCGGTAGACATATTTTCCAGTCCCCCTAACCGTTTACAAAAGGAAGCCTGAGAGGAACTCTAACCTCCCCGAGAAACGTTAACTTTGGGGAAAGGCTGTAACAACCGCGCTGCAGGCCGATGATCGGTAGCGCAACAGGTGACTCGCCGCCCTCCGGCCGCGACCGCGGCGCACCCCGGAGCTGAGCGGAGGGCCAGACGTCCCTTCAGCTGGCGGCCCCCCGCCGCCTCAGGCCCGCGCACGGCCGCCGCGCGCTCGTCCCCACACTCGCACAACTTTCCGCGAGGCCACAGCCAGCCGGGAGGCTCGCGGGCCGGGGGCGGCCCCGCGGCCACTCACCCTCGGGGTCCGCGCTGTCCGTGAAGACCTTCAGCAGCGCCACCCCCAGCACGACCCCCAGGGCCAGCAACGTCAGGAAGCCTCGCGCGCCGAGTCCCATTGTTCCGAGGCGGGACGCCGAGGCCTCGCGGGTCCTCACCGGGCGGCGGCGGCACGGCTGAGAGCCTGTTCCCCTTCCCCTTCCGCCGCGCACACCACCCCTCCCGCCGCCTCCCCCCAAACACCAAATCGGGCGCGGGAACCTGGCCGGGAGGGGGCGTCGCGTGCCGGCCCAGGAGGTGGGGCGGGGCGGGGCCGAGGCGTGGGGGCGGGGCGGGGTTGAGGTCGCGGGGCGGGCTGAGGCGGCGGGCCGCAGCACGGGGCTGAGGCGCCGGGGCGGGGCCGAGGCAGAGGGGCGGGGACAGGGCGGGGCTTGCGATTGGGCGCGCGGGGCTCTCCTCGCCCCCTCCCCTTCCCGCGGGCGTCTGCGAGCCCCAGAACGCTTCATCAGGTTCCTTCCCCGCCCGCCCCCTCAGAAATGGCAGTTTCGTGTTTTTTGGAAAAAAGCGAGCACCTGCTGCCTCTCCTGACAGCGGGCGCACCGGGCTTTTCTGGGCTCGGAAGGAAGTCTTTGAAGAGTAGTTTTCTGGTGGGGTGCGGGGAATGCTTGCGGCTTCCAGTGACAGAGAGACGCCTTGGGCGAGGGCGGCGTAAAGGGAGGTCCAGGAAAGAAGCTGGAGTAGATGGAATCCCCTTTGACGGGTCCTGGGCCGTCAGATGGTTTTTTTTGTTGTTGCTGTTTTTCTGAGTGATCTAGCCTAAGATGGGGCGAGGGGTGGAAAAGACAAATTCGTTGATGATTCCCTGGTAGCTCAGACGGTAAAGCGTCTGCCCGCAATGCCGGAGACCGGGGTTCGATCCCCGGGTCGGGAAGATCCTCTGGAGAAGGAAATGGCAACCCACTCCAGGACTTTTGCCTAGAAAATTCCATGGATGGAGGAGCGTGGTGAGTCCATGGGGTCTCAAAGAGTCGGACACGACTGAGCGACTTCACTCACTTTATACGTAAAACATCCATGATCTCTATACCCCAAATTATACCCCATCTTCTTTCACAGTTTCCCGGCTTCTCTAGACAGCTTCGGTGCCTAAAACGGTTAATAAAGTGGACTCTGGGGCGGAGATGGAGGGGATGGCGGCAGGCAGACACGGAAAATTGGTAGCTATTCAGAGGAAAGTATAGGCAGCAAGACCTAGTTTGCACCCTTCTAACCTAGTCCGTTCTCTCTTTGGAGAAGGCGTCTGCTGTCCCAGTTGGGATGGAATAACCTGTTTTGAATAATTTTTGCCTAAGTGTCTCTTCAGCCTTAGGAGCTGGTGCTACTCACGTGTTTTGACTTGCAGTACTCCTAAAGTCTGCATTTTGTTTCTGCTAAGAACTGTGAAATAACCTGTAGTAACCCGTGGCTAATGCAAGAGAATGACAAAAATTGAGTCCTGATTTGGGTGGGAAACCCTCAGTTGAGAAGGATCCAGGGCACATAAGATCCAGCCACATCCCAACCACAACACTATAAATGTTGCAGATCTAAATGTTTTTGGGTCTTTTGGTACCTGAGCCAGATTTCATGACATAAAAGCCTTGATATTGCAGTTAAATTGCCCAAAATATGTTATGAGAGATTGTATATTTTCTGATCTCAGGTTCAGTCTATCATTGTAGACATGACTTCTATTTCTTTGCATTGATCACTGAGGAAGGGTTTCTTATCTTTCCTTGTTATTCTCTGGAACTCTGCATTCATTTTTTTTTCTTTATTTTACTTTACAATACTGTATTGGTTTTGCCATACGTTGACATGAATCTGCCATGGATGTACACGTGTTCCCAATCCCCGTCCCACCTCCCTCCCCATACCATCTCTCTGGGTCATCCCAGTGCACCAGCCCCAAGTATCCTGTATCCTACATCTAACCTAGACTGGTGATTCGTTTCTTATATGATATTATACATGTTTCAATGCCATTCTCCTAAATCATCCCACCTTCGCCCTCTCCCACAGAGTCCAAAAGATTGTTCTATACATCTGTGTCTCTTTTGCTGCCTCACATACAGGGTTATCATTACCATCTTTCTAAATTCCATATATATGTGTTAGTATACTGTATTGGTGTTTTTCTTTCTGGCTTGCTTCACTCTGTATAATCGGCTCCAGTTTCATCCACCTCATTAGAACTGATTCAAATGTATTCTTTTTAATGGCAGAGTAATACTCCATTGTGTATATGTACCACAGCTTTCTTATCCATTCTTCTGCTGATGGACATCTAGGTTGCTTCCATGTCCTGGCTATTATAAACAGTGCTGCAATGAACATTGGGGTACACGTGTCTCTTTCAATTCTGGTTTCCTTGGTGTGTATGCCCAGCAGTGGGACTGCTGGGTCATAAGGCAGCTCTATTTCCAGTTTTTAAGGGAATCTCCACACTGTTCTCCATAGTGGCTGTGCTAGTCTGCATTCCCACCAACAGTGTAAGAGGGTTCCCTTTTCTCCACACCCTCTCCAGCATTTATTGCTTGTAGACTTTTGGATCACAGCCATTCTGACTGGTGTGAAACGGTACCTCATTGTGGTTTTGATTTGCATTTCTCTGATAATGAGTAATGTTGAGCATCTTTTCATGTGTTTGTTAGCCATCTGTATGTCTTCTTTGGAGAGATATCTGTTTAGTTCTTTGGCCCATTTTTTGATTGGGTAGTTTATTTTTCTGGAATTGAGCTGCAGGAGTTGCTTGTATATTTCTGAGATTAGTTGTTTGTCAGTTGCTTCATTTGCTATTATTTTCTCCCATTCCGAAGGCTGTCTTTTCACTTTGCTTATAGTTTCCTTTGTTGTGCAGAAGCTTTTAATTTTAATTAGATCCCATTTGTTTATTTTTGCTTTTATTTCCAGTATTCTGGGAGGTGGGTCATAGAGGATCCTGCTGTGATTTATGTTGGCGAGTGTTTTGCCTATGTTCTCCTCTAGGAGTTTTATAGTTTCTGGTCTTATGTTTAGATCTTTAATCCATTTTTAGTTTACTTTTGTGTATGGTGTTAGAAAGTGTTCTAGTTTCATTCTTTTACAAGTGGTCCAGTTTTCCCAGCACCACTTGTTAAAGAGATTGTCTTTAATCCATTGTATATTCTTGCCTCCTTTGTCGAAGAAAGGTGTCCATAGGTGTGTGGATTTACCTCTGGGCTTTCTATTTTGTTCCATTGATCTATATTTCTGTCTTTGTGCCAGTACCATACTGTCTTGGTGACTGTGGCTTTGTAGTAGAGCCTGAAGTCAGGCAAGTTGATTCCTCCAGTTCCATTCTTCTTTCTCAAGATTGCTTTGGATATTCGAGGTTTTTTGTATTTCCATACAAATTGTGAAATTATTTGTTCTAGCTCTGGGAAAAATACCGCTGGTAGCTTGATAGTGATTGCATTGAATCTGTAGATAGCTTTGGGTAGTATGCTCATTTTCACTATATTGATTCTTCCAATCCATGAACATGGTGTATTTCTCCATCTATTAGTGTCCTCTTTGATTTCTTTCACCGGTGTTTTATAGTTTTCTATATATAGGTCTTTAGTTTCTTTAGGTAGATATATTCCTAAGTATTTTATTCTTTTCGTTGCAATGGTGAATGGAATTGTTTCCTTAATTTATTTTTCTACTTTCTCATTATTTAGTGTATAGGAATGCGAGGGATTTCTGTGTGTTGATTTTATATCCTGCAAATTTACTATATTCATTGATTAGCTCTAGTAATTTTCTGGTGGAGTCTTTAGGGTTTTCTATGTAGAGGATCATGTCATCTGCAAACAGTGAGAGTTGTACTTCTTCTTTTCCAATCTGGATTCCTTTTATTTCTTTTTCTGCTCTGATTGCTGTGGCCAAAACTTCCAGAACTATGTTGAACAGTAGTGGTGAAAGTGGGCACCCTTGTCTTGTTCCTGACTTTAGGGGAAATGCTTTCAATTTTCACCACTGAGGATAATGTTTGCTGTGGGTTTGTCATATATAGCTTTTATTATGTTGAGGTATGTTCCTTCTATTCCTGCTTTCTGGAGAGTTTTTATCATAAATGGATGTTGAATTTTGTCAAAGGCCTCTGCATCTACTGAGATAATCATATGGCTTTTATTTTTCAATTTGTTAATGTGGTGAATTACATTGATTGATTTGTGGATATTGAAGAATCCTTGCATCCCTGGGATAAAGCCCACTTGGTCATGGTGTATGATCTTTTTAATGTGTTGTTGGATTCTGATTGCTAGAATTTTGTTAAGGATTTTTGCATCTATGTTCATCAGTGATATTGGCCTGTAGTTTTCTTTTTCTGTGGCATCTTTGTCAGGTTTTGGTATTAGGGTGATGGTGGCCTCATAAAATGCGTTTGGAAGTTTACCTTCCTCTGCAATTTTCTGGAAGAGTTTCAGTAGGATAGGTGTTAGCTCTTCTCTAAATTTTTGGTAGAATTCAGCTGTGAAGCTCCGTGGACCTGGGCTTTTGTTTGCTGGAAGATTTCTGATTACAGTTTCAACTTCCGTGCTTGTGATGGGTCTGTTAAGATTTTCTATTTCTTCCTGGTTCAGTTTTGGAAAGTTGTACTTTTCTAAGAATTTGTCCATTTCTTCCACGTTGTCCATTTTATTGGCATGTATATGCTGATAGTAGCCTCTTGTGATCCTTCGTATTTCTGTGTTGTCTATTGTGATCTCTCCATTTTAATTTTTAATTTTATTGATTTGATTTTTCTCCCTTTGTTTCTTGATGAGTCTGGCTAATGGTTTGTCAATTTTATTTATCCTTTCAAAGACCCAGCTTTTGGCTTTGTTGATTTTTGCTATGGTCTCTTTTGTTTCTTTTGCATTTATTTCTGCCCTAATTTTTATGATTTCTTTCCTTCTACTTACCCTGGGGTTGGAACTCTGCATTCAAATGAGTATATCTTTCCATTTCTCCTTTGCTTTTTGCTTCTGTTCTTTTCACAGCTATTTGTAAGGCCTCTTCAGACAGCCATTTTGCTTCTTTGCATTTCTTTTTCTTGGGGATGGTCTTGATCCCTGTCTCCTGTACAATGTCACAAACCTCTGTCCATAGTTCACCAGGCATTCTGTCAGAGCTAGTCCCTTAAATATATTTCTCACTTCTACTGTATAATCATAAGGGATTTGATTTAGGTCATACTTGAATGGTCTAGTGGTTTTCCCCACTTTCTTCAATTTAAGTCTGAATTTGGCAATAAGGAGTTCATGATCTGAGCCACAGTCAGTTCTGGTCTTGTTTTTGCTGACTGTATAGAGCTTCTCCATCTTTGGCTGCAAAGAATGCAATCAATCTGATTTCGGTGTTGGCCATCTGGTGATGTCCATGTGTAGAGTCGTCTCTTGTGTTGTTGGAAGAGGGTATTTGCTATGACCAGTGCATTCGCTTGGCAAAACTCTTATCAGCCTTTGCCCTGCTTCATTCTGTACTCCAAGGCCAAATTTGCCTCTTACTCCAGATGTTTCTTGTCTTCCTACTTTTGCATTCCAGTCCCCTATAATGAAAAGGACATCTTTTGGGGGGTGTTAGTTCTAAAAGGTCTTGTAGATCTTCAAAGAACTGTTCAACTTCAGCTTCTTCAGCATTACTGGTCAGGGCATAGACTTGGATTACAGTGATAGTATGACCAACCTAGACAGCATATTAAAAAGCAGAGACATTACTTTGTCAACAAAGATCCGTCTAGTCAAGGCTATGGTTTTTCCAGTAGTCATGTATGGATGTGAGAGTTGGCCTATAAAGAAAGCTGAGCACTGAAGAATTGATGCTATTGAACTGTGGTGTTGGAGAAGACTTGAGAGTCCCTTGGACAGCAAGGAGATCCAACCAGTCCATCCTAAAGGAGCTCAGTCCTGGGTGTTCATTGGAAGGATTGATGTTGAAGCTGAAACTCCAATATTTTGGTCACCTGATGCCAAGAGCTAACTCATTGGAAAAGACCCTGATGCTGAGAAAGATTGAGGGCAGGAGGAGAAGGGGATGACAGAGGATGAGATGAATGGATGGCATCAACAACTCAATGGACATGGGTTTGGGTAGACTCCGGAAGGTGGTGATGGACAGGGAGGCCTGGCGTGTTGCAGTTCATGGGGTCACAAAGAGTCAGACACGACTGAGCGACTGAACTGAACTGAATGGTTTGCCCTGGAAACGAACAGAGATCATTCTGTCGTTACGGAGATTGCATCCAAGTACTGAATTTTGGACTCTTTTGTTGATTATATGGCTAGTCCACTTCTTCTAAGGGATTCCTGCCCACAGTAGTAGATATAATGGTCATCTGAGTTAAATTCACCCATTCCAGTCCATTTTAGTTTGCTGATTCCTAGAATGTCAATGTTCACTCTTGCTATTTCCTGTTTGACCACTTCCAACTTGCCTTGATTCATGGACCTAACATTCCAGGTTCCTATGCAATATTGCTCTTTGCAGCATCGGACCTTGCTTCTATCATCAGTCACATCCTCCACTGGGTGTTGTTTTTGCTTTGGCCCCATCCTTTCATTCTTCCTGGAGTTATTTCTCCACTGATCTCCAGTAGCATATTATGCACCTACCGACCTGGGGAGTTCCTCTTTCAGTTTTCTATCTTTTGGCCTTTTCATACTGTTCATGAGGTTCTCAAGGCAAGAATACCGAAGTGGTTTGCCATTCCCTTCTCCAGTGGATCACATCCTGTCAGTCTTCTCCACCATGACCCATCTGTCTTGGGTAGCCCCACGCAGCATGGCTTAGTTTCAATGAGTTAGACAAGGCTGTGGACCATGTGATGAGATTGGCTAGTTTTTTGTGATTGTGGTTTCAGTCTGTGTGCCCTCTGATTCCCGCTGTTAGTGCCTACCGTCTTACTTGGGTTTCTCTTACCTTGGATGTGGAGTATCTCTTCACGGCTGCTCCAGTAAAGTGGAGGCACCACTCCTTACCTTGGACGTGGAGAGGAAATAGGAAAAAAAAAGGAAAAGAAATAGAGGAAAACAATAGAATGGGAAAGACTAGAGATCTCTTTAAGAAAATTAGAGATACCAAGGGAATATTTTATGCAAAGATGGGCTCAATAAAGGACAGAAATGGTATGGACCTAACAGAAGCAGAAGATATTAAGAAGAGGTGGCAAGAATACACAGAAGAACTATACAAAAAAGATCTTCACAACCAGGATAATCATGATGGTGTGATCACTACCTGGAGCCAGACATCTTGGAATGTGAAGTTAAGTGGGCCTTAGAAAGCATCACTATGAACAAAGCTAGTGGAGGTGATGTCATTCCAGTTGAGCTATTTCAAAGACTGAAAGATGATGCTGTGAAAGTGCTGCGCTCAATATGCCAGCAAATTTGGAAAACTCAGCAGTGGCCACAGGGATGGAAAAGATCAGTTTTCATCCCAACCCCAAAGAAAGGCAATGCCAAAGGATGCTCAAACTACCGCACAATTGCACTCATCTCACATGCTAATAAAGTAATGCTCAAAATTCTCCAAGCCAGGCTTTAGCAATATATGAACCCTGAACTTCCAGATGTTCAAACTGGTTTTAGAAAAGGCAGAGGAACAGAGATCAAATTGCTAAAATCTGCTGGATCATCAAAAAAGCAAGAGAGTTCTGCAAAACCATCTGTTGTGCTTTATTGACTATGCCAAAGCCTTTGACTGTGTGGATCACAATAAGCTGTGGAAAATCTGAAAGAGATGGGAATACCAGACCACCTGACCTTCCTCCTGAGAAATCTGTATGCAGGTCAGGAAGCAACAGTTAGAACTGGACATGGAAAAACAGACTGGTTCCAAATAGGAAAAGGAGTACAGCAAGGTTGTATTGTCACCCTGCTTATTTAACTTATATGCAGAGTACATCATGAGAAATGCTGAGGTGGAGGAAGCACAAGCTGGAATCAAGACTGCCAAGAGAAATATCAATAACCTCAGATATGCAGATGACACCACCCTTATGGCAGAAAGTGAAGAAGAACTAAAGAGCCTCTTGATGAAAGTGAAAGAAGAGAGTGAAAAAATTGGCTTAAAGCTCAACATTCAGAAAACGAAGATCATGGCATCCAGTCCCATCACTTCATGGCAAATAGTTGGGGAAACCGTGGAAACAGTAGCTGATTTTATTTTAGGGGGCTCCAAAATCACTGTAGATGGTGATTGCAGCCATGAAATTAAAAGATGCTTACTCCTTGGAAGGAAAGTTATGACCAACCTAGACAGCATATTAAAAAGCAGAGACATTACTATGTCAAGAAAGGTCCATCTAGTCAAGGCTATGGTTTTTCCATTAGTCATGTGTGGATGTGAGCATTGGAGTATAAAGAAAGCTGAGCTCCAAAGAACTGATGCTTTTGAACTGTGGTGTTGGAGAAGACTCTTGAGAGTCCCGTGGACTGCAAGGAGATCCAACCAGTCCATCCTAAAGGAGATCAGTTTTGGGTGTTCATTGGAAGGACTGATATTGAAGCTGAAATTCCAAAACTCTGACCACCTCATGCAAAGAGCTAACTCATTGGAAAAGACCCTGATGCTCGGAAAGATTGAGGGCAGGAGAAGAAGGGGACGACAGAGGATCAGATGTTTGGATGGCATCACCAACTCAATGGACATGAGTTTGGGTAAACTCCGGGAGTTGGTGATGGACAGGGTGCACAGGGAGACCTGGTGTGCTGCGGTTAATGGGGTCGCAAATAGTTGGACATGATTGAGTGACTCTACTGACTGAACTGTAGACATGACTAATTGTAGAGGTTAACTGGGGCAATCTGTTCTGAATTTACAGACTTTCATCTGTTGATTCAACCATATATGCAAATACCAAAAGCAAGCACTGTAGATTTAGTTTTCCCTGGTGGTTCAGGTGGTAAAGAATCTGCCTGCAATGTGGGAGACTCAGGTTCAGTCCCTGGGTGGGGAAGATCATCTGGAGAAGGGAATGGCTACCCACTCCAGTATTCTTGCCTGGAGAATTCCATGGACAGAGGAGCCCGGCATGCTAGTCCATGGGGTTGCAAAGTGTCAGACATGACAGTGACTAACACTGCCCCCATTTAATTGGGAATCTGGTTTAGGAATAAGCTGTTTTGATGTCTGCCCATCTGTCCAGGCATTTCACAATCCAGGCTCAGCCTGCCTTTCTGTGAACAAGGGATGCTCTCTGGTTCTTTGGCATTTGATAGAGTAGCTCTAGAGGTGGCTGACTTTGTTGGCAGCCCTGGCAGCAGCAGCAGTTTCTCAAGGGTTGCAAGACTGAATTTCTGATCCAGAAGTGGTGTTGATGGGGAGCTGCAATGGAGATGGTTTCCTCACTGGTCTGGTTCTGCTGGTTGTGTGCATCATTTCTGGAGGCCTAACTTCTGTTATGATTCTCTTTACCCTCCAATAATTCTGAGAGCCATCCAGTATCTTCAACATGCTCTTTTTCTGCTGTCTCAGACAGAGTCAGCTTTTCTTTCTCACAACTAAGAATCCTGACTTTATACGGTTGATTATTTCCTTTTCCCTTGGGAAGCTACAATCTCCATTAGATGCTTTACCAGCTGTTATTTAGTGCTTGCTGTGTGATGGGCTGGTTCCTAACAGAACTTTCAGTATAGTGTCAAGACAGATATAGTGACAGTTCAGTTCAGTTCAGTTCAGTCGCTCAGTCGTGTCTGACTCTTTGCGACCCCATGAACTGCACGCCAGGCCTCCCTGTTCATCACCATCTCCCGGGGTTCACTCAGACTCACATCCATCGAGTCGGTGATGCCATCCAGCCATCTTGTCCTCTGTCGTCCCCTTCTCCTCCTGCCCCCAATCCCTCTCAGCATCAGAGTCAACTCTTCTCATGAGGTGGCCAAAGTACTGGAGTTTCAGCGTTAGCATCATTCCTTCCAAAGAAATCCCAGGGTTGATCTCCTTCAGAATGGACTGGTTGGATCTCCTTGCAGCCCAAGGGACTCTCAAGAGTCTTCTCCAACACCACAGTTCAAAAGCATCAATTCTTCGGCACTCAGCTTTCTTCACAGTCCAACTCTCGCATCCAAACATGACCACTGGAAAAACCATAGCCTCGAGTAGACGGACCTTTATTGGCAAAGTAATGTCTCTGCTTTTCAATATGCTATCTAGGTTGGGCATAAATAGTGACAGTTACAGCCTAGTATCTAAGAGAATGTGATTAGAGGCTATGATGGGATAATGAAAAAGCACACATTGGAGCCAGGGTCTGTGTCTATATTTGTACCTCAGGGTATAACACACTTCCTGTCACATAGAAGGCATTCAGTTTCTGTTCATGGAATGAATTTTAGATAAACAGAGCAGGAAATCTCTGGTACTCTTCTCCCTCAGTTATTTATGTCCTTTTCAAAAACACTGTCCTGTATTTCCCATATGTCTGTGTCTTTGATTAAGATCACCCAGGGGTGTACCAGAGATTAGAACTACCATTTATTCTTTTACTCTATCAGAAAATATACAAAAACTTACTACATGTGTGACATGTACCAGACACTGCTCTAGGTGCTAGGAAATAGCAGTGAATAATCGTGATCTACCTGTCACATAAAATGATAGACCCAGTGAGTGGTTTCAGAGTGAGTTAATTTCTGGATAGGAATGACAGAAACTGCTTTTATTATGACTATGTGAAAGTTACTGAGAGTTCATGTTTTCCCACCTAAACTCATGTATGCTGCTGCTGCAGCTAAGTCACTCCAGTCATGTCCGACTCTGTGCGACCCCACACAGGCTCCCCCATCCCTGGGATTCTGCAGGCAAGAACATTGGAGTGGGTTGCTGTTTCCTTCTCCAATGCATGAAAGTGGAAAGTGAAGGTGAAGTCGCTCAGTCGTGTCCAACTCTTCACGACCCCATGGACTGCAGCCAGCAGGCTCCTCCGCCCATGGGATTTTCCAGGCAAGAGTACTGGAGTGGGGTGCCATTGCCTTCTCTGAAACTTATGTATATCCCACACTAAATTTTTATTTGTAAAAAGAAAGAGGTGAGAGAGGAAGGCTCATCTGGTTAGATGTCCACAGATGATTATTACTATCAATCTGTTGAGAAAGCCATACTTGCATGAGGAACAAATCAGAATCTGCTTGACTTTAAGACTGAGAGGTAAGGCAAAGCAGTGGAAAGATTTAACACAAGAGTGTCAGTTGGTCTGTGGCCCTTTCCCTGATGATGCCTATTTCCTGTCAACTTCCATTTTAGCAGACTGACGATGTGTTAGAAACTGTGATCAAGTCTTCACAATGAAAGCTGATTTTTGGGGTCTCTTTCCTCTTTTTTACCCCTGCTTCCTTTCCTTATATATTCGAGCCCCTCTTCTTGTCACGCTTCCTTCTTCCCTCTCCTTTTAGTTTTATCTTCATGTTTTTCCCCTTCGGAGTACAAATTGCAGCCAGAATGTGAATCTGTTCAATTAATCCAGACAAACCAAAACAAAAACTCTTACTGATATCTTGTGTTTGATGCTATATAGGGTTCTAAGATTAAGACAAGAGTAAAAGTAAAAATTGTTGCTGTTCAGTTCATCAATTGTGTCTCACTCTTTGCACCCCATGGACTGCAGTGCGCCAGGCTTCCCTGTCCTTCGCCATCTTCTGGCATTTGCTCAAACCCATGTCCATTGAGTCAATGATGCTATCTGATCATCTCATCTTCTGTCATCCCCTTCTCCTCCTGCCCCCAATCTTTCCTGGCATCAGGGTTTTTCCAGTGAATTGGCTCTTCGCATCAGGTGGCCAAAATATTGGAGCTTCAGCTTCAGCATCCATTCTTCCAACGAATATTTAAAAGTAAAAATAAAGCAAAACAAAGCAAAACCCAAATGTACAAGTAATGGTAAAGAAAAACAAAGAAAGACCAGTGAACTCCTACTGGATTTTCCTTTTGAAACAAGGAAGTCAGAGAAGAAAGTTCTTAGTGGATTAAATGTTTTAAGGACTGACTTCTCAAAAAGGAATTGGAGGGACTTCCCTGGTGGTCCAGTGGGCAAGACTCTGAGTTCCTAATGCAGGGGGCCTGGGTTCAATCTGAACTAGATCCCATAGACAGTAACTAAGACACAATGCCCCACTGCCTCCCACCAAAGGGGGAAAAAGAAAAAGAAAAGAAAAGGAATTGGAGAGCTGTGTCTGAATCTGAAGGATTTGGTTCAGAGAGTGGTGGTGATGGAGACTGTTCAGCGTAGATGTGAGCAGGATTATGTTGTGTGAGGCAGTAGGAAGGTGAGGTCTGAGTTCAGAGACTTCAGGTGGTGGGCACCGGAGAGTTCCATGGGCGTTTCCAATGTTAGTCCTGGGTTGTTTATCAGCTCCTACTTTGACTGCTTCTTCTTTATAGGAAGCTATAGGAATTGGCAGACTTTCCTTTCCTGTTTAAAGTCACTGCCATGTATCCATTCTTTGGTGTTTTTATTTCTTCAAACCTTCATATGGAGTTAGTTGCCTAAATCCCCAGGCCATTCTATAGTAAGGGTTAATAATGATGGAGAATTTGAAGTAGATAAAATAGCTGTTGTGAGGAAGTTAAAGAAAAATCTGATATAAAATTCTTAGACTCTTAATTCTTGCTCAGTGTCTCCTCTCCCATCTAGGAAACAGAAGAGTAAGGCTCACCAATTCATTCATTCAACAAAAGTTTGAGCAATTGAAAACACACATATATTCAAGAAACAACTAGAAAAGTGTCATGCTGACAAAACACAACATTGTGATGGAGAACAACTGGGCGTTTACTTTCAAATAAATAGGTAAGTCCTCTCTAAGTAGGTAAAAGTTCAAGTGAGTCCTTCAATGAGATGGTTGGGTAGCATCACCGACTCGATGGACATGACTTAGAGTGAACTCTGGGAGTTGGTGATAAACAGGGAGGCCTGCATGTTGCTGTCCATGGGGTCTCAAAGAGTCGGACACGACTGAGTGACTGAACTGAACTGAACTGAGTCCTTAAAAGGAACCATGTGAAAACCAGGGGGAAGTACATTTTAGACAAGCTTGGTGCATTGGGGGAACAGAAAGCAAGCAAGTGTGGCGGAAGCAAAAATATGTAAGATTAGGCTTGGGGCTTTTCAGGTGAGGAGTTGGGGGTTAATTTAAATATGAAAAACCATTAAAAAGTTAGCAATAGCATGTTATGGCTTATATTTTTATAAATCGTTACACCAGCTGCTATAGAGACAAGCAAGAGTAGAAACAGGAAGTTCAGTTAGGAGGCTGGTGCATAGTGCCTTGAACGAGGGTAGAAGTAGTGAAAATGGAAGAACTGAATGCATTGGGCATGTGGGTTGAGTATGGAGTCGATCAGATGTTTTGTTTGAGGGAAAGAGAACTAAGGCAGAATCCTAGTTTTGTGGCTTCAGAACTAAATGAGTGGTAGCTCCATATCCCTTATCCTGGAATATTCAGTCACACTTTCTGAACTCGGTTGTACTGTCCTCCTGTCCTTTGGAGTCTTATAGCGAACTCTGTCAAGAATGCACACAGAGATAGCTGGGGAGAACAAAAAGTTTTGGTGATTATCTGTTGGTACCTGTTGACTCATGTCAAGTAGTGTTGGGTATTGCCCAAGTTTGCTCTCACTCGGCAAGAGTGCACTTTGGGTATTAACTGAACTGGAGGAAGAGATCAAATAAGAATTATAGTTAAATAGATATCATGGTTGTTTGGAGGGCTATATCGTAGTGCTGGGGAAAGGTAGCAAAGACTCCAACAAAAGACCTCTTCATACCAGCAATCCCCAATCTTTTTGGCATCAAGCACCAGTTTTGTGAAAGACAGTTTTTCCATGAAAGGTGGGGAAGTGAGTGTTGGTTTGGGGATGATTCAAGTGCAGTAGGGTTCGCTCCTCTGAGAATCTGATGCTGATCTTATGAGAGGCAGGACTCAGGCAGTAATGTGAGTAAGGAGCTGTGGGGAGTGGCTGTAAACACGGATGAAGCTTCCCTCAGTCGTCTGCAGCTCGCCTCTTTCTGTGTGACCTAGTTCCTAAGAGGCCAGGGACTGGCACTGGTTGGGAACCCATGCTCTATGCCAGTAAAGAAGAGAGAATGTAATTTTACTGTTGAGTAAGCATTATCAGAGACAATATGCATATCAGATATCACAACAGTGAATACCAAGTTTGAAGAGATTTTCGCACAGGTATATGCAGAAAGTAGAAAAGAGAAAAATGAAAACTTATCTCTGAGAGACAAGATGATATAACTTGTAATTACCCTATTATACCCATGAGAGACCTCTGAGCTAATCCCAGAGGAATGTTTGCAGTTTCAAGGATCAGATCCTGTGACTGTTTTTAAAGACCAAAAGATCAGACCCTACTTTTCAGGCCTATCATATACTTTCAAGGTGACATCCTAAAGAGGAGAGGGTGAGTTGGTAGTGACCTCCTTTATCAAAGAAAATTTCATCATTTTCCCTTTACAACATGCTACATATTTTCCCAAAGAACTTTCATGTAGTCCACCCCAAGTAAATAATATGTGAGAATTTCATCATGTGATGAGACTAACAGAAAAGAGTACATTATAAACACTTCTGGCTTCTCCCATCTTCTCTGCCTGCTTGTCCCCCGGTCCTAACTTCTGGGCCTCCTTCTGAGAGACGGGCTGAGTGTACGGCTCCATGCCTGAGCTTTCCTGATGCAAAATCAGAGCCTGAGGAGAGAGGGGCTGAGCTGAAGAAATAAGAGTAGGAAAAAGAAATAAGAGAACACCAAAATGATATAAATGGCTGTAACTTTTGGCTGAAAGAAAGAAGAAATTGAAGTTAAAGAGGAAGAAACGTGAAACCAAGAACCACAGGGGATGAGGTTGAGAGAGAATTTTTGGTGAAGATTTTGAGACAGGGGCTTTAAATCAGCCATGGACTTGAGACGTACTGAAGTGAAGGGAATGGGGCAAAGGAGGTTTTAAGAAGTGTTATTATGGGTTACAAGTTGAATTTCCTATAGCATTCAAGTAATGGAAGTAAAGATTCAGATGATTTTTATTTTAAATCAGTTAATTATTTTTTTATTTATGGGCTGTGCTGGGTTTTCATTGATACATAGGCTTTTCTCTAGTTGCTGTGAGTGGGGGCTACTCTCTAGTTCCAGGACATTCTCATTGTGGTGGCTTCTTTTGTTGCTGGAGAATGAGTTCTAGGGCATGTGGGCTTCAGGAGTCCTGGTGTGAGTGCTCAGTAGTTGCAGTTGCTGGGCTCCAGAACACGGGCTCACTAGTTGTGGCGCACGGGCTTAGTTGCTCTGAGGCATGTGGGATTTTCCCATCCCATCGATCGAACCCGAGTCTCCTGCATTGGCAGGCAGTTTCTTCACCACTGAGCCACCAGGGAAGCCTCCCAGATGACTTTAAATTATCTTTGATTGCTGAACCAAAGATCACAGAATGTGAAGCCCTGACAAGACTAGGTCCTGCAGGTGCTGGGTTAGATTACCCTTAATGGAGAGTCTGAGGAGTGTTAACTTTGAAGATGGTCTGAAATCAGTAATAAGCATTCAGAAATTCTTTACTGAGGACCTACTGTGTTTGTAGCACTCTACACGGCATGGAGGAAGAAACAAAATAGTATAATGTGTGGCCATGTCCTTGGAGCTTATGCACTTAGACAAATGGCACATTTCCATGTAGACAGATAAGTAAGAACACGCCACCAAAAGGAGTGTCATAAGACAGTGAGGGCCGTGGCTTGCTAGGAAGGAGTCCTAACTCTATACTGGGTGCTTTTCTAAACCTTGAAATCTTCATTTATCGTTATTCTGTTTTTAAGCTTGCTTCCCAAATTGTAATAATTTTCTTAAGCTTTAAGGTTCTATGATTTCAACCATATATACCAAACAAAAACACCATATTTAGGGGGGAAAAGCCTGGAAGAAAAGTACTAAAAAGTTAATAGTCATTTTTTTTGAAGTGGCAACCCACTCCAGTGTTCTTGCCTGGAGAATCCCAGGGACGGGGGAGCCTGGTGGGCTGCCGTCTATGGGGGTCACACAGAGTCAGATACGACTGAAGTGACTTAGCAGCAGCAACAGCAGCAGCAGGTAACTCAGCAAGGACCACAGGACTGGAAAAGGTCAGTTTTCATTCCAATCCCAAAGTATGTCCAAACTACCATACAGTTGTGCTCATTTCACATGCTAGCAAGGTTATACTCAAAATCCTTCAAGCTAGGCTTCAGCAGTACATGAATCAAGAAATTCCAGGTGTACAAACTGGGTTTACAAAAGGCAGAGAAATTAGAGAGCAAATTGCCAACATTTGTTGGATCATGAAGAAAGCAAGGGAATTCCAAACATATCTATCTATGTATCTATATCTATATCTATATATACATACTTCTGCTTCATTGACTGTGTGGATCACAACAAACTGTGGAAAATTCTTAAAGAGATGGGAATACCACCTTACCTGTCTCTTGAGAAAGCTATATTCAGGTCGAGAAGTAACAGTTACAACCAGAAATGAAACAACTGACTGGTTCAAAATTGAGAAAGGAGTAGGACAAGGCTGTATATTGCCACCCTGCTTATTTGAGTTACATGCAGAGTACATCATGAGAAATGCTGGGCTGGAGGAAGCACAAGCTGGAATCAAGATTGCTGGGAGAAATATCAAGAACCTCAGATATGAAGATGATAATACCACTCTAAAGGCAGAAAGTGAAGAGGAAGTAAAGAACTTCTTGATGAGGGTGAAAGAGGAGAGTGAAAAAGCTGGCTTGAAACTCAACATGAAAAAAACTAAGATTATGGCATCTGGTACCATCAATTCATGGCAAATAGAAGGGGAAAAAGTAGAAGCAGTAACAGATTTTACTTTCTTCTCCTCCAAAATCACTGCAGATGGAGACTGCAGCCATGAAATGAAAAGACACTTGCTCCTTGGAAGAAAAGCTATGGAAAATCTAAACAGCATATTAAAAAGCAGAGACATCACTATGCCAACAAAGATCTGTATAGTCAAAGCCATGGTTTTTCCAGTAGTCAAGTACAGATTGTACAGATAACTGTACATGTTTTACCATAAAGAAGGCTGAACACTAAAGAATTGATGCTTTTGAGTTGTGGTACTAGAGAAGATTCTTGAGAGTCCCTTAAACTGCAAGAAGATTAAATCAGTCAATTCTAAAGGAAATCAACCCAGAATTTTCACTGGAAGGACTGATGCTGAAGCTGAAGATTCAGTACTATGGGCACCTGATGCAAAGAGCCAACTCACTGGAAAAGACCCTGATGCTTGGAAAGGTTGAAGGCAAAAAAGAGGAGGGCAACAGAGGATGAGATGGTTAGTTGGCATTACTGACTCAATGGGCTTGAGTTTGAGCAAACTCAGGGAGATAGTGAAGGACAGGGAAGCCTGGTGTGCTACAGTCTATGGAGTTGCAAAGAGTCAGACATGTCTTAGTAACTGAACAACAACAGGCACCCTTTTCATTTCCTTTCTACCTTTCTGAATTTTCCAACTCCTCTAAAACAAATATTTATTGCATTTCAAGGAACTTTTTTTAAAGCCCTTAGTTTAGAATGGTAAGACTAATAATGATACAAACATATTTGTATGATTATTCTATAATTAGGTATCAGGCTAAAGACAAGTATGACTTTATCTTCTCTCAGAGCTTAGACCTAAAGAAGAACAAAACAAAATTCGCTCCATATGGAGAGGAAAATCCAGACCTTAATTCAAATTCTTTCCTCCAATGTTGTTGTTGTTTCCTCCAATATATCTACTGATCTGTTTCCAGTGGCCCACTCTTTGTATAGATAGTGCTGTCATTAGCCTGAATATCTGAGTTAAATTCTAGTGGAGTTAACCTTTAAAAGAGAATTGTACTAGGAGTCAAGATACTTGCTTTCTCTTGTCAGCTTGTTAGCAAAGCACAAGCCTGTGTGCCTGAGCAGAGTGAGGCCAAACAGTACCAAAACATCGGAGTTTGGAACAGAGAAAGGTTTATTGAGGACCTTGTAAGGAGATGGGTGGCTCATGCCTTAAAAACCTCAAGCTCCCTGAAAGCTCTCAGCAAAGCCCTTTTACAGAAAAGGTGAGGGAGGGGCACGTAGTTGTTGCCAACAAAGTTCTCAGTGTCGGTTCCTTTTTTATTGAGGTCAGATCATGGTCAGGTAAGAATGTTTCTATTCATCTCCACCAAATAAACATTAAGAATGTTTCTATTCATCTCCACCAAATAAATGTTACTCTCTGTTCTGATGAGAAAGGGCACGGTCCCAAGGCATACCTTTCCCCTTCTAAGGGGTGAGCCCTGGCTGAAGAGGCAGAGCTCAGTTGGCAGCTCCCTCAGGGCCAGGCCCCCAGACCTTGCCCAGCTGTCATTGTTGAGGGAGTCAATCACCCAACTCGGCTGGCACTCAGGCTTCTCAACCTGCCCAGGCCAGGTCCTACAGTCTACATCCTTTGAACCCTGCTGCTGCTGAAGAAGCTCACCACCCGCTCAAGGCCTGGGCCGGCCAGGGGGTGACCTAGGCGAGGGCTCTGGAAATGTGAAGAACACAGCCCCCAGCCTATTCCTGGGCCCCCAGCTCACCAGCAGGATGACCCTGGGGAGAAGGCCAGAATCTGCCTCTTAACTTCACTCTCCGCTTGATGGCCCCCCACTCACGCTGGCTGATTGGGCTCACTGATGGTCTCATGGTAATTGTTGCCTGGTAACAGGGAGTGAACTAACTGTACACAGCAAATGCAGTGTGCTCAGGGATGCCTATGGCCACATGCTACTACAAGATCTGTAGTTGACTTTCTGTATCTATGGTCAAGCTATCTAACCAGTTTTGCCCTTGATTTCTAAATCTTAAAAATGAGGCACTTACATGCATTGTTGGTATGAATGTAAAATGATGTGACTGGTGTAGAAAACAGATTATCAGGTCCTCAAAAAGTCAAATACAGAATTTCATATTACCCAGCAATTCTACTCCTAGGTATACACCCAAAAGAATAAAAATTGGATGCAGATATTTTAAAATCAATGTTCAAAGCAACATTTTTCACAATATTCAAATGGTAGAAACAACCCAAGTGTCCATTCAAAGAGAAATGGATAAACAAAATGTGCTATATACATACAAATGGTTCTGAAAACAGTTCCATGGTGACAAGACAGAGTTTCCCAACAAACAATGCTTTGCTACCAGTTAGGTGTCTTACATTTTAACTCAGTTTTGATACTTTCTGCCAGGAGATAGAATCAGATTCCACAGGTCAGGGATTTAGTCATACAAGACTGCCCTGGGCTTCAGATGCCAATCAGAAGTCCAGGTTGTTACCTGTGCTTGTGACCAACTGACTATAAATCAGAGGTTCCCCATGATCCCCTCTTTGGATTTGGTTAATTTGCCTGAGTGGTTCACAGGACTCAGGAAACCCTTTTATGTGCCAGATTATGGTTTTGTTATCAAAGGATAACCCAGGGACAACCATACAGAAGGGGTGCAAGGGCAAGGGATGGGAAAGGGCACTGAGCTTTCATGCCCTCTCCAGATGCACCAATCTCCAGCAGAGTCACGAAGCTGAAAGCTCTCCAAACTCTCCTTTTGATTTTTTATGGAGGCCTCATTAAATAGTCATGATTGATTAAATCAATAGACAGTGGTGATGATTCAACATCTAGCCCCTCTCCCCTACCTGAAGGTCAGGCTAAGGGGCTGAAAGCGCCAACCCTCCAATCACAAGGTTGGTTGCCATGGCAACCAGCACCCAGTCTTAGTTAACCTGCATTCCAAAAATCACCTCATTAACATGACAAATGAAACATCTATTTCTCTCAGCACTTAGATGATGCCAAGTATTTCTAAAACCCCTGTGCTAGAAATGGGAACAAAGATCAAATGTCATGTTGGCCAAAAAGTTTGTTGGGGTTTTTCTGTAACATCTTATGGAAAAATTCCAATAAACTTTTTGGCCAACCCAATGCCTATTTCCTGATATAAACCACAATATCACAACATACAATGGAATATTGCTCAGTTGAAGTTCTGATACATGCAGTGATGTGGATGAACCTTGAAAACATTATGCTAAGTGAAATAAGACAGACAGAAAAGGAAAAATATTGTATGATTCCATTTCTGTGAGGTACCTAGAATAGGGAAATTCATAGCGACAGAGAATGGATTAGAATTTGTCAGGGACTGGGGGAGGAAGAAGCGGGGAGTCAGTTGTTTAATGGGTACAGGGTTTCTGTTTAGGGTGATGAAAAAACTTTGGAAAGAGCTAGTGGTGATGGTTGCACAACCTTCTGAATGCAATTAATGACACTGAATTGTACACATAAAATGGTTAAAGTGGCAAATTTTATGTTACATATATTTTGCTACCATAAGAAATTGAGAGATTTCAATAAGATTTTTAAAAAAAATCTTTGAACTCTAATTTTCTATAATACAATGGCCAAAGTGCTAGTGGGAGAAGAGGGGACTGATTTGGGTGGTGAAGGACGTGTTAGAATTAGTCCACTGGAACTCTGTGAAGACAGTAAAACCCCAAAATGGCAGATGAGAGGCTGTCGGCCAAATCCAGCTAGGAGGTGTGTTTTGTTTATGCAATGTCTACTGACATAGCATTTAAGGTTTTAAAGGAATTGGTTGTTAAAATGTTCAACCTGAGTTTATTAGTGTTAGGAGAACCACTGACTAAAACTGTCTGCCCTGGCCAGGCACAATAGTTATCTAATCACCTACAGGAGTTGTCTTACAACAGGAGGTCCAGGTAAGGAACTTGAAATTAACCATCTACCACCAACCAGAAAAAAATGGGGAAAGGTCAAATGTAGAGAGGAGACACCAGTCTATATTTCCTACCAACCTCCCAGAATCCTCGCTGAAATCCGTCTTGGCTGAGTGATGTGCAAGCAACCAGGAAGAACCCTAAGAGATGACCTAGAAACGAAGCCTACTAGCACAAAACCTGTGACTGTGAGCCAGGTGGCCGAGCAGTTCTCCTGTGTTCCCTTCCCCTATTGCTCTGTGCACCTGGGCGTTTCTTTCCAATAAAATCTCGTTCTTTGTAAGCATGAATTCAGACAGTTCATTTCCAAGTATTAGACAAGAGCCCACTCTTGGGCCCTGGAAGGGGCCTCTGTTCCCGAAACATTGCTATGAAAAATTCTGATTTCAGATTTTCTTTGAAATATTAAAAGATCTGGTAATACCAGATACAAACTCTCAACTAGCTGGAGTTTTGAAATCGCTATGACCTTTAAGCAGTACACCCTTTCCAAACAGCCCCTCTGGCCTTTAGTAACGTATTCCCAACTGGCCTCACTGATCTCTGCTACTTGCCTGTCTCCTGTGAAATTTGAACTTGTGGCCTCTAGCACAAATCAATGATCAGGTGACTTTTTCTGTGCTTGGTTTGTCAATTTCTTTAAAGAAAAGTATTGTCAACTGAGGAAAAAAAGGCACAATCTAAAAGTTGAAAATTATGTTTTATTTGGCGTACTTACTGAGGACTTAAACCTGAGAGACGGACTCTTAGATAGCTCTGAGGAATTGTTCCAAAGAGGTAAGGAAGTAGCCAGGATATGTGAGGTTTTGCAAAAACCAGGTAGTTCAAACATCAGAAGATTACTATTAATTAAAATAAAACCGGACATCTCAAGTTGATGAATATAGGACTTTTCTAGGGACAGAGGAGCCTGGCAGGCATCCATGGGACTGCAAAGAGTCAGACACACTGAGCAACTGAGCACACATTTATGTGCATAGGGGAAGATGCAAGAGTTTGGGCTCATTGAAATCATTCCTTTGTTATGCATCTTAACTGTCTGGGGCCAGTACTCCGTTCTTTCCCATCTTGAGTTCCCTCAGAGTGCACACTTGGGAGTGTCTGCAGCTGCTGATGGCTTGGTGACTGCAGCATTTTTTGTTTACTGATATTACAGGAGACGTTCTTCATCCACAGTGTTGAAAGAAATTTAATTCTTTCTGTTCCTTTCTTACCTCTTCTACAACATGGAAATGACTTTTTATGCTACCACTTAAGGTCTCAGTAACTGACATGAATATGTGTGAATAATTTTTTGAACATAGAGTTCTAAACAATACTTAAAGAGATAATTCATGCACGCAGTTCTTACAGATTTGATCACTGCTTCTGTTGCAGTCATCAAGTTCAGCTCAGTTGCTCGGCGTCTCCAACTCTTTGTGACCCCATGGACTGCAGCACACCAGGCTTCCCTGTCCATCACCAACTCCCAGAGCCTGCTCAAACTCATGTCCATCAAGTCAGTGATGCCATCCAACCATCTCATCCTCTGTCATCCCTGTCTCCTCCTCCCTTCAGTCTTTCCCAGCATCAGGGTCTTTTCCAAGAAGTCAGTTCTTTGCATCAGGTGGCCAAAGTATTGGAGCTTCAGCTTCAGCATCAGTCCTTCCAATGAATATTCAGGACTGATTTCCTTTAGGATTGACTGCTTTGATCTCCTTGTAGTCCAAGGGACTCTCAAGAGTCTTCTCCAACACCACAGTTCAAAAGCATCAATTCTTCAGCACTCAGCTTTCTTTATAGTCCAACTCTCACATCCATACATGACTACTGGAAAAACCATAGCTTTGACGATATGGGCCTTTGTTGGCAAAGTAATGTCTCTGCTTTTGAATATGCTGTCTAGGTTTGTCATAGCTTTTCTTCCAAGGAGCAACCGTTTTTTAATTTAGTGGTTTCAGTCACTGTCTGCAGTGACTTTGGAGTCCAAGAAAATAAAATCTGTCACTGTTTCCATTGTTTCCCCATCTATTTGCTATGAATTGATGGGACCAGATGCCATAATCTTAGTTTTTTCCATGTTGAGTTTTTCACTCAACCTGAGCCAGCTACTTCACTCTCCTCTTTCACTTTCATTAAGAGGCTCTTTAGTTTTCTTCACTTTCTGCCATAAGGGTGGTGTCATCTGCATATCTGAGGTTATTGATATTTCTCCCAGCAATCTTGATTCCAGCTTGTGCTTTATCCAGCCCAGCATTTGGCATGATGTACTCTGCATAGAAGTCAGATAAGCAGCATCACAAAAGCAGGCTTGACATACTCCTTTCCCAATTTGGAACCAGTTTGTTGTTCCATGTCCAGTTCTAACTGTTGCTTCCTGACCTGCATACAGGTCTCTCAGGAAGCAGGCAAGCTGGTCTAGTATTCCCATCTCTTTGAGAATTTTCCACAGTTTGTTGTGATCCACACAGTCAAAGACTTTAGCATAGTCTGTTGCAGGGAGGAAGGCAATGCTGACTCCATGTTGGAGACTGTTTCTTTGACTTGTTTTTATTATTATAATCATACTCAGTGGCTTGCCAGGAGGACCCCGCGCCTCTGCTTGACTGTAAGCTAAGGTGCCTTTGTTCAGCTCCTGGAGAGACGGTTTGTCCCTGCCCACTTGTGAATAAAAGATATTAACACACCTCTTCCAAAGGCTGGACATTCCCTTGGAGATATTTTGTAAGACTGAAGACGCTTTCACCTTACTTCCCCACGGCCTCTCCCTCTCTATTCTGCCTTTTGTCTTTAGTTCCTCATTGCTTCTTTCTCTCTGATCTGTAAAAGAACCTGGCATCCAGACCCCAGTAAGACGGTTGTTTTGAGGCACTAGCTAACCGTCTTCTCAGTCTGTTGGCTCCGTGATTAGTCTGTCTTACCTCAACACCTCTCTCTCGGATTCAGTGGCCTATCGTGCAGCAAGCAGAGGGAGCTTGGACTCGGTAACACTTTCTCAAATCTTCAAACATTTTATAACTACTTTAATTGAGTTTATTGTTTTATTTCAAAAAAGTCAAAGTGAATGTTGAAAGAAAATTTCAACAATACGCAGAAATACATAAAAGCCTTTCCTGTTTTTCCTCCCCAGGGGTAATCACGGTTAGCAGCTGGGTGTTTTCCTTTCCAGATTTCAGACCTTTGTTTTTGTTTGTAGGTTTGTTTTTTACTTCTGTTTCTGCACATAGTTATGTAGAAACTTGTGTATTTATATGAACATAGAAACATAGAACGTGTTTTTTTCCCCCACAAAGAAAACGATTATACGACATTTATTGCTTTGCAATTTGCTTTTTTAATTTGACAATATATTGTGATCATTTCCCCATATCTACACACATAGATATGCTTCATTTTCTGTGATGGCTATGAAGCATCAGAGTATGAAGTATGAATACAGTTTATTTGAACATCTCAGTTTTAACATATTTAGATTTTCTCTGATTTCTACTAATATAAATTTGATGACACAGAGGACATTCTTCAGCCAACATCCTGGCAATATGGAAAAAGTTATTCTGAAGACTAGGCTCTTAGAAGTGGGCTTATTTAGTAAGTAATCTGTGTTTAAAAATTTTTTATCAGTATTGTAAAGTGCTCTTTAAAATTTACATTCCCGCTGTAGCTGACACTGATTATTATCTATGTCTTTGACTTTTGCCAATGTAGTAGGCAAATCATGGTGTCTCATTTTGTTCCATTTGCATTTCCTTCTTTATTAACTAAGATGACATACCATTGTATATTTCATTAGCCATTTGTATTTCCCTTTCTGGAAGTTATCTCTTCATATTCTTAGTTGGTTAACTCTTTCAATTTATGTACATGAGAATATGTAATCAGAAAATATGTCTGTATGTCTATGTATTAAGAGATGTCTCAAAAACCCGGCTCCTGGCTTGGAGTATGTATGTAGCCTTGTTCCTTGCTAGTGTGTTAACATCCTCTTGTTGTGGCTTGTAGATATACATGAGTCAGCCATCAGACAAGCAACATTTGTTCCTTGTCCAGGACAACTAACTAGGTACACTGTGTAAGTTAAAGAGAAATAAAATAATGTAAATTGCAAGAGTCTCTTACTGACCTTTAGAAGATCATGATCTAATAGCTGTGAAATGTACATGGAAGCAAGTACAACAAAAATAATGATATTTGCTTGCGTTTGATCAGTGCTTTACAGCTGACACTTTTTTGATAAAGAAGTCAAGGACAACAATAGTGAAAATGTCAAATTAAAAAAGATTAGCACCGTAACATTGTTCCAGAGGTTTGGGGGATGTAGAGAAAAGTTGGGAGCATGGGGCCTGGGATTGTAGAACAGCAGAAAATTCCAAGGAAGACAATAGAGAAATGAAGGATAAGAAGGAAAGCATTTTTTATGGTGTGAGAAAACCACGTGAGGAAACAGGACAAATGGATGTGAGTCAGTCTTGGAAAGGAAGATCAGTTTCCTTTGCATGGAGGATGGCATTTGGAATGCTTGGGAAACTGACCATAGGAGTGAAGAATCCCCCACTAACTTTTTTTTTTCTGAGTACCATGCTCTTTTTAACTTAATAGCAAGGCCACCTGATGCAAAGAACTGACTCATTGGAAAAGACCCTGATGTTGGGAAAGATTAAAGGCAGGAGGAGAAGGGGATGGCAGAGGATGAGATGGTTGGATGGCATCACCGACTGGATGGACATGGGTTTGGGTAAACTCTAGGAGTTGGTGATGGACAGGGAAGCCTGGTGTGCTTCGGTTTATAGGGTTTCAAAGAGTCGGACACGACTGAGTGACTGAACTGAACTGAAGGTTATATCATAATTATTTATCAGCTATATCTTGCTACTGTTTTATATTGAGTTTGAGAAGAACTTAAATCTTCTGGTGTTCTCACATAGACCTTGTCTGTAACCACATAAGCAAGATGCCACAGTCAAAAATTTCTGTCCTAAAAAAAAAAAAAAAAAAAATTTCTGTCCTGATCTTCATAGTCATATCCATTAACTCATTGACACGTTCATTTGTCTAACCTTTACAACATTCCGAAAACAGCTATGGCCTACCCACTATGCGTTAGGTCCACGCATGGTGCTGTGGAGGTGAAGATGAGCATGTCAGATTCCTGGGGTCAGTGAAGCCTTTAGACACTTAGCTAGCTAGAACAAGTATCCCAGTCTCAGAGACAGCCTGTCCTGATCAGGCAGCAACATCCCATCTAGAAAACAGAAAGGCACTCTGAGAGGTTGTGCTAAATGGAAGGAAGTGTGGGGTGAGGAAGCTGTTAGCAAAAGAAAAGAAAGGATTCTTTTGGGGGGTGGGGAGAGGATCGAGAGGACTGACCAGAAAATTCCCAGATGGGTGACTAAGATTAGATTTCAGGGGACGTTTGAAACTGTAGTTGGGTTAGGTATTAAAATCTAGGTTTGGTATCATGGTTTTTAGCAGAAGTGATGCCAGTTGGGGACTGTGGTTTTTGTTTTCAATACTAACAGGAGGGTACTATTATTATCACCTGCATTTTACACATAAGGAGTTCAAGGTACAGGGTTCACAGCTAAGTGGCAATGAGAATTTGAGCACAGAAGTTTGGTGCAGAATTCATGCTCTTAACCACTCTGCTTTACTGGTTATTTTATGAGAATTGTTTGATCGAAGGTTAGAAAACTTTAAGACATCTGGGAAAATTTAGAGAAATTACTTATGAACATGAGGAAGAAAATCATATGGACTAAAAGATTAAAATGGCTTATCAGGGGGCACTAGTGGTTAAGAACCCACCTACCAATGCAGGAGACGCAGGAGATCTGGGTTTGATCCCTGGATCTGAAAGATTCCCTGGAGGAGGAAATGGCAACCTACTCCAATTTTCTTGCCTAGTGAATCCCATGGACAGAGGAATCTGTGGGCTATAGTCCACAGGGTCACAAAGAGTCGGACATGACTGAAGTGACTTAGCATGCATGCACAAAATGTTAAAATATTCTACAATAATACTAAATACAGGGAACATTTTTGAAATGAAAACAGTGAAACTCCATAAGAATAATAAATAGAACTACCAGTCAGAGACTTCTGTTTCTGGCAAAATGGCAGTGTAGATATCTTGGTTGATGCTTACAATAAAAATGCTGGATAAAGGATAAAATTGTTAGCAAGTCCAAGCTCACTTTTCTCACCACATGACAGGCCAATAATTCAGGAGACGGGGCTTGAGGCAAGGAATAACGATTTTATTTGAAAACTGTCAGACCAAGAAGATGGCAGAGGAACTTAAATCTTCTTTGAGATTGCTGCTAAGTCACTTCAGTCGTATCCAACTCTGTGCGACCCCATAGACGGCAGCCCACCAGGTTCCCCTGTCCCTGGGATTCTCCAGGCAAGAACACTGGAGTGGGTGCCATTTCCTTCTCCAATGCAGGAAAGTGGAAAGTGAAAGTGAAGTTGCTCAGTCGTGTCCAACTCTTAGCGATCCCGTGGACTGCAGCCTCCCAGGCTCCTCCGTCCATGGGACATGCCACGTCAGAGTACTGGAGTGGGGTGCCATTGCCTTCTCCGGTGTCTCAAACTAACCATCTTATCTGAGTCTGGATGATAGTTTCTTTTATAGAACACAGAGTGGGAGAGGGTGAGGAAGTAAAGTAAAAAGGCCATTAATCTTACAAATATCTCCTAGAATGGCCAGCCTCAGGGAGGGGATGTGTTAATTTCTACTTAGTTGCAGCCATTCACAGGTAGACAGGGTCAGGCTATGAACAAAGCAATTTGGTTTAACATTCAGGCAGAAGTGCAGGGTTCCCTGAGGAAGCCCATCGTGTATTGTTGTTGTTCCTTACCTTACTCACTTAGTGGTGTCCAACTCTTTGCAGTCCCATGAACTGCAGCACACCAGGCTTCCCTGTCCTTCCTATCTCCCGGAGTTTGCTCAAACTCATGTCCATCGAGTCAGTGATGCTATCCAACCATCTTATTCTCTGTCGTCCCCTTCTCCTCCCACCTTCAATCTTTCTCAGCACCAGGGTCTTTTCCAAGGAGTCAGTTCTTGGCATCAGGTGGCCAAAGTATTGGAGCTTCGGCTTTAGCATCAGTCCTTCCAATGAATATTCAGAATTGATTTCCTTTAGGATGGACTGGTTTGATCTCCTTGCTGTTCAAGGAACTCTCAAAAGAGTCTTCTTCAGCACCACAGTTTGAAAGCAGCAATTGTTTGGCATTCAGCCTTTTTATGGCCCAACAATCATATCCATACATGACTACTGGAAAAATTAGAGCTTTGACGATATGGACATTTGTTGGCAAAGTGATTTCTCTGCATTGTAATAGGTGTCTAGGTTTGTTATAGGTTTTCTTCCAAGGAGAAAGCATCTTTTAACTATGTATAGACAGTATCCAAAGGCAACAGGAAGCAAAGGTTAAAGTAAAAGAAAGAGATCCAACATGTCATATTTTGTTCTCCTTTGTAACAAAAGGACATTTAGAAACATGGATGAGGAAATTAGCAATTTTAGAGGCTAAAAAACTAGGTGAAAGCGGAAACACAAAAAGGTCAGCGAGTTGGGTTTAATTGTGGGGACATTTGCCAAATCAAACTCTGGTTTTCAAGTGACAGGGTTTAGGACATGCTATCTAAAATATGACATCTTAGTATACTGAATATTTTAAGCTGAAGGATTCTGAGAAAATGACAATATTTCTCTGACCTTCCTGGGGCCCTCCCCCCATTTAGCAGGTCACAAGAGAAGGACATAAGAAGAAAGGCAGACATGTTTCCTGTCCTTCCAAAACGTACAGTCCAACTCTAGGAGTGGGCTCTATTTATTCCCAGATGCAAACAAGGCAAATGATGTTCAGAAAGGCTAATTGTCATGTAATTATTAATTGGAAAAAACTATATTTGTCTCAGTCTTTAGCCCTTGCTCTTTCTACCACATGAGCTACTTATTGAAGATTTGTGTTATGCAGGCTTTTGGGTTGCAAATGACAGAAAAGGACTTCAAACTGATTGAAGGTGGCTTCAGCCTGCAGTGGCTTGAATCAGGGTTTTGGATCCTAGCAAGAGATTGAAGTTAGGCCATAGCAATGAAAGCTGTGAATCCTAGCCAGAAGACCACGAGGGACCAGTGACCAGTGACAAGACCCTGGCCTGTAGAAATGAATTCAACCCAGAAACAGAAAGTAGTGAAACAATATAGTGCTTATTAGGAGGAAAAGAAATCTACGTGTAGATGGACATGCAGGCGGGCTCAAGAGAGAGCCACGCCCTTGTGGTATTTTGAATCACAGTTATGGGGCATTTTTTCCAAGTTTCCTGGGGCCAATCATCTTGCTTTGCTGGTTCTGATTTTGGATCTGGTATATCTCAGGGTCCTCCCATATGTGCATTTCTTAGCCAAGATGGAATCTAGGGAAGAGACATGTGGCTAGGTTGACATCAGTTACTATGAGGTGATACTCCCTCTCTTTTGACCTCTTTCTGCACATGTGTAGTTGGGAAGGTCTCCTTGACTTTGAAAATGAGGAATCTGTGGTTTTTACCTGGGCAGGAGTCAGCTCATCTCTCTCTGCTCCTTTTTCAGTATCTGTCCCCAAGGCATGAACTCTGTTTATACCAGAGTCTGTCTGTCTCCTGCTTCAAAACTACATTAACCAGAAAAGGAATTCTGTTGATTTATGAAACCAAGCCTGAGAAAGGGAAGAGAAGGTGTTGGGTTGACTTGGTCCAGGGAATTCTGGTGTTGAGAGTTTCTCACTTGCACTCTTGCTCTCATTCTTGCTCTATCTCTGTGTCTTTCTGCAGTTTCGATTTGTTTTGTCCGCATATTGGATAGATCTTTCTCATGTTCTAGGGAGTATGCTACTGGCAATATGCACCATGTCCTAATGACTTGCAACAAAGGATAAATGGCAGCTTCTCTGCTACCTATATTTAGCACAATTCTGGGGAAAACTGGTTTATTCTTCATGGGAAATGAACACATCACTGGTTCCATCACTGAGGCCAGAAGAGTGAGGTATTTTGATTGGCTTTTCTTATGTCTCTTCCCTACTTCTAGAGCCAAGAAGGACAGAAGATGGGGAGGTGGCATAAATGTGGCTGCCAAAGAGACCGTGAATGGTGCCAGCTTTTAGTAAGCTCCTGATCAATGTTAAGTCAGGAACAAACTTTAACAACTGTCTAGTATAGCACCTTTGCATCAGTATTTACTAACAATATTGCACTAGAAATTTCAAATGCTATATTGATCAAGTTTCTTTTACCTATTTGTTGCTGTTGTCCTTCAATTGCTAATTCAAGTCTGACTTTTTGCAACTTCATGGACTGCAGCACACCAGGCTCCCCTGTTCTCCACTATCTCCCTGAATTTGCTCAAATTCTTGTCCATTGAGTCGGTGATGCCATTCAACCATCTCATCCTCTGTCGTCCCCTTCTCTTCCTGCCTTCAATCTTTCCCAGCATCAGGGTCTTTTCCAATGAGTCAGCTCTTCGCATCAGGTGGTCAAAATATTGAAGCTTCAGCTTCAGCATCAGTCCTCCCAATGAATGTTCAGGACTGATCTCCTTTAGGATTGAATGGTTTGCTCTCCTTGCAGTCCAAGGGACTCTCAAGAGTCTTCTTTAACACCACAATTTGAAAGCACCACTTTTTCATCATTCAGCTTTCTTTATGTTCCAACTCTCACATCCATACCAGACTACTGGAAAAACCATAGCTTTGACTAGATGGACCTTTGTCAGCAAAATGATGCTTTTACTTTTTAATATGCTGTCTAGGTTTGTCACAGCTTTCCTCCCAAGGAGCAAGTGTCTTTTAATTTCATGGCTGTGGTCACTGTCTACAATGATTTTGGAGCCCAAGGAAATAAAATCTGTCGCTGCTTCCACCCTTCCACCTTCTATTTGCTATGATGGGAAGGAACTGGATGCCATAATCTTAGTTTTTTTTCATGCTGAGTTTCAAGCCAGCTTTTTCACTCTCCTCTTTCACTTTCATCAAGAGATTCTTTTTTAGTTCTTTGCTTTCTGCCTTAGAGTGGTATCATCGGCATATATGAGGTTGTTGATACTTCTCCTGACAATCTTGATTTCAGCTTGGGTTTCCATCCAGCCTGGCATTTCACATGATATACTCTGCATACAAGTTAAATAAGCAGGGTGACAGTATATAGCCTTGTTATATTCCTTTACCAATTTAGAACCAGTCCTTTGTTCCATGTCTGAGTCTAACTGTTGCTTCTTGATCCACATACAGGTTTCTCAGGAGGCAGGTAAGGTAATCGGATATTCCCAGCTCTAAGAATTTTCCATAGTTTGTTGTGATTCAAACAGTTAAAGGCTTTAGCATAGTCAATTAAGTAGAACTTTTTCTGGAATTCTCTTTCTCCATGATCTAATGAATGTTGGCAATTTGATCTCTGGTTCCTTGGCCTTTTCTAAACCCAGCTTGTACATCTAGAAGTTCTCCGGTTTCCATTCTGCTGAAGTCTAGCTTGAAGTATTTGGAGCATCACTTTGCTAGCATGTGAAATGAGTGCAACTGTTTGGTAATTTAAACATTCTTTGGAATTGCCCTTCTTTGGGTTTGGAATGGAAACTGACATTTTCCAGACCTACTATGCTGGCTGCTAAAAAATTAAGTAGGAAGCCTGTCCTGTTTTGAAAAGTGAAAGTGAAAGTCACTCAGTTGTGTCTGACTCTTTGTGACCCCATGGATTATATAGTCCATGGAATTCTCCAGGCTACAATACTGGAGTGGGTAGCCTTTCCCTTCTCCAGGGGATCTTCCCAACCCAGGGATTGAACCCAGGTCTCCCACATTGAAGGCGGATTCTTTACCAGCTGAGCCACAAGGGAAGCCCAAGAATAATGGAGTGGGTAGCCTATCCCTTCTCCAGGGCATCTTCCTGATGCAGGAATCTAACCAGGGTCTCCACCACTGAAGGTGGATTCTTTACCAACTGAGCTATCAGGGAAGCCCCTGTCCTGTTTTATTGTCTAAATAACACTCAATATAATGTTCCTTAAAGATTTTTTAAAAGTTCACCCCAAAACACATTGAGTCCATGTATTTTTTGTGAAATAGGTTTTGAAACAGGATGTTAATATCTATTTAGAATTCCTTCCTGGGAATTGGGTATATTTAAATGTTGACAATTAACAGCATACAGTAGAAACTCAAAGTATATTAGATTCCTCTCTCCTCATCTGGAAAACAGAGGAGATTGTAATGTTTAAGATGCTTGAGAAAGGGCACAAAATATTGAAAGCAGAGTTTTCAGAAGATTAATGTGATAGCAATATTGAAAGGTATTAGAGAAGCCCTGTAGGACAATGCCTTTCAACCAATTTGTGATGGAGTACCAGTTTTCCTTTTTAAAACATCTATTGCAGATCATTTGTAAGATGTAATTACGAATTAATAGAAAAATAAAATTTAAACTGGTATGCAAAATACCAGCCTGATGTTCTATGTTTAGAGTCAACAGACATAAAATTACTATCTCAAATGGTTGTTGGTGTTTCTAAATAACAAATCCTAATTTCTGTATTTACTTTGTGTTGGACTGGGAACAAATTGTTCAAGGGAGGGCACTGGTTCCCACTGACTAGGAGGTTGTGCAATAATTCTTGTATCAATGCTGTCCAGTCAAAGACCACAGGAACACATCTGTTCCTGAGAAAGTTGGTTCTTACTTGTTGTAGCAAAATGAGTTACAACCTGCAACATCTTAGAAAGAATAGTCCTCTGCCCTGATCCTCAGGGAATACCGTTCCAACTCCCACTGAACTGTGGATAATACTGAACTCTATACTGAAATGTGGATAATACTGAAACTGTAGCTAATACTGTGCTTCTTTTAAAAAATACATGCCTATTTATGATAAAGTTTAATTTTTAAATTAGGCCCCGTAAGAGATTAACAACAGTAACTAATAATAAAATAGAATAATTAAAACAATATATTGTAATAAAAGTTATGTGAATGTGGTCTCTCTGAAAATACTGTACAGATTTAATGCCTTTTCCATTTTAACTACGCACTTATGCACTGTGGTTATAATTTCTGCAGTTTGAGGCATAACAGTAAAACTGGCATGAATTTCTTCTCCTTTTTCACAATTTCATGGATAGAAGAATTGTTCTTCCTATAGATCTTAGCAACCTCAGCAAACCATTTTTCCTGCTCATTATCAAGTTGAAAACTTTTATCTTTCCACTTAAAGGAAGCACCTTGCCTGTGGCTGCTCTTGGGCAGATCTGAATTGCCAGCATCACTGCTCACTACAATGGGGGCCCTTGTTAAGTAAGGGTGACTTGAATACAAGCACTGTGATACCAGGACCAGTGGACCTGATAACCAAGTTGGGTACTGAGTGGTTAAGGGCCACAATATCTGGACAAAGGGAGGATTGGCATTGTGGGTGGATGGAGCAGACAGTGAGAGATTTCATCATGCTTCTCAGACCCACACACAATTTAAAACTTATGAATTATTTCTAGATATTTTTCATTTAATGTTTTTAGACTGAGGTTGACCACAGGTAACTAAAGTGAAACTTCAGAGAAACAGGGGATTGTGTGATTAGGAAGATCTATGATTTGGACTTATGTTAGGTAATGATTTGTGTCAGGTTATGATTTGGACTTGTGTTAGGTAATGCTGAGAGATGGGGCTTTGTCTGGGGTTGGATGCTCTCAGGAAGTGGGGACTATTCTATGCTTGGGTATCTTAATAAAGTTTGTTGGAAAGAGGCAAGAATAAAATGAATATAAAGTTTTAATTGGCAAAGAGGCAAGGGCCGCTTATTTTAGCTAGGATGGAAAATATTTTGGTTATCTTTGTGGTTTGGACGTGTTCCTGTTTTTGTCTGTATTCAGATGTGACTGTGGAGTGGGCTTGATTTTGTCCTGATCGCAGAGTGGCCTGCTCTGATGATGTTCTTTGAATCTGTGTACGTTGTACACCAGGGCCTAAGCTGTGGGTGCCAGAGTAGCTCCAGATGTCAGGGACTGCTTTTCTCTTTCTTGTGTCTGTAAGGTAACAAGGGCTTGTCTGAGGGGAAGAACATTTCATGTGAAAGGTAAAGGAACAGGATGTGGTGAGCTGCTATCATAACACACGTCAATCCTCAGACTTTAATGTGCATCAGAATCACCTGGCCGCCGAGTAAAGACACCGACGGTTGGGCCCCACCCTCCAGTTTCTGATTCAGTAGTTCTGGGGTGGACTTGAGAATTTGCATTTCTAACCAGTTCCCAGGTGTTGCCTATGCAGCCAGATGCCATAGTTTGCAAACTACTGAGGCAGACGGAGCTATCAAAGGTGAGGATTATTACAGGGAAAGAAAGAAGACCTATTATAGGTAGCTGCAATTTCCAAGATAAAAATCTACAGCTTTCTCCTGGTAATACCCTGATGCAATTCTGACACTGAACTACACTGTGCATTTTCCTGTTAAATTACAAGTCTTTGATGGGGAAGTTCACATGGGAAAATTCTTTTCAAAATTGCACAAATAGTTGACTACTAAAGTTTGTACGTGACATGAAAGTACAACTTGTGTGTTCATTATCCATTTTCCAGGAAGTTCCCAATTACAAACAGGTAGATCCACTTTAGGAAAATGGATTAGTAAACCAGCTCTTCAGCTGGATTATCTGCAAATTGGCTTAGCTTCAAATAGACTTTGTGCTTACTAAATGCAAAGTAAACCTTACAGTCCCTCTGCTACTTATTCTACTTCATCAATATTACGACAGAATTTCCTAAAATGTATGTAACTGCCCATGCCTTTGAAATATTTAAATGTCTTTACTAAAAATTTAACATTTTTTACTTACTTTTGTTCATTCTTCTCTGAGATAAGAGAAAATGGTAAATTGAAAAAAGAAAGTGCTAAACAGAGGTGGGAATGGATGATCCTTTCTTGTACTGGAGAGTTGGTTTTAATTTAATTTCCTTTGTGTGTGTGTTAGTTGGTCAGTCGTGTCTAACTCTGTGTGACCCCGTGGACTATAGCCCGCCAGGCACCTTTGTCCATGGGATTCTCCAGGTAAGAATACTGGACTGGGTTGCCTTTCCTTTCTTCCCAACCCAGGGATCGAACCTGGGTCTCCTGCACTGCAGGCAGATTCTTCACCATCTGATCCTAACGTAAGGTAAAAGAAAAGAAATGTGGCACAGACTTCTTGTGGTTTAGCTGGGTTGCCTCTACCTGATATTGTACACTGAGATTCAGTGCTTGGCCTAAGAGAATTTAAGTATCATAAAAAAGTCTATATATGAACTTATTAAAATGATTTTTATAGCTCTTTTCAAAAATATATGTATTTTTTGTTATTTTTTCGTGGTATTGGGTCTTCGTGGCCGCACACAGGCTTTCTCTGGCTTTTGGCACTCCGTGACGGGGTCTGCTCTTCCTTACAGTGCACAGGCTTCTCAGTGGAGTCGTGTTTCTCGTTGTGGAGCGTGCGCTTGGGGACACTTGGGCTTCCCAGGCTTAGCTGCTCAAGGCATGTGGGATCTTCCCCTTCCAGGGATCAAACCAGTGTTCCTTGCATTGCAAGGCAGATTCTTAACCACTGGACTGTCAGCGAACCTCTATCGCCTTTCTAACAAGTTATAAACCATTTTAATAACTCTCTCTTGAAAGCCTGCCAAGAAAACAGATTACCAGTCCAGGTTTGATGCATGAGACAGGGCACTCAGGGCTGGTGCACTGGGATGACCCAGAGGGATGGGATGGGAAGGGAGGTGGGAGAGGGGTTCAGGATAGAGGAGACAGGTACACCCATGGCTGATTCATGTCAGTGTATGGCAAAAACCACTACAATATTGTAAAGTAATTAGCCTCCAATTAAAATAAATAAATTAAAAAAAAAGAAGCCCCCACCCCCCGCCAAAAAAAAAAAAGAAAGACTACCAAGAATCTGGTAATTTGTGAAAAACAGCTCAAACAAGTATAAATTATTGCTATAGAACCAGGAAACGTGGCCTTCTTTTTTAACTGAAAAAAACTTAGATTTTCAAAGTCTTGCTCCCTGACAAAGACTGTTCTCTTTACAGATCTGATGAAATTCTTATAAAAAGAAGGCCAGGGCGCCCCATGCGGCTCAGTGGTGAGGAATTCGCCTGCCCGTTCAGGAGACTCGAGTTCACTCTCTGACCTGGGAAGATCCCACAGGTCACAGAGCGGCTGGGCCCCTGTGCACCCCTCTTGAGGCTTTGCTCTGGAGCCTGTGCGTTGCAGCTCCTGAAGCCAGAGCGCCCCAGGGCCTGCAGCAAGAGAGCACTTCAGTGAGACGCCTGTGGACCATAACTAGGCAGTGACCCTTGCAAAGGCCCCCACAACCAAAAATAAATAAATGAATAAAACTATAATTTAAAAAACAGAAGGCCAAATTTCCTATTTCATCATATCTGTAGAGAGAATCATCTTTGGCAGGAGATAGATTCGGCAAATCTAATAAGTTTTTTCAGGTTAGCATTTGAATAAGAATTCAAATAGAGTAAGATGATTAATCTTGGGGATGAGGTGGGTGTACATGTGATTAGCTACTGGACCAGGAGCAGGTCTTCCTCTGATGAATAACTCATTGTAACTTCAGTTTCATTTGCAAAATTAGAAGCTTAAACTAGTTAACCAGAGGGATTCTCTGAACTCTTTAATGTCTAAGCTGTTATACTAGGACTAGGGCTGTGAGTTTTAATTATACTGTCTCTTTCACAGCTCCTCTTAATTATTATTATTATTGTTTTAGAATCAGAAGGATGTTAATGATAAGGGCATGGAGTTGGCAAAGGGTCTCAGAATCGGTTAGGAAGAAACTGAGGTTGTTGAGCTTGGAAAAGAAGAGGAACATAATGGGGGAGACACATGATCTCCCTGAAAAATATTTGGAACTTGTCATGTGAAGAAGGAAAACATATAGTCCAGGTTCAAAGGGTGGAAATTATAAGGAGACAAATTTTGGTTCACTGTCAGAAAAAACTTTTCAACTATTCATTCAAACATTACTAAATATTTATTAAGCACCTACTATGTGCCAGACAGGGACATCACCAGATGGTCAGTACTGAAATCAGATTGATTATGTTCTTTGCAGCTCAAAGTGGAGAAGCTCTATACAGTCAGCAAAAGCAAGACCTGGAGCTGACTGTGGCTCAGAGCATGAGCTCTGTATTGCAAAATTCAGCCTTAAATTGAAGAAAGAAGGAAAAACCACAAGGCCATTCAGGTTATGACCTAAATCAAAATCCCTCATACAGTGGGGGTGATGAATAGATTCAAGGCATTAGATCTGGTAGACAGAGTGCCTGAAGAACTATGGACAGAAGTTCCTAACATTGTACAGGAGGCAGTGGCCAAAGCCACGCCCACCCCAACAAAAAAATGAAAGAAGGCAAAGTCATTGTCTGAAGAGGCTTTACAAATAGCTGAGGAAGAGAAGCAAAAGGCAAGGGAGAAAAGGAAAGATATATCCATCTGAATGCAGAGTTCCAGAGAACAGCAAAGCTATTGTAATAAAGAAGGCCTTCTTAAATGAACAATGCAAAGAAATAGAGGAAAACAACAGAATGAGAAAGACTGGTGATCTCTTCAAGAAAACTGGAGACATCAAGGGAACCCATTCCATGCAAGAGTAGGCATGATAAAGGACCGAAACAGTAAGGACCTAACAGAAACAGAAGAGATTAAGAAGAGGTGGCAAGAATACACAGAAGAACTGTACAAAAAACATCTTAATGACTTGAATAACCATAATGATGTGGTCACATACCTACAGGTGAAGATCCTGAAGTGTGATGTCAAGTGGGCCTTAGGAAGCATTACTAATAACAAAGCTAGTGGAGGTGATCGAATTCCAGCTTAGCTATTTCAGATCCTAAAAGATGATGCTGTGAAAGTGCTGCACTCAATATGCCTGCAAATTTGGAAAACTCAGCAGTGGCCACAGGACTGGAAAAGGTGTTTTCATTCCAATCCCAAAGAAAGGCAATGCCAAAGAATGTTCAGTTGTGCTTATTTCACATGCTAGCAAGTTCATGCTCAAAATCCTTTAAATCAGGACTTCAGCAGTACACGAACCAAGAATTTTCAGATGTTCAAGCTGGATTTAGAAAAGGCAGAGGAACCAAAGATCAAATTGCCAACATTCACTGGATTATAGAGAAAGCAAGGGATTTCCAGAAAAACATTTACTTCTGTTTCATTGACTACACTAAAGCCTTTGACTGTGTGGCTCACAACAAACTGTGGAAAATGCTTAAAGAGATGGAAATACCAGACCACCTTACCTGTCTCCTGAGAAAGCTGTATGCAGGTCAGGAAGCAACAGTTAGAACTGGACATGGAACAATGGACTGGTTAAAGCTGGGAAAGGAGTACATCAAGGCTGTATATTGTCACTCTGCTGATTTAACTTACACGCAGAGTACATCATGTGCGATGCCAGGCTGGATGAATCCCAAGGTAAAATCAAGATTGCTGGGAGAAATATCAACAGCCTCAGATATGCAGATGATACCACTTAAATGGCAGAAAGTGAAGAGGAACTGAAGAGCCTCTTGATGAGGGTGAAAGATGAAAGTGAAAAAGCTGGCTTGAAACTTAACATGAAAAAATTATGATCATGGCATCTCTCACATCACTTCAAAGCAAAGAGAAGGGGGAAAAGTGGAAGCAGTGACATATTTTATTTTCTTGGGCTCTACAGTCACTGTAGATGGTATTTGTAGCCATGAATTAAAAGACACTTTCTCCTTGGAAGAAAAGTTATGACAAACCTAGACAGACATCACATTGCCAGTGAAGGATCCATATAGTCAAAGCTGTGGGTTTTCCATTAGTCATTACAGATGTGAAAGTTGGACCATCAAGAAGGCTGAGCACTGAAGAATTGATGCTTTTGAATTGTGGTGCTGGAGAAGACTCTTGAGAGTCCCCTGGACTGCAAGGAGATCAAACCAGTCCATCCTAAGGAAATCAGTCCTGAATGCTCATTGGAAGGACTGTTGCTGGAGCTGAAAGCAAAAGGAGAAGAGTGTGGCAGAGGATGAGATGCTTAGACAGCACCACCTCCTCAATGGACATGAATCTGAGCAAACTCCAGGAGATAGCTAAGGACACAGGAGCATGGCGTGCTACAATCCTTGAAGTTACAAAGAGTTGGACATGACTTAGTGACTGAACAACAAGAACCACAGCTATGTGCCAGGCACTGATCTAAGTTCTGGGGATTTGCCTGTGTGTGTGTGGGGGGGAAATACAGGAAAACTTTTGTCCCAATGAGATGTACATTCTGTTAGGGTAGACTAATGAGGCTGTCACTGGAATTCAAAGATGGGCTGATAATAGAAAATACTGTTACTGGGATTCTTTCTTTGGATTGACTAACTTCCACAGTCTCTAAGTGTATGAACATTAATCAAACATTTATTAAACAACTTTTAAGTGTTAGGTATAGCCCTTGTCACTGGAAATGCAAAAATACATGTATAGATCTTGCCTTCAAGAAACTCTCCATCTTGTTAGGGACAAAGACATAAACAATGAGAAAATCTGGTAATAGAAATATGCAATCAGACAAGAGTATATCCGTGGGAAGAGCAAACTCAGCTTGAAGGCATTTTGAAAGAAGCGACACTCGAGGTAAGTTTTAAGCCTTGAGAACTTCACCAAACCTCAAAACAAGGTCACAAAGGCCATAAACATGGCACCTATAGAAAATTGCAGATAGTTGTAGGATTCTAGTTTTTATTTTAATTCCCCATGGATAAAAGTGGGATGAGACCATAGTCACTTGGAATATACAAGCATCCCTGCCCTTTGAGTGTGGATCCCAGGATTAGGTAAGATAGACTGGTCATATATTTTAATTTATTCATGTATTCTTTTAAAAAGCATTGAGGACATATTATGTGCTAGAAACTCCATTATACTGATTGGATCACAGAAAAAAATTAGACTAAGTCTTTTTAGTCTAGGTCCAGTCCACTGGACAAGGAAGGCCCAGTCCACTGGAAGGAAACAGATGCAATAAACCAGGTAGAACAAAGGGTCAGAGATACTGTGATAGACATTTGTGTAGGGTATTGTGGCCCCCAAGATTAAATGAGAAAGGAAGAGAGAGGAGAGAGAGAGAGTAGGAAAACCTTCATTGAGGAACTGACCTTGGAGCTGAGTCTCAAATGTGAGAGGATTCCAGCAAAAGAATGAACAGCAAAATGGAGGCAAGTACATAGATGCTGGTGAAAGAGCAGGGTGCACCAAGAGTCAGCCTTGTCAGTGCCTGTCTTGAGTGTGGTGTGCAAGGGTATGTATCATGGAAAGTCTTACTTATTAAGCTGCTGCTGCTGCTACTGCTAAGTCACTTCAGTCGTGTCTGACTCTGTGCGACCCCATAGACGGCAGCCCACCAGGCTTCCCCATCCCTGGGATTCTCCAGGCAAGAATACTGGAGTGGGTTGCCATTTCCTTCTCCAAGGCATGAAAATGAAAAGTGAAAATGAAGTCACTGAGTTGTGTCCAACTCTTCACGACCCCATGGACTGCAGCCCACTGGGCTCCTCCATCCATGGGATTTTCCAGGCAAGAGTACTGGAGTGGGGTGCCATTGCCTTCTCCAACTTATGCTAGAGGGTTCTATAAGTATCCTTACACTTGTGGCAGTGTAGCCATGTTAGTTGCTCAGTCGTGTCCGACTCTTTGTGACCCCATGAACTGTAGCCCACCAGGCTCCTCTGTCCATGGGATTTCCCAGGCAAGAATACTGGAGTGGGTTGCCATTTCCCTCTCCAGGGGATCTTCCTGACCCAGGGATTGTACCCAGGTCTCCTGCATTACAGGCAGATTCTTTACCATCTGAGCAACAGGGAAGATGCACTTGTGGGGCCCAGACCAAAAGCACAAGTACAGCGTCCTGGCTGGTCCCTTCTTTTCCTGTCCCTGCTCCTGTAATTCAAACCTCCTCACACACATTTGTGAACAACTCAGCTTGCATGTCCAGGCTCTGTCCTGTTTCCTTGCAAATAGCTGCCTTTGGCCTCCTCTGAGGCCTGAGTGAGCCTTTGCGATGGGCTCAGGCCGTTCGGGCTGAGGATCCCAGGGGTATTGTCTGGAAGGAGGAGGACACAGGCTCTGGGTGTGAAAGCCCTTTGGATAGCTGGGGATTTCTTGCCCTGAGCGGGGAGGGGCGTGGTTGGGGGAGGGCCAGAGTGGAGTCCTTTAAACTTCAGTGGGGTGGCAAACGTTTCCTGTAAAGGCTAGATCTGAAAACTTTAGGCTTTGTTGGCCACATATGACAATTGCTGGGTGTTCATCTTCTTTATTTGGCTAAACACTTAAAAAATATAAAATCCATTTTTATCTTGACGGCCACACAAAAAGAGACTGCAGGCTGGATTCGGCCAAGGGCCACAGTTTATATGACATGGAAAAGCGGAAGAGTGAGGTATCACTGAAGGATGCTAAAAAGGGGAGTGATAATCACTTTGTGTTTTGGGAAGATCAATCTGGCTTTATGGGAAGTATACTGGAGTTTGATGGGTCAGGAGGCTATTGTGATGATCCAGACAGGAAATGGTGAAGACCTAAATGAAGTCGGAAGTCATGGGACTGGAGGAGATGGCGAATAAAGAACATTTAAAAAGAGTTGATGACTTTGGGTTTCTAATTAAGTCAACTGGTTGGTGGTTCTAATTACTGACCTAGGGGTATCTAAGGGCAGGGTGGCACAAGTTAATATGTTCTAGTTTTAGCATCTGGAGCTTGAATTGTAGGTAGGGTACCAAGCGGATGTCACAGCCACGAGCTGTTGTTCTATTGTCAGGACAAGGCTGGAGATACAGACTCGAGAATCACCAGGAGATAAGATGGTCTCTCATAGAACATTTGGAAAGTAAAATTGAGGGAGAGAAATTCCTCCATCCTACACGTGCCTCTTTCCTGAGATAAAAGACCTCAAGACAAAGTGGGAGAGGAGACACAGGGGCCTTGCCTTGGAGGGCTGGCAGGGCTAAGGTTGGGTGCTGCGGTGGTGAGCAGTGTGTGGTGCACGGTATGCCTGGAGTGCAGCAAAAATGAGTCTGGAAGGGTGATCTCAGAATGGTCAACAGAGGCTTTTCTTCCTGGGGTTAGTCCCTCAGCTCCTGGATTTATACCCTGAGTAGGAATCTACTGTATTGTAACAGGTCCAAATCTAAATTCAAAAGCTCAGGTGTGTAAGAAATATTACATTTCTTTGTGACCCCTGGATCAACCTAGTTTTGATTCCAAGTTGCCACTCCTTTGGGCTGGTTGCTGTTTAGTTGCTAAGTCGTGTCCGACTCTTGCAGCCCCATGGACTGAGCCTGCCAAGGCTCCTCTGTCCATGGGGTTTTCCAGACAAGAATACTGGAGGGGGTTGCCATTTCCTTCTCCAGGGGATCTTCCTGACCCAGGGATCAAACTGGGGAATTGACAGGTGGCTTCTTACTGCGGAGCTGCAGGAAGCTCACTGGGCTGGTAGGCAGGTATGTAAGTCATTCTGACAGCCTCCATTGCCTCCTGGACCATACTCCCTGGCTGATGAGTCATCTCTCCCACCCTGGTTAGGGCTGGTCTTTCCATTTTCTGTGTCTGCACAATCCTGTCTGGACTGGCAGCTTCTGGCAGTTTCCCTGCCACACTGAGGGTACTGGAATATTTGGCAAAGTTCTGAAACCCAGTGCCTGGGCCCTGGTTTCCCTGGGTAAACCACGTACCTCCTGTCTGGAGCCTTGCTGCTTCTCAGGGTAATGACTTGAAATAGAGTCCGGCTCCTTCTGCTTCTGGACCTATGGACTCCTTACCCACCACCACTACATAGTCTTCAAGTCTGGGTAGAAGTTCCTCCCTAGTGCTCCTTCACCATACACTTTAAGCTCATTCAATCCATAACTTGAAAAACATGTTCCTCTTTGGTCCCGGGAAGGGAGGACTTGCTTCCCCAAAGATACGAAAAATATTTGCACTTCACTTTCTTGTGCATTGAAAAAAAAAAAGAAAAACACAAAACCTGATAAGATTATGCATTGGAACAGTGTCAACATTTATATCTTGGCTCATGTTACTGGTGGAGGGAAGATTGCTGAGTATAAGAAAGAACCCAGGCTGCAGAATTCGATCCCTGAGTTGGGAAGATCCCCTGGAGGAGGAAATGGCAACCCACTCCAGTATTCTTGCCTGGAGAATCCCATGGACAGAGCAGCCTGGCCAGCTACAGTCCTTGGGGTCACAAGAGAGTCAGGCACAACCACTCGTGTCACTTGTAGGTTGAACCTATAGATGATTTATTGCCCAACAGTGACATTTTAAGAATGAAAAGATCTGCTCTTAATAATTGTGAGAGGACAAAAGTGTACAATGGAGTTCTCTTGGGCAGTTTGGAGTGTGTGGGCAACTGATTATTTTTCTATTTTTATTAACTTTTTAAAAGAACAAATTATAATTTTGGTAATCATTTCCACTTTAAAAAATTCTCTGTCTTATTACTTTGCAACCTTAGTTTTATTATTTCCCTCCTTCAAGAAAGATAAGATTGCCAACTCCTTTTCTGAAACCATTTAATATCTAACCTCAAAACTTGATAAAAGTAGCCTCACTTGTGAACAAAGATGCAAGAATCCATATTGCTTACCTGAATTCAGTAATGATTAAATAATGACATATATCGTGGCTAATTGTGATTAATTCTTAAGAGTGCAAGGAGAAATTTCTATGTGAAAGATCGATTAAACAATGAAATACATTTCAACAGGTTCAGAATAAAATTCATTTAATACTTATTTATGATTTAAACTAGAAATAGGAAGGAACTTCCTTAACATGATAGAAAGGTATTTGTCTTTTTACATGGAAAAACTTGAAGGCATTCACCTTAAAATTAGGAACAATACAATAATATATACTATCACAATGTTCATAATGTTGGAGGTTCAGGCCAATGTTATCAGTTAGGAAAAAACACTAGGAAATAGAAGGATTGGGTGGGAAGAGATAAAATTGTTAGTTTCTTCTTTGGCCATGCTGCACAGCATAGGGGATCTTAGTTCCCCCACCAGGATCAAGCCTGCACCCCCTGCAGTGGAAGCACGGAGTCCTGCCCACTAGACCACCAGGAAGTTCCCAAATTGTCATTTTCAAGTGTCATGATTGTTTATGTAGAAGAAAATCAACAGACTCTTAGAAGTAATAAGTGAGTTCAATATTTGCTGATTATAAGATCAACATACCAAAATCAGTAGCTTTCCTCTCACAGAGTGAGTGATAGTCGCTCTGTCATGTCTGACTTTTTGCGACCCCATAGAGTGTAGCCCGTCAAGCTCCTTTGTCCATGGAATTCTCCAGGCAAGCATACTGGAGTGTTTGCTGTTTCCTTCTCCGGGGACCTTCCTGACCTAAGGACTGAACTTGCCTCTCCTGCAATGAATGGCAGGTGGATTCTTTACCAGTGAGCCACCCAGGAAGCCCTTAAATACGCCATCAAAGAGTATAAGAAAAAGCTGAAATAAGAGTGAGATGAATTATCTTTGTGAATTAGAATACAGTATTTAGAGATGACAGTTTCCCCCAAATGCAATGCAGTTCCAAGCAAGTCATAGCCCCTTTGGAGAGATCCTGCTGCTCTCATATTTTGAATGAATCATCAAGTGACTCCTGGTAGAAGGCAGGACTCTACTTCCCTCTATGAAGGAGGAAAGGTACTCCTTATTGCTTTTTGGAAGCTAGCACATATGTGATTCTAGCTCAGACATAAAATTTTCCCTCCCAGAACCCTGAATCTTATGTGAGCGCTACAGTAGGGCAGGAGGCGCTCAGAAGGCTTTTCCCTGTGGTGGCATCTGACCGAATGTCTCCTGCACTGTAGCCTTCTCTGTCACGCTGTTGCCAGGCCTGCTGTGCTTCTCGCTCATTTCTGGAGTCTTTTTCTATAACCTCCTTTCAGAGAATTTCTGTGAACTCTCCAATATCCTCTCCAACAAATTCATTTTGCATTTAGCTAGACAGAAGCAGTTTCTGAGGCTTGCCATCAAGAACTTGGAACTGGGAACACTGCCAGAATAATTCTGCTATTTATGTAGAAGAATTCAAGTCCACGAGTAATCTAGACCAGCAGTCAGCAAAACTTTTTCCATAAAAGGCTGGATACTAAATATCTTAGGCTTTGGTGGCAAGATGCAACAAGTCAACTCTACTCAACAAACTTATACTCCAGATATTCAGACATGTTATCCAGCCATCCTAGGTAAACACTGTGGTACTAGTACAGGAATACACAAATGCACCGTGAAACAGAATAGAATCCAGAAAGAGGCACATAGGAGTCTTGGTTATTTAAATATTTTGTTAGAAATATTTTGTTAGCAACAGTTAGACCCAGACATAGAACAACGGACTGGTTCCAAATTGGGAAAGGAGTACATCAAGGCTGTGTATTGTCATCCTGCTTATTTAACTTCTATGCAGAGTACATCATGTGAAATGCTGGGATGGATGAAGCACAAGCTGGAATCAAGATTGCTGGAAGAAATATCAATAACCTCAGATATGCAGATGACACCACACTTATGGCAGAAAGTGAAGAAGAACTAAAAATCCTCTTGATGAAAGTGAAAGAGGAGAGTGAAAAAGTTGGCTTAAAACTCAACATTCAAAAAATGGAGATCATGGCATCTGGGCCCATCACTTCATGGCAAATAGATAGGGAAACAATGGAAACAGTGACAGACTTTAATTTCTTGTGCTCCAAAATCACTGCAGATGGTGACTGCAGCCATGAAATTAAAAGAGACTTGCTCCTTGGAAGAAAAGCTGTGACCAACCTAGATAGCATATTAAAAAGCAGAGACATTACTTTGCCAACAAAGGTCCGTCTAGTCAATGATATGGTTTTTCCAGTAGTCATGTGTGGATGTGAGAGTTGGGCTATAAAGAAAGCTGAGTGCCAAAGAATTGATGCTTTTGCACTGTGGCATTGGTGAAGACTCTTGAGAGTCCTTTTGATTGCAAGGAGATCCAATCAGTCAGTCCTAAACGAAATCAGTCCTGAATAGTCATTGGGAGGACTGATGCTGAAGCTGAAGCTCCAGTACTTTGGCCACCTGATGCAAAGAGCTGACTCCTTGGAAAAGACCCTGATGCTGGGAAAGATTGAAGGCAGGAGGAGAAGCGGACGACAGAGGATGAGATGGTTGGATGGCATCACTGACTCAATGGACGTGAGTTTGAGTAAGCTCTAGGAATTGGTGATGGACAGGGAGGCCTGGTGTGCTGCAGTTCATGGGGTCACAAAGAGTCAGACACGACTGAGTGACTGGACTGAAATGTTTTGTAGAAAAATTTGTTTCACTATATAAAAACATTAATTAGCTCCCTACTTCAGGCAAAATATAAAAATAAACTCTGGCATACGAAAGTAAGAAAGGAGCTAAATATGAAAGATAAAATTACTGGAAGAACACATTGTCTATCTTTAGGTCTTTGGGTTAGGGAAGAATTATGGTTGTTAGGCTAATATGAAACCATTTTGTATTTTTGAAGGACATGTCAGCAGAGAATGTGATTGTGTTTTAGGGCAAGTTAGCCTGGAGCTGAAATCTGTGTGGTAAACTCAGGTGAGCAGAAGAGCAATGGAAGAACCAAGGCCTGGCAATGGGCTGTTTGCTGAACCATTGTCTCTGGGTTGTGAAAGAAAAGGAGCGCCAGGCCAAAGAAAGAATGAGTGTATTTTTGCTGACGACAGTGATGATAAGAATTGAAAGGGAGACTTTGGAGCCAAAAAACAATATGAGGTTCTGCTTGATGATTCAGTAAATACCACGGTATTCAGGGACAAGAATGAAGCAAGTGACCAAGTCCAGACACAGAATTAGATATACTGTAATTTTTTTTAATGTACACTCTTAATGTAATCTTTTTGAAAACGAAAATAAAAGCAGGTGTGCTCCTTTGCATCTGACTCTTTCCGATCCCATGGACTGTAGTCCACCAGGCTCCTCTGTCTCTGGGCTTATCCTGGCAAGAATACTGGAGTGGATTGCCATTTCCTTCTCCAGGGGATCCTCCTGACCCAGAGATCGAACTGTGTCTCTGGATCTCCTGCGGCTCCTGCGTTGGCAGCGGGTTCTTTACCACTGAGCCACTTGGAAAGCCCTACATTCTTGGAGATGCAACAAAAGGAAAAAGACTGGAAACATACGAACATTGCTTCAAATTCAAGTGTCATTACTGGCTGTGAGAGTTTCCTCTTTCATGAAATGGGGGCAATAATACCTACCTTTCATGGTTGCTATAAAAATCCCATGGGTGGAGGAGCCTGATAGGCTGCAGTCCATGGGATCGCTAAGAGTCAGACAGGACTGAGGAACGTCCCTTTCACTTTTCCCTTTCATGCCTTGGAGAAGGAAATGGCAACCCACTCCAGTGCTCTTGCCTGGAGAATCCCAGGGACGGGGGAGCCTGGTGGGCTGCCGTCTATGGGGTTGCACAGAGTCGGACACAACTGAAGCGACTTAGCAGCAGCAGCAAAATGATTAGAGTGTAAGTATGTAGGGTGGGTTGAAGATGGTTACAAATTCTTTGTTGGTTGAGAAATGGAGCTTATTTTCCTTCACTTTGAATCTGGGCTGACTGGTCGGGTGTATGCTTTAACCAGTAGCACTCAGAAGAAGTGATGCTTCTGATTCTGCCCCCTTGGAAATGGTAGGTCTGGGGATTCAGTCACTGTATACAAAAGAGGCCATTTGTGGGGAGGGAGGTCCCAGCTCTCCTGTCCCCGTGCTAAGGCTCTAGACGTGTGAAGGAAGCCATCTTGGACATTCTGGCCCAGCCACCACCTGGCTGAAGATTTATGAAAGACCCTACACAAGATTGGGCTTCCCAGGAGGCTGAGTAGTCAAGAACACTCCTGCGTTGCCAAAGCAGGAGATGCAGGAGACGAGGGTTCGATCCCTGGGTTGAGAAGATCTCCTGGAGAAGGGAATGGCAGCCCATTTGAAGGAAATACCAACTCCAGTATTGCCTGGAAAATTCCATGGACAGAGGATCCTGACAGTCTACCATCCACAGAATCACAAAGAATTGGACACGATTGAGCTATAGTCCCTTGGACTACAAGGAGATCCAATCAGTCCATTCTGAAGGAGATCAGCCCTGGGTGTTCTTTGGAAGGAATGATGCTAAAGCTGAAACTCCAGTACTTTGGCCACCTCTTGCGAAGAGTTGACTCATTGGAAAACACCCTGATGCTGGGAGGGATTGGGGGCAGGAGGAGAAGGGGACGACAGAGGATGAGATGGCTGGGTGTCATCACCGACTCGATGGACGTGAGTTTGAGTGAACTCTGGGAGTTGGTGATGGACAGGGAGGCCTGGTGTGCTGCAGTTCATGGGGTCATAGAGTCAGACACGACTGAGCGACTGAACTGAATTGAGCGACTGACCATGCACACACTCTAAACAAGACTAGCAGCGCTACCTAGTCAAGCCCCAGAATTATGTGATAGAAAATGGTTATAGTAGTTTCAAGATCCTACGTTTGATGCTTATTTGCTACGTAGCAATAGACAATCCAAAGAACATACTAAACTGTCAATGCTTGGAACAAAGCATGTATGCTAAGTCTCTTCAGTCGTGTCTGACTCTTTGCTACACTATGGACCATAGCCCGCCACACCCCTCTGTCCATGGGATTCTCCAGCAAGAACACTGAAGTAGGCTGGTATGCCCTCCTCCAAGGAAACTTCTCAACCCAGGGATCGAACCCTTGCAGGTGGATTCTTAACTGCTTAGCCACCATAGAAACACTTCTAAGTATTTACATGTTGGCAGTTGTTATTCCACTTAGCACAGGACATGGAGAAATCAGTAAAAAGTCAATTTCTAGTCAATGCTTTTCCAGCCCACTAATTAATTAATTAATTCCTTCTTTTCACAAATAATAAACGGGTGTCCTACTCACATGCTTTTCTAGGCGCTAACAAAGCAGCTAAGTTCCCTGCCTGAGAGAAATTGAGATGATGTCCTTTGGTGATGTGATGGTTACTGATATAACCAGAATATTATGGTTTGGCAAAAAAAAAAAAAAAAAAACCCTAAATATCTGATATGAACATATAAGAAATGAAGTTCAAAGGAAATCTTCCCTAAGTAAGTTATAATTAACATCTTCTAAGTATAATCCTTTATAAACTGAATATAAACCTTAAGCTATTTCAAATTTAACTTAGGCTCCACCATACCTATCATTCTTGATTTATATCATCATCTTTTAAAAAATGTATAAAGTGAAAATGTTAATTGAGTGATTAATTCAAATACTGTATTCATTCAATCATCCAACCATTCAAAAATAAATCTATCAGACAACTTCCATGTGCCTGTGATGCTGCTAATCCTTAGGTTTCTAATTCAGAAGAGTTTAGACATAGGCTTTTCTGTCAAGAACTACACTTTTTTATATCATGGGTGAGGAGGTTTAGAGTGTATTAGATTAATCATGTTCTTATATGAGAATGATTCCTAAAGAGGTTGTAATCTACTTACCTTGAGGTAGATTCTTTCCTAAATATGATCTAGACATAGATGACCGAAAAAGTATAACTAGGTGCTACACTTGAATAGAATTCCAATTTGTTATTTAACATTCCCAAACTTTTCTACATAGTTGCTTGTTTTTATTTAGAGTTAGGTGAATTTGCTAACTTGAGAGGCAAGAAAAAGAAGCCTGTCAAATATGTTTTTGCTGTGATGCTGAGGCAGTTCTCAAGGCTTCTGGCACGTTAATGTTTAGCCCAAACACATGCACATAAAGCAAATGATAATCATTATTATTCAAATCTAGGAGAGCAAGTCCACCCTTTTGTGGGTTTGTAACCAAGGAAAATTATTGGTTCTTGGTCCTAAAGTATAACTCTTAGGAAAATGCCTCAGCAAAAGAAATCAGAGATGAAAGACTGAGTTATTCTTAAAGTTTATCCCACCATCCTTTGAGAATCATAATGCCTTGTTTCTTTCTCACCAATTCAAGTTGCAACAGTAGCTCACGGCCGCCCCTAGCTGGAGTCAAGCCAAAGTGGAGTTCACTATTCTCTTAATGCTTGTCCATAATGGGAGTAACTGTTCACTTAGAATGGTCAGTGAATAAGTGGGCAGGGGTCATGTTGCCTGACAGCCTTCAGTATGTGCAGATGGTGAAACATTTACCCTCAGAGAAGCAGCTGGGGTCACCAGGGTCATGGTCCACAAGTCTCCACCCGAGCAGTAAAGCAGTAACTCTGTACTCCCGTTTTGTTCGTTCGGGTACTGACATCTAGGCTGTGATGGCAAACGAGGGTGCAAGCTAGAGTTTAATTTTGCTAATCCATACAACATTTTGGAGAAGGCAGTGGCACCCCACTCCAGTACTCTTGCCTGGAAAATCCCATGGACGGAGGAGCCTGGAAGGCTGCAGTCCATGGGGTCGCTGAGGGTCGGACACGACTGAACGACTTCACTTTCACTTTTCACTTTCATGCATTGGAGACGGAAATGGCAACCCACTCCAGTGCTCTTGCCTGGAGAATCCCAGGGACCGGGGAGCCTGGTGGGCTGCCGTCTATGGGGTCGCACAGAGTCGGACACGACTGAAGTGACTTAGCAGCATACAACATTTTTATTGTAGCAAATATACTTTCAGTTAATCTCCTCTGGTTTAAATAACAGAGGGTTTCATAAGAGGAAGGCTGACCCCATGTGGCAGTTTTAAAACATGACTGCAAATTCTTTGGCACTTCTTGTGTTAAAGTGGGGTGTATGCTGCTTCTTTACTGTGGGTGACCTGTGACTGCTTTGACCAGTGGGGTATGGCAGAGGTGAGGCTAAGTGTCTAAAAGGCTCCACAGCTTCTCTTTGTTTGTGGGAACACTTTCTTTTGGAGCCCTAAGCCACATGTGTGAAGGCTAACCAGCAAGATCTCCATGCTGGAAAGGCCACGTGTGGGTCATATGGTCGACTTTTCCAGCTGAGCCCAGATTTCCAGCCACCAAAGTGGCAGGTCTTGGACCCTCCAAACCAGGCTGTTTGCCAATGAAACGGAAGAATTACCCTGTGGACCCTTGTCTGCATTCCTGACCCACAAAATCATGAGATTTAATAAAATAATTGTTTTAAGTGATTGTTTAGGGCAGGTTTAAAGGCAATGATAGATAAACAGAACACTCCTTGTGTTGGTTCGAGTCCTCCAAAGAGCAGACGTTTAGACATGTAACAACTCCTTTCAGTTTTATTGACACATGATTGACATATACATTGTATAAGTTTAATATGTACAGTAGAGTGACGACATATGTATACATTGTGAAATGATTACCAAAACAAGTTGAGATCCATCACCTCTTTAGTTACAAAAATTATCTTTTTTTTGGTGGTGAGAACTTTTAGGATCTACTTTATTAGCAACTTTCAGGTATATCATAGAGCATTGTTAACTGCAGTCATCATGTTTACATTATATCCCCAGCACTTATTTATCTTAAAATTGGAAGCCTGTGCCTTTTGACCCACCTTCACAGAGTTCCCACACTCCCCACTCGCTGCCTCTGGCAAACACAAATCTGATCTATTTTTCTATGAGTTTGATTAGATGTGCAAGGGATGTATCCCCAGGTATCCTTTCTGTGTTAGGAAGGATAAACGGGGAGGGAGTGGAATAGGTGGGAGAGCCTTCAGACCATGACACAGGTCTGGTGTCTTGTGAAGTCTTAGGATACGTCACAGTTCGGAACAAATTTTGATCCGGCTGGTGGGGAGTCCCAAGCCTGTTTGAGAGGTTTTACTTATCTGGAATACTTTATGATGCAACTGGAGTTTTGAACTTGCTTGTTATGTTGTTTTTGTTCAGTCGCTAAGCCATATCCAACTCTTTATGATTCCGCGGACTGCAGCACGCCAGGCTTCCTCATCCTTCACTATTTCCTGGAGTTTTCTCAAACTCATGTCCATTGAGTCGGTGGTGATATCCAACCCTCTCATCCTCTGTTGTCCCCTTCTCCTCCCGCCTTGAATCTTTCTCAGCATCCGGGTCTTTTCCAATGAGGTGGCTCTTCACATCAGGTGGTCAAAGTATTGGAGCTTCAGCTTTAGCATTGGTCCTTCCAATGAATATTCATGTTATCTGTGGTATGCTAGAATGCTTCCCTGGTGCGGCAGAGGTTAAAGCATCTGCCTGCAATGTGGGAGACCTGGGTTTGACCCCTGGGTCAGGAAGATCCCCTGGAGAAGGAAATGGCAACCCACTCCAGTATTCTTGCCTGGAGAATCCCATGGACAGAGGAGCTTGGTGGGCTAGAGTCCACGGGTCGCAAAGAGTTGGACGCGACTGAGAGACTTCATTTTCACTTTCACTTTCATGGTATGCTAGAATTTGTAGAATGTAGCTAAGAAACTAATTAAAATAGCTCCTAGAATCTCAGTATTAGGACTCTCTCCCTCTCACATAGTAAAATCCTTTATTATAACATGTAAAATAGTGTTTTATAAAGTTTTTTGAGTATTTTATTCATCAGACTTTGAGATTTTTAAAGACAGATTCTATGTATTTTTCAGCTCTGCATGCTTCTTCATCCCCCAAGTTCCTGACTCAATGGGTGTTTTTTGAATGACTAACTGAGAATAATAGTCAAATCATGTTTCCTGTGTAATTCTTAGAATAAGTTACAATTATCTGGTTTATTTACAAGAATTCTTCGGTGGCTCAGGCAGTAAAGAATTTGCCTGTCAATGCAGGAGATTCAGGTTCAATCTCTGGGTCAGGTAGATCCCCTGGAGAAGGAAATGACAATCCACTCCAGTAGTCTTGCCTGGAAAATTCCATGTACAGAGGAGCCTGGCTGGCTACAGTCCATGAGGTCACAAGGAGTCTGACATGGCTGAGCGACTAACACACACACACATTGTTGATCAAATAGCTGAATGTTAATGATCTCTTTTAAAATGTATTATAAATAGCCTTCTAAATAATCACAGTGAAGAAAATCATATTTGACCTAGGATTTTTTTTTAATTGCACTTTGTTATTCCTACCACGGTAAATATATGTGTGTGTTTATACATTTTTTTTAACAGTCTTGTCAACTAATACTGGTCTCCTGCCATTTTTTGGCAGAGTTGTGGATAAGAAAGTTTATAATTCAAAAGGCTGACATTTTAGTTGAGGTCTAGAAAACAAATCTTATCTTATGAGTTCCTTACCTAAAAGCTTCCCTGTAATTGTAGCCTAGTATCATTTAAAAAATTAGGGGCACTGACATTTATTTTTAAAAGTAGATGCATTAAAAACAATCTATCACCTATTAGTGCCATCATTTTACAAAAGAAAGAATATATTCTTAACAAAACAGAAGAAAGAAATCATCTTAGAATTTGAAAACTGAATGAACTAAATGACTAACGTACTATATTATACACACTATTTTTCATTCCTTTGCAGATTGATACCAGCCTGTATACCTGAGTTTGGAAACCACTGATTTTAAATTAAAATTCCAGCTTATATCTTCAAGCCCTTCCCAGTTAGTTCTTGCCCTACATCTCCAGCTTCTTTTCATCCTGCTCCCCCCATCCATCAACTATAATTTTACAGACACTAGGAAGGGGAATGAGAAAGTCTAGAAGGCACTTCTTGCACACGGTTACCAAGAGTTGGATATGACTGAAGTGACTTAGCATGCATATCTGTGGGATCTCAGTTCTCCAATCAGGGATTGAACCCAGGCCGTGGGAGTGAAAGCATCGAATCCCAACCTCTAGACTAACAGGGAACGCTCTATTATATAATCTTGCTGCTTAGAACTTTTGTTAATATATAATGTCCTTCTTTGACTCTTGTAAAGATTTTCGACTTATAAGTATAGCTTATCTGCTGTTAGTATAGCCACCTTTGCAATTGTTTGGTTACTATTTGCATGAAATATCCTTTTTTCTCCTTTCACCTTCAACCTATTTTGTGTCTTTGAATTTAAAGTGGGTCTCTCATGTGTTTTTTAATCCACTTGGGTAATCTTTTTGATTGGCGAGTTTGAGACTTCTGACATTTTCTTATTTGTTTTCTATATGCCTTATAATTTTTTGTCCCTCATTTCTTGCATTACATCTTATTTTATACTTAGTTACTTCTTTGTAGTGAAATATTTCAATTCCTTTTTCATTTCCTTTGTGTGTATTATTGAGCGATTTTCTTTGTGGATACCATGAGGATTATATTTAATATCCTAAAGTTATAGCACTCTAATTGTAATTCATACTTGCTCAATTTCAAGAACATACAAAAACAGCTCCATCTCCACCCCTTTCAGTTGCTGATGTCACAATATTACATCTTTATACAATTGTGTGTCCCCAAATATAAATTAGTAATTTTAAATATCTTTTATGTAGAAAACAATGTGAAGTTATAAGCCAAAGTTACAATAATACTAGTTTTAGATTAATAATTAAGAAAAGGATTAGTCTTCTAAATCGTGTAGGAAAAAAAGTGGAGTTATGTATCATTGCTATAGCAATTGTAGCTTTTATAATTGGCTGTCTCTTTATATTACCGAGATCTTTATTATTCATGTGGCTTTGAGTTATTGTCTTTTCACTTCAGTCTACAGGACTCTTGTAACCATTTCTTGCAAGACAGGTCTAGTGGCTGTGAGCTCCTCCTGCATTTGGTAATGTCTCAATTTTTCCCTCAGTTTTGTTGTTGTTGTTGTTGGCCTTGCTGCCTGGCTTGAGGGGTCTTAGTTCTCCCACCAGGGATTGAACCCAGGCCCATAGCAGTGAAAGAGCTGAGTCCTAACAGCTAGGCCTGCAGGGAATTCCCTTCCCTCACTTTTGAAGGATAGTTCCAGCAGATATAGGGTTCTTGGTTGACAGTTTTTTTTTTTTTTTTTCCCTTTTAGCGCTTTGAATGTATTGGCTTAATTCCTCTGATCTCCAAAATTTCTGATGAGAATTTGTTTATAATCTCATTGAGGATCCCTTGTATATGATGAATTGCTTCTCTTTTGTTGCTTTCAAGAGTCTCTCTTTGTCTTTACTCTTCAGTTTGACTGAAATGTGTCTTGGTGTGGATTTCTTTATCTGTTTGGAATTTGTTGGGTTGATATGACATTTATATTCATGTCTTTTATCAAGTTTGGGAAGTTGTTGGCCATTATTTAAATATTTAGTATGTTCTGTTCTCTCTCCTCCTTCTTGGACTGCCATAATATGTCTTTGGTCCCCTTGATGACCATTTTTCTTCAGTCTTTTTTTCTTTTTGTCCCTGTGATTTAATAATTTCCTTTGTCCTATTTTCAAGTTTGCTGGTTCTTTCTTCTACCTGCTCAAATTGATCTTTGAATTACTCTAGTGAATTTTAAAATTTCAGTTATTTTACTTTTCAGCTCCAGAATTTCTTTTTGGTTTTCTTTTCAATATTTCTTTATTCCAATATTTCAATATTTCCATTTTGTTCATACATTGCTTTCTTGGCTTTCCCCATGTCTTCTTTTAGTTCTTTGACCATCTTTAAGATACTTTCTTTAGAGTTTTTTTTGGTAGCAAATCCACCATCAGGTATTTGCCAGGAACAGTTTCTGTTGGTTTACTTTTCCTTTGGATGAGTCACAGTTTGTGGTTCTTTGAATGCCTTGTGATTTTTTTTCTTTGTTGTTGTTGAAAACTGCCCATTTGGAGCTAATAATGTGGTAACTCTGGAAATCTGATTCTCCTCCTTTCACAGTGTTAGCTGTTTTTTTGTTTGTTTGTTTTGTTTCTGTTTATTTTTCTTTATTGTTATAGACTATCTCTGTGCCAAAGATCTGCCTGAGGTACAAACTTAAGGTTTTCTCAGGTCTTTTGTGAGCCTCCACTTTCTCCAGGGCATGTGTGATAACTTTCTAATTTTCTCTGTATCTACAGTTGCTTTTGAATTTCCAGGCATGGAAACCCACTACAGTATTCTTGCTGGTAGAATCCCATGGACAGAGGAACCTGGCAGACTATGGTCCATGGGGTCTCAAAGAGTAGGACATGACTGAAGCCACTGAGCATGCACGCACAATCTTCTGTCTGGCCCTTAATAGGGAAAAAAGACAGAAATGAGGGAGAAAAAGTCATTGATCCTTTAAAGCACCTGGAAGTCACTATGGCAGGATGGGGAGAGACTTGAAATGGTATGAGGAGATGCAACCCAAGGAATATTTCCTTTTTGTCTGCACTTCTGTGGTCAGAAGCAGCAATCAGTGGGACTTCCTTGACAGTCCAATGGTTAAGACTCCATGCTTTCAATGCAGGGCTGCTGCTGCTAAGTCGCTTCAGTCATATCCAATTCTGTGAGACCCCATAGACAGCTGCCCACCAGGCATTTGGGTTCAATCCCTTGTTGAGGAACTAAGATCCCATATGCCATATGGTGCAGCCAAAAAAAAAAAAAAAGAAAAGCAACCATTAGTGATCAAATATCAGACTTCTAACATTTGGAGGACATCCTCACTCCCACAGCTGTGCAAACTGCATACAGGCTGCTCCAGGAGTATGTGCATAGCTGCCTGCCGTAGGGCTGAGAGGTGGGTAGCTACTTCTATACTAAGAGCTGAAATTGACCAATATTGACTAAAATTTATGGTCCAAGCCTTCCCCTGGAAGTTTCAGGCCCTCTATAGTCTCCAGAGTTCCAGACAAGCTGCCTTAAACAGAGTCGGTCAGTGCAATTTTTGTCTAGGAGGGGAGATACATTTCTGATGCTTCCTATTCCACTATCTTCCCAGAAACTTCCTCTGTGTTTGCTTTTTGTTTCTAATTTCTAAGTTATGTTTTTTCTTTATTTCTAGGATATCAATCCAGTTACATTTTAATGTATAACTTGATCTTATGTCTTTTAGAAGTCTTTGAATGATTTCTTAATTTGGACACAACCTAAACGAGAGGTTTCTGTGAGTGAACCTTTCATTTTGCTTTAGGAATAATTTTTCTTTGCACAAAAACACATTCAGCTTCATAAAGGAATTGACAATCTAGTGGAGACTGTGTATTCATCAGAAGATTGTAAGTCAGTGAGACAAAAGATGACTGTGAGGGGTACGTGTTTGGTACCATGGAAAGTCTTAAGGGGAATGTCTAAGCAGATGCAGGGGTCAAGTGGATGTCTTTGGGGCATGGAAATGTCAGGGCCGAGGTGTGAAGAATTGCAGGAGTTGCCTGGTGAAGAAAAGGAAATGCCTACATGCATGTTTTTTGTGTCTGCTTAAGTGCTGTAAGCTGGGACTGTTTTCCTTGTAGAGCCTCAGGGAGTGATTCTGATGGCAAACGTCTGCCTTCATCTCCTTGTTTTTCCTAATCAAATTGATGGGCAAATTTAGTCAAGAGTGAATCCTTGACCACTGAATTCTAGATCTCTAAGTCCTACTTTATGAAGTGAGAGAACTCAAAGGATAGTCCAAAGCCAAGAGAAGTAAGGCAGCCCCAGCTTTCCTTACTGTCTGTCAGAGCACAGCTAGGACCCCAAACAGAACCTCAGACACGGTTAATACTCTTTTTATTACGTATCATTGTTTTTACATTAAGAGAAAAGGAGTGACAACAAAGGGCAGCTCTGGTTAGCGTCACACGGGGCTGACACAGTCTATACCTTTTCAGTCACTTTAAAAACAATGATTTTATTTATTAATTTATTTTGGCTGTGCTGGGTCTTCATTGCCACGGGGGCTTGCCTCTAGCTATGGAGACTGGGGACTGCTCTCCAGTTGTGGGCGCGGGCTTCTCATTGCGGTGGCTTCTCCTGGGGCCGAGCTCAGGCTTTAGGGAGCACGTGCTTCAGTGGTTGTGGCGGGTGGGCTCAGCAGTGGCCCCAGGCTCTAGAGCACAGGCTCAGTAGTTCTGATGCATGGTGTATGTGAATCTCCCCCAGTTAGGGGAACCCGTGTACCCTGCATTGGCGAGTGGATTCTTTACCTCCAAGCCACCAGGAAAGCCCCTCTTCAGTCCCTTTTGATCTGATCTTTGTTCTTTCTTGTTGGACCCCTTTTTTATGGAAGATTCCATAGCAAACCATGGTAGGTGATGCTGATGACGGGAGGAAGAAGATGCCTGTGTTATACTATTTCGCTTAATTTTTGGACTTGTTCTGATACTAGCTTAGTTGAAGAGGAGATTTATTGAAAGGACATTACAGTGCCTTATAGAATCCAGAAAACTACTGAACCACCAAGCCTTACAAAAGCAAAATACTACAGAATTTCTAGGATCTTGAGCCACAGAAATTTATGGAGTTTTCCTGAAGAATCTGACCGTGAATAAGACTCAGCTCAGAAATTCCAGTCTCTGAGTCTCTCTGTTCATTACTGCTTATGGTGAATTTGTGGGATCCATGTACATAATGACTTTCTTTGTTTGAAATTATATCCTTAAGGTTAAAATTGTGTCTGGAACATGGGAAACACTCAATAAATATTATTGAATAAGTAAGTGAATGGAATCACAGTCCCCCTGGAGAAGATACCTCAAGGGCCTTGCCTGAGGCAGGTGTCTGCCTTTTGCTCCAGACGACTGCAGCAAGAGGTGGGATAGGAAACACTTGGCGCCCGAGATCCACCACGGGTCAGTGACATTCTCAGAGAGCAACGACTGTCAGGCAGGTGGCCAGGATCTGAAGGTGACTGTTATTTGTGTTTATCCCTAAAAATACTGACAAGAAATCAATAGTTCTGGAAAACTAAAACTTAAAATAAGGGAAGATTACTGTACAAAGTTGTGTCTCTTTTCATGCACTACATCTAAACTTGGTACTCCAGTGAGCACATTTCAGTGAATTAAAATGTCATCTATTGTAGGATGAACCATCTCTGTGTTCAAGATGTTCAAGAAGCAGATTCTAACATAAGATCCCAACATAAGGCTGGGATAACAAATAGCTGGTCTTTTGGTAAAAGGGGCGGGGGAGCCTGGTGGGCTGCCGTCTATGGGGTCATCCAGAGTCGGACACGACTGAAGTGACTTAGCAGCGGCAGCAGCAGCAAACCTGCCACACCAAAAATGCAGCAAGAGCACATGGCAGCTTCAATCATAGAGCTGAGAGGAAGAAACCATCCTACCTGACCTTGTGGTCTCCAGCCTGGTTCAGTTCACTTCAGTGGCTCAGTCGTGTTCGACCCTTTGCGAACCCATGAACCGCAGCACACCAGGCTTCCCTGTCCATCACCAACTGGAGTTTACTTAAACTCATGTCCATTGAGTCGGTGATGCCAACCAACCGTCTCATCCTCTGTCGTCTCCTTCCCTTCCTGCCTTCAATCTTTCCCAGTATCAGGGTCTTTTCAAATGAGTCAGTCTGTTGTACCACGTGGCCAAGGTATTGGAGTTTCAGCTTCAGCATCAGTCCCTCCAATGAACATTCAGGACTGATTTCCTTCAGGATGGACTGGTTGGATGGATCTCCTTGCAGTGCAAGGGACACTCAAGAGTCTTCTTCAACACCATAGTTCAAAAGCATCAATTCTTTGGTGCTCAGCTTTCTTTATGGTCCAACTCTCACATCCATACATGACTAGTGGAAAAACCGTAGCTTTGACTAGATGGACCTTTGTTGGCAAAATAATGTCTCTGCTTTTTAATATGCTGTCTAGGTTGGCCATAACTTTTGTTCCAAGGAGCAAGTGTCTTAATTTCATGGCTGCAGTCACCATCTGCAGTGATTTGGGAGCCCAAAAAATAAAGTCTGTCACTGTTTCCACTGTTTCCTCATCTATTTGCCATGAATGATGGGACCGGATGTCATGATCTTAGTTTTCTGAATGTTGAGCTTTAAGCCAACCTTTTCACTCTCCTCTTTCACTTTCATCAAGAGGCTGTTTAGTTCTTCACTTTCTGCCATAAGGGTGGTGTCATCTGCATATCTGAGGTTATTGATATTTCTCCCTGCAGTCTTGATTCCAGTTTGTGGTTCATGCAGTCCAGCATTTCGCATGATGTACTCTGCATATAAGTTAAATAAGCAGGGTGAACTCGATGAACTCCTTTCCTGATTTGGAACCAGTCTGTTGTTCCATGTACAGTTCTAACTGTTGCTTCTTGAGCTGCATATAGATTTTTCAGGAGGCAGATCAGGTGGTCTGTTATTCCCATCTCTTGAAGAACTTTCCACAGTTTGTTGTGATCCACACAGTCAAAGGCTTTGACATAATCAACAAAGCAGAGGTAGATGTTTTCCTGGAACTCTCTTGCTTTTTTGATGTTGGCAGCCTGGTACTGGCTCAGAATTGCTGACTGAATTCACACAAACAGTTCAGTGATAACAACCCCAAGCACATGATTCAGTGTAAAGAGATGTCAGGGTGATAGGCTCCATGTGATAGGCAAAAGCAAACCCAAATCTCCTGGAGAATTGCCAGCCCCTACTGCAAGATGTCATCTTTTCTTTAGCAATGTTAATATGTAAACATGTATATTATGTTTTACAATACGTGGAATTGGCAACGTGCTCCAATTTCCTATATTTTTATATTGTCATGATTGATCAAATTTACATTTCATCCTGTAACCATAGTTGACTCCCATTTCCACTTGAGACCTCTCCACATATCCCAGACTGAGTCTGATATATTTCACCTATCAGCTGTATTAGGTCTTCATAAATTTAATTTCCTTTAATTTCCCTCATAAATTGCAATTCCTGGTCCATGGGTAGACCACCTTCTATTCTGTTTTATTGGCTTACTACCACTTAGATGGAAACTCAGAGGAGAGTAAAGATAAATTTCTGTGCTCAACCTTCTATTTTAAACTGGAATTTGACTTTAAAATTAGAAAAGATAACAATAAAAGTAATCAACAAAATACAAACAAGTTTTGTGAACTTCTGTAAGTATGCAGTATTTTGGTTTTAACATACAGTTGGTTTTATTCCTTAAAATATAATAGTCCTTTCGTCAAATAAATGTCTCAAAAACAAAGCCACATTAATCTTTTGTTGGTTCTCCTTTCCCATGGGATGGCCCAGGATTAGCAGATGAAAGGGATGAAAAAAGGTAAAGAGGGACATTGCATATAATTCATTAAAATAAGAATTTATTTTCTTCAGCTTCACAGATCTCAACTAAGGGTTATTTTGCCCCTTAGAGGTCATTTGGCAATGTCTGAAGACATCTTTGGTTGCCATGACTGAGGATGGTTTACTGGCATCTAGTGGGGAAAAGAAGGGAGCAACAGAGAATGAGATGGTTGGATGGCATCACCGACTCAATGGAGATGAGTTTGAGTAAAGTCTGGAGTTGGTGATGGACAGGGAGGCCTGGGGTGCTGCAGTCTATGGGATTGCAAAGAGTTGGACACGACTGAGTGATTGAACTGAACTGAGCTGAGTGGGGAGAGGCCATGGGATACTGCTGAGCATCACCCAATGCCCAGAACAGCCTCTCATGAAGAATTACTCAGTTGAACATGCTAATAGCGCTAAGGGTAAAAACATTTGCTGCTGCTGCTGCTAAGTCGCTTCAGTCGTGTCCGACTCTGTGCCACCCCATAGATGGCAGCCCACCAGCCTCCACCGTCCCTGGGATTCTTCAGGCAAGAACACTGGAGTGGGTTGCCATTTCCTTCTCCAATGCATGGAAGTGAAAAGTGAAAGTGAAGTTGCTCAGTCGTGTCCGATTCTTAGCGACCCCATGGACTGCAGCCTACCAGGCTCCTCTGTCCATGGGATTTTCCAGGCAAGAGTACTACTCTTGCCGAAAAATATGGGTATACTTAATATGAACTATACGCTTAAAACTGGCTAAAATGGTAAATTTTATATTATGTGTACTTAACCACAATTTAAAAGAAAAAGAACATGGGTTCTTATTTTCTAGGCAGAATTTCTAGTTAGAAGTGAGCTTATGCATTTTGCATAGAAATAAGAAAATTCAGCTTCTATGTTCAATTAGTGTTTAACTTCATATTTAAGACCAGTGAGATACACAACAGAGCCCTTGTGTCATACACCATAGGAGAGCTGGTCAAGCTACCATGGCAGAGATTTGCAAACAACAGGCATAAACTGACTCTGGTTAATAGAAGCAAAAGATAAAATTTATTGGAAGGCCCTGCAGTCAGCTGCAAAACCTAAAGAGAAGTCCTGTACCTAAGATGTTTGTAGGACAGGAACCAAGGCAGCTACAGAAATTTATCCGAGTGTAGGACTGAGTAGGCACTGTCTCCAAAACCCACTGCCAGGGTAAATCAGCCTCTGGTGTTTACGGGTGAGTGTCCGAGAGGCCAAATGTGGTTCCTGTAACCCTTCTCAGCCCCAGCAATATGTGGCATACTTAGTGATGGATGTCTCACTATGACAGCCTACAAAGGTGAAAGACGGTCCCTGTCCCCAAAAGTAGGGTGAAAGGATGCTGGGCAGGTAAAAACAACATGCATTTCAGCTGCAAGATAGATACTGTCTCCTGCTGCCCAAAGCAAAATGCAAACTGGCAAACAAAATACAAGAAATGCTTTAAATACAAGACATTTGTTTACTATGAAATTGATGGAAATAACTTCTCTTGATCTGTTTTATCTTCTACAAAATGAGGAACTTTAATGATTTCTATCTTCTTCTACATTTTCATTATAGACCTGTTCCCTTATGTTTCTAAAAAAGTCTTTGAACTCCTGTTCATATATACTTTATATTTTACCTAGGTAGTGGATTCCCCCTCTCATTTTTTCTATTCTTGGGATGGTTTCCTAATGGTTTTGGCGGTATTTCTGAATTTTGAATTATTGATATATTTTGGGTGAAATAACAGATCTTTTCAGGGCGCTTATGTGCGGCATAATTTGTATCAGAAAGAAAGTCGATTCCAATTATTCATCCCTCCATTTGTAGAGAAAACCATGCGGGGGTGTAGGGAGTATGGAGGAGGAACAGCTTACATGGAAAAGCCTTTTCCCGCTCTGTGTCCTGCTGAGGGTTAAGCCCCGCACGGAGAGTGTTTTTCCCACAGAAACATGGTAGTGAGTCTCTATGCCCAAAAAGGGAGAGCTCCCTGGACTTCAGGAGATGAGCTTCTGAGGGAAGCTGCAAGGACTGGGGTGTAGAGATCTGAAGATCAGGAGAGACGAGGGAGGAGGTTGGGGCCTGCGGAGGCTGGTGGCCGGTGGGAAATTCCTGACGCTGGGATGCGTCAATGATGTGAAGGATGAGGGTAACATCCAAATGGAGTTTTGGTCAATCATCGTCCTTGTGCAGTGTAAAACCGCACGGTTGATACAGATCTCACAAGGTCTGTAGGACTGGTTTGGAGAAAGGAAGAGAGAAGAGGGTGAGCCATATCTGGGTTGCTGTGGGGCAGAGGAGGGGGGCCAGGGCAGCTGTGGTGGGAGAGATGGAGTGAGGTCAGGTCGGGGGGGAGCTTGCTGCTGGGAGTGACTATGAGAATGCAAATCCTTGGGAATTCACACGTGTTTTGTGGGAAGCACTGGACTACTCAGAATACTCAGAATGAGTGCTCGGCCCAAAGGGTGAGGGGAACTTAGAGTGCTTTTGGGCTCTACTGTCTTGGGTTATATTACACTATACCGGACCTGGTAATAGGTTAGGGGCAACTGAACACCCAAAATAATGCGGTGGGGTTACTTATGTTTTTGGTTTCAGCCTTTGATTTCATTGCATGGCATGTCTTCTTTTGCCACAGTCCTCCCAAATAGAAATCATTTTTGTACTCAGTCACTTCAGTTGTGTCTGACTCTTTGCAGCCCCATGGACTGTAGCCTGCCAGACTCCTCTGTCCATGGAATTTTCCAGGCAAGAATACTGGAGTAGGTTACCATTGCCCACTCCAGGGGATCTTCCTAACCCAGGGATTGAACCCGAGTCTCCGGGGTCTCCTGCATTGGCAAGCAGATTCTTTACTACTGCACCACCTGGGAAGCCGGAATAGTTTTACAAGAAATAAAAATTGTATTTATCTATATGTTTAACATTTATTGACATCCACCAAGTGCACCTTGCTTGAGGAGAGGCATAGATGAGTAAGACATACTGATGTCATAAACAAGTTTATCCACAAATGAAGAGACATAAAAACCAACCACAATACAAGGTTGGAGGCAGCAAGTGTTAAATGGAAGGCAGGAACAGTGTTCTTTAATTCTGGTTGGGAACAGTTACATAGAACCCAATGAATGAATGTGTGTTCTTGCTGAAGTTTCTATTTTTTTCTTGAATCATTTCTCTTTCCTGTTAAGAGACAAAAATAAGAACATTCTGGCATTGTATAAAACACATACACACAAATCCTAAGGCTAAAAAAACACAAGAAGTGTTGCAGTAGGTACTCATTCATCCAGCCCACTTTTCTATGCCTGGGACAAGTTTTGAAGATTAACCTCCAAAGGCGAAAAAGGCAGCACTGAATAGTGTGTAGGCCTTGGGGGTCAGATACTTTTGCATCCTGTCTCTGCCATTTTACCAGCTGCATGATCTTGGGTAAGATACTCCTTATTAACGGCCTCTCTTCGTATTAGATTACCAATCTATAGAACAAGGGCATTAATAATTTACTGGATTGTTGGAATAAACAAGCTAATGCATGTGAAATGCTTGGTACATTATATAAACTTGATGCATTTTAGCTATTATTTTTATGATCCTGAAAAGAATGTTGGGAATTTTACATTTGTGAGTTTGATCACATTCTTTTGAATTTATATTTTCTGCTCATAACACTTCTTGGATTAATAAACACCTTACATTTAATACCTATATAATTCAGTCTTGCTTTAATTTATCCAGAAGCTATCTCTTTCCAACTTTGACTGGAGGCACCTCACTCTCTGAAACATAGGATTTAAAGCACTAAGCCATGAGTTCCATGGTTTTATGTAAGGGGAGGTACTAATAATATTTTCTGCCTTTTGGTGATAACTGCCAACAATTGTCAGTGTTTCGTGAGCTCTTTTGACAGCAGCATCTCCTTAAATAAGAGCTTAGAGGTATAGTTACATGATATTTTCCAAACTGTCTTCTTTGAAATGCTGTCTGAGAGGACTCAATGGGTGTTCCAAAGAGGGGATTGTAATTTAGGAAGCGCTGAATTAAACGAGAGTTCGTTAGGTTCTCTGTAACATCCCATGTACCTCAAATACAGTAGGTAGTGGTTTTTGAATTTGTTTCTCCAAAGCATCTTTTTTTTTGGTGGGGGCTGGGTAGAGACGGGAATTGTCCGGTAGGACAAGTGTTCTGGGAACACAATTTGAGAAAAGCTGATTAATAGCAAATTTCAGCTTCAGTCTGTTATCTTACAGGAGTAATTTCCCTCTGAGGACATTACAGTATTTATTATGTGGAAGCACTTTCACTGCTTTTCTGAACATTCAAAAACTCTTAGGTGATCTTTTTGCCGTGTATTCTTATTATCCTGACATTTTTGCCAGAAAAGTTTAATGGAATCTGTTTACTTAAAGATATCATTCTGTATGTATTCTCTTTTCCAAATTGCTTTTAAAAGCATACTAAGTAGTGATCAGCTGAATTGTGTAGTAGCAAGTGTGAAGTCATGCAGCTCTGGCTTGGAATCTTTGTTCAAGAACCCAGAATTTGTCCTTGGATGATTTATTCAGCTTCTTTGATTACTACTATTATATTCTTTGCTCTATTACTATTATATTTTCTGTAAGGATTAATAAACTCTTTACATTTAATACCTATATAATTAAATCTTTCATTTGTCTAGAGACATAGCTGTTTATCCTTGTCCTTTGATTTCTTTCTCACAATACCTCTTTCTGACTTGATCAAGCAAATACAAATCAGTTTATTTTTTTAAAACTGACTTTGGGACTTGATTAAAACAAAAAAATCCCATGTAGATTGGGACATGGGATATTCATACAATCATGACTAGCAATTATAAGAAGTCACTGTTGATGGCTAATTCCTTTCCCTATGTACATATGCAGACAAGAAAAATTAGGTCACTTTTCCTTCTCTAGGGCCAGATCCTTGAGAGTGGGAAGCTACAGGGGAAGGTGTTATATTCCTTAGTCTATCCCTGTTGGGGAGTCTCCTAAAGTACTTGAATCGAGCAAGAAGGAAGAGCGAGTTGCAGCTTAAAGAAAAACCCCTTGAAGTTTCATTTTCATGATTTCATCAAATGATATTATATTACTGAAAACTTAAAATCATAGTATAAATATTCTCATAGTATAAGATTGTCTGATTAGATTTCAAGTATCCAATGTCTCAGATTTCTCCCCTCAATAGGCTTTTAGATATATATGTTCCAGTGTGTTTTTCAAAGTAAATACCTATTTCCCAGCCTTTCTCATTCAGGCCTACCATAAGGAGACAATGCCTCTTTATGGAAATTGTAAATATTACCGTATAATTTCTGAATTCCATTGATATCATCCTGTGAAAGTTTGAAATTCTTGGAATCTTCTTTGCTGTAGGTTGGATACATCACAGCATCAGGATCAGACGAATGACTCAGACCTAAGGAATGGCCAAGCTCGTGTGTTGCAACATACAGGAAGTTAATTCCTGAGACCAAAGAGAGACATACAGTGACCAACTATTATTAATCAAAGCAAATATCAAAATTAGAGAGAGTGAAGATATAGAAAGTTCAGGATTTGAAAAAGGATGTGTAGTGAAAGAGATACGGGATGCTGTACCTATCCCGCTAGCATCAGTCCAGCGTTCATCCTCATCGAAGTGAGCATCTCCTCCCAGGCCTGGCCCAGGCGCAAAGGCGTGAGCCAGTGTGGCTCCTGGCCCATCAAAGGGATACGGGTCCCCGTGAGCTGAAAGAAAGCAGGGCGACTGCCTTCAGAGACTGAATCTATATCCAGTCATTCCATCTTTTAGTCTATATGATTAGTGAGGTGAAAAAGATCAGTCCAAGCAGCCAGCTACATGACAGGGTGGTTTGGGTATTTGTTTGTTACAGGAACTTTTTCTTTCATACAACTGCTGCTTATCCCTGATAACCTCCACATTTTGAAAGCTTACTGATGCAGGACTTCAAAAATATTCACGTCCAATTTATGGTGGCATCTAAACATTAAATTTGATCATTTTCCTTTGCCGCATGGTGGCAGAGTGGAGAACACTGGATTCAGCAGGTAACTGAATATCATTTAATGTAAGTTTTCTTAAAAATCTAGCTTATTCTTTGTGAATAGAGTAGATAGTTTCTTGAAGAACTGTGTTCAAGGTGTCTTAAAGTGGATTTTGATGTGCTTTTGTGATGCAGAGAAATTTATTTTCAAACTGTTATCTGGCCATATCCAATTTATCTGGTTCTTAAAAAGCATGGAGTGTCATGAACAGTGCTTTCTGTAAGGTTTTCTTCACTCTTGTCAATATTGTGGTTTAAGTTTAAATTTCAGCTAAAGTCACAGCACTCAGGAAGTAATATTAAAGCAGACCAAAAGATTTTAGATTTCCTCTAAAATCTGTACCATGAAGCACCAGTAATTAATAGCAGTTCATGTATATGGGTTTTATCTCCTTAAGCCCTTTAACATAAAATTTTCTATTTTCTGCTTTCTTACTAAATACATGAAAGGTGTTGGAAATAGGCCACAGGGGCAATTTAATTCTTAGAGACCACTTAGGGCCTTTGGAAGCTGTAACCTCTTCTTTTGCTTATGTATGTGTGTGCGTGCTAAGTTGCTTCAGTCGTGTCTGACTCTCTGTGACACCATGGACCATAGCCTGCTTGGCTTCTCTGTCCATGGGATTCTCCAGGCAAGGAAACTGGAGTGGGTTGCCATGCCCTCTTCCAGGGGACCTTCCCAACCTAGGGATCAAACACGTGTCTCATATGTCTCCTGCACTGGCAGGCAGGTTCTTTACCACTAGCACTACCTGGAAAGCCCTTGCTTATAATTTATACATGTATATAAAATGATTCATTTTATAAGATAGAGGTTGGCAAACTTTTTTGCAAAGGACCAGATTTGTGGGCTTCATGATCTCTGTTGCATTTACTAAAGTCTGTGATTGTAGCCCAAGGTACTCACAGACAATAGGTAAATGAAAGAACATGGCTATGTTTGGGCTTCCCTCATAACTCAGTTGGTAAAGAATGCACCTGCATTGCAGGAGACCCCAGTTCAATGGACATAAGTCTGAGTAAGCTCTGGGAGTTGGTGATGGACAGGGAGGCCTTGCATGCTGCAGTCCATGGGGTCGCAAACAGTCAGACATGGCTGAGTGACTGAACTGAACCGAATGGCTATGTTCTAATAAATATTTATTTACAGATTTGGCACATAGATCATAGTTTGCCATCTTCTGCTATAAAAAGTGGCTCTAAATTAATGGACTAGAAAAAATGTAGTAACATTTATATATATATATATACACCTTTATATCTGTATTCCATTAATCTGTAAAGAGATCGATGTATCTGTCTATCATCTATCTATATCTCATTAAAGATTTTAAATCTGGAAAACAGGAGGGCATGGATATACACAACAAGCAAAACAGCACACAGGATCAGCCTGAAGGAATCTTCCTTACCTCTTCTTGCAAAGTCAATCATGATATCAGCAGTTCCCCATCTAACTCTTGTAAACGTCAGTGGGATCACTTCGCTCCATATTTTGAAGGCCTTGGCCACTAGTTGATTCACTGTGATATGTGGTAAGTCTGAAGTATATGTCATGATCCTGGTAGCAAGCAAGAAAACAAGTTTGACCTTTCAGGAAAAAGACTATATTGCTATTGCCAAAATGAGCCGAAGCAAAACTGACCTGTAGGTGACTACTTTGGAAGTCCATTTTGGCTGATTTGGGAATAGCGAAAATTCTGCAACATCCGGCACTCCACATCTGGGCTTCTGCATGATCTCTATAATACGGGGGCTTAACATTCCAGTTATAGGAAGGTGAAAGAATCCTTCCATCCGCTTGAGTCTGACTTCTAAACTACTGGCATTCTTCATTTTTGAGTCAGATGAATAAAATCTCTTGAGATAGTCCTGTTGGAAAGAGAGTAATTGGTCTGTAATTCTTGTTTGTTGTCTTCTTTTTTCTCAGGAGTCTGTCCATCTTTGCCTCTGATTCCTATGGACCCAAACAGTAGTCTGAAGGCAGAATAGTTACACAGTAACCAGGTAAAACAAGAGTGCATTCATGGGAAGAAAATTTGATATTGATGATGAGTCATTGCCATTTCATTTCATGGCCAAAAGAAAAGAGTCCCTCTATTTTTCTATTACCCCATTGTATAATTTATAAAACATAGGCTTGTTTTTAATCGTCGGGAAGAATGCCCAGTGTCCCCTCAAGGTGTGCACCTGAGGTCTTCCCTTGGCATCAGAGGCCCTTTGGGGAGATCCAAAGTCACCCAGCCCTTTCTAAGACGCTCTGGAGGTCAGGTTCCTGAGGTTAAAGGTCTTAACATTTCAGTTCTGGGAAAGGAAATTAGGACATTAATTCATTTAATATATGTATTTTCTAGGTGAAGAAATCAAAACTCATAGTAACTAAATGATGTGCTCCGCAGTCACGTATTAAGTTAGTAGGCAAACTGGTCCTGAGTTTCTTGACCACTTGCCAGGCCAGCGCTCTTTCCATAGCTAAATTCTTTGTTAAACCTTCTTTGTGAAGCTGTAAGGTAAAGCAGGTCTCTTAGGTATGTTCCATGTGCAGTTAGGTCCCTGGTAATTTCTTAAAGGACCCCAGTGAATGGGTGTGAGGATAGCGGTCCCGCCGCCTAAATGGGAAAAAATAGAGAATGAATGAAAATAACAGCAGCAGCCTTCCAAGAACCTTGATGAAGCACTTACTAGTGGCAGGAACTATACCAAGAGCTTTGTATGCTTATCTTATTTAAACCTCATAACCACCCTGGAAGTTGGGTATGGCAATACTTTCCTATTTCACATTTGAAGAATCATGGCTCAGAGAAGGAAAGTAACTTGCATGAAGTCACCCCAGGAGTAACCAAAGGAATGGGTATTTGAAGTCCTATTCTGATTCCAAAGCCCATTTCCTCAGAAAAACCTACAGCGTCATGTTAATGCGTGATAGTGCAGTCGAAATGAGTTAGGTGTATGAACTTCACGTAAGTAACCTTAGCAGTAAGGTGCTCTCTCTTCCTGTTCCCAAGGACTGTGTTTCATTCAATACAACAAATACTCACTGTTCATCCGGGACAGTGGGGAGTTAATCCCTGATTTAAAAACAAATAGCTCATTTTCTCCCTTCCAGAGCCAGCAGCTTTACAAAGACACCCTCTGGAAGAAATCTCTCAGTATCCTTGAGAGGAGTTTTCCTGCCTTCCTTTAAAACTAGAGAACCTCCCTCTGGTTTACTGGCAATCTGCATCCTGGGTGAAGGGGCTCAACACTCCTGAAAGTGGACTCCCCCTGGAGAATCCAGAAGGTGGAACCATATGAAATGGACGTTTTTTAGGTCAAAAGAAAACAGTCAAATAGGACCTCCCTGATGGTCCAGTTGTTAAAACTCTGCCTGCCAGTGCAGAGGACATGGGTTTGACACCTGCTCTGGGAGGATTCCACATGCCGTGGTGCAACTAAGCCTGTGTGCACAGCTACTGAGCCTATCCTCCTTACGAGAGACGCCACCGCCATGAGAAGGCTATGCATTGCAACTGGAGGAAGCCCACACACAGCAACGAAGACCCAGTGCAGCCAAAAATAAAATAAATACATTTTTAAAAATGGTCAAATATCAGTCATTTCATATGGTTCAATCCAACACATTACAGGGACTTTCAAAAAAGTCAAAGTTAGTGTGAAATAAAACTCAACTTTTCTTATGCTTAAAGCTTAAATTTATAAACAATACTTTTACCAAGTAATAATTACATGCACTTTGGGCTTTTCTGGTGGCTCAGCCTGTAAAGAATCTGGAGAACCCAAGGAGGCTTGGGTTAGATCCCTGGGTCAGGAAGATCCCATGGAGAAGGAAATGGCCACCCACTCCAGTATTCTTGCCTGGAGAATCCCATGGGCAGAGGAGCCCTATGGGCTACAGTCCATGGGGTCGAAAAAGAGATGGACTCAACTGAGCCACTAACACTTTCTGTCCCTCACTCACATTAGGATAATTATTAAGTAATATATTGGAAAGTACATGACTTTTGAACCAGAACTTGTTCTTGACTCTTGTCTCTACAGTGAGCAAGTATGTGGGATGTGGATCAACTTTACTTTGGTTTCTTCTTTTTCCCAGGATAGAGCTGAGGATTCAATAACACCACGTTAGGACATATTTCATAATCTGAAGTTGTTACATACACGATAGTTAGTATTGTTACCACTTCATTTATTTGCTAGACTCCTCCAGGTATAAAGCACAGTATTACTGTCTCCACTGGATATATGAGAAAACGAAGTCAGAAGTTCATGCCTCATCCATCATCATCGGTTTATTAGCAGGAGAGCTCCAACATCTACCCTCATTTTCTGTTCTCAAGTCTCTCCATCACTAGGGTCCTCATCTTAAGAAGCATCGCTTTGCTCTTTATGAGAATATCTCGAGTTACAATACACTGTAGTGGTCGTGAAAGCTTCCATTTATATAATATATCTCAGGGATGTTGCTTCACAACACCCCCATTTGATTGATATCATTGTATCTTCAGCTAGAAAACTGAAGCTCAAAGGTTAATAATATGCCTCTGTCCATCCACCCAGTCGAGTGAAGGAGGTTGAACTTGAATCCCCTCTGGCAGGCTTCAGAGCTTGCACTTAATCGCTACTTGATTAAAGCATATAATGCCTTTATAATCGGGAAAGTTATTAAAGTGGCAAAGCACAGTTTGTCTGGAAAGTCCGTGGCGGCCCAGGAGAGCGGGCCAGAGACGTACCTGAGCCAGCTGCCAGCGCGGGTCGCCCTCGCCTCCCGGGCCCGGGCTGAGTGGCAGGGCCGGGCTGCCAGGCAGCAGGCACGCGGCGCACAGCAGTGCCAGCCGCATAGCTGCCTGCTTGCACTTACGGGGCATTTGGTGTTCTGTGCCGGAGGCTGGAGAAATTTATATGGCTTCTTACCCTTGAATGTGAAAACAGGTGACTCATTTGAGTGTTTTCTTTGTTTGGAACGTCTTACGGAACTTTGAAAAGCGTGTGTTATCTTTCATTAATGACAACGAGGAAGTATTATGCTCTTATTGGCAGGAAGCACTCAATGGATTTGTCTTTCAAAGGGTTTTTTTTCCCACTTGTCTTCTATATAAATTTAACCCATGAGAAGACATATTTTCTTTGCCAGAATCAAATTGCTATTTTTTTTTTCTCTCATTTTAAAGCCTTTATTTGTGCATTCATTTTTGGCTGTGCTGGGTCTTTGTTGCTGCGCAGGGTTTTCTCCAGCTACAGCCAGCCGGGCTACTGTCTGGCTGTGGCGCGCAGACTTTTCACCATGGTGGCTTCTCTTGTTGCCGAGAACAGGCTCTAGGGTGTGCAGGCAGCAGGAACTGCGGCACGGGGGCTCAGCGGCTGGGACCCCTGGGCACTAAGCACAGGCTCAGGACTTATGACAGATGGGCTTAGTTGCTCCACTTCCCAGATCAGGGATCGAACCATGTCTCCTGCATTGGCAGGCAGATTCTTTACCACCGAGCCACCAGGGAAGCCCTCAAATTGCTGCTTAGACATGTCTTCTCGATGAAAAAATTGAGGGAGCATTATAAACAGGACAACTGTATTTTAAACAATATTAAAAAAAAATGAAACACACAGAAAAATACTAACACATAAAACACGCAGATAGTTAAGTCGTGATGAAGCAAACACTGTAACTGTCTCCAGAGTCACAGAGGGGAAGTCATATCGTTTACATCGAGCACATTCCTGAGTATACTCTATTGTAGCACATTGTTCATTTCTGCATTTTCTGCCGTTAGCTTGAAATGCATTTTGCTTTGAACTTTTGCTTTGTTGCCTGTGTTCAGTCATGCTGATTCTGGGCCTTTTGTAAAAGAATGTTGCCTATAGCCTGAAGTATATAGGATAGCCTATTCTTAAGGCTCTGGCTTTTAAGAGTCCATTCATTTAGAGATTAAAGAGTTGCAGAAGAAACAATAGTATTTGTCCTGTTGGAAGTTTACAGGAACATTGTGACTGACCTACGTGGGCAGCTGCAAGAAGAAACGATTCCTCCATCAAGAAGTTGGCAACAACCAGCCATGCCCCTCTCTCATTTCGCCTTTAAAAGTGATTTGCTGAAACCCTTCGAGAAGTTGGGGGTTTTTCGGATACAAGCCACTCGTCTCCTTGCATGGTCCTGCAATAAGTCTTTCCGCTCCAACTATTGATGTTTTGGTTTGTTTCATCTCACTTGCATTGGGCACATGAACTTGTGTTTGGTAACAATAGCTTCAGACGATTTTTTCAAAAGAAGGAATATCAAGTAGACTAGGTGAATATTTAGAGCAAGGGGCATCAGGAAGAAAACTTTTCCTACAACCAGCTACAAATACTTTCTAAATTGTTTTGATAATTCTTTCTTTGTAGATATATTTTTATTCATCATAGCAATTCTCTCTTTTGTGCGTAAGACTTCTCTCAGGAAAGAAAACTTTTTCCTGATCCGTCTTTGAGCTAGCACCATTAAGTATATTTCTATGTCCCCAAATTTGTGTTGTTGTTTAGTTGCTAAGTCATGTCTGACTCTTTTGAGATCCCACTGGACAGTAGTCTGCCAGGTTCTTTTGTCCCTGGGATTTACCAGGCAAGAATATTGCAGTGGGTTGCCATTTCCTTCTCCAAGAAATCTTCCTGACCCAGGGATGCAACCCACATCTCCTGAATTGACAGGCAAATTCTATACCGCTGAGTCACCCGAGAAACCCTTGCCAAATTTACTCATTCATAAAACAAAAACATTCATTTATCCGTTATATGTCCTAGGGATAAAGAAGTCGGTATACTCTGAACTCAATTATCTTGTAGGGAGATATAATGGAATCATCTTACAGAGCTTAAGTTAAATATTAAAGTAAAAATATGTGTAGAGTCATTTGTTGCTAAATCTGGAAAACTCGTTTTGGTCCTTATCACAGTTGATCATGGACGGGCAGTTGATCCTTGTCTTCTTTCATGAAAGACTGTCTTCCCTGGGATTCTGTGGTAATACATTCTCTTGTTTTTTCTTCTATTTTGATCCCGATTTTCCTGTCTAAACTTCTCTCATGTCCGCCTCTTAACTCTTGGTGATCTTTAAGTTTCCGTCAGTGGCCTTTACTTCTTGTGCTATGAACATTCCTTCAGTTCAGTTCAGCTCAGTCTCTCAGTCGTGTCTGACTCTTTGCGACCCCATGGACTGCAGCACGCCAGGCCTCTCTGTCCATCACCAGCTCCCAGAGTCCACCGAACCCATGTCCATTGAGTCAGTGATGCCATCCATCATCTCATCCTCTGTGGTCCCCTTCTCCTCCCGCCTTCAACCTTTCCCAGCATCAGGGTCTTTTCAAACGAGTCAGTTCTTTGCGTCAGTTGTATTGGAGTTTCAGGTTCAGCATCAGTCCTCCCAATGAATATTCAGGACTGATTTCCTTTAGGATTGACTGGTTGTATCTTCTTGCAGTCCAAGGGACTCTCAAGAGTCTTCTCCAACACCACAGTTAAAAAGCAACAATTCTTTGGTGCTCAGCTTTCTCTATTAAGACTATTAGTTCAACTCTCATATCCATACATGACTACTGGAAAAACCATAGCCTTGACTAGATGGACCCCTGTTGGCAAAGTAATGTCTCTGCTTTTGAATATGCTGTCTAGGTTGGTCATAACTTTTCTTCCAAGGAGCAAGTGTCTTAATTTCATGGCTGCAGTCACCATCTGCAGTGATTTGGGAGCCCCCAAAATAAAGTCTGTCACTGTTTCTATTGTTTCCCTATCTATTTGCCATGAAGTGATGGGACCAGATGCCATGATCGTAGTTTTCTGAATGTTGAGCTCTAAGCCAACCTTTTCACTCTCCTCTTTCACTTTCATCAAGAGGCTCTTTAGTTCCTCTTCACTTTCTGCCATATGGGTGTTGTCATCTGCATGTCTGAGGTTATTGATGTTTCTCCTGGCAATCTTGATTCTAGCTTGTGCTTCATCCAGCCTAACATTTCTCATGAGGTACTCTGCATATAAATTAAATAAGCAAGGTGACAATATAAAGCCCTGACATACTCCTTTCCCAATTTGGAACCAGTCTATTGTTCCATGTCCAGTTCTAACTGTTGCTTCCTGACCTGCATGCAGATTTCTCAGCAAGCAGGTCAGGTGTTCTGTTATTCCCATCTCTTTAAGAATTTTTCACTGTTTATTGTGATTCACACGGTCAAATGCTTTGGCATAGTCAATGAAACAGAAGTAGATGTTTTTCTGGAACTCTCTTGCTTTATTGATGATCCAACGGATGTTGGCAATTTGACCTCCAGTTCCTCTGCCTTTTCTAAATCCAACTTGAACATCTGGAAGTTCATAGTTCATGTACTGTTGAAGCCTGGCTTGGAGAGTTTTGAGCATAACTTTGCTAGCATGTGAGATGAGTGCAATTGTGTGGTAGTTTGAGCATTCTTTGGCATTGCCTTTCTTTGGGATTGGAATGAAAACTGACCTTTTCCAGTCCTGTGGCCACTCCTGAGTTTTCCAAATTTGCTGACATATTGAGTGCAGCACTTTCACAGCATCATCTTTTAGGATTTGAAATAGCTCAACTGGAATTCCATCATCTCCACTAACTTTGTTCATAGTGATGCTTCCTAAGGCCTACTTGACTTCACATTCCAGGATGTCTGGCTCTAGGTGAGTGATCACACCATCATGGTTATCTGAGTCATTAAGATCTTTTTTGTACAGTTCTTCTGTGTATTCTTGCCACCTCTTCTTAATATCTTTGGCTTCTGTTAGGTACATACTATTTCTGTCCTTCATTGAGCCCATCTTTGCATGAAATGTTCCCTTGGTATCTCTAATTTTCTGAAGAGATCTCTAGTCTTTCCCATTCTATTGTTTTCCTCTATTTCTTTGCATTGATCACTGAGGAAGGCTTTCTTATCTCTCTTTTCTATTCTTTGAAACTCTGCATTCAAATGTGTATGTTTCCTTTTCTCCGTTGCCTTTCACATCTTTTCTTTTCTCAGCTATTTGTAAGGCCTCCTCAGACGATCATTTTGCCTTTTGCATTTCTTTATCTTGGGGATGATATTGATCACTGCCTACTGTACAATGTCATGAACCTCCATCCATAGTTCTTCAGGGACTCTGTCTATCAGATCTAGTCCCTTGAATCTATTTCTCACTTTGACTGTATAATCATAAGGGATTTGATTTAGATCACACTTGAATGGTCTAGTGGTTTTTCCTACTTTCTTCAATTTAAGTCTGAATTTGGCAATAAGGAGTTCATGATCTGAGCCACAGTCAGCTCCCAGTCTTATTTTTGATGACTGTATAGGGCTTCTCCATCTTTGGCTGCAAAGAATATAATCAATCTGATTTCGGTGTCGACCATCTGGTGATGTCCATGTGTAAGGTCTTCTCTTGTGTTGTTGGAAGAGGGTGTTTGCTATGACCAGTGCATTTTCTTGGCAGAATTCTGTTAGCCTTTGCCCTGCTTCATTCTGTACTCCAAGGCCAAATTTGCCTATTACTCCAGGTATCTCTTGACTTCCTACTTTTGCATTCCAGTCCCCTATTATGAAAATGACATCTTTTTTTGGATGTTAGTCCTAGAAGGTCTTGTAGGTCTTCTTAGAACTGTTCAACTTGAGCTTCTTCAGCATTACTGGTCGGAGCATAGACTTAGATTACTGTGATATTGAATGGTTTGCCTTGGAAACAAACAGGGATCATTCTGTCATTTTGGAGATTGTATCCAAGTACTGTATTTCAGACTCTTTTGTTGACTGTGATGGCTACTCCAGTTCTTTTAAGGGATTCTTGCCCACAGTAGTAGGTATAATGGCCATTTGAGTTGAATTCACATATTCCAGTCTATTTTAGTTTGCTGAGTCCTAAAATGTCGATGTTCACTCTTACCATCTATGATCTCATATCACTCCACAGGCTCATTTACTGTCCATACTTTAATCAGTTCCAAGCTTGTTTAAATCTCATTTTCCTGGACTTGTCACTTGTCACTTGGTTGATATCAGGATAAAGGAAATGTTTACATATCATTTATCTCATTCCCTGGCATAAATTTAGCCTAAATCTCTTCCTTATAAATTTGTATTTCCTATTGCATTCTATAAATATTCATTTGGATGTTCTATAGGAACTACACATCCTAAACTAAAGTCATGATCTTTCTCATCAGTCCTCTTCAGCTTTGTGTTTTTATTTCAGTGAGTGTTACCACAGTTCACATTTGCTTTTGTGACTCTATAGGCATAGTGTAGGTCTGAAGCCAAAGTTCTGACTCTGGCTTTCAAATTCAGGGAAGCAGCTAGGGTGGTGGATATATTGTACAGCGCAGAAAATGGGTGCTGCAGTCCATGGGGTCGCAAAGGGTCAGACACGACTGAGCAAATGAACTGAACTGACAGAAATTATAGTCAATATTTTATAATAGCTAAACCTTTTAAAAATTGTGATTCACTATGTTCTACATCTGAAACTCATGTTGTGCATCAACTATACTTCAATAGAAACAAAATATAATACATATGTAAGTATTTAAAAATGCTCACAGAAAATAAAATATAAAACATTAAAAAAGGAAAAAGAAATAATACTTGCTAAGGAAAGCAGAAAAGCCAAGAGCAATCGAATTTCAACAATATTAATGACTGTAATTTAAAAATAATTCAAAGAAGAATTATTGAGTTCTTACTATGTGTCAGGCATGGTTTTTAATGTACCATGTGAATTATTTCACATAATACACGAAGTAATCCCATCAGTCAGTTCAGTTCAGCTGCTCAGTCGTGTCCGACTCTTTGCGACCCCATGAATCGCAGCACGCCAGGCCTCCCTGTCCATCACCATCTCCCAGAGCTCACTCAGACTCAACGTCCTTCGAGTCCGTGATGCCATCCAGCCATCTGATCCTCTGTCGTCCCCTTCTCTTCCTGCCCCCAATCCCTCTCAGCATCAGAGTTTTTTCCAATGAGTCAACTCTTCGCATGAGGTGGCCAAAGTACTGGAGCTTCAGCTTTAGCATCATTCCTTCCAAAGAAATCCCAGGGCTGATCTTCAGAATGGACTGGTTGGATCTCCTTGCAGTCCAAGGGACTCTCAAGAGTCTTCTTCAACACCACAGTTCAAAAGCATCAGTTCTTCGGCACTCAGCCTTCTTCACAGTCCAACTCTCACATCCATACATGACTACTGGAAAAACCATAGCCTTGACTAGACGGACCTTAGTCGGCAAAGTAATGTCTCTGCTTTTGAATATGCTGTCTAGGTTGGTCATAACTTTTCTTCCAAGGAGTAAACGTCTTTTAATTTCATGGCTGCAGTCACCATCTGCAGTGATTTTGGAGCCCAAAAAGATAAAGTCTGACACTGTTTCCACTGTTTCCCCATCTGTTTCCCATGAAGTGATGGGACTGGATGCCATAATCTTCGTTTCCTGAATGTTGAGCTTTAAGCCAACTTTTTCACTCTCCTCTTTCACTTTCATCAAGAGGCTTTTTAGCTCCTCTTCACTTTCTGCCATAAGGGTGGTGTCATGTGCATATCTGAGGTTATTGAGATTTCTCCCAGCAATCTTGATTCCAGCTTGTGTTTCTTCCAGCCCAGCGTTTCTCATGATGTACTCTGCATATAAGTTAAATAAGCAGGGTGACAATATACAGCCTTGATGTCCTCCTTTTCCTATTTGGAACCAGTCTGTTGTTCCATGTTCAGTTCTAACTGTTGCTTCCTGACCTGCATACAGATTTCTCAAGAGGCAGGTCAGGTGGTCTGGTATTCTCATCTCTTTCAGAATTTTCCATGGTTTATTGTGATCCACACAGTCAAAGGCTTTGGCATAGTCAATAAGGCAGAAATAGATGTTTTTCTGGAACTCTCTTGCTTTTTCCATGATCCAGAGGATGTTGGCAATTTGATCTCTGGTTCCTCTGCCTTTTCTAAAACCAGTTTGAACATCAGGGAGTTCATGGTCCACGTATTGTTGAAGCCTGGCTTGGAGAATTTTAAGCATTACTTTACTAGCACGTGAGAAGAGTGCAATTGTGCGGTATTTTGAGCATTCTTTGGCATTGCCTTTCTTTGGAATTAGAATGAAAACTGACCTTTTCCAGTTCTGTGGCCACTGCTGAGTTTTCCAAATGTGCTGGCATATTGAGTGCAGCACTTTCACAGCATCATCTTTCAGGATTTGAAACAGCTCAACTGGAATGCCATCACCTCCACTAGCTTTGTTCGTAGTGATGCTTTCTAAGGCCCACTTGACTTCACATTCCAAGATATCTGGCTCTAGATTAGTGATCACATCATCATGATTATCTGGGTCATGAAGATTATTTTGTACAGTTCTTCTGTGTATTTTTGCCATCTCTTCTTAATATCTTCTGCTTCTGTTAGGTCCATGCCATTTCTGTCCTTTATTGAGCCCATCTTTGCATGAAATGTTCCCTTGGTATCTCTAATTTTCTTGAAGAGATCTCTAGTCTTTCCCATTCTGTTGTTTTCCTCTATTTCTTTGCATTGATTGCTGAAGAGGGCTTTCTTATCTCTTTTTGCTAATCCCATGAAGCAGTGTAATAGTCAGGGTCCAGTTGAGAATGACAGAAATTGCCTTACCTAGTTTTAGAAGAAAGGAAATAGAGGAAGAACTTTCAGAACAACACCATAAAACTTACCAGTCAAAGAAACCACTCCTTCCATGTGCAGGATCCTGGGAAATCAGAGAGCTGCTCTCTGATCAATGGTCCCAGAATTCCACACTTTATATTTGTCATCTGTCTGACTTATTTCATCAAGCATAATGTGCTCTAGGGTCTCCTGCATTGCAGGCCGATTCTTTGCCATTTGAGTCATCAGGGAAGCCTTAGGCCACCCACATTGCTGCAAATGACAGCTTTTCATTTTTGGTGGCTGAATAATATTCCATTGTGTGTGTGTGTGTGTGTGTGCTGTGTGTGTGTGTGTGTGTGAGAGAGAGAGAGACATCTTAATCCAATAATCTGTTGATGGGCACTTGGGTAGCTTCTGTGTCTTGGCTATTGTAAATAGTGCTGCTGTGAATACTGGAGTTGTTTGTATATTCTTCATTTAAGTGTTTTCATTTTTTCCAGTTATCTATTCAAGAGTGGAATTTCAGGATCATATGGTATTTCTGGGCTTCAACATAGAGAAGCTGGTTCAATCCCTGGGTCAGGAAGATCCCTTTGAGGAGGGCAGAGCAACCCACTCCAGTGTTCTTGCCTGGAGAATCCAGTGGACAGAGGTTGCTACAGTCCATGGGGTCACAAAGAGACTGAGCAACTTTGCATGGAGGCGTGATAGTTCTACTTTAATTTTTTGAGGAAACTTCATACCGTTTTCCATAGTGACTGCTTCAATTTATATCCCCATCAAGAGTGTACTAGGGTTCCCTTTTCTACACGTCCTCTCCAACATTTGCTATTTGCAGACATTTTGATGATAGCTATTCTGACAGATGTAAGGTGATACCTCATTGTGGTTTTGATTTGCATTGCTCTAATAATTAGTGATGTTAAGCTTCTTTTCATATGTCTATTGGTGATCTGCATGGTCTCCTTTGGAAAAATGTCTATTCAAGTCTTCTACCCATTGTTTGATTTGGTTGTTTATTTTTTTGATGTTGAAATGTAAGTGCTTTTTATATATATTTTGAATATTAACTCCTTATTGGTCATATAATTTCCAATATTGTCTCCCATTCTCTAGTTCATCTTTTCATTTTATTGGTGCTTTTCTTTGCTATGCAGAAACTTTTAAATTTAATTAGGTTTCATTTGTCTATTTTTGCTTTTATATCCTATGCCTTTAGAAATAGATCTTGGGAAATATTGCTATGCTGTTGTTTAGTTGCCAAGTTGTGTCTGACTCTTTGTGACCCCATGAACTGCAGCACTCCAGGCTTCCCTGTGCTTCACCATCTCCCGGAGTTTACTCAAACTCATGTCCATTGAGTTGGTGATGCCATCCAACCATCTCATCCTCTGTCGTCCCCTTCTTCTCCTGCCTTCAATCTTTCCCAGGACCAGAGTCTTTTCCAATGAGTCGGCTCTTCATATCAAGTGGCCACAGTATTGCACCTTCAACTTCAGCATCAGTTCTTCCAATGAATAGATCCTGGAAAATATTGCTATTTATGTCAAAGAGTGATCCTCCTATATTTTCTTCCAGGAGTTTTAGGGTTTCCAGTCTTATAATTAGGACTTTAAACCATTTTGAGTTTATTTTTGTATATGGTGTTAAGAAATGGTCTAATTTCATTCTTTTACTTGTTGCTGTCCAGTTTTCCCAGCACCAATTATCAGACACTGGCTTTTTTTCTGTTGTATATTATTACCGCCTTTGTCATAGATTAGTGAACCATAGGTGTGTGGGTTTATTTCTGGGCCCTTTATTCTGCTCCACTGACCTATGTGTCTTTTTTTGTGCCAGTGTTACAGTGTTTTGAATACTGTAACTTTGTAGTGCAATTTGAAGTCAGGGAGCATGATAGCTCCAGTTTTTTCTTTCTAAAGATAGCTTGAGGAATTCAGAGTCTTTTGTGCTTCCATGTAAATTTTAGGATTATTTGTTCTCGTTCTGTGTAATGTGTAATGAGTATTTTGATAGGAATTGCATTTAGTCTGTAGATTTCCTTGGGTAGTATGATTATGTTAACAGTATTAAAATTTCCAGTCCAAGAACACGGTATATCTTCCCATCTGTTTGTCATTAATTTTTTTCATCAGTGTCTTATAGTTTTCCAAATATAGGTCTTTCATGTCCTGAGGCAGGTTTATTCTTAAGTATTTTGTTATTTTTGATGCAATTGTAAATTGCATTATTTCCTTAAGTTCTCTTTTTGATAGTTCATAGTATGTGTATAGAAACGCAACAGATTTCTGTATATTAATTTAGTATCCTGCAGTTTACTGAATTCATTGATGAGCTCTAGTTTTTTGGTGGTGGTGTCTTTAGGATTTGCTATGTATTCAGTGACAGTTTTACTTCTTGCTTTCCAGTATGAAAGTGCTATCTATTTTTGTATTATACTGTATAATATAATACTAAAACTTTATAATATAACCATAATAACAAATATTCTTATAAAGTTTACAGTGTACTCAGCTCTAAGTGTTTAACATATTGTTAAATCCTCAAAACAAACCTGTGGTAGGTACTATTATTTTTATTCTCTTTTACAGTTGGAGAAACTGAGGTGTGAAGTTTAAGCAACTTACCCAGTGCATGCATGCTCAGTTGCATCCGACTCTTTGCGACCTCATGGACTGTAGCTCACCAGGCTCCTCTGTTTATGAAATTTCCCAGGCAAGAATACTGGAGTGGATTGCGATTTCCACCTCCAGGGGATCTTCCTGACCCAGGGATTGAACCTGTGTCTCCTACATTGAAGGTGGATTCTTTACCGCTTACTGCTGAGCCACCAGGGAAGCAACTTATCCAGTATCACACAGCTATTAAATTGGCGGAGATAGGCAGTCTATCCTATTTATCACTGTATAGTACTGCCTGTATCATGGGATGAAATATTGTTTCATAAATCACTTCAAGGTTATTTCCTGACTCAATGGGACTACAAGGTCCTTGAGAGCAGGAACTTGTCTATTTTTTTTGCTGTGTGCTCCATTTTGCATGTCCTCCAAGTTATTTTTTCTTTTCATATGTACCTTAAAAACTTTTTAGTTTAAAATAATTTTAGATTTTCAGAACGTTCTTAAAAATAAAACAAGGAGTTCCCGAATACCCCTTACCCAGCTTCCTTTAATATTAATATCTTACGCAACCATGATCTTTATCAAAATGAAATTAACATTGGAATATCACTTAACTAACTTTATTTAGATTTCATCAGTTTTTTCAATAATTTTTTTCTACTCCTGGGTCCAGTGATATATACCAAGTTGCATTTGGAGTCTTACTGTTTTTTAAATCTGCAAATAAGCAAGAGAGGAAAGCTGACTATATGGGCCAATTTGATAATGATATCCAACAGTCTAACTCTAAATATTCAGAGTTTTTAATCATCAGGTTTTCCTCAGTTTTCAGTGATAGCAGTATATAAATTTCTGTGCTTTAAAGTAGGACAGTATGACACACAAAGTTCAACATTTAAAAATAAGTGTTTTTTTTCTTTTTTATATTTGAATAAGGAGAAAATTCAAATTGAATGTGCAATTCTTGTAATTACATTGAATTCCATCCCTCTTAAAAGCTTTGTTATTAAAAAAGCTGCAGTCTGTTGACTGCCTATCCCTGTTAAGTAAGTACTTTACATGTGATTTTGCTGTTAATCATCACATCAATGCTAAAAGATAATTTTAGTGCAAAGACATTAGTTTTTGTTTGTTTGGCAATTTTTATTTTTGTCACTGCCCTTCCCCAACTTGGTATGATCTCCTGTTTGTGGATCGCCCACCTGGAGGCTCTATGGCAGTGCCAAGGGGGATCTCCTCCAAGAGGACTGATGCCAACACACTGCACCTCCCAGGACTGCTGTTGTCAGAGCTCCGACCCCGAGGTGGGCCGCTGTGGACCCACACATCCACAGGAGACCCCCAAACCCTCACAGGCAGGTCTGCTCAGTCTCGGGTGGGGCCGCTGCTCCTTTGCTCTGGGTGCTGGGTGCGCAAGGTGTGCTGGTGCCCTCCAGGAGTCTCTGTTTCCCCCAGTCCTGTGGAAGCTCTGTAATCAAGTCCTGCTGACCTTCAAAGTCAGATTCCCTGGGGATTCCCAGTCCCTTTGCTGGATTCCCCAGGTTGGGGAATGCGGGGCCTGATGTGGGGCCAATCATACCAAAAAAGGTTCTTGCCCTGTTGCAAAGGTTCCTGGCCCCACTGCTGCTAGACTAGTTCTGGCTCTTACCATCCCTCCTTTCAATGTTTGCATGAGTGTTTTTTGGAAACTTATTCATTTATTTACCAAATATTTATAAAGCATATGGTATGTGGTATAGCCCTATGAGAGGCCTAGGGAACTCAAGAAAACTAACACTTAGACACTACCATCAGGGAGTTGGCAGCTTCGTTGAAATAGCCACAGAGAATTGCAATGCAATATGGTCAGTACAATGATGAGGTGTTCTTGAGATATGAAGGAACAGGGAGGATGAATATTTAGCACAGCCTGGTGTTGTTGGCTGATGCACTTAGGACAATGAAGGCAGACTCACTCATACCTGCAACATCTGAGTTCATCACATATTGATTAACTGATGGGTTAATCAAGTAACTGACCGGTCCCTTTGAGGAAGGCTGCCATATTGAAGGCTCAGATTTGGTTCTTAATACTGACAAGTCAAATCTGTAGTAGCAGCAGCAACAGCTAGATCAACTGTAGGTGAGCTCATGAATAGCTTCCAAGTCCATTACTGTGCATTTTGTTCACAGGTCCACTATGTTCATGGGTAGCTGAGGGTAGAGGTGAGCTGACTTCTACTAGACACATGATTCCATCCATAGAGGTGTTCAGGGCTTCCTTCTACAGAGATGTGCTCCTTCAGGCATTGATGTGAGACACGAAGATCCACACGTTTTGTGCTTACTTGCCTAGGTTCATTCAGGCGCTACTTTCCCAGATCGCTTTATATTTGATCTTTATAATCTTTCTATCTTGTTCCTTCTAGATTCCTGATGAACCAGTCAAGTGACTTGTGATTACAGGAATTTATGTATATTTTTATTTTTATGTGATCACTTCCCCCTCCAGACTGAGTTGGTGGCTGCTTATCGTCGTCCACATCAACAGCAAATGCACTATTCAATGCTCTGCTTGCTAGAAGCATCGCCCTTCATTACTACCTTTCACAATCACTCCCCCCCCGCCCCCCTCCCCCCCCCCCCCCCCCCCCCCCGCCCCCGGAGACTCGAGTACTGCAACAGCCTACAGTGAGCCAGGCATGAGAGTTCCCCTGTCATCAGTTAGTGAAGGGGAGCAGAACAGGCCATCCCAAATATGTCACTTTGGCATAAGGCTTATTTGGAGCTGAAAGCAAGTGAGAAGAAACAGAGAAAAGAAAAGCTCTATGCCCTCTCCCTACTTTCTTAAAAGCAGGACATAGATTTATAAAGTATCTTCATTCTCTATTTACCAGGAAGGACCAGACTTCCTATCAACACGGAGACAGCCCTAGAGAAATCTATGTAACAAGGTTTACCTACTAGATCTTCCATGAGTTCTCCCATATACCTACCTTCCCACAGTTTGCTGTCCCAGAAACTGAAAGCCCATTTCCTTGTCTTGTCATTTCTCACATTCACCTTCTCCACCTTTATCCTAAAAGGCGACTGAACTGAACTTTACCCTAAATTAAATGACCCTCGTGCACTGTCATGTAAATGATTCCAAGTATCCAAAGATATATAGATAAGTCCAAAGCATTTAGCTAAATAAAATGTTTAGTATTATTCCCTTGGGCACAAAAGAGATCTAACTGGTCTATCCTAAAGGAAATCAATCCTGAATATTCATTGGAAGGACGAATGCTGAAGCTGAAACTCCAATACTTTGGTCAACTGAGGTGAAGAACTGACTCATTTGAAAAGACCCTGATGCTGGGAAAGATTGAAGGTATGAGGAGAAGGGGACAACAGAGGATGAGAAGGTTGGATGGCATCACTGACTCAATAGACATGAGTTTGAGTAAGCTCTGGGAGTTGGTGATGGACAAGGAGGCCTGGTGTGCTGCAGTCCAGGGGGTTGCAGAGAGTTGGACATGAATGAGTGACTGAACTGAACTGAACTGAACTTCATCCTAAATTAAATGACCCTCATGCACTGTCATATAAATGATTCCAAGTATCCAAAGATGTATAGATAGGTTAAAAGCATTTTGCTGAATAAAATGGCTAGTATTATTCCATTTGCATAAATAAATATATATTTAAGTATAAAATATATGTGCAGTAGTGATTTCTTTTGAGGAGAGAGGGCAGTGGAGCACAGAAAAAGGGAGGTTTTCACTTTTTATTTTATAACAGTTAATAAAAGCTAGTATTTTTGTATGTGGCAGACCCTGTCCTAAAGCTTTACCTTTTTTTATTTCACTTAATTACAACCCCAGGAGGAAGATAATTGTGGTTGAGAGTGTAGACTCTTCCAGTCTATAGACATTTAAGAGATCATATCTCAGTTTATAGTCTAGCAGTGCAACTGTGAGCTTAAAGCAAATAATCTAAACAGTCTGTGCTTCAGTTTCCTCATCTGCAAAATGTGAATAGAAGTAATAGAGTTGTTGTGAGGGTTAACTGAGTTACACATGGAAGCTTGTTAGGACAGGCCTTGACACATAAAGCACTCATAAAATTATTATTATCATCATCATTTCCATTTTATAGATAAACAGAGTGAGGCCCTAAAGTTTTAAGTCACTTGTTAGTAAGTGGTAGAGTCAAGTATTAAACCCAGCCTGTCCCCAAAACCTAGGCTCTTAATTATTTAGTTAAACTGCTTCCCAGTTCTCTTGGATAATTGAACTTTTTGTAAGCATGCTTATGAACACATGTGTTACTTGTGTATCTTGGAGAAATTAAAAGCTGTGAAAAGAAATGTGAATGGAAGATAAGTTTTCACAAGATGAGGATGAAATTTTAAACTATCACCTGTGCAATTTTTAAGAGAGTATCATAGATATTAATGGGGGTTCCTAGCTGATATAGTGGAAAAGAATCTGTCTGCCAAAGCAGAAGACACAGGTTGGATCCCTAGGTCAGGAAGATCCCCTGGAGAAGCAAATGGCAACCCACCCCAGTATTCTTGCCTTGAAAATCCCATGAATAGGGTAGCCTGGCAGGCTACAATCCATAGGGTCGCAAAGAGTCAGACACAAGTGAGCACACATGCTTGCGTAGATGGTAATAATTTATTTTAAGCAGCTTTATTGGGATTTCATTTACATACCATAAAATTCACCTGCTAATGGTGGTTGGTTTAGAGAAAAAAAGTCTTGGTTACAGAGTTTTGTTTTAGCTCATGGTAGTATTTTCAAATTCACTGCAGTATTTCGCTTGGTGTCCAATAATTTGGTTCAGTTCAACCCACTCACAATTATTAAGCACTCATGGAGGAAAGGCCTTGGGGGATACAGCAATAATGTGAAAAGTCCCTGATTTTCCCTTAAGTTATAACAGCTGGTGTTTTTTTTTTATCATTTGCATTTGATTATTTTTGGCCTTTTTCTTTTTATCATGATGTAAATCATGATTAAATTATTCATTACACCACTGTTTTATTTTGTGTGTGTGTGTGTGTGTGTGTGTGTGGCAAAAGATAATAAATTCAACATTTTTTGCTATCACAAAAATTGATTCTTTTGCCTACTTTTTTGTTTTGAAGAAGCTGCATTCATTTGTGGCAAAGGAAGGACTTCACGAATAATCTACTATATCCCTTGGAAGTAATTCTAACATCATGTCGTATCCTGATCATTCTAGTCTGAGAATTTCCCGAAGTGTTTGTACAGTCAGAAACATTCCCCTTGGTTATTAGGAAACTCCATCAGCTCTCCTTTCATGAGACTCTCTTCATTACTGAATTTCCAACATCCCACATCTAGCCTTCATCACAGACTGGCCTGAATTGACATCATGTCTCTATGTATCATAAGTCAGGTTATTTTGTAGAAGGGTAGTCTCTTTCCTTAGGGACTTGAATTTGGTATATATTATGAGCCAGACATAGATCATCAATTGGGGAAGCAGAATGAGGGTTACTGGAAGATTATAAATATTTGGAGTGGGTGATATGATGCTGGGCTTCCCAGGTGGCTCACTGATAAAAGAATCTGGTTGCCAGTGCAGGAGATGCAAGAGACACGGGTTAGATCCCTGGATCAGGAAGATCCCCTGGAGGAGGGCATGGCAACCCACTCCAGTATTCTTGCCTGGAGAATTCCATGGACAGGGGAACCTGGCTGGCTACAGTTCATGGAGTCACAGAGTTGGACATGAGTGAGCAACTGAGCCCATACCCACATGATGCTGAAAGGGTTGCTGTAGCCCCCACAACAGGCTTGGCTACATTTGTGAACCCCTTGATGAGGCAGTGACTGAGTCCGACCTTGTGTTTCTATTGATGGAGATGGTTTGTTTTCTCACATGCAGGAGGCAGTACAGGGTGGTGGAAAGAACGTGGACTTTGGAATCAGATACGTATTGATTCAAATCCGAATTTCATCACCTTGGACAGGTTACTCAACTTCTCTGAGTCTGATTTCTTACCTCTTCAATGAGGTTCTAAAACTCTTGTTTCTGGCTATTATAAACAGTGCTGTGATGAACATTGGGGTACACGTGCAACCTAGATGTCCATCAGCAGATGAATGGATAAGAAAGCTGCGGTACATATACACAATGGAGTATTACTCATCCATCAAAAAGAATACATTTGAATCAGTTCTAATGAGGTGGATGAAACTGGAGCCGACTATACAGAGTGAAGTAAGCCAGAAAGAAAAACACCAACACAGTATACTAACACATATATATGGAATTTAGAAAGATGGTAACGATAACCCTGTATGTGAGACAGCAAAAGAGACACAGATGTACAGAACAGACTTTTTGACCCCGTGGGAGAGGGAGAGGGTGGGATGATTTGGGAGAATGGCAGTGAAACATGTATAATATCATATAAGAAATGAATCGCCAGTCTATGTCCGATGCAGGATACAGGATGCTTTGGGCTGGTGCATTGGGATAACCCAGAGGGATGGTATGGGGAGGGAGGTGGGAGGGGGGTTCAGGAGTGGGAACTTATGTACACCCGTGGCGGATTCATGTTGATGTATGGCAAAACCAATACAGTATTTTAAAGTTAAAAAAAATTCCACACACACACACAAAAAACAACTGTTTCTGGTCCCCTGGCTCTTGGTAATTTTCTTTTTTATTTGCAGGGCTTCTTAGCCAAAGTAAACATTCAACAGTCCTGTTTATTAAGTAGTTAGGTTTGAATCAACTTAATAATTATGTCCTAACAACTTGAAAGCTATCTGAAAATAACAGACATAAATTGAAAGAAAAATAATTTTTTAATTTCATCTTTAAATAATCACGATTTCTTACTAGTGGAATGTGTGCAGGCTCCTGGTGGACACTACACAACTTCTGGATTTTGGGGGAAGATCAGTCCACACTGATTTTCACACAGTACTTGCTTTTTATCACAGAACCCAGTTTTGCAAAGTTTGATGACATCCAAAGGAATGTAGCATGATCTAATACTGAAACTGTGAATTACCTTGAACTACTAGTTTGCTCAGTTTCCAAGAAACACTGAGCATTGCTGTATTTCCCCTGAAAATTTAAGCTATCCTGGGAGCCCCACTGCGTGAAGTTTGGGAGCCAGGGGGTTGAGAGAATTCAAGTGCAGTGATTTTGGAGGGATGATGTAATAATGAGTGGCCAGTGCCTGGAACGTCACAGGTGCTCAGTAAGTGCAGCAACAGACGTGTGCTCGGTGGGGGTGGGAAAGAGAGAACATGGCCCAGAACTCAATTCGGTATTATTCCTCTTCGAATAAACTCCTCTCAGTGTGCTGAAACAGAGTCCTCTCTGGATGGCCCCTGATCCTTGCAGTGACCACTGCCATGGTGCCCTTTTTCTTTTATACCCCCACACACAATAGGCCAGTAGTATCAAATTCCCAGTACCTTGGGGATAGCCTGGGAATTCAACTCAGGAGATCTGATGTACTGGTTTCAGTAAGGTGGGGATAATTACTTAGGGTCTCTGACACTTCAGTTAAGAGGCAGCGTATTGTTACCAGATATATACCAGATCAGTATATACCATATATATATATATAATAGTTATATACCAGATCAATACCATATTGATACCAGAGATATCATAAATTAAAAAAGATTGTCTATTTTGATTTTGGCTGTGCTGGGTGTTGGTTGCTGTGTGCGGGCTTTCTCTGGCACGTGAGCTGGTGCTCATCTCTAGCTGCAGCGCTCAGGTTTCTCATTGCGGAGGCTTCTCTCAATGTGGAACATGGGCATGCAGGATTCAGTAGCTGTAGCACATGGGTTTAATTGCCCTACGGCACGTGGAATCTTCCCAGACCAGGGATTGAACTGCCATCTCTTGATGTACCACACGACGGCCAGGGAAGTCTCAGAAATTTTTAATATTATTAAAAAATTAATACCTAATATATGAAAATTCTGATCTTTTTCCATAGTGATCTTTTTCCTGATCACTTTCCATACTGTTTATTTTAATAATAAACTAATGGCCTCTAAAAGGTTTTACAGTGCTGGGCATTCAAAAAGGTAAATTAAAAAAATTTTTTTAACCATTTCCCAGTCTGCTAAATTCTATTTATATTTATTATCTTTAAATTTTATTCAAGTATAGTTGGCTTACAATGTTGGGTTAGTTTCAGGTGTATATAAACGTAAGTTATAAATACATGTGTATCTTTTTTCACGTTCTTTTTCCTTATAGGTTATTACAAAATATTGAGTGTAGTTCCCTGTGTTCTACAGTAGGTCCTTGTTGGTTATCTACTAATATTTTATATACTGTAATGTGTATATGATATTCCCCAGCTCCTAATTTATTCCTCTTCCCCTTTCCCCATTGGTAAACATAAATTTGTTTTCTGTGTCTCTGGCTCTATTTATTTTTTGTATATATAAGTTCATTGGCATCTTTTTTGATTCCACATGTAAGTGATATCATGTGACATTTTTATTTCTCTAGCTGACTTACTTCACTTAGTACGATAACCTCTCGTATGATACAGTTGATGCAAATGGCATTATTTCTTTTTTTATGGCTTAGTAATATCCCACTGTGGGCTTCCCTGGTAGCTCATCTGGTAAAGAATCTGCCTGCAATGCAGGAGATTCTGGTTTGATTCCTGGGTTGGGAAGATTCCTTGGAGAAAGGATAGGCTACCCACTCCAGTATTCTTGGACTTCCTTGGTGGCTCAGATGGTAAAGAATCTGCCTGCAATGCAGAAGACCTGGGTTTGATCCCTGGGTTGGGAAGATCCCCTGGAGGAGGGCAAGGCAACCCACTCCAGTATTCTTGCCTGGAGAATCCCATGGACAGTGGAGCCTGGCGAGCTACAGTCCATGGGGTTATAGAGTCAGACATGACTGAACGGCTGAGCACAGCACACAGCACGGTATGCCACTGTATGTGTGTATACAGCATATCTTCTTTATCCATTCATCTGCTGACAACATTTAGGTTGCTTCCGTATCTTGGCTGATGTAAATAATGCTGCAGTGAACATCGGGGTACACATATCTTATTGAGTTATGGTTTTCTTTGTACAGCCACTATGGAGAACAGTATGGAGTTTCCTTAAAAAAACTAAAAATACAGCTACTGTGTGATCCTACAACCCCACTCCTGGGCATATAGCCAGAAAATCCTGATTTAAAAAGAATGTTTATGTAAGTAATTTAAATAAATAAGTAAACAATCAGACAACCATACTATGTGGCCCAACACCCCGCAGGTCAAACAATGTGCGCCTTTAGATTTTCCCAGTGGATCATGCTTTCCAGCTCTGAAACCAGCCCAAACTCTTTACCTCTGGTTGATAAACCTAGTGCTTACGGCCCATGGAGTGAGTCATTTTTCAACACCTCCTTTCTCTGTATGACGAAATTATTTTCAATCATAATCAGGAAACGAAATGAATAAGAGTACTGACTGGAAAGAAAATGCAGAAAGTGAAATTTTCAGTTACTGAACATTGTAATGAATAATGTTGCACTTTTTGTTTTTAGACCTGAACTTCATTGTAATCAATTTTGCACAGTTGTATCAAAATTTGTCAATCTATCTTGACTCACAGTGCATTGAAGAACACTTTTTTGATTTGCACTTTATTTATTAAACTTTTAAAATTGACATACAGATGATTTCGGAGAAGGCAATGGCACCCCACTCCAATACTCTTGCCTGGAAAATCCCATGGATGGAGGAACCTGGTTGGCTACAGTCTATGAGGTCGCTAGGAGTCGGACATGATAGAGTGACTTTACTTTCATTTTTCACTTTCATGCATTGGAGAAGGAAATGGCAACCCACTCCAGTGTTCTTGCCTGGAGAATCCCAGGGACAGGGGAGCCTTGTTGGGCTGCTGTCTATGAGGTCGCACAGAGCCAGACACGACTGATGCGATTTAGCAGCAGCAGCGTAGATGATTTACAACATTGTGCTAGTCTTTACTGTATAGATGAGTCACTTATGCACAAATAGATAGACATTATTTTTAAAATACTGTTTGCTATTACCGTTTATCACAGGGTACTGAATCTAGTTCCCTGTGCTGTATGGTGGCACCTTGCTGCTTATCCATCCTGTACACAACAGTTTACATCTGCTAACCCCAGGCTCCCGGGCCCTCTCTCCCTGCTCCCCACTGGCACTCACAAGCTTGTCCCCTATGTCTGTGAGTCTGTTTCTGCTTTGCAGATTGGTTCATTTGTGCCATATTTCAGATAAAGGTGATATCATATGGTATTTAGCTTTCTGTTTCTGACTTACTTCAGTTAGTATGACAGTCTCTAGTTGCACCCATGTTGCTGCAAATGGCATTATTTCATAAAGAACAGCTTTTATTAATTTAATTCTAAAGGTTTTTTTCACATGAAGTGATGGAAATACAAATAGTTAGGAAAAATGTTAAACTTAGGGATACGTTTGTCAGTCATAAAAAATTCCCATTTCACATCAGTTTCCAGATATCACAATGCTATCCACATCTGTTACTTTGGAACTGACTATAGCATCTTTCATACATCTCTACAGTTGAAAAATTTAAAATACCAAAAAGCTCCACATGGTCTCAGGGGATGACAGAAATGATGAGTTCAAATTCTGTTCTCTTATTTTTATAATCCCTTATTTCTATTGTTTATCTTGAATCTACTCTTCAAACATAGGAATGAGTAGTCCTATAGAAACTGGAGAAAAGAATTGGGCCATAGTGATCATGAAAGTTATGAACTTACTTTTAAGGGTATGTCTTTAGCTGAGTCCTCATTAGTCCATGGCTAACTTAAGCTATAAGTTCTTCAAATTAAGTTCTATGTGGGACACAATATCTATTAAAGATAAGTAATAAAACCATGCATACTGGAAGTCTGCAAATACATTATTAAAATTCAACTGTAATGTCAGCATTTATTTAGAATACAGATTGACACACGATTTTTGGAGGGGGCTTATTTCAATGCTATTTGTTAGAATTGCTGGCACATGGTGATAATAAAAAGGAGGCCGAGATTTAGTCACTCTGGAAAGATGAAGCAAGCTATCCAAGAACACAGACTTCATTAATAGAAGACCAGGACTGGAGCTCAGATTTTTTGTTTCCTAGCATCTGGTAACAAGATGGGTAGCACTGCAACATGAAACAGTTCCTCAGGACTGTAAAAGGAAGTAAAGATAATTATTATTTTAATATTAGATCAATATACTTATTGATCAATTTATTGCTTGTTATGAGCTAGGCATTGTGATATGTGTTTTATGTAGGTCATCTCACTTAATGAAAGTCAAGACTATGAAATGGAAAATGGAGGCAAAGGAGCTGAAGTGAGCTGTACAATAACATAATGCTCAAAATTCTCCAAGCCAGGCTTCAACAGCGTGTGAACTGAGAACTTCCGGATGTTAAAGCTGGATTTTGAAAAGGCAGAGGAACCAGAGATCAAATTGCCAACATCTGTTGGATCATAGAAAAAAATAGGAGAATTCCAGAAAAATATATACTTCTACTTCATTGACTACACTAAAGTCTTTGACTGTGTGGATCACAACAAATTGTGGAAAACTCTTAAAGAAATGGAAATACCAGGCCAACTTACCTGCCTCCTGTGAAACCTGTATGCAGATCAAGAAGCAACAGAACCAGAGCTGGAACAACGGACTGGTTCAGAATTGGGAAAGGAGTACGTCAAGGCTGTTTGTGGTCACCCTGCTTATTTAACTTCGATGCAGAGTACATCATGCGAAATGCTGGGCTGGATGAAGCACAAGCTTCATTGAAATATCAATAACCTCAGATATGCAGATGACACCATCCTTATGACAGAAAGTGAAGAAGAACTAAGAACCTCTTGATGAAGGTGAAAGAGGAGAATGAAAAAGATGGCTTAAAACTCAACATTCAAAAAACTAAGATTATGGCATCCAGTCCCATCACTTCATGGCAAATAGGTGGGAAACAATGGAAACAGTGAGAGACTATTTTCTTGGGCTCCAAAATCACTTCAGAGAGTGACTGCAGCCAAGAAATTTAAAAATGCTTGCTCCTTGGAAGAAAAGCTATGACCAACCTAGACAGCATATTGAAAAGCAGAGACATTACTTTGCCAACAAAAGTTCGTCTAGTCAAAGCTATGCTTTTTCCCATAGTCAGGTATGAATGTGAGAGTTGGACCATAAAGAAGGCTGAGCACTGATGCTTTTGAACTGGGGTGAAGAGACTCTTGAGAGTCCCTTGGACTGCAAGGAGATCCAGTCAGTCCATCCTAAAGGAAATCAGTCCTGAATATTCGTTGGAAGGACTGATGCTGATGCTGAAGCTCCAATACTTTGGCCACCTGATGTGAAGAGCTGACTCACTGGAAAAGACCCTGATGCTGGGAAAGACTGAATGTGGGAGGAGAAGGGGATGACAGGGGATGAAATGGTTGGATGGAATCATTGACTCGATGGACATTGGTCTGAGCAAGCTCCAGGTGATGGTGATGGACAGGGAAGCCTGACGTGCTGCAGTCCATGGGGTCGCAAAGAGTTGGACACGATTGAGTGACTGAACAAAAAGAACAACAGCAACATTAAAGTGATAGGAATTTCCTATTTTTTCCTGGTGTTTCCAAGGAAGTGTTCAGGGGCCTGTAAATTTGGGGAAGTGGAAAGGAAAGTACAGGCAAGGGGAAAGAGAAGAGCCCTGCATGTCGGGAGTCAGCACGGGAGATCCCACCCATGACAAGGTCATGCGGAGAGGCCTGGTGGGGAAAGGCGAGTCAGGTATCAAGGGGTCCGCTGCCCGAGCATCTACCCTGAAACCAAAATATGTCTGTTTGCTCTCTGCTATACAACACTCTTCTGACATTAGCAGGAGGCTATCCCCAACCACCTTTTTCCGGAAAAAGTTAACTTAGAGCTCCAGTTAATAGTCTCCTGCATATAAAAGGAGTGACTCTGCTCAAACCCCTCTGATGGCTCTCTAACTTGCCTGACAGGCTTCCCTGGACTTTTACAACTACGCATGTGATTGTTTACAGCCTCCCAACTGCGAGAGGCACGGGAAGCTTAGAACATCTTAAAGATATAGAGTCTTTTAAAGAGCTAAGAATTATATTGGTGAAGGGTTTCATTGTTGAGTTAATGTTGCCGCCAGGCCTCCATATCCTTTATCTTTTAGGCACCTGGGAGGATGTTAATCAATGTAATTGGGATGCAGAAATAGGAATATAATAGTTTTGATGTTAGCAATACTAGACTTTTGCGTTAATGAATTTTCTCTTTGTTATAAATTGTTGTATCCTTGCTATGTAAGAATGTAACTTTATTTAGTGCTTTCTGAGAGTGGCATCAGACTTTGGAAAGAACGACACTTTTAGGGCAAATAAGTTTTCTGGTTGACGGACCCTTATCAGAAAAGGGCCATAAAATGCTAATAGGCCTCCTGGCCAGAAGATGATGTAAATCACCTAAGACCTGTGTATACAGATAGGTATGCTGAGAGAAAGCCTAGTCTCGATAGGGTCAGGGCCGCTGACCCTGCATGACTTTGTTTTTTCCATTACTCTCTATGTACAGCTTAAGGTATATAAGCCCCCTGGAAAAATAAAATTTTGGGCCTCGCCTCATCATTTGCTTGGCTCCCCATGTCAATTCTCTTTTTCGTTCTCTCTCTTACTCTCCTTTTCAGGCTGATCCCTTGGAGCACAGGGGCTTGCTGTGTTCACTTCTCTGCCCAGGCTTCTAAGACCCACGCGAGAGGAAGCCCAAGGCAGGGCACCCTCTGCTATTCAAGTGGGTGCCTGTGGCCTACGTGAACGGTGTAAGTCCCTTGTCTCGGGACTTTATTGGCTTTCTGCATAAACCAAGGAATATCAGCCTCTTTCTCTCCTCTATTTTCTTAACTGTTTTGTTATTTCTCTATATATCTCTAAGTCTATAAATCTATATCTATATATCTCTCTTGTCTCGCCGTCCACGCTTTGGATACCCTGGATCCAACTGGGGCAGGTCCCCGGTACCCACAGATGGGGAGATTAGGGCCTGAGGAGAGAAAGAGGCAGGAAAGGGTATTGGGCTGACATTGTTTGGGAAGGGAAGGAGCTTCCCTGGTGGCTCAGTGGTTGAGAATCTGCCTGCTGATGAGGAGACATGGGTTAAATTCCTGGATCAGGAAGATCCCCTGGAGAAGGAAATGGCAACTCACTCCAATATTCTTGCCTGGAAAATCCCATGGTGAAAGCACTGGTGGGCTACAGTCTTGGTGTTCAGTTGTTCCATTGTGTCTGACTCTTTGCAACCCCATGGACTGCAGGACCCCAGGTTTCCCTGTCCTTCACAATCTCCCAGAGCTTGCTCAAACTCATGTCCATTGAGTCAGTGATGCCATCCAACCATTTCATCCTCTGTCATCCCCTTCTCCTCCTGCCTTCAATATTTCTCAGCTACAGTCTAAGGGGTTGCAAAAGAGTCAGACATAACTTAACATGCACACACACACACACGGTTGGAGAATGTTTTAAGAGAGCATTGATACTCTCCTGTGCTCTAATCTTCTCCTTAAACCTGCGATAAATCTGCCCCTCACAGCCCTGTGATTGTGATGACCTGGAATAGGGGGAAGAGGAACTGTGTCCATGATGAAGGGGACAAAAGGCCTAGGAGGGATGACAAGGCACAGACGACCGTGATGATGATGAGGAGCTTGAGCAAAGACAATGGAACAAATAAGAGATGAGAGAGAAAGCAAGCATCCCCCTAGTATGGACAGTCTCAGAGGATCTGCTTGGTGATAACTTGAGAGTCAGTGCAGAAAGGGTGACCTTGAGGGTGGAAATTTGGAGCTAGAATCAGTACTGTAGGCTGACTCAGGATTGTGTCCACCCAGAGGGTAAGGCCAGGCCAACTTGGCCCTCAAAGAAGCAGACTGAGTCTCCCAGGGTTTTTCCCTCCCTGAAGGGCATCCAAGAGTTTCAAGAGGGGAAAACCGATGATCTATGTGCAGACATACTCCACTTGAGGGTTGTGGGAAGGTGGTCAGACAGCCAGAGCCTCAGAGCACCCTTCCCAGGGTTTACCTGACGTTTTCAGGGCTCAGCTCATCAAAGAGGCTGCCGACTTTCTCAGAGGAATTCCCATCAGAGTGGGAGGATAGGCCCGCCGCAGGGGAATGAGGAAGAAAATTCCACTTAGAAAAAACAAACAGAACCAAGAACAAAGGGTGGAGTTCCAGGAAGAGATAACAGAAATTTTCTTCCCTGGGAAAGGTGAAATGTGTGTGAAAATCACTCTTTCATTCAGAGCCCTGGAGTCTGTATTATTCTGTATTATTATTCTAGGAAAGCTCCAGAAATTCAGACGACTCATTGCTCATGAAGTGACAGATGCTGGAGGCTGCAAGTGCAGAGAGCAGAGAGATCCCAGGCAGAGCTCTTGACCTCACTTGGATATTGTCCGTCTCCCAGTCTTGTCTAAGCCATCCTTCCCCTCCTTCCAAATCTCCAGATCATCTTCCTACACTAACTGCATCTGAGAGGCTTGTGTCTGTTCCCATCAGCTCTCCATGCATCCCCATGCACAGCTGATGGGTGGCTGACTCACAGGACCAAATGCAGCTCTTCCCTTACTGTGCTGAGGGGTACTTTTCAGATGCGTTTGCTCTAGATGTACTGAATCTTTCTCAGGGAAGGCTTAGTGGCTCAAAGCATTGGACATGGATTCCAGTCATACCTCTGCCTTTAGGACTAGGGCAAGTTCACTTAACCCAGAAATAGAGAAACAGAAATACCCACCTCATTGACTTGTGAAGATTAAGTAAAACAACACGTGTAAAGCACTTACATGGTGTCTGGTACATAGTAAATGCTCCATAAAAAGGATCATTCACTGGAACTCACATGCTGTTGGCTGAAGTATATATTAGGACAATCCCTCGAAGATGCAGGCACTCTTGGAGACAACTTTTTGCATATATTATATATTAAAGCTGAACATATGCATCAATTATCTCAACGATTCTATTCAAAGTTACAATCTTTTGTTAGTTTAAAAGGTCACCATCATGGAAAATATGTTCTGAGCTCTAAAGAGCCAACTAACAAAGTTTTGAAATCCAACCCAAGTATAATTTGAGGACTGTTTCATATTTGATTAATAATGTTGTGGTTTGATGCTCTTTGGTATTTAAATTCCAGAGCCTTATTGGCTTGAAGTTCTTTGCACTCCATGTTAAGTTAGTCACATAGTCATATTTTGGAATTTGAGCTCTGTTATTAGAGGAATAATTACATCCTGGGCTGACTTGGAAATGACTTGGAATTGGTTGACATCCTTGAATAGACAAGAGTAAGTCCCATGATGCTAGGCCAGCCACTAGGAGGGTTTCTGGGTGTGACAAATGTCACATTGAAATGCTTGACAATCTTCACTGTTGAGGACATTATTACTTGTGTGAGAAGTAAACACTCATCAAATGCTCACTTGGTGAAATTACATTCAAAGTTCTCTTATTCACTCCTCAGCAGGACTGTCACATTTGGTTGTAATATTTTATGAATAAAGCCTTATTATACATTTTGGTGCAATCATAAAACTGTCAGCTCATTCTACTTCTTCCCCTCTTCTTACTTCCCTCCCTTCTTCCTTTATATCTCTGCTGTGATCTATTTTCAGACATCTCATAAATAGAAACATATATATTAATATGGAATACTTTACAGTTGACTTTGGAAACTCGCTGAACAACGCTGTTGATATGATAAAAAATTTGAATTTAAGGCATATCATTTTGAATGGCTCCATCCCATGGACCAGGGCTACTCAGAATGTGGTTCTCAGGGCAGTGTCTGTCTACGATCTGCTTGCTATCAGTCTGTGAAGACATACCTACCGAACTCCTATAGAACTCGACAGTAAGCATTTATACATTTTTATAAGCAGTTTCTCAGAGTGCTTTTATGTCCGTCGAGAATGTCTGTAATAACGCCTTCCAAAGAGAAGCAAGTGGCTCATCTCATGCTGCTGCTTCTCTTCCTCTTTTCCTCCCATCCTCCTCCTTTTCCCCCTCGTCCTTTTTCTCCTCTTCCTCCTCCTTTTTCTTCTTTTTCTCCTTGTCCCTCTATAGACATAAAAGTCTGACATAATATCATTAACATAAGGTGCATAAAGAATTGTTTCTCTCAGTCAATGCAATGGCGACTTTGTTTAAACCACTGTTGGAGGAGGCCCTGTGAGGACACGACTGCCCGCTGACCCTTGGATTGCTGTGCATCCTGCCAACTATGCCAACTGTATCACTGATCGTGTTCATGACACCAGTTGTCTTGCTGTTCACACTGTCTGCGCTGTTTGCTGAACCCGGGGTAAGGCAAGGTGCAAGCTAAGAGGCTGGAAGCAAACTCGGGCAGTGGTTGGATCTGCAGATGCGTTTCTTCTCTCCTGTCTGACGCAGCAGCCGTAGCAGCAGACATGCCATATTCTCCCCTCTGGTGGTTGACCCCACGGACACAGCCGTGACGCAGCAGTAATTGCCGCCACCTTCTGAGCGGAGCTCACATATGCACACCGCACACAACCGGAGACTATGCCAGCACTTTGTGAGGCACCTGTGCAGTGCTGTCAGTGATCTCAGCTGTACTGTTTACAAGAGTCAAGACGTGGGAGCAACCTAGATGTCCCTCGGCAGACAAATGGATAAGAAAGCTGTGGTACATATACACAATGGAATATTACTCAGCCATTAAAACGAATGCATTTGAATCAGTTCTGATGAGGTGGAGGAAACTGGAGCCTATTATACAGAGTGAAGCAGGTCAGAAAGAAAAACACCAATACAGTATACTAACACATATATATGGAATTTAGAAAGATGGTAACAATGACCCTATATGTGAGCTGGCAAAAGAGACACAGATGTATAGAACAGTCTTTTGGACTCTGTGGAAGAAGGTGAGGGTGGGATGATTTGAGAGAATAGCATTGAAACATATATACTGCTGTATGTGAAACAGATTGCCAGTCCAGGTTAGATGCATGAAACAGGGTGCTCGGGGCTGGTGCACTGGGATGACCCTGAGGGATGGTATGGGGAGGGAGGGGGAAGGGGGGTTCAGGATGGGGGACACAGGTACACCCATGGCTGATTCATGTCAATGTATGGCAAAAACCACTACAATATTGTAAAGTTATTAGAATCCAATTAAAATAAATAAATTGATTTTTACAATGATCTCAGCTGTTCAGTTCAGTTCAATTCAGTCGCTCAGTCATGTCCGACTCTTTGCGACCCCATGAATCGCAGCACAAAAGGCTTTCCTGTCCATCACCATCTCCCGGAGTTCACTCAGCTGTTACACAGTCATTTACAAAGCGTGGGGCGAGAGCATCTGAACAGTCCATTTTGGCCAGTGTGCTCTGTCACCATAACCCCCAGGCTGGACCTGGGCAACCAGAGGCTTTTCCCTCTCTGCTGCTCCTGGAAGGCATGTTCTGCCCACCCTTCCCACAGCGGGAGTTATTTTCAGGACGCAGCTTAAGATAGCATATGCTGTTGAGATCACTCGAACTGGATGTGTGACAGTGACTGAACCTGATAAGACCTCTGTATAAACAAGACTCTGGGGGCAGGTGCAGAGATTTACTCCCCTTGAGGTCGCCCAAGACAAGCCTTGTATGTCAGCTCCCTCATTTATCATACCTGCCACCTACCCATCTGGAGTGATCTGCTTTCTCCAGTCTCTCCTTGCTTTACATGTGTGGGAGCCAGTTTCAAATTTCACCCAAGGGAGCTCTTGAAGTTGTGAACCAATACCCATTATTAAAAATACTCCCTTTTTTCTCTGCTGCTGCTGAGTCACTTCGTTTGTGTCTGACTCTTTGCCACTCTATGGACTGTAGCCTGTCAGGCTCCTTGGTTCATGGGATTCTCCAGGCAAGAATATGGGAGTGGGTTGCCAGGCCCTCCTCCAGGGGATCTTCCCGACCCAGGGATGGAACCTGCATCTCCTGCTGCTCTTTCATTGGCAAGTGGGGTCTTAACCATTAGCTCCGTCTGGGAAGCGCAAATGCTCAGTACTGCTACCTGTCAGGGAATCAGACCCTGGTCTCCTGTGTGACAAGCAGGGATATTCACTACTATACTAAGGAGGAGTAGCTCCATTAAAAAATTCAGTTTTGCAATTTGGATTTTTTATTGACTAAAATATAGTTCTTCAGCTTGACCTTTAGGATCTTAACATAAGCCCAGTATAACAGCTGAATATCTCGTAATTCTTGTAAAAGTTAAATAATTTCTTCTTATTATCCATTTAAACCATTTTTTCCCCCAGAATGTTTTCTCTGCTTAAGTATTTATGAATTTATTCACTCATCTAATAAATATTTGCTGGGCTTCCCTGGTGGCTCAGATGAAAAAGAATCTGCCTGCAATGCAGGAAACCTGGGTTCAATCCATGGGTCATGAAGATCCCCTGGAGAAGGGAATGGCTACCCACTCCAGTATTCTTGCCTGGAGAACTCTGTGGACAGCGGAGCCTGGTTGGTTACAGTCCATGGGGCTGCAAAGAAGTGAGCATGACTGAACAACTAACACTTTCACTTTACTTTTCCACTTCAGATGCTGGGCAATGGGTTTCTGCCCCTCAGTAGTTTAATAACTAGTACTTCAAATACTTACCTGCTTTGGGGACTAGCTCAAGTCTTGCCTTCCCCATGAGGTGTAATTAGAAAAAGTACTGACTATTGTCAGAAGAGTTGAAATTCAGAACACTTGGGTGTGAATCCCAACTGGGAAAGTTACTTTACTCCTTGAGTCTCATTTGCATAGTCATCTGTAAAATGGGGCCAATAGTGATCTTTTCTTCATAAAGATTTATTTTTTTCAAAACAGACTGACTTATTTGTATCTAGCGGCACTGGGTCTTTGTGGCTGCCCCTCCGCCCCCGCCCTGGTTTCTCTGGTCGTGGAGATGGGGTCTGCTCCTTGTTTTGGCACTCAGGCTTCTCGCTGTGGTGGCTGCTCCTCATGGCAGTTCTGTTGTTGCAGAGCACCAGCTCTAGGTGCACAGGCTACCCCGGTGCTGTCCACAGGCTTAGCTGCTCTGGGGCATGCGGAATCTTCCTGAGCCAGGGATTGAACCAGTGTCCCCTGGATTGGCTGGCAATTCTTAACCACCAGGGAAGCCTCATAGAGATTTTTATTTTTTAAAATTATATGGGATAATGATGTAAACATGTCTGGCATAACATGAAGTCTCTCCACGCTATTTTCCTCTTTTCTCCTATGATAAATTTTGCTTTTTACTCAATCTAATTCTGCCATCAAAGGCATGTTTTTTCTCTCCTCAATATTGTACACATTCTAAATTAGTTCATTTAACTGGTACGATCTTCCTATTCTAACTTCCCCCTTTTCTGGAATCTTCTCCCTTCCTTTCCCATCTGCCCCAATTCATTATTTTTTTCAGAATGGGATTCAAAGACCTTGCTTCTCCATAAGTACTCAGAGGTCCCTTGACTTTTTGGGATTTCCTTAGAGAACTTTAGCTTCTAGCCATGTTATCTCAGGTGTTGTTGGCCATTATATTAACCCCACCTTATTGATCTAATGAAAATAAATGTTCTTTGATGGTAGAGAAAATGTTGTTATGTGTTGTTTGTATTTTCCTGCTCCCTGGAGTTTAGAACATATGATAAGCAGTTTAAAAACCCAGTAGAACCTTGACGCTGGTGAAGACATTGATGGTAAGTCATATTTTAATGCAGGGGCCCAGTGGCTGCAGGGTCTACTGCTCAAACGCTTCTCTCATGTACAGCCTCCAGACTAGGGAACTGCAACCAGTTTGTCCTTTAGCAGAATAATTAACCCATGTCCTTAGACATTCTGTGTTTGCAAAAACCTGAAACTTCGAGGGTAAAAACTCAAGGGCTGCTTATGCTTTTGATAAAGTTGGTTGTGGCCCAAAATACTGGGTGGAGAAATTCTTACTCAGCCAATTATTTTGACATCGTGCTGCTTCAGTAATAGACATATCACCAATTACCTGTCAGGTGTGGCTTGGAAGGTGGCTTTTGGGTAAATACAGACAAGGGAATAACTGCCAGTTCTTGCCTAGAGGCTCTGAACCCGCTTACATTTTCCCAGCTCTGAAGGAGCAGATGCCAAACACTCCTCCGGGTGCTCAGTGAACTTCCAGAGGCCACATCACATGTCTTCAAAAGTCCCGCTCCAGGAAGTGTCCTTTCTCAAATATTCCATCTCTCAGTAGCTCTACCCAGTAACCAACTTTCTGAAGAATAGTGTCTAGCAAAATGGAAGGAGAGAGCAGTGTTCTGACTTAGATGAGTCTCTTTTATTTAGTTTTAACTTTATTTATATTGACTTTATTTATAAAAATTCAAAAAGAAAAAAGAAAACTCAGAATTACACCGTATTAAGAACTACTATTAGAATTAACTTTCAAATTATAGCTAACCCTAATTGAATGCTTATAATGTACCTGTGCAGTCTTTCTTGTCCAGATGGTATATGAAAGCAGACTCAAAAAGTGCATGAGAACAGAACAAAGAATTAATTATATAGCACTGAATAAACTGATGTTGGAAACTAATTTTGGTTATTTATTGCAAATTTCCAGAAAAATTATGAGACTTAGAAATGGAGAAAAAAGAGAGCATTGAGTGTTTTTTCAGCAGAGTGGTCATGAGTGTTGTCTAGCTGATCATCCAGGGATTATTTGATTATTTATTTGACTATTTCACTGTCTGGTCTGATTGACAAGCATATTCTATAATTCTGTAGAGACAGAAACTAAGTTGTAGAAAACTGACAGCAATCTAAGTTTTTGTAGTCCGCAGTAATGCAAACAATCTCACCCATAGAAATGCAAATACTCTAAAAACAAATGAACAAACAAAACAAAAACAGCCTCATAGAAACAGAGAACAAACCTGTGGAGCAGGGGTTGAACCAAATAGGTGAAGGGGATTAAGAGGTACAAATCTTCCAGTTATAAAATAACTGGGCTTCCCAGTGGTGCCTGCTAATGCAGGAGATGCAAGAGACGCAGTTTTGATCCCTGGGTCAGAAGGATCACCTGGAGTAGGAAATGGAAACCCACTCCAATATTCTTGCTTGGAAAATTTCCTAGACAGAGGAGCCTGGTGAGCTATAGTCCCTAGGTTCGCAAAGAATTGGATAAGGCAGCATGCAGGTGCACACACACACACAATAAGTGTCATGGGGATACAATGTACAGTGTAATATCTGATAATATTTTTAAAACTTTGTATGGTGACAAGGCCTCCCAGGTGGTTCAGTGGTAAAGTATCCGCTGGCTGATTCAGGAGACTCAGGTTTGATCCCTGGGTCAGGAAGACGCCCTGGAGAAGGAAATGGCAACACACTCTAGTATTCTTGCCTGAGAGATCCCATGGACAGAAGAGCCTGGCAAGCTACAGTCCATGGGATCACAAAGGAGTCCGATATGACTTAGCGACTCAACAACAAGAAGAAGAATGGTAACAGATGATTACTAGACTTATCATGGTGATCAATTCATAATATATGAAAATGTCAATGACATATTGTCTCATAGAGATAAAACTTTGAAATGTAAAATTTATATCTTATTGACCTATAGAATTTTAATCAGTTTTGCATTTATTAGCAAAAATATTTCAGTGTACCTAATTGCACATATATATTCTCCAAAATCTCTGACTCGTACACTCATTAATTAATTGAATAAACAAATTCTTTGATATATGTTTATTTTATGTTTGAGAGTCATTATTTTAGAAAATTATAGCTTAGCATTTTTGGATTTCCAGTGAGAAACCTGAATGGGCTCTTTTGGCAAAGTATTAGTATCAAGTAAACTGCACTTCTGGAAACATTCACTAATGGTTATTTAACCTGGACACATCCCTTCTTGGAATCCAGGGTGAATTCCAGGAACAGTAGAACTTAAGCTCTAGTTTCTCTGTTTCTGTAGTTTTTCTTCTCTCTTGACTGATTGTTTGTTTTATTTTCCTTTCTGATTTGCTCATAGTCAATAACACATTGACTGGTATCCTGGTAGCTTGTATGCACCAGGACCAAGGAGAAAGCAGCAGTGACCTCACAAGAGACTGAGCCAGACTTGCCGGTGAGTGTCCAGAAGGTTCCCGTGGAAGCCTGGTTTGATAGCAGCCTGCAGTGGGGTCAGGGGCACTGAATACAACAGTCCTGAGAGCTGCAGGGTGTTCTGGCATGAGTCATTTTGAAGGAATTTGGCCTCAGGCCAAACTACTGGGAGGGAACACAGCCTCACCTATCAATGGAAAATTGGATTAAAGATTTACTGAACATGGCCCTGCCGATCAGAGCAAGACCCAGATTCCCCCACTGCCAGTCCCTCTCATCAGGAAGCTTCCACAGCCTCTTATCCTTATCATCAGAGGGCAGTCAGTCAATCAGTTCAGTCAGTCAGTTCAGTCACTCAGTCGTGTCTGACTCTTTGCGACCCCATGAATTGCAGCATGCCAGGCCTCCCTGTCCATTACCATCTCCCAGAGTTCACCCAAACTCACGTCCACAGAGTCGGTGATGCCATCCAGCCATCTCATCCTCTGTCGTCCCCTTCTCCTGCCCCCAATCCCTCCCAGCATCAGAGTCTTCTCCAGTGAGTCAACTCTTCACATGAGGTGGCCAAATTACTGGAGTTTTAGCTTTAGCATCATTTCTCCCAAAGAACACCCAGGGCTGATCTCCTTTAGAATGGACTGGTTGGATCTCCTTGCAGTCTAAGGAACTCCCATCACTTCTCTAACATCACAGTTCAAAAGCATCACTTCTTCAGCACTCAGCTTTCTTCAGAGTCCAACTCTCACATCCATACATGATCACTGGAAAAACAATAGCCTTGACTAGACGGACCTTTGTAGGCAATGTAATGTCTCTGCTTTTCAATATGCTATCTAGGTTGGTCATAACTTTTCTTCCAAGGAGTAAGCGTCTTCCAATTTCATGGCTGCAGTCATCATCTGCAGTGATTTTGGAGCCCCCCCCCAAATAAAGTCTGACACTGTTTCCACTGTTTCCCCATCTATTTCCCATGAAATGATGGGACCAGATGCCATGATCTTCATTTTCTGAATGTTGAGTTTTAAGCCAACTTTTTCACTCTCCTCTTTCACTTTCATCTGTTATGCCCAGAGTCCGAGTCCCCAAAACTGAGAGAATAAGACGTCCACAGTGATGCAAAAGCATGAAGGGTTTTTTTTTTTCTAGCTCAAGCTAGGGCTCCCACCACATCCATCGCAGTGGAGTGGAGCAAGGAGCCCCAAGCCCAGATTTACAGCAGTATTTATGGGTTTTAGAACAGAGAGTTGGCAAGGGCTGATTGGCTGCAGGAGTGTCCTAGTATTTACTAATTGGCTAATCTTTATTGGCTACAGGGGTTTCCTGTTATTTACTAATTGGCTATTGGCTGCAGGGGGATGTCTTTTACGTCCTGATAAACTCAAACCAGGTTACGGGGAGTATGCTGATTAGACAAGTCCTGGCATCCACGGGGATGACCTCACTGGGCAATGACTCAGCCTTTCCCGTGAGTCCTACCTTAGTCCCTGAAGCCTATCATGGCGTTTGTTAGGTCCCAACACATCAAGAGGCTTTTTAGTTCCTCTTCACTTTCTGCCATAAGAGTGGTGTCATCTGCATATCTGAGGTTATTGATATTTCTTCCAGCAATCTTGATATCAGCTTGTGCTTCTTCCAGTCCAGCGTTTCTCATGATGTACTCTGCATAGAAGTTAAATAAGCAAGGTGACAATATACAGCCTTGATGTCCTCCTTTTCCTATTTGGAACCAGTCTGTTGTTCCATGTCCAGTTCGAACTGTTGCTTCCTGACCTGCATATAGGTTTCTCAAGAGGCAGGTCAGATGTTCTGGTATTCCCATCTCTTTCAGAATTTTCCACAGTTTATTGTGATCCACATAGTCAAAGACTTTGGCCTAGTCAAGAAAGCAGAAATAGATGCTTTTCTGGAACTCTCTTGCTTTTTTGATGATCCAGTGGATGTTGGCAATTTGATTTCTGGTTCCTCTGCCTTTTCTAAAACTAGTTTGAACATCTGGAAGTTCATGGTTTACATACTGCTGAAGACTGGCTTGGAGAATTTTGAGCAGTACTTTACTAGCATGTGAGATGAGTGCAATTGTGCAGTAGTTGGAGCATCCTTTGGCATTGCCTTTCTTTGGAATTAGAATGAAAACTGACCTTTTCCAGTCCTGTGGCCACTGCTGAGTTTTCCAAACTTGCTGGCATATTGAGTGCAGCACTTTCACAGCATCATCTTTCAGGATTTGAACTAGCTCAACTGGAATTCCATCACCTCCACTAGCTTTGTTTGTAGTGATGCTTTCTAAGGCCCACTTGACTTCACATTCCAAGATGTCTGGCTCTAGGTGAGTGATCACACCATCATGATTATCTGGGTCATGAAGATCTTTTTTGTACAGTTCTTCTGTTTATTCTTGCCATCTCTTCTTAATATCTTCTGCTTCTGTTAGGTCCAGACCATTTCTGTCCTTGATCAAGCCCATCTTTGCATGAAATGTTCCCTTGATATCTCTAATTTTCTTGAAGAGATCTCTAGTCTTTCCCATTCTGTTGTTTTCCTCTATTTCTTTGCACTGATCACTTAGGAAGGCTTTCTTATCTCTCTTTGCTATTCTTTGGAACTCTGCATTCAGATGCTTATATCTTTCCTTTTCTCCTTTGCTTTTCGCTTCTCTTCTTTTCACAGCTATTTGTAAGGCCTCCTCAGACAGCCATTTTGCTTCTTTGCATTTCTTTTCCATGGGAATGGTCTTGATCTCTGTCTCCTGTACAATGTCATGAACCTCCGTCCATAGTTCATCAGGCATTCTATCATCAGAGGGCAGACAGAATTAGAAATCACAATCACAGAAAACTAATCAACTGATGACATGGATCACAGCCTTATCTAAATCAATGGAACTATGAGCCATGCCATGTAGGGCCACCCAAGACACACGGGTCATGGTGGAGAGTTCTGACAAAATGTGGTCCGGTGGAGAAGAGAATGACAAACCCTTCAGTATTCTTGCCTTGAGAACTCCATGAACAGTATGACAAGGCAAAAAGAAAGCATACTGCAAGATAAACTCCCCAGGTTGGTAGTTGCCCAATATGCTACTGGAGAAGACTGGAGAAATAGTGCCTGAAAGAATGAAGAGGCTGAGAAAAAGCAAAAAAAAAAAAAAAAAAAAAACCACCAAAAAACAAAAACCAAAACACCCAGTTGTGGATGTGTCTGGAGATGGGAGTAAAGTCCTAGGCTCTAAAGAACAATATTGCATAGGAACCTGGAGTGTTAGGTCCATGAATCAAGGCAAATTGGAAGTGGTCAAAGAGGAAATGGCAAGAGTGAGTGTTGACATTTTAGAATCAGTGAACTAAAGTGGACCAGAATGAGTGAATTTAATTCAGATGACCATTAGGTCTAATACTGTGGGCAAGAATCCCTTAGAAGAAATGGAATAGCCATCATAGTCAACAAAAGAGTCCAAAATGCAGTACTTGGATGCAATCTCAAAAATGACAGAATGATCTCTGTGCATTTCCAGGGCAAATCATTCAATCACAATAACCCAAGTCTATGCTTCAACCACTAATACTGAAGAGGCTGAACTTAAATAGTTCTCTGAAGACCTACAAGACCTTCTAGAACTAACACCAAAAAAGGATGTTCTTTTCATTATAGGGAACTAGAATGCAAAAGTAGGAAGTCAAGAGAAACCTGGAGTAACAGGCGAATTTGGCTTTGGAATACAAATGAAGCAGGGCAAAGGCTGATAGAGTTTTGCCAAGAGAGCGCACTGGTCATAGCAAACACCCTTTTCCAACAACACTAGAGACAACCCTACACACTGACATCACCAGATGGTCAATACCAAAATCAGATTGATTATACTCTTTGCAGCTGAAGATGGAGAAGCTCTATACTGTCAGCAAAAACAAGACTGGGAGCTGACTGTGGCTCAGATCGTGAACTCCTTATTGACAAATTCAGACTAAAATTGAAGAACGCAGGGAAAACCACTAGACCATTCAGGTATGAACTAAATCAAATCCCTTAAAATACAGTGGAAGTGAGAAATAGATTCAAGGGATTAGATCAGATAGACAGAGTGCCTGAAGACCTATGGACAGAGGCTTGTGACACTGTACAGGAGGTGGTGATCAAATTGATCCCCATGAAAAAGAAATGCAAAAAGGCAAAGTTGTTGTCTGAGGAGGCCTTACAAATAGCTGAAAAAAGAAGAGAAGTGAAAGGCAAAGGAGAAAAGGAAAGATATATCCATCTGAATGCAGAGTTCCAAAGAATAGCAAAGAGAGATAAGAAAGCCTTCCTAAGTGATCAGTGCAAAAAAAAAAATAGAGGAAAACAACAGAATGGGAAAGATTAGAGATCTCTTCAAGAGAATTAGAGATACCGAGGGAAATTTTCATGCAGAGATGGGCACAATAAAGGGCAGAAATGGTATGGGGCCAACAGAAGCAGAAGATATTAAGAAGAGGTGGCAAGTATACATAGAAGAACTGTATAAAAAGGATCTTAATGACCCAGATAACCAGCTTGATGTGATTACTCACCAAGAGCCAGATATCCTGGAGTCCGAAGTCAAGTGGGCCTTAGGAAGCATCACTACAAACAAAGCTAGTGGAGGTGATGGAATTCCAATTGAGCTATTTCACATCCTAAAAGATGATGCTGTGAACGTGCCACACTCAATATGCCAGCAAATTTGGAAAGCTCAGCAGTGGCCACAGGACTGAAAAAGGTCAGTTTTCATCTCAATCCCAAAGAAAGTCAATGCCCCAAATATTCAAACTACCACACAATTGCACTCATTTCACACACTAGCAAAGTAATACTCAAATTCTCCAAGCCAGGCTTCAACAGTAAATGAACCAAGAACTTCCAGATATTCAAGCTGGATTTAGAAAAGGCAGAGGAACCAGAGATAAAATTGTCAAGATCCACTGAATCATAGAAAAAGCAAGACAATTCTGGAAAGAATTGACTATGCTGAAGTCTTTGGCTGTGTGGATCACAAAAACTATGAAAAACTTTTAAAGAGACGGAAATACCAGACCCCCTTACCTGCCTCCTGAGAAATCTGTATGCAGATTAAGAAACAACAGTTAGAACTGGACGTGGAACAACAGACTGGTTCCAAACTGGGAAAGGATTCCATCAAGGCTTTATATTGTCACCCTGCTTATTTAACTTATATGCAGAGTACATCATGAGAAATGCTGGACTGGATGAAGCACAACCTGGAATCAAGATTGCTGGGAGAAATATTAATAACCTCAGATATATAGATGACACCACCCTTATGGCAGAAAGCAAAGAGGAACTAAAGAGCCTCTTGATGAAAGTGAGAGAGGAGAGTGAAAAATCTGGCTTAAAACTCAGCATTCAGAAAACGAAGATCATGGCATCTGGTCCCATCACTTCATGGCAAATAGATGGGGAAACAATGGAAACAGTGACAGACTTTATTTTCTTGGGCTTCAAAATCACTGCAGATGGTGACTGCAGCCATGAAATTAAAAGATGCCTGCTCCTTAAAAGAAAAGTTGTGACTAACCTAGACAGCATAAGCAGAGACATCTCTTTGCCAACAAAGGTTTATCTATTCAAAGCTATAGTTTTTCCAGTAGTCATGTATGGATGTGACAGCTGGACCATAAAGAAAGCTGAGTGCCAAAGAACTGGTACTTTTGAACTGTGGTGTTGGAGAAGATTCTTGAGAGTCCCTTGGATTGCAAGGAGATCAATCCTAAAGGAAATCTGTCCTGAGTATTCATTGGAAGGACTGATGTTGAAGCTGAAGCCCCAATACTTTGGCCACCTGATGTGAAGAATGGGCTCATTGGAAAAGTCTCTGATGCTGGGAAAGATTGAAGGTGGGAGGAGAAGGGGATGACAGAGGATGAGATGAGATGGTTGGATAGCATCACTGACTCGGTGGCCATGAATTTGATCAGGCTCCGGTATTTGGTGATGGACAGGGAAGACTGCTGTGCTGCAGTCCATGGGATCGCAAAGAGTTGGACGTGACTGAGGGACTGAACTGAACTGAAGAGCGTATTCTCAGTTGGTTGCATCAGTTTTGGCTTTGGGAAATTTGCTTTTATAGCACAACCATCTGATGATCTTTCTAGATAATGGATATGAATTCTCAGTTTGGTGAGAAACAGCAGAGAAATTGATTGGTCTTATTTTGGTTTATCTATTTGTGAGCTCAGAATTTTGAGGCCATTGGGAAGGAGGATAATGCTGTAAGATCTAGACAAGTTAGATTTTGTTTGTTTATTTGTTTTATTCTCGACTCAGCTGAAATGTGAGACTGAAGCCATAAGCTCTCTATGTGCTTACGCATCTCTGTGTTAATGTCTGTAACTGAAACAGGTTCTATCCTATAACTGTGAAAATGGAAAATGTTTGCAAACTTCTGGAAGGTATTGCTATGGCAGGGTATTAATAGATTATAATGTCTTAAAGAAGCACTGTTCTGATTTTTTCAGAGGTAAATAAGCACTTATATAATTATTAAAAAATAAGTGCATAATATATTTAAAAGGCAGAAACAGTCTTCCCATTCTTATGTCTTCTTTTTCTCACAATGTGCAGCAACATAGACCTGTTGAAAGTTGTAATAAATAAATTTAGCAGTGTCACAGAATCCAAAATTCATACAACAAAATCAGCTGTATTTCTATATACTCACAAAGAATAATTGGAAACTGGAATAAAAAAGAATACCATTTGCAGCAGGATGAAATATTTATATATAAACTTAATAGAATACATGCAACACCAGAACACTGACAACTACAAAACACTGCTGGGAGAAATCAGGGAAGCTGGCAGTAGCTTTCCCATCAGGAGCTCTGTTTTGGATGGAATGGAGTCCAGGCATGAGCAGCCCATGGGATCTGGAAAGGGGAATAAACGTGCACTGGCTTTGCCATGTGTGTTGATAGTAATAGGAGATATCTCCAGAGATTGCTAGGTGACCTCATCTGAGACCAATAATTCGTGATATACATGGTGTTACTGACCTGGGTTCTTGGACTCTTTAGTCAATAGAAATTGATGAGGCCAGATGAGAAATTTAGGCAAGGATTTATTAGGACTCAGCATGAAAGAGTGAAAACAAGTAACGGGTTCCCTTGCTCCCTCTCTGAGTGGGGGCAAGCTGGTCCCTCTAGTGGGGTGAGGGTAAGGACAGAGCCACGGTTGGGCCAGAGGGGAGGCTTAGGTGGTCTGCCCACCTCCTTGGTGGTGCTGTGTGCAGGGATCATGCTTAAGTACTTCACTTTTGCTCTCAGCACCCTAGAAATGGCAGTTAGGGTTTGGCCTTTTTGAATCTTATTGTTCACAACTTGCCCCAAGTGGGCATGCACACAGTTATTTTTAGTCCATTATATTTTCTTTGTATTTTGCTGCTTGAGATGTTTGTTCAGGTATAAGTGCTGCAGTGATTTATAGAAGGGAAGGCCATAAACCTAGACTGACTTCCCTAGAAGGTAAAAATATCCTGGAGCCAGTATCTTAGTTTTCTGGAAGACTAACTATGTGTGTCTCTTTTTCTTAAAAGTGAATAAATAAATATCCTGAGTTAATGAAAAAAGTGATTCATAAATCATTCTCCACCCTCTTCCCATAGTAATAAGGACAGAGCCTTGGGGTGATGTGCTGAGGACAGAGAAAACTGTTGCAAGACTCTAGAATCACGTTGCTAGTGTTTTTCATGTGATGTGCTTTTTCCAGAAAGGAAAAGCCTTTACTTTCTGTAGTAGTTTGAAGCCTGCTTCCACTGTAGTGAAACTTCCATTCATATGCATATAATGTATCTAGGTTTCAGGCTTTCAAACTAAATTTGATCTGGAACATGGGAAAAAAGACAGAGATACTGCGGGGAAGTATTGAGAGAGAGATTGGTTATGGGGTTGTGTTCAGGAAAAGTGGGAATCCTGATAGTTAAGCTTAACCACTTTAGAGTATTACTGCTGCTGTGCTCAATCGTGTCCGACCCTTTGCCACCCCATGGACTGTAGCCAGCCAGGCTCCTCTGTCCATGGGATTCTCCGGGCGAGAGTACCGGAATGAGTTGCCAAGTCCTCCTCCAGGGGATCTTCCCAACCCAGGGATCGAACCCAGTCTCCCGCACTGCAGGCAGATTCTTTACTGTCTGAGCCACCAGGGAAGTATTCAGTTCAGTTCAGTTCAGTTCAGTCACTCAGTCGTGTCTGACTCTTTGTGACCCCATGAATTGCAGCACACCAGGCCTCCCTGTCCATCACCATCTCCCGGAGTTCACTCAAACTCATGTCCATTGAGTTGGTGATGCCATCCGGCCATCTCATCCTCTGTTGTCCCCTTCTCCTCCTGCCCCCGATCCCTCCCAGCATCAGAGTCTTTTCCAATGAGTCAACTCTTCACACGAGGTGGCCAAAGTATTGGAGATTCAGCTTTAGCATCATTCCTTCCAATGAACACCCAGGGCTGATCTCCTTTAGAATGGACTGGTTGGATCTCCTTGCAGTCCAAGGTACTCTCAAGAGTCTTCTTCAACACCACAGTTCAAAAGCATCAGTTCTTCAGTGCTCAGCTTTCTTCACTGAAAGTCTAACTTTCACATCCATACATGACCACTGGAAAAACCATAGCCTTGACTAGACGGACCTTTGTAGGCAATGTAATGTCTCTGCTTTTGAATATGCTATCTAGGTTGGTCATAACTTACCTTCCAAGGAGTAAGTGTCTTATAATTTCATGGCTGCGGTCACCATCTGCAGTGATTTTGGAGCCCCCCAAAATAAAGTCTGACACTGTTTCCACTGTTTCCCCATCTATTTCCCATGACATGATGGGACCAGATGCCATGATCTTCGTTTTCTGAATGTTGAGCTTTAAGCCAACTTTTTCACTCTCCTCTTTCACTTTCATCAAGAGGCTTTTTAGCTCCTCTTCACTTTCTGCCATAAGGGTGGTGTCATCTGCATATCTGAGGTTATTGATATCTCTCCCAGCAATCTTGATTCCAGCTTGTGCTTCTTCCAGCTCAGCGTTTCTCATGATGTACTCTGCATATAAGTTAAATAAGCAGGGTGACAATATACAGCCTTGACGTCCTCCTTTTCCTATTTGGAACCAGTCTGTTGTTCCATGTCCAGTTCTAACTGTTGCTTCCTGACCTGCATATAGGTTTCTCAAGAGGCAGGTCAGGTGGGCTGGTATTCCCATCTCTTTCAGAATTTTCCACAGTTTATTGTGATCACACAGTCAAAGGCTTTGGCATTGTCAATAAAGCAGAAATAGATGTTTTTCTGGAACTCTCTTGCCTTTTCCATGATCCAGCAGATGTTGGCAATTTGATCTCTGGTTCCTCTGCCTTTTCTAAAACCAGTTTGAACATCTGAAAGTTCACGGTTCACGTATTGCTGAAGCCTGGCTTGGAGAATTTTGAGCATTACTTTACTAAGGGACTAGACCTGATAGACAGAGTGCCTGATGAACTATGGATGGAGGTTCATGACACTGTACAGGAGACAGGGGTCAAGACCATCCCCATGGAAAAGAAATGCAAAAAAGCTAAATGGCTGTCTGAGGAGGCCTTACAAATAGCTGTGAAAAGAAGATAAGTGAAAAGCAAAGAAGAAAAGAAAAGATATAAGCATCTGAATGCAGAGGTCCAAAAAATAGTAAGGAGAGATAAGAAAGCCTTTCTCAGTGATCAATGCAAAAAAAATAGAGGAAAACAACAGAATGGGAAAGACTAGAGATCTCTTCAAGAAAATTAGAGATACCAAGGGAACATTTCATGCAAAGAAGGGCTTGATAAAGGACAGAAATGGTCTGGACCTAACAGAAGCAGAAGATATTAAGAAGAGGTGGCAAGATTACACAGAAGAACTGTACAAAAAAGATCTTCACGACCCAGATAATCATGATGGTGTGATCACTCACCTAGAGCCAGACATCTTGGAATGTGAAGTCAAGTGGGCCTTAGAAAGCATCACTACAAACAAAGCTAGTGGAAGTGATGGAATTCCCGTTGAGCTAGTTCAAATCCTGAAAGGTGATGCTGTGAAAGTGCTGCACTCAATATGCCAGCAAATTTGGAAACTCAGCAGTGGCCACAGGACTGGAAAAGTCAATTTTCATTCCAGTCCCAAAGAAAGGAAAGTATTACTGAATCAGACTTCAGAATCAGACATCAAATTCCTTTGTAAGAAGGAAAATCCAAGATTCCCTTTCTTTTTCCTTCTCTCGTGCCACATTAAAAAAAAAATTGGAATTCTGTCTCTTTTCCCTTCCCTCTTGCCAATTTTTTTTTTCCCCCAATTTGGGTTTCTATAGCATGTTTGGCTTGTCTTCCTCCCTTGGCAATTTAGTTAGCATCGATTTTACTCTCTGTACACATTCACATACATTTCTAGCCTTATCTGTGTGGCTGTGGAAGTAATAACATCTCTCAGGGTTATTGTGAGTCTCCAAGAAGATTAGGTGTGAAATGATGCTTTAAAAACTCTGGTGCTGAATATAATTCTGAGACACCAGCCAAGTGATCTGGGGTTGAAAGCAGGTTAGGAATTTGTGTGCTGGGAACAAACACTGAGGCGGGGGTGAGGGTGAGCATCTCTGGGGATTCATCCTAGCCCTTGGAATCCTGGCCCACTGGAGAGCTCCACTGATGGCTGGGCTGAGTTTCCAGGCCTAATGGTTGTCTTAAAGGTTGACTTGGATACTGAGGTAAAGACATGGGGACTTTGGTTTTCAGGCAAAGGCAGAAAAATGTGGTCGAGACCTGGCTAGTCACCGTCTCTGTAAGGCTTGGTAACATTACAAATTTAAGTTCTTCCACTATGAGAACAAAATGGATTTTTAAAAACTCTTAAAACTTTTTAAGAGTTTTAAATAAATTCCCAGGATACCAACAACTTTCTTCCAGAAGAGCAATCCGTAAGATTGTGTATTTTTTTTTTTATGATTTAGGCTTTCATTTTTGTTCCAAGAAATGTAACTATCACAGAAAAAAAGCCTCAAAACATAAACAACTCTTGTTAAAAATTAAACCATGTTCTTGAAGAGGGTAAGAAGAATGGATTAGTAGACTGAGCACTAGATCCTGATTAAAAAACTTTGAATCATTTTTATCTGCCTCTTTATTCTTTTATAATTCATTTTACCCAGGTTTCATGGTAGTCTGTGGGGGAAAGGGCCTCAGCAGGTTGTAAACTGCAAGGTAAGGGTTTTCTGTGATTTCCAGATATCTGGCTCCAAATTCTTTCTTGAACTCAAGTTTTTATATCTACTACCTAATCAGACATCTTCCCTTGGAATACATTCCCTTGGTTGTATTGATAGATAAGTCAAACCCAGCAAAGTCAAAATTGCACTCCTGATTTCCAGCCTTCATAAGCCTGTTCTTCCTCTAATCTCCCTCATTTTACCACCGTTCTTGCATTTGCTTAGCCCCCAAATCTTAGAGTCATTCCTGACCGCCTTCTTTTTCTTAAAGCCACATGCACTGTGGGGGCAAATCCTATTGGCTTTTATTATTTTTTTTAAAGTAACGGCTTTGTTGCAATATGATTTCACAGACCATGAAGTGCACTCTTTAAAAGTATACAGTTAAGTGGTTTTGGGTATATTCACAAAGTTGCGCATTGGTCGTAACCACCTGATTTCAGAACACTTTCATCTCAAAAAGAACCCCATTCTCATTAGCATTCATTCTATTCCCTATTCCTCCAAGCTCCTGGTGGCTGCAGGCACCACTTTACAACATACCTGCATTGAGGTTTCCATTTTCTATATATCCTCATCAGTACTGTTTTTTTTTTTTTTTTAATTTTTATTTATTTATTTATTTAATTTATTTTTAATTTTATTTTTACTTTATTTTACTTTACAATACTGTATTGGTTTTGCCATACATCGACATGATTGATTAGAGCCATCTTAGTGGGTATGAAGTGGTGTCACACTGTGTTTATGGTATGCATTTCCTGAGCATCTTATTGGCTCTTCCTAGAAACCTTCCTCCCATCTGACCATCCTTAGTGTCTTCACGGCTCTCTCCTTGGTCAGCACCATCGTCATCTCCCCCTGGGAAAGGCCACTGTCTGGTGTCCGTCACATGCTCCCACATGTGTATGTCCCACCATATGCGCATGGCGTCCCTCATCCACTCGTATGCTTCTACAGGCCTACTGCCAGCCGGCAGCCAGACTGACTGTTAGAAACCTGAGATCGTCGTGTGCCCGCTCACACCCTTCTCGTCAGTGTGCAGCCCATCTCCTTAGGTGGCCCACAGGCTCTGCAGAGTGTGGCTGGCTTCCTCTCTGACCTCGCCTTTTCTACTTCTCTTCTCCCACTGCCTGCAGCCACCCTGGCCTTCCTGCTGTGCCTCAAACACGCCCGACCCTTTCCTAGCTCAAGGCCTCACCTTGCTGCTTCCTCTACCTGAAACCTAGGGACACCCGTGTCTCCTTCCTTCCCTCACTTACATTCTTGCATGAACATTCCTGACTCAGTGTATCCTTTCCCCACACTTGCTTTTATAAAATGGTGCTCCAACACCCCTTTTACTCTCTCCCGCTTTACATATTTTCCAAATTATTTTCAATGTCTTTCATTGTATTGAGATTTATTTAGCCATTTGAATATTGACTGTCTCTCCCATTAGAATGTAAGCTCCTAGAGGGCAGAAGTTCACACTTGAAAGCAGCTGAGCCTAGACTGGTGTTCACAAAAAACAAACACTTATTTTTTTAATGAATTAAGAATGAATCCTGAGGGTGATGATGGGATAGCTAGAGCCTTCAAAAAAGACTGAATTATTTGTGGAGATGAGGTATTTTAGGGAAGGGGTAAAGTGAAGAAGAACTAAAGAGCCTCTTGATGAAAGTGAAAGAGGAGAGTGAAAAAGTTGGCTTAAAGCTCAACATTCAGAAAACTAAGATCATGGCATCTGGTCCCATCACTTCATGGCAAATAGATGGGGAAACAGTGGCTGACTTTATTTTTTGGGCTCCAAAATCACAGCAGATGGTGACTGCAGCCATGAAATTAAAAGATGCTTACTCCTTGGAAGGAAGGTTATGATCAACCTAGACAGCGTATTAAAAAGCAGACACATTACTTTGCCAACAAAGATCCATCTAGTCAAGGCTATGGTTTTTCCAGTAGTCATGTATGGATGTGAGAGTTGGACTATAAAGAAAGCTGAGTGCCGAAAAATTGATGCTTTTAAACTGTAGTGTTGGAGAAGACTCTTGAGAGTCCCTTGGACTGTGAGGAGATCCAACCACTCCACCCTAAAGGAGATCAGTCCTGAATACTCATTGGAAAGACTGATGCTGAAACTGAAACTCCAATACTTTGGCCACCTGATGCGAAGAGCTGACTCATTTGAAAAGACCGTGATGCTGGGAAAGATTGAGGGCAGGAGGAGAAGGGGACAACAGAGGATGAGATGGTTGGATGGCATCACCGACTCAATGGACATGAGTTTGGGTAAACTCCAGGAGTTGGTGATGGACAGGGAGGCCTGGCGTGCTGCGGTTCATGGAGTCGCAAAGAGTCAGATATGACTGAATGAGTGAACTGAACTGAACTGAAAGTCTTTCAAAATAAACTGTTGAAAAAGTATTAACTTTCAGAAATTGCCAATTCATATATGGAAATATGCCTAAAGTTTAATGGAACAACATGATGCACTCAAAGGGGATTGAGTTGCAAGTGATTCATGTGTAATGTGCTTTAAGAGGACTTTTGATGTCCCATCCCCTACTGAGGCAGCTGTGAACACCCAAGCTTGAGAGTTCACATTATTTACTTTGTATTACAGGCCTAGAATTTTCCAAGAATAAACAAATTACTAGCTATTTACATAGACTTGATTTTCTCCCATCACTGTAGATGATCTAAAATGGATTTAAATGTTACCTTTCTTAATTGGTCTTTTGCAACTGTTTTCTCATCCTTTTATCCTTTTCTGATCTCTCCCTCTACTTGTAGAAACAATATGCTACATTGTGTAACAAAGATTTAATTTTATCCCCAACCATTTAAAAGGACATCTTGAATGAAGGAAAGTATATTGGATTAAGATTAATGGATAAGAGGTTAAAAATGAGGATAGGTCCTTTAGAAGCATCCCAAAGTCACTGACTAATTTCCTACTCTACCTTACTTACCAGCATGCTTCCAATTCTGCTTTATTTCAAGTCCAAGATTCTAAGCTGTGACAGCAAGGCAGAGATTATGCAGTTTTTAGCATAAGAGGATACCCTTTAGCCTCACCATCTTGACAAGCCACTTGGGGATGAGAATGAGACCAAAGACAAGTTCACCAGATGGAAGATAATCAGAAGATACTGTTTAGGCCTAGTCAGGCCTGTAGGACAGAGACACAGAGAACCTTTTGGCCCAGACCTTTCTATGATCCATTTTGTTGTTGCTATTCAGTCACTAAATTGTGTCTGACTCTGTGACCCCATGGACTGCAGCATGTCAGGCTCCTCTGTTTACCATCTTCCAGAGCTAGCTCAAACTCAAGTCCATTGAGGTGGTGATGCTATCTAACCAACCTCATCCTCTACCACCTCATTCTTCTTATGCCTTCAATATTTCCCAGCCTCAGAATCTTTTCCAGTGAGTCAGCTCTTCACATCAGGTGGCCAAAGTATTTTAGCTTCCGTTTCAGCATCAGTCCTTCCAATGAATATTCTGGGTTGATTTTTTTCAGGACTGACTGGTTTGATCTCCTTGCAGTCCAAGGGACTCTCAAGAGTCTTCTCCAGTACCACAATTCAAAAGCATCAATTCTTTGGTGCTCAGCTTTCTTTATGGACCACCTCTCACATCTGCACGTGACTACTGGAAAAACCATAGCTTTGACTGTAATGAGAATCTGAAACTTCAACCCGTTAACAAGCATTAGGCATTTCCACTCACTGGGAAATTTGAGCTACAAATATTCACATAAACCCTTCAATAGAAGGAATGAGTAAAAGCAGGAATGAAGAGGAAATGTGGGTGACATATAAGTGAAAGCTCTTAAAAACCCTGTGACACATTTTAAACATATCACACCCAATTCCAGATTAAAAGCTGTAGTTCATCTGTCATCTACCATGTGAAACAGAAGTCCAAGACGTTTCTGAATAAACATTTGAAAAAGAACAGAGGACATGGCAAAGTTGAGTCCACCATTTCACACCAGGCTAACTGGAAGAGAGCTTGGTTCCAGCCACAGAAAATTTAATGCTGATCTGTTAGGGAAGCTCCCCACCCAGGTGATCCATTTGTCCTTTAGCAGCCTTTCTGGTGCTTTCCAAGGCCACCCAGAAATCATTATAAAGAGGTTAATAGGACAATACACAGAGGTCATCAGAAATCGAACTCTGTTCTGCTTCCTCTTGATTTCAAAAGAAGCAGTTGATTCACACTTTGGTCAAACCTGTTATTTACCCAAATATTTTTTCACTGTTATCCTGAAAACACTGTATTCCAGAAAAACATCTACTTCTACTTCATTGACTGCACTAAAGACTTTGACTTTATGGATCACAACAGACTGTGGAAAATTCTGCAAGAGATAGAGATACCAGACCTCCTTACCTGCTTCCTAAGAAATCTGATGCAGGTCAAGAAGCACCAGTTAGAACCAGACATGGAAAAACAGACTGGTTCCAAATAGGGAAAGGGGTACATCAAGGCTGTGTTTTGTCACCCTGCTCGTTTAACTTATATGCAGGGGACACCATGAGAAACTCTGAGCTGGATGAAGCACAAGCTGGAATCAAGATTGCCAGAAGAAATATCAGTAACTTCAGGTATGCCCATGGCCACCACCGTTATGGCAGAAAGCGAAGAAGAACTAAAGAGCCCCTTGATGAAAGTGAAAGAGGAGAGTGAAAAGGTTGGCTTACAACTCAACATTCAAATACCAAGATCATGGCATCTGGTCCCATCACTTCATGGCAAATAGATGGGGAAGCAATGGAAACAGTGACAGACTTTATTTTTCTGGGCTCCAAAATCACTGCACATGGTGACTGCAGCCATGAAATTAAAAGATGCTTGCTCCTTGGAAGAAAAGCTATGACAAATTTAGACAGCCTATTAAAAAAGCAGAGACATTACTTTGCAAACAAAGAATCATCTAGTATAAGCTGTGGTTTTTCCACTAGTGATGTGTGGATGTGAAAGTTGGACTATAAAGAAAGCTGAGCACCGATGAATTGATGCTTTTGAAATGTGGTGTTGGAGAAGACTCTTGAGACTCCCTTGGACTGCAAGGAGATCCAACCAGTCCATCCTAAAGGAAATCAGTCCTGAATATTCATTAGAAGGGCTGATGCTGAAGCTGAAACTCCAATACTTTGGCCACTTGATGGGAAGAGCTAACTCATCGGAAAAGACCCTGATGCTTGGAAAGACTTAAGGCAGGAGAAGAGGATGACAGAGGACGAGATGGTTGGATGGCATCACTGACTCAATGGACATGAGTTTGAACAAGCTCTGGGAGTTGGTGATGGACAAGGAAGCCTGGCATGCTGCGGTTCGTGGGGTTGCAAAGAGTTGGACACAACTGAGTGACTGAACAGACTGATCTTGAAAACAAGTGAGCAATATATGTTATAAACTACTTCTGCACAAAATTCCTCTTTCAGATGAGGATGTAAATATTCTGATTGAGTTCTGACACAAACAAAATCACTTTTTCCTGTGCTTTAGAGAGACTATATCTTTACAAAATACAACTATTTACCTTACTCAAAAAGGGATAAGGATTTGTAAGAATTCCTTTTGGTGGATGGGGGTTAACCACAGTCAGTATATTATTTGAAGATTAATTCAATTTGGAATTTGGGAAAGAAAAATTTCAGGTCACTGGTTATCAATCTTTGTGGTACTATTGCTCAGCTATCACAAGGGATAATTACAAAGTCTCTAAAATATCTCAAAACAAAATTAATTCTAATTGTTTCAAAAGCAACAGTTTTAGAGTCCTTATATGGGCTATCTAGAGTTCCACACATTTTGACTCAGATATTTAAGCCTCTAAATATCCCAGTGAGGTAAGAATTATTCTTACTGTAATTTTACAAAGGAGGAAACTAAGAAATTAGGGAACTTGACCAATATCACAAGGCTAAAGATGACAGATCTGGGGTTTGAATTCAGTCAGGCAGGCCTCAGAGCACACTCATTTTGCACCCCGTAACATTCATTTGTTTGGTGAAGTGTCTACACTGGACACACGCAGGGCTAGCAGTGGCCACAAGGTGGACACCTTGTGTGCCATGCTCAGCACCACACGCCTTCAGACCAAAGCTTCGCTGCTGTGAGTTCCCGGCCACAGACAGTCAGCCGGCACGGCCTGCACACATCTTCACACTACGTTGATCTCCTTGCTTATTATTTCAAAAAATATAACAGGTTTATTGAGATATAATTCACATACCTTACAATCCATTCACTTAAGGTGTACAATTTAATGGCTTTCAGTATATTCACAGATTTGTGCAACCATCACCTGTAGCGGCTCATACACGATAGCAGTCACATCCACACCCCCTTTCTCCAGCTTCTGACAAGCAGAGATTAGTTTCCTGCATCTCTGAACATCTCATACATATAGAATCATGCAATGTTCTCTGCCTTTTGTGCATCTCAATGCCTTATGTGTATATCAATGCCTTATGTGTGTGACTTTTTTCACTTAGCATAAGGTTTTCAAATTTTAATCATATTGTAATATGTATTAGTGTTTTTTTTTAATTGTCAAATAATAATCCAATATGTGAATTTTCCAGATTTCAAAAGTCCATTCATCATGTGATGCTTGTGTTTCCACATTTTGGCTATTATGAATAATGCTGCTGTGAATCTTTGTGTGCACGTTTTTGTGTGAACATATATTTTCACTTCTCATAGGTATATACCTACTTGGAGCCTGGCCGTCTTCAGTCCATGGGGTTGCAAAAGAGTCAGACACAACTTAGCAGCCAAACACCACCACCACCACCACCACCACCTAGGAGTGCAATTGCTGGGTTATGTGGTATCTCTATGTTCTGTGTTTTGAGGAGATGCCAGACTGTTTCCCCTTCTTGCGTATTGATATTAAGTTTTCCTCAGCTGACCGTTTTTGCAAAAGTGACTTTTTTTATTCTGTAGAATCAGTTGACATTGGAAATCAGGGATACCAGATTTTGTCATCAACAGTCTAGTTGGCTGTAAATAGCTACTTTCAGTAATGGAAACCAAATGGAAAGCTTAGAGTACCCTTGAGTAACTGTCCCATCCCTTCTTACTATTAAGTCTTTTTAGTGAGCATATGAAACAAATTTAATAAATAATAGTAAAATTATAACTAGTATCTATTGAATACTGTAGCTGTTCCTGGCAGTCTATGAAATACGCTAACTATATTTTATCATCTAATTTTAGAACTATTTTTTAAAAACATTTTTTTAAATTGAAGGATAATTGCTTCACAGAATTTTGTGGTTCTCTGTCATACATCAACAAGAATCAGCATAGGTACACCCATGTCCCCTCCCTCCCGAACCTCCCTCCCACCTCCCTCCCATCCCACCCTTCAGCCTGCCACAGAGCCCCTGTTTGAGTTCCCTGAGTCACATTAAAAAAAATGAAGTATGGTTGATTTACAATGTTGTATTAAATTCTGATGTATAGCAAAGTGGTTCAGTTTTATACATATAAGTATTACATATTATTTTTCATATCTGTTTTCATTATGGATTATTACAGGATATTGAATATAATTCCCTATACTATGTAGTAGGGCCTTGCTGTTTATCTATTTTATAAATATTTGTTTGTAGCTGCTAATCCCAAACTCCTAATTTATCCTTCCCCTGCCTTTCGCTGTTGGTAACCATAAGCTTGTTTTCTATGGCTGTGAGTCTGTTTCTGTTTTGTAAATAAATTCATTTGTGTCATACTTTAGATTTCACATATAAGTGATATCGTGTGGTATTTGTCGTTCTCCTTATGACTTATTTCACTTAGTGTGATAATCTCTAGGTCCATCCATGCTGCTGCAAATGATGTTACTTCATTCGTTTATAGCCGAGTGGTATTCCATTGTACGTTTATATCTTCTTTATCCATTCATCTGGACATTTAAGCTGCTTTCATGTGTTGGCTATTGTGAATAGTGCTACTATAAACGTTGGATTGCATATGTCTTTTTAAATTAGAGTTTTCTCCAGATATATGCCCAAGAGTGGGATTGTTAGATCATATGGCAACTCTATTTTCAGTTTTTTGAGGAACCTCTATGTGGTTTTTCCTAGTGGCTGCACCAACTTACACTCCCACCAACAATGTAAGAATGTTCTCTTTTCTCCACACTTTCTTCAGCATATATTGTTTATAGCCTTTTAATGATGGTCATTCTGACCTGTGTGAGGTGATAGCTTATTGCAATTTTGATTTGCATTTCTCTATTAATTAGCAAAGTTGAGCAATTTTATTGGCAATCTGTATGTCTTCTTTGGAGACATGTCTATTTAAGTCTTCTGTTCATTTTTTGATTTGGTTCTGTTTCTTTGTTCTTGAGTCGTATGAGCTGTTTGTGTATTTTGCAAATTAAGCCCTCCTCGGGTCTCGTTGTCTGTGTATTTTCTCCCAGTCTGCCAGCTGTCCTTTTGTTGTTATGGCTTCCTTTGCTGTGCAAAAGCTTACAGTTTGATTAGGTCCCATTTGTTTATTTTTGCTTTTATTTCTATTTCTTTGAGAGACTGAACTAAGAAAATGTTGCTATGATTTATGTAAGAGAATATTTTGCCTATGTTTTCTCTTCTAGAAGTTTTATGGTGTCGTATCTTATATTTAATTAAGTCTTTAAGCCATTTTGAGTTTACTTTTGTGTAGGGTGTGAAAGAGAAATTCGCTCAGTCATGTCCAACTCTTTGCGACCTCCTTGGAATTCTCCAGGCCAAAATACTGGAGTGGGTATCCTTTCCCTTCTCCAGGGGATCTTCCTAACCCAGGGATTGAACCCAGGTCTCCCACATTGCAGGTGGATTCTTTACCAGCTGAGCCACAAGGGAAGCCCAAGAATACTGGAGTAGGTAGCCTATCCCTTCTCCAGGGGATCTTCCCAACCCAGGAATCCAACTGGGGTCTCCTACACTGCAGGCGGATTCTTTACCAACTGAGCTGTTACGGAATCCCGTAGGGTGTAAGGAAGTGTTCTAACATCATTGATTTATATGTGGTTGTCCAGCTTTCCCAACACTACTTGCTGAAGAGACTTTCTTTTCTCCATTGTATATTCTTATCTCCATAGAGATTAATTGACTGTAGGTGTGTGGGTTTATTTCTAGACTTTCTATTCTGTTCCATTGATCCATACCTCTGTCTTTGTGCCAGTACCCTGCTGTTTTGATTACTTTGGCTTTGAATTATTTTCTGAAGTCTGGGAGGGTTATGCCTCTAGCTTTATTCTTTTCCCTCAGGATTGCTTTGGCAATTCTGGGTCTTTCGTGGTTCTGTATAAATTTTAAGATTATTTGTTCTAGTTTTGTGAAAAACGTCATGGGTAATTTGATAGGGATTGCATTAAATCTATAGTTTGTGTTGGGTAGTAAGGCCATTTTAATAATATTAATACTTACAATCTAAGAATATGAGATATCTTTCCATTTCTTTGAATCATCCTCAATTTAATTTATCACTGTTTTAAAGTAGAACTACTAAAATATAAGATAAAAAAATAAGAATGACAGCTGTATTTTATCTGTACTAATGACTAGGTAGGAAAAAAAAATTAGCTTGAAATAAGAAAAACTAAAGCAAAAGACAAACTTCCCCAAATGAAAAGCTAGTCAGAAGAGGCCTTCTTAGAAAGGTTAAAGACAGTTTCATTGAGGACATTTTATTTTCAGGAAGGAGGAAAAAGAGTGAATTACTATTATTTCTTCTGAGTCTGAATATTCATGATACTATCTCAAGGTTTGAGTTTTCTATAAAGTACACAGAATTTGTTATCACAGTGTGATAGAAGCTGGTAACCATTAACTAAAGAGAAATACTGGATTGATCTTATACAACATTTTTATTGGCTTTTGTTAAAAATTTTCTTGTTGCAAAATGCCCATCTCTTACCTAGTATGAGAATCCATTTGAGTAGATTTGCCCATTATAACCTACTTCAAAGACCAGTGAGCACACATAGTATCAAACAAACAAACAAACACACACACAAACAATGAGAAACAAAACTTATACAGTATGCAGTCTGTGATATGGTTAAAGACAGATACATTAATATCCATCATAGCAAATGTTAAGACCAAAAAGGCTTGTATAGAATTAATATAATTTGTGTGGTAATGCTATTTCTTATTAAAAGAATTATAATACACATCAGAAAATCCACAAGTAGGCTTCTTCCTGGAAATAAAAACCGAACTGATCAATTTGCCTCAGTGTATTAGTGAGGAAAAAAAATGATGTGTATCTAACTGAAGAGTTGCACTATGTTGATTCTGATTTTGTGTGAAGCTGACTGTATAATAATTTCCCATTTGGTTTAAAATTCTGAATCCAAAACTGAGAAACTGTTTAGAAGCATAATTATTTTCAATGAATTCGAAATTACCCTTAGAATTGAAGGCCATGGGAAGAATATATAACCTGAGTTCCGATTTAGTCCTTAAGATCCAGTCCTCAGATCCAGCTCTCAGTCATCTTCATTTTTTAGGAAAGACTAGACTTTGCTATTTAGCAACCAATCCAGGAACTAGATTTCAGCACACTAACCACGTCTTCCTTCTCTGTATCATATTTGTATGCTTTGGGTCCCGAAAAGAAGTAAATGTAGCCTAAAAGAGACAAAGATGAAATTATGGTTACTGAAAAGGACTTGTAAATTTATAAATGGGATGGCTGTGCAGTTGTAACTTTCTCGAGGGGGCACCGAAGAGAAACAGGAAATGTGCCGGGGGCAGTTGGCTAACCCTCAGCACAGCTCTCTCTCAGCCCTGGAATCCGACACCCCTAACTTGCCAGTCATCTCTCATCATTCTCTCTGCCACGCCAGGGCCGCTCTGTGCCTCTCTTCAGGCTGCTCCCTTTTGGGAAATCCGCCCCCCACTTTTTCCTTCCCGAGTCAAAAATCTAGCCATTCTTTAAAACCCGGAGGTTTTAAAACCCGGAGGAAGTCCCATCACGAAATCTACACCAACTGATGCCTGTTTTGATCTTTTCTTTCTCAGATCACTTCTTGCAATTATTGGGAAGACTACCACAACAATTCAGTACTAAATTATACTTGATTTCTAATAATTTCATCTGTGTTGGGTGGAGGGGCATTTCCCAAAGAGACTAACCATTCCATGAAGGCAGAGACCTTAACTGAAGTTGCCTTTGCATTTCTCGACAGAGTCCAGCTCTGTGCTAAACACTCAAGAAGAACGTGTTGACTGACTGATTCAAAGATTCAATTAAACTTATTCAACCCAGTTCAATTCAACTTTCACAGCTATGTGTCAAATTTCAGAAGCTGGGTGATAGAATGGGGAAAGGCATTTATTTTCAATGGGAAGGTTGAGAATATGTACATTTTAAAGATGAAAAAGGCAGTTTTGACTAGATGGCCTTTATGATGTAACTGGCTAATGGACTGAAGCTATACTTTTAAAACTTTCCATTTGTAAAGAGAGACCCATAATGGCAGACTTTTTATACTTTTTCTGGTGGTTAATCTGGTTAACTAAATTTATAAGGGACTCAGGGCCCCCAAAAATAAGAACCAAGGACTCCCATTCGGAAATCCATTTTCAGTTACGTTAAAGCAAAGCCCAGAAATTGTTACAATTTCTACAAAGAAAGTGTTTCATGGAAACACTCACCATTTAATTCTACAGCTGCATCTATTTGGCCATTGACTCCTGAAAATTCTTCTTCAGTACTCTTTGGATAGTCCTTTTCCATTTTCCTTTTTCGTTCATCATAACTGTAAGAAATATTATTTTGTAAATAATATAAACATGAGGTATTCATTGATTGTAGAGGACATCGTGCTAGTCGGGTGTATTTAGCCAGGGTTGACTTATGATTTACTTTGGATCTCCTCTGTCTCTCTGTTTCTCTGCTGTGTCTCTCTCTCACACACACACACATTCTGCCATTACTTTCCCAGGTTGCAGAGATTCTGTGGCCACTAGTTTGGGAGTCATTTGCTCTAAACATTTTCTTTAGCAAATTGCCAGATATGTTGTTTAGACTTCGTTATATTGTTTAGAATTATAAGATCATATTTTTATAATTAAAAATCACTGCTTTTCAATGGAAAATCTATACTTATTTTCAGTGCTTTTTTTTTTTTTACTATTGTAATTTCTCTCTCTCTCACCCTCCATGTATGAATTTCCTGGCTCACCAAACAGTTGAAAGCCCTGAGTGAAGGCTTTCATTAACCATTGCCATGGTTTGTCATCAGAAGTGCCAGTAAGGAGCTTTGTGCTACGTAGAGAAGGGATTGAACAAATGACGCACGATGAATGAATAAACAAAGAAACAAATGTGTGAATGATCAATAGATAAAGACAAGAAGTGAGAAAGTCTGGAATAACAGATATGCTGCTTTTAAAACATTCTAATTGTTTCCTAGAAAGATTATACAACTAATCAAAAAGTAGATTAGGTTTGTTTTTCTGAACTCACAACTACCACGCAAATGATAACTCTGAAGACTGATTAATACATCTCTTTAGTAACTCTCTAAATTATCCCTTGTAAAGAGATTGTGACTCATATGAACCAGTATGACTTGGATGAGCTCAGCATGTAGGCAGAGCAGGCTCTCTTCCCTTCAAGAAGACTTCATTTAAAGTGTGAGAAAGTCCCTTCTTCATCAGCATGGAGCTCCCAGTGGGGACATTCTCTAGGTGGACACCCTACTCATTTCCCACCAGAAGGTCAAACAGTCTCTCCTGGTGCCTGGGCCACTGGGAGTTTCCTGCAGCAGCAATCACAGCCGCTTCTCCTGAAATGTGCCTCTCACATGGCTATGACTACCCAGGCAGGGGACAGAGCTCTCATGATACTGAGTAGATCAAACCCGGGGAAGGAATATTCAGGTTGAAACTGACTTGTGGTTGAGATGCTTTGCTGGGTGTTGAGGAGAAAAGTGGAAGTTAACTCCTGGAAGTCCAAATTCCCTTTCCAAGAGTGTCATTAGAACCTTCCAGCAGGCCGAGGGGAAACCCTAGCTATGTGAGTTACACAAATAAACATGGAAACCATTGCCATGTTTTGTCATCAGAAGTGCCAGTAAGGAGTGTCTATGCTATCAGGAGGAGTGCTGCAAGGTGTCAGGACTGTAGTGAGGGAACGAGTGGGGGAAAGGACAGCTGGGCATATTGCCTCGCCAGGGCTTGGATTTCTCTTGTTTGCTTTGTTCCAGTGTTTGAAATCTAGAGTCCCTGGTTCAAAGTGGGAGTGCAGTTGTTTACACATTAACCAGTGCTTACTAGGTTCTCTTCTCTCACTTCCCTGAAACAGTTGAATTGAGGAAACGGATGCTATTACTGGAGTGTATGAGGAGGGTAATTCTAATGCTTAAAATATTTTGGGCGAGGGATGAAACAGGAAGAACAAAGGGACCGAAAGGTGTTGGCATGTCTGCAGACATACAGAGAGATGTGGTGGGGGATACCAGGGACTGTGACATTTTGAATTCTTTGTTTAATGTCAACCCCTAAGCTCAAGGGTAAATAGTGAAATGCCTTTCATATCTACTTCCTTTTTCATCTGTCCTGAATAAAGGATTAGGGGCTGAGCTATTATAATTAGAGCTATGCCTTACCTTTGTGTGCATTAAACATTTATGAGTGATTTTAAGAACTTCATCAACATTTACATCAGTTTACAGCAAAATGTGTTCTCAGTTCCAAACAAGTGACTGGCCAAAGAATGTCTGTAGGGAAGCCTATTACAAATTGAGATCTGCTCATACTAAGAAATCTGGAAAGTATCAAAGGAGAGAGTGAAGATCTTTTCTTGAGAATAGAAAAACCATTTAAATAATATGGAATAGGTTTTCAAGAAAATGATGACTATTAAACCAACAACAACAAAAAAAGAACAATCCAATAGATTTGAAAAAGTGATCTTTCTTTTTTTTTAAATGTGTATGCTTAGTTTGCTAAGGGCAGTGGTGACATCTAAAATCTTATGTATCTATCTGTTGAGAGGATAATGGAGTTAATAATACTATATGTAAATACAATTTCAGCAGAAATTTTGGACAAGCGATATCCAGCTGAGAATTTTAATTTTCAATTACATTCATAAAAACATAGGCAAAAATTTTGGCAAACCTGTGAAATCATTTTTCTTTTTTTCATCCCTTCTACCACTTAGTCCCTCTCCCTTTCTGCCAACTGTGTCTCTGCCCTCTTGCCCCTTACTCTATAACTGCTTTTCAAAGAGTATCTTTTTAGAGTATCAATAAAATCTATGTTAAAGAATCAGTCTGACACATAAACCACGTGGTCCTTGGATGTTGGAGTCGGTAACCATTTCTTTCTCCAGGGGAGCTTCCTGACTCAAAGACTGAACCCTGAAATGCAGGTGGATTCTTTATCATCCAGGGCCAGAGCGATTAGGGAAGCCCACATTTTAAGATTAGCTGATAACATATATATTTCATTTGGGCCTCTTATATAGACACTGTGTAGATGGCCTTATGCAGTTAACATAGGGTTAAACTACTTCTCATTTTACCAAATAAGAACATTACCATTAACCATCAAAATAATAATTATCACCTATTTTCATCATCATTTCATTAAAAAAGAAACTTTAATACTAAAAAAGGCAGAAAAAAATATAACCTCAGAAGAAAAGATGGTTCTTGCCAATAATACTGACCCAGATCACATCCTCCTATGTCTTTATTGTGCTATTTTACTTTTCTGTGAACTAATGAAAACTTTGTGATGATCTATCCCTTGGTTTTTGGACAGGTATTTGGGGATTTCACTTCCCTGGTAGCTCAGTTGGTAAGGAATCTGCCTGCAATGCAGGAGACCCCAGTTGGATTCCTGGGTTGGGAAGATTCCCTGGAGAAGGGATAGGCTACCCACTCCAGTATTCTTGGGCTTCCCTTGTGGCTCAGGTGGTAAAGAATCTGCCTGCAATGCAGGAGACCTGGGTTTGATCCCTGGGTTGGGAAGATCCCCTGGAGGAGGGAAAGGCTACCCACACCAGTATTCTGGCCTGGAGAATTCAAAGGACTGTATAGTCCGTGGGTTTGCAAAGAGTTGGACACTACTGAGTGACTTTCACTTTCACTTTGAGGGTTTCTGTTATAGAGCAGAGAGCACAGTCGATGGCACAGTCAGGGTTTGAGTTCTGACTCTGTTATGTGGTGGCTCTGTGATCAGGAGAATGTGTTCTGAGACCTGGTTTCTTTATCTGGAATATAGTGGCCATGAGGATGAGCGAAATCTCACACACACACACACACACACACACACACACACACACACACACACACATAGGCACATATGCACACAGAAACGTGCCTGGCATATGTAGATATCAAGGGCTGGCCCAAGTTATTTGCTGTTTATTTTGGCCCCAAGAGGGCTTCTCTTGTGGCTCAGCCAGTAAAGAATCTGCCTGCAATGTGGGAGACCTGGGTTTGATCCCTGGGTTGGGAAGATCCCCTGGAAGAGGGAACGGCTACCCACTCCAGTATTCTGGCCTGGAGAATTTCATGGACTGTATAATCCATGGAGTCACAATGAGTTGGACACGACGGAGTGACTTTCACTTCACTTGGTCCCAGGAGCCATTAACTGGCTGGCTAGTATGAAGTTGAGTGAATGTGTGATTTTGTCTAGGATCCTGAGTCATCAAAGAGTTTAGTGTTTACCTAATTTTTTAAACACACTTCATTGGGATAACATTTTGCAGTAGTAGGCAAAGTTGAGAAAAAAAGAAGAAAGGAGGACTAGAAAATATTGGAGGTAGTCCAGAGACCTCAGCAAAAATGAGGTTAGAAAGTCTACTGTTGATAGTATACTGAGGATTAAAGAAAATAAAATTATATGACAGGATGAGAATTATGGGCATGGTTATTTTAATTGACAGTAAATAAATATATGGTGAAGAGAATGAAAAGTTACTACACAGTAGATGGAAAGGACTGCTGGATCTGGACTCAGAGGGCATAAAATACAGCCTTGGATGGACTACTTTTAACTGTGTGGCCTTGACTTAATCACTTGATCTCTTAGATGCAATGTTTTTAACTGTGAAATGAAGATAACAATACCTACTTCTCAAGATGATTGAGGAGGCAGATGGGAAAATGAGAGGAAAAAAAGAAAATAGTTTGATTTCTAACACATAATAAACCATCAATACTTGAATACTAAGAAAGTATTTATTGTAAATATAATACTGTATTTGTATATATATAGTATGTATATATATTGTATATATATTGAATATACTATATACTGTGTGTGTGCTAGGTTCCTTCAGTTGTGTCCACCTCTGTGCGACCCTATAGACTGTAGCCTGCCAGGCTCTTCTGTCCATGGGATTCTCCAGGCAAGAATACTGGAGTGGGTTGCCATTTCCTCCTCCAAGGAATCTTCCCAATCCAGGGATTGATCCCACGTCTTTTACATCTACCTGCTTTGGCAGGTGGATTCTTTACCACTAGCACAACCTGTATACTAGATACCTGGTAAAAGCGTTGCACACATTTTCTCACTACTAAGGTCTTGTTTGTGAAACCCAAATACCAGGTAAAAACGATTAACCAGTAACTATGTTGATTTCCTTTGAGAGTATTTCTTTCATCATTTAACACTGATCAATGGGTATAGAAATTAAACAAATCATTACTGACAGTTAAACTTTACTAGCAATATTGTTTAACTGCAATATTGTAAGGCTGTAGATATCTGATATGCTTTTTCATATATATTATCTTACTCTCCACATTTGCAATCTAAGGATTTAGGGAGTATTTTGGTAAAGTACCTGAGAATTGTTTAACTTTTGGCCGAGAACTTAGATTTGTTAGAAATTTCTAGTGTTTCCATTGTGATGATTTCTAACTTGTGTCAATGGCAAAATTTAACAGCATTCTGTCTTCTTTGAACTACTGAATCGGGAGTTCGGTCTGCTAAACAATGCTTAAAGAAAATGTGAGAAAGGATGGCAGATGCAGGAATTTACTGTTTAGCATGTAAGATACTGTCTTCCCAGGTGGTGCTAGTGGTAAAGAACCCACCTAACAATGCAGGAGACATAAGAGACTTGGGTTCCATCCCTGGGTTGGGAAGATCCCCTAGAGGAGGGCATGGCAACCCACTCCACTATTCTTGCCTGGAGAATTTCACAGACAGAGGAGCCTGGTGGGCTACAGTCCATAGGGTTGCAAAGAGTTGGACATGACTGAATCAACTTAGCATGCACACAAGTATTTATGGTACATGTTTCAAGAAGTTTCCTCAAGGAGACCTTTTTAGTGAAATCTAGTGGAATTTCTTGTGGAATCCCCTTTGAAGTTAAGCCACTTCTAGCCAGGAATCACATGGTTCTCATGGACGAAGGGATCTTTGTGATCTAAACTAGAGAGGGTAGGCGGGTAAATGGTCAGGAACGAAGAGAAGGGAGAAGAGTAAGAACCTGCTATGCACCATCTTAGATGAGGAAAGTGGCTATGAGAAAATTCTGGAACAAAGAACTGGTAATAATGTTGAAAAGTACAGATGATCTCAATTACTATCTGATTGATGAAATGCAAAATTATATCCAGCCTGAATGATCTAAATTCAAGCCCTGTATATCCAACTCCCTTCCAGACATTTCCATTCTTTGATCTTACCAGCATGTCAAACTATATAACTACAAACTGGAATTTCTGTTTATTCTTTTAATTTTGCTTTACTTCTTAATTTTATTCTTTCCCTACTGAATGGCCTTAGCATCCTTGTCAAAAAGCAGCTGAACATAGATATATGGACTCTCAATTTTATTCCATTTATCTATATGTCTGTTTTCATTATTAGTATCACATTGTCTTGATTAATGCTGCTTTCTGGTAAATTTTGAGATCAGGAAGTCTGAATTATCCAGGTTTGTTTCTCTTTTTCAAAGTATTTTGGCTATTCTGGTTTTTTTGATTTTCCAAATAGATTTTAAGATCAGCTTCTCAATTTCCAAGAAGAAACCAGTGGTATTCTGGTAGGGACTGGGTGGAGTCTTAGATCTGTTGGGGGAGCACTGCCATTAATTAGGGCTCTGAGCCATGAACGTAAGATATCTTTCCATTTAGATCTTGTTTAATTTCTTCTGACAGTGTTTTGTAGTTTTCAGATTACAAGTTTCACATTCACTCTGTTAAAATGTATTTCTAAGTGTATTTTTCTTCTTGATGCTATGGAATTGCTTTCTTAATTCATTTTTGCATTGTTCATTGAAGTTTGTGGACTCATTTATCAGTTCTAACAGTTTTTTTTTTCTTTTGAGGTTCCTTAGGCTTTTCTATGTAAAAGATTATATGACATACAAATACAAATAGTTTTACTTTCTTTCCCATCTTCTGTATCCTTCTTTTTAAAATATCATTCATTCTTGCCCTGACTAGAGCCTCCAGAAAAATTTCAAATAGAAGTGGTAAGAATGAAAATTTTTGTCTTGTTCCTGATTTTAGAGGGAAAGCATCCAATCTTTCAACACTGAGAATGATATCAGCTGTGGGTATTCATAGATGCCTTCTATCAGAGTGAAAAAGTTTCTCTCTATTCCTTGTTTGTTGAATTTTTTTTATAATGCAACAGTGTTTGATGTTGTCAAATGCTTTTTCTACATCTATTGAGGTGATCTTATGGTTTTTAATTTTTAACTCTATTGATATAGTGTATTATATTAATTTATATAATTAATCAATTATAAATGTTATTATAGATAAACAGATGTTAAACCAATCTTACATTCTTGGGGAAAAATTCCCAGCTGGTCGTGGTGCATAATTCTTTTTTATATGTTTAAGGATTTGGTTTGGTAGTATTTTTGGAGGATTTTTGCATTCATATTCATAATAGATATTGGTTTGAAGTTTTATTCTATGATGCTTTCATCTGGTTTTCATATAAGGGCAATATTGGCCTCATACAATGAGTTGGGAAGTATTCTTTTCTCTTCTACTTTCTGGAGGCGTTTGTTAAAAATTGGCAATAATTTTCTTTAAATGTTTTGATATAATTCACCAGGAAACATGTAGGCCTGGGTTTTTCTTTGTGGATAATTTTTATATTATGAATTAAACCTCATTTCTTATAAGTCTATTCAGAATGTCTATTTCTTCATGACTCACTTTGTCCTTTTTTTATCACTTTGTATTTTTCTAGGAATTTGTCTATTTCATGTAAACTTTCTAATTTATTGGCACACAATTGTTTATTCTTTTATAGTCCATTTTATTTCTGTAAGGTTGTGTTCACTCTTTCATTTCTGATTTTAGTAATTTTGGTTTTCTCTTTTGTACTAGGTTAATTTAGTGAGAAGTTTATAAATTTTTTTGACCTTTTTAAAGAAACACATTTAACTTTGCTGGTTTTCTCAAATTGTTTATTCTCTACTTCATTTTCACTGTTATCTTTATTATTTCCTTTTTCCTGCTTGTTAGAATTAATTTGTTTCCTTTTTCCAGTGTCTTAAGTGGAAAGTTAGGTTATTGATTTGAATTCTTTCTTTTTTTTAAATATGGATATGTACAGCTAGAAGTTTCCCTTTGAGCACTGCTTTAACTGCATCAACATAGGTTGTGCTTTAATATTCATTCATCTTAAAGTATTTTCTAATTTCTCTTGTGATTTCTTCATCCCATTGGTTGTTGAAGAGTGTGATATATAATATACATTTATACGACCTTTTATAATTTCATAATTGCACTTACTGGTGTTCTTTTTTTTAACGTGGATTCAAATGTTCAAATTACTGTCTGGGTTTACTTGCTTGAATAATTTTCTTTACTACTTCTTGTAAAGAAGATGATAGTGATAAATTCTCTGTTTTTATTTGGGAATGTCTTCATTTTGCCTTCATCTTTTAAGGATAGCTTTGCAGAATATAGGATTCTTGGTTGAGCATTTTTTCCTTAAGCACTCTGAAGATGTTTCCCACTACTTTCTGGCTTAACTGGTTTGACTGATTTTCAGTCTTGTTCCCGCTCTAAGGACAGAAATGGTATGGACCTAACAGAGCAGAAGATACTAAGAAGAGGTGGCAAGAATACACAGAAGAACTGTACAAAAAAGATCTTCATGACCGAGATAATCACGATGGTGTGATCACTCATCTAGAGCCAGACATCCCGGAATGTGAAGTCAAGTGGGCCTTAGAAAGCATCACTATGAACAAAGCTAGTGGAGGTGACGGAATTCCTATTGAGCTATTTCCAAGTCTGAAAGATGATGCTGTAAAAGTGCTGCACTCAATATGCCAGCACATTTGGAAAACTCAGCAGTGGCCACAGGACTGGAAAAGATCAGTTTTCATCCCAATCCCAAAGAAAGGCAATGCCAAAGAATGCTCAAACTACTGCACAATTGCACTCTTCTCACACGCTAGTAAAGTAATGCTCAAAATTCTCCAAGCCAGCCCTCAGTAGTATGTGAACCATGAACTTCCTGATGCTCAAGCTGGTTTTAGAAAAAGCAGAGGAACCAGAGATCAAACGGCCAACATCCACTGGATGATGGAAAAAGCAAGAGTTCCAGAAAAACATCTATTTCTGCTTTATTGACTATGCCAAAGCCTTTGACTGAGTGGATCACAATAAACTGTGGAAAATTCTGAAAAAGATGGGAATACCAGACCACCTAACCTGCCTCTTGAGAAATCTGTATGCAGGTCAGGAAGCAACAGTTAGAACTGGACATGGAACAACAGACTGGTTCCAAATAGGAAAAGGAGGACGTCAAGGCTGTATATTGTCACCCTGATTATTTAACTTCTATGCAGAGTACATCATGAGAAACGCCGGACTGGAAGAAACACAAGCTGAAATCAAGATTGCCGGGAAAAATCTCAATAACCTCAGATATGCAGATGACACCACCCTTATGGCAGAAAGTGAAGAGGAACTCAAAAGCCTCTTGATGAAAGTGAAAGAGGAGAGTGAAAAAGTTGGCTTAAAGCTCAACATTCAGAAAATGAAGATCATAGCATCTGGTCCCATCACTTCATGGGAAATAGATGAGGAAACAGTGGAAACAGTGTCAGACTTTAATTTTGGGGGCTCCAAAATCACTGTAGATGGTGATTGCAGCCATGAAATTAAAAGACGCTTACTCCTTGGAAGAAAAGTTATGATCAACCTAGACAGCATATTCAAAAGCAGAGACATTACTTTGCTGACTAAGGTCCGTCTACTCAAGGCTATGGTTTTTCCAGTAGTCATGTATGGATGTGAGAGTTGGACTGTGAAGAAGGCTGAGTGCCGAAGAATTGATGCTTTTGAACTGTGGTGTTGGAGAAGACTCTTGAGAGTCCCTTGGACTGCAAGGAGATCCAACCAGTCCATTCTGAAGGAGATCAGCCCTGGGATTTCTTTGGAAGGAATGATGCTAAAGCCGAAACTCCAGTACTTTGGCCACATCATGTGAAGAGTTGACTCATTGGAAAAGACTCTGATGCTGGGAGGGATTGGGGGCAGGAGGAGAAGGGGACGACAGAGGATCAGATGGCTGGTTGGCATCACTGACTCGATGGATGTGAGTTTGAGTGAACTCCGGGAGTTGGTAATGGACAGGGAGGCCTGGTGTGCTGCAATTCATGGGGTCGCAAAGAGTTGGACACGACTGAGCAACTGAACTGAACTGAACAACTCCCACTCTAATACAGCTGCACTGCTTCCAGAGTGATATAACAAAAACCTTAATGAGTTACTTCCCTGTTTAAGACCTTTACAGATATCCCTATTTTCTCTAAATTAGCACTGATCTCCTAGAATGGCACAGGCCCTTCCTGACATCCATCCTTGGGCTGCATCTCTCATCCCAGCCCATGTTCTGATCATACTGAACTACTTGAGGTTTTCCTCCTATACACAGGTTGTTTTCATGCATCGGTGCCTTTGCTTCAACTGCTCTCTCTGCCTGGAAGATACCCTGCCCATCCTGTCTGGGAAACTCCTACTCAACTCTCAAAATGAAGCTCAGTCATTGCTTCCTCTAAAAACTCTTTCTTGACAATTTTGCTAGAATTGGCCATTTCCTTTTGGTTTTGCCCCACTGAACCCTGTGCAGTGTTCCATGAGGCCATTTGTGGCATCTGGGTTGCTTTTAATTAGTTATCTATACATTTACTTTCAACTGTACTTGCTGAGGGCATTAATAACACCCAATATGAATTGAGTCCTTACTATACGACAGGAATTTCACGTTTTTCTCATTGATTTCCACAACTCAATGAAGTAGATACTATTTGTGCATCCAGAAATGATCCAACAGAAAGATGATCCAACATGCCAGAGTTGAGATGAACACTCTCTTATTCCTGTCTACACTCTTAAACAGCAAACTTTGTGCCTTGTCATGAGTGTCAAGGTCTTAGTACACAGCTTGACATGTAATCATGACCAATACAGGCATGAATGCAGTAGTTTGGTAATATATTTAAAAAAAAGATTAAAAAACAAGATTTTGAAATCTACCCATCTTTCTTATTTTTGTTACTATTATTTATTTCTCTATTTTGATTAAATATAAAATCTTTAAATAAACAGATCCAGTTTCAGTATTCTTGAGAGATCTAGGAAGGAAAAAATCTGGAAGACTGTATCTTACTTTGGGCTTCCCTGATAGCTCAGTTGGTAAAGAATCCGCCTGCATTGCAGGAGACTCCGGTTGGATTCCTGGGTTGGGAAGATCCTCTGGAGAAGGGACAGGCTACGCATGCCAGTATTCTTGGGCTTCCCTTGTGGCTCAGCTGGTAAAGAATCTGCCTGCCATGTGGGAGACCTGGGTTCGATTCCTGGGTTGGGAAGATCCCCTGGAGAAGGAAAAGGCTACCCACTCTAGTAGCCTGGCCTAGAGAATTCCATGGACTGTATAGTCCATGGAGTTGCAAAGAGTCAGACATAACCAAGTGTCAATCATGCCTCTAGTCTATCTGTTAGAAAGAATGATTTAGGAGTGGAAAAGGGCTTGTACCTATACATTTGTAAGTCATTTTACACAAATTTTAGAAATCACTGACAGAAGCAGAAGATATTAACAAGAGGTGGCAAGAATACACAGAACTGTACAAAAAAGTTCTTTATGACTCAGATAATCATAATGGTGTGATCACTCACACTTACCTAGAGCCAAACATCCTGGAATGTGAAGTCAAGTGGTCCTTAGGAAGCATCACTATGACCAACGCTAGTAGAGGTGATGGAATTCCTATTGAGCTATTTCAAATACTAAAAGATGATGCTGTAAAAGTGCTGTACTCAATATGTCAACAAATTTGGAAAACTCAGCAGTGGCCACAGGATTGGAAACGATCCGTTTTCATTCCAATCCCCAAGAAAGACAATGCCAAAGAATGCTCAAACTACTGCACAATTGCACTCATCTCACACGCTAGTAAAGTAATGCTCAAAATTTTCCAAGCCAGGCTTCAGCAATATGTGAACCGTGAACTTCCAGATGTTCAAACTGGTTTTAGAAAAGGCAGAGGAACAGAGATCAAATTGCCAACATCCACTGGATCATCGAAAAAGCAAGAGAGTTCCAGAAAAACATCTATTTCTGCTTTATTGACTATGCCAAAGCCTTTGACTATATGGATAAACTGTGGAAAATTCTGAAGGAGGTGAGAATACCAGACCACCTGACCTGCCTCTTGAGAAACCTATATGCAGTTCAGGAAACAACAGTTAGAACTGGACATGGAACAACAGACTGGTTCCAAATAGGGAAAGGAGTACTTCAAGGCTGTATATTGTCACCCTGCTTATTTAACTTCTATGCAGAGTACATCATGAGAAACGCTGGGCTGGAGGAAGCACAAGCTGGAATCAAGATTGCCGGGAGAAATAGCAATAACCTCAGATACTCAGATGACACCACCCTTATGGCAGAAAGTGAAGAGGAACTACAAAGCCTCTTGATGAAAGTGAAAAAGGAGAGTGAAAAAGTTGGCTTAAAGCTCAACATTCAGAAAATGAAGATCATGGCATCTGGTCTCATCACTTCATGGGAAATAGATGGGGAAAGAGTGGAAACAGTGGCTGACTTATTTGGGGGGGGCTCCAAAATCACTGTAGATGGTGTTTGCAGCCATGAAATTAAAAGACGCTTACTCCTTGGAAGAAAAGTTATGACCAACCTAGACAGCATATTCAAAAGCAGAGACATTACTTTGCCGACTAAGGTCCATCTAATCAAGGCTATGGTTTTTCCAGTGGTCATGTATGGATGTGAGAGTTGGACTGTGAAGAAGGCTGAGTGCCGAAGAATTGATGCTTTTGAACTGTGGTGTTGGAGAAGACTCTTGAGAGTCCCTTGGACTGCAAGGAGATCCAACAAGTCCATCCTAAAGGAGATCAGTCCTGGGTGTTCACTGGATGGACTGATGTTAAAGCCGAAACTCCAATACTTCGGCCACCCAATGGGAAGAGCTGAGTAATTTGAAAAGACCGTGATGCTGGGAAAGATTGAGGGCAGGAAGAGAAGGGGACGACAGAGGATGAGATGGTTTGATGGCATCACCAACTCAATGGACGTGGGTTTGGGTAAACTCCGGGAGTTGGTGATGGACAGGGAGGCCTAGCGTGCTGGGGTTTATGGGGTCGCATAGAATCGGACATGACTGAGTGACTGAACTGAACTGACCATCTCAAAGCATGGTGGAGATGATGGCCTCCCACTTCTCCCAGAGTCCTCAGGAGCTCCTTGGTGTAATCACTGCTCTGGTGTTAGTAAGCAGGGGAGAATACTTACAGGGAGAAATTATCCAGAGGTGGTAGAAGTAATGTAAAAAAAGAAACTGGATGGATAACAGGTTGTCTAGAAATAGGAACAGAGAAGGCAATGACAACCCACTCCAGTACTCTTGCCTGAAAAATCCCAGGGATGGGGGAGCCTGGTGGGCTGCTGTCTATGGGGTCACACAGAGTCAGACACTACTGAAGTGACTTAGCAGCAGCAGCAGTAGCAGCAGAAATAGGAAAGGAAGGAATAAAAGCAAACAGATGAATGGGGAAGTAGCCCTTGTTAGTAAAGTTTACCCGATGTGCCATTTGATGGGGCAGCATGTGCTGGCATCAACCTGGCAGAGCCCCATTTGTGTTTCACTTTGTAGCTCTATGGTCTGCTCCTCTGTAAATTACTATTACACTGATATGTGGGTTCTTACTCTTAGGTGGTGGTGGTGGTTTAGTCACTAAGTTGTGTCCCACTCTTGCAACCTCAAGAATTGTAGCCCACAAAGCTCCTCTGCCCATGGGATTCTCCAGGCAAGAATACTAGAATGGGTTGCCATTTCCTTCTCCAGGGGATCTTCCCAACGCAGGGACTGAACCCGTCTTCTACACTGCAGGTAGTCTCCTGCATTGCAGGTATTCTCATGCATTTCAGGAAGATTCTTTACCCTTAGCCACCAGTGAAGTCCCCTTACTCTTACAGCCTGAATCAACTTGGCCCAAGGCAACACTCAATCCTCAGTGGAGGAAGCTATTCAGTAGTTTTTTTAATGGCACTTCATTCACTAAAATGGGTCCCCAGCCCTAGGGATTCATGGAGAATTTCCCTGACAACAAGCATATCTAGAGACTTTTCTTCCATTGGCACATTATTTGTACCACAGACTGAACTAGCCTGAGGACCAAAGAAGAACCTGAGGGATGACCAAGGAGAGAAAATCCTAACATACTGTCCAGGGGTATCAATATAGTAAAATTATCGATGTGTAACTTGAGGCTTCAGTATTTCTGGGTGTGTCCATGTGCTTTACCTATAGAACTTCATTGCCCCCTTTCTCTTTCTTTCCAGTCCAACTTCTTCCTATTTAGCATTGGCTGTAGTGACTGAGGCACCACTGGACATCAGGAATCCTGTGGCAATCATAAGAGGGGAAGCTACCTGTTAATACTTGAGCAAAATGTCAGAAGGAGCTTGGGACCCTAATGGCCATGGACCCATCTTACCAGCTCTAAATCCGTAAAACTTCAGACATCTCACATATATGAGAAAAAAACCCCTTGTGGTATTTAAGCCACAGTTATTACTGGGCCTGTCTTTCTAGCAGCTGAACATAATTTCTATCTGATACAGGGCTTTATAGACTATAAGATGTCATACATATGAGGCCCTATTGAGCAAAATGTGTCAAACACAAGGGGGTGGTTATGAATAAAAATCATACATTAGCTTCTCCTGAACTTCTGAGCTGTAGGTCAAGGTTATTTGCCATATTTCTTATTGTGAAAAACAGTGTGTGTGTTGGAGAGTGTAAAATAGAAGACTCTCATTGCTGAAAGTACTGTATCTGCCTTGCAAGAAGCAGAGATTTCAGTGCAATGTCAAGGCACTTCAATGTTTAAAAAGAAAATGCCCTTTGATGAACTCTTTGACTGGACTGCTATTTATAGGAATATTGAGGTTTAAGCAATCACTTGTTAATTATCACAACATTTTAAGCAATTATTTGTTAATTACCATATAAGCTCAAACAGGAGATAGCAAGAGGGAACATTGACATTTTAGGAATCAGTGAACTAAAATGGACTGGAATGGGTGAATTTAATTCAGGTGACCATTATATCTACTGTGGGCAAGACCATAGAAGAAATGGAGTAGCCCTCATAGTCAACAAAAGAGTCTGAAATGCAGTATTTGGATGCAATCTCAAAAATGACAGAATGATCTCTATGTGTTTCCAAGACAAACCATTCAATATCACAGTAATCCAAGTCTATGCCCCAACCACTAATGTTGAAGAAACTGAAGTTGAATGGTTCTATGAAGACCTACAAGACCTTCTAGAACTGAAAAAAGATGTCCTTTTCATCCCAGGGGACTGGAAGGCAAAAGAAGCAAGACAAGAGATACTTGGAGTAACAGGCAAGTTTGGCCTTGCAGTCCAAAATGAAGCAGGGCAAAGGCTAACAGAATTCTGCCAAGAGAACACACTGGCCATAGCAAACACCCTTTCCAACAACACAAGAGACGACTGTACACAAGGACATCACCAGATGGTCAATACCAAAATCAGATTGATTATATTCTTTGTAGCTGAAGGTGGAGAAGCTGTATAGAATCAGCAAAAACAGGACCAAGAGCTGACTGTGGCTCAGATCATGAACTCCTTATTGTCAAATTCAAACTAAAATTGAAGAGAGAAGGGAAAACCACTAGACCATTCTAGGTCACCATTTAGCTCACCACCATAGGTATGACCTAAATCAGTTCAGTTCAGTTCATTTCAGTCGCTCAGTCGTGTCCAACTCCTTGTGACCCCATGAATTGCAGCACGCCAGGCCTCCCTGTCCATCACCAACTCCCGGAGTTCACTCAAACTCATGTCCATTGAGTTGGTGATGCCATCCAGCCATCTTATCCTTGGTCGTCCCCTTCTCCTCCTGCCCCCAACTCCTCCCAGCATCAGAGTCTTTTCCAGTGAGTCAACTCTTCGCATGAGGTGGCCAAAGTATTGGAGTTTCAGCTTTAGCATCAGTCCTTCCAAAGAATACCCAGGACTGATCTCCTTTAGAATGGACTGGTTGGATCTCCTTGGAGTCCAAAGGACTCTCAGTCTTCTTCAACACCACAGTTCAAAAGCATCAATTCTTTGGCTCTCAGCTTTTTTCACAGTCCAACTCACATCCATACATGACCACTGGAAAAACCATATCCTTGACTAGAAGGACCTTTGTTGGCAAAGTAATGTCTCTGCTTTTGAATATGCTATCTAGGTTGGTCATAACTTTCCTTCCAGGGAGTAAGCGTCTTTTGATTTCATGGCTGCAGTCACCATCTGCAGTGATTTCAGAGGCCCCCAAAATAAAGTCTGACATTGTTTCCACTGTTTCTCCATCTATTTCCCATGAAGTGATGGGACTGGATGCCATGATCTTCATTTTCTGAATGTTAAGCTTTAAGCCAACTTTTTCACTCTCCTCTTTCACTTTCATCAAGAGGCTTTTTAGTTCCTCTTCACTTTCTGCCGTAAAGGTGGTGTCATCTGCATATCTGAGGTTATTGAGATTTCTCCTGGCAAATCACTTACAATTACACAGTGGAAGTAACAATAGATTCAAGGGATTAGATCTGATACACAGAGTGCTTGAAGGATGATGGATGGAGGTTCATGACATTGTATAGGAGGCAATGATCAAGACCAACCCCAAGAAAAAGAAATGCAAAAAGGCAAAATGGTTGTCTGAGGAGGCCTTACAAATAGCTGAGAAAAGAAGCTGAAGGCAAAGGAGAAAATGAAAGATATATCCATCTGAATGGAGTTCCAAAGAAGAGCAAGGAGAGATAAGAAAGCTTTCCTAAGTGATCAGTGCAAAGAAACAGAGGAAAACAATAGAATGGGAAAGACTAGAGATCTATTCAGGAAGATTAGAGACATTAAGGGAATATTTCAGGCAAAGATGGGCACACAAAAAAGGACAGAAACCGTATGTACCTAACAGAAGCAGAAGATATTAAGAGGTGGCAAGAATACACAGAAGAACTATACAAAAAAGATCTTAATGACCAAGATAACCATGATGGTGTGATCACGCACCTAGAGCCAGACATCCTGGATGTGAAGTCAAGTGGGCCTTAGGAAGCAGCACTACGAACAAAGCTAGTGGAGGTGATGGAATTCCAGCTGACCTATTTCACATCCTAAAAGATGATGCTGTGAAAGTGTTGCACTCAATATGCCAGCAAATTTGGAAATTTCCAGGACTGGAAAAGGTCAGTTTTCATTCCAACCCCAAAGAAAGACAATGCCAAAAATATTCAAACTTACTGCACAATTGCACTCATCTCGCAGGCTAGCAAAATAATACTCAAAATTCTCCAAGCCAAGCTTCAACAGTACATGAACCAAGAATTTCCAGATGTTCAAGCTGGATTTAGAAAAGGCAGAGGAATCAGAGATCAAATTGCCAACATCTGTTGGATCATCAAAAAAGCAAGAGACTTCCAGAAAAACATCTACTTTTGCTTCATTGACTATGCTAAAGCCTTTGATGGTGTGGGTCACAATAATCTGTGGAAAATTCTGAAGGAGATGGGAATACAAGACCATCTGACCTGTCTCTTGAGAAACATGTATGCAGGTCAAGAAGCAACAGTTAGAACCAGATATGGAAAAACAGACTGGTTCCAAATTGAGAAGGGAGTACGTCAAGGCTGCATATTGTCACCCTGCTTATTTAACTTCTATGCAGAGTACATCATGTGAAATGCAGGGCTGGATGAAACACAGCTGGAATCAAGATTGCTGGGAGAAATATCAATAATTCAGACATGCAGATGACACCACCCTATGACAGAAAGCAAAGAAGAACTAAAGAGCCTTTGATGAATGTGAAAGAGGAGAGTGAAAAAGTTGGCTTAAAACTCAACATTCAAAAAACAAAGATCATTGCATCCGGTCCCATCATTTCATGGCAAATAGATGGGGAAACGATGGAAACAGTGACATACTTTATTTTCTTGGGCTCCAAAAATCATTGCAGATGGTGACTGCGGCCATGAAATTAAAAGACACTTGCTCCTTGGAAGAAAAGTTGTGACCAACCTAGATAGCATATTCAAAAGCAGAGACATTACTTTGCCAACAAAGGTCCATCTAGTCAAGGCTATGGTTTTTCCAGTGGTCATGTATGGATGTGAGAGTTAGACTGTGAAGAAAACTGAGCACTGAAGTATTGATGCTTTTGAACTGTAGTGTTGGAGAAGACTCTTTAGAGTCCCTTCGACTGCAAGGAGATCCAACCACTCCACTCAAAAGGAGACCAGTCCTTCTTTGGAAGGACTGATGCTAAAGCTGAAACTCTAATACTTTGGCCACCTCATGTGAAGAGTTGACTCATTAGAAAAGACTCTGATGCTAGGAGGGATTGGGGACAGGAGAAGAAGGGGACCACAGAGGATGAGATGGCTGGATGGCATCACCGACTTGATGGACATGAGTTTGAGTGAACTCCGGGAGTTGGTGATGGACAGGGAGGCCTGGCGTGCTGCGATGCATGGGGTCGCAAAGAGTCAGACACGACTGAGCAACTGAACTGAACTGAAAAATCTTTCACCAAGCTCCTCATGTTAGCTGCTAAGCCTCAGTTCTGCTTGGTTGGAGGTATGTGTTTGACTTTGGATTCTAGTGGGTGGTAGATTAGTCCAAAGACTAGAACCAAAGTTTTATGCAATGAATGGGTAATAGAAATTATGAGAGTGGATAAATCCCCCCAAGGAGAATCAGGCTGTGAACAGACTTTGACAAGTTAAATGGGTAATCACAACTCACACTCTCACATGTCAGCTTGTACACTCCATCTCTGGTTGCCATTCCCTGAAAACCTAAAAAGGGAGTTGAGTTTCTCAGTATATATCGCCCTGTAGGTCAGCATGGTGATGGCAGCCACCTTATCCTGAAGAAAAACTTTGGAGAACATGCCCAGCAGATACTAGGGACTTAATAAGTGAATAACCATTTCTATTTTATAAAGGAAGTTCTGAAAGAAAATTAGCTGGCTTAGAGGCTTAAACATCAGACTGGAAATGTCAACTCAAGACAATACAAGACACTTTGAGCAAAGCTTCCAAGGCTCTCAGTGACTCAGAAGAGTCAGGAGGGTCCACATTTGACATTCATTTTTATGAAATAAATTTTCTTGAAGTATATCTGTGCTTCTGTTAGATTACATTTTCAGCTCTAAACTGAAGAAGTAGAGGAAGATGACAGATTATTTATAAATTTATTTTATGCCACATATATGGTTATTGAAAATAGGTAATATAAAATAAAATGAAACCCATGGACCAAAGCTGAGCTGTTTCCCACTGCCAACAAGGTCCTAACATAGACCTAAAGAGTTTAGCATCAGTTCAGTTCAGTTCAGTTCAGTCACCCAGTCATATCCGACTCTTTGTGACCCCATGAATCACAGCACACCAGGCCTCCCTGTCCATCATCAACTCTCGGAGTTTACTCAGACTCACATCCATCGAGTCGGTGGTGCCATCCAGCCATCTCATCCTCTGTCGTCCCCTTTTCCTCCTGCCCCCAATCCCTCCTAGCATCAGAGTCTTTTCCAATGAGTCAACTCTTCACATGAGGTGGCCAAAGTATTGAAGTTTCAGTGAACATCAATGAACATCAAGGACTGATCTCCTTTAGGATAGACTGGTTGGATCTTCTTTCAGTCCAAGGAACTCTCAAGAGTCTTCTCCAACACCATAGTTCAAAAGCATCAATTCTTCAGTGCTCAGCTTTCTTCGCAGTCCAACTCTCACATCCATACATGACCACTAGAAAAACCATAGCCTTGACTAGATGGACCTTTGTTGGCAAGGTAATGTCTCTGCTTTTTAATACGCTATCTAGGTTGGAATGTAAAGTCAAGTGGACCTTAGAAAGCATCCCTATAAACAAAGCTAGTGGAGGTGATGGAATTCCAGCTGAGCTATTTCAAATCCTGTAAAATGATGCTGTGAAAGTGCTGCACTCAATATGTCAACAAATTTGGAAAACTCAGCAGTGGCCACAGGACTGGAAAAGGTCAGTTTTCATTCCAATCCCAAAGAAAGACAATGCGAAAGAATGCTCAAACTACCTCACAATTACACTCATCTTGCATGCTAATAAAGTAATGCTCAAAATTTTCCAAGCCAGACTTCAGCAATACGTGAATGTGAACTTCCAGATGTTCAAGCTGGTTTTAGAAAAGGCAGAGGAACCAGGGATCAAATTGCCAACATCCACTGGATCATTGAAAAAGCTAGAGAGTTCCAGAAGAACATCAATTTCTGCTTTATTGACTATGCCAAAGCCTTTGACTGTGTGGATCACAATAAACTGTGGAAAATTCTGAAAGAGATGGGAATACCAGACCACCTGACCTGCCTCTTGAGAAACCTACATGCAGGTCAGGATGCAACAGTTAGAATTGGACATGGAACAATAGACTGGTTCCAAATAGGGAAAGGAGTACGTCAAGGCTGTATACTGTCACCCTGCTTATTTAACTTCTATGCAGAGTACATCATGAGAAACGCTGGACTGGAAGAAACACAAGCTGGAATCAAGATTGCTGGGAGAAATCTCAATAACCTCAGATATGCAGATGACACCACCCTTATGGCAGAAAGTGAAGAGGAACTAAAAAGCCTCCTGATAAAAGTGAAAGAGGAGAGTGAAAAAGTTGGCTTAAAGTTCAACATTCAGAAAACGAAGATCATGGCATCTGGGCCCATCACTTCATGGGAATAGATGAGGAAACAGTGAAAAATGTGTTAGACTTTATATTTTGGGGCCTCCGAAATCACTGCAGATGGTGACTGCAGCCATGAAATTAAAAGACGCTTACTCCTTGGAAGGAAAGAGTTTAGCATAGTCACCTACTTACAATCTGTTTTTGCTTCTCTCTTAATGTTCAGAAAGACAAGTAACGCTAAAGTGAGAACTGTGACTAGAGAAGGTGTGGCTGCAGAGCTTGACAAAGTTGTTCCCAGTTCTTCAACATGAGTCAGTTAAGGTAGTGAGATTAGGTAGCAGAGACAAGGTGTGACCCTGTGCACAGTGATCAAATCTACTCATAGTAACCTCTTGTAAGACAGGCCTGGAAATTACACATGATCTTTGGATAAGAAGAATTTTCATGCTCTAGGTTAAAGAACATAGCAATAAGGCCTTTGCCTTTCAGCAAAAATTTCCTTCAAAGAGCCCCACAGTTGTCACCACGTTCATTTTGTACAAAATCACAGAGCATTCTGGAACACAATGATATTCATGTATCAATAGGATATACTCACATAAGAGGGAATCAGTTCTTCTTTCAAGGCATTCCCAGTGGGTAGTTATGTATTGGGAATGGTAACTCCACTCTTTTAGGCCACTGGACATCCAGTGAATGAGTGCTTTGAAAGATTAGGATGTTTCATGTGTCAGACACCAAACAATGGGATTATGGAATGAATGTTTCACTTATTTGGATGGTTCTGTGTGTTTTAGACAGTGTCAACCATCAGCAAATGACACCCTAGTGACTGAGAAGAGTCAATGGGCCTTTTGTAAATTTGCGTTGCATTCTTTTTAGCAAAAGGATTTTCATTCTCATTGAATACAGCTGGACAATCACAAAGAGAAAAGCCATACCTGTAGTATTCATCTCCCACAAAGAAAAGGGTCTTCTGTGCGTCCTTGAGATACACCGCAGCATCAATTTGCTGCACATATCTTGGGAACCCAAAGTCATAAATAGTCCGAGGAGGACCTTGCATTTGGAATCCTCTTGTTATCCAGTAGTGAGGTCCTGGAACCAGAAATTAAAGCTTGCAAAAACTCTGTACTATTTAGTGATGCCCTTCACTCATTAGGATTTCTATGCAGGATTACAAATGGGGCTAGTTTATGGGATATTTGCCATGGATAAAACCCAGGAGGAGATACAAGTCTCTATTAAGTTCAGTAAAAGACTTAAAACTTGCCCTGGAGGCAGAAATCCCTAGTTTATCCTTATGAAGGCAGTAATACTGATACAACTGTGTCTTAAATGCAACACATTCATTTTTTTAAAGATACTTTTCATCTGTATAATCTCGTTTCAGTCTTATATATGTGTGAGACAGAAGGGGCAAGTGAACCACAAATGCTGATTCTTGCTTAAACTGGCACTAATCTTCTATCCTCAGCCTTCAGCATCAAGAAAATACAATCTAAACTGATGGTTAATGTTTGCTGGACAACTTCCATTGGCTAGCCACAGTCACATCTTCAAGGTTGTCATTACTATAGCTATTTTGCAAGGAAGAAATGAAGATGCAGAGCAATTAGATAACTTCCCTAAGGCACGTTAGTAAAGGGCTGGAGACAGAGTCCAGGCGTCTCTCTGCTCCCAGACGCTTGTATTGCTTTCCTGAGGTTTCCACGCTGACTTCTGTGAATGAGAGGCTCTCAGTAGAGAATACCGTGTCACTCAGAGCAGAGGTCGGGGGGCGGTGGGGTGAGGCGGGGCAGGGAGCAGGTTTCCACCTTCCCGGACACTCGCTCATCACCAAGCCTCACGAGACTGCACCTTTGGCTCTGGGAAGAGTTTGACAGTCACCGTCACTGCTGTCACTGTCACAGTACAGTAGAGGGATGTTTCACCCCCAATCTGAGGAGCAGGAATGGCTGGAACTGCTCTGTGATCACTAACAAACACTGATAGCTCTGGGTGCTCCAGACACACCGTGCCCTGTACCCGGCCACTTCTTCCTTTGCGGGACCTTCAGCGTACCTTTAAAGAAGTAGGCTGTGCCCCTGTCAGCCACTTCGTAAGCTGCATCCACATTGGACATAAGCTGGGGGAAGGAGCTGGTGATGGTGCTGGGCCGGATCCCTGACATCAAGTGAACCTGCCGACGCCAGAAAATCCTATTTGGCAACAGAAAAGGAATAGGACCAGGGTTGACTTAGATCTTCAATTGAACTTGGACTGAAATATATGGCAAGCCACACTTTAGAGGCCATTTTTAAATGCCTCTTGTCCGTGTCTTGTTTTTAAGTAGAATACATATATATATATATATATATATATATATTGGTTTTCGTAATCTGCTTATTTTTCCTTTTCATTCTTTTAGCATCTCTGTAATTCTTTTTCCTTCATTTATTTAAGGATGTTCAAAGCATGGAAGGAAATAGCAGGGATTGACATCAATCACGTATACACTTAAGCTGTGTATCTTCCTGTTCCAAGTATCATTTGCTACAAGTTTTCCTTTCCTCTTCTGATTTTTTTTTATTGTGCGTGTGTTTGTGCTTTTTAAAAAAATTTAAAATTTATTTTTTAATTGAAGGATAACTGCTTTACAGAATTTTGTTGGTTTCTGCCAAACATCAACATGAATCAGATCTCATAAAGGTAGCCATTCCGGTGTATTTTATGAGTATTATATAAATGAGCCAAATTTTTGTGGTTTGGAGATGCTAATTACTTCCAGTAAAAATAGCAAAAACATTAACAATTACAAATTATGTTGCCTATTTGCTTATCTACTGAAAGTATTTATATCATAGGACCTAATGGCTAGTTCACAAAAATCTGGTACCTATACATTAACTTAAGATTTAGCACGTTAACCATCCATTTCCCCAATATTATTTACGTAAAATTGTGGGAGTATACATGAGGGTACTGGTCTGAAAATTTCAATGTAAATGTGGTCTATTTTGAATTTTGGAGTTTAAAATCATTCTTGTAAAATATGAATAGTTTACTGACTCAATAGAAGCTAGAATCAATACATAAAAGTATTTGTGGACAGGGAACTTAAGGGAAAGTTTTGATTTTTAACTTTCCATGTGGTAAATTTAGGCACTCCTCAAACATTCTGTTGAGTTTCAGTTAATCTAACAAATATTTATAAGCACCTATCAGCAGGCACTGAGTTAGACCTTGGGATGAAACACTGAACAAGATTCAGGCTCTGCCCTCAAGAAGCTACGATCTAGTAGTAGAGGCAGATGAGTAGTTAGACACTGTGCACGCTTCGCCGCTTCAGTCGTGTCAGACTCTTTGAGACCCCATAGATTGTAGCCCACCAGGGTCCTTTGTCCACGGGATTCTCCAGGCAAGAATACTGGAGTGGGTTGCCATGCCCTCCTCCAGGGGATCTTCCCAACCCAGGGATCGAACCCAGGTCTTCTGCATTGCAGGTGGATTCTTTACCATCTGAGCCACCAGGGAAGCCCAATTAGACATTATAATCCAGGGCAACTTGTGCAATTAAGAGTTAAGTTCATGATGTTCTGGAGCATAGCATGTACCCCATAAGAGGGATGCTGCATATAGGGGTCTGCTGAAGCTATCTGGGTGAGCTGATAATGAAATCCAAAGGACAGCTCTATTGAGAGATAGGAATATTATTTTCATGTTTTTTAAGCAGCATCATGATTCAGAAGAGAAAGCACATTGTGTTTTAGAAAACTGTAAACTGTCTTTGCACCTCCAATGCTGACCATTATCTCCAAGCTTGTTTCATAATCTCTTAAATGCAAATAATAATACCTGGCCTATCTCATGAGATCATTAAGAGGATCAACTGAGATAAAGCATCTGAAAGTGCATCATAAACTGTAAAGTGCTACTTGGCTGGATATTGTCCATTTAAAAAATAATTACTTGGGCACCTACCATAGATAATAACTCAGTGTGTCAGGAGTCTATCAAGGGTACACTTCCTCTCCCCAAGCCCTATATATCATGGCCTTATCTAGACTGTAGGTATTTTTGTTGTTGTTGTTGTGTTAGTTAAGTTTTATTGGGGGCAAAATAAGGACTGTAGGCTGGGAGATGGCCCTTCAGATGGCTCTGAGAAATTGCTCCAAAGATGCAGGGTGGCGAGAGGTCAGTATATATATTTGGTTTTGGTGAAGAAGGAATATATATAATCAAGTACATATTTTTCCAGAAGGTTTCTGCTAGTCTGGTGAAAACTTTCTGCTAGTCACAAGTAACAGTTGTCACCGTGAAGGATTTTAGTGCTTTTCTAGATATGAAGACGTACAAAAATTAGGCTCATAAAATCAGCTCCTGAAAACATCTATCTGAAAACCCATTCTGCCAGCTTTTCCCTGAGCACAGAGTGCCTCATTTTTGCTCTCCACCTTGAACATTTTCCGGGGGATGTTGAAAATCAGCAGTTGCCCCAGCTCAAGGTTTAATTCTTGTAGGTGGCAATTTGTAGTTGACAGGGCCCCCTCACGGTTACAAATTTGACCATACTTTGGGAGGCATTTCATGACCATTTCATCCCATGGAGCAAGGAACTCATTCTTAGGTCTGGTGAAGATGTTGCTGATAGGCCATTCAGTGTACTGTTACTATCAACAGTAACCAAAGGGCTGGACCAACCTGTCTTACCCAGTCTCTTACAGTCCAGGAAACATTTCCTCTTGTTTGTATCCTTCCATATCTAGAGTAATTACAATTATCGATTGCATCCAGAACTATGTATTTGATCAACTTCTCCAAGTTGCCTAGTTATTATTATTTTGTTGGAGGTTCAGTCACACATTTGGTAATCCAGGAAACAACAATCTCATAAAATAGGCAAAGTGCAAATAACATAGCTAGCAGTATTATTAAAATTTTATGTAAGAATTAGGCCAAAAATTTCTGTTAGGTGTGGGAAGCCCCTGGTGGCTCAGCGGTAAAGAATCTGCTTGCAATGCAGGAAACATGGGTTCAATCCCTGGATCAGGAAGATCCCCTGGAGAAGGAAATGGCAACTCACTCCACTCCAGTATTCTTGCCTGGGAAATCCTATGGACAGAGGAACCTAGCAGCCTAAAGTCCATCAGGTCTCATGAGTTTGACATGACTTACCAACTAAACCACCACCACCATTCCATTAGGTGTAGCTCAGTATATTCTCAGGTTTTCTGAATTAGTCTATTTTGTACCAATCTTTATCTTTCAAGGAAATTATATATTTACATTGTATGAATTAAAAGATAGAAAACTGAGACCCAGAAAGGCTGGGAGGCTCTAATGTCAGCAAGCGGCTAAGGCCAGACAGAGTCAATTAAACTCCAGCCGCCTTGATTTTCATCATACCCCCCAATTTCTCTACTTGCTCCTTCTCAGCCTTGTGACATCTGGTTTTCCTCTGTTTATAACTTGACCGCTTACCCAATGAGATCTGGCCTTTTCTGGAGGCCAGAAGGACTGCTTTGCCCCACTTCCTTCTCTTCACCATCACAAAGTGAGCACTTGTTTGGGTATCCAGAAGAATCAGGTAATAAATATAGAAAAACAAATTAAGTCAAAAGCTCATAATTTCATCTTTGATAAGGAGGCGAAAAAATGGATTCACTGGGAACCCATGAAGAATCCAAAAAGCATTCTCCAATTAATTAAATTCAATATGTAATTCCAAAATGCTGACTCTGCTCAAGTCACTGCGCTAGATTCTCTCTAAGGTACAAAGTCTGCCTTTCAGGCAATTAAAATAATGAGGATGAGGCAAGTGGGAAGGAGGAGGAGCAGACACACTGTCTAATAACCAGACTCTTTCTGAATTACATCACTGATCGGGTTAACTTCCAGCTGCTTTTTCTTTTTTGGTACTCTAGAGCTGGGCTGTATTTTCTTTCATTTCTCATTTAAAAATCATGTGGGAGTTTTAAAATTCTCATTTAAAAATCAAGTGACTCTAGGCAAATTAAACCCAATCTTTCATTTGAAGTTACATGTTATTGACGTCCCAGATGACTCAATGTGAGAGGTAGTAAAGTGCAATGGTTAAGAGTTTAGGCAAACCAAAAATGTACTTTTGGAACTGTTCACAAGTGGTAGACTCTTATATTCCTTACTTGACTTAGGATATTGTGGGTATTAGGAGGATTAAATTGATGTAAAGTAGTCATTCTAAACCAAGAATAATTTTGTGCCATGGAAGACATTTTTTAATGAGTGGTGACAATTTTGGTTGTCACAACTAGGAGTGGGTAATGCTATTGGAGTCTAGTGAAATCCAGGGATATCATTTTAGATTACCTTTTACAATGCACAGGATAGTCCAGACAAGTCCAGATAGACTTGTCTGGCTTAAAATATCAGTAGTGCTAAAGTCAGGAAACCTTGGCTTAAACACTGTTATGACATATTAGAATGTATACATGAGGTGGTAATAAACACTACCTATATGTGATACTTATGTAAAGTATCACAACTTCCAAAAGAATCTGTACTCATGAAAAATTTCATACTGATGAAGAAAAATTATATCTTGTGGGTAATAAAGTGATAAGACACATATCCAGAGGATTTACAAACTTAGAGCTATAAATTACAATAATAATTAAAACTGACCAAAAAAGGTATAACAATTAACCTCCTAATACACCTGTAAATAGATTTAAAGTATAAGGCAAAAAAAGAAAATCTATAAAACTGTTAGAAAAGAAGAACTGAGGGGGATGGAAAAAGATATTTCATGCAAATGGAAATCTAAAGAAAGCTGGAGTAGTAGTAGTCAAATAAGACAAAATGTTGTTGTTGTTTAGTCACTAAGTCAAGTCCAACTCTTGCAACCTCAAGGGCTAACCTTCCAGGTTCCCCTGCCCAGTGGATTTTTCAGGCAAGAATACTGGAATGGGTTGCCATTTCCTTCTCCAGGGGATAGTCCTGACCAAGGGATCAAACGCATGTCTCCTGCATTGGCAGGCAGATTCTTTACCACTGAGTCACCAAGGAAACCCAAGACAAAATAGACTAGGATAAAGACTGTTGGAACCCTCTTGCAGTGATGGTCAGAATATAAATTGATAAAGCAACTATGGAGAACGGTATGGAGGCTCCTTAAAAAAAATAGAACTACCATATGACCCAGCAATCCCACCACTGGCCACTGGACATAAACCCTGGGTTTATGTGGGTTTGATCCCTGGGTTGGGAAGAGACCCTGGAGGAGGGCATGGCAACCCACTCCAGTATTCTTCCCTGGAGAACCCATGGAAAGAAGAGCCTGGTGGGTTACAGTACATAGGGTTGCAAAAGCCAAGTTTCAAAAAGACACGTGCACCACTATGTTCATTGTAGCACTATTTATAATAGCCAGGACATGGATGCAACCTAAATGTCCATCAACAGAGGAATGGATAGAGAAGATGTGGTATATATATACAATAGAATATTACTTAATCATAAAAAGGAATGAAATTGGGTCATTTGTAGAGATGCGGATGGACCTAGAGGCTGTCATAAAAAGTGAAGTAAATTAGAAAGAGAAAAACAAATATAGTATATTAATGCATATACGTGGAATCAAGAAAAATGGTATATATAATCTTATTTGCATAGTGGAAATAGAAACACAGATGTAGAGAACAAATGTGTGGATACTAAGGGAGGAATGAGGGGTCGGATAAATTGGGAGATTGGGATTGACATATATACACTACTGTGTATAAAATAGACAACTAAAGAGAACCTACAGTATAGCTCAGTGCTCTGTGGTGACCTAAATGGGAGGGAAACCCAAAAAAGAGGGGATATATGTATATGTATAACTGATTCACTTTGCTGTATGGTAGAAACTAACACAACATTGTAAAGCAACTATACTCCAATAAAAATTCATTTAAAAAATGATAGATTGTTACAGGAGACAAAGAAGACACTACATGATGATCAAGGGATCAATCCAAGAAGAAGATATAGCAATTGTAGATGTGGCATTAGTGGTGAAGAACTCACTTGCCAATGCAAGAGATGTGGGTTTGATCCCTGGGTTGGGCATGGCAACCCACTCCAGTATTCTTCCCTGGAGAACCCATGGAAAGAAGAGCCTGGTGGGTTACAGTACATAGGGTTGCAAAGAGTCAGACATGACTGAAGCGGCTTAGGACACATGCACACATGCACCCAACCTAAACTTCCCAGGGGGCTCAGAGCAAAGAATCCACCTGCCAAGCAGGAGATGCAGGTTCAATTCCTGGGTCAGGAAGATCCCCTGGAGAGGGAAATGTTAATCTGTTCCAGTGTTCTTGCCTGGAAAATCCCGTGGAGAGAGGAGCCTGGTGGGCTACAGTCCAGGGGGTCACAAAAGAGTTGGACATGACTTAGTGACTAAAGAACAACAAAAACAACATGGGAGCACCTGTTAACAGACATACAAGGAGACCTACAAGGAGATATTGACAGTAACACAATAATAGCGGGGGACTTCAACACCCTACGTACATAAATGGACAGATCATCCAGGCAGAAATCAATGAGGAAATGCAAGGCTTAAGTGATGAATTAAACCAGATTAACTTAATTGATATTTATAGAACATTCCATCTGAAAGCAGTGGAATATTCATTCTTTTTAAGTGCATTCTTTAATGCATTCTCTAATGCATTCTTTTTGGAGCATTCTCAAGAATAGATCACATGCTAGGCCACAAAGCAAGCTTCAGTAAACTTACAAAGATTGAATCATATAAAGCAGGGGTCCCCAACCCCCAGGCTGAGGACTAGTACTGGTCTGTGGCCTGTTAGGAAGTGGACCACACAGTAGGAAGTGAGTGAAAGACAAGTGAGTGAAGCTTCATCTGCCATTCCCCATTGCTTTCCATCATTCACATTACCACCTGAACCATGCCCACCCCGCCACCTGCCCTGTCCATGGAAAAACTGTCTTCCACAAAACCAGCCCCTGGGGCCAAAAAGGTTGGGGACCACTGATATAAAGCACTTTTTCCATTCACAATACTATGAGATTAGAAATCAACTACAAGATTTGTGCAAAAAAAAAAAAACACACACACACACACACAAACACATCAAGGCTAAACAATATGCTACTAAACAACCAATGGATCACTGAAGAAATCAAAGAGGAAATAAAACAAAATACCTAGAGACAAAAGAAAGTGAAAACACAATGATCCAAACCCTGTGGGATGCAGCAAAAGCAATTTTAAGAGAGAAGTTTATAGTGACACAAGCTTAGCTCAGGAAATAAGAAAAATCTCAAATAAACAACTTAACCTTATACCTAAAGCAGCTAGAGAAAGAAGAACAAACAAAACCCAAAGTTTGTAGAAGGGAAGAAATCATAAAGATCAGAGCAGAAATATTGAATAAATGAAATGGAGACAAAGGAAACATAGAAAAGATCAATAAAACTAAAGGCTGGTTCTTTGACAAAATAAACACAATTTATAAATCTTTATCCAGATTCATCATGAGAAAAAGGAAGAGGGCCCAAATTAATAGCATTAGATATGAAAAAGGAGAAGTTACAACCAATACCGTGGAAATATTAGAGACCATAAAAGACTACTACAAGCAATTATATGCTGATAAAATGGACAACCTAGCAGATATGGACAAATCATTAGAAAGAAATCTTATAATGCTTAGAAATCTCATAAAGCTAAACCAGGAAGAAATAAAAAAAAATGAATAGATGAATTACAGATACTGAAATTGAATCTGTGATTTAAAAGCTCCCAACAAACAAAAGCCCAGCACCAAATGACTTCACAGGCAAATTCTACTGCACATTTAGAGAAGAGATAACATCTACCTTCTGAAACTCCTCCAAAAAATTTCAGAGGAAAGAACACTCCCAAATTCATTTTATGAGGCAACCATCATCTTGATACCAAAATCAGAAAAAGATACCACACAAAAAGACCAGAAATAAACCCATGCACCTATGGTCAATTAATCTATGACAAAGGTGGCAAGAATATACAATGGAGAAAACACAGTTTCTTCAATAAGTGGTGCTGGGAAAACTGGACAGCAGCATATAAAAGAATGAAATTAGAATATTCTCTAATATCACACACACAAATAAACTAAAAATGGATTAAAGGCCTAACTGTAAAACTAGATACTATAAAATTTGTAGAGGAAAACATAGCTAGAGCACTCTTTGACATAAATTACAGCAATACCTTTTTGAATCCATCCCCTATAGTCATAGAAATAAAAAAAAAGTAAACATACAGGATCTAATTAAACATAGAAGCTTTTGCACATCAAAGAAAACCATAAACAAAATAAAAAGACAACCTACAGAATGGGAGAAAATATTTACAAAGACAAACAATCCAACCAAAAACTGGGCAAAGGATCTAAACAGACATTTCTCCAAAGAAGATGTACAGATAGCCAAAAGGCAAACAAAAAATGCTCACCATTGTTAATGATATTAGAGAAATGTAAATCAAAATTACAATGAGGTATCAAGTCACACCAGTCAGAATGGTCAGCATCAAAAAGTCTAAACAATAGAGAGGGTATGGGAAAAAGGGAACCATCCTATACTATTGCTGGGAATGTATATTTGTACAGTCCCTATGGAGAACAATAAGGAGGTTCCTTAAAAAACTAAAAATAGAGCTATATATAATCCTGCAATTCCACTCCTGGGTGTATATCTGGGGAAAACCAATTTGAAATAATATATGCACTTTGTTATTCACTGTGGCACTGTTTACAAAAGCCAAGACGTGGAAGCAACATAAGTATCCATCAACAGATGAATGGGTATGAAAGATGGAATATATATATATATATATATATATGTATATATATATACATATATATGTATATAAGGGAACATTACTCATCCATAAAACAAATGAAATAATGCCATTTGTAGCTACATGGATGAACCTAGAGATTATCATACTAAGTGAAGTAAGCCAGACATAGATAGACAAATATCATATGATATAGGTTATATGTGGAATCTTAAAAGACTGATAAAAGTTACTTACATACAAAAAGAATCAGACTCATGGATATAGCAAACAAATCTATGGTTATCAAGGGGAAAGGGAGAGAAGGATAAAATAAGAGTTTTTGATTAACATATACACACTACTATATATAAAATAGATAACCAACAAGGACCTACTGTATAGCACAGGGAACTATACTCAATATTTTATAATAATCTATAACAGAAAAGAATCTGAAAAAATATATGCATGTATAACTGAATCACACTGCTGTATTCTTTAAACTAACACAACTGTAAACCAATTGTGTTCAGTTGTGTCTGACTCTTTGCAATGCTATGGACTACAGCCCACTAGGCTCCTCTGTCTATGTGATTTTCCTGGCAAGAATACTGCGTTGCCATTTCCTGGTCCAGGATATCTTCTCAATTCAGGGAAAGAACCCATGTCTCCTGCTTCTCCTGCATTGCAGGTAGATTCTTTTCTACTGAGCCACCAGGGAAACCCACTTTACTTCAATTTTAAAAAAAAGAACAATTGCAGGATATTTTGAAAATGGTAGTGAAATAAACAGATCATATTAATAATGTGTAATCTGATCTTAGGTAAGGAGGGCAAAACAATGGAGTTTATTGATATTAAAGACTTGCTGATATTTAACTGCATTGTTTAGCCAGGAACCAAACTATGTTTATAAACTATGTTTATCTGGAACATAGTTGCGCTCAATAAATATTTGTTGACTAGATAGATAGATGTCACAGTTGTGTAGAACTTATCTAATCATCAGTTTTCATATTCTGTTTACTAAAGAACAGCATCTAAGTCATCAGGTTTGAGCAGAAGTCACTGGTAACATTCCTGTTGCTTGCTGCCAGTCCTGTGAGCTCCTTGTGGCAGGGTCGTGTATTATTCACCTAAGTATTCTAGGGATCAGCAAGTCCTGGCACGTCTGGGGCTTGGTTCAAGTCTGTTAAGCTTTTTATCCTTTTTTTGTTGTTGTTGGACCCCTCTGTCTTCGTTCCCCACCTGCTTGACTGATCCTCTTGGTCTTTCCTTTCTAGGAGACACAGTCACCTCTTTGCTGACTGTAATCCAGCAAGAGTTGATGGGTCCTTTCATTTTCCACTATCTTCACCCCTGACTTTCCTTGACTTTTCTCTGTCACTCTGTACCCTAGTTTCAGGAGGAGGGGGTGTCTTTTTTTCTTTCAGTCTTTTGATGCTGAGTTGAATTGATGCTTCTCTTCCCTGAGAATGGGCACTGTGGTGCAGTGAAAGAAGCAACGGGTGCTTGAGACCTTATTTTATTATTGGATGTGTGACCTTGTATGAGTCACTTAATTTTTCTGAGGCTAAATTTCTTCTTGTCAAATAAAAATGAAAATGATAATAATAACTGCTAACATTTCAAAGGATCAATCGAGACAATGCATATAAAAGTGTTTGATAAACTCTGGACTACTCTTACAATTATTTGTAAATACTTTAATAAGACATGTTTTCACCCTACAAATTTATTAATTATGTAATACTTAGAGTTTATGAATAGAACTACATTTTATTCTAAATTTTTCTCATTAATATAAAATTTTGTCAGTGGAAACTTTGAAATACAAACAATCACATCATTGGTCAAGAAGGCATTCATTTGTGGGAAGCTCGCTAACCAGGGCTGTTTATATCAGGAGGTTTAAGAGGCCAAGAATCAGACATGCATCATTCATCTCACTGAAACCAAGAAAAACAGAGCTTATAATATTAAAATCCTACATGTAGATAGTGGTTAAAACAGTGAAAACTATTCACTGTGTCCTTAAATTAAGTGTATATATCCATCTGTGGAGCCTATGGAGATCCGTATTTTAAGCCACAACTTATGAAGATGTAAAGAACCTCATCCTTAGTCAGAAGGAGGGATTTCAGAAGAAATGACAGTGAATCAGCAATCTGTGTACACCTTCTGCCTCTTTGAATTCATAATACATAACAGAGAATCAATCTAAGTAAATACAATGCCGTGTGTTGACTTTCAGTGATGCAATCTTCTAGCCAGAAAAGAAATATCCTCAGGGAGACTGAAGGAGGAAGACTTCCTCTTTAGTTGTGCATGCTTTCCTCAAGCCCATGAAACTCTGGAAAATGCTAGGTTCCAATGGACTCATCTATTAATAATAGGAGAGGGTACTGATTTTATTGTCTCTCCTTCTGATACAGCTTTTCATTTCTTTCTCAACGGCTCCTTTTTATGCCTTCAAATGTTCCCAGGTATTTCTCAGAGTGAAAAATCCTCATTTGACTCTCCTGCCTCTTCCAGTTATTGTCTTAACTCCTTATTATTAACAAGATTTTCAAATGAATGATTTGAAAATGAATGATTTATACCATCACTCTTTGTGCATGTATGCTAAGTTGCTTCAGTCTTGTCCAACTCTTCGCGACCCTAGGAACTGTAGCCCTCCAGGCTCCCCTGACCATGGGATTCTCCAGCCACGAATACTGGAGTGGGTTGCCAGGCCCACTTCCAGGGAGTCTTCCTGACCCAGGGATCAAACCCTCATCTCTTCTGCCTCTTGCACTGGCAGGGGGCGTTCTTTACAACTAGGAAGCCCACCATTACCCTTTGCCTTTTCATTCCTCAGGATCTGGGTTCATTCCTTGTTGTTTAGTCACTAAGTTGTGTCTGACTCTTTTCAACCCCGTGGACTATAGCCTTCCAGGTTCCTTTGTCCATGGGATTTCCTCAGGCCAAATAATGGAGTGGGTTGCCATTTCCTTCTCCAAGGGATCCTTCCCATTCAGGGATTGAACCTGCATCTCCTTCATTAGCAGCCGGGTTCTTTACCACTGAGCCACCAGGGAAGCCTGAACTGTGCTGCTAAAGCTATAGTCCTTCATCATCCCGACAGTCAGTCCTGTTCTTCAGTTTCCCACCTGGTGACCTCAGCAGCACTGTACACTACTGATCTTTTTTTTTTTATTTTTAAGAAAAAGACAATCCTCTTTTCCCTGATTTATCTGGGGTTCCATTATAACAATTCTGTCTCTGATGTCAAGTAGACCTAGGTTAAAACTCTAGCTGGGAGAAAGAACGTGGATTAAAGGAGCAGATGTCTATAAAATGATTAGCATAACATAGCACATTGTAAAGGATCATGAAATGTCGGATTTTATAATGAATAATATTATAAAAGTTTATCTAAAATTGAATTTTTCTTGATGCATCTAAATCTTTTTGATTTTCTTATCTAAGTGAGTGATGCTGCTACCTTCGACTCTCCTTTTCCATTGTTCTCATCAAATCAGTGTCAAGGTCCTGCTGGTGACTTTTTCAAGATGCCTCTTACATTTGTCCTTCTCTTCAATCCCTACATGCATGACCCTGAAATATATTTTTCTTTCCATTACTATATGTAATACATAACTTCTTTCAGAATGTAATAATTAGTCAATCAGTCAGGGATTTACAGATGTTTTAAAATAAAGAACCCTATTTTGAGAACAAAACAGCATGTGGAGAAGCCTAGCAGACATTTCTGGGGACCTGGATACTCAAGAACCTCCTCCTCCTTGTGGCTCTTCACCCAATCTGCAGGCCCAGGGCCCAGGGACATAGCAGCTTTTCTTACTCACACAGATGCAGTCCAGTCAGAAGGCATTCATTCATTCAAGTCAAGATTCAACATTCTCTTGACAGTTCATAGTGTTACATAGCCCCACAGCTATGAGGCTTTCTATGTGAGTGATAGACTGCACTGGGGTTTCAGCAGGCCTGGGTTGCAGAGCAGGTTTTCTGGGCTGAGAGTCCTGGGTCTGTCTTTCTTGTCTCCAAAATGAAGGATTTGGACACAATCAACCTTTATGCCTATTCTACATGTGAAATGCTATTATTCTTCTGAGATCTGAAGCTGATAGACATATTCTTGATCTTATCATTAAAACTGTATCATGTAAAATCCAGAATAATAGAAGGCATACAAATATCATTTGGGTATGACTGCTGTTTCAGTCATTTCAAGGAAATCTGAGATAACCTTAATATTTTGTTATTTATTATAAAGAGTAAATCTATGTGAATTAAATGTGTGTGTGTGTGTGTGTGTGTGTGTGTAGCTGACGTTTCTCTTCACACAGAACATTTGAATGGACCCATATCCATTTATACACTGTGGAGAATGTGCAGCAGTCTCACAGAGACTTTAAAAGGCACTGCAATCATGCTTTGGAAACAAACTGTGCGGTTATTACATGCACAGCCTGAAATGTCTCATCAACAGATTATTGTTAGTGATGGGGAATTCCAGGCTGGCGGGTGGGAGAGAACAGGCTGGGAATGCTTTCATATAGCCCCCAGGTTGCCATGCTGGCTGTGGCTGAAAGAATCCTTTGTTCTTTGTCCAGGATTAGCAAGCCCTTGGGGACTTCTGGTGATGGGAGGTAGGGGATCAGGGCGATGCGAGTCCAGCTCTGCATGGCACCCACAAGGCAGCAGGGCAGGGCAGTTAGGAGCCCAGCCTCTGGCACAGGACTGAGGGTGTGGGCCCCAGCTTCAAACATGACTAGTCTTGTGAGCGTGAACAAGTTGTTCATCTTTTTTATGTCTAATAAAAAGGCAGTAATAATAATTCATACGTTACAGGGCTGCTGTAAGGAGTTGATAACAAAATGCTTAGCACCAAGTACTGAACACATTGAAGTCACAGCAAATATCAGGCAACATCTGCTTTTGCAAAGGAGGAAGAGAGGTTCAAGGTCCCATGGTGGGTTAGTGGCAGCTCCAGCGCTAAAAGGGTACCACTACTGGCTCCCCGTCCTCTTTCTAGCTCTTCCTAGTTCTTTGGAATTATCTGCTCTTACCACAATAGCTCCTTAGATCCTGAGTGGAAGAAGATGAGAAGGCGATGGTTCCCCTAATTTCTTCCCTGTTTACCCCTTTCTAAACGTCCCTTATATCTACACTTCTCTTTCTATTCTCTTACCACTCTCCGTATTTACATTTTATTTACATTTGGTATTTCATCAAAGGATGAAACTAGTTGTCCAGTTAGTTGTTAGCGATTGTTGAATGCTCATAGTTCGATAAATAGAAGTTTAAAAAGTGTTTCCTTTAGTTTTTAAAGAAAATATAATTGTGTGAAAGGGCTGTCTTTGACTTCACTGTCTCTTGCCTCAATCACAACCACTAATAATACCAAAAGAAGTTACTTGCTGCACTGGGGCACAAGTCCTACACCCCTCATCAGGACAGCACAGAGTCAGATGGAGCAGATGTCACCTTGCATGGTGTCTGGGGCTCTCCTGCTCTGCACCTTGCCTATCACTCCTGGGTCAGTGCCTACTGATTCCACTTTGGTTTCTTTCCTTTTCAGTAACAAACAATAAAAACAAAGTAAATAATCAGCAAGTCTTAAGAAAAAAGAATCAATCAAAACAGGTAGCAATTAAAAATACCTCTGGTTGTTTCCAAGCCTTAACCCATTGTACATATTTTTGACTCCCTCTCCTAAATATAGGAACTGCCTTTTATTGAGTGCTCACAAGTTTGGCGCATGACTTGCCCAGTGTCACCTGATCAGTAGGAAGCATAACCAGAATTCAAATCAACTTAGCCTGAGGCTAAAGCCTAGATTTCTGAGTTTTCCTCTCACTTGCTTTGAAAAGTAGACACCCATCCGTTGCTAAAGATTTAGTTCAGCTGTGTCCAATTTTTAAAAATTGGAAACAATACAGATGTTCATTAGTTTGGGACTGGTTAAATAAGTAAGGATAGATCTATACACTGGGATAATATACACATATATTAAATAAAGATGAAAATTAAAGTTCATTGACATGGAAAAATGAGATAACTGAGTGAAAAAATTTGCAAATCAGCACATCCAGCACATTACAAATTCTTACTTTTGTGGATGTCCCTGTTTCCCTCTCATATTTATGATAAATCTCTACCCAGAGAAAAAGTCTGGAAGGATATTCAATAACATGTTTAACAATATGATTACTCTGTATTATGGGCTGAATATCTGTGTTTTCCCATCATTCATTGTAACCCCCAGTGTGATGGGATGAGTGGGAGGTGATTAGGGCTTGATAAAGTCATGAGGGTGGGGCTGATGGAATTAGTGTGCTTTTATAGAAAGAGACACCAGAGCCTTTTCTCTATCTAAATACATCCATGGCACAGTGAGATGGCAGTGCTGTTAGGATGTTTCTTTCCCTCATCTAACCTTGAGGTGTGCAAAGGCCAGGGGACTGTTGATCTGTCTTTACAGGCCCAGGTACTGTGACGGGGTTAGCACCCTACACACTTTTCCAATGAAGAAAAAGAATAAGTAATGTCACACATGCTTATGCCTGAGCTACCTCTGCCTATTCTGATGTGGTTGAATTCTGTCCCCAGTAAAGGGAGGAGTGGAGGTGAGAGTTGGGAGGTCTCTTTTTGTCCAAGGAGAGAAGTAATTACAGAGTAACTGGTAGCCATGTTCCCAGAGACAGCACAGTGGGAGGGAAATAGGAACAACACAACTTTAATTCATGTGCTTTCCAACAAGTCTTCATGCTTAGCCTTAGTCACTGTCTACTTCTCACGGGGCTCCCAGCTGTGGCTGGTGAATCTCTCCAGCTTGGCCTTCTGCACCACTTCCCTCAGCCTCACTCAAGCACAATGGTTGGAGCTTTTATTACTTTGTTTTTATCAGTGACAGAAAATAATAAAACTATCCAAAACACTGACATCTGTCCAGGTGTTACTACCCACACCAACTATTCTCATGAAGCAGATTGCTCTCTTCTCTACTTCAAGGCATTTAGGCCTAGGAATAGTTACTATTGGTACTAGTCAACCACACTTAGCATTCCTTCATGTCTGCACACCTGCATTTTAAAAATCCATATTATTTGTATGCCCTGGGTCTACTCTTCATAACTATAAACAAGACACCTTTCAAATGGGCAGCTTATTTAAAGCTTTACTCTTTATTTCAACCTCACTTACTATCAGAAGCCTACAGCTCATAGATAGGTCTTCCCTTAAAGGATTTTTCTCCAAAGATTGAATTATCGAAATTGCTAACACATTGTATACTAATGCCTGCACATGATTAATAAGACTCACTGCCACTTTCTTAGCAGCTGCCCAAAGTATTCAAATTATTTTTCTTCATGTGTCTAGAAGAATCTCGTTTTCTGACTCTAATTTTAATAAATGAAAATAATCCTCTCCTAATTGATTCTATTAAATGTCTTTTATTTTTTAATTTTTTTAAATATTTTGTATTATTAAATGTCTTTTAATCAGAAGCATTTTCACTAGAATTTTTACTTCCAACAAGATTACTCCAACAACTATTGACATATAACTGCCCTACCACCTAAAATGAGCAGCTTCACTGTAACTCTCTCAGGTTTTATTCTAGTACTTGAATTTAACTTTATAACACAAAACCTAAAATTTAATTCCCCTTTGTGTGTTAGTCATTCAGTCGTATATGACTCTTTGAGACCCCCTCCCCACCCCCCAGACAGTAGCCCACCAGGCTTCTCTGTCCATGGGATTCTCCAGGCAAGAATATTGGAGTGGGTTGCCAGTCCCTTCTCCAGGGGATCTTCCCGACCCAGGGATCAAACCCAGATCTTCTGCATTATAGGTTTCTTTACCGACTGAGTCCCCAGGGAAGCACCTGCTTGAATTTTCCAACCTCTTCAGATTTTTCCAGTTATCACTCACTGCCTGTCACCATCCATCCACCTTTCAGCAAGCCAAAAATCATCATCATTATTATCACACTTAATTTGGCTAGAAAAATGTATTACCAAAGCCTACTTCCTATCTTCAAATAAAAACTTCCACATTAATTTCAAAACAAAAAGTTTTAATTTTCTCCTTTTCCCTTATTATACTAACGTTAAACTTACATCTACTCAATTTCCATGAGTAATCTCCATAACAACAAAATTAGTAAAAAATAAAGATCAACCACCAACCACCACTCATCATAGCTATATCTGCAGCTATTCCTATGGTATCTTCACTAAAAATCCAGCATCTCCAGTATCATAAATTACTCAGTCTCCTGTGCCATAAAAGTCAAATACAATGCCATCTCATTGTTTTTTATAACTCACAGATCTACTGAAACTTATATTAATAAGCCCCAAAGAAGCATTCCTAAAACAACAATAATAGAAACTCAAATGTCAGGGTATTCTTTTAGTAGCTATAGCTGTGGTATAACAAGAAGTCACCAATATTCCCTCTCTTTCTGAGATTTCTGACAACTGACAGTTGAAAAGTCAAGAGGCCTTGAGAAACAGGGCTTTAGGAAGAATACTAAGTTTAGAGCTCTCCACCCATCTATCTATGCTCCTGATTATCCATCTGTGACTCCATCCATCCACGCAACAACCTTTCTATCCATCTTTCCATCTACCCAACCCTCTTTAACAAATATTTATTGAGAATATACTATGGACTCTCAGGAGGGATACAGAGGTGAATAAAGTAGAAATTAGAGAAATCTGGGCTGATGTCATAACTCAGTCACTTCATACAACTGTGTTACCTTGTAAAGTTTTGTGTTCTTTCAAGCTTCTGTCTTCATCTGTAAATTTGGGATTCTAACTCTGCTTCACAGTGAACAAGATTAGAAGAAATACTGGACTTATATAGAAAACAGCCCAGTGGCAAGAGCATTGTAGGTACCCCACAAACAGTAGTTTTGGCGACTCTATGTCTCCCCAAAGACTCTTGCCTCCCATCTGACTGTCACACAGGACAGCACTTCTGCACGATCGTCACCCAAGGCAGCAACAAGGTCTTCTCCGACAACGTGTGCCTGGGCATGCAGCTGAGGCCTGGTGAGAGCTGGGGGCAAGTGTCAGGCTTACCGGTCCCTGAAGAGCAGGAGCTCCTTCCCCAGCATCGTCACGGCATCGAAGGATAAGTTGGAGTCACAGAGGTCGGGGATGGACGGATTATGAGGGGGGCCGTGGGGCGCATTGGGCTTCCCTGGGAATGCTCTCCGAGGTCCTAGGATTCAAAGCGACTTGGTCAAAATGGTACCAGGAATGAAGTCTGTACACTTCTGCTCCAGGGACCCACTTCCAGTGCATATTACAAGGTCACAAACAGCGTGGTTGTTGATGACATGAGGACCTGGGTTTGAGTCCTGGCTTCATTAGTTGCTGACTCTTATGCTGGTGGTTCAGTCGCTAAGTCATGTCTGACCATGGCAACCCCATGGACTGTAGCCTGCTAGGCTCCTCGGTCCATGGGATTCTCCAGGCAAGAATCCTGGAGTGGGTTGCCATTTCCTTCTCCAGGGGATCTTCCCGACCCAGGAGTCGAAGCAAGGTCACCTGCATTGCAGGCAGATTCTTTACCAGCTGAGCTATGAGGAAAGACTTGTGTGATTCAGATAAATAATTCAATCTCTCTAAGCCTCCATTTCCTCATAGTAAAATGGGGAAAGGCAATAAAGGTACCTACCTCAGAAGGTTTCTGTGAGAATTAAATAATGCCTGAAAAGCACTTTTAGCGGAGTGCTTGACACATAATAAAAATTCCCAAAAATGGCAGCTATTATTTTATTATTATGCAAATTTCTTTGATAGCTATGGGTGTTTGAAATTAGCAGTCTATTTTGAAAATTTCCTCTGGTTTTTTTTTTGGTTATTAAGTATTTTTGCTTTCAATAAGATTATGTCTTTCTTGTGTGTTTTCTTATTTTTTGAACAGCTTCTGGGTGTCCTGCCCTGTGCATAAGCTTTTTCTTAGGTGTCCAGGAGAGGCTGAGCAAATTCTTGGGGCCCTGAAGCACCATGGAGATGTTTACCTTTTAAAGGCATCTTCTAATAGATCCTCTTGGAACACAGGACCCAGCCCTTGGGGGAAATGCTATTGAGTTTTCATCTCCCGTTCTGTTCCTGAGGACTGTCTGCCAACTACAGAGGACTGATCTGGGGCTGCCTAAGCCACTGCTCCTGGCAGGTCCCTGTGCTGAATCGAGTCTTGTTACCATAGCTGGGGATCAGGGAAGGAGTGAGGCCAGGGGGTGAGGTGGGTAAGACCCGGGTGGAGAAGGGTCAGCCATAGAATGAAGATCAGAGGTTGGGGTGAGGCTTTGGGAAAAGATCAGAAAGTGGAAACTGGTCGGATCAGAAACACATTGCCATGTTTTGAACACTTACTAATCCTCCAAGCACTCTGCTGAAGCTCAGGGTGGTCAGCAGCAGGTGAGGCTTGTGCCTCTCGGCGTTATAAAACCATGTTTCTGTATTTTGTTCACTTGCGGAAGAACGGCCTTGTCCAAACATAAACTTCCTCTCCTGGCTGAGGAACAGTGGCTGTCAAGAATGGTGGTGACGCTTCAGGGCACAAAGACCCATAAAGGGTAGGCACAGATCTGGAGTGGGTTCCTCTTGGGGACCACAGGAGAACGGCATGACTACCCACTCTGGTGTTCTTATCTGGAGAATTCCGTGGACAGAAGCCGCTGTCCATGGGGTCACAAAGAGTCAGACATGACTTGGTGACTGAGCACGCATTCCCTGATGGCCACAGGAAGGGTTTTACACTGGAGCCCCAGCTTGTCATATGGAGAGATTCGCAGGTTGGGTTTTTTTTTTTCTGTCACTCAAGAGAGAAGCAGAACTGGCATAGATCCCACTCTGAAGGGAAATACCTGGCTGAACACTTCTTGGGATGAAATTTGTCTTTTATGTGCCTCAGGTGAGATCTGCCTGCAGCTGTGTGTACCTACATCTAAACAACAGATGAACTGGCCAGATGCGGGAAGGCAGGAGGAGCTGGGTTCTACAGGCTCTTCTCTAGGCTGAGCGAAGAGCAGGAGTGCCTGCAAGTAAACACTGAATGAGCAGGTTCTGAGGCTTATGGGAAAGGCAGCTTCCTAGATTCTCCAGCTTTTTTACCCATCAAACAAACAAAATGTCAAGGTCTAGTGATGTTTCAAGATTTCTTCTCACGGATGAATGGACTTGACTTTCTGTTCAGGAAAATGGGATATAGAGTTCCTCATAATCCTTTATCACCTTTAAAAAAAAAGCTAACATTTCAGATAATTTTGGATATTTTGGGATATAGTCTTTGAGCCTCAGCTTTCTCAACTATAAAATGCAGAAAACATTTTATATCCCTCAGGCTAGTGATGAGGATGATATGTGATGACTCATATGAACATGATTTGTAAACTGCAGATCGGCTATATGACTAAATGGTACAGTTATTACCATCAACATTACTATTTTTAGGAAGATAAGGTCCATTCCCTTCTCGAGAGGATCTTCCTGATCCAGGGATCAAACCTGGATTTCCCGCATTGCAGGCAGACTCTTTACTGTCTGAGCCACCAGGAAAGCCCCGAGATAAGATCACTTATTTGCAAATGGATAAATACTATATATATATGAACTATAAAAAAATCCATCCTTTTCCAATATCTAACCCCTGATCAACACTCAAAATACACACAAATGATTGTATTTGCTATGGCCATGAAGGGACCAATATGCTCTGGAAGAAAGATGTAAAATTTAAACATTCATCTTACAAAAGAAAGCAATCCTCATATATGGTAAATAAGTTGGGGCTGTGGTTTCTAGCTTAATCTTCACCTATGCAGGTTAATGGCTGGCAGAGTACACTTTGCCACGAGACCAAATGCCTGTCATTTTCAGGGTCTGTACTCAAAAAAGTGTAGTTATTGTACCATACAGTGCCTGGATCCCCTTCACGTCGTCCTTGGGGAGATGGAACCCATAGGGATTCTGATACTTATAAGTTGGGTACATCAGTGCTGACGGGTCTGTGGAATGGGCCAGGCCCAGTGCATGGCCAAACTCATGAGCAGCAACGGTGAATAAATTGAAACCTAGATGATATGAGAGAGAAAAAGACAGCATCAACACAGAGTTTTCTTTTCACTATTTCCTGTCTTCACAGGAGACTTTATGCCAAATCATAGTTTATTCATTTTCTTTTCAGAACTGGGTTACTAAAATGTTGGTAGGGTGTTCTGGCACTTAGCTTTGCTGACTTTAGCCTAGTTCTTCCCCCCTCGGCGAGGAGCGGCTTCGGGTAGGGGACGATGGAAATGTAAATCCATTTATTTTGTTTATGGTCAGCGGTGCTCCATAAAGAAGGGCTTCAGCACTAACAGTGGCAGCAATACCTAGATTTAGTCCATGCATGCTTTACTGGTTCCCTGTCTGCTCTCTTTTATCCACCCATGTTTCATACTGGAGAATTCCAGATGACATGCGTGATATTCTAGAAATTTTAACCCATCCCCATTGCACTTCTCAGTAAAGTACTAATTCTTCTCAGGTCATTTCTGAACGTAGCCTATTTCCAAGTACAAGTAAACAAAAAATACTACATGGTTGAAGGAAAATACTGCTGTGTGTTGAGTAGGGGATTGCTGTTTCTCGAGATTATACCCTGTGAACCAGACAGCAGACAAATCTACAGCACAATTGAGGGTGGATCTTTTCCCTTATGGTGTTCCCTTTTGGATTTTTGGCTTACTTGTTTTTCCTAGCCAGCCCCCCTAGTTAAAGGGTGGCTTGGGACGTTGAACCTCAAGGTTTCATGATGGAGGCCCAGAAGAAGGTACAATATTTTCCAGGTTATGGTGAATTGTGCATATATACCATTCGTTCCCATAGTCCACTTCTCAGCATTGTCGAAATGTGTATCTCCTCCCAGGCCTTCTCCAGGTGCAAATGCATGGGCTAGAGTCCCTCGAGGCCCATCAAATGGATAGGAATCCCCGTGATCTAGACATATGGGGCAGAATGCCAACAGGATTTAGTCCTTCTAGCAAATTTTGAGGGGTACATAATATCACAGGGAATGGACAACTTTTTGAATAGCATTGGTATTTCTCATACAAATAGATTTACTGTTCAATATTCATTTTTTAATAAGAGGAATCTCACATACCAATGAGTGACCTATTAAAATAATAAAAGTGATATTTTGTGTTTTAAAGATAGTGAGCATTAAAAATTTTTTTTAATGTTCTTTTGTTATTGTATTTGTTGCACTGTCTATCAATTGGCACAAGGCCTACTGTAGACTATGAACATGCTGCAGATTCCAAAAGGAGAAAGGCAGATGGTTATTCAGCCACCATCTTATCCACTCACTGGACTGTGAACGTGTTGGCAGAGTGATTTCAATGCATTATTTAGGGGGTGGCAGTGAGGGAGGGACGAATTAGGAGTTTGGGATTAATATATACACATTTCTATGTATAAAATAGGTAACTGACAGTGAACTACTGTATAGCACAGGGAACTATACTCAACATTTTTGAGTATAGTATGGTGTAATAACCTATAAGGGAAAAAAATCTGAAAAAGGACATATATATATGAAGTACTTTGCTGTACGACTAAAACTAACACAACATTGTATATCAAATATATGTCAAAAAAATTGCTAACAAAAAACAAAACAAAAATACGATCTGGCTAAGACAGTGATAGTAAATTGGACAAGCGTGTGGTTTCTATTTGTATGCTGCTCCTGCTGCTGCTAAGTCGCTTCAGTTGTGTCTGACTCTGTGCGACCCCATAGACGGCAACCCACAGGCTCCCCCGTCCCTGGGATTCTTCAGGCAAGAACACTGGAGTGGGTTGCCATTTCCTTCTCCAATGCATGAAAGTGAAAAGTGAAAGTGAAGTTGCTCCGTCATGTCTGAGTCTTTGCGACCCCATGGACTGCAGCCTACCAGGCTCCTCCGTCCATGGGATTTTCCAGGCAAGAGTACTGGAGTGGGGTGCCATTCCCTTCTCCAGACAGTGTGAGCCAATTAATCAGAGTGCAATTACATTAAAACCTGCCTCATACTTTCTGTAACACACTGCATTATGGTAAAATGAGAGGCTGGTCACCCATTCTCTACTAATAGGCCAGCCTGTGGTAGTAAAATAAAATAAAATAAAATAAAAAATGACAAAGCAGAAGCTATTCAGAAAACACAATTCAAGGTAAACTAATGTTGTAACTGCTGCCTTTAAACACACCACAGTGACTGACTGCCCCACGATGCACATGTGTGGAGCCCAACACCTCCCACGAGGACATGGCCTGGGCCATGCATGTGAGCCCTGGGCAGCTGCCATCTTTCCCACCCCCGCATCAGCTCCACCTGACTCAGGCATCCCCACACTTAAGACATCTTCCACAAGGTAAAGATGCATTCAGAACAAGTCTAATTCTTATTTTGCTTAGTGTTTAGTTTGGAAACACTTCTGATTTTTAAGTTTTAAAAATGATTTGTAGAGCCCAATATATTTTAAGGACATGTCAAAAAAGGAAAGAAAATTTCTCTGTAATTTTATTATACTTTCATGCATAAAACTCCTGAAAGCAACAGACATATTTATAAAATTACAGCTTTTAAAGCTTAATAGGCTTTTGTTTCAGTATCTGTATTTACTTAAAAGTTCATTACAAAATAATAGAAAAGGAGGAAGAACAAAATGAGGGATATTATGCAATACATTTCATAGATTTTCAGGATTTTGGTGGGAATACCTTGTTTTATTTAAACCCAACAAAACAAAGTTCTGGTGTGCCATTCCCCAAGTTTCAGGGCAGTGTTGTTTAATCAGTACATGCCCTGAGGTCCTGGTTAAATGGCAGCAGAGTGCCAAGTCCACTTGTTTTAGGGAACAGAGCACCAGCTTGAATGATTGAGAGCCAGATGTTAACTCCATCGCCCCTAAAGCTGCCCCAAGCCACACCGCCCTGCCGCTTCCCTGGGGGTGGGTGGCCTTGACCCTGCGGGAGGAGCGAGACCCACCGTGGGCCAGTCACCCCCGGGCCACCTCTCAAGGGCTCCAGCTCAGGACTTACTTGATCCTCTCTCCCAGCTTCTATACATGTCTCTCCCCAGTGACATCAGATTAAAGTTAAGATAAAGACTTCAAAGAGGACACTTAGAAAGGTTATCTGTGAAGGGAAAGAGGCGGGGATACTCACCTTGACTCAGAAAGCTGAGAGGGAAAAGACTTAAACGGCCTTTCCTTCACTTACTACTAGAGCCGTTTCTCTGAAACAGGGGCGAGTGAGGACGGAGTGTGCAGGCTGGTGGCAGGCCTGGCAACTCCACCAGGAGGCGTCTGAAGCGTGGGCCAGACAGCGGCGGCAGCCGCCCTCCTAACCGCGCTGCCCGGGAAAGCTGCAGGAGCTCTGCGGGACTGACCCTCAGAGAGGATTCAGAGGGGCAGGTCCTCGGCTAACGTGAAGGGGAGCGATGGACACCATCATGGGGCGGGGGTGAGGTCAGAGGGCCTCCCAGCCATAGAGAAGCTAAACCTGACAGAACTTGTCCCTGACGGGGCAATGCCACAGCGAAAATGGGGTATGCCTAGTCTGTTCTGTAGCTCAGTCATGTGGAGAACACCCCGGATCTGTTTTCTGACTTTATTTAAAGGTCGTGACTTTGCCACGATCTCGGCCTCTGCCCTTCACAGCTCTGAGAAGGAGCGTGCTGGTCACATGGATTAAACATTGTATGAGGAAAAGTTCTGAAATATTTTTCCTCTGGAGTAATAGACAAAATCCAGGAAGCACCACAGTACCTCCGGTTTCAAAAGAGATCATAATGTCTGCTTCGCCCGCATTGACTCTGACAAAGTTCAGAGGGACGGCGCTGCTCCAGGCCCTCAGGGCCATCTCCATGGCTCTGTCCACCTCCGCAGGGGTCATGGAAGGGGTGTACTTGGATATTCTGTTAATACAGAAGCAACACGTTTTCCTTTTAACAAGTGCTCCTAAGTGAAGAAAGTAAGAGTTATGTCAAGTTTATATTGAAAATAAAATAGGATAAAAATAGTGACCATAAATCTACAATTTAGAGATTTTTCTCCAAAATAATAATTCTTATTTTGCTTTCATCTTTATTACATTACTGAAACATGCTAACTTAAGAAAAATGAAGGGGGTGAAATGAAAAATGTGAGATTTCTGATGCTGAAACAGTTTGACTTTTGTTGTTATTATACATCACTAATTGGAAAGAATAATACCTGTGTAACTTTATGAGTAGCTAGAAGTCTGTTTTTCCCAAAGCGGTTTTAATTGAGAAGGAATCTTTTTCCCCTAAAGAGACCAGAATTTTTCAATTGTAAAAAATAAAGACAAAGAGTTTTGAGGTTTTGCAAATTCTTATTCAAAGACAAGCAGGTTTTCCCCAGGGCCATGGGGGAATGTTTTTTCTTAAAATACTGTACATCTTAAAAGAGGAAGTGCTAGCTTGTCACAAGGATGCTCACTTGGGCTGAAAAAGGCTCAAGTCTTTCTTTCATCAAGTCCTTCTCTGACAATGACACTGGAAGGCATAAAAGCATAGAGCATTCTGGATACAGTGGTTAGAGACAGTTGGTGTTTTTCTAGGATGTGCCACTTTGGAATCCAGGGGCTGGGGATTCTAAGCTGCCATCAAGGAAGGGCGGAAGAAAGGAACCACAACCTGGGACCTTGGGCTCAGGTTGAATAGTGCGGGCAGAGTTAGAAGCCAGTTCTGTAACTGTCCACCTTGAGAGCCAGACACATAGTCTGCTTTTGCCAGGTCCTAGTCCTGGCTCTTGGACATAGTAGATGCTTAGCAAACACTTGCTAAATGGATGAACCAATGAATAAAAGCTAGGGTTTTTTAGGGCCTCCTTAGTTGTTCTCAAAGTTTAGGACCTGTGGTAACAACTCAGAAAGCTTGTTAAGCACACAAGCGCGATCAAGAAATCCGCATTTTAAGAAGGGTCCCAGGCTATTCTGATGCAGGTGGTGCAGTCTCAGCCAGAAATCAACAGTGGTTGTCCCAGAGGCCCCAGAGGAAGGGACCATGTCCCACAGGGAGGAAGGGAAATAGCCAAACCCAGCAACTAAGAGGGAAGGAATACGATCTCTCACTCCAGGAACTGGGCCCAAGAGGAGGGGGCTAGCGTGTCTAGAGGGGGAACCAGGACTCTTAAAGGGGCCAGTTTAGTGTTTTCCGCATTTGCCACTCCCACAGCATAATATGAACCTGTGATCTGTCGTGGCTCTGGATGGTTAGCATCCGCCAATTCTCTCATACTGTAGATAAGTTATCCACCCCCACATAGCGGCCTGCGTGTGTTGGGCTGGAGAAAACAGGCATGGAGAAGGGATGGACCAGAGAGGAAGAGCATGTGGACAGAGGTCCTTGCCCAGAGGGTCTAGAGATCGATACAGCAGCAATGATGACAGCCGACGTTCTGGGAACACACGCTAAGGGCTGGACCCAGTTCCAGGCACTTTTCAATGTGGTATGCCTGCTAACCCTCACAGCCACCTTCAGAGCTAACAGTATCACTCTATGTTTCATGACTAGTCAGGAACTGAGCCCAGTTCTTTATGGCTCCAAAGTTTATGCCCATAAGCTCTAGATTATGTTTTATCTTTACCAGTCCTCTGAGTGCTAAGTTGCTTCAGTCTGTCCAACTCTGTGCGACCCTATGGACTGTAGCCCACCAGGCTCCTCTGTCCACGGGATTCTCCAGGCAAGAATACTAGAGTGGGTTGCCATGCCCTCCTCCGGGGGGTCTTCTCAACTTAGGCATTGAACCCCCATCTCTTACGTCTACCTGCTTTGTCTGGAGGGTTCTTTACCATTGCCACCAATGAAAGGAAGCCCTTTCAGTCCTCTGTGTGTGTGTTAGTTGCTCAGTCCTGTCCAATTCTTTACGACCCAACGAACTATAGCCCAACAGGCTTCTCTGTCCATGGAAATCTCCAGGCAAGAATACTGGAGGGGATTGCCATTCCCTTCCTGCAAAGGCTCTTCCTGAGCCAGAGATCGAACCCTGGTCTCCAGCATCACAGGCAGATTCTTTACCCTTTGAGCTACAGGGAAGTCCTTCCTGTCCTCTGGGCTATGTTAAAAGAAGTTATTCTGAGATCCAGTAGCTACACAGAGCTAAGGTAGTCTCTAGTTCCTTTTTTTTGGAGAAGGGGAGGGGAGGAGAAGGCGAGTTGTTCAGGAGGAAGTGGATGGTCAGTGTGGGTGTGTTGAGGGGTTTTGGGGACTGCCCAAAGAATATTACCGCAAGAATACTATACTTCAAATCCCAAGTTAGCTTGATCTATCCCCTTGTCTTTGCTGTGCGTAATCACAGACTACGGCTTCCCAGGTGGTGCTAGTGGTAAAGAACCTGCCAGCCAATGCAGGAGACATAAGAGAAGTGGGTTTGATCCCCGGGTCGAGAGGATCCCCCGGAGAAGGGCGTGGGAACCGCTATTCTTGCCTAGAGAATCCCATGGATAGAGGAACTTGGCAGGCTATAGTCCATGGCGTTGCAAGGAGTCGGACATAACTGAAGTGATTTAGCACGAATGTAATCACATACGACGCACTCGGAAATGTTTAGGAAATGTTTACACAGTTTAGGAAATGTTTAGGAAAGTTTACTCAGTTTAGGAAAACTTCCTATGACACAGTTTAGGAGATGATGGGAAAGACTTCATGAGTTTATATAAAAATATAAAAATTTCCTCTCTTACCTCGTAATCTCGTGGGTGCTCAGTTTCTTTTAGGTGTTTGTTTTTTTTTCCTCCCCCCAAGAAAGATCTTTGAGGCTTTCTTACACTGAGGCAGAGACTAATAGCTGTATCCAGAGTGCCACCTTATGGACTCAAAGGCTCATAGCAGCTAACAGGTGGCCTAGAGGAATCATCTGATCTCTGCTTGGGTTTGGGCCCTCACTGGAGTGCGGGGGCAGTGTAACAGCTGGCTCTGTAGCTACCCGCCTCCCCTCGCAGGGTTTGCTGATTACAGTATTGGAAACACTCTTCACTACGGCTCATTTCAGCTACCAGCCTGCCATCAGTGAACGTCAAGTTGGGAAGAGGTGAGCCGCAGCAGGCCATTTCCATCACACAGATTAGAGCTGTAACTCAATTCCCGAACATCGATAACAGTAAAATGCACTATAATAATTAGGAAGCACCACGGTCGGTCTATCGGAGGTGGACTGAGTGGGGAGGGAAGCCAGCACTGGCCCGGCAAATGGATGCGGGCTGCGGGGCCAGAGTTCAGGCCTGAGACTCCAAAACACAGCACCGGGGTTGGTTCTGCCTGGGTGAGTCCTCTTGGATGATGCAGAATCCTTGTTCCCCCTCGGGCAGGAGGACATCGGAGGATGGCCGAGGAGGCTGGGCTCACGTGTGGGAGCCGAGCAGGACCAGGCGGGAAACGGGGGAGCTGGGGCTCGGGGAGGCCAGCTCTCGCTTGGCCTTTGGGTCGGGCGCGGATGTCACGGGCCATCCCTGGGTGACCTGGTAGCTCCTCCACATGCTGCCCCAGCTCTCTGCTTAGACTTGTGGTTTCACATCTCTCACCTGGAGCTGCGGCCATTTGCATGTATTTCTCCCCAAAAGGCGTGGGAAAATGATGTAATTAACCTTTTATCTCCAGAACTGAACGCCCGGGCATTTAACAAATTGCCAACAAATTATTTTTGGAATTAATAAAAATTAATTTATTAGGTGAGCTTTACTTCTAATTTAGAAGATTGTTTTAAGAAAACTGATTGGTACCCTCAGGTTATTAATCTTAGACAAGATTCATTTTCTTTATGGAAAAACGTGTTGTCTCTAAACTGGTAAAACTGTCATACCTAAAATGGCCACTCATTAGGACAATCTTGAGGTCATATTTTCTCGTGAATTCTCCATTGTCTAAAGAGTAGACCAAAAAAGTTCGCATTCTCTTTTATGATTGGGACGAGCCATGATTTTTATACACATCAGAAGGAAGATATTTTTAAAAGAAAAGGAGAGGGAGGCTATTTCTCTCTGAATTTGGAAAGACTCGATCTTATTACCTGTATGTCAAAGTATTTTTTTTCCATTTGGGTTCACCTGGGAAGAGGCGATAGTCGGCCACGTCGGGAACTCCACAGCGAGGCCTCTTGATCACGTCCATCGTAGCTCGGTCTAACTTCCCGGTGACTCGGAGGCCGAAGAACTCCTGCAGCTCCTTAATCTTTTTAACCGTGGAATTGCCTCCTCTTGCAACCATCTCCCCAATCTGGGGCCCTCCTTTCTTTGTGTAATACTTGTCAAGGTACGCCTGAAATGGAGAGGCAGGCTGACGTCTACAGCGCAAGCTCTGAGCAACACTTATGCTCAGGTAAGACAGGACAGTATTCTTGTTATGCTAAAGACAGTCTGCACAGCATTTGCCACTTTTGAAAAAAAAAATTAGATATACTTGCATATATAACGCTTAGATAGATAAGTCCAAGTTATTAACAACAATTATCTTTGGGAGGTGGGATTTTAGATTTTTTTATTTGCGTGCATTTTGTGCTTTTTCTACAATGAACTGCTATTTTAAGAGAAAAAAAAATATTAGAAAGAAAATAATGTGAACATTTTCCCCACAGCCCATTTATCTGTATTGAAGTCTTTAACAATTTGCAAAATAAAGACTATCCTATTTCTCTGTAAGCAACTATCAGTGTCGCCTTTTCATTATACACTGTGAAAGAGCAGTGTGTTCTTAACTCTGTGAGGCCACATAGTGCAGGCTCTCATTTTATGTGACAGCAGTAGGTGTCAACCTGTTTCCTGACTGAGACTTTGAAATAATTTAGGCGTGTTCAATACGTGGGGTGTTTTTCAAGGGGCAGGTTTTCTAGGACTAACTGTTCCTTGAAGCAAATATTAGAAAATTAGACATAAATATAATGTTTTCATTTGCATTTAAAGGCTTAAAACCCCTAATATATCACTCAAAACACTCTGTATGGCTTATCAGGTGAAGTGAATAACATAGTCACGCAAAGGCAGGTTTAGTGCCTGCTGTTGTCCTAGGAATTTCAGAAAGCAGCTAAAGATTTATATCTGTATTTTATTAAACATAAATGTTCATATTTATATAAGATGTATATTGTATATAAAATTATTTGCATATCATATGAATTAATTCAGAAACCATGTGTTTTATTATATTCTATATAAACTATGTGTATCATTCATTTCCATTAAATATATTTATGTATAAGTAATAAAATATTGGAAGTAATCTTAATATCTAACAATAGGGAATGTGTTAGATACATTATTATATACTGATTTGAAATAATACTAGGCCTCTGCTAATATCACATTTTTGAAAAATATTTAGTGGCATGTGTAATGATTCAATATAATGGCAATACACTGAGAAAAGCAGAAGTGAAACCTTTATACAGATTATAATCACAATTTCATACATAAACCAAATCATATAATGTATATGTATTATGTTCATATTTATTATATCTGTATGTTAATATATCAATAATAATGTCAGCATGTATATTAACATTTAAAGTTAACATACTAATCAATACACTGATAATTAGCACATATAATTTAATAGAGTGAACATAAGTAATATAAATAATAGAAAGAAATATATCTGAATATTAATCTTGCTTATCTCTGGGTTGTAAAGTTATGGGTGACAGTTTGTCTTTATCCTTTCCTATATCCCAAAGATTTCTGGTGTCAACATAAGCTGTAATTGTTAAGCAAAAAGTGAAAAGGAATAAGACTCACTTGTTTAGACAAGGTGCTCTGTGTCCTTACTGTGTCCTTCCTGTGGGCTCAACCAGCCCTTAGTCCTTGGCCTGCTTGTGAGCAGACCTCACTTCCTTGGTGGTTGTTCTTTGTAAAATCTTAGTGAGATAAGAACCCAAGAGGAGAAAAAGGGTGAGGGAGCCCTGGAACCCAGAAGAGGTGCCCTGAAACAGAGGTGCGACTATTTGCTTTCATTTCCATGTCTCATTAAGCTATCTGATATACGCATTTATGTTTCTGATTCTTTTGGCAAGATGACGTTGATTCTCTGAGCTATTCTGTTTGCTCAAGCGGATGCTGTAGCCATACAAGGCACATGGTAAGTCTGAATTACAGTCTTCAGAGGTGAGCTTTGTGTGGAGCTCTGTGCTCCATATGTTCTGAGGCTGTTTAAATTTCAAATATTTTGTTTCCTGTTAGATTATGTGTTACAGTTACACTCTAAACTCTAATTTTGATTTCACAAAATATGGTCCCATAAGAAGATGCTTTGGCCACCTGCTGCAAAGAACTGACTCATTTGAAAAGAACTTGATGCTGGGGATGACAGAGGATGAGATGGTTGGATGGCATCACCAATTCATTGGACATGGGTTTGAGGAAACTATGGGAGGTGGTGATGGACAGGGAGGCCTGGCGTGCTGCAGTCCACGGGGTTGCAGAGAGTCAGACATGACTGAGTGACTAAACTGAACTGAAGAAGATGCCTAATATACATTAAGTGAAAAGAGATTTATCACTATTATTATTATAGTACAAGCCAAGTTTGCAAATAGAAATGTGTGTATATGAATACACACAGATATAGAGTGATAAACTAGGATGAGGTGAGGAAGTGGGTGGGGGTTGCCAAAAACACAGTGATCCAGGAAAATAATGTCAAATGCAATATTTTTGGAAACAAATGTAAATTAAGGCCAAAAAAAATTAAAATTTTAAATAAAGATAGGATCCAACCTTTAGCAGTCCTTTGTCCTAGTCCCAGCCCTGAGTATTTCGAAAAATATAGACTAAGAGATGAACAGTTTTTATACGTTGTTGATGGAATTAAGAATAATACTTTTAAAATCATAAATGTTATATATATATATGTTTGCTATGAACATATAGCAATAAAATTTTTACAATAAAATGGTTCTTCTTCAAAATGTGCATAAGAGGCTAGGCCTGCAGCTCAAGACGTTTAAGGCTAGTGATAGTAAATAGGATGCAAACCGTCTTCAATGAAGTAAAGGTAGAATTAGAAACAATTTCTCCTTAGAGCACGAGGACTGGTTGCTGCAGTGAGCGGGTGAGCTGCTCCCCACTGGGTGCTCCCACGGGATGCGGCTCCTACACGGATCCTATCTTTATTTAAAAATTTAATATTTTTTCCACCGTGAATTTTTTTGGCCTTAATTTACATTTTTTTCCCAAAACATTATTTTCCTGGATCACTGTGTTTTTGGCAACCCCCACCCACTTCCTCACCTCATCCTAGTTTATCACTCTATATCTGGGTATATTCATATACACACATTTCTATTTGCAAACTTGGCTTGTACTATAATAATAATAGTGATAAATCTCTTTTCACTTAATGTATATTAAGCATCTTCTTCAGCTCAGTGTATTTTCTGAAACATTTGTCACTTTTAAACATGATGTTTACGAACATATAAACATCAAAATTTTATTATGATATAATAATAAAATAAGAAGAAACCAAAATTTGAGTATGCTGCTAGGTCACTTTAGTCATGTCCGACTCTGTGCGACCCCATAGATGGCAGCCCACCAGGCTCTCCCATCCCTGGCATTCTCCAGGCAAGAACACTGGAGTGGGTTGCCATTTCCTTCTCCAATGCATAAAAATGAAAGTGAAGTCGCTCAGTCGTGCCCGACTCTCAGCGACCCCATGGACTGCAGCCCACCAGGCTCCTTTGTCCATGGGATTTTCCAGGCAAGAGTACTAGAGTAGGGTGCCATTGCCTTCTCCAAAATTTGAATATAATGGCAATTTAAAAATATCTTCATGCACAGAAAGTGAAAGGGTAGTAAAGTCACCTGAATTTAACAATTTGTATTTGGAAGTTTTTGAATTTTTATTTTCTTCAACTTTTAAGTTAATAATGCTGCTTGCTGCTGCTGCTGCTGCTAAGTCGCTTCAATCGGATCCGACTCTGTGTGACACCAGGGACAGCAGCCCACCAGGCTCCTCTGTCCACGGGTTTCTGTAGGCAAGAATACTGGAGTGGGTTGCCATTGCCTTCTCCATAAGTTCATAATAATGTGATAATAAAAGCTTCTATTATTTTGAGGACAACTTAGCCTGTATTAAATGTCATATTGATATTACTATTTAAAAACAAACAAACAATAGGCTAAAACTCTGGACGATGAGACTAATTATTTCATCTTTTCCCAAGCCTTTGTGATAATTAGCCAATGAGAATTGAAAAGATACAAGCGGGCATGAAATAAATCAATTAAAAACCTGTTTATCTTTGCAAGAATAGACTGTTGTGTTCCTGGGTGGAGGCAGAGGTGACTAGCACCTGGAAACATTTCCTGCCTGGAGTTCCCAGGCACAGTTTGCCTGCTGTTGGTGAGTGGTCGAGAGAGAAGTGAGCAGGGTGGAGGCCCAGGCCCCGGTGTGTGCTGGCCTGACTCTGGACTCAGCGGTGCCCTCCTGCCGTCTGGCCTGCTGCCCCAGGCTGCTGCACTCGCTCTTTCCTCTGCCTGGACGGCTCTGTCTCCAGATCTTCACACGACTGAGAAGGTCAGGTCCACATAGTTCTTTACAGAGTTCAGGTTCATTGCAAATATCCCTTCCTCAGAAAAGCCTTCCTGGACTACTCAGGTGAGAATGCCCCCCTCCCCCTCCATGGCCCTAGTAACTCTCTATCATCCTGGTAAATTTATTTTTTAATATCACATGGACACTTTTTGATTGCCTGGCTTGTCTCCTCCCAGCTCTTCCCACTCCTCCGTCATGCCCATGTCAGTGCTGGAAGAACAGGAACTTTACTTGTTTTGTGCACTGATGTTTCTCCAGTGCTTAGGACATACCTTGGCACATAGCATATAGCAAGTGAAAGGGTGAAAGTGAAAGCTGCTCAGTCGTATCCGACTCTTTGCGATCCCATGGACTATACAGTCCATGGAATTCTCCAGGCCAGAATACTGGAGTGGGTAGCTTTTCCCTCCTGCAGGGGATCTTCCCGACCCAGGGATCAAACCCAGGTCTCCTGCATTGCAGGGGGATTCTTTACCAGCTGAGCCACCAGGGAAGCCCAAGAAAACTGGAATGGGTAGCCTATCTCTTCTCCAGCGGATCTTTCCGACCCAGGAATCGAACCGGGGTCTCCTGCATTGCAAGCGGATTCTTTCACCAACTGAGCTGTCAGGGAAGCCATTCAATAAATAATTGCTAAATGAATAAACTTAAGCTGTTTTATGAAATAAGTCTATTTTCATGTCGTTTCATTTGTTGTATTGTTGCCTGAGTTGTTAGCTATTTCTTTAAACTATAAGATGGGACAGTAATTCTTTCTAGTCATTGGGATGCACTTAGGAGGTTTGCCTAGATCAGACCAGCCTGCTGAAGAGTGATACCCTTTCCTTCCTGGAGCTGACACCTAGGGCCACTGCAGGCAGGAGAAGTCCTGTTTGCCAGGTGTCAACAAGTTTCCTTGATCCTTGGTCGAAGGTCTTTCAAAGCATGTCATAAGGGAGATTGAAAGGGCTTGACTAGCTTTGGAGAGAAAGGATAAAGGGTCATTGTGAAAGTTACAGTGTTAGTTGCTCAGTCGTGTCTGACTCTGCAATCCCATGGATTGTAGCCCTCCAGGTTCTTCTGTCCATGGGATTTCCTAGGCAAGAATACTGGAGTGGGTTGCCATTCCCTTCTCCGCGGGATCTTCCCCACCCAGGGATCAAACCCAGGTCTCCCACACTGCAGGCAGATTCTTTACCATCTGAGTCACCAGAGAAGCCCCAGGGGGTCACTAGAGATCCCTAACATTCCAAGAACACCTAATTATTTCCCAATACTCTTAGCAAGGACAGATTTCTTTCAAGGCTCACTGGCCTTACTCCTGCATAGACCACTATGGGGTCAGTTAACTGTTTTCTGAAAGGTCCGATAATTAATATTTTCTGTTTCATCACGTGATTTCCACCATTGTGGTACAAATGCAGTAGATGATTTGTAAACAAACAAGGGTGGCTGGTTTGGGCCCAATGAGCATAGCTTGTCTGAACCTGGACAAAACCATGATTTTCAGCCACCAGATCAGTTCTAACCTCAGCATGACACTCCTTCTGGAGGTCCAGTGGCATGAAACTGGGTAAGCGACAATTACATGTCAGGAGAAGGGAGGCAAAGCCTGGTGGCAAAATACGATTGGAAATAGACCCAGTTAATATTCTGAGATATGTTATTTAGAATTTAGCTCATCTGAAAGTGGTTTCAAGTCAAAGAATATTCAACTCAAGTCTGTACCCGGCATCCACTGTGCTGTTTATATGGAGGGCTGATATTCAAAACATTGAATGATCGGTGTGGCAGGAGGAATGATCAGTTAGAAAGCAAGAGTGGCGTGAGCCATCAGTAGGGACCCGCGGTGTGTACAGAAGAAGCAGCCCACGAGTGTGGCCTGGCAGGTAGGAAAGCAGTCCCCAGCAGGGCTGCAGTCACAAGTGTGCTGTCTTTGTGACAGATACACCAAACAGAGGCCCTGGTGCAAAAACGTCTCACTATACACCTTTCACTAATGTTGGAAATTCCTCCACTGAAGATTTATTTCTTTAGGCTAAAGTTTGACACCTTTGTTTTAAATGCAAAAAAGAACAAAAGCAAAAAAATCCCTCCCATCCCCCCACCCAAAAAAACCAAAAAAAAAAAAAAAGCACCCAAAAAACACTTGGAAGCAAATATACATTGAATTACTTTGAGTCACTCTTAGTCTTTGAAGGAGTTCTGGTATGCTGAATAAATTATTTGTATTCGATCCTTGCCAACAGTCAGTTGGGAGAGATTTTAAAAGAGAAAGATACAGAAAGTGTAAGTAAATAAGGGACTTTGGGAATATGCTTTAGAGAGGAAAGACCTTGGCATGAGAAGTGGGTTGGCATCCAAGAAAAATTTGGTTCACTTCAAATTTTGATCAAGTTTGCCCTGAGTATAAAAGACATTTTTCTGAAAAGTGAACACAGGAAATCTTTCTGTTGTGACTGTTAGGAATCTTAGCACTAAATTTGCAACCCACCTCTGCTGTGCAACGGAGAAGGCGATGGCACCCTACTCCAGTACTCTTGCCTGGAAAATCCCATTGATGGAGGAGCCTGGTGGGCTGCAGTCCATGGGGTCGTGAAGAGTTGGACACGACTGAACGACTTCACTTTCACTTTTCACTTTTCATGCATTGGAGAAGGAAATGGCAACCCACTCTAGTGTTCTTGCCTGGAGAATCCCGGGGACGGGGGAGCCAGGTGGGCTGCCGTCTCTGGGGTCGCACAGAGTCGGACATGACTGAAGTGACTTAGCAGCAGCAGCTACTGTGCAAATCTTACACTTTGTTTTTTATTTTTCTGCCCTTAGTTTTCCTTCTACGTTGTTCCTCAAACACTTCTTTGTCTTTCTGTAATGCTTGTATTTTTGCAAGCCCCCTCAAATTCTGTGTGCAGCAAAATACCTGGATAGATATTCATTCATGTATTTATGCAATCTTGCAACACAGATACTCAGTGTGAACTAGACACCAGTCTTAGCTGTACAGGGAATCATATCCATCAGATTTCAGTGGACTTAGAAGATGATTTCAAAACCACAACAGATATTCCTGATTTTCTTATTATTATCCCCTTTAGATTTTCTGGGGCAGGAGGGGGAAGAGGGAATTGTGCAAAGATTCACCAACCTGTGCAAGGCGGTAGTTGTTCCTTGAGGTCCTGGGGGAGGCTGCAAGTAGGGAGGGGGCTGCGGTGGAAAACTTCAGAGCGGTGATGAGGAGGACAGCAAGGCCAGATGCAGGAAGCACCTTCATCTCCTCTTGGCGGATCGGTAATTATAGCAACCCTAGGGGACGCGAGACAGTGCATGTTTGCACTTCAACCTTGAGCTGCTTTTATAGAGTCAAACAGGTCTGGGCCCTCAGAATAAGGATGATTCATGTCTCAAAAGGTAATTATACAGCTCCTTTCTCCCCTGATGATGGGGTAACACAGTAGGACACAGGAGTCAGGGAAAGCTTCATTCTTTGCCATTTATCAAGTGGCAAAAAGAGGAAAAACAATCACTTCTAATGAAGTTTGTCAGCTATTAATAATTCCACTAATTGGAGTAAACAGGATTAATCTGAGCCCATCTCAAGTGAAACCTTTGGTAAGTCTCAGTTTGGGGCCTTGTCCCTTCTACTTGCAGGAAAGGTAAACGAATAGAATATACTTTAATTTGTCCTCAGTAATTCTGGGCTCCCCACACACTCACCCCATCACCTTCTTCTGCATTCACTTGGACATTTCTCAGAAACGAATGCTGCTTATAATGATGGTGCTGGGACACGTAAGATCCTGAGTCATCAAGGAAACAGTACATTATTCTGTGCTGACTTAGGTTGCAAGGTACACTGGTAACTGTTAGAAAGCTTTTGAATAAGTTAGCACAAGAGAGATGTTCTTTGTTAACTGAAATATTAAATTCCACATTCTCTGTGCACTCTGGTTAACTAGCGTCATACTCTTGTTCCTGGCTCTGATTTAGAGGAATTGAGACTTAAAGATAGCATGCAAAAGTGGTGCAAAATCACTTTGGCATCAAATAGAGATTAAATTTCATTTAAGATACTTTCTAGCTGTGTGATTTTGGACAAGTTATGTAACCTCTGAACATCAGTTTGTTTTAACCTGCAAAAGAGTAACTAATGCTGTGTGCAAGCTCGTCACATTACAGAGGTAACGCAGCAGGCAGCATGATGTCTGTGGGCGCCACTTGCATCCAGCAGACCTGGGCTCGAATGCTAGTTCTGACACTTGTCCATATGGCTTTGAGCAGGTTACTTAATGTTTTTCAGCTATGTAATTTCTCCTGAAAAATGGGGGAAAAGGTGCTTACTTTGAAGAATTGTTATAAAGGAGTAAATCAGGTCATAACAAAGCAGAATGCTTAGTAGACATCAGCTCTTACAAAATAATGTTCAATTTACCTTTTTACTTTGATACCAGGCACTAGGTAGGCTTTTAATTAATGATTTTTGAATATATGTGCTATTATTCAGTTGCCCAGTTGTATCTGACTCTTTGTGATGCCCTGGACAGCAGCATGCCAGGTCCCCTGTCCTTCACCATCTCCTGGAGCTTGCTTATACTCATATCCATTGAGTCAATGATGGCGTCCAACCATCTCATCCTCTGCCACTCCCTTCTCCGCCTGCCTTCAGTCTTTCCTAGCATCAGGGTCTTCTCCAAGGAGTCAGCTCTTCACATCAGGTGGCCACAGTATTGGAGCTTCAACTTCAGCATGAGTCCTCCCAGTGACTATTCAGGGTGGATTTCCTTTAGGATTGCCTGGTTTGACTGATGGATATATGAATGACTCAACCAATGAATCTCAAAATGTAGTTCCTAGACCAGTAGCATAACTATTACTAGGAAACTTGTTGGAAATGTAAATTCTCAGGCCCCACCCAGAATTACTGAATCAGAAACTCTGGGACTGGGGCCCAGGAGATATGTTCTAACAAGCTGTGCAGGTTATTCTGATGCATGCTTGGAAAACCACTGGAGTAACTGAGCAAACAGGATTATGAAATATGGGATGAAATGATCAATATATACAAAATGCCAAAAACGTCCTGGTCACAGACAGTATTCAGTATCACCCTTGCCATCTGCAACAGTGTGGCATTTCTTGTATTTAAAGTCATTTGTGAAGTCTGTTGCAAATAATTTAACACTAACATTTGTTAGGTGATAGATAAAAATATGTGAATGTCTTACTTAGATATTAGAATAAGTATGATTAGATTCAAGGCTATTCCTAGGTGATCTCTCTCTCCCTTGCTCTGTTGGATGGTGATATGTTTTTCTACATGAAGAGAAAATAGTGGAGTTACAGGCCATGTATGGGGGTCTGGTGAATAACCCCAGGTGCTCGATGAGAATTTGTTATACATGTGAACATCATCTCCATCATATGCTGTGAGATACACAAAACATGATCCTCAGAAGAAAAAAGAAAATCACAGATCTAGTAAACTAGTTCAACTAACTAAATTATACTGTTCCTTGAAGAATGAATGATACAAGTCTCACTTAAGGTTGTTTTATAAATGAATGAATGAACATACACACATATACTCATTGCCACTTTTTGGCCTGAGGAAAGGAAAAGACTATTACAATAATCATTCAAAATTTCCATCTATATATTCTCCTACCTTCTACAGTACTGCTTACTACCATAACTTCATAACAGCTGACACAATTGAAGAACAAAGAATAAATGAGTCCTTGAAAGTTCCCTCCATTTGATCATCTCATTCCCCTGTTTTCTCCCCACACTCCTGTTCCAGTTTACCATGATGGTCCACTGCAGACAGGAAGTGGAGGAATGGCAGTGAGAAATTCTGGACCAATTGAGAAAAAATGCTCTCATTTCCAGAACTCCAAAGAGTTCACGAAATTCCATTTTTGGATGCAAATTGAGGAAAATAACTGCGTATAAGGTATGATCTGGGCTTCCCTGGTGGCTCAGATGGTAAAGAATCTGCCTGCAATGCAGGAGACCTGGATTCGATTTCCTGGGTTGGGAAGATGCCCTGGAGTAGGGAATGGCTATCCACTCCAATATTTTTGCCTGAAGAATTCCATGGACAGAGCAGCCTGGTGGGCCAAAGCCCCTGGGGTCACAATCAGACACAATTGAGCAACTAATACAAGGTATGATCTAGATATTTCTAGAAGATTCCAGCATCCAGTTTTCATTTGCATGAGCTTAATAAATCTCAATACTCTCAAGTATGACCCTTTGATTGTTAAGTACAAAAGCTGATAATTTCTAGGTATTTTCTCTCTTCACAAGGGAGAAAAAACTCGCTTTCTACCATGTTTGTGTCAAGCCTAAGTTAAATCCAAATCATTCCAACCTAAAAAGGTCATATCAAAGCAAGTCAATGACTAAAAGGTAATGAAATGAGAGACCATATCACAGAGAAATGTGGAAAGCACAGTATCTGTAGAAAAATTGGGTGATAAAAATAATATGAAGATTGGAGGCGGACAATCTGTTTCATGTTTACTGATGTTTGGGTTGATGTTTTGGGATCCTGCAGACATTGTAGAAAGTTTATACAGAACTTAGGTTTCCATATACCACTAATATAAGGGGCTAAGTATTTCAAATTATAGAATCAAGTTAACTGCAAATAATTGCTCTTTTATAGACTCTTGCTGAATTCTATTCCATGGTGTGATCACTAATGTCTGACTCTTTGTGACCCCATGGACTATAGCCCACCAGGCTTCTCTGTCCATGGGATTCTTGTCTTCTCTCTCCAGGCAAGAATACTGGAGTGGGTTGTAATTTCCTATGCCAAGGGATATTTCCAACCCAGAGATCAAACCCCCATCACTTAACTCTCCTGTATTGGCAGGCAGGTTCTTCACCACTAGCGCCACCTGGGAAGCCCTTGATTCCATAGGGGTTTTAGTAAATCCTCAGCATTTAGGTTGCTGAGATGGTGCCTGCTGTGCATATGATGAATAATTGTTGAATAAATTACTGCTTGCCCAGGTGACTTTCTTAAGGGGTTCTGTTTTTAGACAGACCTAAAATTAAATATTGACTTCGTCGCTTTCTAAATGTATTATTAGTTAGCGTTATTAAGTTTTAAGCTATGAAAATCTGTTTGGATAATTGAGTTTTTAAAGGATATCAGGCATCTGAGAGGACTTCCAGGAAGGCTGGCACATCAGGCTGGGAGAACAAGCAGAAATAAGGGCAGCAGAAACCAAAGCCAAAGAGTGCTCTGTGGCTGGGACCTGGGCATCTTACAGCCGGGCACAGGCCCAGCTGGACAGTCAAGGCCATGCTGTGGGGCTCTGGTTTCTGATTATCTTTTTCTCTCTCCCACAGCATTCAGAGTCTTTAATGAGAGATTCTGTTGTTTAGGTTGGGTCAGTGTCCTTACCTTGATGTTCAGGGTCAACAAGCATGTCTCCACACTAAGAGGCAGGACACCTTCCATAGAGATCACTGATTTTATATACATATATATATATATAAAATGTATATCATGGCAATATCCCCCAGAGAGAACATTGGTGCTGGGCAGTCAAAGAACAAATCCTAACCAAACCCAGAAAATGTCTATTACAATCTGTGAACCCTCCTAAACTATCTCCTGCATTATAAAATCAGGGAGTGGGGTAATATCTATCTCAGAGGGATGTTGAGAGGATTAAAATAGCTTATGGAAGCTTAGTATTCAGTCCAATTCTGAAATAGGAGGTTTCAGAATTGCTTTTTGCCATGATTTGCAAAAATTCCTCAGAAATACTGTGATTAATTAATAAAAAAATGAACATATGTCATTTTCTAACTTCTAAGATACCATTGGTTATTGAATTGACCATTGATTAAAATAACAGTTGTGGGAAAAAACAAAGCATCACATCATTAAATGTACATATTGATATGCTGCTGCTGCTGCTGCTGCTAAGTTGCTTCAGTTGTGTCCGACTCTGTGCGACCCCACAGATGGCTATGCTATATGTTGTTTAAGTATGTTTTGTTTGAGACTCAATATAGAATGTAAGCTCCATAAGGATAAGGACTCTATATTTTCTCTGCAACAATATCTCTAGTACAGAAAACACTGTCTGGCACAAAATAGGTATTCAATAAATAGTTGAATAAATGATTGCATGAATGAATGAATGATTGAATGATTAAAGCTAGGAATAAGAGGAATGATTGTCCTCAGAGGGATAAATTTTACTTAACCCATATGGTGAATCAAACAAACATGTGTAACATTACCCTAAGGTATTATTAAACCCTTGTTAGACACTGCACTTTGAGCCAAGCACCCTCTGTACACTTCCCCCAAAAGTGTAGAACACTCCATTTTTCCAATGAAGATACTTTAGGCTTAGGGAGGGTAAATAATTAGTTGGAGGATCTATAGATGCTAATTGATGGCTCCATGATTTTAATCCAAATTTGTCAGAGCTCAATACCTGTGTTCTTGACAGTTACAGGAAGCCTATATACATGTGTGTGGGGGCCAGGCAGTGTCCTTGGGAGCACTGGGCTCGAGCTGGCTAGCAGAGGACTGCCTGGCTGAATCCAGCTGCCAGGCAGCTCCCGAGCACTTTCAGGTGTGGTTTCTACATTCCTGGTTTCTGCATCTCAGTCTCTAGTGAATTCAGCTTTGATAAATGATTGGATTTCTGGACTTCTGAGGGGTTCAGGCACAGTCTGGGAGAATGCCTTGCAAGGGAGACAGGCTCCTAGCAAATCAGCCACCAGCATTACCATAGTCTTTCTTTCATACTTCTCAGATAAACATACTCCACTTTGAATGTCTGACTTGTAAAAATGCTGCAAACTGATATACTCCTAAAATGACTATGTATCAAGAACCATATAAGGGTTCATACTTTTTTGAACATTTTGTGTAATCCTCAGAATTCTCATTGAGAACATAATTTAAAAGAATAAAATCCAAAGTGTTTATTTTATTCTTAGTGATAACAGCAAAAACTTGGAAACAACCTAAATGTCTAAAAATAGGGAAGTGGTTATGTAAGTGATGGGAACTCAAGATTGTATAATTTAGTCATTAGAAAGGAAACAGCAATGCATAAAATATTAAAGAAACAATTTCAACCAAAAAAGGAAATCACAATATTGGGCAAATTTGTTTTGGTCTGCAAAAATATATATATATGCTGCTGCTAAGTCACTTCAGTTGTGTCCGACTCTGTGCGACCCCATAGACAGCAGCCCACCAGGCTCCCCCATCCCTGGGATTCTCCAGGCAAGAACACTGGAGTGGGTTGCCATTTCCTTCTCCAATGCATGAAAGTGAAAAGTGAAAGTGAAGTCGCTCAGTCGTGTCCAACTCTCAGCGACCCCATGGACTGCAGCCTACCAGGCTCCTCCGCCCGTGGGATTTTCCAGGGAAGAGTCCTGGAGTAGGGTGCCATCGCAACATAAAGGCAAAAGAGAATACCTGGAGAAATGGCAGCAGTAGTGTTAAGGTGGAAGGTCTTATACATAACTGTGTTTGTAAATCTTCCTCTACTTCGACCATACGTTTAAAAAAATAGTGAAAATTTCAGATATGCAGAGCAAGCTAATGGTCATCAGTGAGAAGAGAGAAGGGGGAGGGGCTGTTTGGGGTGGGGGGCTAAGAGGTACCAACCATTAGGTATAAAATAAGCTACAAGGGGGCCTTCCCTGGTGGTCCAGTGGTTAAAGAAAAATGCCTATTATACAGAGTGAAGTAAGTCAGAAAGAAAAAACACCAATACAGTATACTAATACATGTATATGGAATTTAGAAAGATGGTAATGATGAGCCTATATGTGAGACAGCAAAAGAGACACAGTCTTTTGGACTCTGTGGGAGAAGGCGAGGGTAGGATGATCTGAGAGAATAGCATTGAAACATGTATATTATCATATGTGAAATAGATCACCAGTCCAGGTTCGATGCATTAGACAGGGCGCTCAGGGCTGGTGCAACTGGGATGACCCAGAGGGATGAGACGGGGAGGGAGGTTGGGGGGGGTTCAGGATGGGGGACACATGTACACCCATGGCTGATTCATGCTGATGTTTGGCAAAGATCAGCACAGTATTATAAAGTAATTAGCCTCCAATTAAAATAAATAAATTAGTGAAAAGAAAAGAAGAAAAACGGCTTTGCAATGCAAGGAACACTGTTTGATTCCTGCCTGGGAAGATCCCACATGACCAGAGCAACTAACCCTGAAGGCCACAACTACTGAACACCTAGGACGCCGGCACAGCTAGAGCCCGTGCCCCGCTGCAGTGAGAGGGCTGCGCACCGCACCTAGAGAAAGCCTGCGTGCAGCCAAGGACCCACAACAGCCAAAGAGCAAAAGCAGATAAATCTACAAAGAAAAAATAAGCACCAAGGAAGTAGTGTCCATCGCAGGGAATGTAGCCAGTATATTATAATAACTAAACATTTACAAATTGTGAATCACTGTATTGTATGTCTATACTTATAATGTACATCAACTATACTTGAAACAAGTGTGACATTTGTATGCCACAAAAAAAACCAGTGAACCATCTAAGACTACATCCATGTACTCCTTCCGTTTGTATTTGAGAAAACCTATATGATGAACTCAATGGCATATTTTACTTATTCATTTATTTGCCCATTCTTCATTCATTTCCCCAGTCTAAAGCTCTTGCATTTAATCTATGTGCTGGTACTAGGCTTAGGGCTGAGGTACAAAAGGTAAATAAAACCTGTTCCTAACCACCAGGGTCTCTGGGTCTCCAAGGAGCATATCAGAGGTAAACTCCAAGTCTTGTGGCATAATTAATTGGATAACAGAACTATCTCAGGGTCCAGATGAGGGAGGAAGAGGGCTCCTGAGAATGGCGGTGGGACGGGAGGAGGTTGTCACAGTGGGCTCCCTGCAGAGTGGAGCTTCAGCTGAGTCCACGTGCAAGACCGGTGAGGTGATGATTGGGCCAGGGAAGTGGGAAGGGGAAACTCCGAGGGGAAGGAATGGGGAGTGAGGAGCTAGCAAAAGGCATATTTCCTTCAGGAGACTGGAGGCATTTCTGTGCACGAGTCTGTCTGGGAGCAGCATCAGGAGATGCAGCAGAAAAGGTAGCAGAGACCTGTCTGCTGGAGGACGGCTCTCACCCCTAGTTATGATGATTGCATCAGCCAGGCAGGCCAGGGGTAGTTTGCTGGGGGAGCTGTGGGCCACGATGCAAGCCCGGAGAGCAAGCTCGGCCCCACGCTGAGGTCCAAAGGCAGGACTGATCTGTGCAGGGCACAGATCTGCCAAGTGTGGGCAAAACCCAGAAGGCAGAAGGTGAACAGAATGCCCAGCACCAGCCTGGGGTCGCCACAGCGGAGCTTGGAGAGCTTGGAGAGCTTTGGATCTTTGGACAGTTTTGGAGAGCTTGCTCGGTTTATTTAAAGGGCACAGAGAGGGGTGGACTGGGCAACATCATGGAGCCCTGTGCGCCAGGCTAAGGCATCTAGACATTAAGGGTTTGTGATGGGAAGCCACGGGAGCATTTCTGCCCCGTGACATGACGGGGTTTGCATTTCCAGAAAAAATTGTTCTGAAGCGCACAGCTCAGACTGGAGGGGACCAAGGACGCCAGGAAGGGGTCACTGAGGAGCGGGTTGTAGGAGGCCTGGGCGGAGTGCCAGCAGCTGTGTTTATCTTAGATCAAGTACTGTGGAGACACACATGTCAGTATGGTTAGCGTTCTGTTTATTCTGTAAAATCCCGGGCCTGTAATGCAAAAATATCAGCATTTGAGTTCAGATAGTCAGTGTGTTTACCGTGGCCTGTGTGACGGGTGGGATGTCAAAAGTTCCATGAGGCCACATACCACGTGCCCAATCATTTTAGCAGTCAATTCTTTAAATTACAGATCTATTTCAGTGGAGAAATCAGCAGTTTCTGGAAGGTGATAGCTGGCCCAGAAGTTTCTTTTGAAATCTCCATTTTTGTTTTCCTTTAGAGTTTTATCTGCGTGTAAAATAAATTCAATCATTTTGAGGGATCTACCACACATATCTCCCATCATCCCCTTCTTCAAGAAAGAAAGAAAGAAAGAAAGAAAGAAAGAAAGAAAGAAAGAAAGGGAAGTCACTCAGTCATGTCGGACTCTTTGTGATCCTTTGGACTGTAGCCCACCAGGCTTCTCCGTCCATGGGATTTTCCAGGCAAGAACACTGGAGTGGGTTGCTATTTCCTTCTCCAGGGGATCTTCCCGACCCAGGGATCAAACCTGGATCTCCTGCATTGCAGGCAGACGCTTTACCCTCTCAGCCACCAGGGATGCCCCTCTCTTCAATATGTGTTCAAAAATGTTTTTGAGTGTCCTCTACGTGTTTTAGGTACTGTTCTGGATGCAGGGAATGCAGAAGTGAGAAGGAGACATTTAAGCAGAGATTTAAATGTAAGGAGGGAGTGAGTCTCTTCTGTGTGGAGGGGGAGGAACATTTCAGGTAGAGGGAACGGTCGACTCAGGTAGAGCCAGGAAGAGTCGGAGGCCAGAGCAGAGGGGGTGGGGGCTGTGTGGCGGAGGGGGCAGGGCGGCTGCAAGGCGAGCCCGGCAAACTTGGGTCCCACTCAGGCTCTCCACGGGAAGGGGAGGCCTGGAGGGTGGGTTGAGCAGATGCCCCTCTGTGTAGCCAGCGCATCTATAGGGGTGACTGGCCGCTCTGGAGACATGTGAGTCCGAGCAGGGGGACCAGCTGGGAGCCTGGTGTCTGGGCAAAAAGTGGTGGTGGCTAGAGAAGTGTTCTCCAGGTTGGTCCCTGGACCAGCCACATCAGCATCACTGTGGGGTTTCTAAATTCCTGGCCCCCTCAAGGCCTACTGAATCAGAAACTCTGGGCTGGGGGCCCAGCAAGCGGTGTTCTAACCGGCCTGCTAGGAGACTCTGATATATGCTTCCTGTCTGGGGCACTGGTGGGAAGAACATGTCAGATCTGGGGTATACCCAGAGAGAGTTTCTGGGGCTTGCTGATGGCATGGATCCAGTATGGATCAGATAAGAATCCAAAATGAATCTTGTTACGTCTGAGCAAGTGGTGAGGGAATGCAGTGAGGCATGGCGATTTTGAACATTAGTTTGAGACAATCTGTCTGGGTTTCAATCCTAATTTCATCACTAAGTATCTGTGTGACTTTGGGGAATTAAGGTCTCCTGCAGAAGTAGACACTGAAAGAATGACTTAGGTGCAGTGATCCTCAGAAGTGCCAAGAGGGGCATCCTGTGTCATTTCCCAGGGATGGGAAGAAAGCCAATAAAGGGTATAATAACAGGAAAGTTACCACTGTGTACCCACAGAGGGTTCAGCCCCACTGAGGACCCCTGAGACCCTATGTAGAGTGTACTTCAGAACTCCCCAGGAAGTGGGAGGAAACTGAGCTATTTATCTAGTAATTCCTGTCTTCACTGGTTGAAGTTACTCTTGGGACATTCGTTTTCAGGAGCATCCAAACAGTAAATGTCCCCAGAAAGAGATAGGAATTGGCTGTAGATAAGCTCTGACACTTCCCTGGTGGCTCAGACGGTAAAGCATCTGCCTACGATGCGAGAGACTGGGGTTTGATCCCTGGGTTGGGAAGATCTCCTGGAGAAGGAAATGGCAACCCACTCCAGTGTTCTTGCCTGGAGAATCCCATGGACAGAGGAGCCTGGCCGGCTACCATCCATGGAGTCGCAAAGAGTCAGACACTCACACATAGCACACACAGCCTCTGACTTTAGCCAAGGGGCTGTGAGAAAGTTATGGACGGGGTCTGCAGCTTGTGCTCAGATCCCCTGCGCCTCACTTTTCTCATCTGGAAAAGAGAAATGGTGGTAATTATACATCCCTGCTAGAAATGCTCTGAGGATTAAATGTTAAGACATTTAATGCTATTGGAACAGTATCAGACATCTTAGCTCATGTTAGCACTCAGTAGACATCATTTTTTTTTCCTTTTAATGAGCTAAAGACTAGGGGAGGTGAATTTGGGAGCAAGGGAACTCAAGAGCTCTGGGTTGGATGTGTCACGTGATTTTTTTTTTTTTTTTTTTGCAGTTGACAACTGGCGAGGAGAGACTGAGGAGCTGTTCCAGGTGGTAGGAACCTAGAGGCACATGATGACCTGGTGCCTTTGGGATCCTCTGCTGTAAAGGACATGACCAGCATAAAGCAGGCCTCGGGTGACATCTCTGGGTGAGCATCCTTGCTACTCTTCTTGCGACTTTTCTGTAAGCTTAAAGCTGCTTCAAAATGGAAAAACATTTTTATTTATTTATTTATTTTTTTAATTTTAAAATCTTTAATTCTTACATGTGTTGGAAAAACATTTTTAAATAAACATTTAAAAAATGATCATCTAAGTCATTCAGGCTTAGATGCAGAAAAATAGGACTCAGGCCCACGTAGTATGAACTCCTTCGAAGTGTTTTTCCAAGGAGCTAGTAAAAGAGTGTGAAAGCAAATTTAAATTGCTATATCTGTCGACTGAAAAAAATGCACAGCCTAATGGTTGAGAGCTACGTTTTATCTGGTGGACAAAACTAAGGACTTAAGCCTGGGACACAGTATCTCAGATAACTCGCAGAGACTGCTACAAAGAGGCAACAGTGCAAGGGACTCCAGTCAGAACATCAAAAGATTATTGATTTTTGTTTGTTTGTTTATTTTTGGCTGGGCTGGGTCTTCTCTGCAGTGCCCCAGGCCTTTGTTGCTATGCAGCAGCTCTCCCTGGTTAGGGGTGAGTGGGGGCTCTCCCTGGCTGAGGTGAGTGGGAGCTCTCCCTGGCTGTGGTGAGTGGGGGCTCTCCCTGGCTGTGGTGAGTGGGGGCTCCTCCTGGCTGTGGTTAGTGGGGGCTCCTCCTGGCTGTGGTGAGTGGGGGCTCTCCCTGGCTGAGGTGAGTGGGGGCTCTCCCTGGATGAGGTAAGTGGGGGCTCTCCCTGGCTGTGGTGAGTGGGGGCTCTCCCTGGCTGAGGTGAGTGGGGGCTCCTCCTGGCTGTGGTTAGTGGGGGCTCCTCCTGGCTGTGGTGAGTGGGGGCTCCTCCTGGCTGTGGTGAGTGGGGGCTCTCCCTGGCTGTGGTGAGTGGGGGCTCCTCCTGGCTGTGGTTAGTGGGGGCTCCTCCTGGCTGTGGTGAGTGGGGGCTCCTCCTGGCTGTGGTGAGTGGGGGCTCTCCCTGGCTGTGGTGAGTGGGGGCTCTCCCTGGCTGAGGTGAGTGGGGGCTCCTCCTGGCTGTGGTGAGTGGGGGCTCCTCCTGGCTGTGGTGAGTGGGGGCTCCTCCTGGCTGTGGTGAGTGGGGGCTCCTCCTGGCTGTGGTGAGTGGGGGCTCCTCCTGGCTGAGGTGAGTGGGGGCTCTCCCTGGCTGTGGTGAGTGGGGGCTCCTCCTGGCTGAGATGAGTGGGGGCTCTCCCTGGCTGAGGTGAGTGGGGGCTCTCCCTGGCTGAGGTGAGTGGGGGCTCTCCCTGGCTGTGGTAAGTGGGGGCTCTCCCTGGCTGAGGTGAGTGGGGGCTCTCCCTGGCTGAGGTGAGTGGGGGTTCTCTCTGGTTGCGGTGTGCAGGCTTCTCACGGTGCTGGCTTCTCCTGTTTTGGAGCATGGGCTCTCGAGCACTTGGGCTCAGTAGTTGTGGCTCACGCACAGGCTCTAGAGCATGCAGTCTTCAGTAGCTGCGGTACTTGGGCTTAGTAGTTGTGGTTTGGTTGTCTCTGTGCATTTGGGATATTAGTTCCCAGACCAGAGATCAAACCCATGTCCCCTGCATTGGCAGGCAGATTCTTAACCACTGGACCACCAGGGAAGTCCCAAGATTATTCCTAATTAAGGAAACCCAGATATCTCAAGTTAAGGAATTTAGTGCTTCTGTATATATGTAATCTGAGCTTTTGGAAATAATCCCTTTGATATGCGCCTCAGCGATCTAGGACCAGCATCCTGTGCTTCTCACCCTGTGTCTGCTCAGGATGCAACCCTGTGGGGTAGGGTTGAGGGTGAGGGAAAGCTGCAGCAGCAGACTGCTGGATGGGGCATCCTGCCTCCACCCTGAGTTCCCTTGGAATGGTTATGATGTGATGCCTTGATAGCTGCAACATCCCTTGTTTACTATATGGCAGGCAATAGTTTTCATTCATATATCCATGAAGAGAAGTGTAAATGCTAGTGATCTTGAGAATACTCAAGCCAGAAAAAAATTATTATAAACAATCTGTGAAGCCATACCAATGCAAAATAACTCATTAGCTTTGCCTAAATATTTAAGGGAAAAATTGAAATAAAAGATAAGTCCAAATAAGTTTATGATCCATTAAGTGCCTGTGATGAATCTCATTTTATATACAGAAGATATGATCTTTGTTTGGAGAAGGGAATGCAACCCATTCCAGTATTCTTGCCCAGAAAATTCCATGGACAGAAGAGCCTGTCGAGCTACAGTCCATGGAGTTGCAAAGAGTTGAACATGACTGAGCAACTAACACACACATGATCTTTGTTAATAGAAAAGATTTTTCCCCTGATCTTTTTTAACTAAGCATTGAATAAATCTTCCAAGATTATAGATTTGAAAGGTGCCAAATTATCAGGCTGAATATTAGGCTTTAGCTTTGGTCTAGTCTTAATTAAGGAAGGAGAGTAATATGACCTCTTAAATTCCCAGAAAAAAATTACAATGGTCAGAAATGCGATAACATTTAAATACACATGGAACAAGTCATCCTAAATTAGGAATGTTAAATAATAAATTTATAAATTTATTTGTTCTCCGAATTCATGAATATCTAAAAAAAATTTATCAAGCTAGGTAATCAAAATAAAAAAGTTATGAGTATTTGAATAGAAAGATCTAGCATTATCAAACTCAGTTCATGTACCCCCACCCTAACCTCTTGGCCACATTATACCTCATTATACCCATGTCCTCGGGCTCCTCTCTCATCTCCTTAGTCTACTTTCTTTTCCTTCAAGTGTGTTAATCGCTCAGTCTTGTCCAACTGCTTACAACTCCATGGACTGTAACCTGCCTGGCTCCTCTGTCTATGGGATTTTCCAGGCAAGAATATTGGTGTGGGTTGCCATTTCATTCTCTAGGGGATCCTCCCAACCTGGTGATCAACCCTGGTCTCCTGCATTGCAGGCAGACTCTTTACCCTCTCAGCCAGCAGGGAAGCCCTCCTTTTCCTTATCTAGGCCTTTAAATAAATGGACACTTGGATTGCTTTCATATTTTGAGTATTGTAAATAGTGTTACTGTGAACATTTGGGCTCTTGGATCTTTTCAAATTAGTGTTTTCATTTTTTGAAATGCTGAGTCACATGGTAGTTCTATTTTTGTATTTTTGAGGAATCTCCATATTGTTTTCCATAGTGGCTGCATCAGTATCACTGCAGATGGTGATTGCAGCCATGAAATTAAAAGACGCTTACTCCTTGGAAGGAAAGTTATGACCAACCTAGACAGCACATTCAAAAGCAGAGACATTACTTTGCCAACAAAGGTCCGTCTAGTCAAGGCTATGGTTTTTCCAGTGGTCATGTATGGATGTGAAAGTTGGACCGTGAAGAAAGCTGAGCGCTGAAGAATTGATGCTTTTGAACTGTGGTGTTGGAGAAGACTCTTGAGAGTCCCTTGCCCTGCAAGGAGATCCAGCCAGTCCATTCTAAATGAGATCAGTCCTGGGATTTCTTTGGAAAGATTGATGCTAAAGCTGAAACAACAGCACTTTGGCCACCTCATGCAATGAGTTGACTCATTGGAAAAGACTCTAATTCTGGGAGGGATTGGGGGCAGGAGGAGAAGGGGATGACAGAGGATGAGATGGCTGGATGGCATCACCGACTCGATGGACGTGAGTCTGAGTGAACTCCGGGAGTTGGTGATGGACGGGGAGGCCTGGTGCGCTGCAATTCATGGGGTCACAAAGAATCGGACACGACTGAGCGACTGAACTGAACTGAACTGAACTGAGCTGAATGTATATTCCCACCAACAATGTACAAAGATTTCCTTTTCTCTACATCCTCACTGGCCTTTGTTATTTGTACACATTTCGATGATAGCCATTCTGACAGGTGTGAGGTGGTATTTCATTGTTGTTTTCATTTGCATTTCTCTAATAATTAGCATCATCATTATTACTATTGGGTACATATATGTTAACAAGCATATCTTCTTGTATTGATTCCATTATACTGCTGTTTTGTTATATAGCCTTTCTTTTAAAATTTATTTTACTTGATATGAGTATAGCTACCCCTGCTTTCTTGCAATTTCTGTGTGTATGACATGCCTTTTTCAATCCTTTCACTTTCAGTCTGTGTCTTTAGCTCTGAATTGAGTCTCTTATAGGTAGAGTATGGGTGGCTCTTGGTTTTTTTCTTTTTTAAAATCTTATCAACCACTCTGTCTTTTTTTGGGAGCATTTATCAAACTGTTATTTAAAGTAATTACTGGCAGATTTGCATTTGTTGAATTTTATTACTTGTTTTCTGGTTGTTTTTGTATTTCTTCTCTGTTCTTTTTTTGTTTGTTTCTTCTCTTATGGTTTGTGGATTTTCTTTAGTAGTATGCTCTGTTTCTTTCTTTTGAGGTTTTTTGTTTTTTGGTATCTCTTTTAGGTTTTTTTTTTTTAAATTTGTGGTTATCATGGGGTTCATTTTTATTGACCTACAACGGTATCTACTTGTTTTCAACTGGTAGTCATTTAAGTGCAAACACATTCTAAAAGATCTATATTTTTTACTCCCTCCACATTTTGTGTTTTGATGTTATAGTTTACATCTTCATGCTTATCCCTTAACTGTTTATTGTAATTAAACTTGCTTTTACTTTATTTTTGTCTTTTAACCTATGTACTGGCTTATTTAAGATGCTGATTTTCATCCTTAACTATATATTTGTCTTTCCTAGTAGAATTTTCCCATTCTAATAAGTAAAAGATTGTTACTTCTTTTCCACTTAGAGAAGATCCTTGAACATTTCCTTCTCCAAGCCAGACTTCAGCAATACGTGAACCGTGAACTCCCTGACGTTCAAGCTGGTTTTGGAAAAGGCAGAGGAACCAGAGATCAAATTGCCAACATCCGCTGGATCATGGGAAAAGCACGAGAGTTCCAGAAAAGCATCTATTTCTGCTTTATTGACTATATGCCAAAGCCTTTGACTATGTGGATCACAATAAACTGTGGAAAATTCTGAAAGAGATGGGAATACCAGACCACCTGACCTGCCTCTTGAGAAACCTACATGCAGGTCAGGAAGTAACAGTTAGAACTGGACATGGAACAACAGACTGGTTCCAAATAGGAAAAGGAGTATGTCAAGGCTGTATATTGTCACCCTGCTTATTGAACTTCTATGCAGAGTACATCATGAGAAACGCTGGACTGGAAGAAACACAAGCTGGAATCAAGATTGCTGGGAGAAATCTCAATAACCTCAGATATGCAGATGACACCACCCTTAAGGCAGAAAGTGAAGAGGAGCTACAAAGCCTCTTGATGAAAGTGAAAGAGGAGAGTGAAAAAGTTGGCTTAAAGCTCAACATTCAGAAAACTAATATCATGGCATCTGGTCCCATCACTTCATGGGAAATAGATGGGGAAACAATAGAAACAGAGTCAGACTTTATTTTGGGGGGCTCCAAAATCACTGCAGATGGTGACTGCAGCCATGAAATTAAAAGACGCTTCCTCCTTGGAAGAAAAGTTATGACCAACCAAGATAGTATATTCAAAAGCAGAGACATTACTTTGCCGACTAAGGTCTGCCTAGTCAAGGCTATGGTTTTTCCTGTGGTCATGTATGGATGTGAGAGTTGGACTGTGAAGAAGGCTGAGCGCCGAAGAATTGATGCGTTTGAACTGTGGTGTTAGAGAAGACTCTTGAGAGTCCCTTGGACTGCAAGGAGATCCAACCAGTCCATTCTGAAGGAGATCAACCCTGGGATTTCTTTGGAAGGAATGATGCTAAAGCTGAAGCTCCAGTATTTTGGCCACCTCATGTGAAGAGTTGACTCATTGGAAAAGACTCTGATGCTGGGAGAGATTGGGGACAGGAGGAGAAGGGGACGACCCAGGATGAGGTGGCTGGATGGCATCACGGACTCGATGGACGTGAGTCTGAGTGAACTCCGGGAGATGGTGATGGACAGGGAGGCCTGGCGTGCTGCGATTCATGGGGTCACAAAGAGTCGGACACGACTGAGTGACTGAACTGAACTGAACTGAGTATTGAACTAGGTAGAGTATCCTAAAATAAGGTAAGGTGTTAGTGCTATGCTCAGTCATGTCTGACTGTTTGCGACCCCATGAACTATAGCCTGCCAGGTTCCTCTGTCCATTTGATTTCCCAGGCAAGAATACTGGAGTGCATTGCCATTTCCTTCTCCAGGGGATGTTCGTGACCCAGGGATCAAACTTGCATCTCCTGCATTGTAGACAGATTCATTATGGACTGAGGTACCCTAGGTTGCAGGTTTTTCCCTTTCAGCATTTTGAATATCATGCCAGTCCCTTCTGGCCTACAAGTTTTCTGTAAATAAATCAGCTGATAGGGATTCCCTTGTATGTAACTTTGTTTTTCTCTTGCTGCCTTTAGAATTCTCTATTTTTAACTTTTGCCGCCTTATTTATGATCTGTCTTGGTTGGGTATGTTTGGGTTCATCTTATTTAGGGTCCCTCATGCTTCCTGTACATGGATATGTTTTTTTCTTCAGACTTTGGATGCTTTCAGCCATAATTCCATCAGACACATTTTTGATGCCTTTTTTTCTCTCTTCTGGGACCCCTATAATATTAATGTATATATGTTTAATGTTATTCCAGACATCTATTAAGTTGTTTTATTTAATAAAATTTGTATTTCTTTTTGCTCTTTTGATTGGGTGATTCCCATTATACTATATCCAGATTAAGTGAAGTGAACTCGCTCAGTCGTATCCAGCTCTTTGTGACCCCATGGACTGTAGCCTTCCAGGCTCCTCCGTCCATGGGATTTTCCAGGCAAGAGTGCTGGAGTGGGTTGCCATTTCCTTCTCCAGGGGATCTTCCCAACCCAGGGATCAAACCCTGGTCTCCTGCATTGCAGGCAGACGTTTTAACCTCTGAGCTACCAGGGAAGTCAGCTAATATCCAGATTACCTATGCATTTTTCTGTATCACTTAGTCTGCTATTCAGTCCATCTAGTGTGTTTTTATTTTCAGCTATTGAATTCTTCATTTCTTTTTTTAAAATTTATTTTTAATTGGAGGATATTTGTTTTACAATGTTGTGTTGGTCTGCTGTACAATAATGTGGAAGTCTCATTTCAGATGCTTTTTTTGTTTTCTTTTTTTTGCATTTTCTATGTCCTTGTTAAAGTGTGTGCATTGGTCTTTTCCCTAGTTCAGTTAACATTTTTATTATTGATGCTTTGAATTCTTTATCTTGTAAATTGCTTATTTCTCTTTCATTATGTAGTTTTTCAGGGGTCTTCTCTTGCTCTTTCAGTTGAGAGCAATTTCTCTCTATTTTAATTTTGCTTTGCTTTCTCTGCCCCTATTACTTTAGGAGAAACTGTTACCTATTGTGGTCTTACAGGGGTGATCTTACGTGGGAACATCCCTGTGCAGGCTGTGTGCTCAGTGCCTTGGGTGGGAGAGTTGGATTTGCCTTGGGGACAAATCATGTCTTTCCTCAGGCTGTGCTGGCAGCTGACCCCTTGGTAGGGGATGTGGCTAGAGCTGGAGCTGGGTGTGATGGGGACGTCCCCCTCTGCCTAGCAGCTGTTCCCACCTTACTGAGGAGAGGGCCTGATTCCAAGTTGCTGGAGCACAAGCTAGAGCTGGCTCTGTTCTCTTTGTGTGTTTCCCTCTCCTTTGCCTCAGAGGGCTTGAATGCTGAGTTGCCTGTCTCTTTAGACTCAGCTCAAAGATCATCTATTTATCCATTAAATGTTTCTCATGCTGTTTAGCAACTTGTATGTCTCTCCTTTAATTATGCTTTGAGCTCCTTAAGGAAAGAAACTTGACATCCAGAAAATATGGTCATTGGATATAAAATGTTAAAAAAATTAACAAAATATATTTGTTGAACAAATTAAGATTTTCTTGAATGAATTAACAAAATTATTTGATAAAAATGGGATTAGAATGAATTTTGGATGTTCTAGAATAGTGCTACATGGTATTTTCTTCAGGCTTCAGGAAAAGTTTAAAAATGATGATATGGAATTGACGTGTAACAGATAAATTTTTGTGATACATAGAACAAAGTAAAAATTTGCCCGTGGTCACAGATTGGGTTCTCCTGGTAGCACACTCCGCAGTGGACACAAGAGTGTAGGAAGTTATTGGGAAGTGGTCTCAGCACTGCCCGTTGTGGAAAGGATGGGCAAGGAACTGAAAGGATGGGAAGGGAAGGAAAAGGAAGGGAAGGGTAAGGGAGGGAAAGGGAGGGGAGGAGAGGGGAGAAGAGAGAAGGGGAAGGGGAGGGGAGAGAAGGGGAGGGAAGGGAGAGGGGAGAAGGGGAAGGGGAGGGGAGAGAAGGGGAGGGAAAGGAAGGGGAGGGGGGGAAAGGGAGGGGAGGAGAGGGGAGAAGACAGAAGGGGAAGGGGAGGGGAGAGAAGGGGAGGGAAGGGAGAGGGGAGGGGAAGGGAGAGGAGAGAAGGGGAAGGGGAGGGGACGGGAGGGGAGGAGAGAGGAGAGGGAAGAGGAGGGAAGGGGAGGGGAGGGAAAAGGAGGGGAGGGGAGGGAAGGGGAGGAAGCAGGATTAAGCAGATGGAGAATCTCAGCTGTGATATAGTTTCAGGATGGTGTCAGCATCCCAAATGGTGTCAGGAGCTGACAGGGTCCTTCAGAGTTGTCCTGAGTTGAACTGTGATTGTCTTGCCTTATAACCCATACATGTAATAAGGATGTAGCCTGCCTTGGAAGGGAGGAGGAAATGGCAGCCCACTCCAGTATTCTTGCCTGGAAAATCCCATGGGCAGAGGAGCTTGGCGGGTTATGGCCCATAGGGTCACAAAGAGTCGGACATGACTGAGTGACTGAGTACTGCCTTGGAAGAGGCAATGCAGAAAAGGGCTAAGAACTGAGGGCTGTCTGCTGCAGTGCTCCCAAGAGCTGGGGGGATCCTTTTAGTTCAGAGGAGGAACTTGACAATGCTGCACAGTGCCCACTGCATCCACAAACACGACACTCTAGATGGTTTGGGTTCCATTAACCCTGAGTGTAATTGTGTGTGGACAGAGGTAGGGTTAGGGAGGTTCCAGGGCTCTAGAACCACCAGTCATGGTTTCTGTGAGGGAAAACAGAGCTCAATAAAACTTACACTGTGCTGCTAAGTCGTTTCAGTCGTGTCTGATTCTATGTGATCCCATAGACAGCAGCCCACCAGGCTCCCCCGTCCCTGGGATTCTCCAGGCAAGAACACTGGAGTGGGTTGCCATTTCCTTCTCCAATGCATGAAAGTGAAAAGTGGAAGTGAAGTCACTCAGTCGTGTCCGACTCTTTGCGACCCCATGGACTGCAGCCCACCAGGCTCCTCTGTCCATGGGATTTTCCAGGCAAGAGTACTGGAGTGGGGTGCCATTGCCTTCTCCAACTGACACTGTGAACTGAATTTAAAATAAATTTGATAATAATGACTTAAAATCATTTGATTTTAGTCTTTTATTAGGTTTAATGTTTCTAAGAAGAAAAACAGATTTTACATACTGAAATTCTGAAAATGTGTTCATTTCAAAATCTTCAGTGAGGATTCTAGAATAAGGAAGTCACTAAACATAACGATTTACATTTTTAGATAAGGAAAAATTGTGAATAAAGTGCAATGTGGGTAGCAGTGATTTAAAGGAAGTGTATATAAATAGAGGCTAGTTGTCTTAAACCATGTAATCATAGTAATTCATGAGCACACAATAAAACAACCACAGTTTCCTGTTCAGTGTTCCTAGTAATTAAAAATATATATTGCGTATATCAAGCTTCTCAAGTAATTTTATTTTAATGTCTATGAAGGCAGAAATACTGATCCCTCCATCCTATAATCCTGAAGTATTTATGTAAATAAATGTTTTCTCAAGACCAGAATGATAGTTAAATAAAACCTTAATTTTGGTTTATAAATCTTTCTCTAATAATCTGGGGCAAATCCGAAGGACACAATACACTAGTTATTAACCAGAATCTAAACAAGGACAACATTCCATTTTGGAAAGAAATTATTGGTCCACTTGAGACATAGGTGATGTTTTGGTAGCAATAGTCCTAAAACTTTGCTTTCCGAGTGGCTCAGTGGTAAAGAATCCACCTGTTAAGCAGAGTCGCAGTTCAATCCCTGGGTCAGGAAGATCCCCTGGAGAAGGAAGTAGCAACTCACTGCTTGCCTTTGAAATCCCATGAATAGAGGAGCCTGGAGGGCTACAGTCCATGGGATCGCAAAAGAGTCAGACATGGCTTAGCCACTAAACAACAACAAACCATTTGGACAAATCTGTTTATGCCCAATGATGCTAAATTGTAATTAATTAAGTTACTGATTTCTTTAATAACTTACATATATGCAAGATAACTAGGCACTTATAGTTGTATGATCTTCTACAAGGTAGTTTACTTTCTAAGGTTTGAAGATGAAGTAAGTCTAAGATTTGAAGATGACAAAGTTCAGTTGTGTCCGACTCTTTGCGACCCCATGGACTGCAGCCTGCCAGGCTCCTCCATCCAAGGGATTTTCGAGGCAAGAATACTGGAGTGGGTTGCCATTTCCTTCTCCAGGGGATCTTCCCAACCCAGGAATCGAACCCAGGTCTCCCGCATTGCAAGCAGACTCCTTACCATCTGAGCCACCAGGGAAGTCCTTTCTAAGGTTTAGTTTCTTCAATTAAGGAATGAGGATATTAAAACTTATTTCACTGAGTTATGTGAATTAGATGTGACAGTGTGTATAAAGGCTTCGTATAATACCTGAAACGTAGAAAGTGATGAATAAATGTTTGCTATTATTATATATTATGTCATATATATATATAATCCAATTATAATTTAACATAATTATTATAATCCTAAGATATAATTTATCTGCAAAGCCTCTTAATATCACTCCCTTTTGACCTGAATCCCTTCAAGCATGCTTGGAACAGCTATGCAAATCTGCACAGCTTAATAAATGGTTATAAGAGTACCCTCTGGTTTTCTTTTCTCTCATACTTTTCTTTTTCCCAATCTTCTAAACATATCTTAAACTTATCTACCCTACCCCTGCCCAACTGCTCCACAATTAAAAAGTAAAAAGTACCTCTTTGTCAAGGACCCAGGGCTCACTGTGCCCTTCCCCCCCATCTCCACCCCTTCCCTGCCAGTCAGCCCCACAAAAGCCCTAGAACACTGCTTAGGAAGTTTTTGCCAGCAAAGGTTGAAAGAAGAGCTGATCAAGATTTACGACTATCCCAGCTACTCATTCGCAAAACATATGGCCACAGCCCTGCCACTAGTGGTACTGTAGTAAATGTGACCCAGCTCTACCCTCGGGGAGCTCACTAGCTGGTTGAAGACACAAGCATTTAAAAGAGCAATTATAAAACAGGGCCAAGGGCAGGTATAGGTTGTCAATTTTATAGGGTTCTTGCAGAGGTCAGGGAAAGCTTCCTGGGTGTGGTGGTATAGGCAACAGTGAACTAGGTGAAAAGAAAAAAAAAAGGTGCCCCTTTTAGAAAGTGGGATGTCTGAGATGTCCTGGTCTGTGCAGAGTGGTGAGACTCAAGGCAGAAGAGGCTGGGGCCTAGTCACAGACTTGGAATTTATCTGGTGCAAGTGAGGATTTTAACTCTGCCTGTACTTTCGGTTTTAATTTCCTGCTTTTTCCTGAGGTTTTCTGTGTACCTTCTTCTATTGATCCTAGCATCAAGAACAGAATTGTGGCTCTGGCTGAAAATGTGCATTCTTGAGAAATTGGAGTCCCAGGGCAACAAAAAGAAGCTTCTGGCACATCCTTATCACCACCTGCCACTGGGCTGAGTCTACAGCATGCTCCTGGTTTGTCCCAAGGCACGTGCTGATTTCTTTTGGGTCATCAGGCTATATTTTTCCTTTTTTAAACCATGTCATTTTTTTTTCCTGCTCAAGTGAGAAGTGTCTAGATTTTATTCTCACGTCTCATGTCCCAGTTGCTGTTTCAAAAGAAAATTTCTGAATTTTAAGTCTGATTATTCTATTATTATAATGAGAAAAACAGTTACTCAAAATAAATCTGCTTATTGTAAGGTAGGTCTTCTTTTTAACAGCCTCTGCAAAACCAGTGATGGCTTGGACTTTAGCTGAAGTCATAAACATTCATCACTCATTCAAATGATTCTTTCCTTTCATTCTTCTTGAAGATCAAATTCAAGGGAAATTTAATATTAGTTAATGCTTCTGTTTTTCATTTTGTCATTGCAGTTGACTCTGTTTCCCTCAAAACTTATTGCTCCATTGTCATATATTTAGGTGTACAGGATTTGTCTGTAATTTATCATTTCATCTGTTTCTTTTTTTTCCTGGAGCATTGAATCTTTAAAAATTCTAATACACGTCATTTGAAATTAAGTATGTCCCCTCCCCATCTCCCAATTTTTATTAAAGAGGAGTAAGTAAAAAGTGAAATGAAAAAGAAAGGTACCAATAATGTTGTTTCACACATTAACTGTAATGCATGGTTTTAATCAGGAAAGCAAACTCGGCTGTGTTTTCACATTATTTCGTTCCTGCTAAGTTGCTTCAGTCATGTCTGACTTTGAGACCATATGGACTGCAGTCCGCCAGGCTCCCAGGCCTTCTGTCCATGGGATTCTCCAGGCATGAACTGAAGAGGGTTGCCATGCCCTCCTCCAGGAGATCTACCTGACCCAGGGACTGAACCTGCATCTCTTATACCTCCTGCATTGGCCGGTGAGTTCTTTACCACTAGCACCACCTGGGAAGCCCTTTCACACCGTTGAGTAACATTAATTTTTTTCTCAGAAAGTCTTTCAAATGTTAACCACTGATTTTAAATCAGGGGGTTTAATTTCTTCATCTGTAAATGATTATTTGGTTTTAGAGTCTTTTGCTGAGAGGAACAGAGATTAGAATCATTGACAGGCAGTGGCAAGTAAGAGTGGCCACCTTGTGGAATCCAGGACTCGAGGTTAAGCTGGCAGTGGTGGGCATGACACCGTGACTTAGCAGTAGGACTAAAATGACCCAAAGAATTTGCATTTATCGTTCCCCAAGACCATCATCATCAAGTCGAAGTCAGTCTGTACTTCTGTACACCAGCCTGAGAAAGTGGCAAGCTGTCCTTTTTACATTTCTTTCCCTCTCTTTGATGTTCACCTTACCCGGACTCCATCCGCATGAAATGGCAGTGGTGGTGATGAGCCTACTTCCTAAGGGCTGGCTCTTCCTGGGGTATTCTGTCTTCTAATTCTCTGATTTCTTGAACAGTGAGGCCATACTTTGGCTTCTATGCACAATCACCTGACCACCAGGCTGGCAGCCCTTGTGGGGCTTATGCTTTACCTTTGGGTTCAGAGCCTCCTTGGCTTTATTTGGGATTATTGTCACTGCTGTAGTTTTGCTTTTCATCTCTATCAGGCTTTGATATAGTGGCCATTGTCGTGTTTCCCTCAGGATAATGAGATATGCTAGCACTACAAAGAACAATGCTTAAGATTTGCAGCAGCTGCATTTTTGTGTCTTAATTAAGTTTTATTAGATAGCATTTTCTTAGAACTCCATTTCTGTACTTATCTCCTTTTATTTACGGTATTTATTATATTCTGATTCCCACATTATATAATATTAGGAGGTCTCTAAAAGCCGAAATCAGTATTTCATGCGTCTTTGACTTCCTATCCCTGTAAGATCTAAGGTAAATGGCAGAGAGCAGTTTAGAAAGTATACACGGTACAAAATAAACTATAGCAGCAGTGAAGATATTGACTTGGAACCAGAATCATGGTCCAAATTCAGAAGTATTTACCTTTTTTCCCCCTGAGAAACCAGGATCTTTTTTAAAATGCTAATTTGCAGTTTGAAACTGTTGAAAATACAAGAAGCAGCAGCAAAAGAGACGAAGCAGGCACTTTTGGATATTATAATTACACCTAAGGATTGTTTTTATTATAGTTCTTCAGGTTTAATCATGCTCTTGATTCTGTGAAATGTCATGGAATCACAGGACGCAGGGCTCAAAAGGTCTCTAGCCTCTGTCTTTTAAAGAAATGCGAGTTTAAACTTCTGCAAACATTTGCTTACCCTATAGTTTTCTTTTAAAATACTCAGGAAAAGAAGGACCAAGAGGCCCAAAGATTTGTTTGAATAAGTAATATTTTACTCAAGCCCTTTCGGTTAATCTAATACATCTGTTACATCTAATACATTTGTTCTCAGTTCTTCCTTTTCTTGCCACTCCTGAGATTTTCTTTTCTCTGGTCTCTTTCTCCTCTTTTCAAACAGGATTTTAAATCCCTCACTTTCCTGCTGTACAGAGAAATTTAGCAAGCAGTTTCTGTTTCTTGAGCATGCGTCTACGCCTTGTAGGTGATGCTCACCTCTGTCTAGTAATGGTTAATTCAGACAGTTGCTACAAGAGGAGAGAGATTTCTATCACAGATTTTGGTGACTGAGATTCTTCTTCATCTTGTTACATTTTCATGTTCTCTTCTTCTAAATAAATGACTCCATCCCATCATTCTTTCAACACAGCGCTTCCTTTCCAGGAAGTAATACAACTTTGTTTCCTCTTTTGTTGGTACTCTGCTCCGGTCAACACCCATCATCTAGGTTTAGACCCAGAGCTGATTACAGTTTCTAAAAAAGGCCAGACCACTCCAGATTGTAGCATTCATGGGTGGTTGAAAGTGCTGATGACTCAGTTCCTGGGATTCGCCAAATACCACTATTTGCAAGTCAAACTATATTTTAGCACTGTTATTTTTAAATCTTCATTTGTTTTCCATCAGACTTCTGGGTTTTCTACTCTACTCATTTTGTTCTAGATTTAGTAAAGTTGTTACTTTTTTCCTATTCTTCAGGGCCAAAGGATTCTAAGGATTCAAATTGTGTATATGCTGCTTTTCTGACTATTTTTCTTTGATCAATTCAACACATATAGATTGTACCGACTCTGATCATTTTGTTGTGGGCTTCCTGGCCTGCTGTCTTGGGAAAGACTTCTGATAAATGTGATCATAGGCACCCCATGCAGTGTGCTTAGGGAATAACATGGTAGGGAAACCACTACTGTCAGGGAAGGGTCTCCATGAGAGGGAAACTATCTGGTGTCCTGAAGCCTGAGAAGGAGAGGGCCAGGTGAAGAGGATGGAATAGTAGGGGGAGAGAGTTCCAGGAAAATAAAACAGCAGGTAAAAAGGCCTGAAGGTGAAAAAGAACATGGCCATGTTGAGGCAAACACATGCAAGTTCAGCATAGCTTGAGCATTAGACCCAAGGCTGGGTGGATAATGGGTGATACTAAAGCGTGGTAGAGACTTCCGTCATGCTGGGCCTTGTGAATCATGTTAAGAAAGCTAAGAGGGATGGAGAACCACGTAAGGGTCTTAAGAAAGAAGATGATGTTAGTAATTTCAGAGGGCTTACTCTGGCCTTGGTGTGTAAAATTGGAGGCCATGGGATCCCAATAGCTGGACATAGCAATAACCCAATAGAGACAGCATGGAGGCTACAACTGAGGAGGGAAAAAATTAGATGAATTTGAAAAATACAAATATGGTAAAATTGGAAAATGAGATGAAATACCCTGCCACTTCTATCATATTTGCCATTAAAATTACACAAGATTTAACTGTAATCCATGGAATTAGGGGCAGTAGTAAGCTCTTAAGACAGGGCACTGAGGAACAGGAGTTCCCCGGTTTTCTTTGATGACAGCTTGCTTCACTAGCACTGTCTAGAAGTAGAGTGACCAACCTTATAGGCATCAGATTACTGTCATGCATGTATTTCAGGACTGGATGCCGGGAATGATATGCTGGCTGAGATGGTTCACTGATCTCAGCCCTGATCGGAACACACCTGCACCACTGTATAGATTCTAAAGTCTGCATTTTAAAGTGGTCCTAACTGGAACCTCTACAGAGAGGAATCAAAAGATAAGAGGCCCTCAAACCCATCATATAAGGAATAGGTCAAGAAAGTAAACATATTAAAGACAAGAGGCACACAACAGCTCTCTTTGAATAACTATAGGGTTCTTGAACTTGTTCTGTGTGACCTCAGAGGGGTGAGCTGGGGTCTATGGAAAGACAGGAGTTCCCAGGAGGTAGTGACTTAGCAGCAGCAGCAGCAGCAGAGAATAGATTCTCACCCTGACATCCAAATTTTGGAGTTGTCTGAAAAGTGGAGACAGTGTGCTCCCTCCCAGTGTGAATATTCAGCAGACCAGGCTGTGACCTCAAAAGTACCTTCCAGATCCAAGTCACTTATCTGCCTTCATTCATTCTCCTGCTGACAGGCCTTGCACAGAGCAGAGTAGGAGATACCTTGCCACTTACACTAAGTATAGCAAATGAGTAATAAATATGTGATGAATGACAATGACACTTCCTGTATTAGAGCTTGAGTTGTCACCACATCCTTTTTTGGTGGATTTTTAGAAGCCTATCTTAGAATGAGGATTCACTGAAAATCAGTCATGATTTTGTCTATACTGAAGTCCTAAGTTTCCTATTTGTATCCTTCTTTGGAAGAAGCACTGAAAGTGACCATGGGTATAGGAGTGAGGGTAATCATGATGGAGAAAGCAGGGGGATGGTTGGGAGTGGGCTCATAAAAAAATTTATGTTACAGTCCACTTCTCTAGGGCTTCCCTGGTGGCTCAGTGGTAAAGAATCTTCCTGCCAATGCAGGAGATGTGAGTTTGATTCCTGGGTTGGGAAGATCCACTGGAGAAGGAAATGGCAACCCACTCCAGTATTCCTGCTGGGGAATCCCATGGACAAAGGAGCCTGGTACAATTCATGGGGTCACAAAGAGTCGGACATGACTTAGTGACTAAACGGCAACAATAACCACTTATATAGGCCATCTCATTGGCAGTTGGGAGATGTAATATCTAAACATTTTGTCCACCTTTAAGCAAAAATTTTGATTTTTTAGTACCTACTTGCTCATGTTTCTTATCAAAATACGATCGCAAAGATAAAATTTCCTATTTTTTCTCTTTTCCTTTCTATATTTTCCTTTTCAAACAATTTAATCCAGAAGCCATTGGGTGAAATTAAGGAAATAATGATGGTCCAGAACAGGATGTAAAGCCCAAATGGGATGAGGAGGTTTCTGTCAGTGGGGGAGCCCAGCACAACATACCTGAGCGTGAGGAGATGAGGAGGGTGTCCATGCAAGTGTGTGGGTGATGGCAACCCCGTGAGGGGTGTTGGGGCCTGAGAGGTGTGAAAGGGCATATGCCTGAGGTCTAGATTTGTCTGTTATATACGAAGAGGTTTGTTACATACAGGAGGATCAGTTAATTCAGTAAATATTGTAAAAAGGATAATGGGAGCTAGGTTTTTCAACATCAGAAGATAGCATTATAAGTAAGGAAACAGAAAAAACTAGATGTTAGATTGGGACTGGAGATATTAGTGTGAACTTTGGTTTTCAATGTATATAGATAGAGAAATAGGTTAGTTGTGTATATACATACACATATGTGGGCTGATATATCCATGCATTTGACCGTATATACATCTACATTTAGCTTTACCCAATGAAGGAGTCCTGGAGCTGTGGCATCTCCATAGTATTACACACAACTAGTACTAAGATCTTGGTTTCTAAACACTAATCTCTCCTCAAAGGGACCAGGGCTTCTTGGAGAAATGACTGATTTTTGGGGTGGGGAAGGAAAAGTACAAAATAAGCCAGAAATATCTTGTTTGGCTAAAAAGTAAGAAATTGTTTAAAGAATAACAAAGACTGACAAAAAGATGGAATAACTAGCTTTAAGGGGTCCTGATGACCAAATCTGGAGCACTTTGAGTATCAAAATAATTATAGAAGTACAATATAATTGAATAAAATTGTTCTCAGTTAATTCATAAACATAAATTAAAAATAGTTTAACGATGAGTTATTTGCATGGTCTCAAATTGCTTTTTAAATGAAATACTTTTTAATTACAAAAGGGAAAGGGGAAATCCAAGAGTTGAGAAAACCAGAAAGAAAAAAATTTCACAAGAATTTTGAGGGAGGGGCTGAGGTTCTCCTGAAATCCTGGGTTAAAAAAAATTGTACACTGATATTAGTGGGCTGTATATATGTGGGTATTCAGATTAAAAGTTCACAATCTCACTTAGGTTCACCTTCACAACAACTGTAAAATAGAGGCATTACTGTTGTCTATTTTACACATAGGCAAACAAATGAGAAATTAAGCAACTTGCTACAGCCACTAAGTAGCTTCAGGATGTGAACTCAGGCCTGACTGTAAATCTGCTTCAATTTGAGAACCAATGTGAAGTCCCAGAGAGCCCAGGGTAGCTCAGATGGTAAAGAATCTGCCTGCAGTGTCTGAGACCCGGGTTTGATCCCTGTGTTGGGACGATCCCCTGGAAAAGGAAATGGCAACCCATTCCAGTATTCTTGCCTGGAGAATCCCATGGGCAGAGGAGCCTAGCAGGCTACAGTCCATGGGGTAGCAAAGAGTCGGAAATGACTGAGCGACCTCACTTTCTATGGAGTCCCTGTTTCATGCTTATCACAGGCAAGATCTGCTGCAGTTTCTTAATTTCTCTAAATTAGTTCTGGTTGTAGGCCTGCTCAATATAGCTCATAATTTATAATGAACACAGTTCGTGTAAAACTCCATTTGTTGTTGTTGTTGTTGTTCAGTTGCTAAGTCATGTCTGACTCTTTGCGTGCCCATGGACTGTAGTATGCCAGGCTCCTCTGTCCTTCACTATCTCCTGGAGTTTGCTCAGATTCATGCCTACTGAGCTGGTGATGGTATCTAACCTACTCATCCTCTGCCACCTTCTTCTCTTTTTGCCTTCAATCTTACTCAGCATCAGGATCTCATCCAATGAGTTGGCTCTTGGCATCAGGTGGCCAAAGTATTGGAGGTTCAGTTTAAGTAACAGTCATTCCAAAATATATTCAGGGTTGATTTCCTTTAGGACTGACTGGTTTGATGTCCTTGCGGTCCAAGGAACTCTCAAGAGTTCTCCAACACCACAGTTCAAAAGCATTGATTCTTCAGCTCTCAGTCTTCTTTATGTTCCAACTCTAATATCTGTACATGGCTAATGGAAAAACCATAGCTTTGACTATATGGACCTTTGTTGACAAAGTGATGTCTCTGCTTTTAAATACATTGTCTAGGTTTGTCAGAGCTTTTCTTCCAAGAGGCAAGCATCTTCTAATTTCATGGTTGCAGTTGCCATGTGCAGTGATTTTGGAGCCCAAGAAGAGAAAAATTTGTCACTGCTTCTACTTTTCCCCCATCTATTTGCCATTGGGCTTTCCTCATAGCTCAGTTGGTAAAGAATCTCCCTGCAATGCAGGAGACCCCGGTTTGATTCCTGGGTCAGGAAGATCCCCTGCAGAAGGAAATGGCAACCCACTCCAGTATTCTTGCCTGGAGAATCCCATGGACAGAGGAGACAGGCAGGCTGCAGTCCCTGGGGTTGCAAGAGTCAGGCACAACTTATCGGTTAAAGAGAGAGAGAGAGAGAGAGAGAGAGAGAGAGAGAGAGAGAGAGAGAACTGAATGCCATGATCCTAGTTTTCTGAAATGTTGAGTTTCAAGCCAACTTTTTCTCTCTCCTCTTTCACCCTCATCAAGAGGCTTGTTAATTCCTCTTTGCTTTCTGCCATCAGAATGGTATCATCCGCATATCTGAGGTTTATATTTCTCATGGCAATCTTGATTCCAGCTTTTGAGTCATTCAGCCTGGCATTTTGCATGATGTATTCTGTATATAAGTTAAATAAGCAGAGTGACAACATACAACATTCAGTTCAGTTTAGTTCAGTCACTCAGTCATGTCCAACTCTTTGCGACCCCATGAATCGCAGCACGCCAGGCCTCCCTGTCCATCACCATCTCCCGGAGTTCACTCAGACTCACGACCATCGAGTCCGTGATGCCATCCAGCCATCTCATCCTCAGTCGTCCCCTTCTCCTCCTGCCCCCAATCTCTCCCAGCATCAGAGTCTTTTCCAATGAGTCAACTCTTCGCATGAGGTGGCCAAAGTACTGGAGCTTCAGCTTTAGCATCATTCCTTCCAAAGAAATCCCAGGGTTGATCTCCTTCAGAATGGACTGGTTGGATCTCCTTGCAGTCCAAGGGACTCTCAAGAGTCTTCTCCAACACCACAGTTCAAACGCATCAATTCTTTGGAGCTCAGCCTTCTTCACAGTCCAACTCTCACATCCATACATGACCACAGGAAAAACCATAGCCTTGACTAGATGGACCTTATTGGCAAAGTAATGTCTCTGCTTTTGAATATACTATCTAGGTTGGTCATAGCTTTTCTTCCAAGGAGTAAGCGTCTTTTAATTTCATGGCTGCAGTCACCATCTGCAGTGATTTTGGAGCCCCCCAAAATAAAGTCTGACACTGTTTCCACTGTTTCCCCATCTATTTCCCATGAAGTGATGGGACCAGATGCCATGATCTTCGTTTTTTGAATGTTGAGCTTTAAGCCAACTTTTTCACTCTCCTCTTTCACTTTCATCAAGAGGCTTTTGAGTTCCTCTTCACTTTCTGCCATAAGAGTGTTGTCATCTGCATATCTGAGGTTATTGATATTTCTCCCAGCAATCTTGATTCCAGCTTGTGTTTCTTCCAGTCCAGCGTGTCTCATGATGTACTCTGCATGTAAGTTAAATAAGCAGGGTGACAGTATACAGCCTTGACGTACTCCTTTTCCTATTTGGAACCAGTCTGTTTTTCCATGTCCAGTTCTAACTGTTGCTTCCTGACCTGCATACAAATTTCTCAAGAGGCAGGTCAGGTGGTCTGGTATTCCCATCTCTTTCAGAATTTTCCACAGTTTCTTGTGATCCACACAGTCAAAGGCTTTGGCATAGTCAATAAAGCAGAAATAGATGTTTTTCTGGAACTCTCTTGCTTTTTCCATGATCCAGCGGATGTTGGCAATTTGATCTCTGGTTCTTCTGCCTTTTCTAAAACCAGCTTGAATGTCAGGGAGTTCACAGTTCACGTATTGCTGAAGACTGGCTTGGAGAATTTTGAGCATTACTTTACTAGCATGTGAGACGAGTGCATTTGTGTGGTAGTTTGAGCATTCTTTGGCATTGTCTTTCTTTGGGATTGGAATGAAAACTGACCTTTTCCAGTCCTGTGGCCACTGCTGAGTTTTCCAAATTTGCTGGCATATTGAGTGCAGCACTTTCACAGCATCACCTTTCAGGCTTTGAAACAGCTCAACTGGAATGCCATCACCTCCACTAGCTTTGTTCATAGTGATGCTTTCTAAGGCCCACTTGATTTCACATTCCAAGATGTCTGGCTCTAGATAAGTGATCACATCATCATGATTATCTGGGTCGTGAAGATCTTTTTTGTACAGTTCTTCCATGTATTCTTGCCACCTCTTCTTAATATCTTCTGCTTCTGTTAGGTCCAGACCATTTCTGTCCTTTATCGAGCCCATCTTTGCATGAAATGTTGCCTTGGTATCTCTAATTTTCTTAAAGAAATCTCTGGTCTTTCCCATTCTATTGTTTTCCTCTATTTCTTTGCACTGATTGCTGAAGAAGGCTTTCTTGTCTCTTCTTGCTATTCTTTGAAACTCTGCATTCAGATGCTTATATCTTTCCTTTTCTCCTTTGCTTTTCGCTTTTCTTCTTTTCACAGCTATTTGTAAGGCCTCCCCAGACAGCCATTTTGCTTTTTTGCATTTCTTTTCCATGGGGATGGTCTTGATCCCTGTCTCCTGCACAATGTCATGAATCCATTCCATAGTTCATCAGGCACTCTATCTATCAGATCTAGACCCTTAAATCTATTTCTCACTTCCACTGTATAATCATAAGGGATTTAATTTAGGTCATACCTGAATGGTCTAGCAGTTTTCCCTACTTTCTTCAATTTAAGTCTGAATTTGGCAATAAGGAGTTCATGATCTGAACCACAGTCAGGTCCCGGTCTTTTTTGTTGACTGCATAGAGCTTCTCCATGTTTGGCTTGATGTTCCCCAATTTTCAACCAGTCTGTAGTTCCATGTCCAGTTCTAACTGTTACTTCTTGACCTGCTACAGGTTTCTATGACCTGAACAGAGGAGGCAGGTCAGGTGGTCTGGTATTTGTTGGGGTCCTTTAATGGACCGGGACCTGGTGGTCTGGAGGCAATGATAAGAAAGTGAAAGAGGTTGAAAGTGATAGAGGCTGATACTCCCTGGTTTATGCAGAAAACCAATAAAGTCCTTGACACAGGACTAGCTTCTCTCATGAAGGCACTGGGTGCCCTCTCGATGGGGGGTGAAGGCAGGAGAGTGAGCAAGACAGGTCTCTGTGCTCCAAGGAATCAGCCAAAGAGAGAGAGAGAGACAGAGACAGAGACAGAGACAGAGACACAGAGAAACAGAGAGAGATAGAGAGAGAAAGAAAGAAAGACACGGGGACACAAGCTCTGATGGAGCAAAGGTGCTTTAATGATTTTTCTGTGAGTATATATAGTCTGTAGTACAAGAAGTTTCTTTCGTTAATGATAAAGATCAGAAAACCAAACGAACAGTAACCGTTACCAAGGGAACAAGGGATGATGATGGTTACAAGGTCAGGAGACAATCCATATCTCAAGAAAGGGGATCGAGACTAAGCAGTTTTGTTGTAAAGAGAATGTTTACTAAAGGAGATTCAAGCCTGTCTCACACAATGACCCCAGTTCCTGGGAGCAGCATGCTGTTCTGCTTAAAAAGAAACAAAGGACTTGCGAGAAACAGCATGTAGGAATCCTCCCGTTAAACATTCCCTGACAGGTATTCCCATCTCTTTAATAATTTTCCACAGTATATCGTGATCCACACAGTCAAAGGTTTTAGCATAGTCAGTGAAGCAGAAATAGATGCTTTTCTGCAATTCCCTTGCTTTTTCTATGATCAAACAGATGTTGGCAAATTTGATTTTTGGTTCCTCTGCCTTTTCCAAATCCAGCTTGTACATCTGTAAGTTCTTGCTTCATATACTGCTGAAGTCTAGCTTGAAGGATTTTGAACATTACCTTGCTAGCATGTGAAATGAATGTAATTGTATGGCAATTTGAACATTCTTTGGCATTACCTTTCTTTTCCATTGGAGTGAAAACTGACATTTTCCAGTCCTGTGGCCGCTGCTGAATTTTCCAGATTTGCTGGCATATTGACTGCAGCACTTTAACAGCATCATCTTTAAGGATTTGAAATAGCTCAGCTGGGATTTCATCACCTCCATTAGTTTTGTTCACAGTGATGCTTCCTAAGGCTCCCTTGCACTCCAGGATGTCTGGCTCTAGGTGAGTGACCACATTGTCGTGGTTATCTGGGTCATTAAGACCTTTTTTGTACAGTTCTTCTGTGTATTTTTGCTACCTCTTCTTAATATCTTCTGCTTCTGTTAGGTCCATACCATTTCTGTCCTTTAATTGTGCCCATCTTTGCATGAAATGTTCCCCTGGTATCTCTAATTTTCTTGAAGAGATCTCTAGTCTTTCCCATTCTATTGTTTTTCTCTATTTCTTTGCATTGATCACTGAGGAAGGCTTTCTTATATCCTCTTGCTTTTCTTTGAAACTCTGCATTCAGTTGGATATATCTTTCCTTTTCTCCTTGGCTTTCTGCTTCTCTTCTTTTCTCAGCTATTTTTAAGGTCCCTTCAGGCAACCATTTTGCCTTCTTTCATTTCTTTTTCTTTGGGATAAGTTTGGTCAACCTCCATTCATAGTTCTTCAGGAACTCTGTCTACCAAAATTAATCTCTTGAATCTATTTGTCAAAACAAGAGTCTGAAATGCAGTACTTGGGCACAATCTCAAAAATGACAGAATGATCTTGGTTTGTTTCCAAGGCAAACTATTCAACATCACAGTAAATCAAGTCTATGCCCTAGCCATTAATGCCGAAGAAGCTAAAGTCGAATTGTCCTATGAAGACCTACAAGACCTTCTAGAACTAAAATCAACAAAGATACCCTTCACATTATCATAAGGGATTGGAATGCAAAAATAAGAAGTCAAGTGATACCTGGAGGGAGGGAGGTTCAGGAGGGAGGGGACATATGTTTACCTATGGTTGATTCACGTTGATGTTTGACAGAAACCAAACACAATTCTGCAAAGCATTTATCCTTCAATTAAAAAAACAAATAAATTTTTAAAAAATATAAAAAGAGAGTTACCTGGATTAACAGGCAAGTTTGGCCTTGGACTACAAAATGAAGCAGAACAAAGGTTAACAGAGTTTTGCTAAGATAACACACTGATCAAACACCCTCTCCCAACAACACAAGAGACAACTCTACCTACACATGGACATCACCAGATGGTCAACACTGAAATCAGACTGATTATATTCTTTGCAGCCAAAGATGGAGGAGCTCTACATGGTCAGCAAAAACAAGACCAGGAGATGACTATGCCTCAGATTATGAACTCCTTATTGCAAAATTAAGGCTTAAATTGAAGAAAGTAGGGGAAAACATTAGACCATTTAGGTATGACCTAAATCAAATCATCATAAATTATTGAAACAACAGATAATAAATCATATTCATCATCATAACAGCTAAATAATATTGAAAGATTGTCATGTTCTAGATCCTGTTCTAGGCATTTAACTTATTCATCTAATTTATTCCTCATAAAACCTGAAAAGTAGCACTATAATTACTCTCATGTTAGTGGAAACTGATGCCCAATATTGTCTTTGGATTGTGGTGGGGAAGATTCCCTGCTCTTTTTTGCTGTTACTCAGTAATTTGAGATTATGTATTTGGATGAAATTGCAAAGTTCGGGATATTGTGGGTCTCACCCATGTGTACACCATACGAGTCTGATATTATGACTGATATTTTCTGTTCATGAAATCTTTACCTTAAAAGGATCAGCTGCAGATTGGAGCCAGGATGCAAGCAGGAGCTTTTCCATAAGTGCTGGAGGTGAGCTTGAGGTCAGAGTTCTTTCCACGACCTAAGTCTACAATGCCAGGCATGAGTGTTGGAATTCGTTTTCCTTCTGTATTCATGGAAGATATAATTTCTTAAAAAGTCTTTCTGAGTCTGGATATGGCTTCTGGATTTTTTTTCTCCCACAAGGCAGCATTTCTTTCAGCAGATACTCATTGAGTAGAGCTGTCCCTCCAAGTGAAAACTATTTGCCTTCCTTAGTCAATGAGGCCCTTAATAATCGTAATCCTTAGTTCTAAATATTAGCATTCCAGTAAGGTTTGGCTATTTCAAATCCTGAAAGATGATGCTGTGAAAGTGCTGAACTCAATATGCCAGCAAATTTGGAAAACTCAGCAGTGGCCATAGGACTGGAAAAGGTCAGTTTTCATTCCAATCCCAAAGAAAGGCAATGCCAAAGAATGCTCAAACTACCGCACAATTGCACTCATCTCACACGCTAGTAAAGTAATGCTCAAAATTCTCCAAGCCAGACTTCATCAATACGTGAACCGTGAACTTCCAGATGTTCAAGCTGGTCTTAGAAAAGGCAGAGGAACCAGAGATCAAATTGCCAACATCCGCTGGATCATGGAAAAAGCAAGAGAGTTCCAGAAAAACATCTATTTCTGCTTTATTGACTATGCTAAAGCCTTTGACTGTGTGGCTCACAAGAAACTGTGGAAAATTCTGAAAGAGATGGGAATACCAGACCACCTGACCTGCCTCTTGAGAAACCTACATGCAGGTCAGGAAGCAACAGTTGGAACTGGACATGGAACAACAGACTGGTTCCAAATAGGAAAAGGAGTACGTCAAGGCTGTATATTGTCACCCTGCTTATTTAACTTATATACAGAGTACATCATGAGAAACGCTGGGCTGGAGGAAGCACAAGCTGGAATCAAGATTGCTGGGAGAAATCTCAATAACCTCAGATATGCAGATGACACCACCCTTATGGCAGAAAGTGAAGAGGAACTCAAAAGCCTCTTGATGAAAGTGGAAAAGGAGTGTGAAAAAGTTGGCTTAAAGCTCAACATTCAAAAAACGAAGATCATGGCATCTGGTCCCATCACTTCATGGGAAATAGATGGGGAAACAGTGGAAACAGTGTCAGACTTCATTTTTGGGGGCTCCAAAATCACTGCAGATGATGATTGCAGCCATGAAATTAAAAGATGCTTACTCCTTGGAAGAAAAGTTATGACCAACCTAGATAGCATATTCAAAAGCAGAGATATTACTTTGCCGACTAAGGTCTGTCTAGTCAAGGCTATGGTTTTTCCATTGGTCATGTATGGATGTGAGAGTTGGACTATGAAGAAAGCTGAGCGCTGAAGAATTGATGCTTTTGAACTGTAGTGTTGGAGAAGAGTCTTGAAAGTCCCTTGGACTGCAAGGAGATCCAACCAGTCCATTCTGAAGGAGATCAGCCCTGAAATTTCTTTGGAGGGAATGATGCTGAAGCTGAAACTCCAGTACTTTGGCCACATCATGCGAAGATTTGACTCACTGGAAAAGACTCTGATGCTGGGAGGGATTGGGGGCAGGAGGAGAAGGGGACGACAGAGGATGAGATGGCTGGATGGCATCACTGACTCGATGGATGTGAGTCTGAGTGAACTCCGGGAGTTGGTGATGGACAGGGAGGCCTGGCGTGCTGCAATTCATAGGGTTGCAAAGAGTCAGACACGACTGAGTGACTGAACTGAACTGAACTGAAGGTTTGGCTTCCTCCTACTCTCAATAGCTGTATAGATTGCAAAGTGCTTTTATGTAAATTGTTTTATTTTATCAGCAATAACTACCATCTGAGCACTCATGTATTAAGTATTTATCACAGACAGTCTAAATTATACTAACTTGGATACTGTGATTCTTATTTTATTGATGGGAAAATGGGCTCAGAGATATGAAATGGCTTGCAGGAGCCCATTTGAAAGGGAGTTGTGCTCACTACTGTATCACCAATGCCCACCAATTGGCTTCCCAGGTGGCTCAGTGGTAAAGAAACTGCCTGCCAATGCAGGAGACATAAGAGACCCAGGTTGAGAAGATCTCCCAGAGGAGGGCATGGCAACCCACTCCAGTATTCTTGCCTGGGAAATTCCATAGACAGCGGGTCTGGCGGGCTATAGTCCATGGGGTTGCAAAGATTAGGACACAACTGAAGAGACGGTACACACACACCATGCCACCAACTGGTAAATAGCAGAACCAGAAGTAGAACTTGGACAAGTTTTTACAGGGCAAGTTCTCAGTTTCTTTCAAATGCTGTAGCTATGTCATGTTTCCAAACACTGGAACAAATCCAATCTTTTTAGCCAGATGCCTAAAGGAATGTTGCTATTGTTCAACGGAAGTGTTGCCCCTCCCTATACTTCTCTGTCTGTCTTCCCTGGTGTGCATATGTGTGTGCACGTGTGTGTGTGCCCACAACATTCACTTATTTTAGGCCCTTGAAACCTTGCTAGTCTCCTATTTGGCCAAACACAGAGATTAATAGTCTTGCAAACACAGTCATTTTTCTTAGGAGACCAAGTTGTCTACCTCTTAGAAAGATGTGCATATATAACTGGAAAGTACATTCTCAACACCGCTCTGAACCTGTGCAATGATTCTGCTGACAGCACCTGAGTGAATATAACTAAAGGGTACACAGATGCCTAACCTTACATTAGCAAAGAATCAAGGTAAATAAAAGTGTAGACAGCCTTTCTTCAAGTTTCTGGCCTCTGTCTTTGCCATATTGGATCTAAAGCATTTAGATCCTTGCTGGAAAGGTATGTTTTAAAATGGAAACATGGTTATTATATCTAATTTTCTGTCTCTCTCAGTACTAGATCTTCTAGTCAAAATTAGATTTGTAGTCACTACCTTCTATTGAAATTTTAATACCCAATTTCTTTTTTCTTTCTTTCTTATTACTTTATGTAAGTAGAATCTATCACAATATATTATAGTTGCTCATTTTTTCCTTGAAAAAATTTTTCTTTCTGATACATGCACTTAAATATTAGTAGTTATTTTGAGGACAGATGGAGTTTATGTATGTCTAGTTTTGAGATCTACTGCAAGGAAGATCATTCCTGTTAACTAGCTTTTACTTACACAGCAGCAACTTTCTTTTCTTCTATACAGGATCAGGTTACAAATTAAATGATACTTTTCAAGGGAAAAATATCCCTTCTGCAATTGCCACAGAAAGTTCATCATGTTTCCCCACATGTCCAAGACATAGATTGATTCTCTAGTTGATGATTATGGAGTTCACACCTTATGTTTAAGTTTCAGATCCCACTTCTTATATCCCTAGAGTATGGTAAAGTAAAAGTGGTTGTACTGAAGGATTCCCCACGTTCATCCTTGTCGTTCAGTGGCTAAGTCGTGTCTGACTCCTTGTGACCCCATGGACTGCAGCACACCACGTTTCCTTGTCCTTCACTGTTTCCTGGAGTTTGCTCAAAACTCATGTCCGTTGAGTTGGTGATGCTATCCAACCATCTCATCCTCTGTCGTCCCCTTCTCCCACCTTCAATCTTTTCCAGCATCAAGATCTTTTCCCATGATTCAGCTCTTTCCATTAGGTGGCCAAAGTATTGTACCTCCACCTTCAGCATCTGTCCTTCCAGTGAATATTCAGGGTTGATTTCCTTTAGGATCGACTGGCTTGATCTCCTTGTTGTTCAAGGGACTCTCAAGAGTCTTCTCTAACACCACAGTTCAAAAGCATCAATTCTTCAGTGCTCAGCCTTCTTTATAGTCCAACTCTCACATCCATACATGACCACTGGAAAAACCATAGCTTTGACTAGACAGACCTTTGTTGGCAAAGGAATGTCTCTGCTTTTTAATATTCTGCCTAGGTTTGTCATACCTCTTCTCTCAAGGAGAAGGCGCCTTTTACTTTCATGACTGCCATCACCATCTGCAGTGATTTTGGTGCCCAAGACGTGGCATAGTTTGTAGGAGAATGGATAGGACTTAGCATACAGTCATATTCATGGCTATGATTTACTGTAGTGAAGGGGCACAGAGAAGAGTCAGCAAAGGCAAAAGCAGAAGGACCAAGTCTAGGGGAAGCCAGGTGCAGGTTTGCAAGTGTTCTTTCCCAATGGAATCACATAGGACGTTCTTAAATCTCCGAGCAATGAGTTGTGATGAGATGTGTGAATTGTTCTCAGTGAGGGAAGCTCACTAGCAACTTATTGCCCAGGGCTTTTATTGGGTGCAGTTGACATGGCCCCTCTTCCAGCCTCTGCCAGGCATGAATCCAAATTCCAGACTTCCACAAGGAAAGCAGGTGTTCCACATAAACCACATTGTTTGCACAAGCAGTTTAGGCATAGTAAGCCACTCAATCTGTTAATGGTGGGAACCATTCCAAAATCATGTTTCTGAAAGCCATCCAAAGGCCAACCTTGCAAGCAGAGCTTTCTAAGGATAGCACCTCAGGTCTGCTAATTAATTCTAAGGCACAGTGGTCCTTTAACATTTTCTGAAAAAGAGTTCTAGTCTTGCTAGCAAAGGAAGGGCCTCTGGCTTTTCTTTTGTAGTTTTTGGAGTGAGCATGACCACTCTACAAACTTTCCTTCTTTCCTAAGAACCAGGAAAAACAGGAAGAATTACAGCAGGAGAATCAGTAGGAGGATTTTTTTTTTAATTCTTCAAAAGGGACAAAATAAGTAGAGACTTGTCCACATGAGCATCACAGCTTGGCTCAAGTAAATAACCATAAATGAGATCCTTCACCGCAACCCAGCATCTGCCTTAAGTATGTGTTAGAGCAGGAAAATATACACATGCAAGAGCCAGAGTAAGCACTTAGAGGCATCCTGCTGGCTCACTGACAGGGGCTACATGCTGATTTCAGGTTTAATACACAGTCATCACATTAAACAGTGTTTACCTGCCAGGATCCTCTTGTGTCTGGCTGGTTCCGTGCCTTGAGTTTCTTTCTTTGCCCTCCTTGCTGAAATGCCCCATCTAGCACATCATCTCTCAGCCTTTCAGCTCCTTCCTGGTGGCTCTGGGTCCCCTAAGGCATCATCATCACTCTGGGGTCAGGAGAGTTGCCAGACTTTCCTTCCTTGCTTACTTACTACCGTCTCTGGGAAAACTTGGCTCTACTGCTTATCCAATAAGGGAACCGTGGTGGGAGAAAGAGAGCTGATGGGGAATAACGTCTGGACAGTTTCAGATTGGACTAGATGAAAAATGGCAAGTAGGTGACCAGTCGCCTCACCCCTGCCACCTGGGCCCTTGGCAGTTAGAGAGCGTTATGGCGTGTTTTCTCTTTGTGTCCAACAGAGCATTCCAGATAGCCATTGCCAGTTCCTCAAAATTGGCATATAAATTGAAGTTTACTCCTACCAAGAATAAATAGCCTCAAGATCTTTTTTATTTAGAAGTTAAGTAATTCTTTTTTAAGAAAATAAAATTCTAATGTGCTTGATTTTCACCTATGTTGACAGAAATTGTAAAACCAACAGTATTTGTGTGTGAAGTGTATTATTTATGTCTGTTAAGCAAAGTGAAAAGCAACATGCAATAAAGTAAAATGGCACCAGAACTTCCTCTAGCTTAGAGACTCCATGGATGCGAATAAATACTTAAATTTATGGGAAAATATCACCTGCAGTATTGAGCTGTTTGTATTTGTGTATAGAAAGGGCACTGATTGTGTGTAAAATCCAGGTTAATTTGTGTCTCATCTTGTATGCAGGGCCAAGATGAGACTTGAGAACATGTTCAAAATGTTCAGCATATAGGATTTTGTAATTGGCAAGTGGATGCTGAACTTTTCAGTTTCTCTGGTCTGAACACAAATCATTTTCAATCTTTTGTTGCCAGAATAAAAATTTTTGAACTGCATCTTCACTGTATTTGTATGCCCAAAAATAAAGAGAAAACTTTGCCTCCTGGAGAAACTTAGTCAAGGAAATTCCATTTTTATGAGAAGCACAGTTTCCCTTGAAAGGGTTGATTGGTTTGAAATCTAATAACAATTTCTACTGGATTATTGACAAGAGCATATCATTATGGTCCTGTATTATTACAATCTGATTCTGGTGTGAATACAAGTTATTATTATTTTGCAAAAGGAATAATTAAAGTATTGATTTATGGGGTACTTTACATTTCTCACAATATTACTCCAAAAGTTGCTAATTTTTCCTATAGTATCTTAGAGATCTATAGCATGTGGCATTATCCGTGTGCAAGAGATAAGAGAAAGTAACTATTGAGTTAATTGCTGAACATATCACAGCTAATTGAGCAGTAGACTGAAGTCTGGAATTGAGGTCCTGTATTACTTTAACTATGCATTTCTGGCTCTCTCTCTTATTTTTATTTGTAATTTTTTTTTTTATTGCTTTCTCACTCTCCCTTGTGGCAAAAAACTCGCAACATGAAATCTGCCTTCTTAAACTTTTAAGTGTAGAGTACAGTACTGTTAAATACATGCACATTGTAATACAGAAGACCAACTACCTCATTCTTGTAAAACTCCAATATTGTTCCAGTTTTAGTATATGTGCTGCCAAAGCAAACACTGAAACGCATATAGATCCAAGCAGGTTAAGCAGCATGGCCCAGTACTGTGTTGGCCAAGGAGTGTGAAATATTTTATATTTTTCGGTGAAAGATGGATAAACATTTAATCATTTAGTATTTATTTTAATGTGACTTAGGATGATTGGTGAACACATCAGTCTCATTGGTGAAAGTGAAGTGAAGTTTACGTTTACACTCTAGTCATAGGAAAAAGAGCCAAATTAAAGAAAATTGGCAAACAATAGCACACATATGGCACAAGTCTCATAAGTGGGATGCAGCTGACTGAAAGGGTTCAGAAAGTTAGCAGAGAGGAAAGAGACAATTTTGGGTTCATATCCTTGTCCCAGCACTTCCTGACCATGTGAGTTGATAAAGATATTTAACCTCTATGGGCCGTAGACCTCTTATCAGTTGAAGGAGGAAAATTTCCCTCTTTCTGGTGTTGTAAGGTTTGGATGTAATATAGGTCAAGTTTCTAGCACCATAGTTTATATAGGCATGCATGCTCAATCGCTCAATTGTGTCCAACTCTGCGACCCTGTGGACTATAGCCCTCCAAGGTCGTCTGTCCACAGGATTCTCCAGGCAAGAATACTGGAGTGGGTTGCTGGGCCCTCCTCTAGGAGGTCTTCCTGACCCAGGGATCTAAGCCACATCTCATGCGACTCCTGAATTGTAGGCAGTCTTTGCCACTCTGCCATCAGGGAAGCCCATGGTTTACATATAGTAGGCACTTAATAATAATTAGAATTAATTGTATGCTTACTATGTATCAAGATTTTTCCAGAGCTTCACATATTTTCAAGTGAAAGTGAAAGTCACTCAGTAGTGTCTGACTCTGCAACCCCTGCATTACAGGTGGATTCCCCACAAGGGAAGCCCAAGAATACTGGAGTGGGTAGCCTATCCCTTCTCCACACATATATTAATCAAATCCTCAAAACTACCCCCCACCCCCCCAAAAAAGCCTTATGGGAAACATACTAACATCAGCACCTTTTTGCCAATGAAGAGAGGCCCATAGAGGTAATGGAATACTTTTCCAAGTCACATAGTCAGTAAATTGTGAAAGGGAGATTTGAACCCAAGCAGTCTGGGTTGGGAAGATCCCCTGAAGGAGGGCACGGCAGCCCACTCCAGTACTCTTGCCTGGAGAATCCCATGGACAGAGGAGCCTGGTGGGCTGTGGTCCACAGGGTCACGAAGAGTTGGACAGACTGAGCGACTTAGCACACATTCTGGCTCTAGATCCCACCAGATGTAAGATCTGCCATCATACACTCAAGTTTATCAGAGGCCTCCCTCTGGGGCACTGACAGGTGCTAGCATGGACACAGGGTGTTCAACCTGCCTGGGAGTGGCTGGGACATGAGGGGAAGTCACCAAGGGACGTGCTGTTCGCCTTGAATGATATAGGACATGAGGTTGGAATTTATTTGGTAGGTAATAGGGAACAACCGTGGGCATCAAAATGCTCCAGATACATTTTTAGGTGCTGGGCATAAAAAAACAGCAAACAAATGAGTAAACTATGGTCCAGCTTTTATGTTATTCTAGTGAAAAGCAGCAGATCAAAATTCACTGCAATAAACAGGGATAGATGCTTTGAGAAAAAGCTACACGAGATTAGTGGAGACTAATGGAACAGAGGTTCATTTCTACTCAGAGAGGCAGGGAGAGGAAAAGTTTCACAAACGAGATGAAACGAAAAGGGTCCATCGACGGTTTTGAGTGGGTCATAGTCCATGCTGTGCATTTTATCAAACAGTCTTTTGTGACAGCCCAGGGAAGGATGCAGAAGGGGACATCGAGGCTAGGTTTAGGCAGGATCATTAGAGGGTGACGACCACCTGTGGGTTCCAGGGAGAGCGATGACTGAAGTCCTGTAGCTATGACGCCATCATCAGGGATAGACTGTGGAAGGAGAGGATGAATTAATTTGAGTTTGAGGCACGAACCAAACAAAGGAATCTGAGATTTTGGCAACAGCTTTTTCTCCACAATGACTATTATATTAGAAGCCATGTTTACTGATAAGGAAAGAAAAGCATCATTCCTGACTTTCCCCCAGTATCTCAGGTTAGTTTATTGGCCTTACTGTCGTCACTGGAGACTCAAGGTATACGTCGGAGATGAGATGTGATTTCCATCACTGGGGGGTGGGGACCATTGCCACACCCAGTTCCGGGCTGTTTGGAGTGTCTCTCTCATTCTCTGGCACCTGGATTTGCTTTCGTAAGGAAAAGAGAAAGAGTATCTTTTCAGCTAGTGGAAGAGCAACGTTTGAGAACTTGGGTACTCTTTAACTCTCGTTTGACAAGTATTTATCGAGCGAATGTTTATTATTATGTAGTGGGCACAGTTATAGAGGTTGGGGATGGTCTAGGGAACAGGACACAGCCCCAGCTGTCCTGGGACTTACGGTAGGGGGCTGCGAGCTAGCAAGTAAAGGCATAACGGGGCATGCTGTCCAAATGCAGTGGGAAGAGGGTCCTAGGAGGGTGGGCCAGCAAGTGCAAAGGCCTTGTGTGCGGCAGGAGCAAACCCAGGCTGGCTGAGGGAGTGAGGGAGTCACATGTGGCTCTTCTGGACATCACCCCTTCCCCAGTTCAATTTCAGGAAAGGGCCCTGGATTTCTTAATTATTGGGTAAAACACATTCTCTTTACAAGCCCTCCCTGTTACTTGGTGCAGCTCTAGGCCTGATTTGTAACATCAAAGAAAGCCTCTGAGAAGCTTTGGAGATTTTACGTCCTTGGAGCTCAAATGCTCTGGGGAGCAATTGCCATCTAGTGGCAAAATGAAGAAACGAGCCTGGGAGATGGGGAACAGAGGAAGCTCAACCTTGGATCCTTGGCTATGCAATTATTCTGAAAATTTGCATATTTTCCACTCACAAAATCCAAGAAAGTTGAGCAATAAGCCCCAGCGTGTCCTCTGTCACAATCATTTTCTGACAGAAGCATTTTCCTTGACATCTACTTGGCATTTTAATGATTCCATCTTTGATCCTCCCAGTAACTCTGCAAATTGGCCATTATTATTATTATCCTCATTTTGAATAGGAAGATATCTAAAGATTAAATCACATTTTCAATGTCTTAGATCTGTTAAATGACAGAGTTTGCATTTACCCTGGTTTGTGTGAGGACAAACATTGCCTACGTGTAGGCATCTCTGGGCACTTAATGAAGGAAATAGTTCTTAACTGCATGCCAACAAGTTCAGTTAATGTACTGTGAAATCAGGTCCACACTTCTCATGTGAAGGAAATGCTCAGAACTAGAGCTCATAGGGAGAAATTGCCACAGATAAATATCAGCTCAGCATAAAGGCGTTTCTAGTAATTGGACTCGTCTGCAGTGAAACAGGATGCCACAGCAGGCAGATGAGGATGGGTTGCTCCTAACTGCTGGTAGGACATTGCTGTGTTTTGTCTGGCCCAGGCTGAGTCATATAAATATTTGCATTTGAGCGCTTTGTCTTGGAGTTCTTTCCAGTTTGTCACAGTCTCAGCCATTTCCTAAATACCACGCATGGCCTAATAAACATCTTACTTGCCTGGCCCATTAGGTATCTGGGTTGTTGATCACTGAGTAATTTAGAAGTGTTTTAAGAGATGTGCTGTCATATATTTGATGGGCTTAAAAGCATTTTAAAATGTGAAATGAAAATATGTCCTGCCATATTAGTAAGAAATGTCACAGCCATCAGTGATTTTTGTTTTCCAGATGTGAATGAGGGCTCCCAAAACTTTGATCCATCAGATGCTGCCCCTTGCCACAGTGATGGCTGAGGAGCTGGGGGAATGCAAGAAGGAAACAAGGAAACAGAATTGTCCCAATATAGTGGAGGTACATAAGAAAGGAAGAATTCAGTTAGCATAAAGTCTTTCTGAATCTATCCAAATTCTTGTGTGTAGTAGTAGTTCATTCCAATTGCTGAGTTAATTAATTCTTTTTATTTTCACAATATAGGTACTGCAGGAAGGGGGAGCCCTTCCAGGGCCCGAAAGTGGGCTCTGTTCTAACACTTGGAAATGAATTGTTCGAGAAGACACAGGTGCTGGCAAAGCAAGAGATTTTATCGGGAAGGGGCGCCCAGGTGGAGAGCAGTAGGCTAGGGGAACCCAGAAGTGCTCTGGCAGTGTGGTTTTATGGTGACGGGGTTAGTTTCCGGGTTGTTTTTAGCCAGTCATTCTGACTCAGAGTCCTTCCTGGTGGTGCACGCCTTGTTCAGACAAGATGGATGCCAGCAAGAAGGATTCTGGGAGGTGGTTGGACACGTGGTGTCACTTTTTGAACTTTCTTGAACTCTCCCTGTTGGTGGTGGCTTATTAGTTCCGTGTTCCTTATCAGGACCTCCTATTGTAAAACAATTCATTCAAATGGTTACTATGGTGTCTGGCCAGGGTGGACAGTTTCAGTCAGTGTGCTTTCCCTAACATAAGTGTACTACAGTTTGTTTAGCCATTCCCCTATTGAGGTACATTTTGTTTGTTTCTGTTTCTGCCTATTATAAATAAAGCTGCTGTAATACTCATGTAGAATCTAAAACAACAACAAAAAACTGAGCTCATAGATACAGCTGACTAACAGAGAACAGTTGGATAGTTACCAGATTCAAGGGAGTAGGGAGTAGATGAAATGAATGGAGAGGGTAAAAATGTACAAACTCCCAGTTGTAAAATAAGTAAGTCCTAGGGGGTATAATGTGCAGATGGTAACTATAGGTAATAATACTATAGTACATATTTTAGAGTTGCAAAGAGTAAATCTTAAAAGTTCTCATCACAATAAGAAAATTGTAACCATCTATGGTGACAGGTTTTTATCAGACTTATTGTGGTGATCATTTTGCAGTATATGCAGATACCAAATCATTATATTATATGCCTGAAACTATGTCAATTATACTTCAATTAAAAAAACTTAGAACTGCTATAACAATTATTTATTGGTTTCATGTGAATCTAGGTTTTCATTCTCTGATACAAATGCTTGGAAGTGAAATGACTGTGTTGTATAAATGTACGTTTTGTTTAAAAATACTACCATACTGATTTCCCAAGTGTACCATTTTACATTCCCACTAGCAATATATAAGAGGCCATTTTCTCCATATTGCCAACATTTGGTATTGTCACTGTTTTTCATTCTAGCTGTCCTAATGGATGCAGTGATATATCACTGTGGTCTTGTTAGACAGGAAGGCAGCCAACAGCAATGAGAGGCAGCCCCTTCAGCTAAATATTCAATGGTTGCCTAATCCCACCAAGCAGTTCACCAGGCCCACTCCAAATATGCCCCTCAGTACTCCAAAACAGTCAGGGGGCTAGAAACATTCCCCACTGGGCCACTGGTGGGACTTCCCTGCTCTAGCACATGCGCGCATCTCACACTATCAGGCACTCAGGTAAACTTTGGTGCCACCGGATGCATTCAGCTCAGTTCAGTTGCTCAGTCGTGTCGACTCTTTGAGATCCCGTGGACTGCAGCCTCCCTGTCCATCACCAACTCCTGGAGCTTGCTCAAACTCATGCCCATCGAGTTGGTGATGCCATCTAACCATTTCATCCTCTGCTGCCCCCTTCTCCTCCCGCTCTCAATTTTTCCCAGCATCAGGGTCTTTTCCAGTGAGTCAGTTCTTCGCTTCAGGTGGCCAAAGCATTGGAATTTCAGCTTCAGCATCAGTCCTTCCAGTGAATATTCAGGACTGTTCTCCTTTAGGATGGACTGGTTTGATCTCCTTGTAGTCCAAGGGATTCTTCTCCAACACCACAGTTCAAAAGCATCAGTTCTTTGGTGCTCAGCTTTCTTTATGGTCCAACTCTCACATCCATACATAACTACTCAAAAAACCATAGCTTTGATTAGACGGACCTTTGCTGGCAAAGTAATGTCTCTGCTTTTTAATACTCCAGGCCAGAATACTGGAGTGGATAGCCTTTCCCTTCTCCAGGGGATCTTCCCAACTCGGGGACCAAACCCAGGTCTCCCTCAGTGCAGGTGGCTTCTTTACCAGCTGAGGCACAAGGGAAGCCCATTGGACTCATTAACCGTTTAAAAATTCTCCATGCCAGTCAACAACCCCTGGATTATGCAAATGACTTTGCCTTAAAAACTCTGTACCCCCGGCCAGGACGTCTCTTGGACTGACCAACCTCTATCCTGAGGTGTTCTTTCTGTTCTTTCTTTCCTTATCTTCAATAAATTTTCTTGCATTGGGTATAGATTCCCCTTTGTGTCCTACCAAGAACCAAGACTTCCCTGGTGGCACAGACAGTAAAGCATCTGCCTGTAGTACGGGAGACCCGTGTTCAATACCTGGGTCGGGAAGATCTCCTGGAGAAGGGAATGGCAACCCACTCCAGTATTCTTGGACTTCCCTGGTAGCTCAGATGGTAGAGCATCTGCCTACAATGTGGAAGACTGGGGTTCAATCCCTGGGTCAGGAAGATCCTCTGGAGAATAAAATGGCAACCCACTCCAGTACTCTTGCCTGGAAAATCCCATGGATGGAGGAGCGTGGTAGGCTACAGTCCATGGGGTCACAAAGAGTCGGACACGACTGGGTGACATCACTCAGTCACTCAAGAATGGAGGCCCATGGGAGGTGGGGTCTCCAGACTTAATGTTTTTTGCCCATTTCTTAATTGGAGTTTTTCAAATGAGAGGAAGTGTCTTAATGTCCTTTGCCCATTTTTAATTGGCATTTTTCAAATGCCTTTGTCAGATATATGGTTTGCAAATATTTTTCCCAGTCTATAGCTTGTTTATTTAGCAATTTTAAAAATTACTTTTTCTTACTTTTTTCAGTTATATTGAGATATAATTGACATACAGCACCATGTAAGTTTAAGGTGTACAGCATAATGATTTGACTTATTTGACTTACATATATCATTAAATGATTATCACTGTTTTGTTTCCATCATCTTATATATAGTAATAGTTGATCATCATCTTACATAGATACAAAATTTAATAAACCAAAATGAAAGGATTAGCTTTCTTAGCTTTCATCTATAACATACAGCAGTGTTAATTATATTTATCATGTTATACCTTACACCTCTAGCACTTATTTATCTTACTATAAGTTTGTATTTTTTAACAGCTTTCATCCCAGTTCCACCTCCCCCAATACCCATCTCTGATAACAATAAATTTGATCTTGTTTTCTCTGAGTTTATTCGTTTTTGAAGAATAATTGATCTGCATCACCATGTTAGTTCCTGTTACACAACATAGTAATTCAATATTCTATATAATTCAAATGATCATGAAGATCATTGTGGTTTTGATTTGCATTTTCCTGATGTTTAGTGATGTTGAGCATCTTTTAGTTTGTTTGTGGGTCAGCTCTATATCTTTTTTGGAAAAAATGTCTCTTTAGATCTGCCCATTTTTATTTGGTTTATCTGCTTTTTTGATGTTGAATTGCATGAATTCTTTGCATATTATGGATAAGCGAGATAAGTGAATGTCACTCAGTCGTGTCCGACTCTTGGCAACACAATGGACTATACGGTCCATGGACTTCTCTAGGCCAGAATACTGGAATGGGTAGCTATTCCCTTCTCCAGGGCATCTTCGCAATACAGGGATTGAATCCAGGTCTCTTGCATCGCTGGTGGATTCTTTACCAGCTGAGCCACCAGGGAAGCCCATATTATGGATATTAAACCCTTTTCAGATATATTGTTTGCAAATATCTTCTCCCACTCAGTAGGTGGCCTTTTTGTTTTCTGTCGATAGTTTCCTTCACTGTGCAAAAGCTTTTTAATTTGATGTAGTTCCATTTGTATATTTTTGCTTTTGTTTCCCTTGTCTGAGGAGACATATCGCAAGAACTATTGCCAAGACCAATATCAAAGAGCTTATAACCTAGGTTTTCTTCTAGAAGTTTTATTGTTTCAACTTTTACATTTAAGTCTTTAATCCATTTTGAATTAATTTCTGTGCATGATGTGAGAGAGCAGTCCAGTTTGACTCTTTTGCTTGCAGCAGTTCATTTTCCCAAAACTGATTGAACAGGCTTTCTTTTTCCTATTGCATATTACTGCCTCCTTTGTCATAGATTAATTGTGTGGTTCATTTCTGGAATCTCTATTTTGTTGATCTATGTGTCTATTTTTGCTGAGAATTTTTATCATATAAAGGTGTTGAATTTTGTAAGAGCATTTCTGAAGCTATTGAGATGATCATATATTTATTTTTTCTTCAATTTGTTAATGTAGTGTGTCATACTGATTGATTTGTGAATGTTGAACCATCCTTATATCCCTGGGATAAATCCCACTATATCATCATGTATGATCCTTTTAATATTATTATTAAATTCTGTTTCCTAATGTTTTGTTGAGGATTTTTGCATCTATGTTTATCAGTGATATTGACTTGTAATTTTCTTTTTTGGTCATATCTTTGTCTGATTTTTGTATTAGGATTATGCTTGCCTTGTAGAATGAGTTTAGAAGCATTTCTTCCACTTTAATTTTTTGGAATAGTTTGAAAAGGTTAGGTTTAACTCTTCTGTAAATGTTTGGTAGAATTCACCTGTGAAGCCATCTGGTCCTGGACTTTTCTTTTTTGGAAATTTTGTTTGTTTTTTACTGGTTCAATTTCGTTACTGGTAACTGGTCTGTTTATATTTTCCATTTCTTCCTGATTCAATCTTGAGATATTATACATTGCTAGGAATTTGTCCATTTCTTCTAGTTTGTCCATTTTATTGGCATATAGTTATTCTCAGTAATCTCTTGTGATCCTTCTTATTTCTGTGGTGCTGGTTGTAATTTCTCCTTTTTCATTACTAATTTTATTGTTTCCAAGAGGAGCTTGTCTTCATTTCTTGTGTCTGGATAAATGTTGCCAATTTTTATCTTTCTTTTATTTGAAAACCATATCTTAGTTTCATTTGTCTTTTCGATTATAGTTTAGTCACTATTTCATTTATTTCTGCTCTGGGCTTTATGATTTCTTTCCTTCTACTAACTTTGGGTTTTGTTTGTTCTTTCTCTAGTTGCTTTAGGCACAAGATTAAGTTGTTTATTTGAGATTTTTCTTGTTTCATGAGGTAGGCTTGTATTGCTATAAACTTCCCTCTTAGAACTTCTTTTTCTCTATCCCATAGAGTTTGTAAAGTTGTGCTTTTTGTTTTCATTTGCCTCCAGGTATTTTTAAAATTTGTTCTTTGATTTCAGCAGTGGACCATAAGTTTTGCTTCTGTATTTTGCAGTTTTTTTTTTTCCCCCGAGTAGTTGGTTTCTAGTCTCATAGCATTGTGATTGGAAAAGACCCTTAATATGACTTCAGGCTTTTAAAATTTACTCAGACTTGTGGAGTGGCCTAGCATCTGATTATCCTGGAGAATATTCCATGTGCACTTGAAAAGAATATGTATTCTGCTGTTCTTGGATGGAATGTCCTTTATGTATCTGTTAAGTTCATGTAGTCTAATGTGTCCCTTCAGGCCAGTGATTCCTTATTGATTTTCTGTCTGGATGAACTTTCCAGTGACGTAAGTGGGGTGTTAGTCTTCGACTATTATTGTGTTACTGTCAATTTCTCCTTTTGTGTCTGTTAATATTTACTTTATGTATTTAGGCACTCCTTTGTTTGGTGCATATATATTTTAAATTGTTATATCTTCTTCTTAGATTGATCCCTTGATCATTTTGTAATGTTTTTCTTTGTCTCTTATTGCAGTCTTTATCTTAAAGTCTATTTTGTTGGATATGTCTTGCTACCCTATCTTTCTTTTTATTTCCATTTTCAAAAGATACCTTAACTCACCCTCTTTTAATCTGTGTGAATCTTTAGGTCTGAAGTGACTCTACTGTAGGCATCATATGTATGAGTCTTTTTGTATATCCATCCAACCATCCTATGTTTGTTATGGAGTGCTGTTCCATTTAAATTTAAAGTAATTATTAAGATGTATGTTCTTATTTCCAGTTTGTTAATTGGGGGTTGTCTTCTAGTTCTTTTTGGTCGTTCTGTTTTAGTTTTCTTCCTTTGTTATTTGATGACTATCTTTAGTGTTGTGTTTAGATTCCTTTTTGTGTGTGTATATGTGTACCTATTATAGATTTTTGGTAATGGATGATTATTTTAAGTTCCTGATCTTTAGTTTCAAACACATTTAGACATTTTTGCCTCCCTTCACCCCAATTACTTTATTGACATCATATTTTACATTGCTTTTTTTGTGTGTATATCTTTTAGCTACTTATTGTGGATGTAGCTAATTTTACTGCTTTTGTCTTTAACATTCCTACTAACTTGGTACATGGCTAATTTACCGTTTTTACTATATAGTTGCCTATATCCATGAGCTTTTTATTTTGTAATTTTCATGTTTCTAGTAATGGCCTTTTCTTTTTCACTTAGATAAGTTTGTTTAACATTTTTTGTCAAGCTAGTTTGGTGGAGTGGAACCCTTTAAGCTGTTGCTTGTCTGTAAATCTTTGATCTCTTCCATCAAATCTGAATGAAAGCCTTGCTGAATAGAATACTCCTGGTTGTAGGTTTCTCCTTTCATCACATTAAATATATTGTGCCACTTTTTTCTGGCCTCAGGATTTCTTCAGAAAAGTCAGCTCTTAGCCTTATGAAAGTTTCCTTTTTCATAACTTATTGCTTTTCCCTTGCTGCTTTTAATAATCTCTCTTTATCTTTAATTTTTGGCATTTAAAATATAGTGTATCTTGTCTTCAATGTCTTCAACTATGTCTTCAAATATTCTCTGCCTCTTTCTCACTCTTTCCTTCTAGGACCCCTATAATGCAAATGCTAGTATTTAAAAAGTTACTCTTTATTGTCTCAGAGGTCTTTTAAATGGTCCTCATTTCTCTTATCTTTTCACTTTTCTGTTTAATATCAGTGATTTCCATTACTCTGTCTTCTAGCTCAGTGATTCATTTCTCTGTATAATCTAATCTATTTATTCTGTCTAGTGTATTTTTTTTATCTCATTTATTGTATTCTGCATCTCTGGTTCTTATTCTAACTTTTCTGTTCTGTTCATCCATTCTTCTCTCAACTTCTTTGGTCATCTCTATGGCCAGTACTTTGATCTCTTTATTGGGTAGATCGCTTATCTCCACTTCATTTAGTTCTTCTCCTGGGATTTTATCTTGTTCTTCCATTTGGAACATGTTCCTCTGTTGCTTCATTTTGCCTGATTTCCTAATCTTATTTCTGTGTATTTGGTAGATTGGTTGGATTTCTCAATCTTGGAGAAGTGGCCTTTGGTATGAGACATCCTATGCATCCCAGAAATGCACTCCTCTCTGGTCACCAGAACTATATGTTCTAAGGGTGCCCTCTATGTGAACTCTGAGTCTTTCTGTTGTAGAGGGCTGATTACTATGGTAAGTCTTGTAGGCACCGCTGGCCCCTGGCCTGAGGAGGCTGCTGGCTGGTGGTGGGTGGGGCCACATCATGAGGCAGCCGACTGTAGAAACCTGGGGTCTCAGGCTGGTGATCGCCCACTGGTGGGTGGGGCTGGGTTCTGGGGTGGGTGGTTGCAAGGTCAGGTATCTCAGTTCTAGTGTTGGCCTACTGGTAGGTGGGGCTGGTTCCTGACACTGCTGGCTGTGGGGTCTAGGGTGTTCTAAAGCTGGTGTTGGCCCACTGGAAAGTACAGCTGGATCCTGGGGTGGTTTGTCTGAGATCTGGTGCCACCCAGCTGGTGGATCAAGCCATTTCTTGAGGTCTCTGGTTGCAGGGCCCTGATTTTGTGCCTGATGGTGGATAGGGGCTAGTTCTTTATATGGCTGGCTATGCGGTCCAGGGTATTCTGAATGTGGCTTGTTTCTTTGTCATCATCAAAGGGCCTTTCATGGGGCAAAGGTTTTAAATTTTGATGAAGTTCTTAGATATCTTTTAATATCAATGGTATGTTATATTTTAGTCTTTTTAGTGGTTGCATTGTATTCAGTTGTACTGATGTATAGTAATTTATTTAATTGGTCCTTTATTCATATTGATTATTTCTAACAATTTACTAAAAGCATGGCCACAGTGATTTTCTGGGGAAACTCAACCTTGTGTATATGTGCACATACACACATATGTATCAGTTCAGTTCAGTTCAGTCCCTCAGTTGTGTCCAACTCTTTGTGACTCCATGAATCACAGCATGCCAGGCCTCCCTGTCCATCACCAACTCCTGGAATTCACTCAAACTCATGTCCATCGAGTCGGTGATGTCATTCAACCATCTCATTCTCTGTCGTCCCCTTCTCCTGCCCCCAATCCCTCCCAGCATCAGGGTCTTTTCCAATGAGTCAGCTCTTTGTATGAGGTGGCCAAAGTACTGGAGTTTCACCTTTAGCATCAGTCCTTCCAATGAACACCAAGGGCTGATCTCCTTTAGAATGGACTGGTTGGATCTCCTTGCAGTCCAAGGGACTCTCAGTCTTCTCCAACACCATAGTTCAAAAGCATCAGTTCTTTGGTGCTCAGCCTTCTTCACAGTCCAACTCTCACATCCATACATGACCACAGGAAAAACCATAGCCTTGACTAGATGGACCTTTGTTGGCCAAGTAATGTCTCTGCTTTTCAATATGCTATCTAGGTTGGTCATAACTTTCCTTCCAAGGAGTAAGTGTTTTTTAATTTCATGGCTGTAATCACCATCTGCAGTGATTTTGGAGCCCCAAAAAATAAAGTCTGACACTGTTTCCACTGTTTCCCCATCTATTTTCCATGAAGTGATGGGACCAGATGCCATGATCTTCATTTTCTGAATGTTGAGCTTTAAGCCAGCTTTTTCGCTCTCCTCTTTTACTTTCATCAAGAGGCTTTTTAGTTCCTCTTCACTTTTTGCCATAAGGGTGGTGTCATCTGCATATCTCAGGTTATTGATATTTCTCCCATCAATCTTGATTCCAGCTTGTGCTTCTTCCAGCCCAGCATTTCTCATGATGTACTCTGCTTGTAAGTTAAATAAGTAGGGTGACAATATACAGCCTTGATGTTCTCCTTTTCCTATTTGGAACCAGTCTGTTGTTCCATGTCCAGTTCTAACTGTTGCTTCCTGACCTCCATATAAACATCTATTTCTGCTTCATTGACTATGCTAAAGCCTTTGACTGTGTGGATCACAATTAATTGTGGAAAATTCTTCAAGAGATGGCCATACCAGACCATCTGACCTGCCTCTTGAGAAACCTATATGCAGGTGAGGAAGCAACAGTTAGAACTGGACATGGAACACATATGTATATAGGCAAATAAATCCTTAGGATAAATTTCTGGACATGGTCTTCACTGAATCATAAGCTGTATGTATTTTAATTGCCCATCAACTACATTGCAACAGTTTACATGTCTACTAGCAGGATGTGGTAATGGTTTTTATCCTATACTCTCATTAACTCCCATCAACAGTGTTTCACAGTAAAAAGCAAACAAATAACTTTGATGATCTTAGAGGTAAAATGCATATTACCTCTAAGATCATCAAAGTTGTTTGTATCTATATATACATATGTATATCTCAATTACTTTTTATATTATTTCTTCAACTATGAGCGATATTGAGCATAGATTCATATGTAAGCCTTCCTTCTACTGACCTTGAACTGTTCCTGTCATTTGACAATTTTTCTAAGTTGACAGTCATTTTCTTAGTGAAGAAATTTCAACATTAAAAAGGGAAACAATCCCTTTCCATATGCAAATATTTTTCCTGTTTTGCCCTGATTATAGTACTTTTTACTTTGAGGAAATTTAGATTTTTGTCATATTTTTCAGTTTTTTTCTATTATGATTTTGCATTTGTAACTTATATAGAAGGGAAAAAAATGTTTAAACAAATTCTCCCATGTTTTCTTTCAATATTTGACATTTGTGATATAATCCATAATACCAGTTCAGATGGGATAGATTTAAGTGCTTTTTAAAGAATCTCAGGCTGTACTCAAGGCTATTTTGCATCTCATTGTACCCTGCTCCCTCAGTGATTCAAATGCCCATTAACATTAGAGAAGCACTGGAGTAGATTGTATATGTATTTTCCCCTTGACTAAACAGTAGTCAGACCCTGCAGAATAGATGAAATAGCACATGTTTCAGCTCAAACAGTTTTCACTAGGTGACACATGGAGACTTTTAAATAGTCAAGATTTAAAGAATTAAGCTCAGCAAATTGTAAAAACCAGACTTGACCTATTGGGTCCACTCAACTATGAGAGTTGAAAGAGGTTAAGACAGAGGTTAAGAGAGAGCTAATTCAGGTCTATGCCTTGTTCTGTAATCTTGTTTCATTCTCTTCTAGTCAGTGGTTTGAATGTTGTCAATGGCTGGTTCCCATATTTTCTAATAACTCTGCAGAAGTTTGTGGAACCTGATTGATTTCTATTAACCCCTAGAAATCGAGTTTTCACTTTCCCTGATGGAATCACCCTACTTAGTAATGGCTGATTCCAAAGTCCAGCTAGCCAGGGCAGTTGGTTAGTTCTGCCTGGACTGCCCTGAAAAGTGAAAGTAAAGTGAAAGTCGCTTAGTTGTGTCCAACTCTTTGTGAACCCATGGACCATACAGTCCATGGAATTCTCCAGGCCAGAATACTGGAGTGGGTATCCTTTCCCTTTTCCAGGGGATCGTCCCAACCCAGGGATCAAACCCAGGTCTGCCGCACTGCAGGCAGATTTTTTACTAGCTGAGCCACAAAGCCCTGGGCTGTCACAAACACTGGAGTTATATTACTTTGCTCTCTCCTTCTTGTCACAGCTGTCTTTAATCACTCACTACTGCTGCTGCTAAGTCGCTTCAGTCGTGTCCGACTCTGCGCGACCCCATAGATGGCAGCCCACCAGGCTCTGCCATCCCCAGGATTCTCTAGGCAAGAACACTGGAGTGGGTTGCCATTTCCTTCTCCAATGCATGAAAGTGAAAAAAGAAAGTGAAGTCACTCAGTCGTGTCCGACTCTTCGCGACCCCATGAATTGCAGCCTACCAGGCTCCTCCGTCCATGGGATTTTCCAGGCAAGAGTACTGGAGTGGGTTGCCATTGCCTTCTCTGACAGTGACTGCAGCTATGAAATTAAAAGACACTCACTCCTTGGAAGAAAAGCTATGACAAACCTAGGCAGTGTATTAAAAAGCAGAGACATTACTTTACCAACAAAGGTTTGTATAGTCAAAGCTATGCTTTTTTCAGTAGTCATGTATGGATGTGAGAGTTGGACCATAAAGAAGCCTGAGTGCTGAAGAGTTGATGCTTTCAAACTGTGGTTTTTGGGGAAGACTTTTGAGAGTCGCTTGGGCACCAAGGAGATCAAACCAGCCCATCCTAAAGGAAACCAACCCTGAATATTCATTGGAAGGACTGATGCTGAAGCTGAAGCTCCAATACTTTGGCCACCTGATGAAAAGAACTGACTCCTTGGAAAAGACCCTGATGCTGGGAAAGATTGAAGGCCGGAGGAAAAGGGGATGACAGAGGACGAGATGGTTGGATAGCATCACTGACTCGATGGACATGAATTTGAGCAAGTTTTGGGAGTTGGTGATGGACAGGGAAGCCTGGCATGCTGCATCCATGGAGTGGCAAAGAGTCAGACAGGACTGAAACACTAAACAACAATAACAACATATAGACCCAGATCCAAGCACAGTTGAGGGATAGGGTTTTCTACCTGTCTTCCTTGGTTGTGCTTTCTGTCCTCTCAGACTTTCACCATTGCAGCCACAATGAGTTAGGAGGACCAAAAAAGCAGGAGCAGTGCTGATGGGGGCAGGGCACACTATAGTGATTTCAAAGTGGGGTCTCCCGACCAACCATATCAACATCACCTAATGAATCCTTAAGTCTAAAGTGGGGCCTAACAATCTGTATTCTAGAAACCTTCCAGTTAATTTAAAAAATGTGTTTATTTATTTATTTTTGGCTGGGATAGGTCTTCATTGCTGCACACAGGCATTCTCTAGTTGTGGTGAGTGGGGGATATGCTCTAGTTGCAGTGTGTGAGCATCTCATTTTGGCAGCTTCTCTTGTGGCACAGCATGGGCTCTAAGCTTGTAGGCTTTAGTGATTGTGTCACATGGGCATAAGATTTTGGTGAAGGTGGAGATCAATGCAATCAAGGCTTACTTTACAAAAGGTTTTCTGATAGTCACCAGGGGCTGATGTCACCATGAAAGCTTTTCGAGATGTGAGGAGATGAAAGGACAGTAATCGTGAAATCAGTTCCTGAAAATATCTAACTATCTAAAGACCTGTTTCCCAGTTTCCCTGGAGCACAGAGTACCTCACTCTCCACCCTGAACTGCCTTCAGGGCATGTTGAGGGTCAACAGCTGCAGCAGCATAGGATTCAGTCTCTGCAGAGGCAGGTGGCAAAGGCTCTTGGCAAATGCCAATTTGTAGTTGATAGTCATTTGGGAGCTTCTTAGCAATGTGCAATCTCGAGCCCCACTCTCCTGAGATTCTAATGTAATTGGTCTGCGAGAAAACAGCCTAATTATTAGTAATTTTAAAAGCTCCTCAAATAATTCTAATTGTGTATTGGCATTGCTTTGGACCAAATGTTTATATCCCCTCAAAATTCATATGTTGAAATCCTATTAATAATACCTAGTATAATGGTATTTGGACATGGGGCTTTGGGGAGATAAGCAGGGTTAGATTAAGTCATAAAGGTGGGGCCCTGATGATGAAATCAGTGCCCTTATAAAATGAGGAGGCAGGAGATCTCTCTCTCTCCCTTTTCATACACACCAAGAAGGATATAACATGCCATGTGAGGACATAACCAAGAAGAGATCTCTCACCAAGAAGTCCACCATGCTGGCACTCTGATCTTCCAGTCACTAGAACTGTGAGAAATCCATGTTTAGGCCATGTTATGGTATTTTGTTACAGCAGTCAAACTGACTGAGGAATGCCTCTAGAATTAAGAATTACTGCTCTAAGGAAGAAATTGTTAAGTGTGTTTTATGTTTTTTGAGAGGCAGAAAAGGTAGTCCCTTCCACACAGATATTAAGAGATTTAAATGATTTTTCTCTGCAGATTTACTGGAGCTCAGTTAGAAGAGCTCAGTTATCACAGCTTTTTCTCAAAAGGGGTAGGTTTCAGAGTTTCTGTGCTAGATGATGACTCTAGCCCAGGTGTTATAAATAGCTCAACATCATTCAATAAAAATTTCAGGTTCCCATAAGGGAATGAAGCAAAGAACTAAGATCTAGCTACTACCCATGGCCATGAAAAACCAAAATGAGGAATAAGAAAAGGAGGGTCTGGCAGTCTAACTCCAACTCCAACCCAGCCCAGGATCACCGGTCCAAAGGCTGCAACCAAGGAGAAAGGTGGGCAGGTCCCACCATGAGAAGTGATGGGACTCAGTCTGGACTTTGCCTGAGGCCCGGCTGAGTTTAGCCAGCAGAGAGGCCAGCTCAGGGAAGAGGGGAAGGCAATATTTGGAGATTGTTAGGACTGTGCTTGCCAACTGGATGACCATCAGGATTGACCTGCAGCTTCCCCAAGAAACATCAGCATCTTGTTCATTCAGGTTAACTAACTGGCTGTCTGTATATGTGACATCTTTAGAAAGCTGCAGCTCTGTGGGTTTGTAAACAGCTGTTTCCACTTAAGGCTGCTTCCACTGTCTTATAACACTTAGGGTGACTGGCATTTATGTTTTGGGGTGTGAAATTTTAAATTTCCTGAATACTTGTCTTCTTTGGATGATGCAAGGCAGTGAGATGGATTTTAATATTTCCCAAACCACTACTGAGACCTCAGGTAGGCTTATTTCTCATGGAATAAATGCAGGGAACATGAAAGCCTAAACAAGATCATAAGAGTATGACTACAAGATCATTTATTCCAACCCAATACATATTCCTTGAGGCCTCTTAGGTAGTAGACATTGAATTAAATATAAAACTTCCTAAGGCATGGTCCTTACATTTAGGAAAAGAGTCAGTAAAGGCCAAAACAATAGTAAGAACAACATAAAAGAAGTTGGAGAAGAATATTATACAGAAAAGAATATTATACAGAAAAGAGTTATAGTAAAAAGAACACAGAACCACAAGCCAGGGTATCTAATATGAATTCCATCTTTGTTATTATCTCAGTATGTATCTTAACTTTTTTTCTGCATTAAATAGACTTATTACCACCATTTTTTTTTAATCTCCCAAGGTCATCTTGAGAACCAAATAAGGTCATGGATGTGAAATAATTAGTGAAATACAGAATTTCAATCATCATATTGTCATACTTTGCTTAGGCAGTTCTGTACAGATCACTTGCAAGTCAATATTTTAGTTATTTTTTAATTACTATAAAATAAGGGAGTTCCTGGCCAAGAGGCTGAAGAGTTGAGACTTCTGGGTTTCCCAGAGCCTCTTTGATAACTGCATTCAGCGGGAGTGTTTTCATGGAAGGATGCAGGCACCATTGGGTCCAGTAACCATAACCTGAGTTACTGCCTTTGGTTACTTGGTGTGTTGTAGGATTGCTTAACAGGGAAGGTACTGTGTTCTTTCCTTTTCCTTTATACATATTGAGAAAATAAACCACAGCAATCGTGAAATCAGAATTTTGGTGAAACGTATTACAGAAGAACCAGGAACCATGCTGCAATGGAGCCTGCTGGGTGCAGCTGCAGTCTGGGGAGTGAACAGGAGAATCAGGTTCTCATAGGTAAATAACAAATGTGTGCAAGGAAATTATGTATTGCTTTGAGTGGTGGTGAGTCCTGGACGTAATAGAATGTTAAAACATTCACATTGCATGAGAACATTGAAAATGAGACTTTATGAGACAGAATTTGGATTTTGACATTTATCATATGACCTTGGACAGAAAAATAAAATAATCTCTTAAACCCCACTTCTACATTTATAAAGTGCAATAGGAGTTTTAGGATTTTTTAGGATTGTTACAAGGATAAATGAGATTCCATAAAATAACTAGTGTTGTTTAATATTGTGTTTAATACATGGTCACTATTACTATGATTATTTAAACAGTCCTTATAAGCTTGCAGATAACCTATTTTTAACAGTGAAGATAAGGGCTTAAAAATATAAAACTTATTTTCCATCTGAGTATCTGCTTCAAATAAGGTGTGTGCTCCATTCTGATATGTGTTGAGGAAGATGCTTTCCTGATTTGAATGACTGAGGTGGAAAATGATCAAGTGAATTTTTAAAGAAATGTTACCTCTAATCTTAAATTCTTGCATTGATTCTTTTTGTGATTTCTTAAAACAAGTTCCATTCTTATAGAAAAAGAAAAAAATTTCAGTGTTTATAATGCTTGCTAAAATAAAGTCATAAGAGCCCACTGGAAACTGAGCTTGCAGGCCACTTAGCAAGGAGAAGCACAGTGCTCCTCCACCATAGATAATAGGTCTCTCCTCAGGATGGCATGGTGGCAGTTTTCTCATTGCATAGATTTTTCCACACTGATACAAATGTATTACAGGTATGTGTGTATGTGCATGCTCAGTCATGTCCGACTCTTTGTGACCCCATGAACTGTGGCCTGCCAGGCTCCTCTGTCCGGGATTCTCCAGGCAAGAAAACTGGAGTGGGTTGCCATTTACTTCTCCAGGATATCTTCCCCACCCAGGGCACAAACCCGTGTATCCTGTGTCTCCTGCACTGGCAAATGGATTCTTTTACCACCAAGCCACCTGGGAAGCTCTTATTAGCTGTACATCTAAAATATAATGATGACATATATTGTTGGCATGAACTTGATGCACACCCAACAGGAAGAACTTGCCCAGGTACATAAATAGAACTGCTGTGGGGATCAAAATGTACAACACAGTTTACCTTTATCTTTAATCTGTCAATGACTAGGGATCAGTTCTCGATTTCTTTTGTATCTGAGTGACCTCGTCCAATCCTGTGTCTCTACACAGTATCCCCCAGATGGACAACATAAAAGAAGTTGGAGAAGAATATTATACAGAAAAGAATATTATACAGAAAAGAATATTATACAGAAAAGAGTTATAGTAAAAAGAACACAGAACCACAAGCCAGGGTATCTAATATGAATTCCATCTTTGTTATTATCTCAGTATGTATCTTAACTTTTTTTCTGCATTAAATAGACTTATTACCACCCCCCCCCCCCCCCCCCAACCCATGCTCAGGCTCCCTTCCCAACTTCAGGTGTGTGTATCCAACTGGCAACTGGACACACTGATATTCTCCTCAGAGTTGTTCCCCAAGACTTGGTCACCTTAGTGATTACACACTCCAGTCTTCCAGTTGTTCAGAAACAAAGTTGGGTGACACCTGACTCCTCTCTTCACATCACACCATTCATCCAGTCAGCTAGCAAGTTCTGCGGTCCTACCTTCAAAGTACACCCTCAGGCTTCTCGCTGCTAACCACCACCATCTGCGGTGGCAGATAAACACCTCCTGTTTCTGCTCTTTTGCTCCTACAGCTTATCGTCTTCAGAGTAGCCTGTGATTCTTTTAAAACGCAAGTCAACTGATGTTTCTCCTCTTAATCCTCTCGACTCTATAAAGCCTGTACAAAGCCCCACAAGACCGTGCACCACCTGTCTTCCTGCCGCTTCCCTAACTTCATCTCCGTCCCTCCCTGCACCCTTAGCCCAGTTTCCCCAGGTCACGGGAGGTCACTGTTCTGTAGCTGAGCCTCAGGCCCTTGCCCCGCGGCTCCGCCGGGGCGCCATGCCGCCCAGGCTGGGTTGCTCGCTCACTTCCTGTAGACGTCGGGTCAGCTTTCCATCAAGGGCTCTGCGTGATTCTCCCCAAAACACCCACGTCCACCATGCTCTCTGTCCCCGTACTCAAAGAATTAAGTCAAGTGTCAACTGGAAAACAGAAATCACTCAAGCATTTGAAACAGGAGGGGTTTAACGCAGGAAATTAGTTCCTTGAGTGATGGCTGGGAAGCTGGAAGAGACAAAGACGCAACCCAGGACCTAGGAACAGCGGAAGCCGCCAGTCCTTGTCTCCCCGCGAAGGTGGGGGAAAGCCGCCCGCATCTCCGGCAGGGAGCAGGCAGCCCAGAGGCTGTGGCAGAGCTGAGTCTGGGGAAACGGCCCCCATTGTCGGTGCAGGCTTCTCCTCCTTTGCCCAGGGCTCTCAGCGCCTCTCCTCAGATGAACTCTTTGAGGCCGGAGCTCGGCCTGCAGGCGCGGCACCCCGTTCTGAGCGTGGAATCCAACCCCGAGGCAAGCAGGCCCAGCACCCACACAGTCTGCTCCCTGCTTTTCCTCAGAGCATTCATCATCCTTGACATACTTACAGTTTTTGGTTTATTTGTCGTTTCTTTATTTTGACTGGTCCATGAAGCCTGGCGCTTTGCAGTTTTGTTCACTGTTTTATCCCTGGCCCTAAAACAGTGCCTGGCACAGAGTAAGCACTTAATAAATAATTGTTTAATGAAAGTATAATCCTCAACAGCACATCTGATTTACAGCAGGCATTAGATAAACATATATTGAACAATTGAGACATTAGCAATTATAATACCGAGGTAAGTGTTACGTGAAAAATAACAATGTGCTATCTTCGATGAAATCCATCTCAACAGATTTTCCAAGACAAGACTCCTGAGAAGATCAGATCAGGTTTGTTTGAAAACCTTATAATCTAAGATGTGTTTTCTCACATGGTTCCTTCAGATCCTTAGTATCATATTTCTTGAGGTTTTTAGACCCATTTTGTTTCCACTTAACTTCATGAATTTGTCAGTTGAAATTTCCTATTTGAAGTATTTTGCTTCTCAGTTTTACAAATAGTTCAAGAAACTTGAAATTCTGCACTCAGTTTGTTAAAAAATGCAAGAACTTTGAAGTAAATGCTTCTATTTGTTACTAATGAAATTGAGCACTATAATTCACAAAAATGGACAAAAATCATTAATTAATCAAAGCTCAAGATTAAAGTCAAATCTGGCTTTATGGTCAATTAAGCAATAAATACTGCATGAAACTATACATAGTGGTCAGACAGAAACACTTCTTTGTTCTGGGAACTTACAACTGTAAGGAGGTTTAAAATTCATTGCTGACTATCTTCTTTATACTTTCTTGATGTTCCTAGAGATCAAATTCTAAGTGATTTAAAGTAGGTTTTTATCTTCATGTGGAAACTTCAGATAGATAATGGTATTGGGGAGTGAATAAAGACCCAAAATGAATGGTTTTGTGACCAGTTTCAGTATGTTGAAACATTTTGTAGGTGTTGATCTTCCTTTTTAAGATTCTCTATACCTGAAGACAAACAAGAGACTGAATTTTAACCTAAGGAGATGTCATGAGTTCAAAATAACTTCAAGACCAAAACCAAAAACAACAAATCATCGTGTTTTCCTCTGGGACAAATGATTCATTTAGATGACACTCTTAGGAGAGTCCATCTATGGTGAATAACAGAAAGATTATGAGCTTCTCTCTTTGTCCCAAGGCAAGAATAATTCAAAACATTCTCTGCGTATGAATTTAATTCTGTTCCATCTCAGCTGCTCAAATTTCCAAAATGAATAAATATTTGTTAACATAGTCTTGTTCATGCTTGTTTTTAAAGCTGTTTCTTTCTTTGAAAACCTGAGCAGAGGTCCTTGAGAAAATCAGAAAGGACACAGCAAACTGGAACAAAGTTTGTTCTTCCAGTTAATTTATCCCCAGTAAGTGTATTATATAGCAGGCTTCTAGTTTTTCCAACTGTTTGTACTTTTGGATAAATTGTTTAACTTACTGTTGGACAAACAGTTTAATTTGCCTAATTCCAATAATGATAGTTCACAGTTACCAAGCAGTGTGTCTCAAGTGCTAATTCTACATGCTATATGTGACTAGTTGTTCAGCATCTGGATCCTTTCCTATTCTCCTTTCACAAATGGAGAAGCTGAGGTCTAGAGAAGTCAGTAACTTGCCCAACGTTCCACAGCTGCTATGTGGAGGAAGTGGGCTGCAAGTCTAAGCAACCTGGCTCCTGAGCGCATACTCTTCCCCAGCCTCCAAGCTGGTAAAGGGAAACTAAATCATCTTTATGAAGCAAGGTGAAAGTGCATTTTGGTCCTCTTCCCTAGGAGAAAAAACAAGCTGCTTTTCCAAGTAAAGGGAGGCCCTGATGTCATGTTTGCTGCTGCTGCTGCTAAGTCGCTTCAGTCGTGTCCGACTCTGTGCGACCCCATAGATGGCCTCCCACCAGGCTCCCCCGTCCCTGGGATTCTCCAGGCAAGAACACTGGAGTGGGTTGCCATTTCCTTCTCCAGTGCATGAAAGTGAAAAGTGAAAGCGAAGTCACTCAGTTGTGTCCAACTCTTAGCGACCTCATAGACTGCAGCCTACGAGGCTCCTCTGTCCATGTGATTTTCCAGGCAAGAGTACTCGAGTGGTGTGCCATTGCCTTCTCCGGATGGCATGTTTAAGAAACAGTAAACAAAGTTATAGCTTAACTGCTTTATGTTTAAAAAGAAAAATAATTCAGTAAGGAGGAGTTTGGGTTCCTGAGGGCAAAGCAGAGAGGGGGTCAGACAGAGGAGCAGGAGTCCAGGGGAGAAGTGACTGGTGAGATGACTGGAGGTGGGTTGGTTAAAGGACATTAAGAATATGAATTTTTTCCCCCAATAGCTTGGTGGAGGGACTTAGAAAACTCCAGAGGCTTTTCAAAATTAAGTTCATTAATATTTTAAAGGAAGAATGAAATCAGCTGATCTTTGAGTTACACTTATAAATCTTTAATATAGCTCTAATAGTCAACATAGATTCCTTGGAAAACTGTTTTTAGTGTTGAAAATTAAGGAGAAAGTAAATACCTATAAGCAAATCTGAGTGCAATTTCAGATGCTCTCTAAATACCCCAGGTGTTTATGCCATAGAATTGAGAACAGATGTAAGGAAACAAAGGAATTTTGATCAACGTTTGAAAATCTGTGTACATGTATGCTTCAGTTGTGTCCAGCTCTACAAAAAATCTATGGACTCTAGCCCGCCAGGCTCCTCTGTCTGTGGAATTCTCTGGGCAAGAATACTGGAGTGGGTTGCCATGCCCTCGTCCAGGGGATCTTCCTGACCCAGGGATCCAACCCCCATCTCATGTCTCTTGCATTGGCAGGTGGATTCTTTACCATTAGCGCCACCCTGAGAAGTCCAATGTTTAATACTAAGCTGCACTATTTTTTCTAATAAGCAACATTGAAATAGAATTAGCATATAATAAAATTCACTAATTTTAGGTGCATGGTTTTAAAAAATATATTCAGTAGTGTCACCACCACCATAATCATGATATTGAACATTTCTATCACATATATTCCTTTGTGGTCAATCCCTTCTTCCACTTCTGACCACTGGCAACCAGCCATCTGTTTTCTATCACTATAGTCTGCTTTCTTATATTTTTCATATAAATGGAATAGATATGAGGTCTTCTATGTCTGTCTTCTTAACCAGAATGCTTTTGAGATGCATCCATATTGTTGCATGTATCATTCATTTATTGTTTTTTATTGCTGAATAGTTTTCCACTGTCTGTATGTACTGTCAGTTTGATAGACATTTGGGTTGTTTCCAGGTTTTAGATATAAATAAAACTATCACAAACATTTCTGTATAACTAATTATGTGAGCATGTTTTCATTGTTCCTGAGCATTTAGGAGTGAGGTCATTGGGTCACATGATGTGTATTTAACTTATAACAGCCAGACCATTTTCCAAAATGGCTGCATCATTTTTAACTCTCACCAACACTCTAAGAGTGTTCCAGTTACTCTGCATCTTGTCAACATTTGGTATTTTCAGTCTTAAGTTTTAACCATGATGGTGGGTATGTAGCAGTATCCTACTGTGGTTTTAATGAGCATTTTCCTAATGATTGAGATGTTGAATATCATTTCATGTATTATTTGCCACTCATAGCAAATATTTTAGCCATTGAAAAAGTTGAACTGTTTGCCCTCTTATTTTTGAGTTGTAGGAATTATTTATATGGATATAAGTCCTTTATCACATATTTTGAAAATATTTTCTCCTAATGTGTGGTGTTTCTTTCTTTTCTTTTTTTTTTTTTTTTTGAAAAGCAGAGTTTTTGAATGTGCATAAAGTTCAATTCACCAAGTTTTCTTTTATGGGTCACACTTTTTATGTCCTATTGAAAAATCTAAAAACCTTTGTTTAATCCAAGGCTACAACATTTGAAAACTATTTTCTTCTAGAAGCTTTATATTTTTAATTCTTCTATTTAGAGGTCTATGGCCTGTTTTATAGCAAATTTTTGTGAACAGTGTGAGTTAATCTAAGTTTTTTTTATGTGTTTGGATATTGGATTATTCCAGCACTATTTTTTTTTTTTTTTCCAAAGACTGGCCTACTATCTCCTACATGCTAGGTATTAAACTGTACTTCTTAAAACTTACTTTCTGTTTCAAACATGCAACTACTTTTTTCTTCGAGGTAAAAGAAGATCCCATTCTTTTAGGAATATGATAATACTTAACTCAAGGAAAAATGTTTGAGTTCGAGGACTAGCTGTAGGAATTCCTCAGATTTTCTGTTCTCACTTTCTATCGATTGATACTTACCCAATCTATCACCTGATCAGAATCAAGTTCAACTGACAACCTCCCATCTTTGGGGTCACAAAACTTATGTAGAGCTTTGCTAAGCATTCAGCTTTGAGCATGTCAAGGCAAAACTTAACCATAAGAATTTAGAAACCCAACATGTACATGTATAACAGAGGACAGGAACTTTCTACCAATAGGTATAAGGAGAGCTGACCCATAAACTGGAGAAGGAAATGGCAACCCAATCCAGTATTCTTGCCTAGAAAATCCCATGGACAGAGGAGCCCGGTGGGCTATAGTCCACTGGGTTGCAAAAAGTTAGACATGACTGAGCACACACAACCCATATACACAGGAAACACAAGAAATTTCCACATTTCTTGTATATGATACATGAGGACAGTGTGCACAAAACTTGCTTTTCAGCTTTCTAAGGAATGGTTCAATGCACTGGTCTCTGCTTGGAGGGTGAGGGTTGGCAGGAACATTACTTGCCTACTCCTGCTAGTTTCTGAATTGTTGGGGGGTCATCTTTAGTGTAGCACTTCCTGCATCTCTCTAGGTTCTCACTCCTCTCTTTGGGAGGCAGAATCGCTTATTTGATTGGTGAATTTAGGAGCAGAAACTAGGCACATGTACCTCCATCCTCACTTCTTTCTCTTTGGGCTCCATCCAGTCTATAGGTAGCTCACTTTTCCTTGGGGAGGCAGGGTGCTTTCCAGTTCTTCCCATGACGTGAGTAAGTATGTCTCACTCTAGAATTTGATATTAGGAAGATTGCTCATCCACAGATACATTCTCTAACATAAGCTTTTCAGTAATAAAGGTGGTATTGTACTCTCCCAACTGTATATTTCTTAGTAGATTCAAAACATGGGTAGGGATATGGGTGGCAGTTTATTGAGCCTCTCCAACTCCAAAGGTCCAGACAAAACAGAATGCTAAAGACTGGTTTAATAAATGTCTTCAGTATTTTGTTATTACAAGACACATAGCTTCCTTCTTCAAGTCTACAAAACATAAAATATGCTTAAAGTCCAGTGAGAGCTTTGTTTATATGTAACTTCCTGTAAAAAGAATCAGGCAGCTCAAAATAGCAGTTTCACTCTTCATTCAATAGATATTTATAACTAGGCCTGGTGGCTTGACGTTAAGGAACAGTTCTGTTCCAATTTGAAGCAGAGTTCAGATTAAAAGATCCTTTGAGGTTTATTTTAGGTCTATGAATTTATTGGTAACTGTAGATTTTGTTCATCATGTGAACAATACTAAAAATAAGAAAACTTAAATTTTTATAATGAAACATCTCCACTCCTGAATATACTTTTCCCTCACTGATTGTAAAATCAGATGATGAATTTAATGGTTCTTTACACTGAAGCCAAGTATTGGTTTTCATTATTCGGGTAACAGTCTTTGCCTTAGGATCATATTCAAACTGTTTTGATCTACGGAAGAAATAGAAGAATCCTAGAGAGAGAGAATTATGATTAGTTATCTTATGCAACTGTATAATTGTTCCAAACTTTTTCAATTTTATGAATGTAGAATACAATAATTGAACCTGATATGGAAAGAAAATAAATGTGTAACTATATACATACATTTTATTTTACCCAGTCACATGAAAAATATTAGTTTTATTTCCCCAAGGAAAAAGCCAAGGTATGAAACATGAATTTCAAGGGGCTGTCGTTTATACCAGAGGTTCTCAGACTAGTTTTCCAAAAAATGTCCCAGTGAGGCGGGACAAAGAGGCCTCTGTGAGTATGGCCTTGGGCCCTATCTCATTTTCCTAAAGCTGCTCTGCTTTATCTGTTTAAAGTTCTGAGGTTCCATATTAGATTTCACTAGAATAAAAGATGGCAATACTCAAAAATATCTTTAGACTTCTGCTTACACCATGGTCTGCTTTGTTGTTTTGAAGATATAGTAGCTGGACTGATTCATTAATTTGCCCGAAGTTCTTTTAAAACTTGTAGATTCCTGGATCTTACCCACAGTCCTACTGCCTCAGAAACTCTAAGGAACTTGTCTCTTCATATACAAATCCTAAACTGTGTTTATTAAACTATATACATTGAAGTTTGAGAATCACTGTTCAGTTCAGATGCCCAGTCACGTTTCACACTTGAAACTCTTCAGGGGTTATCTTTATCAGACATCCATGATCAGTGATAATTTTGGTACCGTTTTGCATAGTTTCAAAGTAGTATGTCAGAGAATATAACTCAGAACTTACTATTCAATCTTGATAAGTTCTTCAAAGTTTATTATTACATGTACTCAAAGTAGTAAAATGACATTAAAATGGAAACATTTAAGTTTTCGTGCTGAATTCTTTCACAGTCAGTAAAGTCTCTGAAGTACCCTAATAGTCAGGCACTGATGCTTACCTTTGTGTTGGAAAGCAGCGTCCACTTGGAGGCCAATTCCTGGGAAGTACTTTACTACTCTACGTGGGTACCCTTTGTCCATGGTTTGGGTCACTTCATCATACCTGGAGACATGGATTTGAAAGGTTTTCGGGGGACCTTTGTTACAGGGAAAGAAGATTAATTTTTTTACTGCACAACTTGGAGTCAAGCAAATATGTAGGAAAAAAGTAATCCTATTGGAAGAAAAATAGGATTGATAATTAAAAATGGCAAAGAGTATATTTGGTCAGATTTCTGACAGTGTCTTAAAAACAAGGAATTATGAGGGGAAAAAAGCCACATAATTTACCTGATCGATACTATTCTGAGGAACTGTTAAATCAAAGGGCTCTTTCCGGAGTTTCGATGATTTTGACTGAATATGTTTGTCACTGGCAGCTTGGTTGGCACCACCAGCCTTATTATTCTATCTTTATTTTTATAAGCTGGAGAAAAATCTTTGATCCGACTGAAACATTCTTTTGTTTGGTAAATGCCATCCACCTAAGATTGTCCTCAACATAACACTTTTGGAAGACAGTGTTAAAGTGATGCTTTGTGGATATTTTTCTCCAGACTAAAACAAGGGGCCAATTGTCTGCAAACTTACCTCCAGCACCAAATACCCACAAAGAAGTAGGTCTTTCTTGTGCTGCGGTCACACACAGCTGCATCAATTTTCTTTACACGTCTTGGAAAGCCAAGAGTATAGATGGATTTGGGATAATCTGATAAGACAGCATATCCTCTGATCACCCAGAAGTTGTCATCTAGAACGAGAGGGAGAGTGATTATCTTCTGATTTATTTCCTAAAGGGAGAAATAGGTGTCTTAAGAAGTTTGAAAATAATTAGATTCCTAGTTCCTTTCAGGTTCAAATCTTAAAGATTTAGTAATCTTATGTCTCCATTTATTCTTACCACGTTCTTTAGCTGCTTACATATCATTCAGTTCAGTTCAGTTCAGTTGCTCAGTCATGTCCGACTCTTTGCAACCCCATGAATCGCAGCACGCCAGGCCTCCCTGTCCATCACCATCTCCCAGAGTTTACTCAAACTCACATCCATCGAGTCCGTGATGCCATCCAGCCATCTCATCCTCTGTTGTCGCCTTCTCCTCCTGCCCCCAATCCCTCCCACCATCAGAGTCTTTTCCAATGAGTCAGCTCACATGAGGTGGCCAAAGTAGTGGAGTTTCAGCTTTAGCATCATTCCTTCCAAAGAAATCCCAGGACTGATTTCCTTCAGAATGGACTGGTTGGATCTCCTTGCAGTCCAAGGGACTCTCAAGAGTCCTCTCCAACACCACAGTTCAAAAGCATCAATTCTTCGGTGCTCAGCCTTCTTCACAGTCCAACTCTCACATCCATACATGACCATAGGAAAAACCATAGCCTTGACTAGACGGACCTTAGTCGGCAAAGTAATGTCTCTGCTTTTGAATATGCTATCTAGGTTGGTCATAACTTTCCTTCCAAGGAGTAAGCGTCTTTTAATTTCATGGCTGCAGTCACCATCTGCAGTGATTTTGGAGCCCCCCAAAATAAAGTCTGACACTGTTTCTACTGTTTCCCCATCTATTTCCCATGAAGTGATGGGACCAGATGACATGAGCTTCATTTTCTGAATGTTGAGCTTTAAGCCAACTCTTTCATTCTCCTCTTTCACTTTCATCAAGAGGCCTTTTAGTTCCTCTTCACTTTCTGCCATAAGAGTGTTGTCATCTGCATATCTGAGGTTATTGATATTTCTCCCAGCAATCTTAATTCCAGCTTGTGCTTCTTGCAGCCCAGCATTTCTCATGATGTACTCTGCATATAAGTTAAATAAGCAGGGTGACAATATACAGCCTTGACGTACTCCTTTTCCTATTTGGAACCAGTCTGTTGTTCCATGTCCAGTTCTAACTGTTGCTTCCTGACCTGCATATCATTAATGTTACACAAATAATATATACCTAGGAAATGGCTACCCACTCCAGTATTCTTGCCTGGAGAATTCCATGGACAGAGAAGCCTGGCAGGCTACAGTCCATGGGGTCACAAAGAGTCAGACACGACTGAGCAACTAACACTTTCACTTTCATAGTTAATAGTATGCATACCCATGTCAGTTGAGTTCATTATATTGATTCTTTTCTAATTCTGACAAAACCGTTGAGTATATTTGTTCTCCTAAATTTCCACACCCTAGTGTTCTCAAAGGCAAGTAATCTGATAAAATCCACCTGGAAAGTAGGGTTGCTAGATTGAATATAAGATACCAACTGAATCTGAATCGGAATTTCAAGTAAACAGTGATTAATTTTTGGTATTCAGTTCAGTTCAGTTCAGTTCAGTTCAGTTCATTTCAGTCACTCAGTCGTGTCTGACTCTTTGTGATAAATATAACCAAAATGTTATAATGGACATACTTAAACTAAAACATTATTTTTTATTTGTTTGAAATTGAAACCATCTTGTATTTTTATTTGCCACATCTAGCAGCCCTAGTAAAAAGGGAAAATAAGAAGAGAGATGGGTTACCTTTATTTGGCAGAAAAAAAGAGTTTTTAGTTTTTGTTATACAGGTTTCTTTTCTCCTGTGCACTTGGGATGATGTTTATCTTTATAGCCAGAGAGAATCCTTGGATAGTTGTTCTTTATAATAGGAACTTAAGGTCAGAGCAGAAGCCCTGTCCATTTTGCTCATGCATGAAGATTATATTCCTGGAATTAAAATATCCGCTAACTAGTTCAGGCATACACAGGAGAAGAGGAATAATGATAAGCAATGTTACCTTTAAAAACCAGAATCTTGTCGATGGGGTTCTCATAGGCAGCATGAATATCAGCTGGCAGAGATGGCCAGAATGAAGAGATTAATTCAAATTCAACGTTAGTGATGTCATAATAGATCCTCCATATGTGCCTGTGTTAGACAGGAAACCATACTTTATATACTGTCTATATGTATCTATTTCAATGAAACCACTGCAAACCTAAGACTTGACTTTATCTAATTGGTTGATATTTTCCTCAGTTTATAGCATTAGCACAATTTTCCTCAGAAATTTTAGGTGGTTGCGAGTTCAATTCTACCCTGGGACCACCAAAGCCAGGACATGCCTTTGTGCCCACTCTTTTGGGTACTTAGAGTAGTACTTAGAGTAGTACTTAGAGTAGTACTTAGAGTACTACCCATGGAAGTCTCATGAACAGTTCTCAGTGTACTCGAGCACCTCATTTTTGCCAAAGCAGCAATTGCCAATATTCTAAGTCAACACCAAGCATTCTAAGAAAAAATTTCTGGTATTGATTGCTAGAATTAAAAATGTTATTGTCATTGCTAAATATTTCCTCAGATTTCCCTTCTGGCTGTAAAGCTCTGAGGTAGATCTATGAGCAAGAGCTAAAAAGTCCTTAGAGCTCATTTTTCTTCCCATGCTGGGAACCCATCCCTGACGAGTTGTCTCTCAGCCTCAGCTATTAGGAGCACTGTATGACAGCATGTCATTGTTGTTGTTTTTCAGTTGCTAGGTTGTATCTGACACTGTGACCCCATGAACTGTAGGGCCACGTAGTCAGAGATGGAAGGAGTCTGATTTCACATATTCTTTCCTTTTGCCCCTATATCCTTGTCAGATGGCACATGTCCTGACACTTTGCTCTGAAAGTGTGGCCATGGTATACATAACTGACACACCATGTTGCAAGTTAAGTGCAGTAATTACATTGTGAGAGAAGAGATTTCCTACCACAGCTAACACTTTGTTGATTCAACTTCAAGGAATGGTCCATTGATGCATATTTCACAACTGGCTCTCCAGGTAGGAAAAAGACATAGTTTTTATCGTTTGGTGGTTTTCAGGGTGTAGGTACTCCAAGCAAGGCCAGTACTAAATCAATATGAGCTAGTTTACAAAATTCTTGAAAATTTAATAATTGGATCCCGAAATGGTATAAGCCAGGTCCAGGACATCGTTGGGATAGGGGTATTATTTTAGTTATGAAGTTTCTGAAAGTAGACCCTGGTTCAATGGCAATTAAAAAATTGGCTTAAAAATATTTAAAACTTAATTTATCAGTGTGAGATCCCTTTCACTGTTGCATGTATGAAAGATGGGAGCAGAAACAAGCAGGCTAGTAAACAGGCTTCTGGAGTAGGAGATGAGAAATGATGGTAGCTTGGATGAGCTGGAGATGGTGGTGGAGACGGAGAAGGGAGTGGCCGTAGACCATCGATGTGTCTGCAGTAGGACTCGACAAGACCTACTGAATGACTGATAGGGGATGGGATGGGGTGTAAATGAAAACAGTGGTATCACAGAGGAAAGAGCGGCTCATCTCTACCTGGAAGGGTAGAGAGAAAGGTCACCGAACACATTCTCCGAGAGGTGACATTTAGCAGGGATGAAAAATGGAGCTCAAGTATTGGTGAGGATGTGGAGAAACTGGAACATTAGTTGTTGCTGGTAGGAATGTAAAATGGTGCCACCTCCATGGGAAGTGGAATGGCAGTTACTCAAAAAAATTAAGCAGATATTTACTATTTGAAAAAAAAATTATGAAACAGGTAAGAGGTATGTGCACAGAGTAAAACATTCAAGCAATGTAGACAGTTATAAAACAAAAAGCAAAGACACATTCTCACTATCCCAACAACTCTCTTATCCCCAAATCTCTTGAAAAGAAAAACTTCACAGGAAGTTGAGGTGTTTAAGGGAATGGGTTTACCTGCCTTTAAAGAACATTACTTCTCTGCGGAAAGTGGTGATAGCATCAAAAGTCAAATTGGGGTCACAGGCATGAGGTAGAGTGGGTCCCTTTGGCTTAGCAGGTACCTTAGGTGGCCCTGCTTTGATGAGAAAAGAAATATCTCAGTGAATTAAGAAGGCATGTGGAAATACCTACAGAAGGATCTTTCCCAAGAGAATATTTTCCTCGTAATAATATTTCAAGAAGTGATTTTTCTTAATGTCCTTCCTGAAAAGCCTTCAATTCAGTTCACATATACTCAGATTTGTTGCTCACCGTAGATGGATTGGATTCCGTTGATATCGTCCTGAGAAAGTGGGTATTTGCTAGGATCCAAGGAGACATAGTTTGGGAACATCAAGGCTGTTTGATCATTGGAGTGAGAGAGCCCCAGTGAATGGCCAAATTCATGAGCTGCCACGAGGAATAAGCTGAATCCTTAACAAAAAACAGGGAAAACATGAGTACGTTAGTCAATCAGGAGAATGATTGCATCTGAGATTAGGAAATAACTGAGAGAAATGAAAAAAAAAAAAAGGCTTGTCAAACAGACAATTCTTATAACATATGAACGAACCATCATTTATCTGGGAAATTTTTCAACAGTGATAATTGGTATTAGTCAAATCATGGAGAAATGTAACCCAGAGCAAGCAGATGGCAGAAAACAGGTGTCTCGAAATGGATAGTAGAGAAAAAAACAAAAAAAAGCCACCAGTTTTGGGTTGTTGTTAGGCATCTGTACACGATCATATTTCCCCTACTTATATTCTTCAGAGATTCTCCACTGGTTGTAGGACCAAGTCCAAATACCTAAACATGGCCTTCCATGAACTAGTCCCTGCTTTTTTCCCCCAGCCTCATATTTTATTTTCATTTTCCCTGAGCTAGCCATGTGGAATCACTTGCATTTCTCATCTATGCCATGTTCTTTTTCATCTGTGTCTCTGTATCTCCATCACTTCTGCCCGGAGTATTACCTCTCTCACCCCCCTTCACCCATCTTTCCTACTTAGGCCTCAGGGACCCCCTCCAGAGTCATCTTCACAAGACTTCTTTCCCCCAGCTCCTATCCAGGTTGACTTAATTGCACCTCTCTCCACTTCTGTAGACTGAGCTTAATTCTGTCTTTGCAAATAAGTACTGCATTCTTTTTTTCTTTCCCTAAGTTGTGCACCCTTTCAGTCCAGAGGCCATGTCTTAATCATCTTCCTGGGGACCGATAAACTGTTTAGTAATGGGTGCTGGATATCCAGGCTTTTATTTGGATGAAAGGATGGTTAGATGCTCCTCCTGGACAAGACTGGAATACTCTGTACTTATCCACACCAGAAGTTGTACCATGCATGGTTGGAATTGCCTTTTTATTTGTCTGTCTCTCCTACAGTCTGTAAGCTTCTAAGTATATCAAAAAGACTGTCCTTGGACTTGCAGCTAAACCTATGGATACTAAGGAAAATGCTAAGCCTTTTGTGATGGAGCCTTGTCCAGTGATGTTTGCATAAAACAAACGTGGAAAGGCAAAGAATTATTTCATGGACTTTCATGCTTTTTGCTCTGGCTTTTGCTGCCTCTCCTTGTCTGGCTGGCAATATCACTGTGTGTGCTTTTGGACAGGGATAGGACAAGTGATTCTTTAAAAAAGTAATTAAAATTCAGATCATCTAAACGAAGTGCAAACTTTTATTGTGGCTCTCAAGACCCTCTATATAGGATTCTAATCTACACCATTTTAGCCTTCTGCTCCATTACAATTCTTGAGTTGGTTGGGTTATTCCGTCTAGAACACATTTTACTCCACTTTGCTTCAGAATTCCTGCAGAGCCTTCAAGTCTCATGTTGGTGTTACTTGCTCCCTGACCTCTGTTTATGGGCTGGAATTTCTTTTATGTGCTCCTATTACATTGCCATAGTTCCTTTTATCCCAAGGTTGATCATACTAACTTTAAATGCCATTTATAGAGTGTGCCGTCTAGACTGTAAACCCCTGGAGAGTGGAGTCTGTGTCTTGTACACTATTGTATATTCCATTTCTATTACAAAGCGTGGATTAGAGTAGATTTTGAGTAAAGGATTGTTGAAAGGTTTCATTTAGTATTATTTGTAGGGCATTTCTCATGTACTGACAACATTATAGGCTGTATGATACAGTAGAAAAAAGATTTCATTTCTGCCTTCTTGGAGATGCAACTAAATAGATAAGTTTGGGCATTATACATCAGTACCTTTGTGAATATTTTTTTTTCTCCTAGAAATCACTTAATCATCACCATTATCATTAGTATTAATAATCACCAAGATAATTATCAGTGTTAAACACTTTCTGAATGTTTGCTAAGGACTGGTGCTTTGCAAGTTTTTTTTTTTGCCTTTATTATAGATAAGTTGTGTCATCTTCCTGCATGTAAGTTCCCCCATGCCACAGACCACTGCTCTTCTCCATCCCAGCCCTGCGTCTGTAGTGGTCTCTGAGGGCTGTTTCAGTTGCCTGGTGCCAGTGCATGTGTGTGTGAAGCATTTACATTCACATACAGGTTTGAAACTAGCCTCACTTTGCGAGATTCCCAGGAAACCCTCACCGTGTGTTCAGATCTCTCTGATATCACCATGCAGTGACTTCGAAACCCTTAGGAAGCAGTGGTATTAGCAGATGACTGCTGTCTATTGCTTTTAACAGAGTGGCACTAAGACTTTTGTGCCCTTTGCCTAAAGAGAGCCCACATATACGTAAAAAGGTATATTATACATTATTGCCAAATTTTCTATTAAAAAATCCATTTGATTAGAGGTTACAGATGCTTGAGACTTTACATTTTTATAAGAGAACAGGAAAACATTTTCCTGTGTAGGTCAGAAAGCTGAGAGTTACAAGATTAGGGATCCCCCAGGTCCAATAATTTCAACCCTAAGGGAATGTATTATAATAAAGCAGTTACAAAACACCCCTTTTTAGTATTGTTGCCTGGCTATCCACCCAGAACTTGGTGGAGTGCTATGTTTATCCTCTGCTTTGCTCAGGCAAGTTTTGCCAACTTGGGGCCCAGGACCCTCTGGATTTTTTCATAACCCATCCCGCACATCGCCTTTGGCAAGGGGCCAGTTGCAGTATGGGGAATAGTACTTTTACCACTAAATGTTGGAATTAATGGGCTTCCCAGGTGGCAAGCATCTGCCTGCCAGTGCAGGAGACATGGATTCCATCCCTGCATTGGGAAGATTCCCTGGTTGAGGGCATGGCAACCCACTCCAGTATTCTTGCCTGGAGAATCTCACGGACAGAGGAGCCTGGTGGGCTACAGTCCACGGGGTGGCAAAAGAGTCGGATACAACTTAGCGACAAACAGCAACAAATTGGAACTAACAGGGATAAAGTGATAATGAGGGGGCTTCTCTGGTGGTCCAGTGGTTAAAAATCTGCCTTGCAATGCAGGGGAAATGAGTTCAATTCCTGTTCAGGGAACTAAGATCCCACATGGCATGGAACAACTGAGCCCACTTGCTGCAACTAAGACCCAATGCAGCTAAATATAAATAGATAAATATTTAAAAAAAAAAAGATAGTGTAACCTGAGACTAATCTCTGCTTCTAGATATGTCAGTAAAGCCTGGCTGAGTGAGTGGAGTCATTCTGACTTTGGTGAGCACTAGAATATTTCTTATACCTGCCTGATTGGATGTGTCCACACGACCTTCAGGCCGAATCCAGGAAAACATTGGAACACATCTCAGCAGGAGACAGACCCGGTCCCTTCAACTCCTCTGTCATTTGGATCCTGGGGTCACCCTACCTCTTTCAGTTTCTTGGCTGTAATGTTACCTCTGTGGCAGTGCAGCCACCACCTCCAAACTCCCCTGAAGTCCAAGCCAGCACGGAGTCCTTTCCCCTCTTGGTTTCCTAGCTCTTGGAAGAACACTTCCATCATGTGCTCAAACTTAGCAAGGAGAGGCCATGCATCATTTTGAGTCACTGGCTTTCAGTTTTGCAGAAACTATGACTGACTCACAGACTCCATAGAGCTGTGTGGTCAGGACTGAATTGTGGCCTTGCATACCACCCACCAAAAAGCCGCAGCATCCTCTTTCCTGGAACCCTGGAAACCAGATACCAGAGACATGATGACTGTGGTCAATGACAGAAAAAAAGAGTAGGGAGAACCTGAGAGCCTACTGAACTGCTCCTTTGTTAGAGGTACATATTTTGACTATAAAAAAGTTTTGTTTTTTTAATTTGAAATGAAATAAAATATCTCTTATCTTCATGCCAGGGAGGCCCAATAAGAAAAATAAAACCACTGCCCATGGCCTAAAGAAATAAGTCAAATATAAAGACCAGGTTCCAATTCTTTGGCAGACAAGCAAGAGTTAGACGAAGAGGTTCATGTATATAAATGGACGTCCTATGGGCCATGTACCCACATAGCATCTTTTAATCACTAACTTAGAATTACCACCTCCCAGAGTTTTCTTTCAATCTTCAAGCTAGAGATGACTTCTGCCATTAGTATAATACACAGTACTTTCTGCCTTGTATGGTGGTGAGTGGGGCTAGGCCTTATACATCACCCAAGATCATGAAGCTCTGAACTTTTCTAGAACAACTTTGTGGTCTGCATGACACCTTGCATAATTCCAGACACATAGTGGCCCTTCAAGCATTGCAGATGTATGAATGAACATATGAGTAAGGGAAGAATGTTCTGATCATAACAGGATCAGTGGCTTTATGAAAGTGCTGTGTGGATAAAGCTCTGAACTGTACAAGCACAGTTGTCTGTATAGATATTGAACACTTTCTTCAGCGTCATCTGGAATATGAAACATAATAGGGAAACTGGGAAGTAAAAAGCAACGAATTGCAAAGCTATTCCTTTCAGGGATTTGATGAATAGTAACATTTTGTTCATAAAGAAAATTGGGCTTACCTACTCCATCCTTGGTCCAGTTCTCATCCTCATCAAAGTGAGTGTCTCCACCCAGTCCCAGACCCGGGGGAAAGGCGTGGCCGAGGACTCCCAAGGGGCCGTCGAAGTAACGAGGACACCGACCGTGGACTGGGAAACAGCGGGGGAAGAAGATCAGCCTCGTCAAAGCTCCCAAGGTGAAAATGGCTATATTGCTTTCTCTGCTGAAAACCTTACCTCGGGTCCTAAAGGCAATCATGATGTCAGCGATCCCTTTGGAAATCTTGGTGAATGTTAGTGGAGTGACTTTGCTCCACACTTCTAAACCTTTTTGGATAGCCTCATCCACATCAGGTCGAGCCATATCAGGAGTGTAGTTTACAATTCTTACAAATTAACAGATATATATCAATTGGCTGTTATGCAAGCATGTAAACACACATACTAGGAAAAGAAAACAATTTCTATCTTATCCATCACATGCTGCAGTAAGTTTTGGTATGGTGCTATCGCTACATTTGTACAATGCTTTACCATTTAAATTAGGTACTTTTACATACGCTATATGTAAATAATTCAGTCTTTCATCTGTGCTATTCATCAGGTAGTATGATTGCCCTTAGACAAATGAGGCTCAAAGAGGTTAAATGACTTCCCTAAGGTCAGGTCTTAAGTGGAAGATCATTCACTTTATGCACAGAATTTGCTGTGCATATGACTGTATGATATGTATCTTCTGAAAAGAACTGAGATTCATTTTCTCAAACAGCTTATAGAAATCCGTTTTATGAATGTGTCATATATTAAGTCTCACTTGAGAGCCACAAAGAGTTTGTTTCTCAGGAAAAGCTCTTGCTTTTGTTTATATTCTCTGTTTTGCTAAATCTACTTTTACCTCAATCCCTAAGGCTCAAGAAGAAGAAGAAGGAAGGACTATTAGACTTTTTAAGGCCAGCCAGGAGGGCTCTGGAGCAGTGGTCAAGGCCACTGACTCTATCTCGGGTCACAGGCACCCTTCAACCTCTTTCTGCCGATAAGCCAGCCCCTTCGTTTGTGATATCCAAGGTCCACCTGAGATTTGACAGTCTAACTCATACATGTCTCCAACATGAGCTGGTTGTACTCCATTTTCTCATTTTCCCTTGAGCACACTTCAACTGTACCTGTAAGCATCTGCAGTCAGACTGTAGAGGTTCTGGTCCTGAGTTATTATGGAGACGGCAGAGGCTAGAGATTAGAGCATTATTGGCAGAGCCAGTCTGCTGAGAAGAGCTGTGCAAACTAGCCTATGCTACACAAGCTTTTTTTCCTTCCAGTTTCTCCTGTGTTTAAGGTGATAATAGCAAGGGTGCCTATGTCACAAGTTTTTTGAGAGAGTGGAATATATAAAACCTATCAAGTGCTAAGCACACAGGAAGTGCTGGGTAAAATAAACCATTATTATCTTTGCTTCTTAGAGATAACATTCACATTCATTTAGATTAAGAGCAGGAGCATTACCTGTAGGTGAGGTTGTACTTCTTCCACCCGGGGAGAGTATAGCCATACTGACCCACGTCAGGCACCCCACACCTGGGTGTCTTCATGATCTCCAGAGTGTGTGAGTCCACTTTCCCAGTCACTGTCAATCCAAAGAATGCTTGCATTTCACGGATTCTGCCATCTATGAGACTTCTGTTACTGCTTTGAGCAAGATGACTCGCTTCTATTTCAAGAGAGTAGAACTGGTTGAGATACGCCTGACCGAAAAGACAAAAAAAGGCACGGACTACAGGGGAGCAGACCACTATCTCAGGATAAGCAAGCTTTCTGAGATCCTTTCTGGCAGCAGGAGGGGAAAAGGAAATAAATAACAAGGGAAACGAAGGGGAGAGGAAGAAAATAAAGAGGAAGGAGAAGAGTCACCCTCTCTTTCAGTTTCCAAAAGCTCATTGAGCTGTGTGTGACCAGAACCGGCTACACCCATAGAGCTACGGAACTCCAAACTTTAACAGACGAGAAGCATGCTTCTTCTATGTGTGGGATGATCTTGTGTCACACACATTTTTACTGTTACTTTCATTTGGTGTTTCCTTGAAATAAATTATGGAGAAAATATGATTATTCACATGTAATCACATTTAAGTAATTCCATCAAATATGGCGAAGTAACTGGATTGCTTTTTAGAGGGAATCTCCAAAGCAGCCTGGTTTTCGTACATCTAGGATAAGGAGCTCCAAACTACACTTGGGTCCCCCTGGCTGGTCTTCAGATGCTTTTATGGAGATCTCCGTTCTCACAGAGCTGACCCTGTCTCTGCGCACTCTCTCCTCACTTGTATCCAGTGCTTAAATAGCAAATCCTGCCTTTCTCCCAGCCCACCCAACTCTCCACGCCCCACCATTCCTGATGTCTTCAGGGCCAAGGAAAGGAAAATCAGCTCCTCACAAAAAAGTTCAGGACTCTTTGGTAAGAATGAGCTGTCTTTTTAGGTCCTTGGACAATCAGTAAGGTGAAATTGTTATGGATAGGCACAAATGACATTTACTGAGACAGTACCTGAGTCAGTCGCAGGTTCTCCTCGTCTTCCATCCTTCGGTCTGCAGGAAATGCAGAGGACAGTGTTGCAAAGACCAAAAGCAGAAGAAGGTTCTTCATTCTTCTATCTCCAGTTGAAGCCTCGTTCTGTTTGCATAGAATTTAGAAAATAATAGTGAGACGTGGCATGAATCGGCTTGTATTATCCTTTAATTAAAAACAGAAAAGGACATTTGCCATGGAGTGTGTCATGTTATGCTTTTTTTTTCTTAGGTTGAGTTGATTTCACAATCATGATCTACAATTTGTTTGGTAAATATAGTCACTGTTATTATTGAATTAAAAATAATACGAACTGAGGCTCCAAGCTACTTTTGCCCTTGCAAAGTTGGAGGCTTTCCTATGCACAAATTCTTGGGAGTTGAATAATTTTCTTTTGAATGAAAGCCCACAATATTTGTATAATAAGATAATTTTCTTTGTAAAAATTTTTATCTTTTGTTGCGATCACCTGTTATGCTTGCAAAATTGTAATTTTTTGCTTCTTTGCTTCTTCTGAGGAATATGATTTCACATATTGCCTTGCTCTTGATACAGATACTTCCTTACTTCTTGTCTTCTAATAAACAAGGCATGTCTGTTTTTCAAAAAACAAAGTTTTCAAAGACATGGTATTGTGAAAACACAATTGATTTAGGAATCAGATTATCCTAATTAACTGGGTAAATACCAGATATTTATTGAGCACTCACTCTTTGCCTGTCATTATTAATGGAAGAAAGAATAAGACACTGGTCCAAACTTGTTGGAAAATTCAGACATATACACAGACTAACCCCAGGTAAAACGGAGAAAAGCGGCAAAATGCTCAGTAAAGATTCTGAAGACTGAAATGGCCCCAAATGTAGAGTGATCACTGAAGATGAGTGTGATCTAGAGGCTTCAAGCAGGTTGAGCTTGCACTGGCTCTTGAAGAGTGTGTAGGACTGGTTCTCAAAGAGGAAAAGAGAAGGCATGTGAGTGGAGGGAGGCCACAGGAAGCAGAGACCATGGCAGAAATGAGCTGTAGGAGGTCTGACTGGACTGGAGCAAATACACGCGTAGGCAGCCATGTCTAAGAAAGGGTGCAATGAGAGGAAGCAGGGACCACGGCAGAGACGAGCTGTAGGAGGTCTGACTGGACTGGAGACAATACGTGTGTAGGCAGCCATGTCTAAGAAAGGGTGCAATGAGAGGAAGCAGGGACCATGGCAGAGATGAGCTGCAGGAGGTCTGACTGGACTGGAGCAAATGCACCTGTAGGCAGCCATGGGCAATGGGGGTGGGGGTCTAAGAAAGGCTGCAAGGAAAGTGCATGTTTTGAGTCCTTTCATGTCTAGAATACCCTTTACTCCATCTTCATACTCTACAGAGACTGCGTCTGGTTACGGAATATCAAGCTGAAATCAATCTGCCTTAGAATTCTGAAGTTTCTGTTCCATTGTTTTCTCGAATCTAGTGTTGTTGTTGAAAAGCCTTTTATTCTTGGTATGTTTCTTTTTATTTCTGAACAATTTTGGAAGTCTCTTTACCCAGGTATTCTGAAATTTTATAAAGATATCTCTTAATGTGAGTCTTTTTGCAGTACATTGCTTGGCAATAAGAGAGCTCTTTCATTATGAAAACTTCAAGGAAAATTTCCTCTCTTATTTCTTTGATAATTTCTTTCCATCTAGTTTCCTCTTTTTCTTTCTGGAATACATAGCTATTGGAACTCTTGGGTTGAATCTCTGTGTTTCCAATATATCCTTTATTACTTTCCATCAACTTTATTTCCAGCTCACCTATTGAGTTTATCTTAGTTATATTTTTAATGTCCAAAAGCTTTTTCTAGTTCTCTGAGTATCCTTTTATTTCCTTGTATTTCATTAATTTTTTTGGATGTAAGCTATGTCTTATTTTTAAAGAATGTTAAGTATTTTTTCATTTATTTTGACATTTTCTTTTGCTTCCAGGATTGTCTCTATTTCTTCAAAATTTCTGTTTTGGTGTCTGTTTTTGATATTAGGAGCTTTTTAAAAAGTGTCTGGAGATGTGATCTGCAATCTGTTTAATATTGAGAGACAAGAAAGTTGAGTGGAAGCTATGTGTGCTTTGGCAGGGTTGCTGGCCCATGACCTTTACTGCAGGGCAGTAGGGCAGATTCCAGACACTTCATATGATATATTAGTTGGACTTCTTGGTTGAAATGTAATAGAAAAAATCCAAGTACCAAATGATTAAGAAACATTTCTTCCTCCCTGACATGAGAAAAGCCCAGATTTGGTAGTCCAAGGCTTGTGTGACAATACCACATCATCAGGGATGTAGGCAGCAGACACCTGGGAACAACCATCTCTCAGGCCCAGTGCCTCATGGTCCAGGTGGCTTCTCAAGTTTGTGCAATTGCGTCTGCATTACAGGCAGCTGGAGAAGGAAATGGCAACCCATTCCAGTGTTCTTGCCTGAAGAATCCCATGGACAGAGGAACCTGGCAGACTACAGTCCATGGGGTTGCATAGTGTCAAACACAACTGAAGTGACTTAGCACATACAGGCAGCAGGAAAGAGGAAGGAAGAGACAGTACATGCCAAGTCTCTTTCTAGAAGCCTGTACAGTATTCTGCTTACACTTTGAGGCAAGAAATTAAACACATGGCCATATCTAGCCATAAGCGAGGCTACAAAATGGTCTTTTAGCTGCATTGCTACCTCAGATGAAATTTACTGCTGCAAAGGAAGAGGGGGATCGTGTTAATAGAGGTAACTGGTAAGTCTTTCCCCCACTGAGATTTCTATAGGTCGAGTATTTGTAAATCCCTTTTCTCAGGTGAGTAAGTTTTCCCAGAGAAGACACCTCCAGTTTCCCACTTTAATCTCCCAGCAACAAAGTTATAGGAGGTGCCTCTGGAGCCCTGTGTGACAGTCTCCCAGCATACCTCTGAGCTTAGCTGTGCAGCTGTGGACAGGTCTGTGTAACTCACTTTACACAGCCCACCCTTAACCACTCATTGGGTATCTTTGCACTTTTTGCTCAGGGCATTAAGCTGCCATGGGAACTGACAGGTCAACTCCTTCGAGCTACCTGGTGGTGGGGCGGGGAGCTGAAGGACGAATGTTCCAGCCTCCCACACACTGGAGAACAAGTGAACAACTGAAAGGAGTTCTGTAAGTTTCTCAGGAAGTCCTGCTGGGATTGAGCCCCAGCTCCTGTAGCAGAAACCTCAGCGATACATACTTGAATTAATGAACTTTCCCTCTTTCTGTTTCACTCTGCTTGCTCAACCTCACCCTTGCTTCCTGGGACCACGTCCCCAATAAAGTGACTGCGCCAGGGTCTTGCCTTAGCCTTTGCTTCGGAAGGAACTCAACCTAAGATAAAAGTAATATTTTTCTTTAAAGTTTGAAGTTTAAATTCTCACATCTCTTGTACTCAAAACTTCAACACAGCATCCAGAAAATACCACACGTTGTCAAGAAAACCTTAAAAAGGGCTAATGTTTAAAATTCTTTGCTATACTTTATATTGCTGTTCACTTTCTTTGCCTGTGGAATATGGCTAAAGAAATAACATGGATTCAGGTCTTGTGCTGAAAATGCACAGATGAGGCTTGGGCCATGAATCTGTCATAAATAGCTGGTACAACTAGCAGGTATTCTGAGATGAATCTCCCATCTTTGTGCCTGTAAAAACTGATTTCATAAGAAGTTTTAGAAGATGCCATAGTCTGAAATTGACTCTTAAAAATGAAATCTCAAATTCTTGCAGGTCCTTTTGCCATTTGACATTGATACAATGACTTGCTTATCCATTTCCCTCACTTTGCCTAGCACAGTACCTGGAACAGGTAGGTGATTAATTGTAGAATAAGTGAATAAATGAAATTATAGTATATACTAGTTTTTATTTTATCTTATAAAATGAGTTGACAATAAAGTATTGACATACTCAAGAGACTCTTTGAAGACATTGAATACTGACAAAATATTTCATTAATCTATGAAGCAACATCTAAAAGTTTAATATCAATAGTATAATATTTCTGATAAGGGAAAATACCCGCAAATATATTGAAAATTCCCTTTATACTTTAGATGGACTATGTGGTGGTATATTAAGAAAATCAGTAGATCACAAACCAGTCATTTAAAATATTTATTTTAAATTCATTTAATAGATAAATTTTGAACCAAAATTAAGTATCAAATTATACTAAATTAATCATCTGCTGGGCTCAAAAATTTTAACTGAAAAAGAACAAAATATATGATAGTGTTAAATATATTTTATAGTTCACATAGTTATTATGTAATGAGCTGCATTGTATTACATTCTAACAACTGCTAATATATTATAACGATTTTTTAATTGGAGGGTAATTTCCTTACAGTGCTATGGTGGTCTCTGCTGTACATCAACATAAATCAGTCATAATTATATACATGTCCCCCTCCCTCTTGAGTCTCCCTCCCCTGCCCCATTCTACTCCTCCAGGTCATTCCAGAGCACCAGCCTAGGCTCCCTGGATATTATAATGATTTGAATGTCGGGACTAACCATTATGATCCCACAAGTCTTAAAGTTTTTAATAGAAAATTCCGTTAGCAAATTTATGCATCTCATCTCAGTTTAATTCAATTAAATATGAGTTACTGATTTTTGTGCCCAGCACAGTTCTGTTTGTCTGGCAAACCCTAGTTTTCTGTAGAAGGTGTCCTTTGGAGGAGCTCAGGGAAAACAGAAATGAAGAACAACAGATCTAACTTGCCCATTTGCTCAGACTCTAGAAGCCAAGGAGGAGGCAGGAAGCTCCTCTGGGAAGATACCAATTATCTCTACCAGGGTTTCAATTCTGACTTTCTGTATTGATTCATTTCCTTAAGTGCAGATGTACTATTTCAGCTTCCTAGAGCTGCTGTAACTGTCACAAACTTGGTAGCTTGAAACAAGAGAGACTTTTTTTTTTTATCACAGTCTGGAAGCTACAAATCAAAGTCAAGGAGTCAGGAGGCTCATGTCCCTCTCTCTAAAGGCTCTAGGGCATATCCTTCCTTGCCTCTTTGCAGCTTCTGGTGGTCGCAGCAATCCTTGGCACGTAGATAAATCATTCCCACTCTGCTCCACCTTCACAAGGCCTTCTCAACTGGATATCTAGTGTCTGCTCTTCTTATAAAAATATCAGTTTTTAGACCTACCCTAATCTAGTGTAACCTCACATTAGCTAATTACATCAACATAGATGCTAGTTCCATAGGTGCCTGGGGTGAAGGCTTCAGCATACCATTTTTCACTTCAGTTCAGTCGCTCAGTCGTGTCCAACTCTTTGCGACCCCATGAATCACAGCACACCAGGCCTCCCTGTCCATCACCAACTCCCGGAGATCACTCAGACTCGTGTCCATCAAGTCGATGATGCCATCCAGCCATCTCATCCTCTGTCGTCCCCTTCTCCTCCTGCCCCCAATCCCTCCCAGCATCAGGGTCTTTTCCAATGTGTCAACTCTTTGCATGAGATGGCCGAAGTATTGGCGTTTCATCTTCAGCATCAGTCCTTCCAGTGAACACCCAGGACTGATCTCCTTTAGGATGGACTAGTTGGATACCATTTTTAGGGGGATACAATTCAATCCACAACAGGTATCAACAATATTTTTTTTCCAAGAGTGGAAAATAACATCACATTTTTGTCAAGGCAATGTATACGGCTTGTGCTGTTCATAGTACTTGTTGTTGTTTATTCACTTCAAGAGTTGTGTCCTACTCTTTGCGACCCCATGGACTATAGCTAGCCAGGCTCCTCTGTCCATGGGATTTTCTAGGCAAGGACATTGGAGTGGGTTACCATTTCCTTCTCTGGGGTCATAATCCTTACTTCTAATCAAAATACAGTGCTAAATAACATGTAGCTGGTACACTTAAGACATATTTAAAAGACTTAAGAATGAATGGGCATTTTAGAAGTCAAATCAACAAGTTAAGGTAATAATGAATATTGATTGAGGTGGCAAAGAAGACTTAATCTCCTTCTTGTGATGGATTCACTAACATGAAACGGAATGTATGAGAACCAAATCAATGTCTGCAAACAGTGGATACTCCAAATATAATTTCACTGAAGAGTAGTCCAATGAATACAGTGATAGCAAACAACATGATTTATTATTGAGAAAATATAAATAGGATACAGTGTAATAGATATGAAAATTAGACTTCCCTTCCATATTCAGAAAATGGATACAATCACATTTAATTTTCCTTCAACTGTATCTACATTTAAGCCATCTATTGCTTCTGTCGACTCTAGTAACTCTACGAGCATGGAAATCAAATGCATAATATCTTGGTCCACTGAAGAAAAGGAAGAAGGCTATATATAAAAAAAAGATATAATGTATTGAATTAGCTTGTAAAAGATCTTGGATATTTTCAATTAAAAAACCCCATTCCAGTCTTATTATAACTATCAAATGCAAATGAGCTATTTAAAAAAATTAAACAAATTTATTAAGTTTATTTTCTACTTACAATTCTCCTGGAAAACTGCATCAACTCTACTTTCTATTCCTGGAAAGAAACTTGCTATGCTTTGGGGATAACCTGGTTCCATAGATTGACTTTGGTCATCATAGCTGATGAGAAAAAAAATCATCCCATATTTTAAGACCAATATAATATACAATGATAACAATTTTCTTTAAATTGTATATACTTTAAAAAGTGCCTTCACACATATCTTCTCATTAGTTCTTCACAATATCCTATTTATTGGAACTAATGATAGTTAATTTCTCTACCTAAGGGTACATACCTATTTATAAAATGTACTGGTATCACTAATACTAAGACAGATTTCTGATTGCTGGTGCAGTGTTATTTTCAAAAAGGAGAGCTTATGTTTCTAAGGCTTTTACTTAATTGATTCATCATCTCTATCTGATAAATATAAATAATAATTTTGACTCGGGAATCAAGTTCTGTATAACATTTGCTTGAGTGTAGCAGAATTTAACTCTTAGAATTTCATGAATAAATGAGACTTAGCCTAATTCTTTCTTTGCATCTCACTTTAGTGCTCTATTCAATTTAGCTCTTTTTCAGGATATAGAGTGCTCAATACCATTGTGCAGGCGTCTTAACTTTATGAACATTTCAAAAGCCATAGCAACATCAATCATCTTGTGAAAAAGAATGCTTATCAGAGACCATCTAGTTATGTTAAACTTTCAGATACCTGATCATCGATGGTTTCAAGACAGGGTGAAAAACATAGATTTCAATCTCTCATGGAAAAAAAATCTTACCTCCAGAACTGGTCGTTTACAAAGAAGTACGTTTTTCTCCTGTAGGAAACAGCTGCATCAATTGCTTGGACACTGCTTGGGAAGCCATAGCTTGATATATGCTTGGGGTAACCTTGCAGAGTATCATAGCCACTCAGAGCCCAGTACTGGGTGCCTGTCAATGATTCAGATTTATGTCAGGTAAAGTTTTTCCATTCCTACAAAATGTATATCACTTCTTAACCTTTGCATAAATTCTTCATAGGAATAAAAATGGAAAAAATAGTCTTGAAAAGAAAAAGGTGGTCAAGTTAAGATCATTGGGCTATGATAGCCCTCATGGTTCCCCAGCACCTGTAAAATATTCCCAACTTCTTAGCCTGGCATTCAGGGCCCCACACTTGAATGTCTTATCTCATGTGACTTCTATACAGAGATTTAACTAGAACCTTGGGGGAATCTTAGAGAATTATGCCTGGGATGAGGGTGGAAGAACGCTAAAGGTGGTCTAATGAAGTAGTCTTATTTTGTAAATGAGGAGATTAATGCCTGAAGAGGGTACAACCTGCTCAAGTTCACACAGCAGTTAGTGGTGGACAGGGGACCCAACCCAGGTCTCTCGACAAAAATGCAGCCAGCGTTAACACTCTCTCCTTGACTCACCTCTTTGAACCTGGAAAAGAGCACAAAGGAGTCCTGCCCTTCCCTCCACCAGGAACTAAAAGAAGAGGAAAACCTCAAGCAGTTACCTTTGAATATGAAAATTAGGTCCCTGTCAAAATCCTCATAAGCAGCCTGTATGCCATTTGGCAGGGACGGCCAGTAGAGAGAAATGAAATTGAGTTCCACCATTGGTAGCTGAGGGTGCCTCCTCCAGACGTACCTAGTGGAACACAAGGAGAGATGCACGCGTGACAGTCTACGAAGGCGGTTTCTGCGAGTCAGGGGCTGGCACTGGCCCTGGAAGCCTACTGAGAGGATGTGTCACCCAATGAAGGGGATGCTGGCAGCTCAGTGACCAGCATATGCCCAGTCCTTTGTGGTGACCCCATCCATCTGGTGAGAACTCTGCAGATGTCAGAGGAGCTGACCGGAGGGGCCTTACCCGATTACGTTTTACACTACCTCCATTCTCACACACCGACAAGTCTTATTTGGTTAGGCTTTCCTTACTGGTGCTACGATATGATGAGGATATTTAGAATACAAGCACACTCAGCCTGTGGGTACACAGTCACAAAATAGCCAATGGAAAATTGAAAACTTCAGTCAGATGATTTTTCCTGCATCTTATGAAGTGACCGGTTCCATTCACCTGACTGAATTTCAGTAGGACCGAATACTATTTTGGTCTTGGGGAAACCCAGCCACAGAGTTTCTAACAGCTAGAGCCCATGTTTGTTTACGTCTTCAGAAACATCTGAATATTTACAAATGTTTTAACTATTTTTTCTTTTCCGGGTTGTTTTGAGTTACCCAGAAAGCACTATCAATTCCGATGATATTCACATGCATAGATTTCAAAGGAAAAGCTGAGTAATATGTAATATGTGACTTAATTAGAACAGTTTTAAGTTAGGCAGTAAAAGAAGTCAAAAAAAGGAATATTTCATTCTCATACTTGTCTTTGAAGAAAAGTATTTCTCCACGGAGCGTGGTGACAGCATCAAATGTCAGTCTGGGGTCACAGGCGGTGGGGGTGGTTGGTCCAGTAGGTTGGACAGGGTTGCTTGAGGGTCCTGAAATTTAGAAAAGACTTTCTATAAACATAAGCCCAGGGTGTACACTCGATACATCTCAGGTGAGTGAAGGGTCTTCATATGAAAAGAAATGCTACCTGACCATCCTACAAGGTGTTAAAGTAATCACACATTGCTGCTGCTGCTGCTGCTAAGTTGCTTCAGCTGTGTCCAACTCTAGATGGCAGCCCATCAGGCTCTTCCATCCCTGGGATCCTCCAGGCAAGAATACTGAAGTGGGTTGCCATTTCCTTCTCCAGTCACACATTAGGCTCTCTTAAAAGTCTTTTTATATAATTAAAAAATTAAACAGGTCTTCCTTGATGACTCAGTTGGTAAAGAGTCCGCCTGCCAATGCAGGAGACAGGGGTCTGATCCCTGATCTGGGAAGGTCTCTCATGCCACGGAGCAGCTAAGCCCATCTGCCACACTCTAGAGTCCGGAAACTGCCACTAGAGAGCCCATGGACCGTGACCACTGCAGCCTGAGCACCCTGGAGATCGTGCCCCGCGACAGGAGAAGCCACTGCCATGAGAAGTCCGTGGACCGCAGGGAAGAGAGGCTGCCTCTCGCCGCAACTGGAGAAAACCTGGGCAGCAACGGAGACCCAGCACACCCGAAGAATTAGATAAAAAAATAAACAAAAGAGTACTTGTGACTTTAGGGACAGTTCCAGGTTAAGTTGTGAAGCAAAGAAATGTGGATTCTTTCCCTTCCCCTCTGCCAGTTTAAAATCAGAATCCCGTTTCTTTCCCTTCTTGGTTCCTCTTTCTGAATGTTTAGTCACTCAGTATTTACTTTCTCGTTTCCCACAAAAAATCCACCTTCAAGAAGCTGTTATCTATCACTTTTCTGCCAAACAGCATAAATCTAAGTTCAATTTTAGAAATATTTTTCCTATGAATATTTAAATTGTAATGTATTTTCTTATTGCAGAACAAAAGGTTGCAAGCAGTTACAATATGGGTGAGCGAGGAAAAGAGGTGTTTTCAGAGGAAAAGGAATTGGGAAGTAGGAGCAGTTAGACTAGGTCTCATTGTTCCTGAAAATTCTACTGTCATGAAAAAAAATCATAGTTGTGGAACGCTAGCCTGCTTGCTTTTGATACAGCTGTCTTACCAGAAAGGGAGAATGCTTTACCCATTGTGACTCCACAACACTCCTCTCCCATCAAAACTTTTAATTCTTTTTTTTTTAGAGATAGAGTTGCAAACCTTTCTCTGGCTTCTTGTTCCTACAGCTACTAGGGGGTAGGAGGGCAAGGGGAAGGAGAGATGGAATGATCCAGACCACACTTCAGATCAGTTCAGTTCAGTTCAGTCATTTAGTCATGTTTGACTCTTTGAGACTCTATGAATCGCGGCATGCCAGGCCTCCCTGTCCATCACCAACTCCTGGAGTTCAATCAGACTCACATCCATCGAGTCAGTGATGCCATCCAGCCATCTCATCCTCTGTCGTCCCCTTCTCTTCCTGCCCCCAATCCCTCCCACCATCAGTATTTTCCAATGAGTCAACTCTTCGCATGAGGTGGCCAACGTACTGGAGTTTCAGCTTTAGCATCATTCCTTCCAAAGAAATCCCAGGGCTGATCTTCAGAATGGACTGGTTGGATCTCCTTGCAGTCCAAGGGACCGTCAAGAGTCTTCTCCAATACCACAGTTCAAAAGCATCAATTCTTCGGCGCTCAGCTTTTTTCAGAGTCCAACACTCACATCCATACATGACCACTGGAAAAACAATAGCCTTGACTAGACGGACCTTTGTTGGCAAAGTAATGTCTCTGCTTTTCAATACTATCTAGGTTGGTCATAACTTTTCTTCCAAGGAGTAAGCATCTTTTAATTTCATGGCTGCAGTCACCATCTGCAGTGATTTTGGAGCCCCCCAAAATAAAGTCTGACACTGTTTCCACTGTTTCCCCATCTATTTCCCATGAAGTGATGGGACCGGATGCCATGATCTTCGTTTTCTGAATGTTGAGCTTTAAGTCAACTTCTTCAAGCTCCTCTTTCACTTTCATCAAGAGGCTTTTTAGTTCCTCTTCACTTTCTGCCATAAGAGTGTTGTCATCTGCATATCTGAGGTTATTGATATTTCTTCCGGCAATCTTGATTCCAGCTTGTGCTTCCTCCAGCTCAGCATTTCTCATGATGTACTCTGCATATAATTTAAATAAGCAGGGTGACAATATACAGCCTTGACGTGCTCCTTTTCCTATTTGGAACCAGTCTGTTGTTCCATGTCCGGTTCTAACTGTTGCTTCCTGACCTGCATATAGGTTTCTCAAGAGGCAGGTCAGGTGGTCTGGTATTCCCATCTCGTTCAGAATTTTCCACAGTTTATTGTGATCTACAAATCAAAGGCTTTGGCATAGTCAATAAAGCAGAAATAGATGTTTTTCTGGAACTCTCTTGCTTTTTCGATGATCCAGCAGATATTGGCAATTTGATCTCTGGTTCCTCTGCCTTTTCTAAAACCAGCCTGAACATCTGTAATTTCACAGTTCACATATTGCTGAAGCCTGTCTGGGAGAATTTTGAGTATTACTTTACTAGCATGTGAGATGAGTGCAATTGTGCGGTAGTTTGAGCATTCTTTGGCATTGCCTTTCTTTGGGATTGAAATGAAAACTGACCTTTTCCAGTCCTCTGGCCACTGCTGAGTTTTCCAAATTTGTTGGCATATTGAGTGCAGCACTTTCACAGCATCATCTTTCGGGATTTGAACTAGCTCAACTGGAATTGCATCACCTCCACTAGCTTTGTTTGTAGTGATGCTTTCTAAGGCCCACTTGACTTCACATTCCAGGATGTCTGGCTCAAGGTGAGTGATCACACCATCATGATTATCTGGGTCATGAAGATCTTTTTTGTACAGTTCTTCTGTGTATTCTTGCCACCTCTTCTTAATATCTTCTGCTTTTGTTAGGTCCATACCATTTCTGTCCTTTATCAAGCCCATCTTTGCATGAAATGTTCCCTTGGTATCTCTAATTTTCTTGAAGAGATCTCTAGTCTTTCCCATTCTGTTGTTTTCCTCTATTTCTTTGCATTGATTGCTGAGGAAGGCTTTCTTATCTCTTCTTGCTATTCTTTGGCACTCTGCATTCAGATGCTTTTATTTTTCCTTTTCTCCTTTGCTTTTTGCTTTTCTTCTTTTCACAGCTATTTGTAAGGCCTCCCCAGACAGCCATTTTGCTTTTTTGCATTTCTTTTCCATGGGAATGGTCTTGATCCCTGTCACCTGTACAATGTCACGAACCTCTGTCCATAGTTCATCAGGCACTCTATCTATCAGATCTAGGCCCTTAAATCTATTTCTCACTTCCACTGTATAATCATAAGGGATTTGATTTAGGTCATACCTGAATGGTATAGCGATTTTCCCTACTTTCTTCAATTTAAATCTGAATTTGGCAATAAGCAGTTCACGATCTGAGCCACAGTCAGCTCCTGGTCTTGTTTTTGTTGACTGTATAGAGCTTCTCCATCTTTGGCTGCAAAGAATATTATCAGTCTGATTTTGGTGTTGCCCATCTGGTGATGTCCATGTGTAGAGTCTTCTCTCGTGTTGTTGGAAGAGGGTGTTTGCTATGACCAGTGCATTTTCTTGGCAAAACTCTATTAAATCTTGCCCTGCTTCATTCTGTATTCCAAGGCCAAATTTGCCTGTTACTCCAGGTGTTTCCTGACTTCCTACTTTTGCATTCCAGTCCCCTATAATGAAAAGGACATCTTTTTTGGGTGTTAGTTCTAAAAGGTCTTGTAGTTCTTCATAGAACCATTCAACTCAGCTTCTTAAGCATTACTGGTTGGGGCATAGACTTGGATTACTGTGATATTGAATGGTTTGCCTTGCAAATGAACAGAGATCATTCTGTCGTTTGTGAGATTGCATCCAAGTACTGCATTTCGGACTCTTTTGTTGACCATGATGGCTACTCCATTTCTTCTAAGGGATTCCTGCCTGCAGTAGTAGATGTAATGGTCATCTGAGTTAGATTCACCCATTCCAGTCCATTTTAGTTTGCTGATTCCTAGAATGGCGATGTTCACTCTTGCCGTCTCCTGTTTGACCACTTCCAATCTGCCTTGATTCATGGACCTGACATTCCAGGTTCCTATGCAATATTGCTCTTTACATCATCGGACCTTGCTTCTATCACCAGTCACATCCACAGCTGGGTATTGTTTCTACTTTGGCTCCATCCCTTCATTCTTTCTGGAATTATTTCTCCACTGATCTCCAGAAGCATATTGGGCACCTCCTGACCTGGGGAGTTCTTCTTTCAGTATCTTATCATTTTGCCTTTTCATACTGTTTATAAGGTTCTCAAGGCAAGAATACTGAAGTGGTTTGCCATTCCCTTCTCCAGTGGACCACATTCTGTCAGACCTCTCCACCATGACCCCACATCCAAGGAGCAGTGGCTGCGTGGGCACAGGAGGGCCTAGGGGAGCTATTCCACGTTCAAGGTCAGGAGGGGCGGTGGTGAGGAGATATCCGTCTTCCCAGGTAAGGAGCAGTGGCTGCGCTTTGCTGGAGCAGCCGTGAAGAGATACTCCATGTCCAGGGTAAGAGAAACCCAAGTAAGACGGTAGTGTTGCAAGAGGGCATTAGAGGGTAGACACACTGAAATGATAATCACAGAAAACTAGTCAGTCTAATCACACTAGGACCACAGCCTTGTCTAATTCAATGAAACTAAGCCATGCCCTTGGGGCCACCCAAGATGAGCAGGTCATGGTGGAGAGGTCTGACAGACCACACATAGACAGAGCCAAAGGCCTCTATATTCCTCCCTGGAAAGCGTCAGTCTCAGCTTTAAAAAAACATTTATATCTCTTCATACTCCATCCCACTTCTTTCTGTCACAGACAATAATCTTGATATGTTCAACATGTGTATATATGTAAATATATATTTGTTAGCATGTTTCTTGATAATGCTTTGCTTTGTCTGTATGCATTCTTAATTTGTGTGGCTTCAACATATTGCATAATTTGTACACTGTGTAATATGTATCATTCTGTTTCTTATCCAGGAATCACAATGTTTTAAAGACTCATCTGTGTGTGTGTGTTAGTTGCTTAGTTGTGTCCGACTCTTTGCAACCCCATAGACTGTAGCTCACCAGGCCCCTCTGTCCATGCGATCCTCCAGGCAAGAACACTGGAGTGGGTTGCCATTTCCTTCTCCAAAAGGAACTATAGAAAGAAAGTGAAGTCGCTCAGTCATGTCCGACTCTTTGCAACCCCATGGACTGTAGACTACCAGGCTCCTCCATCCATGGAACTCTCCAGGCAAGAGTACTAGTGTGGGTCGCCATTTCCTTCTCAGAAAGACTCATCTGTGTCCACCTGATTAAGAGTTTTTCAGGGCTGCACATTACTGTATGGCCCGCACCCACCACATTTTCCCTGTGTATTCTCCTGATGGGCTCCCAGGTACCCTCCAACATCCATCATCATAGCAGACTGCAGTGAGCATCCCTGACGTGCCCAGGTGACCTTACCGTAGATGGCCTGAATGCCATTGATGTCATCTTGATGCAGTGAGTAGCTGCTGGGGTCCCTGAAAGTGTAGATGGGATACATCAAGGCCCCAGGATCAGAGGAGTGAGCCAGCCCCAAGGAATGGCCGAATTCATGGGCAGCAACAGAAAACAAGTTGTAATCTGAAATGCAAGCATGTGCGGTGAATGGGTTGAAGTGGATTGAAGGGTAGTGAGAATAGGATCTTGAGGAATGCAGCTTCCAGGCCCAAACTGCCTGACTTCTCCCTTTCCTCTTCATTATCTGATGAAATAGAGGCTGGAAGGAAACAAGGTAGGAGTCATAGGTTGCGATTAAAAGTAATGAGCGCCTCATCAGGTCTTAGAACCAAGAGGGACTGCCTTTCTTCCAGTTCTCATAATTCACATACCTGAGGTTTAGGGAAATGATGACGAGGCCATCACAGATCTCAGGACTCTCAGAGGCCCTATCCCATACCTGCTCCTCGCCAGCCTCCCAGACCCACAGCACCACGAGCAGAGTCGCAGTGAAGAGGCGCATAGAAAAGAAGCCAGTCAGCCTGCGAGACGGGCCTCCCGTGTGGGGTTGACTCCCTTTGGCTTCCTGACCACGCAGAGCCTAGTGCCTGCTCTTCCTTGATTCTGAGCTCTCCAGGAAGCATCAGGAATTTTCCACCAGAAAGAGACAAACCGTGCCACTTATTGGTCCCTACTCTTGTCTTTTGACTTCCATGAGTCCGGTGCCTTTCGTAACTAGGAACTGGAAAACTTTCAAGGCTTGCACTTCCTGTCAAACAAAGCCCAAGCTCCTTTGCCAAGTCCAAGACTACTGCATTTGGCTCCGGCAGATGTCTGAGGACTGGATTTCTGATGTAAACCCTTGCCTCCAGCTGGTCTACGTGCCATTCTCACAAACACATGGTGCATTTTCTAACACTGCCTACTTAAAAAAATAATCATAGTTGTAGAGCACTTTCTTATATGGTAGTCATTGTAATAATATTTATCAGCAACATTCTTATGAAATATTATTAGGAATACTTCTACAGGAAAGGAACTGAAGCCCAGAGATTTTGGACCCTTGTTATTCGTCTTGCAGCTAATAAGTGGTAGAGCTGGGGCTGAACCTGGTTATGATAGCAAGACCTGTGCTCTTTCCAGTGTTCAACACTTCCTGATGATAATTAGCCTGGAATATTCTACCCATGCTCTAAGACTTACTTTCTTGATCCTCACATCCTTCCACCTTGCATTCAAGAATACTTAAAAAAAAATCTTTGCGTGCCTGAAATACTGGGCAAGGGGCTCTGGGGGATTTATCATGATGCATAGACTAGCCAGGGAGACACGTGCAGAAACTTGAATGTGCAGAATAATGAGGAGGGAAGTCAGAGAAGACAAAACAAAGGCTACTAGGATTCTGAGAAGAAGACAAAATGGGGTGTTTCCATACCAATTGGTATAGTATGGAAAAAGAGAGATTTTGAAAGGTGGGGCTTTGGGTGTGGGCAAGGGCATTTCAGGAAGAGGAAGCAACGTGAGCCAGTGTAGAACGGTTGGAAAGCAGATGCTGTCATCTGGGAACAGTGAATTGCAGTGTGGCTGCTCTGTGTGAAATGCAAAGACAAGCCATGAAAGATGATGTTGGATGATCCCCAAGAGCTGTCAGTGTCAATTGCACATATCTGGCCTAGAAAATGTAAATACCAGGCTTTCCAAATGTGGACGTGAGCTTTCCAAGAACAAAACTCCTTGCAGTGTTGGGGAGAGTCAGAGGGACAGAGACCAGAGGTGAACAGTCCAGGTGGGACTCTGGATCAGGTGAGCAGTAGTGACCATCTAACCTGGAATGGTTAGATCTAACCCTGGAAGGGCAACAAGAATCTGAAGTCATGGGGAGAGTTTATTATCTTTGTGAACACACAGCTTCAAGCACAGGGATTTAGGCATAATAAATACTTAGATCACTGATGTTGAGGAAATGGTGGGAGGAACAGGTCCCAAGTGAAGATAAAATGTTCCTTTCTTATTATTTTCAAAAAAGTGTCCCATGGCCTCTTGTTACCCTATAACCTTTTAAAGCACCACTCAATTCTCTTCAGGTGATCTTATTCTTACCCTGAGTCTTCTCCTGAAAGGGGTAGTTTGCTATATGGGAACATATCTTTGAAAAAATAGCTCTATGAAGATGAAATGACTAGATAAAGAAGAATATCTAGATGGCTGCTCTTTCCTAAGTAGGTCAGTTTTCTAAATAAATCTAATTATTTCTGAATGTCACAAAGTAGAAATCTTTTCAAGCATCATAAAATTTCACAATATTAAAATAAAGATATGTGCTAAATCAGTGGTAAGCAGACTTTTTCTATGAGAGTCCAGATAGCAAATATTTTAGATTTTGTGAGCCATAAGCTCTGATACTGTGGTATATAAAACTTCATTATTTGTATAAAAATAGGAACAGGAAGGACTTAGCCATGATTTGTTGTTTTGATTCCTGCCTTAGGAAACAAGGTCAGGATTTAGCTTTTAAAATTTTTTCTAAACCTAAATTAACTTATCTTGAGGTAATAAGAATAATGTGTGTGTGTGTGTGTGTGTGTGTGTGTATGCATGTAGGCGTGCAAAATCTAATATGGGAAGCTAAGTGAGAAGCTGCATGTGGACATAACCTTGGCTAACTTACTTTCAGAGGTTTTGGTCCACGTTTCTTCTGCATCAAAATGAACATCTCCTCCAATACCTGGGCCCGGCTGAAAGGCATGAGCAAGAATTCCATTGGGTCCATCAAACGGGGAATTGTCCCCATGATCTGAAATAAAACAATTTGTATTAGGTATTAGCCAAGTTTCAATTTAGCCAGAGAAAGTAAAATCGAGCCTGACTTCTTTGAGCCCACCTTTTTGGGCAAAAGAAATCTGGATGTCTGCTTCTTTGTCCAAGGTCCTGTTGAAGGTCAAGGGTGACACGTCACTCCAGACTTTAAAGCCTTTCTCAATAAGTGCTTCCACATCTGTTTGTGTCAAGTTTGGGGTATAGTTCACAATCCTTCAAAATGAGAAGGCACATTAGTCTTTACAACAGCAGTCCCTCAGGAGATTAAACTGCTCTAGTTTGGAGTTTGTTGCACGTGTGACATGCTACCACTGAACAGTGTGTAAGAAGGGGGTGAAGGACTTAGGGTTGAAGACAGACCTGGGTTCTGGACAAGTTACTACATGTCTTTAAAATCCATTTCCTTATTCATAAAATGAGGATGGTAAAATAGTACCCCTCTCTTACAGTTTTTGTGAGAGTAAATATATATATAAAGCATTTAGTTCACTACTCAGCAAATAGTAGTCTTCAATAAATATCGGGTATCGTTATTACTGTTATTATCTTCAAAATGGATGAAAGGTGAGGCTAGATTCTCTCCAGCAATGATTAAGTCTTTTGCAGGGTCCCTGGTGGCTCAGTGGTAAAGAATTCACTTGCACACAATGCAGGAGACTGCCTGTAAATGCTGGAGACTTAGCTTTGATCCCTGGATGGGGAAGATCCCCTGGAGAAGGAAATGGCAACCCACTCCAGTATTCTTGCCTGGGAAGTCCCATGGGCAGAGGAGCCTGGTGGGCTACAGTCCATGGGGTCATAAACAGTCAGACATAACCTAGTGACTAAACCACGAACCACCGACATGAGTTCTTAGACAGCCTAACTTTGCCACAGTCCTCTTTAGACTGTTAGAGAAAGGATACCAAAAATGGCAGGCTTTGGATTGACAAGAACCCATAGGATCTTCGCCACTTTATCCTCTCACTCATTCACTAGAATCTAAACTGTGTAAGAACAGGGATATTTACTTGTCTCTAGTGGATTCCAAATTCTGTATCAGTATCTAACACAGTAAGAGTTCAGTGAACACTGGCTCAGTGAATAAACTCTGAAACTCGAGAAATATCACCTGTAGGTCAGCTTAGTTTTTTCCCACTTGGGGTTTCCTGGGGTTCTCATAAAGTTGCCCGAGTCAGGCACTCCACAGCGAGGTTTTCTCATCATCTCCAAGGTTTCTTCATTTGGCTTCCCTGTCACGTTCAGCCGGAAGAATTGCTGCATTCTTTTAAGTGTCTCAACAATCACATTAGTTTTGCTCTTTCTTTCAGACTTATATTTGTACCTTGGCAACTGGTAGAACTTCTCTAGGTAATTCTGGAAAAAGACAAACATATAAGGGATTTGCTGTGAAACTGCCTTCACTTCTCTGGGGTTTTGCATTCCTTTTTAAGGTATTGCAGAGGTCAAACCAGGGCTAATAACCTGATTGCCACAAAGATAAAAGCACAAATTTGCTGGTTGATTTTGAGAGAAAAGCGCCTACTGGAAAGAACAGTTCATCCCTTCAGTGCTACAGTTACTATTATTCATAAACACTGGTATTTCGTGAGGGGTAAGATAGACATCTCAAGCAAAATGCTAGTATACAGTTAGGAGACTGCCTTCTTATTTTATTAAAAAGCAAACAAAACAAAACAGCAGAAGCATTTCTTGACTTATTGACGTATTAGTTGCAGCAACGCAGATTCTTTTTTTTTTATCCTCTTTTAACTATTGTAGAGGAGGGTTAATCATTCACACAGACATGAAGATGCAAAAAAATAAGGAGCTTGCCAAGATGATAATCGGGTCCCAATTCACCACATTGCTTCCCAAATGAGAACTGAGAATTTTAAGAGAAGAATGCCAAACATGTTTTGGAGTAACAGCAACATCACTCTCATTAGCCTTTTATCCACCACAGTAGCTCTTCAAGAGGGGCCAGAAACTCATTAAGTAAAGGTTCTGAAGGTTGTTAACGAGACAATTATGAGACTTCTTTCTTTCACCTTAAGCATCCTTAAATGGCACTTTGCAAGCGACACAGGACACAGCAATTTTGTGTTCACACAGATCAGATAGCTTTGGGTTCAAAACTTAGTTCTGCCATGGATTAATTGTGTGTCCTGAACACATCACTTATATGATTTAAGATTCACTTTTATCTCTAAAGTGGAATCAATAATCTGTCCTCACAGGGCTGCTGTAGGATGAAATGAGACAATATTTGAGAAATGCTGAGCAGGACACCCTGTGCAGAATAAGTACTTAATCACTTCTGGCTATCAGCCATGGGTTACTGTATCATGGTAAGAAGTATTTTTTTTTTTTTTAAGTCAAACAAAAAGAATCAACAAGAAAAGAATGCTTTTCTAAAACTGTAATGCTAAGAAAATTGCACATGTCAAATTTCTGACAGCATTCCTTTGTGTTTCTTTAAAGACTTGGCCTTTCATACAGCTAAACAATGGGGGAAAAGCTATCAGTTTTTCTTTTTACAATGCTTCCAAGAATTTATAAACAGCCCCATAGTCTGATTTTAGGAAATAAGACCACATGATGAACTGATTTCTGGTTTCTTAATAGTTTCCCATCCTCACACTCTCTTGTATGCCTGAGATATTTGGCTGCACAGACACGTTCATATAGAAAGCACCAATCATGTAGTAACTGTATTGCAGACATTCTAGAAAGGAAGTCTTAGGTAACTGAGAAAGAAAATAATTTTATAATTAAAACCATTCCTTCTAAAAGGTTTTCCCGGCTGGAGCAGCTTGGCAGCCATGTTTTCCGAGGGTTTGAAGAGTTCAGCGTGTTTGCATGCCCGGCTTTCAGAGAGCCCTGTTTGGAACTCTCCTAATCATTGAAACAAGATGTTCAGCCTCTAGCAAATCATTTACATAATTCCTTCAGGCGGTTTCAACTAAAAAGAGAAGATAACCCAAACAATTTTCTCATCACCAGCAAATCAACCACCCACCTAAATGATAGCTGAGGTACCTGAACAATGTTTCTATTTTTCTCTTCTAGGGATGCAAAAGATACTGGAAAGGCCCTGGAAAGCTGGACGTGGAGGAAGAGCAGAAGTGGGAGCATCTTCAGGCTGAACATGGCCTTGTCTTCAAAGACTGCTTCTCCCGGCCTGCCTTCTGCCCCTTCCCCTGACGGGTACCCTGAAGATCACAGCATCGCAGGTCTCTCACCGCTTTATTTGGTCCCTTATAAAGCTGTGTCTTAAACAATTGCTCCATCAGGAATGTGAAGCAATGCAGGCTAATTACACTCTGACAGTTCTGCAATGTTATAATGTGATTGAGTACCCTCAAATGGGGGAGCCTTTCAATGGAAAAAAAGTACAATTTGCTACTCTGCTTTTGGGGCTTTTACATATTTACTTTTGCAAAATTGTCAAGGAAAAGGAATAGGAGACTAATTCTGAAGTTAATAAACAGCATTTCTGGATATGTCAGAGGCTGAGGCTGTGTTAACTTAAACAGTAGAATATTGTTTGATTAGTGGTAGGTGTCTTGGGACTAAGGAGTCTAACTGGAGAATCTCTGCACTTACCCTCCTCCCATTGTGGTAGGTCAGGAGCATGTGTGCTTGTGTGTGCTGTGACAAAGTTGGATGCATTTGGGAGTCCTAGAGTAGTTTCTGGAAGATGTGGTTTTGGCATCAATGCAATAGAAAACCCCAGTCCACAAGCTGGATTTTCCTTGGAAAGACATAGAAAACAATTCTGATCGTAATGCTAATAACGATCATTTGCTAAATATTTTTTACATCCCAGACTTACGTGCTATATGTATATGAACTTGGCCCATGCTCACAAGGCCTTGGAGGGTGGATGCTACTGTTACCTGCACTTTGTAGATAAAATGAAATCCAGAGACGTGATATGGCTTATATAAGACACGTGCTAACATTGTGGAGGAGCCAGGATTCAATCATCGGGCGTGTGTTTAGAGGCTGAACTGGCAGCTACGATTGACTCATCAGGACTTATTTTCTAGTCTCCCCTCCAGCACCTGGCTGGCCCAGGTGGAGCTGTAGGTCCAGGCCTGTGGCAGCTGGGAAACCTTGGCTGTGTGGATGGAGAAGACAGCAAGAAGGGGCACAGGATGCCTTGTGTAAGCCCAAAGGACTCATAGAGGACTCCCAGACAATGTGATTCTGCAGCAGCTGTGCTGGGCAGGGGCCCTTGGGCCTGTTTTCAACCCATGGCCCTCAGTCCCACTAATTCTGACTCCATGTGCATATCCACTGCTACCACATAGGGGCTCTGAATAGATTCATTCACACATGTTTATATAACAGTTGCAGCTTCCCTGGTTGCTCAGCTGGTCAAGAATCCACCTGCAATGCAGGAGACCCCATTTTGATTCCTGGGTCAGGAAGATCCCCTGATGAAGAAGGGTTAGGCCAACCACTCCAGGATTCTTGGGCTTCCCTGATAGCTCAGATGGTAAAGAATCTGCCTGCAACGTGGGAGACCTGGGTTTGATTCCTCTTGGGAAGATCCCCTGGAGGAGAGCATGACAACCCACCCCAGGATTCTTGCCTGGAGGATCCCATGGACAGAGGAGCCTGGTGGGCTACTGTCCATAGGGTCTCAAAGAGTTGGATATGACTGAGCAACTAAACGCACACATATATACAGTTGACTCTTACCAAGGGGGTGGGTTGGGGTGCTGACCTTCTATGCAACTGAAAATCGGCATGTAATTTATAGTCAGCCCTCTGTATACTCAGTTCCTCTGTCTCTTCACTTCCGCGTCAGCAGATTCAACCAATGCTCAATCCTGTCATACTCTAGTATTTATTATTGAGGAAATCCAGTGGGGTGAACTGGGAGACTAGGATCAACATACATACACTCCCGTGGATCAAACAGATGCCTGGTGGGCACCTGCTGTCTGGCGCGGGAGCTGAGCTCAGTGCTCCATGATGACCTAGAGGAGTGAGGGGGGCGGGGGTGTGGGCTGGGAGGGAGCTCCCAGAGGGAGGGAATACGTGTGCACATACAGCTGATTCATCTCACTGTGCAGCAGAAACGAACACACCACGGGAAAATGATTATATCCCAATAAATATAATGAGGGATAAAGAAGAAAACAGTCCAAGTGTGAGTGGGCCTACAGTTTAAACCTATGTTGGTCAAGGGTCAACTGTATTCTGTAAAGGCAGGCTGTTCTTGTGCTTAAATGTACATGTCAACATGTACAGCATGTGTTAATGTGCTAATAATGTCTCTATTTGAGAGGCTTTGGTAAGTGCTTCAGTTCCCTCCTGAAGCCTTTTAACAGCTTTTAAAACAAGCTGAAGAAACATGGCTTGGGTTAGAACCCATCTAGAGAGCAGATGAATGTTTACAATGTATTATATTCATTCAAGAAGTATTTCCTGACACTTCCTGTGTGCCAGGTGCTGTGCTGAGTACTAGGTTATTGGAGACAAGTTAACAGTGGTTCAGGTGAAATACTGTGGGAGTCTGGTGGAAAGCACAGGGTGGGTAGAATCAGGGAAGGCTTCCTGAGGGAGGCAGAATTTGAGCTTGTCCTCAGAGGAAAGCAGAATGTGGATGTGCAGAGATGTGGGATCCGGTCCTTGTCCCCATGTTCTAACTTTTTCCAAGTGGTTCAAGCCGTTCTCCTCAACCTCCCTGGGTACACGACTTGGTCATGATGTGGCTTTCTGTGCATTAGGTCTTCAGTGAAAAAACCTTTTCTCCCTAAATGAGAATGCCCTGTGTTGAGTTATTGTGATTCACTGTCTTGTTTATAAGGTTTATCAATGTACTTTCTCCTGAACATAATGGGAAATGATTTAAACAAGAATCCCAAACTTTAGTGAACTCGGTTCTCTAGTGTTTGTGTAAATGTTGTGTTGTATACCTAGGGCTGATTCACGTTGAGGTTTGACAGAAAATGACAAAACTCTGTAAAGCAATTATCCTTCAATAAAAAAAATAAATTAAAAAGAAAAAAAATACACATAAAAGGAAACAACAAAAGAAACAGAATTTTGGACTTGGATCCCAGATGACAGATCCAGCCCCAGCACGGAGGTGGAGAAGGCCACACTTGTTGTCAGGGTCTCTGGCTTCCACTTTGTGAATCCTTCCTCTGTGTGTGACTGACACTCACTTCCATGGTGTCTGCGCCTCCCTTCCAGGACACAGAGTTCTCTCAGGCCCACCCCTCTCTGAAAATCTGCTTCTGGGAAAAGATCAGCTATCAGTCATTTCCACTTTAGTGTGAACTTGGGGACCGTTTGCCTTTTAAGCCAATTTCTTACTATAAAAAAAAAAAGCTGACTTTTTTTAAACGAAGGTTTTGTTTCCTGTGGGTTTCAGAGCAAGTAAAGGATATGGTGGACATTTAGTTTTGGACAGAGACAGTGAAAGGCAGCGAAGGGTCATCCTGTCTCCATCCTGCCACCCCCTGTAGACAGCAACCTTGTCTCACCATCCAATGTGCTGCTCCACTGCAGAGATAGCAAGTCGTCGTTTTATAGCTGTTTTGCTTTCTAGGCCCAAGAAGAAACTGATTGCATAGATACAGCTTGTTTTCCCTTGAGCTTTAAAGAAAAGAAAAAAGGAGGAGAATGTGTCTGGCTAGCTGGGGTGTCATAGGTAGCTGGGAAAGCTACCTGGAGGTGTTCAGGGAGGCCTGAGTCCTCAAGGCTGAGTAGGAGTTTGCCAATGGGAAATGGGAGCCGGTAGAGGAAAGAGCTGAGTGCAGTTTACCCAGTGAAGCAGATGGATTTTTGAATAGTTTGTGAACAGGAAAAAATGTTCCCTGCATCATGCATTTTTGAACTGTGATGGTCAGCATGGATGTCTCTACCCTCTGACCAAATGAACAGATGATTGTTGGAATCATTGGTGGTGAAGGTAAAGAGCATCAGGCATGAAATCATACTAATACTAACTGGGTTCAATTTGCACTTCTGCCACTTCTTACTTAGGTAACTTTTAGCAAATCATCTAAGTTCTTCTGGGCCTCAACTTCCACATCTATGTAACTGGGACGTTAACTTCTCCCTCACATGGCTTCAGGGGGATTGGATGAGACAGTGCATTTGAAAGTCGCAAGTAAACCCTCCCGTGCACTCTTCTCTGCACTGCAAATGTGATTAAGTTATGCTTCATCTTGTGCTCATTCTGTAAACTGAGTCAGCAATGTTGAAAAGCTCCACATTTCCAGAAAGAGAAGTGCTTCAAGGTTAAGCCACTGAGTGATGAAGTAATTTCCATACAGCTTTCTTCAGCATCCAGAGCTCAGGGCAGTCAGGGTGTAACTTACACACCCTTCACATAGAGTATAGTGGTTAAGTTAAAGATCACACAAACCAGCTGTATTAAACACTGCATGAAGCTGGCAGCCTTTACTATTAAGTGAGCAGAAAGTGTGCACTAAGTGTCTTCACTCTGTAGGAGTCAGTCTTAGATGTTGGCTACATATTGCCTCCCTTAAGCTTCATCATAACCCAAGGAAGAAAGGGTTATTATCCTCATTTTAAAGGTAACTAAACTGAGGTCCAGAAATCTGATTCACACTTTCCTTTCCATTTATCTTACCTGGTAATCTCCCCTTTGTCCTCCCGGTGAGGAAAAATTCAAATTAAGACAATAATTCTCAGTCTCAGCTCTATATCAGAGTCTGTGTTAAAAACACAGATAAGTGGGGGACTTCCCTAGTGCTCCAGCAGTTAACACTCCATGCTTCCACTGCAGAGGGCATGGGTTTGATCCTTCCTGGTCACAAAATTAAAAGACGTTTGCTCCTTGTAAGGAAAACTATAACAAACTCAGCATAGTAAAAAGCAGAGACATCACTTTGCTGACAAAGGTCCATGTAGTTAAAGCTATGGTTTTTCCAGCAGTCATGTATGGATGTGACACCATAAAGAAGGGTGAGCACCGAAGAATCGATGCTTTCAAATTGTGGTGTTGGAGAAGACTCTTGAGAGTTCCTTGGACTGCAAGGAGATAAAACCAGTCAATCCTAAAGGAAATCAACCCTGAATATTCATTGGAAGGACCAATGCTGAAGGTGAAACTCCAATAATTTGGCCATCTCATGTGAAGAGCTGACTCATTGGAAAAGACCATGATGCTGGGAAAGATTGAGGGCAGGAGGAGAAGGGGACGACAGAGGATGAGATGGTTGGATGGCATCACTGACTCCATGGACGTGAGTTTGGGTAAACTCCAGGAGCTGGTGATGGACAGGGAGGCCTGGCGTGCTGCAGTCCAACAGTCCAACAGAGGTTAGATGGCATCACTGACTCTACAGACATGAATTTGAGCAGGCTCCAGGAGATGGTGAAGGACAGGGAAGCCTGCCATGCTGCAGTCTATGGGGTCGCAAAGTGAACACAACAGGCAGATGAGGCCACTAAAGCCGGGCTGAGCAGCAGAGACGGCCCAGCCACACGAGAGGGTGGCTACAGTTGGCAACTAGGATCCAATCTCTGTCTTGTTTTTAACTTCAAACATTCCCATTTACCTTGCTGACTTTGCCACCACTTCACATCCCCTCCCAACTTCAGAGTGTTGAGGATAAGACAAAATGGAGAAAAAAATGATCCAATGATACTCAATAACTGCACAAAACCATTTGACAGAGATCCATGTTGGACTTCCCTGGTGGCTCAGCTGGTAAAGAATCTGCGGGCAGTGCAGGAGACCTGGGTTCGATCCTTGGGTTGGGATGATCCCCTGGAGAAGGGAAAGGCTACCCACTCCAGTATCCTGGACTGGAGAATCCCAGGGCCTGTGTAGTCCATGGAGTCACAAAGATTTGGACACAACTGAGCGACTTTCCCTTTTGTGAGGACAGACGTGGCAGGAGACAGGCGATTGTTCCAAGCGGCTCTTTTTCTGGAGGAGGGAAGCTGCTGACTGAGGTTTCTGGTTTTTGGCCCCACCGTGTGGCATGCGGGGGTCTCAGCTCCCCGACCAGGGATCAGCTGTAACCGCCCGCACTGGGAACACAGTCTCCACCGCTCCACCACCGGTGCAGTCCCTGCTGACTGAATTTGCCCAGATTCTCTTCCCTCCTCAAGGAGTTCGGCTCTGTGATCGGGGTGTCTCGGTTTTTGTTACTCCTGAGCTGTGTGACTTCTACATCTTCTCCGCTCTCGGGGTCTGGCCTCACGTCCCATCTTGCTACATCAAGAGACACGACTTCTTACCACAGGGAAGTCACCTCAATTTCTGTGCAAAAAGCCCCCAAAGCACGCTGATCTCACTCATCCCAGACTCCTGATAACGGCCTTTGTGCGTGTCCACGGATCTCTTGTTTCTACCCCAGAGCCGGTTCTCTTTACACCTTCTCCCCCCTCTTCCTGTCCCTGCTTTGACACCTTCCCCTCTGTCTGCAGACGCTTCCTGATGGAAACGAGACAGAGCAAACCAGCTGCCTTCCCCCATCTCTCCCCCACGCAGACTCCGGGGCCCTGTCCTCCCCTCCCTGCTGGACTCTGGAGTCGAGAGCACCCCTGAAAGAACCGTCTCTCTCTTCAGGCCCTCACTCGGTCCTGTTCCCCTACGCCTTGGTCCGGGGGTCTCCCGTTTAAAGCCGGACTCTCAGGAGGATGTGCGCCCACCCGCTGGGGACCCGCTCCCCACTCCGGCCACGTTTGAGGTTCCTGCGGCTGCTGCAACAGCCCACCGCCAGCCCACGGCTTAAGACGAGACATGCGTTCTCTTAACGGCTGTGCAGTCTGGAGTCTGACACGGGTCTCCCCGGGCTAAAATCCAGGTGTCAGCCCGGCTCTGTCTCCTGCCTGGGGCTCCCGGGGGCATCACGGTCCTCGCTGCTTTCAGCTTCCCAAGGCGGCCTGGATGCGTCGGCTGTGGCCCCGTCCTCCGTCTTCAAGCCCTTCACCTCTCTCTAACCCTTCTGTCCTTAACGTCTTTCCCTGACGGCAGCCGGGAGAAGTTCTCTGCAGCAGCAAGGCCCCTACGTAGGAACGCGCTCTGTTCCGAGTGCATTCCCAACTCCATTTTGTTCATAAGTCCACAAGAGTTAGCCTAAGTCCCCAACTAACACAATTGGCGATATAGTCCTGTACTGTAATAGGTTTATAACACTTTCACACAAATAGTACATGAAAAACAACAAACACACATAAAATCTTTGAATCTTCCGTACAGCACCTGGGAAAGGACAGCAGTGCCAGCTGCGCCATGCTGCGGTTAGGCTCGCGTCCAGACGCCCTAGGCCTGAAACAAAGACTGCACAGTACCGCGTGCTCTTCAGTGCCGTGCCAAACAGTGCGCAGAAGCACAGCCACCTGGGGAGGATGCGTGCGTGGGAAACTGTACCCCAGACACGTGAACCAACTTACGTGATTGGACACGTGAACCTATGTTCGTTTTCTTGAGAGTCTGCAACTTGAAGTTATGCACGTAGGACGCTTACTGAGATTAGATTGGCCGGCATGGATAACCCCTGATACTCTCCCCAGCTCGAAGCCTTTAACCTTCGTCACACGTGTAAAACCTCGTTTGCCCTGTAGATTCGCATATTCACAGAAGTCCAGGGATTCAGGTGTGGACGATCTGGGGCTGTCACCATGCTCACCACAGGCAGCAACTCTCAATGGGAAGAGAAGGGAATGGCCGGTTAGTGTGGGGAGGGTGATTGCACAGAGGAGGGTAGCTGAGAACTTGTGGGTCTGCGTGTGGTTTTAAAGTCCGTTAGAAGATAATGCCCTATGACCCCAAGATGACCTACACCCACCTTGGTCCCCGTTTTGACTTCCAGGGCCAAGAATATATCATGTGAGTACTTACTAAACACCCATTCTAAATCAGGGGCTATAGCAGTTCCTTTTGCAACATCACTTTCATGTGAATCTATTTATATGGGTATTTAAAGCAATATAGAAATTGAAGATCCAAAAGGTTAAGTGAATTACCCAAGGTCACATAGCTAGCAGGTGTGTAATGTAAGTGGATTTGGAAATTCTGTTTTGGTTTCATAATAGTTTGGTTTCAAACTGTTTCCAATAAAGCTCAATAAAGTTATAGCCCAAGATTGCCTTTTGCCTTAGTAGCTTCTTTAGTTTAAATGTACACTAAGGTCTCCAGTGGTCATGTATGGATGTGAGAGTTGGACTGTGAAGAAGGCAGAGCGCCGAAAAATTGATGCTTTGGAACTGTGGTGTTGGAGAAGACTCTTGAGAGTCCCTTGGACTGCAGGGAGATCTAACCAGTCCATCCTAAAGGAGACCAGTCCTGGGCGTTCATTGGAAGGACTGATATTGAAGCTGAAATTGCAATACTTTGGCCACCTCATGCGAAGAGTTGATTAGGAAAAGACCCTGCTGCTGGGAGGGATTGGGGGCAGGAGGAGAAGGGGACGACAGAAGATGAGATGGCTGGATGACATCACCAACTCGATGCACATGGATTTGGGTTGACTCCGGGAGTTGGTGATGCACAGGGAGGCCTGGCGTGCTGCGATTCAAGGGGTGGCAAAGAGTCGGACACGACTGAGCGACTGAACTGAACTGAACTGAACTGAAGGTCCCCATAGGAATATTTTGACCCATCTTTCCTCTATTATGCAAGCGTGGTTGCCTAGCATGTGAGGACAGAACTTCAGAGGAAGCGTAAGTGAAGCCTCAGAGCCCCACAGGCCGCCAGTTTATCTTTTGATTTGGAGGGGAAGTCTGGAGACCCGGGTTTGATCCCTTTCTTCCACTTACTTGACCTTGGACAGGTTCCTTCATCTCCATGCTTCTATTTCATGCCTCTGGCCACTTACAGCTGTGAACCTTGAACAAGTCTCTTCACATCCCTATACCTTAATTTCCTCCATGTAAAGTGGTGGCAATGGTACGAATGTTGTGAAGATTAAACATAGATTTGCCTGGAAAGTGCCTGCACATGTCGCACAGTAAGAGTTCTCTGACAGCTAAATAGGCAAGTACTTCGCAGGATAGCCATGGGTTCCAAGGAGGTAACAGACCTAAAGTAGACTATAAACCATAAAGGGCTATTCCAAAGACCTATCTTAAAAGTCATTTACTTAAAAATAATGCAGGAACATGTGCTCACTTGTTTAAACAAGCAAACAAACAACATAGAAAACACTCAGAAGTATGAAATGCAAATGTGAACTCCCCAAGCCCCTCACTCATTCAACTTCCCTCCTCAGGAGGTGACCACTGTTAACGTCTTGATATGTCTCCATCCAGATATATCCTTATGTCTTAATTCTAAAGATTAATTATCACTATTAGATACAGAAGAAGTTTCCAGGACTGTAGTGTGTGCCGAGCGTAAAATATCAAACGCTTCAAGGCTATGTGGTGTAGTGCGTGTGTGTTAGTTGCTCAGTCCTGTTTGACTCTTTGGGGCCCCATGGGACTGTAGCCTGTCAGGTTCCTCTGTCCATGGAATTCTCCAGGCAATAATACTGGAGTGGGCAGCTGCTCTCTTACCCAGCTGATCTTACCAAACCCAGGGATTGAACCTGGGTGTCTCTCACTGCAGGCGGATTCTTTACAGCCTGGACCATCAAGAGTAGAGCAGCAAACAAGGCCTCATAAAGTCATGGAAAACAGACCTGTCACTCTTAGCCAGGCCAGCTGTGGTCATGTGCATATAAAACCACTAGAGGGCACGCAGAGTCCATCTGGGCACTGAGCTGTTTGATCAGGTCAGTGAAAAGTGTAAGTGAAAGTGAAAGTTGCTCAGTCCTCCCCGACATTTTGTGACCCCATGGACTATACAGTCCATTGGATTCTCCAGGCCAAAACACTGGCGTGGGGAGCCTTTCCCTTCTCCAGGGGATCTTCCCAAACCAGGGATTGAACCCAGGTCTCCTGCATTTCAGGTGGGTTCTTTACCAGCTGAGCCACAAGGGAAGCCCAAGAATACTGGAGTGGGTAGCCTATCCATTCTCCAGGGGATCCTCCTGACCCAGCAACTGAACTGGGGTCTCCTGCATTGCAGGCGGATTCTTTACCAACTGAACTACCAGGTCAGTAGTCTGAAACAAATGTGAACATAGATGGCCATTATCTCCTTTAGTGAAGGTTTGAACAAGGCACTCAGAGACTCACCCAGGCTCAATACAGTGTAATTTCCTGTAGGTGAGAACAGAGAATGCGACAGCCCACAGACTTCCTAAGCACAGAGTTTTAGCCTCCATTAACAGAGGAACATTTTAATGTGATGTTGTGGGGAGCAGCTTTAGAAGGCCACTATAGGGTCATCTATGGACACACTGGTTGTCACACACATCACAATTTGCTTTGGACAGTTTGCACAATTTGCTGGTAAAAGGAAAACTTTTAAGTCTGCTAAGTAACAGTTGAATACTTGATGACTACTTACCATCAACAGAAATGAGGTTCAGTAGAACCTGCAAGAAGACTGAGATTCCCAAATCCATTCAAAGTTTAATTTTATACATGGTTTATACCAGAGAAGATGGGTTAAATTATTCTGTGATTGTAAGCCCGGAATCCTTTAATGTCTCTTAAAGCAACAAAGGTTTACTTCTTGCTCATGCTATGCAACCATCATGGTTGGACAGAGGGACTCTGCTTGTGGCAGTAACCCCGTTTCCCAGATTTCCAGAGGAGCCATAGTTTTGAGTTCTATCAGTTGCTATGTTGGATGGAAAAAAGACACCTGAAGGGTTTTGTGCAGGCAATTAAATGTTCCAGCCCAGAAGACCCACATGTCACCACCACTTATAGTTCATTGCCTGGAGCTAGTGATGTGGCTCCACCTACTACAAGTAGGATAAGAAGTATCAACATAATCCTTCTTCGTGGCCAGCAGGTTCAGTTCAGTTCAGTTCAGTCGCTCAGTTGTGTCCAACTCCATGAACCGCAGCACACCAGGCCTCCCAGTCCATTACCAACTCCCAGAGTCCACCCAAACCCATGTCCATCGAGTCGGTGACGCCATCCAGCCATCTCATCCTCTGTCATCCCCTTCTCCTGCCTCCCTCAGTCTTTCCCAGCATCAGGGTATTTTCCAATGAGTCAGCTCTTCCCATGAGATGGCCAAAGTATTGAAGTTTCAGCTTCAACATCATTCCTTCCAATGAACACCCAGGACTGATCTCCTTTAGGATGGACTGGTTAGATCTCCTTGCAGTCCAAGGGACTCTCAAGAGTCTTCTCCAACATCACAGTTCTAAAGCATCAATTCTTCAGCACTCAGCTTTCTTTATAGTCCAACTCTTGCATCCATACATGACCACTGGAAAAACCATAGCCTTGACTAGATAGACCTTTACTGACAAAGTAATGTCCCTGCTTTTTAATATGCTGTCTTGGTTGGTCATAACTTTCCTTCCAAAGTGTAAGTGTCTTTTAATTTCATGGCTGCAATCACCATCTGCAGTGATTTTGGAGACCAAGAAAATAAAGTCTACCACTGTTTCTACTGTTTCCCCATCTATTTGCCATGAAGTGATGGGACGAGATGCCATGATCTTTGTTTTCTGAATGTTGAGCTTTAAGTTAACTTTTTCACTCTTCCCTTTCACTTTCATCAAGAGGCTTTTTAGCTCCTCTTCACTTTCTGCCATAAGGGTGGTATCATCTGCATATCTGAGGTTATTGATATTTCTCCCAGCAATCTTGATTCCAGCTTGTGCTTCCTCTAGCCCAGCGTTTCTCATGATGTACTCTGCATATAAGTTAAATAAGCAGGGTGGCAATATACAGCCTTGACATACTCCTTTTCCTATTTGGAACCAGTCTGTTGTTCCATGTCCAGTTCTAACTGTTGCTTCCTGATCTGCAAACAGGTTTCTCAAGAGGCAGATCAGGTGGTCTGGTATTCCCATCTCTCTCAGAATTTTCCACAGTTTCTTGTGATCCACACAGTCAAAGGCTTTGGCATAGTCAATAAAGCAGAAATAGATGTTTTTCTGAAACTCTCTTGCTTGTTTGATGATCCAGCAGATGTTGGCAATTTGATCTCTGGTTCCTTTGCCTTTTCTAAAACCAGCTTGAACATCTGGAAGTTCATGGTTCACATATTGCTGAAGCCAGGTTTGGAGAATTTTAAGCATTACTTTACTAGCATGTGAGATGAGTGCAATTGTGCAGTAGTTTGAGCATTCTTTGGGATTGGAGTGAAAACTGACCTTTTCGTTGGCCGAAAAGTGTGTCTGGGTTTTTTGTAACATTTTACAAAAACCAGAATGAACTTTTTGGCCAAGCCAATACATGATAAAGAACATTACTCATGAACACTGAATGGTAGAGAGAACCCACCTTTATCTTCTCCATATAGTATCCCAGCTTTCTCCAAGCATTATTTACTACTCTTTGTTTTCCTAAATTGTGATGCTTCCTCTATCATATCAAGGATATGTTTCTTGACTCATATCTGGCTCCATAAGCTCCTATCCCTGCTCCTATGTTAGTTTTATCATGGTTTTGTGAGATGTCTTAATGTCTGGTGCAACTCTATCTTTATGCTTTGTTAAAATCTGTAGCTCTTTGTTTGTATTTATTCCTTCACAAAAACTTCAAAATCAGTTTTTGTTTTCCAAATAATATGGTTTGGATTTAATTGAAGTTTCATTGCATTTATAAGTTAATTTGGGGAAAAGGATTATCTTTAGCATATCAGGCCATTCATTCATGAATATGGTGTTTGGACTTCTTGTGTAACAACTCTTAAAATTTTATTTAAAAGTTTAAGGTCTGTTTTTGCTAGATTATTTCCTATATAGATTGTAGATTTTACTGTAACCATTAGTCTTTTACTTTCTACATTTTACCTAGCTTTTTATTGTGAGTATATAGGAATATAAATAATTTTGGTATGTTTGTGTTATATTTGAAAATGTTGAAATTTCTGCCTAAAAAGTTTTGGTCCTTTGGACTTTTCTATGCAAATGATCTAATTATCTGAAAATAACGGTAACTTGGACTCTTCCCTTTTAATCTTTACATCCATCATTGCTTTTCTTGTCTTAATTTTTGGACAGAGTCCCAGGACTATGTTGAACAAATATCAATGATAGTAGGCATCCTTCTGTTACTCCCAGAATTAATAGGAAAGTGACCACACTGTCCCCACATGTGCTGTATGGTGATAGTAGAATAAAGCTGGTTTGCCTCCTTATCATTTGTGTGTTCATGGAGTAGCACTTTTATTTGCCTTCGAGAGCTCTTCTTTTGCATTCACAGGTTGGCTGTTTGGTACAAGAGGCCTGCCTTTTGATCTAAGTCAGCTTTTGATGTGCTTTCCTCACTAAGCTGAATCATTTCTAGCTTTTTATTTGAAGTGAGGGAGGGGCTTGCATGTTGAACACTTAGGGGCCATTGTAGGATTATTAACTGGCCTAGTTTCAATATTGTTGTTCTCAGGAAATAGAGAGGCCTGTGTAGAGGAGGAGGTGGGGAACAGCTGGTTATTGGAACAGTCAGAACACATACAACATTTATCAATGAAACTTGCCATCTTATACAGGTACGGTTCATGGTATCCCCAAACAATTATAATAGTATTATCAAAGATCACAGACCACTGTAACACATATAACAATACTTTAAAAGTTTGAAATATTTTGAGAGTTACCAAAATGTTACAAAATGTTACATGGCAGCACAAAGTAAGCAAATCCTGTTGGAAAATAGACTTGTTTGATTCAGGATTTTAATGAATCTTTACTTGGTAAAAAAAAAAGAAAGAAAAAAGGAGAAAACACCACAGGATCTGCAAAGTGTAGTAAAACAAGGTTTGCCAGTAGTAGCAGTGGGTCATTCACTTTCATTTCATATTCTATTGTATGACTCAGACTTGGGCTATCATGAATAAAAATTCTATGGCCATTCTTGAAAGAGCTTTTTGCATATTATGTGTTCATTGAGCTTGGGAAAATATGTGCAAAAGATCATAGGTTCAGTAAATTTGTGAGCAATTTCTATGTTGTATGAGAGTTGTAGATATTTTGGCTTTTCATCAACATTTGGTGTTGTCAGTCTTACTGATATTAGTTGTTTAGTGGCTTTCTCCTGGAGGAGGGCATGGCAACCCACTCCAGTATTCTTGCCTTGGAGAATCCCATGGACAGAGGAGCCTACAGGCTAGTGAGCAGGTTACAGTTGGCTACCCAATCCAGTATTCTTGGGCTTCCCTGGTGGCTCAGAATGTAAAGAATCTGCCTGCGATGTGGGAGACCCGGGTTCGATCCCTGGGTTGGGAAGATCCTCTGGAGAAGGGAATGGCTTCCCACTCCAGTATTCTGGCCTGAAAAATTCCATGGACAGAGGAGCCTGGCAGGCTACAGTCCATGTGTTCGCAAAGAGTCAGGCACAACTTAGTGACTTTCACTTGGTGGCTTTATATAGCACCTTATGAGAATTTTTTTTCTTGATAACTGATGATAAGTACATTTTTCATCTGTTTGTTGATCATTTATATGTCTTTCTTTGCAAAAAATTCTAATTTAAGACCTGTATGTTTTTAAGTGGATTATTTGTCATTTTGTTAACAGTTGGTAGGGCCCTTTAACATATTCTAGATGAAAGTCCTTTGTCATATATATGCATTCCAAGTACATATTTCTCCTGTGATTTCATGTTTCCATGAACTGTAGTTTCCCCAGCCTCTTCAGATGAGTTAAACCTGGGTCCTGGCTCATTCTCTTTGCCAGTTTAGGGACTGGGATGGAATTGAAGCAGCTTGGAACATGGTGTTTGGTGATAAAGTCTGCACCCAGCGGCTCTTGTTTCTCATTCTCATCAGTGGATCCTCCCATGTTGGACCACTCAGAAATTTTTTCTCACCTTCTAAGCATTTCTGGGGTTGCTGTCATGTCTGTAATTTTCTAGTATCTTGGCAGGAAGGACAGAGGAGTCCTTTCATAGTTGGTCAAACTGACTACACACTTTGTTATTGACTTCCCAGTTTTTCTGGCATCCAGCATCAATTCTGCATACATTTATTAAAATGTTTTATTGAGCACCTACTTGGTTCTTGGGCTTCCCAGTAGCTTGGCAGTAAAGAATCCTCCTGTAACAGGAGACACAGGAGATGCGGGTTCAATCCTTATGTCAGAAAGATCCCTTGGAGGAGGGCATGGCAACCCACTCCAGTATTCTTGCCTGGAGAATTCCATGGAAGAGGAGCCTGGCAGTCTGTAGTCCATGGGGTTGAAAAGAGTTGGACATGACTGAAGTGACCGAGGATGCAGGCGCAGAGACATAATATTTGAGAATGTGATTACTATGAGAAATGTAATTACTGAACTATCATAGATTATTGGTAAAGAGTTTTGCTCTGTGAAAACCTAAAGATAAACTATGACCTTGATGTGTTCAGCACTTAATTAAAACTAGGTTGTATAAGTTCACAAAACAGTGCAATCTAGTCAACATGGAATATGTCCAGACAGGTTAAACAGTTCAGTTCAGTTCAGTCGCTCAGTCGTGTCCGACTCTTTGCAACCCCATGAATTGAAGCACGCCAGGCCTCCCTGTCCATCACCATCTCCCAGGGTTCACTCAGACTCATGTCCATTGAGTCCGTGATGCCATCCAGCCATCTCATCCTCTGTCGTCCCCTTCTCCTCCTGCCCCCAATCCCTCCCAGCATCAGAGTCTTTTCCAATGAGTCCACTCTTCTCATGAGGTGGCCAAAGTACTGGAGCTTCAGCTTTAGCATCATTCCTTCCAGAGAAATCTCAGGGTTTATCTCCTTCAGAATGGACTGGTTGGATCTCCTTGAAGACCAAGGGACTCTCAAGAGTCTTCTCCAACACCACAGTTCAAAAGCATCAATTCTTCGGTGCTCAGCTTTCTTCACAGTCCAACTCTCACATCCATACATGACCACTGGAAAAACCATAGCCTTGACTAGACGGACCTTAGTCGGCAAAGTAATGTCTCTGCTTTTGAAAATACTATCTCGGTTGGTCATAACTTTTCTTCCAAGGAGTAAGCATCTTTTAATTTCATGGCTTCAGTCACCATTTGCAGTGATTTTGGAGCCCAAAAAGATAAAGTCTGACACTGTTTCTACTGTTTCCCCATATATTTCCCATGAATTGATGGGATGAGAAGCCATGATCTTCATTTTCTGAATGTTGAGCTTTAAGCCAACTTTTTCAAGCTCCTCTTTCACTTTCATCAAGAGGCTTTTTAGCTCCTCTTCACTTTCTGCCATAAGGGTGGTGTCATCTGCATATCTGAGGTTATTGATATTTCTCCCGGCAATCTTGATTCCAGCTTGTGTTTCTTCCAGCGTTTCTCATGATGTACTCTGCATATAAGTTAAATGAACAGGGTGACAATATACAGCCTTGACGTACTCCTTTTCCTATTTGGAACCAGTCTGTTGTTCCATGTCCAGTTCTAACTGTTGCTTCCTAATCTGCATACAGATTTCTCAAGAGGCAGGTTAGGTGGTCTGGTATTCCCATCTCTCTCAGAATTTTCCACAGTTTATTGTGATCCACACAGTCAAAGGCTTTGTCATAGTCAAGAAAGCAGAAATAGATATTTTTCTGGAACTCTCTTGCTTTTTCCATGATCCAGTGGATATTGGCAATTTGATCTCTGGTTCCTCTGCCTTTTCTAAAACCAGCCTGAACATCAGGGAGTTCACGGTTCACATATTGCTGAAGCCTGGCTTGGAGAATTTTGAGCATTATTTTACTAGCATGTGAGATGAGTGCAATTGTGCAGTAGTTTGAGCATTCTTTGGCATTGCCTTTCTTTAGGACTGGAAAAGGTCAGTTTTCATTCCAATTCCAAAGAGGTTAAACAAGGATGTGTTTATATGTGCTCTTGCCTAGAGGATCCCATGGACAGAGGAGCCTGGAAGGCTGCAGTGAATAGGGTCGCTGAGGGTCGGATACAACTGAGCGACTTCACTTTAACTTTTCACTTTCATGCATTGGAGAAAGAAATGGCAACCCACTCCAGTGTTCTTGCCTGGAGGATCCCAGGGATGCGGGAGCCTGGTGGGCTGCCGTCTATGGGGTCGCACAGAGTTGGACGCCTGAAGTGACTTAGCAACAGCAGCCTCGTTATTACCTAGAGATTCAAATAAAATACTGAAATATCTGGTTTCTCAGGGAACTCACCTTCCTTGGGTGAGTTAGAAATAGTTTTTCTATCTCCTTTGTGAGAATCAATCAATCAACTGAGACATCAGTCAGTTACTTCTGCAGTTGAACCAGCTGTTAGTATTCAGGAAGACAGAAACTTGCTTAGTTTTAGGATCAGGTTTGTACTTCTCTTTTCCATAAAAGAAGTAGAAAAATCTTGGAAATAAAATGAAAGATAATGATCATATTAGACGAATAATGATTTTCCACATGAAATCTTAAAAAACTACAAGTTTTCATGAATGCAATTTGCTTTCATATCTAAGTAATAGCATATATGCTATTTCTACAGTAAAAAATGGAGAATACAGTATGAACTTTTTTGCCAATCCCAGGGATATGAGTTATCTTGAGTTATCTCTTTGGGATAATCTGCATCCATGAACTGGTAAAAAATAGATTAAAAATATCAGAGTGTTTGATTAATATAATAACGAATAACACTTAGCCTTCAGAAAGAACTTTCCAGGTGCCAATCACTGTTCTAAGTGCTTTGCACACTTGATTCATTTCATCTTCTCAACAAATCTGAGAGGTAGGTGCTACCTTTATGTCCACTGTACTGAAATCCAATGGCTGCTTAAAACAACTGTGCGTGGGTTCATCACTGGTATAAATAATAGGGAATTTTTACTGGAAAGTGTCCTGGTTTAACAGGATTATAGGAGACTGAGACAGCCTAGACCATACCTAAAGAGGCATAGGTTCATTTAGGGGACTAAATGACACTCAGCTTGGCCGTGTCCATTCACAGAAGAGGATGGAGCTTTATCCCAATTTTAGAGTAATTTTATTTATTTTTTAAATTTTAATTGGAGGCTAATTACTTTACAATATTGTGGTGGTTTATTTTAAAAGGCAACTTTCTTTCCACTAAGGAGGGATTTGATGTGCTAAGATCTCCAAGGGTCTCTCTTTACCTCCAATACTCATTGTCAACAAAGAAGTACATCTTTCCAATTTCCTCCTCATGGACGAGAGCATTGATTTACCTCATCACCCTTCCAGAGAAGCCAAAGGAGCTGTAGATGTCCTTAGGGTAACTGGGCAGCACCTGATCTCCCTTAAAGAGTCAGAATTTACTGCCTGTCAGTTAAAAACTTGGCTATGAAAGCAATTTGCCTGGGATTCTGGAAGACAGATTAGGCTCAGTGGTAAAGAATCCGCCTGCAAGTGCAAGAGATGCGGGTTCAATCCCTAGGTTGGGAAGATCCCCTGGGGTAGGAAATAACAACCCACTCCAATATTCTTGCCTGGAAAATTAAATGACAGAGGAGCCTGGTGGGCTGTAGTCCATGGGGTTGCAGAGTTGGACACAACTGAGCATGCAAGCTAGAAGACAGTAGCCAGGGTTTCCCCCAGATGAGAAATCGATGGAGGGCTTTATCCAAAGTGAGGTGCACTTGAGTGGAACATTCATCCCTAGTGTGACTGGCTTACTTCTCCAGCTGCACAGGCAGTGTGGGTTGGCACAAGCGGTCTTGCAAATGTGGGCAGGTAATGTACACTTCTACATCTGATTGGAAGGCAGCTCAGCTCTTGACTCAGCTGGGTCCAGGCGAAAAACTCATTATTTGTTCATTTAGTTACCCCAGAATAGTAATTTATCTTACATCATGGAGGCAGAGTATCCCTGCACAAATACACATTACTACCTCACAAAACTTCATCTATATACATCCTTATTTTCAAGATATATACTTTAAATTGATATTTTCCAAGATTCTTTCCTTAAACTAATTAAATCATTCATGTTAAAGTGTTTTTATATTTTGTGCATGTAAAAGCCAAATTCCTGAATGTTTTTGAAGAGCTTAACATTATCATAATGAACACAGAGTTGGTCATTAGAATGACCGATATGGCAAAATCCAAGCATTTCATCCATCATTTCACTGTAGCTCATCTATCACGTGGGCAGCAGGTGGGGGAGTCACTCTACACTTCCCTTAAGATGGTGATGCATATTTATGGACTGGCTCAGAACACCAAAGAACAAGTATTTGTGTTCCATTTCTTATAAATCTGACATCTATATCTATATAGAGATATCTGCATACAGATCTATTGATACAGATATGTAGACTGGCAGACCAAGTTTCCATATATATATATATATACATATATATATACACCACTTCCTGTAAGTGTGGCCTGAGTTAATATATTAATAGATTTAGTAGTATATAGATATTCCTATAGATATGGAAACTTGACATAGGTTGGTAGATAAATATAGAATTAGAAATATTGATACATATAATCTAGGTATGTGTTCTATTAATATTTTTTGTAAATGTGTCCTGAGTTGGTTTCACTCTCTCTCACTTTCTTTTCTTCTCTCATGCTCACTATATTTTTATTGTTTGTTTTTTTTACACAAATAGATAAAAATACCTAAATACGTATACTTACCCAAGACAAGTCTCCATACTTATATATAAAGATATATATTGACTCAGGCCACATTTGCAAGAAATGGAATACACATATGTATAATAAATTATAAATATATATAAATTTTATCTGAGTCAGTATCTATATCTATGTCTGTATGTCTATATATTGATTTAGAGATCTTTATCTATCTATACATATGATATATAGATACTGACCCAGCCAAGTTTTCATTTTATATATTATTAACATAATCAATATTTATATTGATATATTTGTATATACTGACCCAGACCAAGTTTACTTATGTATTACATATACAACATATATAATTGAACACATCCAGTAATGTGGAATGTGTTTAAAATACATTTGCAGTTTGCACTGAGAGCAAAGCCTCTTCATTCTAGTATTACAATCAGTCCGTAAGAAAAGTTATGATTGCAGTCATATAATATGTAACCAAAATTTTTGAGAAACAGACTCCATGAATTTTAATCACCATCATGGAGTCACCGACTTGGTAGGTGAAACTCTTAGCTTTCAAGAGAAATCCACAGCTTAAAAAGTATCCAGTACCCCCTTAATTTTCAACTAAAAAACTAATGAAAAATCTAAGTCACAAAAATATTGACAAAAAACTCAGAAGCTTTACCTTTAAAAAATAAGATGTATCTCTTTTAACAACTTTGTAAGCAATCTCAACTCCATTTAATAGTACTGTCTAGAAGTCAGGAATAAATTTTAGGTCAACTATTTTGTGGAAGACATCTATCTGTGTGTATATTAAAAGAAAATAACAGATTGTATCTAGCTTCCCTTAATCTGGCTGATTTACAGATGTTCTTATCTCTGGAACACAAGCTTAACGTTCACAAAAGTAACCACTTCAAACATAAGTCCTTTACCTGCCTTATATCCTGTCTACAAAAGTTCTACATGGAAGTGGATGAGAATCCAGGGCAGGTTGACCCCTGGAGGCTAGAGATGTCCAAAGCTAGTAAGAGGCAACAGCTGCTCAGACTAAACTCTTTATTATGATCTTTCAGCTGGGAGTTTGGTTGTGTTCATTTCATAGTCATGGATACTGGAGTAAAAGCACAGCAGAGACTTCCATGTGGGCTGACACATGTGTTCCCAAAACTACAGAAACAGAATGGAAGCCCCATAGCCAGCCAGCCTTGGGAAGTAAAAAAGGATCCTACAAAGGCTGATGCATGGAAAGCACTCTCCTTGTCAGTCTCTGGAGCAGACCCTCCTGAAGCCCACATTGCTGGGCCCACCACCAGAAGTGCAGCTTTGACAGGTGGTCCCCATCACCCGCCTCAGCCTCGAGCTCTCTGCAGCCCAGGGGCAGGCTGGGCCAGGGCGGTGTCTGTCAAGGCGCTGTCTAGTGACAGCTTCAGGACCTCCTCAAACGAGGGGAAATGTGGGTGGGAGGTACCCCAGGTCCCCTGCCCTTCGGTGGGACAGCTCTGAAGGGCACTCTGTGAGGACTTCAAGGGTCTGCAGTGGGACTGGGCCCCTGCTGGCCAGAGCGGTAATCGCTCACAGGCACAGCCCTGTTGTCTCTGCTCACTTATTTCAGTTCCTTACTCCTTGGCCATGCCTCATGGGATTTCCTCCAGACCAACTACGTGCTTCCTAATTCTCATGTCAGTCCCTGCTTCAACCTCCTCCCAAGGGGCTAAGGACCTTGTGCAAATCTGTGATCACATCCAGGTTTCAGTTCCCTCAAGGATAAATGTCAAAGTCACAGGGAATCCTGAGTGATTCCTTTACTGCCAGATTCCAACTCTACCTGAACTCTTCCTGCCAAATGGAAATTTTCCTTCACAGAATTGTTTTAGAGAGGATTTTCCTGACATCCTAAGAGCTTTCCATTGAAACAGAAGGTGAGGAAGAAAGGAAATAAGAAAGGGATGGAGATTGGGGGAAAGGGAGAAAAACGGGAAGGAGGAAAGAAAAACATCTTCTTGTATTGATCCATGCATATCTATATTTACCAAGACAAATGAAAATATACTGTAGCCATATCCATCATTGTTTTGCATTTCTTTCTTGTGTAGGTACTGATACGTGATAGTAAAAATAACCAAACATTTTATAGGATCAGGGAGTCTTTCTGACTCCCTTTAAATTCCTAGCATTTCTCATCTTTTGGAGGACCAAAACTATGAGAAAGCATAATCTGCTTCCCTATCCTTCAAGGCATCAGTTTGGTCTGGAGAGGAGGCCAGACCCACAGGTGTGAAGCAAACCTCAGCATTTTTGAGCCCACACACTTCAGGAGCTCTGACATGTCTGCTCCTCTCTGGAGGAATGCATGATGTGTACCTGCCCTTACCTGCCTGAAGGGGTGTCCTCGTGAACTCAGGGGAATTCTCCTTCCCTTCTGTATGGGAAAACAGAAGCCTGTCAGGATCATAGGCTTTGGGATAGGTGTCCTCTCCAGGTTGGAAGGGGAGATACATAAATGATGCCCTCCCTGTCAGGGTTCCAGGTTACATTGCCCTTCGCACAGTGTAGAGATCTGATTTAAGCAGCTATGCAGAACAACCTATTTACTCTAACTCAGTAACATGTTTATCATCCTAGACAGGGAAGTAGTGAAAGGAATTGGAAAATCATTTCTGGCTCCTTTACTAACAAGCCTGTGGTCTTTAATGACATAAATCCTGTCTGCCTAACTCTACATATTAATATTTGTATGTGTGGTAATAGTTGAGTTATGCTCTTATTATATCTTTTACTTCATGCATTTTTTTAAAGGATTTAATGGCTTATCTGTGACAAAAATTTTTTGAAGAACAGAGCGTTTAAGGTAAATGCACTATTATGAAAATTAAATATAAAAACTATATTACTAGAGTGACAAAAACCATTTAATGAAATGTCGGAACAACTTAAAAATATGTCAGTATTAGTGTTGACTTCTTTATACCTGTTTTCATTTTTTAGATAATTTTGTTTGTGTTTTTCTGGCTGTGCTGTGGGCTTTTCTCTGGTTGCAGCGAGTGGGGATCCTCTCCCATGGTGCTTGGTCTTCTCTTTAAGGGGGTTTCTCTTGTCACAGAGCCGGGGCCCTGGGGCACACGGGCTGTTGCAGCTCCTGGGCTCTAGAGCGCAGGCTCAATAGTGTGGCTCACGGGCTTAGCTGCTCTACGGCATGTGGGATCTTCCTGGGTCGAGGATCAAACCCATGTCTCCTGCATTGCGAGGCAGCTTCTTTACCATTGAGCCACCAGGGAAGACCCTATACCTGTTTTTAAAGAAGGAGAATTCTCCAAGAATTTTGGTTACAGCGTCAGGTGTTAACTTGCTATCCCAGACCTGTGGTACTAGTGGTTCTTGTGGCTGGATGGGATTTTTGGAAGATCCCTAAGAAATAAATAAAAGTTCTGAAGTAAGGTTAAACTGGTATATTATGTTGATAAAAAACACTTTGCCTGAAGGCTCTGTCTTAGGAAAACACAGTGAATAGCTATTTATTTGAAAAGCATATAAACAGCAGTCACTGTGCCCGGCGTTTTTCTCTGTGCTCACCATAGATGGTCTGGGTGGTATTGAGGTCCTTCTGGCTGGGTGTCACCAGGGTGGAAGTGCCTGGGGTACACAAAGAGCCAGTGTTGTCAGAGTGAAGCAATCCACGGGAACAGCCCAGGTCATGCATGGCAGTGTTGTCAGATTTTCCTGTGTTACTACTTTTAACTGCACTTTCCCTATAGATGCTTGAACACATTTGATCCACGGGGATAGACTGCATTTAATTATCCATTCGCATACACATTCATCTATTCAACAGATATCTACTTAATATCTTGAGTATTCCAGTCACTTATGGTGGAGAGAGGAAAATGCGTCAGTAAATTCTCCATGGTACTTTGAGTTTATGCTAGAAGAGACTTGTATAAAGTGCTACAATTACACAGAAGACAGACACTGGTTCCCCTGGAAGACTAGGGGAAGGGGAGATGGTAGAGTTAGCTTGGCTCAGTGGTTTTTACCTGAGTTAACATTCATTTCCTCCTCTTGGAGGTTTGTCAGATCTGCATACCCTTTTTTAATCTTCTTCTTCTTTTTTTTTTTTAAATACAATTGCTTGAAAGCACAGCCTCATTCTAACCAACAATATCCATGGAAACATGATTAGTATTTTGTTTCACATTCAGTGTTATCCCTGTATTACATACAAGCATTAGTGGCCACAGTGGTTTGCTTTCCACCCTTTGAGCAAAGCCTGAGTGTTTCTCCTCCCTTCTCAGCGATCCAATGTCCTTCTCTGAGGCAGTGAACTTGACAGGCAAGGTGGAGGGAGCCTTCATGCTATATTCTGGTGGTCCCTCCTCTTTAGTAGATATCTTTTCTCTTTCCTTTAAGTCCATTTGATTTCACAGAATTCCATGGGTTTTACAAATCTCTGCTCTCAAACCGGTGACCCCAGCATGACTTGTGCTCATGTGGACTTCCAATGTGTCATAGGTAAGAATTCATTATGCTTCCTGTCAATTCAGTGTTTAACCACAACGTCCTCATCTCTACAGAAGATTATATGAAAGGAAGCATAAAAGGGGAAGTGAATGAATTTCTTAGGAAAAATCAGGTCTTTTTTTTTCTCTCCTATGGAGTATGCGTGGTGTTTGCAGAGGCAACAGATAGCAAGAGAGGTATTTTCTAGAACAGGTGGCATCCAGGCCATTTTCCCAGCCAAGGTGAGAGAATATGTGTGCTGTGAGTGGAGGAGCTGTCCCCTCAGTTCTTCTGGTGCGTCCAGACAGGATTTCCTGCCTCATTCAGTAGCCACAGTGATAGGAAAGGGGACTCTTGTGAATTCAGGAAACCATGATTGTGGTTTAATAAAGATTCACACAATAAGAAAGCTAGGAGATATTTGGTATAGGCTTGACAACAATTAGTTTACACTGGTGATCATTAAAGTAGAATTGTTTGAAATAACTGGGGGAAAGACCTAGTCAATATCAGTGCAGAAATGTTTAATCTCAAGGAATCATGGTGAGCTCTCAGTGATGTTGTAAATATCTAGGTGCTATAAAATATAGGGACAAGATCAAGTTGGTTAATAGAGCCTCTGAATTTTTGTTTGTATAGATAAAATAAACAAACATAGACTTTCCTGACTGATTTAGTAAACCATATTTGTAAGAATATGTTATATGGGAAGCACTATGTTGTGTGTTGGGGTTCCAAAAATAATCGGACTCTGACTGTAGTTGCGGGAAATTTAGTATCTCACAGAATGATTGCAATCAGGAATGTGTTACTATGGGCCTCTAAGTTCCTTAGAAAGATTGATTTTATATGTTATAAGGCACATATCTTTTAAGAAGCCAGAAGTCACTCTACTTATTATAGAGAAATTGTTTTTTAGGTGGGCATACATCACCAAAAATATTTATAAGACATAACAGAAACAAATAATAATGAATATGCAAGTCAGTGCTTTTTGGGCAGTTTCTCCAGGCTTGTTAGCTAGCTGCTGCTGCATAACAAGTTGTCACAAGCTTAGTGGCTTAAACCAGCACCATTGGAGGTTCTAGCGCTCTAGTCCGGCAGGGGAGGGTTTAGGCAACACTTTGGAGGGAGCATCAGAGGAGGAAGAGCATCCTTTGGCCTAGAGAAAGGACAGCGTTGGGGATCAGGAGTCCCGCTCCCCTTCTTAGTTCGCTGGCCATACCATGTGGGAGTCAAGGTCCTGGAGAACATCTGCTGTGTGATAGGGGAGGCCAGGCCTCACAAAACCTCTGCAAGTAGGCACCATTTGAGCTCTGTGACAGGTGAGGAAAAATGGGAAGTTACATTATCCTCCCAGTGGTAGGGCAGGATGACACAGGTTGTTTTAAGCTCAGGATCAATTCTCTAAAAATCAATATTCTTTCTGGTATGCATGCTTTATTCCCCCAAAGTAATGACTTTGGAACATTTGAGTGGACCAAAAAAAAAATATGTTGCCTGTCATTTCAGCAAGCAACAAATGTTACCAGCCATCAAGCCATCAACCACTGCAGCCACTCTTGGTGGTACAGCCTGAGGGAGGTTCAGGATGGGGAAACACAGGATATTGGCCCAGGTAATGAAGATGTGCAGCGAATGAACAAGTTCAATGAGTCCACACACTTGCATCTTTCCATATATAGAAAAGTCTAAGATTATTAACTTGGGAACTCTGTTTCTTGTGATTCACAGTAGGCTTTTGATGTTTAACTACATTTTTTTTCCCCAGCAAAAACTCCGGTGTATCCCGGCTACTCCCTTACTTCATTGCAACAGTTCTTCAGAGCTACCTGAGAGGCCACCTTCTGGGCCTGAGTCCTCAGTAAGGTCCCAGAACAAAACATAACTTGCAACCTTTAAGTTATATGTTTTTTTTTCCAGTTGACATGTTTGCGGATGGTTCTCTTATACATTCCTTTTAGGAAAACTGCCTTTCCCCTGTTTCTGCTTTATTCTTATTGTTGTTTTGTTGTTTAGTAACTAAGTCGTGTCCAACTCTTTTTTGATGCCATGGACTGTAGCCTGCCAGGCTCCTCTGTCCATGGGATTTCCCAGGCAATATTGCTATGGAAACAGGAGAGATGGGTCAGGGCACAACACCCATGTAGCTCAAGGATGTGGCAAACAGATTAGAACCAAATAGATCCAGGATGGTGGACGAGTTAACTTCCTCTAGATCTTGAGCCTCAGTACACGCTCATCGTAGCACATCTGCAGCTAAATGACACACCCACAAGTGCCGTGACAATTCCAAGGCTGACCATAAAGTCCCCAAAGTGGCAGGTGGCCCAGTTCTTGAACATCTCCCCCTTCCCCAAAATAGCTAGAATAATCCTCCTACTCTTGAGCCTGTGAAGTTACCCACCCCCACAGAAACTGACAACCTCACACCCTGGTGCTGCTCTTGCCTTCTGAGATGGCCTACACTTTGTCTTTAGAGTGTGCTTTTTCTCCAAATAAATCCACTTCTTACCTATCACTTTGTCTCTTACTGAATTCCTTTTGCAATGAAACATCAAGAACCTGAGCTTCATTAAGTCTTGAGACCAGGTGTGTGTGTGTGTGTGTGTGTGTGTGTTCAGTTGCTCAGCCTTGTCTGACTCTCTGCGACCTCGTGGACAATAGCGCACCAGGCTCTGCTGTCCATGGAACTTTCCAGGCATGAATATTGGAGTGGGTTGCTGTTTCCTACTCCAGGGGATCTTTCTGACCCAGGGATAGAACCTGGCTCTCTTGCATTTTCTGCATTGGCAGGCGGGTTCTTTACCACTAGCATGACCTGGGAAGCCCCTGAGTCCAGTTCTGTGCTTTCAAAAGATCATGGGTTCAAGTCTCAATCTAGGTTTTGGTTGGGTTTGAGTCTCAATCTGAGTTACACAGTTTCACATTCACAGCCCTTCAGACACCAGGTGTGGGGGCAGGGCAGGGCTCTGCGCTAAGCAATTCTCTGTCGCTCCAGCTGGGTGTCCTATAAAGTAGCTCAGTTGTGACTGTCCACCTGGAGAGAGCACCAGATTCCACAGGTCAAGAGTTCAGCTCCTTGAGACTGCCCCCTGTTTCCAATGCCAGCTTGCAAGGAGTAGGCCCTCGTGTTGCTCATGACGTCAGTCTGGCTTGGCCTCAAGTCAGAAGTTCCCACTGACCTCTCACTCTTAAATTTGACTTTTTACTAGAAGAGGTCACAGAATTCAGGGAAGCTTTACGTTTACCAGTGCACTACAAAATGAAGAACTTGAGAAAGGATACAGGTGAGCCACCAGATGAAGAAATACATAGGGCCAGGTCTGAGAGATTCCCAGGTGCAGGAGCTCTGTTCCCTGGAATTGGAGTGTGTCATCATCTCCATAAGTGTGTGTGTTCACCATTCTGGAAGCTCGTCTCACCCCACACATTGGGGAGCTTTATGTAGGCTTCATCATGTAGGCATGATCAATCATTGACTTCATTTCTAGCTTTTCTCCCCTCTTTGGAGAATGAGGGTGGGGCTGAAACTCCAGGCTTTCTAGTTACAGCTTCATCTTTTTGGTGATCAGTGCTAGAGTCCATCAAAACTTGCCTCATTAGAACAAAGGTAAGGCTATCACCAAGGAAGGAACTCTGGGGTCAAAGAACAAACACTAGGTCAAAAGACACTTCTAATGCTCTTATCACTTAGGAAACTAGAAGAGTTTTAGGAACTCTGTGTTAGGAACTGGAGGTGGAGACACTAGATTTACTTTTATTTCACATGATCTAAGCAACGAGTTTTGAAAAGCACAAGATTAGAGTCAAAGGGCCTAGACTGAGTTACAGCTCCATCACTTGTAAACTCTGCAAACATAGGGAAGTTCCTTAACCTATCTGATGTTCAATTGTAAAAAAGACATAATTATTATAAATGTACCATTACAGACATTTTTTAAAAATTGCAATTTGTACTATACAACAGCATTTTATTATTTACTTGACATTTAAAAAGTTCCCTGTAATCAGGTGTTATATGGTAATAAAAGGTAAACAAGTAAAACAATTATCCTCTGATTAAAAATTAAAAAATTTTAAAAAGATACTTAGGGAAATGTAAACCATTTCCTTGGTTCATGGTTAATATCTTCTTGTGCTAAAGTAAGGAATATAAACCAAGCTGATCAAATAAAATCTATATTTTAAGGCACATCAAGAAAGTTTAAACATAAATTTCTGTGTGTCCATTTGGGCCTTTTCTCTTTCACACTAATGTGCAGTGTACATTGGCATTTCACATTAGCCAGAATTTCTTAAAGATGGGAGTGCCTGTTTGACCATAAAAACCATTTTGTTCCCTTCCTTCTGATGCAACTAGTGTTACCGAGCCCAAGCTCATCCTGCTTACCACATGACAGGCCAATGAATCCAAGAGACGAGGTGTTGAGGCAAGGAATATGATTTTATTCTGAAAGCCGGGTGACCAAAAAGATGGCAAACTAATGTTTCAGGGTAACCATCTTGTCAGGATCTGGATGTCAGGTTCTTTTATACAGTGAGAGAGAGAAGCAAGGAGGAACTGAGTCAGAAGGCAGAATAGAGAGGGAGAGGCAGTGGGGAAACAAAATGAAAGTGTCCTCCATCTTGCAAAACATCTCCAGGAATGGCAAGCCTTTGGAAAGGGTGTGTTCATCTCTTCTTTTTGTTGTAGCTATTCACAGGTAGGCAGAGTCAGATTATCTCTCTATGAGCTGAACAAAGGTACTTTAGTTTACAGTCAGGCACAGGGCACAGGGGCAGGGTTCTCTGAGGCAGGCTATTATGTATGATTATAATAACAAAATCAAATAAAAGCAAGTCAAACAGTTTCCAACATAGAGTCAGCACTGGCTTCTTCTCTGCAGCACTAGCAATGTAACTTCTTAAAAGGACAGCTTTCTTTCCCAACCCTATAAGGGATCAAAGTGACTCGCTGTTCACTTTGCATGTGCTTACCTTGCCTGTGTATCCTTGGTGAACTTTATGTAAAATTATCAGTATGTCATTTTGATGGATGATTCTTTGTCTCAAAAATGTACATGACTCTCCCTTTAACTTCTAACAGGCAGAACAGTTCTCAGAGAGTCTGCTTTCTGGGTTATAATCCTCAGTTTGCTTCAAATAAAATTCCTTTTTCTCTTCTTCTTGCTCTAAAGTAGTGAATATAAATTGTCAGGTAGTTAGACTAGAAAAAGGAGTCCAAAATGGTGGTGGTTAAATGACTGACAAAGAAAGGGGGAAGGCCTGTGAAAAAGGAACAAAGGAGAAATTCACAAAGTGAGAACCTCAGGTGAAACAAATACATCCTCTTCCTGATTGATGACAGGGTGCTAGCCCTAATTTGCACAAGGCAGGCTCTGGGAAGTGGAGAGGAGACAAAAAGTATAAAAAGAGACCCAGGAGGGGCTGAGGCCTGTCCTTTGGGGTAGGCCCACTCTCATGCCTTCCGGGGTTTTGCCAAATAAAGCTCTGAGATGAACTGTTACACTGGCCTACTGTTTTAAATCTTTGTTGCACGAGACTGAACTGAGGAAATTATGCACTCTCCTGATAAAATGAAGCTACTAAAAATATAAGACCTAACAAATGCTGTATAATTTCAAAATCATGGGCTGTTGGCAGCTCTGAATAACAACAGCAATATGAGGCAGACAGAGATTTGAAATTTGACCCTAATATTAGGTGTGTAGTTCAGTTTCTTGACTAGAGAATTGGAATAATAATAATAATATTATAACTGAACTCAGGTTCAGCTATTTGCCACTTGAAAGTCAATGTCTGAGAGACAAGTATTTGTTGGAAGGGAAAGATTGCTTTATTCAGGAGGCTGGCAACCAGGCAAAGGTGAACTTGGGTCTGAAAGCCAACGCTAAAAATTCTGTTGACCATGAAAGTTTTTAAAGGAAGAATCATTTGGGGACTGGGTCAGAGTCTTCAGTATCTTCCACTGTGGGTTCCAGGAATGTTGTGCTCAGCCCGAAGTCACCATCCTCCATCTGGGTGGGAACTGTAGTTTCTGCAGGAGTTTCAAAGGTATTGTTACGTGTATTCCTTGGAGAGGAACCGGGACCCTGCCCATCACTGCACTATTGTTTCTTGACTGCTCCTCCCTTGTTCCTGCACCCTCTCCCTTCCCTGATTTTTATTATTGTTGTTTAGTCTCTAAGTCCTGTTCAGCTCCTTGTAACCCCATGGGCTGCAGCATACTAAGCTTCCCTCTTCTTGGTTGTCTCCCAGAGTTTGCTCAAACTCAAGTCCATTGAGTGGGTGATACCATTCAACCATCTCATCCTCTATCTGAGGACATCTCCTCCTGTCCTCAGTCTTTCCATCGGGGTTTTTTCTAATGAGGCAACTCTTCGCTTGAAGTGGCCAAAGTTTTGGAGCTTTAGCTTAGCATCAGTCCTTCCAATGAATACTCAGGGTTGATTTCCTTTAGGATTGACTGGTATGATCTCCTCGCTGTCCAAGAGACTCTCAAGAGTCTTCTTCAGCACCGCAATTCAAAAGCATCAGTTCTTCAGCACTCAGCCTTCTTTCTGATCCAACTGTCACATCTGTACATGACTACTGGAAAAACCACAGCTTTGACTCTATAAACTTTTGTTGGCAAACTGATGCCTTTACTTTTTAATATGCTGTCTAGGTTTGTCATAACTTTCTTTCTAAGGAGTAAGGATCATTTAATTTCATGGTTGCAGTTACTGTCCACAGTGATTTTGGAGCCCCAAAATAAAATTTATCACTGCTTCTGCTCTTCCCTCTTCTATTTGCCTTGAAGTGATGGGATCAGATCCCCTTGCCTGACTTAGGAACTGTTTGAACCCATCCTTTGAAATCCAGGGAAGGTCAAGGAAGTTGAATGAAACCTATTTCCTACAAACAAAAAAATGTGTGTGTTGGTGTGTGGTGGTTCAGAGAAAGGACATGTACCCAGAAGGGACCCATGGCATCCTGCTCAGTTTCAAAATTCCTCTAAAATGGCTTTTGGGAAAACTAAGTAAAATAATGTATACTCTGTACGTCTACTTCAATGTTTGTTCCATAGTGTTTCAAGAATACTGGTTCTTCTAAGATTTTAAAGGTACCTTGAAATACCTAATTAAACCCTCTTCACATCAGAAATGAGGAAACCGAGACTTCGAAATTCTCAGTTGTTTCAGTTCTTGGAAAGCAAAATAATTGTGACTATGATTCAATAGACAGAGTTAGATCATTTTAAGAGGACTTGAATTTATCCAAGGGATGAGTCTTGAGAAAATTATTGCTGCACAATGAAATAAAGCCAAGAAAAACCAAACGTTTTCCTCTGAATCTCCATAATAAACCAACTAACTTAGCCATCTCCTTTTTAGATTTAGGGGTATTGCCTCACAGTGCATTCAACATTCATTGCGGTGTTTGCCTAAACATTTTGCCTCCTCCCAATTACATGCACATTCTGGTTGCAGAGGTCACAATATGCATGGGAGTTACTTCATTGTGGTTGGTATGCCCACCCATGGGAAGATACTGTTATATATTTGACTAAACTCTTCTTTTTTTAATCCATTGTCAGAATACTACCAGGTAGGAACTTTTGTGCTCTTGGAATATTTGAATTTGCCAGCATAATTATCATAATCTAGTGAGATGGGACTAGGACTGATGATATGATACCTGAAAAAGTGAAAGTGAAAGTCTCTCAGTTGTGTTTGACTCTTTGTGACCCCATGGACTATACAGCTCATGGAATTCTCAGGTCAGAATACTAGAGTGGGTAACCTTCCCCTTCTCCAGGAGATTTTTCCAACCCAAGGATCAAACCCAGGTCTCCCGCAGTGCAGGCAGATTCTTTACCAGCTGAGCCACAAGGGAAGCCCAAGAACACTGGAGTGGGTAGCCTATCCTTTCTCCAGCAAATCTTCCTGGCCCAGGAATGATATCATTATATCTTTGATATCACAGTGATATCATAGACACCTTAGAGGAAAAAACTCAAAAGGAGTTAACCACAATATGTTCAGCAATATGACAAACAGAGGTTGACTGACAAACATAACAAAAATTCAATGCTTCTCTTAATGTATAATTCTTTAGGATTAAGTGGGTTTGAAAAACCAGAGATAGATCCCAATCTCAGAACTGTGATATTATCTGTCATGCACCCTACCAATAAGCAAGCAACTCGCTGACTGACAAGGATATTGAGATTTTATTAATAATAAAATTGTGTTTCTCATCTAGAAATCCTGAGGCTCCTATTCACAAACCCAGCAGAAAGAAAGCTGAACTTGCAAGTGGTGTTGAGCAGAAATAAACATTAAAGTTTGCAGAGGACAGTGGCATAAACCTATGTTTGCATAATATAGCTTGAAATTTACCCAGAATGTTTTTTTAAGAAGAATGCCTGGGGTACAAGACTCACAACTTTAAATCAGGCATAGGTCCAGAACTGCATGAAAATAGCTAAACAGTGTTGGGAATAGTTGTAAGACCAAACAATTTACTGAAAGAAAAAAACATTTATTCCACAAATTACGAGGATGCAGAGTAGGTGATGATAAGCAGTCTCTGGTTTTCCTCACTAAGGGAGTGGAGACACCCTTTCTCTAAAGGGACTGAGAAAAGAGTCTCTATGCTCTCCTCCCTACATTCTGAGCCACATATCCACCTTAGTTTCTACCCCCTACCACCTGGTTTGTGTTGAAATGTCATCTTTTTATTCAAAGTCCTTATTATCAAAAGCAGATTTTCCCAGTCTGCTTTCTAAAACCTAGAGTGGGTTTAGTGATTTCTAGTTCTCTTATCAGTGTGTCTACTCTCTGGCCAAGGTGTCCTGTGGGATCAATACTTTTCTGAGTCCTAAATCTTCAGGAAAAGAGCACTAACAGTCTCCTGGCAGGAAGAGTAGACTTCTGTTGAAAACGGATATGCCCTTGATGTCCCATGAGACCTTGAACAACCTAGACATAGTCACCACCTCAACAATATGCTTTGATCACATATTGAGAGCCAAGTTCATGTGTTTTCCCACAAAACTATGCAGTGTATGTGAATCATCTCACTTGACCATATCAGAGATAAACTGACTTTGCCAAGGGACAGGAGTAGCAAGTGAAAAAAGTCTGCCATTTGAATGCAGTATTTTACTTCCTTGGATCACAAAGAAGGCTGAGTGCTGAGCAATTGGTGCTTTCGAACTGTGTGGCTGGAGAAGAATCTTGAAAGCCCCTTGGACAGCAAGGAGATCAATCTTACAGGAAATCAATCCAGAATATTCATTGGAAGGACTGATGCTGAAGCTCCAGTACTTTGGCCACCTGAGGTGAAGAGCCAACTCATTGCAAAAGACCTTGAGGATGGGAAATATTGAGGTCAGGAAGAGAAGGGGATGACAAAGAATGAGATAGTTGGATGGCATCCGCAGCTCAGTGGACATGAATCTGAGCAAACTCCAAGAAACAGTGAAGGACAGGGAAGCCTGGTATGCTGCAGTCCAGGGGGTTGCAGAGCTGGACATGACTTAGCAGCTAACAGCAAAAGCAACCACCATCTTCAGGAAGCTATCTTTGATTCTCTTTCCTCAAAACACTCCCCACCCATCCCCAAAGCTGCATCCATTCTCTGTCCACTTACTGCCATTGTAATTAGTGATATCAACCCACTGTTGAAATGATCTGATTTCCTGATTGCTCTCCCCACTAAACTCCTTATTACTGGATGAAATCACAGTTGATATTGTTCACATTGAGCAGAGAACTTGAGCACAGTAATAACAACAACTATAAGGAGAATAATATTCATTACTCCACCAGAGCCGGTTGTTCTCTAAATTTGTTGCAATGGAATTTGTGAAAAGTGTGGGAGCCTTTCATTTTAAGAAGAACTGGATGAAAAATAGGTGAGGAAAACCTCAATTTGAAATACATAAAGTTGACTGTTCCACTTATTTTTGCATGATTTATGAGTTCATAATAAGAGGCCATATTCTGATTGGGCTTCCCTGGTGGCTCAGTGGTAAAGAATCTGCCTGCCAATGTAGGAGGTACAGGTTCAATCCCTGGGTTGGGAAGATGCCATGGAGAAGGGCATGGCTACCCACTCCAGTATTCTTGTCTGGAGAATCCCATGGCCAGAGGAATCTGGTGGGAATGTTTGTGGTTCATAGGGTCACAAAGAGTGAAACATGTCTTAATGACTGAACAACAACAATAACAGCAAATATTCTGATTATTTCCCATTTGTTCGGAGAGTTCGAAAATTGACCTCCATGGGCTATATCAACTAGGCTCACTTCTGACTTTTAGATATTTTTGGCCAGTTGGAGTCACCACAAGAGATTACAGAGTACCAGAGAGACATTAAGGGATTTATTCCCCCATTTTTGTTCAGAAGTCTATGGGTTACCAGCTGCTGCGTTTCTCTACCAAATCTCAAAGCCTTTGTTGGACTGTCTTTTGCAGCCACAGCCCTAGCTACTGCAGTAGCTTAAAACTCTCTGTCTTTGACAATTCTTCATCCTTGCTGCTTCAGACCTTATGGGGGTGGTTCCTCCAAGCATTTAACCTAGGTCTGCTTCACTATGATTTGTTGGTTTCCTTTAATCCAGCCCATGGTTTTATAGGTCATCTTTTCCTAAAATCTGTCTCAATTACCCATATGAGTGTGCCATGTGTTTCCTGCCAGAACCTTGATTTTTGTAAGGATTCTTACAAAGGATTCTTGGTATCATTTTATACCTTTCATATATAATCCAAATAAAGGTACTATGGGGAACTTCTAGGCTTATTACTCCAACATAGAGCCCTTTCTCCAAATCAATCCTTCTTCTTTTCCAATTTTCAGCTCAAAGATCTCAGGGAGGGTTCTCTTTGGCCTGTCTTTGTCATGTAACCCCAAACCAGTATCAGTGATTGAATGCCCCAGGACCACAACAGGCAGCCTGCAATAGAATGAAGTGGCTGCAGTAGGGTGAGAAAAGGTTTCCCAGAACAAGGCAGATACTTTTCCAGCAGGATAATGTGCTGGTCCGTCAGACAAGGGAAGTCCACTTGGATGCTCTCAGAGCCAATGCGTGCCTCAATAGAAGAGGAGGTTGCTTTTTGGTATATTGGGGAAGACTTTAGGGAGATTCATGCTCTGAATGTTTATTTAAAAAAAACCCAACTCACTTCATTATCCCCTTTATTGCTGCTTGGATCTCTACCTTTTCAATAATAACTTTTTTCTTTTTGAATAGTTCTTCTGTGTATTCTTGCCACCTCTTCTTAATATCTTCTGCTTCTATTAGGTCCAGACCACTTCTCTCCTTTATTGTGCCCATTTTTGCATGAAATGTTTCCCCTGGTATGTCTAATTTTCTTGGAAAGATCTCTAGTCTTTCCCATTCTATTGTTTTTCTCTATTTCTTTGCACTGATCACTGAGGAAGGCTTCCTTATCTCTCCTCTCTATTCTTTGGAACTCTGCATTTGGGTGGGTATATCTTTCCTTTCCCTTTGCCTTTAGCTTCTCTTCTTTTCTCATCTATTTGTAAGGCCTCCTTGGACAACCATTTTGCTTTTTTGCATTTATTTTTCTTGGGGATAGTGTTGATCACTGCCTCCTTTACAATGTCATGAACTTCCGTCCATAGTACTTCAGACACTCTATCAGATAGAATCCCTTAAATCTATTTGTCACTTCCACTGTATAATCATTCGGGATTTGATTTAGGTCATACCTGAATGGTCTAGTGGTTTTCCCTACTTTCTTTAATTTAAGTCTGAATTTTGCAATAGGGAGTTCATGATCTGAGCCACAGTCAGCTCTCAGTCTTGTTTTTACTGTTTGTATAGAGCTTCTCCATCTTCAGCTGCAAGGAATAGAATCAATCTGATTTCAGTATTGACCATCTGGTGATGTCCATGTGTAGAGCCTTCTCTTGTGTTGTTGGAAGAGGGTGTTTGCTATGACCAGTGTGTTCTCTTGGCAAAACTCTGTTAGCCTTTGCTGTGCTTCATTTTGTACTCTAAGGCCAAATTTGCCTGATACTCCAGATATCTCTTCCTATTTTAGATTCCAGTCCCCTATGATGAAAAGGACATATTTTGGGGGCATTAGTTCTAGAAGGTCTTGTAGGTCTTCAGAAAGCCATTCAGCTTCAGCTTCTTTGGCATTGGTGGTTGGGGCATAGACTTGGATTACTCTGATATTGAATTGTTTCCTTGGAAATGAGCAGAGATCATTCTGTCATTTTTGAGATTGCAACCTAGTACTGCATTTTGGACTCTTTTGTTGACTATGAGGGCTACTCCATTTATTCTAAGGGATTCTTGCCCAGAGTAGTAGATATAATGGTCATCTGAATTAAATTTGTCTATTCCAGTCCATTTTAGTTCACCAATTCCTAAAATGTTGATACATTTATATAAAATGTCAATACATTTTTATACAAAAACGATACAAAAAATGATCTTAATGACCCAGATAAGCAAGACGGTGTGATCACTCACCTAGAACCAGATATCCTGGGATGAGAAGTTAAGTGGGCCTTAGGAAGCATCACTACAGACAAAGCTAATGGAAGTGATGGAATTCCAGTTGAGCCATTTCAAATCCTAAAAGGTGATGCTGTGAAAGTGCTGCACTCAATATGCCAGCAAATTTGGAAAACTCAGCAGTGGCCACAGGACTGGAATAGGTCAGTTTTTATTCCAATCCTAAAGAAAGACAATGCCAAAGAATATTCAGACTACCACACAATTGCATTCATCTCACATGCTAGCAAAGTAATGCTCAAAATTCTCTAAGTGAGGCTTCAACAATATGTGAACCAAAAAATTTCCAGTGTTCAAGCTGGATTTAGAATATGCAGAGGAACCAGAGGTCAAATTGCCAACATCTGCTGGATTATAGGAAAAGCCAGAGAATTGCAGAGATATATCTACTTCTGCTTTATTGACTATGCTAAAGCCTTTGACTGTGTGGATCACAACAAACTGTGGAAAATTCTTAAAGAGATGGAAATACCAGACCACCTAACCTGCCTCCTGATAAATCTGCATGCAGGTCAAGAAGCAACAGTTAGAACCGGACATGGTTCAACAATGGACTGGCTCAAAATTGGGAAAGGAGCATGTCAAGGCTGTATTTTGTCACCCTGCTTATTTAACTTCTCTGCAGAGGACATCATGAGAAATGACAGGCTGGCTGAAGCACAAGCCAGAGTCAAGATTGCCAGGAGAAATATCAATAACCTCAGATACACAAATGACATCACCCTTATGGCAGAAAGTGAAGAGGAACTAAAGAGCCTCTTGATGAAAGTGAAAGAGGAGAGTGAAAAGTTGGCTTAAAATTCAACACTCAAAAAACGAAGATCATGGCATCTGGTCCCATCACTTCATGGCAGATGGGGAAACAAAGGCAACAGTGAGAGACTTTATTTTCTTGGGCTCCAGTCACTGCAGATGGTGACTGCTGCTGTGAAATTAAAAGACACTTGCTCCTTGGAAGAAAATCTGTGACCAACCTAGACAGCATGTTAAAAAGTGGAGACGTTACTTTGCTGACAAAGGTCCATTTAGTCAAAGCTATAGTTTTCCCAGTAGTCATGTATGGATGTGAGACTTGGACTATAAAGAAAGCTGAGTGCTGAAGAATTGATGCTTTCGAACTGTGGTGTTGGAGAAGACTCTTGAGAGCCCCTTGGACTGCAAGGAGATCCAACCAGTCCATCCTAAAGGAAATCAGTCCTGAATATTCATTGGAAGGACTGATGCTGAAGCTGAAGCTCCAAAATTTTGGCCACCTGATGGGAAGTACTGATTCATTAGAAAAGACCCTGTTGCTGGGAAAGATTGAAGGCAGGGGGAGAAGGGGACAAGAGAGGATGAGATGGTTGGATGGCATCACCGACTCAATGGATATGAGTTTGATCAAGCTCCAGGAGCTGGTAATGGACAGGGAAGCCTGAAGTGCCGCAGTCCATGGGGTTGCAAAGAGTCGGACATGACTGAGTGACTGGACTGAATTGAATAATAACTTCTCCAACACAAAATTTGAAATTGAAAGATATATCAGTCTTCCATTTATGCTCGATTGAGAATAAATTTAAACTTGCTAAAGCAGCAAATGTGGTGATCCTGAGAATGCTTGGAAAGTGAAGGGAATTGGTGAAGGCAGAACACTCTCAGAAGGAAGTGAGGACCCTGGTGAGTTCAGGGTTTCTTGGGGGTGTTCTCAGGCTTCTTCCCTTTAGAAGGACCAGGCTGGGATGCTCTCCTGCCATTGGCTCTCCCAGTGTGTGTGTGAGATGAGTCCCTGGAAATGAGGCAGTGCCTCCTAGTGTGGCTGTCCCAGCCCAGGAAGCCCTCCATGGGCTTCCACTGCTCTTGCCTCTTGAGTTGAAAATTAAAAGCCCACTCAGCACCTCAAATGCAGGACTGATGGTCAGGACCACCTTTGAGGGTGCTTAGAGATGGACTCTGTGCATCTGAAGTGATGTGAAACACCCATAGGAACCTTGGTAGATGCTCATAAAACCACCAGGTCTGATGGCTCCCTGCAGAATCTAAGGCATAGTTTGAAATCAAAATAAATGAGAAAGGTCAATGGCCAGGGTTCCCCTTCACTCCATGTGACATATATTCTACAAGAAGGAAGAGGATTTGCGCTTCTTGTATAGTTTTGTATCTTCTTACATAATTTCTTTGTGAATTTGCCTAAGTCCCATTTTAAAATAGGGATATAATCTTGGAAACTATGGCTACTATATTAAGAAAATGGTTTCTTTAAAATAGCATAGGAATTGATACAAACACTTTGGAAAATATATTATCTATTAAATTTGCACATATGTATATCCTAAGATCTAGCACTTCCTCCACTGAAAAGCATAAAAGCACTCACAACTCATACATTAGAATGCTAAGAGTAGGATGGTACCTAATGGATTCCAATTGGGAACTACCCACATTTCCTTCAAGAAGGGACTGAATAAATAAATTTCTGTATATTCACTGTATGGTGAACTATACACAATGAAAATAAACAAAAAAGTACATACAAAAATAGAGATAAAACTCACAGCTATTAGCACTGAGTGAAAAAAGGCACGAACAAATATGTTTATATTGCATAATTCCTTTTATATGAAGTGCAAAAGCAAGCTAAAGTAAGCTACACTGTTAGAAGTCAAGGGGGTATGATTTCTGTAAGGGAAAGTGAAAATCATTCAATCGTGTCCAACATTTTGCAACCCCATGGACTATACAGTCCATGGAATTCTCCAGGCCAGAATACTAGAGTGGGTAGCCTTTCCCTTCTCCAGGGGATCTTCCCAACCCAGGGATTGAAACCAGGTCTCCCGCATTGCAGGCAGATTCTTTACCAACTGAGCTATCAGGGTTTCTGTAAGGGAACACCATAAATGCATAAGGGATGCTTGTAAAATAATTTTTTCTTGATCTGAGTACTGATTACCTATTACATTTACTTTGGAAAAACTGAAATTTATACTTATGTGCTTTTTCTGTGTGTATCTAAACAACAACTAATTTTATGTTCTCTTACAAATTAGTAAATACATGACTTTCTTTAATATGAGATAGTACAGCTCTCTATGTATCAGGATGACATTATCATTCAGAGGCATATACTTTTGTGCTATTTTTCTTTTGCTGAGACTGGAGACTCTTTCAGGGAGGATACGATAAGAATCCCTATAACAGCCAGGATCTGAAAATCCAGAAAGAGATTCTATATAAACCTAACGATAAGTCATGACCTCAACTTCCTTAGTGCTGGCTTGAAGCTAAATTGTATAAGTTCATGAAGCAGTATACTTTAGTTAACACAGAATGTGTATCCAGATTGGGGTTACAGTAAGGTCATACTTATATGTCTCTAACTCAGTGACCTCAGGAGGATATACAAAATATTGAAAATGTGGCTGCTCAGAAAATAAAGACTATTTTTAGGTGCATAGAGAATATTTTTCCACCTCCTTTGCGATCATCAATGATCAGTTATTTCAGCACTTGAACCAGCTGTTAGCATTCAGGAAAGCTAAAATTCTCTTCATTTTAGGATCAAATTTGTACTGCCTCGATCCTTAAAAGAAATAGAAATTTCCTAAAAAAAAAAAGTGAGAGAGAGATATTAGGTTTTTTCACATGAGCTTTCCTGAAAAGTCAGTAATTTCCATGCCCAAATTATGTATTTAAAAGTTTCTTATCAAAATAACAAAGCCTATGTTTTGTTGTTGATTTTTAGGGTAGCAAAATGAAGAAACTGAATAGTCTTAACCTTCATGTTTGAAAACAGCATCAACTTTTCTGCTAATCCCAGGGAAGTCTTGAGCTATCTCTTTGGGGTAACCTGCATCCATGGACTGCCTGTTTTCATCACACCTGGTAAAAAAATGGATTAGAAAGTGTGATTAATATAATGACAACAAATAACACTTAGCATTCCCAAACAGCTTTTCATGTTTCAGTCACTGTTCTAAGTGCTTTGAGCATACTGATTCATTTAATCTTCACAACAAATCCGAGAGGTAGGTGCTACCCTTACGTCCACTGTACGGAAATCCAATGGCTGCTTAAAACAACTGTGGGTGGGTGCATCATTGGTTTAAAATAATAGAAACTTTTAACTGGAAAATTTCCTGGTTCAATAGGGTTGTGGGAGACTGAGACAGCCTAGAGTATACCTAAAGAGGCATCAGCTCTAACAAATCTGATTCAAAGTTCACCTCAGGCTCCAGCCCTTTAAAAAATCTCCTCTGGAACTCAATCCTGCGAGTCCCTTGCCTTCCAAGGACAGACGTGGTGTGATGGCAGCAAGCACAGACTAAACGACACTCAGCCAGGCTGTACCCACTCACAGAAGAAGGATATCTCAGCAGAATATGAACATAACTCCAAAGGGCACTTTTCTTCTTCCACCAAGGAGAGATCTGATGTGTAAGATCTCCAAGGGTCTGTCTTTACCTCCAGTACTCATTGTCAACAAAGAAGTACGTCTTTCCGGTTTCCTCCTCATGGATGGCAGCATCGACATTCCTCACCTTTCTAGGGAAGCAAAAGGAGCTGTAGATGTCCTTGGGATAACTGGGCAGCATCACATCTGCCTTAGCAACCCAGTATTTACTGCCTGTCAACCAAAAACAAGCGACCATGAAATGGTTTGCCTGAGACTCTGGAGGTCAGTAGGCAGGGTTTCCTCCAGACATTCACTTTACAAGAAGTGGATGGGGGCTTTATTCCAAAGTGAGGTGCCCCTGAGTTGGGCATTTCTCCAGCGTGGTTTAGTTTTCTCTAGTGGCTCACTTCTCCAGCTGCACAGAGAGTGTGGGTGGGCGCAAGTGGTCCTACAGGCCAGAAGTGTAATGCACATTTCCACATCCCACTGGACGGCACCCCTGAACTCCTGGCTTGCCTGTTCCTGGCAGAGTATTCTTTATGAGTCAGGGGGATGCTACATAAATGCACATTATTTAGCAAAATTCTTTGCTTATTACAACTGGTTTCAATTATTTACCTTCATGCTATCAGGGTTAATTGTCTTACTCTTTTGTGCATACAAAACCAAACATCTGAATTATTTTCTAAGGACCAGACGTTTGGCAGTATATACACAAAGCACGGCTGAATGTTGGAGCATAATTGGATCTAAGAGAATCAAAGCAGTCTACACCTAGAATTTATGGACAGTGGCCCATCTATAAAACGTGCAGTTTATGAGAAAGGTAAGCTCTCAACCTCCCTCGAACTATCAATATAATGTCTATTAGGAGGATTTCTTAAAAAAAAAAAAAAAAACAAGGACAAACTGATATGAGTCTCTATATTTTTTTTCTGAGAATCCTGGGAAATATGTATTTTTAAAATATGTAGAATGCCCAAATATAGCATTTCCTACTTCCAGTTTCATAATCAAAAAAAAAAAAAGGAAAAGTTAAATTGCTAGCTATTTGATTTTTATTCTAATTACTCAGCATGTCATTTTAAATCACAATAACGAATCCTCCTTGATTCAGTAGTTAGGACTTTGAGGTTTTAAGAAAAAAATCCACGAGGAGAAAGTGTGCAGCCAGTTACTTTGGTGAAGCATCAGTTGGATGGCATCACAACACAATGGACATGAGTGTGAGTGAACTCTGGGAGTTGGTGATGGACAGGGAAGCCTGGTGCGGTGCAGTCCATGGGGTCACAAAGAGTCAGGCACGACTGAGTGACTGAACTGAATTGTTGCGTCTCAATCCAAATCAATAGTAAATTGTTTCATAAAAAAGGGGAAATTCAGTGGTATTACCTTTGAAAAAAATGGGCTTCATCTTTTTGAGGAACATCATAAGCTGTCTCAACCCCACTTGACAGATCTGGCCAGAAAACAGAGATGAATATGACTTCGACCCGTGGGTAGTACAGATGAGCGCTAATGGCGAACCTGATTTGAAAAGAAACCAATTAAAAAAAAAGAAAAAGATAATTACTGGCACTCTCTGCTGCCTCTCAATTCTTTCTCTCCCTGGAACACAAGATAATCATCCAATGTGGTAAGCATTTACGAATTACACTATGACTTATCTTATAAACATCTTACATGGAAGCGCTTACTGCTCCTATTTTATAGATGAGAAATTGAAGCCACACAGTTCATGAGAGGTAAAGTCTAATTTTTAAACCAGATTTGTAAGGTTGCTCAGACTAAGCTCTTTTCTTTTATTATCTTTCAGTTGAGAATTTTGCCATGTTCATTTCACAGTCAACAGAGACAAGGAAACAGCGCAGCAGAGATGTGCACGTGGGCTGACACACATGTCCCCAGAACTAGAAACGGAATGGAAGCCCCATTACCAGCCAGCCTTGAGAAATGATAGAGGCTCCCGCGTCCCTGGGATTCTCCAGGCAAGAACACTGGAGTGGGTTGCCATTTCCTTCTCCACTGCATGAAAGTGAAAAGTGAAAGTGAAGTCACTCAATCGTGTCCAACTCTTAGCGACCCCATGGACTGCAGCCTACCAGGCTCCTCCATCCATGGGATTTTCCAGGCAAGAGTACTGGAGGGGTGTGCCAGTGCCTTCTCCAATATCCCAGACTCGAGAGACTCAACGCATTGCAGCTTCCATTGAGTCCCCCTTGCTATCTCACATAGTGTGACTCCTCTGGACCTCCTTCTTCCTTCTGCTGTCTCCTGCTGTCTGAGATTTCTATTCAAATTTGCCTGAGATCAGAAATGCTTGTGTTCCTAGGATTCACATTTGCTCCTCAGGGAGGTCACATGAGGATAAGAAACATGTTGCTTGTCTGTGCCTGGAATCAGCAGTCTTTTAGAAGACCTTGCTCTTGCTATTCCATTTGTTCTGCTACTTTACCCGATCTGTTAGTAACTTTCTATTTTCACTACATCATTCATCAGTATCTTTTCAATGAAATTGTTTTCTCTTTCTCCCCCTTCTTATCCTTGTCCTCTTTAATCCTGAAAGAAATTTTCTGGTATCATACTTCCCCTTCAAGCTACTTCTCTGTCTCTCTTTTTTCCCTCAAAATGATACACTTTTTTTGGCAAGAAGAATCTTTACTCCCTCCCTCCATTTCCCCATCAGATACTTAGAAGATGATCCATAACTGTTGACTGAGTGAAGGAACAGATGAAGGGATGGTTGTTACTTGCAAAAATACCTTACTGTATGACTAGATTAACTTTATCCTCTTCAGGAACATGAGTATACGTTGAGTGAATAGTTCGAGTGAGACATTGTAGGTAAAGACTGAGATGTCTTCCTAAAGTCATTCATGTCAGCTTTGACTACACACTTTGATCAGTTACCTGGCAATAATATTGCCTGCTTTGTGTAATTTATCAAACAGTCTGGATGATGTGAAGATTTATGGTATATTAAAAACAGACAAAGCACAGCTCTCGTACAAGCCAAAATATCTCTCAAGTGTAGCTCTAAGTTCAAACCAAATGGCTTATAGTATGGCTCAGCTAAGGCTAGTCAGAACCAGCTTCTCTGAGCCCCACCCCACTGCACAGGGGTTTGAGATGTGTGAGGATGATCAGGATACCACTGAGATCTTAGTCATGCTGCAGTAACCAGACTATGACTTACACATTTGTGTGTCTTTGATTGTGTGTTTATCTCCTGCCTTCAGATCTATTTTCTCTCTTATGTTCAGATTATGAATCAGATTATGTTATGTTTTGTTAAATTTGCATCTGTTTTTTGATAAAGAGAAATATTACACGATGCAAAAGCCTACAAGATTCATCTGCACTCTATTTTGATTTTTCTCTGCTCTTCATTTCTCAGTTCTAATTTATTATAATGCCAACTGGCTTGATCGAGTGTTGTTCTTCAATTACTCAGCCCTTGATCAAATGTGCACTAGAGGAAAGGAAAAATATTTAACATCTGTAGGGCTTTACACCTTTTACAAAAATGATCTTAAGTCTTAATTTGCAGCAATCTTGTAGAGCAATTAAAGCAGATACTATTAGTGTCATTTAATAGACATAGAAGCGGTAGCTCCTCACAGTAATTAAGGGACTGTCCTGTGAGTCACAGCCAGGAAGCAGTGGAGGAAGGAGAGACATTCAGGTCTTTGGAGGACAAAACAGGAAAGCAAGGTCTGAGTACATATCTGGAAAAATTCAGATATATTGACTTTCGAATGAATTGTTAAGGGATAATAGATATCATAGAAGCTTCATCTTTTTTCTCTTTTTTTTAATTGTTTCTGTGTTTATTTGTATATGGTAACCATTTTTTCTTATCTCTCCTTTCCATTTTTACCTTAAACATGAGTTGTTGGAAGCCACCTTTACCATATAAGTTTTAGGTAAGAGATATTCTGTGAAGGGTTAATACAGCCAGAAATGGGTATAATTACTATTGGAACTGTAATTCCTCATTTTGGGGAAGAGGGTCAGTACTTCTTCACTTGCAGGAAGGATAGCTCCATCTTATTAGGTGGAAATTTTTTTTTAAAAGTTGCTTTATTGTCATATGAGAGTCCAACTATGTGTAAAAGAATACACATGGAACCTGAGTAGCCAATGAAATGGGTGAGTCATCTATCAATTCATTGCTTGATGGTACATATTTACCCGTCATTGCTTGTTATGCAAGAATGCAGATGGTCTCAGTAAACAGTTCTCTTTTGTTGGCTACCATCATGTTCAGTTGTTCCAGTGGTGGGCTCTGCAGGGATGCTGGAAGTGGAAGAGGCTTCCTTTCTTGCTTCTCGTGTGCTTCTCTCTCCAGGTTCTGCAGACTGTGTGTCCTCCGCAGTGTCCAGCTCCTACAGTGCGTGCATTCTCCAATCAGATTCCTGCCGATATGACAGCTGACAGCACCCAGTAGCTGGTAGTTTTGAATGCCTCCCAAGGCTCCTCCCTGTAAACAGCATCCCATGACACACTTTCAGGGGACTTTCTTGAAAGTCCCTGGAAAATTCTAGAAAGTTGCTGGTGCACCACCTCAGCAACTTCACTACCATCCAGTATGTGCTGCCATGACCTCTACAGTGAGGTATGGGTTGAAGTCTTCAAGTGAGAGAAGTCCTTTCGAGCACTTTCTCAGTTGTTGGCATAGGTTGTATATGTGTGTTATGCATTTTCTAGAGTTCTCTTACTTCTTACTGGCCCATCTTTCATCACTTCAGCTCTCTTTTTTAGTTAATATTCTTTATATTAAATGTTCCCTGCTCAAATTAATTACTATATAGCTACTGTCTCCTGTTTGGCCCCTGACTGATAAGACAAGTATATGTTTTCCAGGAGACTTTCTCAAGAGTTATAGAAGGCTGAGAGCCAAAGAACTGATGCTTTCAAATTGTGGTGCTGGAGAAAACTCTAAAGAGTCCCTGGGACTATGAAGATATAAAACCAGTCCATCCTAAAGAAAATCAACCCTGAATATTCATTGAAAGAACTGATGCTGAAGCTGAAGCTCCAATACCTTGGCCACCTGATATGAAGAGCCAACTCATTGGAAAAGACTTTGATGCTGGGAAAGATTGAAGGCAAAAGAAGGGAGCAGCAGAGAATGAGATGGTTGGCTGGCATCACTGACTCCATAAACATGAGTTTGAGAAACCTCTGCAAGATCATAGAGGACAGAGGAGCCTGGCACGCTGCAGTCTGTGGGGTCTCAAAGAGTTGGCCATGGCTTAGCAACTGAACAATGACAGTAATGGCAACTCCATGTTCAGCCTTTACAGTGTGAATTTACATACATCCATTATCTAGTTTTTTAAATAACAATAACAGGTCTTGGCAAAGTGAACCTGAGTTTTCCACTGGGCATTCTTTGGCGATTTAACTAAGGAAAACTTAAAGGAGTTACATGTTTACATAGTTTGCTAAATTTTGGAAAATACCACTTGCTGTCTGGTAGTTCCTATAATCTACCTGACATTCTTCTGTGGGATACAACTGAATAATCTCCAAACATTTTCAAACATTGAAACTTGACTAAATATAAGTACGGTTTAGGATTAGAGATAGAAGGTAAGGGACATTAAGAGACAACTTTGTTGTACAACCACATTGTGCAAAGTTTTTCGAGGTTCATGCAATCTCAGGAAGCAGGCTAAGTATGGTTTTTGTGGTTTCCTTGGAGTGATTTTTATCTCCAAGTTCAACTGAAAGGGAACTAACTTCTAATGATTACCAATTTCTTATTATTGTCTTTATGATATGATTATTTTCTACACAAAGAATTCAAGATGATGATGGTCACAAATTCATGCTAATATTTTAAAATTATTTTTATTTATCTGCATCTATTTTATTTGTTTTACAGTCATTATGACTTTTAATTTGCCAAGTAATCATAATGTAAGCTAAGGGACAGAGAATTCACATAGTGCTAAAACCTACAGTTGTATCTTAAAATATCAGGTGGTGTAGTAGATAAAATTGAACCTCTAGAAAGATCAGTGCCGTCCACCTCAGGCCAATCCTGGTACCTGAGGAAGAGCTGATCTCAGCCCACACTGTTCTCAAAGGGAGAGAAGTCTGTTGTGGAGCTGAAGATGAATAGAAAGAGTGAATAGGACATAATCTTTTTCAGAGAAAACCTCTCCTGGACCATGGCTGAGATCTCACAAATGTCTCCTTCTGTGAAACTGCACAACCAGATGGGTTATTACTCTCCCTGGCTTTGTAAGCCCCATCTGAGATCACAGTTACTTTCAGCTTCTGCATATATGTATATTAATGACTACATATTTATATATCTGCATATTTACTTTTATATTTTCATATTTAAATATATGAATATATAGGTGGGCACTCTGTGTGTGTGCATGCATGTATATATACATATATACAAGTAAAGGAGATCAGCCCTGGGTGTTCATTGGAAGGACTGATGCTGAAGCTGAAACTCCAATACTTTGGCCACCTCACGTGACGAGTTGACTCATTGGAAAAGACCCTGATGCTGGGAGGGATTGGGGGCAGGAGGAGAAGGGGCAACAGAGGATGAGATGGCTGGATGGCATCACCGACTCGATGGACATGAGTTTGAGTGAACTCCGGGAGTTGGTGATGGACAGGGAGGTCTGGCACGCTGTGATTCATGGGGTCGCAAAGAGTGGGATACGACTGAGGGACTGAACTGAACTGATTCATGCATATATATTTTTGTTTGGGGGGATATGTGAATTTAACATAATAACATAATAAATGTGAAATTTAGAATAATAGCAAGATAATTTATTGAGATGTTAGCTTGGATTCCTTTGCCTTCTAATTTTTTCTAAATTTGTCTAGAAGGAAGCTAGATGCTTTGTCAGCTCTAGACTGAGAGTAGTTTCTGGGATGGAAAGTAAAATTCATTCCAGGCAGCATGTCTCTGCCTTTGGACCTCTCAAGACTGCCTGCATGTCTAATCCTTGGTGTCCTGCAGTGGGAGGGCTGAGGTAAAGCTCTGGAGAAGCATCAGCAGAGGAGGCGCTCCCCTTCAGTCTGAAGAATCCTGCCCCACTTTCCAGCTTAGTGGCACCTCTCTGTGGGAAGCCAAGATCCAGAGGACATCGTGGCATGATGAGAGAAGCCTGTCCCTCACTAGACACCTGGAGGAAAGATACCATTTGCTCATTTCGGCAGCTGAGGAAAACCTGAGGCTTAGATTATCCACCTCAGATAGAGTGGGAGAGACACAGCCAGACTGTGTTTCAAAGTCAATGTTCTTTCGGTTTTTGTGCTTTGTTTCCAAAATTAATGACTTTGGGTCTGAGGAGGGTTGTACACGTGTGAGGATGGAGGTGGTTCTTCTATCCCTTCCAAGCAGCAGCCGTGAGAAGGCACAGGATTAGAGTCCAAGGTCTGGGTTTGAGTTCCAGCTCTGCCCTTGATAAACTTTGCAAACCTGGAGAAGTTTCTTAATCTATCTGTGCTCAACTGAAAAAAGGAAATTATAATGCTTCATCCACCAAACTATTTAAAGCATAATTGTATTGATGAATCCTTTGTAAGTTGTTTTAATAAGAGCAGTAATAATGATCATTTCCTTAACAGACTTTTTTCTATGATCCGGTATATGAAGAGGAAGTGCCATACACAGGCTATCTTTCTGGCATAAAATGAGAGAACATAAACCAGAGCACTAAGAACATAGAACATGTATAATAGAACTCCCTAAGTAATTGACACCCTAAGTAGCTTCATTGAAAATAATTCAAAGTCCCTGAATAATTTCAAATCATAGGCTCATAGGATGTTGAATGGAAGGCAACACTTAGAAGATTTTGGTGAAAAGAAGATAAAATTTTGAATCCTAAGTCTTTTTATGACTAGGTATGTAGAACTTGGCCATTTAATATCTAGAGATTTGCCTCCTTGCCTGGAGAATAGGAAGAATAAAGTGCTGCGTGCTGTTCTTAGTCGCTCAGTTGTGTCCAAGTCTGCAACCCCATGGACTGCAGGCCCGCCAGGCTCCTCTGTCCATGGGATTCTCCAGGCGAGAATACTGGAGTGGGTTGCCATGCCCTCCTCCAGGGGATCTTCCCAACCCAGGGATCAAACCCAGATCTTTACCATCTGAGCCACCACGGAAGCCCTAATAATATGATAATATCTTCCAAAAATGGTTTTCAGGAGAATTAAATGGAATAATCTGTGTGATGTATCTGTAGTTCAAGGCTTGCCACATAGAAACACATTAGTCAACGAATGCTCTAGAGTTGCAAGAGAGCTTTTAAAATAACTCATCTAATTAAACCCTCCCACATGAAAGATGGGAAAATTGAGAAATGCTAAGTTGTTTTATTTCTTAAAAATGAAACAACTGGGAAATGATCCAAGGAATAGAGTAAGAACATTCAAAGTGGATTTCAGCTTCCTGAAGGGATGTAACACTTGAGGAAGCTGTTTCTGGGCAATGAGGAATAAAGGGAAAACTATCTTCGGCTGAATTCACATTATAAACTATACAGTGATGCATGTTTTTTATAAACATAGGAGTCTTGCCTAAGAGACAACCATGTGCTCAGATGTTCCTGCATAGTCATCATCGCTGTGAGTTAAATGTGATTCTGTTGATAAGAATAATTGATAAAATGGCATGTTTCCAAGAGAGATAAGCTGTGCCCTAAATTCAAGTATCTTGTATACCCAAACGTTCGATTTAGCTAATGGTGGTGCAATACCACCCTATTAATCTTGTTGGGAAAGCTTTACTGATACAATCACTTAGAAGTCAACTTCTGGGTACCAGCTGATTCACCAGTGCCATATTGAAGGTCCAGGAAAGACTCTTCCTGAAGAGCTGTGTTTCCAACCTCTCAGTTGAGAGGATTAAGTTTGTACAGATCCTTAAATATCTCTGTGACAGATTTTTTTTTTTTTAAGTAGCCTCAATTTTTTGGCATTCTGTTCCCCCAGAATGTTTGGGTCTGTGTCCTTTCCTTTTGAATCTGGGTGAATTCTGTGATGGCTTTGATAATAAGAATAAAGCAAAAGTGACATAGTGCCTTAGGAGATTGGCACCTTCACTTTCTGTCTCAAAACACTTGCTTTTGGAGCCCTGGGCAGCCATGGGGAAAATTTAACCTTTGCGGAGGCTACATGCTGTTAGGAAGACCAAGTCAGCCAGGTGCAGAGGCTGCATGGAGCAGGGTCAGCCTGTTTCTCCCTTCCAGCCAGGCACCAGACACATGAGTGAAGAAGCCTGTAATGACTTCAGCCCCAGAAATCATCTGTCTACAACCACACAGAAGCCTGAGCAAGAACTGCACAGCTGGAAACAGTCAACCTGAAGAGTCACACGAGCGTGTCAGTTTAAGCCACTAAATTTGGGAATTTTTTTTGTTATGTAGCAATAAATAACCAGAAAATCTTCCTTGATTAAATCTTTGGGGGGCTAAGTCATTCCTTCCCCTGCTCACTTCCTGAAATAGTGTTTGTCTGCTGAGTTGCTGAAGAAATGTATCGTGTAGTACAGGGTAATTTGGTGTTTTTAGCTGACATTTTTAAAACATTTATATCCTGCTTGCTTCAAAACTAGATTTGATGTCATGATCGAATGATTATTGAATTAATAAATGTGTAAGTGAATTATGAAAATATGGTTAATTAGTTTACCATGAAAACAAGTTAAAGTTAGACATGAACTCTGTGGAGGTATTTCACTCAGTTGTCCTATATATTAACTAAAATCTCAAGATTCTAACTGTAAGTTGAATGCTTCATAGTCCTCTCTCCAAAATATACATTAAACATGCCTAACATTTTCTTGACTCTAACCAAACAATTTGGGAGTCCCCAGTCATGACATGTCACCCAATATCTCTACACCATTGCTCCGCATGCTTCTCTGCATTTAGAACACCCTTGCTCTCCAAACTGGTGGCCTGACAACTCTTTCTGTTTCTTTATTCTAACATCAAACACGACTTCCTTCTAAGACATAGTGACCCGTTTATTTATTCATTCATCAGTCATTTACTGAGCACCTATTTCACGTCAACTATTGTGCCCTTGAACAGTTTAGCGTGACTGTGTGTTCAGTCGCTTCCATAGTGCCCAACTCTTTGCGAGTCTGTGAACTATATAGCCTGCCAGGCTCCTCTGTTGACATTTCCTACTCTAGGGGATGTTCCCCACTCGGGGATCGAACCCGCTTCTCTTGTGTCTCTTGCATTGGCAGGCATATTCTTTACCACTTAGCCACCTGGGAAGCCCCTTGAGCAATTTAGAGTGGAAAATAATTCAAGGTTGTAGCCTGCTGCCGGACAAATCTGAGGCGTTACTTGTAACAGAGAGCGAAAGTGTTCTGGGAGCAGCCGTGATGACGCAGCACATCTGGGGGAAGAAAGGGAGCATCTCAGAGACGCAGCTCTGAGCTGAGTCCTGAGTGCAAGGAGGTAGCTGTGAAATGAGGGGGAAAGTGTGGGAAGAGTTTTGTGGTTTGTTTCATTTCTTGTTTGTGTTTTTAACCAAGTCAATCAAATTGAACTAAAGTTTATTATAGGAAGACTTTCATGGCAGCAAATAAGTTGCTTTGAAGAACAGACAGAAAGGGAATTTTCCCCATCTCCTCTCCCAGGTTTTCCCTATTACCCCTGTTCTGGTTGCTGGAATCTACACCAGAATATTAGCCTTGGTGTTAACAATTAGGAGTGTTGAGAATTCAACTGTTACAGTACAGTCAGGTGCATTTTAGACCTGACTTTCAGTAGTCTGAATGCCAGCACCACCCAGAAAGTGCTTTAGGCAGCACAGTTCCTTGATGTTTACCCCTCTCTCTAATGCAAGTCTTTGCTTATATAGTATATTATATGCCAGTGCTAGTCAGAGTGTCCTCCCTGCTGGCCCAGGGATGATTTGCTATTATTCTACAATATTGTTGTTCTGTTGCTAAGTCATGTCTGACTCTTTGAGACCCCATGGACCCCATGTACTTACCTGAAGTATGCCAAATAAGTATAAAAATAGGGAATAAGTGCTTTGAGCCTCTTTTCTAGCAGTTTGACAGAGAGATTTATGTCTGTCAGGTCTGAAAATCAGGCACTCAAAATCTTTGTCATTCCATTTTGCTAGTAATTCCTTTCTATCGTATTTTACAAAGTTATCAGTCCATAATTTATTGGCAATTTAAGAAACTGGTCCTTCACTACCAGTGGTTTGAGAAACAGTGCCTTAGGCCACAAGGTCTAAACACCTTCCGATACTGCCCTCCCTCTCTACCTTGGCCACCTCCTGCCCACATTCTTGCTAAATTCCTGCTCTTTGATTTTTCATTTAGGGGGTTGCTCCTGGGTGAAACCCTAGGAGGCTTCTCATGACTTGTGGCTTCCCATGACTTGTCAGTGTTATGGTTGGGATGGAGCTTCTTCTAGGTGATCTGACAGCCCCGTGTGCTTCCCTGCTATGGCCAAAGCACTTGGGATAGTATCACAGACTTTTTACTTCTCCGCCTCCCTCTGGAGAACGTAAGCTCCGGAAGAGCGGAGCCATGTCTGTAAAGCTCTGTGCCTGTGTCCTTTACCCCGTAGCCCTTACACTCACCTGTACATGAGTGGATTAGCCAGTGAACGAAGGAGCAGACGCGGTGCAGCCAGTCTCCAGGGGACTGTTTCATGCAAGCACCTCTTTTCACGCTAAGAGAGCAGTCAATGCTTGCTTCTTAGGTCACCAACTCGAACTCTCTGCTTGTGATCCTTGAGGCACAAAGTTGCTCCCAACAGGTTCTCGGTCTCACGTCAGGGTATGGGATAATATTGCTTTCCAGGCCACTCTCCCTGATTTCCAGGTTGCTTCATGGGTGGCCTGCCCCAGTGTGACTTCCTAGTGAAGTGAAGTCGCTCAGTCGTGTCCGACTCTTTGTGACCCTGTGGACTGTAGCCTGCCAGGCTCCTCTGTCCATGGGATTTTCCAGGCAAGAATACTGGAGTGGGTTGCCATTTCCTTCTCCAGGGGATCTTCCAAACTCAGGGATTGAACCCAGGTCTCCTGCATTGCAGGCAGACGCTTTATCCTCTGAGCCACCAGGGAAGCTATGACTGCCTAATGTAGTCCTAATTATGTCTTCTTGGCTTTTTCCTTCTTCCCTTTGCCTTTCATCAGTGCACACCCTTCTCCACCTTAGGTCTGCTTGTACCCGGGTCATCTTCCTGCATTTCAGCGTGGTTTCCACCTTCCTGCCCACACCTGTGCTTACTGCCACCGTGTCACCTGTTACCTTCTCTCCGTCTCCACTTTTGTCTTTGTCCCTCTGTCTCTCTGCTTTCTTTTCTCTGCATGTCTTTTGCTCTGATTCTACAATTTCTCTGTCTCTTTCCAGTGTATTTAACATTTGAACCCTAACAATTACCGATAACAAGAAAAAATTTTTTTATAATTCAAACACATCAGATTTGCTATCATTTATTATTTCATTAATGGCTACAAATGCTGTGTAATAATGCTACTTTATGACTGGATAAAAAGGTAAGATACAGAAAAAGAAAGAGAAAGATACCCCAAATAAAGTGAGGTCATCAATGGCCAATTTTTTTCTACTATAAAATTTTGCCTTTGACCTCCCCCTTGACACAGTCACACATCTCTCTATGTCATGGGTATCATTGCCAGATTTGGAACTCCAGAAAGTGGTGAGATATTGCTGCCTTCAGAGCTTCTTGAGCATGATTTTGACCTGAATTATCTGGATAATTGTTGTGTGTCTATGACTGTACATAAGATCATTTACTGTATTAGATATGTATTACTGATTTTAAAGTTACTACAAACTTAGTGGGTTAAAACAACACACCTTACTATTTCAGTTTCTGTGGGATGGGGGTCTTTGCTGTTGTTGGTCAGTTGCTAAGTGGTGTCTGACTCTTTATGATCCCATGGACTGCAGCACACAGGTCTCCCTCCCTCCCTGTCCTTCACGATCTCCCAGAGTTTGCTCAGATTCCCGACCATTGGTCATGCTTGTGACCAGTGAGTGATGCTATCGAACCATTTCATCCTCTGCTGCCTTCTTCTCCTTTTACCTTCAAGAACTTATCTGGGTTCCCCGCATACTTCTGAGCTCACTCAGGTTGTATTCACTTTCTTTTCTGCCTCATTATCACCATCCTATTGACAACTGCCAATCTATTCACAACCCCAACTTCCCTCCATCTCCCCAACACTAAAACTATTTGATCCCTTCCTGAAGGATCACCTTTTCTAATTTCCAGGACCAGTATTGACCAGACGTAGGAATCACTGAAACCTCTTCTGCACCTTTGAGCATTCTTCTCAATTCACCATAGTGCTGGTCTTGTCCTCCCATGGGAGTCCAAGTCTCCAATAGTCCTTGACTACAGTTTCCTCCTCCTCCTCCTCCCCTCCACCTCCTTGGGGACCCCAGACTTCTTATCAATCTGCTTTTTAGGAACTGCCTGTCTCATTTCCCTCTTTCTATCCAATCCCATTTCCCCCCATGTGGTACTAAATCGCAGTTTGGGAAGCAATTGGACCCAAGAGAAACAGGCCATCAATAAAATGCGCCGGAGGTCCATTTACTGCTTTGCATATGTTCAGGCCAAGTTATCCTGTGGCAAGATCAATAGCCCTATGGGCTGAGCCTTATGATGTCAAGCCTTGGCAGCTCCCTCCAGATTCCTTAGAAGCAAGCACGCTTTTTGCTTTCTCATCTGTTCATTACCAGCAATCAAATTTTGTCTTTTTTGAGTGTATGGAAGGGCTATAATTTATTTACAAATAATATTTAATATAGGCAATGGCAGCCTGCAGCAGAAAGCCAGACAGACTCTTCTCATCTCTCCTTGGAATAGCAGAGCATGGCCAACAAGGAGGTGCTGGAGGAGAAAGAAAAGCAGATACTAGCAGACCTGGTTCACGCTCAGTTGCATTTTTATTCCAAAACAGTGACTTGAAATGGCTATGACATGAGGAAGTATCCTTTGATTTTATGTGCAAGTGTGAAACAGTGGAGGCTTCCCAGGTGGCACAGCAGTAAAGAATTCACTTGCCAGTGCAGGAGATGCAAGAGACACCAGTTTGATCACTGTGTCAGAAAGATCCCCTGGAGTAGGAAATGGTAACCCACTCTAGTATTCTTGCCTGGAAAACTCCATGGACAGAGGAGACTGGTGGGCTATAGTCATGAGGTCCCAAAGAGTCAGACATGATTGAGCATGCATGCAGGGCTCAGGATGAAACAGTGACTTGGAAATTATTCAAGAAAAAAGTTTAAGCTCAATTTGCATAAGTTGGAAAGTGGAATTTTTCAAGAGTTTAGAATAAAAAGATGCAAGCTTGAGTTAATTGAAAAGTGTTTTGTGTTTCCTCTTCAGTTTGACACCATAAAATTCCCTAAAGTGTCCCCACTGGCAATGAAATGAGTGTCCTCTTACCAAATGCCTGTTACACAGCATTAATCTTCAGCTCAACTCCAGGAAAGTCATCAGCTATTAGTCTGGGAAAACTTTGCTCCATGGACTAGCTATTTTCATCAAATCCGTACCAAATGAAAGAAACACAGTTCAACATTATGCAGAGGCCCCATTGCAAAAGTATGATGTCATATTAATGTCCCAGTGTGAAATCCTGGATAAAATTCTAAAATGGTGTAAGGAAGTGTTAAATATTTTTTTGACTATAAAAATATGTGACTTTCTTGGGCTTAAAAGTTTAGTACATAAAACAATACTTTGCCCAGATACGAGGACATCATGCTCTTCTATAGAGGGACCACACACTATGTCTGAGGTCAATTTTCTAAGTCTAGACACACGGAGCCTAAGTGTCTTTTTGCTTCAGATGCTTGAGGACTGTATATACAAATGATGCAAAGTGAATTAAATCATTGGCTAAAGTAAACTTTCAGTTCTGTATCACGCTTGCTCTTCAGCCTGATACACCTGGGCTTCCTATAATGGCGCATTGTCTGGGCCTCAGCTGGTCTCTGCTGATGCCTTTTGGTGTCTGGATATATGATCCAAGGATCAGCCATTCTGAGATTCTTTGGTTATATCTGGGAAGTTGAATGATTATAAGCTGTCTTCTTGATAATCAGAAAATTTGAAATTAGATTGTGGGAGTAGGAGATATCCTTAAAGAAAAAAAAAAAAAAATTTCCCAATTAGGCTTCATATGAAGTCATTCCTATTGCTACTTACCTCTAGTGTTTGTCCTCTACAAAGAAGCGTCTTTTCTTCTTTTCCTTATCAGAAATAGCTACGTCAGTTTTCTTTATGGTTGGAGGAAAACCCAGGGTGTGGATGCCTCTTAGATAACCTGCTTGCATCTCAACTCTTCTGACAGCCCAGAACTCATTGCCTATTGAAAAGAGAAGCCCAAGAAAATTTGAGTGAAGTTTTTTGGTTTTAGAAATGCTTTTAGAGCACTGTTGTGGAAAACAGAAGTCTTGGTTTTATTTCAATCAATTCATAGGTGGTATTTAGTCCCTGAATGAAGGTATGAATGAATGAGTGAAAAAATAAATGAGTAGATAACTCTGGTTCACTCCCTTTCTGGGTCTTAACATTTATTACCAATAAATTACAGTGACCAGTACTAGTTATTTTGTCTAATTGCTGATGACTTCTTAATCTAAATTTCCAACCTAGAAGTCTCTCCCAAGCTTCACATCAGTAAGTCAGTCACTTACAGTACACATTGCTGCTCCTGCAACAAATTCTGTGCAGATGCCCAGGGAGCATTGTAATCACAGTTAATCTTGGTCATTGTGTTAAAATTTAGTAAAGTTGTTTAGAAACAATTTGGAATGAGGGGAAGCTCCTAAACTAGAGACACTGGCATGTTTATTTGAACAGGTGAACTAGAAATTTATTTTCTGGCCTTTTTTTCTGATCTTTATTTTTAAAAGAAAAGAAGCCAGATGGTAAGAAAAGAAATCCCAGGGCACATTTTAGGGTCAAACCTGATTCAGTGTAATTGATTTTTCCTTAATCATCTGTAGTAAAAGGAAAGAGAAACACTGTTGACATGCTCATTCTAAAACCTCCACAAATTCCTAAGCTGTGAAAATAAGATTAAATGATGCTTCAACATTGTGCTTGCTGACAGCAAAGAAGAAAATACAGCTTCTTTCCTTTCAGCATTTCTGAAATGCTGTCAGAAATGCTGACAGCAAACAACTTTATTCATAAAGTTCTTCAACAATGATTGAAACAAAGAGTGCTTCCAGTGGTTACCATCAAATAATCAGAAATTCCAGTTCTTAGGATGTTCCATTTAGTGCTCATTCTAGATAATCAGGTCACTCTTGGATTGTGTCGGACATTATTCCTGAAATCATCCAGAGATGTTTATGACTCGCCTGCTGCGTCTTCAGCCCATGGTTCATCATCATCAAAGCGCACATCTCCATACAAACAAGGCCCTGGCGGAGAGGTGTGACCCGAAACTTCTCCAGGTACATCAAAATGATCAGTCTCCAAGTTCTAGGAGAGGAAAAATACTGATGGAAATATAGGCAATCAGAATTTCTTTATGCCCTTTTTCAATAAGACAACACCAGATCAATGAAAACATTTTATTTTATTTATTACCTTTGAGTGCAAAGTCATTATGTCAGCCTCTCCTTCATAAATCCTGAAGAACCTAAGTGGCGTCACCTCCTCCCAGAACCGTCAGAGCTTTCTCAGTGGCAGAATCAATACATCTCTAGGCAAATTCAGTGTATAATTCACAATTCCATATGAAAAAAAAGTTGAGTGTACTATTTCTCCTGTGACAGTAATTTATAAAATCTCAGTATTATGTCTAAAATCTCTTTGGACCCATTGCTTGTGAGATGAGTTTTCCTCCGACGAGTTTTCCTCCATCTCTTTGGGCTTACCAGGAAAGACGCAGAAGTGACCGATGCCAGGAATCCCAGCTCTGGGCTTGTGTGTCACTTCCAGGGTGTCAGAGTCCAGCTTCTCTGTCACTTCCCACCCCAGGAACCTCTGGATTTCTTGTATTTTTTTAAAACCACAAGAACACTGTCTTTTCCTCTAATAAATTCTTTCACATAGTTTTCAGGATTGTAGTATCTTTCCAGATATTGTTAATGGAACAAGTATAGTTTTAAGGTAATTTTTATGATTTTTAGTCATTTCCCCAAATTTCACAATTTATTTTAGTCTTTAGTTTATTGAAACAAGTTAGTATGAAACAATGTTGTTTTTGATGAAGACCCCTAATTAATATTTTATTTTTCTGCTACTTTTACATTTTATTGCAATTTAGTTTGTTCAGTTCAGTTCAGTTCAGTCACTCAGTCATGTTCGACTCTTTGCGATCCCATGGACGGCAGCAAGGCAGGCTTCCCTGTCCATCACCATCTCCTGGAATTTCCACAGACTCATGTCCATTGACTCATCCAACCATCTCATCCTCTGTCATCCCCTTCTCCTACCCTCAATCTTTCTCAGAATCAGGGTCTTTTCCAATGAGTCAGTTCTTTGCATCAGATGCCCAAAGTATTGGAGTTTTAGCTTCAGCATCAGACCTTCCAATGAATATTCAGGACTGATCTCCTTTAGGATGGACTGGTTGGACCTCCTTGCAGTCCAAGGGACTCTCAAGAGTCTTCTCCAACACCACAGTTCAAAAGCATCAGTTCTTCAATGCTCAGCTTTCTTTACAGTCCAACTCTCACATCCATACATGACTACTGGAAAAACCATAGCTTTGACTAGATGGACCTCTGTCGGTAAAGTAATGTCTCTGCTTTTTAATATGCTGTCAAGTTGGTCATAGTTTTTCATCCAAGGAGCAAGTGTCTTATAATTTCATGGCTGCAGTCACCATCTGTACTGATTTTGGAGCCCAAGAAAATAGTCTGTCACTGTTTCCATTGTTTCCCCATCTATTTTCCATGAAGTAAAGAGCCTGGAAACTTGAATTTAAATATTCAGATCCAGCCTGCTTGAAGAAAAAGAAACCATCCTCTTGCTTTTTAAAAATCTTTTCATCTTTTCCTTCTCCCCAAGTACAAAAGGGGAAATTGGATTTAGATTTGTAATGGGAAACTATTTAAAATATTATCCACCTAACCTCTCACTTTTGCATTTCTCTCTCTTTTTCCTCAACCAATCATAATGTTTTTCACATACCAAGTCCATATAACTGTCTTATCAAACTAACTTATTAATACAAAATAGTATAGAATTATACTTTTCTCTCACTAAAGATGAATTAACTCTACTCTATCTGAAGTATGTAACTTCAAAGTGACAGCAGACTAAATTAATGAGTGTGCAGGAATGATCCTCTGAGTACCACATGCCACTTCTACCCTATTTGAAGTAGATTGGACAAGATGTGATTTCTAGAAACTGGAGGCTCTGAGAGCCCCATGCGAGAGCTGGAGAGAAGCTTGGGTACTCACTGAACCAGTGAAGTCAACCTGTGTCTTAATGCAGCCAAGGAGTTTGCTCTACACAATGAAGTAAAATGGACACTAGCTGAAAATCAGAGGTAGGCGGAGCTGACACCCAGACTTAGAGAAAGTCAAATGGACTATGAACAAGTATATCACTTCTGTGGGCCATTGTTTTGCCGTCTGTATAAAAGGCAGTGAATATGACATCATTCACCTGGCTATCATATGTGTTTTATGCTGGTGTATATTATTCACTCCAATATATTTACTAGAAGAAGCTTGCTGGCCTGAAATATATCTGACAATGTTCTCAGGTACTTATTGGCAAGCTCTGAGGTGCTTCATCTCTATTTGAGTCATAATTTTATTGGTGTTTACATATCCTGTTGGTGGATCTTATTACATAGTAATGATGCAATGAAAGTTAGTTATATTAAGAGCTATTATTATAACCGGTACATATCTTGGGCGTAATGTTAGTGTGTAAATTTAAAACATCACATCTGGAAGAAACTAATGACTTGGGACGAGAAGAATCCTGCGTTTAAGTTATTCATTACTTACTAAACTTACTGGAGTGTGTGTATACATTCAGCCAAGTATGCAATTATTTCTCAAAAAACGGTGAAACCTTTCTAAGTCTAGAGCTATTACTGTATGCCAGGCCCTAAATATATGTTATTTCTAATCTGTAGAACAACCTTACAGAGTAGAGACTAGGATCAAAAAATTAAGTAATAAACTCAAGCTCAGGGGTAAGTGATTATGCAAAATTAAATGGTTAAGTGATTACCCCAAATTCTAACTATTGCAACTCAGATGTTTACCAAAAGCTTCTTGGTTTGAAACTTGGCTCTCCCCCAACTTTTTTCTCTCATATTTTGACACTGTTTATTTTTCTCGTTTTTGAAACTGACCCCAATTTTACCTTTGATTTACTTCTTTAGTTTTGTTCTTTTTCCCCTGACTGTCTGATCATATGGGCTTCCGTTGTGGCTCAGCTGGCAAAGAATCCACCTGCAATGTGAGAGACCTGGGTTTGATTCCTGGGTTGGGAAGATCCCCTGGAGAAGGGAAAGCCTACCCACTCCAGTACTCTGGCCTGGAGAAAACCATGGACTAAACGGGTCTCAAAGAGTTGGACACGACTGGACAACTTTCTCTTCACTTAACTTCATCTGGCCATTACAGCTCATTCAGCCTCTTCTGATCTGTGCCTATTTGCTTTGTCACCTGAAGCTCGTGGCCTGTGCTGCACAGATGTAAAGCCATACAGACAGAAATATAGTCCATCACATCCTGTAACTAAGACTGAGAAATGTATAACAAATTCTTACTTACAGGTGCCCAGTTATTGGGTAAGCTATCAATTTCAACATCCGACAACCTAAGATTATAGATATAAACACTTGACCCTGGGTATGGCATGATTACAATATTTTGCAACTTCTTTCATTGGAAACTCTTGGTTTTATTTTAGGTTGGGTAATTGGGCTAAGTCACAGAATGAAAACAGATGAGAAGCTCACTTCCTTTTCCATGACTTTAATACCAATTTAACTGCTTAGAATGGAAGCAGTTTATTGCTGAATTTTTACCTATTTTATTTCTCTCCTAATTAACTAAATGTTTAGGTTACCAGTCCTTACCATAAAAAAGACTATCAGCTGAAGCAGGCAAACATGTCAATGTAGGGGTTAGACATATCTCAGAATTATGGCTTCAGTGCTCATTTTAAATACAAGAAATTATGATTATATATTGTAACCTAAATCATTCACTATTATTAGTAGTAGGTGGATACATAAGTAATGTTACTATGTTTTCTATTTGAATTAGAGTTCATTTGAGAATGGTTCATTGTTGTGGTTGACTTTTTTGCTAGGGAGAAGTTTGTTAGGGAGGAGAGTGATACTGATAAAGAAATATGGCCTGAGGAGAATGTGGCAAAGAAAAGCCAGTTATTAATATTCAACATTTTGTATACATGAGAAGCTCTAAGCTAAGTGATTTAGCTTTGCCCATCTTCATGAAACTCTTAAGAGTTAGTATTATTTTCCCTTTATCATAGATAGAAAGCTAAAATCCAGAAAGTCAAAATCAACCGTATTTACAGAGCAACTCTGTAGGAATGGCCAGAAAACTAGCAGAAGATTTTCCACAACTAAAGACATAAGGAAGGAATGAAAATGGGATGGGTGGGAGAGGAGAGATGGAGTATAGTCAGGACCCACACCTCTGGGCTTGTAACAGAGGGAATGTCTAAATTGTAGAGTTCCTCCTCGAAGAATGAAGGGTCCAGGACCCAAATTGGACTTCTCAGCCCAGAAGCCCCACACTGAGCAGACAAGCCTCCAAAACACCTGGCTTTGAACACTAGTGGGGTTTATGTTTGGGAGAACCAAGGACTATGGAAAGCAGAGACTCTGCTTTTAAAGGGCATGTGCAAAACGTCACATACTCCAAGTCCCAGTTCAGTTTGAAAGGAGCCTGAGTCAGATCAACTTGCTGACCTTGGAGAGTCTCCTGGAGAAGTAAGAGGCAACAGGGATCCTGCTGGAAATAGAGATGCTAGAAGCACTCATTTCGGAGGGCTCATTCTACTCTGAAGCACTGTCACCAGCAAGTGCAGTTTTGGGATACTCCCTCCTGTCCATTAGCACTAGGGAACCATTCCTTCCTACCATGGGCTGGGCCCCAGAGGAAGCTGACTTAACCTTCTAGTTACCCATAGGCACTTCAGGAGGCATCACTTCAAAGCCAACCAGGCCTGGGGCAGCCCAGCCTACCAGGATGACCACCATGGTTGACCCTACCACTACAGAAATGCACACAGAGTCCACGTGGGAGGTATCCGTAGAATATATAGCTCTATAACCAGAGGGGAATATGCTCCTAGGATGGATAGGACTTCTCCCATATAAGCCAAGTCTCCAAGGTCCAGATGTGTCACTGACCTACCTCATTCACAGAAATAAGCACAGCTAATTGGGCAAAGTGAGGAGACATTAAATGTTGTAAATGATAGGACAGGAAAAAACCTCAGAGAAAAGAACTAAAGGAAGTGGAAATAAGTAACGTACCTGATAAACAGTTCAAGGTAGTGACTGTAAAGAGGCTCCTCAAACTTGGAAGAAAACGGATGAAATCAGCAATGTTAGAAAATACTAAGAAGAGCCAAACAGAAGTGAAGATTCCAATAACTGAAATAAAAAATACTCTGGAAAAAAATCAACAGTAGTTTAGATGGTATAGAGGAACAAATCAGCAATTTGAAAGACATAGCAGTAGAAATCACCTAAATTGAATAGAAAAAGGGAATGACAGAATTTTGAAAAATTAAGATAGTTTAATAGACCCCTGGGACAGCAAGCATACTCAATTTGTTTTAAAGAGATTCCAGAAGAAGAAAAAGAGAAAGGGGTAGAGAACTTATTTGAAGAAAAAAATAGCTGAAAGCATCCCTAACCAGGGGAAGAATATAGACATTCAAGGTAAGGAAGCACAAAGATTCCCAAATAAGATTCACTAAGTGATGGGGGAAAAAGCCTACAACTAAGAACACTCTACCCAGTAAAGTTATCGTTTAGATTTGGAAAAAAGATAAATATCATTATAGACAAGAATAAGTTAAAAGAGTTCAACACTACTAAACTGACTTTACAAGAAATATTAAAAGAACTTCTCTAAGTAGAAAAGTAAAGGCAACAGCTAGAAATATAGAAATTATAAAAGGAAAAATCTCACTGGTAAAGTCAAACATACAGTAAATGTGGTAGATTAATCATTTAAAAACCAGTATGAAGGTTAAAAGACAAAAATAGTAAAATGATTTATATCCACAAACAGTAGTTAAAGGACACCAAAAATATATAAAATATAATGACAAAAACATTAAACATGAGTTTGGGGGTAAGAATGTAGGATGGTTAGAATTCATTGGCATTTCATCTTGTAAAATCACCAACTTTATATATATATATAGTATGAGTATATATGAGTACACTATATATATATATATAGTATGAGTATATATATATAGTATATAGTAAGAGCCTCATGGTAACCACAACCTGATGAACTATAATAGATACACACATAAAAGAGGGAAAAAAATCCCAGTATAATACCAAATATAGTTATTAAATCACAGGGAAGAAAGATAAAAAAAGAATAAACAACCTTAAAACAATTAACAAAATAACAATAGATACATATATATCAATAATGACTTTAAATGTAAATGAAAGGAATGCCCCAGGCAAAAGACAAAGAATGGCTGAATGAATACAAAAACAAAACCCACACATATGCTGTCTGCAAGAGACTCATTTCAGATATGAAAACACAGACAGCCTAAATGTGAGAGAATGAAAAAAGGTATTACATGCAAACAGAAACAAAAAGAAAGCTAAGGGACCAATGCTGCTGCTGCTGCTGCTGCTAAGTCGCTTCAGTCGTGTCCGACTCTGTGCGACCCCATAGATGGCAGCCCACCAGGCTCCACCATCCCTGGGATTCTCCAGGCAAGAACACTGGAGTGGGTTGCCATTTCCTTCTCCAATGCATGAAAGTGAAAGTGAAGTCACTGAGTCGTGTCCAACTCTTAGCGACCCCATGGACTGAAGCTTACCAGGCTCCTCCATCCATGGGATTTTCCAGGCAAGAGTACTGGAGTGGGGTGCCATTGCCTTCTCCACCTTATATCAGACAAAATAGATTTCAAAATAAAGACTGTAACAAGAGAGAATGACATTATATAACAGTCAAGGGATCAATCCAAGAAAAAGAACAATTGTAAATTGTTGGGAGCCACGTTAGGCATTACTGTCAAAATGGAGGCATGGCCCCAGACCCCTCTCCTCATTCCACAGGCATGGTCCCAGGATGAAGGAGTTAGGCTTTGTAATTCTGACTTGTCTTTTCCTTTCCTCAGCTGAGTTGACTGAAAAGGAATATTAAGGTGTTTATTGTTCTTGAGAGGAGCATGAGAAGGCACAAAGCCTTCTGCAGCTGTGCTCAGAAAATAATTCATAAAGTTAATCATTGACATTTGTTCAAGGACTTTTACAAAAGAGTGTTCCAGGATGAGCACATAGGCCATAGCTTGAGGCCTTGGGAGGGATTGCTATCTGAAGCCTATTTGTGAGGGAAATGTTTATAACAAAGGAGTTTACTGAATTTAAAGCTTAGAAATAATTGAAATAGTTAGAAGTTAAAGATTTAAGGAATGTTATAAAGTTAGCATATTTTACTATAGCTTATAGAAGTTAGGAATTTTTAGAGACACTATAGCTAGAAGCCTTTTTAAGAGATAGTGAGCTCAGGATGTTACTGGCAAACAGGATTTAGGAAGATACTAGTAAACTGAGGAATGTAGCATGAGTTACAATGTAATCACAAGTTATCACTAGGACACATTAGAGGAGGTAGATAATAGATGATAAGGCTGATTCTGAGAGAATCACTGAAGCAGGAACTCTGTTTGAAGAGCAACATGATTTATGAGATAAGAAATCTGGGAGAGGGGGAACTGAAAATGTCAAACCTCTGACCTAATGTTTTTGTAAAAGTATAAAAGAGAATCTTAAACTTGAAATAAATAGGCAGTCCAAGAAAAATGAGAGGCTGTCTCATTACTCGCCAGCACCGTTCATCTCTTCAGATTGAATCCCTGGCTGCTGGGGCTGGACTCCAGCAGTGAATATATATGCAACCCATAAAGAAACACCTAAATACATAAAGGAAATTTTAACAAACATAAAGGGAGAAATAGTAGGAGATTTTAACACCACACTTACAGAAAATCAATAAAGAAACACTTGCCTTAAACAGCATAATATACTACATTGACTTAACAAATATATAAAGAAGTTTCCTCCAAAACTTCTTTCTAGGTGGCTCAGATGGCAAAGAATCTGCGTGCAATGCAGGAGACCTGGGTTTGATCCCTGGGTTGGGAAGCCCTTGGAGAAGGGAACAGCTATCCACTCCAGTATTCTGGCCTGGAGTATTCAACGGTCCATGGAGTTACAAAGAATTGGATGTGACTGAATGACTTTCGCTTTCACTTTTGGGCTTTGAATCCACCTGCAGTGCAGGAGACCCCGGTTCAATTCCTGGGTTGGGAAGATCACTGGAGAGCGAGGGCTACCTCTCCAGTATTCTTGGTATTCCCTTGTGGCTCAGCTGGTAAAGAACCCACTTGCAATGCAGGAGACCTGGGTTTGATCCCTGGGTTGGGAAGATCCTCTGGAGAAGGGAAAGGCTACTCACTCCAAAATTCTGGCCAGGAGAATTCCATGGACTGTATAGTCCATGGGGTAGCAGGGAATTGGACATGACTAAGCAACTAGGCCATGCCATGTGAGGTCACCCAAGACGGACGGGTCATGGTGGAGAGGTCTGACAGAATGTGGTCCACTGGAGAAGGGAATGGCAAACCACTTCAGTATTCTTGTCTTGAGAACCCCATGAACAGTATGGAAAGGCAAAAAGATAGCACACTGCAAGATGAACTCCTAGGTCAGTAGGTGCCCATTATGATACTGGAGATCAGTGGAGAAATAAGAAAGAATGAAGGGATGGTGCCAAAGCAAAAACAACACCCAGTTGTGGATGTGACTGGTGATAGAAGCAAGGTCCGATGCTGTAAAGAGCAATATTGCATAGGAACCTGGAAAGTTAGGTCCATGAATCAATGCAAATTGGAAGTGGTCAAACAGGAGATGGGAAGAGTGAATGTCAACATTCTAGGAATCAGTGAACTAAAATGGACTGGAATGGGTGAATTTAACTAAGAGGACGATTTCATCTACTACTCTGGGTAGGAATCCCTTAGAAGAAATGGAGTAGCCATCATGGTCAACAAAAGAGTCCAAAATGCAGTACTTGGATGCAATCTCAAAAATGACAGAATGATCTCTGTTTGTTTCCAAAGCAAACCATTCAATATCACGGTAATCCAAGTCTATACCCCGACCAGTAACACTGAAGAAGCTGAAGTTGAATGGTTCTATGAAGACCCACAAGACCTTTTAGAACTAACTTCCAAAAAAGATGTCTTTTTCATCACAGGGGACTGGAATGCAAAAGTAGGAAGTCAGGAAACACCTGGAGTAACAGGCAAATGAGGCCTTGGAGTACAAAATGAAGCACGGCAAAGGCTAATAGGGTTTTGCCAAGAAAACGCACTGGTCATAGCAAACACCCTCTTCCAACAACACAGGAGAAGACTTTACACATGGACATCACCAGATGGTCAACACCAAAATCAGATTGATTATATTGGCAGCCAAAGATGGAGAAGCTCTATACAGTCAGCAAAAACAAGACCAGGAGCTGACTGTGGCTCAGATCATGAACTCCTTATTGCTAAATTCAGACTGAATATGAAGAAAATGGGGAAAACCACTAAACCATTCAGATATCAGTTCAGTTCAGTTCAGTTCAGTCGCTCAGTCGTGTCCGACTCTTTGCAACCCCATGAATCGCAGCACACCAGGCCTCCCTGTCCATCACCAACTCCCAGAGTTCATTCAAACTTGCGTCCATCGAGTCAGTGATGCCATCCCGCCATCTCATCCTCTGTTGTCCCATTCTCCTCCTGCTCCCAATCCCTCCCAGCATCAAAGTCTTTTCCAATGAGTCAACTCATTGCATGAGGTGGCCAAAGTACTGGAGCTTCAGCTTTAGTATCATTTCTTCCAAAGTAATCCCAGCATCGATCTCCTTGAGAATGGACTGGTTGGATCTCCTTGCAGTCCAAGGGACTCTCAAGAGTCTTCTCCAACACCACAGTTCAAAAGCATCAATTCTTTGGCACTCAGCCTTCTTCAAGACCCAAATCAAATCCCCCATGATTATACAGTGGAGTGAGAAATAGATTTAAGGGCCTAGATCTGATAGATAGAGTGCCTGATGAACTATGGACAGAAGTTCGTGACATTGTACAGGAGACAGGGATCAAGGCCATCCCCAGGAAAAAGAAATGCAAAAAAGCAAAATGGCTGCCTGAGGAGGCCAAACAAATAGCTGTGAAAAGAAGGGAAGCAAAGAGCACAGGAGAAAAGGAAAGATATACCTATTTGAGTGCAGAGTTCCAAAGAATAGCAAGGAGAGATAAGAAAGCCTTTCTCAGCCATCAGTGCAAAGAAATAGAGGAAAACAACAGAATGGGAGAGACTAGAGATCTCTTCAAGAAAATTAGAGATACCAAGGGAATATTTCATGCAAAGATGGGCTCGATAAAGGACAGAAATGGTATGGACCTAACAGAAGCAGAACATACTAAGAAGAGGTGGCAAGAATACACAAAAGAACTGTACGAAAAAGATCTTCACGACCAAGATAATCACGATGGTGTGATCACCTAGAGCCAGACATCCTGGAATGTGAGGTCAAGTGGGCCTTAGGAAGTGGGCCTTAGGAAGCATCACTACAAACAAAGCTAGTGGAGGTGATGCAATTCCAGTTGAGCTATTTCAAATCCTGAAAGATGATGCTGTGAAAGTGCTGCACTCAATATGCCAGCATTTGGAAAACTCAGCAGTGGCCACAGGACTGGAAAAGGTCAGTTTTCATTCCCATCCCAAAGAAAGGCAATGCCAAAGAATGCTCAAACTACCACACAATTGCACTCATTCCACATGCTAGTAAAGTAATGGTCAAAATTCTCCAAGTCAGGCTTCAGCAATATGTGAACTGTGAACTTCCAGATGGTCAAGCTGGTTTTAGAAAAGGCAAAGGAACCAGAGATCAAATTGCCAACATCTGCTGGATCATCGAAAAAGCAAGAGAGTTCCAGAAAAACATCTACTTCTGCTTTATTGACTATGCCAAAGCCTTTGACTGTGGATCACAACAAACTGTGGAAAATTCTTCAAGAGATGGGAATACCTGACCACCTGACCTGCCTCTTGAAAAACCTGTTTGCAGGTCTAGAAGCAACAGTTAGAACTGGACATGGAACAACAGATTGATTTCAAATAGGAAAAGGAGTACGTCAAGGCTGCATATTGTCACCATGCTTATTTAACTTATATGTAGAGTACATCATAAGAAATGCTTGGCTGGAAGAAGCACAAGCTGGAATCTAGATTGCCGGGAGAAATATCAATAACCTCAGATATTCAGATGACACCACCCTTATGGCAGAAAGTGAAAAGGAACTAAAGAGTCTCTTGGTGAAAGTGAAAGAAGAGAGTGAAAAAGTTGGCTTAAAGCTTAACATTCAGAAAACGAAGACCACGGCATCTGGTCCCATCACTTCAAGGCAGATAGATGGGGAAACAGTGGAAACAATTCCTGACTTAATTTTTTTGGGTTCCAAGATCACTGCAGATGGTGATTGCAGCCATGAAATTAAAAGATGCTTACTCCTTGGAAGGAAAGTTGTGACCAACCTAGACAGCATATTAAAAAGCAGAGACATTACTTTGTCAACAAAAGTCTGTCTAGTCAAGGCTATGATTTTTCCAGTGGTCGTGTATGGATATGAGAGTTGGACTATAAAGAAAACTGAGCACTGAAGAATTGATGCTTTTGAACTGTGGTGTTGGAGAAGACTCTTGAGAGTCCTTTGGACTGCAAGGAGATCCAACCAGTCCATTCTAAAGGAAATCAGTCCTGTGTGTTCATTGGAAGGTCTGATGTTGAAGCTGAAACTCCAATATTTGGCCATGTGAAGCAAAGAGCTGACTCATTGGAAAAGACCCTGATGCTGGGAAAGATTTGGGGCAGAAGGAGAAGGGGATGACAGAGGAAAAGATGGTTGGAAGGCATCACTGACTCAATGGACATGGGTTTGGGTGAACTCTGGGAGTTGGTGTCAAACAGGGAGGCCTGGCATGCTGCAGTCATGGGGTCACAAAGAGTTGGACACGACTGAGTGACTGAACTGAACTGAACTGAAAACTTTCACTTCACTTTCCTTCAAAAGCAAAATACATATTCTTTTCAGGTGTACATGGAGTGTTTTCCAGGATGGATCACATGCTAGGGCACAAAACAAGTCTCAATAAGTTTACAAAGACTATTGCTTTGATAAACCATCTTTTCCAACCATAGTGGTATGAAACTAGAAATCAACCCATAGAGAAAAAACTGTAATTAAAAAAAAAAAACATATGCATAAACAACCTGCTACTAAATAACCAATGAGTTATTGAAAGAATCAAGAAATACTTAGAGACAAATGAAAATGAAAATGTAATGATTCAAAATATAAGAGTTGCAGATAAAGCAGGTCTAAGAGGGAAGTTTAGAATGATACATGCCTAGAAAATTTCCCAGTGGTCCAGTGGTTAAGAATCTGCCTTGAAATGCAGAGGATTTGATCCTGGTTGGGAAACTAAGATCCTACATATGGCAGTGCAACTAAGCCTACACACCACAACTACTGAGCCACCTGCTCTGGAGATTCTGTGCCACAACCAGAGAGCCCATTTGTTGCAACTACTAATGCCCATGCACTCTGGAGCCTGTGCACTGCAACTACTGAGCTTGCATGCCACAACTAGAGAATCTATGCACCACAATGAAAAGATCCCAAAGATCCTGTGTGCTGCAAGTAAGATGTGAAGCAGCCAAATAAATAAATGCTTTTTTTAAGTTAAAAGGTTTAAAAAAAAGAATGATGCAAGCCTACATGAAGAAACAAGAAAAATCTCAAATAAACAATTTACTCTTACACTGTAAGTAACTCCAAAAAGAAAAAACAAAATCCCAAGTTAGTAGGAGATAAAAAGAGCAGAGCATAAACAAATGAGAGACTAAAAAAAAAAAAAAAAGGAAGAAGAAGAAGAAAGATCAATGAAACCAAGAGCTGGGTCTTTGAAAAGATAAAATTGATAAAAATGAAACTTTAGCTAGACTCATCAAAATTTTTTTTTGTTCAGTCACCAAGTTGTGTCCAACTCTTTGTGACCCCTTGGGACTCCAGGCTTCCCTGTCCCTCACCATCTCCCAGAGTTTGCCCAAGTCAATGTCCATTGAATCGGTGATGCCATCCAACCATCTCATCCTCTGTCGGCTTTTTCTCCTTCTGCCTTCAATCTTTCCCAGCATCAGGATGTTTTCCAATGAGTCAGCTGTTCATGTCAGGGGGCCAAAGTGTTGAAGCGTCAGAATCAGTCCTTCCAAAGAGTACTCAGGGTTGATTTCTTTTAAGATTGATTGATTTGATCTTGCTCTCCAAGGGACTCTCAATCAAGAAAAATAGAGAGAGTTCAACAAGTAAAATCAGACATGAAAGAGGAGAATGTACAACGACACTACAGAAATACAAAGATTCATAAGAGGTTAAAATGAATAAAAATACACTGATGAAATGGATGATCTAAAAAAGTGAACAAATTCAAAAAATATACTCTCTTCTAAGACTGAATCACGAAGAAAAGGAAAATATGAAGAGACCAATTACCAGTAATGAAATCGAGTCAGTAGTACAAAGAAAATTCACAAAAAGCAAAAGTCTTGGGCCAGATGGCTTCACGGGTGAATATTTAAAGAGGAAATACCCATCCTTTTAAAACTCTTCCAAAAAATCAAAAAGAATGGAACACTTTCAAACTCATTCTACTAGGCCAGCATCATCCTGATACTAAAACCACACAAAAAACCCACAGAAAGACTTTAGGGCAATATCACTAATGAACATGGAAGGAAAAATTCTTTAAAAAAAATATATTAGCAAACCAAGTCCAAAAATACATTAAAAGTCTCATATACAGTGATCAAGTAGGATTTATCCCAGGGATGCTAGGATGGCTCGTTATCCACAAACCATCAATGTATTGTGCTGGTAGCTTACAGTGAATGGTGTCAGATTCATTGTCTCCAAAGGAGAAGAATTCACTCTGGGACCAAAGATGCAGCCTCAGTCATTCAGAGCTTTGTGTAGAAAAGATTTTATTAAAGTGAAAGGATAGAGAAAATCTTCCAGCAAAAGACACTTGGAAGGGGGTAGAAGAGTGCCAACTCTCACTACTTTAGGTGGGACATTATGTACTTTTTAGTGGACTGCTAAACATAAATAAAAGAAATACCTCAAGGCTGTGAAAGTTTTACCAGTCTCTTCTCCCACAGTGTACATCTTGAGACAACATCAAAATAAGATTAACCAAGGGGAATGGTCTCTGGACAAGATGTCTCTGGGCAGGATATATTATATCCATATAATCAAGAGCATAGACTTTTGAAGAAAAACAGGTTCCCACATAAGATATATTGTTTTGTTGTATAATCATTAGCTTTGGGCTTAAAGAAAGTGAGTGTCAAGCGAAATAGATTGTTGACCCAGAAACTCAGAGCTGAGGGAAAAAAGTCCTACATGACTAAGGTGAAGGAATGTAAAAAAAAGTTTGCCTCCTTCTCCTCCTTGAGGGCCCAGGACTCCCTATCAACCTACCTAAAAATTAACTCTCAATACCATATTGGGGCTTCCTTGATAGTTCAGTTTGGTAAAGAATACTGCAATGCATGAGACCCTGGTTTGATTCCTGGGTTGGGAAGATCTGCTGGAGAAGGATTACCCTACCCACTCCAGTATTTCTGAGCTTCCCTTGTGACTCAGCTGGTTAAGAATCTGTCTGCAATGCAGGAGACCTGGGTTTGATCCCTGGGTTGGGAAGATCCCCTGGAGACGGGAAAGGCTACCCACTCCAGTATTCTGGCCTAGAGAATTCCATGGACTACAGTATAGTCCGTGGGGTGGCAATGAGTCAGACATGACTGAGGGACTTTCACTTTCACCATATTAACAGTTGAAGAATAAAAACTACATGATCATCTCAATATATTCAGAAAATGCTTTTGACAAAATTTAAAACTCATTTACAATTGAAAAAAAAAAAAAAACCTCTCCACAAAATCAATATAGCTGGAACACACCTCAACATAATAAAGGCTATATATGACAAGCCCATAGCCAACATAATCCTCAATGGTGAAATGCTGGAAGCATTTCCTTTTAAGATCAAGAATAAGTAAAAAATGCCTACTCTTTCCACTTATATTTAGTACAAAGTCCTAGCCACTATAATCAGACAAAAAAAGAAATAAAAAGAATCCGAATTAGAAAGGATGAAATAAAACTATCATTGTTTACAGACTACATAATATTATATGTAGAATATCTTAAATAAGCTACTAAATGAATTCAGTAAATTTTAGGACACAAAATTAACACATTAGAAATCTATTGTATTCTTATACACCAATAATGAACTATCAGAAAGAGAAATTAAGAACATAATCCCATTTACAATTGCATCAAAAAGAATAAAATTCCTATGAATAAACATAAGCAAAAAAGGTAAATAACTAGTACTCTGCAAGCTATAAGAGCTTGGTGGGCTGCCGTCTATGGGTTCGCACAGAGTTGGACACGACTGAAGTGACTTAGCAAGCTATAAGACACTGATAAAAGAAGCTGAAAATGACACAAACAAATGAGAAAATATACTATGTTCATGAATTGAAAGGGTCACTGTTGTTAAGATGACCATACTACCCAAGGCAGTCTGCAGTTTCAGTGCAATCTCTATCAAACTGTTAAAGGCATTTTTCACAGAACTGAACAAAATCTTTTAAAACTTTTGTGGGCTTTTGTTTGCTGGAAGATTTCTGATTACAGTTTCAATTTCCGTGCTTGTGATGGGTCTGTTAAGATTTTCTATTTCTTCCTGGTTCAGTTTTGGAATATTGTACTTTTCTAAGAATTTGTCCATTTCTTCCACGTTGCCCATTTTATTGGCATATAATTGCTGATAGTAGTCTCTTATGATCCTTTGTATTTCTGTGTTGTCTGTTGTGATCTCTCCATTTTCATTTCTAATTTTATTGATTTGATTTTTCTCTCTCTGCTTCTTGATGAGTCTGGCTAATGGTTTGTCAATTTTATTTATCCTTTCAAAGAACCAGCTTTTAGCTTTGTTGATTTTTGCTATGGTCTCTTTTGTTTCTTTTGCATTTATTTCTGCCCTAATTTTTAAGATTTCTTTCCTTCTACTAACTCTGGGGTTCTCCAGTTCTTCCTTTTCTAGTAGCTTTAGGTGTAGAGTTAGTTTATTTATTTGACTTTTTTCTTATTTCTTGAGGTATGCCTGTAGTGCTATGAACTTTCCTCTTAGCACTGCTTTTATAGTGTCCCACAGGTTTTGGGTTGTTGTGTTTTCATTTTCATTGGTTTCTATGCATATTTTGATTTCTTTTTTGATTTCTTCTGTGATTTGTTGGTTAATATAGTGAAAATGAGTATACTACCCAAAGCAATTTACAAATTCAATGCACTCCCTATCAAGCTACCAGTGATATTTTTCACAGAACTAGAACAAATCATTTCAAGATTTGTATGGAAATACAAAAAACCTCGAATAGCCAAAGCAATCTTGAGAAAGAAGAATGGAACTGGAGGAATCAACTTGCCTGACTTCAGGTTCTACTACAAAGCAACAGTCATCAAGACAGTATGGTACTGGCACAAAGACAGACATATAGATCAATGGAACAAAATAGAAAGCCTAGAGATAAATCCACACACCTATGGACAGCTTATCTTTGACAAAGGAGGCAAGAATATACAATGGAGTAAAGACAATCTCTTTAACAAGTGGTGCTGGGAAAACTGGTCAACCACTTGTAAAAGAATGAAATTAGATCACTTTCTAACTCCGCACACGAAAATAAACTCAAAATGGGTTAAAGATCTAAATGTAAGACCAGAAACTATAAAACTCCTAGAGGAGAACATAGGCAAAACACTCTCCGACATAAATCACAGCAGGATCCTCTATGATCCACCTCCCAGAATTCTGGAAATCAAAGCAAAACTAAACAAATGGGATCTAATTAAAATTAAAAGCTTCTGCACAACAAAGGAAAATATAAGCAAGGTGAAAAGACAGCCTTCTGAATGGGAGAAAATAATAGCAAATGAAACAACTGACAAACAACTAATCTCAAAAATATACAAGCAACTTATGCAACTCAATTCCAGAAAAATAAACGACCCAATCAAAAAATGGGCCAAAGAACTAAATAGACATTTCTCCAAAGAAGACATATGGATGGCTAACAAACACATGAAAAGATGCTCAACATCACTCATTATTAGAGAAATGCAAATCAAAACCACAATGAGGTACCACTTCACACCAGTCAGAATGTCTGCGATCCAAAAATCTGCAAGCAATAAATGCTGGAGAGGGTGTGAAGAAAAGGGAACCCTCCTACACTGTTAGTGGGAATGCAAACTAGTGCAACCACTATGGAGAACAGTGTGGAGATTCCTTAAAAAATTGCAAATAGAACTGCCTTATGACCCAGCAATCCCACTGCTGGGCATACACACTGAGGAAACCAGAATTGAAAGAGACACATGTACCCCAATGTTCATCGCAGCACTGTTTATAATAGCCAGGACATGGAAACAACCTAGATGTCCATCAGCAGATGAATGAATAAGAAAGCTGTGGTACATATACACAATGGAGTATTACTCTGCCATTAAAAAGAATACATTTGAATCAGTTCTGTTGAGATGGATGAAACTGGAGCCGATTATACAGAGTGAAGTAAGCCAGAAAGAAAAACATCAATACAGTATACTAACACATATATATGGAATTTAGAAAGATGGCAATCATGACCCTGTATGCAAGACAGCAAAAAAGACACAGATGTGTATAGCGGACTTTGGGACTCAGAGGGAGAGGGAGAGGGTGGGATGATTTGGGAGAATGGCATTGAAACATGTATACTATCATGTAAGAATTGAATCATCAGTCTATGTCTGAAGCAGGATACAGCATGCTTGGGGCTGGTGCATGGGGATTACCCAGAGGGATGTTGTAGGGAGGGAGGTGGGAGGGGGGTTCATGTTTGGGATCGCATGTACACCCATGGTGGATTCATGTCAATGTATGTCGAAACCAATACAGTATTGTAAAGTAAAATAAAGTAAAAATAAAAATTAAAAAAAAATAAAACTTTTGTGGAACCACAAGACTCTAAATAGTCAAAGCAACCTGAAGAAAGTAAAACAAAGCTGGAGGTATAATATTCCCCTGATTTCAAGCTGTACTACGAAACTACAGTCATCAAACAATATAGTACTAGCACAAAAACAGATCATACATCAATGGAACAGAGCAGAAAGCCCAGAAGTAAACTGACACTTATATATTCAATTAATCTACAGCAAAAGAGGCAAGGATATTCAATGAAGAAAACAGAGCCTTTTCAATAAACTGGTACTGGAAAAACTGGTCAGCTACATGCAAAAGAATCACATCATATACAAAAATAAGCTCAAAACGGGTTAAAATCATAAATGATTTTAAGACCATAAAACTTATAGAATAAAACATACACAGTATGCTCTTTGACAGTGGTCTTAGCAATACTTTTTTGATTCTGTCTTCTCAGCAAAGAAAATAACAGCAAAAATAAGCAAGTGGGACTAAATCAAAATAAAAATCTTTTGAATAGGGAAGAGACTATGAAATGAAAAGACAGCCTACTGAAATGAAATGAAAGACAGCCTATTGAATGTGAGAAGGTATTTGCAAATGATATATCCAATAATGAATTAATATCCCCAAACTACAAAGAATTCTTACAACTCAACGTTAAACAAACAACCTGATTTAAAAATTGGTGGAGGACCTGAATAGACATTTTTCCAGGGAAGACAGGCAGATGGCCCACAGACACATGAAAAGATGCTCAAAATCACTAATCATTATGGTAATGTAAACTGAATCCACGCTTAGGCACTGCCTGACACCTGTCACAGTGGCTATCAACCAGAAGACAACAAACAGCAAGGACATGGAGAGAAAGCAACTCTTGTGCCCTGTTGATTGAATTGTAATTTGATGTAGCCATTATGGAAAACAGAATGGAGTTTCCTTGAAAACTAAACAGTGAACTGCCATCTGTGACAGTGAGGTAGAACAGCAACTTCACTTCTAGGTGTTTTCCTGAAGAAAAAAGACACACTAATTCAAAAAGATGTATGCACACCAATGTTTATTGCAGCATTATGTACGATAGGCAAGTAACCTAGGTGTCCACTGATAGATAAATTGATAAAGAAGATGAGGCATATATACACATAATGAAATGTATTATTTAGTCATAAAGAAAAGACTTAAAATTTGCCATGACATGGATGCATCTAAAGGACATTATGGCTTAATGGAATAAGTCAGACACAGACAGATAAATACCACTTCATCTTACTGTATGTGGAATCTTGAAAAGGTGAAAAAAACCAAGCAAGCATAACAGACTGAGAGATATAGGGTGGTTGTCAGAGGGGAGGGAGGTGGGAAGGGGTGAAATAGGTTAAGGAGATTAAGAGGTACAAATTCTCAGGTGTAAAATAAATAAGCTACAGGGATGTACTATGCAGCAGAAAGAATAGGGTCAGTAATATCGTAATAACTTTACAAGGAGACAGATGGCTAGACTTATGATGATCACTTCAAAATGAATGTAAATGTGAAATCACTGTATAGCACATTTGAAACTAACATAATATTGTACATCAACTATATTTAGTAAAAACAAACAAACAATTTTCAGTGTATCTGAGTGAGTGAGTGAAGTCACTCAGCCGTGTCCAACTCTTTGTGACCCCATGGACTGTAGCCCACCAGGCTCCTCCATCCATGGGATTTTCTAGGCAAGAGTATTGGAGTGGGTTGCCATTTCCTTTTCCAGGGGATCTTTCTGACCCAGGGATTGAACCCAGATCTCCCACATCATGGGCAGACGCTTTACCATCTGAGCCACCAGGGAATCTATAGAAAGCGAGGGACATCTCCAAACTCTCAATCACTCCTACACAAGTCTGGTGTGTAAGTAACTTCCTGCTTTAGGTAGGATTTGAGCTACACTGAGACCTGAATTTAGTCCTTTGCCTGAAAACAATGAGGGGTGAAGGAGACAATTTGGGAGGAGGACAGGAATTATCTTGTGAGATACGGAGTCAGATACAGCCTTCGTGTATTCTCTACACAAGGGTAGATCGTCCTCCTCTGTAAGGAGGGGGATACTACTTCTACACATGTGGACTTACAGAGAAATTTAGGTGTTCAAGGTTTTCAGGTTTGTCTGCCCATTATTTCCAGCTAGAAAATGTCCAGTTTTGTGATTAGGCCTGGAACTTATTTTCAGCATTGTCTACAATAGATGAGGAGTTTTTAAAAATGTTGCCATTAATATCTGTTAGCTTTCACGAAGTGTCTTGAGATATTTGGCTTCTCTGAGCCTATTGCTTACTTTAATAAATACCTAGGGCAGTTAATCAACCCACTCTACATTTCTTACCTTCCTTCTCATACTGTTGAAATGTCTTAGGCACGTGATAATCCAACACCTCACCATTCATCTCCATCTTTTCATAATCAGCCCCAGATGAAAGTCTCAGTAACTGTAATACCACTACATACCATGCACAAGTTATCTTAATTTAGTATTCCTAGAAAGCAGAGCCTGGGACAAAAGTTTAAGGGTAACCCAGGGAGGCTGGATTGAGAGGCAAGGAGACCCAATCAAGGAAATCAGGAGGGACAACACACAGATGAATTTTCAACTGGACAAAGATAAGTGTTGCTTAATATGAGACTGTCTGAGGGGCTACAGGAAATATTTCTTAGAAATATCCTTCTGAAGAAAGAAAGGGAGGTGTGTTGATTCATCCATTCCTCCCACATTGGTAAAATATTTGCCCCACAAATAATTAATCTTCTCAATTCCAGGTTGTATGTGCATGAATTCCAAGTGAGTTCCATAGCAGAGATGGATGGGACAGCAACAGAAAAGAGGGAAAAACTCTAGAGAAGGAAGCTAGGAACACCCTGCACAGACCCAACAAGAACCGCTGTTAGGAGCTGGTTTAGCACCTGTACAGAGCCAGCCACCACTGTTGTGGTGGAATAACAAAGATGAAGCCAGGGAAGAATCTGAAGAGTTTCTGACAATCTCTGTGACTCAGCAGCTGTACTCTTTGGTATCCAGTCACCAGAAACACCTACATGTGTGCCACATTATTTATAAAAGCCCCCAAATGGTAACAGGGCTTCCCTGGTGGTTCAGAGGTAACGAATCCACCTGCCAATGCAGGCGACATGGGTCGGGCAGATCCCCTGAAGAAGGAATGACAACACACTCCGGCATTTTCACCTGGGAAATCTCACGGACAGAGGAGCCTGGTGAGCTACAGTCCACGGGGTCGCAAAGAGTCGGACATGACTTAGTGACTGAACAACAGCAACAACAAATGGTAACAACCCAAAGTCAGTGGATAAAGTGCAGAGCGATAATGTTCAACACAATAAGGCAGATAGAAAATAACATACGCTTGAATCAATTACTTTGCCAACAAAGGTCCGTCTAGTCAAGGCTGTGGTTTTTCCTGTGGTCATGTATGGATGTGAGAGTCGGACTGTGAAGAAAGCTGAGCGCCGAAGAATTGATGCTTTTGAACTGTGGTGTTGGAGAAGACTCTTGAGAGTCCCTTGGACTGCAAGGAGATCCAACCAGTGCATTCTGAAGGAGATCAGCCCTGGGATTTCTTTGGAAGAAATGATGCTAAAGCTGAAACTCCAGTCCTTTGGCCACCTCATGTGAAGAGTTGACTCATTGGAAAAGACTCTGGTGCTGGGAGGGATTGGGGGCAGGAGGAGAAGGGGACGACCGAGGATGAGATGGCTGGATGGCATCACGGACTCGATGGACGTGAGTCTGAGTGAACTCCGGGAGTTGGTGATGGACAGGGAGGCCTGGCGTGCATGGGGTCGCAAAGAGTCAGACACGACTGGGCAACTGAACTGGACTGAGCTGATCTGAATCAGTCTAGTTAAACATGGAGGAGTTTACCCTAAGGTCTTAGCAGGTGGGGGCGTAGTGGTGTCTTTGGGGGACAGAGAGTATATGAGAGTGCTCTTGGCACTGGCTTTGCTCCCCGTTGGCGCCCTGGTGGAAACTGCAAGGGTCAGCTGCTACAGCCCCCAGTTGTCCCCTGTTACTTTGCCGAATGACAGTGTCCTTCCTGGGAGCTATGCCTGTCTCCCCAAACCAGGCTGCAACTGAAACAGTTGACACAGGGATGCAAAAGGCTTCGTTCCTTTGCCTCAAGGTAGGACTACCTGTCATTCAGTTTTTGCTCCAGATTTCCTTGCCCATGAGACCAAAGCAAGCTCTGTCTGAGACTGCATTCTTCAGCATTCTTTCGCTTTTTCCTGCTCTAAACTGTTTTTTCCCCTCCTCCTGAGAGCACTCCTCCCCCACTGAAGGCACCTAGAATCCCTGTTTCAGGCTCTTATTCCAGGCAAGGAGCTAAGAGAGTTGAGCCGTGATAGGACTGTGTGAGGGATACATACTGTCTTGTGAGATGCCTCCTGCATCTTTGGTTAAGACATAAAAACACTTATTGGTTTGACTCACTATTTGAAATTAATATAAGATCTTACTCATCAGTGGCCAAATGATGAATCCTTTAAATTGACACTATTTGAAAGGGAGATTGTTTTGAGTGTCCTCATCATAAACAGCTGTCATAACAGCACTTAGGGAGGATCAAATTGAAAGCAGGTGGCACCCCTGTAGCTGGAGATGGAGAGATATCCTTATCACCAGACAGGACTCGCAGGACTTAGAAGCCTGTATACACAAACTCGCGACTTCAGTTCACTGCTCCAAACCAAACTCTCCTTAGATTCTTCACTAAATTTCTTTGCCTTCTCAATCGCTCACAAATTTATTGTTTCTTTATCTTAAAAAGCTGCCTGCTGAGGTCTCATTTCTATGACACCTCCTTGTGCATGTATTAAATGTCTTTTTCTTCTGTTAATCTCCCTCATGTCAAGTTTATTATTAGTGCTGCCACAAGGGCCCAAGAAGGGTAAGGGAGACATTTCCCCCTCCTTGACACTGGTCATGTTTTGTTTCTTGAGTTGGGTGAGGGTTCCATGGAGTTATTAACTTTGTGATAACACATTGATGGGAATATTTACATGTGCACTTTTCTGCAATTAGGCTGTATTTCAATATGAGAGGGACTTAGCCAAAGGGAAGGTTATACTGCTGTCCAAATTGTTGACTTAGCTGCCTGCCTCAGAATCATGGATACCTCAAAATATTCCCAAGATTCTCTGCGTACTTGGAAGGCTGTGAACATTCTGGAATTCCCCTATGTCTCAGCACTAAAGAATCCGCCTGCAGTGCAGAGATGCAGGAGGCATGGGTTCAATCCCTGGGTTGGGAAGATCCCCTGAAGGCGAAAATGACAACCCACTCCAGAATTCTTGTCCGGAAAATCCCCTGGACAGAGAAGTCTGGTGGATTACAGTCTGCAGGGTTGCAATGGGTGGGACATGACTGAGGGAGTGATCATGCAAACCCTGAGCACCCTCTGAGGTGTGCCTGAAGCTCACAGGGCTCAGAGGCTGCCTACAGGACTCCTGTCTCCATTAACACCCTCCCAGCTCAGGCATGAGAAACTAGACAGTGTTCCTCTGGGAGAGCTAGTTGTACAGCTTTAACAAAATCTAACATCTTGATAGCTTAGCACAATGAATGTTTATTTTACGCAAAATCTACTGAGGTTTTGGGTGACTGTTCAGAGCGTTGGCCCAAGAATTCAGGCTTCCACCTTGTGAAAATTCTCTCAAACTGTGCTTCTACAGCAGCTTCCCCAGTGGCTTGGCAATAAAGAACCCTCCTGCAATGCAGGAGATGCAGGAGACACAGGCTTGATGTCTGGGTTGGGAAGATCCCTGGAGGAGATGGTCGCAAAGAGTCGGACACTGACGACTGGGCACGCATGCTTCTGCAATCCCCACAGCGCTGGAGAAGTTTGCACCAGCATCCAGGGTTTCCATCCGGAAGTGACAGTGGTCACTTCTGGGCACACTCCACTGGCCAGGACTATCCAGGTGCCACTTCCCACCCCTCCCTTCCACATCTGCGGGGAACTGAACTGTGGAAAATATAATCCTTCCATGTACTCAGAAGGAGAGAAGAGGACAGGTTCTTAGAAAGCGCCGCCATGCTGTCACTTAGCTTACCTAAAACCAATTTTGGAACCCTTATAAGGGCATGGAAAGTTGATTCTCCCCCCTTCTGTATGATGTAAATTCCATGAGAATGGGGGAATATCTGAACTTTTCATCTATTCTCATTTCACACATGAGTATATTGCATATTTGCAATATTTCAAATTTGAAATTATTTCAAATTTGAAAATCTCTGTGTGACTTTAAAATCAGAAATAATAACATAACAAACATAATAGAAAGTTTAAGAAATAGTAGAGACAAGGATGGCTTTATTTCAAACGTAAAACACTTTATAACAAAGGTGTCCCTTGCATACCAGGATGGTAGTAGTGGTTGCTCATAGTTCTTGAATTGTTTTTCTTCTGGTGAAGGCTCATATCTCGTCTCTTTCTCTCTTGAGAGAAGACATCACTGAGAGTGTTTTCCACTATCAATGTCAGAGTCTTATATTTTCCAGAAGAGTTTCTCTCATTGTAAATCTGGCCCATATGAATCCATAAGTTATAAATCTGACCTTAGTTAGGCCTCATTTGTGGAACTAAATTACAGTAGTATATAAAAATTACATTCTAAAGCATAAAAAAGTGCTGAATGAGGTATAAATGAGATTATACTTTAAAATAAGATTATACTTAATAACTTTTTTTTTTTTTAGATACATGGCTCTTCATGGAGAAGGAAATGGCAACCCACTCCAGTATTCTTGCCTGGAGAATCCCATGGACAAAGGAGCCTGGTGGGCTACAGTCCATGGGGTCACAAAGAGTCGGACACGACTGAGCGACTAACACAACACATGGCTCTTTAGGAAACACTTTCCCTTGTGAAACATATTTTTCTGTTTAACCTTGTAAACATTGGTCAATTTTTTCTGCAGTTGAACCAGCTATTAGCTTTTAGAAGAGTCAAAATTCTCTTAGTTTTGGGATCAAATTTGTATTGCCTTTTTCCATGGAAGAAGTAGAAAAATCCTAGAAGTCAAACAAAGGAGACATTATATTATACAAATGATTTCTAGGTTTAACCTGAACTATTAAAAAAATCCAATTCATTTGTAAGAATAAATATTTTTTGTATTTTCTGTTCTAAATAACAATACTGATGACATTCTGTGGCAACAAAATAGAGGAGTATATAAACTCACTTACCGCCTTTCTGGAAAACAGCATCAACTTTGTTGCCAATCCCAGGAAAGTCTTCTTCTATCATTTTGGGATAGCCTGCATCCATGGACTGTTTATATTCATCATACCTGGTCAAAAAATAATTGGAATGTCAGAACTATTTGTTAAAGATATGAGGAATTCATCAGCAAGAACGTAATAAAAACTTTTTCACAGATTATGTATAAAATGGGAGGTGAGATGAGGTGAGTAGGATGCTGGGTGGACTAGAAAATTTAAAAGATCGCTCTGAATTATAACACCTAATTCTAATTTCTCCAGTGGGTGCCAAATTAATGTTGAATGCAGTGGAAGATAAGTTCCTGGTGGCTGCAGCAGTTCTATGAAGATGAATGCCCTTCTCTTCACATTATCTTTCTCAATTCAGGCTCACATTCTTCCTGGATTTCTAGGACAGATATGATCATTACTGGTCAACAGACTTTGCAACTAGACAAACTACTGCCATTCACAGCAAAGGCAGCCAGCCAAGACAATATGAGACTCATCTCTTAAATGATTGAATCTAGTAACTTCTACATAGAAACAACAGGTATCCTCCCATGTTCTGCACCCAGTCTTTACCTCCAGCATTTGTTGGCAACAAAGAAGTATGTTTTCCCAGTATCTTCCTCAGAAACAGCAGCATCGATTCTCTTCACCGTTCTTGGAAAGCCAAAGGATCTGTAGATGTCCCTAGGGTATCCGCGCAGCACATCCTGCCCCCTAACAGCCCAGTACTTGTTACCTGCCAATCAAGAAATCGGGATGAAAACCCTTGCCAAGGGCACCAGCAGACAGGAAGCAGATCTCCAGCTAAATGCTTGCTCTCATGTGCGAGGGCAGTGTCCCTGCTGCACATCAGAAACATTTAGGGAGATTTTTGTGTTTTTCCTAAATACTGATGCTGATATCCTACTCCAGACCAATTAAATTAGTATATTTAAGTTTTTTTTTTTTTTTTTTTCCTGGATGATTCTAATTTGTAGCGAGCTTTGGGAATGACTAGTTTATGGAGCTGGGGACCTCTTTCCAAAGTTCAAACAACTAAAGAGTTCATCATGCCACCACAGGGATAGAAATCTTTGCTTCTCCAGGTTGCCCACAGGCTGCAGAAGTTCACCCCAAGGTATCCTAAAGGGCAGAGGGTTGTAATGACTCACAGTCTGTAATGACTTGCGACCCTGGTTAGAAATCAGTACATCTAACTAGAAGATGGTTCCAAATCCTTATATTTAGGCTGTGTCCAGATTCTGCACGTTTCACTCAGGAAGTGAAGTAAAAGTTGCTCAGTCGTGTCTCACTTTTTGTGACCCCTTGAACTATAGAGTCCATGGAATTCTCCACGTCAGAATACTGGAAAGGGTAGCCTTTTCCTGCTCCAATACTTAGTAAACCCCAAGTCAAATAAAACTGGTCTTACATCTTGAAGCCAGCATTGTTCTTATTGCACAAATCTTATTTATCCCTCGATGTTGGGGGGGGGGCAGTTTGAAACTTTGTGTATCTAAAATCCTATTTATTTTCATTCTAAAAGAGCTAGAAAGCGCATTTCAAAGTTTATTGCCCATCTGAATTGTTTTCAGTTCTTTGCCTTGAGAGTATTACTGAGTCAGGTGTCTTAATGTTTGTCTATACTATGCCAAACATATTTGCAGAAAAACTGTTATTTGGCATAGTGTTGTCAAAGTAAGGAGCTTGATCATTGGATTGGGGTTTTATTCTGATAGAATCAAAAAGTTTGCCTCATTCAGTTTGTGGTAATTAAGGACTTTTCACACTTTAATGTGCATATGAATTGCCTGGGAATCTTGGTAACATTCAAGAAGGTCTGGAGTAAGATCTGACGACATAGATGGACTTTGGGGCCTTATGCTGTGGGGCCTTATTCTGTGATTCTGTGATGCTCACAGACCTGGGACAGCGTCAGCACAGCTGGTCTGCGAGGCATACTCTGATGGCAAGGCTGCAGCACCCCTATCTGGCTGTCGTGAGGCAGCTTCTCCTTTCAGGAAAGCAATTTGCGGAAAACAGGCTCTAGGAAACCAAGCGACTCCAATGTTCCTCTCAGTTTTGTTCCTGGATACCCCAGGGAGGGGGAGAGGATTTAAAATACATAGTTTGCACAGAAAATCCTTTCGTAAGTCCAGATTCACAAACAAGCCAGGAAATCTGTGTCTCAAATCTTTTCCCTTAGAAATGTACTCTGCAATTCTTAGCTAAGGTGATGGACTCCCACTGATATGGTATGACTGCTCAGTTTGTCAAAGTCCATGGAAAGAAAGTTGGTAGTAATCTCATACATGAGCCCCAAAGCAGAAGAAAACTTAATTGGTAAAAGTGAAAGTGAAGTCGCTCAGTCGTGTCCAACTCTGTGACCTCATGGACTGTAGCCCACCAAGCTCCTCTGTCCATGGGATTTTCCAGGCAAGAATACTGGAGTGGGCTGCCATTCGCTTCTCCAGGGGATCTTCCCACCCAGGGATTGAACCTGGGTCTCCCGCATTGCAGGCAAACGCTTTACCCTCTGAGCCACCAGGGAAGCCCCAACTGGTAAAAACTGAAAGCTAACTGGACAGAGGAGCCTGGCAGACTACAATCCATGGGGCCGCAAAAGAGTCAGACGTGACTTAGTGACTAAAGAACAACAAAAATTGAACGTATTACCTTTGAAAAACCGGACCTCATCCCTGGTGGCAACCTCATAAGCAGCATGAAGTCCATTTGGGAGACGCGGCCAGAAAACAGAAATGAAATTGAGCTCAGCTTCTGCGTAGAAGGGATTTGTACGCATGTAGAACCTAATTTGAAAAAAAAAAAAAAGATTTTGATCAAATACATAGCAAGTTCTGGTGTCATCCAGGCCCTTCTATGGCTGGCACTGGTGGCTTGTGGGTTAGTGTTTAACATGTAGCTCTCCAAAGTGGAGGTGGAGAGAAGTTCTGGTCTGTAGCCTTTGCTTACTTTCTTGGCAGAAATACTCCAACCACTGCAGATTTCAACAGATTTGAAGTGGTACCTCACTGTATAGTATTTCCCCCATACAGGCATAAGCCATCTCAGGAATATAAATAAACAGAAAAATATAGCAAAATAATTGCAAAGGGATACAAAGGGATGGGGCCTTTCCTGGTGGCTCAGAAGCTAAAGAATCTACCTGCAACAGAGGAGACCTGAGTTTGATCCCTAGGCTGGAAAGATCCCCTGGAGAAAGGAATGGCTACCCACTCCAGTATTCTTGCCTGGAGAATTCCATGGACAGAGGAGCCTGGCAGGCTAGGGCTACAGTCCACAGGGTCACAGAGTTGGACATGACTGAGTGACTAACACTCATGCACACACACACACACACATGCATACACCCAAAGGGATGAGTTATAATTATTTTTAGTACCTTTGGTTTAAATATAATTTTAAATTAATATAATTAAACTTTTAACAATGCTGTTTAACAACCAGCTTGCAAAATTCTCCAATGGAACCAACTAGAACACAACACTAGCATTCTGCATTTCGTACACACTCCGCCTACTTAATGCCCTACCTCACAGAAATCCTGTAAGAGATTACTTCCATCTCACAGATTAGAAATTGAGGTCAGGGGGGCAGAGGGAGGTGTCCAAGGCCATGCAACTGATAAGAGGCAAAGGGTAGTTTAGACCTCAGCCATTCCCTGTGTGCTCCTGTGACCGGCAGTTCACAAAGTTGGTTCTGCAGTCCCACGTGTGCTAAGTCATTTCAGTCATGTCCGACTCTGCCTATTATTTGTTAATGACAAAGTTGACTCTATGGTCCACAGGGACTGGGGTAAAGACAAAGCATCAACTGCCATGTGGATCCGCAGGGCTGACTCTGGCCTTCTTGATTCAGTGGCCTCTGCCTGCCTGTGAGACCTGGGGCAGGCCAGTCGCCGTCACTGTTTCTTGCCGTCCATGTCTCCACAACTTGGTGACATCTAAATGACCTCAGTGTCCTCTCAGGTCTTGCGGACTAGACTCATCCTTGTTCTTTGGGGTCATCCCTCAAGTACTTGCTTTGATGAGATGTCCTGCTGTACTGAGAGCTTTCCTTGAAAGCTGTATCTTTCCTAGCACTCGCCAGCACTGAGCCACCCCCTGCGAATATCCGTCCTTATCTCTTAAACTCGAGACAGTAAAGCACAGGCTGGGAAGCAGAAGGAGCTGACTCTCCTGCCTTCTGGGGTAGCTATGACTGTGACTCAGTAGAACAGCACTCCAAGAGGAGAGCGAGGAAGGAGAAGCCTTTTAAAGCACCCCTACTTTCTATGCGTGCTGGGCTGTGCAGTTCAGAAGAAGACTGTTACTATTTTCCTGGTCCTTTAGGAGTCAGAACTGTATGCAGAGCAGCCCTACTCCTTGCACGCAAGGGGACCCTAGACTTCTCGAGGTCTCATGCTGCCTGGGGAGCTCTGGGACCCTCCTCTGAGGATGGAAACTCACTGTGACCATCCATTCCCCACCCCCGGGGGCCAGGACCTCATGCTTCTGGGGGTTCTCCCTGCGCCTATCCCTCTTTGCCCCCTCCCAGGGTTGGGGGCACAGAGACTTGTTCTGACCACAGGCTTTGGAACGGCTATCTCTTCCAAGATGATACTTAAAAGGGGTCTACACAACCCTCATCAGCATGATGGTGCTGTGAAAAGGACCAATTTCTTCTAACAAAATTCTGATGTAATTAACCATCCCAAAGAGTGACAAAAATGGGAAGAGGCCTGAAGCAGAGGTCAGAAGACTGATTACTGCTCTGCTGCCAGTGAACTCGGTATCCTGAGGATCTCTTTCTTTCTCTCTGCTTTACTTTACCGATCTGTAAAATGGAATTATATTTACTGAGTGCTACTTCAGTGGTAATTTTTCTGAGAATCAAGTGACAGAATACATACTGGGAAAAAAGTTGTTAAAAATTCATTATGTTGTGCAAGAGCAAGCTATTGTTTATACTTAATTATAACTATAATTATTTATATAAACAAATGTAATAAGTAATATGCGAAACATAGTAGTAGCCCATATAGCCCCACAGTAGTGAGTCCTATTATTATCACAAATACAAAATGCAAAAAAGAACTGTTGTCTTACCGGTCTTTGAAGAACATCACTTCTCCCCGAATTGTAGTTATAGCATCAAAAGTTAGCTTGCTATCACACACTTCTGGGGTTTGTGGGCCGACTGGCTGAGTAGGATTTTGGGAAGGTCCTAAAGAAACAAGAGATCTGAAGTTAGTTCTGCCTGGCTTTGGAAAACTACATAACCAATGAAAGCTTCTTAAAAGTTAAGGCAATGGATGTTTTAAGGACCCCTTGTCCATACTGTTTTTCTTTATACCCACCATAGATGGCCTGGATTCCATCAATGTCATCCTGAGAAAGCTGAACATCACCACTGAAGATGTAACTGGGGTACATCAGAGCCCCAATGTCAGTAGAATGAGAAAGTCCAAGGGAATGTCCAAATTCATGAGCTGCCACCCGATACAAGTTATAATCTAAAAGGGACAATAAACCCATTTGCAATTATTTGAAATGTTTTCAGTTTTGAGACATTTAATCAAGAAGTAATCTACAACTGTACAAGGATTAACGTTCTTATTTTATCTGTAGCTTTTGGAAATATATAAATTGTTTTTTTCTGAAAGGTGAGAAGGATACATTCATTAATAGTGAAGAGATTACATGCTCAGGCATGTCTGACTCTTTGCGTCCCTATGGACTGCAGCTTGCTAGGCTCCCCTGTCCATGGGATTTCCCAGGCAAGAATACTGGAGTGGGTTGCCATTTCCTTCTCCAGGGATCTCTGTGACCCAAGGATCGAACCCAAGTCTCCTGTATTTGGCAGGTGGGTTCTTTACCACTGAGCTATCTAGGAAACCAGTGAAGAGATTAGTTAAAACTTGAATTCTATTATTACAATTACAGAGCAAATTCAGCCAACCAGGGCTCTAGCACAGATTAGTCAATCTTGTCAGTGGTTATATGGCATATATTATTTCACTGAGAAGCAATATTCTTCTATAAACAATTTTTTTCCTACTTATTGACTGATAGATGCTCAATGCTGGAAATTTTAGAAAAAATATATAGTATCTCCTCCCTTAATTTCTAGATATCTTAATAACATTGTTACACTTTGCTGTGTTTCCAGTAAAAAAAGCTTCTGTGTAGATGCCCACAAGGAAAACATTAATATTTTCAACACTTTCTCAATAGAAATTTCAGAGTAGCCCATTTGTAACCAGTAAGATAGCTTTACTAACAGAAGTAATTCTCTTATATTTTCTAAATGTGTTGTTAATTTTCTAAGTGGTAGCAGCAAAGTACCTATTTCTATTAACGCATTCTTTCAGTTAAATCAACCAATATTACAATGAACTGAGAAGGTGGGAGGAGCGGGGAGGGTTGAGAGAGGCAAAACAAGCTGACTTACTTTGGAAATCGTTGGTCCACCTTTCATCCTCATCAAAATGAGTGTCTCCTCCGATATTTGCACCTGGTTGAAAAGCATGAGCAAGGTTTCCACCAGGTCCGTCAAAGGGAGAATTGTCACGATGATCTGCAAGAAACAGAATTCATCAGCTGTTTCTCTAGATTCTTACTTAGTTTAACCCAGGAGAGTAAGCATTAACTTTGCTAAGAGGCCAACAGATTTGTAGCAAATGAGATCTTGTTTCCTTCTTAAGTCTGTAAAATCAACACTCTTTTTTAAACAAGGAAATCTATCTACAAAGCTGAAGAGATTCAAGGGCAAGGGGAAGTTAAGGTAAGAATACTTTCGTGCTACAAAAAGAGCTTACCTCCCCTGACAAAGGATATCATTATGTCCGCTTGACCCTCAGAGACCTTGGTGAAGGTCAAGGGTGTGACATTGCTCCAGAGTTGAAAGGCTTTCTCAATGGCTTGGTCCACATCTGCTCTTGACAGGTCTGGGGTGTAATTCTCAATCCTTCAAGTGAAATAAAACACAGACCCATCAGATTTCATTTCTCATGGCTCTGATGGGAAAGAGCGTTCCCACTCCGGTGCTCAATCTGATTACCTGTAGGTCAAGTTTGTGTTCTCCCAACGAGGATTTCCTGGAGTAAGAACAAACTGAGTCACGTCGGGCACCCCACATCTGGGCTGCTTCATCACATTCAGAGTTTCAGCATCTGGTTTCCCAGTCACTCTCAGCCCGAAGAATTTTTGCATTTGCTTCAGCTTTTCAGTTATGAGGCCACCGTTTCTCTGCCTTTCAACTTTCTTCCCATCACTGTTCAGGTTGTAGTAGTTTTCCAGGTATTTCTGATGAAAGATAAAATTATCAAAACACTGAATGGGAAATCCTCCAGTTTTATTAATACTGATGGTTTATACTGTCATACCTGACACAAAGAACTACGTTTAAAGGTTCCACTTAGGTTGCATGGTCCTTATTATCCTTATTGTTGGTGGAAACTCATTTTGGAGTAGAATTCTTCCTACCACTATTTACTATGAAGTCAGAATTACAATTTTATAGAGACATATTTGTATATTATTTCTTTAGTTCCCTATCACTTTTAACTGGAAAATGAGAGTCTATGCACAGCTAGATACATCTGGGGGGAGAATACCCTTTCTGGCAAAAATCTCTCTTTGTAGGAAATCCATCCTTAAATAAACTCTATTATACCATTACTGGGGGCTTCACTCATAGCTCAGACAGCAAAGAATCCAGCTGCAATGCAGGAATCTGCCCACAATGCAGGAGTCCACCTGCAGTGCAGGAGACCTGGGTTCGATTCCTGGGTCAGGAATATCCCCTGGGGAAGAGAATGGCAACCCATGTCAGTATGCTCACTGGGGGAAGCCCATGGACAGAGGAGCCTGGTGGTCTCCAGTTCATGGGGTCACGAAGAGTTGGACACGAATTAGTTACTAAATCACCACCAGAACTGCATACTGATACTATTCTGTTATATTGTGGAAAACCACAAATAAGTCTTTTGCGTCTTAGGCATGTGAAGTTCAGCATTTACCTGCACCGTCTCCACATCTTGTTCTGAAGTCGCTGCTGGGAAGCCGTGGGACCCTGCACCCCAGAGTAGCAGCAGCAGCAGAGGCAGTCTGGGCATGCTGGTCTCTGCCTTCCTTCTCAGCTTAAGGAATCTGATAGCTCCTACCTCTCTGCTGCTCCAGTGTCTCAACTAGGAAGCTCCCTCTTTATATACAGGTTCTGGAACTTCCAGGAAGCCAGCGGCTGTCTGACTCATATTTCATAACATCCTTTGATTAGCTATGAGCAATCATCACAAACGGTGACTCCAAGCAGAATATCTGGGGTCGTTTGGTGTTGCAATCTTCATTACTATCAAACAGGACGTGGGCAAAGGAGACATATCCACCACGTAAACAATTGTTTTCTCCATTTCATTTCTATCCTGTTTGAGAGAGACCTTCTTATATACACAGATCACAGAGTACTCCACGGACTTAAAAAAAAAAAATAGCAGGCTTTGCTACTTGATTCTGCTGGTTATAAAGTGCTCTGGGTACACACACACACACACCTTGGTTTCCAAGCAAAGGGCAAAACTGCTGACATGTATGTCCTACAGCTGCTCAGCACATGCACAGACAGGCACTCATTTGTGGGTGGCTCTCCTGGGTTCCCTAGTGGCCTAGATGGTAAAGAATCTGCCTGTGATGCAGGAGACCCAGATTCCATCTCTGGGTCAGGAAGATTCCTTGGAGAAGAGAATGGCTACCCACTCCAGTATTCCTGCTTGGAGAATCCCATGTACAAATGAGCTGGGCAGGCTACAGTCCATGGGGTTACAAAGAATCGGACATGAATTAACACTCACATTTTTTTCTGGGTTCAGAGGAGTTTCTTTCCATCTTTGCTAAACTGCCTTGTACACTATTTCATAGCACCATAGTTTCCCTTAATCTTCATTCAGGCCCAGAATTTGAGAATCTGGCATGAGAAGACCCCCATCCACAGGTGGGGTATGTGGTAACTCCCTACCGGGTGTAGACACTGCCCAGCAGGATCACGGGACGAGTGGAATCCTTCTCTGAAAACTGTCAGGCCCATCAGGTGAGCCAGAAGCTAGCAGATGATCAAGTGTGAGTCTGAAATCTTATTTTTAATCATCCTCATTCTCCTCAGTGTGAGCACATGTTTGTTCCTTGGGGATAGAAAGCAATTATTTCTTCTTTATTTACTCATTCAAGTATTCATGTATTCATCCACTTCAAAGACCTTATTTAGCATCTTCTGTGCACCAATTATGGTGGGATGAGGGTAATTAATAAAGGAACAGAGCCTTCCCTAGTGGCCCAGTGGTTAGGAATCTTCCTTACAATGCAGGGACAGAGGCTCAGTTTTTGGTGAGGGGGGTGGGGGCAAGATCCCACAGGCCTCGGAACAACTAAGTCCGCGTGCCACTCTAGAGTCCCTAAAGTGAAAGGATTCGTCATTCAGTCACGTCTGATGCTATGGGACCATGTGCTGTAGCCCACCAGCCTCCTCTGTCCTTGGGATTCTCCAGGCAAGAATACTGGACTGGGTTGCCATGCTCTTCTCCAGGGAACCTTCCCAAATGACAACAAAAGATTTCACCTGCATGCCATAACTAAGACCTGATGCAACAAAATTAAAAAGTACATAAACATTTTTAAAAGAAACACATTTCAAAAAATACAAAAAAACAAGCAAACATGGGACACCTTAACATGACTTTAAGAGAAGTCTGTACACAGTTTCACAGATTAGCTTTACCAGAAATACTGGGATAGGAGAGTATCTGTACCTGGTCTAGCCCTAAGTTTTCTGATCTCCATTAATCCTTCCACCTCCATCATGAGTTTTGCCAAATATTAGTGATACTTCTTATATTATTTTTGTACTTTTCTTTAAATTTCCTCTAAAAGTTTTGCCTCAGTATAGTCTGTCAAATCCATAAAATCATAGCTTAATGGGTTGTTATTTCTGTGTGCAAATTAAAATAAATAACTGACTATATAATGAAAAACATATATTCATTATTCATGTTCCACAGAAGTGTCTTGGGGCCGTAGTACTATCCGTTACACCCTTGGTGAGGCAAGCTGGCCTGAATCTGCAGCTTCCTTTCCTCAGAGCCCCACCCCTCTTCCTTGAAAGAAGTACAGTGTAAAGTTGAGAAACACAGGCGTGTGTTCCACGTGAGAGCTTGATGGGGTCGCCCGCCTTCCCCTCCACATCAGGTTTGCTTTCTCAGGACTTTTCTCACTGTACCAATTTGCTTTCCTTGTCATGCTAAGAAACACATCTCATGCGCAAATCTTGCTTCAGTATTTGTTGAACTGATTTGAAAGAGCTTGTTTCCTCTCTAATCATTTAACCACAAGTCCCTCAGCCAAGTGAAGGAACGTGTGAATGAGCAGCGGTGAGAGGGATTGGAAGGCACCCTCCAGGAGATGAACTCCTCTCCTCTTCACAGCACGGTACGGAGGGTGAGGACAGCTTCAACAGAGGCGCTCCGGCGCAGGCAAAGACGTGCTGGAAGGGGCCCTTCCTGTGAGAGGCTGGGCACAGGCTGCGTGTCCAGGCAGCAGAGAGCAGGCACACACCTTGGCCGTTAGGGAGTCTGGTCAGTGTGACTCTGCCAGGGCCTGGGGAACTGGGGTCACTAGGTTGACTCAAGAGAGCAGCGTTGTAACCATCTGGGACGGGGCAAGGAATTATAGAAGCATCACACTGGAAGAGTCTCATAAGCTGTTCAATCCGGCAACAGTCTCCATCCTATGATCTAGAAGTTGTCAAACTTTGTAAATCGCTTTAAACAAAATCAGGCTTCCCTGACTGCTCAGCTGGTAAAGACTCTGCCTGCAATGTGGGAGACCTGGGTTCAATCCCCGGGTTGGGAAGATTCCCTGGAGAAGGGAAAGGCTGCCCACTTCAGTATTCTGGCCTGGAGAATCCTATGGACTGTACAGTCTATGGGGTCACAGAGTCGGACATGACTGAGTGACTTTCACTTCACTTAAACAAAATCTCTTTCTTTTTAAAATATATTCATTTGGCTGTGTCGGGTCTTCACTGAGGCACGTGGGTTTCTCTCTAGTTGTGGTGTGTGGGTTTAGTTGCCTGTGGCATCTGAGATCTTAGATCCCTGAAAGGAATCGAATCAACGTCCCTTGAGTTGCAAGGCACATTCTTAACCACTGGACCTCCAGAGAAGTTCCAAAAGAAATATTTTTGGGAAGACTAATTTGTGAACTGGATGTTAGCAGAAGTGCTCTAATGAAAGGCAAAACGGGCCCGAAGTCCCACCTGCATCACTTCCACTTTGCCCCCATACCCCCTTTCTTTAGCAAAGCCCCCAGTTTCTAGGAATCAATGAGTATCCAGTGCAGTGAAGCTCAAAAACCATCCATCTAGTCCAGGACTCTGGTTTTTCAATTGCAAACTGAAGGGCTGAGTAGTTGCCTACAGGCCTGAGGTCACACCTCTGCAGAAGGACACAGGTGAGGGGAAAGAAAAGACAAATCCTGCACTTACACCTTTTTTTCTTGGTTTGAGTCCAGAGTCATGACTTAAAGGCTCTAAGTGTTTTAATTTCAGGCTTGTTGAAGTGGATTGAAAACTGGATACCTAAAACAGCTTTTTGTTATGTTTCTTGTTAGATTAGCAAAGAATTTTATGTAAGTTTTGCTTAAGCAACAAACCTCCAAGATTCACATGGTCTTGAATTTTGAAATTGCCAGTTAGGTATTTGTACCAGAACACGTAACTTCCGGGCTCATGCTAGTGAGTTATCTGTGAGTGAAAACTAGAACACAAAAATCGAGAACAAAGATCTGGTGATTAAATGCTACCAAAACCCTAACAATGTTTCTGAGAAACTCAGCATAGTTTCTAAGAAACTCAAAACGTGTTAAAATTGTATTGCTCTTCACATCCAAGTATTTTTTTTCTCTGGGAGCTTCTTCTTCCCCCATAATCCCTTTTTGGGTGTAAAAATTTGTGAAAATTATCCTGCTATCCTTTTTCCCCAGGGAGAATGACAGCCACAAGAGGGCTTGCAGAGGTGTGGCTGTGTCAAATGACTCCAGTTTCAAAACAGGCCAATTATGTCCACTCTGGCTGCTCTGTGGAAAGACTCAAATGTGTTTGTATTTTTCCATAGCAAAGTCAATCTTGGAATTTCAATTGTGCTTCACATTACTTACGCTTGGAAAATTCAGCCTTTTTAATTTTATAATTCAAATTGAGTGTCAGCTGTTTTTTTCTTTTCTTTTTTTGGTCCTGCAAGTCTTGAAATGGCCTTTAGCCTGAAACCTTAAATATGTAATGCTGTTTTGTTTCGGGAGTAACATGAGGGAAAGATTTCTCCCACCCTATATATTCTCCCTTTAAGCACTTGTAGTGGCTTTATGGATAACCGCTGTGTGGCTTTATGGATAACCGCTGTGTGTCAGACACTTGCATCTCTGGTCCTTCAGGCCTCGTGGTAACCCTCCAGGTAGAAATAATTGACACAACAGCCCTAAGCCACTTACTGACACGTGTCTGTGGAACTCCAGTCCACTTCCTAGCAGTCTACATGGTGCTCTTGTCAACCTACATGATACACACCCTCTGGATGGAGAAACTTTGCCTCCCTAAAGAGAGATAATATTCTGAGATGCTGGGCTGTCTAATGTAATGTCATGTCTGCAATAATGTCTCCATGCCACCATTGTCCCTCAGGGCTGAAACAATATTCCCCTTAAAGCTGCCACTCAAAAACCTTTATTTCCTTTAACAAAAGTAATAAAATTGCAGCTTATAATTACTACCTAATCTCAGTTCAGTTCAGTTCAGTCACTCAGTTATGTCCGACTCTTTCCGACCCCATGCACTGCAGCACGCCAGGCCTCCCTGTCCATCACCAACTCCTGGAGTTCACCCAAACTCATATCCATTGAGTCAGTGATAACGTCCAACCATCTCATCCTCTGTCGTCCCCTTCTCTGCCTGCCTTCAATCTTTCCCAGCATCAGGGTCTTTTCAAATGAGTCAGTTCTTTGCATCAGGTGCCCAAGGTATTGGAGTTTCAGCTTTAACATCAGTCCTTCCACTGAATATTCAGGACTGATTTCCTTTAGGATGGACTGGTTGGATCTCCTTGCAGTCCAAGGGGCTCTCAAGAGTCTTCTCCAACACCACAATTCAAAAGCATTAATTCTTCAGCAGTCAGCTTTCTTTATAGTCCAACTCTCACATCCATACATGACTACTGGAAAAATCATAGCTCTGACTAGACGGACCTTTGTTGGCAAAGTAATGTCTCTGCTTTTTAATATGCTGTCTAGGTTGGTCATAACTTTTCTTCCAAGGGGCAAGTGTCTTTTAATTTCATGGCTGCAGTCACTACCTGCAGTGATTTTGGAGCCCCCCAAAATAAAGTCTGTCACTATTTCCAGTGTTTCCCCATCTATTTGCCATGAAGTGATGGGACCAGATGCCATGATCTTTGTTTTCTGAATGTTGAGTTTTAAGCCAACTTTTTCACTGTCTTCCTTCACTTTCATCAAGAGGCTGTTTAGTTCTTCACTTTCTGCCATAAGGGTGGTGTCATCTGAATATCTGAGGTTATTGATATTTCTCCCGGCAATCTTGATTCCAGCTTGTGCTTCCTCCAGCCCAACATTTCTCATAATGTACTCTGCATATAAGTTAAATAAGCAGGGTGACAATATACAGCCTTGATGTATTCCTTTTCCTATTTGAAACCAGTCTGTTGTTCCATGTCCAGTTTTAACTGTTGCTTCCTGACCTACATACAGATTTCTCAGGAGGCAGATCAGGTGGTCTGGTATTCCCATCTCTTTAAGAATTTCCCACAGTTTATTGTGATCCACACAGTCAAAGGCTTTGGCATAGTCAATAAAGCAGAAGTAGATGTTTTTCTGGATTTCTCTTGCCTTTTCGATGATCCAACAGATGTCGGCAACTTGATCTCTGGTTCCTCTGCCTTTTCTAAACCCAGCTTGAACATCTGGAAGTTCATGGTTTACATACTGTTGAAGCCTGGCCTGGAGAATTTTGAGCATTACTTTACTAGCGTGTGAGATGAGTGTAATTGTGTGATAGTTTGAGCATTCTTTGGCATTGCCTTTCTTTGGGATTGGAATGAAAACTGATTTTTTCCAGTTCTGTGGCCACTGCTGAGTTTTCCAAATTTGCTGGCATATTGAGTGCAGCACTTTCACAGCATCATCTTTTATTTATTTATTTTTTTTAAATTTTAAAATCTTTAATTCTTACATGTGTTCCCAAACATGAACCCCCCTCCCACCTCCCTCCCCATAGCATCTCTGTGGGTCATCCATTCTATCATGTATACTATCATGGAGGAATTGAATCGCTAGTCTATGTCTGAAGCATCATCTTTTAATATTTGAAATATTCATCTGGAATTCTGTCACCTCCACTAGCTTTGTTTGTATTGATACTACATAGTTCTTAATTTGTTCATAGTTCGTACCTCAACTCAGTTGGTGTTTAAAAATGATTATCAAATAACCTAGTAAATGAATAAAAGAATGAATAAATACTGTGTGTGTGTTCAGTTGCTCAGCTGTGTCTGACTCTTTATCACCTCATGGATTGTAGCCGCGTCAGGTTCCTCTGTCTCTGGGATTTTCCAGGCAAGAATACTCGAGTGGGTTGCTATTTCCTTCTCCAGAGGATCTTTCTGACCCAGGATCTGACCCAGGTCTCTTGAATCTCCATAATTGTTACGTGGATTCTTTACCACTGTGCCACTGGGGAAGCCCAAATAAATACTAAATGACACAAATAAAAGGGCTTGTTCTGTGTTAGGTGGTTTGTGGCTCAGTTGTCTGCTAAAAGTCTCATATCCATGGTTAGATTTTTATTTATTTCACTCTCCTAAGATTAAAATTATTTAAGGCATCATAGGCAAACCTGGACATATCCATTGAGTGGAGATTTTGAATAAACCACTGCACATTAAGTTTTGGTGACTTGAATGTCATGCTATGATAATTTATTCACTGATTATTTTGAGCATTTTAGTTTGTTTGCCAGTAATAGTTCTCCATCTAAATATTTTGTTAGGAACTCTGGAAAATGCCTATCATGAGCATATCCTTGAGAGTGGCCTACAGATTTTTGCAGCTGTAGTTCTCCTCTAAGGAAGTTCAAATCAAGGGCCCTGCAGGGAATACGTGCTGCTTGTACCATGGCTCAGCCCAGATGCGTTGGCACCATTCTCGCCCAGCCCTCTGGTCTGTGATATGTGGGACATGTGAGGGAGGTCAGGACACCCCTAGGAGATTTTGATGAAGAGGCAATGCCCAGACTGTGACTTGCTTGCTTGTTTGGGAGTCTCTGAGGAATGTATTCTGCTGCCTTCAGAACTTTTTTCCTTTTTTTTTTTTGAAGTACAGTGTTCACTAAACCCACTAGCTTTTATCCAGCTCTTTTTCATTTCTCTCAACTACTCAGGCCCCCACTATAATTCATTGCAATGACAGCTGGTTTTCAGAGTCAGTCAACACTTACAAGCATTGAGCAAGAGAAACAGCATTTAATGTTCAGTGAGCCTTCAGTAGCTTTAACATACACGGCTATTTTATCTTTACAATAATCCTGTGGAATAATTAGGACAGATATTATTATTTCTACCACATAGATTAAGAAACTGTGGCAACTTTCATGACTAAGTCTCTAGCTCAGGTTGTCCCATTAGCAAGTGGTAGAGACAGAATCTTTGTGTCTTTTTTTTTTTTTTAAGTATAGCTAATTTACAATGTGTTAGTTTCTGGCATACAACAAAGTGATTCAGTCATACATATATATATGTGAATTCTTTTTCACAGTCTTTTCTAAGTTATTATAGTGTATTGAATATAGTTCCCTGTGCTATACTGTTGGTCCTTGTTGTTTATCTATTTATATATAATAGTTTGTATCTGCTAATTCCAAGCTCCTGATTTATCCTCCCTGACTCTTTCCCCTCTCATAACCATAAGTTTGTTCTCTATGCCTGTGGGTTTGTTTCTGTTTTTTAAAAATGTTCACTTGTCTCATATTTTAAATTCCACATATAAATGATATCACATGGTATTTGTCTTTTCTGTTTCAGATGTACTTCACTCAGTATGATCATCTCTAGGTCCATCCGTGTTGCAAAGAGCATTATTTTGTTCTTTTTATAGCTGAGTAATACTCCATTGTGTGTATATGCCATGTCTTAATGCATTCATCTGCTGATGAACATTTAAGCTGCTTCCATGTCCTGGCTGTTGTAAATAATGTTGCTATGAACATTTAGGTGCATGTGTCTTTTGAATTTAGTGTCTTCTCTGAATTTATGCCCAGGAGCAGGATTGCTAGATCATCTGGCAATTCTATTTCTAGTTTTTTAAGGAACCTCCATACTGTTTTCCACAGAGGCTGCGCTAGTTTACATTCCCACCAACAGTGTAAGAAAGTTCCCTTTTCTGTATACCCTCTCCAGTGTTTAATATAGTGTATATTGTAGATGTTTTAATGATGGCTATTCTGACCAGTGTGAGGTGACACCTCATTGTAGTTTTAATTTGCATTTCTCTAATAATCAGCACATTGAACATCTTTTCATGTGTCTATTGGCCATTTATATGTCTTCTTTGGGAAATGTCTATTTAGAGCTGCACATTTTTTTATTGAGTTGTTTGGTTTTTTTGTTATTGAGTTATATGAGCTGTTTGTATAATTTGGAAATGAAGTCCTTGTCAACTGCGTCATTTTCAAATATTTCTCCCAGTCCATCAGTTGTCTTTTCATTTTGTTTTATGCTTCCTTTTGCTGTGCAAAAGCTTGCAAGTCTCACTTGTTTACTTTTGCTATTATCAATTTTTCTACTGTCTTGGGAGACTCACATAAAACATTGCTATGATTTTTGTCAGCGAATGTTTCACCTATGTTCTCTTCTAGGAATTTTATCATGTCTTATCTTAAAGATTAGCGTTATTTTGAGTTTATTTTTGTGTATAATGTGAAGGAGCATTTTAGCTTCATTGATTTACATGTGGCTGTCCAACTTTCCTAACACCACTTGCCGAAGAGACTGTCTTTTCTCCATTTTTGGTTCCTTTGTTCAAGATGAATTGACCATAGGTATGTGGGTTTATTCCTAGGCTCTCTATTCTGTTCCATTGATCCATATGTCTGTTTTTGTGTCAGTACCATGCTTTTTTGATTACTATAGCTTTGTAAAAATTGTCAGAAGTCTGGGAGGTATGTCTCCAGCTTTGCTCTTTTTCCTCAGGATTTCCTTGGCAGTTCTGGAGATGGAATCTTGATATTAGGTCTTTGGTTACAAAACTTAGGTACAAATACTAGATTGTTATGGTAAAATAACTGGAACATAGCATGCAAATGGTGTATAATTAATTTTATGAATAAAAGCCTTCAGCGACTGACATAATCTACCAAAGCAAATACAAACCAACTGTAGTACTGAAGACCTCCCCTGTTTAAAAATGACTTCCAAGCTTCACGTCCCACTCTTCCAAACAAATTACATCATTTCCCAAATGTACCTTGCACTTTGTTCCCTACCTTGTCATACTTTTTATTCCCCTCTCTTTCTACTTAATATTCTATCTATTCTTCAAAGTCCAGTCTAAATGTTATTTTATTCACAGTTTTCTCTTCCCTTCCTCTGGGAGATAGGTCTACTCTGAAGTTCCATAAAACATTACACTTGCTTAAATCACTTTTCACGTTTGCCTCACCTTGACTTCACTCTGGTGAAGGGCTGGTGTTTTACCTGTGTTTATGTCCCTGATCGTTTTCCAGGAATACTGGATTTGTACAAATTGGCTTGATATAGAAAATCTTCAGATTTTCTTAAAATTCTTAAGATTAGAAAATGTTGCATGTGAACACTTTTTAAAGTGTTTCTTCTTTCAGAAGGAATTCTTTCAATTGGCGATCCTAAAAGGAATCAGAGTCACTAAGAATTAAATTACTTAAATCCAAGGAATCATAGTGAACTCCCCAAAATTATCAATATAATTATCATGTCACTGTTGTATATGTGGACAAATACACATTAGTTAACTATTTCCCTGAACTTTGTATAAAAAATTGAATGCATATGGAAAACATACTCCATTTACTTAATAGGTATGATATACAAGGCATGATTTTAGTTTTTTGAATTATGAGTTTTAACCTGGATTTTTCATTCTCCTCTTTTGCTTTCTTCAAGAGGCTCTTCAGTTCCTCTTTGCTTTCTGCAGTAAGGGTGGTGTCATCTGCATATCTGAAGTTACTGCTATTTCTCCCAGCAATCCTGATTCCAGTTTGTGCTTCATCCAGCCTGGAATTTTGCATGATATACTCCGTTTATAAGCTATATAAGCAGGGTGATACTATACAGCCTTGACATACTCCTTTCCCAGCTGGAACCAGTCTGTTGTTCCATGTCTGATTCTGTTACTTCTAGACTTGCGTACAGATTTCCCAGAAGGTAGGTAAGGTGGTCTGGTATTCCCATCTCTTTAAGAATTTCCCACAGTTTGTTGTGATTCACACAGTCAAAGGCTTTGGCATAGTCAGTAAAGCAGAAGTAGATGTTTTTCTGGAATTCTCTTGCTTTTTCGATGATCCAGTGGATATTGGCAATTTGATCTCTGGTTCCTCTGCCTTTCCTAAATCCAGCTTGAACCTCTGGAAGTCTTTGGTTCATGTACTGTTGAGGCCTCACTTGGAGAATTTTGAGCATTACTTTGCTAGCATGTGAGATGAGTTCAATTTTGTGGTAGTTTGAGCATTCTTTGGCATTGCCTTTCTTTGGGATTGGAATGAAAACTGACCTTTTCCAGTCCTCTGGCCACTGCTGAGTTTTCCAAATTTGCTGGCATATTGAGTGCAGCAATTTAGCAGCATCATCTTTTAGGATTTGAAATAGTTCAACTGGAATTCCATCACCTCCAGTAGCTTTGTTTGTAGTGATGCCCGCTTAACTAACGCCCTCTTGACTTTGCACTCCAGGATGTCTGGAGTAATGTCTAGGTGAGTAATCTCACCATCATGGTTATCTGGGTCATTAAGATCTTTTTTGTATAGCTCTTCTGTGTATTCTTGCTACCTTTTCTTAATATCTTCTGCTTCTGTTAGGTCCATACCATTTCTGTCTTTTATTGAGCCCATTTTTGCATGAAATATTCCCTTGGTATCTCTAATTTTCCTGAAGAGGTCTCCAGTCTCTCCCATTGTATTGTTTTCCTCTATTTCTTTGTATTAATCACGGAGGAAGACTTTCTTATCTCTCGTTGCTGTTCTTTGGAACTCTGCATTCAAATGGGTATATCTTTCTTTTTCTCCTTTTCCTTCAGCTTCTCTTCTTTTCTCAGCTATTTGTAACACCCCCTCAGGCAACCATTATGCCTTGTTGCATTTCTTTTTCTTGGGTTGGTCTTGACCACTGTCTCCTCTACAATGTCATAAACCTCCATCCATAGTTCTTCAGGAACTCTGTCTATCAGATCTAATCCCTTGAATCTGTTGTACCTCCACTGTATAATCATAGGGATTTGATTTAGGTCATATCCGAATGGTCTAGTGGTTTTCCCTACTTTTCAATTTAAGTATGAATTTGGCAATAAGGAGTTCATGATCTGAGCCACAGTCAGCTCCCGGTCTTGTTTTTGCTAACTCTGTAGAGCTTCTCCATCTTCAGGTATAAAGAATATAATCAATCTGATTTTGGTATTGACCCTTTGGTGATGTCCATGTGTAGAGTCATCTCTTGTGTTGTTGGTAGAGGGTGTTTGCTATGAACAGTGTGTTCTCTTGGCAAAACTCTGTTAGCCTTTGCCCTGCTTCGTTTTGTACTCCAAGGCCAAATTTTCCTGTTACCCCAGGTATCTCTTGACTTCTTATTTTTGCATTTCAGTCCCCTGTGATGAAAAGGACATCTTTTGGGGAGGTGTTAGTTCTAGAAGATCTTGGAGGTCATCATAGGAAAAAAGCTAAAATCATGGCATCCAGTCCCATCACTTCATGGCAAGTAGATGGGGAAACAATGGAAACAGTGACAGAGTCTATTTTTGGGGCTCCAAAATCACTGCAGATGATGACTGCAGCCATGAAATTAGAAGACTCTTACTCCTTGGAATAAAAGCTATGACCAACCTCGACAGCATATTAAACAGCAGAGACATTAATTTTGCCAACAAAGGTCCATCTAGTCAAAGCTATTGTTTTTCTAGTAGATATGTATGGATGTGAGAGTTGGACCATAAAGAAAGCTGAGCACCAAAGAATTGATGCTTTTGAATTGTGGTGTTGGAGAAGACGCTTGAGAGTCCCTTGAACTGCAAGGAGATCAAACTAGTTATTCCTAAAGGTAATCAGTCCTGAATATTCCTTGGAAGGACTGATGCTAAAGCTGAAACTCCAATACTCTGGCCATGTGATGCAAAGAACTGACTCATTGGAAAAGACCCTGATGCTGGGAAAGATTGAAGGGAGGAAGAGAAGGGGACAAGAGAGGATGCGATGGTTGGATGGCATCACCGGCTCAATGTACATGACTTTTGAAACTCCAGAGTTGGTGATGGACAGGAAAGACTGGTGTGCTGCAGTTCATGGGGTCACAAAAAGTCGGATACGACTGGGGAGACTGAACTGACCTGACACAAGGCACTGGGCTACATGCTTGGAATTGCAAAAAACAGTCAGACATCAATTTTGCTCTGGGGGTTAATTCTCTCATGAATTAGATGCAATGTGATATTGTATACATTACTATTTTTTTCAAGAAGCTGTTAAAATCTTAGGTGTAATTTACAATATACCAATGAACATTTATGTAGGCACATGTCTTCAAAATTTTTTTATGGAAGATAGAAAAAATAAGAATCAAAATACAAGTGTGTACTTTCCAGTCCATTTATCCAGAAATCTATTAATGGCTGAAACAAATTATATCAAAGTCTCCTTTTGCTTCTCATATAAGCGTGCCTCTTTTAGCTTCAGTACTTTTTAGTACTGGCAACGGATGTGGTCGTGTTGGCATTAGGAACTTCCATTGGCCTTGTCGGAAAGGAAGTGGAGAGGGAAATAAGGGAGCTGTGTGGTTGGATAGTTGGCTGGAGTATCTTTCAATAAGCCCTTCTTGGAGGGTCTTCTGCTGGGCCCTGGGAGCTGATGGAAGTGAAGGGCTCTCAAACCATTTATACACCAAAATTCACATATGTATTAGTTATTATTCTTTTTCTTTCTTTCTCTCTTTCTTCCTGCTTTTTTTTTTCTTTCTCTCTTCCTTCATCTACTAAATAAATCATATACAATTAGAATATTTTCTGGCACAGAAAGTGCTAAGGAAGAGTTAGCTTTATTGTCTTTATTATTATTTGTCTCTACCAATTAAATTCAACATAAAGTATTTGTGTTCCTTTTTCTGACTTACTTGTATAATAGGCTCCAGTTTCATCCACCTTTTTGGAACTGATTCAAATGCATCCCTTTCTCTAGCTGAGTAATATTCCATTGTGTATATGTTCCATAACTTCCTTATCCATTCATCTGTTGATGGACATCTAGGTTGCTTCCATGTCCTAGCTATTGTAAATAGTGCTTCAATGAACATTGGGGTACATGTGTAAAGTATAGAGATAGACACAGCCATAGCCTGTCAATTCCAATCAGATTCTGTGGGAGGCCTGGGCCTGGCACAGCCCACTAGAGTGGGTTACCATTTCCTCTTCCAGAGGATCTTCCTGACCCAGGGATTGAACCCTCATCTGTTACATCACCTGCATTGGCAGGCGGGATCTTTACCACTAGCACCACCTGGGAAGCTTCTATAGTCCAATACATACATAAACAAATATACTTAACACAGTCCCTACAAAAGAATATGAACATATATTTCTATAGACAGTATATGTCATGAGATAGTATATTCAGATGTAAAATTGCATTTTCTATTCTATAGTTTCCCCTGATCTTGCCAAGGATTCTGCGTTCCCTGACCTTAGATGTGCCTTCAGGACTACAATCAAACACTACTTGATTGAAGGCAGTACCTCTTTCTAAACTTGGGAAAACCGAAGATCATTTGAGAAGGCTATGTCAGTCGTCTTCAACTAAGAGGGAGAGGGAAAAGGTTTGAGGGAAGCATAAGAGAAAGGAGCAATTTCTTTAAACTGGAAAATGGGACATTTGGGCAGTTCCCATCAGGAATAAAGATCCACACTCCATTTCCCACTCCTTGGAAGCTGCTGGGGTGGCCAGGAGGTGGACCTCCTGAGTCTGGATCCTTTAGAGCTGGAGACTTCCATGGTGTAGGGGAGCAAAAATTGAAACTCAGCCATTATCTTCTCCAAGGCACCAGGAGGTGGCAGAGTGGAGATTTAGCCCAGAGCTGTCTAGAAGCCAATGCATATTCTGTTAGAAATATATGAGATTTATGCACTAGACAGTGGTTTTCTAATTGTAGTGAGTGAGGATAGTTACCTTACATATGGGGAGGAAATTTTCTTTCAAGTATCTTGCAAAGGGTGTGGCAGGAAAAGCTCAGAATTTTGAACCAAATGACATAGGTTTGAATCACAGCTGAGCAATCTTTGATGTTGTCAGCTGCAAAAAGGAAATAATAATGCCTAGCCCATTTGTTTACCGTATAATTGAACTGATATGTACCTTTTAAATTGAAGGATTACATATTAAAATTTTCACTTCCTGCCCTTGAAGACTGTCCCTGTGATTGGGTATTACGTAATAATACAAGATAAATACTAGGGGCTCATAGACATGAAACTCATTTTCTGGATTCAGAAATAAATCCAGATTCATTTTCTGGACAAGTATTTTCTTGAAATAAAAAGGTAAACTTGTCCCTAGATTATTAACCAAAATTATATATGTCCCTAAAAATTTGATGCACTTTTACTGCTTGATACTCTAGAAAGCTTGATTGCAAATGTAGAGTTACGAGATGTACCCGGAAACAATATCGAACCAAAACAGCGTTCAGACTTTTGTGTAAGGAAGATTTGGATTAAAAACTCAATTAGAGTTTTGCAACAATTTAGACCACTAAGCTTAGGGATGTTAACCTCTATGGTATTTCATTTTCTCACATATAAAATGAAAATAGTGATATTAAGATATGCCACAGCAATGTGTAGGATAGTGAAGTCCTCAAAGGCAGGATGTACCATGCTGTCATAATAGCTGCTCAATAAGTATTAATTCCTCTTAGACTAGAAAGACACTCCAAATCACTTACCTTAATCCTGTTACATTGAGATGATGAAATCATGCCCCCAAATTTCATTTGCTTTAATTCATTGGAAGCAAAGCTATCAGAACTATTAGAACTATGAGTCCCGACAATGTATCTATAGATAAATATTGATAGTAAATAATTACCTATAACATAAATTAAATACAAGTATTGAAGGAAGTCTTATTATGCAATGAGGGAATTTAACTTTTGGTTAAATGCACCATGTAAGCCAGAACAGTGAGTTACCTCTTTTATTATTTTTGGAAACTTGCTCAGGAAGCAGCCGTGTTATAAGTGATCACATCATCATCATCACCTTCAGTGCCATAAGCTAATTGTGATTCGAAGAGTAAATGTCAAGGTGGAAAATTTCTTAGTGGTTTAAATCATGGCCAGGAAGTCAGGTATCGTAAATACTCATCTTTAGTTTTGTCTTAGGACAGTGAAACAGGTTCCTCTTAATCGTGCTGAGGAGCTCTTGCTGATAGAGGTGGTTATACTAAGAATCAGCTGTTACTCTGTGGCCTGACCTTACCAGGACCAAACCCCGGAGTGGAATTTTCCCCAAAACCATCCTTTTCTTGCTAATGACCATCGGATTAAGGGCCTCCTTGGTGGCTCAGACAGTAAAGAATCTGCCTGCAATACGGGTGAGCCAGGTTTGATCCCTGGGTTGGGAAGATCCCCTGGAGAAGGGCATGGCAACCGACCCCAGTATTCTTGTCTGGAGAAGTCCATGGGCTGAGGAGCCTAGCAGGCTACAGTCCATGGGGGCACAAAGAGTCGGACACAACTAAGCAACTAACACTTTCAAGGATTAAATGACTTAAGTGAATCTTCAAGTACCTCTCTTTCAGTAAAAGCTGAGAAGGCCAGGTTTGTTTGTTTTTTAAATTTCTCTATATTCTTTGCTTCTTTGCATCAGGTGGCCAAAATATTGGAGCTTCAGCTCAGTCCTTTCATGAATATTCAGGACTGATTTCCTTTAGAATTGACTGGTTTGATCTTCTTGCAGTCCAAGGGACTCTCAAAAGTCATCTCCAGCACCACAGTTGGAATACTTTGGCCACCTGATAAGAAGAGACAACTCACTGGAAGAGACCTTGATACTGGAAAGGATTGAGGGTAAAAGGAAAAGAGGGAAGCGAGGATGGCATGGTTGAATAGCATCACTGACTCAATGGACATGAATTTAAGCAAACTCCAGGAAACAGTGGAGGAGAGAGGGGCCAGGCATGCTACAGTCCATGGGGTTGCAAAGACTCAGACACGACTTAGCAACTAAACAGTAACAACATTCTTTGCTTTTTTCTGAAGAACTTTTAATCAAATTCAGATATGCTTAAGAAATTTTCTTTGTGTGCAAGAAGTAATGCTCATTAGCTGAGTAAATTAGTAGTTTAATTTATTGTTTATAGCCTATTTCTTTTTTTTTAATTTTTATTTTTACTTTATTTTACTTTACAATACTGTATTGGTTTTGCCATACATTGACATGAATCCACCATGCTGACTATTTCTGAAATAGATTCATTGCTGAATTATTCACTGACTGAGTTAATTCATATACTTTGGAGAGCACTTCCTCGGTTGTCACATTTATTAAATAACATGTAGTGGATTTTTTAAAAAATTTAATGTTCTTAATTATATAATTGGGCTTCCCTGGTGGCTCAGCTGTTGAGTACTTAATACTCATCTCTCTATAATTTAGTTCAGAAAAAAAAATTCTTCTCTTTAGTCCCCAGCTATGACATGTCCCCTCATATCATCACCCTTCCACATGGTTCTGATCCAGATCCCTTCCTTTTCACACTTGACCTGACAGGCTCCTGCTGGCTCTTCACATCCAGAAGTAAGAATTGCTTTTCAAGAGCAACTCAGCTGAGAGAACGTTATGTGTGTTTTCCTCGGGAATCATACCTGTGGCGGATACATGTTGATGTATGGCAAAACCAATACAATATTGTAAAGTAATTAACCTCCAATTAAAATAAATAAATTTATATTTAAAAAAAGAAACTGATGGACATCTAGGTTGCTTCCATGTCCTGGCTATTATAAACAGTGCTGCGATGAACATTGGGGTACACGTGTCTTTTTCAATTCTGGTTTCCTCGGTGTGTATGCCCAGCAGTGGGATTGCTGGGTCATAAGGCAGTTCTATTTCCAGTTTTTTAAAGAATCTCCACACTGTTCTCCATAGTGGCTGTACTAGTTTGCATTCCCACCAACAGTGTAGGAGGGTTCCCTTTTCTCCACATCCTCTCCAGCATTTATTGCTTGTAGAATTTTGGATGGCAGCCATTCTGACTGGTGTGAAATGGTACCTCATTGTTGTCTTGATTTGCATTTCTCCGATAATGAGAGATGTTGAGCATCTTTTCGTGTGTTTGTTAGCCATCCGTATGTCTTCTTTGGAGAAATGTCTGTTTAGTTCTTTGGCCCATTTTTTGATTGGGTAGTTTATTTTTCTGGAATTGAGCTGCATAAGTTGCTTGTATATTTTTGAGATTAGTTGTTTGTCAGTTGCTTCATTTGCTATTATTTTCTCCCATTCCGAAGGCTGTCTTTTCACCTTGCTTATAGTTTCCTTTGTTGTGCAGAAGCTTTTAATTTTAATTAGATCCAATTTGTTTATTTTTGCTTTTATTTCCAGTATTCTGGGAGGTGGATCATAGAGGATCCTGCTGTGATTTATGTCAGAGAGTATTTTGCCTATGTTATCCTCTATGAGTTTTATAGTTTCTGGTCTTACATTTAGATCTGTAATCCATTTTGAGTTTATTTTTGTGAATGGTGTTAGAAAGTGTTCTAGTTTCATTGTTTTACAAGTGGTTGACCAGTTTTCCCAGCACCACTTGTTAAAGAGATTGTCTTTAATCCATTGTATATTCTTGCCTCCTTTGTTGGAGATAAGGTGTCCATAGGTGTGTGGATTTATCTCTAGGCTTTCTATTTTGTTCCATTGATCTATATTTCTGTCTTTGTACCAGTACCATACTGTCTTGACTGTGGCTTTGTAGTAGAGCCTGAAGTCAGGCAGGTTGATTCCTCCAGTTCCATTCTTCCTTCTCAAGGTTGCTTTGGCTATTCGAGGTTTTTTGTATTTCCATACAAATTGTGAAATTATTTGTTCTAGCTCTGTGAAAAATACCACTGGTAGCTTGATAGGGATTGCATTGAATCTGTAGATTGCTTTGGGTAGTATACTCATTTTCACTATATTGATTCTTCCAATCCATGAACATGGTATATTTCTCCATCTATTAGTGTCCTCTTTTGATTTCTTTCACCGGTGTTTTATAGTTTTCTATATATAGGTCTTTAGTTTCTTTAAGTAGATATATTTTTATTGTTGTGAAATGTAGGGTTTAAAAACCCTCAATCCTCTGTTTATCATTACTCATGACATTTCTAATGTGATATAAACTACATCTAAGAGACTCATTCTTTGTCTAGATAGTCTGCAAAATGTAATTTGAAAAATGTTTTTCACATAGTGTTCTCCAGAATTAAATATGATTAGATTTTGGATCAAACTCTGTTTTGGAATACCCCAAGCTTCCACCTATTGGGATGGATACTTGTGAACATGGTTGCTGAGTGAAAGAGTGAATTTAGTCAGAACCATTCAATGTAAACTTTGTGTAAAACATTCTTAGTATGTCTTAACCTTGGTTCTTCTTAAAACACACATACACACACACAAACACACAATCCCAGTTTGACTCCTAAGGCAAGTCAGATGGGTCTGGAGTACAGATGGAGGTTTCATAGTGCTGGGCATGTTATTCCTTCTTGTATTGTTATTTTTTAGGTCTAAATTCAAATATGTTTATCCCAGTTTTCAAAAAAAAGAAAGAAAGAAAGAAAGAAACTGAATTCAAATGACGTGAATTTTAAAGACTCAAAGGAATCATATAGAAGCCAATAGCAAGAAGTGGTTTGAAGGGATGTGTTGGGCAGGGAGTTGCATCCCTCCAGCTCCTCCACCGGATTTCTCAACAGTCTCTATCCCACTTCCCATCACTCAGAACCCTGCCATTACTGTTAGCACTCAGTAGGGCAGAGCAAGGAATGGATACAGTTCAGCCAAGTGGATGATTAATTTCCAGACACATTTTCATAATCTGAATATGAATTCAGACTATAAGGGCTTCTGGCAACAGCTATTTACTTTTTTTAAAATTTTATTTTCAGTAAGGAAACCTAGACTGTAATATATCCCTCTCCTTGTAGAATTTAGATGACAAGGATTAACCGACAGCTTCAGACACCTTACTTTTCAACCCAAGCCCCTAAAACTTTGCTGTCAGGGAGGCCCTGGCTTGAGTTTTCAGGAGACAATTCAACACAGATAGCAGATGAACCGGCTGCCCTTTGTTCGCTTTTCATAAACTGCTGGTTGTGCCTCGACATGGCATTTTCCTCTGCCCTGCTGGGACCCCACAGCAAATCTCACATATGCTTTGAAAGCCTGTGGCTCGCCAATCCACTCCCAACTTATGTCTAAGCCAGGAATCATTTCATTGGAGGATGATTACAGTCGATTTATAATAAGGAAATGGAAGAATCTCATGGAGTCCAATCTCAGGACAGCCTTCCTGAGAAATGGGACAGTTACAGGCTCTGTCTCCATCTCCCTCTCTCAGTCTCTCTCTCCCTTGTGTTCTCAGCTTTAGCCTGCAGGTTTGCTGTTCTTTTCTCTTTCTGTAGATCAGTTTTGCTTCAAGGAGGATGCTCCCCCATGAGAAAATTCTGTGCAGGACTTTGACACACCATGGTCCTGATTCGGGTTCCAACCCTAGGTGATCTTATAGATTCTGTCCGCAGTATGATCTGACTGTGTATTATGGGTCATTTCTAACTCTGGGAGAGAGCACCTCATTGGCTCTTATTCCTTCTGTAATCCAATCAGATTTTTGCATGACTGTGAGACTGCAGGTACAAGCATGGCTGTTTAGCCCAACCACACCTACTGGGACCTTAGGAGGATATGTCCAGAGAAAGGAAATGAACTGGGAAGATATCCACAATATGCCAGACAGTGGGTAAAGCAAACATAAGAGCTGAAGTTAAAGACGGGAGGGGACAGAGAGTTTGGCATGGAGAGGAAACCTCAAGTAGTTCAGTGGCTGGAGTGTAGCATTAGGGTGGGCCATAATGGGAGCTGTCATAAAGACGCAAACAGGGCTGAAATTATGAAGTACTTTGATACTATGCTAAGGGGTTGAAGGAGAAAAAGAGCCAAGATCCCTCCCCTTCAGATCTTGACACATGTTATGCCTTCTGTCTGGTGGGGATATCCTCCTTCCTTCCCTTCATTCACTAAGTGTTTGCCCTGTGGGTTTCAGCTTAAATGCGTCTCCTCTGAAATTCTTCCCTGATGTCCCCAAACTGGGTTAGTTGCTGTGTGTGTCCCCAGCTCTTTGGGCTTGGCCTGAGCAGTGCTAATATTCCAATCTGTTTCCTGGTTGCCCATTCTGTCTCTTCCACTAGAATATGAACAGGAATCTTATCTCAGTGTATCTTCATTCCTGGCACAGGGCCTGGCAATCTCAGACACGCAGTCTGTTTAAGGAATGAATTCATCAGGGCATGAATGGGATAGAGATAAGTCAGACCACAGCAGCACCCATTTCCTGCTTGAAGGGGAAGCTTGGTTTTGCTTCTCAGGTAGACTAACTGGCCCTTCCTTGGTCCCTAGACTAGGAAGAATGAAGGCTCTCCTACAGGTTCCCTGGGCTCAGCCCTGGGGCTCTGGATGAAAATTCTCTCCAGATGCCTCCTTGTTTGCTATCCACTTCCTACGTGACCAATCTATATTCCTTTCCTTGTGTGATTCCATATTTCATCACCTTAATCCTTTGCCCTCTCCACTCGCTCCTCCCTGATTTCCTTCCTTGACCTGCTGAAACACCCCTCCTCACTCATCATCTGCTCATCCTTGGATCACCCAGGAGGATTCACACATTCTTGCCCCAAACTGTCCATGCCAACAGCATATCCTACCCTCCTCTCTCTGTCAGACAAGCTTATATAAAAATAACAATTCACACCTGGACTCTCACAAGTAGCAAAAAAGAGGCAATATGTAATGGTAGATTATGATAAACTTGCTACCCTGCTTTGTTTCATAAATGACTCTGATGCTTCAAGTCAGTACCATCGAAGAGTGGTGGAATATAAATTTATTGTTCATGTGTTCTTTAGCTCAATATTGGGATGCCCCAGGGATTTTTTTTCTTTCTTTCTTTCTTTTTTTTTTTTTTTTTTTTTTTGAGGCCACTTCTCTTCTATATTCTTACTCCACTGTTAAGCTCAACCAATTACAGGACTTTAAAACCATCTATGTGGGACTTCCCTGGCGGTCCAGTGGTTAAGAATCTGCCTGCCAGTGCAAAGATACAAGCTCAATCACTGGCCTGGGAAGATTCCATGAGCTGCAGGGCATCTAAGCCCCTGTGCTACAACCACTGAAGCCCACACACTTGAGAGTCCACGCACCATCACAAGAGGTGCCTCCACAAAGAGAAGGCCACACACCACAACTGGGGAATAGCCCTCACCCGCCTCAACTAGAGAAAGCCCATGTGCAGCACCAAAGACCCAGCACTGCAAAAACATTAATTGATTTTTTTAATTAAAAACTTTAATTTAAAAATAAGTAAAACAGAGAAATTTTAATAAAAAAATGAAACCATCTATGTGCTGATGACTCCCAAATTTGCATTTCCAATCCATAGCTTTTCCTTAAACTCCAGACTCATAAATCCAGCATCACTGTATGAATGTAAGATAAACATCACAAATACACAACAAGCCCTAAACTAAACTTATGGTCTTTCCACCACAGCCTGCTCACGCCTCAACTGAGGGCCGCTCAACAGCTTTGTCCTAAAAGACTCAAGGTCCTCCAAACTCTTCTCTTTTTCCTACACTTTACAGCCTCACATGTTCACATCCTAAATCCTGTTGATTCTATTTGCAAATACATCTCAAATAACTTCTACCCACTACTACGGTTCCCACCTGGTTGGAATCACCATCCTCGCTTGATTAAAATAGTACAATTGCCTCCTAACAGGTCTCTATGCTTCTAACTATTTTCCCGTTTGATCTATTAATAATCTAACAGAGTATCCAGAGACTCTTCTGACCTATTCTCTCCTATGGTTCTTCCATTTCACCCAAAAACCAAAGTTTTAAACTGACCCATCTGACCCCACAGGACTTGCTCCTGCCTCAGCCCACATCTCTCTGCCTTTCTCTTCTAGGACTCACACCCCCTCCAACTTCACTGCCGTCAGCAGCCCCCTTGCTGTTCCTTGAACACTGAGCATGGGGGACTCGGGCCTGTATCTCCTTCCAACATATGATGTAGTGTATTTATAGTTCTTAATTGTAGTTTCTTGTCCACCTCTCTCATGAATGTAAGTTTTAAGAAGACAAAATCTTCACTTCTTTTGTTCACTGATTTATTCAAATGTATCCAAGCTTTTAACACTGTGCTTAGTATACGGTGAGCATTTAGTAACTATTGCCCAAAGAAGGAATGAATAAGAAAAAGAAGAAATGAATGTCTCCTATCCTGTCTGCCCTTTATGTTTATTTCCATATCAGCGGTATCATCCCCAAATTGTGACCTCCGAAAGTTTTGGAAGCACTTCTCTCCTTTCTTCGCAGAATTTTGACCTAGATTTCTGCCAACTGTAGTCTTGCGGTTCTGACTCTCCTCCCAAGTTTTTACTTGCTCATGAGGATGTAATTTGAATCTGATTAATCACAAAACTGACATGGACTGAAAGCATTGAGAAAAAGACGTTTTCATTTGCTACAGAGTCAAATGGTAACATGTTAGGACTTCATGGAAAATGAAATTCAAAACAATTATGTTAATAATTAATGTGCAGAAACATTTAAAAATTAAATTGTCATTTTCAGAATGTGTCAGGGAAATTAATTTGATGTTCTGTAACAGATCTATATAAAATATTTTCATGCCTTTGAAAATGTATCTGTGGTCTCATGTGTCACACGGCTTGTCCCAGGAGTGTGAGAGTCCTCTACAATGCTCTTTTATGAATCACCCATGTCCTTTCCTTTAGTATCAGATTTTGCAGTGATTTTTTAAAACCACTAATCTATAATTAAGATTAATCTATGACTCTCTTAAGGTAGCCAAATGCCTCATCATCTAATTAGTGACATGTGTGTATGGATGAGTGAGATTCCCACTGTCCCTTTTTACTATCCAGCAAAATCCTAATTGACAAGTCATTAAATATTCTTGAATTATGAATGAACTATTTATTTTAAAAAGCCGTATTCCTGTACACTTAGATGCACGTAAAATATTCTATTACCTGAGTTAATACTCTGTATTTAAATGGAAAAGTATATGAAGCAGCACTTGTAGAAATTACTTGAGTTACAAACCTTTGACTTTTGAAAGTCTGTATTACACATCCATGCCTAGATCACTCCAACCTCCCCTTTTGATTCAGCTAGTTATAAAGAGCCAGTTCCTTTCTTTATCTCTTTTCCAGCTCTTGACTTATTACCTCTGTCAGTCTTTCCTTTGCTTCATCTCTTTTGTTTTTCATCACATGTAGGCAATGGCACCCCACTCCAGTACTCTTGCCTGGAGAACCCCATGGATGGAGGAGCCTGGTAGGCTACAGTCCATGGGGTCGCTAAGAGTCGGACACGACTGAGCGACTTCACTTTGACTTTTCACTTTCATGCATTGGAGAAGGAAATGGCAACCCACTCCAGTGTTCTTGCCTGGAGAGTCCCAGGGATGGGGGAATCTGGTGGGCTGCTGTCTATGGGGTCGCACAGAGTCCGACATGACTGACGCGACTTAGCAGCAGCAGCAGCATAGTCAGTTCATGTCAATACAAAGAATAGGAAGCAGCAGAGTGGATCATATGTGAGTCTGGTGTCAGCCAAGATGGGTTACATCTCTAGTTCAGCCATTTATTCTCAGCATGACCTTGAGGATATGGCCTATCGTCTCTGAGCAGCAATCTTTAGATTTGTAAAACTGATGTAATAATCTCTACCTCCCAAATAAGAGTTAAGTGAGGTGATGTATGTAAAGTATTTGTTTCTGCATTAAAACAGGACAAATAATATATGTCAGACTTTCGGTTGGACTAGTTAATGTCTGAGAGCAGCTTTTTTTTTTTTTTTTGCATGCCAATCAAATAATAGGAATAATAGTAAAATATTTAAAATCACCTATGGATACACTGAATACTGAAAACAGTATATTGATGCCCACAATTTTATTTGATTTATTTACTATTTTTTCCCAATGCTACAATGAATATCCTTGAATACACTTGCATATCTGATGAAAAGCTTAACCTTCAAAGTCTAAGCAGAGATGGAGGGGTAGGGAAACTATTGTTTAGGTTCTCCACCATGTGAGCCATTTGGATACTCATGAAAACCACAAATTACACATTACTGAATTGTTATTTAATGTAATGGTTTTATTTACTTAAAATATATTTTTATTTTTTTTATTTTATATTTAAATTTTATTTCTTTGATGCATACATTTATTTAATCACTAATTTAATGACCAATAGGAAACTGAATAAATAAATCACATATTTCTCTCACAGAATGTAGTTATGAAAAAGTGAAGCAAATTCTGCATATACTGATGTGGAATGGTTGCCAGGCTATAGTAAGTGAAAACAGCAAATGGCAGAGCAGTGTGAGTTTATATGCTACCATTTTAACTTAGGGTTTCTCTGGTGGCTCAAATGGTAAAGAATCTGCCTGCAATACAGGAGACCTAGGTTGGGATGATCCCCTGGAGAAGGGAATTGTTCCCCAATACGGTATTCTTGCCTGGAGAAGCCCATGGGCAGAGGAGCCTGGCAGACTATGGTCCATGGGTTAGCAAAGAGTCGGATACAACTGGGCGGCTAACACACGCACACACTTTAACTTATAAAGATAATATTATTGCTTGTATATGTATAAAATAGTTCTGAAAGGATTCCTAAAATTCTAGTTTGTTACTTCTGAAAAAAGGAACTAGATAGTGATGATAAATGTGCGAGGAAAATTAATTTTTCATTGCATGTTTTTTACCTTTCAAATTCATGCTGTGGATGCATAATATCTATCAAAAAATAAACCAAATAAATTTAGTTAATTTTTAAAATAAAGACATGTTCAATTCTTGGCAAAATATTGTCATTTATTAAGATTACATCATAAAAATCTTTCATTTGATATCTCTTGCACTATAAGACTAGTCAAATGCTGAAAAATCCCACATATTTATATCTTCTCTTTTTTAAAAAGAAAATTTAGGTATAATTGACATACAGCATTGTATTAGTTTTAGGTGTACAACATAATGATTTGGTATGTGACTACAATGCAAAATGTTTACCACAGTAAGTTTAGTTAACATTTATCACCAAACATAATCACTGTATCTTCTTTTCTGAGTTCTAAGCTGATTTATTTCATGTTATCACTTGTGAATCTCTCAGACATTTCAAAAATTAGCAAAACTGATCAATTCTTCCTATTGCCCTTTCCTCACAAAACTGCCTCTTTCCGGTAAGCTCAACAAAGCTACCCAGGAGTTATTCTGGCCACTTACGTCTGTTAAATAAACTCCATATCTAAGCCATCATAGAGTTCTGTTGCCAATCATATATATATGCCCGTCTGATTTGCCCCTGTGACCACTTTAGTCCAAACCATCTTCTCAGCTAGCTTTCATTGTCTTCCTTCAAAACCTTCTCCAATGCCATTCTTCCAAAACTTCTAAAACCACCCAGCTCAAAGGAGTTCCTCCTGTTATTCTGTCAAAGAAGGCTAATTTTTCATTTATAACTCTTACTAAAATTACAGTTGCGTATCCGTGTTTGTCACTCTTTGCATATAGTCTTTCTTGCTGGATTATAATATCAGTGAGGCAGGAACAGTGTCCATTTCCTCAGGCTCCCATGCCCACAGCCTAGCTGCTGCTGCTGCTGCTGCTAAGTCGCTTCAGTCGTGTCCGACTCTGTGCGACCCCATAGACGGCACCCCACCAGGCTCCCCTGTCCCTGGGATTCTCCAGGCAAGAACACTGGAGTGGGTTGCCATTTCCTTCTCCAATGCATGAAAGGAAAAATGAAAGTGAAGTCGCTCAGTCGTGTCCAACTCGTAACGACCCCATGGACTGCAGCCCACCAGGCTCCTCCGTCCATGGGATTTGCCAGGCAAAAGTACTGGAGTGAGGTGCCATTGCCTTCTCCGCACAACCTAGCACAATACCTGAAACATGGAATACTACTAATAAATTATTCATTAAGTTAATAAGTTATAGCATGAATGAGCTCTTACTGTGTAGCCAATACTGTGCTACACGTATTACTTAGGAGTGGCAAACCTGTTTTAGGACAAGCATTTGCCCATGGGGGCTTACATGGGCATGGACAGATACAAAATGAGTAAAGGAGGGCATTTTCATCTGTGAATAGAGGCAATCTGAGCACAGTTATTTACTTGGGCAGGGAAAGGAACTCCATTTATGGAATATATAAGTAAAAGGAGAAGATAAAGAACAGGTTTATTTTCCCACCAGAAAAAAATGAGGTGTGTGAACCAGGTGATTTGTTTTAATTATAGGATTCTGCTTCACAACTTTTTGCAGAGCCTGCCCTGTATGGTGACAACTCCGTTGATCTTTCTCCTTAGGTGTGTCAGGAACACATATGATGCCTGGTTGGCAGAAATAGCATCCCTTTGGTAGGGCACCTGGGGAGGGGAAATAGCAGATTGTTTCCAGTTCTGATTGAGCCCATTTTGAGGTCCCAGCCATGGAGACCCTGATCCTGTACCTCCATTGTTGACTGATTGGTCCACAACACACCCAAGATTGTGAGGAAAGTGCATTCATTGAAACAAACAACACGATAAAGTAACTGACAGATTCTCTTTATTAAATAATAAGTAAATAGTCTATATACAGTCACTTGCTTGTTCCACGAGTGCTAACCCTGTTCCCATGGGAGGCTAATGCACGTGACCAGAGTACAAATGCACAGCCCATTTGAATGCTCTGTGATATGTAAGGCTAGTGGGCAAGACACACAGCTCACACTCTCGGTCTCCGTCACTGCACACCCAGGAGAACACGAACCATTTCAGTTCATGGAGACTTAGGTGAAGAGTTATCAGCTTAACTTAAAATGCCCATGTTATGCCTTCTAAATATCTCTCCTAACAATTCAACCAGCTGTTACTCTTCAACACATGTGTCACTTTCTTTGCATTTGGGTCAAATTCAAACTGCGAAGATCCATTGAAGAAATAGTAAAACCCTGCAAATGCAGACAAGGGAAATAATGAGATGTTTTTCTTCAAGTAAATAAATTTGGCAACACAGAGAACTCAGAATAACAAATACTTAAAAGTAGAAAGTGTTTGTAGAGATTTACTATGTGCCAGGAACTATGGTAAGCATTTTGCATGACTTTTATTTTCATTTCTTTCAGTAAAAGTCCTATGAGGCACATATATCTAACTCCATTTTACAGATGAGGAAGTTGAGATTCAGACAAATTTAAATGCCTGCCCAAGGTCACTTAACAAGGAAAAGATGTGAACAGCACCCCACTCCAGCTCTGTCTGACAGCAGAACCAGGCTCTGGGTTATTAGGTTATTCCGCTTGAAATCAGATAAAATTCTCTGCATCTTCAGAAACTGTATCTTTACACTTTTCCTTCTGAATACTCCTCCTCCCCGTTGCTGACAAAGAAGCCTGATTCTTTGGCCTCAGAGAATCTCAGGGACTCTTTCAGAACCAGATGGTCCTTTTTGACTCTGCCATCCTGGTGCTCAGGTTACCTTTCAATAAAGATCATCTATTCCTCCACCCACCTATAACTAAGTGGGGGAGAAAATCCTTTTTTTTTTTTTAACTTTGGGCTCATGGAAAGTTAAATATTGGCAGCTGACTGACTACTCAGGAAAGACAGAGAAATTCTCCATGGGAATTAGCGGTGGGATGGAGAAGACAGCTGGCCAGTGTTGAACTTGGCCACACCACTTGAGGGGTTTTTTATACAGCTTATTATATGAAGTAGTCATACAATTGATAGGAAATTTGTAAGCTGAAATTTAGGGTTGGGAGGAGGAACTGGTTAAAGAAAACTGTTATCAAATTCTTCAGCTTTCCTCTTTCTTCTGGTACTATAGAATGTTTCAAGTGCCCCACTGCCAACAAAAGGAGTGCCCTCTTACCAAATACTTCAAAAACAGCATCCACCTCTGGTTCAACCCCTGGAAAATCTTCCACTATTTGCTTGGGAAAACCTGGCTCCATGGATTGTCTCTTCTCATCAAATCTGCACCAAGTAAGAGAAACAAAGCTCAGCATTGCACAGAGGCCGTGTTATCAAAATCGGCAAAAAATGTGGAATTCTAATTAATTTTCCAAGATTTGCAAATAAATGTCAGGCATGTTTAATGCTACAGAAATGCGTGATTTTAATGGTACTGCAAACTAGGCTCTAAAAATTGTATCTCTACCAGAAAGAGAGGCAACATCTTGATCTAGCAGATGCTGTTTGCTACCATATTTCTTAGGTCTGGAGAGAAAGAATCTTAATCATCCTTCTATCACAAAGATATGAACACAGAGTGGATCCAATCATTCATTTTAAATACAAATTTCAAGTTTTCTATCATATTTGGTTCATATATGTTGCCACTGGGGCTTCCCAGATGGCTCAGCAGTGAAGAATCCTCCTGCCAACATACGAGACACATATTCGATCCCTGGGTCAGGAAGATCCCTTGGAGGAGGAAATGGCAACCCACTCCAGTATTCCTGCCTGGGAAATCATGGACAGAGGGGCCTGGCGGGTTACAGTCCATGGGGTCGCAAAGGGTTGAGCATGGTTGGGGGACTGAGCACAGACACAAGGACTCCCCCACAGCTGTCTAGAGCCCCACCGTTCTTCCTGTGGGGGACGAAGGTCTAAGAGGAAGATAGGCAACTTCCTTAGAGGAAGAAGATAATTTCCCTAACTAGGATCATATAAAGTTATTACAAATAAATATTACCTCCAGTATTTGTCCTCTGCAAAGAAGTACGTTTTCTTCTTTTCCTTGTCAGAAAAGGCTGCATCTATTTTCCTTACTGTTGAAGGAAGGCCCAGGGTATGGATGCCTCTTGGGTAACCTGCTTGCATCTCATTGCCTCTGATGGCCCAGAACTGATTTCCTGTATTTATGAGAAAAAACCACAATCACACTGTATCTAAAACAACTGAGTCTTTGGTTTTGGAAATACTTCTTAGCACCTTTGATTTTCATAGTAAAAAAAGAAGCCAGAATTTTAGATTTAGCAGCCCCAAATAGACATTAAACAAAAACTTGTAGGTTGAATGAATGAACACAGATGGAATGAACACAGCTGTAAATTCCAAATAAGGGAATTTACAACTGGGCTATTTCTATTCTTGTGTTCATCATCTATAAAATATAAATAAAATAATGCCAGTCTCCATTATAGCTTTGTTACATTTAAGCAATAAACCAGGCAAAATTTGTTGTGGAAAAATATTAAAGTCTTAATCAATTTTTTGGTGAGAGGCTTTATTTCAGCAAATTGAAGAAATTATTACATAATAATTACCTTTAAAAATGAAAACCGTGTCTTTGCTAGTAACTTCATACGCGGCATCTATGCCTGAAGGAAGAGATGGCCAGAATGAAGAGATCAAATGAAATTCAGGTTCGAGTGTCCTGAAAGATTTCCGCCAAAAATGTCTGAAATACATGCAAAAAGAAATGAAAATTGAAAAAAGTCTTCCACCTTTTAGCATATTTTCCTCACTCTCCTTCCTCACCCATTTTCCGCCATTCCCACATCCTCTAGGATCAATGACAGACAGAAATCAGGTATGTTGCCATTAAGGAAAAATCTTTCCTCCCCCCCCCCCCCCCAGAAGACTGCACTGGACCTGTTGGCATAGGATTCCAGAATAATATCTCTGTGAAAGGGAAGTTATCCTATAATGCAAATTAATCAACTGACTGTAAGTTTTAAACACCCACGATTCATGCAAAACAGTATATATATTACACCATCATTTATATTTTCAAAAAGAAAGACAGATGTGTATATGTACATGTAAGTATATTTTTATACAGTCACAGAATAATTCTGGAAGGATATTAAAGCATTCATCACTATGGATGGAGATAGGGAGAACTGAGAAACTGAATCAGTGATGTGATGATGACTTCTTTTAACTTTCTTTCCACTTGTGTGGTTTTATCATGTGCATATTTATCCAGCAGTGAGTAAATTAATTGATTAAATGTAATAGTCTCCTGGTATCTTTTTTAAAGGAAGTAAAGATAAAATTCAGATTCTAAAGTTTTACTTGTGACTTTTCAAAAGTAACCATGACTCAATAATATTTGGGAGTGATAGTTACAGGATAAAAATAAAATCATCTTAAGTCTTTGAAAATGAACTTGACAGTTTTAGGAAAATATGGAAAGTGGAGCGTCAGAATAATTTCAAGTCTCAGAGCAAAATTGTTTTGTTTTAAATACTTAAAAATCTCTATCAAGTTCCTATTTGTTTTCCTCTCTAAGCATTGTGTTGATACATCAAAAGAATAGATAGGAATATAAAGTTTTCTGGACTGACCTGCCTTTAAAAAACAGGATTTCTCCCCTCAGTGTGCTGACTGCATCGAAGGACAAGGCAGGATCACACGCAGCTGGGGTCCCGGGTTCGGGAGGCACAGATTCCGTGGGCACCACGGGGTCATTAGGGGAAACTAGGGGAGACCCTAAAGGGGACAGAGGTGAGGATGCAAACATCAGCAGGAAATGATGCTTCTGTCACTGTATATGCTTCCCACACGTTCTCAAAGTGCCTCGAGTAAAATTATAAATGTTTTATGCCGCATTTGGAAGCTTTCCTAAAGACCATCGTTGCAAAGCTCCCACGTCTAATTTTTCCAGCATCACTCACCGTACAGGAACTGAATGCCGTTGATATCATCCTGAGAAAGGCGGAACCGAGTGAGGTCTGTGAGAGGGTCGTAGACTGGGTACATCAAAGCTTCACGTTCGGTTGAGTGTTGGAGACCCAGGGAATGGCCAAATTCATGGGCAGCAACAAGGAATAAATTGATTCCTATTTAAGAAATCATAGATAACAGTCACTTTTTCCTTAAATACACGTACATTATACAGGTCAGCTGTGCATTATGTTCATTTGATCAGCTATTATAGTCGCTTATTTCCTGGAAGCACGCAGTACCTTTCTTGCCCCCTCTCCACCTTTGTTGTTGTTGTTGTTGTTAATTGATCAACTGACTGATTACACTTAATGGAAAGTCAAGTGTTTTTCAAGGCTCATTCTTGGAATCAGTCTTTGAGACAAAGTATCCAGCCATATCCAATTATTCCCATCTCCAGTCTGCCTCTGCTGATTCTTGTCCCACTGGGAAATCTGTTACACTCCATTTCTCCAATATTCTTAGTTATTTAGACTTCTCCAAGTTAAAATAAAAATCAACACCAAAATCATTCTGAGGGATGTGTCACTGACCTGATGTATCCTTTGTCCATTGTTCATCATCATCAAAGTGAGCATCTCCATAAAACCCTGATCCAGGTGGATAGGCGTGAGCCAAAACTTTTCCAGGTCCATCAAAAGGCAAAAAGTCCCCATGTTCTAAGAGAAGAAAAAAATATATATATTGGATGATCAATAATTTAGATCTTTTTGGAATCTTTTCTAATGAAACAACATTACATAAAATTTTGTGTGGGTTTCCCCCCACCCTTGGTCTTTTTTTCTTTTTTTTTTTTTTTTACCTCTAACTGCAAATATGATCATTATGTCAGCTTCTCCTTCATAGATCCTGGAGAATGTAAGTGGAGTCACCTCCTCCCAGACCATCAGAGCTTTTTCAATGGCAGAATCAACAGCATCTCTGGGTAAATCCTTTGTGTAATTCACAATTCTGTATGAAAAAAAGTAATAATAAAGGTACTATTTTCTCCTGTGATAGTAATTTATAAAATCTCAATAGCATGTCAAAATCTCTTTGGACCCATTACCTGTAGGTAAGGTGAGTTTTCCTCCACTTGGGCATACCAGGAAAGGTTCTGAAGGAACCGACATCAGGAATCCCACATCGGGGCTTGCGTATCACCTCCAGAGTGTCAGAGTCCAACTTTCCTGTCACCTCCAACCCCAGAAACTTCTGCATCTCTTGAATCTTTTTGACTACCGGACTACTGTCCTTTCTTCTAACAAACTGTTTCGTATCCTTTGCAAGGTTGTAGTAGTTTTCTAGATATTGCTAATGGAAAATAAGTATAGTTTCAGGTCATCTTATGATTTTTAGTGGTTTACAGTAAATTTGTGCAGTTGCTCACTTAATCTATTTGAAATAGTCTTCTAGCCTACTGAAATAAAAGTCAATGTCATGTTTAATTCTTCAGTTACAGACTCTTCTTCACTTTTGCTTTATCTTTGTAACAGAATAATCTCTGCAGCTTATTTTACTACCAGAGGAATGAAAATCGCCATGAGCTGAAAAATCAAGGTAAGTACCTAGGGAACTTAAAGGAGATAAACTAAACAATCGAACTTCCTTGTGTGTATTTGTCTATTTCAGCTACATTTATTCAATTTTCCACTTTATACTGCTCATAAGGAGTTGGCTTAAGAAAAAAACTTAGAAAAATCTCTGTGTCTAAACATGACAGCAGCAATAAAAATATCCAGCTAACATTATATTGGATTAAAATACCTACAGAAGTTTCAAGATAAGACACATTTCATACACTCTCTGCTTGTTATTCACGTATCTTAAACACTGCTGCTACTAAGGTGGTTTTGATCTTAGTACCTAATATCTCTGGCTTTTGTTCCTTCCAGTATAAAAGGAGAAGCCCAGATGAGTGATACTGAGACCCTTTCCATGTGCAACACTGTATAACTCTGCGTTTGCACTTCATACATTGTCAGTTCCAACAATTCTGTGCAAGCTTTATAAACAGAAAGCAGAGCTAGTTTCCCCACCGGGCCATCAGGGATGTGAGGACCACCCCCCCTTAATTACCTGAACAAACTCCATGCTGTCTTCCTTGTCCCTTGCAGCCCTGTCCAGTGGATAGGCTGAGCACACGGCCACACATAGCGACAGCAGAATTGGAAGGTTTCTCATTTCCACTGACTTTTCTCAGCTTGATGTGGTCTTAATGGCTTGCTCTATGTCTATCTTCTACTATGTCCACGGTCTACAGTCCGATTTTTATAAGGTGACTGTTTGTTTAGATCACACGCAGCTTGACTCATGATTGCTTTCTTTCAAATGGCAACAGGACCATTTCCAAAAATTCTGAATCCAAAGTAAGATGATACAACCTACTTTACTAATTTCTCCCAACGTTTCCAATTTTGCAAGTCAAAAGAGTGATTAATCTCCAGGAAATGCTTCCTGTCTTGGTAAGAAGAAAACTGGGGCATTTTTTTTTTTAAATTCTGGAAAAAATGACTGGAATTTACTAGACAGTTTACATTTGTGGGATTGAGAGAAGAAGTAAGTTGACCTGGTAAAAAGTCAGAATTCTGTAGAACTTTTAAATGCAGTTTTAAGAAAAATGTATTTAAAATCAAATGTGATAAGAGCTAAGTGAATGCGAAGCTGAATATATATAGCCACAGTCTATACTGTTAAATTCTGTAAAAACAGAAGAAATATACTCTAGAATAAAATTGAAAGGGAAATTCACTTTTTGAGATTTTGATCTGAAATACCTAAATCTGATGCAAAATTGATTTAAAAGCAGGCGGTTAGTCCGGGTAGGACTCTATCTGATAACTTTCCACTTTTGCCTTCCTATTTATCATGCTTCTCCATGACTAATTAGACAGGATAGCACATGATCCTTGCTACCTCCAACTTATATAGTCATTCTTCTAGCTATTCACTTGTTTCTCAAGTGCCACAGTTTTAAATGTTTCAGAATAAACAAATTAAGATTGCAAATTTGAAGATAACATTTAAAGGAGAAATATAGAAAAAAGTGACCAAAGTAGCTGGGAAGGATGAAAGAAGGAAATAAACAGTATAATTTACTAGAGGAGATGATTGCTGCACAACTAATTTTATAAGAAGTAAAGAAATTGTATGGGAATTGTGAAGAAGGAAAGATATTTTCTTGAGAGAAAGCCTAGGATAAAGTCACAAATAAGTGAAGACTGAAATAGTTTGGATATAGAGGAACATCCAGGAACAGGATAAACAACCGTACAAACTCAAGAAAGTTTAGTGTCTCTATGAAAAAATGGCAAAGGTTTGACTTTTTATTGAAGTAAAAAGTGTATGAACATGAGTAGTGAAAAATGAAAAATAAAGTTGTGGGAAGATAGGTTGGAGCTTCTTTGTGGAATGCCATTAGTGACTAAGATGTTTGTTTTATTTAGTTTATTTCAGGTATTTACTTGATTTTGTTATTAATGGAAATCCATGTTCTACAAAATATTTTCAATTAAATTTTTTATATTTCAATAAAATTTTGTATTTTTACTATAGAAAATTTAAAATTCATAATAATGTAGAGGAAATTAAATTATTTATGGTCAAGCTACTAGGAGAAAAAATACGATTAGCACTTTGCAGTACTTTCTTCTGATTTTTGATAGTTGTGTATTCCATTTTATATCATGCTCATTCATGGACAATTTATAAAATTTTATCTATTTTTTCTATGAATTTGAATGTCATCAGCCAAAAGGAAGTACTAGTAAGGCGAAGCATTTCTTCTTCACCATGTAAAAATAAAACATGTTGCTTTCAGGTTTTTTAAAATGTACATTTTCCATAGTTGAAATCAGATCATATATATTATTTTTCATGTCTAATTTCCATAGAATCATTCAAACATATTGGTTGAAAGGTGAACTAGAGGAAAAAAGGAAGTTGGGAACAGATAATATCTGCAAGTGGGGTGACTATCTTTTTCATTTATAAAAGCCTAATGACTCAGATCACTCAACAAGAGTAGTAAATGTGTTGAAATCCATGATTCAAATTCCTTGGCAATGACAATGACTTTTATGTGGCTCCAGGCAACTTGATTTTAGAGAAGGAAGGACAGCATTTTGTAATATGCTTGGTGTAATAATTTGACTGTGTACACACACACACACACACACACACACACAATTTGGGGGGGGTACTCCAATAGGACGTGTATTTAATCTGATTATAGGATACAAAATATTGCTTGTGAAGCACTTTTTCTCCTATGATGATTAGAGTAGAAGCAGAAGGTTGATAGGTGTGAAAAGGTGCATGGTCCAAGCATAACCCCATACTGCCAAATCTACCTGACAAGTCACCTTTCAACTAGAAAACTGAAAACAAACTGAGAAACAAGAACTCTGTTAAATGTTTTAAAGCTGGACCTATGCATTCTGAAATTGTCCGTTTGGGGTCAATTGGCAATTGTATGTCTTTATGTAATTTTCCAAGGTGGTTCAGGAGAAATTTAATAATTCCAGCAAGTTTGAGCATCTCTTTTGGTAACTTGTCCTATGGGAGGTATCTTGGATGGGTATGAAAATCTAAGGTCACAATTTCTTGTCTCTCATCCAAAATCAACATGCCTCCAATAGAGATGTGGTTTCAGTGTTTTCTAGTTCATTGAAAAATAAATGTTCTGGTCCCTGATCAGACATTTGAGGAGAAGAAATATCTTTCCAGTTCTTTAAAATGACTGCAAGTTCCTGAAGTTTTATAAGATAAGCATAGATAAGCCTCCAAATCTTTTTTCTAATATAGCTTCTCTGACCCTATAAATAGTGGAAAAGTATGTTTTAAAGCAATTTTGTTTTCAATGTTATAACTTTTCCCCTTTCATTTTATGTGCCATACATAGTACGTGCTCATTGCAGCACTGTTCACAGTAGCCATGACATGGGAACAATCTAATTGTCCAATGACAGATGAACAGATAAAGATGTGGCACGCACATACAATGGAATATTACTTAGCCTTAAAGAGCAATGAAGTTGAGTCATTTGTAGAGATATCGATGGACCTAGTCTGTCATACAGAGTGATGTAAGTCAGAAAGAGAAAAGTAAATATTACATATTAATGTATATATATGAAGTCTAGAAAGATGGCTCAGATGAACCTATGTCCAGGGCAGGAATAGAGACATAGACATAGAAAATGGACGTGTGGGAGTGGGGGCCTGGGGAGTGTGGGGCAACCTGGGAGATTAGGATTGACGTATATACACTACCATGTGTGAAATAGACAGCTAGTGGGAACCTGCTGTAAAACACAGGAAGCTCAGCCCAGTACTCTGTGATGTGATAGGGTGGTAGTTGGGAGGTCTCAGAGGGAGGGAATGTACGTAAATATGTAGTTGATTCACTTCACTGTACAGCAGAAAGTAACACAACATTGTAAAGCAATTATGAAGTGAAGTGAAGTGATAGTTGTTGAGTCATGTCTAAATCTTTGAGAGCCCCCTGCCAGGCTCCTCCATCCATGGAATTCTCCAGGCCAGAATACTGGAGTGGGTAGCCTTTCCCTCCTCCAGGGGATCTTCCCACCCAGGGATCGAATATGGGTCTCCTGCATTGCAGGCAGATTCTGTACCAACTGAGCTATCAAGGAAGATCTTAGTTTGTTGAGATCCACAAAGCAACTTGGTGGTATTTTGACTGAGGCCACTTGTCTTCTTAGACTGAAAATTTTCCAATGTAATGTTTCTGCCAGATAAATGAGAACACTGCTTCTAGATTTATCTGGTAGTAGTGACGAGCTGGACTAGCAGGAGAAGAAGGTAAAGCTGACTGGCTTATGGGGGCTATTACAATCTAAGTGAGCCATAAGGAGAACCAGAGGACTGCAGATATAAGTCCCATATAAGGAAAGAGATGATACAGATAGAAAAGGGACAGGAAGGATAAAAATAATAATAAGAAGGCATCAGTTCCATTCAGTCACTCTATCGTGTTCGACCCTTTGCGACCCCATGGACTGCAGCACTCTAGGCCTCCCTGTCCATCACCAACTCCCAGAGTTTACTCAAACTTACTTCCATCAAGTCGTTGATGCCATCCAACCATCTCATCCTCTGTCGTCCCTTTCTCTTCCCACCTTCAATCTTTCCCAGCATCAGGGTCTTTTCAAATGAGTCAGTTCTTCGCATCAGGTGGCCAAAGTATTGGAGTTTCAGTTTCAGAATCAGTCCTTCCAGTGAACATTCAGGACTGATTTCCTTTAGGATGGACTCGTTGGATCTCCTTGCAGTCCAAAGGACACTCAGGAGTCTTCTCCAACACCACAGTTCAAAAGCACCGTTTCTTTGGTGCTCAGCTTTCTTTATAGTCCAGCTCTCACATCCATACATGACTACTGGAAGAACCATAGCTTTGATTAGATGGACCTTTGTTGGCAAAGTAATGTTTCTGCTTTTTAATATACTGTCCAGTTTGGTCATAACTTTTCTTCCAAGGAGCAAGTGTCTTTTAATTTCAAGGCTGCAGTCATCATCTGCAGTGATTTTGGAGCCCAAGAAAATAAAATCTCTAACTGTTTCTATTGTTTCCCCATCTATTTGCCATGAAGTGATGGGACCAGATGTCACGATCTTTGTTTTTTGAATGTTGAGTTTTAAGCCAACTTTTTCACTCTCCTTTTTCACTTTCATTAAGAGGCTCTTTAGTTCTTCACTTTCTGCCATAAGGGTGGTGTCATCTGTGTATCTGAGATCATTGATATTTCTCCTGGCAATCTTGATTCCAGCTTGTGCTTCATCCAGCCCAGCATTTTGCATAATGTACTCTGCCTATAAGTTAAATAAGCAGGGTGACAATATACAGCCTTGACATATTCCTTTCTTTCCCAATTTGGAACCAGTCCATTGTTCCATGTCCAGTTCTAACTGTTGTGTCTTGACCTGCATATAGAATTCTCAGGAGGCAGGTAAGGTGGTCCAGTATCCCCATCTCTTGAAGAATGTCCCATTATTGAAGAAGGTATGGCATGCCATTAATCTTGTAAAATGGGAAGAACTGAGACTAACTAGTCTATAGTTAAGGGCTTCCCTGGTGGCTCAGATGCTAAAGAATCTGCCTGCAATGCGGGAGACTCAGGTTTGATCCCTGGATTGAGGAGATTCCCCTGGAAAGGAAAATGGCAACTCACTCCAGTACTCTTGCTTGGAGAATTCCATGGATGGAGGAGTCTGGCAGGCTACAGTCCATGGGGTTGCAAAGAGTCGGACAGAATTGAATGACTATCACTGTCACTTTTCACAGTTAAGATTGATTCATAGTTCCTTTCTTTTTGACTTGACAGGTCTGTGCCTAGTATGGAAAAAAGCAAGGATTAAATGAGACCAAGCATTGTCTATTTATTCAGCGCTTGCTATAGAGGAAAGTCAGCCACTGAAATTCATGTTTTGGCAGACAAACTCAAAGCAGACAGACACATGGAAAACATTATGGTGGGAGAAAGGAAGTTTTCACATGTATCCTGATTGGAAACTGTTGATATGGGGACACTGTAGCTGGGCTAACTAGAAGTGGGCATGCTGTGCTATTGGTTAGGAGGTACGTATTTGAATTTTTCTGATTGATCCAAGTTGGAAATAAGACAAAAATGAGAGAGCCTGTCAGTTTCTTGGCAAATGTTGGACATTTTGGATTGTCACAAAAGCTACCTTTTAGCCTCCTAGATCGTCACTGGAGATATCAGTCTAGCTTCCTGCATTTACAAGCTGCTTTCCTCGTTTGTTTATTGCACATAAAGGGATTGGTTTCCTGGGCAGACTGCTACAGATAATGGGTCAAAGTTCTGTTTTCGTGTATAGTTTAATCATTGTCTGTCTGTCTCTCTGTTCAGTCTCTCACTGAAAAAGTTGTCTCTGCTCTGTGCCGTAGGCACCTCTGTAAAAGAAGAAGTTTGGAGTATTTACACTCGGCTGAATTACTTCTTTAGTTATCCATATATTATTTACTTAAATTCTGGAATTTATAAGTGTTATATTCCAGGGCTTAGGTCAGCTATCTGTAACCAGTAACACTCATTGCCCTGACAAAGCCATGTAATGATCCTGGGCAATGCTTTGCCATGGTTAAGACAAGTCATCTTCTTATGAGTCATGATTTGTAAATGTTGACACATTTTTGGATAGGTCACATTATGTAAGAAGGACAGAATGAAACTGTATTGTGGTAATAGCTAAAGTAGAGTTGGCTATGTACCAAAGCATGGCTAACTCACATAAACCTACAGAGCTAGTGGTAGGGTACCCGCTTACTCTCCATTAAAATTATACCATTAGAAGAAAGAAATAAAGATTCTGAACTTTCATTATTTTATATGCTTTTAGGTAATTAAAGCCTTTTACTTTTCTTGGAGTGTGTAATACAGTCTTCTGTTTTAAAAAAAAGATATGATCTTGTTCCTTTGATTGGAAGATTTTCCTCTGCCCTCTCATTTTGCCTAATTTTTTGTGTTGTGTTTGTATTAAGTATGTCAGTTGCATTTCCAGATCTTGGAAAAGTGGCATCATAAGGCTCAACAACATGCTCCACTCTGGATACCAAAGCTACGAGCTATAGAAGTACCCCTTTCTCTTGTGGTTTGGCCAGCTACTGCGGGCACACTGGAAGGCAGGGCTGGCACAGATGGCTGCTAGGTCTTGTCTCGTTCAGTGAGTGTGGGCCTGCTGGAAGGTGGGGTCATGTCTCTTCGGGGCTAGCTGCACAGGCTGGGTCTGCGGGCCCTCTGGGCTGGTGTCAGCTCACTGGTAGGGAGGGGTAGAATAGACATTTTTATTTCTATTTTAAGAATGAAGAAAAAAGGGCAGAGAGAAAGTAAACAAGTTGGTGTCACAGAGCCAGTAAGTGCATATTGCAATTCTGAGAATTGTTTCACCCAAACTTAAGCTCTTTCTGCTTTGCCACTTTGATTCTATTGACTGATAATCTTTCAACTAAGAAGGAGCATGATCTGATACTAGTTGGCTCAATAATTAGGGGCAAGATAAAATAGTTAAGAAATTATTAATAGCAACAAAAATCTTACTCCCAGGTTCTGTTATTTTTTGGAACAGTCAAGTTGACAAGAAAATATCTTGAGGGAGATGTGAATATAAATGAAGTTTGAGGTTTGAGAAGTTTTTCCACTTTTTCTCTAAATTCATGACCTGGAACAAAATGTTCCCATTTTATAAATGCATAAAGTATTATTTCAAAGAAAGGAAAGATTGTGAAATATGTTTTGAGCCACAAAGGTACTGAATTGTGTGTTTATGCTCAGAACTTTAGAGATGGTTTTTTTGATGAGCACTTACGAATTCATGGCTAGCAAGATTTTCAATGGTAATTTTCTGGAATTGGAATATTGACCACCTTTGGTGAGTAAGAAGACTTAGGATTTTGGAATCTCAGCAAAATATATTCACTGCTTGCAGACATTTGTCCTAAGTGGGCAGCAGAAGTGGAAGATAATTGACAGGAAAGCCTGGACTTAGAAAGAGGAGAGGGCAGTCAGAAGGTCAGAAATTCATGAAAGGCACCTCCAAATTGAAGACCACCAGACATATGCTGGGACAAGAGACATATCCAGGTTTCACTTTTCAAGAATATGAACATTTGAGAAAGAAAAATTTTGGAAAGGGTTAAGTCCAGGCTAAGATGATGTTAAAAACAAATGAAATGCAGAGATTGAATTTAATTTGAAGGCACGACAAACTCTTGTCTCTATTTGTTTTATAGGTTTGATTGAACACAGTTGCAACATTTCTGCTACCTAATGTGAATTTGAACAAACGTTTTAACTTTTCTGAACTTCATTTTTTCATCTGTGAGATCAAGGTACTGGTACCTAGCTTGTAATGTGGGTATAAAGATTCAGTTCAGTTCAGTTGCTCAGTCGTGTCCAACTCTTTCCAACCCCATGGACAATAACATGCCAGTCTTCCCTGTCCTTCACCAGCTCCTGGAGTTTACTCAAACTCATGTCCATCAAGTCAGTGATGCCATCCATCCATCTCATCCTCTGTTGTCCCCTTCTCTTCCTGCCTTCAAATTTTCCCAGCATCAGGGTATTTCCCAATGAGTCAGTTCTTCTCATCAGGTGGCCAAAGAATTGAAGTTTCAGCTTTAGCATCAGTCCTTCCAATGAACACTCAGGACTGATCTCCTTTAGGATAGACTGGTTGGATCTCCTTGCAGTCCAAGGGACTCTCAAGAGTCTTCTCCAACACCACAGTTCAAAAGAATCAGCTTTCTTTATAATCCAACTCTCATATTCATACATGACTACTGAGAAAAACCATAGCTTTAACCAGGCGGACCTTTGTTGGCAAAGTAATGTCTTTGCTTTTTAATGTGCTGGCTAGGTTGGTTATAACTTTCCTTCCAAGGAGCAAGCGTCTTTTAACTGCATGGCTGCAGTCACCATCTGCAGTGATTTTGGAGGCCCCCCCCCCCCCCCCCAAATAAAAGTCTTTCACTGTTTCCACTGTTTCCCCATCTATTTCCCATGAAATAATGGGACCAGATGCCATGATCTTAGTTTTCTGAATGTTAAGTTTTAAGCCAACTTTTCCACTCTCCTTTTTCACTTTCATCAAGAGGCTCTTTAATTCTCTTTCTTCCATAAGGGTGGTGTAATCTGCATATCTGAGGTTACTGATATTTCTCCCGGCAATCTTGATTCCAACTTGTGCTTCATCCAGCCGGGAATTTTGCATGATGTATTCTGCATAGAATTAAATAATCAGGGTGACAATATACAGCCTTGTCCTTTCTTTCCCAACTTGTAATCAGTCTGTTATTGCATGTCCAGTTCTACCTGTTGCTTCTTGACCTAAATACAGATTTCTCAGGAGGCAGGTATGGTGGTCTGGTATTCCCATCTCCTTAAGAATTTTCCACAGTTTGTTGTGATCCACACAGTCAAAGGCTTTGGCATACTCAATAAAGCAGAAGTAGATGTTTTTCTGGAACTCTCTTGTTTTTTGATGATCCAGTGGATGTTGGCAATTTGATCTCTGATTCCTCTGCCTTTTCTAAATCCAGCTTGAATATTTGGAAGTTCACGATTCACATTCTGTTGAAGCCTAGCTTGGAGAATTTGGGGCATTACTTTGCTAGGGTGTGAAATAAGTACCATTTTGCAGTGGTTTGAACATTCTTTGGCCTTTCCCTTCTTTGGGACTGGAATGAAAAAAGATACTTTCCAGTCCTATGGCCACTGCTGACTTTTCCAAATGGGCTGGTGTATTGAGTGCAGCACTTTCACAGCATCATATTTTTAGGATTTGAAATAGCTCAGCTAGAATTCCATTACCTCCTCTAGCTTTGTTCATAGTGATGCTTCCTAAGGCCCACCAGACTTCACACTCCAAGGTATCTGGCTCTAGATGAGTGATCACACCATCATGGTTCTCTGGGTCATGATAATCCTTTTTGTATAGTTCTGTGTATTCTTGCCACCTCTTCTTAATATCTTCTGCTTCTGTTAGATCCATACCATTTCTGTCCTTTATTGAGCCCATCTTTGCATGAAATGTTCCCTTGGTATCTCTAATTTTCTTGAAGAAATCTCTAGTCTTTCCCATTCTATTGTTTTCCTCTATTTCTTTGCATTGAAAGAAGGCTTTCTTATCTCTCCTTGCTATTCTTTGGAACTCTGCTTTCAAATAGGTATATCTCTCCTTTTCTCCTTTGCCTTTAGCTTCTCTTCTTTTCTCAGCTATTTGTAAGACCTCCTGAGTTGTAATAGGCTTGATCATTTCTTAGATCTTGAGTATATCAATGAGCAATGGTGTGAAAATACATAGAAAACTACGAGCATTCCACAAACCCAAAAGTTGTTAGTGAGAATTTTAATAAATATGCAATCCAGAGAGAGAGAGAGAGAGAGAGAGAGAGAGAGAATGTGTGTTAAGAGAAACCCAACATGACTGTGATGAAAAGTTTACTGAAGTGGGAAGTTCCCATTTCATTCCTTTTTCTCTCCAGGCTTGCACTGCAGGTGCTCCTTGGCGTTGTTTGTGGTCTGGAGAATGCTGTCTAGATTTGAGACCAAGGATTCAGATGGCTTTAGGCAAGTGACCAAAACGAATATAACTTTTTCCCGTTTCTGGTTGCCTTTTTTATTCAATAGTGAAAGTGAAAAGAAAGAAAGCGAAAGTGAAATTGCTCAGTCGTGTCCGACTCTTTGCCACCCTGTGGACTGTAGCCCACCAGCTCCTTTGTCCATGGGATTCTTCAGGCAAGAGTACTGGAGTGGGTTGCCATTTCCTTCTCCAGGGGATCTTCCCGATCCAGGGATCGAACCCAGGTCTCCCACATTGTAGGCAGAGGTTTTACTGTCTGAGCCACTAGGGAAGTCCAACTATTATTTAATAGTAGGTCCAAAATTATTTTCAAAACACATATCCTGTTTTTCAAGAAAAAAATTTTTAAAAACCAAATACTTTCTTTCAAGTTTTTATTTGAGTAATACATATATTATAAAAGATAACAGAAAAATCAACACAGACAATGGAACAAAATTATATTATCACCATAATTATATGATTTATTTATATATTACTTTCATGAATTGTCATTTAAAAAGTTCTAAGTATAGTCTGCTTTTGTGGTTGCTGTTCAGTCACCAAGCTGTATCCAACTCTTTGCAACACCATGGACTGCAGCACACCAGGCTTCCCTGTCATTCACCATCACCCAGAGTTTGCCCAATACGTGTCTATTGAATCACTGAGGCCATCCAACTATCTCATCCTCTGTTGCCCTCTTCTCCTTCTGCCTTTAGCCCCAAATAATTAAAATAATACCCTTGCTGAAACATACAGTGGTTACAGAGACTAATCATTTCTTGACTTAGTTAAGCCAAAGAAATAATTAAAATTGGTCAGTTCAAGGATATTAGGAACCAAGATATTCTTTTGGCCTTTGAAGGCATCTCTGACAATGAGCATTTTCAAAATCAAAAAATCTTATATATATTATATAATCACTTACTTATATAGTCATTTATCTATGGCCCATAGATTTTACCTTATGATAACATATCTCCATATCATGGTACTGGGCACATAGCAAGTATGTAATAAATACTTTTTAAACTGAAGTGAACTGGCAAACACGAATAATTATATCACTACTAACAACCTAGCACAGCACTGCTTTTCAGACTTTCAATGACACGTTGGGCTAGGACATGATATTTACGTAGTTTAGATCCTTGGAAGAAATAGTAGTGCCCTAAAAATGAAAAAAAAAAAAAGAAATGTTTTAATTTTCTGATTGCATTCTTTAATAAAAAAAGATAACCTAGATTAAATAAGGTCAGATTCAAGATTATAAAGTTGGATTTCTTAGTTAGATATCCTGCCCCCAGATATCTACCTATTACTAGTCTTTTCACCATAAATATCTTCATTATCTTTAATGAGAAGGTTGTTTGGTCTTTTAAGACTGACTCTTAAAAATGCAAATGTTTTTGAAAATTCACGCTCCAGGTGGAGAATTCAGAGTGGAAGAGAGGAGAGTGAACTCAGGTAGGGTACATAGAAGTGTTGATGGGGAAAGTAAATAAAACATGGGGATAGAAATACAACCCAAAATATCTTGACCCAAAGATATCTTGCTTAGCCTGACCTTGCTGGAAGACATTCATAAACACAAATTCAAATAAATTCAAGCTTCTTTCATCCCACCCTGAGACTCAGTCCATGAAAACCCATGAAGGGTGGAAGGGACTGAAAGGAAGTTAAAGAACTCAGGACATAAAAATGTATAAAAGATTCCTGCTTGCCTTGACTGCTATCCACTCGCTTACGTATACTGTGCAGCTTGACGTGATGGAAATCCCAGAGACTCAGACATATAAAAGTGGCAAGAATTATCTGCTCCCTGTCTGACAGACCACCCTAGTATAAAACTATCATTGATGCCACCTCACTCTTTCTTCTAGCCCACCTATTCTTAGCCAAAAAAATTGCAGATTTTCTCTCTGTGGCCCTTTGGAGAACTGCAGAGTTCTTTCTCTTCCAGTTTGGAGCCCTTTTCTCTGATCTTGAAGATGCTATAATCCAGTATTTTAATAAAGGATTTCCACTCTTTTCATGGTTTCCCAACCCACTTACTGTTGTAATAGAAGACTGCATCAATTTTCGGGCCAATTCCTGGGAAGTATGTAGTAATCAACTTGGGATAACCAGGGTCCATGAATTGTCTCCTCTCGTCATACCTGAGCAAAGAAATAACCAGCAGAAACTACATGAAAATATGGATTTCATGACATTAAGCTTGATATTTCATGGTTATGAATCACAAAATCTGCCTTATTCTCTTCTGAAAGAGTTTAAACTGTACCCATAGGAAAACCAAGGGCCTAAATCCTTCACAGATTAGGACTCAAACCCTAGGCTTCTTGACTTCCAATCAAGCACTCTCCCCACTCTGCCAGAATGCTTCCACCCATGCTAGAGCCTGACTCTCTAACTTCCAGTTAGTGAAGACCTGGAACAACCTGCTGTCACTCACAGCATGGTTCCCTCATTCTGTCTCCTTGGGGTCCAACAGTCCCAGAAAGGAATCTGAAAATGCATATGCCCTACAAACTAACTGCAAACACTAGGTCTCATACATCTACACCACTCTTTTTCATTTCCACTGTGATTAGTAACATGACATTTTATTTAAAGTGCTCCTTTTAAAACAGGTATTTTCATCTCCTATCATAAACCAACAGTACAGAGAAAAGAATTAGGTTGAAAACAACTGTTTCAGTGCTATATTATCTTGATCCCTCTTCCAGGAAAATCAAGAGCTTTTTAAAATTTAGATAGAAAAGGTGTCTTCTGAAAAATCCCATTCATTGACTGTTTCACAAATCTTAGGGGTCAAATCATCAACCATTAAAGCTCACCTCCAAAACTTGTTACCTACAAAGAAGTAGGTCTTATAGAAAAGTGGGTTAAAAACAGCTGCATCAATTTTTTCCACTGAGGAGGGGAAGCCCAAAGAATGTATGCTCTTGGGACAGTTTAACTGTGGTTTCAAATTGTTCATTAACCAGTACTTGTCATCTGTAAAGACAAAGAGAATGGGTACATTGGACTCATACAGAAAGAGTAATAGAAATACTGACTCAGCACAAGTCATCATTCTTATTTCATAGATTCAAAATATATTACTCCTATTCTTAAACATGGTTTACCTTCTATAGCTCTGTATTTTTTTCCAAAGTATTATCATCTTATATTTTATAAAATTTTGCAAGAAGCTTTACATATTACCTAAGTATATTTACCCTATTTGGGGCTATATTTCAGGGCCCCCATTAATAAAAATCTGTAGTGCCTTTTATAAAGTTCTTTAAATGTAGTACTATTTCCTTAATTTGTTCTCTTCCTTAGAAGTAGACTCAATAGCAAAATATTGGAATTACCTTTAAAAAGAAAAACGTGACTTCTGTCTGCAATTTCATAAGCAGCTTGAATGTGGGATGGTAGGTTTGGACCTAAAGAAGAAATTAAACTAATGCTGCTTTTTGGACTCTCAGCAACCTTCCACCAGAAGAACCTGACAAGAAACATTTAACACATTAAAAAAATCTCTGTAGACTGAAGAACCATGAAGAGGGAAGGACCTGTGAGAGAACTTCGTGTTTCTTTCCAGTAGCTTCACATTCTATTCTATGGGCATTTGTGTAGGAGAATCACATGCAGAGGATTTTAATAACCTCCGATACTAGCAATGATCTTAACAGGCAGACTGGCATATGGAAATATATGGAGCTTGGAACCAAGGTATCTAGGTTCTAGTCTGAGCTCACAAGCCAGGTGCCAGTTCTGTAACCTAAAGGAAGTCAACTCAACCTCAAGCTTCTCAGTTCCATAATCTCAATAATGGGGAATATTTGTTCTATCTATCAAATACTAATTTTCTCCACTGCCCCACCCATCCAATATCTGGTTGAATATATGTTCTAAGACAAAAACCATACGTCATCCTGGAATTCTCTTTTTTATAATCAAAAATTGAGTCTGGTACTCTGTCACAGCTTTAAGTTCAGATTTGCCCATCTTAATTTAAATCTATCAGTATGATTAAAATAGTCTGACATCCTTGCTACCTGTCTTATCTGTCCCCAACCCAGATTCTTGCCTCAGATCCATTTTTTTTTTTTACAGCTCAATTTTCTAGTTAAAACAAATATAATCACACTGCTCTCCTGCTTCAAGATCCTCAAGATCTCTCCATTGCCTTCAGAATCAAGTCCAAGTTCCAACTCACAGAGTTTATCTACTTCATGTTTAAAATCATTTTTTCACCATTCTCTCTCACACACACAAATATCTAAGGGATCAGCCTTTAATATTTGTTAGATATGAAAATGATCTTACCTGTCTTTAAAGAAAAAAATTTTATCTCCCACTGTAGTAACAGCATCAAAACTCATATTGGGGTCACAAGCAGCTGGGTTTGTACTGCTAGGATTTGATGGAACTTGGTGTTTTTCTGGACGTCCTGAAAGTACATTTCAAGAAGCGTTAGAAAAAAAAAAAAATGTCTTTTAGTTTCTAAGATGAAGAAACACTCTTTAAAACATTCAATGTTCTTGATGAAAAATACTTAAAAAGCAATTTATGTTATATTTCTATAACATACATTTCCTACAACAAATATTTTTCCCCTTCCATGTGGTTGCAACATTGTGGAGAATAAAAATCTGATCACTCTGTTCTCCTGTTCTGGTTAGATTATTTCTCCATGTGCCTTCTTCAAAAGACAATGGTATGCTGGATAGGAAGAACAGATATCAGACCAGAAGACTCAGGTTTTGCCTCTGGCTCAGGCATTAACACACTAGGTCCCCTGGTACTCATACATAAAATGAAGATAATATCTCTGTTGCCTATACCTCACAGAATTTTCATGGGGTTCAAAGAGAAGATAAATCTTAATGTTTATACAAATGCAGATAGTATGAAATTATTCATGAGTATCTTTATTTGGCAAAATGGTGAAGAAATTCAACTCACCATAGAGAGACTGAATGCCGTGTATGTCATCAGCAGAGAGGTGAAATATCTTGTAGTCAATATTTCTGTAGCTGGGAAACATTATGGCACTCGTATCGCTGGAATGGCCAAGACCCAAGGAATGGCCAATCTCATGAACAGCAACTAGGAACAAGTTTGGGCCTAAGAGAGAACCAGTGAAATCTATTGGCATCTATAGAACAATGACACAACATCTGACACTGTGAAAAGGGAAACTTAGAAATACCTCCTCCTTCATGAGCAAGCTTTTTCTGCCTTGGTGCTGTCGATATTACAAGACAGAGCTCTCTTTGTTGGCAGGGCTGTCCTGTGCATTACAGATCTTTATAAGGCTCTCATTTTACCATTCAATTCAAGTAGCACCACTCCCCTCTAGTTCTGACAACCAAAAAAATGTTTCCACATATTTTTTTTCTTTTCTTTTTATTGGGATATAAAGTGAAAGTGAAATTGCTCAGTCATGTCCGACTCTTTGCGACCCCATGGACTGTAGCCTGCCAGGCTCCTCCATCCATGGGATTCTCCAGGCCAGAGTACTGGAGAGGGTTGCCATTTCCTCCTCCAGGGGATCTTCCCCACCCAGGGATTGAACCCAGGTCTCCTGCACTGCAGGCGGACTCTTTACTGTCTGAGCCACCAGGGAAATAGTTGCTTTAAAATATTGTGTTAGTTTCCACAGTACAACGAAGTGAACCAGCTATATGCATACATATGTCCCCTCCCTCTGGGACCTCCTTCCCACCCCCTCATCACAGCCATCTCGGTCACGATAGAGCACCAAGCTGAGCTGCCTGTTCCATACAGCAGGTTCCCACTAACTATGTACTTTACACATGGTAGTGTTTGCCTCTGGTTAAGGGCCACTGCACTCTCAGAAAAATGAAATATGTTCCATTGTCAAAACTTCCGGAATATCTCACAGCTGTGTTCATTGCTCCTAAATAATTCTCAACTCACATGACCTTGTTCTGCTTTTCCCCTAATCAGGCTTCACTGGATATAGAAAAGTCTTTGGTAACCTTCCTTTACGAAACTCAAATCTTAAGTCCATATTTAGGTACGGTTTTGTGAGTCACTGGGAAAAGCGCCACGTTATGTCTAATCCTTATACAACCAAAAGGAAATCATTTTGTTCTCTATTTTCAGATGAGGATACAGTATCAGCAAGATTAAATGACAAATTAAGTGCCTGAGCCAAGATTCACATCCAAAGTTCTTGGCTCTAAAAATTTCTTGGATCACCCTTTTCCTAAACATGATTCCCAATGAAATCAAAGAGACTATATTTACATTTTAGACATATTTACACTACCACATTATAGTTATAACTGTTTTTTTTTTTTTTTTTTTTTTGCTGTATGTCCCAGAGGCTGTACCTTTGTAAGTAAGAGACAAGGGTGTGCCCTTTCTCTCAGATTTCCTAATTCTCAGAAGATTTGAAAATTCCTGATTTTTTTAAATCTTCGTTATAGTCTAATGCCTTCATTTTGTTCTTTCTTTCTCTATGGCAAAAGGAAGCTCAGAACTGACTTCCTAGAGTCACACACCATTTTGCTACAGAGCCTGATCTTGAAATACTCTCTAGAACCCAAGATGAGCAAAGAGTTCACACCTCTCTGAGGGATCTCAAGGAATACGGATCCTCTAAGCACTCCCTGTAACACATGGGTCCAGTAACTAATGCAGAGATGCTTTCACTTCTACCAAACAATGAAAAAGAAGACACAAAGACTAATTCTCTCCACTCTGCATAAGACTGGGAAGAGTAAACAAAACCTTTTACAATTTGGTCTAAACCTGAATTTATTTTATTCTCAATTCCTGTACTACTTTGTACAAAAGATCACTATTGGTTCTCATCTCAAAATAATGGATTTTTGTTTATGTTCTGTTTCCTTTTAGATTGTGTATTTCTCAATGGCAAGACTGTGCCCTTTTCATTTCTGAATCTAAGCACCCCCATCACCTAACACCCTAATAGAAACTCAGTAAAGACTGTGGGAATTGTTCATTTAATTTACTTTCTTAAGTTTCTTTAGAATTTTAAAAATTCTTCAGGCTAATCAGCATGTTTCTCCTGTCAGATGAAAAGATTACAAACCCCAAATACCTTTGGATAAAATCTGCACAAATTTAACATGTCTACTGAAGATCTGAGGCTCAGCCAGAACCTAATCATTTGTCTTTTGACAATTAAAAAAAAGTTGTCTTCTCAATCAAAGGTTTCATAAGCCTTAGGCCATGTGTAAGCTAAAACCAATAGCCTTTCTGGTCTATAAAAACATTGCCATCAATGCAAGCAATATCAGCTGGGGGTGGAGATGATGGTGCTGAGTAGAGCATACTCTTGATGAATTTCTCTTTCCTTCCTTTCCACATATAGCCTCTTTCCTTCCTTTCCACATATAGTCAGTCATAGAGTCTAGAATCTCCAATAGGAATATTAGGAAGGCTTCTGATGTGACGCCTTGGATTTCCCAGTGGATAGTGACTTCTCCAAATAACAGGGGATGCTCGTTACCCTCCCCCGCCAGTGTCCGGGATGGACGATGAGTTTTATCCCCTCTGTAAGTACACACAAGGTATTAAATGATCAATGGGGCATTTTGGAATTTTTAACCCAGAACCACAGGAGACTACCTGGCCACATAACCTTGTGTTTCTTTATAGAGATCTCTAAATCCTCTATAACATAATTTCATCTTTCTATGCCACTACGAATTTAGGAAATTGTCAGCATATAATGAATCATGCACGTGATCACCCTGTTCTAAGACTGTTGGGATACACAGCATTAGTATCTGTATTTTTCCAAGTTTATGGATTGCACTGCCAAAAACTGATCCCCGAAATAATGGCTTTTTTCTTTCCATACTATGGTTCTTAAGGTTCCTGACTGTATACTAATAAACTAGTTTATCTTTGTAGATTCTTGGAAATGAACTTTAAAATAATCTAGTTCAATATACTCCATTTATAGAAGTGAAGTAGAAACAGTGTTACAATTTTATTCAGTGTCAAAATTTTAATCAGAAAAAGTTTTCCTGTCCTTATAATCCTTTCTCAGAATGTGGCCTTTGAAAAACAGGATATAACTTAGAATTTGTTAGGATTTTCTAACTCTTTGGGGGTTTGGGGAGCCTACCTTTGCGTCCTTTAGTCCAGGTTTCAGCCTCATCAAAATGTGCATCTCCTCCAAGACCAGCTCCAGGTGCAAAAGCATGGGCTAGGATTCCCCATGGGCCATCAAAAGGATAGGCGTCTCTATGTTCTTGTTTAAAAAAAAAAAAAAGAAAAAGAAAATTAGTCTATCTACACATGTTGTGTGTGTGTGTGAGTGTATGCTCAGTCATGTCTGACTCTTTGTGGCCCCATGGACTGTAGCCTGCCAGGCTCCTCTGTCTATGGAGTTTTCCAGGCAAGAAGACTGGAGAGGGCTGCCATTTCCTACTCCAGGTGATCTTCCTGACCCAGGGATTGAACTTGCATTTCTCACATCTCCTGCATTGGCAAGAATATTCTTTACTACTGTGCCACCTGGGTCACGCCAAATGAGACAGATGATGTAAGTCCAATTTCTCTACCTCGAAATGCAAATTGTATCATGATGTCAGCCTCGTTTTCATGAATCTGTCTGAATTTCAGGGGGGTCACATCACTCCATACTTGAAAAGCTTTCTGGAAGGCATCATCAACATCCTCAGGCTTCAAGTCCGGGGTGTAATTGTTGATTCTTTACCAGCAGAACAAAAGAGGAAAATACATAGAAACCATGTGTTAATTTTGTTTTATTGCAATACTTCATTTCTGCTAGCATCATTCAGGAATGAATCATTACAAAAATCGGTAGTCCAGATGTGAAAAACCCACTTCATCTACAGAAATATTTATCCTTGGCACCTTACTCCTTAAACAGAATCTAACTTGATTTCTACTCATTTATGATTTACAGGCCACCATTATGAAAGATTTACATTTGTAGAGGCTTATGCCTTTTACCCCTGCTCCCAGACTTTTTCATTTATCCATCTAAATAGTCTATAAAGCTTTCTCTTGCTTCTTTTTAGATCCAACTTCATTCTTCTTTTATTTATGGCTTTCCTACTCTGTTCTGGACTTGTAAGCCCAACAATTTTATTGAGGGAATGGTTTTGCCTTTTAGAAACACTATTTCAACACAGGAATAGTGTTAATAATTGAGGGATGCTTCCCATCTACTTCCAGACTTAGAGCTGTCTCTAAGTGGCTCAAGTTTCTAGAACACAGACCTAGGGGAAAGTAGAAAAATACTTGGCTATAATGTTACCTGTAGGTGACAAGACGTTTCTTCCAGACCGGCCGCCCTGGAAATAGTTGATAATTTTCAACATCTGGCACTCCACATCGAGGTCTGTGCATCATGTCCAGAGTAGATGTGTCCAGTTGCCCAGTCACTTTTAGCCCAAAGAACTTCTGCATTTCCTGAATTTTATTCTCCATGATGTTCCTGTTGACTTTCATTTTTGTCATTGGAGTTGTTTCCATCTCGAGGCCATAAAAGTTTGCCAAATATCTCTGGGAAAAAAATACATGTATTGATACATCATTTTATGTGGAAAGGTTTCTGTTGGAGCTCTATATTTATAACTCAGCTGCACACTGATGCCTTTTTAAGGCAAGGGTTTTGGCCATTTTGGAGAGTTACTCAGTTTTCCTGAATCTCTCACAATATGGATGTTATGAAACTTTTGTTTGATTTTCTCTTGTTAATTTGTCTCATATCAATTTAATTTTTATACCAGCCAGAAGAATCTAGAAAAGTAGAGGAAAGTTTTTTCTTCCCAGACACTTTTTTCTTCCTCTTCAGCAGTAAATACAAATAAGACAACAACAAAACAATGCTAAAGTCCAATAGCTCCCTAAAACAGTTTTCAACTAGTACTTTCAGAATAAAACAGGTCAGTGAAATAAATCTTAAAGACAAAAATCAGGCTAGATAAATTCTATAGTGCCAATTCTTACTTGAGCAAATGCCACGTCATTTTCTTCAGGGCTTGGATAGTTAGTCAGTGGAGCAGTTCCAGAAGCAGTGACCTGCAGAGCTAGTATCAACAAAAGAAACTTCATTGTATACTTCTTCTGAACAGCTTAACCCGATTTACCCTGTTCCTTTCCAGTACAAGTTCCTTAAATGTGTCTCTTTATATAGCCCTTAAGCCATGCCCTGTGAATACGAAATTCTTTGTGTGACTCACAGTTGATATCATCCTTTGATTTACCTCAAAAATAAATATGACCTTATTCTAGGACCAACAATGGGTCAATTAATATCTAACCCATCAATGGGTGGATTGACATTGGAGTCATCCCTCACTCAGACAATTCAGAGTACATTTCTTCAAAATAAATAAGCTCCAACTTCCATCCAGCTTATAAAATAAGCCATTATATGAGAAATAATAAGCATCTAAAATATTAAAATAACTTAAAAATGCATTTTTAGGGAGTTCTGAACTTTCACTATAGTACTTTCCTCATATTCTTTAGAGGTGAAATAATCTTTTTAAAAAAAACTAAATTTAAGAAGTTAGATAAATAAAATTCTTTTGCTAGAATAGAATACTCTGTAAGCTGAATCTAGCTCCCTAGAGACCTGGTATAGAGATTCCACATTTAGAAAGAAAAAGTTTATAACATCATGATGTTTTGATGTTTGTTCTCTGTATCGTACAGATTTAGATCCTGCTTCTATAACTTGAGATCTTCAGGCTCCTAATCCCAGCTCCATAACTGAGGAGAGAGATGCCAGGGGCAAATTTCCTCACATCCTTCATGTTGCTAGCATGAAGATCAACACTTCAACTTTGGGAGGTAGCAAAAGTTTGCCTCTGGAATCTCTCTATCTCCCCATCAACTCAGCCTCCTCCTTCCATGACTTAATTGTCCCGTTAACACAGAATCTGCCTCTCAGTCAATAGGAAATGTTTGAAGACTGAAAGCATTTATGACTCAAGGGATAAATTCCAAAGGTAGAAGTGCAAGTAATAGGGTTGCCTCCTGATTCTATATGAAGAGTCTGGGGGGAGTGGAGAGTGCACTGAGGAATGGAATATTTCCTGCCTTATCAGTAGACAAGGGTGTCACAGTCATCAGTGGTTGCAGCCCTACTTTGTGAGCTAGTGAGCTCTAAGGTCACTCAGGAAGAGGAAGAATAGCTATGATCTAGCAGCCATCAGACTGCAGCCATTCCCTACAGGGAGCCCCAAGGGGCTCAGGATGTGAAAAACACAGGATCCTGGCTCAGAAAGATGAGACACCTATGAGAGGAATGATTTTAGTGAACACAGACTCTTGCATCTTTCCACACACAGACAAGCACTGAGTTCCATAGCTTGGTATATCTGATTTTCTTTAATTAGCAATGATCTTCTGATGCTCAGACTACCTGTCCTTTGTTGCAAATCTTCTATGTAATCTGGCTCCTTCCCTTACCTCCTTGGGCCAGTTCTATCAGGATCACCTGAGATGCTGTCTCCCAGGCTTGAACTCTTAAAAATTCCCGCCAAATGAAACGTAACTCTCAACTCTTAGGTTGTGACTACTTTTTAAGTTGACAGCACAAAATTGTGTGCTATGATTCAGTCACCGCTCTGATCCACCTTCAAGGCCTAGGGAGATGCTGGCTGCTCCCTAAGAATTCCCTGAGGCTATGGCTCCAGGTGAATGATTTCCTTCTTAAATGGGAAGCAAAGGGGGTCCTCTACACTGTATCTTGTATCTACTTTCAAACTCTGACTTTCTCAAGCTCTGTGATCTAACCTCTGGGACTTCCTGTTTTGTTTTGTTTTTTGTTTTTTGGTCATGCCATGTGACTAGGGGAATCCTAATTTCCCACTTAGGGATAAAACCCAGCACCCAGCAGTATAAGGGAAGATTTCTAACCACTATGCCACCAGGGAATTCCCTCAGGCATTTCATTTGAAAGTGAGGATGACCCAGAGAGATGGTATGGGGAGGGAGGAGGGAGGGGGGTTCAAGATTGGGAACTCATGTACACCCATGGTGGATACATGTTGATGTATGGCAAAACCAATACAGTATTGTAAAGTAAAATTTAAAAAAAAGAAAGTGAGGATGATAACTTGTGCTTCCTTATGCTTTTGTGATGATTAAATGAGATGATGTTTAATAAATACAATGCATATTACAGGCACTCATTAATATTCATTGTTTTCCCCTTGGTCTCAAAGGACATCATTCATTGTAAGTTTGCAGCCAGACATGGCTCTAGGATTCATGAAGAGGAAGATAACACAGAAGAATTGTAGGGTAATCTTTTCTGATATTGAATTTAACTAGAGGATTATAAGAGGAACCTGACTGTTTGGCTATAAATCAAGAACAATGGGATTTTTAGAAAATATGGGAGCATTTATTTCTCCACCAGCAGAACATTGCCCAGCATGGGCAGGGACAGTGTGTCCATGATTGTCTTCCTGGTGCCCAAACTGACCTGGAAGTTAGTAGGTGCTCAATAAACATGTGTGAGGGAATCGAGCTGGAGAAGAGTGTCTGAAGATTTGAGTAGTAAATTTCCTTCATGGGAGCAATCATTACATAAAGGATATGCTCCTAAACTTCTCTGAAAGCACAAACTGGTCTCAACCACAGCAAGAAGTAATCCAGTTCTTGGAAGACTTTTGAGAAGTCAAGAAATGTAGGAGGTAAGATGTATGGTTAAAATGACCCAAGGTACAAAGGAACTGAAAGAATGTCCTCACTAAAAGGTTGCTAAAAACAGAAACTCGCACCCCAATTTTAATGGTCTCTGGATCTTTGCTCATCAAATGTCACAGACGGGTAATCTGTACCCCTTGGGCAGCCAGAGAATGTTGCTGCCAGTGTCATTAACTGAGAGTCTGAGGTCAAGTTGATCTGCTTTAGAATCTTGGCTCCATCATTTTATGACCTTGTGCAACCACTTCAGTCTCTTTAAGATTTAACTTCTTCTATAAAATTGGAACAATAATATTATCTATCTCAAGAGTTGTTGTAAGAATTACTTCAAATTATAGGGGAAATTTTTTAGCTTAATGCCAGATACAGAAGACTCAGTAATTTGACGCCTTCCTTGTTTTACTGTACTCTTATGTAAGACATTTAAAAGAGACTGGTAATGAAACGGAGATCAGCTACATACCCTGACTAATCTTCTGCGGTATTTAGAAGGAGCTACAGTAAGATTGAGCTTCCCTGGTGGCACAGTGGTAAAGAATCTGTCTGCCAATGCAGGAGATGCAAGAGACTCAAATTTGATCCCTGGGTCTGGAAGATCCCCTGGAGGAGGAAATGGCAACCCACTCCAGTATTCTTGCTGGAAAATTCCACAGACAAACAGACCGTGGAGTACAGAGAGCTGGACACAGCACATACACACATAAGATTATGATCGAGGCACAGGCTGAAAGCAGAGAGAACCAACAGAGACATGGCTTCCAGAGGACACACTGAATGAGAGACAATCAAGGAGTCTTTGGCAATGCTTCATGTGAAAAAGCACATATCCATGAAAACGCAGAAAGTGGCCAAGGTCAGAGGTCCTCACAAGGGATGACTTGCACTAAGAGCTGCACAAAACTTCCAAAAGTATCCAAAGCTTTATTACACTGTTTCCTTCTTGACATACTCCAGGACATTTCAAGGTACATTCCTGATTCAAACACCTTCAGCTAGTTGTCATCCCTGAGGATACAGAGGCAAATAAAAGCCTGGTCATCAGCAAGGGACCAAGGCAGAGAAATGCTCCCAAAATATACAAGAAATCTCAACAAATATACAAGAAATCTCCTTATGGGTAACTTGCTACTGCCAACACTATAACAATGAAATAATAACACCTCAATTTAAATATATATATTTGACTGTGCCGTGGCTCAGTTGCAGCACTCAGGACCTTTGATCTTCACTGGGACATGTAGGACCTAGTTCCCTGACCAGAGATCAAACTTGGGCCCCCTGGATTGGGAACACAGAGTTTTGGCCACTGGACCACCAGGGCAGTCCCCTATATACCCTCAGTTTTTTCAGTTAAATTCAGGTTGTCCCCTTTGCCATCGGAGAGGCGAGAAGCCCGCAAACAGTCCCGGGCATGTTACAGGTGAACCTTGATCCCGGGGCAGTGGAATCTCTGCTTTGCTCTCTGGAGACTCCTTTCTGCACACTTCTTCCTGCCTGGGCCTGGCATTGTCCTGTTGCTAAGCTGCCTTTGCTGCCAAGACTCCCAGGAATTGGCCCAGAGCATCTCTCAAAAGCATAATGTTTAGAGTCACCCTACTCAGTTGTGTGGACTTAGACAAGTTAACTTTTCCTTGCTTCATTTTCTTTATATGTAAAATGGGAATAGTATTGATGTTTTATAAAGAATAAATGACATACTCTGTTAAACACCCACTTTTCCATGAAAAGACCTCCATAAATCCTCATTCCTTGCCTTCTTCTTTTACCACTGTCTCTTTGTTCGTCGTGCCATGTTTGGGTTAGACCAGCTAACTTTTTCCACTTTTTAGAAAAGTGAATCTAAATAATAGTGTTCAATTACAAGTGCATCTACATCCAGCAAGGAAACGTAAACAAGGCAGTGAAGAGCTCATATTGATGGTGTAGATGGCTCACAGAGTCTTCTCTCAATTTCCAGAATCAATTGGAACTCAACCTCACGTGGAACTATGACTTGACTGTTCATAAGGCAGAGAGTGTCAGAGTAACTGGTTAGAAAACCCACTGCCTTTCAAACTAGTTCTCAGCCCCAAACTGTGTCAGTGGGTTCCTGAGCCCACGACATTCCTCCCCAGGGGGAAAGGACAGAACACTGGTGAAGAACATGGTATGTGTAGGGGGTGACGCCGATTGCCCTGGATACACCCAGAGAAGTAGACGCAAGAAATAGGGCAGGTAAAGAGGACAGTGGTTTCTTTCCCTGTCCCTTTCCTTCCTCCAGCAAATAGCTATAATCTAAGACAAAAGTGCAGCAGGAAGCAGAGGTCCTATGTGTTCATCCCGAGGTAGATATGTGATGATGGACACATATGTATGTATGATACATAGTTTATTTTCTGTGCTTTCCAACATAAAATCACCTCAGTTCAGTTCAGTCTCTCAGTCGTGTCTGACTCTGCAACTCCATGAACCACAGCACATGAACCTCCTTTTCCATTACCAACTCCTGGAGTTTACTCAAACTCATGTCCATTGAGTCAGTGATACCATCCAACCATTTCATCCTCTGTCATCCTCTTCTCCTCCCACCTTCAATCTTTCCCAGCATCAGGGGCATTTCCAATGAGTCAGCTCTTCACATCACGTGGCCAAAGTATTGGAGTTTCAGCTTCACCATCAGTCCTTCCAATGAATATTCAGCACTGATTTCCTTTAGGATGGACTTTGCAGTCCACAGTTATCCAAGTCTATGCCCCAACCAGTAAGGCTGAAGAAGCTGAAGTTGAACGGTTTTATGAAGACCTACAAGACCTTTTAGAACTAACACAAAAAAGATGTCCTTTTCATTATAGGGGACTGGAATGCAAAAGTAGGAATTCAAGAAACACCTGGAGTAACAGGCAAATTTGGCCTAGGAATGCAGAATGAAGCAGGGCAAAGACTAATAGAGTTTTGCCAAGAAAATGCACTGGTCATAGCACACACCCTCTTCCAACAACACAAGAGAAGACTCTACACATGGACATCCCCAGATGGTCAACACCAAAATCAGATTGATTATATTCTTTGCAGCCAAAGATGGAAAAGCTCTATACAGTCAACAAAAACAAGACCAGGAGCTGACTGTGGCTCAGATCATGAAATCCTTATTACCAAATTCAGACTTAAATTGAAGAAAGTAGGGAAAACCGCTAGACCATTCAGGTATGACCTAAGTTAAATCCCTTATGATTATACAGTGGAAGTGAGAAATAGATTTAAGAGACTAGATCTGATAGATAGAGTGCCTGATGAACTATGGAATGAGGTTCGTGACATTGTACAGGAGACAGGGATCAAGATCATCCCCATGGAAAAGAAATGCAAAAAAGCAAAATGGCTGTCTGGAAGGCCTTACAAATAGCTGTGAAAAGAAGAGAGGCAAAAAGCAAAGGAGAAAAGGAAAGATATAGGCAGCTGAATGCAGAGTTCCAAAGAATAGCAAGAAGAGATCAGAAAGCCTTCCTCAGCAATCAATGCAAAGAAATAGAGGAAAACAACAGAATGGGAAAGGCTAGAGATACCTTCAAAAAAATTAGAGATACCAAGGGAACATTTCATGCAAAGATGGGCTTGATAAAGGATAGAAATGGTATGGACCTAAGAGAAGCAGAAGATATTAAGAAGAGGTGGCAAGAATACACAGAAGAACTGTACAAAAAAGATCTTCACGACCCAGATAATCATGATGATGTGATCACTAATCTAGAGCTAGACATCATGGAAAGTGAAGTCAAGTGGGCCTTGAAAGCATCACTAAGAACAATAGTGGAGGTGATGGAATTCCAGTGGAGCTGCTTCAAATCCTGAAAGATGATGCCATGAGAGTGCTGCACTCAATATGCCAGCAAATTTGGAAAACACAGCAGTGGCCACAGGACTGGAAAAGGTCAGTTTTCATTCCAATTCCAAAGAAAGGCAATGCCAAAGAATGCTCAAACTACCACACAATTGCACTCATCTCACATGCTAGTAAAGTAATGCTCAAAATTCTCCAAGCCAGGCTTCAGCAATACGTGAACCATGAACTCCCTGATGTTCAAGCTGGTTTTAGAAAAGACAGAGGAACCAGAGATAAAATTGCCAACATCCTCTGGATCATGGAAAAAGCAAGTGAGTTCCAGAAAAATATCTATTTCTGCTTTATTGACTATGCCAAAGCCTTTGACTGAGTGGATCATAATAAACTGTGGAAAATTCTGAAAGAGATGGGAATACCAGACCACCTAACCTGCCTCTTGAGAAATCTGTATGCAGGTCAGGAAGCAACAGTTAGAACTGGACATGGAACAACAGACTGGTTCCAAATAGGAAAAGGAGTATGTCAAGGCTGTATACTGTCACCCTGCTTATTTAACTCCTATGCAGAGTACATCATGAGAAACGCTGGACTGGAAGAAACACAAGCTGGAATCAAGATTGCCAGGAGAAATATCAATAACCTCAGATATGCAGATGACACCACCCTTATGGCAGAAAGTGAAGAGGAGCTAAAAAGCCTCTTGATGAAAGTGAAAGAGAAGAGTGAAAAAGTTGGCTTAAACCTCAACATTCAGAAAACGAAGATCATGGCATCCAGTCCCATGACTTCATGGGAAATAGATGGGGAAACAGTAGAAACAGTGTCAGACTTTATTTTTTGGGGCTCCAAAATCACTGCAGATGGTGATTGCAGCCATGAAATTAAAAGACGCTTCCTCCTTGGAAGAAAAGTTATGACCAACCTAGATAGTATATTCAAAAGCAGAGACATTACTTTGCCGACTAAGGTCCGTCTAGTCACGGCTATGGTTTTTCCTGCGGTCATGTATGGATGTGAGAGTTGGACTGTGAAGAAGGCTGAGTGCCGAAGAATTGATGCTTTTGAACTGTGGTGTTGGAGAAGACTCTTGAGAGTCCTTTGGACTGCAAGGAGATCCAACCAGTCCCTTCTGAAGGAGATCAACCCTGGGTGTTCTTTGGAAGGAATGATGCTAAAGCTGAAACTCCAGTACTTTGGCCACCTCATGCAAAGAGCTGACTCATTGGAAAAGACTCTGATGCTGAGAGGGATTAGGGGCAGGAAGAGAAGGGGACGACCGAGGATGAGATGGCTGGATGGCATCATGGACTCAATGGACGTGAGTTTGAGTGAACTCTGGGAGTTGGTGATGGACAGGGAGGCCTGGCGTGCTGCAATTCGTGGGGTCGCAAAGAGTTGAACACGACTGAGCAACTGAACTGAACTGAACTGACCATATACATATGTATATTTTATACATTGAAAAACAAGATGTTTTTTGTCCCCAGTGACCAATTTCCACCCACTCGGGATTGATATCATGCCACTGAGCATATATGTCCTCTGGTGGTGTATATTCTACTTAGCCGGGTCAACAAATGACTCATGACACCAGTTCTGCCTGGTATGACTTGGCATCTCACCAGATGGTTGACAAGAAATACCATCTCCTGGAAGATATCCATAAAGCGAAGAGATCTGGATTTCAGAGGCACTCTTTAGGAAACAGAACTCATTAGACTATAAAGGTAAGCCTGCTGAACTTGGTGTCAGTGAAAAGTAGTGACATTCTCACAAACGATTGACCCAATGCATTTATGGGTTAGATCAACTCACAGAGAAAACAGACCAATGGCCAGAAAGATGAGAAAAAATCAGAGAGGATACACACAGCTCTTTTCAAGAGTGAGGCAACAGAATTTTTAAATCACTAAATTGTTTTTTTCCTTTATTTATCTGCTTCCCTTAAAGCACCACTCAAGTCACTAGCCAACTGTTTCAGCCTCAACATTCATAATCCTGAGTAATTATTCACATTCTGACATCTTTCCTAGAGCCTAAATCACTAAAGTGGCTATGATTTGAGAAGGGGTTTTTCCTAAACTGGGAGTGATGGAGAATCTATAGGTTCTAGGTGCCTTGAAGACCTGGGCTGCACTTCACAGCAGCCCTCCAAGGATATGTGTTACATCTGATACAGCTGCACTGAGATTCATACAAGGTACATACAGGCTACCTAACATGGTCCTTTCTACATAGAGGGTGTGCTATATTGCTGCTATTGCTGTTATTTTTTATATATAATTTTCTGAAAGGTTTGTCTCACTTTTCCACAAAGTGTTTAAATTTTATGTTTTAGCTATCATTGTGGGTTCTCATTGAGACTGCAAAGAGCACAAAGAGACGGTATTACTAGACAATCAGTCTATAGGTGTATGTGCATGCTCAGTCATGTCCAATTCTTTATGACCCCGTGGACTTGACCCCATGGACTGTAGCCTGTCAGGCTCCTGTGTCCATGGAATTCTCCAGGCAAGAATACTGGATTGGGTTGCTGTGACCTCCTCCGCGGGATCTTTCTGACCAATGTCTCCTGCAACTCCCACATTGTAGGCAGATTATTTACCACTGAGTCACCGGGCAAGCGCATGGAACTGAGAACAGGCAACTGGCCAAGAGTACAGGTAATAATCTGGATGTGTGACCGGCACCTGAGCATTCTTTGTTTGACCATGCCAGCTGTCAGGGGAGTTTGTCACACGGGTCCCAGTCCACAAGGGGTCTTTGTCCTCTCAGCCTTCTTGCTTAACTAGTGCTGGCACTATGCTGCGAAGGTCTTTGCATTCTTAAAGTATTTTGGGGAATAAGCTTTCTGGATCTTATGGGATGCCTCTTAGGTTTGTAGTTATGATTTTGGACTCATGCAGTAGTGAGTGATAGCTTGCAGTGAGCAGCAGCTAGAATTGAGATGTCAGTTCCCTGACTGGGAATCAAACCCTGGTCACCAGGGTGAAAACCAGAAATCCTAACCACTAGACTGCGGGGAGCCAGCAGCTAGAGTCTAACCGCCAATCCTTATCTGTCTTGAAAAGAAAGATGGGCAGGAAGTGTAGAGGAAAGTAAAGCATTTATTAGAAAAGCAGAGTAAATGCAGAAAGACAAATGGGCAAACTCAGCACGAGTTGCACCTTCAGGAAGTTTAAATCACTTATAAGGGGGCAGTCTCCCAGGTCTTTATCTTCCCTCTGGCCAATCATCCTGCTTTGCCCCCATGGATAATTTGTCTCAGGACCTTCCCTAGGAGCTCATGCTCCCCTCAGCCGAGATAGGTTTCAGCACAAGTGCGTCTGGTGGGAAGTGACGGCAAGACACAGTCTAGCAGCCACTGCCTTTTGATCCCAGAGGAGCCTTTCTGTGCGTGTGCAGTGTCTCCCTTGCCCCAAGGAGAGCATATGTGTGACCTCTTGATCCTTCACTCAGAGTTTAGCCCCTTTTGTCTCTGCCATGACTATTATCTTAAAGTGTCCACAGGAGGTAAAGTCTGTCCACTGTTTACCCTGTTCCTGTTTTGTTTCTATCTTGGAGTGTAAACTGGAGCCCACCAATCTCTTGCCTCAGATAATCCATAAAAAGCCTGATTGGTTTAAACTGATATTAAGATCCTGCTCTTTGATAACCAGATGATAGATTCTCTGAATTGGAAAAACTTCAAAATTGGTAATTTTTTAGGCAGTTCTCATCATAAACAACTATCTTATTGGTACCTATGGAAAGATCAAATTAAAAAGGTGGATACAAAAAAATATAATGGCTAATCTTGAGAAATTCCTTAAAAGTCTAATTGAATTTTTGGTCTTAGCTTCCACTCATGGGCCTTAAAGGTACTAATGAATACATTAAGTTAATTAAGAAGATAATGGGACAAAGCTGATGGGAAATCAAGGGATTCTTCCCAACAAAGTGGAAAGTTTTAAAGGTTATTAAGAAAAAAGGTAAATAAAGCAAATACTCTTTCAGTATTCAGAGCTGGCACAAAAAGAAGAATCAGAGAGGAAGGGGTCATGGGGCACTTCCCAGCAGGCTGGCAGTCTTTAAATAGTTATTAAGAAATGGGGTGAATATAATGGACATTGATGGGTTTAAAATAAAGGTTTTAATATAGCACTCCCCAAGGTTAGGTAGGTCAAAATGATCCCTTATTTGTCCCTGAAACATTAAAGGGCCCCAAACAAGCTCACTTTTTTTCTACCCCAATTTGGAGAAATTTTAGAAGCTGAAAGTCAAAAATTACAATGAAATTACAATTGCAGTTGCCTAGAGGCAATGCTTAGGCCAGATAACCAATTAACCAAGTTAAAGATTGAATTATGGACAGAGGTTCATAACACTGTGCAGGAGGCAGTGATCAAGACCATCTCCAAGAAAAAGAAACGCCAAAAGACAAAATGTTTGTCTGAGGAGGCTTTACAGATAGCTGAGAAAAGAAGAGAGGCTAAAGGCAAAGGAGAAAAGGAAAGGTATATCCATCTGAATGCAGAGTTCCAAAGAATAGCAGAGAGAGATAAGAAAACCTTCCTCAGTGATCAATGCAAAGATATAGAGGAAAACAATAGAATGGGAAAGACTAGAGATCTCTTCAAGAAAATTAGAGATACCAAGGGAATATTTCATGCAAAGATGGGCACAATAAAGGACAGAAATTGTATGGATTTAACAGAAGTAGAAGATATTAAGAAGAGGTGGCAAGAATACACAGAAGAACTATACTGAAAGGATCTTGATGATCCAGATAACCACAATGGTGTGATCACTCACCTTGAACCAGACATCCTGGAATGTGAAGTCAAGTGGGCCTTAGGAAGCATCACTACGAACAAAACTAGTGGAGGTTATGAAATTCCAGCTGAGCTATTTCAAGTCCTAGAAGGTGGTGCTATTAAAGTGCTGCACTCAATATGCCAGCAAACTTGGAAAACTCAGCAGTGGCCATAGGACTGGAAAAGGTCAGTTTTCCTTCTAATGCCAAAGAAAGGCAATGCCAAAGAATGTTCAAACTACCACACAATTGCACTCATCTCACACACTATCAAAGTAATGCTCAAAATTCTCCAAGCCAAGCTTCAGCAGTATGTGAACTGTGAACTTCCAGATGTTCAAGCTGGATTTAGAAAAGGCAGAACCAGAGATCAAATTGCCAACATTCGTTGGATCATAGAAAAAGCAAGAGAGTTCCAGAAAAACTTCTGCTTCTGCTTTATTGACTATGCCAAAGCCTTTGACTGTGTGGATCACAAAAAACTGCAGAAAATTCTTCAAGAGATGGGAATACCAGACCACCTGACCTGCCTCCTGAGAAATCTGTATGCAGGTCAAGAGGCAACAGTTAGAACCGGACATGGAACAGACGAGTTCCAAATTGGGAAGAGTACATCAAGGCTGTATATTGTCACCCTGCTTATTTAACTTATATGCAGAGTACATCATGAGAAACACTGGCTGGAAGAAGCACAAGCTGGAATCAAGATTGCCAGGAGAAATATCAATAACCTTAGACATGCAGATGACACCACCCTCATGGCAGAAAGTGAAGAGGAACTGAAGAGCCTCTTGATGAAAGTGAAAGAAGAGAGTGAAAAAACTGGCTTAAAACTCAACATTCAAAAAACTAAGATCTTGGCATTGGATCCCATCACATCATGGCAAATAGAGAAACAGTGGAAACAGAAAGAGACTTTATTTTCTTGGGCTCCAAAATCACTGCAGATGGTGACTGCAGCCATCAAATTAAATGATGCTTGCTCCTTGGAAAAAAAGTTATGACCAACCTAGACAGCATATTAAAAAGCAGAGACATTACTTTGCCTACGAAGGTCAAAGCTATGGTTTTTCCAGTAGTCATGTATGGATGTGAGAGCTGGACCATAAAGAAGGCTGAGGGCTGAAGAATTGATGCTTTTGAACTGTGGTGTTGGAGAAGACTCTTGAGAGTCCCTTGGACTGCAAAGAGATCAAACCAGTCCATCTTAAAGGAAGTCAGTCCTGAATATTCATTGGAAGGACTGATGTTGAAGCTGAAACTCCAATACTTTGGCCACCTGATGGGAAGAACTGACTTGTTGGAAAAGAGAGAGTCCTGATGCTGAGAAAGATTGAAGGCAGGAGAAGGGGACAACAAAGGATGAGATGGTTGCATGGAATCAGTGAGTTGATGGACATGAGTTTGAGCAAGCTCCAGGAGCTGGTGATGGACAGGGAGGCCTGGTGTGCTGCAGTCCATGGGGTCACAAAGAGTCGGACATGACTGAAAGCCTGAACTGAACTGAAAGATTGACAAAAGGGTCTGAGTCCCTTGACTTGACCTCTTCACTGGGGCCAAAGGCTTTTTACATAGGTGCTTCCCTGGTGACTTAGATGGTAGAGAGGTTTTAAGAACTCCTTGATGTGGGAAACTTGTAAGTTGTGGTACCAAAATCCATTGGTGGAACTCTGACTTAAACTACAATTAAGAAAAAGTAAAAATGCAAGGTTGATAGAATTATAAAGGCAGAAATGTGTGAGCAGATTTTATGTAGAGAGGTAAGTCAGTGTTGCCTGATTGTCTTGTGGGAATGGATATTATGTCTAGCTGGGAGCACTTCTACTCAGAACTGCAAGACTGGGATTTGCTGATAGGGCCCTACTAGAGGCTATGGTTAAACATGTAAGAATTGATGGAATTGATCGTGACTGTAAGAAAATTGGTGAATTTGAATGGGCATTATAGAAAGAGCTTACATCTCTTTTGCCTGATTGTATGGTGGGGATGGATACTGTGTCTCACTGGGGAACTTTCCCTGGCCTGATATTGTAAAGCAGGGCATGTAATCTTCCTCTTGGGCAGTATTAATTGAACATGCTAAAGGAAACTATCAGTGTTGCTTGAGCCCATAGTGTGAGGTGGAAGCCAGAAGCTAATGTTGAATACAAGCAACCGTCTTTACCTTGCAGAGCTCTACAAAATCAGAAATGTAAACACAGCCCACACTGCCTGAGACTGAGTCTGGTTAGTTTGATCAACAGAACCTCAACATCTCTCCCAAAAGGAAAAAGAAAACACTAATAAAGACGAAAAAGGGGCTTTTAAAATAAAAATGCTGAAAATATTCTCTTGTCCAAATTCTAAATCAAAGCTTCCTTAAGATTGTTTGTCAAGGAGAAATATACACCTTAAATGTATTCTCTATAAATAATAAGACTTAAGCAATCTGAGTGAATAAACTTAATTTATTCCAATTATTACTCACACTAGTAATTTTTGTATTGCACCTGATTCATGGGAGAAGTTTTCAAGTAAGAACTAAAAGTCTGTTTCTGTCTGAATGTGTGCATCTGTTATAGATATGATAGTTTTATGCCTCTGAATGGCAATGCCAAAATTAACTTTTTAAAACAACTTTAACTGGCTAAAACAACCAAGATAAAATAAAATTCTCAAAAATGTAAACTAATCCCCAAAATTTGCAAGTTCACATGATCTAGGATTAATCTTTAATAAATAAACACTTGGTTTAATTAAAATAAGCAGGTCTTTAAATTTATAAAGATTAAATTTCATATTTTTATTTTACCTAAAATTAAATAAGCTCATATTATCTCTGTTACGAAATTTGTCAGCAAGATAAATAGCTTGGGATGGTGACTGGCTTTGCCTAATATCTCATGAAAGTTTCATGAGTGATCTAATCATACTTGTTGGGGACAAAGGATTTATGTAGACCTCAATGGAATAGGACTTTAGAGTTTTGCTGAGTAAGGTAAGTTAAATGATGGGAATTCATTGAATGGCTAGATCATTTGCAAATGGAACATTAATTGCTAAACAAAGTTTATTTATCTATTTTTGTCTTATTACAAAAAATCTGAAGATGTTTGGGTCTTATAGTAAATATGTTTTAAACCACATTGAAGAAAATATGTACTGAGGAACTATACATTCCTAGAAATTATGAAATATAATCCTAAATTTGCTAATAAAATATACTGGTAGAGCAAACAGTTTACAATTGTCTTTGCTTTCACTGAAAATTAAGGTTTCTAAGGGTTAAGAATTCTAATTAATGTAATTAAAACTACTAAAATTAATGAGGAAAACATTTCATATACAAGGAAATGTTTTTAAAGTGTTGATTAAAAAGATGCACAATGTGAGAGATGTGAGTTATTAGGGGCAAAATGGGGACTCAGTAGAAAAGAATCCGCCTGTAATTCAGGGGATACAGGTCCCATCCCTAGGTTCGGAAGATCCCCTGGAGGAGGTCATGGCAACCCACTCCAGTATTCTTGCCTGGAAAATCCCATGGACAGAGGAGCCTTGTGGTCAACAGTCCATAGGATCGCAAAGAGGGGGGCGCAATTGAAATGACTGAGCATGCGCTCATGTGGACTGTAGCCCAGGAGACACCTCAGGTACCTCTGAAAGACTGCTTCAAAGAGGCAGTGGGGGAAGGCCAACACATGAGACTCTGGTGAAGGGGGAATTCAAAGCAATCGAGTACTCATTTTACAAAGGTTTTCTGCAGCTGAGGTCATCATGAAAGGATTAGTGCATTTCTAGGTATATGAGGAAGATGAAAGGATGTGGATCATGATATCAGTTCCTAAAAATGTCTAGCTAAAGACCTGTTCCACCAGTTTCCCTGGAGCACACTCAGTCGCCACCCTGAATTGCCTTTAGGGAGTGTCAAAGGTAAGCAGCTGCAGAAGCACAGGCAGATGACAATGCCCTTGTTGCTGTTGCTTCAGTCAGTTCAGTTCAGTTGCTCAGTCTTGTGCGACCCTTTGCGACCCCATGAATCGCAGCACGCCAGGCCTCCCTCTCCATCACCAACTCCCAGAGTTTACAGACTCACGTCCATCGAGTCGGTGATGCCATCCAGCCATCTCATCCTCTGTCGTCCCCTTCTCCTCCTGCCCCCAATCCCTCTCAGCATCAGGGTCTTTTCCAGTAAGTCAACTCTTCGCATGAGGTGGCCAAAGTATTGGAGTTTCAGCTTCAGCATCAGTCCTTTCAATGAACACCCAGGACCGATCTCCTTTAGGATGGACTGGTTGGACCTCCTCGCTGTCCAAGGGACTCTCAAGAGTCTTCTCCAACACCACAGTTCAAAAGCATCAATTCTTCGGTGCTCAGCTTTCTTCACAGTCCAACTCTCACATCCATACATGCTGTTGTTTAGTCGCTGGCAAATACTCTTGGTAAGTGTCAACTTGTAGTTGACAAAGGTATAAGGAATAGAAATGCATTTTGTTAACGGGAAAGAAAGTAATTTTGTCCTAAGGAAGTTGAGATAGAAAGAAAGAACATAGGACAAAAATCTGAATATTAAAAAAAGGATGTTATAGAAAGTTTGTGGAAAAGGAGCCCTGAGAAAAGACTTTTGTGTGTAGTTAAGACAGGCTACACTTGGAATTAATTTAATTGAGTGAATAAATTTTAATTTAATAAATTTAAATTAATAAATTAATTAAATTTAAATTAATAAATTAATTTTAATTTAATTTTAATATCAAATGTAAATTATGCAAAACTAGAATTTGATTTTCTTTCTGTTAAGAGGACAAAGTTTTCTAGAAATATTGATCTACTTTTGATAACAGATTACAAGTTTCTTTGCCTTTTAAATAGTCTGTTGTGACTTTCTATATTTGCCTTTGAAATCTTTTATTGTGATTTTGGTTAAATAAATAAGTATTGTTTCACAGTGACCTATGATCCTATTTGATCAAATCTTTAAAGCCATTTTGATATCTTCAGTAAACTTTCCCAATCATGTTAATGAAGTCCTTTTGAGCTTTGATTAACTATGGAATTTTCAAAGGGTCCCTGAGAGATCTTGAAGAGAGGTGTTAAACTTTATGTTGCCAAAATCTTGGCTCTCTGTACACCAATGCCAAACAGAAACACGGAGACAATTATGGAGGAGAAAGAAAGAGTGGCTTTATTATTTTTCCAGCAAAGGGTGAACATAGCAGGCTAGTGCCTCAAGAACTGTGGCCCAACTCGCTGGTGAGTAGGGAAACATTAGATAGTCAGACAGGAGTGTCTCATAAGGATCAAGGCAATAACAGTCTTGTATTCTTTCTTCTGCAGTTTCCAAAGTGTGGGGCTGCTGACAAGTGTACACAGTCCTTGGTGGCCCATCTCCTAATTTTGGTGAGCCTCTGCCTCAGTTGGTTTCATTGCTGCTTCTTTGATTAACAACTGTTCTGCTCTTTGGAACTCAGAGAAGGTCATGGAGGCTGGAATGGGGGACTAAAAGGCCTCTGTGCCCAGGAGCCCCACAGGGTCCTGCTCAGCATCAATGCCCCCTTTCTTTGATGTTCCTCAGTCTTGAGGAGCATAGAATCCCTTCCATTTTTCTTTAAGCTGCTGCTCAGGACATTGTTCTTTTTCACACTTTCATCAGCTCCCAGTCTCCTGCTGTGAAGGGATGTGAGGCAAGGAGACCTTAGAACAGCAGTTAACAATCAGTTAGTTGTTAACAGTTAGCAGTCTAGTCAGTTGAAGGAGCTAAGAGTGACCTCTTGTATATAATTTCATAAGGGCTCAATCCTAGCCTGTTTCTAATGGTCACCAGTATACAGAGAGCAATTTGCAAAACCTTGTCCCATTTTAGATGAGTTTTCCAGCATAGCTTGACAAGAGTTTCTTAATAATGTCCTTAAGAAGGGTTGTCACTTCCAATGCTTTTTGCATTTTGGTTAGAAAGGCCTCTATTTAACCTTGATTCAGGTTCAGCACTCTCAAAACTTTAGCTAAACACTCATGGAAGGGAGTAGGGGAATTAATCCTTGTAGGTCTGCCATAACTCAGAACATTCAAGCTGGTAACAATACAGGAATAAATGTGTCTGAAATCACATCCATAGTGGTCACCTAGTTCTACCATACTTAGTCCATTTCGACCATCCAATGCATTTTCCTTCTCTATGTTAAAGCCAGTGTCACTGTTAATGGTTTTACTGCTTTTCTAGATATGGGAAAATGCATAAATTTGGGTTCATAAAATCTTCTGAAGATATCTATCTACATGCCTATCCAGCCAGTTTTTCTCAGACCATAGGGTGTCTCATTCTTGATCTCCACCCTGAATTCTTTCAGGGGTGTTGAAGGTCAGTGGCTGCTGTGGCCATTGACTTAATCCTTGTAGAGGCAGATGGCAAGTGTCAATTTGTAGTTGGCAGGGCCCCTTCAGGGTAATAAATTTGACCGTGGCTTGGGGGCATTTCATGACCATTTCATCCCACGGTGCTAGGAAGTTTCATTCCTAGATATCACAAAGATTTCTCTGATAGACCACTCACTATGCTACTATTACTGGACTAGGCCTCATTAACCATGCCAAAAGTCTCTGGACCACTTGTTTTACTAGCTCATGCCTCAGGAAAATATTTCCTCTTGTTTTTCCCCTTATCTAGAGTTCATCAGTTAGTTTAGTCACTCAGTCATATCCAAATCTTTGGGACTCCATAGACTGTAGCACACCAGGCTTTCCTGTCCATCATCAACTCCCAGAGCTTGCTCAAACTCATATCCATCAACTCAGTGATGCCATCCAACCATCTCATCCTCTGTCATCTCCTTCTTCTCCTGCCCTCAATCTTTCCCATCATCAGGGTCCTTTCCAATGAGTGAGTTCTTTGCATCAGGTGGCCAAAGTATTGGAGCTTCAACTTCAGCATCAGTCCTTCCAATGAATATTCAGGACTGACTTCCTTTAGGATGGACTGGTTGGATCTCATTGCTCTCCAAGGGACTCTCAAGAGTCTTCTCCAGCATCACAGTTCGAAAGCATCAATTCTTCAGTGCTCAGTCTTCTTTATGGTCCAACTTTCACATCCATACATGACTACTGGAAAAACCATAGCTTTGACTAGATGGACCTTTGTTGGCAAAGTTTTGTCTCTGCTTTTTAATATGCTGTCTAGGTTTGCCATAGCTTTTCTTCCAAGGGACAAGCATCTTTTAATTTCATGGCTGCAGTCAGCATCTGCAGTGATTTTGGAGCACAAGAAAAAAAAGTCTGTCACTGTTTCCATTGTTTCCCCATCTATTTCCCATGAAGTGATGGAACTGGATCCCATGATCTTCATTTTTTGAATGTTGAGTTTTAAGCCAGCCTTTTCACTCTCCTCTTTCACCTTCATCAAGAGGCTCTTTAGTTCCTCTTCACGTTCTGCCATAAGGGTGGTGTCATCTGTATATCTGAGGTTGTTGATATTTCTCCCAGCAATCTTGATTCCAGCTTGTGAGTCAGCTAGCCCAGCATTTCACATGATGTACTCTGGCATAGAAGTTTAATAAGCAGGGTGACAATATATAGCCTTGATGTACTCTTCCTGATTTGGAACCAGTTTGTTGTTCCATGTCGGGATTTAACTGTTGCTTCTTGACTTGCATACAGGCTTCTAAGGAGGCAAGTAAGATGGTCTGATATTCCCATTTCTTTTGGAATTTCCCACACTTTGTTGTGATCCATACAGTCAAAGGCTTTGGCATAGTCAATGAAGCAGAAGTAGATGCTTTTCTAGAAATCCCTTGCTTTTTCTATGATCCAGCAGATGTTGGCAATTTAATCTCTGGCTCCTCTACCTTTTTAAAATACATTTTGTACATCTGGAAGTTCTTGGTTCATGTACTGTTGAAGCCTGGCTTGAAGGATTTTGAGAATTACCTTGCTAGCATGTTAAATGAGTGCAACTGTGAGTAGTTTGAACATACTTTAGCATTGCCTTCTTTGGAATTGGAAAGAAAACTGGCATTTTCCAGGCTTGCGGCCCCTGCTGAGTTTTCCAAATTTGCTGACATACTGAGTGCAGTATTTTTCACAGCATCATCTTTTAGGATTGAAATAGCTCAGGTGGAATTCCATCACTTCAACTAGCAGACAGACATTACTATATTATAATCATTCTTAACAGTTTATCTAGTAGCTATCTCATTTGCATTTTGTATCCTTAAAAGCTTCCTTACATTGGATTGGACCACCACTCACAGGTGGGTGTGTCACTTAGCCTGCTGATCTGTTCCAAAGAGCTTATACTGAGGCTCAAGGGCTGGTCACCATCTTGGACCCAATGGCCTCTAATCACCCTGTACAATGTCCTTAGGTTATGTCTTTCTTTGAAGTTCATGCCCTGACCCTTCCCTCCTGTTTCATTTCCCCCTTCAGAGATTTTACTCCCATCTTCTTATGGGAAGCAGAGGGGTGACAATACATCTTCTGTAATTGCTTCAAGGCTGAGTGGAAACATCGACCTGCCCATCAAGGAGTAAATGTCTCTAGATACCTGATCTAGGGACCCAGGGGCAGGACTACTCCTTGTTTTAAGTCAATACGGGCTGGAATCTCTGCATAGCCATAATTTTGATGTGAAACTGTTGTAACTCCTTTCATGCCCTTCCTATGAATCTCCTTGATAATGAAGCCCTTTTAGTAACAGCATCAGAGCGCAAAAGTATCTATAAATGACAAAAGATGTAAAAGGCATGGTTAAACATCTTGAGTGACTGAACTGAACTAAAACATCTTATTTATGAATTTATTCATAAACCAGAATTATGAATGATTACATGTAACATACAAAATAATGATAGTTAAATATTTCTCTTTAAGACACCTTGAGAGCCCTCTAAATTATCCCAAAGTTAGCTGGAAAGCAAAAGAACTTTAACTAAAATTTGATATTTGGGAAGCTTGTCAAAAAGTTTTAAAATGCTTAGTCAAGATCCTCAGTCACTGTGAGACAATACCCATTCCTTAACCAAAGTAACCATAGATCTCAAAAGCAAATATTAATACAAATTATTTAAAGGCAAACAAACTCACACAGTCTGTTGTCAAAAGCAGCATTTCAAGAATACTTGAGGAAGAAACCATAACCAGTCTTGTTCGAGCCCATTTCTAACAAAATCCATTTACCCAACTAAAATCAATCCAGTCATAGAGAATTCTGATCATGCATAAGACATTCAGTGTCTTTTATTCCTTGTACTTGCTATTGTAATCACATATCTTACTTTGCTTAAAGTTTTGGTTTTTTTTTAACATTGTGTTACTTTTCTTGTTGACAAATCTGTAACAGGTGGAATAAGGCCTTATTTGACTTCTAGTTCTTGCCTGGAGAATCCCAGGGACAGGGGAGCCTAGTGGGCTGCCGTCTATGGGGTTGCACAGAGTCGGACACGACTGAAGCAACTTAGCTTAGCAGCAACCTAGGTACAACAGAAATATTATAGTTACCATTGATAACTCTAAAGACATTGTCTATATTAATCAAGCCAACAAGCTTAAGCCACTTTCAATAGCAGATATCAATTCAGTACTGAATATTTCTGAGATCATGGGTCCTAAAATTTATCTTGGCCAATTTTCTGTATATTTAGATTTAACTTGTAAGCACTTACTTTCAAGTCAATTAAGATAGTTCATTTACTAGTTAACTTTTACATTAACACTGAACCAGAAATCTCAGTTTTTGCTGCTTGAGTTCAAAAAGCTCTTGACCACTCTCCACTCCCCTACCACCCTGAGGGCCTGGACACAAGGGAGAGAGAGAAACCCCTGCCAAAGGAAGACAAATACAAATTGCTTTTCATGGGAACACAATTGAAGTTCTCTTGGTATTGTAAAAATACTCTGGGAGAGATATAGCTGGGAGTGACATAGCTGGGAGAGAAATACCCATTGCTTTTCATGGGAGCATATTTGAAGATCTGTCTTGTAAAAACACTTAGGTGAGGAGGATTCTACAAGATGAAATAAAGCTTACCCATAACAAGGCCAGTCCAAGAGTTAAAATCTCAACCAACTTCCCACCATAGGCAGAGCCTGAAGCAATAGGGAAAGGATTCTCTGGTGTTGTCACTTGTGAGCCCTGTCCTGTTATTAATATTTACCCAAGTCATTGTAAGTACCAACACACATACATCAAAAAACATACCTTAATACCAAGTATTAATTTGAGGCTGACTATTTCCCAGTTCACAAGAACCTGAAATCCATTTAGCTTAATTTCTCTTTCACTTAGAATTGTCTAATTTTTAAGTGCCTACTTTTCTTTGAGCCAATTAAATAGAGCTCATTGACAAATTTAGCAATCATATCCAAAGACAAAGACACATACTGAGACATACATACATCCAAACAGACACAAGAGATCTCATAGCTTTGTTTTCCAGACTTAGTCATGAAACAGGTATCACAATATAAAACAATAGTTGATAAATAACAATTGGAATAAGAACAAATTTAAAGGCTTCTTTCATGTGTGTTTCCCACCCCACCTCAGTTTCAGGAATTAGAAATGGTCTAGATATGTGTCCCTGAGAGCTGTGGTCTCAAGGTACAAGGAGGGAAAAGTATATTCTCCTAGTAGGACAATTTGGTTAAAACAAAAAGTTTTAACTGGTGTTCTCTGGAGTCTAAAGAATATTGTGGCTACACAGTCAAAAAATCTTTTTCTGTGGTCATAGTTTCATGGCCAAAATTTAAACCAAGCAGTGCTCAAGTTGGCCCTGATAGCAAAGGCAGACTGGTCCTAACAGGGATTGTCTCTCTGGGGAGGTGAGGGTCTTAGTTAGATCAGCCCCAGACTGTTGATTATAGGAGAAGAGTCCTGGAAATAAGGGAACTTCCGTTTATATTCTCATCCTGTGGCAATACAGATTTAATTGTAAGAGACACATTTTTAGGCCTTTTTATGTTTATTTTTGGCATTGGATCATAGCTATAGGTTGACCAGTCATTTAAAACTTTTCCAAAGGTGTTCCCAGATTGGGGGGGTTGTGGTGTGGGACATTGGAGGAAATGCTTCCCATTTTAGATCAACCAGTTTGTACCATATGTCTGCACACTCAAACTAGTCTGCAGGCTCAAACCAACCAAACCAGAATCTCACCATCCAGAAGTCACACTGCAAATAAAACAAATGGCAAAGAGATGCCCAGATATCAAAAGCCAAATGGCATAAATGCCCCAAATGTGACTTCTCAGTCCCACTAGACCTGTGACCTTGCCCAAAGCCCACCTTACAAATGGAGTTGCCCTTCATAGGGAGAGAACTCCCCAGATTGGAATCAAAGCTCCCCAAGTTGGAACCAAAGTTCCCCCAAATAGGCAAGGTCAAAGAGGCCCTGGTGTGCACCCAGGAGACTCACCAGATAGCTGGTGTGTGTGTCACGGTGCGCCAAAGGCCCTCTTTCTGATCCTCCAGAAATCAAAGTCTTCCCAGAGAAGAAATCTGGGCCAGTTTGGAGAAGGGAAAAAAAGGATATCTGGGCAAAGAAAGCCTCGGCAGCTGCTAGGACAACCTCTCCCCTCTTCTCCACAGCAGCCTCAGGTTCTGCAGCCCAAGTAGAGGACAGGGTGTTATCGGGGCACAGACCTGCAGCTGGGGAACCCTGATGCTCTGACCTGGGAGATCCTCCAACCTTCCACTCTCCCAGAGGAAGGAGGCTAGTGTGAGAGCAATCCCCAAGTGTCTGACCAAGCCAAGCAACCCTGCAGGGTCAGCTGCCCATAATCAGATCCCAGACAAGCCCCCACACTTGTTGCCAAAATATTGGCTCTCTGTGCACCAATACCAAACAGAAAAATGGAGCCAGAATTATGGAGGGGAAAGAAAGAGTGGCTTTATCCAGGCCAGAATACTGGAGTGGGTAGCCGTTCCCTTCTCCAGGGGATCTTCCCAACCCAGGGATCAAATCCAGGTTTCCCGCATTGCAGGCAGATTCTTTACCAGCTGAGCCACCAGGGAAGCCCATTACTTTGCCAGGCAAAGGGGGACCACAGTAGGCTAGCACCTCAAGAACTGTGCCCCCACTCCCTGGTGAGTAGGGAAAGGTTATAGTCAGTCAGGAGTGTGTGATGAGGATCAAGGCAGTGACAGTCTTGCATTCTTTCTTCTGCAGTTTCTAGAGTGTGGGGCTGCTGACAAGATTAGGGTCTGTATAGGGTCCTAGGTAGTCCATATCCCAGTGTGGACGAGCCTCTGCCCCAGGTGGTTTCATTGCTACTTCTCCTTTGATTAACAACTCTTCTGCCCTTTGGAACTCAGAGAAGGTCATGGAGGCTGGAGTCTTGCCTACAAGGAATGGGGGACAAAAAGTCCTCTGTGCCCAGGAGTCCCACAGGGCCCTGCACGGCATCAGTCATTTTTAAGAAATACAAGATTTGTTGTTGTGGTTCTTCTCCCTTGACTATCTAAAATAATTTAGATAAAGAGCCTGCTCCTGGAATCGAGCTGTCACCAAATATATCTGCAAAGAACATGGACTCGGTGTGGTAGGGGATACTCTGGAGGACCCAGGGATCAGAGTCCACTCTGTCGCCTTGCCTCTGCCTGATTCAACAAACATTTTCTTTTCCATCTCCATGTGAATTGCCTTCCTCCCCCCTGTGAAATCCTAAACCACTACTCCTAAAATCCACTTTCGTCTTTAGCTGAAGATAATATTTTTTTAACTTCTTTTTTTTAATCAATTTATTTTTTATTGAAGGATAATTGCTTCACAGAATTTTGTTGTTTTCTGTCAAATTTCAACATGAATCAGCCATAGGTACACATATATCCCCTCCCTGTTGAACCTCCCTCCCATCTCCCTCTCCATGCCACCCATCTAGGTTGATCCAGAGCCCTTGTTTGAGTTTCCTGAGCCATAGAGCAAATTAAGTGAAGGTTTTCCTGCATCTCTCCCATGTACACATGCTATTAACTTTGCTTTTCTCCTGTTAATGTATCTCATGTCAATTTAGTCCTTAGATGAATCTCGAAGAGGAAATTTTCTTTCTCCCTTACAAGGACAGTTTCGAGAAGGGAAGGTCAAAGGAAGGAAACACACACACAGGAGGAGCATAATAAAGACACTTGGACACTGCTTAACAAAATTGGAAGTGGGTCTGGTTGTCTAACATATCTCATACAAAAATGGATGAAGAGGAGAGGGCCTTCCTTAGCACCAAGGAAATTAATGAACTCAAGTTTCAAGTGTTAGTTTCATTATGAATAACAAAGCTTTTGGGATTTTCCAAGTCAGCCTTAAGAAGATCCTCTGTGGAGACACCAAGGAACTTCCTCCTCTCTAATACCAAGTCCATTGGATGATTAATAAGCCCTGCCAAAAAACATGAATCATGCTTTGAATTCATTTTTACAAAATATCTTACAGTGAGTGACAGCAGTGCCTTAAAAACTATTTCAGGCATAATTCAAGGAAATTCAAGCATGTCTTTTATGTCTTTAGTCACATTCTTGTCTCCTTTTGGAAAGACTTTGATCCTGCTTGTCTTTAATCGAAGGGCAGCCTGTATTCCAGGACGGTTCTGGTAACATGACTCTTGTGAATCCATTTCTTTGCTTCAAGTCCTCTTCAAGCAGCTAACAGGTTCTGTGTCTTTTGCTTCAGCATTTGTGACCCTGAATAGATTGTTTGCATTCTGATTTCTTTCCCAGAACCTAAATCCACTGAAGGAAATCAGAATATGTCATCTTAAAGCATGTCTCTTTGACATAAAAATTATTTTGAGCTGAAGAAAATTAAGAAGAAGCAAATAAAGTTTTCCCCTTTTTGCCCAAAGATAAGATATAAATTCTTTTTTTTTTTTTTTTTTTTACTGCAGATAGACTTTTAGCCCAGTGCTTAGTCGCTCAGTTGTGCCTGACTCTTTGCAACCGCATGGACTGCAGTCCACCAGGCTCCTCTGGCCATGGGGATTATCCAGGCAAGAATGCTGGAGTGGGTTGCATGCCCTTATCCAGAGGCCCTTCCCAGCCCAGGGACTGAACCCAGTTCTCCTACATTGACTGAGCCACCAGGAAAGTTGGAGTACTTTCCTAACCCTTCTCCAGGAGATCTTCCTGACTCAGGAATCAAACTGGGATCTCCTGCACTGCAGGCGGATCCTTTACCAGCTGAGCTACCAGGAAGACACCAAGAGAATCCACAAGCTGGCCTTCCTCCAGTAGTTTTCTCCTGTATGTTACCTTCTTACAGTGTGCCACCCTTGGAAGGCTATAACTGCTTTCCTTTTTTTTTTTTTTTTTTTTTTTTTGCCATTCCTCTACAAATTTATTGTTCTTTCTTGAAGATGCTGTACAAACTGGATTTCTAAGCCACCTTTCTGGGTTACTTTTCATTTGGATTTCTCCCTCGTACTGTGGACTATATATATTTAATAAACTGTCTCTCTCTTGTTAATCTGTCTTTTAGTTAGAGTTCAAGCTGAAAGCCTGAGATGAGTTGTGATAAAGTTCTTCCTCCCTTACATCACCAAAGTGGATCTTGTGGATTCCTTTCATCCCAGCTTCTCCACTGTTGCCACCCACATGTACACCTACTCACATACCATATCCTTGTTGAATCTGTCATAAAACAAGATGCATGATACAGAGACTATAATATATGTGCTATCTCTGTCTAATTTCTGAGAATACCTAATTTAATTGCTACTGGAATTATACACTGAGCATGAGAATTATCATCTGAAATAAAAATAAGCAAGTATTTTTTTTCTTTTTGCCACAATGAAATTTTTTAAATGGAATGTATAAATAATAGGTGGCAGTAATAAAAACATTTGAACCACAAAAGATATAATAAAATGAGTAAGGAATCAGCTTTGTAAAACAAGAAGGATAGAATAAACTATCCATGAATATTTCATTCACTATCACAACACCATTTTTTATGTATCTCTTTATGCATATATGAACACGCAGATAATTTCATACACATAAATTCATTTCATGCATACAATTTTATTGAAATAGTTTTTTTAAACTTGTTACGACTTCTTTTTTCTTTTCATCTTTTGGTAGTGCCCTGCTGCATGTATGTGGGATCTTAGTTCCCTGACCAGGGACAAAAACTGCGTCCCCTAAATTGTCCTCATGGACTCTGAACCACTTGACTGCAGGGAAATCCATGCAATTTTTATTCTGTACATCTTTCTTTTTAAAAATAGTTGGTCTTTTTGTTGCTGTTTGTTTGTTCATTTGTTTGCATGCATATGTATTCCACCTCACTTTTTCTCCTTCCATTGAATAACTCACCCATCCTGCTCTCTGGGTTGTCTTCTTTAATAATCTGGTATACAGTTTTTTCTCCTTGCTCATACTGTGTATACAAACACACATGTACACATACACCCATATGTAAGGAAGAAGGTTTGTCATGAGTTGTTTTATAAAGTGGAATTATACTATGTGCATTTCTCTGAACCTTGCTTTTTTCACATGATAGGAAACCACCCAAAACAGATCTAAATTGTTCCATGCAAATCCTTGTATTGCGTAGCTTGGATATACCACAATTTTGTATATACTCTGTTTCCAGTTTTTTACTTCCACAACAGTGGAGAGGGAATCTAAAGTCTACTATACATTAGCACTTTTCTTCCTTTATTGTTCCAGATTTATAAAGATTTAAAGTAATTTTATTCCATATTTAAAGAAATTTTCTGTTTGTTCTTGCTATCTCATAGTCTAGTAACTTGAATGAAGCTGTGGTTCAGAACGCTTTGGATATTGTACATCTTTGAAAAAAATCTCATGAAAATGATAAAACCTCCCCAGGAAAACATACTTACACTTTTTTTAAGTTGCTTATAATTTTAATGGCCTTGATCCCAGCAGAGTATTTCCTGAATATAAGAAAACGCCACACAATAAAGTTACAAAGGGGATTCTCTCACGTTAGTAATCACCACCAAATCTCCAGACCTCCTCCTCCTCATGATGACCTGTAACAGATTATGGACCTGCTGGGGAGGAAACAATGTTCCTTCTATCATTCTAGGTTCTTCTGGCTGATCCAAGAATTAAACTGACATGAGACTGATTAACAGGAGAAAACCAAAGTTTAAGAACACTCATGCTTGGGAGACTGCAGCCCACCAGGCTCCTCTGTCCACGGGATTCTCCAGGCAAGAATACTGGAGTGGGTTGCTATGCCTCCCTCTAGGGGATTTTTTCCAACTCAGGGATCCAACTCACGTCTTTTATGTCCCCTGCATTGGCAGGTGAGTTCTTTACCACAAGCACTACCCAGGAAGCCCCACACACTTGGGAGAAACCTAGATGAACTAAGTAACTCACCAAAATGGCAAAGCCTTCTCTTTAAATAACTAGTAATCTTAATAATGAAATAAATCTTCAGCTAAACATGAAAGAGAATTTTAGTGAAGTGGTTTGGAACTTCAAAGAAGAGGAAGGCAATTCACATGAAGATGGAAAAGCAACTGGTAAACAAATGTTTTCTGGGTCACGTGGAAAGGAATTTTAACAAATAGACATTTTTTAGATTCCTACCTGTTTACCACACTTAGTCCCTGTTATAGTATAGTTACCTGTGGTGGTAGCTCCCTTTCTGGAACAGGTCTTCTGTCTCATTTTTTTTAGGCAGTTAAAAGGAAGGTCAAAGTTTCTTCTTGAGTCTTTTGGGCCTTGATTGTTTTCAGCTCACAATAATCCACATGCCAGAGAGGCATATATTGGGGTGTCAAATTTTGCTCTCCTGCAGACTTTACAGTGGAAAAGGAAATGGCAACCCACTCCAGTTTTCTTTCCTGGAGAATCCCGTGGGCAGAGGAGCCTGGCAGGCTACAGTCCATGGGGTTGCAAGGAGTTACACATGACTGAGTGACTAACACACACACAGACTTTACAGTGGCACAGTAGAGGCAGGCCGCTGAGAAAGCAATGCTCCCAACCTTCTCTGTAGAAGTCAGTATGTTCTACATATTGACTTGGGTAAGTTTGAGGGGTTACTGTGGAGGTGCTGTCTTTTATGCAACCTAATTTTAAGTGCTTATCATTCACTTGTCACTTCATTCCCATGAAGTTGCCATTTGTCATTGTTAATATTGTCTTGGTTCTCATTCTTACAGGGAAAATAGATAGAGTAATTCCTTAGATCCCAGTCCCTTTAAGAGCAGTTTTGTCACATGCTCAGACTAGTGGTTGAGAGACTAAAATCCTTTCTGAGTGCCAGTCCTTGTTTCTGTTGTAAAAATAAAGAAGTGGGTTGGAGATGCTGAGGTTAAAGAATTGGACTCCAAATGTCACCTCTCCTATGACAGTTTTGCCTTTCTCATCTGTCACTTGTGAGCTAGAGGCCAGCCCAAGACCCTAGACATCAGGGACCGATGAGGTCCAGTGTTTTACTGAGCCATGGCTGAAACCGTCCTATCCAGTGACACACATTTGGAGTATCCTTTATGTTTTATCATACATAAGCTCTTTATTTCCAGAACTATAATTGATTTACAGTATTATATCAGTTTTAGGTGTACAGCAAAATGATTCAGTTATTTTTTTCAGATTATGTTCCATCGTAGGTATTATAAGATATTGAATAAAATTCCCCGTACTATATAGTGAACCCCTGTTGCTTATCTATTTTATGTATAGTAGTTTGTGTCTCTTAATCCTATACTCCTAATTTCTCCCTCCTTCTCCATTTTTCCTTCCCTCTCTCCTCTCTCCCCTTCCCCTTTGGTAACCACGATGTGTTAAAAATCACATGCAGTTTTTTAAAATATATATTTCTTTATTTATTTGGCTGTGCCTGGTCTTGGTTGCAGCACTTGGATCTTTAGCTGTGGCATGTGGGATCTAGTTACCTGACTAGGGATTGAACCCTGGGCCCCCTGCATTGGGAGCTCGGAGTCTTGTCCATTGGACAACCAGGGAAGTTTCCATGTGTAGTTTTAAATAACAAATTTCTTCTTGTTTAAGTGATGGCGTGGGGTAATTACTCTACGTTAAAAACCGCAAATACACAAAGAAGAAAATACAACCTGCATGGGTCTAAGGTAGCACAGTGTTCATTGAAACCACAACCTCCTCACCATAAAGAGATTAGATGTTAATGAGAAACACTGAATGAGCACATCAAACTGCAGTCTCAGGCCGGGGCTATATCTGAAGTGAAGAAGGCACCCTAGGGCAGAGATGACTAAGGCCAGGATTGGCCCCCGAGGTGAGGAGAGAGGAGCTGGGAAAACTTTACAGCCAACGATCTTCCAAATTCTACTGTTTGCTGAATTTGATCAAGTTTCTTTAGGCACCAAACTAGGTACAATAAAAACCTCAAGGAAAGCCATTTTAAGGAAAATTAGTTAATGCTGTGTGTTGCTGATGGCAGAATATCTCAGCTCTCCAACACTGTGTGTCAGAAGATGGCACACAGGAAAATAGATGCTGATTGGATTTTAGTGAGTCAACCAAATGTTCCTGTAAGACTGGTACCAAAAAAATAAACCCAGATTCCCTGCTATAATCCTCCCATGGGAAAACCCACTGTTTTGATATTTCATATTGCTGTCTGACTTACCCCTCTTATTTTTATGTGGGGAAAATCTTTGCGGTGAGCAAATACTGTGATTTCAGCTGCAAGCTCCCTTATTATCGTTGGCACCTCAGCAGCAGCGTTGGCTGGGTTTCAGTCATGACCAGATTCCCTTCTCATTTTCCTTGTTACCTCAGAGTCCCAGGACCTGAATGGCTTAGGCGCCTCCTCAGACCTCTTTTGCCCTTCAGCCCTCTGCACGTCTGATCCAGTCGCGTCTCCCTTTGACTTTGTTGGGATCTGAGACCTAGGAAAGCTTGTGAAGGTATGAAGGAGGATATCCCTGGACAAAATGAGGGGCACTTCCATATGAGAGCGTTCTGTAGGGAAGCACCAGGCCAGACACCTCACACACATCGTCTCCTTCAAGTCCGTGATGGGTTTCAGATGTTGGTGCTATTGTTACTTTTTAGATGAGGAACATGAAGCTCAGACCGTTTTAATAATCTGCCTGTAGTCCACCAGCTGGTTAAGGAAATGGGATTTGATTTTTTTCCCCTCATATATATTTCTTTTTATTCCTCAGTGCTTATGAGAAGGAAGGATCTAATTTTATTTTTTTAATTTTTAAAAACAATTTAACCACATCCTGTAACATGTGGGACATTAATTCCCTGACCAGGGATCAAACCCATGCCTCCTGCATTAAAAACTGAAGTCTTAACCCACTGGACTGCCTGGGAAGTCTCACAAGACAATATTTGATTGTGGTATGTCCACATTCACTAATGCTAGGGGTTGAGGCCTTGGGGGAGCTCCTCTCAGCCTTATCCTAATATCATATCCTAAAATAGCCAGCATTCTCTCTATCAGACAGAAACAGAGAAGGGTTTTATTGCTTTGATTTGTTGCTGTTTATTAGAAGCTATATCTGGAGCAATGTTAAATAAAGTATATATATATATACACACACACGCGCGCGAACACACACACACATACAGAAAAGTATGCAAATTATAAATGTTGATCTTTTCAGTGTTTTCACAAAATGAGCATACTTATGTAACTGTAATTGGGCTGTATTATTCAATATTTCTTCAGAAGTTTCCTAAATTTTCTGTGGTTTTTCCAAACCCACTCATCAAAACCCAGCCATTATCAGAGGTTTTTACACCTCTCTCTGAAGCAACTGTCTTCTTTCTTTGTTGCCCCCCCAAGACTCTGGTTGACAACTATTAAAACAAAGTTTGATAGAGTAAATTTGAAAATCTAATGGGCCTTATGTTGCTGGCCAAAATCTTGGCTTTCTCTCTCCATCACAGCCAATAAAAAAATACGGAGACAGAGTTTAGAGGAAATAACGCCTCCAGAAGTATGCCCCATCCCCTCCATGAGGAGTCTAGGGGCTTATATAAGATGAGGGCTCACAGTCAGGAGTTGGTGATGAGGAACAAAGGTGCTAGGAACTTGTCAAAACACAGTCATAGGTTGGCAGCAGTAACCCAGTAGTTGAGTCTTGCAGTTGGGTGGTTCTGTGGCCTTCTTTCTGATCTATAACTACAAGGGGAAGGGAGTGTTCTTAGGGTAAGCAAAGGATAAATGCAGCTCCTGCAGAGTTAGGGAGCAGAAAAGCAAACTTAGTTACAGACATACAGAGTTAGGAGCAGTTAAAGTTAAAAAAAAAGAAACTGGAGCCTATTATACAGAGTGAAGTAAGCCAGAAAGAAAAACACCAATACAGTATACTAACGCATATATATGGAATTTAGAAAGGTGGTAACAATAACCCTATATGCAAGACAGCAAAAGAGACACAGATGTATAGAACAGTCTTTTGGACTCTGTGGGAGAAGGCGAGGGTGGGATGATTTGGGAGAATGGCATTGAAACATGTATATGATCATATGTGAAACGAATCGCCAGTCCAGGTTAGATGCATGAAACAGGGAGCTCAGGGCTGGTGCACTGGGATGACCCAGAGGGATGGGATGGAGAGGGAGGTGGGAGGGGGGTTCAGGATGGGGAACACATGTACACCCATGGCGGATTCATGTCAATGTACGGCAAAACCAATACAACATTGTAAAGTAGAATAATTAAATAAATAAACAGAAAAAAAAAAAAAGGAATGTTTAGGCCTGCTCACTATTTCTATATTCTCTTTGTTCTCAGGAAAGAGAAAGAAGAAACTCATTTCTCTTTTTTTTGCTTTTCACTGCAACACTTACTAGGTGATTCATGAGTCAAGGTGCATCTCCTCTAGCAGTGAGAGGGCACTTATGGAGGTTGTGCAAAATGGAAGGTTTTCAGAGGTAGCAGGGCTATTAGCAAAAGAAAAAAGAATTATTCTTAGTCAGGACATCCTTTTGGAGTGAAGGCATAACAAGAGCTTTATCATACAGATGAATTCTTCTTCCCCTGGGGGTGGAGAGCACCTGCATGACAGATTACCTCTCTGGTGTGGGCCGGTAAGTCCCAGACTGGCTGGTTAAGATTACACTTCTGGGAGAGGGTGAAATGATAGTTAGGTTAGGTATTACATCTAGGTTTAGCTCCAGTATTCTTGCCTGGAAAATCCCATGGACAGAGGAGCCTGGTAGGCTACAGTCCATGGGGTCACAAAGAGTTGGACATGACTGAGTGATTTCACTTTCCTTTCCTTTAGCACAAGTGACACTATCTTGGGCTTGTGGTTTTCTTTTTTATCCTTGCTGTATGACAGCTTTGAATATGCTTTATTACTATCATTATATTCTGGGAATTAAAGAAATATTTGTACTCTTTAAAACTTCTTTATACAACTTTTTAACTTTTTGTAATTGATGTCTCAGTCTAAATCTGCCTCAATGGTACCACAATTCCCACCACCAGAACTGAAGCTACAGGAGAGCCAGGGCTTTTTCCTGTTTTGTTCACCTACATACCCCAGTAACTAGACTAGTGCTGGCATAGAATTGAAAGTGAATGTTGCTCAGTCATGTCCAGCTCTTTGCAACCCCATGGTCTATACAGTCCATGGAATTCTCCAAGCCAGAATGCTGGAGTGGGTAGCCTTTCCCTTCTCCAGGGGATCATCTATTTAACCCATAGGTTAATTGGCTCTCCTCCCCTACTCTGTTCCACACTCACCACTGACTTGAATAACTTCCAGGCTCTGTCATTCATGCCTACCTACCGCATTCATCTTGGTCCCCCTTGGGGCTGCCCCAGCTCATCTATACACTTATCATCTCATACCTACAACCTAAACTCTTTCAATTTGTCTTCTCCTCCATTCTCTATGTGAGACACATTGCTGCCAAGGGTCAAGCAATGACAGGGAAGTCTGGGGAGCCCGGGTCAGGTAAGCACACAAGAGGGGCACACACCCTCTCCCCTGGTTAGAAAAGGTTTTCCAGAGGCGGTCTTAGGGAGTCTCAGACCAGACAAGAGTACAGAGTGGGCCAGGGAGTAAGGAAGTTGAAGCGGGCAGAGAATGTGCAAAGCTTAAGAGAATAGGAGTGTCTGGGGCAAAGGGTGTTTGTGTGTGTGTGGGAGTGGAAAATCCCCCGACTAACTCTCTTGAGTTCCTGTGGCTAGACTAATAATAAAAATGGCACGAGACTAACAAGAGGAAAAGAAACAAACTTAATTGGCCCTCATGGAGGTGTCATAGAAACAGGACCTAAGAAGTGGCCAAGGCAGCCAGCTTTTATGATTTTAGACAAAGGAACAATAAATTTGAGAGGAATTGACAGGACAGACAGACTTAGGTTTGAGCACTTTAACTAGTAAGGGATTTGAGCAAAGCTTGAGACTGGGGAGTAAATTGGTAAAGAAGTGACAAGATTTATTTGTGAAGACTTCTTGGCCCTGAATTCCCTATCTCTGGTGATAAGGATGCCTTTATACTTCTCCTCCAAGAGGGCCCCTTTCACTTCAGAGACTTATTTCTTACTTCCAGGGAGACAGAGTCCCTCTTGCGTTGGCTGATTCTTTTTATTTACTTATCTATTTATTTAGTTTTGGCTGTGCCAGGTCTTCATTGCTGCTCAGAAGCTTTCTCTAGCTGCTACAGCAGGTGCTACGCTTTGTCGCGGGGAATGGGCTTCTCACTGCGGCAGCCTGTCTGGTTGCAGAGCGCAGGCCCTAGGCGCACGGGCTCGGTAGTCGTGAGCATGAGCTTAGTTGATCCACAGCATGTGGAATCTTCCCAGACCAGGGATTGAACCCATGTTCCCTGCATTGGCAGACAGATTCTTCACCACTGAGCCACCAGTGAACTCTTGGCTGTTTCTTAAGTAACCATAAGTTAAAAAAAGGCATATGTCATTGAGGCATATTTTGAGGGGGCCTGATCTGGGTCCCAATGAACTGGAAAAAAAGCAGGGGCCTGCATTATGCTAAAAAGTTCCAATTTAACCCTGGGGATACTAGGAGGCCCTGAAGAATTCAAGCAGGGGCAGGACAGAGGCAAATTTTTAGTTAGAAATACCATCCTGATAGCCGTGTATATAAAACGTAGGCGAGTAGGGCAAGGTTATGATCTGGTTAGTGGGCCGTGTGCTGTGCTAAGTTGCTTCAGTCATATCCAACTCTTTGCGGCCCTGTGGACAGAGCCCATGAGACTCCTTCACTTAATTAAAGTCAAAACATATCTACAGTTTGGCCCCTCTCCTTTTCCAGCCTTTCTTCAATAGCTCCCGTAGGAGAACTGCTTCAGCCAACACTCCAAGCCCTCCTATTAATGTTGCTGCAGTTAGCTCCCCCATGCAGAGAGCTTCCATTTCCTCATCTCCCCTTGAGTTTTCCAAATCTTAGCCTTCCTTCCCTTGATGGATACTTGCAGCTACTGAACATATCCTTCCCTCCCTCTGCAGACCACACTCCTGGATGTGGTGACTTTGTTTTATACCTTCTCCTTATCACCATTCAGACCACAGAGCCACACACAGAAACCAGAACTCAAAATGTGTTTCCTTCAGTCGGTGGTGATTTAAAACCATGACCCAGCAGTATTTTAATACTTTAACGCCTGCCCTGAGAGGATGGTGGGAGTGGCTGGGATTGTGTAATTTCCTGTGGGGAAAGCTTTTTTCCCACCCAGTAGCCCATAATTCTTCCTACAGTGTCATTTTATTAGCTTACAAAATTATACTCCCTCTTAAAGGCTAATTTCTTAATGTAAAACAAAGCTTTTATTGTCTGTGGATTTTTTAAAATTTGAAACAACCTCATATCTTCTTTTGGTGGTTTGACTCTTTTTTGTCTTAGCCAGATAGCAGCAATAATGTGAGGCTGGAATGAAAAATCAGGAGTCTGGTATTGGAGGGAAATGGTTGGTAATAAGAATGGACGCCACCGAGTCAGAAGACAAGCTTTGGCAACTTGTTAGTGGTATAAGGCAGTAGCTGAGCAGATCCTCTGGAGTACCAGTTCTCAAAGTATGGTCCAGACAGCAGCCTCTCCTGGGACCCCATTAGTCCTGCAAAATTTTGGCTCTTTCCCCAGACCTACTCAATCAGAAACTCAACAGTAAATCCAGCAATAGTGCTTTGGAAACTTCTGCTCTAGAGTTTAAAGGGAGAATCTACAAAAGATCTGCACTCAAATCTGAATTTAGTTTCTTCTTCCGACCCCCTCACCCCACCCCACCCTTGCCACCCCTTTAATGCTTCCTGGAAAAAAGAAAAAGACAAATAAAAATCAAGTGTTTCTGTTTGATTGGTTGACTTAAAGAGGTTCAATTTCAAGGATCCATTAGGAAAAAAAATTACTGAGTACCTCTAATGGCCCAGTCACTGTTTGTAAATACCAAGATGAGTGATTATTCCTGTTCTAGAGGAGGACTGCACAAGCTGGTGTGTGTGTGTGTGTCTGTCTGTGTTGAAAATGATAATGGAGCAGAAAGTGGGGAAGGCTTTTTGGAAATAATGTCAGTTGGGAAATTGTGTTAAAATTGGGAAGGTGCACTTCAGGCAAAGAACCAGGCTGCAGACAGTCACAAAGACTCCCTTGTCGGTATCTTGATCCTTAAAAATATTGCAGAGCCAAACTAGGTAGGATTTTCATTTTTTCTGCTTGATTTCACAATTTAGATGCACAAGGGGTATCTGCCTCCTAGCTCCCCTTGATTAATCAAGGTCTCTTGACCTTAATCAAAATGCAACACTGCATCCAACTCCAAGTCTTTCAAGAATTTCCCTGAGGCTCTGTTTCCTTTGATGCTTCCTGAGTCTCCCAAACACTTAAACGATCAGATCCTCCATCACCCAGTTTCCTCCATCCAGGCTGATCCTGGACAAAACTGTTTGTCCTAGTCAAAATTTATTTTGCTTGCTTGTCTTCAAACAACAAGCTTGGTCTTTAGAGGTTTCCAGAAAAGTATGAGATATCTCTGCTCAGAAAAGTTATGACTTAGTTAATGGCATAAGACCTTGACAAAAAAAAAAAAATTAGCAAAATACGCTCTACATAACAAACAATTGTATGACATTTTTCCAGTAGTCATGTATGGATGTGAGAGTTGGACTGTGAAGAAGGCTGAGTGCTGAAGAATTGATGGCTTTGAACTGTGGTGTTGAAGAAGACTCTTGAGAGTCCCTTGGACTGCAAGGAGATCCAACCAGTCCATTCTGAAGGAGATCAGCTCTGGGATTTCTTTGGAAGGAATGATGCTAAAGCTGAAACTCCAGTACTTTGGCCACCTCATGTGAAGAGTTGACTCATTGGAAAAGACTCTGATGTTGGGAGGGATTGGGAGCAGGAGGAGAAGGGGACGACAGAGGATGAGATGGCTGGATGGCATCACTGACTCAATGGACATTAATCTGAGTGAACTCCAGGAGTTGGTGATGGACAGGGAGGCCTGGCATGCTGCGATTCATGGGGTCGCAAAGAGTCAGACATGACTGAGTGACTGAACTGAACTTACTGAAACAACATAAGAAGACAGGAACAGACAAGCCATGGGCCAAGTTAAATCCAGCTTGCTGCCTGTGGTTGTACAGCTTGCAAGCTAAAAATGTTCTCTCCATTTAAAAAGAAAAATTTATAACTTTTTTAGGTTGACAACTAAATTTATATGAAACTCAAACTTCAGTATTTATAAATAAAGCTTTACTGGAACATAACTACGTTCCTTCAGCTATATTTTGTGTATAACTGATTTCTTGATACAAAAGTAGAGTTGAATAGTTGCAACAAAGATCATGAGGATTCTGCAAGCAAGAACACTGGAGTGGGTTGCCATGCCCTCCTCCAGGGGATCTTCCTGACCCAAGGATCAAACCCAGGTCTCCTGCATTGCAGGCGGATTCTTTACCATCTGAGCCAACAGGCAAGCCCAAGAAAAACCATCCAACCTATGAAGTCTACCGTATTGATTATCTGGCACTTTACTGATGATGCTCTGACCCCCGCCTCAGTTATTGAACGCATGCTTCCTCACTTCTTTGTCTCAGATTCCACCTGCAGAGCCATCCCGTCTCTCTTCCTGAGATCCTCAAGGGTAGACTCCGCCTCCTGTGTCATCTCCCTTCTTCCCTCCTACACTGCCTGTGTAGATAGGCTTATGAGATGAGATGTCTCATGTTTTTCTAGAAACCTCTTAAAGACCAAGTTCTGGAGAAAAGCAAACCAAATACATGCCTTCAAATCCTCTGTACTAGTTCTCTCACCAAACATCCTTTCTTCTCAGAATCTCTCCCTACTCCCTCTTCCTCTAACTTGTCAGAATCTGTCCCTTTAAAATGAAATCTTCTGAGGATTCAGAGGCTAAACTCTTATTTTCTTATACTCTAAAGCTGAAGCATGAGCCAGAGTCAAAGATTTTCCTGAGGTGACTGAAAGCCCTCACAGATTTGCCGAGGAACTGAATAAAGTCATTAAAGCATCACCCTGGCTCTCCTGCTTGTGTCAGTTGGTTTATATGTTTGTCAGAGAAGGCCAGCCCCAGCACTGGATAAAAAACACTTGGGAAAATCTGAAAAGGTCTCTAGAATTACAGCAGAGAGATAAGCCTGCTAACTTCTTGTAAGATGAGGCTCAGGCGATTGCTAGGCAACTTCATTGAGCAATTCCTAGGGCTTTTCTGAAACCTGTTGATTGAAATAAAAATTGGGCTGCCACACAAAAATCTGACAAAACGGCTCATGGATATTACAATCTACTTTGGAATGTTTCTAAGGAAAATTCTTGTCTTCCTCCAGATGTTGATTCCACCTGAGTGCCTCTTAATTTTGTGTTTATTAATGAGCTGAGCCAAGACCTTTTCTTTCTAGTAAAAAGGATAAAGACTTGGGAAACTATCCACTCCAGATTTAATCTTGCAAACCAGCTTTCCTATGCTCTACATGAGTCACCTAAAAGGAAGACCACCAAAATTCCTTAACTTCAACAGATGAAGGCTCCTAACAAAACCAAAACCCTCCTAGTTTCTGTATTATCATGAAGATCAGACTTTGGAAATGGAATTATAATTAAAGTGTGTTAGGCATCTTTAGCCCTCTAACCAGTCTTTCTAACATCTTCGCAGTTCTCAATGGAACTCCAAAGAACTACTGGGGCTCTTCCCAACCTTTCTCTTAACTGACTTAGAGAAACATTTCTCCAGACTGGAGATGAGTCTTTTCCAGTTTTGACATGGAGGCCACCCTCTAGGTGCTCAGCTCCACTACTATAAAATAGCCCCTGCCTTGGCGTACTTAAACAGTTCAAATAATGGGGCTCTCTGGTGATCCCCAAGAGGCTTCTGACTCTGAACTAATTCCATCTTCTCTAGGCCCTTTGAGATATTCCTACCCTTTTCTCCTTAGTTCCTCTAGCCCTATCCATTTATTAGGCCAAGACTTCTTAGAGAAGTATCGGGACAGAATTTCTTCTTTCTCAAAGGGGGGAATAATTCTAGAATTTAACAGCAGTCACCCAAGTAATCCAACAGGTGATTTAAGTGACCTTTTGACGTCTTTTATTTTTTCCATCCCTGATGGTACTAGAACAGATTCTGGAAAACACTGATCGTTTATCCCTGTTGGATCAGCTCCCACTTAGCTTCTGGGCAAAATCTGCAATTAATGTTGGCAAAATTCACCAAAAACCACCTCCCATCAAGATTCAAATAAGTCCCTTAAAACCTCTTTCCAAAATTAATCAGTTTCCTATAAGTAAAGAATCCCTTCAAGGCATAAAGCCGGTAACAGAAGATTATGAACCTCAAAGCCGGGTTATCCCTTGTTCAACCCCTGCAACACTCGCATTTTACCAGTGAGAAAGCCTAAAGGGTATGAGTGGAGGTTTGTCCAGGACCTCTGAGCAATAAACAATGTCATTATCCCTTGACACCATTATTAACATCCATTCCCAAAGACAATCCCAGACATTTTAAACTGCCAAAATGGATTTCATACATCCTTCCCCACTGGAGTAAATTTTTTACTAAAATAAGCATTCTTTAGTATTCCAGTTGGTGAAGCTAGTCAAACTTTTTTTTTGCCTTCATTTGGGGAGAAAAACAATTCAGCTGGATGGTAACACCTCAGGATTTTAGTGAGAGTTCTTATTTCTCTTGGATCCTTAAGGCTGATTTGGAAGGCATAAAGTTTCCCTAGAGATTCTGCTTTTTTGCACTGTGTAGATGATTTGCCTCTTTGCTGTCTTTCCCAAGCCTCCTCACATGAAGACAGCCTCCACTTTTAGCCTTCAAGGGCACAGGGTCACCAAAGAAAAATTGCAGTGTGCCCAAACCCAGGTTTGATACATAGGGCATTGGATATCAGAACAAGAGCTACAGCAATACTCAGATAGACTTCTTGGTGTCCTAAGTTTCCCACTTTGGGCTATTACCTCTTCTATGGCTAAAGTCTTTTTGGAAAAGATTATCCTGACCTGGGAAGCTCCTCTCAAACCTCATAGTGATGAAGGAACCTATTTTACTGGCCAGATGCTTTGCTGAGTCTGTGCTGTTTGGCCGGTTTTACAAAACCTTTTTACCATGCTTACTACCCTCAGTCCTCTGGTTTAATCAAATACAATAATGGCATTATTCAGACAATTGGCAAACTTTGTAGAGGCCCTCTAAATACTTTGGCCAATACTATTGCCATTGATCCTTCTAAGTCTCAGACCCATCTCTTTTGAAACTTATAAACTCTTACCGTCATGACATCTCGTACTTCTTTTGACCTACAACTGATAAAAGGAAAAACGCTCTTAAAATTGGAAAGGCTTAATTGCCTCTATTAAAAATAACCATGTTTTGGTAGAGCATTCCTTTCACAGTTTACCCTTGAAAGACAAAGATCTTAAGCATCACACCGTTCAAACTGCAGATTTCATCTATTGGAAAAAATCACCCCTGGAAGAACTCTATTCGACCTGACTGGAAAGTCCCCTACTAAGCATTGTTAACCAAACCTTGTGCTGCCAAAAGCTGAAGGAAATTACCGTGACACCTAAAGAAATTGGCAAGCCTCACTAGACCTGCATATCCCTGGTTGACTTGAAAAGTAAATATTTCTCTGCATTGAAGCAGATAACGTCTGATAAGACAGCTTTCCCAGGATACCCAGACAAGGCCTGCTGGAAATTTGTCACCAAACCTCTGCTGATCAGATGATCCCCCAATGTCTATGAACTTGATAACATTCGGACGTCAGACAAATAGTGCCTGAGAGTTCTCCCTCTTGACCCTCTTTGCCATCTGAATGTGACCTGAACAGGTGCTGTCCTCACCTGTCCCACTCCTCTGAAGAGCAACCCAAAGAAGCCTGTCCATACTGTTCCCAGACCTTTTAAACTGCTTAAATGGACTTCATACATCTTCCTCCACACAGAGGATACAATTATGTTTTAGTTATGTCTATATGTTTTCACACTGGACTGAAGCCTTCCCTGGAAGACAATATATGAACTTTACCTCTAATGTGAAACACTAAACTCAGGAGAGATTCTTGCTGAGACCAAGGGATAAAGAAATGCTCAAATTAGAAAACTTGACTTCTTGATTAGCATTGTTTTCAGACAAAGATCTTGATCAAAAGGGGTAAGTATAAAAAATTAATAAACAGAAGCCTTAATTAAATAGAGCTGGGAGACCAGAAAGGAGAGCCCTCCTGCCTTACAGCGATAGCAGAGCACCATAGGGACTGGGCCAGAGTTTTGCCAGGGAGAAGCAGTGGGCGCTGGTTACTAAAGCCCTCTCAGTTCCCTTTACCTTTTTTTAAAAGTGTTCTCCTTCCCTTGCTGTGTGAGGACTTGCACATGGCTTCAGCCTGGTCACAGATACCAGCCTGCAATTCTCTGTTCATCCCAGATGGATCCTTCTTTGCTAGAGAAGTAGCTGGTAGTGTATTTGTTTGGAGTCAGTAACTGCTACAGTAGCTAAGAACAAGTAGGGATGTTGAGTAGACAAGCAAATTCTCCTTGGAAAAAAATAAACAAGCATAGAGTCAGGCCTTGAAAACTGGGTAAAACTTAAAAAGGAGAATAGCAAAATATACTAGTTTTTAAAACTAGATAAACATGCATAAAGATTTATTTGATTAATTAATGAGAATCAGCAGGATAGTAGAGCTAGTTCAAAGGTATTTGGAAAACTAAGTTTGTACAGACATTTGAAAAAGAATGTTAGAGTTTAGTTGGGGTACAAAACTGGTTAATATCCTACAAGACAATGAAACCATAACAATTGGGGTATCTTTACTATTGGACAGAAATTGTTGATATTGATGATAGGCCAAAAGAATTATAAATTAACATGTGGCTTCACAAAATATAGACTTTTAATCAATAGTGAAGTAAGTACTCAAGAATAGTCGAGTATAGTCAAGAATAGATAGGTAAAAATATGTTCTGCTACATGACTAAATAGTTCTTGGGTGGACCAGTTAAAAAAATGCTCTATGGTTGGATGCCGCCACCAACTCAATGGACATGAGTTTGAACAAACTCCAGGAGACAATGAAGGACAGGGAAGCCTGGCATGCTACAGTCCATGGGGTCATGAAGAGTCAGACATGTCTTAGCGACTGAAAGCAACAACAATATAACATTGGAAGTGCGTTCTGTCCTCTCTTTCCCTCAGTTACAAGTCTTGTCTACTTTTTCTTGACAAGAGACAAGAAACAGTATTTAAGATTTCAGTCCTAGCAAATGATAAAGGCAAAAATGTTCATGAGTTGCTGGGTCTGCTTTAGAGGCAGGGCAGAGAAAAGCCAAAGCCAAAGATACCTGGGTTTTACCTACAAGATAAGAGAAGAAGGGTGAGCATAACATTCCATATTTTTAAGCAGCTGCCCTTCCTTCTTGTCTGCTTTCTAACCTACAGTGTTTATTTAAGGTTCTCAACCAGCAGACCTCCAATTTACAAAGGAAACCTTATCTCATTTTACTCTCCAAAAAGTATTTAATGGAATATCTTTTTAAAAAAACTAAAGAAACAAAGAAATGAAAACATGAATTTTTGCCAATCTTATCAATAAAATGACATTTTATTATTGCTTTGATTTGTGTTTTCCCAACTACTAGAGAGTTTTTACATCTTTATTTTTTTTAAGATATCTTTTTTGAGCAGGCTTCCCAGGTTGCTCAGTGGTAAAGAACCCACCTGTCAATGTAGGAGACACTCATTTGATCCCTGATGCAGGAAGACCCCACATGCATTGGAGCAACAAAGCCCGTGTGCCACAACTGTGGAATGTGTGCTCTGGAGCCCGGGAGCCACAACTACTGAGCCTACATGCTGCAATGGCTGAAGCCCACAGATCCCAGAGCCCATCATCTGCAGCAAAAGAAGCCTCTGCCTTCTTGCAGCAATGAAAGCCCAGCACAATCAAAATTAAGTCACTTAATTATATTATTTTTAGAAGATGCTTTAAAAAATTTTTGGTTGCACTGAGTCTTCATCGCTGCAGAATTTCTCTAGTTGTGAAGAGTGGGAGCTACTCTTGTTGTGTTGCTTGGGCTTTCCATTGCCCAGCTTTCTCTTGTTGCAGAGCATGCGCTCCAGGAGTGCAGACTCAGTAGCTGTGGCGCCCAGGCTTAGTTGCTCTACGACAAGTGAAATCTTCCAGAACCAGGGATCAAACCCGTGTCCCCTGCCCTGGCAGGCGGATTCCCATCAACTGTACCAACAGGGAAGTCCAACATCTTTATGTATATGCTTATCTTGCTCATATCTTTAGTTTTTAGTATCTCAATTTTTTCTACTGAGTTGCTTTGTTTTCAACTTATCAATCTTTAAAAGGCATTTTATATGTATAAAGGATATTGATTCTGTTCATTATATTCACTGAAAATATTTAATCCCAGTTGCAATTTTGACTTTACTTTAGAGTCTTTCATAATTCTAAACATTTTTTAAAAATATTCAATGTAACAATATCAGTCCATCTTTTTTTCCTTCAGTTTTTAGATTTACTTAAGCATGTTTCTTAAGCGTATTCTTAAAGTTATAAGTACATTCTCTTACATTTTTAATAAACATTTAAAATATTTTCTTTCTTACATTTGAATCTTTAATCAATTCAGTATTTAATTCTATACATGTGAATAGGAAGCTAAAATTTTTCTTCTCAAAGGCAGTTATCCCAGTAATATTTTGCAAATCAACACTCAAGTCCTCACTAGAATTAAAATCCCACCTTTGTCATTTATCATTATCAAACTCTTCCTCTTAGTTTTCTTTTTTTTTTAAATAGATTAATTTTTAAGCTCTTGTTAAAATCTTTGTTTTGATTACAGGTCAAAATTTTTCCAGGTCCTGGTAACTGTATATGATTCAGCTACTCACCGCTGTCTAGTCATGTTCCCTGGAAATAGGCTGTGGTGACCTAAGGCTCTGAGAACTGCTACATTGCTACGCAGCTGCCTCTTAGAATAACGCCAGTTCGGGTTTCCTGCTTACATACATCTTTAAGTGGACTCTTTCCGCTGGCTAAACCTTTCTAAATGTGGCTTAACTAACCAACAAGATGTTTGAAGGAAAGTAGATAAAATATTAAAATTGATTTGTGGCTACCCAAGGGTGCTATTTCAAAATGAAAACTTAGCAACTACACGTTCATTAATGCAGTCTTCATTCACCATCAAGCACCTACCGCATCACAGGTGCATTCTAGGCACTGAATATATAGCAGCAAACAAAACAGATAAGTTCTCACTCTTATGGGGCAAGCTGGAGGAAACAGGTCATAAATATAGGTTGGTTTTTTTTTTTTTAAAGAAGTTTTAAGTTTTGTTTTTCATCAGGCTGTACCAAGTGTAGTAAAGTACACACATCTTAAGCACACAGCTCAATTAAGTTTTACATGTATACACTATGCAAATGCCACCCAGATCAAGACAATTTCCAGTTTCCCAGGCTTCCTAGTTCTTCTTCTCTCCAAAGGTAACAACTTTCATAGGTAACAACTATTCTGACTTCTACTAACACATGTTCTTTTCACCAGGTGTTGAACTTTATATCAATAGAATCATAACATGTACTATCTTGTGTTTGATGTCTTTTTATCTGTGAAGTTCATATTGCTGCATGTAACTGAAATATAGTCTTAATATCGTGTGGTATCTCATAATTATGTCAACATTTTTCATCTATTCTTCTGGATATTCATTATTTCCAGTTTGGGTTTATTGGGAATAAAGTCAGTATGAATATTCTTATACATGGATATGAATTATCATATTACTCATTTTATTTCTCTAAACTCAGGAGTAGAATGAAAGTCTGGGGCAATTAAGTACATATATATATGTGTATATATATATAGTGCCTTTTATATATTATAGTATCCTAACATTCTGAACACTAAAAATCATTATTCAGTTCAGTTCAGTTCAGTCACTGAGTTGTGTCCGACTCTTTGCGACCCCATGAATCGCAGCATGCCAGGCCTCCTTGTCCATCACCGTCTCCCAGAGTTCACTCAAACTCATGTCCATTGAGTCGGTGATGCCATCCAGCCAGCCATCTCATCCTCTGTTGTCCCCTTTTCCTCCTGCCCCCAATCCCTCTCAGCATCAGAGTCTTTTCCAATGAGTCAACTCTTCCCATGAGGTGGCCAAAGTACTGGAGTTTCAGCTTTAGCATAAGTCCTTCCAAAGAAATCCCAGGGCTGAACTCCTTCAGAATGGACTGGTTGGATCTCCTTGCAGTCCAAGGGACCCTCAAGAGTCTTCTCCAACACCACAGTTCAAAAGCGTCAATTCTTCGGTGCTCAGCTTTCTTCACAGTCCAACTCTCACATCCATACATGACCACTGGAATAACCATAGCCTTGACTAGACAGACCTTTGTTGGGAAAGTAATGTCTCTGCTTTTCAATATGCTATCTAGGTTGGTCATAACTTTTCTTCCAAGGAGGAAGCGTCTTTTAATTTCATGGCTGCAATCACCATCTACAGTGATTTTGGAGCCCAAAAAAATATAGTCTGACACTGTTTTCCCATCTATTTCCCATGAAGTGATGGGACCAGATGCCATGATCTTCGTTTTCTGAATGTTAAGCTTTAAGACAACTTTTTCACTCTCCTCTTTCACTTTCATCAAGAGGCTTTTTAGCTCCTCTTCACTTTCTGCCATAAGGGTGGTGTCATCTGCATATCTGAGGTTATTGATATTTCTCCCGGCAATCTTGATTCCAGCTTGTGTTTCTTCCAGCCCAGCGTTTCTCATGATGTACTCTGCATAGGAGTTAAATAAGCATAGTGACAATATACAGCCTTGACGTACTCCTTTTCCTATTTGGAACAAGTCTGTTGTTCCATGTCCAGTTCTAACTATTGCTTCTTGGCCTGCATATAGGTTTCTCAAGAGGCAGGTCATGTGGTCTGGTATTCCCATCTCTTTCAGAATTTTCCACAGTTTATTGTGATCCACACAGTCAAAGGCTTTGGCATAGTCAATGAAGCAGAAATAGATGTTTTTCTGGAACTCTCTTGCTTTTTCCATGATCCAGTGGATGTTGGTAATTTGATCTCTGGTTCCTCTGCCTTTTCTAAAACCAGCTTGAACATCTGGAAGTTCACAGTTCACGTATTGCTGAAGCCTGGCTTGGAGAAATTTGAGCAGTACTTTACTAGCCTGTGAGATGAGTGCAATTTTGTGGTAGTTTGAGCATTCTTTGGCATTGCCTTTCTTTGGCATTGGAATGAAAACTGACCTATAATTCCTCTCAAATATTTTAATCTGTGCTCAGAAAAACAAAACTCTTGGCCTAATTTAAGCCACCTGAGCCTCAGTTCCCCCTTTAGACTCACCTTTCCTTGGATTATTTTCCAGAGATTTTTTAGATGTCCATAAGGAAGGGGAAAGAACAAATAATACTGAAATACAAAAAGAGACTGAAATCCCATGAACTGACTGATGGAGCATCAGAGTGCAGCAGAGACAGCTGAGGGTTGAAAATAAAATCTCTTTCTTACTAACAGCATCCTGGTCCTGCTGCACACTTGCTGCTTTTGTGTTTCCATGTTTATCACAGAACTTCTTTCATCTTTAAAATTATACCATGTGCTTATTTTATAACTTTTTATAAAATTGAACTTGTATAGGAAGCATGCTATGTCAGTAGACACTTAACCCCACAATAGTAATGACCCCTGTACGGTGTGCTTTACAGATGTTAACACATAAACTCTTCCCAGCAACCTAGTGAAGAGGGTATTATATTCTATAGAGGAAGGAACATGTACTGAGAGCTTGGGGGATGGATTAAAGCTTACACAGCTATTAATAGTAAGTGGTAGAGTGGGGATTTGAACCCAAGAATTCTGGATCCAGTCTGAGTTCTTAATCACAAAGACATACTGCCCTTCATGGTTCCATAGACACGGAGACTTTATATCTGGCTTCACACCTTCAGCTTTGCTTCCAAAGCTCTGCCTTCCTCCCAGTGTGCTCCACTACTCAGTTTCAGAGTTAAGATTGGACTGACTGAGAATTTTTCAGTTCTTTGTAGTGTTCTTCTCATATGTACCTAGTGGAGACTAGAACACTCATCCTATGATACCACAGTTAGTGGGTCACATAGCCATCTTATCCTGAGAACTCTTCAGGGCGGATGTCTCATCTTATTCCTCTTTTATATGTCCAGTTACTTACATGACCAACTTTTCAAGCTGATGGTAACAATCTATACTCTTACTAGCAATGTATGAGACTCCAACAAATTCCAAAATATTGCCAACCCTCAGAACTGTCAAGTCATTTTAATCTTATCCATTCCAGTAGCTTGGTGTACTGGTGTTTCACTGTAGTTTTAAACACCTAAAAATGTCTGGAAAATGATCCATGGAAAGGTGAGTCTAAAGAGGAGCTGAGTCTCAGATGTCTTAAATTAGATGCCAAGAGTTTTGTCTATTGAGCACAGGTTAAAATAATTTAGGGGAATTATATTGGAAGAAAAGTTTTGACCAACCTAGATAGCATATTGAAAAGCAGAAACATTACTTTGACGACTAAGGTCTGTCTAGTCAAGGCTATGGTTTTTCCAGTGGTCATGTATGGATGTGAGATTTGGACTGTGAAGAAGGCTGAGCACCGAAGAATTGATGCTTTTGAACTGTGGTGTTGGAGAAGACTCTTGAGAGTCCCTTGGACTGCAAGGAGATCCAACCAGTCCATTCTGAAGGAGATCAGCCCTGGGATTTCTTTGGAAGGACTGATGCTAAAGCTGAAACTCCAGTACTTTGGCCACCTCATGGGAAGAGTTGGCTCATTGGAAAAGACTCTCATTCTGGGAAGGATTGGGAGCAGGAGGAGAAGGGGACGACAGAGGATGAGATGGCTGGATGGCATCACTGACTCGATGGACGTGCGCCTGAGTGAACTCCAGGAGTTGGTGATGGACAGGGAGGCCTGGCGTGCTGCGATTCATGGAGCTGCAAAGAGTTGGACACAACTGAGCAACTGAACTGAACTGAACTGAACTGCAATGTGCAACCCTTTAGATATGACAATATCTGGGAATCATAGAGACTTAGGCACTATACAAAAGGCACATATCCATCGACCCAGAGTACTGAGATTGTTGAAAAACTGTGTTCCTCAAAATGTGGTTCCCAGACCAGCAGCACCAGCCTCACCTGACAATCTGTTAAAATATTAATTCACCAGTGGCCCTAAATCAAAGGCTTCAGAAACTCTGAGGACAGGGCCAACAATCTGTGTTTCAATAAATTATCTGGCTCTTCTGATGCAGATTAAAGCTTGAAACCCACTGATGCAAAATATTTCTTCCACTTTCCTACCCAGTCCCTTTCTTTCTAAATGAAATTTCCTGCAGAAGAGTAGGCATAGCACCCCTTCCATCTCCTGGGTACTTTTCTCTTTCCCTCCTTCTTACCTTATCAGTTCCTGCTCAGTTCTCTTACTAGAAATGACATGTCAGATCCTTCCAGCTTTAGGATCACTTCAGCTGAAGAATTTCCAAGATAAAGAAAACTTTCTCCTGCTAGTTTTGATTTTACCTCAAGAAAGAACTGATATAATACCACACTATAAAACAAACAAAAAATCTGCCTTCTCAAAAGAAGACTGAGTAAGAAGGAAATCAGTCCCGTGGCCACCATTTCTAGTTCAGTAGCCCTAAGTCACATGTTGGCTTTTGTAATGCAGAAGTATCAGTCTCCAGGTCTTGTTAGCTAAGCAGCAGAAAAGCAATCTGAAGCTTTATTTGTGCAAAATTTGAGTTGAATTAGGCTTTTCAGAACTGACTGAGAAGAGGAATCCTAGGCTGACTTCAAAACCATGTTCCTTAGGAATTACTTAACTTTTACCAGGTAATTTTCAGTCAAGTGTGAATCACTCAGAAGCAATGGTTCAACATTTTTTTTTTTTTTTCTCAAAAACCTCTTAGACTTATGGTGAAGGAAAAGCTTCAGCGATAGCTGTAATGTTTTCTTTCTATGTATATATGTGCTCAGTCGCTTAGTCATGTCCGATTCTTTGCAGCCCTGTGACTATAGCCTGCCAGGCTCCTCTGTCCATGGAATTTTCCAGGCAAGAATACCGCAGTGGGTTGCCACTTCCTGTTCCAGGGGATCTTCCTGATCCATGAATCGAACCCATGTCTCTTGCATCTCCTGCATTGACAGATGGGTTCTTTACCATCAGTGCCATCTGGGGAATAAATAAAATTATTACAAAAATAGTAAATATGACAAATTATTATACTGTATATTAAATATATATTTGATAGTATACGGTATATAAGTATATATAATAAATTATTGCTAATAAAAATAAAATAATAACAGCTTGAAGCAAATATAATAAGCCTAGAGATTTAATAACCTAGATTTGTAGGATATCAGCTGGAATTTGCCTTTTATAATAGTAGATTTATGGATGAGAAGGGAGGGTGGGAGAGGTCCCAGGACTAGGCAGTAATGGAGGTTGTAAGGAGAAGTAAGATAAGAAAGTGAAGAGGACAGAGCCAGAGGCTGGAGCCAGGAATGACTTTCAAGATGTTAGAAGCGGAGAAATAAGAGGAAACTGTACCACCAGACAGTTAGTGTCAGGATTGTGGAGGGAGAAACAAATTGATTAAGAAATGAATAGATGAGATCTCTCCACCAATGTTCTGTGTGGTTCTTGTACACTCAGTTGGCCAAGAACAGAGCTTTGAGACCAAGAAAAGCAATGGCCAAAAATACGTGATTCAAGAATACAGAATTCATTGATGGCATAGCTTATTTCAGGCACTACTAGGTTCAATCAACCACTAAAAATGAAGATGAATAATGTAATTAGATTTGGGGCAGGGAGAATAAGCTTTCAAAGAAACAGTTTAACTGACAATTCAAGTTTCTTGAAAGTTGATAGAATTGACACAAATTATCAGTTATCAGTCATTTAATATTATTGAGTAGGAAAGAACTGATGAGCAATTTTTGAGGCGGCGGGAACTACAGTTAGACAAGCGAAGTTGTCATTTGTTAAGCTCTTTCTAAGCTCATTTCACATGTGATGCAAGTATTATTATCATATATTGCATGCGGCAGTTATGAGGTTCAGACTAAGAAGACCATATATCTGGCAAAGTCAAGATCCAAAAACAGAAACGGGATCTAACTATAAAGCCTGGTTGTTGTTTTTTTAATCTATGGAGAATAACAATCAGAAGAAAATTTGACCATTATTCTCTTTTGCTTTTTTAACTTAAAAAAAATTGTAGTCTTAGTTGGAGGATAATTGCTTTTCAACTTTGTGTTGGTTTCTGCCATGTGACGACATGAATCAGCCATAGGTATACACATGTCCCCTCCCTCCTGAGCTTCCCTCCCGCCTCCCACCCCATTACACCTCTCCAGGTTGTCACACAGCAATGGACTGAGCTCCCTGTTCATACAGCAAATTCCCACTGGTTATCTATTTTATCCACAGTAAAAGGTACTGTGGAGAAGGCAATGGCACCCCACTCCAGTACTCTTGCCTGGAAAATCCCATGGATGGAGGAGCCTGGTGGGCTGCGGTCCATTGGGTCGCAAAGAGTCAGACACGACTGAGCGACTTCACTTTCATTTTTCACTTTCATGCATTGGAGAAGGAAATGGCAACCCACTCCAGTGTTCTTGCCTGGAGAATCCTAGGGATGGGGGAGCCTGGTGGGGTGCCATCTATGGGGTCGCACAGAGTCGGACACGACTGAAGTGACTTAGCAGGAAAGGGTACTGATGAACCAATTCACAGGGCAGCAACAGAGACCCAGACACAGAAGACAGACTTGTGCAGACAGTGAGAGGAGAAGGAGAGGGTGGGACCAACTGAGAGGGAAGCGCCAGACATGTAAAGCCTAGTTTTTGTTTCCAAATTGACCATGAACTTTTATTCATTTATTCAAAATATATTATTTTATGTCATTTTATATCAGATTTTTTAGGCACTGAGAATGCAGTGAGTCAGGCAGGATGAAGCTTACTTTTTACTTAGAAGTTGTTGTTGTTGTTTAGTCTGACTCTGCAGCTCCATGGACTACAGCACACTGGGCTTCCCTGTCCTTCATTAACTCCCAGAGTTTGCTCAAACTCATGTCTGTTGAACCAGTGATGTCATCCAACCATCCCATCTTCTGTCACTCCCTTCTCCTCCTGCCTTCAATCTTTCCCAGCATCAGAGTCAGCTCTTCACATCAGGTGGACAAAGTATTGGAGCTTCAGCAATCAGTCCTTCCAATGAATATTTAGGGTAGATTTCCTTTAGGATTAACGGCTTTGATCTCCTTGCTGTCCAAAGGACTCCCAAGAGTCTTCCCCAGCACCACAATTTGACACATCAATTCTTTGGCACTCAGCCTTCTTTATGGCCCAACTCCCTCATCCATTCAAGACTACTGAGAAAAAAAAAAAAAAAATATATATATATATATATATATATATATATATATATATATATATATATATATCTTTGACTATAGGGACCTTCTTCAACAAAATAATGTCTCTGCTTTTTAATATGCTGTTTAGGTTTGTCATAGCTTTTCTTCCAAGGAGCAAGCTTCTTTTAATTTCATGGCTGCTGTCACCACCTGCAGTGATTTTGGAGCCCAAGAAAATAAAATCTATTACTGTTTCCACTTTTCCCCATCTATTTGCCATGAAGTGATAGGACCAGACCCGTGATCTTAGTTTTTTGAATGTTGAGATTTAAGCCAGTTTTTTCACTCTCCTTTTTCATTTTCATCAAGAGGCTCTTTAGTTCCTCTTCACTTTCAGCCATTAGAGTGATTTCACCTGCATATCTGAGGTTGTTGATATTTCTCCCAGCAATCTTGATTCCAGCTTGTGCTTCATCCAGCTCAGCATTTCTCGTGATGTACTCTGCATATAAGTTAAACAAGCAGGGTGACAATATACAGCCTGGGCATACTCCTTTCCCAATTTAGAACCAGTCAATTGTTCCATGTCACGTTCTAACTGTTTTTTTTTAATATAAATTTATTTATTTTAATTGGAGGCTAATTACTTTACAATATTGGATTGGTTTTGCCATACATCAACATGAATCCGCCACAGGTGTACACATGTTCCCCATCCTGACCTCCCCTCCCACCTCCTTCCCCATACCATCCCTTTGGGTCATCCCAGTGCACCAGCCCCAAGCATCCTGTATAATGCATCAAGCCTGGACTGACGATTTGTTTCACATATGATATTATACATGTTTCAGTGCCATTCTCCCAAATCATCCCACCCTCACCCTTTCCCACAGAGTCCAAAAGTCTGTTCTTTACATCTGTGTCTCTTTTGCTGTCTCGCATACAGGGTCATCATTACCATCTTTCTAAATTCCGTTTATATGTGTTAGTATACTGTATTGGTGTTTTTCTTTCTGACTTACTTCACTCTGTATAATCGGCTCCAGTTTCATCCACCTCATTAGAACTGATTCAAATGTATTCTTTTCAATGGCTGAGTAATACTCCATTGTGTATTTTGTACCACAGCTTTCTTATCTGTTCATCTGCTGATGGACATCTAGGTTGCTTCCATGTCCTGGCTATTATAAACAGTGCTGTGATGAACACTGGGCTACACGTGTCTCTTTCAATTCTGGTTTCCTCGGTGTGTATGCCCAGCAGTGGGATTGCTGGGTCGTATGGCAGTTCTATTTCCAGTTTTTTTAAGGAATCTCCACACTGTTCTCCATAGTGGTTGCACTAGTTTGCATTCCCACCAACAGTGTAAGAGGGTTCCCTTTTCTCCACACCCTCTCCAGCATTTATTGCTTGTAGGTTCTAACTGTTGCTTCTTGACTTGCACACAGATTTCTCAGGAGGCAGGTCAGGTGATCTGGCATTCCCATCTCTTGAAGAATTTTCTACAGTTTGTTGTGATCCACACAGTTGAAGGCTTTAGCATAGTCAATAAAGCAGAAGTAGATGTTTTATTTAGAAGTGATAAGCCCTATTTGATGACTTATCCATCTCACTGAAAAATATAGAAGAATCAAGGTGAATCAGTCCTGAGAATAGAGACAAAGAAAAGATCAAATAGGAAAAGTAAGAACAGACTAAATATCAGAAAAATTTACCCACATAAACCTATGTTCTAAATGGAATTTAATGGTGTATAAATTTCTGGGTATTGAAGTAGAATATCCAGAAGTAGTTTAGGCCATAAACCTTTTTTAAATTTATTACTTTAATTTAAAAATTAATTTAATTTTAAAGTTATCTTTTTGAGGGGTAATTTATATACATAATTATATTAAGGTATAATTTGCATAGCATGTGATGAAATGTATATTTTGGTGAATTTTGGCAAATGTATACAAACTACCCCCCACCCCGCAATCAAAATGCAAACCATTGTGAAAAGTGATGTCAGCAAGATGGCTGAATAGGAAACCATAGTGTCTCCCTCTCCCTATGATGGCAACACCTCAACAATAATACGTAAACCAACTCTGTTTTTGAGAAATCCAGAAATCAGAAGGCTCCTATACCCCAGGTGACTGCAAATAGTCTTACCAAAGTTAGTAGCAAAATTTGTGGCAGTCACTTACCATACTGCCTGGTCTTGGCTCGGTTGAGTGGATCGGGAGAATATTCCCAGCTCCATGGTTCTCCATAGAGAGAAAAAAGGAAGGCTGGACACTAAATCCAACGTTCAGAATTTTCAGGGAACAGCCCAAGTAATTAGGTTCGGTCCTGGCTGAATCTAAGTGCTGACAGCAAAGGCCGTTAGGTCAGGGGCTGCTGAGAACAAGGGCGATGGTTTGGAGCACTCACTCACCTCACACCCTTCCACTGGCTCAGTGCAGAGCCAAGTGGGAGGAACGTTCCAGCTCCTGGCTTCTCTCTGGGAAGGGGAAGTGTTGGAGCATATGTCCAGTTCTCTGGGCTTTCAGGCGTCTGCCTAAAGGACTCATTTCCACCTCTCTTGCTTTGGAGTGCTGATGCACCAAGCGACACAGAGAGGGAGCTCGGAGAACAAATGAGTGCTTAGCAGGATACTACTATCCCGAAGACCACAGTAGAGCTGACAGAGACTGATACAGCTTGACAGTCTCTCTTTTGGGGGAAGAAAGAGAAGTGGACCATCAGCCTAACATTCTAATTGTTTCAGGCACCTGCCTGAGGGACTAGGTTCTGTCTCACCTGACTCACTGCTTATGGAGTCTGACATGCTCTAGAAGCCTATGTACATGGAAAACAAGAGACCCTGGTGGTTTGAGGTAGCTCCAGAGAACCTGTATCACTGCAGACATGCCTGAGGAGGCAAGGGATAAATATTAATAGTTCCTGAAAAAAAGAAGGCAGCAAATCCATCTAACTGGGAATTTACATTTGCAAGTCCAAAAAAGGCACATTCACAGGGAAGGTTTGAAAGGCTCACAGAATCTCTAACTGGTCTGTTTGGTGAAGATATTTCCCTATATAAAGGCAGTCTATAAGTACAAGGAGAGGTGGCTGTTTTTGTTTTTTAAGTGTTTTTTTTAATATGTGGATTCTAATACAAAGATACAAGACATATGAAGAAACAAGGATATGTGACTCAATCAAAGGAACATGATACACCTTCAGAAACTGACCAAAAACAGAGATATAGGAATTATTTGACAAAGACTCCATTAACTCAAAAAACAATTTATGAACAAAACGAGAATATCAACAGACATATAGGAATCAAACAGATTTTGGAGATGAAGAATACAATAACTGAATTGAAAATTCCACTAGAGGTGTTCAACAGAAGACTTAACTAAGCAGAAGAATCAGTGAACTTAAATAAAGTCACTTGAAGTTATGCAGCTATTTCCCAGGACCAGGATCTTTTCTAATAAGTCAGCTCTTCACATCAGGTGGCCAACATATTGGAGCTTCAGCTTCAGCATTAGCCCTTCCAATGAATATTCAGGACTGATTTCCTTTAGGATGGACTGGTTTGATCTCCATGCAGTCCACGGGACTCTCAAGAGTCTTCTCTAGCACCACTATTCAAAAACATCAATTCTTCAGCGCTCAACCTTCTTTGGGGCTTCCTGGGTGTTTCAGACAATGAAGAATCTGCTTGCAATGCAAGAGAACCAGGATCAGTTCCTCAGTTGGAAAGATCCCCTGGAGAAGGGAATGGCTACCCACTGCAGTATTCTTGCCTGGTGAATTCATGAACCGAAGAGCCTGGTGGGCTGCGTCCATGAGGTTGCACAGAGTTGGACACAACTGAGTGACTAACACTTTCGCTTTACGTCCTCACCAACTGCTATTTTCTCATTTTTGTTTGTGTTTGTTTTGTTCTTAATGGTCATCCTAATGGGTGTGATGTGACGTATCATTGTAGCTTTGATTTGCTTCACTAGTTATTGGTAATGCTGATTGCTCTTTGATTATTAATGTCTCTTTTCACATATCTGTTGGTCATTTGTACATCTTCTTTGGAGAAATGTCTACTCAAGTCCTTTCCCATTTTTTAATTAGGTTATTACTCGTGTACTTTCTTCCCACCATAGAATATTTTTGTCTTTAGAGATATTAATTGCCACAGCAATATTTTTTCTTTCCCTGTGAGATAGAACCTATCCATTCCATATAGAGTGTTGTACCCCTTATTCCTGGTGTGAAATACAATCCAAATCCCAGTTTTGAAGCTACATGTGACAACCAAGCGTCACTTCAAAAGTCTGGTTCATACTGTCCTCTAGTAAACATAAAAAACACATAAACCATTTCTGTTACCTCAAAATATTTCTTTTCTCTTTTGCATGAACCCCCTCTTCCACTCTCAATCCCTGGCAACCATTGATCTGATTTCTATCTCTGTGCTTTCCTGTTTTCTCTAGAATATTATTGAAATGAATGAAGTACATAACCTTTTACCTTCTCTCACCTTTTAAGATTTATCTATTTTGTTACATGTATCAAAAGATATATTGCTTTGTTAGTTGCTAAATAGTATTCCAGCTTGTTTCGACTTTTTCAAGAACTTGGTTGCAATGCCTCATGTAATAATATACCAAGGATACCGACAATGAAGTGCCCAAATCAAATCTAACACCTGAGAGACAGAAGCCACATTGAATCACAAGCAGGTTCAAAGGGAAGTAAACATCCAAGGTCAGACTTTCTTGCTTATGATTTTGGGTAGATGATTTTCTCTTTATTTTAAGGCCTATGGTGAATTGAGGAGGTTACCATTGGAACTCAACTTTTCTCCTCCCAAATCTGGAATAACACCAATGTGTGCAGTCTATCATTTGGTGAAATGAAGCTCTTGCTTACTGGTGGAGGAGGAAATAAAAAATAAATTGCAAACCTCTCATTCAAATCACTGGTTTCAATCCTGCTTAATCACCAAAATTACTGTTAGAAACATGTGAGTGCATGTTAGTTGCTCAGTCATGTTGTTTTTTGCAACCCCATGAGGAGCTCACCAGGCTCCTCTGTCCATGGATTTCTCCAGGCAGGACTACTGGAGTGGGTTGCCATGCCCTCCTCCAGGAGATCTTCCCAACCCAGGGGTCAAACCAGGGTCTTCTGCATTGCAGGCAGATTCTTTACCACCTGAGCCACCAGGGAAGCCCCATATTAGAAACATGTACATATACTAATCCCTACTCCTGACTTCAGTATTAGAATCTATAGGTTGGTGGTAGAGTGTGTCTTTTAAACATGGGGATTGGCTCCAGTGAATAAACAGAGTTGAGAATCCATGTTTGAAGCTCTCTTTGCTTCTGAGAACTTGAATTGTCTGGTGTAAGAGACAAGCTTCACCTGTGCTTGTCTATTTTCCTCCTCTTTTCCCAGTATGAGACAAAGACTGAGACAGGTCATCTGTGGAGAAGCTGGTGACACCCATACTCACATTTTGTAGAACTGGATGTGGGTGCCAGGAGCTAAACTTTAAAGGGTTCTGTGAGTGAAAGCCAAAGTGACAGTGACAGTCGCTCAGTTGTGTCCGACTCTGTGTGACCCCCTGGGCTGCAGCCCGCCAGGCTCCTCTGTCCATGGAATCCTCCAGGCAAGAATGCTGGAGTGGGTAACCATTTCCTTCTCCAGAGGATCTTTCCCACCCAGGGATCAAGCTCGGGTCCCCACTAGAGGCAGATCCTTAACCATCTGAGCCACCAGGGAAGCACCAGGAAGGGTCCTGTGGACACCCATTATCCCCCCAGCTCCATTTGTTGAAGACATGAAGCCCCATTCATTGAAGACATGAAGTTCCATTCATTGAAGCCACGAAGCTCCATTCATTGAAGATGTGAAGCTCCATTCATTGAAGATGTGAAGCTCCATTCATTGAGAGGGAGGGCCAGTAAGGAGCCAATGTCAGGCATGGAGAGACCAAAGTCAACTTATTGGTTTACTTTTAAGCAGAGCACAACATCCAGAGTGGTATGAGCCACATATTATGAAGCGTGGTTAATTATGTGACCAGAATACTAGACTGAAAAAATGGCCAGCCTAATGTTTGAGCCAGCTTAATGGGTGGGTTATATAAAGACTGTAACTAAACATATATAAATTATGCAAAAATAGTCACTAAAATTGTCCAAACTATGGTGAAATGAAAAAGAATTGATTTGTTGTCTAAATAGAGATGAAGCTTCTTTTTTTCCTACAGACTTAATTTTGTGGTGATGATTACTAACCATTGTAGAGGAAATGAAACCATTCCTAGGCTGAAACCAAAGGAAATTTACAGTGAAATATCTGACCACATCTTTCTAAATAATCTGGAAGGCTCTAACTCACGCCTTGAAGTTTCTGAAGAGTTTTTAATTTTCCTTCCTCTTTTGCAGAAGCCAGAATGATTTAATTTAGACTCTCACGCATGTTCATAGCTGGCACAGTTTAGGTAGAATGAAAATAAATACATAAGTGGCTTTTAAACATTAATTTAAAGGTAGCATTTGGTGGCCCAGGGAAGCAGCATGGGAGATGGGAAAGAGCATTTCTGGGCTAGGAGCTCTGAGTGTCTCCTCTGCTCACAGCTGCTTCACAGCCAATGCCCAGAGGGGCTTCCTCACCCCCATCATCAGGCTTCTGTGGGCCACATGACCGGTCACTGTGGGCCCAGATGGCTTCCTCACCCCCATCATCAGGCTTCTGTGGGCCACATGACCGGTCACTGTGGGCCCAGATGATTACCTCAGGGAGAAATGCTTCACCCAAAACACGCAGGCGCTGGCAGATGGTCTCTGGGACGTGGTGCTAAAAGGTCTGCTCAATAGAAGGGCTCCATACAAAGCAATGATTGGCTAACCAGTTGGGTCCTCTCTCAGGGAGAACTTGGTTAGTCAGTAGAGATGGAAGGAGAATCAATGCAAGCACACATTAAAAGTTGAGTCACTCCTTGAAGAGAAAGTTAAAGAGTAAAGATGCCTACTTCTAAGGAGTCAATTAGTACAAGGGCCTTCATCACTCCTGAAGCAAGACCGTGTCACAGCAAGTCTACTCCGAATATTGGTGGTGGACCAAGCAGGAAGGATATGTATACACACGTGGTATACATTTATATGTATATACACACATGTATATATGTACACATATATATGCATATATATGTGAATAAGCCTTTCATTTCCTGCCATACTTTGGGCTTAAAGTCTTAGTGGAGAATACAGGAAAAAAAAAAAAGAAAAGCAATTAATGCTATGATGTAAAAAGGAAGCTCATGCCCTTAACCCAGACCTGGGGTCAGGGGAAGCTTCCCAGATGAAATGACACAAAACTAGATCTGAAAGTTGAAGAGGAAATCAACATATATGCTAAGGCCAAAGAGGAAAAAGAGTATGGTGTCTTCAGGGGATGGAAAGAACAATGGTTGGATCAGAGAGGGCAATGGAAGGGGGAGGGGTAGGAGGGAATGGAGATCCCAGAAGGAGATGGGAGGCTGGAGGGTCAGGGGCATAGGGTCGTGTTGGGTGTCATCTGTAAGCCACATTGAACAGCTGGGATTATCTCCAGAGGGCTAACTGGCACCACTAATGGCTTTTATGCAGGGAGTGACACATTGCTAAGTCAGGAGGAACTGACCAGATGCTTCTCTCTTCCAGGAACAAATGCCAGTGACTACTACATGACTTTGGCCTCCAGCATATGTCTGCACCAGACTAATATAGACCTTATGTGAAATTTTGTTTTTCCGTTAATTCTTAATAAAAATAATGAAAAATAGTAAAAAAAAAAAAAAAATATATATATATATATATATATATAACAATAATATGGGATCATGTGCCCCATAAAATAGAAAGGAGCAGTATTTTGACCTTGTCAGATAATATTCTAAGTAAAAGTAACTGATTAAAGACACCTCTGAGAAAACAGATTTTAAAATTTCAAATTCTGGGTCTTTTCCATTGTGGTTTGAGTCATCTGTATAAACTCATACTATGTTATGCATTTCTTTCTTTATTGGTTCTTTCAACCTCAAAGAAAATTCTTTCCCAAACTCAGCCCTGACATTCACATGTTAGGTGGGCATAAAGGAACAGTTTCTGTTAACTTTTGGTCACTCAGCAATGTGTGTGCATATTGTAAACATGCGAGGTATATGCCTTCAGGAGGATTGGAGAAACAAAATATGCAGCTCTTAATCTCAAAGATTATGATCTAAGTAAGGCATGCACCAAATACAAGCAGGAAGTTCAACTCATTAAAGCAGCTTTTCAGCAGGGTTGCAAAAGAGTTGGACACTACTTAGCAACTGAACAACAACAATAAGCAGGTGAGAAGTAACAGCTCAAAGCAACCAAGAATGGGAATTTGTGTGTCTTTCTATGTGGTCCACTGACACCTACTGTATCAGAATCTCCAAAGGCATTTTAAATGAGAGTCCATTTAAGGCACATGCTAAAATTTGAAAGCTGCTGTTAAGTGTTACAGGGAATGAGATGAAAGGGATGATTTCATTTTCCTGTTGCTCAAAGAAGAACCTGAAGACACCATGGAAGTTTAGTGAGGATATGCACAGGCTGAGTCAGAATGTGGAGAAAACCACTGACTGCCGTGGGACCAGTGCTCCTCTCTTGGACTGCTTTTCTAGACATGAGGAACCTTGCCATCAGAGATGCTCTCGCTTCTCTCGCTTGATGGTTCACAGAAGGAAGTAATACCATGACTCTTTCTTTTAGTGGCCAGTGCAAAGGATTTGGCCACTTCGATTCACAAAAGTATTTGGAGTCCATTCATTTCAGACCAGTTTTCCCCATGATGTCTTCTTCCGGTCCCCACGCTGCATTCTAGGAACCTGAATGACTCATTTGAGATCTCCTTGCAGCAAACTTGTCCCTACAGTGGATGTGTCCAGCAGTGACTTAAACAGCCTCAAAGATAATTGCGGGTGTGGTTCCAGACCACTGCACTAAAGTGAGCCACACAAATTTTATAGTTTCCCAGTGCAGAGACATTACTTTGCCAGCAAATTTCCATCTAGTCAAAGCTATGGTTTTTCCAGTAGTCATGTATGAATGTGAGAGTTGAACTATAAAGAAAGCTGAGTGCCGAAGAACTGATGCTTTTGAATTGTGGTTTTGGAGAAGACTCTTGAAAGTCCCTTGGACAGCAAGAAGATCCAACTGGTCTGTCCTAAGGGAAATCAGTCTTGAATATTCATTGAAAGGACTGATGCTGAAGCTGAAACTCCAATACTTTGGCCACCTGATGCAAAGAGGTGACCCATTTGAAAAGACCCTGATGCTAGGAACGATTGAAGGTGGGAGGAGAAGGGGACAACAGAGGATGAGATGGTTGGATGGCATCACCGACTCAGTGGACATGAGTTTGAGTAAGCTCCAGGAGTTGGTGATGGACAGGGTGGCGTGGCTTGCTGCAGTCCATGGGGTTGCAAAGAGCCAGACACAACCGAGCAACTGAACTGAACTGAACTGAAGTGCATATAAAAGTTACACTTACACTATACTGTAGTCTATTAAGTATGCAATAGCACTGTCTCAAAAAACAATGTACATACCTTAGATAAAAATATTTTGCTGCTAAAAAATGCTAACTGTCATCTGGACCTTCAGTGACTCATAGCAGTGAAACAAAAGATCACTGATCGCAAATCACAGTAGCAAATACGAAAATGATGAAAAAGATTGAAATATTGCAAGAATTACCCAAAAGAGACAAGAATGAGCAAATGCTGTTTGAAAAATGGTGCTGAAAGACTTATTTAATGCAGGGCTGCCACAAATCTTCAATTTATGAAAAGCACAATATCTGTGAAGTTCAATAAAAGAAGATGTGCCTGCAGTTTCTCTTCTTTGTAGAGTAGTCACACTGAAAACATGAGGATTGCCAAAGGGAGGCAAGCTGAAGTTCCCTCCAGCCCAGTCAGCAGCATCCAGGCATCCACCAACTTGAGCCTGCTGGTGGACGAGGGTAGCCACAGAATGCCTTGGCCTTTGTGTGAACTGTAAACTTCTTTAAAACTTGTCGGTTTTACTTTTACATTCCAATATTTTCTATAGGTTAGGATAAAAGTGGAGCTTCCCAAGTGGTACTAGTGCTAAAGGATCTGTCCACCAATGCAGGAGACATAAGAGACACGTGTTCAATCCCTGGGTTGGGAAGATCCCCCGGTGGAGGGCATGGCAACAGACTGCAGTGTTCTCGCCTGGAGAATCCCGTGGACGGAGGAGCCTGGCAGGCTCAGTCCACAGGATAGCAAAGAATCAGACACGACTGAAACAACTTAGCACACAGAGAACAAATAATCAAATCTTCTCTATACACAGAACTTTTCAGTCTACAAAAAGTCCTCATAGAAAGTCTCGTTTATTTTTCCCTACTTTGGCTGTTGCTCAGTCTATCAAGCACTGGGCTTGGCCTGACCAGGCACTTTGGAGTTTTTCACGTGAGGATCATGATTTTTCTTAGGCTTTCCTTCACCAGCCATGTCTCTGCTGTCACTCTGCCTCTTGGTAGGTTTTCTCTAAGTCTCTCCCAGCTCTTTTAAGTCCTAGCTTGAGATGCTATGTCACGACTGCATAAACTGTCAACAGACATTCTGTAGAAGCATGGAAGCTATTTTTATGAAGAATATGCATCAATCATGTCATATAATGTAGAGGCAATATGTCAGAGTGGTTAGGAGCCCGAGTTTAGGGGTTCACACAGACAAGCTGGACACACAGACTGAGCTTCAAACCCTGTTCTATTTCTTACTGGCTGTATTTTAGGAAATCTCTTCATGTTACGGCTTTCTTGTCTACAAAGTGAGCTTAATAAGACATCTACTTTAAACATCTGCTGAGGACATCGCATAATGGACATAAGACACTCAACATAATGTCACTGTGTGTGCTCAATAAATATTAGATATTAATAATATTGTGTTTATCGGAGGATCAAGCAAAAGTAACAAATGAACGCTGCCCTCGAGAGGAAAATGTATTACTTGCATTCAGGAGACAAAGACGACTTTGCAAATCATTGTGAAATAGAAGAGTGTGTGCTCTGCACATCTGTTTTTGTTTTGTGTGTTTGCCTGCACAACATCCTTTCCTCTTTCTTTTAGTAAAAAGTGTCCTTCTTTACTTAGATTCTCTTTCCTTTCCCACATGGGCTGATTGTGCTGTGGAACTGTCTGTCCAGTCCAAGCCCATCGCCACTCGCCCCTACCAAGGGGAGACAGGGGCCCTAAACTGGGACAAGGCGAGTCTCTTCTGCTGGAGATCGGCTCTCTAGTGGACTGACATACAGTGGAAGCAGTTAAGGAGAATCATTTCAGTGACACTGCCTAGGGAAAGCCTGGATTCCTTCTCTTGAGATACCAGGGCTGGGCTAGAAGTTGACCTTTCTGATATCTAGGAGTTTAGCATTTCTTTCAGTTCTGTGAACTACTCAGACCCCTTAGGCAGAGTTGAGTTCTGTATTTCTCACACTCAAAAAGCCCCGAGAGAGACGCAAAGTGCAATGAAGGCCAAGCTAGACGGGCTAAATGCTGGGTTTAGAAGGAGATGACTTTTGCCTGATGTGACCAGGTGTGCTGTGCCCAGCACAGCGGGTGAGAAAGACCTGAAACTGGGCGAGCGCGTAATGAAAAGACAGACACAGGTAACCTGGCAAGCGGGGAGTCAGGGGCCTCCTGCTCTCCGTGGCAGGAGGACAAGGGGCTTTCAGCCAGCACTTTTATTGGCAGAAGTTACAGCAGATCTTTAGGAAACAATATCCTGGGGAGTTTGATCAGCACACCACAAAGAGGGAGTCAAGTTAGGGCTCTGCTGTTGATCAGGAACATCTTGTTTTGTTTCCATGGAGATGGAGGCCGGGGGCAGGCAGCAAAGTGGAGCCGGTCCCGCCCCAAGAATGTCCATTCGGCTTGCTTCCCAGTGCCTTCAGGAGGGCGCAGTGCGCCGCAGCCCCGGCCCTGGAGCAGGTTCTGGTCCCTGCTCCGCCAGGGTGCTGCAGAGGTGGAGGTGGTATATCCACCAGGGGTCCATCACATGGATCGGCCACGTTCTATCTCCATGTCCTCTTCTACTCTTGCCGTCAAGGCCCTTTGCTCTCTGCCTGACAGTCTCATGCCTTTTCCTGCCTCGTGGCTTCTGTCCATTGCCTCTTCTCTATGTTTCTCTTCACTCTTCTCCATCCTAATGTTGGAAATTCTGTCCAATCTTGCATTTAAATTTCCGAAGAGAAAGTATCAGATTGGTCAGTCGACTGTCATCCAGTTTAATACACCTCTTAGACAAAGCTGTTTTGCCAGGGTGACTTTTTAGAGGTCTGGCCAGGTGCTTCAGCCAGGAGAGGGATCCCAGGTCTCAGAGAACAGAGACCCCTGTGTTGGAGAAGAGGGCTGTGGACAGGCAGACATGAATAGCGCCATGTGCAAGAAAGGCTCCAGGGCACGTTCTTTGGATTCATTTCATGGGTAATAAAAAGACACTGAAGGTTTTCAAAAGACTAACTACTAGAATTCTAGTTAGAAAAATCAGTGAGTAGTCTGTGGGGATAGGACTCTCAGTGCAGAATACAGGGAGAGCAGTGCAGAAGGCCAAGTAAAATGTGCAAGAGTCCAAGTAAGAAGCTATCAGATCCTAGGGCTTAAGCGGGGCCTTCTTCCCTGGGGAATGGAAATTAAAAAGAGAAAGGCATTTAGAACAGTTGGGCACCAGGTTGGATAAGGGAGGGGAAGAAGAAGGAACCATCAAAAATAACTCTGAAGCTTTGAATTTGTGTGACAATACCAAATAGAGGAATAGGAAATTCAAACCGGCTTGTAGGAGGACAGAAAGGATGAATTCTACTTTGGACGTAGTCATAATTCAAGACAGAAGTTGCCTCACAATGATCAAAGTTAGTAATTTTTTATTTTTAATTTTAATGCATAAAACTTTGTTCGGATGAAATTTTAAGTGTAAGATCAATATGTTAAGCAAAATAAAAGCAAAGCTATTCTTGGTGGGCTTGGGTAGGAGGCTCCCAGAGCTTCCCTACGCACCCTGCTCTTATTACTTCCCCACTTCTAACATATCTAAGTGGGCATCTTAACAATGCATGGAGAGGTGCTGGGGAAAGTGCTCTATCTTTTGTAGGTGGAAAAAACTGCTGTCCATGGAGGAAAATGAACTGCCCAAGGGCTTACAGCTGGTCAATAAAAGGTCTAGGACGAAACCCCAGGTTTCCTAATGCACAGTTCACCAACAAATGTCTAATGTGTGCCTGGCCCTGAGCTAAGGCTTCAGTGTGACAAAGAGAGTCTGTCTTCACAGAATCTCTGTTCGAAACGAACATGTGATACATTCATTCAGAATGGTGATCCTCTGGAGAAAACAGAACAGCCTGCTGTGGGAGAAGGAAGCAGGCTGGGCTGGTAGGGAATAAGGAGCCAGCTGTATGACAATCCAGGGGAAGTGGGCTCCAAGAAGGAAGAGCAATTGGAAATACCCCGTGGCAGAAATGAGCTGGAAGTATTTGAAGAACAGAAAGGCATCCGCATATCTGAAAGGCAGTAAATAAATGAGAGGATAAATGGTAAACGGTGAATGACATCCAAGGAGCAAACTGGGGCCAGTCATGCACGCTCTTGCTTGGTGACGTTTGGTGTGTCAGTAAGACTTCTCTCAGTATTTTATTTATTTAATTACTTTTAGTTTTGGTTGCAGTGGGTCTCGGTTTCTAGCACGGGCTTTGTCTAATTGCAGAAAGCAGGGGCTGCTCTCTAGCTGTGATGCGCAAGCTTCTCATTGCGGCGGCTGCTCTTGTTGCAGAGCATGGGCTCTGAGCACACAGGCTTCAGCTGTCGCAGCACGGGGGCTCAGCAGTTGCAGCTTGTGGGCTCCAGCGCACAGGCTCAGGAGTCGGGGTGCATGTACCTTGTTGCTCTATAGCATGTGGGATCATCCCAGATCATGGATTGAACCTGAGTCCCCTGAATGGTCAGGTGGACTCTCGTCCACTGTTCCACCAGGAAAGTCCCCAGCAGGACGTTTGAATGGAGAGGGCCAGCAGGAACTGAGAAGTTGGATGGAGATTAGGGTAGAGATATATGTTTACAAGACTATCTTTTCAGGCAAGAGTCATTTGAAGCTCTAGAAGTGCATCAGGCAGCCAAAGTTTGCAAGACTACTAGGAGAAACAGAAAAGAGCTGATAAAAGAAACCTGGGGAACATTTATGAAAGAAAGGAAAAAAAATCACAGAACTAACAGAGCTAAGAGAAGTGCCAGCTGCCTGCACCTTCACAGAAATCCCGGGTCCCATGACCTTCAAAACTGGGGAGGGTGTCAACAGTGTCAAGTGCTGCCATCCCCCCAAAGTTCAAAGACCTGAGGGATAAAGTCTCTGAGCTGAGCAACTAGGAAAACATAGCTGTCCAGGGGACCTGAAATTGTGGTCTCTACAGGATGCTCATGATTTCTGTTGAAATCACATGGCAAGCATTTGAGGCGTGAATTACTTCAACCAGAAGTACAATTTGGTGCAGTCACGAGTCCTGTGCTGTGCATTCACGTGTGCTGTAGCAGCCTTGGCACTGGAGATAGAGATGAAGGATCAGCGATGAAAAGGGGTAAGGAAACACACTCTCTACCCTCAAGAATTTCCTAGTGGAAGAGGTAAGTAGCCCAGGACAGTGTGACCATCTATGGGAATCAAGTGTCTTCACTGTTGGCCCCCACAGAAGTTTGATGTTAAGCGTGTCAGTGACAACACTGCTCAGGACAGGATTTCTGTTACAGCACTCACTCGTTCCAAAACATTAGCACAATCCTTGTGTTACAGAACCTGTGTGTGATGTGAAGGCCCTAGTACTGTGTCACGGTCAGACTTCAGTTCAATTTGACCAACATTTAATCAGAACCTTCTGTACAAAACGCATCGCTTTAGCACAACACTCAATCCCAACGCCCACTTGTGCGGGCAGTAAGAGATAGAAATACTGTAAGGAAAGTAATGTGCTTTGCAAGTTCAGAAGAGGGAGGATTCAATTCTAGCTGAACTCCAGCTGAATTCATCAAGCAGTGACATTCCAGCTGCTTTTAGAGGGTTGGATAGGACTTCGCCAAGACCTCCTGTTCAGTCATTAAAAGCTGATAGAGCATAATTTTCTAATTACTAATGAGTTGCGGGGTCCCATCTGTCTCACTTCTTCACCTAGGCTTAAAGATGAAGTAAGGGACACTTAATGAACGCCCACTGAAAACAGAAGCAGCATCAGAGTGACACTAGACAATGGGTTATATGCCTCGGCATCATCTTCCTCTGAATCCTTAGGATAATGTTATAGTTGCTGGAACTAAAGCTTGATGACAAAACTTCTTCCAGGGTGGTGAATAAATGAAACATGCTACTGCAAGAAATGCTGCAAGCAGAGCAAGGTCTGGGCTGCTAATTAACCATGTGTTTGTTTTAAAGCTCTTCTCTATAATAATATTTACCCTGGGATTTCTTTGGAAGGAATGATGCTAAAGCTGAAACTCCAGTACTTTGGCCACCTCACGCGAAGACTCGACTCATTGGAAAAGACTCTGATGCTGGGAGGGATTGGGAGCAGGAGGAGAAGGGGACGACAGAGGATGAGATGGCTGGATGGCATCACTGACTCAATGGATGTGAATCTGAGTGAACTCCTGGAGTTGGTGATGGACAGGGAGGCCTGGCGTGCTGTGATTCATGGGGTTGCAAAGAGTCGGACACAACTGAGCGACTGAACTGAACTGAACTAATAGTACATTAGTTTCTCTTCTTCCCCAAATCGGTCATATGAAAAACTACAAATGAAATACAAGATCCATTTGTCAAAGCGTTATGTTTCCTCTATGAAGTGTGTACTGGCTTCAGTTCAGTTCAGTTCAGTCGCTCAGTCGTGTTCAACTCTTTGCGACTCCATGAATCGCAGCACGCCAGGCCTCCCTGTCTATCACCAACTCTCGGAGTTCACTCAGACTCAAGTCCACCAAGTCGGTGATGCCATCCAGCCATCTCATCCTCTGTTGTCCCCTTCTCCTCCTGCCCCCAATCCCTCCCAGCATCAGAGTCTTTTCCAATGAGTCAACTCTTCACATGAGGTAGCCAAAATACTGGAGCTTCAGCTTTAGCATCATTCCTTCCAAAGAAATCCCAGGGTTGATCTCCTTCAGAATGGACTGGTTGGACCTCCTTGCAGTCCAAGGGACTCTCAAGAGTCTTCTCCAACACCACAGCATCAATTCTTCGGTGCTCAGCCTTCTTCACAGTCCAACTCTCACATCCATACATGACCACTGGAAAAACCATAGCCTTGACTAGATGGACCTTTGATGGCAAAGTAATGTCTCTGCTTTTCAGTATGGCTACTGGCTTAGTCACCATGTAATAACAGAACTCTTCTAAAGTTATCAGTACAGTAAAGTCAACAGGCAGTAAAAAATAGATTTTAAAGGACTACTGAAAACTAAAGCAGAGGACAAAGTATATCTCAGTATGAAAGATATGGAAAATGCTTTTCTATGCAATAAATCAGCCCTAAATGGCAATATGTGAATGTACTGTGCCTCCACTCTTCCTGTGTGCTGTGTGGTTAGTCGCTCAGTCGTGTCTGACTCTTTGCGACCCCATGGACTGTAGCTCACCAGGCTCCTCTGTCCATGGGATTCTCCAGGCAAGAATACTGGAGTGGGTAGCCTATCCCTTCTCCAGGAGATCTTCTCAACCCAGGAATTAAACCGGGGTCTCCTGCATTGCTGGTGGATTCTTTACCAGCTGAGCTACCAGGAACCCCCATTCTTCCTTCTGCTTTGTTAGTTGATGATTCCTTGGGTCATTCAGAGTGAGATAATCTGACCAGTAATCCCCAGTGATGGAAGCTGAACCCCCCTCTGCACAGAGCTTAGCCCTAGAGATAGGAAAAGATTGGAAGGATATTTACAGTCTTCCTGTGGCCCACACTGGAGGTGAATAGACTGGATGTTTGCAACACTGCCCCTGCCGGGAACACACACCCCAGACAAATATTACACATCTATACTGTTTAACTTGTGCCCTGTTTTGGGCAGATGCATTTCCCAAGTGTCCTTTCTGTGCAGCAATTATGGCAGGGTAACTAGCTGTAAAGGACATACAGTTTCTATTTCCAAAAGCCCCCCCTCTCCTTTCATTTCCTCTTCCATTTCTCCTTGCCCCTTGTAACTCCCTGCTCCTACTTGGCAAACCCTCCTCTAGGCCAGTGAGTAGCATATCATGTACAAGTGTGTTTCTGAGTCAGAATAACCATAGCCTGGGGAGCTTTGTAGTCAACATGACTGTCTCTAAAGCAGAATGCCAAATTCATTCAAGACTGAACAGTTGACCCTGGCCCCAAAGTGATGCCATCCAGCTCCCTCCTCACATGGACAGGGCCGTGAGAACCACCCCTTGTGGGGACCATCAGCCATGGGAGGAAACACTGGAGCCCCTGTCCTTTGTTGCAGGTGAGGACAGAAATCACTCAGTGCTGCAGACAGAGGATGAGCACTTGTCTTACTTTCCTTAATTCAGTGCATGGGGATTACAGTGGCACTATACCACCCCAGAGAGGAGCTGTGTAGGGGAAATCACTGGAACTTTTTGTCCTTTCTTTGAGAGTGAGAAGGGAAACCCTATCGATTTCAAAGACATGCTCTTTCCCAAACTACTCTCCCTCTCCCCAGCAGTTGTGTTCCCAGTGATCAGAGACCTGTTCTGCCATGCATGCATGCTAATTTGCTTCAGTCATGTCCAACTCCTTGTGACCCTGTGGACTGGGGCCCACCAGGCTCCTCTGTCTATGGGAGTCCCTAGGCAAGAATCCTGGAGGGGGTTGCCAGGCTGCCCTCCAGAGGAACTTGCTGACCCAGGATCAAACTCCTGTCTCCTGTGTCTACTGCATTGGCAGGCGAGTTATCACTAGCACCACCCTTCTGCTGTGGAAGTTGTTTAATTTCCTAATCATAAAATTATATAGATCAAATCACCTGATGTTTTAGAATTGTAACCTATGAATCAATTCACATGATTGACTAAATGTGTCTGTTGCCAAGCAAGGGGCCTGTGCCCACAGGGTAGAGAGTCAAATTCTGACAGCAGGTATTTGCAGCAAAGCAAGGGTTCATTTGCAGGGTGCCAGGCAAGGAGAATGGGAAGCTCATGCTCAAAACCCCATACTCCTTAGATGGCTTTTAGCAAGGGTTTTCAAAGAGTGTTAGAGGAGAGGGTCGTAGGATGCCTGATCAGCCTGTGGCGCTTCTTCTGATTGGTTAGTGGTGAAGTAGCAGGGTGATGTTTTGGGAATCTCAATCATCAGTCTTCTAGTTCCATCTAAGGTCTTGTGTCCAGCATGTAGTCACCACATTCCACCGGGTGGGAGCTAGTTTCTGCAGAACAATTCGAAGACATGCATCAGATTGTTACCTGTATCCCTTCCCTGGGATCCAGGAGTCCTGTAACTCTTCCTTTCTAATTATTAACTGCTTGAGTCTGTTCACTGTAACTCAGGGAAGGCCTAGGAGACCAAAATCTTTTAATACAAACAAGAAATGCAGAACATGGAGGGGTTTTTGTACCCAAGAAGGCCCTTCAGGGTGCCTCTTGATTTCAATTTGCATTTTCCTTTGATACTCCTCAATCCTGAGAGTAACAGGGGTCAGACAAGAAAGGGAATACTTAAGTTTTAAATAAAGAGATTAATCATAAACTTGCAGGAAAGCTTGGTTTTACGTGGGCTCAGTTTCATGTCCTGGCGCTTATTAGTGAAACTTCTTGCCTAAGTAACTTGGCACAGTTTTACTCCTAAATCTAACTTAATTTCCTTCCTGAGAAATATACCCACAACCTCAGTAAGCAAAATTAGGCTGCAAAATATGTGAAATTACTTTGTTTAGTTTAGGAGGAAGTAATGAAATAAATGGAGAAGGAAATGGCAACCCACTCCAGTATTCTTGCCTGGAAAACCCCATGGACAGAGGAACCTGACGAGCTACAGTCCCTGGGGTTGCAAAGAGTCAGACATGACTGAGCACGCATGCATGCACCCTAAGAGTTAAATCTTAGTCTAAGAAATTGAGAAGACAGTCTTATCAGTGGTGAGCTTGCCAATCTTTGAGAGCTTCAACTGTGAGAATTCTACTGGAGGGCATAATCCAAGAGGCTTTGTCAAGCTTGACTCAACTCTGATTATCATGATTTCATGTTCAGTAACAGCATTCAGCTGGTATGAAACCACGTTTTTACAGGCCATGTTTTGCTCCCCAGGTCAAAAGTCTTAATTCATCTTCACTAAGTAAAGAATCATCAATGATTATATCACCAAAAGGAATACCTCAATCCATCTTCTTTCTTTTTCCAAGGAGGAGGGATTGGGAGTTCCTATCCTCACCTGTCAGCTGGGGTTGGAGGGGGCAGAAATAGGTCAACATATCCTCCAGGGAGTATGAGACTCACCTGCAATTCTGTAACCTAAGGGTGTGGCCACGTCCATGTGCTGTCTATGAGATGACTACATCTACTCCATGTGGCTTTAAAACAATGGGTGAAAGCCAGAGGATTTGGCTTGTTCAGCTACAGTGTGAATGTTCAGACTTGACTCAAATACTGATGCAGAAATCAAGTCAGGCACATGGTTGGAAAAATTAGCTGCCTTGTGCTTCGGCTGACCGGGCATGTGATGGTTAAGTTGTATAAGTACAGGAAGAAATAGGTTTAGGAAAGGGCTGGGTGTCAACAGTTTCTGCTCAAGCCCACCCTGAGGATCCAGCAGGATTTCAGGCTCAGATGGGCGGCATCCCAGAGTGTGGTGCCTCTGTCATCCCCCCCAGACCTCCCTTTCCATGGGAGAAGTCCTTGATGACTGGCTACTCTTTTGTGCAACTTAGAAGCCTCCGAGGCTTCCCTCCAGGCTTTGTGCATACTAAGGAAATATGGATACATTTTAATATATCCAGTAAAGAAAATGTATTTCCTCCCATAAATCTTATTAAAATGTATTCCATTGACATGTAAATTGATAAAATTACTATGGAGAAAAGTAAAGAGGTTCCTAAAAAGCTAAAATAGAACTACCCTGTGACCCAGCAATCCAACTACTAGGCATATACCCAGAGAAAACCATAATTCTATAAGATACATGCCCTTCCATGTTCATTGCAGCACTATTTACAGCCAGGATGTGGAAGCAACCTAAATGTCCATCAGCAGAGGAATGAATTAGTCATAAGAAGGAATGAAACTGCGCTATTTGCATAGATATGGATGGACCTAGATGCTTCATACAGAATGCAATATCGCAAAGAGAAAAATATTATATATTAACACATATATGTGAAATTTAGAAAAATGGTATCAGTGATCTTATTTGTGAAGCAGAAATAGAGAGACAGATGTAGAGGGCAGACACATAGATACCAAGGTAGAAGTGAGGGGACGGGGGGTGAACTGGGAAATTGGGATGGATATATAAACACTATTGATACTATGTGTAAAATAGATAAATAATGAGAACTATTGTCGCACAGGCAACTATTGTCAGTGTCTGTGGTGACCTAAAAGGGAAGGAAATCCAGAAAAGAGGAAAGTGAAAGTGAAGTCGCTCAGTCGTGTCCAACTCACTGTGACCCTGTGGACTGTAGCCCACCAGCCTCCTCCGTCCATGGGGTTCTCCAAGCAAGAATACTGGAGTGGGTTGCCATTTCCTGCTCCAGGGGATCTTCCCAACCCAGGAATCGAACCCACATCTCCCGCATTGCGGGCAGACGCTTTAACCTCTGAGCCACCAGGGAAGCCCAAGGGATATATATAAACAGATAGCTGTTTCACTTTTCTGTACAGCGGAAACTAACACAGCATTGTAAAGCAGCTATGTGAAGTGAGTGAAAGTCACACAGTTGTGTCCAGCTCTTTGCAACCCCATGGACTGTATCCTGCCAGGCTCCTCTGTCCATGGGATTCTCCAGGCAAGAGTACTGGAGTGGGCAGCCGTTCCCTTCTGCAAGGGATCTTCCCAGCCCAGGGACTGAACCCAGGTTTCCTGCATTGTGATCAGATTCTTTTCCCTAGGAGCCACCAGGGAAGCCCAAGAATACTGGAGTGGGTAGCTTCTCTCTTCTCCAGGGGACCTTCCCAGCCCAGGGACTGAGCCAGGGTCTCCTTCATTGCAGATGAGTTGCTCAGTTCTCCCTTGTCTCTCTCATGTGTATATGTTATTAAGCTTTTGGTTTGCTTTCTTTTAATCTGTCTCACATCAACTTAATTCTTACACCAGCCAGAAGAACCTAGAAGGGTAGAGGAAAATGTCTTTATGTCCGACAGACAGCTGTGGTTGGCTTTTGTGCTGAGATGTCCAGAGGGCTGATGGAGTGGGCATTCAGGTGCTGTGAAGGTGCATGTCTTTGTAGCTGAATCTGTTTTTTCCTGAAGAAGCTCGCTGGGTGGCTGAGAGTGAGAGGGGGAAGAAAAATATAAAGCATTCAGGATGAATCAAACAAAGTTGAGATAGTTGTATGCGTTTTTCCCAATATGTATGTCTTCACTGAAGGAAGAGGGCAGCCAGTAAGTAGTGGGGTCCAGCCCCTGGGCTGAGGAAAGGACCGGAACTTGAAACAGCAAGGTCTGGAAAAAGGAAGGCAGTATCCACTGGACACGGGGTATTAAGAAGCAGGGATTCTGGCACAGGCACCCAAGGAGGGGACAGTTTGTAACAATGGTAGGGACTCAGTCTTGAGACAATCACAGAAACTGAGTTGTCAGAACTGGATGCAAAACCAAAGTTGTCCTGGCAAAGAAAATTTTTAGAGTCTCAGACAATTGAGCCAGAGCCCTAAGGTCAGTCAGGATCAAGAGACCTGAGCTGTGAGGAGAGGATGACCACCAAAGGCTGAGAACCTGGTGGAGCCTGCATGTTATCCGAGATGACACAGGCGCGTGGACTCAGCTCCCCTTGCATCAACAGATCGGTGCTACCCTTACAGTAGGGTGAAATGTATTTCATGACCCCTGATAAATACTGAATATCTAAACACAGAGTGGACTGTGGAAGGTGGAGAGAAATGAAGGAGCTATAAGGAGGAAAGTGGGATGATTTTTATGGCCCAGGCTCCAACATTACTGTACGGTCTTAGAGGGGTCATTTCCTTTCTCTTGGCCTCGGTTCTCATGTGCAAAAAAAAAAAAAAAAATCAGATGATCTAATTCCTCTAGTTATTTCCATCTTAAATAAACACAGGATATACAATGTTGCCACATCTCCCCAGCCCACAGATTTACCACATTGAAATATTTTAGGGAATGTTTTGAACTTAAATGTAAGTATCAAGAAGAAGCATATTAGTTCTTCACTCATAATCCAGTTGATCCCATGTAATCCCTGAGTAGATCTGTTGCCCAAGTACTCTGCTTCCATCACCACTACCATAAAATACTGCCATTGTTTCACTCTCTAATTACCCTGCTCCCTTGGTCTTTATTTTATCTATGATATTCAAACCATAAATCAGTTTATTCATTCCCTGTGAAATTGGGAGGGTCTTCCCTGGTGACTCAGTGGTAAAGAATCCACCTGCCAATGCAAGATTCATGGGTTCCAGTCCTGGGTTGGGAAGATGCCCTGGAGAAGGAAATGGCAACCTACTCCAGTATTCTTGCTTAGAAAATTCCGTGGACAGAGGAACCTGGTGGCTACAATCTATGGGATTGCAAAGAGCCAGGCAAGACTTATAACTAAACAACAACAGCAACAATGAAATTGGGAATATAACTACTTAGTGAAATGGAGCAGGACCCCTGGTCCTGTTCTCACCCTGCCATAGGTCTGTGAAAAAAACTTTAGCCAAAGAATAAGTTTAATCGGAGAAGTGAAAACATGCAGAAACAAAGGAAAACAGTATAAGGAAACCAAATAATAATAGTTTAGTCTTTAAGCAAATTCAGGGACCTTTAGTTCCTTCTCAAGGATTAAAGAGAATATTGTGAGCCATATCCTATGAGCTGTCTTACAGATAATGAAAATCCCACCAAGTGGGAGAAGTTAACTACCCGATGGACAGACTGTAGCTGTGACATAAGCTGCCACAATTCCAAGAATTGGCCTCAAGTAAATGGAAACAAACCGATCCTGGGACTGAAGATTAACTGTGCCTCAAACAACCACGCTGAGCAGGCCACCAATGACCAATTTCAAGATGATGGTCAGAGCTGACTGTGCTGTTTCTGCATGTAGCCCCTGCTTCTGTCTTTAATAGCTCTTGTCCCCTGATTGCAGGGAGGAGGAGTTGGCCTTTGGACAGAAGTGTACCCTATCTCCTGACCCCCTCCCTTCCAGTTGCTGGCATCCAAAAGAAAGCAAACTTTCATTTCTACCAATCTGGCCTTTTTACTGGCTTTTGAGCAGTGAGCAGCTGGACCCGGGTTCCGTAACATTAAGAAGTATATTATTTATCATGGGATAAATTCTAACAAGTGGATTCAGAAAAGTGGGCCTGGCTGGAGGCACAGCTGCTGTTTCTTAGCCTTCTGCTTAACTCAGAAGGATCCAGACCAGAATCTGCCAGAGACAGAGCCAGCATAAGCATACACACTGTGCCCACATGCTCCGAGTTACTTGGAACTCACAGAGTTCCTTTTCCCTTGCGTTGCTTTGGAAGCAAAGTCACAAGCCACTGGCACTCACTAGGCCAAGTCTGGCTAGAGGACACAGCCCAGAAAGGCCGCTCCTTCACCACAGACAGCAGCGTCCTCCTCAGGTGGACTGGGAGGCTCTGTGAGCTCACATTCTGCTGCTTTCAATACCTAGTCTGCTAAAGGAAAGGAAGGTTGTCAAGAAAGGGAAGGCTACTGGTCTGTGTAAACCTTAACAAGGAAATAACCCAAAACACACTTTTAGATATTTCTTTTAAGTCTTTTTGTTACAGCAAGTGGGGCCACAGCTAAGGATGCTTGGGTGACACCCTTTAATCCAACGTGAAGCCGTGAAGATGAAGTGGCAATACCTTCACTTGTAAGCAACTGTAAAGTATAACGGGTGGATTTTCATTAACATGAGTCAATTCCTTTTTAACCAAGATTTGAGAGGCTCACAGACTCGCTGGATATCAAGTACTTATGCTCATTTCTTGCTCAGTTGATGTGTAGGGAAATTATTGAATGATTATTTCCGGAGTGGGTAAGAACAAACTTTAAATGTATGGGAGAGAAATTTTCTTTCTCACGTCATCTAAATTTAGGGCATAATTGTGACCATTTAAGGCAAACAAGATACCATGATGAATTCTTCCAAGAAAGGTCATACTGTTGGTGTGAGTGTAGCAAATCTCTGGTTCTCCAGAGGTCATTAACGGAATAGCTGTGGTCCCATTTAAGTGCCTGGTGAGCAGCGAGGGAGAACACAGCCAAGAAACCCTAAGTGAGCATTTCATGAAGTCTAGACCATCAGCTAGGTATGAAATCCAAAAGTTAGAAAAGCTGACCCACGTGAGACACCTTGGAAACCTTATGCTCTCTCCTTCTCTGATCTTGACGTCGTCCCCAGTGTGAGAGGTCTGGTGACTCGGGGCTTTCTTCCCCCTCGCTGCCAGCTGGTCCGGTTTCTTGTCTTCCATTCTCTGTGTGAGCAGATGCATTTGGCGGCTTCCGCTGGAGTCTGTCGCCCAGAAGCCTGTGGTGACACTTAACGCCCGGCCGTGGTGACTTGGCCTGACACCCCATCTGGCCTCTCCTCTCCGTGAAAAAAGTTTTCACAGTTGAGGACATGAATGGCAGGGAGACTTCTGTGACTAAGAAAACTAGAGCAAGCTGTTCTTGAATTCCTTACGGGAATGAAATAAGAGAGCTTGTTAAACCCTATTTGAAAGTCAGTGGCATAAAAGTCAGCAATTAAGCCATCAGCAATCTGGCCAGAATCCTCATCCCTGCATTAGAGAATGAAGCATTGGTTTTGCTCCTTAATTAAGTCATCTGATTCAAACTTTTCAAGAGTGTGGCTGATGCCACCTACTGGAACTATTGTGAATCTCATAGCCTCACGATCAACCCATAAATATCAAGGTGTTTTCTACAACTGGGACTAAATTTGGTGGAGAGGTATGGAGACTATCTTTCTGTGAGATCTGCTTTATATGTTCTGGCATGTTTATTCTGATATGAGGATACAGAGATCGAAGACACTATTTTTAATTTATTAATAACATGAAAGTTCTCCCAGGATCACTTGAAGGGCAAAATTTGTTACACCAGCACAGAATCTTGTCAGCTGCCGGTTTTTAAAAAACCATATGAACTTTTGGTTCACTTCACTTTTCAAACTTTTCACCTTCATTATGTGTGATGAAGAGGCTATTACTAGCTGCAATTCAGCTTGAGTGCAGAGCATTGCTGTTATGGTTGTTAGTTGCTAAGTCATGTCCAACTCTTTTGCAATCCCATGGACTGTAGCCTGCATGGCATTAGCTCTGGGCAAATGTACTCTATTATTTGTGGACGCAGTGTTACCTTTCATAAAACATTCATCTGGTCTCCTTGCATCACACATGAATATCTGTGTGAACAGGCTTTTTATATTTTAACATATTTCATAGCACAGCCTATTAAGATGAACTGCTCCACTTGTATTGAGATTTTTTTTAATACTACCCTCATTCCCAAGGGGAAACTTTGGTGTAATAGACGTTTGGTGTAATTTGAATTTGGTGTTCTGGCCACAGGGGAAAGACACTGATCCAGGTAACACCAGTCAGAGTGGGAACTTGAAATCGAGACTGGAGCAGAGATGGGAGTTAGAAAATAATCCTGACCATATAGCTCTATTTATTGATCAATCTAGCCATCCATGAGCAAGGCCACACAAGCAAATAAGAAAGCAAATGAAAATTTTTCTAAAATCAAGTTAAACATCTTTTTTTAAAAATAGAGTAGCCTTTTCAAGAAGAAGGAAACCCCTGCCCCTCCCAAAGCTGAAGCCAAAGCAAAGGCTTCAAGGGCCAGGAAAGCAGGGTTGAAAGGTGCCCACAGCCACAAAAACGGAGATCCGGATGTCACCCACCTTCCTGTGGCCCAAAGCACTGTGGCTTGGGAGGCAGCCCAGATATCTTCAGAAGAGCGGGCCTAGGAGAAACAAACGAACAACCACTATACTGTCACCAAATTCCCCCTCCCCACAGAGTCACCATGAAGAAAACAGGAGACAACAGCATGCTGGTGTTAACTGTGGGCCTCAAGGCCAACAAAGCACCGGATTAAATGGGCTGTGAAGAGGCTCTGCGACCTTGACATGGCTAAGCTCAGCTCCCTGATCAGGCTTGATGGAGAGAAGGCAGACATTCAACTGGCTCCCGACTATGATGCTTTGGATGCTGCCAACAAAATTGGGATCATCTAAACTGAGTCCAGCTGGCTAATTCTAAATATAAAAGTTTTCACTATTGAAAAAAAAAACAGTAAAAGAATGAAAATGAGTTTCATGTTCTGATATATTTGTAAAACCTTGTTCAACAGGCTAAACAGCTTCTTTGACATGGAACTGTTTGTAGCCTTTGATATACTAGCATATGCTATGAATCTTCTGGAAAGGGTTCCCCAAGATCGTAGCAGGGAGTTGTGAACCCCAAGAACCCCCATGTCGTTCTCTTGGGAGCCCTTGCGTGGCCTTTTCTGAGGGACTGTGTGCCATAAGGGATCAGATTTCTTAACACACAGCTCCCTAACTTCCTGGCTCGGGGTGCCACAGACTGGGCCTTTCTAGCACGCTCCCAGGTGCCATTGATGCTGGTGTTGTTCTAAAGCAACTGTCCTTTGCAGAGAAGAACCAGAAGCCCTCCGCTGGAGCTTCCCTGGGAGCCAAGCCATCCACCTGAGATGAGGTGGGGACGGTGAGCTGACCACAGGAGCATGAGGCACGACCCACTGGGCCCCGGCCATGGGGGGCCTTACTGCGGAGGGGCTTCCCCCTACTCTGCGGGAGACACGTCCCCACCTTGCTCCAGAATCGTGTGGACCCCCATTATGCTCAGAGTTCCTGTTTCCATCAGCTGACTCGATGACCAAGAGCTACATACTCACATGTCAACCCTAGAATGAGCTAGCCATTTCTTAAAATTTTAACTCATAGACTTTGAAAATGAAAAAGTTTTTCCTGGTTTATCATAGGGAGATTCTCTGGTCTGTGTTTGGCACCATGAAGGGTGGGAGGAACATGGTTGGACTGGGGGATTCCCTGGTACAGTTCATCCATCCATACCTGACCGACGTCGTCATAAAACCCTCTGTAGGGGAATTCCCTGTGGGCCTAGTGGCTGGCATCCAGGATTCGGGATTCTGGGCCTTCACTGCTGCGGCTCAGGTTTCAGTCCCTGGTTAGGATTGAGATCCTGCAGGTTGTGCAGAGCAGGCAAAATCACCCCCTCTGTAATTCTCCTCTGGGTTCCAACAGTTCCATTCTAGTCTGAAGGTGTGGCCTGGGGCCCTCCGCCTGACTCCCTGCGCTGCCTGGGTAGTCCTCAGTTTTCATGACAGCTTGGGGATCTCTCTCTTCCCTTATGATGCCCTTCCCCAGTGACCCTCTTGTGCCCTTCCCCTCATATACACAGTAGGTAAAATTCCCCGTAGTAGAGGACCTCAGAGCACCAGGTTTCCTTTCCTTGCAGCATTTATCATTGGTTTAAGTTATACTCATTTGATTGATGTGTGTCTCCCCAACTACACTGTGAGCTCCAAGAAAGCAATGGGGTTTTCCTGTTCACTGTACTCCCAGCATCGACCTAAGTTCCTGACACAGGACAGGAATTAATATTTACTACATTTTATTTATTTATTGGATGGATGAGTAGATGGATGATGTTCTACTCTGGTAGCAAAACTTAGAAATAAGGAATCCTATTAAATTGTCCAGGAAAATGAAAAGTGCATAAATTGACACTGGGGCTCACTGGGAGGAAGGAAGTGATAGTCTTCTCTGTACTCACAACAGGTGGCCACTGCTCCCTTGAAAAGACACTTAATCTACTCAATTCTAACTGCATTGTTTCCATAGTAGGATAGAAACTCTTCAGAGATTGAGACCAAGTTTTTCTAGCATCTTCGGTGCCTGACATTGAACAGGTACTTATTAAATGTTTGGGAATGAACAGTGCTCAAGAAAACAGAGAAGACCAGTGTTTAAGCTCAGTGGACTTTCCTAGATGGAAACTAGGAAACAGTGGAGTTTCCTAGATGGTGTCCATCTTCCTTATTAGAGTTCCCTGCTTCCCCATGTTTCCCCAAAGCGGCTAAGCCTCTCATTTCACACATCAGGAAAGTAAAGCCCAAACAGCTCAAAGGAGCTGCCTGAAGTGATGCACAGAGTCAGCATCAGGACCTGGTCTTCTGAACTTAGACCTACGGCTCTCTCCTCCTCGTGACCAAGGAGCACTCTTGGCAGAGACTGAGGAACCCGTGGCCTCAGTCTAGGGCAGCTGGCTCAGAAGAGGGGGCTCATCAGTGCCAGGCCAGCCAAGCTTGAGCAGAAACTGAGCTAACAAAGTCTGGTACAGTTAACACTAAATTTGAATTTAGGGTCTTTGTACAAACCAAAGAAACAAAAACCAAAAACAGTAATGAGCTACATTCACCAAGAAACATATGGTCAGAAAAAGGAATAATTTAAATAGACATTGTTGAAGAAAAATTACACCAAATTATATATATAAAAACATATTTATATAATTATATATAAAATTATACCAAAAGACAAAAATATGCCATATACCAATGTCTGTTGAAAATATCTTTTTATTATAAACAACATGAACACTTCCTAATACACTTTGCATATACAGTATACTTTCTTTTCTTTGCTTGAATTTTTATGAATATGATTTCTCAACACAATGGTTCTTCCCTTCAAGGCCATTTATATATTCAACAAGTACCAAGTGAAAGGCACTGTCAAAAGTTACATAGGATTGAAGAGGAAAAAAAGGAGAAAAAAGGAATAATTTTATTCTTCAAGAGGACCATGTTTTCTTTATTTTAGATATTTTTGTTTTTTTAACATACACATTTCCGATTTGTAAGATGTATTTTAGACTATTTCTTTCAAAAACAGCTTATATATCCAAGGTAAACTGGACGATTAAAACAATTTTAGATAGAATAAAAGTAAAACACTACTTTTAGTTTTAAATAATCCAATGATTTATTAAAAAGTGATGCTATGGCTTTAGATCATTTTGTTAACAATTTTAGTTTTATGTTTTTGAAAGACTGAAATATTTTAATACCTGAAATATTTTAACACTTTGTCTTCTATAAATATGAAAAGGAATAACTATCTTTTTTGAGAGCAGTCTTTGAGTCACTGTCAAAAGTGAAAATTAAGCAGAATCCAAAGGCCGCATCTTCTGTCCTCACTGCTAGCCTCTGTCTCCTATCATTAGTGACTGTGATGTTTCCTTAGTGTCTGTATGAAGAGGGGCATGTAGCTCCAAATATTTTTAGTGCAAAATCCAAATATTTCTTTGGAAAGTTGCCTAAAATATATTTACTGTGGACATTTCCCTTTGGTTTATTTTTGTGTACGGATGTCATATGCTACCCCCAAATTTCATTTTCATACTATTTTATAACATTTAGTAAAGATAAATCATTAATTGGATAAATGTATTTACTTTTATGTCTTTGCAAAGTTTTCTTATGAATAATATGTTAAGTAACTCTCTTTGACACACCATATACCTCATTTTTGATGGGAACGTTGCCAACTACTGCCTCTCTACATAGCACACAAGAATTAGGTGATTCATCGAGATAATGAATTTCATGACTTTAAAATACAATGTGGTTCCAGCCACGCACAGTTGTATAGATACTAAATAGTCAAAGATAACTTACTGAAGCTCGTTCACAGAACTAAGCTTTCCCCGATACCTCTCCTTCTCCCATAACTCACCCCCCAAATGTCTGGAAGTGTTATCTCAAATGCTTTCCAGGATTTAAATAACAATATTTTAAAAACACTTTTAACACCACAATAAGGAATTTGTTGGCATGACTCGAACAATACGGTTACTCCAGATGCTGTATTCAAACTGTATGGGTCCATTGAAAAAATAGATATAACCTATAAGAAAAAGACCAAAAAGATTTCAGAGTTACTTTAGCTAACATTAAAATCTCAATCTGTTAGACTCACTTTTTAAAACATTTCAATGCTTACATTATAAACACAACGAATGCTTTAATTTATTGCTTACAATTTAAAGAGGGGGAAATGTATAAAGGTTTCTAGCTCTCCTAAAATGTCACCTCAAATTAATTGCTGTATTGGCATGAGTTCCAGTTTTGAGGCTTGAATTTTTTTTTTTTTTTTTGGCCACGCCAAACTGGGAAAGCACAGTCTGGACCTCCAGGGAATGACCCCAAATGCTTGAATTACTGATATTGGTTATTTGTTGCAAGTTAGAGATAATATCCTTTTTCATAATTAAAGCAAAATCATTTTGTATTTATGATGTTATTTGCCTTCACATATAAAATACTCCCCATTCATCCTTGATTTTAATTATGGCAATACTTTTTGCATCTTGTGTGCTGTACTTAGTCGCTCAGTCGTGTCCGACTCTTTGCAACCCCATTGACTGTAGCCAGCCAGTCACTTTGGTCCACAGGGATTCTCCAGGCCAGAATATTGGAGTGGGTTGCCATGGCCTCCTCCAGGGGGTCTTCCCAAGCCAGGGATTGAACCCAGTTCTCCTGCATTGCAGGCAGATCCTTTACCATCTGAGCCACCAGGGAAGCCCTCAATATCTTTAAATTTAAAGTCGTGTTTAAGATTTGGCATCTTTTATTCATAGAACTAGCAGTCATTAAGTTAAGCTCTTATTTATTGTAAGCATATTAATTTTTGCTTGCTGACTGTGTAAGTAGTCACAATAAGTAACGTTTTAATTATGCAAGGTTGTCATTAGTCAATCTAAGTTCTAACTGAGGGGCTACAGAAGCTCTCCTTTAAGATCAGTGAAATAGTTACCATTTTTCTGGTAGACAGCATCTACTTTATCACCAATTCCTGGGAAGACCTCTTCAACGAGTCTGGGATAGCCTTTATCCATCACATGGTTAGTGTCATCATAGCTATATAATAAGAAAAAGAAGCTCTTAAGTGGGTTGTAGGTAAATTACTTTAGCAATAATACAGTGGATATAATGGCAACTTTCAAAATTGACAGCTTCCAATTTTTAAGTCCATTCAAAACATCTGGTAGTTTTTTTAAATTAAGAATGATAATACTGAGTATATAGTAGATACCTGGTGACTATTTTGACTTGCCTAAAGGCCTTGTTTATAAAGACGGTTATAAACTCATTTCCATTTCAAAATTTGTATATCAGTTATAAAAGTATGTTATTAGGAAAGCATTTTCAGAGTCAAATAAATATGTTTCTGGATTGAACAATTGTCTCTTGATCTCTCACTATGTGTAAGACCACTTGCTAAGGGCAGTCGTGGATACTAAACTATTTAAGGCTCAGTTTCTGCACAAGGAAGTTACAGAGGCAAATGGTAGTAATAAAGAGAGGGTGGGGAGCATAGATTTCTCCTCCTGTAACTATATATTCCACACTCCTCTTCCCCAGCACCTCCTCACACTCTAGCCAACCAAACACATTCTGAAATCAGCCTAGGAGAACAACCTCCCATGATGCACTCTTCCTACCATTACTGATGAGAGTTTTTTATATTCTTGAGGTACATTCCAATAAGTAAAAGCTGGACCATCAAGAAGGCTAAGACATACACAGATGACATTGTAACACTAGGCAATAGGGGCTAAACATCATGAGAGAATATACATGAGATGTCACAGGAATTACATGAGAAGGGAGATAGCCTTTGAATGGGGGTGATCAAGAAAGATTGTGCATAAAGTGGTATTTCAAATTAACTTTAAACAATGGATAGAATGTCAAGAGGATAAATGTAGGGAAAGACCTCTGGCAAAGAAAATTGTATAAGGGAAGGTTATGTGGAGATAAAAGCACAAAGCTTTTGAGATATGGTAAGCAGTCCATCTTGACCAAACCACAGACCTCATATAGGATAAAGGGGCAGAAACACTGGACCAGGTAGAACCTAGACAGTAATATTTGATAGTATTGTATTTAATTTAATTGTGTTTAAAGTTGTGAGTGTCATTATCAGAAATAAGAAGTCAAAAGGTAAAGATGAAATACACAGGAGTGTGTGTGTGGACACATGCATGCATGAGTGTACGTGTGTGTGTGTATAGAGGAAGTAAAGCTACCATTTTAAAAATTCCAAGTTTTGGACACCCATGAGCTAATCATCCCTGAATTGACTTGGGTTCACAAACATTGCCAATGTCAATGCCGCCTTAAGCTCTACACATGTTTCAGACAGTCCAGTCCTACTTGGTTTTCACAAGGGTCTGGCTTTACAAAGTATAAACCTGGCAGCTTCCTGGCCAACTTCTGCACTGGACCAACAAGCTAGAAATTGTGGCCCTCTCTCACTCAGTCTATCCCTGTACATATTCTCATGTTCCCTCTGGCCCCAGAAGATGGACTTGCATGCAAATTAGGAAAGGATGACAAGAAAGAGAATCCAGGAGAAAGATGAAACGAGCATGTCAAAATTAGAGAGATAGCTTTGCCATGGCTTACATACAACAAATGACTAAGAAAGAGAAGTGTGGCCCAGAGGGTGTGAGAATTATACGTGCATTTTTCAAGAAGGCTTGAGACTTTCAAATGCCTGTCTTAGGGGGTACTTGCAGGAGCTATCACGGAACATAAATGAATGACTGGTTTAACATTTAAAGTAATGCATGAGATAATAATTTTAAGCAACAGGAGATGCTCGAGGCTCACTTCACCCTCTGACAGACGATGGGGGAGTAAACATGGCTGCCATACCTCCAGACTTGGTTTTCTGAGAAGAAGAGTGTCTTCCCTGAATCCTCAAAGTGAAGGGCTGCGCTGATCTTTTTAACATCTTTTGGAAATCCCAATTCCGATATTTTTTTGGGATAATCTTCCAGAATATCATAACCACTAAGTGCCCAAAATTTTCTGCCTAGAATAAGTGAAAGAATCGTTTTATTATTCAAGGGGATCTATTAAAACTCACATATGTAGACCTTTACTTTAGCAAGGAGAAAATCATTTTACACATTTATAAATAAATTAGTCAATGTTTGTGGTCACCATGTTTAAGGAACACAAAAGTATGAGCGTTCTTCAAAAATTAAGATCCAAATTTCCTAAATGTAAGCATAGCCAGTGGAATATTATAATTAATTTGACTATTAACTCTGAATATTAAGATTGGAGCTGGGTTAAAAATACATTAAGATTTCTACAGAAATAAGCAGCACAGTAGGAAGAGGAAATTAGATTGAAAACTCAAGTTTTATACTGGTACAAAAGTTGTCTGCTTCTCTAAAAAGTAACTTCATTATAGCACTAATTATAATAGTCACACAATAGAAACAGCATTAGTAGGATCTATGTAGCTAATACAAATTATGATCATGCAGCTGGAATAGCAATTTGGGAACCTGTGTCAAGGGAACAAGCAAAATATTAAAAGGCATACATACTATGAATGGAAATGTTTAATATATGTTTTACATATGATTAGGGACTAGATAATAAAGTGAGAAAATAAATTGACCTTTCAGAAGGAGGAATTATGGATAATTTCTTTTGAATTGTTAAAAATGTACATTGTTATAACATTTTCTCAGCAAATAATTTTTAAGAGGAAATAAGAGAAACAAAGAATGGATATGAGTAACATCCAATATTGACTTTTTACTTGTCAAATTGAGGACACTTGGTTTCAGTTGGACACTTGGTTTCAGAAAGGTTTCGGGTGCTTTCTGGCTTCCATTTTGTTATACGTGATTCTTAATTTACACATATTTTTGACAACGATCATTTTATTAAATCTCTGGTAGCTAAAGTTCATCGCTGCCTGCTCCAGGCATATGCGAAGTTTCGCTGGTGGAAATCTTACCTCTAAAGATGAAGATAAGGTCATGGGAAGGGTGCTCATAGGCAGCATCAATACGGTTGGGAAGTTCTGGCCAAAACGATTTTGTTAAAAACAGCTCTGCTTCAACCTGCTGAGGATGCAGCCGCCAGAAGAATCTGACACAAAAGTAAAACACAGAGTTTGCATCATTTCTTTGAGTGCAGTGTTTCTATCCTGCTAGCCACTTGTCTCCACATCAGTACAGATAAGCCAGACACAGCCATTCCCTACCACCTGTGAAGGGGCAAGATTTCCACTTCCCTTAAAGTGCCAGTTAAACAAGCTCTGTCTGTCTTAACTCTGCCTAAATACTGAAGTCTAAAAGTCTCACAGAGCCTTTGTGAAGGCTCCAGGTCCTTTGTGAAGGCTCCAGGTCCTTTGTGTGCTGGGATCATTCTTTGTCAGTTTTGCACATCTTGAAAGTGGCAAGCAAATATGCCAGGCACTGTGTCGGGCTCTGGAAAGAAAACATGACTGACACAAACTGTGCTCCCAACATCTCATGGCCTGGGAATCTGAGACAAGAGAAAATACTGGAGCAAAATGAAATTGGAGCTATAGTAGAAGACGAAGGAATGCTGCTGGATCACAGATGAGAGAATAATACAGATAATTAACAGATAATAAAACAATGGATTAATGAGTAGGTGAACAAATAAGGATATTAAAACAGTATCAAAATTAAAAATGGGTATTTTGTTTTTCATCACCTATAGATTTAGGCTGTAACATGCTCATATGTTACCAGAACCAAAGCTTTCCCATACCAAAAGGAATTCATGTGAAATTATGAGTAACAACTCACTAATACAGTAATTGATTTCAATTATTGTGTTTTGTTAAATAAATAAATTATATTCCTATATGTATTTGGTTATTTTTATAAGAAGAAGATGTAAAGAAAGTTGTACAATGCCAAGATTATCCATTGAAAGGTAAAATGTTTATCCATCAGTTATTTTATTTCATCTGATATACATAAATAAACTGTCCAAAGGTCTGTTATTTTTACTAACTTCACCTCCTTTGGAATCCTGATGAGATGTTTTGGTAATCTCAGACGTGACTTCAGAAATGTTCGTCGCATGCAAGTTTCATAAAGTAGTACCAACAGTACCTGTCTTTAAAGATCAGTGTTTCTCCACGGAGACTGGTAATGGCATCAAGGGATAAGGAAGGGTCACATTTGTCCGGCGTTTTCGGATGTTTAGAGTTGGAGTCTTCATCTCCTGGACCTGCAGTCATGAAATGAGTTAAGGAAGTGACTGAGGATGACCTGCTCCTACCAATGGACAGCAGGAAGGGCTTCATCCAGGCAGGGCGGTGGGTCCTGCCACCTCCTACATAATGCGCCAAAGAATTTGTAATCGCACCTCTTTCCTCCAGGGCTACCACGCTCTTGCCTATGGGACTTCCCCTTCTGTTTCCAACTTTAAAAACCCTTGAGAATCATCTCAGCTCCAAATCCAGCTTTCTTGAGGCTGGTGATAGAAACGGGCTGGGGGAGCAAGACACTTTGGGGAAACTTTCCCCATGCTTTGCACAACCTATTCACAGACTTCTCCTGAGAAACACATTGCTCTCACAGCCACTTCTGGAGGCATGTCATCTCCGTGGGAGCCCTCCTTTGGGCTCTTTCTCAAGCCTACTTGACCAGCTGCCAGCATCGGCTCACCTTGCTTTAGAGTTTATCACTGTGCGTCTGCATCTCAGTGAGAAGCCAGGCCTTCAGCCACTCTAGTATGACTTGTAGCGTGTTGGTAACTTTCCAACCAGCTCACATGAGTGCAAAAGGGTTGCAGGACGTAAAATAATTCTACACTTCTTCTTCACTACCTATGTCCTGTTAGTTCTGTCATGAAGTCCCTCAGCCAAGATACAGTAGAAATAGTAAACACTGAAAAATTCTTGCCTCTGCCATCACAAGCTATTGCAATAGATGTAAATCCAGAAGAGAAAATAGCTTGGGGCTGGCCTGACCGTTGTCTGAGCTCTGTGTTCTAGAAATGTTTACACTGATGACTGTGTACTATGGCTGTACTTCTATTTATGGTAGGTATTTTTGCTTGTTTGGGTTGAGGTTTAATTATTTTGTAAATATTATTGAAAATTTGGAAGGAAAATGAAGAAATTCTTACAAATGTTCACTGTAGATATTGGTGAAAAACTACCATGGGCTACTTGAATGGTTTCCACTGTGGTAAACAGGAGTAGTTGAAAGAATACCCACAGTTTATAACAGCTGGTTGAGATCTCACTTTCTCCCTGTGAAAGCTACCCCGGAAGCTGTGTTCCTATCTAGCTGTGTTTCACCCAGCTGTGTTACTATAAATATACTATTTAAACTCTACAGCCTTAGTTTCTTCATTCATCAAATGAAGAATAAAATATTGCCATTTCTTATGTTAGAGGTATCGTCGGGATATCAAATGTACCTTGCAATGTATAAAATACAAATACAAGGAGTTACATTCTACAAAAACTTTGGGGAATGGAATTTTTTCTACCTGCGTAGGTAGATTGATATTTAAAGAAAAAATAAGCATGCTTCTCCAAATGTTACTAGCAAAACCAGGACAGTAATATTGGTAATGGTAAATTCATTAATAATTTAGAAAATAAATGTGTATATGTCTTCTGCGGTCAAGCTAATATATCAGTAGTTACCGTAGAGAGACTGAATCCCTTGGACATCATCATCAGGAAGCATAAAGTGGCTTTTGCCAGTGTAGGTGTAGATGGGAAACATGAGTGCTCCTGGGTCCTTGGAGTGGTCCAGACCTAAGGAATGGCCAAACTCATGGGCAGCAACAAGAAACAAGTTGTAGCCTGTAAGAAAAGAAAGGAACTGAGAAAACAAAGTCCTCCAGTGACCAATTCCCAGAATAAATACTCTTTTCTTTGTCTATTTCTTATGTTGTCATTTCTCCTTGTCTGTTTGACACAGTTTTTAAAGTTAATATTCAGTTGCTTAAATGAAGATTTAAAACGTTGATTTAATCATTGTAAGTAATTTGGTGATCCTTTGATTATAGCTGCCTACACAGATTCTCAACAGATTGATTAGCAATCAATAAGGTTTTATTGTGAAGACACAAGTAATCCTGATTTGCTCTTTGCTTTCTCATGTCAGTGAGGAAAGCAGAGAATGATGACCTTAAATGGAAACTCATGGGGGGAAAACCTAGGGTGATACATATCTAGGGTGCTGCCTAGAAAATCATCTAAATAGGAACCACCAATCAAAGGTATGATGACCAAGCATAGAGAATACATTATATACGGTCTCCAGGAATCTACTTGAGAACAAATTCCTACCAAATGCTCCTTTCCAGTATATCTCTATACTCTAGAATTTAAAGAAGCAGAAACTGTAGACACAATTGGCCAAGCTTCCTCTACTGTTGACGACCACTGTGTCTCTGTGTTTACATTATTTCCTTTAGTCATTCTTCCCACAAATTTCTGATGCTTCTGGTATTTTAAATTGGAAAAAAATAAAATATTGAAAGAAAAAAATACATGAAAGCTGGAGCCGGTGGTTTCAGTTTGACCTTAAATACCCTTTGCTATCATAGCCTATACATGAAGAAAATATGTAATCAACTTGGTGACCTGTGCAGACTGCAGCATGATCATTCATCAAACTCAGAGTTAATGCAGGAACCAAAAACTGAGGCTTACTGTGACTATGCCTTAACAATACTAGGTGTTGCTCTTTCTTCCTAAAACCATTTTTATCTGTGGAATATTCAGACTTTAAATATGCAAACTCCCACCTTTCCCTCCTAAGACAGATGGCAGCATAGGCATTGAGACATTGATTATTCAAGGCCCAGTTTTACTTTTTGGAAAAAATAATTCCTTTTTTTAAATGAATAGTAAAGACTAGATGTTTTTGAGGACTACCCTCTAACTATCACAATTGAGTCCATATAGCCCCAAATAAAATCCTAGTTGGAATAATTTGGCTTTTCTGCCTAAATTAGCATTCTCAATTCTTTTGAGTCTTTTAAGATTCAACTACTAACTGAAGTCTCTCAACAGTTTCATTTTGCTTTTGTAAATAAATACATTTTAATCTGGTTTGTCTCAGATTTTCTGAAGTAAGAAACTATATTGATTTGCTAGAGTGGTGTTTGTAAAAATCAGTGGAACAGTCAAGTCTAAAGAAGTACTCATATAACTGAGAATAGAAATATGACTGGATTTGTGCCGTTAATATTTCTACAAAGAAAAAAACTATTTCAGCTCGCATCCAACTTATTTATAATCCATATATTTAGCACTAATAGTTTTTAGAACAGAAAGCATTTTGATCCTATTTCAGAGTTAGCTAGAATCCCTCAAGCCACTAGACTAAGTAGATTTTGCTCATTTTTAATGTTGCATATTGGCTTGTAGAAATGCCATTTGTAGAAACTAAGATTATTATACTTATTAAACTTTTTTGAAAAATATAATCAAGTACCAAATATAATGTACAGTATGCTTCTTAACCTCTTTTTAATGGGGTCTGATAATCATGAATTCTATCATTATAAGAAATATTACCTTTGGAACTACTTGTCCAGGTTTCATCATCATCAAAGTGAGCATCTCCTCCATAATTTGGTCCAGGAGGGAAAGCGTGAGCCAACAGACCAGAGGGTCCATCAAATGGGTAGAAGTCGCCATGCTCTACACACAAAAAACAGAGTTAAGACTTTAATTATACCCAGTAGTGCCTAGCCCAGGTGCCTGGTGAATTTTTGTTGAATTCTGTAAAAACTAATGAGTACCTGAAAGAAGGAGTAAAAGAATGGAGCCAATAGTAGAATATAAAAATGTTCAAAAATTATTCTGCGTCATTACCTTTAGTTCCAAAAGAGATCATGATATCAGCAGTGCCATTGTGAATTCTGGTAAAATTCAGAGGTGTCACATCAGACCACACCTTGAAGGCTTTTCTGAAGGCCTTTTCCACTTCAGAATGAGTCAGATCAGGTGTATAATTCACAATTCTATTTAGCAGAAAAAGCTTGAATCAAATTTTTGGAAAGTGAAAACTCTTTTAGAATATCTTTTCTTGGAGTACTGCTTTTCAACTCAAAATGCAATTGCTTCTCTAAAAGTCCTACTAGAGGTCCACTGTTTCAAATAACTTCTTAATTATGATGTCATACAAAGACATACAATGCCGTGAAGAATTTGATTAGACACTTGAGTATCTCCAAATATTTGACATCTTAAGTTTAAAGTATTTTGATGTTTACTAAAACTTATATGGCTGCCATAAAAGTTTTGTATCACTATGGTCTAAACAAACGAAATAGTTCTGTAAATTTCATGAGAGAGAGAAACTCTCCATTTTTAGCACTCTTATAATAAATATGACTGTTACATTTTCAAATTTTCTTGAAACTACTCTTTTATTTTGATTTTATATCTGAAAGAAACATATTTAGTTTTGCAAAAAAAATAATCCTGGCTTAATGCAACAATAATATATAATAGATATTATAAGATATTCTCATCAACAGTATTAAAGTTACTCCTATCTCTCTGTGTGTGCTCTGTGCTTAATCGCTAAGTTGGGTCTGACTCTTTGCAACCCCAAGAGGGTAGCCTGCCAGGCACTTCTGTCCATGGGGATTCTCCAAGCAGGAATATTAGAGCGGGTTGCCATGCCCTCCTCCAGACGATCTTCCCAACCCAGGGATCTAACCCAGGTCTTCTGCATTGCAGGTGGATCCTTTATCATCTGAGCCACCAGGGAAGCTCAAAGTCACTCCTACTGCTAAGTCACTTCAGTCGTGTCCGACTCTGCGTGACCCCATCCATAGATGGCAGCCCACCAGGCTCCCCCGTCCCTGGGATTATCCAGGCAAGAACACTGGAGTGGGTTGCCATTTCCTTTTCCAATGCATGAAAGTGAAAAGTAAAAGTGAAGTCACTCAGTCGTGTCTGACTCTTCGTGACCCCGTGGACTGCTGCCCATGAGGCTCCTCCATCCATGGGACTTTTCAGGCAAGAGTACTAGAGTGGGTGCCATTGCCTTCTCCGCAAAGTCACTCCTAGACCTACTTAATTTCCAGTTTAAAATCTAAGGCCTACTTAAAACAATGGGACCACACGTGTTCTGTAATCTGTAGCTTGCGCCGAAAATTAGACAGTTGATACTACCAAAAGCAACAAATATTAAAGAAAGAATAGTCTATGATTTACCTGTAGGTTAAGTTCATTTTGGACCACTTGAGAGTTCGAGGAAAAACATTGTATTCACCCACATCAGGGACCCCACATCTTGGTTTTTTCATGATGTCTAAGGTGTTATCATCAAGTCTGCCAGTCACCTCTAAGCCAAAAAATGACTGCATTTCTTTAAGCCTGTCAATCACAGAGCTTGCTGCAGTTCTCTTCAGGATTCCAGCAGGATTCTGAGGATAGTAGTATGATTTCAGGTAGCTCTAAAAAAAGGAAAGCAAAATGACCCTCTTTTAAAGAGAAGGGCATTTATGGGACATATCACATCACTGGAATTGTTAAAATACTTTACCTCTGCAAACTGGAAGTCTTCCTCGGACAAGTCTTCAGAATCTCCATCGCTGGGAAGGGGCAGGGACCAACAAGCCGTCCAGCTGAAGAAGAGGAAGCCAGCCAGGGCCCTTGGGTGCATCTTGGATGATCACGCCTGGAGGCAGCTGCCTTTTCCCAGACAACTACCTTTACTTTTATAGGCCTATGGTGGTGAGTCATCAATTATGGACAAGTTTCAACTTCCTAGTCAGTTAAAGGTAAACATGCTTACATGGCGCCTTTTTTTTTTTTCCTCCCAAGAAGTGTGGTTTGTGGTAGAATTTGAGGGAAATATAATATGAGGGCTTCTCTCCTTTCAGCAGGGTCTCAAAAACCATCTTGCAAAATAACAGCCTCAGCATATTTATGGCTATTGTGGGAAGAAGCAGAGAGTAAAATTTTCACTTCACTTGGCAAAAAAACTTTCCCCTTTGCAGGAGATTAACTACTTTTTCTTTTTCTGATAAGACTGTCAAGACAGTACACTTACTTCCATAAAGAGAAACCTAGCCTTGTTTCCAGAATGTTTATAACCTGGTGAGTTTTAAACTTCATTTTTTCCAGCGCACCTAAGAGGTAAATATTATGTATACCCAAAGGCCACAGAATTGGACCAGAACCAAGCTTAGAGACTCATCACAGGATTGAGTGCTGTGGTTGGAATTTAAAGGCACTGGTGTGACCTATCAACTAACATGGAGCCTTGCACAAATTCCCTACAGGTCCAGGCAAAAATAGAAGGATGTGTTAGAATACAATATATTGGAATACAATATAATGGCTAACATATTGAGGGATTACTGCAGGCTAGACTTAAAAGGTGTTACTTCATTTAATCTTGATGGCAGCCTTATGAAGTAGGTAAGTAGGTACTGCTGGAAGACTTGTTTTTCACTTTACAAAAGAATAATCTGAGACACTGAGAAGTCAAATACTCATTTAAGGTGATATGGTTAATAAAATGCTACTACTTGGCATTTGAATTGCAGCCAGTAGGTTGAAGACGTCATGTTTTTAACTGCCATGGAATATGACCTCTACTCTCTCCATTCTCAGATATTTTCTCAAAGCTGCTTGGTTCCCAAAGCTCTAGGAGGGCTGAGGAAAACTAAGACTCTAAAGTGTCTTGATTTTCATTTTCAAGTTTAAATACTAGAAGTACCTTTGGTCCAATGACTCCAGAAAGCAGTCCTGTAGGGGCCTCTAGTCTATTATTCCCTTGAGAACTTCACACATTTAATACTATGAAATCAGAATGCTGTCTTTGATTCTTTGTAGATGTAAATGGATAGAGCAATATGGGCCATGATTTTCAGATTGATCAAATTGTTGAAAACGCAAGTTAATTTAAGTGACTAAGAGTCAGAGAGAGGCTTAAGTCAGAAACACACTAAGAGAAACAGAAGGAGAGTGAATACAGATTAGGGTGACAAGGGAAGGGATATCCTTAAAATAAAATGCTGTAATCTATATTAGCCAGTACCTCAGAGAAAACCTATCAAATGTAGCCAATCACTCTAGGGAAGTTTATTATGCTTTTATCCAAAACAGAGCCAAATAGATCCTCACAATAGATTATTTCCTGAGTTCAAGATTTGATTTAGGCTCAATCAGCAATGCAAAATAATAATTTGTTCTAAGCCTCTTCCATGTACAACATTTTATTTTGACAGTAAGTGAAAATCATCCAAAATTTTGATTCATCTATTAAGCTTACAGGAAATCAGTTCAGTAGTAAGCATTTGTTTTTACCAATACATTTTTATAAAGTCACATTAAATAATAAAAAAGAAGTCCTTGAACAAAGAAGTTTAAAAACAAGTGATATTTTATTTACTGTTTGAAAGTGGATGAAAAGAATAAAGTAGGCTAACTGTACTTATAGATCTTCATATTTATCTAAAAATGGCATCATCTTAAACTAGAATTTTTTAGTTATTAAATCAGTGAACACTGACTGGGCATCAACAATGCAGGATACATCACTAATCACTATGAAGATGAAGGGAAGGATAAGATAAGGGCCTTTTTCTTGGGGTGATTACAACATTCTCTCCTCCACAAAGAAACATTTTTAATGGACAATAAAAATAAATGTCACCATTTTTCAACTTTAAAACTAATGCTTACTATCAAACAGCTTTAATAGTTTATTAATTTCTTATTTCATTTATTTGCATTTTTCAGTGCAAAAGATAAGACACAGAAAGAACATGAGAACATGCTGTTGCACATTTCATAATTTTCTCAGGGGAATAAATAAAAATTCCTCAGATTAAAGTAGAAATCAGTTCCTTAGGAAAATCATCAAATTTCTTGCCTATAGGCTATCATTCAGAGAGGAATGATTTCACACAGTAATCAGGATGTGTCACCACATGGAAATGTGTTGGCAAGCTTCTTGTCAACACAAGTCCTTATCTCAGATTAATTGTTAAAATTCATTTTAACTGGCCTTCTGGTGAAGTGGTTTGTGGTTTCAAATGACACCTTTAACACAATGAGGCTGAACTAGTATGTACAAATGGTTCTAACAAGCTGACGAATCACTGGGAAATCTGAAAACCTGTAGAATGAGCAAACAAAACTGCAGAGGAAATTAGATATGTGTAGGTATATGTGTCTACTGCTGATTCAGACATAAGCAATATGGGACTTTTTAAAACATATGTCATCATCAGTTTCTAAGTTCAAAACATCACCCAGGAAAGAGCCAAAAACATCTATGAATAACCCTTTAGTAAAGCAGAGGGGTGTTCCAGCTTAGAAATAATAGAAACAATGAGCCATTTGAGTTGGGTTAAAATTATAAAAATTCATTAAGCAAATAACCTTCAAGTTAAAATATTTTGCTTCAGTTTAGCATGATGTAAATTATTAGTGTTGACATGACACTTAGTAGTATCGTTATTTTTCTAAAAGGTAAATGATTTGATTCTAACTACATGAAGTAATGAGCTGACTCATTAGAAAAGAAACCGATGCTGGTAAAGATTGAAGGCAGGAGAAGGAGACGACAGAGGATGAGATGGTTGGATGGCTTCACCAACTCAGTGGAGCAGGCTCCAGGAGATGGTGAAGGACAGGGAAGCCTGGCATGCTGCAGTCTATGGGGGTCACAAAAAGCTGGACACGGCTGAGTGACTGAACAATGACACCAACACAAAAATAATGATTTTTATAAACACTCACTGATGGTTGCTTTGCTCTAGTCTCTGAATTTCTTTCCTTCTGTCTTTTTGTTTGTTTGGTTGGTTGGCCCCCAACCCCATGAAATGTGCTCACAAGTGCTCTATAAAAAAAGGAGAGAACTAAACTAGAATTTACATGCTGGGCTGGATGAAGCACAAGCTGGAATCAAGATTGCCGGGAGAAATAGCAATAACCTCAGATGTGCAGATGACACCACACTTATGGCAGAAAGTGAAGAAGAATTAAAGAGCTTCCCAATGAAAGTGAAAAAGGAGAGTGAAAAAGCTGGCTTAAAGCTCAACATTCAGAAAAGGAAGATCATGGCGTCTGGTCCCATCACTTTACAGCAAATAGATGGGGAAACAGTGGAAACAGTGTCAGACTTTATTTTGGGGGGCTCCAAAATCACTGCAGATGGTGACTGCAGCCATGAAATTAAAAGACACTTGCTCCTTGAAAGGAAAGTTATGACCAACCTAGACAGCATATTAAAAAAGCAGAGACATTACTTTGCCAACAAAGGTCCATCTAGTCAAGGCTATGGTTTTTCCAATGGTCACATATGGATGTTAGAGTTGGACTGTGAAGAAAGCTGAGCACCGAAGAATTGATGCTTTTGAACTGTGGTGTTGGAGAAGACTCTTGAGAGTCCCTTGGACTGCAAGGAGATCCAACCAGTCCATCCTAAAGGAGATCAGTCCTGAATATTCATTGGAAGGACTGATGTTGAAGCTGAAACTCCAATATGTTGGCCAACTGATGTGAAGAGTTGACTCATTTGAAAAGACCCTGATGCTGGGGAAGCTTGAAGGTGGGAGGAGAAGGGGATGGCAGAGGATGAGATGGCTGGATGGCATCACTAACTCAGTGGACATGAGTTTGAATAAACTCTGGGAGTTGGTGATTGTCAGGAAGACTTGGCGTGCTGCAGTCCATGGGGTTGCAAAGAGTTGGACACGACTGAGAGACTGAACTGAACTGAACTGAAGCTAGAATTTAAATGCTTAATCATGTTTATACTCTAGATTAAGGTGTAAGAGTGTCCCATCCAACTTGTTTATGCACAATCATGACATAATCCACTATTGTAGATACTGAAGCTGCAAAACAGAAGGTCAGCAATTCAGGAGGCCATTTTCTTGTAACATCTGAACTGCATGATCTTCAGAGATCTTGCATTCATACTGGATTGGCCCATGAAAGAAATAATTAGTACCTGTAAGAAAAAGTGAAATTCTTTTCAATTCTTACTTGAGTATGACATCTGAAATTCAAAACACAATTTCCTGGGCTTGTTCCTAATAAATTTTAATTTTTATTGTTTTTGTTAAAAAGAGTGGTTCCTGAATGTCCACCTCTGACAGCTTTAACCAAATACTGTAGGAGAAAACAACCAGGAACAGAACACACATTCTAGCCTCCTCTTGCTCAAATGTCTCTTAAAAGTTTGTTTGACAATAAATAATAGAGATGGAAACAAGCTAGAGAAATGGGGCCTGAGTGGGTTTAACAACAAGCACTTTTAGTGTATTTTAAAATCCCTAATATTTAAACAATGAGGCAGAAACTCTATTTTTAAAACACCTTGTTACCTCGATTTCCTAATGGAGAAGTTGTTGCATAACTTTGCCTTTTTTTTTTTTCCTTCTGGCTGCACCACAGGACATGTGGGGATCTCAGTTCCCTGACCAAGGATCAAAACTGTGCCCCCTGCATTGGAACATGAACTCAACCCCAGGACAGCCAGGGAAGTCCCAGGAAGTTGTTACATATTGTGAAAGACAAATTTTTTGATTCAAAAATTAATATAAAAAAACAACACATTGCATAACAATTGGAAAATAGGGACAAAACAAAAAGAAAAAAATTACTGGGTAATTACTTGAGGTATTACCCCAAGATTTTTTAGATAGCCCCAAATACATATAAATTTTAAGAATATCCTTTAAATTGATTTATTTAGATGATAGTCAATCTTGAAGGTTTTTAAAAACAGTACTTTCTATAATAGAAAACCTGCCAGGTTAGTCATATGTTGCAACTATTTTATTTTCAATTCTAGGAAAGTTACCTTTAATAAATTTGGAGTAGCCATCTTCCATAGTTTGCTTTTCTTCTTTGAATGTATCATAAAATTGAGAATGAACTCAAAATTGCACAAAATATATCTTAATAACACTATACATGAAAGAGGTTAACATTTAAATTTTTCTGTATGTTCTAGTTAGTTAATTTCAGAAGATTAAAGACAGGAATTCACTGCAACCATGAATGACCAACAAAGGCTTCCACCTCAGCCTGCCTGCTAGATGATTTCATCCTGTCAGTACCCATCTGCACTGAAAAAGGTGGTCATCTCAGTGTTAGGCTCATGGGGAGCGGCATCAGCCTCTTGGGTTTTTCCTGGGAATCCAAGCTCCCTAATTTCCTTGGAATATTCATGTAGCATGACGTGAAGGTGCTAAGGCTTTTTCCTGTTAATCATGAGTCAAAGAAAGACCTTATTTTTGGTTGGAAAGTTATGACCAAGCTAGGGACACATCTAAGGCAAAGAACATAATAAACTGGCTAAATACAAGCTAAACTACAAAGAAATCCTCCAAAGTTATGGACTACAAGATATGTGTTTCTTTTACCTCTCCAGTGATCCGGTCCTGTACTAAGTCTGTGGGGCTCATGCAAAAATAGATAGCACAGAGTCTGGAGTCAGCTCACTGCTGTTGTTTAGTCCCATCCAGCTCATTTGCAACCCCATGGACTGTGGTCCACCAGAGTCCTCTGCGCATGGGATTTCCCAGGCAAGAATACTGGAGTGGTTTGCCATTTCCTTCTCTGGGGAATCTTCCCAACCCAGGGATCAAACCTACATCTCTTGCACTTCAGGTGGGTTCTTTTACCACTGAGCCACTTGGGAAGCCTCTTGGAATCAGCTACACCGGCCGAAATCCCAACTCTGTCATTTATTAGCTCCCTAATCTTAGTGATACAACAGTGAACAAAACACATCAAAATCCTGGTCCTTGAGAGAAAAGGAGAAAAATAGAGCAAGATAGGGAGTAGAGGACTTGGGGAGGACTGCTGTAATTTATACACACAGCAGGGAAGGGCTTAGTGAGAAAGTGACATTTGAGTGAGGACTGGAGGGAGGGGAAGGTGTGAGCTCTGAAACTGTCTGGAGGAAGAACACTGTTGGCTGAGAGAACAGCAAAGGAGGCAGCCAGAGGTACCAGTGTGCTGGTGGATTTGAGGAAAACTGCAAGGAGGCCAGCGTTCTGCAGGGAGCAGAGTGAGGAGAAAAGTTACTTAATTTTAACTATGCAAATGGGATCATCACAGTAACCTGTGTTATAGGTTATATGGGGACTATATGTGCCTGGCACATAGAAAGTGCCTGATACATATCATTGATTCACAGTAACCAATCTACAGTTCAGGGAGATCCCCTGGAATAGGAAATGACAATCCACACCAGTATTCTTGCCTGGAAAATTCCATGGACATGGGAGCCTGGTGGACTACAGTCCATGGGGTCGCAAAAAGTCAGATGCCACTGTGCAACTGAGCACAGCACAACTAACCTACGCAGCACTCAGCAAAACCATTGTGCCAGGCACTCTTGTAGGCACACGGGATAGTGCATAAACAATACGGACAAGAACCCTCAGATATTAGAAGGAGGAGTAAGTAGGCATTGCAAGAATAAAAGAGGCAATTCAGGCTAGTTAGAAACATTATTATGAATATAAAATGAAGTGATGATATAGAATGACCAGAGACAGGGCTCAGGGGGTACATACTTTCTCTTGAATGTCAAGGAAGTTCAATCAAAAGAGATACATTTAAAACTGAGACCAGTGGGATACATGTGAGTGAAGTGAGTCAGAAAGAGAAAAATAAATACCGTATTCTAACACATACATACAGAATCTAGAAAAATGGTACTGAAGAATTTATTTACAGGGCAACAATGGAGAAACAGACATAGAGAATAGACTTATGGACATAGGGAGAGGGGAGGAGAGGGTGAGATGCGTGGAAAGAGTAACATGGAAACTTACATTCCCATATGTAGAATAGATAGCCAACGGGAATTTGCTGTATGGCTCAGGAAACTCAAACAGGGGCTCTGTATCAACCTAGAGGGGTGGGATGGAAGGGAGATGGGAGAGAGTTTCGAAAGGGAGGGGATATATGTATAGCTATGGCTGATTCATGTTGAGGTTTGACAGAAAACAACAGAATTCTGTAAAGCAATTATCCTTCAATAAAAATAAGTTAATAATAATAATAAAAAAAAAAACCCTGAGACCAGATGACAAGAGAGGTTTAGCCACGTAAACATCTAGGAGCAGAGGGTTAGTCTAGTCGGAAAGAACTACAGCACATAGGCACTAGGGGTGCAAGCAGGCTTCTGTCCAGGGAACAGGAAGTGTTCTGTGCCGGAATACCACAAGAGAGTGGAGTGGTGGGAAAAGCTGAACTAGGGGATTTGCAGACTGTCCGTTTGGAGGGTTTCCCAGACAATTCCATGGGTACCAGGCACAAATTTGAATATTTTGTCCTTCAGTTCAGTTCAGTTGCTCAGTCATGTCCGACTATTTGCGACCCCATGAATCGCAGCACGCCAGGCCTCCCTGTCCATCACCAACTCCTGGAGTTCAGTCAGACTCATGTCCATCGAGTCCGTGATGCCATCCAGCCATCTCATCTTCTGTCATCCCCTTCTTCTCCTGCCCCCAATCCCTCCCAGCATCAGAGTCTTTTCCAGTGAGTCAACTCTTCGCATGAGGTGGCCAAAGTACTGGAGTTTCAGCTTTAGCATCAGTCCTTCCAAAGAAATCCCAGGGCTGATCTGCTTCAGAATGGACTGGTTGGATCTCCTTGCAGTCCGAGGGAGTCTCAAGAGTCTTCTCCAACACCACAGTTCAAAAGCATCAATTCTTCAGCACTCAGCTTTCTTCCCAGTCCAACTCTCACATCCATACATGACCACAGGAAAAGCCATAGCCTTGACTAGACGGACCTTAGTCGGCAGAGTAATGTCTCTGCTTTTGAATATGCTATCTAGGTTGGTCATAACTTTTCTCCCAAATTTTGTCCTTAGAGGTAACTTTTTTTCCTTGAACTGTGTCATGGCATCAAATGTGAAGTCTAGATCACATTTCTCTGGGGTTTGCCCATTGAATGATCTATTTCTTGGACCTAAAAGTTAGAAAATAATGACCCAACATGAACTGTTGATTTGCTTCACACTGTCTCCAGATTCTTTTCAAAAGCAAAATAGCCATTAACATTCTAGTTTTGTGTCTGGATTAAAACGATATAGGAAGACATCTTCAGATTGTATATTGTGGCTTATTCCTAATTCTTACTCTCAAATACTGACCTATGTTTCCCTGTGTAAGGGGGTCACTTGTTAGCTTTAAGATGAAATTAATGTTCTTAACTTCCTGTCCTCAACACTTCTTCTGCTGTTGATAGCTTTCAATAACTTTTCCTGGGCCTTCTTGCCAAATGACTTCCAGGTTGGTTTAGCCAAAGGGAGGCACTGGAGAGCAGGAGAAAAGCCAGGATTTCTTACCCTCTTCTCTCTTCCTCAGGAGGTGTGGTGGCTGTCTCCAGTTATCTGCAGACAGTCCCTCCCACTGTGGTCTAACTCCCCCCAGGCAGCTCACCATGGATTCTAATTCCCTATCACTCAGGCTTCCTGACTGCTTATTTCATCTGTTTCCTGTGTCCCTCTACCTCCGGGGGGGGGGGGGGGGGGGTAGAGGTTTTCAGTGTTGCTAATTTGTGGGTTAGCAACCCACGTCCAAGGTAAGGAGCAGCGGCTGCACTTTGCTAGAACAGCTGTAAAGAGATGCCCCACGTCCAAAGTAAGAGAAACCCAAGTAAGACAGTAGGCGCTGAGAGAGGGCAGAGACTAAAACCACAATAACAGAAAACTAGCCAATCTGATCACATGCAACATGGCCTTGTCTAACTCAATGAAACTATTAGCCATGCCATGTGGGGCCACCCAAGATGGACAGGTCATTGTGGAGAGGTCTGACAGAATGTGGTCCACTGGAGGAGAGAAAGGCAAACCACTTCAGTATTCTTGCCTTGAGAACCCCATGAACAGTATGAAAAGGCAAAATGATAGGACACTGAAAGAGGAACTCCCCAGGTTGGTAGGTGCCCAATATGCTACTGGAGATCCGTGGAGAAATAACTCCAGAAAGAAAGAAGGGATGGAGCCAAAGCAAAAACAATACCCAGCTGTGGATGTGACTGGTGTTAGAAGCAAGGTCTGATGCTGTAAAGAGCAATGTTGCATAGGAACCTGGAATGTCACGTCCATGAATCAAGGCAAATTGGAAGTGGTCAAACAGGAGATGGCAAGAGTGAACGTCTACATTCTAGGAATCGGCGAACTAAGATGGACTGAAATGGGTGAATTTAACTCAGATGACCATTATATCTACTACTGTGGGCAGGAATCGCTTAGAAGAAATGGAGTAGCCATGATGGTCAACAAAAGAGTCTGAAATGCAGTACTTGGATGCAATCTCAAAAATGACAGAATGATCTCTGTACGTTTCCAAGGCAAACCATTCAATATCACAGAAATCCAAGTCTATGCCCCAACCAGTAATGCTGAAGAAGCTGAAGTTGAATGGTTCTATTAAGACATACAAGACCTTTTAGAACTAACACCCAAAAAAAGATGTCCTTTTCATTATAGGAGACTAGAATGCAAAAGTAGGAAGTCAAGAAACACCTGGAGTAACAGGCAAATTGGGCCTTGGAATACAGAATGAAGCAGGGCAAAGACTAATAGAATTTTGCTAAGAGAACACAGTGGTCATAGCAAACACCCTCTTCCAACAACACAAGAGAAAACTCTACACATGGACATCCCCAGATGGTCAACACCAAAATCAGATTGATTATATTCTTTGCAGCCAAAGATGGAGAAGCTCTATACAGTCACCAAAAACAAGACCAGGAGCTGACTGTGGCTCAGATCATGAACTACTTATTGCCAAATTCAGACTTAAATTGAAGAAAGTAGGGAAAACCACTAGGCCATTCAGGTATGAACTAAATCAAATCCCTTATGATTATACAGTGGAAGTGAGAAATAGATTTAAGGGACTAGACCTGATAGATAGAGTGCCTGATGAACTATGGTTGGAGGTTCGTGACATTGTACAGGAGACAGGGATCAAGACCATCCCCATGGAAAAGAAATGCAGAAAAGCAAAATGGCTGTCTGGGGAGGCCTTACCAATAGCTGTGAAAAGAAGAGAAGCGAAAAGCAAAGGAGAAAAGGAAAGATACATGCATCTGAATGCAAAGTTCCAAAGAATAGCAAGAAGAGATAAGAAAGCCTTCTTCAGCGATCAGTCCCAAGAAATAGAGGAAAACAACAGAATGGGAAAGACTAGAGATCTCTTCAAGAAAATTAGAGGTAGCAAAGGGACATATCATGAAAAGATGGGCTCGATAAAGGACAGAAATAGTATGGACCTAACAGAAGCAGAAGATTAAGAAGAGGTGGCAGGAATACACAGAAGAACTGTACAAAAAAGATCTTCACAACCAAGATAATCACGATGGTGTGATCACTAACCTAGAGCCAGACATCCTGGAATGTGAAATCAAGTGGGGCTTAGAAAGCATCACTACGAACAAAGCTAGTGGAGGTGATGGAATTCCAGTTGAGCTTTTTCAAATCCTGGAAGATGATGCTGTGAAAGTGCTGCACTCAATATGCCAGCAAATTTGGAAAACTCAGCAGTGGCCACAGGACTGGAAAAGACCAGTTTTCATTCTAATCCCAAAGAAAGACAATGCCAAAGAATGCTCAGACTACTGCACAATTTCACTCATCTCACACACCAGTAAAGTAATGCTCAAAATTCTCCAAGCCAGGCTTCAGCAGTACATCAACTGTGAACTTCCAGATGTTCAAGCTGGTTTTAGAAAAGGCAGAGGAACCAGAGATCAAATGGCCAACATCTGCTGGATCATGGAAAACGGAAGAGAGTTCCAGAAAAACATCTATTTCTGCTTCATTGACTATGCCAAAGCCTTTGACTGTGTGGACCACAAGAAACTGTGGAAAATTCTGAAAGAGATGGGAATACCAGACCACCTGACCTGCCTCTTGAGAAACCTTAATGCAAGTCAGGAAGCAACAGTTAGAACTGGACATGGAACAACAGACTGGTTCCAAATAGGAAAAGGAGTATGTCAAGGCTGTATATTGTCACCCTTCTTATTGAACTTCTATGCAGAGTACATCATGAGAAACGCTGGGCTGGAAGAAGCACAAGCTGGAATCAAGATTGCTGGGAGAAATATCAATAACCTTAGATATGCAGATGACACCAGCCTTATGGTAGAATGTGAAAAGGAACTAAAAACCCTATTGATGAAAGTGAAAGTGGAGAATGAAAAAGTTGGCTTAAAGCTCAACACTCAGAAAACGAAGGTCATGGCATCTGGTCCCATCACTTTATGGGAAATAGATGGGGAAACAGTGGAAACAGTGTCAGACTTTATTTTTCTGGGCTCCAAAATCACTGCAGATGGTGATTGCAGCCATGAAATTAAAAGACACTTCCTCCTTGGAAGAAAAGTTATGACAAACCTAGATAGCATATTGAAAAGCAGAGACATTACTTTGCCAACAAAGGTCCACCTAGTCAAGGCTATGATTTTCCAGTGGTCATGTATGGATGTGAGAGCTGAACTGTGAAGAAAGCTGAGCGCTGAAGAACTGATGCTTTTGAACTGTGGTGTTGGAGAAGACTCTTGAGAGTCCCTTGGGCTCCAAGGAGATCCAACCAATTTCTTCTGAAGGAGATCAGCCCTGGGATTTCTTTGGAAGGACTTATGCTAAAGCTGAAACTCCAGTACTCTGGCCACCTCATGCGAAGGATTGTCTCATTGGAAAAGACTTTGATGCTGGGAGGGATTGGGGGCAGGAGGAGAAGGGGACGACAGAGGTGAGATGGTTGGATGGCATCACCGACTCGATGGACTTGGGTTTGAGTGAACCTCGGGAGTTGGTGATGGACAGGGAGTCCTGGCGTGCTGCAATTCATGGGGTCGCAAAGAGTCAGACACAACTGTGCGGCTGAACTAAACTCATGGTATATTAATACTTGTTTAGAAATAGCTTCAACTTGGACGTGTTTACAAGTATCCTTAGTTTAAAAAAAAAACTCAACTGCACTATAATCATCTATTGTTTTAAAATTCCTATAAGGTATTAGTCATTTTGCATAAGGGTGCAAAATTCTACATAATATAAAATATCTGATTTTTAAAAATTCAATTGAAGTACAAAGCAAGGGGTAATTCAATGCAACTAATAAATTAACATTCAGCCTATGATACGTATCTAGAGAAGGCAATGGCAACCCACTCCAGTACTCTTGCCTGGGAAATCCCATAGGCGGAAGAGCCTGGTGGGCTCCCATCTATGGGGTCGCACAGAGTCAGACACAACTGTAGCGACTTAGCAGCAGCAGCAGCAGCAGCATGCTATGTATCAATAAATTATATACTAAATGAGTGAATTGGTGGTCCCAAAGTTTGGAGACAAAACTTTTTTTTTTTCGTCTATGAGAAAAGCACTTTATCTTTTTTAATGTAAATTTATGTATTTTAATTGGAGGCTAATTACCTTACAATATTGTATTGGTTTTGCCATACATCAACATGAATCCGCCACAGGTGCACATGTGTTCCCCATCCTGAACATCCCTCCCATCTCCCTCCGCATACCATCCCTCTTGTCATCCCAGTGCACCAGATCCGAGCATCCTATATCATGCGCAGAACCTGGACTGGCGATTCATTTCACATATGATATTATACATGTTTCAATGCCATTCTCCCAAATCATCCCACCCTCACCCTCTCCCACAGAGTCCAAAACACTGTTCTATACATCTGTGTCTCTTTTGCTCTCTCGCATACAGTGTTATAATTACCATCTTTCTAAATTCCATATATATGCATTAGTATACTGTATTGGTGTTTTTCTTTCTGGCTTACTTCACTCTGTATAACCGGCTCCAGTTTCATCCACCTCATTAGAACTGATTCAAATGTATTCTTTTTAATGGCTGAGTAATCCTCCATTGTGTATATGTACCACAGCTTTCTTATCCATTCATCTGCTGATGGACATCTAGGTTGCCTCCATGTCCTGGCTATTATAAACAGTGCTGTGATGAACATTGAGGTACACATGTCTCTTTCAGTTCTGGTTTCTTTGGTGTGTGTGCCTAGCAGTGGGATTGCTGGGTCATATGGCAGTTCTATTTCTAGTTTTTGAAGGAATCTCCACACTGTTCTCCATAGTGGCTGTACTAGTTTGCATTCCCACCAACAGTGTAAGAGGGTTCCCTTTTTTCCACACCCTCTCCAGCATTTATTGCTTGTAGACTTTTGGATCGCAGCCATTCTGACTGGCGTGAAATGGTACCTCATTTTGGGTTTGATTTGCATTTCTTTGATAATGAGTGATGTTGAGCATCTTTTCATGTGTTTGTTAGCCATCTGTATGTTTTCTTTGGAGAAATGTCTGTTTAGTTCCTTGGCCCATTTTTTGATTGGGTCGTTAATTTTTCTGGAATTCAGCTGCAGGAGTTGCTTGTGTATTTTTGAGATAAGTTCTTTGTCAGTTGCTTCATTTGCTATTATTTTCTCCCATTCAGAAGGCTGTCTCTTCATCTTGCTTATATCTGCAAATCAATCAATGTAATACACCACATTAACAAATTGAAAAATAAAAGCCATATTATTATTTCAATAGATGCAGAGAAAGCCTTTGACAAAATTCAACATCCACTTATGATAAAAACTCTCCAGGAAGCAGGAATAGAAGGAACATACCTCAACACAATAAAAGCTATATATGACAAACCCACAGCACACATTATCCTCAATGGTGAAAAATTGAAAGCATTTCCCCTAAAGTCAGGAACAAGACAAGGGTGCACACTTTCACCACTACTATTCAACATAGTTTTGGAAGTTTTGGCCACAGCAGTCAGAGCAGAAAAAGAAATAAAAAGAATCCAAATTGGAAAAGAAGAAGTAAAACTCTCACTGTTTGCAGATGACATGATCCTCTACATATAATACACTAAAGACTCCACCAGAAAATTACTAGGGCTAATCAATGAATATAGTAAAGTTTCAGGATATAAAATCAGCACACAGAAATCCCCTGCATTCCTATACACTAATAATGAGAAAATAGAAAGAGAAATTAAGGAAACAATTCCATTCATCATTGCAATGAAAAGAATAAAATACTTAGGAATATATCTACCTAAAGAAACAAAAGACCTATATATAGAAAACTATAAAACACTGGTGAAAGAAATCAAAGAGGACACTAGTAGATGGAGAAATATACCATGTTCATGGATTGGAAGAATCAATATAGTGAAAATGAGTATACTACCTAAAGCAATCTATAGATTCAATGCAATCCCTATCAAGCTACCAACGGTATTTTTCACAGAGCTAGAACAAATAATTTCACAATTTGTATGGAAATACAAAAGACCTGAAAGAGCCAAAGCAATCTTAAGAAAGAAGAATGGAACTGGAGGAATCAACCTGCCTGATTTCAGGCTCTACTACAAAGCCACAGTCATCAAGACAGTATGGTACTGGCAAAAAGACAGAAATATAGATCAATGGAACAAAATAGAAAGCCCAGAGATGAATCCACCCACCTATGGACACCTTATCTTTGGCAAAGGAGGCAAGAATATACAACGGAGAAAAGACAATCTCTTTAACAAGTGGTGCTGGAAAAACTGGTCAACCATTTGTAACAGAATGAAACTAGAACACTTTCTAACACCATACACAAAAATAAACTCAAAATGGATTAAAAATCTAAACATAAGACCAGAAACTATAAAATTCCTAGAGGATAACATAGGCAAAACACTCTCTGACATAAATCACAGCAAGATCTTCTATGACCCACCACCCAGAATATTGGAAATAAAAGCAAAAATAAACAAATGGGACCTAATTAAAATTAAAAACATTTTTTTAAGTATTAAAGAACCATTAAATTCATAGATTCTTGGGGAAAAAATAGCTGCTGCATTCTAACTTAATTAGCCTTCCAAGTAAAACTTAACATTAGCCCAGAAAATGTTAATGTGTTTTTTTTTTCCCCTCCAACATATTGCTAAATGAGATTTATATATACTAAATAAAATATTTAACTATATCAGCAGCCTTTAAATCAAAGAAATTTTACTTTAAAAGGCATTCAGTAGTGGAGAAATATCTTTCTGACGTCCTAGAGACTGAGTGAAAAAGTGCTTCTAACTCACTTTTATAACACTAGAGATTCAACCCACACTTGTTACTCAATTAAAATGTGTTGTATGGATAAAAAAATGAAGGGATGCAAATAAAGACAAGTTCAAGGTGAGTGTCTACAGATATCATGCCAGAATTATGTCTTAATCCTTTTCTTTACTTGAGTTGTAATTTGCAATCTCACTTGAGAAAAAATCAGTTCTGCCCAATAATATAGTTTCAAAATTTGTTACTTTTGATCTCTCTAAATTTTCAGATAAATGATTTGATGCATGAGGCAGGATGCTCAGGGCTGATGCACTGGGATGACCCAGAGGGATGGGATGGGGAGAGAGGTGGGAGGGGGGTTCAGGATGGAGAACACATGTACACCTGTGGCTGATTCATGTCAATGTATGGCAAAACCCACTACAATATTGTAAAGTAATTAGCCCCCCCCCCAAAAAAATAATAATAATGATTTGTTGTTCCGCACTACCATTGATCTTTTATAGGATAAAAATCTTGGCGTGCAATTCATTTATCACTGTTTTTTGCACTGCTGTCTGTTCAGTGACAGAGCAAGTATAGCACATTCTTTGGTCCAAAGTAAAAGTTTATGGATAGAAGTAAAGGCTTCACTCTTTGCTTAATGACCTTAAACGTAGAATGTACATTTTCCTTTTTTTTTTTTTTTTTTTGAGGATTTTATCTCTAAAACTGGCTGAGCAAGAAGGATCTTGTAATTTGCCCTCTGACATAGGAAGGAAGGTAAGGAGGGAGGGAGAGAAGGAGGAAGGAAGAGAAGGAAAGAGTGATAAAGGGAAGGTTGAAAGGAAGGGAGGGAGGGAGGGAGGGCAGAAGGGGGAAAGATGCAAGAAAGTAGAAAAAGAAGGACGGAGAAAAGGTGGGGGAGGATGGGAAGTGGGTTAGAAAGAAAATGACACTTATTCTGAAACAAGTCAGAGCGAAGCACTGTCCTTTTGCTTTGACTCTTATTCACTAGAGAATGGCCAGGAATCTGAGTAAGTCTGTTCCAGACATCTAGATCCAAAGATACTAACACTAGACAGGACTATAGGGATGGGAATAATTTTCCCTACAGATTATAACCCAAGGACCCTCAAGGCTAATTTGCCTCATTTGGGGAACTCATCTAACCACCTGCTGCCAGGACCATTTTAACCAAGTCCAACGTTAGGACTGATAGAATCCAGATGTTAGGAAATGAGCCATTTTCTTGTAAAGCATCATTGAGGATATGTGTCAGTTTTTTCCAATACCAAAAATTTTTTTCAAAATTTCCAAAACACTGACAAACACAAATGATTAAGTGGATCTTGATTCTTCTTGTACAACTATTCAAGCTGATGAAACTCATCAAGCAAGAGGTTAAAAACAGAATTTTCTCTGCTCTTCCTCCAGTGATAAACAATTTACACATCTTGGAAAGTCCTACACCCACCAGTTTTTGGGTTACTTCAGAGTGCTTTCAGCTTGAAGAGGAAAGCACATTGCATAAAAGGCATTCATCCTAATATTTCATTTGCTCCCGGGGTATTCTGCCATATCCAGATTAAATGAACCAATTTGTTCTGCCATTTTTCATTATCTTAAAGAACTTAGTCAGTTAATGGGAATGGAGATAGGTCACAATCTCAAAAAATAAGATGACTTACCCCCTAAATTTAGGCCCTAAATCAGAGATGGTTCCCAGAAACCAGTGGAGGTGAAAAATGGCTTGCAGGTGAGATCCAGGTAAATGCATCCATTCTTTGCCATGTTCTGTGGTCCTCAGCAATAGGTGCCATTCCTATGCAGTACACACTTTCTTGAACTGCACAGGGCACCAGTGAGTTTCTACCTTTTTCTCCCCAACTCAAGGAAACACACTAGAAAATGGTAAGTGTGACAGTATCAAAACAGAGAGCCCAGAAAATGAAATAACAAATGTCAAAGTATAAATTGTTTGAAAAACCCGGCACTTTATTGTTGCTCATGTCTGACATTGCACTATCAATGGAGACAAATTATTGAGTTATGAAAGCAAAGTGGAGGTTTTCCCCAAAATTTCAGATATGAAGTTGAAAATATTGAAATTAATTCATATAGAGGAAGATTTCATTTACAAATGCTGAAACTAAAGACTGTGAAAATAATGTTTTTTATTTCAGCAATTTATTTTTATAACTTATTTTAGAATGTCAAATATGTATTATTTGACAAGTGCTAATAAATTTTATCCTAAAGGAAATCCTAAAGGAAATCAATCTTGAATATTCATTGGAAGAACTGATGCTGAAGCTGAAGCTCCAATATTTTGGCCACCTGTTGAGAAGAGCCAACTCATTAGAAAAGACCTTGATGCTAGGAAAGATTGAAGGCAGGAGAAGGGAACGACAGAGGACAAGATGGTTGGATGGCATCACCACCCCAATGGACATGAGTGATGGTGATGGACAGGGAGGCCTGGCATGCTGCAGTCCATGGGGTGGCAAAGAGTCGGACACGACTGAGCGACTAAACAACAACAATAAATGTTATGTCTGAGAATATGCTTATAAATTTTTAAAGTGTATTAACTACTTAATTTCAGTGATTTTTCAAATTTTTAAAATTACTAATGTGTTTTCAAAAATAAAATATGAGTATCAACCCTAGAATTTTAGGGACTTCCCTGGCAGTCAAGTGGCTAAGATACCACACTTCATTGCCAGGACACAAGCAATGGTTGAGGAACTAAGATCCTGCATACTGTGTCATGGGCCAGATTAATTAATTTAAAAAGGTGCTTCCAAATAGAATCAAGAAAAAAAAAAACACAGAATTTTGTAAAACAAGTGATGAAACACTGGTAATATCATTTGTTAATTTTGTTAATTTGTTGAAATCTCTCAACTGCTAATGAACTCTCCCATTCTTTGGGTTCTTTTAGAGCTTTGTAGGAGAAGGCAATGGCATCCCACTCCAGTACTCTTGCCTGGAAGATCCCATGGACAGAGAAGCCTGGTAGGCTGGAGTCCATGGGGTCGCAAAGAGTCGGACACGACTGAGTGACTTCACTTTCCCTTTTCACTTTCATGCATTGGAGAAGGAAATGGCAACCCACTCCAGTGTTCTTACCTGGAGAATCCCAGGGACGGTAGAGCCTGGTGGGCTGCCGTCTCTGGGGTCCCACAGAGTCGGACACAACTGAAGCGACTTAGCAGCAACAGCAGCAGAGCTTTGTAACTTTTATTTCTTTCATATAATTGTAACAGAGTGAGGATTGACATATAGGCCTTTTGTCTGCAGCAGTAACTATTTGTGCAGGAGAAAAGAGGAACCAGCAAAATCTGAAGGAACAACCCTTTAAGATCACCCAGGGCCTTTTGCTCTGTCTCCAAACAAACCAGGAAAACCCTGCTCTTGATTATATCCTCATATAGGTATCTGTCAGTGGGAAAGAATGCATAGATTACTGGATACAATTCTTTAGTCATCATATTTTTATCTAACAACTATTCCTCAGTCCAAATTAACATGGACGCACTGGTTTCTTGTGAAGAGCTCTAGTCTGTATTAAACTGCCATGATCTAGAGATGATTTTTAGGCAAAGGATGTTAGAGCAGTAGAGATACAGGAAGGTGGATGATGCTAACCTAGCTGAGCTTTGTAACTACTTTTCCATCCCAGACCAGCCTCACCCAGATTACCTGTTATAAAGTGTATTTATCTGCTTTTTGCTCTGCAATAGAAATGCAGCTGCCTTTTTGATAAACACATGTTTGAGTTTCAGAAAAACAAATACAGCAAAACATGATAGAAGCAACACCTTGATCAGGATATAATTAATCAGGAGGTGCTTCAGAGATTTTTGAAGTTGTCTGAAGATAACTCTCTGTAAACCTATCTTCCTCATAATTCTTGACAGTTTTTCTGTGGTCTGCATGCTATCTATAAATATTTATTAATTATTGTTATTTATTAATTTAGTGCTCAAAAATATCTTGGTTGATGGATAGATTAACAGAAAAGTCACCTATGCCCAAATTCAGTTTAAACTGTAAGTCAGTTCAATTCAGTTCAGTTGTTCAGTCATGTCTGACTCTTTGTGACCCCATAGACTGCAGCACGTCAGGCCTCCCTGTCCATCATCAACTCCTGAAGCTCACTCAAACTCATGTCCATTGAGTCAGTGATGCCATCCAACCACCCCATCCTCTGTCATCCCCTTCTCCTCCTGCCTTCAATCTTTCCCAGCATCAGGGTCTTTTCAAATGAGTCAGTTCTTCACATCAGGTGGCCAAAGTATTGGAGTTTCAGCTTCAACATCAGTCCTTCCAATGAATATTCAGGACTTATTTCCTTTAGGATGGACTGGTTGTATCTCCTCGCAGTCCAGGGAACTCTCAAGAGTCTTCTCCAACACCACAGTTCAAAAGTATCAGTTCTTCATCACTCAGCTTTATAAAAGTTGACTTAAAGCTCAACATTCAGAAAACTAAGATCATGGCATCCAGTCCCATCACTTCATGGCAAATAGATGGGGAAACAGTGGAAACAGTGGTAGACTTTATTCTTTTGGCCTCCAAAATCACTGCAGATTGTGATTGCAACCATGAAATTAAAAGACACTTAGTCTTTGGAAGGAAAGTTATGACCAACCTAGACAGCATATTAAAAAATTGTAAGTAGACTTATTCACTTGGAATATTAGTGACCTAAATATTATTATTATACTATTGACATTCATACATACAGTTTAAATAAGCTATTTACAACCTCTTGTAAGTTAGTAAGACTGTAAGGTACCAAGAGTCACTAAATACTGTGAGTCATATGTCTGGCTTCAACTCCAGACAACAGTTGTGGCTTACATCAGATCAAAGTATAAATGATATGAAGAGTTTGTGAGCCGTGCCCTTGGGGCAGGAAAGAGGGTGCTGCATACCTTTAGCAAAAACTGAAGTTGATTTTGTTATGTATGAATCACCACTGGATTTTCCATAACTGAGAGGGAGGAAGAGACAGAGAGAGAATTGTAGACAACAGATAAATGATTTTCATTTTCTCATAAATCATTTAAGGAAGAAAAGTCTTTCAGAAGAGCAAATTATTTTCAAAATAAACAACTGCAAAACGCATATTTCAGGTAATAAACAATACTAATATGCACACGTACATACTCAGCCATGTCCAACTCTTTGCGACACCGTGGATTGTAGCCCACGAGTCTCCTGTGTCCCTGGGATTCTTCAGGCAAGAATACTGGAGTGGGTTGCCATTCCCTTCTCCAGGGGATCTTTCTGACCCAGGGATTGAATCATGTCTCCTGTAGCTCCTGCATTGCAAGTGGATTCTTTAGAGCTGAGCCCTTGGAGAAGACCTTCTTGCTCTTATCGCATTCTAACAAGAGAAAACAGAAATGATCAAGAGCTAAGGCAGATCTGGTAGAAGTCTGTCGACTGGAAAACACTTCTTGGAGGCTGTGAAGTCTCATTAGATCTTGCAGGGCTCTGGTGAGGGGCTTGCACTGGTGGGTGGAGAAAAGGGCAAGGGGTGTTTTGGAGAGGACAAAGGAGGCAGACATATAGAGATAAATAATCTGGTTTCTGTAGATAAATCATGCTCTTTATTGTTTTGATGCATTCACAGAAGTCTTCTCCTTGGGCTTTCTCATCACCAGCCTTTACTTTCAAGTACATGGTGCATGGCGTTTCGAAATCAAGGCCAACCTGCAAGGTGACCGAAGGTGTGAAACACCTGCTCCTGGGATGCCTGAATACAGAAGCGCTCAGTGTTGACAGGGTGTCTGCTAGCAAAACAGAAAGCAAGAAATGGAAAGAAATCAGAACTTGATCACGTAGTGGTCACTCTCTCAGAATAGTTGAAGGGCTCATGGATGGCTGTTACCTCTAGCATATTTCTGGTCATCTAGCAGGCCTTGAGGAGAGCCCGACTGCTCTCCCAGTTCAGCAGCAGTTCCAGCTGTCCAGCAGAGCTCTGCGGATGCCCCCGCCAACGCTGGCCCTCACTCAGGGCCTGCTGGCCTCGAATCTCTCCTCTCCTCTCTGACTCTGCTCCTGCTTTCCTTTCTGCTGACAGCACTAAGCCTGCCTCTCTCTGTCCTCCTGTTTTCAGAGCTTCTGAGACTGTGTTCTGACAGAGTCTGCTTCTTACCTTCCTGGTTGCAGGCTTTGCAGTCTCTCCCCCCCTCTCTCTCTCTCTCCTTGACACACCCTTAAAAGGAAATCAGACTGATTTCTTAGATCCTCTCCAATATAGAATTGTTCGTCCTGCACAGAGTTTTCTGGCAAGCATATGAAAGGCTACCTTTGGTTGCAAGGGTCCTGGTTAAATAAGGTGGGCATGATGGTGTTGTGGTCCACATAAACTATGGTGACAGATGTGTGAGGAGTCACTCCTGGACAGGGAGCTGTGAGCATGGTGTGTACGGAGAAAAGCATTAACTCCCATGAAATTCTGAGGCTGCTTTCCAGGCTTCCCTAGGGTTGGCTAATCCTATTAGAATGGAAAAGATAGTGCAGAATGAGCAAAGAGGATGAGTTAGCAGTCCAAGTAGTCGGATAGTTAGTCAGTACAATCGCTCAGTCGTGTCCGACTCTATGTGACCCCATGAATCGCAGCATGCCAAGCCTCCCTATCCAACACCAGCTCCTGGAGTTCACTCAGACTCACGTCCATCGAGTCAGTGATGCCATTCAACCATCTCATCCTCTGTCATCCGCTTCTCCTCCTGCCCCCAATCCCTCTCAGCATCAGAGTCTTTTCCAATGAGTCAACTCTTTGCATGAGGTGGCCAAAGTACTGGAGTTTCAGCTTTAGCATCAGTCCTTCCAAAGAAATCCCAGGGCTGATCTCCTTCAGAATGGACTGGTTGGATCTCCTTGCAGTCCAAGGGACTCTCAAGAGTCTTCTCCAACACCACAGTTCAAAAGCGTCAATTCTTCGGTGCTCAGCCTTCTTCACAGTCCAACTCTCACATCCATACATGACCACTGGAAAATCATAGCCTTGACTAGATGGACCTTTGTTGGCAAAGTAATGTCTCTGCTTTTCAATATGCTATCTAGGTTGGTCATAATTTTTATTCCAAGGAGGAAACTTCTTTTAATTTCATGGTTGCAATCACCATCTGCAGTGATTTTGGAGCCCAGAAAAATAAAGTCTGACACTGTTTCCACTGTTTCCCCATCTATATTCCATGAAGTGATGGGACCAGATGCCATGACCTTCGTTTTCTGAATGTTGAGCTTTAAGCCAACTTTTTCCCTCTCCACTTTCACTTTCATCAAGAGGCTTTTTAGCTCCTCTTCACTTTCTGCCATAAGGCTGGTGTCATCTGCATATCTGAGGTTATTGATATTTCTCCCGGCAATCTTGAATCCAGCTTGTGCTTCTTGCAGCCCAGCATTTCTCATGATGTACTCTACATAGAAGTTAAATAAGCAGGGTGAAAATATACAGCCTTGACGTACTCCTTTTCCTATTTGGAACCAGTCTGTTGTTCCATGTCCAGTTCTAACTGTTGCTTCCTGACCTGCATATAGGTTTCTTAAGAGGCAGGTCAGATGATCTGGTATTCCCATCTCTTTCAGAATTTTCCACAGTTTCTTGTGGTCCACACAGTCAAAGGCTTTGGCATAGTCAATGAAGCAGAAATAGATGTTTTTCTGGAACTCTCTTCCTTTTTCCATGATCCAGCAGATGTTGGCCATTTGGTTTCTGGTTCCTCTGCCTTTTCTAAAACCAGCTTGAACATCTGGAAGTTCACAGTTGACGTACTGCTGAAGCTTGGCTTGGAGAATTTTGAGCATTACTTTACTAGTGTGTGAAATGAGTGAAATTGTGCAGTAATTTGAGCATTCTTTGGCATTGTCTTTCTTTGGGATTGGAATGAAAACTGGCCTTTTCCAGTCCTGCGGCCACTACTGAGTTTTCCAAATTTGCTGACATATTGAGTGCAGCACTTTCACAGCATCATCTTTCAGGATATGAACTACCTTAACTGGAATTCCATCACCTCCACTAGCCTTGTTCGTAGTGATGCTTTCTAAGATTCATGTTGATGTATGGCAAAGCCAATACAGTATTGTAGAGTAAAATAAAGTAAAAAAAAAAAAAAACAATAAGGCCAGTTGACTTCACATTCCAGGATGTCTGGCTCTAGGTGAGTAATCACACCATTGTGATTATCTTGGTCGTGAAGATATTTTTGTACAGTTCTTCTGTGTATTTCTGCCACCTCTTCTTAATATCTTCTGCTTCTCTTAGGTCCATACCATTTCTGTCCTTTATCGAGCCCATCTTTGCATGAAACGTTCCCTTGGTATCTCTAATTTTCTTGAAGAGATCTCTAGTCTTTCCCATTCTGTTGTTTTCCTCTATTTCTTTGCATTGATCACTGAAAAAGGCTTTCTTATCTCTCCTTGCTCTTCTTTGGAACTCTGCATTCAGATGCATATATCTTTCCTTTTCTCCTTTGCTTTTCACCTCTCTTCTTTTCACAGCTATTTGTAAGGCCTCCCCAGACAGCCATTTTGCTTTTCTGCATTTCTTTTCCATGGGGTGGACTTGATCCCTGTCTCCTGCACAATATCATGAACCTCTGACCATAGTTCATCAGCCTCTCTATCTATCAGATCTAGACCCTTAAATCTATTTCTCACTTCCACTGTATAATCATAAGGGATTTGATTTAGGTCATACCTGAATGGTCCAGTGGTTTTCCCTACTTTCTTCAATTTAAGTCTGAATTTAGCAATAAGGAGTTCATGATCTGAGCCACAGTCAGTTCCTGGTCTTGTTTTTGATGACTGTATAGAGCTTCTCCATCTTTGGCTGCAAAGAATATTATCAAACTGATTTTGGTGTTGACCATCTGGGGATGTCCATGTGTAGAGTCTTCTCTTGTGTTGTTGGAAGAGGGTTTTTGCTATGACCAGTGCATTTTCTTGGCAAAACTATATTAGTCTTTGCCCTGCTTCATTCTGTATTCCAAGGCCAAATTTGCCTGCTACTCGAGGTGTTTTTGACTTCCTACTTTTGCGTTCTAGTCCTCTATAATGATAAGGACATCTCTTTGCAGTGTTAGTTTTAAAGGTCTTGTTGGTCTTAATAGAACCGTTCAGCTTCAGCTTCTTCAGCGTTACTGGTTGGGGCATAGACTTGGATTTCTGTGATATTGAATGGTTTGCCTTGGAAATGAACAGAGGTCATTCTTTCATTTTTGAGATTGCATCCAAGGACTTCATTTCAGACTCTTTTGTTGACCATGATGGCTACTCTATTTCTTCTAAGGGATTCCTGCCCACAGTAGTAGATATAATGGTCATCTGAGTTAAATTCACCCATTCCAGTCCACCTTAGTTCGCCAATTCCTAGAATGTAGACATTCACTCTTGCCATCTCCTGTTTGACCACTTCCAATCTGCCTTGATTCATGGACCTGACATAGGTTCCTATGCAATATTGCTCTTTACAGCATCGACCTTGCTTCTATCACCAGTCACATCCACAACTGGGTATTGTTTCTGCTTTGGCTCCATCCCTTCATTCTTTCTGGAGTTATTTCTCCACTGATCTCCAGTAGCATATTGGGCACCTAGTGACCTGGGGATTTCCCCTTTCAGTATCCTATCATTTTGCCTTTTCATACTGTTCATGGAGTTCTCAAGGCAAGAATACTGAAGTGGTTTGCCATTCTCTCCTCCAGTGAACCACATTCCGTCAGACCTCTCCACCATGACCCACCCTTCTTAGGTGGCCCCACGGGCATGGATTAGTTTCATTGAGTTAGAGAAGGCTGTGGTCCTAGTGTGATTAGGTTGAGTAGTTTTCTCTGAGTATGGTTTCAGTGTGTCTTGCCCTGTGATGCCCTTTGCAACACCTACCATCTTACCTGGGTTCCTCTTACTTGAACGTGAGGTATGTCTTCACGGCTGCTCCAGCAAAGCACAGCCACTGCTCCCTACCTTGGATGAGGGGTATCTCCTCACTGCTGCCCCTCCTGACCTGGAATGTGGAATAGCTCCTCTAGGCCCTCCTGCACCCACATAGCCACCGCTCCTTGGACATGGGGTTGCTCCTCCTGGCCGCCCCCCTGGCCTCGGGTGGGGGGTAACAATTCCCCAAAGAATATCCTTAAATTAACAACTGTCATGTTAAAGAAATTTATGTTCACTAGTTTGTTCCCTGACAACTCTGCGGCATTGTGCACAATGATACGGAAGTTAAATGAGAAAAATGATAATAACGCCTAATGTTTGTTTAGTAACTAGGCTAAATAACCTTATCTCATGTTAGAATTATTCCTTTCTTACAGACAAGTAAACAAATTCAGAAAAGTCACACTTCTTAAAGCCAATATATGGTAGGTGAAGAATTTAAACCTAGTTCTTTCTGGCACTAAAGCCCATGCTCTTAACCACTATACTAAATTGTTAGTCAACTAAGAAAAAGAATTTGAGGAGAAAAAAAAGAAGCATATCTCACAGAAGAAACCTGAGGCTAGAGTCAAAATGGAGATTGGGAATATCAAGAGCTAACCACTCAAAACTGAAAGATACAAAAGATCTCTCTACAGCCCTTGATCACCACCATCAATTTGTTAGGGCACAGAGACCAGACAAGTCACTTTCTGCTGATGTTAACAGCATATACTGCTGACTCAATGATCTGTTTGCTGTGAGAGTTCCTAAGCACCGAGATGGGAGAAACATGAGAGTTATCCTAGACTGGTGATTTCTTAAGGTGTTACTCTAATATTTTTCACCTGTTGATGCATACTAAAGCATTTTACAGTAATCACTGAATAAACATCTTGAAAACAAACTGTACACTTCATTGTACTGCATAATTCTCAATTTGATCACATCTTTACTACTATAAACTTTGTCCTATATAAACCCAATTTTCTTCAGATCAAAAATAACATCCCCAAATGAATATTGACTTATATTTGACATATGAAATTTCCACATAACACTCTTAATTAGCCTTTGGATTAATCTGTCCTATATAATTACTGGGACAGAGTTTTAATGATTTGGGCCAGAAAAAAAATTGTAAGTCAAACTAAAGAGGGTTCGTTGCTCAGATTCTATCTCTATAAAAATCACCAACAATAAACTAACCAGGTAAAAAAAGATTAAAAACAAGCAAAAAGTAAACACTGATCAAGATTCTGTTTTAAGATCTAGAATACTGTTATTGAGTCAAATGTTTTACTGTTTCAGTTTTGAAGAAAGTATCACATTAGGGAAACAGTTTAACATAATATTTTTCTTTAGGTTACTGGAAGCCACTGTGGTGCTGCCCACCAAAACTGGCACTGTTTTACTGTGGGGTGAGGTGCCCTCCACTTATGGTTTTTCCTCTTTTACATACACCACAGCATATAATTTTTGCCATAGAAACATTGAGCAATGCATTGGGTCTGTGTTTGTCTGGTAAGAAATGTGATGAAATTTCTGTATTTGCTAAACTACTGGAGGGCTTCCCTGAACTCCTAATTCCAGAAAACTCAGGAAATTAATGGAAATTGGGGTCTACATTTCTCTGAAATTCTCCTTGCTGACAGTGCTCTCCCCTCATCACAACACCTATATCTTGGGCTTTTCACTTTTGAAGTCTAAAGGGTAAGAATTCAATACAGACACTGAATTGACCTCCTGATCTAATTTTAGTCCTGCTGGCTGCAATTAATAAAGCACTCCTCACCTGGATCTTCACCTTTCCAACCCAGTTCCTATTAGCGGTCACTCTGTCTCCTCAATGGACAAAGCCACAGGAATCCATCCAGCCACTGGGTGGGAAGTTTGTATAGCTGGAAAGTTAGGATCTGAACCATTAATCAGGAGACAAAACCTGGGGGTGGCAAGTCATCCCAGGAGACTGAATGTGGGGGTGGCAAATTGATAGGACATTGCTCATGGCAAGTCTGAAAAGCTGACAAACCATTGTAACTGTTGCAGGCTATCTCAGGGCCAGCCCAGTCCACGGTGCTAGTAGAGAGAGGTGAATGAGCAAAACATTATGACTCACATCCTGGCCTTAGACAACACCTCGGGGTTAATGAAGGAAATAAAAAATAAATATCAGGGCAATGTCAAGGTTAAGTTTTAGTTTGCTTTGGAAAGCTGGGCATATTCTTTAATAAGCTCACAAACTGCATCCTTTGAAGAGTTAATGTTAGCGTAGCCTCTATATGCCTTACTACCAGTTTGGTTCTCTTTTGGTACTCTTTCTTAAACATATTTTGGGGTGGCTCAGAGGTTAAAGCGTCTGCCCGCAATGCGGGAGACCTGGGTTCTATCCCTGGGTGGGGAATTTTCCTTGGAGAAGGAAATGGCAACCCACTCCAGTATTCTTGACTGGAGAATCCCACGAACGGAGGAGCCTGGTAGGCTACAGTTCACGGGGTCGCAAAGAGTGGGACATGACTGAGCGACTTCTTTCTTTCATTTTCATACATCTACCACACTATCTTTTGTATTTCTCTTCTCCCATCGTACTGTGTATTGGATGTTGTGTTGGGTCAGGAATCTTCCATCATGTCTTTAAGTATAGATGTATGCTTTTTTAGCCTACAGAGGCAGTGCTTCTTGCTTTTTTGCCACTGTTTACAACTCTTTATATAGATACCATGTGTGTGAGTTAGTCGCTCAGTTGTGTCAGGCTGTTTGCGACCCCATGGACTGCAGCGCACCAGGCTCCTCTGTCCATGGAATTCTCCAGGCAAGAATACTGGAGTGGGTTGCCATTTCCTTCTCCAGGAGATCTTCCCCACCCAGAGATCAAACCTTGGTTTCATGCACTGCAGGCAGATTCTTTACCATCTGAGTCACTTACCCTGTAATATACATATTAGGTCAAGCCATATAAAATTGCCATTTGCAAACATAAAAAATGGCCAATACTGGCAATTTCAAACAGTTCAACCTAATATTTGTGTGTATGTGTATGTATTATGTAATGTTTGTGTCTGTATGTGCGTGTGTATGTTTGAGGTATGAGCACTTTACATACTTTACTTCAGTAATTATTACAATATTCTGTGAGATGTCTGTTTCTTCAAGATACACATGTGAAAACAAAAGGTAGGAAAGCATAGCAATTTATCTAAGGTCTTCAAGGATTCAGATTTAGCTTTCTTTCCCTGTGGTACATACTCTCTCCAGGCTCCCCATTATGAAGACTGTTTGGTTGGCTGAATCACCTTGGTTTCACAGCTACCTTGGGAAGAGACACAGCTGAGGGCTCCCAGCTTGCAGACATCCTTTCTCTCATCCGGTCTGAGGCTGTGGCACTGCACTAGGGAGGTGATCAGCATACTCTGTGTCGGTTTATCCCATTAGCAAACACTGGTAAAATTAATTTAGAATGTTTCAATGAGTGTCATGCTTATTTCTACAAAAAACCTTGAATAAATTCTTCAAGCCATTTTGTTGGCCCAGATTTGGGCAAAATCTTGCATTTTAGAGGAACACTAGTTTTCCCAGAAATTTGAAGAGAAATATGCTTAGAATATAGTTGAGCAAAGGTGTCCAAACACTGTGAAATCTAGTTCTCTCCTCTTCCAAATTATAGAGCGTGAGAAATGGTTTGCTGGCTTTCCGGTTCCTACCCTGGGCATTTTGGGAAGTTAGACCACAGCAGTCTAGATTTACATTGCTGGGATTTTTTTTTTTTTTTTTTCAGTAAATGCTTATGCAAATTCATCCTTTCCTGTTGGTCTTTGACTGATTTGTTTTCATCTCACATTTTCTGCTGAACCAAAGTTGTTAAAAAAAATAAGAAAGAAACTTTTGCACTAGATCATGATAACATTGTATCAAACCATATTCACAACTCACATTTTATAATGACCAGGGGCAGCAAGGAAGCTGACTTTGAAACAAGCAAGCACAGCATCTCCAGGATTCTCTGAAAAGGGAATAGGACCTGAAGAAGTCAACAAAGCATAGAAAATCAAACCAGAATGAGGTCACCAGGAAAGCGTCTCTGTCCCAATGATCTAATTCATTAAGTGAATAAACAAAGAGCAGGACAAATCATTTCCAGTGTAAACCTCGCCAGATGGGAGGATCCCTTAGGATTAAACTTTTCTCAAACTGAAATCTCTGCATGCTTGGTAGTTTGTGCCTTGTGTTCTTAGGCCTCCACAAGGTTCCCGTGAGAATTTTTTATTTTTCATTTTGATTTTAATGGTCTTCTAAAACGTGATCAGCATAACCATATCCTGGGTTGTTTGGATGACCATCTTGGAACCAGAAACTGTACTGTGGTTTCCAGGCCCATATTTGCAGTTGTGTTTATAAATTATTGAGAACAGGGGAGAGCTGAACATGCTCAGTGAAAACTAAATGATGTCACGAGCATTGTATAAAGGAAAGTTCTGGAGTAGAGAAAAACTGGGAGAATTGCACCCAGGAACATGTAGTCAAGAATATATTTATAGTGGGAGCCATGATGCAGTTGTAGCAAAATTATACTAATCGTCACACTAATCGTTAACTTAGAGTCACTCATGCAAAATTTGGGGGGTTTATAAATTTAAATATGTATATTTTTAAAATTTGCTTTGCTTTGATAGCTGTAAAAGAACTGTAAGTTTATGGAGGGTATTGATACATACGTAAGTATATTAGTTTGCTAGAGTAGCTGTAATAAAACATCACATACTGGGTGGCTTCAATAGCAGATATCTAATATCTCACAATTGTGGAGATTAGGAGTCCAAAATCAAGGTGCTGGCAGGGCCATGTTCTCCCCAAAGGCAACAGGGAGAAACCTGTTGCAGGTCCTTCTGTTAACCTCTAGTAATTCCTTGGCTGCTGCAGATATGCGCATGCTCAGTCACTTCAGTCGTGTCCAACTCTTTGTGGACTGTAGCCCGCCAGGCTCCTCTGTCCATGTGATTCTCCAGGCAAGAAAGTGGGTTGCCATGCCCTCCTCCAGGGTGTCTTCCCAACCCAAGGACTGAACCCAAGGCTCCTGCATCTCCTGTACTGCAGGCAGATTCTTTACCTCTGAACTGCCATGGAACCGCTAGCCCACATACATGTCTGCATCCAAATTTCCCATTTCTATAAGGATGTGCTGTGCTCTATGTGATGTCGCTTCAGTCGTGTCCAACTCTGTGCAACCCCATGGACTGTAGCTCACCGGGCTCCTCTGTCCACGGGATTCTCCAGGAAGGAACACCGGAGTGGGTTGCTATGCCCTTCTCCTTCTATAAGGATACCACGCTGGATTAGGGACCTACCTTACTCTAGTGTGACCTCATCTTAACAAATTACATCTACCACAACCCAATTTCAAATAAGGTCACATTTTTCAGAAGTACTAAGGTTAGGACTTCAACATATAAATTTGGAAGGAACACAATTCAATCCATTATAAGAAATAATAAAAGTCATTTGTCGAGTCAAGATCATTTTCTTCCTTTAGAAGTGGTCTGCAGAATGCTCAATTTTAAGAAGCCATGCTGAAAGTTACATCATTCTGGTAAGAATTTACAACTTTTCATTTTCCCATAGAAAATATCATAAAAACATTTAACTATTAAACATGAACTTCTGACAGATCAAACCATAGAAAAATCTAGATAAAAATACAATGAATATTTAGTCAGACCTTTTGAAAGAGGTGAGTCTTTCAGTCTACAGGTAAAAGAAGAAATCACAATGGAAAAAAATAAGCTTAATGGTATAAAAGCTTTTTTTAAAAAAATATACTTAAAAAAAGCAAACTATGAAAAAATTACCATAAAAAACAAAACAGAAAAAGGGAATAATATGTTTATTTCACAAGATACATACAAAACAACAACAGAAACATAGGACCTCAGTAAATAAGTACAGGACAAAAAGAGACAATTTTTAATGAGAAAATGTAACTCAGAAACAATCAAGGAAATGGGGATTTTTAACTGAAATGCCTTTTGCACACATGCAGACAGGCACACAGGCTGAAACTGGGGTTCTTGCATCTTGCTGGCACCAAGAGAAACTCTATCACCCTTTCAGAAAGCACTATTGAAAACACTGCAAATCACATTTCTCAAAGTTACAAAATGTTCCGATGAATTTTTTAAAGCTTTATTGAGATGAAAGTCCCATAAAACAAAATTTAGCACCTTTAAGTGTATAATTGTGTGGTATTTAGTGCATTCATGATGTTGCGCAACTTTCACATATACTGACTTCCAAAACACTTTCATCTTCCCAAAAGAAAAACCTAGACTCTTTAAGCCAACACTCCATATGCCTCCCCTCCACCATCCTTTGGATTTACCAGCCTGAGGATTTACCTATTCTGGACATTTCATGTAAATAAAATCATTAAATATGTTATCTTTCTCTGTCTTGCTTCTTTAATTAGCATGATGTTTTGAAGGTTCATCAGCTTGTTGCATGTATCAGTATTTCATTCCTTTGTATGGCTAAATACTACCCCACTGTATATATGGTTTACAACACGATTTGTTTACACATTCATCTGATGATGGATAGTTCTGTTGTGTCCATCTTTTGGCTGTTGGGAGCAGTCCTGGTACAGACCATATTTAAGAAAAAAACTTTGCATTTCTTATTCAGGCATTCTAATGCAGGAATCCTCTCTGAAGGGAAAAACTTAAAATATGGGAAAATCTACATCTTATGTTTATTTCAAAGCTATCAGTGCAACTGGGGAAAAAACACAGATTAGTAAGGCTCACACTGATGGCTAGCTGTCCAATCTTTAATCTTTTGTTATAACCTGTGGATTGGTTCCCACTAATTCCACTTTTTCCCTTAAAATTTATCCTTCAAATATAGCTTAAATATATATTTTACAACAGGATCATCTCAGTTCAGTCCTCAGTCATGTCCAACTCTTTGCAACCCCATGAATCACAGCACACCAGGCCTCCCTGTCCATCACCAACTCCTGAAGTTTACTCAAACTCATGTCCATCGAGTCGGTGATGCCATCCAACCATCTCATCCTCTGTCATCCCCTTCTCCTCTCGCCTTCAATCTTTCCCAGCATCAGGGTCTTTTCCAAGAAGTCAGTTCTTCGCATCAAGTGGCCAAAGTATTGCAGTTTCAGCTTCAACATCAGTCCTTTCAAAGAATATTCAGTACTGATTTCCTTTAGGATTGACTGGTTGGATCTCCTTGCAGTCCAAGGGACTCTCAAGAGTCTTCTCCAAATGCCACAGTTCAAAAGCATCAATTCTTCTGTGCTCAGCTTTCTTTATAGTCCAACTCTCACATCCATACATGACTACTGGAAAAAACATAGCTTTGACTAGACAGGCCTTTGTTGACAAAGTAATGTCTCTGCTTTTTAATATGCTATCTAGTTTGGTCATAGCTGTTCTTCCAAGGAGCAAATGTCTTATAATTTCATGGCTGCAGTCATCATCTGCAGGGATTTTGGAGCCCAAGAAAGTAAAATCTGTCACTGTTTCCACTGTTTTTCATCTATTTGCCATGAAGTGATGGGACTGGATGCCATGATCTTTGTTTTCTGAATGTTGAGCTTTAAGCCAAATTTTTCACTCTCCTCTTTCACTTTCATGAAGAGGCTCTTTAGTTCCTCTTCACTTTCTGCCATAAGAGTGACATCATCTGCATATCTGAGGTTATTGATATTTCTCCCAGCAATCTTAATTCCAGCTTGTCCTTTTTCCAGACTGGCATTTCGCATGATGTACTCTGCATAGAAGTTAAATAAGCAGGGTGACAATATACAGCCTTGATGTACTTTTCCCAATTTGGAAACCAGTCTGTTGTTCCATGTCCAATTCTAAGTGTTGCTTGTTGACATGCATACAGATTTCTCAGGAGGCAGGTAAGGTGGTCTGGTATTCCCATCTCTTGAGTAATTTTCCACTGTTTGTTATGATCCACATAGTCAAAGGCTTAGTAAAGCAGAAGTAGATGTTTTTTCTGGAACTCTCTTGTTTTTTCTATGATCCAATGGATGTTGGCAATTTGATCTCTGATTCCTCTGCCTTTTCTAAATTCAACTTGAACTTCTGGGTGTTCATTTCACTCCCTAGCAAAAGTCTTCCTATTATTTTCTATTAATACCCCATTCAAAATAAAAGGCAGTCCCCTCCCCTTGGCTTCCGAAGTCCTGCCTGACTGTGCTCCAGCCTCATTGCCAGCCACCCTCTCTTCCCTATGCTCAGTCATGTTGGTTTTCCTTCTGTTTCTGATGGGGGCTTTCACTACTCTTCTCCAGGTCCAGTCACATCTCTCTCCTCAGGTTTTTACTGCCTCCATTTCCTCCTCACTCACTTATCACTGCAATCAGAACTTTGTTCTACCACTTGATAAAAATTGCACTGTGGAAGTGACTCAGGAATAATGTTGGCTAGATCCATAGGCCAAATCTTTATAAGAATCTCTGTGAAAGTGAGAATGAAATTCGCTCAGTCCTGTTCAATTCTTCGCAGCCCCATGGACTGTCCACAGAATTCTCCAGGCCAGAATACTGGAGAGAGTAGCCTTTCCCTTCTCCAGGGGATCTTCCTGACCCAGGAAGTGAACCGAGGTCTCCTGCATTGCAGCTGAGCTATCAGGGAAGCCGATGAGAATCTCTGATGATATCTTTAAAAACAAATTGCTTCAAGACGAAGGGGACATATATATATACAACTACAACTGACTCATGTTGATAACTGGCAGAAAACAACAAAATTCTCTAAAACAATTATCCTTCAATTTTAAAAAAAAAATCGCTAAATACTTTTAAACATATTTCAGCTTTTCTGCCAAACTAGCTGTAGAAATTTACCAGTTCTGTCTGTCACTGATTGTCTTCCTCTACTTCCCCTTCCCTTCACTGGGTGCAGCCATTCTTCAAAGAACAGACAATCCTGTGGCTTCAGCGCTCCTCTCTATACTGTTTCTCTGTGAAATGCAAACAGAACCAGAACCACTCCGGCATGTGTTTTCACACTAGGCTGGGATGGCAGAGAACGTGCCAAGGTAGCTTTCAAATGACTGGGTCAAAGACCACAGAGTGGATTTATCCCTGTGAACCTGATCAGGTGGCTCAGTGGTAATGAACACAGGTAATGAACCTGCCTGCTAAGGCAGGAAACGCAAGTGACGCAGGTTCAATCCCAGGATCAGGAAGATCCCCTGAAGTAGAAAATGGCAACCCACTCCAGTATTCTTGCCTGGAAAATTCCATGGACAGAAGAGGCTGGCAGGTTACTGACCATGGGGTCGCAAAGAGTCAGACACAACTGAGAACACACGCATGCACTAATGATATCCAACCCCTTGGAGAACACACAGAGTAAGGTGAGGAGGCTGCCAACAGGTAGGGGTCAGGCGCTGGCGATATTCGAATATTAATATGAATGCGGTCTCTTGTATTCTCACAAGTTGGTAAAGCCTGGGCCTTCAGGATGGTGTCAGATCCATACTTCTCTAGAGCAGAGAACACCACAGATCAGTGGGCAATGCCTGTCGATTACTGCATTACACAGAGATTACTTCAGGTAACACTCAGGCTCGTTGTTGCTAATTAATGTCAAAATCACACAGAAACTACACAAATAAATGCTGGTGCTCTTTACATGCAGCAGGAGACCCCATCGTGTCTGCTTCAGCACAGTTTTAAGGTCCCCATTTGCACATTTGCTTAATTTAATCAAAGAAACACATACTGAGTACCTACCATGTGTCCTTGAGCCAAACACATTAGATATGAGATGAATCTGACATGGTCTCAGCTCTAGGAGATTAACGAATAATATAAAGGAGGCTGGAATAAAGGGAGCCCTTTTCAAAAAGTAACACCTTCTCCACCAAAATTCAGATCAAATTCAGAGGTAAGGTTAAAAAAAACTATATAAGTAGTATATCAACTTTATTAGCAACAGAAACTAGATTGAAGGACAAAGCTTAGTGTGAAAATCAAATTGGGTTTGCTTTTCCTTTATCCTCTAGTTTATATCTTGGAACAGTCCAACAGATGGACAGTTTTAATCTGTGAAGTAGACACTCTTACTTCAGGTCTTCCCTCCCACTGGTCGAGCAGAGAGGCAATGAGAACAGAGACCAAACGTGCCACCTCAGGACCACTGATGGATTAATGCCATGCAATTCAGACATGTGGCCCAAAAGCTGTCACCCGCTGACCACACACTTACTCTGTGAGGAGAGTCGGCGAGGGAAAAGAGGCCAGCAATGATAAAGGAAAAACTTTCTTTGTGGAAACCAGGAGTGGAAAAGAGCTGCCAAGAGGAAGCAGTGATGTATGGAGGAGGTAGCTGTTGCATTATTTGGAAAAGTTGAGAAGGACAGGTCTAATCAGAAAGGGAAAGATCAGTTTTCACTCCAATCCCAAAGAAAGGCAACACCAAAGAATGTTCAGACTACCACACAATGGCACTCATCTCACACACTAGAGAAATAACGCTCAAAATTCTCCAAGTTAAGCTTCACTAGTACATGAACCGAGAACTTCCAGATGTTCAAGCTGGATTTAGAAAAGGCACAGGGACCAAAGATCAAATTGCCAATACCTGTTGGATCATAGAAAAAGCAAGAGAGTTCCAGAAAAACATCTACTTCTGCTTCACTGATTATGCCAAAGCCTTTGACTATGTGGATCACAACAAACTGTGGAAAATTCTTAAAGAGATGGGAATACCTGACCCACCTCCTGAGAAGTCTGTATGCAGGTCAAGAAGCAACAGTTAGAACTGGACATGGAACAACAGACTGGTTCCAAATTGAGAAAGGAGTGTGCCAAGGCTGTATATTGTTACCTTGTTATTTAACTTATATGCAGAGTACATCATAAAAAATGCTGGGCTGGATGAAGGACAAGCTGGAATCAAGATTGCAGGAAATATCAATACCAATATCAATAACCTCAGAAACGCAGATGACATCACCCTTATGGCAGAAAGCGAAGAGGAACTAAAGAGCCTCTTGATGAAAATGAAAGAGGAGAGTGAAAAAGTTGGCTTAAAACTCAACATTCAGAAAGCAAAGATCATAGCATCCAGTTCCATCACTTCGTGGCAAATAGATGGGGAAACAATGGAAACAGTGACAGACTTTGTTTTCTTGGGTTCCAAAATCCCTGCAGATGATGACTACAGCCATGAAATTAAAAGACACTTGCTCCTTGGAAGAAAAGCTATGACAAACCTAGACAGTATATTGAAAAGCTGAGACATTGCTTTACCGACAAAGGTCATTATGGTCAAAGTTATGGTTTTTTCCAGTAGTCATGGATGGCTGTGAGAGTTTGACCATAAAGGAAGCTGAGCATTGAAGAACTGACACTTTTGAAAGGTGGTGTTGGAGAAGACTCTTGAGCATCCCTTGGGCAGCAATGAGATCCTACCAGTTCATCCTGAAGGAAATCAGTCCTGAGTGTTCACTGGAAGGACAGATGCTGAAGCTAAAACTCCAATACTTTGGCCACCTTATGTGAAGAACTGACTCATTGGAAAAGATCCTGATGCTGGGAAAGATTGACGGTGGGAGGAGAAGGGGATGACAGAGGATGAGATGGTTAGATGGTATCACTGACTCGATGGACATGAGTTTGAGCAAGCTCTGGGTGTTGGTGATGGACAGGGAAGTCTGAGGTGCTGCAGTCCATTGGGGTTGCAAAGAGTTGGACACAACTGAGCAACTGAATTGATCTGAACTGAACCAGGAAGGGAATCAACCCTTCCATGGACTCACAAAGAGTCAGACACGAGATAGCAACCAAACAACAACAAACCAGGAAGGGAATAGTGGGGTGTGCAGTGGAGTGTGAGGAAAAGAGAAAAACATAAGGTACAAATGTGAACATTCATGTTTGAACTAAAGAAGCAAAAAGTATACAGCAGTGTGAACGTGGTCATCTTATGAGACCTATTTGGTTATAGAGTTTTTGACTTGGCCTTAAACACAAACATTTTCCCACATTTTAGATTATCAAGCCACAATGTTTAAATGCATTTTATCATGGCTCAGAATATGATGAAGTTCAAGGTAAGGGGAAATTCAATTAGGGACAGGTGACAAAAATGGCGAAAAGGATAGAATACCTGTTTCCCAGGTTACTGGGTGATTTAAAAATATAGTGATTAACATTATGATATGGCCATTTTGAAAAGATATTTGTGAAAATGTCTCTCATTTCCCAGAATACTCTGTTCAAATCCTGGGTTGTATGGAGGGCGGAAAAGTAAGAGATGGAGATTTTTTTTTTTAATGCAGAGGGAATGAAATTGTAAAGGACTTGGGATAACATTTTAGTGAGTTTATTTCATAGGAAGAAGGAACGAATAAAAGATTTTTTAATAGAGCTATTATTGGCAGGTGTACACTAATCACTGGTATGAAGTGATACTAGCATTCCAAGAGTTCATTCCAATGAGATCAACAGGTAGATAAATTCCGTACAAGCAAACAGAAAGACAGGGTGACATTATCTGAGTCATGTGTCAGAAATATCTCTCTGGCAATGGTGTGAATACTGGGTGGAGGAGGAACAGAGACTGGAGGCAAGGACTCCAGTTACAAAGCAACATGACATCCAGGTAAGAAGAGACCAAGACCATCACTGAGTTACCAGGAGGAAATGAAATCTAGCACACAGCAGAAGCATTCACTTCAGAAAAAGGAACTTCTGAAACAGGTGAAAAAACAAGTACAAGTAAAGATACAAAATATTAGATTTTAGATTTTCATGATTTAACAATCATTTTGGCATTTTAATTCAACGGGGTCTCTCTCAGTAGCTGTGATGGAAAGTATTCAGACCAATTACTCAGATTCCAAACAAGCAGCAGACTTTTGTTTATTTAACTTCATGGTTCAGCTGTAGAAAAATAATCAAGAGTTGACCTCGGTGTCTGTTTGTACACTTAGAAAACTATAGGTTAGATTCCCAGAGGTTTTTATTTTTCCAGGAATCAAAACCACAGTCATTATAAAATTATGAAACAAATAGTGAAGAAAGTAAGAAGCTCTTTTTGAGAAGACAGCGGGAAGAGGCACATATGAGAGCAGATCCAAGGTGACAGGCAGTGGACACTCACCAAGAGGTTACTATCCATAGGCAGTTGTGCAGCTATCCCTGAAGAGCTCATAAAATCAGCTGCCTACACTGCCATTCATTCATTCATTTCTCAAATATTTATTAAATGCCTGTAATGAGCCAGGCATTCTTCTAGGTACAGAGGGTATAGTACTAAGTATATTAAACAAAAAACACCCTAGCCTTGTGGAGCTTACATTTTAGTGAGAGAAGGCAGATAACTAAAAATTAGATAAGTGGAAAATTAATAGTGTGTTAGATAACTGTTAAGGAGAAAACAGCATGGAAGGTTGGACGGGACTGTTATTGCTGGGGCTCAGGGTGTGCAGAGAAGTCTTCACTAAGAAACTAACATTTGGGTAAAGGCCCTAAGGAAGTGAGAGACTGAACAATTAATGCTTCTCCACTTGAATGTCCAAGGACCCAACAATCAGCATGCTCAAAACTGCTCATCATCTTTCTTCTCAATGAGAAGAATCAGGGTTAGTGAACTATGTTTCCCGGGTTAGTGAATGGTACCAACACACACTGGTCTCCCAAGTCATCTTGACCTGGTCCCTTCCACTAGCTCCCACATTCAGTCTGTTACGAAGGCCTATCAGTTTTACCTCCAAAACATTTCTCCTATTTGTCCCTTGGTGACACACAAGTCCGTCTCAATCTACGCAATCTCATTAGCACCCAGAACTCCCTGCCCCTAGACTTGCCTGTCTGAAATCTATCCTCTGCATCAGAGATCACGAATGAAAATCTTGTATCTACATCACAAACCTGACAGTGTATTGTCTGGCTTAGAATGCTTCACTGTCTCATCATCACTTCTAGGACACTGTCCAAGCATTTTAGCATGAGGAACAAATCCCCTTAGACCTGACCTCTTCCAAATTCTCCACCCATGTCTTCTTCTCAACAGTTAATTACTCCTTTCCAACACACAACGTGTCATTTCACTTTTCCTTGCCTTTGCTCATGCCATCCCCTCAGCCTCAAATCTATGTCCAACTAACTCCAGATATCTGTCCAGCTCAACCTGGGTACCATTTTTTTCATGGAATGTAATCTCTCAGATTTGTTTAAATGCATCTCCTCTTTGCATACTTCTAACATAGAGAAGACTGTTGAGAGTCCCCTTGGACAGCAAGGAGATCCAACCAGTGCATCCTAAAAGAGATCAGTCCTGGGTGTTCATTGGAAGGACTGATGCTGAAGCTGAAGCTCTATACTCTGGCCACCTGATTCGAAGAGCTGACTCATTGGAAAAGACCCTGATGCTGGGAAAGATTGAGAGCAGGTGGAGAGGGAGGCAACAGAGGACGAGATGGTAGGATTGCATCATCGACTCAATGGTCATGAGTTTGCGCAAGCTCCCAGAGATAGCGAAGGAAGGTAAGCCTGAGGCCCATGGAATTGCAAAGAGTTGGACACAACTGAGCAACAGAACAACAATATAGAACAAACCACAGCATCACGTTACCATGTGTGTGTGTGTGCTCAGTTGTGTCTGACTGTTTGCAACCCCATGGACCGTAGCCTGCGAGGCTCTTCTGACCATGGAATTTTCCAGGCAAGAATACTGGAGTGGGTTGCCATTTCCTGCAGGAGATCTTCCTGACCCAGGTATCAAACCTGCGTCTCTTGTGTCTCCTGCACTGGCAAGCGGATTCTTTCCCACTGAGCCATCTTTCTGTGGATATATCTGTCACCTCCACAAGACTAAGTGCTTCAAGGGCAGAATGGGAATTACTCATCTTCATACCTCCTAGCATATTCCTTGTTGAACTTTTCAAATAAACTAATTTAAAGATAAAGTTCTCAGAATACAGGAAGTGATTATATTTTAGTCCAAAGTCTGATGCTTCTCTCTACTTGTAACTCAATAACCACAGAGTGGTTTGTTCTTCCCAATGCCAGAAGAGGGAGAAAATGCTGTTTCTTGACATTCTTCTTGGGGTCAAAGCAGAGACCACTTTGTGGCCTGGGTGTGAGCAGCATTGGTCTGTGCAGGACAAAGGACAGAATTTCTTGTTGATTCCAGAAACAATATTGGTATAGATGAGTACTGAAGTTTCAAATGGGGAGGGAAGCAAAGGTAAGCCAGGAGATGGCAGAAAGCTGTAGGTGTTCACTGTGAAACTTCTACTAATACTTCAAGTCTTACTGAATTTGGTGCACAAGTATGTATAGGTGGGGTTTAATCTGGGGAAGGCACATGGGTTTATGTCCAGTGATGAGGGACAAACAGAGACCGCATGAAAGGAATTGGAGTTGCAGACATTAGGGACCATAAGCAAATAAACTGTCACTATTTCCAGTGTATGGTTTATGTGAAGTAATCCAGGCATATGGCTTGGGGTAATGCGTGGACCTTAGAGTCAGAATGAGGTGAGTTTCAACCTTCTATCCAACTTTCATCAATTGTGTAGCCTTGGGCCAGTTGTTTAATTCCTCCAAGTCTGAGCCTTTGACTATATAAAGAGGATACCTCTGGATTACTAAAAAAATTACCTAAGTGCTTAGTGCATTACAACTGTTGTTATTTTCATCATCTTGTGTTTTAGTTCAGATACATCTGCTGGGAAGAAGTGAACAGAAGCCAAGAGAAACTGACAAGATGATATTTGAGCAACTCTTCATGAGAGAGAGAGCATTAAGAGTCTCAGTGCAGAAAATGGGGAGGGAAATGAAAAGGAAAAAGCTGAAAGATGAGACTTAAGGCTGAGAGATGGGGTCCGAGGTGGAGACACAGCTTTGCTTTCAGCGAGTGAGAGATGAACGGTGACAAGCCACCCTCCTCTATGTGCAGAGAGCACTCCCGTGAGGTGTGGGCTGTCCTTTCCTAAGCTGAGATGGCCGGGCTTGGCGCAAGTCCCTTGTCATCAGAAGTCTTCCCTGACCACGCAAGCCCAGGTTTAGCTCTTCTTTCTCTAGTCAGCTGCTGCATTCAAGTCACTTAAGTGTTGGGTACTTAATTATACTTCATTCCTGAGGTTTTAGGTCTGACTTGCTGACCAAATTTTCTTGTCCTCTGAAGAAGAGAACAAAATCTCCCCTATTTTTCTATCGTCATCCCAGCCAGCGAACCTATTCCTACTCACTGCTTCTGCGACCTAACATTGATGACTTCCTTTGTTCTCAACCTTCCTACAATCACCAGATGCAAATTGTCACTCATGAGAATCCCATAAGGAAGAGAGTGTGTTTTTTTAAAAGGTAGTAGAACCAGGCAGCAACCTCCAAAGAATAAACGAAATCAACCTAGTACAAATATTTTGTGCTCACCACTATATTCATCATCATCTCCACCACCACTAACATTTATTGAGCATCTACCAAGTGCCAGGTACACGGGTCATCTCATTTAAACCTCAGAATCACCTGATAAGATCCCCATTTCCCAGAAAGAAATGAGACTTACGGAGGTTAAGTAGCATCCAGATATTAACAACTAGTAAGTGGCAGAAGATGAAAACTTTAATATAATAGGAAACACTAATGTAGTTGAGTTATGCTAGTAACCAGATTAAAATAGCTGTTTTGAGGGAAGGAGGTAACTCTAAAATAGAGCAAGGGGTGGCAGAAATACCCTGGGCTTGGAGTCAGGAGACCGAAGTTTTGGTCCCGAGCAGGTTAAGATCTCTAGACCTCAGTTTTGTTCTCCTGGGAAATGAAGGGGTTACGGTTGGGTAACTACTAAAATGTATCCCAGCCTCAAAACTCTGTACTAGAAATATCAATTTCTTGATACAATAAGAGACTTACTAGCATCATTTTTAATATAGATGCATATATTCTAAGGAGTTATTGGAAGTATTGGGGCAGATAGATCTGGGAAATGGGAAGGTCACATGGAGCTTTGAGAGTGAAACAAGGAAAGAAATGACATGAAGTAGAGACATCGGAGAAAAATTCATGCTAAGGTATCGTCAGTAAAGTGAGTAAAAGGAAAGAGGGGATGAGTCATGCCTGTGCTAGCAGATTCGCCGGGCTTCGAGGGGGGAAGCACAATCACAGCAGGAAACGGAAATGCTTAGTCAGGAGAGGACTAAAAGTGGTGAACGATCTTGAAAGTGATGCTTGGAGGTCCACAAATTACTAACTGGGACAGAAATCTTTGTCCAAGCTTTTTGAGTGTCTGCAGGCAAAAAAAAAAAAAAAAAGACCAGATAAAGTATTTTTTTCATCCATTAATTTCTTTTTCTGAGCATAACAGGAACATAGCTACCTCACAGGAGCTTTCGAAAAGGAAAAGTGTAGAATAAAAAGTTGTTCTGGCATGACATTCTAAAAATCACCTGAGCCAAATAAAATGTTTGGTGATATAAGAGTTACATTTCCTCAGAGAAATGGTTATGAATGGGGGCGGGTTTGGGGAGCGAGGTATCTGAATGTGGTATATGTATAAATGTTAGGAGGAAATTGTTGAGGTCTGCATCTTAGGGGTTTGGCTTTTCTTTCTTTCTTTTTTTTTTTTTAGTTATGGCTGGCATGTTTTCTTAATTTATTCCCAGAATGAAAAACAACTTTGCCTAACTTCCCAAATGCACTACAAGTCCCTTAAACTTTGTGTTACCTTTCTGAGATCTTTGTATTCACGAAAAAGAATCTTTATTTGAGAAGAATAAAATCAATTAAACTCTGAAATTCTTTGTAAGCTAGCTCTACTTCTTAGTCATTAGGAAACAGCAGGGCCATTTCAATAGGAAGTCCTTATAAAATGATTAGTTTTGATAAGAAACTAGATAGGATAGTTCTAGTGCTTTTCATAGAAATCATGAAAATTATTTTATAGTATATCATGAAAACATTTATTTTGTATTCTCTTGTTTCTGGAATGCCTTTCCTTAATTATAAAGTGACATAAGGCACATTTAAGATTTGGATTTTCCAGTCTGGGCAGAGAGCTATGTTGGAAAGGAAAAAAAGAAACAGTACTAATTTGAATGTGTATTTACTATGTGCCAGGTATCATTTGGATATTTTATACCCATTGTTTCATTTAATTGCTCGAATGCTCCTACACATGAGAACAAAGAGCCTCTGAGTTACTGGGCTGAGTCACACTGCTCATAAATGAAACATAAGGATGCAAAAAATCCCAGATCTACCCTATTTTGAAAGCCCATGTTCGTTCTACTAACCACTGATTCATGCTACTGATTACCTCATCTGGAAAAGGGGATTTCTATTTATTAACAAAACTCTTTGATGTTAAAAATTTTATTAAAAAAAATATAAGTACAATTTACAAGGACTACTTAAGATCAATTCCACTGAATTTTATAATTTGCTTATTAACCTTGGGGTTAGGAATTTGGGCAACTAATAAAAGCAGATCATTCATTCAGCTCTATCTTAAACTCCATGTCCAGAATCAGACCACTTCTCATCACTGCCCTTCCCACTACCCTGGACCATGCCTCCATCCTCTCTCTTTCCTGGATTACTGCATTCTAACTGGTTTTCTGAATTTATCTCTTGCCTCCTTTTCAATTTATTCACACAATATAGTTTCCCAGAAGGATCCTTAAAACTTCATAACACAAAACCCTCCTGTTCAAACTCTTCAATGGCTTTCCATCTCACTAAAGTAAAAGCCAAAGTATTTAATAGGTGTAGGGAGAGCAAATTAGCCAAGATGGTGTGGCCAGGCTCTCTTGCTCCACAGCCTCTTGCTCTCGCCCTGTGCTTTGTACATAATGATTATGTAACAGCTGAGCTCACGAGTATCACTGTGCATGCCTGTCATGAGATACTAGCTTGGACATGGGCTACTTCTGTTATATGAGCTCCACTTGGACCATCCCTGGGGACTGTGAGTGGTACACCTGTACATGCTTCACCGTGAAAGCCCTGGAAGCTGCTGTCTTGGGGCTACACTGGTGCAACATTATGGTCTTATGCTATATGAGGTTACGTTATGGCTACCTTATGGCTACTTTATGGTTATCTGTGGCTGCTGCTACAGCTTCTGCGTCAGCCAGGAGAGACACCGTGTTATGGCTGCCATGCCAGCCAGGAGAGAATGAATGTGTCTGCAGTTCCTACGGCTCCTTGCATCTTCTTCCAGCTTCTTGGCTTGTGCCTTGACTACCCTGGATTTGTGAACAGTGCAGTGTAAACAGGATCAGCAATAAAATGGGCTAAAAAGTTTTAATTGATTTGGCCCATGGGTACCTCTTTGATCTTGTCTCCTATTGTTTTCCCCACCATAATTTTAACTCCCTGCCACTCAGGTCTCTGGTTCCTAGAACACAGCCTCTGGTTAGTGACTTTGCTCTTGTTTTTCCCTCTGCTCACAACACTCTTTCTTAAGATACTGACATGACTTGCTTCTTTAACTCTTTCATGCATGCATGCATGCATGCTCAAATGTGTCCAACTCTTTGCAACCCCATGGATTGCAGCCCACCAGACTCCTGTGTCCACGGGATTTCCAAAGCAAGAATATTAGAGTGGGTTGCCATTTCCTCCTCTATGGGATCTTCCTGACCCAGTGATCAAACTCATGTCTCCTGTGTTTCCTGTACTGGCAGGTGGATTTGTCACCACTAAGCCATAGGTCTTACTCAAATGTTAGCAGCTAAGGAAGATTTTCTCTGATGATCTTGTTTTAAAATTGCAAACTTCACACATACACACACACACACACACACACACACACACACACACCCTATCCCTCCCTATCCTTCACCTTGAACATGAGCTCTGTATTGGCAATTTCATTCACTGCTGAATATTCAGTACATAGGACAATGCCTGACACATGGAAAGGGCTCAGAAAAGTAGTTTTGATATGAAAGAATGAGTTTATCAGTAATCCTTATTATATATCTACTGAGTATCAGGCATAATTTCTAGTCCTCAATAGCTATTTATCTTAGGGCAAGTCATTAATTAATTTGGGGGGAGTTTATTTTTGGCCACTTGAATAATAAAGGTGTGGAGCAGAATCAGTTTAATTCATCAGCTCAACAAAAATGAACTTGATTAAGAACTATATTCAAGAAGCTAAGCCTGGATTGATAGAGGTGGGAGATGTTTTTTAAAATGAAGGTGCTGTGCCTGTCTTCAAAATATTTACTTCTAAAGTGAGAACTAACAGAGAAGTACAAAAGTATCAGGGGAGGTCAAAGACAGCAAACATTAAATTTTATTGGGCCATTGTAGGAATGACTTTGTGGTGTATTTAGCTATTTGATGTGAACCTTGAAAGATGGTTAGGATTTTTAAAAAAGAGTTTATTGCAAATGGAGTGAACAATAAAAAAGAAAAAAAAATAACAACAAAAAAGATAGCAATGGCAAACAAGAATATCTGTCTCAAAAGTAATAGAGCTAATAGTAGAGAAAGGGACCTCATGCTATATTTTGAGAAAGCACATAGATTTTCAGAAAAGCAGAGAAGGCAGTATTTCTGTGTTAGCCAGAATTCTTTCAATAACAAATCTCAAGAAACTCAAACCATTTTAAGCAGAAAAAGAAGAACTTAATACAGTATTACTATCTCACAGAGTCCAAAATGAGCTTGCTCTCATGGAAAATTTGAACTCAGTTTTGAACACTGCCTGGCCCACTTCTATTATCCTACCAATTCCTCTTTGGGAGTTGGCTTCATTCTTTCTTCTTGTTGCTCACAGCTTATTCTGGTCTTCAATCCATGTGCTAAGCTCCTGCAAAATTATCTATGAAATTATTAAAAAGAGATCCCCTGTAAGCACTTGGAAAGGAGAGTTGGCTGGGAGACAAAAGTGGGTTCACAGAGAAAAGTCATGCCATATCCAGAACATTTTATTTTTTAACAGGGTTATTAAATTGTAATATTATTAATAGAAAAATACTTTGGGGCACTAAAGTTTTATGTGATCTGTATATATGCCATATCTACTTTGCTGTCTTATGCATTCCATGATGTGGCCCCGGAAGCTGCTTCAACAGTCTTCTTTGTTCCTCCTATTGGTCCCCATCGCAGTGAGTGTCTCTGTCTCCCCAGCTAGGTTGTAAGTTAAATGGGAGGGGAGAGAGTAGGTCATTGTCACCATCATGCTTCCAGCGTCTAGCCAAAATCCTGGCTCATAGCAGGAATTTAACAAATGTATATAATTAATAAATGAATGAATAACATTTCATAGATAAAAATGGTGTTATTCTATGGGCTAAGAAAGAGTGAGATTTTGATTGTTTGCTCTTGTTTGTAAGTAACTAGATTAGAAGTATGTTTCGGTTCATGCAGTAACATCATGTTGAGGGCTATAAGTTCTGAACCCAATTATTCAACATTTCCATCAATAATTCAAACAGGAAATGGAGGAGTGTTCATTGTCCCTCCAACAAAGCTGAAGGGGCACATGTGGAATGACAATGAAAGCGAAACTAGAAAGTGTTAGTCACTCAATCGTGTCCAACTCTTTGCAACCCCATGGACTGTAGCCCTCCAGGCTCCTCTGTCCTTGGGATTCTCCTGGCAAGAATACTGGAGTGGGTTGTCATGGCCTCCTCCAAGAGATCTTCCTGACCCAGGGATTGAATCTGGGTCTCCCACATTGCAGGCAGATTCTTTGCCATTTGAGCCACTGGGGAAGCAGATATCAGAAAGACCTTGACAAGCTGCAAAGATGAAAAGCAATCAAGATGACATTTAAAAAATAAATATAAGCCTCTGCATTAAAGTTCAAAATCAACAGCAACAATGGAGACAAGATTTGACAATATTTCAAAAGGTGCATCTGAGAGTATAACTGTATTTCAGTTAATTGCCTTCAGTTTGCAGCCCTCTGTATTTCATTTTTGCATTTGAAAACATTCCATGAAAGGATCCAATTCTAGATCGCCAGTGGAATTTCATGGCAAAATATCCATGTTGTTGTTGTTCAGTCACCCAGCTGTGTCTGACTCTTTGGACCCTGTGGCCTATAGCACGCCAGGCCTCCCTGTCCCTCACCATCTCTGAAAGTCTTCCCAAGTTCATGTCCATTGCATCAGTGATCCCATCCAGCCATCTCATCCTCTGTTGCCCTCTTCTCATCCTGCCCTTAATCTTTCCCAGCATCAGGGACTTTTCCAATGAGTCCCTGTTCACATCAGATGACCAAAATACTGGGGCTTCAGCTTCAGCATCAGTCCTTCCAATGATATCCCCATAGGAATCTGTAATTTATAGGCTCTCCTTTTACAAATAGCAATTTTATTGAGCTATAATTCACATATTATAACTTTCACCCTTATAAAGTCTAAAATTCAGTGGATTTTAGATATATTAACAGAGGTATTTTTTTACAAGTAGTAATTTTTTAATTTATTTATTTTTTAAATTCCAAGATCATTGCTTTATACAATTTTGTTGTTTTCTGCTGAAATCAACATGAATCAGTCATAGGTACACGTATGTTCCCTCCCTCTTGAACCTCCCTCCCATCTCCCTTCTGATGCTACTTCTCTAGGTTGTTACAGAGCCCCTGTTTGAGTTCCCTGCATCATACAGCAAATTACAAGTAGTTTTTTTAATGTGGGCCATTTTTAAAAATCTTTATTGAGTTGTTACAGTATTGTTTCTGTTTTATGTTTTGGATCTTTGGCCCCAAGGCCTGTGGGATCTTGGCTCCCCAACCAAGGATCAGACCCACACTGCCTGCATCAGAAGGTGAAGTCTTAACCACTGGGCCATCAGGGACATTCCCATATAGAGTTTGAAGTCATCACCACAATAAAATTGTAGAACATTTATTTCATCACACCAGAAAGAAACTCCATGCTCATGAACAGTCATTCCCCATTCCAGACCCCTCCATTGCTTGGCAAGCTCTAATCTACTTTTTATCACTAAAGATTTGCTTGTTTTGAACATTTCATAAAAAGGGAATTATTCAGTATACAATCTTTTGTGAATAGATTTTATATAACGTTTTCAATTTTCATCCATGTTGTAGAATACATTGGTACTTCATTCCTCTTTGTGGCCAAATAATTTTCTACTGTATGAGTAAATTCTATTTGTTAATTTATGCATTAGTTGATGAATGTTTGACTTGTTTTCATTTTTTGGTCATTCTGAATAACGCTGGTATGAAAATTCATGTAGAAATTTTTGTGTGGATACATGTTTTCACTTCTCTTGAACAAATCCCAGGAGCAGAATTGCTGCCTATGTTTTAGTTTCCTGTGTGCCCAGTCACTTCAGTCACGTCCAGCTCTTCGCAACCCTATGGACCATAGCCTGCCAGGCTCCTCTGGCCACAGGATTCAACAGGCAAGAATACTGGAGTGGGTTAACATGCCCGTCTCCAGAGGATCCTCCAGACCAAGGGATTGAAGCTGCATCTCTTGTGTCTCCAACACTGCAGGCAGATTCTTTATCCACTGAGCTTTAGTTTCCTAGGAACAGGCAGATTGTTTCCAAAGTAACTGAACCATTTTGCAATCATGAAAACATGATTATACATGCTACCTTCATATAGAGGGTTCCAGTTTCCACACCTCCTCAACAACACTTGTTGTCTATGTTTTTTTTTACAGGTCTCCAAGTGGGTATGATGTAGTATTTCATAGTTTTAATTTGCACCTCACTGATGACTCATGATATCAAGAATATTTTCACATGTTCATTGGCCCACTACATAGCCTCAGGAGAAATGTCTATCCAAACCCTTTGACCATTTTTTAATTGGGTTATTTGTCTACTTATTAATGTGTTGCAAGTGTTCTTTACAGAATCTTAATATAAGCCCCTTGATATATATATTTGATATTATATATATATATATACTTGATATATATCAAATATATGATGTGCAAATATTTTTTCCAATCAGTGGTTTTTTTCTTTTTACTCACTCTTCTTGACTATAAAATCAATGGACACTTTTCACAACATTGCCAAAAAAATCAACATAATATTAAGCTGTATTAATAAAACTATAGGACCCTGATCAAACTATATCTGCTCTCTGCTTGGCTGACTACTCTGCAATGTTGAATCCATTCAAAGCACCACAATGTAGAAAGCATACCAAAAAATAGATAAGATATTCCAGGGTTAAACAGAGACCTAAAAACCATTCCACATTTCTTATGAGGAACAAAATAGGAAGCAGAGTATATTTAGTACAGAATAAGGGTTCTTATTGCACTCAATATGTCAGCAAATTAGGAAAACTCAGCAGTGGCCACAGGACTGGAAAAGGTCAGTTTTCATTCCAATCCCAAAGAAAGACAATGCCAAAGAATGCTCAAACTACTGCACAATTATACTCATCTCACACACTAGTAAAGTAATGCTCAAAATTCTCCAAGCCAGGCTTCAGCAATACATGAACCATGAACTTTCAGATGTTCAAGCTGGTTTTAGAAAAGGCAGAGGAACCAGAGATCAAATGGCCAACACCCACTGGATCATCAAAAAAGCAAGAGGGTTCCAGAAAAACATCTATCTCTGCTTTATTTGACTATGCCAAAGCCTTTGACTGTGTGGAACACAATAAACTGTGGAAAATTCTGAAAGAGATGGGAATACCAGACTACCTGACCTGCCTCTTGAGAAACCTGTATGCAGGTCAGGAAGCAACAGTTCGAACTGGACATGGAACAACAGACTGGTTCCAAATAGGAAAAGGAGTACGTCAAGGTTGTATATTGTCACCCTGTTTATTTAACTTCTATGCAGAATACATCATGAGAAATGGTGGGCTGGAAGAAGCACAAGCTAGAATCAAGATTGCTGGGAGAAATATCAATCACCTCAGATATGCAGATGACACCACCCTTATGGCAGAAAGTGAAGAACTAAACGGCCTCTTGATGAAAGTGAAAGAGGAGAGTGAAAAAGTTGGCTTAAAGCTCAACATTCAGAAAACTAAGGTCATGGCATCCGGTCCTATCAGTTCAGTTCAGTTCAGTCGCTCAGCTGTATCTGACTCTTTGCGACCCCATGAATCACAGCATGCTGGGCCCCCCTGTCCATCACCAACTCCCAGAGTTCACTCAAACTCATGTCCATCGAGTCGGTGATGCCATGCAGCCATCTCATCCTCTGTCATCCCCTTCTCCTGCCCCCAATCCCTCCCAGCATCAGAGTCTTTTCCAATGAGTCAACTCTTCGCATGAGGTGGCCAAAGTATTGGAGTTTCAGCCAGTCCCATCATGTCATGGCAAATAAATGGGGAAACAGTGGAAACAGTGTCAGACTTTATTTTTGGGTGGGCTCCAAAATCACTGCAGATGGTGATTTCAGCCATGAAATTAAAAGACACTTACTCCTTGAAAGGAAAGTTATGACCAACCTAGATAGCATATTAAAAAGCAGAGACATTACTTTGTCCACAAAGGTCCGCCTAGTCAAGGCTATGGTTTTTCCAGTAGTCATGTATGGACGTGACAGTTGGACTATAAAGAAAGCTGAGCACCGAATAATTGATGCTTTTCAACTGTGGTGTTGGAGAAGATGCTTGAGAGTCCCTTGGACTGCAGGGAGATCTAACCAGTCCATCCTAAAGGAAATCAGTCCTGGCCATTGGAAGGACTGATGTTGAAGCTGAAACTCCAATACTTTGGCCACCTGATGTGAAGAGCCGACTCATTGGAAAAAGATCCTGATGCTGGGAAAGTTTGAGAGCAGGAGGAGAAAGGGACAACAGAGGATGAGATGGTTGGATGGCATCACCAACTCAATGGACATGAGTTTGGGTGGACGCCAGGAGTTGGTGATGAACAGGAAGGCCTGGCATGCTGCAGTTCATGGCGTCACAAAGAGTTGGACATGACTGAGCAACTGAACTGAACTGAACTGAAGGGTTCTTCACTTACTAAAAGATACTCATGTAATCCTCTGGAAACCCAAAGTAAAATAAATGGATGCCAAAGACACTGGGTGTTTACATAATGACGGAATTGCAACAAACACACAATGCTAAATATTTATTTTGCTAAATAAATACTAGACTGTCAAGAATAAATGGATTAGACCAAAATACAAAATAATAAAAAACAACAAGCTGTTTCAACAAGAAATACATGGTCAGTCACTTCACTCAATAGTGTCTGATTCTTTGCAGACCCTATAGACTGTAGCCCACCATGCTCCTCTGTCCATGGGATTTCCCAAGCAAGAATACTGGAGTGGTGAATTTCCTACTCCAGAGGATCTTCCGGACCCAGGGATCAAGCCTGAGCCTCCTGAATCTCCTGCATTGGCAGGCAGATTCTTTTACCACTGAACCACCTGGGAAGTTCAACAAAGAGTAGGTGTCCATTAACAAAATGTTTAAGAAAGTAAAAGACTATTGTGTGCTCTTCTTATAGTACAAAAGTTTCCTGCATTGTTAAAAAAAAAAAAAAAGATTGGATAAGATCACCTGTAAAATCCTTTCCAAGTCTAATACTCCTTCACTTAAAAAAAAAAAAATATCAGGTAGCTATTGATAAAGATTCAAATTTTTAAATTAATTTTGAACTAGGAATGTATTCACAACTAAAAATTCAAGGTAAGAAGAGAATATAATGAAACTTGGATCTTTCTCCCATCCCTGTATCTTAGCTCAGCCACCCAGAGTCTTTGTTAGAAGTAAACCCCGTTATCGTTTCTTTTTAAAAAAATTATTTTATTGAAGGATAATTGCTTTACAGAATTTTGTTTTCTCTCAAACCTCAACATCAATCAGCCACAGGTATACATATAACCCCTCCCTTTTGAACTTCCCTCCCATCTCCCTCCCCATCCTACTCTTCTGGGTAGATACAGAGCCCTGTTTGAGTTTCCTGAGCCATACAGCAAATTCCCATTGGCTATCTAGAAGGAATGATGCTAAAGCTGAAGCTCCAGTACTTTGGCCACCTCATGAGAAGAGTTGACTCATTGGAAAAGACTCTGATGCTGGGAGGGATTGGGGGCAGGAGGAGAAGGGGACGACCGAGGATGAGATGGCTGGATGGCATTACTGACTTGATGGACGCAAGTCTGAGTGAACTGCGGGAGTTGGTGATGGACAGGGAGGCCTGGCGTGCTGCGATTCATGGGGTGGCAGAGAGTCGGACACAACTGAGCGACTGAACTGAACTGAACTGAACTGAACTAATGTAAGTTTCCATGTTACTCTTTCCATATATCACCCTCTCCTCCCCTCTCTCCATGTCCATAAGTCTATTCTGTATATATGTTTCTTCATTGATGTCCTGTAAGTAAATCCTTCAGGACCATTTTTCTAGATTCTGTATATGTGCATTAGAATACAATATTTATCTTTCTCTTTCTGACTTATTTCACTCTGTATAATAGGTTCTAAGTTCATCCACTTCGTCAGAACTGACTCAAAGTTGTTCCTTTTTATTGCTGAGTAATATTCCATTACCTGTACCACAACTTCTTTATCCATTCATTTGTCAATGGACATCTAGGTTGCTTCCATATTCTAGCTATTGTAAATAGTGCTGCAAGGAATAATGGGATACATGTGTCTTTTTCAATTTTGATTTCCTCAGGGTGTATGCCTAGGTGTGGGATTCCTGGGTCATATGGTGGTTTTATTCCTAGTTGTTTAAGGAATCTCCACATCCTTTTCCATAGTGGCTGCATCAATTTACAGTCCCACCAACATTGCAAGAGAATTCCCTTTTCTCTACACCCTCTCCAGCATTTATTGTTTGTAGACTTTTTGATGATGGCCACTCTGACTGTTGTGAGGTGACATCTCATTGAAGTTTTGATTTGCATTTCTCTAACAATGAGTGAAGTTGAGCATCTTTTCATGTTTGTCAGCCATCTATATGTCTTCTTTAGAGAAATGTCTGTTTAGGTCTTTTTCCCACTTTTTGATTGGGTTGTTTGTTTTTCTGGTATTGAGTTGTATGAGCTGCTTGTATATTTTGGAAATTAATCCTTTGTCAGTTGTTTCATTTGCTATTATTTTCTCCCATTCCAAGGGTTGTCTTTTCACCTTGCTTATAGTTTCCTTTGCTGTGAAAAAGCTTTTAAGTTTAATCAGGTCCCACTTGTTTGCTTTTGCTTTTATTTCCGTTACTCTATGAGGTGGGTCATAGAGGATCTTGCTTTGATTTATGTCGAGTGTTCTGCCTATGTTTTCCTCTAAGAGTTTTACAGTTTCTGGTCTTATATTTAGGTCTTTAATCCATTTTGGGTTTATCTTTGTGTATGGTGTTAGGAAGTGTTTTAATTTCATTATTTTACATGTAGCTGTCCAGTTTTCTCAGCACCATTTACTGAAGAGGCTGTTTTTGCCCCGTTGTATGTTCTTGCCTTCTTCAAAAATAAGGTTCCCATAGGTGCATGGGTTTATTTCTGGACTTTCTATCTTGTTCCATTGGTCTATACTTCTGTTTTTGTGCCAGTACCATACTGTCTTGATGACTGTAGCTTTGTAGTATAATCTGAAGTCAGGAAGGTTGACTCCTCCAGCTCCATTCTTCTTTCTCAAGACTGCTTTGGTTATTTGGGGTCTTTTGAGATTCCATATGAAATATGAGATTTTTGTTCTAGTTCTGTGAAAAATGCCATTGGTAATTTCATAAGGATTGCATTGAAATTGTAGATTGCATTTGGTGTATAGTCATTTTCACAATATTGATTCTTCCTACGTAGGAACATACATGTAATATCTCTCCATCTGTTTATATCATCTTTGATTTCTTTCATCAGTGTCTTGTAATTTTCTGTATATAGTTCTTTTGTCTCCTTGGCTAAGTCTATTCCTAGATATTCTATTCTTTTTGTTGCAATGGTGAATGGGATTGATTCCTTAATTTCTCTTTCTAGTTTTTCATTGTCAGTATATAGGAATGCAAGTGATTTCTGTGTATTGATTTCATATCATGTGACTTTGCTAAGTTCACTGATTAGCTCTAGTAAATTTCTGATACTGTCTTTAGGGTTTTCTATGTACAGTATCATGTCATCTGCAGACAGTGAGAGCTTTACTTCTTTTCCGTTCTGGATTCCTTTCATTTCTTTTTCTTCTCTGATTGCTGTAGCTAGGGCTTCCAAAACTACGTTGAATAATAGTGGCGAAAATGGACACCCTTGTCTTGTTCCTGATCTTAGAGGGAGTGCTTTAAGTTTTTCACCATTGAGAATTATGTTTGCTGTAGGCTTAGCATATATGGCCTTTACAATGTTGAGGTAGGTTCCTTCTATGCCCATTTTTGGAAGAGTTTTAATAATGAATGGGTGCTGAATTTTGTCAAAGGCTTTTCCTGCATCTATTGAGATTATCATATGGTTTTTATGTTTCAATTTGTTAATATGGTGTATCACAGTGATTGATTTGTGTATATTGAAGAATCCTTGCATCTCTGAAATAAACCCAACTTGATCATGGTGTATGAGCTTTTTGATGTGTTGCTGAGTTCTGTTTGCTAAAATTTTGTTGAGGATTTCTGCATTTATGTTCATCAGTGATACTGGCCTGTAGTTTTCTTATTTTGTGTTGTCTTTGTCTGGTTTTGGTATCAGGGTGATGGTGACCTCGTAGAATGAGTTTGGAAGTGTTCCTTCCTCTGTAATTTTTTGAAACAGTTTTAGAAGGATAGGCATTAGCTCTTCTCTAAATGTTTAACAGAATTCTCCTGTGAAGCCATCTGGTCCTGGGCTTTTGTTTTTTGGGGGGGTTTTTGATCATAGCTTCAGTTTTATTGCTTATAATTGGGTTGTTCATAATGTCTATTTCTTTCTGGTTCAGTCTTGGAAGACAGAACCTTTCTAAGAATCTGTCCATATCTTCCAGATTATCCATTTTGTTGCCATATAGTTGTTCATAATAGTCTCTTATAATCCTTTGTATTTCTGCATTATCTGTTGTAACATCTCCTTTTTCATTTCTAGTTTTGTTGATTTGATTCTTCTCTCTCATATTCTTGATGAGTCTGGCTAAATGTTTGTCAATTTTGTTTATCTTCTCAAAGAACCAGCTTTTAGTTTTATTAATCTTTACTATTGTTTCTTTCATTTCTTTTTCATTTATTTCTGCTCAGATCTTTATGATTTCTTTCCTTCTACTAATTTTGGGGTTTTTTTTTCATTCTTCTTCTTTTTCCAGTCGTTTTAGGTGTAAAGTTAGGTTGTCTATTCGATGTTTTTCTTGTTTCCTGAGGTAGGATTGTATTGCTATAAATTTCCCTCTTAACTGCTTTTGCTGCATCCCATAGGTTTTGAGTTGTTGTGTTTTCATTGTCATTTGTTTCTAAAAATTTTTTAATTTCCCTTTTGATTTCTTCAGTAACCTGTTTGTTATTTAGAAATGTATTAATCTCCATGTCTTTGTGTTTCTTACAGTTTTTTTCTTGTAATTGATATCTAGTCTCATAGTGTTGTGGTCGGAGAAGATGCTTGATGCAGTATCAATTTTCTTAAATTTACTGAGGTTTAATTTGTGACCTAAGATGCGGTCTAGCCTGGAGAATGTTCCATTTGCCCTTGGGAAGAAGGTGTATTCTTCTGCATTTGGATAGAATGTCCTGAAGATTCCAATGAGATCCATCTCATCTAATGTATCATTTAAGACTTGTGTTTTCTTATTAATTTTATGTTTTGATGATCTGTCCATTGGTGTGAGTGGGGTGTTAAATTTTACTACTATTACTGCGTTACTGTCAATTTCTCCTTTTATGCCTGTTAGTGTTAAGGTGCTCCTATGGTGGGTGCATAGATATTAACAGTTGTTATGTCCTCCTCTTGGATTGATCCCTTGATCATTATGTATCTTGTAATCGTCTTTATTTTAAGGTCGATTTTTTCTGACATGAGGATTGCTACTCCAGCTTTCTTTTGTTTCCCATTTGCATGGAATATATTTTTCCATCCTCTCACTTTCAGTCTATATGTGTCTTTAGGTCTGAAGTGGGTTTCTTGTAGACAGCACATATATGGATCTTGTTTTTGTATCCATTCAGCCAGTCTGTGTCTCTTGGTTGGAGCATTTAATCCATTTCCATTTAAAGTAATTATTGATATATATGTTCCTATTGCCATTTTTCTTCATTGTTTGGGATTGATTTTGTAGATCTTTTTCTTCTCTTGTATTTCTTGACTATGTAAGTCCCTCTAACATTTGTTGTAAAGCTGGTTTGGTGGTACTGAATTCTCCTAACTTTTGCTTATTTGAAAAGCTTTTTATTTCTCCATCAATTTTAAATGAGATCCTTGCTGGGTGCAGTAATTTTGGTTGTAGATTTTTCCCTTGCAGTACTTTAATTTTTCTTGCCATTCCCTTCTGGCCTGCAGAGTTTTTGCTGAATGATCCACTGTTAAATGTATGGGGTTTCCCTTGTATGTTACTTGTTGCTTTTCCTTTGCTACTCTTAATATTCTTTCTTTGTGTTTAGTTTTTGTTAGTTTGATTAGTATGTGTCTTGGCATGTTTTTCCTTGGGTTTATCCTGTATGGGATTCTTTGCACCTCTTGGATTTAACTATTTCCTTTTCTATGCTGGGGAAATTTTCAAATATAATATCTTCAAAAATATTCCCATACCCTTTGTTTTTTTTCTTCTTCTTCTGGGACCCCTATAATTTGAATGTTGGTGCATTTGATATTGTCTCAGACATCTCTGAGACTATTCTGAGTTCTTTTCATTCTTTTTACTTTATTATGCTCTTCAGAAGTTATTTCCACCATTTTATCTTCCAGCTCACTGATTCGTTCTTCTGCTTCAGATTTTCTGCTACTGGTTCCTTCTAGAATATTTTTAATTTCGGTAATTGTGTTATTTGTATGTTTATTCTTTAATTCTTCTAGGTCTTTGTTAATTAATTCTTGCATTTTCTCCATTTTGTGTTCAAGGTTTTTGATCTTCTTTACTATCATTATTCTGAATTTTTTTTCAGGAACTTTGCCTATTTCCTCTTCATTTATTTGGACTTCTGTGTTTCTAGTTTGTTCCTTCATTTGCATAGTATTTCTCTGCCTTTTCATTGTTTTTTTTAAAAACATTGTGTTTGAGGTCTCCTTTTCCCAGGCTTCAAGGTTTAATTCTTTCTTCCTTTTGGTTTCTCCCTTTGTTAAGGTTGGTCCAGTAGTTTGTGTGAGCTTCGTACAGCGTGAGATTTGTGCTGAGCTTTTGTTGGTTGCTTTGTTTGTTTTTCCTCTGATGAGCAAGGCTGAGTGAGGTGGTAATCCTGTCTGCTCTTGATTTGGTTTGTATTTTTGTTTTGTTTGTTGTTTAGATGGTGGTTGGGTGATGCTGGGTCTTGTATTCAAGTGGTTTCCTGTGTGTGAGTTCTCACTATTTGATACTCCCTAGGGTTAGTTCTCTGGTAGTCTATGGTGTTGGAGTCAGTGCTCCCACTCCAAAGGCTCAGGGCTTGATCTCTGGTCAGGAACGAAGATCCCACAAGGGGTTTGTTATGGCATTAAGTGAGATTAAAACAAATCCCCCAAAATGAGAAACCAAAGATGAACCCCAGGTAAATGATGTTAGAAAATAAGGCAAATAATAGCAAAAATAATGGAATATACACATATACATATACACCCATAAGCAAAGTCAAAACAGTACAACTAAAATAAAGTACAATAGACTGACCAAGCAAACAAAGGAAACCAAACATTATATCTACCGGTTAAGAACAAAACTAACTAAAGCACAAACGGGAAAATAAAACTAATGCAAGGTGCCAATTGGGGAATAAAGCAATGAAAATAAAACTAACAAATATATGTTGAGAGGAAAGGAAAGAATAGACATGCAATGTTAAAGGTGGATAAAGAAAATTTATATACATTAAAAATTAACTGCAAGGGGAAAAGAACAGTAGGAAAAACAAACAAAGGAATAAATGTAGAAAAAATAATCATAAGTTTAAAAATTAAAACTATAAAAAAAGAGAGAGAAAAAAAGAGAGAACTCCACAGAACTGCAAAAGCCCAATGTAGAAGCAGAGGTTTATAAAGCAATAAAAAATGTGACTGAGGAAAAAAAAAAAATAAAGCTCCAAAGCTTAATTAGATGTTATAGTGCCAATAAAATGAACAACTACAACAGGGGGAGGGGAAAGGGAAAAAAAAATCCGAAAGAGTCTACAGAACAAGTCAAAACATAAGAATAATAAATGTTTCTCTTGAGTCACTGCTGTCAGAGTCCTTTCCCTTGCTGGGAGTCACAGTCCACCTCACCTCCCTAGGATGCCCTCCAACTCTACGCTGATCTCTGGACCTGTTGTCCAGAGACCTGGCAGCTCAGATTCTAATCTGGTGCTACTCCTGTGTGTTCTTGCCTCCAATGTCCACAGCTATCAGAACTAGTGTCTTTTGTTTTGTTGGAACTCTCAATGCCCTTTTATATAATCCACAGATACAGAGTCTGCCTAGTTGATCATGTGGATTTAATCTGCAGCTTGTACAGTTGGTGGAAAGGTTTTGGGTCTTCTTTAGTCACACTGTCCCTGGGTTTCAATGGTTTTATTTCCACCTCTGCATGTGGGTTGTCCCCTGGGGGTTGCTCCTGAGGCTGCCCTGGAGGACTTGGCTTTGTCCCTGTGAGGGCCAGGTGTGGAGGTGGTGCAGCTGCTTGGGTCACGGGGGTTCTGGCAGCACCAGGCACTCAGGAACTGGTGGCTAGGGCAGCAGGAAATATAGTGCTCTTGAAGGGTATGGCAACCGGGATTGGCCAATATGCTCCAGTATTCTTTTCTGGAGAACCTCCCTGACAGAGAAGCCTAGCAGGCCACAGTCTACAGGGTCACAAAGAGTTTAACACGACCAAAGCAACCGTGCGTGCATAGATGCAAGACTTTTTTTGCCTGTGGCAGCTCTGCCCCAGTGAGGGTTGAAAATGAAGTTGGCACAGTTGTTTGGTTTGTGGGGACCCTGGCAGCACCAAGTGTTCAGGGTCATGGACTGCCTCCACCCCAGGAGTTATGGCCCTATCAGAGTTTTTTTTCGAGCCTCTTGTAGCTGGCCATCAGAAGGCCTCTTTGGCCAGTCTTTTTCCATAGCTCCACCAGTTCAGGCACGTAGGTGGCTCCCTTGCCTGGGGTTCTTCTCTGTTGTCCAGTATGTCAGGCACATAGAGGGGCACCCCTTGGGTGGGATCCTACTCTAGGTCAGTGCATCAGGCGTTTGGTGGGCCAGCCTCTCTACTGGTCAGCTGCGGATGCTGGCGTATGGGGAGAGAGGCTATGGGGATGGCTCCAACCCCTACACATGACTCAGCAGTATCGCCTTGCTTCCATGGCTGCCTGGCTTTCCTCCACAAGCATTTCCCACCACAGTCTCCTCCCTCACATCCCCTTAGTCTGTCTCTCTGCTGTCAACAGCAGCCCTCGCCCTGGGATTTCTCCACAATCCCTAACTCCAACTCCCAGCTGCTGCGCCTTCCAAGGGACCTGTGTCCCTATCCAGGGTATGTATAGCTGTGGCAAGGACTGTCTGTTCTCATTCCATTTAGGCTGCCACAGATCAGTTGTTTCACTCTCTGCCTTAAATGTTTCTCCTCTGACCCAGACAATTGCCCCAATGTGGGGATCAGACCCTTGCCTCAGTTCCCCCACTGCAGAGGGCAGGTCAAGTCCTGTTTTTCCCCCCTAGTTCCTTCATCTTATCAAGTTTTGCATGGTTCTATATATTCTTTTCCACTGGTCAGGTACTCCTGTCCGCTCTCAGCTGGTGTTATGCATGCACTTCTGTGTCTGAAGGTATATTCTTGATATGTCCGGGGAGAGAGATGTACTCCACGTCCACCTACTCTTCTGCCATCTTGTTCTCCCCTGTTATCATTTCTTATCCAGAGATATTTTGTTTGGGAAAGTATATATGAAAATACATTTTTACAAAATGGTAGCTTGGTACACATGTCTTGCATCTTGAATTTTTCACTTTAAAAATTTATGTTGCAGATTACAGATTATATCAGTCCATAAAAACCAATTTTACTTCTATTAAATGCTATATTGTAGACCAAAGTGTAGAACTGATGCAATTTATTTAAGCTGACCCCTCTTGATGGATACTTATGTGGTTTCCTATTTTTCCCTATTACAAACAGTGCTGCAGTGGATACATTTACGCAGTCCTCATTTCACATTTGTAAAAATAATCATCATTAGGAAAAATCAGTAATATAATTGCTTGAATCAAGGGATTTGCATTTTTGTTTTAGATAGAGATAGCCAGATTGCTTTACGTTGGAGTTGTAGCAATTTTCCCTTTTGCCAAAAATGTTTGACGATATTTATTTCCCTTCACCCTCAACCCCAACTCAATTCAATGGTTTCATTTTTTATCTTTGCTAATATCATGATTTTCATTTCTCTTATTTTGAATAAGGTTGAGCTTCTTTTCATGTGAAAGAGTTACTTTTATAATTTTTTAAAAAATATCCTTATCTAATTTGTTACTAGATAAGGTTATAGGCCTTTTTCTTAGTGACTATTCTGGTATTAATGTATTGAGGAAATTATGCATTAAAGAAAATAGTCATTTGCCTATTTTATGATTGCAGTTTTCCCCTAGATCCTAATTGTATTTTCTCTTTATGTTTTTCCCTTATGAAGTCACTCTTTATTTTATGTAGTTGGATTCAACATCAATATTTTCTTTTATGCCTTTGAAATTTGTTCAACTTAGAAAGTCCTCCTCTATTCCAGAATCAAATTAAAAATTATCCTCTGTATGTGCTATTCCTTTTATGATTTTGTTTCTCACATTCAAATCTTTGCACCATCTGGAATTTATTTAAGCGGAGGTGGGAATTCAAGTGTTTTTTTCCAGATGGCTATGCAACATGTTTTATTGAATACAGATAATAGATGAAGTTCATAATTCTGAGCTCATAGTTTCTACAAGAGTAGCATGTGCATAGTGGCCCAATAACAATAGCAGCAAAAAAAATAACAGAAACAGTAACAATACTAGCTACACTTACATGGTGCTTAGTATGTGCCAAGCACAGGTTTAAGCATTTTACAAAAATACTACTAGATGACTATCTCTAAGCCTAAGAACAGGTCAGATTCTCTACAATGATTGATGCAAGACAAATCCCTCCCGCACTCCAAGATGGAATGGTTAGACTATCAGTTCAGTTCAGTTCAGTTCAGTTCAGTCACTCAGTTGTGTCCGACTCTTTGCGACCCCTTGAACCACAGCACGCCAGGCTTCCCTGTCCAATACCAACTCCCAGAGTCCACCCAAACTCATGTCCATTGAGTCGGTGATGCCATCCAACCATCTCATCCTCTGTCGTCCCCTTCTCCTCCTGCCCTCAAACTTTCCCAGCATTGGGGTCTTTTTCAAAGAGTCAGCTCTTTGCATCAGGTGGCCAAAGTATTAGAGTTTCAGCTTCAACATCAGTCCTTCCAATGAACACCCAGGACTGATCTCCGTTAGGATGGACTGGTTGGATCTCCTTGCAGTCCAAGGGACTCTCAAGCATCTTCTCCAACATCACAGTTCAAAAGTATCAGTTCTCAGGTGTTCAACTTTCTTTATAGTCCAGCTCTCACATCCATACATGACTACTGGAAAAACCATAGCCTTGGTTAGGCAGACCTTTGTGGACAAAGTAATGTCTCTGCCTTTTAATATTCTGTCTAGGTTGGTCATAATTTTCCTTCCAAGGAGTAAGCGTCTTTTAATTTCATGGCTGCAATCACCATCTGCAGTGATTCTGGAGCCCAGAAAAATAAAGTCAGCCACTGTTCCCACTGTTTCCCCATCTATCTGCCATGAAGTGATGGGACCAGATGCTATGATCTTCATTTTCTGAATGTTGAGCTTTAAGCCAACTTTTTCACTCTCCTCTTTTACTTTCATCAAGAGGCTCTCTAGTTCCTCTTGACTTTCTGCCATAAGGATGGTATCATCTGCATATCTGAGGTTATTGATATTTCTCCCAGCAATCTTGATTCCAGCTTGTGCTTCCTCCAGCCCAGTGTTTCTCATGATGTACTCGGCATATAAGTTAAATAAGCAGGGTGACAATATACAGCCTTGACGTACTCTTTTCCTATTTGGAACCAGTCTGTTGTTCAATGTCCAGTTCTAACTGTTGCTTCCTGACCTGCATACAGTTTTCTCAAGAGGTTAGACTATATATAAAAGCAGAAAACAAAATTCCTCATTTTTACAGTGGAGCTGTGAAGAGTTCCAGGGATTAAAACTATTTATTAGTTAAAACAATTTATTGATATTTGCAGATGAATAAATAGTAGTTCAGTTGGTATTTGTTGAGTACAAGGCTTTGCACTAGGGAAGTGGGATAAAGGCTGGATCTGATCAGTCATCTGGTGGGATAAAGGCACCGCAATCATAGTTTGCATGTGCCAGGAGTCACAGATGCTCAGGCATAGATACACCAGAAAAACTGCACCAGCTGGCTCCACTCTGATGATGGAGCTTCATATATTCTAACTGATCAACACTAGAGCTATATAGGTTGTTAAATATTTCGAATCACGTCATAATACCAAGTGCTACAGTAATTCTTTACATGCATTAGAAGTGCTCTAAAATTAGGAGTGTAGAATTAAAATACACACATTACTATACGTAAAACAAATAATCAAATAACACAGGAAACTATACTCAATAAGAATCAGAAAAAGAATAGACATATAGACATGTATAACTGAATCATTTTTCTGTACACCTGAAACGTACACAACATTGTAAAATGACTATATTTCAATCAAAATTGGAAAACCAAGGAAAAAAACAAAAAAGCCCAATTTTAACAATAAGAAGTTTTTTAAGTGCTCTAATATCTCAATGTACATTTTCTTCATAACGTTTACTATAATTTGCACTTTTATATGGGCTTCCTAGGTATCTCAGTGGTAAAGAACTTACCTGCAATGAAGGAGATGTGGGTTCAATCCCTGGGTTGGAAAGAGCCCCTGGAGACGAAATGGCAATCCACGCTAGTATGCTTGCCTGGGAAATCCCATGGACAGAGGAACCTAGAGAGCTATAGCCCATGGGGTTGCAAAGAGTCAGAAACGACTGAGTAACTGAACAACAATACTTTTATGCTGTCAGTATTAATTATACTGTCTTTCTGCTAGTTGCTGTTGTTCAGTCAGTCATGTCTAACTCTTTGGGACCACATGAACTGCAGCACGCCAGGCCTCCCTGTCCTTCACCATCTCCCAGAGTTTGCTCAAACTCATGTCCATTGAGTCAGTGATGCCATCCAACCATCTTATCCTCTGTCATCCCCTTCTCCTCCTGCCCTCAATCTTTCCAAGCATCAGGGTCTTTTCTAACGAGTCAGCTCTTCAAATCAGGTGGCCAAGGTATTGGAGCTTCAGCTTCAGAATCAGTCTTTCCAATAAATATTCAGAGTTGAATTCTTTTAGGATTTAATGGGTTGATCTTGCTGTTCAAGGGACTCAAGAGTCTTCTCCAACACCACAGTTTGAAGGCATCAGTTCTTCAGCGCTCAGTCTTTTTTATTGTCCACCTCTCACATTCATACAAAACTACTGGAAAAACCACAGCTTTGCCTATACAGACATTTGTCAGCAAAGTAATGCTTCTGCTTCTAATACACTGTCTAGGTTAATCATAATTTTTCTTCCAAGTATCTTTTAATTTCATGGCTGCAGTCACCATCTGCAGTGATTCTGGAGCCCGAAAAAATGAAGTCTGTCTCTGTTTCCATTGTTTCCCCATCTATTTGCCATGAGGTGGTGGGACTGGATGCCCTGATCATATATATATATATTTATTTATTTATTTATTTTAATTGGAGGCTAATTACTTTACAATATTGTATTGGTTTTGCCATACATCAACATGAATCTGCCACGGGTGTACACGTGTTCCCCATCCTGAACCCCTCTCCCACCTCCCTCCCCATACCATCCCTCTGGGTCATCCCAGTACACCAGCCCCAAGCATCCTGTATCATGCATCAAACCTGGACTGGCAATCCGTTTCATATGTGACATTATACATGCTTCAATGCCATTCTCCCAAATCATCCCACCCTCTTCTTCTCCCACAGAGTCCAAAAGACTGTTTTATACATCTGTGTCTTTTTTGCTGTCTTGCATACAGGGTTATCATTACCATCTTTCTAAATTCCATATATATGTGTTAGTATACTGTATTGGTATTTTTCTTTCTGGCTTACTTCACTCTGTATAACAGGCTCCAGTTTCATCCACCTCATTAGAACTAATTCAAACATAAGACCAGAAACTATAAAACTCCTAGAGGAGAACATAGGCAAAACACTCGCCGACATAAATCACAGCAGGATCCTCTATGACACACCTCCCAGAATATTGGAAATAAAAGCAAAAATAAACAAATGGGACCTAATTAAAATTAAAAGCTTCTGCACAACAAAGGAAACTATAAGCAAGGTGAAAAGACAGCCTTCTGAATGGGAGAAAATAATAGCAAATGAAGCAACTGACAAACAACAAATCTCAAAAATATACAAGCAAAATATACAAGCAACTCCTGCAGCTCAATTCAAAAAATGGACCAAAGAACTAAACAGACATTTCTCCAAAGAAGACATATAGATGGCTAACAAATACATGAAAAGATGCTTGACATCACTCATTATCAGAGAAATGCAAATCAAAACCACAATGAGGTACCATTTCATACCAGTCAGAATGGCTGTGATCCAAAAGTCTACAAGCAATAAATGTTGGAGAGGGTGTGGAGAAAAGGGAACCCTCTTACACTGTTGGTGGAAATGCAAACTAGTACAACCACTATGGAGAACAGTGTGGAGATTCCTTAAAAAACTGGAAATAGAACTGCCTTAAGTGATCAGTGATAGCGGGGCAAGTTGGCTCAGAGGTTAAAGCATCTGCCTCCAATGCAGGAGACTCAGGTTCAATCCCTGGGTCGGGAAGATCCCCTGGAGAAGGAAATGGTAACCCACTCCAGTATTCTTGCCTGAAGAATCCCATGGATGGAGGAGCCTGGTGGGCTACAGTCCATGGGGTTGCAAAGAGTCAGACACGACTGAGCGACTTCACTTCACTTCACTTCACTTTATGACCCAGCAATCCCACAGCTAGGCATACACACCAAGGAAACCAGAATTGAAAGAGACACGTCTACCCCAATGTTCATCAGAGCACTGTTTATAATAGCCAGGACATGGAAGCAACCTTGATGTCCATTAGCAGACGAATGGATAAGAAAGCTGTGGTACATATACACAATGGAGTATTACTCAGCCATTAAAAAGAATACATCTGATCTTAGTTTTTTGAAGGCTGAGTTTTAAGTCAGCTTTTTCACTCTCCTCTTTCACTTCCATCAAGAGGATCTTTAGTTCCTCTTTGCTTTCTTCCATAAGGATTGTCATCTGCATATCTGAGGTTATTGATATTTCTCCCTGCAATCTTAATCTAGCCCAGCATTTCACATGATGTATTCAGCATATAAGTTAAATAAGCAGGGTGACAATATCCAACCTTGACGTACTCCTTTGCCAATTTGGAACCAGTTCATTGTTCCATGTCCAGTTCTAACTGTTGCTTCTTGACCTGCATACAGATTTCTCAGGAGGCAGGTAAGGCGGTCTGGTATTCCCATCTCTTGAAGAATTTTCCACAATTTGTTTTGATCCACAGAGTCAAAAGCTTTAGCATAGTCAATGAAGCAGAAGTGGTGTTTATCTGGAATTCTCTTTCTGTCAAATTAGACTAAATCCCTGAAAGCTAGAACAAATCTGTTTTATTCAACATTTTACCTCAGTTCTTGCCTGGAGAATCCCAGGGGTGGGGGAGCCTGGTTGGCTGCCGTCTATGGGGTCACACAGAGTCAGACACGACTGAAGTGACTTAGCAGCAGAAGCAGCAGCAGCATTTAGTAGGTGCCCAGTAAACATTGTCAAGTGAGTGGCTTTATGTATAGTTCTAGAAGCCAACAGATCCAATTTCTTGTTCTTTCCTTACTTCTTCCTAAGAGTGTGACCCTGGGCATGTTTCACAGTTCTCTATACTTTGTTTCCACCTCTGTGAGTGGACATAGTAACAAATGTTACCTTATAGAGCTGCTATGAGAATTTATTACATCATCACCATCATCCTGAGTTCTTATTATATGCCCAGGTCCTCTTAGCTCTAGAAAAATCTCCTTGCAGAATGTGGTCACGCACACATTCATGTTTGAAAAGCCAGTCCTGAGATTCCATAACTGAGTGTTTAGATTTTTTCCTTTAACCTCGTGACTCACACCCTGGCATCCGAAATCTACCAAGCACAGTCAGAAGAAAGCAAGGGACCTTCATTTGTTTAATGTATGTATTCTGATTTTGCCTAGGGTGTCTGTGCAAGGCTTTTAAAATCATGGTGATAGTCACGTACTGCACAGAATAATCAAATAAGGCAGCAGAGTGCCTGTAAATCAAGTGTGAATAATTTTAATGACAAACTGTACATCACTCCCTAAGGGTTTGTCACCCAATATCCTGTAAACCTAGGTGAGGAATTCATGAGATACAATCTTGCCTCTGAATGCCCTAAAATTTACATTGCTGGCTTGTCAGTTACATTACCTCTTTGGTTAAAAACTTGACACTGTCCTAAAGTGCTTCAAAAGCTACATAGAATTTACCTACTGGCTCAGAATCCTGCTGCAATGCAGGAGACTCAGGTTTCACCCTGTGTCAGGAAGCTCCCAGGAGGAGAGAATGGCAACCCACTGCAGTACTCTTGCCTGGAGAATTCCATGGACAGAGGAGCCTGGCAGGCTATAGTCCATGGGGTCGCAAAGAGTCAGACACAACTGAGCAACTAACATTTTCACTTAAGTTACTCTCATGATGATAACTTAACAGTAGACTTTAAAATGTCTTTGTACAAAGCTATGAAATCCCCTTTGTACAAAGTACTAAACAGATACACTAGGGGATCTACTAGAAGTGGGACTCCCGCCTGCAGGAAGCTTCTTCACTCAGCATCTGTGTCATGACAACTACTGTGTGTATGTGTCTCCAGTCTGGCCCACATCATTCTGTTCACCTACTTACTGGCTATCTCCATGCAGCATTCCAGAGGCTCATCTGCCTCACCAGTCCCAAATGAAATCCATCATTGTTTGCCTCAAGTGTGTCCCTGTTTTGGTCACTGGCCCCATCACCTGCCCAGTTATCCACACCAGAAGCATGGAATGGGACTTGGATTTCTCCCTATCCTTAACAGCCCACTTGTATCATTCAGAAAACCTGTCGATTTTATCATCTCCGTGTTTCCTTATTCTGTCCTTTCCTCACCCTCTCTGCTACTGCCTTAATTCCTGACATCATCCTGTCTAACCCAGGCAACCACAAGAGTCTCCCCAGCTGGTTTCCTGGCTGCAGTCTGCCCTTCCTCTAACCAGTCTCTTCACTGCTACTGGAATGATGGTTTCAAATTCAAACGTTTCCACCCTCCAGTGTTCTAAACATTTAAATGACTCCCAACCCCATAGAATAAAGTCCAAACAAGGCCCTTCAGGAAATGCACGCTAATTCTTGTCCAGCCACTTTTTGTCACCCCACCCCCACCCTTACAACCCCAATATCAGCCAAATTTAAATACTTATAAAGGTCTCTGTGAGACTTCCTCTGATTTACCTGAATTATAGCTGATGACTTCTTCCTTTATCCCCTTGGTGAAATTCACATGCTGCTTTCTGCCATTCCTCAAGTACTGTCATTTTTTATGTCAGAGTCTCTTTCTAAACTCTGTGTGGCAGGAATCCCCTGACAGTCCAGCGGTTGGGACTCAGCGCTCCACTGCCATGGGTCTGGGCTCAGTCCTTCGTGGAGGAACTGAGGTCCTGCAAGCTGCTTGGAGCGGCCATAGGGAGAGGAAAAGCTGTAAGTGCCTTGAAACTGGATCTTTTAATACAACTCTTCAATTCCTCAAGCACGCTCTATACCCCTCACCATCACACTCACCCAAGTCAGCATCTCTTCTTCCCTGAACTATGCCATAGACTCCTGACCAACCAGGTTCTCAGCTTCCACTGTTGACTCCCAGTCTTCCTCTGAATTTGGAGTGTTTCATTTAAACATAAAGTAATGTAAATGTATTTATATATATAATATATACATATGTATGTATAAAATAGATAGATAGAGAGACCCTACATTTCTTATGTTAGTGGCTCCACACTTCCCTTAGGATAAAATCAGAACCTTTAGCACAGCCCTCTTGGCCCTCAGGACCTCCCTCAGGTCTCATTTCATGCTTATGTTCCCTCCCTCCTCCTCATTCTAATCCTGAAAAGCCGACTACGTTTGTCACCCATAACAGCCTCTCCAAGCTGAAGGACTTGTGCCTTGATTTACCTCTGCATTTCCAAACCAGTATCTGAGAGCTGAAGGACACTAGCCTTGTTTATCTCTGTGCTCATTTCAAAAGTGTCTGATGGTTGGCAGAGAAGCTTTAATGTCCTTTGAGAGATATACAGTTGACAGTTGTACAGAACCAGCTCTGACTTCACCACAGGGATGAGCCTGTGCAAATGAGACCTGGAAGGGTCTGAAAGTCACCTTTGCTTCATTACCATGCTAAGATCTCCACTCAAGAGGAGGATTTGTACTCTGCTAGGCACAATTTGTGCCATTTGCAAAGGAGAGTGGAAGACTGCACATGTCCCAGCTATCCCTGAAAATCTAGAACCTGATGACGTGTCTGCCTCCTATCCCTTAAAATTCCTTTGTCCCCTTCCTTTGAGGAGAAGGTATTTTTAGAGTAGGAACTCTCCCTTCTCCATTCTTTGATCAATGAGCAAAGTTTCTGCTCTGTTATGCCAAACCCAGTCTCATTCAATGTTGGCATTTGTGACTCCAGGCAAAGGACCCATTGAAGGTCCCCTTGCTGCTGCTGCTGCTGCTGCTAAGTCGCTGCAGTCGTGTCCGACTCTGTGCGACCCCATAGACGGCAGCCCACCAGGCTCCACTGTCCCTGGGATTCTCCAGGCAAGAACACTGAAGTGGGTTGCCATTCCCTTCTCCAATGCATGAAAGTGAAAAGTGAAAGTGAAGTCGCTCAGTCGTGTCTGACCCTCAGCGACCCCATGGACTGCAGCCTTCCAGGCTCCTCCATCCATGGGATTTTCCAGGCAAGAGTACTGGAGTGGGGTGCCATTGCCTTCTCCGGAAGGTCCCCTTACCCACAGGAAATTGGTAGCACATTCAATCCCTGTGTCTTCCATTAAACCCACCCAAGAAAGGCTGTGGAAGAGACAGAGGCACTATCAAAGAACTAGGCAGGGGAATACATGATGCCTTAGAAATAAGAACAGAGGAGGTTTCAAGAAGGAGCAGGTGGTCAGTGATACCAAGTGGAGGCCACACAGATTATAGAAAACAAAGACTGAGAGAGGGCTTTTGGACTTGGTAAAAAATAAGAAGAATTCTTGACTTCTCAGAGAGCCTCACTGGAACATAAGATGGCATAAAAACCAGAGAAGCTAGTGCTAAGGAATAGGTTATTATTAACCCCTGAAAACAAAAATGGTTTTAAGTAATCAGTTTAATTTTTATATTTTGAAGAGTTAAAAAGGCAAACAACTGGTCACTCACCAGACATCCTGAAATACCTCTTTGTGTTCGGGAATAGGCTGCCGTATGTTGCAAGCACAGACCAAAACCACATAAAACAATTCTCTTACAACCTCCAAGATTGGGAAAGCTGTGAAAAAAAATCCCAATATAAAATATTCTCAGAAGTTTTTCCCATCTTCCATTCCTGCTTGTTCAGAAGAATGTTTGCAGTTATTTGTTTTCCTAGATGATGTGCTCATTCTGTCATTGCAACATGCACAAAAGCAGCTGCCTGCTTTCTTGCTGTCTGTCTCACTTTTAGGGAACTCAGGCCTGAAATAGCCCAACTCTCCAGCTACATCTTCATAAGCTATTAAAGTTTTAGGAAACACCAATACTCTTCGCCGTTCATTCTAAACTTCTGTATAAACTACTTAAGACTCAGAAATACCTATTTCCTAGCTTTCACTCAAGGAAATGAAGGAGCTGTGTCCAAAGCTCTATTAAAAAGTCACCATTAATTCGCCATTCAGTGAATTCTATGTGAGCCAAACATTATGCTGGTTTATGAAAAGATGAGCGACACTCTGGCCTCAGTTTTCACATGTCAGCTGAGGCTAACATGTACTCTCTTTCTCCCGTGACAGAAGAAGTGACTTCCAAGAAGCGTAGATTTGAAGATCTGCTAAGAGTCCCAGCTCAGATTATCACAGGAGAGCTCGTAAGGGACCTGACTGTATTGTTGTTGTTCAGTTGCTAAGTCGTGTCCGATTCTTTGCAACCCCATGGACTGCAGGACACCAGGCTTCCCTGTTCTTCACGTCTCACAGAGTCGGTTCAAATTCATGTCCATTGAGTCAGTGATGCCATCCAGCCATCTCATTCTCTATCATCCCCTTCTCCTCCTGCTCTCAATCTTTCCCAGCATCACGGTCTTTTCTAATGAGTCAGCTCGTCACATCAGGTGGCCAAAGTATTAGAGCTACCGCTTCAGCATCAGTCCTTCCAAAGAATATTGAGTTGATTTCCTTTAGGATGGACTAGTTTGATATTGCATGCTGTCCAAGGGATGCTCAAGAGCCTTCTCCAGCCCCACAATTTGAAAGCATCAGTTATTCAGCTCTCATCCTTCTTTATGGTCCAGCTCTCACATCCATACATGACTACGGTAGAAACCATAGCTTTGACTATACAGACCTTTGTCAGCAATGTTTTTACAGTATAAAAAGGCAAAAATATACTCTATGCCAGAAGGGAAACTGAACAGCATTGCTCTTTTCTGAAAATTACTTTGTTATTATGACTGATAAGTGGGCATGGACTAGGGTGAAGAGCAAAGGGCTCTTTAAAGGCAAAAACATTCTTTCACCTGGATAGGACTATGACTCAGTGAAAGAAAGCAAAAGAGTTATTAGCTTAGTCATGTCCAACTCTCTGCAACCCCATGGACTATAGCCCACCAGGATCCTCTGTCCATAGGATTTCCCAGGCAAGAAAACTGGAGTGGGTTGCCATTTCCTCCTCCAGGGATTGAACCCAGGTCCCTTGCATTACAGGCAGATTCTTTACCATCTGAGCCACCTTGTTCTTTGCACCTTGGAGTGAGTATTAATGATATTCTCCTGCTTCCTGGGAACACAACTATGATTTGCTCTAAAAGAAAAGGAAGATCATTAAAGGGAGAGGAGGGGTTCAAATGGTTTATCTAAATGAGCAAATGTATTCCTGCTTCTAAATGAAAGAACTCAGCTCAATTACAGCAATGACTTTATTTGCCCTACCTCCTGAGGGAAAGTTTCAAGCTAAGGGAATCTGTCAAATCAAACTGTTTCTCCAATATGTTTGATGTTTTCAACAGAGTCCAAAAATTTGCCAGAAAATAGTTCAAAATCTGAAATTACTGTGCATCTTCACTTTGCCATATAATATTTAGAATCAGTCATTTTGAGATGTCTAGACCAGCAGTTTTTCTTCTGTGTTTCTTCTTCCCTCCCAAATTAATTGAGCCATTCAGTATTTGAATATCAATAAGCAAAAAGCTACCAAGATAATTTCTAAATGTATGCCTCTTAAGTATTGGTAATATTTTTAAAGGTTAAAATTAATCTGCTATACATCCTTAATGTATTAGCATTTTGCATCTTCATACTTCTAAATTTCTCTGATTGTTCTGCTTTCAAATAGGAGGCAGCATACTAACCAACAGCTTTATATAGAGGACAATGGCAGGGAAAGAAATTGTTTCACTTTCTTGGTAAAAGAATGCTTACATATGCAAGGTATATTAGGACTTACCCTAAAATAAAACACTGAGTTCACTCGGAGCTACCTTGCTTTTACTTAAATCTTGTTAATTTAAATATATCCACACTAACTCTTCTCTAATTTCCCATGTTTGCTTATTGAACCGGATATTAGATTAAGGATTATACCAGGTGCTAATGATTCAAAGGCCAGTCTAAGAACTCTCCATTGACCTAAGCTTATCCTCTAGAGTGAGATTCTGAGCTTCACGATGGCAAGAATTATCTTAAATGTTCTCTGAATTGTTTTCGCTCCTGAGTAACTAGCAGGGAATCAGTACTTAAAAGAACATTTACAGTCATAGAATTGGAGAGCTAAGAGGAGCCTTAAATACTATCTAGGGTAGTGCTAATCAGTAGAAACATGACAGGATCCACAATGAGAATCATATATGCAATGGTTACTTTTTCCAGTTTTCTGGAAAAGCTGGGGGAAAGAAAGTGAAATTAATTTTGATACATATTTTATTCAAGTCAATATATCCAAAATATTATCACCCCAACATATATTCAATAAAAAATTATGAATAAGATATTTCACATTCTATATTTGCATCAAGTCTTCAAAATCCAGCATGCCTTTCATACTTACAACACAATTTCAAATATTCAATAATTACATGTGGCTAGAAGATACCCTTGGAGAAGGCGATGGCACCCCACTCCAGTACTCTTGTCTGGAAAATCCCATAGATGGAGGAGCCTGGTAGGCTGCAGTCCATGGGGTCGTGAAGAGTCGGACATGACTTCCCTTTCACTTTTCACTTTCATGCATTGGAGAAGGAAATGGCAACCCACTCCAGTGTTCTTGCCTGGAGAATCCCAGGGACAGGGGAGCCTGGTGGGCTGCCGTCTGTTGGGTGGCACAGAGTCGGACACAACTGAAGTGACTTAGCAGCAGCAGTAGATACCCTGGTGGGCAGTACAGACCTCAAGTCCAACCTCTGAACTTTACAGATGAGAAAAACAGAGATATAGAGAGGTGAAATGACCAGCCAATTGGAGAAACACTAGAGAAAAGCGATTGCATATCATGAAACCACAGGTTTCCCTCCTGGGAAGTTCTGATGACATTTCCCACTTACTAAACCATGTGATGCCTGTCTTTTTCCCCCCTCACCTCTGATATTTTAACCCAGAGTCTGGCTAATCATAAAGGCATGCCTGTGTGCTAAGTTGCTTCAGTCATGTCCATGTGATCTTATGGACTGTAACGCACCAGGCCCCTGTGTCCGTGGGATTTTCCAGGCAAGAATACTGGAGCGGGTGGCTATGCCCTTCTCTTGGGAATCTTCCTAACTCAGGGATCGAACAGGCATCTCTTATGTCTCCTGCACTGGCAGGCAGGTTCTTTATGACTGAGCCACCTCGAAGCCCATTCACAAAGGCACTGCCTTCAAACATAGGTAAGCAGCTCTTTCAAAGGGATTGATTGTATTTGCCTTGCCACACCTACTGATAAGACAAGACGTTTTTATGTTTGCCCAGACCATTGTTCACATATGAATGCTTTGATGTACTAACTATTTGTTTTTGAAGGTAAATACAGTTTCAATTTTTCCTCTCCCTGTTTTCCCTTGCCCTGGTGAAGACAAGATCTGACATGTTCCTTTTCTCTGTTTGACTCCTCTTCCACCAGTCAAAATGAGTAAAGTTGGTGATCAGAAAGGTAACTGAGAAGGCTTTCAAAAGGTCAAAAGAGAAAGGGCAAAGTGGAGATGTGAGGTGAATTCTTGCAATTTAGAATTTATTCCTCAAAAAGGAGGTTATGAACAGGGAGCACTTGCCTAGGACATAAGAGGCATATTAAGTGAGCCACACAGGCTGGACCCTGTGCTTGGCACTGGTCCCTTGGGTGCAATGAAGGACCCAGTCATGCTTGACAGTGTAATAGAGGGGGAGAGCCCAGCTCCGAAACCAGGTGAGGTAAGGAGGTGCTGCTGGGGACTGAGAAGATGGATAACCGCAGTCAGAGGGCTGTGTTTCCTGCAGAAACCTTTTCAGATGACCTGCAAACATGTTGCCAGTAAGACTAAGGCATACAACTTAATTGGGAGATTATGAATTCAACATATAGACAGACCATAAGGCACAATGTGGGGAATTACAGAACAGTGAGAGACCATTCTGATGACTTGTGAGGAAAGGAGAGTCAGAAGGTGTCCACGTTCTTGGTGTTTCTCCAGCGGCACTGGCGCAACAAATCAGCTTTTCACCCCTGAATGGCACCACCACCTCCCCGCCCCCTCACAGACTCTCTCTCTCTCTCTCTCTCTCTCTCTCTCTCTCTCTCTCTATATATATATATATATATATATATATATATATATATGTATGTATGTATGTATGTATGTATATGTATCCAGTTGCCTTTTCCTAGGGACTGGAATTCTAAATTCACCAGGTGAACCCTGTTCGAAGGTGACTTTTCTCTGAAGCCTCCACTGACACAGGCAAGGACTTGTCTCTTCTGCCTCTCCTTCTGTCGTAGCTACTGTACCACAGTGAAGATTCCATCCTCCCTAACTGTGACTTAGAGAGAGCTGATGAGCTTTGAGAGATTATTAAGAGCCCTAGACCAATGAAATTACAGTCTATGTGGGTAGAGCCTACCCTGATATTGATGTTTTGGTGAAAACAGAGAGATTAAATTAACGATCTATATTCTGAACAGTGAACTATACAGGCTCCTCCATCCACCCTACTTCCCACCATCACCCTCAATTCTAAGCAACCTAGCAATCAGGCTTATCCCCTCAAAGTACTAAGAGAAAAGGTCTACAGATACTAATAATTGAGAGGCAGGAGGGGGCAGACACACACATAAAGAATGTAGCTAGGTCAGCACCCTGCAGTCTACACACCAACCTGTTCACACACAGAGCTTTCTAGCAGTTTCTTAGTGCCTCACTCTTTTTTTTTTAATAGTTCAATTTATTATTTTAATATCTTCTTCTAAGGGGAACAGGGTTTTATTTTTTAATTGATTTTAAAATTTAGTTCACATACAATATTATGTTAGTTTCAGCTGTACTACAGAATGATTTTATATTTGCATATATTATAAAATGATCATCACAATAGGTCTAATAATCATCTGTCCCAATTAAACTTATTACAATATTATTGATCATATTATACCCCAGTAGACTATTTATTTTATAACTAGAATTTTGTTGCTCTTAATCCCTTCACCTATTTCACTCTCTACTGCCACCCTTCTGTCAACTACCAATTTGTTTTCTATATCTATGAATCTATTTTCATTTTTTGCTTGTTTTTAAGATTCCATATATGTGAGATTATACAGTATTTGCATTTCTCTGTCTGACTTATTTCACTTAGCATAACACCCTCCAGATTCATCCACCCTCCAGATTCACCCATCCATTTGTCAAAATGGCAGAATTTTATTTTTTATGGCTAATATTCCATTGTATATATATATTACCATATTTTTTTATCCATTCATCTGTTGATGGATGCTCAGGTTGTTCCTACATCTTGTCTATTGTAAATAATACTGCAATGAAAATTGGTGTTCATCTTTTTGAATTTGTACTTTTGTTCTTTTCAAATAAATTACCAGAAGTGAAATTACTGGATCATATGGTGTTCTATTTTTAATTTCTTGAAGAACCTCCATACTGTTTTCTAATATTGGCTGTAACAATTTACATTCTCACAAACAGCACACAAGGATCCGCCTTTCCTAAAGTTTGCCAACTTTTATTATTTATTATCTTTTTAATAATAGCTATAATGACAGATGTGAAATGGTCTCATTGTGGTTTTGACTTACATTTCCCTGATGATTAGTCATGTTCAGCAACTTCACATGTTTCTGTTGGCTGTCTGTACATATTCTTTGGGAAAATGTCTATTCAGGTCCTCTGCCTATTTTTAAATTGGGTTATTTGGGGGTTTTTGATGTTGAGGTATATGAGTTCTTTGTATATTTTGGACGTTAACCCCTGATTGAATGTACTGTTTGTAATTATCTTTTCCCATTCAGTCAGCTTTTCCATGTAGCCATCCAATTTTCCCAACACTATTTATTGAAGAGGCTCTGTTTTACCCCATTGTATATTCTTACCTCATTTATCAAAGCCTAATTGGCCATATAAGCATGAGTGTATTTCTGGGCTTTCCATTTTGTTCCATTGATCTATGTATCTGCTTTTGGTGCTAGTACCATACTGTTTTGATTACTATAGCTTTGTAATTAGTTTGAAATCAGAGCATGTAATATCTCTAACTCTGATTTTCTTTCTCAAGATTGCTTTGTCTATTTGCAGTCTTTTGTGTTTCCATACAAATTTTAAAATTACTTTTTCAGTTCAGTTCAGTTCACTTGCTCAGTCATGTCCAACTCTCTGCAACCCCATGAATTGCAGCACACCAGGCCTCCCTGTCCATCACCAACTCCTGGAGTTCACTCAGACTCACATCCATTGAGTCAGTGATGCCATCCAGGCATCTCATCCTCTGTCGTCCCCTTCTCCTCCGGCCCCCAATCCCTCCCAGCATCGGAGTCTTTTCCAAACGGTCAACTCTTCGCATGAGGTGGCCAAAGTATTGGAGTTTCAGCTTTAGCATCATTTCTTCCAAAGAAATCCCAGGGCTGATCTCCTTCAGAATGGACTGGTTGAATCTCCTTGAAGTCCAAAGGACTCTCAAGAGTCTTCTCCAGCACCACAGTTCAAAAGCATCAATTCTTCAGCGCTCAGCCTTCTTCACAGTTCAACTCTCACATCCTTATGTGAAAAATGCCCCTAGTATTTTAATAGGGATTACACTAAATCTGTATCTTGCTTTAGGTAAAATGTTCATTTTAACAATATTAATTCTTCCAATTCACGAGCACAGTATATCTTTCCATTTGTCTGTGTCATCTTCAGTTTCTTTCATCAGTGTCTTACAGTTTTGAGTATAATTTACTCCTATATATTTTATTCTCTTTATTGCAATTGTATATGGATCATTTTCTTAAGTTCTCTTTCTGATAGTTTGTTATACTTGTATAGAAATACAACAGATTTCTGTATATTGATTTTGTATCCTACAACTTTACTGAATTTATTTATTAGTTCTAATAGTTTTGGTAGCATATTTAGGATTTTCTTCATCCTCAAACAATGACAGTTTTACTTCTTCCTTTCAAATTTAGATTCCTTTTATTATTTTTCTTGTCTGACTGCTATGACTAGGACTTCCAATACTATGCTGAATAAAGGTGGTAAGAGTGGGCATCCTTGTCTTTTCCTGATCTTAGAGGAAATACTTTCAGTTTTTCACCATTAAGTTTGATACTGGCTGTGGGAGTGCCTCACTCTTAAAAATTAATGCAGAGCCAAGAATTTCCCAAAACTCAAGGAAAGGGTCTAATGTGAAAGCTAAAAACCAAAACTTACCAACAAGAACAAGTACATTGAGGAGACAGAGGCAGTTCAGAAGAGAACTTGAAAAACTATAATGAGACTATTAACATCCTCAGAAGCGTAGAAGTAGTTACTATTACAGTCATGAAACAGGTGTGAATGCTAAGTGTGGAGGGGGGGAGAAGCATTCAGAAAAAAAAAAGAAAACCAGAATGCAAAAATATGCTGAAGTATAACTTCAAAAATCAATAGAAGTATTAAGAGATAATATTTGAGGACTTTTATAGGAATTAGAATAACAACGGAATATCATAATTATAAGAAAATTATAGGATTAATATGACAACTAAATCATAGCAGTTTCAGGAAAAGGTGAAAATTATCAAAGAATTAGTACAGGGAAATGTTCCAGAACAGGAGGATCTGAACAACTATGCATAAACATGACATGGGAACCAGGAAAATGGATACCAAACATAGAAAAGGTGAAAGGGAAGTCCCAGGATGATGGCTGCACAGCAGGCCAAAGCAGACCATGAGAACAACTCCAAGGGGGATGTCTCCAAGAAAATGTATGCCCCTAATATATTACCTTTTTATTAGTTGGCTTAAAACTTAACATTCAAAAAACCAAGATCATGGCATCCAGTCCCATCACTTCATGGCAAATAAATGGGGAAACAATGGAAAAGGTGGGACTTTATTTTGGGGGGCTCCAAAATCTCTGCAGATGGTGACTGCAGCCATGAAGTTAAAAGATGCTTGCTCCTTGGAAGAAAAGTTATGACCAACCTAGGCAGCATATTAAAAAGCAGATACATTGCTTTGCCAACAAAGGTCAAAGCTATGGTTTTTCCAGTAGTCATGTATGGGTATGAGAGTTGGACTGTGAAGAAAGCTGAGCACCGAAGAATTGATGCTTTTGAACTGTGATGTTGGAGAAGACTCTTGAGAGTCCCTTGGACTGCAAGGAGATCCAACCAGTCCATCCTAAAGGAAATTAGTCCTAAATATTCATTGGAAGGACTGATGCTGAAGCTAAAACTCTAATACTTTGGCTACCTGATGCAAAGAACTGACTCATTGGAAAAGACCTGATGCTAGGAAAGATTGAAGGCAGCAGGAGAAGGGGACGACAGAGGATGAGATGGTTGGATGGCATCATCGAGTTGATGGACATGAGTTTAAGTAAGCTCTGGGAGTTGGTGATGGATAGGGAGGCCTGGCGTGCTGCAGTCCATGGGGTCACAAAGAGTCAGAAACGACTGAGCGACTGAACTGAACTGAATAAGTGCTGTGTTTGATTGAGAACCACTTCAGAGTTCTGCTAGACTTCTGGGATAAATTAGTGATCAATATACAAAAAGTAAACAAGGATAAAAGAAAACTTATGCAATATCAAAACATAAATATTGTACATTATGGGCTCAACTGAACAACTGTGTATTGTTGAAATGATATAAACACCTTACAGTCATTCAGTTGAAATTGTGATGTCACTCTATTGCAGTGGTTCACAGTTTGGGCTGCATAGTAGAACCATGCAAGGGTATTTTAAAAAAACACTGAAGCCTTCCATCTCAATCTGGTTTAATTGGTTTGGCACACAGACTGGGCCATGACAATTTTTAGAAGCCCCCAGGTGATTCCTAATGAGGTGGAAGGGGATGAGGGAGGAAAATAGGGGAGCCAGGGTGTGACAAAGAAGAGCTAAATTCTACTTTGCAGGGTGGGAATTCCTACTTGCCAATAGCAAGAGTGTAAGGACAGACAGAATCCTATTCTATCCTGTACAGTTCAGCTTCATTCATTTCCTCCTATGCGCAGCCCTGTCAGATCCTACCTTTATTGTGAATTTTGATATTTTACTCATCAAAAAAATTTTGCATAATTTTCATTTTTTCAAATATTGCTTTAAAATTTTATTTATTTTGATGTCTAACTTTTGTGGCACCCCCACAAATATTTTGCCTGAAGTAAATATTGCGAAGGTGAGAGCCATACTTGCTTCACCCTAATTCCAGCTCTTATGAGAATTAAAATTGAAAAATTAAAGCATTATGGAATAAACACATTACTTTTTTAAAAAGGGGACCACTAGGAGAAACTATTGGATTAAAAGTTATTGCTTGTTGGAAGCAGGATTCAAAGTTAGGGAGGGGTAAAGCAGGGAACCACTATTCTATTGTTACAAGTCTTGATATACTTTTGACTTTTTTGAAACTGAATCTATGTGTTACCTTAATAAAAATTAAATCAAAAATACATTGTGTCAGCCAACTATTTCTGTGGGCCACATGACAGCTGATTTTAGACCAACTACACATTTGCCAGATGAGGAAAATGAGGCACAGGGAACTGAAGTGGTTTTCCCAAGATCCCTGCCAACCAGCGTCAGAACTGAGACCAGAGCAGGCTATGAATTCTTGGTTCTTTCTGCCTGAATAATCTTTCTTCTCCACCCAGTAACACTGCACCAAAAAACCTCTCTATCCTCCTACACTGCCAAGTCTACCTCCTAAATATGACTTCACAGCTCCTCTGCTGAAGGTCAGGGCCATCTTAAGACCTCTGAAATCCTGGGAATTCTGACTTTCAGAGGTCCTATCCCACACCATGTGAAAAACACATTAAAATCCACCTACCACTCCATAAACTAATATTTCTTTTCATGTACAAAGAGTTTTTAAATTTTCTTTTGAATATTTACTTTGGAGTAACACTTTTTGGTTGGCTCTGATTTCTCAGCAAAATTTTGCATTCTTTGCAACTCTTGCAAAGTGAGAAAACCTACCCATTTCATTGTTTTGAAAACAAATTTTTGCCACTGACACAACGTGCATTCTTTAGAGGTTTTCATTCAGCAGATGAAATCTTATTTCTGCAGTTTTTCGTATGTTAGAGAACATCCTTTTCTTTTCATTTCTCAGAACTTTTCATCAGTCTTAGAACATATCTTGGATCTTCAGCACGGTACCCACAGCACTGACTGAATTGAATCAAACTGTGGATCACTGACCAATCTTCCGTTGGTCTCCGTCTTAGGGACTTTCCTTCCATCTCCCAACCTGGTGAGTAATTGTGTCCTTTTTTTTTTTTCCCAAAGTCTTTAATGAGGTACTGCACAAGCAATTTCCTTATAACCTCACTTGTGATCTTCAGCATCTCCTCCTCCCTGTGGAACTCCCACCTGAACTACATGTGATTCTGGGTAAAATGCCAGGCTTCATCTTGCCTGCTTGTCTGGGAATGTGCAATTGCTACTATTTGGATTATATTTCCTCCTCCTCATTTATTGATTACTCCAATTTCATCTAAAGAATGCATACTTGTTCTTACCTAGGTTTGGGTTTCTTACCATAATTTCTCTGTGATAGTACTTAATACACATTGCTGTTTTTACTTGTTGTCACGTCTGTCTTTAATAATGTCAGCAAGGCAAGGCTTATATACATTTTGTATCTCCAGATCCTAGCAAACATTTGGCCAATGGAATGGATGTAATAAACTTGATTAAATGAATGTCCAAAATGACAAGGCTCTACTGATATTGCAGCTCTCTGGTCAATTGTGGTAACCAGCTATTATTCTGTCCAAAACATACCACAATTCCACTGCAATAGAAACAAAAATGAAACCTGGACCATCTGAGGTTTATACTCTGCTGAAAGTGTACAAATGAAGTTAAACAGATACAAGTCTCATTCTTTAGGAATTTTGTGGTTCAGTAAGAATACAGAGATAAAGATGAGGGCAGAGATATCTGTACAGTTATCAAATATATAAATAAAATATTCTGCATAAAAAATGGAACTTAGAGTAAAAACCCTAGTTATAGTCCTTCTTTTGCTATTCTCTAGCTAAGTGACTCCAGACAACTTGCTTGATATAGCACATTTTCATGTTCCATTTATGTAGGTTGTATGGTAGCTCTGTTGATGATGACCACAGAGGAAGGTCTCACTGAGGTCCTATTGTACCTGCCTCTCCCTTGGCAGTGGGGCCTGTACTCCTTTACGTGAGGGCCTGAGGAAAAGGGTACAGGAAAACCCCAAACCCTTAAAGTGCACCATTCTTTCCGGACTAATGAAGACTTGGCCATAGGAGGAATACCTCAAGGGAAACAAAATCCTTCTTCCTAGATAAGAAATGTATAACCTGAAACTGGAAGATTAAAAATTAAATCTCTAGTTTGAAAAGACATTTAGTCAAAAGTGGTCATTGGGTCACTGGCAGGAAGCTTAACATGTGGAAACCACGTTGGTCATACAAACCTGTGTCATCTTGCCTCCCCATACCCTAACTCTGGGCTTCAGGAGCCTCAGCTATAAAAGCTGGCTTGGGAGAAACTCTTGTTCCCTTTCACTTGGGCAGTTCCATGATCCCAAGTGACCTGGGACCTAACATCCCAGCATTGCCTAAGTGTTCCTGAAAACTAGCAGAGCATAAAGTGGTTTCATGCCCCATTGAGAAATATAAAGATGGGCCTGTTACTTGCGGCTGGAAAAACACAACACTTCCGACACAGAAAGAAGACAGAGGGTGAGGAATCAGACCAGAGCAGTGAGTCTGAACTGCCAAACCCAAACAATTTTCCTCTTTTGAGGTTAGAAGCCAAGCAGTTTGAGAAAGAGTCACACAGACCACCTGGATGACGAATGTCAAGAGCCTCAGCTTGTACTTGAGGCTTTGTCACCAAATCCACCCATAACTCTAGGCGAGTCTCTTAAACCACAAGGCCTCATTTTTTTTTTTATTGTAAAATGGTTGACTTGAGCAATGAATAAATGTTTTAGCAATAATAAATAATAAAGTCATATGTGAAAAGCAGGGAATAGAAAATCACTAAAGGCAACAGGAGAATATACAAGATTATGTCATGAGGATGTAATTTCTAGTCATTTGCTGAATAAATGTTTATTTCTTTTGCCAAGTATTATTCAAGGTGTGGGTATGGAAGTAGAAACAAAAATAAAGCAGATATTCTTACTTTCTTGGAGTGCAAATTTCTGTCAGGATGACAGTAAATAGTCAGACAAATAAGTGAAATATATAGCATGCACAGGAACCTGGAATGTTAGGTCCATGAAGCAAAGTAAATGGGAAGTGGTCAAAAAGGAGATGGCAAGAGTGAACACTGACATTTTAGGAATCAGTGAACTAAAATGGACCAGGGTGGGTGAATTTAATTCAGATGAGGGCTATATAGTCCATGGAATTCTCCAGGCCAGAATGCTGGAGTGGGTAGCCTTTCCCTTCTCCAGGAGATCTTGCCAAGCCAGGGATCAAACACAGGTGTTCCACCTTGCAGGTGGGTTCTTTATCAGATGAGCTGAAAGGAGAGCCCATTATATCTATTGCTGCGGGCAAAATCCCTTAGAAGAAATGGAGTAGCCATCATAGTCAACAAAAGAGTCCAAATGCAGTACATGGGTACATTCTCAACAATGACAGAATGATCTCTGTTCATTTCCAAGGCAAACCATTCAATATCACAGCAATCCAAGTCTATGCCCTAATCACTAATGCCAAGAAGCTGAAGTTGAACAGTTCTCTGATGACCTACAAGATCTTTTAGAACTAACACCAAAAAAGATGCCCTTTTCATCACAGAGGACTGGAATGCAAAAGTAGGAAGTCAAGAGATACCTAGAGTAACAGGCAAATTTAGCCTTGGAGTACAAAATGAAGCAGGGCAAAGGCTAACAGAGTTTTGCCAAAAGAATGCACTGGTCACAGCAAACACCCTCTTGCAACAACACAAGAGAAGACTGTACACATGGACATCACCAGAGGGTCAATACCAAAATAGATTGAGTATATTCTTTGCAACTGAAGATGGAGAAGCTCTATACAGTCAGCAAAAAGAATACCTGTAGCTGACTGTGGCTTAGATCATGAATTCCTTACTGCCAAATTCAGATTTAAGTTGAAGAATGTATGGAAAACCACTAGACCATTCAGGTATAACCTAAATCAAATCCCTTATGATTATACAGTGGAAATGACAAATAGATTCAAGGGATTAGATGTGATAGACAAGAGTGCCTGAAGAACTATGGATGGAGGTTCATAATATTGTACAGGAGGTGGTGATCAAAACTGTCTGCAAGAAAAAGAAATGCAAAAAGGCAAAATGGTCGTCTGAGGAAGCTTTACAAATAGCTGAGAAAAGAAGAGAAGTGAAAGGCAATGGAGAAAAGGAATGATATATCCATCTGAATGAGGAGTTCCAAAGAATATACAAAGGAGAGATAAGAAAGCCTTCCTCAGTGATCAATGCAAAGGAAAAGAGGAAAACAATAGAATGGGAAAGACTAGAGATCTCAAGAAAGAGACACCAACGGGATGTTTCATGCAAAGACGAATACAATAAAGGACAGAAATGTTATGGACCAAACAGAAGCAGAAGATATTAAGAAGAGGTAGCAAGAATACACAGAAGAACTGTACAAAAATTAGATCCTAATGATCCAGATAACCATGATGGTGTGATCACTCACTTAGAGCCAGACATCCTGGAATGTGAAGTCAAGTGGGCTTTAGGAAGCATCAATAGGAACAAAGCTAGTGAATGTGATGGAATTCCAGCTGAGCTATTTCAAATCCTAAAAGATGATGCTATGAAAGTGCTGCACTCAATATGCCAGCAAATCTGCAAAACTCAGCAGTGGCCACAGGACTGGAAAAGGTCAGTTTTCATTCCAACTCCAAAGAAAGGCAATGCCAAAGAATGCTCAAACTACCACACAACTGCACTTATCTCACATGCTCGTAAAGTAATGCTCAAAATTCTCCAAGCCAGGCTTCAGCAGTACATGAACTGAGAACTTCCAGATATTCAAGCTGGTTTTAGAAAAGGCAGAAGAACCAGAGCTCAAATTTCCAACATCCATTAGATCATAGAAAAAACAAGAGAATTCCAGAAAAACATCGACTTTTGCTTCACTGACTATGATAAAACCTTTGACAGCGTGGATCACAACAAACTGTGGAAAATTCTTAAAGAGATGAGAATACAAGACTATCTCACCTGCCTCCTGAGAAACCTGTATGGAGGTCAGGAAGCAACAGTTAGAACCAGACATGGAATGATGGACTCTTTCCAAATTGGGAAAGGAGTACGTCGTACGTCAAGGCTGTTTATTGTCACCCTGCTTATTTAACTTATATGCAGATGAAGCACAAGCTGGAATCAAGATTGCTGGGAGAAATAGCAATAACCTCAGATATGCAGACGGCACCACTCTTATGGCAGAAAGTGAAGAGGAACTAATGAGCCTCTTGATGAAAGTGAAAGAGGAGAGTGAAAAAGATGGCTTAAAACTCAGCCTTCAATAAACTAAGATCATGGCATGCAGTCCCATCACTTCACAGCAAATAGATAGGGAAACAGTGACACTTTCTTTTCTGGGGCTCCCAAATCACTGCAGATGGTGACTGCAGCTGTGAAATTAAAAGATGCTTGCTCCTTGGAAGAAAAGCTATGACAAACCTAGACAGCATATTAAAAAGCAGAGACATTACATTGTCAAAAAAGATCCGTCTAGTCAAAGCTATGGTTTTTCCAGTAGTCATCTACAGATGTGAGAGTTGGACTATAAAGAAGACTGAACTCCAAAGAACTAATGCTTTTGAACTGTGGTGTTGCAGAAGACTCTTGAGAGTCCCTTGGACAGCAAGGACATCAAACCAGTCAATCCTAAAGGAAATCAGTCCTGAATATTCATTGGAAGGACTGATGCTGAAGCTGAAGCTCCAATACTTTGGCCACCTGATGTGAAGAGCTGACTCATTAGAAAAGACCCTGATGCTGGGAGGGATTGAAGGCAGGAGGAGAAGGGGACAACAGAGGATGAGATGGTTGGATGGTATCACCAACTGAATGGACATGAGTCTGAGCAAGCTCCAGGAGATGGTGAAGGACAGGGAATCCTGGTGTACTGCTGTCTGTGGGGTCACAAAGAGTCAGACACGACTGAACCACTGAACAACAACAGTAGTGTGGCAGATGGTGACAAATGCTGTAGAGAAAAAGTGCAGGCATGACACATAGAGCATTCAGGAATGGGTGGGGGGTAGGAGGGTGGGTGTTGCACATTCCTGAATAGAAGGAATGAGCCAAGGCTGTGAGAAATGGAGCCCTCCAGCAGAGGAACAGCAAGCACCAACATCACTAGGAACCATAGAAACACTCAAGGGCTACAGCTGGCAGGCTAGGTGGTGAGTAGCAGGAAATAAACTCAGAGACTTAACAGAGGACAGATTGTATAAAGCTTTGTAGGACTTTAGCATTTACTCAGGGGGGATAGTTCAAACCGGAGGATTTTGAACAAAGGAATAAATCAACTCAGTGTTCAAAAAGAACACTCTGGTTCAGTGAAAAGAACACAAAAGCTACAGCAGGGATATCAGTTAAGAGGCTATTTACAGGTACTTCCTGGTGGTCTGGGGGTTAAGAATCCACTTTGCAGTGCAGGGGAGGAGGGTTCAATTCTTGGTTGAGGACTAGCATCCCACAAGCCACGGAGCAACTAAGCCGGTGTGATGCCACTCCTGAGCCTGTGCGCCACAAATACTGAAGCCTGGGCACCACAGCTAGAGAACTAGAATGCCACAGTGAAAGATGCTGCACGATGGGGCAAGGGTCCCAATCCAGCCCAATCAACTATTTTATAAAGAGGCTATTACAATAAGGTGAGATGATGATAACTGGGATCAAGATGATAGCAGTCCAGATGGGGACAAAGGTCATATTCTGTATATTTAAAAAGACAAACGGATTTTGCTAATGGATTAGATGCAGATTCTGAGAGGAAAAAAATGTCAAGAACAGCTTGAAGATTTTTTTGGCAAGAATCACTGTAAACCTGAGGTTGGGATTTACTGAAATGAGGAAGACCGCAGGAAGAGGAGGTGTGAAGAAAAAGACTGGGGCTTATTAAGTGTGAGACGTTAAACATACAAATAGAGATGTTGCAAAGAGTTGGATTTACTATTCTGGAGTTCAAAACAGAGGCTGTCAGAACTAGAAATATGACATCTGGGAGTCTTCTGTGTATCAGTGGTGTTTAAAGTGATGAGGTCAGAGAAGATCACTGAGAAGGAAAGGAGTTACGAGAGAGTTCAGAGAACTGAGTGTGGACCAGTCAAATGATGACTAAACGCGGAGGTTGTTAGGGAAACAGACAAGAGATGCTTCACTGGCAACCTAATTGAAATGGCTTCAAGAGAGAACTGGCAGAAAGAAACTGGAGACAGCTGGTATAGATCACTCTTTCAAGGGTTTCTGTTGTAAAGCAAAGCTGAGACGTGAGGCAGATCTGGACTTGGGGCAAAGTTGCCGAGCTGCTATTGCTGCTAAGTTGCTTCAATCGTGCCTGACTCTGTGCCACCCCATAAATGGCAGCCCACCAGGTTCCCCCATCCCTGGGATTCTCCAGGCAAGAGCGAGGGTTAAATTTTGAAGCTGGGCTACTCTACAGTATGTTTGCCTTCTGATAGAATAATAAAGGAGGAGGAAGAAAAGAGGAAAGAAAGGAAGGCAGGAAGGGAGGAAGAAAAGCAAATAGAGGAAGACGGGGAGAACAAGGCGAGCAAGAGGGGGTGAGAAGGATTGAGGAAGGAAGGAAGGGGGTGCAGGGGAGGAGGAGGAGGAGTAAAAATTAATAGCTTCTTGAGAAAGAAGAGAGAAGTATATATCCAAAATCAGAAATGGAAATGGGGACACTACTGTCAGTCATCATAACTAAAAATGATCATTATCCTTTACTGTGAACAACTGTAAACCAACAAATTAGATAACCTCAATAAAATGGACCAATTCCTACATACACACAAATTATCTACCTAAACTGATTCAAGAAGAAATAGAAAATCTCAACACTTATAACATGTAAAGAGATTGAATCAGGAATCAAAAAATCTCCCAACAAAGAAAAATCTAGGACCAGATAGCTTTATCAGTGAATTCTACCAGACATTTGAAAAAGAACTAACTCCAACTAACTCCAATCTTTTTCAAATTCTTGCAAAGAGTAGAAGAGCAGAGAACACCTCCTAACTTGTACTATGAAGACAGCACTACCTTAGTCTTTATCTAGTGTGAAACACAGATAAGAAAATCAGAAAAAGAGAAAATTACAGATCAATATCTTTGATGAATATAGATGCAAAGATCCTCAAGAAAATACTAGGAAATTGAATCAAACAGCCTATTACAAGAATTGTATACTGTGACCAAATAAAATTTATTCCATGAATTCAATAGTGGTTCCACAAAAGAAAATTAATCAAAATGTAATATATCACATTAATAGAATGAAAGAAAAAAAAAATCCACCTGATCATCTCAACTGACACAGAAATAGCATTTTACAAACTCCAACTGCCTTTCATGATAAGAAGTGAATGGGAGTGAATTATAGAGTAGAACTCCCTCCATACGATAAAGCACGTTTATGAAAGACCCATAGGTTAAAAAAAAAGAAAAGTTTTGAAGGACTAGAAGCTTTCCTCCTTTAAGGTAATGAACAAAATAAGGATGCCTTCTTTCACCAGCCATTCAATGTTGTAATGGAAGTTGTAGCCAGAAGAAAAAAATTAAATAAGTACAAGACATCCAAACTGGAAGGAAAGAAGTAAAATTATCTCTATTCACATATGACACAATCCTATATAGAGAAAATTCTAAAGAATCCACAAGAAAGCTAGTAGAGCTAATAAAGGAATGTAGCAAAACTTCAGGGTATAAGATTAATGTGCAAAAAGTCAGTTGTATTTATATATACCAGCAATAATCTGTAAAAGAATTAAGAAAGCAATTCCATTTACAATTAATCTAAAACAGTAAAATATTTGGGAATAAATTAACCAAGGAGATAAGAGTGATACACTGAAAACCAGAAAATATTGCTGAAAGAAATAAAAGATGATCTAAATAAACAAAAATGCATCCTATGTTCATGGTACAAAATTTAATATTGTTAAAATGTCAGCACTAGAGAAAGTGATCCACAGATGCAATGCAATTCCTGTCAAAATTCCTACAGCCTATTTCCAGAAATTAAAAAGTCATTCCTTTAATTCATGTGGAAAAAAAAACCTCAAATAGAAAAAAAAAAAAAAACTGAAAAAGAGCTAAGTTGGAGTACTCACACTTTTTAATTTCAAAATTTGTTACAAAGCTACAGTAATTGCAGCAGGATGATTATGGCATATGGCTTCCCTGGTGGCTCAGAGGTTAAAGCATCTACCTACAATGCAGGAGACCTGGGTTTGATCCCTGGGTCAAGAAGATCCCCTGGAAAAGGAAATGGCAACCCACTGCAGCATTCTTGCCTAGAGAATCCCATGGACGGATGAGCCTGGTGGGCTACAGTCCATGGGTTGCAAAGAGTCAGACACGACTGAGCAACTTCACTTTCACTTTTAGACATAATGGAAAAGAATTGAGAGTTCAGAAATAAACCCATACATCTATGGTCAATTGACTTTTGACAAGAGTGCCAAATATATTCAATGGCAATGAATAGTCTCTTCACAGATGTTGCGGGACATTGGACTTCCCCTATGCAAAAGAATAAAGTTGAACCTCCTACTTCACATCATATACAAAAATTAATTTATAATTGATCAGTGACATAAAAATAATTAAATTATTAGACAAAAACAGGAGTAGATCTTCATTACCTAGGATTTGGTAATGGATTCTTAGATATGATACTAAAAGCAGAAGCAGTAAAAAGAAAAAATAAATTTAATTTTTTCAAAATTAAAAAATTTTCTGTATCAAAGTATTATCAAGAAAGTGAAAAAAACAAGCTAAAGGTTGGTAGAAAGTATTTAAAATCATATATCTGATAAAAGTTTAATATCTTAAATATATAAAGAATTCATGTAACTCAACAATAAAAAGACAATTCAGTCTGAAAAATAATGGACTTGAGTAGACATTTCTCCAAAGATAGAAACAGGAAATAAGTACATGAAAAGATTCTAAACATCACTGGTCATTAGGGAAATGTAAGCAGAATCACTTTATAGCTATTAAAATGGTTACAATCAATAAAACAAAAAAATAAGTGTTATAAGGATGGAGAAAAATTGGAACTCTCATGCATTTATGATGGAAATGTAAAATGGTACACCTACTATAGAAAACAGTTTGGTGGTTCCTCAAAAAGCTATACATAGAATTACCATATTCTATCTAGCAATTCCACTCCTCACCATTTATCCAACATAATTAAAAACAGGAAGTCAAACATTCACAATAGGCAAAAGGTAGAAACAACCCAAATGTTCATCAACAGATGAATAGATATAGAAAATGTGGCTTATGTATATAATGGGCTATTGTTCAGTCACAAAACAGAAGTTCTGATACATGCTAGAACATGAATGAATTTGAAAACATCTCACTATTAGCAAGACACAAAAGGCCAGACATTGTGAAATTCCTTTTTAAGGAAACATCTAGAATAGATGTCAAATTCATAGAAACAGAAAATAGATTAGAGGTTTCCAGGGGCTGAGAGTGGAGAAAAATGAGGAGTTATTACCTCAAAATTATAAAGTTTCTGTCTAAAGTGATGGAAATTCATGGAAATAGAGAGTGAGGATGGTTGCACTACATTGTGAATATAGTTACTGCCATTGAGTTGAATGGTTAAAATGACAAATTTGTTATACATATATATATATATATATATATATATATATATATATGGCTTCCCTGGTGGCTCAGAGGATAAAGCATCTGCTTGCAAAGCAGGAGACCTGGTTTCGATCCCTGGGTTGGGAAGATCCCCTGGAGAAGGAAATGGCAATCCACTCCAGTATTCTTGCCTGGAGAATCCCATGGACAGAGGAGCCTGGCAGGCTACAGTCCACAGGGTCGCAAAGAGTTGGACACGACTGAGCGACTTCACACACACACATATTATATATATAATATATATATATCTTACCACAATTTTAAAAATTAATAATGTCATATGCAAAAAAAATGAATTATATACTTTAAATGGATAAATTATATGGTATGTGAATTATATCTCAATAAAGCTGTTTAAAAAAGTAATGATACAGTACACAGTGAAAATTACTAGAGTCCTGTCCTTGTGTAGGCAAGAAAAGATGCGATTTACTACATGAAGGAGCTTGGCTTAAACAGGAATGTGAATAATTCATCCATAGTAACATGGATGTAAGTCAAAGAATACAGACACAAATGCAGGCAGTAGGTTTGGTGTTGGGAGCAGGTTTATCAGTCTCAGCTGTTGTAAAAGTATGTCAAGTTGCATCTTTCTTACAGTGTTTCTTTCTTTCTGCCAGATGGGCCCTTGGTTTTTCTTTCCCTACCCAACATCACTCGATTATGTTTCTTATAGGGGTATACAATGCCTTAACTCATTTTGAATTGCCATAGAACCTAGGGTCCTATGTTCTGAAAACATTCTGAATGATTGAGTGAGCAAATTATGAATACAACAGACAACTGGCTCTCAAGAGCTTAGTTGGTTTTCATCCCCCATCCTCAGTTCAGTTCATATTCTCTACTTCTGTGTCATATATAAACCAAACTATGTTTGGTGAGAAACCTCCTCATCACCCATTCTAATGGTAGTTGTGTGATAATATCCTCCTATTTCTGTTGGAAAACAATTTTTGTTGTCCCCATATGGCAGTCAGGCAGTGTCAGCTGGCGAGTTCACAGCACCAGCGTCCCACTCACGGCCTGGGCCATGCTGCCTCCTTGAGGGCCCTAGCAGTGAACAAGCAGGGAACAAGAGCAACGCTGATGCAGAGGAGACAGATGAAGGAGAGAAAGAGGACAGAGTTGTCCTCTTTACTTAACAAGCCAATCAGAAGCAGCTCTACTGATAACACAAGCCAGGTGGAAAACCTACAACAAGATCCAAACTCCTCCCTACACTCAGTAAGTCTTGTGAGGAGTCTATACCATGAGCTTCATCTATCCATCCAAAATGCAAGTGAACATGCTGCCTTTGTATTTGCTGAAGCCCTGCAGAACTTAGTTGCCCTGTCTTAGTCTGGAGCAGGTAAAACAGCTGCCTTTGTGTTAGTTGTGCAGTTGGATACCCCACTGTCTGTGCCTCTCCCAGACTTATAAGCTGGTCTTTCAAATAGGAAACGTGATTGAGCGGAAGGAAAAATTTTACCCTGAACTCAAGATAGCTTATGCTGTTCAAGGCAATAATTTGGGCACCAAGGTCAGAGATCAGGAAGCACCTTATCTTTGGTACCCCTGGGACAATTCTGGATTGGTATTCCAAGCTCAAGTTCATTGACTCCAAGAAGATCAAGGTTTGATCTGGATGAAGCTGACCTGATGATAGCTTCTCACCACCATCAAGATCAGAGCACCCAGCAACTGCCAGATGCTGCTTTCCCCTAAAACCTTTGAAGACTCTATGGAAATTTGTCCCAGAATCAAACATCCAACTGAAGTGGGAGGAGGAGACAGTGGACCTCGTGCAGCAGTAATACATCCTGTGCAGCAATGGAAATGGGAAGTTGCAGGCCTTGTGTAGCCTCTATGGCCCATCACCGTTGCTTAAGCTACCATCTGCTGCCAGTCCCCTAAAACACATGGCTGGCTGACAGCAGGGCTCTCCAAAGAAGGCAACCAGGTGAAATGTGGTGAAATGATGGTGGAGCAGAAGGCTGCCATAACTGAGTGCCTGAGATGGTAAAGAGAAGGTTCTGGCAGCCACCAACATGTATGCCCTTATTGTTGTCATACAGATGTATAACCTGAAGTGAAGCAGGCATCTGTCATCATCAATGCTGACCTTTCCCTTTACAAGGACAGGAATCTGGACAATGAGACCTACTTGCACTGCGTTAGGCATACAGGCCCCTTTGACAAGAAAAGCTGGGAAGTGAACATGGTTGAGAGCAGGCACAGCATGATCATCCTGAACCAAAGCCATGTAATAAGAGTAGAGACAGACCGGACATGCTGATGTGGAGGAGACAGAAGTCAGCCAACCGAGGAACACCACCACCATGGTACTTGCTCTCTCCCTGAACATATATTCTGAACATTTGTGTTCATAGTGCTTGGGATACAGACAGGTGCAATCAAGGGACTAGGGGGACTATAGCCATTCATTTGTCTAAGGCAAGAATAATTGCCAAAGTTTTTGCTTCATCTTTATTTGGTATCTTTGTGTGGAATAGTCAGAGCAAATAATAGAACTATGCACTTCCTCAAAGCTGGCCAAGGCTGTTGGTACACACAGAGCAACAGAGCAAAGATGAGATGAAACTAAGTTGCAAGAGAAATATAAAACCCCAGTCAAGAGGAGTCCTCTTCAGTTCATTGATACCGAATGGTTACTTTATCTGGGACCAGGCCTGGAAGAGGACTCTTCTGTGACGAGCATTGCTCCAATCTCAGACCTTCCTTGGAGCCATCTCTGGGTTTTAGGACCAGATCCTTTCCCAGGAAGAGAAGGGGAGGATGCCAGACCCCAGGTGGTTTCCTTGTGACATTACAAACACTGCGGAGACCAACAGACAGCCCCACATTTCCCCAGTGGGCGCTTGACTCTGTTGAGTCTTCTTCATGCTTCTGGCCAACTCTGAGCCTTCCCAGGAGTGTTTTAGGAAGAGAAGAAATTTTATGCCTCACCATCTAAAGTCCTGTGGACCAACCCTCAAATAACTATAAACAAAGGCAATAATTAAAGGAGTTTAGACTCAAAACAAAACAAAATGAAAAAACAATTTTTGTTTTTTTCAGCATCTTCTGTTCTTAACTGGAATCTCATCAAGAGTTTCTCACTGCAAAGAGTGGGATGAAAAATCTTGGGGGGAAAATAACACAGCCTTTGGAGAACTGGATATCTAATTGCAGGGAAAACATACATGAGACTGATTTAAAATATTTATAAATAGTATGACGAACAAATGCTAAATAATGTGACAACTGATGTAAGCTCCTTAGGGCTTTCACCTTTTGGGCCTTTAGAGTCAGGTAGGATGAGTCAGAAAAGAATTCTGGGAGCAACAGAATGTTTGAACAGGCTGTTCCGAAGATAAGGAATATAGATTTCAGCAAAGAAAGTAAAAACTTTCTCACTAGGATAAATGACTAAGGCATGTAGAGGTATGAGAATGCCAAGTGAGGAAGAGGAGCTACAGGGTGTAAGTAGAAAGTATGTAAGTTTTCTTTTAATAAGCCTTAAAGTTAATGCCAAACGCTTCAAACATTGTCATCATTCTTAAGTAATATTTAGTTTGAAGTATAACATACTGAGAAAATTAATTCACAAATGATTCACTAATTGAATCATACAACCCAAGAAATGTTTTTATACACTCAAAGGAACTTACTAAATGTTATTTTTCTGCCTTGTGTTCTCATAAAATCTAAATGTCATCACAGCATTTTTTTCGGAAATGGTATTAGGTCTAACCTTTATTGGGTGCTTTCTATGTTCCACACACTATTTTACATTCTTCATATATATTTCAGTTAATTCTTGCAACCATCCTATACTGTGAGCCTTATTAACTACCGCTTTTATAGCTGAGGTACGGAAAGGATAACTTAATAGTCTCAAAGTCACATGATGGGTCAGGATTTGAATCCAGGCTGAATCTGCTTTTCACATGATGTGAGGTACCTCCTTCAAAGCATCGGTGGCAGTCAGACAAATATTTCTCTCAATACAATCACTTGATGAGGACAAATTTATACACCAAAAATGGAGGAACTAGGGACCAAGAAGAAAGTGAGGTAGAGGAAAAGGCAATAGAATTAAGAATTAAGTTGAATTATATCAGATAATTCAATATGAATATCATATAACCATAATTTTTTCTTTGTGAACAGTTGTAGCCAACAAGAGATTTACTGAGCCATGTAAGTGGAATGAATCAAGTTATTGCCTTAGAGGTGTCTCTAATCTAGTAGGGGAGCAACAATGATATTGATGCTTTATCTCAGGCTAATTGAAGTAAATCCTATTCTTGAGGCACAAGCACTGTGAGAACAAGAAGAAAAATTACTAACTCTGAGTAGATGATGGAGAGAACTTCAAAGCAGTGCAGGCCTTTGAGCTGAGCTTTAGGGCGTAAGTACGGTTTTCAGTAGGTAAAGTCTTGGGGAATCAGTCTGGGCACAGGCAAAGGGTAGAGGTGTGGAGGGTCGCAGAACAGACTGAGGGGAACACCGCATGAGGGTAGACAGGTATGGGACTGGACGCTGGAGAGGCCCTGGAGTCCTGGTAGTAGAGAACCCTGAACACCACCATATTGAAGTGTAGAAACTTAATTTTTAGGTAATGAACTTTTGGCTTGTGTTTTGAGCTATAATGTAAAAGTGAAAACTAGGTCCACATCTCAGTCATCTCTGAATTCACAGCATCTTATACAACGTCTAGAACACAACAGACACACACAAGAATGGATGGATGGTTGGATGGATGGATGGTTGGATGTATGGATGGGACACTCAGTACAAGCTTTAGAATTTCCAATGTCCACATGATTGCCAGGGAGGAGGATGAAAAGAAGGGATAGTTAGGGAATTTGAGATGAACATGTACATGCCACTCTATTTTAACAGGATAACCAAAAAGGGCCTACTGTGTAGCACAGGGAACTCTGCTCAGTGTTATGTGGCAGCCTGGATGGGAGGAGAGTTTGGGGGAGAATCAGTTCAGTTCAGTTCAGTCACTCAGTCGTGTCCGACTCTTTGAGACCCCATGAATCGCAGCACACCAGGCCTCCCTGTCCATCACCATCTCCCGGAGTTCACTCAGACTCACATCCATCAAGTCCGTGATGCCATTCAGCCATCTCATCTTTGGTCATCCCCTTCTCCTCCTGCCCCCAATCCCTCCCAGCATCAGAGTCTTTTCCAATGAGTCAACTCTTCTCATGAGGTGGCCAAAGTACTGGAGCTTCAGCTTTAGCATCATTCCTTCCAAAGAATACCCAGGACTGATTTCCTTCAGAATGGACTTGTTGGATCTCCTTGCAGTCCAAGGGACTCTCAAGAGTCTTTTCCAACACCACAGTTCGAAAGCATCAATTCTTCAGCTCTCAGCTTTCTTCACAGTCCAACTCTCACATCCATACATGACCACAGGAAAAACCATAGCCTTGACTAGACGGATCTTAGTCGGCAAAGTAATGTCTCTGCTTTTCAATATGCTATCTAGGTTGGTCATAATTTTTATTCCAAGGAATAAGCCTCTTTTAATTTCATGGCTGCAGTCACCATCTGCAGTGATTTTGGAGCCCAAAAAAATAAAGTCTGACACTGTTTCCACTGTTTCCCCATCTATTTCCCATGGAGTGATGGGACCGGATGCCATGATCTTCGTTTTCTGAATGTTGAGCTTTAAGCCAACTTTTTCGCTTTCCTCTTTCACTTTCATCAAGAGGCTTTTGAGTTCCTCTTCACTTTCTGCCATAAGGGTGGTGTCATCTGCATATCTGAGGTTATTGGTATTTCTCCCGGCAATCTTGATTCCAGCTTGTGTTTCTTCTAGTCCAGCGTTCCTCATGATGTACTCTGCAGAGAAGTTAAATAAACAGGGTGACAATCTACACCCTTGACGTCCTCCTTTTCCTATTTGGAACCAGTCTGTTGTTCCATGTCCAGTTCTAACTGTTGCTTCCTGACCTGCATACAGATTTCTCAAGAGGCAGGTTAGGTGGTCTGGTATTCCCATCTCTTTCAGAATTTTCCACAGTTTATTGTGATCCACACAGTCAAAGGCTTTGGCATAGTCAATAAAGCAGAAATACAACTCTCTGGAACTCTTCTGGAACTCTCTTGCTTTTTCCATGATCCAGCGGATGTTGGCAATTTGATCTCTGGTTCCTCTGCCTTTTCTAAAACCAGCTTGAACATCTGAGTTCTGGGTTCACGTATTGCTTTTGAGCATTACTTTACTAGCATGTGAGATGAGTGCAACTGTACAGTAGTTTGAGCATTCTTTGGCATTGCCTTTCTTTGGAATTGGAATGAAAACTGACCTTTTCCAGTCCTGTGGCCACTGCTGAGGTTTCCACACTTGCTGGCATATTGAGTGCAGCACTTTCACAGCATCATCTTTCAGGATTTGAAATAGCTCCACTGGAATTCCATCACCTCCACTAGCTTCGTTCGTAGTGATGCTTTCTAAGGCCCACTTCACTTCACATTCCAAGATGTCTGGCTCTAGGTGAGTGATCCCATCATCATGATTATCTGGGTCATGAAGATCTTTTTTGTACAGTTCTTCCGTGTATTCTTGCCACCTCTTCTTAATATCCTCTGCTTCTGTTAGGTCCATACCATTTCTGTCCTTTATCGAGCCCATCTTTGCATGAAATGTTCCCTTGGTATCTCTAATTTTCTTGAAGAGATCTTTAGTCTTTCCCATTCTGTTGTTTGCCTCAATTTCTTTGCATTGATCGCTGAAGAAGGCTTTCTTCTCTCTTCTTGCTATTCTTTGGAACTCTGCATTTAGATGCTTATATCTTTCCTTTTCTCCTTTGCTTTTCACCTCTCTTCTTTTCAGAGCTATTTGTAAGGCCTCCCCAGACAGCCATTTTGGTTTTTTGCATTTCTTTTCCATGGGGATGGTCTTGATCCCTGTCTCCTGTACAATGTCATGAACCTCTCTCCATAGTTCATCAGGCACTCTGTCTATCAGATCTAGTCCCTTAAATCTATTTCTCACTTCCACTGTATAATCATAAGGGATTTGATTTAGGTCATACCTGAATGGTCTATCAGTTTTCTCTACTTTCTTCAATTTGATTCTGAATTTGGCAATAAGGAGTTCATGATCTGAGCCACAGTCAGCTCCTGGTCTTGTTTTTGTTGACTGTATAGAGCTTCTCCATCTTTGGCTGCAAAGAACATAATCAATCTGATTTCGATGTTGACCATCTGGTGATGTCCATGTGTAGAGTCTTCTCTTGTGTTGTTGGATGAGGGAGAATGGATACATATATATGTATGGCTGAGTCCCTTTGCTGTTCACCTGAAATTACTACAACATTGTTAATTGGCTATATAGCAATACAAAATAAAAAGTAAAAAATGGAACACAAATGACAGAAGCTAGTGACTAATTGAATATTGGAACATTAGGTAAGTCCAGGATGACTTGAAGGCTTCTCACACAGATTATAGAGGGCACAAAAAGGATGTGCTGGTTTGGGGAGGTAAGAAATATTTTAATAAACCTGCCACCCTGACATAAAAGTGTGGAGCTGGGGGAGCACACAGCACAGAAGAGGCAGGAGAGCATCACAGTGCGTGAGCACAGTCAGGAAACCTCTGTCAGTGATCAGTCCTTGAGCCCAGGGAAGCTTCTTCTAGGGTTTGCTCAGGGATACCAGAGGAATACCAGTGTGGGGGCAGGTAGGGAGATAGCGATGTCCTTCAGAGCGCCCCTCATCCCACACTGAGGTTTACCCAAGAGAACCATCCATAGCTCTCTCTACTTACATCCTTGCTACCCTAACATTACACAGTACCACTGCCACCCACGGGCCCACATACCTGGGGAAGAACCAGACTAGACAGAAATGCCATTTTAGACTATACAATGTCTCATAATTTGATCATATCTGGTCTGGAATTTTCAAGCATTTTAAAAGTACAAAGATCACTGAATTCTTTGGAGGAAAAGGACTGACTATACATGTATATGATAAAAGGGGAGGAAAAACTACTACCAAAAGAGTGGAAAATGGTACACCTACTCTGTTAAATTTAGCTATTTACTCAGAAAGAAAACATTTAACAAAGCAAGGCTGATGTGCAGCACAGAGCCCATAAATAGCCACAAACCAATAAGAACTGTGGGCTTCCCTGGTGGCTCAGCAGTAAAGAATCCACCTGCAATTCAGGAGATGCAGGAGACGCAGTTTCGATCCCTTGGTTGGGAAGATCCCCTGGAGAAGGAAATGACAACCGACTCCAGTATTCTTGCTGGGAAAATCCCATGGATAGGGGAGCCTGGTGGCCTACAATCCATGGGGCTGCAAAGAGTCAGACACAACTGAAGCAGCTGAACACAACCACCACCAATAAGAACTGTGGTGATATTTTGGCAGAATTCGTTTGCATCTTGCCTCTACCAGTCATTATTTATGTGATTTTAGGGAAGATAGTTACCTTTGGAGCCTTAATTTTTTTATCTCTTAAATGGATTCAATGTCATCTCCCTCTCAGAGTATTGTGAAGATTAGATGGGATGATCCATATGAAGTTTTCAGTACCATACCTGGCAGATGAGGAGTTCATAAATGTTGGTTCCCCCTTTCCCTTTGTAAACTGACTCATAGGAAGCTGAACAAGTCGATACACAGAAAGAATGGAACTAAAATGATGCTTGCAATTTGTGGATAAATGCAGATAATAGGAACATAAAACAGCTTAATTGAGTAAAATACTAACTAGTTACTGGCATAGAGATTTCAAATACCTTTCGAGTTGCTCCTGTCAAGCCCTCCTCTGGCTCTCTGCTTTGAAGTTTGACTGCTAATCACATATTTTTAGAACTTCTCAACAAGGGAAGGAAGAAGAGAATTCCACCCTGCAGGCAGAGGCATGCTGTGGAATTGTTTGCCTTAACTGGAATTTGGTGATACAATAGCTGAGGTCACCTAAAGACTTTGAAGATTTTTTCCAATTTTGTGGATACAATAATTGTGTAAAATCTTTGTGGACTGTGTTCCTTTAACCTTCACAACTACATTTTTGCTAATGGAGACTTTGTTGCTTTTAAATAGGGAAAATGTTGCAGGAGTCTAGTTTATGGACAGAACAGTCACTTGGGGGAAAACTTTCATTTAAACCTACCTCCATAACCTTCCTACCTAATTTTTCTCCCCTCACAATCTTTCTTCTTATCTCTTCTCTGTGTCATTCATCGTCACAGTTCTTTTATTTGTTGATTTAATAAATACTTACTAAATGCCTAGACTATATTCCAGACATTCTTCTAGGTGAATCCTATAGGATTCTACTTATCCTACTGAAGATTGAATTATGAGTAAGATTGTCCCTGCTTCCATGGGGACAGAGAGGGGACAGAATAAACTAACAAACATACGGAACTATAATTACTGGTAATGATCAGTGCTGCAAAGAAAAATAAAGCAAGGGGTATACAGTAACTAGGATGTGGCTACTTGCTTTAGCATCACTCTATAGACTTCCAGATGCTCCAGACTGTAAGACTGCCCCAAGTTTCACTACCCTGTCAACACTTGCAAGGGACTGCAGCCAAAACTTACAAATGCATGGCTTGACGTCCCTACTCTCCACTGCCACTCGATTTCAGCTAATTCAAACTGATATAAGGGCTGGAAATTTTTCAACAAGTAAACACATATTAGATGTTACCAAGGCCAAGCTCATACTGCTCATCTCGTGATAGGCCAATAAATCCAGAGACAAGTAGTTGGGGCAAGGAATAATGATTTATTCAGAAAGTCAGAGTCTGAAAAAATGATGGACTAGTGTCCCAAAGAACCATCTTTCTCAAATTAGAATTCAGGCTTCTTTTATACTAAAAGTGGAGGGGGTGTGGTTGGTTGGAAATATTTTGGTATCAGAATCCTTTGTTCTTGCAACTGTCTAGGTAGGTCATGTCATGATATTCCTGTAAACCTCCTGAAAAACAAAGTTATTCTCTGTTCTGCAACTCTTTATCTCTATATGAGTGGGTAAGTATTATACCTTTAAAGATTAGAGCCTTGAGGAAAGACTATCATGTATATTTCAAGCTATAGGCAACATTCTTAACTTGTAACAAAATAGAATACAAGGGTTAAAGTAAAAGGAACAGATCCAATATGGAGTCAGATTTGTTCTTCCCTATTATAGTCAGAAGGGGAAAAAAATCAAGCTTATGTAAAAGAGAAAAAATCAGAATCTATCACATAGATCTCAGAGAAGGCAATGGCAACCCACTCTAGTACTCTTGCCTGGAAAATCCCATGGACGGAGGAGCCTGGTAGGCTGTAGTCCATGGGGTCACGAAGAGTCGGACACTTACTGAGCGACTTCACTTTCACTTTTCCCTTTCATGCATTGGAGAAGGAAATGGCAACCCACTCCAGTGTTCTTGCCTGAAGAATCCCAGGGATGGTGGAGCCTTGTGGGCTGCCGTCTGTGGGGTCGCACAGAGTCGGACACGACTGAAGCGACAGCAGCAGCAGCAGCAGCATCACATAGATCTAAGAGATACAAGAGAAAGATAGTGTTTTCTGGCTTTTGATACAAAAGTGCTCTCAGTGACTACTGATAAAAGGAGATAAGAATAACCTGGATTCAAATATAAATGGATAACCCAAACCCTGAATACAAATAGTTTTGACACGTATCTGCATCAAATCTTTCACAGGAGTATATCAAGCATAGAACAAATTTTCCAACCATGGAGAGTAAGATTTGTAAAAAGATAGCAGAGAAGAAAGAACAAAGAAAGAGGTCTAGGTAATCCACCAAATTACATAACTGGCACTAAAATAACTGATTTTAAAATAATCTGTAACCGCTTAACTGAGAATGAAGGCAGTATAAAGTCAAGAGCACGAATCTAAAAGACAAATCAGCATTCAAATCCTATCTCCATCCTCTATTGGCTGGGTGACCATGAGTAAGTCATTTAGTCTTTCTGAGCCTCACTCCCACCATCCTTGAAGTCAGGATACAGTGATTCCTATTTGATCGTTTTACTACAAGGACATGCAAAGAATTTTGCAGTGTCCGGACTGCAGTCACTATTAAATTCATAGCAGCAATTATTATCATTAAAAATTTTTAGCCTCATGACTTCAACTCTACTAAAGTGGTCTTTTTAGAAAATGTTAACATAAATATGCTGCATTTTTATAATTCTTCACATTGTTTAAATTAAATATATTATACAGAAGTATCTCCAGTTCACTGAAGAGATAGCATAAAATACAGATAAATCATAAGGAATTTTTTTACTTTTAATAATATAATTTATTTTTCAAAATCAGAATCATTCTGTGTATGCATATCATTTTGAAATCTGATTTTTCTACTTACCATAACACATACATACCACTAACATTTTTGTGACATTAAAAAGTCTTCTACAATGTGGTTTCTTTTTAAAATGTATTTATTTAACTGGAGTATAATTACTTTACAGGATTGTGATGACTTCTTCCATGTATCATATGAATCAGCTACAGGTATACATGTGTTCTCTCCACCTTGAATCCCCCACTCACCTCCCTCCCCGCCCCCATCCCTCCAGGTCGTCACAGAGCACCGGCTTTGGGTGCCCTGCTTCATACATCAAATGTGCACTGGCTATCTATTTTACATATGGTAATATGTATGTTTCAGTGCTATTCTCGCAAATCATCCCACACTCTTCTTCTCCCAGTGAGTTCAAAACTCTGTTCTTCACGTCTGTTTCTTTTGCTGCCCTGTACATAGCATTGTCAGTACTATCTTTCTAGGTTCCATATATGTGTGTTAACATACGGTATTTGTCTTTCTCTTTCTGACTTAACTTCACTCTGTATAATAGTCTTTAGATTCATCCAGCTTATTAGGACTGATTCAAATGTGTTCCTTTTTATAGCTGAGTAATATTCCATTGTGTAAATGTACCACAACTTCCTTATCTGCTGATGGACATCTAGGTTGCTTCCATGTCCTGGCTATTGTAAACAGTGCTGCAATGAACATACAATGCAGTTTATAATGGCCATAATATATGTACCAATTTCTATGCCATAATATTTAAAAAATTTTAGAGTATAGTTGCTTTACAATAATGTGTTAATTTCTACTGTACAGCAAAGTGAATCATCTATGCAGATACATATATCCCCTCTTTCTTTTTTACATTTTTCTTTTTCTAATATATATGTATATATTTAAAAATTTATTTCTTCTAATTGGAGGCTAATTACTTTACAACATTGTAGTGGTTTTTGCCATACATTCACATGAATCAGCCATGGGTGTACCTGTGTCCCCCATCTTGAACACCTCCCCACCCCCCTCCCTCCCCATGCCATCCCTCAGTGTCATCCCAGTGCACCAGCCCTGAGCACCCTGTCTCATGCATCAAACCTGGACTGGTGATCTATTTCACATATGATAATCTACACGTTTCAATGGTATTCTCTCAAATCACCCCACCCTCACCTTCTCCCACAGAATCCAAAAGTCTGTTCTTTACATCTGTGTCTGCCATATGACCCAGCAATCCCACTGCTGGGCATACACACCGAGGAAACCAGAATTGAAAGAGACACGTGTACCCCACTGTTCATCACAGCACTGTTTACAATAGTCAGGACATGGAAGCAACCTAGATGTCCATTGGCAGACGAATGGATAGGAAAGCTGTGGTATTTTTACACAATGGAATATTACTCAGCTATTAAAAAGAATGCATTTGAATCAGTTCTAATGAGGGGGATGAAACTGGAGCCTATTATACAGAGTGAAGTAAGTCAGAAAGAAAAACACCAATACAGTATATTAATGTGCATATATGGAATTTCTAAAGATGGTAATGATGACCCTATGTGCGAGACAGCAAGAGACACAGGTGTAAAGAAGAGACTTTTGGACTCTGTGGGAGAGGGTGAGGGTGGGATGATTTGAGAGAATGGCATAGAAACATGTATACCACCATATGTCCCCTCTTCTTTGGATTTCCTTCCCATCTAAGTCACCACAGAGCACTGAGCAGAGTCCCTTTGCTATACTCCAGGTTCTCATTAGTTACCTATTTTATACACCTTATCAATAGTACATACATGTCAGTCCCAATCTCCTAATTGACCCCATCCCCACCTTCCTCCTTGGCATCCATGCATTTGTTCTCAACGTCAGAGTCTCTATTTCTGCTTTGTATAGAAGATCATCTATGCCAGTTTTTTCAGATTCCTGTGCCATAACATATTTAACCAACCCTTTTATGTTCAATTTTCAAGCTATTTCCAATTTTCTGACACTATAAATAAAATCCAATGAAAATTTTTGCATATAAATCTTTATACATAGCTATGACTAATTCTTAGAATAAATTCCAAGAATTAGAATGACTAGGCCAAAATATACACACAGTTTAATAATTATAAAACATATTGCCAATTGGCACCCTTGAATGTATTATTTTACATTCCTGTTAGTGTATGTAAGTGCCAGTTCCACTGAACTCATGACAAAAGTAGTATATTTTTTAAATTTACATAAGAAGGCAACCTTAAAAATCATAGTCATGGAAGTCATAGTCATCCCACTACTTAGAAACAACTAGTGATATATATACATATGTTTTAGGTCTCTACATAAATCAGTTTATAAAAATGGAGTCATGGTAACTCCATGACTGTGTTATAATTCACCTTTTAAACTTAAAAATATAGAGTGAAGATCTTCCTATAACTATCTATCTAAAACATTATTTTTAATGACTAAAATGTAATCCACTGTACCAATAAACAACTTATATATCTGGTGCCTTATTGGTCAGCATTAGATTTCAACCAATTACTAGGTTTCATGAAAAATCTTGTAGAAAATCTTGGTAAACATTCTTAATATTTTTAATTTAATATTTATTTTAATATTTTAAAATTTTGATGTGAACTTTCTTGCCAAAATGGTTGTAAAACTAAGGTTTTGAAAACATATTGCTAAATTAGCTTTCAAAAGGAAGTATCAGTAAAGCAATTATCCTTCAACTAAAAATAAGTAAATTTTTTAAAAAGGAAGTATCAGTTTATACTGTCATCAACAGTTTGTGAGAGTGGCATTTCCCTATACCCTCAGTCATGAATTATTATTTCCTTCCATAATCTTTGCTGATTTAATAGGTAAAAATGATACAGCACTTGAATTCACAGTCCTTTGTATATTTTTTCTTGAGATATATTTGATGTACATTATTACAGAAATTTTAGGTGTACAACGTTGTGATTCACAATTTTAAAAGTTATAGTCCATTTCTACTTATTATAAAGTATTGGCTATATTCCTCATGTTGTAAAATTTATCATTGTCTATTGTAACAGTCTCTATTTTAAAGTCTATTTTATCTGAAGAGTATTGCTACTCCTGCCTTCTTTTGATTTCAATTTGCATGGAATATTTTTTCCAGCCCCTCACTTTCAGTCTGTATGTGTCCCTAGGTCCAAAGTGGGTCTCTTGTAGACAGCATATACAGGGGTTTTGTTTTTGTATCCATTTAGCCAGTCTGTGTCTTTTGGTTGGAGCATTTAATCCATTACATTTAAGGTAATTATTGATATAAATGATCCTATTACCATTTACTTTATTGTTTAGGGTTTGTTTTTATAGGTCTTTTCTTTCTCTTGTGTTTCCTGTCTAGAGAAGTTCCTTTAGCATTTGTTGTAAAGCTGATTTGGTGGTGTTGAATTCCCTAAACTTTTACTTATCTGTAAAGCTTTTGATTTCTTCACTGAATCTGAATGAGATCATTTCTGGGTAGAATAGCCTTGGTTGTAGGTTTTTTTTCCTTTTCATCACTTGAAGTGATCCTGCTAGTCCCTTCTAGACTGCAGAATTCCTGTTGAAAGATCTCCTGTTAGCCTTATGGGGATCCCCTTATATGTTTTTTGTTGCTCTTCCCTTGATGTTTTCAATATTTTTCTGTATATTATTTTCCATTAGTGTGATTAATATGTGTCTTGGTGTGTTCCTCTTTGGGTTTATCCTGTATGGGACTTTCTGGGCTTCCTGTACTTGGATGGCTATTTCCTTTCTCATGTTAGGGAAGTTTTCAACTATAATTTCCTCAAATACTTTTTCATACTCTTTCTTTTTCTCTCCTTCTTCTGGGACCCATATAATTTGAACATTTAATGTTGTCCTGGATGTCTCCAAAACTGTCCTCATTTCTTTTCATTCTTTATTCTTTATTCTGCTCTGCTTCAGTTATTCCCACCATTCTATCTTCCAGCTTCCTCTTTTCCCAGTTATTCTGCTGTTGGTTCCCTCTAGTGTATTTTTAACCTCAGTTATTGTGTTACTCATTGCTGGTTGTCTAGTCTTTATTTCTTCTAAGTCCTTGTTAAATATTTCTTATATCTTCTCAATCTGTGCCTCCATTTTATTTATCTATGCCTCCATTTTAATTCCAAGATTTTGGATCATCTTTACTATCATTACTGTGAAATCTTTTTTCAGATAAATTGTCTATTTCCTATTCATTTGTTTGATATTTTGGGTTTTCACCATGTTCCTTCATCTGTTGGGCTTCCCTTGTGGTGCTAGTGGTAAAGAACCCACCTGCCAATACAGGAGACATAAGAGACACAGGTTCGATCCCTGGATTAGGAAGACCCCCAGAAGGAGGGCATAGCAAGCCACTCCAGTATTCTTGCCTGGAGAATTCCATGGACAGAAAAGCCTGGCAGGCTACAGTCCAAGGTTGCACAGAGTCAGACAACTCAAGCAGCTTAGCACCCACACATGTGCTTTATCTGTTACATGTCTTTCTGTCTTTTCATTTTGTTTAATTTACTGTTTGAAGTCTTCTTTCTGCATGTTTCAGGTCTGTAGTCCTCTTATTCACAGTCCTCCCTGTGAATGGTGTTAGACCAGTGCCTCGGGAAGGTTTGCTGGTGGAGGGGACTGGTGACTCTGTTCTGATAAGTGGACCTGGATCTTCTCTCTCTGAAGGGCAGTGCTGTGTCCAGTGCTGTGTTTTGGGGTGTCTGTGGGCTTGTTATGGCTTTGGGCAGCCTATCTGCTAGTGGGCAGTGTTGTGATACTGTTTTGCTGCAAGGTTTAGCATGAGGCATCTGGCACTGTAGCTTGCTGACCTTTGGGTGGGGCCTGGTCTCAGTGTTGAGTTGGCAGCATTTGGGAGAGCTCTCACTGATTAATGTTTCATGGGGTCAGGAGTTCTCTGGTGGTCCACCATCCTGGACTTGGGTCTCCCACCTTGGAGCTTCAGGCCTGACCCCTTACTGTAGCACCAAGACTACTCAAGCCACACAGCAAAGAAGAGAAAGAAAAAGAAAGACAGAAAAAATATATAGAGAGAAAAAAGAATTTAAAAATAATAACAAGAAAAGAAAGTCAAACAAACATAGAAACAAACAAACAAACAAAAGAATGGACAGATAAAACCCCAAGACAAATGATGAAAGCAACACTCAGCAGACAAGAACACCCAAAGAAACACACAGTCACAGAGAGAAATGAAGAGAGAAAAAAGGAAAAGAAAAAGAATAAAAACAGGAACCAAAAAAGAAGAGTACAGTCAAGCCAATAAACAAACCTATAAGGGAAAACTCCTACTAAAAACTAGACTAGCAAAATACAAAATTAAAAACATGGAAAAGTACAAAATAACTAAAGAGTACTATAAAAACAGGAAAAAACAGAATAAAATAAACTTATTTAAAATAAAAACTTTTAAAAAAGAAAAAGTAAATTATAAAAATTAAAGGAATAATGAAAAAGAACAATAGGACAATATGAAAATGAAAAAAATACAAAAATAAATAAATAAATAAAAGAGAGAGAGAGTTGTAGTAAGAAGAATGTCCTCCGTTGTCCTTGGCTGTGTCCTCAAGCCCCAGCCAATCTGCCCACGCCAAAATTCCTCCAATATTTCTTGGAAGGTCTCTGGACCTGCTGCAGCGACTGTGGGGTCAGCTCAGACTCAGATCTGGCCTTACTTCAGCTTGTAGTTTTTTCCAAAGTCCACAATTACCCCCAAAGTCCACAGTCTCAGGCAAGTTGTGGGGATTTAACCAATGCACCTATGACTGCAGGAGCCAACTCCCTTCCTCTTCTTTGGTCACACAGCCGCTGCTCAGCTTCGATCTGACCTCCCTTCTGTTTGTAGACCACTCTCCAGATCTGTTCCCTGCCCAAACAAAAGGACGCAAAAGTAGCAGTTTATTAGGCCTCACTTGCTCAGTCGGGCTGGAGAGAGGGGGAGTACAGCAGCAACAGCTGCGGGGTGTGGGGACTGCCTGTTGTAGCCGAGGCCTATGGGAAGTTGCTGCAACCCTCAGGGGGGTTGCCCCCAGACTGTGAGTCCCTTGGTAGAGCCAGGCTGCTCGGGCTCCCAGGGAGCTGTGGGCAGTGGCCTGTGCTTGTTCACAGGTTGGTGGCAGCTGCTACCTCTGGGGTTGGAACCACGTCGGTGTTTTGTCCCATGCCTCTGGTACTCACACAGGTTTCGGTAATAGCCAGCAGCATATCAACCTCTGGGGTCGCAGTCCACAGCCAAGGCTTGTACTACCTATGGCACGCGTGAAGTAGGGGCCGTTCGAGCTTGTGGAGTTAGAGGCTTCCAGTGACAATCATCTCCTGCCTTCCTGCAGGGCCAGGCTTTTTCCTGGCCCCCTCATCTGTGCCATACTGCCACTTTCACATAGTACACAGCCAATCCTGGTCTTCTGCCTGGGCTCCAACTCTCGGAGCCTGAGCCTCAGCAGCCCACCCCCACTTATCATGGCAGGCATGCAAACACTGACGCCGCTGGGAAAGTGTGGTTTGGCAACAATTTCTGTGATGAATTCTGTCCATTTTGCCTCCATCCGAACACCTGTTGCTCTGTTACTCTCTGAAATTCCAAAGCTCTCCTCTGTCCCCACTTGTGAGGGGGTTTCTGAGTGTGTGGAAACTTTTTCTCCTTCACAACTCTCTTCCCAAGATACTGGTGCATTCCAAATCCTTTATTTTTTTCTTATATCTTTTGCCCTACTTCATTCTTTGGAGATTAGCTTGCCTTTTTGGAAGTCCGGGGTCTTCTGCTAGCATCCAGAAGTATTCTGTAGGAGTTGCTCCACATGCAGATATATTTTTGATATATTTGTGGGGAGGACAGTGATCTCACTGTCTTATTATCCCTTTGCTATCTTGAAAGTCCTCTCAGTCTTTATTTTAAACTCTGTAAGTTTTGCTATCCTGGCTTTCTTTCCATTTCCATTTGCATGGAATACCTTTTCCATCCCTTCACTTTCAGTCTGACTGTGACTTTAGATTTGAAGTGAATCTCTTGGTAAGCAGCATATATATGAGTTTTGTATACATTCATTCACTCTATGTGTTTTGATTGGGCATTTAATCTGTTTATATTTAAATGTAATTCACCTTAAATTTAAATTAATTATCAATATATATGTGCTTACTGCCATTTGTTACTTGTTTTGGGGTTGTTTGTGGGGTTTTGCTGTTGTTTCTTTTTTTCTGTGATTTGATGATTATGTCTAGTATTATATTTGGGTTCATTTTTCTTTTTGTATGTGTATCTATTATGGATTTTTCGTTTACCATGAAGTTCATAAAAATATATTAATTTTTATAAATAAGTAGGTTTTATAAATAAAAACCTATTAATTTCAGATGCATTTTGCCAATTCTGCATTTGTACTCTCCTCCCCTCAAGATTATTCTTTTGATTAGATTTTTCATCTAATTGTTTTGTGTTTCCCTTAACTGATTAATATTATTTCCACGTTCAAGGTCAGGAGGGGTGGCAGTGAGGAGATACCCCTCATTCAAGGTAAGGAGCAGCAGCTGCGCTTTGCTGGAACAGCCATGAAGAGATAACCAACGTCCAAGGTAACAGAAACCCAAGTAAGACAGTAGGTGTTGCAAGAGGGCATCAGAGGGCAGACACACTGAAACCATAATCACAGAAAACTAGTCAATCTAATCACACTAGAAACACAGCCTTCTCTAACTCAGTGAAACTAAGCCATGCCCACAGGGCAACCCAAGATGGGTGGGTCATGGTGGAGAGGTCTGACAGAACGTGGTCCACTGGAGAAGGGAATGGCAAACACTTCAGTATTCTTGCCTTGAGAACCCCATGAACAGTATGAAAAGGCAAAAGGATAGGATACTGAAAGAGGAACTCCCCAGGTCGGTAGGTGCCCAAATGCTACGGGAGATCAGTGGAGAAATAACTCCAGAAAGAGCGAAAGCAAAAACAATATCCAGCTGTGGATGTCACTGGTTATAGAAGCAAAGTCCGATGCTGTAAAGAGCACTATTGCATAGGAACATGGAATGTCAGGTCCATGAATCAAGGCAAATTGAAAGTGATCAAACAGGAGATGGCAAGAGTGAACGTCAACATTCTAGGAATGGGCGAACTAAAATGGACTGGAATGGGTGAATTTAACTCAGATGACCATTATATCTACTACTACAGGCAGGAATCCCTTAGAAGAAATGGAATAGCCATCATGGTCAACAAAAGAATCTGAAATGCAGTACTTGGATGAAATCTCAAAAACGACAGAATGATCTCTGTTCGTTTCCAAGGCAAACCATTCAGTATCACAGTAATCCAAGTCTATGCCTCGACCAGTAACACTGAAGAAGCTGAAGTTGAACAGTTCTATGAAGACCTACAAGACCTTTTAGAACTAAAACCCCAAAAAGATGTCCTTTTCATTATAGAGGACTGGAATGCAAAAGTAGGAAGTCAAGAAACACCTGGAGTAACAGGCAAATTGGGCCTTGGAATACAGAATGAAGCAGGGCAAAGACTAACAGAGTTTTGCCAAGAAATACACTGGTCATAGCAAACACCCACTTCCAACAACACAAGAGATGACTCTACACATGGACATCACCAGATGGTCAACACCGAAATCAGATTGATTATATTCTTTGCAGCCAAAGATGGAGAAGCTCTATATAGTCAACAAAAACAAGACTAGGAGCTGACTGTGGCTCATTTCATGAACTCCTTATTGCCAAATTGAGACTTAAATTGAAGAAAGGAGGGAAAACCACTAGACCATTCAGGGATGACCTAAATCAAATCCCTTATGATTATACAGTGGAAGTGAGAAATAGATTTAAGGGCCTAGATCTGATAGATAGAGTTCAGTTCAGTTCAGTTCAGTTCAGTCACTCAGTCATGTGCAATTCTTTGCACCCCATGAATCACAGCATGCCAGGCCTCCCTGTCCATCACCAACTCCTGGAGTTCACTCGGACTCACATCCATCGAGTTAGTGATGCCATCCAGCCATCTCATACTTGGTTGTCCCCTTCTCCTTCTGCCCCCAATCCCTCCCGGCATCAAAGTCTTTTCCAGTGAGTCAACTCTTCGCATGAGGTGGCCAAAGTACTGGAGTTTCAGCTTTAGCATCATTCCTTCCAAAGAAATCCCAGGGCTGATCTCCTTCAGAATGGACTTGTTGGATCTCCTTGCAGTCCAAGGGACTCTCAAGAGTCTTCTCCAACACCACACTTCAAAAGCATCAATTCTTCAGTGCTCAGCCTTCTTCACAGTCCAACTCTCACATCAATACATGACCACTGGAAAATCATAGCCTTGACTAGACGGACCTTAGTTGGCCAAGTAATGTCTCTGCTTTTGAATATGCTGTCTAGGTTGGTCATAACTTTTCTTCGAAGGAGTAAGCCTCTTTTAATTTCATGGCTGCAGTCACCATCTGCAGTGATTTTGGAGCCCCAAAAAATAAAGTCTGACACTGTTTCCACTGTTTCCCCATCTATTTCCCATGAAGTGATGGGACTGGATGCCATGATCTTCGTTTTCTGAATGTTGAGCTTTAAGCCTACTTTTTTACTCTCCACTTTCACTTTCATCGAGAGGCTTTTTAGTTCCTCTTCATTTTCTGCCATAAGAGTGGTGTCATCTGCATATCTGAGGTTATTGATATTTCTCCCGGCAATCTTGATTCCAGCTTGTGTTTCTTCCAGTCCAGTATTTCTCATGATGTACTCTGCATAGAAGTTCAATAAGCAGGGTGACAATATACAGCCTTGACGTCCTCCTTTTCCTATTTGGAACCAGTCTGTTGTTCCATGTCCAGTCTAACTGTTGCTTCCTGGCCTGTATACAGATATCTTAACAGGCAGGTTAAGTGGTCTGATATTCCCATCTCTTTCAGAATTTTCCACAGTTTATTGTGATCCACACAGTCAAAAGCTTTGGCATAGTCAATAATGCCTGATGAACTATGGAGAGAGGTTCATGACATTGTACAGGAGACAGGGATCAAGACCATCCCCATGGAAAAGAAATGCAAAAAAGCAAAATGGCTGTCTGGGGAGGCCTTACAAATAGCTCTGAAAAGAAGAGAGGTGAAAAGCAAAGGAGAAAAGGAAAGATATAAGCATCTGAATGCAGAGTTCCAAAGAATGGCAAGAAGAGATAAGAAAGCCTTCCTCAGCGATCAATGCAAAGAAATAGAGGAAAAGAACAGAATGGGAAAGACTAGAGATCTCTTCAAGAAAATTAGAGATACCAAGGGAACATTTCATGCAAAGATGGGCTCGATAAACGACAGAAATGGTATGGACCTAACAGAAGCAGAAGATATTAAGAAGAAGTGGAAAGAATACACAGAACTGTACAAAAAAGATCTTCACAACCCAGATAATCACGATGGTGTGATCACTCACCTAGAGCCAGATATCCTGGAATGTGAAGTCAAGTGGGCCTTAGAAAGCATCACTACGAACAAAGCTAGTGGAGGTGATAGAATTCCAGTTGAGCTATTTTAAATCCTGAAAGATGATGCTGTGAAAGTGCTGCACTCAATATGCCAGCAAATTTGGAAACCTCAGCAGTGGCCACAGGACTGGAAAAGGTCAGTTTTCATTCCAATCCCAAAGAAAGGCAATGCCAAAATGCTCAAACTACTGCACAATTGCACTCATCTCACATGCTAGTAAAGTAATGCTCAAAATTCTCCAAGTCAGATTTCAGCCGTACATGAAATGTGAACCTCCAGATATTCAAGCTGGTTTTGAAAAGGCAGAGGAACTAGAGATCAAATTGCTAACATCTGCTGGATCATCAAAGAAGCAAGAGAGTTCCAGAAAAACATCTATTTCTGCTTTATTGACTATGCCAAAGCCTTTGACTGTGTGGATCACAATAAACTGTGGAAAATTCTGAAAGAGAGTGGGAATACCAGACCACCTAACCTGCCTCTTGAGAAATCTGTATGCAGGTCAGGAAGCAACAGTTAGAACTGGACATGGAACAACAGACTGGTCCCAAATAGGAAAAGGAGTACGTCAAGGCTGTAAATTGTCACCCTGCTTATTTAACTTCTCTGCAGAGTACATCATGAGAAACGCTGGGCTGGAAGAAGCACAAGCTGGAATCAAGATTGCCGGGAGAAATATCAATAATCTCAGATATGCAGATGACACCACCCTCTTGGTAGAAAGTGAAGAGGACTTAAAGAGCCTCTTGATGAAAGTGAAAGTGGAGAGTAAAAAAGTTGGTCTAAAGCTCAACATTCAGAAAACGAAGATCATGGCATCTGGTCCCATGACTTCATGGGAAATAGACGGGGAAACAGTGGAAACAGTGTCAGACTTTATTTTTTTGGCTCCAAAATCACTGCAGATGGTGACTGCAGCCATGAAATTAAAAGAGGCTTACTCCTTCGAAGAAAAGTTATGATCAACCTAGATAGCATATTCAAAAGCAGAGAAATTACTTTGCCAACAAAAGTCCATCTAGTCAAGGCTATGGTTTTTCCTGTGGTCATGTATTGATGTGAGAGTTGGACTGTGAAGAAAGCTGAGTGCCGAAGAATTAATGCTTTTGAAGTGTGGTGTTGGAGAAGACTCTTGAGAGTCCCTTGGACTGCAAGGAGATCCAACCAGTCCCTTCTGAAGGAGATCAACCCTGGGTGTTCTTTGGAAGGAATGATGCTAAAGCTGAAACTCTAATACTTTGGCCACCTCATGCAAAGAGTTCACTCATTGGAAAAGACTCTGATTATGGGAGGGATTGGGGGCAGGAGGAGAAGGGGACGACAGAGGATGAGATGGTTGGATGGCATCATTGACTCAATTGACGTGAGTCTGAGTGAACTCTGGGAGTTGGTGATGGACAGGGAGGCCTGGCGTGCTGCAATTCATGGGGTCGCAAAGAGTCGGACACGACTGAGTGACTGAACTGAACTAAGTGATTATTGTCGATATAGCTGATTTTACTACTTTTGCCTTTTAACCTTCCAAGTAGTGTTGCATGGATGATTGCCTATTTTTACTTTGTTTGCCCTTACTGATGAAATATGTCCCTTTGTATTACTCATGTTTCTAGTTGTTGTCTTTTTTGGCTTAGAAAATTTCCATTAACATTTTTTGGAAAGCTTATTTGGTGATGTTGAATTCTTTTAGCTTGTGCTTGTCTGTAGTTTTTGATCTGTCTACCAAATCTGAACAAGATCCTTGCTGAGTAGTGTCTCGGTTGTATATTATTCCCACTCATCACTTCAAATAGGTTGTGCCACTCCCTTCTGGTCTACAGAGTTTCTGCTGAAAACTCAGCTGTGAATTTTATGGGAGTTTCTTTGTTTGTAATTAGCTTTTTTAAAAAGATATTTTATTTTCTTAATTTATTTCTGGTGGTGCTGGGCCTTTGTTGCTGCACACAGGTTTCTCTAGTTGTGGGGAGCAGGGGCCACTCTTTGTTGCAATGCAAGGGCTTCTTATTGCCATGGGTTCTCTTGTGGCAGAACACAGGCTCTAGGGGCACAAGCTTCATTAGTTGTGTTATGCAGACTCAGTAATTCTGACTAGTGGGCTCTAGAACATGGGTTTAGTAGTTGTGGCACACAGACTTAGTTGCTCTGAGGCATGTGGAATCTTCCCAGACCAGGGATTAAACCCCATGCCCCCTACATTGGCAGGCTGATTCTTATCCACTGTTCCACCAGGGAAATCCTGTAACTAGCTGTTCTTCCCTTGTTATTTTTAATAATCTCTCTTTTATTTTTGTCATTTTAGTTAGATACATTTAGTTACAATGTATCTAGATGTGCTTCTCTGACTTCATCTTGTTTGGCACCCTCCTTGCTTCCTGGTCCTAAATGTCTGTTTCCTTTCCCAAGTTATGGCAGTTTTCAGCTACTTTGTCTTCAAATATGTTCATTGGCCTCTTATATCTCTCTTATCCTTCTGAAAGTGAAAGTGAACTCACTCAGTCGTGTCCGACTCTTTGTGACCCTGTGGACTGTAGCCCGCCAGGCTCCTCTGTCCATGGGATTCTCCAGGCAAGAATGCTGGAGTGGGTTGCCATTTGGGACCCCTATAATATAAATGTCTGCAAACTTCATGTTGCCCCAGAAGCCTCTTTAATTGTCCTCATTTCTTTTCATTATTTTTTCTCTTTTTCTGTTCAGTATCAGTTATCTCCACTTCTCTGTCTTCCAGCTTGCAGATCCAGTCCTCTATAATATTTAATCTACTCTTCATTGCTTCGGTGTGTTTTTAAATTTCAGTTTTTGTATTGTTTATCTGTTTGTTTCTTCTTCATATTTTCTAGCTCTTTATTAAACACTTATAGGTTTTCACTCTGTGTACCCATTCTTCTCCTGAGGTCTTTGGTCATCTTGATGATCAATGCCCTGACCCCTATTTGAGTAGGTTGTCTATCACCAATTCACTTAGCTCTTTTCCTGGAACTGTGTTGTTGTTGTTCAGTTGCTAAGTTGTTCGACTCTTTGCAACCCCATGGACTGCAGCATGCCAGTCTTCCCTGTCCTTCACTATCTCTCAGAGTTCACTTAAACTGATGTCCCTTGAGTCAATGATGCCATACAACAATCTCATCCTCTGTTACCCCCTTCTCCTCCTGCCCTCAACCTTTCCCAGCATCAGGGTCTTTTCCAATGAGTCAGCTCTTTATACCAGGTGGCCAAATACTGGAGCTTCAGCTTCAGCATCAGTCCTTTCAATGTATATTCAGGGTTGATTTCCTTTAGGATTGACTGATTTGATCTTCTTGCAGTCCAAGAGACTCTTGAGAATCTTCTCCAGCACCACAGTTTGAAAGAATCAGTTCCTCAACAACCAGCCTTCTTTATGGTCCAACTTTCACATCTGTATGTGAATACTGGAAAAACCAGTAGTCATGGGATTTTATCTTCTTCTTTCCTTTGGAACACATTCCTCTGTTGTCTCATTTTGCCTAAGTTGCTATTTTTATTTTTATGTATCTGGTAACTTGGTTACATTTCCCAGCCTTAGAGAAGTGACTTTTTATAGGGGATGCCCTATGTGTTACAGCAGCACACTCCCTTCTAGTCAGCTGAGCTGTATGCTCTAGGCGTCCCCCTATGGGGGCTGCCTGGGTCCTTCTGTTGTGGCAGACTATGTCAGTGGTTTGGTATGCTTGGTTGCCGGGCCCTGCCTTGTGCAAAGGCTGTTGACCACAAGTTGTCAGGACAGGTCACATGGTGTCTGACTGTGGAACCCTAGGAGGCCCCAGGGCTAGTTTTGGCTCAGATTAGTGGAGTCAGGGTCCAGGAGACCCTGGGGATGTTGCTTGCTCACTGGTGTGAGTGCATGCATGCTAAGTCACTTTAGTCATGTCCAACTCTTTGCAACCCTATGGATTGTAGCTCATGAGGCTCCTCGGTCCATGGTATTCTCCAGGCAAGAATGCCCACTGGTGGGTAAAGCTATTTCCTGGGGCTAGTGTTGATAGGCAGAATTACACCCTGAAGTCTGGTTGCAGGGCCCAGGAGTCCCAGAGCTGGTGTTGGATCACTGGTGGGTGGGGCTAGTTCCTGACCAGGTTGTATGCAGCTTTCTGAGTTGCCCCAAAGCTTGTGTTGGCCTGCTAGTAGGTGGGGCCAGGGCCTAGCTAGTCACAGGGCAGGATTTGGCTTGCTAGTGTGTGGTCTAGGTATGCAGGCTACAGGGCTGAGGTGTTTTTGTGGCTTGTGTTTGTGCTCTTATAGGTGAGTCTGGTCCCAAGGAATGGGCTTCCTGGAGGACAGGGCTGGAGCCCAGGGCAATTCTGGAGCTGGTGCCTGCCCCCTGGTGGTAGACTAGTGTCTATGTCCCCAGTTTGAGCTCCAGTTGCCTTCTGCCTCTCAAGAGACTTCCAAAATCAGCAGGTAGGTCTGACTTGGGCTTCTATCAAATTACTGCTTCTGCCCTAGCTCCTAAAGTGTGTGAGATATTGTATGAGCCCTTTAAAAGTGAAGTTTCTACTGTCCCAGCCCTCTTGCCTTCTGAAAGTAAACCCCTTCAAAGCCAATGCCCCTGGGTTGTGAAGCATGACTTGGGACTCAGACAACTCACTCCTTTAGGAAAACCTCTTGTAATTATTCTCCTATTTATTGTTTATCCACCCAGGGTTATGGGACTCGACTATATCAAAAGTCTGTCCTTTCTATCTATCTCATTATGGTTCCTTCCTTGTATCTTTAGTTGTAGATCTTTTCCAGTAGGTTCCAGTCTTTTTTGTTGATTTTTTTTTTTTCATTTTTTTGCAAATGGTTGTGATTTTGGTATGCCTGGCAAGAATGTGAGATCAGGGTCTTTCTACTCCACTGTTTTGGCCAATTTAAGTTAATGGGCTGCTTGTATTTTTATTTTGTAAACTGTTAGTGTGAGTCCTTTGCATGTTTATAAATTAGTGTGTTTGCTTTTTTCTTATATATTTATAAAAATTTGCATATATTAAATAACATTTTGACTGGAGAAGGGAAGGCAAACCACTTCAGTATTCTTGCCTTGAGAACACCATGAACAGTATGAAAAGGCAAAAAGACATGACACTGAAAGATGAACTCCCCAGGTCAGTAGGTGCCAATATGCTTCTGGAGAAGAGTGGAGAACTAACTCCAGAAAGAATGAAGAGATGGAACCAAAGCAAAAACAACACCCAGCTGGGGATGAGACAAGTAATGGAAGTAAAGTCCAATGCTGTAAAGAACAATATTGTATAGGAACCTGGAATGTTAGGTCCATGAATCAAGGCAAATTGGAAGTGGTCAAACAGGAGATGGCAAGAGTGGGAATTAACATTTTAGGAATCAGTGAACTAAAATGGACTAGAATGGGCAAACTTAATTCAGATGACCATTACGTCTACTACTGTGGGCAAGAATCCCTTAGAAGAAATGGAGTAGCCATCATGGTCAACAAAAGAGTCCAAAATGCAGTACGTGAATGCAATCTCAAAAATGACAGAATGATCTCTGTTCGTTTCCTAGGCAAGTCAGTCAGTATCACAGTAATCCAAGTCTATGCCCCAACCACTAATGTCAAAGAAGCTGACGTTGAATGGTTCTATGAAGACCTACCAGACCTTCTAGAACTAATACCCCCAAAATATGTCCTTTCCATAATAGGGAACTGGAATGCAAAAGTAGGAAGTCAAGAGATACCTGGAGTAACAGGCTGATTTGGCCTTGGAGTACAAAATGAAGCAGGGTAAAGGCTAACAGAGTTTTGCCAAGAGAATGCACTGGTCATAGCAAACACCCTCTTCCAAACACACAAGAGAGGACTCTATACATGGATATCACCAGATAGTCAATAGTGAACTCAAATTGATTAGTTCTTTGCAGCCAAAGATGGAGAAGCTCTATACAGTCAGCAAAAAGAAGACCAGGAGCTGACTGTGGCTCAAACCAGGCATGGAACAACAGACTGGTTCCAAATTGGGAAAGGAGTATGTCAAGGCTGTATATTGTCACCCTGCTTATTTAGCTTGTATGCAGAGTACATCATGGGAAATGCTGGCCTGGATAAAACAGAAACTGGAATCAAGATTGTCAGGAGAAATATCAATAACCTCAGATATGCAGATGACACCACCCTTATGGCAGAAAGTGAATAAGAACTAAAGAGCCTCTTGATGAAAGTGAAAGAGAAAAGTGAAAAAGCTGGCTTAAAACTAAACATTCAAAAAAGGAAGATCATGTCATCTAGTCCCATCACTACATGGCAAATAGACAGGGAAACAATGAGAGAGTTTATTTTGGGGGGCTCCAAAATCACTGCAGATGGTGACTACAGCCATGAAGTTAAAAGATATTTGGTCCTTGGAAGAAAAGCTATGACCAATGTAGACAGCATATTAAAAAGCAGAGACATTACTTTGCCGACAAAGGTTTGTCTTGTCAAAGCTATGCTTTTTCCAGCAGTCATGTACAGATTTGAGAAAGTGAAAGTGAAAGTTGCTCAGTTGTGTCTGACTCTTTGGGACCCCATGGACTATACAGTCCATGGCATGCTCCAGGCCAGGCCACTGGAGTGGGTAGTCTTTCCCTTCTCAATGGGATCTTCCCAACCCATGGATCAAACCCAGGTCTCCTGCATTGCAGGCAGATTCTTTACGAACTGAGCTAGTTGGACTATAAAGAATGCTGAGCATCGAAGAATTGGTGTTTTGAATGGTGACTTTCTCAAGGGACTCTTGAGAGTCCCTTGGACTGCAAGGAAATCCAACCAGTCAATCCTAAAGGAAATCAGTCCCAAATATTCATTGGAAGGATTGATGCTAAAGCTGAAATTCCAATATTTTGGCCACCTGATGCGAAGCGCTGACTCATTTGAAATGACCCTGATGCTGGGGAAGATTGAAGGCGGAAGGAGAATGGGGTGAGAGAGCATGAGATGGTTGGATGGCATCACTGACTCAATGGACGTGAGTTTGAATAAGCTCCCAGAGTTGGTGAGGGACAGGGAAGCCTGGTGTGCTGCAGTTCGTGGCATTGCAAAGAGTTGGACATGGCTGAGCAACTAAGCACACACACACACAGTCAGGGTAATTAAGATATTATATTTTAAAAGTGATAATTTCCCTTTTCTATGAATTTAACCAAAGGATACATTCATGCAGGGCTTCCCAGGTGGTGCTAGTGGTAAAGAACCTGCCTCCCAATGCCAATGAAGGAGACTTAAGAGACAGGGCTTGGATCCCCAGGTCATGGAGATCCCCTAGAGGAGGGCATGGCAACCCACACCAGTATTCTTGCCTGGAGAATCCCATGGACAGAAGAAGTTAGTGGACTATGATCCATAGGGTTGAAAATAGTCAGACACAACTCAAGAGACTTAGCATGCATGCACACATTCACATTCATGCAACCATCAGTTCAGTTCAGTTCAGTTGCTCAGTCATGTCCAACTCTTTGTGACCCCATGAATCACAGCACGCCAGGGCTCCCTGTCCATCACCGTCTTCCGGAGTTCACTCAGACTCACGTCCATCGAGTCTGTGATGCCATCCAGCCGTCTCATCCTCGGTCGTCCCCTTCTCCTCCAGCCCCCAATCTCTCCCAGCATCAGTCTTTTCCAGTGAGTCAACTGTTCGCATGAGGTGGCCAAAGTACTGGAGTTTCAGCTTTAGTATCAGTCCTTCCAAAGAAATCCCAGGATTGATCGCCTTCAGAATGGACTGGTTGGATCTCCTTGCAGTCCAAGGGACTCTCAAGAGTCTTCTCCAACACCACAGTTCAAACGCATCAGTTCTTCGGTGCTCAGCCTTCTTCACAGTCCAACGCTCACATCCATACATGACCACTGGAGAAACCATAGCCTTGACTAGATGGACCTTAGTCAACAAAGTAATGTCTCTGCTTTTGAATATGCTATCTAGGTTGGTCATAACTTTCCTTCCAAGGAGTAAGCGTCTTTTAATTTCATGGCTGCAGTCACCATCTGCAGTGATTTTGGAGCCCCCAAAAATAAAGTCTGACACTGTTTCCACTGTTTCCCCATCTATTTCCCATGAAGTGATGGGACCAGATGCCATGATCTTCGTTTTCTGAATGCTGAGCTTTAAGCCAACTTTTTCACTCTCCTCTTTCACTTTCATTAAGAGGCTTTTTAGCTCCTCTTCACTTTCTGCCATAAGGGTGGTGTCATCTGCATATCTCAGGTTATTGATATTTCTCCCAGCAATCTTGATGCCAGTTTGTGTTTCTTCCAATCCAGCGTTTCTCATGATGTACTCTGCATATAAGTTAAATAAGCAGGGTGACAATATACAGCCTTGATGTACTCCTTTTCCTATTTGGAACCAGTCTGTTGTTCAATGTCCAGTTCTAACTGTTGCTTCCTGACTTGCATACAGATTTCTCAAGAGGCAGGTTAGGTGATTTAGTATTCCCATCTCTTTCAGAATTTTCCACAGTTTATTGTGATCCACACAGTCAAAGGCTTTGGCATAGTCAATAAAGCAGAAATAGATGTTTTTCTGGAACTCTCTTGCTTTTTCCATGATCCAGCGGATGTTGGCAATTTGATCTCTGGTTCCTCTGCCTTTTCTAAAACCAGCTTGAACATTAGGGAGTTCACGGTCCACATATTGCTGAAGTCTGGCTTAGAGAATTTTGAGCATTACTTTACTAGTGTGTGAGATGAGTGCAATTGTGTGGTAGTGTGAGCATTCTTTGGCATTGCCTTTCTTTGGGATTGGAATGAAAACTGACCTTTTGCAGTCCTGTGGCCACTGCCGAGTTTTCCAAATTTGCTGACATATTGAGTGCAGCACTTTCACAGCATCATCTTTCAGGGTTTGAAACAGCTCAACTGGAATTTCATCACCTCCACTAGCTTTGTTCATAATGATGCTTTCTAAGGCCCACTTGACTTCATATTCCAAGATATCTGGCTCTAGATTAGTGATCACATCATCATGATTATCTGGGTCATGAAGATCGTTTTTGTCCAGTTCTTCCATGTATTCTTGCCACCTCTTCTTAATATCTCCTGCTTCTGTTAGGTCCAGACCATTTCTGTCCTTTATCAAGCCCATCTTTGCATGAAATGTTCCCTTGGTATCTCTAATTTTCTTGAAGAGATCTCTAGTCTTTCCCATTCTGTTGTTGCAACCATCAGTACAGTCAAAATACAGAGTAGTTTTATCACCCTAAAAAATTCTCTCTTGAGAATTCCCAGGTTGCCCAGTGGTTAAAGTACATGCTCTCAATACAAGTGGCATGGGTTTGATCCCTGGTTTGGGAACTAAGATCTATCTGCTGCATAGTGTGGGGAAAAAAAAAAAGTTCCATCTTGTTTTCTTTCCCCCTAACTCTTCTCCCTAGTAATCATTGATTTCTTTTCTGTCCCTGTGGTTTTGCCTTGTCCAAAATCTCATATAAATGAAATTGTACAGTATGTAACCTTTTTAATCTGACTTCTTTCAATTAGCATAATACTTTGGCCACCTCATGTGAAGAGTTGACTCATGGGAAAAGACTCTGATGCTGGGAGGGATTGGGGGCCAGAGGAGAAGGGGACAACAGAGGATGAGATGGCTGGATGGCATCACCGACTCAATGGACATGAGTTTGAGTGAACTCCAGGAGTTAGTTGGTGATGGACAGGGAGGCCTGTTTTGCTGCAATTCATGGGGTCGCAAAGAGTCGGACACAACTGAGTGACTGAACTGAACTGAATACATTTCAGATATATCCATGTATCATGGGTTTTTTTTTCCTTTCTATTGCTTTCCTTTCTATTATCCTTTCATAGTATTCATTCTATGCATATCCACAGTGTCTTTATCCATTTACCAGGTGATGTAAATTTTCATTATTTCTTGGTTTTGATGATAATGACTGAAAAGAAAATTTCCATTAATATTCACATAGAAATTTTTGTGTAGACATATGTTTTCATTGTGTATGCTATTACTTCACTTGTATCCAAGTCTTTGCAACCCTATGGACTGTAGCCCACCAGGCTCCTCTGTCCATGGGATTCTCCAGGTGAGAATACTCGAGTGGGTTGCCATGCCCTCCTCTAGGGGATCTTTCCAAATAATAACTGGTGTAATGCCCTAAACACATACTTCAGTGAGATTTCAAGTATATTGGTTAAACGATAGTTGAGGACTTAGGGGAAACTGTTGGTAAATGATGGACCAGCCACAGTATGCACTGAGACACACAGCAGGGACTCTCATTAGTAACAGTGGGAGAAGCAGGGCTGCAGCAGGTCAAAGTCTTTGAAGCAAGCTGGGCTTCCTTTACCTTTTGGAGTCCCTGTGAGTGTAGTTGCACAAGTGGCTTCCCAAGCACTATTGGCTGCTTGCAACAGTATTGCCCAGCATGCTCTGAGTAAGCATCAACTATAAGCATTAAAGCCAAGCCTGTGGACTCCTCAAAGTGGAAAACTACATCTTTTGTTGGCAGAATTGATATTGGTGGTTATGAAACCACTGGATTTCTGGCTTGGGAATTCCAGAAACCCTGGCATGAAAACTGTCCCCCCGCTGTGCACCCTGAGGCTGGCTAGAGGCTGGATGAAGATGGGCTTTTGGCCAAGGGGATCCTTCTTAAATGAAACTGATGAAGAGATATACCATTGAGAGTTGGTTTTAACTTCTTCAAGTGTGCTAAATCCTGAAAAGAACCATGCTAACCTTTAATGTCATACATTCCTTGCAGTGAAACCAGCCTACCAGCACTGTGACCTTGCGAAAAAGTGAAAGTGAAAGTCTGGGTGATTGAACTGGGTCTCCCACATTGGAGGCAGATTCTTTACCATCTGGGTCACTAGGAAAGCCAAATTGCAATTTCCATATTTTATTTATTTAACAATGCTTCATCTGGCCTGTGTATTACCAACATTTTTGCCCAATTTTCCATCTACATTTTAATCTTGTTTATGGGCAAATATTTGAGCCTTTTCATTCATGGTTCTTCCTTTTTAGACAAATTCTTTACATTTCAAATTACTTCATCTTTACCTGGTGCTGCTAAGTTGCTTCAGTCGTGTCCAACTCTGTGCAACCCCACAGACAGCAGCCCAACAGGCTCCCCCGTCCCTGGGATTCTCCAGGCAAGAACACTGGAGTGGGTTGCCATTTCCTTCTCCAATGCATGAAAGTGAAAAGTGAAAGTGAAAGTGAAGTCGTGTCCGACTCTTTGCAACCCCATGGACTGCAGCCTACCAGGCTCCTCTGTCCATGGGATTTTCCAGGCAAGAGTACTGGAGTGGTGCCATCCCCTTCTCCATATCTTTACCTACAGTATTTCATTTTATCTTTATAATAACTACAAAACTACAAAGAGGGCACTGCTGTTACTCTTCTATAGCTTGTTATACTGATATCAAAAGACTAATTTTTCAAAATTACAGTTTGTCAGAGGCATTTTTTAAGCCATACTTTTAGTTACTCTGCTTCTAAATACTTTTCACAGACCCTGCACTCAAGGAGCACATAGTCTAATAGGAAAAATAGATAAATAAATGAATTTAATAAAGCTTCAGTGGTAGCCTAGAGGAAGTACAGTAGTTAACATGAGTTGTAGTTATGTCAGTACTCATTGAGATCCTCAGTGCACCCCTAGAATTAGACACCAAAGAAATGATGCTTTTCAACTGCAGTGTTGGAGAAGACTCTTGAGAGTCCCTTGGATTGCAAGGAGATCAAACTAGTCAATCCAAAAGGAAATCAACCCTGAATATTCATTGGCAGGACTGATGCTGAAGCTGAAGCTCCAAAACTTTGGCCGCTTGATGCAAAGAACTGACTCATTAGAAAAGACCCTGATGCTGGGAAAGACTGAAGACAAGACAAGAAAGGGGCAACAGAGGATGAGATGGTTGGATGGCATCACTGACTCAAAGGACATGAGTTTGAGCAAATTCCGGGAGACAGTGAAGGACAGGGAAGCCTGGCATGCTGCTTCCATGGGGTCACAAAGAGTCAGACACGACTGTGCAACTGAACAAGAAATAGACACAATCCTTACATCACATGGTAATTTAGTTCCTGATTGAGACAGTATTTATGGGACTGCATTTTAAGACTTCTTTTACATTCCTGCCTAGGCTTTCTGACTTGTATATTTTTTTCTACTAATTGAAAGCTCAGAGATTATATCTTGTTACATGATAACTATGAAATGGGGTAAACCAACATTCTAAGTATAAAATCATACAATTCTTACATTAAAAATAAAAAGCAGCCTTCACAATAACTCAAATATAAAAGATAGTAGCATTATGGATAAACTTTTGGAAAAGCTGGCATGTGGAACAAAATGATACCCGTGAACTTGGCAGTAAAAAGGATTGGCAAAATATGTGAATAAATGTAAAGAAATGCAGCTACTAATTAATTTCAGATTAAGATTACAATAAACCTGTATGAGAATAACACATATTTTCCACTCCAGAAAATATTACTTGTTATCAAAATACAGGAAATAGCAGAGGATTGTGTATATGCTTTCAGCAAACAAGAGGCTATTTCCTTAAGCTAAACATAAATACACATCAATGGCCTCATTTAACTCTATTCCCAGAAAAGCAACCTAAGCCAAACCTGTCCTTATGACAAAATCTAAACTATGACTCAAGAGGTAAATTAGATTGGTAAGTAAAACAGGATTCACAACGATGTAATGGAATATTTTAGTCTTCTGAAGGAATCAGAACTAGCCTTATAAAATACCACACATCATGATTATTCAGAAGGTTTCTATTTTGATCTTTGTTGATCACCCAAGTAGCAATAATTCCTCTCCATCTGAGCACCACTGAGCCACTCATCTGTCAGTAGATTTTTTTTAGATTTTTTTTAATGTACTTGTATTGGTTGCATGAATTTTAGTTTTGTTTAGGTAGAGATAAAATGTGTTTCTTTCAGATTTGTTTTAAAAAATGCAATCTTGGGATACAACATTTTTTTCAACACAGTTTTAAATTTACTTTTTTAAAAATATAGGTTTATTTATTTTCATTGGAGGTTAATTACTTTATAATATTGTATTGGTTTTGCCATACATCAGCATGAATCCGCCACAGGTATACACGTGTTCCCCATCCTGAACCCCCCTTTTACAATTTCAGTCTAAAGAGAAGAATTCAGGTAGGAAAGGAGAGGGATAAATAGGAGAACTCAAGGCAAAGAGGAGTCTATTCTCAATAATGCACTTAAGGAAAACTGTGTGCCTTGAAATGATTGAGCAGAGAAAGTAGAAAAATAGGGAGCAGGGAAGGGGGAGGAAGGTGATGGAGGAGCAGTACTTGCCCAGATGTACATCCCACAACAGATGGTAATTAGGTAAGGAGACCACGAAGCAAAGTCTGGAGGAAGTAAGTGAACAGAAACTATGTGGATACTTCTGGCGACCCACTCCAGTACTCTTGCCTGGAAAATCCCGTGGACAGAGGAGCCTGGTAGGCTGCAGTCTATGGGGTCGCTAAGAGTCTGACACGACTGAGCGACTTCACTTTTCACTTTCATGCAGTGGAGAAGGAAATGGCAACCCACTCCAGCGTTCTTGCCTGGAGAATCCCAGGGACGGGGAAGCCTCATGGGCTGCCCTCTATGGGGTCGCACAGAGTCGGGACACGACTGAAGCGACTTAGCAGCAGCAGTAGCAGCAAGAACAAATAGGCGTTAACTACAGGAAAAGTCTCATAATGCCTGGGTATTTGTAGGTGGCAGGAGACGTCTGTACGGCCACCCCTTTCACACCCTTCCCTCCCCTGCCTCCTTCCCCTTCGTCTTTCAACCTGGCTTCCTTTCCTCCCTTGAAATCTTTGATGTTAGTACTTGGATCTGAAGTTCTGTGTCTCTAGAGGAGGTTTTCTGAGAGACTATATTCTTGTATTTAAGGGCTTCCCTGGTAGTGCAGAGGTTAAAGCATCTGCCTGCAATGTGGGAGACCTGGGTTTGATCCCTGGGTCAGGAAGACCCTCTGGAGAAGAAAATGGCAACCCACTCCAATATTCTTGCCTGGAGAATCCCATGGATGGAGGAGCTTGGTAGGCTACAGTCCATGGGTTGCAAAGAGTCGGACACGACTGAGCGACTTCACTTTCACTTTCACCAGTGAGTGTGGATTATTATTGTTGTTTAGTCGCTCAGTCCTATCCGACTCTTTGCAACCCTATGAACTGCAGCATGCCAGGCTTCCCTGTCCTGGGAAGTATGGATGGGTTCACCAAAATGAAGTCCTTGTCAGCAGATCTAATTTCCTTCTAAAATAGGGTTATTAAATTCGTAGATCAAGGAAAGATTTCTGTTGATTTAGGGTCTATGTGACAAACTCTGTCTTAGTACATTTGTGAATTTAAAAAAAGGAAAATGTAAGTTGGATGTTGGCTAGGTTACATGGGTAGATATCTAGCTGAATAACCTAACTCAAAGCATACTGCCTAATATGTTAATTCATTCACTTGTTAATTCTCCAATTATAAACTCTTAGAGCAGCTTCTATTTGCCAGGCACTATGTTAAGCCCGTCAAGTAAAAAAGATGCACACCTTGAGAGTTGTGAGTTAAGTTTCACTTGGGGCAAAATGAGGACTGCTGCCCAGGAGGCAGCACCTCAGATAGCCACGAGAGCCTGCTCCAAAGAGGCAGTGGGGAAGGTCAATACATAAGATTTTGGTGAAGGGGGAGTTCAGTGCCATCAAGCACTTATTTTACAAAACGTTTTCTGCTAGTCAAGAGGAGCTAATGCCACCATGAAGGGATTTAGTGATTTTTCTAGATATGAAGAGATGCAAGAGTTGGGATCATGAAATCAATTCCTGAAAATACCTAACTATCTAAAGACCTGTCCCACCAGCTTCCCTGGGGCAGAGAGTGCCTCACTCCACCCTGAACTCCCTCAAGGGGTGTTGAAGGTCAACAGCTGCAGCACCACAAGGTTCAGTCTCAACAGAGGCAGATAGCAAATGCCCTTGTTGTTGTTCAGTCGCTGGCAAATGACTCTTGGCAAGTGTCTATTTGTAGTTGACAGATTTAGGTACATTAAGAAGACCAAGGAATGGTCTAAAGGGAGAAGCAAATCTATCACAGATAACTGCAATAAACTGTTCAGTAACTAAAATTAGAGGGGAATCTTTAGTGGAAACACACAAGTTTCTTCTCAAGTTTACATTATTGAACTTTTTTCCCAATAATGTGGCCAAGACCAGAAAGGACTAGTTTATCATTTTTGCAGATGTCGTAAAACTTGGAGAGGTAGCTATACATTAGTAGGTAAAAATAAGAAGTCAAAAAAGTTACAATAGCTGTAATAATGGACTAAAGCCATGATGAATTAAATAAAAATAAATAAATGTAGTGGTCTACACTTAGGTTAAAAAACACAATCACATGAATACAAGACCTGAAAGACTTCAATTGACAGCATCTAATATAAAACTTAGAAGTGCGCCGGCTGCAACAGACCTTGCAGAAGCATGGCCGAGAGGAGCTATCCCACGTCCGAGGTCAGGGGTGGCAGCTGAGACAAGCAACCCCAGGTCCAGGAGCGGTGGCTGCACAGGCACAGGAGGGCTGAGAGGAGCTACTCCATGTTCAAGGTCAGGAGGGGCAGCGGTGAGGAGATATCCCTCATCCAAGGTAAGGAGCAGTGGCTGCGCTTTGCTGGAGTAGCTGTGAAGAGATACTCCATGTCCAAGAAACAGAAACCCAAGTAAGACAGTAGGTGTTGCAAGAGGGCATCAGAGGGCAGACACACTGGAACCATACTCACAGAAAACTAGTCAATCTAATCACACTAGGACCATAGCCTTGTCTAACTCAATGAAACCAAGCCATGCCCATGGGGCCACCCAAGACAGGCGGGTCATGGTAGAGAGGTCTGACAGAATGTGGTCCATTGGAGAAGAGAATGGCAAACCACTTCAGTATTCTTGCCTTGAGAACCCCATGAACAGTATGAAAAGGCAAAAGGATAGGATACTGAAAGGGGAAATCCTCAGGTCGGTAGGTGCCCAAATGCTAGTGGAGATCAACAGAGAAATAACTCCAGAATGAATGAAGGGATGGAGACAAAGCAAAAACAATACCCATTTGTGGATGTCACTGGTTATAGAAGCAAGGTCCGATGCTGTAAAGAGCAATATTGCATAGGAACATGGAATGTCAGGTCCATGAATCAAGGCAAATTGGAAGTGGTCAAACAGGAGATGGCAAGAGTGAACATCAACATTCTAGGAATCAGTAAACTAAAATGGACTGGAATGGATGAATTTGACTCAGATGACCATTATATCTACTACTGTGGGCAGGAATCCCTTAGAAGAAATGGAGTAGCCATCATGGTCAACAAAAGATTCTGAAATGCAGTATTTGGATGCAATCTCAAAAACGACAGAATGATCTCTGTTTGTTTCCATGGCAAACCATTCATATCACAGTAATCCAAGTCTATGCCCCAACCAGTAATGCTGAAGAAGCTGAAGTTGAACGGTTCTATGAAGACCTACAAGACCTTTTAGAACTAACACCCCCAAAACAGACGTCCTTTTCAATGCAGGGGACTGGAATGCAAAAGTAGGAAGTCAAGAAACACCTGGAGTAACACGCAAATTTGGCAAATACGGAATGAAGCAGGGCAAAGACTAACAGAGTTTTGCCAAGACAATGCACTGGTCATAGCAAACACCCTCTTCCAATAACACAAGAGAAGACTCTACACATGGACATCACCAGATGGTCAACACCAAAATCAGATTGATGATATTCTTTGCAGCCAAAGATGGAGAAGCTCTATACAGTCAACAAAAACAAGACCAGGAGCTGACTGTGGCTCAGATCATGAACTCCTTATCACCAAATTCAGACTTAAATTGAAGAAAGTAGGGAAAACCACTAGACCATTCAGGTAGGACCTAAATCAAATCCCTTATGATTATACAGTGGAAGTGAGAAATAGATTTAAGGGACTAGATCTGATAGACAGAGTGCCTGATGAACTATGGAGGGAGGTTCATGATATTGTACAGGAGATCAAGACCATCCCCATGGAAAAGAAATGCAAAAAAGCAAAATGGCTGTCTGAGGAGGCCTTACAAATAGCTGTGAAAAGAAGAGAAGCGAAAAGCAAAGGAGAAAAGGAAAGATATAAGCATCTGAATGCAGAGTTCTAAAGAAGAGCAAGAAGAGATAAGAAAGCCTTCCACAGTGATCAATGCAAAGAAATAGAGGCAAACAACAGAATGGGAAAGACTAGAGATCTCTTCAAGAAAATTAGAGATACCAAGGGAACATTTCATGCAAAGATGGGCTCGATAAAGGACAGAATGTTATGGACTTAACAGAAGCAGAAGATACTAAGAAGAGGTGGCAAGAATACACAGAAGAACTGTACAAAAAAGATCTTCATGACCCAGATAATCACGGTGGTTTGATCACTCACCTAGAGCCAGACATCCTGGAATGTGTGGTCAAGTGGGCCTTAGAAAGCATCACTACCAACAAAGCTAGTGGAGGTGATGTAATTCCAGTGGAGCTATTTCAAATCCTGAAAGATGATGCTGTGAAAGTGCTGCACTCAATATGCCAGCAAGTTTGGGAAACTCAGCAGTGGCCACAGGACTGAAAAAGGTCAGTTTTCATTCCAATCCCAAAGAAAGGCAATGCCAAACAATGCTCAAACTACCGCACAATTGCACTCATCTCACACACTAGTAAAGTAATGCTCAAAATTCTCCAAGCCAAGATTCAGCAATACGTTAACCGTGAACTTCCAGATGTTCAAGCTGGTTTTAGAAACGGCAGAGGAACCAGAGATCAAATTGCCAACATCTGCTGGATCATGGGAAAAGCAAGAGAGTTCCAGAAAAACATCTATTTCTGCTTTATTGACTATGCCAAAGCCTTTGACTGTGTGGATCACAAGAAACTATGGAAAATTCTGAGAGAGATGGGAATACCAGACCACGTGACCTGCCTCTTGAGAAACCTATACGCAGGTCAGGAAGCAACAGTTAAAACTGGACATGGAACAACAGACTGGTTCCAAATAGAAAAAGGAGTATGTCAAGGCTGTATATTGTCACCCTGCTTATTTAACTTATATGCAGAGTATATCATGAGAAATGCTGGGCTGGAAGAAGCACAAGCTGGAATCAAGATTGCTGGGAGAAATATCAATAACCTCAGATATGCGGATGACACCACCCTTATGGCAGAAAGTGAAGAGGAACTAAAAAGCCTCTTGATGAAAGTGAAAGAGGAGAGAGAAAATGTTGGCTTAAAGCTCAACATTCAGAAAATGAAGATCATGGCAACTGGTCCCAACACTTCATGGCAGATAGATGGGGAAACAGTGGAAACAGTGTCAGACTTTATTTTGGGGGGGCTCCAAAATCACTGCAGATGGTGACTGCAGCCATGAAATTAAAATATGTTTACTCCTTGGAAGGAAAGTTATGACCAACCTAGATAGCATATTCAAAAGCAGAGACATTACTTTGCCTACAAAGTTCCATCTAGTCAAGGCTATGGTTTTTCCTGTGGTCATGTATGGATGTGAGAGTTGGACTCTGAAGAAGGCTGAGTGCCGAAGAATTGATGCTTTTGAACTGTGGTGTTGAAGAAGACTCTTGAGAGTCCCTTGGACTGCAAGGAGATCCAACCAGTTCATTCTGAAGGAGATCAGTCCTGGGTGTTCTCTGGAAGGACTGATGCTAAAGCTGAAACTCCAGTACTTTGGCCACCTCATGTGAAGAGTTGACTCATTGGAAAAGAGTATGATGCTGGGAGGGATTGGGGTAGGAGGAGATGGGGATGACCCAGGATGAGATGGCTGGATGGCATCACCGACTCGATGGACGTGAGTTTGAGTGAATTTCGAGAGCTGGTGATGGACAGGGAGGCCTGGCGTGTTGCAGTTCATACGGTCGCAAAGAGTCAGACACGACAGCCACTGAACGGAACTGAACTGAATATAAAACTTGACTCTTACTCAAACACAAACTCAATATATCTTAGCTGTGAAATGTAATGGCTGAAAATACTTGAGTAATTTAAGGTTGCATTATCAAAGCAGTATATCCAAGCCAAGGACTGTTACGACACTGCATTCTGTGCTAGTAAGGATGATTCTGCAGCGTGGGATCCAGTTCTGTGGCACCCCTCGAGAAAGCATGTGATATAACAGAGAGAATTCAGCAGGAGGAAACCAGAAGGATTTTATATATAAAACCCATTCATCTTGTATATTTGAAAATGTGTAAGGAAATAGAGTTTTTTGTCTAAAGAAAGGAAGATGTAGTGAAACACATCATTGTTTTCATTAAAAATGAGTAGAGTTGTTTTATGAAGTCCCTGAGGGTGAAACAGGAACAACTAACTTTTTATCGGGGCTTCTCTGGTGGCTCAGATGGTAAAGAATCCTTGGCAATGCAGAAGGGAGACCTAAATTCAATCCCTGGGTTGGAAAGATCCCCTGAAGAAGAGAATGACTACCCACTCCAGTATTCTTGTCTGGAGTATTCCATGGACAGAGGAACCTGGTGGGCTACAGTCTGTGGAGTCACAAAGTGTCGGACACAAGTTAGCAACTAACACTTCCACTTCACTTCCGTTCTTTGGAAAGAATGGTCCCATGTTCTGTGAACCACAAAATGTGGCTCTCATAATGACCCCAAGAGTTAGGCATGCAGGCACTACCAACTACCACCATTTCGTAGGTGAGGCAGCAGGTCCAGAGAAGTTGGCTCTTGCCTAAAGTGAAAATGTTGGGGTCCAAATTCCAATTTTCTGACCCAAGACCTATGCTTTCCCCATAATGCCATGCTATTTTCCCACTTAGAATCAGATTTTATCTCAGTACAAGGAAAGTCTTTCTAATAAGGACCACACAAGAATGAAACAGGCTGCCTCACAAATTAATGAGCTTTGTTTTCCAGAACAAGGCCAACAAGGGATGGAGGGCTTTGTGTCAAGGACATATTTTGGAGGTGACTTCTACTCATGGAAGAGGGTGGGTCATGTGACCCCCAAATTCATTCAAATAAATGTTTACCATGGGGAAAAGAAAGAGAGCCAGAGAGAGAAAGTGGGAGTGGGTTATTTTTTTTAATCAAAAAATTAACTATGATTATTATCACATTTTCTCCTTTCACTTCATCCAGATGATAACATCAACTGCAAAAGGAGTGAATTAGGATCATTTCCAGGAGAAATTTTCTGATAAAAAGAGTATAGTTTGGATCTTAGAATGAATTATTAAATGAAAGTTTTTCCCTGGTATCAAAGGTTATAACCACATGATATCAAAATAACCATCTGAATGAGGAAAGGTGATTCTACTCATTGAGTATTTGCTTAGGAGACTCTGCCATGTGTACAACCTTATGAAGAAAGGAGATGGGAATACTGCCTAAGTGAAACGTAAGCCACTGAGAAACCTAAAATATCACTTAAGAGAAAACATAAAAATACATAAAGCACATGTATGCAAAGCAGTAAATGTATGGTAGAGACTATGCACATTGGATTAATTCAATTAAACAATGTACTCTAGATGGATCTAGGAAAAGCGCAAGGGGTTAGAGTCTGAAGGAGGGGTAGAATTTGGATTGTTAGAGGAAGATAACAGTATCAGCAAAAGCACAGCAAATTATTTTGTTTAGGCTGCTCAACAGGGATACAAAATGCTGGCTAAAGGACTTTGACAGTCATTTTGAGGTCCTCAAACCAGTAGAGAGGCAGGGGGCTTCCCAGGTGGCTCAGTGGTAAAGAATCAATCTGCCAATGAAAGAGACACAGGTTTACTTCCTGGGTTAGGAAGATGCCCTAGAGAAGGAAATAGCAACCCACTCCAGAATTCTTGCCTGGAGAAGTCCATGGGCAGAGGAGCCTAGAGGGCTATAGTCCATGAGGTCTCAAAAGACTCAGACATGACTTAGCAACTAAACAACAAAAACAAAGAGAGGCAGGAAGAGCAAGAAGAATAAGATAGGGACAAAGGGGAAACTAAATTCCAATTAAGAAGAATAACTTCAGTTGTTAGGCAGACAACACATTTCTTCACTGAATACCCGTGTTTTGTTTTTTTTTTTAAGTAATAATCCAAAGAAAACTGCAAACATTTATTGAGCACTTATCATGTATCAGACACTGTTCCAAATAATTATCTGTATGAGTTCATTTAGTCCTCCTAAGAACCAAGAGTGAGTTAGCAACTCTTTCACTATGGCATCAGAATTCTTAGCCCATCACTTTCCTGAACAAGGAGTTTTAAATCAAAGATTGATTTCATTTGTTCATGTTCATTACTTCTAATTTTTGTACCTCAGAGAAGTTTGCTTTAGGAAAATACCCTTTATTTTCTGCAAATCAGTATATTTACTTAGTTGAAATGTGAATTTTAAGAGTTAAAATCAGGACATTTACATTGAGTGTTCAATCAAACTTTACATATATTTGCCTTAACATACACATTTTTAAACTATGTACACACTTTAAACTATGGACATAAGTTCATAAATTTTACCTCAGTCTAAGAGAATGAGGAGTCAATTAACATGAACAGAGGAAGCACAAAGGGCAATATCAGAAGAAAGTCACTTAAGAATTTAATAAACAAGGCCAAACAGAGTAAAGAAGTGACCTAATGGAAAAATGTATTTACTGTAATCTTGCATTTATGGTAATAGACCAATTCTATCAGCAACAAGTCAAGTGGTTTAAGAATTACAGTTTCTATTGCTTAAACTTCCCAGCAACTCAGGAAACTCAATAGATTTCTTTTGCAACTGCACCATTTTATGGTGACTCTTCTGGGTAAAATTAAAATTTCAAACATCTCTGATCTCCTCCCAAATTTACTGAGCAAAACTTAAAAATGTAAATGCAGAGTCCACCCTTGTTTAGCAATTATAAGCTTCCCTTTAACCTTAGGAAAAATGCGTTCTTGAAAACTTAGTTTCCCCATCAGACACGACTGAGCAAGCCAGTGTGGATGCAAGTGCACACACCCATATACCGAGCAAGTTGTCTCTTCATCGACTAAATAGGCTCAAACCACCAAGTGGCTTTAAAAGGTAGTTAAATAGCTAGTAATGTGTTAATCATAGTTGTATAAAAATTTAAGTGAAAGTGAAGTCACTCAGTCGTGTCCGACTCTTTGCAACCCCATGGACTGTAGTCTACCAGGATCCTCCGTCCAAGGGATTTTTCAGGCAAGAGTACTCGAGTGGGTTGCCATTTCCTTCTCCAGGGGATCCTCCCAACCCAGGGATTGAACCCGGGTCTCCCACATTGCAAGCAGACGCTTTACTGTGTGAGCCACCAGGGAAGTCCAATAAAAATTTAAGGTGACATTTATTGGAGTAGTTTCCAATCATGTAATTTTGAGATCTATAAATTTACTATTCAGTTCAGTTCAGTTCAGTTCAGTTGCTCAGTTGTGTCCAACTCTTTGCGACCCCATGAACTGCAATCATTGATGCTGTTCATACCACTTGAAATTACTGAACAGCCTTTTAGATTCTATAAAGTGCTTTGTCATACTTATCTTACTAGAACCTTATGACAAACCCTGGAAATCATCTATACAAGCATCTGGCTTCTAGTCTACCAGTCTACTGCTATATTTCTACTCTTTCTACTTCTAATAAATAAGTGTTATGGGAATGCAAGATAACAATGAACTCTCAGTTTTTAAATTTATGCTGGTTTTTAAATTTATACAGGTTTTCAAATTTATACTGAATTGGTCTTCTTCAACTTGATTTTTAGAAGGGTAAGACCAACTCCACAAAATGGATGTACAAATTCGCCAACATACTTAACTCATTCACCATGGACAGACCATTCTCCTAGAACTACATAGAGTTTTATATTTAAAAGTAGTTACTGAATGGAATATTGATTTCCACTGATCTCTCATTTACTTTTAGATATTATTGGGATTTTTCTTGACCATTTCTATTTTTCAGAGGTTGAGTAATTTTTTAAATTCACATGTTAAGTGGTTGAAGGCCTTTTCATGGTTAGAATCTGGCTCATGGTGGTTTCCTTCCTGGTGGTCACTGTTTCCATTTAGGTACTCTGATTATTGGATTGTGGAGAATCTACAATTTCTCAGTGAAGTAATACAGTAAGTATTTGTTTATGCTTCTGAAGTACTTCCTGTTTTGCTTTTTTCCATTCTCTCTATTTACATATATAAGAAGTCTGAACAGTTTCCTGTTTTCACTTAGCCTTCCTGGCTTCTTTTCATGCTTTTCCCCCAAAAGACACAGGACAGACAATTCAAGGCACTTGCAGCAGTAGCTGGTGTCACTTCACTTGGCCTTTTTCCATTACTTCCACACCTAAACCTAGAGTCTATACTTCTGCTTCTCCTGTATCTTGATCCAATCAGTGACCGCCACCTGTATCCTTAAGCATTTGCTTAGATAGACAACATATGGAAGCTATTGAAGACATCTGTATTTTAATAACTGGATGGAAATAACATTCTATGAAGTTCTGGGCAAACTGTTCATAAATCTATACTGTGGACTGTATTTAATCATAACTTTTGTTTTTAAGGAAGCTTATATCACTTTTAAACATAACCAGATTTCTAAATAATCATTTTTTTTAAACCTTACAGATACTTATGTTAAGGAAAGCTGTTTGATGAATATTACAATCTTAAAAATGAAGTTACTGCACTATAAGCAGAATCAGTTATAATTAAAGACAAAGAGGCAAGAATGTTTTGCATTGACAAGCACAGAAGACAGAAGGAAGCACAAAAATGAAAAACAAAAGCAAGAATGTCTCAGAGAGCAAAGAGAAGTGCCAGAGTAACACGCAGACAGTGGAAACTGCTGGGGACTTCTTCAGTTAGATTCCGGTGAAGAGAATGGGGAAAGGCAGGAATGCCACATTGGGTACAGAGAGAAAACACATTGCTTAGCTCCCAGTTTAGTTTCTCTCCTGTTGATGTGAATGTGCATCTGACACAAAAAGAAGATAGTTTGAAGAATAAGGTGAGTAGACAATCCTCTACACCCTGAGCTGGTTGTATCAAGCTGGAGTTTTATGCTTGTTTTTAGGTTCAATATTTTATGATAACTCAAAGATCAATCAATGTATATTCACCTGTTCATCTATAAATTCATTTACTCTTCAATACTTCTTGAGCAGCTACTATATATAAGAACCTGAATTGTATGCTAGAAAATATATTCATCCACGCACTCACTCATTCATGCATGCTCATCATGTACCAGGCACTGTGGATAAATCAGTTATGGTCTCAGCTATAACAGAACACACGGATATGTAAGACACTTAGAATACAGAGTAAAAATCACTATAGTAAAAAGTCTGTACAATATAACAAAGCGTCTATGAAGCACAGAGGACAGAGTTAAAGTTTTGACTGAAAGAAGGGTGTAAACTGGGCCCTAAAGAGGGAGTAATTCAATGTATGGAAAAAGGAATGAAGGTAACGCAGGCAGAAGAATGGCATGTGCAAAGTCACTGAGGTGTAAATGTACAAACACGCTGCATCAGGAACAAAAGACAGTTTCACCTCTCATAACAGAACCTGTTACATGAGAAGTGTTAAACTAGAATTTTTATTGACGTATAGTTGACTTACAATATTGTATTAGTTTCAAGTATACAGCAAAGTGACTCAGTTATTACATACATACATATTTTCATATTGTTTTCCATGAGAGATTATTGTAAAATATTGAATACTATTTCCTGTGCTATACAGTAAGTCCTTGTTTATCTATTTTTTGTAAAGTACTTTGATCTGTTAACCCCATGCTCCTAATTGATCCCTCCTCCCTGACTTTCCCCCTTGGTAACCAAAAGTTTGTTTTTTTCTGTCTGTGAGTCTGTTTCTATTTTCTACATAGTGCTATTTGTATTATTTTTTAGAGTCCACATAGTGATATCAGTTAAGGAGGCAAGAAAACACAATGGAAAAAAAGATAATCTCTTTAGTAAGTTGTTTTGGGGAAACTGGGCTGCTACATGTAAATTAATGAAATTACAACACGCCATTACACCATATACAAAAATAAACTCAAAATGGTCTAAAAAACTAAGTATAAGGCATGACACCATGAATTTCCTAGAACAGAACACAGGCAAACATCCTCAGACATAAATCACAGAAATAAATATTTTCTTGGATCAGTAGCCTAAGGCAAAAGAAATAAAAGCAAAATAAACAAATGGGACCTAATGTAAGTTTTCTGCATAACAAAGAAAACCACAAACAAATGAAAAAATAACCTACAGAATGGTAGAAAGTATTTGCAAAGGATGCAATGACATTTGCAGTGACTGTTGTTTCAAACAGAATGGGATGTCCTTTGTGGAGTAAGATTAAACTACAGAAAATAGTCAAGCAGAGCCTGAATAAGTCAGAGATATACAGAGATAACACCTTCATTGGGTAGAGCACTGACCTTCAAAGTCAAGTCCAATACTTCAGGTTCTTTGAAAGCTAAGATCACACCATGCTAAATGCTGGACTGGATGAAGCACAAGCTAGAATCAAGATCACCCAGAGAAATATCAATAACCTCAGATATGCAGATGATACCACACTTATGGCAGAACGTGAAGAGGAACTAAAGAACCTCTTAATGAAGGAAAAAGAGGAGTGAAAAAGCTGGCTTAAAATTCAATCTTCAAATAACAAAGATCATGGCATCCGGTCCCATCACTTCATGGCAAATAGATGGGGAAACAGTGGAAACAGTGACAGACTATTTTCTTGGACTCAAAAATCACTGCAGATGGTGACTGCAGTGATGAAATTAAAAGATGCTTGCTCCTTGGAAGAGAAGCTATGACTACCTAGACAGCATATTGAAAAGCAGAGACATTACTTTGCCAACAAAGGTCCATCTAGTCAAAGCTATGGTTTTTCCAGTAGTCATGTATGGGTGTGAGAGTTGGGCCATCAAGAAGCTGAGTGCCGAAGAATTGATGCTTTTGAACTGTGGTGTTGGAGAAGATGCTTGAGAATCCCTTGGACATCAAGGAGATCAAACCAGTCAATCCTAAAGGAAATCAATCCTGAATATTCATTGGAAGAACTGATGCTGAAGCTGAAGCTCCAATACTTTGGCCGCCTAATCCAAAGAGCCAACTCATTAGAAAAGACCCTGATGCTGGGAAAGATTGAAGGCAGGAGGAGAAGGGAATGACAGAGGATGAGATGGTTGGATGGTATCACTGACTCAACGGACATGAGTTTGAGCAAGTTTCGGGAGATTGTGAAGGACAGGGAGGCCTGGCATGCTGCAGTCCATGGGGTCACAGAGAGTCAGACATGACTGAGCGACTGAACAACAAAAGGATCACATCACCATACTGTAAGAGAGCATACTAGATTTTGAGAATCCTGGAGAGGAAAACTGATTTTGACCAGGGTTCTTGGCCTTCCCCAATCAATAGAAATTAAGAGGATAGAGAAGAAATTTAGGCAAGGCTTACTGGGACCGCTGCTGCGGCAAGGGGGAGAGAAAACAAATAAAATTCCTCTGTTTGCTCCCTGCGGTGGGGGCAAGCCTGTTTCCGTACGGGGTGAAGGTAGGGGCAAGTCCAGGAGTCCAGCCAGAATTACGGCTTTAGGTGGTCTGCCCACTCCTCTGGTGGTGCTGAGTGCACGGGGCATGGGCAGTGCCCTGCTTTTCTTGGACATGCTGTTTTTATTCCCAGTTCTTTAGAAGTGGCAGTTGGTAAGGAAGAGTGGGTAAAGGGAGGGAGGTTGTTCTTTTTCTATGTTGTTGTCCATAATTTGCCCAATTGCACAAGCAGGCAGCGATTTTCAGTCCTTTTCTTTGTAATATTTGTTGCTCAAGATGTTGGTTCAGGGGCAAGCACTGCAGCAAAGGGTCCTTCCAAGCCCTTGATTATAGAATCCAGAACTTTCTCTTTACAAATGAGAAACTGAAACCTTGTGTTAGGTAGAAGTTAGGCATGAGGAGCAAGGGGAGACCTAGCCGGAAAGGATGCAAGCTGATCCATCCCCATCCCAGAAACACCCAAGAGAGCTCCAGGATATACTGCAAAAATAACCACAGAGACTTTTCCAACTCCTACACATGCACCCTAGGCACACGGTGGATACAAAATAACCACAGGGGCTTTCTCAAGTAACCCTACCGGTAGGAGCCCATTAAGAGTTCGTATTCTATACATATATACATCTGATTACAACAGACTGAATTATAGGAAGATATATACAACACACCCTACTGTTATATAACTTGCAGTTGTCAAACGGCCTTAAGCGTATGACCATTTGCATTCTCTTTCTTGATTGGTGGTGGGTACAAGCTCTGTTTTGCACAGGGCACAAGTGAAAGGAGGAGACAGGACATACAAACAGGCGGAAGCCAAGAGGGATCAGGAGGACTCCTTTGGGGTCCGCCTGCTCCCATGTCTTGGGAGTTGTCTAGTAAGAAATCTGTCTGCTTGAGCTAAACTGAGCTGTAACTTGTCTGTTGTTTTAACCCTTTAATCTGTTGTTCCAAATTTTTGTTGTGATGAGACAAGAACCAAGGAAGAGAAATAAACCAGTTTAACACTTGGAAAATAAGTGGGGAGTTTAAGATCACCTAGCAAATCAGGGGCTCCATCTGGACTAGAATCATCTCATCTCCCTGTGTGATGGTCATCCCATCACATCACATTGCTATTCTCAGTTGAATCCAAATATATGGACACAGAATTCTCAGTGAATACACAGTGTGATAACCAAAGCACTGTCTGATGTTACGGTAAAGGTGGGGGACAAGAGGCTCAAATTCTGAATTAGGGAAGGGCATGCGTTTTCCTGAGTTTTCAGAAGTAAAGATGGTGGCTTCTCCCAGCTGCAGCCCTGTGAGATCTTTATCTCAACTCAGGAGAAAAATACACTGGATTAAAGAAGAGGTGACCACAAGGAACCAGCATGGAGAACAATTCATCCAAAGTAAGCTTTCTTTACTTTTTAACATGGTAAGGAAATGCGTTTGTTAATGCCATCATTCACTTCTTCATCTTATCAACAAGGAAATATACGCTTGAGTACCTGCTATGGGTCTCTTGGTGAACTAAATCCATTAGGAATACAAAAGACCACATCCCTGGATTCAAGGAGCTAAAGATAATACAATGTAACATGACCAATGCTACATTCAGAAGGTAAGAGAATACTGGGGAGCAGGTACAGGTGAGCAATGCCTTCCCAGAAGGAGCAATGCCTACCCTGGGGTTGGGGGTTTCAAAGGATGGGTGTCAGCCAGGGGATGTTTTCAAGACGGTGAGAGCAGCGTGTGAAGCAGTGGATTTGGTAAATACCAGGCATACAGTGGTGTGCTATAACCATGCTGTATCTATATTTCACCAGCTGACAAAATCCATATCACAGATAATCTTTGTGCATAATATGCCAGGTAGATGGATTAGTGACCAATCGAATGGCCTCTCCCCAAGAGTAAGGAGCAATGCATTTATAAAGATGGGCAAAAGATTTTAATTGGCTTTATCCAAATTTATTGATGAGGTTAAAAATAAAAGTATAACATGAGCAAAAAATTAATGACTAATTCAGAAATTTCAGATATGAAACTTTTGTTAACTACAATTCTATGAAACAAAGCAAAACAAATTAAGGCTACCAATGAAAGATTTTGTAGAATATACACAAGCATCAAGTGTAAGATTTCTTTTTGAGAATCTATAAAGATCAGAGTTCTATAAAATGAAGGGCCTGAGTGACCAGAAAGAACACTTGAGTAGAAAGAGAATTTTTAGATTCAAGTCTACATGTGCCACTTATATCCATTCAATCTTGGGCAAATTTTGTTAGGATCCATTTCTCTGTCTCCAAACAGAAAGGAATGAACTAGATTCTCTTTATTAAATTCCTAGTTTAAAAATTAAACCTCAAAATACAATGAGCTTTCAAGGATTTGATACTTACCCTTTTATCCCCAGTTCTGAGGCTCAGCAGTAGTATCAACAAATATTTCCTGACCAAATGAATCAATGTTACTTCTGTATTGGCTCCAACTGTAAGCTATGACTACCATGCACAGCGCAACAGGGCAGAACAGGTAGAGAAAATGGTTTGCCACACTGGGTCTTGGTGGAAATTCCTGTTACAAGATTAGTCTCTCTTTCTTCCTTGGGAGGATGGGTATAGTCAGCAAAGGAGAAAGTGTGCTTCTTTCTATAATGTTTTAAAATTAATAAAGTAATTGAACATATTCAATGCAGAAAATAGAAAGAATGAAGCAAAAACAAAACCTCATGGCAATTCTATCACTGAGCTTCCCAGATGTTTCAATGGTAAAGTATCCAAACGCCAATGAAGAAGACATGGGTTTTATCCCTGGGTCAGGGAGATCTCCTGGAGAAGGAAATGGCAACCCACTCCATTTTATGAATACATTGTAATTTATATAACCAATTTCTTATGGTTAAGCATTTATTTCCTTTTTTCTATCAGTAAAATATGATTAAAATGTTTTGCCAATGTCTAATTTATTATACAGGATAAATTCCTAGGCACAGAATTGTTGAAAGGATATGAACATTATTAAGGCTTTTGAATATATTTTCCTAAATCCCTTCCAGAAAAGATCTGCCAATTTACATTTCTTTCAGCAAAATATAAAAGTTTCCATTTCCCTGTACTCTTATCCACAATGAGTCTTATCAGTTTAAAAATCTGTATCTATTTAGTAGGCAAAAATGTTATAATTGTATTAAGATGAACTTAATATTTCAATTTACATTTGCTTAATAACTTTAATAGTAGATCAACATTAAAAATAGGGCTGTACTGAAATTTCTGCCATACAGTGAAAAAGATAGACAAAAGACAGATACCTTATGCAAGCAAAATCATTTATTTATCTATCCATCTTGATTTATTCTTTTGTTCCATTTATTAAGTGCTTTCCTATACTGTGGATAGTTCTGAACACTGGAAAAATAAAAGGCAAAAATACATAATCCCTGCTCTCCAGATCACAGCTTAGTTAAGAAAACAAACATGTAAACTAGGTGTTATCAATACTCTAATAAAACTATATACAAAATTTATAATAGTTCAAAAACAGGGAGAAAAGGATATATCTTAAAAATAAGCAGACCCCAAATAAGGAGTGGAACTCTCAATGAGTACAAGAGGCAGAAGAGATTTCAGAGGCAAAGAAAGGGGCTCTGATTTTTGAACATAAGGGAGAAGTTTCAATAAATCCAATCTTACAACATAAAGACCAAGGTAACTATTACCGATTCATACATTTTAAGCTAAAAAAGAATCACATTTTCCTTTATTCAGCTGGTGGCCTGTCAACTTTTTTCAATTGTTGTGTAACATTAACTACTTGATGTAATATCTTATGACCAATTTAAAGCAAATTACCAATTAAGAAAAAAATGACTCATTAGTAAGTACATATGCAAGCAGTTAAAGCAAATGAAGCATTCATCCTTCAGGAAGCTTTTTTTTCATAAAAGTTCTGGATGGTGTACCTTGTGGTTTATCTCCTCAGTACGGCAGCAATCTTAGAAATAATGTCAGCATGAAAACCTCATGACTTATTCACCTCTGATATAACTTCAGCATCCCCTAGGAGTTTCCAACTGATCCAGAAAGTCTTTCTTCTGATCATGAGATTTGGTGGCTTCGGATATTTACTTTTCTTCCTGTAAAAGTCAACAAATCGCTGGCAGACTGCAGGGGCCGAGGTTCCAGGGCTTCCATTCTTTTCATTAATCAACACCACTTTTTCTTTGTCATTCAACAAACATTTATTTGGAACCCACTGCATTCAAAGCACAGCATTATGTCTTACTTAGCATGTTACAAACACTTTGGAGTACAATATCAAAAAGGACAAGAATTTCACAGAAGAGGAAAAGGAAACTACAGTCATCTCAAGGCTCTACAGCCAGTAAGCAGCAAGGTGGGAACTGAGAATACAGACCTTCTCTGTTCGAGCCCAGGGCTCTTGCCACATCGTGCCTTCCTTACCGATCTCCCTGTTCCCAGCCTCTCTCCTCTCCAGCTGTCTGAAACCAAAGGACACCCACCTTTATCAAATCGCACCGACTCTGAGAAGAACTATCACTCCTCTGAGCTCTGATACCTTGCTCATGTCATCCAACTGGCCCTAACTCAGAAAATGCTTAGTGGAATCTCTGTCTTCAATTATGAAAGTTTTAGCGTGTATTCAGAAGGCACTGTGTCAGGTTTTGTGAACCTACTCTGATACTATTCAAATTTAAGTTCTAGTCAGTTCTACAGACATTTTTGACAACTTGCTATTAGTGAGGCGCTATTCTAAGACATGGTTTCTTCCCTCAAGAACCTTAGTCTAATGGGAATATAGATATGTAAAATTTTTATGTTTTTATGTGTACATTCACTCATTTACTGGCCATGTGCTACCACTGGGCACAAAAAAGATAAAATATGGCCTTTCAAGTAACTTGAAAGCAGACAGACATGTAAATGTTTTCATTCATTCAATAAACATCTATTAAGCCCTTATTATGTATGGACATTGAGTGAGGAACACTTATGACTAACTGTCCCTGTTAACAGAGCTGTTTCCTTTAAAGATTATAATCCTCAAAAGTAGACAGTAGGAATTAAACTTTTTTATATGTAATAAGGGACCACAGTGAATGAAGCCTCAGCCAGTCATGCATATATCAGTTGCAAATCTCTCTTGGCAGTTCATACACATCACTTCATTTTAGACCAACTCTAGATACACACGCTAAATCGTTCAGTCAGGTCTGACTCTTTGCGACCCCATGGACTGTAGCTCGCCAGGCTCCTCTGTCCATGGAATTCTCCAGGCAAGAATACTGGAGTGGGTTTCCATTTCCTCCTCTAGATCATCTTCCCGACCCAGGGATCAAACCCGTGTCTCTTAAGTCTCCTGCATTGGCAGGCGGGTTCTTTACCATTAGTGCCACCTGGGAAGCCATGAAGTCTAGATAACGAACCTAAAACAGAATGACCATACACTTTATCATAAACATTTCCAATGACGCTAAAATACATCTCATCTTAACACATCCTAAAACAATGTCAGCCACATTTTTACTTTTATGCAGACAACAGAAATTTCTAGAGTCTGAGCCTTCTCGTTCTATTACTTTATTCAGGTTTGACAGGCCAAAATGCAAATGCGGGCGCAGTAGATTTCAAAATACACAAGTGAGAGACCTAGGAGTTCCTTTGAGGTTTCTCAGAAGTGACAGCGGCAGTGGGGGTGGTGAGAGGGGACTTTTCCTACTTCAACCAGAGCATATCAGTTTGCTCTGCTTTAAATATTGTGCTTCTAAGTGCAAGTTCTTTTGAAAAAGAATCCTGCTACTTAACTAAACAATTGTTTAAGAGAGTCAAATAATAATACATAGTATTTTGGCTTTATAATTTTTAACTATTTGTCTCAAAAAGAATAAAGAGTCCGTCCTGTAAGATCAAATTGGTCCACTTTTAAAGACAGCTACAGGAGCTAACATTGCTGAGTGCTTACTACTTGGTGTCAGTGAAGTGAAGTTGCTCAGTTGTGTCTGACTCTTTGCGACCCCATGGACTGTAGCCCACCGGGCTCCTCCGTCCATGGGATTCTCCAGGCAAGAGTACTGGAGTGAGTAGCCAGTCCCTTCTCCAGATCTTCCTGACCCAGGGATCAAACCCAGTCTCCTGCATTTGCAGGCAGATTCTTTCCTGTCTGAGAACCATGACTTAATTCTACTATGTAATAAATGACACTAACGAACACAAACCCATCCTACCAAGTCCAACTGGTCTGCTGTCCAGATACCAAAGTAACTCATGTTTACTGTATGCATTATTTAATTTCATCCTCAAAATAATCTTACGAGGGAAGGAATATTATTCTGTTCTCGGTAAGAAAACTGAGGAACTAGCATGTAGAAGTAGGGCCCCTAAAAGGTCTAGAGAGCAGGATCATGTGTGGGCAAACTTACTGGGTGAAGAGTGCCCTCATTCCAGAAAACTGTTTCACTTCAAACTTCTCAGACTGACAAGAGCCAGACTGGAGTCATCCATCTTCCGCATTTTTCTTTCTTCTCCACTTCAGGGACTATAAAAAGGCTAGACCTCCATTCTCTATGAATGTCATTTTTTAATTAATATTTCTATTCATAGCTCTTGACCATGGGTGGAGATGAGGACTATTAGCAAGAATGGGAGCAGATGGAGTGTTGGAATAATCTCCATAACCATTTTTGTTCTGTTAACAGGAGGTCTTTTCTGCAAGGAAAAAACTATGAAAAGAAAATCGATTTTTGCAAAAGCCCTCTGTTTTTTTCTTTTTCTGTCTCTTCTCATTAATTAATCCATACACTATGAACTAACTTAAGTACCAGGCACTGTGATGGGCACTTGGAAGAACCAAAAATAAATGAGTCAGGACTTCTATCACTGAAGAAACAAGATATTTAAATAAACACAAGATATTAAGTGCTATAATATGCTACACCAAAACTTATGTAAGCAGGGACTGTATTTTACTTATTTTTGTAGTCCCAACTCTTTATCACAATTGATAGCACAAAGTTAATAGCTCAATACATTTCCTGAATAAATGTTTTCATGACCAGTATTTCTTCTGACTGGCTTCAAAGTCTCTTATGTTAATGTATGTGTGGATGCTCTATATAAGATCTTAATGTAACTGTAGTAAGCTACAGGTATATTTCTTGGGACTTCATGTGCAAATACATATTAATATCAACTACTGATTCTAGATTAAAATCTAGGATATTAAAATCAATCATAGGATAAAATCATAATTTTATGGTTTCCCAGGAGCTGAAGAAACATAGTAGATAGGACACTAGTCACTTGCAAGACAAACCTATCCACTAATTGGGACTGAATATAGTGAAGACATTTGGCTAAATCCATTCACAGCACCTTAGAGTCTAGAGGCAAGTCTGCCCCCTAGTGCTGCTAAAACTCACAAACTGAATCAGAAGAGCAAGTTCCAACTACCAGGAAAAAAGAACTAGCATTTCAGAGATGCTTGGGGCTGGCGCCTGGGACAACCCAGAGGGATGGTACGGGGGGGGGGGGGGGGGGGGGAGAGGGAGGGGGGTTCAGGATGGGGAACACGTGTATGCGATTCATGTTGATGTATGGCAAAACCAATACAATATTGTAAAGTAATTAACCTCCAATTAAAATAGATAAATTTATATTAAAAAAGTAAAACTGTATCATTATCCCAAAACAGCCTCATTATGAGAATAAAATCACATTCCCCTTTTAAATTTGCCACGTTTATATATTATTAATCTTATTTCTTAAATCTCACAGCTTCCATAACATTGTAGAAAGTAATGATTTTGTGTGTAGTAGAAAACGGTAACATTACATTTCTACTTGAAAAACCACAAAAGCTGGCTCAAAATTTCACAAATCACATATCCTCAATCCAGTCCTGTTCTCTGGCTATCCTTACTAAGATCTCACCCATCCTGACTTAAAACTAAGGCTATATACTGCAGTCGCATACACATATCCAGCTCAGCTGTCCCTTTAACTTCAGACTCAAGTACCCAACTGCCTACTTGACACTTCCTGTGGGAAGTGACATCTGAAAGGCCTACCTAACATATCCAAAACTAAATTCTTGGTTTCCCCCTCAAACCTGCTCCTGTGAGTCTTCCTCACCTTAGTATCAAATATGGCTGCTTCATTCTTAGCATTCTTCAAGTCAAAAATCTTGGCACCATTCTTGATTCTACTTTCTCATATCCCATATCCAATCCATCAGCATATACTACTGGCTTTATTCAAAGTATTTTCAGAATCTGACCACTTACTTCCACTGCCTTCATTCTAATTCAAACTACACCAACTCTCATGTAGATTACTCTAAGTCTACAGATTTTCACCTTTGCTTTAATCAGCACTCTGTTTCCCACTTCAAAGTCTAAGTCTGCAGGAAGGTCTACAACGCCCTTCAATGATTAACTAGAATCAGGCACTGGACTCCCAGTCTCTCTTAACCTCACTTCTAATCCGGCTAATAGCTTGTCTTCCTCACTACTGTCACAATGACTTCCTTGCCATTTCTTATAAATACTAAGCAGACTACTAGCTCAGAACAGTAGAATTTGAAGTCCTGCCTGGAATGCTCTTCTTCTGATTATACATATGGCTTAATCATTTTCTTCAGATTTCTGCTCAGAACCACATTATCAGTGTGTACACTATTTAAAATAGCAACCCTATTCTCTCTCCAGACCCTTCTTCAACTTATTTTCCCTTAATAACATGCAACCATATGATAAACTACATATTTTATCAATTAAAAGCCAAATCCCATAAAGCTCAAAAATAATTGTCTATTCTGTGTCCTGCTGTATCCAAGCCTAAACCATACTAGATGCTTGAGATTTTCTGAAACACTGGGTTGGCCAAAAAGTTTACTCGAGCTTTTCTTCTGATACGGAAAAACCTGAATGAACTTTACGGCCAACCCAATATTTAGTTCAAGAGGAATATGAGAAAGTCTGACTAGTGGTAAAATAAAACAAAAATTTCAGCTATTCCACTTTACACAGGATGGGAAAACCTGTTTAAAAAGAATAACTAACTAGTTAATTGAACAATGGAATGGTTCAAAATTGGAAAAGGAGTATGTCAAGACTGTACACTGTCAACCTGCTTATTTAAATTATGCAGAGTACATCATGCGAAATACCGGGCTAGATGAAGCACAGGCTGGAATTAAGATTGCCAGGAGAAATATTAATAACCTCAGATACACAGATGACACCACTGTTATGGCAGAAAACAAAGAGGAACTAAAGAGCCTCTTGATGAAGATGAAAGAGTGAAAATCCTGACTCAAATACTCAACATTCAAAACACGAAGATCATGGCATCCAGTCCCATCACTTCATGGCAAATAGATGGAGAAACAATGGAAACAGTGACAGATTTTATTTTCTTGGACTCCAAAATCACTGCAGACAGTGATTGCAGCCATGAAATTAAAAGATGCTTGTTCCTTAGAAGAAAAGCTATGGCAAACCTAGATAGTGTATTAAAAAGCAGAGACATTACTTTGTCGACAAAGGTCCATCTAGACAAAGCTATGGTTTTTCTAGTAGTTGTGTATAGATGTTAAGAGCTGGACCATAAAGAAAGCTGAGCATCGAGAAATTGATGCTTTCGAACTGTGGTGTTGGAGTGGACTCTTCAGAGTCGCTTGGACAGCAAGATCAAACCAGTCCATTCTAAAGGAAATCAATCCCAAATATTCATTGGAAGGACTGATGCTGAAGCTGAAGCTCCAATACTTTGGCCACCTGATGTGAAGAACTGACTCATTGGAAAAGACCCTGATGCTGGGCAAGACTGAAGGCGGGGGGAGAAGGGGACGACAGAGGATGATCGCTGAATGGCATCACTGACTCAATGGACATGAGTTTGGGCGAGGCCTGATGTGCTGCAGTCTATGGGGAAAGAGTCAGACATGACTGAGCGACTGAACAACAACAAATTGCTTTCTATTTAATTATCTAGGTGTATTCATTCAACATTTACTTAGCACTGTGGATAGGGCACTGTTTTGAAGTTCCTAACAGTACTGGTAAGTATATTATTTTACAGACAACAAAACTAAAGATGACAGAAGTAAAGTGACTTGTTTAAAATTGACATAACAAGGATGTGGCAAAGAGGAAATCAAATCAGGCTTCTCTGATGTTACTTTTATAAACTCTCTCAATATTCATAGTAGTTTCAAGAAATGATACAAATCCAAAAACAGGTAAGGTTTCTGCATTTGTAAATAAAAGTGCATAAACTTGCTATAAGTCATCTGATTTGTATGATAGAATAATACAAGGAAAGAACTAAAGGTAAACTATTTGCAGTTAATCTAATATTCATAAAAAATAATTTTGCTAAGTTTGGTAAGTTAGTAAGTTAATAATACTAAGTCTCTAACAAGTTATTGAAATAATTTATCTTTCCTCTTTCATATGCACATTTCCTCTTCAAATGCAACTGATAACAGTCATATGGAAGCAAATTCTCTTTTCACCAAAATATGTGAAAGCTTTTATCCACAAGCTATTTTCTACATGAAAAAACCAATTATGGGTGATACACAATTTACTTACACACACATAGCGATTTGGGTAAAGCTGGTTTTATATATATCCATTTTGCTTATTTTTGTTAGCTTTTAAAAATAATTATCTCATACTGGAATATTTCATAATACCCACAATTTTACTTCATACTTAAAATAATCCATCATGTATGGCAGTTTTCCTTATTACTCTAAAGCTGAGAAAAACAAAATTGCAAGTGATAAAACTTCTTTGACATGATATAATTTGGGGGAAAACTAAGAAATTTTTAATATATGCTTTACATTTGTGGACCACAGATCCATAAAATACAACAAAGCTCCAAAAAAACTGGCACTCTAAGGTAAGAATTCATACTCCTGGTCTAGGAACAAAGGAAGCACAATCTGTACAGGATACAAAAGACTGTAAGGTGGACATAGCAAGTTTATATTTTATTAAGACGTATTTGAGAAGAAGTAAATAAATTGTGCTTTAAAAGAGCTAAAGATTTGCTTCAGTGAAGTAAAAGTTCACTAGAAAAGCCTCTACAATTAAACAGTGAATTAGAAATAATTCACCTGAGGTTTGGGGCAGGAATTTACCTTTACATAGTCTGTAATCTATATAAATTTGACCATAAAAGTCAGACTGTTTTTTAGGCTTCCACATTACTACTTATAGGTAACTAGGTTTATCAACAAAAAAGACCAGATCTTAAGCAACTTGTCTGGTTAACAAATATTTATAAAACTATATTCATTAAAAAATTATATGATCTAGAATATTTAATAATCCAGACTAGCCTTTCCTGACAAAATCAAAGATATTTTGCTGTTATTTCTCTTTTCTCCTGAAGAGTAAATAAGCACAACCTTGAAATGTTTCCACGTAACGATTCCCAATATCACTCAAGAAATATATTATCTCAAGAAAGAGGATTCTTCTTTATGAATTCTTTAGAAGTACAATTAAGGGATGGCTTTGCCTTTTCTCTTAGTTTAACCTAGAAATGCATTTAAATTAGTAAATTAAAGTGTCTTCAACTTATTTGATGCTTTAGACATTTAGTAAGCACATGAGATATGCTACAAAACTTTAGGCTATAAGAGCCTTGAGAGCCCAAACAAAACTTTATTGAATTAGGAATGATCACAACAGTTTTAAGTACCCTTCAAGAAAGCAGTTAAAAAAAAAAAATCAGTACTCTTGTTTATCAAGCTGAGTATGTAATATATTTTAAATAAATGCTTTCATAACTTCACATCATCGATTAAGGAGAAAGGACGTTTTGACAAAGAAATCATTAGTTCAAAGTAAAATGTTTCATTGCTAATACGCTACATTAACTAGTATGCTTTAAAATTCTACTATCCTACTCACCTCCCCACACAAAGTGATGGCATTAATATTACTAAAGATAAATTTTTGGCTCACTAGATGAAAAAGGCATTTGAATTTAAGAGAAGTACTCTTCAGGGTCAATCTAATATTCCCATAGAAGGCCCTCAAATTCCAGTTTAAGAGATACTTGCGTGTAGTCGGATGCTAAGTCGTGTCTGACTCTTTGCGACCCCATGAACTGTAGCCCACCAGGCTCCTCTATCCATGGGATTCTCCAGGCAAGAATACTGGAGTAGGTTGCCATTTCCTTCTCCAAGGGATCTTCTCAACCTAGGGATCAAACCCACATCTCCTACTTGGCAGGTGGACCCTTTACCACGGAGCCACCAGGGAGCCCTTTAAGAAACACTAGAGTACTTCAAAGTAAAACTCAAGTCAACAAAACCTGTACACTACACGTAAAAATACGATTACAACCAAAAATGGATTACATCAAGAATTTTACTGTAAGCAGTCAAAAAAGAAGACACTGCAAGACAATAAGAGATAACATTGCAATAAAGTCAGATAAGCCCACAACACACCATTTTCTATCTACTATTCAAATAAGTTACCTGAATAACTGGCAAGTTCCTAAAGATACTATGCCTTGTTAAAAAAATCAGTGGCTTCGAGGGGTTGGGGGACAACCTCTCCATCCTCTCACAGTTCAGAATCAACACCTGGCTCTACTTTCTTCTAGTAGTATTCCATCTGTATGTTATTCTGTAAGAAGAAAGTAGTTTCTAATTATAAAGCACCCGTGAATTTTATTCCACATTAAAGGAAGTTTTACAACAGGATTCCTGGGAAGGCACTTAAAGCTAACTAGTGAAAAGAACAGCCCCAACAGAAGACTGCTTTTCATACTGCTGGCTCCTTAATACTATCCTCTTTACTTATACTACTTAACCTCTTGATCATTAGCTCCAATAAGTTAAATGATGTTCAAATACAAATTAAAAAAGAAATGACCAGAAGGGACAAGCCCACATCCTGAGATGAATGAGGCAGAGTTAAGTTTGCTTCCAAAATAAGTGAGTTATGACTCTAAGAAGGTTAGAGAATTAGAAAGAGCAAGAGGGTAAACCAAGCACGGCCTGAGTAAAACGGTGCTGTTGACTTCAGGATAAAGTAAGTTTCATTTAAATTTCCAGATTCAAAGTCTTAAAGGAATCTTTGGATAAGTAAGCAAAGTAAATTGTTTCATATATTTTATTTCTTTAAAGGGCATCTGTAATTTTGAAATGTTCCTTATAAAGACAAAACTGTTTTGTTCAGGCCATAAATTGACAACTTATTTTCATTTAAATTATATATTTTGGAATTAAATAAAAATGGGCAATATTCTTCAAATTCATAAGTTGTTCCCTGAAGAGTCATATCATAAAGATTCAAATGTCTAAAAATCTAAGTGCTTTACAGTCATCCTTCAGGACCTAAAGGATACTAGTTCCAGCAGCCCCCAAGTTTACCAAAATCTGCAGATGCTCAAGCCCCATAGTTGGTCCTCTATATCCACAGGTACTGTTATCCATGGATGCAGGGTCCATATATATAGAGGGTTGATTGCATATTTACTGAAAACAAATCTGCCTATAAGCAGAACCACACAGTTCAAACCCATGTCATTCAAGGACTGGCTGTACTTATAATACATTTAATACTAAAACACCATTCATAATTCCATAACTCATGGTCAGTATGCTCAGTTCCAACAATTCAGTGATTCTAATACTTGACACAGTATTCCAGGAAAATCCTTATCAGACATTTAAGGGAAAAATTGTTTTCCATTATTATATCAGTGTTTCACAAAGTTGTACATAGTGATTTCATGAAGAAATAAAAATGGCAATCATTCTTTCTCAGTCCTTCAACCAAAAAGCCAAAAAAAAGAGCAAAAAACATAAAATTATTTAAAATGCTAATCTGCCTAAGTAATCACTACTGTAATCACTCATTAAATAAATTCACCACCAAAAACCAACCTTTACCTTAATCCCAATAGAAATGTCCTTATTATAAAGCAATCTTTTTACTTTTCTCCATATAACATAACTAGGAATTGAAATTCCTGAAGCTGTGACTTGACTGTAAATGTGAACACGGTTTTCATTTCACTGGGATATTGGATGGTTTAAGAGGAATATAAAAACAGCCCTGCTGCTAGTCCAAAAAGACAACTTTTGTGTGAACTAGAAAGAAGACTGTCCTGTCTTCAGGAAACTTCACTGCCAACAGTCAGAGAATTGTGACAATTAGCAATGTAATGTGTACCAACGTAAATGGTACCCTTGAGTTGTACACAATTACATCCAGAGTTCTCCCATGAGTCCATATTCTTTTTCTAATATATATTTGAACTAAATCCACAATATCAGAGCTAAGGTTCTCACATAACCAAAAAGAAGAAGGGGGATTGAGATGGAGTGGTCCTCAACACAACTCCCAAAATCACAAAATGATAGTTAAAAAAGATCACATATATGTCACGAACAACAATAATGATGATATACAGCTTCAATAATGGTCTTAATTTTCTCATAAAGCTAACTGATTTTGAGACAATTAATATATGAAACTTGCTCTTTCTAATATAAATAGAATTTTAAACCGATAGAATACAGAAAACATAAAATTCACATTAAGAGTATACATACGATGCCGATTTATACTTATTGACAATACCATTTAATGGTTAGAAAACTAAATAACAAGACAATAATCTTTACAACTGTAAACTTTTCAGATAAAGAATATGCATAATATGTTGGCAACTTTCACAGAAAACCACAGCTAAATTTGCCCAATATCCAGAAATGTATTTTATTAGCTGCATCAGAAATTACCCAAGAAGTCAAGGCCAATAAATATTCTTTCTGATTGTGCAGAGATGAATATATGAGCTATATCATGAGCTATATATTGCCAAACATTAAGACTGTTTAAAACCTTTAAAATTCCACAAACTTCTGGTATGACAGACTTCTAAAATTCAAGAATTAAAATTTACAAAAATAAATACCACTCTTGACACTCAACGGACATCTTCACTTTAAGGCCTTTGTCACAAATCTGAATCTTTATTGTTCTGAAATAAATGTTATAAACATAACTCAAAACAAAAACTTCAATATTCAGTCTAAGAAGAGGTGTGGCTCAATGCCCGTAACATGTAACAAGAAAACTTCCTTTAAAAAAAAAAGGAAAAAAAAAAAAGTACTATGAGAAGTCTTTCATATGAATGAAAATGCACCCCTTAGGTTTTTTCCCCCTCATCTCATTAGCCTGTACACACATCAGGATCAAAAGGTTTGCATTTTCTTCACAATACTTCTTGCTATGATGCTTGACGAACTTTATGCCACTCAACAAATTCATCAAGAAGAACAGGCCCTAGAAATAAAAGAAACAACTTTTATTAGAATTCAGTGAACTTATCTCTTAAATTATATAAAACAAACTCTATGGTGACAATAGGGAACTGACCTTTCCCTTCTTTAGGTATTTTCCTTCCAGACTCCCTCTTCTACTTAATAGGTGCTTTCTTGGCCTTTTTATTTTTATTTTTTTAAAAAACATAAGGGACTTTCCACAATGGATATTTGCAGAAAACCATGTTCTCAAGATTGAAGTGTTTCATGAACTCTCTGATAACTCAGTCAATATTAACCTCTCCCTTTTTCTAACTGCCCATGGCTTTCTGCTAATTAATTATTAAATAATCTGAAAAGTGTTTAACATAGTATTTCTGTTACCTCACCAGGAAGTGTGTAAGTTTACTGAAGGTGTGGCCATATACTGTTCCAGGTACAGGACCTACTATAAATCTGAACACAAAGCAAGTACCTAATAAATATCAACACCTGCCTTAAGAACTATTGTAAAAAGATATTTTTATATTACAAGGAGTTCAAATTTACTTACTTACATAAATCAGATAGGCAATTTAAATCACCTCACTGTTTATTGTTTGGAAATGTAGGGAAAACTCACTGCCATAAAGAAATATGCTTGCCCTATTCTTCTTACAACCCTCTGGTGAACTCACTTTTTCTCTCACTTTTAATGGATATTTCTCTACTGTAAGAAAAACAGGAGACTAGCATAATAATAAATGACAACTGAAAAGCAACCTAGATGTTGTCATACTGTGGACCAGTACACCAGAAAGCAAGTGCAACATAAGCCACTATTTGGTTCCAACCTAAATCCTACAGAAGAACACAGGAACAGTTCTGTCAGATTTTGTAATTTTTCAAACAAATCTAGAAGCTATATTTTTATTCAAAACCTCTGTTAAAACATTGACTCAAATGCACATGAAAATACATATCTACAGGCCAGATACAGTCCTTGAGCTGCCAGTTTACTGCTGTAAGGTATTATTTATAAAAATATTAAATTTTACACTATTTTGTAAGTGAAAGACACAATATATACAGAAAGAAATAAAGTTATCCTTTCTTCAGTATTTTGTTTCTTCAGTGTCACAAAAGTCCCTTAACCTCAGTTTACATTTATAGGAAGGTATCTTTTCTGTGTGGGCTTCCCTGGTGGCTCAGTGGTAAAGAACCTGCCTGCCAATGCAGGAGACCTGGATTCAATCCCTAGGTTGGGAAGATCTCCTGGAGAAGGAAATGGCAACCCACTCCAGGATTCTTGCCTGGGAAATTCCATGGACAGAGGAGTCTGGAGAGCTATAGTCCATGAGGTCACAAAAGAGTTCAACATGATTTAGCAACTAAACAACAATAACAATCTTTTCTCTACAATGCTTTGCAACATGAAAACAACACATGCAGCCAAACTTGTGATGGGAGTGAAAAACTTACAGCTCTAGAAAATTCATTTGGCTTATCTAAATAATTCATCATTGCCTCCAACACCTATGGCATCCTGGGTTTTCCATTCAAGGGGACTGACAGATATTTTAATTTGAACAACTAGAAATCATTGGGCTTCCCTGGTGGCTCAGACAGTAAAGGCATCTGCCTGCAATGCAGGAAACCCGGGTTCAATCCCTGGGTCGGGAAGATCCCCTGGAGAAGGAAATGGCAATCCACTCCAGCACTCTTGCCTGGAAAATCCCATGGATGGAGGAGCCTGGTAGGCTACAGTCCATGGGGTTGCAAAGGGTCGGACATGACTGAGTGACTTCACTTTCACTTTCACTCAATAATTTCTGATGGAAGTTACTTTGACATTATTTGCCATTATGTGAATGGATATTATGATATTAAATTTAAAGCTTTTGCTACTATAGCTGTTTTGCTTTCCTGTTTTTAAAATCATGACTGCACTTTTCTTACATAGTAAAATGCCAGGAAAGACAGGAATAAAGCAGAATTTTAGCTTGTAGCTGCAGAAATTATATTCTAAATTTAGCTATAGTGCTCTGCTACCAAGTAATTGAAAATATTGTATTTACCAGCACAGATTTTATAATGGTGCTCAATCTAAGTTCCCCACCTTCTATACCTGCCTCCCCCCAACACTTTCCACACAATTAAAACAAGAAGGTCTGTTAGGAAGTTTAAATTCTTTATGGTAATGCTACATAAATCCATGTTCTCATTTAATAGTTTTAAGAACTACATTTTCATAAGAAAACACTGTATTATATACTTACAAGCACCATCTTCATCATAGTTACTAAGATCGGCATGGACTGTTCTGCTGAATTCTAACACATTGTACCACTGATCTTTGTTCATAACGCGATACTTTGATTGCTGTAGAAAATGATATAAACATTTGGATTACAGACCAAGCAATATCTATTAGGATTTGACGTCAATAAACATAGTTGTAACTTTGTTGTGATTTAGTCTTTCCTAAAACAGTTATTCCTCTTTTAATTATTTGTGTTTCTAAGAGAATTTTCAGGGTCATTTAGATGTTAACATCTTCAAATTTATTTTTTTCTTTTTTATTCCTGAGGAATAACACAGCATCAAGGGCACTAACAAAAAGGGTAAAGCTTAATAAATTTTTACCAATGTATATGCTGTGTAATCACCAGTGAGATCAAGCTATATAATGTTTCTTATACACAGTAAACTCCCTCCTGCTGCTTCTCATTAAATTGTTTCTTCGCATAAGGTTTACTGTTTAGCCACATTTGAAGTTGGCATTTTTCAGGCTTGGGTTCAAATCTTACTTCTGTTACTTGAGTGACCTTGGGAAAGTTACTCATTGGCTAAGTAAAAATAAAACATAATTCAAAATGGTATTATAAAGATTTAAAAAGATAATGTATGTTAAACACCCTCCACACAACAAACATTTGAAAATATTTAGTTCTCTCAGCAACCTTTACATGGGAATATTTTTACAAGGAATGATATTTATCTCTGTCCCCAAATTACTAATATGAGGAAGATAGATAATATCCATCAACCAATCTACTTTATTAGGCTAAAAGATTTAAGTGTGCACATAAGACCTTTTTATATTGTCTCTTATCACAAGCTTTAAACAAAACGGGAACTTGCTATGATAAACAATCAGCTTCATGAGAAATTATTTTCAAAGCAAAAGCATCTATATTCAAGAAATGGTAAGAAGTACACCAAAATAAAGACAAAATTGCAAAAACAAAAAAACACTACCAAAGAAAGAAATGGAAAAAAAGGACAGTCTCTTCTTAGAATCACGTTGAACAACAGGTACAAGAATAAAGCCTTTCTTCTAAAAGAATACTTCCTTTATAAATTCAGCATACATGTCTCAGTAATCACTCTATCTAAGTACATTCTCATATTTGGGGACATAAAATATTAAACTTTCTAACTGTGGTGTTGGAGAAGACTCTTGAGAGTCCCTTGGACTGCAAGATCAAACCAGTCAATCCTAAAGGAAATCAATCCCAAATATTCATTGGAAGGATTGATGCTGAAGCTGAAGCTCCAATACTTTGGCCGCTTGATGGGAAGAACCGAGCCACTGGAAAAGACCCTGATGCTGGGAAAGACTGAAGGCAGGAGAAGGGGACAACAGAGGACGTGATGGTTGGATGGCATCACCGACTCAATGGACGTGAATTTGAGCAAGCGCCGGGAGATGGTGAAGAAAAGGAAGCCTGGCGTGCTGCAGTCCACGGGGTTGCAAACAGTCAGACATGACTGAGCAACTGAACAACAACAAGATATTTTAAAGTTTATTCTAATTCTTTAGATTGAGCCTAAGCTTTAATACTAAAATTGGTTCTCTTAAATTGATCTTTTTCAGTCTAATATTCTGTATATAGAAAGAAACGTGATTTAAAAGCTTGAGATTTGTACACTAACATCAATTCTCTCCTGAAAAATCCCAAGAAACTAATTTTACATTAAGGGCATTTGTGATAAAATATATTTTTTGAAGATTTATCTTTTTTTTTTTTTTGAAGGGAGAAGAGCTGTGAGAAAGAGAATACACACAGCTTATGCACAAAATATATTAATGAACATGAACTCATGTCTAAATGAGAGCAGTTAGGTATACACTTAAATTTTCAACCACTTATACAGATTTTTTTTAAAAGCTACAGTCTTTTTGTTTTTATTCATTTGAAGGTATGCTGTTCATTCAACTTAAGTTTTTAAATATTATTTTAAAAATAAAAACATATACATACCTCTAGGTACTGGTAAAATACTGAAAACAGTGGCCATGTCCTCCCAAGGAGAAGAGCTAACATAGACTTAGCAGTATCAATATCAAGGCTTCTCTGATCTTTATCCTAAAACAAAAGATAAAAAAGTTCTCCTAAGTGTGGTTTCAAGATAATAAAAAAAATGTTAAAATTGCAAACATGGAAATTCCACCTACCCTTGCAAAATCAAAGGCATATCTGTAAATATTCTTAAACGCAGAAATATCATTCAACTGTGAGCGCAAAAAGTCAAATTTGTTCTGTAACTTTTCTGTGCAGTCACACCTTAAATTAAAAAATAAAATGTTATATAATTAAGAAAATTAAATAAAAGTATCTTTGGGGGTTAGAATGAATGCATTAAATAAAAAAGTGAGCACATTTATGAAGTTAGTTTAGGTTTAAATTCTCGCATTCACAAATTTAGAATAACTGTTGCCTTTTATCTACCAATACAATGCAAAAGGGAAAAAGGGAAAAGAAAACCTAGCAGTCTATGAAAGGTCACTCCAATAACTTTTCTTTAAAAAAAGACACCCACAACTCAAGCATAACCCCGAATAAAATCACAAATATTTGGTAAAAAGAAACATACTAAGATATATGCTTTTACCACAGATAAAGTTAAAATGACAGAACAAATAAAATTAATCAGGCCTCTGACACAAATTCTCAGGCACCATCTTGGTGAAAGAGACTAACCATGATTGCTTTTTAAAGTTTAGTAGGTAATCCAGAGGAAATATATTAGTGATTCAGTCATAAACTCAGATTCCTACTACATTTTTAGTAAACAAAAAATCAAAGTATATCAGTGACAGCACCTAACTTTACATAAGGTACATATACAGAAGAATACAAACAAGTAACAGATGTTATCTCTAAAGGCACGACTAACTAAATATAAGGAACTAAAGAGATGGGATGTTCCAAAGTATTATTGGCTTTCTGATTTTACCTGGGTTGGCTTACTCCACTATTTAGCAAGAAACAAAGCAGATAAAAGATAAAGCCTTTCACAATTGGCACAAAGCTCCAATCTCATCTCCAGCCAGAGCCCAATATCCTTAAAATGTAACTGTGCTCTAGTTATATTTCACTTACCATTCCCAAATGCCATATCTATGCTTTAAGCACATATTATTTTATCTACTTGATATGCTGTTCCTTCTAATATTTTGTCAAAAAATTACTCACCAAAACTAACTCACAGTTTGTCCTCTCTCAGATCATGATTCCCTTCAATCAAATTAGTTGTGCCATCTACTGTGACCAACACTTTTACATGCAAAACTGATTTCAGTACTCATGACAACACACCTAGCATTCTCAGATTTAAGTGAGACTTTCACTGTTCTAAATCAACAATGTGACGTGTAGTAACTTATCATTTTATTAATGTGTAAAATATCTGAATGAATTTCTAGTGTTGCTTAACGCTTGCATTCTTAGAATAAGCCAAACTTGGTCATGTTACCTGTTTTATACACTGCTGGATATTTTGCTTTGTTCATAAATGAGACTGGCTGTAAATTTCACTCTTTCACATTCTTTTTGCTAGCCTTGTAACAAGCTTATAGCATAAGCCTCAAAAAACCAAAATGAAAAATGGTACACTTTCTTATATTTTCCAAAAAAAGTTTACTCAACATTGGATTTAGGATATGAACAAACTCAGCAGCTGAAAAACCACCTGGGCCTTTTTACTAAGAAAAGGAAAACCTTTAAACTACTAAATCAGCATTTTAAATGATTATTAGACCATTTCAATTTGTTAATGTCTTTTTGTAATCAGTTTTGGTCATTTATACACATTTCTGATTACTTATTTCACATATAATTTTACTTAAATATGCCAATTAAAATATTTATATTTTCTAACATGATTATTATATATTTTTGCCTTTTCTTTGTTCTTCTTGTTACCTTGTGAGAATTTCTTAATTCTCTCAATTGTATCTTTTTTCTATTTTACCAGGGTTTGAACACTTTTAATCTCCTTTCTTTTTTCTTTGGGTTAATCCTTTTCCTAAATTAGATACCAGTTCATATGGTTTTAGATTTTTCCCTCCCCTTTTAATATAATATTTAATGCTACAGACTTCCCTCTAAGTAAAATTTTAGCTTCACCCAAAGCTTTGTCAGTATTAATTGGTCTGATTAGTCACTTGTAAATAAGGCCTTTACAAGTATGATTTCAGAGCAGCTGTAGGGATAAAGTCTTGCTAGAATAAGTTTAAAAGAGCGAATGAGGAGAAACTAGAGAAAAGAAGCCTGGACAATTGCTTTCAAAGAATCTGTTTCTAAAATGGAGCAGAGGAAAGAGGCAGTAGAGTGCAATGGGGAAGAAAGGCAGAAAGTTCACTTTAAGAAAAAACAAGAGAAACAACTTGCTTCTAAGATGAAGTGTTATTTCACATCTCTCCTGTTAATTCAATTAAAACCCTATACATTATATACAAAACAAACAAAAAAAGACTCTGAAAGAATCTGAGAAACGATACAGTAGCATGTTCCCTGGGTTTTTTTCTTGCCTCATCTATCCCAGCTTGGAGCTGAAGGAGTCAGCAAAACAGAAATGCCAACAAGGGCAGACAAAAAATAAACATACAGAAGCCTGCTCTCCCCCTCTAGCCCAAAGTAAGCAATCTGGCAAGACAGAAATCGTTAAGAGAAAAAAAAAAAAAACAAACCACTCTTCTCCAGTCAAACACCAAAGAGAAAACTGGCTCAATCCCTACCAACGCCAGCAAAGGCTGAATGGGGAACTGAATGGTCCACCCTCACCAGGAAATGGGGGTGTTCTGGGGGCTCAGTGGTCAGGAATCCTCCTGCCAACACAGGGGACTCGGGTTGGATCCCTGAATTGGGAAGACCCCCTTGAGAAGGAAAGGGCACCCTACTCCAGTATTCTTGCCTGGAAAATCCCATGGACAGAGAGCCTGGCAGGCTAGAGTCCATGGGGTCACAAGAGTCAGACACGACTTAGGAACTAAACAACAAACAAAACACTAGGATATAAGCAGGTCGCCCTCTCAAATTCTGCAGTGTCAGTGGAAACCACAAGGGGTACATGAACTCCCACCAGGCAGTGAAAAGCAGACACTCCTCCTCCACTCTTGGGAGTGTCAGAGGAGAATTTCGAGTCTAGGCTTTCAGCTTTACCCAGGAACGAGGCCGTCACTCCAGCAGTGTCAATGGAGAGAAAGCATCTGTAGAGGCCTCTCACCTCTGCTGACAGTAATGAGGACTCCTCCCCAGACGTCAAGGATGCAGAGAGGAACTTCACTTGCTATGGGCACTGGAAACTAATGAGGCAACAGCCCTCAGTTCTCTTGCCCAAGTGATATTAGAGGAAGCTAGCTAAAATAGAAGCCTCAACTAAGATCCAGACTTTCATAACAAAATAATACTCCAATCTTCCAGGTTTCAATTAAAAAAAAAAAATTGCCTGCCATAGCAAGAACCAAGATCTCAAACAGCAAAAGGGCAATCAATAGATGCAAACCCTGAAATGATAAAGATGTTTAGAATCATTCGACTCAGATTTTAAAGCAGTTATAAAAATGCTTCAGTAAGCAATCAAGAAGAAATTAAAATAAATGAAAAGATAGAAACTATCACCAAAGAAACTGTAAGTCTAAGGAAAGAAATATATAACAAAAGAACCACAATTTTTGAACTGTAAAATACAGGGCAGACTTAAGCCCTAATACATCAGTAATTACATCAAATATAAGTGTTTTAAATAAACCAATTGTAAGATTAGAGACTGACAGAGTGGAACAACAACAACAAACACGGTAAACTCTATGCTGTTCAGAAGAAACTGACTTTAAACATAACAATATAGGTGGGCTGAAAGTAAAAGAATAGAAAATGATATATTGTACAAACAACTAAAAGAAATGAGAGGTGGCTAAACTAGTATCAGCTAATGTAGACTTCAGAGCAAAGAATTTATCAAACTAGAGAAGAATATTACATAATGACAGAAGGTCAATTCACCAAGAAGACGGAACAATCCCAAATGTGTGCACCAGACGAGAGCTGCAAAATATAAGGAGAAATAAACGAATTCACAATTACAGTTAGATTTCAATCTCTCTCTCTCAGCAATCGACAGAACAACACAGAACATCAGTAAACGTGTAGAAGAATTCAACACCATCAATCAACAGGATCCAATGGACATGTGGAAAGAACATTCTACTCAATGGCAACAAAATACTTCTTTTCAATCCTAAACCAAAAAACAAATCTTGACAGATATAAAATACTTGAAATCACACAGAATATGTTCTTCGACCACAATGAGACCAAACTAGAAAGTAAAACTTAGAAATTAAACAGCCAACTCCTAAATAGTCCATGGGAATGGAAACCAAAAAATACACTGAACTGAATGAAAATGAAAACATATATCAAATTTTTTTGAGATACAAAACAGTGCTAAGAGGGAAATTTATAGCACTAAATATAAATACAAACATTAAAGAACAGTCTCAATCAACAATCTAAGCTCCTGCCTTTGAAATCTTATCTAGATTTCAAAAACAGGAGCTTAGATTATTGAAAAAGACCAGATTAAACCTATGGAAAGTAGGAAAAGTAAAGAATTAAATTATCAGTATCAGGAATGAAACAAAGTACATCATTAGACCTGCAGATATCAAGAGGATATAACTTTGATAACTTAAGAAGAATAAGTTATCAAACGGACTCAGAACTTCCCTCGTGGCCCAGTGATTAAGAATTCTTTCTCCAGGACTTCCCTGGTGGCTCAGAGGTCAAGAATCCACTGATCAATGCAGGAGACATGGGTTCGGTTCCTGATCCAGGAAGATCCCACGTGCCTCAGAGCCCTAAGCCCATGCGCCACAACTTGAGAGCCTGGAAGCTGCAACTACTGAGCCCATGAGCCGTACCTGCATGGGCTCTGCACAAGAAGCCACCACAATGAGAGGCCCACACACAACTAGAGAGCAGCCCCTGCTCCTCCCAACTAGAGAGAAGTCCTTGCAATAATAAAGACCCAGCACTGCCCTACATGGATGAATGAACAAATAAATTGAAAAAAAAATTTTTTTTTAAGAATTCACTTTCCAATGGAGAGGAGGCAGGTTCGATCCCTGGTGAGGAAACTAACATCCCACACGCTGCAGTGCGACTAAGCTCATGCTCTGAAACAAGAGAAGCCCCCATGCAACACAACAAAGACCCAACATAGCCAAAAACAAAAACAGGTGACATGGACCAATATTTGAGTCGTGTAACTATTAAACTATTAAATAAACTGAATGCAAAAGTTAGAAACATCTATAAAAAACATATACAGGTTCAGGTGGTTTTACTGGAGAATTTCACCATCTTTGAAGATCAATTCTACAACCTCCTTCAAAAAATAAAGTATAAGCAAAAACTTTCCAATTTATTTTATAAAGCCAGTATTACCTTTACCCTAAAATCAAAGACAATTAAAAATCATCACAAGGAAAAAACATTTACAGCTATATATACTGATGAATGTTAATGACTTATGGTGATAGTATGGCAGGAATCAAACCCATGTCACCTATGTCTCCTGCACTGCAGATGGATTCTTTACCCACTGAGCTACCTGGGAAGCCCTTAATTTTGTAATATATACATATATTGAATGTTTTACATCTGAAGCTAATATAACATTTTATGTCCAATATAACTCAATAAATAAGAAAAAGAAAATAAAGTTATAGACCAATATCCCTCATGAGTCCTTAACAAAATATTGGCAAACAGAAATTAAGCAATATATAAAAATAATTATATACCATGATCAAGTGGGATTTATTCTAACTATGCAAGATTGATTCAGTACTTACAAAAAAATCAACATAATTACATTAATAGGCTAAAAGAAGAAAAACCACATGACTATGATTTAATGCAGAAAAAGTGTAAAGTATTTAATATCGACTCATCTTAAAATTCACAAAAAAACAGAAATAGAGAACTTGCTCAATTTGATTTAAAAAAAAAAAAAGAAACCTACAAACAACCCACCAGTAACAATACTTAATGGTGAAAAACTGATATCTTTATCTATAACATAGGGAACCAAAATAGCATGTCCACTATCACCACACTTATTCAACAATAGTAGTAGACATTCTAGCCAATGCAGTATGTCAAGGAAAGGAAATATAAGATGTATAGAAAAGAAATAAAACTGCCCTTATTTTGCATCATAATCATATGACACAATTGTCCATGTGGAAAACCCAAAGAACACACACACAAAAATCTTAAAATAAGTGTGTTCAGCAAGTTCATAGGATACAGGACATATAAAAATCAATTCTATTTCTATATATTAATAATGAACATATGGATGCTAAAATTAAACATACAATATGTATAGTGACCAAAATAAAGACGAAATATTTAGGTTTAATTCTTAGAATACATGTACAGGACACCCATGTTTTACAAAGAAATGATGAAAGAAACCAAGCACCTATGTAAATGGAGACATATCTATCTTGGAAGAGTCAAAGAGTAAAGATGTCAGTTACATTCACATGCACTTTAACAAGAATCTCAGTAAGATTTTTTGTAAATATGTAAGATTATTCTAAAATTTTTGGAAAAACAAACAGACTATAATAGCAGAACATCCCTGGTGGTCCAGTGGTTAAGACTCCATTCCTAGCATAGGTTTCACTCTCTGGTCGGGGAACTAAGATTTCACACGCCACACAGTGTGACCAAGAAAGAAAAAGGAGGTTAAAAGAAACTGTAGTAGCTAAAAAAAATTCGAGAAAAGATGAATCAGCCTACCTGACTTCAAGACTGAGTACACAGTTATAGTAATGCAGACTGTGTGGTACTGGAAGAAGATCAACAGAACAGAACAGCGAACCCAGAAGAGACCACACAAGGTTAAGTCCAGTTGCTTTTTGATGAAGGTAAAAAGCAACTCAATAGGAGAAAGAGTTTCTGCACCAAATGGTAGTGGTGCAAATGGACATCCACAGATAAAGAAACAAACCAGAAATCTAAGTCTCATACCTTTGATAGAAATCAATTCAAAATGCATCACTGATTTAAAAGTAAAATGTAAAAATATAGAACTTCTAGGAAAAAAAAAATAAGGAAAAATCCTCAGGATCTATGGTTAGGCAAAGAATTCTTAGACTTGACACTTAAAACACATAAGAAGGAAAAAACTAATAAACCAGATATCATCAAAATTTAAAACTTTTATTCTGTATAAAAGTCCTTGTAAGAGAATAAAAACACAAGCTACAGACACAGAGAAAACATTTTCAAGCCACATATTCAATGAAGGACTTAAATCTAGAATACAGAGGACATACTCAAAATTCACAGAACACACTCAAAATTAATTTTAAAAAATTAATCCACTATAGCTCTCAGTCTCTTTTCTATTTTCCTCAAATATGGTACATCACCATTTTATTATATCCATCTCCTTTGCAGTTAGTTCTCTACTCAGTTTTAAATCTTTTATATATTTTGCTTTTAGAAATTATCTGAAATCTGATCATCTGAGACCATTCTTTAATACACATTAATGTAGTTATTTTATACTGAGATTGTAGTAACTCAAAATACTAGCCTTAAAGAGTCTTATTTTGAAGTTTAAGATCTGTTTCCCAACTTATTTAGTGATTTCTGATTGTTAACGATCACTGAACTTTTCTCTGAAGAAATTGAGGCTTCTGTTTAAAATGCTTTCCTGTACAGAAGAACTGCTTCCACTAAACACATGGGAGTACTAATTACCTGAGACAATAGTAAAATGCATTTTTGGATTGTGTCTACATCCTCATGAGAAAGAGCTCTTTATTTTGACAATGCCTCTCAGCTTGCAGGATCTCAGTTCCCAATCAGCAACTGAACCCAGCCAGGACCATGAAAGTCAAAGTCTTGAGATCCTAACCAACAGGGAACTCCCCAAAAAGCACTTTTAGTTAGGAATTCTCTCAACCAGAAGCCCATTGTCTCCAACTGCATATGTCAAACCAAGCCCAAGCAAACAAGTCTCCCTCTATTGGATAGATTTGGCATCAATAACTAAATGTTAGAGGTTTTAACATGATTCTCATTGCAATTTGTCTACAGTTCCCAATAGGCATAAAAGGTTAATTCAAGTGACTAAGAATAGGCAGGTATCCTCAGGATAAATGCCAGCTCCATAGAGCCCTATGGAATTACCATCTCTCATAATTTTTGGCTTCTGATTTATTTTTCTATAGTGAAGTATAAGTATGTTTTTTAAAAGATGTTTTATATTTTAACTAACATTTAGGTGTGTAAAATGGGAAATGATTTGCTTGCATATTTAGGATGCTGTAACTGCCAGAAATGGAAATCAAAGTTTGGATAAGTTAATCATTTAATTTGTCTGGGGCCTACTTCCTTACATATGAATAAATACACAAAATGTTTCAAGAAGAAACAAAAGAATTTATTCTTATCATTTATGAGAAATTTATTATTTACTATTTCAATAAACGGCTTCTACTAGTGCAAACATTCTTCTTCATTCTATGAAAAAGTTTTAATGAAAGTTGAAAATGCACTTAACTTCTACCAGAAGAATATGCAAAAGAAACAAATTCTCAGATTACATGCTATTATAATAGTGTTTGAAAACTGGGACATCTCAAAACTTGAGTATCTCCAGAGTTGTCAACTGAGAATGTTCCAAAGGTCCTAGTATTAGAAGTGACTAGTCACAGGTGCTCCCATTCCCATCAGGACCTACCTTTAAGTAGGGGCCTTGTTTTCTACATCTTTGAGCTTCATCAGCAGCTTTTCACATTTTTTTTTTAATGATGTGACTCATATTTTCACACAAAATCTTAACAGACTTGAGATTCAGGAGGTAAAACAAGTTAAAGGATACCTCCCTACTTTAAAAGCTTTTTTTCTCTCAATACCTCCAGAATTCAAAAATCGTCCTCATAGTATTAACATGGGGCCTGGCATATAGGCCCCAGCATTCCAAAACTGTCTGTTAAATAAAGGTATGAGTATCAAAAATAAAACGCAAAGTAGATGATGTATTACAAAAGGTTTCAAAATTCCCATCTGGGAAAAGGTTAGTGGAAAACTATAGTTCAAACAGAATTGTTAAGTGTGTAAGTAGTGACTAACAAGTCTCTCTAGGAGATAATCTAAGAGATTACAATCCTTTCCAAATATTTTACATTCCACAGTTGTGTGTGCTCGGTTATGTCCGACTCTGTGACCCCATGGATGGTAGGTAGCCCACCAGGATCCTCTGTCCATGCAATTTCCAGGTAAGAACACTGGAATGGGTTGCCATTTTCTGCTCCAGGGAGGTACACAAAGTAACAATATTACTTAGGATGAGACCTCAATAATACAGAGATAAAGAACAAAGTTTCAAGTCAAACAGAGAATTGAAATTCCAATTTTTCCACTTCCAGCCATGTGGCTTTAAGCAAGTTATTTAATCTTTTCCAGTCTGTTTCTCATTTTAAAACCACAAAAACAATGAGACAGCCATAAGGTTACTAATGAGGATCATGTATTAAATGTGTAACACAATTTTAGATTGACAGGCTGAGTTAAACACAAATTTCCACATTTATCAGGAACATCATAAAGACGTGGTTGAAGCCAGCAAAACCAGTAAACACGCCCAAGCTGTTATTAACAGACAATTCTGATACTTAATCTAGCTCCAAAATAGACTCACAGGAGTTAATAATCTTGATACCTCTTAACTCAGCAAGTGTAGGAAGAATATTTCTTCTGAACTAAAAAGAAACACGTACTATAAGTAGTACAGCATGGAAAATAAGAATAGTCTATTTTTGAATATCAAATAAAACTATAGTTTTCAGGGAACACTGGCACAATACGATAACCATCTTCAAAGTCACTGCTGTTAGAATGAATAGAAATGGGTTTAAATTTCAACATAAAGGCTTAGGGATTAATTTCCTGAATATTGTTAGACATTCTATTAACAAGAGAGACTTGAATTTCTGCTTCATTAATGACCTTTAAAATGAGAGAAAATTTTCATTTAGGTCTAAGTGAGGTTTTCTTCCTTAATCTTCAAGTCCTAATAAGAGTGCTGTGACACACTGATGCTATAATAGGAAGAATTTTATTCACAAAGTTATGGATTTAGAACAGTCTCTGAATCATGTCTATTGACCTCAATACAAAAATTCCACCTCTGGAGGCATTTGGAAATGTGGAGAGGGGGCATTCTGAAACAGTCATGGTGACTCTGCGGGAAAGCAAAGGGGAAGAACCACACCAACGACAACTGGTACTTGGGCCCCAAATGCTAAGTGAATGATAAATCATATGCCACACACAGTATAGCATACAATCTACTCAAATCTTCTACTCTCACCAAAAAAAATTATATAAATGTTCCCCATTCATCTCTCCTGTAGGAAAGTAAAGTCCGTCAAGCCTTTACTCTTCAAAGTACAGAGCTCAATATGGAGACCAGAGGGTATACAATTTGTAGTCTACTGGAAGACAGCTTAGTGTACTACCGTTCTGATCAGATCCTATTCTTTCTTTCTTCATGATCATAATCAAGTATACTCTTTTCAAAGATCTATGCCCACAATTTTCTCTAACAGCATGGTAATTCATCTTTGCTCCAACAACAAACTTTCAGCTGGTACATGTGAGAAAAGTCCTTTGCTCCAGTAAGTATGGCAGAATAAAATTTTCAAGTATCCTTGGAATCTTGCCGCTATAGATCCAAGGAAGAAGATCCATATGCAACATTTTGTGTGTAGCAACATATGTGCATTATAACGAGGATAAGGTTCACAGTTTTCCTTAAGACTTTCAAGAGTATATGATCTTAAAACATTTTTTTAAAAAAATCAACTCTATTGAAATCATCCCCCAAATCTTTGATAATTCCTGTGCTCAATAACCTGGTGCCTTCCCAATCTAAAACATATGGTTTAAACTCTCTCAACATATTACTCAAAGTCCTGCATAATGCAGCCATATCTCAACTATCTGGAGTTTAAAACTGCTTTCAGTTTCTTTTATGTACCTTTTGATTCCAGCAAACTAGACATATGTTTTTCCTTCTCAAGGCTCTGCTCACAGTTTTCTCTTGAAATATTTTTCTATATCCTCAACCATCAAAATTCTAATCATTGTTCAAAGGTCTAGTTCAAACACTACACCCATAGCAAAGACTTGCCTGTCTACTCAGTGGTAATTAATCTCCTTAGCAGCTGTGCTTTCACAGTATCTGTTACTTTTACTCAGCACCTGTCCCATCCCACATGGATCTATGGTTTGTTTCTCAGTCGTATCCAACTCTTCAGAGACCCCGTGGACTGTAGCCCACCAGGCTCCTCTGCCGTGGGGTTTCCCAGGCAAGAATATTGGAGTGGGTTGCCACTTCCTTCTCCAGGGGGCTTTTCTGACCCAGGGATGGAGCGCACATCTCCTGGATTGCAGGCACATTCTTTATCGCTGAGCCACTGGGGATTTATTTATATTTACAGTATTGTAACACTCTCCCGCCCTGCTAGAATGTAACTAAGTAAAAGCTGTGTCCCATGCCTCACTGTGATCACCAGTAAGCAGCACAGTATCTTAGATAAAATAAGGGTAAATATCTATTAAATTAAATCTGACTTGAAGGGAAATTTGACTATTAATAAACAACAATGAAAACAAAATAGAGCAAAATATCTGGAAAGGATATGGCAATCACATCCCCAAAACTTACAAAATGACCATTCTACTCCAATTATGTACAAATTCGTACCCATAAGTTCTTTCAAACAAGAGAAAACAACAATTCAGTTATGGAAAGTCTGTGTGAATAACAGCTTTAAAATAAATAAATGTTTTCAAAAAAAGTATTCTGAAAACAGTTAAGTATTACACAATTATAGATTTTAATTAACCATGATTATGATATTCTACTATTCTTGACCATAATGTATGTCTTAACTATCAGACTGTTTCTATTCTTTAGCAGAGCTCTACTCAAGTTTTCTAAGGGTTAAAATTAATTAATTTGAAACAGCTGATAATTACATTAAAGTGATTCAGGAGTCATCAAATAACCATGTTCAGGTTAAATTAAATCCTAAAAATAGAAACAACTATAAAAACAATGAAGTCTGTAAAATTTTACACTTTATAATTGTAAAAACCAAGTATACTAGAAAACTATACATTTTTTAAAAAACTAAGAGCTCTGTCTCTCTTGGTTTACATTGAAAACTATTTTATACAAGTTCCTTATAAGAATATTCAGGGGATAATAAGACTTACCCAACTAAGAAAAGATACTTTGTACATCACATAGCAATCTAGATCATCAGAGGAAAAAAACTATTTTCCCAGTCAAGAATGCTTGCCTAATTTTAGTAACTTCAAGGCTCTACACTATAGAGCTCTAGGCAAATGGGTAGGGGATAACACATGAGTGAAACAAAAACCTCTGGGTCAATTTTAAGTGCTAAATATTGCCTTTATTATGTAAAGCCTGTGAACTTCCTGCTGTAAAGATTTGCTAATAATCAACATGTTCATGGGTTCATCAATTTTCCTAGCATATACCTAAAGCCATATGCAAATACTAGAAACATTTTTGTTTATATATGTTATACAGAGGCTCCTTATATAATATCAAGTTATTCAAAAGCAATTAGAAACTTTTGGTTTAAAAATATGCAAACACTTGTTAGCTGAGATATTGAAAAAAGTAGAACAAAAGCAGCAGCAGAAGAGTACAAAATGCAACTGTAATGCCAAATAAAAGGTCTCACAATTAACGAGCTATGTGACAACCAATACAGGTTTTAATAAAATAGACTGAGCTGTATAAAAGTCTTTATATTCTTTGCATACTCCTGTATATTTATCTTTCTCTAAAAAGTTAATTAAATGGTGGCAAACAGCTCAAAGAATTTCAGAAGCAACATTATTTTAATCTGCCATGTTATGACACCTAGATGAATGGCAGAATCTGCGGTCTTGGTTATAAACACTATGATTTTAAAAGTTAATAATGGCCTTCTATTTTATAAAGACTGCTAACAAAGGAAAACACAAAGGAATGCCACAACAGGAACTGCAGTATGGTAGACTGGTCATCAGGAAATTAAAATTCTAGCTCTGCTATCCTTAGTTCCATAGGAACTATGTAAACTTTGGCAAAAATGTTCTTCACCTCTCTGAATTTCAGACTCCTCATCTCATCTAGAAATAATAAAAGTGAGAGAGTTGACTTTGTGTTCTCTTTTCTTTATATCTGTGTGTTTGTATATACACACATAAAATATCTAAATGTTAATCCTGGTTTAAGAAACATTAGACACTGAAAATTCAAAAATATTTAAGTTTCATATGAACAAATACACTTGAAAAATCAGGTATCCTGAAAGTTAAGGATAGGCAAACAAGGTTAAAGCATGTTAATTAAAATCATACAACAGGAAACTAATTAACCTCCAGTCTGGGGCTCCAAAAATATAAATTTATGCTTGCTCTATTTTAGAATGTTGATTATTAATTACTTCCTGGATGAACATCAGGAATATGACATAATATAAAATTAACACACAATTACCAATTGAAACTAAGCACACTGTACTCTGGAAAGCCAAAATCAAATTATTTTTATAAAGAAGCAATTTTGTGAAAAAGAAGTAATTTTGTAACTTATAAAAGCATTCAAAAGCAGCATACAATGTGAAAGTATACAACTATAAAATGGCTAAATGTTGCACACTTACTTATTAATGCCAAACAATATTTCTTTTATTCTTTAAAACTGTCATGTAAGTCACTTCAAATTTCTTTTTTAAGTTAAGTATAAAACTGAAGAGAGAGGAGGTCCCAGAGCTCAGAACTGTTGAAGAACAAACTACTCACGTAGTAGAATTCTGTATTCTGAGAAGGAAGTCCCTCATTGCTCAAACATTCCATGAATAAATAACTTCTATCATAAAGCTCTAGTTCATGCATCAGGAGAATAGGTGGGTTTTAACAGAACTGTTCTTAAAGATTCTTTCTTAGAAAATATGAAAAATGGAGTAACTGTTCATTTGGCAAAGACCGTAATATAATTTTTTTCAATCCTAAACTGATTATTATAGATAAAACTAATTTAAGGTGAAGACTTACTCCTGAAATTACGAAGCACAAAATATCAATTAAGATTTTCAAATAGGCCATCAAATTTGTTTTTTAAAAAAATTTCTTACTGTAATGAAGTCATCCCCTTTAACCATTCTTCCTTGGTAAAAAATCCCATGCTTTCAGCCTCCAATTTCCACGCTAAAACTAACATAATAATCTGGAAAGAACAGAACATAAAGGATAGGGGAGAAGTCAGCACAGAGATTATCACGTCTATATTTATCATGGAGAGCATTTTTATACAACTATTTCCATCCTTCAACTATTAAAGAGTACAATCTCTGGAATTATTAACTGTAAAGAAATTTAGATGGGTCATTTTCTTAAAAGCAAAATATTCTAACAGTTTCTGAAGGTAGAATCTCTCTTACTCTATTACAAAAGATATTTATATCAAGAAAGATAATACATGCCCAAGTTAAATTCACTTAAAAAAACCTAAATGAAAATCTGCAATATTCATGAAACAAAATTTTCTTATAAGATTAAACTGTTCCAATCTTTAGAAATTTATGAATATTCTATACCCCACTTGCATTCCATTCTACTTAAAAATAAAACATACATTTTCAGGTTCAACACCAATGTCTTCACAAAATTTTTCCATTCCTTCTGGCCCTACAACTTCATCAGGACCTTCAAAGACAAAAATAATTTATATATTTTATTGTTATAACTTTATATCAACATAAAACAGAAGCCACTGTGTTAAAGGAATTTATGAATACATAACATTTTTTTGTGAATAACTGACTTTGAATTTTTACATACCTTTGATAAAGTATGAATATTTGTACAGATTAAATTTTTTTAACTTTGAAATCCTCTTTGAACACATTATAAAATATAATAAAGGGCATAAAAACAACCATTAATGACAATCACTAGGTTGTACAATCACTTGACTCTATCCTTAAAAATACATTTCCTGAGAGCTTCCTCTGAAGAAATTTTTTGACAATGCATCAATATGAAAAAGCACAAGGTTTGAGCTCCTTATTCTACTAGAATGTGCCAGTACCAACCCACAATTCAAGACAGTAAACAGAGGAGAATATCTGTTTCTTACTAAAACAGATGGTCATTCATTAACCTTCTGAAATATATCCATAAAAATTTAATATTTTTTAAGATATAACAATAATGATATAAGAAAATGGCTACATTGAGATTCCAGAATGAGAAATTTTCCAAGTAAAGCATGAATACTATGTAATCTTAATGTAAAAATAAATGCTTAATCCCTCAATTAGCTATGTCTATCATTAGTTCAAAAATTAAGGACATTTTTCCTATTTTTTCCCTTAGTAACACTAAACATAAGTCAGTATATCAATTTTCCTATTTTTTATGTTATCTTTTGCTTGGTAAGAGTAAAACAAATTTGCAACAACACAGATGAACCTCAAGGGCATTCTGCTAAGTGAAACAAGTCAGAGAAAGGGAAATACAACATGAGCTCACTTGTATAAGCAATCTACCAAAAACAATCAAACTCAAATACAGAGAAGTGATTGGTGGTTGCCAGAGGCAAGGGTGGGCAAGATGAGTGAAGGTGGTCAAAAGGCACAAACTTCCAAACGTAGTAAGTCCTGAGGATGTAACATGGAGCAGGATGACTATAGTGTTAATAATACTATTTTGAGTATTTCAAAGTAGCTAAGAGAGTAAATTCTTAAAAGTTCTTATCACAAGGAAACAAAATTTGTAGCCATGCGTAGTGACAGGTGGTAATAATTTTGTGATAAAATCATATCATTATGTTGTATACCTGAAATTAATATAATAATATACCTCAATTTAAAAGGCTAAAATAAAATTTAAAACTAGATATGATACAAATATGTTTACCACACCTGGTTTTTGAAAGAAAACAGTCTTCAAACATTAAAGTAGCTAAGAGAAACTTGTTTCCTTTCTTAAGGACTAAAAATACTCCAGCTTATATGTCATGGACTAGACCAAGGCTGCTCAGGTGGCATTTTATATCACCACCTTCAGTTCATAAGCACAACATGGGGCCAATGTCCTATGACTTTTCTTAGTAGAAAAATGTAACTACCCAGCATGGGACCAGTTAAGCTTTTATTGTCTCAGATGAGGTCCAGACTGCTAAGATGATATTAACACATGATCTGAAACTAAATGTTTTAAAAATTCTTTGGTCTAAGTAAGTATTGTACTTTTTATACAGTGAAATGTTAAAAGGTTAAGGAGTGATAATTATAGGAAACTTTCACTTCCTAATATACATTTGGAGACTTTTTATGAAAATGTGTTAATTACATAATTTTAAAAGCACACATACATAATTAAGGTGTTAAAAAAATAACCGAATGTGCATCCTTATATGTGGTTTGGATGAAAATAAAAACCAGATAAAGAACTGAATGGAAGAAAACAAAGTTTTTTTAAGTCATGATTGAAATATATTTTAAACTTTTCTAATGCAGCAAGAAAGCAAACTTGTCCTCCACACTGCCATCACTAGTAATTATAAGAGAAAGCTGAAGAGTCATATCAAGAAATATCAGTTACTGTCATAAAAAATAGCCTCCCTGGAAAATGGGAGACTACTGATTAAAATTTGATAAAAATCAAATTAAACTGTTATATAAAGATATATAAAATACATATAAGACCTTTTTGTAAATGTCAAGTGACTTTCACAAAACAAATAACAACAATCTAAATCTAAAACCAAGTCTATACTATAATGTTCTTTTCCCCAGATCACATAACATCAATTATACTTCTTCAAACAAACTCTTCCAATAAAACTACTTCCAGGGTAAAACCTCTGGAGTAGAATTTAACTATTTCAGGCACAATATGGGTTTCTACCCAACTTAAGAAGCTATGAAAATGATTTAGTTCACTCTACCAGCTGGTAACTTTACTGCTGCTGCTGCTAAGTCAGTTTACTAGGACTAAGCAATTATATCCCCCTTTTTTTGATTCTTTTTAAGACTTTAAAATGCCTTTTCACTTCCAACACCTTTCTTCAACAACAGGCCTAATATATTCCTGAATCCTTGCCAATGCAAGTATCACTCAAAATGAGAGGTCTTATGAAAGGGAAAAACTATCAGGCTTTTCACACACCACTTATGACCTACAGTATCTTATTAACAAGATTTGTGGTAAAACATTTTGTTGCAGTTGTTTCGCTCATCTGTGTCAGACTCTTTTGTGACCCCATGGACTGCAGCCCGCCGGGCTTCTCTGTTCACGGGATTTTCCAGCCAATAATACTGGAGTGGGTTGCCACTTCCTCCTCCACGAAACGCTTTTAAAATTTAAAAGAAAATCAATTTTCTGATGGTTTAATAACCATATAGTTCCCAGCTATATCTGCAGGGTCTAAAACAATGCCAGCCAGAGCAAATGCTCAGGGGAAAAAAAAAATCTGCTCAAAGCATGACACAGCACCTTAAACATAAGCTACATAGGAGCTACGCTGTTAATTTTTTGGAACAGTATTGTAAAAATATACAACCAGTAAATCTGATGCTGCAACACTATCACTCTTTTAATAATAGCTAACATTTATTGGGTTCTAACTACATACCAGGTACAGTACTAAGTGTTTTCTTTACATGTTTTATCTCAGAAGGCACAATTATTGCCTCCATTTTAAACAAGGACATCTCAGTTACTCTAACTGACAGACAACTAGCACCTCCTCATCGTTTAGGTCTCTGATTGAAGTAATCTCCAGAGAGGCCTTCCCTAGTCAGTTTATTTGAAAGTCTGTCCCAACTTTCTACTTTCCATCCCTGCATCACACCACATTACTTTTATAATCTTCCACCATGTGTAATTATCTTGCTTACTTACTGTGTCTTCCCCATTAGAAGGCAAGTCCCCCAAGGGTAGGGATCGTGTCTGACTTGTTCACCACTATATTCCCAGCACTCAGCACAGTGCCTGACACATGGATAAAGTGCTCCATAAATATGCATCATTAGATGAATGACAGAATATTAGTTAACCTCAAGTATACTTACTAATATTTTTTTTGGAAAAAGAAAACTGGCTGCCGCGTACAAATTTTAAAACAAGATAGTAGCAGCTAAGCATAGGCTACATGGTCAGAATGACTGGGGTTTGAATCCAGGCTCTTGTCATTGTATGATCTTGGGCAAATTACTTGATCTAAGCCTGTTTCTCATCTATAAAACAAGAATACCACCAACTACTTAGCAGAATGGTCACAGGAAAAAAATCAGATAATAAAAAATAAAGATAGCAATTAGTTTGCTATTAAAAAATGTTGGCATAGAAAATAAATGGTTAACTAAATCTAATCCTACGCTACCCAGGAAAGTCCCTATGAGAAGTAAAACAATCAAGCATGAAAGAAAAAAAAAAAAAAAGACTAATTAATTTTATGTATCTAGTACCCTTTATAGGTGAAATAAGATGACCAGCCTTTGATTCTATATCTTACCATGCATACCAGTAAAACTGGCATTTTGAATACTGGGTCAACATTTCAAATGGAGGTCAAAAGAAAATGAATTCCCTCTATTTAATTTGGGTTAGTGGTTGTCTTGGGATGCCAGTAATAGCAGCTTTTCTGGTCTATAAAGAATCTGTTCTGTTACTAAACAATTTTTAAATTATATTGTTGAGACTGCTCAGAGGATACCAACAGTGAAGCTACTGTCTCTCAAAATAGTCTTTTTCCATACATAACCTAAAAAACTAAATCTTAAGCTCAAAATTCCCTTGAGATCTAAGCCTTATTATCACTAAATATAAGACAATGACTGCATATACAGTGTTTTATTCTAAACAAACACTCTGAGGATGATAGGTAAAAGGGGGAAAAATCCCCAAAAAACCCAAACAGGGAGGCAGGTAAAAGAAGGAAACAATTAGGGGTGGAGGGCAGATTTAAAATCAATAATTCCAAAAAGAACTAAATCATTCTAATGATTCTATGGGGAAAAAAATGTATAAAAGTTAATATGAATTAATCTCCCCTTTAACTGCTATGAAGAAGTTAATAATAAATGAGAAACAAGTTTCTTTTTCATATACTTAACTCTGGCCTCATCCCAGGCTTTTGACTTTTACCTCTGAACTAGTCTCATCCTATACCTAGAGTTGTTCATTCACCACCTATAGGATTTAGTGCAGGTTAAACTAGCTTCTTCAAGAAATTTTCAATGACACTTTCAAGGTTGGGTTATATACTCCTCCTATGAACTCTCACAGTGCATCTTCCTAATATATTAATAGCATATAGAATACTATACTAACATCAGTCTGTTTACTTCCTTATTTATTATTGCATCTCCAGTGGAAGTGAATGGCTAAATAAATGACTGTGCTGCTGCTGCTGCTAAGTCGCTTCAGTCGTGTCCAACTCTGTGTGACCCCATAGACGGCAGCATTAAAGGGGAAAACTGTCATGGAATGATATATAAGTTTTAAATCTTTTACTATGTCTTCCCAAAAGTTTCACAAAAAAAAGTTTCAGAAAATACGAGCTTATGGTTCAGAAAAACTTCAAAGAAAACTGAAAAGAAAAACAAGAACCATATAAAGTATAAAATGTTCTATTACACACTGTTTTCCAGAATACTAACTCTACGGTAGCCAATGGACATAAACCAATGATGAATCTATTTACAAATTTTACTAACAGTAAATGAGTTTCACCCTACCCACTAAACATATACTGAATTACATATTTAAAAAGATATCAGCCTGAAAGGGCACGAAATTCTTAGCCTAACCATAATCCTCAGTCTTGACCCTGATCTCATCACACAGCACTAACACACAGCAGGCCTGCAATAAATATTTGTCAAATGAATGAACCAAAAAAAAAAAAAAAGTTTTAAAGCATGTGACTGATATCTTCTTATATTAATTTCATTACCTGCATACTCATAAAACCAAGCCAGGCACTTCTTGCTTGAAAAATGTTCCTCTCCACTTATTAGTCTAGCAGGGGGTTGGGATCTGCAATAGCTTAGAAAACACACAAATGCCTAAGAATTTTATCAAGTCTCAACTTTTAGTGAAAAGCTAAGTTCAATATGAACTACTTCAATTCAAACCAAAGTCTCTTTTTTTTTTTTTTACAGTTGGTGTTACAGGGAAAAACTGGAATTGTTAAATATATGCAATTTGATACAGTAATCTACACACAAAAATTTCTGGCTAACAAAGCCCAAATGCTACTTTGCTCACTATCGAATACCAAAAATATCACTAAAATTATTGCTCCCAGATTTCAAAAGACCACACAGAAGTTCAACCTAATGGTCTCAATACAGGACTGATAGTTGGGAAAATATAAATCTTTACAGTGATTCTGCTGATTTGCATAGAAATTCTATATGTGTATAATTTGAAAATGAACCTTACAAAGTATATTTTGATACCCAGTGAATCAATATTTCAGAATATATTACGAGTTGTTTATTTACCATCTACCAAGCTTAAACAAACATTTTAAAGATAAAAGATAATACAGGACTTAAGGTATAATTAGATTCCACAGATTAAAAAGAAAGAAAATAGATCATACCAGTTCAAATAATTGAGCCAAAGCAATTTAATCCCAGGATCTATCTTTTTCATAAAATAATTAAAATTTAGAAAGTTCGTAAGTGGCCTCTAAGATTTAACGAATAGAGAAACTTTTCTCAAGGAGCTCAGTTATACTACCACAGTGACAGGAATGCTATAACTTCTGCAACTATGTAATAGTAATGTAAGATAAAATAAGGGTGCCAAATAAAAATTTTAAGTTGACAGAGCAAAGTATCACCTGAGTGCTAATACTAACGGCTCAGCTGTTTTAATGTGCTTAATTTAAATACTTTTAATACGTTATACATTTTAAGATTGCTACAAGTTAAAGTAAAAGAAATCTAATTTGCATGCTTCATACAAATATGAGCTAGTGGAGTATATGTCAAATTCTAGTATGAGTTATTAAGAGGTATAAGAATACAGCAGTATCTTTCACAGTAACAGTCAAATACCCACGGGCTCTTCCGCCAACCACAGTTAATAAGAGGAAAAATCCAACTAATTACAAAAAAGATGAAGCAGACTAAAGAGGTCACCTACCTTACATTTTAAGAAGATTTCTCTTTAAGGAGCGCTCTATCATTATCTCCTCTTAATAATGCTGGCTACTTTAAACGGTAGCATCTTAAGTTCTTACATTAAGTGCCAACCAGTAAGACAGTCAAGACATCCAATATGGAGATTTAAAAAACCCACTTCTGACACGTAAATTGCAATGATTTTTTTGCAGCATACAGTGTTGCTGTAATGCCTTAATGACATGCTACAACGGAACCAAAGCACTATACAACTACAACTCTGCCTTACTTTTTCTCCAAGAAATGCAGAGTATAATAGCTCTCAAATGATTAATATTTATGTTGAGAGCTAACAGTATCCTGATGGCTAAACAACGAAATGCATGCAGGGCCTTTTCAACTTTGCACCCAGCGACTTGGCTATGGAGGCACTATAGCCAGGCACTTTATTTGGCAGGTGGAGGCACTATGCTTCCAGAAAATGGGGCTCCTGCTGGGATGGTGCCGGTTAGATCACTCCAAATACTAAATCTGGAGGCCAATTCCAGCACAAGGAGCTTCTCTTTCTATGACTCCCAAAGCAGCAGTCAGGACGAAATTCCTCGCGCTCTGCTCCTTTCTTCACAGTCTACAGAGAAATTCTAGAAGTGACCCTTGCACGGATCTGTACACTGCCAGGTCTGGATTGAGGGCGGGGGAGGCTTAGAGAACGGGGGGTACTCGTCTCCCCCACCCTCCCCGGCACGCGGAGTCGGACGGGAAGCGACTCTCAAGAGTCCCTCAGCAGCGCTGAGCACACAACCCAACACGAGGTGGAGCCCGGCACAGACTCACGCGGTCCGGCGCCTGCCACCCCGGTTTATCAGAGGGGGCTCGCCTCTCCCCGGCCCGAGGCCTGGCCGGCCGCCCTCCTCTTTCGGTCCTGAAGCAAAAGAAACGACTGAAGGGCAGGGGGCGGCGGTACCTGGAGATTTTACACTTTTTGAGGCCTCCGTCTTCCACCGCTGCCGCTGCCACCCCAGATTTTCTCTTCTTCTTCACCGGCATCTTCCGCCCTCCCCGGCGGGGCGGGCAGGCGAGCCGGGGAAGGGGGTCGCTACCTGCTGAGGACTCCTCAGGGCTGGCTCCCGCTTCCCATAGACAGCAGCAAGCGAAGGAGCAGAGCTGCCAGCCCGCCCCCGAACGGCGGAGCCCTGCCGCCGCTCGCTCCCAAGTCCCCTGCCCGTCCTTCTCAGCGCAAAGCCGCGGGGGCTCCCCACCTGCAGGCACTTCGGCGGATCACACCGGCAAGAGAACGCTGACGGCGCCGCACCGCCGCCAGTCACACACTACTACAGGCAGAAGTGCAGCATGACCCGGATGCGGATCGCCCGAGCCCGGAAATAACGCGTCTCAGAGAGGGCCGCCGGGGGCGTGGCTCCAGGAGGGGCGTGGCTCCTCTCTGCGCGGCTCCACTCTGCCTGGCCAGGTTACTCTGTGAGGGCGCCCCCAAAGAAGAAGTTGGGCGCTACTGACTCGTTGACCGCCTTTAGTTGTCAGAGCTATCCCGACTTTACTCACGAAGCTTCCAATCTGCCTTAATACTGATGGTAATCCCCCCAAAAATGTCTTAGGAAACCACTAATACTCTGCAGAATGCCATTAATTGGTTCAGAATGGACATGTGATTCTAGGCAGGCCAATCAGTGCCAAACACCTGAAACTGAAGCATCCAGAAGCAACTTTATTTCCTATGGATTTGAACCTGAGAGGAGGTGGAGAATGAAGCCAAAACTCAGAAGAGAGCTGAATCAAGCAGAAAGAAAAATCAAGAAGACATTTTATGATATGAGTCTGTGCTGTACCCTAGAATTTTCACATACTTGAGCAAATAAATCTCACTGCTTTGCTTCTGCAATTAAGTTATCTGTCAGTAAACCAAAAGAATGTTATTTTTTAACCCAAATTAGAACACAATCAAGTTTCTATAAAGACATACCACTTGTAAGTAGAGGACAGTTCAGTTCAGCTCAGTCGTGTCCCACTCTTTGCAATCCCATGAATAGCAGCACGCCAGGCCTCCCTGTCCTTCACTGACTCCCGGATTTCACTCAAACTCATGTCCATCGAGTCGGTGATACCATCCAGCCATCTCATCCTCTGTCGTCCCCTTTTCCTCCTGCCCCCAATACCTCCCAGCATCAGAGTCTTTTCCAATGAGTCAACTCTGCATGAGGTGGCCAAAGTACTGGAGTTTCAGCTTTAGCATCATTCCTTCCAAAGAACACTCACGACTGATCTCCTTTAGGATGGACTGGTTGGATCTCCTTGCAGTCCAAGGGACTCTCAAGACTCTTCTCCAATACCACAGTTCAAAAGCATCAATTCTTCACTGCTCAGCTTTCTTCACAGTCCAACTCTCACATCCATACATGACCACAGGAAAAACCATAACCTTGACTAGACAGACCTTTGTTGGCAGATTAATGTCTCTGCTTTTGAATATGCTATCTAGGTTGGTCATAACATTCCTTCCAAGGAGTAAGCATCTTTTAATTTCATGGCTGCAGTCACCATCTGCAGTGATTTTGGAGCCCAAAAAATAAAGTCTGACACTTTCCACTGTTTCCCCATCTATTTGACATGAAGTGATGGGACCAGATGCCATGATCTTCATTTTCTGAATGCTGAGCTTTAAGCCAACTTTTTCACTCTCCTCTTTCACTTTCATCAAGAGGCTTTTTAGTTCCTCTTCACTTTCTCCCATAAGGGTGGTGTCATCTGCATATCTGAAGTTATTGATATTTCTCCCAGCAATCTTGATTCCAGCTTGTGTTTCTTCCAGCCCAGCGTTTCTCATGATGTACTCTGCATACAAGTTAAATAAGCAGGGGGACAATATACAGCCTTGATGTACTCCTTTTCCTATTTGGAACCAGTCTGTTGTTCCATGTCCAGTTCTAACTGTTGCTTCCTGACCTGCATACAGATTTCTCAAGAGGCAGGTCAGGTGGTCTGGTATTCCCATCTCTTTCAGAATTTTCCACAGTTTATTGTGATCCATACAGTCAAAGGCTTTGGCATAGTCAAGAAAGCAGAAATAGATGTTTTTCTGGAATTCTCTTGCTTTTTCATGATCCAGCAGATGTTGGCAATTTGATCTCTGATTCCTCTGCCTTTTCTAAAACCAGCTTGAACATCAGGGAGTTCACAGTTCACATATTGCTGAAGTCTGGCTTGGAGAATTTTGAGCATTACTTTACGAGCATGTGCTGCTGCTGCTGCTGCTGCTAAGTTGCTTCAGTCGTGTCTGACTCTGTGCGACCCCACAGACAGCCTTCTACCAGGCTCCTCTCTCTCTGGGATTCTCCAGGCAAGAACACTGGAGTGGGTTGCCATTTCCTTCTCCAATGCATGAAAGTGAAAAGTGAAAGTGAAGTCACTCAGTTGTGTCCAACTCTTAGCGACCTCATGAACTGCAGCCTACCAGGCTCCTCCGTCCATGGAATTTTCCAGGCAAGAGTACTGGAGTGGGGTGCCATTGCCTTCGTGATATGAGTGCAATTGTGCGGTATTTTTAGTATTCTTTGGCAAGTAGAGAAACATGTTAAAACTCAGTGTGATCAGCAAAATCTAGACTACCAAAAGATGTACAAGAAAATGACAGAGATTCAACAACAAAGTATTAGAGTGAGGGAAAAAGAAGGAAATTGTAAAAGATTTTTTAAAAAAAGATCAATCATTTTTCACATGTGATTCTTACATGAATCTTTATTCAAATGACATAAACAATATTTTGTCCTATATTTGTCCCAGTGTATGGGACAATTGGAAAATTGAACATGAGCTGATATTTCAGAAAATTCTAGAAAAGTCAAAATTGTGTGTAGGACAGGTATCAGTGATGCTTGGGAACTGGGTTGGGGTGGTGATGGAGGTTGAAAATTTGACTGCAAAGAGGCCCAGGGGAATTTTTTTTTTACCTTTTAATTAGAGAATAACCAATTAACAATATTGTGATAGTTTCAGGAAGACGGCAAAGGGACTCAACCACATATATACATGTATCCATTCTCCCCTAAACTCCTCTCCCATCCAGTCTGCCACATAACAGTGAGCAGAATTCCAAGGGGACTTTTTAGGTAATTATCATATTCTATGTCTTGATTGATGTGGTGATGTATATACTTGTTATACAAGAGATATAAAAGGCAGGCATGACTCCTGCATTTATGAATCTTACAGTTTGGAGGAGGAAATATAGGTAGCCTATTTGCATTTAAGAGAACTTTATGAACAAATAAGGTCAATAATCTATGCCTGTCAGTTATATGAAAGGGAAGGTGATTTCCCTGGGAATCACTTAGATCATTTTCTTCATTGCTTTCCCTGATCAGTACCTAATACCACCACTGTACCTCCATTCTCAAATGGAGTATTCCCTTACTCCAATTACAGTTAACAGATGAAACATACTGATAGCATCACTGTCTGTGAGCGGTATAGAATTGCCTAGTTATGTACTTTTTATCTTTTTTTGCTGTTCACCAATATACAGATATACATTATTTTTCATTAAGAAGGCACTTGGAATGGATATACAAAATATGGCAGTACTATCGTTCTTTGTTGTGTACTATGTTTTTTTAAAAAATAAGAGTCAGTGAGAAGGAAAGGGTGTGTTGAAGCATTTATCTTAAATAGGAACTAATGTGTTCTGGTTTGAGAGCCAAAGAAGACACTAAGTGACTTCACGACTTCTTTTATCTTTCATCATATTCTACTGTTACATAGAAGATTATAGGAAAAAAAAAAAGCTACTGAATACTATCCATATATAAAGACAGAGGGCATATATTTATGCCAAATAGTGCAGTAGGCAAAAGGACCGAGACTGAGCCATAGCTTTGATCTATTTGACATCCTGGTTATAAATTCATCCCTTAGCTTTTGGGGTTATAGAATGAATCCATGAAAAAAATCTTTTTAAATGGTTGCGTCTATATCAAAGCAGCTAAAAATAGTGTCCTAAAATGTGTTAATTCATATATCCTGTACATAGTCTATTTTTCTCTTAATCCTTATTTGAAATAAAGCATTTCAACTTGCCAGAAAAATAAACAATGCAGAAATTAAGTGATTTATGAGGTATCACTTTATTGTGGTCCTGGTTCTATACAAATATTTTCCTTCCC